>NC_090982.1:41400111-46200111 GCF_040807025.1 Struthio camelus
TTTCTTCGCTGTGTTTTAGCCGTCCTCGCTGCAAAGGACCTGCCCACCTCGTTGCTCCGCCGTGGATCACGTCGGGGTCACCATTTGTCGGAAGCAACGGGAGACATGCTCATCCGATGATGATCACAAGCCTCAGTTTATTTGCACCTTTTCATGACTTATATAATAGAGTTAATTAGCTCATACATATTGCAACAGCCAAGCTCCTTATAGGTTGCTAACATTAGTTACTTATCATGCCCGACAGCCAGATGCGGTCAGCCTGTTTGTACCGGCATTTTTGCTGATACAAAACCTAGCCTCAACCCCACATCCGCTCAACCAGACACTTCCCCAAATCCACGCGACCCAGGCGCGTTTCACATTGCCTCCTGACACACAGTTACATCCAAGCAGTTCTTGCAGCCGTGTCTTCATGTCTCTCGTCACGTAGCCGACTTCCCAAAATACCTTCCACAAAATTCCTTCAAAATCACTCCAGTTCTTTTCACCTAGGGTATAATTCATACAGTCATGCAAGTATTTAAAGCTTTGAACAGATTTTTTTTTTTTAATTGAGGCTTTAGGAGTTAAGTTATGCTGACATTTACTTATACAGGCAGGCTAATAAAAACTTAGAAATACTACTGTACTTAACCCTCTGTAAATTCCTACGATGGGGCCTTGCTCCTATCAGGACTCACTGGAGTGAGGACAGGATGCTGCAAGCTGGCAGCAAAAATGTTCCTTCTTCCCATAGGCGAAACCACTGCATACAAATTGATTCAATAATTTCAACTAGGTCTAGACTAGCTATGCACAAATGGTGGATATAAGGGACTAATAATTGGCGTGTGCACAGCTACAAGGAGGCTATCTCACATTTGAAAGCTATTTCTGACTTTTCAGATGGCTACAACAGTCATTACTGGAATAAGTTAAATTTTGAAACTTTGATTTTATTAGCTGTGAAAGGCTACTTGAAATTATTTCACTGTTTTTAATTAGTTTTCTGAGCGCCCTGGAATCATCATGGTAGTTGAGGCACTACAATTTAAAGTTGGAAGAAGCAGATAAAAAATAGCCCCAGTAGAGTTTATAGAAGTCACTTGGCTTATGAAAATTTCAAAGTTAATAAGCAAAGATAAGTACAATATACTAAATCAATTATATCAGTTATATGCACTCTCTTTGGGTTGACATGCATAACTCATGGCTGTTCTTCCATTTCCATCATGCAGCGTGGAATATATTTGCATTATTACAACTATATGTGGAGTGGCAACGTGCTTTTTATATCTCTGGAGTTACTGTTTCCAAGGAACTATATAACGTGCTGCAAGCACCTACTTTCTGTGATTCTAAATGTGACTCTCTGCCAACTTGTAGAAGATAAAAAATTTTCAGACCAGAAGTGACACAACTCTGGTTGCTTCTGCTGCTGTTGTAGGTTTCTGAGAAAAATCAATTAAACTGCACTTAGAAAAGCAACAGATACATTTTCTGAATGATAGATGCCATTTATGAAAATCAAATATATAACTTGGTCTTGCCAGCAGTTTTTAAAGTTACGTGAGAAACAAACATTGAGGCTTGTATAGACCTTTTGCACAAACTCACTCTTGCACATCATCTCCATTTTGCCCAAACGCAGCTGGGTACCCATTACTGCTCGTTCACAGTATAGGCAGGAATTCAGGCTTCTTGAGGGAAAAGGAACAAACTGAACCTTGGGCATCATGGTAGGGAAGGGAGAGCAGGGTGAGGCCTGGAACCAAGGACTGTAGAATATTAGTAACTGCTGCCTGCGAAATAAATACCCAGTCTACCAGGGACTGGGAGCTTCAATTACTTATCTCATTTAGTTGAAGTTTGAACTTAAGAAGCAGGTAATACTTCCCCAAATGGCCTTAAAAATGGTTACATGAGCATTCTAAAAATGACGTACTGAATCGCTTCACACAGAGCGGCGAGCACAAAGCAGACCTTTTCTAACACCTGAACAAACAGAAGGAATAAAAGAAGAACTAGTTGCTGTCATTCCTAAAAGGTGGTAGAGGTTTCAAAGCATTCTGTGCAAACCTTGATCTAGTAGACAAAATCTTTCTACTAATGACTTCCTCTCTTTATCAGGTATGGTTGGGAGAGAGAGGAGTCAGAAAAATCAACAGAGCTGTGAATTTTGTTGACACTCCTCTCTAATACCACGTACCCAAGGCAAAGTAAGATCAAAGCATTCTTCAAGCCTCCTAATAGCCAAGGTTTTAAAAAGCATAGCTGTCATTCAAGATTATAGTGCAAATTCATCATTTGCAATTCACATTATCAACGCATATAAAGTAAGTTTTTATTACTGCCCTTTCTTGCCCTAGAATTAAAGATATTCTTTACTTTTTCAGTGATATTTACAACAGTTCTTGATAGTTCTGCTTTACATAGCTTTTCTGTACATAGCTTTTGCGTTGAAAGGAGCATTGTTCTGTTAGCTCAATAGAGATCTTTGCCATTTATCTTTAGAATGACAAAAAAAAAAAAGCTGCTGTATTCATGCACTTACAATGTCTTTGAAGACAGCATTGCTGACACCAAGGACATACATACATATTGAAGTTCTTGTGACGGGAACAAAGAGTAGCAACATGTCGGTCAGGACTTTCTGCGCTAACTGCCAGCTCTGGTCTTCCCAGGCAGACACACAGCAGCAGGGGCCTTCAAGGACCTCGGCCTCAGAGTACGTTAAGGAACCTAGCTTTGAGGAATTGTGATCCAAGATATACATTCAAACACACACCTAAACACAGAAATCACTGCAGAAAATCTTGGCTTTGTACCTTCCTAACTGTAGGAGCTACGCTTTTGGGTTTGTAGAGAGTATTGTAATACCAGGACACTGATAGACAGACTGCAAAGCAAAACCAAAGCCTTTGTTATTAATGATGTACACAGCATGGCTCTTTTGTCTCCCCCCTTCTCTCTTTAGCCAAAGGATAACTGATTCGAAGGATAACCTCCATTTGGGAGGTCAGCAGGGCAAGATCTTCACAAGATTCCAGAATTTTGTATAAGGTCACACAATATGGAAAGTGAGTTGCGGCTTTCCTTTCCTATAAACGTGACAACCCATCTACGTCAACCCATCTACGTTGGGAATCTCCTGGCACTTCAGTCACCGCTGCCCTGCCACAGCTATACAGCTATACTTAGAAAAGTACACCTCCCCCTCATGGGCTAGGGAAGAAGATTTTTACAGCAGTACTACTTGGCCTTTACTTTTAATAAGGACGGTACAATATAATTAGCCTTTTTTATATTGCTGCGTTAGCACAGCTGACACTAGTCTTTGAACACTGAATCCCCTACTCTAGTCTCAAAAATTCCCAGCTATAGAAAATTCAATTGCAGCAATGATGCTTTGCTGATTTTTTCCCCTCCATCTACAGTTATGGGTGGCTTAAATTAACTATTTCTGATAAAATATTCACAGGTCTCTCTATTACTGTGGGAAATCTTGTGCTCTTTTCTTCTGCAGCATAAGTAATCTCAAAAAAAAAGCATTTGTCTTCATCATCTCTCCCATGTATAGTTGTACTTTTTGATTGCAAGCATGATCAATCAAAGCAGAAAATCAATCTGTGAGCACAAAGACTGATATGAATAGTAGTTTGAGATACTTAGCTCTGAGAAGGCAGAACAGGACAATTAATATATCTACAAGACAGGATAGCTTCACAATTTCACTGGTTCATCAATTGATGGTGTGTCACGTATAGCAGTTCATTAATACATTAGTGTATTGTCATGCAGTGTATTATCATTTAGTAAAGATTTTTTTAACATAGGTAATCACCATATAGCCTTTTCTATCCTCTTTTTTCTCCTGGCAAATGGATATAACCAGGAGTCCACACTTACTAATTCAGATTAACTTTTTTGCTTCAGGCAAAAAGCAAAGGTTGAACATGCACTCACTGCATTTTGAGGAAAAAGCAAGATAGGAAAAGACAATAAAACAGCCATTTTGACCAGACAAGCATAGAAAGTAAACAAAGAAATAGAAAAGCTGTATTGGTATGACAAAGGCAGCAGAGGGGGAAAACATAACCACTGGAGGCCGGTTCTATTCGAATTGCTGGTGCGGCAGTAGGTGAAGGAGCAGATGAGAATCACCCAGGTCCTGTGCTAGAGTCTGGAGAAGGGTGCTGCTCAGGATTACAGAAAGATTTGGCTAAGAAAGTGTCTGGCCCTGAAAATCAAATAAACTCAACTCACTAACCAAAGCTAACAGTTTGCTTCAAACAACTGGTGGCCAAGAGGACAGAAACTTGTTTCTAACATAACGTTGTCAGTAAAGTGTTGATCGTTTTTCCCTGCTAACAGTCAAATGAAAAGCTGTTTGTACTTCCGTATGTCCATCTTTATCCATTAGAGCTACACTTCTTTTAAGTGAAGTGAATCTACATTAAAATGTAGATCTTTCTGTGTTTACAGGAAAACGGATCTGAACTAAATGGATCTGACGGCTTTGTGCACAGACCCAGGGCATGCCCTGGTTAGGGACAAGGGAGAGAACATGACACAGAGGTTTGTACCTATGCTCTAAGGATCCAGTTTCCAAAAACAGCCAGGTCAGGAATATAATTCACCTACTCTCGCTACTCTTTGGGAGTTGGTGCTCTTAGGAAATGAGAGCACAGCAGCCCCTCTAGATCAACTAATCTTTAGGAAAAGCACACATCATCTCTGGTCCGAAACCAGTAGATTTAACAGCATGGACATCTGCAGACATCTCCAGAACCCTCCAGTACCTGCAACTTTTCTTTTGAACCTGAAGTAATAGTTTATAGTTCCTCCTAGCTTTTTTTTTTTTTTTTTTTTTTTAAACATTTAATAATAGATAGAATGGGAAACATCTTGCTAGGGTACAAAGGTGTTCTGGAAGAACATTTCTTTGCTACCAAGAATTTTAAGTAATACCTTTCAAGGTCATTTAATATCCATAGAATCATAAATAACAAGCATATTAAGAAGAAAGCAATTCTGCTCTTCTGTGCAATAACATATTCTTAGTATATCATCAGTACTTTTACGTAGTAGATGATTTTGAGCATGAGGGTCAGTAGATTAATACATTTGCTGCGTGGATTCACATGTAAAATACACGACTATTTGTGATTCATCCTGTGTTAATGATCAGTTACATACTTTACAATTTCTGTTCCATTATATGACCTAACTAAGCAAGACAGAAGTAACTGGCAGTTAAGTATAAACACGATAAGCTGCTCTCAATTTGCCATTATAAATATACAATAACTATTTACTGCAAATTTTATGAATATCTTAACAAAAATCAATACTTCTTTATGTTGCTTAAACAGAGTTCATGAAAGCTGCCACATGCTGTTGGGATTTGCTCCACTGTCATTATAATGGAAATTACCAATTTAAATTTTCATTGATAAAGCCTAAGGATTATTGACACTATATTGAAAACTATTGTAATGTAATTTTTATATGAAACAAATTATTTTGTCTGTTTAACAACATGCTCAGTGTTGTGCACAGCACAAAATGAAGATGATCTCTTTTCTATAGCAGTTTTGCACCGAATCTCCAGAGTTGCTTAGAGGAGAGTATGCTGGACCTCATGGGATGCAACTCCAAGGAGCCATAGAGGCCTCGTCACAGAAAGCAGTTTACATAATCGTTGATATAATGCACAAAGAAACTACTGCACACTGAGAAAAGCAAAATAACATCACAGAGATTTATTATTACTAAAGAGTATTTTGGGTATTCATACGGCTGTTCCATTACAAGCGTAGCTTAATGCGGTACTGGTATCGTACACTTTCTGGGACAGACAAAATATAGTTGGCTTTTGCAAACATCTGCATCTCAGACAGTTTGGCTGTTAAAATATAAGGTTTACAATCTGGAAAAGTGGTAGGAGATGACTTTAAATGGATGAATCTGTCAAAAGGAGTATATTTTCTTCTAATTAAAACATAAAAATGAAAAGCAGTGAGCATCTTAGAAAAATTAGACGTGCGAGTTGGAACTGACCCATGACAGTTCTAACTTACCCAGTCTGCCTTTACAAGCGTTGAGAAGTACTTCTGTGAAAAAAGCAAAAGTCGTGTAAGATCAGCACGTTTATAGCCCTGTATCATTAAGCACTGATAGAAGGCACAAATGTTTCTAGCATTCTCCCCTGTTAATAATAAAGTAGCAGATATTAGATATTAGCAACTAGGCATTGCTCAAGAGCTAATTCATTTTCAGTGAGAAAACATTCACAGTAGAAAAGAAGCCATTTCAGGCCCATTTGTTTCTTCACTTCCAAAAGGATAAAGATCATGATTTTTTTCAGGCAGTTGAAGTCATCTAATGCCGTTTATTACAGTTGCCTTTGTTTGGAATTACACCATGAAGTTCCTTTTCAGTTAGTCGTTTCCATCAGTGTTTTGTTAAAAATCATGACAAAAGTCAACAGAACTGTTTGTCCTTCGCTTCTAGCAACTCTCCGATAATGCTGTCTTTCCTATTTCAGATGAACATGAAAGGCAAATTTAAAGAGCAGCTATAAGAGAAGTCTGAATAACACTATAGTGATGCCGTATAATAACATTTCCACTGAAAACCTATTTCATCATAGTGTGCTAAGTATCACCAGCTGTTTAGATGTCCTAGGAGAGCTGAGTAAGTGAACATCTAGAGGTGAATTTTTAGAATATTTAGAATAAGGAGTTGTGTCAAATCCTGATGTTCCTGGATATATAATTATATATTATATATAATTAGTACAGCATGGAAATAAGTAGTAAAATCAGTATGCACTTAGGTCCAAAACAAATAATACATAGAATCAGTAACAGTGGTGACAAAATATTTGATGCTTTTGTAAGAAAGAGTTAGGAGCAATTAAAAGCAAACCAAAAAGTAATTTTGCTCCTGTAGTAACAAGGACTTGTTTTGTAACAAGGACTCAAGCTTACTTAGATTCCACACAGCTGAGGAACAGGTAGTGAAATTATTTCATCTATATTTTGGCGTTTTAATATCTGAAAATATGTAAACATGTGTAGTGGGAGGATTGATTTAAGTGTCCTTGTTGAAAATATTTTGAGAAACAGGATGAGGTGCAATCCTATATTATCAAATACGTGGACCTGAAGAGGTCTGTGTCTTTAGTATCCTATGTCTTAGGAGGTAAGGAAAAGATACCATTATATATTATAAATTTTATATTATATAGTATTTTATTTACTATATGTATACATGATTTTATATATACATACACATTTTTTTCCACCTCAGCTTTTAGTTTTTTGTAATTACTTATTCAGCTGCTAATGTTCCCCTAATAACATTCTTCTGGCAAATGAAAATCACAAATGAAACTATGTACAAAACATTTGATTCAATCAGGGCATGAACAAACTTACCCTTTCTACTACATGTTTTTGTACAGAATAAAATGCTAAATAAAGAAAACGTTTGTTCTTGATTTTAGTTCATTAATCTCTGTGTTCCAGAGGAGCATATTTAGGACATAAAGATAATGCAGACTAAGATCCTTAAATTCAACCCGTACTGCTGTAAGGAAAACATGAAAAAAAAAAAAATCTTTAAGTTCAGTGGAACTGCCATGTCACCCTTGCAGCACAGCACTGGAAAGAGAACGTAGAAATCCTTGTTACAGGTTACCTGCTGGGTATCACTGACCAGGAACTAACGCACACAGTATTTGTCAATCAAAATGATTCAGCCAAACAAAATCTTCAAGGCAGAGAATCGCCTAAGCAGAGCTGTTGGAAGGGACTCATTGGGGTCTCTCTAGTCTGTTAAATATTCATCGTTCAGTGTATGAAAACAGGTGTAGAGCGTGCTACTCCTAATTTCGGATGTGTGGGGAAACAGACCACAATTCATTTACTATTTCTTTAAAACAAAAGTTTCAGTAGAAAGCAAACAGACCCCATCTCCCAACATCTGGATAATACTCTTTTCAGATTCAACAATTTTTTTACTCTTGAGGAAAAAAGTTGTGTAATTCAAAATTAGCTATGTTTTTAGAAAATTATAATTTTGATTTCCATATCTTCCCTGCTCTCTTTTCTTCTAATTAAAACAACATGTAAAAAGACCAGAACATAAACTTTTCTGTAAAATCCGATTCGATAGTTCAAAGTAAAACATTTTTTAAAATTACACTGATTTTTTCATAAAAATTTATTCTTAAAAATTTAAATCTGAAAATTTGCCTTAAAGGAGAAACGTACAGAAGTATTGAGCTATACTCTGTCTTACACGTTCTAATATGTTGTTAAAGCAGTAGGAAAAGGTGACTTGTCCTCAAAAAGAATGGGTTCCTGTTCATATCAACAGTTTAAATTAACAATTAGTAGGAGAAAATACAGCCAAGCAATTTTTGGTCTATCATACAGAATTTCAAACTTTTTTTTTTTTTTTTTTTTTAAAAACACAAGCTATTCACAGGAGTTTTTCTAATTTGTACTTTAAAAAAAATCACTAAATCTTCAGTATTTTAGATATGCTGCAATCCGAGCAAATTAATGAATTCAAAATGGTGGCAGATTTCAGTGAAAGTTTACTGTTTAAATTTTAATATTTAATACTATTTAACCTATTTAAAATGTACAATTAAATCGGTCTTTAAATGATTTTCCCTGCACACAGATAAATTATGTATGCTGGATGTTAAAATACCAAAAGCAAAAACGCTAATGGCTTGTTCCTTTCATTTTCCAGCTTACGACATGCCTTTTGTAGCAACCAGTGAGCAATCATAAACATCATTAGCATGCTCATCTATCTCAGTCCGGTGTCAAAGTATCTGTGATAACTTCACTCCAGAACACACTCTTTGCTCGATCTTCAGTTACGTGAAAAGAAAAAAATCCCAGGTACAAAACGAAAAGCATGTCAAAAAGATGAGGTATTAGCGCACAGTTTTCATAGAAAATAGTTGTAGGTTCAGGCTTTTCCTCTTTTTTCTCTCCTCAAAAGTCAAAAACAGAATTAGCAGCCTTCTAACAGTTTCAGAATCTTTCATAATAGACTAAAAAAAAACCCCATCAAGAGCTGGTAGGAGAACTGAAAGTCAAATAAAAATTAAATGCTGCATATTGGAAGATAAGGTGTGAGATCACAGCCTGAAGCAGTGATACAAGCAGAGTGTGGAAAATAAAGTATTTCTTTCACCATAGAACCATCAGGGTCATTCTGCAAGAAGATGGCTTTCGGCATCAATGCTATGAAAAGGACGCATTAGCTTCCTTTTTATTAGCACCTGATCTGAGGCCAGAGGATCATAGATCATGCTTGGCCTATTCTGGCTTATCTCAGTTTCAGTAATGAAACAGAGTCAAGCAAAGGGACAAGACTAAATTACAGATCACGAAACAAGAGATTAAAGCAGGAGGGCAGGCAGCTGTCACTCAAAAGATTAAAAAGTTATTTAGAGGGAACCTTGACAGTGTTTAACGCTGACCAGAAAACTCGACGCATTTAGAAACTTTCTTAACAAAGAACAGTCCTTAACTCTGAAATACCCGTTTGCACCCCACAGGCACTTTGTGAGTAATATATAACTTGAAAGAAATGGCATGTTATTTGTGTCTGTCTCTTACCTGAAGAGTATTAGGAAAAACAAGACTTCTGCCTTGCTTGGAAGAAGAAAGTCAAAACAGAGACAATGGGCTTTTTATCACAACTGCGAAGATGCACACAGGCAGGAAAGCAGAGAAAATCTTAATTTTCTGGAAATGAAATTTTGAAGTAGGGGGCCTTAAGCTGGAGATTTTTAGAAAACAAATTTTTCATGAGAAGTTCAGATAAACAAAATAGGAGCCTACTTTTCTTCGGAAATGATTCAGTCAGATGCGTGACATATTTACTTAGCTCATTCCCTAGCTAGTTATCCCTGTTAGTAGCAGATTAAGACCCAACAGTCGCAACAGTGCTGGAATGGAAGAAGTCTCCATGGAAACAGCAATTAAAATTGGGAAGTAAAATACACTACTGTAAAACAGCGTCTCTCCACATCTCCCGAGAAAAAATTGCTAATACTCTATATAATAAAGTAGTTTAAAAACAGGATTTTGAGATTGTGCAAGTCTCCAGTACAGTCTGTGCTGTGTCAGATGTCACACTCAGATGATAACATTGGAGAAAATGGTTCCCCCTCAGATCTCCTCCTTGCCAGCTCCTCTTGTCTCATGAACAGAACTGCTAATACCACACCATAGTTTAAAGGGGGGGGGGGGGAGGGGACGGAGGGAGAGAGAGAGAGGGAGAGAGAAGAAAAAAAACTTCTCAAAACCAAGCAAATAATGTATTGAAATCGACTGATCAATCAACTCTCTCCTCTTTCAACCGTATCGTGTGAATGCTGAGGCAGGGATATAACAGACAAGCTAAAAAAATAAAAAACTCAAGCACATTTTATTAAAACAAACAAAAAATGGATTAGTACTTCTAAAGCAGCATGATGCGCAGCAACAAATCCATGCTGTATAAAGGACCTTAATTAAAATATAGACGTACTGCATTGCAACTGACACATCTCATTAGAATCAGCTGAGAATTCGACAAAATGAAAAAATCACTGTAAAGCCTTCATTGCCAATCGAGCTAATCCAATCAACTAATCCCACAGATTTCTTCATCTATGTAGTTTTATAGGTCACGTCCCCACTTTCTGGCAATTTCACAATTGTTTTATCTCCTTAACAGCAAGCAGAGAAGCACTAATATTTGGTGCAGATGGGGAACGGAGGCCCAAGAATATATAACATTTCATCGCAAAACCTACAGCTCATCCACATTCTTTCAAGACGCAATCTCATATCTAGATCGTGGCTTTTCCAGGAGACCAGCATAACCCTGCAACAACGTACTGGCCTCTGTTATCCCTGCAATTGGGTATGAGCAAATCACCCACTCCTGCAATGACTTCACACCGTTCTTGAGAACTACTCAGCATGCCAGAGCAATTCCTTCCTGTAATGCCGGAGTACTGTAATCAGCTAAATTTGACTGGCTGGCATTGCTACAACATTTCTTTTCAAAATCATAATGAAAAGTGAGAGTGATTTAGAGGTAGTTTCCTCTACCTTGGCTGTTTCCAGAATTTCTGCCTTGGGAAGGACATAGAAGCCTATACCTTCCATGGCTTTTTTCCTGTGTTACCAAACGTGACACCCTAAAGGTGTGTGTGGTGCCTCATACGCTTTGAATCAGCAGTTACTAGAAAGCAGTAGCTTCCAGTTTTTGTCTGTTCAAGAGCAAGACAGCTCAAATAAACTTCTCAGAAGAAAACAAAAATTGCAGTACTTGATAAACAGTTCTCTGAACATAAAGGCCATGTTTTCATTTTCAAAACCAGATTTCTTACCACATGCTGCATACTAGTTCAATCAGGCTGCGCTATTTATTTTACTTCCATGTCCATAGAGCCTTCCTTTCCTCTGCTCGTTTTTATGTTCTCTTAAAGTGAAAATAAAAACTTCCCAAATTACAGCATTTCATTCACAGTGCTTCCTAGTCTGTCAGTGACTTGCCAGCCTGTAGGCTTACAAATAGATGACACAAAGAGATTAAATTACCAGTTTTACAACTCTGATACTGCTGCCTTTTCACTCAAATCATAATTATGTAAGTACGTATGCAGATATTAAAATACACAGAGAAGAAAAAAATTAAATAAAAAGGGATTTAATAGTAATGGCTATTGAGTGGCTATTGTTTCCTCATGAGACAAAACTGGGTTAGCCTTCATCAACGAAACGTGACACAGAGAGGAGGAACATCTAATTAGTGTCCAGTAATCTGATATTTCAGCTCTGTGTATGGACACTGTTAAAACTCATTTGTCTTCTTACCTGTCTTTCAAAAGGAGTCCACAAATAAAAATAGTCTTCATGTGAAAGATTTACTGTAAATAGAAAGGTAACACAATTTGTGTGGGAATGTAATTTGTGTAAGAAAACGTCGTCAAAAAAGAAAGACTTAAATTATACATATCTCTTTCTGGCTACAATGTCTTTTAACACACCTAGCACCAATAGCAAGGAGGAGTGAGCACCATTTTCAAAATCTAGGGTGTTGAAAGCCTTTTCATAGAAAGTTATTGCATTAGTATTTATTATTGTCACATTTGAAGTCACCTGGCAAAAAAAAAATATATATATACACACATATATACACATACACACTTAGTTTTTATAGCGGCTACTTCTATTGTTTGGAAGTCTTTCTTTGCAAGCCTCCTCTTGGAAGTTTCTATTCCTTGGTGTGACTTTTTTGAAGTTATGGCTAATTAATGCTTACTTCTTAGTAAAGTTTTAACATCATGCCTCTGTAGTAAGTTTCCCCAGTGCTTAATCTGTAGTAAATATTAGGAAGCTACTACTTTATGAATGTCAAAATAATTAAAGGCAATTACACCTGTCAAATTTTAAAAAAGCACATTATCTATTTTCAAGCGGTTTTGCCTACCACTTAATATGAATTAAAATAAATAGAATTGAGTACATGCTTAATATGAATGGTAAGAAGTACAAAATAAGTGGTGACGCAAGAACAATGGCTATATATTAAATGCAAGGCAATCTGTTTTTAATTTATAGGTTTAATATACTGGACTAAGATGATTCACCATCTCACATATGTTTACTACACTTAGTTGTACTAATAATCACCTAAATCTTGCTGTTTAAATCCACTGATTCTCATTTGTGTTTTAAATACTTATTCATGAGAATGAAAAAAAGATGCTAAAAATTTATTGCTTTTCCCCCCATACTCCTAGTGAATTTTGCTTGCAGTCAGCATCTGCTATACATAGTATGACAAATATGAAATTGAGGTTTGCTCTTTGTGCTGTGTGTTTCCATTACTGTCCAAATACACAGCAGCTTAAGATTCATTTACAAATTAATCTACATAAAGACACTGGAAATCACCAGATAGCATCTGACAGACTCAAAACCAGAATGGAGCAGTATTACTAATCCTTTAGAAAGTTTTCTCCCCCCAAATCTCAGCTCTGACAATAATCTTTCTTGCCCTTGTTCTGAGAATATAATTTGTTTCTCTCGTTTGCTTATTAATAGAGTATTTATTCTTTTTTCCTATTGTAGTTTCAAAGATGCAGTGCCATGACATGGCCAAAAGCCGACTGGATTGCAAGGGCACACGGCTACCTGAATGGGGAAAGGTCAGGGAGGGACATACTGCCGTGGAGCAAGACACCTTGTCCTGTTTGGGACAGAACAGGAACGGGGACAAGAGGGTTTGGGCTCCTTGCTTGCTCGCCTGCGTTACTTGCTCTACAGGCCTCCCGGTGCAGCACTGCGGCTCCTCACCAGGCGTGAGGAGCCATAGCTCAGCATCCTCTGGCCAAACAGCCGCCTCCAATGCAGGCAACCGCTGCCCCAAAGCCAAGAGAGGAGCAACGTCACTGAACAGCAGCCAAGGAGGACGTGCCTTTCCTGAGCTGTTTCTGCATCGTGGGCAATGTACTGGGTACAATTGTATGCCTGCAGTACCTTCTGCCTGCATCTATATCAGGAGTTCCTACCCCCTCATTATTAACTCCGGTTTAGAGACAGGGAAGCATGATAGGAGATAAACCTCAGGCTCTGGAGACCCAGCTGAGTGCCTCAGCATCCTCTTCTCCAGAATACCTTCACCTTCAAAGCCCCACAGGAGCCTTCCCTTCCCCATCTTTATTTTTAACATGACCTTCATACTTCTGCCTCTGCTACCACCGTGGCAGTGATACTGTTCACTACACCAGTATCCGACTTCACGCTTTCTTCCTAAGGCTATCTGCACTAAACACATCCAGCTACGTGCTCTGCCGTGAGCCGTGTGACCTCTTTACATTCCAGTAAGCAAATCCGTGCACTAACGATGGTTATCCTTAGGCACAGCACACCTTCGCTTATTGAGCTGACCCGCCAACTGCCTTGAGCAGCTTCGCAACGTGCATCCACCCACATGCCGTGGAGAGATGAGCAGAGGGCAAGGGCAGGTTTGCCTAGGTCAGTTCACTCGCATGAAATATTTTAAATGACAGTTTTAGGCTCAGCTTCTCTATTCTCACACTTCTATTAGGAAACAACATCAACAAGCCAAAGTGGCAATTTGCTGCTTAACAGCAATATTACTAATCAGTAGACAGTTCTAGTAGACGCAGCTAATTACCAGTGCTCTCGGTGACATTTGCAGCCCCACTGACTCATAACTCTTTTAGCAGAAAAACCTCACTTGAACTACTATGGGCAAAATGGGTACAAGCTGATTTTTACCAGCAGCCTCTACCCTTTACTGGTCTTTGGATAACAGTACTGTGCTGCTTACAGTGTGAAGCGAACAGTTATATGTTCGTTTTCAGTGAATTTTCGGGGGCCACAAGCAATTCCAGAAGGTCTTGCAGGTAACATATTGCCTGCCAGTCACGCGTTGGGAACGACTAGCTTAAACATTTTAAGGCAATCAACATCCTGCCAAAGTCTCCCCAGAGCTGCTGCTGGCAATCTATGCTAAAAGTATTAATATCTACTTTAAAATCTGAGCAAAACACAGAGCAGTTTGTTACCCTATATTATCTTGTATGCACTGCATCCTAAGCCAAATTTTTTTTCATGTCCCTTGCTTCTTCTGTACGTTTGGAGAGCCAAAAACAATAAAAGTGCCATATGGCCCATGTACCATGTTCATAAAAATATTTTTGGCAGTTTCTTCCGAGGAAAAAATATTGTGGATGGAATTTGTTTCAATTCTGGCACGAGTTATTAAGTTCTAAAACAAAGAAATTCAAAACATAAAATATGAAGTTACAGGCTTTGCTTCCTGCACTTTGAAAATGTGTTCCCTATAGAGCAGTCCGTAATACTTTCCAAAAACTACTTTAGCTCTTTCCTGAATGGTGGTTCTTGTACTGCTTAGTGGAGAGCCCTTCATCACAGTTTAATGCTTCTAGTTAAACATAGTAGAAGCTCAAGGATGGCTAAAATATAGTTTCATATACGAGTAATTAGTTGCATTCACTCATATTCTAAAACAAACCCAAGTTCTTTTCTGTATGCAAAAAACAGTGATAGTGTGCTCTCTACATCCAAATATACATTGCTGTTAAATAAATTCCCATAAGACGCTGTTAAAATTCATTTAAAGGAACAGACTTCAATGACTTTCTTCAGTCAAATTCTAAAGGTACAAACCTGACGTCTTTGAAATCATTCGCAATTTTTTCCATCAATTCCAGCAGAGCCAGGATAAATAATAACTGAATACTGGGTATTGAATAATACTTCAATAATACGCTCCTAATGCAAGGATTAAATAATACATTGGGCTCCTATAGACTTTGAGTAAATACACTTCCAGCATAGGCATCTTTAAGAACACACATCACTGAGGTTATTTAGCACTTATAGCCTTATATTCTGGAAAGATTTGTGGAAAAACATGCACGATGACCTAAACATCCCATATAAGAAAACAAAACCAGAAAAATAGATTATAAGAAATCAGAGGGGGAAAAACAACCCATTCTGCTTCTCTTGACACATCAGTTCTGCCCAAATTTATACTAATGCATAAAAGTAAAGGGTGGCATTCAGATGATAGAGCTTACTACCCGATACACTATTTTACACAAATTTATTTCCACTTAGAGTACACCTCTCCAACTTTTTGGTACTGTTGACTGTTGCAAAATGTAATAAGGTTAAAATTAGGACAACTTGAAGGTATTCATCAACTTTATACATGAACTTTTGTTCGGCTTTTTTCCTCATTTTTACTTACCTTCTCAGCTCTGACAGAGACCTGGATGAACAAATGATAGAGTCATAGCTAGACTGCTTCTGGGCAGTAGATTTTATATATATATATGTATTTTTTTCACTCCTGCTTCATCATGGTATTAGATACTGACTCTTGAAGAAAAAAGTTACATTAATTTACTGCAATATTCTGACAGATAGAAAAAAACTGCTTTTATTATGACTTTGACTGTTCCATGTAATGAGTTGGAAATGATTCATCTGAGAAAATGCATAGCTATAAAACACAATTATAAGTTTTGTTTGCAAAAGGAAGTCCAAGCATTAAGGTAAGGACAAATATCAGCGAGGAGTGCTCCTTGCCAGTTCATACACGTAATACTTGTTTTTAGTTCTACGCTATTTTTCCTGATGGGCCTCTGCCTTTAGGAAAATTTCAAATAACTAACTCAAGTTAGCAGACTTTAAAAAGCACACCATTGCTTCAGACCTCCCAAGTTCTTCAGTACATCACAAATCTGAATGTTTTGGCTGTTTATAGAATTCTGTAAAGTTCATCTACTGATATTTTATTAGTAAATTCAGGATAACCAAGGGCCTATAGGCTGCCATTGTAAATAGTCGTACAGAAGGTAGTTCTATGGGTACCGATTACTACAGCAACTTCAGGTCTGCACTGGTTTCTGGGACTGTAATAAATCTCCAGTACAGTTCAGCTGCTTTTCAGTGCATTTACTCCCTTGTCCTTATACTCCAATCCCCTTCACAGTCATGTATCCCCAACATAGTAGTGCTCTAAAGAAGGCAATTGCCCTGTATTATAGAGAAATATCAAACTGTAGCTAAACAGCAGCCCTAGAAGCTCTCTCTCTGCTAAGCAGAGTCAACTTCACCTCCACAATTATTCTGAAAACACCTTTTCATTTCTAATTTTAAGATATAGCCTGCTTCTGTAAAGAATAACAATCTGGGGCCAAAAGGACTCTGAGGGTAATTGCACAAGGCCTGCAAAAGTCATCAGGTTGCCAGTGTATAAACAAAACTGGTCCTTCTTGTCTCTCTTTTCATTGTTTTCTGAGGTGTATTAGTCTGAATTCAATGTTAGCAAGCTAGCAGAACATTTTCTTTGTCAGGTTAAATTAGCATGAATAATACCTCTATTATATTACATTTTTTTTTCCTTTTTTATTTCAAGTAATCTAAATTTTGTTTGAATGAAAAATCAGCTTTCTTTGTACCATATGAATGAGAGCAGATATTGTTCAAATTTATACAGGACTCTCATATTTATAGCAATATTGCTATCATTAAGCAGAAATATTGTATTTAATTTTTACGGAAATTCATGAACTAGTGGGAGGTGCTTTAGAACATACTGTCAAATGAAAGAAGAAAAATCAAAAAGCTCCATAGAGCTAAGAGTGTCCTGGAATTCTGCCTTTCAGGTTTATACTACAGCATCTCTGACGATCTCACATTAGCAAGGAACTAGAGCAAACCTTCACTGAAGCAGGGCCCTTTGCTATTTTTGTGTATGCTTGTCTGTCTGAAGGTGATGAGGGAATAATAAAATTTCATGAGGCAACCTGAAACGTATTGCTGTCGATCAGTGCAGTACGTTTTGCTCATTACAGATCTATTACTGGCTGTCATTAGTAATTAGCACTTAGTAACACTTGGGTAATTCTTTGTTCCTATACATGCCTGAAGCTGAACTGAAGGATTAAATTCCTAAAAGTTAAAAATTCGTAATTTTGAAACTGAAGCTTTGAGGAGAATATTCCATGCTTTGTGTTAAATGTTTATAGTCATGATATTATTCTAGTCTGAATTTACCTACAGCGTATCTAGCGTTGCTTTGACAGATGATTTCTTGTGACGAGCAAAGAGTAAAGACTGCAGAAACACACGATTTGGAAAAACATTTTTTGTGATCATTTCAATACATCTGGGAAGTGCGAACAATGTTAGGTTCTGCAGTAATTTCTATGAACTCTCCAATAATTGTTGAAGTTATGAAAACGTAAGGATAATTTTTGTTCAAAAATGTTTCAAAGATAACAGTTCCCAGGAGTTTTTTTCATATGTATAGAAAAGCAGCTTGCAATAAAACAGACCTTTGAGCTCCCCAAAGGTGGGACTGTGTTGACAAAGTGCTATGACACTTGAAGGAAACCTTTAAACAAATCGGGTTTAACTGTTTTAACCCGACTTCTGACTTTGTGCTAACAAATCAATGGCACACGTAAGCGTCTGTCATGTAGACAAACATTTGCCAACTCATTCAGATAACTGAATTCCGTATTTTAACCCTGCATTACATTGTGGGTGCAACATTAGAGGATATATCTGAAGATGAGGATTTCAAAACACTGAGTCCATTTAAATGGAGTTAAAGATTTAGTTCATAAAAAAGCCCCTGAAAAAAAAGGGGAAAAAGCCTCCCAAAACCCTAGATATACACCTAGATAAAATTCCTAAAGAGGTAGCTGTCACTGATCGTTTTTGAAATAGAGGAGTCTTTTCAGCTGAAATGACTAAAATGAAGTTGCCAAATTGTTAAGTGAGATGTAATATAAATTACATCCAACCCAAAACAAAGACCACCATCGCCCTCTCTGCGTGTTACAGTATTACATCTCTCTTTTAACGTATCATAGAGCACTCAAGGACGACTATAGATCTGAGAAATCATGGAAAAGATTCAAATAAGCAAGGAGTGGTTAAAACAAAACTACAGTGTAATCCAAATAAATCTACAAATCAACAATTTTCATTAGTAATGAAAAAGGAAAGACAGTGCTTAAATCATATATAGTCTTCACAAACATTCCATCTTAATCTGCTTATAATACTTCAAAGCTATAACAGGGATCACAAGCCTTTCAAAGAAACGGTAGATCAGCTGGTCTCATGCAGATACAGCCAGGCAAAATTGCTAGAAATCTGGATGATGCTGATTCCCAGCTGGTGAGCGTATAGAGAGTTGCTGCCCAGGAGGGATAGGGAGAGTAAGAAGCATAAAAACCCAGAAGAGGTGCTTAAACGCTATTGACTCAAGAGGGACCATTCCTAGTCAGATTAGGGGTCCTGGTTCTTCACTGAGCTAAATCCCTCAGTGATTAGCTGATTGAGCTAAAACACTCCATTGTTTTTGTTTGCATTTGAGAGAAAGTTCAGTCAACAGACTGAAAGTGAAGTGGCTGTGGCAGATGTCCTGAAGCGGCAGCAGACCCCCCTGAATCTGCCTCACGTTGTGAAAGCTGGTTGTTACAATACCCAAATGCTGTGCTCCTTTAGGTCAGCGTGCCAACAAAATAGGTCAAATGATACCAAGGATCTAGTTAGTTACTGTGGAGATCCATCACCCTTTGAAATCCATGACTAAATGGAAAGGCAGTATTGTAATGAATACAACAAATTTTATGAACAAATACCATGTTTCGGTAATAATAGATCTGTGATTCAATAAAACTAAGAGTTAAAACTCATTTTAAAAAGTTCATTTACTAAAATATTTCAAAACATAATTTATCCAGTAAATACTAAATGAACCATTAGATGTAGAGCCTAACTAAACCATGACTATCTGTTTCTATTTTGATGTCAAAGGAACCTACAAACCCATTGACTTCTAGAATGTGGTGAGAATTATCTAGTTGTTCAGTGCTTTCAATTTTTTTTTTTTTTTTTTAAGTACAATTATTTTCTTAGGCTCCCTTTAAATTTCCTTCCCTATTAGATATACGTGCAGGCAATTTTGTAGCTGATGGAGATTCTTAAACCAAGCTCAGGAAGACAGTCAGGATGCCTTCCAGTAGTATACTAAACAACACCTCTATCACTGGGGGTTTGCCCTCTCATCATCTCCTTGGGAAAGAAAAAAGTTATGAAATTAAATATTAGTGCTGCCATGTTTTATACAATACGAAGCATACTAATTTTGTTTGAAGTAGAAGCTGACAAAATTTGCAAAGATGTTTTTGTCTGGCCTCAAGATCAGAAGGAGAGAGAGTCCTATCTGCTCAATAGCCCTTTCCATTCTTCCCCTTACGGTGGAAGATTGCAGTGGGTAGAAGGAAACTGCTGAAAGCAGTTACCCCATAAGTTATACAGGCACTTTAAAGAATCTGTGGAAGACACATGGATATGGAATGATGCTGGGAGCCTCAAAAACCATCTGACCACACAAGCTGCTAAGGGAGGAGCTAATTAACAGATGGCCTTGTAACAGAACGTGTTACTAGTCTTGAATCTAACCTAGCAACAAACCGTACCGAGGCAGTTCTGAAGACCAGAACAAATTGGAGGAAATATAAAGTGAGGGCTGAATCTCACTGGTGGTTGTGACAAAGCTCAGGGTTAGACAGAAGTAGTAAGTTCTGTACAGCATAGAAGAATGACTGATGAGGTGGAAGAGAGAGATGAAAACAAGAGACTGAAGGCTGTGACCTATTATCAAGGAACCTATCATCCCTATCAATCTATCATCAAGGACCCAAAAGCACCAGAACCCAAACTCCCCTAACAGTAATGCACAGAATCTGATTGAGCCTTGCTCAATCACAGGGGTTTTTTTTTGTTTGTAGTAGACAGTTTATTCTGTAGTTGTTGATAATAAACCCACACTTCAGGCGACAGCGTCGTCGTATTTCTACTTTGAGGTGATATAGTAAGCCAAAAACACCTTTTTCCTAGCCCACCTCCTGTAGGTATGCATCAGGGAGAGAGAGTATTGGTCACAGTTAAGATACAACAGAGAGAATTCAACAACAGCTCGGTCTTTGGACAAGGGGTTGTTCCTTTTTTACAAGCTGTGGGATTGCCTGAAGTCTAGTCTATGAGCCTTCAAGGAGAATTTAGGCCCTTCAGTCTGTCTCGTTGGCTGAAAGTTGCATGAATAACTCAGCAAAGGAGATCGGGAACAGCAGCCTGCTTGCAGGGATAAAAGCTGCTGCACCCAAACATGTCATCACAGCAGCATAACAGTATAAGAATGCCTCATTCACAGCCTCTTTCCCCTTTAAATCAGATGGTGCCTGTCCCTGAGATGACGGACTATTGGTTTACTAAGGGCAACGTCTACCCACAGCAACAGCAGTGACATCTTTACCCTTAACATCTGTCTAAACTTCTGATGCAGATAGTAGACATGAAAGCTGTAGCAAGTCAGGGCCTGGAAGATGAGTAGAAGGAAGAGATTCAGGATGTTGCATCTGAGGTCCTAAAGTATGTTAAATGATATACCTGCGCTATTTCACCACAATAAACAGCAAAATATCAGTAAGCTTGTGTATCCTTTACTCTGTGATCTGTAAGTAGTAGAAACCAGATCAGAGTTACAAAGCTAATATGCCTTTTACCTGTGTGCATCATATGACTGTAATCACCATTGCACTGCATTTGCCCTCTACAGTTTACACCAAGCTAATTAAATGCTATTCTGCATAATTTCAAAGCAAAAGTCAGTGAAATGTAAACTTCTAAGCCACATTGCTGCTTCTATCCCATAGGCTAGCAGCCCACAAGCTAGTAAATACTGGTTTGCATGTAAATAGCTATTAATTATGCTTCTTATGATACTTTTTTTTTTTACAAAACTAGCATTTTGATTAGTTGGTCTAGGTTTGTAGAAATTCTTTAAAATATTTTTTCTAAATAGAAAGTGTGCTCAGATTTTGTCTTTTAGGGTGCATTTAGAAAAACCTTTCCATATCCAGAGTATGTTAACAGTAGGCAAAATGGACGCGTGAACTCTACAAACAATTCATTTCAAAAGGCAGTTTTTCCACTGTAGTGGTACAGCATGAAATTGGAATTCAGTTTTTCTCAGCTGCCACTTTGCTGCAAGATGGAAAATCCTTGTAATGATTCTTCTTTACATAAGAACAGACATAAATTCTAAAAACCACATTTGACTGAAAGCTCATTATATAATTCATAATAGTTACCTACAGCTCAACTGTTCTTGTCCTCCAAATTCCTTCTGAAAACTCATCTCTGCAAACATGTTTGCAAGAAACCACTAATAGGAGTGAAAGTGAAGACAGATGAAAGTCCCGTTTAAAAGAAGGGAAGTATCTAGATTAAAGCATTTTTTACTTAATCACTGCTATCTCGAGGATTTTGTGACTAATTTTTCACGATACCTTAAGCTAACACTTTTTTTTTTATGCCACAGCTGTCGTTAGTGAAGAATATACTCACGATGCTAAGTTAATATGAACTAGCTTGCTAAGGTATGGTAGAACAATTACTTATCATACATCTATATATTTTGCTACTTTTGAACTCATTTTTTCCCCTCCCTATTCCTTCCTTTTACTCATGTTGCATTTAATTTAAGATTATACTTTCAAGCAAGGGACTGCAACTTGCTTTATCTGCTGTTGCTCTCAAGCCTGCCCACTCTCTTATTGAAGAGGACCTTGAAAATATTACCAAGAACAGAGAGCAAAACACTCGACATACAGGTAATAATCCTCAATACTAAAAAGCATACTGCTCTATGAGCAGCAAAACTAATAAAATCTATGTACAGAATTGTGTCTCCCAAGCCTTCCCACGACATTAATTGCCTCCTCCTTTTCTCCATCCCCTTTACCAGCCTTTTGCACCCCTCAAGCCCCAACTCCCTTCCCGATCTCCTCTTTCCTTCAATGCGCAAGTGGCAGCACATCCTGTAACTGATTTGAATTAACAAGTTTGTTGGCTGACTAACCCAGCAGGTTGCCGCCTCTTACAAGTACGATGTCAACAGTTAGAAGTGTCTTTAGCTGAGGGAAGCATTATTTTGAGTTTCTCTCAAACCGGTCTGTTGATTTTCATAAGATAAGTAAAAATTTAGTAACTTAAGGGCCATCAATAAAAATTATTCGTTCAGTTATGGAGAGGATGAAAGACTATAATTGCATAAGCTTTACTTCTTTAGGAGGATGGGCTAAGAAAAGTCCTTCTCTGAGGAAGGTTTTTTTTTTTTTTAGTCAAAAACGAATTAGTAACAACAGCCTTTAAAGTCTTTAATTTTAAACTACCCTAAATCCCTTTAAAATGAAAGTGAAAAGCAGAAAGAGGAACTGAAGAGGATTCTAGTGCAAACCTCAAGGTACACAGCCAAGTATTAAACCAGGTATTCTTTCTCAACTGTACAGGCTAGCCTGTCAAAACTCTCTATTGCAATCACTAAATCCGTTAAACTTTTAGCGTGGAAGAGGTTTCTGGCTGGCAGGAAAGACAACGAGGTACAACAGTGCTTAAATATGTATCCCATTAGACAGCAGCGTTGCCTTTGCAAGACTGACCTATTAATGAATTTGCCTAAAGCTCGGTCAAGTATCGTTCATCGTATAGTTACATCACTGGTGTCATCTGACTTGACATACAGCACCTCACCTTTTAAATCTGTAACTTGTTTAATCCTTCTTTTAGACTAACAGAAGTAAAGCAGTAAATAGTGATTCACAGATATATTCTTCAGCGTATCAGCATGATTATTAAAAAGTATATGCTTAAAACCAAAGCAATCAAGAAAAAGGCAAAGTAGATTCATAGATTCAATATGATGATATATAGGACATTCATAAGTTAGTCCAACTTTCTACCTGCTTTAATAATTATATATGACGCATGTCTCCAGTGCCACTAGTTAGCATTTTCTAAAGGCTGAAAATCTAGCTGAGTTGGTACTTTCTCGTACTCATGTGTTTTCCTACACTTTTTACTTTAATTCTTACCAAGTAAGCACATTACCACTGAGCAAGAAACAATTTCTTTCCATTGTTTTCTCTTTTGAATCCCAAACAGATTTTTCACGAAAGCATGTACAGCGTATGAAAAAAAACAGAAGTATTTTAAGACTTCACTCTACAATGAGTAAAACCCACGTGCAAACGTTTATTGATTTTTTCACTAGCTATATATTCAATTATGCTAAGATATAGGAAAAATAATAGTTATAAGAACAGACGTCGGTCACATTCTACTTTAAATTGACAGATTCCATAATACTCTATTTATACGGAGGTGCCTTTCTGTGAAATCAGGAACAAATACTATGCTCCATGTTCTAAGTAAAGGGATTAAAATTTGGCCATGGCAGCAAAACTTGTCAAAACTTGGTCCCAGCTGGAGGTCTAAGGCATACCGGTACCACAAGGTGCCATAACGGATCTTTTATTCCATGAGCATGCTCTTTAAATGATGAATGGTGACTCACATGGCAGATTTTTGCATGTTTAACATCTTTATTATTAAAAAAAGCTCTTTGGCTCTGAAATTGTATCAATTTGATCATCTAATAACTAATTTTTCTTACACAGTAATTGCAGTCTGAATTAGTACCACTAACCTAGATTGGAGTGTTTTAGCAAGATGGATGCATTAAAGGCTCCAGAGTTGTTTAAATTAGCTTTGGGACTCAACTATTTACAGATCAGTACAACATAATCTGCCCCAGATTACAGATTAACAGTTCTGTTTATACGTGTTAATAGCTTTTCCAAACACAGTAAAAACTCTCTTAGCATATACAGAAAATTACACCTTTAATTATTCACCTGCCAAAATAATTTGAGTAGACTTTAACAGTTATTTATTAGTCTGAAGGCACAAAATGAAAGAATATTAATTTCCACAAATAGAAATAATGAGCCTTTTGTTTCCATTTCGCCTAGTTGTAGGCTATTGCTAGTCTGGACATAATCACAAAACAAAACAAGACAGCTGATTTACTAACATACTTGCTCTCCTTTGCAAAGCATTTAGTGGTAAATTTAGCATCAGCTGACTAGTAGAATCTAATTTTTGTGCCTCAAACATTATAAATGAAATGCAAAGCAACCAGGTGTCTCACTCCTGATTTTCATTTTCCCAGCAGCAGCAATACTCAAAACTCTTCTTAAATTGTAACCTGATGGACCATTAGTTTATCCTCCTCTTTTTCATTCTTACACTCATAGACCTGACAGCCCAAGTCTTTGCCATTTTAGATCATAAGACCACGAACGAGATCTTCTTTTCCTACTGCTTATTTCTTAAGAAGCCTTAGGCCGTTTTCCAACCTCAGTGAACAGTCAGAAGCTCCCTTACTTGCTGATGGAGGTCACATTTAGCAGTTTGAACAGCCTGCATTAACCTGCAAGTTAATTCTGTGAGAAGTTCTCTCAGTTTTTCCTGCTGTCAGTTTTTCCGTCTGTCTGTGTGCAGTCAGGTTCATCAACTTCTACCAGCACACACTGTGTCCTTAGCCTTTTTCCCAATGCCCCCCTCATCTTCTCTGCTCCACCTTTAAACGGCAAGTTCCGCAGGAGAAGAAACAGCCAAGATTTAGTTTTTATATTTACACAGACTCACGCACTATGTCTTATATAAAGCTTTCTCGTCTCCCAGTTCAGCCCAGAAAACTCACTTCCTGTGAAAGATGACAAGAAGTCTACATGAGAACTGGTAAATTTATACAGTCCATGTTATAAAGCACTTATTAACCAATTTTAAAATAAGATTCATTCCAAAGAGTTTTACGGAGATTCAGAGTAACAGTCACCCCTTATTGACAATCACCAGCCCCTCGTTATAACTAGTCGTGAATGCTATGCATATACTATATAGGTTAAAATATTAGAATTCAAAAAATGCAGTGTTTATTAATTTGGGTCCAAAGAGTTGCAAAGCTCCTACAACAACTCTTCACTAACTACTGAGCTGCAGCAGTGAAACAGATTCTCCCTCCTGCACTTTTCTGTATCAGGTCTGCAGCTGTCAGTCTTCCCAAAGAGGAAGCTGAGCTGCCTTCAAACTAACCTTGATACAACATGACAAAGGGCGTTGCAAAACTGTCTGGAGATTACATTACTCTCCGAGATCAGGGAGCTCTTCAGCTGTCACGCTAACACTGGTGCAGAAGACGACCTCCACACTCTTTTACATCTTGCTACTTATGACCCCAACTTCCGAGCAGCATGCAACCAGGCAGCGTGTGGATGCCTTTTCCTCCTTGCCAGCTCCCACACCTTGTGTCAGGCTGCTGGAAATCTATGAACAACGGCATTGCAAACAGCACTTTAAGTCTACATCGCTTAAGAATTCATGTCATAATATAAAGGCCTAGAATACACAGATCTGCCAGTCTTACAGATGTTTTATTCAATCAGAATGGCCTAAAGTAGCCAAAGAACAAATACAGCCTCTAGCCTTTAAGGTTTTGCATTCATAAACCCTGAAAGGCTGTTTAAGAAAGTTTTAATTAGTGCTACAAATAAAACCATGAATACTTGAGCAATAATAAAAAAAAACAGTATGATATCATGCAGCATTTTTTGCTGTGACTTTTAGAAGTAAAAACATTAAACACAGGAAACCTGTTGTTAAAATCTTTTTTCAGGATAAATAACCAATCGGGACTTAGGAATCAATAGAGTTTCAGTGCTTACTTTTCATCACAGATATTGCATAGTCTTTCCTTGAGCTCAATCAGCTTAGCTTGTTTTTTTTTTTTCTTCCATTACAGTCAAATAGTATTGTCAAAATCTTTTCAGGACCGAGTTATTTATTTCCATTAGTGACAGTCTGCTAGGCACAGCGCCTAGTGCGTGCTGTTATTTGAAGAAAACATGCAATTCGGCATGACCAAATCATAGCAAATGTGAAATCAAAGCCATTTCTGCAATGTATTTGAAAGTCGTAACAATAAACTCCTAAGCTTTCTAAATAGGCACTGTAAAGAGTTTCGCTAAGTGAAAATACCAAGCGCTCGATAGAAGTGAGAAGGTTCAAGAAGGATTATAAGAATTCACAAAATGTAAATTCATTTAAGAAAGGAAAGAAGACTTAAAAAAAAAAATAGAGAGAGAGAGAGACAGAAAGAACTAACACGAAGTAAGAGGCAGCAGAGCCAGAAGCAGCATATAAACAATCCGTCTTTGAAACCCTGATAGCTGTTGAAAAAAAATCAATCCGGAGTAAAACAACACTAAACAATAAAAACTCTCCTGAGCAGGATAACCAAGGCCAACATTCACAACACAGCAAATTATGGGTTTTATACACGATTTGAGGTTATCCAGAAATCTTAATAAACAAAGTGCAATATAACAAGATGAAGGAATTCTGAACAAATACAATTACTATCAGGCACTCAATAACAGCCAAAACAAAACCTAAAGTTCTAGGAGACTGAAAAGGATGACAGAAAAAAAAAAAAAAAGAGGAAAAAATATAGAATTTCTCATTGCTACCTGAAACAAGTGCAAGCAGTAACAGCTGCTTTACAGTTTCATTGAGAGGCTAGCACTTTAGGCAGCATCCCTGGCTCAGGAGAGACCAAAAACAGCTACTGAGAAATTGCTCAACAAGCCCAAGCGTCACAATGGAGAAAAATTAGCTTAAAAACTTTCTCAGCTAGACACAATGGACTTTTCTGGGATATGGGAAACCCAGATCTGGGTCTTTTTTTTTTTTTTTTGCAGATTGTTTGAATATGGAAAAACAAAAGCAGATGCTGAACCACCAAAACACTCTGCTAGATGCAATCTCTGGATTTCCTAATCCACAGAGTATAAAGTGTTAAATTTGTACACAGTATGTAAAAATAACAGAAAATTGGACACCTGTGGATTTTAGGATCTGGAAGACAAGGAAGGGAAGCTGTCATCAGAACTACCTTCTTGAGGGATGGGACTTATTAAAGAACGTCATTTAACTTCTGTTAATGAAGGAGACCTTGGTCAAGAGCGTATTGTCTGCAGAAGCACAGGTGTTCACCAGGGCCCCCGTGAAGATATTTTCCTAGGAAACTTATGGCAAGATCTGCAGAATTTAAATTATAATCAAGACATAAGGATGAAATTCAATTTGTCCCATAGCTCCAACTGTGGTGTAGCTAGGTGCTGGGGCGGTGCCTGTCTGCACACCCAGTGCACTTGGTTATCAGGTCCTTTGGGGGCTGGGAACTCCCCAGCCAGGCTTTGCACAGGCAAGACAACGGGCTGCCCCAAAACAACAAGGTGCCCGGAGACAATGGCCTATGGTGGCATCTCAACAAAGTCATCAGAGTTACAGGAGCTCTGCCAGTGGGGATTTCAGATGGGTTGAGAGCTTCCTGCAGGGAGCTGCCACGTGCAGCCTGGTTGACAGGGGACAGTCGTATGTGTGTGAGGTGCTGAGTAACCCCAGGAGCAGAGACCTTGGACAGGCAGCTCCTGGTTAACTCTACACAAATAGGTTAAAATACTCAGCAAAAACTATTTGTGCATATGCAGGAATAGTCACACAGGACTGTTATTTGCACATAGCTAAGATAGTTAGGAGATGTTTTGTGTGTCACTTAACATAGCAACGGATCATGCACATGGTAGAGTGGGGCAGCTGAATTACAAGAGTTCACTGGAACTTTCATCCAATCCCTATGGAGCTGCCTTTGCAAGGACCTTTGCATTAGAGACCCTTGCCACCATCCAGGCAGTGACTGACCATCCTGTTAGAGTGATTTGATTCCTCATGCGAGTGCTCTCCTTATGCCAAAGATCCCAATAAGTTAGGTTTGTTTGTTTTTTTTTATTTTTAAAAGAGACATTCTGCCTCCACAACTATGTTTCCACACAAAGAAGTGATGCATATAAAGACATATGAGATGGATAGGGAAGACTCGCTCAGTGGGATGGAGGGGGAGGGAGAGGAGGAGGGAGGCAGCTCATAAGGAGTAAGGGAGAAATCAATTGCCAGGCATTAGACCTACTGTAAGTGCGAAGCAGTTGACTTATTTTGTGTGGAAGCCTGCACAGGGTAAGAGATTTTAACTATAGAGAAACGAATGTCAGCTTGACAGGACAGAAGAAGGAAGCAATCTCTAGTCCCATTTCTGCAAAAGAAACTAATTGCAGAGATGTGCTGAATCCTATAAACAACTGGAATGCCAGATACTGGCTTATTGTATGCTTCCTTAGTAAGTGCAAGGAAAATGTACTGCACTGCCTGTAAGACAGTGCTTTTTAACCTGATTTCATCACCCATTACAGATTTTCCAGTGGAGATATGAATTCCTGTATAGCACACTTACTCTTCTGGCAGCTTGCTTTCCCACATACTTTTCAGGGGTTCTCTACAAATATAACAATAGTTCATAATCTGGTATTTGCAAACCCGTAGCAGTCTGGAGGGCACTTGCAGGTGTAAGTAAGCGTTGGCAAAGGCTATACAAAAAACAAGGGGTAGGGACTTCATTTGCATACTAATTTTTGCTGGTATGTTATTGATTTCCCTCTGTTCTAACTTTTCATCATAACTTTTCCAGGTGCAAGCTATTATATAAAATCATTTCCTAAGCTATACTATTTCAGGGTCTTTTACCAATACCATCAAAACAGGATGCCCCCCAGGGCAAGTGTTCCTCTGAAATATTTTCCACATGAGTTTGTGTGACTCCCACATTTGATGACAGAATTGGAATTTTTGGGTATTGATTATACTGAAGTACACAGTTAAATAAAATAAGCTTTCCTGTGTGAATAATACCATAGTTAGCTGGATGCCTTAATAGTTACACTGGGGGGGTGGGGGGAACACACACACACCCCCCACAACTGATACATTAAAATTTTCCTTTGCTTTTCTCTAACTCAGTGTATCAAGAATTACTTTGACAAGAACATGCAGTTTCCAAACCTTAAGCTGAAGAATAGCAAAGAGGAAGGTACACGCTCCAAGCAGACTACTTGGATAGAGACTGTTGCGTTGCTCCATGTATTTTCATACTGTCCTACTCCTGGACTCTCATTTGTTCTTCATCCTCCTTGCCCAGTAAGATGCTGGGAGCAATGAGGATGTCACTGCTATTTGACATCACCAGATGTGCTTTTACCTCAATCCACTTGGGCCAGCTGCCATCTGGTGAACAATTTGAGTCCCCATCATACTGGGATGTGCTCAAGCTTGTGGCCTGTCTTGCCCCCTGACTTACAGGGCTTGAATTGATGAAACGTGAACTGGAAACCATTTGCAGGCAAGGACAACTTTTATTTGTACAGATTTATTTTAAGAGGAATAAATTATATTAGAGGTTTATGGAGTTTAATAGATAGATCGGATCTACAGGTGATATCTTCAGCAAAGGAAAAGTTTCTCTAGCTGTATGATTCCCACATGTAAAGTGATTGGGGTTTGCATGCAGAAACAACACTAAAAGAGGTACAAAAGCACTGAATCGTGGAGATGATACTTTGTTTCAGTGTAATCTAACTGCTCATTTTGACAAAAATTGCCATGCAATATATTTTTCTATTGCTGTGCTAGCAGATGTTCAGCTAAGATGCAGTGGGAAATGTGGCTGCTGTAGAGTAGGTAGGATGGAGGAAAAAAATATACGCCCCCCCTCTTTGAAAACTTTCAAGTCTTCACTAACCCCAATCACAAAAGGGAGAAAAATCATCTTGTGCTGCTAAAAGCCTGAGTCACCCTACGATTATCAGAAAACCCACATGCCTTCCCATTCCTCCTTAAATATTCCTATATAGCTTACAAAATTTTTAGGTTCTCAGATCTTCTGTAAAGCTTTAGTGAATTTTCAGTGCAAGACCTTGTCACAAAGAAACATTAAAAACGTATGAACTGTAAAGAGAACTTTTTAATCAAAGTAAGCATCATTAGAATTGCTGAGGTTTTATGTTGCTTATGTTCAAAGTCAACAACATAAGTACTAAAATCTAAAGCAGAAAAAAACAGAATAACTGAAAAAGGAAATTAGCTGCTGACTGCGCTTGTCTGCTCTGTGCAAGCAGTGCTGGGCATTTTTGAACGACAACAACTACTTGATCAACCCACTATTCCCTCTTGCATTGAGCTGAATAAATTCTGCATTTGTTACAGAAGGGGAAATCAAGACCAATCCAGCTTCTTGTAATTTGGTGTTGGATATGCACCTCTGTGTTCTTATGTTCATCATATTTCTGAATATGCTTTAGCCATTGAACAGCACATATATGTTAATGGAAACTACTATACAGTACAGTAATAAAAAGATGGATTTTTTGTTTGGATCATATGGTGCAGTTGTTAGACTCCCTAAATTAATTGCTCTAATTTTTTTTATGACCGTCCCTTAGGGAGCAGCCTCCTGTTATTCCTTGTTTTCCTGTTTCCCCTGTGCATCAACCAGCTGGCACAGGCAAGCAGAAGGCCTCAGCAGTAGTAAGTGTTAACAAAGCAGAACTGCTGCGCTTAACCTATGGATGAGTATAGTAAATTCGTTTCCTCTCAACTTCCTCCCATCTAAGTTTCACATTCCCTCTTTTGCTCTGTTCCTTGACACTGAGTGGTTACTCTTCTGCCATGCCTGGCACACACAGCAAAAGAGAAACCATCTATACAGTTCAGTAGCACAAGCTGTACTCATAAGAAAAGTGAAAAGCACGTTTGCCATCTCTTCAACAACTATGTCATATCGTACAGGTAATGACATCCTAAAATTTTGCTTCATGGTGCAATTAGAATAGAATATTAAGACAGAAAAAGGGAGTATAACTTCAGTTTTGTATCACGTATTGCATGTACCTAACTCTTTAAAGAAAGAGCCTGGCAACATTGAAAGATTACTTTTGTAACCTCAGGAGATTTGAGGAGCCCAAGTTGAATTTCCCATACCAAAGCCAGGGTGTAGACAGTATACTTTAAATACACTATCTGAAACAGTTATTACAGGAGTGATATGTCAGTGCCCAAATGTAAATAGCTAATAAGCTGGGGTGAAGTAGATAGCATGCATGTGTTTGTGTACATATGACTACATATATGTTTATTTGCACACGTTTGTGTAATTAAATATATGTAGCTTAGAGCCTGGGTTTTAGACGATCACTGAAAGCATCAATTACTAAGTTACAGGCCTTTACGTAAGGTGTATCCACGGCCTCTCTGCTCCCAGAGCCCTGCCTTTCAGTTCACTTGCAGCTCTCATTGAGAGACCAACTTCGCAACAAACAGGAAAGAGATTAACCAAGCACAAGAGGGCAGGCCTTTTGCTAATGCAATATGAACTAGTATCAAAAGACATCAAATCAATCCGCAATGGCCATGAAATATAGACTTCTGGAACCACACTGAATCTCCATATAAAAATATATATATTTCTGCACAGGTTACTGCCTTAAAATTAAAAACTGCAAATTATTTCCAAGATCTGTTGCTTCTCACCAGCATACCAGCTCCATTGTATGTTTGCTTAGAACAATGACACTTTTTATTATTGCCCTGTATTGAACATTCAGAAGAAGGAGGAACATGTGCACAGATAATTATGCGCTGAATCTTGAGAAAAGCTTTTTGAAGGCCCTTGGGCACTCGTATTATGACTAAGTAGTCCATTTTACTCTCAGGATATCAATTTGCCACACCGATCACAACCAAGCTGTACACTGGAGGAGCTCAAATAAGAAATTAAGATTTCTCTCGCATGAAATAGAATCAACACTCCTCCTTAAAGCCCAAATACCAGTTCCTTGTCAAACCCTTTTTTTGTGGTTTTAATATACAACTGTCTAAGTGAATGAATTATGCAAGAGAGTCCATTTGACAGGAATTCAATTAATTCCATTATATCAAACCGTACCAAAGTACTCTAGAGCATGACTCTCCGGTAAAGGGACTAAAACATGAAATGGGAGGAGAAGGAGAGGGAAGAGGGAGGGAAGGAAAGGAAGATAATCCACATCCCACAGGTATCATCACTCTCTTTAGCTATCTTTTACCTCCCCTTTGGAAGGTTAAAAACAACAACAAAAAAAACAAAAAAGCAAGCACACACCATACACCACCACCCCCCCACCCCCCATGCAGGAGTAGATGTCCTTTAGTTGCTATGTCTAAAGTAATCCTCTTCCCTCAGGATTAAGAGGATGTCCATGTCCCAAGCAAAAGGGCAAGCAAATATAGGCAATAGTAGCTGCTATGGAGAGATCCATCAGCACACTAGCTGGAAGAACTGAATAAATACTTAACTTGCAGTATAAAGCAAAGATCTAGTTTGGGGTTGCATGACTTGCACACAATTTCTTAAACGTTATACCTCCCAAATTTTTCTGGACTCTAAACAAAAAGCAAAATTATCTCCCTGCTTTCTTTAATGTGCTACAGCAATAATTTGTTTAAAGATGCATTTTATTTACAAAAGACTTTTAATTCTGGTTTTGAAGAAGTTTCTCACTGCTCCCCTCCTCCCCCCCCCCCCCAACCAAACCCACCCCAACACTGTGGAGAGCACAGAGTAATCGTCAACCTGTAAGAAAATCTGGTTTTCCAAGAGGATTCACGTAGAACGTTTGTAACTGCTGCTGTAGCTAATAAACCACCATTATTCTCTTAAAAATAAAAAAATGCCAGAAGTATTTCAGAAATACAGGAAAGCGGTAACAAATAATAGTTTAAATGAAATTTCACACATACTTGTTTCCACATAAGTGCTTCTAAACGTTCAGATTGGCCCAGTCTCTCCCTATTTTCCCCTCACTGAAAGAGCCGGTACTATGCCTGAGCACCAGTACGTTTCAACTACTGGTGTGATGTTTGCTCATGAATAAGCATGACATTTAATATGAAAAACTATCCAAATTCACAGGCATTTCAGCAACTGCCGGGACGTTATTACCACCAGAACTGTAACCGCTATTTGTTCAATCCCAACCCAAAGGGATCTGCACTGTGGAGAACTGATGTCTGAAAGGAGAACAGAAAAAAGAAATACAGGTTTTTTTCCTGACTTTGGGGTTTTTCCCTCTGTAGTTAAGCCATTCCCATTTATTTTTGTTTGTTAAGAGCAAACAGGACAGAATTACTTCTCAATGATAAAAAAAGAAACTGTTTTTCTCCTTTCAGACTTGAACAGTATTTCAATGTTCAGTTTACAAACTATACGTAAGCAAAGCCTGGTGACTGCCTTCCTATCTTACAGCTGAATGATGGAGGCAAGAACACAGATCTTGTTTTGCTTGTAGCTTATCATTTTCAAAATTGCTCATCAGAAAGAGTTAATTCTGGGAAAAAAGATATTGTGAAAATAAATTTCAGAAGAAAGTCTAATTTTTCTCATCTAAGAGCTTGTCCACATTTATTTGCTTTTCATTAATATCCTAAGGGATAAATCAATTGGCGGGAGTCTTCAGCAAATACCAAAACATTAGAGTGAGCATTACAGAATATTCACTCAAAAAAATTTACAAATTAGTTACAAATAATTTAGTTACAAATATGTAGTTGATTCTATATATCATTGAAACGGGAAATATCCTTATCCTTATATTCATCGTAAGACAACTTTCATAAGGGTAAAATTTTAAACAAGCACAATAATTGCAATGAATAGTTTTTAAACTGCTTATAAGGTGTTTTTCTCCAAAAACACAAAAATCTCTTAAACCCCAAATAACAAGCATCTGTGAAATAGCAATATGCTTTCGTGAATAGATCACAAACAGCGAAAAAAGCTCCATTTGATAAACCAATTTGCTGCTTCAAGTAGGTCAGCCAGATCTAGCCACAAGTCTTAGCAGCTGTTCACTAACCTTCTGAATGAAAAGCGCAACATTCTCAATCTAGACCCAAATGACAGTTGACTCTAGGACGATGGTGATCCAGCTAGACATTCAAGCATGCGCAGTCCGTATCGCTAGGGTTTAAGAACTGAACGCTGTCCACCAAGCCAGTCTGCACTCATGCAGCTGCAATTATGGGCAGGGCAGGCAAAAGCCCAGGCATCGAGGCCTCAGTAGCTACTTACAGACCGCCTTATCTGAGGCCAAAATCACCTTCTCCTTCCGCATTTTAAAGGCTTCCCCCGTCCTCCTCCTGGCTTCACACATATGTTTGAACTGTCATCATTTAGCAGTTAAAGTGAAAAGCAACGTATACTTCACTCCTTCCCATTCTTTACACTTTGCCCTCAATATGCCACGCTTAATGTTGCAAATGGACAACCCAGAAGATTGGCTAGAAAAGGAATTAGGTATGTAAGAGAAATGAAAGGCCCCGGAGGGAAGCTTTGTAATAACAAAGTACTCAAACCACAGGCTTTCTAGAAGGCTAATTGTTATGATAGATAATCTTGATATTTAATCATGAAACAGCACATAATGACTGCTTTCATTTTTTGTTTCCCCCTCTCCCCCACAAGTTTGCCAGCACCATCTTTCCCATACTCAGTTTCAGGTCAGCTCATTAGAGCGAGCTATTTATTATCATTTTAGCATATTCAGCAAGGTGAGTAGATCAGTATTTCTCGCTTCCCCAAGGGATTCATTTACTCTAAACACACGGCTTTGTGTTCTGCATTTGAGATTATTGCTCATAACCAGTACACCCCACTGGATTGCAATTCCAAATTTATCATGTGTCCTCCAGACAAGCTCCCTGCGAGGTATTAAGCCACAACGGACAAGAATAAGGTGGCGTTATCTGTTAAACAAACACTCTGAGCGGTGTTGCCACTCTAGAGTTATAAAACACACAGCCTACATCATGTCAGCAACTTCTAGCATTATGGAAGCAGGAGAGGGCAATCAATCATAGACACTGAACCGCGTGCAGAAAACCGCAAGGCTTCAAGATATAATGGCACTTGTTACAAAGCTGCTTGTTAAAAGCTGTTCATCTTTGCTCATTGTTCTGCAGGTTCACTGTGCTATCAATTAAGACCAAACAGGTTCATCTCCAAGACAAAAACATTAGCGGTGTACTTCAATAACATTTTTAAAACATTTGCTTGTATTGCGAAAGCTAGAGTTTGTATAGATAGTTATTTTCATAAAGATGGGAAAATGAGTTAACTTACAAAAATAAGCATAAGCAAGTTCTTCCATATATCGATCAGGCTCACGAAGTTGAAACCCAGATATTTGGAGTGTATGGATGTCTTCACTTGCTATTTTTCAGCTATGAAGTTTTTAATTTAAGCTGGTATCCAGCAAGAGATAGGCCTGCAACTACAAACGTGAACAGCACCATTGATTTAATTGAATAAGTAAGCAAGCCATTTTCACCCAAATAGGATTACTCAGGCTGTTGCAGTTTGGCACAAGATCAGGATTATTGCCCTCCCACTTCCTTCCCCCCTCAAATCATAGCCTTGGCAAAGGTATAGCATATTATAGGTGAAGAGTCAACCCTTACCGAGTAGGTCCCAAATAGCAGAGAATTCCCCTATGCCATTTGCCATTCTTCAAAATCCGATTTTCTTGAACTGTGAACTGGGAGACTCCCTAATAAAATACATGACTGTTTTAGGTGAAGCACATGCCATGCAGCTGAGTTATTAAAGCAGTAGGAAAACAGAGTTTTCACACAGAACAGGTACAGATGGCGCCATTACACACACTCAAAGTGGCAGCAGAAGCAAGAACAGTATCCCGGTGCTGCTCCGATGACAGGGACCGGTTGTTGCCCTGAACACAAACACTTTTTCTCAGTTGCCGCTGCCAGCCCGTTCCCTGACGGCTGCCTGGGCACACTGCCCTGTCCCCTGGCAGGGTTTTTTCCTTCCACAGGCAGCCTAGGTTGCAACCCTTCCACAGGCAGCCTATCTGGAAGCAGCTTAAACTTCCCAAGACAAGTTTCTAGCCAGGCACGTACCTCATTATAGAGGGAGGGTATTTTTTATTTAAGATTTTAAGTTATTTGTATATATTTCTAAGCTTTCCTAAAGGATGTACTCTATAGAAATCTAAATACCGAGAGATGCCTCACCATACCATGTACACCTAATCTGACTTTTGACTTCAATTTTCTACATTAAAGTATTAGTTCAAGGTGTTCTGTACTACTACATTAACAAGTTAAGGTCAATCCACATAAACAGGCATGATTTTGCAACTGTATCAGAACATACACAACACAAAACTGAACAAATAACTTCACATTATAAATCTACCCACCTAAAATAACACCTTTGGTGTCCACCTGAAATTAGAAAGAAGGATTCTGTTAGTATTGGTTGGAGCACTAAGTCTTACTTTATTATGAACACTGGTATGATATCAACTTTAAATATGCAAAGATTCATTGCCAACTTGAGACCCAGGGAAAGGAGAATAAAATTGCATCTGTGGATGAAAGATAGAGCATGGCTTCTGATAACACTTGGTACTTGCCGAACACAGCACTGTGCAAACATTAGTTCTCATAGTTGTCCTGCACATTTGGTAAATATTATTTAACTGAGCTAAGATGCCAAAAAAAAAGAAAAAAAAACCCACCAAGATCTTCCTTATTCTCATTTATGCTTGTTTACATATTTCCCTGTCAATCTCTAGCACTGTTTTGCAAGCCCTTAAAAATAGATTTATTTCACAGGCAGATAATTAGCTGATGAAAATTCTCTTCAATTTAATTTGAGAGTTGTTTATGAAAAGATATACTTCATAGACATCATATCTTGACTTAGTAAGTGCTTAATGATGTGTTCTAAAACACAAATTCAAAGTTCTTCAGGCAGGAATGAACAGTTAACACAATTATTGTAATAGAGCACTGAAAACGTCACTGTTTTTGACCTATATCTGCTTTTTATTCCTTTGCCTTCTCTTTCCCTTCTTTCCCTTCTCGTTCCCTGCTGTTTTGTTAGTTGCCACTTAAGGCTGAAATAAACTTATACTGTCAAGCCAAGGACATTTCCTCAGGCCTGAAGTGTAAGAAGTACAGATGAAATGGGGGTGGGGTCTCTTTTGAGCCAGATGCTGCTTCAAGATCATTGCATTAAACACAAACCAATGGACATTCATGCATTTGTACAATCTTCTTTTGAACCTATTTGTACCATTGAAAGCTGTGTTGATTTGCAGCATTTACAGAGATCTAAGTAAGCTGAGAATCCACAGTAGGAAGTCATCAACATAGCTAGCACAGGGCTATAACGAACAACACTTGAATTTTTCAGGGATGCCAAGAGCACATTTAGTGATTGTGAACGTATTGACAAGCTCAGGTAACAGGAGATAAACGAACAAAGATTACACACAGCTACATGGCAAAACTTTCCCCCTTTCACCTGCCAGCGTTCATTAAACCTGTACTGGAAGAACCAGTTTTCCTGCCCAGTTAGTCTTTGGCTTTCCACAACTATCAGCAACGGTAGCTGAAAAGGTTGTGCTGACATCCACTAATGCTGGAAAGGACTCGTGTGATTTTTCTCCTTTACACAACACATGCTGAATTCCTCATCAGTTTAAGATAAAGTGCATTCAGTCAAAACTGAACAATGAACAAGTTAACTCCTTCTCTTGACAATCTTTACTAGCTTAGTGGAAGATGCATAGTATTACAAGGTTTTTTGTGAACATATTTTTTAGGTCAGTCTTATAAAAAAAATAAACCCTCCTTTGGTATTAGCTGCTCCTCTGTTTGGGTACAAACGTATATCAATGTATGAGAACATGCTCAGAGGCCAATCCTAGGTCAACCATACACTAATTAGTACCAGTTCATATCATAAAAACATCATCACTAGTTTCCACTCATCCTGCGTTTACGACAGTAAGCAGAATCACTGTTGACTTAAAAGGGGAGGGGGGGGGTGAGAAGGGGGGGCCAAGAAACACCATGAGTTTTACATCAGCAAGACTAGACTACTCAGCAAGCGTGCGCTACATATGTATAAAACTGTAGCAGTGCACAAAAGCTACTTCTGAGCAGAGGGAATTAGAAAAAAAGTGTTTGACAGTGTAATGACAGCTTGTCCCAGTAATGCAAGAGAAAAATTATTCCCATCTTTCATAAAAAAAATCAGCTACATAATGATTGAGCCCAAAGAGAAAGTGGTTGCAGGAAGTTCAAAACAGGTGAAATCATACTCCGTGCACTTCACTGTGCTGAGGGAAAGACTGCGCAGCAAGAAATCACAGGGGGAGATAACAGCAAAAAGAAATAAGCATCATACGCAGTGCCCAGCTACTTTGCCATTAGCACAAGAATATTTTCAGAAACAATTCCTGCCTGGGTCTTCTCTTTAGGCTGAAGCTCTTCACGTTGAGAAACTAGCTCATTAAAATTATTAGGATTATTTTTAATAAATTTGCAGGTTCTGATTACCAGTCATGGAAAGATCTTAAGATGTTAACACAAACCATTCTGTTGTGAAGGTTTGCAGTTACTTTGCCCATTTTAAATAAGATGACATAAGGAAATAATTCAATAGAATTATTGTACAGAATTAAAAGCGCCTAATAAAAGAACTCATAAAAAATCTGAAACTCCCAGGATCTAATTAGTAGCAGAAATCAGGATTTTTGTCCTCTAAACTTGGATGTGACTAGGTGCAGTAGAAAGATAAGTTTATTACACATTAGGCAGAGTATGCAATAGAAGTTTTTGCTCTTTATTTTGAAATAGGAGGATGATCTAGCATCATGAGAGAACGTTAACACGCTCTCCATTAGCAAGGAGGACAGCACTAATAAAACCAACTGCAGAACTCTGATCTCTGTCCCATTGGCCTGAGTATTTACATAATTCTTTAACTAAGAAAATTATAGCACGTTAAAGGACAGCTAACACAGTACCCTGATTTAGGAAGGATAACACAGTGCCCCAACTAACCATACACCAGTTAACCTGACATTTCCTGTAAAACCTGGGCAAAGGGGCAGATGGAGGGAGGACGACAGAAAAGTTGATACTGGATTCAGCTGAAGTCTTGATGGCAAAAGATACTGCAAGTTTCAATCAAACAACATAATTTCATATCAAGCAGGTTTTCTATACAAATGTGATATTACTCGCTAGGATATTCACATTTTTTAATCAGCTCACATACAAATAGGTCAAAATATTAATTTACCCAGCAGTTTTCAAGTCTTCACTGCACAAACTAGCCTTAAAGTAATTGCTAGCATGAGAACTGTTGGGCAGTTGGGAAGGGGGTTCAGCGTTTGAAGTGGGGAAGACAGGTCTTATGCTATTGCAAGGGGAAAACCAGCACCTCTCGGATGATTTGAAGAGCTCACCAGTGAGAGGGCATAACTCAGACATAGCTAAATTAGCGTTTGCCAACAGTGCTTCTGAGCATGAGCTATTAAGTTCTGCAAGCTCACTAGCGCTACAGGTTCCTTGCAGCAGCACTCAGTGTACAGGCTTTCTATTATGATGGAAATTGCCATGCTAAATTTGATTGCTGCTCCTTCTAATACAATTTCCCAGCTGCAACAATGACCTATGTCAGATGTTTCAAAAGAAGATGAGCATAAGCCTACTGAGTACAATTAGAAATAACCAGCCCACTGAGAAAGCCAATTTCTCTGCTTTGCCAGTTCGAGGTGGCTTTATTCCCAGACACACAGCATATGCAAAAAGATAAGGCAGGAAAGTAGACAAACTCGTATTTAATTTCGGTATATATATTCCCCAGTGGGATGTTCATGGAGCCTGAGGATTCAGTTCACTTTAAGCCAACATATGTGCAAATTGCCCTCCCTTTCCCTCAAACGCTCCCTGAGCCGTTGCCAGCAACAGCATTCATGCACCCAAACAATGAGCTAGATTTGAGGACTAATCTGGCTGAAAGGTTTCTTTTTTCTTTTATCAGCTTAGTTTGTGACCCAATCAATTCCCTATCTAACTCACCCAGCAGCTGCATGAGTTTCTTTCAGCAGCAACATACAATTATGTCAGTTTAAAGCAATTGGGAGACCTTAAAAGCTTAATCTCTCTTTTATAACCAAAGAAAAGTAATACCAATTAAGAATTGACCTCTTTCCATTGACTATTAAAAAAAGCAGCCTAGGCTCCTAAAATGGATGCGTTCTAATACACTGCATAAATGACTCTCGCTGTCTGTATAAACATCTCTCCCTCTCTTTTTCAGACTCCAAAAAGAGTTTAAAAACCTAGGCATTGGATCAACCACTATTTAATAAGATGAAATGCACTTTAAGAAAAAAATCATTTTCCAACTTATCTGTACAGCATCTTATTTTCGAATTATAAGAAAGCATCAACAGGAGTATCAAAATTGCAGGTGTTCAGAATTAGGGCCTCTAAAATTGTTCTTTAAACTATGAAATCTTATTTGTGGCCTCCAAATGACTTTTTAAAAGGCCAGTTACCTCTCTCTTATTCACCAATTTTGCCTAAAATTAGTATTCTTAACTCCTTTGTCTCTAAATGTGTCCTCAAACATGTTTTTGTCAGAGGAAATACAAATAAGAAAAATCAAGCCACTTAACCATTCCTTGTGCCATTTCAACAGATTTTAGGTAGTCTTATCAGTGTTTCTGTTCTTTGCATATAAAAGTCATTCTCCCAGTGTTTTTCCTCTTCCTTCCTTTACTCTTTGCCCAAATCCCCTACGCTCTTCTGGTAGGAGTAGTCTGTTTAAAGCCAACTCACTGCAGAAGACATTGTGGTACTCCTTCAGTTTTCCTGTTGTTCCAAACCACTTTCATATAAACGCTGGGTTGGCTTTACTCTGATTTACCAAAGCCAAGATAAATACCATAGCACACCTACACTTAAGTTTGTTTAATCCAGTCGCAAGAGACATCGTAAAAGATGTTTAAAAAAAACAAAAAACCCTAAACTAAACCGACAAACAAACAAAAAAGCCACACATACACACACACCCCAAAAATCATTTGATCTGTGGAGTAGCTCAATCCTAGCCAAGGGATTCCATGGCCAGACATCACTAATCATTATTTTCAAAAGAGGCCTTTTGAAGGCCATCCTACATGCCTGCGAGGCACAGCAGTACTGTTTGCCCAGCACGTAGGTAACTCCCACGCATGCTCATCCTGGCCCCAACTCTTGCACTGCTGGGCTCACAGCGGTTATTCTGCTCTGTGGCAATCAGCGCAAGTCAGGCACAACTCCTTTTGCACATGTTGCCCTCACGCATAAGGGGACTCTGCTTGCGGGGAATACTTAAGACTTAGGAGACCGATTACAACAGCTTCCAGTCAAGGGCTCCTCTGCTGCCATGACTAGCTCGTCCCTGTGCTGCCGCCCATGTCCTTCTTGGTAGGATCGGGGAAGGCTCTAGCTCAGCAGTCCCTGAATAATCCCTACCGACCTTGTAACGTTGCTTGCATTCACTCTTCTAAAAACTACAAATCCCTGCCATGGGACTATCTCAAGCTAGGTTAACAGCTTTCTATTAGCTATATCCTTTGTACGGCTCCAGACCAGTCTGGAGATCAGGACCTAAGAGATACGCCAACAAGCACATAGCAAACAAGGTGTTAAAATTCATTGCAAAACGCTTCAAACAAAAACAAGAAAGCCTCACACAAATGGTTATATATACAGATACCATTTTTTACTTAGAGCAGCTGTACCACTAGAGCGAAACTACTGTTGGCATACACACCCCCTGATTTCAGAGGGAAACCTAACAAGGCTGCCTTTATTTTAAAACTTGACTGTTACATACTGAATTAAATCTCATTTATCATTAAGTTCCAGAACTCACAAGGCAAGACAAAGGCAAACCAATACATATATTCTAAACCAAGCTTGGAGAAGAGAGCATAAAAAGAGAGGCTTAAGCTGACAAATACATAACATCTCATCTGTACAACTGCAATGGTACTTTCTCCTGCTTGCCAAGACTAAAGTAATATTTACAAGTAGATTCCCTCCTTCCTCCCCCCCCCCCCCGGTAACAAAAAACTAGACAGAATGCAGATGTGTTGGTTTTAAAGCGATGCATAAACTCAGTCCCTGGCACCACCATAGCCCAACATCATTGGTTTGGCTTCTAAGCCTAGAAAGTTCTAAGTCTACCCAAAAGACAGAAGTTTCTAGAAACTGTGGCATGCCTGGGTATTAAATCCATCAGAATATCAGAAAAGTTCAGTATATATTGGCTTCCAGAACATGCTGTATTAGAGGACACAAGTACTAACTCAAGTATGCTTCTTGGAAGATAGCTTATGATGTAACTTGAATAGTTTTTTGTTTTTTTTTTAAATCACCAATATGGCAAAACTGGGTTGCTTTCCATTTTCAGTAGTACTCCCTGGTTCACTCATATTTCCATCAAGAGCAGATAGGGTTTGTGAAACTCATTGATTTTGAAGACTACCAGTAGATTATCTGGCAAGACCATCCTTCCTAGGAAAACAGCTCCCTCCCTGCAAATAACAGGGGGAACCGATGGGATTACAGAGATCAAACCGTGGCCACTTGCTGGAGAACAAAGCCCTGTTCAACTGCGGAGCATAAACATACAAAGCGGTTTTTGACAGGGAGCTAGATGGACTAGGAATGCTAACTGGAAACCCTAAAGAGGGCAGTAGGAGTCATCCAGTTTTTTCCTCGCATCTTTCACTGCTCTGTGGTCCCTGCAGTGTTCTGGCACCAGGCCACACCATACTCCTGAATGTTTCCCATATATATCATAGAAGCAAGACAGTAATTCTCAGCCGCTTCCTGGGCCAATAATGTTAAATATACGATTTAATGTTTGGATATCATTTGCTGTATAGGGCTACATGGACGGTTTCTATTATGTTTGTTTATAGGGTAGAAAATAATCCCATAACAAATCCATTCTTCTCAGAAAGCATCCGGATAGCTTCCGGAATTGAACATAATCCTAAAATAATAAACATGCAACTTAACATATATACACTTACAGGCTTTCCTAAATGCATTTTCAAAGCCATCCCTATTTGTGTGGGATCCATATGTCGAAACAATTTTCTGGAAAACATACAACTGACATTTTTTTCCAAACAGTCAATACATTCAGGACATGATAAATCTCACTACTGAGGGTCACACAGCCAAGAGCAACAACCCTGAACAGGCCAGAGTCATTCATTAGGCAACTAAAAGAAGGCTAAACTAAGTAAGAATGTACAGTTTTATCTTTAAGCCATAATAAAACAACAGCAGATAAGAAAATTGCCAGTGCAAGTACTGAGCAGCTCCTCTGTAAATGTATTCTTTCAGGAAAATACTTCAGATGAAGTACCCTTTACTTAATTACCATCATTAACAAATTTCTGCTTTCTCAAACACTCATTCATGTGCACGGAAGCCTTGATGCGCCCAGAAACTTTCCCAGTGTTTTCTCCCCAAGAGCACCAATTTACGCGTGTATTTCTGCAAACTGTGTCACCTGGTTTTATAGGAGACTCAAAAAAATAATTGAAAAAAGTGATATGCATTTTAGGCTTTAACATTTCCTCACAAAGTATTGATTTTTAGCAGCCTTTGTAGTAAGGAATTGGGCTAACTTGTTTTCAAATTACAATTCTATCATTGAAGCAACAGCAGTGAGGAAATAATACTAAATCCTGATTGACAAGAAAAATGAGACTTTTCAATTAAAAAAAACCCATAAAACATCCAATTTATTTTCTTCATGTGCATAAACAACAGTAGGAGTTCCAAATCATTTATAGCAAAAGCAGTTATAAGCCATTGTAGATAAAGTAGGCATGGTGTTAAATCTCTAGCAGATGTATCAGGATTTTGACATGCTTTGAGTAACACCAACAGTAATATAGGGATACATGCGTTTTTTTGTTTTTTTTTTTTAAATGCAGGAACTTTAGAAATTCCATCAATGGCAGCTATGATAATTTAATACCGAACAACTGATAGAGCATCCATAAGGCATGAAAGATAGTTTGAAGTAAGTCTACAAAGGCAAAACATATGTATAATGAAGATGAAAGTACTACCTTCACCGTTAGGTATTATAGCAATATCAGTCCAAATTCCACCATTTCATTTGCAGCTGCAGTCTCTTTGAAACCAGACACACTGTCAGCAACATAACTTTCTGTCACCCTGCTTGGTTTCTGCAGTTTCATCTGGTCCCTGCCCTTTTACAACTTTCTCTTCCTCTCCCCATGCTCAGCCATGAAAAGCAGCAGCAGCCGACTGTCACCTAACTTTCAGCTTCCTGTTTCTGCAGATTGGTTTCAAGCCTAACAAGTATTTACTAACAGACACCGAACTTGCAGTTTTGTGATAAGCTGTTTGTATTCCTAACAGTTGCAATTATGATGGTAACTATAAAACCCAACCGGGAACCATCAGGGGAGCCAACATCCTTGAATAGGGATTTTCTTTTTTTGGCCCATGTTTTTAAGAAGTGAAGGGAGACCTTTCTGGGACAATACCTTATACATATCCCCACAACATACAATTCAAATGCTTTTTAAAAGGCAATCAGTGTTATTTTCCTCTGTGCTCCAGCACGTCTGGCAACATAGCTCTTAATATATATGTTTTGATGTGTGTCAGTGTGATGACTGCTGAGAGAACACAGGTTATGGCGGGTAATGTGAAATCTGTTAAGAAGCAAATTCAAAGCAGTTTAGATACTACATCTCTCCGCCATTACCAGTGCTAATGCTTTTACAGCCATATTTTTTTAATGGAGTCCCTTTTTTCCACTACAAAAAAACAAAACCTCGCAGAAAACGGGAAGCATAATACCTATAGAAGTGTTAACCATAAAATTGATATAAACTGCTGTCAAGGCACAGACTAAGTTACAACTAAGAAAACAAGACCAACCCCAAAATAAAAACCCTTTTCTGTAGCCCTTGCAGCCACAGTAAAGCTTCCGAGTTTCTATGCAACATTTTTAACGCATGAAAGTGTATTTCTGCCCAGAATGTCATATTTCTGCCAGCTATATCAACAGAAAGTGAAATCACAGTTCTGCGGCACTACCATATATTTGGCACCCTCCCCTCCTATTATAATTACTGCCACGGTAGAATCGCTGTCCTGTTTAAAAATTCACTTTGTTTAAGGCCTCTTGTCACACATCTCTCTACTGTCAGCTGTCTCAGCAGCACATGTCACACTTCAAAAATAACACAGAGCTCAAAAAAAAAGTTTCTGGACATTTCATGGAATCACAGGCTTAGAAAGCGCTGCATACCATCAGCATTACTGACTTCTCCAAATCCAGGGCCTTGCCTGCAGCGGTTAGCATATTTTTTTATTTTGCCAGATGCTTATGTAGCAGAGTTTTGATTTTCTGATTACAGAGATATGAAAGACAGCAGCCAGTCAGAAGCCTCATCAGTTTAGAGGACCACAGGTAAGGGGTTGTTGAGGATTATTTACTCGACACAACAAAATTCTCTTTACAAGAGTTTTAGGTAAATTATGTACACATTCTCTTGAAATGCTTTTATTTTTAAAGCAAATAATAGACAAGAGAAGTTGATAATTTTCACCTCTGACTGAGTGGCAATTAATCAAGTAAACTTTTAGAATACCTTTTGTCAAAATCCTAGCCACCAAGTTATGCATAGGAGGCCTCATTACCCCTATCTTTCTATTAATAGCCTGTAAGGCAGATAAGTTGCACATTCACTTTCTGTATTCTTAAAAATCAGTTTTTTTGGTTTCCTACCCTTTCTCTGTAAAGATCCATGACCACCACTGTTCCAAGTGAAAGTTTAATACTATTTTTATCTCCAATAATAAAGACATCCCAACAAATCATCATGGACGCAGTCTAGGAAAGCTCATAAGCATTTTTATTATGAAGAGGGGAAATTCTCAAGTCTTTCTTTATGAAAGTCAAGTCTGCAGGCTGCTTTTTTACTATCCCCCAGCCTATTACTGTTATTTGTCAGAGTATCACTTTTACTCCAAATTTATCCTTTTTTGGCAGGTGATTTTAGTGATAATATTTCCTTTAAATCCTTATACCATTTATACAACCTACTGCTGCGATTCCTCCCCTGACAAACTCGTATTTTCTAAGCACAATTAGAGGAAAAACTGAGGGGAGGAAGAGGGGAAGAGAGGAGTTCCTGGACACACAAACATTTCTTAGGCCTGCAGCTGAAGCAACAAAGTTTTAGGCTAAGTAACTGCTCCAACTTTCTTAAGTTAATCGGGTAGACACTTACAGGAAAGGTTTTGGCACACTGGGAGCAAGAGGCATATCAGCAGAGAGAGAGGAACTTAACTACGCCTTCACTTTGCATTAACAAAGTCACACGTGGGCTTCTCTACTCTTCCCAGTCCTCCGAGAAGGACAGGAGACTTAAGAGGATAAGGAAAAGAAGGGTACTTTTATTCTCAAGATAACTTTGCTATCTGTCACAAAAAAATAGCAGTAGTCGCGCTTTCATTCCTTTCTCATTCCGTTTTAAATCTAGCAGGCTAACGGCATCTCAGCCTGAGATCTTCCCGTTTCTCGGAGGAATGGTTTGAATCCACATCTCTCACCTCAGTGGAGGATAGCACAGTCACTGCCCTCGGAAAAATATTAAATCTTGCTTACTGAACACAAGTAATTTCACATAGGTTAATATTAAGTGGAAAGGGAGCCGAACTCAGGAAACCCAACATATATCCCCACACCAAAACGCTTGCTGTCAGACTAGTCATTCTTTTTTTTTCCATTGTTGGAAAGGACTGTTTTCTAAGCAATTTGGACGTTGACATCCAGTGAATCTTCAGCCTTGAGTGCAAAAGGATTCGCAACGGTTTTTCCCAGCTCACCATTTAAGTCAAAAAGATTCCAAAAAAACTTCATGCTGTTAACACAGATGAAGGTATATCCTGGCTGAAAAACCACCTGCTGGTAAAGTACCCGATTTCTCACAGGGCAAGATCATAGTTTTAATAAAAATGTGAAACCTATGAGGTTATCTCCTTATGTAATTTTGCATAAGGCAATTTAACTGCAGGTTATTTTTCACACTACAAGAGTTACGAATGCTTGTATCGCTCCAGGGGAGATTTCACATCATCTCTCTTTCTTTTCAGTGGTAGGAAGAGAAAAGTGACTCAAAAAAAGAAGTGGCTCTGAGAAAACTTGAAATAGATCTTTGCTGGGGGAGGAGGAAGAAATCTATAATGAATCCAATTTTATTTGTTTACTAATTCATGAGCATCTAATGCAAAAGTATCATCTTCCCCCTGCTATGAAAGTTGGAGGAAAACAACTCACTGCTGCTGTGTCCTGACTGCATAAATCAGCAAGCCACTTTTATTGTGCAACTACTTTGCCAGGTAGACTCGATAACGTAGGTAAGAGACTGTCAGTTTATACTCAAGTTTGCTTAAGTTTTAGTAGAGTTGCATAGAAACCTGTTTTAAACATCTATGACATTTCTAACACTGTGAATTAGGGCCAAGTAACCATTTTCAAAAAAAAAAAAAAACCAACCAACATCATCCTGATGACTAAGAGTAAAACTACTGAAGTACTTAAAAGTTGATAGCATATAACAAGCATTTAATGTGACAACTACTATAATCACTTCATACAAAAAGCTATTTCTTATTTATGCTGATTATGCCACTTTAGTTTCTTCACCGCCTTCCTCTCTACCCCCCCGTATCATGCTATAAAGGATGTGAATCATATTTCCAGTTTGGAGTAGACTTTTCTCAGCAAGGCAAGCAAATAGCCCTTTCTTTCAACACTTTTCAGACTTTCTCTGTCTCCACACAGCTGCTTATTTGTTCTTTACCTTCCTCACCACCATCACAACACAATGACATGAACACTTTCAGTTCTTTCAAAAATTTACTAGAAATCTTAATTAATGAGACAAAAGCTGTCCCTCCCCACACTACCCTCCAACGCAATACTTTAAACTCTTGCCCTAGGCAAATGGTTGAAGGAGGAGATTTAGATTTCATGTGAGTATTAAAACTCTGTCAAGACTAACTGGGGCAGGGTTTAAAAAAAAAAAAAAAGGAAGAAAAATAAAAACCACACACACAACAACACACCACCACATACACCCACAGAGCAACCTCTACTTCTCCTAATCATGGATTCCTAGTTTTAGTATGAAGATGACTTCAACTTTTCTGCCTTCTTCTTAAGCCGGGATCCTCCAGAAATATACCAGCAAGGGCTAAATTCAAACCACTGTCTTACACTGAAGCGGAAAGCAGAATTTTTAAACTCTCCCTGCTGAAAGGGGAGCTGAGCTGCAAGGCCAACCACTCATCTTCCGGATGATCACAGAAAGTCACGTATTAGCAACAGATGCACTAAGCACTATCTACATGCATTGTATTTGAGGGTATGTAACAGGTGTGTAGGAGCAAATTTACTAATAAACAAACCTGCATGCACAAATGATCTATAATTTTCCAGCTTGTCCTATACAGTTAGTTTGGGATAAAAACTACCAATGACAAATACATTAGACACATCTCCTTAACAAGTGTGGCAATGGAAAAAACACGAACTCTTTCTGTTCCCAGGTATAATGCAACTTGTCAGTGTTTCAAAATCATCTTTGACAATAGGAATACATCAAGAAGTGATTTTCTAATAGAGGGGAGCTCCGAGTAAGCCATTAAAGGTCTTTTCAAGAGCTTGAGCTAACTGCTAGGACTACACATATGAAAAAAACCCACAAAGAATGCATGAGTTTACAGTGGCATTTCAATTTAAGCATTACAGTCTTAATTACAAAGCCTTCATGTGGGTATCATTACAATTAGGGACTTGCATTTAGTTAAGAGCCTTTGCGCAAGCAAAGAGAAGCAAAATAAACTGATGAATATGGAATTACTGCAAGCAAGGGAGACTGCTAGCAAAGGACTGCCTTTCTACCTGTCACTCAACATTGCACTTTAAAACTGAATAGCATTGATAACGTTTCTTCTCTCTACCTCTCCTCCTACCCCAAATAGGCAAAGCAAAGTCTTCCTTACTTCCCATACTGTTATTTTGACTATTTTTCTGATCTCAAAAATCTAAAATATGGCTTATTACAGAAAGTCTGTAAATACTCTAATGCAGATGGAATATATCCTTTTATGTTGTCTTGGTCGCTAATGCTTATTTCTCTAGATTCAAATTTATTTAAGATGTAGCCACCCCATTCCTCCCTTAGGAAAGTCTGTCCTGTCCTGTAAAGGAAACACTGGCCTATAATAAAGCAGGACTAAAGAACAAACTAGAAGAGAACTGTAATATTCCAAAAAAAAAAAAAAAAAAAAAAAAACAGAAGTCATAACATTTGTAAGGAGAATTTGAATTCAATAGATAGTATTGTTCAAGGACTGATTGCCCTTAAAACTAAAAAGAAAAAAAACCCAAAGAAGTAGCAATTTTTGAATTTCAGCTGCCAAAAGAAAGAGAATAATGAGAAACTGGAAGTACCTCAATTAAATGTCGCATGAAAGGGAACCATGTCAGATAGTTAGGAAATTGGAAATATGAGTTATGAGAGTCATCTGATATTCTGTGATTATTTAAGACCTGTTATTTAAGCATTAATTATAACAGTTATTCACACCCTCAAAAAGAAGCATACATTCAAGTGCTCTATTAAAACCCAATTTTTCCTTCTTTGCTGCAATTCACCATACAGACCAATGTGGGGGGGAGGAGGGGAAGGGCTTGAAACTTCAAAAAAATTCATCCAAAAACCACTTTAACAGGATATACCAAACTATGCTTATAACTGCTAAGAATCAGGAGTAGACAGAAGCAACAGTCACAAGCAATGCACATCACAGCTGAAAAATATTTCTTCCTCATTAATCCAGCAACAGATGCAGTTGGAGCAAATACTCTTCCTCTCCACCCAACCCTAGCTTAATCATTATTTTTAACACTACTTTCCATCCATGCACTCTCCTGCCACTTTAACAGAAGTTGGAAGGCCTCTGAGCTGGATCCTTCAGCACAAAAGCAAACAATTAACTAATTGCCAGTTAACCCTGTTGAACCAGGAGAAAGGGGAAGACAAAGAACTTAACACAAAGAGATGACTGAACTACTAGAGGTCAGTGACATATGATCTGCTGCAGCAAGAATCCTTTATCTTCCCTGATTTTACATTGTATAAAAACAGAGTGTTGGATACATTACAGCCACAACTAGATGTCACTTCTTCTTGTGGCACAAAAGCCACATTTTGCCTTTTTTCATCTTGACAGTAACAAATGAGTTAAAACATGACAAGAGAAATGTTTTTATTTTCTAAAGCATAGGATCTTACACAAGTTTACTGAAGACCAAAAGAAAAAAAATTTTAACTCATTATTCTGCTTCTCTGCTTTCATTTAGATAAAGTTTATGGCATTTCATTGCTTTGCTCCTTTGTTTCTAAAACGTTTATAGTTCCTCAGCCCTGCACTGTGATCATGAACTTCAAGTCTAACTCGAAGGTACAAAAATTAAAAGGAAGTAATTCCATTCACTTTAGTAGTCTCAACCATTTTCACACATTTTCCCTTAAATTGTGATTTTTGTCTAAATTTTTAAGTTGTATTTTATTATATTTCATTTTTACCTCAGTCTATTAGCAGATAAATCTTATTTCAAATGGCTTCCATTTAATGGAAAAAGGTCCAAATATATTAACTACTATTCATAGTAGCTATTGTGTTCCAATAAAGATCAGCAGATTGGCATGGAAGCCAATAGAGGAAAAGAAAAAAGTTTTACTGAGCAGCAATCTGTGGCAAGTTTGAAAGACACTAAAGTCATTTTTCACTTTTATGCAAGTGATTTTTGGGTATAACAAGACTATAGAAAAAAAATAAATAAATAATTCCATTTCCATTCCAACCTTGCAAGCAGAAATAAGTAGTAATACACCTAGCCTTGTCTAAGTAACAGTTTACCTAAAGTAAGTATAATGATGAATAAAGCATCTCAAAGTTGCACCAACTAATTTGAACAGTTTTTGGAAATATGGTTTTACACAGCAATATTTAGCATTCAAAAACCCGCTCAAGATGAAGAGATCCACAAGATTTTGCCACCAGTGCTACTGCAGTTGGTGTGGCAAAATGATTATTGATTTTAACATACACAGTGAAAGATTAGCACGGCATCAGCCTATTCAACATATATTAAGTGATTACAAAACTGTATTAGTACAGAACCGTAATTACTTACTGTACTTATTTCCTATCTTCTTCACTGGTCTTAGCCCTTACTAAGCATGCTATCTGTGCTAAAAAGGATACAAAATAAGGGCACATTTAGAAAGTACACAAGACAATTGCTATTGTTACACACACTGCTCAAAGCAGCTTCATAGATTGCCCTGAGCAAGTCAGTAATGATGGGTCACGGGTGGCTGGTGACACTAAATGTCTTGGGAAATCAGTAGAATATTGATGGTCTCCAGGAAACCCTGGCTTCTGTGTAAAAATAATAGTTTACATAGTTCATAGAGACAAATAAGATCTTTGTATATGTGCTACTTGAAATGATTTTTAGAGTAAAGCGTCATCTACTGTAAAGATAGTTGATTTTGATTAGTTTTCTCAATCTAATTTTGCATCTATCAGGCAGTACACTGCAGCGCAGTTTGCACTGCAAAGCAAGAAAAAGAACAAAAATTCTACAAGCAGTAGGAAACAGACCACAAGCTGCAAGATAGAGTCACAATTTTCCTAGAAAGTGCAAGTTTGAAAGTATTTTTATTCCCCTGCTGCTACAGATCTGAAGCTCTGGTCACTAGAAGGATACAATGCTCGCTTTGTTACCAAAGTATCAAACCTAAATAGTTGCTTCAAAGTCATCAGTCATCTTGCCAATTACTGGTTTCTGCCAGCTCATATGTTATATAAGCTTTCCCTTCCCTGTAATTAGAGGGTTATTTTTTCTGGCAATAGATGCCAATTTCTCTAGCTACCCTGCTGGCCACCCACGATACCAAGCACCATAGCAGCACATGGGCTCCAGAAAGACAGCGAGCAAACCAGAAAGCACCAGAACTGAAAAACTAATAGCCTGGGTAACCTAATGGACAAGTTAGAGGTAACAGTTTCTAAATCTTGGATGAAGAAGCCTCAAGATGATATTTCTCCCTCCCCTTATTCTACAGTTGACCACACAATTACTGTTTCCATTAAAACAGGAAATTAGCTGCCCATGCTCATCTGCTTCAGTCGCTAGACAGTCATATTAGAAGGCACATGCATAGTGTAGCCACCCGTTTGTCACGTGTGGCAGAATACATGCAATAACTGCACAACTCCACTAACTTAAATTACCTACTATTATTCAGGGCCTTAATATTTAAATTCTAGAAAGTTTAAGACTTTACATAGGTCACTCTGGACCATGCTAAGCACCTAAAATCTTGCCTCTACCCATTGATAAAAACCTAGCTCTCCTAACTTCTGGTATTCCCTGTATACAGATAAGCTCAGACAAAACACAGTGGCCAGGTTTGGCCAGCATTTTCATCCTAGGGATATGAAATAGATGGCTAGGTAGAGAAGAAATGAATATCTTTGAGACTTACTCCTCTCCTCCCAATTTTACTGACATTGGCTGGTAGTATTTTTAAAAGGTTAAAAAAAAAAAGTTGAGAGTGAAGGAAAGGTGGAAGGCTCTCCTCTTCTGAGGCTGAGGGGAAAGGGTCCACAAGGCAGGCTCAAAAGCAGCACTGTAGCAAATAACGCATACTGCTCAGTCTTATAACGCTCACACTCCCTAACATAAAGCGGAGATCGGCGATTTTTTTCCCCCCAAAAGGATACCCGCTCCCAAAGATTTCTGCACCCCATCTCCCTCAGATTTCCAGAATTATCACCTGCTAACATTTCAAGCATGATAAGAAATTTGTCCTTGTTTGTGACATCCATTATTTACAGAGGAACAATAGGCAGAAGTACAGGCAATTTATCTACAAGGATGCAAGTATCATAATAATGTATGCAAAGGGCTTCTCAAAAGCAGAATATTATGCTGGAGTCAATTTAATGACTAAATAAAGCCTAAGAAACTCAAAATATGTACATATTTTGTCTAAGCTGAAAATAAACAGTAATGAAGGATAACTTCAGTTTGCATTCAGAAAGCTAAAAGATGTAAAAAGATGCATCAAAAGCACAAAAAAAATTAGAGTTTAGTGAACTCATTTCCTCTAGTGGCTTAGCTTTTTTGCATTAGCTATGACGTTATAAGTTTAAACGCTCACTTTAGCCAGTATTTCTGTATAGACTTCATTACCTCATATTTAACAAAAATTTCCTACAAACATAAATAACATTCAATTCATTACTGCAGTCAGGATACATAAGCCAGAGGCTTTGACATGAAGAAATGTCAGTTCTTCAGATTCACCCTCACATCTATTGATAGTATGTGTTTGGTTTATACTACAGTGAACAAACATCACTAAATGTGCAAACCTTGACCTTTAATTTTCCTTTCCATATGGGTATATAACTCAACTGTGTTTTTCTAGCTGCACTTACCATTAGACACATTGTTCTGCTAGGACTAGGTAAATTAAAAAAAAAGTTTTAGCAAGCATCTTAAATCTTTAAATCCCCATAAGCAAATCGTTAACTCTGAAAAAATTTCCTAAAGCTACATCTATCCATCAAAAAAAAAGAAAAAGCAAAACACACACAGCGCAATGCAAACAAAATAATGGATCATATAAAGCTATTAAGGTGATTTAGCAATTATAAGCAAAATGTACTCCCACATACACTCCAAAAAGGAAAAGGAGAAGCTCAAAACAAGCCATTAACAAAAAAAAAAAACCCAACAGTGGTGCAACCACAGTATTTACAGTTGTATATTCAAGCAAATACACAACTGCTTAGCATTAAAAAAAAGGACTGAAACAGACTATCTTTAAAAGCATTGTCTGTTATATTTTAAGTAATGAGGACATCTCTAAAGTTCTACTGGCTAATAACTAAGGGCAAAAAAGGAAGCGCTGGATATGAGGCTCTACTTCTCACCATTCTGATATTAATTTAAATTAAAATTTCCTCATCTGTTAAAGCAAGATTTTAACCTCCAACTGTTAGACTAACAGCAGAGAAAATCCGTTTATCTGCTTCATTTCCTTCCTGTCCTTTTTCTTTTTTCATCACTTATCCCTAGTCTAATCTGTTGTTTTAGCCATATACTTGCTGAACCAAGCGAGAGTTAATATCCAATTTAAGAAAGAGCAGGGTAGCTAACCAGACAATCTTCAGCCTTCAAAACATCCTCCACCTTTCTCCAGCAACACGCTTACCTACTAACAGTTGCTCTGCCAGTATCATTTTCTAGAGATAGTCAAACCCCACTAACTTCTCTTTATCACTGACATTTATTAAGTAAGCTCTGAAACAGGAATGTCTCATGAAAAGTAGGATAAAAGCAAATAGCCAAAAGGTCACAGTTAACTAAGAACCGTGCAGCCATACTCTCATAGGCCTAAGGTACTTCAAGTCCTTCACCTTTTCTGTCAGCAAGTTATTTTTTGCAAGTTCTTGAAGTCCAAACAAGTACCGTGCGCTTTACTCCTCTAACTTAATTCTTTCTGTATTTGTACAAAAATTTGTTTTGACAAGTTACCAGCCCTTAGATTAGAGCACGCATGCTGTACAGCTTCCTTGTAGTACATTATATAAGGCAGTTCTTCAACTGAGCAATCTTGTATCTCTTTATCCAAAGTTATGTTTGTAACTAAAAATTAAGAGCTTTCACACAATTGACCAAAAGAATAGAGTGGCCCATACTTCCTGAGCCTCTTTTACTATTTTAGGCATCTTTCAAGTCTGGGGCAGGGGGAACACCACTCCTTCCCCCCGCAAATGTTAGTAATTGGATGCAAAGGCGTACATCAGCCCTTGTCCCAGTACTTTAGCACATAATCCAAGACCAACTATTGTCATGGCTCTGTATTAGCTGTCTTTTGGCTTCAGACCCAGGTGAGAAAGTTTTCCTTTTCCATCAGCACTTTATTACACCAACTGAGCTCTTCATGATTTAAATACAGGTATTACCTGCAAATGGAAATAAGTTCTCCAAAAATAGCTTTGAAAGAAACTAAGCAGAGTAAGACTTTCCTCTACCCTTTTAGAGCACACTCTGGGAATATTTAGTTTGGTGCTGCTGAAGAGGCAAAACCCTTCAAAGGAAGCCTTTTTTTTTTTTTTCCTCCTTGGCCCTAAGTTAGGCCTACCAAGCTCACAGAGAGTCACAATATTGACTTTAACCCTCCTTTCTAGAGAGGGGAGAAGTGAAGCTCAAAAAATAAGGCTATGACCTGCAACATCATGGAAGTTGCTTGTAAGTGAAGAAGAACGTTGTGTATTTGAAAGTGGCAGCTTCAGTCCCTACCTATCTAGTTTCTTACAGCTACTGTGAGGCTAAATTACTCTTCAAGGCTGTCCTAGGCATTTTTTTCCAGTCACCAAGTAGTCAAGATATCCTGTGTTAAAACACGTCTACAGCTTCAAAGGTTTACGGAAAGCTATTGCCATTGGATGCTTAACTGCTACAAACAAACAAACATTTTTAGAAAAGAAAATATTATGTAAAAAAAGGATATAGGTTATGCTATATTCCATACTATCACTGTATTCAAAGATTTCCAGACTTTGTTTTTTTTTTTTTAAAAAGATGCAAGTTTAGACAAGCAGGAGGGGAAAAGTTCTCTTGACTTAAAGGACTCCAATACTAAATATTTGTTTTTATGTGTTTGTACTTGGCTCTCAAGACCAGAGTCATTCCAGCTTTACACTAAGGAATGCCACACCTGAAGATTTTTTTTTCCTTTAATATCACTTTAATTTAATCAGTAGTAGGCTTGATTCACTCCTTAAAAGGAAAATCACATACTTTGAGTTCCTTGTACTATTTTACTTAAGTTACAGGCATTCGGTGATATCTTAGTAGTGGCTATGTGATCATTCTGGGAATTACAGAGTATACAGTAACATTGAGTGCATCCTTAAAAGCGAGCATTGACACTTAAACAAGGTGCAGAAGGTAAGAAATGCAGAAAAAGGAAAGTTCTTACTTGCAAAGATGAATTTGCAAGCGAGCAATACAAACAGGACACGTGATAAGACACTCAAAGGAATTTAACGAGGATTTGAAAGTAATTACACATTTTGCAGATTAGAAGACTCCAGAGGCTACACAGAGAAGAAAAATACATGTTTCAGCACTAAACAGGTACTGCAAACTCTAATTAAAATAAATTTATACCTTTGGGGTCATGAAGGCAAAACAAGAGTATCAAAAGAATACATTATCTCTTTTCATAATTTCAGTGTGCATTCCCATGTAATTCGTTATTCCTGCTGATGAATAGAATCAGTAATTTTTTAAAAATCCATTTGCTTCCTGTGAAATTACTTTCAGTTTTAGAAAACTTAAAATGCTTCTACTGCCTGCTATTTACAGCTCTATTACCTACTATTTGACTCAGAAAAAGGGGTAGAGGTGGGTTCTTGAAGCAGAGATTAATTCATGTGCATACTGACTTGTAGCTTGAACCACATACACAATCTTGATGGGAGCTGACTTTCTGCTTCCATCCCCAGCCGAGATATTCAAGAAATGAGAGTTCAGAGACTTGCTCTCTGCTCACAGTACAGTCCTCAGCCAGCTTTTGTGGCAGAGCTGAGGATGCAGATAATTTTACGCTGACAGTAGCCTACCGCCAGCCAGCACCCAAGAGGGTGAGCTCAGTCCTCGTTGCCTACCCTGGGAACAATTTCTCTCCCCTTCCCTTCTGCCATCACCAGGCACATTTGATCCTACAGTGATTTTTAGCTAAGTAGCTAAACCAGAAGAAAGTTAACCCCATCAAAACCACTAATTTAATGCTGGTTTAGCTCCTTGAGAAAAGCTTGGTCAAGCACCACCAGCTGCATAAGGAGAGCCCTGGGAAAGCACAGCTCCTTTCAGCAGCAGCCAGCCCTTCGCTGAGCTTAGCTGGCATGCAAACCTGCGCCTTGAGCAAGCAGCAAACTGCAACACATACTGGAAAAGAGGATGGAAACACAAGGGAGCGATGAAGGAAGCGTGCACTTTTAAAGCCAGCTTCTGAAGCCAAAGTGCATGCCTCACTGAAGCACAAGGAGGTCCTAGAAATATCCAGATGCATATATATCAGCTTTGGGAGGCAGCAAGTTTTATCACGTTTCATCTTTTCCTTAATCATTAGGATTTATCTTTTGAAATGCATCTTTTATTTGGAAGAGTAAAACACACAACAGAGACACTAAAGAGACAGTGTCAATTTGCTCTTGGTACCTTGACAGGCAGATTGAAGCTCCAAAGCTGTTATTTAAAGTACAAATTCTCTCTTACCCAAGCTTTTTTTTTTTTTTTTTAAGGTCTATTTATAAGCAAACTAGCAAAACAATCATTCACAAGGACTTTACAGTACCCCCTTACTTCTTGTGTTTCATTCTTATGTCTTTTACATGCAGAGTGCTATTTGTGTGCGTGTGAAACACTTGCACACACAAAAAAGCCCACACCACCACACTTTATCTGATAGAGTCATTGCTGTCCTTCTCACCCCCCACTGTTATGGTGAGGCCAGACAGCAGGTTTCAAAGTAAGTACCTTACTTTGGCTTTGTTGTACTAGTTATTAGTTGAGTTTCCACTCTTAAATGTGGAGACTATAATGAGCCTTCTTCTGAAAACAATATTGCCCTAAAGCAAAGGAAGATGACTTCCACATGTGCTTATCCATAAGTCCAGTTACTATTTTAAGTCTCTCTCATCTTAAGTTAGAGCATCTCAAACAAGCAAACTAATATGAACACTGAGGCAACAACACTTACTCCATTATTTCTGCTTTCTCTTAAATATGACCAAAAAACCTCATGCAAAAATATAAAAAACCCACCCCCAACCCCACAAACTTCTTTGCAGAATCAATTTCAGGTCAAACATTAAAATGTAGTTTTAAGACAATCCAGGAAAATCCCTCTTTCAGCTAGTAACAGAAGTAAAGATATTTGCAGTGCCCTGATGTTAGCGACCACTAATAAGTTACACACCTTTATCATGCAGATTCTAACAAATGCAAAATCACCTGTGATAATTTTTCCTCTAAGCGACTGAGGAATTCACATCACAACAAGCTTGGTTAAGGTTTGTCAGACTGAGAAAAATATTTAGCTCTTCTTTCTGCAGAAACTCTGCAGCAAAAGTTCCGTCAAGGGAGAGAAACTATGAAACCCAGATGCGCAAACACACAAAACCAAAGAAAAAACCCACATCATTGCCAGTTACGTCTCCCATGTTTCAAGTCACCACTGATCATGAAAATGACAGCAAACATCATAGAGAACAGCCGCACTGTGAAAACGATAAGAGATAAAGCAGTCTGTTGAGGAAGCTTTCTCCCCAAAGACCTAATTCTACACTTAAAAAAAAAAAAAAAAAGTGATGCAAAGCAAACAGGAAGAGTAGTACGTGTGTTTGGAAGCCCTCTCACATAAAAATAAATGAAGAAAGAAAGAGAGAAAAAAAAGCAACCCACAGAAAGCGCACAGGGTGAAGGACAAGCACAGCTTTCTGCCATGAAATTTTAAGCATAACCCAGCATAGAGCAAGTGGCAGGATTGATTTTATAGAGATTTCATGTTCCTCTAGAGTCCATTCTGTTTTTTTCCCCCCCATTAACCCTTCTCAATAATATGCTAACGAAGCCAGGGTATCATTTAGACCTTTTTAAGGAGCTTAAAATGGAGAGTGCATAGTATTTTCCAGTTCATCTAGATCCTTACAGTGTTTATTTCTTACATATTGTCTAAACTGGAGTGTATTTCTCTATCAAAACAAAAGGACTATTTGTTTTAAATGGTCTGTGAGTTATCCTTTGGGCATTGTAACATAATAAACCACACACAGAAATTAGGGATCGGTAGAGACTACTGAAGTTGTATCTGTCAGCAGAAAAATTTAACCCCATCTAGTTCATGCACCATCACAATGGGAAAAAAAAGTCACCATACCATAAATAACTCAAGATACTTAGAGCCAGAGAGAGCTACAGCAAGCACACACGAGAAGCAGCTGAGTACTTCGGGCACTTAACTGGTAGCAAGGGAGTTCAGAATCATCTACTCCTAAAACTATTTCTAAGCTTGTTTACTCTTTAAATTAGTATAAGGAGAGTTTAATTTAGAGATATAAACAATCCTGAGAGAAGTTACTAGAGCAAATGAACTACCCAGTGTCCTTAATAGCAGGGCAGAGAGTCAAGAAGAAACCATACGAGTCTTAAATTACCAGCAATTTCTGTGCTGTGGCACAGTATGAAGCACTGAAGTTTACCTTCATTCAGCCCTAACACATAGTTTAGAAGTTAGGGCACTTTCCTCAGTTTTGAGCTCCTCAGCTTAATGGAAACACTAGGACCACAACATGGCTTTAACCCTAGCGCTGTCCCAGTAGATTCCATCAGTCAGCTGCTAGATTCTTCCATAGCCTTATTTAAAAATAAAGACCCAGACCCTGCTTGTTTTCTTAGAATAAGGCCTACCTACTTATGAGAGGAAATCCAGGCTCAGAATCAGAAGGTACCATCTTCCAGGAATCCTGAGACAGGGGCCTAAAGCCTACAGAAGAGTAGATTTACAGTGAAGTTTGGCTTACTGGTTTGGATAAATCAATCTTCACGCAGCTCCCATCTCAGCACATTCAGTACTTGGGGTGAAGCACAAAGGGCTTCTGCCTTTGGAGCAGAATATCTAAGCAGTGGGTTCAAGTCTAGCCACTGTTGTTTATGATTATTTTTAGATAAAAATTGTTTAGAAATAGCTTTTTCTATATAGAAGTTACTTGCCACTGCAGCTAGGTGCTCCCTACTCTGTGGGGGAGCCAGCATCTTCAGTTTCTTTTCATTAGAGATAGGTTAAAAAAAAAAATTAAATGTAAGCCTATTTCTCAGCACAGCTATTGCTAGTTGCTCTCCCTCTCTTTCTTTCAGAAAGGGAGTTCAAGTGTTCTCCAGAGCTAAGAGCCACAGCCACTACTCTCCAAAGAAAACGCTTGCATTTCCTTTGCAAACAAAACACAGCACCCCTCTCGCTACACTAATAGCCTTTCCTATCTTATTTCAAGAACACTAACATGCAGGAACTGAGTAATATCAAAGGATAATATTAACAACTACAGACTCTTCACATTCCCTAGCCTGAGCCAGGCATAGCAGCTCTCTCCTTTTTGCCTATGAGGTTTTAAGAAAGTTACTCTGAAAAAGAAAGAGCAAAAAGCCCAGCAGCTTGTACATCCAGCAGGTGCCCTCACTTAACACAGCATAGTCTTTTTGTCCCATGAATTCCAGGTTCACTGTTCTTTTCCCCCAAAAGGAAAAAAAAAAAAAAAAACACCAAAGCCTCTCAACTCCCAACCCAATAACCTTACATAAAAAGGACACAGAAGGCTTTTTTTGTTACTTCTTACCTTCCTTGCTCATGTTTTGTTACTGCTCTCTCCTCACAGCCCCCAGACTGAGCTCTGAAATGCCCCAGCTGCAGCCTATAAGGCACCTGGCCACAGGCATAACTACCTCCAGCTACCTGCTGCACGGGAGGGAGGGAGAGGGAGAGGGAGAGGGAGAGGGAGAGGGAGAGGGAGAGGGAGAGGGAGAGGGAGAGGGAGAGGGAGAGGGAGCAATTTTCCCTGTGTTATGGAGGTGCTTGCTCTCTTGGCATGGGGAGCCTTTTTATCTTCTGCTTTTTTCCTCAACGCTCGCTTAAAACGATACTGGCTTTTAAAAACCCTCCAATTTCCCAGTTACATAATTACACTAAATAACTAGATGCTACGTAGTTATTGCTAGATTCAAAGGCTTACATGTCATAGTAGCACACAAGCTTCTAGCTGTTAAAATGGAGGCTATAGAAAACTAACTTACTGTTGCATTTAATGGATTTATAACATTTTTAGCATACAGCCATCAGCACAGGGAAGGTGACAACAGTAAAGAAGCTCAGAGAGAAGATTTTACTAGCAGGAGGAGGACAAAAATGATGCTGACAAAAAGAAGACCTAAGTCTACTAGAAATTTGGAAAGATCAAAGGAAACTATAGAAGATGTGAAGACCAAAACAGTATTGAAAATAATTATTTTATACCCTGCAAAATTTTGCCATTATCTAAATAATTACATCACCATTTATTTATTACGTGTAACATTACTCTGAATAAGTGATCCGTACATAATGCTGTAGAGTCCTACAGCTTCTCATTGATGGATTACTAATATTACCTGGAGCATAACTAAAGGCATGTTTGCCTAGCAGCCCAGTAAATGATCTAAAAGCATGCTGTATATTCCCCTATTCTTTGTACTCAGGTAGCAGTGACCCAGCTGAACAGTATTAAAAATGTAATTAGCAAAAGCACCTGTGTATATAAACAAGGTTTACTAAATCATATTTGTGTTAGTTATAATTACAACTTATCTTCAATTCTGATAACTTTTCTATGTGCTATATACATATGGCATAAGACCTACACAATTTAAATTTTTTCCCGGCTTCCTCCACTAACGTGCCATCCACATCTCACAAGGGCTATATTAAAACACCAAAGAGTTGTTTTTCTTCAGCCTCACTGCTACCTTTTGGTAGTCTTTCTTATAGTAAGAGCTATCAGAAATATCTGAATTCCTAAACATAATAGCATAACAAGCCATAAAAACTATGCAGAAATTTTAAAAGTACCTGGCTTTATCTTTTTCTTTTCTTCTAAGTATAAATTATAGAGCAGCTGTTAGCAATGCTGAACATGCATTGACTCCATACGGCAGCACAAGTGTTGTGGTACCACCTTCCATAGGTAGCTCCATGATTAGTTGTGTTTCAAAATAACTTTTACCAATTTAATGTCACCCACAGAGCGAAAGAAAACATCAGTCTGAGGCTAGCATGCAGAAAAGCTGTCGGAAGACTGTTTTATCTCTCCATTTTGGTAGAGAAGACAATAGCATCTCTACAAAATCTATAAAAGAGCTTCATATTGTCTGAGTACTGAATAAATAAATTGAACATATCCAGTGTTGAGAAAAATACTGTTATTTCAGATAGATAGGTTTGGAAGTCAATAAGGTACCTGAGGAATTTAGATAAGTTGCACCTTCTTTATCTCCTATTGTTCCACTCATAGTCAATGTTGCTTCAGATCCTTGACACAGTTCATAATTGAATCATGCTACGTACAAGAGAAAAGTAGAAAAATAGGAAAGATTCTAACACCTAGAGTCTTCTTCCATGTGAATTCTTACGATGATAATTTAGCCCTTTTCCTCTGGCAGTTTGAATATGCTTCTATTGCTAAAGGGACAGTTAGCACTAAACTTCATACTATGAATCTAGTGAAGCTCCAAATCACCTACTTAAGATGACTTTTAATGGAAAGAACAGGCACTTGATCTTCTCACAGTCCTTTCTGAGCAAAAGCAGGAACTGTAACCTCCCCTTTATTTTTTTTTTCCAGTCTCAGAACTCAAATCTGAAAAGTATCTCCAAGTTTGCCCTTCAGATTTTCTTACCTTTTCTTCACTTCTTTTATCTAATAAATACAGATTCCTCTGCTTTGTCTCTGGAGAAGCAATAAATAAAGAAGATCAATATCAATAAAGTTTTTAAAGCCCCTTATCTCTTTTTTGAGAAAGCAGACGATAATAGTTTTCAGGGAGGGGTTTTGGCCATCTATTAAGTGAGTTGTCATAATCCCTTCCGTCCCATGTTAGGATTAGGGTTTCAAATGGTGCATCTGGTTGACACCTAGGTGAACGTGAGAGATAGTTGTGCCTGGAGTCAAACCAGAACACAACCATCCTGTTAGGACTCAGTCAGGAAATCAAGCTGGGGTATTTTATATGTGTATATATATACATATATATACACATACAGAGTTCTCTCTGTCTCTCTAAAAATACATGTATGTATACTTATGTATATATATTTATATTCACACATATGTATAAAAAATATGTATGCATACTGTAGTCAGCAGATGGACAACTTTATTTCCTTGGTCCTTAAATTAATGAAGATTTTCAAACTTTGTTATCCCTATTCTAATGTAGCTTTTAGCTTTTAATATAGTCATATTACCAAGATTGGATAATGATACAGTAAAGTGTCTGTCTTATCTGGAGGGTGATCCGCAAACATTGCACTTGAGAACAGAAAAGATCGCAAAGAGACTCCCGCTGATTTCAGAAGGTCTAGATAGAGTCAGCATAGGCACATATGGCAGTTTCACAGAAGATTTTCAGATTTATTTGTCAAGCTTTCAGGAACTCCTGGAGCACAGGAAGAAATTTTAGTGTAGCAGACCCTCTTATTATTAGTGGCTGGTCTGGTAAGTGTAGCATTCCTTATTCGATTTCTGGCTGTATCAGTCATTGTAAATCCACTGGTTGTGCAGACTAAGAGGCTGTCTAAACTCTGATTTCTGGAAATTACTCAAAGACCGTTTCCCTTGAGAACAACAGAAGCTATCCAATCAAAAGTGATACGCTCATCTGAATGCTGGAAATTTTCCCCAGTATTTGCACTTCAGATAAGGAACTTATTTGGCAATGTTTTTTGGCGCAGTTAGGATGAGTAAGTTGGTTCCACTATTGTCACCGGAAGTATCAGACTGAGCCATGTATAAAGCTTACAAGGGGAACAGGAAATTATTCTTGTGCAGTCTTGGTCTCAAGACAAACCAGAAAGAAAAAGGGTGTACCTTGCTCTTATAACCTTCCTTAGACTTTGCTGTTGGCCAGTATCTGAAACAGGATGCTGTTGCAGATCTGCTGATGCAGATGGATCCTGCCCATCTACTCTCAAGTCCCTGTGTGGTTGGCCAAAATAAGCATTTCTGTCTTCTTTATGCACCAAGGCATTTTTAGAAGCTGACAATCAGAATAATCGTCTTTTATTTGAATATGGAAATGGCAGAATGCAAAACAACAGTAATGTTAAGAAGCTCTTTAAGCCAAATTAGTTTGAATTACAGTGAGTTTTGTATTCATTCCTTTATATTAGCAATGGAACCCAAAGTACCTATACCTAGGTTGGAGCTTAATTTATACAGAATTTCTCTTCTCCAGAATTATCTATATCATTTTCCTTTCTGAATTTTAAAATGTGTTTTCTTTCTCCTTCAGGATATATTCTGCAAAGCCTTCAGTCAGCAAATTGCATGTTGGACTCATGAGAGAGCTGAGAAGGGACTGGAGGAATTGAAGATGGTCATTCAAGCAGAAGAGTACTTCAGTGACAGAAATGCGATGACATGATTTGGAGTCAACTCAAGTCACCACTGCATTCTTCTTGTCAGTCAATGTCAGCTGCCTGACTTCCAAATTATATATTTAGGGGAAAATTGTTTTGAAATGTTTTAGAACTGAGAGAAAATACAGAAAGTAAGTCATGTCAATCCTACGCGCCTCAGTTAATGATCATTTTGTCTTTTTGTGATGCTTCTTAGGCAGTTGTGATGTTACTTTGCCAGAGAGGAATGTATTATGACAATATTCAGGAACTTCTATTGTGTGTTCACAAAAAGGAAGCTGAAATGGAAAACGAAGTTATACTGCATGCAAAAGGACAGAGCTATTAATGGATCATAATGATCATTTATCAGAAAACTAGGTATGGCATTAAGCAGAGTAAGCTGGAAGATAAAATTCAGAGGTGTATCTATGAAGTATGCAAATACCCTACCTAATGGCTACGTCCCATCAGCCAGCTGGCCAAACTGATTTTTTAAATGGCGAGCAAATGGTTTTAGATAGCTAGTCTAGCAACTGTGAACAAGAACTGATGTGCAGTATTAACAGTGGGAGAGGGGTGGGTAGACTTTTAGCTTTGAAGAAAGCAGGCAGATACCTACTTTACATGGATCAAGCTTTCACTCTGATTCTTAACTATGCTTAACCCTGTGCGACAAAAACTGGAGAAGGGGACTTTTAAGTTTACAGTAGTATGAGGCCCTACTTCTGGAAGCAAAAAATGTGATGAAAGGGCATATAAATATGTAGGTATGTGTATTGAAAAATGGCAGTCTGCCATTCCATCCCACTTTAGTGCCCTTGTCATTCTTTCACTGGGCTTGAAGTACAGAGTATAGACACAGAATACGTTTGAACATACTCGTTAAACAGTTTTCATCTTCAGAGGAAATAAAATCTTCAAATAATATCACAGTTGGAATCTTGAAATAAGCAGTATTTAGGTACAAAACAGTATTGCAGTCACTTTGGAGAGCTGATCTTCTCCAATTCATCTACTAGACTTTCTCTAGTGTTAACGTAATCTGGACGTTTTATGGTTAGTTTAATTAATCCATCTCTCTTCTCTATAGGACCCTCGCCTAGAAACCAAACCGTTCTTATCTAATCATTTTTGGGGGATTGTGGCGTGAAAAGCCTCTCTGGGATGTTAAAATACTTCAGAGAATGTTGGGCTAGATTCTCAGCAGTTCATTTGTTATTCTGTTTTATTTCCTATTAATTATAAAGAGAATCTTCCTTGCTAAATATTGAATGTTATCTCTGACCATCTATTTTTTGCTTTAAAATCATGAGAATTATGGGACATTAAGTGGACCTTTGATGATCTCTGGGAAAGTTGAATCAGCTTTCAGCCCTATCTTAGGGCATTGAAAAGTATATGTAAAAAAGTATTTGATATAAATGAGTTTTCAGAAAGCAGTACCCATTGTATACAGTTTCTTAATTTCAGGATAATTTTTTATCATCTATACTTTAGATTTTTTACATAATATAGTTCATTTTTAACTCCTGAAACTTCTTACTGCTGTTTTTACAAATGTTTTGGGGAGTTTGAAGCCAAATGGCTCCAAGAATTAAAAAAAAAAAACCCTCTATATGCCAACCTTTATATTTAAGGTTTACACTCATTAACAAATCGTTGTCAGAGTTTCCAGAGGCTTATATTACACCTTATATTAGATCAAGTTACATATGAATTTATCTGTCTTGATTGACTAAGGTTATTTTTCTTTACTTTTTCTAACAAAAGGAAATAATTTCCCTGACTTAATCAACCTTCAGACAAAAGCTCAAAAATATCCAAAATGCAATGACTGACAGATTAAGTTATGAAAATAAGCATGTTTCTACTTTCTGCCAAAACAGGTCAGATTTCTTATGCCACGTACCAAATATTGTTGTATTGGTTAAGTTTTGGCTTTTGTCAACAAATCTGATGCTGTTTGTTAAAATACTGGGGAGAGTTCTGCGGTTTGTGATTTGTTGGAAAGTACTGAATGAGTCAAACCATTAAAAAGGTCAACCCTACGTTAAGAAAAAAAATTAATAACCACAGAAAGCTTTACTGAACTACATCAGTTATACAGTTACAGGAATTATTCAGAGGAATTATACAAAGAGGTTTTTTGCTTTCACACCTCTCTTTACCTACTTATGAAGTTTAGAAAAAACATCAGCTCAGTTATGGATTAAAATAATAATAATAATAATAGGAGAAAAGTTTTGATGCAGGATGAAGGAATGGAATATTCATATTCTAATGACAAAGTGCCTGAATAATAGTACAATCTCAGAAATTGTGAAGTGGAAGCAATGGGGCAATGATATCATCATGTTAGATCATGCTAGATACAACATTACCACTTTATCACATAGTATGGGATTTGTGAAAATATTAAAACATTTGTCACATAACACTAGAATATCAGACTGTGACAAACATGTATTGTACCTAATTGGGTCCTAATTTTGGTGCTTAACAATTCTTTAGTCATTGCTCTTAGAAAACAAAGTCGAAAAAGTTAAAAGATCGTTTTTGAACACCATAAAAACAACGCTGGGATTAAAGAAATAATTTTGTGTACTGTATAGTTTGAATTCTTCCTTTCTGAGGTCTCTAACACACGGGAAACAGCACATACCCAGAGCAGAAGTAAGGGCAAAGGGCTAAATAGGCAAGATGAATGTCTCTGTAGATTTCCCTCTGGCAAACTGAGCTACACTGTTTATTTATTAAGAAGAAATAGGAAATTAAGTAGTTGCCATTTTCTCCATTTAGCTTGCTCCATTTTGATGATATGATATTTTTTGTGTTGTCCTCCTGTTGTTCTGCTGTCTGAAGCAGTCAACACATAAACTTTATGAAGCACAGAAGTCAGAGCCAATTTTCACTTATTTTACAGAATTTTTTGCACACTGACTTCATTGATCCATTTTGTAATGGATGAAATTGTATCAAATTACTATTTGACATTTTCAAATAATAGCATATGTCTTCTATTTTGAAGGATGTTTCTGTGAGCACATCCTATCAACCTTTGAGATATGTTTTTCATAAAGTATATCAATCTGTACATTATCCTCTCAGGAAATGAAATGCACCCGATCCGTTTTAGTGCTTCACTGCATCACGAAACAACCATGCAAAAGTTTCTTTTGTGCACTACGTAGCGCTCCACTGTAGAGTTACGTTACAAAAACCTTAAATGCTCATCAATACAAGAAAGAATAACCACTGTTCAAGTAAATAATTTAATTTTTTTCTATATTAGTTGTAATTCTGCGATATCTAGAAGCCCCAGAAACGCCAGGATTGGCATTATACACGAGCAAACTAGGCAGCTGTGTAACAGCATCACTCAGAAAATCCTGAGCCTTCACAATTCTCTTTCCCAAAAACTCCCCACTCTCAAGAATATAGTCTTTCTCTCCCACACACACTTACTGCCTTTTCTCTCCCTCTTTCCACCACAGGTAGAAAAAAGTCCATTAACTCTTCCTAATCTTTTCATTCTGTTTAGTCATGGATTTTTTTTAAACTGAAAACACTTACCAAAGTTGACCTGAATTTCCATGTTTTTCAGTAGTCCCCTCATGTTAATCTTCAGTACTCAGACCTAGATTTCAGGAGAACAAACCAAACCGTCTAGTGTTAGTTTCAAATGAAAGGACCTGAGCAAGCAGAAGGAAAGTTACCTCTTTTTCATTCTCTTTGAGGAAAGATGGTTTTGGTTGTTTGCTTTTGTGGGGGAAAGTTTTCTCTGGAAATTAAGCATTGGTGTTAGAGGGGAGATTTCTGCAAGAACGTTTGAGCCCTTCTTTTCCAGGACTGAATAACACGTACTAGGTAAACCAAATCAGCATATAGCCTGGAGTACAGTCATTATCTATTTCTCCACTGCAAATCAAACAGCAGATGTCTGATATTGAGGAACGATCAGTGGTGGCAGAATGGGCAATGGAGCCAGATTCTAAAGGAACAAAATTCACATTCTTTCTTATTCAGATCCCAATCAAAAGAAAATGCTCATTAAAGATAAACATAAGATCCTGTGGATTTTTCAGAATCTGTTAAGAGTAGATTTTTGAAGTTGCCTACATACAGAATGTATACACACACATAGTAGAGCAGACCCAGCATATTTATCTTTTATAGGGTATTAATACTGCAGACAGAAACTCATAAAATGGGAGTTCTGATGAACCTCTATTGTGACGTTAGGTAAATCAAATAATCCCTTGTCAGAATGAAATATCACTCTGTTTCACAGCAGTCCTTGGAGGACAGGATAAATCCAGGAACGTTTTTGAGCTGCTCACATATTACAGGGAAGAGAGCCATAGAAAAGCTTATAAATAAGTCAGTTCCATGCTGTAACTATGCATCAAAATGGCTGATTGTGTTACAGCAATTGCATGTGCACTATTTAGAATCTAATCATCTGTTTTTAAGAGCAGTTCATTTGACATTTAAGATTTTTTTCCCTTATTTTCTCTTATTATATTTCTCTCCCTTGTAACAATGAAGGATTTGTTTAAGACAGGGCTTGTTGTTAGCAAAATCCAACTGTGGCATAGTGCTCAGCCTGTATCTGGTGAACAGTGTGTCTATTTTAAACCATTAATAATATCAAAACTATCTTAGTAATTTAATGATAAAGAAAAGAGGTTTTTCAGAATCTGTAGTTCAAAAGGAGAATACAATTTTCCCAACCTCTATATGAATGATGATGATGGTGATGGTGATGATGATGATGATGATGATGATGATAATAATAATAATAATAATAATAATAATAATAATAATAATAAAAGACATGAAAATGAAGGTGTCACTGAAAAAGTCACACCTTCTTATCTGCTCAGGCGACGAATACCTGCAGTTGTGAGTTCAGGATGTCACCAAGAGATGGCAGAGTTGTGAGGCTTCCAGGCACTCTCACCTCCTAACCCAGGGAGCCCCAATCAGTCTCAGGCTCAGAATCCCATTTTATTTCCAGTATGAAGTATTTTGTTTATTTCAGTGATTTCGTATAGACCTTCTGAAGGAAACTTAGATACTTCATTTTTTGTTTTAAAGCATTTTTCTCTGATGGAGTCTCCTGAAGAATGGAAACTAAACCTTTTGGTAAAATTTACTTTTCCTTCCAAAGTTCAAATCTGTGTAAAATAGACCTATTTTGGCAAGAATGTACTTTTATTCTTATAGAGGAAACTATAGTCTTCTTTGGTTTTACCGCTCTTGTAAAAGAAGTCAAAGATTGGATCCACTATGCTATACTAGGCCTCATCCTATAAAATAATGAACATTGATATGGCTATGTAAATTTCACCTTTACAGAGTTAAAAGCATTTATTTTTACAATAATGGGTTGAAAGTTAACTGTACATTTGGCTGGAAATAAACTGTCTCACTGTTCAGCTCTGTACATAATTATATCTATATTATATATTATTTGTACATAATTATGACCTACATTGTTTCTTACTATTGCTGTCTATGTAATTGCACCGCAGACAGCAATGCACCCCATGACATGTAACTTCAATGTAGCTACCTGATTAAAGGTTTACTTTTTAGCTAGTTTAAGTGAATAAGCAAAATTTGTGACTTTTGAGCGATTTCTATGTTAGAAACAGAAAATATATCTAGCAGTTTCAAATACAAGCATTATCATGGAAATGGTTTAAGGTAACTTGTTCTAAAATTAATTTCAAGAAGTCATTTCTTCTATAAATGTTTCTAAATCTTAAACAGTGCTTTTCATTTCAGAAATACTCCCATATTCCTTGCGCATTCAGAACAAATACTTTGTATATTAAAATCAAGAAGCACCTTGCAGCTTTTACTAGTTATCGCACAGATAGGGATATAAGGAGAAAATAATCTGGATGATATTTCTATTCCCATCCAGAGGGTACTCTCAGTAGTCCAGTTATACATTGTGGAAGTAAACTCCTACTAATTTCATCTTAGTCCCCCTTACAGTTTTAAAAAAGAAAGACGTTCCTTCATTTACAGTATTTTGTCTCAGAACCTGGATCTCTGACAGATCCTTAAAGTGCTAGCATGAAAGTAGTAAGAGCCCTACGATTACTAACCTTCAGTCTTTCGAGCAGCTCAGATGGCTCGTGATTTTCAGGTGCTAAGAGTATTCCTTTTAGAAAATTTGTCCTCCAGCTTGCTTTACATGCTGTAGACAGAGCAAAGCAGATCTTATTTCTTCTTCTGATAGTCAGAAATCACTCAGATGTACTTGTTCTCAGCACAGTGACTAAAACAGCCTCCGTGGATATATCTTTTCAACAACTGACATGGTCTGTTTGGAACAAGGACGCAAGTTATAATTCTCGGGAGGAAAAGAATGCCTCTTAATACACGATTTTCATCATAACCAAATCAAAGGAGAGCAGATTACATCAGAGATGAGGTGCAGCTGATATACTGATACTCATACACAGTTGCAGGCAAACTGCCTACTGGCTATTTGAGATCCCCAGCATAAAAAACAACAAACTAGCAGTAGCAGAACTAAGTATCTGAAAATAACAGCTACTGTCAAGATAAAGATAATTTTGCCAGAATGTTAAACGTTTTGTTAAAGGTGAGATGAAATAAAGGATCTGAGCACTGCCTTCAATCTTTTGCTTTTTCTGTCCTTTTTTAAATTTGGAGAGGTAGTTGTGGAAATTGAGTTTTTGAAAAAGTATGTCAGACAAGAAAGGCAAGTACTGCACATTCAGTACAGCAGCTTCACCTTTATTCTTCATAATTTTTTACATACCTTAATGTCATTTTTAAGTTGCCTAAGTTCTCCTTCCTCCCAGAAATGTATAGCATGGAAATTTGCATTGATAAACTCAAGAGCTCAAAACCTTGAGAGCTTCCTACAACAATGGTTACAGGAACTACTTGAGAGTTTTAGGAAACATATTCCTAGAGACTTCCCTGAGGACACATGCTGAACTTTGAGGGTAGAATTTCTCTTCCGAGAATGTGTTTCTTTAGTGAGTATTCTGGCATATATCTGAAGTAACTTTGACAAACCATGAAGGGAACCACGCAACATACTCATTTCAGCTTCTTCTCACACAGCACTACATAGATTCTAATACTTCTACAATCCAAAGGTTTTTTTCTTCAGGTTGTATAAAAGAGAATTTGTAAATGGAGTTTGATAAAGAAGACATAGCAGAGCATTGTGAAACTTCTCCAGATTATTTGGCAAGAATTTGCCTGGTTATTTGTACGTACATTTCCTTTCCAAATCACAAAATAACTTATCACAAGAAAGATTTTGCTTTCCTCATTTATTCAGCAGATAAGCATCTTCAGGGTAAATATTGTGTTTATCCTCCAGGGGCTTGATCTGCTCACTTAGATTTTTTTATTACTTCTCTGCTGAAATCTTACCAGTTCTGTAGTGGAGACAGAACTTACGCAAGTTTCCCTAATTGTTGCCTAGAGTGCTTCCAAAGAAGCACAGAAGGACCTATGGAACCTATTAAAAGACAGAAATGAAATGCTAATTTCTGATACGTCCGATAACCTTTGCAATTTTCAATTACTTGTTGCAACTTAATTTCTAAACAAAATTCTGTAACCAAAATAATTTGATTCTCAAAAGTATTTCTCATATTGAATTTATCTGTAATTTTTCTAGCAACTAATACATGGCCTGCAATGAAAAGCTTGACATGTATTCTTTTTTTACCTGATTGGGTAACACTTGTTTAGTACCTATTCAGGATTTTTGTATTCAGTTTTAGTAGTCTCACTTAAAACTTCATTTTAGCCTGCTTTTCTAAGAAACAAAGGCACATGTGACAAAAGGCAGTATATTGTGTGTATCTGCTGGTGTTTGCCTACACGTCTCTTTGATCCCTGCTAATAATTTGCAAAGCCATCATTCAGGTTTAACCAGGTTTTACAGAGGTGTAAAGTCAAAGACATTGTGTTTCAACAAGTTCCATGAAAACTAGCGATTGAGTAGAGGAAAGAGACCCAAATTAGTGACTCTAAGCCCTTTTTTAAGTACCACAAAATCCACAGAGAGCTATTCAAAACTAAGTGTAAATGGTCATAAGCAGAAGTTAATGTTAGTTATAGAACAGAGTTGATCCAGAAATAGAGCAAAGCTAAGGTATTGAATTTCATTTTTGCTAAGCAAGTTGCACAGCACTGTTTCTTTACACTAACTCAGGGAACTCTCTAGCTTACAGAACTTCAAGATTGAAAATGGCAAATAGAATAACCCAAAATTTCCTATAAGGAATACTTCAGCAAAGTGAGCTGAAAAAAAAATCATTTGATTTTTATCTTACATAAAATCACCCCGCAACTGTTAATTATATAATTTTTTCAGTTCAAAAGAGGAACACCGTTTGTAACTATCTAGCGAAACTATAGGAAAGTGGATGTCTCCAGATTAAAAAAAAATCTCTTTATTTAAAAAAAGCATGATTACCTATTTGTAAGATAATCATAAGATGGCAAAAACTGCCTTAAAATTTTTTGGAAATTATATATTTACTTACTATGGAAATGCTGCAAAAGGTAACATTGTCATGTTTGAGACAAATAAAGGGACCATGAGCCTCCATAACTGCAGTAATAGAAAAAAGAATGTGGCCTTTTGTACTGATTACAGATATAAGTGAAAGCTGGGGATCTTTTACACATCAGAATACATTTAGAATAAATACTAAAGTAACAGATCAGATATTTTTTCCCTCCATAACTTTGCGGATGTGTGATGACATATATTTACAAAGTGACAAAACACTCTGGGGGACATACAATTCAAAATGGAAAGATAAGGCAGTTATTGTGGGTGATTTCAGCAATCAATTTTACTCTAAGGGGCAAATCTGATAAGAAGATCGAATGTTCAAAATTGGTTTTAATATATGTGATCAGGCTTTCTTACTATAAAAATCCTAGAAGACGGCAGTCCTTGAACTAAAGCTCACCAGTTAGATGGAAGTATATCTGACGGAGCTTGTTTGTAAACAACCAACATGTTTATTGATCCTTAGGAAAAAACAAAAGCAAACCTGAAAACGCTATAAAAATGTAGAATCTGTAGCCCCATCTATTGGCAGACCTGAGAATGCTTCTGACTAATCTGCAATAATGAAATACAGCTAAGAAAGAAGAAAATAAGGGAGAAATGTGATAATTGGGCCCCAATGTGTGACTGACCTCACTGGTACTGTTTACCCCACCACTGTCTCTGTGGAGGGTTCATTGGGAGGGGATATTCTGCAACTGGAGAAAGGAATCAAATGGTACTGAGTGCCAACTAACCATTTTTACAGTGAGCAGAGCCAACCTAAAACGCACAGAATCAAAGTAGCTTTTCTATATGTATCCTTCTAGTTGGGACGACAGAAGAAGGAACTATGATAAGGAACCGACAGAAAAGTTTTGATGAATTAGAAAGTCTTCAAAGCTAATGTGGAGCATAGAGCCTCATGGCAGTAACTATATCGCTTCTGTCTCTTTGGTTTCATCCAGACTGATCTGATGTGTTGTGTGGCTCAGTCTTGGTCTCTGTCACCCACAGCAGCACTCTCAGCAGCACACGATACTTCCGTTCAGGCTGAGATGAATGCTTGGCTTCCCTTTCCATGGGAATCAGGGAGGAATGGGGTGCGGCTGGGGTGTCTTGGATATTGCCACAGTATGGCTTAGTATGAAGCCAGGGTACGTACACCCCAGGATCTGAGACGGAGTGGGGGAAGTGGGAACAAGCAAAATGCAAAGTCAGGTATGGGCTACAATCCCAATAATTTCAAAATAAAGGTAGAAAATATTTCTCTATCCTGACAGGCTGAGATATTGGTTTAAAATAAACCAAAATTAAAAATTGGCCACTATAAATTGTAAAACAGTGGAAAAAAGATGGGAAGGGAATAGAATTCAGCTGATGCAGTATTCAGTCTTTATTCAGTGTGCTATTTTTAACAGTATGTATGATCTGGGGCCTCCTATTACATGTATCTCAAAATCACATGATCTTTCAAGGGCTCTTTAGTACCTTACAGAATCAGTCCCTGCATGCCAAAACCTCTTGGGAGGTTCAGGCATTTTTACACAGATTGTTCACTGAGTTTAATATGCTTCAGTGACATTGAGAGAGTAGCCTACGGCTTGTGACCTGCTGTCACTTTTGCTTCTTCTTTTCTAACACATTGAATTTGATGTATAAATATGATGGAAAAAAAAACCCACCAAGGCTCTGTCATTTTAGGGAATGGCAGCCGAGAGGTGAGACACTTGTGTGCAAGTCTCTGCTCTAATTAATATTTTAAGTACTTTATACAAAGTGGAACAGTGTCTAGAATAGAACAATGTTAACGAGAGAGACTGAGAGTAATTCATCCCAAAATACTTTCTTTCGAGTGGGCATAAACATGGAGTGAAGCCGGGTCTCTCATGCACTGAGCAAATGTCTTAATCAGTAGGCAGAGAACCTCTTTCTTCTCCCTGATGCTTTTTACGACTAAAGCCTAAAATGGCCTGTTATTTCCTTTTCCCCTTCCCCCACTTTTTTTTGGTTTTTTGCACTTGTTAAAATGTTCTAACTAGAAATATTTCATTGAGAATAGTTGAAAATTTCTATAATTATATTGAACCAAGGAGTTCTTAAAACAATTTTGCTTCTATGAGAAAAAACAAAGACCAATTAATGACAGCTCAGATTGAAATGAATTCCCTTCCACTCGCAATTTTCAGTTCAGCCTCAGTTATACTCAGAGACCAATTCAAAGAAGCAGTCTTACCGGAGAGCACTGGAGTCATTCAGCAGTCTACAAAGGAGAGTCTACCTGAAAGAGGAGTCTGGATAAGGGCACCAACCTAATCGTGCAGAAAGAACTACGCAGCAAACAAGTACATAGAACTCATTCGTTCTCCAGCCACAAAAGTCGTTTGTAGAATATGTGGTACACAGCAGCTACTCTTAATTCAGTCACGTTTTAATTCTGTCACATTATCATCACAAATGGCTGCCCTATGTCCTTTCACATTGTTGCTGCTAAAGAACTACTCAGCCCGAACTAAATATGACCTTTCTTATCCTCTTTATTTGAAGTAGGTCTGCATACAAAATGAAAAAAAAAGGCTTGATTAGGTAGCCAACTTGCTCAGGTGTGGTAATGACATTTAAAATTACTATAATATACTTTTTTCTTTTGAGAAAATCTAACATTCTGAAAGAGGGAAATCGAACTGACTAGGGCACTAAGGAGAAAAAAAAAAAGGAAATGGAGTTAAAAAGTAAGTGCACAGCAAAATGTCATGCCCTAAAGGCGAAACCTATTTTGAATCATAATTTTGTTACCAAAAAAATAAGACAGAGAAAACCTAATGGCAATAATAGCCGACTGAATGTGTGAACTTGCATACTTGCAATCAAGAAAAAAAGGTCAGAAGCTGTATAAAGATAGTAACCAAACAGCTATCTACATAATGATTCCTATTTCCAAGGTACCTCACACAGAATTTGATTAACCCAAGTTCTCAAGAGAATAACAAGCAAAGATACATACAAAGAATGATGGTGCACCCATATTATTCACAGTGATTTCTGCTGGTGAAGAATCACATGGTGAGTAGAACCACTGTGCTTCCAAGAAAAATTCCTTGAACATAACACGTAGCTTTTACGCACCGACAAAACCTGATGGAATAAGCCTTATTCCTTAACACATTGAAAGAAATAGCATTCAAAATATGACTTGCAACATTACAGTGTGCAGACAGCCATGACCTATTCTCCTTTGTCTTCCCCTGTTCTACCAAAAAAACCCAGAGCCTTTAGTCATGTTCGGAAAACGAACTAAAAATTAAGTAAAAAAGGATAAATGGATAATTAGCTGAATCTGCAGCAGGTCAGAGATCACTAACCCCAATCACTGTGAACACGACAGTTATGCAGCTATGGAATTTAGCATTTTGTCAACATACCATAACATTTTGTACTTCGCTGGATTTAGAAGTCTTACCGTCCTTAATTTACCTGTGTTGAAAAAATGGAGCTGGTGAGGAGTTAGAAGCCTTGAGACTGCTCTGGCATGCAAAAAGTAGAGATTTGCCTCACAGAAGCAAGATACTCTGAAAACAGCTTTCACAATGGAAAAAGTATGCACAATCTCAATACAGTAAGTTTCTGGTAGTTACTAAAAGATGTTTTTTAATCTCAGATAGTCATGGGACTTAAAAATAGGAGGAAAAGGTATTAGCAAAATCAAAGAAACAAAACCCTTTAAAACCCCTAAACCCTCCAGAGAATTTGGGCATAATTGCTGAATTATATCCTCTTATACAAGAATAATTTGGGTCAATGTTTGTGTTTTGTCTGTGTAGCTAAGAAATAGATTTAATGAAAAACTGTTGTTTCTCCTTCTTAGAATTGTATGCAGGTCTATGTATGCCAAAATGGCAAAGGCCCAAAAAAGAGTAATAAAAGGGTGCTCAAAAAAGAGTAATAAGTCAACTCCGACCCTTTTCAGTTCAGTTTATTCCTCAGGACAGAGATGAGAATTTTCTACAGTGATATTTAACTTTTTGCTTCATTCAATGGGGTTTTCACTGTTTGCATTCCACTGTAATAACTCAGAAGGAGCCATTTACCATCAAACGCTTTGGAAATGATTAAACCTATGGATGGGACTTGCCTTCTGGTTAAGTAAGTAAGTAAGAACGACAGTAAGTATACACACATCTAGTTAGGAATACCTTCTTACGAACTGTCTAGGAACACTTTTTAACGAGGATATTTAGAACATGACATCTAGTCACTGCTATTTTCTTAATAAATTAGAAAAAATAGTTGTTTTATAAGTGAACACATATACATTTTTTAAAGAATTATAGGAACAGCATTTGTCTTACTAATAGAAGAAAGAAAACCAAAATGGAGTAACATGGTGTCTAAGTGTACAGCAAAATAACTGAAGCACTGGAAACTCTTCAGAGACTGCTGTTAAATCACCTCAGTAAATGGTATTACCACACAGAAATGGGGCGGGGAAGGGCAGAAATGACTGAAAATGCATTTTTTAGTTGCAAAATTTTCTAAGGTCCTATATAGAAATGGAGTCCATATTAACTTTATTCTTACCTGTATAAAAATTATACGGCTTGTAAAAGGGCTGTGAACTCACAGATGTAGTTATATCAATACCTAATTCATAAATTTTACACACATGTAAATATACATTAGTATTATAAATCATATGTAAATTAATAAATGATTTAATTTAATTACTGCTACCAAAACAGAGTAATCACGGTAATCAAAGCAACCCATTGCCTTTCGGTAGAAATGCTTAGCCATCCAAAGGGGAAAACAGGGTATTAATAAACTGAAAAACGCCAGATAATTTTGTTTTGCAACTTTTTGCAAAGATGTCTGGTCCAGCTTTTAGAGAGGAAAGCTTTTTATGCTGAGGCTGAGGATAAAGTAGTGTCCGCAGTCACTCATTTCGCATGGCTTGTGCCAGAGCGCTGCGCAGGCCAGGGCTGCCCAGAGGCTCCCAGCGGGGCAAGCCTGGGCTGCCAGGACCGCTGGGCCCGGCAGGGCTGGGGCTGCCCTCAGGCGACTGGCAACTTGCATGGAAACGTGGGAGAGAAAAGGTTAATATGCAACTAGAGTCTTCCACCTACTATAGATATACGCTATCAAAACTCCTTTACAGAAATTATAAAGAAAAGAAACCTTGTTGTTTGATAGAATAAAGTTCCGTTAAAAGACTGATTAACCTGAATGTGCAAATTGTATGTACAGGTTGCGAAAAAAACACGGGTGGGGGTGCAAATAGATCCCCAAGTGCAATAGCCTGAAATCCAAATGCCTCCTAGTCCTCCCAGTTCCTCAGTAGTGCCTTTTTACTTCACCGTAAGCATTTCAGTCATTATGTCTGGGAGACCCTTCCCTGCAAATGGAAAAGGCTGTAAACACGGAAGAACACACCTTTCTAGGCAGCTTTTTGAGATAAACTTTCTTTCAAATGTTCGGTTGGTTACACGGAGCAGTAGGACATTTTATGACAGAGCCATTAGGTTGTGCCATAGGTGTTTATAAAGAAGATTCTGGAACAGAGCTTATAATTTGGGGTTAGTTTTAATGAGACAGGACGTTAAGTTAAAAAACAAGCAATGCAGATAGTTTCAGAGGGAAGGGATGCCTGTGGAGCTACTGGCGCCAACGGATGCTTATAGCTTCTAGCTGAACCTAGAACGCAGGGGCGAGAGGTCCTTGCGCGTCTGTCCCTCGAGCCTCCGCAACGCAACGCTGCTTGCAGTGTTCCCAGCGCGTTAACTATTAGGAGAAACTGTGGCATTTAGGCATTTAGCGGTGTGCCGCAGTCATGGTATTTCATATTTGTAGCAATCAAATCACCGTCGTTAATACCTGTCATCACCCTATTTGATTTTTCCTTTGCTATTTCTACATTTTCATTTAGTTTTGTTTCTCTATAATCTATATATTTTCTTTCTATTTGTACTGGCTTCTGTCCTAACACAACTTCCCTCTGTGAGAACGTTACTTTTCTCTAACTCGTTTTCAACCTCAGCGTAGACATTCCCTTTCCTGCAACACAAATTTTATCTTTTTGAGATTTTCTTTTACAACTACGTCTAACTGACAGAATCAAAGCAAGACTTACTGCCCAGCAGAATGTTATGCTTTCTACCTGGATGTATTCAACAGGATGGGATTTTAGCTCAAACACTTCACTGCAATTTCAGATACTACATTCATCTTTGCACCAGAATCCAATTCATGGGATTGGATAAGAGAAGCATTATATTCAAGATGATATTTCAGCCACTAGCTGTTGGATTCATTCGACTATCTGCGCAGCTGTAACCTCATTTATAATACAGATGTCTACGCCTGAGCTAGTCCCTCTAGGCTACCTATAGTCTCTTCCTATCATTAGTGCAAACTAAAGGAACTTGTAGGGTGATATTCATCTCACCATAAGGCAGAAGTCTAAAATCAAAGGAATTATCCCTTGAAATAGCTATTCTTCTGCATTTACTGCAGAGAGAAATCACGGTGAATAGCCTAGAATGATTTTCGATATCTAAAGTTAGGCAGTTTTTTGAATAATTCCCCCTCAAAACCACTTGCTTTTTCTCTCTTTAGGATATACTTTGTTTCTACTCTGTTTCAGTCTTTAATTTTGCCAGCTGCAAAATAAAAGATCTGTCCAAATGCTGGACCTGGGTGAGGTCTATGTTTTCTGCTATGACAGTGAAATCTTTTGTGCAGCATCTTAAAAATAATTTATTTGGCAGATTTCTCTATGAAATCTTGATTTTTACTTATTTCATTTTTTACTCGGAATATTTGTATGGGTTTGTAATTGGGTAAATCAATCTGCCATATTATTGTCTTGCTTTTCTTCTACTATTTCAGAAGGGTCTAGTTCTGTTCCAGAGCCTCGCACATTACCATTGCTCTCTCTTAAGCCAGGATCATCTCTTTTTCAGCTTTGAGATTCCAATCGCTGATGTCATGTTATAGATTCACAAGCAGATTCACAACTGCATTTTTAACTCAAAAGTTTTAAATCCATTACAAGAGCTTCAATTATTTGTCCTTTTGATTTTTTTCATGTAAAATGTATACCTCCTAAAAGGCATAAAGTTATTTTATAAGTGTAGGAAGGTCCTTTGTGCATTATAATACATTTTAAATTTCTTTCTTTTTCTGTCTGCTAGGTAGCCTGCTCTCCTTCACTCATCTAGAAAACATGAATAATATCTTCAGCTGCTGACCTAGCAGTCTTCAGAAGAATGACCCTATTCAGGAGACATGAGGAAGATTCATGAAGTGCCATCTTCTGCCTGGGGAGTATGGTCAGCCTGTTCCACTGCTTTTTTCTTTTAAAGACACTCACTGCTCATGATAAAATAAATGGTTATGTGTAATGTAATGTAATGCATAAAATGTAATGTTCAAATGTAATGTAATCTTTCAGTAATCCTGAATCCCTAGATCTCACATGCCCATGTATTTCAAAAAGTGTTTTCTGTTTCATTTTCCATTATGATCATCTTTCCATTTAAATATCACTAAATGTCTCTACTTAGGGATTTTAAAGATTTTTTTTCATACTTTCTAGAGAAAGAACTTTTTTACAGATCAACCCTTATCAATGTTTCAAGCATTGTGAAGTAATATCAATCTTCTTTAGCTAAACAGCTAAACCTTGTATAAAATTTCCTTTTTAGGCTGGGTTACTAGAGCCAGACAGTTGTGAACCATGCCCTGTGCTTAAACAAAGTTTGGAAACTAACCTTAGAAGGCAGTACACCAGAAAACTAGGAACTGCTGGCATTTCTAACTCTTTCTGAAAGAGTAAAAAAATCTACTTTCAGAGTTACCTGCTGTCTATAGTAGTCCACTCAATTTATTCATATTGTATTTGTATTTGTCCTAATGAAAATGAGCAGAGATTCAAATGTGAGGGCAAAAACAAGTATCCAAAACTAGCCAATTTTATTAGTTCATAATTAGCTGGAAAGTCTTCTCTAGCACGACTTAATTTAAATATTAGCAACTGAGCTAAGATTTATTGCTGTAGTAAATAACAACATAAAGTTAAACCTTAGCAAGAGGGGAAACTTCTGTTTACGAATCTACTTCTCAAGAGATTCTCATGACGATATACATAAATTTATGTCAGATAGAAATTATTTTATCTAGTCAGCACTTTACCACATAAGAATTCTTTAACTGAAGTTCTAGAAGATGTATTTACAATAAAATAAGACCTTTTTTTCCTCATTGCTGGTTTTTTGGTCAGTTTGATGTTCCCCTCTCTCATTAATGAAAGCTATGTGAAAGACTTGTGAAAAAATCTGAAAGGAAAAGCAAGGTGACGCAAGGTCATGTTCACACACTTCACTCCTTAATGTTTCTGTTTGATTCGTTTCCTTGCAGGACTCAAGAAAAATACTCTATGCTCTTATTTAGTACTTTGAATAGTAAGTAAAAATATTTAAGCGGAAAAGAGTCCTTTATATTTCCTCTGTATCTTATAGTACAGTTTGATCATGTAAGTAGTTTGAAAAAGTGCTTATGAAATGAATGCCACACTGCTTAAATTTACAGTTTTAAATATAGCTTAATATTTACTACTAGTAATTTAGTTTTATCCCCCACTTCTACAGTAAATGGCGTCTCATTTGCAGATCAATAGAGCATTTTACTGTTTTAGTGCAGTCTTCAGCACGTGCTCATGTGTTTGGTTTTGAACATACTGTGTTAATAACCTGCTCCTGGAGGAAAAGATACTGGCTGCAGTGGCTTTCAATTAAGGGTGAAAAGAAATTTTAAGAAATTAGGAAAGTTTAAAAGAATAACTTGGACACTTGGATTTGTATACAAATATAATTTGGATATTTGGAGATCTTTACATCCACCCTAAAAAGTTACCGCCAAAAAGCAATAGTTTCTATTGCCACAGAAAAAGACTGTGTCAAAGAGGCAGGCATCCTACCAGCTCTTTAACATGTGAGTCACAGATCTCCTGGAACATGGATATGATGCATTTACTAGATCAAAAAAATTTTAATGTTACTAGCTCTTTTGTGGTCCGCCTCTTAAAGCAGAAGATAGCTTAATAAGATTTCAGGCTCTGTGCCTTGCTAACCAAAAACATGCGCTTTGATAAACTGTCTGAATGAAGACAAATATAGGCCTGAACAACGGGATTGCAATACGCATTGAAATTCTTTTTGATTATTCTGAACTATTTCTTATTGCTTTTTTACACTGTATTGTTTTTGTTATCAGCGAATGAACTAAGCAGGCACTCCCAGGAAGTTCTGATGAAGTCTTTTACTGCGAATCATATCTGGCTACGGCCAGGAAGAATGTCTATGTATGTCTAGAGAGATCATCCAATCTTTCACAGCATATTGTGCACTTATTTTGTACTTTAAAACTTTTTAAACCATTTTATCCAGTAACCTCTGGATGCATGAATTCATTACACTCTTGAAGCATATTATTTCATGGCTGGTAAGTGCTTTTTATTAGTTATCGCTTACATGTGTCTAAACTATACAGTTATTCCCTGTCAGGGGCATAACAATCTGTGGCAACAGAATGCTTAAGTAAAAGGAGCAGTCCCAAAAGAACAATATAATCATTAAATTAAATCAGTTTGCAGAGAGAATTGCTTCACCCTCTTATTTCAAGAAGGTAAGACTGATATTATTAGTATATCTCTAGGTCATCATTACAAAATACGTAGTTGCAAAGCTAATGAGATAGAGTCCCAGAGACAAATAAGATTGAGATATGCTTTCTTTAACTAATATAGCTCCTCTTTCAAAGTTTTTGAATGTGACATAAATGGCCTATTTTATTTTAATAAGAAAATATTTACCATGTAAATACGGCATTACAGCGGCAACAATTTGTGAATGGAATTTTTGTTACAACTTTGGGCTGAGTCCTAAAGCTATATTTTTGCTCCATCAGTTGTCCAAGCTATTCATTCTCGCCAAGCAATCCCACTAAATTTAATTCCAAGTCTCTCTGAGCCCTAGCTAACAGCCTGAGATGACTACTCAGCTCTCAGCCTCAGTAATAGGTGAGTTGCTTGGCTTACTTACCAGAGCTTTTCCAGGAAGCAATTACTTTGAGAATCCACCACTTCCCACGTGCCAAAGGTGGTAGGACCATAAAAAAAGCCAGCTTTAAATACACAAAGAAGGTATTCCTAAATATATGCTTATTTAAAAAGTCCTAAAACATTGCATCAGCAGAAATGATGCTTGCATCACATCACAATTTCATCCTTTCCGATCTGTTACAATCAGCAACACAAATTACAAATGGATCAGTAAGCCATATGTCAATCTTTGTTATTTTGGTTATACAGCTGTGACAGATTCTGACTAATATTTACTTTTCTAAGTATATGAATAAATGCTAAATTTGAATTGAATGTAAAAAAATAAATAAATAAAAATGCTGAGTAAGCAATCTAAGACAGTATCTCCTCTGCTTCAGTTTAACCCCTAAAATCACAATAAGTAGTCCATAGGCAGAAATATTAGATAGTCACAATTTGTAGTGGATTTTCTGAATACATAAATAGGTGCTTGCAGAATAGGTGCTTGATACAGTGACAGGCCTGGCACCAAGAAAACAGAATACTTCTTTTGACTCTTAATATACATTGACAGTACAAGTTCTGACCTTTTGAAAATTTACCTCCTATATTTCATAAATACGTATGGGATAACTTTGTGTTTCAATAAGAAGGAAACTCCTGGGAGGGCAGTCAGGTATTTCCCCTTCAACATCCCAGGTCAGTACGGCCAGAGCAATCAGCAAGGTTCTGTTCATCTAAGAAAGAATGGCTAATGGATGCTCTCCTGGGCTCTTTGAACTTCAGACATAAATAAATACTGGAATCTTAAAACAACACATATTTTGAAATAAATCTCATTCATCGCATGGTAGGCCTAAAATAGAAGCATTTCACAGAGTAGCTAGAAATATATGCTTCTAGAAAGAAGCAAAACAGAACGTTATTACTTAGATCTAGGAAAATGACATAAACATGTATTCTTTTACATATACATTTTTACTCTGATCTGGTATTTCTTTTTTTTTCACTGTGCAAGTGATTGCACCTGACAGATTGTTTATATACACAGAATTGTTCCTCAGCTCTCATTCTTTCACCTGCCTTAGCTCAGTTCTTATTCACTAACATAAATCTTATGTTAACATAGGCCGACTTATTCAAAACAACAAAAATTACTGAGGATAAAGGAAGAATTAGACATAACAGAAATCTACACTATTGGATTATTCGGTACGGCTATATCTATACTGTGAAGAAGTGCTGTGAAAAGACCGTCATGCTATTTCAGGTTCTGAAAGCAGCATAATCCACCTTGATGAATCACTGTCCAGATTCATGTATCTGCTTCTCTGTGTGCCACTGTGTTTTTCTGTAGGTATATCCTAATACAGTGCTTTCATTTATGTTGTATGTCTCAGCACAGAACTCAGTTTCAAAAAAAAAAAAAACCCAACCTTTTCTGCATAAATGGATAACAGTCTTAATATCCTGCCAAAAGCCTACAGTTTGTGATATTTTTGAAGCCTGATCAGACATAAGTGGCAGCAGAAGATTTATACACTCATTACTGTAGGTAATGAGTTTCCTTGGCTCTTTTGATGACACACTTCTATTTAGAAAGAAACAACTACAGCAACAAAACACCACGTTTTCTTTAAATCATTTACTGGTCTTGAAAGATATTTTGAACTTAAGGGTAGGTCTTCAAAGCAGTCAGAATGAATAAGCACTTATTTCGTGATGCTTGGACATTAGCTAGCTCGTACATGGAGAAGGTGCTCCTGCCCCTTGCACAGGCTTGTCTTCAAGATGACCATATTCCATTAAGAGGCAATGAGAGTTAGAAGCAATTCTTTTAATTCTTTTCTTCTTTGAAAATCCCAGCACAAAGGAACAGGAACAGGGAGAGATTAGAAAGAAATACTATAATGTACTACATACCGTCTGGTTAATATATGAAATCATATCTACATAGTAAAAAAATCTCTAGGAATAATACAGCTGAATTGTCAATACCTGTTCAACCCTGGCTTTTCTTCTGAGCTTGCAACCCCAAAAAGATGTCAAATAGATAGAGTTGTGGTAGTCTTTATTATGCTGTGAACACCTGGTACGAGGAGAACAAACCATTTCAGATAAGCCTCAAAGCTACTATCAAATGGCATTTCTTATCTTTTGCCCACAATAAACAATGACATATTTCATTTATATTCATTTTGTAGGTGACATGGAGTTTTTTCTAGCACTTTTCAACAGTTAAAAATAATTCACAGTTATTTTCAATTCCTGTAAACCAGTTTAAATTTAAACCACCTTTAGCTTCATCCAACTTTTCAATTAACTTAAACAGAATAATCAGAAACTAAGAATTTGTTTAATACAGGTAAAATCTCTTTCTTTATAATTTCATTTTTCTACAGAAAAAGCAGATGAGAGATTTTGACTGTAAGATTATACTTTCACAAATGTTATGTCCACTTAGTTTTGACTGAAAAATACCTTCATAGATTTTCAGTTTACATTGTAGAATCCAAAATGAATTCTAAAATGTCATGCCCTAGCACACTCATTCTGTGTTTGGTTGTTGTTTCTTTCTTGTATTCTTGTTTTTCTCATGGCCCCGCTATTAACCAAATTACTAGAATAGCTAAGTTACCAAAATGTCCTGGTTTTACCACAAGGGATTTTTAAGAAACTGAAGCATCTTTCATTTTTGTCTACATTTTTCTGCTACTGTTTTATGTAGTTTCATAAAAAACTATTTTTCTTGTTTTTCGCATGGCCTCTGTTATCAGCTTGAACCCCTTGCAGGAGACAGGGAGCTTGCATAGGCTCCCTGGGTCACTTGCGCCCCTACCCAGCTTCCTCCAGGGGAAAAGGGCTCCTTACTGGCGGCCTGACCCTCTCCCATCCCACTTTCTGCCCACTTTCCCTCACCCTCCCACCATGTGCTGCACAGAAGAGTGTGGCTCTGTCCCCCCGATAGCCCTCGTAGGCACTGCAGGTTGCTATTAGGTGCCCTGGTAGCCATCCCTGCTCCAGGCTGGACCAGCCCCAGCCCTCAGCCTTTCTGCACAGGTCAACGGCTCCTGCACCCCCATCTGAGTGGCCCTCGATCCAGTTTATTGATGTCTTTCTTCTACTGGGATCCCAAAACCGGACAGTATCTAGATGTGGTTAATTTGTTCCTCTTTCATTTTTTCACCAGCTTTACAAATTCTGGCTTTTGTGTCCTTGCCATCTGCTATTACCTCTATTTTCACTAGTCATTATGATAATTATTTACAAAAACAATGCATTTCAATTCTATTTCCATGTATCTAGAACTGTTAGTCATGGATCAGAACGTTTTCAGCTTTTTTTTTGTCTACTCAGATGTGCCAATTTCTTAACCTTGCCAAATATATAAATAATTCACCAATCGTAAGGACAAAATTCGGGATCACTGGCTCTCAGTTATTCTGGTCAGCTAGCATCTTTTGAACATTAATACAACAGTAATTTTCTCGTGGGCTTCAGAGATTTCCTCAATATTCCAAGATTAAAAAAAGTTAATCACAGACCTTATTAGTCATGTCTTTTAGAGGCCATTTATTCAGATTTTCTGGTTGTGTTTACTTCTTTGTAATCGTTTTTCAATAGTAGGAAGTCAGGAACAGTAGTAGTAGTAGTAGTTACAGTCATAGTCATAGTGCTAGAAGAAAGTCAGTAGTATGTTCTAATCTAGATTAGAAGGAGGAGTCACTCGTTTTCTTATCATAGTCCACTATAGCAAAAATTATAACCAGAATGGTACTGAGCAAAATCTTCACATAGGTTCTGATTTTTCCTGCCTTTTGAAAGTAGTTATTATTTTTATATTGCTAAGATCAGTGAGGTCCTTTCAGAAAAAAATTCACTGCATTTGTAAAAGTATGTAGTTTTAAAGCAAGAAATGTTGTAGAGTATGGATTTTTCTAGATAAATGCCACAGGTAAGTGCTAAACTACTGTGTAGCTGTGAAGTTTCACAGGAAGTAATAAATACAAAATCAGTGTGGAGGACTGAGAATAAGTGCTAGCAGTTTTATAACGTTTTTGAGAAGGAAGCTGGTGAAAGATAGCAGTGTTACCTGGCTGAAACTAATGCTTCAGCTCCATCACCTCCTGCTCTGTTATCTACTCACTGTTATTAAGTCTAAAGCCTGACAAAATCAACGGTTAATAAAATGGTCAAGACAAATTTATTTCCAGTTATCCTGATACAGACTTACAGTTCCTTATCCAAATATATTGCCTCAAAATTTCAGTGACAACTCCATAGTTCCTTTAACAAAGACTACACGCCATAAAATCTTGACTTCCTCTATGATTTGTCTTTTACAATACAATCACTGTACAGGTAAACAATAATAATAGCAATAATAATAATAATAACAATAATTGGATGGAATAATAGAAAAGAGGTAAAAAATGAGGAGGTTTCTTGATGGGGTAAATTTGATACAGTTATAGACGACTTCCCTCTTGCTATTACAATTTGAAAACTTCATTCATGTGTGATAGAATACATGAAAAACATAGCCTAATGCACAGTTAATATATTCTGGGAAGCACACTTGTACTGTTAAGGTAAACTGATTTCTCTTAATATGGAGGCAGTAACACAGGGAGAAAATAATAGAAAACAATAAAATACATTGGTGACCTTCTTCGATCAAAAAGGTAATGAAACAATAAATGAGTGTAATAAAATATTACATTTGCTTCCAAACATAATTACAGAGTAAGTGTGGAATTCATGATGCTAGCATCTACACTTGCACCTGTTTCTTCTGATAAAAGCTAATTAACTAGAAAAATCCTTTCTTTAATAAGTAGATTAACATACCTTTTTGTGAAAACATTGTTATCTTTTTTAATTTATTTCTTCTTTTAAAAGTACATGAGATATGAGTAATAGTTAAAATACCCACTGCTGAAGCAGGCAGTATTTTCATGAGGACAGAGCATGTCCTGTGTTTAATCCCTATTCATTTCCTTCCTGAGACATGCTTTAAGGGTAACTGGAATAACAAATCTTAGTTTAATCTTCAAGCTGGTTAAGGTTCTCTTTTTCGACTTTCCTTTTCTCTCGACCATAAATACAAATGCCTCAGGGACAACACAAGACACTGTTTTGTAATTAGAGCTAAGGAAAGATTCACCCGCTGTTCCCCCTTATTCAGCAGTAGAGGTAAACTGAAAATTAAGAGACAGTGTTTCCAGGACTACTGGTAAGTATTGTTTTACTTGAAATAAGTTGGTGGATTACCCAGCCACATACTTAATGTGTTCATTGCTTGAAAGCTTGGCTTAATCCTACTCTTGAAAAGTACTCTGGATCATTATCTTCTGTTACTTAAAGGAAAAACAAAAAACAACAACAAAAAAAAACAAAACAGAAATATGAGAAAAGGGGATTGAGAGAAATTTTCCTTTTTTTTTTTTTGGACTGCGGACTTTAGGCAACGTAGTCTGAAGCTTATTATAATCACTTTTCTTTCTGTAAAGAAAACAGTGGAAACTCTCTGCAAGCTCTAGATCAGGTTTTCCATTTTTTCCCTTGCTAAACAGTAAGGAATTTTGTGAGGACTCTCAATTGAACTTAATATCAAAGGTAAGTGACTATTCAATGTGACTTAGAAGCATCCAGTGATTTAACCCGTATTACTCCCTAACCACGTTCTGATCCTTATCGAAGAGTCCACTGCTATTTTTAGTGAGTAAGGGGCTTTGCTTCAGCTAACTGTTAGATCTTTATATTCGCCTTTTTTTTAACTAGTGAAGAGACAAAGTGGCCAAAAAAATAAAGCTTATAATAAAACATATAGTAGTAAATAAAATATATAGTAGAACTGGGTTTTTAGGATGAATAAAGTTGATTTAATTGTATGAAATTTTTCTGCATTTACTTCAAGATAGCTAGTGACAAAAATATATTCCAATTTTTCTGGTTCTTCCTTTCATCATTTTTCTCAATAAAGAAGTGAAAGAAGGTGTTTTGCAATACTTCATGAACGCTACACTGCTGTTTGAAGGTGGTGATTTTGAGATTCTACCTTATATTGATTAGAGTAACAGAATCATAGAGGAATTTCATCTGACTCAGATAATACTGAAAAGTCCACCTTGCAGTATCACATAGAATTGCAAATCATAAAAATATTGCTTGGCACTTTTGGATGTCATCTAGCCTAACCTCCCACCTGAAGCAGAGCTGCAGCCAGCAGCAGATCAGATGCAGTCACGGCTTTACGTAGATGAATCTTAACCACCTCCAACAATGGAAAGTCCACACCCTCTTAGTAACCCGGTCCATCCAGGGCTGCATTGCCCTCCTAGTGAGAAGTTTTTCCTGATGTAAAACCTCACCCTCCCAGCTTGCAATCTGTGGCCTTTATCCCTTGATATATCATCTGCCACCACTGAAGAAGAGTTTGGCTCTGTCAGCTTTGCAATTGCACTTGAAGTAGTTGTAGCAAGCTCACCTTTTTGCCTTCGCTTCACCAAACTGAACAAACCCAGCTCCCTCAACTTCTCCTCAAGGCTGATGTGCTCCAGGCCCCGACCGAAGTTTGGAGTTCTGTCTTTTGTTGTGTTAATCACTCTGCCCAATATAGTGCCATTCATAAATTTGCTGAGAGTGCTTTCTGTTGCATCACCCGGGTCTCTAATGAAGATACTGAACAATATGGGGTCTATTATTGACAACTTGAATGCTTCACTTGTAGCTGGCTGCCAACTAGTCAATTAATTACAGTCAGTCACTGATTATCACCCTTTAAGCCTAGTGGGCCAGCTACTTGTCAACCACCTAACAGTACATTCATTCAGCCTCTGCTTTCCTGGTTTCCAGAAGAGAATGCTGTGGGACACAGTGTCAAAATTACTAAATTCAGGAATATTATTGTATCTACGGCTCTCCCCTTGCTCACATAACCAATCACAGGAGGCAATCAGGCAGGTCGAATATGCTTTGCCCTTAGTTACACCATCGGGACTGCCTCTGATTATGTGCCTGTCCTTTGCACAACTAAAACTGGAGCCCGCAAAGGTGTGCTCTGCGACCTTCCCATGGTCTGACTGACAAGCCCAGAGCTTCCCGGTGCTTGCTTCCTGCTTTGTTTGTCCAGGGTTGTTTTATTCATGTTTGAAGCTACTTTTCTAAGCAGAAGCATGATGACATTGGCATTTATAAAGCAGATCATAGTGAGATTAATAGAAGATACTGAATCAAACAGCTTATAATGGAAACCGAGATGAATTGCAGGAAGCATTTAAGATCCACTTACAAGAGAGCAAGCAGCAGGCACAAAGGTCTCAGTCACTTAACATAACGAGAAGTTACCAAAGACTAATAAGGCTGTCACTGACAGTGATCTATATTTATTGACTACTCCAGGAGTTACTATTTCTTTTTGTACCCTTGCAAGATTACCACACAGAATTAATAAAAGGGAGAGCGTCTCTTAAAAGTTCAGTCTGACAGGTAGGAAGAAAAAACTGCTAATGTTACAGGAAGGACCTGGGAAAACCTTGTTGCTATTGTTTTTCAGAGCACAGAAAGGTAGAGGACAATACAAAACCCTTTTATTTAAGGGAATTTTTCATATATCTTTTTGCCTCCACTTGCTTATAAAAGTCCGTAATCTCCTCATTATTTTGAAGGGTTTTGTCCCTTTATGTTGCTCTAACTTCACCAGACTGAATGAATAATCTTTATGTTCTAAGTTCTGACCTATGATCACTACAAAGCACAGTGTTGTACCCACAAGAACGTTGGAACAAAATCTTGAGGAAAAAAGGAGAAATGTTACAAATTTGATTTTGAATCTCTCTTCTCTCAAAATACATCTGTCCTGTCTTGGAAATACAAGGTTCAGGCACTTTGCACTCATTAAGCTGTGAACTTACTGAAAATTGTCCTGAAAGGATCCTAAAGCACAACAGCAGTTTTATAGAAGACAGTAGTTAGAAGAAACCTGTAACAGGTTGGAAAGCTAGCAGAATTAGAAAAAACAAGTGCTTTCTCACTAGCAAAACAGCAAAGTTTTATGAAGTCGTTAAAATAGAGGGAAGTCCCTTCATAGTTCAAAACCATATAACAGATACTTTGCTGCTTAGAAACGATCAAAGGAAAGCATCTTGAAGTATTTCTCACATCAAATTCATGCCTGTCTAGAATTAATATAGAACTTCTTCATGATCAAAAGAATTTCTAGGTCACAGAGATTGATTTCTCCTGATCGTCCATATTAAAAAAAATCTTGCAAGGATTTTTGCCACTTAAATTAAAAGCACTGACATCGTGCCAACAAAGAAAAAAGTGGCCACGGTACAAATGCAGTAATGTTTAGAGACACTTACTGGGTAATAAGATTTTGAAAAGAAATCCTTGACCATCTTCCAGCAATTTGTTCTGAACCTCCACTGTATAAAGTAACTGAGTCACTGCTTTTTAGTATGAGTCACTCCTCTGTACAGACTAGGAAAAAAATTAATGTTTTTTAAACAGCATTACAAAATTAAGGTTACTCTGTAGAAAGTTGTCAATGTAATTAAATCCTTACACACACAGACAGAAGAAAAACCTAAGTATAACTATTAAAGATATATTCAATTTCCAAAACAAAATAATTTGTATATCTCTAATTAGCAAACAATGACAGAAAGATTTTTCATATGGTTTCCTTCAACCCTAAAGACTTTCTATTAGCTTCTTTGTGAAGATAAAGTACATTGCGGTTAGACTTCTCGCTGACAGTTTGTTGTCAGATTTAACAGTAGACCGTGGCAGTGAAGAGTTAGAGTTAGAGCACATAAAAGATAATTTATTATCTAATAATCTATTTCTGTCTCCTCGTAATGAGCAAAAGGTGAGAAACAATACAAAATTTAATACTAACCCCTACCATCTAAGCCTCTCCTAAATTTTCATTCGCTGATTAAGAGATGACTACTTTCGGGGTGATCAGCAACACAGAAACCTAGCTTTTTACTTTTCATCACATGAGTGCATGTTTACGTACAATATTTTACCAACAAATAATATGTTTTCCTAATATGTATTAAATTGTAAATAATTTACCAACTGAGTCTCCTAAATTTTCAATATTTTATTTTAAAAGTAAGAGTGGTTTTAATTCTCATAAACATCATAGACGCAGCTTAAAGCAATTAACATCATCCTCTAAATAATAAAAACTGAGAAAAAATCTCAACAGAATAATAGGATAAAAGACAATTTGTAAAAATTAGGGTCAAATCACCCACTGGGTGGGCGGTAAACTGGAAAAAAGCCAGCAACCTTTTGCATGAGCCATGGTATCAAAATATCTATTGGCAATATAGCTGCACTTTATAAATTGCAGAGCCAGAGCAATAATGATCATATAGGATTCCTACTTTCCTGAATACTTGCATGTTTGGATATAGTGTGAACAGTTCTTCTAGACAAGTGGAGGCGTGGGAGTTATCGAGTTTCCATGAAGAACTATTTCCAATTTCCCCTTATAACCCCGTTATTGCTAAAGATCCTGAACGTTAACCGAACTTTGAGGTCTTTCTGGATCAAGATTAGAGTCACATTGTGCTCAAAGTCGTTTCTACAGACTTTATTATCGTTGACTCAGGATGATACAAACACAAGATTAAACCGTGTCATTTTGGATAGTAACTTGTGAAAACGTAGTATTTGGAGCTAGGAGAACATGCTCCTGCTAATTAAGGAAAATAAAGAGAACATCAGGATATGGGCTGCACAACTGAAGAAAAAACACACAGGTATAGGAGGCGTTACAAAAATTAAATTTATCGTGCCTATAAGGTTAATTACAGAGGCTATACACATATTTGAATAGAGCTAAACTGATTTAATCAGAGAAAGATTGTTACAAACAAAAAATTTTACCACTTCAAAAAACAAATCACATGATAATGTTTTCTCTACATATAGTGGTGAGCCTGTATCTTGGAAGAGCTTATACAAAACCATGTATCTCCTGAACTTCAACTTTTCTATTTAATGACCATAAATGACAACAAAATATTAGAATTTGTTTGCAAATAGAGAATAACATAGAAAAAAAAATGCTACAACATGGGCACATCATGTACACCTATTTTGAATATTGTTTTGCCACAAGAAAAGTATTAAATAACCTAGGACACTTCATCTTGGAAAACAGACAACTGAGGGGAATACGTGTATAAAATTCAGACTTGGATAAAGTTACCAGTGAGTGATTGTTCATTGATTCTTCCAAGACAGAACAGAAGGACTAACAGAAAAGAAATGCACACAATACGTAGTTCATCTGTAGAACGCTTTGCTACAGGAGATTGTGGAGGCTAAGCGTTTAAATGGGTTTAAAAATCCCCTGTTTACTTCAGGGACTTCAAAAAGTCCATGAGCCAAAAATCACTGGATATTGGAAAAGTAGGAATTGGCGCTGGCCACCGTTCCCTCCCTCTCTGTGACTCAAATGATGTTAGAGGACGTTGCTGCCCTTTTTGCTTAAAATTTTAGAATCTGACATTCTTCAAAATACACTTGTTCTGTAGGCACTGAGGCTCACAAACCCTGCATGCATAAATTAGCTAACTTAATTGGACCTAAAATATTTTATTGTTGCTGACATTTTAGCCATGAATGTCACATGCTGTAAGAATATTAACTTGTGTTACATATCACATTTGACAAGTTCAAAGAAAATTTTTCTTATTGAGCCAAATGTAAGTTTCAAATTGTCCTCCAACATCATGTTACTTTACTTCTGAACACTAATATTGTAACTTGATTTACATCTCTCAGCTAGATTCAAGTGGTCACACAACCAGTCTCCTATCTGGAAAATCTTAGCTGCTAAATTTTCAAGCTCATAAACTTACATTTTGGAATGTTCTAAAATGAGGGCAGTGCCAGACCTCTGCCAGCTCCTATAGTCATGGGGTTCTTCTGCTTTCGTATTTCAATTTTGAAAAAAAATCAAACCAACTTTGTGTTCCCATAGCTTTTATTAGGCCAAAGAAGTCCTTAATAATTACCGGATTTCTCCTAAACTAAACTGAGGCCGCTCTCGCTGTTGTGCGACAGCTACAGCACGTGAATCACTTCTTCCAGTCCAGACCTTCCTGATATTGCCTTCATTACTGGCGCTGCAAACACCAACTTATGTTTTTCATGTACTGCCTCACTTCCGAAATGCTTCTGCCCGTCACACAGTAAGGATAATTCTCTCCTCATCATAAAACTTCCCTTCTTATTTGCACTAAATAAGTCATTTGATAAACTGGTACTAGAAAATACTTCACTGAACTTCCAGACATGAATTCGTTGCCACTATCTTCTTTCTGTTTTGAATTAAAAGGCAGCTAAAAGCAGGCACTACACAGGCAAAAACAATGAGTAGTTGTTCTGTGCTTCATGAGATTAATTTCTATGTAAATTCTCACAGATTATTTGCTTAAGGCTAGGTTGAGCTTGGGAAATAGTAATAGTGTATAAAAGTTAATCAGAATTCAAAACAAAACCAAACTCAAAGGGACCCAATGTACTTATCAACCACTCTTATAATGACAAATAATCCTGTAATGTGTTGACCTGGGAAATATGACTGTTGAAAGAAATTTATAACCTTTCAAATTGCTGATGAAAAGGGCTTTATTATCCTCTTTTAAAAGTAAATGATCATACATTAACTAGAAATGAATTGCAGCCAGTCTAAGTCTAAATGTCTCCATTGTTTTGAGGAATTCAAAAATGAGGTTCCAGACTCGACTGAACTCCAAATTTTTAATCTGCAGGCCTGCTTCAGGGCTGTGACTAATTTTAAACTTGATAGTGAGCAGCTCAAACTTACCATGAATATAAGAAGTTTCCCTGATCTCTGTGAAGAAACAATAACACAATGGCATAAGGTCAGTGCCATTGAATCAGTTCTAAGGCGAGAGCCAGGCTACAAGCAATAAATCTCCAACCTTATTTCTCATTTTTATGTAATTCTGGTCTCCCAAGTTGGATTAGAATTAGAAAATATTCAATAAGAATAAGGTCCATGATAAGATAATTATTCCAGACTCTTTACACTCATAGTAGCATCTGAAATCTTGACCGAACTACACCTTTATCTGTCACCTATTAAAACTGAGGAAAAAATTGTCGAGTGCTCAGGTCTAAAGGAAAACTGTTATATATCATCATAACCTCTGTCAACTACTGAAGAAAAGGAGCAAATACACATAAAAATTAATGGATTACTCCACAAAGTATAGATTATCTGACTATTTAACATACCTTGATGTATGATGCATGAAGACCTGTTCTGTCATTCATGCTGCTTCCCTGATCAAACAGAGTTGTTCCTGGAAAGGGAAATAACACAGGAATTAATTATGGACATAGCAATTACTTAATAAAATATAATAAAACTTAAGGGAGATTTCAATATTTTTACTAATCCTATGGTCTATGTTTAACCTTTATAAAATTTCTTACTGCTGCATTGCTGCACTTCTCCTTACTGTGCCATCACACGAACCCATGTGGACCTTGAAACTTAATGCGAATAATTTTCACTGAACTTTATGATTTCTTACTTACGTTTTGTTATTGCTTTCACATTTTTCCTCTCATTTTATCTATACGTTCACAAGCTCCCATTTTCTCTCAGCTTTCCATGACTCTTTTTATTTATATCATATTTACATGTTTTCTGGGTTTCTGCTAGATGTTTGCAGGAAACAGTAAAGAATTTCCCACCTCCCAAAGATACCCAATCCACTAGATGAACAGGTCAGAAGGGGATTTTCCTCTACGGTTAGAATAGGAGGGTTTTTCCTTCCTTACTTTGTATTATTCTATCATTTGTCAACTGAATCTATGCAAATGTATAAAATGGGAAACTTTTTTCCTGAAAAATACTGTATTTTGCAAGGTGTCTCCCAGGATAATCATTACTGGGACACGTACAACTTTTAAAACAGAATAAGGTAAAATTCATGCCTGCAAATATCTTCTGCATGAGACTGCTTCACAGAAATTATAAACAAAGCCAGATTCAGAGATTTGCAAAGCAAAAATTGTTTAACTATGCTAATCTACTTAGGAATCAAAATAAAATTTTAGGGGCTTACTAATAGCTAGTGTCACTAAATAATTACAGTTTTCACTGTCCATAGATTTTTTTTTTGTAAAACAGGAAGTAATAATAATAATAACAAAAATCTCAAAGTACTCCAATTTTGCTTTTTAATTTTTATTTATATTGCAACTATACTATTTAAAATATGTTATTATATAAAAATTATTTTTTATCACAAATAATGATTTTTTATCATAAATAGAATTCATTGAATTACTTAAATGAATAGTTTTTTTCGCATTACTTAGTTTCAGATCCATTAAAACATGTATGTTATAGTCTAACTTAGAGAGATACATGAGATTTATTCTAGTAAACTTTTACAGTGCATTCATTACCATATACACAGCGGTTCTGGTGTTCAATATAATCACACCTCCTTTTACCCACATGGGCAAAGGTTATTCAGGAATTATAAAGCATGAGGCAGAATTCAGGATAATCAATGAGCAGCTCTCAATTAATTTCAGTGGGTTTTGGATCAGATCTTATTGCCTTCTCTTGACACAGACATCTGCATCTGCATTGTGCCAAAAGAATACTGACAATTAATTTGCTCCGCTATGAACTACTCTTTGATCAGTGTGGCACTAGCAGCTACAGAGTGAGAGAGACGCTTGTTTCATGTTGAATTAGTGAACTCCTACAAGCTACCCTTGCCAAAATTAAGCAAATCAAACTCTAAAACACCCTACTTCTGCAGCCAGCTTTTTTGCTTTGTAAAATGTGATGCCAGCAGAAAAAAAACTTTAAAATGGAAGAAACTCAAATATTATATGACAAGTGGCCTTTTTGTTTGTTTTGATGAGTTAGAGAATTACATTCCTAAGACTTTTCTGAGAACGATAATGAAGGCAAAACTGACAATCAGCATTGCCCCTTGCCGCTTTGCATTAGCCATATTGACATGCTGTGATTCCTTGTATAATATGGATTTTGTCACCTTTCTAATGCATCAGCACTGTTTGCTGCTCTGTTTGATAATGTGCCTGGAAACAGCTGTCTCCTCAGTCAGCCATTTCCATATTTGCCATCGTACATTTATGTTTTCACTTTCCTATGGAAAAAGATGTTTGCAGTTGACCCAAGCTGACCAAAGATGCCACACTGCATGGGGCAGCTGCACTTTCACTCAACAGTTTTGTGAGCTTTTAAACTGGTAGTAATTGCTTTCTACATGAAACAAATTCAAAGCAGAAAAAGCTGAGGGAAACAACATCTCCAGGCAGATAAGACATTAGTTTATTAGTGTTTATTAGTGCACATTTCAGGAAAGGGGATCATATTGTACTCTAATGGCAGTGCAAAGTAAGCTGGCTCCAGCATCCATTATTACAGTGGAGATAATATAAGTCAACAGCTCCAGCCATGTTCTACCTCCCTTCTTTCCCTCCTTTTCCTTTTCCTTGAATCTCAAATACACTTTTCCATAGGCATGTTTGTATCCCACACTTATGTTTGGTACATCTTTGACAAAAAAAAAGGAGCAGCTTCTCTGTACAAACAAACATTTTTGGGCAGTAAAGACTGTCAGTTAGCAAAGATTCACAGTCAACACATGTAACGTTTCATTGTGGTCTCTCACATGTGCCTTGAGCATAATAATAAAATCAGAATGGTTTCATTTCTGCTTTTTGGATATTTCTTGTCTCAACAAGCTGCAGACATGAGGTTCCCAGAACATAATCAGTATGTAGCACCCAGCTCTGGAAGTTGCATGTTTACCTATCACCGCTGCTAAAACACAAGCAGGTGCTTATTAGACAACCTGAATACCCAATACGGTTTGAAAACTGAAGCGCAGCTACCCCAGCTTTGGTATCCCAAGGTTCTGAAGTGTTTTGGTGAGCAAAATTCCCTAGACCAAACCCTGCATTGACTTTAGCTCTGTGCAAACTCCCCGAAGAGGTTAAGAGTTCGGAGACTGTCGATCGGTCAACAGGATTGACTGATGTTGACTATGTTGAGCATAGTGCTGCATGTAAGAGGAAGAAAATGCAAATAGAACAAATCAAATATACTTGTGGCCCAAGATATCTCGAAATGTTCCATTAATTTGCTTTTGGTAAATATTCAGATTCACATTTGCTTCTCTCCTTGTGGATGAAAAAGAGAAGGATGCTGCCACTTCTCAGTTGTATCGTTCGGCTAGGTTCATGAAACGTAAGGAGAGCTTGCTAGAGTCTTTCCCTGGCCAGCAAAATTGGTAAGTAGTTCCGGCTGCCTATTTCTTACTAAGGAAGGCAGGACAGGTAGTAGCTTGGAGAGAGTTTGCACAACTGGTCTTAGGAAGATATGTTGAATAGTTATATACTGCTGAAATTCAACATACATTATGTTTTGAAATAACAAATAGGAAGCCCCCTCCCCCTGCGCCACTCCTACGGAATTGCTTTCAGAGCAGAACTTGCACTTTAAATAATAACGTTTGTGTGCATAAATCCTGAATTTCTTTGAAATTTGCCCCTAAGGAACCACCGGCCTTTGCCATGTAGCTCTGCAACTGTAAAAGACTAAAGTCAGCCACAGGGCTTCTCTGAATAAACAGCTTTTATTTCGCCTATGGGACTGTGGAGTGGAATAGGTATTTTAGTGAAATGCAAACAGCAGTGGCCCACTTCTCTCTACTTCAGTTTGCAAACACTAATTTATTTGAACCTTTTGGCATTAGGAATCTTGATTTTTCCTATGTGATTCACTAATATGTTTTTCCACTAAGCCTCTCAGGATAGGAGCACTGGACCTATTTCCTACAAGAGGATAAACACGGCCTGATTAATCAGAACGCAGATATCGCCAGGGGTCTCCTCTTACTCAGCAGTTGTGCTGCCCGCACAGCACCAAGACTTAACTCTGAGACTCTTCCTTCTCTGCTCAAGCTTTTCCATGCCTATATGAACTGGACTGCATTACAGTTGTGCCCTGACTTAGGAAGGTACCTCAGCCCCAGTGAAATAACATAGTAATAGGAGGAGAATTAATGTTTTTCTGTTTTATGTATTTACTATAGTTTTCCTACCTACTCTCGTTACTCTGAACGCTAGCATTAAGTGGTCCAAACTGCAATATATGTAACTATTTTCTTTTTTTTATTTTTAATTTTACTTATTTTAACAGTGGACTTTTCCATTACTTTCCATCTCTGCCAAGAACAGAAACCTAAATGCTTTGTATTTTATTACCTGTGCTCTGCTGAGTGGACTATATTGTGTTAATTTTTATGTTGCTAGACAAATAGTACACTGGAAAACTGATCAGCTCACAATTTTTTTTTCCTTATTGTTATAATGTGCTTTACAGGGTCATACTGAAGCAATGGGGATTTCATCTGTCTGTGTTGTAGCCTTAGGAACAGCTAGTGTCCTTATCAAACAGATGAACGTCCGGGAAAGGCTGGGCCACGTTTCAGGAGATTAAACAAGGATCTCGAATTAATGTATTCAATCTATTCAAAGTAGTCTCTTCCTTTATAGACAAAGATAAATCCCAATACAAATATAACCAGTTATTTTCCTTGCCATTTCCCTAAAATGGAATGTATAAAATACATACAGCTGTGTTATATTTTATTATGAGTCAAGCCTTTGTAAATTTATTTATATGAGTTTCTGGCTTGTATGACCGGACAACAAGACTAAAAGATTGTCAAAGGGCAAAATATAGGCTGTTCTGTTCTTCAGTAGATTTAATTTATATCTCATATCAATGACCAGCATGTAAAAACTCCAATTGCTCTAGTTATTTTTGGAAAGGAATCCACTGCTCTTTGGCAAGTTCACAATAAAGGATGGCACTTTTGCATCAGAAATTTCTGCAAAATTAACAAGGTTTCATGCGTTTCAAGAAAACTTCCAGCAATAACTAATCTGGACTAACAAAGCGTCCCAAATCACTCTAAACAGGAAAGGTGATTCATTCAAATATTTCACACAGCTCTAACCACTACACAAGAATAAAGCAACAGAACCCATCACAGAATCACAGAGCGGCCAAAGTTTGAATTTGTGACCTTTTCACTTCTGCTACCGGTACGATTGAAACCTGGTTTATAGTAGAAATGGATGTTCTCAACATTTGTGCTTGTGTTATATACCTTATTTGACAAGAGACGTTCAATCTCTAATACGCTGCAGGTATCAAGTATACTGCAAAAAAATCAGAAGAAATACATGCAGTAGCAAACTGAGTCTTAGATACGATCTTTAGAATAGGTTTACCTAGCTTCACTTCGGAATCCATAGAGCACACAGTAAGATTGGATACTTTCTCTTGAAATGAAGAGGGGAACACATTATTTAACCTGTATGGGTTACTTTTCCTTAAGGAAAAAAAAAGTATCATGTCTATAATTATGGAAAAAAAAATGGCTGGCATAAGGCAAAAACTGTTTAAAATCTGTACAGTACGTTAAGGAACCCACTGTGTTTGATCCTTTGCATATACATAAGACACTTTACCTGAAAAATTATTGTTTCTATATATCAGGCTGTTAAGTAGTTCATAAAAAAAAATACATAGAAAAAAGGACAAAATAATTGGGAATTTTTAGCACATTGGCTCCTAGTCACAGTTGAATCAGTGTGCAGTCATCACAGCATGCAAGCATGCATTACAGCAGAAGTAGGATACTTAAAACTGGAAGAGGAAAGTGTAATGGTTTTGTAGAGGTTTTGTTTAGGTTCAGATTTTCACAGGTCATACAATACCCTTTAATTCAAATATTTCAGTGAAAATGAGGCACATTCGAGGATTTGAGAATCTGGGCCTTAGTGCCTAAAACAGTTCCTTTTTTTTTTTCCTTTTTTTTCCTTTCTTTTTAGTACATAGACCTAATTTTAAGTACATAGACCTAAAACTAAATCCCCTTCTCCCAGACATGGGCATGAAGGGGCCATCTGATCCTGGATTTAATACCGTTCACCTGTTCACAGATCATAAGGAAATGGCAAAGTGAGCGTATTCCTTTGCATGGAATGCAGACCAAACCTGCAGGGGATTCCTCCTATGCCATACCCAACATGTGCATGTGTGCATGAGTGTATTTTTAAGATAGGAAGGGAGATAGGCCAAATAAGAGGGCTAATCTTTCCCTTCCCATCAAGAATTGTTACCACTATATAATTCAATGACTCAGTTCCTGCTCTATGTTCTGCAGGGCTATTAAGCACTTCACAATTTTTTTCCAAATTACCACTTTTCAAAGTCAAACCAATTTCCTTAGAATAAATGTTAGGGAAAAGATTTACCCTGCGGAGCAGATAGTATAGCCAAATATTAAGGGTAGTTTTTCAGCACTGTTTCATTGCAGTCCAGGATTTGAATTCATCTCTAACATGCTGATGCTACTGTAGTAGATACAGAAGGAAAGAAAAGGAGGTTTTTGCTCTATTAGGTGTGTACTCCTTCAATAGATGTATTAACAGATTCATCTGCCTCTACCTCCTGTTCAGCCAGAATTTGAAGAGTTTGCATCATTTTTAACAAACTTAGAAAATACTCCTAGCATCCTGTTGTTTCTGATTTTTGCTGTCTGAAGTTGAAGAAATCTTATTACAACTGTTCATTTGCAGACATACACACTTTAATTCATTGCTTGCAAAGTGTTTTAGAACGTGAGATATGCCACAAGCGTCTAACATTCCTGAGACTCAACAGAATAGCTCTTCTGTGTAACATGAAGTATTAATTTTATTTAAGTGCCATCGTTATCAACCTTTGAACGAATATCTTGTGACTTGTTCATTTGTCTTATACAAAGTAATCTCCTCTTCCTGATTTCAGTGGAGAGGCTAGTGTGAATAAGGATGAAATTATTAGGGACAGTATCCTTTTTTCAGACTTGAATATTTATGTTTTATCTACTTGGATAAAACTGTCCCATGTAGCTACATTAACCCAAATATTTGAATCTGAATATGCTTTCTCTGATTCAACTTATGAACATTTTACTCACCTTAGTAATAACTTTTTAAAAGTTGAGAGGAGTTACCGTATTTTTCATCACTATTGTCACAGAATGGCAGAATGGGCAAGTAGGTTGGGGGTGGTTGTCCATTTTGGGAGGCTCTTTCTGCATAGACTGGCTGGCACTAAAGATTATTTTGCAAGAGATTTTGAAAATGACTCAATTAAAAACAAGTTAGACCCTCTCTCACTAGACTCTCACAGATAATATGGTTCATAGCACTTGCAGATCTACAAACATTTATGCAAGTGCTGAGAATAACATTATGTTTGCTTTCTAGATACCAGGATGATTGACAATGACGTTCACCCTAAGGAGACCAAAAAACAAAGCTTCGAAAGTTACAGCAGCGGCATGGAAGGGGGAACAGGTATTTTTCTAGAACTAACTCTTCTTACAGGTAGAAAACAAATATTTGTTATTTATGGAGTGGTTTTAGTCTATTCCTCTCTGGGAGTTTATCCTTCAAACCAATTCTTTTTGAAAATGCTAACATAATTTATTCAGCCATGAGAGAAATATGCTGTGCTTTCTGTTCAGCTGCTCTGAATGCACAAAATGTTTGCTTCCCTGTAACTTTCACAGTGGCCAGAGAACATGATAAACAAGGATAAAGACTAAAGCTGGAAAGCTGAGTATCACGGGGACCACAGGGATCTACGCTACATCCTCGTTTACTTAACACCTCCATTAATTCCCTGCAAGGGGAATAAACTGTTTTAATGAAATCTGTAGATGATTCTAAACTGACAGAACTTGTAAAAACCAATGAGAACAAAAAGAATACAAAGAAATTAGCAGAAACTAGAACCACAGACAGAAAGCAACAAATTCAATTTCCATTTGAATGTGCCAGAAAAACGTTAGGAACATGAAAGGGGAAGAAATCTTTCTGGACCATGAGAAGCAGTCCCCTGCTATTGAATTGTTGCATATATCCCACTTCATAAATGTTACCCAGCATCTTGTTATGCCAGCGGTCTGTCCCAGGCTGTTCCAGCTTCTTATACATCATAATCTTTTCTCCTGCTCAGCTGACAGTCAATAAGAGGGACGTGGAAAAAGATTCTCCAGTGTGGTGGATAGACAGAAAATTAGATACGTTTTTGTAGAAAGATATGAAGGCAAAGGAACTCAATGCAAATTTAAACTCGAAATTAATATTCCATGCAGTTCTGTCTTTATAAATCATTGTCACTGTTTAATCTAGCATATTAATATGAGAACCTGGAAAATTGGAAAATTGGAAAATGTTCGGAGGAGAGCTACATGTATGAGAAAAGGTGATTTAAAAAACACTTCAGACGCTCTTCACTCAGTATGAAAGCAAGAGGGTGCCAACACAGGTAGAAGCAGGTATTTTGGTAATGCCAATGGATTTCAGGCCACATAACCCTGGACTGAAAGAATGAACAGTCAGAGTCATAAGAAGTCTGCACACACAAAAGCAGCTATAATAAATACTACTACTGAGATAGCATTCAAGAGTTTAAATACACCAAAATTAAAATTGTGAGTTCAATCGCAACTTAGCTTCCTGATTATATGTGTATAACCTATCATACACACTACAGTAATTTTAACTGCATGTTCCTTTCTTTTATTCCAATTCTCTGTAAACGTTTTGCTTGCTGACAAAAAAACCCATATTTTGACGTTTTTCATTTCTGGGAAGAAAAACTAAGAACAAATTTCAGTTGATCAGAAACACATTTAAGAATTACTCTTGGTTTTTGGTTAGGCAGCTGACCTAAGAACTTAATTACTCATAAAGCTCCAGGGAAGGCGTCCAGTCAATCCACCTGCCCAAATAAGTGCCTTTAGTTTGACACAATGTAGTTTTCTGCGTGGTGGTGGTGGTGAGGGGGTTGCTTTCCCTTCCCTAAGTGCGAGGAGAGCTTAGATTTCCTCGAGGAAAATTGAATGCACAACTTCCTGCTGTATTTTTACCCCTGAGGAGAAATCTTTTCCACCTCTTTTTCATCCATAACCGAGAGACATCTGTGCAACTCTAATAAGTAATACATATTTAATTGGCAAAGGCAAAAACAGACAGTTCCCAAAAGTTTTAAAATCTGAGATACCTATGCAAGAGCAACCTCAGGTCATGATCCAAGTACTGCTTTTTCAGGTTGCAAAAAACACCATTTTTGCAATTCCTTACTGACCAGAACAGAGTCTATAAACATCCAGTGTTTGCCTTTTATGAAAATACAGAATCTCAGGACATACAATGTCTTAAAGTCAATAGATAACAACATAATAAAAACAAAAATAATACATAAGATTTTCTCTTATGCGTGAAAGAGAAACATATGACAGCTTCAGTTACTCTGCAGTATCATGAACTGGTATACAAGGGGATGAATATTTATGTGGGTGAGTGGTTTCCTGCTTTTTAAGTATGTATGATTTTTGAATGAGTTATACAGCCCACAAAAAATAATGAAAAAAGCAACCTCCTAAGAAAGGTTATAAGCCAAAAATCCTCACAGCTAGGAAAAATGTGTATTACAACTTCAAGGCAGATCTGCTGGTGAGATCTTCAAGTGAGCAGACCAAAAATACCAGAGCTTTATTGGATCCCACCCACAGAAAATAACCTTTGAAGACAGACAAGTCTGGACGCGCTGGGGGACCCTGGTGACAGGAAGGGGCCTGACTGCAAGGCCTGGCCTCGCCTGGCAGCGAGGGCCCGCCCAGCGTCCCCGTCACGGCTGGAAAACACCGGGGCCGCAAAAACCGATCTGCCCAGCCACATCACCAGGGACACCCCCTTCCTGTCTGTCAGCGGGGCAGCTGGCAGGAGTGAGCCCCCTGCGCACTCGCCCCTCCGCCTGACTTACCTGAGGGAGGCGCCGTCGCGCCGTCGCAAGATGGCGGCTGGGGTGAGGGGAGGCGCTGTCGCACCATCACAAGATGGCGGCCGGGGAGCTGTTTGGGCCAGGCCTCACCAGCCGGCCCCATCCCAACGCCCCTCTAAGGGGAGCGGGGCTGTTACGGGTTTTTTTGAAAGTCTGCCTCATATTGTAACAGGGAGTTGTATTATATTTCTTTTTTTTTTCTTTCCCAAAAAGCTTTGCAGAACTTTCAGCACAAGCATTTTTGTCAGCTCTACAGCTATCTTTTTTTGAAAACAAATAAACCTTTGATTTATTTAATACTAACCTAAACCTGTGTTGCGGCCAAAAACTGTGTCAACCTTCAGTGGATTTATCCGTACTATACTCCCAGACACAATCTCTTCTGACTAAATATTAACGTATTAAATAATACAGAGCCATCAAGCCACTTGGAAAGCAAACAAACGGAAAGGGGTGACGAGGCTGTACGGAGACAAGAGCACGTTAAATAAATAAAAAGGGAAGTCTCTGGGAGGAGAACTGGATGTCGCAAGAGCAGTTGGAAAAGAAGAGAAAACCAGTGCAGTGCAGAGGTAAGTCACGGGCAGAAACGGGCCACGTACACAGCTGGGCTGAGGGTATCGGCTGCGTCGGCTGCCACCCTGCCCGTCGCCGCCGAGCTGAAATACCACCCCCGGCAAGGAGTACTTCCTTTTCTCACCCGCTTGCCAGGGTAATTTTCTGCTTTTGGCGGGAGGGGAGTCAGATTATGTGATCAGGTTAAGGGCCGCAGATAGGGTAAAGTCAGCTGGGCGGGTAGGGGGAGAAGGGACCGTGTCACGTTTCTTTCAGAGAGCCGTTAATTCAGCCCGCGTCGTCTTTTGGAAGCCGGCGTTCACGCCTCAATCCTCTTCCCGGCAGCGCCACCGTAACTCTCCCACGCCTGCCCCGCGGAGGGGCAGGATTTGCCCCAAAGGTTGTGTGCTTGGCTTTAAAAAAATTCAAGAGTCTGTATCCTGCAGGTTTGCTTGGGTTTGTGTGGTGCTTTTTGGTTTTTGGTTTTGTTTTGGTTTTTTTTTTTTTTTGGTTGTTACCATAAGTTGCTGCAAATAGCAATACACCGCTGTTAATTTTAAAGATTTTGGAATTATTGCTTACCACTTCTTTTACACATTAATGTAGTACTTACTGGGCAGAGCTGGTTCAGCATATTTAAATCCCAGTTTCACACCTGAAACCAGAGCTTACCTTATAGCTGGATGCATGCGCTGGGCTCCGAAGGGGCGTCCTCTGCTGTCAGCCTCTACAAACCCCGGCACTCTGCCTGGACTAGCTCTACTTAAGGCACTCCCAAACAAGTCTCCGCTAAAAAGAGGCACAACTCATACGTACTATGACAAAAAACCCTATGCAATCCAGTAGAGGACAGTCCTAGTTTGATGGGAGCACAAATCAGGGTAAGAGAAGGGTCCACTCCAGTTCGGCTGGTTGCTTTGAGCAGAGATGATGCCGGTGGGTAAAGGCTGGGAAATACGCAAAATCCTCACTGCTGGGCAAGAAAAAGGTGATTTTAGCTATTTTTTCAGGACTTATGTCAAATATTTTGCAATTCACCCAGTTTGATGGGTGATCTGAAACGCTGCTTTGGTGTTCTCAGTCAGGCTGGGAATATAAAAATATGGTAGAATAAGGATGACCATATATTTTTCTAATTATGAATTTGTTCAATTTTGTTCAAACTGCAGAAGTTATTCTGAAGTAATGGTTGTCACCTGACAGCAGTTCCTCCCTTCCAAGCAGACAGTTGTTTGCATAAAGCTTCGCTTCCTGCTTGTCAATTTGTAAGTATTGAATCAGAATTTAAAGCAGCTCTGTTCCTAGTTGGATTAGTTACAATTAGGAAACATGCTCAGCTGAAATGGAAAACAATTCTTTCAGGCTTTTGTAGAATGTAGCCGCTTTTTAAACTTTTGTTTTTTAATAGCCCTATTTTTATAAAAGCTAGAAGCTTGTCGATTCTGAAGTTAAACTTTTTTCTGATTTTTTCTCAGCAGACAAACCTTTGTGTTTCTTTACCAATTTCTGTTACAATTAAGTTATTAATAAGCTTGCAATACAAAGAGCTGCATGATTGCATCAAAGCGCTTCACAAAAAGAGATTTCTGCTCACAACTAAGAAATGGATGGTTTTATAATGAAAAATAAACATGCACATTTCAAATGCAACTATCGAAACATGTAGTTACTGAGTATCATCTCCTAATAATCCAGTGAAACACAGCCAGATCCTGGGTATTTCTCTGTCCAAAGGGCAGGCTGACCCTTTCTGAGGCTACTCCAGAGTACACACCTTTGAAATGACAGGTCTCAGTTTCTACCTGAGATAGGACTCCATGACCCTCCTCCGGGACTCTCCTCCTTGGTGTCTCTGGATTATTTTTGTCTAGTTTTCAGCTGTGATACCTTGCAGTCTCCGTGGACATGGCATTTGCAGAAGTTTCCCTTGAAAAGGCTGTAAATAGCAGTTGGAACGTAGGGGCACAGAAACAGCATTTGAAAATAAAAAGTGTGGGTATCGGCACAAACCTGTGAGACAAAGATTTTACACTAGCGAGATCTATATGCAAACTACCTTACCTGCGCTTGCCATTTCACTCTGTTCTTTATGCAGACGTGATTTGGTATTTATGCCCTTGATGCGGGAAGTGATGGACCGCTGGCTGCAGGCTCAGCGCTGGATCTTGCAGAATCCCAAGCTGGTAAATCCGTACAGATCAAACCACTGCCTGCTCAGATCAGATCTAGACGCAGTATAAGCACATTAACTTAAGAATTACATCTGAACTAATAATCCCCAAGTCTCAACAGGGCTCCAGAGCTGTAACATCTCTGCACCGTGTCTGGACTCAACCCAGATTACACCTGACAGCTCAGTGGTTCTGCTTTCAGTTGCCATGCGCTTTTCAGGCTGTGGTTAGGACAGATGGAGCCTGTGCCCCACGCTAGCCCTCACTGATGTTGAATTTTTGGTTTCTCTGAGCTCAATAAAACTGCCTCCTCTACTTTAGAGTGAGGACTTGTAATGGTCTAACATTGATTCTAGCTTTAAAATCAGAAAGAATAATCCATTTTAACCTGCTTTATAGCCAACTTGTAATTTCCCAGTTTCTGCTCAGTTATTCTTTGCCTTTTTTTTGTATCCTCTTGCCCGTATATCTCCTTTAACAACTCTTTTAAACTAAATGAGGAGCAAATAACCCATCAAAAGGAATATACGCATAGAAGCAGGCATCATGGTTGTAAAAATAAAACAGATATTCCCCAGTCTGTCATCATCCAAATTTATGGTTGTCATCTTGATGCTTTTCCATTGATGGAATTAATCCATATTTATGACAGTATGAGTAAGAGCCCTCATCTTTTAAGGAGCCAGGGGTGATTTTTCCACGGGCAAGATGTCTTTCTCACAGAGGGAAACCGATACAAATGTCAGCAGTGACAGAAAGACATAAACAACCCATGTAACAGAACGCATAGCTGACTTTAAAACAGCTTCATATTGGCCTCTTAAGGCAATTACATTCCCTGTTGGTGCTGGTATGTGCAGAACGTGCCCACTCTGGTCTACAGGACAGGCAGTACTTCATAGGTTGAAGCTCAGCTGGGTTTTGGGAGCCCAAAATGGCTGTTTAACACAATGAGGAAATGCACTTATGCTTATTGTACTACTTGTACTGCTGGAAGTGACACTTTACAATGTATATTTTTCTTCTGGCACTTCTGTTTCATGCTGCACAATTTTATTTTCTCACAGACCACTGAAAGATACAAAGTGTTCATTTCAGATGCTGGGTTAGTTCAATAACATTGGTCAAAGGATTTTCAGTTAAACTTAGTTTTTGGCAGCAAATTAGCTCAGGCACAAGTTCCCTCTAGAAAACAGTTGGCATCTAATTTAATACAAACCAGTGACACTCAGGCTTCAGCATCCGGGGAGCATTTTTTGATATCTAATTGAGTTTCATAGAGCTGCAAAGATTTTGATACGACACAGTTTTCCTCATTATGTTGCTATTGCATCGCTGTGATTCAGTGCCTTGAAACATTTAATACAGGACAAAGATGTGGCAAGACAGCGTTTGTCCTCTTTTTTCTCACCCCCTTGGAGCTAACTGTATCCTCTGTGCTTCTGAATATTGACTCCGTTGCTGCTCGGAAACCAGGGGCTATTAACCTCGCGTGTTTTGTCAGGACACTTTCCTATGCCTCGTACATTGCTGTCACATGTCATGAGAAAAATTCTTAGAGGATGTGGTATATTTTATTTCGGTGCACCACCATTTCTCAGTAGTAATTCAGAGAATATTGCCTATTTTATCTGGGATTATGTATCCTTCTATCAGATGAATGTAGCCTGCAAGTGTGCTGTGATTTACGGAAAATTGTGTTCATAACAGGTAATCTTTCCAGAGTAAAATAGATTAAAACTTGCCCTCAGTTATACCAAAACCTTTTCAGATTGTCTCTGTGGTCCTCAATGCCACTCAAAGTACAATTTAGGATAATTTGGGGCATGATCCTTGGTATAACTCAATATCTTTGTGCTGATCTCAAGTTTGCTATTTGCAAATGCTCATTACTATAAGATACACCTCAGGTAACAGAAAATTACCATTTAAATTACTTCCAGTCCTTGCTTCCCTCCCCCATCCCTGCCCGCTTAGGCTCTTTTCTATGACATTTTCATACAAGGAAGTATATGAAACTTAAATACATTTTGTTACAATTTTTATGTTAACTGATTTTATACAATATGGCCATAAGAATAGAAATAAGCAAATAAACTTAATTCCACTCTCACTCATACATTTTTAGAAGAGCTGGTAAGGACATTCTTACTGAAGAGTCAAGTCTGCCTTCATTTACACCTGAGCAATGCAGTGCTTTGGGAGGGAAACATGGAATTTTAAAAAGTATACAATAGTTATCACATAGCTGTAATCAAAGGCAAAACTATCCTAGATAATCTTAGCAAGGATGTGCAAATCAGCAAAGAAATAATGCCTCAGTCTTACGATTTTGCACTTTGGAAAGGCAGGTAAACAGAGCACTTTTATTATGGATACTACTAAAACACAAAAAACAAAGAAGGTAGCGATTGTGGGTTTTTTCACAAGTGTTATGACTGTGCTTTAGATGAGGAGTTTTGGCAATTGTTCTGTTTGCTTATGGGACAAAAGAACTCTTGTGGGCCAGGATTTTGTCTGTTTACTATTAATGTTTAAATTGACTTTAGTGATTAAAAAGAGGCCAGATATGGTAATTAATTAAAAATATGGGATAGATTACAGAATCACAGAATGGTTGAGGTCAGAAGGGACCTCCGGAGATCATCTAGTCCAACCCCCCTGCTCAAGCAGGGTCCTCTAGAGCATATTTCCCAGGATTGTGTCCAGGCGGGTTTTGAATATCTCCGGGGAAGGAGACTCCACAACCTCTCTGGGCACCTGTTCCAGTGCTCTGTCACCCTCGCAGTAAAGAAGTTTTTCCTCAAAACTTTTGGCCCGTACAGGGATCGAACCCATGACCTTGGTGTTATTAGCACCACGCTCTAACCAACTGAGCTAACTGGCCCCACAAGATATTAATTCGTATTGATATAAATCTACTGGTATTCTGCCAGCTTAATATCACATGCACCATTATAGTCACACTGCAACAATCTGGGGAATTAGTATGATAGCAAAGAGGTTGCGTCCTAAGTAGAGGAACCAGCAATGCATAGTTGGTGGTTCTGCAGAATTTCTGTCCTTTTTCTTCCGTACTCCGTCATCTTCCCCACCTGCCTGGCAAGGTAATCGTAGCGCACCCTGTGCCTTATTTGCAGCCGCTCTCTGACTTGCAGGTGCCTCAGACTGGATCAGGAGCTGGGCTATAACTGTGAAAAGGGACATGGATGTTGCATTTTCCTTCCTACCAGCCTCTGAAACATCAAATTTGGAATCCTTTGCCCTGTGTCAGATCTGGCTGGTGATGGCCAAGAGTTCAAAACTAAGATGAGCAGGCGGACAATACAATTTCATAGGCCTTGTTTCCTCAGGGAACCAGGCAGGAAACCCAGACAGTAGCATAAAGTTCAACTGAAATAAAATAAGCTATGCAATCTGTATGTGAAAGCTGATTCAGTAGAGACTCACTTTAAACAGCAGGTCTGCGGCTGTTTTTTCAAGCTTTTGGAAGCAAAAACTATGCTTATTTAAACCTACACAGATTAGCATATCATTTATAGGTTCAGACTTCTGTTTTTCTAAATTACTGGTAGCTGCTTTTTAATCTGTGGTGTTTTAGGCAGAGATTTAACAGATGGTTAGGATTTCATGTAAGCTGTCATGGCTGGCTGCTGCGTTAAAAACAACCCAAAACTTGAAAGAAACACATCTAGATTAGAAAAAAAATCAAATACTAAGTAAAATAATCTCAACTCATGCCTGTTCTGCTTGGTTTACTGAAAAGCATAAAAATAACGGGAATGCAGGGCCATTGATCCCGAAGCCACATGCCTGGCTACCTGATTCATGGCGACTATATTGTCTAGAAACTGAGCTTCCAGCTCCTATGCCCCTGTCCCTTCCGCTTCTGGCATATAGGACATAACTAATACGATAAGAGAGATATTCAGAGGCAGGAATAGAATAAATATCCTCCTTTTAGTAGAGACTTACAGGTACTATGCTTGGTCTAGAGGAAAGACAGTGCCAATGGCGTTGCTTTTAGTTCATTCCTGCTAAGCATTACATTCCAGAATGATATGTTTAAGACGGCTTTGCAATCTAGAATAGTTTCAAGTACAATATTCTTCACTAAAATACACTTTTCTGTAACAACAAAAAAAGAAAACAAATTCTCTTGCTAGCCCTTAGCATTATTTAAAAAAAATATGGTATTATTGTGGGCCTCATACGCTATTTTAACACAAAGATCTAAAACAGCTGACTGCTAACTTCCAACTCTTTGATTCGGACTCCTGGTAGGTAGATGAAGTTGTATATTGACCAGAACATTAGAGAAAATTGAATTTAGATTCAATTCCAGCTCCCCACCATAAGAAACAATTACATTCTCTACTCTCTATAGATATTTGGAGTTTGAGATGACTGTTTATTCTGGGAGGATCTGTGATCACACGGAAGCCAAAGAAAATTTTTTTGGCTGAAATTGGACTATTATCAGTGCTTAGTGGCCGAAAGGCTGAAAAGCTGTGGAGTCACATTGTATCTTGTCAGCTAAACTGCTGCATGCTGGTATTCAAAATAAATGGCCTAAAACTCAACATGTTTCCAAACCATACTCATAATCTGGTAGAAATAGTATGTACTGGGATGAATCATTTATTCTTTTAACAAATCTGATAGCTATTATGTAGTGAACTGGCTGATTTATTTCTTTAAACATTTTGCCAATAATCTCTTCTGAAGCTTCTATATTCTAGTAGAGAAGAGAAGCACTTTAAGCACACACTTCTATTTTGGTGGAATAGACTATTTCCTATAGAGCACACTAAAATGGACTTTCTGAACATTGTCTTTAAAAATGAAAAAAACCTCCACATACTATGGATATGGTAGCAGGGATCTGAAAAAGCTTACCACAGTTCAGATGCCGAAAGAGGATGTACACTCCTTTTCCCTTTTGCATCTTCTAAATGGCTAAGCAGTTTTTAACACGAAAAGGAATATTAGGTAAGTACTCAATGTTGCTTAAGCAATCTTAAGATGCAGTTCAGCAGCTGAACTCCAGGAAGCATGCCAGAATCCTATAACAAGATAACGTTGCACAAACCACCAGAAAATACTCTATGGATCACTTGTTTTAGATGATATATCAAAAACAGTATGCTCTCTGAAAACACAGGCTGATTTTCATGCTTTCACACTGTAGCAACTGTCTCTGCCTCTTTTCTTATTACAGTGGTAATAAAAAAGTATCTTGGCTGCAGACTGAGATGACAGTTTTTATTATAGCTCCATTGTACCCTTACTGCAAAGTCCCCAATATGTTACGCTTTCAATTTTTTTCTCTGTAGGGGGATTTTGCAGTTCTATTAATAATCTTTTAGAGACGTTAAGGACTCAAAGCCAAAGGAAACATAACCATTGTTATTGCAGGAAAGATTTACATAAGAACAGCTTAATGGGTTTTAAACATGAGATTAAACACTTTTTAACAGAAAGGTGATGATATCCCAGGTTAGTGGAGTCATCCTTAAGAAATGCCTTGCTACTGCACACAGTATAATTTCAGTATTAATGTCCTTGTCAGACTGCTTAAAAATACTTTGCTTAAAAAAAAGAAAAAGAAGCAAAAGAGGTACTCAGTATGGACACTTGTCTGAAGTAGTCTTGTTACCTGCTTTATGTTCTGGAATCTGGTGTCATCCAAATACCAGTGACAATCATCGGGCCTATGAAGTCATTTTTGATTAGAGTCTCCTTGCTTCCTGTAGCCTCCAAGAAAAGTAACTACCAAAGATTTATGCTGTTACTGCACAAATTGCAACTGATTTAAGCATTTGCAAAAGTTAAGCAAAATAGAGCATCCATGTCCTTGACTGTCCAAGTGGTGCGCATCTGTGGGGTCTAGTGGATTGACTCTGGTTTCTGGATTTCCCACTAACATTTCCCTGAACAGAAAGAGCAAACATTATTTTCCTCTCACATTCAACTCAGATACGGTTTTCTAGCTGTATATGACTGCCAAGACAGATTAGTTTAAAAAAAGGGGGGGGGGGAATCAGGGGTGACCTTGAAAAACTTCTGGAGACAGAATCAGATTCACGATGCAGCCAACGTTCATTCTAGTGGACGGGCAGACAAGAATACATCTCTACCTAGGAATCCGGTTGGGAGTTTAATTGGCAGCCTATGTCCAAATGCGCAGTTGGTATGCTTCTTGGTGTAGCTGTACTGTTGGTATCTAGCTGTTAGCTCGATGAAGCTAAGGAAAGTACATTCTTGCTTAAAAGCTTTTCACCTGATAAAGTTCAGCAAGAATAGCTCAGGGGGGAGCCCAGGGCTCAAATGTTATTACTTCTGAGACATTTTTACTCCACAGGATCTGAGAAAATAAAAGGCTTTTTTCCATAGGAGGAACTGATTAGACACACTGGAAGGGAAGGAAGGAAGGAAAAGAATCACTTTCTTCATGAGTAGTTTGCAAATATGTAAAAATCCCAAATTCCCCAAATAAAATGGATCTGAAAAATAACTGATAGCAACAAATGTGCACAACACAAATGTCAAGTCCTACCTCGGAGAGGGATCTTGGTGTTCTAGTCCACAGCCAGGTACAACTTAGTCTTCATAAAATTAGTCTCCGAGTGTTTTCGCGTGTCACACAGTTATTGGGATGGTGGAACGTTAACGAGCTCTGGAACACCGAGAATTTATTCTCATGTTCATCAAGGGCCCAGGGTTCAGCAAACCAGAGCAAAAGGTTCTGTCAAATGAAAATGGTCACCCGTAAACTCAACGCATATGGCTCCTTGAAAATGATACACTGCTATAGAGTGGCATGCTACATAGCTGTGCTATATTGCTGGAGGGCTTTTCAGTGCATTTGCAACAGCTGAATTCCAATTACTTTTACAGCTATGATAAAACGTGGAAGACCTTTAGAAGAATAAAGGAAAATTCAATAGTAGAAATACAACAAAGCTAAAGCCAGAAGGGTTTTTCCTCTGCCCACTAGTTCCTCCTCCATTTTTATATCTGAGCACCCGAGTTTCAACATTTATCTCATTTAAGTTGCTATACTTAAGACAGAATCAGTACTTCCTGCATAGCCGTCTCCTCTTGTGTTGCAGGGAGGTGAAAATGCTGTTGTTTTGTTGCAGGTAAAGAAAGCAGAAGTGACCAATACGTGTATACTACAAAGTCAGTGATGCTGATTACTATTCCTCAGATGCCCCTCTTTCTCATTTGGTGTGTAAAAACAGAGCTTTAAAGCTCTAACACTTCATTTGTAAATTATATTACAAGAATAATAAATCACAAGAATAGTTAAACTGGCATTCAGCTGTCATCTTAGGGAAGCTGAATATTAGAAAGTAATTAATACTGATTTATTTTCAAAGAATAATGACATACTTTTCCTCATATAGAGAATTCAATATATATTGCCTTCAATATATATGTAGCCCTCTTGAACTGAAACTACTAATCTAGTTCATAAAGGGTACATATACTATGAAATCAGATGTGTATACTTAGGCCAAAAAAGAAGTTAAATTGAGCAATAATTATCAAGTAGAAAAAGAACCCAAGCATTTAGAGAAATATCAGGATCTCATAGAGCTTTTCAAGGTTTTTGGTTTTTTTTTTTGGATGGGACTGAGATTCAAGAAAATAACAAGTTCTGTTCACCCAAATAGGCTTACCTTCCCCTCCTGCCTGTTTAATAGCAGGCTCAAAGAAATTTATTCATTAATTTTCTCACTTGGCCATACATTAGTGCTGCCCAAGGTGGTTTTCATATTCCTGATTGCTATCACTGCTCTTCCATTTAGTTTGTTTTATGTACACACCTATGTGCACAGAGTCAAAGCCAGGGTACTGGAAGGCATGAACATTTTCATGTTTGCCTTTCCTTTAGCCAGGCTTATTTTTACTTTTACATCTGCCCTAAATGAAGGATGGTGGCAAACTGATCCACTTGAACAAGGCCACTGCAAAGCAACACAGACCTCAGGAGAGTCAGCCGGCACCTGCCTACCGTCCAGCACCCAGCTCTTTACATCATGTACGAGATGTGCCCTTTACAAACAGACCTAGCTTCAGCAGGACAGTAGGCTGCTGTGGCATTAGTAAGGGCAATGTTTCACCAGCTTAGCCAAAAGTTATGGTACTAGGTACACCGGAAGGACAGTTTAATGCAAAAGTCTGCTTTCTGAAAGCAGGACCAACTCACCGGGCAGGATATTCTGCTCAATTTCTTCTCACTCTAAAAGGTGGAATTGTTTGGTTAAAAAGTGAATTTTTCTGAAATATCTCCCCACTCAGAAAATACATAGATAAATCCCCCAGCTGCCCAGCCACTTTTCTCAGAGGATAATGAAAAAAAATTGAAGCCGAGTCTTCCCATATCTTGGACCAAAGCATAAAAGTCTTACATTTTCATAGCAAGAAATAATCTCTGCCTGGTGGTTACGGGAAAGTAGTCTTAAGGAAAGTGCCTTCATTTTCAGGAAAATGGGTATCTGCAAGGCATACCTTCCATTAGTATATCGTAGGCGTGCCTGCACTGCCCAGCCTTGGCAAAGAGTCTGGATAAAAGCACCTTTTAAGAGAAAAATGTGAGTGTAAATTGCATGTGTGTGAACTGAACACACAAAACTGGTCATGTTAAAGAGAAAGACAACCATCAACTGGATTAAACAGTAATGAGGGGATCGAGAGCCTTCTCATACAAAGGAGTCAATTTGAAAAGACACGTAAAAGAAAAATGAAGTTTCATAACCCATACTGCCTAAGACAGTGTGTGTATGTGCGTGTAGGGGGTGAGGTTTGTGTGTATGTGAGTGTAAGTGATGTGAACATCTTGGGATTTCTTACAAAAAGGTGTTTAGAAATTTGGTTGTTTATTAACAGTTTGTGTCTCATGTTACGGTTTATCTGTTCTGTTGTTGATACTGACCCTGAATGTATAGCTCGTTGATGATCAATTATGTGTCGGTAATAATTAAATAAATGAGCAGGAAGTAAATAGATAAATGTTGATCCTGATGAGGTTTAAATTGTGTGAAATAGGCGTTTTTTCTCTGTGACAGTATATGTACGTGGAGTTCATACAGTGCCACCCCATACATAAGACATGCCCATGACAGGAGTATTTCTATTAGATTGCATCTCATTGAGTATTCTGGCTTCTGTGCTCCCACTCTGAAACATTCATCTTCCACATCCTGAACAAGGAGCCCTGCGCCCATCCATTAAGATATATATTATTTCGTAGACTAAACCAGAGAGGTTTCCTTTTGTGTCTATTGAAGACCTGAGCTACCACAGACGTCATTTTTAATAATGTCCTAATATTTATCGTTCTGAAATACTGTTAAATAATTTGCATTTGACTAGAGCTTTTTATTTTTTTTTTTCTATCATATGATGTATTTATAGGTTTCCCTAAGGTTCTTGGATTCCAGTACGTGAGACAGATAGAAAAACATGCCCTGGACAGAGACTGGATTTGAATTTAGAGGCACAGAAATCTTCTGTATATGGGATATGAGATCTCTTAAGTGCTACTTCAGACATACAGCCTTGCTGTATGCATAATTACTAGCTAGCAGAAAGTTACACTTTCTGGCAGGGAATCAGCTGATATTTATTTCTCTAATTTGAAAAGGCATGAAACCATGATGCTTGGAAACCTATTCAGTCTACGATTTCAGTCCAGATATTGTAGGAGTTGTGTTAGAGCCACGTTTAGTTAAGGGCAGAATATTCCTCAATGTAGAGGCCCTCTGCTTTTTCATTTCTTTTTTTTTTCCTTCTTTCATACTTTAATAGTATTAGCACACTCTGTGCACCATCACCCATAACATGTCTGCAGGAGACGGAATGAGTATTACAGATGTGCTCATAGTGGTACCAGTATCATATGAGGTAGGTACTCCAAAGTATCCTTCCTTACCAAGAACGAGAAAGGAAAACGAGCACACTTGCAGCAGACTTGCACCAGACGCTCTGTCTCCATTTCTCAGAAGCTCCAAAGGAACATTTCTTTTATGAAGATGTAACGCCGTCTGTTTTAATGAAAGAGCTAAGAAGCAGTACTGATGCTTGGATACCTATTCAGCTGCCACTGTTTTCTCCTGTGCTTTTTGAAGGCCCAGAGGAGACCTATGGACATAATTTAGAAATTCAGGCTGTAGGGGTCTGTGGAAAAAAATTTAGAGATCCTCTAAGAAGCATTAGACTGATTTAGCAGACACGGTTCTTTCTAGCAGATCCTAAGGCGATCAGTAAAATAGGGCTCTGCTCCCATAGCTATACATTGGTATATAATAGCATAGACTTCCAGGCAGCAGAACAGTAGTCAAGGGGAAAAAAAATTATTAAAGGCCGCTCAAGTAAATACGTCCCTGTGTTTGCTTTAAAGGCTGTTACAGTACTTTCATGACATTGGCATTTTTATAGTGAAAGAAAAAGTTTCTTTCTGTGTTCAGAAAACAATTTCTTCATATTTATCACATTTGCTACTTACGCCCCTTTTAAAGTGGTACTTTAAAAAGTGCCTCCCTCTGAGTGGTTTGCATATTTCATTAGCTCACTTACTACTTTCCTTTAAAGAGCATCTTTATCAGAGAAATAGCTGTGATGCATTCAAAGGAGTAACAGTCCAAGAATTCAGTGCCACTGAGACTTTTAATTTTAACTGGTACTAAGCATATTCTGTCTCCAGATGAATACAATTTATATACAAGCTTTCTCTGAGAAGCACTTCCTTCTGGAACTGCAGCTCCATGAAGGCTCAGGAAGCACCCTTAACATCGTTTGTAGATTGAATATTACATTGGAGATGGACAAAAAATTCTTCTTATTTTATCTAAAGGAAAAGCATCTTTTCTGTACTGTGCAGCACTATTGATCCATTAATGTTGCCTGATGAATAGTCCTTAGTGAGGTATGTAACGTGCAATACTTGATACCAATACTTATTGTCATTTCATTCTTCAGCAAGATATTTACCAAAATGAATTGCCCTTGGCAGGATGGCAATGAAGATAAATGTCACAACTTCATCCAAAGCTAAAAAAAAAGCATCTAAACATGCAAGCTCTGTGCCTGCAATCACTGTAGTTCTAAGTATTATCTATACATTTCAAACATTAGGATTGTGTTTTTGCAACTTCATCTACCCCAGCATAAAATATATTTGAATAAATAAACACGTATATAAATAGATGAAATATCAATGCGACAAAAACTAGTATGCTATCCTCACTGAGGGCAGCTTTTAATAAGGAAGGATATAATTCAAAACTGTTGAGCAAATAAACTTATTTCATTTTCAAAAGAAAATTAAAGAGAAAATGGATAAATGCAGAAAAGAAGCTCAGGTCTGATAAATACCAAAACAAAAATAATAGAGAGGAACTTATGTGGGTAAAGATGGCCACTTACATTAGCTGGTCCTGACGACCTATGTGCCTGAGAACTAAATGAGACTTCAGCAGGATAAAATACTTTCAACTTAGTTATTCCAGAGAATTAAAGGAGATTGCAGATCTCCAAACAGGATTTCCAGTCCTCAATAGGTAAAATTTCAAAACTGATGACAGACAAAATAAGTCCCTCTGGTAAGCTGATTATTTCTACCAGGGCAAACACACTCCAGGAGAGCAGCAGGTGCTGGCCATGGTCCTTTTCCTGGTAGGCTTCCTTTCACATCTATGTCATAAATATACTTTTATCAAAGACATGGCTCCAGAGGGTACAAGAACAGAATATACTACCCCTGAAATTCATGCATTTGAAAACTCCTTGTGTTCTTTATGTATGTGCCTGGAGCTCCAGTCTTTCTGTCCTTCGAGACATCGTTAAACTGCTTTTCCTGTTACAATCAAAATTAAAATATCGTCCCTCAGGGATTACACTGATGCCCATTTCATACTAATGGGGCCCTGAAAGGTTTTGCAGACATCTTTTCGCTTAGAAATGTTCACACTTAATTTACATAGTCTGAGTAAACACAACTCTCTGTGGCTCTGCATCATCAATAGGAGCTCAAATAAAGAAAAATATGATAATTTCTAGGATAGGTTCTAGAAAGTCTTATTAAATATTAATGCAGGCAAGTGGAGATGATCAGCTAATAATATCTATTTGAATCTGATGTGTATGAGACACTGTGAAGTAGATGTCATCTAAAAGCTAAACTCTTTAAAACAACTTTATGGTTTCTGTTAGACAATGGGTTGTAGCAAATGTAAGAGGGGTATACCAGAACACTTTACAAAAGAGATATAACCATAAAGGATTTTTTTCTGCTATGTCTTACAAAACTCCTGGTAAGAGCGAGTTCATCTGCTACTATTACTGTTCATGTTCACTGAATCCGGCAGTAAATTACTAACTCATTTTTACACATGACCATTAAACATTGGCCAAAACTTATTTCAGTGATTTTTGTGAATAAAGAGAATTTATGAAAATTTGCATGTCTTACATTAAAGTAAGATTCATCTTACATAACTTCAGCTAACTTAAAGTGCATTGTCCAATTTAAATCCGCTTTCCATCTGCTCATGCTTCATGCCAATAGGAGGAGATATATATCCAAAACATAATTCTAATTCTCACATAGTACATCTTAAATGATCACAAAGAAATATCACATGTTCTCAGCCCTTTTCCCACTCACGTTTAACTGTGATTCTCCAAGAAATCATCCATCCTGATTCTACTTTAATACAGGAGCTATGCTGCAACTGGCTAAATTGTCATTAATTAGTCAGTTTGCTGTTGACTATGATAAATAATTGTGAAGAGTGAAGGTTTTATTTTCATTTAAGTAAATCTGGCAATAGAAAGTAGAATTAAAGTGAGAATAAATGTTTTTTACAGCCAGATCCCTGGAATATCCAGATTAAGTGAAAGCAAAAACCAGGTGCCGAGTAATTTAATTTTTTCTGCTCTTGGTTTTGATTTTGTCCACACAAACAATCATCTACTTTCATATGCATATGGACTGAGTACAAACAAATTAAAAACAAATTCAGATAAGGCATTTAAAGGGGTTCAGTGCTTGCCTGCATGACAGACTTGGTCTCAAATCTGCATTCCGCAGAACAGGCAATACTCTATGTCTGCAAATTTTCACATTTGTGTAGGCTTTTCTACAGTGCTTTGATTATAACGTTTACTTCTTTTATAAATTATAACAACCACAGGTTTTCTGCTTGAGTCACCCTGCTGTATCAGGTAGTTGGGTTGGTCATATTCATGCGCATCATAATAAACACCACACGGCTGCCTGAAATCCAGACGAGTAAGTGGGAAGTGTACCCTTCAGGTTTATTCTTGGGATCTCATCCACCTTCTACCAGGTTGCCTGCTCCTAATTGATTAGTGTGTTCGTAATACTCAGATTCCAACTCTCATCTCCTGATTGACAGCTTCTCTCCCAGCCATAGGAAGGTCATCTAGACCAATCTCCTCCTCATGAACAACTGTGCATAAATCTTTCCTGCCAGATTACTGTTTAATCTGTTCTTCTCAACCTCGAAAGCACTGAGACCTATTCCAGTGCCTTTCTGTCCTAAGAAACTTTCTTCTCTTACCCAGCCTGATCATGTCTTGATGCAATTTAGCAATGACTTCTTGGCCTATTCAGTTCGCCCAGATGGCTGCTTCCACTACTCAGACTGAACTGAGTATCTTTACAAAATACATGGGTAAAGATTTCTGAGGAACGGTAGGCAGGAAAGAAGAGGAGTTGAAGCATCTTACAAATACTTGAAATGCAGTTACAGAAATAGCAGAGCTAAACTCTTTGCAGCAGTGGTGGACAATACAACAAGAGGTGATGGTGTCATCTTGCAAGCTGAGAGGACATACAGAAACAGCAGGTTGGACATACCGAAACATTTCTTCCCTAGGAGGGTGGTGCGGCAGTGGACCAGGTTACCCAGAAAGGGTGTAGATGCTCTATCATTGGAGATCATCAAGATAAAGCTTTAGCTGATCTGACCTACTGTTGGCAATACTCTCACCTCAAAAAGGAGCCCGGAACAGATGATGTCCAGAAGTCCCTTCTTACCAGCATTTTTATCTTTCTATGGATTCCCTATGAACACAGTTATGCAGGTTTTCACAACCTCTCCACTTCCAGCAAAAGTTTGAAAGTTTGAATGCAGTTATACACATTTTATCTTTTATTATTTATCAACTCACGTTTTAGGAGGCCTCACTTCCAGGAACCAAACATTCAGCTTGAAATTTCCTTTTACTCTTCTCCCTGCCGCAATTGAGTAGTTTCTCAGTTACAGGTCTTAAAATATGTTTTCAGTTCAAGTATGACTGCGCCTATCCCAAACAAATGGAATTTTCTTCTTTTTTTTCTTTTTACATTACAAAGATCTCACTTTCGCCACTCTGCATTTTCACATTCTTGGTTTGTATGCTCTTCTCTGCATACAATGAGAAAAAAATAGAGTAATTTTAAATCTTAATTAGAACTTTATTTTAATGTGAGCGAAGACTATCTCCATTGTCACAAAGGTTGCCTAAATTTTGCTGAGGGTGGAAACATTTGGGAAAAGGTTAGTTATAGAGTGGTGATTCCATTCAGTGACACCAAAACATCACCTGGTTAGTTTAAGTGGAACAAAATCATAACCAGGTATGTGGAAACACTTCTCATCCATTCCCAAGATATTCTAAATTGACTTTGTTCTTAGAAAGGTCTGTTTAAATTGCCTGCAGCAAAGCCACTGCCTTTAGTTAGATTTTCCAAACAAATATCAAGTATTTACTTCTCCTTTTTTATAAGATAAATTCAGTACAAGCTAGATTAAACTAAGACCGTTAACACAAGACCAACACACAATGCCTGCTTCTCAAAGAAAAGGACAATACATACAATCAACAGGCAACAAATCTTCAACAGATGAATTAAGTTTGTTTTATAAGGTCACAGATGACATTTGTAGTTTGGAAATAGAGGAATGAACAAAAAAAAAGCCAGTTGACAATGTGAAAGCAGATGGCCTTATTGGGGGGGGGGGGGAAGGAAACATTGTTCTAGGAATGACAGATGAAAACCAGTTTTAAAACAAAACGTATTGCCTTATATCAGCAGTAGCACCACAAACTGTGACACAGACACACACAAGTATTTTATATTTACAAAATTGTAACAAATAGAAATGATATACTGATTTGCCCAGCTTCAACTTTTAAAAGCCTTTTCTGTATGAAAAATATCTTATCTTGTTATACAGTTATTACTCAGTTATTACTGATGAGTTCCCCCATAGAGAATAATTCCTGCGCAGGAATCTCCCAAAACCTGTCTATAGTGAAAGCAGAAGTAAAAGATTAAAATAATTTTGTCAGTAGAGCTTCTTCTAAGGGCTTCTATTTTCTTTGATTATCTTTTGGCACTACAGACTCTTTGCCAGACTTCCTGCTGCTATTTTAGAAACAGGATTTCTTAACTTTTATATCTCTTGCAATTATTTTGGTTTGTCTTGCTGTAGGTTTTTTTTTTTTTTAATATGTTTAACCGTAAAAAGTTTACAGTGCTTTCCATTTTCTTCATGAGACTTCAGCTTTCTGAAAGATACCTTCTTGCTTTCAACAGTCTGTGCTACCCTGCTGCCTAGAGCCACGCTGGCTTCCTTTTGCCCTTTCTCCAGTCTTCCTTGCTGAGCACAATGTATTTGCCCTGTGCTTCCAATACGGTGTCTTTAAACAGTCAGCATGCCGTGTGCCATGACTTAACTCTCGCAGTGATTACTTCCAGTTTCTTCCTTGCAGGAGTTCTTATTTTTATGTATTTCCTTTTTTGAAGGTGAGTACAAGTGTGTGTGTGTGTGCGCGTGTGTGTGGGAGGGGAAGGATGTTGAATCTAGAGAGGCTCTTCAGCTAAAATATTTTGAACCAGGCCCTCCGCTATGCAAAAGTCTAGATCCTGCTTTTCCTCTCATGAGATCTGCAGCTATCTAACCTATGAAAACTAATAATTTAGTCTCAGTGAGCCGCCAAGAAAACTTGTGGTTTTTACTGTACCTTATTTGAATGTCACTCTGTTCAGTTTAATTTTTTTATAGATCTGTTTTGTCCTTCACTCATTCCTATAGCTTCACCCAAGTAGGTGTGTAATCTCAAACTACATGTTCTTCTGCACCTACTGTCTTTTCCCCACTCATTCGTTAGACTCACATGTGACCTTAGTTTAAACGTCATCCCTTCTTTATAGAGTCCAGCATCCTCAAAGTCGCCTCGGTTCCTGTTGAAGCTGAACCTTTTCCTTACACCGTTTTTGCAGTTACACATCAAAATGTTTCCTCCTAGGTGCTCCGTAACTCAGGAAAGGTCACTGCAGAGATCCAGGTCTGCTGCGCCAATGCTGTCGAACCACTGCTTTAGACACTTAGTTAGAGAAATCACTCATAAACTAACAAAAGGACAATGGTACTTAAAATCAGCCACGATAAACTGACCTTTCCCCCCCAGCCACTCCGTAATTCAGAGCATGTTATGGAAGAGATAGGGGTTTACAATCTTCTTTCCTGCCATCCTAAATTTTGCCTCCAGAAGCTCTTGCCTCTGGTTCTTCTGCCATGGGCTCCTGGAGGTCCCCCAGCAACAGGCTGCTTCTGCAGGGCTCACCGGCAAATTACCTCAACCCCTGAGGAGACATCCTACCTCGCACTTGCAATCAGCGGGCTTGTTCCCACATAGCTGTCTCCGGATGAGCTTTGGTGTACCTTCAGTGGCAAACGTTCAGATGTTGCAGCAGGAACACGGCTGGCCTGCCACCCTCCCCAGGCAATGCCCTCCTGCACCAGAACCAGGATGGGTTTTGTGCATAGGCTTTATTTCCAATATCATTGGAGAGCTTCGTTATGGACCTTGTGTGTATCTTCCTCAGAGACAAAATTCTGTCCCTCGCGGTTACATGCCCTGTGAGACTCACAGCAACCGTTCGAACTGGGAGAGAAACACTTTAATAGCAACATGGTCATTATGGTCTTCTCCAGATTTTCACAGTTGTACTCATCTATCTTTTCCCTCCGTTTTACAAAATAAGTATTTCCACGCATGTCTATTTTTCTCATGAACTGAAAGAAACTGCGGACAGTCTTCATGCTTAAAGAAATACAAGTGCTGAAAGCATGTCTCGTGGACACGTCCAGAATTGTGTTAATTGTGTGTTTTTTCTTTCTGCACGCTTGACCATTTCAAGCATACTGGTTGCTTCAGATACACTTTAAAATGCTAAATAACGGAACAGTGTGCTATGCTAGAGCCACCTCTGCAGACATTCTCTATATACATCACCCTTATAACCCTGCAAAAGGACCCTGATGCTTAAAATTAGTCGTCATAACCTTTGCCCTTAGTCAAAAAGTTCTGCTGGTCTTGTCAGAGTGCTTTAACCTAAGATTATGGGAAAAATATGGTGGTTCTCTGGGCGTGGTGACAACAATGTACAAACTTAGTGTAGTCTCCTCTGGTTTTAAACTTTATGAAAAATATTTCAGTGCTAATTATTTGCCAACAGTTTCTCAAATCCCAGTAGAGTTTTACTTTCCTATGTTGCAGTGTTATCTCAGCAGAGTATCTGCATAATAGACAGACATCAGCTGAATCTAAATCACAACACTTTGCTGCATTAAATCTACAAAAATTAAGGAATGTGGATTTACCCTCGTGCCACTGACAGAAGGCTCCGATATCGTGCGTCTGCTGCAATTTCCATTCTCCAGTGCATAAACACTCAGCGGATGCAGAGCTGTAACCAGCAGCATGGGGATGACGAGAAGCATGATTTGCAGCGTCCTCTTACAACTATATTTACGTCTCTTAAATTAGGCTTGCGTGCTTTTGTATGTTTATTATTTTTCCATCATGCACATAGCAAAAAACCTCTCCTGGCACCAGGTCACTACCAATCATATCTGTTGCGTTTTTCTGAAGAAAATTGTGTGCTTAATTTCAGGTGTTTTTTGTACAATACAAATACCACACAGAAGCTGATCTAGACCTGGGCTAGCATAGCAGAAAACTGTTTGCAGGTAGTAATGCATTATTTCACTAGATTTTTATCGGGTTATTTCCAAATATTAGATGAACGCACTTCTGTGAACAAACATAAGAGCTTTTCCAAATATCATTATTAGATAATCCTGGAAGTGCTCAACTTATCATTCTGGAATTTTCTTCCTGTTTCTATAAGGTTGTCCCCTCATAAAACAACTATGAACATTAGTCTGAATTTGAAAGAGTAAGTTCCTCAGTTTTAAAACGCAGGTTACCCAAAGAGGGAGCATGCAAAACCATGCAAGTTGTGTGACCCAATACACGATTCTAATGACATAAAAATGAGAAGTCATAGTGACAAGACCTAGCCAACCCTAACCTAAAACGTGTGGGAACAAACCACGGCCATCATCCTTTAGCATATACAAGGATTTAATTATCCATAGCATGAATGCGAAAATAAAATAAAAAATAAAAACAAAAAATAAAATAAAATAAAATAAAATGGATATGATCCCAGGTATCCCAGGTTTTGCTGAAATGGGAGGGGTGAGAGGGGGGAAAACATTAATTATTTCATTAGGTAACTTCCCGACAAAGCCATTTATGGCTTCAGAAGCACAAGCAAAGGCAGAGCTCAGGTATTTCTCCAAAAAATACAGTAACATGAGCATCTTGTAGTAACAGGGCGTAGGGCACTTACTCAGCAGGGCTGTCACTTCATTCGTCAGTAGGCAACGGCACGCACACCCGCACACAGACACGCACAAGTTAGTACATTAGAGCAGGGCAATACTTATTTAAAACATCTACCCATTACGAGGCTAACGCACTGATAAAAAGAGGTTTGGATGTGCCATTGTTTGTTGAAAGAACATGCCTCTGTTAGTGTGCACTTATTTAACAGGTTCCATAGGGCAGCGGAAATAAAGCAAAACCTATTCAGCTTTATAAACCAGCCACACATGGCTGGTGTGAAAGATGAATACTTTCAGTGAACCTGGAATCACATGCTTTACCTTTCTCTTAAAATTACACACAGGCTAATGGACTAAGAACAAAGGAAAATATATATTTTTATTCAAAACAGCTCTAGCATCGAAATGTGCAATGACTTGATAACAAAACACTCCAGTAGATGGACAACAATGACTGTTCTTCACTGTTAGCTGTAAATGCCTGTAATGAACAATCTCTTATCCTGCAGGTTCTCATCGGTTGTGATCACACAGTATTATCTTTACGGTTTTGCTACAACGACGACGACGACAACAGCGAAACCCAACCCAAACACAAAACCCTAACACAAAACATAACCCAAAGAACAGTTCCTGAATAAAGTGAGCCAGCTGATAAAAGGTTTGTGTGTAATCTGGGAAACCGCCACTGTTAGACTACATTCTTTTCATCCTTAAATCTCCAAATCTTCACTTGCTAGAACCTACTGAAAGTAAAAAACCTATTCCATTATATATTTAGATTTCTTCATGTGGCTATTAAAATAAACTATGTTCTGAAATTAAGAGTTAAAATACCTCCTCTAGTTTTCCATACATATTTGCCTGTATAAATATACTTCATCATTTTACAAATTACAATATTTATATTAAAGCTTTCGGTCTGCAAATCATTACAGCTTAACATGAACAAACAATTTCTGTGTTTTGGTTCTGTCTTTAAATTATTTTTGGAGATAATGAAAACCAGCCAAAATGAGTGACTGCAAATAATATAAACAACACATTTATTTAGAAAAATAAACTGAAAATGCTGTTTGTCTGTTACATTTCTCCATGAAGTATAGATAAATGGCTAGAAAAATTCTATGTCAAATACATATTACAAATGACTTCTTTTCTTTAACAGTTACAAGGAGGATAATGTCAATGTTCAAATAGGAACATTTGAGATGTATAATTCAATAGTTTAAATTTCTTGGCTGCTAATATGATAAAAAATGGATGCTATTAAAAAAATATTATATTCCCTTTTTAAATCCACCTTATCATGTTGATGCTTTTTCATATATATACATATATATCTATACAGATGTATGTATATGTATATATATACATTTAAACCTAAGAAAGAACCATAATCCTTTCAGTGGACAGATCCCCACTGTGAAAGAGAGAGCAATTCTTGTCTTCAGTTCTAACTGCTTAATTCCTTTCGGAGCCCCTGCAAAATATCGCTTGTTGTGGCCAAAAGTCTCCCGGGGCCATCTGTGCAAATGGTGGCGCACATCATTACCCTGAATGGAAGTGACAGTGCAAATACTAGAAGTGCATTGAGACGCAATCTGTAACAGCTGAACTTCTTCAAATCTGGGTGGAGGACAGGAGACGGCATCCTTTGGAGCAATTTAACATCACCGGTGTCCTGTTCCTGTATGGCTTTGAATATATACAAGGGATGACAGAGGTCTTCTTTCCCCACAGACAGCAACATTCCTCCGTTACAGTAAATGCATTCGTTTCCTGCTATCCCCTAAGTGCTTCATTTTTCCTTTTGGCTACATATTGAAATATTTTTTGGATGCTGGCTGGACCCCATGAAAAACTCACTGTCTGTTACTCCGGTTGCTCAGTGCCGAACCCGAGGGCCAGGCTAGGAGAGAGCAGTTTCTGTAAGAGGGCAAGACATTTAGTCCCTTCGATTCTCTGTTCTGACTGAACAGGATTTAAGGCTGTGGCTTTTGCCAGGACTCAGCTCATAGCTGTCAGGTCTGAGACGGACGATTCAGTGCCGATTCCACTCGTGATCGCTTGTGCTCCAATGCCAAGGGCTTCTCCGTGCTCCAAGGAGGGTCAGGTTCCTGGCTGCTTTCAGATCTGGCCTGCAAGAAGTCACAATGACGAATCTGATACGCAAGAAATTAACTGATGTGCCTCCAGATATAGATATTCCTTCAAGCCTGAAGGTGCTGTTGAACAGAAAAGAAAACAAGGACAAAACTATAAAAATGGTACTTTAAATAGACAAAGTCAATTGCAGACAAACCAGATTTTTGCACAATAATCCCTTTTTCATTTAAATAAGAGTTCCGATAGTTGCAGAAGTTTAAAACCTTAACTTTTGTAGTTGTACTTCATTAATGATACAGGCCTTAGTTCTCTGCTGGGGCAAATGGGTTTAACTTCACTGTTTTCCTTCAAATCACATCAGATTATATCACCTGAGGAACTGATCATTAATACCTTATGCCTCAGAGTAATGAGGGTCTTGGAATGGATGAGTTGATGCATGGTTACCCTCATGAACCTACCTAATGCAACGATTTGGCTTAGCAATCTGCCTTAGCTTGTAAGGTGAAACAGGAGTTCCTGAGATCTTTACTGACAAAGAGCAAAACGCTAAGCATTTGAGAAAGTTTCTAAAAATTCAAGTCTAATTTATCCTGGAAACCTGGATTCTAATCCCCATCTTCAAAGTAAATAATGAATTTCAGCAGGAGTTTCTCACCTGACAGATGTGTTTCCTAATCACTGTAACACTATATTACATTTGACTTGGGTCTTCCACACTCCCTCCTGTGAAACCGTTTTCATCTGTAGAACACTCTGAAATAGTCCTTGAGACAGCAAGAGAGAGTAATGCTCCAACCCAGTGCCGAGGTTCACTGGCTCACTGAATTTACTCACTCTATTTACTAGACAAAATAAAACAGCATCAAGAGGAGAAGCCTTGGGATAGTTACCTTACGGTAGCTATGGCGCTAACGTCGGTTAAATAACGTAATTCACATCTCCTGAGAAAAAAACTTCCTCTTTCAGTGTAGGTGATTTATACACAGAGCTACCTACTGCAAGGGGGAAGATAATTACTTCTTTGCCTTCAGTTTTATGAATCTAGCCCTTCATATGCATTTTTTCTTATTTCATATTGACTGGAATGCTTCATTTTGATAAAAATAGTAAAGGAGAAGGGCAGCATTTCACTTTGATACCAAAAAAATAGGATCGGAAGCTGGTATGCTGGGAACCTTCTTTTATTTTTTCCCCACAACTAACATAAAATATCAATTATTCATAGAAACTTAATTACCATTCAGGAATGTAACAGTGGCCCAGTGTAGCCCAGCATTCTGTCTCTAACGGATACGGTATAATAAGTTTATGATAAAATTGGCCGGGAGGGGAAATTTCTTCCTAATCAACCTATTTAGGGTTTGGCTCGCATCATTAATCAAAAAGATGAGTGTCCTATACATTCTTTTAGCTGCATATTTTTTTTTAACTGAGGACAGTTTTCATACCACTAGAAACACACAACCCTTTTTCAGCTGTCACAGTCTCTGGCTTCAATTACATCTTGGACTAATGATTCGTGCAAGTTAATACCTCATAAAAACCACAGAAAACGATGGTGCTGCCCTTGAATTCATCTGAAAGCTCATGAAACAGGATAGCTATTATACAACAAACACACATATAAAAGTAATAATAATAATCAAAAGAGAAATACATAATATAAGCAACATTTATTCTCTGTCAGGAAACAGTTGCCTCAAACTTGTTCAGAACAATACTGAATACCTGTAGGCATGAAACTCACAACAACCTTTCTCTTTTTATCTGGGCTGCAATTCATAAGCATACTCAACTTCATGCACATAAAAACCATAAAAAGTATACCAGCTATACCCGTACTCCTCCAGCATCTCTCTAATTCAAACATCAACCTACGCAATACGATTCATTCCCCTTCCTAAAGCCATACGACATCCACCTTAATTCCCTCAACGTTCCACCCAAGAAGAAAAGTCCGTCTTGTGTTTCTTAATGATATCTCTACTAGAAAGCGCAAATTGCACTGCTGTGAAAAGTTTGATGGACTTCTTCATATTAATACATATTTTGTTCAGATTGGAAGATTACTATTAAGCTTGCTGAGGGAAGAATTCAGAAGGTGAGGAACGCCTGCATGAAAAACAGAATAAGCAGTTCTTTCCAGCTCCACAAATCCTTTATTATGAATCCGTTATTGTACAGATGAACAAGGCAGGCCAGTCACTTAAAAATGCGTCTACTAATTACAGATTCCCATTCTGAAATGTCTGGTTTTTAAGTCTACAGTTTTTAGTATTTTGACAAGGAGCCTTTATATTCAAATCACTATATTTAACTCATCATGAAATATCCCTTTGTCACACCACACCTGCCAATATCCACATAGTCTAAAACAAGGGACCTAAATAGGGAGCGAGAGCTCAGACAGTACACAGGAGACCACTTGTGTTCGTCCCCTCCCTTTTGTCAGCACCACTGGGCCATTCTCTTCCTTTCACAGCATCACTCTTTAGTTTCAAAAAACAGACACCCAGAGAAACCAATATCATTGTTTTCCCATTCAAAAACAGATACCTACTCCTCTCAGGTTCATTTTAACTCTATGGAGGTATTACCCCAGATACACCTACTCCCTTTGCTTTCATTCAGTTTGTCATATGGTTTTCTAAAAAACTGGCCAGGGGTCCAGTGCAAGGAGATCGTCCTCCAAAGGGCCGTGACCACAGACAGCTGTGGAGGACATACACTGGGGGAGAAGGCCGCAGGAGGGAACCAGCCTTTCCCCTTAGACCTAGGAGATTACTTTGCATACGCTGGTTCACATAAAATGAACGGGGATTCAGAGGTTTGGCCCAGAATGGGAGAAGTTCATAGGAGCAGGTGATATCTTCTACTAGACGAAGCGAGGTTGTTGAAAATAACGGGCAAGTTTCACCGAATTTCAAGTGTATCTTCCGTTCTGAAGCAAAGTTCAGACTAAGTATAGGAAGGGAACAATTTATTCCAGCTTAGCTGAATAAACAATAAATTTTGTTTTAAAGTACAGGGATATTCATTCGGGTTCAAATTACAATATTTAAGAACAACAAATGCAGTTTTATTCTATAATGGTATGATAGGAAGATATCAAACAAATAAAACAGAAAACATTTATCAACCTTTAACTGATGATTGCAGTGATGCCTGCCAACGATCACAAAAAAGGATGTTTTAGATGCCACTTCCTATGCTGGTTCTAATCCCAGTTATCAAGAACAAGTGAGGAAAATATTTAGCAAATCAGCTTCACATTCAGTTGAGAGAGAGAAATTTCCTTGATTAGGATTAAGCTATATAAATTCCGAATCATCTGAAGAGCCTAATAAAAGCACCTGAAAGACTACCTTATTTAAAATCCTCTGTTATCTGGATCATTTTAGCACAGACAAGATCATTTTGATGTACGCTCTTACCTGGCATAAGCACAGCAGCAGTCAGAGCACAAGCCAAACTATTAGTTGCATTCACATATATAAGAGGAAAAGAAGCGCTCCTATCAAAAAAAAATCATTTAGTAGTAAATCCTCCTAAACCTAAGGTACATATTTTCCAGGTATTGCTAAATAATAGTGGTATCTCTTTCAGCTACTCAGTTATACTTCAAAGCTATAGAAATGTTTAGATTCAGATATACTGTTTTATCAAAATTACTTTTTCTTGTTCCTTTCAAAATAGATGTATTAATATGCCCATTCTTTCAATAGAAGCAACAGTATTGAGGGGAACATTTTTGCAGAGCTTTTTTTTATTCTTCATGTCCATGACCTTTGATATCTTTTTTTGTAGACAGAAATTTAAATAGCGGATTAAAGAAAATACGTAATTTTAGCCAGAAGCCAGAACATTTCAGACAGAATTTTGCATGTTTTTCTGACTACAGCAACTCTGCCAAATGCAAGAACAATGTTTTTACCAAACATTATACTTCTCCTACAACGTATTAACTATATACATCAATGTTTACATTTTTGTGTTCTGTGGTGCAGTACTGTTGAGACATCTTTCTCTATAAAAACTTTCATGACCGAATCTCAACAACACAGAACGTTAACAAACCCACTGCTGCCCTTTTTTTGTAGCTCTTCCAGGTTTCTCCTCAGAAGATTCAGAGTACTGATTCACGTGTAATAGCCTTATCCTACTGTTTCAGTCTGTATATGATTTGTATGCCAATATGCAAACAAGAACTCCCAATTGCTTATTGAAAGTTGTTTCTTTTATAGCTTTGAAAGAGACTCTGACAAGGCACATAGCATTAAAATAGCTACATTTATACAATTTCAGACTGTCTTCTTTTATACACTGTAACCCAATCACACGTAGACAGCATGTATTAGCTCCTCTTCTACACTACTATCATCATCTTGCTAATCTCTCCTAGAAACACTTTTCTAACGCAATTAAGTTATCACCTAGTCCTACATTGTTCCAGCGTTAGTATTTCTAGGGCTTTCTCTAAAAAACAGTTCTATTACAAGAGAACTATTTCCAAATAGAAACCTGCAAACGATCTCCGAGAGGATATGAAGGAAGAATGTATCAAATACCCCAGATAGCATTTCCCAGCTGAAGTCATACAGCTTAAATAATGCATTTGTACAAGTTTAATGTCTTTGTGCGTTCACACAACAAAACATAGACCATCAGACTATTGGCTCTGGGAACTACTCTACAACTTCTTTTTTAAATAATGAAAAACCAATGGCAACAAAAGCACCATGCAACGAATGTAAGGGGCATTGTGCTTGTCCATGTATGACACTCACAAAATTTCCTATGCTTATTACTTATGAACTGTTGGCCAAATTGCTGTAGTGCTTTCTCAGTAATGTCCCAAACAGTTCAGACTCGAGAAAAGCAATCTGTGGGACTAACAACAGGAAATTAAGCCTTTTTTCTTGATATCACTGGTTTCCAGCACAGCTGAAATCTAGGCAACCAAAGCTACCAGGTGATATCCTGACACCATGGAAGTCTACATTAGGGATTGTCACAATCACTGCCCAAAACATCAAAACTCAGGCTGAAAAATGCTCAAAGGGGAAAGAATAGCATTGGAAAAAGTTGAGGGAAAAACAAGGCAAGTTCTGATGATGCATCCTAGGAAACTTTGGCAGCCTTGCTCCCTTTGGTCAGAAGCACCTCCTCGAGTATAGGTAAAATTTACTAGAGAAGATCTTTCTCTGTGGCTTGTACAGAAAGGTTGTATAAACAAGCAACTTGCAAATTTCTCAGACGTATTTTTGGTTGAGATCCTTTCTGTTCAGCATCTTCAACCTTATGAAATATTTTTATCTGGTCATTTTACTGACATGACCCTCCTGCCTTTCACTCATGTTTTCATTCACTCATCCCCTTAGAGGCTGGAAAACAATTTTGTGCAACACCACAAAGCACATCTGAAGATAGAACTACTTATGTCACAGGTGATTACATTCCTAGGAAGCTAAATTCTTTTTTTTTTTTTTTAGTTAGTTTTTGGATATGTTACAATATATCTTTCATGAAACAAGTACTCACTAAAACTCTCTCTCTTCTACTAGAAAGAGCTGAGCACAGGACAGATACTGGACGATATCCACCAGGCTGCAAATAGGCATATTGCAGTTTGCCTGGTCCCATCCAAAGCCACAGTTCAAGGGGCCATTGCAGTTGTATCAATAGCAGTAGCTGAGCTGCTGAGGTTAAAACTAGATTGGGTCTGTCTATATAGAAGAAGTTGCTCTTCACCTTAGATATGTCCCTAGAAAAGATCTGCTGGTGATACTATGGAAATTAATTTGATGTATTGACAGCCACTGCAATGTCCAATGATGGTACTCAAACAAAAGATAACAATCATTTATCCATAAGATCTTTTAATATAGCAAATATTCTTTGAGTGATTTTTTTGAGGATTATTGAAACAGTTTATACCAAATGTTCACTGGACAATAATGAAAGAATAAAGCTAGAAAAAAGCATTTGAGGCACTTAATTGGGTAAAAGGAAATTTGGGTTCACTTTCTGGCTCGACTGCACATTTCCTGTGTGACCCAGGCAATTCAACTAATCTAAACACATCACAAGTTATTGGTGTTTTATTTTACTTTCTATCCCTTCCGCTCTCCACAGATTTTTGCCTTGTCTATTCAGAACGTAGATACTCCAAACAGTAAACATACAAACACAAAGACTAGAACAAGAGAGTTCTGATACATGTTATGGACTCTCAGTTCTTTTGAAACAAACAAACAAACAAACAAACAAAATCCCCTACATCCCTACTAGTGAACAAAAATTTGCTTCTTGCAGCATCCTTTTGGCTGGGTATTGGAGGTTGTGGCAATGTATGGGCAGGCAAACCTGAGGCCTACAGTCCCTTTCCCTGACTGATGCTCTGTATCTCAGATGCATAAAGAGAAGCTCCTACAGGAAATACGGAAGAAGTCGTGATCCAGGAAACCCAGGCACCCTTCCTGCAGCTCTTTAAAACTACGTGTCTCTAAGCATAAGAACCAGATAAAGTGTGGTGCTGTTTTAACCTTTCTGCCCTTACTTTTTGCCCTCCTTTTCATGCTGAGGCAAAGTAAGTTTCATTAATTAACTTGAATGCACATCCGTGTCAAATGGAGGCAGAATGAAGATTAGGAAAAGAAAGAAATGCAGAAGACAGCTAAGTATCTAACAGAAGTAATTTTATGCTTCAAAAGATTAGTGAAATGTTAGCTGCTAATATGCTTAGGGAACTGGCTAGAAAGTTTAGCTATCGAGCTTAACACACGCGAGACCACAGCAAGCAAATAATGAAACAAGGATATTAAGTGGCTTGGTATTTTGTGATGAGCTGCCAAAGAATTTCTTGTCCAAATTTTCCTACCAATGCCTATTGCTACTTAGGCTAAACTAAGGTCTTTGCTATCATTGCCTTCCGTTTACTAAAAGTGCCTAGCTGTTTTCAAAAACTCAAGCAGAGAGATGGAAAGTCTTAGACTTAAACCTCCCGTATGTGCCAATGCTTTGTTTATTCTGTCAACATTAAGGTTTCCAATGGTTTACTTTCCAAATCAATCAATTCCTGAAGCTGACTATATCACAGAAAATCAGAGGGTCATATTTATAACAAACCTCTATACTCAGTGAATACAGAATAATAAGATTAATTTACTGATTCCTGATATTCAGTGTTCGATGAGACTTGAATACTTTCAACGTATATCTTTGCTTTCTTTGAGTACAGGGCATAATCTCCATGCCACTGGTAGAAACCTTTATCACTCGCTGAAATTGACATTCTTCTCCAGACACATGAAAAATTTATATAGAATAATTAAATGTTTTAAAGGACTTGCATCTACTCTTAATGTCTTTCGAGTTTTTTTGTTTTAATTTTCAGAGTTTAGAGTTTTTTGCACAATTACATGTCTTGAAGTGACATGTGACTGGTTTGAAAACCATTCTCTGTGGAATACGTCTTCCAGTTGACAGGTGTAACCTTTTTTTCTTCAGCCTGGAGCTAGGAAGGATGGCTCATCAGTGAACTGGCAGCCCTCCACTTGCTTATTTTTAAAAAATGTATATGGGTGAAAGGAGCCATGTATAAGATAACATAACTATCAATATTTCTGCTCTTTTTGACATTTACTGATCTTTCATCTATTTCTTATCACTTGAGCTAGGCAGCAACCTTGTAGGATTAGACTTTTCCAGCCAGAAAAATTTAAAAGACATCAGAAAATATCTGTAAGTACTTTGGTTTAGCCTTTTTGCAGGTTTGTCTGTTGATGGATGAAATAATTTATGATTCTAGCCGACACCTTTCTGTTTGCTAACAAATGGTTTACAGGATTTGCTTTTTCCTTTATCACCTGGTGCAAATATTTCACCACAGAAGATTAAAAATGAATTTGACTGCCAGCAGAGATATGGAGATTACTGAAACTGCAGTATCCTGCTCTTCCCAAACACGTCAGAGTAACTAGAAGGTGACACCCATGCTGCAGTGTACCGGTTATTCAATACCATATCTTTAAATTCACATTTTTTCATCCAAAAAAGGCCATGCAGCAATGGGGTGGTGCCTACTGCAAGCCCCTGTGCTCCAGCAGCCTCCTGGAAGACTTCTTGACCACTGGCATGACATACTGAAAAACATATTCAAATTTCTGCACGTGAAATTACCAAGACTTAACCTGCTTGCTCCGCTGTAGAGTTTCCAAGGAAAGCATCATATCAAGAAGAAATTGAATAGAAAACGAGATGTTCTGGAAACATAACTGGATATAACCTTAGATTGGATGGTGGGGAAAAAAAAAAAGTCATGGCTAATCATCAGTAAATGACCTAGCATCTGCATATGGTTTGTACTCAGAGCAACAATATACATATGCAAGAGAGAACCTGATATGCCATTTACATTGAAGAACAAGAATTAAAGAATCTCCTTACGGCTAGTGCTACATATTTTCTGGGAATGTACAAAATCAATTAATGTAAGCCTTGGTAAATAGATCTGATTTGTTAAAAGTTACATCTCTGTTACAATTTGCTGACTTTCTAGATTATAAAAATAGACATATAGAATACAAGAACCTAAAAATTTAGAAAATATTCTATGATTCAGTGTGAACTTTCATTCTGATGGATGTAAAGTTTTGTTTCTACATTTTTCTTCTAATAACTCTATATAAAACTGGAGATGCTATTGTGCATCCTCTTTTAAAACCTGCCTCTTTATTAGCTGTCTTGCTCCCACTTATCCATCACTCAGAATTAACAAACCATATGTGACTGATGCTTAAAAGGCAGATATCAAGGACAAGCACAATTAATCTTTTTCTTAAGCACCCAAAATAACGCTTTTTTATTTATTTTGAGTAATCCTAAAAATGAGTTTTCAGAATTTTGCTATGTTAGTATGAGATAACATTACATCTAAAACAAAACATACCATTTTGGGGCACCTCTGGAAAAAGCAAAGAAAATGAAGGTCTAGGTTTGAATACGGGCTTTCAACCTTCCACCTAGTCTTCTCATTTTACAGATCTGCCATAGGTCAATTTACTCCTGCAGCCCATTTTAGCCATTAGCCAAAAAGTCTAGAGTTGAATGAAATAGTATCTCTTGAAAATTTTAGCGGTCATACTTTTTTCCTCTAATGATGCCTAATGATACATACAACCAAACGGGACAATCGAGCAGCACAGGCTCAGCAGAAAGGTCTACCTCTGCTTATTCTTTAAGGAACTTAATTTCTCTCTGTCTTCAGCACAGAGCGCCCTACGGAAATCAATGGGTATAAAAAGGTAATAAAGAACTAGTAGCATGTGGGGAACCGCAGCAGGAAAAGGGGATGATTATACAGGCAACTGCCTCTCCCAGTTCCAGATCCCTTTCATTATTACAGGAAAACTTCAAAGCCATAAATCACCTCAGCAGCAGACCTTTCATAATGTCCATCGATACGCTCAAAGGCTTGACTTGCAACAAACGTCCAGTTCAATGAACTGGATTTTTTTTTAAATTCAGTATCAACATTTGCAATCCTGAAACCTTTGCTGGTGACTGAACCTGGCTGACCATGCCTGCCTCAAAACAAGCATCCACACTTGTCTGGCTTTGAACGATTTGCTTAACAAAAAAGATACTCTGGACAATAAAAAAAGGTCAGCAGTCAAATACATCCCCATTAAGCTCTTCTGCTAATTTTACTCAGGAAAAGGTTACTAGCAAAATGTGCAATCCAGTGCTTTGCATCTTATGCATAGGCCTCAGATATAGTGTTTACCTTGCCAGTAAAATACCACAAACTATTGTGCCAGCAATTCTGTGTGCTCTTCACCAAAGGGACGGACTGCTTTGAAGTCGAAAAACAAAATAAAAACTATGGATCTATCTATCTAAATAACTCTGATTGATAGTCAGATATATAAGAAAGCCTGTTGCAAAATCCTGATTGCAATCATAGTGGTGGGATGTGCTCTGGGCTATCTGCAGTTGAATTATGTTTGAACTCTTAAACCTACTCTATGCCCACTGAATCAAAGTTGTTTTCCAAACCAGACTTCAAACTAAGAGAGCATGCAGCTCTTCAAAGTAAGTCACAGACGGTACTCTGCACATTTGATATACATCTTCAAGCATTTCCTCCTCTGCACAGGACAGAAGGCCAAAACTACTGATAAACAAGATTTTTTAAAAGTAGGATGGACTTTCTACCCGTCCTGTTGTAGATATTTGTTTCTGTATCCATGCACTGAGAAATGATTTGCTTTTTGCTGAGCAAGTCAAAATTGTTAGAAGAAAGCACTTAATGCTGAATACTTGCACACCAACCTTCAAATGTCTACGGTTACAGTTAATGCCCAGGTTTCCTGAGTTTATCTGTCCAGTCTTACCCGCTGCTGTTCTTTAAACTGTATCCTATAGTCTCTAAACTTTCTATTTTTGGTGTTCAAACCAACTAACTCCTCACGTAATTCCAAGGCCTAACACAGACCCAGGTTTGCTGCCATTACCTTGCATTAGAAGGTGATGTCTTCTCTTAGAGTCATTGGAAATTGTTGTTTCGATGCTTCTGCAGATACTCTGAGAGGTGTCAGTGTGTCCCCCGTGTCTTCCAGGTCCCTCCTTCCTTTCCATGGAACGAACAGGGTAAGAGGAAGAAGCAATACAATAAATAAAACTGGAAAGACACGAGGAATCTCCTAGAAGCTGTGGCTGCCATCTCTGTCAGAGCCTGGAAGACAGAGAGGAAGAGTTCGAGAAGGAGCACCAGAAGACAATAAATTGCCTCCTATCTATCAGAAAGGAATAAAAAAAAGGCCCTAAAAGTAGATTATCTTTGATTTCTCATAATTATAGCTTTTCCTGTGTTCCTTCTATCCTTTTAATACTAAAATTTCCAAAATATAAGCATAAATATTCATTTAGACAGAACAATAATAGCAATCATCTAAGGAACTGATCACGTATCAGCAGTCCAACAGCCACAGACATGAGACTGTTGTTTGAAAGAGAAATATGACAATGGGAGAATTAAATATATTTTGTGAAAAGCAGCAATATGGTCACTACACTGAAACTGGTTTAAGGAATTTACACAGTGGGTTCTTAGTTACCCTGATGGTGCAGTAAAGCAGATGTAAGAAAACAAAAAATGCAATATAAAATCTATGTAAATTAGGTCATCGGAACATTAATTCATTTTTTGATAAACCTTCTGGAGTCTTCTGTAGAGAACAGACACAATTTTAGACATGAGTGAACAAAGCAGGACCTGGTGAAGACAGCACGGACCTTGCACTAAGCACTAGGCGACGCAGCGATCTAAGCAGGAGTGAAAGAGGAAGGCAAACCTGCTTCATCTGTAATTCAGATAATCCCCTTGCAAATATTTGAAAATCAGCTCAGCTCGAGTCACAATGCGTTCTGCTAATTTTTTCAGAGCAGAGAATCGCGCGTTAGGCTGATGGAGAGGCTGAGTATTCGTTTGGGATTCTTAGCAGATGACAACGGCAATGAAAAATAAAATGGCTTTGTATTTCCTTTGTAAACCAAACAAGCAATGCCAAATTTGGGTCAGATGAAACTTGCCTTTAAAGTTAATATTAAAAAAATGAATTCACCCTTTATATCAAATCTCTTAAAAATATTTAAGAGCATTTTAACTCTGAATGCCTAAAAGAACATATGTCCCTAGTCAAAAGAGGTCTGAAAACTTCCAGCTGAAGGAAATTGGAACAGCTTGCTTTTCCTAACTCTAATATTTAATTATTTCTGATATTTATCATGTTTCCTAGCGACAAACATGTCCTGGGACAATACAGTGGGATAAAAAAAAAAAAAATCATCTGCATCAATAATTAGAAGTACATGCTTACTGTTTACAAATAAATACTTAATTTACAAAATGTGTTCCCTAAATGAAAAAACAAAACATCAATGAGTATGCATCAGCAAAAGCAATGATTTTAAATTTACCTCTGTGAATTTTTTTACCCATGTTGTTTAATAAGGCAACGAGTAAACTGAAAAGCACAAAGAAAAATAAAAAGGTCCTAGCACTGCAGGGATATAAACCACTGCGCTTATCGCAACTGTAAATCAGGCAGGCTGAAAGCTCATTGCCACATAACAAAATCTTCACGCACCATGTCAAACCTGTGCAGTACGTAATGGACAAATGACAAGCTGACAGCTTGCAGCTGAGAGGCTTTCTTCCACAAGGCCAGCTCCCATTTCGAGTGACGCTTTACCACTCCTCCCACCAACACAGAGCACAGGCTGAATGGCAAATTGCTAGCTGTATCCTCCCGCAATCTTCTATTAAAAGTCTTAATATAATTGCAAACTTATTTTTCTCTGAGAACCGAATTCTAGACTATTTTTAGGAATGTCTAAACACATGCCAACAGAGAGCAGATGAACCGAGGCTCAGCTGGCCTTCACCGCTGCAATGAACAGCAACAGAGCTTGCCTTCCACGGGTGGGAAGGGCGGTAAGGAGGGGAAGATGAAGAGAGTTGGAAAACTTCATCCTTCTCATCAACAGAGTCAGAACACTTCATCCCGCTCTGGCTTGGGAAAAATCAGCTGCTGGGGAGGGACCTGAGCAAGAGGGACAGGTAGGACAGGACTTGGCTAAGGCTTTTGTTCAGTGACGTTGGACTTTTTGTGGCTGCTTGGCAGCCGGGGAGAGCTGGCACAAGGCCAGACCTGGCCAGCCGCGTTGGCACAGGGAGCCTGCAGGAGCCTTGCCGGGAGCGCTGGGCAAGGGGAGGTTGTAAGCGTGATGCTCCCAAACAAGGGACTGCCCTTGGCACTGAACCCTTGGCCGTCAGATAAACCAGAGAGGACATGCACCTGTGGAGGCTGCAGAGAAGGAGCTCAGTCCATCCCTCAGGCATAGGTAAGGTAGATGAGAAAGGAACAGGCTCTGTCCTCCTCAATGTGGTACGTACGACTTTTCCAAAACACAAAAGCTACTGCAGCACACACGCTCTCCTCTCTCGCTGCGGGACATCACAGAAGCTAGAGGCGCAGCCATAAGCAGGCTGCAGCCACACCGCTCGCTCTGCAAACGTAACGTACCCTTAGGGCACCAGGGAAGTCGTGAGTTCAAAACGCCTCAGGCAGAGGATGCAACTCAGTTTGGGCTTCTCCTCTCTCCAGTATCGGAGGGCAAAAGAAGAACAGTTGACAGCCACCAGCTCCTTCCTCAGCAATCTGTAAGTCTAGCACATCTGCCCCATGCTTTATTTACGAGTGGATGAAATAAAACAATTGGATTTGTGTCAGCTGGAATATCTAAATGCTGAACAGAATGACAGTTTGCAGTTTTTCATTTTGGCCACACAAATACACAATCCGCATTTTACTTTATGCTTGAGTCAAAATATCCTGGCTTTCCTTCCAGAGCTAGAATTAAATAGGATGGGCACAGGCAGCCGCTTTGGGTCCTGCTGGCTTGTGTCGCTTAGAATAACGCAACCTAATCGCCACCTCAGAGGCTGAGGATAGTGGAGAAATGAAATTGTTGCCTTCCCTTCACTTTTTGATGTCTTGCACTATGCAGACTCTAAGACCAGTGCTGTGTTGGCTGCATTTGTTGTGTTTCTAACTTTAATGGAAACCTAGCAGTAGAGCTAAAGACAGCAACCAAAAAAGCGAACCTTCTCTCCTGCCTGTGGGCTGAAGTCAAACTATGTACTTATTAATAAAGGGAATTATCTTGTATGCAAGGTTTTTCTACAATAGAGATTAGAGATGCAAAATTCTTTTTATGTATCATCCTCCCTTCTTTATCCTGTGAATAGCTCCCATAAATAGGAAAGTGCAGAAAGCGCAAACTGATTAAGAGTTAGCAGAAAGCTCTAGTAACTGATAAGAATACATCAGCAGTAGCTAAAATGTGGCTTCTGCTTTAGAGGTTTTAATTGAAATACAAGTCTTCTGCTGTTTGGGTAGTAATTCCATAGCTGTCAAATATTACTAGTGCAAAAACTATGGATAATGCTGAGTTTCAGATAATTTTTTTCTTTTTAAAATGAGGCAATCCGAAATGTAATATGAAAACTTCTGGGGAAGGATCAATACGCTCTTGATCAAGACGATACAACCAAGTTTTTCACACAAAGCCTTTCTTTAATAGGATTTTTAAATAATGGGCTATTCACTGAGATGGAATTACAAAAGGCAAATCTAAGGAAGTTTCTTATACATATTAACTAAAATGGAATTCCTAACAATGGTTCGTATAATAAATAGCCAATGCACTAATCATTATTAATAATATTTTTAGCTTGCTGTTTAATTCTTCAAGAAGTCAGGAGACAATTTTAAAAGCCCCCTAAGACTAAAAACAAAAGCTAGCATATTTGGAAATCATGCATATTCATATAAATATCGGTTACCTTCAGGTCTGTACAAAAATATCTGGATACTTATTAAAAAAAAAAACAACCACCATTTGATTTAACCACTCTTACACTGGTTCGACAGCGATCCTCCTATCCCGCTATAGGGTAGATCCCGCCTGCCCGGAGTGCCCCAGCTACTGCAAGGAAGAGGGGATTTGCAGCCGGGCTGGGCTCGGGCTGCCAAAAAGAGCAGGGCTGCTGAGCCCCAGTGTCACCTACGGGGACCTTGCCGCCCCACAGCACCCGGGTGTCCCCGGCTCCCCACTCGGCACCCTGAATCTGCCGGGGACATAAGGTTGAAGTCACAGGCGCCAGAGATGCCTGGCACAGCCAGAAACAAGCTCCCTTTCCAGTATGCAATTTGCAGGCTTACGCCCCTGGAACCTGACCGCGGCCTGAGTCAGAGCGCTGGTAATTATAGTATACGCTTTTACTGGGGAAAATTATCCTCTAAACACACCAAAGAGTGGCCATTTCATTTCATTTCTTCTAGTATTTGCTGAAATACTTCCAAAGAGGCATTGTTTAATAAAGATGAAAGGTAGCGCTGCCACATGATGTTTCCTATTCTGCTATGTGAAAAATGGCAATTTTCTCACCATGCAAATTACTCATGAGTTTTATGAGTATTACTCATAAAACAAGCCCGCCAACCTGCTGATCTTTTTGCCACTATTCCATTTCTATTTGGAGTGACCAGAAGGAACTTCAATATTTCTAAGTATTTTTTCTAAATAAAGAGCGATTCAGATACGGTAAAAAATATTCATGTACGGATGGGTCTGTAAGATTTCTTCATCTCTATTCTTTTCATCTCTGTGGATTTTACTAGTTCCACAGGCATTTACAATCCTACCATTAGAATGAATTACTGTAAAACTAGGTATTATGTCTTTATCGTCACATAATATGTGTGAACTTGTATTCACTCTGCACATTAGGCAGGTGATAACCAGAGCGTATTCCAGTTATGCAAACCGTAAATTTAGGTAATACCACAACTATATTACGTGTCTTTCAACAAATGGGAGTTTTCCATTCTCTTTGCTTGTTATTCCAATTAGCGTTCATAATAAAGTCACTGAATTGCTACTTCTTCAGTTTCTTTATCTTACTGATTGTGTTTTCTACATGCCTTCTTAGTCCTCTGCTCTTGCATTGCTTAAACCTCTTTTGGCTGTTCCAGTCAATCTTCAGACAGAAGAGTACGTTTGCTATCTACTACGAACAGGTATCCTCTTCCTGCACTTCTCTTCCAGTGATCCCACTAGCGGATGATGTACAAAAGAGAAATATTCACCAATTACACAGCCAGTAATTCACCTCGTGTATTTTCTGCCTTATCCTTCCTCTTGTGCACTCTCAGGGATCTCTGAAAATGCCATTTCGACTCTCCTCTTCTCTAGCTTTCTTCTGTAGTCCCTGAAGCATCAATAATCAATACAGGCAATACCGACCCTCTGTGGGGTCTGCAGCTCGCTCTGCTGATACTCACTCTGCAGCAGCTTAAGTAATGCAAAGAGCTGTTGTTCTGCATATGCAATGTTGCTGCAGGTTACGGATTCAAATACATTTCACACTTCTAATACCATTTGAAAATATTATTTCCAAGTATTTATTTTTTTAATTTTGGGACATGCAGAGAAACCTATTTCTCGTACAAAGTGCAAAGTTCATTAGCCATAACAGCGCACTCTGCCTTGGTGTCAGATGACACGGCATTAGTTATCACAGAAAATACATAGAACAGTGATATTCAAATCCGAAAGCACAGGAGACTTATCCACTAATTTTATGAAGGCTACAGCAAGGAATTCTAGATTGAGCATAAAAAGTAAGAAGACATTTTACTGTCTATACATCATTAACCCCTTTTTGGTTATAAACTCATAAACCATAAATTCATTGTGTTTTGTGCCCACTGCACAGATCAGAGAGAGGGCCAGAACCTGCTAAATAATATATTTAATTATTTATTCATAGGATATCTAAATGCAAATAGCTACAAAGGAGCCAAATTCATCCTCAGATATTTAACCCAAGGTTTAACTGAAAAATGCTTAGGTTATTTAAAATTTCAGTGTTTAAATTTAACGTTAACTAACCTGCCAGGCTAATTATAGCAAATCTCACTGTAGTTTCCAGAGGTATCTTTTATTTGTCCACTATTTCACTGTGATAAACCCTGCTGAATACAGAATTTCCAATGGTACTAATGCATTTTAAAGATAAGGTGCAGAACATGTAATTGCCTTTTTTAATCAAACAGTAAAATGATTCTATTTGCTTAGGCCCTCCTTCTGGGTTGAATAACAAAACATTTAGTTGTCACCTTGAAACTTTCTATTAATAGTGTTTCTCTGCAGACATAATGCTTTTATTTTAACTGCCTCCATTTCTGTAAAAGGTGAATTTCAACAAGTCAAAGTGCCGATAACACGTCTGAAGATAAAAATTTGTGTATCATAAAAGATTTGTACTATCAGAAGGAATATGTGAATACATTGACATGCCTGTAGTCCTTTGCAAATGCCATTTGTGGCTGTCAGTACAGCAACAGCGGAAGTTTTACATTTTCTTATATTTCACCTTCAATTATTTACATTTTGATAGTATTTTCTTACCAGATTATCTGTTTATTTATTTTTAGAGTTATACCATTCTGACCTTGCCTAAAGGACCGAAATTGGCTTGTACTTACCCAAAATACCTACATTTTACACAGCTGGTGTCTTTGCACACTACATGATGCCTCTGCTTTAAAGATGTTCTGGGCTATGAATCACAAGTTTCTCTGTCTGCACTGCAGACACAGGCAGGACAGGTAATGTGTCATATGCAACTATTTCTCTGCTGAAAGGAAATATTTTCTCAGCAATTAAAATTCTGGAGTTTTTGTCTCTCTCAGCCTTATCCACACAAACTTAGAAACGTGGACTGAAAAAGCTCGCCTCGGACTATCTTGAGGTTCATCTTTGCTGTAGAATTAATTTAGCTGTATGATCAGACTTTGCCCTTAAATCGATGCTCATTCACATACCAAACCGTTGCTTCTACTGTTTTCTACCTGACCTGGTTGGTTCCCCTGCAAGTGAAGGCTATTACTATTCTTCCTGGAGATCTTGCAACGAGAGTGCCAACTAAAACATTGAAATGCTGACACCTGTCCACTGTTTTTCCACAATCCCCCCGCAATTCCAGAAAGACAAAAAAGTCCTCCCACACCTTATTCTGAAAGGAATGGCAGGAATCACTTCATGTTAAGAATCAGAGAGTATGATAATCGTGAGTACGACCACATTTATCCCATTTGTCTCGCGGTGGTGCCACATACCCAGTGTTGGGCAGACACAGTCGCCTGAGGACTTGCAAGCGGCATGAAGCCATTGGCCAGTCAAAGACCTCACTTCTCACCTAAGCACTGTCATTCCCAGAACTTCACCTCCCGTTCAAGGGAGCTGCAGCTCACTAGTATAAGCATACTAAAAATAAGCAATGAGATGGCCAGAATATAGCTATTATTATGAAAGGAACTGTGCAATATCAAAATTGTATATAATTATACTACCAAGGTACAAAAAAGGAAGTTGTCCCCAGCAAAGTTAATAAAATGCATATTCAAAAGGATGTAGCAAAACTGGGGTAGCCTGAGGAGGAGGAATTTGTAGTTATGGGGAAAATGAAATATATCAGAAGATAGAAGGAAAAAGCCTTTGTCTGGGCCAAACTGTTTTCCTTTGCATCATAACCCCTCAGGACAGAACCTATACCTATTGTAGGTATCAAAGTAAAAGTTTGAGTTGCTCAAAACAATTGTCAGAAAATCTAAAGTTAGTATGCAGAACAAGTATTCTCATTTCCGAATACTTTTTAAAGAAGGCAAATTGTTTACACATTCTCAAATTAAATTCCCAAGACGCAAGATACTATACAAAAACAAAACGTTGCATTATGGCCTCAATGTCTTTATCGTAGGCAAGGATTCCAGAGGGTCAGTTAGCAAAACAAGATACCAGCCATTCAGCAGCATAATTTCTATAACATATGCCCCATAAAGATCCATTTCAAATAGACCTTGCCAAACAATCAACAAAACAGCAACTATTTCAGTTAAAACCGAGCAGCAAGGAACAGTGCTCTGTCAAGGTAAAGAACAGCAGGACGAAAAAAGGAAACATTTAATTTTACTTTTCTTCCTAGGCAAAACTTCCTTCCTAAGTTTATTAGGATTTCAGGTAGGGATGCAGTACAAGATCACTCATTTAGGTTGGAAGGGACCTTTGAAGGTCATCTGGTCTCATCCAACCCACCACAAGTCAAATCCAATGGCACACACGCCCAAAAGACAACACAGACGCTAAATCAAAACTACTACCTTGAATGTCCCTTTGTTTAGCGACTACTGCATCCCGGCGACGCTTTAACTTAGTAAAAGTTGCAGCTTGGTCCTTTTCACGTTTTTTTTTTTTGTACATAAGCAGAAGTACTTTGCAAGGCTGAGCCACTTGGCTGAGCTCCCATCCACGGCTGAGTGGGGCCCCGGAACAGGCACACTTTCACCCAGCTTCCCCATGAACACACGCTTTCTTGGTAAAAGCCCATCAGATCAGCTCCACTCAAAATGAAGTGATTGCTGCCATTTCCTTTTGAAATGCATCCAGAGGGGAAGGCTGGCAAGGCAGAGAGGGAAGCAAGAGAATGGAGAAGGGGAGAGGTGAAAATAGAATTTAAATGTTAAAATACCTGCCTAGGAGCAAAAAAGCAACGTTCAACTCCCTTCTGCGACTGGATTTTAACCCTGGTCTTCTGTTTAACAGACCACTAGGATCCTTAATTACAGATTACTCCGAATGTGGGATTTTCACCGTTCCTTCTGCTGAAACCATGCAATTTTGCAGAAAACAACGCATGAGTCACTGAGCAAGGGGGAGTAGGGCTGCAGTTAATGACTCACCGCAGGTGATGGAAAGATTCTGATGAAAGAGTATAAACCAAGAAACAGGTTTTGTGCTAAAAACACACTTGACCCCTCCTCATTTCTATCCTAGTACTCTGCCACCCAAATTTTGACTGCTGCCCTTGGGCACTGAATAGAGAAATTATTAGCGAAGATGCTCTCACAGGACCTGAAATGGGATAAAATTTTCTGGTGGATCTGCCCGCATCTTTCTTAAACTGAGCACACTTCAAATACCAAAAGGACTTGCAGTCTCTAATGCTAGGTTTTGTTAGGGCCCAACTGGAATAAGGTAACATTTGGAAAAAGGCAATTCAGATCTTTCATGCGGGACTGACTCAAAATGAAACGGACTATGAACAAACCTCCCCAGTGGCCGGTACGCCCTCCAGGCTTGCTCTACATTCAGCATCTTTTTTTGGTGGCTTACTAGACTTCCTAAAGATGAACTTTAAAAAGTCTTTTTTTTTTTTTTTTGTCTTTATAAGTGCCTATTCCTCAGCGCCTGCCAACCGGATAGTGTTAGATGTTCTTGGCGTGCCCCAAAGTCCTCATCCCCCAAGCCAGCGTGTTTCCCTCTCCAGCACCTTTTGCTCTTCTCCCAGAAGGTGCAATCTCCCCTCTCTCCCTACTCTACCTGCACTCACACAGTACCCAAAAGTAAAAAAAAAAATACCCACACAGAACAGTTATACCATCTGTCAGACAGACACATGTAATGTCCTAACAGTCCCTGCAGTTTACTCCATGCAACTAAACCGGACAACTCCACAGTCTCATTGCAGAGTCGAACCTAAACCATCCCTATCATGGCCTCCTCATTTTATATTCTTCTTGATGACTTTGACGGTAATTTCTTCAGGATCGGGAAGACACAAGGAAGCTTATCTGCTTGTGAAAAGGCCTGACTTTTAGGAATATAGCAAAATAATACCAAAAGCAGCCATTGGCTGCTTTTTCTGGATCTACTGAACCACTAATAAATAAATAAATACAAGAAACATATTCCTATAGATAGAAACAATATAAAATACCAGATAACGATCTTAGAGTTGTAAAGTTTTCTAGGTAACTGAATCTTTGCAAAGAGTTTCTAACTTAAGGAAGCAGGCAGAAGCTGATTTCATGTCAATCAAGTCACTGCAATAAGAGACTCAGGAAGCAATTGGGTGCTGAGATTTCACATTTATTTATTCCAGTTATTTGCGTTCATCAGTACGTGTAAAGAGCCTGAGCTGCTGCCTGTAGTCATTTAATCACTGAAATTCGCAACCTTTCCTCTAGCCCGAGCATTTTATGAGCTGGCTTTGGGATTATCTTATGCACTTGTGCTTTTCACTCTCTGCAAGGCAAATGAGAGTGCAAAATAAATGAATACTTTCATGAAAAATTATCCTATAAGATCTACTGTTACTTCAGCAATGAAATTACTACGATTTCCATTTGTAAAAAGAATACATTGCATCTCCTGGTAGCTTTTCCACTCATGATTTCAAGACAGTGATGTTTGCTAGTGCTGCTGGAATGCAGCAGTAATATTTGCAAATTAATTCCAATTGTCAGATATTAGTGACAAATGCTGAAATTGCAACTGAAACACACGGACCCAGAAGTGACCGTCTGAAACGTAACTTTACATGTTCCACAATCTTTCAACACAGGCAAACGCACAAAGGTCCCTTTTTCTCAAACCTTATATACTGGTATGACAAAAATATATTCTATGCTAGTTTTATTAGTAAACTCAATAAGGAAAAGATATATTTCTTATAGTCAAAAAACAACTCCCCAAAATGTCTTTTCTGACCAAATACTTCCTACGTAATAGTAATAATCTATCTCTCAAAAAAAACCCCATATCCAATCACCAACTCAATATACTACTAATGTTATGAATTCAATGGGCCACAGCATCTACAGCCAGTACAATGAGACATTATCTATCAGTGCTAGAGCGATAAAACACTCGTTCTTATGTTTGTATTAAGTAAGGGAAAAAAAGCCATGATTATGTTCAAAGATATTACTACGTAATAACTCAAGGAAGCAAGTGAGTGTTAAATTATAATATTGCTGATAGTCTCATTAACTAAAACTAATGAAAATTCTGATAGTTACACTTTCTGCTCCAGCTATCAATAATAGTGACATACAGTACAAATGATACAGCAACACACGGTGCAACACAGTGTTTTCATTTCAGTCACAAAACAACACAATTAAGAACGTATGCTGTGTCGGGAAGACTGAATCAACTGTGGAAAGCATTCGGTGAACAGCCGTAAGGGACAGACTCGTGTACTTACAGCAGACATCCTTAGAGCAGGAAAAAGAATGGTGCTTGATACGACTTCAGACGATACTCAGTGTTAACAGAGAGAGACGGAAACACAGTCTGCACATTTATGAAGGAAACTCAGACACACAGAAACATACACTTCATCTTCTTGTGACTAATTCAGAAATTAAGACCGAACCACGCAGAACCACTGCATCCATGAGAGAATTCTAATACAAGTTTCTTCAGATTGCTAAATCTGAACTAGTGCATGGCGTACACATGCATCGATACCTACCTCTCATAGCACATTAATTTCTGAGCAAAACCAGGCTTAATACGTGGTTTAGAAAATATATATTAACAATCTCAACCTTTAAATCATCTTCAGGGAATTTCAGGTTTAAACTAGGTATTACTATTGCTATCCAACCATTAACGAAACTCCCTTTGTTGATGGATGCTGGACAGGCAGCAACTTTCTAAGCCAGTTTCTTCCAGATGATCACTTTGGTTACTTCCAGCCAGCTCTTTGGGGCCGACACAATCACAGAAAAAACAGCGCTGGAGGAAACATATGGAGGTCATCCAGTCCAATTTCAAAACCAGAGCAAACTTTAAAGTTAGACCAGGTTGCTCAGAGCCTTGTCTGAAGGAGTTTTGAATGTCTCCAGAGATGGATATTACACAGTCACTCTGAGAAACAGGCTCCAGCGCTTACGTGCTCTCTGCGTAAGAAACATCCATAAGTACCCGTATTTTTAAATTCTCATATATGGGGATATCATTAAGCCATTTGTTGCAAAATCAAAGTATAAATCTATAAAGGAATCTGCAGCTAAGGCTCGGTACATATCCTGTACTCTTAAAAGGGATTTTGAACACAGCATGATGGGGATTCCACATTAACTGCTTTTTTGAAGGTCTCCACAGTGCCTCAGCCTACAGTTAACCAACAGGTCAGGGCTTTCTCCATACCTCAAACGCTTGCTATCTTGTAAAAAACACTTTTCTAGAGTGATATGATTTCAGAGTTATTTGCTGTTGAAGAATATGCAATCAAAAGAAGCCTCTTCAAAAGTGGATATTATAATTCGCAACAGAATTCTTATTTTGTTGCAATGAAAAATATGGTAAAGAATGTTATGCCACGCTCATTTTCTTCTACTCTATAAAAAAAATCAAAGTAACAAAGTCTAAGAATTTCCACTTTTATTTAAAACTACAAATCTAAGTCATTTTAAGGGTTTAGCACAATCCTCTTTCAAATAGCAGCAGAAGAATGACTTTTGAAATTTGGCTAATGAGAACATGAAGGGACAAGGTACATATCCACCTGTCCTCTCCTGTGTTAAAGGATACACGAGGAAAGAAAGTACAGTACAAAGTTGTCTGTTGGGGAACTGCAGTCATGGCCATCTTTGGATATGTTGCCTCATCACAGTCTGTCACTTTTTAACAACACAGTTTCTTTTGCCAAACGCTTTTATGAACTCAAACCATGTTAGATCTGTTAATTCTGTATGGAAACCGATTTGTGCAATAACCACCGGGAAACAAACAAGTCAATTTTCTTCTACTTTCCACAGATTTCAGCAGTTGGACTGTTCTGCTTTAGCTCTCTGGGAAAACGTTTCTTTTGATGTAGAAATTGACTTTTCAGTTTGTCCATCATAAGAAGTAGCCTGCCTACTAAAGTAGTTTCCTTTGCTGTCTATGCTAAAATGTTTGTGTGACTCAAGATTGAACTTATCCTGTACCCGCCCATACACATAGTTGAAAGAGACATAATTTTAGCCTTTCCTTTTAATCACGCCTGTTTTCTGTCCGCCCTCCAAGGTCTGTCTAGCTGCAAGATCACTATGCTAATCTGCTGTTCCTTCCTCATTATTTAAATATTCTTCTCCTCCCTCAGATTACAAATTTAAACCATACTTTGGACTACCCTCCCTCTCCCCCTGCCCAAAAAAGAAAAAAGTGTAAGCAATCTCAGTAAGCTTAAACATCTAACATGATACAAGCATGGTCTCAGCTTTACAATATTATTTCTTACCAATTCAAAAATAACATTTAGCAGAAACTTAGATCTCTGCAGAATTCACATGAAAATACAAGAAAAACAACATTGAACATTGGTTTAGAGCAATGTTCACTTGAAAAATGTCTGTACAGTGTTACAAAAAGGAAAAAATCCTCTGTGAAATGCAGAACTATTCCTATGTCTTTTAAAAACAGGCATTTAGGACAGAAAACGTTCTAGATACTGCAACAATTCCAACTTCAGAGTGTCTTTCCAAAATGAAGCAGTCACATGCCTGAACTGTACAGTTTTGTAATTCACATGAGTATTTTCCATTTCCGATAGGTGCATTTGTAAATAAATCTGTGGACAGATATTGTTTTTTAAAAAATGTCTATATCCCCCAGATTTTTCAGGGGATAAACGAATTTCATCTATAAAATGAAAATAGCTAAGGAATATCTAGTAGTCTGCATTACAGAGTAGTACTAGCTATATAGTGTCTCCTTTACTGTTTCTTTTTATATGGTAGATAAATATCAAAAAAATAAAATATACAAAGAAACTGTGAAGATGAAGAATAAATCCCACTGACAGTCATGAATTGTTTCAGTGCAGAATAATACAAGGCTTGATAATTTACAAGGTTGTAGGAGGCTTAGATTAGCAGTGCACTTACAACTCTGGAGAATTATATGTACAGCAAAAATCAGTATGGACCAGAATAGCATATGTGAATCATTGCAAGTCTTTCTTGGGAAAATACATATTTTGGTAAAGCAGCATAATAAAATTTGTGAATATACCTAAAATTTATTTTTTTTTTTGGGGGGGGGGAGGGGGGGACAGAATTTATATCATGTTTTATTAATTTTTCCTTGGCATCATTCTTGGAAATTCTTTTGGCATAGGTCTGTCCACTTTCTTACTACAAATCTGGGCTTATGTCCACCTGAAAAGCCTGGTTTAATTCTGGAGGAAAACCTCTTACAGACTTGCCAGAACATTTTTGGCAGGAAAGAACAGGCAGGCCCCTTATGCCATTGCAGTCAGAGGCCAGACCCTCGGGGGAGCTTACCTTCGCTTCCCAGGACCTTCCTGAGACACACAGATGTGCATCACCTTGCAGTGATGCCATGAGATCCTTGCAGACCAACTTGTTTCAAATTTAGGAACCATGCCGCAGGCTGGAAGTGTTTTCTTTAAATAGGAAAAGAAGATTTACTCTGAAAACTCTGTTTAAGCATGCTTTTTGTTAAGGAAACAGTATAATTGAAGCTTTGATTTACCACATAGATTTCAAACGTGTTCATTGTCTCAAATATTTCAGGAGAGAGGGCATGCTTTCAAGTCCGCATTATTGGAATGTAGCTAGCTTCAAAAAATATTTAATTTATTACTTAAAATACTTATAACCGTATCTCCTCATTCCTCACCTGCACAATATCCTCCTGTTTTTTAAAATTATTACATAAGCTGTACAGAACAGAGCTGTGACATGAAGTGCATCCATTTTCAAGGATATCTGAATATAACAGTAGTTCTTAAGAAAACATACTTTTATAATTGCACATAGAGCTGAGCGCGCCACAAAAGAGAATAGAACAAATAGTCTTTACGCTCTCTTACAAATTAACCTTTTTAAAATTAAAAAAAATCAGAAAAACAATCTGTGCCTTTAAAGAACTCAGTTTTTTAAATCTTATGAGCATATAGCTAACTAGTAGCTTTACTGTAACTCTATAATTGTGCAGTTTTGAAACATTTTGCCCTAGCGAATCTACAAATTTTGCCTGACAGCACCGTTTTGAATAGGACTCCTCATACTCCCTAAAACTGGCAGAGGAAATATTTATGCTAAGCCTTTAAAATGTCAGAAATAGCAGGCATAAAAAAACTATTTAAAAGCAAAGTCCTTTTAACCACTTTAGGCGAACGATTGGTAGGATATACCTGAACTGGAGGAAAATTGCAGTAATTTATCTTTGAGAGCTCATAGATGCTTTTCAGTTATATAATAACAGAGCTGAAGAGCACCTCATTTGTGGGAAAGCTGATTATAGGTCTCATGGTTTTAATGGCCCAAACCCACTATTTCTATAAATGGTTATGCTGACTCTAGTGAAATTTGCCTGCTTGTGCCAAGGCAGAATTTGGCCACAGGATTAAAATAGAGCAGGTTGCCCTGCACTACAGCCACAAAGCATCTAACATGCTGAAGGCAACAGGTTGAGACTTACTGCAGTGGAAAGGATCTTCATGATGAAAGACGGTCATTAACCTCTCTGTTCAAAGTGCAGGGTGCAATTAAAAACACCACGACATGGTTATTGGCAAATTTAAACCTTAAGCAAAATTTATGGCAGGGCAGACTGAATGCAAAATATTATTCTAGCACACAAACTACCATGTGCATTTGAGGTCGCAATCATTACTAAATTAAGTTATATTTTTAGTATGATTCCTGGTGAGTCAACTGCAATTCCATTACTGTTGCACATTTAACTGAAATGTGCGTTATATTCTGGAAAAATAACATGAAATTATCGAATCATTTCCTAGCTTCCAGCCTGTCCTACAGCTTTTACCCATTGCTACATAATAACTTCCAGCAAAAAAAATCCAAAACAAAGCAAGCCCCCCCCCCTTCAATCAATTAAAAAAGAAGTAACAATGCTGTTTTTGTAATATTCTTATCTGATTTTTGAATATCAGGTTTCATCTCACGTTCAAATATGCAGTCTGTCACTCCTGAGTATTACACTTCTCAAGCATAAATCTAAGCACAAAAGGAAATATTAACATTCTTTATATTCCTTTCTCAATATATATTTTGAGGGAGAACTAGTAAAGCAGTTAACGGTACTCCAAGGATAAACTTACAGAATAAAAGTTTCTGGGACACCAGACTGATTTTATTATCTTATACCCGAACAACGGTAACTGGTGGTGTCTATTCTGGATGAAATTTGATATATCCAGTCAGAAATAAATTATGAAGAATTTAATGTAAGAAATGCTCTTAATCTTAAAAGTCTTGATGTAGAAGATAAAATGAACTGATATAAAATTTTGAACAATTAAACTGCGAAGACATGGAATAGCACCTGAAAAGGAACTATGAAAATCCTAAGGGCCTTGAAAGGTGGAGAGTGCTAGGGGGACTGGTCATCCTCAGTATTGCCAAAGATAGGATGGCAGGTGGGGAAAAGTTGCATAAATGATGTGCACTCAGAACATCTGGCATTTTTGGATTTCTTTCCTCTAAAAGTGCAAAAAGCAGCGTGATTTTACTCCCAGCATATTCACAGCTTTGAAACATTCGAATCATACACACCATTACCCTGAACGCTGCCAGTTATGCGTTTTTTAACGATCAAAATGCAATTTTCCTTGTGCAGTGACAGGTAGAAATCTCTGGTCAAGCAAATGACATTTCTGGTTATCTGGTGTGCAGCTTAGGGATTCGATCAAGGCTGCAAGTAGCTTTCAAATGCTGCGAGTCCAACCAGCAAGCAGCTCCTATAACGTTCTCCTGCCATCAAAGACTTACCTGAAATGCTATGGAATTAGCCAAGTTTCAACTAATCAGGAATTTATGATCCTAACTTTTACCCAGACACATCTGACACTAGCTAGAAACCTGAGAATCCATATGCTCGTCTAACAGAAAGCAAAAATGCCACCTCTCTCTGCATTGTCCTACCTAAAAAAGGAGGAACCACTGCTAGAAGTGGAAGTGGAAAACATGGCTATGGAAGGCATACCTTATTTGAAGACCTGCAGGAAAGAAAAGTACTCAAATCAATATGAAAAAGCGCAATAACTGCAAAGATAAGCCCCTATTTCTTACTATCAAGCTTCTAGATAATTCAGGTCCTCAAAATGGAAGGGTATTTGAATTGATAGTAGTTCACTTATCTCTGGTTTTAAGAGAGCTCTAGAAATACTGGTATAAAATCCATTCTTCAGAATCCACTATGCATCGCTATAGTATCTCAGCACAAGGTGCATAGACTCCAACTTTAAAAAAGTCATTTGTGTTTTAAAGTACCTGTATGTTTGTGCATACACATATGTGTAGACATATATACATACACACATATTTATATCTGCGTGTTTAGAATATCTAGGTTATAATCCACCGTTTCCACATCTTTAATTTCCCAAGCAGTACCACATATCTTTAGGCATACCCAAATGCCTGCATTTTATGCTCATGCTCATTACATATGTGTAACAGCTACATCGTCTTCCACGAAAGGAGATGAGGAATGCTTCGGGTCAGCGAGGCTCCTCTCCTACAGTGCTTTCCACGTTTTGTCTGTGGGTAGCTCCACACCGTGGAGTTGGATGTTTGAATCGTGCTGTGGAGTCCCAACCTGGACTCCACTTGTGCCCCTCACCTTACGGCTATCTGATGGTCTGTCTCTCTGAGCAAGTATTGGTCTTAGATGCATTATTTACTGCATTCTTTGGTAAACACACTTTAGAAATAATCCTATAACATGCCTCCCAGGATCAGAGGCGTGCCTTGAGTGCTGACTCAAGTGTAGGCAGTTAGCTTTCGTGAAGTCCTGTGAACGCAGTCTTTCTCGAGCAGGGGGTTAGGAAAAAGTGAAACCACCTCAATAAACTTAATAACCTGGCACAGGCTGACTGTTGGAAGTAATTGCTGTAATTCTACTAATATATGAAGCAAGATTTTAAGAGAAATTATTAAATGAGTCTCTATGTTTCAATTTTGCCAATTCACACCTCAGCATGGCAGTGAACAGAAAAAAGTTTTGGGGACAGCAGGCTTCACCTGCATAGATCTTTTCTCATTTGAAGAATCTACTAAGCGATCTCAAAGCAATAACGGAAATACATCATAGACACACTCTTCAAACATCCTCATGGCACTTATTTTCCCTTGAACATATTCCCTTTTTTACTGACACCTCTTTACAAAAAAGGTGAGAGCATGGTTTTTGCTAAAGACAGCGACTATGTCATACATTTAAAATGTTCAGGGTACAGCAGTTTGTACTTTCAATCTTTTATTTTTCCTAATGATAACTATGAAATGAAATACAAAATAATGAAATGCTATCATTAGAGCTAAGCAGATCTTTTCCCTTGAGAAGTCCTTTAATGGAAAATACTTTATCCCAAAGCAAACTTTTGGGGAAAAATATAACTTGTGACAAAGTAATCAATATTCCCATAGTAAATGGGAAAGTAAATACAATTTTTTACTTTGACTTGGAATTTCAAATTAAATTGCCTTTTTTTTTTGTTTGAAGACAACTGCACAACAAACTGAAGTCTGACAGAAAACACTCTGAATTCTCTTTAAGAATAACAAAATATTTTGAAAAGTATTTTTGCTATAAATTTGCTCTGTAAAACACCCAAGACTCTGGCAAGGTCTACTTTCAGATATGGACGAGAAAACAAGGCAAAGTCTTAGAGAGCAAGAGACAGAATTGGCAAATGGACAAAATAGGGTTTGACAGAACCAATGCAAAAGTATAAATATATACATATATATATATGCACACACACACACACACGCACACATGCACACATATGGATATATAAATATATATTTACGAAAGAAAGCTTTCTGCCACCTGTAACAGATGGCCTGGAGGAGCTGGCTGATAGTAGAAACAGCAGTCCACACCCAGGACTCACCCTTCAAATAGCCTTAAGAATTCATGCACAGATCTTCACATGGCATTTTCAGCTATGGAGAAAGCCTTCATTACCAGACGCTTCCTTCTCCCTTTGTACTTAAGCTCCTGAAGTAGACCCAAGAGTTGCTGTAGTGACACTTTTTCCTGGCACTCTCTCACCCTCTCTGCATCCCTTCTTGTCCTCTTGTGTTTTCCATCATCAACTGCTTTGCCCAGTAGCTACTTCACAAACGTATCATTCTAAAAATGCTTCCTGACATCTGTTTCCAATTCATCTTTTTTCATGCCCTTTTCAAGCTCTATATCCTATCATCAGTAGAGCGGGCCATATTCATCCTTGATATAACTAATATAGCCACTGGCTCTAGGGATAGATTTGGCCTTATCTGTTCAGAGGGTTAATTCCTGTCTAAGCCATTTAAAATGGCATTGCAATGCAATTCCCTCATGAGTGTCGTCATCTGTACGGGGCACCTCTGTTTCTCCTGTAACACCATTTACTCTCAGGATCATCTCTTTGTTTTTTATCAAAGGTTACCTATTTCATGCTGCACTACTTTCTTTTGAAATCACAGCAATGCTCTTAGGCTTTTTGTGGTGATATTAGTCACAAAAGTTCAAAAGGAAAATAACAGTTACCTGGTCAGTCACAAGGGCTTCCAGACACTACAGTGACATACATACTCACACAGGCAAATACATGAAGCTGCAAAACTAAAGTGAAAGTCCCCTGCCTGTTCCCTGCAATGTTCAATAGAAAAACAATGATAAATTCTTTGTCATCTCATGCCACGTGGCCTTCAGGAAAGAAACTTCCGGGAAGAAGCCACTTAGACTTAAGCTGTAAAACTAATCTCAGCTAGGATGCAGACACTTGCTGCTGCAGTCGGAGTACTTTCCAGTTCTGTTCGGCTGCTCTTCCACACCTCTTTCACCTTTTTTCATCTCTGCTACACCCTCCGCTTTCCATTTCCTCAGGGCTCCTTCCTTTCATTGCCTCTCTACCTTGCTTATTCATCCTCTCCAAAGCTCTCCCCCTTTCATCCCTGCAAAATAATCATGGCTTGAATTTGACTCTGGTCATTTGGCAGCATTATGTCTTTTTCTTCTGCCCTGTTTCTGTGCTGTAAATTAAGGTTTGAAGCTTTTTGGAGGCTCGGGGACAACTTTCTGTTGATCTGTGCGATACTTAGTGCAATGAGTAGCCCCTCAACAAGCATAACTGATGCCCTAGGTCCAGATTCTGGATGATCTTCAACAGGTATTAGAGAGACTCAAATTCATATAAAATGATACGTCTTAGTAAGGACAAGAAATGATAGCATTAGATGGCACTTGCTACAGCATTGTTGTATACAGAAACGCACACAGAGAAATGTCTATAAACGAAATTATTTTAAATCTTTCATGTTTGAACCAGTAACAAGCTTTGCTATTCAAGTTGAAGCTTTGGCTTGCATAAATAAATGATTAAAGCACCATTCTAAAGTGATTTGCCAGGAAACAACTCTCATATTTTGAAATATTGACATGAAGAAGCATTTTTTCTCAATTTTCCTAACCTCTAATATTTTGTTAGCTACACTTAAAAAGTTGCTTGCATATAAACGTGGGCTTGCCATAAGAGCTGGAGGAAAGACAATTTCAACATCATGCCAAAATACTTGCTACGGAACATGATGCGAATGGTTCTAATGTAAAATGAATGCGGCACCTGTACAGTTTGGACTGCCAAAAAAGCTCTCTCTGACAGTAAGCAAAAACAATGAAAAATGAGTGGGCCAAAATTCTTAATTTTTGATAACTCCAGTTACTTTAAGCTCTTGGGTTCAGGAAGCCATGAATAAGTAATAAGATGTGACCAAAAAGTTCTCTGAAGAAAAGAGGCCAAACAAAATTTCACTGTCGTACATCACAAGAAACATATGGTAAGTAATAAACAAGTTACTGCAATGAATTGGACCCAAACCAAGAAACCAAGTAGTAAAGTGAAGCACTAAATCCCATTCCCAGCCCATGCGGTACACAAGCTGCACTGTATACCCAATGGCTGCAATTCTTTCTCTCTCTCTCTCTCTCTCGGTTCCTCCATGGGAAAAGGGACGGGGCAAAATCTGCTTCTCCTCACCCCCTCCTTGGGCTCTTCCTCGTCATCTCTTAAGCACTTATTGCTACTTGCTCCTTTACGTGGATCCAGATTGACTCAAATGTGCATCTGTATCAAAAATGCGCTTTTGACGCAGATCTCCCTACTACCCTCACATGCTGCATTTCGCCTCAGAGAGGACGAAACAGGTCCTCTCCAAATGAAACAAAAAGGGTGTGTGGAGAGCACCTCATGTGCTCCAGCTGCAGACAGGCATTTAAGCCCATAGAGCCAGACTAGAGCTAGCTCAAAGTAACCCTGCGCCCTAAAATGTGGATAGCGCAGACAGGAGGTCCACAGCACCCACAAATGGAATCTTTTTAGTTCTTCCTACATGCTAATGTTAATATAGCCCCTGTGAAGACAAGTCCTCTGTACCATGGGCTCTCTGTAGTATAGAGATACTTGTGTTTCCTCTGCAAACCTTGAAAGAAACCCATTCCATCGGGCTCGTGCTGCCATTTGCTACCAGTCTTCAAAAAAGTAGTAGGGAAGACTCTACTCGTTACTAGTCTTTCCACCCACGTATTAAGTTGACGCTGATTAGCTAGAGCAACAATCTGATGCTGTCTGCAAACTGTAGTTTGTGCTATAGTATCCCCCCCCAGCGTGTAACAACTACTTTCGATTGCAATCGAAAATCATGTGTTTTATTTTGCTCATACTTGGTATAATTTGGGGAGGCACTTCTGTAGATGTAAGGAAAAAGACTAATTGCTTACCTTGTGTATCACCTGATGATGTACGTGAGCTCTATGCTGTAAAGTGTTACAGCAAATTTGACCTCAGAAGCCTTATCTAGAAAGGAAAGAAGTAGCTCTAGTTTTGATAAGCTTTTGCTATTGGACCATAAATAAATGATTGTACAGTATACAATTTCATAATCAAACCATAAATAGGCAGAAAATTTCCTGAAAAATTAGCTATTTCCTTTGCTCTGTGTCCCTTCTACTTAGTCTTTCTAACGATAAATAGTATTAATTAAAAAGCTTAACTATGTGAAAATAAAACAACAAGAAAAGGCTTCTTTGATTTTACTCATGTAATACAGCTTGAAAACAGATCTGGTATAAACTGTTTCTCCGAGAATCAGAAAATGGCTGTCAGTGTTATGGTTTGCTTTCAATAATTTCTCACTTGCTTCTGATTTCAGCACATATGAATTGCAAAAACACCAGAAGTAATTTGACAAAAACATTAAGCGTGGAATTCAGCCTGCCAGAATACTACTTAATTTACATTTTAAGCATTAAGAGTACACACAAGATTTCACTGATTATGTTTCTAGTTTGTATCATTTTTTCCTAATTGCCATTCAACTTTTATTCCCTGGGACAGATTCAAAAACCCCTCTTTGCCTTACATTCAGCGGCACTGAAAGAACAAAACGTTATGTCGTGCAAGAACAGCAAAAGCTAGTCCTGCGTAAGCTCTGCTGCGGTTACTGGGTCTGTCCAAGCGGGAGGACCCCAGGAGCACTCCGAGTTCCCTGCTCCAAGTCTGTGTCCCAGCTACCCGATATCCCTCCCAGGGCAAAAGCCTAGAGCTCAATGTTACCCTTCCTCTGTCTCCTAATTCCTGCATTCGTGTCTACACAAAGATGATGTAGGGCGTGTGGGTCACAGCCGAGCTGCAGGGGCATCCGCAGTTCCCTGGGCTTAACAGCTGGGAAATCATCTTTCTCCACACCAAGGCATGAACCCACAGGGCAAACTAGACAAGGGATGAGACCGTCTGTGAGAAAAAGGCAGAGATCAGATCTGGAGTTCATAATTTTTACAATCAATATTGATGAAGCAGAGTGGTGAGAAGCTGATTTATCTAATGAGCAATTCCCTGTGAAGTACTAAATCAATACAACCCTTTCCTACCGACCATACTTTTTAGTTTGTTTGTTTTGTTTTGTACCCTAGAGTCTTCTGGCGCTGTGATAAAATTCTCTGCTTTGTATTTCAGGCATTTTAAGGCTTCTACAGACATCAGATATTCCCTGAATATATGCCACACACAACACAGTTCCTGAAGGCTCATGAAGTATTCACTTTAACACGATTTAAAAGATTCATTGCATATCTGAGAGAGAAATAATTAATCTCTACATGAGTAATAGAGAAACAAACCTATAAAAAGAGATTTTAGTATATACAAATGCTTTTCTAATACTTTCCCTGCCTCAGCCTATGAGATCAGACTATCAGACCATCACTGAAGCTTATTACTTTGGCAGTCCTCTTTCTAGAAATCACTGAGCTGGTTGTAATTTATCTACAGCCTTGTTTCTTCTCCCTGCTCCCCCAGCCCCTACCTTAAAAGAAGTGACTGAAAAGCATGTTTTTGTATAGCTGGAGCTGAATATCAGGAAAAAGAATAGAGAGAAAATGAGCAATGCACGTAAAATCCACTAACATTACAAAATTTACATTTGGAGCCTTAAGCTTATATGAAGTTTGACTTACCATATTTACTGCTTTGCTTCAACTTTTTTCAGGTTTAATACTGCTTCTGCCTCAGCAATGCAATTCAGATTATAAAAGCTGTTTTCCACATGGAGGAATGGCAAACCGTATTAGCAGATTTACTCCCAAGTATAAATGTGATCAGAATTGACCTCAGATTATACTTGATTATAAACTACTTCGAACAGAGCCTGTTGTTTTCTGTATTTTTGCACTGAGCACTGTCATAATTGGCCTGTATACCACACTGGCATGTTCAAACCTAAATTACAATACAATAAAATGGAAATGTATGTTTTAAGAAGTCTAAAAAGATGAAGTCAATGTTAACTACTGGCATTCAGATGAAGACACTAGATTCTTGTCTTTTTAACATGGGTTTTTCATCTCTTCCTGCCACTAGTACATAGTATCTTTTCCCTCTGACATTTTTACGCATATACACAAAAATTTATTCAATAAATTCTAAAAATATATTTTTCTAATTAGAATAATGCATTGTAATAGCCCAAGAAAAGGGTCCTTTCAGTCATCTTATGACTATTTTCCCAGTTTCTGCAAAACCAAATATTTAATAGTTTTCAAATAGTACAGCTAGTCTGCAAGCAGTATACATCACAAGCCTGCAAATTGCACACACTCTTGAAATCATACTCTTGTATTTGAAAATAAGGTCACCTCAGAAAAAACAAGTCATCGTCTTTCAGAATTGAGGATCATGTTAAGCTGCTGATACCGACTTCAAACGTACACATTGCACACTATGAATCATCATAGCTGCATTTTTAGTAAAAACTTCAAGTATGGAAATAAATGCATGATCACAATTTGGCCCCATGACCTACAGGAATCTTCCTATAGAGACTCATAACAATATTACCAACGAATTATTGCTGCAATGCTGGTAAAGACACAAAACATGCCATATAAAGTCTTGGAGGAGCCTCACAATTTCTTACAGTGAGCCATGACCTTCGTTGCTGAAAGACCTGGGAGCAGTGAATCTTTATCAAAGGTGTCTCTTATGCAAACTATTCAGTAACTATTGATAGTACATATAGTTTTAACATGAAGTTTTAATAAAACTTCAGTGAAATTATTCTTCTTTTGACCACTATTCTCATCTTTCAGGAGCTGTTTTTCACTAATGTTTCAATTTTCAGAGTCTCTTGGGGAAAACAAAATGCTAGAAATATTGAAGTATTTAAAAAATGCAACACTGTGTTATATGTCGTATGGTAACAAAAATGTCGTAGATTTTTTCCTTTTTTTTGGTTAGTTTTAAAAATAAATAACACAAACTGCAAGATGAAGAAAAAGGGAAAAAAAATCTCCTCCTTATTCTTGATAGGACAAAAACAAAAAACTCCCCAACAACTCCTTAGCAAGGAAAAAAAAAAAAAAAAGCATGACTACTACCTTACCAATGCAAACATGAGCAGGCCTACCTCTGCAGCTAAACAGTTGTGTTTCAAGCATATCTGCAGTGATTATATTTTAGAAGATAAACATTCAGGAGAATTTCCTCCTTCTATATTCACTATTTTCTTGTTATTATGACAACTGAGTACAAAGATATGAGTTGTTACAAATTTCTTAGAAGTAGCATATTAGTGTGCATTAATTTTTATGAAGAGATGCATTTTACTAGAAAGATTAGTCAAATCACATTAAAACATACTTCAAATATTTTGATTACATTTTCTCCTCAACTATACGGGTGAAGCCTAACCATATACTTCAAATATATCACGGTACGTATATATCAAAACATTTCTCCTATGTCCTTATATACTGTTCAGACACTAGTCAAGACAAGACCAGAACACACACACCTAATACTTCTGTGACATAAAGATGTTTTTCTTCATTTTATAGTAAAACAAATAGAAGCACATAGCTTCGGTTGTCCAATTTTATTTAAAGGGGTTGTTAGAGCTCTCTTTAACTTTACATAATAACATCTGCACCTAAAAGCATAGATCTCTAAGCATTAAAAAAGTCCTCTCCCTCCTCTTCCACTGAGTACTCATTCCTGCCCATAGATCACTCCCTTTTTTGTATCAACACCATTTTTTGGAAAAATCGTTCTTTCAGACAGCTCGATTCCCCCTCTGGTTCAGGTGCTTTGCCACAAAAAAGCTTGTGGCATTGTAGGAATGGCACAAGAATGAGCATGGGAAGGGGCTTCAATTATGTTTTCCAAAAACCACTGCTGGGTCCAACTCATACCAAACCACATCAGCGCTGGGACCTGAGGAGCGTTTGCCTGTGGCCGCATCCGCAGGCTGACGTTGACTCCCAGATAGCAACTAGCAATTCAGTTGCTTAAAGGATTTGTCACCAGTCAATACTAAATATGCTGTTCTACTGCAAATTTTACATATGGATATCGGAAAGATGGTTTGCTTTAAAATAATCATTCAAAGAAGTACAGAGGCACATCCAAATGTATCCATAAAAAGCTGGCATTCAACCCCTTCATTTTACAGCACAGTCTAAGTAGAAGCAACCAAATAATACTCTTTGTACAATTGGTACGGTGTTGTGCCTATTTATAAAACCAAAGCTTGACATTTTCATTTTCTATTGCTCCTAGCATGCTTAACTGCTTTTTTCATCTCTCTTCTTCATCAAGTACAAAATTGCACTGGCCCAGAACAACAGAAAGGTATATTTTTCATCTATCTTTCAATGAAAGGTGTTTTTTAATGGCTATCAGGGATCATTAAGGTAAACTATTTTGTCCTCTGGCTTACCACTGCAGATTTTCATAGTGATTCCCTCAGACTTGGTGTGTCTCTTTTTTTATGAGCTGTCCTGCTTTAAATTAAAAACTTTATAGTGTAGATTCCTGACTCCATTTCTAAGCAAGTTGCTCCAACAGCTATTTGCCTCAATGTTAAGGATGTATAGCTTATTTCCAGTTTGATGTTACTAACTTCAGCAACAGTCCTTTGTTGTACTTACATTACATTTATAGGCCCTCTGCGGTCAGAAAACATTTCCATTTTGTTCACGAGCAAGCCTCCTTCTAAACCCTTTCTTAGTTAAGTTAAACCGACTCATATCCTGAAAGTTTTGACTTCTAGGAAAGTTTTGAGGTTATAAAATCACTAGTCTTGCCCTTTTTTCTGAATTTTTAATTCGTATCACCTTTTCTTAAGACCAATCATAAGGAAAAGAGATTTTTCAGTAACAGCTTCACTAGGTCCTGGCCCTCTTAGACACTGCTCTGGGTGTTCAACTTGTTCACCAGGAATCACTGTTTTCAGCCTAAAGCCACTAAACCCAGCAAGTCTAATCGGGGGGCTGGCATTTGGCACTGTGCTTGACCTCATTAAAATCACATTCTCTAAAAGAGGGAATCCTCATTCACACTCAAGCAGAAGAGCTCATGCCTTCTTTGAAAGGTAGTAACAGAACATTTGCCATCTGCAAATGTGTAATGCATGCCTCCTGTAGGAGCCACTCTGCATACGTTTTCCTAGTATTACATATCTTTGCTGCAAAGCCTACAGCATTTTTGCATGAAAGCTAAAACATTCCTATCCTTTTCTTATCCTGTTAACTGTGGTATTGTGATGGTTTTCATCTACTACTAACTTTCGGGTAGGAATATGTACTTTGATCTAGTAAAGGAGGTGAAAGGTTGAAGATGTTCACTCAGTGAAAGAAGTAACTCTTTATCTATCTAACCACTGAGAGAAGTTTTTGGCAGAGACTAAAATGGTGCAGAGAAGTCAAAGATTTCTCCTAGGTAAAACATTGGATTTAACCTCCTTTCAGTTTCATCACCACTCTCCTTTCCTTACCAACTGCTTTAGACCACATTTGTCATAACAAAAATCTTTTACTTTGAGGGAAAACATTACCAACTACCATACTACCATGGTACAAAGGCATCACTGTGAACGCATGACTTGTGTAAGATGGCACCATCATATCCTTAGGTAACTTTTTAAAAATACCTGAAGACTAACCATTTACTTTCAGGGGCATGAGCCAGGGCAACATTTATGCTAGAACTCACAGAAGCAGAAGTTCATTTCTTCAGGCCTTTGGCCCAAACTGATCCTCCCTGCACTCCACTAGTCTTTCATAGCTCTTAATCACAATTTATCTGGCTCTCCTACCATCACACCTCAAGTAAAAGCACCTATGTGACTAAATACAGTCACCAGCACTTTAGTGAGCTTCTGCTTGTAGAAGCGCAAGAACAAGGAACTCCATCACTGGACGTTTTAAGGACACACGTGGGCCAAGGAATGGGGCAAGATCAAGGGCAAGACTCAAGTAGGCCTACAACAACGCCAGGGATAATAATGGACTCCTAAGATTGCTTGTTCCTCCTATGAGAAACTTGGCTGCACCCAAGCCGAGCCCGGAAGACAGCAGATACGATCCGGCACTGCCTAGGATGCTCTTTCAAGGACAATCCATGCCACCGGAGGAAAAACAGCCAGCGGATAGCACAAACACATCCTGTAATGCTACACAACCTGATGAAGACAACCAAAACTGTACCGTACGCCCAGGTAACTGAAACTTGACCACGCTTGCATACCCGCGCCAGATGGGAGTTGCATTGCAGAGCTGCCTGGTAGCAGGCAGACCAATTGCCAGCAGTCACAGAGCAACAGCCAGACAAACAACACCTATCCTGGAACAGAAACACAGGGGAAGCCAAGACATGCAATCCACTTTCAATCCCTCCGGCTAGTCCTGTTGCACAGGGCTGACCACATTAAATCTCTCTCTGCTATCTTTTAGTAAAATATAAAACTTTGCTTTTTTTAACATTTTGTAGTGAAGCTAAAATGAAATGTGTGTTTTGGCCATTGGGCAAAGGCCTTTTAGTTCCCCTTCCCTCTTTTGACACCTAATTCAGTGACATCCTTTAATCTGTTTGTCCTCCAGATCACTTGATTTCGCCTCCATACTGATGAAAAATGAGCTAAAAGCTTGGAAACTGCTGTATAACTATCTAAATGTGAGAACTCTATTTTATCTCTGTAGAGATCCCTTTAGGTTCCCTCTAAATTAAACATACATTATATCGCTGCCTGTGATTTTGGAGGATGGATCCTGTATGGTCCCTCTAGCACTATACTTTCTTGTACCTAAGTCAGCTAGTATAAAATTAGCTTGATAGTGTCAGATGTATCCTGAATCTAGACTAGTAAATTCTCTAGGGGCAGAGACTGTCACCACCCATTTCTATCACCAGATTATACACTTAGGCTTTAAAACTTAGACAAGAGGAGATGAAAAGAAACTCAGTAGTATTGTTCCTATACTTTAAAATAGCTACGGTATTTTAAATATTCATTCCTAGTCACCCTTCAAACAGATTTGTAAGCACGTTAAAACCCTATCAAAGAGATATTTGTTGATCATTATGTTTGGACATCTGGAGTATGCAAAGCATTTTTTTCCTGTACTTTACTGTTTGGTGATAGCCACACATTTAATACTACAGCTCTTTGGACATGGATGAAAAAATGAGGGGCTGATTTGTAATACAAAAGCAAATTACACTTCCAAATTTGTACACAACATCCTGCTAACGTTCATTGGGGAAATGAGGGTTGATATGAGAGCAGCAAGCAATCCTATGCTCCACTAAACAAACACACAGGACAGATTTTACATTTGCAGTAGAGTCATTCTGTAAGGTTTTCTCATCCACAACATATGCTGCCTTAAAGACTTGACCTGGACACAGACTAGGAGCATTTATATTCGTAAGGAATTATAGCATTTTGACAAAAGTTTTCCTTTCACCTTTAAAAAAAAATAAAGAGTCTTAAAAAATTTCATGGAAACAAATACACCATTAAAATTGTTCAAGGAAAGAAGTGCTTTGTTTTATTTCAATTTTTCGATGGCATTGCTACTATAATCTATAAAAACTGACCTCCTAAGCTACTGAAATTTTAGTGGGAAATTCCCAGGAGAACCACAGCCCTGAATACATACATACATATATATGTATGCATGCATGTGTCTGTGTGTGTGTGTGCATATATATATACATATTTTTTTTCCTGCCTCACACCCAGTGCACCATGAGATATATAATATATGTGTGTGTGTGTGTGTGCATATAAATATATAATAATAATTATACTATATATGTTTAGCCTGAATATATATACATATACATACATATACATACATACATACATATACATACATACATACATATATATATGTATGTATGTATGTATGTATCTTTTTTCAGGCTAAAATTAGTCTTAGAGGCCAGGACAAATCTGAGAAGAAACTCTATGCATTTTGGTTGGAAAGCTCTCTGTATTTCTGTAAGAAGTCATAAAAAGTGCCCATTCTCTCTCCTTCCCCCTATTCAAGCATGAAAGATGGCATCAGAATCTTTATTCTGAGTATTTAGGACAAAGAGCACTGACCACAAAGCTGTAAATATGCTCAATTGTGACAGACACTTCAAGGAGTCCCTCAGCCTCTGAAGTTTAACACTTTAGCCTGTGACAACCGCAGAGACCTTAGCTTCAACCATGGGCTTGAAAGAAAATTCAGCGCTAGCGTTGGGAGCTGAAGGCCTCCGTTCACCAACACACTGGCTGCCCTGTATCAGCCAGCGCATGCTAAGGGAAGGAAGACAAACTGTTCTCTCACCATGCGACTCCTAGCACTCACTGTTGATGACAGGCACATTTCCAACTAAAAGTGAACTGAGAATACTTAAGCTGACTTTGTACGTGTTCTTATTGCCACAGCTAATCAGTTCAGCAATACTGATCTGCCTTAAATTAAGCAAAAGACTTAAAAGGCAAACTTTTTTCACGTTCTCTCGCTATTATGTGTATGTGGAGAGAGAAAGGGGGGAGTAGGGAAGGAGAGGATAACGATGGGTATCAAAAAGCTGTAGTTTAGACTACATAAGTACAAATCTGGGAGAATTAAACCCTGTGCTGGGCAAATTGCAGAGTTTGTAGTGCACTGAGGCACTGCCCTCTTATCATCCTGACCTGCAAAACTGTCTGGCTAGGCAAGCTATACAGAGATAAAATATCTCGCACAAAAGCGATGGAGTGAGAGGAAGGGAGATGCAGCAGGGCGAGGAACGCAGTCCCTGCAGGAAGCAGCAGTCTGCCATTGCCTCCCAGTGCTCCTCCAGGGCAGCGCGCCTCTGCGTCCCTTCGTCTTCCAGGCTGTAGCTAAGGGATGGGTCCTGGAGATATAATAGGGGTTAGTATTGCACTACAACCCCTTTTCCCATTTCTCTCTTCCTCTCCCACAGGCTAGGATTTCAAGCAACCTAAATTCATTTTTATTTACTGTACGTTATTAAATCTCACATTCCCTACACGCTCTGCATTCAATCTAGAGCTAATGATAAAAGTCCCCTCTATAGCTAATTATACAAGTCCTATTGAAGACCACTGCGATTTTTGTATTATTTCTCCATCTTCAGTTCCAGTACAGGAACTGACTTTTAGTGAACGTATCATCCTTATTGCCCAGCTATCCTAAACAGCAAAAGTGACTTCTGCTCCTTTCTTCAGTCAGTGAGCTAAAAAGACATGAGCGTTTCAAATACTTTCCTTTCGGTAATGTAGCACGAGTTAAGGTATCAGTATGTTCACTTAGGAACACTTTTCAAAATGTCTATACTTTAAAACATCTTGTAGGAATAAACGGAGCCAGCTTGGAAATACAGGTCAGCTCTGCAGTTTCGAGGATGTACGGAACATCCTGGCTCTGTCTGCATTTCCAGTTCTGCCCCAGCGCTCCCGCCGTGGTTGACTCATTTCATAAGCACATGCATGTCTCTGCTTATAAAAACAAAAACAAAAAAAAAAAAGAAAGAAAGGAAAAGTAACTGGTCCATGTTTTTTCGATGCAGAGAGGCCCATACTGGTTTAAGCCAAAATAAAAGCAATATGAAGAAAGCAAAGCAAAATCATGTTATCTGTTTATTCTTCGGTACTGATTTAACTGGCCTGGTTTAACAACACAGTATGGGGAAGCTAGTACCTGCAGATACGGACAAACTTTGAAATTGTCTCCAACCCTTTTCCTTCATATGTTTCATCAGTACAAAGAGATGTACTGGTATATCCCAGTGCAAATGGGAAAGAAACCTATTTTCCTCTGTAGCAATTACTATGCAGTAGCAGAAGTGCCTTTCTTCTTTATATGCGTCTTTTTAGAAACGAAGAGATCTATTTTCCAATATTGACACCTGCTCTATACTTTTCTACAGGAGTAAATACATGATATTCTGAGCATCAGTGAGGTTTTGCTTTTACTGCATACTATCTTCAACAAATCAATATTTGCTATTATCAAATATTAGCAAATCTAATATTTACCAAAAGCGCTGTCACTGTGGACTGTTTTAAAAACTAGAAAGTGGAACATACCCAGGGTGTACAAACAGCCTTTTATGCATTACCAGGAAGATTCTGTAACCAATTATTTGCAATCTGAGTGAGCAAAGTACACCGGTTTTCTTTTAAACACCAACCTCCATGGGCGTTAGCTTTAGTTTCTCTTAATGGCTGCTAAAACACGTCTTTTTCTCATGCAGGCCTGAAGCCCAAAGTTAACATTATAAAGTTGAACAATGCGGTTATGTTGAAATTGTGGAAAATGAAGGAAAACAGTCATCCATAAAAATTACAGCATATGGTAGTTACTCTTTGGCAACAGAAGACAATGCAATTTGTAGCTCCAGTACACAACCATACACTGCATTTGCAAAAATGAAAAAGAAAGGAAAAGAATCTGTAGACAGCAGAGATTGTATAAAAAAGAAATAATCAAAATGTTCTGTTTTTCACATGCTAATTTATTGAGGAAGGAGACTGAAAAAGGTGACATGAATGAATAACTTATTTAGCAAAGCCAACACTGAACTAGGAAGGAAATAACACCTATGAAAAACTCTGCCACTGACCAGCTTTTTCTTGCTCTCTTATGCTGAAAGTGATTCAAGATTAAGTTTAAAGTAATGATAATGAACTCACTTTGGCAAAAACAAACTCTGGGATTGATGCAGTCTTCATCACGCGGACACCACTGAAGAGCTTACCTACTATTTTCTCCTTCATATGGAACCGGTCTTTTCTTTTATTACTTGCAAGATTTAAAGAAAGGTGAGTCTAGAAATCAGGCAAAACAACATAAAGGGATCCGAGATTAGAAAGTGATTATAAAAATATAATTGCATAATACGACCATAATTTACAACCAGCAGTGAAGCACACTGTGCCCAGTTCCTTAAGGAGTATCAGTATATAAATGAAATATTCCAGGATAAAAGAAACAAGCTTTCCCTTATCAAGAGGAGATGCAACAATTTCTGAAGCCTCTTTACCATGGGCTCTGCTCTTTTTTTTATCTTCCCCAAGTGAGGCAGTAGTATGGTCCTGAGCTTAACCATTATTTGAAATACTCCTGCTAGCTGGCTATAGGGTAGAAATTACGTTGTATTTCTCTTACTGGATCAGACCTGATTTATTTCCATATACATATACACATACACACACACACACATATATAAAATTTATAAAAGCCATTTGCACACCAATAAAGATCCATACTTGTGCAATAATAAAAACAGTCCTGCAAAAAAAATGAAAAGTTGTATCTCCTGTAGGTCATATGTGCATATGCGACTCGCACCTTATTTTTATAACCCGACAGGATACTGACCGCCCCAGCGAGAAGAAATCACTGCCTCAAAATTTCCAAAGCTTCAATATCACCACACACCGGGCAGCCTCGTACAGCCACGGTCCCACCTGCTTATGCCCCTAAAGTACCACAGCCCACCTGATACACAGCACGGGCTGCAACTTCTTCCCAAAACCAACGCGAGTTACTCGCACACGCTCCCCAAAGCCATCCCAAGGTGGACTACCACAGATACCTCGCCAAAATTACGACGGGGCGACAAACCTGCTGTCCGCCTTTGGGCTCTTTGTCCATCGCAAAACAGGCCAGCAAGATCTAGCGCTTCCCATAAAAAACGCACATTGCCAGGTAACTGCTGCTGGTGCGGAGGCTGAACTGCAGGGGCAAGCCTAATCGAGCCAGAAACGCTCGGCTGCCGCGGGAAATGACTGTACGCTCCGTATCGCACGCTGCCCCGTAAAATACAACGTGGCTATACAACAGGCGACAGGTATTTTTCAGATTAAGTATTCCAAATATTGTGCTTACCGTAGCTCTGTTCCTCTACTACGTGTCTTCGCAAATAACTCACTCACCTCATCTTACTTCACTTTAAGCCGGATGGTTTTATTATTACTGGCTTGAATAGAAAGACTATTGTAAACTTCTGTACAGTTTCCCCTCTGGATTTACACAGTGAATAAGTATTTTCCATTTACATCCACGCACAGCCCCCCACCCCAAAACCAATGGATCATAGCATATATACAAGCTGGGGATGCGAAACGCTTTCACTGTAAAAATATGTGCCCTGTACTCTTGCCTACTTTAAAGAGTTAATCAACAGAGTCAGTTAGCAATCACAGCGTGATTTTCTCGCCACATGTAAAATTGCTGTTTGCGGTGTCACCGCAGAGACAGCCACAATTAGTCCAGGGAAACAAAGAGATCTGTGCAGTCCCAGAGGATGTCTGCAACTCCCTCTGGTAATTCAAGAATATACACGGTACTCTGCCTGCTTCAAAAACACTAATCGAGTTATCTGAAGGAAGTTAGACAGAGCTGTAGCCTACTTCAGTCACTTCATGTAACATTTTAAAAATGAGCAATGATTTAATCATTAAAAAAAGAATGAAGATTTGGGATCTTTTCTCGATTCTGAACAACGGACCACGAACAACAAAGCTGTGACGAAACCTGTAACAACTTCAGACCAAACAAGGGAGAAGAAAGAACAGCGATTTGTATTTTTCGAGAGTTTTGCCATAAATCCTTAAAATATATTGTTATTTGATTTTACTCCTCTGGCATTCTTTGCGTAGAAAACGTTCATGAGCTAACTGTTTATTAACCAGTGCTGTTACTACAAAATAGCAATTTACACTGCCTATTTCTACCTTCCCAAGCTTGTTCCCTTCATTAAATTGACAGAAAACACCAAAATCCATTTTTTTTCCCCTTCCATTTGCCTCTGAGAAGTCTAGATCGGGGCAATTCAAACTTTAAAATACCACCGGGGAATCAAAACTGAGTAGCAGTCTGAAACAACGGTAAACACTGCTGCATTAAAGCTCCGAATACTGTAACTGGCTTTTCATTTTTTCTGTACACAAAATCATACATAAACTTTCGCACAGAAATTCAAAGTATTAATATCTCTGTAGTGCATTAAATATAATCTCAAAGACATTACATTTTAGTTTTAAAAGACAGACAACTACTATCTGGTTCTTGCTAGCTTGGTGTGTTTTCCTAAGAGGTGAAGCACCACGTCACTAGTATTTAAAAACGCTTCACAGAGATTATATTTCTACTTTAAATGTAGGGAACATTACTGCCTGAATATAACATTGCATTCCCTCTTACTCTATTTTAATAAGAGGCTTCCAGACAGTGTTGTAAAGCTTTTAGTTAGTTGCTTCCTATGCTTTGCAAGTTTGTTTGTTTTAATCTGAACTTTATTCTGTCATGTTGTAAAATTGTTATACTGGTAAAAATAACTCACAGTTGGACGCAGACAATGGAGGGTTTTGTTATGACAGAAGAATTGGCAGACCACTTTGATCCATTAAAGAAAGCCTGGATTAGCAAATGTTGCAGAAAAAAAATATACCCTTCACATCTTGAAGCTTGCTTTCTGGCCAAAAGCAGCATTGCATCTGAAAAGCTGCATATTTCATCGACATAACATAGTATTTTTTGCCCATCAAAATGCATAACAGGCAGCAGTTTGTGAAACGGTACTGAGGAAGCATGGGGAAAGAGAAAGTGTCTCTGAAAGAGCGGACAAAGCCAGAAGAGGATCAGGCAGGAGACCAGGACTGAACGTCAGTGGGATTAGCAGAATACAAAAGCCAAAACTGAAGGTCAGATGCCCTTAAACTTTACTACACAGAGCTGAGAACTGTAAACTCGGCACCTCAATGAAATATACCACGTATATCAAAGCACATCTAGAGAGCATAGCATTTAACAGGGTACAGAAAGCGGAGTACCCTCTACTACCTTCTCTGTATAGTACCTGCAACTATACTTGGACAAAGACTAAATGCTACAAGCCTAATGGGATTACTAGCCCAGATTTCCTTGCTTTCATCAAGCTAAGAAGCACGTAGGATATACTGATTCTAACACTGATCCAAAAGCCTTTTCAGTTTTTAGGAGAAAAGATTAATGCTACAATTCAGACTTTGTATTAGAAGTTGACTGCTAGAGCAGTTTAAGAACTTTTACATTTTAGTACCTTACAGCACCAGGTTTTCGCTCAAGTTGAACTACCATTTCCTGATTCATAATAAATGTTTTAAGCAAGTGCTCCAAATAATCTTGTTTGCCTTTGTAAGGTGCAGCAAATGCAGTATAATAATATAATAATATGCAGTATGTTGCATTATTACTTGAACTTACTTATTTCTAACAGAGAGCAATAACCGTTAAGTAGATTATTGTCCTTAGTCCTCTGTCTTGAAGTCTATCAAAGGACCATTCCTGTGTATGCCTTTTCTGTAGGGAACTTGTCCACTTGATAGATCCTTGTAGAAATGAAGATTTTGTTTATTTTGAATTCTAGTTGACTAATACCCTTAGAATAAAAATGAGTAGTGGCAGGTAACATCAAAATCAATGGCAAAAGTCTTATTTCGTTCCATACAAGGAGGACAAGCGGGTAGTAAGCAATCTCTAGAAGCAAGTGCTTTGGAGGAAATGGGTAAAGAGTAAACATCATAGTTTTATGACACCAGCCCTGGGAGAGATTGTCTGGGTAGGGACCATATTAGAACAAAGATAAATATTCAGCTGAAAAAGTTTCATGGGAACAGTAACATTTTCCTCAGGCAGAAGACATAAAACAAATTAGACTTATGACCGAGTATTGCAAATTTCCTAGAGCTAACACTCAAAAAAAAATAGGACTAGGAGTATATTAAATTAAAGGGTACAATGAGATGACAGATGAACAGCAGATATATGCAATGACATCCACTAGCAATAGGAGAGAGATATTGAATGGGCCATCCTATACACAGATCACTCTCTTAGATGACGGACTAGAGCACACCTACAACTCCAGAGAGACATGAAACTACCGTGGTCAGAGCAGAAGGGCAGAGAGAGGAGAGCTGGGGCTACCTCTAGGCACATCCTCTGTAAACTGGGCGCACAGAAGAAATGCGAAAACATCTTAGCTACAAGATACACCCTGGTATGATGAGCAGGGGAAAAAATCAAGGTAAATGTGTGCAGTAGAACCTCCCCCCACCATCTCCCCGCAATATTGAGTGTTATTTTCCTCAAATTAAACATGACACAAACATACTTGATATGAAATATGCAGTATTTGATTTACATTTGCCTATAATTTATTGTACGCAGTAGCTCTTTGAAGAAGGAAAAAAATTATTAAACTAGCTTTTAAGGAGTAGGGATATGTTCTTCACAGTAGTGATAAAGTCAGCATCACAACACAAAGTTTCTTTTTAAAGGAAAAAACTGTAGCTTCGCAGTTTTTATATGGGTATATCCACGCACTGTTTCACTGACTATAACTTCTATGTACAAGTGGGGGAGCTGCTGCAGCCTCTGAGGGCCTGAGCAGAATCCACGTGACAAAAACTTCACTAGGGCAGCAAAGACCACACACACCCCGAGAACTAGTTACTGCCTCCCTCTGCAAACACTAGCGCTTCATTGACAGCGGAGCTCATGAGGTTAAACATAGTGAAATAATACAAAATGTGAAGTGCATAACTGACAAGCACGTGGGAAGCATTTGGGGAAGGCGTGATTAACCATTTGAGGTAACGACAATCTTGCTTCGCGATTTGTATGTAAATAATACAATATGAAGCTTTAACCCTACATGGCACTTTTGTTTACTGTACAAGTTTTCAAAGAATTATTATCTGTTAGAACTTTTGTTATGATTGTTTTGTTTGGTTGGTGCTGTTTTTTTTTTTTTGCTTAAATTGTATATTACAAATATACTATAAAGTGCATACAGGGAAACTACCTGAAGACTGGTTGTTAAGTTTAATTCCTATTACTGTATGCAAATGGGAATTTAACTTAAATCTGTTTTGACTAGTAGGACTCTAGAGAAGCCAGCTGTGATCAAGCCACAGAGTACGTTTTATACTGCAGCTAAAAACATATTGGTTTTACATGGCATCTGCTGTTGGGCCATCTGAGAGCTTAATTTGGCTTGACTTTTGTAAATAACAGATTTATTATCAGATTTCCTTCATTGATTACACGGGTTTTAATCTCTAGATCCCAACAATTCTCTTTCTGAGAATAAGAGAGTATTATTTCATAAAATAATTAAAAAGCTGAAGACTTTAACTAGTAAGAATATTAACTGAGCTCACAACCAAAATGTGATAACATGTGAAATATCTTGTTTTGCATGCTAATGCTTCGTAATTGCACAGAGCTTTTCAACTTCAAAGCTCTTTACATGAATTAAGTAGATACCCCTGAAGGCCTTAGGCAAAATTTTATTTGCCTTCCAAAAGAGATTTGCACCAGACAAAAGCCTTGTGAAAATTTCAGGACTGTGTTTTGTTGCTTTAATCTCCATTTGACTCACGTGAGATAAAATACTACCACCACTTTGCAGATGGAGCAGTGGAAACAGAGAGCAACTGAATGGAGCTAAGCCTGTTTCCCTGAAAAGTCTGCACTTCACCCTGGCTGTGGCAAGTTGAGCTTTTGAGAAACAAAACATGAGGTAATTTAGTTTTCCAAAGTCATGTCAATATTACCTTCCAATTATTTTTTTTACTTCCACACCAAAGTTCAAGCTGCCTGAAAGGCTGATAATTACCTCCTCTTGCACAGCTCCACCACAATGCCTTCGCTCAAACAGTCAGGCAGAGCAAAATGCGTTTGCTAAGATTCAATCAAAAGTCATTATCGGGTACACCACTCTGCTTAGTCAAATGACATTTTAAAACGTATTTGCTAGAAACAGTTGTTTCCCAAAACCCAACAGCACAAGTCTGCACTAGTTCCATTATGTCAGGCAGACTGAAAACCACCGTGAATCGCCACACAGTATTTTCAAGCTGAACCTTTTTCCCACTGTTTTTTGAACCCCAGTACAGATATGAAACTGCAACAGAAGTTTACCACCTATGAGCATGAACATTTCTCAGCATCATTTTTAAAAATGATGTTTTTTGCTGAGTACTTGTAGCATCAACAAGCATTTTTATTTGTACTTACCATGTGATTTTTATGCCACTTCACTGGACGCAGGGAGTAATATTTTGGGACTTTTTATTGCTTGAGTAGAAAGTGCTCATTACCTATTTATGTTTATATATAGGAAAAAACAAAGAGTTTCTTCAAGTGGCATACATCACACTGTTGTAGTGGTTGATTTCCTCAAGATGGTCTTCTGGGGTTTTGGTGCAGTTTGTGGAGGCACAGTCGCAGGTCTCGGAGGAGGAAAGCTATTACTGGGACTTATCCCCAACCCTCCATTTTCGAGGGGGAATGGAGGCAGGGGAGGCGGAGGAAGCGACAGAGGAGGGCACTGGTGCGGAGGCTTCCCCGCAAGGCGGGCAGGCTCGCTGTGCAAGTGCACCTCCCTGTTTTTAATGTTATACCGAACGTCACAGTCGGGGCAATAGCCATGGTACTGCACTTTTTCACTAAATCGTACCCGTTCCCTCGTTCCTGGTGGTGGACAACGTTCTTTCTCAGGTCTATGCATCAGAGGCTGCATGGCGACTTTGTCCAAATTACTGTTGGGTATACAGCATACATCCCCATTTGGGATGCGGTTCGGCCCTCCTGGCAAGCCCCCATTTCGAAGCAGGGTCCCGTTCGTCTTCACAGGGTTGGCAGAAGGAAGTGGCCTCGGAGGCTCGTCGCACTTGACCGGTGTCAGCCGCGGCGGTGGTGGCGGCGGATTGGGTTTCCTCAGCACAGTGAGGATGGCAGAGGGGTGCGCAGGGGGCTTGATGAGCGGTGCGCTGCCCCGCACCTTGACTTTCTCCAAGCTGGAAGCTGTGGTGCTGCTGGAGCTGCTGTTGAGCGTGTCCGTCTTGGAGCTGTCCGTCATCTCATCCTCCAGCTGCAGGTCAGACGTCAGGGTGTCAATCTGGTCAACCACCTGCACAACAGCCAGAACAAGAACGGTGAGAAAAGCTTGCCACAGCGAAGGCAAGGAAAATAAAAGTGCCATCTGCAATCATTTTTTTATCCCCTGCCCAAAACTGAAGTATTCAACTTTTTTTTTTTTGATTGTTACTCCTTTTTCCTTTCTTCCAACTTAATAATAATAATTAAAAAAAAGGGACAGCTAGGTTGCTAGTTCAACACCTGAATACAAAAGACATGCCACCTGAAACTCTCTGGAATGAAATTCTGTTCCTTTCCCTCTAGGGTTTACTTGGCAATATCATTGTATGCTAACTGTAATCCTTCAATAATATGTTTTGCCTTCCAGTGCAGGAGGAGACTGAATTATTTAACTTCGACTTATACACGACAGTTTCTGAATCCCAAGCTACTACAGGATATTTTTTAGCTTTGACCTTTTACAGAATCTAGACTTAAATATGCATCTCAGTACTGGTGATATTATACATGTAAAATCATAAGTCTGAGATACTCCTTTTTGACTATTTTCAATGTAAATAATTCAGGTATGGAGAAGCAACTACCCCGCCGTATCAGACTGCATTGTCTCCTATTATGAATATTTTCCTTTAGATTTGTGATTCTCTGAAGCAGTCCTGAAAAAGCATTCCTTGCAAGAAAAGTAGCTTCGTTTCCAAAGTTACACGTATTTATAAACTCATGCATTTTATTCCATCTCCTTCACCTCCCATATTCTTGCTTTGTTTGTTTCTACAACATTTGATCTCTTTTAGTCTCCCAGCTTCCTTTTTTTGCTCACTTCTGTGTAGGACATGCAACTGATGGTGACTTTGCTAGCTAGGCAAAACCTGTAATGTACACTTTGTTTCAGTCTTTCCTTCAGCATTTTCTGTTTTTTCCCAATAAAAAACAAGGAGCAAATTATACCCTTAGAAGACAGATACTTATTCCCCCAAACAATCGGGATTTATAATGTTAATTCATGAGATGGATAGGCCCAGATGAAACCTCTGGCAACAGGCGGATCCCAACCTTCTCCTCCAGGGTACAGCATATGACTTCTTTTGGAAATTCCAAAATAAAGGCAGATAAACCATGCATGCAGTAAGACAACACAAGGACCATAGCAAGAAAGATAGCTTACAAGAGAAAGAACTCACATTATCACCGTATGTTACAAAAGTAAACTAAGGCAGAGAGTCATGAAGAACTTCTCAAAACAAAATAGTCAATCTAAAGGAACAAGGAAACGACGTGTGCGCAAGGAACTAGGAAATTCACGCACCCCTCCACAAGTTTAGTATGCATTTCTGTCAATATTAGGGCCTGCCTTCATATGACTGAACGTATCAATGAATCCCCCTCCTGGCATCCAATAGCTAACATTTTTATAAACAGTCAGTAATAGCTACAAAAAGGATTGCTGCAGTACACACCAAAGAAACCACCTGGTAAATAGAGAGAGACAAAAAAAAAAGACATTAGGCAGCTGAAAGCAAGAAAGAAAGGAAAGACATAGCTGTAAGGATGATCAGCTCTGGAGCGTTTGGTAGCTTGCAGATGTGAAAGTGGATTGGCCTATATTACAGTATCAGATAATACTATGAGTCAGGATTTGGTTGTGCCACAGTATTTCATAAGAGCTAAATTAAAATGCCAAGAGCAGAAATTGGTGAGTTTCTTTTGAGACTGGCTTATTCCAATAAGTCCTAATTTTTTTCTTTGCCTCTATTTTATACCACCCTCAAAGCGTTTCAGTAAGCATACAAGGACCATAAAAACCAATGTCGCACGTGAGGAAAGACGCAACAGAGGACTATTGATGTGGTTATGGCACAATCAGCCATGGACAGATCTCACAGAGATTATCTGAAGAAACTACTAACTCTTCCTAGACTTAATAAAATTCATGGAGAATTTCCACTATTAAATTCCCAATAAAGAGGAAAATAAACACACGCATTAAATTCTAATTGTTTTATTTTGTTTCCTGCACAGCCAGTCACAAACGACAGCTTCTTGCTCTAGGCCTCATGTACGTGACAAAAAGATGGTCTCTGCTCCACACTGTATAAAATAAATCTACTCCATGCACTGTAATACTGCGGAAACAGAAACTGCTATTTATTAGTTTGTGACTGACACAGTAGAAGTTATATTCTATTGCTGCTATGAGGATATTGCTGTAATTATGTATCACTCCTGTGTCATAAAATGGCAGATATTGATGATGACACAGTTGGAGTCCGTTCAAACCAGCCTTTGGACAGGGCAAAAATTTTCTCTGCAATAACAGGGAAGTTGGTCCTTAAGAACGGTCCTTGAATTTGAATGACTATAGAGTTTATCTCTTGCCCTCCAGCAAGTATGTAGTACGCATTTGAAATTTTATGTCACCTACCTATTTGTAAAACAGAAAAAGAACACAAAACAGCTCTGACAGGACAGCAGAGTTTATCTGTCCAGATTAATTCCCACAACAAGTTGTGATCTTGTCTACAGTTTTGTTTTGTTTTGGTTTTTTTTGCCCCTAAAGGAAAAATTCAAATAGGATGAAAAAGTAACAGAGAATAGGTGACTAATACGCTAAAATTGATGCAGTAAAAAAAATGCAAATTAAAAAAAAAAGTCTCCACCCTGCGTTTCCTGTGGGACTAAGAGAGAGAATATTGAAAAACAAAAAAGCTGCTGTAGTTCTGCAACATCTCTTCGTCTGTGTTAATAAATGCACTGAACCAAAATCTTTTGACCTCACATCTAAACTCTTTAACAAGGCAAATCTTTGTTTATATCATCATTTTAATATTAAAATATCTGTGAGTTTTCCCCTTTTTTTTGGATAACAATTTAGCATCTTCACTATACAATGAGCAGAAAAATCAACTGCTTGGGTAAAGCAAATTTAAGGCAGATACTTTGTTTTTTCTTCACCTCCAGTTTATTGATTGACAATTATTTTGCTTTTGCTTGTACGTTTACATTTTTATGTAGACATGCAAGCATTTCTTTCTGGTATTCCTAAGACTAGAGGGAAGAGCAACAAAGGTAGCAGCACTGGTAAAACGGGTGCATAAGAATTATAATCATCCTTTAGAACAGGTAATCAATCATATTGAATTAAAGCTCCTCTCATCTCTAAATTCAAACAGCAAGGGTTCACTTAAAATCTAACACTAGCAAACGGCAATTGGCAAACACAGAAAATTCTAAGTGAACAAAAGTAGAATGAGATAAAAATTACATTCAATAGATCTGAGGAAAAAAGTTAACTACAAACATAACATTTAAGGAACAGTTAAGAGCCCAAATGCACCAATGCTCCAAAGTCTGTTAACTCAGGCAGGCAGGACAACTCACCTTGCAAGCCACTTTTCCTTCTTGAGTACCTGAACACAGGAAAATTTAATGTTGCGTGACCATAAGATGACAGATCTTGGCTAAAGCAAATGAAAGCCACTGCATTTGAGTTCTTGCTTGCTAATACATTAACTTTTAATAATTTTTTTTAATTTCTCTTTAAAAATCTCTACCACAAAAAGTTTCCTCAAGATATCTACAGTAATAATTTGAATATGATTGAGTGCAGAGATACAAATTTGAAAAAAAGATTGTAGGAAGTAGCCTAGGGTATTTTCCCGATACCAGCAAAATCCAAATCTTTAGCGGATGCTATAAATACTTGAGAAGTTTTACAGACAAGTAAAATAAAACATTTCTCTTTGTTTCATGAGCTTTCAGGTTTGGATTAGACACACAAAATTAAAGAATGAGAACAAAACTAAATCAAAAAATAAATGATAGATCAGTGGTTATAACACTGAAATTTGTGCTTAATTTCAATATTCATCTTCTGTTAAAGAAAGGTTATGAATAGTATTTATCAATAAAATACAAATAAAAAGGATTGGTGGGAAGATGATCAGAGACAATGTGTGGCAGTGAGCTCTGTGCACTCCAGATAGGACGTGGATGAAATAAAATACCTGTTCAGAAGCTCACAAATAGCCATTAAGAAGAGGAAAAGAAAACACTAAGTCAGCAGGGATTGCTCGGTGCTGACAACTTGCCAGGTAGCAGTTAGGAAGAGCAGGTAGTGAGGCTGGATGACTAGGTTTAAAGATAGAGGTGCAATATAAAGGAATAACTGCACTCTGGACGAAGTGAACCTGGGGATGACTGTTGCAGATACGAACCCTGAGAAAGAGACCCAACAGCATCAAGAAAGCTGGGAAAGAAAAGGCAGCTATGGACGAGCGCATCTCACAAGGGGTTAGCCATATAACATTTTTAGTTAACAGCTAAAGTCCCAGGAAGATCTGTGAGAAGCACTGCTCACAGAAAGTTTATACACATAACTTTTAAACATTTATACATACATATATACACACATATACATATGTAAGAGCTATAGTAAAGTGACATGAGTTTTATTCCCTCCACTAAAATTGAATATGAACTAAACATGATTTGTGTGACATTTATAAGATGAACCGTAAGTAAATTGGGATTAAGGCTTATTATCTGGAGACAGTGCTCCTCCCTGATGACTCCCTCCTGGAGTGCACAGCATCTTAAACTGTTACAGGAAATGAAAAGCTCCTTGCTGCTGCTGTAGATGGATATAACCTTATGATATATAATACTATTTCAGTATTTAGAAAACTTACACAAATGTGTGTTTAGAGTCAGAGAAATTCTGTGTTGAAGCCATGGTTGTATGGGAAATGAATTGATCCTAAGAAAGTAATTTAATCATGAGGGAAAAAAAGGGAAAAATATTTCCCCCAGACAAAAGATCTTGGGAGGAAAAAAAAAAGACATTGAAATTGAATTTGCAAACAGTTTGTAATGCAAAAATATCCTATGATTAAATTCATCCCCTCAATGTTATCAAATTTTTTTAGATTAAATTGCTGAAACAATACAGACCTGGCATAAACTGTTGCTTTTCCATTAAGGTCAAACTGCAGCCCCTGCTTAAAGCATCTGAGAATAGGGTCCAAGAAAGCATCTTGGGATTATCAAAAACCGTCAATGCTGGCCTAATATTTCTCATGTTTGAATTGCATTTATAGATTTTGCCTGCCTTTTACCTCCTCTGCTAAGGTGTATTTGTGGGTGAAAATATTGACTCAACTAGACCAACACTCAAAACTCAAAATTTCTTACTTGGGGCCAGCAATTCTTTTTGAGACTCCACGTTGGCATCCACGTTGACTTAAACATGACACAGAAAGTGGCAATCACTATTTCTTTTACGTCTTAATTGTATCCCTAAGCTTATATTTCAAAAGAGCATCTACAATTAGTCATAAAAACTTTCTGCAGTGCTTTTATTTGTGCAATTATGCAATACGCACCCACAAATGCATATTTAATCTGCTGAGATTTTTATTATTCCCCTTACAACAAACGTTTCACCAGGTGCGTTATTCCACCTTTCTAAAGGCTGAGGGAAATGAGGCAATAAGGTGCTGACGTTCAAGGACTATATAAACCATTGGCTGCACTCAATCCACCCCCGACAGCTGCTGTGCTTGCTTTGTTTTTAGTGGTCCCTACTCTGGTATAAAGAAAGAAAGCAACATACTTCTAGACACTCATGAACTTTCCAGTCCACAGATTTTCAAAACTGTAATTTTTCCTGCGGTGCCCCTCCCTTTTCACTGTTTTGAACTTTTTTCATGTTTCACATGGTTTTATGAATAAGATTTCTTTTCTAAACTGACTTGCTTCTGTACAGGCTAACACCTCTTAAATCAGCTGCACATGCAAAATGCAAAGGGGAATTAGCTGCAATACTACTTTTGAGATGGAATAGCTATAATCCACATATTACTATTTAGTACTATACTACAGCAGTGTACAGCTCTGAGATTGGATATAAAAGCTTGCTGGAAACTTTCTAGAAAATGAACAGTTATGTGCAGACACAGATTTTAAATCAACCACAACTCAGTCAGGTCACGAGACTTTTTACTTGCTCACCTTAAACAAAAAAAAAAATTAATGGAAAAAGGAACAATATTTGGTGGTATTCTTTAGTAAGAAATTAGTAGTCTTTACTAACAAACTAGTACGCTCATTCTTTTTGCAGCGATCGCAAAAAAAAAAAAAAAGAAACTTCCAAAGTTTGGCACGGATTTTTTTTTCCGCTGCACGTGCAGAATTAAATACGTGACAAGTCAGAAGAAGAAACATGTAGTTAACAATCAGACAGCCATCACCTCTAGCACAAAGAGGCCATCCTTGCCTTTAAGTAAAGAACTGGCAAACACGCTATGTCAGTAGCTCTAACCTCTTCTGATGGTATTTCTAAGCCCACAAGAAATTGCTCACTTGCTATAATTACTGCAGGAATCTCTAAGACAAGCTGTCAAACTATTTACCTTCTCATCATCTTTGCTCATTACATCCTGTAGCTACCGGTCTTTTGTTGACAAAAATGAACGCTCAATACAACTAAGGACAGAAATGAAGGCTTTCCCCCCCTGCTAAGTCTTTCTCTGTAATTTCTGAACCACCACAGAGCTAAACCCAAATGAAAGGGAGGTCCCTGTTAATACCGAGAGCGCCGGTATTTCCCTCTGCTTTTTAAAGCCGCATGACATCAGAATAAGACCTCGTTCTCAGGTGTTTACAGTTCAAGCTGCAGTCATCTGTGCTTACACATATCTTTGGCATTTGCCACAACTAACTTCTCCCCTCGCATCCCCAGTTCCAGGTCAGAAAAATGCATTCTTTTTTCTTCTTTTAAAAAATAATAATGATGTAACCATTGCAATTGTACATGGTTTAAAAACACTGGATATTTTGAAGCTTTAGAGGATTTTACCGTTATATTAAATATATTTTGGTATATTTTTAACTACTGAGATGGGGAAAAAATAGTAAGTTAGATAGTAAGTTCATGCAATCACCATTCCTTACACTTAGGAGTCATTATGTTTTAATGATTTTTAAGTTGCAAAATGATCATAATGGGTTCATTTTTTAATAAAGGAAAAGAACAGACAGACTTCTAAATGTTCAAATTGCTTTTCTTGGCAGATTTTAAAATGTCTTTTGTCATTCAGCTTTCTATTATTTCTTTCAGCACTCTGTTCTTGATTACCAACACAAACTGAGAACTATTAATTACTTTATTTTCAGAATACTTAATGAAGTGCATTGTCAGAAAACACAGAAAAATATCGCTACCCCGCGAGATGAACTTCTTTCAAGAAAGAAAAAAAAAAGACAAGTGACTAATAAAAGAAAACCTCTTCTTGGTATCAGGCATATTGGCCACACTTTGGTTTGTAATCAGGTTCACTTCCAAGCTTGCTGTGGTACAGTATTATCAACAGTTTAGAGACTTTTGCTCTTGATAAGCTTTTGCTTTAATGAACAAAGGACACTAAGGGCAGATAGTGCACGTTTTTCTTCTAGGATAAGACCAACTACACCGTTGCTTCTTAACTTTGCATAGCAGATTACGGAGTATGTCAATTTTTAACTTGTATACACAGGATGTAGTGATGTCTCCTTCTATATTCACTCCTGTCTAACCAAGCTATCATGAATTGTATTTTCTTCTTTTATTAAGGCTTACACAGACTCAGCTCCAACTTCAGCTGCCTCTTCACTGAGGTCCAATATTTGATTTTTGGGGGATGCAGGGGGATTAGTTTCCACTGGATCAGTACCTTGATCTGACTTCTTCCAAGATGGCAAGGAAGCTCCTGCTGGCCCAGAGATAGAGTTATGGCAGGCAGCCAGCAACAGTAACGGAGATTGCATCACCTTCTCAGGGATAGTTTGCACAACTGTTGGTTTAAAGCAACTGGAGTAACATATGTGAGAGAGTAGCCGCTCCTGTTCAGCCACATTACCAAACACAGCACTGGCAATCTGAATAGCACAGGTTTTCCAAGGGGAAAAAAGGAGGGAAATAAGGATGGTAATTTCAAAACCGATCTGAAAGTTCGGGGTAAAAAAGTTCACCATTGAATCTAGACATCTAAATATTGGTCAGATTTTCAAAATTGCCATGCATGCAAGAGGTCTTCGATTTTGCTGGGAGTAGCTGCCTGTGCCAAGAAAGACCTGTAGTAACTGAGGAGGGAGAGTATGAAAATGATCAGAAAGGATTTTAAGAGTACTCACAGATTCAAGTCCTGACTGGTGCATTGGGCGAGCCTGAATTTAGTAGCCACGAAAACAGCACGACAGTGTAAAAAAAAGTTCAGCAGGATGGACAAGAGGTTACAGTAGTACAAATTAACTTCTATGGAACCAAATTTGGATTAGAAACACATTTATAAAGTTTTCTAAGCCAGGAAATTGCAAATAGAAACCAAAAGAAGAGCTGCATTAGGAAAGCCCAATGGTTTTTTTAATTCAACTTTGTCAAAAATACCAAAAAGCTGATGCCTAGGCAAGAACATAAGAATAGAGAGGTCACAGAAGTATTTCTGCAGAAACCTATTTGAGCCTCAGACAAACCTATCCCAGTCCTCTTCTTCAAGGACTTAATAGATTTTGTATTTAATAGATCTTGACATATTTATCTGCCATGAACTTGCCTAATCTCTCCTCGAGTCCATACAAGTGTTCAGCATCTACAGCGTCCTGTGGTAAGAAGTTTCTCACCTTCATTACATGGATGAACTACCTATTTCTGTTTCCACTTGAGAAAAAACACAGAAGACTACAGATGATGTGCTTCATGGAACTGCATAATACTAAACCGCACCTGTTTTGTAAAACCATAGTTGTCTTGGAGGTTATTTGTCAAACCCCTGATGAATGTCTGTAGAATACTGAGTAATATCTTTACAAAAGGAAACAAAGACTCAGAGTTCAACTAGCCGTCCTCCAATAAGCAACAAGTCACAGTAAAGGTTTTGCAGCATAACAAGCAGCATCTTGGTATCTGAAGCCATATTAATAACTAGTTATGTATGTTTATTCTAGGGTATTGTCGTGCAGCACTAGGAATGAATCCAGTATTTCAGGAAATTCACATTTTTGGGAACTCAGAGGAGCAGCTCAGAAAGGAGTTACCCACACTGCAGCACTAACCAGGGCAAGGCTTGCCTCAGATCTATCGCTGTTAAGGTACCTAACAGATCAATACTACCTTAAGCAAACTCATGCACATCTCTACTCTATAAACAACAGAAAATACGTATTCAGTTGTTATTGCCAACAAAAAGATTTGCTAAATAAGCTGTTAGTAACTTCGGAAAGCTAGTATTACCCTTTGGAGTATATTATACAGAGCCATTGACTCCCCCTCTGCGCATGCCTGAGTTCAGAAACATCATTTGCAAAGATAGACTGTGTTTAACTGCACTCTGACATTTGGCAATAGACTGAACATCAAGCTGGGCTAGATGTAACCTCATAAATGGAAATTTAAGAATATGCTTGAGGAATTAAAGAATCGTGGGAATCTAATAAGGTCATGAAAGCTCTGTATCACCTTAGCATTTCAGTGAAGGTGAGCTGGGAAACCCATTCAAAATCTGGAAAGAAAAAGCTTCCCTCTGAGGAAAGGGGGGAAAAAAAAAACAAAGAAAAAAGAGAAAAGAAGAAAGGCAGTGAACTACTCTCCTGGTGCACCTTTAATATCTTACACAGGAATGGCAATTTCTCTGCTTACCCTTTGGGGTGAAGTTTGCTAGAGAGGCTGCCTGGAAGAACAGAGAGACAGAGCGGCAAAGCCAGGTATTTGGCAGGTATTCATATCATGAAGGATAGTGCAATTACAGTTCCTGTCACGGACAAAAGAAGAATCCTGATAAAATGATGATGAACAAACAGAAACCCTGGGAAAATACAGTTTTTAAAAAAAAAAAAGCTAGAAAAGTAGGTTTAAAAGAAACCCACCAAAAACAGTTGTTTAAAAGTATTAACTGAACTGTAAGTTAGCATTCCTTATGAACGGTAACAGAATTTCACATCTCCAGTGAAACATTTGCATCCTCTCATATTTGCTACATAACAGAATAATTAGTTTTAAGAAAGTTAAAGGGGATTAATCTGTTCCTGCGTCACATCCAGTGATGCAAAGAGACCACGCTGATTTTAACTGTGGTAAGGGAATGCAATGATTTTCCACATAGTCCTTTACCTGGACTAAAAGACAAACTGCACCTCAGAGTCAACCCTGAAGAAAGCTCTCTCTGAATTATCAGCAGTCCTTTTGCTCTGCTTCCCTCTCCTGCCCAGTAACTTAAAACAGCCTTCAAAACCATGTAAGCACAGCAAATCAATCTACATACTTGAAATGCAACATCGGGCAAGTACCTCCTTGGACAGCAGTGTTAATTAAGAATTTTTCAAGAACAGGGTCCAAGAGCAGCACGCGAATCTGGCCCGGCGGGTTCAGAATGGCAACACAAGATTCGCAACAGGAAAAAAAGGCTTTCAAGTGCTGGAGAGAGGAACGGGGACTATGTAATAAAACATGTTGGAAGTCCAATTGCGCAATGAAAAATGCCAGTCAGAGAAATTTAAGGGGAAAATAAGCAATTTTCCTTTTATCATTACTCATGTTGATTGGGAACAACTTATAACTCTACAATATAAAAAGATTTTTTATTAGTTGTAGTATTTTTTTTTTTTTAAACTCTTTTCAGGTTTAGTTTCAATAGTTTATATACAGCCTGCATGACTGAGCTCATGAAAGTAATGGAAGAGTAGAAAATGATCATTTTCTGTCTGGGAACACTGCAATCTCCTATTTATTCTATTTCTGAAAGTGGCTAATGTAAGAATATATAAAAGAAAGTGTACGACTATTTTATTATTTTGAGTATATTTCATCCTGAATTTACTGAATTAAAATCTGTATTTTTGAAAACACAAAGATTGCAGACCTCTATTTTTTATGTAATTAGATAAGAAGGTAAAAGCCATTAAAAAAAATGAAGCTACACATGCTAAACATGTATCCGATCAACTGTATCTGTTTAATTCATTGGCACAAATCAGGACATTTAAAAGACAAATTGCCAATCAATATTCAGTGCTTATGTGCACGTGTAAAAGCAAGCAAAAAGGCTTCCCTGTAAAAAAGACAAGAAACTTAATGTGGAACTGTTTATATACATGCTTCAGTAATACTCCTTGACAGTGAGTTCCATGGACTTTTTTTGTTTAACATACAGAATTCTGGAACTTGAGACCATGGTATATCTGCTGAATCAAACCTATATATATATATTTTTTTTTTTTTTTAAATTAATGTTTTAGAAACTGCTGCTTACCACTGTTTTTATTCTAGAAACAGGCAACGCAACTGAAAATGGTTGCACACTAACAAAACCTACGTAATGATTAGTCGGTGCGTTTTCATCATTCCTAGTTTTTTCTGAAAAAAAATGTTGTAAAACAGACAAAAATGTAACATTTCAAAGTGTTACAGATTTTTGTCTCTATATAACAATTTCTGCTGGAAATTCTGGAGACTGAAACATAAACAGTTTTCTAGGTAGGCTTTGCAGATATGCTAATAAAAGCTAGTACAAGTAAAATAAAGTTTTTGAATCAGGTAGTAATACAGCTCTGAAAAACAATTTCAAACACCCGGCATACCCGTAAGCATTTTTTGAGAAATTGATAAACAACTCTACCGCAATTCCTTTATATTAACTCCAATTTTATGCATTAGGTAGAATTCTTTGACATTAAAAAACCACCTCACTGGGAAGACTATTAACCAGAATCCTTCCTTTTCCTCTAACAGCCTAAAAGAGGCTCCAGAAACAAGCCTTTATCATCCTTTCATTCTAAAAACGAAAAGCAGTTCCCAATGAATAGCCAGTACATCTTTTTGGAGACCATGTGCGAGACTGCTGGGTTTTTTTGATTAAAAGGATTTTATTAGCAAAATACTGCTCTAAGCCTAGATGGTCTCTGCATTTCAATAGTTCAGCACCATTTCTGTTATGGTTCCAAAGCCACTTCTAAGCACAAATGCAATGTGAAACGAATTTACATTAATCTGGAAGTACTAACTCTAAGCCTGCTGGATGCTTATTAAAATACATTTTCAGCAGAGCTGAACAGAACTTGAGGATTTAGCTTAGCAGACACGTTTCCAAGCAGCTACATTGGCTTTAAAACATTGCACAATCCATTAAGTTCCATTTTTAATTCACAGTTTGGACAAATCCAAAGTTCACAGCAAATTTTAGGTGAAGTGAGAACATACTCTGCTTTTCACTGTGAAAAGCTACTACAGCAGCAAGGCTTTTTTTCCACTCAGATAATTCTGAAATACTCCTTAGGTTGATGCAGTTTCGATGAAAGAGCGCGCGTCTCTTCATGCAAAAGGATAACGTATGTGCCTTGATAAAAATAATTTTAATGATAACAATGATGATGATTAAGAAGTTACGTAACCCCTTCAGCTGAAAGCTCTTAAAACATGGCCTAGACAAGCACCCTTCTCTCCTTGCTCTCTCGGCAGGCCAGCGCTTGCACTCCTGCAGGCCAAGCCTGGAAGTAAATGAGCTTCAGACTCGTTCCAAGAATGAGAGAACGAAGGAGCTATTGCAATTATCGCGATATTGACCCTGCTGAAGGCTTTCGGGCACTCAACGTGACTTCTCCCATCTAGATATGCGAGGCAGAATACATGATGTAAGACAGCCCATGATGAGGTTACGCCAGTAATAAATAACAGTAACAAATGAGCTAAATCCTGCAATGAGAAAAAGTAAATCGCTGTGAAGCATTTAGCTTTGAAATGAATACTTGGTTGCCTTTTAATTATTAGTTGCTCCAAGTTAAATGACTTCTGCTCACATTGCATCACGCAATACTTAAGGAATTTAATTAAAAGGCATAGAATAGTCTATTCTGAGCAAACAGCTTAATATTCATGGATAATTTTTTTTAGATCATTTTAAATAAATGCTAATGCACACAAGGGAAATACAAAAATAAGGGGTTTTATGTCATTCTTCCTTTGATATTTTCTACATATATCATATATGTCACAATGCTGTAAAAGGTTATTGAGCCTCACCTGTCCATGGCTTTGGTCTGAATTACATTGATGCAACAATCTTATTATTCAAAGAAAGGCTAATAACAATATCATCTAGACATAACATGATTTTTTTTTTTTTTTAAATCCTTGGCAGATACATAAATCTGATTCTTCCAAATCATTACGACAGTTTTATATATATTTTAAATGCTGAATAAGAGCGAACTCTAACTGAAGTTATTTCTATAAATACAGTTAAAATAATTTAGCCGTAATTACACTCTTCACTTTAACATAACACGAACACTGCAGAGAGAGCTGTTTAAAAAAATTCAAAGTAAATAATGCAATCTAATGCTACATGTTCATATAGATGGTTGTTTACTCTATAATTAAAGCTGAATTTAATCAAAATCTCATTTTTCAGAGCTTGAAGAGGCTTTCTATTTGCCCTCCAGTGCAAATAACTTAACGAATGCCATAAATTAAGGATGCACAGAGAGGGAAGGTGAAGGAGGAGAGGGTAAAGCTCACATCTGCAATCAGATACACACTCTATTTGTTAAGCCTTTCGAACGCTTATCAAACATCTTTAAGAGGTCTTTATGATTTGAAAGCCTTCTGTTTTCAAATCTGTTTTCAAATTTGTGCTATTAAACACCTCAAAAGAGAAATCAGGGAGTCTGGCTTCAGAAACATCCTTGGAGAGTATCTCCAAACCCAATGGATGCAGTCCAGAGCAGGGGCTCAGCCCAGGCGATCTCCAGAGGCCCCTGCCTACCACGGGCACTCTGCCCTTCTCTAGCTCAGAGGTTTCAGGCACTTTTGAAGGTGGAAACTGTTTCAGTGGGTCAAACCACAACACTAAGGGCTTTAAAAAAAATAAACAAATAAAAATGATTTTTCCCCTTCTGATGCATTTAGCTCATGTGGTAAACATCAGGCACGTTATAACATAGGAAAATGGAAATCTTTCCTTTGCATTTGAACAGTTTGGACAGAAGAAAGTTCTAACCAAAGCAAAGCAGTTAAACCAGCCTAACTTAACCTGCTGAAATATGCATGAAGTACAAACAGCTTCATTTTCACCAGGATTTTATGTTGAGTTAGTAAATTCAAGTTCACTGAGCAGGCTCTTTTCTTGTGATGAAAATACAGGCTAAGATGCTTCTACATTGTTAGAAGTGGCTGATAACATGTTTAAAAAACAGAGACACAGTTTAACTGTGCCAAATAGCTCAGTCACAGAAAGAGCTGAGAATCTGTAACGGATTTATACTCCCAACACTACTGAACTATTAAAGGGAAAATTTTACCATCTCCATCTTACAAATAAGGAATCAAGTGTACGTTTTTTGGGGTACAGCACCGTGCCACCGTATTTTCACGGCTTCTGGTCCAGCCCCTCTCATGTGTATCCAGCTCTGCGCCAGCCTGTTGTCACTGCAAAGAGATGCCTTGAATGTGGCATAGGTTTCCCTTGAGGGTACCAGCTTTTGCTATTTTTTAATGCAAGTGAAGCACAACTTGTCAGAAGTGTTTATTAAAGACCGAAGGTGACATTCAAGAGGTCTATTTCCATCAATAAATGAGTAGTTGCATCACAGCAAGAGACTGCAGTAGTGAGCTACAATGATATGGAAGGCAGAAAACGGTTTCAGAAGAGATTTGCAAAAACATAGCGGTTAGGGGGGGAAAAAGCAATGCCCTGTCTAGACTGTGCAGGGTAGCTAACTACAGTCAAGATTCAATGTAACAACCGCAATGTTCCCTCCCAAGATAAGGTCAAAGTGATTCCCTCCCACCTTGAAACAAATAGGTGATACTCAGCCTTTGAGGCTTCGCTCTGGGTTCTGGCTTTCCTGCTCAGCCGTCTCAGTTGAGTGAGCATACTAATAAATAAATAAAAAAAAAAATCTATGGAATACTTATTTTAAAGCTATGGCTATTAATAACTACTGTTATGATGACTATTACAATACCAGGAAAATTTGACCCAAACCTCAATGAGAGAGGAAAAGAAAAGAAGTTTTCTATGCTATTGCTGGACCTTCCTTTTGCATTATTTTCTAGAATTTATGAGACATGAATATTAGTTCCTTAGTTGCTGTTGTTTTTTTTTTTTAAAATACATATATATAACATGCCAGCAGCACAGCTTCTGTTCAGGTTAACTATGCAATCTTTCAAGTAATAAACCATTTCTTTGACTGTCACTCACATTACTAATCTACTTTGAAGAGTCCTCACACCTAGTCCTTGTAATTCCCAATCCCTTTCTGATAATTGCAGTACTTGTGGCAGGGGGAATTAAATGTTTTTGTACCTACTATGTTAAAGCGGTTCTTACATGTAAAGTGTGGTATCTTACCCGTGCTGATGGCAGGATGCACAGAGAAGCACTAGGAAGATGCCTGCTTCTGAAAGCCGTTGTCCTACAGAGGTCATCTTGGTTTGCTTTATTTCAAATAAAAATGCAGTCCTATCTTCCAACAGAATATGGCTGGCAAGAAAAGACCTTACGTACACCAGATCTTTGGCACATACCTTAATATTTTACCATAAATTTCACTTGTGATTGCTGTATGTAACAGACAGCACTGAACAAGTTACCGTTTTGTTTTCTGCACTTTTAGTAAACAGAAAATGATTATATTGGCAAGCAGTATGGCTGCTATTCATATTTTAATACTGAGACCTAGAATTTCAGAGTTGAGATTTGATCTTCTGGCAAAGATATATTTCAAACCCAAGGTAAACATAAATTTCAAATGCATTTTGGGTTCATATAGATTCACAAAACAGGCCTGTACACTAAGATAAAGTGCATATACATGTAATACATTGAAGTGCTGAAAACTTTAAGATATAACATATCTGTTCAAAATCGCTGAAAATCTATGGACGTGCATTTAAGTTTTTGAAAGGAATAAAAGAGGTTATTAGTGTAAGCCGAAACAATTACATATATTTAAGTTCAAAGTACAAGCTCTGACACATGAGGCAGCTCAAGAACATCAGCAAGAACTCTCTATCCACAGATAGGTAGGTTGTATCTTCCTGGTAAGAGTTAAGACGTTTCGTTTTAGCTGGATAACACATATTAAAGACAAGAATTTGGGAATAATGATAATTTAACATATTTCAAGTTATCTTTTAAAGTTTTGTACATTTAAATTACTACTAGTTAATATCATATTCATACAACATTAATCATTAATATTATGTACTAAGTACTGCTATTATCAGTGTCTAATTTCATTGTTTGTTTCTGTGTAGCGCGATTGCGACATGCTACAACTATCTTCTAGACACAAAGTGCTAGAGAAAACGTCAGGAGAAAAACCACTTGAACGTACAAATGTGGACTACCGTTATTTCTACTGTCATTAATGTCAGAAAAATTAAGACAAACTGAAGTGCTGCTGCAAAGCATCACAAATATCATAGGTATTTAGGCTTTCCTCAAGTTTTCTCACACGTATACACATAAAATAGACTTAGGTCTGCACTCAAATAGTTATGTTATCCTTAGCCTGGAGATTACTGCTTCTTTTTTCCTTTGTTCTTTCTCAGGAGGCCAGTAACATACAAAGGCTGGATTACATTTTTAGCCGAACAATTATGATAGTGGCTTTTTTGCAGTGATTAAACAGTTATTAAAAATGTTTCCCCTGATGGTTCCATGATTATAGCACATATCTTTGTTTAGTCTTCATTTTTCTTAATTTCTTTAAATCAATTATTTCCTCTACCTTCAGATCAAGGAGTATAAAAATGATGTACCAATAAAACAAAAGAACAACAATGCCATTAAGTCATTAAATATACTATCCAATCATAACTATTGCAGCAGAAGAAATAATTGATAACATTTGTCTCATCTCTTTCCCTGTTGTGAAAGAAAAAAACTCATCATAATTTTTTGAATGCAGCTGTTACTTATTCAAACAAAATATCTGCAGATTACGTGAAAGGAAAGAACAAGAAACAGAGGCAGTGTAGTTTTGTGCCCAGTGGGCTGTAGTTTCTAGCTCTGCTACTGACATAACTGCTGTGCTAACTCAAGAAAGGAGCTTCATATTTATATGACACTCTTTTTCTCCTCACTCTTTTTCTGCCTTAGTCATTTATATGGCACACTCTGGACCACAAGTTATGCTTCGGTTGTGTGCAGACCCCCTGCAAGCTATTGGTTACATATTACTGTTATCCTGCAAGGGGTAGAGCGATGTTGGCTGATTTTGTTTCCTAACAGGTTCTCTCTACAGCTGGGTGAACATAACACTTAAGAGTCAAGTTTTAAGTGTAGATGTTTCAAAATTCAAATATGCCTTTAATTAGTTTTCCTTTGCAACATATGCACTAGAACATTGTTCGAAAAGAGAGAAAAAAAACCCCGCAAAACTCAAAAGCCACTTCACAATCTAACCACACACTGTGCAACTTATGCTGTACTTTGCAGTCACTTAAGTAGCTGTGGAGAGTACTTATCTTCAGGAGTAAGGTAAAACAAATGATCTATTACATTTCATCACATGAGAAGTCCCCACTGCAACACTGACCATGTTGCACAGTTGCCCTTGCTGACCAGCAAGCCCTCACTGCGTTCTCGCAGGCACCGATCAGCAACTTGTAGGACTACCGGGGGCCTTCTAACCTGCTCCATGCAGCACAGGTAAGTTATCCAGAAGTTAACAAAGGAAAATGCAGGAAGTATTACTTTTTCCACAGAGCACTATCAGAATTTGTAGCGAGAATTGTTACAAATGTATGACAATCCACACCTGTGCGGTGTCTCAGCGGACAGCAGAGGTAACAACGGCATGCTGCACAAACATGCATCCATTTAACTGAACGTTGCATGAAATATTACAGAAAACGCACATTACATCCATATACACATACAGTAGCAGCAGAGAGGTAAAGAAGCATAACAAAATGGTCGGCTTTTTCATAGGCTTGAATTGTGGGGGCTGCCTAATGCACAGGTACATGAAGAATTCAAAATGTCAAGCTTCTCAGACATGAGTAAAGATAAATTGTAGAAACAGAATACGTTAACACACCTTAAAACAGAAATGCTGAACTGCTACTTCTAAGATGAGAAAACAGTTTCTGTTTGTATTAAAAGAGAATAGAAAAAAAGCAATTGAAAACTGGGCACCAAGAAGCATTAGCAGGATTTTTCACTTAGACTTTAAGTAGTTTGATTTCACTATGAAAATTGGAAAGAATGAACTTTCCACCTTTCATATGAAAGTGATTCAAAACAAGATGGAGAGCATCTTTACTGGTGGAGTTGCTACCTCAGGGACATCCAGTAACACAAGAACATCCATGCGCCAGGCAGAGTCACAGACCTAGGTAGGGCAGCAACAAGGAATCAGTGAGTATAAGGCAGATTTCTTTTTTTTTTAAATAAGGAAAGTGACTGAAGTAGGCAGCGAGGATGTTTCTTCCCTAGTGAGGCAGCCACTATTCAAGATCCAGCTCTTTCTGAAGCTCAGCAAAGACAAAAGCACAGTTACGTACCATCGACATAGTTGCAGTTTACAGGCTTTCTAGATTTAACAGGATAAACGGGGTTAATAAGCAGCATAGCCTGATAGCTAAAAGATTAAATCTTTTAATATTGAGACTGGCTAGTCTGATTTTTGCAAATACTAAGTACTCCCCCATCACAGATAATGAAATAAGCTAGGACTTAGTTCAACTCTTAATGAAATCACTATGTTTCTATCCACTGACATCAGATCCTGATTCCACAGAAAAATGCTGGACCCTCACAAGCAATAAATATGTTCTGGAAATGGTAGCTTTATTATCTAAAAAAAGAGAACGAGAATAAAGAAAGCATCGTGATGATATAAAGGACACAATAACGGGGAGATCCAGGAGCCAAGATGTTGTGGAGATGCACAGAGTTTGCTCACGCTGACAGTTGTTACCAATGGAGTAGAAGGAAGAACTGTAGAGCATATAAATCTATCTATATATATTTATCAGTGGGCAGGAACAAAAGGGTAAATCCCAACTGAGAAAGCCCAGAAATGCAAGCTTTTGCCATTGCCAGTAATAGCAACAGAGCTCCCTTTAATCCTTATCTGTGCTCTAATTTCAGAGAGAATAGAATTGTGAAAATATAAACCAATAAATCAAGGTTGTGGGAATTAATCTTCTGAAAAGAAAGAACATATATTTAAGACAGGCTGCAATTATTTATAGCATTCATAATTAAACCAGGAGAGTTTACTGAAAGCTATTACATTAACCTTTAATTTTAAAAACTCACCTTAACGAGACACCTAAGTGCATCTTACTCTCAGATTAATGTGTTTACTTACAAAAAGAAGCAAGCAGTAATATCTTTATGAGACCAGCTGATGGCTGGAACAAAGCACACTGGCTTTTAGACATAGAGGATCTTCATTAACTCGAAACAAAACAAAAGAAAAAGCATTAGGTTTTGCTTGCCTCCGGCATTCTGCCTGGTTCAACTCCTTTATACATCCACTTCCTTCTCTCAAGGAAAGAGAAACTTAAAAAGACAGAAGGAAAAAACATCAGATTGCGTTATCCAAACTCCTTCCTAAAACCAGACGTTATCTGCCTCCTTTTCATTTTGTGCATCCTCTCAAAAGAGAGGGTGAAAACTAATACTTCTGACTGCAGAGGTCAGGGGAGAAATAATTTCTTTTCATTATGAAAAATGAGCATGTAGCAGTCTTCCATCCTGAGCTATGAAACGGTTTGACCAAAAAAGCAACATTTAAGGAAAGTTAAATGAAATTCTATTTTCTGTTGACTCACCTACTGCCTAGTGAAATCTTCTGAAACTTATTATCAGCAGATATTGCAAGTGTCCCTTACACTGTCCTCTTCCATCATGCTATTTTTAACCCCCCCTTGTTTTGATTAAATGAACAAAATTAAATATACCTTTCATGATCTCAGTATCTGACATTTCACACATCTATTTGCTCTTCAGATCTTTGGCTGCTAACTTTTGCCAAACAATCTCCCTGCAGTTACAGTTTGGTACGAGATATTTAACATTTGAGCCAAAGCAAAAGTACAACCATGTTAGTTCAAAGCATGTCTGACATTTATACTAGTCGAGCTTCAGAGCAGCTACAGCTAAACTGAATAAAAATCACTTCATGAATATACACTAATAAAATAAAATTAATTCTCTTTCCATTGAGCTCCTGTTCTGTTCCCTGGCACAAGCTAGTACATTCATAAAATGTGAACATAGCGATTTGCTAATAGGTATGGTGGCCAAGACATCAGTAATCCAGACTGTACCAGTGAAATACCGAAGTAACCACACTGATGACAGTAATCTAGTCATTAAATTTCTCATTTTGAGTAGTACCATGCATACTCGACATTCATGTAGCAAGTAAAAGAGCAACTCAGATTTCTCAAAGTTTAGTAATCACTAGTATTACCCTTAAGAAGAATGAACGCAATGACTATCCCAACACCGCTCCATGTTTCAAAGCTATACAAGTCACGACCTTCAAAGTAGTGAGCATATTACTGAATTACAGACAATTCCCTTGCTTTTTAATAGAGAGTACAAAGACAATGCAAAAACAAATCTTTGTAAGAAAGAGCATAACGTACCTGCTTCTCTCGAATGTGTGATACCTGCAAATACTGAAACACGCAGAATGACTGAAGGGAGAAAATTGTTGCATGGTGATTACAGGTATCTGAAAGTAATGATACTATACAAATCAGCCAGTTGTAATATATCCATATAATCTCTTTCTCAGTTTCCCTACTATCATTATCAACAAGATGATGGAGAAAAGACTCTGAACAGCAAGACTTCTTGAAAACGTGTTAATCTTTAAATATAACTTGAAAAAAAAAATCTCATGACAATTTTAGGAATCCATCTTAGCTAAAAATGCAAAAACCATTCACTAACTTAATGTAAAGTGACCGCGAAGCACTGCGTGTCCCTTCCAGACCAAAACCTTTACCTTACGTTATTCACTGTGCCTTTGCCAACATGGCCCAGGTCGCCGAGGAAGCTGCACGAAGACCCATGCAACAACAGTGCCTGAGCACTGGCACCACGGTGCCCACCCTATGGCCAGCCATCCAGCTCCAGAGATCGAGCTTCAGACCAGCTGCACCCTACCAAGCATTGCTAACCTAATTGCATTGCTTAGATTGCAAGGAAAAAAAAAAAGGTTTCCTCCTGCAAGGAAGACTTCCTGACCTTCTGTGGGCAGAAGCGAGGAGCCAGCAGTACGGGCCAGCAAGAGGGGCTCTTGCCGGCTTGTGCAGCACGGGGCACAAAGTGAGGCCAGCCAAAAAGCCTCCATGCCAGCATGTGCTGCCACCAGTCAGGGAGAGCCTCTGCTGCCACCCAAACGCGTCCAGCACCAACACGGCAGGAGACTTTGCTGTAGGCAAAACGTGCAACGTGCAGGGGTCAGTACTGGATCGTCTTACAGCGCAACACCTGCAATAGCTTCTTTTTTGCCCATCATCCGGGAAGTCTCAGCTCTGGACACCGCCTTCACTTCCCACTCCCGTCTCCTGAGATACCTCACAGGCTGAACTGATTTCCCCTCACTAATGTTATCTGCCTGAGGAATACCCCTGGAGCTTCTCTTGCATTGACGGCTGTCAGGTTTTGGGAACAAGTTACTTTGTCTCTTACAACCAGACACGAAAAGCCCAGGATTTGCTGCAAGGGAGGAGTCTGTGAACATGGTTTTTGCTAACATTTGAATCTTAACTTATAGAAAAGAATTTGGTTCTCTTGAATGACAGAATTGTCTGCTTAAGGGGGAAAAAAACCCCTACAAATAGAGTCTGTACTGAAGTATAATAAGCAGATCTTCTAACTTGACTTTTTGGAATGCCCTAAAAATTGCATGGCATCAAAAAAGAAAAATATAGATTTATTGAATAGACGTCAAAGTATTTTTATAAGTTACAGTCATTTTTTAAATCTGTTTATCATATAAAACAACTTTTCTTCTTTTCTCCCTGAGAAGACCAGATATATTCCCACTATCTTGGTTTACTAGATTCAAATCTAGCATTGATTCTGATTTATCTTCATCAGATATATTTGCATTAAATACTATTTCTGATAGACAAGATATAGAATTAATTTTTTTAGCTATGTGAATTCTACAAAAAATAAAATAAAAAGTTCTCCTTGCTTGTAATTGGCATATTCTTTCTACTGCTGTACATTTTTTTCCTCAGAACATACAGCAACTTTAATGAGAATTTGGTGTACCGGAAGTGATATTATATCACTGAAAGCAACAGGGTGAACACGTGGGGGAGATTTTCAGGAGATAAAAAGATGGCTCTAGAAAGTTGCAGTGGGGCTGTGTAAGAGGTTTTCCTTAACACATTGTCTGTGTTATTTTTGTTCACCTTCCAGGAGCAGGTGACCGCAAACAAATAAATCACAGAACCATGCAAATTCACCCATCAGTGAAAATATTTCTTTTGTCGATGTGTTTGCTTACCTACTTTAATTTTTGAAGAATGAGAGAAATATGAACACTAGAACATTGTACTTGCACTCCTTGAAATGGTGGCCTAATACTGAATTGGAAAATACTATGATTAGGTTTACTTCTTTGTAAAGCTTCTTACGCTTCAGAGAAGATTTACATGAAAAAGACTAAAAGCGTACTCAGAAGAGTGAGTACTATTCCCTATGAGAAAGAAATATATCCAAACACTAGTTAACTATTTAATACAGTTTAATGGTCATATGGCATTTTTGAGGTGACTGAAAGAGGAGATTACCCTGTTTTTAGAAAATATTATTAAAAATGCCATTCACTCTTCATGCTTGAATTATCCCAAAGGATAAAAAGAAGCAGACAGTCCCCCCACCACACACACCTTTTTTTTTTGTTAAGTGAGGCTTTACCCTTAATTCCTAAATCAAGCAACTGACATTTCACAAACAAAAAGCCCCAGACTTCTGGTTCAGCATACATGGCCCAAAAGGCAATTGAATCATGCAAGCACAGGTGATTTTAGTGGGTTTCTCCACTGATGATAGGCACAGTATCCTCTGTTCCTCCCTTTGATGTCTTAGGGCGACGAGGTAAAAGCCTGAGGAACAAACGTGATCACAGTTCCTTACACCATATTCTTCCTTCCCGACTCCCATATCTCACATGGCAAGCACATCTGGGCAATTTTTGGGAGCCTCAGCTTGCTCTCTCAATCCACTAAACCTGTTTTACAAAAACAGGCCCCGTGGTCAAGGTACTGTGGACTTGCTGTGCATGTCCAAAGATATGCTGTGCATTGCTCAGTTAAATTCCTAGAATTTTAAGTGCTTCACATTCAGCAAAAATGGGAATAAGCCATTTAGCATATTTCATCCTTACTGAATGCAGTGCCTGGTCTCAAAGACATTAATCTGTATGACAAATATTTTTTGTCTGAAAAGAGGATTATTTTGCAGTTTATATGCATATTTATATATATCTAGTTTATTATGAACATTGGCACACATACACAAACATGGCAAGTATTCTGTTAACTTCATGTAAGTTACTGCAAAACAAAAGTCTACAGAAGCACACAACGCATATACTCATAACAACTGACAAATAACGAAACCAAAGGAAAATTTTAGGTTAAGCCAGCAACAAGCTGTAGCCACAGTGTGTTGCAGCGGGGAGGGAGGGAGGGGAACAGCACATGATCTCCCAGACATTATTTGACTTCATTAATGAAAAAAAACAATCTGTTTCGAAGATGTGCTCTCATTTTTCAGAGTAAGCACAGTATAGCACATGTATAGCGATGTGCTATCCTCTGCTGAGGCAGCAGGTGAAATCATTTGAGGTAGCCTGCAGAGAAACAGCCCCTAAACTGTTTTAGGGACAAACAGCTTCTGAGAAGTAAAGTCTTGGAAACACTAAATAGAGCTAAATATCTCCTTATATAAGGCATCCTGGCTCTGATCTTTAAAGACGTGACCAACTGAATGAATTCAAGGAAAGAAGCAGCAGATTCGGAGAGACCTAGGTGGCAAGGGGAAGACTGCCGTGGGCAGCAGAGCAGCAGCTCAGTGACTGGAGAGAGGAACCAGGACAGTCTCACCCTGGGAAAGGGGAAAACAGGAATGGAAGTCTCCTGTTCTACAGAAGGGCCAAACCAAAAAAAAAAAAAAAAAACACATAGACAGGTTTCTCTGTTTGCCTATGCAAATCATACCGAAAACATTAAAAGTGTACGCAGTGAGGTCAGCCAAGGGGAATGGTAAAAGGCACAGCATGATAAGACATTTCAAAATTAAGCTTGAAAAGCACCAGCAAAATCTCATGCAGTAAAATTTGATGCAGGAACACCATAAATGACTTAATAAGCCAACATGATTTTCATAGTCTGAGGTTAGAGTTCAATGTTGATTACTATATGATTATTTTTAGAGTAACAGCATAAATTATTGCAATTCCAAGTTGAGATCTGTATACTGAATTTAGGCATTTATTCACTCATAAATATTTGTGATTATAAATGGCCTGTTTACTCATGGAAGTTTATGAGAAGAAAATTCAATCAGTTAATCTGTACAAATACTAAGAATATGTGTAAAAAAATTCCCCATAAACACTCATAACTGGCAAATACAGAATCTAATTTGTTTGCTACTCAAAATCAATTATAGATTAGTGCCCACCATGAGAGAGACAACTCAAACCGATCTCTTATTTACTCCTGCGGTTCCTTATTATTCTTTTCCAGCTAGAATAAAGGGTTGAAGCATCAATATGTTTCAAGAGCTCCCCAATTTCAGCATTATTTAACTAGAAAATAGCTTTACACTAAGACGTCTCCGCACACAACTGCCGAGAGTGGTGTGGTAGGTTTCTCTGGCAGAAATTTGCTGAGGGCTGGAATTTTGCCTTATATAGTCTCTTTTTCATTTGTCTCTTTTTTTCTAGGAACATCCATTAATGCCTGTAATCTTCCCAGAACTGATAAAGAAAAAGATAACTAAAACTTTAAAACTATTGAAGTCATAAGAGCCACCATTCTGCTTCTATTTTTATTTCTTCCCTAAGATTTAAAAATCAGAAGAATAAAAATCCCAGATTTTTGATGTCATAAGCACGCCACTAGCTATTTTCTCAAAAAGCTCTAATATTACACGGTACAGAGAACATTAAACTCCCTGCATGCTTCAGTATGACTGTACCAACCTGAGATGCTCACGTTCACCCCTTTTCTCCATTCCTTTCTTCTCCCTCCTTCAAGAGGAGGCATCAGAAACCCAGCAGGGAGGCTCTCAGCACAGGGTAAGCAAGCCCCAAAACCGAGTGAACTAACAAGGTAAAGCAATTTTGTTGCAATTAGAATCTAGTTACTGAGAGCAGGAGGCCACTGAATAAATCCAAAGTGTACCCTGTCTGGAATAACATGCTTAGTTCTTGTCCCTCATCTCAAAAGCTATGCAGTAGAACTAGAAAAGGTAGACAAAAGGGCAACGAAGACAATGAAATGGCTTTTCCACACACACAAAAAGAAAAACTCTAAATAGACTAAGCTTCTTCAGCTGGGAAGAGCAACAGCTGAAGGAAGATGCAATCAAATCATAAGATGCTATTCACCAACACCTTAGTACGAGTGACTAATCTTTTCCTATCCACCATTACCAAGGTAAAGATTAGTCACTCACTCACAGAATACAAAAACTAAGGAGCATTAAATGAAACTATATAGATGCAATTTTCAGATGCAGAGCAACCAGGATTCTTTGTCTTGGCTAAAATCAGTCATTCTTTTGTAAGTCCTACACTCCTCCTCAGTTCGGAAGATTCTTTCTTTAAGAAAGTTGGAGCAGAACTTGCATGTTTTCAGTAGATTACCTGTCCTTTGCTGCTAAATTTTTTTATTTTTATTTTTTTAAGGAAAAAAATGAAACCTACAATATTTTGATTTAAATAAACTGTTAGATTACCCTCTTCACTTCTGGGCATAGACCCCTACCCAAAAAGGGAGACCCATGAGTTACTGAATGAAGCTGGGTCTTTGGGGCAATCAAGGATATCTAATTAAGGATATATAACCCAAGGCTTGAGCTGAGGGTGGGAGAGTCACATGATCCTCCTATGTGAATAAATGTAAAAACATGAAACAGGAGGGATTAATAATCAAGATAGAACAGAGATGCAGAAAACCAGAACAAGTTGCACTCAAGAGTATCTTTTCCAGACTACTCTCCTTTAACTTCTTCCTCAGAAAGAGCTGTGCTGGGAAGAGATAAGACAATGTCAGGATTCTTGCTGACTTAACTGATGGGTCCAGCAGCCCCTATCAGCTCTCCTTGGAGCACATGTAACTCAGGGGCATTTGTCCATTAGGCTAAATAGAAAAACATGTTCAGCTATCATTTAAAATGATAAAACGGAAGAATTAAATATATTTGCATTAAATTAAAGACTACCAACTGATATTCTGCTTTTGTTCGGACATAACGAGATAAGAGCAACTCCTCCTGATGAAGTGCATGCCATTTCTGTTCAATTTCTTCACAGTCACAAAACCCATCTTTTTATGTAAGTACTCCAAAATAATACAGTTCAGATGCAAGGAAGGCACTACTTATAGTGCATTTGCTTTATTTATTGTAAGTTAATTCATGTAAATCAAGTCAGGTCTTAAGGGATTACAGTCATTCTGGGTTAACGAGGAGAGGTGAACATCTGCTTTTATTTTTTTATTCACTTCTGATTGGCTGATTCCAGCACAGGTGATTTCCTAACACAAAATATACTACTTTGATGCTACTTATTCTTTCCATTTCATCCTCCCCACTAAAGGGAGAAAAAAAAAAAAAAGCAAAAGAGACATTTTATTTAAAGAAACCAGCAAGCTGTTAAATACTGAATATCATATTTTAAATCATATACATACTCCTATACACTCTGCTCAGAAGATATTTGCTAAGTTACTTATCGTCCTATTCATTTTCCATTCAGGGTTCTAATTTTTCCTCAAGGAAGACTTTTCATACAAAAATGAGCATTAGAATAATGGAACACTAGGAACGTAAAACCAAGGCACTGTGTTCATCACACTCAGACAGCTCTTATTGAACTGAGGGAAAATATTTTTAAAAAAAAGTTCTGTTTGAATGAAGACAAATGAGTCTAATTTGAGACCCTTTAACTCTGTGTACCGTACCGTTTGCCTGAAATTTAAACAGAATACAAACAATTCAGAGACTGTTTTGTGTAATGTCATCCTCTGTCCCAAGGCAATGCATACACAGAAAACTTCACTGTTGAAAATTCAATCTCTGCAGATATTGTATAATTAAGCAAACCCATCTCCATATTAATCTGAAATAAGGTGAATCTGAACTGAAATTTACGGAGAGAGAGTTCTCTGTGAAAGAAAAACTATTACACTTCCTTTCCCTCTCCCTTCCAAAAAGAAACTAAAAAACTCTTCTAACTGCATTAAGAATCATTGCTTTTACGAGGGTGGGCAAAAGAAGAGTTGAGTTCCCTTGGGCATTCAATTTGAAGAAACAATTCACAGGCACTATTCCTTCAGCAATACTCCTATTTTGGATGACATTCATGCATGTAAAGCTATAAGCAAGTAGCTTTACAAATTTTAGCTTTGCTTGAAACAAATGTCAGGGCTTAACAGTTGAAATGAGGAAAAAAGTCTATTCGCTCAGAAACATTGAAAGATAATATTATATTAGTGATGATTTTAAAAAGAAAGCTTATGAAGGTACCACATACAAAATCACTTTTTCGAATGTTCATCCTTTGTGGTTACGTATTTCCTATACCTACAAATATACATTTATATACAATACATATGACTTCAAGTACCTCTGCTTAAATGGTGGGCTTAGCCCTATTTTCATTCATATTCAAAAGCCATCTATATCAAGTTCCAGAAATGTTACTGAAAATATGTTCATGCATATTGCATAAGCTATTCTGTGGAAATCCATGTGATTTCCAATATAGCCAGCAGTAACTACAAATCAGGGCCAGTTTGGACTATGTGAGGGAGGGCAGAGAAGCAGCCAGCATCTTTGCTCCGCCATCTCATACTCATGAGTCACACTGGACTTTCTGGATTTAACATCCCACATGCCACACTGGAATTCACAGAAAAGCTTCAGAGAAGAGTAAAATTTTATCATAACCCTTTTACCGTTTGACTTGAGGATGGAAGTGCTCTAATTACCTATTTCCGACTGCAGCGAAAGAGTAAAAATAATGACGCTGAAGAGGAACAATTGAGTGTTTAGGGAAGAGCAAGGGAGCATCCAGCCCAGTTTATTCCTCTGCATCCTTTGTTGTGGGCATTTTTAAACACTGGGGATCTATAGATTGAGGACCAATTTATATAGTTCATAATGTGGCCCGAAATGATGCAATGAGACTTTTGAAACATTACTAGAAAACTGCTATTTTATGAAACTTGATGAGGCTCAAGTTGATGACATGAAGAGATGAAGAGACTGGAAGCTTCAGAGACATTTAATTTTCTCTCTTATCTCCTAGTCTTCATTTTATAGATGGTGAATTTCAAGCTATCCTTTCCACAGAATGCTGTTCAATAAACACAAATTCTGTATTTCTTCCATGCCGTCATTACACAGGAGAGAAGGAAAGTACCCTTTGTGAAACCTTAACTTTTCCTCTTTGGCAAGAGGAAAAAAGAAAATTAGTGATCTTATCTATCATTTGCTTTAATTCTATTACAAATTCACATCTGCTAAGTGTAAAAATTCCTTTTACAGTTCTATATGATACTTTTTCTTGCTCTTCCCTCTTCTGAGTTAATAAACACTGCATAGCTGAAACTTCCTGAGAAGGAAAGAGCTTCTCTCTTTCTATCTTCCCAGTTTACCCGTAGCATTGTTTTCCCTGTATCATCATGTGAGGATGCAAGATTATTTAAAAAAAAAAAAAAACTTAAAAAAATGTACTTGAACTCAGGTTTCCAAAATAATACTGATTGGAAGCTAGGCTGAAAAGCCTCTCACAGGTGCAGCCTTCTCTTAGAGGCTGGCTGTGCATCTAGAGATGTAAAGGACTGTCCTATAAAGGACTGTCCGATTAAACTGGAGTGCAAAAAGGGATAGCCAGAATTTCAGAGATATTGAATACTTACTGAACTACAAAAGCCAAGAATTCTTAGCTTACATTAGAATCAACAGTCTTTATACGCCATTGTAAAATCACCTAATTAATTTCTCATGCATGGAAATAAAAAGCCCCATGAATCTCTTTACTGAAAAGGCATTTCTAATTTAAAAATTTCTAGTGAGCACATATATTTATAAATGCAGGATGATGGCAATTATCATCTTTGATATGATTTATCATTTACCATTATGTATTATTTGACCTCTACGGAGAGGCCAGCTATTCTAGTTTCTGGAATTAAAGGCATGAACTTCTCATCAAATAACATTAAGCAACTTTAATTTCTCCTCATGGCCACAGGCTGCCTTAAGTAATAGATTTAGAAGAGTAGAACCTAATTTCAGCCAGATGCCACAGGATAACAGGCTGCAATATAAATTCAGATTATTTACTCTCCTCTTACATTAAATTTTACAAGAACAGGGAAGCTCATTTTTAAACCACGGTACATCACCCCTCAGCTCACAGTCGCTGGACTTCTGTAGTGGGGCCAGACTTCTGACTGACGTTCAGTCTCGCAGCCTACATAACACAGGCTCTTACCTGCGCTCCTCTGACCTGACGCTGGTTTGCCATCCAGCACAGACCACACGCCAGAGGCTTTACTGAGGATTCCTTCCTCCCTCCCCAACCCTGACATAGTCCTTAACTGTATAAACACAAACCCTGAGACTTAAGCAGCACTATAAAGGTGAGGACTGGAAAAGCACAGCACCTGCATGTAATTTCCTCAGTGTGCTGAGGCTTTTGCACAAAGTCTGGGTTCCCATTTCTCCCTGCTTTTCTGCGTGACTTCTCTGTCAGGGCAATGAACAGCCTCTTTTTTTCATTCTCTCTCCCCTGCTTCGCTTTGCAGCGTATTTTCTTCCATTTCCCCCAAGAAATGATTTCTTTGAGTTCCTGCCCTCTTCCTTTCATCAGATGAGCAAAAATCCTCTTGCCCAGCCACCTGTTGCTTATTTACTGTTCCTAGGAGGGAGTCTTTCAATTTGAAAACCTCCTTGAACCGCACAGTAGTTTCACAGAAAACGACTGAAGTTGAGCAGCTTTTTGTTACTGTCTGTGGAATTTCAAGCTAAGAGAGAAAACCAAGAACCGAGACAGATATCCAAAGTTTGCAGATTGATAAATACACATAGAAAGCCCTGAAATCAAAAGAAGTCAAAATTTGCACAGATACACTCACAGCCAGCACTAATGGCAAAACACAAGGTAAAATGCAACTAAAAAGCAAGATGGGAGACACTCAAAATTTCAGTTGTAGGGTCTTAAACACATCCTTTCTCTCTCTCTTCAAAGTAGTATGAAATACCAATACCAATCCCAGCTTCTTAGGAGATGGAAACAGCATGAGAAGTTTCATCTCACAGGAGAGCCTGCCTGCCTGTCACCTCACATGAGAGGTGACAAGAAAGAGGATCTCCTCCGCAACCCCTTGCCTCAACCATACCAAAGGAGGTCCCAGCTTGTCTGATTGGGAAGCGAAAACTCCCACAATGGGGAAGGCTGGAAGCTGGGGACTCCTGGCCCCTGGAGGATGGCTTCCGCTCCACCTGCATGTCCACAGCTACAGAAGAGCTCAGTGCTCTGGCAGCACACACGGAGCTGGGACATTTGTACAGCCATTGGGAAGGGACCCAGATCCAGAGTCTCATTTCACAGTCAACCTGCAGTAGGGTCCAGAACTGCCAGAAGGTGACTAAATTCTGTCACAGAGACAAATCCTATTCCACCATCCCTTTCTAGTTGACAACTGAGTTAAAAATAACAACAACATACACATATAGAAACCTCAAATATTTGTAACGTCAATGCTATTTCATTTAGCTCAATGATAAGTCAAAGTATACAGCAACTGGGAATCAGATTTAATGTCTCTTTTTTTCCATTTCACTTATTTGTCTTTTGTGGTCTGGCACAGAAATGTAATGTAGCCTCTAAGTATAATTAAGCATTAATATGAAGATCATAAATTATCTCTCAGCCCTGTGGATAGAAACTCCATGTATGCGTTCAGAATTAAAGAGGAAGAAAACACAGCCTAGGTGTATGACTATAGACTCACATTTTTAAGATGATTAAAGCATCATCTTCAATTATGTGCCTGTACTATTTCTTCAAAACGATCACTTTCTTTCAATATTGAAGTTTAATTCCTTACCACATTATTTGAACAACACAGAAACTCCTGCATGCCTGGAACGCATCCAGGAGTTCTCAGCACATGACCAATACCTTTATTAGGCGATCACACAAAAAGATGTTCCTGACATACCACGTAAAGACCTTCCTTGGAGTGTGGTCTAATTTTGTCCTTATTAAAAAGCGTTCAACTGGTTTCCCATGATAAGTCTGTTTTGAAAGACTGTTTTAAAAAAACTCAGCTGAAAATCAACAGCCACATAACAAAATCACTGAAATTATAAAACCCAACAACCATAAAACAAAACTAATTCTGTTTCAGAGTTATTAGTCTGGGTTTTGGGAATTTTTTGTTTTTTTATTTATTTAAAGAGAAGGACGTGAAGGACACCGGATTCTACAAAGCCTCACCAAGTCTGTTTCATCGAAAAGTGAAAAGGGCATGTCAACTACAAAATCTAAAAGCAGTATTAGTCCCTAACCACAAAACTACTGTAAGGTATTGCAAGGTTTTTCTAGAAGTTGTACAACTGTCTTAAAGATCCTCATGAAGGATAATTTTAAAATAAATTTTAAGTGAAGTAATTCTTAATTTATTGATACTACTCATTTAGGGTTGATTAGAATACTCCTCAGATGTTTTTTGCTAATAAATGAGGAGTTTTTGTGAGTAAATACTGCACCTGCGCTTCTGCTCCAGTGTCTGACCACTCCTACTGTGAATTTATTTTCGCCCTAACACCTAGTCAGAATTTCTCTTCTTGCAACATCTGTTGTCCATGATCCTTCTGCTGTGTGTGTCTGAGAGTCTGGCTCCATCTCCTCTACAAGAAGAGAGCAACTAGACCCACCTGCCCCTTTAGCCTTCTCCTCTCCAGGGATAAAGCCAGCTGGTCCTCCAGCCCCCTGCTCATCTGAACACCCTCGGGGCTCCCTCCAGCCTGCTGGTGCCCTCTTCATGCTGGGAACCCCAAAATGGATCCAGGATGTCCAGATGTAGTATCACATGCACCATGGCACTACTAATCCCTTCTTGTAGCTTCAGTGGTATTTTCTGATAGTGCTGAAAAATCAGCTTCCCTTTAGACAGCGGGCTGTGATCGGAACCTAACGTTAAGTTTTTTTAAAAAGTCACTACTAACGTGTATTGCCAGGTGTATTGATAGGGGGAAAGAGGAGATTGGGAACGATGCCTGCTCTTGCTTTTGAGAAAAATAAATTGTGTATATAAAGGAGCAATAAAATACAAAGATCCTCCTCAAGCATGCCTGCCAAGCTGAATTTATCAAAGTAACATTTGTCAAGGAAAAAAAGCAAAGAAGAACTGTAAACACTGAGGGCAGGAGAACGGACGTGATTTCCAGAGGCAGCGAGCTTCGGCCTCCCCCAGGTACAAGGGACATGATAGAGAGCGCAGAATCCCTACCGCTTCAAATTGCTTTCGGGAGCAGAGACCTCTGAGAGCGTTGCTGCCCGAACAAAAGACCTTTAGAGGCATTATGAAGCTGAAGCGCTCTCCAAACATTCAGCTGCTTTCATTGTTTTAATAGACATTATCTGCAATGTGTTTTGCCAGCATTTGATATATGTGATTGATTCCAATTGCTGCATACCTAAGAAACAATCCCTGAAACTATGAAGCGCTCAGTATCTTTGAAAACTAGTTCTATGACAAGGGGTAGGGGTTAGGTTTTAAGCTATACTGCAGCTTGCAAAGGCTTAAAATGAGATTCCCCTATACAGCAAATAATCTGGAGAAGAAAAACAGACTTTCTCTATATAGATCCAGCAATCCAGAGTAGTAATCTTGTCAAAGAGCCAAGTAAGGATTTCACAAAAAGAAAGGTCAGGATAGCAATGGTGCATCGGTACAGGGATACTCTGTGTTCACGATTTTTTAGTAATATTGATTGCAATTCGTTTTTCAACATACTGATTTTTTAAATAATTTTTTTTATTTTCTTTTTCTGAGCTCAGTATGTTCTGGAAATTTCCAAAAACATTTTTGTATGTACAGTTCTCATCATTTATGTATTGAGTATTTAAAATAAATTTATCTTGCCATTATACTGCTACATTTTCTAAAATTCATAGCAAAATTTCCTTGAGGAGTTGTTACTTATCTACTGCAGTTTCAAAGCACAATTTTGTATTGGCACAGACAATGCACTTCTAACAGCATGGCAACATCCATCTGTTTTTCCTCTTGCACTTAAAAAAAAAGTAGAAAGAAAAGAAAAGCCATTCTCAAGGACAGAAATAAATAAATCTTCTCAAGAAACCAAAGTTTGCTAGGTACCTACAATTGTAAATGCATAAACATTTATGTGTTGGTCAACTTTCCAACAGTTACGATACTAAACAACAAAAATAACTAGCACTGCTGACATACAAAAAAGCAGGAGAAAGGTCAATAGAGAAATATTTTCCTTATGTTTCAAATATCAGTTCAGGCAACTCATTGGCAGCTCTTCCATCTGTGACCTGTGTTTTTTTCCAAAAGAATAAAAGGGATGCTTCTGCTTTTCACTTCACTATTTGTACGTTTTGCTTTAATAAATGTAATACTTATGCTCAAAACAACACATTAGTGTAAACTGTTCAAATAATGCATAGTTTTAAATAGATCAGCTTCAGTATACACACTGAGAGTTACTCCGAATTTCTTCTTCCTGAGTGTTAGACACATTTTATAAGGTCTGTTGCTATTTATATTCTCAGAAAAGCTAATATCAAACACAACATATGGTTTTCCGATAGATTCTATTAATACAGCTTCAAGGACCCTGGTATGCAGCACAAAATTGGATAATTTTGGTAAAAAGCAGAATGTTGTTGCAGCAGGACAACAACAATTTATTTGTTCAAAATAATAATTTTTACACGTAAAACTCAAGCAAATGAGGCTATGTAAAATTAACGTGAACTGGGTAGAATGCAAAATTCCAAGTTTTCAGTTGAGTTACACTTCTTCTCTTCACAGAACAGGGAGGTTGGCAGGGACCTCTGGAGACTGTCTAGTCCAACCCTCCTACTCAAAGCAGAGTCAGCTACAGCAGGTTGCAGAGGACCATGTTTAGTTTTGAGCATCTCCAAGGATGAAGACTCCATAACCTCTCTGAGAAACCAGTGCCAGGGTTCAAGCACCAGGAAAAGAGTTTTTTCTTGTATTCAGATAGACCTTTCTGTGTTTCTGTTTGTGCCCGCTGCCTCTCATCCTGTCACTGGGCACCACTGAGAAGAGTCTGACGCCATCCTCTTGACACCCTTCTATCAGCTGTTTATAACCGTTGATAATATCCCTGGCAAGCCTTCTCTTCTCCAGGCTGAGCAGTCCCAGCTCTCTCAGCCTCTCCTCCTATGAGAGATACTTCAGTCCCTTTAACCACTTTGAGGCCCTTTGCTGGACTCGTTCCAGCAGGTCCATGCGTCTCATGTACTGAGGAGCCCAGAAAACTCTTATACACATAACTTTCCACTGGGAACACGCTCTGTACTTTCTTTCTTCATTCAGAGCTTCTCATAAAAGCTCCGGCTCTCCTAGGCTAACATGATTCTCAGATTCAGCAACTTCCCTCTTAAAAAGTGCATGTTTCGTTTCCAGGTGATACAAGTTAAAATAAGGCATGTATAAAATAAAATGTAAAAAGCAGAGTTTTCAAGAAGCTTAAGTAAACAGGCCAACTAACCTCACTGAACATCCATACCAACCGGAATATTATTCCATTTTAGCATCCAGACGCATCACTTGGAAGATGTTGATTTGCTGGGTAGAAGCTTCTTGACTGTATTGGCAACTTGATATTTTGGCACCTCTGCTTTAGTATTTTCTGTCATTCCAAATTTACTGATAATGAGGCATTCAAGGAAAAGGACTTACGTCATCATCATCATCATATAGAAGCCATAAGATACCTGACAGAGAGTTTTGAAAGTTTTTTTCAGTGCTACTGAATGATCTATTTTTTTCCACTTAACTCTCTTTTAGCTTTAACCTAGCAGTTCCTATTCTGGAGAACTCTTACAGTTAACCCTACTGCCTAGAACCAAAAGTACACAGTTGTACCTAAGTTTGAATTACATTTAAAGAACTATAAGAAAACTGTTACACATATACTGAGATCTCACAGCAATTAAATAGCTAGATCAGTACTTAATAACTGGTTTCCAAAGAGTTGTAAACTAAGTTTTGGTACATTTATCTTAAACTTTGACAATTAACAGTGACAGGAAAAGGATAATTGAGAGAATACACAGAAATTCTCAGGGAAGGCTTAGAGCTGCTAGTCGTTAACTTCAGAGCAGGTAATTAGTCTTATAGCAAGACTAGCAAGGCTTTTTGTTACCCGAACTTAGACAAGAAAGCATTAAATGCTATAATGTCTCCTTTTCCTGAAATAAACTGCCTTTCTATAGCTAGGGTCTCAGAAACTTAACAGTTATTTATATAATCACGTGGACAACGTTAGTTTTAGTGTTATTCTGCTTTTTTTGTAAAAAACATTCTATAACAATATTCCTATATTAATATTTGAAGAATATGTTTTATAAATAAAATAAACCCCCTTTAAATAAATATGTTGTGTTCTGATTCTGTGCCCTGTTTTTACTGAAAAAAACCATGAGTCACAAGAGCAAAATCCTTAACAGTGGTGTCTCAAAGGCACTGAAACATCAAAACAAAGGAGTGTTCAGTCTGTAGGAAGCCATGAAGAATTACCTGCAACACCTTCACACACCATCCCTTTGGTAAAGAGAGGGGTCAAAAGACTTCAGGCTTCCCTCTAGCACTAGCAGATCCACTGAGAACAATGTTTCTGCATTTCCCTAATGCCATTTATTTTCCATATTAGATTCTTCAAACCCATACTTGAAGTCCTCTGCCTATATGAAGAAAACCATATATTTGTACCCCCCCTGCAAAAAAAAAAAAAAAATCAAAGTCAGATCTGGAGAGGCAATCTAAGACTGAACTCATAAGACATTAGCTAACCTGTGTCAAAACTCAGGGTTCTGGGTTAGACATTTTCAGATATGAGAGGTGTGAGCTTTATTTTTAAGCGTTACCAACTGCCTTGTAGAAGTAAGTCTGCTCCTTGACACACGGGGTAAAATGTGACACCCTTAGTGCAGGCTGGTTAGCCAATTTTAGCCTGCAAGTAAATAAGGAGGGTGGCACATTCTCCTTTTTCTCCCACCCCATGCACATAAGTTCACATTTGCTGATCCATTGTTACACTGCAAATAGTTTTGCTCTACTCTGGACACAGAGTTATTATATAATACACAGAGCTCCTCCCAAGTCAGATATGACCTTTTATACTGAAAGCACGGCTTCACTGGGAGGCCCTGAGAGAACGAAAATTTTAGTAAAATGCCTTATCTGCTCTAGGACGCTATCTTAAAATGTCTGTATTCATTTGAAAAGGAAGATTCTCGTCTGCTCAAAGGAAAAAGGGGAAGGGAACAAAACAAGAGGAAGTTAGAGATAAAAATAGTGGGAGAAAAACTGTTCAGAGCTCCTGCATAGTTAGGACTGTGGAAAGAGGTCCCAGTTTCTCTGCACCTGTGGAAACCCTGCTTATGAAGGACAGGTAGAAAAAAACCATCCTGAGAGTCTGTAACTAGCATTAGGAAAACAAAAAAAATGTATTGCTTTAGAAAGTAAAACTAAATAAAAACTAAAATAAAGATATGTAATAAGAAATAAATACTTTCAGAAATCCACATATGTATAAAAAAGTGGGAAATAATATTCTATGAACCATTGCTTTTATTCCTATGATACCATAATCTACTCTAAAATTCAGGGATGCTTACAACAAAAGTGTCTCTGTTATTTCACACTAAATTAAGTCAGAATCAGAAGCACACAAAATTTCTCAACTACTCAGTAAAAATTTGCAGTTCATTCCTGTGCCACCTCTAATCTCTTCTCTCGCAGGCTTCTGGTTCTCCTTCCCCACTAGAGGCACAGCAGGATCTATACACTCCAGTATATAAAGAAAAATTAAGCCTACAACTACACAAGGCATACTTAAGATTACTTTCACTAGAAACCTAGTGATTTAATTTCAGTTTAATGTATTCGTGAATAAAAGGCTGAAAATACGTAACAAAAATAACATTGGGAAGCTTAAGATGTTGAAAGTCTCCATGAATGAGGACATATACATAAACCTATCATCAGTACTTTTAATCCCTCTATGGTATTAAAAAGATAGGGCTACTTAGGATTAGGAAATGTAGGGCTAATATGACACTTCAAGCCTTGCTTGCAACTGCAAGGTTTTCTCTGTGCCACCTGCACAGTGCAAACACCTCTTACAAATGCAGGGCAAAACTCTTCTCAATAATCCAGAAGCACTGATCCTACATTCACCTCTACAATATGGCAGAAAACACCTCTGCTCTTGTATCTCCAGTGTGGCATGCAGGAGAGCTGCATTCATTGCTTTATTTGGATCCATTTTCTCTAAAGAAGTAGACTTGGACTCATTTTCAATATCAGACAAAGTAAAGAGTGAAAACAGGTTCGTTCCACCAAGTCAGAAGGTTAGGCCTCAACTGCAAGCATGGAAACGGGGTTGCAAACAACATAACATACAAATGCAATCTTGATTTAAGTTTGATCTAGGTCTCTTTTTTAGCATTAAGACTTCCATTTTCTCACATCTAAGATCCAGCAGATATGAACCAGCCACTCAGTGTGTAACTACCACCTTTACTGAATCTCATCCTCTACAACGAAAAGTAAAGCTAGTTTTAAAGCTGGTGACATGCTGCCCCCGCTCAGCTGTCCGGCCTTCAAGCACTACTAGTCTGTGTTCCGAGTTTTCTGTTCTTTTTCTTTTTGTCTTGGTGCCCTGCTTTCGAGCCATTATTAATAAAGCTTTTTTTATACTACTTTTTATATCAAATTTGGCTTTTTCCTTCCTGTATAATAAAAACGTAACTTTGATGATACATGTATCCTCTGCCTATTGTCTTTGAAGTCGGGTTGCAAGACGAAGAAAAGGCAGAGGGAGCTTGTGGGCCTTTTCTTGTTATTACCTAACTCTACCATGTTTTTCTGTTTCTTCACAGTTGGCTTTAATATTAATTCATCAGATTTCCAGATCACTAAGCGTTAAGACTGCTATACAACATATTACAGATCAATTGAAGTAGTCACTGCATATATTTTGTATTATAGCTCTGTAGCCCTGTAAATACAGTATCACCGTTGCTAGTAATAGACTTCATACTAACTCTGAAAGGCCTCAGGACTTGTCAGGCTTTGTCTGAATATGTCTTGGCATGCCTGGAGATTTGTTTTAGCTGGCTGAGTTGTAAAAGTCATTTTTTCTCACGACTGGATGGCTACTACCTAATTTGTTTTACTTTTAATTATCTTTGTATAATCATGTGGTATAACCACAATTTTTATACAGCCAACAAGCATTTAGTCTGCATAGAATTAAATATTTATGACCCTCCCATAATGGTGTCATGTACAGGAAAAAAGGCACTGTATTGACCACAGAGGCCTCGAAAGCAGGGCCACAGGAGGCAGCACAAAGGAGTACAGCCACTGGAGGAGAAGAGAGGGCACAGGATGACAGTGGAGACCCCATGGCTATAAGCAACTCACCGATGGTCAAAGATATGCAGAGCGGGGAATGGTGCTTTTTTTTTTTTTTTTAAGGGAGAACAAAGAGGACACAGAACAACTATCCAATATATGTAAAACATATCAAATATAGCAAATTCAAATATAAAGTGAAGTTATAGATCAGTGAAAATGAGCCCGGAGCAAAGCATGCTAGAAGCCCCCAGTGGACCCCAGAAGGACAGGGAAGACACCATCAACATGGACATCGTGCTTTCCTTGGCAAAGGGGAGGAAGAAACCCGCACCATCAACATCATACTCACAGGGCGCAGGACTAGCATGCTGACAGCTTGCTAAACCTTCACCACCCACCCAAGATGGAAGCCAACAGCCTTAGGTGGTGGAAGGGTGAGCATAACACCAAGGAAGATACTAGGAAATGTGTTTATGAAGAATTCTGAGTGTTGCTGCTGAGACTTTTTCTGTAATGTTATTCTTTTCTTTTCCTATACTACTTAGATCTGTACTAATAGTACTGCTAATTATTTGATTAGCTGTTAGCTAGTTTAGACTACTATGCTGCTATATAGGCTTCAGCTCCAGATAAGAACTCATTGAGAAATTCTAACCCAGAGACATCCCTCCAGATATTTGTACTGAGGCAGTGCTTCCTATAACAGGCCGGTCTACACTAGAAAAGCTGTAGTGGCTTAAATGATGAGATTTTAGTTTAGATAAATGCTGATAAAATCCTTATGCAAGGATTTCTGTTTCATTAAAATACTAATAATAAAAAAAATCAGGCCTATGCCAGAGGAGTTTTTATTTTGAAAGAATCTGAAATACTACAGTAAGAAGTCGCTCTTCAGTTGCAGCAGTGTTGTGTAAAACAATTTAATAAAACCGATGCAACTGTCTAGTGCAGATAAAGTTTTGGATGACTGGGAAAGATACCAGATAGACAGACTTGGAATATATGTTAATGGTGCGGGCCTGCTACAAAGTACATAAAGAATATTTCTCCATATACTTAGAAATATATTACTCCAACTGAAGCACTGCAGACTCAGTTTTGTTGATTTTGAATGGGCTAATTGCAAAGACAACTGACTTTGAAGAGTTTGTGAAGTCATTCTTTTGATACCAGGTTCCAGAATATTTTAATTGGGGAAAATATGTGCACTGTTTCTGAAGGATAGAACTTTGTTGGTTTTAAATAAAACAGACAGCTAGTCTGATAAGTTAATAAAAGTTACCCTATGCAACTTCTCATTGCAAAGGTTAGAGAAGTCGCAGTATCACTCTGAGCTGATCTTGCTAAAACTCTCCCTGAATTATTGCATTGTATGAAGAAAAGAAGTGCCTACTTGAAAATAAATTCTGAGATTGTCAATCAAAGTACTAAGTGTGAGCTTGTCAGTGCCAAGTTTAAGGCTATACGCTGTAAAAGGTTTTCACTAGTTATCTAATAGGTGAACAGCTGATCTGAGAAAGAGGCCCTCTGACAGGTAAAAACTACTCAGCAGTTACAATCTAAACATAAGGTATGACAAGGGAAAGGAAAAGATGACACAAAAATGCATGGCCGGGGACACTGGGACACTTTCCTATTCAAAATATTTCTAAGAGGCAGCACAGCAAACCTTGCAGGAAAAGGTGGCAGAACTTACTGTTGTGTCACTATATGTGACGTTACAAGAATCGCTGACAAACAAGGGATTCACCCAGTATTACTGCTACCTAGTCAGTGTCTCTACAGCCATTCAAAATGAGCACACCTATAAATGTCCAGCAGTTCAGTCCTACCGATAGATTAGATTATGGAAATAATAATTTCAAGGGACTACGAGAACACCTGCCCTCTGACAGGTAACAAATCCAAAGCTATTTGCAAATGCAGCAAAACAATGTAACCGCTGAAGTAGGCTCTCTCTCCCTTACCATACAAATCCAGCAGCAGCTCCATCTGTCAAACACCATAGCCCACCTGCGCATTTCAAACCTGTCTAAAAGGTTGGCCAAGAGTTTGCAGATAACATCCAAACACACAACAAGCAAGCTCACCTTCAGTATACTACCATGGAGAGTTTAAGCTGATTTGCTCTTTAAGGAACAACAACAACAACAAGAACAAGAAAACAGCGTTAGTGACGAGGTTTGAAGCCTCCTCTAGAGAATCAAAATAGGCCACTTGCTTCCCTAGGTACAGCTTAGGTTATGGTTCAGAAAAGGCCCTAGGCACACTCCTGAAGGTAGGAACACTATCTGTGGACATGAGCCAGTATGACCACTGCCATTCTTGAAATTAAGCATACACTCTACTAAAATATGGTGTAATAAGCATTATCCTTCAAAAGTACAGCTGCAGGAGGCCAGGTATGCCCAGGCAAAACGTTACAATAACAAGACACAGAACAGAGGCAGATGCAGCAGCTTGTCGCTGAGAGTGGAACGACCAGATACAGGTGAAATTCCAAAATTCACCGGGACACAAATAGAGTTAAAAAATATGTTCCTCCCAGCATCAGGGAGAATGGAAGCTAAACCCTTTTATCACTGCTCGTTAAGGGGCTGGACAAAACGGCACTTACGATTAAGGAAAATGAAAAATCTCATCGCTTCACCTTCAGGGTATTCCTTCCCCCGCATCTCTTGCAGGGATGTGCCCAAATCTAGCTTTAAATTAAACTTGCTAACAACATCTCCATGGTAACCTGGAGCTCAGCCTTTGCCAACCACCTCAATGGTTAACAAATCCATTATATAAAACCTGGGTGGGTTTTGCGCCCGCACCGCTCTCGCAGCTGGTATGGCGGCGCTGCTGGCAGAACCCACACTACAGAGAGTGCAAGCCAAGAAGGTTATTACGTACTCAAATAAAACCAAGAGATTTTATATGATGTCCCATCTTAAACCAGAAAAAAACACCTTGCCCCTGTCCTTTTGTGTGCCTGCTTTGTAAGATGCAGGCCATGCAGCTTGGCTGTCCTGAGTGACTGGCAAGGCAGCACATTCAAGCTACCAGAGAGGATGAAGTTTTACCCCACTGGGCGTTTGCCCACTGCTCGCAGGCTATAGCAGAAATTAATCCAAGGGTTTTCCTCTGGAGAAAAATGTCATAGAACGAGCAAGAAAGTCGCTTCACTTTTGCTTGGCTGTCCTGGAGTTGTGCCACGCTCACATCGCCGCAGCAATGTCACAAACGTGGCTCCCCTCTCCCCACGGCACCCGTTTGGCACACAGTCGTCACCCGGGCCAGCGCAGTTGGGCTCCCGGCTCGCTCGGAGAAAGCCTCACAGCACAGCACTTTGGACAAGTTGCCAAGCCTATTATTAAAAAACAATAAAGTTTTATGATCTTTTTTACAGAGATAAGCCCTTTTGTAAAAGAGAACATTTGTGTATTACAAGCAATGTAATCTGAATTCCAAAATGACCTGAAAACGGGGTATTTTCCAAGTAAGAATTTGACTGGAGACATCACTTAACAGAGATAGTGTTGGCTCCCTCTGGAAGGTGCTGTGTGCTGCGGATGCACAGAAACGTTCCCCTTGTATGGATGGTACACACCTAAGCGATTAGAAGGTCACATAAAGCGTGTCTAACTTGCTATGGAGATGCTGCTTGTTTTTCCTTTTAACCTGAAGAGCTATATCATTGACGTGTAGACTAGCAAAACGTGTAGTAGCATTTGTTCAAAGTCACTATGGGACTAATTCAGACTTCCACAATTTGTTAAAGAAATTTGCGTTGCTTTCCATTAATTATGGCTATTTTTAATCTCTCTCTCTCTTTTTTTTTTTTTTTAAGCAAAACAGTGAAATCTACAGCAAAAGAACTGAGTTAGATTTGAAAGCAATCAGGAAAACCACAGGTTATCACTTAGCTGGTCTTCAGAATATCATTAACATTAAATTATTTTGTAAGTTTCACATTCACTTTTACACAGAAAATTAGACTTTGGAGAAAAGGAAACCAAAATATTAGTTGTTTCATACACCACAGAATGACTGTAATGTAAGCACATACAACCTGTAAATTCATACGAACGGTCTTTAAAGGAAATTGGAGAAAAAAAGAGGATGAAAACAATGTTCCAAATTGAGCTTTCTGCCTGGCCAAACGCAGTCATCTGTTTTCATAGGCAGATAGGTCTACAGTTTGGTATGAGAAACACAGTACTATTTAATCTACAAAATTTGTCATCAATAGTAGGAGGTTAGTTTTAAAGCTGAATGAAATTGGGAATTTTCCATTTTTTGGAAATTAAAAAAAACTTTTCCATAAAATTTCGCAACCCTTCTAGAAAAAGCCCAGTTTCATCTAGTTTCTTAGAAACTAATTCATGGATTTTTTTTTTTTTTTAAAGCGTATCAAGCCATTTCAGATCAACAATTCAAATATGAGACAGAGTCAAGGCAGGAAGCTTGAGAGCTGAAGCCAGACCTCTTAACCACCTGGCTGAGAGCCTAGAAACGCTTCAGCGTAATCGTGGGCTTTGGAGTCTGTCGGCTGTCAGGATGAGACCAGGAGGGCAACCTACACCGCAGCAGAGGTTACCAGACGTTACTTAGTCAGGTACCGCTGTCAGCAGCAGAAGCTCCTGACCGCGCACATGCCAGCTCCCACGCTGCGTTAAAATAACTTCTGTACCATTAGCATTATAGGCACCAATTTGGAAGGACAGTTCAGCATACTAGTTGTACAGAAAACCATTCCCCAGCTGGAAAAGCTGCAGTTCATTTGTATGGTTATATTTTCAACTCATTTTTCAAAAGCAACATACAAACTAAGTATTTCAACAATCAGCTGGGTCCCTGGTTTAAAAGATCATTTAGCCGTGAAGCGCCAGATCTGTGTTCATATACCGTCACTGCATACGAACGAACGATGAAGGTTGCATTCAAGACTGCTCCATGGACCTTGAGGTGTTTAAAGCCTGGCCTATAATTTCTCGTTCTGTTTTTGACACAATATATCATCCATTCCACTTTCAAATAATTCTTAATATGAACTGAAGTGACAAAATAAAGAATATAGCAAGCTGGCTTGGTAAGTGGTACTTACTGCCAAAAAATGGGGGACAACCATATACAACACACAAGTCATTTCTGCAAAGAAAAGTCTGACCCTGGTGTCTTGCCTCTCATGAATTATAGCTTAATTTTTCCTGACTGGAAATAAATTATATAGCAACATACAGCTTTCTACTGCTCTGTGCTGCATTTTCCCTTGTTCACCTCCTCTTCTGTAAGACGGCTACAGCAAACATGACGTTAGTAGCAAGCGAGTGGCAGTGAAGAGGAAATTGAGGAAAGTGAAAAAACATGATCTCACTGGAGCTGAGTATGCTGGATTTGCTGAGTTGGTTGAAGATTATAGTATGGTAAAGACAGGATTTTATAACACACCAAAACCTCGCTACCAGGTAATTTAGGTAGCATGACAGTAACAGATAAGATTGGGAAAAAAAAAATCTTACTTTAGCTGCTAGACTTAATTCTGAATAAAAGGGAGAAAATGGTTAAGATCTAAAAGGTAGCTCAATGTGACAGAGAATATGAAATAACACAGTCATTCTTAGAAATAGAAATAACTTGATCTGAGAAACCTGACTGAAATTTGAATTCAGCTCTGTTTAAAGCAGGAGGTTAGATTAGACGGCCTCCAAAGGCCTCTCTAACATTTTTTTTTTCTAAGTGATTCCAGTTATGCTTTCAGCATAAAGGCAATCGTCTGCAACAGACAGACTTCTATAAACTCAGAGAAAACAAGATCCCATGGGAAAAATGAATTAAAGAAAAAAAGTTTCTTAGTTTCTTAAATAATGTTAAGGTATAAGCACAACATAGCCCAATGCAAATAAAAATATAAAAAGAAAGCAAATGGACTAAAACGCGATTTCCTCATTCAGCTGAAACTCAAACAGGAATTATTAAAAAGAGAGTAAACAATAGTTCAGATGATTATAGATAAGTATGAAAACAATAGCAATAGAATTGTATGGATAAAATCATAAACACCAAAGATTTAAAAAAAAAAAAAAAATACCCACACACAAAAAAACCCCACCATAACCGCTAGGTAGTGTAAGGCAAGGTAAAAGGTATAAAGAAAATATTCCTTGAGAACACTAACAAGTACAAAGACGAGAAAACAGTTGATCCATTAGTCAATTGCAAAGAAAAATTAAAATCACATGACTCCAAATGGGTTAACATGCTTCATTCTTAATAAATGAATGAAATTAAACAAACACTATTAAAAAAAAACAGGAATAGGAATCCACTTTAGATTAGCTGGAGAGTCTGGAATCTATTCTGTTAAACTACAGGCCTAACTTATCTTGGCCTAACAAAAATCACTCTAGGATAGTTAAGGAAATGGCTGAAATAATGGCACTGCCTTTTAATAATTATTTTGAAAACCTGTGATAGACTGGACAGATTCAAGATGACTAAAAAGGGACAAACAGAACACCTATCTTTAAAAATGAACAAAACAGCAATCTAAAGAATTACAGAAAAGCCTTCAATTCCCAGAAAACTACTGGAGGAAAGAGTCAAACCAACTACTTGTAAACAATAAGGAGATGAGTAACGGCCAACAGTGATTTGTCAAGAACGAATCATGTCAGCCCAAACCTAATTTGCTTCTGTGACAGGGTAACAGGTATAACAGATAGGAAAAGACAAGGGTGCCCTATCTCGTGGCTTCTGTATGGCTTTTTCCTTGCATGTCATCCTTCTAAGCAAATACGGTCTGCAGCAGATACAGCTGATTTTCATATGATAGTAGGTTATTTTTTCCCTATTTACCTGTTCGGGACTAGATCAATCTAATGAAGAGATTCAATAACCAACTCCCCATTAACCAAGACAGAGGGAAGCTGGGAAACCTCAGACGCAGAAAATGCAGGTGGCGCAGACTGCGTGACATCGCCCCACATGGGGCAAACGCGCCCATGGCACAGAGCAAGGCTCTGCATGAATTACTCTGGGCAGCGCATCAAGGCCACGAATACTTATCGACACTGCTAACAATAAATACTTCTTATCACTGATCCTGGAAGCCACCGAGATATGTCTAAGCCGTTCTCCCTATTTTTCTAGGACGCCTTCAAAGCGGGACTCCCATTTCAGAGGCTGCAACACCAGGTAAGAGGTGGGAGAGGACAGGGAAGCTCCTAGATGCCCGAAATCCTGCCACAACCCTTGGCCCTGCTTGCCCCTGCCGCTCTGCTAGCTGCAGCGTAGGGCAGGGTCTCAATAACAGCTGGACCTCCGGAAACTCTCCTTCCAGCCTGTCACCCTTCCCAAAGCAGGCTGTCACAGGGAAGCTTGCCCACAGGCTCCAAACCAGCTTTTATAAGGTTCCCACTACACCAGCAAAGTCATAGCCTAACCAGGCTTTAAGGGCAACAAGCTTTCATCAGCGCCGCAAGACAATACACCATTAAATAATAAAGATGTTTTCATTCATAGCTGGGTTGTATCAGTGAGAGGTTTTTTTTTTTCCTTAATCTGAATATTCACTATCCCTGAGATATAATAAGTCATACTAAGTAAAATGGTGCCCCGGGATACTGTGATATTCTCACACTCTTTTGCTGAGATTTCTCTAGCCTGGCAAATAGGTTGAAGAGTTAATATAATTTCTGTATTAATCCTCAGAAATTCTTGTTTCCTGAAATCACCTCAGAGCCACTCCAATCCAGTTGCAAATTTCAAGCCAAGAGAAATACAAACGTTTTATCTGATTTGACCTGCTTATGAGTAGATTATTATATTTGTCTGCAGAGGGCTTTAGAAGATTCTCTGAAAGACATTATTTCAAAACAATCCAATCCAGAAAACTCTCTAGGAGAGATGGAGCAACAGATGTGATGCAGGACAGATGGGGAAAAATGCTTACTTTCAGGGCAAAGAAGAGACAGAAGACTGAGGCATAGACTGAAACAACAAAATAAAATCTCTTTTCTTGTTTGGCTGATTTTGTTTTATTTCAAAATAGAAGGGGACAGAACCATGGGACCACCATGAGCTGCTGCTGTTTAGCTGTCATCCTCCCACAATGTCAAAAACCACTGCTGGGGTCAGTCATCATAGGCTCAGTCCAGGCAACAGTTCTGCAGACGGAACTAAGAATTTTTGCCATTTAGTAGCCTCACACAGTACAAAACTGTTAGGCTTCATCCAACACTCCCATACATACGGAGAAGCAAGGGATCTGATGCCAGAACTGATTTATACAAACCAGCAACAAGACTGTGGTGTGAGATCTTCCTTTAAGAAAGCTAAGCAAGCTTCAGAGGCCACACCTGAAACTCAACTTTCTGTTCTTCATGACTAGGTAGTATTAGCATGTTGAACACTATTTCTGTAGGAAGCAGGGCAGAGAGCTTTACGTGCTGCTGCTTCTCTCTTTCTCTGTCCTAAATTGAGGACAGGAAAGGATAGAAGCCAAGATTCAGCAAATAATAAACTGATTTTACTTTGGCATTTGAATCAGCTGTAATTTTACTTGAATAAAAGAAGTGAATGGATGGAAAAGAACATTCTGATGTCTCTGTCTCACAACTAGGACACTACGTTTCCTGCTGCATGCCTGTATACACAATGACATTAAGAGATTAATACATTTTCAAAGCCAGGAAAGACGGATATCCTTAATAAAACAAGTCCATATGACTTCTGCGGTTGTTAGAAGAAGAATTATTATCGGAACAGAGGCTCAGACTTAAAAAATAAAACCATACTTATTTAAAGAATTTAGAACATTGCAACATGATTATTCTTTTCTAACTTCATGCAATCAACAACCATATGCTATCTTAAATTATTATGTTAACTGTGGGTCAGCATTTTTCATGACTTTTATTTATTTTTTACTAACAGCATGGCATGGGAGAACTTAGTGATAAGATGAGACAATACTTTTACGCACTACAGTCATTTCCCATCCCTTTACTAAATACATCTGCTAGAGAGAAAGCATTTTTTTAAAAATTGAGAAAAATAAAACAAGCACCGTTCAGGAGAAGTCAAAATGAAGCATCTACTGGAGATATATCATTCTGGTGTGTCTATCTGTGTCCTACATATTACATAAAAAGATTTAAGAACGCCTACCGCAAGCAGCAGTCTAATGTAGCAACAAGAAAGGAAAAAAAAATCACTATTTCATCTTTGCAAAGGAAATAAGGCACTCATGACAGAGCTGTAAAACTTCAAAAGTGGGATGAGTTTCAGAATAGGCCATGATTCAGCAGTCTCTTTCTTGCATTTCCTTACTTCTGAAAGGTTCTTGATTGACCGATACTGAAACAGTACCGTCCTTCTGCCCAATACAACTAGACAGCAGATGTGCCCTAGAAATTTCACTGCCAATGTACTTCAGTCGTTTAATAGAGAGAGACCAATCCAATCTTCGATTTCTAAGTCTTTGCTATCTCCATCAGAACTGTCACATTTGTACCAAAAAAGGGCTTAATTCTTCAGATATGGCCACCTGTCCACAGGAAACTGAACAAAAATCATCAGACTGTTTCACTAAAGCACTAGATAACAATTCAATTGCTATTAATCTAGACTTCATCCAAATTACCAATACTTTATGCTGAATGACCAGTTTCTAAACCTAGGAAAATTGTTATCCCTTTCTCACCATCTTCATGCTTCTCTGCGGGCTACCTTTCCTTCCTACCATTCTCTTCTCTACCAGTCTTGCATACTCCCTAGTGCAATAAGACTGAAAAATTGAAAAAGAGATAAGAACATTTGAAAACAGAATTCCAAAGCTCCTGCAAGACGTTCCTGAAAAAAAAAAAAAAAAGAACTCGTGCTCTATCCAACAAAGACAGTGAGAAAAAACCATCAGCTTAAATTGCAGAAAAGAAGAGCCCATTAAGACAAATCTTTGCAGCAGTAAGGACAACGAAACACTGGATCAGATCAACTTGGAATTTTGTGTAATCTACATCATTTGAGATCTTCAGAGATTACATGTTTTTGATCCAGGCTTAGAACAGAGAAAGGGCGAAGGAACATCTCTTAATTTGCCTTTTGATTTCAGGATCGGAAAGCTAGATTCTTTAATTACTTGGGCAGATGGATCTGAGAAAATCATTTCAGAGTGGCAAAAGGTTTTAAAAAAAAAAAAGCCTGCAATATAAAAATAACTTTTCAAATCTCACTACTTGTGTCATGTATTTTAACATTTCATGGATACATGTGTATTGCAAATATTATACTAAGTATATCTCTCAATACTTAGTACAACTAGTTTTTATAGACACGCTTGTCATTGATAAATATACTATTTTGCAATGTTTTAAACTTAATAAGAATGAGGAGTAAAACCAAAAAAGCAGGATAACAAATACCTGTCTTTAACAATATGAAGCAAATATTTTGTCATTTCAAAAGGATCCATTAACATCAAAAGACCTGCGACTGACTCACCGGAGTTATACACATTGCTTTCATAGATGACTACTTAAGACAAATTCTCAAGCTTCTTAAAGTGCTTTTTCCTTTTAGGCATTAATGCCTGGGTATACAGACACGCATAATAGCCTACGTAGACAGACACACAGCTGTAACCTTGCCTATTCGTAGCCTGGACCAGTGCAGATTAGTCTCAGCAATCCGTCCTCTAGCGCTGCAGATCAACGCAAGGCCAAGTAAGGCACGTAACTCCTGATCTATCATCATTTTCTACCAACTCTCTTCCCTGACATTTTTAATAAACCTACCTCAAATCCCTGCTACCTTTTGGAGTTTTTGCACTGGATATTGCCCAGTGTGCGACAGCTACCTGCTTCCCGGGCAGCTTGCGCTGCCTGGCCCCCAGCTTAGTGGCCAGTCACAGCATCTACTTCACTTCACAGCATCACTTCAAAGAGTGAATGTGTTAACTTAAACAGAAAAAGGCACAAACGTCTCATGAGATGATGGTCTGTGCTGAAGAATTTTACATCAAGTACAAAAGCAGTCAGTCAGCAGTAAATATCACCTCTCTGAGAGCTGACAGGTAACACTGATTCTTTACCTTCCACGAAATGGAGGCTAAAACCTCCTGAAGTTTCCCTTGGCTCAAGCCTACCCTCTCTTTCCTCCTTCAGCCGTGTTCCAGCACAAAGCCTCCCACCAGCAGAAGGCAATTATCACGGTTATTTTTAGGTACCACCTCCTACATGCTTCCTGGCATTTTCTGAAACAAAGCGATGCCCCCACTCTGTTTACAAAAGGAAGCACGCGCTCTGGGAAGGAGCTGGACACCCAGCCCCTGAGCAGAGGCAGGATTAAAATACCTGCAGCGTCGAAGCGTCACAAGCATTTTTGCTCAGCTAGTCCAGCTCCCATTCTGCCTGTTGGCTGCTGCGACCTCCATTTAGATGGGCCTAAACCTCCCTAATCGTTGTACAAGGAGCTTAAGTACTCGGGTGGGTGGTTTCTGCACTGTTGCAACCTTTTCCTATCTACTGCGGGTGACGGTGCCCAAAGTCCACATGGCACAATGACAAAAGCTGAGATCAAGGCTTACACTTGGGCTAGAGTTAGACGAACACCAATACATTGCTTCCAGACCTCATGCTGCCTGTATAATGCATGGGCCTCTATATCTGTCATGTCTTTAATGGTCCCAGCCTTACTCCCTAAAGCTACATCTATACTGCAACTGTGAAGATGAAGGCCCAAATTAATAGAACATCCTGAGAGATAATCAAATTAAAAAAAAAAAATCACCCAAGATCACAAAAAGTGGAATGTGTTTAGACAGGCATATAACTAAACAGAATAAAGATCAGTTGATCATCTGAAAAAAGTTTAAAAGCTTATGGGCCAATATTATTGTCAAAATTAACAATGCCGCCTTTTCAAATCACAGCCTGGGAAGCCCTTTTTTTCCCTTCCATCATCCCTCAAATAATACATAATACCAATGCGCTTTGAGTAGAATCAGGGTAATCAAAAGGCTAATCAAAACACCAAAGTAAAGTAAGCAAAATTAATCATGACATCATGCATAGCGAGCATTAAATACAGGGAGAAATATAGATTTTATTACACAAATTTCTTCCCCCTGTCTTATGTCAGATTAAGTCCCTCAAATGATTTATTTCAAAAGGTAGAAATCAAATACTGAGCAATATCTTCCATCTAAGAAAACAGAAGCTAAAATTCAAAATAATATTTTCCCTCTAAGCTTTAATTTGACCAAGTTACACGTACTACAATACAGTTCAACTCATCTTGACCACCGGTACCAATATGAGCAAGAGAGCAAACATTTTTAATTCCTCATCTTAAAGTCTTATTCAAGGCAGATCACTCAGATGATGTTAAAGAGCTTATTGATCAGGGATAATTCGCTCAGTCAGGTTGAAGTGCAGTAGTAACAGAGAGCAATTTTCCCTCCAGTCCTAAAAATAGAGAGCAGGACTCCTCCTGTCTCCTAGCCAGAGCAAGCAGCTTCTCTCCTCGGCTCTCTTCCCTTCACAGCCAAGCCTCCCTTTGCTCTTTCAATCTACTTTAGCCCAGTTTAGCAGGAAGAGTAAATGTGTCTGCTGGCATAGACAACTAACCTGGGCTTCCATATGGTTTCAGTTAAAGCCGCCCCTCGGACACATGCAGTGTATACACATGGAAAGCCTGCTAGGGCACTTTTTCCTCCATGTCCCACTTTGAGAACCGAGGTTTTAATGAAATACCAGTGAAAGCCTTGACACTGACATTTTCCTTTCCCAGTTTCATTTATTCTTCGTAATTTATATTCGTAAGTACTTGGCACCCAAACACGCAGCCGGAAAGCTGGAAAGAACAGACACAAAAAAAGGCACTAGTTCTTGAAAATGGCAACAGAACAGGCATAAGACCACTTCTTCCACAAGCTGGTTGTCACACTCCAGCAGCTGACAGAGGTTAGCAGTTTCCTCCCCTCTTTACCTTTGTGAGTTATGAACAATTTTTTGCTTTGCTAGTTTTTTGGGGTTTTTTTTTGGGGGGGGGAGGGGGGAACAAATTGCTTACAGTTCCAGTGTAACATTTAGCCTTTCCAGCAAAATGCTCCCCCCCCACAAAATAATCCCATTTCAGCAAGCATGCATTACAAAGAAAATGAAAGTTTCCAAGAAAAAGGAGATGTCTTAGAGAAAGCAGGTAGGAAAAAAACGAGAACTTTGTGACCAGTGTTAAACAAATGAAGGAAAGACTTCTGTTTCATCAAAACAAAGTTCTAACTCTACATACAAAACAGAAGGCCTGAGTTTCCAGCACAGACTTATTTTAGCTGTAGCCATTCCCTGGCAAAAGTGAGATGTCTATGGATAAAAGTCAAAAGTGAATAATAAACAGTATCAATAATAAACATTCTATCTAAGGATAAAAACACAAAAATATCCCAAGAAAATGGAGTTCTAAATTGATGACCCAATTTATGGTTTACATTAGTAGTCTCTCCTCCGCAGCATGGACTGTTTCCATTATCCTTTGTAGACGTCCCTCATTTTAAAGTCTGTTGAGGCATTTCTGTTCATAGAAAACCGTGTTTTGCCCCAGTTCTCCCAAACCCAGGCCTGCTAGCTGTGGCCACCTGATGGAGCTGCAGTTCAGCGGATGCGACGCTACACGGGAAGGGTCGGCTCGGCACTGGTCCACCCAGCAGCTCTCATACCGGCTGCATCCTCACTTCACTTCAATACACTGAAGAGACCCGGCATAACTAAGGGCTCCCACAGTTTTGTGAGACCTTTTCAACACTGTTATATAGAAAAGCTAGTTCGCCCTTTTAATGCAAACCTGCGTTTTTATCTCCAAAAGCTGTCAAGATTTTTCCTACATGCACTTTTCTAACTTTACATAAAAATTTTCATGATGCCAAATCCTCACCTATTTTCCAGTTAGCTTGCTTAGAAAAAATCCAGTCATCATCCTACAAATGTCTTGCAATTTACTATAATTTTGACAGGAATGTTTCATAGAAGTGATCTGAAACAGTACTACACTACTGAAAGATCTAATTACGGTACCTTTTTAATTAAGATTTAAAGATATACATATTTTTGAATCTGTGCTAACTAGCTGAAAAATCAGGCTAGACACTCTAATTCTTAACTTGAGTTCAAACTTTCATAATTTATTATTAGAATCCCATGCACTTGTTTCTTTTTCAAAAACACTTAATGTGCTATGTGGATATATCTGTAACTAGAAGAACAACACGAAGAAATTACCTCAATTATGAGTAATGAATGCCTGGTTATTGCAGCTGAATTCATATCAGCCATCTCCCAAATGAATCAAGATTCATAAAATATAGCACATGGCCTAGCTGTGATATCAACGTATCACTGCAGTTCCAAATTATTTTCATCCAGACAATGCAAAAGATTACTCTTTTATTTCACAATACAATAAAAAAAAAAAAAAAGCTTTGACTTACGGACTCTTTGAAACAGGATTAATGACTGGTAGAATTAAATAAATGGATTGGTTCTACATTAACGCCCTGTGTACTTGCATTAAGAAACAGAGTTGCTTTGAGAAAGCAGCAATTAAAAAAATCTATATTAAACTCATAGAAACTAGTTAAAGTTACAAAGATACTACATTTCTTTAACTGTTCATTGCATTTGTTCATTGACAAGTGCACAATACTCAGTCATCTATTGTAACAAAAAAGGTTCCTTGCTCTCACTTAGTCTTTTCTTAAAAAAGTGGTTCATGCTTTAATCATTGTAAAAGAACAGTTTTTACAAGTTTTATGAATTTAAAGTTAGGGGGGAAAAAAAAAGATTTTTTTAGAACATATATATCATTAGTCCTAAACCCTATGAACAAAGTTTGCAGGGTCTCAGAGAAGATTGCCATGTCTTCAGTAAGAGTGATAGCTTCACTCAGCTGCTGCATTTTTCACTAGTAAATATAAAATTCACCACTTCGTTCTCTTTAGGTGCCTCTCCATCAACATTTCTCTCTTTGAGCATTATGGCCTTACAAACCCATTACACTGATTTTCAGTCAGCCCTGCCTAAAGTAGGGAAGATCGTTCTCTCCTGTGTCTATAGGATGTTAGAGAGGATGAACGATCGTCATTAGCCGCAAGCTCATGGAGTGACACACCACTCCCTGAGACCCCAGCCCATCACAGCAAACTCCTCACAAACTCACTATTACATAAAAGCCCATTACGAAGTTGACTCTCACTTGCTGTCAGTCCATTTTCCACCTTCTTGTCCACCAATGGACAAGAAAATATGGAGTGGAAAATAATGGTCTTCCCTGCTAGTTAAAATAGAGTAAGATTGCCTGTTTCCTCTATGGTCTGTGCTATTCAGGATTTCCACGTCAGTTGTCCTAACAGCTTTCGTTACAACCATAACAGGATGGGGTTTTTTATTGTTTTGTATGTGTTTTTAAGTCTTACAGTCTATTTAATTTACGAAACAGAAACTCCTGATCTGTGGCCTCATTTTAAACTTATTACACATGGGATCAGATTTAAGTCTGGTCAGAAAGAACCAGATTGTAACTTCTGTGGCAACCCCACTTTGTGGGATGCATCCTCTTCCAAAGTTTCATTAGGGTGGTGGAGGTCATTACTGACCTCCAGTCCAGTTCTGCACAGTTAGAACTGTCCCCCCTTATTTAAAACCTGCCTCCCACATACTCTGCTCCTGCCTTGCCTGCTGGTGCTTTGTGTCCCCAAAGCCACGCGACTCATCTTTTCCCGACCTTCTCCCCCTCAGACTCACAGTCCCCAGCTGCCAGCGCTCTGCAGCCTTGCACTCCTCCCGTGAAGCGGGGCAGCACAAGTTGCTACTGTGTTATATGAGAAAGAACAGGTTGTCTCTCCTGTGGCCTCTGTATCACAGAGGGTATTACTAAGAGAAGCCTGGCAAAGGATGAGGATAATCATCACTACTGAGATTCTTATTTGCAGTTTAAGACTAGGATCTAGAGCCATCTAGGCTGTGCACTGAAGATGTGAGCCTCTGGAAGAAAGAGAATACCTCTATATATGGCTGCAAACACAAATTTAAAAGCTCATGTTCTGGGCCTGATTTGTTTTCTGATTTGTTTTCATATACCAAGGCTCCTGAAATCATAAAAAGAATGAGTCTGTACTTGGAATTCATGCATTTCATTCCTGCTTACCTCCTCTCAATTTTGCCCATCATCTATTTGCTGGCAAGGACCAATCTGAAAGTGCAATCTAGATAGGTCTAAACAGCAATCAGCTAATGCAGTATTGCATTACACGCTCTACATCTTCTGCCAGTGATATTTGCCAGGCAAGAAACCCTTAAATCATCAACTTTCTTGTTTTTGCGAAGCAGGACATCTGTTAGAGCATCTGTTCATACTAAGGTTGCTTCAACTAAGCATGTGGAGGTTGTAAAGGTTCTCAAAGCAATGTATGTTGCTTTAATCTTCTCCAGGGCAATAAGTCAGTTTTCCTATCCAAACAGAAATTCTATCTAGTGAGCTGGTGAAGTTCTTGATCAGGGAAGGAGCAGTTCCGTTTAATTATTGTGGACTTTTAGATCTGCTTTCCCAGTCCCTTGTTTTTTATGTGGACAAAATAACTGTGTTATGACTTCCCTAAACTCTGTGCTGAACAGGTGATTTGAATTCATAGCTTCTAGGGATGGATTTCTCAGTTCTTACATTCAAATATCTGGTGCTGTTATTCATTTCTGGGAGCCCTCTGGAGGGGAAAAAAATCAATGAACAGGTCTGCCATTCTAAGCAGAATCTCAAAGTGCGCTGGTTAAAGGAGTTTGTCCCAAGCACTCTATTTCGTGGGAAGGAGACAGTCTCCAGAACAGAGAGGAGATGTGAAATCTAGCTGAATCCTATCTTTGCAATGGAGTCATCTTGACTAGGTCACAGAAAATCCAAGAACAGCCTCATGACTTCACTGAACTTCAGATCAGTCACCTCACCATTATTCCTCCAATAGCAAAATATAGGTAAGTATTCCATATGACACAGGTTGCTGTGCAAATACGTTAACTGCTAAGTACTTACAGATAAAGGGTCAGATAAATTGAGAAATTAACAACCTAGCAATTTAAATTAGTACTAGTTCATGCCTTCCATGAATGTATTCCTATGTTCGGCAACACTGTGGAACTGCAACATGGCCAGCGTGTTCATGCAGACCTGGAAAACCAGAAGCATTCCCAAATCACGCTGCTTAGACACAGCCTATATGGCCATGGCACTAGACATAAATGTAGATGCTGATGCACAGCAAAAATCTAGCTCAATCTTAGCAGGCTCCACGACCCTCAGTATGCCGCCTCTGCCAACACATGATAGAAATTAGGAGTCCAAACATTAGCCTTTCTTAGCCCTGGGTCTGATATCTGCTCCTGCTCTGGATCCACATTCATTTACCATTCTTCTGTGGCTGACATCTAAGCACTTTCTTTGAAAGACTTGGAGAAAAGGAGGACAGAAAGGAGAAAGAAGGACAAAAAATTACAGTAGCATTTTTTGCTGCTGCTGCCGCTTTATATATTGCGATGAACAGTTTAGTGGTTAGAGCATCTACCCATAATATGCAAGATAGAGGCTCAAACTCCTTTTGTGCGTAAGTAACCCGAACCCTTACTTCCTATATCCAAGGAGATTACCATAAGCATTAGGTCATATAGCACTGTGGGTGTATGGAAGGAGAAGAAATAAGGGAAGCAGTAGATAGTCATTCCTGTTGACACCATTCCACATTTCACTACAGATTAAAATCAGACTGCATCCAGGGAAATCGGCATGTCTCTAGCCTTGTGATCGGAGCTCTCAGGCAAAAGAACAGAATTTCAAGCACTCCATTTGTAGTCAAACTAATTATTGCCTTTTATAGAGCACACAAACAAAATCTGGATCATGAAGCACAGTTTACCCAGGAAGTGCAGCCTTGGTTATTTTGGATGTTATACCCCCATTCTCCCTAAGTCACAGCTAGTGAACAGGCTACAGACCAATGCTATGGCTTACTCCTTCCGTCTTGCTTGATCCCTGTACCGCCTTCTCTAACCATGCTTTTAAGATAAGTGGCAGCAACTGCATTTTATTTGGAGAAAGACATAGATCAGGAAGGTTGTGTGAACATCCACCAGATGAGTCCCTCAGGCAAGTCTGTAGGTACCCATTACCACAGCCCAGTCAGCTCTGGTTTTGAAATTACTCAGCAGCAGTGAACAGCTGGGCCACCTTCCTTTAGATACCTGGTGAACATTAACATGGAAAACTTAAAAACCTACTGCATTTAGACAGCTCTGTGGCAGGCTAGAGAGAGGGTCTCAGTTTTAGACAAGCCTATGTCCTTACGGGGAGCTAACCACAAAGTCCCTCTTCAGCTACAGATAACAATATAACAATATAGTTAGCAACAACAACTCTGAGCCACGGATGGTTTTTCAGATATGGATGCTATTGAGATGCTTAGGTACTATGAAGTCACATAAAACTCAAGAAGCGACAGAAGTCCCTAAAACATTTTTGCCTTTTATGACTTCACATGCTGGCATATGAAATATTGAAATGCCTACCTCCAACTCATCATTTATATCAAACAGCTTCCTACCTTCCCATAACTAGAAAATATATTAGAGGTTTAGTCAAAACCTCCCACTACACCCTCTGTAAATCTGTGTCTACTATACTAACAGGTTTTTTAGGCTCAGCTGTCTGGGCTAAATGCAGTTCAGTCATGAAATCTTCCAGTTTTATGAGAAGCATGAAACAGTGCTCCAAGTATAATATGAAGATAAACAGTGCTAACCAATCCAACTGATTTTCTTCGAAGAATTTTTTTTAAACTGCCCAAGCAACTCAACAGTAAGGACTGAAATTGTTACAAAATTGCCATAAAAAACCTCTAATACAAGCCTGACATTTTCAAATAACTGTAGGCAACTGTACCACTTTTACTGTACCACTTTGTGCCACCAATATTTTTAATATCTTTCATATTTTGCATCTGCAAGTGCACAAACGGTAGCATTGAGATTTTTTTTTTTTTTAACCAAATAGCACCTAACAATCAGATACATAAATGTCTGTATATGGACTTTAAAGTGCAGTCTTCCAATCATGGGAGTAAATGCTACAATTGACATTTAAACCATGTGACTTCACTACCTTGCTTCTATAAAGTTATAGGGATTACAAACACAGACAGAAATTTTAGGTTAAACTTCCACATAGCCTTTCCCTCATTTTATTGCGTCTAGCTACTATAACAGCTTGAGATATTCTCAATAGTTCTTGGCTAATAATTTATGTTAGTTTTTCAATATATATAAAAGCTTTATGCATTCCAAAATAAAATATTGTAATTATAGTTCTTGATACAATAACAGATCACATACAAATATTTAACAGTTAAAAATACAAGGGAGATTATTTATCTGTTTTCTGTTTTTTTGGAGGTTAAAGAGGCTTTGCTTACAGAAAAGATTTTTTTTTTTTTTAAATCATCCTGTAAGGCTTTTCTCCCCACGGGCACAAGACATAAGCTTAGCAGAAAATCACAAAATAAATTTTATCTCTAGACCACTAACATGATGGTTCAGCTGTTAAGTTCTTTCATGCCAGCATGCACTCTTAGGGACCTTTAAATCATGGATTACTGGCATAATGGACTATAACAGCTTGTGTCAACTCCTACTTAGGTCGCTTTAATCTGAGGATTACCAACACAGGAGAAGCATCAGAGCTTCAAAATAAATGTTATGTTCTATTTTGTAAATGAAACATTTTCATTAAAAATAATAGTGTGGTGATACAAATACATATCAAGCTTTATGTATCACTGTCCCCCCAAACTGAGTACAAGTGTTCCATATGAAAAATTATTGCTATAGAAAGGTACACTAAATCATTTTGGAATACAATAAGCTTGTTTGTTTGAAACGAAAGCAGTTACAAACATGAAAATATATCTGAAAACAACACAATTTCAGCCTTCTCCGGTTTAAAGAAAAGAAATTAGATTTCTTGCATTACATTAAAAAGAAACCACTTTGCTTCCTGGTTCAAATCCTTCCAAATTAAGTTTAAAAATATGGAAGAAGTAGACTAATAGTGAAAGCAGTTTATAAACATGTAACTCAGTTGTGCATGGCCTTAGAAAAAGTGGCTAGCAGATCAGATAAAGCCATCTGCGTTTAAATAAAATCTAATTTTCTACAACTTCTGGGAATACTAACATGGAATGAAGAAGGTGGCTGGACTACACATAAAATTACATTAAAAGACACATTTGCATGTCTGTAATGAAAATTGCTTTAATATTCACAATAGTGCACCATTTCAGCTGAATTTAACATCAATAAGAGAAACAACAAAAAGTACTTTGAGATGGCAGTTCAGTAGTCTAAATTTAGAAATATTCTCTGCAAGATAAATTGTTGGAAATTAGTTTTCAATTTTACCCCCTAAAAACTAAAACCAAAGCTAGTGACTTTGTCAAGGCTATGAAATGGACTATGAAGTCCCTTTCAACAAAAGAAAAATTTACCAGTTTACCAAGTTTTACCAATTTTAAACAAAATTTATTACTCTTTTTTTTTTTTTTTGGTAAGACTTGCATTTATTTTTACCCTCTGAGTCTCCCAGACTTCACCAAGTGCTCTGCTACCTGCTCAACTAATGGCTCTACAAAACTTTGAACATATGAAAATCTACTTAAGCAATAAGTGCCATTACTCTCCTAGAACCAGGGAAAAGATGGCCAGCCTACATCAGAATAATCACCCAGTCTAAATGTATTAGTATTTCATATTCAGAGGAAAGCTCTTAATATTCACAGAAAATATCCCAACAAGCAAAACTTCTTAAAGATTCAAATTACCAATCAAGACAGCAAAGGCTATCTTAGCATTTTTGTTGCTAAGCACAGAAATAGTAACTTCCTAATTGGCTTTTACAGCAATTCAGTTTCATAATTTACTGAGATATTTTATTCAGCCACTCCTGGACCTAGATACAGAGTTTAAAAAAAGTGATTTTGGCCCCCTTCAGCATGTCTGGCTCCCTATCAGATCTCCACTAGAGCAATTACATATGTTCTTCTTCTCTTTTTTTTTTGTCATTAAGCTCCCTGAAGCTGGTACTGTGCCCTTCTGATTAACCAGCTGTAACCAGTATCCCAGAGCAGCAGTTTTCTGGAAGGAAAAAATAAATAAAAACAAACAAAACAAAAAACCCCACCACCCTTCAGAAAGCAGAGAAGTTTAACTAATCATGAAAGGAGAAAAAACAGAAAAAGTTGTACAAATGACTGATTTCCACACTACTGATCTTACATTTTCCGGAAGGGAAAGCTGAAATTTTTGACAACGGCCAAAAAACGCCCTCAATCCATAACAGCCATAGATTTTTTTCAGTCAACTTTTTTCTTGTTTTAATTCTGTTTGACTTGATAACAGTCAAATTTAATAACAAGCCAAACTCCGTAGCTAATCCAAATCATTCATATTTCCACAGTGTCAGTGAGAAAACAGACTTCCTTATACAAAGGAACATGAGCTATAAATATTCTTATGATAAAAAAAAGTGATGTGCAGTTCTCAGCAGCTGAGTTCTCAACAAAAGGCCACCATATATCATTCCCTTAAGCACAGTATCTCTAAAATGTAGTTTACTCCAGACAAGAGGCTAGCTCCTATAGAGAAACACCGGTTTGTCAGGAGTCAGAATCACTACTACCCAAGAAAATCACGCCGGGTGCTCTGGACGCTGCTCAGGTTATTGGCTGGGAAGCTGCGAGACTGCCAAAACTGAGTCCTTTTGTTACCTGATGGTATTTTCAGTAACTCGAGGTGTGGGGAAGCTCCCTGGGGACCCCTTCCCAAACACCAGCGGACTCCAGAGACTCCTATGGAAATGGTGACCTTAAACAGGGGTCTGCATTTAGGACACTTGATTTTTGCTACGATACCTAACTTTTATTTTCAACTAAAGGCAATGTGGTGCTGGTGAACAACGTAAGACTTCTACTGCTTGTATCCAATGCCTCGAGCAGCAGAAACGCACATCTTTAGTACACCTGTGGGAAAGGCTACACTTCTGCTACAGCTTGAATATGACACAGCAAAGGCCAGCCCAGCCGGCTGCTTGGGGAACGGGATTATCCTTCTCTGCGCAGCACTTGCTGGACCACGTCTAGATGCTGCGTTCAGTGGTGCGCCCCTGAGTACAGAGAAAGTATCCATAAACTGGTGAAAGTTCAGTGGAAGGCCACTGAGATTGGCGGTGGGAGCTCTTGCCTTGCGCGGAGAGGCTGAGGGATGACGGGCAGAAGCTGAGACGAGAGAGGGTCGGGCTGGCCGTAGGCAGGATGGGCAGCTCCCGGCCTTGCTTCAGCCTTCGCAGGCTTTACAAGCGTGCGAGGAGGATCCAGGAAATGAGTTCCCTGACAACAGCCTGGCAAGCGGCCAACAGGAGACGCTTAGCTCAATGTTGGCACAACAGTCGCAAACAAGGACGTTTGTGCTTTTACTGTTATTAAGGACTACAAAAAGATTTAACGCTAACAACATCACCCTTCTCCGGTGTACAGCTTTGCCACGCTCGATCACACTATTTTCTTTTATCTGCTACTGCACTCTTGGGCGCTGGCTTTGAAAACCTTGAGACAAACAAACCAGGGGAATCCCATCCTTCGGACATCTAGACTCTGCAGATCCCCCTGAGCCTTAGGTTTATGACATGAATTATTAAAGCTGATAAAACCTAAATGTTTTAAACTTCAGCAGCTAGTCATGTAGGTCAACAATAATAATAAAATTGCCATCTATCTGTAAGTTGCCCCTCAGTGACTGGTTGTGGCAGAGGCTGCAACAGAGTAAAAGTGCGGATAACTAACTCTATTCGGTAATAATTACAGTTCTTTATACAACAGAAGAAAAAGGAGCCGTTCCTTTTTCAAAAGCATTTATAATTTGAATGTTCTAGCCAAATCCCGATTTACTTTTTTTTCCCCCCATTTATTTGTAATCTTCGCTTTTATATCCAGTAAAACTCACCAGGCATTAACAATTCTAATCTATCTTACCTGATCCTATTAAGTCTGTTATTTTTTTCCCTTTGAAAAGCAGGCTAAAACTGGACGCTGTTCCAAATCAAGCATTTCTAACACATCGCTTTTGCGTTTTTAGCTTCAAATCTCTTCTTAATACATCCAAGCATCTTACTTGCATTGTTAACTCCTGTTGCTAGATGTAGTTAATGCTCAGATCAAGCTGTGATGTTTTCACTGCAGGAAACAGTGACCCTGTGAGTAGTGCAATTATTCCGTTGTATATCATCACAGAAAACGATGCATGTATACGAGTGGATGTCAATTCAGTAAAAAAATGCCTGTTCCAATACCTTTAATGAATGAGGTTCAGTTAATAATAGCCCATTTTTACTAATATAAAAATGGGTCTTTCATTATTGTTGCCAGATTACATTTTTCAGTTACCATACAGGCCACACAGACAGACATCAACAGAAACAAGAGAGTGACCGGTCGGCCGTAAGGAGCCCTCTTTCCCCCTGAAGAAGGCGAGCAGGGGCACAGGCGGCCCAGGGGGGCTAGGCGGCTCCCTCTCCCCTTGGGTGCTTCCAGCCCCAAGAGGACGAAGCCCTGAGCAACCTGGTCAGATCTCAGGGCTGACCTGGCGGTGATCAGTATTTTTACTCATTTCTCAAACGCTTCTCAGTGTGGCACTGAAGTACCATTCCAGTGTTCAAAACAGTATGCCACCTCTGAAAGTATGACCTCAAAATTAAAAATACAGCAAAACACAAAAACCCCACACAGACAGATACAGCACAAAACACTTTCAGATGCAGTTTATGCCTCTGATTACACAGAGATTTGCCTAGGCTGAAGATTTGCTTCATGACTTTAGACTAGAGTCTCTGCTGCCTCGCAAGTCTCTGCATTGCACTCTGCTTTGCGCTACAGCAGTACGCTAACATCCAGAAAGGCCTCACTGCATCTCATTTCTCTCCCCAAATCGACTTCGCCTACATACACTTCAGGTAACATCCAGTACGTCACATACTCCGCGATTTAAAAAAAAAAAAAAAAAGCGTTCTTACAACGTTACTAACTAAAGGTCTTAAATTACATTCAGTTGCTCTTGAGATTATTTTTAGAAAAGTCTTTGTAGAGGAGTGGAAAATAAAAAGATATATAAGTTTAAAGGGAATTCTGCAAAAACGACTGATCTATTTTGGTCAAGTGTTCCACCAAAAATATCTTCAGAAATGCTGTTGGCTGGATGAAAGGCATCAAGCATTTAAAAGAACAGAATACAGCGATTAGAAGGGGAACATACAAGTCATTCGAAAAATAATTACCGCTGGCTTGCTTTTAATTAATCATTATATAAACATCGGCATAGTATTTTGCCTTTTTTTTTTTTTTTAAATGTTAAAATTGGCTGTCAAAGTCAATCCTGGTACTTGCAACAATTCTTCTGATTTCTGCTTTTAATATCAGCTTTCTTCCTTCTGGAAATCAGGTTTTCTGAAGGTCACAACTCCCTATTACCAAATATAAATAGAACTATATTAAACTTTGTAGAGCAGAAAAGCAAGGAACCTAGCACTGCTGAGCTGTTAACTCTCCAAACGTTTGTTTCGCATATACCTTCCTTTATATCCAGTTTAAGTGCAGACAGGTTGACAGCAACCTCCTGCCTTTCAACTAAACTGAAATCAATATTTTAGAAATTCTGTCATTCGTGTTAAGTTTTTTTTTTTAGAAGTGCAAACCAAGTCACAGAGCAAGCAGTTTATTCGCTGTTCACTGCGATACCAGTATGAACCTGCATGACAGAAATTCCCTCACTGATCCAATTTAGAGAAACCAAAGGTTTTGGCAGTTGTGTAACATGTTCTAATGCAACGATGCATCTTTTTTCTACTATAATTGATTATTTGGTACCAGGATTGTGAACTTCATCTCCCGTGTATTGTGCACATAATGCGGCTAAATACACTTCAGATTCCTTTTTCTGGTGGGTTTTAGGAGTTTAGGTAGTGCACAGTCAACTCAGTTTTATGCCTCAATATAATAAAATTATTTACCCAAGTTTTGTTCCAGCAAGAATCAGAAAACTAAGAAGCTATGGAAATAAAATGATTTGAGGCAGAATTAAGCACATGTGTGCACATATAATTACGTAACCTGATACAAATCTTTTTCCTGAATGAATTTAACATGGCTGATTTCATACGAATAGAAAAGTCATCAGTGAGTTATGCAGGTCAAGCATTTATCTAATGCTCTTGTCCGTGTAACTTCTCTGAGACAAAGTCTCATAAATCCTTATCAAGTAATCTATTCTTAAGTCAGTACCAGCTCTACATACATGCAGTAATTATATTAACTACGTATTCCATACATATTACATAGGCTATTTCATTCACTAAGGCTTGCTTTCTGACTATTTTTGAACAATCAAATGCAACCCATACTTCGCTGTATTTAGAATAAATATGGAAATATAATGATAGAATTTAGGAAACCTACTACTGACAAGTGAGGCATGTCTGCTCTAGAGCTGCAAGGCTCTCTGTGGCATTTAGCTGTGTAATGTTGCAGCTGTGCTACAATGTGTGTCACCATTGCTATCCTACATATGAACATATATTTGCAAGTGAACCAGGTCTTTCTCTGCTGAAAGTCCACCTTTTAAAATGAACACAAGGCATTAAAGAAAAGGAGAAGAAGCACTCTAAGATGTGAAAATATATTCTGTTCCACCTCCTTAATAAATCTGGGGGGAGGAAGGGGAGGAGAAATCCATTATTAATGTAAGTGGACACTTGTCTTGACAAAAGTGGCATTTAGAGAGAAGAAAAAAAAAGAGCAGTATCTATTTTAAGAAATATTTTAGTAAATCACAATTGAAACAAAACACTGACTAAAGCAGGTCATCTAAATCCTTACTTTATTTTTCAGGCTAGCCTGACATGACCCACTTTCTGTCCCTAAATCAATCTCATACTCAAGCTGTGACATGGGTAATCCATTCAGATATCTGTCTTAGCATATCAAAAAGGTATTAAAGGGAACCATTTGGAGGAAGAGCAATTGTCAAATGCACATTTAAACTAAGATAAGCTACGTACAGGTTAAAGGAAATCAGATTATAAACAAAAAGGTCATTAGCAAAGCTCATATCTGCTGAAGACAAAGGAAAGCGAGGAAACTGCAAAATATGATGTCTGTTCATTTTTACTTTCTTCGTCTTCTGCTGTTGCTAGGTGGAATAATACCCGCAATGTGGAACTGTATGGAATAGCAAACGAACTCTCAGGAAGATGAACCCACACGAACTGCATTATTGAAGAAGATGTTTAGAAAGATGGCACAGATAGGTGTCAAATCCTCCCCACCAGCACATCTGTATCTCCTTTTCTTTCATCACAAGGAGTGGGGCTGGAGCACTCATCACACTGTCACGCCTGAGTTAGGGCACACACTCACGAGATAAAACATTTTTTCAGCTCCTACCAAATTCAATGGGGTTTTTTTTGAGTGCTCTCAGTCTGAATAAACTAAGCTTTAGTGCAATACAAAGAGTACCAGACATGGCAACATTAAGCTCAAATCAGTGGCGTCAAAGGGACTCATCCCACAGAGCTGCTCAGTCTCTCCTGAAAAATTTCCAGACATCTCAAGGCGAAGCCAGCAAAGCCCCTGCTAGGTGTCATGTGGCTACACCTGCTTGGGCCGGGGTTTGTTTGACCATGTTCCCACGACACCTGCATCACAGTTAACATTTCCTAAGAGACCAAAATTTTCTGGGTCTCTAGTGCCACATGAGCAACCCAAAGCAAGAGGAGAGCTAAAAATAAAACGCAAATATCAATTTTGTTTTTCTATATGGTTTGGCGGTCACTAGACTCATTGCAAAAGGACTTTGACGTGCCTGGTTTAGGCAGGAAGCTCTACTGTCTTTCTGCAATTTCTCCTTCTGAATCTCCTCATGAGTTAAACCTGTGGAAGCTGTGTTAAGAATCCAAAAATTTGCACATAGTGGAATGGGCATCGAGTTTTCCAGTTGATTTCTCACTTCCCTCCCCTCTGATTTTATTTAAAAGAAAAAGATACATAAATCCATCGGAGAGCAGGACTCTAAACTCTGAAGGTGTTCACTCCAAGCTTGAAAGTAAACAAAAAAAAAAAAGCCCAGAGGCTTTAAGAGGATTTAAAAATAAGTTTCGTATCAACAAAATGATAGTCATCATGGAGCAATTTTATTCTGTCAGTTTTGAATGTATTGTATGTAATCTAATTTTAGATTTGCAACAGAGTGGGTCTTTTCACTTCAAGAGGCATTCACATCTTGGAAAGCAAATTAAGTTATGCTTGTTTGCCAAGATTCCCACTGTCTTGCCTTATAAAAAAACAAATGGGACAGAATATTTAACTAAACAGGTTTGATACTTCATCTTTTCACACAAATACCACAAAAAAAGAGCTTATATTTGCAAGATTTTTCTACAGAACACAACATGCCAAGCAAAACATAAGTAGTAACAAATAATAACAAAATTAATCTACAAACGTATCTGCTCAGGAAGAGGGATGGTAAGTATTAGAATCTATCTGCAAATCTGGATCTGAAAAACCCTAAACTGAAAGAACTTAAAATATTTTGAAAACAGAATTTCAGTTTATATTATCAAATCACTAAACTGAAACCACACTATCTTCCCTGAAGAAAGAAAGAGTTCTTTACTTACTTACAGATCCCAGTTCTATAAAATAAACAATTAGAGAAGTCTATATATCTCTCAGAGCCCGATGAGAGAAATGATGGCTGAAGAAGTAAAGGAGAACATTAGGTAAGCAAGCTTCAACACTGACGGCTACTTATGGCTACCTCCTAGTGAGGATATGCAGGTGGAAAAAAAACAAAACAAAATGAAGCAAAAAACCTAAACCCTAAGGTCCTGCCACTTACTAAAAACATCTTTGAACAGCTTGCAGTTATTATTTATATGTAGTATTAGTTGAATACTAACCTTCTATCTCTTGACCACTTAAAAGGGATAAAAAAGGAAGGGGCAATACCGTATAGCTTTCAATAGGTGGTGCAGAATGAACGGCACTGTCAACCACAGGTATGTCCCAGGGATTCCTACATCAAACAGGACAAAAGGCTCTGTGAACAATGCTTTAAAAATGCAAAAGAGTTTCCTCTTTGCTTGTTTGTTTGTTTTATTCTCTACACTCCCACACCCCAAAAATGCACTATGACCTTTCCCACCCAAGTTATGAATAGCACCATCCTCACATTAACTTTTCATTGTTAACACAGGTGCAGGTTGGCTTTATCTGAAGATGGTTTGCTGTGAGATCCAACAGAACTCGGAATGGCTGCAAACTAATAGCGTTTTTGTACCGACAAGAAAAAAAGGGGTTGATCACCGAAAATGTCATTAGTTCTGTTAAACTACAGGAGGACTATTTTACTTAAGAGAATGCACAGATCTTTCTTGCACATTCCAAGTCAGAGATGTACAAGTGTACAGCAGATCCATTAAAAAAAAAAAAGTAAAGGAAAGAAGATACATCATCAACCTCTTATAGAAGTGTATTAGAATTCACATGGATCCTCATGATTTTAAACTTGCATTATATCTATGCTGGCAGTTTATTAAAATTCATCTGTAGAAAAGATTTTCACTGCCAAAATGTTAATTATCCAATGTTGAATCTTGTTAGAAAGGATGATTTAATAAGCCCCCAGGTTTGAAAGCCCTAGTGCCCTCCATGCCAAATGATTAAGTCATATGAAATTTCACCTCATTTCTTTCATTTGCAAGACAGAAAATTGACATACTTCTTTATCACTTTTTGTGCACTAGTCTTTTCTTTAGAAGAAACTTTAAAAATAAGACCACAAAGACTGACAATGGAAGATTGGAGTATCTAACTGGTATGTATAAAGTAGTGTTCTCCAAAGTGGACTTTTGCTATCATGTCATAAGCCAACCTCTCTCTTGCATTATTAATACATAGTATAAAGAAAGCTCTACACAACTGGTTTGCCCCCTAAAGGTAGCTTCACTACTTTGATGATGCAGCTTGTCAGGGATTAAAAATGCCTTTCTGTTCAGTAAGTTCCTCTGCTGGGATCATTCTTATTTCACCCTCAACATGCAACCAGTAAGGAAAAGGGCCCAGGGTGCCCCTGCGTTGAGTACTGCTTACCACCCAGGGCTGCTGAGATAGCCCAGAACTAGTGCTCACCTCCTTCTAGGAAAGGATGAGAACAATTATGAGATAAAGGCAATTTTCTGAAAGATACTTCAAATTTCCCAAACCAAAAAAAGCCACACAACTCCTCAGATACTAAAACACCTCTTCCTTCTCAAGAGCTTTGGTCAAATAGGCCATGATACTACTTGCAAAATGCTTACTGAGCCTCAGTAAGGAGGAATAATCTTTTCTCCAAAGTGACTCTTAACGTTTCTACCCTAGAAATTTCCATCACCATATTTACAATAAAAAAGGAATGGAAGTTACACATAGCCACCTTTGAGAAGTACAGTGCATCTGTAAGATGCCTCCCTTTTACTTACCAGGAAGCTGAAGATACTCAGCATCCCTGACATAAGGACACGAGAAGAAAATGAGAAAATAAAAAAAAAGTTCAGAAAATAAATCCTTTTTAATTATTCCTCCTTTTCCTCTCTAACCTTCTAAATCAAGCATTGGACATCTGCAATACTCTGCAAAGAGATTAAATAGTGCCATACGTGCGGGAACACATGGCTAATGCAGACAGATGTCCTTCAGTCTGTATCTGCTAACCAGCCTGTAGTCTCATTTCTTAAAGAGAAAAATACATGCAAGCACATTTTCCTTCACCACCATCCTGGTCACACACACTCTATAACATGTCAATTAAAGAATCAGGAGTATCATCTGGGATCTTTGTCATTTCACTCTACTTCATTTGCTTCAAAAAAAGAAAAAAAAAACCACTCACAGCACTCCTTGGTTTCTAACACTTCATTACAGCTGAGCAGGAAGTGGTTTTCAGCCATTTAAAACAAAGTCACCCCCTTTAAAATCCTTTCTGTACTGGAGGAAACTATGACCTTGTGAAATTTTTCAGGAAAATAAGATGAAAGTAGCCAAGAGTGCAGAGCACTCCGCTGGATAACAACAGGGGCAAAAACATTTCCTCTAAGCCCCTCCAGTCAAACCTACTTCAAGGATCAAGTCCATTTGCTGACCGACTCAGACAAGTGATTCAAGATCTGGGTCTCCAGTGCTGCAGGCAAGGACTGTAACCACTAAAGCAGCGTGTGTTTTACAGAACTGCAAGGTATTCCACCCTGGACACAACAGAATATTTTCGAAGGAGTGTTAAAATCAGTATTTTACTCTCAAATGTCTTTTAACAAGCCAGTATTTTTGTGAAAACAAGCTGGATAATGAAAACCAAAAAGTTTTTGAATCTTACAGCCCAAAGGTGTTTTTTTTTTCACCCCACTAAAACTATCTGACAACCACAGAAGCTGCATTAACACCTCGCTTGGCTGAGATGGTGTCTCATGTGTACAAGTCAAATGAGGTAGGAAACAGTTTTCCCAATATGTCCTTTTCTTTAGACAGTGGCCTAAAATCCCTGCTACGCAAACAACTTCTGAGCCACAAATGGGGCCTTTTTTATTTAAAATTAGGAAAAGTAATATTTTCCTAATTTTAAAATGGCTGATTGCTACCTCTTCTAAAATTCTGTTCCTTCTTTCCAGGTAGTATCAGAAGGCAAAGAGTCCGATCCAAAGAGCTGGCTCTTCCACCTACAAATTAGGGCATATTTGAAAACCACCAAAAAATTACTAGCATATATCCCTGCCAAGCTGTTGGCCAGTGGTGTAAGCACTGCAATATTTCTCCTTTGTAATCCTTTTTCATCCTTTTTCCCTCTCTAGCAAAAGGAGAGTTCTTCAGCACCCTAATACACTGTTAATAGAGAAATTCTTCTACCTCACGAAAAGAATCCAGCTCCGGGACTGGACCATGACAGAAGAGGAAAACCAGCCTGGAGTGACAATGAAAAAGGAAAATGAATTAATTTGGTGGGAAAGTTGCAAGAAAAGAGCATAAAGAGTGAAGGGGGGGAAAGGAACCAACAAAAAGACAAGTTAGGAAAGAGGAAGCAGTATTAACATTAGTTAATAAAAATCATTAAAGGAAAAGGAGAATAACAGGTTGAGGAGAAGAAGAAAGGAGGAGGAGAAAATACTGAAAATAAAAGCTACGCTAGAATAAAGTGAAGAGTAAGAAACGTGATGGACAAGACAACTGGGAAAAGAATAGACGATTCAAAACAAAGACAACTTAATTTTCAAATGCACACACAGACACCATGACCAAAAGCGCAAAGAGCAATACAGGCCATTGCTGAGAATGTGAGACATGCCCAGAGCTGTACAGAAAGCAGCAGTTTTGGGGTAAATCTCTCAAAGATTTCTGCCTGGCATAGGGAACAAACTGAAAGCTAAGCAGAATCAAAGCTACAAAATATGCATGTAAATTGGTGTCTTTCTGCCAAAAGCACTTGAGCTGCAAAGATCCAAACCTACAATGTTTACTAGATATATGGTCTGAAAGGTCTGTCCGCTCATTTCTTGCATTTATAAGAGAAAAACTCCCCATAGGAGGCCTCCTATGTGACTCCCTATGGATTTGGTATGTCGTCGCACCAGGGCTGCTGAAGGATGCTGCTGAACCAGGCAGGGCAGAGGCAGAGGCGAGCCTCGGGGACGCCAGCCTGACCCGATCCTTTCCTCTCCAGAATGCACTGGCAGTTCCCTACAGATGGGACAATTTCATTCCCAGAAAAACTGAACACCATCTTCATGAGATCAACGATATCCGTGAGTGACTCATCCAAGCCTAGACAACGCGCATGGGACACAATGGAAGAAACACCTTATACAGCTGGCACCTCAGCAAGTCCCACAAGGACAGCAGGGAAGTTTTGCCGGGACACTTTTCCAATGCTCTTCAGAAGACAGTAGCTTTGTTTTAGGGGTTTACACAAAGTATTCCAAATAAATTCCTTTTTCTCCTCCCATCCATTAAAGTTCTGCTTGTTTAGGCCAATTTATTTACCTTGAATATTGCCAGCATGGAAATATTGTTTCTGGAGTGCTTAACTGTAACTTGGTCTCCCAAGTTGCTAGTGGAGAGGGTCAGAAGCTGGAGCTGGTATGTTTTATAAGGACACCTGCATAAGGATGCCTGCCTCAAGATAAATGTTTTTAACTGCAGCAGTAATTCAGCTTTTTTGAGTAATAGAAAGCAGGGTCTTTTTCAGACTTCCCAGTCTGAATATATTTAAATCAAATTTAGTACAGAAGAAAGTTGTCATTTCAACAGAAAAAAGGACCTCTGTATCACCTGTGGGTTCCCATAATCTTGTTACACAAACTTCCAACTGATAGCACGGAACCATCTCGAAGCACCAGAGGTGGATTCACCAATCCCATAAAGAAAAGTTAAATGTTACTTGGCTTTCTTAGCCATGCTGAAGAAAAAAAAAAAAAGAAGGGGGAGAAAAAAAAAAAAGTAAATGCTCCCAGGAGCACTAAATTGCCCCAAATTGATATGCAGACATGAAAGAAAACAAGGATGGAAACAAGGGAAAGACAAGCTTAAGACAGTAGTTTAAAGGAATAAGGTATATAGCCTCTCTAAGTATTTAGCCACATTATCTGAAAATAAATGATATACTTTCAGAATATGACTAAACTGAGCATGCGAACAATACTTATTACAATATTAAAACTCTCAAGCCACTCCAAAAAGCTGAAAATTGTTTCCTGAACAAATTGTTTCTTCTCTAATTGTGTGGAAGGCAGAAAGAGGGGTAAGAAAGGTAATCGAGGGAACAAGAGATGCCAGCCATATGCTAACATATATTAACTCTAGACAAAGAAAGGAAGTTCACCTCTCCAAAAACACTTGCAACAGTAAAACCTGCTGAAGTTGATTTCAAAGCTGTGTTTGCATTTTAGTGATGTTCTTCCATCTCCCCTTTCTTCTTGTACGCCCACCTCAAGCTACGTGAAACTTCAGGGAGAGAGGAGGGTGGAAGCTGCTTTCTCAACATTTATTCTGCACAGAGCCAAAATACAAACTGAAAAAGAACAATTGCCCTTCAAAATACTTGAAAAATAAATATTTCTAGGTGACACATTTTTATAAGTTTATGTTTTTTAATAGGGTTTTGAAAGGTATTTTTCTTCAGAAGTCACTAGCTTGACACATTGCTGATGCTTACTTCACAAAAACAAATTAAGCTTGCTCCAACCACACAGAGAAGTCATAGAAAACTCAGAAAGGAGCATGTTTGTAAGGATAAAGAGAAACTGCTTGAACTTTCTGAACTACCAATTGCCAGACAGGCAGCAATACAGCCAAAATAAAACATATCTTCCAGCTGCAAAATGACAAAACTCTACTATAATTCTGGCAAACAAACAAGTCACCTAGTCTAACCTCAGAAACCTACTCTAATACGGCCACGATGGGAGACTCCTCTCCAGGCTTCTAATGAGCCATGAGGAAATCTACCTATGTGATATGCGTATGTCACTTGCTTCAGTTTCCCAATTCAAAAATTAATGACAGTAACACTTTCATACTTAAATTTGAGTTAGGAAGATTTTCCATGTCATTTACAAAAAATTGGCTGAACGTTAGCCCAGATGCATCCTGTTTTATTTACAAGATTCAAGAAGATCTCTGTAGCTGCCATTCAGCACTTGCATTATGGAAAAAATCAAAGGACTGGCTTTTAATAGGCCAGGCTTTGAGATTTAGCTTTAATAGTGCTAAATCTATTCCAAGTTCCAAGGCAACTCTTAGCCAATAATACACTAAAACTCCTTAAAGGATGGTAGGTAGCTGGCAGCTTTTACTCACCAAAGGTATGCTTACAAGACAGGAAACATTTCCATTGAAATAGGTGACAATTTTTCTCTTAGTCACATGCCTTTTAGCATATTAACTCATTCACTTTAAATTAACCAAGAAAGGATTATAATGTATATATTTCTCCGATTTGTTTTAATTCCCTTGGCTAGTAAATAACACATTTAAATTACAACACAGAAAGGAAACTGAACAGAAAAATATTCATCATATATCCTCTTTCGGTAAGGTATGGCATAAGTTTCCTGCTGCTACTCTTCCTCTCTATTTGATGACTAAATATATTGAATAAATTGACTGAATAAATATAAAAGGAATTATACATTTTACAGTTACATATATAATTGGAAAATGTTGGTGAGGGAAACATAATAAAATTCATACTTTATCCTTTTAAATCCATGCTAAAGTTCAAGCATGTGAATTTCACAAATCAATACATTGGAAACAACATTTCATTTCCAGTTGAAACATTCACCCCTCTCCAGATCCTATGACAGCATATTCTATATAACCAGACTGTATAATCCATAAAATAAGCTCATATGCCCAACATACAATGTTGTTTACATGTCTTCAGTTTTTCCTTTTCAACAGTTCCCTTTTTACACAGTGGTAGACATGGGACCCATTGTGTCTCTCCTCATACTCTCTTCTCCATCCTGAACTGAAAGTAGCTTGCTAAAATAACACAGCAATTACTTTGAAGTCAAACTTCCTTTTACATATCAACTTACCTAACCATTAACAGCCCCTTATACAAGAATCCTACCTTAGTTCTGCTTTTGATTGTGAAGTTGAAAGTAGAAAGCCAACAAAAATAATATTGAATACTAGGGACTGAGGCACGTGTCATGCTTAGAAACATGAAAACAGACATATAGGTTGTGACTGTGTTATAATTTCCTCTCCCTTAACACTACAAGGCCTTGAAAAAACTTCAAAAATGTTGCTCGCGATTTATTTCCACTGTAATTAGCATTCTGATAAACTCACTCTTAGCAAGTTAAATGTGGAATTCAACTCATTATAGACACCAGTTAGCAATCCTTTTATCACTGCCTTCTCATCTTGCCATACCAAAGCTTAGCAGTACAACCTCAGTAAATTAATTATGCTCTTCAGTGTATTTACATACTTAAATATGTATAAAATGATCAAATACTTCTATGACTACAGAGAACGTATTCTGATTTGTGCGGGTTTTTTTTGACTTTCACAAATGTTTATTAGTTGGAGAAGAAAAGCCTTAAGAACAGAAACTTTAAAAAAAAATCAATTTGTTGACAAAATAATCTGGAAAGGAAAGGGTACTGGAAATGAATGCTTCCAACCTTCAAATTACCACAGGTGGCCACTGAAACTAAGAGCTATGGCTGCATTTGAAAGCTATCATTTTCACAGTTATTTTGCTAATTATTTGTCTTCCTCCCCCATTAAGAGGTTAATGCCAGAAAAGAGCCAGAGCAACATACTCTGTATTTTCACTTTGCCTGGTCACTAGAAAACAACCACCAAGTGCAGGATCCTATTATAACAGTTTATTACCTGCCAGGTTTCTATTAGCCAGCTTCTTTTCTTTAAGTGGAAAGGGAATAAGAGGAGAAAAGAGCAGCTATTCTTAAAAGCATGCATTTTTCTTGCTCTGCTCTTAATGCTGGTTTTCTCAGCATTAGCTTCCAGGAGCTTGATTTTGTTTTCTCAGCTTTTTTTCAGATGACAAGTCACGTTGTGATAAGTCACATCAGGCTGCATCAGTCATGCAGCAAATATACTGAAACTCTAAAAAATACTTTTTCTCCTCAAAGCCATACTCAAAGCAAGAAAGAATTTTAAAAGAGTTTGATAGGGAAAAAACATGCCTGCATGGTCTGGAAAAAAGTACGTACAACATTAATGGCCAGTTGAATCCCTACGTTAATTCTGATTATTCACGGGAGCATAATTCATTTCTGATGTTTGCCCAAGAAGAAGAAAAATGGACCTTTTTTTTGGTCCCCTGATACAGAGGAGATGACTCAAAATTGATCCGCAAAAGTAATTTTGAGCAATGGATCTCGCAAAAGTAATTTTGAGCAATGGATCTGTGCACACACCGAAGTCAACCCAAAAGATATACAGTTTTGTAGATCACGTATTTTGAAACGTCTCTCCTGTCACCTGACTGAAAATCATACTACACTGCAGCCTACACTGAAAGTACAGCTTGCTGCTGCAGTACTCATTCCCACGACACCTGGCATGATCACTGCTGCATGTTATCCTCCTCCATATTCCTGCCCCATCTGACCAGGTCTGCTCTGACAACCTCAAATGAAACTGTTTTAAAAGTCCTAAAATTACCCTGCAATGCTTCTTCCTCCAGGAAAAGTCTTAATAAGCAGTTAGGATTGTGCAAGGCAGAGGACACACACCTAGAGGCATCAGTCACAGGCTTCCCTCCCCGCCCCCCTTGCCCTTTTTTTATATATAAATAAAGGGATCACAGTGTTGAAACTCTCTGGTTTCTTTCCCTCTCTGCAGGGGCGCTTCTGAAATCTGTGGTCATAAAAATGGGAGTGTGGTATTACATGTGAACAGGAACTGACAAAATTAGTGCAGAAATGTGCTAATTGCCCTAACATATGGGATATCACAGGGGAGCTTTGGGAAGCCTTTACCTCTGACTAAGGAGCTCAAAAAAACAAACCAACCAAGAAATCAGGCTCCCCAAAGTCACAACAACAGCTTAAATGTTAGATTTTTCCAACAGTGTATTTCCATATCTTTGCTATCTGCTCTTTACACCCTTGCAGGTCTCGCTCAGCTAACGCACTACAATGCATTGCATCCACTGCAGTGATGATGGCTAGAAACCTTGTAGTCTTTGGCATTAACCCATCCTTACCTTTGGGCTTTTGAATTTAAAAAACAAACAAACAAACAAACAAACAAAATCCAACACACACACAAAGAAGCATCACAAAATAAGGTTTGGCAGCAGGAGCTAGTAACCTGGGGGGGTGATCTGACAGCACTATGATGCTGAAAAGAAACTGGCTTGTGTGAGGATGACAGTGTCGCCTTGCAAAAATATCACAGGGCAGAGCAGGCTTTGAGAGAGCAGAGAAACAGCATATGGAGAAACTACTTTTAATTGGTTTCTGTAGTTTACAGTCTTGTGGTGGGTAAATTGTGGGAAGACAGAAAGATACAGCAATGTCATTTGTCTACTAGGATTTCTGGCTTCACTAGAGAAGGCTGAAATTAATTGGGAGGAGGTGAGCGATCAACACCGTTTCTATCCTTGGTTTCTTGCTGGGCTGCAGTCACTTGTTCCCAAAGACAGATTCTGTTGCCATTGACAAATCTTGGCTTATGTTCTTCAAGACAGACTGATTACTGATGGAGAAAGGACAATTATTCAAAAGGGTAGTTATTCCATGATATATAACACCTACGGGTATTGCTGGGCACTCTTACTCACATACCCTGCTGAATAGCCTTCATAATCATTACAAGCCAAAAAATATTGTTGTGTGGAAAGCTTACAAAAAATACCTGTGATTGCTAGGGAGGTGGTGACTGAAGGGCACTCATCACCAACTTTACAAATTACTTCAACATCCTTTTGCCAGACCTTGAGAAAAAGAACCTTGACTCATCCAGAACCATCCAAAATGCTGTCGCAAGGATGACTCACGTAGCATATCTTTTTAAAAGGGATTCTTCTCTGTATCACTCTGCTGGAACTCCTTTTCAAGCATTATCTGTTTGTTTTCCCTTTCCCCTCTTTCTCTGTGTGCCCTCTCTCTGCCTCACAGCAGGAACTGCAAAATAGCAGGGTTCCATGATTAACCCATAACATTACATTCTCAAGTGAGAATTCATGGGCTTTCTCCTATGATGTCCCACAGATGTGGAGAGGAGATTCCTGCAGAAAAACACACTTTCTTTCTAGTCCTTCCTACAAAATCTATGAAAATATATGAACTGATCATATTGATTAATACTGCTTTCTTGCACTTCCTGTAAATACTCAACCCTCAACCTTTATCTTATCCTTACACTGTAAGCCTTTGGAGATGTTCTTGAATAGAATATGGTATAATATGGTCCTGATACATCACTGAATGCAACAGTAATATAAATAATTTTGAGTCACAAAACACTTGTGGAAGCAGCCTGTATGTTTCCTTCTCTTCTCCACCTAATTACTGACTGAGTCAATTCTACTTTCCTGCCCAAGGTGCTCTGTTTTAAGTAGCAATGTAAATACTTGCAAAAAAAACTATCAAGCCTCCTGGCAGGTATTGGTTGTCCCTAATGCAAAATTAGATGGCTGTGTACAGACTCCTGTCAGCTAGTGTTTTCTGTTTTGTTTTTTCCTACTAAAATATTTCACACATAGAACTTAAAAAAGACCCAGTACGTTTCAGTTCATCCTTCTTCCCCCTCCCATCCAGTCCCTGCAATGATTTAGATCTGCGCTTTTGGCAAGGACATGCTGCAGCATCAACTTGTTTGCAAGATAAAGATGTTTAATAAACAGCATATTTGCTCAACATAAAATACTTCCTGCACATTTCCCAAGTGAAGTAAGACTGTCTCATGTAAAGGTTCATAATTGTAATTTTCTGCCTATTTCTGAAATTACTGCATTGTGCTTTTAGGTGATTCTGCATTAGCCGTAGGTTCTCCCCCTCTTCACTCCCCCAGTTATGCATGTCTTACAACGCTGATGTTAAGGGTCTAAAACAAACAAAATCAAAAGAGTCAATTATCATTTAAAATCATGCTGGGTCACAACGGTAAAAAAAAAAAAACAAACCACCTTCTTGGAAACAAATGTGACATGACTGATATTTCTGTTGCTTCTCTTTCCTTTATTGTAAACTGACAGCTCTTTTCTTGTTAAGACTTTCAATATGATACTCTTCAGGATGTAACATTAACATCTTATTATCATCAAACCCGTTAAAATAGCAGTTTTGTCTAATTACCACTAGCCCTACATCTCTGGAGACTGGATTACATCTCAGGAAAGTCACAATAAGCTTTATGCCCTAACAAAGTGTCTTAGCTCCCAGGGTAAATGCCATCACAGCGCACTGACAATTCAGTGTGCTTACTGAGCATAGGAATGCCAACCTTTCTACTGCAAGAAAACTTGAGATGTCCCTGTGAAGCTGCATGAAAGTGTTCACTCCAATCTACCTGTGGCAACTTTAAACCAAATGCCCACTTGGACTTGAAGCTGGCATAAAATTTAAAATGTCCAGGGCACTGTGCAGTATCATACGGAGCTACATGGCAATTAATTTTTTAATCAATAAATTATTTGATCATCAGAACAAATTTCAAAAAAGAAATTCTTCATGCAGAAATGATCATGCTTGCCATGACAGTGTAATACAATGGATGGTGCCAGTGAAAAGAGCCTTGAATCCTACAGAAAGCAACCTGCTAGGTATCACCGACCTTGTGCTATTCCTCCGTTCACCGAGCAGGCCCTTCATTAGAACTCAAAGCAAACAAAATATCCCACTACCTCCATTTTACTTTGGATTAGGTCCAAATATTCCCCAGTAACATCACAAATAAGCATTTCATTCATTCCATAAGACTTACTCCCATATTTTTTATCATATACAGAGTGAATCCTTACAGAAGAAATATAGCTTTACATATTTGAAAACTATCAGCGGAACTGCTTGTGCCTAAAGGCTAGAACATGGTTATATATTTTCCGAGTTGACAAAAACTTTGCACTGTGTCTTGCCTGCAACATCTGGTCATACTACTAAAAACGTCATCTATTAACCAAAGCAAGGCATGCTGTATTTCTGTTGCTCAGTCCATATACTTTTTGCAACAAGACATGCTCACTTGTACTGCCAAGTTAGTGTGCCCTCATTGTAACAACAGTATCTGAAAGAAACCCCAGAGAAAAACATTTCAATAGCATTCTAAGGTTTATAAAATAAATCATTCTGTTTTCAAAGGGAAAATATTTTACAAAACAGAGGCTCAAGTGATTTATGTAGTCGTTTAAAAATGTGAACTAGCACAAAAAGTAAAAACATCTAAAGCCATTCCAGCTCTCTTATCTCAGCAAGAGCCAAAAAGAGTCAAAATTCACCCTAAATCATCCAGTCAGTCAAATAGTCACTAGAGACAAACCTATTCCATACCTAATGAGATAAAATTATCAAGACTATATCTAATTAGGGGATTTTCAAAGAATAGGGCACAGGTAAACACTTCTAAACAAAACTTCTGATTATTCTCCAAACCAAGAAGAAACACAGATTTAAGTACCAAAAATGACCTTTGACTGTAAGACAATTTTATATTTTTAACTATTTTCTCCCAAAATTACTTGGGGCTAAAAATAAAAAATTACAAAGCAGATTTCCACACTGCATTAATAAGAACCTCTAAGGCTGCCTTTGATAGAGAAGGGGGCAGATGCTTTTCGTTCTTCCCCTGCTTTGCAAACTTTACATAAAGAATTACATTCCTGCTGAGTGACAATTTCTTATTTCTCAAAAACAGTCATTCATTTGGTCTTTTTTTTTAATTTCTTCACAGAAATAGATTGTGATGTTAAAACACTTTTTAAACACAGTTACATAAAACTACTTGGAAAATAAGTATTTTTGCTTTAACTCTCACAGCACTTAGACATTTGCATCAAGAGTGTTACAAGTGGACTGAATATTGCCTTCTCTCTCTCTCTCATCTGTGCCACTGAATTTTAGCTTCCAGCTGATTCTCTATTCCACATCATTCTCCTAATAAACTGCCATTCTTCTAGTAACCAGTGGCTCCACGCTGATCTTGGAGTTGGAAGAGGCTTGTCTTTTCAAAATTACAGATTACGGATCACAAGTTTCACGTAAGACTAGTAAAAAAAGAAAGGTGAACGCGGCCTCTCTGTTGGCAGAAACCTGGTCAAATCTAGCATCATGATGAAACTCCCTGTAAGTGAGAATTAGCCATTCCTATGCTGACGGGGACTTAGCTGGCTTCTACAGACTTAAATTTAGGGAGGAATGTCACATACCGAAACATACCCCATGTCCGCACTCTAGCTGCAGGATGACTTCATCTCAAGATGGAACTAGGAAGAGCTTCCAGTCTTTAATGTCAGTTCATATCGGCAAGAGAGCCGTATTCCTCCTCTTAGACGAGTGAAAAAAACATATTTGCCATTTGTACACTCATCTCTGATTTTGCCTATAAGCTTAAAATGCCCAGTGTGACAAACTGCAGCATTTTACCACTGGAAGAATTTGTTTCTGCTGAGAACCACAAGCTGTTTGATATTTTCCTTTGAATTATGAATCAACTGCCTTTGAACTCAGTTCCAAAAGACTGATAAACTCATTTCTAATATAGGGAGCGCTACAGTACAGCATTAAGATCCTTCTGTATATCATTCCTCCTCTTACCATGGAAGAGGACCCTACTTTCCAGAGGTCCATAGCAAAACTCTGCATGTATTAACAGTAAATCAACATCTGAAATATTAAATAAGAAAGCATGCATAGTGTATTTCCTGTTGTCACACTCCTGCCCCCAGCACTGTAAGAAAGGTGCATGAATGAGCAGATCTGACAACATATAGGAACAGCCAGAACATTTAACGTTTATGAACTAAGAGCCTAGAACTGAAGGGAACGCTTAAAACTGCTTGGACTACATCAAACTAAGGACAATCATCCCATAGTCAGGATTTTGTTGTGATGAACAAACTTCTACATCTTTCAAAAGTTTGCACTATTCTATTTATGAATTGAGAGTTTTAGGAAAAGAGGGCTGCTGTGGGCAATCCGATTAGTGCTCTTTATGCTAGATGTTTAACTCAACAGCAAAAAGTTACGTGAGAGTGCTAGATTAGTTTATCACAAGTTTAATATGTACAATAACTTGGAAAGTTGTTCGTCTGTTACTCAGCTTGAATCTGTCTGCTTTGTTGGCTGCTGGTTGTTTTCTGTTCCATATTTCATGTTTGCCAAACCACAGAAAATAGTCCTTCTTAAGCTTAACTGTGTTTTGCATATGTTATTCACCTGATGTGCTTGAACCATCTCTAGTAGTTTCTACCAGAGGAAGGAACCTGTTGACTAGGTTACACCCGGTGCTGAGGGTAACTTCACACAGACCTTTTTTCTGCTGTCCTCCATCTACTCCAAGTGGTAGAAGAGATTCTTGTTTCCTTGGAAGCCTCTTCTCCCATGGTTGCTCTCACCCTCTCTCATCTGCTCATCTCTCTGGGCCTATATAAAATACTAACTTACAAAATAATTAAAATATTTGAATACAAGCTAATTAAAATTCAGGAGGAGAGTTAAGAAAGCATAACGGACCTTGTAACTTGCAGTTTTATTTACTTAAGAATGTAGTAAAACAACAAGTTTTTTCAGCATGATTAAAACTGTGACTTTAAATCACTTGAAATGTGTGAATTAAAGCATATGAAGTGTTGTAAACTAGTTCCGTGATACCGAGTATTCTATCACCAAGTCTCAAGGATAGTGAGAAAGAGATGATTTCCCTGGCTTGGGTGGAAAAGAGCTTCTTTGCTTTTTTGTTTTAAATAACAAGCATAAAGAGAGGGAGAAGAGAAGCAGTAGGGAAGAATTAATGCAAATAAACCAAATGGCTCTAGAGAAGAAAATAAACACACACTACCTTTTACATATTTAGCCATATACACACAAAAAAGACTGAAAAGATCTTTTTTTAATTGGGTTGCTAAATGAACATTGTTTGAACTAGGTTTAGCAATTGCTAACGTTTGAATTATGTTTTAAATAAAAAACACAGGTTGCTTACTCAGTAATTACCATTTCATATAATGATGTTATTTACAACTTCAGGTATACAGATTGCAATTATTATATGCAATAAAAAATTAAGAACTAAAGCCTTATGGATAATACTTAAAATACAAACATTTGCCCTCCCTCCCCTTCTTTTTTTGCCAGTGGTTAGACACGTATTTCAGTAAACATGTTAAGAAAGAGCCTACCAAAAAAGTTCTGACAAACTTCCAATACTCTTTCAAACAGGATCAGACTTCTTAGAGGGATATTTTAGAGCAAGATGTAGAACATGAATGAATGTACGATTCAGACACTCGAGGAAACCCTGCACCTACCTCCACGGAGCAGGCTGTTTGGGGCAGGCTGCCCATGGCCGACCACTGCCAATCATAAAAACCTTGTTTTTACATAGTACCTATTATGCTAAGGACCACGTGATACCCTATCGGAATGAGACCAACACAAACCGTTATTCCCTTGATAATCTGCAGGTCATGTCCTACAAGGGAACCTCTACAGCTCCCAGACAGTGGAAGAGCTGTTATTTTACCCTGTAGCCTTTGGGGGATCCTGAACCCTGAAGCCACAGTGGGGTACGCAGCCAAACGCAGCAGCACTAGGCCTAACTCAGACCATAGAAGATACAGCATATTAGTTTATGAAGTATTACGAAAGACAAGTGTTAGCTTAAAATCCCACTGGACTGTAACAAACCCTCAACAGAAGGGTGATTTTAAGATGATGCCAATCCTGTTTCACTCCAACTGCAGTGACACACTCATCTTTTAACAAGATTCAGAGTTTGTCATCTTACATGGATCTCATCTCGCCATCCTTATGGCAATTTTTTCATTCTAGTTGAGCACGATATGAATGCATAACAAGAGAGCAAGATGCATAGAAAGAGTAAACCCTGGAAATCTTGGAAAATAAACACTGGCAAATTTAGTACATTAAATCCTAGCAGCCCTGCATATTTATTCAGCACAGGCACGAGGCTTCACTTCAAAATCTGTCAGCACCGTGGACAGTCCCTATAGCTGTGTCTGTTCTGTAACGTGCTGTGTAGAAGCATGATGCGTTTCAACAAGACAAAGCAACGCGCTAATGTACTATTTGTGTGAACTGTCAGCTCAGCGAGGGAGTAGATTCTAAACGGTTTCATTTAAAAGCAGATACGGACACCGTAACGTTACAGAAGACAATCTTAGCATGCACGTGTCGTACTGTTACCGTTTAGAAGGCAGATCTGATGGATGCTCTAAGAGCAAACTTTCAAGCTCTTGAAAGGGAAAAAAATTGCAATAATTATCCATAAAAGCTTAGTGGAAAATTTTCTTCCATTGGTTCTATTAAAAAGTAATTAGCGCTTGTGCAACTGCCAAAAATTGGCAATTAACATTGCTGCATAGTAGAACAGTAGCACTTAATCTGGTTAGTGTTCTCAAGAAACCCTCTAATGCACTAATGCTATCTGTCTACTCATCTATCTTTGGTACTTACATGGCCCCCATTACCATAATATATAGGCATTTTACAATCTTCAACGCATTTATTTTCACAACACACTGGTGAGGTCAGAGAAATACAGTCAAACCAAGCACATAGATGTGGAGCTGAGTTTAACATATAACGCTGTACAGTGTTTCATTTTCATAATCCTGTCTCGGGAGATTTTTCTGGGTGGACTTAATGAAAATTTTGTAATAACATCTATAACTAGCCAAGCAAGGAAAAATAATTAAATTTAGGGTTTCATTTCAAACATATAATCCATTTTAGACATAAGAGTGGTTTCCAAAAAAAACCTACTGCAGTCCAAGTTGAAAGTCTGGACCAAGACTTGTTTTGGAGGTTTGCTGCAATAACAATTCCTGCTTCCCACTGAATTTAAAACTAAGTCTCCTTCAGCTATTGAAAACAGAGTCATTTTAGCATCAAAATAGATGCACAGTGAAGGACAGCAACAGTGCAATAACAAAGGTGACAAATGGGCCTTGAACACTGCTGCAATGGTTACTCAGAGCAAATGGCCAGAAGATCAGAAAGAACCCACGCAAAAACCAGCAAAGACATGGAGGCTCTTCTTGTGGGTGGGGGCGAGCACAGAGAGAACAGATAGTGGTGCGAAAGTTCTCTGCGTGGCCTGAAAAACCTCAACGGAAAGCACACAAGCTAAGTACAAACCAACAAAGACTTGTATCAATCTTTTCAGTTTTATGTGCTGACTTAGGCATAATTTTAGCTGTAAGCATTTTAAACATTTATAACCTCTAAATTTGACAAAAACATCCAGTTTCCCCTTTCCTATCACTGCAAGTTGTGATGAACCTTTCAATACACGTGAAATAAAGTATGTCTCTGACTTTGGGTTTATCTTGCAACACATCTCAGGAACAAAAAATATTTTGGAGTGGTAGCAAAACAGCGTCTTCCTTAATGGTACATTATCCTGGAGACTGTTTTACCTTTATAGTTAGAAAGAAAACACTGACAATACACCGTAAGAGAAACGGTGGAATAGCAGAGCGGTAGAAAAAAAGGGGTATTGTAGATGTTTCTTATCTTCATTTTTAAATGTTCTATTTATTGTATAATGAATACAGTAGAAGAATGTCAAATGTGCCCTGGAAGCAGACTATACTATATACTTAGTTCACATATGGGAAGAATTTCTTCATTGCAATACACTTGGTTTTTTGGATTTTTTTTTTTAAATAAATTTCAATTTGCAATCTTAAAGAGCATCTATGCTAGACCCTGGATGACTTTGCTTAATTAAAATTCCAGTGAAAAAATATAACAAATCTGTTTTTCCAGTATGTCTTACAAAAGAGAACAAACAAATACTTTTTTTTTTTTTTTAAAGAAACACTTTCTTCTGTAATGCATACACTTTGATCAAGACTACCCATAATTAGGGAATAAAAGATTCCCTAGTATTTTTAAATGTAACTGCAAATCAAAGCTAACATAAGAAAAAAGTGAACATTTATTTAAGATCATCACTAATTTTTTAATAAAAAGAATTTCGATCATCTTTGAGCAATGAGATGAAACAAGACTGAAGTTTAAACCAAGAGATTTTTACAATGTGGATTGTAGGAAGGAAAAGAATGTCTCACATCTGTAACACAGTGTTAATTTAACACAATGCAATTCAGCTCATTTAAAAACTGTTTACACTTATTTTAATCAATCCTAAGTGAAAATACTTCCATAAAATGACTAAGTTCATCAGATCCTGATGTGCCTTGGCTGACTGCTCATACCTGATCCCTATGTGCTCAGTGAGCATTATGCAAGCGCTAGAAGATCCTTCTTCCAGATGTTCCACAGAAGGCATGCTAAGAACATGGAATAATGAAAATACAAGGCTCAAATCTCTTTCCCATAATACAGTCAGCTATTTGGTGGTATCTGCGCCTTTAACACTTACAGACTGCAATAGTATTTCAGCTGAACACAGTTAACAGTTAAACACATTATTCCACATGTCCATAATTCAATTAATTAACGTTAGCTAGCTGTTTATTCACTTTCTATAATCCATCTCAAAGCCTATCATTTTTAGTGGCCTCATTTCAGGCAGAGATTTATTTTTAATCTTGAATTCAGTACAATTTATAGACCTAGACCATTTATATTAATGCAAACTTTGCAGCCTTTAGCGTCCTTCCTACCAAAGTCTAACGCTTAAAATTCAGAAAATACCAGATCAAAATTACCTCTACCATTTTAGCTGGATCCCCTAGCATACACACATCATGGTCCAGACTTGGATCACCCAGTAGTTTCAACACAAGCTATGCCTGATTGAGTGAACAGAGTCAAGCCGGCCTGAAAACAAAGCAGGTCCACTTGGTAAAAGAGCCTCTGCCTGATGTGTTGGAAGGTATGAAGGCAACAGAGGGTGTTTTTTTTTTTTTTTAAGAAGGGGAAAAAAAAAGACTCAATAGCTAATTTATTTAAATATCATTTCAAAAACCCTAGTCTACCCCTGTCTCTGCCACACAGCCTGGTGATGCTGTATGAAATCACTTCAGTAGCTCGTAACTGTGTATTCCTTATTTTCTGGTATCTGTCCTGAAATACTGATATCTGATTTGCTAAAGATAAATCAGTTACAACTGAAATCAATGGAGCTATGTAGTGCTTAGCACACTGAAAAACGAGGTCTGTAGTATTTCACATTTGGCATCCTTTGTTTTTATATCTGTGAACTGAAGATATTACCCCTTCATCTCATAGATGCACTATGAAAATAAATTCATTAAACATTTATGAGACCTTCCAGGACCATAATGATGCTTATCACAGAAAAGCCCACTAGGAAATTATTCCTCCATTCAGAGAAACTTTGAACACTGTGCTTTGTATAAGGAATGGGGTACCACACCAAATAACTCGGAGAACACCACAGTATCACACAGCTACTTACTTAACAAGTAGCAACCATCCTCAAATACACTAAACAAGGTAGAGTTACGAGAAGGTAATTTGCATCAAAACCTATAAAGAAATGTTTCAAAGTTACTCATCCTATGTTTCGTTACATCATATCTCCTAGTTTAAAAGAAAACTAAAAAAGGCAGAAGATGGAGTCCATCATTTGGCACCACATCAGCAGCCAGTTGAGTCATGCTGACAGAAAACCCCTGGCACACAAGGGAATGAGATGATTGATGGCCATGGTATGCAGGATTCAAGATCGAGATTGGACCTTTTCCTGAAGGGTTTCACATACATTTAGTGATCAGGAAGAGAGAAACTCAGGGATCCCAGGTGCCTTTTCACTCAAGCATGCTGAAGAAAAGGGACCTTGGCATAAGGCTATACATGCCCCTCTCCTCATGGTCTCATCATCATGTCAGTCTTTTCATTCATGGTCATTTTCCCACTCCCTCTGCTGAGTTTCCTTTACACTCCATGCTAAACTCTGTGTGCATCTCAGCAGCCTAGCCGCAGGTTACTCCCAAGCTGCCTTCAACCGTCTTTCACTGCAGCTATGTACCTTTCCCAGCCAGTTTAGCTCCACAGAGCGACGTGGTTTACTCAGGGGAGGAAGCAGGGAGAAAAGAAGACTCCTTACACTTGGGGGTTGGAGTCCTGGACTGAGACTTGTCACAGCAGATCAGGGGGGGCGTTTATGTCCCTTGGTTATGCCATACAGACTTTCATGATAAATATACAGGCTACATTCCAACGGGTCAAACTTCAGTTCCTTTGCGAAAGCAGAGGAAAGAAGGGGAATGAAAACTTTCAAGCATGAACATGGAAAGCAGGATGAAAACAACAAATTTTTCCCCACGCTTACTCCTCTAAAGTAGATCTACCATTTAAGATTGAAATAAAATTTTAAAAAATCAGCACGATGGAGAACTCCATAAGGAAAGTTTCAGTCTGAACTATCGAGACTTAGCAAAAAGTTACAAACAACTGAAGATGGAATTTTATAGTGGGAAGCACCTGGCAATCTAGTAATGTTATACTCCCTTTACCAGATTATATTTGCCTACAAAGCAAAACAAAATAAAATTAACTGAGCAAAACCAGGTAAGCTCTTCAGAATGGTATTTGATGATCTTGAAAATGTACCCAGCCACTTTTGACAGTGCTCCTTTGACATGACTATACAGCATCAGGCAAATCGGTCCTACAGACATTATTTTACTTCACTAATAGAATAGGTTTGTAACAACATGCAGAGACAAATGCTTAATGTCACTCCCTTATAAAAGGACACCACTTAAATTGCAATGTTCAGCTGCTATCACTCTTGTTTTTAATTGCTCATCTTAATACAACATTTCCCAGAGCTTGAGAAACCTTACTAGAAGTCTGTTAACTGGAGAGAGGGAAAGGAACAAAAAAATCTGCCAGAGAGGACTTTCCAGCAGGGTGTTGTCATTCTTTGGCCATAGTTTCACAACAGATGACTCATAACCCTCAAGGAAGACATGAAACACTGAGAAAGTTCACTCCCCTGCTCAGAGAATTAAGGGACTGCCATAATGCAAACTAGGCCAGAAAGCCTAAAGGTCGTTACTTAGAAGTATCATTTTGTCTTAGAACAAGGACAGAGTTTAAGTGATGTAAACAGCTTTCATTTCCCATAAGAAGTATTAATGGAGGAAAAAAGGAAAAGATATTTTGATTTTTTTTGGAGGGAAAATAGAAAGCAAGCAGAGAAAAAGCAAAACTACAGCATATGCTTTCTCAATCAAGCATACCCAAGAGATGCACAGTATGATTTTATAACTTCCAAAGAACAAAATAATAACAAACATCCCAAAAGAAACAGGAACATATATAACTCTATAAATAACAATAGGAGAACACCACTCTGGAAAATTTACGAGGGAAAATATCCCTTCACAAAAGTAAGAGCTGCAATTTAAGGTGACTAAGAGGAAGTTTATATAGGCAAAAGAAAATATAAGAATAGCAAGGATAAAGGGCATAATTTCGGAGAAACCCCTCCTGTAGCTGGATTCCTGACATTACAACTTGCCTTGCCAGACTGCACAGACATTACTCTGACTCTTACGTCCAGTTTCCTTCATTTTGTCTTTTTGTTTATTCAGTTCATTTCTTTACAGTCTCAACGTTTGTCACTGAAATTATTGCAATATTAAGTAATTTAATAATACTACTGTAGTGTGACCATTGTCTCAGAAAAACGTTTGCAACTATTATTCTTGGAACTTCTCTGACCAGCTGAATCTGCTGACCCTGCTTTATTGTCCAGTAAACTAATAAAGTACTCATTAGCTGATACTTAAAAGTTCCATCTCCTCCTAACTCAAGTACTTCCAGTAACACATGCAAAGCTACTATTATTAATGGTAATGCACAGGTATTCCTGAGGATGAAACCAGAGATTTCCTTCTCAACTAGTCACTGTTTGAGAGAGAGAGCATACTATTTCAGACCTTCTTTCAGACCTTGTAGAAAGTGCAGTCACAGAAATAACCCTGCCTCAAGTGATGGCAGATTAATACATTTAGTTTATAATGAAAGAACAAACAGAAATAGGTGTGCAACCTAGATCTTGGCTTTAAGAAAGGCAAACTTTGACAAACTAAAGGGACTGATTAGCAAAGTTAACTGAACTGAGGACCTCACGGACTTGGGTACAGAGAGGCAGTGCAATTTATTCATGTCAAAGTGCAAAAATAATCAGGATTATCATAATCCTAAACCTCCAGAAGTAATTTGGTTAATAACTACCTCAAAAAGCATATAGAAATAAACAGGCCACCAAGAACTCATGGAAATAAAGACGGAACAGTAAAGAAAGCTATGTCTCAAAGACCGAGAATGTTTAGTTAAAGAGATAATTAGCAACCTAAATTAGACTTTGAAACAGATGTTACACAGTGAAATGTTTCTCAGATGCGTCTGAAGAAAAGGAAGGAAACATGGTGGTGACTATACTTTAAAGATGGGTACAGACAGATGGCCTCCAAATAATTTGTATCAGTTTTCAAGTGTGATGGTAAAACTACCTGGCTTTTATTCCGACACTGAGTATCAGTATTGCCTATCCAATGGCAAGATAAATAATGGAAATGAAACTCTGAGCAGCAGAGATAGAAGTGAAACCCTAGGAACCCAAAGCACTAAAGCGACCAGCGTGAGACAAGCTTGGCTCTGCTACTCCAAAGAGCTGACGGATTTATTTTCAATTCCAGTACCATGGCCTTTTAATCTTGTCAGTCAAATGAGATATCACATGAGGGGAAAAAAAATGTTATATTACTTTTATATTTAAACTAGGAAGATGGCAACTAAAGGTTGATAGATCTAAATTGAAATTCATAACTTTGGAAATGGCTATGAAAAAAGACAAAAGGCAGTAAGTAAAATGGGCTGAACTATAATAAACTACATAGGAATGCACATACTGGGTCAAACCAAAGCTCTACTTAGCCTAGCATCTTTCTCCAGTGGTGACCAGAAACAGATGCTAGAGAAAAAGTACATGAACATGACAAGTACTTTTCTCAAGTACCCTCCCAGGCTACAGTCACCTGAGGCCCAGGATTTTTGTGATAACTGTGCTTCATTCTATACATTTAGCAAGCTCTTTTTCATTAACATTGTCCAACCCCTTGAACCCATGAAAACTCACATCCTCCATAGTGTAAAATGGCAAGTTATTCCACAACTTAACTACATAGCGAATGAAAAGCCACCTCCAAGGTAGATTGCTGTTTACTTTATACATTCACTGATTTTCTAGATGTGCAAAAAGAAGTAGATTTGGTTCAGGAGGAAAAAGCAATGAAACACCTTAACCAGACTTAGACTGAACTCATTTAATATTTTTATTAATAACCCTGTCACAAATATTGTAAGTGCTATAAAGAAATTTTCTGATGACACAGAGCCAGAAGACTATAAACAGATGAAGTAAATCTCACAGATGCTTAAAAGCGGAATAAAATTCACATTGTGCAATATGTAATGTCATAACTGCAAGGACAAACACATTATCTTTGTGCTACAAACTGGAAGTTCATTAATTCATACAACTGTGTGGAGAAGGACCTCTGTGCACAAGGTGATCATAACATGGCTATCATCTGCCAACCTGATACAAAAATCAAAATGTAACACCAGGATGTACCAATAGAGATGGCCCAGTAGGGATAAGAAATATTGTGCAAAGCTCTAGTTAGATCTCACCTATACACCAATACATTTATTGTATACGCTTCTGGAGGCTGTTTCTTCAAGAGAAGGAAGAGTCTATCAAATTACTAAAAGGAGTAAGACTGTTCTCTGTTACTGTATCTAAGTATAAGCTGCAGGTAGAGGAAGAAACATTCAAGAAATACTTGAGCTGAATGACAGCACTAGCAAAAATAACCTGAGTATGAAAAAGAAAAAAAAAGGTAAAAATATTAAAGATTCCTAGCTATTACTCAACTGTCATAAAATAATCTTCCAATGGGAACAATATCAAGAAAAGAAAGCCCCCCAAAAACCTAGGTATATTTAAAATGGAACTAGATAAACTCACAAAAGAACCGTATAATCTGCCTGCATTAGAAGGGACCTGGTTTCAGTGATGTATTATGTTCTTTCTAGGCTTCTATTCTTAAATAAAACATACAGGCCACCACATGGAAAAGTAATAAAATTAAAAAATATATTATAATGGGCCTGCCAATCTAAAAAAGCTGAGCTGATGGCTGGAAGGTCTTTGACTCCAATTTCATCCTCCTTTTTATTAACTGGAGGAAACAGTCAAGCAAAGCCTTCTGTTCTGCGCTCTGTCCTCCTCCACTCTCAGCATTCCTCCTCTTTCTTACCTTCTTTCTTCCTGTGGTTTCTCTGAGCATTTCATTCTATGTCAACAGTTTCAGCTCCTATAACTCCCTGAGATTTTACCTAGAAGCAACAGAATTCACTCATAATTCTTATTCCTACTTTTTACGCTTATAATTTCCTTCCTATCTATAGTGAAAATTACCAATCTTGTTACACAAGGCAAGGAGGACTAACAGAGGCATGAGAGCAGTCTGCAAATCAAGATGATAACCCTGTATCAACATTCATCCAGAATGTATTCTTCACAGAATAAAAATACAGAACCTTTATAAAAAGAAAATGGTTAAAATCTTGCTGAATGTAATGATGCATGATGCATTCTCCTTCAGGAAAGCAGTTTACTCATTTTTAAGATTTCTTTCCTGATAATGTTCATACCGGAATAATACAGGAGACCAGACAAGAGCAGACTATCTCAGCTTGCAAATACTTCTGCATAGCCTATGAGTCTCTATACAGTTCTTTTCCAGTTTCATTATTCCTCAGAGATGGTACAGAAAACACTAAGATAATTTGTTCTCCTTTGACGTCCTTGAAGGAAAGCATTTCTTCAGAGAGATTTCCTACAGAGCTATAAGCAGGATACGCTTCCTAAGAGAGAAGGATGCCTTGTGCATTATCTACAACCACTTCCACTGGAGAACATACATGCCTGGACAGAGAAAATCATGTCAAGTATATGTCTATGTCACAGGAGACAAGTTCTGCAATTAGTCTAGCCACAACACACCAGTGCTCCGTGTATATTAATTTATCATAAATTATCATTAATTTATCATACATAATTTGTATCTTGAACAGACACCATACAAAAAATCAGAAGCAGAACCAAATCAAAGGTAAGGGTACTGCTAAGGGAAAAGGACTTTGTGATAAACTTCTTCATAAGCTGTGCTACTACTAAACCTGTAACAAAATTTTATTTTCACTGTTTATTTGTCTATTTGAGGGTTTTACCTGGATTAAACAATTTACTTTCCCCAAAAGACTGTACTATGCTTCCTGCGTCTGTATCACGTGGCAGTCTGCAGCAGGAAGCACATGACTCCAAGAATATCTCCTTCATATGATGGAAAAACCTTAAAGCCACACACATTTGCTGCTTGCTCAGAAGAAAGTAAGACACTATGGTTTTGTCCCCTATTATACAGGCTTGCTACAGTCTAAAAGAAGGTTCTGTAATGAAATAGGACTCTCTATAGTGTTGCAAGACTATAGTTACTCTACAAGAAAAAAGTAACAATTTCATCTGCTCAAAATAGACATTTAATTATCATACAATGTAACAGTTACTGCCACTTGATCAAAATTTAATTGGAGTATATTAGCATTTATGTAACAGACAACTTGGTTCCATTATGAACAAGAAACCATGCATAGAAGGGTGGAATATCATATCTATAATTCAGAGTGATCACAACAGTGCCTCACTCTTCATTAATAAAATCAATTAAGCTGAAAAATAAAAGATGAACTTGCAAAAAGTACTCTGCGTGTATAAACCAAGCAGATATTTAAACAAGAACTTGATTTTGGAACATTAAGACTCAAAAACATTCCAAATTCCCTCACAGCCTTGCTACCCTTTCAAAAGAGAGCTATAAAAGAAACAAAAAAAAAGTTTTTGAAAGCTATCATACAATACTGGGACGCTAATACTATATCCGAGATGTTACTATCACAAGTGGTGTAATCTAAACCATGAGAAGCTTGCTTTATACTTTGGAAATGATCCACAAAATCTACAGAAATATAGATCCTGTCTTCTTTTCATAATAAACGTTATTAACTATGCCTGGATTTAAAATACAAAGCATCAAGTCAAGTTTGCTTACATCTTTGCTAAAGAAAGAATTCACTCAGAGAGAGTTTTATTATCTTTTGCTTTTAGCATTTTATTTTAGTTTATGCCTTTGGTTGACTAAAATCTGTTAAACAATCAGTCTCAGAAATAATTCATATTCTAAGCTAGATGTAGGTCTGCAACAGATGACTAAAATATGGAGAAAATAACCTAGAATGTATATTAAACCTGCTGTCAAAAGTATTAGAAAAGTGGCACCCTCTTTTTTTCCTCCTCTGACTTTTAAGAAACTTGAAGTCAATTCTGATTCAAGATGCTATCAAAGTATTCATCTCCTAGAAATAGTACACTGCCATCATTTGTTAAAATGCAGTCAGTTTTTCCACTAGGATGCTACATGTAACACTGATAGTCTTGCAACAGTTACCCAGAAAAGATTCATTAGTGAACAGGAGATGTACAACAGCCCTTTTTTTTATGACACTTCAAACAGCTACCCGACATCTAAATGTAAAATTCCTACCTATTTCTAATTTTAATCGATCTCAGACTATGATTCTTTGGTGCACAGTGAACTTCAGTTATAGAAACAAAGAATTGTTACCTCAGCACTGCAATTCATATTATCTGTAAGAGTGTTAAGCTTCTAATTTTTCCTAACAGGAAGAATATGGATTCCTATGAATCAGCACCCAACTTCAAACACAAAATAGTCTCCAGAATGAGTGGCACTGCTTATGGACAACAGGCCAGTGTTTGACTTGATATGAACTGGCGTGGCTCTATCAAAGTCAAATTAAGTTTATTCAGTGTACACCTGCTTAGAAATAGGAAAAAAGCTCATACAAACCATTATTCTAAGTTTACTACGGTGTCCTCAGTTTCATTATGTCCCTCAAACCTTCCTCAAAAGTAAATCTGAATATTTTGAATACTCTCTCACAGCAGTTTATTTAATTCTCCAATTGCTTACATCATTTTATATCTCATTCTTCCTCCTGTTTTCATCTGAAGAAAGAAACAGACTATGTAAAATCTGTATTAAATAAGCATTCACTCTTGAGCGGTAGACTTTTTCCTAGTTCACTGTCTTCAGCATCTAAAGTACTATGACTTTCTGTTGTGCAAGTTAAACACCCATCCCCACTGTAAAGAATGCCCTCTGTAGCAACAGAATGGGACAGAGGGGGTTGAGCAGCTATACTGCCTTAATCACCTTTAAAAGGACATTATGTACATTTCCAGTACACTATATTTCCCACAATACAGAGCAAGCTAATTTCAAGTCTCAGCTTAGTCAACTACCTCGATGGTTACACAATACTGCATCACCAAAAGCTCTTCCTGGTAAGACTTAGGACAGCTAATAAAAAAAATATTCATTAACTGATGTCATTTCACATGATTTCAGGTGCTTACAACCTAAACCATTCCAATTCTCTGAAATGTGTTTAATGGACCGAACTGAATAATAATCATGTGAAAAATAAGCACACCCAAAGCACTGGTCAAGAGCTGACAACAAAAGCAACAAACTACTGCCAGTCCTCATAATCTCGCCTCAACAGAAATCTCCCAGCCTGGTCAAATACCAGTTTTCTGTAAGCCTTCCAGGTTCATCGTACCATCTGTACTTCAACTTCAAGGAACAGCTGTTGTTTTACCACCTCTGCTAAGGTATATGTTCCTGTATAGTTCATTTCTTTCAATACAATCTCAATGACACAAACCACCAGAAACAGCCAAGGTCTGTACACAGGACACTTCTTCATCCAAATGCCATTGTTTTAATGAACCTTAAAACTGTCCCATAAAGTGTCCCTGTCCTAAAAGTAATGAAAGACTTTACCATCCCAGTTATCAAAAATAAAGGATACAGTAGCACCAGCACAGACCACCTACCACCATAAACCTGGCCCATCTAAACAGTCTCTGCGGTCATCAGTAAAAACACCTAGAGAAGAAAAGTACACTCTAGCTGGAAACTGAAAATCACTGTTAAAGACAGCAGCACTGCAGTCTTTTGAGGAAAGATGCAGTGAATTTTAAATACTCTGGACACTGACCTGGAAAGCTGCAACGCAACAGCAGTTTAACCTGTCATGAACTTTAAAGAAAAAGCTTTTGCTTGTAATAACAACCCAGGTAACTTTGGGATTCAAACAACAGGGCTTTCTGTTGCTATATCAGCTCTAAAATTGAGATACAAGCTATGCTAACAATACCTCCAGATCACATACCGAATAATCTCCTTACTAGCATGCAAAAGATGCATGAGAAAAAAAGAGCAATTGTGTTACCAAGATAAATGTTACAGAAAAGCATCTGAAATTCTTAAGATCAAGCTTAGAGTTTTGATGTTGACTTCTCCAATTCAATATTTAAGAATGCAGAGCCAAGCTCTCTCACATTTTATGACCCTGATGCCTTTTTGATAGCCATTATTACTGTAATACATACAGGGCACAAGCTTCAGGAGAAACAGAAACTGATATGAAGGAAAGGAGCAAAAGAAAATGAAAAGCCCTATTGAGATGGAGGGGTTGGTATGATAAACAAACAAACCAACAACCCAACTGACAGCTGCAGAGGTTGGAGCACAGGGACAAAATTAACTTGAATGGTTCCAAAGTTAATCTGAGCAACTGCATTGGGTTTGCCAGGACTATGTAATTTGGAGGTGGAGAAAAGGATATACCACAGTTTCACGAAACAGTGTTACAGAGAAGTAGCATTCCTGTAAGAGCAGAAGGAGCTGCAGCCTTCCCTTCCCAGCATCACTGCCCAACGCCTCATGCATGCTCCAGTCACGTCATACGGCTGCACGCAGCCACAAACATCAGCTCCTAACTCTTGCGTGCCTCCATCCATTAAACTTGAATAGGAAGCTGTACTGCAAATCTGTTACGTATTGTTGGGTCTGAAAATAAGTAAAACCGAGATTCAGTCTGCAAGCAATGCTGAGTTCATAACTCTTTATTACTGCAACTTTAAGGAAAAAGTAGAGTAATACATTCCTCAGCTAATTTTAAGTTTTCAGATTAAGAAATGGGAAGCTAATGTACATTGCACAGTATTTTTACTGAATTTACCTGATTCTTTGAGAGTGCATCTGAAGTGCTATGTCCGGTTCTGGGCTCCTCAGTACAAGAGAGACACAGAAACGCTGCAGTGAGTCCAGCGAAGGGCCCCAAAAGTGATTAAGGGACTGCAGCATCTCTCATACAGGGAGAAGCTGAAAGAGTGAGACTGTGTAGCTTGGAGAACAGAAGGCTTAGGGGGAATCTATAAATACCTGATATGTGAATAAATATGCGATATGAAGAAGACTGAGTCAGACTCTTGTCCATGGTGCTCATCAACAGGACAAGAGGCAATGTGCTCAAATTTAGATACAGGAAATTCCACTTAAACATAAGAAAAAACTTCTCTACTGTAACAGGGATTGAACATCAGAGTAGTCAAGTTTTAACAAAAAGGTAAGGAAAAGCAGGAGGTATATAACAAGAAAGAATTTAACTGGCAAAGTATGCAAAGAAAGAATTATACTTGTATCATATTGCAACAAAGAAAAAAAATATTGGCCTTGATTTTTCATATTTTGACAATAATTTTGTATAGAAAGGACGTTGAGTCACAGGGGTATAAACCAATAAATTATCCTGCAGAAGCAAGCCCAAATTGGTTATTTGTTCATGTTTTCAGATCTTTTCCTTTTTTCCCCGCCACTTGCATCTCACTGGTCAGATAAGCTGCCTGTTTTAACACATTGACAGTTCCAATAAAGTATAAATGTTATAAAATACCAAGATATCACCATTTTGAAGATTTTAAGCACTTCATCTCTCTACAGTTCAGTAGGAAGCCAAACCTGCCTGTTGGTTCCCCATCACAAGTTTTGGAACCACATGCAGATGATCTCACTTTAATCAAACAACTACCCCATCACGCTGTTTTCAAAGGTATAAATTCTTCTTCTCCTCTTCCTTATTATACAAAATTACTACAATGTGAGTAAGGATATCTTACTCTGATCCTAACTTGAAGCTGCTCCCTGAAAGGCCTGTAAGCACACTACACTAAGGAGCAGAACATAACAGTAGAGCAGATACAAGACTGAAATAACAATTGCAGAGTTCTCAAAAAGAGATTTAAGGAGAAAAAAAAGACAAACAAGTGTTTAAATTTGCAAGATTTTTCAGAATACTGAGAAATAATCTACAACGCAAACGAAACAGCTCAGTTTCAATGCTCTCAGACCTCATAACACAATGTGGTGCATGCTGCATGAAACAACAGATGAGTCTGTTAACTTTTAAAGACATGAACATAACTATTATTTTTGCAAAAGCAACAATTGACAGTACTCCTTCTGTTTGGAGGCAATTGCTCTCCATTACTCCAATCTGCTTTAGTACAATAATTACAAACTAAAACAGATGCCACCAGCTCAGCCACCAAGCCCTCCACTCACTGCGATTCAGCAACGGCAGACCCACATGGGCAAGCTGCAGTAAGAGATATGCTACGGCTGTCTCAACCCCTTCACAACAAAAGCGGGCTCTGCTTTGGCTCTCCCCATGCGTATAATAAAAAAGGGCACTTGGGGGCATTGCAAGTACTGCAAGGAAACTGGAAGAATAACCAGAGTAAATGATACATAGAGCTGGATACAAGCTGTTCGAGAAAGGAGTTTGTGTAGGGTGCAGCCCTTACCATTTAGCTTTGTGGTTGGTGCAATAAAAATTCAGGAAGAGAGCTAATACACACTCTGCGCTGAATTTTGAGTGAAATGCTACCTCAAGACCTTTGCCTTAAGAAAATCACCTGCATGAGCTGCAACTTAATTGCATATATCAAAAAATCCCCTCCTCCCCCCCAAACAAAACAAAATCCCAAACCCAACTAGTAGCAGAGTAAAATAAAGCCTTATCTACAAGAGGCCACAGTAAATGACTTGATGTTACCTGCACGGCTGAATGTCAGCCCTAAGTTATGCGGCAATGACAGCACTCTGTCTGCAAAATACACCTCTTTACTCTAGCTGCCTAGTAACAACCACCTCTACTGCAAAAATGAAATGGGGACATCTGAATGGGACATACAGGCATTCTAGGCAAGGTCACCGTTCATTGGGTTCACTTGCCTTTTGAAGATCAGAACTAATATCCAGAGTTACACTATGAGCCATCAATATTTTGCAACTCTAAAAGAGAGGAAAACTAGAAGACCATAAAGTTGCTGTTCATTGATGTATCATGGTTTAGGCCCCAATAAGGGGAAGTGCTATTCAAACTCAAGGACAAATCCCCCTTCCTCCCCCCAGGAAAGAGTACAAGTTAGTTATGTATAAACTGACTGAGTAGTCAGTTGACTGGAAGTTTTTGATTGCAAGTGGGAAGGTTATTTTAGATCTTTGTCCAATGTGAGTAATGGGAACAGAAGTATTGTTTTGTTTTTAGAAGAAACTGGCAAAAGTCTACAAAACTTCATTGAGGCTACTCAGTGAAGTCCTTATTTTTGAACAACACATCCACACGTACACACATACACACACAACTATTGATTCCTCTGAATTCTGAAGTGTTAAGACAAATTAAGTGCCCCCCAAACTAACCTCTGTCAACTTGAAACTCATTTTTGCTCCTACTGAAGTCAGTGGCAAAACAATTTTTGATTGCATCAGACAGAGCTCTTGCCTTACTACTTTTGTTTTCTCTTTCACTGTCAGTAGTGCATGAACTGTGTGAAGTTCATGTTTAGCAGGAAGATAAATATTTTTACTGTGGTACTATTTTTATTTGAAAACTGAATTTATATATGCTCTATTTAGCTCATAGTTGTACAACACATTACTATCAGGAGCTTAGTATTGCATAAAAGGAATGAAGTAGCTGACACGAGCATTTATAAAAACAAAATAGCTAGCATAACACTGACAGCATGCCTCCTTCTGTCAAGCCTCTTAATGTTAATAAGTAGTGCTCCCTATATAGGCTAGTTATTCTTTTCATTGTGTTGTACGAGAATGAAAAGTTACTAATTGTTAGTAGCTTTGATTACAAATCAGATGCAAAGCAACATCACCTAGTACTATACTAGCACTTAAAATGTTCCTGACAACCTGAAAACATGTTTTTAAGGTTCACAGCTACCTATTAGCTTCATTAGCTTTATGGATACTACTGACACGTGAATTTTATCTTAATACATTTGCACTTTTGTACTGTGTATAATTGTATAAATACTTCATAGACCACAAGCAATAAAAAGGAAGAAAAATTATGATCCAGTTAACTGCAACAACTATTTATGGCCCTGTTTAGACCTCTGGGCAGATCACAATAAAGTTGCTGTGCAGCGCTTCTCTTACATAATGAATCATTCTGTGCACTTGCAGCAAACACCCAGGTAAGGTTCACGGTTGCATCTGGCACCAAGGACTATAACGAGGAATCACGAAAAAGGTTTGCTGCTGCAGAGATTAGCAAGTTTTGGAACAGGCAATGCCATCAGTGATAGGATACCTTCGTCCTGGTACCTAAACTCGACTCCAGCCCCAGCTACTGCTACGCAAGCCACTGGCAAGCTCCAGTCTCCCTCACTGATACACCCCTTACTGACCACATTTGAATACAGAGTGCACCCCTGAAGCAAGGCCACCGCACAGGCAACACTGTGAAAAACGCCTGGATCCCAAACCCCTGCGTGACAAGGGCATCTGCATTTGTTGGCTTTCTAAAGGCAGGAACATATAGACCTGAAACCCTCTTCCTTCGGCTGCCAATATCTAGAAAAAAAAGAGCTGCAGGTCCTCAAGGGCTGGAAAGAGCCCGAAGAGAAGGAGAAGAGGCAGGAATCAGCAGGAAAAGAATCAACATATTAAAATGTCTTGCTTCTGTCGTACCCTACCTCCAGGTCTCCATGTAGCATATTCTGTTCCCAAACTGTAACCACTCCCCACCCCACTGTCATACAATCCCAAAACACACTGGTAACATTTGCTGCCTGCACATCACAGATACCGATGCATGACTGATCACCATTTCTCTAATCCTGGTCCTGGATACAGCCTACAGCTGCGTAGTTTCTCAATTAATGGGCAACAACCTGAAGCACCTTCGTGCCAACAGGACAGTTGGCTGAACACAAAAACTACAAGAGAATGGAAAACGTTGGTGCCGAAACTGCAATATGCTCAGGCAAGCTTGATCCAGAAATGAAGAACATGGAATCCACAACCCCCTCAAAAAAAGATAACTGACCTAGTTGAGAAAACAGGTCTTTCACCCCATAACAATCTTAGCCATGTATTTTTACATCTCCTAGTTCCACCCTTGCCCCAGGAAACACTGTTAAGTCATGTCCAAGTTTTATATATGACATCTTTATGGAAAATAAACACAGCAGTTAGATGAGGGAGGATTATTCATTTGTTCTTTCGTCAAGACATTCTGGGAGGATTTAGAGCACAGGAGGTAGACTAGGAAAGCCTGGAAATTTACTGATGCATGTGCAATGCCTATTACAGCTTCTGTTTCTCATGCACCTCCATTTTGGATTATTCTAAACATTGGCAATAGCTACACAGCTGCTTCCTTTTGATAAAAGGTTGGAGCATATTCAGCCAATTAAAAGCTATGCAAGTGTTTCACACACAACTTCCAGGAATTTGTTCTGCATGATGAGTTTTTATTACTATAAAAAGTATTTACCAAATGATTTAGTGAAGTATTTCCTTAATGTAAACAAGTGTAGAGCTCCAGAAATGTGTGATATCATCATAAAATGTGAAAGCAGGGAAGTCTTCAAAATGATAATATCAGTATTAAGACGAGACAGATCTCTATACCCTGTCATCCACATGCGCACCCTACTTACAACCTCTCCTGAAATCAGCCAGAGAATCATGCATTTTACCTCCAAAATAGTTCAGCGAGCATGTATCTCCTGGTTTCCTGCAGTGCTCATCACCTCATTATTTAAGTACTTGACAGACAAATTTCATCTGCAAAGCAAGGCAGTAATAGCCATCCTTCTAGACAGACTGCAGAGAAAAAGGTCTTTTATCCAATACTCTGGAGGAAAACCTAAGTTTAAGGATTCACTGAATTAATTTTGAAATAGCCTGGACTAAAGGAATATGCAGCATTACTCAATCCTCTGGCACTGCTTTGATTTCTCTTTGGAATATTCATCAAATAGCAGCTACTCAATTCCTTTTAAACAGTGATTCCTTCCAGCACAAAAAACCACATCCTACTGTTCGTGCACACCCACCCTGTGTTTCTGTGTAGCAAGGAGACGGGAGCGGCCGAGTTCCTCCTTGATGAGTTGCCCCTGGAAAGGATGAGACACATATAAGCTGCAGCTCTGAAGCTCTCTTTAGCATCATCCCATCGCAGCCTGTCCTCTTACTCAGCCCTTCTCCAAGCTCAGCCTCTTGTGGTTACTTTAGCCTAAACAGACCAATAGATATGGGAGAGAGACAGACATTCAACTTCTAAGACACAGTAACTGCTAACATGTATTTGTCCTGCATCCCATGATGGGAGGGCAGTGGATGTTGTCTACCTGGACTTTTAGTAAGGCTTTTGACACTGTCTCCCATAACGTCCTCATAGGCAAGCTCAGGAAGCGTGGGCTGGATGAGTGGACAGTGAGGTGGATTGAGACCAGGCTGAAGGGCAGGACTCAGAGGGTTGCGATCAGTGGCGCAGAGTCTAGTTGGAGGGCTGCAGCTAGCGGTGTCCCCCAGGGATCAATACTAGGTTCAGAATTGTTCAATATATTCATCAATGACATGGATGAAGGGATAGAGTGCACCCTCAGCAAGTTTGCTGATGATACAAAACTGGGAGGAGTGGCTGATATACCAGAGGCCTGTGCTGCCATTCAGAAGAACCTCGACAGGCTGGAAAGACGGGCAGAGGGGAACCTCATGAAATTCAAAGGGAAGTGCAGGGTCTTGCACCTGGGGAGGAATAACCCCATGCCCCAGTACAGGCTGGGGACTGACCTGCTGGAAAGAAGGAGGAGGCTCCTTCTCTGAGGAGAAGGACCTGGGAGTCCTAGCGGACAACAAGTTGACCGTGAGCCGGCAGCGTGCCCTTGCGGCCAAGAAGGCCGACGGTATCCTGAGCCGCGTTAGGCAGAGCGTTGCCAGCGGGTCGAGGGAGGTGATCCTGCCCCTCTCCTCAGCCCTGGGGAGGCCGCACCTGGACTACTGTGTCCAGTTCTGGACTCCCCAGTACAAGAGAGAGATGGAGCGCCTGAAGCCAGTCCAACGGAGCGCTACAAAGATGATGAAGGGACTGGAGCATCTCTCCTATGAGGAAAGGCTGAGAGAGCTGGGCCTGCTCGGCCTGGAGGAGAGAAGGCTCTGGGGAGATCTGATCAATGTGTACAAGTATCTGAAGGAGGGTGGGGGATGTCAAGAGGATGGGGCCAGGCTCTTCTCCGTGGTGCCCAGGGACAGGACGAGAGGCAACGCGCTCATACTGAAATACAGGCAGCTCTGTCTGAGCGTGAGGAAAAAGTTCTTTGCTGTGAGGGTGACTGAGCCCTGGAACAGGTTGCCCAGAGAGGCTGTGGAGTCTCCTTCCCTGGAGACATTTAAAAGCCACCTGGACACAATTCTAGGCGATGATGCTCTAGGTGACCCTGCTTGAGCAGGAGGGTTGGACTAGAGGATCTCCAGAGGTCCCTTCCAACCTTAACCATTCTGTGATTTTTGTCACCTGCTTTTACAGAAATATTTATAAACTTCATGGGTTTACAGGCTCCCACCTTCTCCATTCCCCCCTCCCTTGTTAAACACAAAAACTATTAAACCAGCCATTAGAAAAAAAGCTTTGGAGCAAAGAGTAGATACAAGAACATTAATGTTAGTAAACTATAACAAGTTAAATGCAACATAACATAGGAGTAATGACAGGCATATTCCTTACAGTGATAAACTGTTCTCTTTGAAGTAATGAATCTTTCAATTTGACAATACTTTGAATATAAAGTCATACAAAGAAAAGACTAGAAGGATGAGAGTACATCCAGTCGATCCCATTACCTAAAAGGCTAGATCAAATGTAATTTAATAAATACACTATAATTAAGGGCAACAAACAGGTAGATGTAAACAGAAAAATCTTGAAGTTCCACAACAAATGCCAAATTTTCAATATAGCAACTACACATATCCATCCATAACTGCACACATACACACACACTACAGACCCATGACCTACCTCTACAACAGAATGGAAATCTTCCTGAAAAAAACAGTGAAGAAATAAAAAAGAACGAAAGGCTGTTTTCAGAATACTAGATTAAAAAGAGAGGAAAACAAACAACAGAAAAGGTACTACAACAATCTGACTCTTACAAACAGTAAGTGAAGAACGAGGGTAGGCTAAACATTTCCAGAAGAACGAAATTCAAAGTGAAAAACAGAAAGGTGTGATCTTAGGTCCTCTAGTTCATTACTTTGCCTGGTCATCCAGTAAGGAACCACATACTAAGTACAACTATGCTTGTGTGTGTAACATAGCAAAACTCTAAAAAACTTCCTGGATGTTTTAATGAAAGATCTGTCAGCGCGTTCCAACACCTACAAACAACCTCTGAGACAGCCTGATTATTAATTTATATAACATCAGTTACCTCACTTTCACATAAAAAGGTATATATTGCAGATGTATCAAAGAGGTATTGCACAGACTGAGTCTATGCTATGAATGGTGGACAATGGGAGTCCACCAATATCAGTTTGCCAGTCACATGGCAAACTTCTACTGACTTTTCAAAATAAACAGACTACCAAGTGTATTTAACACAAAGATAATACTGTAAATAAACACAGGTAATTGCATATGCAATGCGTATTTGTCACCTATTTGGAGAAAAAATTACTCAAAAACTCATGAGTGATTATGAACAAGATGTGACTCTCCTTATTATAAAAACATTTCTCTTTTCTCAAAACACAGTGATCTTCTCATCCTTTAACATGCACACAGTTGTTAATTGAGTTACAAAATCATATCACTACAACTTCCATTTTGCATTTCACTTCTGCTTGGGAAAAGGAGTTCCACAAAAGCCATTTCCCCATGAAGCAGAGGTAAATCCAGTTTTCTTTTGCAGATGCAGTCAACCAGAATAGACAAGTTTGCTTAGATAAAACATGCCACAGTAAATGATGACACATGACCTCCACCTACAGAAATCTTGTTTGCTCAGTAGAGGAAAGCTAGGACTGATTATGTGCAGAGCGTGATTTACATTCATGGGAAGGATCACAGCACATCCTCTCCAGGTCCTGAAAAATGTGCTTCTGCAGCAACAGAAGCCAGTTCGCTCTGCCAGTCTTAAAAACGTTCAAAGAATTGCCCTACAAACAATGTTTATCTCCGTTTGAAAATATCCACAAAAACTATAAAACCCAAACAACAGCACATTAAGGAAAAGAGATATTATAGACATATTTTCAAGAAAGAGTGAGAAATGTGGAATCGTGGGTGAGAAGTAGTACAACAGCTGTGATTGGTGAGCAGTGCGTGAATATACCTTTAAACGTTATACAAGCGCTAGGTGAATTTCAGACTGCCTCGGAAGGCAAAAGTCTGTTGAATAAAACTTGTTGACAACGTTGTTAAAACAGAAAACTAATATTTGATAGCGAAAAAACACAGCTCACTATAAACGTCAAACACAGAATTAACAAAGCAGCGCACGGAGATTTTGGACTCGAATTTCGGCGCATAACCCAACCATCTGTCGACCAGTTGTGCAGCAAAATCAAGATAACGGGGCAATCCCCGAAAGGACGGCAGCATTTCGCCGCTTACCAGCATCCCCGCGGTAACTACGCTCCGCCGGCGGATTAACCTCGGGGAGACAACGCTCGCCACCGGCAAAAGAAAGCCGGCAACAGCGGTCTGGCCAGAGAGGCAAGGCGAACAGGGCGCTCAGCCCCCGGCGGAGCCTGGAGCAGCCAAGGCAGCCGCGCCGCGCCGGGGCCGCCGAGCCGGGCGAGGACTCCGCACCCCGGGGACCGCGGGGGCGAGCCCCGGGCGGCCGGGACCGGCACCGCCAGCGCTCACTGGCCGGCAAGGCCGAGGGGGTGCCGCCCGCCGCGATGCGGGGCTACAGCCGAAAAAGTTAATTTGCCACTGCTGGAGGGGAGTCGCTCCCACCCCCTCTGCCACCGCCGGGCAGCCGCGGGCAGGGCTGCGGGACCCCCCCCCCCCGACACCTTCCCTGCGCCGCCAGAGACGCCGCGAGACCCCAGCAAAAACTCCGCGGGGAGCCCCCGCGCAGCCGGCGCAGCACACCCGGCCCCGGGGCTCACCCAGCCCGGCCCGGCCCGGCCGCGGGGCGGCTCCATCGCCCTCGGGGCTGCGGCCGCCCCGACCCCGCCGCGGCCGCCGGGAGCTAGCCACGGCCGCCCGCCCCGGGGCGCGGCGAGGGGCCGCCCGCGCCCAGCCCGGACACCAGTTGCTCGGCCCGTGGCGAAGAAGTGGTGAAACAAGTCGCCGAGCCGCGGGGGCAGCGGGTCCCTCAGCCCCACAGGCGCAGGGGGCAGAGCGGGGCGCGGGGGTCTGCCCTGCCATGCCGCCCGTCTCACCTCCTTAAGTTCCTTGGCCACGTCTTTGAGGTCCCCCAGGACTAATTCCAAATCCTCCACGATGATCTTGATCTGCTCCTTCACCTTGGCTTTGGAGGCTGCCGGCGGCCCCTCGGACGGCGACGAGGAGGAGGATGCGGTCCCCTGGGACTGGGCGGACATCCTTCGCGGAGCTCGGCGCGGCCAGCGGGGCACGCAGGTCAGGCGAGCGCCGCGGCCGCCGGCCGCCTGGCCCCGTCCCTCCGGCTCCGGGAGCTGCTGCTGCTGCTGCCGCCGCCGCTGCCGCCGCCTGCCCGCCCGCGCATCCCGCGCCGGGGGCGCCGCGCCGCGCCGCTCTCCGCCGGGCGGCCGCGCTGTGCAGCTGCCATCGGCTCCCGGGAGCGGCGCGGGGGCCCGGCCGCAGCCCGCCGTGCGCCGCGCCTGCGCCGCGCCCCGCCCGCTCGCCCGCCACCGGCTCCGGCCGCGAGAGGGGCCGGGGGAGGGAGGAGCGCCCGCCGCCCGCATCGCCCCCCGCCGCCGCCCGCCCAGAGCGGCACCGCGGCGGCTCCGGCGGCAGGGGCGCTCCGCCCCCGCGCGCCGCGGCCACGGCCGCCCGCCCGCACCCCTGCTCCGCGCCGGCCGGGCCGGCTCCGCCGCAGGGAAATACCCACCGAAACTCTCTCCCCTCCCCTCCCCCCCCCCGCCCCGAAATAAAACGCTTTTAGCGGCTCGCAGCCAAATTCCCGTCGAAGGGCAACGGCAGCGCTGCCTGGCTCTGGCGCAGAAAGTCAGGCGCGGGGTGAGTGTCCCGCACGGCGGAGCGCCGCTCGCTTCGCGCCTCGACGGGGCAGCAGCTCCCGTCAGGAGGCAGCGATGAGGATGGTGCCCCCAAGCTGGTTAGGGGCGCCTCCGTCTCTCTGCACACCCCCATGTACCCGAGCAAACAGAGTGATCAGTAGACCCTGTTCTCCTCGGGAAGTGAAGGTTACACATCCCATCAGATAGAAATAAAAATGCATGTGAGCAAAAACAGCTTTTAGGAACGGTACCTGGCTCCTTCTCTGAAGCAGAGGCTGGTGCTGCTTCTGAACACGCGCTGTTCCTAGCTTTATTCAGAGATCAGTTTGTGGGGCAAAAGGAAGAGGTTGCTAGGTATCGCTCACCTCCACCGTTTTTTCATCTTACTGCAAAAAGGTGACATGTTCAGGTAAAAGGAACTGTTTCAGGACTTTCTACCGCCCAGTAGCCAAGTCCAGCAAGAAGGGGGCATGCAGCCAAGCCCTGCTTCGAGAATCACCCTGCATGGGTGCACCTGACTTTGATACTGTAAATGCTTCTGTTTCTGAGAGAGTTTTGGCAGCTTGAGATGTTTTAACTTAGCTAAAGCAAAAGGGGGGAAGCAGATACATTGCCCAGAGCAATGTCTGCACCTCGGTGCATGAACCGTTTGTCTTTGGGATAGGTATGGTGCTGGGCTGTGAATAGACAGGAGCTGACAGCACTGCTTAGCAGGATCCCATGCTTGCTGTCCTAGTTTAGGTGGAATTATCTTTCCACTTTCACCAGTATAAAATCTGCAGTGTTCGGCTGAAATCATTTTTTAGTACTGGGCATATATTAGAAAAACATTTTCAATTACTACTTCATGGGGCTTTTAATTTCAAAGAGGCCATCTTCAGACCCCTTATTGCTTATTTTCCTCAAGTTTAATGACAGATTTTTTTTCATCTCACCACAGCAAAAGCTTTTCAAACATTGACTTTTAAAAGCTTTCCTGCTGGTTATTTTTGCTTAATTGTTTCTCTATGAGCAACAACATCATATGATTTTTGAAGCTAGCCAAGTAATGCAGTTTGAATCTCTAACCTGAAGTCACCACCAAATTGAGAAGAAAACAGCCCACAAGATGTTGAGCAAGTTTAAAGTAATTTGTATGTTTGAATACCCTTCCTTGCAGGCATTGTCTGAACAGAAAAGGGGAAACGCTCATGAAAAGCTTTTAGTGACGCGATCCGTGTGGAAGCCAGTTCACATCCAGCTGATAAATAGGGAAAAAGGTCTGTAGCATGATAAAGCTTTTAAGGATACTGTAAAACTATGCAGTATACTGTATACAACTATACGTAACACGGTTTAAATAGGTAAGAGATTGCTTCTACTTCTGTAGGGATCACCAATGTTGTCATACAATTGCCACTAGATTTCCTTTACAGACCCTCTAAATTTTGTCTAACCTAACCGAATGTTCGTGATTAGACCTGTTTTTCCTACACAATGACTTCTTCTCACCACTAAATATTTTTCCTGTAAGAAATGAAAAATGTGTCTGTCTCACCAGCTGGTTTTAAATCATGACAAAGCTTTACCCATAATCCTGTGGTTATCAAGTTTCCCTAATCCATGACCACATTTGGAGACTTCCCAAAACTTTTGAGGGTATGATTCGCATCCGCCTCCCCAATTCCTCCACTCGTATAGCAACATTCACAAAGAATTGTAAAGGTAGAGGGAGAGAGAGTAATTTTTCTAATAGTTGTGCAGGCATATAAAACTTTTTCAGAACTTATTTTTCTAGGTCCTGAGTAAAGTTCATTGACCTACCTGAGAGTCATTTGATGCCATTAAAAAACTGCTATGCCTTGGTAACCCATAGCTAAATAACAGCAAGTGTCCCAGAGCAAAATAATGTATCTAATTAGCTGCTTGGTTTCTTTTGCTTCCGTGTCTGCAGATAAATGTTATTTATCAGTTTGTTACCAGTTTCTTCTTTTTCTGAAGCTTTTCTGACTGTCACCTCACAAAATCTGGAGTGGCTATTCACTAACGGGGAGAAAAGGACTAGTTTCTTACCTGAAGTTTGACTCCTGCAGGTCTTCAAGAAGATGCAGAGAATGCCAAGTAGTCTCCTCAAAAATCAAATCCTCCCACAGCACAGAGGAGTGATCCAAAGCAGTTCCTGCCACCTGGGAAGAATAAACAATATGATCAGGGACCTCTACCGTGTCAATGCCAGAACTGTTCATAGATCAGGATCACAGAAAGGAGAAAGGAGAAATATTAAGAACTATTCAGCTTTGTATTTGTTGACTCATTTGCAAATTCCCTGCTACACCTTACCGAGACGAGGATCTCTCTTTTTTCTTTCTTTTTCTTTCCTGAACCTCATTTTCACCCCTAAAACTTAACTGCATTTGAGAAAGTTCTTTTGGAAGTAAAAGCTTAAGACCTTCAAAGTGCAGTTCACTGATCTTCCACTAATACTTTTTAATCCAGAAAAAAAGCACCCAGACAAAACCAAAACACACATTAAATGAACACTTAGTGAAGTAATGTGGCACTCAGCCATGCCATTGCCAGCTGTAATCTCATTAATCTCACAAGTTGGAGTGGAGCTTGGCCTGCTCAGTAATTGGAAAGGACATCTCTCAGCAAAACCTCTCAAGAGGCTGCAAAATTTTGTTTTGGTGATTCAGTAGATGGCACTTTTCCTTCTGGGAAAAAAATATTCTATATCTCAGCCCAGTGCCACAAATAGAACTAACTGAACACACTCACACAAAGAGCAGTAATTTGATTGTGCTATTTTATTTATGCTGTTTATTGTGTGTATGGAGTCACAAAGGGAGTTGGAGAACATGCAGGAAATCATGCTTAATTGTAAAATGTGTATGAATCACAAATAATTTTTATGGGAATCATCCAGATCAGTATAAACAAATACAGTAAATTTAACTACTTTTAAATGTAGTCACTTGTAAGTCTCTTATTGCAGTGGAGGGAGGGAGGGACTGCAAAGCAACCAGAACCCCCAAATACTTACCTACCCGGGAGAAGCTCATACAGTACCACAAACATTTTAAATTTAAGCATACATGACAATACAAACAAAATGATCAGTTTGCAAATTATGTAAGTAGAACTGTATCCAGCATATCCCAAGTCATAAGCATTTCAGATACAAGACTTAAAAATGAATTTCCTGTTGCGTGTTGGAAGTATTTTGTTTGGTTTTGTACCATTTATCAAAGATAACAGCAGAAAAAAGTCTTCTAGGTCAGATAAAGCATTTTTAATCCAGATGTTATGTTGCATTTCAAACATCTGCAAACTTTCCAAAGAAAATTAAAGAGTTTACTGAACAAAAACCTACCTAGATAAACAAACTCAATCATTCTGAAGATGTTAACATTAAACCTTGTTTTCTATTCTTTTCAATTTTTCCGTAAAGGAAATATTCAGTAACACTGATACAAGATAGGGAAGCACTGAAACATCAAACTTCATATTAAAAAAAAAAGTAACATAAGCCTTAATTCAGTTTCCATGGGCTTGCGAATTGAACACACGCTAATTAAAATATTCATTGAAATCTTCAAAATTAATCAAAGGTTAAACTAAAACAATGAGTTAAGATATAGTACAAAGCCACTAACTGACCCTCACGGTACTTGTAAAACAAAGGTTTTGACCTTTTATTGTTTCTGTCTCAAAAGAACAGTGGCATCTGTCCTGATCTCTTTCCAAAGTGAATGTGGTCCTATATTTAACTGAATATGGTGTTCTTCTCTGAATTCTTACATTTTTTGACAATTATACTGAGAAAGTCATACTGGCTGTTTAAGCCCCAAAGTACAGAGTTGTAGTTCGTTTGGGCAGAGGCGGACACAAAGCAAAGGCTCTGCCTTTGATTAAAGCAGAAAAATTAAAAGCACGTTCTGAAGTGTAGTATAATTAAACAACATGTTATTTTACTTCTTTAAAAACCAAAAAGTTATTCCCTTAAAAAGAAACTCTGAATCACACCAAAAAAAACAAGACACTTGCTGAATTCAGTTTGCTCATTTCCGAGCAATAACTAGTAAATATAACGGAAGTCAAGATTAAGACAATGTCGTAATTCACACCAAGTTCTTGTCTTACTACTTACTACAACATTTTTCTTTTTAATACTGGTTTATAAACAGGCATACCATATGCTTAGTATGTAACTAGTGCTACTACGATTTAATCAAGTACACAATCCACACATACATTTCTCTAAGGACTTACACATTGGTAAAGATGGTACAAGACTGATTATTTGCACAGCTGAAGTCTAAGCGGGGGGCTAAGATTTTAAGAAATAGAGCACAGTTTTGACTGACTGATTCTGCTTAAGAAATAAAGCAGAATTTTATGGAATCCAAATCTATTTGCGCTGCACGTTGTTTGCAATGCACATAATCAGGGTGGCAAAAAAGTTAACTTTTCTTAGCTGGCAACTTCCTTGGTTGGGTGAAATTATGGGAAAAAAATCACTTAGCTGTTTTGGCCTAACTTAACAAATCCATGTAAGAATCCCTCTATTAAATATGAATAAAATGTCTCCCGTGGGTAATTCATGTTCCAGTTCCATCAATTTGCTCGGGATGAAGTGTCACACCAGTTAACTCCGTTCAAAGAAGAATCCATACCAGGTCTCTGGACTGGAGTGCCAACTCCCGAGATTTATTGCCTCTCACAGGGAAGAAAGAAATACTACCCAGCTGGAAGACAAACTTGCTGAAACTAAGTCCTCTTTGAAGCACTAGTGTCCTGTCAGGCTTCCTCGGTGAGCTGTAAAACACCCACAGCAAATAAATCATTCTCTATCTGGGATATTCCCTGGGTGCTACATTGCGGTGGGCTTTTCTGCACCAGATTTCAAACTAGTGATATTTGTCACAAAGTGTGATAAGCTCTGAGCAATACACAAGAAAAAGGATTTCAATACTGATTTTCTGCAAACTAGTCTGCAAACTACAGTATCTAGAAAAATAAATGGAATGTCTTATAAAAATGTGTGCGTATCAGTTATTTCTGTGGGTTTTTTCTGATTCAATGAAGATCCAGTCTTCACTGTAAAATGCAGAACTAATTATGGAGTTAGTAGGACAACACACTAAAACTGAAAGCAGTTAGACTACAGGTACATAGAGGTGGTACTATGTGATGCAAACTATAAATGGCTTCTAACACTGTGTAAATCACTCTCTGTACAGTGTTTTACTTCCACAACGAGTCACAGACAGGTAAGCCAAAAAAAAAAATTCCATTAGGAAGAACGAGACAGTTGAACTGTATGCATATACCTACTTGAAACATGCAGAAATCTACTTGCTCTCACAGTAAGCTCTACAAGTTCAATGTCCGTTCTTGTGTTGGAGAGAATTAACAAAAAGGGCTGTCTTAATGCTACTTGGTACAATGTTCTATACGAAAAAAAGCAGGAAATGAATCAAGTAAGGAAAAAGATGACTGTATCATGCTAACTGCTTCTCTCTTGCAAATATCCATTAAAAATGGTTTTAAAATACAAGCATAATGCAAGATGAAATGCATTTTTTCCCTCTGTTGCATATATTCTGTATAATTGCTTGGAAAGAAGTGAGAGTTCCTTTTTTCTGTTTAGAATGGAAAAGCAAACAGGTTGTAAGACTGGAAGGAGAACGGTGGCTGAAAATGTTTCTACAGCAATCCTAAAGCAATAGTTATACTTAGTTTGCTTATTTTTCAAAATCAGTCGCTGGAGGTTGTATCCTTAATCTAATTTTGCTACGCTCCGTTTTTTGTTTACTTGTTAACTGTCAGCTAACAAATTTGTACCTTTTTTCCCTAAGGAGCTATTGCTTGGTGTCAGATGCAAAGTATTTCCTGTGAAAGAGTATCCTTTTACCACTGGCATTCACTTTGGTAGTACATTATTGCAAACATCTGGAGCATGCAAAAAACCACTGTCTGGTTTCTTTCCTAAAGCATCTTAATCAGAATAGTCCAAGCAAGAGAAATGCCTCATTGAACAAGTAACCTAAACATGGAAAAGGGCTATGGAAAGGTAAAACTGAATACAATAGTAAGACTGCAAAGGTAAAAATTGCAGTTCTTTAATTTGCAGGCCTACGGTAAATATACGCATCTCTGTTTTAAAGCCCACTCCAGTTACTGCAATCAAAAAATTGTTTGTTCTGCGTCACACACAGTAAAGCAAAGGTGAACAGTTACACGTTCAAGACATCCATTTTAGACTGGTGAATTATCTTCCGACAGACAACGAATCTCTGCCACTTCCTCCCCTCCTCCCGAGATTCAAATTATACTAAAAGCCGTGGTACACACGACGTGGAAGAAGCCAGAAGCATAAGTGGGAAGGATCAATTACTCACTGATGAACATAAGAGCGGACTGTGCGAGTGCCAAGCAGCCCTTTGAGGTACTGACTGTTCTCCAAGCTGCAGCGTGAGAACACGCTGGTTCTGGCCGTGCCTCGCAGATCTGGGCCCATCGTGTCAGAGACCTGAGCGCTCAGAGGCTTCAAGAGGAATTTTCCATACTACAGACAAATATTCCCATATTCTACTCCTAAATTCAGACTAATTATGAAGGAATTATATGCTCTCTCCCTTATTCAGTGTCCACTAATTATTATATAATAATTAACATGATCTGTTACTAGTATCTGTTATTAGCTGTGTGGACATTAATGCTCTTCCATTATTATTTTTTGTTTTAATCAATATTTTCTATTAAACAAACTCCTTGCAAATTCCTAAAATAGATTTACCTGGGATGAGTCAAATCATCTCTAGCGGTCTCTCAAGACCTGGGACCTATCTTTAAAATATCAGTCACACAGTGATGCATAGCAATGTGTACATTTTATCTAAAGCTTCTTTTAGAAGCGATGCCAGCTATTTTCCAGGAAGTAGCACTTTCAGTGGGTATCTGAACGTCTCATCCAGCAATCATTCAAACCAAGTGGCCATCCTTGCTTAGCTCAGCTCTGAATTTGTTCCAGAGAATCTGCAGTTCTCTGCAGCTGTGCTGGGGAAATACAGAATTCCCCTTCTGCCTAGGTAAGTGCTATTACTAACAGTAATCCTCAGAAACAAGTTCCGTGTGTGCCATTTGCTGCCTTGGTGATTACTGCTGGTCCATTTTTAGCCACTGGCTTAGAAAAAGGAGGGCTCTAGAGCCTGTGCGCGCTGTGTTGTGGTCCCAGCTGCAAGGTACGAAGCAACACAGTTGCACAGCTCTAAGATTTTCATGGCCTCAAATATGTATTTTTGAGCAAAACAGGGGAATAGTTCCCAAACTTCCTAGCAAGTGTCAGGAGAAATTAGTAGCACTCAGGTGCTGGCAGAAGGGCAGCTTTCTTTTACTCCTTTTTATGATTTTTTTAAAAATCAGAATGTAACGCTGCAGAAGCCGAGAAAAAGAATCTGGACCAGACTGATTTTTTCCCATTCACAGACAGAACGGAGTAGTTTGACAACCGAAGCCTAGATATTATACACTAGATTAGGATATAATGTATTTAATCTGTATAATTTTTTTTAACATATAGAGATAAAAATGGGCCGGCCACAGTTCTACTCTCAAAAAAGCACCCATAATTAAACTTATAATTAACACGCTATATCCTTTTGTCTTCAGTGTTGCTACATCAACTCATATTACCTGAACACCTGACCTAGAGTCTAAAAGCATCCACTGAAAGGCGACAGTTTGAGCCAAACATCTATAAAATGTTTTGTGATACCTCTTCAGTATGCCCGATCTTATCTTTTAGCACAAAGACACAACTTCTGGCTAAGAAAGTCTCTGAGCCTCAGACTGCAAGAATAATGTGTTTCTTAATATCTATCCCTAATATATGCTCTATTCTTATACTACTGCAATTCAGTACTACCGCCATTCAATATCAGACACAGGATAGTGGACTAAAAGATCTTTGGTCTTACCCAGTACACCTGCATTTCTGTTCCTGAGGTCTCAACCTTAATCAGTTATAATCACTGTAAAATTATATTTCTGAATACTTCTATCTGTAACATGTTACATCTGTACATTTGTTACATCTGTAACAAATAACTATACTCTTTTTTAATTAAAGTAGCATTTTCAAAAGTAGCATGTGAGCAGCATGTTTAGTTAGTTGTTATGTAAATCTCCCATATTGCCATTTTTTCACATTATTAGCATTGAATTTCCTTGCTTTGAAAGATCTTATATAGAAAAACTACTCTGAAAAGAACTTTATAAAGCGTAAGTAAAGTGGAGTGAGAAGAAATTTCCACATAGTATTTACAGTCTGAAAGATGGGAAAACCCTATTTTTTATCCCTTCTTTTAAAATGTACACTACTTGTATATAGAAACACCAAACCTATGCATAAAAAGGATTATGCATACAGTTTGCTATCTAGAGATTAAGAAAGAAAAAGTGGTCAGAATTTTCTTTAACTCTTCTGATTGCTCAGACCATTAACTTTTGCAGATACCTTGCTTGTGTTATTAGCACTATTTTTAATTTTCCTATACCAATTCAGATTTCATCTAGCAATAAAACTAGTAAAGATTAGAAGGCTTAACATAAACATGTTCATTTGTGTCTCTGTGATAATTGCCATTCTTTCCTCTGTACTTGAAAAACATTGCATCAGTAGTGCCTGACACACCAGTAAGCCCTCTTTAACATTATTTACCTTTGTAAATTCATAATTTCAACGAGCTTGCCAGTATATGAATTAAGAAACAGAGCTACAAGGGATTCTAGAAACGTTTCCTTAAAATTATGCTCGTTTTTGCAAACTGTTTGGAGTGAACTGCGGATTAAAGTTTCCATCAATATTTCAGAGCACCTACCTTCTGCTTTGGAATTTGCTTAAGGTGGAAGCACTGACAGCAAAAAACAATCCTAAATCTGTATCACCTGATAAATCAGCCCATTAAGACAACAGTTTAAGCAGTGTACAGCTAGTTTGGCCTGGCTCGGCTTATTCCTGAGAACCTCTCTTCTTCCTTATGAGCAAAGGGGTTGTTTCCTTGCTTTGACGGACATTGGAATCTATAATCCCGTTCCTGATTTTCCACAGAATTACACCTTCTCTAATTCACTTGTAAACCCAACTTTTATAGAAATTGCTGGAGTGATGGCTTATATTTGTGATTTTGGGATCCAGACTTTTAGTGCGTTCTTAATCATTTGATCCTGCACAAAGGATCTAGGGTACAGGATAGAGATTTAGAAATATAGGGTTTATTTATGCAGTCCTGCTTCTAGAGGAGATAAAGGGCATTTGAGCTCTAGAAGCCCATCAGATGAAGCATCCTTTCTCCATATTCAATAGAAGGGAGATGCTTAGAGGCTGCTCTGTTCTCCCACCACATCCCAAAGTCTAGACAGAAGGTCTTTTATTGTTGTGCAGGCTGCATAAGGGCATTTAGTTCATCTACTTGATTTCCATCAGTAGAGTGAAGAACAAACATGCAACCTGTGCATTGTTTCCAATTTTTGACACCTGTGTATGTTTTATGCAGCAGAAATGGTGTAATTATTGTGGCTGTTTATTCAGGAAGTGAGGGAAAATGCATACTCATTTCCAGGATCCTCTCCAATGATCATTTATTCTGAAGTGCTGAAATTTTTATCAAACCTCTGCTTTTATGTGATGCCTTTTGAGGTTGGTAGACTTTCTGACTCCTTAAAGTCTGGTGTTGCTATGCAGCAGTTTATTATATTTGAAACACTTTTGCATGTTACAGATTCTAAGCCTTTGTGCTCACCAACCTAAGGCCTAAAAATGAGTATAGGCCACAGCATAATCAGAAATGAATACAAAAATCAGCTCTTTGATTTGGTTTTTCCTTAGACAGGACTTCATATACGCACAGACACAACGGCAAGAATCGCAAATCATACTACAAAAAGGGTCTGTGCAGAATTAACTGTCGTGACTCTTCTATGTATCTTTTGGGGTGACTCAGCTTTGGTTTTCTGCAGCGCTGCCAAACCAGGCATCAGAAGGCTTGGTAACTCAGTGTCTGTCTACTTTTTGTCTTGTGAAAGATGTGTGCTTAGCCATGAGATTATGAGCTTTAAGTTCTCATATTTACGGTTGCTTTTACTTACTGCATGTTAGAATGTTTGCTATCATAACTGCATTTTAACCATTGGATTACTCCCTGTTCCTGTGGTAATTAGACACCGAAGCAGGGATTAGAGCCCAGATTTTGCACTCCTGAGTGGATCGAAGTCGCACAAGCTCTAAATGACTATTTAACTGATATTTCCCAACTGGAAACTGAGTTTTCAAAGCTTCGAGACAGCTCAAACTCCCCCAATAATTTTGAAAAACGCCCTCTGGACTTGTGAATAGACCTTGTCCACAGAGACAGAGAATCAACTCTAACACTATCACCATGGTCTAAGGCTGAGAAAAGAGAGGACACAGTCATCTCTTCCTACATTTATCTTTGCTCAAGGAGGCACGGGCTGTACGTGAAGAGAGGGGCTTGGGTGCAGAATAGGCACTTAATGATTCTGATTTCACCTTCAGCAGTTAGGCTTCTGAGCACCCTTAAAATCGGAAATTCAGATTTCTACCTTTCGCAAGTACGGATCTTTAAGAGTCAACAAACTCTAGTTGCCTTCACGCTTAGGTGACACCTGACAGCACCAACGGCTGTGGAGGGTGGGTGGGAGCTGAGCATTTGCCTCTTTGTTAATGGCTCTCTTTTTCCCTTAGCTTCACTGGTTGAAATCTTTTCTGAAGTTTTGGATTCAAAATTTGTAAGCTATGCAAAAGCTTAGAATTACAAAAAGATTCTCTTTTTTTTCCCAGTGCAACACAAAAGAGTCCCCCCGCACCCCACCGCACCTTACAGAGGCTTCTAGTCTCACCTCTACTGCTCAAGTACCTAGAATGTGATGTCACAATGCATAAACTTTTGGGTTTTCCCCACTTTTCTCAGGAATTAGACCTATGTTTAGCAGCATCACTGGATGTCTAGCCTATCACCGTAAGGACTGGAAAAAACAGCAGCAGCTGGGGGCAAGCTACCATTACCTGCACATTTTTTCTGACCTGCACCCTGCTCACAGCCCATATCAAAGGGTGCTCAGAAGAGAAGAAGTCAGGAGCATCTCTGGAATCTCTCTTAATTGAGCAAAGTTACATTAAAGTCCACAGAGGTGAAACCGAATTAAAATGTTGAAATATATGGTATAAGCTGTTGGTTGTCATGCAAGATTAAGTTGCAGATCTGCTGTCAGAGCAACAAAAGATCTTCAGAGAACAGTTGTTGTTGTACATTTGTCTAAATTCGTAATGTTAAAGACAGTTGGAAACTGTGCTTCTGGACATACTCAGAAATGCCAGACATGATAGCGAAGCACTATCTGAGGAGATGTGAATCTGCACCTTTGTGAATCTGCACCTTTGCAGAAAATGCCTTAGTCAAGGCTGTCAGTGGCAGTGGTGCTCAAGTTTTCTGTCATTTCAAGTCACAAAGTCTCTCATGGATACATTTGTGGGCTGAACAGACAATAAACCTAATGCTTTTAGGATGCAGATCAACTGTACTCAATATAATGAGTCAGTGATACACTGCACATGCAATATATTCAGCGCTTGTCAGTCAAACCGATACAAACATATATTTCCTTTTTGTACATCTATGCACATGGCAATGACATGTTTAGCCAGTAACAGGCAGATTTAGCCAGAAAAACTAGGGCTGCCCTTTCCTGTGCTTCTTTCATAAACATACGAGCTGTAAACAGGCTGTAAATTAGAGAAATTGTTCTGGTAATGGTAGCTTGCTCCCATCTGCCATCTTGATTCAAGCCCCATGAATTCCCTCCTGCAATAATTATTATCTGCTATTAATGCATGTAATGTTGTCAGTTTGCATGTAACGTTGTCAGTTTTGTAACTCAGTGTATCTACTATTTGAAGATTTCTGAGCCAATCTTACCTCAAGGAATGACCAAAATGTTTGGTTGGACAAAAAGAACTCAGGCAGGTTTATTATCCACCAGGTATGACCTTACCATGCAGGTCTGACAGGGTTTTAGTGAATACAAGCCGTAAGGCACCCGCCCAATGGGAGTCTAGGACAATACACAATATGAGTAGTTTTGGACTCCCCTTGCTTTGACCCAATTGTCAAAACAATTGCATGTTAGATTTCACCTGCACTCTACTATAGATGTTCCCATACTATCACTCTCCTAAAAGCATAGTATTTACTAATTAATAGCAAATGTTTAATAATCATGACTCTCTTGCTCTCTTTTGTCCCAACTGCACGCATTGCACTATCCTCTTAACCTTGTTGACCTATTCTTCATAAAAGATCCATCAGTCACAGTGTTTATGGTACCTACTTTAACTGACGTTTCAGCTAAGCCTTTAGATAAATATGCATATTAAATAATACTCCAGCAAGGCACAACGTTCACAAGATGTGATTTGCACCACTGGATGGTGGGAAGAGGCCAATAGTCTCCTGGAAAGAAAGCAGCTGGAAATCAGTTTGGTGGTGTCAGTTTGGTCCCCTGTCCACACATGGATGGCACAACAAATTGAATGTATCGTTGTACAGGTGGAGCCTGCACGCCATTGATCTCTGAAACTTTGTGGAGATCATACTGTGCTTTTAATCTTTCTGTTAAAACTGTTTGAACACTTAGAGTAGTTACATTCGTTATCTAGAGAGAAAATACAAGACTGAGACTCACTCATGCATGATAATTAAAGCATTTGCTTGCAGAGATGCCTCTGTCACTCATGTCTAATATTGGAAACGTTCTTAACCAGCCAGAACTGGAATACAGGTCTCATCTTTTACACAGTCACCTGCCCTAACAGATAAGTTGTATAGAACTGATTTTCAGCTAGTATATTCAAGTTATACCTAGAATTTAAAGACACACTTGATAACTAAACCAGTAAAGTTTAGTTAGCGGGTAACTGAAAGGTTGCTTTGTTAACACTTTAAATGTAGTGTTTGGCAATGAGTTGTGTGATGTATATTGCAAAAAGGCAGAAGTGAAGATATATTTGAATAGTGGTTCTCAACCTTTCTAAAGACGTTCTCATTTTCAACAGATGCGAGAACGTTTAGTCGTTCTTAAGACTAGATATTTATCTCTCTGGACATATCCTTATTCTCTGCCATCTTACAGATTTTTAACAGGTAGAGCTGGTGTCTGAGTTTTTTTGATCCTTGCCAGAAACCGGAGGCAGAACTTGGTTTCTGCAGGGACAGCCAGTAGGGACATGAGGTTGTGCGTTAAAAAGCCAGCTAACTCCACCTCAGTGGCAAAGGATAAAGCAGCAGTAAGTCCCAGCAGCCAGTCAGTGTACTTGCAGTTTGGATGAGTGGATCTGAAGGCTTGTACTGGAGCCTCATACTGTGTTTCTGCAAACAGTAGCTGGGAGGTTACGGATAAGCCCTGGGGGCCTTCTGGTGGGGATTTGTCAGGGTACTTCGGGACACAAAAGGTTTGAAACAGGACAGGATGCTGCAGGCTGTGTGATGTGAGTGCTGAGGAGCGGAGGGAAAAAGCCTTTGATATCACTTCTGGTAAAACAGCTTTGGGAAAAGAAATGCTGGCAGTTCTGGAGCTGTAAGTGATATGATTGTGGATCACTGTAAGGTAGGAATACAGAGCAAATAAGACTGCTCCCTTCTTTCCTGTCACTAATGTCCTCCATTCATCACAGTTCTGTTTTGAGATGTGGAACTATGCCAATGCTGTTTATAATCACGCAAAATTAGACCCATTTCAATAGGGATTTGAGAATACAACTGCTGCAAATCCTTAAAACCCAGCACAAGGGTCATTTAGTCAAGAAAAGGAAAGACCTGGATTCCAGCACCTGCCCCAGAAGGACAGACTGGGATATAAGTATCCTCAGAGAGAGGGAAAGCACTAATGAAAGAGGCTTCTCATGTCCCTGGGTGAATGAAAGTGGGATAAACTGCTTGCATGCGTGCCTTCCAGAAAGAGGCCAGATTTTTAATTCCTGTTTGAGAGAGGTGTAGCCAGAGCAAATCGTCGAATTCTTAGAGAGGTAGAGCTAAAGACTGTATAGCAAAAGACCATTTAGCAAAAGAACTGTTGAGGACCAGCTTTGCAAATGCTTACCTGTCCCCAAATATTGAACAGGGAGTTTAAAAACTGAACCCGAATCAGTGCTTTCTACAGCAGAGTCAGGAGCCTTTGGTTAATTTCTGCCACACCGAGATTAAATCATTTCTGCAGATCTGCTCCTGAGCTTCCACTTCCTATTTCAACAAGCTCCCATTTAGCAAAAATCTAGCTTTTTACACCTAGGTTCTTGATTTCAGATAGCTCTGTCACCTAACACTGTACTTACAGAAACAGAATATTTACCAATTAGATTAAAATAGATACTCTGCAATTTTAAACAGTTAAATTTTAAACATGTTTAAACAGTTTATACTGAACGCATTAGTACATCCTTAAAAAGCTGTGTCATACTGTAAATACCAATAGAATTAATCTTGCTAATTCTTGGATTAAAAAGGCAAGGTCTTTCACCTTGGAAAGCCACAGGTTTTCCATCTTCCTGAGGTTAAAATGCTTGTAAGCAGTAGTATATAAAATATTTATATTAGTTGAATTAAACTTCAACAAAATGAATATATTCCTTGTAACCACATATATTTCAGTAAATAAGAAATGTATCCTCTTGTCACAAAATAGTGGGTTCCAACAACTCTAGCTTTCTTAAATCACTCTTACAATGACTGAAATTATCTAATTTGCACAAAAGAGCAGTGGAAAATTAATTTAAGAACACATTTGGTTTCACATATGTTTGCAATAAAACTGTTGTTTTAAATGACTTAATTAAAACAGTTTGTCATACTTACTGGAAACTGGCATAATGGCATCACTGCAACTGCAGAAGTCAGAGAGGGAGTGAAAGGATTGGGAGGGGAAGGAAGAGAGCAAGTGTCTTAAGATTCCCAAAGTGTTTATCAGTTCCAGAGGCAAAAGAAAGTCCCCCCAAAAAACAAAGAAAATCCCCATACTCAACCCCAGTCACATGTCTCTGTGTGTGAACACAGAGATTTAGTGTGTTTTCTAGAGTTTTTATGTGATTTTTTTTAACAATGTTTTTAATGTGTTTTACTTAGTGGAAGAATTGCAAGTGTGTTTTCTACAACGCACTTCATCCTCGATATGCCATATTCACCAAATGTGGTTCCAGCTATGCTATGTGTCTCATCATGGCACCACACAGAGCAAAGGGAAACCCTCCTGCTACTACCTCTGGTTTTCTCCATGGGATTTTCCACTTGGCAGCTCTAGTTCCTGGCTGGGTTCCTCAGAAGTCCTTCTAACATATTATGGCAGGAGAGCTGGTGGAAACATGATGGCACAGAAACCAGCAGTAGGGAAGCTGAGCAGAAGCTTATGGAATTCAAACGAAAGTCATTTACGGTTAACTTCTGCAGCTGCCCCCGAAGCAGGTTTCCCCTTACAGCCACCCAGAGAATAAAAGTCTGCCAGACATAACTTTCTTTCCCCACTAGCTCCCTAACGTTCATTCAGATGCTTCTTGCCACATGTCTTTACTTCCCTCCTTCAGGTACTTTCTGTAGTATCAGCATCAGTGTGGCAGCACCGCAGAGCCCAGCTTCTTCAGACAGCCCCATTTAGACTTACCTCTTCCATTTTAGCCTTCCCCTTTCAAGTAACTCTAGAATAAGACTATTACCAGACTCAACTTTCCACCAACAAAAACACACTAGTGTTTTCCTTGCCCTTTCTCCAACTGAAGGGATATTTTTCATTAGCTCATTTCCCAGCAGTAGCAGCTGCCACACGTCCAGACCACCGTTGCCAGCTTCAGTCAACACTGTGCCTCCCAAATGCTCCGTCACCTCAGCAGCACCTCATATAAAAGCTTCGGTGTTGTTTTCACAGTGCCATGGGCACAATATGGAAGCTTAGTCAGACCGATGAACAGAAAACGCATAGGACCTCAAAGCATTTTAAACATCAAGGGCTAATATATAGTAATATGGGGTCAGATTTGAAAGATGCTTAGATATTTAAAAAAGCTGATTCAATAGATGTTTCAAGAGATATTCATATATGTTCAGAAAATTAATTAACATTGCAGCAAATGAAAGTTAGAGGTGTATCTTTTACAATCTTGGTAAATAGTCGAATGCTAAAGCTGAGTGAAACACGGGAAGTTCCTTCCCATTATAATTTTCATTTAAAAAACAATCCCTCAAATCAAGACAAGCCAAAGCCATACAGTTCTCTCTTGTTTTCCTGAACTTTCCCTTTATTCTCAGAAATCAAAAGTAGATTCTTCCCCCTTTTTCTCTTCCAGCCTAAGCATCTTCCAGGTAGATTGGCAATAACCTCATCTTAAGACTTCTCCAGCGTCCAAGCAATTAGGCAGGCAGGCAGATGGCAAGCTGGGAGTGAGCAAGGACACATTTATCTGTAAGAAGAAAATTCTCCGTGTTTTCCTACCAGACACTCGTTTTTTTCCAGTAAAAGGAATTAAAAAAAAAAAAGGAGAAGTTTTCTTGGGAAGGGACAGAAATAATGGTCCGAAAATCCCCATTCAGATATAACTTGCTTCTGCTATGCCTTGTGCTTAACTTATACCTCCTAATTCTAAAGCTTTGCAGGTCTTCTATATCATGCAGATGCTTATTATAAGCTACATTTTGATTTATTTCCCCCCAAAGTATCACTAAGAGCACAAAATAATATACAAAAGCAGTAAGAATCTGGATCCATATGTATCAATGTCATTAGTAAAATCCACACACTCGAAATGAAATAGCAAAAATTAAATTAGAAAAATAACAGTGAGTATCAGCCTACTTCTTCCCCCCTGCTTCCCCTTTATTTTATATCAGAAATGGAAGCTCTTATGATCCTCTGGCTAAAGAAATGAGTCTTTTTGCATAGACCTCAAAATCAGCACTGAGTCTGAATCACAGATGGAGTGAAACAGAGAGCTCTTGTCTCTGTCTCAGTTACATATGTCTTTGCTCAAATAGAAAATACGGTTATCAAGTCTGTAGTATGGCTTTCTGTCATTATCATAGTCTTTAGAATTAAACTCTTCCATGAAGCTTATTTTGATTTTTATAGCCTCCAGAGATAGAAGGAATTACATTAGAATTTAAGCAGTGGACAAATGCTGAAAAGATTAAAACTAATCTAAAAGGAAGAGGCTCAGGAGAAAAATACTCATAAAGTAAAAAAAACAAATAAACAAACAATATTCAGGATAAGGTTTGAATTCTGTGTTCTCAAAAGCAGCCATGCTTTCAAGAAATGCCTTTTTTTGTCTTTAGGAAATGTATGTGATTCCAAATGACCTATTTGTTTCTTCAAATTCAGCTTTGGAGTGGAGAACATGCAGCTTCTGTCCAGTTGCTGGGTATGAAAAAGGGAAACAGCAGAAGTCTGTTAGAGAAGAGATGATGTCAAACGGAAATCAAGGGTCATTTATTCTTGAGCCTGAATAATAGGGAATTTATAGAAAGGAGGAAGAAAAATAAGGTTGTTTGTATGTCAGCGGGTTGTGTAATCTGTCTGCTACAGTTATTTTTCTTAACAAATCTGCCCATGCTGCTGCAAGTGTTCCAAGCAATGAGGCTGGTAAAAAGATGAAATCTTCTGGAGATGCAGTTATATATCCAGTTCAGTATGCATTTCAAGTGTGTGCATCTTTGACAGGACACTAAGGATTACTCAGCAAGTAATTCAGCAGGATCACTGAATAATTGCAGTAATAAGGGTTACTTGTCCAGTAATAAGTAATAAGGGTTACTTGTACAGTTAGAGAATGATCTGGCTATTCTCTTGCCCCACAATCATACGCACGTATTGCCTAGGCTGAGAAAAATTTCAGCCTTTCCAAGTCTGTTTTTTTTCACTTGATGCTGACCTGGGACACAGTATTAGCGCACAGCCAGAATGGTTTGTTTGTAAGCTACGCATGCTTCAATCATGCATTAACTGCCAGGTCCATGAAATAGAGAGAAGGCCCCAGCGATTTGAAAGATGTTTGTCCTTTCTTCTTGTGTAACATGCTATCTTTGAGATTCAGGGCTGTTAAAAAGAGATGGAAACATGATATGGTACTAATATTCTAGATGTCTGCCTAGCTGAATAATAATATACATAGTGAAAAAAAATATATAGGAAATATATCTCATTGTTGAATATTAATTATTTAAGTCGTAAGAGGCTGGTGGGGGATTTTTGTTTATGAGGTTGCTGGTTTTGCGTAAAATACTGTCATAGTGTTGAAAATGCAGAGAGAGGCCGCAGGACTGGATTTTTATATCTTTTCAAAATGGGCTCTCCATTTTTATTTTTTTTGCCTGCTGTAGAAAACTTCAATTGACCGTTGGCCTTTAGCCAGGAAGCTCTGCTCTTCGAAGAAAGTGCTCAGGCACCTGTTGCTGAGATGGATGGTAGGCTACAAGTCACTTCTGACTGAGCATGGAAACAGAACAAGCGCAATTCATTACGATCATCCGTGGTGAGCTAAAAAACCACTTAGCCTCTCAGTAAAAATAATAGGTAGGGCATCAAATTAATCTTAGCTCAAATATACATTCAGCTGAGGACTGAAGGCCTTACAGTAGATATACTTTGGACTAACTATTGTCTCTGTATAGCTTTAGTTAACTCTTTTGTTTCCAGACAGGACAAGAAAAAACTGATAGAGAAGAAGGGCAGAACTAGATACATATATTTTAGACAGACAACTACCCAGAACAAAATCTTGTGGAGATGCTGGAAAGAAATAAATCAGTTTGGGGTAGAATTAAATTCAAAACTTTTTTCCTAAGCTCTCAGATCAGTAAAAGATGATTGACTTGTATCCACATATTAACAGAAAGCAGACAAAAGCTGTAAAAGTAAACCAGATTTGTTTTCTTATGTCAGAAGATCAAAGAATTGCTTTCCGGACACCTCCCAAATCAAGCGATATTCTGCAGGAAATTCTCAATTTCCATTCGTAATGAGCCAGACTCCACTGCCACCAAGGGTGGGAAAACTTTAACATGATAAAAAAAGGTAATTAGGCTATCTTCCAGTGATTATTTGGAGGATATACAAAGAAATAACCAGTCTTCTCAAAATTAATAAACAACCACTGTAAAGAAAACTCGGCCTCTGCCTCTTTATTTAGCTTGTGCTCTCTGCATTACTAAATGGGAAACTTTAGTCTTCAGATAGCCCACGGCATGGAAAGTGCTATGAAAATATGAAATATTACAGCTCTGCAGTGTTTAAGAAAAGATTTATCAGGGTTATGAATCATACCCAGCACCTGTCTTCATCACTTTGACAATGAATTTCAGCTATACGATTGAGTTATAGCAAGCAGCACCATGTAGCATACAAATCTTTCTTTGATGAATTGGATAAAACTAACAAACAGTTCCAGGGTAAAGACATTATCCCAACCGTTAGACAGATGAAGATTTCATGCAAACTGCAAAACCCTAACAGACAAAGCATGTGGCACTCTCTTCCAGAAAACATCAGAATGCTTCCTGTGAAAGACAAGACTTTTTGTTGGAAAAATGCTAGTTCTGTTGAAACCAAATTTTTTGACAAGAACAAGACAGCTTAGTTTTGGTCTGAATCACAGTTTGGAGAAAACCCATTCTATGATTATCGTCCAAATACTACACAAAGCCCCTTCCAAATTGTTAATCATTGGCTATCTAGGGCAGAGGAGTCCCCTGTCTTCCCATCTCAGGGATGATAATACATAATTTCAGGGGTGTTTAAATCATCCATGAGAGAAGGTTTATAAAGAGGGTGAGAGGTATCACGATAGTTTCCCTCAAGCCAGACATGCAATTTGTCTTCATATGGCAATGAAGATATTCAAAGAGAAGCAGACATAATATCTCAGCTATCACTAACGAATAGTTCCAGTACAACCACAGGGACATGAACTGGGATGAGGAATACACTGTGCTATGTCCTGGAGGTGAAAACACGGAGTGACCCATTATCAAAGTTCTTGCACTCTAAGAGAGGACAGAAATCTTTCGGTGCCAGGAATCACCATCCCTATGTCTAAAGTAATCTGATTACATTCTGCCTTAATTTGAGCATTTCTCTGCTGACATTGTATTTACAATAATACAGTGGGCATTCAGCTCAGACCCTACAGATCTGAACATAAGACACCAAGGAAGCAGAGACATAGAAAGCTGGCTGTACCTATAGATTTATAAATTAGCAATAGAATTTACTTTAGCATGTGGTATTTGACGGAATTGTTTCATTTAATCCCTGGAAGAACTCACAGGAATCCATGTCATAGGAAACCCACCTTATTATCAACTTGAGCTACATTGCAAAGGCATCTATGCAGTTGTAATCTAACATGCCTAGCTTCGTTCCTTGAGGTATCATGCTTACCCTTGCAAAATTCAAGGTACCGCAAGGGTTCACTCCAGAGACCTGCTTCGTACCAGCTCACAGTACAGGCCACTGCACCACAGCCAGAAAGCTAAGTTTTGCTTTTAAACATTTGGGGTCAGATCTTCCGTGAATCTGAAGTTTTGTAACTCTACTTGAAAATAGAGTCAGAGATTTACACCAACAGCACATTAGATCATGTGAGTGCTCATAATCTACTTGCTCAACACACTTAGCTAAAGTGCTTTCCAGGCTGCAAAGGAGAAAGGAGTGCACAACGCAGATTTCGGGTCCAGGGCACAGACCTGCACTGCTGCTTTGCCTGGGATATTGAACCATATTCAGGTGCATCCTGGGAACCTATGCTTCTAGGGCACTTAGTAAACGTTATCCCCCTTTTTACGGCAGGATGCCACCTCACTGCTATGCTTTTCAAAATATACGTAAGCCACCCTTGGCTGTCTTGGGCTCGAGCACTGATAAGCAGAAATAAAATAGGGGAAAAAATGAAGTGTTTTGATAGTCATCTGTGCCTTCTACTCATAGTACAAGAGTCCTAGAAATCACTCTGTGAGAAGTAAAAATGTATATTTTTGGCAGTTAAATATAATTCTTCTGCTCTGCATATTAGGTGATCACCACTCTAAGTGATGAGTATTTGAGCAATTTAGGAAGACATGCATACCTTATCAACCTGCTTGCTTTATTGACTCGATATTTTTTTTCATTTTAGTAAAAAAAATGGAGCTTGTTAAAACACAAAAATCATACTTTTTTAACTGATTTTTTTTTAAAAGATCTTCTTTTCAGTAAAATACGATTGGGTCTATAAAACTAAATGGAATTAGTTGTCTATTTTTGTAAATCAGAATATGACAGACTTAGAGTGAAAGTCTCTTCTGGGGATTATGCAATGTATCTCACAGTTTAGTAGACTTAAACAAGATGTGGTTATAAGGTTATTTGCTTGGAAGACTTCCAAGTACATTTGAAGGGATTGCAGTTCTTGCATTTCAAGGCTTTTATATGCCTTCGAAGAGGATGTTTACAAGGAAAGAAAGGAGACATAGCTCCACTATCAAGTCTAACCAAAGGGAATATGCAAATATGAAGTAACAAATTTAGTTTCAGCCACATTAAAAAGGGCTGAAATTGAAAAGGTTGATACTCTGTATAGAATTATATGTAACTTTTGAAAACCAACTTCATCCTCTTATAATCCAAAACTCAAATCAGCTGCAGTGAATTTTAGCATGGTAAACATACTTCTGTCTGGTTTCTGTAACAATGTCTAGAACTCAGTGAGCTTTTCCAAAGCACATTATAATATCTCTCAGATACATGTTGTAGACGCTCTGAAAGGCGTATGTGCAAGGTGCAGGTATTGGTATCATTGGTCATGGGAGTCTTTAAACAAACAAAGAATCAGCTTTTGGCTTCTGAGATCTGCCAGTGAACCAGGTAGGAACAAACAATCATTTCAATCATTTTAGGAAGGCATTCAGAAATTGCTAGGACAGTCACACTGGAAAACTTTGAAAACAGGAAGGTTAAAGCTGGATGACAGACTGGTAAAGGGTAAAGTTTCTGAATAGTCGGGCATTCAGAATTTGAGTAGTCTCCCACAGAAAGCTCGATTAACTGCTTGAATTTATACCATTTCTAGAGTATATTTTGTAGGCACAAAATTAAATTAAGCAAACTGTTTGAACAGATTACTTAATCAAAAGGGGAAGCTGAAGTCACACAGCACAAGGTGCCTGCAACTTTAGCTTTGCCACAAGTCTACACACATGTCAGAGCACAGTCACAAAGCCAGTATATATCAACATCAACATATCTGCTATTTACGGCAGCTCTTACGTTGATTTTTCCATAGCTCTTTTAACAGCCAATATCTTTTCCTTCTGCTCACTGCAAATATTTTCTTTATTCAAAGAAATCTTTATAGGTGGTTGGATTATCCCCTATAATTCTGCACTCACTGTTTCCTTTTGGTCTTCTGTCCTTCAATTTTTTTATGATTCCCCTTTCCAGATTGTTTGTATTACTTAAAAGCCTTCTGCTTACTGCTTACACTAACTTTTTACATCCTCCTAACCACATTGGCCTCTGTTTCCCCTTTTCCTGTTTAAGTTTGAAAAGAATTAATTTCTACTATAGCCTCTTTAAAAATTTTTCTATATTTTCCAGTGTTATGCTGGCAACCTCAGACATTAAAGGATTTTGAATTTAGGGTCCTTGACATGGAAAAAAATCATTTTTCAACGTCCAAGAGTACATCTTCACTGATATAAATCTATATTATTTGTATCTATCATGATCATTCTGATCATACAGCAGATGCTCTCAGAACTTAAATTTAGTGAATTAGATTACTTACTGGGATGACAGTACGCTAAAACTGGTATCATTTAAAATAGTGGACAATGTATATAAATAAGCAACCCCAAATTACATATCTCTTTCCTTTGGTAATAGTGAGATTATTACCATAGTAACTACATTTCAGTTGTCCTCAACTGGAAGAATTTCAATAGATTCACAATCATTATTTCAAAAAAGCAACCTGACGGGGTTTTTGTTTGTTTGCACCATTTTTCTCACCCTGCACTCTGTCCACGTATATCTGAAGTTACCATTTACTTAAAGAAATTAAAAGAAAAAATATTCAAGGAGCCTCTTCAAGGTGGCGATCTGCCAAGCGCCATGTGGCTTACGAGTGCTTGCTGCCCTGCTCTGAAGTTAGTGGTGATCTCTGATTTTCTAGGCCAACTAATTACCAAGGTCTGCTAACTTGCTGCTTAAATGCCATCACAACATTGTCTCAGCTTTTAGTTTAGTAGAATTTTTGTGACAACTTTTTTTTGGTGTCAGGTCTGAGGCTTAATCCTCCAGATTTACAAGATGCTGTATTTTAAGGCTGAAAGGAAACATGGGTTTAATTTCCTGGTGAAATTGGTTAAATTTGTCACACATGTTATATGTTATTATTTAAAAAAGAAAACCCGTCTAAGAAACATCATAACGTTTATTTTATTCTTGCCTCTCTATTATTTGTATGAATGTGAGTTGCTTGGCTGCCATTAGTACATTAGGGGATTCAGGGCCTTTTGGAGTGCTCTACTTCATGCAGTTTATGGCATTAATTTAACATAAAATAATAGGTGTCATTTTGAATTAATATTTGTTGGCATATTTTCAACTTCCAGTTAATTATTTAGACAGAATACATGATCATGGCAAAACACTCTGAGTGCTTCCTACTGTACTTCAGTGAATCTCACTTCAGCTCAGGACCAAAGAAAGGTCACTGCCCCAGATTACTATGTCATTATTACTTTACACAATGGAACTGGGAAATATAAAGCTTCCGGTTGAGTTTATTGGAGGAGAACTTGAGCAAACACTTTGATTAGTCTTACAGAGCAGGCACTATCACCATAACACACCACTGTTTCTTGTATCAATCTTAAAACAAGCTCAACTTGGGGATGTTTTTGAAAAGCGAGCATAGGCAGAATTTTTCCACAGCACTTGCTAAGAAAGACAGTAGCAAATACACACAGAGACCTTTCCATAGCCACTTTCCAAAACTCTGTAACAGAAAAATAGAGCGAGAAGTATAAGGCTTTTAATGAAAAAACTCTGAGTACACCCTGCATGCATAAACACATCAGTAATACCGGCGAGTGAAAATCAGCCACTGTGAGATGACAGCTCTGAGACATTCTGAGGTGGCATTCGGAAAGCAGCAGCTTTGATGGAAAAATCAATTTACATGTATGATAAATGTACTACAGCTCTCTGCCACATGGATGCATTTGCATGATAAAGCGTCAATTACTGTATTAATAAAGATACGTGTTTAATGAGCACATTCTGCTGTTCTGTTTGCACAGTGGCGGAAAGTTTATTGTACATATTTGGCTTCCTTTGTTTGAGTTCACAGCTGCATTAGTTTCAATGCTTTTCAGGGGTCTGGAGGTGCAGTATTTCCGTTAAGTGACACAAAACATATAATCATGTATTTACATTTTGCACGATAAACAAGAAGCACTTGTTCTGCATATTCATACAATAACTTATACACCTAACTGTGCGTGTGGTTTACTGTATAATGGTATGAACTGCTTTGTGTGGATAAATCCAGCTCCAGGAACTTAATCTGCATTTTGGAACAAAATGATTCAGAGAAAAAATGAGGCGGAACTGGTGTTCCAGCAATAGATTAGGGCTTCTCCAACCCTTCAGACCCTTCCGTCCGTCCCTCCTTTCCAGTGAATAATAATAAAAAAAAGATACTAGCTGTGAAAATTGAATGGATGATATTCTGATGCAAGGGGCTGTTTTAAAACAAACAGAAAAATGTAGCTCTCTCTAGGATTTAAAAACTAAAAAAAATGTAAACATAGACCATCGGAGAAGGCAGGTCAACCAGTATCCTAATGTGGAAAGAGACATGCTGCAGCTGGAGAGCAGCAGTCATCACGTATGAGGAATCCTAAACCTTCAGAAAGAAAAACATATTGAAAGCAACACATCTAATGATATACTCTTGCTACAAATAACGTTAGCTGCTTTGCATTTGGAGAACAGTACAGACAACCCAGAATCATCACCTCGTAGCACCAGATTAATATCAGTGAAGCTCTCACTCTATAACATGAAGACTCTCCTCTTGGCACACAGATCAACTTTCTGTTGTGGAATAGCAACACAGTGTCAGTGATGAACTCTTTTTGCGACCAGTTCTCTGGAACACCTCTGAAACGTTATCTTCTCTCAGATAGCTTTGGCTTGTTTTCTAGGAAAAAGATCATCTGCTTGAAAAAGAAATCTCTCAATCATTGGCTAAAAGGCTGGCAAAACAGTATTTCTCCAAAGAGGAAGCTCACATGTGGCAAAAAAGCTCCAAGGGGTTGGAGAAATTTTTTTTTAGTGATGGGCAGCTTCTTCTTGATCAAAATTCATTTCCCTGTCTCAGTAAACTTTTCAGAGTTGAAAAGCTCAATAATCTGTTTAGTTATAAACAACCCCTAATTTTTCATTAAAGGAGCTGTCAGAAATGACCATAATCCTTATTTCACAAAAGGGTGTTTTATTTCTCTCCAACTTGTTCACACAGTCAGCCAGATTTCTATCCTCCAAAATTACAGCAATAAAACATGTTATGAACAGACACAAAATTCTCCAGGTCTGATGCATGCATATCTGCCATTTGCATCTTGGCTGAAAGTCCTCTGCTCTCTGCTCAGTGACACACTAAACTACCTAGTCCTCCAATTTCCAATGGGCCAAAACTAAGGGGCATGTGTATCTGTGTGTTATCAGCAGCAGGGTTTAACAAGATTAGCTAAAAACAAACAAACAAGATCCCGCACACCAAAAACCACACAATCCTCCCATTTTCCTCAAATAGGGCTTCCCTTTCTTGTTACCAAGAAAAATTACGAGATTTCACCTTGGGTCCGAATGAATTTGCGCCTAATATCTGGGTAAGAATTAAAAAGGAAAAGAACAATTTCTTGTTTATAAAAAGCTGCCTATATCTTTCTCCTCACAATTAAAATCCAAAGAATCGACTATCTTTTTTCTTTTGAAGTTATTAAGTAAATATGACTGTTAATCGATTAGAATAGGATGAAAATATTAGCAAGGCATCCAGATTAGTGAAGAGATGGTTCTGTGTGCAAGAAGAATTATTTAAAAACTATATGTTTTTCTTAAAAGAACAAAAGATTCTCTTTGTATAGGATCAAAATCAGTAAGATGGAATTCTTTTCCTGAAAAGATTTAACTTTTAATGAAGCCTGTCGGTCTCTACTCACTACTCGATGCGCTGGATCACGTTGCTCTTCATACAGTTAGAGCACTCCCTAGGCAAGTCAGAAGGGAAGTCAAGCAACCTCTAGCGGTACTTGCAACAGTCATGGCATCAGTCTTGTCCCATACTGAGAATTTGGAGGAGAAGGAAGACAAAACCCAAGAGTATTAGTATTATGCACGTCAAAGGCCAGGCTTGAGTAGACTTATGGGAACTGTGTGTAACCCTTAGCAAAACCAACCAGAAAACTATTTAGTCTGGTAATTAATTTATATTTCTCAAAACCTATTGATATAAGTATCAGTCTTGTACCAAAGTCAGGCAGAGTAGGTCCTCCTAAAAGTGTCCAACAGATCTTATTCCAATATGCAGTAAAAATCACTAGTGTTTCAATCTACAGTGATGGATACCACTGAACTACCTGAGCCAGATATGATCAAATGCCAGTGATCAGAAAAAGCCAAGGCGAAATACAGCATCTCACAACCTCCATTTCAGAATGGCTTTCCATTAGGCCCAAGCTCAGCAGTTGATAGGGTAATTGAATCAGACTGACTAGGTCATTTCTTTTCCTGTCAGCATGTCAAGACTCTTAAATCAAATTTCAATTCAAAGCTATTTTGCAGATTCTTATCTAACACAGACTTCAGATTTCTAGCCTCCTTACTGTTAAAACAGTCATGTGATGGCTGTATGTTCCAGAAAAGAAAAACAGAAGCTAGAATATCTTTCCAATTTGGGGGAATTTTCCCCAAAACTGCATCTTTAAGCTGTTCTATAAGCCTTTATGCTTAAGCTAACTGGCTAACTTTTCAAATATGGGGATAATCACAGGTTTGAAATATGTGTAAAACTTTCAAATTGTTTGTTACCTAAACTCATAGGCTCATAAATAAACAAAAACAAAAATCCAATTCCAAATGCCTGTAAACTGGGTCAAATCCAAAGTATTGTAATGCAAAGGATGAGTCTGCAAAAACTTGGATACTCTGTTCACTTTAAGACTATAAATACAAACTGAAGTGTTGCAGTTGATGAGAACAAAATAATGGCCCCTATAAGATTCTGAAAGTGAATTTCCAGGGAAAAGGAAAAGTTTCTGACCAGCTTGCAGGCACTCCGCAAGGACTCCATAGGCTCTACAAGTGAAAATCTCAGATACAGTAGTTTAGCAGATTGGAAACACGCAGTTAGATATGAGTGTTGCTTATCTCATTTTCCAGAGGTGACGTGCACCTCTAGTGAAAGGCAGGCTCTCACCCATGCAGGGTCAAAATCGAACATAAAAAACAATGTTCTTAGTTACCTAGATGTAACACACAGAACTGAGAGATAAAGCAAACTGTTCAGAGTAAAAAATAGAAGGTATTAGCAATAGTTTCAATTGGCAGTTTTACATACATGTGGAAGAAGTAATTAGGCCCTTCTTTAACCACTCTCAGCTGCAGCAGTGTACCCCCCACTGCACACATATGCAAGTGACAGAGTATAAATCTTAGTATTCAATAATATGAGAAGTATCTTTTATTTTTAAATGAACTGAGAGGGCCATTTCCTGAAACGCCAGAAGAACGTGCGTAACTTTTTCTGGGGTCTTCCTGTTGGCTGATGATTGGAAACTAGCATGTAAAGTGGGGCTTTTTTATTTTGCATCATCACATTTTCTGCCACTTGCTTCAAGGCTGAAGAGATTTCTTTTTAGAGCTCTTGTTTCTGACTTACTACAGACGTGTTCTTAACTGCACTGCTCTGCAAAAACAGTTAGATTCTTTGTGCTACAGCAGAGTGCCAGCGTGGTGCAATTAAGTACAATCTTCCACTTGCAAACGCTTCAAAGGCAAGACAGAAGTATCAGTAATGTAATGATCTTGGAACTGAATAACATGGAAGGAGCCAAACAAGGTACCATATTACAGACTCTGTGATTTTGTATTCATAAATATTCAGATGCTCTGAACTCTTTTTTTTTTTCCTTAGCTGTACCAGTGCAACTCTGTTAATTTGAAGTGGGACTTAATGTGCATAGTGAAACAGGAGTGGTTCATTTGCATAAATAACAGTCAACGAAAGAGAAAGAATACATTTTATTCCAAACCAGCTAATTACTAGGAAAAAAATATTAAATTATTTCAAAAAGAAAAAAAAATGCTCAGAAAAGCAATCTTCAGAATAGTCTTTTAAAGCATGCTGTTGTTGTATTATTTGTATTATGGTAGTGTCGCAGGAGTTTTGACTATTGTCTGGCAATTTGGTGGGTATAACAATAAAGCAGAATTTAGGAAGGTTAACTGAATGTTTTTTTCCACTAAGCATATTTCCAAAGGGTGAGTTTGAGCACAGGAGAAAGCAGAGAGATGCTAGAAAAGGAGTGGAAAGAATTGATATTATGGGCTGAGAGAGATGATGAGAGTGATTGAGGATGGAAATGGAAAGGTGAAATGGTGAATATAGGCACTAGGGCTCAAAAGCAAAGACAAGCAGAAAATGCCAGTGAAACAGATTATCACAGGGTGAAAACAAAAAGCTAAGAAATTATTTCTTGTAGCAGAATTCTGAGTCATATGAGCAAAGTCATAGAAGGCTGGAAGAGAGATTTAACCATATGGCTACTTGGGAAAGAGTTAACCATAACACCCACATTTTAAGTTATTATATTCACAAAAACATCAGGATTTTCAGCAGATTCCAGATTTGAAGAATTTAGAAAGTGAAGAGGAAGATGACAACCACATTGCATGCCTGAGTGATAGGCTGGATGGTGGTACTGTAAATGCCAATCAAGAAACAGAGAGAGTGAGAGACACACATAGAGATTGTAGATTAGATAATAGGAAGATAGAAGAGGAGAGCGGTTGATCCGCAAGCTGTTGTCATAGAGATTCACTAAATTCAGGCTTACGGATTAAATCAAATTTAGAGAGAAAAATAAGGGAATTGCCTGAAGAACCATGAAACTGCCTTTTGATGTTGCAAAGGTGCAAGGAACAGCTGCAGAGAATGGAGAAAAATCAGGAGATGACAGAGTAAGGTAAACCAATAGAGGACAAGATCTAAAGAGGAAGAGCACAGATCACTTTGGATGAAAACTAACAGTGGTTTTGAAACTTCTCAGAAAGGAGGAGTCTTAATAAAAGCAGAGTCAGGGAATTAAAAAAACACAGGACATAAAATGAAGTCGTTCAAACATGGAGATGGGAAATGCGACACAGATACTGGAGAGAGCATTTTAAATTAGCTGGTAAATGAAAAGGAGAAGAAAGTAAGGTAATAGCCAGAGGCAAGTAGGGTCAAAGGGTCAAAGACCCTATCTTGACATATAGGTATTTGGGTATGTTACTACACCAAAACACATAGTGTAACAAGTCTTTACTAATTCAGTCACAATATTCACAATAAATATTTGCAGAAAACTTCTAGTATTAGCAATGAGGCTCTCTTTCAGAAGAGCTAAAACATATATCACACAGTATACCAAGTAATAATTACCACTAAATATATGTTACCGCAGCCAAGTACTTAGTATGGTAAAAATATTTGGTATGACACTACCTCAGGTGAAATGACCGAGTTAAGGGAAAGAAAATAATGACATAGTATCTAATTTAAATATATAGATGTACTGTACGACTTCTGTGTAGACTGTTATCACCTTGGAACATTTTTAGAGAGGATCAAATTCAGTAGGAAAAAATCCCATTAGATTCAAGGTCAGTGACATGAAAATCTGGTACAATGTAAGAGGAAAAAGTCAGGAGATAAGAAATTATAATGTAATCCCTTCTAAATGTTCAAATTTAAAAACAAGCTGACAGCAATTCCAGATCAGAAACCTGTTGACTCCAAAGCATATGCAGAATTGCCTTGACAATGGATTCTTAACAACCTACCCGAAGGACATGTACGAAGTTCACTAATTGTCATCATCCTGTACGTTGACATATCTCTGAAAATTCAGCTCAGTGTTCAGCAGCGGACAAGGTAGCTCATATTGGCTGTCACTGGGGAGGGTATGGAGATCAAGATAGAAACATCATTTTACTTGTATATAAGACCTTGCTGTACCAACATTTTGAACAGTGTTTGCAGATCTGATTTGTTCATCTCAAGAAGGACACAGTGCAATTAGGAAAGGTACAGAGAGAAGCAACTAAAATAATCAGAGGATAGAGGAGCTGCTTGTGAGTCGAGACTGAAAATGCTGCGATTCTTCAGCTGGAGAGAAGAGGATGGATGGGGAATACGATCAAGTTTACAAAATCATGAAGGTGCAGATAAGGTGAGTGACTTTCACTGAATTCCACAATATTCAAACTTCAATCATGGAAAGTAGAAGGAAATCAGCTTAAAACAGTTAAAAGAAAGTACTTTTTTAAAACAGTACCTAGAAAACTTCTGAAATCTCTTGCTGCAGAATGCTGTGGAGAGATTAATACCAGATTCAAACAGGTGTTAGACAAGCTCGTGGAGAGTAAGTCCATGAAGGAGTAGGCAAGGGTGTACCCTCTAACACCCACAGTACCACAGCTGTAGGCTCTGGGAGAAGCAAGCAACGTGGAGAGCTGGCTGGAGAGCTCTCCCTAAAACAGGCCTTTCGCTTCCACCAGCTAGGTGAATCACTCGACTGACCCAGAGGGGCATCTGTAATCTTCTGTTTAAAAACAATTTCCTTAGTAAGGTTGTAACTTGCTCTTCTCAAATTAAACACACACACACACACACACACAGATGGTATCACAGAAATTCACACACTGAAAAACTTTTCTAGTGTTAGTCATGCATTTGGCACAACTCCTACATCTTTTCGTCTTACACTATGAGTACCAAAGATATCCATACCTAAACTTTTAACATCTCTGCGTAGTGATCAACACCAGCACTACCTTAACCTGACTCATCTTTTCCAGGCTCACTCTCCTTCCTCTTGGCTTGATTTCTAGCATTTTTGTTTATGGTGGGAGTATGCAAAATGCCATTAGCAGAGCAGGCCTTTGTTAAGCTCACCTTCTGTCACAAACTCATTCCGCTGCACTCACTGCACAATAATGCGATTATCAGCATGGCCAACAAAAAGGCTACCACATCGTTTCAGACTACTTCATTATATAATTCCCTTACTAAATAAAAATGCAAGCACTCGCCCTTGAAATATATCTGAATCTCAGCCAACGAAGATACTCAGAAAGTATTTTTTCCTAATTCTTTCAGGATATATTTCTATTTAGTGTAGTTTATCTTCTTTGTTTTTCTGGCTGGACATCAGAATGCAATCTGAACCCTTTTTTTAAAGGAATTTCTTCCTTGTGGCATCCATATATCCTCCTTACCATACCTTCAATCATATTCCTCCAGGGATTCAATAGACCAGTTTTTAGCATCTTCTCTTTCCAATGATTTGGAAGTTATGATGCTCAGGCTCTCTAAACCAGGCCAAAAATTGTATTGATAGTTTACATTTTTGCGTATTTATTCATACATAAAAAGCAAAAATCTGATTTTAAAAAATTGAAGAAAATAAAACACACACTGTTTATATTTGTATGCTTAAGCTGAAAATTTTTGTGCTGGTATTAGTGGCTGTGCTCATTCCAAACTGATCAAGGCAGTCATACACGATTTGAATAAATCTTCTTTTTAAAAAGAAAGAAATTATATAAAAGGATTAAATAAAAAGAAGAAATTAAAGGAATGAAAAATGTTATGGATGCTCTTCATCAGAAAGACCTGTGATGTCCTAACCTCTGTTTTAAATTATCTATAGAATTTTGATAATTATGACTAGAAACATTTAAGATTATAAAGAAGAAACAAAAGAAAAGGTAAAAGTAATTACAACCAGATCAGTCAGCTATGAACTTTGCTTCTTCTCATTAGCTCCCAGACTTCACTTTCAAAAGTGATACTTGGGTAGATGGAAAAAAAGGGAAGAATGGACAATGATCTGAAATCTATTGCTTAGCAAGTGTTTCAGGACAGTGAAAGGATGAACAAAAACTCGTATATGGGCCTTAAATAAAACATCTTCTACACCCAAAATTTTGACTGTACTTTGCAGAACAAAAAACAGGGATATTTCAAACTGTAAAATCTGAAAGGTTCTTATAAACCAAACTGTCCTTGCTAGAAAAGATTCATCATTCACACCAGGCAACTTTTTGATTAAATAATATAACAGAAACCCTGCAGCTATGGACTATTCACATTTTTTAAAAATTCTGTAAAATAATTATTGGTACACTATTAACACTGATCAGATACCTGCAGACCATAATCACATTTCAAATGGAAACACTTGAGCTGTTAGGTTCTGCAGCTCTGTGATTTCTATATAATGCTGGACTAACAGGCGATAAAGTTTAAAATGCTTTAAAAAAAAATTCAGTATATTGAAATCTATTAAAACACATGCAGTTAATTCACATACGGCACTCTGTCCCTGATTCTGGAGCTGTGCACATGAGGGGCTGGCAATTCTCTACAGAGACCTGAAGATTTACAACGTTCTAAATCTTAGGACAAACACCATCGAGAATAACCAGTGAACCAGCAGCACTGCTTCAGTGCTCAGAGTACTGAACTCAAGTTTAATACTCAGGAAGAATTCTGAGTGTAAGTATGGCTACTGAGATGAAAACTATTAACCTATCACTAATTTGCATGATTTAAGAGTCCTCTAGTATTTTTAGGAGATTCTTGTCAATAGATTTCAGCAGATTTGAGTAAGGTGGTGCAAAACATTTGTTTAGGACATTTTTCTCACCAGAAATCTAGTCCTAGCTTTAGATGAATAGATGAATAACATGTATCCATTTGGCTTCTTGCTTTGGGCACAGAAAAGAGTCGAAGATGCATAGTGTTCTGTGCAAATTGCATCAGATGTTTATGACATTTGTGTGATTATATTTTTGGATCATCTTGGATGCTGCTACCATCTCTCCAAAACTTCGCTTTTATACAGACTTTCCCTGCTACTTGTTACACCACTGCCTGACTTATCCTAACAAAGTATGACGCCAAACCTTTCTGGGCCCTAAGTATCTTTCCTCTTCCTATCACTTATTGGCTGTTGATTTTGGACACAGTGCCATTTGTGATACTTCCAGCAGTTCACATGTACTTCCACTGGCCATACTAAATTATTCTTGCAGTTCTAGAAATGACCTAATAAAATATTCAAAGATTAATAGGCCATGTACATTAATTAGCTCTTTTGAATATAAATATTTGGTAACTTGAAGTAAATTTCTTAATGAAAATCAGCTGGGAGTATTCAGATGAGGAGCTTATTATGACATCAATTCTGATTCTTCCTGCTTTGTAGGAACTCGTGGTGGCATAAAGAAAAAATTGTATTTTATAAACAGAAAATAATCTAAACAATTCAGATAAAAAATGCAGACTCCTGTTGATTATTCCTTATGCCAAAAATGAATACCAGCTATTTACTAATATGAATTAATCAAAATATACCTCATGGTTCTGATTTTCCTTCTTTGCCAATTGGAAAATACTTCATAGAAATAATTGAAATTAGATTTCTGTTAAAAAACAGAAACAGTGCCTAGAGGCACTCTAGGCAACAGTGCCTAGAGAATAAACTTAAATTTATGGATCCCACTGTGCTCTTGTCACTCTTGATGCCAAATAACAATTTTTTTTAGTTATGGCAAACAAACTATTAAAATCAGATGTCACACACTGCAATTGGAATTTCACTTACACTGCACTGTGGATAATGACAGTGGTAATTGATCCAGAAAGAAATATTGTTGGTAAGACAAATACAACACTTTTGAACATATTCAGAGACTTGTTTTTCCTCTGCATATCTAAATATCTTAAAAAAAAAACTATATTCCATAATAATTTTCTGGGAGTAGACTGAACCGACTCCCCTATTCCAGATCAGTACCGAAAACCAACACAGTTCCTAGGCAAGCTTTGACTAATACCACATTTGATTACCTATTTCCAGTAGGAAAGTAGCCTTTCTTTGACTGAAAATTAAAATGAACTGGTGCAGAGGCAATTTTTAAAGGAAGTTTTCGGGCTTAAAATAAGAAGGAAGTGCACTTCAGGCCTTTACCCAAAACATAAGCAACTGCTTAGAAGTGCTTAAACTCAGTTTAGTCTCATTTTCATCAGCTTAAAAAAGCTCTCTCAGCTTAAAAAAGCTCCTTCTGGTGCATGGGGTTATTCATCTCCAAGGGAAGGATTTTGCCCATTCCCTTTGCTGAACTTCATCAGGTTCCTATTGCCCCTTTTCTCCAGCCTGTAGGGGTTCCTCTGAATGGCAACACAGCCACCAGGTGCATCAATCACTCCTCCCAGCTTTGTATTGTCTGGGAACTTGCTGAGGGTGCACCCTGTCCCATCATCCAGGTCATTAATGAAGATATTTCACAGTATTACATCTCACAAGTTTTACAGAATTCTAAAAAATGGAAAAAAACAAAAAAAAGAAAATATGAACTACTTTTGTAGATATTTTCCCCCCCAACAATTTTTGCTATAGGCAAACTCAGTCCATATATAATTTTTATGTGGATGGACACTGCAGCACTTTCTAGTGGCACGCTCGCTAAGCCTATGGAGAGGGACACTCACAATTCAAAATATGATTTTAAATGATCATAACTGACCACAGTTTCCTCCACTATCTGATTTTTTGAAGAAGAGTGTTTTAATGTCAGATTTCAACTTGCACGGCTCAGCTCTTTTCAGAGGAATGTTCAAAAATAGGTTAGATTTTTATACTGCAAAAAGTTTATGTTTTTCTCTACTTACTCTTCTTCAGAAACAACCTAACTGTGCTACCTTCGACTTTTAAAAATCAGTGCAAGGCAAAGATCAAATAGCAAAAAGAAGTATTTCAGAGGAGTTTAGAACAGAAATCAATAAGCAACTTCATTTAAAGTAGTGATTATTACTGTGCTGTAATAAAGAGGACAAAAAATCTCCATTTTATTCCAACATGAGGAGTCTTATAATTTATACTCTTCTTACCTCCTATATACTTCTCCATCCCCAAAAGCTTCCAGAGATGCTAATATTAAAAAGATTAGAGAGCTGATTGGCTATCACAAAATACAAGTTTTATCTGTCCTTAATGACAAAGGCCATGAAAGAGAATGAGGTATTCAATGACTTCTTTGCCTCTGTCTTTACTAGTTAGACTGGCCTTCAGAAATCCCAGGCCCTTGAGGCCAGTGGAAAAGTCTGGAGCAAGGAAGGCTTATGCTTGGTGGAAAGGGATTAGGTTAGGGCATATTTAAACAAACTGGACATACATAAGTCCATGGGACCTGTTGAGATGCACCCATGAGTGCTGAGGAAGCTGGCCGACGTCACCACTCCTGATAATCTTTGAAAGGTCCTGGCCATTGGAGGATGTTCCTGAGGACTGGAAGGAAGCAAACACACTCCTGTCTTTAAGAAGGGCAAGGAGGAGGATCTGGAGAACTGCAGCCTATTCATTTTCACCTAGATCCCTGGGAAGGTGATGGAGTAAATAATCCGGAAAACCATTTCCAAACACATGAAGGACAAAGAGCTGAATGGGAGGAATAAGCATAAATTTATGAAGGACAAATCCCATTTAACCAAGGTGATAGACTTTTATGATGAGATGGCTATCTCAGTGGATGAGGGGAGAGCAAGTGGATATTGTTCATCTTGACTTCAGCAGGTCTTTTGACACTGTCTCACATAACACCTTCACGGACAAACTGATGAAGTACGGACCAGACAAACAGAGAAAGAAGTAGAGGGAAAACTGGCTGAACTATTGGCCTCCAAGGGTTGTGATCAGCAGCATGAAGTCCAGCTGGAGGCCAGTCACTAAGGGTGTGGCCCAGGGGCCAATACTGGAGTCCAATACTGCTTAACAACTTCATTAATGACCCAGATAATGGGACAGAGTGCACAGCCAGCAAGTCTACAGATGATACAAAGCTGTGAGGACTGGTTGATGCACCCAATGGTTGTGCTGCCACTCAAAGGGATCTCAACAGGCTGGAGAAACGGGCAGGGAGGAACCTGGTGAAGTTCAACAAAGGGTAGCGCCAAGTCCTGCAACTGCAGGAGAACAGGCCCATGCACAAGTATGCACTGGGGGCTGACCAGTTGGAGAGTAGCTTGGCAGAAAAAGACCTGGGAGTTCTGGTGGACAATAAGTTGAATATAAGCCAGCAATGTGCCCTTGCAGCAAAGAAGAAAGCAGCATCCTGGGCTGTGTTAGGAAGAGTGTTGCTAACAAGTCAAGGGAGATGATCCTTTACCTCTACTCACTGCTGATGAGAAACACTTCTGGTGCTCCATCCAGTTCCAGGCTCCCCAGTACAAGACAAATATGAATATACTGGATTGAGTCCAGCGAAGGGCAACAAAGATGATTACGGGACTGAAGCATCTGACATACAAGCAGAGGTTGAGAGAGCTGGGACAGCTTAGGTGTGAGAAGAGAAGGCTCAGGAGGGATCTTATCAGAACGTATAAATGCCTGATAGGAGGTGTAAAGAAGACAGAGCCATACTCTTGGTGGTGCCCAGTGAAATGACAAGAAGCAATAGGCACAAAGTGAAACACAGGCAATTCTGTCTGAACTTGAGAAATAACTGTTTTACTGTGAGGGTGATCAAACACTGGAACAGGTTGCTCAGAGAGGTTGTGGAGTCTCCATTCTTGGAGACATTCAAAACCCAAGAGGACATGGCCCTGAGAAACCTGCTGCAGTTGACCCTGCTTTGAGTAGGATGGTTGGACTAGATGATCTCCAGAGGTCCCTTTCAACCTCAACAATTTTGTGATTCCATGTGATTCTGTGATAATACACAGGCTTCTTCCTGCATTCCAGACAAGATGAAAACTGACAGTGTGTTTTAACTGATCAATTATCAAGAAAACGTGAAGGATGGACAATGTAATTGCTATTCTTGGACTGGCTGCCATTAGAGCAGTGTCATTCTATCATTCAGTCCTACCAGTGGGATTCATTTTAAGAAATTCTCAAACGATATTGACTTTTTCATTTTTTTTCCCCTTAATCTATTTTCTGTGCAATCGGTTAAACTAAATGACTAGCTTGGTGGTTAGAAAACATTCTGTAGGGTTATTAATTATAGAAATCCTACATGCTTGTCTGCAGAGATGCTGATGGCAATATCAGCAGGCAGTTCGTACTGACTTCCAAAAGATCAATGAAGAGAAAAACATTTTCATAGGGAGAATAACATGCAGATTGGCAGGTTTGTACATCTCTGAAAACTTTTTGAAAAATTGTGAGTTCCAATTGATTCAAATTCCGGCACTGAGCATATCAAATAACACAATTAAGTGCTAAAATACTACTAAAATACTCTATCTCACGCCTCTCCATCAAAATAGTTATGTGAAGGGTATTGTCAGGTTGCAAAGTCAAGCGATCAAAACTTAGCAAATAAAATATTTCCTAATGCACAAATGTTTCTGCAACTTTCATTCTTCCCTTACGCATCATGGCTGTGCTCTAGATAATGTAGGAGTCCCATAGGAAAAATGATTATGTAGTGATATAACTAAGGACTGTCTCATAATGTATATGCACAAAAGAAAAGAAATGATTGCATAACTTGAACCATTATATTTATAAGAAATCATATTTATTATATACATATTTAAGGAAGGAAGGTTTGTCTATGTAACTGTGACAATCCTGTAAACATCATCACAGTTTAACCCCAAGCCTTCAGCAACAAAGTACAGGCTCCTACCACTTTCAGTATTCAGTAATTGCATATAATTAAGAACTTACACTCCTATGAAGTGTATTTATTCTTTCTCCTCCCCCTCAGTAGAATATTACAGTAAAATTACATATCCATTCAACTTTTCATAATTTTCCAAAGTTAACCATTAGAATTTCATGTTGTGTCAATTGCTCCAAATGACACGTAGAAAATCATGGAGTGCAATTTGCTGTCAGTCCATACTTATTACATGTAGCTATGACTGATAAGTTTTACATTGATCTCTACAAATGAAGAAAGCAGAATCTAAATTATGCTTATTATAATTTAGGGTTTATGCTGGACAATAATCTCAAATATACTCTGTAAAATTTAATTCTGTTGAAAGTTTACTAAAAGAATTAGTCATGAGATAGAATTGTAAATGGTCCTGGCCTATCAATTAATTTCACAAAATTGAATTTGCTTAATTAAAGCAGTCTCAGTAATGACTGCTGCCTGTCAACAGAAGTAGCAGAAGCATCAAGAAAAGTATTCCTTGGGCCTTTTTAAAGGGAAAAGGAAAAACTGTTTAATGCTAATAAAATCTAATTTTTTAATTCAGAGTCTTGAATAAGTAGATAACTCAAATACATACAATCAGGATGCAAATACAAAATAGAATTAAAGCTCAATTGCTACAATAGGTTTACCTGTGATGCCAGTTCCTACCAATTATAAGCAGAGTCACAGGCTCTCAGGAATAAGACCAAACAATCAGAGAGACATTTACTAATAACTTTAGCATCTTTTGGATAACAATTGCAAGATCTGTTGAAATTTGCAAGAAAACAAGAGTGCCATAAAACGCTTTTCTTGCTGAATGATCCACCAACAAAGAGTAGGTGAAAAGAATGTTTGTATCAACCACTTAGTAAGAAAAACGTATTTTTCCCATCTTTCCATTTGAGTTAATATGAAAAAAGAAGCCACACAGAAAGAAAAAGTCCTTATAATACGTTAGAGAGATTTTTCAGGATGAAAACAACTATCAAACAACTATCTCCCATGTTTACTATCAATGTGCAGTGGCTATTGATAACATAATTTCTTCTTGAATCGCAAAACTCTACAGTGAACTTAAATCACTTAAGTGAACAACAACTTTTTCAAACATGTGGCAGACTTTGGCCCTGCTGAGCCCCATCCAGCTGTGGCAAGCTGAGCAGTGCTTAGCTCCTCCATTTTGAACTGTCCTAAGCTAGGCCCATTTCCCTGCCAAGAACACTGATTTCCAGGAAGCAGCTTAGGCAGACTCTGCTGCCAGTATGTAACATTAAGGGAGAGAGGGAACTACAGATCCTTCAATAAATCGTTTGACAGGGAATACTTCTGAGGATCCTCTTGCTGACCTGCCAGGTTCACCAGCTGAGCCTGTGCTGAGATTTGTTATAATCTCTAACTAATTGCGCTACTAAATCTAGGCAACAATGGCAGAAACCTGGCAGCTGACTCACAGTAGCACTAATTAAGAGCTGCAGAAGTGGACCAACATCAGTTGTGGTTTAAAACTAGAACGTTTCACTCAGGTTTTCATTGCTGGTAATTAGGGCCAGTGTCCCAACTAAAAGATAAAACCACTTTCCTAAATTGTGTAGTAACAAGTGACATATTGGGAAGGAAAATAAGACTTTGCAAAAAAGTAAAATGCAAAGATAACCTCTAAATAGCTCAATATAAAGAAACAGTTCTAATACACAGCTTAATCGTTATGCATGAATGCTGAAGAATGTAAATAAATTAAGCAAAAACCAAACTGCTATACCTTGCATTTGCTGAGGGAAATCAACTTTTTCTGCTTTGTATCTTCTGAAGTTGATGCTGTACAGAAGTTATAAATTATTGAGGGATGAAGTGCCACTGCTATACAGAGTCAGTGTTTCCAGAGAAAATAAACAGTGAGTGTGGACTATGAAAAGTAAGAAAAGGGTTTGGTTAGACTCACGCTTCTCATTTATCCCTCTGTGACCTCCCTGTCACAGAATGCAGCTTCAGTTTGAAACTAGTTCAAAGCACTCCAACAGGCAGCTCCTCAGCTTTAAATGACAAAGAAATCAAGGCTCTATTCTCCTGTGCCCCCCTGGCAACACACAGCAACCACAACTTCAGTTAACAGCACTAGAACAACTTGAGTGATTCATGCACGGTATTCAATCAACTACATCCTCGATTTTGGCAAGACAGGTGTCACCAGGGGAAAATGGACATATATCCTCTTACCCCAGAAGTCTTGCAAATCCCTCATTTTAATGGTATATTAGGACGGCACCATTAATAAAATTTCCTTTTCTTGAACCTCTTCCTTCTACAGCATCTTTCACAGTTCTCTCTTTAATTTTCTTTTAAACTTACTTCTTCATTTCTTACTGTTCACCTTACAGTGGACAATTACAAAAACAAACTGTGACCCTTTAAAAAGTAATTAATTCTCTAATTATTCTAGAATCTCACTGGAATTATATCTTTTGACCACAGAAAAAAATCTTTTTTAGAGTTTTGCAAAAAGCAATTATTTATCTCAGTGCTAACTGCCTGGGGGAAAAAAAATTAATTGTACCTTAAATTCATCTTCATATTTTACTTAAGAGGTACTCCTGCTTGCCAGGAAGGTAGGAAGGTACCTGCCATTGATGCACTTTGAACAGGACAAGGCCCGTAAAGTAAATTTGAAATAGTGACACCCAAATTTGAAATGAAATACCGTTGTTAAAAATTCCTTGGGCAACATAGGTGTCACATGGGAGTAGAAAATACAAGCACATACATCAATCAGAGATGTTAAAAATATTTGAGAGGAATAACCTTGAACACCATTGAAAACAACTAATTTAAGAAGACTGCAGAAACAGAAAAAAAAAATACATAAATGAGGAACAGAGAAAAGGATGAAATAGACTCTTTGGTAGTTCTTCTCCAAAGGGTCTGGAAAGCTTTACTGTAAGTTGCATCGCAGCCAAGGTCTTCAAGACTGTCCTGCACTGCCTGAATCATAACTTCACTATTGATGCTCTAGGGAGCAGCAGCTGATGAACCGATATTGAGGGGAATGCATTGGTCTTATCAGGGTTTTACCTAACCCTACAGAGCACCACTTCACTGATCAAAGAACGTAACAGCCAGTATCAAGGATCTCCCCTTTCTTACCTAGCAGAAAAATTTCTTTTCCATAAACCATGGGCACACGTGCAGAAGGATGCCTGGAGAAGATTCTCCTGATCCCAGCTATGCAGATTCAGCATAAATCAGCTTCCAACTCCAAACACTGACCACTGTTAAGAATCACTCATATCTCATCACATTTCTGTGAGAATCCTATGGGATTTGTTCTTTCCATTCCACATACCTTGGACTGATTTGCTCTTTCTAGGAGCTAGAATCTTCTATATCAAGGAGAAAGGCTCACTGGCTTAATTATTTGTCGATAACTAAATAAATTAGGACCTGAGGTGGCTGCAGCATGACCTAATCTCCCACATGCTGCAAAATTTATCTGGAAAAACTATACTATCTGGTTTCCAAACATGGAAATGAGGTGCATAATAACACTGTCTAAGACTTTCAGAACTGATGTGTAGCTGTAGCTGTTAGTGATAGTCTTGGATCATCGATGAAACCTGACATCTGAGAAACACAGCACCTTTGGATCCTTGCATGCATCTAGATAAATTGTTCCACTGAGTAAATCTATGAAGTTTTCTTACCTCATGGGCTTTCACACACATTACAGAAGAAACTGAATCTTATCTGCTATTCACTGTGATCACCTCTGAGGCCGTAACTTCCCTGCTGCGTGCTGTTATCCACTTTCACTCAGTAGTACACATAGACAAGACTGTGTCTCCAGAAGCAGAGCTGCCAGTAGCTGCATAAACATCATCATCGAAGGGACAACCAGAAGGTTGATTTCTGCCCAGAAATGAGGGGATGAGAGAGAAATGGGGAAGTTTGGACCTTTGCAGTGAAAAGCGTACCAGGAACATGTAGATTTCCAGGGAGGAATTTTCTGTAGGGTCTGAGCAGGATGGGCTGAGTGTGCACATGGCTCAGGAAGTCCTGAGGTTACTGATTACTGAAAGCATATGATGGGAGAAATATCATGCTATATACAAGATAGTTTTCATATTCTGCCTTAGGTGTAAGTGACTGTCAGAGACAAGATACTAGGCTAGGTAAATTTTTGGTATGAATCAAAACGGAAGCTCTTATCTTACTGTCTTCCATTTGCTCACAGATAGGGCTATCATATCTTGATACCAGATTAGATAAGGGGCACTACTATAATTTACTATAATTTACTTTACACTGTTCAATTTGAATGAAGCCATTTCCCCAGCGAGCAGTCACTGAGGTGCAATCAAATCCTACGCTGAATGAAGATGTAGGCTGAGTGCTTTTTTTTGTGCACCTTTTACAAGCCACAGCCAGCCATGCTTGGGGCTTTACTCCTAATGCAGCAGCTTTGAGCTGTTTGTGAGAGATCAGCGTTCTGGGGTGGGGGGAGCCCCTCCAGGGCACTTCAACATTAAAATATCCAGCTTTGCTGGATATTATCTCCATTTACATATATATTTACAGTATGTGCCTGCTGTGAAAATGTGTGTTCTACGTATACAGCTGTCTTTTTAAAGGCCTATTCAGGGTGTAAAGCACAGCAACAACAGTTACTTGAAGATTAAAGTAAATGGTCACACACAAAAACTATTCTTAAGTCTTCCTTTGACTTTTACTGTGAGCCAAATTCTATTGTCCGCTACACTAACAAAAGCCTGAATAATATGGCCAGTTTTAGTATAATTGCTCTGGATATTTACCAACATACCCTGTAAAGTCTAAGTTCGTTCACCTTTCAACTAGCTTCTATGATACTTCCTTATTTATTGTAGTGCGGTAAAATCTATTTTTGCTCTTATTTTTAACTACGTGACCACTACTCCAGGTCAAGGCTTTACTTGCATCACCCAAAGCTACCATGCTATCCACAAAAATAAGAAATAGATTAAAAAAAAAGGAATTGTATTTTTATTAGCCATCATCTTAAGAAGGGGAAACATAATTTTATAGGAGATCATCATTTCACTGCCTGGAAATTGAAAACCGGAGCGATCTCCAGTCACTACAAACCAGAGTAGGAAGAGCAGAAAGATTGGATGACATTTTTATACTGGCAAGGTCGAAAGGTCTATCTGCCCAGGCCTGTGTGAAACTTGTAACAACTGTCAGTCATCAAAGAGCCCAGAAAGGCAGAGAAAGCAGGATTAACAATATTGGAAGTGTGCTATTCAAAGCTTAGCAGAATGGAAAAACACTGAACATACAGAATTACACACACATGCTGCAATATGTTATATGTCTGTAGCTTGTGCATATCTACGGCTCATGGCATTTATACATTCTCCCCAGTAGTAACGTCCCAGCTGTGTGAGCTGTAGACTATAAGTATTCTTCCACAGCTGTGTTGTGCTTGTGTAAGAGATCACCAGCACTTGTTATATCACCTGATCTTCCTCCCGGATATTAAAAAAGATTAGAAGGCTCTTTTTGTGCAAAGAGCAAGGACAAGGTTTGGCCCATACTGATCTTCTATACTATTATGTTATACAGTGTGGCTGGCAGCTTTAATATAAATTGCTTTAGTTTGATAAATATTGTACGTATAAACACAGTCCACAACGTGGCAGATTTACCATCTACTAAATGAAAGGCAAGGCTTTTCATGTCATAAATGAAAGAGTTAAAAAAAAAAGTTACCTTAGTGTCTTACAAAGGCAGATGTGTTCCTTTTCTATGTTAGATCACAGGGACCTAGGCAAAATTGACTGCTTAAACTCTAGGGCCCTGTTCATAATTTTTTGTAGTAGTCCTATTTGCATTCTTGTAAACAAAATTCAAGCTGTCTCTTTTAGAAATGGGCCAGATTAACCCTGAAAATCAGTGTTACTGGCCAGACAGATTCAAAGATTGGCTTAGGGTCGTATAATGCACGAGGGAAGAAAATGAAAGGCTTTGGAGGTGATGATGGACATTTCTGAGGCTCTTCTATTGAAAAAAGTCCTTATGCTTTCCTGAGACACTTTAAAATAAGCCAACCTACCATAGAACTGCAAAGGCATCAGATCAAAACAGCAACACACAGACATATTTCATTATAATTTTCAGTAACTGTCTTGTCTTAAAGTCATGAAGAAGTTAGGAGAACACTACACTTGAATAAAAAACATTACTATGCATCTTCTCAAGGGATTCAGTAACGGATTATGATAGCTAGTAAGCTCTCCCCTGTGCTTTACTGCAAAAACAAAGGGAAAGGTTGAGCGTATTGTGTATACTAGTTTATATCTAAATGACAATAATAATAAAATGTGTGGGTATGTACGTATTATCCTGAACAAACCTTGAGTGGCAGCACTTAAAATACCAACCTAAAGAAAAGTAGTTTCTCAGTCTGCTTCTCCTTACTGCTTCATAATTAAGCAGTCTGAATCCTCCCATATCTTTTAGCATGAGCTATTAGCCTTGAGGATGAGAGAAACTCTTGTTCTAACCAACAGCTTAACATTGAGGAAGGAAAAGATGTAAATGTATTATATCTGATGAAATTCATGTGTTCCTTTGGTACGTTAGGAGAGGCATATAGAGTAAGGCTATGTGTGGGAAAATACCTTTGTTCAGAAATGTTTAATTCCATACTGGGACTGATTTGTTTCCCATACCACTACAAGCAGAAGTGAAAATTGTTGTGAAAGAAGAATGAGGGAGAAGATTTTATGTATTTTTCTTGGTTGTGATAAAGATTTTATTTTTTTAATTAACTAAAAAAATGATGCTCAGAACTAGTCCTACCTCTCGTAGTTCAGCAGATGGTATTTTGGAGTTCTGTTGCAAGACTGAAAGACTCTTAAGCTTAGAAAATAACTTAGAGTTGAAATTAAAGAATAGTTCAAAGGTACGTGAACTGTATTCAATCTGATTTTTTTTCTCCGTTTCATGAAAAAAATGAATCCTGAAACTGTGACTGAATCAGAGGAGTGGCGCTCACATAGATAAATAGTATTGGCATCTGCTGAAATACCTGATCTTCAGTTGCTAACACATGTGCAGTCAGTAACCTGTATTCCAAAGTACCTCGTTTGATTATTTATTCCCAGATAACATAAAACAGAGAAAATGTAGAAGATGGCAGTTTTGCCTGCTGCAGCCGCAGTTATGATGATTCATGTGACATGCAGGGAAAGATAATCCTTGGTAGGACCTAAGAATGAGATACTGGAGCATGCTAAACGGTCTCACTCATTATTTCATAAGAGAAACTCCCATGATGAATTACTGCTCTCTCATGCATCAGCGATTAGGCATCTTGTCATTCAGAGTCTTTTGCATACTGTATCCAGGAGAAAAAATATCCCAGCAATACTAAATTCTGGGATTAATATTGCCATTCTGGTTCTGTGATGGTGTTCTCATGAAGCATCAAAACACAGAAAAACCCAGCAAACGATACCCGATAATTGTTACTTTAACTCTTCCTAGAAACAGACTGAGAAACATTATACCAACAGAAATGTGTAAGGATTACAAAAATACCAACTAACGGTGATTCTAATTCTTTCTATAGTTCTGTAGGCAATATGATCTTGGATTTTTTTGATTAATGTGTAGGAATAAAAATGATGCTAAATAACATTATTTTTAATAGAATTTTTGGTCAGGCTATGTGTGCAAAGTAGAATTTTATATTCATTAAGCGTTGCCAAAATTTAATCCTAACTGGTTTGTGCCTTTATAACGTACGTACTAATTGACAATGCAGAGTCATGGATCAGCCGAAAGAATTGTAAATTAATTAAAAAAGGCTCCATGGGAATATTCACTTAATGATGGTAAAATTTATTCTCAGCTATACTCAATGGTATCTCTATAATTACAAAGTAATAATTTTGGAGAGGAAGTTGTTTTAATATTATGGTCTGTTAAACTGATAATACACTGAGAATCTGTCTTGTGAGTGGCTTATTTTATGGGGCAGTGAACCGATGATTCTAGAAGGCTTAAAGTTGACCCCAAATTAATCATGTTGGAACAACTGCTGGATTACAAATATGACATTACTAAGTAAAATAAAGTATTTGTTTTACTTGCACATTTGCTAGCGTTGGCCTAAGGTCCTATCTCCTTTTCATTTTCTCCCAGACATCTAAAACACATTTTCACTAAGTTTCCTGGAGTTTGCCTTAAAAAAGAATTCTGTTCTTCAATTAAAAAGACGGAGAGGGAGGGTAAAGCTGAAATATCAATACATCCTCAACAGCGCTGCACAAAAGAAAAAGAGGGACTGGATATATTTCTTTGTCCCCTTACCTGGGATGAGTAAGCATTGCCTTTTACTCCTGCCTGAAGTTACATTTCACTTGTGCATCTGCACACGTTGGATCTCAACTTGTCACTTATCAGCTTGCCAGGCTGTACTGAAATTTGTGCTCTATTGGGAATTTATTTCTAAACTGTGGAAACGGAGCAATTACTTCTGATATGAGGTTTGTGCAAAATGGATCAACACCACGCAAATGTATTTTGAAAGTGCATGAGAATCCTTGAAAATATAAAGTAACAACGATCCTGCTATAAAAGAATACCCAATACCATGAGAATAGGGTGGAAATCAAACCCAGCTATGCAGAGCAGAAAAGGTACTGTAACACTTAAAGATTTTGCTGCAAGCCCTGAACTTCAACAAAAAGTTGTGTTGCTTCAAGAGGCAGCTTGCAATTCAGAATCAGAAAGTAAAAATATTTTTGTATATATATTCCTAGCTTATTCTTGCACATATATTCCCAGCTTATTCTTGCACATATATTCCCAGCTTATCGTTACTAATGTTCACTTACTGATTAATAAGGGAGTTGTATAAAAGCAGCACTCTTCTTAACAACATGATTATAAAGCAGCACCAGTCGTGAAGTCATTCATGTACAGAGGGAATGCTCAATTTTAGCCATGGCATTGGTGTAGTCTTTCCCAAACCATCTTTACTGAGAATATGTCTCACACCATTTTATTTTGATTTTAATAACCAATATATTTTATTCCAAAAGAGATTATTTCAACAAAAGACCAAACTTTAATGATTGCAAGTTTGTTTTTTGCTTGAGAGAAATAAAGTCCTCCCCAATCGGCTTTACTCTCACACTACTTTTAAAGTTTGTATACTGCATTAAAGTAGCTTGGAATGAAAAGAAAATTTTGAATCTCTGTGTAAAATGGGGCACTGGGGTTTTAAATTTTGCGTAGAGAACCCTGTTGTCCTCTCCCTTCCCTCCTCCCTGCGCTCAGCTTTTATTCCTGTGCCTGCTTGTCTGAAATGCTTGCAACACTTGCAAAACAGTTTAGTAGCTGGCAACTGCCGGGCGCTGAAAGCCCCCGCGCTCCAGTTCAGCAGCCTTGTGTTTGCTTAGTTTGTTCCTTTGATTAACTTCTCTACCTATTGCTCCATAATACAGGGATGAGTGAAGTTGTCACACCATTCTCTCTCCTGCCTTTTACCAAACTACCACAATTGCCCTGCCTCACCTGTAGCCTTCATAAAGCAAAAACGGTCTTAAAATTCTTGATCTGACTTCATTTCTCTATAAATACTGCCAGTCCACCTATGCAACTTGCTATTATTATCAACCATGTATGCAAGGATGTTACTATGGAGATGCAATAAATTCCTGGCTGCAAGTGCAAGCTAATAATGCAGGCCCTTTAGGCTGTAAAATTTTCAAATCCTTTCCTCACACTGGCATAAGCACAAGATACTTCATGGCAAATCAACCCAGTACTGAAGAGATGAATTAGATCAGTGATTTCCTTTCTAACAAAATGCTTAATATGGACAAAAAGAGCTATAAGCTCTTGTGGTGGGAGATTTTTGACTAATGTCTCTCCAATCTATATTACCATGACAGCTTCAGTGACACTTGTTTCGATTTGAGGCTTCAAGAACAGAGTTAAACACCCAGATAAGACAAAATAAATAGAAAAGATCAAAGACAAGAATATTTAGGTACTGCAGTTGTATCCAAAGGTGGTGTTATACAATTCGTAACATACAAATAAATGTGCAGAAAGAATGAGTAAATTGGCCTATGTAGAAGTAAACTAGTCTATGTACAAGGGACTTCTGTAGTATTTTAACAAGAATACTGTTCAAGATATTATACAAGAAACCACTATTCCTTCCTCAGAGGAGGAAATCTAGGTCCTATATTATTTAGACTGATATCAAATAGAGAAGAGCTAGCGAGCACGATCAGAGAGTGAGTGCTCTGTGCTCCAGATTTGATTGCAGATTTTGTGTCACTGAGGCTCACTTTTACTCCTTTATGCATACGGCACTCCTAAGCTAACATTTTCAAAAACATGGGGAGATAAGACACACTAGCATAGGCTGGTATTTGCTAAAGTATTTTAATCTGAGAAGTGCAGCGTATCTGATAACTTCCACAGAGACAAGCAACAGTTGAAAAAAGTTAGATCATTTGACCCCTAAATATGGCTTCTCTGGGAAAAATGTTGATTTCAAAAGTGTTAACATTTGATAATGCAGATGGAATTAATTTTTCCACTGTCTATATTCTTTTACTAAATTTCATCAAGTCAAACTGTGTAAACTTTAAAAATAAAGTTTAATTTTTGTTTCTGTCTGCTTTAGACTGAATCTACTGATTTGGCCTAAGCATTCATTTCCTTTAATAGCTGCACTGATTTAGATACAGGGAAAACTTTATAAAATAACATGTCAGAGATTTAATATGGATTGTCAATTCATCTATCTTCTCTTATCCTAGAGAGCTGGTGGAATTCTGAGGTAATGATTAAACCATAAATTGAGCTCCTACCATAATTATCTTGCAGGCTGTCCTTAGCGTTCAAGGTAAACGAGAGACCCTCTGTGCAACAGAGCCCTGAAATCAGGCAACAGGAATATTTGATACCAGTCCTGGTGATGCTCTGAATCTTGCCTTGGCAGCAGAGATCATCATCTCCACCTTGGAGAGATCCAATGTACATTGGGCCTGTACTTTGGATTTTGTGTTCACAATGAACAACTAAACTTTGCTCATAATGCAAAAACTGCAAACAGGTAGAAACTGCAAACATCTGGGTGGATCAAACAATTTAATACGCAAAATCGCTATAGTTCTGCTCTCTTTCCACCTCTCCCACTTAGGAGCTTTGAGGTTGCTAGACTAGTGCTAAAGGCAGCACCAGACAAGTACAGAGGCTGTAATCCTTGTTCTGACTGTGGTACAAAAGAGGAAGGATGGAGGATCCACCAGATATCCACAACTGGGGAGCATAAAACAAAGCTTTTCTGCTCTTGTCCTGGATTCACAGCATCACCAGCAGGGCTATTTTTCAGATCCTCTGTAAAAGAAGCGTCCTCAGATAAGGTTGCTTCAACTTGTTGTCTGCTGAATCTGCCCAGAAACAGCTGTGTAAGTTCTCCCACACTCCCATACAGTGGGTAATATTTTCTTTTGGCAAAAACTCGATTGACTTCAATAGTGAAAGGTGTTACATACAAATCTATCATATATTGACAATTTACAAAAAAAGAAAAACATTTGTGATGTCAAAGTAAATGGTTACTGAAGGTCAGTAGTCAGGACTACTGACTCCAGAGAATAATCTGAGAAGTCCAGAGAAAATCAAGGGATTCTGTCTTAAGACAAGAGATCAAGGAATAAAAAAGGAAAGGAAAAAAAACATTAGCAAAATTTCTTCTAAATAGAGTATTATTCACACTTGACATGAGGGGTGAGAAAGCACTTAAATTGAAGCCTGAGAATCTTAATAAATCACTTATTCTATATACCCTGTTACATTAGCACTTCTTACTCAGTCTGCCATGTTAATGTTTAGCGTAGAAAAATGACACTGCAAACATTTATCTGCAGATATAATTCGCAGCTCAGAGATTAAAAAATAACCAGGTGATTTATTTCACTTTGACAAATGCACTAGAACTATTAGTGCTTTAGTTTCCATACAGTGTTAGCCTTGAAACTAAGAGATTAGAGATCTATTAAAGTCTAAAAGGGGTCCTGAGGGACAGCCCATAAGGATTTAGTCGCAACTAGTCAATGAGCCTGTTCTTTACTTTTTACAGAAACTTTGACTTCTCGGTCAATACAGACCAAACACAGAGATCAAATTGTTCACTTAGTTTCTTCTAAGCATCCTCTCCACACAGCTCCGCCAGCTTCATGTGCATTTCCACCATAGCACGCGCTTGCTCTTTCACTACCTGAGTGCTTTCAGCACACTCTCTTCTTCCACTGCCACGCTTTTATCAACAAAGCTGAAAGGAAGCTCAAAAACACTGGGTAAAGTCTTAGCTTCCTTGCTATCTTCAGTGCCTATTTTTCAGGGGCAAAGGAAGGAAGAAGCCTTGGACAAGGGTTCCCATTTATAGATCTACCAAAGCACTGATGTCACCTCCAGAAAAAGTGAACAGCTTTAGAAGATGCCTGCACGGTGCCATGTAGTTTTGTGAACAGTTCACTCTGCAAGTGGCAGTAGACTAAACCGGGTCAGCAAAACCATTAGTTCTGCTGAGAAACTGGGACTATTAGTCTAGGTAGGTTTCTGTATTAATATTACTGCTTTGCTTCCAGGATCTAGGCTAGTATTTTGGATGTAGGAAACATAAGAGTATTTCTATCTGCAGACCACTATATAGCACTACGTAAACATACCTACTTTTCCTTTAGGTAGAATATGGGCAGTAACATTCACCCTCTTTTCTGAGGTGCTCTCAGATCATTGCATAAAAAGCTATAGAAATATATATATTTTTTGATTTAGCTATTACTATCATTACCTGTCAGAGGAACATAGTTAATCCACATACTAACATACCTGCAACAGTATGGGTGAGGGAGTAGGGATCATGTTACAAGCTAGGTATTTAAATTGTGCTTAAGCTAATACTAACCAAAAGTTACTATTGTTACCATCTGTTGAGAAATGATTTATACAAAATTCAGGAGTAAAATCAATTTGTTTCCATATCAAGGAGAAAAAAAGGATACATATTTATTTTTCTATGTATTTATCCTCCACTGGCCTGACTCATTTCTCTGGCCTGAGAACTCAGTCGTGGAACAGTCCCTCTAGCTTGCTTTTGATCGGTTTGGCTGTATGTCACATTGGCTGAATAAAAAAGCATCACACTGGCCAAACTACAGCCTGTGGGGCATGAGCTGCCCAAGACTGCACGTACCACTTCACAGCAAGGCAATATTTCTAACATAGTTTGCTCACAAACTTATCACATGCTACTAATATTCAGAAATATTTACAAAGATCTAAAAAATAAGTGCTTCATTTCAGTCAGTTAAGTCACAAGTCTTTTGCAAGTTTCTACCTCTTATTACTCAAGTTCATCAGCATTTTTACTAGTATCAGCTTTCTTAGGCTTTAGTTCACAGAAAAGTTCTGCCTAATCAGCTGTATAACTTCCCTCTTCAATTGTAAGGATTTTCATCAGCTGACTCAGACGTGTGATTGCGACAAAACAGAGCTGTACCAGCATTACCAAAAGCAGCATCTGAAAGAGGGCAAGCTCTTAGCAGCCATTAACAATGGGTTTTCATTTCAGGCAGTGGTTGCCTAGGCCACACACCATACTTGATTTTATTTGGTGGCAACCTTAAAATTAAAACCCTTTATGGAACACAAATATACTCTAAAATAACATAAAACAACTTTCAAAAGAAAAGCAGCTGGAAAACCAGAAAGTAACACTTCCATTTTAAACAGAACAGTAGGTCGGCAATACCAGTCTCAGCTTCATGGACATAATCTTGATTTTTAAGAACTGAAATGAGGTTAAAAAAATTGGAAGAATAAGGGCATAATTGAAAGTTTTGAAGGGTATGTATAGAACAGTCCCTGAATGTTAAATCAGTGGCATCTACAGTGAAGGTAGAGGAAGAATTTCAGTGCGGGGCGGAACCTACTAAATGTGATTTTTTTCCTGTGTTCCAACCTGGCTACGGAAAGACAAAGGCTCCAGATCCAGAACTCAGATCTCTGGAAAATTTTAAAGGCCCTGTGGTCATCTTCACACAACTTTCCTCTTATAACTAGAGGCAGCAACCCTGACAAACCAAGGGCTCCAAAAATTGGTCTTCTAAGGAAACTTTCTGGGGACTTCAAGCAGGTTTATTACATTACCAGATTTCCAGTCAAGAATTCACAAGTAATGGAGAGAAGAACTCCGCTGGATATCTTTGATTTCTATACCCACTCTTTCTTTTTATCCTGCAATTGCATTCTCAAGGCATATGGACTTTCTGTCACATTGTTGTAAGGGTTGTTGTGGGTACATCAAAGAGAAAACAAACATTAGAAGAAAAAAGGAAGAGACTGCTTAAAAAATTTCTCTAAGAATGATTTTTGTTTGGTTGGCTTGGTTTGCCTTTTAAAGCTGGAGAAACACCATTCTCAGGTGCATGAATGAAAAAAAGAGAAGGGGGAAAAAAAATCACTAAGGCAGATTCTGAGCCAAATCACTGAGATAAGGAAAAGCTCTGCCTGTTCAACATGACACAGTCATAATCTTCAGAGTTTGCCAGATGGATTTGGACAACAAATTTGGAGTTAGATTTGCATATGGATTGGCTAAAAATAATGGGATTTGCACATGGAATCCATTAGTTTGCCATGATTGTTCTCAGTCTTTAGCACATGTTCTCTGTGGGGGAGCAAGAGATGTAGAGAGCACCCGGTAAAAAGCTTTGCAGCAGCAGGATATTTTTATTGCTGTTCATATTAAAACTAAAGTAAAAAGAGAGGCATTCTAGGTGGAACATGAGATGTTAGAGGCAATTATCAGGTTTTAAAATCTCCTTTAGAAACAGATTCAGAGATATGTATTTGACAAATCACTTTTAATTTCTTAAGACAGTTAAATGGGGACTTGAAGACTAACCTAATCTTCCCTTACAGTGGTTGTCTGGGTAACAAACAACAGTTTTATGCTTCTTGGCAACAGATCCTTTCACACCAGGGTAAGAGGCTCTACAGGAATGAGCTAGTTAATATCCTATGGTATCAATTAGTTTCAGGATGACGTTTTCTGAGAAAAGTCTTTTTTTTTTTTTCTCCTATCAAGGAACACAAGCAGCAAGTTTTGAAAATTCTATAGGCAAACACCAAATATTGCCGCCTTGCTTTCAGATACCCAAAGATCCTAAGCATCTAAGTTCTGCTAGTAAAGTTACCCAAGTGCCTAGAAAGCCTGCGGGCTTTCTTAGAGCCATGTGCTTGTTGATATCACAAGCAGGTGCCCAAGATGGAATAATCTTGATAAATTAGTCAGGGTTCTGCCTATTTTCCTCCAATTCATTAACGCAGCATACCCTTCAGATCACATCATCCAAATAACAAGAGTATTGTTCTGTTTTTCCAGTAGCATCATGGTTAGGATAGTTACCTAAGATGGAAGAAGAAAACCTAAGTTTAAACCTTCCCTCTGCCTGAAGAACCTTGCATCTACTTCTCCCACCTTTTAAGAGATTGCCCCTGTCAACTACTCCTGTCCGAACAGTTTCATTTCATACAAAGCATTTATGCATTTAGGGGCTGTTACAGGCATATAGTGGTGTTTTCCTAATGATGGTCTATGACCAGGGCTTTATGGTTATTCTCATGCCATCCCTTTCTTTGGTCTGATTAATATTTCCCTACTCATGTTGATTACTCTGTTTTAAAACCAATGAAGTTATTTTAGACAGTAAGTAAAAAAATACAAGCAGACAGAAATTGGTAGTTTGGCCAGTAAATGCTGACTGGACAGCTGAGTGGCTTCTCTGTAAGGCTTATCACGGGGCTGAAGGTAGCACCACTCTCCTACTCATGCATCTGACCCAAGAGATGGCTCCTGTCTCCAGTCATCTAGAAACAATGTTCCTTTAGTTCTCTGTTTTAATGGGTCTAAGAGATTGAATGTGCCTCGTGTAAATTATCTGTACCCATAACAACTCCTGCTTTACATAAGGTGATTTAGACAGTTTAATTCACCCACTGTAACCATGCAATGCATAGTAATCCAGAGCCCCTCAACTCTTTGCTGAGCCTTGTGCATGTGCACAGGGAGGAGGAAGGATACCAGTCTCACCATTTCCTTTCACTTGGAAGTCTCAGCTACAGTGAATATCTTTTAGTTATTTGATGCTACAGTATCATGTAGAATTAGATTGTCATTCACATGCTTGACCATAAGGGCACTAATTGTAAATGAGATGACTCATCTTGATCAGCTTCCCCAGAATAAGTCTAAAAATAGGGCTACGGGTGTTAGAGTGATCACAAGCTAATGCAACAACAGCACTTTCAGATTACTGCCTCTGCTAAAATCTCTAACAACATTTTGTAAGAGGAAATGAATAATGTCGTTTTAAAAAGCTATATAAACTGAGAAATGAGGCTGCTTCAACTCATGCACTGCAGTACCACTAATTTTCCCAGTGGAAACAGAAGGAAATCCCATTTGACTTCAAGGACAGACCATTCAGTTGTGTAGGCCAGTGGAAATTCCACTGTCACCCATGGCATTTAGTTTTAAACTACATATATTTTTGGACACGAAATGTCCACAATTCATGGATGTTCATATGTAACATTTTTGTCATGCCATGTTTTGAAAACCTTAAATTATATGCAGGTATTATTGATGGGCACCTATTTTAGAGAGAGAGTTAAGAATAAAGTCCTGCTTCTTGCTGTGCGCTTTGTAAGTGAACTAGTTGGTGTTTGGACAGAAAAATTTGCTCCCCCTAAAAATGATAGCGGAGAATGATCTTTAAATGGTTTGAAACTACAAGAACAGACCGTGAGCTACTTAACCCTAGGGATGAGGAAACATCTGATTACCTAACAAGAGAGAGTCAAATATACTTTAAAAAATGTACTCGCAGGGTGAATAGTTGCTTGTCAGGAGTTTACAATGTATTTTGAATACTGTATGGGTTGCAAGACTCAGGTACCTGATTTAGGGTCTTCATTTCTGTTTTGTATCATGAGAAACCCCTACAGTAGCCAGCCTATAGTGTCAATAGCCCAGCAGTGACTCTATGGCAAGACAATTATTTTCAGATTAAAGGATTCTCAGTCCAAGCCCTTGGGCTTGATGGAAAATTCTGCCTTGGAGACAATTAATGCTGTGGAAGTAGGGACTAAATGGATTGTGGATGCCTAGGTTTCTTAGACAAAATGTAGTTCTAACTGAAAAATAGATCTTCCGGAAAAAACACTTTCTGTTCAGTGATTAAAATGAGAAAGAGAGAGAGAGAGGGAGAAAAGAGGAAAAAGTGCGTTCACAAAGCCAACATTTGAATGTTTCCGCAGATCAAAATAATGAAGTTTTCATTTCAGGCAGTCAGCCCCCTCCTTTTTTTTTTTTTTATTAATGTTCATTTCTACTTTTTAAAATAATGTGGTTAAAAGCCTTCACTTAACCTGTGCGTTTTATTCTCAAAAGGTATGATTCTCATTTTGTTATTGAGCAGGATTCATCCCACCAGATTTCAGACATGGAAGACAAGTCTATTCTGAACAATTCATTTAGATTGCTTTTGTAGCCAATATAAAGACACAAACATCTTCACAAGGAAATGGATACTGCCCATCTTATTTTTGTTAGGATAGGATGAATTCTCCCTCTCTCTCTCCCGCTCTTACCCTCTCCTTCCCTCCCTCTCCAGCATTCACTTTATCGTGATATAGGCAGCTGGCTTAAAAAGGTTTCTGCCTTTCGATGGCTACAGTAAAATGCAACACATCCCATTTTTTGAGTTTCGCTAGAGTTATCTGCTTGACAGTTAACTCATGCTAGCTAGTATCTGTGTATGGACAGTAGTCTAGGTACTCAATAAACGTTGATTTCAAGTACAAAAATATACACATTTTAGAAATAGCCACCCATAAGGCTGTCTAAATGCTTAAGAGAAGAGAGGTTTGTGCTTGGAAGTCACTTAGATATTGTTGGAGGATTATTCTCTATTTCAGAAAAACAAACTGTAAAGATTTATCCTAAAGAGAAGTCAAACAGTAAAGATTTATCCTAAAGAGAAGTTTTTAAACATGTAACAACATAATCCAAATAGTCTTTCATTTTGTGAAAAACACATTATGTTCCTGAGGTGAACTTTATATGCCAAAATTTAGCTGGAAACCACATTTTATGACCATGCTGTAAATCTCTGGAATAGGAGAGGTCTCCAAGGGGAAGACGAGCTCTCACACAACAACGGCACAAATTGAACCGGCGGTCAAGTCCTGCGGTTTGAGTGAACATCTGGAGCTCATGTGTTTAGTGCTGAAAATTGCCAAGACCTAAGACCAGAGCATAGGAATGGCTTGACTTCTACTAAAGAGTAGGAGAATGAAAGAAATATAATCGTGTACTGTAGTAATGGGGACTTCTACATAATGTATACATTTAAATAGGTTTTTTTTTTTTGAACAGCTGTGTGTAGAGCTAGCTCAGTCTAACTACCAGCTTTGAACTCTTGATTACACAACAAGTAATGTCAGGTTTTCTCAGATATCTCCTGTCCTTGGCAATATCATTAGAGGATATCATTAGCAGATTTTATAAGCAAGGTATCACTTAGTTTCATTTACTTGATAAAATATTAAATATTTTAAATATAGGAAAGATCTACGTGTAATTAAGATTCTCTTGTGTAATGCAGAAAAAAAAGGGGGTTAAGTTCAGTAATATTTCATGGCTGGGATAGCTATTATCCCCTTAAAAGGAAAAAGTAAACAGTCAGGGCGATAATGTGTTCAGGTGCTCCCTACTCACTCCACTAAGGATTACATTATATGAACAAGATTTATCCTCTTCATTAAGACTGCTTTGCATTACTCTGCCACATCATTTGGTATGGCAATTTAGAAGCTGCAAGCAGCTGTAAACTATAAACAACCTCTCAAAATAATCTGATCTGAGATAGGAATGGGCTTAAAAGGCACTGTCCTCAAGTTAGCAGGGTGAAAAAACAGCCCTAAAGACAACCTTCATGTGTTCACAGCTGTTTTCTTGCCAAAGTTCTGCTATGGGACTGAAATGTTTAACTCTAATAGAGAAGCAATAGGCACACAATGTCTCGGTTATAATCTGCTCTGAAGTTTGAACCTAGTGCTTTCATTTGGTCCCATCTCTACGTTATACTCCTAGAATCCGGAGGAGGAAAGAGTTCACTGGAAGAAAGTAATTAACCAAGCAAGTTATCTAAAGAATAAGCACAGCTGCTGGTATATTCACAGACAATTTCAAAAAACTTCATGTTTGCTCATCTCAGAAACATAATAAGAAATCTGAGGAGATCAACATACTGAATTACAGGCTATAAAAAAAGAGATCTGAATTTTTGCTTCTGCTCTGAGGTTAGGGGCTCTCTCGGATCCTGTAGTTTTATAAGAGTGCTCGGCACACTAAGATACATCTATGCTGAAATTCTGCATGAGTTTTGTGAGTGACCATAGGTTTGATACTGACAAAGAAAAAGATATAGCTAATAAAGCCAGGCAAATAATTCCTAATACATCACTTCACAATGCATGCTTGGGAAGGGCCCTCATGAGCTAACTGGAATAGAGACACATACATCTGCTGTCGGGGAGACCTTGCTTTTCCTCACATTGCGTGAAGCTTTGCCAGCAAGTAATTTCATCGATTTCAACAAATATAATTTATAGCTCCAAAAATGATCAGAGAGTTGAATTTGTGCAGCCAAGGAACAAAATGGGAGTAGTGGTTTCATACAACCTCGCCTATATATTTCAGAACCCCTATTCTGCTACGAAAAGCTTTGTTTTTACACTGTTTAAAGGACTGATCTTCTAAACATCTACATATTGGTTTTCCTAATTTGTGGGAAAAAAAATGAAAAAAGTTAATTTATTTTTGACTTGAAATGTATATGCCAAGATTAAGCTTGGAGCAAAAAACCACATTGCTAAGTCTTAAATCCTCAAAATAAGATGGGACTCTAAAGAGAAAAATCAGCTCTACCACAACAATGGTACAAAACAGAACCATCAGCATTTTATAACTCTCTGAACATCTGGAAGTCATGTGCTTACTCCTGGGCCAGTAGGGGAGCCCACATATTATTTTATCCAGTCATTTCTTCTCGTGAAATGAATTATTCTTCACTTACATAAAACAAAACAAATAAACAAAAAATCCATATTAAGTCCAAATAACATATGGCTAAAATTGAGAAACTCCTTTTGAAAAACTGCAGTCCTGGCTAAAAAATTTCAAATAATGCTGAAATCACCCCTTGCGTTTATGTTCCTTTCTGCCCCTTTCCTTTCTCCCCTTCCTACTGAGTCAATCAAAGAGACCCCAAACTTGATATCCTAGAGCAGATACAGGCCCTATCAGAGAGGGGAACTGTATGACTATAACATATAGCAAGCGGTAACTTATATCATCAGGAGCAAGTTACAGTCCTGGAGACTCTTACTTTTCAATGCTGAAACTGCCAAGCATGGGAAGAAACCTTGCACAGCTGCTTCAATCATTAGGTGAGAGCTATGCCCCTGTTACTCTTTTAAAAATAATTATTGTGGTTTGTTTATAATGCTCAGATGTCCTGTCCCAAAATCAGAGCTCCACAGAAACAGGAGGATGAAAACTGTTCAAGTAAGCAAAAGGTACAACTGAAGAAGCATGCTGGTAGTACTTTGAAAAATGAACAGATGTTCAAATAATTTCAGGAAACTAAAGATGATGGTCAGTCCTCAAGCAAAGCAGCTTTTTGGTGGAAGAAAAAGTGTACTATTAGCTTTGCTATAATTAAATGCTACTCTTAATGATGTCTATGGTAGTTGGAAGCACACGTTTACCAGAGTAAGTATTCTTTGAAAATAGTAAGGAATATGCAAAACATCAACAATATGTTTTGCAAAATTATTATGCATAATTTGGCCATTTCTTTTATTTGCTTAGCGTCTTCTAGAGAATAATTTGGATAGAAAAGTATGCTGTTAGTCTTCATTCACCTTCTCTGATGCGATTCCAAGCAGTATAATAAAATTATCTCTGATTTATACTTGCGTAAGAGCTAGCTGTTATACGGCATATAATTCCTTGTGCTGTAACTGCATGTCACTGGAGCTGAGGGTGCAGTGCAGCCTGGGTGAAGGGAGCACTGCAGTTGATGCCTGTGCAAGACCCAGCCTTTCTCTGCTAGAGCTGGAAATTATCTCTTCAAGAGGTGATGCAGGGCTCCAGGAATTCACCCTTGGAGTCCTGCTGGGGAGGGAAGAGGGGAGAAGGGAGCAGCAGCACCAGGCAGGGAGCCAGAGGGATGAAGGGAAGATGCCTTCTCCAAGGCTAAGTAGCAGCTAAATCTATCTCCTTTTTTCCCATTGTTTGGCTGTATAAGCAGCAGGGGAATGTTGCAGTGGGGAGAAGGATGCTGCAGTTAGGGATCGCAGATAGCCAAAAATTACCATGGTGTTTTTCTTTAGTAAATCTGGGTCCTTAAATCTGCACACCTCAGTGGAAACCCAGCCAAACTTTTGCATCTGGGTTAGATTTCTATGATTGGGATGTATGTATTGTTTTTTAACAGTAACACTCTCATGGGATGTCATAATTTGCATGTTCAGAGATGAAAATTGAATAAAGGGCAGATGCTGATCCAGTAAATGAAGCTAGAATTAATGACAAAGAAAAGCTTATTTTTCCAGTATGGTTATCCAGATCACAGCCATGGCAGTTAGATGCTAAATTGATAGTTATATCAAAAATTTCGAAAGTCTTTTCCACAGAGTAGGTGATCTTTCACTGAAAACATGGATTCTGCTACAGTTATCAGTACTCTGACAATACAGAAAGAAAGAAAGTTTTTTTTTCTCTGAGACCTGAATAAACTCACTACAGCAACACGTATATCAAACAGATCAACCTTATGGGTAACTTCAATATTTGAGTAAAAGAAAGCTCCGCAATTGGTGGTGAATAGCCGCATAACTTCAAACTGGAGAGAAAGGCAATAGTCTGCTGTTTAATAGACATTGAAGGCAGCAACCTGTGATCACCAATAGCTCCTTTCTCTTTCCAGATAAAGGCAAAAACCGTAATCTGTACCTAATATCCACTCAATGGCATCTTACTGAGCATGTGATAGTTCAGTATCATGAGTGAAAGGGCCCAGCAGCATGGGTGGAATAGGCTGTGGCAGGGCTGCATCTGACCTCCTATGAACTGTTACAAGAGAAGCTTTGACAATCAGTAACCAAATCCAGTCAAACAACTCAATGTAAGGCATTCAGCAGAAGTGATAGGAGTGCAATTTTGAGAAAAAAAAATTACAACAAATATTACAAGAATTGTTTGATCTGGCATCTCGTGGTTTGTAGTGTAAAGAATGACTGATTATCTACACACTACCTTGCTACTTGTAAAAAGACATTAATGAAATGAGGTAGTAACCTTTTATAAGATACAGAAAAATCACTTCTAAATTCTCATGTAATTCCTCTAGGAAAACAACCTACAAATTTAATTCAGGCATAAGTGGGGTCACCATTCCTTGATAAAGACAGCAACGCAATGAAAATGTGAAATGGCCTGAATTTGATGATATACTAGCAGAACTATTTAGATAAAGACTAAAAAGATTGATGTGTGTCTATACGCTTCTTCTCAACATACGGAAAACTGAAATATCTCAAGACTTAAAGATGCCACTGTTGTCATCTATAGAAGAAAGATAGATATAATTGCAGTAGTATATTACCACTCATCAACTGTGGCTTCTAACTCAAAGGACATACAGGTAAAATTGTACTTAGTGCTCTTCAGTTGAGGCAATTAGGGTAAAAGGCCTGTTGTATTCTCTGTCTTCAGAAATCTGATAAATACATTTACAGGTGTCACCACGCTTCACGTCTTGACATTTTGGTTTCTACAAAAACATACTGATAACATGACATCTCAAGATCGTTCCATGATGGAGCATTCGGGAGGGTCAGTTAGAACAGTGTCCTGACCAACCCCTTCCTCATTGCCTTCAGCTAAAAGCAACTAAAACAAAACAAAAAAAACCCACACCCTAGAGCTCAACTTGATTCTGTCTTCCAGCCACGCTACTCATTGATAAGCAAGGAGCTTGACCATTATACTCTACATACATTTTTCATAATCTGGAAACTTGTTTAAACTAGTATTGAGACCCTTGAAAACCTTTTTAGACAATTGTGAGGTATTGCACACTAAAAGCTTTGCCATTGAGGCTCAAACAGGAAGACAAGTTGCTGATTATTGGCTCCACAAGCCTGTTTGTAAAGAGGTAGTGAATCATTATGAACCTGGAAGAACACTGAAGTGACAGATCCATAAGCCTCCACCAGGTAAAGTTTAAACAGCAACATATGGTTGGAAGCAATCAAATAATTTTATGATCTTAGCAACGCATCCAATGGCACCCTTTTGGACAAAGGCCTGACAAAACACCCTGGCAGAGATGCCGCATCTTTGGTTTGATTAGCCGGCAGAGTTTGGAAACAGCAAAGCATTCAACTTCAAAATAAAACATCAGCATAGTGGCTGGAATATCCAGTTTGCTATATGGATGTGAAATATTGCCTTAATATTGATGACATATACAGCTTTTAAATGGGTTTCATCTGCACCATCTGTGTGCCATATTGTGTGTAATATAGCAGAACAACGTTTGTAACAATAAACTTTTGGAGCATAGTGATCTTTCAGGGAACAAAGCCACAATCATCACAGAACGGCTGTGCTGGGCCAAGCATGTGTCTAGGATGGAAGACCCCAAAATGCCACAGCGAACGCTGAATGGTGAACCACAGGAGGGACTGAGATAAATGAGGAAACAACTCAGGGATTCACAGGCACGCAACCCTGGGCAATTTGAATTTGACGTCAGTAACTAGCATTTACTGTCAACACACAAATCATGCAAATACACAGTGGTCTGAACATGAGTCTGTTTGAGAAGCTCCACTCACCTAATGCATGAAAAACACCATTTCCAAAACAGCAACGCATTTAGCAGGAAGATTCTCCAGCCTAGGCAGGAGAAACTTCCTCTCTTGCATCAGGTTTCCTATCAAAGCACATGCACGGAAGGCACTTTTCTTCTTCTTCTTCTAGGGCCTAAAGCCTAACTAAACCTTATCTTACAGGCTTTTTAAAACTTATTCCATGTGGTGTCAAGGTTCCATCTGAAATGTAACTAACACTCTTAGTTCTTATCGTTTTCTGTGGGAATTAAAAACTCTAAAAACATGATTAGCTTTAGGTCCTTTGAGAACTAAAGTCTTGTTTTCTGTATGTCCAATTAAACCAAAAGTAGCCATGAGCCTTTTAAAAAGAAGTGATTGAACAAGCCCTGCAGAGTATGGGAGAGAAAGAGGAATTACCCTTCAAACATAAATTACTTCTGACTTTGCTCTTAAAAGATATGCTGTGTTTTAATAAAGTCATTACAAATTCTAGGAAGCATGTTGCCTTAAAATAAGGGTCTTCATTAAACACTACTTTTTTTAACCTTATCATGCTTTTATGTCAGCTAATTAGAAAACAGGTTGGCACAGAACCTGCAGTCTTTGACTAATCATGTCTTCCTTTCAAAAAATTGGGATCTCCACAGAACACTTTGCTTGTTATACCACCTTGCTTAAGTGCTGGACCACTAATTCTTTTTAGACAGCAGCACTGACGTTCATTAAAGTGTCATTTGCTTTCCTTTGGAAAAACAGAGCCTGAAACTGTTAACGTAACAGAAGCATTGCAAAGCTCCTTATGTGAACAAAAACCTACTGGTATCACAGCAGAGAAAGCAAGAGAGCCCATCTGAAATTTCTTTGATTTGGAAACAGACTAGTATCATAAAGCACCAGGCAAAATCATTCATTCTTTGAAAAGAAGGTCACAGCCCATCATCATCTGAGAAGACGCTATGTTGCTGAGAGACCTAGTTCGTTTTAATGATGACCATCTGGGGAAGAAGGGAAAAAAGAGCCATCTGCAAGGGCTTGTAAAATATATACACAGATTCCTCAAATATTAATGCTTTTACTGAGTAGGGACAATTTTTATATTTAGAAATGAATCGGAATCCAGCCCACAAATCCAAACATTTGCAAACATTTGGGGAGAAGATTCACGTTCCTAATTAAGATCTTGATTCACATTCCGCACCTGGATTTTTTTACTTAAATGGTTAAAAAATCTTAATGACTAATATCTTTGTGCACTTATGGAATTCTCTAAATTCCAAGCTGTATGGCATGAAGCCCTTTTAATAATGAAGTATATATTCATATTCTACAAATCCTCATCAAGAAGAGATTTCATGCGACTGTATCGAAAAAAGGAAGTTTTGCTCTTTCATAATGCTCATATGTTAAAGAATAATATCAAAGAATAATACTAATAGATCTAGAGCCTACACCATACTAAAGGCCTAAGTCCTTCACAAGGGTTCGTGTTTGTCACATTGCAACTCACCATTTTAGAAAGAAAATCAAGCAAAGGAAAATGCTATTATAAACTCTCCAAACAAGCTAAATTAGTTTCCATGGCAAAATTGAGTCTAGTGATGATTGGTACAACACTGATGAGGTTACTACAGTGTAAAGTAGAACATGCGGGTTTCAAAAGGCTTTTATAAACCCCTTGATAATGCAATATAACATCCAAATAACCACTACGGAAGCATGAGCTAATGACTGAAATGGAAAAGGTTCAGCATGAAACTTCCATAAATTATTGTAGGTGCCTTAAATTCAGTTGTTTATTCAAACTTTCCTGAAGTGGCCAGATCCTTTCTCTTATACAAGTTTGATCCCTTCCCTGTTTTAGGAATTTCATCTAAAATCTATCCAGTCAATCCAAACAGCCATTTGTTATGCTGTACTTCCTTTTTGCTCCCCCCCTCCATCCCTCACCCCCCCCCCCCCAAAAAAAAAGATGTTTTCGAAGAGGAGAACTGTACTGAACCAAAACTGGAAAGATGATTTACCTAGGTTCAGACCCAAAGGGAATTAGCGTAGTTCTTATTCTATGAGGCCACAGGAGATTCATTCCTTTGTATGTTATCTACACTTCTTTCACTTTCTATTACATGAGAATTTGCTCTGAGACAGCAAGTCTGAAACCTTTCAGCATCTCCACAGGCATTGTCTCAGCAGAAGGTAGAAAGGGCAGATGACATCTGTTGGTCCATATTCTCTTACAGTTGATACTACTTCTACTGAATGTGATGCCAGCTTGTGGGACAGCTGAAACAAGAAGAGTTTTCTGCCTCCTAGCACTACAGCTTTTTTTGGCAGGTTTCTATTTGCTGCAGACTGTGCACATGGCGCAGAAGGAAACTTAACCTGCACCTTCTGAGATCCTGCCTTCTTCTCAAGGGAGCTGAATTTTGCTCACCTGTAGCTGCAGGTGGGGCACTATTATCTGGTTCATCCCAAAGAATCCCCTAACAGTCTCCAGGGCTCAAAACCGTAGGAATTTGCAGCAGAAATTATGAAATTCAGTCTCTCACTATCCTGTAATGTTATACACAAAATACTATTGGCAACACTATTGATTTGTTGTGTCTCAGTGTTGCTTATATATGTCACATGCATAAAACATTCACATAACTAGCCAAACAACTGCTTTTAAGTAGTAGCTCTCTGAACTACAGACTTGACAGAGACTGGTTTCCACAGTTCATTATCCTGTGGCTCAACATCTCCTCCTGCAAGGATCCTGGATCCTGCCATCCCTCAGTTACCCTATATTTTGTTGCAACAGACTTCAGAGGATTTCAAAACTCCTTCCCATGTCCTTTCCCACCAGCTGGGCAAGAGGCAGTGTGCTATGCCTGGCTCCAAGCTCACTGTGTGATGGGCTGGCAAGTTTGCCAGCATGCTAGCCAGCAGGCCAAACAGGAGAGAGCTCTGCTGAGCTCACACTGCAGCTTGTCTCTCTGCAGTGGCAGTGATTTGGATGTCTTTACTCTGCTTATTCACCAATTTTCCCCAAAGCTGTTCCTCTCTCCCTTTGTCGTACTTGAGGTAAATTAACCAATGCATTCACAAGCTAGTGGCTGGGTCTAGGGAACAGAAAAGCGGACAAACAGTATTATAATGCTAGGTTTTGCTTCCTTAGGAAATCGGATCAAGCTGTAGGAACTGCTGCAGACTGACACTTAATAGTGCTTCCATCCCCTTGGCCATTCTTTTTCCAAAGTGAATGGCCAGCATGGAATATTTCAGGAAGCACTTCTTATTGCTGTGCAGTATTGCTGTATTACTGGATTTCAGGGCCTACTGGGAAGCAGAATCTTAAACAATGAGGACTGAAGAGTTTAAAACTGTTATGACAGTGTCAGTCTGAAAATCTCATTCAACTATTAGAAAGTTAGGACATATAACTCAATTCATCTGCGTCTGATTCATTTCTTCGGCTGAAAACATCATATAGATGAAAGTATTCTCTTCTCAAGTAATTATTTTCAGTGTGATATTGTTGAATTAGAAGATGACAAAGGCAATATATTCCTGTATTAGACAAGCATAATGTATTTCCATGAAAAAATGATGAAAAAGTACAGATTACTGTGTATTAAGAAGCAATACCTGGTATGCCCATGAACAGCGCTGAGGATCATATTGCTTCTCTACAGTAGATTTGTTGACATTTTTAATTTTGCATGCATCCAAATCCCATAGCTTTATAAAGCATCAGTAAAGATGCAAGAACAAATATAGCCTGTAGCTAGCTCCAGAGTCCCACTGTTCCCAAGTCCCACTCATTATATGACTGTCAGCCAAGCATCATACTGTTTTCTTCACTTCTCATATTTATTGCAATAATATTAAGACATTTGGTGCAAGCAGATTTAGTTTAGGCAATTATTTTCATAAAAGAGAAATTTTACTTCACTCTCTTCCTCTTGATTTTTACCTGGCCCCCTAAATGGTGAATTCCTCCAGCGCACTTAATCTCCTTGTCTGCTCCTGCAGGCAAAGCTTTTTCATGTCATGCCCAGCTCCCTTGGCTACAACAATGGAAAATGTGCAGCTCAAGTTAGGTGGAGCATCAAATCGTATCCACTGCATTAGATTTATACTTGTCTCTCTCTCTTCTAGTACCAATATACTTGCTCTGAAAAGTTTACGAACAAACTTTACCAAACTCGTTAAGTGGATAACACCAGGAAAAAAGAGGTATGACTGGAAATCCATCCACCTTTCCCAATGAGGTGACAACTGCCATTGTTATCTAGAGGATTGTTTGCACCTAGCTAACACAGAAGAGAGAAAATAATCTTTATTTTTTACTATCACACTAGATTTGTGCATTATTATACAGAACTTAACAGTTCTGTTGCAGCAATATCTTGATCTAACATTTCACAAGGATAATTGTGCTCAGACTAATAAAGAAAAAACAGACTTTTCTCAGCAGCACATATGAAAGTCTGATTCTTTACTTACATTGCTTTATTTAGAGAGACAGTCAGACAGAGAAGAGTGAACATATATAATAAGTGCTCATGAGTTAGAACCTACTTGGAAGAGAACTCCTAACAGGAGAGTTAAAAATAATACCAATCACAGCAACAGCTAGAGTTTACATTACATTATTAGTATTCATATAAAATATAAAAATACAAAAATTAAGGCTTCTGTTCTTCCACATCTATTAACATCTTCATTCAAAAGGGTAAACAGAACTAAAGAGCAGAATTTGGATATAACGATGTGTTGCAATTTTTCCATATTATATTAATTTATTTAGGGACTGTTTCTCACTGACCATCTTCCTAAGGCTTTCTAACACCCCTCCATAATGCCCAGCTTATCAGTGTTCCAGGAATGGCACTTAAAGAGTTAATCTGTGGCTTTCTGAGAGGGAAATTAATCATTTCCAATTATATCCTAGAGAAGCATTCCTCAGAGAATGACTAGGAATTATCCTCAGAAGTGTGCAGCCAAAGAACTTATTTTACGCAGCATAGCTGTATCAGAGCAAAGCACAAGCTAGTTCTGTATGTGCAGCACTGTGCGTAAGCTAAAGCTCAGACCTTATATAATGAACGCAGTGCAAGTCCTAGGTAAAAAGATATTAATTGAAATCTTATCCAGGAATGGAAAAATTTATGAGAATATTTGAGGTCCATAAAACCTTTAGGGCTTCTCAGAAATCTCTTATCTGGAACGTGACCTAACTCTGAAGTTAGCTCTGCTTTTAGCAATAGGTTGGACTAGAGACCTCAAGGGATCCCCTCCAACCTAAATTATTCTGTAACTGTATGATTCAGTTGAAGGAGTTAGCGCAGAAAGGGAGGTTTGCATTTGCCTAGTCGTTTACATTTTCATTTTTGTAGTGCCCGCCTGTATACTCAGTACGTTTAGATATTAAAAAAAAAAAACTGTGAGAGTAAATAAGAGTAGCATACTATATTGTATAAAGTAAATAATCTCCAATTTATAGCTTTTTGGCTGGAAAAGACCAAAATAATTCTTTGGTAACCTTACGTAAATCAAAAGCATAATAAATAAATAGGAAACACAAACTGAAGTGTACATGAGATCAGATCATTTTTTATGCTTTGGAAAAGAGACAGAGACAGAGCTAGCAGGATGGATGAGGTCCACATTATTTCTCCAAGCCATTGCTTTAGCTTTAGGCAACAGAGACTTTTGTATTAGCAAGATCCTAAACATCAGACGCCCTAAAAAGACCTTAAAATTCTATATAGGTCTAGGAACTACCTGATAAGGGAAACATAAGGAAATAAAAAAAAGAGTAAAAGCAAAACAAAGAGCTAACATGATACTCTTTCAACATATTCTCTTATTCTTTTCTTCCCCCTCCAGTTTCACTTTGTTTGCTCAGACTTTTCCTGAGCAATGTGCTTCCCATATGTATCGAAAGTATATAGCACACAGTATACACAGGCCCCTAGTGTAGAAGACGTGCCTTGAATTCTCTGCAGTTAATGGGGTAAGAAACTTTTATAGGAAACTGGAATTAAAGCAAGATGCAATGACTTTTACATTTTCATATTTCCAAGTAGTACTAGTGAACAAAATGGATCTCAGTTCTGTCAATGAACTGCCCATTTTATCTTTGACCTTTAGACTGACTTCCTACAGCTTCTGCAAAGAAATGTACATTTACATGAAAGGTAATTTTCTTCTTTGGCAGGAGTTTTGCAGACACTCAACTCTGAACATGACATTTTAAAAGCTTTCAAGACAATACAACAGAAATATTAGTAAGAAACTCCCTAGAAATTAGGATAGCCAGTTAGGGAGGAGCCTAAAATATTAAGTTATGGATACAGATTGAAATACATCAGAATACATCAGAAATTAGAACTACTTATACATACAAGGACCTAACCATTATTGATATCTCGTGATCACAGCTCAAAAATTTTTTGAGTGGCAAATTGATTGACCTGGACAGGCTGGAGAGGTGGGCGGAGAGGAACCTCATGAAGTTCAACAAAGGCAAGTGTAAGGTCCTGCACCTAGGCAGGAATAATCCCATGCACCAGTACAGGCTGGGGACTGACCTGTTGGAAAGTAGCTCTGCCGAGAAGGACCTGGGAGTGCTGGTGGACAACAAGTTAAGCATGAGCCAGCAGTGTGCCCTTGTGGCCAAGAAGGCCAATGGTCTCCTGGGCTGCCTTAGGCAGAGTGTTGCCAGCAGGTCGAGGGAGGTGATCCTGCCCCTCTCCTCAGCCCTGGGGAGGCCTCCCCTGGAGTAGTGTGTCCAGTTCTGGGCTCCCCAGGACAAGAGAGACATGGCACTCCTGGAGAGAGTCCAGCGGAGGGCTACCAAGATGATTAGAGGGCTGGAGCACCTCTCCTAGGAAGAAAGACTGCAAGAGCTGGGCCTGTTCAGCCTGGAGAAGAGAAGATTGAGAGGGGATCTCATCAACGTGTACAAGTATCTGAAGGGGGAGTGTCAAGAGGATGAGGCCAGCCTCTTCTCCGTGGTGCCCAGCAACAGGACAAGAGGCAACGGGCAGAAACTGAACCACAGGAAGTTCCATCTGAACCTGAGAAAAAACTTCTTCACTGTGAGGGTGACAGAGCATTGGAACAGGTTGCCCAGAGAGGTAGTGGAGTCTCCTTCGCTGGAGATATTCAAAAGCCGTCTGGATGTGACCCTGGGCAATATGCTCTAGGTGACCCTGCTTGAACAGGGAGGTTGGACTAGATGATCTCCAGAGGTCCCATCCAACCTAAACGATTCTGTGATTCTGTGAAAACCAGAAACTGATAGCTACTTTACTATATCATTTTGTCCAAGGAACAGTCAGTTCCCATACAAGAGACAAACTTCCAGCGACATATTTTCTCCTCAGGCTCACTTTAGCAATACTTTTTCATTTTTAGTCTGCAGTACAACAGCCTTCTGATCCCTTAGCAAAACAAAGGTCAAAGAAACTATCTTCACTTTTAAATCATTATTTATTTAGACATTTACTGTGATTTTTGATCAGTCATCATTTTATTTTTTATAGACCTCTTGTTCTTTCTTGCTCTTTCATTAAATATACAAGGGTACTCTTTACTAGGAGTCTTAAGGTATATGAGTTCACTTAGTAGTTTCACATTTTTATTATTTAAAAAAAGATTTTAGAAGATACGTTGGCATTTTACTCACCCTTTCTATTGTTAAGGGGAGTTGCTCCTTTTTTTTCGCTCAGAAACAGATTAAAGCCTACGTGGTTTTGTCAAAATACTTGCATGAAAAATGCAAATTCCATGTCTTCCATGACCCATTTTATTAAACTGCATGAATTAATTTAGTAAACTATCACAGAGCTGTAAATCTACATGAGTTCAAAAAGTACACAAATCAGAAATAGTGACTACTGCACTAATAAAAGTACTGCTGCAAGACATTCCCCCCCAAAAACTAATTCATAAGTGACACTCAGATTCACTTATTCACTCACAGATTTGGAGCAGGTATCAACGAGTAAGTATTAATAAAATATTTGGACATACTAAATAATAATCAATGGCCTTGATTTTCCTACATCCTTTGCTATTCCAAGACTATATTTTTCATCTTTCTTTTTACTGCTATAGCCAGTGCTTTGCTATCCATTCCAAGAAGGTAAGTTTTGCCAGCCTAGCACAACTCTACCAGAGAAAACTACCCATACAGACTGCGCAACACTATCTTTTTTATGACAAATTCTATTCTGCAATTGAAATATGGAAATTAAAGAAAGTTCCTAATATAAGTATCTGGAAATATTACAAATGCTAAAAATATAACTACAGGATTACAGCAAAAATTACTAATGCTGGAAATAACTGCATAACCTAGGAAAGCGTACTGCATGATTATTACTTCATAGGTAGTGTTCTTGACTGATTTATAGTCATAAGAATATTTGATCTGAACTTGCTCTAAATCAGTTAGCAGCCATTAAAGTAAATCTATCCAAGCAATTTCTCCAGTTTGCACTCATTATAGTATCTAGTCTTTTTTTCAATAACATATTATACAGGAGTTTTAAGGAAGTCATTGGGACTTCATTTACTTCTGGATGTTTGTCATGGTCTTCAATATTCTGAATGAACTTGGGTAATTTCAGAAAACAAAATAGATAGCTTCTTCCAAGAGGCCTTTCCATGAGGAAAACTTAAAGAATATCTCTGCTTTTCCATTAGAAAAGATGGGAACAACTATATCACTTCATAGTGAAAAAAATCCTTTTAACAAATAGTTATATATGTTTTACATGTGTAGATAGCAGTGATATTTGAATTTGAAAAATATCAAGAAATTGTAAAGTGCTGTATTTCATTTTTTGACTGCATAATAACCTATATAACATTTAGAAATCACTTTCCATTTTATTGATTTCATACTTTTTTTTTTAATATCCTTCTGAATTTGTAAGCTACTCCTTAAATAAAAATCTTATGCATTTTAATGCGGAGCTTTATTGCAGGAAGCAAAAAAGCAATAATCATCAATTGCAATAATCCATTTCACACCTTTGAACCAGATCAAAACAGATATCAACACAGAACCACATTAGCATTTAATTAATGCCTTTTAAAAATGAAACTTAATAAACTATGCCATTAAGAGTGCTTTTAGAACAGAGTGCAAGCCAGCAATCCCCTAAGCATAGATTTAAGTGCTATATAAACTTCATTTAGGTTATTATAATTTTTCTAGCTAGAAGCAGATCCTTAGCACATTCCAGCAAGCTAAACCTTTCTTTTCCTTTTCTCTCTCTCTCCCTCTCCCTCTCTCTCTTTTTTTTTTTTTTTTAATGTTGCACTGAATCTGTGACACCAGAAATCAGGGAAAACAGTGAGTTTATTAACTACAGTAAACTATCCTCAGTAGAAGGAACTTCCGAGAAAAGCCTGACTAACACGTCTTGCATTAGAGAAGATGCTGCATATGTGTTTAATTGATACAATTTTAGTTCCTGTGGACTTCTACCTTGGTAACAATCTTAAGGCGTTTCAAATATGAAAGCTGCATTATAGTGCAAACATGCAAACTTGCTAAGGTGTTGAAGGTATAATGAGGAATGCAACTTGATACTCTCTGTACTTCTGCAACTAGGTACTCCCTTAGCTTTGATTTAACTGTCACTTGAGTCTTAGTGCTGCTGTGGCATTTGTTCTAGGAAAATGGTTATTTCAAACAGATACATACCTGCACAGATGTGCATTGCTGGCAGGGACTTTGATAGAAGCAAATTTCATGAAGCTGGTGACAGGCTTAAATCCTCCAGCTTATACATACTGCCATTACAGGAATGCCATATCACATTCAGGCTATTTTGTGCCCTTAAGGTCCTGTCTTCCAGAGATGATTTGAATACAGGAGAGGAAGAAAGCATTACATCTATTAGGCTGCATACCTCACTTTAGCTAGCTTTGGTTCCCAGACAAATTGTTTTAGAACTTGCTGTAAAGAAACCAAATCTTGATCTGCAAAGAAAGATCCGTACAGAGTTCATTCACTGTACTTTATAGAGGCCTTAAAGTCCCTTCTGCTGGGTTTATACTGTAATGTTGAAGCTGTAGACAGTAGGAAGTGTAAATGAAATTATTTGATACTTAAAATGTTCTGTCACAACATCCCAAGTTGAAAAAAGATAATGTAAGTTATTTGAACCCTCAACACCTGTGAGAAAAGGAGGAGCAGACTGTATCAAAGCAGTCTGCATGTGCTGTCTCAAAATACCACCTTTCTTCTCAAACTTGTAACTTCACAATTCCCTGTGAGAGTTTTCAGGGAAATATCACCTAGCCGGTGTGCTTAATTTTGCAGAAAATGAGCTTGTCTAAAGACAGCTTTAGGATTTGTCTTTCAAGTAAACGGTACGGCTTAGTCTAAAGCTGTATTTCAACAGCGTACTACAGAAAACTTATCTTTACTTTTTGCAGTTAAACTACTTGTCCAAAGATGACATTTTGGAAATTTCCTTTTAGAAGGATTCTTATTCTACGGTACTCTGCATGTTTTATAACAAGGAGAAGAGAAAGGAATCCACTCCCTTGTGCAAATAAAGAGCTTCTTACTTTTGACCCAAAGGCAAAGATGTACAGTTTCCTCAAATACAAAAGTCAGTACCCAGCTGTGCAATCTTCTTCCTTTATTGCAAAACTCCTGAAAGCATTAAAAATCAGATATTAGAGTCAAAAGTTCTTGAAAATGTCAGTTTACTCTTCTTGTTAAACCTAAAGACTAGGGTTTGTTTGTTTGTTTGTAACTAGGTCGGATATATCAGTTCTTATTCCTTCCTTAGAAAGAGAAGAATTATAGACAAAGCTAGTAAAACATATAAACTATACATATATTGCATTATTGCGAGATTACATGGGGGCAATTTCAAGTAAATGCACGTTACAGTATTACGAATTATAATATGTTCTGATTACAGATACGTATTTGCAACTTAATCTTACCGGTAGCAAATGTGTTATGTTTGTGTTCACACAATATATTATTATGTCAAGACTGACTGTCAGCTCAAGCTGCAACTCAGATTGGGCACATCCCAATAGGTTGAAGTGCTCTCCCTTCTACTCATAATGACTTGATTTGAGTTAAATTCATTTAAAAACCACAAAGTTAGCTAATCCTCTGCAATTCTGTTGAAACACTCAAGTTATTTCAAAGGGCACCAGGGCAAGGGAAAAGAATCTGACGTTTGTCATAGCAGTTTTCTTTATCAGCTCACCTGCTACAAAAGCCGCTTTTACCATTGGGCGTTTTGAACTAATATTTGCTGGACTGGTAACTACGTTCCAATTTGTCCTCAGCCATTTGCTGTTGCTGTGCTTATTGCAAAAGTTAAATTGTATTTTGCTCCATCAAGATCCTAACATTTTTCAGACACAATGAAGAGCAGAATAATAATACCCGTTAGTATATAGAATAATAGTATAGAATAATTAGTTAGTATATAGAATAATACCCGTTAGTATATCTACTTTAAGTAAAAGAATGTGATCACTGAACACACCTGTTATCCTAGTTTTGAACAAATTTGGTGCAATGTCTTTTTAAAAAGTCAAAATATCTTCAGTTCATCAGAACAAGAAGATTAAATTAATATAACCCTAGAATGATCACGTTAGCTTTATGCCTCAACTCTTATTTACAAGGAGAAACCCAGCCTGCTTAATTCACAGTTTATAACCCCTAAATCCAAATATAACTGCTGCCAACTGCAGCATGCTTTGAAATCTCTCACACAGTGAGCCCAAAACATAAGGTACACTGAGCTTCCCCAGCGCTGAGGAAGCAGACTGCCAGGAGCTCTATTCCATCCCTTGCATCTTGGGAGAAACACGTACCCTCAGCAACTGCATAAATTAGATCATTTTAGGAACTGGCTAAATTGGTATATTTTAATACCTTCCCTCTCCTCCCATTCCCTTCCCATCATTCAATAATAAATTTACCAAAGAGATTTTGCACCAGATCATTCTTAACTGTTCTTGTTCTTACTCTTTATTTAGTAATATCAAGTAAGAATATTTTTTCATTTTCTTCATTCAATCAAGCACATTTGGCTCTGGCTCCAACATGTCTACCACATTCTCAACAGCGCAAATGGCATCCTGTCCCACTTCTGCTTTATGCTTCCCTGTAAATAACTACAAAGGCTCACAGAAATACCACCCGTGATATTGCACTGTAGTCTTTGGAAAGGCTTTGTAGATCACTTCCATGAATATTTCAAAGGCGCATCCACAGTTAACTGTTGGAGAGCTCATACTGAAGAATTTATTTTTCTGTATCTTGATCTATGCCAACCAAAAATATTTTCTACTAAAAATGTTTTCTCTTGCTTTATGAAAGTTAACAAGATCAGAAATACACGTTAGCTATTAACTGCATTACATGAACTAAATCAGTCTGGGAATTTTCTAATTAGGTACATTTCTATATCTAACTAGCAGAGTTTCTGCAAAGGAAAATCTCATTTAACTAATTTATTAGATCTTTATGAATGCACTGAAAAGGAATAAATGAAAGAGATTAATATAATTTATTTAGACTTTGAAAAGACCTTTGACAAGGTCCCTGACAGGAGGCTACTAAAGGAAATATGTAGTCATAGAATGAGATACAAGAAATTTGAAAGGCATCCCAAACTCACTTGGAGACAGGAAACTGATATTCAATGACTCATTTTTATCAAAAAATTATTTGATGAAAAGGGCAAAAGATTAATAGTAGAGTGGCTGGTGGTTCTGTGCCAGGTCCAGTGTTATTTATTGTATTTATTAATGAACTGGAAAAGGGATGAGCAATAAGGTAAAAAATTTGCAGATCATGGAATTATCTGGATGGTCAAGTCCGGAGAGGAATGAAAGGAACTTCAGTGAGACATGTTAGAAGTTACATACATGGACAACATGATGTCAAATAAAGCTAAAAGTTGATAAAAGCAAAGTAATGATCACTGACAAGGAAAATATATCTTGCATCCTTCTAAATTAAATATAACATCTGAGGAAAGGGAACTGGATCTTAATAGTCACAGCTCAGTGAAGGCCCTAATTTCATACCCAGTTGCATTAAAAAACCAAATCAGAGCCTTAAAGGCAGCATATGGAATGGGATAGAGAATATAGAAAGTATTTTTATTACCTTAATATATAAAATACTACACATGGTCTTTCCAGCTCAGAAAGGTGAATAGCTTTGAAGGGCTCAGAGAGGAAAAGAATAACAAGGGTACCAAAGCTCCCTAATGAAAGCATACTGAAAATACTAGTGCTGATAATATCTATGAATAATGAACGATATACAGAAGGTAGAGGGAGAGGTTCTGCTCTAATACCAAATGGACCTAAGTTAAAAGGTTATTTTGAAAATTTATCATGAATTTTAACATTATGCACAATAACCCGTAAAACTCACTGTCCAAGCAAGTCATAGAGGTCAAGGATATAGCAAGATTCAAAAAAGAAGGGTGTTTATGTAGATAACAAAATAAGCAAAGCTATAACAGCTGAAGATATACAATTTTATGAAAGCTATCAAATTTTTAGGGAAATTAAACCTCCTAATTCAACGTTTAAACCAGATTTAATAACAATTAGAAAGAGACCTAATCAGAGGGGAGAGTTTTTCTTCCATTTATTCTCAGCGAAGCTATTATATTCTCTTTGAATCTAAAGTTGCTGCTCCTTGAAGGAACCTTATACCTTTCCCAGAATGGCACTCCCGTGTTGCCAGAAATCTCACCCTAATTCTGACTAAGGAAACTAAACCTATCTAAAGTTAAGCAACCAAATTAATTACCTGCCAGCTTAAGAAATAAAAAACTCCCACTGCGAACAGTGAGCTAGATCCAGGTTTCTAAGCTATGGTTGCTAAGACAATTTCACAAGCGGCGGAAAAAAATAATAATAATTTTTAATAGGCACTCAATGTCTGAGTTTACTGAACAGCTGAAATTATCTCATTTTCCTGAAGTTCTTCAAACGGCCTTTCTCTGCACTGTTACAAAACGAGCGGCACCAGACCACTGCTATGAAACTTAGGGACACGACTTCTGCTAGGCCTTTCCTCTTAGGCCTTTCATTACACACATACCCGTAGCAAAGAGTTTTTGTTTTAGTTGTCATTAGAACACATACACAATGTGTAGTTGAAAGAAATTATCTTTTTATTACAATTAGTCAAGGATCATTTCTTTCTGAAAATTAATTACGACAATCAGCAAGTAAGTATCCTGCTGAAAGTTTCTCACCTTGACTACAGCTTTTCAAAGCCACTGGTGTGTTCTCAGGTGGAAACAAATAGGAAGAAGGGAAGGAATTAACTACTTTGGGCAGTGAAAACAGCAGTACAGAAAAGTGGCCCTTTCCTGAACCTTGCTCTCAGGAATAGTACAGGAGTCAGATCCTCCATAGCTGCTGCACTTCATCTTAAGCGTAATCCATTATGCCAGCCTCAACAACAGAAATCTTTTGCCTGTACTTGCAATCTTTTGTGTAGTTAAAGGTCAGTGTGCACAAGCAAATGAAACGCTTCTCAGAAGAGGTTAGAGCGGGAAAAATCTACTTGTCTTATCATCTATAAAGTGCACCAGGATCTTCATCTCTTCAGAAACAGGGCAAGTTAACAACACGCCCATGTTTAGGGCATGATCACAGACATCAGATGGCCTGCCTGATGTTGAAGGAGTAAGCCTAGGAGACAGTGAAATGCAAAAAGCATAAAACAATCTCATTAAGAGTTGCTCAGTCTGTTCCCTTCCACCTGGCACACATGGTCTTTCATGAAACTAATGGATATGAGAACTCTGGGTTATTCTAAACATAAGTGACAACCTCATCCATTAGGCTAGATGAATCCGTGGTCCGACCCTTTGCATCCATTTTCATGTTACGCACATGCAGAAAAACATCTTTCTGTATTTGCTCAGCTGTAGAACTAGCAGAATAAAACTGATATCCTTAATAAACCTCATTGATTAACAAGAAGCTTTATTTACAGAAATAACTTACAAGGACTAGTACCATTTAAGCTGCAGTTTGCAGATAATAAAGGCTGGAGTTCAAAATCTGAATTGGTATGTTCTTGATAGTCTTAAAAACAATGATCAAAAATCACCTCAAAGAACACAAATTGGCCGTCTAAAACGTTCTGATGGAGGACCAGAAGACCAGACTTATCATGGATCTGATAAGTTTACGCTGCACAAGAACAGAGAGTAACTTGAGATCCAAAAAAGATCATTTTATAGAGCTAACACAGCCTGCCACTCAATAAGGCCCAACACCATTCTAATACGATTATGTTCCTTGCTTCTCCTGAGCAATCCTGGCTTGTCCTAGCTCAGGCAACGCTGCACCTCAGTCCATTGTGCAGCATAAGAAAACTTAAAAGATAGTCAACCATGAATTCTGTAACTCCGTAAATCCAGTCCACTGCAACCAGACATACCGTACTCTTCATCGGTTTCAGAAAACATTAGATTAAATCCCAGCATGTGTACACACTATTCTGCTGAAGTGGAAAGGGTAGAACTTAATGGATTTCTGAGCATCCACAAACCAGATGAGTTAGAGCAAGAACATGCTGAATCGCTTAAAAAACCAAATGTCTAAAAATAGGTCAGAATGGCTATTTAAAGTACTGCATGCTTTCTTGACAATGTCTTGTTTATTGCTCTAACTTTGTCAAACCCGTCCCAGTATCTTTTATTTATTCATTTATTCTTCATCCTGGTACTTTTGCTACAGCATGTAATAATGAGGGCTGTACATTAAAACCTTGATTGCTATGAATGGTGCTTTCTTGTTAAACTGCTCCCACAAGACTGTTGATTTACACAGAAGCAAAGATATAGGTAAAGATTACAGAAATATTTTCCAATGTTAATGTGGATTTTCTAGAAAAAGACAACCTGACTAGAAAATATGCTTTTCTATAACGACTCAGTGAAAGCAGGTTTTGTATCTTCAGGAACGCACACGACAAGCAATAAAATCTCTTTACAAAGCCTATCCCTTCCTACATAATTATGACAGTGTTTTAAATCACACTGTTGATAAGGGTAAATATATTCTGCTCCTTATTAGCAACACTGCAAATTCAGGTTATCAAACATGTCCTTGAATAAATCAGATAAGTCTTTCATACATAACTAGGAAGAGGTACAGTTTAGGAGAGCCTGACATGTCAAACCTTATTTAAGTGGCAGAGGATTTGTCCCCTTTTACCTCTGCCCTTATAAGAATTCTTGTAGCTATCAGCTTTCGTTTTTCGTTGAAGACAGGGTGATTGCTTTCGTTGATGAAATATAAACACAGGATGGATGTTTTATTTTTATTCTCGGGAGAGGGGAGTGGTAATTGACAACAATAGGAAATGTCCAGTCAGCTTCTTATATGCCACTGTTTTTTTTTGTGTGTGCAATTTTTGGTAAATGCCAGGTATTACAGAATCACAGAATAGTTGGGGTTAGAAGGAACCTCTGGAGATCATCTGGTCCAACCACCTGCTCAAGGTCAGGTTGCCTAAGACCATGTCCGGCTGGATTTTGAATATCTCCAAGGACAGAGACTTCACAGCCTCTCCGGGCAACCTGTTCCAGTGTTTGATCACCTTCACAGTGAAGAAGGGTTTTCTTATGTGCAGATGAAATTTCCTGTTTCTCTTTGTGCCCATTGCATTTTGCCTTTCGTCCTGTCACTGGCCACCACCGAGAAGAGTCCAGCCCCATCTTTTTACACCCTCCCATCAGATATTTATAAACATTGACAAGATTCCAACCCCCCAACCATTCTTTTCTCCAGGCTAAGCAAGCCCAGCTTTCTCAGCCTCCCCTCTTATGAGGGGTGCTACAGTCCTTTAATCATCTTTACGGCCCTTTGCTGGAGTCACTCCATATCTCTATCTATCTTGTACTGGTGAGCCCAGAACTGGGCACAGTGCTCCAGATAGGCAGAATTAAACCTTCTCTGTAAAGCTGTTCACTAGCAGGTCAACCCCCAGCCCATGCTGGTACATGGGGCAATTCCCCCCTAAGTACAGGGCTTGGTGCTACCCTTCGTTGAACTCCATGAGATTCCCTGCTGGTTTCTCCAGACTGTCGAGGACCCTCTGAATAGCAGTGCAACCATCAGCCACTCCTCACAGCTTTGTATCATCTGTGAACTTGCTGAGGGTGCATTCGGTCCCATGATCCAGGTAATTAATGAAAGTATGAAACAGTACTGGCCCCAGTACTCAGTCCTCTCTTATCACAGCCCCTGGAGGACACCATTAGTCTGCAGACGGACATTGTGATGCTGAACCTGGCAGTTCAGCCAGTTTTCAATCCACTTCACTGACCATTTATCCGGCCTGTGCTTCATCTACTTCCTACAAAGAAGTTATGGGAGATGGTGTCAGAAAACCTTAAGTCTTCCTAAAGTCAAGGTAAGCAACATCCACTGCTCTCCTCTTATCCACCAAGCCAGTCATTTCTCCATAGAAGGCAATCAGATTGGTTAAGCACAATTTCCCCTTTGTAAATTCATGCTGAGTACTTCCAGTCACCTCCTGTCTTTCGTGTGCCTGGAGACAGTATCCAGAATTAGTTGCTCTGTCAGCTATCTCCTAGCCCTCCTTATTTCCATAGGTAACTTCTAGGTCACCATTAGCGTTTCATTCTTCTGAAAAGTTTCCCAGACGCTTTCGAATTCATTGGCATAAAGGGTGATGACATTAGCCTGATAAACAACTAAGTGACAACAATACCATTTTTTAAATACAGAGAGAAAAATTACTATTTATTCATTATCGTCAGTCATCATTTCCTTCACTTGATTTTCATTATGTAACTCTTCCTTCTCCCTGCTTGGGTTTATATTCTGTTGTACGGCTGCTGGCTAAACTGCATACCAACCATTCTCCAATGGAGCGTTTGGACAGCTTGTTCAAGTGTTCAGGAGGGGAAGGATCATAGTTATAAAATCAGAAAAAGCTACTCAAGAGGAAAAAAAGTAACCTTTTTGCATCCTGTAATACCCTACACAAGCAGCATCAGCTAGGCACCATCTGTTTTAGAATTTGGATGAAACATTCAATCTTGACTGGAAATTCAAGAATCATGCCTTTGAGAATCATTTCATGACAATCAAGTAAAGAGAAATGCTGCTAGATGACTTGCTGTTGTGTGCATGTTTTATGTGGGCAAGAATCTTCCTTTGAAAAGAAAGTTCGGATTGGGCAACTTACTCAGTGACAGCTAATTCTAGAGTTGTACGTGGTCACAGAAGCTGAAGACTAGTATAGATTTTTTGAGTGTGGCAGAACTGATCCTTTAAGCCACTTACTATCAAGACTTACACTTAGAGACTTCAACAGATTCTCCATTGTGTGGGAGAAGAACTAATTACAGGGATAGATCTCCAAAGAGAAGGAAATGTCACAGTTCCTCTGCCCTCTCTTATCACTGAGCTAACTTCTAAGGTCAGGATCCAGAGATTCAAGAAACCATACACACACAAAGATCATTCAGGATTTTTTCAAATAAATGAAATGTTAGAGAGACATTCATCCACATGTCTTTAAATTATTTAATGAAGGCATAATCTTTAACTCCATTTATAATGCAACTTAATGAGTATATTATCAAATACGTGCCTGTGAAGTAATGCTCTTACAGATTCTTACCATCTGGTTGCAATTTTTTTTTTTTTAAAAGGAAGTTAATGACTTTGAGAAACCTTTAATATATGCAAATGATTAATAGAACTCTTAGCAGTATTTCTGTGCATTTAGCCTAATATAGAGTCTCCTTAGATATTGAACTAATTCCCTTAATGACTGGGAAGCACATAGGCACATTCAAGTTTTTCATTGCAGCCACTACTCAAAAATATCCACAACATGTTTATTCTTATTTACTTGCTAGAGAGGTCTAAATATCTATGGGAAAATGGTGGCTTGGATGCTGCTGACACCTGATCTAGGGTTCCTGAAGCTCATTTGCTCCCAAGTAAGGAATCTTAGCCGAAAGAAATGATCATCAGGTCATTTTTTTGTGGTTTACTGTGTTCCAGCTTCTCCAAGGAAGGAGAAACAGTGTTTTCACTTCCTATGGTTGTAAGGTATTGTTTAGCCTCTTTGTTAAGCATGGGGACTTTCAAAAAAGCACATAATTGTCCCATCCAAATTCTTGGTGTGAAAATTGCACAGAGAATTGAGTTCTGGAATGCTTACAGGAGAGTCCCCTAAAATAGCATGATTAAAATATATATAAAATATGTATAGTCATAGTTTGTCTGCTGATAAAGATGACAGGAAAATCAGAGATGAAAAAGGACTTTTGTACTCTAGGATAAGGAATTCAACCATTTGAATACTCTTGTTTGTTATATGGCTTGCACATAATATCCTTCTAGAAGTTGCCTGCAAAAACCATTTATGCATAATATTCTTCCAGAAGTTGCCTGAAAAGCCATTTACCCTACTGTATAAATATTTTCCCTAATGGCCTTGAAGAAATCATAAGAAAACACTTTCTTTGTGAGGGTGTTTGAACACTGGCACAGGCTGCCCAAAGAGGTATCTCCATCCTTGGAGGTATGCAAAATCTGACTGGCTGCGATCCCAGGCAACCTGCCCTAGGTGACCTGGCTTGAGTAGGTGGTTGCACTAGATGATCTCCAGACATCCCTTCAAACATCAGACTTCAGAGAATCAGTTCAACAGTTGAATCTGTAACCTTGCTGTAGTTCTGAAGTCCAAATCTATAACTTTACTGTCGAAGTAGTTCTGCTGTGCAGGAAAGAATCTAAGATTCACCTGGTTATAAAGAGATAATGCATCTCTATTACCTAATTGTATACTTCACATGAAACGGAAAGATGTGCTAGGCAGTCCTTGGCTTGGGATGTAGAATTCCAAAATAAGTAAATTACCAAGACAGGCTGCACGACTTCACTTACTCAGGCTGCATGACCTGAAAAACATAGCCTTACACTTTCCTACATGTTGGCTTCACATCTCTCGCTACAGGCAGAGTAATGTTTTGTAACACACTGGTGGTTTGGTGGTTTTTTGTTTTTGTCCCCCCCCAAACCTTTCTAGAGTTTTTACAAGCAGTCTTTATGCTAGGTTCTGGAAGGAAATGAAATGTTACAAAACTTAAGTCTCCCTTCAGATGTAATCTTTGAACATTCCCTCATATGTACGATATGAGAAGACTTGTTCAGCTACACTGATGATGTGAAGTATGCAAAGACTCCACAAACATCAGTGAAAACAGAGAGGGAGTAATGAGGAAAAAGAGGAATGGGCGAGGGGAAAGCTACATCATGGAGGAACGGTAAGAAAGAGAAGCCAGCATAAACAAGATCGGCTCCTACTGCCACTTAAGTCTTCCAACTGCCCATAGCCAGTTAACAACTGCCCTCTGGCTATGCGTATATTAAATACTACTCATATCAAAATAATAAGGATTAGTTTTAAGGTCACTGAAAGAGTCCTTATTAAATGTAAAGTGCTCCCATATTTAAAAAAAAAAAAAAAAGAATGCTATAATTCTGTCCTTGTCAGTAAGGACTCTTTCATATTTGTGTATTTAACAGGCTTTATTAAACCATGCATCAATATTCCCACATTCTCCACATCTGACTTATATTTTAGCAGTCTGGGATGTTTCTAGAGAGGAAGAAGCTTATTTCTTTTAATCAAAAAAACACAGTGCTTTGAATACATATGATTCTTAAACTGTAATAGCACACTGGCTTTGGAAGATGAAAATAGGTTTTCCTAATTTTAGACTAGAAGTAAATTAGGAACTCCAATGAAATGCAAGAAATTAGTGAGGAACATTATTATTAGGTTCTTATTGAAGAACATAACCTTGAATTAAAGAGGAATTTGTCTAGAGTGCATTAAGAAACTGAAGACAAATCTAATATTACAAGATGCAAAAATGTACATGCAGGTTTGTAATTTGTGAGGAAAAAATACATTTTCATTTAATGTTTTAGGGGAGCGATTATTTATGAGGCAACTAGGCAATGTAGCTGTCTCTGAAGGCAAGTGCCAGTTACTTAGTGACAGTTGCAGCATGTCTGGTGCAGCAGTAGCATATCCAGTGCTTCAGCAGCAATTATTCAGTTGCATGCTAAAATCAGCAACGTTTTAATTGCTAGAATGGAAATTAATTCTTCAGGGGAGATTTGTCTTTTTTTTTTTTTTTTTTTAATCAGAGCTTTTTATTTTTTTCAGGAAGAATTTAGTGAAATTGATTCATGTTCCTTCAGATCACTATTTTCACCGCAGCAGAGTAGAATTTGGTAGTTCACAGTGCTTTCCATAACCAAGAGCAAACAGTGTTTTCAACATATGACATGCGGTAGCAATCAAACACCTCACTTGGCTTGTAAAATAGAACAAGTTGTCATCACAATGTCAGTGCAGCTCAAGTAGTCTTTACAACTTATAGTTAGTTAAACCTTCAGAATCTTAGCCACCAAGGGACATCATTTTACCAGCTCAAGGTTCACTTTTGTCAGTTATCCATTGTTCTTTTTTTCCTCCCTCAGTTTGTTAGATCATGTTCTTGATACAAAACAGTTTCTCTATATTTTAAGGCTCAGAGGAGAGTTATACTCCAATGCCAACAAAACTCCAAAATCTCAAGTCAGCTGAATCTCCGAAAGCTTTGGAAACAATAAAGTTACCTGGGCAACTTAGTGTGGGGTGAAGTCTCATGCTTCCAGACTCAAATCCCACACTTGCTCCAACCAAAGGTATTATCTCTTTATCTTGAGATAACCTCTTATCTTTAGAGGAGGGACTTCAATTATTATAGAGAAAAAACAAAACAAAAACCCCTAGTTTTTGCTCATGTTGGCAACATTGCAACAAAATTAATTTCTAGAGTATTAGAAGGCTATGAAGATAATCCTTTTAACCCACAGCAGTCTCATATGTGCAAGTGTAGACAAGCTAATCCATCACCGTTCATGCTCAAAAAGAGGGAGCTGCAAAGTTAGTGATGAAAGATATTAATAGATTGAACATGTTACTTGGTCAAGTTTTCCAAATTATTCAATATATAGCTCTGTTACAGGTTTTAGGCAGTCAGCATAATTTAGATTCATAAAGAGATTTAGGCCAAAAACCTAAGCTGTCCCTCACTACTATTATTTGTGGTTTATAACCCAAATTCTCCTTAGGCCATACTATCCTGAAATAAGGTAACTCCTGTCAGACAAAGTTATTTTCAAGAGCAATTCTCTATCAAGAAATCATAAATTATTTCTGTTACAGGGGAAAAAAAAAATCTCATGTCATTTAAACTTTTTACAGTATTTCAAGTTATTTTGTGTGTTGCTGTCTTACTAACCTGGAAGAGAAGAGTTTAGTTCAACCTATGCTGCTAAATCTAAGAAACTGAAAGAAATGGTAATTTTAGTTAAATGTCTGTTTTGACTGTTTCTTCCATTAATGATAAGAAAGCTCAAAAAGCACATCAGGTAACCTTCAGAATTGGATAGAGCTATTCCATTTACTGTATGTAGCTATCAAAAAAAGGTGTGTGTGTGGGGGGGAATACCGATATTTTGTTTTGTAAGCTCCATTTCTACATATAAAGGAGTCCATGTCTGCCTCAGGAGCCCCTGCCATTTAGTCTTTCAGTATAAACAGAGAATTAGTGTGAAATGCTGTTTTCTTTCCTTAAAAATATTATGTTTCTTCTGACTATAGTTCCTTTCTATCATATTCAAATAAAAGTTATGAAAGTGGGAAATGAAGTATTAGCCTTTCTGTGATACTACATCGAGTGCTTTTACTAATTGGGGAAAAGCCTCAGTGACACTCTGATCAGCACAGGCAACTCCACAGCAGTTAGAAAGATATCTCCTTCATTGCAATCATTAAAGAACATGCAAAATGATATATTAAGCTGCACTGATTTAGCTTAAATTATTGCTCAAATCTCCTTCTGAGGATGCTTTTGAAAATGAAATTGGCATAACAGTTAAGCTTTGCATATTTATGTAGCATATGTATGCATATTAAATATCATGTCAAAATTGCATGGATCTGACACAGAAGCTGAGCAGTAGTGTAAAAAAGAGTTTATATATCAGAATCCTAACTCATACAAATTGTTGAGCTTTCCTTCCCCCAGTGAGATGATTCTTGACTGTTCTCCTCCTCATATACTTCACTGACACAGAATTGACTACTTTAGTAGCAGACAATATTGAAGGAAGCCTGAAATAAAACCACATTAAGAAACAGGATTCCTTCAATCACTGAAAATATTAAAACAGGCCAAATGGGTCAACTGGACTCCTTCCCGGAGGTATAAATTTAATTCTGTAATGATTTGAGAAACTATTAAAAATTAATAAAGTCAAAGGAAGCTGAAATACTTAAGGGTAAGACTTTTATACAATGCAGGCAATTGGAATATTTCAAGTGTATTATATTACACACGTATAACCTAGTATTAGAGAGACTTTATGAGAGACTAAAATTTACATACAACATTTGTACTTTGTCAACTGAAAGATCATTTTGGTCATATTGAAGATATATGATAGAGTGAATTAACCTATTTGCCCACATAAAGAAACAGTAGAAACAAAGCCATAGTTCTTCACTCCTACAGCCTTACATTCATTTCCCTAGCAGGCACATCGAGAACAATAACACCCTTCCCAGCTAAGATGATAAATGAGAACTTGTAAAGCATAGATAGAAAAGCACTACAGAAAGCAAAATTGAATAAGATAACCAACATATTCCACGATTAAATTTCATATTAGAGGAATGGTCAAGCTTTCTCAGGCCAAGAAGAGTGTGCACTGTGAAAGAGCTACGGAATACTTAGCTACAGCATCTCTCCTCAGCTTAAATGAGGAGGGGGGGAAAAAAAAAACAGAAGAAAAAAGGCTCTTCCCTGTGCTTAGGTATAGTTGAAGAGAGGATGACAGCTTTTCCCGGTTCTTTGCATTCCAAAGTTTCTCCCACACACATACATATGCATCTATACAGATAGATAGAAATATCAGTAACTTTAAAGATGCTAGTCCAGCTTTATATATAGTATTTTCTTGCTGTGTGTATATCTATATATAGCACACATATATTCATTCAGTATTCTCCCTTTCCTTGCATACCTACATATACATACACATACATATTTATATACACATATCTATATCTATCTATCTCTCTATATATAGGTTTTTGAGTACTTTTAACCACTGAAAGCCAAACAAAAAATAATACATTTCTGGAAATCACCAGATAAGGATTCCAGTCCTTGTTTATTTGAATGCATAGGAGCTTGAAAGCAGAAGTTATGCTATCTTAATACTGAGGCACCTGAAGTCAAAGTCTATTCTACAAAAAGTCTTTGTCATAGGGATTTTGTCATAGTGATTGACAGACTTCATACAGGCACAAACCAGTAATAAGAAAAGATGCAGACCTGACAGGACAAGGAACACAATGGGACAGTATGTATGTACAATGGGACAACATGCTAGCATGCTAACAAGATAAACAGCAGTCATAGTATGGGGCAACCTAATGGATAAGGATTTGTACTGTTTGTTTGTTTGTTTGTTTAGAAAAGGAACCCCTGAGTTTTTAGAGAGCTGGAGAAGAATTACCAGACAGACATCCGGAAATTCATTAATACCTTCTCCCATCAATGAAGAGTAGTATGAAATAAGGTACAAGTGAGAAATTTCACAAATGGCTGGTGGAAATTAGCATCATACAATATTTGAAAGCAGCAGCTGGTATTATAATATTGGATGACGACTACTAGGCACTCAAAGGTTTCAATTTTGAAAATAAGCATTTAAAGTGTCACATTCTAAAAAAGGAAAAGGGAAGAGAAATAAAGATGAGGAAAATTAAATTTCTAGTAGCATTCTGACCAGACAGTTTCGGCTAAGACCACCTTCATCAAAACCAGAGAAGAGCATGCTGAAATAATAAAATTTTAGGAGAATAGCTGAAGTAGAAGGAGGGGAAAAGGGATAGAGGGGAAAGCTAAGAAGAAGATGGACTCATGAAAGCCAAGGAAGGACATAATTTCAGGAAGAGTGTGGCTGATCAGGACCAAGGCACCTCAAAGTTTAAGGATAAGAATGGAATATTGGCTTTGGCTCCATGAGTTTCCTAGAGATATCAACAAGAACGATTTCCAGGAGAATAAAAATCCCTATGACAATTGTAAGGAGGCACATTCCACAATCTAAGAGGCTGTAGGTGGAGGAACTGGTAAAATGAATGATGGAATTGTTAAAGTGGGAGATATAAGGCAACATTTTAATACAGAGGGAGGAGAAAGAAAGGGGAAAAGAATAGAAAATAGGGGAAAAAAAGGGGGGGTGGAAATCAAGTGGTGGAAATAGCAACATTCCCAAAATGTTATCATTCCCAAAATGTTATCATTAACAGAAAAACCCTTAGATCAGTGTATCAGTTGAAAAGTTGAACTAGTTGGTGACGCATTGGAGTGGATAATTTTCATTTATGTCTCATCCCAAACCTAGCAGCAGCCACATCTAGTGCATAATCTGGGAGTAAACAGGTCAGAATTGGAGAGGGAATAGCATATTTTTTGGATTTAGATTAATTTGCAGAAAGAGTGGTAGTCTAAATAAAGCAGAACATACTGCTACAATCACCAGAGCTCAAGTCCTGCTGCAGAGCCTGACCACACCTCTAGGCATTCACAGGACGGGGGAAAGGAGGGACCCCTACAGAACAAAAAAAATCCATTCCCCTACCAAATCAACAAACAAATAACCCCACAGGACTGACAAATTTATATAATGCAATGAAGCAGGGAAAACCTACAAATATCACAAGACAGGTATATGCCAAATGCCCCGAAGAGTGGGTTACAAAACTGTTTCATTATCATTAGGTTGCTTTAGGTCTTGAGAGTTTAGCACTTCAGTCTAACTTGGTAGAAGATCCTTCCTCTCAGGAAAAAAAAGGAACTAAAAGTAGCCTTCAGCTCTCTACATCTTCAGAAATATCATTCTTTGTCCATCCTAGGCTTAATATTTTGGGCCCTCCTTCCATCAGGTTTTCCCTTAGGGTTCCTCTTGTAGATCATAGGCTAAATTTAAATAGGTATCAGTACTATCTTTAATTTCACCAGGAGCATTATGATGGGACATTTGTAAGAATAAACATACTCCTAGAAAAGCTTAGTAGAAGACAGGACACAAAAAGCCTAACTCTGTTTTAACTGGAATTCTACATACAGGGAACAGGACAACATACACACAAGTAAAACTGAGGTACTCAGTGGATTAAAAAAGCTACAACTTTTCTTTTATCAGGTAGATAAAACAGTTGAATTAGTTTGCCTACACTTTCAAAAGACTGAAAATTACTTTTCAAATTATACCCTATATAATTCAAAAGAGAAATTTACTTTTTTTGTTGTTGTTGAACATCTGGAATCTATAATATTTATTTTTTATATATATATATAATCTATAATATTCACAAGGTATAATTTGAATTCATTGACCCTGAAACAGCATGAAAATTTACCTAACCCTCCAAGAGGTGATCAAAGTAGTTGCTAAATGCTTAACTAGGTGTCTCTGCTTAGCAATAAACAGTAATGTGTAAAGAAACTGAGGCGTAGTTTTTAGGCAAAATAGTTTGTGTATTTAGGCATTGACAGTTAAAGCTAGAGAAAAAAGGATCATATTTAGCATACCTCATTTGAGAAATGGAGATTCATGTTTTTATTTTGGTGCTCACTGACCTTGAAGATGGATTCATTTCTTAAAGTAGCACATCTTCAAGCCTATTCCAAGCTCCTCTAACTTTCTAGAGTTTAAAGCTGTGCACAGAAGAACACTGTGCTCTAAACACTGAGAAAAAATACAGTAAAAATCAAAGCTGGAGAAAGATTTTTAAAGCAGATAAGAACATTGACAGTATCTTGTGGTGGTAGCTGCTAAACGTAATCAGAAAAAGTTACAGTAGCCGATGAGAAGCTACAAGAGTTATGCTAGCCTGGGAAAAAACAGATGATGTTATGCCGTGCCAAGTTTATACTGCTCATTGAAGGAATTTTGGTGATGGTAAGGCTACTGAAAGTTTGCAGGAGCTGCTTCACAGAGACTGCATTTTAACAGTTTGCTTCACAAAGGGCTCCATATAATTATGTCTTAGGAAAACAACAGCTGTAAAACAGATTACCTCCTAGCAAGTCTAGGACTATAAACAGTATGACCAGGAGTAGCACAGATTATGGCCCCTAAGCCTCTATTTATTTATTCTAAGTGAAAAAAGTCCTTATCTGTGGTGTACAAATTTCCACATTTAGTCACTACCACCCCCTGCACACTGTCAAACAGGTATGTTTCAATCCCTCATCAGCAAGTACACACAACGGTTTGCAGAAGAGTGGGAGTTGTCACCAACCAACTGCTGCCTTAAACCCCCAGAAATCTACTTCAATTACTGCCACAGCACCTGCAAAACAATTACATAATTCTACTTTAGCAAACGCTATTTCTTCTCCTTCTTATGAAGCAGTAAAGGAGATGCTTGGGTCTGATGAAATATTAAGTTATAAATGTTTCCAGACAGTCACAGTTATATTGCTATCTTAAGTACTAGCTTTCCATTGCCTGTGAGGACATCCTTCACACACTGAGAATGTGCAAGGCCTTTAAAAATTAAAAATAAGCGATTAGCTCTTTAAGACTCACCCATGGAACAGCATCCTAAGGTATTACCTTTTGAAAAGAGTCAAAAGTCCTTCTCTTATGCAGCTGATTATCATAATTCGGTCCAGATCACCTATCACTAAAGTCAAAAAGCAGTAACATCACTAGCATGAAAGAAGTGGCTTTCCAAAGCACTATGCAAGGCTGATCCAACAAGCAGCTACCAGTACTACTGCTGTGCTAAGTTACATTGCACCATGATCTAGTTCAAACACTTTGCAGTAGACTCACTTGCAACAGAAATAACCTAAGCGGGTAGGACTGCAGCACAAAGTAGCTTGTACAAGAGCAGACCTCCTGTTCTTCTGAGACCTTTCCTCCATGCTCTGCCTCTTCTTTTTCTTCTTCAAGTCAGATCTTAAGGAATGAAGCAACAGTGCAATTTCATCATTCTTTTTTCTGTTTTCTCACTAAGGAAAAAAATTTTTGATGCTGATTTACTGTTTGGATCACTTCTTATTAAACAGCACTTTCAAAGTAAATGTCACCCATAATAAATGTGGTAGGAGAAAATGGTAAACAGGTGGGTAGGAGGGAAACAATTTCTGAATTAACAAAATATTTGAACACATGATTATTTAAAAATATCTTCTTTTGTTTATTAAGGAAAATGCTGAAGCTTCTGGATTATAGTCCTCATTCCTCATCACTCTAATTTTATTGTGCTGTTTGCCTCATTTGTTTTTCGGACTAAGCCTGAAATACTTAAAGCTGTTGATAAGACATTAAACTTCACTGTACCGTGATCTAAGCTCTCTATTAGCTTGCGCAACTTAGTTCAAATTTTTAACTTCAGCATGAAACATCCGATTTTTCCTTTTAATGGAAAGGCACCTTTGCAGCCTACATTTGTGAGCAGGATAATGTTGTCAGAATGAAAGTTTTACTCAGATATCCAGAAGAACCAATAGTCTGTACAGTGCATTAAGTTTCTTGGCTTATCTAATTTTTAAAGAGCAGCCTCATTTCATGCCAAGTATTTTTGGCAACTCTGAAATTTCTCTTTATTTTTGTTAACTTTTTAAAAAGTTGCCTCTTATAAAGACAATTAGAAACTGTAATTAAAAGCAGATATCTTATTCTATTTCTGGTGTTTTTGGAAGCCGAAAGCACTCATTTCAGAGAACGCTGATTTTTAGAAGATTTACAAGCAAGAGGCTTTATAATGTCTTGTCTTGGCACGACTTGTAATTCCCAATCAATCTGGATGATCTTTTTCTGGACATCATTAAACATACATACTAAATCCATTAGATTTATTGGTGTGTTTCAGGAGTTAATTGCTGAATCTTATGTTTATTGGTGTCAACTTGTAAACATGTCGAGCTTACTCTGTTTCTTCCTCGAAAAATTCTGAGCACTGCTAATAGGTGACAGTTTTTGTTTCCTAGAGGCCCTTATACACCCACTCCCTCAAGAACCTGACTCCCATTTGCAGAGGGGAGTTTAATGAGAAGAACTGCAATAAGTCACATTGCAGCAGCATCAGCTGATCCTGTACTCACCAAAAAGCCAGAGTATAATGAAGCTTTCTGAAGATCTACCAAAAGCAGCAGCACCATTTGAGCCCTTTCCAGTCTCTGTTTTGAAAGAGCCAGGCAGCCTTCAGATCTGCCAGGCACATTTCTAATTTCCAGTGTCCTAGAGAGTTACCTCCGACCCCTAAAATTAAAATACTGTATTTTCTTCTGTTGGTGATTGTCCTACTTAGTATGATGTGTTTGACACTTTTGGACTTCCCAAAACGTACAATATCAAAGCTTTACCAAAAGCACTATGTGGTAGCTGCAGCAAGAATAGTACATTACAGCTTATCTCCTAAGTAGATTACATCATGCCAATAACTCTTCCTCACTTTTTATTACAAGTCTACCGCAGAATTCACTTCGCATAAAGATTCATTTAGAAAACCCCAAATGGCTATTATCCCAGAAGCTTAAACATTAAGAACTGCCATAGATTTTTTTAGGATTCAGATATCTGGATTATGATAAATGAATCACAAAAATTGCATTTCCTATTAACGTGGAACTACAAAACTGCATTTGTATCACAGCTACCTGTCAGTAACAAGGATGGTCCTTGAAATACCTGGAGAAGCATTAGCAATATTTTCTACATGCCAGAACAATAAGGGCATTAACCATAAAAACTACAAAAGGTAGGAAGAGGCATATGATGATCTGGAGAATTAAAGTGATTTTGGGAGCCAACATGATGCAGGAGAATATTAGATGTGTGAGCTGAGCTCTTAAAATTGCTTGTGTTTAAGAAATCTTAAAAGGAACATCCAGCTGGATGTAGGATTTCAACTCATCTACTGGCTCTTTTACTCTCTGTTGCAAGTGTCCAACATAACGCACAGATTCCAAAAGCAGCACCCATGGGGTGTTTGAGGAGAATGATCACTTTCCCCAGTCCCTTTCTTCCCAAAAGGAGAATAAGCATTTCAGAAATGAATATGGGGATCTAAGGATGGAGGATATGCTCTGATTCTTCTCCAGCCTTTCAAGACAATATTGTAAGATGGTTAAAGATTAAGCTAGGGTAAACATTGTACTGAAATTTGCTACTGCTGAATGTTTTGGCATGCAGGACTGACCTAAGGGAAAAGGTGAATCACCATAGGTAGAAATATCGTCGTCTGGGGATAAAAGTCCCTTCATCTTCCCTTCACTCCCGTGCCAAATCTGCAAGTGATATACTTCAAGTATATCACTTAACATCTAGAAGTAGGGGAAGGAATTAATTTTTCGTCATGCTTTTTTTCCCCCAGTGATGAAAATTAAACCATTTTAGTTTCAGAACAGAGTTTCTGAAAAATCGAACCGATGTGAGATAAATATTAGAAAATTCATTTAGTTCCTTCTCCTTTACACCATTTCACTGCAGCATATACCAACCTATGGCATATCGCCATGCTTATCCAACTCTTAAAAATAAGTTAAGACTGATTCTGCCTAATGTTCTAAAAATTTTCTTTCCTTGCACCAGAAAGTAGAAAATAGCTTCTGACCACAAGTAAATACAGTCCATCTGAAAAGACTGATAGCATCACTTTAAGAGGAAAATAATTGCCTGGAGATAATGTAATATTCAGTATAAAATAGATTAGAAAAGCTCAGGTAAAATAGACATATATGGAAGCAATACAGTAAGAAAAATGACTCAAAAAATCAGTAACTGTAGGGAGAGAAAGGGCAAGATTTGTACTATCCTTATTCCTTCCTCCTTTTTCTTATGAACGTATGTTTGCTGTACTCAGCAGCTATATTCCCCAGGAGAGTTCACACTTCCATTAATTTCCTTTCTTTATGATTTCTCCTACGTGAGTAACTCCAGCACGTGCCATTAATGCTGGCCAGAGCGTTCTCAAGGAGGAGACAACTACAGATCTCAACTTCATTCTTATATGTAACAAAACACGCAGCAGCGGAGGCAGCATCCGACTGCAGCAATCTGATACCAATGTGACAGCCCCAAGCACGTCCGTTACTGGGGGTTTGACTCGAGGCCATCCCCAGACCTGATCCCGACCCTGACTTGCCAACTCATCTTCCCAGCTTCACCTTGGCCCTGCCTCACCATCTGACCCTGTTTGGTGATGGGGCAGCGGGACGGAGCACAGCTACGCAGCATCGCCTGGGTCTCCCAGCTCCCTGGCCCCACAGGAGCAGCTGGCCCTTACCACCCTGGCTACCAAACCATGAACTTCTACATGTTCACTTCCCAGTGTGTGGAGAAAGGAGTTTTAAGTTTTGCCTTGTACTGATGCTCTTCAAGGAGTACTTTTCACTTACACTTGCAATACTTCCAAAGAGTAAGCTAGAAAATACATTTTTAACTATAAAAATAGGGTAGAAATAAGCTGCATTACCATTTACATTGATCAGAATTTCAAGCTAAGAATTCACTGGGGGATGGTAGTAGGCGGCACTCCCACAGACACCCCCCTTAAACAGTCTTCATGTTCTTAATACTTTTACAAACCTACTGTAATTTAAAAAAGAATAAACTCTAGCTCATCTCAATTTACAGCTGCTATTTGTTTTGAAAAATGATGCTGCGGGTTACTGGTGTGTTACTATCGGTCCTAGAACTTGCACACATCCAAGCTGTAGCGCTGCCAGGGAGTGAAGTGAGTGCCAAAATGTTCACAAGCAGTAATGCATCATTCACTTCATACCTGTCATACGGAACAACAAGCTTTACTAAGAAGTTATTTTCATAGTTTATTACAAGGGCAGGGAAGGAAATGGTTTTCCTGTCATGCACATCTTTATATATATTTATAATTCTACACTGGGACAAAACTGAGGTTTTATCAGGTACAGTGAAAGATCATGGTTCAAGTTCACAATCTAAGTAAGCAAAGACATGAAAATATGATTCCTTATTTTTCAAATGAGTACCTAACTGAAGAGCAGAATATTTCAAAATAAAGATTTTCCTTTGCTTCAGACTGCCAGTAATTTATGGAGCTGTGAAATCTTCCTTTGCAAATTTTTATTGAAGCTAGTAAGCTGAAACATACAGAACGTCCTTTAGCAACAAAAAAAGCTGTAACCATATTTATCTAATAAGTCCCATGTTATGGTAAGAGCATATTAACCAAATGCATTTTGCAGCTCATTTTGTTTCTATCTCATAAACTATTCGTTCAAAGGTTTTCCGTAACTAAAATTGCATTCTGCTTAATTCTTCACTTGCATTCACTGCTTAGGCCTTTTTTTTTTTTTTTCCTCCATTTGGCACGAAATGAAAATAAAAAGCATATCCAGAAACATTCAAGCTACATTTAAGGTACAACAAAAGCACTTTTGGTTACTCCTGTTGGCTTTGCATCAGGCTCCAACTCAGGCATCTGCTGACTCTGTGACACAACTCCTGTGCTTAAAAATCACATGCAAAATTATAAATAAGCCCAACTCCAAGACCTGGAGCTTCATAGGAAACTCTGATCTATGCATTTACAAATGCAGGATACTTTTCACTGGTAAAACAGCAAGCAGTATTGTGCTTTGTGTGCACAATACAATAATCCTTTAGAACCCTATTTTAGCTTCATTCAGGGTTCTAAACACTGTAAGTGAACAGCATGTATCCTCACAGAGAAGGAATGAGGAGTGAAAGACATTGATATGTTTTCTCTTTATCTTGGTTGCCTTAAAAGAAGAAGATATACAAATTAACTTTACATAGATGCAAACACTCACATATGTAAATACACGCTTCTCCCCAAACCTTGACCGAGTCACATTTAAGGAATAAATTTTCTATTTTTCATCAAATTTTCAGTGCTACACCTAAAAAAAAAAAATCCTTCAATGTCTTTGTTAGTTTCCTCACATACTATACTAGAATGGTATTATCTACCTACGTATACTCTACAGGCTTTAAGTATTTTTAAAATGAGTTTTGAAGTCCCTAGATGAAAAATTGCTCATTTCAGAAACAGACAAAGAGGGAAACGAGGAGATAACATTGCCAGTTGTTGTCACTGTCATCATCTTAAGTAGGAAAAAAAATAGAATACACTAATCACACAGAAAATAAAACAGTATTTTCAAAGTGAATTATATATGAGCATGGTAAAACTCACATATTTGAATATTACTGTGGCTTCTATATTTGGAATTAGAATAAAAAGTTGTTGCTATGTATTGTATCAGTAACTAGCTCATACATCCTAACTATCATGTTCACTCCTCCCCCTAAAGTGTGTTTAGATTTCATATGCAGAGGCACTCGTAAAGGCTGCTATTGGAACAATTCTGATGCTAGGGCCTCCCTAAAATGATGAATTCTTCTTATGGAATTTTTTTTTTTAATAAATTTATTTCTATCAGATTAAATATTTGATAATAAAATAATTAGAAATCCCCACATAATAACTACCAGTATCTATTTGCTTGAAAGCTAGGTGATATCCATCAGCATCCTATATAGTTTGGCTTAATTTACAGAAGTGTTGAGTTTACAGACATGTGAAAAGATACTATTCTGGACTTACTGCTAGTTCAACAAATGTATTTTAATGTAACCATGCCACATCCAGCACTTTTTGCAAGTCTGTAGGATGTGCAGAGCATTAAAATAAACAGTCAGGTAGAACACATATCTGAAAGATGAGGACAGTCATTAACATACACTTTAAAGTTAATTTAGTAAAGTTTAGAGGCAGTTCCATGCTTCACTGTTCCACTTATTTAACGCTCAATGTAATGTGTTTTTTTCATTCACATGGAGAGACGATCAACGTTATGGATTGAGGGTCAAACACAAGTTTGAACCTGTGAGCCACTATGAACAAAAATTAGGTTTAAGCAGTAAAAACGAGACGATGTTTCCTTGCTACGGAACAGAGCCTGACTCAATGATTTTGGTCCAAGTAACTTCAACTACAGTTATTTACACCAGCTTTGGTAAGATTTGATTCAGCACAGAACACATGCAAGTAAGCTTCCATGCATCACAGATCTGGTCAAGTACAATCTTAAAATAAGAAATATATAAGACATAAGACAGCACTTCTACTACTTTTTAAGATCTGCAACTTTGATGTGAAATAGTGGCACTTTTTATTTAGGAATAATTGCACGAGTGACAGACATTTCTTCTACTGCCACATCCAAAGAAAGATATTTCACAGGCTCATCAGAGAGAACATAATCTAAAATGACATATTCTAGGAAAGTTATTTCAATCAAAAGCAGTTGCTGCATCACAGATCAGGCCAATGGCATTCCTCTTAAAAATAAACACAGGCACGGATCCATACTTGTGGGACAGTGAAGTGTTATCACTTTTCCTGTCAAATAAAACTGCTGCTACAACCTTAATGGATTTTTTTCCTTTGGAAAAAAATAATAAATAAGACAAAAAGAACCAGGGGATACTTTTTCATGTTCCAGTTTCAAAGGAGCGTTCTTTCTTTGATGGAAGCATATCATTCTTGTTAATGTAAGTGAAAGTTAGTCACATGCCAGAAGTGAAGGAAGAGCTCCTCCAGTTACCCCAAAACATATATACATAGACAAGGGCTGACAATGCCTTGTTTTAGTTCATTCTTAAATTTGAGCCACATCCTGCCAATATTCCCAGCATCAAACTCATTTTATAGTCAGAGTACATTGTTATTGGAAGCTGTCAGCATGCACGGTGTTGTACATGACAAAGGAGAAGACCATCCTTTTAAAAAAAAAAAAAAAAGTCTAACATAAGAAACTTTGCTATGAGAAAGCGTGCCAAAACTGTGGTCCATGCTTGTTTCAATAGGGCTGTGTGTCCCAAATTTGTTAGAAGGGCGGAACAATTAAAGAATCCTATAGAGAGACTGGCACATTGGAAGGCAAGAAAAACGAGGAGAAATGGTACTTTGGACATTCTCCAGAGTTTCTCTTTCTCTTTATTTACAACTTTTCCAATTCTACCTGTTCCATGGTGTGCATGCCAATGAAGCCTAATTAAGAAGGAATAAGAATTGACTGTATTATAGAAGAAATGAAGATGTGAAAAGTTTGTGGATAGGAAAGCATAAATTTTCCATGGTAAATGGGTTTTGCTGTTCTTACTGACAAGAGACATGAGCTGAAATTCAAGCTGCATGTGCAGTGAGAAATATTTTTTCACTTGTCCCTTTAGCTTTATCCCTGAACTATTCCTTTGCTTGGTCAAAATGCCTTTCAATCCCAGATTAGCTCCCCAGAGGGGGGGGAAAAAATATGTTGCTTTTGATATCTTTTCCAGTGACCCAACTTTAACACATTGCTAATTATGTTTCACTTTGGAAAAAAACCATTTCCACTTGAATCCCCTACTTTTAGTCCCCTGAAATCCTTCAGTCATGACAGTAACAATTATTTTTGTAGTGCACCTTTCCAAATGTAAATTACTTAAGTTTGTTTAGTATTAATGCTATGTTTAGCTCACTGAAATTATTTAGATGGCTGCATTACTCATATTCTGTAACTCTTGTAGCTTCCACTCTGGAAGCTACTACAATATGTCTGCAAGGTATTTGACATTTTGCACTGAGGTGATCTGCTAGATTCATAAGAGTAAATAAAACCAAATATTTCTTAGGTGCATAACACTGGACACCTTCTCAAAGAGAATATTGAAAGATTAGGAGGAGTCAGAAAAAGGCAACATGAAAAAACAAAAAAGATGTCATGAAAATACATTGAAGTCTGAACCTTTTTGCTTAGAAAGGAAACAGGTAAGAAGAGATTTTATTTGAATATAACAAACAGCAAATTGAATTACATTTGAAGATTTCAGCATTTAGAATTAAACTGACAAATAGTGGTGTCTTATGGCTAATGCCCTTATTGTTCTGGCACGTAAAAAAAATATTGCTAATGCTTCCCCAGGTATTTCAAGGACGATCCTTGTTACTGACAGGTAGCTATGATACAAATGCCATTTTACAAATGTCATTTCTCTACCTTACAAGCTTGTAATAAAAGGAAAAACTTTAGCATCCTTTGTAGAGGAGGACATCTAACTTCCTGGTCGGTAAGTAAGATAAGATAGAGAACACAGCTACAGTCTATCTTTCTTTTCCTTAGTAAAAGCTCCAGGAGACTAGGGCCTTTTTTCCCCAGAAGGATAGTAGGCCTATAATTTATTATTTCTAAATGGAACTAGGCCCAAACCAGAGTACATCTGCTGCTTTTAGCTAGGCAGGACAGAAGTTATAAAATACAGCAATATTATAGGAAAATAGTCATTCAAAGACTCAAAAAAAAAAAAAAAAGATTTGAAATAAAATGTGACACCAGAAGAGAAGCAAGATCTCTGACACTAAGATTTATGTGGGCTTGTCAACTTGTCAATGTACAGCTGCATAGATACCTTAATCACATAGAGTTTTATCATTCAAGAAGTCAGAGAAATCATTAGAGTAAAAAAACTAAATACAGTAAGACCCTAGAAAAATGTATTAAGCTAGCATAGTCATCTTAGTATCACTGCCTGTGCACACAGTTTCACATCTGTGAAACATGGATATAATAAGATAGCAAAGAAAAATTTGGATGAATGGAAGAAACGGATTTTGTAGAATGTATAGTCACTGCAGATAGTCAACAGAAGTCTAGTGCAGCTTTGCTCATTAACAGCTGTTAACTAGTGACCGATGTCATGAACTTCCTGACTTCACACTGTATGAAGTCAAAATTCTGCTGTATACGTAGCAACAATTTTTCCTACATAGAAAGAGGGACGTTACAGTTATTTTTTTTATCATCTGTAATCTAATAAAGAAACAGAGTTATCTTTAGTTTTATGTCAAAACTCTAGCATCTCAAGTTATGTGAGAAGAGAAGCTCCCATCCTTCCATGCACTTCAGGAGCTTTGTGCTGTGCAGCTGAATGATACCATAACTGGCACACAGACACCTAAGAAGCTTATCCATTGTTAATAACATATGCATGTATGAAATAAATACAGTAACTTAGAGCTCTTTTTTCAGTCACTGCAGTTTAAATTAACTATCGGAGGTAGAAAATATGTCTCAGTAAGCTTAAGTAGTAATATGAGTAAAAATAAAACACGACTGACAACCAAGGGGGGTTTTCAACAGTTACAAGCCATCTGAGTATTTCTCATCTGAGTTTGTCTTATTCAAAAAAAATATACAGTAAAAGCAGAGAGGGAAGGGACCATGGAGGAGGAAGCTCTGCTATTGATTTGATTCTGGCTCCGCAGGGACAAAAAAGAATGAATCTACCATCACCATACACTCAAATAAACAGCACCTTATAATAAGTAAACCATAAGATTTTTTACTCTTGCAGCCATGCATGGGACTTTCAATACAGATTAAATGATCAAAAGGAAACATTACTCACCCTCCACCTTACCTCCAGTCCTTAACAACTACTATTTAAAAGTGATGCCATAGCCTAGGTTAACCCCAGAAAGGCCTGCTGACAGTGTGGAAAGTTTCCATGTTTTATTTTTATAAAACTTACTTTTTCAATGTCGGTTGATAGGAAGCAAAGTTTATTAAAGCTCAGAGCATAAGTTCTTATTAATGGAAGTCTATTTTAAAGATATTAACCCACAATTTTGGAACAAAGACTATCAATACTTTACAAAACTTGCATATACTGTCCAAGTCACTTTCTCTACAGTCATTAAACCATTTTTAAAACCTCACGGATGGCAGATTTACAGTCAAATTCCGAAATCTAAGCCAGCCTGCAACAGAGATTAGAGTAAGGAACTACACAAATTTAGGTTTTGTTTTCTTAGATCACACTATGGACTCATCAAATCCAGAAAAATGATTGAACCACTGGATTACCGAATGGTTTCATAAACCATTCCCTCAGATTATTACTCATTTACCTTAAGCATGACATGTGACATCCCCTTTTCATTGCCATAACTGGCAAATATTAAATGGTTACAAGAGATGTGGAATTGCTACAAATATTTTATGCTGACCAGGCTGCTGGGATGCTTACTCTGTGAATACATTCATTTTAAATTGTATTTGACAAGAAAGAGAAATAAAAGGAAGAACAGAAGAAAATGAGCACAAATAATTTTACTTAGTCCTCATTAATACTTCAGAAGCCTGTCAAGATACTGTGAAGACTCATGAAGGGGGGTAGCTAGCGAAGGGCCAAAGAAATTCAAATACAACGAGATTATCCACTCCAAGAGAGGAGGCAATCCCTGGGCACCCTTAATGAAAACCTAACTGACATAAATAGACCCACAGGTATTCAAGGAAGCTGTTTGCCCTGCCCTAGGTGGTAGGGCTTCAGTTAAGATAGACATGAACATACAGTTTTTAATGTTTTACTTGCACTTGAATGTTTTGGTCCTTCTGTCAGGTTCTTACTGTCAAGAAAAAAAATACTTCATTTCTCAAAACAACTATTAGCTACTACTCTCCAATTTCGTAAAGGAAGATTGTTACAAGCTGAGCCTGGCTGGACATGCTTGATACCATAGCTGAAGAAGTAAATGAGTAGACTTTGGAAAGAAGTGGTGATGTCCTCCTCCGAAGGACTAGGAACACTCAGAGTTTAGAAAATGCATCAGAAGTACCCTGAGGTCTCTGAAGGTGAGAGACAAGCATACAAGTCTATTTTGAGGTTCACTGCTTCAAGACAGGAATCTTATCTGCCACTCTAGGGTATTTGAATGAGACACCCCTTCTGTTCGGCAACATTCGGATTTATACAAAATAGTTAACCATGAAAACAGAGAATGACTTCATAGGCGGCAGCCGGGCCTGCCTTCTCTTCATCCTTCCAAACTCGCTGTATATTGGTACACAACAGAAAAGTATCAACAGAATAGACTCAGCAGGGATGTGTAAGCTACCAGATCATGTCATTTATTGTTTCATCCAAGGTCCAATCTCTTGTTCACCCTGTGTATATGTAGTTTGTTCCTGGGTTTTACTACAGATAATATCACACACTCTTCCTTTACCTGGGTGTGGAACACGGTATAATTCATTCTCATGCCATACTCCACAGACAGTACGGATACAGGCTGGTCTGCACCACTTAGTCATAAGACCACAGTTCTGCAGCGTGTAACAGAGACATTGCAAACATAGTTCTTTTGAAAAAATTTATTAGCAGACCTCTTACAGCCCAGATCATTCCATCAGAAGCACATAGATGTGGCTTCAGATTGCCTCTGATAGAGAGGATACTTGAATCAGAGTTCCTTACATCTTGCTTACCTACTCCAAGACTATACCAAGATTTTCCATCATGAGGATCTAATCACTAAAACATTTCTCCCCACATAGAACTATCTGATCAGCTTGATAAGCAAGACAATAAATTTAAAATAATCACAGCTACTTTTTGGCAACTTTATTTTGTTGTTTCAGAGTACAGCCTCAGCCTCTCTTTTTTTACCATTTTTTAATTTCATTATGCGATGTGTTGTTTTTCCACTCTATTTGTTAAATAGAAGAAGAAATATAAACTCTAAGCTTAGACTTCCAACATCCAGCATTTGAAATTTTCTGTGGACTATCTTTCTCTTAACTTATCCTTATTACTGTCAAGGCACTATTTCTCCAGCACCTTTTTCCAGTTAACTGAGATACTGAAAAAATAAAACTTTCACTGTTACACCAAAGAGTGACTTTAAGTACTTTTATACGCAAAGATTTTAGCTATAATTATTTTTTTTGGACCTTAAAACTTGTACTTCAATACCTGCAGTTAAAAAATTCCAAAATTCACTGGGGTTTTTAAGTCTTACAAAAAGACTTAATCTTGATAATTACTAATCATTTACTAATGTGAGGAGAAGGAATGATAAAAAAATAAGCACTATAGTTTTGCATATTCAAACGAAAAACTAAAAATAAAGGTCTAATTGAAGCCCTCACTTCTTGGACTTGCGTAAGTTTCTAAAAGAAACGCATACAAATTGAAAGAGTTGAGTAACTGATCACATGCCATAGACAAGTCAAGGGCATCATTTAGTTCCTTACATTGAATTTAACTCAGGAAACCCTGTGCTTGCCATCATCTCACCACCGAAATTTCGTGTAACAAAAATCCTGAACATTCACCCTGAAGCACAGACACTACCACTTTCCAATATTGCTCTACAGCACAAATTCAGCTTATTCCTGCCAAAGGTGACTTCGGTAAGCCAATTAGGTACGCTCCTTTTGCGGGACCTAATTCTTAAATAATTTAAAATGAACCTTCTATGTCCTTAGTCTGCAGCTGCTTGCAATGCTCAGATAACTACTGGAGGTGTCCGGAAGACGATAGTTACAACTTTGTAGGAATATTCAAGTATTCAAAGTATGTTTTCATTCCTTACAGGAGCAACTGCAGCAGAACATTGCCACATAACACAGGGTGTAGTAACAGCTTGCAACCCAAGCTGGCAGCTTTTGAACTTGGGTTTTAGGTTTGGGAGAGCCATAGCACCCAGTCATTTACAGAATGTAACAGCAATATTTTACTGCTAGAGGAGAGCTTGCTCTTCCTATTTTCCCAATAAACATGACTTTGTTCTCATACAACTTGACTAGTGTCTTCAGTGAACTTTCTTAGCTTTGAATCTCAGCTCAGCGTTAATCTATTCCATCTTACAAGGAGACTGTTTAGTCCAAGCTCAGTACTGCCTTTACCATGGAAGTATGGCTCCTGGGTCAGAGCTATCGCACAGCTGGCTTTTAGTAAGAACAAACTAAGCTCACATTTACACACAAAATAGTATGCAGTCATACCTAGAGACAGAGAGAGATTCACTTTCCCTCTCTACAGCCCAATGAGAAAGGCATCGACCTGGAAAATACTTCAATTTATGTCCCTGCTCTACCTGACTTGAATTCATCTCTGCTGAAAAATTCTGATCTGCCTGCAGACTTGAAACCTGAGTTTCTTCAGGTGAACGTAGCCTGCAGACTCTGGAAGTACCCCCCGCATCTAGGTCTAGGTGCACCAGTTCCAAAGACAGCAGGAAGTTTATCTCACACTCTGGTTTCCAAGGGAAGGATGCCAGGTGCACAAGCAAGAAAAGGAGCACAGTGGAGCCTATTGGTTTGCTTGTTAGACTTGTAGGAAACACTATAATATTCACCCACACAGCAGCACAGACATTATCAAAGTCATGCTCTGGAGAAGTCCATCTCCCTCTTTCTTTTTCCACAGACCTGAGAGAAAATTCAGTGGACTAATTTTGTCACCTTAGTAATGTGCCTTGAATGGTGTTACTAACTTTCTCTCTTCCTCCTCTGTAACAGCATCTCTGTAGAACAGGTGTAAAGAGTTTCAAGCTCCTCTACTCATGCTCCAGGCTAAATACACCAACTGAAATCCGGGAACCATGTAGCTGAATCAGCACAACGCTGTGCTTGAGCAAGTATGCTCCGATTATTAACCTGCAAATGGAACTGTAGAGCATCTGGACTGGCAGCGGCTCACATCCATCAAGCTTGGGGACAGCGTAAACTACATCTAGCTGTATATGTGAATATTTATAGAAATATGCAGAAGTTGGCAAATGCAGATATGCCTAATCATTCATGATATTAGCAGTTATGGTTCTAATCCAACCTTTCATACCTAAAGCCCACCTGCAACATTTCTGGATGTGATCCAGACTGAGAGCCTAAGCCTTTGAGCAGAAAGCCGTTTGAGCATAGACACAAAGGAATTCGGTGGAAAGCACTAGCCAGGGTTTGGTTACTCCAAGTCACCTAGTGTCCCAGGTAATAGGCCACGTTTTATTTCACTTTGTACTTTCCTGATTCAGGTGACTGTCTTTCACAGAGTGAAAGCTACTTTGTACGGCTCTTGTCCAGTGATAAGCAGCAGATGGAGATAGCCCCTCCAAGCTCCTCGGGGGCACTAGTCTCCACCTTTATTAGATCAACAGCTCTTAGAATTTAACATGTTTCGTAGGTGCTGCTGGCTCATCCAACATTCCTAGTAGTACCCCCATCTGAGTCACTGCTTGGCTTACCCTCAAAACGGGGAGAAAACTTGGCCTGGGATGTTGTGTCATCCTTGCTTGCTGTGTAAAACATAGAAATTCACCTATTCAAGGGTAGTTATCCACAGGGAATCTTTAATTTATATAAGGTATCGTAGTGCTCCATTAGCAGGACAGAGCAGCAAAAACATACCTATGATTCCTGCTGAGAATCACTGAAACCAGCAAAGCAAGACTGAAGGTTCTTCATGGAGAACATCTGCTACTACAATAAAATTACGTTTCTTGCTTTCACCCAGGAATCCTTCCAGACACTACTGGAGAACGCAAGTGACGAAATGAAAGATAAATTGGTCCACCAAAGAGCTGACAACTTGTTTTATAAAGAAACATTACTGTGCATTGTTCAAGAAAAAAAAACCCCACACACACAGACAAATAAGAGACCGCATATTAAATTCTATTGTGGCTGCTGATATTAAAAAAAATAAATACATACATACACACACCACAACAACAACAGCCACCAAAAACAAAACCACCACATCACCCCCCCACACAGAATGAAACTATTGAGTAATAAGGTCATGAAATGCAACATAGCAACAGACATACAGGCACCGTAGGAATAACTGCAGCTGGACTCAAGATTTAAACCTTTAGACATAAATGAGATGCACATATTGTATTACTGGCCCTTATAGAGTCCAACATACAGAAACATGCATAGATTTACTGCAAGAAAAATTGTAATTTAAGTATTTACAGGATTTTAAAAGCATTTCAGGGTATGTTTACACCACAGTTGGCACTGACTGCAGCTTATATAGACATTTGTAAGCTAGCTTTAAACTGTTATCTGTTAGAGCATCAATGTATGCTACAAAGGCAGCACAAGATACGAGTGAATGCTGTGCCAGGACAGCCAGCTTCATTTAGCAAATTCTGTATATTTCTCTTGTTCCTGTTGTGGCATTTACTTTCCACTAACGGATACCCCAAAACAATACCCTTACTTTTTGACTAACTTAGATTAACATTGTAGATGTTTGTAGATAACTTAGGTAACTTAGGTTTGTAGATAACCTGCGGTAAATATAAAGTCATCTTAGAGTGATCTGACAGGCAGCAGGGAACCCTTTTCTTCGGACTGACCTGCGTAGGACAAGCCCTCTACTTAAGGGTGAACTAGAAAATTCGCAGCATACAGTAATAAATAGGTCAACTCCTGTAAGAGCCTATTAATAGCTCAGAACTTAAATTGCCAAGAAATAAAGAGATTTTTCTCCTTGCAATTATCCGACTGAAGTAGCAAGAGAGCGCAGAACACCCCGAGATTTGGGCATTACATTGATTCTGCTCCCATATACCAGAAGTGACCAGCTAAAGGGCATTCCTCAAGAAAATTCAGTTAATAAACATAAGAACATGTGGCGGCTATCCCTTGTTTGTGTTTTATGCCTTTTCATTCGTACCTGTGATTCTTTCTGAGTGCACAGAAAATACATGGGAAATTTTCAGTGTTGACATTTCCGGCTATTTAGGATGAAGGAGCAATGACATCTCAGAGCAACTAGGACACACATATATCGGCTATGCGACCTGCAGCAACGATGACAGATGAAGAGAATGTTTCCAGCTGCAGGTTGGAAATAAGAACAGTCCTGCATATATGTGATTTAGTGTCATTGGGTCAAGAGACTTACTGCAATCAGGTTCTATTTTGTCTGTAGAGACCAAGTTCTGTCAATTATAGCAAATAAATCTTCCCAGTTATAAAGAATATTTCACATGTGACAGTCATCTATAGCCAGAACCCTTATTTTGTTTTGATTGGCAATACAGATATGCAGGAGCAAGTTCACATGGCTCCAAAGAGCTCCAAGCAAACAGCAGGACCTCAGAGCAATTTTCAGAGGCAGTCCTAAATGCAAACCAAAACAATACCATATAGGATATTTTGCTTCTAAGCTGCAAGTTGCAGAGTTCTTATTTCCCATTCTGTACACATTATTATTGCAATTTACAATTCCTATAGACTGTGGCTAGATTTACAAAACATCAAAGGCACGTGAAATACTTTGAAAACAGACTCTTAGATCCAGAAAATCTACAGTCCGAATTCCCTGGCTGCAGCCAGTCTGCAACCCTGAAATGACACACAGAAGGAATAATAACTGTTACAAACTAAATTTAGAAGCCATGAAAGGAGACATGTTTGTTTATAGCTAATGGCCCTTGATAAAGTATGCCAGCTGGTGGCTGTGGCTTCCCTGCTTTAGAACTTCACAGTGCAATGAACTGTGTGCTTAGATGACTCATTGCCCATAGGCAGGACCAACCTGTTTGATGTTCAAAAACAGGAGCTAGCAAGAACAGCGGGACTCTAACAAGGCAGACGGAGCTGGTGCTGCTCCACAGATGCAGCTGAACACAGCACTGAGGCTCCTGTGCATAGACACAGAGACAGAACCAGTAACAAACTAGCACATACCCTCTGCTCTGGTTGTTGCTTTACCATTTTTATTGTGTGTGTTCTGATATATGACTATTGTTTAGTACCCAATTTATGTTCTTAGTGCTGTTTTCTCTCCTTGTGTTTTTGAGCCTTTACCCGCCTTTAATTCTTTCTCTCCCATACGCGCATCTCCGTCCTTCTCATTTGGCATCTCATTCTCACAGACGTAGAAGTTAAAGAACTTTCATTTTTAATGGGTCGCATTTATTCTTTCCTTTACTTGACAGACACACAAAGCAGAAACAATCTGGATACCAGAGCTCCCTGCGCTCCATCCTACTGCAAATGCACGAACTACCGGAATACAACATACTGCACTAATGTGTCTTCCTGGTCCGACCTCATGGCTGATGCTGCTTGAGCAGGTGGCTGGACTAGAGACCTCCTGAGGACCCTTTTGACCCACCACGTTCTATGATCCCGTGACAGAAAGCTTCTCCTGTGTTATTAAGAGCTGTCCTCACACTGTCGTCACTACTTGAACATGCATGTTTCTCTCTTTCTTCCTCAAGTTAAGTTTACAATTTCTTGTTCAGTAATGCCCAAGCATTGCAGCACATAAACAAGGATGGGCTCCATAAATAAGTTTTCCAGGGCACAGCCAAAGCCAGTTTAAGCCTGTACATTATCTAAAACAATGTGGGGATCCTCCTCTAGATATAAACATATACTTCAATTAATGACACATTTTAAGCTGTTTTCTTAAACATCCCATCTAATTGTTAAGCATTAGGTAAAGTAATCATGAGCAGAATTTATCTGAAAGGCCTAGAAAGCTTGATTTCATGTCTAATCTGTTAACGTTGCTTTTCTTAATTATTAGGACTGTTTAATGGCACAAAAAATACTTAGACCTCTCCATTTATCTTATCATCTTCCTTACTAAAGGGTTCCTGCAGTAAAGAAAATTGCAATTAATATTATCCGTTTCAGTTATGCTTTTACTTCAAATATAGCAGCACATGTACATTGTTTGCTGAGAGGAAAAGAATAGTTCTCCATTTATGCAACTTTATATTCCTAAGAAACAAAGACACGCCTTCATGTCATTATTGTTCCTCACGCCAGTGGTGAAACTATTGAGAATTCTGATAATTAACAGCAATCTCTCTCTTATCTGGGAGATTATTAACATTGCTACTGTCATTATCAGCATTTTCAGCTGTGCTCACACTCTCCAGTGATTCACCAGGGCTTTGGAGAGGACCAAAGAACTTTGCCTTTTAACTGACATTGGAAAATACTGGGAATTGTCAAGTCCTCTCTGAATTGCTTCAGAACCATCTCAAGTATCTCTACACAGAACTGCATTGGGCACCATAGGATGCCCAATTTTGTTAAGTCAAAATAGGGCATTTTTCCCCTGAAAGTTAATCTCTTGGCACAGTAGAGCATAAAAGGATTGCTATAGGACCACTTGATGAAAATTCATTACCTCTATTTTGCAGAGAATCGTTATTACCTGTTCACAGCAGTATTTTCTGGCCTTCTTTGTATTATCTTTATGAATCTTCTTTATATTCCCAGTAAAAAATGGGAGTACAGTCAAATGTTATAATGACCCATTTATTTCTTCTCTTAGTCGACTCCATAGTTTAGAAAAACGGTACAAACTACATTTCATGCCATCAGCTATTGTCCTTGAGACATCATGTACTCCAGTACACAGTCCTTGACCTCCCAACACAGTTGCTGCCTCTTCCTCTTGTGCATAGCACAGAATCTGATTATAACGAATCACATGCAGTTCAAATCATTTGAATTACTCAAAGATAGGCTTTTCAATGGTTCTGCACACCAAACTTCTTACAGTTAGCTAGAGTTATTATACTACATGTAATATTAGAATTTAAGACCATATAAAGAATAGAGAACAAAAATCCTGCTCTTTGGCATTCCTGAGCAAGCTTTGCATTTAACTTTGTTGAAAAGTATAGTCACTAATCCCTTGAACATGAGCCAGCAATATAAAAGACAAAGCACAAGGCCAGCTACACGTTTCTGCTCTTGTTGTTTGAGCCAGCAAAGATAACTGGCATAACATTCCTTTTGTCCCCTGTCTAAAGCTAATATTTTCTGCTTCCTGTTCACCATTGGGAAGATAACTTTCTGCTCCACAGTATCTCCATGTTTTTCAGGAGGGGCACATTAAGCTGCAACCTTGCACTTTCACTTTCTTCAGAACAGAGACCTTACACTCATGACAAACTGAGTTACGCAGTTAAGCGGTACAGGCCACCTTCATCATCTGACTGTGAAGAACAAGAATGGGAATAATTGTGACGGAGATGCTTGCATTGCTTAGGTGTTACAGAGTTTTTAAAATGATAGTTATTAAAAACAAAACAAAAAAACCCTCCAAGTTCATGATTGTCTGGCTAGGTCCGTACTATGTTACAAGCTCTCGATATAGAGGGTGGCAGCTGGATACAGATGTCTCACACCACTAATATACACTGGCTGCTCTGAAACAAAATGGCCCAGAGGTTTATCCATATGGAAAAAAAATGAGGCAATACAGTGGGAAGCAGGATGTTAGTTTTTTGTATAAGACTCATGACATTTTATATTTATTCATCACTTTTAAACAGCATTGACTTGTACAGACTGATTCAGTGGTTGGTTTAGTATTTTGAGAACCTATATTTTTAAGGCCTCACATCAGTTATTTGTGTTACATGAAGGAACGAAATAGAATAATTAGTTCAAACGTGGCCGCTGAGGCAGGCTTGATCAGACTCCTGCTTTCAAAAGGACAACTCAGTGTGAAGCTCAATTCATTCTACTCCCTCATAATAAAAAAAAAAAAGATGAAAAATGGGAAGAATAAAACCTGAGGACTGTGCATAACAGGGAGTAAAGCAATATCAAGTGAAGCAGCTGTGAAAGGCAGGCTACCACACTAGGCTAGTTAATAATATCAACCTCCTTGTCATATGCTGTAGACACAAGAAATAAGTGGGATCATCATGCTTGGATACTTCACACACACACTACAGAAAATATGAATTAACTTGAAGAGAATTATGTGACATTCAGTAATGCAATTAGATACTCCCATAAGTCCAGTTTCAGCGCATTTGCCTGCGACACAAATGACTTTGTAAAGGAAAGACCATTGCTGTACCATTGATGCATTATGGAATTCATTTGTTCCAGTAATCATCATCTGAATGTCATTCTACCACTTAAACTTGACATAACGAAGCTTCCAGGCTGAACGAGAAAGGTATTCAACAGTGCAGATTCATGTACACTTTCACTACATTTGTTTGTTTAAAGACTGGATGTGGGAGTCGCTTGTCTAAACATAAGCATCTAGTGTGATTTCGGGTCCCCTAGCAAGTCCTGCATTGCTTCCCACTGTTGCTCCACGCAGACATAGGGGGTTCTCACACACCCAGTCATATCTGCCAGCTTCACTCAGCACTGGTTCCTCAAGGTGCCTCAAATAGCAGGAGATACCTATCTTCATGTGGCTGAGTCCAGAACCTGGTAAACTTCCTAAACTGATGTCCAAATCAGAACACAGTTGATGTATCTGCCTCAGCTACACATTTTGTTAATTAAATAACTTGCCTCAGTTAGGAGACAACAGACACCAGACTTGCTAAGAGGTTGCCACGGCTCAGTTGGCCCATACCCAGTCTGCAAGCTCTTTATTCTGTCTTCTCTAGGGAGAAGTGCTATAACCTCAGATTGTTTTGCATTTTTCTTATTCCAAGGCTAAAGTACCCAGGCTTAGTGAAGACAGAGCTCAGTCCTGGATTTTATCAAAGTTTGTTGCATTTTTCTTGTACCTGAAAATTCTCTTTGAGGATTGGAAGGGAGAGATCGGTAGCATGCAGAGTAATTGCAACGTAAGCAACAGTAACCGTAGCATACCACCTAACGTGGCCGGGAGCCACTAAACGTGACCCACGGCACATAAAATGCATAGGTCGTTGACACCCTAGCATGGCTGCATGTGCTAAAGTTACATCCCTTTCTCTCACACTCTGCAATAGCACTCTGACTCACTTTTTGTACTCCTGGAGGAGGAAATTGCAATCTTTGCTGTACACAGATCAAAACATTATAGCCAAACGCTGCCTTTGAGTTTGGTTCTCAAGCCGTCATGTGAAAGCATCAAAACAGACAGATCTCATACCCTAACTAAAGCGACTTTTACCCGACCGAGCTGACAGTCAGCACTTTGCTAGCTTCATACTTCCTTTTACTTTGACTCTCAGCTTCTACATAAAAACTTCATTTCCTACAGTGTATGAAACAACTTTTCTGCAATGTCCAACCCAGGGGGTTGTCTCTATCTCTTTGCCATCCAGCTGATGAGCCTTACACAAGGAGAATCTAATTCCACCCCAGAATCCAGTGGTCTTCCCTTTATTCTTTCCTTCAGCACCAGTTACTGAAAACAAACTCTTGTGCCAGTAGGCTTTGTTTCACTTTCTTGCTTCTCTTTTCTTCCTACCACAGAAGGTGTTTGAGGAACTCAAGCTGAGGATCAACTAATTCTGTTCCTCAGCTAGTGTCCAGGTACATGTGGCATGGTACGCTACTGCTGTCAATTATTCTTAGCCCTTTTACTCCTATTTAAGCTATTTTTCACCTGGGTGGTAACACAAACGCACATTAGCCACCTGTATGTTCTATAAGGCACAAGAAAAATGAGGGTATGCAGGCAGGAAGAGTGTCACACGAGTTACACAGAAATAAACCTCAAAGTGTTGCTGAGAGGAGAGCTTCATTCAGGGTTTGACTGCCAGATTGCATTAGATGAGCCTGAGCACTACATAACAAGAACCTTCAAGAGCATGACAAGTTTCCATAACATCTACGATGACAAAGCTTACTACCCTGAATTTAAAGGGGCTTTGAAAAAGGCCTTGCAAGTCTCCATTTAGTCCCTTGCATTATCAATATCACATCCTAATGCATTTGGGGTTTGGGTTTTCCCCCCTCCCCTCCCCAAGACAAGATGAATTGGGTACATCAAAAGAAGTATTGTGGTATACTGACTTATCTACCTTTTCATGAAAGGTAACAACTATTTGGTTCTTTATTTCTGACAAATTTATCTATAGTCCTGTATCCCAACACACAAGTGGGAATTCTGTGGCCCTTTTCATCCCCTTAGAAATGGATGCTGTCCTTGTATTAGCTACTTTGCACTAGGTATTGTGTTGCAGATGTGCCAGAGCTCCTCCAAGTCATTCTTTTCTGGAAAAAGAAAAAGTTATATTATCTTTTGCTGGCTGCAGTGGGTACCTGGAACACTCCCAATGTACTTACCCTACCAGGGATTCATTCAGATGCCATTCCAAATTGTATTAAAACTGAGGTAATTGCCATTGTTCTAAATTTATAGAAGTCAATGTGTTTCTTAATCCAAATTATATTTGTTTTTAAACCCACCTGATTTCCATTTTAGTAAAAAGCGCAGCATCAAGATTACAAATTTCAGTATGTTCTACTGCTTAAAACTGAGTTACAAGTTGCTCAGTTTTACTTATGATAATACCTTGAGCGCCTGTTATGAGATAAATGTATTCAAAAGTCTATTTTTCATACTGACATTCAAGTCACACTCCTTTAAGCAAACATAGCATTTGTTTGCCACCATGAAGAAACAGAGCAGAGAACTTAATAAAAAAAAAAGTCATGAAGCGGTGATGTGATCAGAGAAGAATTCTGGGAGCCAGGCTGTGGTTTTGCCCCTCCATTACCTCTTGTTAGGATGGCACTTAGCCATGGCACGCTTCAATTGTCACACCCCTAGAATCATCTGAAGTGCTCAAACTATTGTGTACACCATTTGTGCTAGTATAACTTTCACCATGTATTACTGCAATCAGAAAATTTTAGGATAAACTCAGATAGTCACCAAAAAGTCTAGTTTTACTGAAAGCCCTTTGTATACATATAATTTTAAAAATTCCCTGAATGTCATAATTTATTGGTCCGGTTGACTAAACATCATCTTAGAAATGAGCTTTGAAGTACAAGGAATTGAGTTTAAATCACACCAACGATGAGTAATGCACAGATATAACAGCTAGGGGACGAAATGCAAGTTTCACATATGCCGGTTTTTTTCCCCTGCTACTTTTGATGTTGCAAAACTTTTGTGAGCAGCAGACCTCCTCATGTGAATTTTAGAGGCTTTCCTACAGCACAGCATCTTTTGCAACTCTGGGGTTTCTGGATCTTTTTTGTGACAGCTTTGTAAAAGACTGAATTAAACGGGGAAGAAAACCATACACTAAATAAGAAACTTCTTAACACTATTATCTCTTGAGAGATGGCCCTGTTTGGCTCAGATAATGCTTTCACTTCTCCTGCTTTGCAGGGTAATTTGGTATGATTAGTACAAATCTCTGGTTAAAAACCTGAAATCCATACTCATAAACCAAGCACATCAAGTAGCTTTCCCTTGAGGCGAGAAACCTTTACCACATATTTTTACTTCCTGTTGATACTTCAGAAACACCCTTGCTTTTATTAAATTCAGTAGGTTTGCTTAACTTTGTAACAACTCAGATTGGACTCCAGTATTTACTCAGAAGCATTCACTTGCTTACTATTGCAGCTGTTAGGGTCTTTAAAATATGAAATTACAAACAGTTTGATTAGAACAAAGTACCTCAGGAAAAAAAAAAGCTAGTTAATTATGCTTTTTATTATTTTCAGCCTAAAAATGTTTAGCTGAAAAAGCAGTCATAGCTGTTTATTTGTTTTACTTCCAATTTTTCATGTCTTCTAATTCATAGAAGGAAAAAAAACCTAATTCTGATTACAGTGGAGTTACTGCATTAAAGCTTCTCCAATATGATGGTAATTTAAAGAAATAACCTTCTGGGCTTCTCAAAGGCAGCTTTACTTAATGTAAAATAAGAGGATTTCATTGCCTGTATGGAGACAGTTGCTGCTAAAACATTTTGGGCAACAACAGTAAACAAAAGAAGGCCTAGTTACAGAACAGAAAAGCAGTTACAAAGAGAAGTTGTTGAACACTCACTACACAATACTTACATGGGATAAAATAGCTTTTTGCTTATCAGAAATAAAGCTGAAGGTAGTTAGTTACTAACAGGAAGGAAAACCTGCCCAGTGCTTACCTCCTAGGTTTAGCAACAACATAATTGATAATATTGTGCTTATTTGAAATCCAGATCTTCTCTAATGCTAAGGTCCGCCAGTGTGACTACTGGAAGTTGGGGTAACACGGAATTCACCAGCCGTGCTAGAAGCACAGTTGCTTTGAGGGTAAGAAGCAGAAACCTCGACAGCCCTCCTCAGATATGAGCCTACCCACAGACCATTGTTGCCATTTCTGTGGGCCAGCACTATCAACCAAGTTCGTCCAACAGCATATGCCGTTTGAAACTGTTGTCGGGATCTACTTATTTGTTGCTCACCTAGGATAAAAAAAAATTCTATACCTGGAAGTCAGCTATGATATACATGCAAGTGAAAGTTGGTCTGATGTCTTTTATGTCTGTTATCTGCTGAGTTTATCAGTAGATTTCCTTTAGTGTCTATGGTAGCCCGAGTATTCTATTTTTGGCTATGCAGCATTTCAAACCTACTACAGACCTATTATTACCTCTCAGCCGGACACATCCCAGTGGAGAGCATAATGTGGAATAAAACATGCTAAGATCACAGACATTGTTTAAAGCAATGAGAATTCATTTCTTCAGGATAAGTATTTTTAATACCACATGTCAACAAAAATAAAGACTTTAAAATGAAAAAAAAATACACCTAAACAAGCTTCCTTTGAGGTAAGTGTGTTGACATATTGTAGGAAACAGGCAATCAAGGTTATAAATAATATATAGTTAATAAGTCACAAAACTACAGAGCTGGGAGATGAAGAATTACATCAGATTGTCTACTCCATCTCACTACACTGAGACAAAATGAAGTGTGCCCAGACAATCCTTAACAGATGTTTGTCTAACTTATTTTTTTAAAAAAAAGAGTTTCCTCAGTGCCCACAGATTCGTTCCAACCTCTCATTAACTGAAATATCAGATATTCTGTTTGCTACCGTTCAGCAGAAGTACCTTTCCCTTCCGAGTCCTATTACTTTTCAGGTCTTGTATTTGATACCATACAAAGCCCCTAAAATTGTTTAGAGTTTGTTCATTTTTTTAATCCTTAGAGATTCCTTTTCCATTAACCACTCTTCCTCATTATTCCTCCTTTTTAAAATTGTGGCTAGGTGCAGTTTTCATGCAGAATCCATGCTTACCTTGTCCATGTTGCTGATTTGATAGGTGGGTAAATTAAAACAGCCTATTGAGAAACTGGGGCCTAAAAAACAAGTCAGATGTTTTCATCAGAAGTAGCTGGTTTTAAGAATCTGATGGTGGGGAGAGAAGTAGATTGCTTAGTCCTATGCAAAAGCTGATTTGAATGCACAGCCAATGATATGAGTGGGTATATTTTCATTAATTTAAACGATCTGACATAATAAAGAGTCTACTTCATTTGAGCTTAAAAAGGCTATCACTAAGGTAAAGATGCAGAGGTGGATTCAGATTCAAAATCAGGTTTTTGGGGTAAAGATCCAGAATTTTTACTCCAGGGGGTTCCAAAATCTTCACTGTTTTTGGTTCTGCTGACTCCCTGCCCGCTTTGCCCAGTCTTGCCCAGCTTTGTGTTTAGGCTTCTCATTATGGGATACGGTCAATAGAGGCTTACCTGGAGACAACCTGCCCTAGTATATCCCTGAGATGAGGCAGCAAAATCAGAAACTCAGACTGATGTGCTTGTTACTTTTATAAGAGAGGCATTCTCAAGGGATTAAGTATTACTGAATGAAGTACTGAAGTTTTATTGAGTAGTGGCCCAAGCTTAGTGCACAAGCAATAAACTAGAAGTGCTGATTCATCAGTTCTGCATATTAGAGTGACTTGAATTTGAGGTTCAGTAAGAGATTCAAGAACTTTTTAATAGCATGCAAATGGCAAAGATGAATAGAGTCAGCATTCCAGGTAAGAGTCCTATCCGCCATGCATAGTATTTTCCAGTTGATGAGGAAATCTATATAAGGATTCATAAATGAACAAATGAACAGTTTTGAGCATGCTGATATGTTTTGTTTTCTAAGGGCTTTTTCTTGAACATTTATGAAATTGAATAAGTATAAGCCGTGCATTAGGTAAACTGAGATAGTTGTGTAGCCTGACACATTTATTTCAGAAAAAGCCTACAATAAAGGCTTACTAAGATTACAGCTGAAGTTCACAAGAGGCCAAGCTTCTGCCTGGGCCTCTATCATCCAGCCCTGTTCGCACAGGGAGCATACCTTGGGCAATGGAAATTAGGAAGCGCATAAAAGATTCAGGGACAGAGCTTCTCCCTTACTTGATTTTGTCTACCTTTGGAAACAAAAGAAATCCTTCCTCTTTTTTCCAACTCTGTCTCTTATCACTATGCCTAAGCTGAGCAAAAAGGCAATATCACAATATAGGCATGTGGTTTATGCTGACATAATCCGAATGGACAAGGAGGAAAATGTAAAATGTTTACATAATGGGTACACTATTATCATTACTGCTAGTCTGCCTAGGGGAAAAAGAATTCTGTGGGTTCTGGTTTTTTTAATTTGCATATGTGTTCATGGGTATTGTCTCTGACACACTCATACAAATTCAAGTGCTGCTTGCAACCACACTCAGTGTGAAGTTACATGCAATAAGGGGAAATTCATTGTTAAAAATAAACAACATTGTTCAGGGAAGGTCGCTACTGTTACAAAACATTTTCTAACACATAACCTACTTCTCAAATGTGCATGGTACAAGGTTAATTGTCAAATGATAGAGGTTTGGAGGAAGACAGACAACTCCTTCTCCTGATGTGAGCTTAGCAGTTTCTGAAGCATTGTCACATACAACTAAGTGTTACTGAAGAGGAACCACATGCAGTTACGCATGCATTCCAGTCTTTACCGGAAAAAGCATACACGGCTACCTATGTGCCATTTTTAGTTTTTCGTATTCCCCCTCAAAGACTGATAAGTGTTTTTTCTTGTTCTTCATAAAAAAAAAAAAAAAAAACCTCTTCTACTGAACTGCTCAAAGGATTTTCTGCTATCAATTTTATCCTCTTATAGGCACTTCCCCCCCCACCTATGTACTCTAGCAAAAAGATAACACTACAGATGCCTCACCCAGAAGTGCTTTGACCGGCACCCGACCTACATACAGCAAAGCCTTGTTTGATATCTCTTGCTCTATTCCGTTTTCATATGTATTACTAGAGTCTACTGCACAAGGAACAGATGTTCCTCCTACTCCACTGTATGATCGTTTTAAGTGGCTTTTTTGGAACAGATGTTCTCCTACACGCATTTTGTTTTCTCTAGTTTTTATGCACTAGCAGCTGACAATTGATTATTGCTCAAATTTAAGGAAAAATGCTCATCAGGGAGTCCCACCTAGGCTGTGGGCAATCACTTCTAGTATTACAGTACGCCAGAAGATATTGATGTATCAATAACCAGAAGGACAAGAAATATACTAGGTTAATGAGGTAGGCAGGGACATCACTGGGTTCAAGCCACAGCAAAGTGCATGACGCCAAATCATGCTAGGAGTCAAGTACCACAGCAGGGTTCGGAATAAGAGTCAAGGAAAAGAGGCTGAAATAGGGCAGCAAATAGGCAGACGCAGAGGAAACAGAAAAGGTGCACACGGCAGATCAAAAGCCTCAGGTATCTCTCCAACATGCACTGGGTAGAATTCCCTTAAATGGTACTTCCGTGCAACAACCCATAGTATTTCTAGTGGACAGCTGGCTCACCCATCAAAAATTATTTGTTGGGGAGACAAGGGAGTTGCAGGAGATCAACAGTTAACTGTTTAGTGGACGCTGACAGAGGCTTACAAAGCCTCAGTAATGCAGTCAGGCTTTTTATAGGGAGATATTTAGAAACAGTTTGCTTAGGAGACTGAAAAAAGTTTCAGGAAGGGACTGCTTGCCTATGAGAGTGACAAAATAATTCAGTTTCTAGTTCTAGCCTGAAAAGGGTAAAGTTTCTAGAGAATAAAATGGAAACTAGCAAATTGAATGTCCGAGTGTCAGAAAAGCTGCTCCACTTCACCCATCCATAATCCACAGGCAGAGTAAGACTTATAAGTATTGCTGAACCTAATGTTGACAGTTCTATGTTAGATATAGCTTATTGATTTGCCGGGGGGGAAAAAAAAGGCGAGGACAGTTGAACTGTATTGTGTTAAATTACAGATCTAAACACTGACAAATTCAACATCTGTCACCAAGGAGGGGTTTACAAGCAGAGTCTGACCAAGCCCTTTGGCAGCATAAAACCCTCAAAAGCTAATTTTATTCTGGGGGAGGAGGGGAGAGATACATCTTTATATTCATATCTTGAAGAACTCCAGTTCTTCAAGGGATGCATTTGTGTACCGAGTCAGTTATTAGTTAAGAGGGCCATAGCTTGTTACAGGAAAGCCAGGATAGCTCAATACTGATTTACAATTATTTATCATTCATAGAGCTCTGTAGGTTTATCTAGACAACAAAAATGAGATACAAATTTCCCTTTCAGACCCATTTGCCTTAAAAATGGAATTGATTTTGAGCATGCTATTAAGAACAGCATGCAAGTGGGACCAAAGACACAGGTACACCTGTGATATAGCATTACACAGGACAACAGCCAGCAACTGGAGGAATTACCTGCAATGCTCCACTGCCAAAAACATTTCTTAGCAATATCACTACCTTTTACAGATGAGCATATTCATTTCATCTAGGGCTTCACGCTGTATGAATGTATGTGCTGCCCCACATTGCCAAATGAGTTCTCAAACTATATTTTGTGTCCTGCCTGCAAATCTTTTATCCGTTCAAAGGGCAGAGGGAGGTGGAACAGTCTCCTCAGAGTACTCAATTCATTTGGGTTTTTGCTTTGTTTTGCTGAATTACAGTGAGGGAAATAAAGATCCCTAAAGAATTTTGTAATGGTTTAACCTTTTGCGTTTTCATGTTTCAGATTTTTATCACAGTAAAACAGCTATGATTGCTAACATAAAACAGACTGACTTGCTATAATAACCGCCACTAACATGTATTAGCTGAGTTGCAATAGAAACAATATGTCATTTGACTCCTGCTGCTTTCCTGACAAACACATTAAGGAAATTCAAACTGCACTGGCCCTTTTTTATAATAATGCCCATTTTTATGGGGTTTTTAAGTCCTCTTACTATAAGAAGCCTTGTGGCCTGACAGGCTAGACGGACTAATTACAGTCTGTATTAATATGTCACTCTGATCAAAATACTTAATGTTAATATTCTTTAGTGTACATTTAGTTAGACATTTTCTTGCATGAAAATGAGAGGAGGGAATTTATCAGTTTAATGATCTAAGAAATTATGCAAAAGCTGGTTCTCTCAAAAAAAACCCAAGATTATATGAATTTATTACTATCTCCTAGAAGCAGCAACAAATATCTCCTTCCTGTTAAAAGGAGAATGTTGTTGCTGGTTTTATTAGCTGTATCGTGAAAGCACATATTCATGCAAACAAGACCATCCCTACCTTAAGCCCTTTTCATATGTATAAAACAAAGAGGCTGCCCCAGAGCACCTGCAATGTCAGTGCAGTAGAAAGATGGAAACAGCAGGTAACATTATTCACTGATGTGTGTTCACCGAGCTATTTGACATCAAATTCTTATAAGTATCCCAGCAAAGAAGAGCTTAAAGGAAGAAATTAACAGCATTTTTACACAGAGCTGCTCCCAAGCCTAAGGGATCCCATACACCAAAGCATGCAGAAAAGTAGAATGTTTTTCAAAGGGCAGCTAGAAAGCAGTGCATGTTGGCAACAGGTATTGGGCTGATCAAACCCAAGAATCAGCCCAGGAATGTCCAACCCTGATGTCAGGGCTGAGCCCCTGCTCTGTCAGAGGGCTTTCCTGAGGAAAGTTGCGTGTCCCACTCACAGTTTCTGCTAAGCCAGGGATGGTACAAGCTGCAGAAATCCTGCTGTGCTCTGCATCCTGGAGCTCAGCAGTTAGGAGAGCGTTCCTCACTGCACTGAGCCCCACAAGGACAGATCCCTTGGCAGTCAGCATATAATCACAAGGGTTCTCCAGACCACCAGTGGTCCGAGCATCTTGCGAAGCGTCTTTGGTGCTAAATTACAGCACGAGTATGTCCATAACAAAATTCCAAGGGGACTCAAGAACACTGTTTTATGACAAAAGAGCTGGGATCCTGCCAGAGAAAAACACTAATGCAGAAGTAGCATGTACATTGGTATGGTACCATGTTATGAATGGATGACTATATTTTGTTTTACTGCTTATTCACTTATGTCTGCTGGAGTCCAGTTTGACCACTTAGTATCTTCTAACTCACATATTCCCCTAGTCTTAAAATACAACTTTACATCTAACTTCATTATATCAAGTCCTACAATCAAAAGGCTTCCCTTTGTTTTTTCTGGACTGGAAATTGGACTTGAGGAATAACCATTGTCCCAGTAAATGTTATCACGTCGACTTTCACGCTGTTGAACGCCATGATAAGGAATACACAGAGGAAAAAAGACAAAATAGAAAGCTAAAATTAAGGGGAAAAAAAACATTTAGAACTCATCAACTTTAAAAAGCAGCAAGAAAAAAGGAAAAGGTCTTAATTAACTCCATACAGCTCTGTAAAAGATGGAATGTTAAATACGAGGAACTCTTTCAAAGCAATAGAGGTGAGAAATAGCCTCATTTAAAAAGCACTGCTTCTGAAAAAAGACCGGATAAGGGAGAAAGAAAGTGTCTGTTCTTCAACTCAGGGCTCAGAGTAAAAGGAGATAACACACAAAGCTTTTGAGTGGAAGCACTGGACTTTCCATATTACAAAAAACCACCACCACTACCACAAGCTTTTTCAAAGCTTTTAAAATTTGTTTCCAGGGGGTGGGAGGGGAGAATATGAAGAGTACAAGAACCAGGCAGTTCCTGAGAATTAAAGAAGGAAAAAGAACTTTTTGGCAAGGAGCAAAAAAATAAAAATAAGAAAAACCACAAACAAAAATATATCTACCTCTGCCACTGAATTGTAAGATAAGAGAATGTGCATGGTAGCTGCTGCAAGGCGATAGATTTAGTTAATAAAGGCTCAGAATGCCAAGCTAGTAGAAGGGTCTAAGCATGCCACCAGGTATGCTGTATCACAACTCGCTGCTACATTGCTATCTGACACCTGCTTTAAAAATGTCTATGTATGATACTACAGCTGAAGTTACCCACCTACCTGTGGCTCAGGAAATGGGATGTTGCAGGAGCCAACTGTGTGACCTGGCATACATTTTCTGCCAGTTGCTGTTGTATTCTGATGTAAGAATTAGATATTTCACTCAAGCATCCTTTAGGCCACTACTCCTTTCACTTACATGTGACCATAGCTGTTTGTCATTCCTTAAATTACTCTCTCACAAGCTTCTTACCCCAGATTAAAATATTTACTTAACCAGCAAGGCAAACCCATTGCTTCTAAGGTGCTTTGCTTAACTCAATAAAGTGGTCATTATTATACACAATTATTATATTTACCATTACATTCAGGAACTAGAAGCACACTATAGCAGGTATTCTTCTATGAGATATAGCAGGTATTCTTCTACGAGAGAAGGAAAACCCTATAGTAGACCTTTTCCTACTGAGATGACAATTCAAGTGTGAGATGAGGGACAACAGGTAGATGTAGCCTGATCTAAAAGCAGGAACAGCAGGGATATCCTATTTGTCAATTTAATAGATGGCGGTCTCAGCACATCACAGCTCATCAAGCCTTTTGAAAGCTCTGCAGCAACCTGAAAAGAAATAATGAAGTAGTTTTACAGATGTTTGCCGGGAATTCCTCCCAAGAATGATGGGCTACTTGGGAGAAAGAATGAAGATGACCCTCTGAAAATGTAACACGTGGGAAAAGGAGACTGATATGGAGAGAAAGAAGAAAAATAAGGTGAGGATCTGCTATAGAATGTCTGAAAGTGATTACAAGCATCTTACATTTGATGCAATACAGAAGAGGGTAGGAGAACTTTGCACTTGTCTTGCCAAGAGAAAAGGATCGAGACAAAAGATGCCGCAAGCTTTGACATGCATTGTGTCTGTGCAAGAGACAGAAAAGGCACTATTTGAGTTATGTTCAACAGAAACAGAATGATTTAGCTGTATCAGGATATAGGACATTCAAAGAATTTTGAGCATAAATGACACCCAGAAAGCACAGCTGACTGACAGGTGAGGGAGGGTAATGTTATAATCTAATTATCCTGAAAAAATAGGAGGGTTAGGCCTTAAAGAATGCCTAAAAAGTTTATTCAAACTCAAGCTGGCAGCTGGACAGTTTCCACCGGGAAATAGATAAAAGAAAGCAAATGGTCAGCCTATTGCAAGTTGTCTTCATTAGAAACATATCTGCCACTAAATTCGTGCAGTAACGGGGAGAACAGGACATGGAGGATTCAAGGAGATTCTTAGAAAGCCCCACAGAAACTGAAAAGGGAATAAAGAGGTTCCTCCAAAGGCACAATCTGTTCCTCCTTCATTCTGCTTTGAAACTTCTCTCCTTCAGAGGCTCTTTTGTGCAGCTCTTAGATGTTCCTACAGAGATAGCAGCAGAGTACAATCCATTGTAATATTTTCTTGTTTTTTACCAAAAGTCTCCATTTAAATAAGACTGCATTTTAACTGACATGCCATGCAAAGGGGAGTCCAAATGAGTTAACATATGCTAGCAAGTCACATCTTATGACTTGAACCATATATACAGACATCCTTCAGAACGGAAGAGGAAAAGATTTCCTATTAGAAATCTAAGTTTTCATAGCCAGATATCAAAATTTCTTTGTCAAATGATATATTCAAATAAGCATGTGTTAGTTTATGAAGGGAAGGCCTTCATGAAATCACTACAAAAATATGCTACAAGATATAGAGCAGAAAATAAAAGATTTTTTCCCTCTTGCAATCTGTTCCTTTTTGCACGGGCCCAAATTGGCTAAATAGCTGTCAATGAAATGGCCATTCAACATGGGAAAGTCGCATGGCACTGATTTAGTGTAAGCAGCTGTCGTGCACATACATTCATTTTAGGAAGAGAAGTGTGGCTAGTTAGAGAAATTATCCCAAGGCTGAAGAACCTAGACAACCACAGGGATAGCTTGAGGATAATGGAATTATATTTGGGTCCTTTGAACAGTCCATTCCACCCAAAGCAGCGGGGAGGAGGCATATAGCCTAAAACCTGCTTCAAAAAAAACAATCAAGGAACCACACTATATTTGAAATGAAACAAAAAATAGAGAACCCCCCTAACAGCAATCTGGAGAAGAAAAAACAAAAAACAATGAAGAGAGAATGCTATCTCGTTCAGCTGCAAAAAGGGTATACGTGCATATAAGTAGTATTTTGTAGTTTTGCACTACGCCAAACAATTTCCTGTTTCAGAACCAGGGCAAGTCATAGATAATCACCTATTACTTCTCAGTTTTTAAAAATCTTCCATTTCATTAGCGTCTAGAAATCAAGGATTAGCAACAAAACTAAGATGTCTGTTTGATAACTAGAATCATTTAAGCAACATACATCCTATACAGGACAGCTATAGGAGATTATATATTAGATTATATTCTTCCTGACTAAAACATCCTACAGCAGAAGCTGCCAATCTAGTCATTCCTATTCTACTCACATACTGATATCTTGAACATCCAGATAGGAAGTACTTTGTAATATATTTTTTAAGGAGTCTTAAAAAAAAAAAAAAAACAAAAAAACCCAAAAAAATTAAAACAAAAAAAACACCTCTTGAAGTACTTTCCTATATTCAATAGGAAATTTACTATACTATACTTCCAAGTAACTTATTTCTGTTTGACAATTTTTATTTAATAAGTTTTAATCAAATGATTAAAAAAAATAATTTCAACTACACAAAGACATAACAGTTGGCATTTGGAGAACAATTCAGTCGCTGTAGGCTATTAAACCTTACCTCTTCCAGTAGAAATGCGTGTTTTAATGGTACAAGAAAAACAACAAACAAACCAGCACAACTGTTTCACTTTACAGGTACTTTTCTAATCTGCCATTGCAATGACTATTTGGCATCAGCTGCTATTCTTTGTGATCCTCTGGTCTTATCCTCTCCTCAATCATAATGGGACTCACTTCTCTCTTTTAGTGACTTTATCTACTTGCTACTCTTTAACCTCTTCCTTTTGTCTTCTAAATCACCTCCTCTCTTCAAGCTTCAGCTAAATCACTCCATATATCTTGGGACTAATTGTCTCTACAAGAATTTCTGTGATTTTTTGCAGGTACAGATACACAGAACATTCTTTCCAGTTAATCTGCTAATCATGCTCATCAAGAGTAAGAAACAAGACAAAACAGTATCTCAGCTCCAGAGAATTTACTTCCTCAATAAAACATTAATTGTTGTATCAGCTGGCAGAGACAAGCAAGCATACACTGAACCAGCTAATGAGAAAAACATTTCCCACTTATTACCTCAGTCATGTGTGTATGTATCATCCAGATAACTTCAGCCACAATTTTAAACCACAAGACTAAATCCAAGCTTATGGTACTATAACAATTAAGTCATAGACAATTTTGCCTTAAGATTTTTCAAAACGTTTTGAATTTTTTGGAAAACTTTTAGACTCATAATTTAGAAATTGCTGAGTGAACATCATCCAATTACATTTATAGGATTTGTTCAAATCAACTTCTGTGTCATTAAGGGCTCTGACTCTAGATCCCAAACTGAAAAAAAGTTAGCAAGTGTAACATAGTTAACACAGAAGTATTAACATCTCTGAATTTGGACGAACAAACTGTCAGCCTAACTGGATAAGCATTTAATAACACTGATTACAGCAGTCTTAATTTCTGGTGAAACATCTTAAAATACTAAAGGTCAATGCAGAAGCAGAAAGCCTTCTGCAGTATTTTACTGGAAATAAGAAACGTTCACATTTTAAACTCATGTGTTTTTGCTTGAACTATAAATATATATATTTTTTTGCAAACATAGTTATACCATAAGAAGTTTGAAGACATACCACATAGACACCAATGTCATTTTCCCACTTTGGACTTGACAGTCTGAACTGCTTAGGGCTGACAGCCAAAAGGCCAGGAGAGCACCCTTCCAAAGGCTGCAGTGGTTAAACATCTGCAGTGGTTAAACATCTGCTGCTAACACTGAGAAGCAAAAGAGTCCTACTAACCTAGTACAGCCAGAGCCTGAGAAATTAGTCGAAAAATACATACACTTTTAAAATTTGATCTTCTTCTTTCCAGCATCAAATTAACTCTCAAATACCTCTTTAATTTGCATTTTGAAAAGCAGCTTGATTGCTGGTTAATTAAATATTGATTGTCCAAAGAACACTTACTGAAATTTAGCAGGAATACAAGAGATAGGGAAAGTTGCTAAGTCATTTACACAAAATTACCTCTGAAATATATGTATAATTACATTCCTACAGTTTGAATGAACTCTCATTGTTGCTTGAAAGGATATTTAGCTTTTTAATTGCTATGTAATAAAGCCAACAGGAACTTCTTAGTTCAAACACTTCAGCTCTTGAACCCAAGTGCAGTTCATCTGTTAGGTCGAGAGAAACCACAGAATAAAGAGCAACGTAACTTTGGATCTGTTTCTCTTGCGGCGTGCTGCTTCCCCTTACAACCAGGCCCTGCAAGGCCTTGATACCTAACCCAGTGGTTCAATATGCGTGCCTTTCTAGCAATTTCAGTGAAGGCTTAGATCAGAACTGTGGATGTTTTGCTGCCTTTTAGGAGAGACAAGTTACCACAATTAATAAAGTTAATATTTGCCTTTGCTGTTGAACACTTTTTGTAAATACTTTTTTGTTTTTAACTCAATAACAAACCCAGGTTCACATTAACAGAAGAAGAAATGCAAAGCAGGAAGCGACATATTCATAACAATGGAACTCAAGCCAGAAATCTGAATTAAAACCCACTGAACTTTAGATTGAATACTGACAATGAAACCACTCAGCAGGGTACAAACTGCTCAGGAGCATCTGCCTCTGAAATTCATTCCTGGAGAATATCTTTACTCTCCAGGCAGCAAATAACAGGATATTCACTCAGTGCAAACAAACAAAAAGCTTCACCCTCACAACTTCCTCTAGAAGAGCAAAGTCTCTACCAGAGAATGATTTGAAATCTTTCTCCCCTCCTTTTTTTCCCCCTTCTCCTCTCTTCTTGGATGAGGAAAAGCAGAGGAAGAAGGTTGAGGAATATAGAAGAGTCTATATATTCCTTTATTTCTTCATTTGTTTTCTTGATCCACAGTGAGCAACTACACAGCAGGTTTTAAATGCCAGTTTTATAATGGCAACTTCAAACACGTAACAAAATAATACCAGAAATAGCTCTTCTAACCAAACTGAAGATGAAGTTATGCAAGTAAATTCTGCCACCTTATCCAGATGTGTTGTATAATTACTATGGTACTTACATGAGCTAGGGTAACGAGGGTCAGTAGTTCTCTTTGTATCAGCAGAAGAAAGGCCAGTCAGGGACAAGGAACACCTACCCTGTTAAAGGAACAAAAAAGGATGTTTTTACTGAGACAGCTGTAGGTTAGACCCTTTCCCATAAAATCTCAATCATTTTCTCCAGCTGAGCTGCCTCCTGTGCTTTCTCATATATTTAGAGCACTGGGGATCACACCTGACATCTGTTTGGCTTTTCTGTAAGCCAAAAGATAATTTATCAGGGATATGGTAAAAAGAAAAACGTGGATTTCCTAGTGTTTGGGTAGCTGCTCTGGTGGTTCTAGCTGCTGGAGACTAGACTGAGATGGGCCTTTAACTAGAGAACTATCAGACTGTGAAGTTTCCAAAGAGCCAGTAGATGAGGAGAAGAAAGAAAAGTTGGGGTAATTTCTGAAAGCCCGAGTATGCAGATGTTCATCCATTCAAACGTATACATCTGATCTGCAGAGGCTCTCCAACATCAGTTTGCAGGAGTTGAATGAACTATCGAGCATCTGTATTTGATTCAGTTTTACTTAACATCTTTCTTTAAAAAAGATATATTTGAAATAAAGTATGATTTTGCAGCTCTGAATAGCTAAGACAAACTGAAAACGAAACAAAATCTATCAAGTCGCTGAAATTTCAGATTTTGGAGCGAGGTAGCTGATGAACCACAGACAGACAAAGGGCACAACGACCATTAACTGAATTGGTATGTAAGGGCCAGGAGACTGACCACCATCAAAAAGCTCAAGCATGGCTGTGTGCCCTGCGTGCGGGAGGCAGTCCACAGCACAGCTCTCCACAATCTTCATACAGCCTGGCGGTGTGGGACCTCAAATCCTTCCCGAAAGACAACCGGCTGAATTGACAGGCACGTCCGAATCAATTGCTGGGCAAGCGATACGAGGAGATAGGTGCTGCACAGTTAAGGGGTTGGACGGACCAGCACAGACATGCTTGTCCATACAAGTGTCCATCCACTTGTGTTTTAGCCCAGCTTAAGGACTAGATCTAAATCCAGACTTTCTCAGTCTAACCTTTCCCACTGCTCTCTCTGAAACATAGGCCTGAACTGAAAGTATCAGGGGCTGAAAGAATTTGAGCAAGAAAATATTGTATGTTAAGCAAAAGTAAGTAGTTAAAGTAAATATTTAAGCGTCTCTTGATGTTTCTGTGCTGAAGACAATCACTAAAGCAGGAATTCCATAGGAGGAAAACAAAGAAGGACAAGAGGATTTATGAGGAGTTACAATAACAAAATATATGGCTTAATTAAGTCACAGCTGTGCACAACATGATTAAGTAATGAAGGGCTAAACTCAAGGACAGGGGAAATGACTTTAGGCAGTCAGAAGGTTTTAAATTTGAATAACGGGCTAAATCTGGGGGGGAGGGACTAATGATAAAGCCCAGGAGCAAATTTTCAACAGTAAACTCCACGCGTGAATAACTTCGTTTTGAGGCACCCCCAAATTTAACTTGGTCAGGTCTAGACAGGGACACTTAGGTATCACAGCAATGAGGGAGGCACGTTAGCTGCAGAGAGCAGGGCGCTGAGGACGTGCTGCACGCTTTGCCGTGAGCTGGCGGTACAGCAAACGCCTCCTCCCTAGGTCTCTTCTCTTTTTTTTTTTTTTTTTTTCCCCCTCTCTGGTTCTAGGCACCTACTGCTACAGGTTGTAAATACCACCTGAAGGAGCGAGTGATGAATTTGTTCTTTTCGATTCCTAAAAGCCGTGGGGAGCCCCCACGTCGTCAGGCAGCGCCCCCGCCAGCACCTGCCCCACGCACAGGCGGGGCCGCGGCGTTGGGTTCAGCCGTTGGGCCGCGATGGGGGTGGGGCGGAGGCCCCGCCCTCGCTCCCTGCCCCGCTCCCCTCAGGGGCTCCCCACTGCGCCCCGCGGGCAGGTCGGGCACCGCGTCAGTGCTGCGGGGCCCGGGCGAGGGAGCCGCTGAGGGAAGGGGGACGAGGGCCTCGTGTCTAGCACTCAGTCGGGGCCCGGGCTTCTGCTGGGGATGAGGCGTTGGGCGGTGTTTGACTAAGGGACAGAGTGCTCAAAAGGCTCGATACAGCGTCAGTTAACACCTGTATTATAAAAATAGAAAGCAACAGTTAACAGGTAGCAGGAGCCTTAGGCTGAAACCCGAAAGTGTTTTTTCTATGAGGGCCGAGCAAAGCTCGGTTTCGAGGCAGGCGGATGCGCTGAACCTCAACGCGCACCAGTGTCAGAGTGGATGTTTAACCGAGTGCCTGATTACCCTGAAATACCTACCTGAGGGATTCGCTCCTCAGTTGCACCATTTTGTGACGTTAGCTAATGTGATGACTTAACGGATCACCTGGTCCTGGAGGTGCTATAGGATTGATTGAGTGACACAAGCCTGGCTGGGCAGAGGAGAGCTCAAGAGGAGGCATCAAAGCACCATTCAGCTTCTTGCTCCCCAGGCTGCCGGGGAAGTATTCAGCTGCGAAAGCAAGATAAAGCCAGGGATCGACCCCCTGTAGCAACGCTCAGGCCACGTTTGCTTGCTTCAGCGTGCCTTTTTCAAGGTGGACTTATTTCAAACTACACAGGGACCCCAGTGCTAGAGAGATATAATGCATGTATTGAGAATGCATCTTGTTTGCCTTTAGCAATTTATCTTTTTTTGCCTGTCTATAGCCAAATACTCTCATACCTCCCACGGGTACTTCATTCACCCTAATGAGAACAAAGAGTTAGTGTTTGTGAAAAACATGGCAAGCATGTACCCCATCCCTGCTAAGGAGGGAAGATGGAACAATTTTTCTCACCCTATTCTCCAAAATGGTGGAGGGAAAATGAACTTACCTCAGAATCCACTAAACTTTCTCACAAATACAGGTTAATGAGAAAAGTTACACTCTCGGGCTATGTATATAAACATTGCTAAGCATAATACTTTTTATTTTGCTAACAAAGCTCTCCTTGTTGCAACATCTCATTTATCATTTCCTTCTTCCTCTTCCCCAGAGCCTTGCAGGTATGAGCATATAATTCATGAATTTACAACCCGAATACTTCCCGAATCCTCTCATCACATCAGGGACAGAAACTGCGCTCCGAAGGGCTGCTCACAAAAATCTTCATAAATACCTGATTTATTTGGTTAGTTACAAGACAGGAAAGCTTTAGAGAGCTGAGATGAAAAGAACGCGTAGCGAAAAAGATGCTGCACTGCGTTTTAGACACTCACCGTAGCAGAACGACTATCTGCTGCATGCATCTAAATTTCTGACATTCTGAGTAGTTTTAGTACAAGAGGGCTATTGAATACACAGCTATGCAGTGGCAGCAAAATAATATGACCAGGCCTTAAAGTGGGGTAAAGCTAGCCTGAGATTCTTCAGATATTCTCCCTACCGACTTCATAGACGTTTGTATTCTTTTTATTTTCCCCCCCAGTAAAAAACAGCAAAGTCATCCTCTATTGGCAAGACTACTTCTCCCCATGCTTTTTCTGTCATCCTCAGAATTCGTAATCGCTTTCAATAGCTAACGTTTTAAAAATAAATTTTAAATATATCAAAAAATACTATAAATGCCCTGAAGACTGGCCAATAGCTCTTATGAGAGCTATATAATTGACAAGATCATGCACCCACCAACCAAGCACATAGCAACTCATATTTTTCAGTCTCGGCTATCAGATGAAGTAATTCAAGCTAGCTATTCAACAGCTCGCTGGTGACACTGTATCAAGGGGATTGCTTGCACTCAGGGTTTACAGTATATTCTTGTGCATTTAGGTAACCCCGTTTCCTTTTAAGCCCTTACGTGACCGAGGACTCGAGTGAATGTGCTAGTTAGTCTGCCCATGTGATAATCCTGCTGGGTTATGTAAGCAAACGATTAAGGGTGTCAGCTCTGAGCACTAATTCTGAAAGCTCATTCTGCTTTCTTTAACATACTTCTAAGGGACTGCACGTCCTAAATGACTGTCAGTCTGCATAATAATTTGGCACACTACAAACTTTTGTAAAAGCCTGATCATAGAGGTTATTTAAATAACGTGCGTCTAAAATATTAAATTTTCCTGTTACCAGTTTACGGTTTCATTCCCAGCTTTAGAGTTTTGGATTCCCCCTTCCACTCCCCCCACTGCCGTTTGCATCTTTAGTGGTATGCACATGACAAAACATTTACAACACTGCATCTTAACTGTTAGTATCAAGGAAATAAATTAGATTCTGAAGGTCAGATACTTTTCCATGTATTATCCCAAGTTTTATAGAGGTATAAACCTACAAGTATGAGGTCTAGGTATTAGCTCACACGGTAAACACGCATGACTCCGGCGAATCTAGTCTCTCAGTCTCTGTAAGGATCAATTCTTAATCTCCTGAAAATAGGACACAATACAGAACACATTGTTTTAATTTACAGCTTCTAAAGAGTTTTCTTCTTTCTAATTACAGTCACAGTCTGCCAGTGTTCAGAATTTCCTGTATCCCAAGTATTCACGATTTGGATGTATTAAATAACATCTGCATGCAAGAGTGAGCATCACTGCCTCCTGAATCTGGTCATTTTCTAAACCGTTTTCTTTTTTTTAATTCTTTTTTTTTTTTTAAAGTCAAATTGTACTAGGAATACTGATTTCTGTTAACTTTGCAAACACAAGTGAATACCTAAAATTAAGCCATAATCTTTAAAACCTTAGTTTTAAATATAGCAATATAGTTCTTCCAGGCTATGACTTTTTGACTCTACTGTTTTCAGTCTATAGGATCCAGGAAATACTAAATGTCCCAGGTTTAAGAGTCCACTGCTTTATACCTGACATCTCTGACCCCTACATCTTATCTCTATCTGTGGATTCTCGTAAGTGAAGTAGCTTTATCTACTAATATATTTTTAGAGCACACTTAACAGTGGTAATCGAAACAAAGCAGGACAGGAACCGACATAAAGCACAAGCCTGAAAGAAGGAATCACACTTAGCACTTTGGGATTCCTCCTTTTTCTTCTCCACCGGATACAACTGATAATCCATGCCGTTTACACTTCTACTAGAGGTTATCTGACAGCAACCCAAAAGCAAAACTTTTAATGAGTGCTGTCTAGCAGTTTGAACTATTCTGCAGTGATGTGCTTTGAGATTTGAAATTGAGCCACTAAGCTCTGGCACAGACTGACATGGAGGCCAGCACTAAAACATGGATCAGAAAGGGACAAAACCAAATCACAGAGCATGGATTTCTTGTTCACTGTCAAACATAATGGTCTGGATGTAACCATTGACTCAGAAAATCCATTGCTCGGAGCTGAGAATATATCTACAGAATGAGCTGGTGAAGAGCGTCTTGCACATTATATAAAGATGAAAAGGAAGTGTCTTGCTTTTTATCATTCTGTTTTTATTAAGATCTATCACTGGCTAGCATAAAATCATATTTTTATATACAAACAATTTGTAAAACAAGTCACATCATACTTTCATTGTTTTTAATCCCTTTCCCAAGCTTTGGATACTGGACATTATTGGAAACAGAGACAGCACAGCCTTTCATATATAATAACTAAAATAAACATGACTAAAACCAATATCCGCCTGTTTCCTCTGTCCAAAGTACAGATAAAATACGTACTCAAAAATCAACAGCTTCTCTACCAAGAGAGGGAATACTTTGCTTTGGTCTATTTAGATTTGCAGAGAAAGATCAGCTTGAACACTGTCTGAAGGCCTAGCTTTTTTCTGTATTCCCACTAGGACAGCTGTATTCATTAAGGAACCAGTTTGAACTAAAGCAAACTTTAATCTTGCTATTAGCTTAATTTTTGAGTATTACCTGAGAAGGACATTTTCCCCAGCGTTCTTACAAACTATGAAATTGCTACTCTGGGGAAGAAACTTTCATTAATACTGATTAGCAAGTTTTTCAATCAGTTATACATGACACACTTTGTTTGTTACAGCTGTTTTTGTCTGCATTTTCTGTGCTTCTCAGTTTTAGAAAGAGAGCTTAAGAGTGCACAAGGAAAATCGGCCTCTTCTCCCCTTCACAGAATCACCAAATGGCCAAGGTTGGAAGGGACTCCCCTGCTCAAGCAGGATCATCTAGAGCAAATTGCACAGGATCATGTCCAGGCGGGTTTTGAATATCTCCAGGGAAGGAGACTCCCTTGACCCCAGCTTCCACCTCTGCCTCTCTTCTCTCTCCAAAATTCTAACTAGCAACATTTTGTTGAAATTTCCCCTTTTTCAAAATTTAATGCATTTTCTAAATTTCTGAGACTTCAAAGTGTTTGAAGCTCTCAGAAGCTGTTCTTTATTATTTCATCCTGTGAGTGCCTTTCATTAGTTATTTTTACCTTTATAATTGAAGATTAGGTCAAATACACTGTTATTTATATACTTCTCAAAGTTTTCATGTGAACATACTTTTGGAGAATGGTGACATGTCTAAACTATTCAAGGGACAATTTTACTTCTTTTGTCTTATTTATACATTACAATTGGCCTTACTGTTTCCTTTCTTAAAAAGGAATAATAAAATAAATAAAAATAAAAATAAAAAATATATTTATTTTTTATAAATAAAAATGGAAATAAATATATTTATAATTATAAATATAGCTACGATTTTACAGCATATCAGATGAGATGCAGATGTGTCCATTAGTACCATCTGATTCTGCAAATGGCTGAACGTCAACAGAAGGTTTGCGTGATGTTCACATTAATAAGGTACACAATTTTAATAAAGCCTTGTTAGGCTGAAAAGTACTTATCAGATTAAGCTACTTCTGCAACGTTCCATTCTTATAATAACACAAACATGGTACCAACAGCAAATAGAGCAGTTTTGTATGTTAACCTTTCCTCAGGCATATCCACTGATAAACGTTCTACTTCTATGAATATATGGCTATTATTTCCTTATTCCACAAGATACGAATAATAATCAAGATAATCACTACCAGGTTCAAACTAGATCCATCCTGCAAATATTAATGAATTTTAAAATGATACAATTTAATTATTTACTGAGAAAATTCTTAACACAAGACTGAAGCAGTAAATAAAAAAGTGTCAGTTCCAGCAGATGCTGGTGATTAATAAAAAATAAAAGTCAAAGTATAATTAAGTTTCTTTTCAAGACTGTGCCCTGCTTAGAGATACCACTCAATGTTAGGCAAGAAGACAACTAAATGGTGCTTTGAATGAAGGCTCTGTACAGCTTATGTGCTGGACTGTGAATAGCAAATTAGAATATCAGTGAAAAGTACAGCAGTTACAGAATAGTTTCAGTAGGCATTGTAGCTGTCTTTGAAAGAATGGAAAGATGAGGGCAGCTGAGCGTTTTAGTTTCTTCCATCTTGGAGCAACAAAATAATATAATACTATATACCTTTGTTAACATTTGGCCAAAGTTGACTCTTCATAGCCTGATTTCTGTTTCTAGACAGAAGAGGCGGTTTCTTGATCGCATCTAGACTTAGACCACTGCAAACCCGTGGGAACGGGTAGCAGCAAAGGGGATAGCAAGGTACCTTGTCAGTGAGTTTTTAAGGTGCACCCCTTCTGCACTGCAAACAAAAGGCCTAATTAAGCCACTCATATTTTATTCCTAAACTCATGCATACCTGCAGCACTACAAATGGAGTACATAATTTCTAACCTAAAAAGACCCATAAAAGAAAGATTTTCCTTGAGTATTTCTATTTATTATTAATGGTATGTGCTACAATGGAGGTACTTACAGCCTATGTATCATACTGTTATACGAATAACAGTTTGAGATGCTCTTTGGCAACTTCCTGAAAACAAACAAGTCATACTGAAAATCATTATCCACAGTGGGGTGCTCCTAGGGGAACATCGGGTGTATATCAGATAATCATTGAACTTATATCACATCAGCAGCACTCTAACTCTGCAAGAGCTGCCACGGGTAGACAAAAACCCATTAAAGCACTCTTCATTGCTCAACTGTGTATGCATGGTGTGAATGCAGACTGCAAGCTGTTCTTTTGGCCACTTCTCCCGATTGCCTTTGATACCTCTTGGGAAAAGCCAATTCAGATGTGTCACATCTCCTGGCAAGAAGCAGTAGTGCAAAAGTTATGGACAGTGCAACGATTGTGGCTACTTATGAGTCAGGAAGGTTTCTCTCTAGACAGGTCTGAAACATACATACTTTTTAAAGATTTAGTTCTCATGTAGGAGTATGTAATTGTTGGAAATAAAAAAAAAAATCTACTCTATTATGCAAAATAAGGCATATAAAGCCAGATTGTCAAAAGAAGTGCGACTGGCATACTGCTGGTTTCACTGCATTTAGTGGTAAAACTTGTGCTGGAGTTGATGAGAGTAGATGTTCTGCTGACACCAAATGCTTTTAAAAAGGCATAATTTACTGTCTACAGTAATAAGAAAAATGGTCAGTGTCACTGTATCTATAGTTACCACAAAATATGGTAACATGTAAATATAAAGTATCACGGCTTACAGGAAAAGAGGAAAAAAGGTTGAAAAAATTAAAATGACCATGTTCTTTCCAAAGAACTTTCAGAGTCCCTTCACATTCCCTTCATACCATACATCTTGTGAAGTATGGATGATCATGACAATAAAATAAGAAAGATATAGGAAATCTGTAAAGCACACAGCATAATTTCTGCCTAATTAGAAATCTCACCACAGGAGAAGAGGAGAACAATGACTGCATTGTGAATAATCACATACCTAGATTTGGAGCATCAGTGCATCATGAGAAGCACATTCCAGATGGTGAGTCCAAATCATAAAGGAAAAAGGCCTTTCAAACTACTATTTTCAGCAGATTCTGTAGGGTCTCAGAGATACAGAGCTAAACTGACTTAAATGGAAATTGATAGAGTGCTTAATGTTAAAAGTCAGGTATGTCAGTCACTCACCAGAACTGCCAAAAGCCTCCCCCTCAAATCTCTCAAATAATGACACTTTACATGGGGTGGAAATTTTAATTTTAACCAGCTTTAGAGGGCCTATTCTTCAGTTATGCACTTAACAGGAGAAGGAAAAAGAAGGCAAAATTACAATCTAGAGAAGTGTGTGCTTCTCATATATTGAAAATGGACAAACATCTGAAGTACTACTGATTCCAAAATTGGATTATGCACCTGTTCCCACTCTTCCAAAACCTGAAAAAAAAGATAAACTCCAAGTAACAAAAAAAAGTAAATAGTACCTTGGCGTGTGCATGTTACAAATAGCATACACTGCATCCAAAGAGTGCTCTGAGTGCAGCTTTTTGCTCCTTTCAAATTCACTTGTAGGAAAAACCTCATCGCAGGCTTTTGGATTACTCCAGCAATTTAGAAAGACAAAAAGCATTGTAAGTTTATAAGACTATAAAACAAGCTACTGAGGTCTGTATTTGTATTATCAACCTGAGCTTATGAGGATCTCAAAACATAATTTTCAGCTGGTTACACTTAAGAAATATTACCTTCAAAAAACCTTTTACAGAGGGGGATAATGAGACTACAGGTATCATGATAAAAAGTATGTAGTATGATAAAATCATGGTTCCTTTATCAGAGAGAGACAATTGAAATGTTGATGTTTAGATTAAAATGCTTCTTCTGAAATCATGAAGCAATTTTTTAACGTTCTCAATCCATAACTACAATGGAAGGATATTTTAAGTAAGAGGAAATGCTACCGCCTGTGCTATATTTTTTCCAATTAGATAAACTTGCACATGAATTCTTCTTGTGTGAGCCATAAGCTGACTTCCAGGTTGTTTAATTGTGCTTTCTTTTTTCTTGTCATTAAAAGAAAAAAAAAGTAGAAAGAAGTGTGCTTAAGTGGGACTTTTTTCATTATAGCTAAACAAAAAGAGGTCTACGAGTATGTTGCTTAACTCTAGGGTCATGGTGACAATCAGTCAACAGAAGAACTATGAGCATGGAGAGAAGTCAGCAGGAATTCGGTTTCAAAACAAGCAAAAGGAAACTGTGCTTCACGCAACAGTCGTGTAATTACACATCATGAAAAAGATATTATGGAGACTAAAGTTAAGGAAAGACTGAATACATTCTTGGAAAACTAACCTGTTCCTGGTTGTTAAGTAGACAGAATGTTCATCTAGCTGAGGAAATCCCCTGAGATGAAAATAGTGGAAGTTTGGAGCATGTCACGCATGTTTAACCTGACGTGCTCTTGTGGATCTCCTTGTGGCCACTATTGCAAACAGGTGCCTGGGCTAAATGGATCTTTGTTTTGGCCAATTTTGTGACTTCCCATTTAATTATAAGGCGGGAAATACATTCTAGTTACTATATGCTGTCAGTTTTTTAAGACTTTTGCCAGAAGAAGTGAGAAGAAAGGATGAAGAGTTATTTTGTTTTGTTATTTTTTTTCTTATTAACAAGTTTGATTATGTTTTTTCAGGACACGAATTGGTTAGCATAATAACTAATAAGTTACAATAAGAACCTTGTCTTTGCCAGATTCAGTATGTTTTCTGGCATTCTCTGAAGACCAAGAAATCATACCAGCTAGTAGATCTGAGTTCTAAATGTAACTTCTAGGTTTAGGAGAGGTTATATTAATTCCTAAGTTATGTTAATCCCTAAAAGGACTTGCAAAAAGAGAACATTTATAGATAAAGGTGCAAAGTTTCATTTATTTCATAAATTTTATCCAATAATTTTATATCAAGGTTAGTAATTAAGGCTTTACATATATGCACACTTACATTAATACTGAGAGTATGATCTAAACATTCTGTATGCACAATTTCCAGTCTCTTTTCAAAGCCACTGTGCAAAGTCAACAACCAGGGAAGAAAAAATAACAGTTTCAGATACAGGCCACTGCATACTTTTTTCCTCTCAGGTCTTGTTTATTTCCTCCGAAAACCCCAGAACTCAGAACCGGAATAAATCAATTCAAACTACAACTCAAATCACGCAAGACCTTTGTAGCTTCAGTCAGCTGGGAGAAGAGAGGTTCCAACCTTCTTTCTTAAACCCTGCCTTGCGCCAATCTCTACTGTGTTTCTAGAGCTGCACCAAAATCACTACCAGCAGAGAAAAAAAAAAAGTGAACCCTGAAATGTCAAAGCATCATCACACCCTGTCACACTGCTTGACTTTGGAGAAAAAAAAAAATCCATTCAGTGGTAGTCTCAAAGTCTGTCTCATATATTAGCCCGTTTCTGGAAATTCAAAAACAGATCAATATCCTTCTTAACCAACTGTAACATAGTCTTAAGCTGTTCAGACTTAACAGAATCCTGACATCCCGAATACCTCAATAAAGAGATCAATGCCAGTGTCAAGCTCTCAATGGAATTACTCCTTAAAAATCTCCCTCTTGGTATTTGATTCTCATCTGTAATAATCCTGTAGGTAATCTCAGGCATCATTTGAAGTTTACTTTAATAGGCTTTCTGAGCAGGCTAGGAAACAAAAGGGAAAAGCTTTCTCCTTCAAGTAAATTTGAGTTATTCAAGGTCTTGTCAGTAAACCTGGAAAAATTTTAAAGATATTTAAAAAAACGTGACTAGATACCATTCTGAGGTCACATACATGAGACGAAGAGAACATTTTTATACTTGTGTACCACAGCACTGTATTAAAAAGTACTTCTAATTTTCTGTTTGAAGAATTAGGTGCTCAAAACTTATCACAAAAGCAATAAAAGTTGTGTAGACTTCTGAGCACTTTTTTATTGCAGTTCTAATACTGCAAGGATCATTAACATAAGCAACTGAAATACATTCCTATAAGGTATGATGTGAGCACTGTTGTAAAAAGTATTTATCTTCTCTGAGACTTGAGACAACACGGAGCAAGGTACAGTTTAATTTTCACATTATTCTCTTTCGAGAAATAACTTTGGCACAATCTTCTTGTTTCCTTTAAAAATACATTTAGGGCTTAAAGAAATAACAAACAGAATATCAGTTACATTAGACAATGTTTTGGGCACTACATGACCATTATTTTATGAAAAGGGGAAATATATACTGCTAGAGTGTCCGATGTTTTAAAATAATATAAAAAGCAACTCTAAAATTCAAGGCGTTGTTTTATTCATCACTGACAAGAATAGCAAGCATTGAGTCATGACTCTTTTTTAAAATCATTCACTCACTTTCTCTGCCTCTCTTTTTAGCTGCCAAACTTGCAATACCATCTGCTTTCAACCTTTGGTGACTTTCTGCAGTTGCCATTAGCGGAGACCAAAGCCATAAATATTTAGCACTGTAAACAGGAACAGTAGCTCTCTCAAGACCAACACCTAAGTCTTAGTGGACATTTGAAAACTTGGTTCTGCATTCTCTATCTCTAGACTCAGTCAAATACCTGTATGGCATATTCAGTAAATACTGAAGAAGGTTGGAGCTACTTCCTTAGTCTCAAAGTCTCAGGGTAATGCTCCACATTTGGTAGCAATCCTAGCTTAGAATAAGCTTACCAGCTCTGCCCTTTGTTTTCTCCCACACAGCTTTTCCCACATAGCACCCCATGGTCTGTCAGCTTTAAGATAAATGTGGCTGAAAAACAAGGCGGGCAGAAAAGGGGGAAAGATGGGAAAGCGGTGCTCCCATCTCGTCAGTCCCTCGCCCCCTTCCCAGAAAGGCCATGCAGACAGCGGTACCCAGGAGGGAGCAGGCAAGCCAGCAATGGCAAGAGAGAAATGAGGACATTTAAGCCAGGGATGGACACATCTGGCTTAATACCTGGCCAATGGCAAAGTATCATTAGTTAAAACTTACCTTCCCAGGACTGCTTTGGGGCACTAAGACCTACAGGCATGAAAGGGCCTCTATTTGTATTATTAAAATCTCTTACCCTCCAAAACACAGCGTCTCCCCCAAGCTGTCTCAGGGAACGTTTCCTGGTCCGTGTGACTCCTAAACCATGCTTGGGTATTGCTAGAGAGAATGGGAGCTGGCACAGACCAGGGGCCAGTCTTAACAGCTCCAGGGAGAGGCGATCGAGTGCCCAGGATCCTTTTCTGGTACTGCTTAATCAGATATAGCCTTTAAGTTCAGACTCGGAGAAAAGGCAGAAAGAGTCAGACAAGAAAGCCAGGGAAGTGTGACAAAATATAATAAACATACTTGAATAATTCAGTTCTTCAAAATATTATGCAAAATTATTCTTTGTTATTTACAGAAGTTCTAGTATGCTCAGTCTGCAAAATCTATTCATAATAAAATTACATGAGTGTAAGTAAATGAAAAAGCTAAAGGACCAGACAAAGATAAAATACCATATCTCCCAATAATAAGATGCACAAAAACAGGACTCTTTTTCCACAACACTTCTTGAACTACTACAAAAAGAAAGAAAGAAAAAAAAAGACATTTAGCTCCATCTGGCTTAACCTAAGCTTAATTTCTGACTCCATTTTGCTACTACAGAAAGAAATTTTATATCTGTAACTCTATAAAACATTTTTTCACTTGGTTTCTATGGAGGCCATAGATATTTTCAGGGATAGACTCCTAGAAACTTTTTTAAAGTTTGTTCTAGGGCGCTCGTGTTCTTTTAACAGAAACATTAACTGTGAAAAAATAGCAAGAAAATGCTATTTTTAAGTAAATGCAAGTAAATTCTCTAATACTTTAAAATGTTTAAATCAATTCAGCATTAACTTCATGGTGATGCATGGTATGGTAAACCTGATGGAATAAGGTGTGCAAAAGACCTTTAGTGATATATTAGAAAGTATTTTGCAAAATGCACTTCATACAAACTACACCTCTTTTCTTTTGCTCAGTTGCTGCTGTTATTGCAGTATAGCCAAGTGTCTTCTTAACGGTTTACAGACATTACCTGAATTGTTAAGAAAGAGTTGGTGAGTTTGCTCACAGTGAAGGCAGCAATTTAAGAAATATCTCTGAAGAGGAAAATAAATTTCTTTTTTTTTACTAGCACTGTAGACCTTTTTTACTGTACGCTAGGGCAAGAGGGTGCTCTTCTCTGGTAGGATAGCTAGTAACAAAAAAAAAAAATCCTATAATGTTCTTCAGAAATATGAGACAAGTCAGTAAAGCCGTGTATTTTAATGCTTTGCAGAAACTGGTCATCTGGAATTTGAGCTCTAATATAATTAATATAAAGAGAAGGAGAAGGATCCTTCCCCCCCACCCCCTAAAGCTACAATATATGGAATTCAGTGAATTTGATTAAAAAACCAGGATAACGCATCCATAGAGCTATTACAGCCTGACCTAGCCATTTCAGTCATTGCTAATCATATCTTTTACTTTTCCAAATGTGACAAGAACTATATGATGACTTACAGCAGGCTTAAAACATTGCTTGTTTGTTGCTACCACTTTTACTCTTGCTTCTATTCATGGACATTTTCTTTTAAACGATTTGCTTATAACTGTTTAGAATTTTGCCAGTTTTACCATCTGGGACTAAAACTCCCATGCCCATCAGCTACTGCAGGCTGGTTCTAGATAAAAAGTTTCTCTAATCCTTTACACTAGCCCTTTCCTCTTACTTTGGTGGTATCTGGCCCTGCAATAACCTGAAACAGGGCAAGAAAAAATTTTTATTAGAGGGCAACTCCTTACTGATTGTGATGTGGATGCAAATCCCACACACCTACTTTATCCTAATCCCTATGTGCTGGGCTTTTAGTCATAGGAGAAGGTGGACACCAAAGCTGGAAAGGGAGAAAATCTTTGAGAAATCATTATGATCCAATTAAAAGGGAAAACAGGATATCAAAGTACAGTTATTCCTTGAATTTCTAAATTCTGTTAATTTTATCTCAATCCAGTCAAAATCTCTTTCAAGGTTTTGTTCCGAGTAGGTCTTACTGTGAAGGTATGATTCAGAGACATATCTCAAGAGCAGCCCAAGCTAAATGCAGGTCCTTAATACTCAGCTTGGATGAATTCTTATGTTGGTATATCCTTGTAAGAAAGCTTCTTCTCTGACAGTAACCTTCTGACAGTAATTCGGCTGTTTAATTTGGTTTAACTTTAGACCTTTCTGTCAATCTTTTTTATTAAAAACCTAATTTTTAAGGCAGCATCTCCTTACCAATAAGAGGCTGTAATTTTTTGTGTTTTACATTTGTACTTTATCACATCGCTTCCATCTTGGCACGTGCAGTTGCTGACAAATAATAGCTTTTCTTTCTGACTCAATATATCTGCACTCTTCAAGAGCTTGCAAGAGCTTTCCAACTTCTTTGTCAGACTAATATAAGGAAATTTCAACAGAGCTCTGGGAGAGGCAAAATCATCTGTAAGGCATACTATCCAGTTGCTGCTAGCACTGTTCCACTGGTTTCAATAAAGTTATACAAGTAGATAATTTGGCCCAGACTACAACTCAGTCCTTTGTTTTTACCACATTCCATGTTCCTTTTAATATTTGGTTTGGAAAAAGGTCAACGAGAGAACCTGGAACAATTAAGTATGACCTACCAGCAGCAAATGAGATCTGTTTTTTGAAGACCACGACATACAAAAGAGACAAAGATAAAAGCTACTTGCCACAGGTCTTCAATTTTGCAATGTCCCATTTTCTTTTTTGCAGCCTCATCTCCAGTCTGCCTGGATGCATCAAAACGAGATAAATCTGGGCAGCTTACAACCTGGAGAGATCGTGCAGGGAACATACATCCAATGTGCCTTAAAGAGACAGCACACTGAGTACTTGCTTTTAACATGACTGCAATTACTCACCAGTTTAAGATGCAAGGTGTTCACTTTCTTTCAAGGCCTGACCACAGTAGAAGTCATATTGACAATGTCAGAATGGTCTAAAGGATCTCTTTAGCAGTTGTAAAAGATTTTTACTGTTTAGGTTTTCACCTCTATGAATGTATTAAATATCTCTGAGGTAAGACGTAGACAAAATACATCGGTAGAAATATGAACCACCAGTCTGAGGGTCTTTATTCTATTATGGATGCGATGCTGATTACAGATATTTTTCTGCTGTAACATTACAGGCTTTCAGGATTGTAGATTTTTTTCCAGCTTTCTATTTCTGAACAATTTAAAGAATACTAAAGAAATAATGTCCAGACTAATTTTTCTGGAAATCAGACTAGATGATGATCAGAGCATATAGTATTCAAAAGAATAAAATAGAACAGTTAATATTGCACAGAATACATTACCATTCATAAGTATGTATTTTAAAATGCCTAAGTCTCTGGCTTTAAAATTAACTAATGACATAAAATACGAACCTGTCCCACCCTACGTAAAATGTTATGAATAAAGATTTTTGATGAGCCTATGACTGAATCACCACGTAACGAGAATGCCAGCTCAGAAAAACCTACTTACATTTTCCATACTTCTGGTCCATCACAATAACTCTAGGTCACAGTTACCTATAACTTCTGATACCTTAACAGGTATTCATTTAAAAAAAATTTCTTTATCTGTTTTGTGTCCTTTTGGGCTCACAGTCTGTGAACGTTGAAATAATCAAGTTTTGCCAAAGACCATCTATCAAAAGTAGATGGTCACTGCAAAGGCTCTCTCTGTGGAAGGCGTTTGCAAGGAACGCTAAATTTGTTGTACTACAGTATCTTTATGTAAGGTGCTTCACACTCCTCCCAGTCAAAAAACGGAAGAACATGTCATGCAACTACAATAACTAGCCACAGAGTTTGAATTTTGCATATATCTTTACTATGTGAGCAAATAACTAGTATAATCCTTATACAAATATACTGGAGTACACTCATAAAGACTATAGAGAAGAGAAAAGCTTCATAATCACTGACTCTTTTATTTAACCAGGATAAATTATTCTATATGGTCTTCTGTGGTATATCCGTGGGTCTCCAAATGCCTTTCTATGTTACCATTTCCCATAGGTGTGACAAAAACACAGCCTATTTCTAGTGCTGAACTTAGTAACGAAAGCCCAAAAAAGGGACCACAGAAGGTGGCTGTGCACGGCTCGCGCATCTGTGCAACTGTCGCAGGTTAAGTCCAGTTACAGCACAAGTGAGAAAGGTGTGACAGAAAAAATAACAACAAACAAGGGTCTGTGGTTTAACTGTGACATGGAAGCTTTAAGAGTTTTACTGCCCTGATGCAAAGCAGCACACAAATCTCATTTGCTTCAAGAGCACGGCGTGCGTAACTTACCTTTGTCATTGCCCGGTGGGTTGTGCAAGGGAGAGACACCCAGGAGTGCAGGCAGGGATTGTTTAGAGAATGAAAGGGACTTAACAATGCTTTCAGGATCACTCATCTTGAGAGCTCTATCGACGTGGATTTCAGACCAGTAATGAGAAAGAAGAGTTCACTGCCAGTCTCTGAACACATAAAAAAGGGGAAACCTGAATTTCCTCCAGCAACTAAACCGAAAAGGCTTGATCAGGCCAGGGTGAACAGGAACAGTGCAAAATAAAGCTAGATCTGTGGCTTAGCCAAGCAAACCTATGACTAAAGGGATAGAGAAAAAGCTGTCATATAGGCTAAGCAAGGAAGGATAACGGCCTGAAAAACATAAGTGAAACATATATATGTGAAAACCATTCCACTTAACTGGATTTTCTTGGCTTTCTGGCATGCAGCTTCATACTAAACCAGTTTATTTAGAAGATGAAACAATGATAACTGAAATAGAAACTCCATAATTCTTCATAATTTCAAAAACACCTAGCAAAGATCTTGCTGTGCAAGTACAATTCTGTGGGGTAATTTCCCAGCTTCAGTTACGTGACTGGAGCAGGGCTACAAAGATGTGCAGTTTGAACTAAACTTACTAGTAAAGAGTGGGATGGAAGATTAAAACTGAACAGACAACACCTAGGCTGAGGAGGGGGAGGATACATAAAAATCAATAATGGCTAACAATAAAAATAACTTTACTATACCCTTAGTAAATTCCAGAAACCCTTAGTAAATTCCTGGAAAAATTATCTGAAGAACTGTATAAAGCTAATATGATAGGAATACAGGCAGCACAGTCTGATAGTTGGCTTAAGTTAGACATCCTGACCTTATTAAAGGCTGTAGGTAGGCCACAGAAAAGAGGCATTCTGTAAACCCTCTCATTGAATGCCCCATATTTATTTACATGTAAGTATACGATAACTAGCTTGAAATCGTGCTTTGCTATAGGAGAATGGAAGAGGTGCGTCTTTTTCAAATGTAAATGTTTCCGCTGAAGTCATTCATTTTGAGCAGAGATAGCAATGTTTGTAATACTTTAAAATTCAACTGATCTGCATTCACTTGTGATAGTTTCACGTGACAAGGGCTGACCATTTATTTTAAGTATCAAGTAGGTTAGGATACATTAGTTTGTTATCAAACACTATCACTGCTATTCACCAGTCATAAAAGAACGAACACTGTACACACAGAAAAGTCAGCTTGTTTTTACTTAGAGCCGCATAAGAGATACATAGATGGAGCATGAAATAGTTAAAGTTTGTTATCTTGTTATGCTCAAGTAGATTGTCTCCAGTTTGTCTGAAACCTTCTGAACACAATACTCTAGATAACAGAACTCTCTCTTGTATCTTAAATAACATATCTCTTGCTACATCTCCGAAATAATATTTGCTGCTTCATCAGCACCGTCATGCTTTTGACACATATTTACTTTTGCCCTTGGATACTTTTATATTATTTCTATTCATACCACTCCTTCCTCGTTTAGTATTTGTACATTTGATTTCCCATTGTTGAGAGTAGTGTCTACTGAGTTTAAGCTTGACCAGCCATCTGTCTGTGTCACAGTCTTTCTGATTGCTGACAGTTACCTTCAGAATATTCCAACCTTCACCCATTGCATCTCTTACTAAAGTTTTATAAGAATATATTGCTTATTCTGTCGTCAGATTTGCTAGTGGAATTAGAAGCAGGCTTAGGTCCCTGCTTGAAATCCCCCACCCCTAATTCAGGTAAGACTCATTCATTCCATAAAAGTAAATTTTCAACTGACTCTTCACCTGCTTTATGTTACTACATCTCTAGATTACATTTCTTTTTCCCTTATCATTGTCAAATATCATTGTCCTTAACATAGCTTTACGTAGTTTATTTCAAAACTACTGTTCCTTTTTGTTCATTAAGCCAGTTATCCTGTCAAAGAAAGAAAGCAGACCGAATTAAAGGAATCCTTTCAGGACTACACATCAGTGGATTTGTAATGACTTGCTAGACACCTGAAAACTATTTATTTTTAATTTGTATCAGAGTCTTCTTGGTTATTGGAGCTGGGCTTGTGGAGCAATTTTTCTGAAGAGCTACCCTTTTCCATTTCCAGTACTCTAAAGGAATTTTCATCGTAGGCCACTAATGGAACACCTCCGCCTTTTTCATGTATGCTTGAGCCTAATTTCCCTTACTCTAACCTATGCTGTCTCTTTCCTTAATATTATTTTTTTTAAAGATCTGCTTAATATTAGCGATTTTTATTAAAAAAGAAAAAAAAAGAAAAATAAAAGAAGGCATTCCTTCATATTTAGATCAACCAGAATTTGGTATTCTTCGCTTTTAGGTACTTGATCTTAAATTCCCTCTGACTTCCTTTTCCCTTTTCTCTTTTTACAGAAGTTTTCCATTGCTTTTTCTGTTTCTCCACAACCGAAAGCCATTACACCTTTCTTTCCTTTTTATTTTCATATGCTTGTGCCATTCTTTAAACTCATCTGTATGCATGCTTGTTTCCCTTGCTGTTGTTCTTTTCTGAATTTCAGTTGAATAACGATGTCCTGATGCATTCATAAGTGTTTTGTTAAGTTTCTCATGTATTTTTAAAAAGGGGATTTGAGAATTGCTGCTGGGTATTTAAAATAATCTTCGGTTACAGATTGCTCTCCTGACAACTTTATGCTTTGGTTTTACTTTTCAAGAGACCCTGCTCATCAGATCATTACTTTTAAATCTTTAACCCTTATTCTACAGCTCTACCCTGCTCATCAGATCATTATGTTTAAGTCTTTAATCCTTATTCTACGGCTCTCACAACCTCTTTCCTTAAAAGAATTAATGTCATTATTTGTACTTGCCACACTGTTCGTATCTTCCACTTCCGGATTCCCCATGTTTTTTTTTTTTTTTCTGTCAGTTTAAACAGCCACTCTTCAATAAATGTTCTTCTTCTGAAAGGACTCATAATCCATACATTTCAAAATCTTGATGGACTCTGTGCATGCATTTTTTTTTAAATAGATGTCTAGGGAACTGAAACACCTTCTGCTACTGCAAAGTTGTTTCTTAAACTTTCTAGAAAATGTTATAATTCTTAATTATATCATAAATACCAGACCACAGCCTTGACACCACTCCTCCTGTTCCCCATTTTTTCTAGAGAAATTCAGTAAACCTGCCTCTCACCTCTTCCTGAACTATCCTGACACAGAGAGAAAAACATTCAAAGTAGCTAGAAGCTAAGCTGAATAACAATATACTTACTCTGAAAGCATTAACAGATTTAACACTATAAATTCTGTCAAAAAATTCTGTGACAGGACGCACAACATCTGAAAGTCCTAAAGCCATGACCAGAGGTGATAGGTAGCACTCACCAGAAAAGTGAGCATCAGCAGACTCCTTCACACAACACGGCAATACCAAGGTCATTCAAAACATGAAAGCCCAGAACTACAAAGCATTCTTCAGCTAAGTGGTCTTATCAAAATGCTGTTTAACAGAAAATCAGTGTAACCTTTCCAGCAAATTAGAAGAAATGTGCTTTGAGGTTTTTTTTTTTTTTTGAAAAGGAAATGTTGCTACTGTGGCTAGAATTAATCCATTGCAATAGAGTTGGTTTGAGATCACTTAGTTATATCATCATGAAAAATATTTTTCCAAGTCATTCTGCAACAGCAGAAGTAAGAGTCTACCACTGTGAGATCCTTTTTAATCCAGGTCATTTTAATTTGGTTTACTGTATGATTCCAGAAACAGTGGGAGCACAACGGCACAGCTGAAGACCTGGCGGCACTGTGGAAAAGCGAGAGCAGCTGGGGCTCTCCGGTTCTGATCCCTTCCCTGCAGTGTTGCGACTAGGTTTTTCTGACCACCTGAAGGGAGCAGAGCAAGATGCTCTGTGTGAGAGCAAAGTAATTCTTAGTGAGTTGTCGGAAAGTTATTCCTCAGAGACTTTCTTGTGCCTGGTGTCATCAGGGTACAGAGCAACCATGAGCTACCAGATATTTAGGGCTCAGCAAAAGTCCTTTGGGACTGAACCACCCATCTATGATAACAGGTCATGATCGCATACAGGGCTGTAAGCACCACAGTGCTATAAATTACTGCTAAGCTCAATGGTAAATATTAGCTGTATAACGCTAAAATAGTACTTGACCGTTATATAACAAGGAAATGTAACAACAAAAAGTTACATTTATCATGGTTCAGAATGCCACAGTCTGTTAGAACATGGGTAGTTCAAAACATTAGAGAGGCCTAAATCTAAAGCAATGTACTGGGAACAATAAAACAGCCTGTGTAACAGCTACAAGGGAAAAGGTTTATATTGCACAGGTAAATAAAAATGCGTTTTATGGGCATTTATTGTGAAATAATTCCCCTCAGAGTCATTTAGTCTTCATCACCTTGATTCAAACAAGCTTACAGAAAAGATATGAGAAAGATCTGCCAGAGACAGTAGACACAATATACCATGTTGTATTGACATTAGAAAAAGTTAAGTAAATCTATAGCTATTGAAAACGTAGGCAGTAGCACAGAACACAAGGTGTTCTGCAATTTCTACAAAGAAAGATAAAAAAAAAAAAGATATTTAGCTCTGATGCTATGATGAGAAACTGGCACTGCTGAGGCAGACACAAATGAAAACGTTTCAGAAAAGTACCCAAAGTATCTGTATCAAGCTTCAAATATTTCAAAAGCATATAACAATCCTCAGTATCAAAGACCAGTAAAAATCAAGGAGGATCAGAGTTAGAATTGCTAGCCTGTGAAAATTCTCCGAGCGCTATATAGGAAAGTTATCAGAAATGGCACTCATTAAAGTCATCTCACAACTGCAGCAGGAAGCCCAGTTCTTGTTCTTTAGACTATTTAAAATTATTAGAGCCAAGTCTGAATATTTTTTTCCCTTTTCCGGTCACAAATATCCCAGTGACGCAAGGGTATCTTGCAAGAGGAAGTGATGACCAAACTTTCAATAACTCTAAATAAAGTGCCTAGATATTTGCTGTTTTCAAAGTGAACCTTACCACCAGCAGTCGTCATAGCTCTCTGCTATTGACACCGGTGACACTCACTTGAGCCACAGCCCTACGAGTTGCATTAGCACCAGCAACACATTCTTGGAGCTGAAATTTTCAAGGCGGGAAAACGAATGAGAGTCTGCATCAGAGTTGTAGGATCCTGTCAACATTTCTACAAATGTATTTATTAGGAAATGAAATAACCTGTTAATGTCACATTAAATTCTGACACACACAATCCAATTTTCAGCAGCAATTCTGATTGCAAGTCCTCACTAGGTATCTTAATTCTATCTTCTGCAGCGGGTATATTTTTGATAGGACAAGCACAGGGTCTCAGGTGCTGAGCTGAGGCAAACATCTGAAGAACAGTTATTTTTCAGAATGAGGCTATTGAAATTGTAACCTAACAAAATATTTGAGCACTTGAGTAGTTGTGTTGAGTTCAGATTGGCCAACTACGCAAATGCTTTACTGTAACAGGACTTGTATATGCAAATGGAAATACTTACCCATCAAGGAAAATAGATTATTGGATGGTTTGTAAGGTAGATAGCATGCTCAGTCTTTTATGAATGAGCTTTACATATGCAGAATATTTTATCTTTTATGTGGACAAGTAGGAAAGGATCAGGTTAATCCTTTTTGCTAAGATTAGGACTAAGAAATTGAGTATGTCCTCATACAGTTTAGGCTAAGCTCTCACTTCGCTTCTAACCATGGGCTTTGATTTTTTTTTTTGGTTATGCATACTTATTAACATTTATGTAAAATAATTCTTAGCATCTAAAAGCCTAGAATCTTACCTTGAAATTGCATAATGGGTTGAAAACTTTGAGTGTTATTAGGTGAATATTCCAGAATCCACCTGAGTAGGTTGAGTGGCTCTAGCAGTGGGTTCCTTAAACACGCTGGAAAGTCTACTTAAAATTGCAGTGAGCCAGACAAGCGCAATAGGAACAACGTTGGAGTTTGAGTTCAGTTAAAAATATATATATTTTGTAAGCCATATGCCAATGACACAAACTAATTACTGCATTACAAATAAAAAGGTCTACGTGTTAGGCCAAATGATGTCTGTATTTATGAACTAATAACAAATCATTTCTTAAATATGTTTGATTTGATACCCTTTTCTTGTGTGACATCAGTTTATCAAAGGAATTATAATTCCTTTTTGGATTATACTTTATGATGGAGCATAGAAATAGCATGATATAGCCAGAGGAGAATAAATATTCACTCTCCCTGAATTTTTGTTAGTGTCAATCATCTATAAAGTCTTGCCTTGTTTTTTTGTCTGCTGATTTTTTTATAAGATTGCTATGTCAATTTTATGGTTAGCTAAATGTTGGTTAGTGCTTTTACTGCTTTGTTTTGACACGTTCAAATCAGTCTGTATATCTGACATTTGTAAATTTACATTTCATTGATAAAGCACTGGCAGGATATTGAAATTTGCTCCTACACTAATTGTATCACCTCTAACTCTGGGGAAGAAGAAAGAAGAGCAGCTCATCCTGAAACCCCAATGCTCCTGAGTTAATGTAATGCCATCTACTTTCTGCAGCTGTTAAGAACAATAATAAGGGGATTATAATGCTTCTATACACAGGGCTTTTTTCCCAATTATGTGCCCAGCTATAGTTGTCAATCGGTTCAAGTCACACATCTCTCATGTTACTCTATGGAAAAGGCTGAATAAATCTGAGAAGAGATTTCTACATACTTTTCTAAATAGGCATACAGAGAAGATAGAAGAAAATTAAAATATAAATAAGTAAATTACATTTTAAGCAAGTTAATTCCTTAGTAAAGTCTACTTCTACTGAGTTGCATTCAATTAAAGGCTTTATACACTGATTGTCTTGGTTTCTAAAGCATTTACTTTTAATAAACTAACCATATTAGTAAATTCTCCTTCCATTAATAAATGCCAGGATGCTTTGATACATAAAACTTTTTCTGAAATAGATGTTCAATGCAACGTCATTTGCTTATCTGTGCAGAGTGATTCAGCTATTGAATTTCTCACACTCGGCATGCTGGGTACATTTTATCAAATTAGAGAAAGACATCTCCTGCTATTCTTGAGAGTAACTTAATAATAATAGCAGTCACAATACAGATTGCAGGACTGTAGTTGAGAAGTTCCCTCCTCTTTCATTACTGTGCAATGTCAAGGAAAGTCGAGGGAGGAAGACAGACAAGAGAATACATAAACTTTTAGTTTAATGCAGGTTTTCTTTCCCCTTTTCTTTCATGCACCCAGAACGGTGCAAAGGCACTGGTCATAACACAGGCAGCGCCAAGATGTGTGTGACTAATTTAAAGATGAGATAGTTAGTATGCTATTCACCATATGTATATATTGCATTAATTCAGTGGGGGGATTATTGAGAAGCACATCCAGGAAGGAAGAACATTAACTCTGGGTCTAGTTTCCTTCATGGTGCTGTCTGCCCCTTGCTGAGACACCAGGATGATTTACCCAGGCAGTGGTAACAAAGAACCATACCTATTTAAAAAAAAAAAGAGTGAGAGGAAGGAACTCAAAGGAATGACATCGCATCAAAACCAAGTCAGCATAAAGACTAAGATTCAGTCCTAAATAGCCTGCATGCAGACCTTCTATCAGGGTCAAAAGCCTTTCTCTGCCTTTCCTACGCACTCTCTGGTATAACTAACAAACACAAGTTGAAAAGTCAGAAAAGTCAATACTGCTCACAGTATCCCAGAAGGAAAGAGCACAGGTGCAATCCCTAGTGAGCTGCTTGCTATCAGGAGTGTCGCCGTGGAGGTCCATCGCCCGGCCAACAGCAAGGACATGCAGCCCTCAGAGACCCTTGGGGAACCCAGAAGAGTACAGCTGGCCCTGCAGCTACGTACGATAGGATGTTTTTGTCTAAAAACTTTAAAGTATTTTTCCAGAAAGTTGTATTAACACAAGACAAAAACAAAAGCCTAGGCTAAAAATAGAAATCCAAAGTAAACGCAAGAATCACAAAAAGTTAAAAGCAGAACCGAGGCCTGAATGGTCAGAGTAAAAGCAACCCTTCAACAGGCATTGCTTTATTGTCCAGACAGAGCAGCCACCAAGGTAGTAAGAGTATATGGTGTCTTTTATTAAATGTCACAAACTAGGGTGTGTTGTGAGAGGCCTAATCACATAGAAGGCGGCACTTTGGATGGTTTCTTCTTCTGTTCATGACTCTAGTCTGAGATTTTGACTGTAGTCTCATAAAGCTCTTGAATAAGGTCATTTAACAGAACGAATTATTGTCTCCCTACTGTGAATGATTTCTTCTCAGACTAGAGGTAGAACTGGGCTGATACAGGGCCAAAACCTCATGTTATCTTCAAAATCATCACTCCATTGCCCTAAGAGACTTGCTTTTTCGACGCAAACATTTCACATTACTATATGACGTGACCCCATAGTTATTTTAGTCTATTTGCTTTTTACTTCCTCCTCCCCTCATGTTTTTTATTCCTGTTGGTTTTGAGGCAGCCAAGCTCTGCCACTGGTAGCACATCCCCTTCCTCCTAGATGGGTGTTTAACTCCTCAATGTAACAGCCGGCAGACTGAATATTTCCCTTAGCTGCAACTGCTGGCCCTTTTGCAAAGGAATAGCAACCAACAACTTTCCCCATCAGCTGTCGTGCACGTGCCCATGCGGCACCCACGGGGCAGGTGGCTAATGGGAGGCAACAGGGCGACACGGCCACTGTGCGTGGAAGGACAGCGAGCAATTCAGACTACCTGCAGCTGCTTCAGCTCAGCCAGCGCAGCTGCGACTGTGTCAGGTACACCCAATACCTCCCACACTTCTACATGAAGGAAACTCAAAAGGAAGCAATTTAATAAGAGCACTTCATTCGCTTCTGCTAGCAAGGGTTGCTTTTGATGTAATTCAAGATCTACAAGAGACTGGTATCTCTGTCGGCATAACAGTACTTTTTCCCAGATACAAGGAAGCACATAAAATTTTAGTATTTGGTTTAATTATTTTGCATTTATTTCTTAGCTGGGGTGTTTTATGGACCCTTCGCTGGGCATAGGAAACTAAATCAATATGACTTCAATAATGTTCTTTCTGCTTTCAAAGTACTAGACTACAGACAAAACTGAGGCATTGAGCTTATAGTTGTTCCTTGAAAATAATTGACCTCTTTGTTGTTCAAAGGAACAAAGAGGAGCAAGATACTGTTGAATCTAGTTGATAGTGAGACAATAAATGGAGCTTGCACTTATAGTCCGTTGCCTTGAGTTTGCTCAACATTCTCTATATAAGAAAACCAAAAATGCCAGCCACAAGAAACAATTTTTCAAATCCGCAGTCCTGTTCTTTTAATAATGAATGAGGGCCAGGAAGGACAAATGGACCAAAAATTGTACCTTTTCCCAACTTCTCCTTGCCTCCTTATACAATGAAAGACATACCTTTTTTAAAAATAAAAATAAGTCTTGGCAAGGTCTCCCTCCCTCCAAGGAAAAGCATCTACTAATTGAGAGTGACAGAGTTTACAGTTATGTGACAGCTAAAGTGCTTATAGAAGAGAACAAGCATCAGGATCTTTACTGGGAAAACAGACACAGAAGGGCGTTTGCTTATGTTCATGCAAGCTAGTAACAGACCAGGAATAAGTCTTCTTCCTTCCAGTATAAGGTTTTATTCTTCCAGAATGATACCTTTTAGCAGAGACTTTCAGAAGGTCTCTTCTGCTATGCATTACTTTCTAGAGCAATTCTTATGCAGGCAAAGGAAAGGGTCAAGTAGCTTACAGATTTTCCTTGGAGACTTAATTCTACTGACTGCTAATCATTTTCTTCATTTTTCCAGTCCTCAAGGGTGGACTGGGTATAATATTTGTAATGATTCCAAAAATCAGAGTGTTCTTGGCCCCATCCTCCACTACACATTCCAGTTATAGTCTGACTGAAGTGAAGCCTATTTTGAAGGTTGTCACCGAGTTACAAGAGCACCATTATACACGACTATATGTAAAAATTCAGATGAACGTCAGACAGTTCTCACAACTCTTCTCTGATCGCTTACATTTTTTTAGTCTACATTTCTCCTCACCCTCTCCAGTTTTTATTTATTTATTTATTTATTTATTTTTTAGGCACTGTAGATATTTCTAGGAGACACCACCAGCAGAGATTTTCCTTTTAGTTTCTTTCAAGGTCCACTTCTCTGCTGATATTGTTTGCAAACTGTCTGTCCCAGTTCCTTCTCTGTAAGGTATAACATAGGCTGATGAAATATTTTTCTGTGCAGCAAGATGACATCGCATCAAAACCAAGTCAGCATAAAGACTAAGATTCAGTCCTAAATAGCCTGCATGCAGTCTACTACAAAGACAGTGACAGATAGTAGGAAACTCAGAGTGAAGGTAAGGCATTCGGCAAAACTGTCGGCAGAATAGAAACTGCTAGTAAATCCCACCACACAATAAGAGAAGTTGCTCCCCTACCCGTGCGAATGGATTTTTTTTTCCTCCCTCCAACCAAGACCAGGCACAAGAGGAGCCTGTACCAAGCAAGGCAAGGGGAGGATTAACAGGCAACAAGTCCAACTGTGTGCTGCACTGTACTTATGTCTAAACTGATAGAAGAATATATCTTGTTTTGCCCACGGTTTAGAGTGTGGGTACCCAGGCACAGACCTCACCTTTACCTGTTTAGGCATCATGCAAAAACAGATCTGCTCACTAAAAGGTGAGAGCAGACCAGGAGGGATGGCACAGGCCAGCTACAGCTGCTGAAAGTCACGGTGGGAGACAACGCGGACAGCAGCCATTGAGGACATGCCCAGGTGAGCAAACAGTCTTCGAGTCGGCAGGGCAGCCAGCTGAACTCCTCGAGTAGCAGCACCATCTTCCTTCCTCCCTCAACACAGCATTTTGCAGCAGTCATCATCATTCTGCACAATTTATGTTCCATATCACTGTGAATACGTTCAGCTGTGTACTTGGTTTTGATCTTGATGTGATAAAAGCATAAAGAAACATGAAGAATTGGTATTTCTCGCTTCTCATCCTAGACGCTGTCCCATTCCACATAACTCATCCTCCTTGCAGAGCCCAATTAAGTTGACAGGCTTTGCAGCATATTTGGAAAGCGATCCCACTGGAGGAAGAATAGCTCTCCTTGGTGATCAATGTGCCACCAGCAACCTCGAAGAGGCCGGTTTAATAGTTGTAATCCATCAATAAACATGTCCTGTAGATGCTGACTGGGAGATTCAGAGACACTGAGTAATGCCCTTTTTTATGACTTGCAGGGCATTTCAATATGCAGTATAAAGAAACATGATTACAGAAAAAACTGATAGCTACTTCATCAGCAATACATCAATACCAACTGCCTATGAGGAAATAACTTCTGAGCAGCAGGACCTCTGAAGCAAAACCATGGTTTATGAGTGTTTTATGTGGATCAATATAACAAAAATTTCATTTGATCCTTAGCCATTTACCATGACAAGCAAAATGTATTGGGAGAAAAAAAATACAACCAACCAACCAAAAACAAATAAACAAAGAAAAAAAACAAGCCACCGCTGTGCCTTACCTTTTCAAAGGTGTCCACCTATTATAGGTGGCAACTTTTGGATACTCAAATTTGGTCTCTGAAAGCCCTGTTGTCAGAAGGGTCCACCTGCAGTTCCTACTGGAGCCAAAAATTAATCCAAATTATGACCTTTTGGGGTGGGAGAGAAGGCCCATCTTTTAGAACTTGAGAAATGAAGAGTACCAACCATTATTGAGTCTATACTAAATAAGAACAATTCAAAATAATACACTGAACTCCAGTCTGGCTCTCATAAGCCAGCATTAAATGAATACTCGCTTACGAAGTGTCCTAAGAAGAAAGAGGTTAAAAGAAATTCTGCAGAGAACAGCTAACTGCACAAAAGAGGCAATCTACCCGATAGTGGAGATACTTACCCTCTATGATCTTATCCCAAACTGCAATTTCCCCCCCCCCTTTTTTTTTTCTCCGTATTATCAGGTTTTTTGGCCAGGCAGGTAACAGAACTTCTGCTGCAATGTAGAGATTTGGAGGATTCAAAACAGTCAAAATGGCATGTAAAAGCCTGAAAGGGTAGACACACTGTTCACATCAGCTCCTCACATCACTGCTAGCTGAGCTTCAAATTAGTCATGCTGTGTAGGTAACTCTACTCTCTGCATAAATCTGTTACTACTGCTTTCCAACTTCACGTGCTGTCATTTGACAACCTAATGTCGCTTGCATACCGTTTAGTTCAGGCGGTTTTGAAAGTCAGCAATGTGGAGAGCAAAGCAATGCCAGCAAGCTAAGGGAAACCAAGAAGATATTTTGGTACATTATTTAAATATATTCAGCATCCATAGAAATGGCACATTACTCCATGAGAAATTACTATGGTGATGTGAAAGAAAGACAAAAAAAACATTATTTTAACCATACATTCAATTAATTCAAATCTTGTGAGGATATACTTCAGGAAATGAATCTAAAAATGTTGAAAAAAGGGCAATATTATCCCTTTTTTTTCTTTATCTAAACATCTATGATTCTGTAAAATGAGCAACAGCAGCAGCCGTGGCAGGGGTTATCTAACTCTCTGTAAAATAACTCCTATAGTTATAGGGGAAGAAATTACTTATCACTTAATGCAATTTCAGCCAAGATTTCAGAGAGGGCCTCCCTGATGAATTGTACTGCTTTTTTAAGGCAGTCTGAAGGCTTTCTAAGTGAACACTATCTACTCATAGACGGTTTATAAATCCATACTATCTACATATTTCAGTAGCGGTATATACACTTAATAGAATTTTTAAGTGCCCATCCTCACCCAAGAAAAATGTAAAGATACATTGCCATTCTTTTCTCTTATTTTTTCTCCCTAGATTTTGCTTGTAGATATAAATCTTACCTTCTTGTTCTACTGCTACATTAACATTTACTGGCGAAGGACCATCTCTGTTCTGACCCTCTCTGTTCTGCGAGCACAATGAAAGAAGATAGTCTTGTTCGTAGATTAATATACACCATTAAATCCATTCACAGACATGATTGCTCCACCCTAAGTATATTTATAGTTTAACATAAAAAACTTCACAGGGGTAAATTCAGTTGTATAAAATTAATTTAGCCTTGTTTTTGGTTTATTTCTTTTTAATCACAGGATCTCATTGAGAAAGAACCTGTTTAAGCAAAACATTGTCGATACTGTCTCTCAAGAATACCTTTGCCTATTTGACAGAAGTAATTGCTTCTCAGCCCTGTTCTTTGCAGGTTAAATAGTAAGAAAATGGGGTGTGGGCAATGATTATTCCCCATCCCTCCATCAATAAAAGATAAGCCTATACCAAACGGCGCTGGGAGGCTGGAAGTACTCCCCATTTCAAGCAACCCAGTTCTGAGGAATCCATAATCCATAACAGCCCCCCTGTGACTCTTCCTCTTCATTGCCATAGAGGGCTCTTTACCCGTGCTGCAGTTATTTAGACTGCTGGCTCTTAAGGATCAAGGCTGGCTTTTATTTTATGTTTGGACAGCAGCAAACATAATGAAACCTTACTCCTCAGGGTAATATTGAAAGAGAAGTACTATGTATATGTATTCAAATATATAAATGTATAATACATGTATGGATATTCATAAATTAATATTAAATGCATTTACAGACATGATCACTTAACCCTAAATATACGCATGATTTCACATTAAAAATATTCAGTGGTAAATGCAAATAAATCATGTACAATACATTTATATGTATTTATACATTTCTACTAGCCATCAAAATGTATTTTAAATAGTATTGATGCCCAAATCAACACGTTCCGCTAAAAAAAAAAAAAAAGGTACCCTGCTACAAAAGTGCTTAATCTTTTCTTAGCTCCACTTCCTTTTATATGACATCAATTTTTCTTTGAAACACTCAATGATAATTATATCTCTACTTTTAAACAAAATAACCAGCTTTAGACAAAATGAGGTTCCCTCAAACCTGTTTTATAGCTTTGGCGTACCTAGGCATAGCTAGATAAATTAAAAGAAGCAACTTGTTACTCCTGTGCTTCCACTTACTACCTTTTATTTTTCACTACTTAAAACTTTGAGCCAAACCTTAAACAAAACAGAACAATCATTAGGTAAAAGTGATACAATTTTAAATTATTTACAATTCTTCAGGATCAAAGATTTTCGCTTCCACATTACATGATGGAAAGAATTTTCCTTTTTTAACTTACAGAGACATTGCATGGCTCTCGTTGAGATAAACATTCAAGAACCTGATTAACTTTTACTTCACGTTTCGAACTTCAGTTAATCTTCACAGTAGAAATGCTTTCCTGAATCAAGACCATCCTGTAAACTAGAATCCTTGAATCTAAAGAAAAGGAAAATGTCTGAAAAATGCATTAAGCACAAATTCATTACTTTTTAGAATCAGGGTCTACTATCCTGATCCAAAAGCCGCAGAAATAAATGGGATGTTTTGATGCACCAGCACAAGGCATTGGGGCTAGCTTTTATTATGTTTCCAATGAGAAAGGCAGTCCATAAGGTATTGATTAAAATACCATTTATTGGAGCTAACAGAAGAAGGGAAAAGAGGATGGATACTCTTATGTCCCTTCAGATGCTGGAAACCCCAAGTCCTGCAGCCTTGGACAGACCTCTCTGATCAGCACATGGCACACGGTGCAGATCCTGTCCTCGGGGAGGCTCCCCAGCATTTTAGTCTGTAGAGGTCTTGTAGGATTTTCTTCAAAGAAAACAACCCTGTTCACCATTTCTTCCGTCAGATTAAGCCAGGGTCACATGAGCGTTTGCTGCTTAAGATAAAGACGAGGACACACAGATGGTGTAATTGTCGGTACTAAGCGGAGCTGCCTACAGGCTCCTGCAGCACCATTAGCCTGCTAAGCTTACCCTGTGGCCGAGGGAGACGCGCAGACAGCGTGGGCCTGAAGGCAAAGGTACACATGGAGAACAGCACAGCAGAGCGCTGCGCCTACTCAGGTCAGGTGCTGCAGGGGTCACTAATTCCTCGACACATAACAATCTTCCAGTTAGGATCACTACTGACATTATTTTGATTTAAATGGCCTTTGATCTAGACTACTATAATTACTTTAAATAAAACAAAATTCTATTATCCTCAGTTCTGTTTCTTTAGATCAGAAAGATTACAAACGGAAGAGAAATTGTATCACATATTACAGCGAATATTTCTTCAAAGTGGCCCAAAGGCAAAGAAATACATAATACAAAAATTTAGAGAGATGAAAATTTACTATTTTTGTAGAAGTAGCTATCATCATCAAACTCGTGGGCTGGGTATTATCATCATCTCCCCGGGAGTCTCCACCACAAAGCAGGTTTTCTCTCATATGATTGCATTTGAGTCCTAACTCAAAATAATCTGTCATTTTCTCTACCATCGTTTCATATGTGTAAATTCCCCTCTCCTTCAACAAGGAAGCTATTCTTGACTAACTTTTTTCCTGCTACGATCTTGCCTGCATGCTCTCTCTGCAGGGAGGTTTTGCCATCTGACCAGATTACTTTAGGATTAAACTACCCACAGCGTGCTGGAATTTCCTAACGGAGACTGCGTCTTTATCTTTCCGCGGAGCCATAATGGGGACGCTTGATCTCAGCGAGGCAGATGAGACAGTTGTCTCGGTCCTGTCGTATTAGAAATGGGGAGGGGGAAACTGCAGATGGAGCTGGCAGCTGGTATGGGAGGAACACAAGTAGAATTGGCCATGGGTGACTGTATTGGAGGAAGATGCCCTTGTAAACTTAGGTAGAAGCTAATAAAACATTTTTTCTTCTGAACCACAGGAATTTTAAAAACATTTAACTTGTGAGTTGTGTGTACTGTGCATTGCAGTATGATGGAGACGCTACATCCTCTAAAATTTTAGCAGAAAGCTCATTTTTCATTACAGTGGGAAGCTATGGCCCATCCTAGCTTCCCCGATGCCCACGGTACCTGGAGTCCATACACAGGGGAGATAAAATTCACAATACCACGTTGCCCAAGCTGTGAAAGAGCACAGCTTTATACTACTTAAACAAGGGTCAGCATTATCTAGGAGAGCAATCTGCCTGGCAAACAACAAAGTCTGTCGTCTGTTCACAGTTTACTGCTCATTCTGCAGCACTGACAGAAAGTCAAGCACTCTCTTAAGTGAGGAGATCAGGGCAAATCAACAGCTGTCGATGGGCAGCTGCCTAAACTCTGGATAGGCAAGCTAGGTTCAACAGGGAAAATGTCAGCTCATGAAAAAGCCTTCTTCTACCCCGATATGCCCCTGTAGTAGCTCTTCATTTTCATCTGCCTAAGTGACTTTAGAAGAGAGAAAAGAAAAAATTAAAAAAAAAAAGTTTTAAACACATCAATCTCGTATTTTTAACCAAATAAATACTAACTTTATATAAAAAATTCATGCACACTGAACAGTTGTGCATCTCTCATGTCTAAATAGAGCTTTGCATATGCAAGTATCTCATTTGCTTGAAAATAACTACACTTAACATGTTAACAGTGTGTCTCAATATCTATAAAATAACCAAAGAGTTCTGCCCTTTAATTAAATAAATCCACGCTCGAGAACACTGATGGGAAAAACAAATCTTTTGTTGAGCAAGCTGAAAAGAAATACTGCAGTGAACAAATCATTTCCTGGAGCTGGCTTTTCACAATTTGTCCTGACATCCAGAAAAGGAAACTTTGGTTCTGAAGTTGGATTCATCTCTATCTTTCAGGTACCTCTCAAGCCTAGATAATCTCAGAAGATGCAACAGGACACAGCTCCTGACCACAAACAGTTCTGAATTTCGTCAGCTTCTCAGAGAAAATATTACCCAATTGTTTTCCTGCCACAACAAGGCAGGAAATGGAAAACTCTTTCTAGCTACATACAGGAGGCTGGTTCGTAAGGACACTTTAAGTGCCAGTCTCCGGGTTCCCTGACTTCATCTCCTGTGCCTGCACTTTGAACCCAGGCGTCAAGATAAGCTTATCCTTTCACAGTAAGTACCCCAGCCGTTACACAAGTAACAAACATTAAGACCTGAAATCTGTGACTATCCAACGAGAACAGTCCTCAGGATACAGTCTTAAAGAAAATTTCTTCCAAATGCCTCAGTCACTTTGGTCACAGCACAAGCCTAGTCCTGGCTCCTGCCCCACATCTTATTATAACCATGGGAAGTACCACAAATGTTTCCCCATAGCCATTTATTTTTACCTCTAAGCAAAAAAGCATGGTATGTATCAGTTTTCTATGAAAATCAAAGCAAAAGAGCTTATAGTCAGGGAAAATTTGCAGAAATGGTACGTTATACCCAACATTAGATAATTACCTAACTTTAACATTGTAGTTCATATACTCAGTCTGACATTCCCCTTCAAGTTTTTACTGATATCTGCTTGGCAAGATGAAACACTAATGTACTAATAGTCTGACTAAACGTAACAGAAATCTTAAGCTCAGAATGAGCTGGTTGTTAATCAAGAATTCTTCAAAGTAAGATTCCCATCTTGGAGAATGGGTCTGGTCCAGATCAAGGACTCTTACAATCATCTCTCTAGCATCTACAAATCAATGAATAGCATTAGCAAGCCATATAAAAAGTCACAGTCTTGTGACAGTGTTTTCATAAACAAGAAAAAAAAGCATAAGCCTAGTAAATACATGCTGCATCATCCATACACGCTGCTGGAGTGTCTCCCTCTCTCTGGGGACAAGACTAGTGATCACTTAAAGCAGGTGAGCTGTTGCAAGGTATAGATTCCCTAGCTTATTTACATTAGAGAGAGGAAAGGTTTGCAATTTATAGGCTAATGGCATATGCAACAAAACATCTTTACACGTTCACTTGCTCAATCATTTTGCAAGCCTTTTTCAGGTTGCTGTGCCGTTTTTCCGCAAGTTGCCGTGTCTCAACACACAAATGAAGAACATCAAAAGAGCCCACTCTTTCACTTATCTGCTACTCCACTTAATTTAGTGACCTAACTTAAGCACAGACCTACTGGAAGCTTAAAATATCTGGAAAAAAAATAGTAGCAAATAGTTGTATCAGCTCTTTCTAATATGATTGCATACTTCCCCATTCTATCAGCAGTAACAGGTACACACCATCAAAGAGCTGAAGTGGTGGCGCTACACTGTTAGCCTGAGCACTTCCTACTCCATGTCTGTCCTCCCTTCCTTTTGGCCAACCACTTCTAGTGTCTACTCCCAGGACATTTGGGTAACGATGATCTGGCAGAGACAGGCAACAGCTGCTTCTGAGCTTGGGTGGGATGGCACCGGCACCACCCTGAAAAAGCTTGTTTTTTTTCCTGAAGAAGCAGTTTGGAGCAGGTTTGAGCAATGGACGTGCTAAGCAAGGGGACAGGCAAATGGAGCTCCCCTGTGTACACACCTGTTGGAATATGTTGACCTCCGGTTTTTAATGTGATCCCTCTTGAGCCTGCTCAGAGCTTAAGCGATTATGCAGCACTGATGTTGCCTGGCTCTCTTCCAATCACTGCAATTTTCAAGCAAGACACTGTAAATGAAATTTGTTAACTTTCCAGATTAATTATCACCCTTCACCATTTCACTGTAGCATCATACCTAAATAATGTTTTACAGCACTTCCTGCTGCTTTAAACCCCGTAGTCCTTTTGATAGGATGGGATTAAACCACTTGAACAGCGTTGAGTATTTTTGCTTTTGCTCAGAACTCTGTGCTGCTTAAGTATTCTCTTCCTCTCGTTTTTCCTCTGAAAAACATTTCAACCCTTTCTGCCTACAATATTAGTCTTACTTCAATAGTTGTTTAAAAGAAAAAAAAAAACGAAACAGGAACCACTGGCATCCTCTTGCTCCATCCTTTTTCACTTTTTCATTGTGTTGCTGTTTTATACATTTATCAGTCAATTAGTTTCACTGACTTCGCACTTCACTGAGACAAATGAGTTTGTTCTTTTAAAAATATAGCTAGTTTTTGAATGAAAGGAAAGCTGTCAAAACCTGTTCAGATCTGATGTTGCAATCAGCATTCAGATTGCAAATGCAGCAGTCGTAACCGCTGTGGGCTGGGATAGCTCCTAAGTATAGACTTAAATATGGTTTAGACTGTCAGTAACCAGCCAGCAGTAGAAGTATTTAGTTAAGCGGATAGAATAAAAAAATGAAAAAAAAAAAAAAAGAAACCCCTATTCTGATTATAAATTACAAACATGGCTTAAATCAGACTAAAAATGTCATTTTCAACCAAATTTGGGTCAAAATTTGGTTTTTGAACCTTTTTCTACTGCTTAGAGAAATACAGTTCAAATTCTTTATGACTGGATGCGTAAACATGAAAAGAAAACCTATTTTCTTTTTTGTTTTTTGTTCACTTTAGTGAGGACCACACCAACACTTGGTAAGAACAGGACCGCCTGAAACGCTTCTCCCTTCTGAAATTCTAAATCTATTTATCCATCACTGCTTCTGTTAAGATATGAATAAAAGCAACCTGATCTCAGGCTTGCCCAAATAGCAGAGTTAGCTGGTCTAGCCAGGTTTTGCTATGGTTGTTACTCTTTAAGTTTGAAGATACCAAAGGCACATGAACATGGGAGTACATATAACACGAATATACTTATGAATATGTGCATATATATGTGTATATATATGCATATATAGGTTTTTTTGCCCAGTGGCCTGAAGGATTACAGAAATTACTGGAATTTAGGCAGGCGGAGTCTAGCTTTTCGGAGGAAGAGAAGAAGGGTGCTAGGAAGCCTGTGTCCTTTTTAACTAAATCATCGCTGCCTCAAGCTAACAGAGCTGCTCCTTAGTTTCCGCAGGCCAAGAGCGAGCGAACTGGTGTGCGAGAGGGCTGTGGGAGTACGTGGCGAGAGGTTGCCTGGGTTTTGGCTGGACCTTTTCCAGTTTTATCCGCCAGCTCAGGGCTAGAGACCGTCCCTTTGAACCCCGGCTCTACCTGCGCGTTTGCACCCTCCTGCGAAGACCAAGGCCCTTCCCACTGGCAGCCGGTCCTCCGGCCGTGTGGCCATCCTCCCTCCCTTCGCCGTTTCCTTATTCTCTGGGCTTTGTCATCGCAAATTGCCAAAGGCGCTCCGGCTGGCAATCCCTGGGCGTTGGCACGTTTGCCTCGCCAGCCGTGTAACGCCTTTCGCGAGCCTCAGCGCAAATTGCTGCCGTAGCGCAAGGGCGAGGGCACGGAGGAAGCAAATAGGGAAAAACCCTGTCGAAGGGCTGAGCTACCAGGGCAAAGGAAGACGCCACCTCCTCCTTCAGGAGGAAGCCTGCCCCTTCGTAATAAAAGCAACCGGCATTTCCTCTTGGGGAAGGGAGCTTGTGTGAAGCGAAACGCTGGAAAGGCCGCTTTTCACTGCGGGTCCTAGCGGCTATTTAGTAGCCTGCGTTAAAATAAAAAAGGAGCCAGGTGAGGAGAGCTTTCTGAAGAGAGCGCGCAAACGCGCTTACAAAACGTTTGATCTTCCTTCACTCAGCAGTCGCTGCCTCGGACCCGATGAAAAGCTTTCTGTAAAGACCCACATTCAAATGTTATTGACAGCCATTCTGCTTTAGAAAATGGAAAAGACTAGCTGCCATTAAAAACGTGACCATCCCACGCAGCATGGAAACGAAGGTTCAGAAACGAGAGGGTTCGTGTTTAATCTAAATGTTTCCTATGGCCGCTGGCTAGAATTATTCTAGCGCATGAGATTTAATAGGGTGGCTTTTCCTCCAGAAGGTTAATAGGAGCAAAGCAGAAGGCAAACATACGAGACCCATAAGAGGCTGAAATCTGATTCCACACCCTTTCGGCATCACTGCTTAGACGCTGCGAGATCCTCAGGCAAAATAAATGGGCTCTTTCAAACTAAGAGACTTGCTTCCACTCCCACACAATTCTTCTCGACTGATCAGGAAGTTGTCTACAGGGAGGAGTAGGCGGGCTGGGGGGTTACTGAGAGTCCGTGCTCCGTCTGCTTTGTCGAAAGCAAGCGTAACATCCTTTTAAAGCATCCTCTTTTTAAAAAACAAATCAAAAACAAAAAACAAAACAAACCCAGCCTCAGCACTTATTTGGATCACCTCACTTAACTACTGGTCTTCGGAAAGCGCACTAGGCATTTTCTAGGAAAAATTGCATGCAGGTTTTAACTGAAAAAAAAAAAGACTGAGAGTAAAATAAAAGCCCACAAAAGAATCTGTAAAACCATTTCTGTAGCTTCTTTGAATATCAACTTTTTAAAATTATAAAATGTATTACGAGATACTAAGAGGAGTGAATCCTTCCTCTTGCCAAAATAATGTAAGTTAAGGTCTTGCCCAATCTAGTCTCCCCTTATAACCAAGTTTCATTCATGGGCAAGCTCAGGTCACATTAGAGTTGACATTAAAAGAGTTTTTCAAGGTAGTTACAGGATTGCAGCAGCTACTCAGCGCTGTTCCAGTCTCTATTTCATCCTGCCATCCTCAAATTGACTTGGAAAGAAAACCTTCCACTGTGGCTTCAGCCCGAGTAAGAAACCAAGTGAGAAAAATCAAAAAACCGCAGCTATTTAGACTTTTAGCAAGAGGAGACTGGGAGAACGTAGCACCTGGTATCATCAACAAACACATCCTAGAGTCAGAGGTGTAATTCTGGTGTGAAAGTAGTAAAATAGAGAGGAATCAGGCCTATATATTTACCTAGATGGTTCTGTAGCACTTGTTACTGTAAAGGGTACGAGGTCTGCATAAGTTTTATGCCACAGATATTGCATTTACAAGGGCTCTCTCTCTCTTCCTCACGTGGACTCAATAAAAGTAATGGTGATACTGCATGTTTTCTTTTAGAAAGGACAAAAACTGGATCTCTCCCCTACCTGGTTGCCTATTTCCATAAAATGTACAGGAACTCCAGGAGCCCTCAGAGGCTCAGCCAGAATCAGGTGTTGAGGCCACCAGCGTCTCAGGAAAAGAAAAACAAAAAAACAAAAAAACCAGACAGATAGGCATCTGCTACACAATGCCACAGGCTTCGCTTCTCCACATTTCTGTGGTGTTTCCCGGCAAGAATTTCTGCCTGTCACCAGCTTTTCACCTGGACTGAGTTTACAGTCCTCTTGCAAAACCCTACAGAGGCCAATCTCAAATTCCTCTTGGAAACAAGCAGCGATTCCTCAGGCATTTGGGCCATGCAATTTACAGGAAAAGCTTTCAGCACCTTTCATTCACCTCAAAAGCTATGCAAAAGGCTCTTTTCTTATTAAACTCTGCCTCCGACTTCCCTCCAGAGGGCTTTCAGACAGTGATCAAAATGCCGGTTTATAAAAATATATATATATATGCACGAGCACAGCAACATAAGCTTCAGCTCAGAGAGCTACCTCCCACTGCGAGAGCTGAAACATGACAAAGTGCTTGGGATTTTTTACGACCTGCCTTCAAAGCTGAAAGAAAGCCCAGTTTTAATGGTTATTGGATTATATCCCTCTACACTGACTGAGGCGGCCTGTGTTTTTGGCGAAATCAGTATTTTTCATGCTACACACATGTGGCTGTTACTCAAGGATACAAGCGAGGAAGTCTTTATAGCAGAGCTCACAAGCAGAGGTGCCCCAGCAATATTATAAACTTTACAGCAACCATAGTAACAGAGGGAGGCGGGGGGAAAAAAACCACACACAGACAATTCATCAGGCACCAGAAAAATGGTACATTCATTATTTATTGTTTAGTTCAGTAATGGAAATGTAACTGTGGCACTCGGAAACCCTCAATGAACAGTAAGTGCTAATCACTATCCACACAAATTGCCTTGCTAGCCCTCCTTCAGTTCACTTTCTACGCTAGAAAATAACTAAAGAAAACAATGCTTTCCATTTAGTTTGTATATAGTGGAACCATTTTAGCCAAAGATATGTTGTTGCACCAGTTTAGATGAATCAGGATAACTTCACATTTATGCGTGAAGAGTCTCTACCTCGCTTTGTTGTGTAGTTTAGATAAGATGGGCTACACCAAATTTCAACTGAGGGAGAGGGACCATACAGATATTTTCTTCCCTTTAGCTTTATCACTACTTTGGTTACACTTTCTGTCGAAAGGTGTGTTACACTGAGATTTTGATGTGATAATCCTCCCTGTCGGACCTGTCTACCCTCATCCATACCATCAGAGCATTTCCGAAGTAATAATTAGATGACCTTTAAGTCTTTAAATAGTTACCAAAGTTAGACCATCTGTTAAAATCCCTAATCTACTATTTGCAGATTTACTTCTCTTTAAACATAAGTTGTTCATTCAAGATACTGACTTAGGATAAAACCCCAAATTGTAATTTAAGACTTGACCAGAATGTCTCTAGAGAATTCATCATCATCCCATTAAAGTAGACTTAATTTTTTGTTCATGTAAACTCTTCTTTAAAAGTATGGAACATTTGTTGCTTGAGACACAGAAGAAAAACTTTTACTGCAGTAAATTTTGAGTCTTGATTTTTGAAGTACTGAACTGGTCACTGGGGGGAAAAAAAAGATAGTTGATTTTTATATGGCACTCATTCTATGAAGTGCATTACAATGATGCTACAGCTGAAAACTGAATGAAAAAACATAATTTCAACAAATGTAATAAAAAATGCCTGCAGACTTGTAAGCACTGAACCACAATAATGATAATTGCTGCGGTGCAATTGTGAAGTGACATGTGAGTGTTTGCAAACAACAGGCTGGGTGTTGCAAATACACTGTCTGCAGCAGCAAAGTGGCCTTTCCAAAATTGCTATAGAAAAATAAAATCACTAAAGGGAAAGTTCTCTAAATATTGAGGATTAAAACATTCCATTTCCAGTGAGATCTAACAAGAGTGTCCAAAATTAAGAAGTTCCAAGCAAAGGCAGAATTTTGTATATCCTATTGAGATGAGCAGTTTCATCCCTTATCCCATGGCTCACTTAACTGATTGAGAATATCTTTTTCCATCTTTTTATCTGCTAAGCTTCTCCTTTAAGCTTTCCATGAGCTTACGTTTAAACACAGGTAGTACTTCTAACATCGATAACCTGAATACATGTGACACTAGCAAAACTAACACCGTGACCTCTTCTGCATTTTAGCCTAATCTATAAGAATTATTTATTGCTAAAACACCAGTAGTGCAGCAGGATAAGGGCATGTTCTCCAGGGGCAATCTTGCAAAAAGGGAATACAACAATATTTATCCCAATTCCTTAATGTTATTAAGGAATATTTTGGCAGTATAATGAAATTTCAGGTGTGCTAATAAACAGAGAGAATGTCATGGAAGGAGAAAAACCACACTTATACTTCAGCTAGGTCTGATATCTCCACCCCAGTGACAGGATTTTATCTTATGCATAACTATACTCTGTGTAGTTGCACATAAATCAGTTATACCTACTAGTATTAACCCATGTGTGCAATGTAACTGTTCTGTAAAGACCATTTTGTCTTTGTTGTGGAGTCTCTGTCGCTGGAGATATTCAAACCCGCCTGGACGCGATCCTGGGCACATTGCCCGAGCAGGGAGGTTGGACTAGATGATCTCCAGAGGTCCCTTCCAACCTCAACCCTTCTGTGATTCTACTTACAAGATTACACTCAGTCACTCAGTTGACAAATAGGAAAATCATGGTTCCCTATACTCCATCGAATGCAACTAGCTTCTTCAGAGCAAAGCACATCCACGACTGAAAACGGACTTTCTGTACTTTGAGTTACAGAGGGAAAAGTGTTACCTGGATATAAAGCCCCCTGAACATTTCCCCACGAGAAGCTAACAATAAAATGAAGGAAGTGAATGCACTTTCTGCGTAATGCACCGTATGTTCATCATATACAAACTGTAATCTGTTAAATGGGCATTTTCCTAAATAATAGAAGAATTAAAACATACAGAAGTATGAACTAATATACAACTGGCCAGAAAAAAAAGGACATGGAAGCCCCAATCAATTAATTTTAATGTAAACACTTAACTGTTATCATTGCAGAGCTTCCTTTACTCCTCCCATTAATGATTTGTCATCAGAGAAATAAGTGGATGTTGAATTTGGGAGGTTAGCAAACATAATTCATCTTAGGAAGAATAATTTCCCATAGTACATGGAAGGAAATAGATAGGAACAATCTGAATTCGTTTACATGAGGCTAACGAATTTATAAAAGGAGTGCTATCGGAAAGAGTGAAAAGGTTGTAATGTGCTTTCCCGATAAAAGTGAGCAAAATATCATAGCATTCTTAAAAAATATGTTAGAATACAATTCAGTGGTGCCCCACTTCAACATTTCATACAAACTGTACAAAGTCATGCAAAGTCACATAATAACACTTCATAGAAACTATAACATTTTAAACATAGCCAGTTATTCCAGGACACAGTCTTAAGGCAGGATTTAGCTGTGTTAAACAACAAGACACCAAAATACAAGATCGGCTCATTTATAATGCCCATCTTGTAGCAGTCCTCCCTTATGTTAGGAATACAGTGCTATCAGCAATAGTTGCAGCTGGAATAAACAAAGCAAAAACTGCAGGTTAAAGAAGCAACAAGAAGAGCACATGCAATATATATCAGCATCATTGAAACTTCAGTTTTGATGTGAAGCTGTCCTATCCCAGTCTGGCCCCACACCGCTGGAGCGACTCCTGCTGCCTGAAGGAACAGAAAGCAAACTTGATGGTCTTGCCTGGTGGTGCACTTCCATAGTAAGTGATTTCAGTAAAAGATACTCACGCTTCAGGGAAAAAAAAAAAGGAAAAAGAAAAGGAAAAAAGAAAAACCCACAAACCACAAATAAATATGTGATATTAGCACTGAGCCATTCTTTACAAGCCATTTGGACAGTAAGAGCAATAGCAGAGGACAAAATCTTACAAAACAACCAAAAATTACACCTGGGTCCCCAGATGATGTACTCCATCACTGCCTAACAAAATACAGTAATTCTGCTGTGAGCAGACAGTCTACCTAATGCCTATCCCCTCTCTGCCGTAAACATCCAACCTATTTTTCCAGCAGAATGGGGCATCAGAGGAGGGATGGATTTAAGTATGGGCCACAGCATTATCAGTAAGAGGAGCTCTTATAAATGCCCACCTGGATCCATAGTCTCTGCACCAGACTCTCCCCCCATCCCCCCCTTTTTTTTTTTTTTTTTAAAGTACTAAATATTCTCTGATGAAAAACAAAAACAAAACCAATCTTTGCCCCAGCTTGGATCATTTTAAGGTAAGTTTTTTTTTTTTTTTAAATATTTTAGCAATTTGTCTAGAAACACAAAATCTAGAGATTCTTTTTATTACCTATTAAACTTGCATTACTGCACCCTCATAATTTAAATCCCACTCCTGAATAAAATAGTAATTTAGGTTTGTATTTCATTCCACAGCCCAGATGGGCAGGTTAAACATAAGATATAAATTTGCCGATTCCTCTGTCTCACAGTTTCATGACTGCTGCTTACTTTTATTTAACACTATTATTTTTATTCAGGAATTGTCTTGAGAAGTGATGGTCAAGAAATCAGTCAGTGTGACTTGTATGCCATACCTTATCAGTATGACTTTACAGTCATCATCAGTCTTCAACTGATACAGTTAAGGATGACTAAGCTTTATGTACACCATAATCAAGCTACCAGGAGTAGTGGCATTAGAGAGCCAAATACTTTTCTGTAATGCAGTTCGTCAAATTGTAGCAGAAGAACAATGCCTAGCCAAAAAGCAGAGTATTTTTCCCCCAAAATTTTTGTATTTTACCAGTTGCTGATATTACTGAAAACACATGAATATGAAAGCACAAACTTGCAGACTCTTATTAAGCAAGAATAAATAGAAAACACAGGTATCCATAATACCTATGGATATAGGTAACAAACACTCAATATTGAGAGGCAAATCTCCAGAAGATGTAAGCTGATATATTGAATATAGCTCTAAAATTAGAATTCTTAACAAAAGTTCAGCGTTTTGTGTATTTAACAACATAGCAAATCAGCACAGCCAAACAGGGTGGTTCTTCTATGGAATAAGCTCTGCCTCGACTGTTCTGTGTAACGGGGATTGCAACACTGATCCCTTTCATTGAACGTTTTAAAGATCTGTAGGACCCCCCCCCCAAAAAAAAAAAAGAGGAAGCTAAGCTTTACTGTAAAGTAGGCATCGTATATCTGCAAAATAAGCCCCAAACGAATTAGGCGTAAGTGCATTGCTATGAAGTTTCAGATCCAGCCAAAGCCTGTAGTACACGGCATGCAAAACCCATAGGACCAGTGAAGTTCAAAGGGACTGAGAGATCACTTAGTTGCCCAGCACTATGTTTCTCAGATCATCTAAGCTCCGAGTGACGATCTGTCACTCCCCAACTCAGCAGCAGGACAGCACCAACTGCACGTAGAAGAACCCAAGTTCAGGGCTGGAATAATATCAAAAAGCAATACATTCGCCTACCTTTTGTGTGAAATTAAAGACAACCTCTAGGGAATACTATTTTTTCCTTTATATATATAGATATATATTCCAGGCACTTTGCCTTTATTCATATAATCACTAAACACCAGGGCTTTAGGAAGCAAAAAAACTCTGTCCATCTCCCTGTGCTAGTTACTGACCTTTCTCAAGAAGGCACTGGGGAAAAACAACAAAAAAAACCCTTCTATCTGCAAAAGCTTAAGCAATGTTGATTAATGAACATCTAAAGGCTAGAAATGACACTGAAATTCATCATGGTCCATTCTTCAGGAGGCACTAGATTTAGGGCGGGTATTTCTTTGCAGTATTAAATTACATGGCCTTTCTTAAAGGCCCTCCACTATCTGTGCTAACTGCTTTGCCCACAATCTCTTTCTTTTCCTTTTTTCCAACTTGCCTAAGGAGGAGGAGACAGCCACGCAAACAGCCGAGGGCTGTTTGGTAACGTACTAAATCTTGCAAAGATTTTTGCCTGTGAACTTCCTTTAGTATCCCTACTAATCATCCTAAAGTAAGCAAACATCTTTATTTTTATGATACACCTTTGTAGGCCAGCTTCTCAGTGTGCAATCGTCGAAAGTTTATCTAAATTGAATTTTGATTTTAATAAGATTTAACACAAACTTTAGGGGGGGAAAAAGTGAGTGTCCATATATCTTCTCTCAGCTGCAGCGCCAGACTGGCACAGCTAGGGCATCCGTACCAGACGGGAGGAGCATAGGAGCAGGAGGACATCAGAAGCTGTTTAATCCCACCCTGCTATCAAAAGAGATGGCCATAAAATCATTGCTGAACAGCACAGCAAAATTTAGGCTTTTTGAAAGAGAAATTAAAAACAATTGAGAAAAAGTACCAAACGACGTAGAAACACAGACACTGGCAGAAAGATAACGGACAGGTAAGCCGTTAATAGTGACCTGAGTTGTGATTACAAAGCCATGCAAAAATTCCCCCTTGGGATGGGTGGGAGGCTTACGAGTTTCAGCAAATGAATGAACTCGTCTTTTGCCAAAAGAAGTCACACCAACACAAAATGTAACCATAGAAGCTGTAGGACAGCTGTGGTAGTAAAAAGATCCTACTGATGCAAAGAACAAAGCCCGCCCCATTTTCAAAGTTTTTTTTGTTTTGTTTTTTAAGGCACCTAGAGTTTGAGGTGGAAGTATGAGGAATGCTCAGAAGAGCCTGAGCAGGTAATTTATCAAATTCCCATTAAATCCATCTGACTACACAGCGTTTTAAAGTCTTGCCTGCAGTCAATACATATCTGCATCCAAAGGATGAGCATGAGATCAAGGAGAGGGTATTACCCTTCATAGTTGTATAAAACACAAAACTATCAGTAAAAAACCTCATAAAAGTAACTGTTTTGTAACAGAGTGTAGTCATATACGCAACAAGATACCATCAAAAGTAGGGAACCCAACACCGCTGTGACTTCGATACTTTTTTCCAATTACGTTAGGGGCACTTTGCAAATTTTATTGATAGGGTCCCATCAGCGACCAGGCTTTCCTTTTTTCGAGATATGCTTTTTCTAGCATGACTTCAGCATTCGCTGTGATGGGTTTGTCCAAATAAGAAATGTTTATGAGAAGAAAAACAGCAACCGGCTAGTTACCAACATCAGCTTCCCCAGGATTCCTGCTTTACTCTCATAAGAAACCTGAGTTCTCACCTTGGGATATGGCTTACTACCTCTTGCTTATAATAGTAGAGGTAGTCACACAAAAAAAACCAAAAAACAAAGAGGCTTTGGCTCCTGAGCCGCTGTACGAGACCCGAATTGTGCCACTGCGCCCAACACAGTATTTCTAAATTGATGAGGCAACTCAGAAAAATAAGTAGAGTTACTCCCACAGGAGAAGTCAAGCCGGCAGAAGCAGGTACTGCATAACTAACCTGGAGAAGCACAAGATACAGAGCAAGCACAAGCTCATCTGCGGGACCAGATTTTCAATAGCCGCTGGCTCCTAAGGGAGCCCATTATATTCAGTCAAACGCTCCAAAGAACTGGGGAGTCTTGAAAAACCTGTCCTGTATTGATTATGTCAGCAGGGAGGCAGAGGTAATGGATTCTCTCGAACCCCATGAAGCCATGGGTAATAAGATTATTGAAACACAAGCCAAAGTGATAATAAATACAAAAAAATAAATATAATATAAAAAAAAATTAAATCAGGGTAACCAAAGTGATGCCTGCCTCCAAATGTTAGTAGAACAAACTGCTGTCTTTCTGGGAAGACGACTGATATAGAGAAAAGCCAGAAACTCACATTAAAGACTAGCAAAATGTCTGCTTATATTTTTGGGGCCATTAGGTTATTCCCAAGTTTAAAAAAAAGCATCCTGGCATAGCTTCCTGATTGGTATCACTAAGATTCCCTGGGGGCAACCTGGGGCAAAATCTGAAGGTAAATATCTACACACTGTCTCACAAAACCTTAAGCTATTCTTTAAATAAATATTTATACTAGCCTGAGTCAGTAATATGCAGCATTATGGTGAGTTCAATGGCTTTAAAGCTGACCAGACAGCCATGGAAATTAGCTGTGGTCACAACATTTTGATAGCAAAAATGGACACGGTCTGTCCTCCCTTTCCTATCTGTAGGCTTTTCTCAAATCATGGACATATTGAACCTCTCAAATTTCAAACTTAGCAGCATGCAACAAGCAATCAAGGTGCATGACAAATTGGCAGTTTATGTTATTCCTCTCTTACTGCATTAATCACATTAATACTGCAATTAATCTGTTGGAATTTTAAATTACGGTGCTACATTCTGTTTTTGTGAGGGTATGAATTAACACAACTTTAAAAGAACAAGAGAAACAAGCAACATACATTTTTCTCCAAACATATAAGTCAGCACTGGAAGAGTTTCAGGCCTACTCTCAGTCCCTAATCCAGATTGATATTGCTACTTGATATATTGAAGGGATTGTTTAGACAATTGTTATTAGTAATTGTTTATACGAGCCAGCTGCTAAACTAGGATTTCTATGGCTACACATCAGATGCATCTCTAGTGGGGCTGGAGGCATTAGAGATGTTAGAGCGCACTCCTCAGCACGCAACATTGGCTCATACCTTACCAGCAGATAGCAAGGAGGAGAATTACAGATTCCTGATATCACAGGATTAACATGCCCTTGGATTAAGGACTCACTTCTGAACAGCATTGAAGATCCAAAAGTCTGAGGTATTTTCCAAATTATTTCTGAGAATACTGACTACTTAAATGGTGATTTCTACCTAAATGATTTCTCTTCCTTTTGAACTGGGAATTGGATTGAGCCCACCAACTCATTCCATACGAGCTGTCCTGAGATAGCCAGGCTGTGAGAGATGGCTGTTCTTCAGCCCAGGCTGACCACACCCCTTCCAATATTTCAGGGAAAAAAAAAAATTCTGATCTCTTTTCAAATGTATTAAACCGCTTGGCAAGTCTTGTCAGCTTTGCACTGTCATCAGCTTTACAGAAAGAGCAAATAAGAGGGAAGTCTTGAAGTTGAGGAAACTTCAGAGCGGTGGTTCTTGCAACAAGCAATTAATGCAGAAGAGACACAAAGATATAAATCCAGGCCAGCTGCTTCAACAAGTCAGACTGCTCAGTGAATTGGTGCTTACGTTTGTCAAAAGCTTTATAAATAGGAAACAGAGGTCCTCTGCATTAAACAATTATTTTTAATCAATAACATTGCTTGTTTCTTTCATGCACATGATAGTACAGGTAGTAAGTTCTGCTAAAATAGTCGGGGACAAATACAAATGACTGTTTCATTAACCTTTCCATTATGGGTTTGTTTTCAGTTTAGACATTTTTTGCTGCTCACGTTAGGCAGGTGTCAGGATCTGTGGGCCTTCTGACTCCCAGGTCTGCTTCTCCACACAAAGCATCTTACAGAACCTCACTCTAAAGATGTGCAGCGCAATGCAATTTAGCTGCATGCAAAATTTGTTTCTCAGACATTTCATAGGTGCTAACAATTTATTTCAGGATCAAATTTTGCTCTGTTAGGCTGTGCTACGCCATACTTAGAATTAATAATATCCTTATCCCTTTTTGCAATTGATAATTTTTTAGAAAAGTTATTTAAAGGAAAGATTGAGACCAGTAGTACTTGAAAAAGTAAAAATTTGCCACCTCTAGTTACTGTCCTTTAGGCCAAATTAATAGGCTGTAGTTAGGACATAGCTGCTTCAGTGGTTTTATTTCTTTTTTTTTTTCTTCCTCCCCTGTTTTCTTTTATATGAGATGTTTAAAAAAAAAAAAAAAGACAAGCTTGTTCTAGCTCCTATAGCCCACTACTAGTCTTGCACATACCGTCATTACACCAAGTAATTTTATTGGTCATATGAATTTACTCCTGATTTATAATTATTTCACAGGCACAAAAGAAAGGATGACTTTTTTTGTTGTGGGTGTGCACACTTTAATATTATCCATTATAAGATTGGTCGTAAAACACATAAAAGAACAAGAAAGGAGAAGTCCAAGTCAACACTTCCAAACTTATTCTAAAGAGGAGAGAAATCATTCAGATTCATTTTATTCCGCATATAGCGGCAATAATGGCCTAATCTTTCATGGGCTTCTAAATTATCAGCACCACATACAAGCACCAAGCCCAGGCCCTGCTCCCGACAGCAGCACCGGAGATGCACGACCACTTGCACTGACCCCCTCGGGACCTCAGGGCATGACCAGCTCCCAACATGCTATCAGTATCTCACAGCGGCTCTTGACACGCACTCGTCGTCCACCCCCAAGTGCAGTTCACTCTGCAACAACAATTTCACATCAAGGGGAAAAAAAAATATAGTCAATTAGAAAAGTCAGCTTTTTAATTTTAAATATATGTACTGTGTATATATACACATATGGCTTATTCAGCTGTACAAGCAGTTTTTGTGAGAAGATAGTGCTTTGTTTAGACGTTTGTAAGAGGCTTGTGGTTTCCCAGTTTTTGATTCTTTTTCCCCCCCCCCCCTCTTAAAATCAAAATACTCTCATGCAAATAGGCACATACTTTTGAAATGTAAACAGGGTGTAAAGAGTGACTGGGAAATGGTCTAATAACAAAAGTTCATTTTACCAGAACTAGGGCTGCCATTTTCTCATTATTTCCTGCTGATGCTGCAAGATTCTTCACTGAAGTATTTTCAGATTTAGTTTTCTCTCTGCACACAAAATCAGATTTAGAAGGCTAAACAGGTGAAAAATTAGGCTTTTTTCTGCATTTCACTTGTTTACATCTGGAATAATTTCCTCTGTATTTACAACAGAAAATTGTGGACACTAGGCTTTTAATTCACTTCTCAGCTACTTTCCCTGAAATAACGGAGGATGGCTTTGGCTCCAGAGGAGATTTCCATTTCACTTTATCTGCCTGTTCTCTGGTGGTGCTGCTATAGGAGGGGAACATGGACATTGCAGCCGGGAAACAGGGGCAAGTCAGAGAGTCCCTAAAATATTACACAAGACAAATGCAAATTGATTCTGAATATTATATTTAAGTCATACAGGAAAAAAAATGACCAAAAGGTATGCAGACAATTAAATTTTAGTTTCCAAGAGATTTTATGATGACCATGTTTCATGACAAAAATCCTATACAAGAACATGTATTTTATATTAGCTATTTCTGTTTTGTGTGTTAATAAACCTTGACCTGCCTGTAACAGCTGTATTTCTTTTGTAAACATAAATTGTTTTCCTTCACACTGTTTCCACCTCTCAGCAATTCAATAGTGTCAAATGACGCTAACTGAAAACAGGCAGTTTATTGACGACGTCCTGTGAGGACCCCCACCGTTCAGGTCCCACGGAGCACAAGAATCCAGGACTAGGCCTATAGCAACAAGTTAAACACTGTCTGGGAACATTTCCAGGCACTGGAACGCAATCTTCTTTACTAGTGCGTGAACAGCCCCTTCTATACTTCTGGCTGTGACAACTAGCACACCGCGAGGTTTCTAAACGTGGCTAGGGAGTAGTGTCCCAGCGAGCGGCTGGTGGCACACGTCCAGCTTATTCTGGAGGCTCAGGGAATCCACTAGCCCTCCCATGATGTTGGCCTCAATGGTGGGAACATCCTTATTTAAGTTAAATATTAAATTTAAACAATAGTTTAGAACATTCTGTACTGATTTACTAGTACAGACACAGCCAGGAGGTGAAGGCAACTGCTTTCTAAGTTTGCATCATCTCTCATTGCTGTTTAGGCAGATGTTGTCAAGAAAACAGGGTATCTTTGAGGATACTCATCTGTATCTTGATTGACATCAGTTTTTACCGATTTCTGAATAAAGTACCAGACTGGGGTGGATCAGGGGAAAAATGAGCACCACTATATCTGCGAGCAAGATTTAACACACAAGTATTTGCACACAAGTACTGCAGGGTCGTTTCATATGTCAGGAGAAGTGGACAGTTCACAAAAAAAAAATAAACCACCTATACTGAACCACTGAGTTTTATTTGGTTCATTTTGTGTCCAAGAAAAAACTCTCATTAAGGACAGAGAGAATAGAAAAATACAGGGTCTCAGTGATAACTATCCTATTACGCAGGTGAGATTTAATGGTGAGGTGTGGAAGAAATACAATTTTAGCCAGGTTAGAAGGCAAGGCTGAAATACACAAAAGCCTTCCACTGGTCTGTGTATGATAAATAAGCCAATATTTCAGTAAGGTTACGACCTAAGTCAACGATCCCAAAAATACCTTCTTGTTCATCTCAGAAGTTATTCACATTATTCTAAAGATAAATATACCGGGAAGGGGGTTACAGAGGAGTGTCTAGAAAAGAGATGAAGGCCTGCAGTCTCTCATTTAACACATTTCTGGACACAGGATCTGTGGGGTCAGAGTTACTGCCTCCCTTCTTCACTGGCAGCATGCTTACCTTTACCCACAGATCATTACGTGCGCAAGGTATTAATACTTTACTTTCCTCAATTTCTTTCCCGTCCTTTTCTTTCTTAACTTTACCGCTTCTGAAACCGTTTCAGAAAGACGAACAAAAGCTTTGTTTTAATTAAGGAAGCCTAAAGAAGCATTATTTACCATTCAGCTCATCCACACCAATTCAGAAAAAAATTCATTTAGCTCTGAACCCAACAGCAGCCAGATGCAAAAAACCAGCCCTCAGCACAAGACGTTTTAAAAACTGGCGAGCTTACACCTTAATAAACTTTAAATCCTCTAAGGATGATTTCCCTTGCTTTAATTAAATTCACAGCCTTGAGTATTACCTGCATGTTACACGGGAGAGGAATATTTTCTACGATAGCAGCTTTCCACAGGACCAAACTCATCATTAAAGACAGTTTTGGAAACAGCAGCCCTTCAGCAGGCAGGCTGGGACTCTCACTGGGTGCTCTTTACTTAAAGCAAATATCTGGTAGTATTTAAATTTTCAAAAATATCAGTGGCTTGGGTAACGAAGAGAGAGAGAACGACCCTGCAGGTCGGTGGCGGCAGTATTATCTGGGAGTCACAGCCTCAGCGCCAGCTCCAGTAAATAAGTCAGAATTTTGCAGCAGGTAGAACAAGGTTAAGAAAAGAGAGCGGCAGCGGGTGTCCTGAACGCCTTGTAATTCCCTGTGCTATGAAGTGGGCAGGAAGTGGGAGACTTTGGTTTATAACCAGGAGAAACAGAAGAGGTCTGGAGTCAGATCGCCAGCATACCAGTGAACAGAGAAGTCCTCCCAGTACCTGCCATGAAAGACAAGGACTGTTTTGCAGGTACGGTGATTCCGGCCCTTGGGGAAATCCGTTCCCTTTGTTAGGAAGGGCCCAGGTGATTTAGGGAAACATGACTCAACGAAGCTACCAAAACCTCAAAAAAAGAAAGAAAAAAAAAAAAAGCAGTTTACTCACACACTCCTGCACCGTATGTAAGTATAAAATATAAACATACATAAAATAATTTTATAAATGAATTATATATAAATAATATGAATGAATTATAAATGCAGTTATGTCCCAGGAAAGCAAAGAGCAGTGAAAACCAAAGCACAAAAATGAACAGATCTGGAAAGAAGTGTAGTTGAGAATAGAGAACATTGCTCTATTCAGTGCAAGCTCCAGTGGACTGTACAGCATTTAGCTTCACAGAGTGGTATACAGCTTAGGAACACACTAGCGAAAGTGATATTTCTCTTCTTGATCACAAAGTGCCTTACAAAGTCAAGCGAGTCCTTCCAAAGGTAGAGAATCTGATGCCCAGAGAAATCCAATATTTTGCTCTTTCTGTGGGTTCTGGGTCAAAGTACCCAAATATGTTTTCACAAGGATCACAGCTTATTACATCAACTGTTTGAATGGAAGAGGAAACCAGTCTGAAATGCGCTTGTGTTCTCCAGTACCAGGCAAACTCAATTGCATATCTATCACATGGTATCTAGTTTGTAATTGTTCCTACAAAGAGAAAGATGGGTAGTCTACAAACTCTAATGGGACACCTGGACACCTGTTTATGAACATGTGGTCAAAAGCAGACCACTTCACCAGCGTGCTTGGTGGATTTCTAAAAATACATGCTTTAAGAGGTGCGATATACAAAACACAGTAATGTACCAGAGCTACCCAAAAAGAGTGACTGAAGTTACAGCATCATTTGCTTCTGTGTCATTTTTTAGTTTTAAAACTGTCAAGTTTTGCCAAGCGTTGCAACATCCTCTTGCAGATATGCGTTTACCTTGCAGTACAAAGTGTTTAAATGAACGCAGACCCTACCAAATGAACATAGAAGCTTTTCTCAAACCATTAAGCAGGTGTAACCCCAAAGCAACGCTTGTCATGCCTTAATATCTTTTTCTCTGTTCTCTATACTGATCATACTTTACAGTGGCATGGTAAAGTACAGAAGCAGCCCTAGTAAGAGAAATTGGATGCAGGACTGGGGCTGAGCCAGGATACATTCATCAGCTCAGCCTGCAGCTCGCTGCTGAGGAGTGACACCAGCGTGCTCTGCAAGAGCAGGCAGAGATAAGGAAATTATGGTAGGCTTCCGTACAAATGCTTGCCCAGGAAAGAGAACAACCAAGTTTCCCCCTTTCCTAAGCCCAAGCACCAACATTTTGGCAGTAGTCTCCGTTGCTTCTCTAGAAGCTGTTTGTCTTTGCACTAGCAAATCTCACAGTGAGAGATTGGGGAGGCCTTCAAAATCCTTTGCTAGTAACTTCACAGCCAGCTAAGCGCTTCCAATCCATAGCTTTACATACACATACAAAACCTCTTGCATTATCTGCTGTAAATGAGAGCTTTCTGTATCATTTGATCAGTAGTACATTAAAGCATTCCAGTTCTCCAGCTGCTAAAACCTCTCCACATGCTTGTTGCTTGCTAACAACCAACCAAAAAATAAATAAATAAAACCACCCGAGTGTTCAAGATATAATCCTGTATCATGCTGATGTGGGACGCACGTCCCTAACACAGACAAACAGATGACTAATAGTCATCTGGCCAGTCAAAAAAGGAAGTCAGCTCATCAATATAAAGTGAGTAGTGCTGTCAGAAGCACAATAGAAGAACTAACCCAAGCAATAGTGCACTTCAGTGAACCAAGGAAGGGTTACGTAAAAAAACACAGCTACAAAAGATCAGAATCTGTAAGAGTACTTCTCATACAAACAATTTTTTTTCCCCTTGTAGTAATAAGGCCGAAACTCCAAAAGAACTTAAAGTGGGAAAATAAAAAGACAAGTTTTTCATCTGAAGACAACAGAGATTCTTTGCAGATCATTGGATGTTTCAGTTCTGCATGAACTAAATCCATCTGAACAGCAACGAAAGACTAAAAGCACGACATGTTTAAACAACATGTTTCTTAGAACTTATTCAGACTTTTCTCAACTTGTTTAAAACACAAGAATCTAATAAAAGTGTTTCTGACACCTAAACTGCAGAAAGACACATATGAAAAAAAAAAATCAGTATACAAAACTAAGATATTTATTACTTTACGATACTACTTTCCTGTCCCATTTTGTAAGAATTTAATGCATTACAGAACAGAATAAGAGTTTTAAAGCTTATTTATAAAGTACTGTATCAATAGTAAGCCTGCAACAGTACGTTGTGTTGAAAACTGTTTCAAACTTGCAAAAGTTTATTGATAAATAGAAAAACATTGTTAACGTTTATCTAGAACTTTTCATCCTTTGGTTGTCTTCTCATGCCTATTTGAATAGAGCTTTAATTATTTACATTCATTCATCTTTTTTTAATTTGAATTTTTCCTTTTGTACACAGTCACCACATAACAATTAAAAACAATTTTAGAAGAACCATTTGCGGGTGTTACTAGCATCCAAAATGGAGATCTAGTATCATGCAAGGTCTAGTAACTAACAAAAGGCACCCATAGATCAAATGAACATCTGCCCAAATTGTCCAAATTTTTGTCATGTACATAGCATAACTGAAACAATTGGCTGTCAAATTAAATTTCCAAGATGATATGTCTTTAGCCAAGCCAAGGACAGAACGAGACAGTTCTTTCAAACATATATTCACACTAGCCAGAATTCAGGACAATGTACAAATACATGCCAAAGAAAAAGAGTTTAACAACTGTAAAGAACTTCAGGAAAGCTGATGTTTAACTTCAGATGGAAACCTCACATTGGCTAACCCTTTACCTGAACACCTTACCTTGGGTTCAGATGCTTTGGCTCAAACTGGATACCTCTCCCGCTCCAACACTTTCTGCAGAGACAGAGGTAAACGATCTTCCTTCCCCTTCTGAGGGCTAGAGCTGGGAAAGTACACCAAGGTCACATCCATGACATGAGAGAGGCTTCCTGAGAAGGTAGTTCAAGGCAAGAGCTATCACCAGTGTTTGAGCAGTTCCCCCAAAGAAGCTGAGCAGGCCATGCCAGCAAGAGATGAGCAAGCACAGCCCAGTAGCTTGGGGAGATGGTGTGATTACATACAGCTGAGATAAATCAGGAAACATCTTGTGCACCTGCAGGTAGTAGTTGGGCATGCAGCTAGCCAACATGCACCAGCTCACCATAGGGCTTTTTCTGCCATGCAAACCTGGGGCTACACAGGTGCTGCTGGGACGGCAGCTTAATGCCCCTCTGAAAGCGTGACCCTTACAGGAGTACTCTGAATCTCTGTGATCAAAAAATCTTTCCATTGGAAAACTTCACTGTCAGAAACTCCAGAAAATAAAAAATGTGAAAAGCTGAATCGTAGCACTACACTATATATAAGAATAGGTGAACATATATGCACTCTATATACATCAGTTTTATTTCTGGGCCTTAAAACTAGCCTTGAGTTCAACTATGCAGGTTATCATCTCTTCATAATCTTTCTATCAGTCTCTGTAAGTAGCAAAATAAGGAAAATATGTTGGAAAAGCTACTGTGTGTTAATCAATCGCTGCAGTGCTAGTTTAAAAAAACAACTCTGAACTCATTTCTCTTGCTAAGTCTCCAGCTGAGCCTTAAATGTTTGCTAATAGAAAACTTCCAGGCAGCCATTTGCAATTTTGCCTTGAACAGATACCTATAAAAATGATGTCAGCTCTCAGGCAGCACCTACCAATACAATATCCTTTACATCTCCACAAGTAAAGGACTGACAAGGGGGAAAGATGACTATCGCCCACACATCCTTTTTCCCTCTGGAAAGAAACTTGCTCATGTAGCGGTGAGGGACGTGTTAAAGATGAGGCAAATACAGGCCCCACACAGACAAGAAGGTAACATGTACTTTTTTCCCAACAGTTTGGGATTTCCTCCGTTAGAGCTGAACAGCAATGCCACGCACAGAGGAAGCGTGGGGAGTGTGGACAAGGCGGTGCGGACAGGCCATCGGAGAGCAGCTCCCAGTATGCAAGCATTTGATAACCGCCTGTCATGAAATTGCTGGTCCAGCCCCGAAATTATTTGATAGCTAACTAGATGTGAGCCTAAGCGGTACTAGAGAAACACAGCTCTCTGTGTTTCTTTTCCTTGCTCCATCTCCCGGACACGTGCCCAGGAGGAGGCAGCTAATTGCCGACCCTCCTAGAGGCCAGGAGGCCTGGAGGATGGGAGGTCCTACCAGCTGCCGTCACATGGCAGCTCAGGGCCAGACAGCTCCCAAGAAGCCAGAAAACAGGGCTGAAGATACAGTAAGGCTTAACCCCTTTCCTCATACAGTGGAAATGCTTGAAGACCCAACAGCCAGCTACGACAGGCCGAGGAATGGCAGGATGATGGGGTATTGCAGTATAGCAGGTATGTTTGCAACTAGCTCCCACGTTCCTTAAATTAATGAAGTTCAACTGAGTTAAAATACTCTCTTGCTTTCCCACACGAGAATGCAAGGATAGGCAGCTCTGCCTATCCAAATTCAGGGTTTCAGGATTTCCAATTCACCAATTCCAGGATTACTGAACCAATTTCAGGATTGCTAAGATAAGAGCCCCTAAAGCGCACTCTAAACACTACAAATATGTGGAAAATGCCACCCAAACGTCAGATCTTTCCCTTTGTTGTTTGCCCAACTGTGCAAATCATTTCTTGCTATTTGGAGTTTTCTGATAGGACATGTGGGGAAAGAGAGCTGAGAGAGCAGAACAGATGAATAGATAATACGGAAGAAAAAGTGGGAGGGCATACAACAGGCAAAAGATCCAGATCGTCAGGGAAAAAAAGAGGCAGAGAGGGAGAAAGTAGCATTTTGTTTTCTTTCAAGAGTATGGAAGAACTTAAAAAACCAACATCAGTTCTTAACGCTAGCAAGAAGCCTTAGCATTAACTTTCTGCCTTATAATGGCATTTTTAAGGTTTCTTTGAATATAGAGAAAGATATCTTATTGGCATATATAAAGCCTGCAGAACATAAAACTCAGATACTGTACAGTATAGCTCCCACTTTCTTTGGTTAAACTGCATGAGAATTTCACTAACGCTAGTTGTCCTTTAGCGCTGAACTTCTCAAGCAAGAGGCATGAGACGAAAATTAATAAAAATAAGAGTAAGTGAACTATAGAGTTCAAATAGAGTGCATCTTCAGTTCTGCATTCAGGCAAAGTTTATGATTTACTATGGTATGTCTTTGTTCCCTCAAGTGCAATAATTAGAAAACTTAAGAAAAAGTCTCAGGCTCTTTGAGAATAAGCTACCAGTAAGTCTTTGGTCAAATCTGTTGTGACGAAAGAAATATAGGGTCTGGGGCTTTTTTCCGTAACCTTTATCCCATTTTTGTTTCACTCGGGTTAAATTAAGTTGATACTGAGAGGTACTAAGGTGAGCACTGTCAGAGCCTCCAGCACTGAGACAGCATTATGAGCTAATGAATGAAGCAACTACAGCCACGCTTTTTTTTTTATTTTTTATTTATTTATTTTTTAAGCAAAGAGCTTATTTGCCAAAGAATATAGTTTGGTTATTCACAACAGCAACCCTTAGTCACTAAATGGTTTCACCCAGAAAAGCTTGAGTTCAATTGACTTAGGTGGGGATGGCAGAGTTCCCTGAGCAGTCCCCACAAATATGAGAAACGCAAGTTGAATCCCCATCTGCCTTGCCGAACTGAGATCCCGAGCCCCGGCAGCGCCGCAAATATGCTATAAAGGCAGGTGCCCCCTTCCCGCTCTTGCCGATGGTGCTCTACCGTGCGCCTAAAACCTGACACTCGGCAGAGCAGGACTCAGCGCCGGGGGCATGCAACCCTCCAGACCCAGGAGCCGTTCCCATGGGTTTGCCTGAAGCACATGCAGCGCCGGCACGGAGACAAACAGCTCGCGCGGGAGCAGTTCATGTCGGGGCGCTCGGCTTTGCGGCATCACCTGAATTCAGCAGCTTTCTGACGACCGTGGGCCTGGGAAAGACAGAAAAACCCCAAAGCAACAAACTTTCAAAGAGAATATTAGCTAGGATGAAGGGGATAAGGAACTTCCTAGTCTGAGCGACACTGTGGATCTTATCTTTGTGCCACACTGAGAGACTTTCAGGTATGATGCTCTTATCCCACTAAGGATTTTCAAGTCAGTACTAGCACTGCATCCAGAGATTGCTTATACCCAGCATAGATCATGGACATTTATTGGATGCATCTGCAATGAAATGTTTCGCTAAGAGACAGAGCCACTGAATTAATCACAGATTTTAATGGGTTTATTGTCATGAAAAGCAGAACATACCCACCACCCAGTTTCAAGTTGCTGAACTGGCTACAATGCAAAGAAAAGCCTGTAATCTCTAAGCAACCAGAAGAAATAAAAAAGAGCTCTGAAGTATGATCGTTTTAATGGTATTGCTGTACCTCAGAATATCCTGGAGTGAAGGACGTTCTGTCCCCGTGCATGCACCAACAGGAGTAACAACTTTCTTTCTATGTTGTCAATAAATACTGTCTTTCTTTAGCAGTAGACAATGGCTTGAAGTGCCAGACGTCATAAAATGTGGGCTTGAAATACGAAGCTCACCTGCTTGCAGTCAGTTAATTCAGTTATATTCTGAAAAGTACAAAACCAGTTCTCCTTTATCAAAAAACCAAACGTTCTTGGGAACAGAAACATTTCTAATATTTGGCTGAAAATATCTTAGTTAATTTTGCAGTATTCACGAAACTTAGATTGAAGCATTTGTGCATCTGGGCTAGAGCTCAAGAAAAACAGTATTTGGAGTTAAAAAAAAAGATTATAGCATACTCTGATATGGCAGATCTTCAAGATACGTGAATTGTCAGACTCCTTTGGGATCTGCTGCTACATATAAGAGCTAAACTTCTTGCAGTGAATGTATCTGTGCATAAGTTTATAATTCCCACAATTTCTTCTTCACTCTATTTGAGTGATAAGAGATCAGCCATTTCTTTTTTCAACACGTAGCATTCACCGTATTTTTTATTCATTAAAGTGCTCGCTTCCAGTCATCTTTTATATTCCAGTCCATTTATCACAAATAATACACTCTTTATTTCTTCAAAATCTTTGGAGATTTATATTGTTTCTTGTTCTTTCTTGTAACATACTGGCTTCATAAGAGCATACTGCTGTTCCTTGATACTCAAATTTTATTGAAGTAATAACTAATCCTGGAATATTTGAATATTTCTTGAATATTAGTAGCTAGATGATGCAATAGATTACCTTGGAAGTGTAAGGCTGTTAACTTCTGTTGGCTATTAAACCCTACCTCAAAACTATGTACCAAGATAATTACTTTAATGCACTTTTAATAATAGAAAAGTTTTATAGGAATTTTCCTTGGCCCTTTTGGTTTTTTGGGGAGGGGGGAGGTTGTGTTCAGTGCGAATGTTGACTTTCACAGAGAAGCTTCTCGAAACAGGCATTAAACAGGCATAATATGAACCACAGTAGGCAGTTAAAAATTACATTATCTCTGAGAGTTATATAATAACCGATACCCAAAACCCTAGGCTTCTCCCTCCCTATGTTTTATTACAGATTTTGACTGAACAAATTTATGGTATGCACCATCTGAAAGGAAAAAGTCTCAGAGGGGTTAATTGAATTAATCTTCACTTATTGGAGGAGGGAAGATCACCCATATGGAATCTATCCCTTGGACATCTGCCACAACACTGCTCTTTCAGAGCGCTTCTCTGCAGCGGTACATAATGTCCCACATAATTTCAACAGAATCTAAAATGACAAGAACAAGCCTGGGGACAGAAAAAGAGATAACTAGTCAGGTGAACACCTCAAGAGTTTTGAAGTTCAAAGGGCAGCCAAAACCTAGTTTGCTTAATTTGCGATGTTGTTTGTTTTTAACTACCATATAGCTGATATACAAAGATTTCTTAGAAATTACAGCTAAGATCTTTTTAAAAAAAAAATCACTTTTTCAATTGAGTTTATATTCAGATACCAAACTGTATAGTTTTTCAGATCTGGAATGTTCAGACCATTTTAAGATCAGTTCATAGAATACTTTAAGTATTTAAATAGTAAGAGTATACTTACATAGCAATAGTAGAGGAAGTCTATCTTCAAAAATTTAAGCTGTAAGGTATTCTGTATGTCATACATAAGATATGTATCTCATACATAAGATATAAATATGTAGCCTTTGAGCATCCTGTAAAATTCAGACATGTGGGAAACTTCAGTCATAACGTAATTTAGAGCTTTTGCATGTTACTTCCTTGGTCCTAAACTCATTTTGCAAGTTGAGTTAACTGCTCATATTTAACTGAGAAATATAGAGTATGGCATTCTGCTGGGTTTATATAACCAGATGGGCTATATTTTCTGGTTAAGGAGACAGGGGACAACAGATTATCTTGCTTGGGGCATCTGTTATACGCACAAAGCAGACGTAGGTTGATGCAGGTTTGGTAGATAGTCCCAATATATCTTTGTTTCAAGATCAGTCCAGATATTTCAAGGGGGAACAAGACTTTAACATGGATTGGACATGCTGCATCAGATTTTAATTCAAGATGAAGCAAACCATATCTACATGCTTATGTATTTTCTCTTTATGGAAAATATGCATTAGAAGGCACTTCTGTACGGATGGAAGACTAAGACAGGCCATTTAATTTGAAGTTCACTTTAGGTAGAAGAATCTTAGCCGCAAAGCCGTGAGATTTACTTAAGCTAAATTGGTTTGTAAGCCTGGAGAGACTTGAGCAGATGTGTTTAAATGGCACCTATCACCAAGACTTCAAAACAAAGCTTTGAAAAGTTTTAACCCTTGACAAGCTGCCATGTTGTTCAGCAGTGCTCATATATCATAGGCAGACATCAGGAAACAGGCAGAGTCATGTGTTTGCTAGCCAGTGGAAATGTATTTTGTGTGCCTGTGTACCGGGCAGCAGCACCGCTCCTGAATATACGGTAAATGTGAAGATGTAGGCCATCAGAAGATGTGGAAGTATCCACACTTTCATATCAAGTCCATTCTCACATTCAGCAAAGAACAGAATATTCAAGTTTCCTTTTGGAAATTATTAAGCTTCGAGAAGGTACATCATTCCAGATTATGATCTGGCATTCACTGAACTTAGCTGTGTAAAATGTAACATGTCTATGGTTTCTTACACACAGCAAAAGTGGCTGGAAAAGAAGCAGAACACGTACCTGATGGCAGAGAAAAAAATAGCTGCCAAGTGGAAAAAGAGTTTTTGAGACCTTTCCAACATTTATTTTAAAGTGAAAGGAGTAAGTCCTGAAAGTGCCACCGCTTGTGAGTGTGCCTAAGACAGCAGGGAGAACATGCTGCAGCTTTGTCAAAAATTCACCTTTTAGAGGGTAGAGGAAACAAGTGAGATTAATGACAGGTAGAAATTGCTAATGCCAAACTGTGCATGACACAAGCACCAGACATCCCATGGCCCGGATGAGGCATGAGAAGGAAGCCTTCCCTAAACTGAAACTAAAAATGCAGTGTGGGAGACTTTGCCACAGCAGTCGAGCGCAGCAGACGTGAGCCATACTGGCTGTACGGGTGTATAGGCACAGAGCCGGGAGGACGAAGCTCTACTGAAGCCCTCCTGCCCCGCTGGGCATTGGGAGGAGGCTCCTGAACTGTGGGGTCAGGCAGCAGGATAAGCGCTAGAGCTGGACAACCAGGACCACGACACAGGACTGACAGAGTTGTGTCCAGGACTGGTGGATAACTGGGTCATGGAAAAGCAAAGATCCTTGCTAAGAATACTTCCTTCGTGGAAGAATACAGAAAACGTGAACATATTCCCTTTCTGTAAATTAGTAGTAGGTCTCTCTTAAAGGCTACAACAGCAATGGCTACAGAATTGTGAAGGCTGTGCCAAGCTCAGGTCAAGGTCTCCTAAACATACGGTGATTAACTCTTCCAAATGACTTGCCAGGAGGGAAACGATGGAGCTGCCTGTTACTATTCTGAATACTATTTCACTGTAGAAGAAAGGCATCTGAGGCGTTTGCTATCCCTACTGCCTTCTGCCACCAAAGAGACTCTTGGGATGTAAGGAATATGCACACATTTTGTCTTTTGGGTACTAACAACTTTCCTGTATCCCTTAAACATTAAGTAAAGGGAGCAGCAGTCATGCAAGGAAATCTAAAGTATCATGAAAACTACAACAGCAGCAGAAACAGTCCAGTTCTCTCACAGCAGCTGAAACTTATCCTAGGCCTTATAAAAATTTACTATTATTACTGTTGATATTTGAGGAAAAAGTGCAGTCATTTCCCTCTAGTCCTGCATAGTGCAGGATTCACTTGCAATAAGCTTTCGGAAGAAATCCCGGCTCTGGTGTTGCTGGGCCTGCAGGCGTACAGAAAGCTCTCTGAGTGACAGCAGCCTTTCAGTATATTGTATTAAGAGATCAGGCTACAGCAACAAAAAGTGACAGTCATTAAATAATTTAAGTTAACAAAACAGGAAACCGTCCAAAAGTACCTTAAAAGGAAAGGGGACTAGCAAAAGACACCTTTTAGGCTCAATGAAAATGGTAGATCTATACATCTCATAGACCGAAAGGCAAGGACCACTTCAACAGAGCTAGAGGTTTCTGTGAAGCCTAATATTTACATTCATCAGAAAGGAGTAAGGAAAAGTAATGACGGATCCATATCGCTATAATGGAAGGAACAGCACAAAAAATACGAAAGTGAAAACAGGGACAAAAGAGTGGATGGTGAGGACCCAAAGAAAAAGTCAAATGTGCAAAGGTGAACTTTGACAAAAAATATACTCACGAACAGAATAAATATATGATTATGAGCATGGCATTCATTTTGTCATCTTCTTAAGGGTCTTTTAGAATCTAGTAAGATAAAGCTGTAGTGTTCTGCCTTAGAAAGATCATTTGATAAGATGTATTTAAAGGTTCACATAAAATTTGAGCTGTGAGAAGCAAACATTTCTGCATATATATTTGCATATAGAACAATAATCTCATATGCACAGGTATCTCTTCTTTCCAAGTAGCGAATGCATAAGTGAAAGCCAAATACTGCAAATGAGGCTCATAGCCTTAAATGTATTTCTTAAAATACAAACTGTAAATATTGAAGACTTTAGGAAGCAAGCATTACACATTTTTTTTTAATCAAATAGACTACTTTTTGGCTTGTTGACTGAAATCAGTTCTTTAAAGAAAGCATCATCCTAATTTCTACAAATATCTCATTCCCCAGAGGATATTTATTGTGGGACTTTAGTAGCAGTGTGTCTCTTACCATCTTTTTTTTGTCCATGTCAACATTAAAATCCATAGTCAGTCTCTTTGGGGACGTGAAATAAAAATGAATCTAGCAGAAACCATCCTGCAAAATATAAAAACAGATAACAGATATTTTATGAGGTATTTACAATGAAACACTTTTTATTTTTCCATAAATGTCGTCTACTATGTAAATGCACTATATAACCTCCCTTGTGTCAGTCTTATAAAAAAGACTCCAGAGAAAAACACAGGGTCTACATTACCATTTTATTTTCTACATCAGTGAAAACAGTACAGATGGTAAAAGTGCAGGGGGGATAATGAGCCCAACTGATAAAGTCCAGAGATCAAATGCAGTCAACACATGACATGTTTTGCGGTAGTTTTGATTAGCTTGTACAGTAAAGTATAAAGTCATTTGATGCTACTTGGAGTCTTTTTTGCTCCTAGAGGAATTCTAACACAAGCCTTTTATTCCTACAAAAATTGCTTAGAAAAATCCTTTCAGATTACTTAGGTTTGGGCCATTTAGGGTAGATTCATGATGGAATTAGAGTACTGAGGATTGCAACCTTTTTCCAGTGAAATACACCGTATACTCTAATAGCAACTGACGTTCCACAGTGATGTTTGCGCACCTTCTAGCAACACTGGTCATAAATCACCACCATGTGCCTGGTTTAGTTGCTGCCACGCTCCTCTTTCTCTTTAAAGGTTGAAACTGAGACCCGTCTCTGCTGGATATTTGGAAAAGAAGAAAAGCAGAGGTTGAGAAACTGGCATGTGAGTGGTCAGGTAGGAAGAGTAGAGGTACCTGGTGGAACTGGAGAAACTTGAGAATGCAGAACAGGAGAAGCAGTTGTATCGCCTTTGAGACTTAAAGGGAATACATTTAACCAGGTTGTTTTCAGTTGACATTAAATACTGCCATGGAGAAGTAGAAGAAGGAAGCTAATAATGGCCATTTCGGCATTCAGGAGTCCACCTGAACTCGTCCGCAGAGATGTCCTGTTTCCAAGCTAGGCTGTGATGTTGTTTGCTGGAGCGTACGTGTGACTCCATGCAGATGCAGTGAAATCAGACACCGGAAAGGAGCTGTGATTACAGGGGGATAAAACGATTAGTCTAGCATGGGCAGCTGGGTGGCAGCAAAGACTTAATAAATTTTTCCAATAATTAATTTGTTCTCTCTGGGTTTGCCACTTTCCCTTTGACTGATTAAATATCTTTCAGAAAGTCTGGCTTCTAAACATGAGGAACACAATCTGCTCCATTAAACAGCAGCAAGGTCTTAAGTGATGTCTCAGAAAAGGGAGTTCAGGAAGCTAAGCTGGAACCTAGATTCACCATGTCCTCCAAAATTTTCACTGCAGCCCCAAATGTTCTGCCATTTTATGTATTTGCCCATACTTTCTACTTCTCTCTTGCCGCGACAGTGTTTCTAACAGTCAAAGACACAAGGGACAAGGACTGCTGCTGCACCTCTCGCTTCCTTAATGTGCCTGAGGGAAGGCACATTACTAATTTTTATTGCGCACCAGATTACACACAAGCCATCACAGATCGCCCCTAGAAATCCAGGATTATTAATTTTCTCCGGGATTATTCATTATCATGAACACTTAAGCACATTAAGCATCTACTTTCAGTGACTCCATCTTCTAAAACGCAGTGAAACAAAAGGAAGTTAAGTGCCTAAAATCCTATACAGCGTTTTTTTTGAAATGCTGCCTTCTTCACATTTTCAAAAAAATATATATATATTTTTTAATATAATACACAAGTTATGAAGCCAGCAGGGGAAAATGTGGAATGTTATCAGTGACCAATAAGAAATGATGTTTAAAAATATAGTAGTGTCTCACAGTGCAAAAGCCTTCTCAGCACTAGAATAAAAGTGGTATACATTGTGTCGTTGTCAGCATTTCACTCACTTTTAAAGTTAATGCCTTTTTCATAGACTGCTAGAATATTCATCTGTCTTAATTTTTCTTTCAAAAGAACTAAGAAACTTATGTCATTTGCGGTGCAGTACATCACTTTCAAACTATAGCAAATACACTCTTTCTGTAGTGTGCCAGGGAAGGATGTCAGGCTCCAAGGAAAGGTTCATTTAACTTCATCCATTTTTCAGGGAAAAGGTCTCATGATTACATAAGCTGCTATCAGTATTAATTGCCAGATGGATAAATGCACTTTAAAAGGAGGTTATCATTTCTCCAGCACTTTCATGTTTGCAGTTGGCAATTAAGGTGGAAGTTCTGTGCCTCAGACCTGGGGTCTTTTTATTTTAAAATGATTTCTTGCCACGATTCAGACTCAGAAGCATTCTGATTTATGCAAGGAGCCTGATAGTCTCTCTTTTTTGGCCTGTGTATAGGTTTTAGTGTGCTGTGGTGAGATCCATTTCTTTTTGTGGAAGCCCTCTGAAGGCTAATAGCCAAGACCTTACAAGCTTGCAAGAAGAGTCAAACTAATCAAACCCCTCTTTGAAGTTTACTAAGATTTCTATTTAAATGCATATTTTAAAACACCCTGTGATTTGCCCAAAACCGTTTAGAAAACATTAGATTCTTTAATCTCCATCGTACTGACCTCTCCCACTGTATCACTTTCTCACTTAGTCCGAGACTTGAAAGGTTGTATTATATCATATACAAAGGTTGTGTTGTCAGTCAAACATTTCCCAGGATTTGATTTTGAAACTTTTTTGTTACTCTCTCTAGCTGCACTTTAATAACTCCAGTCTTTCATATTCTGAAACAAACATTTCTCAATCTAATTATACAGAGCTTCAGCAGTCTCAAGGTTTTCCATTAATTCCATGATTAAATTGGTCCAATGTAGCAATATGGCAGTAAACAGCTAAAAAGTAGTTTTTCTCATTAAATTTAGATGAAAGGTTAAAGAACATCTAACCTTGAGCTATATCATAGCAGTGAGAAAGTCAAGAATCTGTAGAATCAAGAGTCAAGAATAACTTTTACCCCTCAGTTTCAGGCGTTAATTGCAGTCAATTCCACCGTTTTGTGGTGGAGCTAATATGGTGGCCAGCTAAGGAAGACTCCAACATACACATGTGTGTAACCATGGGTATCCTAATTCTGCAGCAGCCCATGCCTAGTCCTGTAGAGATGTTTAAGTGCAAAATAGCTTAGGGTGGTGAATTCAGGACTCAGAACGAGAGAAGCACCTTAAAATTACATTTCGAAGCAGTGGGGGAAGATGCTCTTACAAGTCCTATTCTGCAGGCTGTCGTAGCACAGAAAATGGATTTAACCAGAATAGCAGGGGAAAAAAAGAGCATTAATGCTAAACTCTTTACTCTCCATTATGTGAATGGAATATAGGTATGTAATATGGGAATACAGCAATTTATTGGAGGAATCTGGTCTCTCAACACTTTCAGCTTTAAGGGGGGAGGGATTAGATAAAAGCCCAATGAGGGTTTACAAATTCAGCCTGAATTCTAAATCTTAGGCAAGTCACCTGTGACCTTTACATGTGTCTTACGTTCATTTCGTATTCAGACTCATTCACAAAGTTTTACAACCATGGTACCTCATCTCACATGGTTTTAGAATGGTCTTTAAGCACAGAAGATTCACATGTGGGCTATCACATACTGGAAAAATTACATGCTTTTGTTTACTATTTTCAGGCTTCATATATGTCACTGGGGAAAGGCAGGTTATAATCAGAGAAAGATGCCTAATACAGTAAAGACTGACCACATAAAGCACAAAAAATATCGACCTCAGGTAATATTATTCAGTCCGCTCTAAGGAAGAACTCTAAGCGTTGGGATACAAATAAGCACACAGAGATATAGACAAACTTTTGTCAAAATCATAGTTCAGTGCAAAACATCTGCTGATAAGATTCATCGAGCTAGAGTTGTTCTCTTCAAGATAAATCAAACTCAAGTGGTTTTCCACTCCAGGAGTAGTAAAAGGAAGTCATCCTGATCTATCGATTAGCCTTTCAAATAACATTCACTCTGCTTGTTCCTATTTTCAGTCAAAAAGTGGAAGTTCTTGTATGATTTCTCCATTGTCACTCTTGACAGTAAACAGAGTAAGCCTGGAGGGCTTTCACTGACCAGAACCTTTCCGTTTTTTGCCTTCTTTGCCTTATCGTCTAGAACAAGTCAACTTCCTGGCCTACTTTCTACTCCTCCCACCTCCCTTTTCCCCTTGCTTTTAGGAAGCAGGTCCTATTTCTTTGTCCCAAAAGGGATATATGCATGGAGGGCTTTTCTCCTCCCAGCTGTCCATATTAAAGACAGATAAGAGAGTTTATTTTTAATAGGAGGTGGGACTGACTGATGCTAGTCCACCTTCAGCTGGCAGTTTTATATCTGAAACGTAAGGCTAGGAAAAATGTGTTCTTTCCTAGTTCCTCTTAAAAACTCTCCTAAAGAATTGTCCCAAAAATATCCTCAAATTTTAATACCACATATCTGTTGTTAAAAGCAGTTTAGAATAACATAGGTACATTTTTCAACAGATTTTTTTCTTTTCCAATTTTAATTTCTTTGCACATGGATATGTACGGGGCATGGTGAAGCTTCACCTGAATCGTACACGATTTATTGTCATTGAGTATTATTACTAGTAGGAAATATTAGTTATTATATTCAAATCATCGCACATGGTGTCTGAAGATTACATTGAAATAGTCTACCCAAATTAGGTGATTTCTATTCCATGCTTACAGTTTTTTTTCTGGTGATAGAAGATATTTTAGAACTTAATTTAACAATATGTTAAGCATAATGAAAAGATACAGTAGAAGCAGTACTCCATGTAATTAAACAATAGCGCCAATAATAAGATCTCATTTCGATGCTAACAGAATTATCACATTTACTTAGGCAGAAAAATACAAAGTTCATTTGAATCCTAATGTAGTATTCTGCAAACATTATAAAGCAAAGCAAGATGAAGTATTCAAAGAAATATGAAATATTCAATGTAATACAACTGAAAGGAGAAAGTGTACTGTCGTGTCATATTTTGTAATTTCCCATCAGTTCATCAAATTGAGTAATAAAGACAGATTACAGCAGAATACCTATGAAAACACTGTACTTATGAAACCAGTGAGAAAGAAATTCATTAAATTAAGCATAAAACTGAATGCCTAGTTAAGACACCCTGACAGGCTACAAAAGACAAATACAGTAGAGCAGAACCGTGTGTGGAGGCTGACATTCACATTCGGGGCGCTAAGTATATAACAGGAGTACAATTATAAGGGAGAGTTAGCTACTCAAATGTCACATTCTCAGGCTTTCACTGCTTCTTGAAAGTGCGCTTTAGCTTCGCCTTACAGAAAACCCTAATGCAATAGACCAAAAATCTCCTTTTAATATTTTGTTGTAAGGTTTCACAACCTTTCCCAAATCTTCCCAGTCTTAGGGCATGCTCAGTCTGTTATGCCCAGTCCAGCAAGTAGCAAAACCATTTCACTACCTTGAAACAAGGCTTGTAGCAGCTTCTAGACTGACATTAGAGCATGATTTAGGCAGCAAAGCACACCTGCTTGGTATTTGTAGAGGGCCAGTTCAGGATCAAATGCCATGATTAGAGTAAGAACACTCTAATCATAAGCAGAGCAAGAATGAATTAAAAGAAAAGAAAACCGATGGCAGCAGAGGGAAACTATCAAGAGGCTGAACAGCGATTTCATGATTCAATAGCGAACCAAATTGTCTTTGTTTGTGTGCGTATTTAGACAAGAGGAAAATAAAAAAGGAGTCCAACCAACCACAAAAGAAGCTTGAAAGCCCATTGGAATCCTAGCATGCCCAGGGGCACGTGGACAATGCTGTGAATATCAGAATACAAACGGAGTTGGGTGTTTGTTATAATTATGGGGACATTAAGCAAATTGTTTGCTGTAGCTGGTAATTACAGCCTCCCTGAATGGCTACACCGATTGCCTTCCCTTTCAGATTAGTGATGACAAACATGACTTCTGTACTTGGTCATGCGGTTAATTTTTTCCCACAATGCATAATATGCAGAATAGCTACATTAATGTGACATTATAGATTCACAGCTAAGGACGTGATACGCCATAGCTACTGTAGAAGGGTCAACATTAAGTTTGCCTCTTAAGTACATATTCATGACAATTAATTGCACAACCAAACAGAATCTCACAAAACGTACAGCATACCTTTTATTCCGCGTTTATATGCATGGTGTCTGCTCCAGGGTCTTTTTCTTTCTTTTCTCTTTCCATGTGCCTTCCTTCTTCATGTGTTTTTATTCTTGTCCTAATAGCCGCTTAAATCTTTCTGGCTTCGCACCTTTTCTATTTAAAAGGTTAAAAAGAAATTCAACCACAAAGCCAAAATTTCAGAAACAGAGGGCAAACATAAAATGGAGCTTATACAGAGTAGAACCGCAAGCCCCCATTTCTCCCCATTATAGGACACAAGTGACCAGCTTTGACCCGGATATAAATTTATTTGAATTCTGGCCCGTGTCTCACAGAATCATTTCGGCTGAAGTTTTCTCTGTGCTGGAATCCACATTGGCGATGTGCCCCATCGATGCCAAATTCTGCCCAGAGAAGGAACAGAAGGGGGACAGACAGGAAAATAAACAGTGCAGCTGCCTAAGGATCTCCCTACCGCAAACCGCCTGTCTTACACAGAGATGGGACCTGCAGGGAAAGCAGAACTTAACGTAAGAGAAATTTCTGCAGAGAAGCAGAGGTTAAAAAAAGGTTCAGAGGTGCTGTACCTTGCAGGAGGGGCGGCACGCACATCTTGTACAGGCTGCAGGGAGGGGACCAGAGCCCGGAGAGGGGACAGAGAAGTGTGCAAAGGAACAAAAGGCAGTCTGGAAGGGGGCTCAGTGGGCAAGTGTCAGGTGGGACTGCTTGCAGAGCAGAGGAAATGCCCTCCTGGATGGGGAATGAGACGAGGATAAGGAGGAGGAAGTGAAGAAGCAAAAAGTGAAGAAGCAAAAAGAAGAGCATCAAGAGGAGCATTAACTGCTCAGGAGAGACACTGAAACCTTCTGCAACTGCAGGAAAGTTTATTCCCCGAGAAGAGATGGCGTAAAGGAGGGAGGACCAGGGAAGAGGTGCCCCAGGGAGCAGTGTGCTTGCAGCAGCGGAGAGCTGCCCGAGGCACTGGGGAGCTGGGCACCAGGGAGCCGTCCCCATAGCCATCGTCCCACCGGGGCCTGCGGCAGGGGCACAAACCCCTTCAGAGGCAGCTGTGGTCTTTGTGGGAGCCCTCCTGGCTCCACAAAGTCCCTGCATCATCCTCCCACAAGCACCTGCTAACATCTGCTTCATCTGCCTTGCTTTCTACCCTCGGGAACATCCCAGCCTCACCGATGTGCAAGAAGCAAGAGAAAGAAATGTGCGCCTCGAGCATAAGGGCTTGCTTTAGTGTGACCCGCACTTCAGAGTACCTCCCGCCATCGCCGAGAGAGATGCCTTGGGTCCAGAAAGGATTGCACAATGTGTGCGATAATAAGAAATAACTGTGCCGCTGCAAGGGGAATGGCATTTCTTTTAGTTACATAAGAGCAATCAAAGAAGTGGCACAGTGAATAGCTTAGCTTCAGCATTAAGTTTTCCATAATTTTTCGGGGTACATTAGGCTGAACTAAATGTTTGGACGCTTTATATGACAACCATTGTACTTTATATTGCCTTTAAACCAGGCACTTCGGAGTGCCTTATAGCACAAAAAGAGAGTAGCATATCAAATCAAATTACAACGCTGTTAATTGAAAGCCCCATCAAAGAGAGAATAAAATAAAGGCCAAACATTGTGCTGCTTAATCATTCTTTACCTAAGCAAAATATTTCTAGCATCAATATGAATTTTGTGTCAGCAATGAGTAAAGAACCCAAGATATGGCCCAAATAATGAAAACAAACGTTAACACTTTCACAATATTTTCCCCAGTGAAGCATTTTACACACTGTGAACTCATTGGGGCAAAGCTAAGATTTTTCACAGCTCTACCACCCCCTATAGCACTTTCTAGCATGCAACCAGGGGTGCTATAACAAATAGCTAATTAAAAATACATATATGTATTTACAAACTAGAAGCTCTCCTGTGATGTAGGGAAGACACTAGGTTATGGGGGAGATCCTTAGTCTTACAAAGCTGTACTGAATAGCAGGCAGAAACGACATCACACCGTGGAGGGTTTTTACAAAGCTACGCGACAACTCATATGGTTTTACGTTTGCAGAGTAGGAGACTTATAGCAAGAGAAAGTGAGGCACTACTGGGTGCAGTTATTTGAAAACTACAAACTGATGCTACTTTTTAGCCTACTGTCATGCTTTGATAGTGACCCGCATTAGAGAAAATCACAAGGGCCCCTGTAACATGGGACTTTTTTTATTATTATTAATTATACCAACCATTGTATTCCATTAAGTAGAATTTAATCTTCACCTAAATCTTCAAGTATCCTGCCAATCTACCAGACTCTACAATAACCTGTAGAAATGAATTTTAGATTTACAGAATACTGGAACTTAAAAAAGAAAAGTTCATATACTCCTGCTAAAAAAAAATTGTCTGGCTTAAAAAGATTAAAAAGAAAAAAACAACCAAGAATTCACCTAAGCCTTCAAGTGCATAAAGAATATAAAGCTCGAGAAAAGAGCTTCATTCTTTTCCTTGCTTTAGCTCTTGATTTCACTTTTCTCACCGGAGATTGTCATTGAGCAGTTCAGGGCCTTCTTTCCCTGATGGGTTACATGTGATTAAGAACTAAGGAATTTGGAAAAGCCATTATTTTTTCCCCCAGTCTACCAGCTCTTGTGTTTGCTAGTGACAGATTTCATTTGCCATAGCTAATACCAACTTCATGATTTTCTTGTATACTGTTTAGCTGAATAATAAAACAAGCAAAGTGGCAAAAATTCTCAGCGCAGAAGCGCAAAGCAGAAATGCTGCTGACCCAGAATGAGTTCAGGACCAACGTAACCCTAGTAAACATGAATACAATGACAAAGCACAGACAAGAAGTAGTCAACATGACATGGACATACCCTGGTTACAGATAATAAACTTGGTAACTACGAACTAGAAAATGTTAAAATAAATCATCTCTTCTACTGTCAAAACTAAAATCCTATGACGATACAAATGCCTTCTTAATGTAATGGCTACAATAGCATTCTGCCAGTACAAAGTGGATCAAAATCCGGCAAATCCAGCTCGCTCCAACTGAAACGACAGTCTATTAGAAAATGCCTTCTATATAAATTGCTTTCCTGTACCATTCTCTGAAATCCCTTCAACTGTTAACTTCTAATGCAGTTTAATTAATTTCCAAACAAACCCTTACATTGCAAGACCTAGGAAGCAAAGGAAGAAAAATGTGTAACTGGGCCTTAAACGGTGCCCCACAGCAAGCCCTCACCTTGCTCTCCGTGCTCCTCTTACCAGCCTCGGCAGCACCGCCACCATCCCAGCCGCAGCGTCTTACCAGTCTGTGTCTGCTTCTCTCATAGCTGCAAATGCAGGAGGGAAGCCGAAACCCACTGACGGTTGTCTTTCTGGAAACCTTATTGCTCACTGTCGCACCCTTCCCTACTTTTATCATCTAGCAGAGTACAGGTCCAGAGCGGCCAGCACTATGGAAGAAGAAAGTCTTACTCGACAGTCTTCCAGTGAGCAGACTGAAAACGCTTCTCTCCAGGACCACAGAAACCTCCTCCACCACCAGCCTAGGATACCGTGCAAAGAATTAGCCTGCAGCTAAAAAACTCCCAATCTTCCTTCCCAGAACAAATAACAACCTGGATGCTCTTAGGAGTCACGCTTTGGCAAAGAGCACTAAATGACAAATTAGGTGCTGTCCCTTCTTGTTACCATCTCTGACTTCTTTCTGTGTGCTACTCCCAAGATCTGAAACGCAAGCCGTCACTACCTGCAAGCTTGCAGAAGAAAGCTCTCTAAACAGAAAAGTGTCAATACCAGGTTTGGCAGAATTAATTTACTCTTATGTCTGGTTTCATGAAAAGCTACTCAACGGGCAGTTGGCACACACGCTCAAAAAAACAGGAATCTTTTCAGTCAGTCTTGGTCAGAGTGAGTCACGTCAATGAAAACTGCCCTTTTCATACGCACCTGCGATAGCGTAAGAGATTGCAGGGTGGAAATCGTGTGGCATTTTACAGCCATCATCAAAAAGGTAGTAATAACGTTTGGGGTTATTGCATAAACAGGGCTCATCAATCCTAATCAGCTTCAGCTCTGAAAACCCCTGAGTTTCAGCTGGAAAGAGCAAGGTAAGCTTAGCTCGGCAGAAAGATCTCGCAGAGGAAGAGTTCGCTTTTGTGTGTGTGTGTGTATGTATACATAAATATATTTATATATGTATGCGCGCACGTATATTTGAAGAGCAGCGCGGTGCTGCGCTGGTGTGCGGACTGCGAGGCAGACGTCGCCAGGAGGCCCAGATTTGGCGTAGCCTCGAGGCAGCACATCACAAGAAAGTGCAATTCTACGCAAGACGCCCCAAAACGGGCAACAGAGGGCTAGCCGGCAGGCTGGCGTGCGTAGCTGGAGCTGACGCAGCGGGGAGCATCAGGCCGCTTCCTTCTGCCTGGGAGCGCTGGCAGCTCTTATTTATGAGTCTCCGGCTTTGACTGCAGGCAAAAAGGCTCTGCACGGCTCCTTAGCGCCGCGCAGCATAGCTAAGGTCAGGATTTTAAAAGGTCGTGCTTAATAGAATTTGAAGTGTACGCAGCGGTCGACACTAGCACGATTAAAAAGCGCTCAGTCCTGCGGATATTTCCAGCTCGGCCTCCCCAGGAAGAGAGGCCGCAAAGAGGACGAATAGGCCCGATAGCCAAGGGAATTGTGCAAAACATTTAATGCTGGGCAAGCAAGAGAGGATTTGGCTTTCCGCAGTTGTTTGCAAACCTCATTTGCCTTCCCACTCAACCAGTTACCCTGGAAATGGGAAGAGAAAGAAAACCTGTTGCAAAGGTTCTTAAGAATCTCTCTGCTCTGGGCTTTTTTTTGGTGTAATAACCTAACACACGTTCTCTAAATTATTTCCAAATAATTTTCTTACTACACAAACAACCTCGAAAGCTTCAGGTTGGCCCTGGAAACGAGCTTTTACCGCAATCCACAGTCGGAAGTTACCTAACTCCACATCCGAGCCTTGGCGACTGTGAAGGGGGAGAAGGGGAGAGACAATAACGTTCCCCGTTCCTTCTTTCCTTAAGCTGTGAGGATTCATTCCTCTGCCATGCTTTTACAACACCGGGACTCTGGTCCCATCCCGAGAGTTGCGCTGATGCTCAGGTTATGCTACAGAGCGCAAAATGAGGCCCCTCTTCAGCATAGATGGCTTAAATTAGAAGAGCCACACTCATCGAACTCAAGATTGCCAGTCTAAAAAGGTGATCAGGTGATAAGCGCTTCCTGCCAGTCACGAGCCTTGAAATATGTTTAGAAATTAGTTTTTAGTTAAGGCTGGCCTTTTGGAGCATCCTGCTGCTAACGTTCATCTGGCTGAAAAGTATAACTGAGAGATTAATTTATTATGTATAATGTATCCAGTACGGCTCACCCTTTTTTCTGTTCACATACTGCCATTATCTGCACACAAATGACAGTTTGCTCTGATCCTTTATCATTCAAAAATGTCTGCCCATTTTTTACTTTGACATTTCTTTGGAGCTCTACAGAGCTTTCAGTGGAGACTCTTTTACTGCACATGTTTTAATGCCAACAATATTTCAAATGGCCTGTAGCTGTTTGTAAATCCTCTGGTTGTGTGGTTCCTGGCTAGTTGAGCGTGCAAGCACTTATGGCACAAGCACATTAGCATATCTATATAAAAGTGAGGGGTTTTTTTTCTGCAAAGAGTGTGTGCATAAATGTAAATATATAAATGGAACTATGAGACTATGGGACTTCTGGCAGCTTAGGCTCCCTAGAGGACAGCACAACACCAGACTGCAGCCATCGCCATAGCTACCTATTCACTGCATGGAGTCTGGGAAGTTGAGTCAAACCTTAAACCATTTCCAAACCTGATAGGCAAAGCACATGTGGCTACAGCTGAACTATAGGAAAAAAGGACTGCTCTTTGCTTTGAAAATCAAAAGGTAGGGCATACTGAGTTCCATGCATGAGCAATTTAACGTAGTACAGAGGAATGTGTATTTCCATGTTTCTAGCCAACTTATTTGAAATTCAAAACAACAACGATAAACCAGAGGCCGTGCCTGGGGGCCCTGCGGACAAAGCCCTGGCTCAGGAACATTGCAATCTTCATCACACGGCTCCCCTAAAGCAGCCCAGCTCAGCAGCTCCTTGTCCTTCCCGACTGCCACAATAACACTCATGACGGATGCGTGTGCAAGGATGCAGCTCTGATTGCAGCCCTCTGCCCACTCGGATGTTTAGCAATACGTTGTAAACTGATGGCATATGCTATATGGCACAATTACAGCTTTATTTCTTCCAGGACTTGATATTCTTATTAGCTGTTCCATGACTCATTTTGCAAAAGGCAAGCCTCAAAAGACTATAATGTTTATTCTTCAGTCGTTACTACAGACTCTACTGATTATTGTATGACTTAGCTAATGTATGCTATAACATAGAAATGAGATGATAGAATGCATCTGTAACATACAACATAGTAAAAACCCAGGTAAAGGCAGTGATTTTTGTACAATTAAAAATAATTTTGCTTACTTGACAGTCCTATCCAAGAATTTTTTTGGCTAATTCTGACAGAGTTCCTCAAGACTATGGGGGAAAGTAAGCAATTTCATACTAAAAATGCTTTAAATGGACTGTATTGAAATTTGGTAGCAAAGAAAAAGAAGTCTTCCTCCTAAGACTGGGCTTTAAAAACAAGTCCATTTCAACGTCCTAGGGAATGGGGCATTACATAAGAAGCACTGAGTTTCCTGATCGCTTCTTGTGGGGATCAGGAGTTGATTCCGTCAAAAAACATCTGAAGTTCAACTACAATGGTTTAATATCATATCAAGTTACCTCTACCATCTTCAGAAAGTTGAAAAAAAGAAATTAAAAAAAAAAACTGCTTCAAACAAATGACTGCTACAAGGAGCTCCCAACAGCAACTATCAAGGCAGAAGGAAACCATCCACGCCATAAAGAAACTAGAAAGGCATCGACTGTAGGAGATCAGAGGCAACATCTCCGATTCATGCCAGACGCCTTGCAGAAAGGGCTCGCTCCAGTACGGGTGACAAGGACGTGCTCCTCTGGGGCCCCAGCAGCATCCTCGGCCGCTGCACGCAGCTCTGGCAAGCTCTGTTGGCAAAATTATTCTTGATTCATTTAAAAATTCAGTATGAAGTTCTCCCTTCCTTCAGTATCTGAATGACTTTTGATAAACCTTTACTTAATAGCATCACCTATGAAGAGCCTTCAGTATCCATTTTTACACAGTAAGCGGTACAAAAACACAGCATGTTTAGACATAATTAAATATTAGTCCTTCAATAGCTTTAAATGAAAAAATGGTTATTAGTTGTTACTGTTTTGAAAGCTGCTCATTTTCTCAAGAGAAGAATACTCCATACGTTTATAGTCAGAAGCATATATTAGAATGTTTTATGATAAAAAGTATGTGGATTGCACTAACCAATAATCATAACTGATTTGGCAATTAGCAGCTAAGTTGTTAATCATGCTACACCACATTTGCATAGAAATCTTAGCTGCGATACTACATAGACTGACGGGGCCAATTTCCCCGCTCACACTGGATCTATTTTTACACCGTGGGAATTAGCTTAGCTCTATAAGGTATATCGGGATATAGGGCCTGTAAGATATGAACAATAACCTTATAGTATGCTTTGGTTGATTTATTCATTTCCATAACAATAGCTGTACCAGCATTAGTTCTAAACAGGAAACTGATTCCCGTATCATATGTAAAAGCAAGGTTGATTTGTACTAGCTACATCTACACAAACGTACCATTCAGCTGGGGTTTTTAAAGCAACACAAGTCTTCTCATTCATTAAACTTATCCAGGAAGAGCTACCCCAGGGAGTGAGTCTATACGTTCTTCTGCTTTTGTAGCCATATTAAAACTTTTAGCTATTTCTGATGAGCTTTTAGAAGTCAAAGCAATCATATATGCACGTACAATTTTGAAAGAACAAGCTCTAAGAAAAATTAGACTTTATAACACATGCTAGGCACTTGGATTCAAGGGCAAGTGGTTTCACACATCGCCTGAGATAATAATGGATACAAGCAGTAGGATGCTATTTATGAGCACTTTGGCCCTGTGCAAAGTGAGGAACAGGCTATTCGTGTCTTTTTGCCTCATTAACATTTACTTTAACTGTGCAAGAGCAGAAAAACCTTCTGTTCAGGACCCGAGTCCTTTTTACATTATCAAAGCACTGTATAGCTTGCCAAGACTCTTGACCTTTGGTCATCTGCAAATATGAGGTCAACACCCACAACCAGACACCTCTGTTGATCTAGTACTTCCAGAGGAGCAGAGATCAAGTGCTGGACATACGTCCTGAAACTCTTACATCTGCATAGACATTTTTGGAGGTCAAGGGCTAATATATAGATATTCACCCACTGTTCTGCATAATTCAGGTATTTACAGACAGATGAGAAGATCTACTTTTGGCCTAAGAGCAAGGTTGATATCTTTTATATTTGCAATGCTAAGATAATTATCGTTCACTGTAACCTTTGGAGATGTGCCTGACTTCTTGTAGCAATAGCGTTTCATCAGTCCCAACTAGTTTAAAAATATATGTAGCTCTTGGAAGCATACAGTTAAGGTGATATAACTGTCTAACAATTCCAGTCACGGAAGCAATTCCTGGCTTATCAGAAACAGTGTAAAATTGGAATGAAAAGCTGTCCACAGAGCTTTTTTCTACAGAAATTTTTTCTTTAGAAAAGTCTAGCAGAGGTATTATGAATCCTACCATAAACTCCATCATGTGATAAACACATGCAAAAAATACAAACATATAGACGTACATGTCACATACATAAGCTATTTTTAAAGCGCTTCATCCATTTCATCCATAGCAACACTGTAACTGCTAAGATCATCCACTTTTTTTTTTTTTTTTTGAAGCCACCCTGCTATCCCATCAGCTTCCCTTTCTCACTTACAGCAGATTCAGGATCTCTGTCCTCTCCTTTGGGGCCCCTCACAGCTCCATTCCGTCTGATGTTATTTATTCTTAAAACAATATCAGGTTAGGCACTGTCCCTTATGGTGCCCTAGTAACACTAGTTTTCACCGGTTTTTACTGCGACCTTCTCAAAAGCACGCCTCAGCCTTATGGTGCGCTCCCAGTAGCAAGCAACGTCTCTGCAGAACAGTCTTCTGGGTTAACGCCTCTCCTCGCAGGTGCCAAAATGAAACTATTTTCTGCCATGATGTTTATAAAAATGCTTTTTTGCTTATGGAGGCAGTTGGGTCAAGTTCATTTTTATTTAGCTATATGAAAATGCTTCTCATTTGTCGGTACTGGTGCACATAGTTTCTTGCATCCTTTTGCTGGCTTTACGCTCCGCTCGTGCTTTCCCACTATTCATTCCGTTCATTTGCCACAATCAGATGCAAGTTCCCTGGAGTAGCAAATTTGTCTGGCTATATGCTTGTTCAATGGGGACTCAATCTTTAAGCCTTTAGACATTACTACGATAGAAGCAATGGAAAAGCGGCGTGCCATCAAAGCTCTGTTTTGTTTTCTTGCCAGAACGATTGTTAAACTGATCATGAAACTCTGAACGACTTTTCTGTCTTTCTGGCAATATGAGTCATCTGCTTGTTCGCTTTTTTGTCCTTTTCTTTGACGACCTACCTTGGCCACCCTGTATCCAAGAGCTGTAATTCACCCCCCTGTGGTGAATCACCATTCAGGATTTAGCTGTTTCCAGTGAGTCATACTTAACCTTATAGAAAGCAGAATGCTTAGACTACATAAATTGTGCACTTTAACCATGGTGTGTTTAGATGTCCATGACTGGAACACAAAAACATATATTTCTTTGGCAGAGGTAAAGTAAAATGTCAAGCTGTAGCCATTACTTTAAACCTTATATAAGCAAATCTAGCCTTTCTTTCACTCAGTTAAAAAGCATTAGTCAAAGTATATAGGAGAGAGAGAGCTCTCTTAACATTTTAATTATTTTTACCTATCACTGCAAGCATCTGATTGACAAAGGCAAATAGTTCTAACACTGTGTTCACCCTGTTGCAGAGCCTGGTAATATAAAAAAACCCCACCCACAAAACCACAGAATTCGCACCCAGAGATTCAACGTGATTTTAAGGGACTAACGTTTCAGAAATTAGGCACACTCAGCTCCGCTGTTCGGGAAACCAGATGGTGTTGTATTTCCTTTCATCTCTGCTTCTCCGCGCTGTGTTATTTAATGCTAAAAGTCTACCTCCTCCTACAGAAGTTCCCTGCGAGGAAAAGTTGTTGTTGTGTCCAGCATCCGCTCCCAGGTGCCTGCACAGAGTACCTGCAATTAATGAGGAAGCAGGGCTATCTTTTTTTATTTTAATTTATTTCCACTCTTACTACAGAAGAGATTTAGCTCTTTAAAACGGCGAGTGTCAAAGAGCCTGAAATGTGCAAATGGAACAAAATTAGGCAAGAGGGTTTGCAGGCAGCATGGTGTCCAAGTAATTTGGTGGCTCCAAGGGGCATGCTGGGGGGATATTGAACTGCAGCTGTACCCATTCGCAGCAAATTCAGGCGCTTGTCTTGATTTGTCAGCGGGAGAAGTCGAGCTGCTCTAAGCGGCTCCTGCGATTAGCCATAACTCGCTCCCCGATGCACCCGCCTTTTCCAGCAGCAAGCACAGTGCATGTGAGACCCTCACTATATCCTCAGCCATTACTATTGAGACAGAGAAAACTAGTGAAAACTGCTGAATTTCGTGGATGAAAGAATGCAATAGCATGCACAACAACAATATATCGAATTCTGTACCTGTTAGGGACAGGCAAAGTTTTGGTTTAGTTAGTTATAATAAAACTTCAAACTGCATTAAATTTTCTGTAAGATATTACTAATAACAGTGATGCATAATGGACTTAAACTATAGCTTTCTTCCCTTAAATCTGTGCAGAGAAGTGAAGAGCGGCCGTTGCCTTTTGTGCACAAATTACAGGGTATGTGGATTAACAAAGTGCATATTAGTAAGGCTTTAATATATTTAAACGCTTTCAGATCAAAAGGTTAAGAAACCATCTTAGCTAATCATGATGCGATTAACACTAAAAATTACATATCCTCTTGTTAAGACACTGACACTGAAATGCTAATGCATCTTAATGCCTAGTACTTCACCTATTGAGCCTCCTACCTTCAGCAGGAGGAAATTTAACGCATTTATGTTGATGCAAAACTTACAACTATAAAATGTAAGACTGGCCGGAGCTTGGACTTACGCCTGATGTAAAATACAGCTGGTATAAATAACATACAAATACACAGTATTGCTCATTTAGACTTTAAAACATATCTGGAGAGAATGACAAAACAGTATCCCACACAAAGCTGATGTACATCAACCTATCTGCTCAACAGGCACAAAAGGACAAAGAATTAGTTAGCACTTAGTATTCAAATCCAAGTCCATAAACAATTTTAAACATTCAGTAGATCACCATACATGTCAGAATACGCATACTTTATTGTCAGTGCACAAGGCAACGTTTTATAATACCACAATATTTCAAGCTCAGGCAGGAAAGCAATCATCTCGAGGTTGTTAGAGCCTCCGTTCCAAATTGATAAGTCATTAAGTAAAGAGTTATGTCTTGTACCTTTCACCTTGAATAGGAAGAAAGAAAAACGGAGAATTAAAGCTTACTCTGGAGGGTGGTGCAACAGCAACTCATTGGAAGTGCTCACGGACAATAGACATGTTTTTATTTAGACTGTCATGGAAAGGAAAAAAAGGAAAGTGGAAAAAAAAAGTGTTATATTAAAATATGCTCTGTTACAGAACGTAAAACTTTGTCTCCAGACACGGGCAGTGTAATAACTTTGTGCCCGGGCTGTGGCTGCGGAGCGCTCTTCTCTCGCCTTTGTGCACAGGGGAGCAAATCGCAGAATCTGAACAAATCCCCAAAGGTCACACCGAGTCTGTGAGCCCAGCGTGGGTCTTCCGAGTGCTGCGTTAGCCCTAGCAGCTCTAGACAACCACCATCAGCTCACAGGGCGAGAAGAACCAGCCATAACGATCATTAAAATAATTTAGAAAAAAGAAGTGGCACATACGTAGGAAGTGTGACTATACTGACACCGTGCATTGCACCGCAGTATAAGCACATCGTATTCATAAAACTAAATCATTTGAAAAATGTCTTGAATTGTGTCCTCTGTCAAACCACTACAAAAAAGGCAGAGGTAGGTAGTTCTCAGCACACGGTCTAATGCCCCCAGTACACTCCTCGTTTGTCCCCTTTTCTTTGGCTTGGATTCCTGTTTGTAGATGGACCCAGACTTATTGCGTATGTACAAAGTATATTCTGCTATCATGTGATATAAAATGGAATATACCACTAAGCGCACAGTAACCATTCGCCTACCTCCTCTCTTTTTCTCCCTCTTTCATTTTAGCATGCTTCTCGTAGGCAAATATGGCTATCTGGCCATCCTGAGTTATTTTCCCCTCTCTAAAAGAAGGGGATCAGTTGCTTGGATTGCAGGTGAAAGTCTGCGTGAGATACCTCCTTCAGTTTTGCTACCTTTTAGGAGTTCCTGAGTTAAATTACCAGCTAAATTAACTGAGTTAAATTATTGAGTTAATAACTGAGATAAATTACCGAGTTAAACTACCAGATAAAACACCAGATTAAACAGTTCAAAAAGACTAGTTAAAAGTGAACAAATTTGTCTGTTTCTTTCTTTTTCTTTTAAAGCATTCTCCAAACAAAAACGTATCAGGAACATGATCATCTATACAGCACTTCCCATTACCCCATCCATCCATTCAGTGGGACAGTTTTAGGACCAAACATGGCAGATAGGGAAAAACAAGTTCAGTCCAATGCTTCCTACAAAACAAAGTTATCCTCTCACTTGACTAGTTGAAGGAAAAGAAACTTCAAAAAACAAATCGTGTAGTAATAAATAGAAATTGTAAACATTTTGAAAGAATTCACTCAACATTTCAAGTGTTTTCAAAGCTTATTATACACCTTAAAAATACTGAATTGTAAATGTTTTTCAGTCAACAGATTAAAATTAGCCCAATTTTAATATGTTAACTATTTTACCATTTCAATATCTGTAACATTATATTTCATCACAATTCAGGAAGCTTTATGTTCCCATGACTCACAAATTACAAGTAATGAGCTTTGGACAGAGGAAGGAACCAAATCTTACATGTTTAACAGATATCAGATTAAGAAAATCAGCTTTTTTTCTGCAGCATTTTCTCATGGGCCAAGAGCAAGGAAAAGGGCAAGGAAAAGCAAAAAGTAAAAAAAAAACTCTCTGAAAAAAAATCCATTTTTTTTGTAGTCAGTTTACTTTATGACCACGCGTATCTAGAATAGCACCCCAATTCACGGTCACAACTATCTTATTAAAAGACTTGCTGAACCTTGATCATTTTTTGAATTATAACTGCTTGCTTCTCATGCAACTAACACAACGGCAAGAAATTTTCCTTTCAGAAATATAACTGCTTGACGCTCCTGTTCTGATCCAGGTTAGTCGTTACGAACTGACAGGAGTCCATCATACCTGGAAGAAGTCCCCTGCTCGCCGAGGGACCAGAGCGATTTCCGCTCCTGCCTCTTTTCTGAAAGAGGGCTCAGGCCTCTAACACCAGGGAAGAAATCAGGGCCACGGATTACCCTGGTTGCTTACCGCTCATGTGCCGCTCCTTGCAGTGGGGATCACCGCAGAGGTGTTCGAGGTGTTACCAACCCATACCAGGTCCAGGTCAGGGCCACGCTGTGACAGCTGTGTGCATAGCTCCCAGTGGTGGATGGACTCAGCCACTGGTACCCCAGAGCTTTTTATATCACCTTCTACTGGGCTGGATAGATATATCTGAACATTGAGAGGGGCAGGGTTTAAGCAATATGTGAAACCTATTGCTGGGTGCTTGGTCCATGCACTGAGGTCCCCCAGGAAAAGGTTATTACTAATCACAGCTAAAGAACATCTTTATAAAAAGACCTACAATTAGCCTTTGCTTCCCAGTAAATGACTTTTAATGCTTACTTCCAACAGAAAGACCTTCAGCATGTGAATTTCAGTTGGTGGAAGGGTACCTGAAATGAGGCATTGGCATGCAGCTACTCATAATTTCCCTCATGTTCCTAGTACCCTTTGTTCCCATTAGGACATAGTTCACAGTAGCTTCTGCTTTCATTTGTTCCGAGACTTCAAGTGCAAACAATCATTTAAGCAGCTATCTAGCTTTTCACCTAAATCTTAGCCCTCATTCTGGCTGACCACCGTACATTTAGCGTTCTCTGCATGTACCACTTCTGAGTGAATGAATCACAACGCACAGCTTAAAATACTGTTAGATGAAGCGCTGCATTCTAATTGCCGTACTTAAAACAATCACGACCAATTTGAAGCCTATAATTTTACCGCTGCCTTGCTAAATCTTCTAAATTGAGAAGCATCAATTTGCAAATGCTAATGAAATTCGTTCGAGTGTGGCTGTTAATGTTTAAGTTTGTGGACTCCACTGAAAACAACATTGACAATACAAACAAATATATAATGAGTGGTTGTATGCATATTGCGTTTTTTGTTTGAAGATTATTGTTATGTAAGACTGAAAATCTTTTAGATAGAGCTTCTTTTTTTTGTAGTTTACATGGATGCTAATACTTATAAATAGTATTACTACAAGAATACTAGAATCTCAAGCCTATGATAAAAGATGCAGAGCCTTTCATTTTTTTGCCCATTAAAGGGTCCAAGTCCTTCAGTCAAAGGATGAGCCCTCCAAGGCTGGGAGAGGGAAACAGTTTGGCTACCATACCCATTCAGTTTGTCTTTTCTCTTGAACCTCTCTACCCAAGTTCCAACTAAAGGAAGCTGTATGTTTTGGGGTTTGGGGTTTTTTTTTTTTTTTTTTTTTTTTTTTTTTAAGATATGTACACCTGCCTCATACGACCTTAATAGACTCCAGCAACTGGTTTCTCCATGAGCTGCTTGGCAACAGGCAGGAACTGCTGGACACTGGCAACAGTTAACTTAATGATAGACTTAATGATAAGAAGTTTTCTCACCCCGCTGGGATATCCAGTCTTCCAGAAAGATTTCTTTCAGATCAGAATACCTTAGACCACCAGATCACTGAGATTTTTCATTCAGCAATGGCTCTCAACTCGCACATGTCCATATATTATAAATTGAATGGATGACATACTACTGGCAGCCCATTCCTGGTTCTCACTTTGGTGGCAGCTCCTTCTCGCCATGCACAGTGCTGGAGCATCTAATGGGCAGCGTGGTGAATGCAGGCTAGAAACTGGAGATCACCTGGCTGCCAGGTTTTCTGTGAGCTGAATGCACAAAAATGTATGCTTGTTGTTTATATGCCCTATTACTGTGAATGTGCATGCAACAGTGGTTAAGATGAATGCTCCTAATCTGCTTGCTTTTTCAGATCTACACTTAAAACACTCCCCACTAATACATATATTCTTTTTATCACTGATTTTGAAACCTGCAATAAGCTAACAAAATGGCATCCTACCTTGGATCATTTAAACAAAAAATAATAATTAAACAAAAAAATCAAACAAAAAATCATTTAAAAAATGCCTTAAAAGAATTCAGGTCTCATCATAACAATATTGTTGATACAACAACGATTTTACAAAACATTTTTCTTGTGACAAGCATGCCACGAATAAATGATTGTATCCATGTTCTGAAATCATATCAACGGTGTCCCTATTGTACAATTTTTGTTAGTAAAGTTGAATAGCTGTGAAATCTGTAAAGATGCTAAAAAAGTATTCAAAACAATAGATATCTAAATGGCTAAAATAAGATCTGCACTTGTAGTACCCATACATGACATGTGCAGACTAGATTTTAGAATGCTTTTAGAATGACCTATATTTTAAACAGATTTTTAATAGGTATCATTTGTCTTTGTTCCAGCTGGTACCTCCTCTTCCTTTTATTTCTATAACTTTCCCAATTCTATCTACTGCAAATTCCAGTTCTGTTGCTGGAACACCAACACCCTTACTCTTAGATGCCAACAGCTGAACCACGTGTGCTTAACTTCCAAAATCAGGACACCCCCCCTCCCCCCGTTACCTTTTTGTGATGGTCATATACTAACAACACTTTCCACAAAGCTCCTGGCTATGTATAATCCCTGTAACATTTGGAGGGCTTCGGGGGAGCTCCTGGCTGTGAACCGTTGCCTCCTTCTACCTGTATGGCCTGTTCTTGAAGAGCAACAAGTGCCCACACAACCCAGCAAGGGGACATGGCATCACACAAGCTCCAGCTACCACCAAGGCTTCTTCCGCCAGCTTCAGGAGACCTAGCAGCTATGAATGGCTCCATAATGTAAGTTTCAGATTCCTTTTCTTTTTTTTTTTTTTTCAGTTTACAGAATACGGATTTTTTTTCAACAAATCAGTAATTCAGATAATTCTTATACCTGCAGGGAGAATTTGCTACTTCTCAATGCATCATAAAAAAAGTACTCCTCTAATCATAAGTGAGCCATTTCTTTACTTCTAACTTCAAAATTTAAGGTGGGTTCCTATGGAAGTAGACGAAGTGGCATAAATCCAAGTTCTAGAACTTGTCCTGAAATCTGTCACATTCTGAGCATAACAGATTTGTAAGTAATTCTACTTTTCAGATCCCATTGGGAGCCACAATTTGCAGTTAAGAAATGCATTTTAATTTGAGAACACCCAAAAAAATCCTAATACAAAAAAATTACCAGTTTCTCTTCTAAGTTTTTTCTTCACTAGAATAGGTGAGATGTTGCCTGACAAAGTTAATTATTCCCCCTCCTCTATGAGAGCTGAGAAATTAATGGATGAAAGCAATGCTGTAAGCCAAATAAATTGGGATTTTAATAGGGCAATTATCTTCTACGAAAAAAAAAATCTTATCTTGGAGCTCTAGCATAACAAATTCTGACCGAGATACTGCATTCATTGTATATTGCATATAATACCCAAGCTCACTCATTTTGTGAGGTTCTCATCCCAACTATGGATGCAAATGAAAATTCCTCAGTAAAAGCGTGATGGCCTACAACGCTTCCTTCTCCTTTCTTCGCGTGCAGCACTGCATCACCGGGCTTAGCAGCTCTGTAGTCCATCCTTTCCTTCTTGGGATCCCTACAGCAGATTAACCATTATCCAGTTCCCATTTCCAATTTATCTCACTCTTGCTCCACTGATAATATAATGCCTAAGGTTCAATTACAGAGTTCTCCTCATGTTTCAGGCTCTCTTCTAAGGTTGTCCCCTCTACTGCAAGATAACAAACTCCTTGGTGAGCCATAATCAGCACAGTCTGCCTGCAGCATTGTGCTTCAATTCCTGGTAATTTCCAGCTTTTCAGCTGCAGCATCTATCTTCTTCAGATTGGATGTGGCGGAGTCTGCCCTGCTGCTGGGTTCAGCACCTTGTTCTTCCAGTTCCCCGGGCCACTCAGGTCCTGCCTAATAATTTCTCTCAGATTTCGCTTGCAGTAGAGGAAACATTTCCAAGGGAGAAGGAAAAAAATATGTAGAGATAGAAAAACAAACATTTTAAAATACAGCTAATGTCTGCTACTAAATAACAACGCTTTGTTTGAAGTGGAGCCTATGTCAATATCATTGGATCCCAAAAATAAACATTAAGCAGATGTATTGCAATATACAAGTGAAAAGCAACAAGACAGTTGGATTCTGGAAACAACTGTGAAGTTTACTCCTGAACACAGTCAGGCTCCAAATCCCACATCCAAAAAGTATATATTCAGAGACCCCAACAGGTGGCAAATGTACAACAAGACTTATAATCGCAGACCTGTAAATCAAAGAAATACAAAGGACTATAGAAAAACACAAAAGTAGGTAGCAATATGCCTTGAGAATTTGTATAAATGGGGTTTTATCAAAAGCAGGATTAGGACTATAGTTAATTAGTATTTTCCCTAACTGACTTAGGGCATTAAGTTCCTCCCAAATGAAACGTCTGAGGAACAACAAATGAAACACAAACAAAAAAACCCAAGCAATCTACAAAGATTAAAAACATAGACAATGTATTACTACAGCCTGCAGTTTGATGAATCTAATGAGCGTGTACATAACATGTATTCTAATTAAAGCAGCCAGGCTACAGCAAAATGGTACAAGTTTTTCATTTCATTAGCTCATACTGGGGAAGAACGCTGTTGAGCCAGAAGTCCTCTGCTTGACTGCTCGAGCCTGTTGTTCCCATGTGGCCAAACTCCAGCAATGGCCGCGTTCACTGGCCCAGCAAGGAAAGCGCTGGCGCACTTTCAGCTTTGTAGTGTGTCCCACTTGTAGCAGCTCAACTAAGGAGACACAGGAACAAAAAGTTTCCTGCAGCTCAATTCTCCATCATGGGTTGAGCTGTCTAAAAAATTCCCAGCAAATAGTTTTCCCATCAGAGACTGCTGCTTCTGTGAAACTGAAACATTTTTCAGGAAAGCACTGGTTACATCAAAATGTGCAGCAGAAATCACTGGAATATTTAGCTTTTCACAATAACTTAGTCACTTCAAAGTGAAATGACGCCAGAACAGAACATTGCTACCTTTATCAGAGGTAAACATTTGACCTCAAAGAAATAGAACATTCTGATAGGGTCAAAACATATTTTTGGTGCATTTTATATCATGTGAGAAGTCTGAATTTTCAGCTCTCCTTTCCTAGGGGAGGAATAACTGAGTATATTTCTCTCCAGACAACAAAAATTATTCATTGAGTTTGCAATATGGAATAATAATAAGAAAAGGTCAATACAATGTAAGTTTGCTAAATGAAGGTGTACTTGTCATAGAGCAGGGAAGTAACAGGCTTTTTCTCCAAGCTCTGGTGAAATCACTCCTGCAGACTATGACATCTATTATGTGAAAGAGACCATATCTAGATAATACTATACCTGGTCAGGCTTGAAGATGTTCAGCAATTAAGCTTCATTGGATCAAGGATGGCAGGAGAAATGAACGAGTTATCTTACTGAGAACAGGCAACTATTTTTAGGGTGGGGATTTATGGTACCTGAAGTTGTGCTAGTACTGGTCGGTGTTAAGTCCCACCACAGCTATCTAGCTGTATGAGGGCAAGCAAGGACGAGAGAGAGGAGAGCAAGCCAAGTTTCCTCCAGGCCAATAGAAAGTCAACTGAGGTTGGAGATAGGTCAGTATAGCAGCGCAGATCATCCGGCCTGTTGGTTCCTGAGGGAGAAAGGCACTCTGGGGACCAAATCATCTGTCCATTCCTACGGAAAGGAAAATCTATGCTGAGGAACGATGCCTGTACTGGAAACTCTGAGAAAGACTTCAGCTGACTTAGTGATCTTTCTGTTCTCACTCCTCAAGTCTGTGTCTGTCTCCTTCTCTGGGATGAGTTCAGGAAAAAGCAACACAGATCAGAACCCGCGACTAACTTTTCTCACGAGGGACTACTAGAAGGCAATGGCACACAAGCAGTTTTGAACGGGAGAGCTGCAGATACAGTATAAGAAAATAACAGCCAATTAATTAAACATAGGTTAATAAACTAAGAAAGAGGAAATAAGTTTAGACAATATTAGACACAAGACAATACTGATGTTTTTAATTATGAAGAATGAATGGAAATGAATTCTCATTTTCATTCTCCTACTTCTCTGTGAATTAAAGTGAGACATGTGAGACATGGACTTTAACAGAAGAACCGGGGGAAGGAAGGTAGTGGATGGTATTATACACACATTATAATATGAAATACGTAAATAACATTGTGATTTCTCTTGAATCACTGTCTTCGAGCTTCATGTGGTGATAAATGGGCGATCAGATCAGAGGGAAGGAATCTGTCAGGGACTCTGAGAAGCAGAAAAGCAGGTGCAAGCTGAACAAGGGGCTGGAAAACAGAGACATGAAGTCAAGACAGAAGCTAATGTCAGGAGTCTTTGCCTGAGGAAGGGGTAGGCTTGCAAAGCTGCACCTGAAGGACAGAAAGCTGGACATAGTAAACAGGCAGCACTGATACCGGAAGAGGTAGTGATAACAAAACAAAATATTAATCTATTGTACTAAGCCTTTAGGGTAGTATGAATACATGTAACATGCATAAATATGAAACGTGTAAGACCCTTACAAGACCTGTTTGCAACCGGGCCACGGCACCTCCAGCGTGGAGCTTGGGAACAGCCCCAGCCTCTGGGTCTTGCAAGCCTGGGTCGCTCCCGAGGTCCGGGACAGCTTGGCGACGGCTCCCAGAGGAGGGTATTTTGGAGCCCGCAAGCCTGGCTGCAGCGGCAGGCGGCAGTTAGGGGACCGCAACGCCTGGCAGGAGGCAGTGCCCGCGGCGGGTGCGGCTTGGGCCGAGCGGCCACCACTGAGCCACCTCCAGTTCCCGCCACCCAAGGCTTTGGGGCCGAGGAGCATATTTCTGCTATCAAATTTATCTGCAGTTCTTAAGAGTTGTTGGTCATCATCTTTGTGTCCCTTTATACTTTCAGAAATCATTGCTGAGCAATTATGTTTGACATTTTTGTGCTGATATTATTTTTGGCAAATTCAAGAACTGGCAAAGGAATATATATAAAAATGCGTGAAAATACAGTCCATAAAGTCTCTATAAGCCAATTTTCAAAAATAAATTATTTGAAATATGCAGTAAGGAAAAAAAGAAAACTGAAAGCGTGGGGGAAAAAATGCAACACTATGAATGCAAAACATCAGATTTAATCATAATTCATCATGCACTTACCACACCTGCACTGTTCTTTTCTTACCATACAAGGTAATTAAGATTTCACTAGTCCAGCCCTTTTTGCATCTTTTCTGCTTCAACAGTGATGCAGAAGCCCTATGAAAACAACAAATAAAGATGCAGAGTTAGAAGGAAGCCCCTTCCACTCGAGTGACTAAAAGAACCTGAGCGAACCACATCACTTGCTTTGTTTTAGGAGTGCTCCTGTAGGTATTTTCTCCCCTGTTTTAGACGTGATAATAAATGAGCAGTCTCTTTACCAGAAACTGCATTAACTGATGTGAAAGAACTGCAAGTTCCCTTGTAAAAAGAAAACGAGCTAAGTTAATAGCCACCGGAGGTCTGGCCTTTGGTAAAGCGATCTGCAATGACTGTGCAGTGAAAGCGAAAGATGGACGTTCCTCAGCTGTGCTTTTATGTACGGTTCTGGATTTGTATTAACATGTTTTATATTAAGTTTTAGACATATGCATATATATACATACGCACATATACAACCTATGTATATATATGTATACATACATACTATATACATATACACACACATATATAATGTGCGTATTCATACACACAGACAGAAAACATATGGGACTTTTCTCTTTGCATGCTTGTTAGAAACCAGCAGCTAGCGCTTCACGTTTAGATTTACTGAAATTCCTTTCAACAGAAATGATCAGGGCCAGGCAAGACAGCGAGACCTTCGCTTCACATTTACTTCCCCCTCGCTCCTTGCTGCGGTGGAGTAAGCAGGAGGAAGTAATTACGAAATGTCAGCCATGCTCAGAAATCACGGCATACATGCTGGATTTTAGTCTGAACTACAGATATAATAAGAGCCAGTTAGCTTTCAAAGGTCATAGAGCTATATTTTCACCTGTCATCTCCCAGAAGTGTTCTACAGCATTTGTTGCTGAGAGCGCTGAGTATTTTCCTTTTTAGGGCAGTTACGGCATGAGAGTAGCTAATATCCATTTCCTCTTTGCACGTGTTTTATATCAGCGCTGCCACTACACAACATGATGAGGATTTCAATTGGACTTTATGTATCTCAATCTCTTAGCATCCATTTTAGGCTCTGCAAGTGGCAAATTAAATTTATGCATACTTTTACATATATATATGCATATAATCATATAAACATATATACACATGTGTGTGTGTGCATATGTGTGTGTGTGTATGGTTTTAAATACCTTCCCCCAACCCAAGAAAGTTAAGAAAAATGTTGTCTGCCAAAGTAATAACAGCTCACTATTCGTTTAATGCTTAATCCCTGGACTTCCTTTCCAGCGTACCCCTAGCATTAAACGCACAAACATCACATTTGGAAATAGGTGTGGTGGAAACCCAGAAGATGATGGCTTTATTAATAAACTGGTTTTAACCCGTACGTGTTTATGTCCCATCGGAAGAGAAAGGATTTGTACCAGAAAAGATTTAGGATTACTTCCTGCATCAAACATAATATATTTAGTAATCATTTGAGAGGCATCCAAGCTGTGTGTAATTGCATTATAAGGCCACTATACTGAATGAAATTTATTATCTCCTTAAATGAATTGATGAAGGTTTTTTAAATTTATGTACTGGAAGCATTTGCTATAATAATGGTTAGTGACTTAATGTCTACATGGATGACAGATCCTTAGAATTCTTGGCCTCCCTGAATCTCAGTCTAACAACAGTAAAATTCAGATTAGAGGTGGTAAATCATCTTACTAAACAAAATATATAGATTATTTCAAAAAATTCCAAGTGCTTTTTGCTCTGCTTTGCTTAGGAACAACCTATTTTTATATCAGGTCAGTGAAAATAACATTTTTGTTGTCAACTGATGTACTTGCTTCTGCGTAACTCAGGTTTCCTCTCAATTATTACAACATACATTCTTTCTTACACATTTAGGATAGCAAACTTCTCCTGATATAGTAAATAGATAATAAATATAATAATACATAAATAATATATATGTAAAAACAAAATTCCATAGCATAAATACTACTAATTTTTCATGTTAACAGCTATGGTTTGTATAAATTATAGCTATATTATGTTATCTGACACTGATTATTAATTTAGAGGATATATTTTCAGCTAAACATATGTTTGTATTAAGTGAGCAACTCGTTGGTATTCAAGAAGTTTAAACATTACTTTACATGAGAAAGGCAACATGAAATTTTCTAGCATGCCAGAAGAGGCAATGCCTTCTTGCATGGCAGTAAAAAGATAGCGTTCAAGAATAAATTATCCTTTATATATGCATATATCATATTCTGGAACAGAATTTGACCTTTAATAATCTTTAGGAAAATGGAGCAAATCACAGTTAAAGCAAAGCATGTATTTACTGAGGACGACACGATCGGCGGCCGCCGTTAGCACCAGCAAGGAATGGAACAAAGTGCCCAGCTCCAAGTCACAGTACTTCTCCCCATTCTCCGCTAAGGTGTTTCTGCTCTTTGTTCAAACTATAACTTAAAGACGCTTGGAGAGTTTCCTGCCACAAAGGCAAAGGCACTATAACTATCAAGTTGAGGAAAAATTACAGTCTGACTACATATGTAAAAGCAGATGGTCTGTTCATGAGCTGAAACCATTAACAAGACAACCCATGCAGGAGCTGAGCCAGTGAAAGAAAAAACGGTAACAGTTCCTTTGCATCCATGAAAGCCACAGACAGACGCCTTTTTCCTCCATTCATGAGACTATGGAAAAAGCAAGAAAGGGAGTTGATCCGGAACTGAACAACTGAACACACTCTCTATCTTCACCTTCAGCTCTAGAGAATTTTTCAGAGCTTCTCAGCCTTACCCAAGCGCTCTCATACGGGAGAGAGAAGAAAAACACAGCAATGTGATCTACCAACAGGAATCAACCTTGTTGCCAAGTTAAAACTTCAACATGCATGGCAAAGCATAACAAAAGGCACTGGGTTTACATCTGGCTGAAATCACCTTAATGGGATAGCAAAATACTACTTTAATTTAATGTGCTAAAGGCTTCTTCAGTTAAGCACTTTGTCTAGACTAGATTTTCAAGGATAAGGTATGAGTTAACACTGCTAAACAGATAAACCATGTGCTTTCAAGTTTTAATATCCTCTGAAACACATCTATTCTATGGAAAAGTCAGGATGTGAGGATTAAAGAAAGCATTGACTCACTCAGGACTGGAGAAGGCAAAGGAAAAGATCATCCCTTTCCCTTACAATCTTTATCTGAATGTAAAAGGAGATTTTGAACATTTTTTCAAGTTTTCTACATGTCAAGCAGCCTCACTGGGCTACTGCACACGCACACCATGGAGAGCACTACTTACGCACTAGAGTCCAGCACGCCAAGATACGTTGGACCTACTGTGCGTGAGCTATACACTGTGCACGTGTCCATATTTCCGCACTTCCTGACATTTTAGAAGCTCTCTGTTAAAATTCAAATCTCCTGTCCATACAGCATCTTTGCCCAGGAACATTTTGAGGCTGCCTGAACAACTCCATGGGGCACAAGGCTCCTTACCACCGTTAAGGAAACTTAGAAGCTTCCTCTGGTCTGTTAGGAGAGATGTGCTGGTGATGAACAAGGAGATTACAGTAACGTGTTAGGGTATTATTCTCTCTCTAATGTGTATTTTTGTCCCTTACATAGAATTTAATTCATGTGACCATTTAATTATTTTTCTTTACTTAGGCAATAATCTGATATGATTTTAGAAATTAATTAACAGGGAGCAAATTGTGATAACAAATGAACCTATATGCTGTGAGGTTGACTGCCTTTTAAGAGGTTTTATTTTTACCAAAACGGGAGCAAACAACTCACAAATTCCAATCAAGATTTATTTATATCTTTGATGGATATCTGTATATGTGTGTGTGTGTATATACACACACACACACTTCGTGATATTTTGCAGATAAAACAAAAAAAACCTTCATTAGCTACATGAAATTAATTACTCAGTGAAAAAGCCGAAGGGAATATGTGTACTGGATGGAAATTTGTCATTTTCCAGCTATATTATTTTGATGACTCAGACTAACTGATGTTACAAAATAAGTTACTGCATTTATTAGTGTCTTGAGGCTCTGCAACTTTGTGCATAGATATATGTATAAATAGTTTGCAATGAGCAATTTATGAATATAGAACTAAAGTCTAGTCACAAACAGTCTACAGACCATTTCACCGTCTTGTTCACAATTTACTAATCTATAAGTAATATTCTTATGTATGTTTGGGCGCCACAGATTCCACATGAACTATCCTTGACAATATTCCCTTGACTCAGAAATACTCAAACACAAGACGGCTGATCACTTAATTCAAACTATTTCTTTATTATTTCATGACTTAGGCCCCAACAAACAACTCACAGTTCACGTAAAAAAAAATTACACTCTTAATCTCTGGCCATCCAATGCAGAGATGTGAACCAACATAAATTCACTGCTAAAGATCAGACTTGTTTAAAATTTGCTACAGGTTTCCCTGGAGACTTAATGAGTCTTTTGATTGCATGTCTGTCCTTTTGCTGGCCTGCCTTAAACACAGGTTCAGGCTATTTGACAGCATGGCACTGGCCTTCTCCTACACCTTGCCACAGCCACAGCGCCCAAGAGCTGGCACAGCCCGGTGGCATCGGCACCCTCAGAGCCAGGCTGGACGTCGCACACACAACACGTTTGCTTCTCTTATTCTTTCCCTCATGAGCCAAACTTAATCAGTAGAGGTCAGTACCTCTGGGCTTGCTTTGATTTTTGATGGAAAGTCTATTGCACTCGTGCAGGCAGCATTCAGAGATGTGTTTAAAAGGTCTGCTATCCATAAAATTGTATTTATTGATATTAATGATATCTACAATCTTTACATTTCTCTATGGATTGAAAGCCACATCTACTTTTTGGTCACTGTGCTTAGGAGTAATAGAATAACTTAGTTTATTTTTATGCTTATCATCCTGCCTGATTTCTTTAAAGAATAACATTCTCCCTAGAAACAGAAGTGTTCCAAGTACTCCAAGATTCACTGAAAATGCACATCAGTAGGCCAGGACCCTTCCTAACCAACTCTTTATCAGTATCCTTGTGCAAGCTATTCAATCGAACTGAAATTAAAAAAAATAAAATTGTTCATGTACATCCAAATTACATTCCGTTAATGACTTTTAAGTTACCACCGGGCGGGGCTGGAAGTACCTCACCGATACGTTATGATCCCTCTGTCAAATACAGAAGAAACATTCATTGAACACTTTGGCCCTTTCTGCCAAGCACTTTAAGAGCACAGAACTGGTTGTGCTCTCTGAGGTCATCAAATACAATCCCGTTATTAAGGCAACTACATCACATATTCCAACTCATATTTCTATAAAAGTACATTTTGCCGATTCCTTGCAGATAGTGATCACATCCAGAAATAGCTAAGCCTTACACTATTAGCAGCATTTGTTCCCCAGTTTGTCTCTAACAATTAAACTAAAATAACGTCTTTCAAAAATATTTAAATTTCTAATAAGATGAGGTTTATTTCTATTTTTAAATTCACTATAGGAGGCCTAGATCAGAGCCGTCATTTACAAACTTTCTCCAAGGGATATTTGAGTCAAACCAAATTCTGGTTTAGTCAGTCTGTAGTGTTTCTTTACAGTCTGAAAGGCTGTTATGGTACATACTGCTGGCCCTCTAAATCCTTCATTCATGAACAGTACATATTTGTTAATAGTTAACATGCTTGCTTTATCCCTACAGTGTCTTGCTTCATGCCCTGTACCTGTAACAGTTCTTCCTCAGTTACCCAGAGCGTTTGTATTTACCAGAGAATGTGTTCACTGTTCCTGCTCTTTCTTTTGACCTTCTCCATTTCTCCTCCTTTTCTTTTCTTCCTTTCTTGGCCTCTGGTCCGTTCCTACCTCAAGGGCCATTTCGTTTCTCTTTACCAGCTTTCTTTATCAGTCTTCTCTCCCTCCTCCTTTTTCCCTACAGCCGCCTCATTTGCTGTTCCTCCTAGTTTCTCTTGCACTAGATGTTTCGCTTCCTTCTCATGTTGGAGGCTTCCCTCCTCATCCTTTTTCATGGCACACGTCCATGACTCTGGAGTTTCCTGAGCACCTTCCTCTTTCTTGCCCTCATCACATCTTCAAGGCTGCATCGGAAGGTAGTCACACTACCGACTACATCTTCATTCCTCAACTCAGCTTCTCCACTTCATCAACAAAAATTTCATGTGTAAGGAAATTTGGTTGGGTTCACCTTTGAAAACATAACATTTATGTCCTTAGCTATCTCTGTTGCCAACCCTCCTCCCAGGGTCATCTATAGTACTGACAACATAGAAATCAGGGTTTGGGGGGGGGGGGGGGTTATTTGCTTCTCTTTAATAGGGTTATAAAAAGACGACTCTTCCCCAAAACTACTTACATCTCCATCAAGAAATAATTCCAATAAAAATTAAAAAAAAATTCTTATAACTTTAATTGCTCCAAAATAACATATTTTTCCTGCATGAAGCAAATAAAAATCACATCAATCCTTTTATTCATCTGATTACTTAAAATATATGGGCCTTACAGTCCTTTAAAAATAGAGCTGCCTTTTCCTTTTCCTCAAGACTTTAGAGGATCTATATTATTATTCATTATATTTGTATGCTGAACACTGTTTCATACTAATTAATCTGCTCAACTTCACTCTTACGTAATTGTACCCTGAAAGAATATAAATATTAAAACATTAATAAATATTGTGTAGCTGCTGTTATTCAAAGAATTTCACATCTATCTTTCCTCATTTTTTGTATGGAAGTAGGCAGGGGATGAGGGTTTAGCCTGTAAGTCTTTTATATTTCTGGTAACGTGAAATGACAGAGTCTTTCATAATCCTGCCAAAATGTAAATTCTTTAGTCTATTAAAGACTAAAAGTTTCATCTGTATAAAAATGACAAAATATATCACACTAAAATTGACAGAACAGCTATAATGTAAAGGAGATGTGGCTTAATTAGAGCTCTCTCCCCAGACAGACCAAGCTTGCCAATGTAATTTTAATTATTTCTGTCTATTAAATCTACAATCACCTATTACCACTGCTATATATCACATCAGAAGAGTACTCCCTTCAGGAAGGCATTGCCATTTTTAACAAGAAAATATTTCACCGAGCTGTCCCTTATCATCAAAACTGCTGTCAATGAGTTAGACCCCAACACTGCTCCTCTGCCCAACTCTGCATCCAATAGTAAATCAGGAATGGTTAGCATGAGGCATATGGAAATACTCACTTCCTAACTGCTAGAAATAACGGGCCAGACTCTCTGCAATCCAGTGCAGGCAGTGGCGCTGTCTTTCTTTAAACCAGTGGAGCGTCTTTTTTTCTGACTCGTTGTCTCTTTGCTCAACCGTATTGCTGAGGTTCACCAAACCAGAAGGAAGGAAGAAAGGAATCTAGAGACCAGCAATATTGTTTTAGGTGACCTGTGGAGTTTCCTTCCAGGGATGTTTTTCTAGGATGCTGTAATTAAAAATCAATGTGAGCAAAAGGTGGGAGGGCAGGAGAAGATGGTCAGCTTTACCACCTCACTCATTTCCTTTTTCATTAATCTAACGCAGACATTTTAAAATCATTGTTTGCTGCTTTTATACTTTAAAGTACAAAACTTTATACGTATATTAAGTGACATATACAACCAATGCTAATGAATTCTAGCAGAGTTAGGATAGTCACATTCGTTTCACATGAATATGGCTCATGCAGGATTGAAATAATTTATTTTAGCAAACTGAAGCAGCAACCATCATCGCCTGTGTTTGGTAAGTGCCCAGCTAGCTTTGGGTCCTATAAGCAAACGATGCTTAAGTGTTATTTTAGACTTCTATTTGCGCAACCATCTAGATACCCTCACCTTCTTTTTTTTTTTTTTAATTGCACCGGATTTGTCAAAAATGAGGAAGAAATACATAAAAAAAACTAGCAACTGCTTATTGGTTAGCTAATTCTGGTGACCTATAACAGTCTCCATCATCCTGTATAATTTTCGAACAGGCACTGTCTCTGATGCTTATGAAGAACCTCAGCAATCATTTGAAAATTTTTTCCATTATGCCTGCTGGTACACCAATAGCACTTGTCAACCAATCAACTGATACTGTCAGCTGAATTTTCATGTTTCTGTCTGAGTGCAGTCTCTTTTACTTCAACAGTAATTTCTTTGTGACAGGATCAGCTTTCTATTCCAGATTTGGAGCTACTAAGGTCTAAGACTGCTGGTTTCTAAGTAGCAGAGCAAATAACACTGTAATAATACTTATACTTTGCATGGTTAGCCACTTCTCAGAGACTGTAAGTCCTATTATAAACGAATGTTCCAAATAGAGAGGAGTATAAATTACAGAACAATAATTTGGGCAGTACTGTGAGCTGAGATCTTTGCAAGTAGGAGAAAATAATTACCACTATAAGTCACATAAAGTTTCCAGAATAACTGTGTAAAAATACCATGGAACTTTTCAATCATTACTGCTAATGAAATATTTGCGAGGAAAGTAGAGATAGTGATGACAAAAAGAAAGGAGGGAAGAGGCACTATCCTGGAGTTTCCCACTTGATGAGAACATTTACTCAGCAAGGGAGATAACACAAGAATGAAGAACTGAAGGAGAACGTGGGGAGGAGAAACGTTAAAAATGTAGTATTTATGGTGCCGTGGGATCGCCTACTACTGGATTTACAAATGTACTGCTTGTTGTATAACTTGGGGGATTTTTCATAAAAAACAGCACAGACATTTAAAGCCTTTAAAGCCCAGAGGTTGATCATAATACTCTTATCGAAATACTGGAACTTGCAGCTACCTTCAGCTCCGTTATTGTCCTGCCTGTCTGCATCCATGCCGGAGATCCCAGACTGAGAGATATTCATCATTTAATAAAAGCCGAAGACACAATTTTAAGCTTTTGTAGGTAGAAAAGGTATAGTCTTGGAGTGCATATTGACATTAAAGCTTGCATAATAAGCAATCAGTATTTTTCTGGAGGGGGAATTGAATAAAAAGTTTAGGAATGTTCCAAAGTAAATAAATATAGACCAGTGGTCCTTTTGCTAATATGGCTTTTGTAGCAATACTTCTACCACACAAACATATATTTCATTTGTATTTTGACCAACTAAATTACTTGTTAACACATCAGACAACACAAACAGGAAATCGAAATCAAAATCCAGCATCAAACAACATCAGAAAAAAAGTAACCAGGAAAGGACATGGCCTGATACGGAAAGAATTAGATTACTGAGTGAATAATAACTAAGAGTTCCAGTATGCAACATTAACAGGTAAAACAGATTCTTCGGAGACTATCAAAATTTAGCATTAATAGTGGAAAAATTACTAGAAGCTCTCAATAAACAGATTTAAACCATCAGTCCTGAATATTTGTCACTGCCTGAAAGAAAAAGTACAACATACATGTTACACTTTGGCTTCCAGCATTCACAATCTTTAAGTCTTTTTCCCTCAGTCCATTTTACCATGGAACGCATTTTAGTCACACTACAAGGTAGCTGGAATAGTCTTGACAGCAAACCATACCTAAGATGCTGGAGGCCTTTTTCATTTGTTTCCCAGATAACCCAATAAGTTCCTGATGGAACCCGAATCAGGATAGTGACCTAACCACAGCGCTACAAGGTTATTCTGTTTTAGATAGGAGCTCTCAATCTTCCTATTGATACTGATCCGTTTTGTGAGACCAAAACATGTACTGAAACTAAAATATAAGGTAAGCATCCTATTCAGCTTGCTGATCATTTTCAAACTCTAACCCTCAGAGTCAACCAGTATTTCACAGTCAAAGGAAAACTGAATAGCTTCAATAATAGAAACAGGGAGTTTTTCCTTAGACCACCCATAAAGCTCCGTATGCAGAAGTAGTCTGAGACCGAAAAGAGCTGGCGTGCCCTCAAACTGAGGAGGAAATTGGATCCAGGTCTCCTTCATCTTGAGTGAGTGTTTAATTCAATGGTTAAAAGTGTTACCTCTTCCAGAATTTTGCAATTTCAGCTTCTATCCACGTTTTCAACCAGTTTTAAAAATCCAGTGTCTACTCCAACAGACAGAAAAATTTTGGAAACGTTACTACTTTTTGATAAATTCACACAGTTACATCAGAAACTGGAAATTGGCTATTTATAACACAGTAAATGCATCCATTCTGATAAGTCTTCATGTCAATACTTCATAAATGCCACAGCGAAACCGTGTCCTTCTGCAGTCAGTAACAGGAAGAAAATGGATTTCTTTAGAGGCATGAATGCTTTGAAGATACTTTTAAGAAAGCAACTCAGAAATAAAAACAGCTGGTAAAAAAAGGATGTTGACGGGAATAAAAAAAATCCCAAAACTCCAAATCTGTGTTTAAATGTTACAAATGTTTTAAACAAACAGTACCAGTTAGCATACACCATTTAAAAAGGAGGCTGAGTAACCCAAACAGTTAACTTCTTAAGAGGCTTACAAAGATTTCCTTATTTCCCGTATCTTCCTAAAAAGTCTACTAATATAATTCGCATGCTTTCTGAATACTCAGCTCCCAGCGGTACTTGGCGCTTCTCATGTAGCAGAATGTTTTAGCACAAAAGACAAACAGGGAGAGGATAGATATGCGTAAAGCATCAAATAATAACCATCATCTTATTACGTTTGCTTAGTAACATTCCCTTCAGGTCCATGTGGAAAATCCATGCGGAAAGAAAGAAAAAAAAGTAGATTCTTGAAAATACCAATCTATGCTACTTTAGCCACTTTTTACTTTTATTATTCTGTAACGTGAAACCTGTTAGGAGCAGAGAAGCTGATAGTTAGAAGGACTATTTAATCACGCACATTATAGTATTCGTATTAAATTTAACAGTATTTTAAAACCTACAGTCATTTCAAGGCAAACTAAGTGTGCGAGCTGGGCTTCTTACAGCAAACTTCTTCGCTGGGTGGGGACAGAAAGAGCATCTAAGATTCCAGACCTGAGAAGTATATAAGAAGCCCAGGAAGGAAGCCTGGGTGTTCTGAAATGCCAAGCAATATTTGCTCTTCAAAGCTTCTAACTGCAAAATCTGAACTTCTGTGAAGGCTAAATCTGTAAAGGAATTTAGATGTATAAATTTGCAGGTAGAGATCTATATATGTTTCTGAAAGCAGGGACATCTAAAGCTCCGTGGAACAATGCTGCTTTCGGAAATCTCTGCTCCGGACACCTCTGTGCTCTTAAAAACCTTCAGCTCTTACCCAGGAAGAACAAGCACTAGCAGAGAATGATGAAATCTAGAGGGGGTGCGAAAAACCAAACCAAACCAAACCAAACCACAGAACTTAAAACAGAGGAAGTACAACAGCAAAGCCATTGAACTTGGTGCCTAACAACTGCTCATGGTGTCACAGCTAGCACTTGCACTCATAAAGCTTTACTCCCGCTCCTGCACAAAATTGTACCTCACAGACACGGGGCTTACTGTTACCTGCAGATAGCACACGTTAGTGGCTGAGATACTGCAGTCAGTCCTCACGCTGGGTAACAAAACTCAAATAACCTCGATACCGTTTTATGCTATTAATAAATATTGATTCTTGGGTTGTCCCCTGCCATGCTTAGCAAGTGCATATATTTTATGTGCAGCAGGACCATTCTTTGCAGCATAGCTTTTTTCTTTTCCAGAAACTCCTACTGTCAAGGATCTTGTTTTCCCAGGTTATCTCTGGTCAGTATCAGGATAAGCTTTGTGATCCAGGAGAGCTAACCTAGTGGTCTTCAGGGCCAGGTAGGAGGCGTGATGAGAGTAGCTTGCCTGCCCTGTCCTGCAGAGCGGCACCACTCAGAAACCCAGGGGAGCTACCGGCAGCAAGAGATAGTTTTATTTAGCTGTCCTCTTCATTTACGTATGAAGTTGCTAACCCAGCTTTAGTGTGTGCAAAGCTTTACATCTCTTTTGTCAGTGTCCTTCACTTCCCTGTCTTCTCTTACAATGCCATACATTACTTACAGGTAATTACAGGACACGGGCTACAGCGGCTTGGAGATTGTGATTCAATGTCAGGTGGGACTACGAGGGGATCTCTAGCACACAAAAAAACCTCCTGGGACTAAACAATGAACTTTTTTACTGGGGTAGCTACATTGCAAACCATTGGTCTTCAGAGATACAGGAAGATCAAGAGTCTAATTATAGTATTAGCCTGGTACATTTTTTAAGCCTGCCCGTATACATCCAGAGGTGGCTTTACACAGAAATAAGGCAAAGAAGAAAAAGGAGGCACAATCATTAAAACCAGAACCCTCTGCTATATCAGCTCACATAAAAAGGCCACTACAGCATCTTTCTCAGTCCAGGACTCAGTGAAATTATATCATTTGCAGCTGCCAATTCCGCTTCAGTTTAGTTAAATAAATTTAATTATTTAGTTGAATTAATAGCATGCTCCTCCAGTTTAATTCAGATTTCCTTATTACACTCACAGTTTGTCAGACGTGGTCAAGACTGTTTCATGAACGTTGAATATGAATTGTACAGAAACACTCTCCACTTTAAACATAATGGCCAGTAGGGAAACAGGCCCAGAAAAAAGAAGACAGCTTGAATCAGCATAAGCTGCTGCTTCCAATAAAAATTCATGAGCTCATCTAATACGGAGAATTAACAAAACCACATATTCTGGGTAACTCACTTCTAAACCTGAACGTGGACTACTACTAGGGCACTTTTTACAAAATAAATCCATGCGTAACTTTGTAGTGACACTTTATAGCTATGAAAAAATAACTAATGCTGTAAACGTGGTATTTATATGATCATAAGCAACAGAAACCAGAAAAAAAACCCAACAGCTCTGAGCCCAACATTCACCTGATTTTCTGCTTAGCAAGTATTATACAATTACCCTTTAATATACAACACAAAAAGGTACATTAAATTCTCTGTTACCGTTCCAAATTCTTCTAAAAGCAACTGCAATAGTGTTCATTTGCGAACATAACGTTGTCACAGAAACACTGAAAATGTTAATTTTGATTTCTTTGTGTGTGTTTTGAAACTGTGGAAAGCGTGCTACTTAGCTACTCACTTTTCCCAAACAGGTACTTGGCTCTGATGAATGGCTGATTTCTAAAATCAGATTTTTCCTAGAAAGGCACAATTACACAGGTAATGATCACATTAATATCCGTATACACTGTATCGTCAGGGAGATGGCATAAAGTAAATTGTTTGAAAGTGATATGATGGGCTTATATAGGTAAAACAGTGGTTCCATCTTCCCATATACTTACATTAAAAATTAATAGCAGTTCTACCTTCACTATAAGCACCAGTTACTGGCCTTTCCTAAGGAACAAACAATGCATTAAATTCAATCTCCTGATTTCAATTGCAATGAGTGTTAGAAATTCAAACTGCCTCTGTTTTCCAAGTCTGTTTTGTCCAGAATACTCTTTAGCCTTTCCTAATTGTCAGAGGTAATTGCAGATATCGATATGCACTTGCAATTGAATTTTTTAAGTCACTCTCTCATCACCTGTATAATTTAAAGCTGAGTGTTTTCCAAGAGAGAACACAGCATATTTGCAGATCATGTTGTTTCCAACAACAAAAAGCATTTGACCACTGGTATACCACATACTAGTGCCAGTAATTAAATAAGCACAGCCATTAAAACTGCATGTATAATGATGACAGCAGGCTGACAGCAGCTACTAATAATTTAGCACATACTGCCTGCCATTAGATGCCCAGAGCAAGGAAATAGGTTCCACCAAACCTGGTAAATGAATGCAAAAAATCAGCAAAAATTAACAAGCATTGAGAAATTTCTAATAAATCCCTGCAGGCCACAGCCTGCAATCGCTGCACGTCAAATCACTGCAAGAGGAATAGAGAAAACATAAGCAAGCCAAAGGTATCGCTCCTGCACATGCGCAGGCTATTGCTCTTCCCTTGCCATTCCCCGCAGCGACTGAAAGCAGTGCCCTGACTGCCGGCTGCCCGTGCTGCTCGGATTATGCGCTAGCCACATTCACGAGATGAGCACACAAGGCTGCTCGAAGTGTGTGCAAAGCAGCACTAGCCATGCTGTACAGATCGGAATTGCTTTTTTTAAAGAGGGAGTACATATTGCAAAACATCAGTACAAAAACGGTGCGTGACGTCAGCTGCCTGAACCCCACCATGGCACAAGATAGGGCTTTTTGGCCAAGTTCTTGGTGCTGTATGAATCCCTTTTCATTGCATTCATTGCGTTCCCGAGGCTCGTTTAACGCTGCAATGAATACTCTTGCATACATGGATTACTCGCGTAATCCTTACAGTTTGGTCACTGGACTTGGTATCACGTATGAACATCATGGATAAGGGTCAGTTGTTCCCTAAACCCATTTCTGACGACGAGAAAGTTGACACTGAAAAATTAGGCATCCCTAGGGATTAAGGAGATTTTGTAGTGATTTTCTGAAGTACCGTACGCTTAAATACGTCACGCTGAAGAATGACGATAGTTCTTGGTGTGATTGGTTTACTCAGATTTCATAATGGTCAATGGACATCAGCGACCCACCCATCAGCTACTGTTTACAGGAGTATAAATGAGACCACACTAGTAGCGGCGACGGGCTGCAACGGTGAAGGAAAGTCACAGTGACACAGCAAAGGCTCAGACAGGCTGATGAGAAGGTGACAGACACCTGAGCTGAACCGCCTGGCCTTCACTATCAATATCACTTTCTTAATGACTACACACGCGTTTGAAAAGTCTATTTCATTCAATGTGTGAAAACTGCGTACAACAACAGTTGGTGATCCCCTTTCCTCGAGCTCAAACTAATTTTTCAGGGTCCACTGCTGCTACCCACTCACAGTTAATACGTCACCCTTGGCTGTTACATAAATTTGAAGACTTCCTCGGCCTGCCTCATGGCATTTACGTTTGGGGACACGCAAACAACATTCCTGGGAGAGCTAGAGACAGGACTCTTATAAATACTGGTTTAATATCTTACTTTAATTTACAGGCTACAGAGTTAGCTTTGAAGAAATATCTCCGTTTTTCTCACTTTGTCAGCTTTGCAGCTGGCTCCTTCCCCAAGCACAGACCTGATCCTTCATGCAGTAGCTGCGTGACCAGAACAAAACAGAACGGTAAATCTCTGAACCCTGTACTTGTAAAGGAAGACTGAGGGAAGAAATTGCCCAGGATTACGTTACCGGCATGAGTTCAACCGCCAAGAATGAATTGGGAAGGTTGTGCATTTTACAGGGAACAAAGGAAGTCGAAACAGCCAACAGCAGCCCATTTGAGAAGCCCACTAAAACTAAAAAGAAAATAATATATGCTCTCTGCTAATCTGCTTTGAAGAGATAGGTGTACATAGACACACCAGCTGAAGAGGACAGATATGGCCTAACAATACAATCACTATAACCAAAGTCCAAGCAGTAGTTAAGGCGGAAGAGGTTACCTCAAGAGAGTCATCAGCGGCCCAGACTCTCACAGTTACTGCTCAACAATGCTTTTGACATACAGCTTTTTGCAGTACTTCACAGTTTTGTTCTTTCCTTCTTCTTTTACCTCAATTTTTAATGAGCAGATGTGTGAGAAAAATTGATTAATTCATGTGAAAATATTGGAACGGCTACGCTACATCCACATCCACCCTGGCCACAGTCGTGGAAACGTTCCTGGGTATACACCTAATGGGCAGAACATTACTTGGTGTAGACTGGTGCAACCCTACTGCAGCCATTAAGGTTAAACTAATTCGACACCAGCTAGAAAGCTGGTCTTCCGTGCCTTCCTGTAATGCTTGGAACCGGGCCTGGCACAACAGGCATGTTGTGTTACCCTGTGCAGGGTATAATCCTGTCCCCTAATACTGCGGGTCAGAAAATTCAAGACTGACAAACAGAGGTTATCAGTCCATTCTCGCTTTCTGAAGGTAAACAGTGACTAGTTTCTGATATACATATAGTCACAAAAATTGGCCATCAGAAGGCTATGTTTTCATCTTATGAATTCTAACAGTTCCAGAAAATTTTAGTCTCACGCTATTTCATATTTTAAATATAAAAAGTCCTGGTGCTACTATTTATACCAGTGTTTCACTACAGCGGAACATCAGAGATGCTAAACTTCAGTGCATCTAATTTTCAGGTGGTATTCTAATTTGTCCCAGTTCTGAGACATGCCCCAAGCTGCACGGAATAACTTAGTTTGTCTGCCTTATTCAGCAAGGCTTTTTTACAGTTTTTCCAGTAACTAGAGCCTGCAAACATGCAAAGATGGGTTTTAAACAAAAATCTTGCTTCTGATTAAAATTGAAAGGAGATATATATATATACACATGTATACATACACACACATACACACACACACACATATATATACACACACATGTGCATAGTTGTTACTTCAGACAATACCAGAGCGGGCTTGTTACTCATTTTCCATGAAAAATTAAATGATAAATACTATGTTTGCACAAATTCGATCAGAACAGTTTTAACAAATGCTAAGTGACCAAGAAGAACAGGTACCTCATTGCACACACAGCCAAGAGAAAGTAAACAGATAGTGTACCAACTTAGCCAAAATCAGTGACTGCCTTTCACTTGAGCCTCGATCGAAGCAGTGGTCCTTTCTAGTTCATTTTGAAGGCTATTACTCCTGAAAGACAAAAAATTGGCTTGTCTTCAACACTAATATATAATATTCAGCCCATTATTTCTACTATGTAGAAGAGCAATATTTAAGCTCCCAGGTCATCAAAAGTGACCACGCTGTCAGGCTTAGAACACTGCCAAGGATAGCAAACCATAAGACAAGCGCAGATTAAGCATTACTTAAAACTAAAGGCAAAGTTAATTTCTGTGTTTGGTGTCTAGAAATATTTGCATTTAGAGCCCGGATTTTATGTACATCTGGGTACATACATATATATATTTGACACCTGATTTTAAGAGAGGATACACCTCTTTCTCAACATAGATGTTTTATAGTGAAATACTTGGCTACAATTTTTTTCTTCTCTCAAAGTTATGAGACGCTTCTAATATTTTCCCCATCCCAAACAAAATCTTCTATAGGAACTTCCAGTTTTGTATTTCACATCTTTCGTGTTCCCAGAGCAATTATCGCAGCTTTGTGCTAATCATTCATGTACCAGGTGAAAAAGCTGTCACTTCACTGAAAAGTCCTGGTGACATAATAAAATACAAGGCAGCCACTTCATCCGAGAGCGTATCTGCAATTCCATCCACTCAAGCTGTCAATTAAAACATTGTTTTACTGCATAACTGACACCAAATTCCTAGCAACAGTGCTGTCTGACTTCAGATTCATTGTGCAAAAAAATATCACTGAGTGACACCTTCACAAAGGAAACATTCTGGCATCTGTAGATTAGCGTTTTAAATATCAAATCGCATAGTACTTCAGCAAAGATGCTCAAAAGTTTTTGGTCATAGTAATAAAGAATACAACAGCTGCTGGCTATTTAGTTTAGACATGATCCTCGCACTTGATAGACATATTAATGCATAAATACAGCTTTGAAAGCCCACATTCAATACCTTGCTCCCTTGCAAGACACAGCCAGCCTGGCAATTTATTAGACCAGTCCTGCCCTAAATTTTACTAGCCTCTCTGGTGACCCCTCTCTGGGAAAGGAATGCCTGCGTAAGCCAAGCAATGGCTCTGCTCTCAGGTTGGCACTTGGGTGGAACGTAAAACAAGCTGTTAGCAGTTTCATGAAGTTAAAAATCCTCATCAGTCACCTAGTTGCGTATCACAACAGCTTTGTTCGGAGAAATCTGTCTTCCTCCCATGATTTCAGAAAGGTGTACACCAGGAGCAAGGATTTAGTCAACAATACCACCCTTGTTCCTGTTTTCCTTTGTACAAACACAGAGCAAATAATAGTTTCCCCCCCAAAATTCGGATATGAATCAAGCAGGTTATCTTACAGTAAACCATGAAATAAAGCTTCCATTTGAAAACATTAGACAATTAAAATTGCTCTTTTCTTCTGCATAAGTTTGAAAAACTTTAACTTAAGAATCTGTGCAATTTTCAGCTGAACAGTACAAATACAATTTTAGCATCATAAAAAGTATAAAAGCCAGCTCAACCTAAAATTGAAGTAATAATGTAGGGGCATTTGTAATTTTTTGGCCAGTTATTGTAATTAAATACTAACTTTCTCTAGGTAGACCTAATCCTACAGCATAGAAACAAACTGTGAAAGTCTATGTTGTAGAATAAGGTCTTCGTACAGTACTACATCAGTAAAATTAATAGTTTACGGATATCTTACCAATACGCCCAAGTCTCCTAGGGGCCTATATCCCATTGAACTGCAGAAGAATCAAGCTCATAAGAGCATGTATTCCATTTTTAAGTAACTTAACAGTTTTTAATCAATCCACCTTAACATTTTTGAGAGTGCATCATGGTTGCAAAGGAAACCGATTTAGTGCTTTCCTATATATCCCATTGTCTTCCTGGAATAAGAAGAAACTATGAAATATTAGCATATATAAAAAATTTCAAAAATCTATTTGAAAGTCTGCAAAATAAGATAGCTTCTTACACAGCCCAAAATAATGATTTTCAGTAAGACTTTCATTAGAGAGTACTTAGCAGATTTTCATGAAAGTTCCCAATGTTTTAGTTCATTAATAAGTTTTTAGTCCCATTAATGGCCAGTGATGAATTCAGTTAAATCCATGCAAAATGTGATAATAGTGATTTAAAGTGAAAACTTACCACAAATTAAGAGGATGCTGCAAAATATATACTTACAAAAAAATATATCTGCAAAAAAATTACCCTATGAAAAAAGAATTTCTAGAACAAACCTAATGCACACCAATCTAGAAGAGGAAATGCGACTAATTTGGCCCTGTTGCTCTGCAGAAAGCTCTCTGGGGAAAGCTAAGTCAGCAGAGAAAATTATCCCTCTCCCCAGAACACATTTTGATCTAAACAATGAAGTGAAACATCTGAATTCACCACCTTTTTCTGATTCCTATTCTAAAGGTTTTACTCCAAAAGATAAAGGTGTGAAAATGACAACAGGAGGAGATATTCTTAGTCAAAATACCTATGAATTCTTTCCTAAAAACAAAAAAAAAAAGAAAATGACTGCTATTACAAGAAGTCAATAAAATTATTATGCAAGATGGGTTTTAAATGTGCATAATGGTAGAAATTATAATGCTAAGTTGAATACATGTGAACAAAAAAGAAATCTTCTGAGATTGAAAAATCAGGAACAAATCCAGATAACCCAACCTCATTTTCAAGAGGGAGAAAAGGGTTTCCTGGAACACAACCCACCAATGTTTTCTGATCAGATGCCCAAACGAGTTTAAAAGACATCTTCAAAATGTGTGAACATCTGGACCTTGCTAATTGAAAACAGTGTTACACAAATAAGAAAGAAAGGTCTTCCTCTCTACCTCAGATGTCTTCACTAGAGAGAAATCAATTTTCTTGACACAAGTACATTGATATAATTGATAAAAGGCTGAGCTGGCACATTTCACCATATGTGTTACTTGGATCTGATGCAGTTTCATCTATACTAAAACAATAAAAACTACATACAGCCAAGACTGTAGCAGGCTGGCAAGTTCTAGGACATCGTGCAGAGTTCCTTTGGTGAGTCTCTATATATTTGAAAGCTAAGACTTTGCATAGTAATATAAAATATTTGTGCTGAGCTACACTAGCAGGCAGAGCCTGCCATATCCAGCAACAAAATGAAGAGAGGATCCTGACCTTATTTCTGAGGCTTTTCTGACCTATAGGTTGAGATAGAAATGATCCTACAGCGAAAAGCCCTGAATTTCTAGCATAATTAGTGTAAAGGTTTAAAGTTAGTTCATTCACTGCAACAAAACGTTTCAATTGCAGGCGGATTCCAACTGCAATGCAGCACGTGCACGTTGTGCGGTTATCAAGGTTAGAGGCTGTCCTCTGTGCAGAGATCAGCTCCTGACTCTCTCTGCTCAGAGGCAGAGCTTTCCTCAGGCCCTTTTTTGCAGCAGTCGATTCTCAGTCCACCTCCTTGCCAACTACTAGTTATGACTGGACTAGCCCCCACCTTCAGCACCCTCACCAGCCCAAATACTCAATGAATTATTCAACGTTACGGTGACGATCATTAACGGAAGTACTAAAAACAAAGACAGACAAATTTGAGCTGGAAAACATGAGGAACAGACGTTATGTACGTAGACCATTATCAATACATAGTCCATGTCTGAATTCTGTACGAGCTATAAAAAATGCCGGCCCACCGATAATGACTAACTACCCGTCATGGAGAAAGCACTGAAAAAACAAAACAAAAACACTCTCTTGAATTAATTGAAAATGTCGACTTGTGCCCCTAGGTTGCCTTGTAACTGTGAAAACTGAATACTGTTTCCCATCATCTTCTCCCTGTCTTACCTCCTACTGATTGTCACACTAACTTCTCAACATCTCACTTCAAATCGAGCTCCCCAGCGTTGGGAGCACCTACGTTCGAGACAGCTGAGCACCAGGCTCAGGCAGAGCTCAGCTGTTGGCAGGAAGAGCTCTGAGCAAATGTATAACATGAATAATAAGAACCCACTACTGAAACTTTGTTTTGGGTGTCTGTGGTCCCTTGGCCTTATCCGTTTCAGGTTCAATTAAAAAGGAAATGCTCAACATTTCCACTTCCTTCCAGCAAGCTATCTCCTAACTATCCACTGTCTTCACTCTGCAGAGGGTACTACAAAATTTGCCTGTTTAGTGATTAACACGATAGGGTCCCCCTCTGGTTTAGGTTACTGAATTATATGGCACGCTAGAAAGCCTGCCTTTTGGTGCACCTTCAGATAATTTATTAAGTGTTTGTAGTTTGCTCGCGTGTATTTTGAGTTAAAGACCACCTGCAAATCCACTAGTTTCTGCAAGCCACAGAATGAGCTAATAATAAAAATGTTCCTGCATTATTAAAAAAAAGAATATAAAAATAAAAAATATGTTGAGATTTCCAATAAGATTATGTTAACAGTACTGTTGTTTAAAGAGATTATTCTGACTTAATTCTTAAACAAGAGAATGGTTAGCTATTTCAGGGCATTTATATAACTTCTCAAGAACAACAATAAATAACTCGGGTCCACCAGAAGATGTTAGCAAGACAGTCAGCTAAGGATGAGTCAAATAGCTATTAGTCATATTTGTATTGTGTGACACTCCTGACAACATACCAGCTGTCAAAATGCAATGTACTTTGCACCTACCATATTACCACCTATAGACGATGATGCATTCAGCAGCTAAAGCAAGGCTAAAGATGATGTAAATGTCAGGGAACTTTGCTTAGCTAGCAAAGTAGCCGAACAGCATCAGTTTTTTTAATTCCCAAATAGTAAAGTGCATAATCATGGTTATGAAAAGCATTCTCTACTCTGCACAAGCATACTGTGGACCAAGCATCAGAATAACATCTATGAGCAAAATTAAACATGGTGCTTCACTGAAGTTAGTAAAATTCTGTTTAATCACCCTTGTGCTGATTTCGATACTATTACTTATATCCAGCTAATACCGAGCATTACAGAAAACTGAATTTTAACACAATAGCATTTTAAACTAAAGGGTGGCTGCTTCTGAATCATGACGTTCAGACAGAACTTAAAGTTTTTCCAAGTATTCAGTGAAAGCTGAATTGCAGTATAATTTTCATTATATCATTTGAATATGAGCTATTCTTTTACAGGGATACTTACATGAGAGAGCTGTAGATGCATCCTGGGTTCAGGATCAAGAAACTGTCATCTGACGCTTAAATGTCTTGTGCTGTCAACATCCCCATCTCCTAAGGAAAAAAACACATTAACAGCTGGGGCAAATTCACAGTGGAAATATGGCAAAGGGTCACAATGTACAGTAAGATGCAGTTTCACAGTTGTCACTCTAAAGAAAATAGTGCAATCAGCGTCTCAGCGGGTGTCCCAGATAATCTGTTTTTACCTGAAGAAGCCTTTTGGAGGCTTTGGCAATACCTCCCTGCTCCTCTCTCTAGAGGAGCTTAGCTCCGCTTCACTGTCAGTGGCCTCACTCCAAGGGAGAGGACAGGCAAGAAGAGTCCCCCAGGCTGCCTAGTCCCAGCCCTTCTCACCACGACGCTGCCGACGGTCACCTCAAGAGCTCCGGCATCTTCCTAAATGCAAGTGCGGAGATTCTGGACAGCCCATAACACAGACCAGAGAAATAAAAAGCTTCCTTTGTCTTCGAAGGGGCGATGAAATACAAAATTCAACTGATCTTTTTTTTTTTTTTTCCTAGTGCCCAGGCTACTTGTCATAAGAACAGAGCAACAAAACCTCCAGAATAGGGTTAGAATAGTACAAAAAGAGAAAACAGTTAGTTGGTTAGTTGCCTGAGACTTCATATCCTCCTTTTTCAGTCCTGTTGTGTTTCACATATAATGAAAGCAAGGATAAAATACATTGTAATACTGCCGATCAAAATGAGCACACTACAAAGTAAATTACTTTTAATATTTCCCTGTGCTGGATAAGAAAGTAAGAATAACTGCACTGGATTAGAGTAAAGACCCACGTAGCCCCTCTCTTAAAAAGTGGATGCCTGAAGAATCTTCTTATAACAGAGTAAGCATATTTCTGCCAGAATCCAGTACTTTGAAGTCCATGGACTTCCTGAGTCAAAACTCATGTAGCCTTGTGTTTCTTAGCTCTTGATGGACTGATTTGCCATCAATAAAAATGTATGCTTCTTCTTCCTTTGTAAATCAGCATAACCAAGCTGAAAATTAAAAAAAAAAAAAATCTGGAAAAATTTATTCTCACACACCCTGCTAGGTTTTTTTTCAAAGCTGCCATTTATTTTCTATTTGAAACGGTTTTGTCAAATAGCTTAATCTTGTATCTGTATAAACTGAGCTACCAGCAACACACTAAAAAAATGCTGCAAATTCAATGCCAACCTATGACATACGACGTTATGCTGCTGCTAGTACTAGAAATGGAATCGGAGAAAGGACATTTCAAAAATAACTCCCAAAGTTCTTAAATTGTTGCAACAATTGCCTCACATGGGAATATAGATAACAATATAGTTTACAATGGACTATAAGTGGATTCAGTTTATAAAAAGAATACCCATATTTTCAGTAACTGTAGTTCATCATATTTTTAGAGCAATTTTTTAATGGCATATTTGAAATCTTCCAAAACATTCATAGATTTTTTTTGTTCCCCATAAAACCCAAGCCAATTTTACTTAGAATACCACCTATTCCAAAAATTTTTGAATTAATTAAGTACTTGATGTATTTGACTTCTATTCATCTGATTTGCGGTAACACGGACAGCTCAAGTACACTCCAGTTCAGCTGAGAACCTGCCATTTCACATGCCAACAATAAACCTGTATTTCAACCTGCTGCTTTTCCCCTCACCTCCCACTCCATCACCTGATTCGGAGGGGATACAATTCTATTCAGTCCTTTATACAGTGCTCCTTTTCATCAGGTCTATCTGAAGCGCTCTGATCTCTACGAAATGGGCTCTACAGAGTCTTTCTAGGAAGCGTATTATGTTTTCTAACTTTCATCAGACCATGATATAATAGCAGGAAGACAGTGAATCATCTGCTTGCTAAGCTTCGGGAGTATCTGAAGAGCATTAGCTGCAAAGCCACGTCCCATGCTCCTACATGGCATATAAGGCTGGCCTGGCACCAGCATGATGAAATCTCTCTCTCTGTATCTTTCATTTGTTTCAGTATCTGCTCATTATTTTCACTAATTCTCTTTGACCTTTGCATTTGGTTTCTCTTGGCTGGTTCCCTGGAAGCTCTACATTTTTTGAATTCAAGTACTCCAACAACTTTTGCAGCCACTCAGTTTATCTTGATATACTTTATTACCCTAGAGATTTTCAGTTTACACTGGCTTAATGCAATATCTTGACTGTGTTATACCAAGAACCAGGAGAAAAAGATTCTGTACTATGAATTTTTCTTTCTGTTATGCAGGAGATAAGCTGATTTAGTAATGTTAGCTAGTAAAAATAGATAGAAAGCAACGTAATTTATTGTGGCTGCTACTAGCGACAAAAAGAAAGTCTTCTGAAGAGAGCATATATTTATTTTACTCAAGAAGGCCTGTTTGTTTATCTCATAGAGCAGCTAAAACTAACATATTTTGTAACATACTTGTGTCTTGATATTATGCCAAACTACTTTGAATGTTTTCCTTAATCTCTCCTCTGACATTAGTATGAAAAGGTAACTAAGCGTTTATGGAGATTGCTTCTTTGCTTAGAAAATTCCTTAAGAGAAAATTATATTTAGTTTAGTCAAAGTTGGACAGGAAATATTTCCCAGCATGTCTGGATTTTAGCGAACGATCTTTAAATTCAAAGCTCTGAGCCATGTCAGCAACTCCAGTTTGTTGTTTCAGGCTTGCAGACCCAGGTAATCTTCACCAAAACCAAGAAATCATTCTCATTAAGACAATCTTTTGCTTTTCCCCTTAGCCACATGTTCTAAATTATGCAAATGAACAAAAAGAATATAGCAGTGAAAATAACGATACACCCTCCACACCCAGATTACAGCGCAGCTTTCAGGGCATGGAGACCAAGGATATACAAAACAGTCCTGAACAACAAGAGCAGTGATGAAAAAAAAAAATTAAAGAAAATACACACACACACACACACACACACAATATGCAATAAAATATAAACATACACACATACTTCTAGAGAAAGCAAAATATTTCAGCAAATGCTAGCTTTTTCTAGTACATATGTATAATGCCAGAGAACAGACAGGACTGATTGCCAGATTTCCAGCACGCATACATTTCACTCTCTCTATATAAAGGCGTCAAGAAAAAGAACATTTTATTATTTCTTATTTCTTGGATCTTTCAAATAATTAATTTCATCATACTAGCATCCACTTTCATTTATTCAAAGTATTAAACAGATAGCACATCTGTATCTGATACTTCACAAACATCTGATCTGTTAAGAGTTACGCTTAAACGTGGGCAGTTTTCCTCTCAGGACAAATTATGGTCAAATTATGGAGGGCCCGCTTTGTGAAGTGAAGTTGGGCAACAACAAATTAAGTATAGCTTAATAGGCCTCATACAACAAAAACACTGTGTCTCCAACTTCCTTCCCAGTTACACCCCTTAGAAGACTTTGGCTCCAGAGGAAGGAGAGGGTTATTACTGAAAGATTATTACAGTCCAGTATTGGCTTATATCATGACATCTTCACGTGTCTTAAGAACCAGTAAGTAAGTAGCACTTGCAGGACTCTGTAAAGCATCACTTCTTTACATAATAACTGTTACTATATGCTTTTTTCACGTGTTCCTTAACTCCTGAGGGAAATGCAGCCTGTTGTGAGCCTCCTCCCCTCTAAGATGATTCATCTTCGCAGTGAAAACCAAAAAGAACATTATAAACTACCACATTTTTTATACCCTGGAACATCTATGAGATTATTCTAACAATTTCTTGCCCTGTACAATTCATAGCTGAAGGCAAATTGACTGCATTGCTGTTACAGTACAAGGAGGCTTTGGCATAAGACAATATGCATTTTGCTACTAATGTTCTGCAATGCATGGCCTGTGTTAAAGGAAATAATTACTGCCCCAGAAGGAAGTACTACTTTTAGTGTTGGTTTATCAAAATTTAACACCTGCAGATAATATTAGCAGCAGACAATTAACAGTATGTATAGGATAACAGTTAAAAGATAGATTGTTACCAGTTTCTTTCACAAAAATTTTAAATTAAAATACTATTGTTAAAACTGCTTATACAGGATAAGGCTTTCAGCTGTATATGCACATTGCCTGTGCTGGAGGAAGAGGGTTTGTTCCTTTCTGGATTTTTTGAGGCAAATTTTTCTAAGCCGGTAAATAATTTAACAAATCTTACAAGCACTAAACATACTAAGTCAAAATGTGCATGCGGCTTTTAAGGTGTCCACGTTAGTGGAATGATGTAAATATCCTTTAGGAAAAAGTATTTATACTATGGCAAAACTACTATATTAGTAAATCCAGAGTTAATCAATGCAACCTAATTAGTTGAAAATGATCTATTCGTCATGAAGAAATTCCTTAACATTGAATGGCATGCAAATTCTCATGTCCTATGAGACATGGAAATGATGAGACCTGTTTTGGAAATGATGGCAAAAGCACATGTCACTGCAGGAATTACTCCAGTAACTTTCTGGCAGAACGTATGCCATTTTGAATCATGCCGTTGTCACCATAGAAACACGGCTATCTTTATAACAAACAAAGTTTTCATGGTATTTACAGTGAACAAGAACTCAGCTCTAGGAATATAATCCTCTTACGTGAAGAATTCTCCTAGGAATAACAAATTCCATATTTGCTATTCAAATTGAACTGCTACCCTGTGATAGGGCAATTTATGGCACGTGCAGAGACTTTTTTTCTTTTTTTAAATGTGAAACCCAAGACTATTTTCATGATATATATCTTCGCCTACAACAAGTTTTAGTCACTCTTCCACGCAGAACACAAAATAGAAAATATTATTTATGTAGCACTGGCAGCATGCTAGACATGTATGTTGGGCCACCATTTTCCATAGCTTAACGACTGTTCTGAAGTAAGCAGCTACTCTTCTCCTTCCTTGCAGTAACAAGTCCTACAAAGATGTCTCGAGCATGCATACGGTTTAGAGTTAAAAAATTGATTTTTAACACCCTGTTGATATCTTCAAAAGCCCTTTTTCATCATACTTTGTTTTTAAGCAAACCTAGAGCACATCTTGCTCAGCTGGTCCCCCAAAGTAGCTGCACACAAAGTACCTAAATGCAGAGGCCCGAGGAAGCAGTAAGATGAAAAGTAAACCCAAGAAACTTAGGTGAACACATCAAGAACTCTTTTTAAGATCAAGATCTTTTGAATTTATGGCTTTCACTTTTCACCTTTTTTTTTTTTCCCCCACAGTTCTTAATTCAGTGCCCAGACACTTCAGTAACAGAATCACAGGATAGCTGCGGTTGGCAGAGGGCTCTGGAGATTGTCTGGTCCAACCCCCTGCTGAGGCAGGGTCAGCTGGATGCAGCAGGTTGTCCAGGACCGTGTCCGGTCAGGTTTTGAACATCTCCAAGCATTGGAGACTCCACAACCTCCTTGGGCAACCTGCTCCAGTGTTCAACCACCCACAGTTACTCAAAACAAAAAAAACACCGTCCCCACTTTGATTCAGAACTCTTTCCTCTCCCCTAAATTACAATATACTGTAGTCTTTCAGATTCTTTTAGTATGTATCACATTCCTTCAAAACTAAATCGGATAGTGAAGATGAAGGAAAAGTCTCAAATTGCACATTTAAAGGATCAATGTCCAAAAAACATTTTTTATTTTTATTTTTTTTTACTTTTTCCCTACTTTTTTGTTCTTTTGCTGTTCCATTCAACCAAGAATGTAAAATTATATAAATATTTGTCAAGCTAAATGTTTGTTCTATTTTAGGTTGTAAAGTAAACCTGAAGTACAAAATGAAATACAAAGACAGAGGAACAAGAATAAATATTGTGGACCAAATTTTGAAATGTTTCATTTGAAAGTACTAGAAGTATCTTATGAAGAAGTATCCTGTTTTTTGGATCACTGTTCTCTGAACAAAGTAACATATATAAATATATATTTTACATACCTCTAATATCTTCCCTTCTGAAATCTTTATTTCCTTGATGAAAAGGTAGTTGCCAAATGCTTTTTTGACCAATTCTTGTAGTTTTCTTAAAGATATTAGCAAACATGTCTTCATTTTCCTGTTTACATTTCCAAGATGTAAGATTTGGATTTCCTTTTTAACTAATTATGTTGCACTGATTAACTTTGGATTTACATTGCCAAGAAATGTAAATTTACATTTACATTTTTAATTCCGGATGGGTGAGAATTCTGTGTCTTTCATAAAGGTTTTTCTTTTCATCAACGGCTTAAAAGATGAATTATATAACATAATAATTTAAAAAGTCTTCAACGAGCTGAATAAACATTTCCTCCTTTTTCCATTACTTACTTAGGTCAGCCACATCAAATTATAAAGATCCTAAAATTATAGAGCAGTTTGATAGCTGTCAAATTTCCAATCATCTCCATATTTTCTGTATTTCTAAAGATGCAGGTGTTCCCAGTCCCTAACAGCTACGCATCAGAAACCGGCCAAGCCAGCAAATACAGTCAACAATGATGGACTCAGAAGCCTAAAATAAACAGAACTTACCTTCTGCTCTTTCCTTCAAGATATCTGCAATGATATCTTAGTTTTAGGAAAGTTTTATGAAACCGAACTTGACGCTTGAAAGTCGATTTTTGAATATATGCCGTATAAAACATAGTTATAAATGTTCACTAGTAGGTGAAATACTAAACAGGAAACAAAATATATTCTCAGCACATTTCATGTTCTCATAATAAATTGATCATTCTGAAAAACAGGAAACATACTAAGAAAGCTAATGAATTGTTGCTTTAACACAGTTCATCAAGATACGGCCTTTAAAGATCAAGATAAAAAAAAAAAAGAGGGTGAAGGTAATTTTCTGGAATTAAATTCACTTTTTGTAAAATACAATTAAATATTTATCAGTGAATTACAAATGTTAAATTTGTACTACAAATCTCAGAGCAAATTGCTCTGCATTGCTCTTGACCCAGAGAGCACTGAGGAAGTGCACAACATTGAATTTTACTTTTTGATTATTGATGATGAATCTTTCAAGCACAAGAAACTTCTAATTTGCCTCAGTTACAACTTTCAGTGTTGTAACTTTGTCAGTGATGAGATGCAAGAGCTGCTCCGATCCCTTAAGCATCATGTAATTAACAAATACTTGATGGAAAAAGTGCAACACCTTGTAAATAAGATGTGCAAACAGTTGTTCAAAATTACGGCAGTGTTCAAGGAGATGCACACAAAGCTTAAGAAAATTTCACAGCTACTCATGCTATCTTCATGTCATATAAACTTGCTCAACATAATGACGCTTGCAAAAATAAGACCTTCAGACAACTTCTGAACACGTCTTCAGTTATTTTATTATATTTTCAACCCATGCGCTTTGCCTGAGCAAACGACATTTTCATGGAATAAAGTCACCTTTATGGTGATGACTAAGTCACTCCTGCAAGATTTCTTTGCCTTCTACTGTGTTTCACAGAAGACCTCAGTCCTGTATTTTCTCTAGGCTTTCCTGACAGCGCTCAAATTTATATGCACATATTGGTGCTTTCCAGTCATTTAATTGGGCTTTACCGTAACTCTTAGCCACTTATAAGCAGTTGCTTCAGTAGACTTATAGTTTCAAAACAATGATTACATGTCCTTGATCTTCAAGTTCCATTACCAGAAGTGACTTAAGGTACTAAGGACTTTCAACTTCATTGAGAGACAAGAGACTTCAAAGATCTTCAAAGACAGATAGATGTTGATCTCTGCAGAATATGATTTCTCAGTGTTTTTGCCCAAGAGTTGGAAACCTACAGCTCCATGTTAGACCACATGGCTCTGCTATGCAGCAAATGGTGAGAGTACAACCCCAAAAATGAGACGAGCACCAGTGTTGGCAGTTTGTCTTCGGTGTTGCTTAAACTAGAAACGTTAAGGGTCTTACATTTACTATGGACGCATAACCTCAAACCCTTCCCTGGAGGCAGGTACCTTTGCCTGCCCTTTTACACAGTACAGGGCTAACCCAGCGGCACGGGAGGAGATGTGGCACTCCTCTTGCGCAGGAGCCCCATCATTACCTCCCTCACTGACAGTGTGAGCAGTGTGAGCTCTGTTGAACACAAGTTTTCTAATCGTTGTTAGATTACAATAGATTAATTGGGAAAAGGACTGGAGAGTCTGGTTTTCCCTAGTGCAAGAAATAGTTAATTAAGCAATTAATCCAAGCACAGTAGAGTTCCTTAAAAGGAGAAAAAGAGAAAAAAAGAAATCTTCATTTTAAGAACATCTTGGCTAGGACATTCACCTGGGACATAGTAGATGGGGGCTCAAGACTTCTCAGGGAAGTACAGCAGACAAACGGATCCTCTTTTTTAGAAAATATCCAGAAAATATTATTATAGAAAAGTAAAGAACAAATGTAGCTTCTATCAATGAAATAATCCACTTTCAGACATCTAATGTTCTTCTATTTGAACATACATTAATCCTGTCAAAACATTCCCAGATACCACTGTCACCAGACCAGTGGAATAGAATAAATACAATAGGCATATCCTTTAACTGCAGGATCTAGGATATTGTGGTCCTATGAGAAAGTTCTCAGTAATTCAGAATATACTAAACATGATTTGTACTCAGTTTTTGTGACAACCTAATCTTTCTTTCTGGATTATTTTCTTTCAATTAGCTTTGTCAATAAAGTGAATTTGTTAGTGTTAACTCACTTTATTTCCAAACAAACGAAATAAGAAATAACAGTTATTTCAAGAGTCTCTCTTTCCCCATGCAAATCACACATATGCTTGGAAGATAGACGTTTTTATATTGTAATAATGACAGTAGCTAAAGAAAACATTTGTATATAAAATTAGAAGCTATGATGAATATGGTCCAGGATTTATTAGTGGGAACTGTAACAATGTATCTTGAAAATTTAACAATGATCAGAAGAAAGTATTTATGCTCCTAACATTGTATTTCACTTCTCATTATTTTCTCCTTCCCCTTCCCCTGCAACACCCTCAAAAAAGCTAATGGCATTATAATTTCATCAAAGATAGCACATTTTTTTCTTTTGGAAGGTCCAGATGGAGATCAGGGAACCAAATCTCTCACTTGACAGGAGAGTATCCCTAAGCATTCAACAGTGAAATAAAGGAGACACACAAGAAGGACTCTGTGGACCCTATGCACCATTGCAAAGAGTTTCACTGCAAGTGTCCCAAAATGCTTTAACAAGTCCTTTAACTCATCTTAATAATGCCAAATGTTTTGTTGTCTTGGTGCATTTGAACTTCTTGGGAGATTTGACCTGAATTCCCACATCATTTAGGCCACTCTGAAGCACCATTTTTCAACAGGTAAACGACTAACCAAAAGAATTGGTGTTTTATCAACTCCAAGGCTGGAGAATTACTAGCCACTTGAGTTCGAACACTATTAGATGTATTTTTCTTCAGAATCTGGTTACCCACAAGGGATTGCTAACATGAATTTAAGATGCTTGTTTTTTCTAAGATGAGGAGGATAGTACTTCAGAGAGTGCCAGGAAGAATGGTTAGGAACGTGCATAGAAGTCCTTCTGTTCTGCACTGGAAGGAGTCCAGTTCAACCCCTTCTGATGCACACCAGATTTAAAAGTCTTAAATTTTTTCCCAAATGTTTCTTCTTTGTACCCCTATGCCCCAAACACAATGAACAACATCGAATATAGACCACACAATTGTTGCAGAAATTTTCTCTCATGTACAGAAAATGTCTTACGTGATTTTTACGGTTTGCTTTGATTTTAGTATGAATGCTTGTTAAATGGCAATGACTTTCAGATGGAAAGAGGTTTATTCTTTCCAAAGACTGGGATTTAAGACAGTCAAGGGATCAGCGAGCTCATTTTTCAGATTTTCGTCAAATTTGTCCTCTTACTGGTAGCTCACTTTTAAATTAAGATGATACCCTACACTGTAAAAGAAAGTGAATTTTAAGGGTGTTTGTGTTTTTTCAATAAATAGGAAATATACTATGAAAAATAGCATATTACGTTTAGGCAACAAGAATGTATGTGCACCAAGCATTAATACAAGTTTGTGAGTTCTTGTTTCTCTATTCTGTTAATCTTTGATTAACTGTAAGATCTTAATCTTTTAAAAAAAGCAAATTCTATGCTCACTACAAAAAAGTTGCAAGTTAGAAGTTCAGACAAAAAATAGATAAGATATATGCAATTTGCGAGATGTTCAAAGCCATTAGAATGAAACTTGAAGCCAAGGGCTACAGAAAGCACTTTTCTCATTGTTAAAATCATCAACTTGGGGGACGCAGACTTTGTTCAGAATGAGATACAATGATGTATCAAATAGACTTTTGAAAGCATACCTAGCCTGTCTCCGATTTCGTTTAATTTTAAATAAATACACTTCCAAAGCAAAGGGAAACACAATAAATTAAACTAACGTCTAATCTTAGAGCGTATGAGCACCAAAAGCAGCGAATAGACCCTGTAATGGTTAGAGAAATTATTCCTTTGGAGAGACTAAACACCCAGACAAGCTGATTAGTAATTCCATTTCCGTTTATAGAAAGATGGCATTTGCAAATTCATTTTATTTAGATTTAATTAGCATATATTGGTAAAACTCCTCTATAGTAGATTTATATAAGTCTTGCAGATGCTCAAAGGATTTAAAGTGCGCATATTTTACCAATATAAATGTCCTAAAATATATATGTCCTCCCCCTAGCCTCCCTTGCAAAAGAAAATATGAATGAAAAATGAGATAGCTGTCAATCAAAATAAGAGCCTTTTCATTTCGAATGACTTGCACTCTGAAGAATTTTCTGGCATTAGGATCCTAACGTATTTCGTTTGTGGGCAACGGGCATAAAAAGCAACATGCAGACAATAAGCCAGGGTAGCTCCACAGTAAAGATAATTTATATACCCTGCTTGAGAAGTAGCTGTTCGCCAAAACACTGAAAGCTTAATTAACTACTGCTGAATTTGAGTTATTGCCTGTATTTGCTTTCGTGTGATACATACCTAGAGCTTCCACTTGAGTCAATATGCCACAGAGGGCTCCTTACTGTAGGATTTGTTGTTACTATCTCTCAAATACTTTAAATTACGATACATTAATTTATAGACATTCTTTTCTATATAGAATATCCTATGTGCCTAACTTGTATCAATTCAATCTTTAGAAGCATATTTCTGGTCACTGAAGCGTGGAAAAATAATATGCTGAGAAATACCCAAGCACATATTCTTGTCAACGTACAAAAGGAGTGTTATTTACTTAAATATGTTTAACTGTTTGACAGTTATTTCATTAAGTTTAATTCGCTGAAGCCCATCTATCACACAAGATATTTTTTAGCAAAAAATGTATAAATAAAACAGCTAAGGGCTCAGTATAATGTCTTATTACCCATCACTCAGTTCCATCCTCACTGCCCACAAAAATCACTTTATATTGTTAAATCATCAATTACTATTATGTTACCACATACAAAATACTGATTTAAAATATTACTACTCCTGAAAATAGAATATGTTAAACATGAATATGAAATTGAGGATGTTTTCCAGAAGGTCGTATGTGGTTTTTTCTATTCTTTTACTTACTTGTGAAGTTCTATATTTAATGTCATTATCCTTCTATCTAGCAGTGAGCTACCTAGCATCATCCACGGATCCAAAATCATGTCCAGCATGTCTAACATCAAGGACAGTAAATTACTAGGTCTCAGGCTGGGATTAGCCTTGATTACAGATAAACCTAGATTATATCACAAAGACCTTCATTCAACCAAGTTCATTCTATTGCCAAACACTGTAACTATAGAAAGAAAGACGAGAAGAAAAAAGAGAGACAGACAGACAGACAGACTGAAGTCTCAACAGAAACCTCTCTGGCCCACAGAAAAGGAATGATGGTTTTCCTTGAATCAGTGGCAAAACCTGAACGATTCTTTGGAAGTTTCAAGGATATTTAGCATAATGAGAAAATACTACTACCTGAGCTGCTATTAAGCTAGCCTCCATTGTGAGAGAGCAACAAAAATGGCACTGTGGACTTCTATACCTACATTTTCTTTCACTTTAGCGTTCCACAGCAAATAAGTGATATTATAAGTAGAAAAACATTTTTCTACCTGCCAGCTTTATAAACTCAACCTGCTAAGCGGCATCCCTGCAGGAGGACTTAGGCTCTCAATGACGATGCAGTGAGTGCACAAACCACAGCCTCACTGATGTACAAGCAATCCCTTGGTCTTCAGAGCTTGGGCATAATTGATTGGAGCCCATAAACAACACTAAATTGTTGACGATGTACCAGAAGGGCCAGAATCCAATTTATTCCGGCCATGCCGCCTCTGCATTGCTTGGTAGAGTATATGCAGCAAATCTTACCTCTATAACTCAAGTCAGCAGACACGTAGCTGAGTACATGAAAGGACACATTAGTTGAATAATAAACTCTCTCTCTGATAATCACTTGTCACAGTAGTGCTGCATGTTAAGCACAGCAGTGGAACTTAAAGTGGAACTTTGTACTAAAAATCAACCATGAAGGGCAATGAACTTGAAGGATGTAGTTGCAAATGCAATGTCAGGACCTACACACTTAGGAGCAGTCTGAGACTTTGGAATAGTCTTTTAGATTTGCACCCAAAGCAAAACCTTTTTTTTTTTTTTTTTTTTCTATATTTCTCTTTCATCTATACTGCTTATTTGTGCGTTCTGAGGTAAATGCGCATGGCTAAGAGCGTGATGATTCTCAGTATGGAAATCTTTTGGATAGTCCATACAATATAATTCTGTTTCTCAACAGCAAGCTCATATTACAGAAATACAACAATGAAAAACTGCCTTCTGGAAAAGGACTCATACAAAAAGGAATGACCAGCAAAGCTAGAAAAGGTCAGCTGTGCAGAAAAAAAATGAGACCATATCAGTAAAATGACTGGCAATAAATCAATGCCAGGTGCTGTAAATGGATTAAAACCCTCAGCTTTCTGCGCAATCTGTCAACAATCAGACAGCCAAAGTTGGCAGCTGTGGCAGGGACATGAAAGAATCTCATAAATGTGTCAGTTCCATATCTAAGTACCAAATCTTTCACATAAGGCAAACGTTAAGAGAAGTATTTCCTACTGCGACGGGCCTATTTAGCATTTCCTTTCCTTAAACTATTATAATCTACTATTTGAATGTAGTCAGGTTGTGAAGATTCCTAGCCTTCATATTTTTAGTGTTCATAATAATTAAAAAGCTTTTCCCATTATACAGGAAGAGTGATGAGAAAACCACTTGGGTTCAGCTAGATTCAAATAACCTATTTTTATTAATTCCATAGTTATTAAAACTCTATTGTTATAGACAACTCTAGGCAATGACTAGCAGATTATACACAATGCTAGTCAGCTTGCTTTCTACAATACAGAACACAGTGGTCAGCACTAAAGAATAATTTAAAGAATATTACCTAATTCTTATTCACTGCCATCTTAATTGCATTCGGCAGAGAACATAATCCTACAGAGATACAGTAAATTTGCACATATATTCTGGAAAAATCAATTAGGAATTAATACCACTCAGCTACTTCTGTCCCCAGAGACTTTAAACACAGCGTCAGCTATCGGTTCAGACCACTGTCCTAGTACAAATGGGAGAGTGGAAATGAAGCTCTTATATTGTCTAGGCTGTCACATCTCCTCTCTCAAAATTTATTCCATTTCATTTACGTGAGACGAAGACAAGCAAGAAAGAAAAAGGGGACAACAAAGTGATTTGTTGGTCTAACAAATCCCAGCTACCACAGCAATAAAATTTACTAGAGCTGCTTTGCACTATTTTGCCGTGTGGGGAGAACTGACTCCAGGATAGAGGAGCTACTAACGTGGCCCCTCTTATTCCCAATCAGGAAAACTGAGCATGGGGAAAACTGAGCCCAGAAGAGGCTCCATCTGATACTCAGAGTGCAGGAGATAAACAGAAACAAATTAGCGCATAGGCTGGGAAAAGTTCATTATCGTCTTCCACTAACATGACGCGAGAGCTGGATAGTATCCGTTACCATACAACCTTATCAGAAGCTCTTCGTTCCTTTGGAAAAACCAAAAAGAGTATCATGTGAGCTTTTGATGCTGTCAAAATGCCTGTAGCTGGCAGAGGCAGAGCTACCCGACTTGCTGACAAAGTCCATCCGTTACTGTCACACAAAAGAGGAGGCACAATTAACCGCCTCTTGAAGAGCTATGGCAGCCTTGCAGCAGCTCATGACTGAAAGCTCCCCTCAGCAGGTGAAAGCCAAAACATCTCACAAAACTGCCAGCTGCCATCTGAAGCAGCACAGAGGAGCACTGCTGTCACTGACAATCCTTGAAATATGCCTGGCCTCCTCCAACGGAGGAACTCAGGAAGATTCAGGGTCTGAAGCGGAGTATCCTTCCCACCAAGCACACATCTACCACCGAGACAGTGCCCGCTTCCTCAGCAGAAGTGGATGGCATCAGCTGGGAACTCAGAATAGCTAAAACTCAGCATTGCCTGCAGTGCCAGCACCATGAAGCCCCGAGAAGAACTTAAAACAAATATGATTTAGCGCCTGGCCTCAGGGTTAGTGCAAAGGGCTCAGATGTCATGCAGAATTGCTGTATGCACCTTCCTTAAGCGGCGTTTTATTCAGTTGAGCTTTATATACATTCAGACTGACTCCCTTAACACTTATATTCCTTTAACTGATTCAGAGGAGATAAGAATTTAAGGAAGAAAACAAACAATACTTACCACAGATGAAATGAGGTTAGAGACTCGGGAAAAGTCTGGTAATGCTACTACAGAAATAAAAATAAAAGAGTCTCTTCCCTTGCAAATCTCCCACGTATAAAATCAATGCAGAAATACTATGGCCACGCACAACCCCTCCTGTAATTATTTTGTGTGAGGATATTTTCACCATTATAAAATAGCTATTTTTATATCTCCTAAATCAATACTCTTATGTCATGTCTGATTGATTCGTCTGGCAGTTCAGAAGCAACCTAGGCATCTTTATAAGCCCCAGGATAATCAATATTTCTATGTATCCAGGCATATATGGCATTCATACACATATACGAACATACATACCAAGTAAACTGGGTATTCCTTGTTAGATCTCTGATAGGAAAGAAAAGCATAAGTTCAAATGGTCACAGTTCAAAGCCTATAAAATATAAGAAAGATACTATCCTGCCTTTGTGTAAGAAAGGAAATTTATTACAAATAAAACAACTTCTTTCCCTATCCGTGAAGGCAATCAAAATGATTGATATCGCAACTCATTTTCTACACATGAAAGAAAATAAGCAAACCATTTGAACTCATTTTCTTAGAAGCTTACCTTCTTTTTGCCAATAGATTTAATTTTTTTTTCTTTATGTAACAACAGATGGATTTGGCTTCCAGCTAAATTGTAGTATTGAAAACCTAGCAAGAATCTATTCTTTTTTTTTACATGCCTATATTCTTGTCATTCCCTATTCTGGAAAACAAATTGAAGTTTTGTGTTTGTTCGGCACTAATTTAATTCTGCCTCTCCAAAATAAAAATATCAAGAATTATAACACTCTTGAAGTTACTCCTATGTATGTGTCTACAAGCTTCACGTTCTGTCTATTATTTGCCGATTTTTCCTGCACTTGTTAGAATTCCTGTGAAACCCAAAATTAATTGATGTCAGCCTAGTTAGACACCACAGTTCAATGGCAAAATATTTTTGAAGTGCTAATCTAGTGTTTATTCAGAGACTTCACAGAGCTTCCATCTCCCAAGAGCCTATCATTTTAATAAACCTTGAAAAAAACCACACTTATTTGTTGCTGCATTTTACCATTTTTCCATGAAGATAACTTGGGGAATCTGTGTCTCCAGTTTTTTTTGTTTTTTTTTTTTAAATAAAGAAATACAATTCAACATATAATGAATACATTTTTATGACGAAACGGGTATGGAACAAATCTGTCAAACTAGGATTTAAACAGAAACTATGGGAATTAAAGACAATTGTCAAGCAACTCTGGCACCATCATTTAAGTAGATATCTGTTTCCCTCAAATAGTTGCTCTGTTTCTCAGAGCAGCGAAGCAAAGCATCCTCCCAGTAAACCTTTTTTTAACCCTCTTAGGGGGAGAAAGAAGAAAAACATTTTCCAACAGAATAAATCTTACTCATGCTGCAAATTTAGAACCTCTCCCTTCAGACTCTGGCTTCCTTTTCCATTTAGTTACATACAAACTGTTAAGCTAAAAAATATTTGCTGTTTCTATCTTTACCAAACTAGTGTACCACATCAGATATTCTGTGATATCAGCCGTAACTTAAAGAATACCCATCTTTCCAGTGTTCTGTAAGGCTATACATCCTTGAAATGTCAATGTCCACAAAAATAATTCAAATGACACAAAATCAGTCATTCCTACCGAAGTCACTGCTAGGCTTCTGGTCAAAACCACGAGGGACCACCCCTCAAATGAAAAAGAAACAGTAAGGAGATCACGCACAGAAAAGAGAAAAACCAATAGGAAAGCTAGAAATTAAAGAAACAAAACGAAGAAAAAAATATTTTAACATAGCAAGAACAGATAACATTCAGTGGCAAAAAGAATTTGCTTTGGCTAAACATTTTGACACAATGAACAATTCAGCAACATAATTATTGAGTTTTTAAATAATGAATATGATTTTAAATAATCAGTGAGGACACAGTGATTGTCACCAAATATTATTATGTCAACATCTACTATCCATACTTCTCCAAGGCAGAAGTTAGTGTGCCATGGATGCAGATGAGTTACCAGCACATCAGTGATTTCACAAGTCCGCCATACGATCAACATGTTTCCGTGTTGCTATCAACGTTCAGTGTGCAAACAGACTACGTCAAAACCTGCAAGAGACAAGCACTTTCCAAAGACATAACTGAGACATTACTAACATTTTAAAAATATTTTCTTAACCTCCACAAACAGGTAACTGGAGAAAAGAATAACTGTAACACTATAGAAAAGAACAAACGTATCTGATGTACCCAGGAGTAGTGAAAAAGTGAAGAACTGTGACCGTTACGGGAAAGATGTCAATATGTAAATTGTACAAATGGTTTTCTACTAGGAGAACGAAGTAGAAAGCATACGAATTAGCTTGTATTAGGATTAAACAACAATCAGTAGTGCAAGGGATACTATTTTGGGCATAATTAAAGTAGCCAGAAAAATCAGATTTTACAAAGCTAACATGAGTTAAAATGTTAAGACAAATAACAGCAAAGGTTCACCAAGCAGCAGCAAAGAATTCTAAATAAAGGTCATTCCACTTATCACAGAGGAATGGAACCGTGAAGAGAAAACACAGAAAGTGTTAAAACGTGAACCTTTTTTTTCCTGCAAATCAGTGAATTGCAGCCTGGGCTTTTGTAAATCAACAGCAGGTTTACACCAACAAAAGATGCGCACTTAGAAAACATCAGCATCACACCTATGAACGTTTTTGAGAAGTCAGACAGCATTACACTTTATAAGGTTTCAAAACCAGACAAGATAAAAATCAAGAGGGCTAACTGCTATAGGAGCTATACGGACGCTAGCAAATGTCTCATTACTTCTTAGGTTTAGGAGATCACCAAGAATCAGATCTCCAAGGAGCGGTAAGAAGACACCACTTGCCTTCCCTTCTTCCCCCTCTCTCCCTTCCTGCTCCAAGACATAAGACTTAGAGATATCACAGGTCCATACTGATTAGTCAGGCAGTTTTAAGTTCAGTCCAAATCATTCTTACAAGAGCAAATAAAATATCTGGGGAAAACAACGTGACTGACAACCAAGACAGCTTCCAAAAAAAGCCATACTTCATACTAATCAGATACATCCAAGTGGGCACTCAAAAATAAATAATTATAAAATAAACTCCTACATTTTTCAGTGACAGAGCATACTAATTTAGTTTATTTTTACTGTATAAATTAAATGAAAATTTGGCAAATGTCCACTTCTACACTTCCTAACACAGTTTTCTGACTCAGACAGCTATCTGTGGAAGATGAGAATGAAAAAGTGAACATTTCACCACATCGCAAGGCATCCGTAAACAAAGACAGATAAAATCCTGTTTTGCCTTTCCACTTTCACCCCAAGAGTATCGGATCATCAATTGACCCAAGTGGAAATCAAGAACCACTGGAGCTAGGAGAATTACCCAAACTTGATTGCAGTGAGGGCATGGCTTGTAAAATAGGCAAAGCTTAAACACACCGTTATGCATAGGCATAGCAGTATTGCAGAGTCTTTCAGAAACAAAGAGATGCAAAAAAATGTCTGGGTGCTGATGTATTCTCCTGTATCAGAAGGACTGGACCAGATCATCTCCAGAGGTCCCTTCCAACCCCAACTGTTCTGTCATTAAAAGATTTCCTGTATGATGCAGGTAAATCAAACAGATCTCACGAATTCAGAAAAAGTTATTTCCTATGCCTGCAGGTTTCAGGGGTCCAGAAGCATTTTGCTCGCTACCTTTCTCTGGGATATAAGCTGGGATTACTTGAGGTTCTTCTATACTTTTGTGCTTCTTTATGAACACTGAGCCGTCCGGATTTTAGAAATCCTCACAGCTGGCTGACAGCCGCCGTCTACTCTTCAGCCTACACTAACAAAATAGGCGCCTGAGCCTTTTCCGAGATAAAGGGGTATTCTAGCGTGACAGCAGCCATGGCACAGTTAGCCGCAGCGGAGTCCACGCTGGCGAGAAGCGCTACGAACAGCTTCACAAATGAAAACAGAAGAAACACTTTTGCCTGCTTTAAGCAAGTCTTAAGCACTAGCGCTAGGTAAACCAGTCCACTTGCTAAAGGCAAGGGAAGGGCACTGAAAAACCCCTTTCAAGAGGGTTCCTCAACTAGCAGCAATTTAAGTGTGTTTGCTGGAGAGTTAAATCGCATCAGGAACAACCTTCAGAAGGATGTCTGAAATGTGAAGCTAAGGAAAGGTCTCAGAGAAAAGACAGGCAAAGCGCCCGCCTGCCACACCAAGGGGAGCACGTTCTCAGCTCAGACTGAGCTACCTCAAAGCGGCAGGAACCAAGCCTAAAAAGCCAGAAGCTTTCGGTTTGCCTTTTTCCCCTGGGTTGGTTGGTTTGTTATTTAATCCACGATAAGATTCAGATGTCCAGAGAAACTGCCTCGCGCAGAACTGACTGCTCAGGATGAACAAGGAACTTACAAAGCAAATGGCAGAATCCTCAGCATTTTATATGCAAAAAACCCACAACTTTCTGTTCTTAAATTAAATTTCCACTAAAATAAAGGGAGAGGAAAGAGGGGGACAAACCTGTCATAAAAATATTTGTGGTCAATACTGATAAAAATGAAATATGGATGTGAACCTTCTCTTGATATAATCGTTATTGCGTTACTCAAACCACAGAACAGCAGCGAGCACGTTTGCTTCAGAGTACGAGCAGCGCAGAAGCTGTAAGGATCCTGCAGACCACCAGGGCGTACCGCGCTTAAGGAGAACGCCAAAGCAACTCAGCTCAGATTCTTATGAAGAACATAAGGGAAAGAAACAGCAGGGATGAACACAGGGCTCATACCCTGAGGACCCGAGGAAGAAAACTATCTTGAAGGCAGCATCCTAATAAATGTCCTCTGGAGAGCGCGAGCAGCATCACTGTGCAGTGTTACGGATGTCAGAGGGGGCACGCGTTCGGGGGAAGCCCATCCACAGTTGTATGATCAGAGCCTGCCGGATGGTTTCCAGACACTGGTTACAGTCAGGATTTTCTCGTTTGGTTTACGTACGTCGTTTCTTTACTACAGTCACAAGAGTGGGGACTTTCTAAGTGAGCGTGCCTCTTGCTTATAACCCAGACTTTTAATATATATACATATACACATCATTTATGGAAAGTACAGTAGAAGAAGTAGTTATGTTTAAATTGCCTATTGCCTCATAACGTGCCTTCAAAATAAAATCTATTACTGGAATGGAAAAAAAGAGAGTACAGTATAAAAGTGATAAACGAAAAAGTGGACAGATTCACTTTCTCAGTAAATTTAAAAGCACAGCAAACCAGGAAATCCTGCATGGTGTTCAAAAGCCAGACAATAAGAAAGGAGTAACTCTGCCTACCTACAAAAAGGAAAGAAAATATCTTATGACTATATTATAGCTTATGAAACAGAAGGAGATGGTTCACAACATTTGTGATATTTTCTTTTCTTGACCTAAGCATGACTCAGATGCAAATGACATGACTAGTTTGTGCCCTTTGTGCTCTTCATCCATTTCACTATGTTATAGATAACATATCATCTTCTCCTTATTAATTATGCAAGAAAATGGTCCATCTGAGGAACATGCAATAAATCAATATTAAGGAATACGACTGAATCCCTTGATCACTGCAGGTACTGAAGTGTTCTCAAGCGGAAAAAATGTTCCTTAAAATCTTTTCATTCTAATAACTGTTTCATTTGTCCCCATTTGACTTGTGGAAAGGCCCAAGATGAAAGTAAAACATTTTGTTTCACAATACATCAAATAAATCAAACTTTTTTTCATTTATGTTAAACAATATCATTGAGATTTTTCCTCATTTTATTTTCTTTCACCTTTCCTCGCAAAACACAGCTCATTTCAGATCATTTCCCCCTTTTTTGGTCTGACTAGCATGGAAAAGTTGGGTTTTATGCTTTGTTAAAAATTCAAATATTTAAGGTTTTTCTTTAAGATTGATTTGATGGATAGCTTGTTCCTGCAAAGTTTTTTCAGCTTTCTTTGGGTACACTCTGATGAAGTCTGTCCTGCAGCTACATTCGCAGTCTGGCTATGGAAGAGCCTACAATTATCACCTCTCACAAAAATAATTCCTGCCAAAGAAATGAGACACTCATTCAAAATATATCTGTCAGATATATTTTTTCAGATATAACTCTCAGATGTTATAAATTCAGTCATATTCCTTTAAACTATCCTCCTCTTACAAAAGCATGAATCTAAGTCCCTTATATATTTTTATAGGTAACAAAGTTTCTATTTTAATTATTATGATTCAGTAATATGTTCCTTCTATTTCTAAACATGCAGATTCTCTTAAAATGAGACATGCTGGTAGCATCCAATACAGTATTTTTTCAGAAGTTTATGGAAGGGCTAGATTCAAAAATTTTGAGAGCTTCTTAAATTCAGCTTAGCCAAGAACAAGTAAGAAAATAAAGCCCCTATTTCTTCCTAAAACTTAAATGCTCAAGAGATTGTTTAGTGTACGTTTTATTTTTTCTCTGTCAATATAAAACAAAAAACATTGTGGAGCATATGGGAACAATGCTGTAAGGGTAGAAATAAAAATGCCGTAAGAGTAGAACAGAGAAAACAAGTGTCAAATTAGCGTTAATGAAAGCACTAAATATGATTAACAAGTGATTTGTTTAGACTCGTTCATAGTCCGTACCGTGGTTGGGAGCTATTTTCTTCATACAATGTGTGTTTCATTGGCATTTACAAGCCTTGGTGGCCAAATAATTTCTTATTCATAGGCAAAAGCTTCTCTCTGGACAGCAGATAACTGTCACCTTTTTTCTAAATAGTTGCAAGAGGAAAATTGCAAAGAAATAGCACAATAAATACTTTTGCAAAAGACACGACAAAGTCAAGCAGAACTATGCATGCACCCCTTTCCATATAGGGCACATAGGGGTAAATTGTACTCAGCTCTTGGCATGAAGGAAAGGTAATGAACCCGCCAATTATCTTCCCAGCTTGTACAGGAGAGGGGGAAGATTTATTGCTGTTTTCCGACCTGATAAAGATGATCTGAACTGCCCAGAACTTTCACGATCAAGCTGCTTTCTTGAATCCAGTTATTCTCTGCCAAAAAAATCCAATTTCCGTAGAGAAGTGCTGTTTAATCACAAGTCAGAAATTCTAGGCCATATCCCAAAGAATATATATCACGTCCCGATTCCAGTTAGGAGGCAGTAGGCTGAAACAAATTGCATATAAATTGTATAACACGTTAAGTACATTTGCCATGATAATAAACCTTTTAATTGCTTGGCTGTTGTATATTTGCACTTTGCTAGAAGCATCATGAGCTATTTCAGATTCAAGTAACAGGCTAACCCGACAGACATTAACCCCTTAGATTTCTGTAAAGCCATTTCAGGTGAGCTGCCATAAACTAAACTAAATGTCAGCACATGTATGTTAATATTTCTCTTGTTTTTCTGGACTAGTTTTTAAACTCTTATACAGTAAATAAAAATTGTTTCCAGTAAGTATCATGTTAACGTATTGAAAACGGCATTTAATTTCAAAGCAGTTCTTTTATGATTGTTAATAGACTAGACTCTTCAGTGCTTCGAAAACATGATCCAGAGTCCTGCAGCATCTTCAGTCTAGGCAAATACTGCAGCTCTTCTGAGTTAAAACAATAGAATGCAATAACTTCCTTCTAATAATTAAGCAGAAGCTGCTGTACCTATCAGTACCCTAAGATTATGAAGGCTTTTATAATGCAAACATTATTGGAAAACTGGGCATTGACATGTTGGCTTTGACAGACAAATTCCTTCACTAGGTTGAAACTTCTTACTGATACAAGGTTGTATCTTCGCTAGGGCTAAGCATTGCTCCAAAAAGCACACTGGCAGACAGGTATCCAACATACCTGCCCTGACTGCGGAGAGGTCAGATAGATTATGTACGTGTCTCCAGTAAAACTGAAATTTCATGTATTCATTTATTTTGGCCTCAACACATGATAAACTTATAGGCTGCATGGGTCCCAGATGCTAGAGTATATATTAGGGGGGGTGGGCAAAGGAAGAAGGGAATAGAAGGAAGACAAAAAAATAAATAAATAAAAGATAGATAGATTTAAAAAAAAATCTCTTTTTCTCTTTGATCTGATGGAAGGTTTTTAAGATGTGTCTTTCTCAGGACAGATCTAATATGTGATTCCCGCTGTGTCATTGCTGGGGGGAAAGATACTGAAGCAAAAGCTTGACTATCATTGATTTGGTCCATAATGGGCATCCCAAAAACCAGGATTGCAGAATGACATTCCATTAAGCCTGAGAGTGAAGATTTTACCAAATGATTCTGCTGAACAGATATTCAGGTATGCTAAAATATTCAGATCTTTCAAAAATAATGGGAACAGGAGCTGAGTACAGCTGCTTTACCAGTGGTCATCCACAACATATAAAATGCAGTACAAGGTTAATCTCAAATGATTACCTACAGCATATCCAGAAGCATCCTGGCAGAGCATGGAAACCTAATGGTGTTAATAGACTGGACTTTTCAATGGCTTCGACAACATAACCCAGTGTCCTGTGGCACAGAGGCTCTTCAGTCTAGGCAAATGTTGCAGCATTTCTGATGCAAACAGAGTTCAATAAAACTTATATTCTAACAGCTAAGCTAAACAATAACACTGCTACTACTACAGCTCATTTGTTTTCTGTTATCTGTTATTGAATTCTCTTGCTCCCTCCACTTATGATTCTTTTTTTCAACCATTATTCTTATTCAGATACCGCTGATTTGGCTAGCCAGGGAAACGGTAGAAGTGTCACAAGCAGGTATTTTCCCCACGATTTTTTACCCAAAATGCATACATGAAGTATGTGGGTTTTTTTTTTTTTTTAAACCCCAAATGCACACATCAAGTATGAGGAGTCCTTGTCACCTTGTATAGGGAAATTAAAATAAGGATCAGCCTGACTTTATTTGTAATTTCATTTCCCTTGGAGATATGCATGTGTGTTCATTTTTTATTGTAACACCTACTGAATCTAAGTATTTCCTACAGAATGGTCAGGTCCCCTGAACTGCTTCTTTAGGGCGCTCCATCTACTGCCTGTTAACAAAATAAGTCAGGTATATATAAATATATATGTATATACACACACACATACACACAAACACATACGTGGTAGCATTTTCCAAAACAGAATTTTTTTTTTTTTTTAAGATATGGGCTAACAAATAATATTTTCCCTATTTCTCCTGGTCAGAAACAGTTTGTTCATTTGCAGTTTCCAAAACAAATAAAGCAGAAACACAAATCTAGCATCCACTACCACAGTCTAACTACGAAAGATAAGGAAATTATAAGCAACTTAAAATAGTCTTACAAGCTTAATTTGCAGAGTTTTAATTCTAAACAGCAATTGCAATGAACAACAAGATGGAGTCCAAGGAGAGGTGTATTATACAGCCTGAAAGAGCTCAACAGCACAACAGGGTAGTGCTGTGTGCTGACACACAGACCTGGTCCCAAGACTAACAAAAGGAGCTGAATCAGCAAAGCACACGGTATTTTTCTGCTCACTCCCCTACACAGCTCTCTCATGAGTGATGCATGCCTACTGAGAGAATCGGAGGTGAGTTCAGGCAGTGCTACTACTGTGCCACCTGCACGGCCGAAACTAGATAACCCTCTTCTTCATCTAGAGGCTGATGTAGCTGGTATGTTTTTGTATGCTCTACAGCTTAGTTTTGAGATAAAGTTAGTATTTGTCCCAAGTACGCAGGAGACCTTACGTGTATGCAGAAAGGCAGGCAATAACAGCCTGCTGGGTACCCTCCTGGGTAAGACACTAAGATTTAGAAGTCCACCTTTTTCTTGGGCATTTAGTCACTCCTGCTGCCAGCAGCACAAGCCACTGGCCATCACCATGTCTGCCCTTTATCAGTCTTGTCTTTTTTTACAACTAGAGTTTTTCCCACATTGCTCAGCCTACTCACCCTCATGGGACAACTCACAGCCCCTGTCTTGTGATATTTACCCAGCCAGACTTCCTCCAAGCTGCAACACCATGACCTCAAACTCCAGGACGAGGGAACGAGTTTGCTCCAAAAAGTCAAAGCCAGGCAGCTTCTCCTTCTAGCTTCCCATGGTAGGACAGCAGGGTCTTCTCACACTCATCTGGTCTTTCCTGGTGACAGCCACAGCATAATAACAGAAGAAATTCTTCCATTTATCATTTTGCCTTTACAATTTCATTTTTCACATGCGTTTCTTAACATTCAGTTCTCGTATTCTGTGCATATAGCAGAAAAGCAGTAACTGGGGTTATTATTAAATTAGACTTATTTCCATTACTGACTACGAAAACTAGGAATAAACATAGGAATAAAATGATAATAAAACAAATTTTTAAAATGTTTTGATAGTTATGAGCTCCAAAGACAATATAAAAGAGAATGAGATAACAGATTAAAGCAGCACATCATGTTGACTAATTGCAATTCTTAGGCAATAATGAAAATTAATGTTAGTCTAAGATTTTATGTTTTTTTTAAGTAATTTCATTAGGGCTTTAAAGGATAGCAAAATGGTTGTCTTAGCAGCATCCTTATTAGAGTCAGAAAAATTAAGAAATGTTGATAACAGCAAAAATACGCAGATTCACACTTTTTTCAAGATTTTCAAGGTCAACAAATTATGGCAACCCACCAAGACATTCTGTTATTCATACCAAATCCCTTAGTCTTTAAAAATAGAGGAATTAGTGTCTGTAAAAGGTTATCTTGGTTGTATTTTTTTAATTAAGATAAAATGTTCTGGCTAAAGTGCAGTGTCTGTTAATCCTGCTTAAGCACAGCACAGTTTGTAACAAGTGCACAATGCAAGGGCAGTACAAACTAACCTAACAGTTACCTAATTTTTTTCAGAAAGCTTTTCAAGATCAAATTGACTTATTAGATAAGGTTCTATCAGGGAAAGAAGAAAAAAACAGATAAGTATTACACTTCCAGAAATTCTTCCAGGGTGAAGTAAAAATTACTTCTCACATACCTTTTTATGATTCTCTGATTGCTCAGAAACACATAAAATACTCTCTTGTCTGAGAACCTGATTTACCATCGTTTATATTTCCTACCTTGTGTGTAGGAAAACTGTGTGCTATCATTAGAACTAGAGCAGTGCAGAACTATCATATAGCAGTAGTGACATTCAGTGCATACATGGAGTTTTGCAGAAATTTCTCAGTGTTTATGGTAGTTGAGTGCATTTGAGAACTTAACTTATTTCCATGGTTTAAATTGATTTCTTTCTTACTTACGCAGAAGAGTCATCCTAACCCATCAAATTTCACTCTTGGATGACCAAATAAGAATTTGTAGCCTTCCTTCTAAACAAAATCATTTTTTCCTCCTTCACTTACTGTTCTGGGACTTGGGAAAGCAAGACGACTATAGAAGTGCTTTCCCCAAGAATTTCTCTCTCCCTTTAAAAAACACCATACACATGCATTTCATTACTTTGTTCTTCCCACAACACATGTATAATCAACACTGCCTGTTTAACTCTTTAAATTTAGAAAGTCTTGAAAGCAACAATGATATGGTGGTTTAGGAGAAACCTTATTGAAACTGGTAAACAGAGACACTTTTCATTTGAAGCCCAAGGAAACAGTGAAATGTCCCTTTAACTGGAGACAATAAAAACCACATGCCACACTAGGAGCCCTTCAGGAGTTTGAACTATGTGGGCTAATGCTGAAGTGGGAGGACTGACTTGATTGCAGTTTTAACATTTGTGCACACGTGCAGAGAAAACCAAAAGATGCAGTTAAGGAAAGAATAAAGCACAAGACATGCTAGAAAAAACTGGTGGAGTAACTCTGAGGAAAGTGAGAATAGAGAGTTCTGGTGCTGAATAATGGTTGACTTAGACGTGGAACTATGAGAAAAACTAAACTATTAATTAGACTGTTTCCTGGTATTCAATTCCTGTATGTTTAGACGAAACCAACTACATTTTCCTGGAAACAAAGAGGATTGCATAAAACACTTGAGTAAATCATCAGTACCTCTTAACCAATACCATATTTTATCACATCTTCTAAGCAATGTGTAAGATCAGATAAAGAAAAAGCCTCCTCTCGCCATCACTTTCAAGATCCTTCCCAGAACAAAATGAAGGTCATATCACATAAAGCTACAACTGACAAGCACTTACCAGGTTCTCATAGACATTTAGTCTATGAGTCAGAAGTAATAGTGTGAAGAACAACACAGAAGAAGGCGTCAATGCAGAAAGAAGAATCTCTCCAGCAAACAGAAGCCTGAGCTGCAAGATATAACCAGAATTAGTCAGAGACAATGGGATACAGGTTTTCACTAATTCACGCTCATGCAAATCCAAAACATGAAACTATCACAATTTAGAAAACAGTGCAATACAACCCAAACAAAGCGAAAAATCAAAGTGTATCACAGGGAATGGCAATATAATAATACACTGTTTCTATCATATTTTTAATAAACTCAAAATTCTTACACTGTGTTTCTCATTAAAAAAGTAAACTGAAAGCCATAAAAAGAATAACTTAATTGATAAGTATTTGCTTTCCCTGATCCAACACTTACTCAAATGCCACACAATTTTTTAAAAAGCTGAAATACGGTTTGGGATGGCAAGTCTGGGCAACAGAAACGTACTGAAAGTTTTCACAAAGATTCAAGACTGAAGTCAAGTTTTCCTTACCTAGGCACAAGGCAGTACGTCAGCAGGTTGCACTTTGCAATTAGAAGCCTCTGAACTTTCTCCAGAAGACATCTCATGAGACAAGGAATTTCTGTGAAGTAAGCAAGGCATTGAAGTGCTCAGTCTCCATTTTTTCACTCCGGCAAAGTCCAGCATAGCTAACCCCTCAACAGAAGAGGGGAGCTTATTTTGTGGAAGGGATCCCTCCATACAGCGACATCCTGAGCCTGGCATTTCTTACAGGGAAAAGGGCACGAACATGAATAGCTTCCACAGCCTGGTCTGAACGCTGCAAACTGCACCCTGTTTAGCTTGTGGTAATTTTTGTAGCCCTACTTCTAATCTTTCCTGTCAGATGTTTGCTCAAATGTCCTCCAACGTCTTTCAAATGCACTGGTTTTCTGTTAGTCTGCTTTTTCGACATGTAGTCATCGCTCCAGCATTTCCCAAAAAGTCTCCCCTACTTTATTCCTTTTGCCTCTTTCCTTCGTTTGCCAGGAATTCCTACACTCTGCTGCTAATTTCTGACCATCTCTCTCTCATGATATAACACATACTTTTCCAGAAAATGAGAGTAACATGACACAAATCGTGGTCATTGCTGCCCCATTACAACCCCCCTCCCCCCAAAAAAAACCCCAAAACAAAAAACCCCACCTGCTGAATACTCTTGTTAAAAGATCTATTTGATCACCATGAGGCAATTCTTCAGTACATGAAAAAAACTGTCATAGAAACACTAGCTTGATTTTCTGTAGGCTCTGACTATGTCTAAAGATACAATCCGATGATCGTTTGTGATCATGGCAGTATGTTTTAACAAGGCCATTATTTTACAAAAAGTCTTAAACCACTGATTTAAGTAGTCCACGTTAAGCACTAAATCAATATGAACACACTCCACCCAAATTTGTTCAAAACATTTTGAAAGAGTTTTGACAAAACAGTCTTTTGACAAATACTTTGTCTAGCACGTATTGCCTGTTCTCCGGTAATCATCATAAAGTTATGAGTCTGTTTTGTCAAAACAGACAGGAAGGCAGCCATGGACTTACGCCTGATGGAAATCTAATTGTGCAATCAGGTGACACAGTAATGCCTAGACCTCGTATTAATAAGCAGGGAATCACAGCCCGTATTGCTACTCTAAGAATGAAACGCTGTGACTAAGTATTATACACTATTGCCCATTGCAACTCAATCAAAAACGAATTAAATTAGTGAAAGCAATCTGTGATATTCACCAAACTGGGAAGAGTTGTACAACAATACAAGTCAACGTCATTACTTTTCTAATTTACAGCTGCAGAGGAACAGGCCCCCTACTAAAAACTAAACCAAAGAGGAAAAATGTTTTAAGGTCAATGTTGAAACAGCAGTAAAAACAAGCCCACAAGCATTTCTTGGAACTCTGTATTGTTTTTATTAGTAGATTCATATCGTACATGTATTTCTAATGTTTTCCATGTCATCATGTAATAAACACTATACAACAAACATCACGCAATACTTCCATCAGAAGTCCATCAGAAATAAGTTTCAACAAAGAGAACATATCGACAACAGCTGAAGACGAGATTCTACTTCAGTTTTGCAAACTAATGCAATATAACAACTAAGTACTTCCTGAAAGAAGGTTAGAAAAATATGATGAGAGTAAGAACGGGATACCTAGAAAATACGAATGGATGCAAGAGTGAAACCTTTTCGATTAAAGGAATTCACAGTATACTGCTCACATGGAGCCAAAGGAACAAATTGTTCTGTTAGAGAAACTGTGCTGTTTCTTGTGCATCAAATGCAAGTGGTTAGTATCCCGTTAACTGCTAGTCCTATTACAATATTATAGCTTTCTGTGCCTTTGGAACAAATTGATCCTAGCGGACTGAGCATCCTTTGCTGACCTCAGATAAAATGCCATGGAGAAATGGCAGGCTGTAAAAATGATAATGTGATAATTGAAAGCATCTGTGACTGAAGATGTATAAACAACAGTAAAATGAGAAATGCAAGAACTGGCTTAGAAGCGTGGGCTGCCAAGCAGCTCTGAGGCCAAGAAAGAAAAGAGAATGAGAAATCTTCAAAATGTAATATCTTAAATTTTTTTGGCTGCAGTGACTCAAATGTTTTGAATACAGCTGCTATACTCCTGCGAGCCTAAGAGCACGTTATACTTTGAGCAAGTGAGAAATGTTACGGAAGCCAAAAATCACAGATTGGCTAACCTAGGACTCGCTTGATCAAGAACTGAAAGGAAGAACTGTAAATCTAATTACCACAAGTTTATCCAAAACCAATCCTGTCCAACTAAAAACATCTTCTTTAGTAATATTACATATGCAGCTGATGAAAGTAACACGAACGCAATATACTTAGCCTTCTGTAGGATGTCTAACTTAATACCACAAAAACTCCAAATTAAGAAACTCAAAGACTATAAAATACCACGACAGGAATTAAATAGATGAAAGACTGAATGACAACTCTCATAACATTACAGAGAAATCATAATCACATAGGCATGTCTTAGCTGAGACTGCAAGTAAATTACAGATTGTTTGCCTGCTCCCACAGGGACACCGCTACAGCCTATTTTCTGACAGTCCACACAGAAGCAATATAAAGAACACAGTCAATACTTAAAGAATGGGTCACTGTATCCTGGGAAGTGACAGCTCCAAAAAGGACTTGGAAATCACAGTAGACAAAAAGCTGAACATCAGTTCTTCGCTCAATAGTGTGGTTGTGAGGACCAGTGTTGCTCCTGAGCGAATTAACAAAGAACCTTTAGCACGCTGTAATTACATTCAGTTTGATGTCAGTGCTTAAAGATGTAAGTTGATAAATCGAAGAGAGCTTGAAAAAGCCACTGAAAAGCAATAAAGTTGGAAAGCGTGCCTTGTGACAAACTGCAGGATTTCAATCCATTTTGTTCATCAAACAAAAAGGTTAAAGGGAGATATAATCACAATCCATAAGTAACTAACAAAACCAACTTAAATAATCCCCAAATAGCAGATATAGATGAAGAACAAGATCAAGTGGCTGGAAGCTGATGCTGTTCAAAATCAAACTATATATACAGTATAACGCTAAGTGTAACAAATCATAACAGAGTCTGCCTTGCTGGCAATTCTTAACTCAGGATCAAGTCTTTTCCCCTAAAATTTAAATTCCCATTCAGAAGATTAATTGGTCTACACAGACAAGTGTCCAGATCAGATGACGATATTTCCCAAGGTCTTACAGGCTGATGAATCTATAAAATTAACCATGCGCCGCTGTTGGCAGCTTTAGGATCTCAACAGCCTAATTTTTAGGATTCTCCCCAAGTGAAAGATCTGCTAAGAGAAGAGCTTTTTAATTCAAGAAGTTCATCTTTTCTCAAAGATGTTATATGCAGGTCTCAAAATACATTCTCACCCTTGACTTTCTTATAGGCAGACTTAACCACACAGGCTTTCATAATACTAAATGCCTTTCATTTCATTTGTGCTTCTGGCCCATCTTCTTGGAGCATACCAGTCTCTGTCTCTAAAGAGGCTCATTAAAATTGCAGTGGGGAATATGGTACTCCAGGGGTTTTTCCCTCCCGCCTGCTCCAGAAAGGAGCAAAAAACGGTCAGGGTGAACATCAGGCTACAATTTCGTAACACGTCGCACACTGGCAAAAGGAGGTGAGCAAAGATGTGGAAACGAGGGAGAGATTTGTCAGCTGCAGAGAGCTCTGACAGGAAACGAGAATGAGCCGAGACTGACAAACCTCCTTCTGGGACTGCTCGCACGCTGCTTGGCACATCCTGCTGCTGCTCTGCATGGGCAGAATGGCATCAGCAAATCGACCAAAATACTAACAGCAGAGAAAACGCACACACTTTGGATGAGTAAGACCACGATGTAACAATATTCCCCTCAATGTATTAATCAGTCTTTTATACCAGGCGAGTATTTTCATTGCGTCTTAAAGAAAGCTTGAGAGATTAATGGTCTTTTCAATATACTTTTAAATAAGTTTAAAAAGAAAATCTCAAGTTCATGTCATAAAGTACGAAAATGAATTGCAAAGCAAAAAACACCCTTTCCTAATAAAAGAAAATCATGACAGGAATCTGGTGTTGGTCAAGTAGTTAAGCAGCCGCTCTCTCATTGTCAAAGTCAGCACACAAAATAAATTGGACTCTGCTTGGTCTCAGGAGCAAGGGAGCGCTGACCTAGGTAAAAGCAGCTGCAGTTTCAGAGATCCTGGAGCACTTCTCCTGTTCAACTTCACAGGCACTATCTGCAAGATGAGGCAGAGAACCAGCACAGAAATTCAAGTTAGCCAAGAGTACAGTTTTTAAAGGCAAGCCTAAAGATGGCAGAGATTACATAGAGAGGACTGGTACCTATTGAACAAAAGGTGAAAACGAAAGAAAACTTCAAGTCTTCGCGAGCAACTCTGATTGCAGTAAATTTTTATGTCCCCTAAGAGCCAATAAACACAAATAAAAATATCTGGATGGAGATCAACTTTTCTTTATAATGTAATGAAGTCAAAATAAATAAGGCAAAAAGAATGGAGGCTCTTGACTTCCAAAGTATTTCCTACAACTCAGAGAGAGGTTACCCTTCCTGAAGCACGTTGCTCTGCCATTGATCAGAAGTTATAGGCAGATCCTCTGTTAATAAGAGTAAAGGGTCACTGGGCTACAGCTGAATGATATTCTTCACTTTATTCCATAAAAAGGAAGAGAAAAAAATTCCCATCTCCCCAAATAAAACCTGGCTGACATTTATAGTATACACTTACTGTGGTATTTGCTAAGGTTTTAAACAGTTATGAGTCTTAAATTCTTAGAAGGTGGCTTTTTCCTAAATGCATTATTAGCAGGGTGAGAGAAAGCCATATTCTGAGAATTTCTGCACAGGCTTAACATAATCCAGGCTTCGCATTTTGCGCAAAGAAAAAAAAATGATTGCTGCAGCGCTCAAGTTCAGAGCCGTGACCTCTCCACTCTGCACAGCAGTCCAGAAGGGCAGATGTCGAGAAGCACTTCGTAGGTTGGCTCTAGACTGCGAAATCTAAGAACTGGAAAGGAGCTAGTCCAGAGGTAAAGTGGGAAGAGAGCACAAGCCTCTTCTTCAAGTTTCAGGAATTCTATTTTTTCTTTCATGTAGTTTCAGGTGGTTTCCCGGAAAGAGGCAGTCAATAGAAAGGTCAGTTTTTTTCCTATAGCACTACAATCCAGAAACGAAGAGTCAGACACTTAACTCAGTATTTCTTTTGTGGCTGCAAAGCTATTTTATGGAGTATAGGAAGCATTTTCAATCTATTTAAAGCAAGCCTTCAATACGACAAGATCTCTTAAACTTCACAAATTGACACACACTACCATTAAATTGAGCCTCATGAGACTAAAGCCATTGAGTTGTAAATCTCTAACGTCCAGAACATGAATAACAGGCGGGCTGAAGCAGGCAGGGATGCTAAGCTGACTTCTCTAAGTGTGGAAGGTAGGAACTACTTTGCTTCAAATTATATCCTAACAAATGCAGTACCATAGGGAGCATATTACAGTGTATTGATCACAACTGACAGAGGAGGAGTATGTCATGAAATGTCAGATAAGAGAGGGAAAGAAAGAAAATACACAAATACTTTTAAGACTATGTTATAAGAGAAAGATGCAGTTAATATTATCGGATAACTAATCGCAATCATGTGCTTTTTCTACACTGCTACTCAGAATTTGATCCTACAGCTCTGCAGTTTTGTCTTCTTTTTCCCATTTATATTTTTACTTTTCCTTTTTAGTCACTTTTTTGTCTTTATCTTTCTATACAGACGCCTTCAATCTTGTTTCCCATCTACTTATTCTGACCACTGTCGCTTAGTTTAAGCAAGAAACCTATCATTGCACAATAGGCATATAAATATCCATTATAAAACAGCAAACTAAAGCCAGCCTACAACCTTCCGCTTTTAAATCTTCAATGACACTAAGGAGAGATTGTATTTAAGGCTCCCAAATAGTTTTGTAATAATTTCAGGGAGTGATACACCAACTGCATAAACCTTCTGCTGATTTATAGCTTAAAACTGATTAAGAGATCATTAAAACAAAAACACCGTTTCTGTTTTACAGCACTTTCTTAAGCTTCACTGAATCTCCTGTCTTACAGATGTGACTTCACACCTATAGCATGGTCACTCACAGGAAATGCTAGAGCAGAGACATCTCGTGGTAACAAGTAGAGGTACGCAAACAAAATATTCATTGCACTATTGAATACTGAAAATGCATGTTAGATACACGAAAGCAACTTTGGGTTCACTACAACTTTTAAAAGTATATTCAGAACAAAAACTTTCAAATAAAGATCTCAATGTGCTTCGCTAGAAAAAACGTTCAATAGTTTCAAAGAATTGTTTGAGGTTTTTATTGACCAAAGCCATTTAGCAGGCATTCACAAAAATATCTGTTTCCATCCAAATTTGTGTGCTTGGTGAAAAAAAAGTTCTACTAAAAAAAGATTCAGCTCCCTTTGTAGTACACACATCAGCCCAGCTTCTATAATTATTTCCGTTTATGCAAGAAAAAAATTTAATATATATATATATATGAAATTACTATCTGCTTATAGAAGAATACTTCAAAAAAACCCTGGTAGAGGGGATATGAAATGGTGCCCCTGAACTGCAGCAAGGAAAAGTCAGGATAGATGTTGTTTCTCTCAGCAGAGAGTCTCTTTTAGAAGAGACTAGATCAACACCAGTTAGATGGGACAAAGGTATACGCAAACATCTAGAGACAGTGTGGACTGCTCTCCTGTGGTCCCTCCCTGTGCTAGTTTTCTATTATTCAGTTTCCTCATCAAAAAAACCCCAAACAAACAAAAAAAGTGCTTATCATCTTTGTGAAAGGTTTGGAGTTTCTGCTGCCTGCATTATCCTCTACTATCAACACAAATGGGATCCAGATCACTATGAGAAGTACCTTTTTGCTTTTGAGAGGCTCCAGTGAGGTTTATCAGATGAAAACGGATAAATCGCAAAAGTTATTATTCGGACTGATCCATGACAAGATTGACTACCCTAGAAATAGTAGTGACCTTTAAAGATAGCATTTGTAAAGTCTCCAGGAATCTAGACGAGCATATGGGGTTCATAAATAAGTGCTGTTGATCAATATTCTTTTAAGTGAAATAATAAATATTTTAAATCTGCAAGACTACTTCACTGCAGAGCTAAAAAACATTGGTCTTCAGTCAGAGCTGGATAATTGAGGGGCCGTGAGGCTCAGGGAGGTTAAATACTTTGGCTGTGATCACAGAGAATTCAAGGTCAGACACCGGACTAGGAAAAAATGTTTCACACTCCAGGTTTCTGCCTTTTACAGCAAATGACAGTCTTATATAGACAAATTACTTTACCCCTCTGTTTGCAGGAATAAAAGCATTCATGCATAAGATACTGATTGTTACTGTAAAGTACCATAAAAAGAGAACGGATCATCTCCAAAAAAATGTTTGAAGAAGAAGGTGAGTGCAAAGTAAGACTTTTACTGCCATTTAGAATACGAGAAAATTTTCTAACAGAACATTATAGTCCTATCAATGGATTACCGCACCTTATCAAAATAAGGTCTCATGCATGATATCAGATGAGAGTAATGAAGAACAATACTGAGCGTGGAAGGCTGAATGAGGTTGCTGAGTGACAACAGAGGAGAATTGCTATTAACTGACCTGGAAGATACGGCAGGCTATTTTGCCAGCCCTCTAGGCAGTCAGACATTTATGGCAGAGGCAACATATAGTTCAGGAAGAATGCTGCTCTTGTTGCCATTATTTTTTTTTAAATAAATATTATTTCTTTTCTTCTGAAGATGAAAAAAATCTCGGTCTAATGTAGCTTTCCAAAGATTGCAGAGCAGGAAGGAAACAGATATGATCGAGATTACTCATTTTTGCCTTCATGACATTTTAACCACAACTATTCTTTTTTTTTTTTTTTTAATCCTGCTAAAGAAAACATTTTGGTTCACCTTTAACCAAGACACACAGTCATTTTTCATATCCACAGCTTGATAACTGTTTTAACTCAATTCCCAATTAGGAATACAGCTTCAAGTCAGAACACGCACATTGGTTTTTTTTTAAATCAAATATAAAAGCTTTAAAAATGGATAAAACTTTGCAAAGGGAAAGCAATCATCCTATCACTTACTTCAGGCTATAAACTGTGATAACATGACGGAATAAAACATGATAATAAGTTCGGAGATCTACCATCAAAGAGATAATTAGTAAGGAAACAAAACCAAGTTAAACACGGCACTTGTGACATAAGCAGTTTTTGGAGCTATGTTCTCCTTTTCTCTCACTATTGTTTTCAGCTAAACCACTCCTTTCACGTTAATCATAAAACAAAAGAATACTCTCCGGAATAAAATAATAGATAGGGAATGACGAGGAGCTTAGGTGCTTAATCTGGCAGCTAGGGAAGTCAGAAGCTGCTGAGGAGCTCTGACTGCAGCGGCTGTGCCTGGCTACAGGAGCTAGAAGGGTTCAAAGGTTTTGCCGGGAAGCACTATAAGGATGGCAGGCGATAATGAGCTGCTCAGCTGGCACGAGTCCAAGGAAAAGCAACGTTTCAGCTAAATGGGGTAAGAATAACCATGCTGCTGTTAGGGATGGAAAAAATACATGCCTTTGAGTTTGGAAAGTCAGAACACAGTGAAACACAGTAACCAGCAACTCAGACATGTTGAGATGCTATAAAAATCAATGGAATAGGGTTGTTTCTGGCTACAGAAAACACAGTAAAGCTATGCTATGCTTTCCTTTAACATCCCCCCCAACAAACCATATTCTCAAAAAGGCTTTTCTACTGGAGGGATAATCAAGGAACGGAAACTAACTTATCGCTCTTTCAAAATGACAGAATTATTTGCATAGTAGAAACCCAACGCATATAACGGACACAAGTACAACGCAGACCGCTCACATGACCCAGATGAACACCTGCACAAGGAGGTACGTACCTGGTGAGCACCCAATATGGAGTGGCTGTGACCTAGAAGCAGCGCCCTGAGGGCAGCCAAGGGCTGATGCAGAGAGTCTTACATCCCAGCTCACTCACCCAGAGGATCTTTTTTTTTTTTTTGTTTGCCTTCAGGAAGCTTCTTTAGGATGGTAGAAAGTAACCTGAGGAAGAGACACTGCATAACAGTGGGGGACAAATTCTTAGTCTGTGAGAGGGATCACACCCGAAAAAGCTGCTTTGCAATGTCACGTTGTGACCACACTTCTTGGTGGCATCAAGACAACGTCATCAGCTCCTACATGCACCAGTCCTGCCTGTTGCACCAGATGAACAGCCTCTGCTTGACCTCTCTGTCTCCTGCAGGAGGGGAGCCCAAGTCCCGTGCAGTCACGGGAGGCCACACGTATCATAAGCCAGTTCATGACTGCTGGATCCCCAGTGCCTGCTGATGGCACTGATCATTCCCACAGCAGCTGAGTTCGTAGGACCACTCACTGCTACAATACCCTTTTAATGCTTTTCATTCCCACGCTCCGTTCTGCGTGTCACATTCAACCCACCCAGTGCCCATTAGGCAACTTCCCCCTCTGTTTCATTGCAATGCAAGTCTGTCTTTGCTCAAGAGTAACACTCACCCTCTTTAATAACTGTGGCTCCGGCAAGCAGTCTTTCGCTTGCCCCGTCACATCCTTGCATCAAGAGGTGCAGCTCCACATCTCCAGAGGGACTCGCTTCTTCACTTCTATTTGAATACAGATTTTAGAGTGGGTCTGTATCCTTTCACAGCTGCTTTGCTCTCCAAAAGAAATAATATTCACAGCAACAGTCCAGTTACCTTGCTTACTTTTTGGATCAGCAGGATGAATAGCGCTATTATGCTGCAAGAACTGGACTTGCCTGGGATTCAGATGAAAGCCAACTTAAAAGACTCTTAAATCAAGATTGATTACATTTATGTCTTACCATAGATAAGAAAATCTCCTTCTATATAATCTCTCGTGAATAATTAAAATACAAGGAAAAAAACTGAAAGAGCAGAACAGGCTCTTGCAATGGTTCTAACAGAACACAGATTTACCCTTGAAAATCCATGTCTGGATTACTGAAAGCAAGCTTTGCATGCAGATATTTTGTGCTCTGACAGACAGACCAGTGAAAACAGAATATTTGAATAGAAAGAGCAGACATTACTCTGCTTCTTCATCTCGCTTAACTACACGTGATAAAGCATTTGCACAGGCTTTTTGCAGGGCTGACAGGAGGAGAAAAATCTGAAATATGATTATGGACCTCAGTAGTGCACTGCTTAAGAAAGTACTAGTAGAGCTCATTCCCCCACAACTAGCAACCCGACTCATTCAGAAAAATAAACCTGCTAGCATTTCAACAGATGTATACCTGGAATAACATTTGTAGCACTGCCAAGGTGCTTGGAGGGAGGTAGAGAAAATTGAGAGGAAAAAAAAAAAAAAGATTCAGGAAAGAGAGACAAGCAAGACATGAAGAGTGATAATATGGAAGAAGAAAAGGTATAAAAGAAAAATTATAAGAAAAAATACTCCCCCCAAATGTATTCTTTGCTATCAGCCTTCAGTTTCAGGCAATATATCAATATTAAGAGTAACTTCTACCGATACCTTTTTCTCCCCAAAGCAGTATTTTACCGCTATTGCACCTGCTGCAAATGTTGATTCAAATATAATTACTTTGCTGAGCTTTTCAATAAAGTACTGTCAGTTCTGGGTGGAAGAAGGTGTTAACAAACTGTCACAGCTATCACAGCTACCCTGCAACCAACGCAAACCCACACAGTACCCCTGCTGAGGCCATACCAGAGTCCAAATAGGATAGTCATCCTGGATGGCTATATGCCTTTTTACAGCAATATAATTTTGTTGACTAATATTTATGGTCTTTTATATCCAACTCCTTCCCTGCCATATGTTTGGTGCCGGTGCTGGTGCTGTCTTTAGGCATACGCAAAGCAAACCACTGCTGGCGGTGGCAGAAATGGTAAAAAAAAACAAAAAACAAAAAATAAAACAAAAAAAACACCTCACGAAACCTCATGTTCAGTTGCTGGAGTAGTCTTGCAAAGGAAAGGATGACTGCATGCTCCAACTCTTCCAGGTAAGGCAGGAGCTTAGGAGGACTGTCTTTGTACAAGAGAGCAACTCTTACAAAGCACAAGCATTTTAGAGATCAAATAGTGAAAAGACAGCAAAAATGAAAATGGCTTTTACTTACAGGAGCTGTGCAATTGGAGACAGCTATGAACGTAACAGCTAGCCCAGATATCATTCATTGCAGGATGACTTCTACAGTCTCAGCAAATGCACAAGGGTGCTCAGAGGAAGGTGCTTAACTTCAAGCTTTTGCAGAAGCTACATTATGTTAACTTTGTATTAGATGTTGCAAATGCTGAAAAAGCAATGGTCAGAAAAGCATCTGGTATCACATTTCATACTCAGATCCATTTCTTGGGGGCAAAACATCCTGCTTAACTGTTGTGTGGATAAACCGAATAAGAGTTGGCATAGAACTAAATCAATACAACCACCATTCTCCTGTGAATAAAGTGAAAGGACTGTCCAGATTATAGGCTGATTTTCCTCCACTAACAGCTTATAGTACCAGTGCATTTTTCCTGTCACTAGACATTGAATCTTTCCCATTGTATATATAGAATTGACTGTTGAGGTATTACTCATTAAAGAAAAACACCTAGAGAAAACCAAAACTAGAAAAATTGCCTACCCTGCTGTGAGAGCCAAATATTTAAGAACCCTATATGATCGCAGTTGCATTTTCCCCCAGTTGTGTTTGTTGAACAATTCACGTTACCCAGGATTATTTAAATAGCAGTTTATCCTACATATCACACCAAAATTCCTTTTAAAATGTTTTGAAACTTTCAATTGCTTAACACATGCTTTTGCTTTGTAAACAGTTACCATAGTCCAGGCAACTCCAAAATATTTTTGACTAGAGCAGCAAAACGTCTGTCTCAATCTACATATATTTACATGCTCTTTATAAAAAGGATCCTGTGTTCTACAGCTGTTTAAAACTTATCTTGTCAAAAAGCCAGAGCTCATTGTGGCAGGCACGGGATGTACATACAGTAAATCACAATCTCTGCACACAGGCATTTAATTTTAACTCAGTCAAATACATTGGATAAATTATTAAAACTTCTCATCTCCTTTATCAGAAACCATTAGATATTGTTCTACCTATAACATTCAAAGAACTGGTGCATAACACTATACTTAATTTCACGAGGCAAAGAGCTGCACACGGCTGCCCAAATACATACTGTTAAACACACATGCAACTAACTCACAAGACTTGACTCTTCATTAATTACCCTGAACAATCTTTACGTTCCTTTAACCTCAGGAGCAAAGCTCTGCGCTCAAAAACATCCACACCTTCTGCTCCCCTCCCCCAAATAAAATGGTGTGTGGGGGTGGGGGAGGGTGGAGAGAAATGGGAGAAAGCCATTCTGACAAATAAAAAGAGAAAGCAAATCACCGTATTAAAAATTCCCAAATGGAACCAATGCCAATTGCTGCATGTTGGGTTACATTGTTTCATGCAATCTCCAGGTGCTGGTGGCACTGGCCACGTGCAGGGACGTTCAGAAGTCTCTACACCACAGCCTGGAGACCAAGAGCAACTACGGCAGAGGGCAAAGACCTTACCATTCCCACACCTCACTCTCAGTCATTTGGCTGGACTTACTCAGAAGCAAGGTGAGATCACACGGACAACGGGAGGAACAGATCCAGGAAAAAAAAAAAAAAAAAAAAAAAGAGTGAAGAGAAGGAAGTGGCACTCCTGAAAATGAGGTGGGGTGGCACCAGGCGCAGCTGCCAACTCTGAGCCCTGATTCACACAGATGGAGGTGTTTCAGCCCTTTGAGCAGCAGTCTGTCTGCAGTTGAAAATGCTGCTTGGATCCTCAGTTTCCTTTTTGCGGTTTCCTCTGAGCAAGCATAGCATAGCTCAAGTGGCTAATATTGCATATCATTTAACTACTGGGAAAACTACTGTGTGTTATTACCACTGCTGTATGAAACATTTCTAATTGTTTCTAAGCTGGAAAACACTTTCTAGGCTTACAACAAAGTGAGAGTAACTCATATTATTTGTTATTATTAAGTAGCTCCAACCTACAATTGCATTGAACTCCACATGCCATCATCTCTTTGCTTTAAAGGAAACAAGACTGACCACACACTTGTCGCAGACCTGCGCTAATCAGAGACATTCAATGGGCAATGTTCACAACGCGACCAACGCTGAGATAGTCATTATGTCTGACTGGCGTGCCCCAAATGGTTCGACAATTATATCAACATCTCCCAGAGTACTATGCCATAGTTAATCACTTCTCCTCTTGACACTGTTCTAGGGTTAATGCGCTTGTAAGACTTTTCTCAACAGCAGTGCTGCTGGAATGTTTTGCTACTGCTGATCTTTAAACAACGGAAATGAAAATATCATTTGTTAAAGATCAGAAGGCCAAAGCAGACTATTATTTTCATCTGGTCAGCAGGATGCGGGTCATGGAATTTCACGCAGGAGAATGATGCAACCAAGGGTTTCTTCCTTCCGGGTTAATACTAAGGAACTAATTAATAACACTATCATACTGTTACAATTTTATAATAAATAACAAAATTACCATAATGAAAACCAATCCCCTCCTTCCTATTTCCAGGCCTGTGAACAAATCCCTGACTGCCAGAAGCCACATTCACCTTTCTGTCCTTCAAATAGGAACTATACATTGAAAATAGAAAATTCCTCCCAGTCATGACATTATAGCCCTGTGCTAGTTCACAGATCCACAGGTATCTTTGACTACCATGCATTAATGCTGAAGGGATGTAACCATGGTTTCCACAGCGAAGCAGAAGAGCAGAGCCAAACCACGAGAGCAATGCATGTAAACCTCAATCTCTGCACAGAATCGCTTTGTTGTATTTTCAGAACTGGCCTCCACTGAAGTCAGTGCAGTGACTACAGTTTAGCAGGAAGATCCCAAATTAGCTTTATCTTCAGTCCTCTCGTAAACTTAGTAGTTCAAACATAAAATGCAGAAGAAAAGATCACTCTGAATGAAAAAGATAAAATATGTTAGGAGCTCTGTGGCAGCCAACATCAGCCTTAAGGCCCCCAAAATATCACACAGTATACAATTTCAGAGTTTTTCCTACAAATTCCCTTATTCAAATTTCAAAGTTTTCTCCAATGTAGTGAGTTAAGCAAGTCTAAAATAATTTATCCTAAGTCATCTTTGAGGTAAACTTCAACAAGCAGAAGCCCTGGCACTTTCATGCGACTGCAAACATCAGCATGAGAGAGAAGTGCATTTTCCAGACAGAGGCAAGAGGATATGTCCTCAGGTTTACGCTAAAGAACCACAGTAGTCAACACAAGAAAGCTATTCAAAACAGATTGTACATACAGAGCTACAACGTTGAGATTTACAGAAAAGACAGGTAAGGAGGATAGTGTCAGATAAGCAGAAAATTAACACAGGGTAAGTACAGATAAATTCTGTATGTATGTGTTAGGACAAGTTCAACAAGAATCTTGAAGCCAAAAAGGTTTGCGCTAGATCCTGAAATCAATGCTCTGAAAGGAGAGCAAAACACGAGTATCAACATGTTATGTTCCAGCAGTTGCCTCTGGATATCAGTTTTCATTGCAACATAGTCCTTACTATACGAGGCTAGCACGGAGTTTATTTTGCCTCTCAATATGTTTGCAGAATTTCACTTCAACTTTGAGATCGTATGGATATATATATTAAAAAAAAAAAATCTTTGTTCTCTTGGTTGATTTTAATTACACCTTTCTGTATCCAGAAAATGTTAGAAGAGGAAAGCAAGACTGCTAATGAGAGAGACTGACTTACTTTGTCCTTGTTCCCCTGTAAACTTCAGAACTTCTGACTTTAGTAGGATTTAAAAACGTTAATTAATTTTAACACAGTCACTAAGAAGATTAATGTACTCATTTCTTTCATATAAAGAAAGTAAATACATTAATAAAATGCTGACAAAGAGTCGTTAAAAAAATGATTTATAACCCAGATAAATATGCCAAAAAAAATAATTTCTAATAGCTTCCAAAATATTCAACAAACAAACTTGTGCAGTGACACTGGAAATATCTCTTTGCATTCAGAAATGATTCCTTCAGAAAGATTATCATTTTATATGACCTAATGTTTTTAAAATCCCTGCACTGAATATAGAAGATGTATTACACACAAGTTTTGAAAGCACAAAGTAGAAAAGCACACATAATACTGTCATAAAAATATGCCTGTCTGAAGTCTTCAAGGTCTTCTTCATGGCTGCTCGGAGTTTCACAACAGTGATGAACAGTACCCATTCTCCCAATCCAAAAGCATGAGATTTCCTTTAGCAGTTAGGAGCTCACCCAGGTACACTTTAATCATGCCCACTATCACACCACCTAGTTTATGAGCCAGAGTAGAATAAGCCTGACCCTGTCCAGTGAAGATGTGTTTGTCATGACTAGCCAGCTTGTGTGCAGATGCAAAATACAATTCCCTAATGGAAATTTTTCAAATACACAGGAGGAAGTGCATTAAAATAGGGAATATAGTTTTCACGGTTCCTTACTTTTTCAAATAAGCACCTTTTCTTTCAAGCAGAGAAGATTCAAATAATTTAACATCTGACATGCAAGTAATGTTCTATACATCACTTTAAAGGAGAGATGGCAAAACATAACTTTCTCTATCTTCTGATATGGTTAGCTATGGGAATTGTAGCGTCTTGAGTAAACGTGATTACAGGAAGACGGAGGATGATGATAGCACATATATTGTTATTACAAAGCTGCACAACAGTTTTAACTTGATTATTTCCATTTGCTCAATATCTAAGTCAATTATACGGATGTTACTGGAGCCAGGGACTATTAATACTTGTCATGTTAGAAGAGCAGCACTGTCTACAGATAGAACCAATATCGTACGGCTGCACCTAGCAACTAAATATCACTTCCAGCTCATATTGTTGTACCTTCATCTGATTTGTTTTGGGTTTTTCTTAATTTGATACAAACATGGATTTCCCTCTCCTTTTTAATTTAAAGTGCGGGCTCACTACAGGCCTTTAAAAGCCATATGCTTTGGGTGACATTAAAATCATCAACATATTTCTTTATCCTTGCTTTTTATCACGATTAGAGAAATATTCTGTCAAGACACATCAATGAAATACGTAATTATTCAAAAGGTTACATGCAGGTCTGAGAATTACCAGCCTAGACTTTGTTCTGAAAACACCCCAGCAGGTCAGAAAGGTGCATCATTAACTCCCTTATCAAAAAGAATAAATATTGTTTTAAATGGTAAGATACCTTTAAAGCTTCTTGGCATGGCTTCCTCAAAATAGGTAAAGTACTAGGAAGTATTTGTTCAGTCTAGGAATACTGGTAGCATTTCTCAAGTTCCTGGCTAGGAGATCAAAGACGGAAGAGAAAAACTCAGTCCCCTTCTGGAGACTAAGACACTGTGGGAGTTGATACAGTATGTCACAATCGTTTAGTAGAAAAGAGTTTTGTTATCAACGTAGGACACTTGCAAAAGCATAAGGCTGCGTGTTTGTTTGTTTTCCGGGCACCGTTATTCATTCCTCAGTGCAGCTTTTACCCTGTTCAAGTTAGTGCAATAAAAGTATAGACTGGTTATCAGTAAATTTCTGTATTTCTCTCACACAGCCCCTGAATCTTAAATAAACAAAAATGGAAGACTAAGAGCAAGATTAAAACTCCACAGACTTTTGGATAAGAATGCTTTAAATGTGGAAATCTTCCCTCTGACGTGCAAAGCATATAAACTGAAGCTACTCAAATTTTACCAAGATCTAATAGGGAATTTTTTCAGAGTTCAGCAATGTGCTAGCTCCAGGTTGATCAGATTATCTAAATTCTATTTGCTTCGTGTGTGGACACAGATGGTGACAGTACACTACTACTGTTCAGCAAAAGCCTGAGGAAACAACGAGAAACGTGGAATTTCCTGCTGACATGCAGGAGGGCTCGCTGACATCCAGGTAAAATTTACTTAAAGTGCAGATCTGAACGTACCATTTTAACATCTTGAGTTCAGCTGTAAAATGGAAGAAGAAAACAAAAATCAATGGCTGCATACGTGAGAAGCTGACAAAACAGAACAAGCTGCCTGTGCGTGGCACTAATGCTGTCAGTTGAATTCAAAGGAGACCCCGATAATTTAACATGTAGCAGGAAGAAATTCTATGGAGCTTTAGCACCAAGCAAAACCAGTGACCTGGACTAAAGCATTTAGATACTTGCAACCTGATCTATCATTCATATTACTCTGGTTTTATCAGCCTTTCCAACTATGTAGGTATTACATTTGCCAATACTAAGTAGATACTGAATTCATGCTTAACAGGAGAATTTCCATTTCAGGTCTTAGAGGAGATTAAATGTATTCACATTATTAATGATTTATAACACTTTCCCTCAGACTTCACTCATTCCAGTGCTGAAAATTCTTTTTTAAATTAGTTTTTTGTGTGACAGATATCTATGACTGACTTAGAGACATTCATGCGGGAGACAGTCATCAACATGTTAGGGAAACATTTTAAATATTTAAGAGAATATTATTAATGCAACAACAGAAAATAAAATCAGAGTAATGAAGGAACACTGCATTGGAACTGAAGTCTGTTTTTTCATTACTAGAAAGACATTCCCGTCCAAGCATTCCTGATATTTTCAGATGTTCAAAGCTAGAATCAGTTTTACAGAAGTCATTACCTACCTTCAGACTTTCAAGAGACTGAAATTCTTGTGCAGTTCTGATTTGGGTAGTTTGGATGGCATTCCAGACGAAACAAGAAATGGAAATAGAAAACAAATGCCCAGTTGCCTGCAGACTAGGACATTTGAGACCTAGTTTAATATCCTGCTCTATCTATTTCTTATGTTTCTTTGTGTGTCTTTCTCCACAAGTCAGATAGCTTCTACATGACACATTTGTCCCTCACTCTAATGAGGTCAAATTATTATGAAAATGGAGGCTATGTAAACGATATCAGTAGGAAAATAAGTACAGGGCAAATACTGTCCAAGGAAGGTGTCAGTACCAAGTCAAAACCCAAGATCCCCTTCTGAGAGTTTTCAAATTGCAAAGAAAGTTCTCCAAAAACTCACATCACATATAGAAGTACTAAAGAAAGATAGTGATGTTTGAACATCACACGGAAAACAGATTCCATCTAACTATTGCTGATATGGCATTAACCTTCACCTGTGAAACTCTCAGAAGCATTCTGCAGCTCTGCTGATGATTTCATTCTTCTTTTCCATCTGTATTTTTTATTTAAATGAAAACTTGCATGGAACTCATTATCAGAGTCTATTCTTCTGGTTCTCTGAAATGACTGGTGAGCATTGCTCCACTTATTTTGTAACAGTACTGGCAATCAATGAAAGCAATTATCCTCTTAATAGGATATGCAGAGATACACAAGATTTGATGAACCTGTAAAGCTTTTCAATTATTTTTTACTTAAATAATATTGCTAAAACATTCTATCTATATTAATGATTTATATTGCTGACCAGTCCTACTGTGCCTAACCACCTGCCCTGCTAATTAGACAAGCTACCTGGAGTTTTTGGCTTTTTCCTTGTTTTGCATTACAGAACTTTGTCTTCACATAACACATTTTTCCTGGGTAAGAGCAGGTAGTTATGCACGTGCAATTTTGTTTTTGGTTCTTGGGGTTTTTTTTGTTTTTTTTTTTGTTTTTTTTTGGAGAACTTTGTTTTCATTATCTGGCCATAAAGAACACCATGAAAATACCACTGGTATTCAAATTGCACAAGAAATTATACAATACTTCTGGAGAAGCATCTTCATTTAGATATTAACAAGAGATTACATAGAATATAACATTAACATATATGTTCTTCTTAAAGATCTATGCTTTAGAATTGCTTTGTGGTGTTTTTTCCCCCATATAGATTTCAAAAGTTTAAATGATGTATTCATTCCATTATATACATAATGAACGTATGGTAGGACCACAGAAGAGGCTCTTAATCTCCCGCAGATGACAGACAAGTGTTTGAAATGACTAAAACCCTAGGCTCATTTCTCAGTAGAGTTTACCCTCCTTCATGCCAGCTCCCTCACTTTACCTTATCTAACCAAAAAAGAGCTCCCACGTTGCTGAACGGAAGAACCAGAATGGTTTTTAACCAGTAGCCTGAACAGAAGAGCATCACCTCAGATTATCAGGACTCTTTACACATATTTGAATGCCACTTCTTTGTATTATGAACATGAAAGGAGGAAAGTGCAGTTTCAAAGCCTACAGTATGCAAAAAGTTAATTTAGTGTTTAATTAATTCCATTCACTTTACATAACAATGCTTATTAATCAAATCAGAATTTCAAGTTGTGTGTACATTTGCATATTCCTTTTTGACCACGAAGAAAGAAAATAATAGATTGTTTTAAAAGGTGCGTTGTTCCTTAGATTTGAGGAGTGAAGATAACGTTTTTGTGATGAACATACTGAGCATTGTTTACAGCTCTGAACTTATTAATTACTGACAACATCCATGCCCATCTTTGTATCAGCAGAATTTCACTAACTACTAATTACCTTACAGAATTATTTGTGAACTGGTAAGTTTGAAGCTGGTAAGCCTTTCTCCAGTTACGGTTTCTACAGCCATGGTGGCTTCAGCTACTTGATACAATGCTTCTCTTGCTCTCAAATAACCATAAAAAAGGTGAATATATATTGAAATGTTATGAGTTTTACATTTCCTTGTAAATAGCACTTGAAGCTAACAACACTGCACATCACCTGGCTATTCCAAAACACTGCACATCACCTGGCTATTCCAAACTTACAAGCACTAGGTGGTAGAAAAAGCTCTGACTGTTATGCGTGTGACTGGAGAGAAGCTGATAGGCCACATCTCAAAGCAAGAGAAGTGCTAGTCTTCTCAGCTGAAGACCTTCAACAGCAGCCACACAGGTATTAAATTACATTCTAAAAGCGGCTAGAGGAAGGTAAAACACAGTATGAATTCAAACCCCATTTATCACAAACTAGCTGAAGAAAAGTGCAAAAGAATGTAAAAACCCTTACATATAAATGCTAGAAAACCCTAACAAGAAGCATTAGAAATTGCGGTGGGGAAAAAAGTGTAACAATGGTATAGCAGAGCTGGTATCAGGAAGCCACAGCTACTGATATTTAAAACAAGGAGTTTGGAACACACATGTTGGATTTTTAATAAAAATAGCCTGGGTTGCAAACACCAATTCAGAACCAAGAAGAGAAGAAACTGTTTAACTAACACCGTTTTGACACAGTGTATGGACAGTACTTTTTTTTTTTTTTTTTTGAAATCTTTCAATTTTTATAAAAGGTACGTGCTAAAATCTTTTGCAAAATGTAGTTAGAGTTTCTAAAATTCAAAGATGACTTTTCCCTAACAAAAAAATTTTCTCATTTGTTACATCTAACACAGGATAACTATTCCTTGAGGGGAGAAAATAAAAAAAAGACATCAACAAGCAGAAGGAAATAATGTGATAATTCCACATGCCCAACTGTATTGAAGTAAAGAAGCCTGAAGATATCAAAATAGAAAATTAATCAGCATTTAATAGCTAAGGTTACTGCAATCTTTGCATTAGCCAACCGATATCTGTAGTAAAAGCCCCAAGTGCTTCCAAGCTCGCTTTTCTACTTCGTGTATGAAACAGAAGTAAATTTCAAGCTAAATATAGAACACGAATAATTGTTCTGATTCAATGTAACCCTCATAATTAGAGCACTTGCAGCAGAACGGTGATTGGCACTACCGGAACCTAAAGGGGTGCTAGTAACAATCATGGCAAGTCATTATCTCTGGTGGGAGGGAGAGACACAAGTAATTACTACCTGCTGATCACTGACAAGTTAGCTGAGATAAGACTTGGGGGGGGGGGGAGCTGCCATATATTATAAAACTAGCATCTTTACTGAATCCATAATTTCAGTACCTAGAGTTACACTCCAGTGTGAGCAATGTTAGACCCTGAGGTCCCAAGCTTGCCTATGGAAGCACTGCACAAGGTTTCCTCCAGGGATAGGACTGAGAGGTCTGACACAGCACAGTCAGTTTTATGAAAGATATTTCTTTGATCCATTATCAATCACATGTACAGATTCGTTAGGCTCATTACGATCTTTTGTGGTTTGGTTTTATTTGCTCCTCATAAAACAATTCTAAGGCTTTTGTATGATCAAAACCATAACTACCTTGTTAAAGTACAGCCTGATCTCCCTTCAGGAATTATTTAAAAGTGAAAAAGCCAGAACGTGGAACGTCTTTTGGTTGCTGTCTCCGTCAATCACCTAGCAACAACATGACAAAGTGCTGCATTAAATATGCATGTTAAAAAAGCATGGGGTACAGAGAATAGTAAAGATGTTTATAGGCACATTCTGTTTTCATCACAGTTACATTTACGTATGAAGAAGAGACTTTGCCCTCACCAACCCAGCAGCATTCAAAAATCCAGTACTCCACTGCCACTTACTTTATTTATTTATTTTTTTGGGCCACTTCTAGGGAGGAATGGTTTGGTAACAGCGAACTGAACTGGTATATGGTGCTCTCCACTTTGGTTTGGGTTAATTTGCCCATTTTAATCTACAAACAAATGGTATTGTATCAGCTCAGAAAACAACATTTTATATCTTTCCCCTAGCTCCAAAAGCACAGCAACCACAAAGCTCCTTAAAGACTTTGACATCAAGAAGGCACTTACAAAAAAACCCACTTTTATAATACACTTTCTTGTGGAGCTTTACAAACAGCTCAAACAAGTTGAAAAATAGCTACATATTTTATCAGAATCTTCTAAGTACAAGTATATCTGACAGCCCTGTTTTATGAAAGCTATTAAGCATCAAGCAAGTTGCAACTTCTGGTGTCTAAGCCATTACAAGAGTTAATTTTTCTTAGGTCTCTTGACCTTCATTAGAAGACATTTCCCTAAATACTTTGTGCTCTGTGCTGCAGAGTCGCAAAGTCTAGCCAGGAAAAATTGGCTACTACAGTTACAGGAGCTGTCATATATTACAGCAAAGATTGCTTGAAAAAAGTCACGGTACTGCTAGGAAATACCAAGATATCATCATATGATATACTATTAAACAGACATTTCTTTAAAAGATCTCTAGACCTTTGAAGAGCAGTTTCACCTGTGCTTTTGGAAGCAGCAGTGAAAAATTAAATAAAAGCAAACCATTTGTGCTGTAAGTTGGCATTTCTTTTCAAAATAAGCTATTAAGATAAAAAGTAACAATGCCCTCAGATTTTAGGCCGACTACGAAAGCTACCGAAATTGCGGACTCATTTAGCGGCCAGGAATAATCAGGCTGGAAGTCAGAAGAGGCATGTAGACAAACACACCTGTTTTGCTAAAAGCACACCAACATTGAATGAGCACAAGTGATCTGAAGTTTCATTTTACTTTGTATGCAAGTAAGATCATCTAGCAGGAGAATTTCTTGAAGCCAAACTGGAGTTTGACCAGGTGTTGACTGTTACCCTCCCCATAAATGTCTTCTGGGTATTTGCTTAACCCAGCTGAACTGGTGATGTGGGTTACAGAACAGATCAGACCAGGCAAGTCTTTCCTTCTGTTCAGAATTTTTCTTTTTCTTCTTTTTTTTTTCCCCCTGAGAAAATGGAAAATAACAGTTAAAACTGGATTTTTTTTTTCCTACACTCACAGTTTCCCCTGTTGTGCTCTCTCAGATATGTGAAAAACAGCCCTGAAAACCAAGTAATTAAAAATTAATTTGGAATCTGTTTTGAGCTCGTAAAGTTATATTTTCCCCTGATATAGTACTCAGGTGGCCTAATTTTATCTTTATTAAAAACAAAACACTGAAAAAACCCCATGTGTTACATTCAGTCAAAAACTCTGCTACCTTTTATCATCATTTTCTAACAGGATTATGTTGCTCTCAGCACCATAGCTATTATAAGCTCTGAGGTTACAGCAGATATGCAGAATTGCGTTGCCCATTATTCAGAAAAATTAGGCTGAGCCTCACGCAACAGAGAGCTGAACAGTGCAGAGCACAGATCAGTTTTGACCAGAAAAGGAAAGAGACTGAAGGGAGCAAGGAACATGAGGCTCAGGCAGTTTCATGAAAAGGTCAGGAGGCTTTATGAAGTCTCATGCATTTTATCTCAGTGGTGAGACTACTGCAAGGAAAGAATAGCACACAAAAAGACAATATAAGAGACAAATACTAGTACATTGCTTTGAGACGTAATTATCCCAAGCATGTTGATTTATGCAAGCTGCAGTTCCATTTCTATTTGCTACGAGACAGCAAGGTCCCAGGAACGCAAGAAATGCTAACCATGTCGCAGACTCTAGTACGAAATAAGCACATCATTTTTTTCTAATCCTGTAGGAAATTATTTGGCTAAAGCAAGAGGATGCAACCAACCTCAGTAATTCATTGTGATTGTTTTCTTAATATTCATACTAACTTCTGCTTTTGAGAGAGCTGTGGATACAAACACATTACGTATTCCACGTTTTACTTAGTCCACAGAAGTTCTGGAATTCCAACAGCAGGATTCTTCTAGCAACATCATGTCTATCCTGGTTCAAGACTCGGTGAAACCCAGAGGAAATCGAGGTGCAAGAAAAGAGTGTTCCTTTTCCATTCCAAATCCAAGTCTTCATGAACTGCTGTCACTGCTAGCCTAACCTACACTATTCTTCCTTCTGATATGCCTTCCCAAGAGAACTGGCAGGTAGGGAAGGGAAAAGAGGTAGTACTCCTTAAAAAAGATTTTGAGGGGACAAATGAAACAGCTTGCTAACATGCCTAATTTAGTAAGCGGACTTGCTGAAAAAATTTTGATATTTTTTAAGATTGTATGAGACCATATGCTTCAGAAATAAATTCCGTGAAATTCAAAAAAGTTCAAACGTAACCCAGACGCATCAGTCGAAACAAAATGTAATGTTGGGTAGTTATCTTAGTAACATAAATCAATAAAGAGATATTCTTTTGAGTATTCCTTGCTGTTCATTTCAGCTTATGTGATGTACAATTTTGATTAAAACAATACTAATTCTAATGCAAAAAAAAAAACCACTTGATAATCAAAGCATATGTATTATTGGGAAACATAAGACAAACAATGTTCTAAAATGACTCCTAGCAAAACACATATACTCTTTACCATGCAATTTGGACACCTCTTCTACATATTCTTGTTCCTTGTTTGATTACACCTTTGAGACACAGGGAACTCAAAGCATGTGATTTATTTATTACAGATTACTGGACTTTTACCGAGTGAGAGAGACAGAGATCCGCTACTTAGAGCTCAAAATATTCCCTGAACTAAGATCTTATAATGCTAGTTCACTGCACTGTTTTTCAGATAGATGAAACATTTGAATTGCACCAGGAAGGGAATCTAGAAGTCAGATACACACAACCACATTCATAACCTACCAATACACCTGTACTTTTCCTAATTCACTTCAGATCACCACTTTAGACGTCCAGTAGTGTCTAAGTTAATCTGTTGGAGATACAGCCTAAGGCCTAAACAAGAGAATTTTTCATTGCAGATGAATCATTGTGGAGAACTCATTCCCACATGAGTAGAGAGATCTCCACCTTAACTGAAGCAGAGCAAAAGAACATTGCAGGAATTGGGAGACATTAATATTTCATTTTTTTCATTACTCTTTCAAAGATTATGAAAAAAAACCAAATGCTGCAATGAGACTTGCCCTTTCTTTATGTAGATCCTTATTCACCTTAGAAAGGAGCAACAATTTGTAAAGATAAAGTCAACACCTTCTCAACTGAGGCTTGTGGAAGGTCATAGAAAATATGTAAGTGAAACTGACCTCTGTCAGCGTATAATAATCAAAGTATTTTAAAACAATTATTTGCCTAGTTTAGGGAATTTGTTACAGTACGGAATTTGCTCATTTTACAAAGCATTTTAGTTTATCAAGGTGATTCCTGAACGATGCAAGGACAGCTATTTTTACAAGTAGTACAGTCTGACAGCCTGGAACACAAAGGACCCTTAGGAAAGTAATAATGTGTACGAGGTGAGGCATAAGGTTTAGAAAGGGGCGGAGGAGAAAGTATTTAAGTTTATTTAAAGTTGCTCAAGCTTACCTCTCTCGTGCCTCCTCTCCTCCCCCATTTTTCTCGCTTTAACATTCTCTGCTTATGAATGCGCTTGTCAACATTTATAGAGCTGTTATTTGTAATTACTAATGACAGCTGGAAGATGTAGTGAATGCCTGCAAAATAAACTAATTAAGAACAATTCCCGCGACTAGGAAGCCTAAAAGTCAGCATAGGCCTCTTTGAAGCCAATACTAATAGAGAGAAAGTTTTTCATGTGCTATCACTGCTCTCCTGCTTTAGTTAGGAGACCCCAAAATGACTGCAGAGGATATAGGTCTGTGGAATTGCAATTTATTATTTGGAGAATAGGCATAACTGCAAGCTAGCAGTAAGACCGCCACGTAAGGAGAAGAGAAAGGAGATATAAAATAAACTGCCATGATTAAAGAACATACCAATTTACAAGCAACCAGATTTAGCACTGACTCAAGTATTCCATAAAAACAACTGAATTCTTACCTGCAACTGCTACGAAATCCTTTACACCGATATCCAAACAGCACCTTATTTTCACATACCCGGAATAAGTCAAAATACTATAAATCATGCATGGCAATAAACAGCAGTCAATCTCGCTCTCCTCTACATTAAACAGAGTACATGCACCGTTTTTGTACTGCTGATCGCTTGTAAGACCCTCTTTATTTCACACAGAATTTAGCTATATCATTAGCGAGATATCTGAGATGTTTGGCAAACAATTGGGGCTCTGCAATCCAGGGTAACAGTGCTCATCCCTAGCAAAGAGAAAAGCATTCAAAGAAGAAACTACTTTGAGAGAAAACAAAACAAAACAAAAACGTGGCAAAAGGCTGCCTTGCTGCTACATCTCTAGTCCCTGTGTGGAAATGAATGCGATAGGATATTGGGAACTGCTGCTGCTAAACATCAAGAAAGGAGGTTTCAAAACCAGAAAGGTTTGAAACCTGAGCTCTCAGCACGGAATAATAATGTTCTAGATGAAAACACTCCACAACCTTTTGAACCGAAATCACCAGCTACCAAAATGGCTATCATAAAATGTATTTTTTAAAAGATATTTGGTTTTATTACTTGTTTTTAAGAATACTACACTTAAAAGCTAGCAGCGGTGAATGAAATCTAAGCTTTCACAGTTGCATACTGCTAGGGGAAAAGCACATTTCAAAGCACTTCAATTCCATATTTGATCTAGCAAATGGGTTTTGTACCAGCAGTAACTGGGAAAGTTCCTAGTTAAAGTGAGGGAACATTCTGCAGGCACACACCTTCAGAGGACGCCAACACGCCAATAGCATTAGTAGCAGCTATTCAGGCCACAAAGCAGATGAAAGAATTAAACACCTGAACGGTGGCCCTAGAAAACCAAGAACACTAGCATACTGAGAGGTGTGTTCAATACGCCTCCATTAGGAGAAAAAACTACTACTACTTCTACCTTTGCAGTAGAAATAGAGAGGACTTTCTGTTCCATCCAGGTACACCTATGACCAAGTCATGCTGGGGGAAAAAGCTAAAGTCAGGCTAAGGTCTAGGATGTATGTTTTAGATACCAATGGAACTTTTGGGTGTAACCTAGTGTGTTTTTAATTAAGGCCAGTACTGGAGATACCACTTCAGTTTAACCTTAGAAGGATTTTGTATCCAACAGAAACTGTGCTGGATAGAAATCATCACAAAAGTACCTAACATTTCACAGGGCTCTTGTGCAATTCTTTCCCTCTCCCTTAAACTTACTTAGTCAACGGATCATCTTCTTCAATCTATCCAACAGCAACAGGCTTTGTCAGTATCAGCTTCCCTGCTTGAATATTTCTTCCGCTCACTTCCAACGGAAAGAAGGAAAAGAAAAAAAAAAAAGAAAAAGAAAAAGAAAAAGGCTTACTAGCTGTCTTTCTACTCCTTGTAGAGCAGTGCTTAATGGGCATTTCTTCAGTTATTAGCACCGGATAGCCTCCTTGAGATGATGGACATCACACTTGGTCTGCAGTTTTCCATGGTGTAATTTATAAGATACAATCTTGTTGAGACATGCCTCAGTTTTATAGTCCTATGGCTGAATCAAAGCACAGCTGATGGTACAGCTGAGAAGAAAGAAATCTGTGGAGAACTTGACTCAGTACTACAGCCTGCAATGGAAGGCGTCTGTCCTCAAGCTGTCAAACTCATCTGCAGCCCCACTGGGCTCCTTAATGACTATGGTCAACTCACTCAGGCAGGGCAGTGATGCTCTCATCTAGGAAACAAGCCAGAAGTGTCCTAAAATCTTCAAAAGGTATAAACATTAGACTATTCCAAATGGACTAAAAAAACCCACCAAACACAGAAAAAGGTTGATCGCATTGATTAAGCTAAAACTCAAGGTATTCATGTGACCAGCGGCCCGCCCGTAAGAGCGTATTTTCTTCAAAAAGAAAAAAAAAAAAACACCCCACATATAGTCACAGTTGCTATCTTTGTTCTGCCCACAGGTACGAAATCAGGAATTCACTCGCAGTTATACCTGCTGCTGCTGCCATGATTCTGGCCTTCATGAGAATGAATCTACAAGAAGAGGAATTTGGCTACAGTGACACCCCTTCAGAAATCTATTATCTTTTGGCTGAAAAAACTTCCCATAAAGTAGTAATTCTTGCTGCTTTTCCTCACCCTGCCCTTTCAACATAACATTTACTGACCTCGTCAGCTAATTCCTACTACATCAGACAGAGAAAAAGTCATTGCAGAGTTAGAACAGCAGCAAAAAGCAAATGGTTGAGTCTGGTCCCCGGGGAGGGGCGGGAAACCTTTTCTTCACCCAGAACTGGGTTTTTAGGGGCAGGAAGCATTAGTGATACTGATGGCAAACATGCAGTTTATAGAAACGTGTGCCATAAGCAGCACAGAGACTCTCTCAGCTGCTCTGCTAGCTACTCTCGCTTGTCATCTTGTCATGTCAGCTAAGCCTTGGACTCTACAGTTATGAGTTAACAGTCACAAATCTTTGCTTACTAATGTTACAGATTAAAATGAATCACAGATTAAAATGAATAAAAAAAAGTAACATTACATACATAAATACAACAGATAAACTCTCTTAAAAAGCCTCTTCTACAGGACTTTAGCAATTTTCTAACAAATTGTGCTTGCAAAAGTTCTTTTCCACAAAGCTTTCAGAGTTCAGTGTGAAAAGCACCTAACCAAAATAATAAAGGAGCCATCTCAAAAAGCCTCATTGGATTTCCATGTAATAAGAGTAAGTTTCATGTTTGAGACTGTCTAAATAAGGTGGGCAGTGCAAAAGTTCCAGAGTTTTCTTCCTCTACAGAAGAAAAAATACATAATGAAAAGATTTAAAATAAAAGAAACTGTCTTCCATCTTCCAGTTGCTTGAATGGGATCATGAGAGCTTAAGATAAAAAAAATAATATCCTAATTTCAAAAATAAGCCAGCTAAAATCATAGCAATTAGAAAGTCTAACTAAGGCAACATAAATTAAGACTGACAAACACAAAGAAAGAGATAAAGAGATGTAGTGGTTTAATTTTCTTTAGAATTAATATAGAAATATATGCATCTTTTTAAGAACTACATACATTTTATGTAGATAAAGATATGATATGGGAAAAGTAAGATTCTACACTGTTGCTGAGAAACAAAGAAGGGACAACATTTATGGTTAAGTTCATGTCATAATTTTGTGCTTGCAACAATTAGAACAGCTTATATATTAGTAGTACAGTGTATGAGCACATCGATAGTAAGGAATCTTCATCAAGTTTCAAGCATTGGTTCTGAACTAACTGAAGTTTCTGTCTTCTGAAGTTCTTGACTACTGTGGCAGATGATCAAGCAGTTCAGAGTTTGGCATAATCCTTCAGGATCGTTTCCAACTTCTGGCTCAGCATGATGTTCCCCTTCACTTTTAGTTTACCAGAAAAGAACGCCTACAAGAAGCACAGGAGGGAGAAAGGAGAAAAAAAAGAAAAAAAGCGTTCAACTATTTACCCACAATCCAAAGGATTACTAGAGCCAAACAAGAAGCCAAAGAAAAGCATAGCTGTTCATCACTTACGGGAAAGACTTCAGTGAGCAAAGTCCATTAGATATTGGTTATTAACAGAAAACAGTGTGAGCTGCATTTTAACAGCTTCCAGAATTACATCTGCAAGGGCAAGCCTACCACTCTGGAGTGAAAAACAAGACCACTACCCTTCAGTGAACTCCGTTTCTAAATACAGCCCAGAGCATTTCTGTTAAAAGCCAAACTTCTCCACAGAAGCTGGTAACAAAAGTCAGCAGATACACAGAAATAAGGCTCCCGGTTCTCCCCATCCTACCCCACAGAAATCCATGTATCAAGCAAAAAGGATATTATTTGCTCAAACTCCTAACAAATCCAATCAGGAACTCACACCATAAACATATACACATATTCAAAGGGAATGCACTGACTTTACACATAGCACATTCCAACATGCAAAACCATAACAACACAGAAAACAGATTGTGTTGTGCTTGCAAAAATCACAAGTCAACCAAAATTCATCACTAAAATGCTGGTATATTACATTTTATTGTCTGTAGTGCAACCCCTGCTTCAATCTAGTTCAGTTTTCTTTTTTTTAAACTAGCTTTGCTTTGCTGTGGCTTTGCAGTTTGAAAGCTCTTTGAAAGTTCTGAAACAATGTGCTTTTGCATGGTTCCATTAACTTGAAATATATTCAAATAAGGAATAGAGAGAGCCAGCAGAACAGAATTTGAGCTTCTTTAGATGCTTTGAGCTTCTTTAGATGAAGAACTTCACAGAAACTCAAAGGAAGTGCTAATACTAAGAACAGATAACGTGCCTGAATTGCATCACTGTCCTTTAGCGTTTTAAAGCTTACATGTCAACATCTTGCTTGTTTATGCCTTATGCCCGCCATATACAGAAGGTCACAAAGGATTTTATTCTCATAGTATGCAGGACTCCTAACAAGCATTCACCAACATCGTTAGTCTCTAATTTTAAATTCAAAGTCTTCAACAATCCTTAAACTTCTGCTCTGATCAAAGCAAGGGAAGTGTCTGATATACGATGAGCTAATTAAAGTTTTCATTTACTCAAGTTTGAGTCTATAAGCTGATATATTCAGTTTCTGACAGCTGAATTTACTTTCATGTGAGACTTTTTTTTTTTTTTTAAAGTAAAATTAGTAGTTTCAGAGCAGTTGATTATCTCAAGATCCTGAAGTGCAGACATATCACACTTAAATCTTCCTTTCCCTTAAAAATCTGCCTAATTTGGGTGAATTTTGCCCATTTTCAGTGGACCTGCATCTACACATCATCTGAGATTTTTCTTTACTACAGTAGCAGTAAAATCAGAGCACTGCAACAGGTATCAACATCCTGTAAGGTAACCAATTAAAATAGCCCGAGTGTTAAAACTGACAAATCCTAACCCTGCAAATCAGGTATTCTGAAGCACCAGAAAACAAACAAACAAACAATCTAATTTTGTAGTGGTTGTCTTGGCACACCTAGCATAAGATGACATAAATTCCTTATCACATGCTCTGATTAATTCAATGCAAGGTTTAACGATGCGCCTACACCCAATCCAAATCTGGTTAGGGCTGTCAAAACATCCAGTGTTGCAGACTTCAGAATGCTAATAGTCATGAAGCCGCAGCCTGAATTAAAACAAATGCTGTTTCCCTATGCAAACGAATACGTCTGTGATGTAAAAGTTTTACCTTTTGGGGGTTGGTCTTCTGTTGAACCACGTCCATGAAATCCTGGTCCGAGAGAGTGAAGATGGTATCAGCAGAACTTCTTGCAGGTCCTTGATAGACTTCTCCAGAACCATTCTTCAAGTCAATTGCTGAGAAGAAGCAGCAAAGATGGAAAATTTCATCTTTATTTTGAAATAAATCTGTCTAGAGCAACACTACTTTTCTTATCTATTATTATGAAATGTCCAGTCTAACCATAACTTTCTTACTAACAGCCACTTGGGAAAAAAGTGTTTTTTTCTTCTTCTTCTTTAATGAAACAAAATAATTGAGATTATAACAGGGGGAAAAAAAAACCCCAAATGATTCCTGTACTGTTCTAGTAAGAGTAGTAACAGAGGTAACAGTGACAGAGATAGTAACAGAGGTTCACATCCTAAATGTTAGGATTTAAGCAATTAGATAGTAATATGCCCAAATTTCAAACTGCACCTTTTTGGATAGTGGCTGTAAAGAAAACGTGGGCTTTATTTTATTTTATTTTTTTATTTTTAGAGGAAGCAAAATAGGCCAGAAGAGAGACTTGAAAATACAATCATTAACTAATCCACATTTCAGTCACAAGCTGCATAGCTCTTATAGCAATCCCTACATAACCTGGAAAATCCTGTCCTTTTATTTTTATGAATGGACACAAAGCTCAGAGACATTAGCACTGTACTACCCTTCTCCAATGCATTAACCAAGATGTAACTGTTACAGGACGACAGGCTGGAATCCGCTCATTTATCCTACTCAAATCATTCATGTTTCTGTACCTCAGACATTTGTCTTCGCAGAAGACAACAGTATATATTTCCTAACTGCTCACACTTTTCTAGTGTCCTCTTAAATAGTTACGCTGATATCTGATATTCATATAGAAAAATCAGACGTTGCTTTCTCCATAAGGCCCACTTTTTATGTGGAGCTGAACACAGCAAGCAAGGCTAAGAGACACACAAGCACAGGACGTCTTATTACTTTCTTGTTTTACCATGGTCCTATGCACATGGGATCCAATAATTCCACAGCCATTAATACAGCTGAACATAAGTGGTACTGGCAAAGACTGTGAGCAGTTGGATGGGAACTTCAGTGTTGGGGGGGAAACTATGGCAGGAAAATATCTGCTTAAAGAAAAACAAAGAAAACTGCTCAACACTGAAACACCTCTCAAAGGAAAAGAAATTAATCGGATCATCAGAAAGTCTTCAGTACAATCTCAGTTTCCTGGTTACACCTAAAACATGCACACACAAACATACAAATCCCAACTAAGGTTTTATTTATTTATTTTTAATAGTAAGAACTTAGCAGTTAATTTCAGAAACAGAAAAGTTCAAAAAACAACCCCAGAGTTCATTTGAAAGTTCTTTCGTAGATTGAAGGAAAACAAAACAAAAAAACCAAAAACACAATACCTGCACAATAGTTAAGGTTCAAAGGATATTAATTAGTGCAACTACTGCTGAATTTTTAAAGTTAGTAATAAAGTTTCAAGGTTTCAAAATAGCATCCTATATTCAAAGCAGCAAAATATGTTGGTGGTAAAATGTGCTGTTGCATTTTCCCTGCTTTTCCCCATGGGTAATATAGCCTGCTCTGCTTGAGGTAAAGGGGAGCTTAAAAGCCTTTGCCCACTACCTGTCCCTCTCTTCTAGAAGGCCAAAAGTTCTTCAGAGCGTCTGCAGCTTCAGAGTCTTACTTCCCCACACCAACTGCCCTGCCAAAACAATCTGTCATAAGGTTAACCCTGTCAGGTACTGTGTCATTTGTTTAGAAGAATATTTTGACAGGATATGCTCTGTCAACTCGCTCTCGGAGTTTGCAAATTCCCAATCTTTCCCTTCACACACTTCCGCCCCCGCCCCTTTTAAGTACAAAGCAAAATCATTACTCAGGCGGATGTTTCTGAACCATTGCTGCCTAGCCAATACTAAGACAGTCAGTTTCCCTTAGCTGTCAAAATTTAATCTCCACTTGCTTGACTGTGGAGACCAATTTCTTCATAAACTGTTTCACGTGCAGTCCTTTTCCAAACCATTTTCCTGAAAAGTTGAGGTGAACTGGGCAGATCAGGAATAGCTTTTGCTTGTTCAAAGCAGTTAAGTCTTTCAGTTTCTGAAATCTGTTCTAAAAAGTATTTATACAGTTACAACAGAACGGAAACAGGAATCAAGTGTATAATGACGCTCTGTGAGAAGTGACGTACTGGATTGTTATTAGTCGCTTGGTTTTAACAGATACTAAGGTTAAATTATCATTTCAGGGACAAGTTTAACAGATAATCACTAACTTGACATGATAAGAAAAGGAGAGAACAAAAATTACCGATCACCCAGAAGAACATAATGTGTATGTATTACAAAAGGGCTACAGTATATCAGCATTTAAGATGTCAGCATCCAAGTTACAAATAGACACAGGTAACACTATAGACTTTGTTGAATTTTTCAAAATAATTTCACTTATAAATTTTTGTTTTATTTTTGTACTCTTCACAGCTAGTAAAATAAAACATGAGACCAGTTCCACCTTTTCCTCCAGATTAGCTTCAACTGCATATATGCTGAGAATACCAAAGTCCTTACACATTTTTGTTGTGCAGGTTCACAGTGTTCCTGTGATGAACATTTGTTAAAGAATAAAAAGCCAAAAAACATTCACATGGCATTAGGGCCACAAAAGCCTTCCTTATACGTTCTGTGTTGGTGGGTAGGAGCTGTGTATAATCCTTTATGATCCAGAACACCTACTACATAATTTAACATCATAAGTAAGCCTTTAAACACGTTCCACTAGGCTATACAGGTACAGACTACTTAAAAATAAATTAATTAATTAATTTTAAAAAAATCCATCAAGTCATTAAATGCAATGGTTACCAGCTCCTCAGGTTAAGCCAACCACACTTAACTCGCAAAGAATTCTTAAAACATACCTCTACACTCAAATGCTAGCAGTGTTATGTACCCGTATCAATGTAGCCTAAATGAGCCCCTTCTGAGCCACACGAATGGCACTACTTAACAAGCCCGCGTATGTATGAAGGCATAAAAACACTTGTGCACTTCTAGGATGCTTCAAGTTCTTCATTATTTATTTTTAATTACTTCTAGACTTCAGAAACTGAAAAAGCATGAGTATCTTCTTGTGCTTCATTCTACGTGCATTTTTTTTTTTTTTGGGGGGGGGGGGTTGTCCTTTCCTGGCCTCTTCCAGGAGGGAACCCAGATCCTGAAAGCCTGACAGAGCATCTCCCAAGGCACAGCAGATCCTATTCTCCTCCTCTGTTAAGCACTGGCTAGAAAAAACAGCCTTGATGTATATCAGACAACTGAAGACTAGAGTGATAAATCAGTCTCAGCATTGTAAAGTTTAGGAGGCATAAAGTTAGAACTAAAAAGGTGTAGTGACTCAGGTAAGTTTTAACAACCTCTAGACTTTACTTTGAATATAATACACACTTAACATTGTTGTTACAAGCCCTCTTCTCCTTCTCCATTAGCCATCCACATCTCAAGAGCATTGCTCAGCAATCCACATCTACAACTAATTGTAATCTCTCCAAGCACAAGTATAAACATACACATAAGCATATACTCCAGCACAAGTATAAACACTACATAATCATAGTACTATAGCTATAATTGCTACACTTAATCACATCTTTACCACATCTCAAATTAAAACTTAATAGAAATTTCAAAAAGAGGAGCAACCTAGGATTTTGAAATACTTACTTATTATTTAAATAATCTGAATTAAATAATTTAAGTCAGTATTTAAATTTCAACTTTCCCTTCATTCTATTTACAAAGTAGTAGCAGAGTTTTGCTAAGAAAAACACAAAACAAAACACAGAGCAGCCACCAAAAGACGACAATGTGATATCCACTGCTTTCTATTCTTCAAAACATGAAGGACCTTCTCCTTTTCCTTGAACATTCTTTGCTGCTGTTAAGCCTTGTTGAAGATAAGTTATGGCATCACTAATGCAAACAGTCAAAACAAAAACAACCCACAAACAACAACAAAAGACCAAAACCAGAGAAATTACCAGAAGGAAAAGGAATCCTGAAGCTTGATTCACAGATAAGACCTACTGCGATTCTTTATTCCGTTCTGGTCAATTATACTTGACAAAGAAGAATTCAAAACATGGCACACGTTGGTATTTTGAAGAAGGAACGTAACTTCTCTCATTACAGAGAATGGATGACTACCCTCAGAAAGTTACTGTTTTTGCAAGACAAAGGCCTAGCAGCTTACAAGATAGCTTTTTTCACCTCCTGATATTCATCCACTCTAAATTATTCAGAAGGGAACGGAAACGAAAAGATAGCGTTGGCACACAGACAACGGTTACAAACCCACAATGAACATTTCCTGGATATCAGGACTTTCCAAATTGATCAAAGACCAAAAACAGTGAGTTCTTCTAAGACGTACCTTCATGAGATAGAGCTGTCCAACACAGTTCTCTGCTATAGCAGGAAATGAGCTTGACATAAGTCTCCTAAAGTCTCACGTCTCCACGGTTAGAGCTGCCATCTAGTCGCAGCAATTTGTATACTTGCACTGCCATTTCCCCCACCAGCTTGATGAGTTGGTGCCAGTGTAGCTATCTTAGCGCTTAAACTCAAAATAGTTCCTTGGTCAGTTGGTGACCTGGGTAACAGCCTGACAATGATCTCACATGCTGTTACTACAGCTCTCTCGCCAGTGATAACTCTCAGGCAGCTTAAAGGTGTCTCACGTGTGCCCGTGCCAGCTACAGATGGTTCTTTGCTCCCGAGAGTGCTACAAAAACCAAACTTAGAGACAGCTTCTCCCCCAGCTATTCATGGAACTGATTAACTCCGTACAAAAATAGATTTCACATATGGACGTGGCACTCCTCAGTATTGTGTGCGGCAACACAACTTAAATGAAACTCAAATTTTAAGTCATCAACTAGCTTGTCAAAAATTGAAAATTTAAGCACTAGATACCTGACAGAAAAACAGAATCAAGCAATTTCAGTGGATGAAGCAGTGGCCACCCTCCAAACTTTATTTTTATTCATACACAAAAGTGTTAATTGCAGCAATCAGACACATTAATTATTATCCTGAATAAGATGCTCCGGGCAGAGATAAAATAAGAGGTCAAAGCAATCGCATATACCCAGGCTAAAATGCTAGACATTGCCCTTCCAAAGCATGCAGCCTTAAAATCCAGAATTTGGCACGCAGGTTTTGCTTTTGCGTTCTAAGACTACCGTGCCAAGTTAAGGAGAGGACTATCAAAGGGTCAGGCATTTTTTTCTTTATTCTGCTTCACAGAGGATAGCTAATTGCAATACGAGATTCATCCTCAAAACAAATTTAACAAAATATCACCCATCCTTCACTGCCTGGAGTCACATCACATCATAAACTACTAAGCAGTTTCCTAGTAAATTCAGTGAGATGTTCACCTTCGACTGCACATGATGATTTCTTCCCGGTTCTCCTACAAAAAGTTTTATTTTCCTGAGACTTGGAGAGGAATAATATCTTCTGCCTTCAGCGGTTCCTTCAGAAACAGGGTGAAAAGCAACAGATGGGTAAACTGTTCTGGAGAACCATTAGCTATCACTTAATAAATCTCAATGGCAATGTCTTTTCTCTATAGAAGCAGAAATTGCAATGATGGAGCTTAACTCTTTACAGAGATAAGTATTTTATAACTATTAAAAACCTAAAAGCAGCTGTACAGTAATGAAATTTCAGGAGAGAAAAGAAGGCACGCTTTAGTGAAAGTAACTCAAGAAGTCAAAGCTAGGGGACTCTATTAAGAACTCTGTTATTTAAAAAGAAAAAAAAATTGTTGTAAAAAGCTCCAGTACAGCTAAGCTTATTCCTTCAGTTAGGATACCATCAAAATCCATATTGCGGTATCTACATTTTCAGCATCCTCTTAAATTAGAACAGTTTGCTCTTGTAGAGAAAAACTCTCACGATGTTAGATCAGTTGTCAATGGCCACAGTTTATCATTGTTCGGTCAGTGAATGACCTGGCCAAAATTTCACATCCCAAATGCAAGACAGTTGAGGTTCTGAACCTTCATGGTTTTACATAAAACTAAAGGTCACGGCTAATTAAACAGACAAACGTTACTAATATTAGTGCTATTAAGAAGTCTCTCTGCAATGAGAACAGCTAAATCCAGTTCCCAAATCCTGTTTAATTTAAAAGTAATAAATATATGAAAATCTTCACTTATTGCATAGAACAAAGATCAGTTAGTTAGATTTAAAACAAAACACTAAAAATAAACATAAATTAAAAAAAAATCCTTTTGACTCCTGGAAGTTTAGAAAACACCAAAATGGCAGCGTGAGAAAACAGTTCCCCAGCAGTACTTAACACTGCTGCCTTCTGTCCTGTGCTTCCCTCTCAGCCTCCTCGGCAGTTCCCAAGCTCAAGGACGCTGGCTGCAGATGCTGCAGCTACAATCATCAAGCGCGACAGACAGCAAGGAGCTGCAGGGCCCAGATTGTTTCTGGCGCTGTCAATTGTGGCAGTTTTCACAACAGCACAAAGCTGGGCAAAAGTGACAAGTCAAAAGATTAAAAGACAAGGCAGCACTAAATTTAATAATGGAAAGAGACCTAGCAGGTAGCCCAAGAGAAACCTAAACACTGCCTGTAAAGGCCTGGCAGGCTCTTAGCAAGAGAGGCCTTAAGCGATACATAATGAAACAATTAACATTAACTCAAGACCTTTAAAAGAGGGGGGGGGAAAAAAAAAAAAAAAAAACACACGCACACACAACCCACCTGCTGACGTTTCAGTTATTTCAGTGATAACACGTCAAGAATTTTGAACATAAATCAGGATGGTATGGAGTACTTATCCAAAGGAAGTAAACTAAACCAATTTCAATTTCATATTTTCCTGTTTGCTTTATTGCAACTGCTTATGTTATAGGATCTAGTTTATATTACAGCAATTTTCTTTTATTAAAAGTGGAGAGAAAGAGAATTCTAAATTGTTAGAAGAGTAAATTCAGCATAACGCTTAAGGTACTGATTTAACATTAGTATAGGCAGAAGACAACCACTGAGCCAAATTTATATGTAGGGCAGAGCAGTACAATTCTACTGACAAAGTCAGCTAACATCAACATTTTGAGGCAGGTTTGAAATTGGTCAAAATAAAGACACACTAATCAAATTGAAGCTGCAGCAAGGCCAGCATCTAACTATCACCTGAACTTTTAAGTCAAAAAGTAATTTGTCAGCGTATAAAACTTCTATTCACGTACAAAAAGCTTCCACTCTATTAACAGAAAAAGTCAAGCATTGAAGTCAGTAAATGGCATTGTCAACGCTACATATCATAAGCTGGCTGTCATTTTTTATGTGCATTACAACAGTCTTGCTGATCATCATACAAAAATTTGTCAGAAATGCCTTGATGTTTGCAGGATCTTAACTACAAGTCTGTCTTTGAAAGCAAAGTCACAAACTTCTGCCTTCGTCCATATCTACCATGCAAAATAGATTAGGCTAGCATCCTTCAGAAGAGACAATATATGACAATGCTCTTGAATACTGAATCATAATGTAAGCAATTGCTTACCAGCTTTTGAGCGCTTGCTTCGGGAAGGTCTTCCCTTTTTATTTTATTTTTTTATTTTTATTTTATTTTATTTTTTCACCAGAATAGTGTTTATAAAAAAAAATCCCTAAAATAAGAATTCCATCATGCAGATATACTGGGTCATTAGAAATCTATTAGAGTTAAATGTTAGACGGAGGTGGTAGTGCGCTACTATTCCATATAATTAGAGCTGACACTACAGCTGTCACAAGCCGGTAGCGCTTTGCCAGTGAATTTACACAATTATTTTACACCAAGGAATTACTGAAATTTAGGATAGCTGAATTTGATGCCTTTATGAGAACTTAAATAATAGAAGACAGCACAGATTCAAAAGCTCACAGATTTTTAAAAATGCTTTTAATATTGCCCAGTTCTTGCTTTCTTCATCCTTGGCTGAAAAATGATGACTAATCTGTTTTTTTCTTGAACTGTTCAAAATTTCAAAGACAGACATCAAATATTCAGAAAACTATAGGATCATGCAAAGTTCTTCGGAAAACTGATATGCAAAACAGGGAGTACCGGCACATCAGTTTTCCTGAGGCAAAAAGTAAGCCATGTTTTCTACAGGCACCCTCCTCGTCACCTAGATACGTACATATTTAGGCACAGCCTCACGTGTTTATGACACCACAGACACTAGAGTCATTCATAAGCACTATTCACTCTTTTGATGCCTGGGCTTGCAGGAATTGATCCACATTGTATTAAAATTGGCAGTCACCTTTCCAAGTTAGTGGAAAGGTTTGGCTTCAGTGCCTTAGTACTAGTAAGCATCAGGAGATGTTTAAGATGATATTAGACCCCTCATCCCACAGGGCTAAAGTAGTTCCAAATTCACATAAAGTCCAGACGTTGCTCATTTTAAGAGAAGCAAAGGGAACAGTCAAAAGTTACAAGTCTTCATTACCTTTCAGTTAGGGCAATACCTACTAGAGGAAGGCACTACTTTCTTCCCACCACTTCACTAGTGAACAGAAGACAGAACAAGCCCTGCTTGAAAACCAGGAAAGGTTTCGACTGTCTCTTGATTTACTCCAAGCAGTAATCCTCTTGCTCAGGACATATTGACAAACATTACTCTTTGTAAACATCCATTCACATTTCAGCTCAAGTCTAAACCTCCAAGTGTGCCTATCCCACATTCAGTAGTTTGCAACTCAATGTCTTCCTGAGCCAGAAATTTTGTTCATGTCTTCAAAATTCCCCATCAGATTTTTCTTAATTTGTCCATCCATCCTTTGAATGTATGCAATCTTGAATTTAAGTCATAAACAAAGCGGTCTCAAAACTAAAGAACATTACGAACCATCTTGAAGATGATGTAATTTTCTGCCTGTTACCATAAACATGACCATCACTTAATTCGCATTTATTTACTTTGATATTTTTTCACGTGTTGAACATCTTACTAAAAAACACATAAAACAGAAGGTGCGACTGACGTAGCGCACACAGCGGCCCTTCAACAAGCAGAAGTCTCTCCTTCAAGTGTTTTAGAGTTTATCCCACGCATTTCTAATATAGCCTTTAACAAAGCAGACTTTCTAAGGCTTCTGTCCAGGTTCTAGGCACATCCATCATTTCAATTATGGGAACGAAGAAGTGAAAAACTGCAGAGGTGCGAGGAATGATGAAGACTGACTTTTAAGAGCAGATCTTGCGAGCTGAATTATGCAGTATGTACCCACTCTCATTTTGATTCAAAGGCACTCAGTCTCCTGCATAATCTAGATAGGCATTTTCAAAACACTGATTAACTGCTATCTGAGCGGAAATCATCCCTTATCTCACAAAAACGGCATGCTGCGCAACAGAAGTAGAGCAGAGCTATCTTGAGCAATCTTAGGGGGAAGACATGACATTCTTCCCCCAACCCTAAAAGCAGCCTTGTTATTCCAAACCTCAGTTATTTGCTATTAGGAAAAGAGAAACTGAAATTAGAAGATTCTAAACCGCTCTGTAAGAGGAAGAGCAGTTCTTTAAACAAACTAACCATACACTGAGAACAAGACTTTGCACAGACTTAACTCTAGTTAAAAAAAAAACAAAAAACAAAAAAACATAAACACAAAAACCCTTAGTTTATGGGACAAAGCACAGCACAGACTAGATCTGAACTACCAACATGCCAGTCTCTCCTGTCAGCCTGCCAAAGAGCAGCCCACTTGTCCTTTAGCTCCCAAAAAGCAATCTGACTGAATCCAAATATTAAGACCTATTACAATGAAGCATCTTAAATGACAGACTTTACCCCAAGAATTTCATTTCTCTACAAAAAAAGTGAAGGCCTACAAATTGCAACCCGACTACGTTATTTCCCTTTTTGCATTGCACTACTAGACTATTCTGGATACCTCAAAAACAAAACCAAAAACCCCTCCAAAAACACTGAAATATATTCAATTTTGAAAGTAGACTTTGCTTTTTTGCAAACATACATGTCCTTAGAACCTGAGCACAAGAGGGAAGAAGGAAAATTTAAGGAGGAAAAAAATTTATGAGGATGTAGTTTTGCCCAGTCAAACTGGTTCACATACTTGTATAATCCACTTGACCAGGAAACCCTTCCCTTCTACCTATTGCCTTTACAGGCTTTGGCCTCTATGCATCAACCCAGTCCTTGCTTGAAGGATAGATACGCAGCATAAACCTTCATTGAACTTTGATTTCAGAAATTCTGAACGGAAACAAGCTGTGTTATGTTTTCACTTAAGTCACAAGAATAATGCAAGAATGATGTAGGAGAAATAAATATGTAGTTGGTGTAGATTAGTTAGCTTATATATCACCAGCGGACTAGTTCTTGTAGCACAGAGTTCCTTGTGGTCCCTGTTAATTTAGCCTGCTTTTCTAACTGCAGTAGAGAGCCATTCCAGAAAACAAATAGAAATGCACTGAAGTTCTAGAGCATGGCTTGTCTTCCGCTGCATCCAAACAGGTAAGTTATAAAAGTGCATTTTTAGAAAGCTTGTTTTAGAACTTTATCTGACCTCACTGCGAAAACTTCACTTGTGCATTCAGTATGCATTCAGATTTTTAAGCCTTAGTGAAAATTCACCTAGTACCTCGTGCTTATCTTTAAGCTATCAGCTTAATTAAAAGGAATATAAATAATCTCACTTCATTAAAAAGTGCAACCATGCGTTATAAAAATAAAATCTATGACTTACTCCACTGAACTGCTGTTTTTCCATCTTTAGTGATGTCCCATTGAAATACAGCATTCACTTTCTTTACCAACTCATTTCCAATCTCTTTAATGCGACGACCAATTTCTTCAAACACAAGGTCACTCTGCAGCCCTGCAGTCTTAAAGAAAGACAGTACAAAGAATTTGAAATAAAAAGCTCTGTTAAAAAGTAATAAATATGATTACTAGTTCAAGCACCGTCCAGGAAAGAGTCTATTGCAGAATGATTGAATGCAATGGAGACATCTTCCACTGCAAATAATCACCTCTAGCAATTGTCCGCATTAAAGAGTACATTCAAGCAGAAAATGCTTCATGGAATCGCTCTTGAGAACTATTTCATATCTTGCTTTTATTATTTTTGTCATTTATCACTGCAATTTAAGATATGCTTTATAATTAGAATTGTTTAAGGGCTCACAAATTGCCCTTTACTCCTTTTGGAGGATAAGCATTGCCACTTTTTTCCATGGTGAATGAATGGCATTTGTTAGTTTTTAGAACACAAAATGTTTTCACCCGTGTGCTACTTTAATTTGACATGAAAAACTTTCAAAATAGACAGTGCTATGAACACCGACAGAACTCCAGTGCGAACACAGTATTTTCATCATTTAAGACTGCGACTAACTACATTTACATGTTTAACTTTTGCAAACATATAACATTTCGCAAGCCTTTTATCGTTTTTCTTCAGCAAATATTTGTAATGGATAAAGCGCTACACTCACTTTAAGAAGCTGCTTCAGTGATATTCCTCATCTAGCCACAACTGGAGTAAAAATGTCCCTCTCAACTTGCAGCTGCTTTGCTGTGCCTGCTCATATACTAGGATGCAACACTCCTCACACTGCTGTCTTGCCACGTCTATGGTTAAGGCTGACAACATTTTCCGTTATATAACATGTTTTCCTGTGGCTTCTGAGTTTGCCAGACTTCACTCACTCAGGATAAAGTCATCCCTGGTGGATCCCCGCCTCAGCTAGTCAAGAAATTTCAGCCAATACAACTTAATTTCTCAGAGTAAGCTTGAAGAAAAACAAACTGTTCTGCTCCACACTAAAAAAATCCCTATAATTATTTCACTGAAAAGTTCTACTGCCTACATACTTTGGAACCTTAAATGGAAATTTGGCAACAGGTCACACCAATAAAAGAGGTATGACTTTACACACCTCTAAGAAAGTCTACTGAAACACAGCCAAGATACAAGCCTCTGAAAACCATACGCACACGTGCTCAACAAAAAACTGTTCAAAAGGTGGCAATAACGTGCTCAGAGCACTCTGTCTGTACTGACCCTAGCCAGGAGAGCTGCAGGGCTAATCCTACAATCATTCCTTGGGGCACCTGGAGGCCGTTACAGTGCTGGCACTCTGAGAGTGCTGAAATACAGCACATTAATAATTTTCCTGTTTCCAAACGGGATAGCTTGACTTGCTAACTGCAGCTTTTTACAGCAGATTTTTTTTCATCAAAAGTCCACGCTACAGGCCTCGAGCCCCACAGGATTTCACTAGCAGCTCAGCTGCAGCTCCCACCCCGGAACCGTCCCATGTGCTCAAGCAGGACAGCTGTACAAGCCAAGAACTACAGGGTGAGAAAACAAAGGTCACTACAGAGACATATCACACTCCTAGAACCACCCGGTTCCACAGCAGACCCAAAGATGTGGTAGTCACCCTCCACTGTTCAGTCTGTGGGCAGAGGATTGCTTTTGAACAGGCTGCCTGTGCTGTCTTTCCACAATAGAGAAAGTCTATGGCTTTCCAGAACGTCAGAAGACTTAACGCAACCAATGAAAAGAAGCATTTTCTAGGAATATATCACAAGCTGTATATGAATGCCAATATTTCATAAACTTTAATGGATTAAATCTTCACCCTTTATTGATAGGAGTCCATGGCACAAAAAGATAAGTTTATGAAGGCAATGTGTTGTCCATCCATGTCTACAGACCACCTTAAGAACCCAGGACACTGTGCTGCATGCGCAATTCTGTCTTTCATGGCAACTCCAGTACTTCAGGCTTAACAAACATACACAGAGGATTTTTTTAAATATATATAGTGTAAGGCCTGTATCATGCGTCAGTCCTACCACATGCACAAATAGCACTCACAGCCTTCTTTCAAAATGGATCCAACAATTTTTGAAACCCTTCAAAGCCTCTTTCCAGCCTTTAGTCATAGTCCCTGTGTACAGCAGGATAAAAAAAGCCCAAGATAAAACAGCAAACCTTTGATTCATTTTGGGTGCTTCAAAGACAAAACTGCATTTTTCATTTCTTTTCTTTGTCCCCTTCCTGCCTCTCACCACATCTCTACAGTAAAATTGAGAAATAAAGGTCACCCATTTTTACAACTTATACCATATTTGACCTCCAATGTTACTAAAGGAAAACAAAATATTCGTTTTACAGGTACAGTCTCAAGTTTACAGGGCCTGATTTTGATTTCAGTCATGCAAGTGCTCAAGCTTGTGGTCTTCTCTGATACACGTCTCACTTGTTTGGTGACGCACATAGCAATTCTCTTGCTCATGCTTAAATTGGAGTCGAGCACTTTGAACTGCATCAATCATTCCGTATACCCTGAAATGTGTTTTTCCACCAAACAGATCCATGAACCTCTAAAAGTTGATTGACTTGTGCTTTCACATCTCTGAATGATACATCTATCTAATTGTTGCTAGTAAGACTAATAAATGATTCTAGTGTTTTCCCCATGTTTTTCACAAAAAATAAGTCTAATTATGCTGCTTCGCAAATTCAAGCTTCTATTGCTTCCACCTACCTTCACAGGCTCCGAAGCAGAAGACTTATCCAAGGACGATGTTATATCCACATAGCCCCCTGCAATAGCAATTTCTCCAGTCTCTTTGACCTGTAGTGGGGGAGAAAAATTTAAAGAGGTAACCTATTGGCAAAAAGTCATAACAAAAAGCAACCTTTTAAAATCACAGATCAAGAAAAGAGAAAGCATAAAAGCTCTAAAAAGGGTGAGGAAGAATGCATTTTAGTCTTGAGTCAAGTTAGCATACGCCATTGACAAACAACTCAAAAAGTCAAATTATTGTTTGCTTCTTGGCAAATTATTCCCAAAAGATGTTGATATTTCTGTTTACAAAATGGTTTAAAAAAAGTATTTATCTGAAAATTTACCTCCTGAATTATAAGTGACTGTTAATGTTACTTAAACAGTTCTGAGAAAAACACATTGTTCTAAAATGCATCTCCTTGATGTAGATATGGAATCAGCAGCTGTGCATCTAGACAGTTTCACTATCTTTAGGTGTCTTACAGTGCAAGTTGCACTGTAATTTTTTTCTTTTTTCTTTTTTTTTTTTTTTTAAATATTGCAAGGCCACAAAAATGGCAAGGAGAAAGGGGGAAATACCCAAATTCCTTTCTGTTTTATTTTTTTAAATACTTAAGTCAGAGAAAAGACTGGGTTTCATTTTGACAATGTCTCTTTAAAAAGGATGGACACAGTCAATACTTTCCTTTCTGACAACAAGACCAGATGAAAAAAAACTCACAAAACCATTCTGACTTACGACAGTGAACAGATGAGGAAAGAAATAGGACTCCCTACATGTATTGCCAGTGAACAGGATAACAGCTGAAGAGAAAGAGTAACCAGTATCATAGCTTAGCTTATTGCATAGGTGAAATTGATGCAGAAAGACTATATACTAAAGATTATTCAAATCATGTGTAATAGCTCATCACCACTGCAATGCATAACTTAACACAGTATTGAAAACGGATTTCAAAATGCATATACTAGTTATAAGGATTCCTTTGATTTGATTTGACCTGACTTTGTTGTGAGTAAAAAGACGGCTTTATTGTAGTCTGGGTTAATCTGAAACTAACTAAAGAACCCCGTAAAATTCCTTTGAGTAGCTGTTGAAACACTGTGGCTTTCTAGAATCCTGTTAAAAGTTGTAATTTCTCTTCATAATTACTCCACACTGAAGCTTGTTAAAAAGATCTGCAGCAAAAATCCCTGCAAACTCTACCTATTAGCTATGATTAAAGCAAGCACAGTAACGAACCAAGCCTTCGCACACAACAGAGCATCCCACTCTGTTCACAAATTTCAAAGGCCTGTTAATTTAGACATGCAAACCTTTAAAAATAAGCATCTGGGAGGCTCGAAGTCTCTCAGGACACAGTAGTAGTAGCTTTTCAACACACCTATGCATCTCCAGTACAGTAATCTCCAAGGCTCATTTGAGGCAGCAAACTGTCTTGTTTAGGCTACTAGTAATCTCACACGAGAAGTTCGTACACAGTAGCTACATCACTGTCAGAAGAAAGCATCGTCATTCTGAAATTTTACAGCTGCTACCACTCCTCTGGTCTGCAGACAGAGCTTACCTCCAGCAGTCAACATGTATTCTGCAAAGTTGTATTCCTGTGGAAACAGCCATCCTATGTCCTTGTTGTTATTTCCCTCACTTGATTTTGTCTGCCCAAACCTCTCTGCAGCTGCAACAACCACAGCTGCTGCGCTAACTGATCAACAGCTTTGGTTGCATTTTTTACAGAGATGAGGTTGCAAAGCCTTGGCCATCCACCAATGACATGCGGATTGTACGGGAGTGAGCCAAAGTGTATTCACAGTTACCGATGTAACAAACTCACGGTTTAAGAAAATAGTGTTACAGGACAGGACAGTACAATCAAAAGTGATGAGAATTTCTTTTTGGGCTCTATGTGGAGTACCTTCTCCTTAGCTTCCAGTAAGTATCCTACAGTGTGTAGCACTGGATTACAGGATCCCCCACAAAACACAGAGTAGAGTCAATCATGTAGTATAAAAACTGTATTTCTAGAAGAGTAAACTGTGACTGTTTTATTGTGATTATTACATCCAGCTACTATCAAATTTCTGCTGATAAGTAAGTCCTTCTGTGTAGATGCAACTGAAGTTTAAATCACTTTAAGCTAACTTGAAGTTTACTTGCATAAACAAACCATGAGAAGTCGAGTTAAGCTAAATAAACTTGTTAAAAAAAAAAAAAAGCATGCACATGGTTACAGTGAATTGCAACAAACAAGTACAAACTACACTCAAACTATGCTGACTTGAAAAATGCCAGCCTTTTGCTTTTCTGTGGTGAACACAAAAAAAACATGGTACAAAACAATGAGCTCTGATACTATTTAACAGAAGGACTATATAAGGATATAAATGTATTTTTATTATTTTACTGGAATCTTAGTGACACTGTAAACTAAATAAGAATATTTAATCTTATTGAGGTCCATTCGCTTAATTTTTTTTTATAGAATCTTCTTCATTGGTGTGTTAATGAGCTGCTTTTCTCCCTCCCCCTCACACCCATAATCTTTTTCTTTAAATTAACATATCCTACTCTAAAGCCAGCAATGGTGAGTATTTGAGTTCTGACCTTGGTCTGAAAATGGATTCTATTTCCTTCCTTCCACATTTCCGTTTCTAAAGTTTGCCCAGGAAAGACTGGTTTTGCAAAGCGAACCTAAAACAAAGTAAAACGATAAAAAGTGAGAGGAGAAGGAGAATCTGTTATACTTATGACTGAAGTATCACACAAAGCTCAAAAGCATAAGCTGTACTGAAATCAGGAAAAAAAAAAACATAACACAGAAAATAAGTCAATTGGCACTGCAAAATATATAAATATTTAAGTAAATATACTAGATACAGCAATTAAAAAGTATGCAGCAATAAGTAAAAGCAACTGTGGCAGACAGGACAACCCAAAAGCCTTTTCCCACACTGCAGAATTTTTTGGCACAAAAACCAGAAAATTAACTGCAAAGAATAAACCTACAGACCTTAATTGCCTTAAATCTGGTCACATCGTTATTTGCAAAGTGCTTCAAAACGTGTCTGGCAGCAAACCCAAATGAGCACAATCCATGTAGTATGGGCTTCTTAAATCCTGTTTTTAAAAAGCAATATTTTAATGTTTCTAACATTAGGAGTTTGCATGTCCTTTCTAGGAATCCCCACATTTTATTTATAATCTTTTCCTTCAATAACTTTTTTCCTTAAGTTAAGTTTAAAGAAACAGAAAAAGGAATATCCCCTTGAAAATGCCTTTGTTACCATTTATTGCTTCCTCTACTTTGACACAGAAACATGTTCACAGAGAACTGGCACTCCAACACTACGTATCGTATTCAAGATACACAAGAAGAATTAGTCCTTGTCTGAAGAGGTGACAAAATGAAAAATAAGGAGATTGTCTCTGTTAGTATAGCTGCACAGACACACCAGATACAGTTACATGCATGTATGCTTACTAAGGGCAAAGGATATTGTAATGGCTGAGAACTGGCAATATTAAAGCTATTTGACACTCCCTGTCATGCTTGCCAAAACTTTTCATCGGAAGTGCATGCTTCAGGATTAACTTGGGGGGAAAAAAAAAAACCCAGAAGAGTGCAAATATTTCAAACAAGCATAACAACAACAACAATCACAATGCTTGGTTACACCGACTTCTTTTGGTCAAGTTTCCTTGTACCTCCATGCTTTGGAGCAGGAGCTGAACCTTGGCAGAGAATAAACTTTCTATTCTGCCGAACCTTTCCCTTCTGCCAAAGTGTGACAAAATAAGCCTTTCAAAATTGGTCTGAGATTTGCTAAAGTGCAACAGGTTAAGTTTTAAAGATGTTGCTTGTATTGAAGATGCTCTGAGCCTGGTACACAAACAATAATTGACCACCACTTGCAACAGACCATGGATTCAAGGCAGGTCCAGCCTATTCTTTAAAAATAGCGGCTTCAGCCTGGAAGTCATCTGCCACTAGAATTGTCAGCTGTCAGAAACTGTTTTTCCTGACCTCTAAACAACTCCTCAAAGCATCTACATAGCGTGAAAAGTTCTCAGGGGACAGCAGCTGGAACAAAATAGAAGACAAGACAGGAGAAAAAATATCTGGCATCAGAAGATGCTGAAGGAAAAGAAACCACCCTGAAGATGGAGACACAAAAACTACTAGGACTCAATGTTGGGTAAGACGGGGATTCTAAGACAGAGTCCAAAGACTAAGACTAAGATTAGCAGGAGTCAGGATGAGAAACAGAAATTGTGAACGATTAGGTAAGGAGAAGAGACGTGACAGAAAGACAGGCTGAAAGGAGCACGAGGCCGTTTTCCTTCTGTGGAATAAGTGTCCTGCTCTGACCATTCTGCCAATTCTTACCTTTAGGATGTCTGAATATGCACACTTTGATAACATTTTCTTAATATCCTTTTTGCACATTGTACACCGAGTATTTCTGAATGCAATGATGTACCTTACAGTTAATTTTAACACAGATTACTGGCATTATTGTAACAATATTGGTATTCGGTATCTCTCTTGCACAGAAAGTTACAGCAGCTTTTAGCTCTTTAAAAGCATAGCTTTTAAACACAAAAGCCAAGAATGACCACATTCTTCGGAGCTCAGCAAGAGACTCATATCTTCAGTCCTATTCTCCTCAGTTCTTTCCTCATGAAAATAATGTACATCCACAAACAAAAATCCATACAGTAATCAAGTTACTTTTTCTCTAGACTAAAATGCAAACAAAATAAATGTTTTCACTTTTTAGCATCTTGGGAATGCATCCTTATAGGAATAAAGACACAGGAATAAACACAGATGCTTTTGTATAATATTTCCTCATAAACATTATCTACAGAACAATAATCTTGGAATGACCCGAGTGCATTAAGGTAAGTGTTTGCTCTAGTGCACACAGTCATTTAAAACATTTACAGAGCTTGAAGACAAAAAAAGGATTTGAATATGTCCAAAGAAAGTTTTTCTATCATTAGAAAAATACTTCTTGAAGATCTCTGCAGTCATTTTCCTGATCCTTTAAACCTGTAATATGGACATACAAGTAGGACACTGACACGGTTCCAACATCCAGCATGGTAGCTTTCTGTTCAGAAAGGATAAGAGATCAGCTCATCTACAGAGTTAATTTTGTTTTTCCACTGTGTGTAAGTACCAGTGCTCTCATAACACGAGCATGTAGAAAATCACTACTTGCCTACTTTCATAAGGATTTTATAGGATTATCCTCATTTTAAAAACTGAGGTCTCAAATGATAAACAGATTTTTCTCCTTCAGCTTTTCCAAGAGGAATTGGACAATTCCATCTAAATGTTTATCTAAAACCATCATTGAAACAAAATGAGCAGAACCGTTTAGTAAAGTGGGGAAATGTCTTGATAAATAATTATAATGAAATATGGTTTATTAACACCAATTTATGCAGAATTACACAAAACAGAGTTAACTAAAGAATTAGTATGTATTAAAAAAATTAACTTTTGTGAAACTACTTCAAACATGATTTGAATAAAGGAGTACAGGCCTGCTCTTATTCCCTTGCTGAGAACGTCATATGATGATACCGCTATACTTAAAAAAAAGAGATCACTGAAAAATTGCAAAAGCAGAACTTGTCATAATTATAAATATAGACCAATATTTTTATGTATGGTTTACAATGATAGCATACATATGCAGAAAATTTCTTAAGTAAATAAAATTACTATCTGCTCTTGAGTAATCACACTATACTATTAGCAAAGCCTGAAAAGAAGTCCTAAAAAATCCTTAAAATAAACATTTATGAAAACAGACCATTATTTCATATTTCCATCTGTGTAACAATCAGTTAACGTAGTCTGCACTCTGCCACTTTGGCATGTAGCATCATATAAATGACCAAATGACCAACCAACTGCTCTAGCAACAGTTGCATATAAGCAATTAAAAAATAAATAAATAAATTCTACTAGACTCCTCCTCTCCCCTCTTTCTGCCCTCTTGCAAATTACTGTGATTGAGAAGACTACACAGAGGCACAAGAAATTCCACTGAATCCACCACAGTTGCAAAGTTATTTAAACAGAAAGAAAGGTCTACCAAAGAGTTTATGGAATTCCCTCTGAGGCTCTGGATAGACAATTACATTACTTCCTCTTAGGAAAACAGAGGCTGTATAGATGGGAAGGTGGCAAAGAATAAGCTTTAACAGGAAAATAGGATTGCAGATAGGTATCATAGGCAGAGTCCAAGCATCATTCCAAGCATTCCTAGTTACAAGAAGCAACACTTCAAAGTATCCCACAGACCTCTGAATTAGAGGACATCTCATGGTCACTCTAAGAACAGCTATAAAATAGTATTCTTTTTCCCATCTTGTTAGAGACTTAGAAACTAAGTGGAAAAAACTGAAAATACATTTACATCATCCTTCATCCAAATATTAGTACAACAGCATCTCTCAGCTCACCTCCAAGAGCAGCAAAACTTGGATCAACATGTAAAGGATTCCAATCCCCACTCAGCCGATATAAAGCAGCCTGCAGAAAAAGGGAAATAAAAATAGGAGTGTAGCTGGGCTTCATAGAAACTACCAGGAGTCACTCAAGATTTGTGATAGCTTGAGGAATTCATCACTACCTATTTTACAAGTTCTTAGACAACATATTCTACAGTAAACCAGGTAAAAGACAAATTAATTGTTATTTTGTAGATGAACTGTCAAAGATCCAGGAAAAAGTGCCAAGAACTGCACCTGGTCTTGGTACATGACAAAATAATACAACCTCTTAATGGGAGGAAAAGGCAACTTACTGTGTTGGTGAGGTCAAATATTTGTAAAATAATTTGTTTCCTAGAAATCTTCAATAAATTCTTTTGCTTGAAGTGCAGTTTTGGAAAGAATCTTCTCCTGGACAGATTTATTCACATTTTACCAGAAAAAAAATTTATAAATGTAACCTTTGCTTTTTTTAAAAACACCTTGCTTTTTCAATGTAAGTTTCATGTTAGAGACACCAAAAATATCCATATCCTCTCCTTTTAAGAGTAACATGATGGACTAACTGCTGCTCTTAAGGGCTTCATGGGTAGCACTTCTATATCATTCAAATATATATATATTTATATATATATATATATATATATATAAACCACACATGCCAAGGGACAGATAAAAGCCAAGCTTTCTAGAACACTTTTTACTACCAAAACAGAACACTTCCCATGAGGCAAAAGAAGATAAATACAAATGTAGTGTATTGCATACACTGTGAAAGTCACTAAACCTGAGAAACGATAACAAGTGGCTATGCCTTTTTCCTGTCTCTGTATGGTTTTAGCATTTTTACTATCAGATCTTAAATTTGCTATATATGTGAAGTGGCTAGCAGTCAATGGAACAAGAGGTACGACAAGTCAACATTCTGTCCATCTTTCTAGGCTAAAAACTTATTCCATGGTCATCAGATTGCAATGGAAGGACTAAATTACTGTGGCATTTTCTCTAGTCCAACTTTCCCATGACACAGGACAGAGAGAGTCAGTATATTAGGTTAAAACTAAGTTTTAACCTTTTACTAGTGTAGCTATATGATGACATATACAAATTGAACATGAGTTTAATTAAAAAGTCAGAGTATTTACACTGAAAAGGAAAATAGACTTTCTTTCAATAGAAGGTATGATTGGTCACTGCAACCCCTTATCACTAAACACCTCCTCCCAAGCTGACATTTTAAAGAGAGTTGCTCTTGACAGAATTCTCCAAAGCAGAATATCACCCTTCATTACTGAAGCTCTTCCTTTCAAGAGTCTGAAATCTAACAGCAAATCACCACCCTGAAAACTGGAAAAAAAAAAAGTTTCCTAGACATGATCTAAAGAAAATATTGAGTTTTTAACGAAATTAGAATTCTAAGGTCTCACTGTCATACTTCTATTAATTTGAAGTTTAAAAAAAAAAGTTATCAGGAGGTTATTTTCACAAACGATCTGTTGCAATTGATTTTAATTCAAACTAATTAACGTTTAATTGCAGTACTAGAAAATGCTACCTATGTATAAGAAAAAATGACAAATCTGCTTTAAGCCCAAATCTCAACTTAAACCAGCTATGCACTTGTTGCTTACAAATGCTGTAGTAAGAACTAGCCGTTTACTTGGGGTGATATTAAGCACTATTTGGAAGACAATACTTCTACAAGACACTTTTCAAAATGACTATAGCCAAAAATCTTTGTGCTTCACTAACAAAATAGAGGTAGGAATTAGGAACTAATTCGGTTCAGAGAATTAAACGCGATCAATCTATTTAACTAAAAATCTGAAGCATGGCTATGAGAGAAGACGCTTGCTTTTCTGTATTTTCAGCTACCAGAGTGGCACTGGTTACAGGCAGAACACACATAGGCCGAACTGCATAAAACACAACAGGTTATTTCAGATTTAACGTAGCCAAGTTAGCTGTGCCAACACTCTTTTCTTTGACCATGGTCTTTGGTATTACTTCATCATATAAACTGCATTCCATATGGGAATAGATTTGTTTCAAAGCCTTGTTGGCTCTACTTTCTATACTCCTAAAGTGACAACATTTCCTGAAGTCTTGAGTGATAGCATTAAAAAAGTGAAACACCCCTGGTAGATGACAGGAGTCAATTGACATGGGGAATTAGACTGAAGTCAGTCATAATACGGTTAGATTGTTCTCCAATTAATAACACAAACTGTCAAGTCTCATTTCCTAACAATTTAGGAGTTCTGCCAGACCACAAAAGGAAAGGCGATATTCAACCCGTCTGTGCCAACTTTTCTATCTTGCCTGCAGACTACAATAAAGGTCAGTGGTAAAGCTATCAAAAACGGAAGCCAACTATTCATATATTTTCCCTTCTAACTGGGGAGAAGGCTTTGCCCAAGAGCTTATCTTTCCAAGTATCTGTGTGTGCACACATGTATAAACACTTTACCAAAATGCTTTTTTAAGTAGCAGCAAGCAGTCAAGCAATCTCATGAAGAAAAAACTGCTCATCTCAGCTACACGTTGCCAAGAGCTCAGGTTTACACCAAGAACAATAAATGTTTCCACTTCAACTGACAGTACTGATGCTCCAAGGGCTCAAATTTACCGCAGTACTTAAGTACTTAAATTAAGTACTTAAAATTAAGCAGCTACACTTTGAATGTCTGAGCTCCCCATTTGCCATAAAACTTCTTTTAATTATCGCTCATGAGTATAGATACTGGGAAAGAGCAGTTGAAATTAACACACAGAAAGATAAGGGTTGGTTGGTTTGTTCCTTCAGATAACCCTCAGATGAATTTTCCTCACTAAAGTAGGCATACGGGGAAAACAAAACATAGACAGTATATGTTGCTCATGATAGTTTCTAAATGTATTTTGCGAAAATCTGGTTCATACATGATTCTATCTTTTAAGACGACTACAAAATATCAGTGTACAGTTATCTAGACTATATTAGGTTTGCAATTAAAATGTTCTTTGTGGACTATCAAAACACTTATTCCCGAAATATTTTTGACTCCTTCAGTAAGACGGACTGTTGGAAACGTTTAACCGAAACACCTTCACATACGCAGGTAAAAGCAGGTTGTACAGAACAGCTCTACATCTTCTCTCCTTCCCTACGCCTCATTATTCATGCCTTTACCATTTATCCCCATCATACATCTTTCACATTTAAAAACCAACTTAAATGCTTGTTGGCACAGATATCCCATCTAAATATAAGGTGCTACATAGAACATCAGTCATTTTTCAGCACCATGGCAAACGTACAAGAAGTCTGTTCTTCAGTAGTGCCTCTGCTAATCAAAAAGAACAAGTCACTTTGGTTGGTAGAACTTCACTACAAATGCAATAAATATTTATATACCCTTTAATAACACAGCACGTAGATAAAAGGGAGGAAACAAAGTCTTAGTAATGAAAAGCATCTCATTTAAAGGAAATAACTAATAGCCTAGTACCTTTTCTTCTTTTCCCTCCTACTGCACAAAATCCTAGTGTAATCCAAGCCTTCAACTAGTTTTTTAAATTACCAAGATTAGAAAATTACATTCTGATCTGCCCAGCAGGGATAAACATGGAAAAACTTAAGCAAATCTTGAAATAGGCATCATAAAACGTAACAAACTTTCTAAGTAATTACTACAAGGTGCTCACTCACTACACAGTAGTTCAGGGGTACTATAATACTGTCTCTGCACACTGAAACCTCTAGGCAAATTAAGAAAACATTATTACACCTTGCAATGGCTTCTCATTTCTTTGTTTTGTTTGTGCCATCTTTTGCTTTTATGCACATTTTTTTCTGGCACGCTCCTCAGATCTGTGAGCCAACAGCAGCGTTTCATTCTCTCCATCGTCAAACAAATTACTCATGCTACAAACGGCAAGAATCACCTGAGGCTTTCAGGAGGCTCTCTTGTGCTGTCCTCTGAAGTTAATATAAATTTACATGTTTTCAGGCAGTGCTGTACCACATTCTTTACAGAGCAGGACACAGAAAATGTTTGTTCTGTAACTATTTTTCCCCCTGCAAGCACAGGCTTTCAAGACCTTTTCTCTCACGTGACTACACCCCACTCATTTAGAAAACACCCTCACCTCAAAACATTGGCCTTCCTGTAATTTTTTGCTTCCTATTTAAAATAAGTCAAAGAGCTCTGTGAGGAAACAAATACCGGTTGGAAGTCACTAACATACATTTTTTTTAAAAATATAATGTAAACAACTACTTATTCTACCTACATATATATTCTCTAAAAACACACACAAACATATACATATGCTTAAAATGGAAACACAAATGAAATCTGTGTAGAATAAAAGATGACTTTCTACAAGGGAACACCCACAGTCCCAATTACATAAAAAGCTTGTAAAGGTCTTACTTTCCTTCAGAGTAAAGCACACATCAGTATCAAAAATAAAGATAGCTGTTGATATCAACAGATATCGAATCTGTTGACAACAGTGATGATGATAGCCAGAAACCTTTTTACAGGAGGTTTTAATTTAATTACACATTAGGCCTTTAAGCGTTTCCCATGCACTTTTTCGCCTCTGAAGAGATCTTTTAAAAATACTTTATTACAAAATCTGCTCTTTCATAACAAACCAGTTTTGTGCACAGGAGTCTTCAGAATTGTTTCCCTGAGATTGAAAACTGCAGTTTTAGCAGAACTTGAGATGCTGAAAAGCTAAAACCAAGTAGCTAGAGGACAGCACTATGAGCAAGAGGACGGCAGGACTGAGAACGACTCAGGAAGGGAAGGAGACTCCTGCGCTCTAATCACAGGGCACTGAAGACACTGCTTGAAACATGGCTGGTGCCAGTTCTTTCTTTTCTTTCAGAGAAAAGAGCAAGGAACCACACGTTATGAAAATCCACTAAAATGCAGCAGTTTCTTCATATCCTGTCAGTCAATGTTTGATCTATACCTGTAACAGGAGACTATGTATCTTGTATGTTTTAATCCTATCAGATTAGTCAAAGTGTGGATTTACTGCACCTCTTTAAAATCCCAGAGTATAGAAAGAATAAGCGTATTTCCTAAGCAGGCTTTCCTACGATGCTTACTATATCACCTTCTCAAAAAGCACCATCAGATGCTTCATGCCACTCCTTAAAACACCCCCTATAGAATTAAAATGCCTCAAACCTTTATAAACACCCTCACTTTATAGATCAGAAACTACAAGACAGCAGAAAAGATCTAATTGTCAGTGGCACAGACCAATTCGGGCTTTCCAATTTAACATTTGGAGGCCTGATGTTTCAAAGCACATCACATTTTCAAAGCACAGCACACCAGAAGGTCTCAACCGAGCTCCCATTAATTTCAATTTCAGCCCGCAGTGTCCACTCTTCTTAGTCATACTGCTTGCTACCAAAGTCAATCTTCTCATATCAGCCACTAAATAAGGAGTGCCCACATCTGAGTACTTTGGGTTATCTGGCTAAACAACCGCCCACAGAAATTCAATGGGAGGGGGGAAAAAAAAGAAAAAGAAAGCAAATCCATTGTCCAAAAGCTGCATTTCCAAGCAGTCCCTAACCCCGAGATCCTTTTCCTCATTACTCTTTCTCACTTCGGCAAGAAACAACACAGGAAAACAGATTTCCTCCTCTATTTCAGTTCACACCCAGGGCCACCTCTCTGCCTGGGGAAGGAGTTCTTGAAGCAGAGAGAACAAACCCAGCATTACAACTGCCTAACTGAAAACTGTATCATAAGGCTTTACATACACACACTACAAGCAAAACAAGCTTTATTTGAAATTTTGATCTTTTTAGAGACTCTGCAATATTTCCAAACTTCTGAAAAACACTTTAAAACTGACACGATACCAAAAAGCTGCTCCTCCCAACATACCAGTCTCAGTCTCCTGAGTTTCATCAGCTCTCAGAACAAACTTTAAAAATTCTCAGAAGCAAGGATAGTCACTTTTCCTGACCCTACAAACCATATACCAAAGGCAACATGTGGCAGAGATACCCCAAGCTGCATGGAAATATAGCTCTCAGAGAAATTCACAGGTGACAGCTGACACGACACTGCTTTGCAGAGCCGTATAGAGCGCTGCTCTGCTGCCCAGTTTCACGTACACAACTGGTCCCAAAGGAGACTCATCAATGCCAGATTGAGAAATCGCATTTTTCAAAACTGAACGAAACGATCTTTTCTGCCTCCTCATTATTCGCATTCCTCCCTGTCTATCAATGTGAATACCAAAGGATATTCAGAATCAGAATTTGGACAACATAGGAGAATGTTTTAGTCTAAACACATGACACTGTTTCAAGAAAAAGAGGATTTTTCAATTAGTACTTAGCTGTTAAAACTTTCAACATGCAATAGTACTGCAAACTTCACTTTCGATAGCTTCCGTTTTGCATTTAGGCAAACGGCACGAGCAGTTTTCAGAGGAGAAAGAGGGAAGAAACACGGAATACTCAAACTGAAGGGGCTTCCTGAAAATTTCTGTGTTTAACTGGCTACTATTATACTGTCTGTTCCGTCCCTGCTTTACTCTCTATTACTCTGTATACTTATACACTATACTGTACACTATACACTCTCTACCCCGTCCCAAGGCTATGTATCCTGAATATTAATTTTGCTATTTGACGTTACAGAACGGCTCATCTCTTCCCCTCAACCTCCTAAGAACCACCAGATCACACTGCAACAGTATGGCAAATACTGTCTTTATACACAACACAGAAAGCCCCTCAAAAATGCATGACCCCACAATTATTTCCGTATTCAAAAAGCTCTGAACTGCAACCCTGGCCCGTCTTCCACTTTTAATACTCACTGCAGCTTGTTTTGTTTTTGTCACCAAAACGTTAACACCCCAAAAGTCAAAGTCATTTGAGAAAAGGCTGACGAGAGAACTCCCCAGAGACGCAGGTCACTAGCTGCGTATCTTAATTGCATGAAAAACCGTTTAGCGGAATCTTTTTCCAGTCGTTACCTTAAGGCACTGGTTTGAGAACCAGCAGGACAAGAGTAAGTCGGTGATACCAAAACTCTGTAACTACATTAAACATTCCCTACAGAGTTGAAATTGAATGATTCAATTCTTGCTAAACGACTAACAGTCAAACGTTTTCTAGACTTCTTGATCTTCTGTCAAAAGGTCTAGTCTATTCAAAAGATTTATGGCAGTAAATCTTGCAAAGAATGGCTCAGGTTACAGAGAGAGAACAGGCCAGGAAAATGCCACAACGTGTGGTATTTCTGTGTAACACTGTGACATGGAAAGTCACCTAGTTCTCTGTGGAAAGATCATGAGCATCCCAGAAGAAATGTTTTTATGTCCTTATGTGGCAGGATGCAGTTTTTAAGCCTTAAAATCTTCTAGAAGACCAGGTACATCTGGCAGATTTTCCTTAACCACTTTTCATCCTTTAGCAGCTTATGATATGGTACTGGCACTCATTCATAGAGGCACTGGTTAAAAAACTTCCCAGGAATGGGAACAAGTCTGAAAGGAATAAACATACATTACGCTACCTGTTTTTAGTCTTTGGTACCCCTAACCATAAGAATTAGTTTGTTCTGTCAATTGATGCTGACTTGAAGAAACCCAATCATGTTTCAGGGAACTGAAGGGTGCTCTAGCCTCTACACTGTTAACACACAGAGAAGGATGTTAAAAGAAGAAAGGGGGGGGGGGGAAGGAAAAAGACAGAGCGACTGGGCTAATAGCCCTCAGTCTCCTGTCTTTTCCCAGTATCCTGTTCACTAAACACTACTTCTTCTCATCTGTATACATGCAAATCACATTCCTCCTCTTAACACAGTGTTTTTAATATCTCTGTGCTTTCCATGCAGTGCAAGTACAAGTGTAACGTGCTCAGTACGGTGAAGCTAGGGAAGTGCCTCAGCATAGTGGCAGCATGTAGTTACCTTAGGATTGAAGATAAAATCCAATATAATCAGAGTCTGTTGACTTCAGTAAAAGGTAGGAGTCATCACTGGAAACTTTTTTAAAAGATGCATGATAGTCTGGTTATGAGGAATTTTACTACATGAATGTACTAGAAAAAGTTAAGGGGAAAAAACCCAAATCACAAAGATCAGTTTAGCACTATAACTGCAATAGCACAAAAAATGACTGCTGAGTATCAGGAGAATTACTGGAAATTAATAATAATTTAAGCGGCAAATTCAAATACAGTCCAGAAACTGACTGTGATGACTGAGCAGCAACAGTCCTTTCAGCCAATACCTTTTTGCATTTAAGCACACAGAAGGGGGGGGGGGGGGGGAATCATAAACACCTATGCAATTTGCATTCAAATTTCCATTTTTCAAAAAAGCTTTAGGCAGCTATGTGTCATTCCACACATCAGAATGTAAAATCTTCATGACACTTCCCCAAGCTGTCCCTCACATGAAAAGATTCTATATTTCTTCCAAAAGAGTTCCCAAATTATACACATTCTTCCTCAATATACAGACATTATCACTTAAGCACAGATGCTACTGAGTAATTTGGCAGCTAAGCCTTCTTGAGATTCTCAGTCCCCTGCCTGTGGTTCCTGCAAGATCTAATCAGAGAGGAATTCTCCTAGTACACCTACCTGTCAGAGCAAATCATAAAATAACACTGTTTGGTGGCCACTCCGCACCATTCCTTTCTTTCCAAAAATCAAGTCATTGTAAGTCTAATCTGAAACACGAGAAATCCAGGCTCAAGTCCTTCCCCTAATTTTGAACAGCAGTTGGAACTGAAGATACCCAACAACCATCTTAGTATTACAAAGATTTTGCCCTAACATATGTTGAAGGCTCTCATTTTCTCATGAAATCATTCCACTTCAGCAAATAAACCAGAAGCCACTTACTTTGCAATAGCAAAGTCTCCTAACATCTGTATTATAGGGTCATTACCATCTTCTTTTGTCTAATGAACTTAACATCGGAGGCACAGTAAAAACTCCAAACATGAGTCTGGGGAACAAAAATTAAGATTACCCTATGAACAAGGGGTTTACAGAAGTCATCTGGAAGTTGATGGAACTAGAATCAAATATGATAACAACCACACAGATGAGAATTTGACCTAGGGCTCCAACATCCAAAACAGATATTTTAACTACAGGCTATTAAGGCAGCTGCATTTCACCTAATAATTTATTTTCTCCACCACACCCTTATTTCCCAAGGAGTACAAGACTATCCTGGCTAAGTGTGGCTGCAAGAAAACATATTCCACTGCATTTAACCACCTCTCAAGACTGGGGCACTCTCTCATTGTTCCCTGTTCCTCGCTTAGCTTGTTCACTTTGATGAAGCCTATTCAGAAGAGCGAGACATCTGTGGCACCTTTATCTAGGCTGTGAATTTTAGGATACAGTAAGTACATCAGTGATAGAAATGCTGAGCCAAAGTCTCTTTTCTGGTTTGAACTGGTGGGGCTAACTTGGATCTCAGGCACGTGAATCAGCTGGCACATTAACTTGCTGATAGTAACTCTCCTTTTACATTCTCTCAGCTTGCAGAACATGCACGGTAATTCAATTTCGTTTGCCATATGGTGAAATAGGATGAGACTAAGTTGAATTACTCTCTGTATAATCAGAGACTAAGCAGATACCAGTTACCACAACTCAGCTGATTATCTAAAATTTAACAGCATGCCCAAAAGCTACCGTCACGTTGACACGACCAAGTTCTTTTGAAAATACTGCTTGGTGTCTTAACGCTGGTAGCTCCTGATTTTCCTTTCTGTTTGTCTGACACCTGCATTTGATGACCTTCAGAGTAAGACTTTTATATACTCAGTTTTTTGCTTTTGGGAAGTAGCTGCCTGTGAACCAGCCAGGACTACGGGCAGAGGGAAACATACAGACAGACATCTATCAGTTTGTCATGTTCTCCTGTCTACTTGCTTCTTTAATCGCCTGTATGTGCAACCAGAAATTTAACTTTTTCAAAATAGTGACACTTTAACCAATCCTGACTCCTTTAAGTCGCTATTTTAAGTACTCTTTGCTTGCACCATCTGTTGCTACAGTCTGTAAGTTTCCTTAGTTTTGAACCTTTCTTTCTTACTAGAGTATGAAACATTCACTATATTCTTTTCCTCTATACTATGTAGTATTTTATAATTAAAGTACAATAAAATTGTATCAGCCTTATGAAGAAAACTATCTCAGATAGTACTTTGAATACACAGTATCATAACTCAACCTAGCACAAATTTTAATTTCATTTTAGCACAACAGAAAATCTGAACTATTAGTGAACATCATACAAGACTCCCTTCTCCAAGTAAGATGAACATTTTCACATCTTAAGCATGCAAACTCCTACCTGATCAGCTGTTGTGACATCAGAAAGTACAGCATCAGGGGGTCTCCTGGGTGGATTGACTGCTACCTAAAAGTAGAAGAAGTAGGATCAACATTTCACTGTAAAATTCTCTTATCTGCACCCATACTAGAATCACTGTAAGGTATGTATAAAGAGATGAAGTATTACCAGAGCTGTTAGGGTTTCCTTCTCTCTCTTTTACATTTAAGGAGAAATAGGGGGGGAAAAAAAAAATCTGTACGCCAAAAAAGGTCTCAAGTTCATCTCTGTAGAAGATGGTGATCCTGCGGCATCAGATCTGGCTTACAGTTGCAAGATCTAGCTGATCAATTTCTCTCAAATTATCCTAAAGACCCCAAGAAAGAATTATTCACCTCCAAAAATTAGCTCTCCAGTAAAACCAATGCTTTCTACCTAGTGCCACTTCCAGCTTATATAAACCAACGTTAGTGTTTCGGAACACAGAAATGAAAATGAGGCTTTAAAAATAATACTTTAAAAAGCTCAATGGAATCAAAAAAATTTATTACCTCACTTTTGAACTACATCACTTTGGGGCTTATAATAGCTTCCAGCTTTTTTTCCTTTGTGCTTTTTTTTCCTTTGCAATTACAAGTTGCATTTTAAGCCCTATAGCATTATAAAAAAGCCGTTTCTCATGTACACTACGACTTTGTTATTTGGTTTTGAAGCCTGTAAATTTTACCAACAGACTGCCAGAGAACATCTTAGCTAATATGCACAGAGATAGAATACCATAACCATTTTAAACTATTAAAGTAGCTGCCTTTTTTTTTTTTTTTTAAACTCTTCATGGAGTTTCCAAACAAACAAAAACTAGCTTAAACTAAAACGAGAAGAAGCAACTTGACTATGGATCCTACTCAATGGTAGTTTGTGCAAGCTCTTCCTGGAATAAAAGAGAAATCAACAGAAACTGAAGGCTGAATAGTTTCCCATCAGAAAAGAAGTAATTTCTATTTCTTTTTATTTCTATTTATTATAGCAGAGCAAATCCACCACTTGGCTGGGAGGCTAAATAACATCACTCCTGCCTTTGTCACTTTGGAGCTCAACGGCCCTATGGATTAGCTCACGCACAGGCTGTGCAGTTTGTAGTAACAAAACTTAAAAGACTTTCAAAACATGAATGGCTTCCCTATGCATCTCCATTCAGTTTAAAGAAGCTCAGCCTCACCTACTGAGCCCTAAAGAGGCTGAAACTAGTAAACTTATGAATAAATTAAAGAAACCCCTTTGCCAGAGGGCAAGGAAGTGCCAACTCAGAGGAGAAATATAATTTACAAAAAGTGTTGCTCACGATAGACCTTAACTTGGAAACGTGTTCACCTTGGTTCTCACATGTAACGAATCTGCAAAATGACAAAGAGATGCATTGCAAAATATGCCTGCTCAATTTGAGATTTATTGTGGCAGAGAAGGACACAAAGAGTTTTTTTTTTTAATTTGGGAAGGTCTGTGAAGACAAAGTAGGAAAATCTGTGGTTTGGAACTGGCTTCTTGCTGCAGAAAGACTTCTGAATTCGCTATCTCTGCCTTATCTTAACTAGACTGTATATTTTATGTCTTCTTCTCATCATTCATCAAAACCAAGAGAAGACATTATGGTTGCCATAAGTACAATATTCGACAAAAAAGTCCCAAGGCACTACACTGGACTCTGTGATGCCACCATTATAGATTAAAAATGTTTCCTTCAACCACTATTTTTACATGCGCTATTATAAAGCTGATTATGATGGAACCCTTAATTTTTCAGTAAAGAACATTATGTCCCATCTACCAGAATATTCTGTGAATTTGTTGTACTGGACAGGAGCTTCTCCCATTTCCCTTTGAAGCAGCATGCATCTCAAGATTTGACCTGTAAAGTTACATATGGGAAAACTTTTATATAATTGGTACATATTTAAGAGGAAAAAAGCTCACAAATTTATAAATTTGTTATTATAAATTACTGAAAATGTTGAGTTTATAATACTCTAGGTCCAGCTGACTATTTGTTAGAGTAGCGCCTCAAAGCTCTAGTCCAAAACAAGGTTCTGTCATAGCTGACACTACCCTTATAACCATTCTCTCCTTAAATACTATGTTTATATCAGGTAGCTGAACAGCTACTTCATGCATTTGGCCATATACGCTATGCGTTCATGTGACGTTGTTCATCACCTGCTAACTCTCTCCAGGAGTTCCACTCCAGGGGAAATTAGAACAATAATGTTATTTTAAGCTTTTCCTCCTCGTTTCTCTGCTCTCAGTGTGATTTAACAAGGTCTTCAGTGTAGAAAGGCTGGCAGTCATTGTTAACTTTAAATGTTAAGCCTGTCGAATTCAACAGCACAAACTTGCACAAACTCTTAGGTTTATAAAGAGCTACACCTAGAGGTTTTTGCAGAAATTGCAAGCTCAAGCCCAACACCATTTATCAGAGTACACCTGAGCAAGCAAACTAAGCTTTTTACTAGAGCAAACATCTTTTAATAATAAACACAGTCATATCTATTAGCACATTAGTATTAACACATTAAAACCGATTTACTAGTCAACATTAAATATTAACATAACCTCCATATATGTACACCCAGAATTATCACTAGGTATCAGTTTATTTTTCAGCATGAATAGCAGTGCTCCTCCCCCAACAAGAAATAAAATGTTCTGAGGTGGGGCAGCAGAGGAACACTGAGGAACTGAGGAAACACAAATCACGTATACATACAAGATAATGTATTCCCAACTGGGGCTGTGAGCATTGAAGTGAAAGTAGAAATGTAATCATGTCAGGAACGTTGAGATGGGTTTAAACCAGAAAAACGCTCTGTTATAAGCCTAGTTGGCACAATCCACCAGCCCAGGAGAAGGCCCCTAGACAAAGCCTCTACAGTCTTATCCTTCTTGTCATTCCCCTCCCTGCTCATGCTCAAACAATTGCAGTCAAAAATTTTGCTCTTACAGCTACGCCTAAGAGATGTAAAGCTCCCCAAATGTACTCAAAAACATCAAGCCCTATAAACAAAAGCCATTTCTCTGTCCTTGTTCTGATCCAAGAGCTCTCTTAAAGATCTTTGAGATCCAAAGCAGACTGAGAACATAAAACCTTCTCCTGGCTAGTTTCTAACAAGAAATTTATTGTTTTTCTCATCAGTCCACTTACAGAGACCCTTGATTGGGAGCAATTAAATACAAAAATCAAAACATGCAGTTTCTTTTTCTTGCAAAGGTTACATTTTGGCTTCCTAAAACCTAAAGTCAATATGACTCTTGCCAAACTGGACAGTTGAACTGACAGCCTCTCCAACCTCACCTACAGCAGTAGGAGTTTAAGGACTTTGGTATAGCACAGAGTATAACCTGAAGTAGATTTTACTCCTTTTACATAATTAACTGGGACAAATTTAGCTACTTCAGGTTACAGTCTGCTAGATGGTCTACTTCAAAAGACCCTCTTTTAAAAGATTCAACATAAATCCTGCAGAGGAGTTTTCTGTCCACATCATTCATTCTAAATATATATAGATCTAGATATATATCTTTCAATTTTAACCTAATTTCTGATATTGTTTTCTAATTTCAAGTTCACAGAAAACTGCTAGTTATTTCAGACACCCTCAACAGACGTTAAATGGCGTCCTTACTTCCTGTGAAGCAATGAAGTCTTCAAGTAAGACTTCTTATTAGCAAATTATAGGAAGGATTATATACTTATTGAGAAGCAGAGGGCTTTAGCCAGATGTAGTGTGGTACAGGATACCAAAATATCCGTTCTTAAAAAAAACTTTTTTGCTTTTTGGTTTATTCAGAGCTAAAGCAATCCAACTTAATTTAGATTCTAAATATTTGCCAGATAGTCTCCCACTCTGTATGGCATTAGGACATTCCGTATCTGTAATTGCAAATGTTTAAATGCAAGAATATCTAATCAGTAGTACGTTCAGCAATTCACCTTCTTTCCTAAGTGGTCAGAATCATTGTTTTTCCAGGCCCTGAACAGTACAGTTCCCTTCAGGAGCATCAGTGAAGGGAACTATTTAGACTGAATTTGAGCTTGCACTGCTACACTGCTCAAATGCTAGTTGATCATTCCTAGTTTGATAGAGTATATGCTTTTCTTGCAACATTATGTTGTTGTTTTGTTTTGTTTTTAATATCAGTAAGCTTGAATTTACCTTGGCCTTTTCTGAGGTTCGCTTTCCACCAAATCCTCCCGCTCCAACGAAAAACACAGTGAACTGATTATAACACAACAGATCCTTTCCACAATAGGTATTCACTGGAAGACAACAAAAGAGGAAGGCTGAGTATTCTCTCTTTGATCTCCTTCTCTTATGTAACGTGGTAGGTCTATAGAATCTTACTTTAAACAGGCCAAACTCATTTTAACAAGTTACAGAGCAATGGTCGCTCTTTCACATTGCACTGCTGCAAGTCAGTGCTTGACTACTGAAGACTGATGATCTGATTCAGATAACGTTATCATGAATTTTCTTTGTATGAAAGCATTATAATTAAAAAATGAGCTTTCAAAATGCTGATGACAGTCAAAGTGTTACAAATATTTGACAACAAGGGCTGAAATTATTATTTATTTCATCATTTCACACACCATTAGCAGTTTATTTAAACATGATAGGAACTGCGCCATAAAAAATGATGTATTAGAAGCTATTAAGAATCCCTAGCGTGTAAAGCACATTACCAACTTCCACAAAAAAGCTGGATTAGTATCATGTATGAAAAGAGCTCCAGAGCAAGTTTTAGTTTATGGTCACTTACTACTTCTTTTTGAAGCAAGTTTTGATTTTGTTAGACTTCTTACACTGAATCATGCAGATTCAGCTCTCTTTCTCTATTCATGCCCACTCCACTCCATTAAGCCTTAGACTGACATTTACAGTTCTGTTAATAATGTTCATTTCCAGTTACAGAAGAAAAAAAACCACACATATATATATGTATATATATACACACACACACACATATATATATATATACACACACATATATATATACACATATATATGAGAAAGAATCCAAGACAGGCTGGGCTGTTTCACAGACGAGACTAACAGCACAGCATACACAACTCACTTTTCAATCCCCACTCCCCACCCACACTTTGTTGAAGGATGGCAGCATCTCAAATGGCTGCCTTAAGATACAACCGAGTGCTAGTAATAAAGAAGTTTGTCCAGTTTCCATAACACAGTATTTCATAAGCAGAAACCAAATCTTCTCTGAAATCTCTTTCTGAAAGAGTATTTTTGATTTCAGTACTTTAATTGCCCAAGAACAATGACATTCTACTATTACACAGAAATTAGCTCATTTCTCTGCTCTCACTGAGATTTAACAAGGTCTTCGCTGTAGAAGGCTAGCAATCATAGTTACTTTAAATGTTAAGCCTGACGAATTTAACAGCACCCCCTTAAGAACAACCATAAACCTTCTTACCATCTACAAGCAAGACTGCTCCTGAACCTTTGTCGAGTATATCAGCAACAGTTGAAACTGAAGTTAACTGCCCTGTAAGAACAAGAACATACTCAGTGTTTCAAGGTTTTGCTTCAACAACACACTGCGCAGCTCTCTTTACATTTCATCAATAAATAATAATAATAAATAATAATAAATAATAATAAATAATAATAAATAATAATAAATAATAATAAATAATAATAAATAATAATGCGAGTCTAGGTATCTTTGCAAATCTTGGTTTAGAGTAAGATTACATGGGAATTCATTTCAAAACTCATGAAATTGAATACAGACGACCCTTTTGGGGTTCTGGGGAGGTTTTTTGTTTGTTTTTAATAGAACCTTGCTAGTTTGTGTATTCAGAGCTAACAGTAAACCACATTTCATGCTCAAACATGTAACCAACTCTAAAGATAGCTCCCATCACAAAGAGTGTCCCCAACTTCAAGATGGTTGAGACAATTACAGTTCTACAGAGGACAAGCTCAACTCAGGGGCTGGTACTGACTGATTCATGAAGTTTTTTTTTTTTTCTTAATGAGATTATTGTTCCAGAGAAATATGCAGGCATATATATAATCAGCCTATGAAACAGAGGCTGGGGGAGGGGGGGCAAGTCTTTGAGGCCTCACAGTCCACTATCAGACTTCTCTGAAATGAATTCAGCATTCGCACATTTCCCTTTTGCTTTCATAAAAAAAACATGACATTTATCACTGGTTCATACATTTTTTTCCCCACCTTCCACACTCTGGAAAAGCTCATTTCTTAAAAACAACTACAGAAGAAACCCAGGCACGCTCACACATATCCTGAATGAGACTAACAACAACCTGGCAAGTGCTGCAATATGAGAATACATATCCACCTAGGAAGATATCACTACTGCAGTAAATAATATCTTGAGAATTCTGATAGGAAGAAAAAGAAATGTTTTCAAGCCTCCTCATCAAGATGTCCATTCCTCCTTAACATACATAATTTAAACCTTGTCCTCTCAGAGTTTGGAACAGCCGGTCTCTATTTCCATTTATAACGTGGCTTAATGTGGCTCAAGAAGTGCCGTCAGAGCGACAAGCAAATTAGCAACACAAGGGACTGACCTGAGGTTGGTAATGGTTTATACAGCTCCAGATACTGCTCACCATGTAGCATCTATGTAAAGACAGGCAATGCTATAACAATCAATATATTCTATTGCTTTTCCCATCGCAATCTCAAGGGAATGTACAGATATTTCAGGAAGTAAACAAAACTATTACAAGCTTACAGAAGTAAATATATCTATACAGACAAATTTAGGAGTGTGCATACTGTAAGAACCTCACAGCCCAGTAAGTAAAAAAAGGCCTAAACTATTATTTGAACTGTTATCAAAGATAACCTATGGCATATTGATACTATTAGAAAACAGCATTTCTCAACATGATACTTTTTTCTTCTTAATTTCCTCCTCAACAAAATATATTTTCAGAACAAGATATAAGCTCTTCGGTTTTAATAAAATAAATTTATAACAAGCTAGAATTTAATACAAAATTTGTAATTCATAGCAGCTTAGGAAAACACAGCCTATACTGGACGAATTACTTCTTAGGATGCAAGAATACAAAATACTGAGTTTTCCTTTCCTAGAAAGGAGTGCCTTTATAAATATTATAAATGTGCTAATCGCTATCAGTTTATAATTACATAAAGCACAGACGGAAAGGAAACGTTACTTAATTCTTTCATACCTTTGTGAAATCAAAATTTAGTCCTGGAAGAGAAGCAACACCATCAAAAACCGAAGTCTGCGCAGGAATGACTGCAAAGCTAGGTAAACAGCAGAACTCTTCACTTCCTTCAAAGAGAAATTTTAGGTGATCTGGATCCTTAGTTGACATTCCCACACCAAGAGCATATAGAATAGGCTCTAAGTGAGTATACGTATACACCTTGGTAGCCAATTCCCGGCCAATAACGTTCGCCTAGAAATCAGAAGTTAGTGTAAAATAAAACTTTGTACTCTTTAGTCTTACGCGTGTTTTCTTCCCACAATTCTCGTATCAAACAATTCATGTTTGAGCATCTTCCTGAAAGTATAGTCACATGTAAACGTGCAGTACAAGCAATAAATACACTGTAACACATTACTGTATTTGTTGCAGTGCAGGAATCCCTACCATAATGCATTACAGCTTTCTGCAAGCAATCTACTTCAAGAATAAATGGTATAATTTCATATGGCTCAGCTCCCAACCATGTTACAAATATCTTTTGAAAACCAACTACGCATGAAATAATTAACACTGTAATAAAATTAGGAAGCATAAAAGTTAAGTATATATAAAAAGGAGAGACAGAGAACAAAAACCAAATTCCCTACCAAGATCTCCCTCCTGTTTCAGAACAACACCCTAATTAAAGATGTTTGCAGAATTTATAAGCACTTGTATCGTACGGTATTCAATATATTTAGCCTCAAGAGTTCCACCATCAATAAGAAAAGTGAAGAGTGGAGTCCGGATATGTTTCTTATTCCACTTCCTCATTTCACAGCTTAAACCCATCTTCCTTTTTGCAGACAGCAAGTCAGAGTGGAAATTAATCACCAACAGAATAAGCCTCTTTGCTGAAGGTTTTCAGCTAGAGTGCCTTGTAGAAAGAGGTACTTACTGTGTTGACAGCTGAAGAGACAACTGAACCAGAGCTTGTGGAATTCACAGAAACATTTCCTTGAGACTCTATCTGACTCAGAGCATCATTTAAAACACTTATGGACTCTAGAGAAAGGAAGGGGAAAAAAAACCACTTGAAAATAGCCAGAAATAAGATACTTTAATCTGACATATCACAAACATGCAAGCAAATGAGCCTTAGCTTGGTACTTCTCAATTCATTTTTAAACACAAGGAATATACACCTACCAGCTGAGCATAGTACTGCATTTTATAGACCTCTACACACTAGTTAACGATAAGCAGTCTCTTCATCTGCTCCATCAGTTCTGCACCCAGTAGGAAACTATGACGTATTTATTTCCAGTGCCTGAAACACAACTCACGCTATACAGCAAGAGTTAAGCCAGCTGGAATATACAGTAAATACTTGGTTTGTTTTATTCCCAGAACCATGGTATTGAGAGAAGATAATGAGCATTATTTTTCAACTGTCCCAAATGTAAGCATCTGAAAATCAGTACGCCCTTCCTTATCTTTAAGATTGTTTGTGATACAAGTAACCGGGCATCTCTCCTGGCAGTTATCTTCTTCCCTGAGGCACATTGTAAATTAAAAAACAAACAAACAAACTGAGGCTTAAAAATGTCAAGATTACAAGAGATGATGCATAGATTAAATATAGAGCTCAGCTGTGGTAAATGCAGGCCATCAAGAATGGCTTTCTCCTTGATGGTCAATAGAGAGGAAATCAATATCGAACATTCTAGTGTTGCAAAGCGTCAGATAGAAAGAGGTGGAAATCATACATAGAGGGAAAAAAAAAAAAAAGAGTGTTTAAAACAGACAGAGGAACTCATTATTTAACTGCTTTTATCTTCTGGCTGCTCACTTCCAATGTGTGGGTGTCCATCTCAGTTTCTAAATTCATATGCCCATACTGACTTCCACTCTTCCTCAGATCCCTACCTATTGTGCTTCTCTCCACCGCACAGCATGCCTCTAGCTGCATATTCTCTTGCAGGTTTTCAGTTTCCTAAACTTTGATTTGCTTCCCAATCTCACCGTGAGAACCACCCTAATGTTTTATTTGTGGCCTGATTCTCATGAAGAAGTAGTACCATCTACCAGACAAGTGTAAGGCTGTAGCCACTTCTGCTAAAGACAAGCTGTGGCTTTGGATACAAGCGCTGTCATTTTGCATAAAGCTGAAAGTGTACAAAATATAAGAAAGCTGTAATTGATGAGAACCCTTTTAAAAGGAAATTCATTATGAAATGCATGAACGAAAGACAATACTGAGCTGCTGGGAAAAGAAAAAAAAAAACAAACAAGAAAACATAGAAATAGACTGCCTCTACCATCCTTGTAAGGCAGAAGAAAGACTTTAGAAAGACACTGCTTTACAGTCTTTAAGGGAAAAGTTTTGATTTCCAAGTAATTCTGAATGTTCCCCCCCTTTTTATGTCCACAACCTGTTTTCATGCAGAGAAACGACTCTCATTTTCAATGGTGAAAATCACAAAATAGACTACCAATGTCCATTTTACACGCTTTTTTTTTTTTTCTTTCTTTTTTTTTTTTTTACATTAAGACAAACGGTAATAGGGCAACTGGTACTTTAAAGTATGCAGAATGCTGCAATCTCCTGTAAAAGAAGCCTTTCTTCCAGAGTACATGACATGACTGGACTCTCAAAATGGCTAATTATTTCGTATATGGGTGAACGTTAATGCTGCGTGTTGGGGGTCCCCCTAACTCGAAAAGGCTTCGGCAGAAGCGGTTCTTAAGCTTTGGCCTATGGCTATATTTGTAATCAACAACAGTACTTGACCTAGACCATACCAGAATCATTTAAGTAAGAGTCTTGCTGATTTTCAAAACATATTTATGTGGAAAGAGCTCTCTTTTAGAATGAAAAGTTCTTCAAGGACTCCTGGTTTTATTTCTTTACATTCACGATAAAGATATCTAAAGCATGAGATACGTCTATGGAAGTAGACCAAAGCTTCTTGAGAGATTTCAACAGAAAGTGTATGTTACGCACACGTTTCTCTTCCAAAGTGGTCTTAAGTTTAATATCAGCACTGTTTCTAAAAAGAAACCCTTCAGGCAACCTACAGGGGCATAAGTAAGCTACTAGAATATCACCAACTACAGGTAAGAAAGGAAAAGTTTTGTTTTTTGTTTTTTGTTTTTTTTTTTTAAAAAGAGCAAAGATTTCTTTTTTCCTGAGCTACTAGCTTGCTGAACGCTTCCAGTCAAGAACCCTACGACTATATTCCTTTCATCTTTCAAGGACTGCAAGAGTAGGATGTAACGGATGTGCCTCAACATACTAATTCACTTGAGTCTTCATTGGCCTTCTGCTGCCTGCCTGGTCTAAGAAGTTGGACTAGTACCTACAGCATTAGATTTACAGTGATATTCTAGCAGTTGACTAGATATGAAACCTTTATGAGAGGCAGGGTTACAATTTCAAAAAAGGGGTAAATTAGATTATTGTATTAAAGACTACAAAGGTTAAGATCGAGTCCACTGTTATGAGCTACCAGCTTGCCAAGAAAGAAATACAAACTATTACAAATTTATTAAGTAGTAACTACTTGCTCCACATAAATGTTTCTCTGCTTCTGGTTGTAGTATCTTGTGGTTGTCAGTAGTAAATGCAGAGACATCAAAAAAAAAAAAAACCCTTAGACTACAAAGTCATGCCCTTGATCAAGTTAGGAAGCAAGTTTTAGGACAGTTCACAGAATCTTCATTTTCTCCTTTTGTGTGCTCATTCTGTGTACTGAGCATAAAAGAGGAGGAGGGAAGCACAGAGTAGTGGTACATTATCATGAGGTTTCAGTCATGTAAACACAAAAGCAAGCCTGAAGTTAAGGTTTCACAAGCACACTTAAATATGGCAACTTCTACTTTTCAATACCTGACTTGACAAGCCAAGCAAGGTTCATCTAAGATCCAACAAATAGCTTGGGGGGTATAGACTCTTCAGAAACAAAAACAGTAGGAAACCTTTTCATTGATTTTGTTAATATTGATTATTCATCATTCTATTATCAATTCAATGTCCACTACCCTAGCATGGTCTGCTACTTACAGAGCAGATGATTAGCAGATAGCAAGAAAAGATTCAGCTGAAGAAGCAAAGTTGAACATAGCCATAGCAAAGCGTGGCTCCTTCCAAGAGTACTCCTCTCACTTTCCAATTTGGGGACATTGAATACGAACTATATCCCTAAAGTATGGGAGAAATGGCACCACTGTTTAACTCGTCTTTAAAAGACAGGCAAAGGAAGCTGAAATTGAAGCTGGAACAACTTTCTTCTCATGTGCAAAGTTCTAATTTTTATATACACACACAACCCCATATATACATGCATACACACACACCACCTATGTCTTTTAAATTAATTTACTCTACATCAGAAATTAGCCTTTGAAATCAGCCAGTGCAAATACTCAAGTTGTTTTCTGTACCCACACAGCTTCTAAGAGAATTAAAAATGCACATGAACATAAGAGCTTGACAGAGACCTGCAAGATTTAGCTAAAAATTGGCTAGTATGTTCACAACTGCAGGGAAGATGGAGGGTAAGATATTGCTCATATGAGGGGCAGAGAACACAGAACACTGACAGAACTAGTTCTGTTTCCTTAGAAAACAAAACCAGCTAGATACGCTAATCTGAGCGATATATACTACAGCACACTTTATATAGTACACAGCCCACAACACAGGGACAACTGTCTTCCACCTAACTACCTCAGAATACAACTCGATTTCTCCCTTTGGGTATTGGGAAGGGCACAAAAGCAAGTAGTGCCCTGGCCCTGGCAAGGCCTACCAGACCTAGCTTTGACTTAGAGGGAATACAAAGTGGCAGCACGCTAATACGCAGTGGGTCTGATAAACAACTGTAACCTATTGTACCACACATTCAGAAATTCCTGTATCACACCTGATTTGATCTTTCCGTGCATGCACTGGTGCAGGGGTCCAGGACCTCACAGTATCTCAAAACACGCAATCAGGTTACCATGACAAGTTTGTCAGCTGAGCTACAGCCAACTGCAAATGAGAGTTTTATCAGTCCTTCTCCAGTAAAGGCTCAGCCAAGTCACATTATTCTGCAATTGTTGCTGCCTACGGGCACACATGGAGTTTGTTGCAGTGGCTCAGCTGACGCACAGATACTTGGAAAGCCACTGTAACTTGATTCTGCATCTTAACCCTAAGGCTTTGATTATGCGCTACTTATCTTTTTGGAAGATTTCTAGCTGATTCTGAAGCAGTATAAAGAAAGAACTACGAATTCAGTTTAATTATTAGCAAGAAAACTATCATCCTCATTGTCCATATCAAGCAAAAGCTCTAACACATAAGGCAGATTCATAGCTGCCTCAGAGGCAGTGACATTTTCACTTTAAATACAGTTACCTTATAATCCTGAGACAAGGAACAGAGGAGAAGACATACTACAGCAAAACGAAACCCTCAATTTCTATGACTTCCTGAGGCCTAAATTGTCGCATAGGGTTTTTGGCTTGTTTTGTTTTTTTAAACAAAAGTCTGTTCTCAGATTTCTCTTTTCCTAAAAGGACATAATGTAGCGAAGGTATAGGTAACCATAACTTTCGCGGTTATAGTCCTGTGTAACTGGCTAATGTTCAGAAGCAGACAGGAACTGCCAGAACTTCTCCGCGCACACCAAGGACGAAGCTTATAGGCTTAGGGTAGAACTACAGAGACGATCCAAAGACACTTGAGGCATTAAAAGCAAAATGAAGAGTCATGGATAGTCAGTTATTCGCACCGACTGTGTCGGAGAGCTTTGGAGGTTGGTAGCTGGAGGGGGGCAGAAGACTACTGCACAATCAGCAGCTGCTCATCCAGAACGATGTAGGACAACAAGCTACCAAGAACAACTGCTTTATTGAGCGCATCATCGTGAAACCCAAGAAACTTTCAGGAGTTACTGAATTAAACATCAACTGCCAAATCAAGCGACAATTACTATTTCCCGTTAATGAAAACTGCACAAACCCTATAAAACCATTCTGAGCCATTTAGCAAGAGCCATTTAGCTTTCAGTTCACGTATCAAGGGAACAAGCTAAACCCAGAAGCTTAGGAAGTGCTTAAAAAAAGTTACAGAATGACAGAAAAAAAGGGGGGGGTTTGGGGGGGGGAAAATCAGATCTTCTTAATTAGACTGGTTTTAAGAATCCAATCATTTAATCTCTTAAAGGATCACCACTAACACATGAAGACAAGATTAGCACTTCCTGTCAAGCCTTTAAAAGTTCAGGCTCTCCAACAGCTGAAATACACAACCGCAAACGCACCCTAGTTCAAACACTGAGTAAGTGTTGCTAAAAAGAGCTCTAAATACATTATTATCCATGAAGTAGATATTAAGGATTTAACTTATTTATCCTGAAGCAAACAACTTCCCCCTGTGCTTTCAAAAAATAAAATCCTATGTAAACAAGAGTACAAAATAAACCCAAGCATTCATTAATAGATGGTTGTTACAGATGTAGGAGAAATTACCTTTCAAATAGCATATGTCAGTCCTACTTTTTGTAATCTAGAAGGAATTAAAGTCAAAACGCTCTTATCAGTATGCTCAAATTATGAATCAAGATTAACATCTCTGATTATGGGATCTTCTAGTGAATTACAGTCAAATACTTTATCTAATTGCATTTTTTATAGTTATACATAATGGTTAGTACATAATTGTTCTTCACAGCATCAAATTACTTAACTTAATGCTGGTAATAGATTTTAATGAAATCTTCTGAGAGAATTTGAACTCGCAGATATTAGGCAATATAGCTTTTCATTTTTAATGCAAGTACTAATTGGTTTCCCTTGTTTAACAGTCGAATGCCTTTAGGCAATGAAGTAGAGACTCTCACAGTAGCAAAACTTTTAATGTAGTATTTAAATATTAAATCTGATCAAATAATTTCTTAAGGATTTTGCTCCTTTCTTCTGCCAATTCTTACATATAAGAAAATAATTAAAGGGTTTTCATTCAGCCTAGCGGTACACCTCTGACTTGATGTCACTGAAAGGACAATGCTATATTTTGTCTAAGTTTATAACAGCACAACAGCGAAGGTTAAGTTATCTGCATAGGCGACCTATACTAATGAACCCTTTAATTTCCTGACTACAAAAATCTACTATGTTGCACTGCAAACACATCTTTTACTTCCCACATCTAAAGTTCTGTCCAATTTTTGGTCCAGAGGGCAACAAGAGACAGATGTGGTCTATCATACGCAGTGTCTAACCTGAAGCGACTTTACAATGGAAATTCCTATCTACGACATTTTTCTGCTTGCAACACAAAAATATAGTAGCAGAAGTGACAGGCTAGAAGACAGAAGCTATAAAACTGGAACTCTCTCCACAGCTGGAAAGAGAACATTTATAAGTTGACATACAATTGGAAAAGGGACACCTGTAAGTCAAAGATGAGTGAAAACAAACTAATGAACGTGATACAGAACTACTGTACAGATAACCACAATATCAAGATCTGAAGAAAAGAACAGACAGTCTGCTCTGTTTCTATAAATCCTAGGGATTTCAAGACAAACTGCTTAAGCCCTCTACTATGTTTTCTGGCAATCTAAAGATCTTTGAAATTCAACTGGCGCTGAATATGGGGATGCCTCTTTCCCTCTTCTCCCAGACCCCTAACCCCTTATATGCTGGCATTTCCTGATTTGGCAAATACTCAACCCTTCAGCTAAAGAACCACACGCATACTAAGAACACGCTGTCAGGGATACTAAACATCTGTAACACACTGACAAAACTTTGAGGGTAACTTTTTGAGAAATCTTAGAAAGCAGTGGAAAGGAAAAAAACAGTTTATAGGGGTTTATCTAAAAACTATGACAACTATGATTCTAAATAAAGAGATAGACCTAAGACGTGTGAGAGAGAGGGAAATCTTGGAAAATGAAAGAGAAGCAGGTACAGCAGCAGGAAAGATCAAGAGTCGTTTTGACAAAAAAAGAGGCAAAGAGTGAGAAGGAAAAAAAAAAAAAAAAGAAGGAAAGCATGGCCGTAGAGAGACAGTCACCCTGGTCACTAGCAAAAGGGTTGGTGCTACTCAGAGGAGGAGGTAGGCAGGAAAAATTCTCTTGCTGTGTTACACCAGTTTTGACTCCTTAACCGGACATTTTTTTGGTATGGAAACGTCTAGGACTAATTTCAGGATTCCAGGACTGAAAAGAATATACAGGCTCTTAAAACATTGCTTCTACCTATATTTGGGTCCAATCAAATAAAACATTGCCTCTAATTTGGCTGTAATACATAAAATAACACTGAATTCACTTTACTGAAAAACTCTTAAGGAGAAAGATAGGCTGTCTTAATTCTACAAACGAGAACACAAAAGTAGCCTTAAAAAGATCTGACTCTACTGAAAGAACAAATGATTAACGTTGCACATTCACAGGAGGATTAAGTGATTCAGTAGACTTTTTATTTAAAGAAAAATTTCAGCAAACGTCTGTCAAGAAAGTAATCTCTTCTAACCCTTGCTCATCCAAACTATCTGCATTATCAAAGCCTTTAATACCTTGGATACTCCTGGGTTTGCTGGCATTATCAAAGTCACAGACCTTCTCCCATTTCTCTCTCACTGCTTCAGGAGTCATTGGCTGATTCTTTCCTCTTACAAGAGCACCCAAGGATCGCTCCCAGCGCACTAATGAACAGAACAGAAACAGAAGACATTGACCAGAGAGTTCAAGCTGTTTATCACAATAAAAAATGAACTTTTAGTTTCTTTAGAGCACTTTTCATCTAGGCCACTACTTGCAAGCCTGCGGAGGAAAGGAACAGCTTAAAAGCACTCCAGTGTAACTCATCAGTATCACTTTTAGTAGAACTAAAAGGGCTCATTGCTTTCCACTAAAAAAAGTAAAGTGGATCCCGTGTAGTGAAAAGCTGAGGCAGTTTGTGTCTAGAGACGTTCTTTTCTGACACGATTTTGGCTACTGCTGCTTAGGATTCTTCTGAAAGTCTTGGGAAACTATAGGGAAAACGTGAAAACGGCTTGTTACCTATTAAAGAATGTTTATACAGTAGCCAGCATCTCCAAATTGTTCCCGCAGTCTTATTTCAATACTGATTCTTTGGAGAAAGTTACCGGTAAGCTAACACGAAACCAGTTCTGGAAGAGTATTGATTTCCTGGATCCCAATTAATCCTTAATTATTTTTTTTTTGCTCCCAATTAGCAATAGACAATGAATAAGGCCATACTGATACTTAATTAGTAACCTGTTCTCATTTTAAAGATCTCAACAGAAACCATTACAACGACGAAAAAGGTTCTTTTCTTCTGACCAGAGATGAGGAGGAGCCACAGATTTTCAGCTGTATGGAAACTCCACTCCTTGTGGAGGACAACAAAAAGTTTTTCCTGGGTAGCATATTAAACAGGTTAAACAAACCAGAACAGAAGTGTAAAACTGTGAAGAGCCAGTTCCAGTGCCATCAGAAGGTTCACAGTCGGTCAGAAAGGGATAGGATTCACTGCTTTCTCAATTTGAGAGGAAAACAAAAAAGGTCTTTTTGAAAGAAGGGAGAACAACTTGAATTTAATGGTCCTACTTTTCAACCCACACTATTGCTGATGGTATTCACGTAGGCTGGAAAGTCCTTACTTTAAGAAAATAGTACTGCGCTAGGTTCAACATACTCAGAAAGAAAGTTAATGAGATTTCACACACTGAAATAAGTTCCCCATCTGCTCAGCACTAACCAGCGTCTGCGAATTCTCTTTCCTCTCATATTTGAGCTGGTTTCTGGAGTCACTCAAGGAAAATACTTAGCTGGCACAACTACTGGTAACTACAAGGCAAGCTGCCTCAAAACGTCAATGTATATCGCTAATATTTTTATAGGAGTGGCAAGGAGTTTAAAAAAAAAAATCTGCTTACCAGTGCTACTTTTATACCATGAAAAATGGAAGCATTCAAGAAAGGGCAGCATGTACATGCCACAAGAAAAAAAAACAAACAAACAAAAACAAACCTGCTCTTGACTTGAAGATATCCTTAGCATCCAAGAGTTAACGTTACTTAGGTAGATTTTCAATTACTGTCAACTAGCTCAAATCATAACAGAGCACAGTGTATAGTTTCACTTTCCCACTTGTAGTGAAGTTTGTCCCTTTAACTTAACATAAATAGCCCCCACAGAACCCTGGATTTTCTCTAATATTCTCTTGTAAACAAAACTGTCTTGAGCAGAGGTAACTGCACAAAGAGGCTGCATAATTTTGCTGCCAATTGAAAACTCAAAACCAACCTTGCAGCATCCCAAACACTTACATTTTCCAATCCATCCAGCTCCCACCTGTCAAGAAAGAAAGTCAACAGCTTATCACGTATTACTAAACAAGGTTGTGGTGATGTAGGGAAATAAAACCACAGTTCAGAACAAACTCCATACAGTGAGGTTTCTGAAGTACTACTAATTGTAGTTAAGTTTAGTTAAGCACTGGAATGCTAGCAATATAAAATCTCAAGAACAAGATACCAATGGCAGACAACTACTTCCATCCAACTTGGGAGCTAACATTTGGATGAGTGTGCCCATAAGCATTCCATAACTAAGGAATTCAGCCAAACATACTGTGTAATATTCTCTATGCAACTCTACAACAGGAGATTCCCAGGCAGAAACCTATCTTTATGCTTTCTCAGACCAGTGACATGAAGGGGAAATGCAACCCTTAATAAAACAAAAATAAAAACAAGAGGGAATATCTTGTCAAAGACTCTCTTCTCCTTTCTTACCCCTTTAAAAACAAATAAATAAATAAACAATCAAAAAAACCCACAGAGGTATTTACAAAATGAAAGTTATTTCAGAAAAACCTACAGTCCTCTACCTTAACAAAATTTTTCTTTTCTTTTACTAGTCAGTGGTAAAGTCTTCCATCATTTGGTAGATTTGCTACTACAAGGCCAAGAAAATATTACCTCAAAAGATCACTAAATAATGAATTTCAGGAAACTACCCAGAAAGCACATTTCCTACGGAAGGTGTCAAACTCCTAACATAATGCCACCCCACTGTATTGGTACACTGTTAATCTATAGTCCAAATAACATATGCAGTTTATGAACATACTGTCATCTTCCAGATAAATCAAATGCACGTTAGTATGTTAAAAATGTATTGTTACAGAGGAGGAGGACAGAAAACAGTATATAAATAAACAAAGGGCTTTACACTGGAGAAGAGAGGAAAAGAAGAGCCCATCTTAAACAGCGAGATCTAGTTACCAAGTCTAAAGCATTACTGTAAAATTGTAAGATTTTGGTCTACTTTAGATTTAGAAAAAAGTTACAATAAGAATTGTAACAACTGATAACATTCCGAGCGAGCATACATCAGCATTTAACAGTTTCCTATTGCCTGACATTCTTGTCATATATGATACAAGGTAAATGTTACTTGCTATGCTGAGTATGCAGTTTATAATCCACATTTTGTGGTCATTACACTGCCAGCATCTTACGTGATAACTGAGCTTTAGTAAAAAGTTTAAGATTGCACAGAGTAAAAGCTAATGATTGATTTCCAGTAAGCAAGAAATAAAAAAAAATTACCTCAAACAGACTGCCATTCTCCTGACAGCTCTCGTGACAAAGCCAAAGAACTAAGGGAGCAACATACTCTGGTTTGAAAGCATCAACCATATCTAAAATAAATGGGGTGTTAGGGGAAAGGGAGGAGAAAAATAAAAATCACGCAATAGAAATACGATATGATTTCACCAAATTATTACTCTAACACTTTCTGATCAGTACTAGAACCAGGCAGAATTTAACAGAGTTGTGCAGTAAAAAGAAAGAACAAACAAATATTTGAAGTTTCATTAAATCTGAACAACTTGTGACAGGTGCATAGTTCCTTTAAAGCTGATCATACCGGTTGCAAGCGAGACAGGTGAAAGACTGTCTCACTGTTGGGAACCATAAAGTCCAAACTGCAAAACCAGGTAGCTGCCTAAACGCTTAGCTGAGGAAACCTGGGCCAAAGCTTGGACGCTCCCAGTTGACAGGCAACATGAGACAAGGACAAGCCAGCTGGACATAAGTCAGACAGAAACGTACCTGAGCAACTTCCATTTCAATCTGCTACTTGTTTATGAATAAGGGGGAACATGAGAAGATTTGCAGCTGCTGAATGTTTGGGAAATAACTCATTTGGAAGTGATACGTTCCGAGATTTCCAAATGAAATATTGGGAGTGATCAGCCCTGATAGATGTATATATTAACTGATTTTGGAGATTTTCAATGTCCTCTGGAACAAAAGAAAAAATTTGGAAAACTACAAAAAACTGCCATATAGCAGAAATGTGATTTTCCAGGCAGCTCTCACCAGATATTCTATCAACTTTCTGAAAATAGTAATTAAATTTGTTTAATTTCCTTTTTCAGGCTTGAAGCTATTATCGTTTCAGCAGCAACAGATACATAGTTGTTCTGCAGAAAAAAAGTCATTTAGCATTTTAGCATCTTTAAATATACCCTGAGACCCGAACAGGTTAAAAGTTTAGCAGAGCAGGTATTTCTTAATAGCAGACTTGAAGTAATAGAAGTTCATTTTTAGAAGTTCCATGAAGGTAACAGGAGATAGAACTTCATTTAATATGGAGTACTTAATGCTTTGTAACTTTGTAACTGCATCACAAAAGCCTTAGGCTTTTCTAAAGCATTTCACTTCCTGCCACAGGGGGAAAAAAAAGACGGAATAGGCTGATTCTAGAAGACCTTTACAGAGCAATTTCTTTTTACAGAGGCGTCTCTCTGAATTCTTTGCATTTCTTTTGATCGCTTGCCTAACTAGTCCGCCTACTTATCCTAAATTTACACACAGCTCTGTCTCGCACAACAATCTCCATACTGGCTTCTTAGTGCAGTTCTCTGTTAAAACCTGTTCACATATTCAAAGATTAGTAACTGTGCAATTCAGAAATACCTAATACATTAGGCATCTGTGTTTATCATCTGCTGCTGCTCCTGGAGCTAACGACTATATACACGAGGTGTTATGCAAAATAAGACATTTTTGCAATCAGACAATATCGTAACAAATGAAGACACTCTACAAACATATGATTCAGTAACTACTGAAACAAACCTTTCCACTGCCTTAGGATGATCTTGAAAGAGGATATAATTAAAGAGCATTGCCAAATACAATTGTTTTTGTGAATTACAAAAATTGCTTTATATCTTGTGACAGAAAGTAAGAATTTCTAACACATAAAACGGGGAAGTTGGCAGTCCAAAGAAAAACAGAAGGACATTAGGAACAGCAAATTAACAGTTTTTGAAACGTAATGGATTTGCATTTTGTAACTGATAAGAAAGCCATGCTTCACCTCTCTGAAAAATGTCAGTACCCATCGACCTTAAATAATTCACCTTGTGGCATGACAGTCTGGGTCAGCCTGGATCCAGCAGTAGGTGCAATTGTGTTGCAGTGGATGTTGTATTTCCGGCCTTCAATTGCAATTGTGTTTGAAAGACCCAAAAGGCCAAGTTTTGCAGCGCTATAGTTTGCCTGACCAAAGTTTCCATATATTCCAGCAGCTGAGCAAGTCATAATTATTCTTAGGGAAAGAAAGAAAGAAAGAAAAGTTAAACGTTCTCTCCAAGTTATTTACTTACACATGACACTATTTTCTGGCTTTGATATGGGATAGTCTCCATATTCCTGCAAATGAAAACATGTAAAATAAGAATCAAAACATTATTTTGCATTTTTTAGTAAGAAGCAGATGCCTTGTTTGGCTGATGGAAAACATCAGACAAATCCTGAGGGATAGGCGCAGCAGTGGGAAACCAACAAAGCCCTGAGCCTTTTTGAGTTACAGTGGAAAATCAGAATAGCTACTCTGTGACAACCGAGTATGGTACTGGAAAAAAAGTAGTTTTCTTTTCACCCTCTAGCTGCACTTCAAACGATGACATTAAACAACAAATGCCTTCAGCGGCCAGAAAAAAAAAAACATTTCCTTAAAAGCGGCTTCTTAACATCTACTTGATAATACATGAAGATGCGTTCTTACAAAATGCACAGAATTTTCACGGAATTAACATATGTTAAACACATGAGAGGGAGAACGTTTATACTAAAGCAGCAAAATCTTGCCCCTTGTCCCCTAACACTACTGCTGTTGAAATGACTGAACTGTTCACAAGGAAGCTCTAGAACCACTGCATTTTATAGTAGTTTTAAAACATGAAAATATTGTGCTGCATGTTTCTTCACAAATCAGAATTCAGAAGAGGCGGCGTCATACCTTCACTTCTAAAAAGAAGCCTTATCAGAATCAGTTCCTATCTACTGGAAACACATTGCATACCTGGCATCAAAGTCTATTTCATTTTTTTAATCATTCGCTTCACTGACAGTAACACATTGTTTATTTATCTAAGTAAAAGGGGGTTATTAGTACTGTCTCAATATGGTCAATATGAAAAAAGCTACAAAATCTATAGAAAGCAAGCATTCTGCAGCTGCCACACATATATACGTAACCTGAAGAGGCACTCACTAACATTATTATCTGAGCACATACATAAAAGGAGTCTAAAGAAGCATTTTCCTAAATGGATGCAACTCCTGAGATTTAGCCATGCATTCTCCCTGCTTACTGGGCTCCTGATTTCTTCCCTTTTCTTTCCAGTCCAACTGCCTGGACGACAAGGAATGTCATTTTGGTCACAGAATGAGGAAGAAATTAACACTGCTTTAAACATGTGCGTATTGTGGTAAAGAACAAGATCAATTTAATCATGTTGGTGTTTTGCAACAACAGAAGAAACAACAAAAGCGAAAAACTCGAAGCTCTGAATTGACAGTACTGTTTCAGCTAAAGGTAACGCATACTAAAATAGACTACGAACACCCCACAATTACTGTGAGACAAATCTTTACCCAAAGGGAAACAAATCACCCCCTAAAGAACAAGAACCACAAGCAGAACTGGATGCACCTGCCAATGGAGGAGTAGGAGGAAATACTCTCAGATATGCAGTCACATGCATATATTACCAAATATTTCTAATGACTTCTAATGAAGAGAAATGGTATTGCTATAACCCTGTAGCTCCAGTCTGGGATAACTCCATTTACATGAGGAGCAACTTTAAAGGTTTCTACGTGTGGAGGTGGTGGTGGCAGCAGAACTGAAAGGATAAGATCTCATACATCTGGAAGCCGATTTTGTTCATCTCAGGGACAGCGAAAAAACGACAAGAAACACCTTTACTGCCAGGGCATACAGTCTGCTCTTCACTGTTGGGGAGGAGCGGGGGAAGAAGATGTACACATTTTACCTGCCAAACTTCTGATTTTTCATATGATTCCATGCAGCTCGGGTGACCAGGAATGATCCCCTCAAATGAATTCTGTGAATTATATCTAGGATCAAATTAATGGCAGTTTAATAAACCTCGGAATTAATTTGCCAGCTTGAAATATACAGCTTGTTTCTTCTTCATAACAAGAACTGCATTCTCTTTCACGCTCTCAAATGGTGACTAGAAAGGGATGCTTTCATCCTTTTTTTTATAGATCACTCTGATGCGTTTGCCTGAACTAAGTGTCAGCCATGCTGAGAGTCTCTTCCTCCTCTTTGATGGGGCTCTCATACAGGATTCACAAATATCCAGAATTCCTGTGCTTGAGCACAGCCAAGCAAGGACTGCAGAAGCTAGGCTCTCTTTGCAAAAGCCTACCAGTTAATTGCCTCATCATCACCTACCATCGCAATGAAGGTTCCCCCTGTTCTTCCACCCCTTGGCACATAGCTTTCTTTCCTCTGTTGATAATTTTGCATCTTTCAAGGCTGTTTAGTATTCAGTCAGCCAGTGCTGGGCTATGAACGCAATCTGCTCACAGAAACTACTGTATTTCACACGACTGTTTTCTGTATTCCACTCAGCACTCAGGAGTGGCAGCTAGAGCCTTTCTTCCCCTCCAGAAATGCATAAGCCTTGCATGAACTGTAGCACAGATCTGATTTGCAATCAGACAGGCAGCTAAACAGAAGTAGATTACAACTGAGCTTTGAGGTCAAATGCAACCTTCTCTGGTCAGGCATACACAGCCTTCCCTGCTTCTCTCCTTCCCTGTACGGCTGGAAGGGATGCACCTATCTTTCACATAGCAAGTGAATTTCAAAGTTCATCAACTCACCCCAATCTTCATCACTTATCCGAACAAATGAACGGTCTCTTAGAATCCTAGAAAATGTTATCAGGAAAAATGAAAAAGAAGGATGAACATGTGTCTGCACAGAAGTGACATTCCATAGTTAAACAGAAAAAAAACCCCATAAAACAAAAAAATTTCAGATTTACTTACCCAGCATTGTTTATAACAATATCTGCAAAAAAGAGAAAAGAAAAGAAAATGAAACTACATGAACACATGCGCTGATAAAGTACAAACTTATTTCAATTTTTCTCTCACTTCTAAAATTAACATACATGACAGGTATAACACCATACACACACATTCTGTTACTGTTCTAGAGCTGCTGTCCCTGATCAGGGACATTCTAACATTGAACAAGGATTACAAAAATACAAAATATTTGGGAACAGACAAGCCTCAGCCTACCAAAAGAACAAAGATCGACACAGAGGAAACACTGAGAAGTGCTGGCTACCTGGGAACATAACACCTGCAGGATACAGCCATCCTGCTCAGGTTTGCAACTTGTTCTGAATTCCAGAGTTCTCCACGCTATACAATTAGTGCCACCCTCTTTGTTGGGGTAAACCCAAATAATAACAGGTATCACCACCGAGGAGCAGTTGCAAAGCCACTAGAGCAACTTGGATCATAACAACTCTTACAAAGCATATCTCCTTTGGTTCCTGTTAGCTTGGATCATGTATACTCTTAGGCACTTAAATGTTTAAGTTAGGTGAGTTTAAACAGGAACAGCACATCCAAAATAGAAATTTACTTGATAGATATAACACCTGAAGTGTTTTCTTAATTTGTACCTTTACATAATAGAAACAAGAGTCTTATTTTGAGATTTATAGTTCTATTTCAAAAAAATCAAGACAAAGCAGCTGCCATTCAAACTTAAAGTGAGAAGCCTCTGTATTTGAGTTTTAGGTTTCATCAATTTAGACCTACATACATCCAAGACTTGTGATTTCAATTGCAGTCACGTTGTACTTCACACATTTGTTTGCAAGTTCAAATCCATCATAAGCAGTGCAGTGGACAATAAGTTACAATAAGAAATAGGTAACTGTACCTATCCTCCCAAAAGCCTCAAGTGCGGTCTTCACAAGCTTTTCACCATCTTCCACTGAATCTATTAAAAAAAAAAAAAAAGTACAACTTCTCAAGTAGAATAAACTGTATACATTGCACTTCCAGGATATCAATAGCTAATTCCATGGAGTTAAAAAGAATTGTGTCGAATCACAATATAAACTAAAATTTTGCCACTATTTGCATATGGCCTAAGGCACTCCCCACCACACAATGTTTGCCATTACAGCAAAAAAAAGAACCAAAACAAGTCAGAACAGTCCATTCCCATTTTGCCTCTGACAACTGCTGCTGTCATTTTATCAGGATCCAAATGCTGAGAGAACATATGAAAGAAAAGAGACTGGAGTATTAATTAAAAAAATGCTTTATGTCATTTGGTTTTAATGTCTCTCTCCCTACTCCAAATTACATTCCATCTGATTTATATAGTATTGGCAAGCTAGCAGTAGTCCTTTATTAAGCATGTCAACTTGTCATTTAACACAGTCCATTATTCCTGTAGATGAAGTATAGTCTGGAAAAATAACATACCATAATTGGGTACCGCTTTCCCTCCTTTTGCTCTGATTTCATTAACAACCTTGTCAGCAGCTGAGGAGCTTTTGCCATATCCCTTGAAGTCACCTCCAAGATCATTCACTGTGCATCACAAAGAAATGAATTTTTCATGATTAACGCTCAGTAGGTTTCATGGTCTCTTCTTATTACCACATTGGATGTCTTAAAGAGTACTAACAAAACCTGCTGCCCCTGGATCCCTCTGAGAATCTTTGACAATTAGAGAAAAACAGTATGCCATGTTACTAGATTAAAAAAAACATAATATACCATATCATTTTTTAAAATAATTTGTGAAACAGAACACAAGATTTTTTTTTCCTCCACCACGCATTCAACTTACAAGCCCTGCTGATGTTATCCCTCCAATAGTATTATTACAGTTCAGAGTTTAAGAGCTACCATGCCGCTCACAGGTGATTAATTCTGTTAATTCTGTTCTTCTGTCAAACTGCTGCAGCTACTGCATGAACTGTAAACAAGACCGAGAAGACTTTGTCCCTGCTTTCTCTTTAATTGAATAGCTAAAATGTTACTGGTAAACTTTGCTACAGAACAAATCAAGAACTTTGAACAAAGGAATAAGATCCCGCCCTGGAACTCTGGATCATGCTCCTGAAAGGGGCAGGAGCGCCAGCTGACACAGGCAGCTGCACTGTTTTCAGGCTGGTTTGTGTCCTGGGGCACGTGCCATTAACGGGACCCGCACTGTATCATTGCCATGGTTTACTGCATTTGCACATCCCACAGTTCCACAGAATTCATCAGAGAAAACCCAGATTCAGTCACAGTATATCAGGAAAAAAAACAAAACAAAACAAAACACATGACTGTTTCAACAGGTACAACACGCATTATAAGAAAACCAGAAGTGGCTGTGGGTTTATATACAAGACTGAAGAGTCTTTTGCAACAGTGAACACCAGCTTTGTGCCTTCCAACTTTTGCAAAGACTTAAAGCAGCCAGCTGCAGTGAAGTCCACAAAAGATACAATACTCTTCTTGGTCTTTACGCTAAATAGCAACCCTACCTCTGTTACATCATCATAAAGTGAAACAAAGCTATGTCATGCCTTTTATTTTATTTTAAACTCTACATCTAAAGAGGAATATAGCTTGCAGGGCATGTGAAAAACCCATCTCTTCTACTGAGAAGTTAAAAGGCCTCATCTGGAATCCTGCATTCAGTTTTGTGTGCAGTATTTCAAGAAAAACATGGAACAGCTGGAGAAAATCTAAGTAAAAAACAAGTAGAAAACAAGTAAATGAGAATGCTAAAGCCCAGAGCGAACAAGCCATGGAGTCAACACCACCACCACAACAACAAACACACATACACACAAAGCTAACCCACCAGATGTGTAGAGCCAGAAGCAAAAAGAATTAAGACAGAACATGGCAACATACTCAAGTACATTAAAAAAAAACTGATGCAAAAGAGAACAGAAGTGAGCTGCTTTCCACATCCAAGCTGAACAGATCAACAACTAATAGTCTGAACATGCAGCTAGTGCAACTCAGATGAGGCATTAGAGAAAAATCACAAGAATAGTGAAGCGTTAAAATAGGCAAGGTGGGAGGACTGCTCAGTTCACAGCACTAAAGGTCTTTAATGTGACATTACACAAAAACGAGTCAGGATCAGCACCAGGAATTCTAACCTCCTTTTGGGAAAGAAACATACAATTTTGTGCTAAACGTTTACACAGTGCCATTCAATTACAGAATCTCAGAATGGTTGAGGTTGGAAGGGACCTCTGGAGATCATCTAGTCCAACCCTCCTGCTCAAGCAGGGTCCTCTAGAGCATATTTCCCAGGATCGCATCCAGGTGGGTTTTGAATATCTCCAGGGAAGGAGACTCCACTACCTCTCTGAGCAACCTGTTCCAGCGCTCAGTCACCCTCACAGTCAAGAAGTTTCTCCTCACGTTCAGATGGAACTTCCTGTGTTTCAGTTTATGTCCATTGTCTCTTGTCCTGTCACTGGGCACCACAGAGAAGAGCCTGGCCCCATCCTCTCGACACCCCCCCTTCAGATACTTGTACACACTGATGAGATCTCCTCTCAGTCTCTCCTTCTCCAGGCTAAACAGGCCCAGCTCTCTCAGCCTTTCTTCATAGGAGAGATGCTCCCGTCCCCTCATCGACTTTGTAGCCCATAATGAGTCTTATTCAGACATTATAACTCTACTACAGGCATGTTTATATATGTTTATCCTTCACCTAAAACAGCAATTTGCTGACAAACACTTAATTAGGAACGCTTTATGTGAGCAAGACTTTAACTAATGTTAGTTGTGTCCATACTAGAATTTCAATAGTTTAGCTAGATTAATTATTCAAATGATTTAAACATCTTTAAACATGTCGAGTTTGCTATTACACACGAGGCTTATGGTTATACCAATACATTAATAAAAGTAAGGACACCATGCTAACCTCACTACTACATAAAAACTACACCTTTCTACAGAAAGAAAGACTTCAGCTCACAGAATTTTGATATGAAAGACGGAAGTAACTTGTGCCATCATAGGCTGTATTCAGAAGGCCTTTATTCGTAAGTGAATTTCTGTGGCGATACCAGTTTACTGTTAAATCCTTTTAGTTTTCAAGTGTCAGCTTTCAAGCATCAGTTTTCAAGCTCGCACCACACTTTGAGAATTACTGTAAAACTAAAGTAGGAGATAGCGGTACCAATAAATATTTTCATATTCATCACTGTTTCTCACTGCAGTAGTTAATTGCTAAATTACACTTAAGTAGCTAATTGACATAGTGGAAAAAATGAAAGTGAATACTAGAGTTCAAAACTACACATTTAACATAGCCCCGCCTGTGTGAAGGTCAAATGATTTAGACTAAGTGACCACCACATCAAGAAGTTCCACAAAGGATACTGTGAAAGGGTGGCTTGCTCTTTTGTGTTATAGCACTACCTCAAACTAATTGGACAACTGAACATTCAGCTCTGCTTCCCTTTTAAGTATTTTCTGGATTAATGAAAATATATTGAGTACCTTGAAGAACTTTTCAAGTGGTATTAAATTAATATTCATACATAATAATATAATAGCACAATGAAGGCAGGATAACCAGTTTTGCTCTGAATCAACTTGTCAAACAGAATTAGTTTAAACATATGCTTGCAAAGCAGAATAACAAATTATTTGCTGCTGCCGAGTTCTTTTTTATGCAATCCAGCTGTGATCTTAGAAGTAATACGTTAATTACAAAGTAAAATGCTTCAAGAAGTACTGAGAACTTATTGAGGCTGTGCAGGTTTACTCCAGAGAGCGCTTAAAAGCGGAAGAAAGCCTGGAAATATTTGGGAAAGTTCACAGAGAGGTAAAGCACCTTCGTGAAAGCATAAATGCAAATGAAACAAAAAATAAGCACAAGAAGAACAGAGCTATTCTAGGTTTTGAAGATGGTAAAATAACTCTGCAAGTGTCATAGGGAAATTAAAACAACAGATAAATAACATTATTTTAAGCTCAAGTTTTACATCATATAACTGTGAGTTGAGAACATCCAGGAGAAAAAAACAGCAGTAGCAGTTATGACAGCATGATAGAAGAACTCTTCTCTACATTCAGACTAAGGCTATGACAGCGTTATTAGCAAGTAGGAGCAGACCAGTAGGAGCAAATCTTTTGGGTGAAACAGTTGATGCTGAGGATCTGACATCCACAGTGTACATGCTTCTTCAAAAATTAACTTTGTACTGGAACTAGTCTGGTGCCACACACTGAATGTCCATTTATGGCTGGAGTTCTTCGGGTACACTTCTAGACTGCATCTTCCAGTCTGGTTTCACCCCAGAGAAACTCTATTAATGAGCTCCACAAGCATCCCACAAAGCAAACCAACATACAGATAGATGCAATCAGGAGAGATGCTGCAAAAGCATGACCGTAATCCAAACTAAAACATTAATGCAGACACACCTTCAGGTAAGTTGGAAAAAAAGAAACAGCAGGGTATGGAGATCATTCAGTATGTGAGAAAAAAACAAAACACCCCATTTCTCCCCACTTGCAAGTTTTTCGGGTGAGATGTGTGACAGAGACACCAAGAGTGACAAAAAAAGGCAGCAGCAAGCAGCCTTTGAGAGAGAAGAACTCAATTTTGGTTGCACTGGTCAGTGTAACCAAGCCAACACCAACTCACTCAACAGGAAGTGAGTGGGAATGAGATGTGGGACTGCACAGGAGGTTAAGAGAAAAAAATTCCTAGGACCTAATGGCACTCCTTTAACTACAGTATTTGATCACCGTTCTTACTGCAGACCTTCACTTACGTAACAAAAAAAGTTGTTTTAAAGAGACAAGGCCTATATCTGCTTTTGTTAGAGAAACTCAGAGACATTTGCAAAAGTAACTTCTCAACTCATTTAGGTCAGAATCGTAAGACACCTAGAGTAAAGAAATGCAAAGCATCTACGAGCTTGAAAGCACTACCATAATCAGTGATTAGACGGATTTTGGCAAAGGCATGGAAACAGCTGCAGATAAAGAAGAGATGAAATGAGGTGCCATTTCCACAGAGAAACAAGAAGTTGCCCTTACAGTCAGTTCTGACCTTACTGATTTAGCTATTGTGCAATAGGCCAAGAGATAAAGGAGCATGAGCAATAGTCAGGCAATATAACACATTCTCTTCCAGATCACTCTGGAAAGTCAGAACACTACTAAATAGATAGTATTTATACAGTTAAATATTTGGGCTGCTTTAGTAACCTAATTCTTGTTAAATAAGAATTTGAGATGAAACATTCATGTTCCCAGTAAATAAGGTAGGCACGAAAGACAGCAACGACCAAAAAAAACCCTTCTAGATTCTTTTAAAGTATTTTTTTTAATTGTCTACACAAAGACTTTTTGTAGTTCATCAACAAAGTAAAAATAATCCATTTATAAAAGTTTATAAAACGAGATTAGGATTTTTATTTGAAAAGTTACTAAAAATCAGTCAACAACTTCTTGCAAGTTTAATTACATACTCAACAAAGTCTGTTTAACCCTTTAATCTTGAACGCATCAGCAATACCTGTACAAATTCACCCACAGGCACTGAAACTGCAGATACCAACAGCTGAACAGTACACAGGAGAATAATTTAACCATAAGAATTAGCTTGTGATATGGCAGTTTGTATGGGTAAATACTCTTTGGAGAGGTTTCAACCAAATGATTATGAAAACTCTGACAAAAATCCTTTACCAAGAGCTATTTGGTACGGTCATGAGGACTAGATGATGGCTTTTACGCACGATGGCTTTGCATAGAGAAACAATGCAGTGCACTTTGAGCACGCTCTGTGTTTTCTGAGGACTACTGATACTGCACTACATTCTAATAATTCCTTTGCTTGGAGAAAGTAATAGAAGATAAGTGTTTCACATTTTCAAAAGGCCACATTTGAAGTTTCTGAAGAGTGCCTAGATAACATCTTTGCTGGCCACAACTTACAGCAAAGATTGGTATGTATGGATGAAAGTCAGGTCAGGATGATGATGATGATGATGATGATTCATACCAGCTTTCCAGCAAAGACAAGCCCGTGGACAAATTGGGGTTACTTTTTTCATAAAATAAATAAAGCATGAAAATGAAATTTAAATCTCAAGAGATAAGATAGAAAACTATTAAATAACAAAGGTTACTGTCAAAAAGGGCACGGACTGTTGAATGCCAGCTATGTAAAAAGGCAAAGGTTACTGTCTAGATCAAGTTAGTTAACATAAAACTTACCAACTACGGAAGCTCCTCTTTCAGCAAAAGCCAGAGCATATGCTTTGCCCAATCCTAGTTTAAAAAAAAAAAAAAAAAGTAAAATTGTCTTCTGCATTACAAATCAGAGAGAAAGCTACACAAAAATGAATTGCATTAAGAAAGATGTACCACATTAACATAAACACCTCGTGGGTTTAAAGTAAAACTGTATTGCATCAAGAAGTTAAAGCTTCACATAAATTCAAAATATAAAAGTAAACTAACCGATAAATTTAAGATTGAACACCCAGTTAGAGAGAGAGAGAGAGAGAGAGAGAGAAAGCCCATGCTCACTCTTTGTTATTGCACTCAGAGGAACCATTAGGGAAAGCTGCCTGCTGCTAAGTTTGTACTTGTGCTAGAAAAGACATTTGTAAGACAGAAAGTTGAATGCCTTGATGTTTTGTAACCGTGCAGAAGGAGGGGCTGCTTCAAGTTAATTAATTATATTTTAAGCTAGTAAGATACTTGCTTAGTTCCAGCGAGTCTTGCAGATTTGAAAAAGAAACATGCACACTGAAGAAAATTTAACCGTATCTGAAAATGTATTGATAGAAATCCCTCCAATTATTTAGATAAAAAGGAAACACTTAATAGTGACAGACTACCCAGATGCACCCATAGGTTTACCTAGCGTAATAGCAGAAAATCATTTTTATGTCACCTACAGAAACTCTTACACCTTTACTCTGACTTGGACTCTAGGTGTGTTAAACATTAGTTATTTGTTATGATTAATAATTTACTTAGAGGGATATTATCTAATCACATCAAAAGTTATTGAAATCAACTATAAAGGTTCTTTTTCCATGCCAAAAGAAATTGATACTTGAATGATCAAATACCTATTTGTCCCTCAAAAAAAAAAATTCAAACCAGCTGTCAAAAGCAGAAAACCAAAACTGTTTAGACTGTTTTGAAATACACTGACCTCTCTGTGTGAACACACAAACAGTTTGGAATTTTCCTTACAACTCCTATGGCTCTCCACAAGGGATGGTATCACAGGTGAGGCATACATACATCCACCGCTTGATGTAATCAAAGTCCCAGAAGAAAATTATGTTTTGGAGAAATCATGCAACTGGGAAGTGTAGAAAACCCAGACCATGCCCTGTGTGCCAGTATTCTCAAGTGACAAGCAAGGGCAGAGAACTTAAGAATCAAAACTAATCCTAAAGAAATATAACTTCAGTTTCATAAGGCAGTTAAATATTGACAGAGCTGCATGACAGACAAGAAAAATATTCTACAGTAGATTTGCCCAGGCTGAAAAGAAAATATTTTTTAGATGCCTCTGTGTGTTGTGAAAACAGGTCTCATTTTAAAAATGAACAAGTTAATGATCCAGATGTTTTGGATAACCCCTCAGAGCTGACCTGTTCACTGGGATCCAATCCAAAAATCAATCTCAGCAAACAACGCTATTATCAATGCTATAAACTGTGCTAAAAAAAAAAATACTATTAACTAGAAAAAGCCAAATAAGAACTAATATGAAGCTAAGAGAACCTCCATTTGTCTTGGCTTAAACTTAATTAATCCCTTTTCAGAAAACCATTGTGAAATAAGACATCCTAAGACAGTTTTCTCTGTTAACAAACCACTTCCAAGCAGCCTAAAAGTACAGGTGACTGCATAGTTATACTTATGTCAAGCAATTTTTGCTTTGTGCAGTGCTTTCTTGGAGCTTTGTTATTGATGAAGTTTCTTGGTTTTGCTGTTATCTAGGGTCTTAACTTGCATTTCACTGAGATCTGTTATACAGACAGAAGCACATCAGTAAGTCTGGAAAGAGCTGAAGAGCATCCTACAAAGATCCGGCCTCAATTATTCTCAGGTTCGTCATTTTCAGGTGGCATAAATCAAACGTTCAGAGGCTTTCCAGAAAATTTCAGTCTTGTTTTTTTTTCCCCCCTGCAAGAAGTCACATAATCTAGGCCCCAAAATACCTCCTCTTGTTACACGCAGCTCCATAAGAAGGAGCTAGGAAGGCAGAACCTTCTTGAGGGATTATGGAAGAAACTCCTCTGGTAGCTAAGAACAACTGCAAACTTGACCGCTTTTTGTTGTGAACCCTCAGTCCATGTCTTCGCGCTGGAAGTGCTCGAGAAGGTGAAAGTCAAAGCATGCATTCAAGGGGAGAAAAGGAAGAAAAAAAACCCAACAACAACAGCAAAAACTTTTCCTGCCAAAACCAAACATGCCAGTGCAGAACCACCTTCCCCGGAGAGGCCCGGCCCAGCGTCCCACCGACAGCGCAGACCAGCCCTGCTGCGGCAAGACACCTCTCCCGGCCCTTTCCCTCCGGCGCTGCCCTCCCCCTCGTGCCGGCTCACGCCTCCCTCTCGCCACCGGGAGCCCGGCCGGGGCGCTCAGCAGCTCGGGGGCATCCACTGAAACCGGGGGCGAACAACAGCGCGCGAGGTCAAGCACGTTACAGACGTTAACCGCAACGTCCGAGGCACAACCAGAAGGAATGAGGATGCTAAGCGCAGCTGGCTGTCCGCTCGCTGCTGACTGGTGTCAAGTGCTGCGTCACCCGCCCCCCCCCCGCAGGTAACTGAAGAATAAAAAGCACAGCCGTGCCAGGGGCACCGGGTTTGAGCAGGGCGCGCACAGTGGCTCAGGTCACTCCGCGACACCTCCCAGGCAGGGCGAGAGGCGCCGCCGGGAGCCCCGCTCACCGCCCGGCCGCGGCGCCTGCCCGCCACACCGCGGCCCCCTTCGGCGGGCAGATGCGTTTCTGGCAAGCGAAGCCGCTCCTCAATGTCAGCAGCCGCCGCGGAAGGGCACGGGGGCACCCGGCAGCGCCGCGGCCCGCTGACAGCCTCCCCCCCGGAGCGCCGGCCCCGGCCCAGCCGCCGTCTGCAGGGGCAGAGAGCCGCTCACCTCCGCCAGCGCCGGTCACCAGCACCACTCGCCCGTCGAAGCGCAGCGCCGCCGCCATGGTGCTGCCCGGCCCCGACGCCCCGCGCGCCGGGAGGGAGGGAGGGAAGGAGGGAGGGGGGAGGGGCGGAGCGCCCCGCCGCCCTCTGGGAAACGAAGTCAACGGCCGCGCCGCGCGCCTCAACGGCTGCGCCACCCGCCCGCCCCCAACGGCTGCCGGCTGAGGCGGGTCGGGGGGAAGAGGGCGGTGGGCGGCTGTTGTTCTCGGGCCGCGGCGCCGCCTCCTGATTGCGTTTCCATACCTTCAAACGCAAGGCAAGCCGCTTGTGAAATACTCGCTCTTTAACACGCGAGCCCGTCCGTCCTGCTCCACGGCACGCGCGTTTTCGCACATATGCCTGAAACAGGCCACAGGCGGGTAGGGTGGATTTCAGGGTCAGGCCGCCTGAGTGTAGGCATTGTGCCTCCGGTTAAAGTTGATCTGAAAGTTAATCTTCGCTGTTTCCCAGTGCAAATCACTGCTTTCTGTCCTCGTTTACTTGGTTGCAGGAGTTCTTCCGATCAAACGGTTATTGTGAAGCATACCATTTTTTAACCTCCTTGAGGGAGAGGCTTCACTGAAGAACTGACATTAAGGAGATGTGTTAAGTATCTGAGAATCTAGATTCACTTAAAAAAAATAATGTTATGGAAATATGCTAACTCTGGGGAACTACTTTTAGCTTTCTATATTCCTGCATCTTAAAAATGGGTTGTTTTCCTCAGGGAACTCAATGATCATACTGTCAACACATACATGCGTGAATCTATATGCAGAAAGCATGTATATGCTCCCAGTTTCCAGCCTTTTGAAGAGTACGTCATATTGTCATTCAGCCTAATTAAACATTACTGATTCACAGGTCCAAAACTAGTGAGTTAAAAATACACAAAGATGGAAGTTTTGATTTTGTTTCCCTCGTTCCTTTCTGAACTTGACTGTCTGCCATACTCTTTGGCATTCGGAGAGTAAACGCCCTTGCATGCAATTTCTCATTTCCAGACGGTGAATTCATTTATTTTAAAGCATTTCTCTAACACTCATCCTCTCAGGGTCCGCTTCATTGCTCTGTAAAGTCAATGCAAAGAAATCCATCGACTTCCCTAAGCATTGGCTCAGGCTGTAGATGAGTTTTTCAGAAACATCAACTATATTTGCTTCCAAATAAGCCTGCAAAATGGATAAACAGTTTCCTTTTTACAGACTGGAAACCAAGGAACGGCTGTGTAACATACACAACTGTGTAGCTGAGGGAGCTGGACGCAAATTCGCTACCCTGTAATCTTAGCCTCTAACTTCAAGAGACTAATCTGATTGTATTGTTTCTTATGATTCACTTCTGGCAGTTGGCAGTAACTATTCTTATAGTTTGTGGAACTGACCTATGCATTAAGTAGCGAGCATATCTATTCATGAGATCATTGCAGAATTGCTATAGTTTGGGTCTCAGTCCCTCAAAATGTAATTGTATTCGAGTATTACAAGGCTACTGCTACGGAGCTCAGGACTAACCTATTTAATCAGGACTTTCCAAGTACAGACAGGGATCTCTTGGAGTTCTTCCTTTTTCCAGCTAGCTCTCCAAGTCGACCAAGAGTGCCATAAGCCTGAGTATCCAGGAGCTGTAAACTCTCTGCTTCATTGTGTTGTCTGTCTTAAATCTGGGAGGTGCTAAGGGAATCAAGGACAGTGTAAGGAGTCCCCAGAATTCAGAGTAGCTGGCTATCTATTTTGTCTGGGAAATCATCTACATACTTCCTCTGCACAGCCAAACTTTACTTCATGTATATTTCCTGTACAGTTGATCTAGTCTGAATTATTTACATAGCTAGTAGAAAGAAAAATTTTATTTGGTGCAGATTATGTCCTTGCCTATTAGTGCTTTACTGTCTGCACTGAAGAGAGGTGATAGCTATTTGGAGAGCAAAATAGGGAACATTAGGATATGTGACCTGAAGTAGTCTGTAATAATTATTCCTTTAGAAGTATGAGGAACAGAGATGTATTGCCTGTGATTTTACTGCCTGGAGTTCAGTTTGAGTGGAGGCGTTTGAATGGAGTAAATTAAATGCTATAATTGCAATTTTTCGTCTGAACACTAGGGGGAGTATTGCACTACAGTAAAACGTGTTACATCTACCTTTTCAGATACCACACCAGTGGTAATGAAATTCTTCTACAAAGAACCTAAGAAAGGCTTATGCAAAGATCAAATGAAAGGGACACTTTTTAAAACACCAACTGGTTTTACTAAGCCAATATATTTACTTGTATGGTGGCATTCTTCTGGCTATGTAGGTGTGTTCCATGTACTCATTGGGAATGAGAGAGAGTAAAGCTTCCCGAGGCAGGTAAGGGAACAGAGGCCAGTTGAATAGTCTACTAAAAGTCATGAGTTTAAGTATTGGAAATATTGTTGAATGTGTGCAGAAAGACCCCACTGCACTGGATGTGCATTATTACAGAGCTAGATAATCAGACTTGAAATACCCTCATGACAAATGACACTTTCTAAGATAGCCTTTTTCATTTGAATACAGCTCAGCGCACATTTTCCTACAACGAAAAAACAGTGCAGTTAGCTTTGTATTACATAGAGAACCTTCTTGGCTCTGATTTGTCTGTACCACACTTCACAGTACAGGGAGGCTGTTTCCTGTCTGGGTAGGACAGAGCTTAAGTCAGTTTGTGACTGGAAGTAACAGATTGGGTTCTTAATCTTCTGTGTGCTTTGGTTCCACCAATGCTTAATATTTTCGTTATTACTTCTACACTGACAGACTACACTCCCACTTGGTAGAAGTGAGGGGAGTCTCCCAGGAGTGGTGCACCCTCCTGCAGGAGCAGTTTGGCTGGCCCTGCAGCCCTACCCTGCAGCAAAAGCATGACAAACATCTTACCTTTAAAGATACAGTACACAAGATGAGAGACTTACACTGCGGTAACTAGCTAACGTGCTATTTGCTGAGTGTTCACCCTCATTCACACCCATTTTTATTAGGGGCTCTGGGGCTTTGTTTCTGTAATTTCCAGTAATTTTAGGATGTAATTTGTTAGAAGAATACATGCAAACTAACAACATAAACACCCAGCTTAGTCAACTCTGCACACATTTTGGGAAACATCTAGTTCAGACTGGAAATAGTCAAGACACTTAGACGGGAACTAACCTAGTCATCCTTATGCCATCAGCTTGATTTGCATAATCCCTCATATATCTGAGGCAGCACAGCTCTGTGTCCATAGCTATAGACTGCGTCCTAGGAGAACCTGATTTAGGTTTTCAGTGCTGGTTCTGGGCTCTTCTATGATCTTGAACGTGCCATTTCAGCTCTGTCCTTTAGGGTCCCAAATTTTTCTGTGCCCTGTCAGTTTAGATCATGGGCTCTTCAAGGAAAGGACTCTAATTTTTAATTTGCCTCGAAGCCAGGGGTTACATGCCCCAAGTGAAATCAGGCCCAGAGGTACCTCCATAGCATAATTCATCCTTTAGGTGGCTAGCATACCTTGTTAACAACTCAGGATCTTTTATAGCTTCCTCATTTTGGTACAGCCACTGTGATCAGAATCAGCAAAGAGCTCACATTTGAAACCAATAAATCAAATTGCATAGTTTCCTCAACAGAATTTTTTTCTGGAAAACAAAATAGAAAGTGCACTGAAGTGAAAGTACGTTGCTTCAATATTTTATGTTCAAGTGAAACTTGTCCTTGTGAAAAGATACAAACAGCCACTCAAAATACAAGGGAATTTGAAGGGTTCTTGTAACAGTTGGAAGTGATTTGTTCCAAAGGTCACGGAGGTATCAGAAAATAATTGCGTCAATCTGAAACAAGGTACGAGCAGAAAACACCACCACCATTAACCCCAATGAGGTGGCATTAGCTGGAAACTTAGATGTAGTAGATTTTGAGCTACAAATCAATAGCAGGTGTCAAACTGACTTTTAAATGAATGAATCATAATAGGAGATTAATAGCAGGATATCCAGGTTCCGTACTCAGCTAGCCAGGCTTTAAAGCGGTTGAAACTGGTAATGAAATAAGTGAGTCAAAAAGGAAGAACAAATCTACTTTGTTTTGTCTCTTAGCGAACAGCGTTAACCAGCATGTATCTATCATTACCTCTTTTACTGACATAGCAGGCTTTTTAGACTAGGAAAATTTTGCAGAAAAATCCCCAGACATTACCCTGTAACACTGAGTAGAAGAATTTGTTTTCTTTAGTTATGCTTCGATGCCTACGGCAGAGACTTCTTTTTAAAAAAGTCAGTTTTGATGTTGTGCACCAAAATAAACCTGCAGTATATTCTAGAATCACTCATTCAACCAACACATTAGATAAGTTTTCTGATTTTGTCTTTTTTTTTAAGCTGGAAGTTGCATATATTGTGGATACTGTGCTATTGTGCTTTTAATCCCTTTCACAATGTCACTGTCTGCAGCTATAGACTGTGGCCACCTTTGAAATAATGTGTATGTGGGGGGAAATAAAAGAACTGAATGACTTGCTTTTACTCAGTGTGCATTTTTTAATAGTGCTAAAAGATATGCTTGGGTTCACGAAGGCTCCTTTTCAAGAGCTTAATTTGCATTCTAAATGGTTCTGCTCACAGAGGTTTGGAGAGGCCTATTTACTGGGAACAGTTTCTCCACAAATGTGAGGGGACGAGGAAACCGGATGCTTCTTACCATGTCCTGCATCTAGAAATTGCATCCAGTCTGCATGTTAAAAACTGTGGCACCATTCTACTCAACTGTACAAAAGCACAGCCTACACCAGCTGGTACCTGCCCACAGATGACGTCAGCCATAGCACTTCAGAAGTCCCTGGGGTTCTGAATTTAGCATCTTGTGCTGTGACCAAATGGGCCTCACTCTCAGCCCTGTCATTGCCTCCATTTCCTCTTTCTCTGCAGCCGTCCACTGGCTGGCAGTGCAGAGAGGCTGATGAAATGACTCAGCTCGTAGCTGGTCACAAAAGTTTTATCTCATACAAACCACATCTATGGCCCACTTCACCCTACCTGTGATCTCTCAGTAGAAGCGGTCAAAGCAAGCTATTTATTTAGAATAGGTACATAATTTTATGGGACAAAAACCCCTATTCAGCTAACATATAGGGATTGTTGTATGGACTCCTTCATCAGCAGAAATGGCAAATAGTATTATTTCTGTTCTAACTTGCCTTCTCTTGCATTCTTCTTTTTATGTGAGCCTACATTAATCCACTAATCAGTAAGCAGCTTTTTTTTCTTGCCATTGAATCTGTTGTTTTTCACCCTCGGAACTTGAAAGGCAACTTTCCTGATCTGATGTTGAGGAGCAGCATTTGTGCAGTTAGCAGTGAACGTATTTCTGTGAAGCAAGTGCAACTGCAAACATTTTTATAGCTTTTGTCAACAACCCACGTCATAGGAGGTCTCTGATGTCCCTGTTTTGGCAAGAAACATGAGTTTTGGCATTTGTCACACATACCACTCAATTAAGTGGAAAAGCCATGCTGAGGGCACAAGCAGAGCACTGTGGAAGCACTCCATTTAAATACATGAGAGACTCAAGTTTTAAGGGAGACTGAAGCCACGGGTCAGCTGGGGCATGGTGGACTGCTGAGCTGGTATGTTACAATACATTAGCAGAACAAACCCATTAAGCAGAAACTAGTTGCGTGTGCACATCTCATTAACAGCTTTGAAAATACATCCTGTGGAGAGATGTTAGGGAGGTGCCAGGAAAAGGTTATGGTGTTGCTCTCCTAACACTGCTATTCCGTTTCATCCTGAACGTTCCCTTAGTAAAAATTCATTAACTTAGTCTCCTTGTCGGTGAAAAAGGAGAATAAAACACATGGACTAAAATAAGAGGTAAAGAGATTAGCAAATAACCATATGTTGCATTCTCTAGAAATCAGATATATTTCTTGGCATTACTACCAAGTTATGGGTAAATAGATTCTGCAAATGAACTGAATCTTTACTGAATAGATGGAAGATTTGAAATCCCTCCTGAGAAAACTGATTCAGTACAGTGGCTTCCTCAGTTAATGGCTATACCAAGCTTTAGAATAGGCAGAAGTTTCAAGAGGCTGTGTTGTTATGATAAATCCAGACAGCTCCTTTACTGAACAAAAAAAAGTGCATAAAAGATAAGCTGCTTTTAAGCTGTGCCTCATAAAATGGCCTCCTCTGTCACGCTGCCACTAAGTACATTCCAGAGTTCTCAATCCGTTCCAGTAAATAGCTCAGAAAGTTATAATATTAAGAAGCTTTTTCTGAGCACAACATCATATGTAAATTCTTTTCCCCCAAATATATATGGCAGACCTCTGTCTCTCAGGAACACCCTCTCCACCAGCTTCCAGCCAGCCAGCTCCACCATTCAAAGGAAAGCCAAACACCACAGGTTCAGATCAACTCTATTCTGTTGTAAGAATTCCTTCCCAACCTGAAGTAAAGAGCAATTGTAGTCAAGAGTACAGAAGAGCTCACTAATTGAGAAGCAAGATGGATAGACAGCCAGTCAACGGAGTAATGACAGGAACACCTCTTCCTCCTCTGGGCTAGTAGCCATGGTTCTTCTTTGGCGCTTGCCTTGCCAAGTAGGAATGAGGTGGGAACTCTCAATTCCCCATTCAAGGTTCTCTGAAGTCCTAACTGTAGCAGAGACTACTTTTCATCAGTATTGTTTTGTAAAGGGCATCCTTCCCTGTTACCGTATGTTATCATATGAACTTCTCAGTTCCAGCTTTGGGATAAAGTGTAGAATGCAGTGTCATAAGATACTGGAACTATAAGCTTGAACACATCCCATTACTTAGCCAGATAACTAAAAAGTGTTCTTTGCAGACTGTAGGCAATACACGGTGAGGTGACAAGGCAACCGTATGAAATATCAGTGTCTGATCACAGCCCTTTCTCATAGAGAAGTGCTGAGCTTTCCTCTCCACTCCTGCTCCTGCTTAATAGGTTGTCTTGTGATGGCACAGCAAACGTACCTTTGGGAGTGTCCATACCATTGAAAGTAGGGTAAGCAGACTGTAACTGAGATAGCTTTCGAGTTGGGCAAAGAGAATCACTTTAGTTCCAAGAATGACATCATTTTTCTGCTGCTGAATTATCAAGATCATGGTAAGATGAAACCAGCTTTCTGAAAAGCAACAGCTGATCTCATTTCACGTTGCTGGACCAATGCAGTTGTTTCCCCTCACCTCCTACCCCAGCAAAAAGTGCTACCTCAATCTATTCTGTTTCTGCAGTCTCTTAGCAGACCTAGCAGATGATACACAGCTGTAGATCTTGGCTCCCCACAAAACAAAACAAAACCTCAAACAAAGAAAGCAAAAAACCACAGTACCTCAAGTCCAGACAATAAAGTAAATTGGGATCAGCAGCTAAGCATTCCTGGGCTGAGGAAAGACTGTTGTGTCACAAGAATTCTTAAATTAACAGTAGTGGGTTGGAGTATTAACAGCCAGGGAACTTTCTCTTCAAGACCCAAGCCAATCCCAGCCACTGGAACTGCTGGAATAGACTCTTCAAATGAAAGACAATTAAATTCTGCTCAGGAAAGCCAAATAATTTTTCAACACTATTATTTCATAATGGAGTACAACTGATGCATTGCCATTCCCACGCAAGAACAGAAGGGGAGGTGTTGTAACATGGGCCCTACCGGGGCTCATTTGTCCCATCCATGCCATCATACTTTCTGTATTAAAAACCTTATACCACCTAAATGTAACGATATTTTTCATCCTCTGCTTACTGTTGCTTGGCCAGAACAACCAAAGATAAAAAGCTCTTGAGAAACTTAATGCAAAATACTCCACAAAGGCTGTGGCAAATGCAGGGCTCTAAATTGCCATGTTTAAAGACTGGCAGAGCAGATACTCTGAAGAGCTGCCAGCAAAAATTGGAGAACATGAGGGTGAAAAGCCAACAGTTTTCTCTCAGACATTATTCTCCTCAGAATTACACCTGTCAAGAAATTTCTTTGAAGCTCAGAAAACTCTACTGAAGAAAACCCCTCAAGATATTTAGCAAGAAAGAGATGGTGCACCAGGCCATCTATTAGCTACATTTAAGGAGAGCAGGATAACAGTGTTAAATAATAGATTCCACAGAAGTCAGACTGGCTTCTACTTCATTTCAGCTTATGTTTATGTACATAATAAAAACACTTTGAAATCCAAATATTTACTAGAAACTGAAATAAGAATTATTTTGTCATGAAGCCAACAGGAAGCGTGATTTTAAAATCCAGTGTTAGGATTTAAAAGTAGAAAGTGGAAGATCTGTGTCATGGCAAAAGTGATTTATATCTAAATCACAGTAACCGTAGGAAGCTCCACCTTCGTCCTCCACCTACCACAGCAAGACTTTCCCACAGGGGAGAAAACAAATAGCAAACAGGTTTCGGTTGCTTGGGAAAATTGGGCAAGTAACTTGCCTCCTAACTCTATTACTCTATTACAGCCTGCTTTTTTGCTTGATACTGTGGTAATTCCAGAACATCCCAAAGCTACAAGCTGCCTCTTTCCCATTTGCTCCCTAAAAGGGGAAATGCCATAAGGGATGTTTCTCCAGAAACTGATCTGCAGTGATAGCAAACAGAAAGTTACAGATGGGCAGAAGTTATTCTTCAGCTCCTGTTATTTCCCAAACTTGCAAGAAAAGGCTAATCTTGATTCAGGAAAGTCCTACCCGTAAGTATCAGCTTTAAAATTGGAAAACAGAACTCTAATTGTTAAAATCGAGTACTAAGAAAAGACAGGTCACTTCAGCACTTTGTGGTTTAAACATTAGGAAATCTTGATTTGTGATACAAGACCAAGCAATCCTGTAACAGACCTAGCTCTTAGAGCCTGTAAGGGGATACTTTTCATATATTTTCACAGAAGGAAAATAAATCACACTGTAAACTAAAATGTATGATACGTGAGATATGAATGTGAAGGTTACGATGTAATTTTTGCTGCTGCATGTGAACTTCAGCACCAATACATTAATAATCTAGTAGGAATTAGTTTTTGAGAACTTTTTTAAGAACGGAAGAATTGTTTTTTAGTAAATTTGAAAATAACAACTGCATTATTTAGCCTAAATAAATTGCCCAAGTAGTAGCCACAGCGTGGTTTTTGGTAGCTTTTTTTTTTTTTTTTTACAATAGCAAACTTTCTTCTCCCAAGAGCAGTTTCATCTATGAGAGAAATCACAGAAGTAAGATATTATGGAAATTTACTGGATGACTGTAATCGCCTTTGACAGTTAAGTTTGTTTTATCCAGAGCACAATGTTTGCCTCTTAACTGTGAATGTTGGCTGACCTGCCCAAATCTCAATGAAAAACCGTTATAACAAGAAGTTTTCTTTGCGAACGGTTATGCAAACTGGAATCTTCATTTCACGTTCATGCTAAAGTAGACCCTCTGGAATGTATACAAAAGCACTATGTTTCTTCTAAAAAGCTTCAGAGGTACACATACTGGAATCAAGGTTAAATGCTTACTGTAGTGTTGAGGATATAGATTATACACAAAACAGCACTAACAACTAAATCAAGATTTAGATTATTCCTTCAGATTTCAAATTACCTTGCAGAAACACAGGAAACTGGTATCCAGGGCTGTTCTTTGAGTAAGTGAAGAGTAACATACTCCATCATACTGCTCTCAGGGCAACGGGATAGGAAGGAATAAACCTGTCTGAAGAGCCAATAGGCAGGAAAAGCGTGAAAGACAACAGAAAAGCCCTGGCAGCAGGATAGCAGCTGACCGATGAGCTTATTCTGCTCAACTTCCCCCTCATCTAACACTGTCATCTTTGTGAGTGTCTTCTGAGGACAATGCTGACTCTCTTCTCTGTTGAACCACTAAAATAAGCATGCTGAGGTCCCTTTAACACTTACATATAGATTTCCGGTTTACCTTTAGTCACTTTACAAAGGGTATGCAAGTGGATGCAAGTGGATGGAAAGGAACTGAAGCCAACTAGCATGAAAAGCAGTTTGTAACTTCCTTGGGACAATGCAGTGTTTTTAGGGAGATATGGGGAAAAACAATAAGCCATCTGCTCTTTCCCTTATTTTACAAGAATTTGCTTTAAGGAAGAGGTTGAATCTTTTTTTTTTTTTTTTAAGATTAACTGCTGGAAGCTTCCAGACTCCTGCTAATAATCTCTGGACCTTCTAAACGGAGATAGATAGATCTTCAGAGAGTTTAACAGCAAGAATAATGCTCATAACTTACCTGATTGTTTCTTTCTGCCTGTCTACACATATACACGCAGGCATACAAACATAATTAAGGGGTGGTCAAAAGTTCTGATGAAGCCCTCTTAAGACGGCACACAGAAAATGGCCACGATAACCTCCCTGCATCTTGTTTTCTTTGAACAGCTGAGACCATAGCTGTTTGATGCACGTTGCAAAACGTATCCAAGGTCTTACTTATCACTTTGCAACTCCTCTAAAAGGCTATAAAACAGTTTTAACTTCCACAACTTCAACAACACACATTTTTGATAGCATCAAACACTAATGATTAACTAAACAACAGAAGGACATTACAAATCTGAAACATCTGTAGTACTGAGATTTAAATTCTATTGTAAAATCAATCCATGATGAGCGTATTTTAGTACTTTAAGAATTTCTGTCATTTCCCCCCTATTAAAACACAGTGTTGTATCAGTTTTACTGCATACAGTAAGGGTCATTACTCTATCTGTAATTAAACAGTACTACTGTCACCTTCTCATTTTTAAATTCAGCTAGACAAAGAATATAGACTTAGGATAAACCACATTAGTGCTAGGGGGTTGATGCTTTAATCCGACTACAAGTACACTACAAGGAAAATGGCTATCAATTTATTTCTGAAATTTGATAATCAAAGCCAGTATTTGTGCGTGCTGCAGGAAAGATAAATGAACTGCAAAATTTTACAGCTTAGTTTAAGTGTTATGGCATTTACTTACAAAAGTAGGTCGTTAGAAATCCTGTAGAATTATTTCTTTTAATTATCAAAGAAACTGCTTGTTTGTATTTCAAAAGGAATGCCAGGTAAGAACTATTTTTACAGCATCTCAGAAAAGAACATGACTAGATTGTGAGCTAAATGTGATTTCTCATAGTTGTCAAGTTTTTATGTTTATAATCACTTTTCAAAGAGCACTTTTCACTTCTTCTGTAAAGTATATGTATGACTAGATAATGCAATGGAATAAGAAGTTACTGAATGTCTGAAAATACAGACACTTCGACTACAATTACTCATACACATTTAAATAGGTGTCTGTAAACAATATACAAAAAGCATGTAAGCAATTTTTGTCCCAGAGAAAATTTGAATTCGAGCAATCACGATATTTTGGATTGTGGTTGAAGCAAATGTTTAGTAGCTTACATAGCAAACTTGTACAGTACGCCTGGTTCTAATCAGTGTGATGCCCTGTCCTTTCCATAACTTAACATTCATTCAGACTGTGCTATTTTGTAGATCAGTATATGATTTAGAAATGGGATTTGCAAGGAGAGTTGCAGTTTCTAAGAGTCAAAGTCTGTTCCCCAAAAAACTGGCAAAGCGGGAACAGGTAACTTTCTCTTTCCAGGTGGGAAAAGAAAAAGAGTATGTGGGGCTAATGAGTCAGAAACCATACACTACACAATTTGTGAGATTTCTTCATGATGTTGCATTACTGTAAATTAATTCTGATAGACGAAAACGCAATATATTCATTCTCTCTTAAGTAAAACAAGAAAAGGGATCTTTCTGATATTCCATCAGATAGCAAACGAGTTTTCTCAACTCTAGACAAATTCTGGTGCACTGTCGTTACATCAGTTCCTAGTTGTTTCAGGCTACTAGTGCATTCATCTTTTCCTCTTTGCTGGACGCAAATTGGCTTGTATAAAATAAGTTGATACTTTGAACACACATTTCTCCAGCACATTTTTGGTGCCTTTCTTGAAATATTCAGAGCCCAGTGACTGAATCAACATCAATAAAAGTGAACTTTAACTCTAGAAAAGTCATTAAGTAATGCTGAAGAAATCTGACAGAGGTCGTACCGCTTTGGTTGCCAACACAGGCCAGGTTTGCTCGCAACAGGAAAAAAAAAAAAAAAAAACAGCATGAAAAGTTTGGAGTGCAAATATTCTTTGGTTTACTCATTAAAATAAAAAGACACAGCAAACAGCAAAAACATTGCCAATTAAATAAACTGCAAGTTCTTTATATGGTCCCTAACAAAAAGTCTTCAGATGTTTGAAATGGATTAACTTCATGCTTTTAAGCACATTACAGTGTCTAGAAAGTCACATTCTTTTCCTTGAGGGCAACGCAGAGAGCGGAGGGAGAAAGGGAAAGGAAGATGGGTGAGAGGTAGCAGGGGAGAAAAGAAGAAAAAAGAAAGGGATTGAAGATGACACTTTTCCATTAGCTAAACAGCATGTAACCCAACGACAAAATTAATTTCTGTTTTTAGATTCATTATACACAAAGCAAACTGGCTTGGAATTTATTTTCAGACGCTTAAGCTTTCTCAATGCACATCATACACATCAGCCTAATGTATAAAATATACTGACCCACACCTTCTCAAAACCAATAAAGACCTATTAGAAAAATATCATTATAAATTGCATAGATAACTCACTGTGTTTTACCTTTCAATTTTATATGCAGAGTTTAAAATTATGTACCGCAGATGTTTTCTAGGGAATACTTTTTCCAAGGCAGGCTGTTTTACTGTAGGTTATCATTCCTGAAATAATCAAAGGAAATAGGCATCTGTGTAAATCTGTAAGGATCACTTGGTAGGCAGATATAAACAGTTTTTATCACTGGCCTGCAGACGAACAAGCCAGGTCAAACTTTATGGGACAGCATCACTGATATGAGTATTCAGAAGGTTCGTAAGGGCAGCACTAGGAAGCTGTTATCTGTGCAGAGAGCATAAAAGACTATATGAATCAAATATGTATTTTAAAAGTGAGTCAAAGAAATTATATATAGAGTGTACCATCACCATGACAGTCCATTACCAACAATATTGGACTGATAGTTTAGAAACGTGTCTGTAAATCAAAGAGAGAAGATTTGGATTGTCTGGCAACATATTATTTTGTTTTGTGTAGCTATCTTGCAAGAGTCTTCCTCTACTCGGACAATTCTATTTACTGTCTTTATCCAGCTGTTTCCATCGGCAAGGCACAGTAAGACACGTCACGTGCAGTCTTTCTTCCAGGTGGACTGTGAATAGCAATGGACAGCTCGTGATAAGGAATCGATTTAATAAAGATCTTTTTGAAATACTCATCTTAAAACAAAAAAAACAAAAAACAAAAACTTTTGCTTGCTCCCTTATTCCTTCATAAATCAGCACTGTTCCATCTACAAATGATACAAGGGCAATCAACTTTAATACAAGTACTTATATGTTCCCCTCATCTAGCATTTTGTTGACACCATCACAAAGTTTCTGCAAATGGAGTTTATAAGTTCCAAAGGGATTGTACAAGGCAGCCAAAAATTCACAATCAGAAAAGTGATCAAACACATTGTTGACACGTCCATGTGATTTTGCAGTTAGGTGACGCTGAATGATTTGATGAAGTAGCTCTCTACAATCATTTAACAGTTTGGATAGGAAATTCCTGTCAAAGGTATAATCCACCTGATGGAAACTGACCACGGTCTTAGCCAGCTGATGAACTTTCTTCTTGAATGTCTCCATCAATGCTATTTCATCCTGATTAAATTGGTTGTTCCTGTAGAGAATTGCCAATTTGAGGACTATTTTAATGAGGTTTTTAATGATCTTCTCTGCTTCCTTTTTATTTTGTGTGTATTCCTTTGTCACTCGGTAGAGCTCATCTAAAACATCACTGCTTGTGTCATCTATCAAAGTAGTTGCTATTGATTTGGACACCATTTTTCCAAGGATCTTCTTCTGGGCCTGAATGGCCAAACTTTTGGAATTGAAGACATCTGTGGCCACTGGAAAAAAAGAAAAAAAAAGAAGTATGCAGTCAATACTTCATCACAGACATACTACAGAGAAGAATATATTTTTAAGGCGAGGAGTATTTCCATGTCTGTCCATTCATCTGACTCCTAGTAATTTCCACAAAAATAATGTAAACTTACTGCATATAGTTGCATTAAAACCTGTCTTTTCTAACCGTAAACCTTTGTTGTCTTAAGGTTCATATTCTTTTGGACTATTTTTAAGCTTAGGAGAAAAAAAATAAACAGAGGATGCTGAAAACAAGATTAAAATAAATATATATGGATTGATGGGATTCCCATCTGAGGCAATAAATCTGCCCTAATTGATCAGACGACGCCTAAGTTTGATCTGATTTTCATATCCACAATGAAATCAGAAATCAGCGATCTTGGCAAAAATCCTCTTAATATTTTCCATGGGAATAGCTAAGAACTGACAACTAAAGGAACCGACCAACCATGACTATCCCAATGTCATGGCAACGGCCAGTGTTACTCAACTGGAAATAGTAATTCAGTACATAAACTACTGTAAATCTTTTCCTTTTAAACATTTTACAGGATGAGTGCATTCAGATCCCACGTGAATCTTTTCCTTTTAAACATTTTACAGGATGAGTGCATTCAGATCCCACGTGTATGTCTATACACGTATATAGAGAGAGCGAGCCAATCCGTTGTCAGCACACAATACTGAGATTCTCTGGATGCAATCTGAAGATGCTAGTTTTCAGAGCAAAAGTAGCATGCATAAACCCTTCTGTGTCCTACAGTTAATGGAGAGGTAACCAAAAACAAATAGTCTGGGGATTGCCATTACAATTGTTAGCATGACCGTGGTTAAGGAATCCTTTTCTGATCATTAAAGTCAATTGTAGAGCAGATTCCTACCTCCAAAATTATGCTAGTTTGCATCAATATACCCAATAACTGGTTCCAGTCTATGAAAGGTATTTAAATACTAAAAAAAAAAAAAACCCCAAACGTTCTTTCAGAAACTCGTTTGGTGAAATTTTACCGCACATGTTCTATTACCAGTGAACAATTTCTTAGACCACGTTCTCTTAACCTTTTCCAGTAGGTCACAAGTGAACTCAAAATTTCCAGATTGAATGGTCTGAGACATGGCCGCCTTTAAGCTGCAGCCTTCTTAGAGTCTCAAACAGGCTGAAGGGAACGCTTCATCTCTTTACATTTATGTCACAAAGGGAAGGTCTTCTTTACAAACACAGGGGCTGGAAACACTTTTTCCCCCCCTCTTTTAATGAAAACAAACTCTGCAGATGCCATACAGTGAAGTCCCTGCATTTGGAAAAAAGTTTCCTATTAGCTGTTTGTCTTTTGGCAACTGGGTGTCTTAAAACCCAGGGTGTCTCTGGGTTTCCAGTAAATAAAAAAAAAAAACTTTCCTGAAGGATGAGGGAGATATAAATCTATACCTTGCCTTCAACAGTCCCTTTGAGAAATTTATTAATATGCTTCTTTTCTGTGATCTGGCAAATTTTCAGAAAGGATTCTTTTAGTCTATACCTGTATTTTAGTCTGAAGCATTAATTATTTGAGCACATTTGTTAAAATAGCATATCTTTTGAAATTTTTACTACATGTGGATATTCAAAAATCAAAGAACCCACTGTCAACTATTTTCGGGATAGCACTCAAGATCACAAGACAGACACGTTTCTAAACCACAGCGATCTGGGTAGAAGTTAAAGATGCTAAGTAGGCAATCTGAAGATGTTTGATTCAACATTTCTGTTTTTAAATATAAAACCGTATCTATTATTATTCAAATAAAACTAATCAAAATATTTCAAAGGGTGGTCAAACACTAGAACTCAATAGCCAACGCTTTAAAAAGATCTGCACAAAAACATTAGCTGTATGAGTTATGTTTGTTTAATATAAAAAGAACTAGAACTACAAAACTTAACTTTCCAATTGTTTCTACTCTCCCCCACCCCCAGCAGGAATTATCAATTGTTCTTTCACAACTTTTATTTCTTGAAGACCTCCAATTTACTAATCTCTCATGATATCTCCTTTCTGACATTCCACAAAGATACACAATACTATATATATATATATGTGCATATTGTAAACATTTCTTTTCTAAGATGCTGTAGATACTCTTACTATAAAATGCTAACTGCATCACTGCATCACAAAGAATGCTACATTGTAATCGAACAGAAATCAGTTCAACCTGCCTCCAGCAAGTCACACAAGCACCCGAAGCTGGTGCTAACAATTTCCACATAGCCATCCACAAGGTACCAATTTTAGGCAACCCAAAATTTGACAGTTCTTCAGTACTAAAATAAGTTACATCACATGATGTAAAATGTGACAAAGTGGAGCTCCGCACATAATTATCACTGCAAAGCAAAACAGGAGTTGCTCACTCCTCTTGAGTGTCAAACTCTTAACAGCATGTCTAAAAATTGTTCAAGTTTTGGTACTATGCAGCATAGCCTATTTTCTCTCTCCTTGGCAATACAGCACGAGTCAGCCTCATTTTCTCTGTATTACTATTACCTGTGTTCTAATTTAACTGTTAAATCCATGAATGTCATATCTCTGTTTGTCAGTCAATCAAAAAGACACCGGCAAATATGTTTGCATTTTAAGATAAACTCATTTTTTTTCTCTTTACTGATGACAAAAAAGAGCTGAAATGTTATTTTACAGCCAGTTGCTTCAATAAAACTGAGTTTAAGCATCAAGCTTCTAGAACTCCAACAGAAGTATTTCCTTAAAAAAGTAAAATTATTACTTACTTGCTCATCAAAAGGAATTGCAATTATTAATGCTGATAGCAGAAACACGTTTCACGTACAGACGGAAAATATCCTAAGTGAAGCCTTTTGCTTGCTTTTTCAGCTAAATCTGGCACATACGTTATTATAAACTTTGAAACACTGTCAGAACTTATCACAGCCTTAAGGTGTTTTTTTTACCTCTCTCCATAACAGCAACTTTTCTCAGCTACCTTTCTCTTCTGTCTGAAGTGCTTCATTTTACTTTGGCACCTCAAAGTGCAAAAACACACTGCAGTGGTTTCACTTCCTTGAAAAGAGAGCTTAAAGGAAATTGCATTGCTGAGCAAGCAGTGCAACACCAATGGCCGTTATTGCTAACCAACAACTGAGACAATGAGCAGAAAGGGAGGGAGAAGAGAGGTTCTGTAACTTGATAGGGCAGGGTACTTGTTAGGAAGAGGTTAAAACATTAACCCTATGTCTGCAAATGCCAAGAAGAGGAGACTCGCCTACATCTGAAATGTCCGATTAGTGCGTCATAAAACAACAGAGGGGCTGCTACCAGCTGTATGCTTCGCTAATGCCCAGTTCCAAATGTGGGAACGGTCATCCAGCCAGTTCAAAAGCTCTGACTAAAATTGCAAATACGAGCACCTAAAAATAAGCGTGTATATCCACACTCAGACAACCAATTAGAGCAGTCTGATTTTCATAGGTGTTGCTCACATGCAGTCACCATTTAGGAGGGGTTGCAGTAGAGGAGCGGTATGTACAAAGCACGCTTATTTCATTGGCAGTTTCCATCCCGAAACAAGGCCATTTCTCTCTCGGGTGGCCTGCAGTAGCCTCAGAATTTGGGCAGGTAATCCAACTACTTGTAAACACCTCACGGACAGTTTTTCCTCTTTACAGCTGTTTGTTTTCTACATAGTTTTACTTTGCACTTTTAAGAAATATATTGCTGTATACCCCTTTGAAATCAATGGGCTGTCACTTCCCGTACAATCAATACACACAAACATTTCTGGGTCACTGCCATGATGATGTTCAGCGCAGCCGTTCCTCTGCGGAGGAGAGCAGTCTCAGGCGAAAGGCTCCCAGGGAGGAATCCTCCCTCCGTCACTCAGAAATTGATGGGACCTTAGGGATGCCAGGGACATCTGAAAGGTCTCCTGTATTTACGATTTAGAAGAGAAGCCAGTTAATTACTAGAGGCTGATTTATGTGAGAGTTAGGAGCTTCTTAATTATGACGCTTGTTATGTTTTGCAAACAATAGAAGGTGCTTAATATTAGTTTTGTATTTTGTGCATTAAAGTAAATAAATATCGGATATGCACCTTTTCTCCATATATTTTCCCCAGAATATTTGCCTTACAAATGTTTTCCCTCAAATCTTTAACTATGTAGAAAGTGTGACCTTTCAGTAAAAACCGAAAATTCTGGCTCAATAAGCTCTCAGGAGGAGGCTGGTATAAAAGTACAACAAGGGTCTTACTTATGGCTGTGATGCTCAATCTTCCTGATATGAAAGCCAGTACACTTCCCTACTTACTGGGGCAAATGCCTATTGCCAAATAGCCTATTTCTCAACTCCACTTAAACTAAAACTGAATGTATTTGAAAAAAAAAGTTGAATCACATTATTTCAGTGCCTCAAACCAAGGCAGAATGTTTTGGGGTTTTTTTTCCCCCCCTCCCACAAGGTAACAATCACCAGTACAATCAACAGTAGATACAGCCAAGTTTGTGTATTCAATCCAACGTATATTGATAACATTGTCATTGAGTATTTTTAGGCTTGTAACAAAGACAGATCTGAAGAAAAGCATCCACTAAAAACTTTCAGTGAACCATGCTAAATTCCATGGACAACTCAAGGGTTAAATTTTTGACAACTCAAGAGTTAAATTTTTTGACACAGATTCCATTTCTGGCATATAGACTCATGATACTTTAATGTAACAGCCTTGGCTGAAGAGGCAATTTGACTGTGAAGCCATTAATGATAACATTGCAATGTGAAACTGAGCTCTCATTTTAATGACTGACATACTACATCCTAACTGTCACCAGTACCTGGAGAGTAAGCTTGTCCACTGTAGAGTGCAACACCCAAAAATCAAACGGATTTTTGGGTAAGAATACAAAGACTACATATATAGGATTAGGAGGAAAGAGTAGCACCGACTGCACACTTTATGCATCATTTAAAAGACTGTACCACACAGTTTCAAGAAATGTGGCAACTGATTTCCTGTCTAGCTTCCTGTAGGGACAAGTATTTGCCTCTGTATAAACTGTACGTTAGAGCTAAAGCTGCAAGTCTATGGACGTGGTAAGAATCTCATGTTCAGTCAAACTCATGCAGTGAGAGAGAGAGCATCATTCTGTCAGAGGGAGGCAACTTGAAACCAAGCAGGATTGACAATACTCATTTCCAAGTATTTGTGACCATGAGTCATGCCCCTCCAAAACTGTGAGAGCGCCTGGAAATCAAGAGATTAAAAAATTACTGAATTTTGATATCTTCTTGCACTTTGTTTCCTGGGTCTTTACAGGGCTACATTTGTTTTCAAGAAGGATAAAGGCTAGAAACATTAAAAAAATAAATATACCGAGACACATAAATACATGACTTCATGTATAAATACATGACTTCAGTAAGGTAAAGCTCAACTCACGATAAGCTGCAAGAGCTAGCGTCAGTAAAGGAACGACTCCCAAAGTAGGAGAAGACAGGCAGAAACAGAGCCATAAACTTTTGGTACTAGCAGAGCTGTTACAATTTTCACAGTGTATTAATTACATAAAAGATTTAAAAAATGAGTGGTACAACACAGACTATAAATTCTTCAGATATAAATAAAGTAAGCTGATTTTTCTAACTGCTACCATGATTTGTAGCTTCTCCTTAAGCACCATCTGATGGAATGAGTCATGTTTTCAAAGAGCTTTTTTTTCCCCAAAAGACTCAGTGCTTTGAATCTAATCTGTACTGAAGTGCTTCAAAGCTTTCTTAGGTAAAGGGCATGTTAAATGTAACTTTTTAAAAGCACAAATAGAGTAAAAATTACTCCAAAAAATGCAGCAGTCCCTAAACAGCCACTTCAGAAAATCAGCTAGTCTTTGCATTTGCAAGTGTTTCTTCATGTGTTGGCTTTTCAAATGCTGATGACAACTGAAGCTTGTATGAGACATGCTAGAGCAGACAGCTCTGACAGCTTTTACCTTCGAACTTCAGATACAGGGACTTTGACACCTAAGCTGGCTGAAGGCAGCAGTGAGAAGAGACCAAGGCAGCTACACAGGTTATCAAGTCAAAGACTGGGAGAAGGGCGGATGGCTTAGGCAAGCAGCATCAAAGAACGGAAAACCCAGAGGGCAGACATCAATGTGCAGAAGGAGAAAAGGAACAGAACACGGTTAAGGGAAATAAGGAATGAAAAAAAAAAACTCCCCACGACTTTTCAAAAGGAGAAAAGCTTATCAGAAGAAGCAAAGCTCATCAATAAACATTTTCCACAGCAGTATTTCAGGTAACACTCTAACAGCTCGTGGAACATTACAGGGATTCATACTATTTAGCTATGATCTTCCTTCACAGAGTGAAGTCAGCAGGACTCTTGACTTTTCCATCCGCTATAGGGACATAAGAGTTCCCTTGCTTATTTCCTGCCTTAAAAGCAATAGCTGTGTTTGAACTTCAGTTAGAGAAATGTTAGTTAGAGAAACATCTGAGCATGATATAAAAAAATGTTAGCAGGCAAATCCAGTCTTTCCTTCTAGCTTCCCTCTTTTGCAATAGCAGCTGAAAAGGCAGGGCATTGGGAATACCACCTTTCTCTCTCAAACGTTAATCTACTTTGAATTACAGTGGCCTTAGACTCTAAACTGTAAATCGTAACTTGCTGCCCTGCCCTCTGGTTCGACACTAAAAAAATAAAAGCCCTATATAGTACTCTTTTCTTCCACATACATCTGTCTTTATTCGATGCAGGTACATATGCTCTTCATTTGAAGAGCAAATATTTTACTTGGCACCTTATTTTTGAAAAGGGAGGTTTATTTACGAATATCAATTTTGACTAGAAAAATTGAATTACACTTTGCATGCATTGAAAATTTCATGTTCATAAAGGTCAATAACTTGCTTACATTTCTTTTAACAGTCACAGTATATTGTACTAAATTCTCACTCACCATGATCTTTACCAACTAAGCACAATATAAGAATATTAATTAGTCAAGCACTGTACACTAATTTTAACTTTCATATTGGAAGATCTTCTAAAGAAAAAATAACTAATCTGAAACCAAGCCTCACACATGGCAAATATCGCACGAGCAGGCTGACTGGATTTGGAAGTCAACTCTGGAGCTGGAAGTCACTCTGCAGAAATGGATTATCAAGCAATTCTGGAAAAAAATCTGGTTAATCAAGCAATTTTTGGAATATACTGTATGCCTAATCTGCATACGCATACTGAAAGGAAACACACATTCAGCAGCACAGAACAAGAAAAAGAGAAAAAGAAAGCTACCAAACAACACTGAGAACACCTCTATCATTTAATAAAGTCCTGGAGAAGTCATTGTCAGTACGTTTACATATCATACACTATATTTGTTATTTATGTTCCTGATTTTACTATTTAATTCATAGCTTTAGCTATGAAAAAAAAGTACCTGCAGGTTAAGGTTGGGTAGTGTGGTAATGAAAGATGCTATTTGCAACAAGAACGCATGTGTAGAGTTTCGCAGTCCCATGAGAATGGTTTGTGCCAGCAAGTTATTCTGGTTTTACATGCCCGTGCTTCCCACAGCCACCCTCTGCATCACATGCTACATACTGTAGCTCGTTTAGAAACTTAAAAAGCCTTCTTAAAATCCCTTTTTCCTCAAGCCTATGTATTTTTTTTAAACAACAGTGCAACTTCAATAAGAAAAAAAATTAAGATTTTAACCTCTTTCCATATACTTCTGACGAGTGCTCTTACAGAAGCACATATTAAAATATATTGGCTATTTAACAGAGAATATGACAGTCACGCAGAGTAGAGTCATGAACTAAATCTGGTATTTCACTCCTTTGCCACCATTTGTTACCCTTGCTGGAATGTAGCAACAGATGCTGTGTTATTAAATACGAAGCCTGCGTATTTCAGCTGTTGGCCATTTCAGGGCTACATCAGGTTCCTCTGTATCTACCAGGTGCCCATGCATTCTCAACAGTAATGCTGCACAAATCTTTTCATAGGAAATAACGTGCATCCCTAGGTCATTCCTTCAGAACAAGTAAATGCAACCCAGATACCAAAGTTTTTTGTCCAGCCTTAAAAAGGCACAAACCGTGCAGCAAGCCAACAGCACCAATCTCCTTAACCCAAACAGCAGCCATTATGACTGAACGTTTTATCAAAAGTAGAGAGATAGAGAGAGAGATATCTAACTGTTTTATGACCAATGCTGCAAAAAGAACGTCTTCGCATAAAACCGAAAGTTTAGCTGCGGGCGCAGGACATAAAATGTATAACAGAAGAGCTTCTGGCTTGGATGCAAGAGGACAAGCATTGAGACAGGCAGCCCTAGGGAATGGACGGAGAAACTTAGCAAAGCAAAAAAGGTAGAGGAAGTTCAAGATACATGTGGCAAAAATACAAGGAACTGATATCTGCCCATATGGTAGAGACAAGATGACAATACAGCATGACAGGAAAAGGGAAATCAACTACAAGAACAAGGTAGCAACTTGGCAGTCAAAATGCAAAGGAGATAATATTTTGCATAGAATGTAAAGCAAGCCAGAGGAGAGGAGAGTTACGATGACAGAAAGGTTTGTGAGTGATCGTCCACTGACTTTGAAAATAGTTAATAATGTTTTTCTTGTATTTCTAGTCCTGGTTCTCTGCTCTTCGCGATGCCAATCTGTGTGCCACTCTCTCTGTCTCCTGCAGACATGGCAGGCATCCTTTGGTATCTCTCTCAGTGTAAGGCTGAAAGAAGACTGGATTGCTCTTTTGCTCTACATTTATATGTATTACTGTTCCTTCCACTGGTTTCTCCGAGACATAAGACGGAATTTCCCCCCACCACTGCCATGCGTAATTCAGCTTCTCTTTTTTTTCTTTTCAGAAAAACTTATTCTGAGGCACCAAGGAGTGCCACAGCTATAGACAGGATACAGAAGAAAAGCAGTGATTTCCAAGGCACTAAATTCTCTGATGTTTCGATAGTTTGTTCTTTTTTCAGTATCAAACTAGTTATTATACGCAAGAGAACAAACCATCTGAGAATTTTCCTTACCAAATAAATACCTTGCTGTTCTAAAGGCCTAGGACACTGGTGATACCCTTCTTCTCTTTTGCTGCCCGTTGCAGTTTTATCTTTTAGTTTTTCAGTACAGGTCTTGCTCTTTTTATATCATGAAGGACAAATCTTCTGGCATGAAATGGCTGTACATGTATGCTTTGTTTACTCTTCTGCACAAACCATCCCATTATACATTTACTTATGATTATGGGGAATTAAAGTTGATGGCTCTGGTGGTCTCTTCCATTCCCACTACTGAAAATGTATTTCCTCTGTTTTGCTTTCCACAAGGAACAAAAGAGATCTCCTCCCCTCCCCACTTTAATTTTTTCTCCCAATGTTTAGTAGCCGTATCCCCTCCACTGTCCTATTCTCCATACTACAACTACCAGGACTAACTTGGAAGTTAGTCCAAACTTCCAGCCATAAAATCAATGGTTGAAAGTATTTTCTCTCTCAATTGTTGAAAGTATTTTCTCTCCTGGACTCCCCTTGCTCCCTTGCCATCAGTTCAGAACAGGCCTCCAAGATCCAAATGCAGTCTACCTCTTGGAAACTTCGTTTTGACTCGTTTGTTTTCCTTGGGTTTTCCTTATTCTTGGCTTCTCCAATTCATAACCAATGATCAAAACAAGTGATAAATTATGCAAAGTATTTCTACATAATACTTATGTATTTCTATACATAAGATTATTTAAAAAAGAAACTCTTAAAACCCCTGATTTAAATAGTTTTCAATAGCACCTCAATTTTCAAGCATAAATCGCTAACACTATCAAAACAGAGACCCACCTCCCAAAGTTTCATAGGGTTTTGTTTTGCTTTCATTAATGCCATTATATCCTAGTAAAATATAAAGCATAGGGGAAAATTAGGTCTCTAATACTGTTAAAAAATGTTTCTTCTGTAAAATTTGCCCTTCTGGTTAAACATCCTGTGTGTAACACTGACTTTTTTTTTTTTTTTTTTTAAATATCAGGAAGCATGATTATATGGATGCAGAACTTTGACCGGTAAGTAGCAAGGCACTAACGATCCTATTTATTTTTAAGTTTTGTAAATATAATCACTGTCTAAAACTAGATGATCCCTAGAGGTCCCTTCCATCCTCAACTATGCTGGCATTCTCTAAAACCTGGATCTATCTTGTTGTTCCCCCTCTTGGGCTAAGGCATAAGAGGCCGAGCACATTGTTTTTTACAGCTACTGACAACTGCAGAAGTTAAATGTCCAGCTTCTTTACATGGAACTGGCATCAAGTAGTAGTTTTAAGCAGGCCACGATCAGTACAGATCAGCTATAAGGAACTACCCATATGAACTTCCTTTGCCAGGAAACACTGTGGTAGCTTGTGATTTTTTGGGATCATTAGCCAAGAAGTAAGAAGGAGGGAATGCAAATTTGAATCCTGAAGAAGGACAGGCCTTGCTGTGCTGACAATAAACACCAGCCACCTAAATTTCAAATTAGTTAATGACATTTTTGCAGCGTCAGAAGAAATAAAAGTGCCAACAGTTTCTCCTACCCTCACCACAATATATTGCTATCCTCTTTTCCCATAAGGTATTGCATTAATTAATAATAAGCAGAACAAACTGATCAATATCTAAAACCATAAATTATATCTTTCAACTGATTATAATACCAGCCAGTTGTTGCAAAGTAAAATTCAGTTTAAACAGACATCCAAGGCAATTTTAAAATGTCTTGCAGAAAGGTTTTTAAATCTCCAGTCCTCAGCTTTTAGGACTAGGCTGGGAGCTTGGTGAAGGCGTCTTACTGTGGATGTAGACAGCAGAGCCAATTCCTTTACTCTTATCTCTTCAGGAAAGTGTCAACTCTTTCTGTTCACAGCTGCTCATAATCAGAGAGAGACTTTTAAAAATGATTCACTGTTTCATGTTATTTGTAGTTTCTGAGATAAAGTCTAAGCCACTATCCCTCAGTGAATATTTTTAAAATAAATATTTCTGAATGAACATCAAAATTAATTCATTTTCTCTTTTGTGAGTGGGGAAAAAATAGCCCTTGGAATCACTAGTTCAAATACTCATCAGTGTCATTTATGCACTTTTGCTAATATTCAACCAAAATTTTCTTCTTTCTATAAACAAACTATCTTTCCCAGAATAGTTTGCTAAGAGGACATAGTAAAAACAAAAACAGATCTCATGAAAGTTTAAGATTTAAAAACAATGAATTTTCTGCTTTCTCTCAGTCAAAGTTTTCTATATACCTTGATGGAGCTCATTAAGTGGAGGCTTGTCTGTGCATGCACTGATTGAGTGCTTCATTAATTCCTGTAATGAAGTGAAATGCAACCATTTTGGGATCCAGACCTGACGGGCTCATTCTTAAAGGTCCATCAAAATCCACAGGTCAGTCTCTAAATACTGTAGAGAATCCTACAAGTGCCTATCTATATCTGTAGCTACTTAAGGTACATCTTAAGGAGATATGCAAAACCCGCCTGGACGCGGGAAATATGCTCTAGAGGACCCTGACTGAGCAGGGGGGTTGGACTAGATGATCTCCAGAGGTCCCTTCCAACCTCAACCGTTCTGTGATTCTGTAACTCTGTGATCTCAGAATATGCCCCTGAATTTCAAACGACAAGCCTTCCAAGGACAAAGGCTCTCAAATAAATGAAATGCTAACTCTCACTTCACTGCAATGTATTGTCATACCACAAACTGCCAGCACAACCGTAACTCTGCACCGACACCAACATTTGTATCTGTCAACGTCAAACTGAAACGCAGATTCCCCCTACTGCTACACAAAGAACGCTGGCTGATCTTTCATTACTAATCTGTATAGTTACAACTACTGATGCTGAATTCAGGAGGTAAGGACAAATACCCGCAAATTAGTTCATACGGTGCGCATCTATTCCTCTGCGTTGTTTTGACAGAAACAGATCTGTGGTGAACATTTCGATCCCAAGTTCCCCAAATGCAATTGGCCATGGGTTGCAAGGGGTGGGCGTTCTCTCCTTTCCATTGCTAGCCAGTCAAGCACCAGAACTCAACACCAAAGTCAAGCGGTGGCACAGAATCAAGTGGGGGGGGGGGGGGGAAGAAACCATACCCCCAAACCCAATCAAGGCAGGGAATCAAGGCAGGCATATGCAGTAACTGTTACTACTGACTAGCAGATTACTGGATCTAAAATATCCATCCAGTGAGCAAACAGGAAAAATTAATCCTTAAACAAAAAGCTAAAACCTTTAAAACCTTTATGAAATAGATCTGTTTATTTTTATCCTCCTGCTTCTTCTATTGAGTATGATGAAAGGAAGAACAGCAGTTGCTTAATACAATGGCATAAAAATTAGTATTTTTTTTCCATATCTCTTCATGCAACGTTCTCCTACTACTACAGATTGTAATAAAATTGTAATAGAAATCAGTCCAGGGGGCTGAAATAATGTCTGAAATACAGTTTTTGTTTGCTTGTTTTATTTATTCCCCAACAGCGCTTACTGAGACTCAAAACATCTGCAAAGAGAACAACCACAAAAAAGCAATTCGCTCCTCCAAAAAAACCCTTATGAAATCATCACATTTAATGTAAGATTTGACCAAATGATAAATACTCAGTGATGAAAGCAATCATGTGTGCCTCTGAATAAAAGACACAAATGATTATTAGTATCCAGTCTCACATTTTCCTTATGCCATCCCTGGCTCACGTATTGCAAAATAGTCATCGTTCTTGTAAGCCATCCATTTAGCCAGTGCCTCTGTTTGGAAATAACATTGTTGAAGAAGGACACAGCCTTTCTGAACGTACGTGCAAGGCCCTCTGCCTATCTAGACATAAACAATTTCTTTGATTCTCCAGGGATTGCCTATTGACTGACTTTTGCTCCCTGATCTCTAACTTCTGTCTAATTTACGGCTACCCAGAGTTTGCCAATTCCTCAAAGAAAACAATCCCAGGGTCTGAAAAGTCTTAGAATATAGTAAATGCTGTCATAAACAGATACATGAAAGGGAGAAGGGGAAAGTAAGTCACCAAAAGAAGCCATTCTATAAAATAAAAAATTCAGAGAGAATTTGAAAAGAAAGCATCATCTGCCTGTATGTGGAGCACTGTGTCTAGTTTGGGGCACCCCAGTATCTCTCCAAAAAAAGGAGCTGGCAAACTGGTGCAAGTCCAGCAAGGAGCCACCACAACAGTTGGGGAGCTGGAACACATGATCTAAAGGACAGGCTGAGAGCAAGCTTTCTTTGGCCAGAAGATGTCTACTGGGGACCTAACTGATATCTGTAACTACTTACTGAGTGGTTACCGAGAAGATAGAGCCGCCCTTCCTGGAGATGCATAGCAAAAACATAAGAGGAAATGGGCACAAGCTGCAGCAAGGGAAATCCCAATCAGATGTAAGGAAAAAATTATTCACGGGGAAGGTAGGCAAATACTGGAACACATTGCTAGAGAAGTTGTGGGATCAACACTTGTGGAGATACTAACAGCTTTGCTCGACAAAGCCTAAACAACGTCATCTAACTTCGAATTTCGATCTAACTTTGAATTTGGCTCTGCTTTGAGTGGCAGGTTGGGCCAGATAACCTTCAAAGGCTCCTCACAACCTAAGTTATCTATGATTCTGTTTTCCACATGGCTCAAGGGGCTGTATCTTATTTGCAATTAAACACATGTTAGTCTTGCCGTTCACGATGTATTAATAGCTTTGATTGCATCAGTATAATTACATTAATGGAATTTTCTTAGAGCAGTCCAGCACTCAACCCAACTATTGTAGCTAAATGATTAACCTGTTAAGAGTTTTAGTGATTCTGTAATGTAGCCTCCCCGCTACAGCGAATACTTACCCTGTGGCCTCTGCTCAAATTACCACTGAGCTTCCTCATCTGCTCCAATCGCACAAGGAAGAGAGTGCTAAACTTGCAGAGTACGAAGACTAGTGAAGCATTCTGCAGAGGAGAGCTACCCAGTACTGGTTTCCACACATGGAATACAGCAAAAACCACCAGTTCAACACATCAGATTCTAAGCCTGTAAAACAGGCAATATGAGTTCTGTGTCACCTAAAGCCATTCACAGAAAGGTTATCTCAAAGGTTACCCGACTTGCTAAGGAAAAGTTATCCTAAACGCTACCCTAATTTGGTAAGGAAAATAAATGAAATCAACTACTCTTTCAGTTTTTGAGGTTAAGAGATTCAGAGCTACCACCAGAGTCTTATGGTTTAGCAGCCATTTAAATCAGTGCTCTTACTGAGAGCTGCAGTGCCTACGCCTAGATGTAGTTTTGCCAGCTACCTGAAGAACCATGTGGAGTTATATCCCTGTCCTCAAATCCATTTGTTGGTTTTCTGTATCTTACTTCACTAAATATACAATCCTCCAAACATCTTTAAAAAGAAAACCTTACAGCTGTGACTTGCCTGGATCTCCCGATCTTATGTTTCCCAAATTTCCCATTGCTCCTTCTTCATTAAAGTGTTCACTTCTTCTTTTCCCTTCTCCTCCCCCTATTTTGCACCTCTGGCAATGTTTTTTGCTGTGCATATGGGGTATAGCACTACAATGACCAGTTAGCAATGATTCTTGCTCCTCTTTCATAAATTACTTCTTTCGCTTTTTTTTTTTTTTTTTTTTTTTTACAAAGCTTAAAATTATATATTTTGCTTTAGGCTCGTCCTATTAATCTAGAACTCTAACAACCTATAGAAAGGATGACATGAAATACCTAATTGTTAATTACTGTTTTGATTCACAGAACTGTGTACATGACATTTATAACCCCAGTAACCTCTCAATTCTCTTCATCTGCAGTAGGAAACTTATCAATGCAATAAAAAGCCTTCAGCTGGTGAATCCAGATCACTAACATCCTTTGGAGCCAGGTGATTCTTCTTATCTCTAAATAGAACTTTTCAGAATACTATCAGCAAAAAGCTACTGTTTCATTGGCCTTAACGTTTTATGGAGATTATCATTTTGATGAGGGAGGGTAGGAGTGGGGCAGGCAAAACAGCAGAAGCACATGCGCCCCCACCTGGGGGGCAGAAGACAGGTCTGAAGCGCAGGGGGGTGGGAGGTGAGGGGGTTGTACTAGTTCTTCTGTGCTGGTTCACCATGACTTTGTAAGGAAAGCTGAGCTCCGCGACAGAAAAGGAGTCAGTCTCCAATTTTTGCAGCTGTCAAAGCTACCATAATTCACATAAAAACACTCAGATTTGGGTCTAAAACGGGACACTGAGAAATTCAATTGCTGTTTAACCTTATGTTTTTCATGTAATTTGTTCTATGTCTGAAAACAGTCTTTAACTTCAAAAGTTGTCATGAAAACAGTCTCTAACTTCAAAAGTTGTCACGAAATGGGACTGTCACCATCCAGTACGTTTTGCATTTAAGTACGGATAACATTAACCTTGCACAGTTTGAACCTTCCCATTTAGTGTCATAAAAGCATAAAAGAATCTTAAAACAGATGCTAGCTAGCTTTGGATATGGTGGGATGACAGAATCTTATATTGACACACTATATATTACACTCCCAGAAATGATGTGGATGGAAGAATGGCCCATGAGAGCACAAAAGCAGATACTTTACTATGTAAAGGAGCAACATTCTGTCCTAGAAAACTCTCAGACAAATCTAAAGAGCTCAGAGACCTGCCTGAGAAAGAACTGACTGAAAAATAGCAAGGCTAATTCAGGACTACTTACAGGAGGGAATATTTACTTCTTAAAACAGTGAGTGCTCCATGATTTTATAACATTTGTGTGTCTGTTCCGAGTTCTAAAAGGCTAAAAACAGGTGAGCTCATTCCTCAATAATCTCATTTGGATTAAAAAAAAATGCTAATTGTGTCTCTATAGCACTTTTAGGAATGCAGAGAGGTCTCTCTCCCATGAGATATGGGACTTAAAACTAAATATTATACAGATGCAATAGAGGCTCTCATGGCTTCTGAATTTGTAATATATTATCCATTTCCATTGTTTCACAGGTTATGTATTATAAACCCTCCGATATCTGATATTATTTTACCCTACCTTTGAGATATTAGATTTATTTCCTGTCATCTTCTAAATATACAACATAAAATCTGTACATGAAGCTGAACTTTTCTGAAGCTTGACATAAATTACTGTATCCTTTTATAGGAGAAACAGTATGTAAAGAATCCATTAATACCACAAAAACTTGAACATGTATTTGCGTGTACTTAAAAAGGTATTAAAAATACGTATCGTGACTGTATCAAGAACATCTCCCTTCAGACCACAGCAAGCAATTAAGCCAAAAAGCAGCCTGAAACCAATTGATACTTTTCTTGGTACATGATATATCTACCATACAGCACCACATTAAAATTACACCAGGTAGTAATATCTTATAGGCTGTTTCTTGATTTCCCCACGCTTTTTGTTTCATCCAGTACAAAAGTAACTGCAGGAAAACATGCCAGGTTTATTTATAGCATGGCAGTTGTTGGAACCCGAACGTGTAATGCAGACTGAAGCCATGTATCTTTGTATCACTGTTCATACAGTAACAGCATACATAAGTAACAGCACTGCGGTGTACAAATGAATATGAAGATTGTTTAAAAGTTACTCAGCAGCTTGACTGAAAAAAAAAACCAACATGTTTGATGTCAGCGTTCTAATATGGACCACGCAGAGATTAAAGACAGAAGCTGAAAAGCCTAGATGCATTACCGCATACCCCACATCCAACAATTAGTACAAAATACAGTTAAGATTGTCTTCCAGCGATGTGTTTTTACTTCCAATTCCTACTGATACAAACGAGATCAGACTTAAGGTCAAAGAATATATCTTTGTTCAGTTAGGTATAAAAAAATTAAGAGAAAAATTTTTGGGAGTTCATAAATCAAAACTGAGCTGGACTTTTGGGCTTCATTACAACAGTGAGTATAATTTACTTTTATAGCAGTAAAACCTATGGGCTTTGATCTTGTTTTGCAGTTTTAAAAATATATACATATTAACCAACTGAACACACTTTTACAGACATCTCAATCTTCTCTAAATACTGCAATTCACCTCTAGAAAGAGCTAAAAATGAAGTACTGTTCACTTCAGCAACAGATAATTGTCAGAACACACATGACATTCAAGGCCATTACTGCGCCCTCAATCCTCCTTCCCATTCAGGCTGATCGTCCATCCAATGGTCCTAGAGTCAAGCCTGGAAGTTGCACCTAAATTTCAGAACTCCTTATACATCCCTTCACTGGCCCCTACCCACTGATGCACTGATGGTATCAACCACCTCAGCATCTCTGTTTTAAGCAAAATGGAAATATTCCGCCTTTGCGTTTTGTCTTACAAAGAGCATTCTAATAATGATTTCCCAGTAGTTTTTTTTCTCCTTTCACTCTTCAGCATGTAGCAGATTAACTACTGTATTTCCATCACTACCTTTGGCCTTGAGATGCATGATATTTGGCAAAATAAATATTTTATAGGTCATCTAAATGTACCCTCTGCCCCCTGCATGACTAGCCATTGAGCTTTACCTGGATGGGCCTCATCATTTGCAGCTGCATCAGATCACCTCTTTTCGAGAGATGTGCACTCTTGCACTAAAAGGAAAAATCAACCTCCTGCTTTGGCAAACTGCAGAAGAGCCTGAGCCGCAGAATCCAGTCTGAATTTGGGAAGTATCAATTTTCTTTATGCAAAAAGCACACAGCCCTATTCTTGATGAACCTGAGCTGGTTAATTGAAAAATTCTGGATATTTAACTTCTGCCACATTCACTAAGCCATTCTGATTAGTGATCTTTCGTGCAATGTTGCATCAGACTAGATAAAATAATACAAAGCTACAGTTCTACATATCCACCTGTTAATCCCAGTCTCTATTCCTGTACGCTAAATCCCCTTTTCCCATGCATCTTATAAATTATTCCTCTACATATGTGAGCATATCATCAGGAATGCATTTACAGTGATTGAAAAACCTTCTCGATGATACCTGTAGCTTATCTTCCCATAACGGTGCCTGTTTTTATTTTCTGCTCAAACCTATTAAGATCGCAGTGCAGCAAGACCCAGCTAACCCTATTTTCCCCGCTAAAAATAACTAAACCAAAAAGTTATCCCTTCTTTCCTCTTTCAGCCACCTGCTCCAAATGCATTTTTCAGCATGAGGATCCTGGCATCTCAAATTATATCAAAAGAAACATTTGCACAGAAAGGCAAGAGTCTTTTCAGAGATTTTTGAGAACCTGAGTCAGCTAAGAAGGTAAGAGGCTTCTTTAAAGAAACAAATTCACATTTCAAATACAGCCAACTTCATAAAATTGTCTGGAACTTCCTATATATAATCCAGAGGACCTTTCATGCCATGGCATGCATGCTGATCTCTCCTGCTGTACAACTGTGGGAGAGCGCTCACTGCCATTTTCTTATTCACATTTTCTCTTTTTCAAATAGTTTCTGAGGAGAAACATTTTTTTCAGTTCAGCTTTTCAGTATATCCGTCCTACAGAATCTCCTTGGGAAAAGAAGCTGCATTTTAGTTTAACTGCTCATTCAATACGAGAGGAAAAAGGAACAAACAGGGAGCATCTTTACAACTCTCATCAAAACACAGGCTCTCATGCTTTGTTATTAAGTCCACACTATCAGCATTTTTACTGTTATGTTTGATTCAGTCCAATCTAATTTTCTGAGGACCAACAAAACAGTCTTCTCTGCAAAGAGATACAGGCCTATCGTAATGTTATTCTTCAAGCGGGGGGAGCTGTAAGAGCGTGAGGGGAAAGCCATCTGAAATACTCTGAAAACGTCTTGTTTTCACCAAATGCAAAACGCTTGGGTTTCCTTACCACTTGCTAATCTATTTTTACCGGGCCATACTGAATCTCTGTAAGTTTGAGTCTCCCTGGGGACTATTCATAACCATGAAACATCAGTTCTGTTCTAAGAAATCCAACTTATAACCCCACTATTGCCCTATTCTCTTCTGCATAAATGGTCTTTTGTACGCACCCACTTTCAGGAAATCACCCCCCTCCTCCCCCGCTCACTCCCTACTATCCACTGCCCTGACTCGCACAAAACGCCCTCCTCCCCAAATCAACACTAGTGAATAATTGTATTTTTGTTGGAGCCCCTCCAGCTGCTCCACACGTTCCACTCTAGAAGCAGTAAATGAAACCCTTGAGCCTTGGCACACTTCTCAGTTTAAACACACACACACACACACATGCACACACACGTGTGCACTCATCCTGAAAGGGAAGTAAGCTGCATCAAGCTCATTCCCAAATAAATGACCTTTCACTTCTCCCCCATACGACTTCCTCTTTTGTTAAGAAATACAGCACTTCCAATTTCAAAAAATCTTCCTCTTTCAATCGGCTCTCAAGTGTTTTAAAACACTTTTTCTTCCATTTCATTCATGTGCTCCTAAGTTAGTGCTGCAGACACAGACATAAGATATCCCTGGTGTCAACACTTTGGTGATTTCATTTCCAGTGAAATCTAAAGAAAATTCTTCAGATGATTTTGCCAAGACATTTTCCCTCCCCTTTCAACAAGCAAAAGCTAAAGCGAGCAGAAACTCTCACTCATGCTGTCTTCTGGCTCACAAAAGCAGCTCTGACGATACTAGATGTATTTTTCCTTTAACGGAGGCCTTTAAAAATATTTTAAATCATACCTTCCTTGGATTCATCAGCTTCCAAACTCATGGTGTCAGTGTAACTCACTGCAGACCAGATTACAGCTGACGTGAGCTTTGAGAAGCAGCAAGTCAACTTCGCAAAGGCAAAAAAAAAAAGGAGGGGGGGGGAGGTTGGGATTTTAAGGGGAAAAGTCTGCGAATTCAACAAATCACAGCTAAGCTACGTGAAAAGGAGTCCGCCCCCTTCTGAACTGCATACAAGCAACTGTCTGGAAAAACAGCACCTTAACAGAAACTCATTTTCCTTGCCAGCAGTTGCCATTTATGCATTTTATTCCCCCTAGTCTTTTAGTCTGTAGAAAGGGTGGAGTTTTACTTGTTGCAGCTTGCCAACGTGGTATGAGAAAGCAAGCATATGAGACCAAAAAAACCCTGAGCGTGGAACAGTGTCTGATTGCGGTGACTGACAAACAGATTGGAGCTCTGATATCCTGCAGTAAAATGTAATTTAAATCTTTTTTTTTTAGTCTGAACTGTACTTATCAACACTAGTTGCTATCTAGAATTAGTTCTGCAGCATCTGCAATTGTACTGACTAATATAGGATGACTAAATAAATGCTTAAAGGATGAAAAGCAGCAGCCTTCTTTTAGGGAGTTTAAGCGAAAGCTGAAGAATTATTTTACTTTTTCCTTCACCATGTTCAACACTTGGTGCTATCTACCGTGACAGGAGCAATTTGTCTCTAATTCTTGAAAAAACTATTTGATTCCTTTGTGCTATAGACCCCCCCACGTATTAATAAAGATCATTGTTTTTAAAGGCATTTTATACAATATTGTTTTACAGCACAGCAAGAGAACGGGTACATTTTACAGCTCTCCCCTAACTAGGGACACAATAGAAGTTATGAACAGGACATAAGCCTTCAGCACAAAAGCAGTGGGAATTATTTGGAAGCCTATTTTCTGATTGGCACGGTCTTCAGTAAAACCCCAGGATAGCTAGGAAACATCTTTTATTTATTGCTTTGCTATATTTTTAGTACAGCACAGAGAACAAAACCTCCGTGGAAACGTTATTGCTCAGGCACAGAGGCAGAGGCGTGAGCTCTCAAGAGAAGTGCTGACGGCACTGCCAGCACAGGCATGCAAACCGCTGCTCTGCGGGGGCAGGATTCCTCCTAATAGGGTTAAACATGCACCCCTGAAGGGGTTTGGAGGGTCTTTGGGTAATGCTACAAGCAATTAGTGATCGTGCTACTGGAGTCTAGCCAAGGAGGAATAAGTGTATTTCCAGATGAAATCAGAAAGTGCCAAAGCTCCCATCACAATTTCGGTGTGCCTTGAAAAAATTCTTTGCACGCTTCTGACTGCAGCATTCAGCCACATCCATTAAAGCGTATCTGTAAGTAACGTAAAGTTTACATTGCAGGTAAGAAGGATGCTCTCGTAAGCAAAAGGCAGGGAGTCAGGAAGGGAGGTATGAACGCTTCAACCAAGGCAAATTTGCTTTGTGAATCAGGGTAAGGAATATTTCAGAATGTGAGTAATTTTTGTCCTGTTTTGAGTGTTTTTATTCAGAGCAAGGACTGCCTTTTGCTACATCCTTCTGCCTGTGCTGTGCCTAAGACAGACAGATCTCATTTCAGTTGAAGCTTCTTGATGACGCTGAAATATTTTTATCTGTAATAAGCACAACTCTATAGGTCTCTTACAGACACTTTTCAAGAAGCTAACTGCCTTCCACAGGCCTTATTACCTAGCACGGTGTTGCAAAGTACAGCAGTTGCATCCTTCAAAGCACACAGACTGAAAAAGGGAGTATTAATGTAAATGGCACCACAGAAGAAAAGTAGTTACAACACCGGTCTAGCTAAAGAAGCCATATTTTCAAGCAAAAAAAAAATATATATATATATATATTACTCTTCCACATCTTCCTGCTCCCCAAACACTGGTTTGGGGTAATTACTGGATAGTAGATTGAAACCACTCAAAAAAACCCACACGGAACAGAAGAGGAACAGGAAGAAACACAGTTTTAGCCAAGGTTAACTGCAATAGCCTTTGGGGTCCCTTGATTAAAGGCAGTGTTGGTATGGAAATAAAAAAGCCAGAATATAATCTGGTATCAGGAGCCTTCCATAAATAGATTCACACAATAGATGTCTTTCTCCTATTGTAGATGACAGATAAACAAGGAGAGATAATGAGCCTTACAGTTAAATCTCAGGAAGTTTTGCCATTTTAGATTTCTAGAATCTCTCGGGCACGTGAGAACTCCGAACACAGACGAGAAAAATCCGATTATTCTGATTTGTTTCTTTTCTACAGAGTCCAGACTGCATCTCCATACCCAGCTCTGTTCCTTTTGCGTACAGGGTTGCCATTCAGACTTTACAAACTTTTTTTTTATATTCTCATTTGGTTGTTAACACTTCTTAAAAACACATCTGCCAGCTGAAAAGACTCCAAGCAGCCCCAAGACAGTATAGGTAGGCAATTTTCCAGTCTTTTGATAAATAGTGACTTCTAACGGCAGAAGCTTATTGGGGCATTATCCTCCTCGGAGTCTGTACCTGATGAACAGTCTTCAAACTCCAGCGTAAGTAACAGAATAAAGTAAAAAATAAATAGAGACTCAGCGGACGATGCTCTTGCACAGGCAAGAGACAATACTGTGGTAAGCCTGGAAGCTTAAAAAACTCTTTTAATTGTGAACTCTGAATGAGATATGGTATGAGAAGGACAAAACAAAGAATGACAAAACTCTAAAAATAGACTCTGTCGGCAAAAACAGATTTCATTGGATAGATTCTCTTGGGCAGGGGGAATAACTTCCTAAAATGAAGGGCTTAAAATCCACCACATGTTCTCTCATTCGGAAAGACACCATCTCAGAGGGAAGGCCAGAATGCTCAGAGAAAAATAAAAATAAACAAATAAAAAATAAATCTAAACTGTATGGCAGAACACACACAAAAATTGGGTTTGCACACGGATTTTCAGTGGTTAAAAGTCTAAAAATCACGACGCTGGATAGGACAAGGAGTATAAAGCAAAGTGTTGTCTTTCATACACTCCTTCCTTAAATAAAAAAGTTCTGTTGTAAGTGACCTAAAAGTCCCTATTTCTGCTAACACTAATGCCAGAACGCCACATACACAACAGAGAAGTTGTAGAAGGCCTTGCCTTACTACTGCAATATACGGGGCATTCTTGAAGGAGGGGAAGCTCGGGAAGTACCTCCCCTATCCACCTTAAAATCTTGCCCATGTTTTGTTTCTCAAAGCACTTGTAGTCACCTCTGCGTACGCGGGCAGTTTCTTAATAGAGATACAGGCAGCAAGTGTTATTACATCTTTCATAAATTTTTAAAATAATGAAAACTATAGAAGGTCCAAAAGAGTCTAGCAATGTCTGCCAAGACGACACTGAGGCTTAATACTTAAATATCAAAACAGACAGTAATGTTTTGGTTTACAAAAAAGAGGAAGCAGCCCTACTACAGGAAAAGGATCAGGAAGAAGCTTTCGAGAGGAGGCAGCTGCCATGGAGGCGAGAACAAATTTGCTACTGCAAAAAACCACAGGGCCATACAGTAGTTCTAGAGAAGGAAGGCGTAATATAACATTGCAGACATTATATATTCATGCCAAAAAAAAAAAAAAAGAACATCTTCCATCTTTGGTTAACATAGTTAAAGTCGTTTGGTGGTAAGTTTTGCTCTTCCAGAATGTCAGCTTAAATGGATTGCCAACTTCTTAAAAAACAACAATAAGGTACATGTCCAACTTGAACTCCCTGCTATAGACAATAGCCACCAATCATTTTCTCTTTATGAGCCAACTGCATGTCTTCTGCTGGCTACAGCTGTACTGAACTATTTGAAGCCACATGACAGCACTTTTATTGTGGTAGAGGAAATCTGGGTTTCCCAGCCTCACTCTCAGCTGTGATAAAAGAAAAAGAAGCACAGGTGCCTTGAGAGAGAGTCAGTACTCATAACTGCAGCTGTGATTTCTTTATGCTATGCCAACAGCCATGCCAAAGAGATTTTCTTTCCCATAAGCTGTCAAGGGCAAGGTAAATGAGAATGCTATGTGATCACTGCAATGAGAAAGTAAGCTTTGCCCTGAACTGTCCCATGGAGGGCTAGAGAGCTGAAAAAAGTAGCAAGTGCAGAGCTGTTTTCATGCAGTAAACTCGCTGCTCAAGGAGGATACTCTACTTGCATGTGTATAACCTAGGGATTACTTAAAATTTTGCAATTTAGCAATTGTAGTAATATAAAAGGAAGTTTACCCCAGAACCTTCTCTCCTCCATAACCCCAATAACTGTACCGGCTTCTGATACAAGGGTTATGTGTTGACTAATTTTCAACTTCTGGTACTCCTCAAGGGGAGTGGATTACAGGTAAGAAAATGAGATCTCTGCCTTAGCCCCTCACCTCAATATAAGTTTCCGATAGGACAAGGACATTCGACACCGTCCTAAAGCAGTCACAAGTCCTATTATTTCGTGATGTGCATCAGCTGCAAAACATAATGATACTATGTGGCATCTGTCACCCTAATTGCATGTCATAATTTCATAATTCTGGAATATTTGAGTTTTGCTCAAACTGACGATCTGAAAAGGAATGAGATGCGAGACTGTGGTATCTTGATCCAAGGTTTTCGAAGCAGAAATAAGTGCAATAGATCTGTTCTGCACACATCTGTGGAATCTTCCAACGTGCAACCCTATCAGAGCAGCAATAAGGCATATATAATATCTCAGAAAAATGGCACAAGTCTTTAGACAAAAGTTTGGGGCAAAAAAAGGGGACAAAGTTAAATTCAAAAGCCCGGACACACCATCAAAGAGTTAACTGTAGTAAACTTTTTTGCTAAGCATCTCTTCACTTTCTCTAGACGTTACCAATTGATTAAGTGTCAAAGACAACATACAAATTTGCCTCTGGCTTGCCGCGTTGGTCGTTCTCAGTATCCTTCTCCAGTATCATTACAACTTTTTTCAGACAAGCAGTCCATAACTGCACAGTTTTCAGATGCATAGATTTAATAAAATAGGAGAAATTTGTCTTTTCTTGCCCTCTGCTGTGCTTTTGCGTCTCCCTACAGTGCACTGAGATCTCCCAGCACTGGGCCGCTGCCTGTGGTGGCGCTGCCCCCCTCCTGCGGGGTAAAGCCAGACCCACCAGGCATCTCCCAGCCGCATCTCACTGCCTACCCCTCTGCTGGTGCATACATGTATCGCTGTTGTGTGCGTTCTGCACACACGCATCATGCAGGTGTGCTGCTGCTGCACACGGATCAGGGAGGCAAGGTTGCCGAGGGCAGCAGTATCCTTAGTTAGGCCTCTCCCTTCAGACTTCATGATGCTGGCTTGACAGCAAGGATGAACTGCTGCAAGAAAAGACATTCTCCCTCCCGACAGACACATCTCTCAGCTCTTGCATCCTTTTGTCATCACAGCTAAAATAACACTGCTAGAGGCAGAAGCAACTGGGAGGCAGGGTTCGCATGCTTCCTTGGTCCCCCCATTTTACTCGCTCTCCTTGGTTGTGCCCACAGCTCAGGCAGCGCAGCACCACTCACCAAACGCAGAGGTGACTTATTCCCTGAACAGGCAACTTCCGAACTTACATGGATTTTCACTTTGCCAGGTGTCAGCTCTCCGCAGTCCCTGTTTTAACACACGTTTGACATCAGCAGCAGTTAGGTGAGTAATTTGTTTCAAAAATAGCTTGGAGCCACTTCGAATTATCTACTGCTTGGCATTATAGGTACAGAAAGTTTTTTTTTTTTTTACTTTTATTTGAAGAACTGAGACAGACCTTATTAACAGATTGTTCTCAGATTCCTGCAAAAAATAGAGTTAAAAAACTACAGGTACAACAGAGCCTGTCTCCCTAGAGCAACACAGGTTTTACAAAATAAGGCTGACCAGAAACCTTAATGCCTAGTCTGCTTGAGTGTTTAGCGCATACGTGCTAAAGAGGTCAATCTGTTTTATAATTGCTGCTTCTCCACAATGAGATAGCCATCTTGCATTAACTAGTGAGCAACTATGATCAGTGGAAAACCACCAAAAGCGATGGCTTATGTGCAAAAAAAAGTTTCTAGGATCTGATGATGTTATGAAATACTAGAGAGTTGTATACTTCCAAGTCTTTGATTGCTAACCTAATTCCACATCTCCAAAAGCACCACCAAATTTTAGGATGAAGTAAAGGTTCAGAAACAGATTGCTGCAAGATAATCAGAACTGCCAGAGGAAAAAAAAAAACTGATTGCAGAATCAATCACTTCCTGAAATAAATACAGAATTTGCATTTAATTTCTTTCTCTAGACATTTTTCCCAGGATAGGCTGGCAGAAAACAAAACGCCTATAAATTAGCCAAATCATTTCTGGAATATGACAAGGAAAAAGAGATTATATGGTATTATTTGTAAAGTATTAAAGCACTAATGAAACAAATGCAAGAGACAGTAGACTGATAAATCAGCTTTCCTTTTACAGATTCATGAACTCTTCCCACCTATGTTTATACAGTTAATGGATTTGTGGAACGAGAAATTCATAGAATTAAGTTCTGCAAAAAGCTTTCATGAACTGCTAGCTAGTAATTCTGAGGACGCTTCTTGGAGTAGAATGTATTTGCATATAGTTACAAATATTTTTTGTAGAATTATCGTGAAAGAAAATTCAGACAACAACAATGTTCAGCAGGATTAGAAATAGGATAGTGTATGGGTCAATATCAAATATTCTTTTAAATAAAACCTTGCTTAATGTCATCTGCTTCTGCATACAATTCTACTGTTTCTTTCATTAGCCTGCAGTCCCATAAAACTCTAAACCTTATGTATTTGAATTCCTCAAGTTCAATAATAAAGATTTTGTACTTCTGTGGAAGAATCATACCTTACCTCCAAATATCTACCAGAGAACTCTGCTCCTACAGGATTAAAAGCAGTTCTGGATACAATTTCCAGGGAGATTTTAACTAACCAGGAACAGTTCAGAAGAGCGACAACAATTGAGAGGAAGACTGAATTTACAAGAGAATTTTTCTAGGAGAAATGATTTAAATAAATAAACAATGTTAATCCTCTACTAAATGCTGTTTGCCATGCGTCAAGGGGACAAACTAATACAGGAAAAAATAACAACAGTTAGTTGTTAGTCATTGCTCTATTTGCATTGATTGTTGCTTTATTTACTCTTACATCACCCTTCTACAGAGATGGTCAAAAAACCCAAAGGCTGCTCCAGGAAGTTCAACTCCAGTTGCCAACAGCAGAATTATTTTGTAAGTCTCTCTACATTGCAATTGTGATTTCTAGAAGCCAAAGCATTTTTCATCAGTCCATGCCATAGGGAGAGGAAAAGTGGAGAGAGGAGCACAGAGTTACAGAAAGAAACCCTAGATTTTCAGTTTTCTTGCACTATATCCAAGTTGTTCTGCTTTCAGTTCTGCACTTAAACAGTTACACACAGACATTCAAATCAGCAAATCAAAAAGCTATTTTAAAGTTATTTCTTAACTCAGAGGTAGAGAACACCATCAGCAGTTGTGTCACTTCTATTATTGCAAAAGAGAATGTAACATGTACACAAGTGCAGCAAAAACAAATTCCAGCTCTTACGCAATTTTGCCAGCTTGGGATTTAATTTTATTTTACATTAAAAGAGGACTTTTGACTAGCTGTGCAATGTTGGCATGGTTTATACAGTTCCGTAACTGAAAGAACTGGATGCAATAACCCATCTGTTGTTGCTATAGCCACACTTTACTCCCAAGATCTATTTGTTTTATTATCTTTCACCATAAAAACCACATATACCAAGATAATCCAGACGGTGCTCAGGTTTTGCTTACTGTCAAAATATTAGTGCTTTCAGCATGCAGTGTTCAGTGTTTTAATATAACAGCGTAATTGTAACATCTCTTATCTACTGTGTGGAGCCTTTAAACAATCTATCTTAAGGCACATACACCACATACCAGGCTACTGTTTTCATCTTAGGAAAATTCAGTCCAGTGAAAGCGAGAGAGACAAAATTAACCAAAGCATTAGCCAGGTGGAATCTACAAGCTCAATCTACAAATTTGAAAAATATGAGAATTAAATCCTTGCTGATAAGGCTGATCCTAGCTTTATCATTAACCCTGTTTTTCCACTTTGCATGACAGTTTTCATACTGACTCGCACAATGCTGCTCAAGCCACTTGCTGAGGCACTTGCAATACTTTGAGCTACTGGGCAGACCAACAGATGCTACTCTGGCCTATGTTTCTATCATGTGGTTAAATTATAAGAAGTCCAGCCCCAAGCCCCAGTGAGTGATCCTCCAAATGAGTCTGCATTCTGCTCAGCCTCCCTTGCTTCATTCTGTTTCCTCCCTCTGTGCTATCCTCCTTGCCTATTTCCTCTCCTTCAGCATCCACACTCATCCTGCTAGTAGTTCATGGAGGCCTGGTTTGTCCTTTCATTTCCAAATGGCAAGAGCAAAGCACGCAAATGCAGTGCCACAGGAAGACACATCTTACTGCGGGCACAGCTTTCAGTCAAAGTAAGCAATATCAGGGGCTTCACCACAAGAGTAAGTGGTGCAAAAATGCATCTAACGACCTGCTGCCTAATCACCAAACTGGCAGGATAAGCAGTAGCACAGAATGGTAAATGGATTCAAAATGAGCCCACCAAGTCAAGTGTAGGAAGAAATGCAATGCTGTCAAGCAGCATGCAGAGGACCAGTCTTGGTTTCCATATGGACTGCGTAAAACTTACCTTGTCCAGACTCTTGACCTCAACTTTTCTCCCTCAGATAGACAAGTAACACAGGGAGGGTAAGAAGGTATACACACACAAAAGGCCTCAAAGTTGAGCTTGCCTGACTAAGATTAGACATAACTTTATTATGAAATTTGAAGGTCCTGTTAGTCTCATCCGTATAGCTTACAAAGGCCATATACGCAATACCCCAACAATGCCAAGAGCATTTGCAATAGCACAGTAATGTCACAATAGTGTTTTTCCAACGTTGACAGCCTGAGAAGACAGCATAATAGTAACCACTTTGCACACTGCAAAGACTACTGTGCAGTATGGATCTTCCAAACCCAAATCACTGTTACAAATATGTTGCCACAGATTTCTGGTTTACAAACAGTGATAACAAATTGTTTCTAAACTGCTGCCAGGGATTTTCAGAAGCTCTGTGGTTAAAAAGGTGAGGAAACTTAGTCTCAAAATGCAACTCTCTTCATGAGCAATCTGCTACTAACAGTCCTATATTTCAACGACAGCACAGCCTCAGCACAGCGCGGGGGCTGAGTACATTGAAGGCTGCAGTAGCTTGATCCGCACCTTTGGGCCTCCAGGCGAGCAGGATCGTTGCGACCAGGATCGTTGTCATGAAACAGCATCCTGCCACGTTACATGACTGCTAATGAATTTCAATGATGGCCTACCTATTTTCCTTCCCAAACAACTTTGCAAATTCACACCTAGAGCAACACTATGATCTGAAGAGATATGAATTCCATATAATGCTGTTGCCGTGACTGCAAGTATGATCTTCTATGAAACCACTGATAACATGATGGCTTTACAGTAGCCAAGTAAATACCATGCACTGACAAGCACACTTATTTATCTAGCAGTTACCGACAAAGCTTTCATTGCAGGAGAAAGTATAGCATAATTTATCACGACCAAACATGTTGAATAATATTAAATGACTTGGTTGCTACACACAAGTAGGCAACAATCAATAATATTTGCTAAATGTTCAGAAGATCACAGAGGACATGATAAAAATCACGTATTCAAAGTTCACTGTCTTTTGAGGGACTTGCGCCAAGAACTGCAACAGTTACAGATGCAGGTTTATAGCGCTATTTCTCCAGACACTAAAAATTACATTTCTGGCTTTAATTCTTCCTTTAAAAAAAGCGTACAGTGGTCATTACTGCCAAGATAGTTATTCCAAGTAAAAGACACCATTATAAAGAATCAGGCACCGATGAAGTGACCAGTAAAAACAGAGATAAGAATGTGGAACCCTGCAATCTGATAAAAGAATACAGTAGATTTGAGTTGAATTTAAGATTTTTGTGATACACACAAAAAAAAGCTCCCCAGAGACAGTTCATGGTAAAATTCATATGAAATGGTTGTGTTATTATAAGACATATAACACACACACGCAATGTGTGTGTTTCCTTTGCACAATGAAGGAAAGGTCTAAGAAGAAATCTGAGGAGCAGAATGCCAAAATTACTAACACACGAAAACCTGTATGAGAAAATGAAAATGCATAGAAGTGTCACTAGATTCCCTAGATTACTGGGGAATAAATATGCTACACAGAGACCAAAAGCTTGACCACAGAGAATAAGAAGAGATACTTAAGCCAGATATGCTCTCAGCAAGATGTAGGAAAAGAGGTATTGCCAGATACTTACGCATCAAAATATAGTGCTGGAACAATTTTAATTAAAAGGATGCATTTTAATTAAAATTAGAGAATCTAATATTACATAGCCAAAAGACAAAAGAGCCATAAATTCAGCCACTTTGAAAACAAAGTCGCTGAATGACTGTTAAAAATGGTACGATTTAAACAATCCTGCTGGAGTTCATGGCTAACATGGTACATTTTTTCTCTTTTAAAAGGTGTTGTAGTGATCCTGACAGAACAGCATACTGAATGTTATCTTAAAGTAGCAAAGTTCTTGTTCATATAAAAAACAACCAACATATATACGGGAAAACACGTGTCTCAGCTTGTGAGGGCTGTGGTCCAATTTCAATTTAACAATCCAAGTGTTTTGCTAATATGTAACAATCAAACTATGCCCTTTTTCTTTTAGACACCACAGTTGTTAATCATGCAAAGGCTAAAAACATCACTTGCCTATCAAGTGCAATCTTGTCTAGATAAAATTTCAAATCAAATAAAACAATAAAAATACCAAGCTAGGAGAATGACCTCCTTTTAGTTCAAATTTAAATAAGAGAGATTACAAGGGGCATTTAAATGGTTATTAAATCTAAGCAGAGTTTATTCTTTAAAAATTCAGTTTACATTCACAAGTGAGATGTACCTAATTACGTGCTGCTCATTCAAAGAGCCATATTGATTTCTGCATGTTCCAATCTGGTTTTAAATCAATCTATTATTTGCCTAAAGTTTAGACTGAACTCACATTAAGAATTTGGAAAAAATACTTGTAAGAATTGCACTTCTTTTCGGAACATGGCAGGTAGGACTGTTCTGAACAAGTGCTGAAAAACTGGTTCCTGTACCCCAAGCATAAATTAAAAAAAGATCATTCATAGCAGCCTTAAAATGAAAATTTTCAGCACTCACTTATCCTGGTCTGTGGTGGTTTTTTCAGAACTAAAGAAGAGCTCAGCATCATAGACTGGTCTAAGCCAGAGTGACTGTCTGAAAAAGCAGCATCATCTTGCTCTTCCTCTCCACCTGCCATGCTAGTGTAGACATGCGGTGTCCCCCAAAGGAAGATCCCAGTTAAAGCTAACCTTTTTTTTATATATATATATATATATATATATATATATATATATATTTTTTTTTTTTTTTTTTTTGGTCAGTAGAATTTTAACCTAAATTAGCTCTCAGATCTTGTGCCCTGCTGCACAGCCATATGAGCATTTATGCTGGCATGAAGGGGAGGCTGATGAAGGGGAGGAATGACCAGACAGGGAGGGGACAACGCAGTTGCCTCAGGAGTGAGTAAGGTGCACCAAGCCTTTTGAAGAGTTAGCCTCACAAGTCCAACATTCACTTACAAAATGAGATATAGATACTTCTGAAATTGTTACTTTAACTTTCATTTCTAAGACAGTACTTCTGTGCAATCGTTAAGGAAGAATAGCTATTAGAGTTAAGAGTAGTCACTAATAACACCGCATCTTCTACTGCGTGTTTTGCCAAGAGATAGCCAGGTTCTTCACAAAGAAAGAGTAGCATTCTCAGTGACTGTCATTCACAGTTTGCTCATTTTTCTGGATATTAAAGAGGCTTACGCTAGTGAGCAACGTAGATAAATTTTAGGTGTTAACTCTAATGTTTGGCATGTTAGCATTCCATTGGAATGTCAACATGGATTTTGATTGACTGCATCTAAGAGATGCAATTAAAAAAAAAAGAGAGAAATTTTAGCTGAAGCCCAAGTAAGTTTGTTTAATGAAAGAAAGTGCAACTCAAAGTGTTTCATCCACTTTACAGAAAATTCATTCTTCAGTTCTTAGAATGTTGTACTAGTAGAAATAACTCAGTTTGTACTGACCCAGACCTAATACCACTCCATAGGATTATTCCAAGACCTTCACAAACTATTTGCAAGAAAGAGACATAAGTAACAAAATCTGAATGACACTGACTAGTCTATTTGTTCAACATCTTGTTCATTGAAAGCTGAATTACAGCACAGCCTTAAGATGGTTAACTGCCTAGGTGGCTCATCTGTTGGAGGTGCACTGCTATAATTTGTTTAAAGTCTCAGCACTTCACAGTGTGTTTCCATAATTTGAGACTCAATATATACAGGAGTTAGTATCTTTGGTCATTTTGGAGAGTAAATGGGGAAAGACAAAAAACAGAAGACCATCCACACATTCTGCCACCACTAGCAAATGTATTACATGTTCATACGCGACTTGGCATTTTTATAAGAACTCCCATCTGACAACCTATGTCTTCCACAGATGTGAACCTCGATGTGTGATCTCATCCTCTATTGTAAAATAGGAAAAAGATATATTAACAGCTCAGGAGGAGTGGCCGAATATGAGGCTCTTTTCCCTGTCTGTGTTCAACCATGTGATGAAAGCCTGCTCCCACCTCCTGCCTGCAGGAGCCCTGGGCAGCACAGCCACCAGCTTCCAGAGCTGACAAATCATTTTCACTTGTGATTTTTGTCAGCAACTGACTTAGGCCACGGAGCATTTATTGTTAGTTTCGGGCCAATGCCACTAGGTGGCAACAGCGCCTCCAAAATAGCAGGTCTTCAGGCTTGGCTTTTGTTTCAGCTACCAAAATGACATAGGACGGGCAAAGCTGAAGTGCAGATAAAAAAAAAAACGTTGCCATGCTTTGCACACCCCCACATATTAAAATTTCATCCTGCAACTCATACAAAACCGGACATTCATGACAACCAAACATTTTTAATGTAGCGGTCATCACGTGAGATCAAGTTATATGTGTTGACATCAGGCAGCAGTAGAGAACATTTATCCTTTTTCCCCCCAAACCCTAGCTATGGCAAGACTTCTATTTTGTACTACAGGACACCAATGTCCAGATAACAGTGCAATGGATGATATAGTGATAACAACTTGGCTCCATGACTTTAAAAGCAGGCTAAATAGGTATCCTGCAAGGTATTGATGTGACTGTGATACTCACGGTGTACCTCCTTCGCCCTCAGTTTCCGCCTGGGCTGATGTGGCTCAGCCCTGCTCCATTTGTACCTTTTCCGTACCCTACCCTGTTGCTCCCCTTTCCAGGAACAGGATCATGCACCTGCTGTATCGGGAGGAGCTCCAAAGTTAGCAGCTGTCTTTCCTCTCAGCAGACAAGCAGAATTGTTTCACGGGTGGATGAAACACAGGGGATGCTGGAGGAAAGAGGCACCCAGGCTGCCCTAGGAGACAAGCGGGAGAAGGGATTTTCCTGCGGGGGCAGAGGCCAGGCAGACGCAGGGCCCAGGCACCAGGCAAGGTACTGGGTGGGAGGGGAGCAGGCGCTGGCAGTGGGGAGGGAGAGGTGACTCCAGCCCTCCCCTCCCCGTCACCAGGAACCTGGCTGACCTCCTGCCCATGGTGACACAAGATTGTGAAACACGCTGATACCAAAAGGTCAGAAACTGTGAAGAGGTCAGATTGGGTTCCCCATCGCAATCAGGAAATGGCCTATATCAAGACTGCACACACAGCTTTCTGCAAATCGGTAAAACACTCCCAAGTGTTATTGCTTTCTTTAAGCCACCTCCAGGAAAAGACAAAGTCTCACTAATTCCATATGAAAGTAAAATTATTTTGAAAATTATGAGCAACTCAAATGGCAGAAAGGAAAATTTATCAAAAATTGGCCAATAGTCCTTTCTGTGCGCACTATAGGGCAGAGATTATTTTAGGAAAAAAAAAAACCACAAAGTGATGCTTTTTTTCTTGAATATTATTCACATTTTGTTGGTGAATGTCAACTAAAATCGTATTTTTCAAATCCAGTTGAACTGTGGACATACTGACAAAATATAAGACAATTATGATAGTCTAGTTTAATCAGTGTTGGGCTACCTTAGAGACATCTCCCTATGACGTCTACAGAAGTCTGAGAAAATAAAAGCAAACATGAAATGTATATTCTCTACTTCCTGGTTTCCTCAAAAACATTATATCCTAAATGAAAGTAGAAAGGATTTCACGTTCCCTATGAAAAAAAGATCAAACAGGAGTTACCATCGCTCAAAACATTCCCAATACTACTTAGGTAGGTAAGATTTTCCTCAACATTTTGATTAGCCAATGTTTTTTTCTCTCTAAGTAAAACTGAATAAGTCTCCATCATTTACATGAGCTCCATCAGACATGAGCTATTTATCTTCCCATGACATAACTTGGAAACTAAAATAACAGTACTAAAGAATGCATTAACTGAAAGCACTAAAACAACATCTTTTCAGTAGAAAGCTTATACGTTCACTTAACAAGAAAACTATTTCCTTCAGATTGGATTGTTTTATCCAAACAAGCTTACTTGATCTCAGCTGAGTTGACTGTGAGTGGAAAACAGCAGCAGATCTAGAGAGATCTAGAGAGGAAAAGCAGAGGTGAAATGTAGCATTAGGAGGCCAGGCTACAAATATATTTGACTCTAAGCTAACACAGTGCCTTCCCAAAACAGATCATTCCAACACCCACATAACAAAATGTATTTTTAACATCAGAAAAAAGTCAACAAAACCTTACCTAACAGTAAACAGTGAACATGTTTGGGCAACAAAAATACTAAAGCTGTCATGTTTCCCTGTTTCCTGAGAGTTTGGTTTGATAATCTTCTGTGGTTTTTCATTCTGCAGTTTATATTGTAAATGTGGACTGACCTTCAAGCTTGTGATCAAGTTGAGATCCTTCTTCAACAGACACTGACCAAATAATTTAATTCCTTTTCAAAATCCCTAAGGAATTTAAACACAGCACTCTGCACAGGTAGATATCTGGAATCTAGCAGCAGGTGGAGTATTCATGTATCAAAGAAAACAAAACTGAGTATGAAAGAAAACTTTGCTGCAAGATCACAGGCACGAGGAAAAAAACCACAAGGATATTTACCTGATCAACAGCAACAAGACCTTTGACCCTACTGACTACTTGGGAAAAAAAATCCTTGTCATAGGGAATTTTACCATGTTTCTGGCATTTATTCTAATACTAATTAGAAATAGATGAAATATAAACACTTAATAGTGAATGTATACCGAACTGAGAAAACCTACTGCATTAAAATATACAAGCAGTTAAGGACAATAAAGAAATCTTTCTTAATATATTGCTGCTGTTTGGAGAAAAATATTGCCAAAAAGATTTTTTTTAAAGTCAGCTAATCAAAATTTGTATTTTGTGCTTCGTTTTTAAGAAGCATACAAACACAGTCAGCACGAATTGTTTTAATTTTAAGAATAAGGTATAGCAAATGTCAGTGTGACACTACACCATCCCGGGCCACAAGGCTCCCTCGGAACCTCCATTGACAATACACAAAAAATGAGTAACTGCGGGGTATCAATTGTCCATTTGGTTTTCTAGTTCCTTGGAAATATGGACTCTATCAGCACTGATCTTCCCGTAAGTGTTACGTATAAATGCTATCTCCTTTTTGTGTTTTAAATACAGCTTGGAAGTTCTGTGCAGAGCTATAGAGGTACCTAGGCCAATGTGCACAAGAGGAAACAGAAATAGTTCATAGTTAAGTAATGTCTGGGCTACAAAGATCTGAGAACAACTAAAAGATTACTTTTGTAATGTATTGTATTTTGTAATGTATTTGAAGACCACAGAGATTCATGATCATCTTATCCGACCTCCAACTAAGCACCGGTTATAGCTCTTCACCAGACGGTTCCTAAATGAAATCAAAACTGAACTGGCTTTGAGATATTCAATACTGGCTGAAATCTGAAGTTTTCAAAATCTCTTAGATCCAACCCTCAGCATAAAAAAATACACAACCTATTTCTAGTCTGAATTTATCTATTAGCACCTCCACACAATTCGATCTTTATCATCATCAGAAAAAAACAATTCTATATTATTTTTGAACAACCACCACCCACCCAAAGGCTTCCTTCCAGAGGTGAAACTCCCAGGCAACAAATTCTGGGGTGAAACAGGCAGTGTCTTTCTGTTCAGACTAAGATGCCTCACTGGGAGAGCCACTGAGACCTCTTGCATGCCAACATTTCCTGCTGAAGCTCAGGTAAGCCCTTCCTTAACACACTGGTGGTCGAGAATCCTATCTGAACTGGCCAACTCTTCTTCTGGGGTCCTGGCATCTGACCCAGGGCTGTGTGCTGACATCCCTAGGGGAATTAGTAGCATTCTCCTCTCCAAATCTCCTTAGATATTAAAAAAAAAAAAAAAATTCCCCTTAAGATTTAAAGTACCAAAACTGATTTCACATAGTATCAGTATAGTAAAAACATGGCAGATGCTGATACTACAAATACCTATTCCAGAATTGGCTGTACAAGGCCGTTAATTATTCACAGGTGTTTTATACTAAAACTCAAACAAGACATAAATGTTGTTTTGACTAAATAAGACAAATGAAACCATACGTCCTGTATCCTGAGCAAATCTGCCAACCTTCAACAAATAAATAGCATTTGTTTCTGCACTAAACCAGAGACCAGCTATTGATCAAAGCATCTGATAAGGCTTCATCAAAAACAAGGCTAGCGATAACGTGAAAGATAAAGGCTAGCTAGTGACTGAAAATCAACAGTTACCATATGAGAAGGCACTTGCAAGACTGATGTTTAAGTGAATTTATGATATGAGATACTACCCCAAAATAAAATATGCATTTCTACTTTTATATGCATTTTAGCAATTACAAAGTTGCTGGGGATCAGTTTCATTAAGAAAATTAAGACAGTTACTTTTAGGGCAAATGTTTGTTTTCAATGTCGACACAGTGAATATATTCAACAGTCTAAGCCAAGTCTGTGTATCATTCTAGTCTGTAAAAACCACAATATATTAGAAAATGAGATAGCAATATTGTACAACTGCCTATCTGGTACACAGTTTAGAAATATTCCAGAAACTACCTCACTTCATCCACAGACCGTAGTGCTCTCCAAATCAGGCAATGATGACTCTCCTATGAGACAGGATCTGAGGCAGAAATACAAAGGACTATGAATGTGTCTACGGAAAATGCAATCAGAGTAACCTGCGGTGACTATTAAACAGCCTCCCTTTCTCCTTCAAGGGGAGTGCTTATTCATATGCACTCTCATTTTCTTCCAGGAGAAACAGCAAAACACTCATTTGTGCGCTTGAAAGGTTCCCTTATAAGAGACATCATTGCCTGATTAAGGTGCCCTGTGGAACAGTATCTCTGAGCAACGGAAAATACTAAGGAACCTAACTGAGACCTGATAGGAAGACATAGTCTACCACTTGCATAGATTAACACTGCACTTAGAATTGACAAGTGTTCCTCATAGTTCTGAGAAACCCACACATTTATGTGGCAGAAATAAACCAGATTACAAAACGGAACAGGCTCAGGAACCACAGCTCTCCCAGCGTACTCCTGGTGACCATAAAAACTCGGGAATTCCTGACCATTTTTGAAGAGGGCTTGGTAGAAATTCTTATCTCAGACTGAAGGAGAAGGAAAGCATCCAATTGTGATGCTGACAACCAATTGCCTAGGAAACAAATAGCCTTTTTTAAAACAAACAAACAAACAAACAAACAAAATGAAAGATTAGCCTTAGGAATCTCTTAATCCAAAATGTTCTATCTTCAACCTTGGCCCTTGATGTCTCCCTAGCGGTCCAGATCCTTAACCAAATCTTGTAAGATAATCGCCCAAAGGTCAACGACTTTCTTACACAGGAGAAAGACCTCATTAAAGTTCATGTGATACATTATAGTTGTTAACTGTCAACATCGAAGCATGACAGCAGTTGATTCAACGGAAAAATGCAAGACCACTCTCTTCAGCTTGCAGCTCCTGCACAGAGGTATATGGAAATGCTGTACCTTAACCATCCTGATGTGCTCCCAAGCTAGGGAGAGAGTTACACACTATCTGAATCTGGATGGATATTCCCCTAAAAACACTGTACTGCCTTGCGCTGCTCAGAGGGAATTTAAAATCCTTGGCAGGACTGTGATCACAGGTATTGTAAGGGATTGTAGACAACTTTGCAATAATTTATGTGGAGTCTGGCATGAGATGTTATGTCAGTTGATGCCATCACATGTTCCGCTATAGCTAGACAGGATGTTGTAACCAGAAGATGTTCAAGATCATACAGTTCCAAGTGAAACAGAAAACGTACAATCTGCGTCCAAATACAGAAGAGAGTAAGAGAAAACAGAGAAGCTCACAACTTCTGGCATACATTCAAAGATGTTGCGGTGCGATAGAGTTGGAGGCAAAGACAGGAAGATGGTCTCTATCAGCAATAGCACCACTTCCTTTTCTGAATATTTGGATGTACTGGCTGTAACGTTAAATAATAGAGGCAAAGTTTGTGGTTCTAGAGAAGGATAAATTCCGTCTTGGCTTCTTTCAACAACTGTGCAGAAAACTTCCCAAGAAGGAGCAAGGGTGGAAAAATCTCTGGTTCTCAGGTTGAAGATTTTTAACTATGGTCTGCTTGTTATAAGGAAATAAAGAGCTCTGCCATCAAGAAATTCCTCTAGAGACAACAGAAGCAATGCAAGTCCTTGCTGTTGTGACTCCAGCACCTCGTGCATTAAGAATCCAAAGCAAGGAGATCTGTCAGAGCAATACAGTCTGCTTACTCATTTGAGAAGAGGAAATTTTTTTAAGCATTTAGTTTCCTGAATCTAAGTTGTTAATGCTGAGAGAAAAGAATATCAATTTACTATGCTAATCTGAAGAGTAGCTCAGAAATACATATTTTATCACAAGCACCAAGTTATTTAGAGATTTTTAGCAAAAAATGCAGAGTTAAGCTATTATTCTTCATAGTCAAGCAGCAATGAGGGAAATCAGTTCAAGACAGACAAAGAGGAAGTCACTGAATTAAAAAGGAAAAATCACATGAAACTTGTGTTTCCCAAGTACTTGATATAAATAGAATATGGTGACATTCATAGCCTCTGGCGTCCTGCAGCAGCCTATCCCAATCTGTGCAGCAATCAGATACCAGGAGAAACCCTCAGAGTCTCCATCAGATTCTGCAGATTTGTCATCGTACGCTTCACCAACTCGGGAAAGGCCCTCAGATCTTTCACAGTAGCAGCAGGTGTTGAAAGAGTATGCTTAACTGAGACTAAGCTGAGGCAACAGGGAGGACGCTATCTGAGATACCACTGTACTGCAGGGGATGGAGATCAAGAGCAGGGTTACATGCCTTCTTGTCCCTGTGCAAGAAGAAGCATCTTGAGATGGCACAAATACAAATAAACTAAAGTATACTGTAGAACAGCCTGACATCAAGCAACGAACTGATGATGACAGACTGAGGCTGCTGTACACAAATAAGGATCATCTAGAACTGATGGCACTGAATGCTGTGTGTACTGTCTGAAAATGTCACCAGGGAAATCTGAATGTTTCCTGAGACTACACTTTTTTGTGCTGATGCTTGAACAGCCAAGGTCTCCGTTTCTGAGAACGATCCTCAATGACAGAGAATGAAATTCTAAGCTCACTTGCAGTATGACACTGTGCCAGGGTTGGCTCCATTGTTACTACAATAATCATCAAAATGCCAAATACTAAGGTTACTCGGGATCTCAGGGACCTTTAGCTGCACACATTTTTTCTTTATATTTTCCTCAAGCAGTTCTCTTCTTCCACCGTTATCTGGGGGACTGTCAGGATTTGCACGGAGATACCTCGCTACAGCCTGTGAGATGGGTTTGCCCAGAGTACTCAGCTTTCTGACTACATCTGGTCTGCCCTTGAAAAAGCTGGACACATTTCCCACAATACAGACCTTTTTTTTTCCTCCTCATGATAGTGAAAGATTCAAAGTTGGCATCCGTCTGACACTGGGGAAAGAAACTGCCAAGAGGAAGGCCTTCCTTGGCACCCTTTCTTACCCTACATTTAAACCTCAGAACATATTAGGCTCTTCATTAGGGGACACATCAGCTCACAGGACTAGAAACCTCACAGTTTCAAACCGGAGGGGGTTTAGCTGGATGACTGAAAAATTACGGTAAGTAGGGAAGCATACAATTAGCAGCTTTTGCCACTGTGACCTTAACAGGTTTTTAAAGGTCACCTTTGAGAAGAATTACATTTCATCCCAAACGCTGCAAGTTTTCATCCCTTTAAATAATCACTTAAGAACATAAGAACAGCTGTACCAGATCAGACTAAAGGTTTGTCTGGCCCAGCACTCTACCTTCAACAACGGCCAAAAGCAGGAAGAGCACAAGACATATGGCAGTACTGCCACCAAGCACTCTCCCAACAATCTGCAGCTCAGAAACCATCTGAAGAAGAGACGGTTTATAGAAAATCACGCAAAACACAAGAGAATTAGAGCAATGAGCATTAGAGTTAATGAGAAATAATATAGTACATGAAAAAAATAAACAGGAACAATCAGGAAAACATTTAAGACTTCATAAATCTGTAACTTAGGAAATACAATTCATAACTCATAAGGTTAAAGCTTTTAGCTTGTATAACTACTGTGCAAATAACAGAAGACATTGTCATATTGATTCATAAGAATTATGGTAACATTTACATATAGAATTTATATGTGAACTACTCATATCTTTAAACATCACTGCAACTATGTTCATATTTTAAAATTATAAAATGTTTGCTGGATCCACACCCAGTATCAACCTATCCGCATTGCTTAAATATCACTCCTTACGAAATTCAATAGAACTACGTATAACAGTACTAGATCCAAAGTTATTTTTAAGCTTCAAGGAGAGGCGCTTCATGATGTGTTTTAGTTTATTATAATCAAGACTCCTACAATATAGAAGTTATCTGTTTAAACTGTAAAAGTAAACCTGAAATTAGAACAAAAGTTATATTAATTAATATATTAATTCGTAAGGCATTCAGAAGATCTACTTTTATGTCAGAAAAAAGGAAGCTACCAAAAGTACTGTGGTCTTGTCCGTTTTTTGTTTTTGTTTTTTTTTTTTTAAAAGAAAACCAGTCCACACACTATCATGATATTATATATTAACTCAGTTTGTCCTAGGCCTGTGCTGCAACTGCTGTGCCTGCCTGTCTCTCCTAACTGCTAATGAAGTACCCTGGATCTCCACAACTTGATTGCCTTTATCTTGCAAATGCTTCTGTTGTCTCCAACAACCTCACTTGAAAGATAACAAATGAACCCGGACCTATTCTATTGGGATGTACTTTTTAGAAGCAGGATTACAAAATAACACCAGATCTCCAGGACTCTGGGGTACTTCACTGAGCTTGGCTACAATTCCTCTAGGATCCCAGAAGAGCTTTCAGAATCCCTGGAATAGATACCTAGATGGCCAACCATCCTACTCGGTCATGCACGGATTCTCCAACAAAATCTTCAGTTGCTAAAATGACAAGCAAAACAATTTCACTGAACAACTGATGCATCCAGGAAGCTTCAGCTTTTGCTGGCAGACAGCAAATAAACCAACAGATTTCTTGTGAACCTGAATCATTATACTTCAGCTAGCTGTACTTGTGACTAAAGACTTCAAAACGTATGCCTTCATAGACTGAGCTGTGCTAGTTTACTGTCCCTCTGCTGTCCCTCTAGCACAGGCAGCAGGACATACAGTTGTGCCACAGCTGTCCCACTTCACAAGTATTCGTGTCAGCCACTAATAAAGCTGAGTTCGCACAAACAACCTGAGATGTCACATGGAGTGGACAAGGTACTGACAGTCCACCACCCTTCTATGTTTTATCACAAGGCACTATAACTTCTGCAGAATGAGGGTAAAGACTCCTTGAGAGGTGAAGGTAACACAAGCTGTCACAGCTAAATGTGCCAGAACCCTGTCAGAGCCTTAACTTTTAGAGCACTAAAACTTGTTAAACAGTTTACAACTTTTCAACTTCAATACATACGCCATATGGACAAAATATTCTGTTCATAATGAGAAAACGTTAATCACAAAGAACTCTGAACAGCTTGTGAAAAATATGCCTGCACTATTTCAGGACAGATTTCATAGGGCTTGTTAATTCTGATTTTTGGATCACACCTGGTTCATATGTTACCAGTCTGAAGGATGGCACGTGCTTGTTTGCTTACATCTGAACCTATCTATGTAAATATGTCCAAATCCTTCAACATAACAGACAGGGTATTCTACAGAGAGTTTGTATGGTCTACCTGATGCCTACTTCTGAGGACCTAACTGGATATCAAGCCTGATTCACAAAGCTCTTCATTGTTTCACTTGCATTTCTGCATTTTTTTTTTTTTTGAATTATGAGGCAGCCCGAAAAAAAGTTTTCATAATATGGGAAAAGATTTAGGATACCACAGTACTATTTTCTTTTCTTTGCTTTTTTCTTTTTTTTTCTTTTTTTAAAAGAAACACTCTTTATTTTCTTCATGAAAGAAGACATTATTCTTCTGCCTTTATAGTCACTGCAGTACTGGGCGTCTTACACCAAATGACCTGTATTTCATCCTCACTTCATAAAGCCAGAATGTGCAATGAAATCTCATTTGAACAGATTACAGATCTTGTTTTTTAAGACATAAATATATTATATATACATTTAACTATAACAAAGTTACCTTAATTTGGTGAAAGCCCACAACCAAACAGGTTTTCAAACTAAAGTTGTTTTTTCTGTTCTGCATACTCTCGCTTTTAAAAGAAAAGATGTTTTCATTAATTGAAAGTAATTACTTCTGTTTTTGATTTTAATGGACTTTTATTTCCTGCTAATAACAAAGCAGTACAGCATATTATATAACGGAAGATAAGCAGTTCAAGCTCTTGGCAGAACGCTACGTCAGAGAGCTTATCCACACAAACAGCAATAAATTTAATAGATTTGGAACGTACTGAATGTTTTGCAGAAGAATTTGAAACAGAGAAAGAGGTCAAGCTTCTTGGTAATTTAAAAAAAAAAATGCTAACTTTGATTTACATTTCCAAAATTTCTTCTCAAAAATCATAAACTAATGAGCAAAAAGTTGGAAAGTCTAATTGGTAGAAAGACAACTCACATGCTTCATTCATCACAGCTGTCATTGTTTTAATTTAAATGAGTCTTCAGAAGAGATGTCTGAGTTCATGAGGAATGAAAGGATAATTGACAATAAACTCTAGAGAGGTCGGCTTTGGGAATGCAAATTTAATTTGGGAATCAAAATTAAAATGTTTGTCTGATACAGACAGGGTCCTGCCTTTGCTAGGACTTTGGAGAATATTTTGATTTTTCAGGAGAAACTTAGTGACTTAGTAAACTTATTAAGATTTACCAGGCTTGCTGTCTTACAGGCGAGTGAAGAGAAAGAAAGACCTTAAAGTTTTATTACTAGGTACTTATTTTATTACTACCTCAAATATGCATTTCAGCTGCTACGAATCTGTGCTATGGATCAACTTCCAGGGCCTTGTGTTGTAGACCAGATTTAACTCAAATGAGTTTACAAATGCTTTTCAGCACCTGCTGTCTCTCTAGAACCTTTGTTTTCATTAATATATTTGATAAGTGAGTTTAGGGCAGAGCAGCTCAGGACTGTTAAAAACCCTTAAGTTTAGGTAAAGACAGGAGAAACTCCTCAGTACAATACTGTATGCTACCAGATAATTACTCTTACGAATTAGGAAGAGCAAACCCAAAGGAAAAGCCATCAAAACTAGAATGTTTTATTACCCAAAATAATTCCATTATGGCATACGTTTTTTTGTTTCTACTTGAGCAGTGATAGATGAGGGAATAGGCAGAATTGAATTGACCATATAGCAGCTTGAAAAAGTATGCAGATCATTCCTACTTCTTGTTCTATATTCCATCAACTATATTAGACAATCTCTAGTTTCTCTTCCATCTGAGGATATCAAGTGATCTGAAACCATTACATTTTGAGTTTGATTAGAGGTTACATGATCTAGATATTCACTGCTAGCTACAACTGTGAGGGCGGAGAGGCGTACAGTACATTACCTATGCTAGATTTCATCTAAAGTTTACTAGAGTTGTGAAGAGATTCCAGACCTTTTCCCCAGATCAGAGAAAACGTCTCCCTTTTCCTTTTTTCTAAAACTATCATCAATAAATAACTTAGCTTGCTCAAGAAAGACATTTTACAAATCCCAAAAGAATACATTCCTTACTGTGACTTCTGCAATTTCGGCTCTCTCTTTAAAAAGTCAGAGAAAATCCTAAACAATAAAACTAGACATCTGTGTTTACCAAGCCTTCAACACTCCGGTTCAGCAGATAATAAAATACAACTGTAATAGGGAAGCAAGTCATCGCATCTTGGCTTTTCTGTATTGTCTTGATTTGTTCAAGTATCGCTGCCACAGCTAATGATATTTTTAAGTGATCTTCACTTAAAGTGTTATGGCTTTCAGAGAAGCAAGAAATAAGAGCTGCAGCAAATAACTCAGAAATTAGTCTACTCAGTTTAAGGAATAATACCATTTTAACCTTTTAATATATTTTGAAAAAGAGAGTGCAGATCAGGATTAAGTACTATCCATTTTGCATTCATTTTTAACATTTAACATTAAATATTTTAAAACCCCAGGGCATCTTTCAAGTGCACTGACTTGTCACTTACAAGGGCAAGCTATACAATTAAGAAAAGAAACAACTAAGCAAAAGAAACAAAAAGAAACTTTAGCTTCTTCTGCTAAAGAAGCCTATTTTAAAACATCTGCATGGTTACTAGTATAAACATAAGAATATTTTGGCATACACATGTTTGTCAGCTACAGATTTCTTTATTGTAATGATTATACATCAAAGCGTTTATCTAAAACACAACATATTCCTGTAAAATTAACACACGTGGACGGCAGATGCTATTTTGGCCCTTCTCATGTATGCACTGCAATATAACCCTGCCACTGCTGACTCTCCTAGACACTGTAGATATTCGTAAGAGCATGCTACAAAAATTAAAGCACAGGTCATCGGCAAAGAAAGACTAACGTTAATGAAGAAATCTGTGTCCCTCTGCTTCTCGTACATCTATTCCAGTACTACGTGACTTGAATATTCCTAGATCAAATGCCCTGCATTTCTCAGTAAATCAGCCACTTTACTGTGGTAAGTTATACTAATAAATGCCACATAGTACAGCGGCACAGATGTATTTTATGGATCACGAGCACTACTCAAGGGCAGCTTTTTTCTGATAGGCAAGTCTGCATTTAAGAAACAAAAGCAGGCTTTATTCAAATACTCAACGCTTAAAACAAAACAAAACAAAAAGCCTCATACTTTAAAACCTGAGTTAAAGAGAAATAAACAGGACCTTTCCTAAGATGATTTCAGAACCTAAATAGTCTACAAGACTTCCTGAAAAATTTTTGCAAACAGATGTAAGTTATATTTTTGTTTATGAAAGGCTAAATAAAACACATCTGTTAAGTTAGGAAAACTGGAGAATGGCAAATAGAAAGAACAGGGAAAGAAAAATAAAAAGAATGACCTGAGCAACTATAAGCCTGCTAGTTCATGGCAGCATTCAAGGTTAGGGAAGACTTTTCAAAGAGAATATCCAGAAAGAGTGAGGTTAATAAAACTAAAATATAAATCAGAAATGGTTACCTCAAAAGTACGTCATGGGAAAATAACCTAATATCTTTCACTAATGAGGTAAGCAATTTTCTAGAGGTCCAGTAGACCTCATCAATCCAGACTTCTTATACAGAAAGCTGTGAGTGAACATCAGACGACAATTAGTGCATTGCCAGACAATGGACTTCCTACAGGAAAAACGGTAACGCGAAGGGTAAATATCCAGCTAAAAAATGGTTAATTCCAGAGTTTAGGTAAGGCTAAACCTTGCAACGTTTTCAACCAACACTTTAGTAATAAAGCTTGGCACAAAAGAATTAAGAGTTTGTGTGATGCCTCCCACAAAACCGAGAGGCATCTTTAACGCAGAAAAACAAATCATACAGGAAAAAGTGGACAGATCCGAGCAGGACTAGTTTGAGTGAAATGAGATTCTTACTCGTATTCCTAAGCAGGAAATCAGACTGAGAGAGGTGTTTGTATGCATACTCTAAGTATTGCTTCCAAATGAGGCAGCTGCACCCTTCCCTGTCCTGGGACATGTTACAACTCTGCCGCCTCCTCCTCCCTGAGCGCTCCCTGTCTGACAGTGTGAGCATTTGTTCAGCGGTATGGCAAACGTGATGAGGGAACTGATCCCCATAAAAAATAAATTAGCTGAAAAAGAAATAAAGGGCTAACCCATCTCCTGATCAAGCCCCTCAGTCTGATGAACATGAATGTTTCTGCTGACATACGGAAAGAGGTAACATGAGCATGGGAGCAGGACTGAATGAAATTTCTGGCTGCCAAAGACGTGCGTGAAATTAGTGCTTACTAGTTTGAATCTTTCATAAGGAGAAGATACCAACTGGAAACAAGAGAAAAAGATCCTGTGCCACGGGATCATGATAAACCCACCAATCTGACAGTGCTCCAACAAAGAACAGAAAACACAATTGTAGGGTGCAGACTCATACCTGCAGACAAAGGATGACACAGACACTTGGTATGTGATTAAACACTAAACCATAACTTTTAACGCTGCTCTAGAAATTCATAAAAGGCATATACTGTGCGGATTTAGGGTGCCTTGTTTAGGTCCAAAAAATGGTTCCACTGATCTCTGCTTTCTGTCCTGAGTTTGAAACTTTATCAGCTCACAAGATTTCCTTCAGCTGCTCAGCCCTTGACCACAGCTACCGGTCCGTCACTGTATCTTTATCTGTCATGCCTAATCCTTCACTGTTTGACTACACAGGATCCCTGTATTTGGAGTAACACTCATTCACTACACTCTTCCGAAAAAAATCTGCTTAGATAGCCTATTTTCTTAACTTAGATTGACACTTCATTCATTCAGACATTAAGGGTGCTTGGTAAGTAAGGGATATTATCACACCTGAACAGCTTTTCCTAGGTACCCTATCTTGCTCAGTACCTACTCACCCTGCACCCAAATCTGCCAGCATTATGACAAATCTCAAGACTCAGATTCCTCCTAGTTTACCTACCTCCTAGGTAGATGTATTGCATCACACCTGCCTTGTCAACAGTGCCAACTGATCCAACATCCCTTTGCATTTTAGGCTTCAGTTCCACAGCAGCCAGTTTTCCAGGGCGAGCTGGGCAAGAACAAGACATCAGGCTGCAGGATCACTACCCCCACTTGCCTGAGCTCCCACCAAAGCAGTCCTGCCTCACCACGGCCCAATACATTTCCTTCTACAGGCTCACATACCCTCTCCTTGACCACTCCTCTGGGGCTCCTCAAAAAACGACTGGCTCAAAATCCTCACTATTCTTGGCACTAACTGACACTTGAAATGGTGCATGGTACATTTTTTACTATATTTTAAAGTATTTTTTAATATCATCGAATGTGACTGAGCCTCTCTCCTGCTACTGGATATTAACTTTATTCAATTTGACCTTCATTCTCAAGCCAACTCTATCCTAGCAGCTACCTTGACAGGACTCATTCAGAACAAATATTGTAGCCATCGAAGGTTAACTTCATGCACCCAAAGACCTCCCACTACTCTCGTATTAGCTTAAAATGACGAATCCCATCAACCTTTTCTAATGAAGTGACCTGTACCGTTTGTCACATGCAGAGAGTAAACAGGCCAATCGTGCTGCATCTCTTCTTGATCCATTCAGGACTTCATAGCCTTAAACGCACGCCTGTGCTGAATTCACCCAGTACAACCATTACTTCTGTATCCCCTTGACCTCCAAGAGTATCCACTATACCATCACACACACTGCTCAGAGCAGCTGCAACAGGGAAGCAGGAAAAATATGTTTTGCTATATGTTTGCTAAGTGTTGCATAACAACCTGGTTGTCACACAGCCAGATGAGCCTAAATGTCACTGGTTAGTTTTTCCCGCTCTGCCAAAAAGGCTACCACGATACAAAGACAGCGCTAGACACTTATGCCCCTGATAATGCCAAAGTGAGCCTATGTCTGTGGCACCTTGAAGCAAGTCTTCTCCAGTCAGAAGAGAGAAAAATATAATGAGAAGAAATTCCAGTAGAGATAGAACATAATTTCCAACATGTATGTATGTATATGAAAATACGAATGTATCTATACTAACTAGAAGTCCAGTTACCCCTGCTCAAAAGAGCGGAATTCAAACCAGAGGTAGCGCAAAAAAAGAGTGTAATTATCAAGGGGAAGGAGTACCTGTCCTGTTAGGGGAGGCCAAAGTTTGGCATATTTACTCTTTCAACAGGCAGGCTGTGCAACGGTTTCATTATAGGCAACAATCATACATCAGCCTATAAATACATACAGGGGTTGAACAGCAGGTAACGGAAAGAATTATTTCAACTCACAGGCAACGCTGCTACGAAAACAAGCGAGAACAGACTGGCCACAAAAACAAACAAAACTTTAAACATTAGAAGTATCAAGAGCTAGATCAATCTTCCACCAGATGCAGAAGGTACAAAAACGTAAATGGAATTAAAATGAGGTTTTATCAGAATACGAGACACAGTTGCCTGCTACAGTGGGGAGCTAGAATTTATGATTCAGAAAGCAGGCTCGTTCAAAACATCTTCTTAAATCATAGCCGTCACCAGCCTAATGAAATTGATATGAATTTACACAGGATCAGGACAAAATAAAAAATCCTTTCTTAAAAATCTTATCCAATGAAAAATAACTAGGAGGAAGAAGTGGTCCCAGAGGCTAAGTTAATAGGAGACTCAGTAGACATCACTTCAATTTCTTTGCTCTTTCACTTGCTATAAAATTAAGTTTAATGCACTAAACAAGTGGGAATAATTTATTTAAAACCGGGGAACATGCAAAGATACTCGTGTTTGTTCAAAAGGTATATAAAAACTGTTTTTCAAAGTCTACATAGGTTTTAGACATTAAACCTGGAATTCCTTCGGATTCTTCCAATTCTTCCATTGCAAATGTATCTTAATGATTAAAGGCAAAAATTGCAGAAAGTGTCAGCTGATTTCAGGTCAACTGCATAAACATTAGCAAAAATTAATGTAGCACAGATTCCAAGGCAATTAGTGGTAAAACATTAGAAAATATTTTCTACAGATCAAAATGGATAGTCTTCAACATTATTTGAAGAACAACAGTGAAATCTTATGTCCAGAGACATAATTAAAAAAAAAAAAAAAGTTGCGCAGCCAGGGAAACTAACAAGATTGCCCATCACTACTTGGATTCTAAGTCACATTCACGTGACGTTACGAATATCACTTTTTAAGTTACACTTCTTAGCTTCCTATAAAAACAGCAATCAGTAAAGCCATAGCGACTTTACTACTGCTGTCTGTATTTAGAAAGTATTAATAGACTTCAAACAGAATACACTTTCTGAATATAAATTGAAAAATAATTTCTCTAAAAATATTGAAAAATAATTTCTCTAAAAATATAGTACTCTGCAATTAATTTTCTTTCTCCTAAATTATGTTAATAAACGATATTCTTCTATTTAAAGCTTTCAGTAGTTATGTGTGTTTGAATTTTTTTCACAAGAAATGCAAAATTTTAAATAGTTATATGACATCACAAGTCAATACTCAGATTATAACTCAAGGGATAAAAAAAAAAAAAAACTGCAAGCTTAGTAGTTTAATGTTAAATGTATTAAGCCTCATGCAACTTGCATGTTCCTTTGACTTAGCTTGGAATGTGTGCTTTTGGAAAAGGGATACTACTCCAGGTCTAGGTATGTAATTCCAAACGGGGGAAAACCATAGCTATAACCAAATCCTTCTAAAAATTCTGACTACCTCCCAGTACTCTTGCAGGCACTGAGGTGGTCACTTGCCACAGTTAAATGACTTTTGCTGCCTTCCTCTTACTTTCATTGTTTCCTATAAGATTAATGCCATTAATGCTTTTATAAGCATTCAAAAGCATCATAAAATTAGTTATACCTTCCCTGCAAATTAATAGAGAATGGCAGGAATTTTAAAAACAAAGTAACTTGTGATTTTTTTTTTGAAGAGACTTTTTCTTTTGGTATCAGCCATTGCTCACTCGAAACTTTTTAGCTGCACAGGTTAAGGAGAGAGGTAGAATCTGTAACTATGTGCATGTGCGCACACAAGGGAATCTAAAACATAAGAAAAATATGGAAATGCAAACTAGCTGCTTTGTACTTCTTTCATTACAATAAAGCAGCTATGAAAACAGCTTAAATAAGCAGAGCGCTCTGTTTCAAACTCCAGAACAAATACATCATCTATATCACTTAGTACCGTCCCCAACAGTAAAAATAAGAGACTTAAAGTTAACATTTTGTATTCCCAAATATTAGAAATATGCCGAAATAATACTGCCGTTGGATTTCTTATATTTTATATCTAAATAGTAAACTAGGAAATCCTCATCGAGACTACACTGGGACGAAATTGGGCATGCATAGTTAAGCAAAAAAATTAAAACTATAAGATGTTGCAATTATCCCTATGCAAAGCACTTTTCCAAGAAAATTCAGGGTTAAAGTTTCATTGAAAAAAAATTAAAAATGAGTCAAGAATGAAAATGTAGAGTTTGGATATCTTCACCACCTTTCTTCAGCCCTGTAACAATACATCAAAGGAACAGGAAAGAATTACCTTTTAAGTAGTAATTCAGTTTGGGGCCCTAAGCATCGAAAAGCTTTAATAATCTGTATATTACTAACATAAGAGAACACTGCTCAGACATACTACGCTTATTTGGTGTACATATAGGTGCATGCAGTTCTTACAGACAACATTTGGAGAAATTTATCTGGATTTGGCACTCCGCAAAAATCACTAGAAGAGAACAGATATGAATCATAGGGAATTAAGCTGAGTGACTGAGCACTGGAACAGGTTGCCCAGAGAGGTTGCGGAGTCTCCTTCCCTGAAGATACTCAAAACCCGCCTGGACACGATCCTGTGCAATGTGCTGTAGATGACCCTGCTTGAGCGGGGGGGGGGGGGGGGGGTGTTGTTGGACTAGATGATCTCCAGGGGTCCCTTCCAACCTCAACCATGCTGCGATTCTGTGAAACAACATTTAGAGTAGCTTGCATTTAATGAATCTATTCAATAAACGGATATTAAAACCAGGTGTCTGCTGTAAGAAAATTTTCTGTTTATAAGAACATTTAGCTTAGCATGCTTTAAAATTGTGTATACAGATGGATGTGTGTTACATAAGAAAAACTACGTAAAATTTTACCTACAGTCAAGTATTATCAGCTACTAAAGACCCCTCATTTAAATGAATGCAAAACACAACAGAAATCAAGTATTCCTGTTTGGTAAGGTGGAAGAAAATTTTATTCAAATATAGAAGCTGAATTCTTTCACTCATGTTTTGTATGAGTTTAACATTCCACACAGAGCGTTTTCCTGCACCAGACTGCTTTCAGCTTGGTTTGTATCTGTTCAAAACACACATTACATCCATAAACTTATTTACTCTGGATCCCAGAACCAGCTACACACCTCTACTGTCAACAAAAGATGCAGTGTACTTAAAGCCAAACCCACTTTTCTTTTGAGCCAACTATTTCTTATTGGGTCATTCCGGTCTACTTTCATTTTACACTACTCAAACACCTTGGCGGGGGTTCATGGAGAGGAACAGTAAAGGAAAGAAGAGTTTTGTACAACTGCTGTATGGAAGGATCACACACACAAGAGGCACTATACAACTAACTAGTCTCACTCCAGTTTTTGAATTTCATTTTCTTATTTTTCCAGTTTATGTTAGAATACTTTCATTAATTTATCATCCCGTTTCCTCTCAGTTGTTAAGCTGGGTTATTAAAATATTATTGTTCTCACTTTTTTCTGGCATGGCCTGCTCCGCTTTGTGTAAGGCCTTGTGTAAAGGATTACCATTTTAAGTATCAGAACTACTCTGTCAATGCATATTTATAACTAAAAATTAAATTGTGCATAAATACCACACCTTGAAATAATTTCAAAAAAAAAAAAATTAAGAAGTTATATTTCTGAAGCACTTGACTCCTATTTTTATTCTTCAAAGCAAGCTCACATCAAAAGTTTCATTTAAGTCTTCGACCCCAAAAGGGGGTCAATTTTGCTATGAGCTGTCACACATTCACTATTATAGAATAACTATTGCACAGCAACTGCATTCATACAGAGAGCTATTTCCTATTTCAATCCTTCATGTAGTCAAACAGACATTTCAGAAATAAGAGCATAATGTTTGGGACAAATAATAGCCTGGCTGTACGACCTGCTGCTGGCTCAACACACTGCTGGATTCCCAGAAGTGAGAAGCAACTGGAAAACTGGGAGCTCTGTCAAGATGACATATACTCAAGAGTGCTCTCTCATTATTCAGCTTACATTTTTACTATTGTGCATAGAGGCGATCAAAGCAGTCAAAAACACTCCGTGGTTGTCCATGCAGAATAGAGCTAAAAATTTTGCAATCTGCTTTTTAACTGAAAATTGTGGCAGGGTCTAATATCTCGATGTATGTTTATTTTTGTGAAATGAATTGGTCTCCTAGTACTTTATTTTAATAAGAGAGGATGAAGGTCAAAAGTGGGTTATAATGGTATGAGCCTAGATCCAGAAGAAAAGGGCTTCTGTTAGTAGGCTGTAGCTTTTAGCAAGTAGCTCCATAGCTTGAAATCTATAACTAGAATACAGTATTGTTTAAGGCACGGACAAATTTAAGGCATGTTATTTGCAGCGCGGCACCCTGCAGCAACATCAATTGCCTCCAACTGTCTGAATTGCCTCCAAATGAGTCAGGCATACTACTGCTGCTCTGAAAGGAACTTCAGGTGAATACATATGAGTTGAGGAAATAAATCAGTGCTCACTGCTCTTTACTCCATCTGTATAGCAGCAATCGACAAAAACGTTTATTTCCCTCCATTTTGCAGCGCAACCTCAGAAGATTTGTACTTAGTCACCCATCTGAATACAGGAGAAACAAATATCCCTGTTTCATACTCCAGTATTACTAAAGGCGGATGGTTACTGTGCGTAGATAAAGAGAGTCTTGTGATATATGTCATAGCTGTGCATAGTTCTTTAAACGACACTCCTGCATCCCTGTAGGCACTTCGCAGAGCATATGCACTGTTCAAAACAGTCAGGAAATACTAGGTGATCAGAAAAGAAGTTAAAGGACTCGGTTACTTTTCCATACTATTAGTAATAATAAAGACTATAAAATACTCCACACATTATTATGACCTAAAATACTGCTCAGATTATTGACCCTAACAAAGGGCAATGATCCAGTTGTGAACTTCAACAGATAGGGCCTGCCAACTTTTCTTGATGCAATTTTCTTGATGTAGTTGGCTTTAAAGCCATTAAACCCATCAAAACTTTTTTACCATGGGAAATTCTCCAAAGCATTTTCAGGCCATATCTACCCAACACAGAAATAGTATCTAGAAAAGCTTTAGTTCACTGCTTCTATTGCTTTTTTATAGCAATGCTGAGCACAGAAAAACACTCTACTGTCCAGTATTTTTTCCACGCTATCATGCTGCAGATCCAGGTGGGTATCTAAACTGTTTCTTCAGCAGTAAAAGGATCCTTGGAGAAAGACTAGCTTTCTGGCTGGTACTGATATCACATGCTTTTGGTTGCAGTTTTAGGTGATAAAATAATGGTATACGTGGAACTCTTACACTTTTATTTTTGGGCTCAAGAAGTTAATTTAAGCTCTGAGATTTCTTCTTCCTGTCCCAGTAGTGGATCAAGTTCTGGAACTTACTTCTCTTAGCTAATTATTTAATTATCACTTTGCCTACCTGTTTATTGCCATCCTCCTCCATCAACATATTTGTTTTCTACTGAGAGACAGAATACCAAATTTCAATCCTGTGCCATAACCATTAGTTTTTTAAATGATGCCGTAGTAAGGCAAACTAGTGAAATTGAATGTACAGTCACAAATGCATTTTTAGCTGTGGGCTTCTGTTTTACTTTTCTTACATATAAAGGTAATAGGATGTTAAATGCTGCGTGCTGTGTTTAAGTTTGCTTACTACATACTACTTTTGCTTTATCACTATTTTAAAATTAAATTTCCAAGTCCTTAGTAATAATGCACGCTCCTTCCCCAAACTGAATCACCTACACACAAATTCTTGTGCTTGAGCAGAAAATAGGGTTGTTTTTCTGACACCATTTCCTGTGTACGTAACAGCAGCATATTCTCCAGTTTTAGAGCCCTTCTACTGACATATTTTATAGGTCACATACGCTGACTTCCCAAACTTCTGGTCAGTTGGACCCAGACATTCAGAATGTCTGACATTCTACAATGACAGAAACTTAGGACTGGCTTGATAAATAGATCTGGACACTTCTTCTTAAACAAGATCTTTACACATATACACCTTCAACTGAATTTATTAAAATCTTAAATTTTAATACAGGCCATTACAATATGAGTACTCTAAAACACTGTGAAACATCTACAAACTTCAGGATACAGAAAACACTTATCTGTACTAATCTCATTAGAAAACACAGTCAAACAACTAGTTTTTAGAGATGAGAGATCAGCTGCACAGTGTTGTGGAAACTGCAGTTAATGTTAAGGACCATGTTCTATGCACTTCACCTTCTTATACAACCTAGAATATGCTTTTAAAAAGATGATTTTTGTGTAGTGATGCATGCTTCCAATATTCTCTCTTACTCAGCCTATCTAAAGTGGAAGAAATGTATAAACATCTCAGATTGCCCTTGAAGTCCAGGGTGCAAATACAGAAAACAGTATTTTACTACCTATCACCGACTTCACATTCAATATTCCTTCTCATCCATTCCCCAGTTATCCTCCTCGTATTTCCAAAAAGCTGTCTTTTCAAGTGAGTTACAGCTATCTACCTGCCTATTCAAAAATCGCTTGCTCAGCAAATACCACTAGTAAAACACGAACAAAAACATTCAGTAGCTATCAGCATACTTTCTGCATCATTGACCAATGTGGCCATTTGCAGACCAATGTAACACAAACTCATAGCCCACATTATACAAATTTCTCTAAAATTCAGAGGTTAATCACATTTCTGCTAATATTTTATGTTACATATAGCTTTTAAAAAGTTTTCAAAAGCTTCAGTAAGAAGTAGATTTGCAGAGTTCTTTTTCTTCAACAGGCTGTTAATCTAATACACCAAAGTACTATGGCAAACATTTAAAGGATAACAAATTAAGTGAAGGTACCTGGAAATAATAATTGAATTCAGATAAAGTAGGAGATAAGATCTGAATTGGGACAAAATTCATGGAAAGACAACAATATTACGCAAACTGTTTCCACAATGACATCTTTAAACAAGAATTATCCACTTATCAATATATTGTCAGCTGCTGAAGAGAAAAGGAACAGAAGCTAGAAAAAGCTTTGATCAGACAAGAAATTGAAAGAGTCTGTCATTTTTCCATATTATTACTATTAAAAATTAAATACCATAATACAGTGACAGAAGAAAAAGAAAGAAAATACAGCAGTCAAAATGAGAAAATAAATTGCTTTCAGTGTGTTTAAATTATTCTGAAACTGCTGGAAAGCACATGAAGATGTTCAGAAAAAAAATTTGATCCTGAAACCACCTGAGAATTCAACAGGAGATAGTCCATACAAGTGAACCTCATATGCTTTATATAATTGCTTCTTAATAACTCATAAGAAACGCAAAGACAAAAAATTGAAATTATTTAACCTGTTGTGCAACCAAGGCAGACCCATCCTTTCCCTCAAATCCGAGAGAGTCAGTCTGTTCCACATGATTACCATTTATAACTGAACAGCACAGTTTCCAGATTTTATTGCATAAAAATGTTATTGAATTTCAATAACAGCATAGATACAAAAGGCTCTCAAGTTCTATTATTCCATATTTTACTGTAATAACAGGCAAAATTTAACAGCTGAAGATTATCAACTGCCTATTTTGATTTGACTCATAAACTTTCAAATAGATAAGCAAACTACAATGCTTCTAAAATAAGCTCAGCTTTCTCTCTCTTGATCTACCCTCTGTTTACATTCTTTCTTTTCAGTATATCGTACGCAAAAGATCCCTACTTCTTAATTTTATCTCATAAAAAGCATAATTAAGTCTCATATACTACTAAAACCCCCATAGGTGTTTATAAAATCATTTCAATCATTGCAAAAAAGATGACGTAGTGTAAACTGTAAGTAACACCATAAATAAGACCGAGTCCAGACTGCTTGAGAGAGAGGTTTAATGTCGGGAATCCTGCATTACTACAAGTGGGAGACGGAGGAATTCTGGAAAAAAAAAAGTTGCTGTTTCTTCTTTCACCTTGTAAAGGAGTACGAAATAGAAGAGTCAAATTAAAATCTAGCTGATAAAATACAGGATTTGTGCTCCCACTTGAGGAGGAGGAATGTGGGACAAGTCGAAGACAGGCAAAGGCTTCTCTGTAAGACTTGAAAATTATTTTAATTCACGAAAGAAAATAGACTGAAGAAATATACAAAACAAATACTCTTCTATCAGGAAGTTTGTCAGGGTATCAGAAACGAGTTAAACACACATATCTATTTATGAATACTCCAAATTAGCCTAATTACAAGTAACAAAAATCTACAAAATGTTTCGGTGAGGATGTAAAGATGGAGTTGTTTCATCCACATTGAATGTAGAACATATTAGTCAACCACAATACATTGGAGAGAGCTCAAAAAACAGAGTGCATCTTATGAAACTATGATGTTTTCTTGACAGTAATTTACGTAACAGGAACTTCCTCTTCTTTCCTCAAAGCAAAGAGGCACCAAAAATCCCCTTCAGAACTATGTATATAAAAATAAAACTAGAACGCGTTCACTAAGTCAAGTGGCAGTTATTTACTGCAGACACTGTAATAAAAAAGGTAAACCATATTTTAGGAGCATTTTGCTATTCATGGCTGACACGAATAAAGCCCTCTGCAATGAAATGGACTATTTATGGATAAAAAGGAGCTGCTGAACAATACAAGTTTTCAAATCAGAACACCATCAACACAGTGAAAGATTTAGGAAGTCAGATTAACCCTTATTTTAGTGGCTCACTTCCAATATAAAGCTCAACGTTTTCTATGCCCATGTCTGTAAGAAAACGGTACAGATAGCGTTTTTTTCCTCAACAATATTACAGTAAGACCAATGACTTAGTTACATCTTAAGATTTCTCCAGACTCGGCAGGAAGTTAGAGATTTTATTTCTGTTAAAGATTGAGTGGCAGCAGCAATATATTTACGACAGGAATGCTTAATAACATATTCACTCAGCAGAGTTCTGACAAAGAACTGTTTTGACCATCTGAAATCCATTTTTCCAGGATTTTTTGATTAACTTACAGACCTTTAGGTTGACTTGTAGATGGAGGGAAAAAAAAACCAAATAAACAGACTTCAGGCAAATATAACATTTTGCAATAATCCAAATATATTTTTGATAGTTCAGGAGTACCTATCAAATTGGAAGTGGCACCATTATACAATGAGAATTGAGTCCAAAGCAATTTATTTCAATTATAAACTACAGGGAAATTAACTTTCACGGAGAATCAGAATGGTAGACGTCATATTTTCCAATCATGGAAATGTCATGAAATTTTGTGTGATACAGTCCACTTTAGCATGTTTCTGAACAAGATTATTATCTTACTCTTAAACATTTTCCCCCTAATAGGTAAAATATTTTCTTTCCTTTCCAGGATCACTTATAACTTTACTACTTAATATGCCTGTCAAGACAGCTGATTTTATAAAGTTTTGTGTGTGCCAAATATGTATGCTGGACAGGATGGAGGGCTTGAAAATCCATTACTGGTAACTTTTTTTTTTTTCCCCTTCATAAATTATATATTCAAACTCAAGGTTCAAGAGACAAGTACGACTGAAAACTATCACATGCAGGTATACTTTCTCATCTTAAGGGAGGTTGTTTTCCTATGTATCAATACGTTCTAGTAGCTTAATGTATCCTATCCTTTCCCAATTTTTTTCCTGCACAGAGGAAGAATCTCTGTTATAGCTTTTTCTTCAGTTCAGCTATTTAGGACAGACAAACTTGAATATATCTGAGCCCCAGGAAATTTTTGCAAACAAAAATACCAAATAAGAAAAACGATGTTGTTTTCTACAAAAGTTATTTGATTAGCAGAAAGTTAACTTATAAATATCAAATTAAGGCACTAAAAGAAATGAAACAACACATGCAAAATTGTGAGCCACTGAAAACTGATCACTTTTCTTTAAAATAGTCAGTTTGGTTTGTTCTTCCGTTTCCTGAATTGCTCAAGAACACACCTGTAGAATCAGCACACTGTTTAGACATGCCCCCATTAAGCTATGACATTCAGGCAAAAATTAAATAAATCATAAAAAGGCCTTTCTTTGAGGAAAAGAAGAAACAGCACGAGTCCAATTTTTTCCGTTCATCAAACTCAGACATAATATGGATCAATTCTATAACCTAACTCTTTACAGAGACTGAATACAACAGTAATAGTATATTTTCATTGCTAATTAAGAGAGAACAATAGCAAAGAAGTAGAACTCCAGTATACAGCGGGCCACAGACTTTCTCTTCTATCTTGTATTCAAAGTGATCAAAGCCTGGCAAAGCTTATCATCACTTACGCAATCTGGCCTAACAGTATATAGATACAACAGTCAGTATTTATTTAAGATAGCTCATTTTAAATAATCACCACACAATATAAATCAGCCTACTGATCCAGACAGTAAACACAGAATTCATACAATAAACCATTTCTACCAGCTCATACTGAATCGCAGGGCCTCTAGACATGGGGACTAAGCATGCCAAATGTTCCGCAATGGATGTGGACTGAACACAGCCCATTGCTCACACAAACCTTCTCCAGATAATTAACAGCTATCACTCACAAAGATGAATCTGAACAGCTATCATTAGAAACTATTACATCAGCCTGATTTCTTTAGGATAATACTACTGTACTCTTCACTTTATTTCATAAAAAGGAAAAAATGATTATTTTTAATATGCATAGCATACATTTATTATGATAAATGTCATTCTAATTTGAGCAAGTCAGAGTTGCAAGTTTTGTTGATCTCACCATGGAAACTGAATTTCAAAACTTGATATTAAACAGGTATAGAAATAACCAATCTTATTTTTGGAATAAACATGAGATCCTAAATTAAGCCAGTCATATTTAACACTGCAGTTCACTTAATAGGCGATATATTTTCTGTTAATGAGAAGGTCTACCGAGAACCTTAGAAATAACGCAGATTCCGGTACAGGTATCTTCTGTATCTAACTCTCAATGTGCATTTCAATACTTTACCAAAACCAGCTAAGGGTTTTATAATCTGCAAGGCAGATAGCAGCTCCGAAGTCACTGTAACAACTCTGAAGTCATTGTAAAGTATGTTCAAGATCTGAGACTCTTACTTTTTAACCATCCAAGTTTCCAAACAAAATCAAAATTGAAACTAAGCAATAGCTTTAATATACATCATGTAAAGATACATATTTGTTTGATATTCCATCTTACATTCTTCTTGGACAGCACAACCTGTCTTATTAAATTCAAGATCACTGTAGAAATCGCAGGTATTACATCTGAGAAAGAAAGACAATAGAGATATTCTGGTTTTAAAGGACAGTTTCAATGATTAATGCAAAAAAAAAAAAAAACAAAACCCCAAGCATCTGATGCCAACTCAAAATTAGGCAGCTGAATGTTATAATTATACATTATTGACTCTGTGCTTATTATCAGCTACTAATTTAAATCCAGTATTCTGAACTTTTCCCCTTCTTCAAACTTCTTACAAACGCTAATGAAACACGTATGTGCTGCTGATCTGTAAATACACATATCAGTCTCACAGCACAGCACAGCACTCAAATTTCTAGGTTGAAAGTGAGGTCAGGTTAGTGTATATTCAAGCTAGAAAAAGAAATTCTGGCGTGATCAAAGCTTTACTTGGGAAGGGAGCGTAAAAACTTCTAGTGAAACCTCACTAGTACACTTATCTGCTAAAATGCCATCTCAACTTCTATTTGACTAGAAATAGTATTTACTCCAGGTCTTGTGATTTGAAGATGCTGGAGGCAAAGGGGAAAAAAAAAATCCATAACTAATTTGAAGCCATAATCATTTTCTTTGATTATAAAGCCAGTATTTTACCTCAAGTAAAGATGACCAGACTTTCCACTACGTCTTAGCTGAAAAACGTTACAGAAACTTGTATTATACAGCAAATAGACAACATGGCTGCTTCCTGGCTGTTAAGTAGAGACTTGGGGGGAGGAACCCTAAAGTCCACGTTAGTTTGCCATTAAGTTGTCAGCTACTGGGGCACAACATTCCATACATCTACAGTCCCTCCAAACGACAGTTGATAGTACCAGAATTTGTTCTACTGTGATACATATTACAGGAATATATCTTCACATTTGTTCAAATGTACCTTATATTCTTTCTTGGGAGAAAATTCTTCCTATATACATATATAATTTTCAGTTAAATTTTCTTTTATTCATCAGAACAACCTGATGCACAAAGCCTAACTTAAAAACAAAAGCATAACAAATGCACCAATGGGGGAAAATAAGAAGAAAGTAGTTTGAGTGACCTGCATAGGAAAGGGTGGAAAGGATCAAGAAATGGCAAGAAACTGTAAAGGGAGCGAGGGAGGGAAAGGAGGAGGAAAGGAAGGTGCAGTCCAAATGCTTTATATTATATTTCAATGATGTAAGGTAGCCCAGTTTACCCAGAGAGTACTTTCTAGCTGCTTTGAACCACTCCAGTACTGCAAAAACTACTGAAAACATACTAAGGACCATTGAGATTAACTGGGACATTAAAGTGGATATATCAGATGCTGAGATCACCACAAATATCACTTTTTCACTTGGTGAATTTTTTTTTTTTACTGTTCATGTACAAGAATAAAAGAATGAAGAAAAATTCTATGTAAAAATCTCTATAAAGAGATACAAGTAAGAACACGCATCAGCAATTTCAAAGGAAATTTCTCATAAAGATGGTGTAGCGTCTCTCTACCTGCAGCTTACAAAATATAATAATATTTTGTTATTATTATTATATTTTATAATTATATATATTATATATATATTATATATATTATTATTATATTTCGTTATTCAGTATTTTTTTATTTGTATACAAATAATTTGTAGGGACACATTAAAGATGCATTAACTTGCACTAAAGATTATCATGCATTTTACTGTCCAATTTTGAGGACATGTCTTGACGTATTGAAATAACAAGTTGATCAAGGTTGATATTCCTCAACAGTAATTATTTGAAGCAATAATCATTATCCGTTACCTAACGGGAAGTATTTAAAGAGTACTTTTTCAAAATAGGCCGCTTAAGTCACAAAGTACACTACAATCCAGGTTTAGTCAGATCATGCTAGTTACTATTTAACGGAAGTGAGTCGCTTCCTGTCATCAGGGCAAAAACAGTGAGCGACTTCCATTTCAAGTTTGAGCATTTTGTGCTCCTACAAAGACCTGTCTCCTAACTTTTATTTTGATGACACTCCATGTGAAGTTTGCTTTCAGGTTAAAAAAATAAAAATAAATGAATGCACTAGAATATCTTAATTCCTTCCTTCTGCTTCTGAGCACGTTCCACATTTTGACTTCCAAATAGAGGTCTTGGCTCTCCTTCCACTGCAAAAGTCCGTAACTTTGGATTCCTCTCCACCTCCCCCATCAACTTCTGGTTAGAGACAGAGCAAATTTTTATGTGGCTTATTTGGCAGAGAGCAAATGAGTCCCACCTTTTAGAAGACAGATCTCTGGTAAGAAGCAGTGAGGAACATCCAAACACCTTCTCCTAATATGTGAGCTGCTAATTCCCTTCAGGATTGTTTTTTCTCTTTCCCATTAACAACATTTTCAATTAGTATAATCATAAAAAGTTATTTTGTACATGCAACATGTAGTACATGGGTCATGCATTTGTGTCTGCAACACATGACATTGCTTTTTGTACTTTTTGTACTTCTGCAGAAGTACAACAATTTCAGTAGCAGCAATATAAGCATGCAGCAATATAAGCGGCATATTCAGGAACAGAATGCATTCAGCTTAACCTCAAGCTATAATAGCTCAGAGTTGCATTCTCTCCAAAGTTTACTAAAAGGCTCATTAATCACTGCAAGTTAGAAATAATGAGAAACTTAAACCACAATGAAATACAGATTTCCATGAAAATTCATTACATGGAAGAATTACAAACAGCATGTAGTAAGCGTCAATGACTTTTTCATGTTTTTAAACAATATTCACAGATCTAATGAGTTTCCCAACAAGGAAACAGCAACAATGGGCAGAATCGGGACTTCATCTAGGTGCAGTGCCAATTTTCTAAAAACATCTTTCTAAATACCCTGCAATCTGATCTGCACCACCCGTGCCATGCACACTTTGCCTTCACAAATGAAGAACAGTAACTGGGAGTGTTACTGCAAGGCCCACAAGCAGTCAGGTTCAGACTAGTGAAACCCTTTACGCCACCAAACCGGTACCCTGCTTGAACCTAGGTCTGTGGCGGCTCAGAGTCTGCGCTCAAAAGGGCTGCAAGCTCTCTCGGCTGTGCTTTAGATGCTCTTTCAAAGCAGGTTTCCGATTGAGAGCTGATAAGCGAGGCTGGTAGCTGCTAATCCAACCACCGAGCACAATAGACAGCTAATCTGCCTTCTCATATGGTGTATTGGACTACTTTCAGAGCTTTCGACTGGAAAGTATATAACCTCAATAGCTTCAGTAGTCAGTTATGTGAAATATTTTGCAAAGAAGCATATCTGAAACAACACATGCGTAGACTTAGACTCCATCACTTGGACTGCATTTTACTTGACTACTGCATGTACATGTTGGAAGTCAAACTGACAACATATACATATAGATGCGTACAGATCTTCAGAATTAAAAGTCTGACTACAAATTTCTCAACATGCATGATGATATGTCTTCTTCACTAACAACATGCAAATAATATATATACTAATTTTACTAGCAGCAATTTTTGCAAATAATGTTTCAAAACCAAACTCATGTACTTCCAATTAGTTTTGGACCTCGAATCCAATGATATTATCATAACTGTCCCTTCCACCTTAAAAACTACAAATCTATTTTTAAGTGAGTTCAGGTAAAGATGAATACTTTTAAACGTAGAAATACTTTTGAAAGCACCAAACTGACTCGTTGTGTGGGTGAGAGCAACGAAAAGAAGATAAGCAATTATGTTTCCTCAAAAACAAATAAAAACTCGATATATAGTTTTTGGCTAAACACACCGAGGCTTTTGCTGCATAACAAAAGCCTCAATATAAACAGTTTGGGACAGTTCCCACCTGAAGACCTTTTCTCAAAATACACTTTTAAACGATTAAGTAGGCATAGCTTGAAAAGACCCGAAACCCGCACAAAGCGTGAGGGATATACTGAAGCTCCAGAAGCGCCGCTCCAGCTGGGAGTTTTGAGAGTGAGTCTCACCCCGTCACCACCTCTGGCCCCTCCTGCCGAGACGCGGGTAGCTCCAGGGCTACGCCGGGAGCCGCGTCCTGCGCTTACACACGCGCCGGGAGCCGCTCAAACTCCACAAACCCGGCGGCTACGATCCCACCTCAGAACCAGGGCCGCCGAGACCGAAACCGGTGGCAGAGCCGCTCCCGGGCTCTCCCCGCGGCCGGGGCCGCCACGCGCGGCCGCCACCTGTCGCTGAGGGGCAGCCACGCGCCGGCCCCAACGGTCGCCGCCGCGCGCCGCGGGGGCCCCGGCCCGCCGCGCGCCCTGGGGGTGCTCCGGAGCCCCGCCGAGGAGCGCGGGGAGGGGGGGGGGAAGGGGCCCCGGCCTGGTGGAGGCCGGAGGCGCGCGGCGCGGCCGGGGGGCGAGGACGGCGGCGGGCGGATGGCCGGCCCCGGTGGCGTGGCGCGGCGGAGCTGCTGCCCTCACCCCCTGCTTGCGGCGGCACCCCCGGGGCGGCGGCACTTACTGTGTGCGCGGAGAGGGGCGCGGCGGCGGCGGCGGCGGCGGCGGCGGCGGCGGCAGGGGAACGGCAGGGGCAGGGGCGCGCCCCGCGGCCGAGCGGACCGAAGCTGCCCGCGCGGAGGGCGGAGGCGGGGCAGGGGGCGGGGCGCGGAAGGGGCGGGCGGGGGCTGTGCCCGGTGGTCGCCACCGCCCGGTGAGGGCGGCGCGGGGGGGGGGGGGGGGGGGGGAGGCGGCCTGCGGCGGCGCAGCGCAGGGCGGACCGCGGCCGGCGTGAGCAGCAGGACAGAGCCCAGGGGGTGCTGCTCGCGCCGCCCTGCCTTGGCTTTCGGCAGCAGCGGGCGGGCGACGCTGCAGCTACTTCACCAGTTCTGTCGGTTGTAGAGGTGTGAAAAGTTAAAGAGAGTCTCGTATTTTCACGCTCGGTCACATTTAAATGAAATGAGGCAGGAGTTAAAAGTGATGGAGGAAGATGACCAAAAGCCTAATTTCACTACGAAACACGACTAAGAGCAGAATGCAACCGACGGTTCAGCAGCGTGCCGAATTTTGAAAGCCCACATGGAAAAAGCTACTGTTGAAAAAACTCAACTAGAAGGAGGAAAGGAGAAAGATCAATTACTTCAAATCAGTTATTTATTTTCTAGAAAGTAATTTGATGAGTGTGCTGAATCTGCCATTAGAGGTGGTGCTGCTAGTCTTCGTAAAAACAAACGGTTGAAGAATTACCATGGAGAACGGATCCAGTCTCCAAGCTCGTCTCCTTTCAATCACGGTTGCTTTTTTTCTTTCCGCAAGTCATACCCATAGTAACTTATCAAACCTCACGTCCTGGTAAGAGGAAGGAAGTGCTACTTAGTGTAGGAGATTGCATCAGTTCAGTTCCTGTAAGTGGTTTCCAAAAAGCAGAACAGGTAAGCTCACCTTATATGCCACACCTGCAATAAAACTTAAGTATATTCCACTCACCATCTTTTTCCATAAACATATTTTGCAACATCAGCAAAACATCTGTTTACAACTCGTGCAGCAAGCCAGTTTAAGTACCCAGATGGCCAGAGTTTTAGCTCTTCCAAATTACTGATTAAAGTAATCGTGAAGAACTCGGATGACAAAGCTGTTTGAGGTAACTGAAACAATTAGCAACAGAAGAACGTAAATCTGATTGTATTACGTATTGCTCCATAGACTAACACAAGTCACAGCTCCTAATCTGTGATATTTAGAAGGGACATTATCAACTACAAAGTTTTTTTTTTTTTTCCTGGACGTGAAGTTATCAGTGATTCAGCACTGGTAAACGTAGTTTTTAAGTTCAATTTGGACATATGCCCACTTCATGCCTAGAACCCTGGGTAACCAGTACTAATATTCTGTTCGAGTGTCATACGTAGCAACGGGCAAAAATCAGAAGGTGTTGAGGGCAACAGCTGGAAGAGCTTTGAATTCAGCTTTTCCCCCAATGACTAGATTTTGCGTTGAGAGTGTCCCTTTAAAAAGGTTCAGATACAACAGAAGTTGACTCATTTTAGATTTAGATCTTATAAGAAAGCTACCACTAAACTGACTTAACAGTTGTTAAGCATCAATGAATATTATACAAACAAACATCTGCTTTATAAATGAAGTAGCAGCAACATGGACTTCTAGGAGGTTGAGTCTCTGCAGGATTTATTTGAAAGATTATGATGTGGCAAATACACTGTGATTTTACATAATTTAGTTTTGAGAGTAGCTTATGGTAACTACAAACATTACTGAAAATGCCTGCTCCCAGTCATTACTTTTCTGGTATAAGCGTGAGTTCGCCAGGTAAATGAAGGAATGGATATTCAAAGTGCGGTTCTACTCAGAAAATTGGCAACATTCTATGTCTTGGCAAATCCCACATAAAATCTGCTCAGTTTACAGATGAAAAAGACAGCTTTTTCTAATTGCCAGGACAATAAGCTGAGCTTGAAATATTAACATTAACAAAAAATATATATATATATATATATATTTAAGGACAGAACATCAAGGACATCATTATACAATGTTCTCATGATTCTGTACATTTTTGTTTTCTGAATGTAACGTCTATTAATTCAATGCATTCATAAAACTAATGCATGTACATAAGCAACTACAAAGTCAGGGTTTCAAGGGATTCTGTTAGTGTTACTGCTAATGCCACAGCTTTGCTTCTTTAATAGGAATAAAGAGGAAGAAACTCAAGCCACTGAGCAGAGTATGCATTGGGCAAGTCTGTTCTGTAAAGTGGTGCTGCTTCTAGTCACTTTTTTGGTTCATCACTGTACTTAAACTGTTTTAATACCAATTTACCTCAATATTAATAAATGTGGAAGAACAATTAGAATTGAACCACTGAACAGCTGTATCAGTTTGAAATGCTGCCACATATTTCTTCATGTCAAAAGATTCACATTCTGTTTATTGCACAATTTGAAAGTTCAGGTAACGTGCATAAAAACCTTCTTAGTGTTTGCACTGTGACTTGCGAAACATACATTTAAAAGGACCTTAATACAATTTACAAAATCTTTTTAAACAATTTTATATTCTTAAGATAAAAGCATCCTGAGAATGTTACAAAGTTCATTTTACAAGCCCTTCATTTCTACTATGCTTTATTTATCCCCTCAACCCTAATCTGGCAAGTTTTTTAATATCTTGATGCTATATTTCACAAAATATCTTTTAGCAAAAAAGTACACCATTTGCGTTCAAGTAACCCAGCCTTGCATGTAATTTACAACTTAAATGTTTATCAAGCTTTCTCAAGTTTTGAAATAGGTCAGGAAAAGCAACTCAAAATACCCACAGAAACAGTTTTTAGCTAAAAAAAATTTAAAGGCTTTGTGCATTAATATTTTGGTCAAACATTTAAGTTATACAGTTTAATATTTTGGCAAAAAAAAAAATCTATCCTCTTCAATATATTTTTCTTTCATTTTATACCAGATGTAAATATACAGTACAAAGCAGCAGTATTAAAGTTCTTTGCTGTTAAGCTTTTTTTTTTTTTTTTTTTCCTTTGTTAAAGTACTTAGGCAAAGCAGACAAACAAGAACATAAGTGCTGGAAATCAATTGAGTATCTTTGGGCTAAATAAGGTCTTACCAGAAAAAATGTAAAAATAAATTAGTTTTTTCCTCTACAGACGTGTAAATAAATACTCTTTAAAGAAATTCTAATGTCATATCCTAAAGCAACATCTTCCTGTATTTCGTGATCAAGACTAAAGCTTCACACAATCTTGACAATTTTAATAGGAAGATATCCATTTAATATTTACATATTTTTGTAAAGGGAGTGTTCAGGGTTAAAAATATACCTCTTTTTAAAAGATAAGTCTGCCATCCTGATGGCAGTGATTCAAGCTATAGAACAGAAGACAAGTTACAGAATATCCTTCAGTTTCTTATACCCTAGATCAGAGAAAAGAGTTCAGGTGAATTGCAGAGGTAAACAGCCTGGATTCCAGGAACGGAGAGAGACAGTGGCTCATTCTATGAACATCTGCTTGGCCAGTTTCTGATACAGTAGGAGTATCTACCGAAATAGGCTTTGCTATTTTTCTAGACAGAGCTATACATTTTTATCTGTGGCTGACTGAAGTTTAGAGGAGAGAGCGGATGCCACAGTGAAAAAGTAACGTTATCTAAGGTTTTCATCTGGACCTGGTTTCAGAGAAAGGCCAGGTGAATATAAGCAGAGGCCATGCCCAGATGGTACACTCCAGGTGGGAGTATAACTACCAAAACAGGAAGAGTAAATCACTTCAGCCACACCTTAAGAATATCGTATATATATATAATTCAGTGTCATGTATAGCTTATTTTAGGCAACAATCAGAATCTGAAGGACCTCGTTAAGCTTTAAGGCATCAGTGCATCAGGGACTAAAAGATCCAGGTAATAAATATGAAAACAACAACAACAACAACGCAGCAGTATTTTTGTGGCATGAGCTATCACGGTCTATTTGCTTCATTGACTAGTACGGGAAAAGTATTTTTGGGGTGATGGTGGGGGAATGTTACACACTCTATTGAGAAAACTATTAGATCATAAACTTCACATCATTTTTTAACACTTCATTTAAAGGGCTGAATCTATCAGGCAAGATTCTCATCTTTACTGTTCCGTCGGCACCACAGGAGAATATGTGATTTGCTGGTCCTGCCTCAATTTGCATGACCCCTGTCCCAATGTTTCTGAAGAGGGACTGTCGAGCATGCTCATTGATGAAAGTGTGAAGAAGATTAAAGGTAGACAGACTCCACACCTGAAAAAAGCATCAAAACATCGTCAATCTCAAATGTAAGGGTAATTGCTATGATCTTAAAACTAATCAGTCATGGAAAAATCGGATTGGACTACATATTGCATTTGTCTTTCTGACACCAATTGTAAAAAAAATAAAGACATATAGCAAACAATAGTGACAGAGCTATAGAATACTAATAGAAATATTTCTTTATGAATAACTGCAAGGAGGACTGCAAGATAAGACTAAAATTTTGTAATCAATTAGTAAACACGAGGGTCAGAGTTGAAGACAAATGCAGAACGTAGGACATATCTGATCATTCCACACCTATGTAAGGTTTTCACAAATTTTAAAAAATGAATTTGAATTTATACATCAGCAACAGCAACCCTTCTCCCCCCTCCTCATTAAAAAAAAAAAAAAAAAAAAAAAAACACCTTTATGTTGCCTTCAGCAGATCCTGTGACAAAATACTCTTCCGTAGGATCAACGGCAATTGCTTTGACTGGAGAATCATGACTCTGGAGTAACTGCTGCTGCTGTTTTTGGCGAAGATCAATGATACAAGTAAAGCCTTTTCTGCCTCCAGATATTAGTAGCTGATGTTTTGGAGCATATGCTAGCACAGTTGCTCCACTATCATGACAAATAAAAGCTGAAAGCCAAAGCAAATGAATTTAAATAAAATACACTGTACTAAGTTTAATTTTCCATCAACCTCTCTAATGGTTTAGGACAGTAACAGTGACTTTGAAACTGTAATGGAACTGGCCATAACCAGTCCGTTTAATACAATACAGTATATATTAAAACCTAGCTTCACATCAGACATCCTGAAGTTGTTGTATTCCCAAACTAAGCAATTACACTCTGCATGAAAATGATAAAAAAACACACAAACAAAACCCACAATGCTCCTTGCTGTCCCTCTGTAATCAGACAGATTCTTCTCACTTCTCATATATGCCTTTCACAATAATTCAATTAAGAAGGCTTCGCAGCTCATCTCTGCCCAGCCTTACTCTAAGTTGTAGATATTGAAATGTACTCTTCTCATTACAGTGAAACATTAGTAAGAAAAATAATGAAACCCAGTTAAATATAGTTATTTCATCTCTCAAAACAGTCTAATCAAAACAGATGCATGACAGTGATCACCACACTGTCACCATCGAGCCTACTCATGACAGTAGACTAATTTTTCTAAAGCATTTTTTCACTACTCTATGTAGGTATCTACACATGCACACATATGCTAAAAGCATTAAAACAATCCACCATTTGGCATAGTACCTAAAATAAAAAGGATATAAAATTGGATAACCTTTGAAATCAGATGCATTGTATGTTTTACAAACATAATAGTATCTTTAAAAGTTCTTCTCTAAAACTTAGTATACTAAGATCTTGATTTGCACATCTGCTTGCTAAACCTTTTCACTAGGGGGGAGGGGGGAAGGTCAATGAAGATTTTCTAGAAAATTTGGTATATCTATTTACAACCATAATTCCAGAGATTTATTTCCATAATCAGGACTTCCCTGAGGGTTGGATTTTCACAAAGGCAATGAAATTTATTCATTCATGAAAAGCATATCTGCTCATACACTTTACATACTACATAGCAACAGCTAATGCATCGGGACATGTCTGATGTTATCTTTGCAATACCATTATTTAGTCTAATACTTAAATGATAAAATAAATTAGAGAGGGCCCTCTCTAATTTATCAGCATGGACACTGCCACAAGAACACAGAATTGAAGGGTGTGTATGTATATTCATGTAAAGATAGCAACTGTAATTTAAAACTGTGGTTTTTATAGTTGTATAGCTATTGCCTTCTCAATACTCTAGTCACTATAAGCAGGAGTTGCTCAAAACATTAAAAAAAACCCCGAGAAATTAAAGACTTCTAGCTTTCAGAGGCTGCGCTCGTGATGCAAAGATACTAGGGATGCAAAGGAAGAAGCTCACGTCCGTGAAACTGATCGTTTATATATACCACTTATCAAGAATCTATTTTTAATATAGATTCCTGATGATGTACCCACATAGGACAGTGCAAGATGTTTTGCTACTAAGTTCAAGTTACTTCCCACAATAACACTTCCATAAAGATAGACACACTCACATTTAATATGATCAAATATTTTGCTGGATGTATTTTACTTACCATGCACCAAGCTATTTGTAGGTGAAACCAAAGTATCCCAAAGACAAATATTTCTATAGAAAAAAATAATGTTGTAATTCAGCAAGAAGTGTTCTAAGAGGTATTCTGAACACTTGAAATAAGTCATCTGAATTATTTTAAAAAGTTATTCCATACACAAAAACATTGAAAACAGACTTTTAAAAGTTAATACCTTTGAGCTGACTCCCAATTACTCTCATTTATTTCCCTTGTCTATGTGTCTATTTTTAAAGAATTTCTGACTTTCCCTAGTAAGAAACCTTCCATTGCTTAAATCCCAAATAAGAAACCATTAGTCCCTGGATTTGACAGAATCAGTTATACATTCACTGGAAGAACATGCCTGCTACTCAGTCATTCTTCTATTGGTTACACTCATAAAGGGTTCATGTTAAGATACAGTCTTTTGTGGCTGATATCACCTGCATGCTAGTATCGTTTTTGCTATTTCTTAATCAAAACTTACTTTAAAAGCTAAAGGTTAATAGAAATGCTATTGACAACCTCTGAAATCTGTTACAAAACAAGCAAACAAAACACACACACACCCCTAAGAAGGGCTTACATCAAGCACGAATGGAGGATTTGTGCTCCCTTACAGAATCATCTTTAGTAGCTATGTGGAATTTAGATGTAAATTCATCCCCTCCCTGGAGAAAAAAGAGATCAGAAGTACGCACCTTGCTCTCAAACTCCTTAAGGAGGATCATTTAACCTCCCCCCCCCCAAAAAAAAAAAAAAGGACACTTCATTTTCTCTTTATCACAGCAGCAATTAACAAATTCTTACTTGTTGTCTGTAGACAATCCTGCTGTGGCTATCAAAGATGATGAACTGATGAAAACAAAGTCGTTGGCTGTTTTGTTATGACACTGCCAGGTCTGAAAAATTGCAGTTCAGAAATTACTTATTAAATAAAGCAGATTTTGTGTTAGCATAAAAGCTTAAGCCTCCTCAAGGAGGTCAGCTGCTTCAAAAACACTTATAAAGAATACAGCATATAATGGTATGTGAATATCTTCTGATACTCTTAATTTTTCACTGAAGTAGACTTTCCAATTCCGTTTCATTGAAATCATCTCAAAGAACATTTATGTTATTTCAGATGTAACACTGCATCTCCAAATTAAGAAATATGATTAGCATTTGAGAACTTGTCTGTCAGATGGATCACATAACAAAATATCAGTAAACTTCAATCAATACAAGTTATTAGCACAGTCCTAGCTCACCCCTAACTACTCTAAAGGGGCCAGAAAAAAAAACACAACACAAATTTATGGAAGCCAGTTTAAGTTTCAGCTCACCAAATACGGTTTCGGTGAGGTTCCAGTAAGCGGACAACACTTCCAATTTGTTTGATATAAACTGATATATCCATCAGCATCAACAATTCCAAACTGAAATAAGAAATGTAAGTTGTAAGTATGTATGTATGTATGTATGTGTTCTACTGCATACTTAAAACCATATGCTTTCCATTTACTTCATACATTAAGAGCAACTATATTATCAACCATTTAGTCCACTAAAAATAAATTCCTTTGTCCCAGGAATCTTTACAACTGCTGTTTTTCAAGGCAACTTGTCAATCTAATTTGGTACATACACTGATACTGTACTAACACATAAGGAGATCTCTAGTGTACACCGCCACTTTGGAAACAGTGGCATGCCTTCTGATAATTTGTAAGACTTCAGAAATTTTTAGTCTTTCCATTATGTTTTGGGGGAGGAAACTACCAAAACAGCAGTTTACACAAGAGCTGGAACAAAGCGTTTATACAATTGTTATAGCACAGCAATATTTAAAATGGTAGCTGTGTCCATATATGTCTACAGAGACCTCAATAATACATAAAGATTCCAAGAAATTTTGCTCCAAGAAATTCTAGTTCATCCTTCAAATAGTGTGTGTATATATATATATATATACACACACACACACACACACATAGAGAACGTGAACATTGACAGTACATATGAAGGATGACCTATTATTTTTCATTTTATTTACAGAAATAATATATAACATACTATATAGATATATCATACACAAATTTTAACATTTTAAATGTGCAGCAGAAAAGCAGGGCCTTGAGAATTATGCTGTCTTTCCATGTCTGAGAACACAGAAGTTATCTTCTACAATCAGAGAAACTAGTTCAGGTTTGAAGAATCAGATGTTTCTGCTAACCTACAATTTTTTTTTTTGTTGAGTACAAAAAGAGGGTAAGTGGAGAAGCGTTCTGTCAGTTACCTTATTTCCTTGGTAATTGAATCTCATTCGAGTTACCCTTGAATTGCCACCAGAACGAAAACATGTGATTTGCTGTGCATGACCCCATTCAAACATTCTTACACTACCATCTTGAGCACCTGTCAGATCTGCAACAGAAAAATATTTAAATAACTTTTCACAGATGTCCTAGCAGCTGAACAGGAAGGTTTCTTTCAAAATTTAAAGAAATGTCACAGCAACACACAAAATCCTCAAAATAGTCAGCACTATAACAACTGCATAGTACCTGCCATACCATAGGAGCACTGGGTACCACTGAAACTTAACACACCTACTACTCAAACCTTATTGAACTTTACTGGGAACAACATTTCTTGTTAATCACAGGAACTGTATTTAGATGGCCCTGAAACACGAGGCTACTTACTTGGAGACACTGAAGCACCTTTTACCCCCTACCTAGGGGGTAGGTTTAAAAATCACCGTTTCCAAAGGTCGTTCTACATCCCCAGAGGTTTGGGGGTTTTTGTTTGTTTGTTCGTTTTAGGAAATCATTCTCCTTTTTAAGTATAGGGCTTAAGTGATTTTTAAAACATGTGACAGATTGCTGTGCTAGTACCAGTTTGCAGCATATTAAGAAACAGGGCCAATAAGCAAGTATATAATCTTTGGATAACTTTGTTTTTAATAAAGTGAACTTACAATATGGTAATGTTGGATGAGAAGCCATTCTTCTGACATTATTAATAGCTTTCTTGAGCATCTGTTCGATATGCAAAATAAAAAAATAGTTAAATACTACCACTGAAGAAAATGTCTCCTACCACTAATTATTTTAGTTCAGTAGGTAACTGTTTCCTTGAGAAATTCCTATTGAAAGCAAGTATTGCTTTTAGAAATTCAGATAGAAGTTAGTCTCTCCCAAGACTAGCTAGTGTAGATGTTAATGCTTATGCAGCTTTTACGCCCAGGTAAATATTAACTTTTGGCTTCAGAGATTTATGGATCCAAATATGAACACTCCTTAGACTGCAGTCTTACCTCTTTTCTTGCCAATTCCTTTCTGATTCCATTAAATTTATTGGAATATTCCTGAACATTGTAAGACAAGCAAGAGAGGAAGAAGCAGAAGCATGTAAAGAAAGAGGTAAACAAACTTTAACAGAAATAAAAAAAATAGGAGGGACTACATTAAATGATTTTCAAGACTAGTTAGTTTATTGTCACTGACTGAAAAATAACTGTGATTATTTGTGGCCATCCAAAACAAGCAACATAGCTAGCAATAGGTAAACCAAAGATTTTTCAAGAGCATTTATTAACGGCAAAAATACAGATCCAATAGATTCTCAACAGCACTTTTAGTCTTATATTCCAAACTTTCCTTTGAGCAAGATACATTACCAAAACCCTATTTTTCCCATGCAGATTTAACTGATCAATTCCCTACTAGGAAGAAAGAGCTCAACAGATAACTGGAGACATCAAACAATTAAGATAAACCCCATCAAATTAAGTGGAAAGTCCAGCCTGTAATACTACCCCAATGGGAAGGACAATGTGGGGAATTTTCATTAGGGAAACGTCTCCATTTTTAACTTGCATGCCCCTCCCTTGGTTTCTTTCTGCTAATATATTCCAAAGTTAAGTCTTCATTCTTTTCTGTCAGTTCTCCCCAAAAAGCTTCTGTCTGTTTTGAGGACTGCCTTTCCTCAGAGAATTGCTGGATTCAGTTTGCTCCTGCATGAATAATCTACTTGAACATTCATGAGAGAAGAGGGTATAAGCTTATATTTGGACCAGGTGTTGTATTTTTAAATGAACACTTCCAAAAAAAGCTTGTTGTCACAGCATTCATTTCCAACATAGTAGGTTCTCACCTACTCTTCATCACTGGTAAGTTGACACTGACCCGTCTTCCTCAACTGCTGTAATTCTCTACGGTATTCTGCCACTACTTGACCAAAAAAACAGCATATAGCCACTCAAACATTTTAAGCTTGCCATTCTCCCTTGGCCTCCAATGACATTAATGTGCCACCTGACATGAAGTATTAAATTACAAACTGTTGCGTATTCCATACTGCGAAATCTGATCCAAAGAGTTGAAAAAGCAATGTTCTCTAGCAATCCCAACTTGCCAATCAAGGAAGATAAATAGCGCTAATAAATTCTTCTCCTGCTAAAATTCATTGCTTTCTGGATTAGGATTAGTGTGGAGTAATTGCATTCCTCCTGATCAGATTTTGGAAACAGATTTAGACCTTTCAGCTCTCAGATTTGTTGTTCAAGGGAAAGCTGTATGCCTCTTAGATAACTAATTTTATTTCAAAACGTTTTACTGAAGATCGAACGATAGATGAAAATAAGAACTCCAATATCTGTTTTTTACCTCACATCTGTAAAACACTTTAAATGACAAGGACAAACCCTGAAGGGGTTTGGTAAAATATTGGAAAACAAAAACAACGTATACATTTTAAGACATTAGGACACGACAGTGGAGAACAACATACCTCAACCAATAGCACGTACACCAGTCAGTAAACAGTTGCAATACTTTGGTCTCTAACATGTAAGCTCGTCTATGCCCAAGTGACAGAAAAACTCAGAAGTTATTCATGCTCGTTATCTTTCTTCACCAAAATAAAAGGGGTGCGCTAAGCTTTATAGCTAATAGCGTCTATCCAGGAGTCAGTGAACACCTGCTTGCTTCATTCAACAGATAAACACGCACCATCTTCTCCTAAGCTGTCCTGGATGATGTTTTAGAAAAAGGGAAAATAAAAGCTTAAGGAGGTATGTCTTTGAAACACGTGTTAACACAAATCTTTGGTGCACTCTCTCTGATTCAGAAGCCAAACACCATTATCAAATGCAAATAACGTAATGGACACTTGATTCTGCTAGTCCTCAGCTTCCCACTAACTTTAGCAGATGGCTAAAGTTAGCCATCTGGGCTAACTGGGGAGTTGGCTGCTCTGGGCCTAGCATACTTAAGACTGAAAAAAAGAGCTTAAAATTTGACCAGCAGTTATGAAACTGTGGCGAGTAACAAAAAACTCAGAGCTAACGAAATGAAGTTAACTGCCTTAGCATTATAGAAGAGTCCACTATTTTTGAAATACTCTGCCCTGTTGATGGGGTGAAGCAAAAACAGGACCAAAACGCCAGTAAGAGTACCGAACTGCAGGCTATATATCTATTAAATGGGCTCCGAATTACGGAAACGATGGGAACAAGGATCACAAGCAGTATGGGAAGGAACAACGTAATAAATAGTAGCAACACAAAGTCTTCTGATGGAGGTGGTTTTCCTCCAGATTTGAGCCCTGCCACAGTAACTCCAGCTTCTCTCAACATTCCCTGCATCTTCCTTCTTTTACCTGCATCTCCATTCAGTACCTTCGCCTCTCCTCCCTAAGCAACAGTTAGTGCATGCTGTGGTTGGTTCTCTACTCCCCTATCGGAGTCTAACACAAGGCCAACCAAAATATAGGTTTAAGACAAGGTGCAGATGTACTCAGCACAAGGTGAGTACAGGCGATAAGGTGCTTTGTGCGACCATTCCAGTCCAGTTAAAGGTGGCTCCAAGCAAGCATCTCCCAGCTGACTAATCTACAGACCTGCATTAGTGAAGGGCAGAGCATCTACCTTGCATGGAAACTAATGTAAGTATGTCAATGGCCAGATTAGAACCATTATTCAACCTGAATTAAATCTGTGCAAATAGCTTTTTGCTGAGGTCCAAGCTTTATTCCAGATTCAGTCTCTTTCTAAAAATAAGAGCTACCATTGTACAGGTGTCACCGCTGCTACCAGAAGAATCACTCCAGTCTTGCAGACAAAGTCATACTTTACTAGGTGTCCTTCACTAATTTATTTCAGAAAGGCAAGACAGTGACATTGATTATCTCCTCTAGAACATGCGCCTCAGAAGTGCACAAATAATACTATTAAGTAAAGTTATGGAGACACTGCACAGCACTTCAAAAGAAACAAGAAAGAGCCAACACTAACCTTGGGGATAAAAAACCCACTGTCCTACATCCGTGTGACATGCAGTTCCAACCACATGTGATATTTGCAGCTGGTACTGTTTCTGCAATATCAGCTTCCTCGTTTTCTCATGACTCCAAAAATTCCCATTTCCCAGAGTTTAATTCATTTCACTTGAAGGCTTCTTTGTCCAGCCAATGAAATTTGCTTTAGGATTTCATTCACTATCACTTCTACAACACAGGATCATACTAGTGTACAGTGCAATAAAATGGCACTTTGTAGTAGAGTAAAAGTTGATATTTACTTTTAAATAAAAAGTGGAATAGCCTGGAACTCAGAATGAAGCTTGAGATTCTGCTTTAACTAAAAGCAACCTCAATATTTTACACAAACATTTCTACCCAGTCCTCATACATCCTCAGTTTATGCTGTTCAAGTACAGCATTTGGCTTCAGCTCATTAAAAAACAATTTAAACTGTAACCTCCTACCTAAGCCTTGATTTTTTTTATTCTATTTTTTAATGACTTATCTTAAGTATTTAAACCCATGGATCAGATCATTAAAAAAAGTCCAGCTCTTGTCTTGATTATACACATAGGCTGCATTTATTCACAGGCTAAATGTAAAATATAAGTGGCAACACTGAAGAGAAAGTAGAGATACAGATAGAGTAGAGAAAGCTAGTCTTTGGCAAGTTACTTACCACAGATGCACCCCGGCCAGTTTGTGTACTACCAAGCCAAGGCATATTAATAGGTGTGCCAGGATTACTGTGAGTATAAGGAGTAGTTCCCTGAACATTTACCAGATCATCACGAGCATGTATAACTAAGAAATCATCAGCCCTATAAATGAAACAACATTACAAGTTAGATTGCAAGGAACAATATTAAGCACTGTGCTTTCTTACACTATGCATTTATGAAGAGTCAAGCTGCATTACTGGAAACATAGAAAGTATACCCTTTATTTTCTACTTCCATGTCATCATCAACCCAGGTATAGATTTGGGTAGCTAAAATCGCAGAAACATCTAATTCTTGAATGTCATGACTTGATGCAATGGCAATGCAGTTTCGATTTGCCTGAAAAAGTAACACAAACAAGAACAGTTACAAAAGGAATACTCAAAACGGTGCTTTTGGACTTGCTCTGGTTTTGGCAAAATTGTTCACAAAAACATACAGTTAATCAGTTTGCAAATACAAACGTTTTTGCCTAATCTATATATTTAGGCTAAACTTGATGTTTCCTTTTAAAAAGTTTGTTTCTATCTGGGATAGCAACATAAACAATTTGTATTTTAAATCTTCCCTCCCAAGCAGCTCTAGTTTCTCCATACTTGTCTCAGAGAACCAAGAGGTTACTACCCAGCATACTATACTACATTGCTTGCAACCACCTCCGCTCTTCTCATCCACTTCTTAATGCTTAAATGGTTAGACAAGAGAAGACCACTATTTCCCTGTTGTCTTGGATGGAGAAGGAAGGGGTGTGGGGGGGGTGGGGGGAACCACACACACACACACACTACTCTATATAAGCTTTAAGAAAAAAAAAAAAAAAAGTAGAGAGGCTCCCTCTCCCTCCCTTCCATCTATTGCACAATAATTAAAAAAATAGAACAGAACTGTGTGTCTTTAATAGGATAAATATGAAGTGCTTTAGAGAAAGAAACACTAAGAATTCAAGCTATCTCAGGACAGGTGGCAAAGGATATACCCATTCACAATGAAATTGCCACTTGTTTAACAGGAGAAAGTTAACACAATTAAGTTACCCTACCTCTTTATACTCACTTTATTGACTGCAAAAGCAGTAATGATGTCAGACTCTTTATGAATTATTCTTGCCTTTCCTCCTGGGTATCCCAGATCTGTTTCTATCTGTATTTAAAAAGTAAAGCATATTATAAATGTAACAAGTTTCTACGCAACATTTCCCCCCCCCCTCCCCGGGAAGTAGAGAGAACAGATACAACCATATTATTTCTCTCAATTTGAGGTATAAGAAATATGACAAATACGATCTGCAATTATCACGATAAAGGTTTCACATGTAATAATCTTGCTTCCCAGTGTCATGTTGAGATTACCTGAGAATACAGAAGACTTAATTTGTCCTAAGTCCCACTTACTGTGTCTGTTCTCATAGTTTTTCAGGAATACTGAAAACCAGTGAGGCTACACATAAAGTTGGGGGTGTTGATTAAAAAAAAAAAAAAAAAAAGTCTTGATCTATGCTTAGAAAAAAAAAAAAGTTTTGCTAAGTCTCTTCAAGTTGTTACCAAAACTTAATTTCACCACTAAAACTGATGAAATAGTCCAGAAGAAAGAACAGATAAGACCCTGAACAGGAAAATAAATTTGAGCTTTTTCCAATTCATCCACTCTTCACAATTGCATAAGTCTGCTAGGCTGCCCTGCACATTCCAGTATCACAAAACAATTAGCAGGTATTTTAAAAATTAACTTTTCACTATCGATTTTTGTTTTGTTACCCAATCTAATGTAGTATTTGACTTGTTTACCTTTTCTTATTTTAGAAAATAGAAAATTTTATTTTCAAAATGAATCCAGCCATACATCAGCACATTATTAAATTCTAAGCTGCATCTCCTAGCAGCACTGCAGTACTCCTATTCAAAATTAAAGAGCTCAGGATTTCAAGTATTACATTGACAGACTAGAGGAACTGTTGTAGATACAGAACAATTTTACAGTAAGAAGAGACCCTGCAAAACATAAAAGGCGATGTGAAAATTCAAATCACACAAATGTAAAATTTTGTACTTCCTCTAAAACACAAAGCATTATTCTAGAACTACCGTTTTCCAGCCTCTCCAACTCGATTTCTTCATTCTCTAGTCCTCAAAAGATTTACCTAAGGGTATTTTATTTGAACAACAGTAAGACAGTGCTGTCCAAAAAGCTGCTCACTGGCAAAATATATACAAATTGCAAACAATCTTTCAAGGTTTGGAAAAAGGCTGTAGCTGTTACATACAACAGAATGGAATACTCCTTTTTCAGGCCAAAACCAGAATTTACAAAACACGTGTTGATACCCTAGTAATCTTATGTCCTAGCTAAAACCGCATAAAACTGCGGTGACAGTCAGGTACAGAAAGTGATCTCTGATAATGCGGCGAATAAACCCTCAAGAAATAACGATTATTTTTTTTGCAGTCACTAATACTGTTCCATCATATATATGTGAACACAAAGTGGTTAATTATGTATTCTATTCTATTTCCAGAATAGAAAAATTTTAAAGACGTTGTACAGGCGAATTCATTGCCATGTCAAAACTAAGGCTCATTAAAGGTTTTAAATAGCAAACTAGTGCGATGCTAACAAGCAGCACTTTGACTTTAGACTATGATTATCCATCTTCACCGGGGGAGGGAGGGGGAGTGGGAAGAGATTTCTAGTCATTATACACACGTCAGAGCTCCTGTGCACCCCTTCCCATAATACTACTGCATTTTCCAGGCCACTTGGGCAAATCTCAGCCTGCACTCTGTGGCTGGAATAGCTATGGACTCTGATAATACTTACTGTGCTTACCTGGTTGTTTAGTCCAGCTTTCTAGAACATATTTAGTTTCAGATAGGCTCTCTATCAAGAGCAGTCTAACTCTTAAATGCTTGCAAGACTAAAGGTTTCAGTTTTTGTGATGCTGCCAAAAATTTTTAAGAGTTAATGCAAAGTCTAAACAATTTGAGCATAACTACTGTGTACCTTATTGACGATGGGCTCCTCCACCATAGGATTTTTCATGGCTTCATTGTGGTCCTCTAACGACTTCACCAAGAAAAGAACAACCACAAAACAACAAGAACAAAAAAAGATAAGACATAACATACAAGGAAATCCTTAACTACTTGTTATTTATCCCAATACAGAACAATTAAAACAGTAAGTTGGCATACACATGCACGTCACATACATATTTTGTTGTGTAGCAACAGTAATTCCCAAATTCCAAACTCTCTGTTGAGTGCAGAACACACTAATTTACATATTTTGTACTGTCAGATCTCTTGGAAAATAAGTGATCTCCACTGACATATTATCAGTAACAGCTGTAACCAAAATAAAGCTAACAAACCTATACTGTACAAGGCTGCTAGTGATCCTACTTAGAAACATAAAATATTGGAAAAATTCCAAAACACCTCTCCATATAGCATAGCAGCATGGCTGCATTAACATAAGACTATCAGAAATAGGGCATCTTCAAAGGATAAGGCAAAACGAACAGCTTCCTCTCAACTGCAACCTGCAGTGAACACAGGTAGCTTCAACACCCAAGCAAGCTAGTAGTCTAGCTGTGCCGGGACAGAGATGAGCTCATGCAGAGCTCCTTGCTGCCATGGCTTTACTAGTGATGAATACTCCTTTCTCCTACATGCTTAGTGTGTTCTGATCTGATCCTCTCTCCTCCATTTCTGCTGCGAGGTATTTTTTCTATGATACAAGTCATTCATTTGAATCATTGCCGCACTTACTGACCTGAAGCATACAGCCTAGAAATAATACAGCAACGGAGCAAAAATTAAACAGTAATCAAATCCTTCAGTAAGTTTTGGCATGCTGAGGTTAGATGATTAAAAACTGTAGAGTTTTAGACTGAAGAATTAAAATGAAAAATAAGAACGATTACAGGAGGAAGCTGGAAGTTTAGGGACATTCTCCATTTAAAGGCATTCTGTACATTGTACAGAATTAGGTATAAGTATAGCCAAGTTCAAAGTTTAGGTTATCGCCCTACCTTTCATCTAAAGATGAAATTTTTAGAAACCACTAATCCAAAGGAAAATTCTTTTGAATACTCTCAATCTTGCTAATGTGCTGTTCTGAGACTGTAAAGGTCACAACTGGACAAGCGTGGGATGTGGAAAGATAAGAAACAACTACGTGCAATTTTGCTGTGTTACACCGTGACGTGGTCAAACAACCCTGTACAAGTAGACCTGATCAACAAGACTGCTCAGTTTAAGGCTTGAAAGCAGCTTGATTGATCGGAGGACAAGTGGCAGAACTATGGGACAGAATTCCAGGGAACAGAAAAAGATACTGCACACTAATAAATCAGTCCAGGAGTAGCGGTTAAACAAAACAAACAAAAAATCCGAGCAGCTATAGAGGGGAAAAACAACAACATGCAGACCTAAACTTCAAAACATTTAACTGAGTCTGTGACCTGGAATATATCTAAAGGAGGCTACTGTTCCTGTAACTGTTGCATAACCATTTTCTTTTTAAAATTGAAATATAACATGATAGAAACCAGCGGGTAAACCTGGGATGGAGAGAATAAATACGGCAAAGATCAACTCCGATTTTTACAATTTTGACCAATTACGTTACAAATATTTTGATCTTTGAAATTCTAAGGTTTGCCATTCTTCTGAGGTAACTTCTATAATGATGTTAAGAAAGCTAAGTTTTTCAGGCGATCTACAATTCAGACACTGGTTATTTCAGTTTTCAGTGAAATAATGGGACAGAGATTTTCAATGAAAAATACTGTAGATACAGACACAGTCATAGACAAATTTATTATTCATTCATGCGCTAGAAAGCAAAAAAAAAAAAAAAAACACCCCAAAGGGGCAGGTTTCTTAAATAAAAGCTCACAGATTAAGTTGCAATAGTTCATATACTATACCAACCTCATTTAGGCATCGCTTCTTTGTAAAAATATTTCTGATAAAGGTTTCCTGGACTTCCTCCTGTTTAACCAAGTACTGCCAAAGCCGCTTCACAGATAGCGCAACATGACTGTTAGATCTACAGATCAGAGTTAAAATGAATATTTATATCATGCTTATACTTATAAGAGACTGCAATAATTTATATACTAACCAAACTAAGTCAGAAGAAATGCTAAGGCTGAACTATAGCTCTCTAAGCACTGGACAACATCTATCCACAAATATTCTAGCACCAGCTTCCCGGCAGACCTACAGATGAGAGGGGGAGCAAAGGGAAGGAAGAAAAGAATATCTTTATATCCTACCTTGAGACAGCTCAGAAAAAACTTCTTTCAGAGATTATTACACAAAAATAAGATTAGGCTACACATTATTTGTCTACCTTCAAAATAGATCATTTACATTCATCACTGATAAAAGCTCCTAATACAAGGACAATTAATGACAAGCACTTCCTATTAAGGAACAGATCATCAGCTGTGCAACATCTCTGAAACCACCATGACAAGCTAGAACACTGCAGAATCAGTTCAGAAATGACAGTAGCCTTTTTTTGGTGTGGTTTATTTTAATAAAGAGTAATATATAGGCAACAAATCTAAGTTGCTCCTCTAACGAAATCTAACAATAGCTCCTCAAAGCAGGCCCCAAAGCATCAAACCCTAAATCACCTGAAAAAATTGTAAAAATAATGCCATGCAGCAGATGCACGCCTCATAAAACCTAGACCACACCACAAATGTTAGGCTTTCCCTTTTTTATCCACTCAAGTTACGGGGCAGGGAGGAACGTGCGATAAGCCTAAGGTATTTTGCAACAAAAAGTTGGACTTTCCTGTTGGTTCTGCAACTATAGATGACAGCAAGATTAAAAAAACAGAAGTCTAAGAAAGTGACAATTGAAAGTTGAGCATACTTCTCTGACTGGAATATGCAGTTTTACGGATTCACAACTACACAACTACACAATCATAACAAATGGAAGACATTTCCCCCCCTCCCCCCTCGATTTTAGGAAAGGGTATCGATAAGAATCTAATTTTATTCCCTCCTAAGGGGGAACAATTATTTAATTCATTATTACTCATCCTTAACGACTATCTTTCCCAAGGCAAGCTTGGTTTTTGGGTTTTTTTTGCCAACCATAGTCATTCTTTACAGACACTCACAATCAGTTGGCTATGTTAAGCTTCAATTAAAAAAAAAAAATTAAGAACAAAGTTAGAAAATATTACCATTTTTCTTGGTCTTGCTTTGGACCAGATATGCGTGAATTCTGATGCGTATCCACAATTTACGAATGGGATTATTATAGCAAATCTAGAAAGTGGCATACGTAGTTATCAAAGTTCTGGTCTATTACCTGCACTGACAACATAATACGCAGGATATATAATAAAATACACTATAGTCAGTGTTGGCAGAAATCACACACACTCACCTGAAGGGAGTGTTTGCAGGCTCGAGTAAAGTTTTATGGCGAAGTAGCGCAGGACCAGCAGCTAACGCATCCTCAGAAGCATGAACTGAAATATAATGTTGAGGTGGACCTCCATATAGCTCAAGACGTCGCAGAAGGACCTGTTCCCAGCGCTGTAGTGTTTTCAGAACTGCATGGCATATTGGGGAACTAACTGGAAGCTCTAAAAAGACAAGCAAACAATTGAAAAACCCCTGCTTCTCCATTACAATCATCATGCAGATGATTCCACTGCTGAAGGCTGGATGGTACTTCCAACATCCCCGAATTTAAGCTTCATTCAAACCTCAACTTAATACTTGCAAGTATTAAGAGATGAACTGCTTTATGCTGCCGGAACTAGTTACAGGAGCAGCATTCTCCAAGGCTGACTGAAAACAACCACAGAATAGGAACGATGTACTTTGAACAACAGTGTTGTTGTATAGTTGTTGTTGTTGTTGTATAGTGCTCACTGAGAAATACATATTGTAAGCATTCTCGCATGCCTAAGAGACCTAAGGATAAACTAAGCGCACAAATAAAGTACTCGAGAACAAAGAGACTTCTGCTGTGACAACGGTATTTTGGATCCATTATCTGCTAACTGCTAGGCATTCCTTCACACCCAGTCTTTTAAACCACTCATCACATTAGCCCATCAACAGAATGATCAGAACAAATTAATCCCAAACCAGAGAAAAAGTTAGAATGTTTAAATTAAAAATAAAGCTAGAGCATTTTTATTACTCAACACATGACTGATTTTTAAACGTGGTTATTAAATACGAAAAGACAACTCTGCTGCTTATTACCTGAAAGATCATGTCCAGCCAAAGGGTAGAAAGTCTTCAAATTGTGAAGTACCAGCTGAACCATTGCCAGTCGCATCAGTGACCAACTAACAAGAAAGCACTGTGTCATTTACTAATAAGAAAATAAGTTTCTCATGTATTCACAATTAGGATTTTTTTTTTTTAAATCTTAAATCCTCATGTTGTAAACTGTTCAGGACTATGAGCAGTATTTTTAGACTATGGAAGACATTTTGAATGCAAGAGTCACTATATCACGTATCAGCAAAACAAGTAAAATATGAACTATAAATTACTAACCAAAAAGTCTAATGCACTTCTATGAAATGTCAAGTTAACTGCTGCATTATATCAAAACGAAATGGCCACAAATGCAAGTCCAACCACTGCAGAACACCTTGAATTCCAAGTCAGTTACCTGTATGAATTTGAATTAGAATGCTCTTGATTATGTGAATTTGACAGAAACACTTCTCCATCAATATCATCATCTTCATCACTTTCCTGACTCTCTTCTGAATCATATTCCACTCTACTTTGTGATGGAAGAAAAGGCTAAAAAAAGGACAATATTCCATGAGTATCTTCTATCCAATACTTACCAATATTTAGTGTTTTACATAAAAAATAAGTATATCATCTAACTCAATTTAGTAATATTTTGAGTTTGTACCTCATTAAAAGGTAAGTGTTCATGGACACAGCATACTTCAATAGCTTAACTGTTTTCTGAATTGCTCAAAATTCTAATGTCAAAAATGAAAGTTGTAACATTTTTCTAAGTCTTATTTTGCTTTACTTTCCCTTCAGACTTCATGTCTCTGTCTCCTTCTCCTGGTCCCTGAAAGGCTCAGGGAACTGAGGAACAAGAAAATCCTATCCCTTGACTGCAGAGCTCAGTATTTACAACAAGGGCACTATCACTGTCCCACTGTTTTATTCACTATTTGTGCTTTTTTTTTTTTGTCCTTGCTCCTAAAACACTGCCTACTTTTTTTTTTTTTGGTTGATATGGCTGATATGTCAGTATACCATATAGAAATGTGTCATTTAACTAGAAATAATGACATAGCTTTCTGGAGAGGAAAACATACATTTTCATATCTATACAAAATTCAGGACTGTATCTGTGCATCTTTCTTACTCATATTTGTAGTCTTAAGAAAAGGTGCTCTTAACACAGCAAGCCTTCTGCAGGAGTAGTACTTCACACATCACATTTGCAAGATCTGCCACTGCAGACTTCGCACAGAACAATGTAACTTGATTTCTAGTTAAGCATACAAGTTTATTTCACCCATCCCCATTCGACACTGATGATCAAAAGCTTCTCCCATTTCCTTTTTCATCTAAACAGCTGATCCGTTGTTGCCTGCATATTTGTACTCTTTAGCTGCAAAAAGGCAACTTTTTACATTGTTCATATCGTTATCTGAAATCAAATCGATTTCATAATACAGTTTTAAATAAAGTTGTTTCAAATACAGCAGCTACAGCCAATATTTTAGAAACCGTTGAAATATGAGTAATGACAAAAGTTAGCTTTTATCACACATCTTAATTTAAATACCTAGCATAAAGACTAAGTAGAAAAAAAATTACTATTCCAGAAGTGATAAAAAGGTGCTCCAAATGTTATAATAGCAAAAAATTACCTTTGCAATGAAATAATCCCAAATACTAAGCTCAGGAGGAATAAATTTTTCTCTGTAAGACGAAGATTCCTGGTCTACCAATGGCAATGAAGGTGACTGAGAATTCTCTTTTGAAGAGGTTTTTGATGAAAGTCTGAAACGCTTTTGCTGTTTCTCTCCATCATCTACAGAGGAAGAAACCAACAGTACAATATATTGCTTTGCGTTGCCAGCCCCCCTGCCCCCTTGCTTTTTTTTTTTTTTTTTTTTAAATAAAGAGATTCATGAGAGAAAGTAAGTGTCTTCCTCATCACAAGTTCTTCCTCCTTACATTCTCAGAATTTTAGCTTAACATTTCTATATGAAACAAACGTAAAGAAAATTAATCCTCAGATATGCAAAACTAACAACTAGAACTCAAAAAGGGGACAACCCCCAGAAAATATAATATATAGCAGTAGCATATGCACATAACTCCATTAAAAGCTTTCTTCTTGCAACATGGATGACATATCACAATTTAAATAACAATATCACAAAGAACTAGATTACTTAAATAAACCCTACCGAATGTTCATCTAAGCTGTTTTTTTAGGATAAGTCAACAGTCTTATCTTTCAAAATATGTAGTGCAAGTATTTAAGCTTACCATTCCTACTGCAAGTTTCTGCAAATGAAGATTTCCACCTGTTCTATAGTTGACCTGCTTCCAGAGGACCCCTTAACAGTTCGATCCTGATAAATCCACTTGTCCTAACAAAACTTCTCCAGCAAACATGAAAGGCCCCATTTTCACCATTACAATTAAAGATATGTCTTATCAAACTGAGAACTGCTATGACTAGTTTATTTGCAGTAACACCCTAGTTCCAAGGAGCTGAGGGTTCCCTCCTCCCTTAAGAGAGCCACTTTTTCCTACTGAATAAAGGCAAAGAGATTTCTTCCAACGCCATTCTCCAGGATGAGAGCACAAGGAAACTGTTTATCCAGACTATCAGAAAAATCTTAATGCAGTTGTTCTACAGCTACATGAACAAACAAGCTTTGTTTTGGAGCCTCTATTTTCCCTCTATCATTAGGGAAAAATAACGGCTTACTTCAGAGAGTAAGGAGGGGCTCACATAACCTTATCTGACGACCTGAAGTCATTCCTGCTCTTGCTGGCTGAACTCTACTCGAATAAAGTCTTTTTACCAGTAGAGAGGGAATGATGTGGGTTGCCACTGTCCTCGAGCAAAAAAGCAGTGCTCTGATTTTCCACAACACTTCAGTGGTGGAAAGGAAGAGGGAGAAAGGGAACCTGTTCCGAGATGTAACATAACAAGACGACCTTCGTCCTTCTTCAATTACAGGAAGAACAAACACACACACACACACCCTTGCATCCATTTCTTAATTGACAGTGAAATTGGCTCTTTATTTTCAAAGTCATAGATAGATATAATACATGAAGACTAATTACTATAGTGAAACAATTAAACGCAATCAAGGCTTAGATAAAACAAAGAAAGCTGAATTGTTAAGGTGAAAAAGAAGTCCTTCTAAACAGTCTCTATAAGAAAAAAATCCAAAATTTTCACCACCTATTTAATTGAGCACTGAACATTTAACTTTTTTCCTTAAGCACTTCAAAATCGTCACTTTAAGGCTATGCAACTAAGGTTCGAAAATTAGAATATCATCCAGAAGAACTATGAAACAAACCTGGACCGTGTTTTTCTTTTTGTAGTACAAAAAAGAGCTGGGGAGGAAGAGTCTAGGAAATCTTTCCATATAACAGTCGTTTCTTGTTCAAATAAGTGGCTTTTTCATTTTGTATACAGTAATAAGCAAACCAGGTGGCAAGTCGCAAAAGATCTCGTCTACATGCCTCTGCTAAGTAAAGGAGAGTGTGGGCTGCCTTACAGTTTAAATTTAACTGATGTAATAAAATAGCAGTAATAAATAGGCTCCAAGACAAGCAACCTGCAAGCTAAAAAAACGTAAGAACAGATAGAGCTGAGCCAGATTGGCTTTCAAGGATGAACACGAAGATCACAAACGCAAACGGCTGCTTTGTGTTCTAACCTTATTCCTTTCTGTTACCAAATGCCCACAAAAGCTTCCACTGAAGCTGCTGAAATTACTTTCTCCCGTTAATAATGCTGAGGATTACCAAAAGAGAGGCAGCAACCCTGTGTATGAGTGGAGGGAACTACTGCAAGTACTTCCTAGTTGTATTTTTTGTTTGCATGTCTTATCCGCAAGAGGTTTTTTAGTCTTGACAGATGCTTGAAAAACTATTTCCTTCTAAACTCTTCTGGGAACTCCAGTCACTTGAAAACAGAAGATCTAACACTCCGGACAAAAGAAAAAACAGAGCCAGTTTAAGAAGTTACACGCTACACTTACAACTTACATGCTCATAGCAGAAATGTCTCCCTGAGCCAACTGTGAACCCTGAGAAAAGCAGGATTTAAATCATTGTGGGCTTTTTTTTTTGTTTTGGTTTCAATAAGTTTGTCTTTTTATGCCTCACTGGCACATAAGAATGCTTTTATTATCATAATTTTTTTTTTTTTTTTTTAAAAAGGGGCACGATTTATTCCACAAATTCAGTGGTTGATTTTTTTGCATATTAATTTCCTGAACATAAAATTGTCTAAGAATTTTCAAAAACATTTTTGACCACAATTGGACCATTATAACTACAAACAGCTGAACTACAAAATAATTTCTGTAGAATGTAATAAAAGCTGGAGACATTATTTCATCTTGCGCCACCATCTAGAAATTACGATATCGGGATAGCCTGTTATGCTACTATACTGTAACATAGACTTTTCCCCCGCCATTAGGGAATATTATTTGGAATTCACTTACCTGTATTAAAAGCTGCAAATATAATAGCTGTAGCACAATGTTTTCTCCTTTTATTATTTAAAGTTCATCAGCTAACAAAGAGCATGCACATGCATTACTCTGTATGGAATTTTAGCAACTGCTTTAAAAAAAAAAACTCACTAGGCAGAAAAATAAGGAGCATGATTGCAGGTTGCAGACTGATAAGGTTGCATGATGCAGAAATAAGCAAGAATAGGTTTGCAAGTTGCTTTTCAGAGCAGAATTCAAAAACCAATGCCGTGCTTTGAAACCCTACTCTTCACGTTCTTTTTCAACTTTCATATTTTTAAGCATGTTACAGGCTAGGCATTGATAGATAACTCCATATTTAAGACAAATCAAAGTACAACTACCTAGACCTAGAGCGGTTTTGAAATACATATTACTGGTGCCTTCTTTGCATTCTAAAAATCTTTAAATAAATTTGCAAATTCATAAAAAAAACTAACACTGTCATTTAGGATTTCAGATAGATTTTTTCGCTTTCAAATTAATTTTCATGTATTTCTACTTAAAACTACTTCACCTATTTTGCATCCAAAGCATTCTCTTTAGTCTCATTAATTTCACATTTTTCTTTTAAGTATAGTATTATTTTCCAAGGAAAAAATGGAGTATTTCAGAAAAGAAAAATGCTTCCATTTCTACCAAGATCTAACACATGCAATGATGTTCCAAAGACAGGTTCGTTCACCTCACCTCCTTTCTGCCTCCCCAGGCAGACCAAAAAGACAGTTCTCTTTCAATTTCCCACAAAGTTAAAAAGCAAGTCAAAGCTACTGTGTCTTACTGAAGACGACGTGCATGCATTAAACTGACAACAGCCCAAAGAAACGCAAAATGCGAGCTTTCAGTTAAGAAATGTAAAATTATCAAGTCCTCCACTTACAAAATCATCATTCCAGACTGCAGCAGCAATAGAGAGCAGCCTTGCGGAAGCCCAAAACAAAGTGGAATATCAGAGATGTGACAGAGAACTAGAGACCAAGTCACATCTTGAATCACTGTAGTAAGCGCAAAGCCCTTTATAGATTGTTGCAATCCTTTCAGAAGCTATGAAGGGCAACGTGAACAGCCATCAAGTGAAAGCCTACACTGCTGGACTTTTTCAACTTTGCAGGCATACAAACTCTGAAAATCTCACCATATTTTGTTTATTTATGGACAACAGCCCTGATCTACATGGCTTCAGTCATCTGGCCAAAGTACCCAAATTTAATGAATAAGCACACTTGACAGTAGCAACCTGATGATATTCCATAGGATTACATTAGTCAAACTATACAAGACTACCACCTCCTTTGTTATATTTACCTACAATTTAATGAGCACTGATTCACTGAAAAACTGAAAGCAAGTGTACACTGAACACTCAGATGTTTTTGAAGATACAATATACATTGTGTGCATTCCAACACACTGTGAATGGAAACTTCTGAAAAAATTAAGAGATAAGCACAACAAAATACTTGGTGATGTATACAGACTTTCTTGACCTTTCCTGTTCTGAAAGATCTAAGGTTTCTTCTACCAAAATAACTCCTTCACTCACAGTGCAGACACTTTGAATCAAACATCCAATCTGTTTTTATGGTTGACTTAACCAAGAAAAAGACACAGTAATAGGGAGAAGACCTACTTCAATATAGAATAGGAAGGCCAGCCAAGTAATGAAGATTGCTCAATGCTCCAAAGTGCCATAAGAAGTCCAGCCTAACACTGAAGCCTGTAATTCTGAGCTGGAATTTAAGGTGAGTAATCTCAGATGCATGTCAAAATTCCAACTACTAATCATATCATAGGGAATTCTGCATTTAAAAGGAGCAGTCTGACATGGCTATTTGTAGTTCCTTCCACAAGCTGAAAGGCTTTAGAACTTGGGGAATCTGTCCTTTTATCTATTCCGAGATTAAGCCATTCCTGAAGAAAAAGTTTAAGTGAGGACGCTTTTTACTATTGCTGGTGAAACTGATTATCAGTATCTGGTCTGAAATAGCAAGCTTCTACTTTGACAAGGGTTAGAAGCACGACAAACGCAGGTTGTTTTTTGTTTCTCTTTTTTCCTTTTAAATAGTGAAACTTGACGAAATTTTCCTCACAGCAGCACATCAAGCAGAGAAGTGCGAGTTTTGAGGTTCTGTTTCTTCTTTATACTTCCTTAAATAAACCTCGACCAACCAAACAATGATTTCATCTTTTGCTTAGGCACTCTGCTACGCTAAGGCAGACATTCATAAAATCTGTAATAGTAACATGTTCTGTTGAAAGTCATGAGTAAGTTTGTGGAAAACTAGGGAAAGCTACAAATCAATCCAGAAGATCCAAGGAAAAACATACAAGCATAAGACTGACAGCAGGTCTGCATGGTCTGTGGACAAGTTTTATCAGTACATCCAAATTATTAAGGCTTTTCCTTCTCAAAACCTCTGGCATGTTAGGCAAAAGTCAGCACAATAAGAGATGGAGTTCATCATTTTTCCCTACAGAACTACACCTCTAGCACTAATTAAGAATAAAAATGATATTAAAACTTTTTTAATTGTTTGAGAAGTTAGGACATCGGGGAGAAAATGCAGGACAGGGATACCTGCTTGAAACACCCGTCAAATTGTTTCACCCAAACTAACACCCTCTGCTCCCCAGGTCAAGATGTGGGTTCACTTCCCAGCTTTCACTATACACAGATGGAGGATAAAAGAATAACGTAAGCTTGCCTAGGCTTTCAATAGGATTCAAAGTATTCAATGCAAACGGTGCTATGCATACCGGAAGCAGAACATTTCTCATCATCGTTCCTTACTTTGTATAGACGACTAGTACACCGGACGTTCTTTAAAGACATGTTATATATCTGAAATCCAAAATGACTACTCAAAGTACATAATGCATACTGCAAAACACTCAGTTTTTTGAAATACGTTTTGCAGGTCATTTATTCTTGCAGCATGGAATAATTGAGTATATGAAATGAAACTATGGATTTCTAACTGTTAAAGTAAAATTCAAACTCATCCTTAAGAAACATCTCTCTGTAGACTTAAGTTACACGTTTTTCCTCAGGCTGTTCTGAAGAGAAACTATATGGGAAATAGACAAGATCTTCCAAAAATCATGACCAACAATAGGGTTATTTTTCAGAAGCTAATTTCCTCTTTGAAAATACAGTATGTCCACAAACTTAAGAGATTAATAAGAACACAAATTCTCATGTTAACCCACAGTTTGTCATAACTATTTACTGCAACTGCAAAAACAAGAAACGTGGCTGAGAAGTTTAACACATGCACCTCTGATGCAGCTCTGACACTATGTTTTGTCTCATCTTTACTATGAGACAAACAAGAAAACAACAGTTTTTCATACAAATTAACTACTAATAGAGGTCAAAATTTACAAGACCATCAAGACCTACTTTTTAGTTCCTGTTTTCCTGGGGTTTTTTTGTCTACAAATAAAAATTGAAAAACAAGGACCATATTTAATTACAAGAAATTCAAATTATGTATCAGGAAGTTGATTGTTCAAGTTACCCAAAGCAGGGGGCAGAGGGAAACGACACAATCCAAATGTTAACTTTGCTGGCCAGCAGCGTATATAACCCTGTATCTCTTAAAATAAGTTCAAAATTTACAGAGCTCAACATCCACATTCAGGCTAAGCTGCTAAAAAAAAAATCACCTAAACATCAAAGGGGATATCCAATGTAGTGACAGGTTGTTTCTTGGAGGATCATGCTTTTTTGGAAGCTGCATTGCTTTATAAAAACTCAGGCCAAAGTCTTATTTATGAACAAAGAACTGAGCTTTAAGGGTAAGTCCTTCCAGTGGCTGCAGGTCTATTCTACCAAGTGCTATTAGTGCTTAGGAAGGATATCACTAGTGCTCTGGGTCATCTGGCTGAGGAGCAGACAATTTTCCGTGATGCTACTGATGAAACTTGAACTTTAAGGAAGTTCTTCTAATGACTCAGATGACTGGAAAAAAAAATCCACCTAGTGCAATACTGAACACATACCTTACTGCCACAAATAGTGGAGAGATGGCTATTCTTCAGAATATATTAGCTGTTAATACGAAGCAACTGATGGCTCAGCTGAGTAACTCTGCAAGAAACATCACCGCCGTGAACTTCTATGTCACTTAGGCTCTTCAGGAAACCTAAACTGATTCTGGTTTAATGTTATTTCTATTTCTGAATAGAAACAAAATTTGGGGAGCAGATGAAAAGATAGCAGGGTTAGCAGAACCCCTTTGTGAAGCCAGCTGGAAAGAGTGAGGAAAACAAACAGTATATTGTCAAACTCGTGGTTATCGCAAACAGGAAGCACACAATACTCCAGAAGACAGAAGTGAAGAAATATAGAAGAGCAGATCATCTTATTCAGCTTGCCCAATCACTTACAAGTATAATTCCTGAACTAGGAGTCAGTTTCCAGTAACACTACCATGTGGAGACACATGAGTAGCAGAGAGAAACAGAGTCCATCCTCCAAGGACTTGTATTCCTTTCTTCCTGCTGAGGGGTTTAAAGAAGGGCAGTGATTGACTCAGAATTTTTGGTCTGGCACCAAATGGTTGCCTTAAAAACAACAATGGAGCAGCTGGAAATCTTAGCCTCATTCTTCAGTGAGCACAAAAAGAACCTGGAAACTAAAGGGTAGGATTCTTCTCACTCATGCTTTTTCCAAGAATAAGAGCACACAGAAGAGGAGGCCCAGGACAAAATATTTTCAGAGAATCTTCCGGCAAAGAGCTAGCACCTTCAGCCTCATGGTTTGTAGGTAACAATAGCCATGACAATTGCAAGAACCAGCAAACAAGTTGTATTACATGTTAGCTTAGCACATGTAGGCCAGAAAGGGAGAGGAGGAGGTTCCAGCAGCTAACACACCAGGCATGTTCAGTTCTTCAGACAACGAAGAAGAAACATACAACAAAAATAAACTTAGCGCCCACACCAAAACTTAAGTTCTGATGACCAGGTAGCACACACTGCATTAAAAATTGTCTGGAACAGTATTAGACCCTGGTATTGAGATTCCTCAACCAGCACCTCCCGCCCCCAGGAGAAGGTACCACTGGAGACAATGGTACCTTAAACTCAGATCCTTAACGTTAAGTGAAGAGAGAGCGCCCAGACAGGCCTGGCATGACGGGAACCAGCTGGAGACCGCTGCTGATCCCAAAGAAGCAGATGTATCAGGCTCTACTTTTAGCAGACCTTGCGAGATAAAAGGTATTAAAAACTCTGAGTTCTTTTAGGTTGGTTTTTTGGGGTGTTTTTTAACTGGGTTGGATGAGATAGGAGCCTTAACAAAGGCAAAGGAAGGAGAGAAACGGCACGTGAGACACCTTAGGATTACCAGATCCCAGTGCAGAATGAGAGTAGAAATAAGTTCTCTGCCAAACCCTTCAGACTCACTGTTCTAAGCTAAACGAAAGCGTGCAGGGACAAGGACCAATAAGCAGGGCTGAAAGAGAGTACCCAGGCCTTTCGCTTTTAGTGCGGGACTTGCATGACTGGAGAATTGTAATGTTTACGATAATAGAGATCCTTACCATTAAAAATTTTTTGCTTTGGATCTGCTTTTGGGAGTGAAAATATTTCACAAAAATCTGAAAATAAAAACTAAAGAAGTTTCTGGTTACACATAACATAAAATGGGAAAGCTATAGTCTACAGATTATAAGGACAGAACGTGTCATAGCTGACCGGACCAAGCAACTTAGTGTCCAGTCCATTCCTGGGCCTTTGAGAGAGCAAAATGACAGCGACAGTAACGACACAAAATTACAGTCGATTTTAATCTGACTCCTCGGCTTCACTGAGGCTCTATTTTTCTAATGCATTTTTTCTTCAATATTTAAAGCAATTTGAAAAGATTTTTCCTCCAAAATCTGCACTAGGTAAACAAATCACAGAGGTTGGAAGTGACACGGGGAGGTCACTGGTGCAACCCCCTGCTCAAAGTTACTTAGATTTATTAGATAAGGCTGCTCAAGGCCTGGCCTATTTAAGGATTCAGCTCCCAGTACGGAGATTCCACAACTACTTTGGGCCCCTCTACTGCTCTTTGATTGCCTCTACAAAATAGTATTAGAAAAGGTCCTTTCTTTCCTTAAATTCTCAGTCTCAGTTCCTGACTTTTCAGTAATATGGTTTCACTAAATCTGCAATCAGACAATCAGAGCCGGTTTCCAAGAAAAATATACAGTAGACAGGCCTTTAATAACCTTCAGAGTTATCTTTCTGCATAAAAAAAACCACAATTGATTATCTCATTATTTTAAAAAGCTAGCAACAACGTTAACACACCTTAGTACATCGTTACAAACACCTAACACACCAAGAGAAAAAGCCAGTTATGCCTTCAAACAAACCCAATATGGCAAGTAGTTACTTTAACAAAAGGATATTGAGAAATATTTATCCAATGCCATAGTGAAAACAGTGAGATCTAGAACACAGCTCACTTTTGACTAGAGTACTATTTTAAAAATATTTTTCTAAACGTCTGACCAAATCAGTATTTAACCAGATCAGACTCTAGTTTTCTCTCGAATGCAAGGTTCTTAGGTCAGTTTATGTATCTACTTCACATATGATATATGAAGTCACCGTAGTTTAAGCAGATTCACGCTTATAAAGCCTTCCTTTTTTAAAATTAGATATTTACAGGATAGCTGCTCTATGTTTTATAGAAACCCAACTAAATTACAAAATAGGAACTTGGATCAAAAAGAAAAGCATTACATAAGTCATTCTGGACCTCAGGATAATTTATCATTATCTGAATTTAAAACATGAAGAGTTATTTGCTTTTCTAAAGGGTTCTCACACTATTAAAATAGCAGTAACATGACTTTTTTTTTTTTCAGTCTAGAGCAAAACACTTAGAAATCCACATGCATAATAATGCTTATATTCACAAAGCAAAACAAGCAGCTCTCCAAAGATGCGAAATACTTCTGATCTTTCCAAACCATGGTTAAAGTAATTTTGTATTTTATATTTGAAACTGGTTTCAAATGAAGTACTACATTAGCGCCATTGTTTTTAAAAGGTCCCATTCAACTGCCTCTGTGTTTACATAACATTGCTTTATATTTTGATGTCATGGCTTGCAAACAGAAGTTTTTCTCTCTTTCTACATATGCAAAAATCACACATGGCAAACTGCATGTAGAGGCCTAATACTAAATCTAGTGTCTTGCCTGAAGACTTGGTAGGACTATGAGTACTGAAGGCAGTAAGGGATTTGGAAAACCCCACACATTCCATCGAGAACACTACTACCTGATGCGGGCTAGGCATTGGGAAGTGCCTACCTGCCAAAGAAAGAAAACATACTGTATTTGTAAAAAGGGAATATTCCTGTTAGGACAGAACTGGAAAGCTTTAAAATAAACATAAAAACTATAGCAGTACTGAAAACGTGCTAGTTAAGATTAAGTTAGCCCCCCACATTACAGCAGTTGTACTACTTTGAAACTTTATTCCAATATCGTTCACTTGTTTTAGATTCTTTTCTATAGAATACCTAACGTCAATGATTTTAAATCCTTTTTTTTCCTTCGGAGATCTGAAAGTATACTGGATTCTTACTGAACACAAACTGTTCCAAGCAGTTTTTCTTATGCTTTCAGCAGTCAAATTATTTTCTAAAAAAGCTAAGAGTTTAATATAAATAAAAGAACTAACCAGTTTTTGTCTTTAATTGCACCTGTCCTCTGCTGCGAGTATGAGCTCCTCCTCCAAAGACAGCAGACCACATTTTGTCGTTAAGTGGATGAGCCATAATTCTATACAACTCATTGCTGGAATGTGTTGCTAGGCCATGGATGAACAGACTAAGATAGATTGCAGTTAGAATTTCACATAGTAAAACTGTGAGACCCGGCTGGGCTTCTTCACCAGCAGAATTCAAGAGACGTATTAGAGCTGTTATACCTAACATGGGGGAAAGGGGAAGAAAGAAAAACAAACACTCCCTTGATTATATGATCTCATTGGTATTTTGAGCGACAACCTATATCAGTTACTACACTCCTGCATAGAAAAAAAATTGTCGTTTCAGAGGAAACTGGAAACTCCACAAGAAAGCGAAATTTTGCTTATATTTAGCAGTTTATTATAGCTTTTTGTCTTCATATATTAGACTAACAGCTAATGAGATGCTTCAGAAATTTTCAAGAACAAATGAAAAAAATCACAGAAGAGCACTCAAATTTTGGGATATATCTTGAAACAAGACTGCCAGTTTAACTTGTGCTGAGACACTGTGATACAACAAGTAAGTCTACTAATATTAATCTTCCTTCCCATGTGTCTCAGACCTACTCTTTGCTGGCTCCTTAATTCTTTTAGGAAAGGCTTAGCTCTTTATTCTCTAAGTTTAATACAGTGCTCCATGATTTATTTAATACATTGCATACAATTCTTGCACTTTATATAAAAATATTAATTTCCCTATGGTCTTACTATGGTATGGTCTGGACTCTTACAGCAGATGCAGACAGCTACATTTTCCTTAAGAGGAAAAAAACAAAGCAACTATGAATACCTGGCCACTGAGCAGGTGATGTATTGGGAGTCACTGTTTCATCTAAGCTTGTCGTTCTTACAGAATGACGATGAGTTAGAAGCAATGTCTGATACACTGTTCCAGTGAACTGATTTGCTTGTAATGAGCTGTGAAATAAAGAACTATGATGACATATTTATTTAAAAAAAAAAAAAGTATAATTGCTCAAGTGATAGCCCTTGGTAGATGCAGGCAAACTTAAGTACTGACTTTTGGTGCACTACAAATTATGGCATTACTATAGCGAAACAGAATCTTGACCTTTCTCTAACGTTTGCTTTTAATAAATCTTTACCTGTAGCTGTGGCCATCACAAAGACATTGGTAGATGCAAGCAGAGAGTGATGCTGCTAAGGTATGCATTACATATATCTGGAAGACAAAGTTTAATAGAAAAGATTACACTTCAAACTGAACAGCCATTAGTATCAAAGTACTTGAATATATAATACAAATTTGTAACTGCAGAACAAACACTGAATACAGAAGAGATAACAAGCGCTTATGGAAAAAGTCACTGACGCAGTATTCTTCTCATCAGAACTCTTCTCACTTAATTCCACTTACTTTGCACTGAAAGAGACAGGGGAAGCACTCACCCATCCCTCCAACCCATAATCACAGCTCAGCTCTACCTGTGGCATTCTTTAGTCCAGAGACAGCAACATCTTAAACCACTACACTCACAACAGTCATTAAGTGATTGTACTCCTAGAGAGTATTGACATGCCGGCTCAGAATACAAAGGCTTTACTTCAGAATGAAGCCCGTAAAGCAGCCTGGTTTTGAACAACTCTTGCTGCACCTCAACAACAGACACACACACACGATTTACTTAGTATACACTGAACACCACTATTTTTGTCATAGCTGATGTGTTTTACGTATCACAAAATATACTTACGTGAAGAGCTAGAGAGCCTGTTGATCACAAGTTTCAGTTAAAAATTAAGTTTAATATAAATATATACATTTGTTTGTTCCCTCTGAAATGAAGCACCAGACTAGTAACTGAGCAGCAATCGATCTTTTGGGACTCTCTAGAAATCCCCAGTAAAAGTTAACTGGATCTGGGACCTAACACATTCAAAACTTCAGAACATACTCAACCTAAAGCTTTAAGTTTAGTTTTCAGTCCCAGATTAACTACAGGAGAAACCTTATGCAAACTTAAAAAAAAAGACTTCATTGTATGAGCGCATACATTGTTTCACAGAAACAATGCAGACCTCTCTGCACTCTGCAGACCATCAGTTTTTGTATTTCAAATCTATCAATTTTACTTAGGTCTAAGAGAAAAAATACAGAACTTATTGTTAATATAACAAAAATAGTGTTCGTATTGCCATAAAAGGCAAAAGTGACACTGACAGCGTAGCACAATATGTTTTCCATAACAGGTGTCATCCCGGAAAAATATCCGATCACGAGTGTGGCCAGTCTACTTCAGCTTGTAGGATCGACGCTCAGCACCTCAAGAACGGGTAATAATTTTTCACTGGTCACTGTTTTAGCCCATATTACAAAGAAATATTTGTTACAAAGTTTTATTACTTGTCACAGACAGGCACACGAGGAAGTTTTCATGCCGTCAAAAAACATTCATCACTAAGCAAACTGGATAATAACCACACACACAAAAAAGCAAATGACTACAACAAGAAAACACACCTTGTTGTTCTGAGCGTCTGGATGAGGTGGCGAGTCAAGGTTTATTACGGCATGTAATATATCATGAGTTAAGTTACCAAGATGTAGCAGTGGATTAGCCACCACTGTTTTGGCACTAGCTGTGCAAGCAAATAGGAGAGGTATGGAGCTTTGCTCTGGTGAAGGGCTGGGAGGAGTCTGTACTGACTGTTCCTATAAACAAACAGAAGAAAAATGTGATAGTACAGCTTCTTAAAAAGAAACTTTAAAAGTGGGGGAGGGGTTTCTAGAAAAATCATAAAGTATCAGATTATTATAAAACAGGTATACACTATAATAGAATTATTCATTTCCAAATAACACAAAACATTCAACAATCTTGAATTGTTGAAACCTGAAGCAAACACAAATTACCCCCCACCCCCCACATACCTGCTGAGATTCCTGCAACAGCAGAATTAGTTCCATTCTGACAGATGCCAAGCCTCCACCATGAGAGCCATGAAGTATGCAGTAACTAAGAAACATTCTTAGGAGTGACTGGTATTTCAGGAGCCACTGACGTCTTCTCTGAAAGTTTTCTTTCTGTAGCATGTTTTTTTGCTGGTCAGGTAAGTCTTCAGCATTTTCATTTAATGCAACTTCCTCTGGCATCACAGCAATACCTGACTGTATCTCTTCCACTTCAGCACTGTATTCACAGGTTTTCTGAAGAGCTACCACTTCTCTTTCAAGCCACTGATAAAGCTGATACCTTAGCTTCCCACCATCTACCTCATAACCAGTGGATAGTGTACGAAGCTCTACAGTAAGAATTTTCAGGCATGCTCTGAATTTCAGCTGCGCTGAAATTATATCTTCTGATGCACTTAAAACATCTTTCTCATCAACTGCACTAAAAGATCCTGTGTAGCTAGAACTTATTTCATCTAATTTTTCACTTTCCTTCAAAGGCTTTAACTCTTTCATTACCAGGGAAGAATCTTCACTCTCATCATCTTTATCACTGTCCCACTGTAGTTCCAAAGGCTCATCTTGGAATACCAGACTTGGTTGGCTCCAGTCAAACGAAAGAGCTGAACTTGAATGCTTTCCTGATGAACAATCTGAAGAGGACCCCAGACCGTTCAACACTGGTTGTGACCAGTCAACAGCTGAAGATCGGTCTTTCATTTCCAACCCTTTAACTGGAGAAGATGGTGAAGAGTCTTTACTAGTATCCATTAAACTAGGGGATCTACAGAATGGCTTTGAACTCTTAACTACTTTCGGCATCTTTGATAATACCTCTAAAGCCAACATAGGACAACCAGCTTTTAAGTGAGCATATGCAGTAGTGAAAAACAGTCGTCTTTCCCCCAGGTTGATTTTATCAGCTAATCCATTTTCTACTGTTAGACAAACGTGCGTGGAAGATGCATCAGAAGAGCCAAAATGACGTCTCAACAAGAGAGGATGTGTTCTTAAGTAGTTATAGAAGTTAAACACTGCAGGGTTACAATTGGATGAGCCTTCTCCTTCCCCTGAAAAGATATTGCATCATGAGGAAAATCTACAATTCTGTATGAAATAATCCATCTACAAAGTTTTATCTTCATCAGAACGCTATTAAATCTTAACATCCATTTTACTGTCAACTTAACTGCTGTCCCCTTTAAATACTCTTAGAAGGAAAAGAAAAAAGAGTAAAAAAAAAAAAGACATAAGACCTAAACACCACTAAAAGAAAGAACAAATTTCAGGAGCTTGAACGGGAGCATGCAAGACCCATAATTTGGGAAAAACTATCGCTTCATTTCCTTGCAGTCAGACTAGTTCTGCTGCAGTCAAAGGAGACTGTGCTCTTATTCAGAGTTTAGATTTCTAAAGTCTTCATCGCCAAGTCACTGTATGATAAGATATTACATCATACTAAAATCTTCTGCCTCAGAAAATGATATTTTCTAAGTTTTAGATGAGTCTTTCTTAATTCATCTCTTAACAAATGCCACTCAGTACAACTGGGAAATCCGTAACATACATACAAGTTAATATCTGAATTATGTACAGCAAAGGAAGCGTGCAGCAATGTAGCACCTATGGATTTTGCTTTCATGCCCAAAACAAGTCTAGAAAACTAGGTACCATCTTATTCTGATATTTTACACATGGATGGTCAGAGAAGTCATTGGAAAGCTTCAGCACAGGATGATTCACAGAGCTTTCTAAGAGTCTGGGCTAGCTGAGATACACCCTTTTGTTTGTTGTCTGCAGTTATGACACAACTAACTACATATAATACAAAGACATGCATGAAATAAGAGCAACTATTAAGAAAGAAAACAAAGCAAAACCCCACAAACAAGTTATTGGGCTGATTAAAGAAAAATTAGTAGCACTTAACATTTTTTTTTTTTTTTTTTTTTTTTTTACACAGGAGGAAGTGACCAAGGTGAAAATAACTGAACAGCATCACACTAAACCTCAAAATAATCTTTTCTATGGCAGTGTATGATTCTGGTCAACTCTTCCTGATGACTAAAAACTACAAAATAGTATGTTTCCTAGGCTCTGCTGCATAACTACGCAGTCAAAAACTTTTCTTAGATTGTTACAGAGTCTGATTAAGTTAATTAGTCTCTTAAGTTCCTGCAGGAGAAATAGCTGAAGAGCTACACCCCTGCAGGGTCATTCTCATTATACTGATATTCACATATTTAAAGGATAAATGAAGTACCCATTCATGCTACACAGGATAATCACACACACACACACACAAATCATTTAATACAAAGACCACATACATTGCTACAATAAGCTGTTCACTAGCAACAGTGAACAACTGTGCAGTACAGAGTCATACTTAGACTATACTTTACAATAACATTACCTAAATGCATTCAGTTACAAATTAACCCAACAGCCAAAGTATTTATATTCTTACCACCTTCATCTCCAACAGAATGTTTAATTAAAGTGTCAAGAGCTTTGCTATAATCTTCCAAAATCCAGTAAGCCATACTTCGTAGAAAAGGATCACAGTGCATATTTCCTGAGCTATCTTTTCCAGGAGACACACTTCCCAAAATTCTCTTCTGTAGTACAGATTTGTAAGTACTAGACACTTCAAACTCTGACTCATAAAGTCTTGATATTACAAGAGCCAATTGAATATCATTCAGTTTTTCAAGGCAGACCTAAATGAAAATAAATATATTAACAAAACCCAATATTACAAGTCCATAAAAATCAGCAGGAATTACGCATGACAGCAATCACCAACTGTTATGTGCAAGATCTGAGTTACAATTTTTCCTCTTAAGTCTGACATGACACTGGATCTTTGAAACCAAAGGGTTCAGTAAATCATTGTCAATGTGCACGGGCCACTTCCTGAAACTATGCTCTGATCAAGAAGCTTTCAAAACAATTTCTTCATTATCACACAGCAGAATTCCCTCCCAATTGTTATAGCCTTTTAAGGAGACCCAGGAAATACTTTTCCTGTGAACGGATTTTGGGAGCCAACACACAGCACTGTCAAAGAACCTTCGTTTTCAGATCTGGACCTCCTAATGCAAATTACGCTGCTTTCAGATGTGACAGGTCACAGTTTGATAGCCCGCTTGATTTTATTATGGAGAAGTGAATCACAGAACTTTTTGGTAACACTAAAGTGAGAGCTAAAACAGAAACAATAAGCAAACATCAAGGATTTGTATTTGCCATTAACATAAGGGAGGGGAGGGAGAGGAAGAGACAGCACAAACAAACTGGAAACTTCGAAAGTCATACTAGTTCAAACTGAAAGGTTTCTCACACAGTTCAGTCACTTTCAATACATTTTGAAAATTCAGAGTGCTAAATACAACAGTCTTAAACCTTAAAAAAAGCCCAATTATTTTATTACCTCCACTGCATCTTTTAAGTGTCCCGCCAACAAGAAAAATGCTGCAGAATGTTCGAAACGCTGCTTGCCAAGCAAAGAAAAAGCGTTCTTTAATGCTGCTTTACGCCATCTGTCCTCAGTAAAATTGTTCCCAAAAAACTGTGTCATTTTAGTATCTTTTTGGGACCTGCAAATTGAACATAGTGGATAGAAATATTACATATTTTCTTAAATTTATTTTGGCTTTTGATTTCCTCACATGTCAGCAGAGTTTTACACAAGTCTTTTCGTTAGGAAAAGCAGAGGCTAGCACAACTCTGGGAACAAGAGAGACTTCATGTTTTGAAATGAACAAAAACTTTACTAAATAAGAAATCTAATGTTTCTGCATTAGTAACAAATAACCAGCTAGTCTGATGCAAATATAGAAAAGGCCATTTTTCCCAGTTGAGTTCTTAAAAGCAAAAAACATTTTTAAAAGGTTTTTGAAGTTAAGCCTTGTTATGAAAGGCTAGACTGCAAGCCAGTCTTAATTCAGCCTTCTGAATTTACGGTAAAATTTAGGTAGTGTGCTACTTTTAGAAGAGATATCTATTGCATTCCACACTTAACACAGGCACTCCTCTAGAAGTAATTCAGAATTAAGTAACAGGTGAAAGTTATAGAAAATTTGAGACTAAACTTTAGGCATCCACCTTTAGAAACAGCAACTAAATTACCACAGTAGATACAGGAAGCTTAATAGCTACTCATTTAATTTAGCATGTGATTTAGAAATTGCCTCTCCACTTTCAATGGCAGTATTTGTATTTCTCTTGAATTATCACATTCAACTTTTTTCCAGATTAGACTAGATACTATGAAACTCCATTTAAGAGCCTGGGTGTCTCCTACCTGTATAATCCCCAAATCACAGCCTTCTTTTTCATTGCAAGGTAAAAAATTGCTGCATCAAGTGGATCATTGTTTCGCTGAAAGGCTGCTTTAGCCACCTGTGAAGACAATTCAACAACAAGAATCCCATCAAAATTTAAAAGACTCTTTAAATAGGATACAAGAAGCACCAGGAATCCTATGTCCCATAGTGCTTAGAAATTATTTGATATATGATCCCTCCTCTCACTACAGGTCTGAGATGAGAATGTGTGTGGAAGATTCTGCTGCTTCAACCCCTTGTTTTCGTTTGATACCATTTAATTAATGCTTTTCCCGTTCTAGGAGGGTTTTTTTTTTTTAAAGCAGATCAAATGGGAATGCCTGCACTTGAAATCAGATCCACCATCATACTAAAATTACCTTATTAGCTGGTCTGGTAATCAATAGATAGATACCTGAAGAACACTCTTGGATCAGTCAGAACAAGAGAAAAGTTGTTCTTTTGGTGGATTCCCTTCCAAGAGCGGATGGATAAAGGGGGTAAGGGGCAGTAAGAGTAGTCCAAGACCCACGTGGGTAACCTTAAATGCAGGCCTATGAAACTCAGAGTCTAAGTGTTAGGCAGGTAAAGTTTCATAAACCGATGATTAACTACTGATGACTAAAAGGAGCTGAGACACGCGTTTACTAGTTCATGTTCTGTACTCAAAGTCTCTTGTACATGTTATTTTCTAGTTCAGCAGACCTGGCTTTTCCAAGAGATTAAAACAAGCACAGCAATAAGGCTAACCTCAACAGCATCTCTGACAGTTAAGACGTATTTCCAAACAAAGAACAACACAAGCTTTAGTTATCACGGAAACGTATTGACTTGCAAGACATACGGTAGCACTACTTTTCACAGTTTTCTAATGAGAATTTATCTATAATTTCTTTCCTAACCTAGGAGAGGCCCTTGCTATTAAAAAAAACAAAAACCCCACTCTGTTTGCTCAAAACTGTATATTCAGCCTCCACCATAAGGCTCATACACTACACCCCTCAAAACAAAAGATCTAAAAACTCAAAGTATACTTCCTGCTGGAATCTGAAACTTAAGCTACTGTTAAAAAAAAAATCTATTAAATACAAAAGTTCATATCTGTAAAGTAAACTAGATTCCCATGAGTTATAGCAAGAAGTATTCAGAAGCACTTAATATACCTCATAATTCATCACTATATTCATAGATAGTAAACACTAGAGCTATTTGAAAACAGTTTGGTTAATTTTCTTTCAGGATGCTATATTTACCTTTTCCATGCATTTCCGCAGGCTACGGCTATTTCGGACCCACCATCCTACGCCCATAGCTCTGAGTTCTGACCATGTTGGATCACCTTTCTGCATTGCAGGGAGCATGCTCAGTAGTTCTTCTTCTGCTACTGAATGAAACGCCCAGGCAAAATGACTAGTAGACAAGCCTAAATAATTAGCCATTAGAGTGAGCGAGAGAGAGAGCAAGACAGAGAGAGAAGGGGGGGGAGAAAGAGATAAAGAAAAAAAAAAGAGAGCGTGATTCACTAATAAAATAATCCACAATATAAATTTAAGGGACATGGAAGGGGAAAAATGGAAAACAGTCAAATTGTTCATTTTGGATTTTTAAGTATGCCATTGATAAGACTGCAGAGACTTGGGAATACACGCAAGCATTACAATACTAAACAAATCCATTAGAGGAAAACATTTTTCCACTTGCAAACTGTTCATTATATATTTTGCAAGGAACAGAGTGACTCAAAATCTACTTATAATGAGGGGCCTTAAGATTAGCTATGATACCAAGTGCAACCAGCTAATTAAACTTTTTAAAGTTGTGAAAATTACTTTCACTATCTTGATTTCGAATGGCTTAGAAAATTTGAAATTTGGAATTATTCTGGTAGAAAACAGGTTTGAGAACAGGCGCACAAAAGGAAACCAGAAGAGAATTACTATTACTAATCAGCAACAGCTGATTAGCAAGTTTCAATCTCACCTGAGGGGTGATAAGCCATGAGACTGGAAATGCAGTCAACTGTCATGATGACTAATTAAAGGGTTAAGAAGTAATCACAGCCAGGCCCTTAGATTTGATCAGCAGATGTACCAATTAGCAAAAGTATCTCATTCTGCCATTTGTAGTATCAGGTTTAAAAAAAAAATTCAAAACTATAAGAAGAACACTTTATTTGAAATAGTTCAATGGATAATGATAGTAGGAATATAAGGACTGAATAAGCCATTAGAATCTTTTTCAAATAAGTATTCAAAAAACTCATTAGGCAAATACTCTATATTTTCTACTGCATTATTCCCACAGAAGGCTACTGGAACAACATGGTACCAGAAGTCCAAAAACAGCTCTGGGAAATAGAAGAGATCTGAAACCACAAAATTATTGATACGTTGAGGAGAAATAAAAAAAAAAAAAAAAACCACACCACACACATTCTAAGTTTCAAGACCTCTACCTAAAATAAAGTATGCATTTTCTGCTCTGGCATACATTTATATTGAACAACAACATATTGGGTTTTGCGGTGGGGGGAGGGTTTGGTTTGCTTTAAACAAAAGGACAACATAATTGTCTCGTTAACTTCGCAGAGGCATGTCAACAGCACAGCAGATCACATGCATAGCCACCTCACTGAATAGGATTCACATGACCTAAGAAAACGCTTCAGTTACCTTGGCGAAGCAGCTGAGCTCGATGTACAGGCGGGAGCGATGTTGTTAGAAACGTGTGAAGCCGCACAGCTAATAAAAATTTTAAACCACACTCATCGAGAGTTTCTCCACCTGTAATTAAACATTTTCATGTGCTTTTCAAGAGAAACCATTAAAAACAGCTTTTAAGTTGCTTAAGAGAAGAAACATCCTACAATTCTGACTGCTGACGCTTTAAATCCATAAACATAAGTTTAATCCAAAAATCTTCCCCTCAATACAAGAGGAAAATTTCAAACCAGACATTGTGAAGTTAGTTGTTTTTAAACACACAAAAAAAGAGAAAAGTGGTTTTTCATTTGATAAAAAATAACTTATTTATCTTAATTTCTCTACATAGTAGAGCTAACAGTGGCTCTTAAGAGTTCATTCTTAAAAATTGATTGAGAAACACAGTTATGGTCTGTGGACTGACTAAAGGAACACCAAACTCGCATTAGCAGTTACCAATACAGAATTTGAAGTCTGAAGTCACGAAACTTTAGTGAAACATCTGTTGTGACAACAAATAATACAAGCAATACTATGAAACAAAACCATCACATGCTTCAATAAGCCACAAAAACCTCAAAGGTAACAGAAAAAAACTTAAAAATAATGTTTGTAAAACACAGTATTACATCTAATTTGAGAGGGACACCTTACCCTGGTTTCTGTCTCTACTTTCTCCAATGTCAGTACTGGTAGTAGCAATTGTATCTGCCAAGGCCATCAGTGACATTTGCTCCATCCTAGTGAGACCTGGTAAGCTCGAATGAAGCAAGTGACAAGAAAGAACTTGAGCATGCTCTGGCCCAAAGTAGGTTGGGCTATACTGAGAAAGATCAATGACCTTAGGTTTTGTGTCATCTTCATCTGCATCAAGCATTACAAGTTCCTCTGTACTTACAGCAGAATTTTGAAAAAGATCTTCATAATTGTCATTGGGTGTATCTTTATTATTTTGATTATTAGACTTTTCTGAATGAGAGGGATCATCATCGGCAGCAAGCAGAGCATATAAAGGCAACGGCGGAACTGAGTCTATTTCGATATAGTCTGTGTTCTCAGTTTTGCTGAATGTCTTAGGATCTCTTGCAGTGCTTCCACTAGCACTGATTGTAAGAGATCTGAGTTTCCTATCATGACTAGGTTCAGATTCATTTATAGCAACAACTTCTCCAGCAATGCACTTCACTAGATGAGACAGAATGGCTTTTGCTCTACGTACTTTACCAAGATCCATAAGCTCCAACAACTGGTGCGGGTGGTACTGAGGTAAAGTGGGAGATAATGCATGAGCGGCTTCAAAAAGACCAGAGTCTTCCATTTCTGTAGACAGATCAAAGGCAGTTCTTTTCCCACTAAGTTTCTGTGCAAGGCTGGTCATAGACCTGGTCAAGGTTCGTTTTGGTGGATGCAGACCTGAGGCAGCTGACTGGCTTTGTTTCATTAAGCTTGTTATACATGACGTACTTCCGCTGTAAGAACCCATACTAACCAGCTCCTGCTTGCAAGGAGGTTGCCACTGAGAATAGACATGCATTTCGCAATCCATTCCAACTACAAGAATGCCATCACGCACCCAAGACAAAGAGACCGGAAAAGGAGGTGACCCTTCTACAGAAGAAACCAAGTCAACACAACGCAGTAGAACAAACCTAGAAAGGGTTGTAGCCTTCATGCTGCCACTGTGAGAGATCACTACAGCCTCCTTACCATTTTGTTCTTGCGTCTTCCCAGAGAGTTGGCCAAACATATATAATTTTGATCCAATTCCCACTGTCAGAATATGTGAACCATCTTCCCTAGACATCCAATCTAAGTGAACCAAGTGCTTAGTGCTGGGTATAATATTCCCACTATGAGACAGACAAACTTCCTGTCGGTTATATGCCACTAAATTACTATCAACACTCATAGCAGGGTCTAACATAGTGCCTATTTCATTTAAATGCAGAGTCTGCTCTAGAATCCAAGAAGAGCCCCCTGTAGATTCACATTCAAAAATACTAACATCCATTATAAAGTCTTGAGAAAAGTGACTATTTTTAGACGTTGTCTGCTTGTATGCTACAGCTAATCTGTTTGTGTGTGCACAACTAACTTCAACTGGCCTTCCTGAAACATTAATGGCACTGCTGCTAAGAAGTCCATCCTCAATCAGTAATGGCCATTCTTCCCATATATACGTAACATCACTATGTACATTATATTCTGGCACTGAAGAAGCTGACGATTCGGTAGTCACTCTGCATCTCCAGAAACGAACTTTTCCATCAGAGCACGAAGTAGCCAGTAGATAAGGGGCATGACAAACAGGGTATATGGAAGAGGAACTCAGATGTCCTAAAATAAAATAAAATACATTTTTACCAGGACAATGTATTAGAACGCAAGCCAAGAGTAAAGACCTTTATATTCAGTTACCATTTCACTATTCTGAAAGAAAAAGCATTCGGATGTCCTCATACAGAGGGTTGTTTGCTGGTTTTCACAAAGGAAACACAAGGAGACAGAAATACGATGAATTTGTTTTGCCCTCAGTCCCCACTTCATTCTCTAGAAAGGAATTAAATTACATGTTTTAAACCTGCATACTAATTTTGTTAGGTGCCAGTTTTTACACTGTAAGAGAGAGGACTGAAGGGGGGGGGGGGGGGAAATCAATCCTCACTTATATTCTCCATGGCATGATTTTAATGGACGTTTATTGTTTCTCCTGTCAGACAAATACTTCTCTCAGAAGTCTAAAAGGTTTCTAACATATTTTTGAAAGACTGCTGATGAAAGCCTCAAAGTTTAAGAGCCAATCCCACAAAGAAAATTTCATGATGGTTTGCAAAAACAACCTGGATTTCTACAAGTATTATACCTTACATAAAAGCTTTACTTTAGCCATTCATTTCAGGATCCAGATAGGAAGTCAGGGTATCATATTTTAGCAAACCATTTGGATCCAGTTACAAGTTTTTAATTCTAACTAAAAATACCAAACTACTCGTTTGTCACCATTTTAAAATCTACTGCTAAATCAGAAAGGCAACAATTCCTTATTTTATTCAAAAAAAAAAAAAATTTACAAACCTGCTGATGGTTTAACGCTTATAATCTCTACTCCTTCTGGCAAATTCAACTCTTGACTATATACCATTTTTGAAGAGAGAGTAAGCCAGCTGGTGCTCTGAAGATTTGCTTTACAAGCCTGATACTTCTGAGTAAAAAGTGATTGGACCTTCTCTGGATCTGGGGAAGAAGAATATAATCCTTCTTGTTGTGTCGCTGCTTCAGCTGTACTTGAATCTATCTTTTCATCTACAAAAAGATGCATCGTTATTAAAGAGAGTCAATTAGATTTCTAACATAAGAATTTTACTCACGTAAAAACACACTCCAGAAAAATATGGACAGAACTAGAGACTTAAAATTTTACTTTCATGATAATGAAAAATGTTCCCCAACTCACATTTGAAGAGAAATATTGGCACACCACCTATATTGAATACTTCTAAAATTCTAGAACTGCCTCAAGGTCTAGCTTTGAATAGTCTTCAGATTTAAAGCAATCAAATTGTAACCAGAAGCAGCAAAACTGCAGAAGGCAGACATCTATGTGGTATCCATGGAAATTAATGTTTCATGAGGCAAACAACCCTCATAGCTAGAGAAAATTAAAGGCAGAATTCAAAGTCTTAACTCAAGCTGGAAAAAGGTACTTCCAGAACAGTTTTGTTAATATTCACTGAAAATGTAAGATCTTCGACGTTACGGGATATGAAAGCTTCATCCCCTTTTTTATGAAAATCAGTACTTAAAGTAGGAATATTGTTTAAATAATAGACCATGCATTATAACAGATTACTCTGGTACATAGTAAATACTAGAATATAGAATACTAGAACAAAACCTTCTAACTGAGAAGCAAAATGAATCTGAACTGGTTAGCCCTTATTAAAACCAGTTAGTTAGTTTGTTTTTTAAATGTTTACATCAAAACTAAAGGGCTTACCTAATGAGACGGGAATTGACTTCAAGTGTAAGTGCCACATGTGTAGTAACGAGTGGTTTTGAGTATATTCTATTACTATTAAGTAGAATTTTTCAGAGAATCCATTCTGCTGGCACCCTGATGAAATTCAGAACAGGAGGATCTTAAGGGTTATTGAACCAAACATGACATGACATTTCGCCGGCTAGCAAATAATCTTACTTAAGTTATTGTAAACTGATATTCAAATGCAATGGCCTGGCTATACCCGACTGTTATACAGCTTCTAGCAACAACCATGCTCCAAGTTCCACATATTTTTACTAGGCACTCTGCGGAAAAGTACCTTCCATTACTTTCAACTTGCCACCTACTAGCTTCATCTGATATCTTCTCCATCTTGTATTGTAAGATGCAGTGAATAATCATTCCCATGCATTTATCTGTGAATATCATTAATTCTGGACCCCCAGATAGATAACTAAGCATATCTGTATGTATTCAGTTGTCTGCCTCTTTTCCAAGCTGAGGAGTTGCAGACTTTCAGCTGTTCCTCTTACCAAGGCTTTAGAGTAGCTCTTGTATTTCTTTAGAGATTTTTTTGCACACTGTATTTGAGATGCCAAAAGAAAACAAACTTATGCTGTGGCCTAACACTTTACTTTTTAGTTCCCTATTTTGTTTTAAATTTCTAACATTCCATATGCATTTTTTGACCTCTAGTGAGAGTTGGGCTAATGTTTTCATAGATTTATCTCCATTACTCCCGATCTTTCTCGAGTAGTAATAACTAGCTCAGAATGCAATGTGTACATACACAGTTCAGGTCATTTTTCCTAATGTCTCCCTTTTTTTCTATGAAATAAGTTTCACGTACCATGTTGTTACCCTCAACATTAGGAGGCCGTTCTGCAACCTTGCTCCTTTTTATTGAGCCTTCCTTTTACTCCCTCAAATTAGTTGGTATCATAGACTGTCATTTTATCCTGACCCTTGTTTTCCAAATCATTTGAAAATTTTGAACAGAACAAAAGTGAGATGCCTATATAATTCAACCATTAACCCACTTCACCAAGGAGAACTGATCATCTCTTCCAGTGGAATTAGCAATTGCCCAAAGAGCTACAGAATATCTTCTAAAACTACAGCTATGTAATACCCACACAATATTTAGAACACTGTATTTTACAAGCGCACACGTGTGCAAAAAAACAAAGTAAGCTTTGTCTATGTCATATTCCATAGCTACAAGCTTTGCCTTTAAAATACCTCTTCCTCCCTTGCTGATAACAAAGTTATCAGCAATAGAATGCTTCATACAGTACAGGATGGGTACCTCACGACAAACTACTTGGTCTCAAATTTGGTCAAGTGGCGCTCCTCAAAAAACTCCTATGAGTTCCAGGAAACTAGAATTTCTCTTTGGTATATAAAGATCTTAGATAAACATATTGGACATTACAATGCAAAAAGTTACACAGGTTCTTTTTCATAAAATAAATGTTGAAGATCAGGTATTGTATTTTTCATTCTACAGACAAAAAGAGATTTCTTTACCAGAGTCTGGTAAGTTGTTCTTCGTTTCAGGCATTTCCTTCTCCTGGTTATTCAAAATGAAGTCTTCTTGAAAAACATGAAATAACTGTGTTTTCCTACCGTGCTAAAAAAGAAAGAAAAAGCCACACACACGCGGACACACACACACACACAGACACACACGTGAATATCGTGGAGTAAGTTAATAATGTTGTTCTCTAAGATGGGAGCCTTTAAGTTGATTAAGTTGGCCACATCAATGAAAGATTTCTCAATAAAAAACACTATCATTCAAGTTTTCTTCATTTACGGATATTATGAAACTAGAAGCAGGCACATGCCAGAGTCAAGTCTTTAACTACTTCATCTTTAACTTGATTGAGAGCTACAAATGTAGCCTTCATTTTTAAACACATTTTATGCAAGATATTAATGCTATAAAAAGAATACAAAAGATCTTACAAGCTCTGTGATGGCATCCAGTTCAATAATACATCCTGGACGGGCAGTAGATTGCTGACTCACAATGTTAAAAACTTCACCAACATATTTCTGTTAAAAAAAAAAACAAACAAAAAAGGAAAAAGAAAAAAAAGAAAAAACCACCACACCACAGTGGGATGGTCTTGTTAACTCAGCTTTTTGCATTTCTGAACAGGCTGCAATTCACCAACAACTTTCGTAACATGCTTAGTCTTCCCAAGAGTCACATTATTTTTGGTTGCTGCAAGGTTGCAAGAACTTGCATGGCTCATCTGGAAAGCATCGCAATCAGTTTATTGTCCTTTCACTAAGCTACAACTGTATCTCAACTTTTCCTTAGGACGCACACAGCACAGTTTCTTGCTCTGTTATTACGCCCTGCAGCATAAGTGTTTCATGAGTACTTCCCAACCAAACACTGACCTGACTCCATATGCTCAGTTGGAAAGATTAAATGGAATACAGCATGGCCGCAATGCTAAGAAGCTTTATCGTATCTGATTTTACAAGCAGAGCTAAGCAATTACAGCCTGCAGCAGCCTCTGCAGCAAGCTTGGTCAGATACCAGCAAGCCTGAAGCTCATGCTACTGAATTAAATTACAACCCCCAAAAACTTAGGGCAGGTTTCACTTACTGAAATTTCAGGGTTGGAGAGCTCACACAAAAGTTTTTTAGCATCTATTACAGCTTGATATAATCTCAAATGCTGTCCATCGCTAGCCACAAAGCAGGCACTTGGAGAATTACAGTATGCACCTGAAAAACAGAAAAGCACAAAGTACGCAAACGTGTATCAAACACCAACAGTCCCCCTTTTTTGGCCAGAGACGATTTGGACGTTATCAAAGAAAAAAATATAATATGAAAAAGAATTTTGCCTGTTAACTTCTGTTCACAAGCAAAAAACTACTAAGTTGAACCAAAAGTTACAGCACGTTAATGGAAATCAGAATTCCATTTATGAACTACCTACAAAATCTACCTCTGCTTTTGAGGTGTTGACCGTAGCCTGTAATCATTGTTGAGATGTTTATAATCTAACGTATACCAGCATCTAAGACCCGCACTTCACAAGCTCCTAAATCATCAAGTACATAACGATATGTATTAGAAGCTAGAAAGAACACAGTAAGTCTTCACAGAACGATACACAAGTTAGAAACGTCAGCAACTTAGAAAACTGTAAAATAAAGGGTCCCGGCTTAACATTTCTTCAATACTTTCAAGTATAACTATATTGCCTATTTAATAGCATTTTTGACACTAAATGACTTTTATTCTAAAACACTTAACAAGTCAGGAAACTAAACTCACCGAGGCAATAGCTGGGTATAAGTGTGGGCAGCCACGCAACATTAGAAAATGCAGAAACATGGAGGGAATTGATCCGAGCAAGTTCAGAAACTCCACCAGAAAAGGACAATGGCCCAACAGGATCAACTCGCCAAAGAATAAGCTCACTGTAAACTGCATTGGGATCCTGGGATGTTACATTTGCATTGCCTCTATTCTGATGTCTTAATGGTGACTCCTGAGATTTTAAAGAATCATTTGTCTGTTTTGCATTCTCAACCTCTGGTGACCTCAGAGCATTGTGATGCGAGGTTGTAAGCAGCAATGGTAACACTGAATGGCAAGCCAAGTCGTTAAGATGAAAACGGTGACCACAGTAACGGGATTTATGTGAAATACTGAGTACAGTTGAAAAAGCAGATTCCTCAGCAAAGCTCACTAACCACTGGTTCAGAGACCCATCTGCATGTTTGGAAATCATCATAACATTAGGTGTGAAGATACTTAATTTTAAGCTGTTGGTTGATTTACTGTGCCCAGAAGAGATAAGCATAGATGAAGATCGCGTAAGGCCAGGGGGCTTTTGTTTGCCTTGCTGAATAGCCAAGTCAACATTTTTGGTACAAGCATACATCACTATACTTCTGCAAAGAGAATTTGCATCACCCGTTGGAAATGCAACTGGAATTCTTGAGACAAACGACACCTAGAAATTTAAGGAAGAGAGAAGGAATTCAAGTTATTTTCACCGCATACTTCTCATTGAGTAGCGACACATAATGCAGAAAATATAAAGTACCTGCACCTGGCGAAACATGCCAGGCTGGTATTCATCTAGCCAGTCCACGTGCCATACCAGCAACGAACCATCCATAGGATGTATACTGAAGAGCATGTCAGCATTCTTACTCCATTCAGAAAGCAGTACTTCAATTTCATGATCGATAATGGCAGAAGATAAAGGAATAAAGCTTGAATTTGGAGTAGCTTTCTCACCACCCAGTTCCTTCTTTTCCTGATTTCCTTTTGGTTCAGCTCCATTTTCATTAGCTTCTAGAACATACACAGATATATCCACAAGCTGAAAGCTAGCAGGCAATGGAGCACCTTTCAAGCTTCTTCTACATCATTCATACAAGCACAATTTAAAAATAATGAAAATTCAAACTAGAAGTTCCATTGTAGACCTCAGTCAATGACTAACAAAGTAGATTATTTTGCACCTTAATATGAAATACTTTTTCTCCTCCCACTTAAATTCTTGAATGCATAGGCAAAACAAAAGCAGTCATCTCCCAACTACGCATATTTAAATAAATTGTTTATATAACATTATACAACAAAAATATTTAAATTGGGTGTAAATTAATATTAAAACTAAAAAAACCTCTTAGTTCTAAGATTGTATCTGCTTCCTTAAAGATATTAAAATAACATACCTCCAGGCAAAAGTCTTCAGGTCAGCCTAAACACCTAAGGTGACAGTTTTCAGCATAAAGTACTAAAATGCTCTGAAATAATCATTAACAAACTCAGGATTTCTAGAAACAGATATTTTAAAAACCATTTAGGTTCTTCCAGTGGAAGGGAAGGAAAAGCACAAAAATGCTACCGTAATCTATCTGCATCCTTAGATGCTGAGTCACCTGTCCCTTACTTTACACTGAACAACATTACTTATTACTTTATTAAATGATAGCCAAGAACTTTTACCTTCTTCTGATTTACCATCCACCTGATTAGATTCCTCAGCATTTGTCTCAGGAGAATGATGTTCGAAACTCTTTTTAAGTTGTTGCAAAAATACTTCCATGGATAAGGTAAAATGAAGTTCTTTATTGTTTAGCCAATGCACAACAAAAGGTCCATTTTTTTCTTCGTTTTCACCAAGACTCAGAGATGTGATAGAAGGAAGCAGAGGAATATCTACCAGAAGAAACATTAAAAACATTTTTCAAAACAAAGTAGTTTGAATAGGACAAAAAGTGATTTTTGAAAAATTGTTTTTAAGCAGAAGTGTTACTATGAAAAAAAATGCAGCTGGGAATAAGCGTATTGCTAGTTGTCATTCCTTTCACCAACATCATCCGCTTGTAGTATTATCCTGTTTGGCTGCTATCCACAAGAAGATGTACACAACAACCATGTTCTAAGGGAGACTCTTAGCCATGTTTATGTTAGGGTTAGAGCATGACCCTGGGCTACATATTCATGACAAAGCTGTCCATGCAGGCCAATTTACCCTGCTTTTGCTACTACAGCTCAGTACAAACCAAATCATTTCAGCATAGTTTGCTGATGTTTATTTCAGAACAGGGGCTACAGTATGCATATGTTGGTACCATGGACCACAGATGATGGCTAGGAAGAACTAAGCGACCAGATGTGTCCTCTGCAATGCTATCACACAGGATTGTGTGATATTTCAGGATTTCAGATTCTTATCAACCCCCTTACTACTTCACGCTGACAGGTTAATGTTAAAAATAAAGTAATTACAAAGTGACAGAAATGAGTTTCAGACTGATAAAAGAGTTATAGCATCTAAGATAAACATAGTAAAAAAACAAAACAAAACAAAGACAGCCAAGTGAATTACTGCAGTTTCTCAAATAGGCCATATGGCAATAGCTAAAGGCTCAACCTATACTTAATTCACGCCTAGAAGTCTCCATATTCTCATCTCCTCCTACTCGCTATTTATGCGGTAGTACATGAATTCCATCGCCTGGGAGACAAAATACTTTTTATTCCAATCCTGTTTTTTACACCAGCAATAGTTTTGAATTATTTATGCTCCAGTCTAAGCTAAGAAAATGATAACAGAGCACACAGTTAAAAAGAAAAGAAAGAAAGAAAGAAAAAAAAAGATCAACGTGACTACCTGCAATCTTAGCATAAAAAAGGAACAGAGGATTTCAGAAATACTGTCAGTCTTCCTAGAAAAGACAATTATTGCCAACTACAAAAACATGATAATGGATTTGGCAACAACAGAAAAATCAGAGTGGAGAATAAAGTTTTTTCTCTTAAGGGTAGATAACCACAGCAAACATGAACAAGGTGAACTGGAAAGATGACTTGATATTAGAACATAAATCTAGGTACTTTAAGGATTTTTGGATGTTTGATTGAAGGAAATCACGTTTTTCTCTATTTTCCCATCTCTATACTTCTGTTATTCTACTGTAGGACTACTAGGTCTTCTTGAAGACTACCAACTGTTAACTAATGCTCAGTTTTGGCCAAAATCCTTAGCTAGTGAATTTCTACGTGCTTCATAGTCGCACTTGTTTAAATCCAAAGGCCTTAGAAGGTTTTTAGAAAGAACAAAAAAAAAAAAAACATTAACTCTTTCTGGCTTTCCCTAAATATAATTCTGTCCAACCAACTCTTGCTCATTCCTTTTACTGAACTCCACCCAGGCTGAATTTAAATTTGAGTAACTCTTCAGCAGAAAAGAAAGTCTCAAGAACTTTGTCACTATAAGAAAATTAGTTTCAAAATTAATGATAAAATTAGAAAATCATGTATCCCTTTATGTGACACGCGTGATGTTTTGACCTTAGTTTTTATCAAGTACTTTGAATATTGTAAAAAGGGCAGATCATGGAGTGAAAGATCATAAATTGATGCGGTTTGAATTAAATGAAAGAGAATACAATTAGGTTTTCAGATAAAAATTGATTCCAAACGGGCAAACCAAAAGGACTACTTAGAGAACCTGGCACTTAAGAAATTGATTGTGAGGCAGAACAGATAGTTCTTCAAATTAAAGCTCAAGATAAGAGTTACTTAGAACAGAGGTTCTAAATAAAATATTAAAGAATCATCCCTTCTCCCCCAAATCTACTGTAAGAGTTACAGACGAAATGATCCAAAGAACAGTATCAAGCAGGATATTACTAATACACAAAAACAAAGAAGAAAAAAAATTTAAAAGGGCAAAGACAGCTAAGGCTTAGACACCTAGAAAAATCCTTTACTACTCTTCTCCAAAATTATTTCCCTTCCTGCTCTGCAAGCTTGCTGTTTGGCTCAGTTACATTGCAAAGACTATTAAAAGCCAAAGTAAAGATTCCTTAGTCTGTATAAACAGAAGTGCATCAAGAGTATGCATTAAAAAAAAAAAAAGAAGTGTGCTAACCACATGAAAAGGTTTATTAGCTCATTGTATACATTTGATGAGATAGAAATGCGAACAGGAGAACTTGAAGTCTCCAAGATTTGTCACACAAACTTTCCTTTGTGACATTATGTAGCAATTGATGTACTGACTGGAGATATTTTCTGCAGCAACAGGATTGATGGTATTGCACAAAACAGCTGGAAGTCTATTTTTGGCAAGCTTTAAGCAATTCTGGTCATATATGTTAAAGAAAGATAAACAAGAACACGTGAAGATAACTAACTCTCACCTTATAGGAGAAAGCATTTAGAGCTTGCTTAGCCTAGCAAATTGAAAGTAAAATAGGGTGAGCATTTCTCTTTAACCTAGCAAGGATATCACAGTTAAGTATGAACTAATCACGAATATATTTAGGTCCAAAGAGTTGCCTTTCAAAAAGAGCCAGTAGGAGTAAAAATCAAATAAATAAAAATACTATGTTTAAGATGGAACTTAACTAGTTTGTCAAGCCTTTAAAAAGTGTTATATAGTATGACTGCCTGCTAAGTTTGCACACAGGAAATCACATCACAGCAGTAAAACTTAATGAGAGGAAGTTCAATATTGTATTTCTACTCAGTTTTTCCATGACTGGACATACGCTTCATTTTCAACATAGACAAACTTCATTACAAAAGCAGAAGCACTAGTTTCTGAATGGGCTTCTGCTTAGTGCTATCAACACGGTGCTTGAGTGCAAATGAATATTAAATTTATAAAACAAGATGAAGCTCTAGGTCTGTTCCGCTCAGTTCAGAGAAAGTAGTACAGATATGTACGGTTACTTCAGACCTTTGATGTCAGATACTCATTCTGAGAAGCCTCGGAATTAATTTATCAGTGTGTTCTCAATGTGTTATTTTTTGCACCTAGCACAACTCCCAATGAACCTGCAACTCCATTTACAAATACTTACCCTTGTATATGTCAGTCTACTGTGAATCTCAGTTAAAAACAACTCAAAATGAAGGATACTATTACTGCAGAGAACATCTATTCCAAGCACTTCATTACTGTAGTTTCGTCTGTGCATTAAATGAAACCAATAACCTAGGGGATCTTGCACGATTGTATTACTATTTTACAAATAAACCTAAGTTAGGCTTATGCAGCAACACATATCTAACAGGAACCGTAGTTTATCCTGTAGCAAGGATTTACTGCGCTTCTCACCTGTGGCTGGATTGATGCTGGCAGCGATATGAAAGTGACAGAGTGCATTTGCATGCGGAGGGACGTTCCTGTGAACTTCATGAGCATCTTGCTGATGTGGAGAGTATCCAGTGTGTGCTACTACAGCACCGGATCTCCTCCTCCCTCGTCGGAAGTGCCTCAGGTTTAACTGCATGAAGAATAAGGTGTCATTTTAAATTCCTTTCAAAAAGAAAACAGATTTCATCCGTAAGTGGTTTTCTAGATATTAGTACATGAAGTATTTTTTTCACTTTAAAAGCAGCATCAGTGGATTTTCTCACAAAAATCACATTGCTCAGATTGCATCTGCAGTGGAGGGATACCATTACTTTCCAATTTCTTTATAAAGGCCTTTACAGTAGCCTGACAAAGCAACTGTTTTGTATTCTTGTGTGTAGACAATGCTCACTTGAACAGATAAATATTACTGCGTTTTGTAAACATACACATGCTTATTAAAGACACTGAACTAAAAAACCCCAGAAATAGGAATAATCTCCTTCCGGGGAGACTCTAAAAGGAGATTAGATCTGTACTTTGGATCTAATTAGATCGGTACTTCTACTCACACTGCAATGGCCAACTTTAAAAATAAATCTCCTCCACCACACAAACAAATTCATTTCCAAAGCAATTTCTATTAGTTTGGTATTACGCTCTTTGTATTCCTTTTTACTTGCTATTCTTGCCTCCTACTACAGCACACCCATGTAAAATCATTTTCTCCCAATTTTTACCTAATTGTTATTTCTGATATTTCATGTTATCCCTTACTTTCACAGCAGGAATACAAAACTGTCTCCCAACTTCACTTTTCTTTTCAAGAGTCTTTCTTTACTGCATTGTCTTTCAATCTGCCAAATTTATAGTCGACTATGCCGCATTTACTAAGAAAGCGGCCTGATCACGTGCAATACTTCATTCCACTAAGATAAAAACGCCATGTCCAAACACTCTCTACGCAGCTTTGCGGACCTTTAATGCTACATTTTCCTTTTGCTTGCCATTGATAGACCAGCTCATGAGGATCATTTGCCTTAGAAATACGGCTTAAAAGCAGTCTGCTCTACCTGAGAACTACAGCAGCAGAAAATGTCTCTCTCCTCAATATTATCACTGTTTTTCCCAATCGCATAGGCCAGAAAACATCCCACATCTCCTAAGGTGAAAAGCAAGCTCCTGCTATAGTTTTAAGGCAGCATCATTAGCAGGTTTCACAGAACTCATGTAACAAGCTACTCTATACCGTCTCTAGCTCTTTGAACTAGTAGATACTGTAAAGGTACCTGCTTCAGTGACCAGAGTAAAATAGGTAGTAGTGATATAAAGTCACTATATCTTCTAATGTGAAAGCTCAGACGGACTGCTGTCTCAGCATTACTGTTTTTTTCCAGGTTAACACATCGGGGAAGTTTCAAATAAATCCACTACCTTGTACCATAAGTCTGTATAAAATATTATGAAGTAGTTCAGTTTATGAACTATGTTTGAGGTATTAATTACAATCCTGTCTAAAACTGTGTGTGCACGTGTCAGTCTCCTGTTCAATTTCACTTCTTACCTCTAAAGCACTTTGCATTCGTTCCTTACTTGAAGTATTTCTCTTGAAGTTATTTAAGTTCACTGCTTCGGTCCAGCTGTCGTATCCAGCACCATACAACAGGCTGTCATTGGGTAACAAAGTCTCTGCCCAGAGACGACAGACATTATCCTTAGAGCAAGTCAGGAGTACGTTGCAGACAGCACCACTAACGAAAGAAAATATAAGGTGTAAAGATGTCACTTCCATCATACAAAAAAAAAAAAAACAGTATCACAATAAAATAAAGTCCATCAAAATAAAACAGTAGCAAATGATTTCCAACGTCGGTATTCAGAATTATACAAAGTAACTTAGATACTAAGGAAAGAAAAACTCAGCAACATACTTTTGAGCAACTGGACAAATAGCCTTAAAAAAAAGATTCAGCCAAGAACTATAAACGAGTCATACATGATAGGCTTTGACAGCTATTCAAGTTTCTCAATATGAACTACTTCAGTTGTATAGTAAGTTTGACATACACTTACTTTACAACCCTAAATCTTGGGTTCAGTTTGCAGAAGTAGTAAGAACATAACGTAATCATTTTCTGTACTCCTTTTGTTATTTATCCAGATCACACTACTACACAGTATTTGCAAAATTACATATCCAAACCAGAACAAAAAAATATATCAGGAATACAACTGCAAATCTTAAACGCCAAACTTCTCTAATGGCTACTCTTCTAAATAGAATTTGTGGTACACATATATCCAAAAGTCCCAATTAACCTCAACTAAGCTCTGCAAAAACTATACCTATCCTCAGATTTCCAGCCTGTATAAGTTTACAAGTTAGTTTTAAGCTAAGACTCTAAAAGGAGGTGGAACATCTGACAGTACTGTCCACCAACAAACTCTTAGGCGTCATAGCATGAGTGCATTTTCAAAAATCAATTTAACGACTACTTCACTGGTTTTAAGAAGAGTCTCCTATTTAAAGGCTGGTATAAGAGACAGCATATATTTATCCAACACACAACGGTAGGGAAAATTCAAATGGCTACTGATTGGAATATTACTTATGGCATTAGGAAGCTCACAGGCCACAGAATTACAGTTTAAATCAGGTTTCACAGGAAAATAAATAAAACCACCCACCTCCCCCACAAATTAGAGCGCTTCTACAGACGAAGCTATTGAAGCAAATAGAAAGTTTTGTTAAAGTGCTCTCCCCTCCCCCTGGACAGTTTACAACCTTCAAGCTGTTAGAGCTACTGACCGTGGCATGAATTTGCTGGTCTTCCTCCATGAAAAAGCATTTACTGATCGAGGATGGGCCAAATAAACAAATGAAAAATCAACTTCTTCTGCTTGTTTTCCTGGACTCGCACCAGGAGGTGTTACAGCTGATCGCCAACTGTCTGCATTGTACCATACTTTCACAAGACAATCATCCTGAACAACAACAAAGAACAAATAAAAGCATGTTTACTAAGTCGTCCAGCTTCCAATTGAAGAATCAAATGAAAGAGAACTAAGTCTGTCGACATAGACCCTATGCGTTTCTAAGTACCAAGTACTGCCGATATTTCTCTCATTTTTCGTTTTCCCTTCTAATCTGTCTTGTCATTGCTATATTAGTTTTCATTTTGCAGTTTCTGGTTAGGTGCCAATTTTCAGAGAATATTTATTTTCCATAATAGCTACAAAATCTCAAGCTATACTGGATCAAGCTCGCATTCAAATGCTAACAGAAATGTTAACTTATTGTTGTACTTTGAGAGAAACCCCTCAAAAAAAAAAAATCTACGCATACAGTTTCAAATCTTCGGAATATAAACAAAGGTCAGAGATGACATCTCAAAAAAAAAAAAAAAAAAAATCAAGCTCACTACTTGGTAACCCACTTTTCTTAGATATGCACACACACACTTTTGAACAATATGGACTTAATGTCCCTATCATTATATGTCTAAAAGGACTAGGTAAGCTAATGTAGATATAGATTTGCAAGTTGTCCAACTATTAAATACGGATGGCACTGAAATATTGTATTAACTTTGGTACATTTAACATGACCCAAATAGGAGCTCGTTTTGCTGACCAGCATCCTCTTCGATTAAAAAAAAAAAAAAAAAAAAAAAGGCATCAAAAGCATTCAAAAGATTCTGCACCTATGAAATTAACCTAGTCACGTAAAGATTTCTTTGTTAATTTTCCTATTGATTTAGTTACAGTAATAGTGCTTTCCTTGAGTTTATAATGTAATATAACACAATAGGACACAAAATATTTCAGTCATAAAAACATTACAAGGATAGCATGCCTACAGGAGCCATTTGTAGACTAATTCATTTTTTCCCAATTCAGTCATACTGCAACTTCATACTTGGACTTTAAAATAAGTATAATCACTATCCATCAAAAACACTATACTGATATAATATATGTTGCGAAGAATGAAAAAACCACTAGGGTTTTGGGGTTTTGTTTGTTTGTTATTTTGTCAAGACCTGTATTTGAACAAATTTATAAGTAATAGTTACTCCAAATATGATTGGAATAATTCTTCTTTCAGCCAGTAAACGGCTAAAGACATCAAGGGACATATAGCAGCTATATGATATCCTGAACAAGCAAAACAGGGAATGTAAGAACTTCTTGCTTCTTTATTATACAGAGCATAGTTCAAAGTCTGGTACTTCACATTCATGTGTTGGAAATAAATCAATTGGAATATATTTTACCTGGAAAAAAAAAAAATCTACGAGTTATTTTTACAGGTTTAGCTCATTTGTTACATCTTTCTCTCTTCCTTAAAAATAGCAAATGCCTTAAGAGTTATAGCCCTCTAAGCAAGCACTATGACCCAAAGTGGCAAGCATAAAGGAAACAATCTACAAAAACGCAAAACAGATGTCATTCACCTGTTCTTGATGCATACAACTGGTTCACAGAAAAGGCATGACAAGACTGCCTTTTAAAAGCAGGACTTAGTTGCAACTTGAACCATCCCTGAATCTCTGTGCTTCAAGCATATATTAGGGGATGTTATGTTCCGAAAAGCAAAAAAAAAAAAAAAAAGAAACCAACAACAAAAAAAACCACATACTACTACCAGGTCAAACACTGTTCTAACTGATCCTTATGTGCGCATACTAATTTTTCATTCACATTTTCAAGACAGACTAAAGCAAAGTGCATGATTAATTTTGATTCTCACATCTGAAAACCTCATTCATGGTATCTCTTTGAATTCTGTGAAACTGATACTTAAGCCAGAGCTTTCCATTACTCTCAGCAATTGCACCATCCCAATGATCCTTACTACTACCATTTTGTTTCCTTTTCAATAATTCCGCAGCGTACGCTACATTCTTTAGTTGACAGCATAAACTTGATGCCTGTCTGCATCTGTTAACCTGTGTAAAGACTGGTTATAGAATAAGGTTTTTATTTCTGCTTTAAAAATCAGTAATCCTAACACATGATTATTTTCTCCACAACCTACTTTGATAATTCCATAAATTCTCACAAGAGGATTCAAAAGGTTCTTACCAAATCTTTTTGACCAATATCAGTGCGAATCTTCCCTCAAAAATGGTAGTATTTGCAGCAACAAAATATTCAGTTACATCCCTTCACAAGTAATAGAAATTCTCATAGGAATTAGTCATTTTTTTCATTGTATTCTCTACACCATCCTGATATTCCCTGCTTTGAACTGTTACGATGTTATTCTCTTACAAAAACCGAATAACTTTCCTAGTACAAATAAAAGATTGACTTGTTAGTGTTTTAGGAAGTCAAAAGATACGATGGTGACACTATGTTTTAGCCTTTTTATTTATTTTGCAAAGGCATTTTATTGCTTTTGCAGATAAACCACTCATTGCTGAGCGCACCAAATGAATCTGTAAGATTGGCCACAAACACTGACATCAAGTATGTGGGAATACACGACTGGAGGGGAACGTGAATTCTCTTATTAGGTATACACAGCTAGGCATACAAGTATATGTACAGTGAAAAAAGTGAAGAGCTATTTTTGAGTTAGAGTATCACAATATTGGGGAAATATTGAATATATTTCCTTACCAGCTGAATAACCAACACCTAACTTTTGCAGTTACTTCATTCACAGATCTCCCCCCACCAAACTACTCACTTTCTGATGTCTTATATTTTGGTACCGAAGTGTCACCCATTCAAAGCAGATTTTTTAAAATTATTTTTCAGTGAATATTTAATTTTTTTGCTGCTGAATTATCCTTCTCTCAAATTCTCATGTGCCAAAATGTAAAGATGCATAAAGGGATTACTGGAAATACTGAGCTTTCTCTCTCTCGCTCACACATTTTTTTTAATGTTTACCTTTCCAGCAGTGGCAAAAAATTCCCCATCTGGTGAGAATTTCATTAAACAAACTTGAGAAGCAGTTCTGCAAAATAAAGAAAATTAAAAATAAAAAATAAGTTTTAATACTTTTTCAGAACTCTAAATAGTTTTTTCCCTTTGAAATTATCAAAGTACTTCAATTCTTATATGTAACTGCCTGCTGTATTGTGTGAAACATTTAATTTAAGCTTTAATAAAAGTCCAGAGAGGCTAGCAGTAAACTTAGGTAGAACATTGGGTTGTGGTCAAAAAGAAGAAAAACTCAGGAAACAGAATGCCCAGTGTTCCAATATTTTATTAACAAAAAGCAGCTGCTAAAGGATTAAACCCGAGTGCTTTACTCCAAACACGCTCTATTTCCACTTCACAAGCCTTTCAAACTGTGCTCTGCCAGTCTATATTATCTTCCAACTCACCTTTTGTTATACTTCCTGCACAGCTATAACCCAAGAACAAAAATGTGTAAAAGAGTAACTTGGTTAGGAAGCATTTTAAAGCAGTTTTTAAAGCAATGGTCACACTGGTAAAAGGTGCCACATCAAAATAATCTAGTTACACGGTTCATTTCTGCTGTGTTTTATTTTCTTTAGAAAACACTGATAAGTCTGCCTCTTTACAGATTTTGAAGCACTGAGAACAGGGTGGTCATCAGAATTTCACCGTGCAGGACAAATCCAATATAAATCTTAATCTTGATTTATTAGACATGCCTAAGAAGTTGTAAGGCCTAACTTTTGAGAACAATCAAGTTAGCCATCAGGTCAATGAAAGCACGATGCACTCAGCATGTGCAATAACAACAACAAATCAATTACAAAATGTGGGCAAAGAAAGGCAATTTCCAATTCTCAGTTTAAGCAATAGCCTCCTAGCAGAGCCAACATTAAGACATTTGGGAATGCCTATTCAGACGTTAAAACTGATTCAGACAAAGGTCAGTATTTCAAAATTCACCATCCTGCAAATTCTTCATTAAGAAAAAACTTAGTTTAAATTTAACAGAAGTACACATTGTCATATTTGCACTAGAAAACATACAGGCATAAAAGGTGACTCGACAGAGCAAATTCTCTTGATCTTTTCCAGGACCCACTAGTTCAAAGTGCACAAAACCAAGCTTGCTCTCCCTATCCCATGAAAAGAATTTGAGAGAGGAACAAGGAAAGCTATGAAACGAAGTCTGTTTGGACCAGCGATACAAATGCAGAACATACTATTGAAGGTTCAGAAGAAAAGCAGTATCTGTACGATCTTGACTACTAGTACTGCGCTCCAAGATTGCCGCACCATAGCCATGGCATTCTGTCTGCAAGATGACTGCTTCTTGCATTAGACCGAGATGAAGACCCAATAAATAAGTCATTGACTTTTCTTATTTATAAAGTTCATCATATTCAAAGGATAACTTTTCAATTGCCACTTGGATGATCTGATCACCTGCCAAGAACTGAAGTTAGAAATGTTTTCTCTCCACAGACCTGGCCACAGCATGCCAAGCCACACAGAACTCATTCAGAACTGACTGAAAATAACAGTCGTTATCAATTGTCCTAGAGATATAACAACGTCCCGCTCCTTAAACATTTACTGGAAAGTTCACCTACAAGCTTGAGGAATTTATCAGGAGGTTATCCAAGTGTGACTTTGATTTGTGATAACTTATCACTTACATGAGAAAGTTAGCAGACATGCAAATTAGTTATTAAATCCACTCCCTTCCCAAACACTTGAAACCTGTTTTATTAAGCGTTTGCAAACTGAGATGGAGAGAAGAACACCTGAATATAGTTCACAGTTGAAAAAACAGAACATACACCAGCAGTCCACTGAAGGATGAGAGAAGACTGGGCTTGAAGCTGCCTTTCTGCCTCACCCAAACGGCAACTCTGATTACTTCGAAGGCCTATGCCCCAATATCAGTCACATGACAATCTCAGCACTTCAGCTGCCTATGTATGTGATCTTGAGCTGCCTACAGATATGAGAAAGAGCTAAAAAAGATATTCAGTTGGTATCACTGGTGCATTCACAAGAACGCTTGTGGAAAGACTGTGGATTGTTCCTTGTGGAACGATTCTAAAGGAACGATTATAAGACTTTTCTAGGTATGCCCAGGGTACTACTCAATTAACATCAAGTGCTTCATGAAGAATAATTACAGGTTAGTCCCTCCAGCCAACCACTCAGTGAGACTTATTAAGGAGACTGCCATATGGAACATCAGTCCAAAGAAAAAGTCGACCCAGTATATTAGAAGTGCCTTCCTATGGCAGGGAGGGCTGTGATTTAGCTTATTAATTGAAGTACTAGACTAAAACCCTTTGACTTTGTGTGGTACACACAGATTAAAATGATTAATCAACATTAATACCATAAGAACATTCAGAGGTGCAGAATAACAGAAAGCATGAATTTTTGCATGACTGTTCCAAATATCCAGAATAAATAGAAAAAAAAGCAATGGGGGCTGCAGTGGGGAAGAGGGAGGAAAAAGAAAAAAAAAAAAAGGACATACACACAGGACACTGAAGGAAGCCTATCTCAATCGGCCCTGCAATCAGAATTTTCAAACACACTACGTTAACCCTACCTATTGTACAAGTAACGAGAAACTGGGACAATGACAAAAGGAACCTTGCCTCAGTATTTTACTAATGCTCAGTGTAATTCAAGAGTTGCTCAAAAACATAAGCTACCTCAAAAATAATCGCAACTGATCTTGCAGGAAGAAAGAAATATCATGCATCCAAGGAAAACACGATTCAAGTTTATCATACCTGAATAGTATTTACCAAAAAACAGTATACCACAAGGTTTTACTAAATTACATTACATATTTCATCTGAAAGGTATGAACCAACAAGGAAAAAAGGAATCACTTGTTTTTAAAACAGTTTCTTACTTGCATTGCCAGATACACCTCCATTCTCCAATGCCAGCATCTGCTCTTTCAGTATTTCTACTGTCAGAAGGGTTTTCCGAATGAGCGTTGGACCAAAGCTGAAGACAACTGGAACCGGTCAAAAGGCGAGTGCCTAACAATATTTACAACAATAGAACCATGAAACAAGTAAAAGAGTATAGTCTTCTATAATGAGAAATAAAAAAATTATTTAAAAATGCAAATCTGTGACTGGCTATTGTGCAGAAAAACACGCCATAAATCTTAACCCTCTTTCTATGGCAACGTTGCTGTAAAAGCACCACTAACAGTGTAAAACCACTGCTACTACAAAACCCTTTTATCTTGAAGACGCTGACAGATTGGGTCAATCTTGCAAAAAGCCACCTTCTACTTTCCTACAATATTTTAATTTGAACAGCTACAGTTCAAACAGTCAAAAATCTATTAAACTTTAAAAGCAAGTTAGCTCTCTAAAAGAGACAGAGCTACTGCAAATGTCCCTCCTTCACAACAATATTTACCATTTCAGCCACTTTTTTGCAGTATTAGATTCTGCTTAGAGTAACAAGTAACACAATACATATGTAGCTAGTGTTTTAGCTCTCCTTTAACAAGTGACAAAGGGTAAATTTCACTCCACTTTGATATTCTGTGTTACGCTAGGAGAAAAGGAAACATTTACTTTTCCTCCAAGGAGCAAGAAAATTTAAGTAAGAAGTTAGCTGCTGTATCAAGTAGTTAGGTGCTACTTAAATTTCATTCTTACCTGTGGGATCCCATGTTAAATTATGTGCTATTGCTTCCAGTAAGATTTGAGCATTCTTCTGCCACTGATAATGTAGCCTCTGAAATTAAGCATTCACAAACATTAGTATGAAAGTTCTTAGTAGTGTTCCCCCCTCCCCGTCTATAATTTTAGAAGCATTACATCTTCACCGCACTCTCTGACTTTGACTCGGAATATACTTAAATTACAACATATCTAATAAAAATTGATCCATTCTGGTTTGTTTTTCAACAGAACATTAATTCGGTAATACAAATAGAAGTTTCTGACTTATTTTAAAAAGCTAACTTGAAAGAATCTAAGTACATAAATTCATCATCAGAAACTGAGTTTCTTAAAATGAAGTCTGATTTTATTTTGGAAAAAAAAAATCAAAGAAAATGAAATATATCAAATGCACCCAATGTTTTTATCAGTAGTAGGGCTGAACTGAAGGATTTGGATAAGGTTATGATAACATGTCTGATATTTCCCCTTGCTCATTTTTAAAAATCAAAAACGAAACAAAAAGCAGAATGGTCAAGTGTTTTCAGATTTTGTACTACTACTTCATTCACTGAAACAAGCTGAGAATTAAACTAAGGAAATTTTTATCTGGTTTGCCTTCATAGTAAGTTCCAAACTTGTGTTACTTTGAATTACACAAGAATGAATTCATTACTGAAAATAAAGAGCCAACTTTCTTCTTTTCTCCTAATTCATAAAAGACAGGCAGTTTCAAAGTAACCCTCCTCTACTCCAAAAAATACCAAACCAATATATATGAAAGCTAATACACAACTAAGCCTTTGAGATGTGGTGAAAAACAATAAGCAGCACCTGCAGATAAGAATCTAAAAACCAATGTGTTCTTCCAGCTGGCCTTGTTTGTTTTTAAGATTTCGAATATTCTAATAAATGGAAGACAACCTTACATCAACGTAAACATACTGGAAATTATTGTTTTGAAATTACCTGTGAGAAGGAACTAACTGAATATTTCTTCAGTTACAAATACTTCTGACATTTGAAAGCAAATGATGGGAGGAAGCATGCTTCCGCAGTTACTTAGAGTTACTACAGTAACCGTCAAGTTTCAAGGTAAGTCTTTTTTCAAGGTAACATTTTCTAGTGATATAGCAAAACACATTCAGGATGGAATTGAGGGCTCTAGTGATCAAAGAACCAACCATATTTTTAAGTGCTCATATGAGAACACAAAGTTCCATTTTACTGTTGTTTGATACTACTGCTTTCCAGTGGTATAAAATGTTATAAGCATTTAATGACATATCTTAAATATATAAAACACCACTGTTTTACAGGGACACCATGAACAATCCTAAAATGGAATCCACTATACACCCCTATAAACAATTCTACTACTACAAACAGAGAGACCAAATCCTGGGGGGGGGGGGGTGGAGAGAGAGAGCAAGCAAGCTCCTGGAGCAACTTCTGCTGCCAGAGCCCTCATATTGTCAAGTTGACTTTAATTAGACACTAATACTTCAATTACACATACTGGCAATCCTTGCCTAGTAAGAACAGTGGTTAAATAACTTGCTGTAGATCATATCATAAGGCAGAAATTAAGATTCTGATGGCTAAATCACTAACCCACCGTCACCCAAACTAAGCCGTGCTATCAAGAGAATATTGTTCTTGTTCGTCACCACAGAACACCTTTTGAAATACAAACACTGTCAAATGTTCTACAAAAGTCATGATAAACTCTTCAAGAAGTCATCAGAATTGCAGATTTGAGCAAGAATGTGCAGTTTCCTAAACCGAGGTTAATATTTGAGTGCTAAACCACATCAGGACATCGAACATACACAAGATGATTCAAAAAGAAATTCCTACTGTAATAGCTATACTCTTCGGAGGGCAGGGGGCTCGCATGTCTTCTTAGGTTCTGACATTTTTCAGACATCAGTTGTAGGGCAAGATAAATCAGTGATATAAAGCATTATAATAAGAACCAGTATAATAAGACCTAGAAACCTGTATGTTAACTAACATACACCTGTGCCTTCCTCCTACCATTTACGCTGCCCCCGGACCACCTTATCTCTCCATTTTATTTTAGCATCAAAAGAAAACATCTTCAAAACTAAAGCAAATCAGAGAAATGAGACAAGTTTTACTACAAGGTAAATGAAATTAGAGTGCTAAATTACTTACAGTATGATGACTGCTCTTCTGATTCAAAATGCTCACTGGCTCGAAGATACAAATCACATTCCCATAAGAAGCTGCAATCTAAAACAAGTATTTATATGTACATGAATACACACAGAAAATAAGCTATAGAACAAGCAGAAGTAAAACGTGGATTGCCAATTCTACTTTTAAATCTCCTTGTAGACAAATGTGAAGCTTGTAGCCATATTCCACATTTGACAATAGAAGAAAACCACATCTAGCAAAATCATGAAGCAAGTACTGATGATAACAGAACAATACAATTTTTTATTCACATATTTGTCCTAACCAGCTACTGAGACTATAGGTGGATATGCACACTTGTTAGATCTATCATCAATATTCTCTCCATACATAATTTCAGTAAATGCTCAAAGTAGTAGGCCAAGTTTGTGTGCTAAGAATAGGACCAACATCAGCTCAGAGTGGTTTTGCAGACTTCTCCAGCATGGCCACATGCTAAGTGTAAAAACTATTCCAGAAAGGTCGGGAAGTCCAAGCTAAATACCCAATGCAGAGAACTGCAAAAAAAGTAGAAGAAACTAAAGACTAACACAAAACACTTCTTTAAAAGTTGTAGTAAGGTAACAGCTTTCTTGGGTATTTCACAGTCTTATTCCATCACTGGCACCAGCTACCACAAACCTGTGCTGAGATGGAATTACGGACACTTTATCCCAAGACAACTATATCAAAGCAAGTTTAAAAGACTTTGTAAGCAGGGCTAAAATGAGCCAGATGTTTGCTCCAGGCTTCGGGATGACAGCCACTGGTTGACAGCGTTTAAAACTGCTCTGAAATATACAGATTTACAAAAGGAGCTTGCATGGGTCATGCGGATAAAGGACATCCTATGTTCTCAAGTGATGCCTCACATCAAGAGAATCAATGCAATAGCTCGATCTCCAGCTCTGATATTCTGTAATAGTTAATATTCTATTCTTGCGAAAGAGTAGAGTTTCTCTTTCCTTTTAACAAAATTGAAGAAAGTTAGAGTCATTTTGTAAGACGCATTTTGATTTCAGTAACCAAAACTCAAATAGCTTTAAGAAAACGTACCAGCCTATCATACCTAAATTGTTAGTATTATTTAAATTAAAACTGTGGGTGCATAGTTTCAAAGGCAAGAAGCCCTCTGCATTAAAAAGAACAAATAAATTAATAAAACTGTATCAAACTAACTACCTAAATATCAGTCTGACTCCAAAATGCCAACAGTAATTTTGTCATACTTGCTGAAGGCCTAAAGAAACCTTTTCCTTACATCTCAGGCTAATATTTGCTTTCTCTCGTCTTCTTTAAGTACCTCGTTTACTTTTTTTTAATTCTAATAACTCCCTCCCGCATCTCAACAGTGAGTCTAAATAAGCTCAGAGTAATTAGATTTTTCATTTTTCTTTACTTCCAAGTGTGGACACTTGTTCTGTCTCTCCACGTTACATGAGTTTTCAAGACAAACTAACATTAGCATGCCAAAACACTAAACACATAGCATCCAGAGCGACTGCTACCCCATGATATACCCCATATCCAAAGGCTTCCATAATGATATAGCCACTCAGACCAGTCCTCTCTGAGCAGCATTCCACAGAAATGAATTATGCAAGTTTAAGTACTGAAAAACTTCCCAGATTAGCAAGATAAATTCCCCAGACAGCTACCAGATGTCTCCTGTATACTTTGAAAACTCAGTAAGGCTCCTCCATGAATCTTACTTCTAATAGCAGGATCAGAGAGATCACTACCACTCTTGGAGGCGGTACCTGAAGGTCATTTAGGAATAAGTCATCAGCCTTTGTTATTCATTGTCTGGTATTTCAAGACTCTACGAATACATCTAGTCTAATTGCTAACAGCAAATTATACCAGCTTGCAGAATCAAAATGACCATACCGGTCCACTTAAGAAATCCAAAGACTTAAGAAGCTTAATATATTTCAGTATATTAATATCTAGTCCTTTGCAATTATTTAAGATAGATCATTATCCAAATTATACAGAGCTACTACCATGCAGTGCAGATGATCTACTAAATTTGCCTAAAGATATAGGACAAACAGTGACACGTGATCTGCACGCATATTTCGCCAACAACCAATACACAACCAGTTCGCTCACACAAGAAAATTTTCTCGTTAACAGCAACCAATGGGGAAACATGCAGATTCTCCCCGGCTTCAAGCTACCAGACAGAGAAGCAGAGGAGAACATTTCCTCATTTTCATTAACATCACTTGAATACTGCTGCAAGAGCTTATCACTCAAAAATATTAAAAGGAACAGAGGGCAGCTGTGAATCATCTAGATCGTCCTCCTTAGACTTTACAGGTAAATACAAAGCTGTTTCCATGCAGCAGTCGTCTTCTCAAGATAGACACCAAAAGTCTAACTGGTAACAGAGTTCAACCACCGCGTGACAACCCAGTAGACAGAGCTACTTAGATCTTTCAAATTTTTTGTACAGAATTCTTCCTGAATTGTTCTGTGGTAAACTGCAGTTACTTAAAAAAAAAAAAAAAAAAAACACACCACACACACACACACACCTCTGTAGCATACAAAATGCAACATTTCCAATCCAGTTTAGCTGCATTAGAAAAACAAAAACTGAGAATCAAGGAAAGGAAAAATCTGTCAAGGAGCAATTTTAAGCCTTTATGAACTGCTTGAAGGGGATGTTGTTTCTAGAGAAATCTGAAATTGATTTTTCTGTGAAAATATTCATCTGCTGCGAAACACTGACATGTCAAGGCACGTCCATGACATACCCAGCGGTGTAAAACCAGAATGAATAACTACCTTCGCTCTCACCTTACTCACCTTTTGGTCAAATGCTTGCCATCTTTTATACTCATCTTCCTGTGCAGTCCTCTCTATTTTCTACAATCTCACAACTATGCTTTGTAGTTCACTTTTAAGGTGCTATTCACCCCAAATAAAACAAAGCAGTTATTCATTTTGCCAGTCACTCTCATATTTGCCTTAACTTACAATCATCTCTACTCTTGAGAAAGAGCTTAATGTGACATTGTTGGAACATTATTCAAAACGCTGCTCTACGTACCTTCCCCTGTTGCATTGAACAGTCCACACATCCCACTTGAATGTTTCCATGTTTTGCTCCAGGGATTATCTGTAACCTTTCAAAGTCAGTTCCCAGTACCACAATATCACATCCTGATGCATATGCCTAGGAGAGAAGGGGAAAAAAAAAAAGTGAGTAAAGCTACAGTTACCTACAACCACCCAATGAAGAACAAACTAGCGCAGTCCATGTATCTCATCCATGTAGACCACCACAGACAGAGAGAGAGATTTCCAGAGCTCAAACGTCTCCCAACAAGTCTACAACTTATATCAAGCAACAGAAGTGACAGATCACTCTTTCCTTCGTCCAACACAACATTTGTGTAACAAGTAGAAACAGTGGTTCAAGACAGGAAAGAGGTGGCAAAGGTGGAATTATGAAAGAAAAGTCTCTTGGGAGGGGAAAAAATGGGAAGAATATAAAGTTTATGCAAAGCTGTAAAAAATATATTCAATTCCTACACTGGAGACAGACACTTAAAAATAGATATTTGAAATGAGGGAATAAAAACAAGAAGCTAAAATGGTATATAGCTTTCTTAGAGGTAAAATGCAGAAGGGAAACAACGAAGCTGAGCTATAAAAAAAGAAATGCTAGAATTTTAGATTTGTTGAGCCTCCTGCTATTTGCATGCCACAGATTCATTTTAGTGGCAACACAAACTTCAGAGTAAATAAGTAATTTGATGTAGCTAACACATCTATACAGGCAGGTGAGGGGCGCTGCAGTGTCCAAGTCAAGTATTTCTCCCTACCTTATATACATTATACAAGAAATGGGGCACAGATTAAACTGAAGAGGAAAATTAAATATTTGAGACTGTTTATGAAGTGATAGTGAGCACCCTTCAATTATCATAAGTATAAATCATTCAAGGATGGAATTCCAGTGATAAGGAACACATACACAGGGGAAAAAAAAACAAACCATAAGAGCCAAGGACCAAAAGGCAGAATTAAGAGTAAAACCAGTAGCAATGTGCCAGATAAATACGCTCTGTTGGGCAAAATGATTCAAGAGCAGAAGAGTCTCACAAAAACTGAAAATGCAGAATTTTCATATGCTGACATAAGGGATCACCCCTTAAGAGCAACACTGCTAATTTCTAGTATATTTACTGGAAACCATTTTTGACTTGAAAACTAGCAGAGAAATAAAATGCTAGCTTTGCAAATTTGAAAGTGACAGTCATGTCTTGAGCTGTTTCCGGTTACAGAATACTTTTTAGCCGAGCCTGTCCTAGACTAACATACTAATATATACATTAAAAAGAAAGAAAGAAAGAAAAGAAAAGAAGAAAAAGGAAAGAAAAAAGACATTCCATCCCAAGTCTTTTTCCCCTATGAATAGATTTAGCAGTATTTTCTTTTCAAAATTAAGTGATAAAGTAATTATTTTGACATCCAAATGACAAACTGAACTTTGGAAAAATGTTCTATGAGGAAGAGGTTCAAAGTTAAAAGAAATCTCTCACCTGGTGACTCACTAAGTCACTAAGTCTTCAGTCCACTGGGTAAAGTTTATTCAAAAAAAATTACACACACAATTTCTTCCAAAGCTATTTTGTTGCGTTTACTGTTTCCTACAAAAGCAGTTTGAAGAAACAACAAGTTCTGCCTTACAGCGACAACAAGGCTTAATTACAAAGCATCTTTAAGTGTATGAAGTGCCAAAGATTGTATGAAGCCCTCCATCTCTTCTGTACGTCCATGTAGGCCCCATCAGCACTTCACAGGCTTACTAGGCTTCTCTCCATCTGGTTCTAACTGCCGAGCAACACAGTCAGAGGCCCGAGATCCCACAGCATCACCCCTTTACAATATTTACATCATGGTGAACAAAAATTAGTATATATAACATCCACCAGCAGTAGTGAAACTAACTGTTTTAACCAGATCTAACCAGATCTGGAACTCTCTCAGCTCTAACCTATATATTAAAAACAAAGAAAAAAAAAAATTAGGTATACTTGGCACTTCTCATCAGAAGAACACAGAGGTAACTCCACCACCACAACATGCTGGAATCTTTACGCACTTACATGTTCATCAGCATTTCAGAAGCCAGTACTTAGAAAAGCACTGGAAGTCAACTTCCCACTACTCCTGGCTACACTGGACAGCAGCTCGGTTCAAGAGCCATGCTAACATCTTAGACATGTTGTTTCCCGAAAACATCCCCTTTACTAATATAAACTTTTCTCTGAGAGCTATAGCTCTTCTTCCCTTTTGCTATAATCTGTTAAAAAAACAAAACAAAAGAAAAGAAAAAAATACACCTATCCTGTGCTTAATTCACGTTATTTTTTGCCCTATGTCACATGTTGTATGCCAAAGAAGAGTTAGTCATATCAGAGGTGATCATTTGAAGAAAAATTGGGGAACATCTTCTCGTACCAACAGCTCGCAAGTCTAACGCTTAATTATATGTGCACTCATAAGAATGCAGATTAGGATGGGGGGCAGGGGAAACAACGTCTTTAGGAAAAGAAAAAAAGAAACCCACCACAACACTTACTCCATGAAGAAAGAGATAACTGTTCTATCCTTACAGTCTTTAAGTTGTTCACATACTGACAAAAAAACTTTACATATGGGAATAAAAAAATCATTTCTGATATTCAGATGGGTTAGACCACACTTGGTCATGTTGAGTTCCCAGTCTCGAGCGAGTTGCAGAATCACCAGTAGCTCTTAAGCCTCTGGAGTCCATCTTTCCCCAAAGAGGCAGGTATTTTAATCAGGGAAAAAAAAAAAAATTCTCAAAGAACTTCCTAGCATAACTACAGGCAAGCAGAAGGAAAGCGTTTTGAAGGTTATTTAAGTTTAGCCAATGTTTGCCTGCAGGAGAACAATAGTTTCAAAGACAACAGGCACGGGACGCAGAAGTGACAGAGGTTAATGCACAAATGAAAAAAAGGTAGCAAAATAGAGCATAACCAAACTGTTTGGCAAATGAAATGGAGGCTCCATTTGCTACTTTTCCCTACCATCCCAATCGCGTTATATCTCACGCTGATCAGATGCAATATGAGGGAAGCTTAATAGCTCCCCTCTGCCTAAGAAAATCCCTCATTCATTCTTCATGCTTTGTGGAAATTATAAACCAAAAAAACTAACCTTGTGTAAGCTTAGTGTTATTCTTTCTTCAGTTCTTTCCTATCCCCACTGTAACTTTTCTTTAGCTCTTCTCTGTGTAGAGTCTAACACTCTCATGCACGTTCACTGGAACCCAGACTCCAACTCTGGAGGTAGTTTCCAAGCAGTAGTATAGTTTAAAAAAACCACTTCTCTAACACGAGAACACAAAGTTAACTGCTGGACTAATACTGGGCTTCCAAACAATATTTTCATTTCAGAAAAATGTATGAAGTATTTTAGCATAGTAAAATGGAAGAAGTACTCAGAAGTAAAGAGTACTTTTTGCACCCTAATGGTCTCAGAGGCAACAAAAATGAATTCCGCTAACTAGTCAAATTGATCTGCTTTTTTGCACGAGGGTTGTCTACCACAGTTCACATCTTACTCATTTTTGAGATGACAGGTACTACTGAGCTTGTATTCTTCTAAGCTACAGAAATTAAGAAAACGAATTCAAGTGTCCTATCATATTAGGGCAAGAAACAAGTTCAGGTATATACTCTTGTCTACATCACCTCAGTTTAAATTAGTCTTTTGCGGGGGAAGGAAGGCAGGAGGAAAGGGAAATGCTGCCATACAGAACTACTAGGAAAGGATTCCTAAATAGATGTTAAATTAAAAAAAGATAAAAATATCAAGAAGCCTTTTTAGAGCAAGCAGAGCCTCAAAGTCTACTTTTGGCAAGTCAGGTAAGTCCTTCACCTTAAGAATGTTCTAGGACACTTACAAAAAAGTTGTCTCCATACAATGACATAAGCAATAATGTTGACATTATCATGTTCTTGGAATGTTTATTAAACAATGCTTTGTTCTTTTGTTACACAAACAAACAAGGTAGAACTAGTTCCAGCTGCAGAAAGACGGATTTCACTAGCTGGTGACAAAGCAAAACAAGCCTGAAATTAGGAAGTGAAAGATGTTTCGGGCCTGTAAAAATAAATGTTATTTCACATGCAATACTGGGTTCTCACACAGCTTCTACCCATTATTTCAATCGAATGTCAGCTTGTATTTCTAGAACTGTATTTCTTTGGAGAAGATGAACTTCTATTTTGATGATAACCACTCATTAAAAGCTTATCAATTATAAAAGGAAGATATTACAGACATCTATCTGAACTATCCCCATTTCTTCCTAGAGTGACAACCTGATGCAAGTAACCTTTTAAAAACAGTCTAGTACTGGCAAACGGGACCTGAGTATCAAAAGACGACAAGCAAAGGAGAAAGATTCTTGACCTCTCACATAGCACGGCACCTTCCAAAGTCATTAGCTTTATATTTCTTCTATAATAGACATACAGAGTTTTTTTCTACAGGAATTGCTACATAAAGGTTGAGGTGTATCTTACAAGACCTGCACAAACTTTATTCATTCTGCATCTGTTATACAAAAGGAACCAGTACGCATACCATAATTTGCCTGCCTATTTCAGCTACTATCTGCAGTCGCATATAGTACTGTGTGTGCACATGCACATATGTAATTATGTAGTAATACCTGCACAATACATACAAATATATATGGGTATGATGAATGGACAGACTAGAAAGATACAGAACTCTGCTGGGCCCAAGGACGTACAGAACTATGCAGTTGAAGAGAACCAGGGGATGGCTTTTAATAGTTTACAGTAACTTCTTTTGAAATGCTGTCTCTGCCTTTGGCATACTGGAAGCCTAGCAATATAACAGCCCCCACTACCTTTTGGAGACTATTTGGCTACTGCAGAGGTAATTCTCAAGCCACATCTGAGCCATTTTTACTGCTGATGGGCATCCAAGGGTATTTATGTTCCTTGCAAATTATGCTGCACGTCTCAAAGGTCTGGATGCCTGAGCTAACAGCCAAACGGCCGGACTAAGAAGATTTTACTGAAATTCTGTAATAGCTGAATAATATTTCTACGGTATGTTTGAAAGAGGGGATATTCAGTAGGTATTTTTACTGTCTTTATAGCCATTTATTCCTTAGAGGAAACTAAGTTCTCAGTTAAAAGAGAACAGGCACATAAAAGAAAAAGAGACAGTGAAAGAGAGAGATTCCCAGGAGAGACGCAAAAAACATAAGGTACATCCTAGAGCAGGAACAAAAACTAAAACAAAGAAATCTGATCTTTCTTTGCTAATGACATCAGGTATCTGTTTCTTCTCCTTTCTTCATTGAAGTAGGACTATTAAAGTAAATTTATTTTAAGAAAGACTCTTACCATCCTTGAAAAAACATTTCCTAATTTTATCAAAAGTATTTTAACAGAAGATAATTCACCCAGTGAGGACTGATTGGCTATGCATTTTGAATCAGGGCTCATTGAAACAGCACTGCTTTTCTCACTGAAGTGTGAAGGAATTGTATTCAGTTTGGACTTTTTAGTTTGGTTCAGTTAAAAAATAACCTATTCAGAACTTAAACAGTGAACTGTTCACTGGAAAAGAAACAAAAAAAGTATCAGAAAGGCTTCCTTCCCTTTTCTAAATTACTATCAAGAAGGAGGTGCAAACAGAGTCTAATTTCTTGAGGAACTGCTATGACCAGTCATTTCATTTTTTTGACAATGGATACACATGGAGTTCTGGATAACACCAAATTAAAGTATTTTCTAGACAGATAAGTCAATTTTACCATGTTGCAGAATATGCTTTCACTTATCCAACAATTTTATGAAGCTAGAAACCTGTATTTTATATTGCAATCCAGTATCTTCGGAAAACACCGTGTGTGGTCTTGAATAAACTACTCAAAAACAAATTTTTCAAGAGCTTTTTAGCTTAACATTTAAAGTCCATAATTCTGTTGCTCCTACTAAATCAGTTGCAGATCCAGGATGAATTTAATGCACATACAGAGGGGAAATCTGACCAAAAAAAGATTCTGGATACACTGAACGAAAACTCACAATTTAATCTTTCTCTGCCAAAGCCTCATCCCTACAGACAACTGTTCTTTTGCAACTTTCAATGCCACTCCTAGGACTTGTACTTGTAAAGTCGCCATTGCTTATAGCGATTTTTTGTTTCTCCTTCTGATGTTGGCAAAGGGGGAAAAAAAATGGATAACTGAACTGAACAACGAAACCTGCACAAAGTCATTCAACAGTAGGAGCGATATCAGTGTTGATTACCCAATAACTTACATACAGGTCCAGTAATAACAACTATAGCAGTATCCTATGCACGTGAGAAACCCTAAACTTATTAACGCTTGGTTCTTATGCTCAAATATTTCAGACTGGAAAAGATTAAGGCGGCAAAGGGCATATTGTGTTTTTTTTATTTTCAGTACACTTGTCTGCAGTGGAATTTCTGGAGAAGCACATAGGGAGTAAACAGTCAAATTCTGACTTTAGCCATAGGATTTTTGTAGTTATGTAGCATTTAATTCAGGCAATACTGAATTACTAATAAAAGATACACAGCCCTTCAAATTGAAGGAAGTGCAGTACTGGCACACGAAAAATCATACTTAAACAGAATAGGTTACTGACTTGCATTCTGTTTTCAATTGAAATGAATAAACTGTACATTTGTGCTCACACACTGCTTTGCAAATTCAGCTCACACAAACAAAAAATTTACTTGGAGATTTACAGCCAAGTTCTTCATATTCATTTAACGTACCATATTTTCTTACCACCTGCTCTCAGCAGATATTTAACAACAGGGATGCTTACTGCAATATCTTGAAGCTTATGAGTCTTATGCTTGCTATATATAAATAAATGATGTGCAAAATCTCTTTATCAGTGTTTCTCCCTAAGGAAGCTGGAACCCTACTTGACACTTCACATCCTAAAAGAAAGTCAGTACAATGATCCTCTGCCATTTGCCCACCATTAGGATAAATACCTCAAATAAAATCTTAAAGCAGAACTGATCTAACTGTACAATCAAAAAACCTACATGAAATTCAGTTAGTACAGACACTTTTTACCACTTTGGCTTCCAATTTTCAGAGTTTTGGAGAAGAATTTGTTCTTTTTACACTTGAAGTGGGAATATTTGAAACCTTTTACCTTAAATATTCAGTATAGGACAGCAGATAGCGTCCTGGACCACACACTATCTGAAATCAAGGTATTACAGACCAACTTCTCTTTTCAGGCAAAGGCAGCTTTCCCCAGCTGCACAGTAAGTAATCCTGAAATGTTAACTCCTGTGAGATCTTAAGCCATAAAAATTGGAAGCATAGAAGTTTGCCGAGACTTGCATACAAAATCCATAATTGAGGGAGTGAGAGTCTCCAAAACAACGGTAGGAAGGTTAATCCTTCTCACTCTCTGCTCTGCTCTTCTCCGTGTCACTAAATACAAGAAGCCAAGATTAATTCCCAGCAAGGGGGGACCAGGGAGGGGCGGGGAGGAGAAAGAGGACTATACAATGTAATGAGTATGTTTCCGCAAGCTCTCTAAGTAAAATACATACACAGCTATAAACAGCCTATACCACGTTCTGTTTATGCTAAAAAAGAATCTAAAATTAAGCACATAGGAAGTCATTTATAAACTATTTTCATTTTGTTTCAAATGAGATTCTAAAAACTTGTACACATCCATACACTTCACTAAAACTTGCAAGTTGAACATGTCTTCTTCCACTTCCAAAAGATCATTCAATAGTATTTATACTTATTAATACATACATCATAACTTCAGATCTAGGAAAACACCTGTCAGTTTTTCTTGTTGGATTTTCTAAAGGTTTAAGGCCATCACAGTCTTTCCAGAAAGATAAACACTATTTTTTGTACCTTTCGCTTATTAATCTTTTGAAGTCTTCTGCTGAACTTGTTGTTGTTCATTTTATAAAGCTACGTCAAGAAGTCATCAAGAACATTTCTTAAGAAAAAAATGCATTAATAACCTTGGGGGAAGGGGCAGGGGATGACAGATCAAGAGGAGCGTGTCTGCTGAAAACATTGTTACTACGTTTATGTCAGAATAAGTCCTGTAAACAAGAGTCCATGGAAACAGTTACTGAAAACTGTATTTTTGGATCATTCCTTTCTTTCCAAAGGCCCACTCTCATTCTTTTCAGGCACTACCCATTTCTAACGCCTCTATCAAGTTAAGTTACAAAAGAAAGAGGGAGTTCTTCAGTGACATCAATAACTGGACCTCTTTTCCTCAAGAGAAGAGTGTCAAAATCAGAAACTTAAGAGAAGATACTATGAGGATTTACCAGCACCTAACTGTAAAGCAAACTTCATTGTCTCTTAGCCAATAGCTTCACATCACTTGTGGGTCTTTAACATTTCTGGACATGTGAGATTTACCTTAATTCAAATTCAGAGTCCCAATTGCTTCAATTCAAGAAAAAAATCCAATACTCCAATATGAAATTATCTATAGGATTAGGTTTTTTTGAAGCATGTACATCTCTTTACAAGGAGATAGATGAACACGTCAATGCAAAGCCAATCTAACACAGTGGCAGAAAGTCCAAAGAAGTCCAACGGTCTCACTAAAAGCAGAACTAAGTAGTCGCAGACGGAAAAAGCAGAAGCAGTTCCAAGATGTGTTTCACTCTGGAACGCTGACTATACCCCAGACTTCCCAGTGCTGGCATTGTGCTGCTACTACAGACTGAAGCTGGAAGAGGTCAGCTGAATTTAATTACATAGATAAGAAAAGACACAAAAATTAAGTTTCTTTATTCTTGCATTACTGTTTATCATTCTCCTATCAAACTTAAAAGCTGCACTATGCTATAAGCATAATTAGGGGTGGCCAGAAAAACTACAGTTAAAATACTCAAACGTGGTGCACCAAGAAACTTAGCTTAGTCTTACTTCATCTCTCAGTCTAAAAAGGCAGGCTAAAATGGTTTATTTTCGAGTGAGAGAGAGAAGGAAAACACAACAACAGCAATCTAGCTACTTAACAAAAGTGAAAGGGAGAAAAGTAAATACTTCAAGAAAAACACAGAAGCGCTAGTCTACATTACGTGCTCAAGTGTTTATTTTCACTAGAATTATAAACGCTGAAAGGGAGTTCAAAGATGGTGTTAAAACCTTAACGCTGGGCCACAGTATTATAGGATCTTCTTCAGCTGAGACCAGCATTTTAATTATATACCTGACTGAAAGCGAGCGCTAAAATTCCCTCGCACAGAAAGTCGCACGCAGAAGCCGACGTTTATGTAATCTTTCACATGCGTTCCCCAAGCCACCATATTCCTGCATCAGCAGACCTCCGTACGAACCCATGTGCAGTCCTACCTTTCGGCAAGCGGCATAAGAAAGCCACATCCATTTTATTTTTTGCCCAATTAAAAACACACCCCGCCCACCACACACGCTGCTGGCATCACAGCACTCCGCAACCACCGCCGTTAAAGGAAAGTTTGGCAGGTTCCCCCGCCGCGCCCGCGGCAGGCTCCCCGGCAGGTGTACCGCGGGCCCCGGGGGGAGAAGCCCCCCAACGGCGGCACGGCGCCGCCTGCGCCCGCGGCCTCTGCCGTTAACGGCCGATAACGTTATCGGGGGCCGCCCGCCCCGCCCCGCCCCGCGCCGCGCCGCGCCGCCCGGCGGGGTCACGCGCCCGCCGCCGCGCCTGACGCAGCCGGTTTCGGAGCCGGCTCCGCAGCGAGCGAAGGCCGCGAGGTGCCGCGGCAGGCGAGGCTCGGCCCGGCCCGGCCCGGCCGGGCTGAGCGCCGGCGAAGGAAGGGCACACGCGGTGCCGGCATTGTGAGGAGGCGCGGAGGACTCACCGTGAAGGGCTGGTCGCGGAGGCTCCCCACGGAGAAGCAGTTGTCGCCGGGGTTCACGGCCCCCGTCAGCACCTGGTGCAGGTTCATGGCGACACGCAAGCGCCGGGCGCTACCGGCCCCCGGCCGCCGAGCCGCTCGGCCGTCCCTCGTCCCGCGAGCGGCGCAGGGGAAGGCGGCGGCGGCGGCGGCGGCACATACCGGGGGCGGAGCCGCGGCGGCCGGCCGGCCGCGGCGGGGCGGGGCGGGGCGGGGCGGTGCCGTGCCGAGCCGCAGCGCCCCCTGCCACCGGCCCCCGCCGCCGGCCGCGCGGCACCAAACCTCGCGAGAGCGCGCCCGGGTGACGTCCTCGGGCACCGAACCGCGAGAGCTTGAGCGAGCCTATCTCCGCAGCCCTTCCGTCGCCAGGTAGGCTTTGGCTGCTGCGCATGCGCGCTAGCACGCTGGGAGCTGCGCCAAGGGAGGGGAAGAGGGGCGAGGGCCTGTCTGCGCATGTGCTGCGGGCCGGGGCTGAGGGGGCCCGCCCGCGGGAGGCCGCGCCCCTGGCGGCGGGGCGGGGCGGGGCGGCTGTGGGGGCCGTTAGGGCCGTTGGGGACGAGGCAGGCCAAGAGCGGGGGCCAATCGTCCGCGCCCCGTTTCGGGGAGGCTGGCCGAGGCAGACGTGGGGTCCCCTGGGGGAAAGTGCCCCATGCGAGGGGGCGAGGGCCAGCGCTGCTGCTGCAGCGTCACCAGGAGGGAAAGTGCGTGTTCCTCCCTCCCTCCCAGCTCGGGCAAAGCGCTGCGGATGCTTTTCGCATTGCACAGCTGCCCGGCCTGCGGCCGACTCGGCGGCGGCTCTCGCCAAAACTTCCCCCACTCAGTGTCTCTGGACGTCCTGCCACGCTGCAGCGGCCTGCGGTGATTTTTCTTTCGGGAGACGTTTAAGAAACAGCAGCTTTTAAAATGCTCGTTAAAAGTCGGTGCGAGGTGACAGCAGAGGGGTATAAAAATCAAAACCTCACTACTTGTAAAAAAACACAAGCTGCGTTAGCATTTTCTCTCCCTTACCTGCCAAATGACCAAACTGAAGAGGGTAGGCTGCCTTCATAATAAGTATTTACAATAATGTCCTTGGTAACTTAGCAGTGCTGCCCTTCCAAATCTTCCTGTTGAGCTGGAAACGGGGCTCACGTTTTTCCCCCTATGGCTTCTCAAGGTGGTAACATCAAGTCTTTTCTTCAAGTCACGCTATGGCTTACAGGCTCTGTGCTTATCTTGATTTCTGGCAGCAAAGCAGAGGCCTTAGTTTCTGCCTAGTTAGTGCTAGTAATTTTCCAAGTGCGTCTGTAAAGTACAAATGAATACAAAAAAAAAAAAAACCCGAAGTACTTTTAAATTATTCATGGTCACTAGGACGTGCTGTGGATAATGGTTGCTGAATAAAAGAATTTAATTTTCATACTGAAATAGCTGCTCCTTTGGCCTGGTGGCAAGGCAGAGGATTTGGCTGACCCAGATGGGGGACAAAAGAAGGTGGACTCGGAGTGAGTCAAGTCTGCTGCTCCATGGCCCTCCTTAGTGGAGCTGACAAGGGAGTTTATAACTCCGAATGCATCCAGAGCTAGCCCATTTTATTTCACAGGCTGAGGGCAACGACTGCAACCTTTCTGTAGGGCGTTACAGAGGGAAGCAGTCTGGCTATGGCACAGCTGTTTGCTTGAGACTTAGGAAGCTCAGAAGAAATTTTCCTGGAAGGCCAAATTAGCTGCAGGTTTTTCACCATCTCTGCAACATCAGAAAAAAATGGAAGCCCTCTTAGATGGGTATTGCTTTATAGAACAGGGCTTAAGGACTGGAGAGCTTAAGAACAGAGTTTGTGAAAGGTTCTCACCAGTTAGTGCCAATGTGATGAGATGACCTCGAGTCTGACCCTCAGCGAGAAAGATGAAAAGCAGTGGGACTTGCACATTAGGATGGCGTGAAGATCTTCAGACCTGTCAGGTCGGGTATCTAGCCATTTGAGCAACTCCTCACCTCTAAATAGACTGAAAGATTGAAGTATCTTCACATTGTGGAAAAGCACGGGCATCTTCTATGCTGCACTGAGAGCAGTTTATGTCTGGTTATTTCTTACGATTGTTTTTCTGTAAGTAGTTTTTAGTATTTCATCGATTTCTCATAGAAACTATAGCATTACTTGTGCTTTTCCTCCTAAATTACAGCTGCTACACCAATTTCCATTCTTATGTTCACATTAACCCAGTAGGGAGTGTTAGAGCCTCATTCTGCCTACCAACTCTTCCAAGAAGTAATTACTGTGCACTGGGGAGGTGCTGGGTCTTTCTAGATCTCGGTGAGCAGGAATGCCCACTTGAATCTTTAAGTATAATACAATGTTTAATCAGAATATTCAAACATAGGATTGGAATAAAAGATTAGCAATTACATCTTAAGTCCCTTTTGATGCTGCGAGCCCTGAGGTAATACATCGTTGGACAGACCCCTCAGTTAGGACTCGCCACACTGCGCAGATCCCGCCCTTGGTGAGGCTCCCCAGCCTTTTGGTTTGTGGCATTCTTACAGGATTTTCTTAGACGAAAACAATTCTATTTATCATTCCTACTGTCAAGAAAAAGGATGTTTACATGAGAACATGCTGCTTCACTTTTGGATAAAGACGAGGACACGCGGGTGAGGTAGTTGCTGGTACCAAGTAGGAGCTGCCTATAGGCTCCTCTGTTAGGATTAGCCAGCTAAGTTTATCTTGTGGCCAGGGGATATGTGCAGCACAGCACAGGCCTGTGCCTCCTCAGAGCCCACAATTTATAAGATGCTGCTTCATATTTATACACAACAATGCCTTCTCTTCTTGTATTCCTTTTCCAGTTCTCGTGCAAACAAGGTCAACTCATACCCTTTTTGGCATGGGTCTCACACGTTATTTTAGTATGCATCCTTTGAAAAGCAGACTGAAAAACATCTTACTATACTGGTGGATCCTGCAATAATTCCAGCCAATGAAATAAAGAGTTCTCTGATTTTTTTAAGGCCTTCTGAATTGAGAAAAACCTATCAGATTTTGTCTGCATGTGCATAGACAGACATTCCTTCAAAGAGTCATGCTTCTCTTGTGCTGGTTATAAACTGCTATCACCTTAATCACTTCTGTTTTGGAGAGGATCAAAAGCTTATCCAATTATCATCAGAGAATCATAGCAAAGTGATCTTATCCTTGCCAGGAGTTATTTGATTACAGCTGTAGAATCTAATGAAGCAATCTCAGTGGACTTTTAAGTTCACAAAAATTATTTTCATTGGTTCTGAGAACGAAAGTGAATTATGAGTGAACTCAATAAGAGGCCCCTGTCTGTGATTTTCAGCATTGCTATCTACCTCTGGTCCCTGCCTGTGAGGCGTTCCAGTTTTAGCTGTGGCCAACCTTCTTTAGCTACTTCTTTTGAATAGGACTGTTTCAGAATACTCTGGACAGAAAAGGTGAGAAATCCCATAGAGTTACTTTGGTTCTCTGAACCTTATTCACGCCACAAATGTAAAGCACATAGGATTTGCAGTATGACAAGATATGGAGTAACAATGGAAATTTAGTCCTAGCGCCTGGTCTAAGGAAGGTGAAGAATTTATGCAGAAGTGAAATTTAGGACACCAAGTAAAAGAATGAAAGCAATAGAGTTTTACTGACAACTGCTTTTTAATTTACATCTAATTACAACACAGTATATGTACAACTGACACACTCTAACATGCTGATGTGGTACGAAAATCGGGAACTTGGAACTTCGTATTTCCTTCCTAATCAGATTTGAGACTATTCAGATTAATATGTTTGGTTTACTTCATAACAGAAAGGACTTTTCCTTTTATCCTGTATTCTCTGGATAAGCTGAGAGCCTATATAATGGCAGGCCAGGCAGGTACATGTCCTGGCTCCCATCCCCGCTTTGATGAGTACTACCTGCCCCTTCCCACCTACCAGTGCCACCAGTCAGCTCTACTGCAGGAGGTCTCAGCCCACACCACTGGTACCTGCCGCTATGAACCTTCAACTTCTCCCCTGGGAGAGCAGCAAAGGAGCTACCAGAAGTGGGACTTAGACATGTGTCCTGTTTGGTGCCCCTTCTCACCTCTTTTGCAACATCTGTCAATTCAGCTACAGGTATAATAAATATTTTACATTTTATTGTAATAACAAAGTGAGTGCATTATTGCTGGACACGGACAAATTTCAACTCTAGCCAGGACGGTTTGGCACTGCAGGCTTAAAAGAATGCTTCAACTATTTAAATGCAATTAAAAATGTATATCTACATTTTCTTCTTGACAAAGACATACCGGTTGGTTTTGCTCAGACTTTCAAAACTTGACAGTTGTTGGAAGCTAAAGAAAAATCTCAGAAAGTTAATGGTCATCACAAAAGAATTTTAGAATTAAAAAAACTTCCCCGTGCACTTGTTCATTTTGTATATTTTTTTCACTCTCTTTTGAGCAAACAGTTTGTCTAAAACCCCTTTGTTTCTTCTTTCTCTCACAAGTTTCTAAAAAAAAATAAAAAGGCATTACATTTGCCCTACAGGGTTACAAAATACTACCTTAAGCTCCTTTTCATTGTTTTGTCCCCCTAACATCAGTATATCTTCTGTTCTCTGCTGGGAGCTCTCAGGAGCTGTAATTCTTTTCAGATGAGACGCTGTCAATTCCTGTCATTCGCAATTACTACTGAACACGCTCACCTCAGTTCTCACCTTTTCCTTTTAAAAGGACAGGATGTTCTCAATATCGGAACAGCAGAAGAGAGGAAAGACTATCACTTCCTAATGTTTTAACATACAGTGGCTGTGTCTGTTCTTAATGGCTGTCACTTACAGGATTTGTGCATGTACGGAAGGGCTTGGAAGTGAATGATATACTGCTTTTTGGATTATTGACCAAAGCATTACTATTTCAATAACAATCAGACCTTTGAATGCTCCAGAAAGCAGTACTAAATATATACATGCACTTTTTGCATTGGTACATCTTGCTAGTACTTCACTAATAATGTCTGAGAAAAATCCGAATGAGAATTCTAAATCATGCACATCTCTTCTAAAATCAAAATTGCACTTCTGCAAAGCCAGTCCATGATTAATAATATTCTTCAGGGTAGTAAAGTAGGAAATTAATATATATTTGTGAATTATTTTACTTGCACATGTCAATGCCATATTTTGTGTTCTTTCTGCACAATAAACATCCATGAGTCATTCATTAACAGCACTAAAATCACTTATGTCAATGATACACAGGCAGCTTTGAAAGAACCTGGCATTTTAAGTGGTATGCTTAGAGCTTATCAACCGAACTAGTAAATGTTGGTTTCTTCCCTGATATCTTAATAATCATCTACAGGTTGGTAGCGTTCTTTTTTTCTCTGAAATAATTATCGTATGCAATTCGTTATATTACTACTTACGATAATAATGCACTATAGCCAGGAACAACTGTACCACCTCATAAACTGTTTGACTTTGCTTGTCTTTGCTGCCCTTGATTCTTCTGCAGGGTTTTTTAGGGATGTGGATGCCTGAGGCAAAAGTCTGACCTTAGTGAGGTCAAGAGCAAAAGCCTTACTGATCTCCCTGAGATCTGGAATCCACCCTCTACTCCCACAGCGGGAATAAGTTGAAGGAGTACTTGATTCTGTTCTTCTACTGATGTAGAAAGAATCGTAACACAGCCTGGCATCTTAGGAAACATAGCATTCCTAAATATATAAACATTGGCATTTAGTAGTATAGACCTAAACAGTCAACCATTGTGAAACATTTCTTTGAGAAAAGCTTACTTTGTTCATTTTTTCACTACCCTATGTTTTCTGTCTTTCGCCTGCAGGTTACAGTGATATTTGCTTCATTTGGTGAAAGACATTTTGTAACAGTTCATGTTGTTATGACATCTCTTAGTATTTATAGTGCAGTACCTTCTCTTTTACATTAATTATCCGGTATAACCATTTCCTTGCTGGAGGAGAGAAACGCTGGCCAGTATTGTTTTTTAGAAGATATTAGAAATGATGCTGTGCTTTATTCAATGCATCTTTTATTTGGCTTGTGGTGATGCTTCCATTTTACAAGCTCAGAGTATCTTCAGTAGTTGTTTCCAAAGTAAAAGCCAACCATTATTAGATTCTTCAGGCTTACAAATTACAAGCTAACAATTAACAAGCTTTTAACATTTCCATTCACATTCAGAGTTTTATATTTATTTCATAGACTGAGATTCAAGCTACTTCTGAAGAAAATGGCTTACATAAGGGCTGCTGGATAATACATTAATTGTTATTTCCCTGTATGTTTATAAAATACCCTCTGACCGCTAGTAATTTAGAAAATGGAAATTAGAGCTTTTTTTTCTTTGCATTCATTGCTGCTGCCTGTACCAGTGAGCTCCATTTGTTCTTACCAGTTCCTCTAGACCTCCCTAAGTGACTTGGCAGAAGGATTGGACTGGGCCATTTGCTCCTATATTCTGTTCACTCTTTCTCTGTCCCTGAGCTCCACGTAGTGGTAGTTGAAAGTGTAATTTGGAAAGCTCAAGTCTTGTCCCCTGTCTGAATGGGCCGTAGAGCTGGTGTGTATTTGACTCTGTGCTAGATGCACAGGGCCTCCTTGCAAGGAGGCCGCAGGGCCTCTCCGGGGAGGGTGCAGGTCCACAGCCCCCAAATGAGGAGAGCAGAGTGGAGCCGGGGACAGTGACCATGGGCAGCTGCGGAGCTAGTGGCCACCACACCAGCCCCAGCACCGATGTGGGTCTGACGTTGCGCCAGGGAGCCAAGTCAGCAGGTTGGGGTCAGCAAGGTACGTGGCTGGAAGCAAGCATGCCTGCGGAACAGGTCAAGCTGGGGGTAAGGGAGGGCCTGAGCATAAACACATCTTCTGAGTGAAGGTGAGGAGGCCCCAGGGAGGCTTCTCAGGTCTTCCCCCAGCTCTTTCCCAGCAGGCTGCTCCAAGGGCACAGAGCTGTGCTGCAGCAGAGCTCTTAAGAGTCAGGTGAGCTGCCTGCGCGTGGAGCAGCTCTGCAAAATCTATGCCAATGGAGTGACCTCGCTCCACCCGTGCTGGCATGTCAACACTGCAGCGCATAGTCAGAGTGATCCCGTGTGGCATATGAGAGCTTGGTCCTACTGCAAATGCCAAACAGAGCCAGTTTCCAAATGCATCAGTCGATTTTCAAATTTCATCCATCAGTATGTCAATGTACACATACACACAGGGTGCACTCTATGTCATGCTGCAGGAATCAGTAACTTGGCAATGACTGAGTGAGGCTTTCTCTGCCAATATGAAGATAATTTCTGTAGCAGGTCCGTTCTTTGCGTAGACTTGGGAGACTCCATCTGGCCTTCAAGTTCCTCAGACAGTTCACCTACTGGCATTCAACTCTGATTAGGCTACTCACATGTACTGTGTTATTTGAAATTTATGTGAGACAACTAGGATATGTATTACCCGGTACTATTTACCAGAATGCATTTTTTAAAAATGTAAACACTAAGTTATTCAAGAAGTTATTGTTTCCTCAGAAATATGGTAGATTTCAGGCTGAGTATAAAAATACCAAATATGTTAACTTCTTAGGTTACCGTGAAATGTAAATGTTATATGATATGTAAATATATAGACGTGTCCACATTCACAAAATGAATGTTCTACTCATTTTGCATGACTCTTCCGAAGAGGAATATTCTGCGGTTTATTCTGAAGCTTCTTACATGTTTTCCTTATCACATTAGAAACGGTGTCACTCCTTATAGTTGTCCTTGTCTCTGACAAACTTTTTTGAAGTATAATGCAGTTGCTTTACTGTTCCTTTCGTAGCTATAGCAAGTATTTGGATGTATATGCGTCCAAATTTGATATCAGTATATCTCCACAAATCCATCGCATGAAAATATTTCTGTGTAGGCCTTTAAAATTTGCATAAGATGCTCAAGGGCTAGCTTGGAAAATCGAAAGCGATTTTATGTTCCTTTTTCAAACTTTTATCTCTTTAAAGAGCTCTATAGTTCAGTTTTATCCTCATGGGAGAGCGGTGTGAGCTTCTGAGGGAGTTAATTATTATTACTCTACAGAGTAGAGTACAGAGATTTAAGGAGACAGGCAGTTGAATATTGGGAAAGAGAAATACAAAATGCATCAGTCTTATTCTCTACTGTTACAGTGTAACTCAAACCATTTCCCCCTTAAAAAAACACTCCTTCTCTCATAGCCGCTTCATGGGGTAGTCTTTCTTTTTGTTCTTTTGCCAGTTTTAATGGTATACAGCGAAAGCTTGGGAGCTGTTTTTCTGCTTGCTACAATTCAGTAGTGGAGCCATGTTCTTCTGTTTAAGTGTTCGTGTACACATATAGAGGCAAGCCTGACCAGTCAGGCACACTTACTTTATTAATGTTGCTGTTATCTTCCCTCTGTTCTGCTTTTTACCTCCACAAAGTGGAGAAGACAAAGCGAGAGCAGTCAAATCAGGGAGAGCTGATTTTTGTGTTATTGCAAATTCCTTCCGCTATTTGATGGCATACAAACCCGACATATTCATAGCTTTCTAGATACATAAAAAGCAAAGGAGATCAGAGCAGTAAGAGACTAACATTTCTGCCTGATGGTAGATCCACAGTTGGCTGTTGTACGCTGAGTAGAAAATGGCATTGTAACTAATGATCTTCTGTGGAACTGACCAGCTTGCAAGGCGTGAAGAGAGCTATCAAAGTTGCCATCCTTCTCATCCCTTGATTGCCTGTATGTAATCTGTTTTTCTTTAACTGGCAATAAGCTGTTTATGTTTTTCTAGGAGAGGATGGGACTGAAACCTCTATTTTATAAATTACAAATTGTAAGATCTTTTGTTTAACACAATTGCTGTCAGGATCTAAAATTCACTTATGCCTGTTTTAAGGCATATTAAAAGGCGGCGGACTGCCCATCAGTATGAGACTTCATCTGTTGTGCAGCTGAAGAAATAAACTCTTGAACTAGATTAAAAAACAGGGTGCCCAGGTTCCTTGTTTTAATGTTGCTGTGACTGTCGATCGTCACTCTGTTGCATGAAGACTGTGACTTTCCTGAAACAGCATGTGGTTTTGTGATGTAAACTGTTTAAATCTGCCCCAAAGCAATAGTGCTTTCTCATGACTGTTTCTCCACTGCATACCGCACGGCTCCACCTCAATGGACTGATTTTATTTACTGCTGAGTCGCTATTTACCACTTTGCTACTGCTTGCAATAGTTGTAATTCCTGTTCGAGCAACTGAACCAGGAGCTTTCTAAAGCGTTTAGGCCTTAATCCTGTCATATGCAATGAGCGCCCAGTGAAAGTTAAGGGTGCTCAGCACCCCAAAGGGCTAGAATGAAAATCTGATTACAGAAACCGTGTGAAATGGAGCAGCTTTAAGAAACTACATTTATTTTTCCATCTACAGCTTGATTCTTCTGGTAGCATAACGTTATTTGTTATTACGTGAATTTTAATGTTTCATTATGCAGAAGCATCAGGAAATATTTTTGCTATATAAAACACTGGATTGCACAGAAGATAGTTGGCAGGGACAACTTCAGATTCTCTGCCTCTATCCTAGCGCCAGTTAACAGGTAACATTGCAGAGGTCTGTTTAAAGGTAATGCATAGAGAATAATTATGGCAGAGAATTATCTCAGTGTTTTGAAAAGATAAAGGGCTGTTTGATGCTGCTGATAAGTGCCTATCGCCAGCAGTTTGGAGGAGTAAACGGCAGCAATACTGAAAGGGGGGAAAAGCATCCTGTTGCTGGCAGTGGGGTCGGTGTGAGAGGCAGAGGCAGCTGCCCAGTGTGGCAGATAGAAGGGGATGAAGGAAGTGCAGGTTTTGCTGGTGTGTATATATATAGATGGTGTGTCAGAAGGAAGTTGGCAATGTTTTATCTGCCTATGGCTTGATTACTGCTGTTTATTATTTGTATTGCAATGGTTCCTGGAGCAGCCAATCGGGAAATGAGGAAATACTGTGCGAGGCAGGGCATGAATAAAACTTGGAAGGTGCATTCTCCACAGTTTTGTTTTACTGCCCCCATAGACCAAGTAACAGGGTAATTTCGGTGCATGTGTGAGCAGAATGGGGCCAGAGTATATCAGAAACATACACCTGAGAAAGAACCAAATCGAAGGGAAAGCGACGGAGAAATGAACTAATAATCGTCAAGACGTTGGTGTCCTACTCTGTTTTGATATACCAAATCACTTGGAACAAAGAGACTCGTATCCAGGCAAGGCTGTTTCAGTCTTACCTTCTTTTCTCCTGCAGTAGGTGTATTTTTTCCATAAGCAATTTACTCTCTCAGGTTTTCAGGCAATGATTTCAAAACACCAAATCAGGTTGAGCCATGTAGAGATTAACATGCCAATGGGGCTACAGTGCAAATATAAACAGCTCTCCAAAGCCTTATTCACAAAATACAGTTAGATCATGTGTAAAAACATTGTGACTGGTTGGGACAGAATATCAGCTGCAGTGTAGAAATGCCCTTAATTGCATTTTGGAAGAACAAATAATTTTTTCTACTTCCATTCCAGTATCTTATCCTGTATGCTAACTGCTGAGCCTCCCCTGCAAAGGCCACTGTGATTCAGTGGCACTGATAAATTTCCCAAACTGTAATGCTTTATTAATACGGTGGCTCTAAGGAAATCTTCTTTGAACTTACTATTAACTACACTATCTCTATTTTTCCAGAGGGACTTTGCAAAGAAATTGGTAGCAAATACAGCCACGAGTCAAAAGAGGACCATGATATGCATTCTGTGTTTGTTTTTACCCGAGTGTTTTCTTCTTATCTAAAAATAGAGAGACCCACTCTCCCTCCAGAAGGAGAGAGAAAGTCTGATAGTAATTGGGAATAATCCATAATTAGGTTCTATGTTTAAACATTCAGTGCAGAGAGGAAAACAACTAAAAAAATCCAGTACTCAAAAGGCTAAACCTGGCAGTTCAATCTTGGAAATCCTTTCCTGCTGTTGGCTTACTTGTCATATTAAATAGTCAAACTTAGATTTTTAGGAGTCTGTGTGTGGATATGTACGCATTTGTGTGGATATGTGTGTTTTTGTATGTGAGACAGAGAGAGACTATGAATCATCCTTAATGCGTGCTACTTGGCGTGTTTTTCAGAATACAAAACAATCAGCAATGATTACTTAAAATATGACAAGATATGAATCTTTAATGATTTCCTTGCCAGATGATTCAACCAAAAGCTCATAATGTCCCGGTTTACAAGATTTTTAGAATCCTAGAAACTCATAGTGTTTTCCTACTACATAAGCAGTACTGTCTAGTAGAACGTGGACTTTTTCCTACATAAAGGGACTACAGTGTCTAGACTAACACAATATAACTATTTGACAAATCCATATTTCATTATGCTAATGTGCTATATAATAAACAACAGAAAAGATGAGACAATTTATCAAAACCGTTAAGATTACCAAATTGGCTTTGGTTATAGCTAGATGACATTATTGTGACAACTGCAATTTTCCATTGAATGGCTGATGGACATGTAATTAAGAGTAACCGTCCTCAAGAAAATACCAATAAAGTATTATATATTGGTTTTTCTATTGCTTACCTAGTTTTACAGCTGTCATCCTCAATAACTTACTAAACTGTAAGCAAAAGAAGACAAAAATGTAACTGGAGACAGAGCTAGAATTGCTTAACAAAGCAAGGCACATATTTTATTACAGGATACAGTTATTTCTAGAAAATTAATTGAGTGTTGAGATTTCATATTCTGTAACTAACATGTTAATTCTGAAACGGTTTTCATGATGAGAGCTTTGAATTTATGGGGTTCCAACTTATATACTATCACTTTTATTTTTATATCGATACGATACATAAAAAACATAAATGCATTTTAGTCTTGGGAAATAGTAACGGTTATAAACTCATTTTGCATAATATTATATTACATAAAAAAATTGGAAGAAATTTAAAGATTCAGACAAGAGAAAAAATGAACAGACTTGCTGCACAACTGCAGCACTGGTCAGATGACAAAGGAAAATGGAAAACAAAGCCCAACGTGAATCACGTACTAAATGTGTTAGCTCTTGATATGATTAGTTTTGGAGAAACCTAATGAGAGAAATATCTACAAGTAATTTTATTCCCTCCTAAGGCAAATGATCTAAGCTTCACTTAAGTGTGGTTTTCGTTTACTGATCAGAAGGAGGAGTAGAGAGACAGGCCAGGGAACTTTCCGAACTCTGCTGTATATTCAAAGCACTAAATAAGAATGTGATCCTCTTTTATGTAAATCAGGTAAGTGACATCTGAAATGAGATGTGACGCTGATGGATAGTGATATATATAAATATTAGTGAAATACTGCACAAGGTGATATGCCTATAAACCAGCCACACAGAGCGCGGCTAGAAGCTCTCACTAGTGACTTCTAAAGATGCTATTTGCAGCCTTTCCATTAAAAGCGCGTGTAAATTTTTGGCAATAGCCTGATTAGAAGACTGTCACAAGTCACAGCAAGCAGGAATAAATTAACTAAGTAAAGAGGAAAGGCTGTAGCCTCTGTAGTTTCTCTTCCATTAGCACTGTGAAGTGAAATACGTATGTTCTTGGCCAAGAGTGGCCACTAAATTTACTCACAGGTGCCACTATTGACGTATAAGTTGCTTTAAAAATACCCTTCAGTGCTTTGCTGACAGGCACCACTGTCACAGCAGGAGCAGCAGCAGCGTAAAACAATCTTTCATATCTATTCAGGCTTTTAAGCAGCTCCATTTGTTGCTACTTTGAACCTCCTTACAAATGGGCTGTAGTCATGGGCCAAATCAGGTCACGTATAGACTGATACAAACTAGATTATTGTACAATTAGCTGCTCTCCATAAAAACTGCCTATACTTCTCTACCTCTATATTAAGGTGTTTATTCAGTGTAGTGCACATGCTGAGCACCCAAAGGTGGTGTAAACTCATGTTCCCACTAATTTAATGGACATGTTCTTACACCTTTCTGACTCCGCCGTATGCACCTCACCAACTAAAATTCTGTTGCACTCAAGTAAACAAGCTGTGTGCAAGTCAAGATCATCTGAAGATCATCCTTTTCATAGCTGTCTGTGAATCTGCCACCAGCATTCATATCAGCGTGGACTTTTTTATGGAAAAGCTATTTTATTCATTTTGCAACTGAGAATGGCATGCAAAATTGGTGTTTCACTCTGTATTTCCCTTTCTTTGTTTTACAACTTTAGGTGGCAGCACCATTATAAAGACCTTTGCTGTACGTGATCACAGACATTCACATGACAACAGCATCAGCGTCAGAAGCAGCTCAAACTGGAAAACACTGAAATGCACAGCTTTGCATTTTGCTGTGCAGCCACAAGCAGCATTCATCTGCAATAATTTTGTTGTTTGGCCGTTAAGTGGGTTTTCTTTTAGCACAGTGCTGTTGCTTTTGTAATTTTGATGCTGTCCCCTTAGCTGGCCTTGAACATGCAGGAGATTGATTCCTTTGGCCTGTTTCCTACTCTTCACTGAAGTGCGTGCTGATTTTTTTACTGATCTCAGTGGAAGAGCATTGAGCCATCTTTTCATACCATCTCACGGCAGTTCTCTTTACTGTGAGAGCCACAGAGTGTTGCAGCATATGACTTGGAACTCCTCTTTGCTACAGATCATACTTGTAAGGGGAAATGACAAAGAGTTTGATTATTTATAGTAAGGTACTTCCAAATCCTCAAATAGAAGTCGGTATATATGCACACAATTAATACTGTGCAAAAAGTAACAACTTTCTATGTTTCTTTCTTCTTTTGGATTTTTTTTCCATGAAACTTTCAGTGTTTACTTTCTGACAAGGGGGCTACAGGGGTGTTGTGGGCTCCTTAAAGAAGCAGACCTGTAGCTGGGCTCTCAGTTCAAAACGTGGCTGAACTGTGCTACAACACAGGAGAATTTACGTACATAACGTATGGACAGCAGGCTGCCACGTTCCCGGACTGCTCCAACGGTGTGCACAGAGGCTGAGGGCTGGGGCTGGTCCAGCCTGCAGCAGGGACAGCTCCGAGAGCGCCTAACAGCAGCCTCCCCCCCCCCCCCCCCCAGCACCTACAAGGGGTTATCGGGGGGATGGAGCCAGGCTCTTCTCCATGGCACGTGCTGTGGGGCAAGGCTCCTCTCTGAGGAAGCTGGGCAGGGGCGCAGGTGGCCCAGGGAGACTGGGCAGCTCCCTCCCTCCTCAGGGAGCTTCCAGCCCCGAGGGGACGAAGCCCTGAACCTGGCTGGACCTTGGGTCTGACCCTGCCGTGAGCAGCAGGTTGGGCCAGAGACCTCCTGAGGGCCCTCCCCACCTCAGTTATCCCCTAGGACTGAGATCCTATGAGCCTAGTCTTTGCTCACTCTTAATGACACTGAGGCTATTCTTGACATTAACAGAAAATTACTCAACCTTACAAGTTCATACTAATAAAACACACGTTAGGAACCCTTTCAAGAACTTTTCTAATTAAGTAGATCTCCTCAGGTGCACTTCTTTCTCCCGACTGCTTGCTGCAGCTGCTGACTCTTTTTTCCATGGGAGAGCTGGTAGAATGATCTGTTTCTACATATGTTCCACGTTATGTTTAGTTTGCTGCTACACGTTCCTCCTTCGTATCCCTCACTAAAGATACAGAAATGGGGAAATGGCAGCTCATTCCTGAAAGACTACCTTTCAAAATTTTGTATTTCACAGGGACAGGAGCAATATCCTCAGTAAGGATAGCCCTCTGAGCCCACAGCTTGCTGCTGCATGTACAAATACCATCTTGAGGCTTTAGCATCCTGGAATCCCAGTCATTTGATTATTTTTTGCATTTTTATGATTTTTTTAATTTATCAAGGTAGATTATACTTCCTGCTGTCTTGCTTAAACAAGGATTTCTGGTTACTATTTCATGTTAATTAACATTTCTGCTGGAGATTGTCTCTTTTTGCCTATTGTTCTCAAATTCAGCAGAGCCAAGCTGGGATTCTTTGTAAAAGGCTAAACTTTCAAAAATATATTTGCTCTTTTACGCCACTTCCCAGTAAGTAGCTCAGTGGGTAATACCTGGTACTGTATGTTTCTCACTGAGCTCTGAAATCTTCCACTATTTGTTTAAAATTCCAACAACTTACCATGAACTATTAGTAGACCTACCAATGCTAAGATTTTAAGTTTGGCAAATACAGATTTATTGTGTGCATGACATGATATGTTCTTAGATTCTCTAAAAATACAGTTTCAGCATAATGACACAACATTATAATATCCTCTTTGCCAGAATGTATCTATCTTAGAGTTTGTTTTCTGCATGTCTGGAACTGTGGGGATTTTTCCCCTTTGTCCAAGCTAAGATTTTTGACACATTTCATACCTTTTTATGTTTTTCTATCCCTACAGACTTTTCTTTTACCACCCTTTTTATACCATCTGACCTCCATATATTTTTCTGAAGCATACTAATGTCATGCCATAACACCTGTGCCACCATTATTTTATTACCTTAACTAATAAGCCATTGATGACATATATCTCTGAACTGAAGTGATAATATGGTATGTAGTTCCCTGGATGCCTTACTAGGATGGCGTTGAATGACTTTCTGCAGTGTTTCATCGTCTGCTGTGGTCTCTCCAAGTTTATTCCTCGTTATTTCTAAGACCGGATAATCTAAGAAAATGAATATTATAACAGTCTATCATTTGCAATTGTCAAATACCTTTGAAAGCAACCCTCTTATCAGATGCCTCTTATCAGTCTTTATTTCCTTGTTTATACTGTCATCAAGTCATAGAGTGATAGCTGGAAACCAACCCCCCTCAGTTGTCATATCACGGGAGGCATCAGTGTATTCCTCCTTTCCTGTGGATATCTTGAGTTTCCAGCCTGCTTCTACCATAAAGAATATGTCATAAGAAATGCCGTGTATTCAATTACTCCCAAGCACCTCAGTCAGAATCTCTTTCATTGCTTTACTTGCCGTAACTAATAGGCTTAAGTATTCCACAGGCTCTTCTGTTTTTAATATTACTTCTAGTGTAAAAGGATGTTTACTTTTTCTGCCTTGAGCTTCTGCCTCATGACCAGAGGAATGCCTCTGGGCTAAGGATTCCCTGGGCAGTACTTGGCATTCCAGAGCTTCAATAGCCAAATTATTTCTGCTACTACAGACACACTGATGCCAGTTTATTTGTTCATGTTTCTGGATTCCTCTACCATGCACACACTGCAAACTGCTGCTAGAGGGGGAAAAACAAAACAGAACAAAAGCTTATATTAGCTTTGTTCCTGGTTACTATAAGAAACAAACCAATTCTAAATTTTAATTTCTGCTAAAGAATGTGAAATTTTGAATGGGAAGTTAAGTTTGATTTTTTTTTGTTCAGTACCGTGAACTCTCATTTTTGGCGTTCTCAATTTTTTCTGTTTCTTATTCCGAAGTTACATTTTCAGATGCAATGTTTGCCTGACTATCAATGTTCAATTTATAATTTACATGAATTCCATCACTAGTGAAAGAATCTGCTCCTTTGGTTCAGCTTTTTATCTATCTAGTGTTCTTCTTTATCGCTCTCTGCACTGCCTTCCTATGAATCCTTATTATCTTGATTGCTACTTGTTTTCCTTCACTTCTTTTGCTCTTGATAGCAAATTCCTGCAAAATGTTGGCATCTTTTTGTAGCTGTTGCAGCATTTTGTAGGTGCTGGACATTGTTCATACCTGTGTATGCTCCAATTTTTTGTTCTCTGCAAAGTTTTCCAGCTTTCCAGGTTCCTCTTCCAGAGGATAGCCTGCTTACCATAGCTGTATATTGCTTCCTCTCTAACATTTTCATTCTAGCCCATTTTTTTTTTCTACCTAACACACCTAAAGAACTTTACGAAGGTTAGTCTGTATCGTCTATCAGTTTTTTCCATGTTTTTGATCTTTGATTTCAACTACTGTGTGATATCAGATAACGGAATACAATGAATGTGTCTGAATCATTATTTAGAGATCAGTCAAAAAAATCTGCAGTCTGGGGTGAAATCTGCATTTTTTCAAAAGTGACTTTTCCTAAGAATGCAGTTAACTTTGTGCTTACAGTCTATAAACTTTATTGCTTGCTCTCTCATCCTGATTTGTTATAAATGTTTAAAGATATCAAAGATCCATGATGCAGCAATATTCAAGAAAAACAATATTTTCCATGAGTCTCCTTTCTCCTTGGGTCCAGTTTGTTAAAAACTTGGTTAATTTTTTTCCCTAGGATTTTTGCAACATTATCAGTAAGTTTCAGTCCTTCTAAGTATTCCTTTTTTACCTCACATCCCAGAAGTCCTCTCAGAGGATCCGCTTCTGCTAGTGGCTAGGATTTCTCAGAGATGCAGGCCTGAATCAGGACTGGAGTAGGCTTAATGGAATTATATACAAATAGGAGAGTGGGCCACTGATTGCTTTCGCAGTCTCCCAGGCCAGCCTACGCCAGTTCTGTGTGACAACCCTTTAAAAGCCTATTCCTTACAAATGCATTTTGCATAGTAGTTTTAAGCTGGTTCAAGATGGTAGCTTTTCAAACTAGGTCAAATGACTAGTGAAGGGAAAAATCAGTAAAAAATTTTGGACGGAAAATGATGCCAATAGGCTCTTTAGGATTCACCGCTCCCTCTTATTTCAAAGCATGCTCTGATCCTTTTGCGAACATGCTCATTATTGAAGTGTCTGCCCAACGCTGTAAGCGGTCATTCTCCCTTTTAATGGACAACACTATAAACGAGAAATACACGCCTTAAACTCACAAACCTGGCGTTCCTGAAGCAGGAAGCTACCTCCTAGTAGCCAAATATCCCTCCTGTATCCTGTTTCCCTGTGCTATTTTTAATGGTTTTGCTGGTCTGTTATCTACAGTGCTATATAAAATAGCCCCTCACTCCTCTGTCCTCCCCTCCTGTGTAGCCTGACAATTAAAACTGTCTGCATGACGTACCTGAAGGAACACACTTGGTGCCCCCTTAGGGGCAGCCCCGTTTAGGAGTGATTCCTGGAGTTGAAGCAAACCCTGTCACTCCCATTTAACCTTGGCACAGTCCGCTGTTCTTGCAGGGACAACATCGGGGAGAAATAGTCCCAAGGTCCTTCCAAGAAAAGCCCCGTTGTGACTTGTTGCAAGGCCAGAGGGGATTTGTCGACGGCCAGAAATCAGGCTGAGCTGGGACTGCTGATCAAGGATAATACCGATGCCATGTCCTGATCTGGGGAGTACCCTAGTATACTGCAGAATCGTTACATCTACATTACATCAAGGTTTTTGCTGACATAATTATTTTGGGCATTGATCGCGCCTACTACATTATTTATCACAGCAGATGGTAGAGCTGCAGTAACACAAAATAATCCGCGCTACCGCAACTCTTTACTGAACAAAGCCACTCTGTGGAACTACATATGCAGGTTATTTAGCTTTGCTCAAAGTCTTCTTTGGAACACACACAACTTTTTAGGAAAAGAGATTCAGTTCTGTCCAAAAAAAAGAATTCAGTTGGGAATTGGCAGAGCATTCAAATTCTGCTATTTGAAAGGAAACTGAATGCTCAGCAAAACAGGAAAATTTCTGAAATAGTTTATTTTTACTCTCTCTGATTTGGTAACTACTGGAAGAAAAAGCATGTTTTGCCTGACAGCACTCCTTATTATGCAAGCAACTGTTTGTAGGGGAAACAAATCCATGAACTTTAATGAAACTTTCCTTACGTGCCTGAGACCATTAACATGATGTGAAAATATTAGCATGTGTATTACTAGAGTAAGCAAAATGTTCAGAAGCAAAGCAAAAACAGAATTACGAACCCCCAGGTGTTTCAGCACAGATAACTATGAGGGACATTAGCAGATCATGTATTATTACTAATATTCTGTGTAAAAATGATCTTAATTGTCCACATGCATCCATTTAACAACTCAGGCTCAAACATCCGAATGTATATAAACTAAGGGTATGGTATGATACATGCAGCTTGTCTCAACACGGAACAAAAGGACTATAAATCGTACCTCAAAGCAGGAGATTTGGGCCATCTACACTGCAAGGTACAGAGTGAGGGGACTAATTTCCCTTGTGACAGTGAGCAGGGAGCATGCAGAAAAGGTCCAGTAGCAGGTGCTATCCTGAATCGCTCCTCCTAATGCACTTGTCAGCTCTGCTAAACTACCAGGAGACAATGATCCGCTCTAGTTCTGTGCTGTGCTAACTCGCAGCGTTGTTCACAGTTCCTCCTGCTGATACTGAGTAGCTTGTAAATACCTGCTGTGCCCGGTACTGTTTTCTCCTCTCCTAATACAAGGGATGAACTAACACTCGTAAAGTAACCAGTGCAACCTGGTTCAGTATTTGCCCCTCACACCCTTTATTGGCATCTGCATTCAAATCACAGTGTGATCCTACAAGAGAGGGGCAGATACTCTGCTCTTGTTGACTGGCTGGCTATACTGTTTATTACTAGTGTGGGGTTTGGCCTATACATCCAAGACAGCTGCTCTGCATGCTGTCCCTTTGGCAGAAGAGAATTTCCTGGCCTGCTGCACACTTTCACATCTGTCAATAATTTTCATAAGCAGTCTAGAGATGAAAATGTGAAAGAGTTATGCTCGCATTTTGCAGACTGGTATGCTTTTTCCGTTCTTCTTTATAACAAACTTCAGCTGAACCTCCTGTGCTATTGCTGTAACCAGAGGCTTTTACTCAGTTTGGTTTAGGTTTTGTCTAGCAGCCTGTGTTTAAAGAACCAGAAAAGCAAAAATATGGAATGTATTATACATCTGTTCTGTGAAATTTCCCAGCCTAAGCAATGGCAAGATGTTGCTAAGCACATGGGCATGAGTAAAGTTGCCTCGACATTTCCCTTCTGTATTGTCATGTTTTCCAAATGATCAAAAACTCTAGATGTAAAAAGAGGTACTTCCTTTTTTGGAGACACATTATTGTGGCCAAGAATAAATCACACCGGTCATCTCTCTTGGCTGTAGATACGTTTCTGATAGAGGGAACACTCTGAACAAGCAGTATGTTGTATTGCAAGACAGGTACAGTTTAGACTTTTATCCGTAAAGCTTTTTGCTTGTTTGTTAAGTCAAGGGCAGTGCAGCTATTATTGTGGGAGGGGAGTTAAAGAACAGGGAGGGGTTTCCACTTGGTGACTCCACAGCTGCGTCCTTCACCCATGAAGGGAAGGATATAGCATTACAGACACTGGAGCAGGCAACACTAAAGCTAGAGCAGCCACAGTGATGAGAAATGTTGTAACTGTGAGGTTTGGCCTCATTCCCAGCACAGGTTTCTGAAACAAATACTTAGGTAATGTTTTTGTTATGACTTAGAAATGACTCTGTGGATGCAGAGCATCTAAAATCACTGGGAGAAGGGCTTCTGACATTCCCAAATGCCCTGTAAACGTATGATTGAGCAGCATATTGACTACCACGGGCTTTAATAAAAGCTTACAGTCAAAGATTTCAGGCAGTATTCCTTACCTAGTGCATTCCCAATCTTTTCTCTGCCTGTGACTTGCCGCCTCTGCTTCAGCAGTACAAGCTGATAAAGGTGAATTCTCCATTAGTGCTTCTCAGCTTCTCGGAGACTTTGCATAATGAACAGGAGTCTCTCATGGATAATCCTGAAAATAAGAATTGTGTTATAATTTCTTGTTAATATGCTTGTTTGGTTTTTCATTTGCTCTTTATATTTTCAATTGCATTTTACAGATCCCATATGATATATACAATGTAGCAAGACTGAGCTCGGCTATAGCTGTATCTCTATGCTGCATGGATTTTGAAGTTTCATTTTGATTTTAGACAGGGATGTTCAAATTAGCAGGTAGTCATCAGTTAACTATCACTGCACTGGGCTCCAGGTCATCAGAGTTGTAATCACAAACTGCAATTGCTGGTTTAGCTATGAGTATTACCTCTGTCATTAGCACGGGGTGGGACCATGATGCAATCACCCGAAGCATTCTTACTAAACTTGCAGAGTAGCATTGAAAAGACTGTGTTTGAAGATAAGGCGTGTACATTTTCCAAGCATTGTCTTTTTTTCTTGTATAATATGAAAGAAAAAGAATAAAAATGAACACGTCACGTTATGTATTTCACTTACCTGAGCTGTTTGGTCTAAGGCAACAACTGGCTTTCTCTTTCAAAAACGGAAATGACTCTTGCCATGTGACCGCCTATAAATACCTTTATGGGATTCCATGCGAGTTTAATACGCACAGTGTGAGATCTAGTTGCAATATATAAAAATGAACGTAACTGAGAAGATAGTTGCTTTTTAAAAACATAAAAATGTCCAGATTCATGACCAGACTTCTGCAGGAGAAGTGTGCTGCCTTATCCGCTGATTAAGCAGTACACTGGTATATCACTTAAGAAAGCGCTGTTGCATGAGAAAGATTAATGTCATAGCAGAAATGGAAAAACAGGAAATGTAAGCGGTGGTTTGAAAAAGGAAGACTAGCAGAAAAATATTAGCAAAGCTTTCACGAACAGTGATTTTTAGCTGGAAATATTTGGCTATATTACCAAATTTCCTTACAGCACATTTTTATAGTACTCTGAGCAGGGTTAACTGGCACACACGCTCGCTTGTGCGGCAGAGCTGGGACACCTAGCGGGCGCGCAGCGCACTCCAAGAAAAATAACTTGCTTACTGGCATTTACATGCTCACTGGCATTTTACTATTTTACTGGCAGTAGAGCTCTGAATGACGCAAACAAGACTGGAAACAGCATCTCTGCGTTGGCCTAGTTTTACTCTACAGCAAGGAGGGTGCAGATCTAGCTATTGCAGGCAAGCCGTGAGTCTTACCGCCTGAGTGCTAGTATCGTGGAACCCAGATTCAGCACGGGCAGCTCCCGAAATAACGGACTTTTCCTCTATTCCTCAGTCTTCCTTCCACCACGCTTATGCCAGCACTAATGCCTGGCTGGCCCCGAGGTAAACTGAAGTGATTGGGCTGAAAATAAGCACGAAAACGAAACCTGCAGGTTGTTTGTACAGGCGACCTGATCACCAGTGTTAGCGCAAGGGATGGGTCGAAGACAGGCAGGATCATCACCTCCAGCAGCAGTGACAATTTCTGCCAGATTAAGCTGACATTGGAACTATGATAATCATTTGTGGTCAGATGTTCTCTGCCAGATCCAGATGTGCCATTTGAAGAGGCCGAGTTTTTTCCTGCCCAGCAGCTTAAGACTGCTGTTCTCAGCTAAGACAGCAGAAGAGACGACGCAGCACTCCAGAGCCAGTTTAAAAAAATGTGTTAGCTCCGGCTGTGTCCCAGAGTCTCCTTCTCCATCCAGCCGTGCCAGTGAACAGGTGAATGAAATAGGTGACTGTACCTAACTTCTCAGCACCCACTGCCTGGTGTGAACAGTTCAGGCAAGTGCTCCCCACGGCAGGGCCCTGGGGCAGCCCTTTTCCCTGCCTGTGCTGCTGGGCAGCCCCGTGGCCAGCCCTGGAGCTGCCCCGACCTGCCATTGTCCCCTCCCGACCTCAGACACACCTCGGCGCTGGGGCTGTTGTGGCGGCTGCAGGTCCCTCAGCCCCACCTAGCCACCATCCCTGTTCCTGCTCTGCTCTCCTCGCTCGGGGCCTGCGGGCCTGCGCCCTCGTCGGGGAGGCCCTGCCTGCCCCGCTGTCACCCTCGGCTCCCTGGCACCGTAGCCCGCTGATGCCCCGGCAAGCTGCCTTAGTTCAGCCAGGACGTTTTGACTAACCCAAGCACCTTACCAGCATTAGGAAACGCGAGCAGGTTGCACGCGATTGAGGGTGGGCAGCAAACTCTTAAGAATAGGAGGAAAAATAACTGGAGGTGGCGCACTGGTTGGCGAAGCCCTCCACAGATCCAGCTGTGTACGTGTCAAGTCCTCCCGCCATTTCAGCTGCTGCTTAGGCCAGCCTTCGGCCTGTCCCTGACCGGCACCAGAGAATACGTTCACAGATCCTTAATGAACATTGGTTTGCAACCTCACCAACCAAACCTCTAGCACTGCTATTACTTTTACCTTATTGACTTTTACACAGGAGAAACTAAAAGCATGTATTTGACAGCATAAAACTAACTGGTAGGAGTTTAGCACTGTCCTCCCACAGTGCCTTCAGAATATATTTTGCTGTTAATGCTATTATTATCCTTATGTGTCAAGAGGCTGAGTCAAACCAGTGATAATTAAGTGCTCATTTTCAAATTATCTGTTGCATTTAGAAATGTACTCTTGAGTTTTTAAGTTTGCTAAATACATTTAGGCTTGAACAACATATCTGTTTGAGCTTCATGCGACTTGACCGGAGAGAGCCTGCAGTGGTATTGCATAACGCATGCTATGCTGCCAATATTCAAGAGTTTCTGAGTTGAAATAAGGGGAGGAAAACCATTTTTCATTCAAAACATTACTTTATTAAGAACTCAAGACATGGATGTTTGTTTAAAGTTCCAGCTAGGAGAATGGACAGATAATCCACCATTAAAAGTGACTATCTTATTGGGCGCAGATGCCTGCAAAACCACTGGTGTCACCCCACTGAATTCAGAGCATTGAATTCCAAGCACAGGTAGATAATAAATAGCCATAGGACTACTGCAGAATTTATGAAATTGCTTCAGAAAAGCTATCTTTCTGCCTAACTGGCATCATTTTAAGTAATGAACATAACCAAAACGCTCAAAAGCTGTCTTGCAGTAATAAAATTATGCTTTCAAAAACATATGTAACTACCTCATGATTGTTTTTTTTCCCCAATAAATTGTGTGTTTGCAGCAATGTACTGTGCATCATTATCAAATGAAATAGACCAAATCTGTTGCCATAACTGCATCCATGCAGTTCTGGCTTTGGGCTTTGCAGGTATATGTGTGTTAGACAAAATGTATTCCCAGGTGATAAATGATGCTTGCAGAACTCTGTAGATTGGTTGCAGACCAATCTTTAGGGTCCTAAATGTTTCTCTCTTAAAAATGGCACTAAACTCCCTAAGTCACTACTACTAACCTGAGAAATATTTTAAAAAGCAAGGCCGTTGTCTGTGTTGATATTCATCCTGCTCCAAAGCCTTCAGGTTTCTCAGAAGAAAAATACTACAATGTAAGTACCTTTATATAACTTAGCTGAAATTAGTTCCATTGCAGCTTCCCAAAAAAGTTTCAGTGATACAGAACTGCAGTGAAGGATTACGGCTCTACTCGTAACACTGATTACTGTGTACACTACTACCTTCTCAAAATGGGAGATGATTCTCCCCAAGTGAAAATTTTTCTCCCTAAGTGAAAGGGAGAAAGAAGAAAAACACTTCCTCATATTTACTGCATGTGAAAGCATTCACATTGACAGTTTTGGGATGTAGCAGTCACCTAGTAAAGCCACACCCTCATTTATTTCATGGTAACTCATTGTGTAGTTATAATCTAAACAGAAAATAAAAGTGTCTATACAAGAGCTAGTGTGAGAGCTGGGATGCAAGTTATTGTGAGCTATTTCCTCACTTAAGAATAGCTCTTAGCAGCTTCTCGTTACAGGATATCTCCAGGCTGATGGGGAAAAAAGGCTTGAATTGATGAATATTGCTGTCCCCCAAATGCTGTGATTTTGAGAAGACTATGTTACGGAAAATGTCTGTGTTTTGGCACAGGCTGTAGAAAGAGACGCTAAAAAGCAACAGCCCACTCTGCAGAGGGATTTCCATCAGACAGAATAAAAGAAGAATCACCGCTGCAAAGCATTTTGGACACGATTGCATAAATTTCAGTTCTTATGTCAACAGAAAGAAATGTAGATGAAGATTAAGCAACCAACAGGATGTTTTTCTTGCTGCTTGCTGCTGTAGTTTATGTAAAGGACATTTCAAACCACACCATAGTGACTAAAATATCCGTACTGAATTCTGTGTTTTTCAAGCCACTTGCTATCAGTTGTTGAAAAGTAGTAAATTAGCTTGAATGATGGGCAAATCCAAAGACATTAAACAGAACTGGCAATATCTGAAGCCCACCTAGGTACTGAGTCATGACTTTAAAGAAATATAATATATGAACAGATTAGGAGAAAATATTGTACACAGTTGTTACACTGTTGCTTACTATGCAATCAGTTTCTCCCTGCTGGACGGCTACGTCCTTTCTGCTGTTTTTCTTTTGTATGTGTAATCCTTAACTGCCCAGGCAAACAAACAGAATATGACAGTTTGCTCCCAGCTTTAAGCTGTAAGTCGTTTACAGTATGGCACATTCTAGTGCAGTCACAGGCTCAGCTTTTGCCCATAAGCCTCGCAGAACCTCTGCGCATGTGTAAAAACACGGCACCGCTTGGAGCAGTAGTTACCAAGGCCAAGTCCTTTGTGGGTGGCTGGAGCTGTATTATTCTGACCAGCTACCTTGTCCCTCTAAACCATTCTTTCTGCATCAAAAAGGCCTGCTTCAGGAAACAAGTGGGCTGGCAAACCAGATCTGTGCACGCTTGAGTCAAACAGAAACAAAGCTCTTCCCCCAAACTCACCAGTTCTTGGTTTTGAGTTCAGATGCTGCCAAACTTGTCCTGCAGGTACCTTTAGTCACCCAGGGTGGTATTTACCAGCATTGTGCATGACAGTCTGTAGGTGAATTAAATTTGGAAATCTCTCATCTACTATACAGCTTTCTAAATGTGTATACAGGCTTCTGTTCACAAAATGTTCCCTACTGGGGTGGTGCTTTGTTAATATCATTTTTATATACAAACAGCAACTGTTTTGTGTTGCGAGCAAGCGTGGCAGAAAGATGAGAAACTTAAAAACATTGTCTGTTCTTTTCCCCTGCAGCATGACAGTCTTTGTATGACTATCTCCTAGCTCACCTGTTTCCAAACTTGTTTCCACTTGTGACTCTACGTCTCATTCCACAGCATCTGGATTTGATTCACAGTCCTCATACTAGTATAAGCTACTGAAATCTCCTTCATCCGAGGTCCCTTTGAGTTCTCCAGGCTCGTTCATGGTGCGCTGGGATTGCAGCTTAGCCAATGAATCACGCCTTCCAAACTCCCAGCCTGACCCCACTTCTACAGCCTGTGGCTCGTGCTGACACCGGTGGCCCTGCCGTGATCCTGTTCAGGCAGTTCATCCAACTTAAAACGAATTGTTTTAGGTAGGTTTCTGCATCAATTCCTTGAATGTATGGCCAACCATGGAAGTGGACAGGAAAGATCTACATCAGCCCTGGATCTAACCACTAGTTCCATGGGAGCACACCCTATATGAGGCTATAGTTTTTGCAACAAAAGTCAGAAACTCAACAGAATTTCAAATGAATATGTTGGTATCTGAAACCATGAGTCAAGCCTGGGAGTAGAAATGTGGCACTTGGACTTAAACTGGCTAAAGCCACTGGGGAACTACACCTGTCATTCAAATAGCCTTGCTTGAGAACTGCTCTCTTGACAGCTTCACATCTCTAAGACATGTATTAAATTTGAACTTCAGAGAGGGGATTTTTCTGAGTACACCACAAGTTACAACAAGAAATTTAAGTTGTTCTTAGTAAAGGCAAAACCTACAATACAAGAAAAATAATTTATTTAAGAATGCAGAAGAGGTTGGACATGTAGAAGAATGATACTTTCCGTAAAATTTAACGGACTTTCCATGCTACAGTGAGTCTACAGCTAGTCACTAAACACATGATCATCCATGATCCCCCAAAAAGGGAACAGTGCAGTACATTAGAGGGTATTAACTGCAAATAAGAAGCTCCCAGTCATGTCACCATTTAGTTCAGTAAGTTTTTAAATTGCAGAAGACTGGCCCAAAGCAGTTACTGCGGAGTTCCTCAGGTCTCTAATATGTGTGGAGAGGTTAATTTGGATTTAAACATGAACATCGGACACTCAAGCTAATTCTGCATTAAATCGGTAGTGGGAACATATGTGGCTATTAGCCTGAAACACAGATTGTCAAGATCTGTCATAAAGTGAGTTTAATATTTTGCCTCATATTTAGCACTGAGGGATTCTTTTTAAACTTTTTCTGTTGTTTACGACTCTTTGGCCTAGAAATCATGCTTCCAATTTTTTTTAGAGGAACATCTGGTTCCAGATTTTCCATCCTGTAGTGAGAGGAGTTGCTGGTTTCTGCTGAGTCCTGGAACAACATGCAGAGAGCAGACGCTGGCTGTAGTCCAAAAGAAGCTAAGGTTGGGCTGGTTTTGGATCCCTGTTACTTCTCTTGGTAAGCCAGGACAGCCATGCTCTGAAAACCAGGAATCCTCTTAACTTCCAGCCTACGTTTATTCACAGGCAGTTTATGTTCATTTGATCTTGTGGCACATTTTCCATCGGCTTAAACCGCTCACTTTCCTCTTCAGATGTACGTACAGAGAGAACATTTGGCTACATCTACAAAACCACAGTGGAAAAATATGAAAACTAAAAGCCCAACCATCTTCATATTGTATACGCATCTACTACCACCAGGTCGGAATTACATCAGACGGCTCTGAAGACGGTAAACACGTACACACAATATACTTTATGTTGGATGCGGAAGTGATAACTTCGCAATTGCCTAACCTATCCGCAGCTACTAATTTCAGGAAATGATCTCTTGTGTAGAAATTCACTAGTTCATTATTTCAGCTGATTTCTAGTGTGTAAACTGCAACAACCTAGGAGTTGAATTCGGTTTCACCCCAGAGCAGACTCTCTGTATTCTGTTTCCTACTCTACCTGGTTTACCAAGCGGAATATAGCCTGTATCTAAAGCCTGGGCTGTATCTACAGTGTCTTCGTGCAGGCACTGCTGAGGTCGGAAGAACCGAACCGAACCGAACCGAACCGAACCGAACCGAACCGAACCGAACCGAACCGAACCGAACCGAACCGAACCGAACCGAACCGAACCGAACCCAACCCTCCGGCACACTCCCCTCCAACGGCGGCGCAAACACCGCGCTCCCATAGGCAGGACGAGGGAGCCTCCGCGCTCTGATTGGTTGAGCGCCCACGAGGGGGCGGCCCCAGGCGGAGGGGCCGGCGCTTTTCAGTGCGAGGGAGGGGCAGCGCGGGTGCTTTTTCCTGCCCTCGGGCGCCTCCTGACGGCCGCAGCGGGCGCGGGGGAGGCCCTACCGCCAGGAGCCGGCATGGAGCGGGCCGCTGCGGCAGGCGGGAGCGTGGCGGCGGGGGGTACGGGCCCGGCTGCTGCCCCCGCGGAGGAGGAGGAGTGCGAAGGCTTCGCGGGCCTGTGGGAGCTGCCGGTGGAGCGCTGCGAGAGGCGGCCCGAGTGCGGGCGCTGCGGGTGAGGCAAGGCCGCGGGCGCCGAGGTGCCGCGGCGCGGGGAGGCGGAGCCGGCGGGGCGGGGGGAGGCGGAGCCGGCGGCTGCGCGGTGCGGGCGGGGGCCGGGGCTGGCGGCAGGCTGTGGCGCGGCCCTGGGCGACCGTTGGCCGCGACCTAGCGGGGGTGGGGCGATGCCGGTCTTGCGGCAGGCGGAAGCGCTTCGGTGGTGGGTTTTTTTAAATAAAAACTTTTTTTTTAGTAAATCTACAGTAGAGAGAGTTATTTGCTTTTCAAAACCGCTCGCAGGGTGATGCTTATATCAGCCTAGCCAGAGACCTTGTAGTGCTAAAGGAAAGGGGGCTGGCTTACTTAAGTTTTGGCTAGCTGAGTGTTTGAGAAGAGCTTACTTGTGCTGGTGGCTGGCTTATTAGACCGCTGACTGCGACACGGGTAGTGATGCCAGCTGCTTAACGGAAATTGAAATCCCCTTGGACCGCGGGATGCCTCTGTGGTTGTTTGTTGATGTGTGTGTATATATATATGTTTGTGTTGAAGCTAGCGGTGGAACTGATTTTCAGGTTGTCTGTTAACAGTTTAACTCTTCCAAAACTGTTGTCTTTGTGTTTGTCCCTGAGGGCTGGGAAACAACTTCTGTTACTTTTGGCACGGAAACATAGTGGATGCTTGGGAGACAGTACAGGTGGGAAGAGTTTGTGTGGATTTTTTCAGTGTTGGGCAGGCACTAGTGTAAAAATATATGTGCTATATATATATAAATTCTTTATGTAACATCAATATCTACCTGTCTATACATGTTTTTTCCTTTTGAAAGGGGTCCCTGCCTGTTTTCATGGAGAGCTTAAATTTGGCTGTACTGGGTTAGATCCAGTATCTGTCTTTCCCAGGATCCCACATGCATGGTCTGCATCTCTGATGCTCAGACACCTTAGAAAATGCCCCATAAAGACTTCAAGGATTTAATTTAAGGTGGGGAGCGGGGAGTCTAGCATGCTTGTAAATACCATAGGATGAAGTGCATAAAAGCTCAGTAAAGCAGCCAGGTCCTAGTACCTTATCCAAAGAAGTTTAAAAGCAAGAAACTGCTCCTACTTAACAATTTTATAGATAGTTTTGAAATCTAATTCAGCACTGGAAAATGGAGATGTTAATATAACTTGATGTGAATTCAGATTCGTAAAGCTGTCAATGGCTCTTGATCTTATATCACAAACACGCGTGCTTCTTTTTAATAAAGTGAGTTGGCTGTATGTCAGCCTCAGAATTCAGGCATTTAGTGAAGTTCTGCGTGTAACTTCTGTAAATAATCTTTAAGAAAGTTAATGAGGTTTATTAGCAGACCTGTTATGTGGAAATTCTGCTACGATTTCAAAGTTTGAATTTATAGTTAAAAAAAAATTGTGCAAGTCACAGCATTTGTAAGTGCTAACTATGAAAAAACCAAAAACAAGCCAAACCCCATGGTACATGACAATCCCTCATTGATAATGTGCTGTTTTCCAGCTAGTTTTAGTTCAGAAGTTGTCTTGCCGCAGATGCGGTTTTGTGTTTATTTGGTGTGTCCCAGTAGATTTTTTCTTCAATGAATGTCTCCAGTCTTCCTTGAACCTGTGTAAAGTTCTTAATATCCACAGCATCTTGCTCACAAGGGGGCTAATCAGGCCTACAGCCCCTAATGTGGAGAATTAAATCCTGTTTGTTTTGGTTGTGGCTTCCTGCACACAGTATTCAAGGTGTGGCTAAGTCAGATTTGCATGCTGCAAGTTTCTGTTTATTCTTATAAGGACCTTTCCTTATGCTTGGCTGCTTAGTTTACTAGTAGGCTTTAGATGAGGAACTTTAAAGCTTTTTGGTAAGCCATTTTTTCTTCTTTAAGGGCTAGACAGACCATGTTCACCCATCTGTTCAGTGACCCTTTCAGAGAGCTTCAGTAGTTTTGAAAAGCAGGATTTCTGTTTGCAAAAGCTATATGAGTTGTTCTATGTAAATAATATTTTTCTAAGCATCTGTTAACTGTATTTTTAGTGTAGTTTCTGTTACACATGAACCGTGTTACCTGTTGCAAGTTTCTTTAAAAGTTGGCTTTGTGTTTGCCATTTTCAGTCCTTAGACACTAAGGAACTTTTAAATGAGAGTTAATCCACACTTATTCAGCTATTTAGCCTTGAGTCCTTTTAGGACATCTGTGGGATGGGATTACTTGTGGGTGTTAATTTTGTTGATGTTTTTCCGCAGCCTCTTTTAAATTCCCTTCAACTCTGGATGGATTCTGAGCCACCTGCAAAGGAGGCTTCCAGAATAAGAATCTCCCTATTTTCTTCTATAGTAAACCCTGATGGAAGGGGTATATTCAGCTCCTTATCATGTAGTACTATGAAACTTGCTTTTCTAAAAAACACTAAATGAATTACACCTCACAGAATCAGAATGGCCAAGGTTGGAAGGGACCTCTGGAGATAACCCCTCCGCACTTGCTGCGAAGAGCATGGGTGCAGTAAGGGCAGACAGTGAACTAATGAAGTGGAGAGAGAGGGAAATAGGGGAGGATAAAGAGACTGCCTAGATGCTTGCCTTTTAAGTAACAAGGAAAGTATATAGCAATGCTTTGAATACAAATACATTTCAGTGTTGATCATGCTTAACTGAATTTCGGGATCTATCTGTTTTTTGTAGGGTATTCCCATCTCCTTTCTTGGGACTAGTTTAAGTTATGGAAAGGATGCTTGTTGAGTGTGGCATTCTGAGGCATGATGTGGAGTAGAAGTGACTACTGCGGGGACTTAGGGAAGGTCATGGGATATAATATTATGAGACTTGTTTTTTGCCCTGAGTACTGTCATGATGATGATTTAGTGCAAGTTTAACGAAATCTCTCATTTTTCCAAACTGTAGAAGAGATTTTTGTCTTTAAAGCATTTTAATGGATGTGATTTAAGAGCTAGTACTTGAAATCAGTGCTTAGAGTAGGGTTTGTCTGAATTCAGTTCAAATGCACAAAAGAATGGCCTCTCATTTGGGGTTCCCTTATGGGGGGGGGGAGACTTAGGGTTTCAGGTGGGTTTTTTGTGTTGGCGCTTTTTTGATATGGCAAGGTATTTGTCATGTTTTTTTACTTCTGCGGTTCTGAGTAGGATATCCATACAGAAAAGTGGAAGGTTAATACAAGCAGGAGAAATGGGGCTTAATTTCGTAACTGTTGGCTGCAAGAGGTCTCTGGAGGTCACCTAGTCCTTATGACTCCTGGGAACCCAGGACTGATCACTGCACAGGCTGCCTCGACGTATGTTCTTGTTTCTAGTCCTTACAATCATTTGTAGTCATTAATCCAAGCACTTTTTTTCCTTATCCTTTAATATATTCGGCATCATTCTGGCCTCAGCTTGAGTTATGCCTCGTTCTATCCTTTCACACATTAATGTGCTACAACATAAAATTAGCAGAACTAATACACACACAAGTACCAAAGTCAATAATCCTAACAAATATACTGTCTTAAGCAGTTTTCTTAACCATCCTTTAAGGTCTGGGAGCCAGTCCCACTAATCAAAAGGTTTTTCTTCAGCTACTTTGTGTAAGACTGTTTCAGGGTCTTTAATGTGGTTGTCCTGAAATATCAACAGCATATATCCTTCTGAGAATAAGGGAACTGCAGGAAAACTGGGACTGCATAAAGTAGATTGAGTATCACCAGTATCAGCTAGGCGAGAAGCAATCTTGCTGTTAACAGGGTAAGATAAGTAAGGGCTAGTCTGATCTAAAGAAAGTGAAGAAGTGATGAAGTCTCTGTCCTTCTGGCTGTTCTAACTGCGTTTCTGAGATTGTCATGGAGAAAGGGCTGGGTGCAAAGGTAGGGTTACTGAATGCTGCTGGACTGAAGGACTCATGAATAGGTCTGTAAGGACACTCTCACTTCCAATGTCTTTGTTTGCAATAATTACATGAATTGGAGGATGGTCTAAAGGTCTCCCAAGTCCTTGGTCATGGCTTTCTCTGCGTTCCTCCTCTTCTCCTGCCCCAGCCTCTTGTAGCTCCTCTATATCTTTTAGTATTTCCTAGAGTAAAATGCTGAATTTGTTGTGTCAGGAGTTTAGTCTCACTGTTTATCTTTTTCCGCTCTTGAAGCGCACTGCGGTGATTAGCAATGGTAACAGGCTCAATAAGAGTCTTAGTCTGCCACTTGATGGCAATAGATTGTAATTGCTCTTGAATTTTTGGTTGCAAGCCTTGAGCAAAGGCAGCTGCTGCAGCTTCTGAAGCATTTTCAGTAGCATAGTCTATGCCAGAATGCCTGTTACAGACTTCCTTGAGGCAGTCCACGTAATCTGCAGGGGATTACCCCTCCTTCTGTTTACAATTATTCATTTTGGCCCAATCTATTTTCCTTGGGCGGACTGACTGGATTGCCTCAAGAAGACAGTCCTGAGCTGATATAAGTTCTCTGTTACTGGAAACATTGGGAGGCCAGTGAGCTTCGATTGTTCATTGCAGTCTGATTTCATGCAGCACAGTGGGCACACAGTTGGTTCTTACTGGCCCAGTTTGGATTATAACAACTGTAGGAGTAACTATAACAATTATATCAGTCTCCAATTCCTCTCTAAATTTTTGAGGGTCTTCCCTTATGTTTGGAAATTCTCTGACTAGGTTTAAGTGTCCAGGAGTCTGTGGGGCATGAACAATGACTGCATCTACTGGTCCTGGTACCTGCTGTAAAGGTGCCTGTATTACAAGTCCCCTCTGGCAGGTTCTGCCAGTGACTGGAGAAAAATTGGGCATGTTCTGATAATTTAGGGGTACTTGTGGCACTTCTGGTATTATGGGGGCAGGGCAAGGGAGTTTTCAAATAACCTTAGGGTTAGTAGGGAGTTGATGTTTTTCTAACTGATTTGTAAGATGTTTTACTTGATCTTTCAATTTTTGCAGGGAGTCTCTACTTTAGGATTCTGTTTTTCTTTCAGAGGCCTCCTTTACTAATCAACAAATACATGTTATAAAGAGAAGTTATTTGAGTATTTCTTTTTGGATTGTATTTACTGCCACTGATGCTTTCTAATACTTGACAACATGATAGCGAGCTTGGTTTTGGAGTCCAACAGCTGCATCATGCTGTTGGTACTTGGCAGGTGGTCTGCTGTGCTCTTCTCTATACTGCGTAAGCAGAGGAAAACACTTGTGTGCTATAATATTCCTTGCTCTAGCAAAGAACAACCGTGCAATTGTCACGCACAAGCAACAGCAATATATCTTTGTGTAGGAGGGGCATGCAAAGGCTTCTTAATATGATAGATATTTGAAGTATGTCGTAAGATGGGTAGCAATGCATAGGACTGAGAGACTGTCTAATTTGATGCAGATGAATTAGCTGTTCTGCTGTTCTTGCTCTTTTGCTGGGCAGGCGTTAACGTTAGGCTGGCTGCCTGCTGTGAGCTGGGATATTGGACTACAGGTGGAAAGTGGAACTGGGGAAGCCTCACTTGGATGAGCTTAAACTGCCATGAAAGAGAAGGGCAGGATGAATCAATACCGCTAAGTGAAGAGGATCCCTGTTCAAAGTGAATTAAAATGAATTTCATATTTTCTTGAGATACAGGAGGTTACGTAACTGCTGATGATGAGGGCATGTGAATGCTGTCATTCCTGGCCCTTGGACCAAAAGCTGGCAGAAGTAAGAAAGACGTATGATAGAGGGTTTGGTCTTGGCAAAGTTAGAGTAAAAATGAGACCTTGGCTGACTTAAGATGTGCTGGTAGAGCATAGGTAGTTTATAATAAAATTTAGTTCTGAGGAGGCGAAAACCTCTAGAAATACTCAGTTATCTTTCTGTAACTGAGAAACTTGCTTTCTAGTTCTTCTAGTCAAGGTCAAAGAAGGTTACATTATGATAATGCTACATAATACAGTTTTATGATATGACACCAGCTCGTGAATGTCCACCACATCAGCATTTGACGAGGAAGATATTTTGGTAGATAGTATTCACTGTTTTGCAGATAGGTCTAAACATGTCTGAAGAGTGATCACTCTGAAGAATTAAGATCTTCATCTGCCTTTGGAGTTGTGTGGAAGGACTTTAACAGTGTAATTCTGATTTACACTGGGGAGTTCCTAGCAGGGAAATACTGGAGAGAAGGATTAAGTTCTAAAAATAGTAATGTTCAGCTGCTGCTGCCACCAACTGGGTAAATATTTGTGTGTGTTTGGGTATAACTGAAGGAAAGAATAACACTTTATAGACTTTCAACCTATAGAAATTAAGTTAATTTCTTGTAACTTTTTTCATTTATTAATCTTAAAAGACATGATGCATTTGCAATTCTGTGGTACCCTTGAGTTGGCCTAGTAATTGCATGCATAGATTATTCAAAGTGTATCCCAAATGCAGGGACAGAATTCCCTGAACTGGTAAATTGATAAGACTTTTGTAAACTAATTTAAACACAGATGTGCCTGATCAAATATTTATAGAACATACAGCCTAGACACCTACAAGTCTGTTTCTTAAATAAATAAATAAAACTTAGAAGTATTAGCAGATTTCTCAAGCTGCCATTCAGTGCTTTTTAAATGAGACATTTCAAGATTGTAATTTAATACAGAGGGGTAAAGATGTAAAAATCTATTTCTGTTTCTACAAGCTTGTGTACATAAGCAACTGAGAAGGTAAGAGATCTATCTCCGTGAAAATCGGGTGTCTGACCCTGATTTGGAGCTTTGTCAACCCTGCAGCAAACATGAGTTGAAAGGGGAGGAGCTCTGTTACCATGACTATTTTCTTTTTGATACCTGATTTATGTGCATATAGCCAGCTTGGGCATCTGTATATTTACTCGGAGATCTGAATCAGTGCTCTTAGTGATCAGAAAGCTAGAAGGTGATTTAGACAATGAAATGTTATCAATATGCCTGCTCCCGGACTTTTGGTTGTGCCTTATTAGCCAGCAGAGAATCCATCTGCAAGACCACAGTCAATTTTTTTGAAGCTTATCTTTAAGGAATGTTTTCCTTGATGCACATATATTTAAAGTTTTTACAGCCTAGTGCACAGTTATTTAACAATGAACGCTTATTTCTACAACTGCAAAAGTTTGCTTACAAATTGTGAGTTTATTTCTACATGAAGTTATGTTGATTTTCCTGTTGCTGAAGCAACACAAACATTTATGCAGTAATATATCAGCTTATCTGAAGAGACTAAAAAATTTTAATGCTGTTGAGGATGTGGAGAGCAAAAGTACTCAAAAGCCTGGAAGGCTCTGTCACTCAACTTTCTGTTTCCTTATTTGGCATATACACTCCTGTATGTCTTTGAGTTTTTTAATTTGTTTTTAATAGAAGACTCTCAGATGAAGGAGTTTTAAAGAATGTAAGGAGGGACTCTTGAAATGTTGCACTTAATAAATAAAATCCATGTGAAGTTACTAACAATAGATTAAGCTGCAACTTTCCTGAAATCGATAGATATATGGAAGACTGCAGAAATAATATAGCCTGATGAAATGTGAAGTCTTTACTTCCAAACACAAGTTTGACTGGCAGTACATCTCTTGTCTTGCAGTAGAGCTTCTAGCTGCTGCCATGCTGTTGTTCCAAATCCTTAGGTTTTCAGTGTTTTTGACTGCTTCTGTGAATGCTGCTCATTACCAAGGCATAAACAATTTCTACCATGTTTTAGAGCCAAATGCTAAAGATAACTGAAAAAATTACCAAGCATTAAAACAGTTTGAGTGCTGAATGTCTTGGACCTCTTATAATCTTAACGTACTTTTATTCATGCTACTTTAAAGTTATTGAAGTTCATGTACTAAACTTTCAGTGGCTTATATTGGTTAGAATTGTAAATATCAAGATAAATATTGCTCAGTGGGTTTCAGTTAACTTTCATTCTGCACTTGATGGTTGTATTAAGAATTCCTCATGCTTATGTTTCTTTGGCCTGTAAAAAACCACCATGAGTGGTGCTAGTAGTGTTGATTAGCTTGAAAAAACTTTGGTGACTAGAATGTTACTTCCTTCTGCTTGGCTGAACTGCTAAGGCATTTACTCATTTCCTCTAATATTGTGATTAGACTAATGAGTAGTGACCTTTCTAGGACGCTTCAGTTGGCATCCATTTTTGGTCTGCTGGCCTTGAAAAAAGGGGAGGAGGATGGCAGCTGTATCCTCCAGGACAGGAGGAAGGCCACATCCTTTTAACTGTGGTAGCTGTTGGCTAGTAGCAGTACATCTAGAGGCAAGAGCTGCAGCAGAGAATAATCTTGTTAATTAAAGCAACTCCAGTATCTTTTGATCTGCTTTTCTGTAATTATATCAACTGCAAACTTTGCCCTGGGGAGGGTAGTTATTGTAAGAGAAAGCAAAGATGTTTCAACAATGATTAAATTGGTGAGGTCTGATCATAAGGAATACTAAGAAGACAAATGGTTCCTTTGCAAGAATCGCTATTGATTTTTATAAACATGGCACAAGGCAAAACATGAAACAACATCTATTTTCCTTTTTATGGCTTAATGGTTATGAAAATAGATTAGAGCTGAAGACTTTTTATTCATACACCCATAAGAGGTTGGTTTAATGACAGCTAATTCTAGTAATGTTTTCTGGTAATTTTTGATAGACTTTGGCATAGATGAATTCACTTGAAATGTACTGCTGAGAAAGAGCAGTATTTTCTTCTGAGGAAAGCGGGTCCTGGCATATCCTAGTGTTGCCTGTAACATTCCAGTGCTGCAGAGCTTTTTTGAAAAAAGTCTGCTTGATGTTCTTCACTCTGATTCTTCTTTGATTTCACCACTTTTTTTTTCCCCCTCAAGCCTAGTCAAGTTTCATTTTTACAGTCCCAAGCTTTCCTGTCACTTCATATTCACTGTTCAAACCTTCCTCTTCACTTGCCTCTGTGTGCCTAGGATATCTTAGGGTTTTTTCTGCCTCCCTTTGAGAACGAATCATCAGAATGATCTGACTTCCTCTACCTGTTGGTTTTTGCCTGCCTTTCACTTGCACGTTTTTCTTGCCTTCTATTTCAGATTTGGAAGGTGGGTTTTGTTGTCTTCTCTGTTTCTTTTGGTTGACTGTATTTCATCCCACCATCTGATCTCCCTTTCAGATTCATCCTTTACAGTGCAACTGTACTTTGCTTTCTCATTTCTTAAGTCAAATACCAGCTTAGAAGCTCTGGATTCAGTTTTTTTTGGCTCTTCTGTAGTTGTACTATGCTGCTGCTCTTCAAGCTCTGCTGAAACAGCTACTGTCAATCTATAATACTTTTTGCTCAGACTATATAATCCACCTAAAGTTCCTTGCTGTGTCAGCCTTGTAGTAGTAGACTGTGGTGTTAATGGAAACAGCTCTCCTTTGGCTTCTCAGACATTTTCCTCATCTGTGTTTTCCTCCCTCCTCCTGCCTTCATACTGTTTCTGGCTTATACCAGCTACATTCACTACTACTAGTAAGGTTGTGTGTGGTTTTTTGGTTTTGTTTTTAATTCTTCTCCGTTTCTAAAGCTATTTGACCTTTTTGTAATATAGAAAACCTGCAGAACTCTCTGTAACAGATGACTTCAGTTTAATCTCAAGTTTGCCTCTTCAGTATCTTCTTGTAAATTTCCAGATGTATCAGATTGATAAAGGAGAACGTGTCCTTACTGCACTTCATTTACTTGTCTCCCTGGGCCCTGTGTGAAAAACAGGTAAAATGAGTCTTTGGAGCCTCTCACTATGGCTTTTCTGGTGCGATAGTAGTAGATAGAAAATTTATGCCATAAAGTTGAATGCAATCTTTTCTTATCTAATGAGTAGCTACCTACTTATTGTCGTTGCTTTTCTGTGTGTCTGTGGATTTGCATTAAGTTCTTCAAGTTTCAATGGACAAGATAGTTGATCTTGATTTCTTTCTACTTGTTTTTCTTAATTTGATGCATGCTGTGTCTGTGCTAATGGTTGATAATACCATTCTTTGAGACTTTTTAAAAGTAGTCAGCTGTCATCCAGAACTAATTTTGTATTAATATCTTTTCTTATGATGTCATGGAAAAAGACCTTCTTCCCTGTAGTTATATTTAGTTCAAAAGTCTGATTTAATGATGTTGAAAATAGGTGAATCATGCCCTGGGGAGACAGTAAGTGGGGCAAAATGGCATGACTGTGATGTGTTCAAGAATTTCTTCCTACTTTCTGAAGGGAGCCTTTAAGTAAGTCAGTAATCCTTAGCTTAAGTAAAAGAGAAAGCACCTGGAGTTGTGGGTTTAGTAAGGAAGCCTAACAAACTGGAGAACTCCACTGCCAGAAGAGTTGGTCTGATTTTTTCCAAAACTATAAAGAATGAAAGAAAGCTCCTTTATGGTACTAGCTGTGTGCTGATGTTTCTATTATGTTCTTAAAATGTTTGGAAAATTTATGATTTTTCAAAGGGAAAAATAGGGTATATTTCTGTCATGTGATAGACTTTCCAGTAATGTTGAGAATGCATGTTAAATAGCAGTTACTAAAGCTAGATGGTTTTGTTGGTCTGGATAACCTTTTGCAACTAAGATGTTTCAAAAGAAGTGTCAGTAGTTTCAGGGTAGCTAATACTGTGTTTGCTTTTTGTAAAGTCTTGAATAAAGAGGCAATCTCAGAGGAGTAGCAGAAAGCTAATATTGTGATTATGCATATTAAGTATGGTAGACTTCAACTTCATGCTAGTTGCCAGCTTGATTTGTTTTTTTCAGAGATCAGTGTTAGATAGAACTGGCATAAAATTTGACATAGAGCTATATTTATGAAGAAGGGGTTAATAAACAGAGAATTTAAAGAAAAACTGCAGAACTCACTAGCCCTCTTCGGCGTAATGTCCGTGAAGACATTGGTATAACTAAACTCATGTAGAAAAACAGCAGTACTGAGAAACTGATATGATAAATGTAAAATGGAAACTTAGTAGGTTTCAGTATAACTACAGTCAAGGAACTTTAGAACAATTGTTTCTTTGGCTGATCACCAGAGACTTGTTTTTAGTCTCTGAGTAACTTTATGTTCGGGCCACAGGGAAGAAAAAGCTGCTAGTGACCTTTTTCAGGTATTCAAGGGTGGAATAATGAGAACTATTCTTGAGTAATCTAGGGGTGTTAGAGCAAAGAATTGATACAAAAGTCTTCCACCTAGCATTTGAGAATATACAGTGGAAGTGCCACTGAGAGGCAGGTGGCTGGTCACTGGATAATGGGTATCTTATGAGTCACCAATTTGTAGCTTAGCAGGCTTGGGCTCAAGTTGAAAGTATGACAAAATCACCTCAGTCATGAGGTGAGACTGGTGTAAGATGGCAGTAACTGTCAATGACTAATTTAGTTAATAGTGGATTATGTTAATTGGTAAACAAAGAGTACTCTTTTATAAGAGGTCAAAACAGCTGATTTAGACTGTTCTTAGGATTTGTTACTTGTATGGGACAGCAGAATTGCTCTACTCCAGTTTTATAACACATGGAACTTATTTTTCTTGATAGTTGTGAATTCAGTGTTACCTCTGCATAATTTGGGAGTAATCCTTCTAACTTTTTTCCTAAATTCCTAGTAGGATTTGTACAGAAATTTAACTGCTCGTTAGTAAAGAAATGGAGTTCTGAGACTGTAAAATCATTAAAGTTCTAATATGTCTTACTAGTTTTAATAGGGTTTAACTATGTCCTCTAATAGGGAATTTCTTCATTAAAATAGCAAAGAGCTGAGCAATTGCATCCAGGTGTGCTGTTTCTATTGGAGACGTACATATAATTTTTCTCTGAACATCTAAGTTCTTTTGAAAACCCTTATGTATGAGAAGGGCAGCTAATGGAAATCGTTAAGTTGATTTTAAGTGCCTTCTGGAATGCTTTGTCTTCAAGAGATGGTTGGTGATTTTTTTTAGTACAACAAAATTGCTTTCCATCTATGGCCCCCTTGTGCCTTATAAAACTTAAGCGGAGATTCTAAAGGGTACGTATGCATTTTAAACTCAAGTGGTTTCAAAGGAATGTAGGCATCTAAATATCTGAGTGCTTTAGACTCCAAAACCACTTTGGTAGTGACTTGTACGTTTATAACAGTACAGTGGATGCAATTGTTCAAACCCGACTGAAGTTGATTTCTCCTTTAGTATAATTCTGTTATGAGCCACTGCGTTGACTTGGTGTTTAGAGGTATCTGTTAGCGTTTGCAAGTATAGATTAAGTAGCAGTTTTCAGAGCAGAGGAAAATAAAATTTAATGAGCAGTATTACAGGACTGATGAAACAGTGTACCCACAAAGCAAGCTAGTGAAAGGGGAAGAAGGAAAAACGGCATGCCCACATGCGTTTGCCGGATTGGTTAGCGGATGTAATCGTATGTAGCCAAGCTTTCAGACTTTCAAATAGTGATGGATACATTCATTTGAGTTGCCAAGAATGACAGGGCTTTTGACAGTTTTCTGCAGTATCCTAATAGCCAAGCTAAGGAGATGGGGATTAAGTGAATGGGCTATGAAATGAACGAAGAACTGACTGGACCGTTGATCTCAAATTGTAACTTGATTTGAAGTTTATCTGAACAGCTGCTTAGGAGAGGTCTTCCCCAGTGGTTGATACTGTGTCCAAAGCTGGTTAACACATTCCCAGCCACCTGGCCTCGCAGGAAGGGACTGGAAGGTAGAGCTGCCATTCAGAGAGAAGTTGCCAAACTGTCTTGTCAACAGAAACCTCATGAAATTTAACAAAGACAAATTGAAAGCCCTGCACCTGGGGCTGAACAGCCCCTGTTAGCATTGCTGGGGCCTGGCTGGTGAGGGAGCAGCCCTGCAGCAAAGAACCTGGGTGGGCAGCAGAGCAGGCTGGATGTGAGCCAGCTGGGTGCCTGGCAGCGGAAACAGCCCAGTGCACTCTGGGCCGCTTCAGCAAGAGCATAGCCAGCAGCTTGAGGAAGCTGGTCGTTCCCCACAGTGTTAGTTGAGGCTGTCTGGAATGATGTCCTGTTTTGGACCTTCCAGCACAGATGAGGAGAGATGAGAGCGAGTCCAGCAGCGAGCTGCTGAGGTACTGGAGTACATGCTGGATGAGGAAAGGCTAAGGGAACTGGGTTTATTTAGTTTGGAGAAGAGAAAGCTGAGACCTAATTTCAGCCTTTCCCTACAATGGAAGGGTTGTTATTGATCCAGGTTCTTATAGTTGCACAGTGAAAAGAAGGAAGTCATAAGTTGGAAAGAGGGAAATTCTGTTTGGACGTGAAGAAAAAACTATTCCCTATGAGTGGTTAAATGCTGGAACACGTTGCCTGGTAAGTCTGTAGAGTCTGCATCCTCAGAGATGCTCAGAATTAGCCAAGGTCCTGAGCAACCTGATCAGACTTTGAAATTTGCTCTGCTTTGGGAAGCTGATGTAGAGGACCTGCAGAGGTCCCTTCCAATATAAATTATTTTAACTTTTTTTAGATTTGTACTGGTATTGTGCTCTGCCTGAGCTAGTACTTGTAGCCTCAGTGCAGGTAATGCTAGTTCTTTTTGAACTTAGAGGGGCCGCAACAGTTATGACGTGTATTCCCATCAGTCTCTTACTAATGTGCTCAGATGGAGTCTATCCCTGTTTTGTTGAATTTTATGAGCACGGTTGCCAGCTACACTATGTTAATTACAAAACAAATATTTCTGAATTATACAAGAAAAATTCATCCGTGTGTTAGACTTCTAGCTTAAGCAAAAAAGTATTATTGTAAGGTGTTTTTCATCAGGAGTGATGCTTGCAAAGCTCTCTCAGTAGTCATTAGGTATAAGTCAGTATGGTTCTGGAGTTTGATGTGGCAAGGGCTATGTTTAGCATTTAAAAGCATTTGGGCTTAATTGCAGCTATAACTTAAAAACAGTGTCTTAATATATTCCCCCAAAAGCTTTAGAATACATTATTTAACTAGCGATCAACTGCATAAAGTCAGTGTCTTATACTCGGTAAAAAGTCAACAAGTTTTAATGTATTTTTTTGTTGTAGATTACTTGCTTTTAGGAATGAAATAACTAACTTAAATGACTCGCCTTACGAAATATATCGAACAGTTTTTACTTTTTAATAGCTAGTATATTTTAATATACATCAGTTCACTGTAGCAAAAGGCAGTCAATAAACAACTTGGCTAATACAATTTGTGTGAAAAGTAGAATGTTAAATTTTGAAGTGAAAGCATATCCAACACAAGTGCCTGCTATTTAGAAAAAGGACGCTAGAGTGCAGTGTAGCATTTACAGTAACACTTAAAAGCTAAGACTTAGCAAAGTCTTTTGAACATAGCATTCATTTGCTTGCACACTGCTTTTTTTATACAGTATTCTAACTTTAGGCTCTATAGAAATTCTCTAAATGTATTAGCAGAACTCCATTCTTTTACCACTTATGACGTGCTCCTTTTTTCTATTATCTTTTTGAGTGTTTACTATATTAACAAAAGAGGTTTCTAAGAATTAAACTGCAGATGGTCTAAGTGAACGTTAAAATCTCTGAAAGTTGGGATGGTTACAAAAGATAATTTTAACTTAACAAGGTTGTGTAAAGCTTTGCTAGGAAGTGGTGAGTTCACTGCACAAGTTGAAGATTTTTGAAAATATAGAACTATTTTCCTAATACAAGTTATCATATGAAGCTCTGATGGTAATTGTTTATGTTCTGTTGAAGACAAACTACAGAGTGAGTGGTAGATTCTGCTTTTAACAGGAGTCTGTACCTATTAAAGAAGTTGAGTAGAAGGCATCCACTTTTTTTGTTAAAGTACGAGCTAGAACACTTGCTTCTGAAAGGTGTATGGGTTCTGAGCCAGCTTTTATTAAAAATCAATGACAGAAGTCACTCTTGACTTCATTTGGTGCAGGGCTGAGCTTTAAATTCAACTCTCTCATCTTGTTTTGAAACTGGAATATTCTTGGAAAAGGTTTTTGATATGGAAACGCATGTTGTGCTAGTAACAAATACAATAGATGTGCCATAGACTGTCCTTAAAATGCTGTATTTAATAAGGTAATGTTGCGTAGTTAAACCTAAATTTCAAATGCTAAAGGAGTTATTGCTTATGTGGAGATAAAGTTACTTAGCCAAGTCAATTTTATTGATATTCAGTGTGTATGTTTTCAGAACAAGAGAATAAAACATAAAAAAAACCCAATCTCAAAACAAAACCAAAAACTTTTCATCAGCTGTGACATGGAAGCTGAGAATGTTAGAAGCTTTTTACTCTTGCACAGATTATTGCAAGGTTTCCTTTAATGACAAGGTGCAATTCTTTATTAATAAAAAATCCCCAACAATAATAAAGCCATGTATGAAGCTTTCAGGTAATTTAACTTCAGATGGTGGACCAGTTTTACACCACTTCATTTGCTGTTTGGACCACTGAATGCGTCTGAAAGTTACTGACACTAGCTCCGGCTAGCCTTATTTTAGTCCTTAGCCGCCTTCAGCTGCCTTTTCTCCTGCTCACTTTCACGTCCACTATTACTTTCTTCTACACAGGGTAAAAAGAGCCTACATTCCCTGGCTTCAGTGGATGCCAGACTGGGGAGGAGACGGGGAGAAGCAGTGGCCGGCTGTAATACTAAAGAGTCCTCAGCAGTGAGGCTTTTGGGGATGGTTGTTGGGGGCTATCACTAGCAAGACTATTGGGGACCACAGGCTGAAGAACATCCTGCGCTAGTCCTGGCAGGTTGGAAAAGTTATCTGTCCATGGCTGCACACTTCTGATGTGGTGTATTTGGTCCTCTTCTGAATTATCATGGAAGTTTGGTGCCAGCGAGGAATCAACTTACTCTTGATACAAGAGAACCATCTGTCAGATTTGTAGTATTGTTTCCTGAATGTTTTATAAGCTAATTGAGCAATATAGACACTGCTACTTCAGCAAAAGGCAGTTTAAACTTCCTGGGTTCTGTTAAAATCCTATCAGTGCCTGTGCCCCTCAAGAGTTTATGTAGATATTCCACCTGCTGCCTCAAACATTTGTGCAATTGTAACATAAGTAACACTAACAAGTAACTAGTAACACTAGTGACATGAGTGGTTTAAGTTAGCTAACAGTTTAGGCAAGTAGTAACTCTCATCCCAGTGCTGCCTTGGATCAAGATGGTGTTGCTGCTTCAGGTGTATGACTTCGCTTTAGAAGTTTTTTGTGTGTTTTTTGTAGCTGAAAGGAAGATGAACAACTTCATTTTTTCAATGGAAATAGTGGTCTGAGTTGCAAAGCACATGTTTGCTGATGACTTAAGGGCAGACCTGTCTTTCTCTTTGGAACTGGGTGTGGGTGCAGGGCTCCCCAAACATTTCCCACATGTAGACATGGGTGGCAGGAGTCTGTTTCTGCAGAGCAGCAAGCTGACTTTGTCTCTTCTGAATTGCCCTCTAGAAGAATTTAAAGCTTCATATGTAATATTCATGAATATGTAATATTCATGTTGTGGTGTCTTAAGCTTTAACTGAACTGTATTTCCATGTCCAAATACATAGTTTCTGAAAGGATAAGATGAAGTCACTGCTTTGTCAGATAGCAGCTTTTGCTTTGGTGGAGAGCAGCAGTCTTCATTACAAAGCGCTGCCTATTCCAGAACTGCTGTTTAAACAGCAAGCAACTTTGAGTAGGTTCTGCTAAAACCATACATGAGAAAGCAATATGGTAGGGGAAGCTGTGAGAAACCTTGTGGCAAATTTGACTGTAATTTGATTTGTGTTCCCCTTTTTTTTTCTTCCTGGAAACATCACTTTGGTAAAACTGTACTTTCTCACTTAAAAAGGCAGTTGAGCTGGAGAGGGAAGCAAGCTTTCCTTAGGCTATGCTAGTGTTTCTCTAATTTATTAGTTGTGTGTGCTCTTGTGTGTGGAGATACAGATGTTAGCAATGCACTCCGATTTGTATTATGTGTTTTTATATAAAAATATAATTAAAATATGAAATTTGCAAATAACTTTGTATATATACAGTTAAGACTTTCGTAGTCATTATTCATTGCTGACCTAATATAGAAGTTGAGATACTGTTAAGAGTATTAATTGTTTGTGGGTGTGTTATGCACAATAGTAAATACAATTTAATATTGCATGCCATTTTTTGTCTGTGAAATGACAAACTTGCTGAAAATGGAGCAGCTGAACAAAGTGAGAGTGAGACTGCGGAACGGTAGGTGGCACTGGCATTGCATGGGACTGATGTGCACTCCTGGGGCCCCAGCACTCAGTAGTGAAGGGATGAACTGCATATAAGGAAAAAACAAATTGTGTTCCTGCTTAGTGGAAAGGCCTGTGTAAAAAGTAACTGTTGTACAGGTTCCCTATGTTATCAGTGTGGATGAGAGCTGTTTTACTCTCCATTTTTATCATTTAGTGGGCTCTGAACTGCTCCAGCTCATGCCTTGAAGATCATTTTCAGCTTTCTATCTTCTGTTTTAGTGAAGAGAGTAAGGTAAGGGAAATATTTAAAACCATGGTAGGGCAGACAGACCCTCATAGGCATAGGTAAGTACAAAAGGCAATAACTCTAATTTTAGTCAAATAACTACTCACAACTCTTCACCTTTTTCATTGATAATCCCTTAGGAAGGAGGATATATCAGACTCTATAACTGGAGTTTATAAAATCGTGTACATATAAAGTTCCCATTTGGTATCTTTCAATTAAAATCAGTGAAGTGACATAAATTAAAGAAGGGTTAGAGATGAGAACTACAGTGGATCCTCTTAAAGAGTCTTTATTTTTGAGTGTTTCATGTTCTGATGTTGAAACTAGTTTGCAGCGTTTTCAGATGTGGACCCTTCTAATCATCTTTTAAACAAGCTGTGTTTCAACCTAAAGCATAGCTGGATCTGGCTTTATTTCATAATGCCAATGCTGCAGTTTCTCATTTCCTAATATATCAAAGACTAAAAGGATACAAGCATTTGGAAAAACAAAGCTCTTCAGTTTGAGTCAAACATTCAAATGAATGCTTTTCTGCAGTATTGTAAAAAATATCTGCAGCCAATGGTATGCAGTCTTCATTTAACTGAAGAAATATTTAGACATTTGTGCTCTTCAAAAATACATTATGCTGTTAACCAGAGTGTTCTCTGCATATATACAAATAGATCAAGTATCCAAGATGCTGAATCTGTATTGCTGGATTTTTTTTTTTCCCTTCCTGGATCAGTTGGTTCCTCTGTTCCCAGGAGAATTTTGAGCTTTTCCACGACACCTTTCTGGTTACAGAATTTGCTAGAGTGTCTTTGCTCATGGCAGCCTCTAAGCTTCTAAGAAACAGGCGAGAAATTATAAAGCTGGCAGTGGAAGACTTCAGTTAACACCTTAATTTTAGTGTCTCAGTCTTAATGGTTGAGTTGAAATGGCATTACTGCCTCACCTTGTTCAGCAGATTTCAAGCTCTGTTAATTATCTGGCATCAAGCTTGTCAGAGTGCCAGCTGTCTTTCCAGACTGTAGACCAAGATGCACAAAAATGTCAACAATTTCAAGCACATTAGTTTTTGACTTTCCTGGCCTCTTTGTAATGACTCCAGTGCTGCATAAGCTAAATCCTATTGTTTTGTTAACTCCTATTAGGTATAATGGAAACCATAGCCGATTGTAATGTACGCGGTTGGAGTAGCTGTGTCCTCCTATGCTTTGTTCATTTCAGTTATTAAGGAAAGTTACCTGCCAAGATCTCCTTCTGTATAATATATTAATAAAATATACAGGGTGTATATATTGTGTTCTTGACTCCTTAGTATCTTTTGTCTTACATGGCATAGGAAGATATTTGTTGTTTTTAATATGTTCAGATTAGCCTTGTAAAGCTGTCATGAACATCTGAGGTTTGAAATTAAGTCAAATCCTCCATTTTTCCCCAAACTTATTTCCTTTATTTATGATGTAGTTTATCTGAAACTTATTTGTCTTGGGAAATGGTTGTTAGAACTCTACGCAATTTAGAACCTTGAACAAAGGCAACGTGCACCTTGTCCACATCTATATTATGTGAAGTGTATTGACTTTTGTCTTTATACCTTCAGTGTGAAAATATGTAAAAGAATATACTCCTTAAGGGCAACTTATACTCTACATTTAGCTTTTATACAAATGCTGTACTAATGAATCCAAACATTTTGTTGGTAATGGTTACCTTCTGTTGTAATGTCAAAGTTCAGAATAAGTGTCTACATTAATTTAAAGCACTAAGGTAATTGCCTACCACTGTAGTGTTATAAATTTCTCCATAAAACCCAAATTCACCCTGAAGTGGTAATTCTGCAGATGCAAGTTTCTCTTCAATACAAAAAAAAAACCTGAAAATTTTCTATTGTACTCTTTACTTACTGTTCAAATCACATATAATAAAAATAAAGCGGCAGTTTGGAGTGATATGTGGACTACAAAAAGCTTTGGAAGGAAAGCTTTCTTGTTTACTAAATGTAGATATTTAGATACAGATATTTCTTTGTCTCTTTCCAGGAAATGAGTGTTTACTTTCTTCTTGAAAAAACTAAGCAAATTTATTAGCTGATTGTCTTTCCCAAAAGACAGGAATGTTGTCCTTAAACAGAACTGAGCTTGTCAGGAAGTAAGTTGCTGCTTCCATCCTTCATCTCCAGAGGTGCTTTTTTTGTCCAGTTTTGGTCTTAAATCTAGGAAGAATGGCATCTTGTAATCTCTATAAGTAATGCTTTCAAATGTTTGACTGAAAATCATTACAAACTGATGGCTGTTTGGTGCTGGAAAGGAAATGAATTGGTGATGTCAATCCTTTTTTAATGGTTGGTGTCAACAGCAGAAAACCCTGAGATCAAAATCAGCACTAACAAACTTTAAGACTTGAACTGAGGATAGTTTTGGTGTTTGCTTTTTTGAGATATTTTGGTGCTTTCAGGACATTTCCCAAAATGTATTAGGTTGCTCTGGAAGTAATTGTTGAAATGAGAGCTCCTGTAATCTGTGCTTGTTCTGAATACTTATGTTGGTGAATGCTATTTCCTTTGGTTGGGTGTTGGAGCTGGGTGTTGTCTATTGTAGGACCACAGATATAAGAAAAATGAAACAATTTGTTTGCGTTGTTATTCAGCAACAGTAAATACATGCTTGTTTTTATGTTCTGCTGAAGCCTGAAGGACCTGAGAACTATTTGCACATGGCTTAACAGCTCTATTCTTTCATGTGTTGCTCTGTGCCATAGTAAACTATACTGAGAATGAATGGACCAGACCAAGGTTTGTGTGGTGGAGGGCTGAACAGTAAAGAATAGCAGCTGCTTAGGGAACAGCATAATACAGTGCAACTATAGAGTGATGTTTTCTGGCTGATAACAGTTAGTGGTTCTGGGATTTTTTGTGAGCCAAAAACTCCTCTTCCTGTTACAGCTCATGATGATGGGTACTTGTTTCCTGCCAGGAATTATTTTTCCATAATCATAAGGTCTACAACTCAACTAAGCGTTTTGTTGATAGCTATCTTCTTTTGAACTTACAACCTGCTTGTATTGTTTCTCCTATTTTTTCTATTTATAGGAAAAAATATGTATTTATAGGTGAGGCAAGTATTTTCTTTTTGGCTTCTCCATGTGCCTTATGACTTTCTCTTTCACTAGTTGTTTCTGCTCCAGACTGAAAATTGCTAGTTTATTTAGTCCTCCTTCATACAGGAAGTGTTTCTGGTATCGACCTGCCTTATTTTTTGTATGGGTTTACTGAAGTCTTTTGCCCAGGGCAAAGGCCCATGAGTTAAATTTACAAGAGAGCACGAGTCCTCTGGGTTCGCAGGGGGTGGAGGGGCAGAACTGATGACAGCATTGTTGAGGAAAGAGTGGAAAATGTAGGGAAGGGCAAGGGGTGTGTGTTCCTACTGTAGCACTGAGGAAAAAATTGCTGAAAGCTGGTACAGAGGGAATCTGAACTCTAGGAGCTACGGTATGATCAGTAGGACCTGCTTTGTTGAGAGGTGGGACTCTCAACTGCTTACACTTTCTGTGTTTCTTCACTGAAGTATCTCTGGTTTGGGTTGGAGGAGGCATTTTTGTATGAAATACTGCACAGCTTTTGTGTACCTCTGCTGTCACAGCTGTTATGGTGCGTATCATGACTGTCTATGCCTTGACCGCACTAGGTATGTTGATAGTGTGTTATAGCAAGAATAGCAGGTAGAATGTTGTCTCAATTGTAGAACTGTCAGAAGACTTTTTTCAAAAAGTGCTTTTTCAAATAGAATGGTAATCTGTCTGTCATTGATCACTTCTATATTTGTGCTACTTTGGAATTAACCCCTTGCAAATCCATGGTTCTGCCTTGAATCTCTTCTACTATAAAATGCTTGTTTCAGTATATTTTAATGAATTTAAAATGTGATGTTATAATGGCTTTTACTGGAGCTAGGGAGAACATGCAGTGGGCTGTATTGTTTCTAGTTCCAAGTTTAAAGTGATCCTGTCTGCTGTTGCTCTAAATGCATGCTCCTAAGATGCCTCTCCCTGTTTGTGCCTGGCATTCCAGAGCAACAAAAGAAGGGAACTGACACTTTATATGCCTTCATATTGAGGCTTGATGTTCTGCCTCAGAGTGCTTCTAGCTACTTAGCACCATTCATGTTTTCTACATGTCTGAAAATGGCCTTTTGCAAAGTGTAAAGACATATCAAATTAACTCACAACTGTCTCATGGTACAGTGGAGGGGCTCTTGTGTAAGTTGGCAATAGTGCTCCAGACTTCTGATTGCCCCAGTTAACTTGTTACAATGTCAGACTGTTTGAAGTTGCTGGGGCCTTTTTTGTTTAAAAAGGACAGTAAGAGCTTTTGTATAGGATAACTTTAAAATGTCTTTACTTCTTTACACCTAGAGGCATTTTGTTTGCAGTGGTTGATAGTGTGTTGGCTGGTAACGTTTTTTTTCTTCTGTTGTGTGTGATCTTTTCCACCTTGGATAGAATGCTTTTATGTGCGTGTCTTTATGGAGAAGGTGGTACCAGAATAATTAGTTTTGTGCTCTTTAAATGTTTCTGGAGCTGATGAAGAGGTTGAGGAACTGGGAAAGGGAATGAATGTTTCTGTGAATATTTTACATATGTATATATATGTGTAAAAATTTATGTCCAGAAATGCAAGTTGAGTAATCAGTAGGTATAATCATCAGTTTAGAAAGCTGTATTTTATTAATATAAATATATAATTATGAGCCCTTTAAGTTACATATTTAAAATTCAAAAGGCATAAATAACTTTCACTATGATTCATATTGTATCTTTCTCCTTTTAAATGAATCAGTTTATTTAGGAAAGTGTGGTATATAAATTTGCTGGCTTTCTTATTTTTAAGTTCTTGTGGGAAGCGAAAACTCAGCAATTTGCCTTCGAGTGGGGTGGGGGTATCCCCTCTCTTTCCTGTAGTAGGCTCATGCTATGCTGGTCACTGAGTGAACAAGTGGGTTATTGCTTGTTCTCCATATTCTCCCAGCTGTGTTTCTGATATGGTCTTTTTTCTCTGTGCCTGTTGATGTTCATGAAATCCATAAAAATTAATCTTAAATTTCTGTACCTCTTGACTCAGTTTTGAAAGCCTCTTGAAAGAAGTTAGAGGAACAGATGGACATTGGAGCATGGTGGAGCCAGAACGTGATCTCATAAGCCTGATTGATCCATGACTTGGATGAAGGGATAGAGTGCACCCTCAGCAAGTTTGCTGATGATACAAAACTGGGAGGAGTGGCTGATATACCAGAGGCCTGTGCTGCCATTCAGAAGAACCTCGACAGGCTGGAAAGACGGGCAGAGGGGAACCTCATGAAATTCAAAGGGAAGTGCAGGGTCTTGCACCTGGGGAGGAATAACCCCATGCCCCAGTACAGGCTGGGGACTGACCTGCTGGAAAGAAGGAGGAGGCTCCTTCTCTGAGGAGAAGGACCTGGGAGTCCTAGCGGACAACAAGTTGACCGTGAGCCGGCAGCGTGCCCTTGCGGCCAAGAAGGCCGACGGTATCCTGAGCCGCGTTAGGCGGAGCGTTGCCAGCGGGTCGAGGGAGGTGATCCTGCCCCTCTCCTCAGCCCTGGGGAGGCCGCACCTGGACTACTGTGTCCAGTTCTGGACTCCCCAGTACAAGAGAGAGATGGAGCGCCTGAAGCCAGTCCAACGGAGCGCTACAAAGATGATGAAGGGACTGGAGCATCTCTCCTATGAGGAAAGGCTGAGAGAGCTGGGCCTGCTCGGCCTGGAGGAGAGAAGGCTCTGGGGAGATCTGATCAATGTGTACAAGTATCTGAAGGGGGGTGGGGGGGTGTCAAGAGGATGGGGCCAGGCTCTTCTCCGTGGTGCCCAGGGACAGGACGAGAGGCAACGCGCTCAAACTGAAATACAGGCAGCTCCGTCTGAGCGTGAGGAAAAAGTTCTTTGCTGTGAGGGTGACTGAGCCCTGGAACAGGTTGCCCAGAGAGGCTGTGGAGTCTCCTTCCCTGGAGACATTCAAAAGCCACCTGGACACAATTCTAGGCGATGATGCTCTAGGTGACCCTGCTTGAGCAGGAGGGTTGGACTAGAGGATCTCCAGAGGTCCCTTCAACCTCAACCACTCTGTGGTTTTTCTCAGGAAACGATATTAAACTAAGGGTTGGCAGTTTTGACTGTTCAAAAAGCAAACTAGAGACCTACCAGTGCTGCTGAAATGCAGATAATTTCATGTGGTTAAGAGCTGTAGTACCTCTCAAAGATGGTTTTTGAAACCTGTTAGAAAGGGAAGTGACGAAGACGGAATGCATGTATGTGGAAAATTGAGACTAAAACAGCATGAATTTATATCATGTTGTTTCTACTAATGGTTTTTTAACTCTTGATCTTGTCTGTGGGGATTAGTCTTCTGTAGGCTAATTGATTTGAATAGTCATGAGGCTAGTCATAGGCATCTTAACTGCCCTGCTTGCATTGCTGTATTTAAAACAACTAAACGTGATGACCATGAATCACTCGGCTGCATTACCTACATACTACCTGCTGTTGGGAAAATAAGAGTAGCGCATGATAATTGAAGCAATGGTAACAGTTGAATTGGGTCATCCTGTTTTCTTATAAAACAAAAGAAGAGAGAACTCCAAATGACTCATTCATCTTTTTCAGTGTTACAGTCTACAGTTTGCCTCTTACAGTGGGGGTTAAAAGCAGGTGTGTGTTTCAATTACCAGAGCGTTGCAAAAGAGCTTGGATGTTTGGGCCATCATCTGTGGAGTTTCTAGTTTAAATCTAGCCTTAATAGCTTTGAATCAGAGGGTTGGGAATTCTTCAGAAACCTGAAGCTTACTGTGCAGGCATAACTTCAGGCCTGTCTTTCACTCAGTGCAGCTGGTGGTCCGGGTGTTTTGGCTAGAATTACAGGATCTGTGTTTATTGTCAGCAGAGCTCCAGGGAATACCAAGTGTTCTTCCTGGCTGCGCTTGCCCTGAATTTGCCAGATGAGTCTTAGCTGTGTAGAGGAAGTAGTAGTTAAACTAATTATTTCCCCTCTGCTTAGGGAAAGAGAGATAGGCTTTCGTTGAATAGGGATGGTTTCTTATCTATAAAGTTGCAACAATTGCATCAGGTCACATACTGTAGCGCTATAAAGAGGGAAAGCAGAAATACTGTCTTGGCACTTGACACTTGGCAATGTCTTTTTAAGACAGCAGTTAAGTCCTGTCTGTTACAAAAGACTGCCTTACAGTTCCTTTAGGACTTGCTTAGAGAAATTCAGAAGTATATAAAAATAAAATTTTACAGCCACAGTACAAGGAGTAAGAAATTCTAGGTAGATTATCTCTAGCCAATGCTATTGGCATTGTATACATTCGTATTAAATTGTGCTGAAATGACTGAGCATGGAAGAATGGCCATTTGAGAGTGTATCAAAGGTCCATCTTGTTCAGCATGCGATCTCCAAGCATAAACAGATCTTAGTCATGAGTATATATCTGAGCAAGAGTTAAGAACAGAGCAAGCATATGTGGCTATTTCTCTCCTTTCTCCAAGTGCCTTTTGCTCAGGGGGCTTTCTGAGCCAGATGTGGCTTTGTGTATTCAATGCTAGTGTTTATGTATTCAGTGGATTTTTATTCCATGAATTTCTTAGTTTCCCTTGAACTCATGTAAAGTTGTTGTATTTGCAGCATCAGGTAGTGAGGAGGCCTCTGGCCCCTGGCCTGAGCAGTTCCTGTCTCTTGTTTGTTTTGGACTGGCTTCTGTAGTCTGTCTTTGCGCTCAGTACAAGGTGTGGATAAGCCAGAGACTTATGCTGTGGCGTAAGGACCTTCTCCATTTAGATCTTTCTTCCTTTCCTAATAATTTTTAATGTCTGATTAGCCTTTTTAAGCACTACCAAGCATTCAGCTGCTGTTTTCACAGAAATGCTTATCGTAAGGGCTAACTCCTGAGTACTAATATTTGGCTCTGACCTGAGATTTTTATGTTGGGCTAGGATTGTTTTTTCTACTCCCACATTCATTGTTTTATGTTTGTTTAACTTTATCTGCTGTTTTATTGCTTTGTCACTCATAATTGGAAGGCTCTTATAGAACTGTAATGGTTAATGTTGAAGGCTGCAAAATGTAATTTTGAAATTATTTTTAATGTGTTTGTTGCTGGCAAAACTGAAGTTTGTTCTCAGATTTAAACCCTTGGCACGGAGTTCCGACAAATCTTTATAAAATTCCTGAACATGGTTTTCATGGCTATATCTAATGAACTTGTGTGAGTATAAAACATGTATCAAAACACTAGTATAAAACAAATGCACGGTGACTTTGTGTCTCTCCAGGCTTCTCAGGTGGGTTTTGACCTTGAGAGGCATGATGCTTTGTCCTAAATACCAGAGAAATCTAATTAACTTGAAGCAGCCATTTCTGTTTGGCCAGGCATGTTTCTTTGAAAATACCAAGTCTGGGGCCTGACCTTGGCAATTTGTTGGAACATGAAAATGTTGTCACAATTCATGGTTGTTCAAAAACATCTGCTTCCTTTTTATTTTAATATTTATTAGATAGGTATTTAGTAGGTACTTAATATCTATTTCTAGAACATATGTTGTGGCGCACTTAACCTCTTGGTATGTTTCCCTAGAAAAATTTACAGATGCTGAACATGAAAATGTAACCTTTTTCTTCACTTACTCTGGGATAAAATGCTTGATTTTTTTTTCTTTAGTTTTCTGAATATAGCCATAGGAGTATACTTATTTGCATTCCCAGGATGGTGCCCGTTTTCAGAAGTCCTTTGGGTGTATTGCTTCAGGTTTAACTGTTACATCCTCAGTTGTTTTCCGAGCTGCTGCATCCTCACTTTTAGAGTGTCTCTGCCCAGAAACTACTGGTCAAATTAAACCTCACACCATAGTATGATGCAATCCATTGTCTGGATTCAGTTCTGCTGGGAAAATATACTAAATGTTATTCTGAACATCATAATTAAAATGCAGGAAAAAATGAAGGGAAAGCTGTGACATGACTCTGTGCATGGTTGTTTTCTCTTGCGTGTGAAATATTTTTGCTAGACATAGAATGATTTTTTTTTTTTACTCCCACTAGTGTCACAGGTTGCTTTGTAATAAGATCAAACAAGAAGTGATATGCTGAAAAACAGGTGAGAACCTCTTGGATAGCTTTGAGCTATAGTGAAATTGCATATAAGTGGATAATACTGCAGAAATCATCCCCTTCAAATCCTTTCCCACTCTCAAGTTTTTCATTAATATTCCAAATACTATAGTACCTGCCTGTGACTGTATCCTTACTTTGGAGAAGGTTTGACTAGTGAGAGCTTCATCCCTTCTGGAGTTTGGTGCAGATCATTACTTCCATTTCCGGAAATGGAAGAAGGCGTATGTTTATTGTTAAGTTCTCTGTTGCCGCCCCTACTCTTCTGTACCATCAATTGCATGTGGAGGGCAAGAGTGTACCAGAAACTTCAAACAAAAGAAAAATACAAAAGGCCTTTTCTGCCTAGGTGGCCTTTCTCAGAGTATAGGCAGCTTTTGTGGTGGTGGAACAGAACTTCTCTTGTTCTGAAGTGTTTTCCGTCCTGCTCTTGCAGGCTGATAATGTAGGTTTCATGTAGGGGTAAAGTTTTAAGTATGGGGTGTTTTTTTTCCTTCCACCCTGCAACAGCACAATAACTATTAGGTACCAAAATGAAAGTACAGAAGTAAGTCCTTATGCCCCCAGGATGGGGTTGTAAAAATACATATTCAATGTAATTAGGTACCTAATTGGGTGCTTAAAGCTGAGTGATGTATATACATATGTTAGTAATTAAATTATATTGAAAAGTGCTCTATTTGTTGTGCTCTGCTCCCTACGAATCAAATTATAGGTAGGATTGTTTCTTTAACTACTTAAATGCTTGCTTTCTGGGTTGTTTCCTTTATTTTTATAAGGTTAACAAAGCTCAGAAAAGCTACCTGTGAAAGATATAAACCAGTGTGGAAAATACAAAAAGCATATGTGAAAAGGAGATTGAAAATAAACCAACTAAATCTAGCCAACTTTGCTATAGTAAACACTCTGAGGTCAAATCTTTGGAAACTGTTTCTGTCTGGTTATAAAAGCTAGTGAACAATGCAGCTCTTTGACTTGAAGTCACCAGCTAACTGTTTTGAAATAGTTTTACATAGTAGATTTTCATGCCTCAATCTCTCCAGGAGAAAACGCCATTGTGGCGAGAATGCCCACAAAAACTCTTATTAATGAGAGGATATAATAATGCGGAGAAACCAAGGGATCACATTTAATATATAAATGAGTTTTCAGTAAATATGATGGAAAAAGGAGGGGAGCTTTTACTTAACTCTCAAGGCAGAAGTAACAAACAGCCTGTGGGAGTACTTGCTGCTTCCAAGTTGTTAACAAAACTGATTTTGGAAACTTCTGTTCCAGTCAGTTGCATGAACAGAGGCATTTCTGGAAGAAAGACTGGTGCAGTGCTAGAGAACTTCAGAAATACAGGCTGGTCCAATCTAGAAATGAGGTTGGTTTCAGTGTGCTCCCGGTGAAGGTCCCCAGAACACCCCAGTGACTCATGGAATTGAATGCTTAAATTTAGGCTCGAAGCCCGTGGATTAATACAACAGGATATTCTGCAGTTATGCAGAATATCAACAAGAAAATGACAATGCTAGAAGTGCAACTGAAAAAGAAGGCAAGCCACTTGAAATTTTACCAGAAAGGTGTATTTGAGCAATTTCCATCTAAAATAAGTTCACCTACTTGGTCTTGAACCTTTTAGTCTAAATCTTTAGGTTTTAGGTTTTTTCCTCCAGTGCTTATTTTGACCATTACTAATTCCGTCCCCTACTCCCTGCCCCTTCCAATATGGACTTCGGTTGTTGTTAGCTAACCTTTAACTGGACTCTAAAGAAAAGGAGAGTAATCTCAAAATAAACCTCAGTCTTGGTAGATAGGACTAGAAGGGGTAGACTTAATTTAACACAGCTGTCAGCTGTTAGAGTTCTTATCTACTGTCTTTCTGCAGTGCTGCTGTTTACTGGTGAGAAGTAATGCTTTATTTCCACATGCTCTAGGGAATAGTCACCCTGGTGTGGGAGAGGGTAACATCAAGCAGTGCCCCTGACTGGGTGTTTGCTCTTGCAGACAAGCAACTGCAGGGTTGAACGGCCTGGCCACAGACTTCATCTCGGCCTGTCTTACGAATTAGCCTCAGTAAATTGCACTTACTGCAGTAATTAATTGTTTTGCATGTGATCAGTCTATACAGACTGTTCTCAGGAAAGATTACAGGGAGCCTGTGGGTCAAGTTATACTTGGAGTTCCTAGGAGTCTGCTGAAAATGCAACTTTTTTTTTAAACCCAGAGAACTTTGCAGACAGGGTATGATTGATTTTTATATGGTGAACATTAGTGATAGCATCAGTGTTAAGGAAATGTATCATTTTTTGAAGTTGCTGATTAAAATATGCTAGTAGTTAGTGATTCCTGTGCATGTATGTATGTGTGTGTATGTAAAAACATATAGGGATTAACAGCTTTACTTCCTCTTTGTTTGACTTTGAACTTAATGCTTTGCTTTCCCCTTATTCTTGATCTTCTAGCTTGTCATGTGCCAAACTTTGTTTAAGTATCATTATTCCACTAGTTATTTTAACAATAACATGTGGTGCACCGAAGACTTAAATAGCTCTATCTATTTTGTATTCTTTTTGTTAGACTTAGGAATTTCAAATTTGAAATGGCTTTTTTGTTTTAATGCTTCTTTTTTACAGTCCAATGCTATTTATCAACATAGTTAGAATTATGTAAAAAAAAAAAGGAACGTGCTCATAAATATAGCATGTGTGGGGTTTTCTGTGTTTCGTTCTTTAAAGTATTGTTTCTATTGTTTTATATTTGTTGAAAGGCTAACTTGGTGTGAAATGCTCTGACAGATTTTTCCCAGTGTGGCTACTAATAGGTTGCTTCTCTTGCAGAAAGTAAAAGGGTTTTTAGAATGCTTTAATACTAACCACACTGCAGAAGTTATTTGAATGCTGTTCTTAAAACTCATTTGAATGAGGTCTTTCAAAATTTAAAAGTTTTGAACTTTTTTAATTTTTTGTTTCTAAAATAGAAAATTTTTGTTGTTGTTTTTCCATTTTTAGAAACAGGAGTGATCTTGCGAATAGAAAATTACACCAGCTGGTTTAGTATGTTGTGTTGTAAGGGGGAAGCTATTAGTGTGGCTCCTGGGATGGGATATATATTTTAGTACACTTATTCTGTCTGTCATAAATTGCTCATTCCTTTTTTCCTTCTCTCCTATGTCTTGTAGCCGTCCTCAGAAGGTGTGCCTGTGTCCATTCCTGCCAGTACATCCACTAAAAGTCTCCACCTGCTTATATATAATTCAGCATCCAGCAGAGGTGAGTAAGGCTATGGGCATGGTCAGGGTTCCCCTAGAACCTTTGCCAGTTCATCTGAATTACTGAATTCATTTTTCAAATTTAGCCACTGTTGTTTTTCTTCACTTATGTTCTGGAGTCATGCCTTAGTTCTGCAACACAAGACATCTTTCCTTGTCAAAATAGTCCTGTTTAAAGTTTACATACTGTGGTATGTTATAGCATGGAGGCTTCAGGTTGATCCAGGGAGGAGTGCTTTTTAATTGCAGCAGTCCCCTTTGCTAGTGTTGCGCTAAATATTTGAACTAAGCAATTCTTAATGGTGACCCTAAATAGTTAGACAACAAAAACGACAGCTGCAGTTCAGAACAGTATGTTTTGTGGATTTTTTTTATTTAGAGGAGTGCATTTGTGAACCACAAAACCAGGAGCTTGCTTTGCAGTTTGCAGTGTCTCCTTTTAAATGTACTCTTGCTTTTCAAAGATTCTAGGTGAAGGTGAAGTATTTCCTATGTTGGACTTAATACACCTAGTGTATCCTTTTACATTTCCTGTTCCATGCTTTTGAAGATCTTGTGGACTCTCATTTTTGGTTTAACTAACAGCAGATTTTATATTAATACTTTTCTTGCTTTCCTAACAGTCCAGTATGATGGTGGGTTATAAGGAGTTTAGGAGCTAGACTGGTTACACGAAGTTGGAGAGATGCTGGGCCTACAAGTAAGGATATGGAGTTTGGAAACCTGAGTTCTAGTGCCACTGTTTACTTACCTAGCATTACATGGTAGCTCAGTTAGCAGATACAGTGTCAGTCCTTGCCTGGGAGAGCTTTAGTGGAGTCTAAATGAGCAAATTGGATAAAGCCTCTGGAGAAACAGAGGCTATGAAGTATTCAGTCCCTAAGCAGCGAAGTGGTGGTTTTTAAGTGGCTTTCCTAGATGCTGCTATAATAAGTGATGTTGTGTATTACTTCCGATTTCAAAAGTACTTAAGTATATGCTTAAATTATTTGCTGGAAAGAGGTTTAAAAATGTGCCCAAGATCTTTGAACTGGGAATTGAATTGGCTTGCATTTCCTATTCACAGTAGAAGGTATTAGAAAAAATAGGCAGATTCTCCTTAAAATTTTTTCTTTATTTCTGTATCCTTCTGAAAGGCCACCTACACTTCTTAATAAGCTAGCTCAACAGCTGTCTATTACAATGGAATGTAACTTTTCCATGAATGTCTTAAATAATGATATTTCAAATGATAAACCAGTAGTAAGTTTTTGCTCTGCTATAAACACAATAGGGACTTAATCACTGGTGGGTGACACCTTTTGGCTAACGGTTCAAGAGGACTTTGAAGTCGTTCTTAAACCACAGAGCAGACAGTACTTTTTTCCTAGAAGGCTAAAGGACGTTATTAACATCAAATCTTTGAGGAAAGATATAGGTCTTCCAGGATGTGTAGAACTTTTGGTTAGGCAGCTGTTTTGATGAACGCTACAGTAGATACAGGTTGGACTCTGAAACCTCTGAGAGGTGACTTGCTCCCTCTCACCAGCCTTGGTGTGTGCCCATTAAAAACTGAGCACTTCATTATTATGCTGGTGGTTTTCTCTCGCTGCCTTCTTCTCATCCCCCTTTCTAATGTCTCTTCAGGGACCTTGTGACTTTTTTAAAAAGGACTTACAGAATTAAATATCAGACAGAAGGGAATACAGAGGATGGAGCCAGACTCTTCCCAGTGATGCCCAGTGACAGGAAAGGAGGCAGTGGGCATAAATTGAAACACAGGAAGTGGGGACTTGGCTTATCAGAGATAAAGCCAACTGAAACTGTGGCAACCTTACATGATCTTTGAAAATGTTTGTTTTAGATGATAGCGGGTGATGCTTTTGACTCACACCTGCCAAAGGATAGGTTCCTTTTGCTACATCTGCTAGTCTTCAGAATAGAATCAGTTTGGAAGGCAGGTAATCCTTCTGGATTTAGTAACAGAATCTGATCCTTCATTTTGCTATTTCATTGCAGATACTTTTGAATTGGACCATGGAGTGTATGTCATTATAGCAACCAGAGAGTGAATGCCTTTCTCCCACTGCACATCAGTGCTGACTTATCTTCCATGTGCTTTGTTAATTTAGTGGTTTTGGGAGTCTGCAGTGTGATGGTGTGAAATAATCCACTAACCTTGGCTAAATGATATTAGTAAGAGTAATACTATGCAAGCAAGAGGGTTACTTAGGAATTTGGGAGCAGTGTTTCCTGTGTGCTGCAGTTAATGGCTAGAGGGCATGCTGCCAGGTAGACTTGTGCAGGTGTTAAGTATTGTGAAGGAGGAATCATTTATTGTACAGCAGGAGGAACCTTACCATTCATCTTCTGTCCTTGCATAGTAGGTCCTTGCCTTGATAGTTTTTTTTTAACTTGTGAAGCAATTTGAAGAGAATTCAGCATTACATGTCAAAGGGTAAATATTTGTTTTTTGAATAGTGTTGGTGCACCTGCTCATTTATTGCCACCCTTTCCATCCTTATGAAGAAGGAAGTCTTCTGACTAGTGAATTAAAAACAAATGATCCCATACTATCAATGATTACTGGTTTAGCTTTGCTGAGATAGAAGGAATCAATGGTATTTTGAGGGCTAATTCTCCTTTCTCTTGCTAACGCTTCGTTCTCCAGGTACTTTGATCTTCGTCTGTTCCTGGGAGACCTTGTGCTACGGTTACAGAGCAAAGTGGTGGTGAATGTAGCAGGATTTCTTCTTCCTTTAGCTCTGTAATGTTTTGTTTATACTTTGGAGGATCAGTAAAATTAACAGAGGGTCTGTGCAAAACAGTGGTAAAATATTCAAAGAACTAATTTAACAGCAATTTTGTGGTCGAAGGGAGAGCTCTGGGCAGCTGTAGATTGATGCTTGTGGAAGGTAACAGCCATTGAGAGCACTTAGCTAATAGCGGCCTTACTTGTTCACAAGTACTGAATTGTTGATATATGGCTCTAAAATCAAGACAGACCAAAAAACCTCATAGGTTTTTACTAATTTATTGTGTGGTTTAGGGACTGAGCCTGAATCCTGAGACATTCAGGTTAAGAATACTGTACGAACTCAGTTTTTACTGGGTTTAAGGCTTTCATAATTGTAACTCCACCTTGAGTGTCTTGGCTCCTGCTAGATTCAACTAAACTTCCTTTATTCCTGTTGCAATAAATTGCGAGTTTCTCCTTTACTTTCATCACTCAAACAATTTTTGCTGTTGCTTTATTTTCAGTACTTATCTGCACCACCTTCTCCTTGAGTAGTAGTTTAACATTTTCTAACTCTTACTCATGACGTCCGAAGTATTTGAGCTCAGTTTATGGAACTTCTTGTCTAAAGAAATTAGTGTGTTCTCAGCTATGTTAAATTAAGTACAGAAATTGATTACTGTGTTTAATAAGTAGGTAGTTCTTCAGTTAGCTCCTCTTCCTCTGTGTTTGAAGCGGAAGTCCCCTGGTTCAACACAGTTCTCTCGCTCGCTCTCTGAGATTTGAAGAGACCCTTCTCTGCTCACAGGCACAGTATCTTGTTGTTCCTAGATAGCAAAGATGTAGGTGGAGGCCCAGTCTGCATAACCTGAACAGTGTGAAGTAGGGTACTCATGGCAGTGTTGGTGCTGTGATGTTGGTTACTGTAAAGTGAAAATGGAATTCAATTCCTATTCTGCACTGTCTGTTACTTCTCATACATCTAGTGTTTTTTGTTTTTAGCACCTGTTTGTGAAAGTCAGGATCATCTATACTGGCAGATGAGTTTCTCAATATTGGAAAATGAGTGAAGTTAGCTCCCCAACCTATTATGTTAATGTGAATGCTCTTTCCTTGGCTAATTTTATTATTTTGTTCAATTTTGTTTTTTTTCTGATACTGATAGCCTACCTGAATAAACTTATGCTGATGGTCATAGGTTAGGACAAGACCAAGTTTAACACTATTGGTCAGAACAATATGATTTGATTACATCAGAATCAGGTGTGTGTTCTTGCAGATTTTTTTCCTGTTAGCTGATACGAGTTTTTTTGTGTATGTGTAGTTGACAAAGTTAAATGGAAACTTTAAGAATTCACAGAAGCCTCCTTGGTTTTTATTAAGAAGTAACTTTTCTTTTTCAGGAAAGTCGAGTGTTAAGGACAGTACCTCTGCTAGCTGCTTGTCTCCCTCCAGACAAATGTAAAGTTTTGATTGGTCGACGTTTTAGTGAAGACAGGTGAGCAGGATTGTGAATATATTTTTCTGGTTCTCTGTATATTATTGAGATGTTTCTTCCAATTTCTTTAACAGCACTCCGTGTTCTTAGTTGTTATTTCAATGGCACATCTTCACTTTTGATGTAAGCTTCTGACTTGAAGTAAATATAAACTTGGCACAGTAGTCTGAAACAGCTGATATGTTTTCTTTTACTCAGCAGCTTCCACTATGTTAGCAAGATTCTGTTGCAAAATATTCTTTCATAATGGGCTGATGTGCTCCCTTATTTTTACTCTTCCACAGTATGCTACAATGCCATCTATATTTCAGGTGGGAGGAATGGCCAGTTCTTCCTTGGCTATGCCAGTTAATGACAAGGCAGCCAGTTTGCTGGGTTGCTCTCTTCAGCTGTGGTGCTCTTGAAAGTTCATCTAGTTACTCTGCAACTCTTTATAAAGCTTTTTGTAACTGTATTCTTAGCGGGTACTTGGCTCATCTTGCTGTTTTGCGTGGTTCTTGCAGTGTTTGCCTTGTTTGACAAACCACTTGGTGCTACTGAAATAGAAGTAGTAGTTTGTACTTGAGTGTCTGAGATTGTACTTGAGAGCGGAGTTCTCACATGAAAAATTCTTGGAGAATATAATTTTTGTCAAATCCTTTTCTCTTTCTGGAAAACTGATTATAAGGGATCATGGTGCTTTCAGTTTTTTTTTCTCTGAGACTTTGGACAATATTGGTCTCTAATGTTTTTCATCGTCATTTGTAGCAAGTCTTAGAAAACAGTTCCTGGTAGAAAAGCTGATTAAACTTTACATACGTTTTCAATGAAAGCAAACAAAAATCATGAATATCGATGAAGCAAACTTTAAATTTGAGTTTAATCTTTGGAGAAAACTTCTCTAGAGTTCACTGAACAGAAACGTTGAGAGGTGATTCAGAATGCTGCTCCCACCCCATTGCATATAATAACTAGAGCACATTAGAAATACATTACTTTCCTGTTAGTCTTGTATGGTAATAACTCTAATAATTATCAAAAGTTCCAGGCTACAGGGAAACTGTACTCTTCCCATTAAAGCTGAAAATGAAGCAACTTTTTGTGCTGACGTTATCAATGCAACCTGCTTCTGGTAAATCTCCTTAGAAGTTTTTCTTAGAAGTGATGAATAGTCTTTAAAGCCCCTTTGGGTTCCACCACAAGGACGTTGCTGTAACATAAGAGCCCGTCCAGGTGAAAACCTGTTGTGGAACATCTCAACCCCAGCGTAACTTCAGTAGTTCCAGAATTACCTAGTCCCTATGAGATCAGTATGTTTTTTGGCAGAAAACACTTAAGATGGTGAATTATCAACATACTACCAATGGACTTGAAAGAGATGAAAGTTTTTCCTCAGGTTAATGTGACTTTTGGTGATTTCACTTACCCTGATGCAGAGCTAAAAATATTTTAGGTAATAATCAGGGCCCTACTTTAAGTATCTGTAATATACCTACTTCTGTTGTGCACATATGAGTGAGATGACAGCAGTCTGCAATGCATAGCAATTGAAATCATTCCCCCCTGGGAGGAAAAGGTGAAAAAAGCAAAGATGTGTTTTGTGCTTTACAATCTGTTATTTTCTAAATCAGTTTATTAGCTATATATGCCTCTTGTCAGTGTTTTAATCCATGTTTCTTACTTTCAGCTAGTAATCAGTGCTTGAGTATGTGGCTAGAGGATCCTATCAATGTTACTTTGGACTTCTGGTGTCCTGTCAGGATAGGCCATAAACTAGGCAAATATATTCAGAGAGCTCAAATTAATGACCTGAAATGACTTGACGAACTGTTCCTTCTCTGTGGCATGTGCAAGGAATGTGTATCTGCAGATAGGGGTAGAAACATCCCAGGGTTTACTGTGAGTTGGGAGGATCGTAGTGGCTCCTGCCCTGCTGTTAGGATGGAAACCTCCGCTAACGGAGCGCTTAAAGGCTCACAAAATACAAGCTGAACCACTGGGATTTCTGGCTGGTGTGCCAAACTAAACTGGCCCTAATTGGTGGTGGTGGGTTTGGGTTTTTTTCCCCTTTAAAAGCCATGCTGTTTGTAAGCAGTTTGGTAGCTGCTACACAAGCATCTTCATCAACCTTGCAGCATGTAGTGGGAGGACTTCTGTCTCTTATTTTAAGGAAAAATTATTAAAGGGTGTTTGCTGATAAATTGTATAAGCATTATTGTTATGAAGCTTATTAAGGCCTTACCTTTGATTCTTTTGAAGATCAGTGTGACCTTATTTGTCTTTTGCAGCTTCCACCAAATGCGTGGGAGGAGGGGGGAATAGAAACAAGTATAACTGAATTGATGCCTGCACTTCCGTGTGAACAGTGTCTGCAGATGGAGGGATAACTTGGTGCATGCATTTCCTTGCTTTCATGTTTATTTAGAAGCCCTACTGCACAGTCCAAGACTGGCCTGTAAAAGAGTGATACCCTTGGTGGTTGCTCATATGTTGGTAAATCGTGAGAGTAGAATGACATTAGGTGTACTTGTTAACATAGGATTCAGCAGCCCTTTGCAACAGCTTCTTTTGAACAGAATTCAAAACATCTCCAGCTGGGCTTTGGCGACCCAAATTTTCATTATGGTTTTATGTGAACATTAAGCCATCAGCTAGCTGATACTCTGTCAGCAGCACTGTAGCTCTAGCAGTGGCACACCAACCAGCAAACCGATCAGCTTTCAGGGGTGAACAAACATTGCCTGAGGGAGGTGGCCCTTCCAGGCTTACTATATCTTTTTCTTCAGGGGAAAAGTAGATTGTCACCCAAGTATGTGCAGTTTATTTTTCTCAAGTTGTCTTAGCTCTGCAAAATTGTGTGTTCCCATAGTTTGTGATCGTCTGAAACTAGTGAGGAGCACCAAGGAATTTCCTTTTAAAAAAAACCTTCCCATGGAATTGAGTGCTCTAGAGAAAAGGAGATCATTAAAGCTTAGGCTTCTGATGTTTATGACAATAAGATTGAAAATTAGGCAGGAGTTTTTATTCTTGGTGGCTTTTGGTTTTTCTGAGTTCTTGTGTTTAGGTGAAAAACAAGTCAGGCTGAGCTTTTTTGTTTCCTCTACCCAATTCTACCTCATTTGCCCAACTTTTCTTGTGATTGATAATTGATACACAACTTAATTGAATTTCATATACCTTATTATTGATGATATATTGCAGAAAAGCTGAAGAACCAACTTAGTCTTTCTAGAAGAACACACAGCTAATCAAAGCTTTCTGAAGTTAATGTCTCTAACATAATATTGACACAGGAATAGAAAGATGGGAAAGTGGCTTAATGTTAACTTTTGTTTTTTCTTCAGTCTTGTCTGTTCCTCATGCAATCTGGCATTTTAATTCTCTTGAAAAGTGTATAATCAAGTATACTGTCATAAGGCAATGGGCAGAAACTGAACCACAGGAAGTTCCACCTAGACCTGAGAGGAAACTTCTTCACTGTGAGGGTGACAGAGCACTGGAACAGGTTGCCCAGAGAGGTTGTGGAGTCTCCTTCGCTGGAGATATTCAAAACCTGCCTGGATGCAATCCTGGGCAATATGCTCTAGGTGACCCTGCTTGAGCAGGGAGGTTGGACTAGATGATCTCCAGAGGTCCCTTCCAACCTAAACGATTCTGTGAAGTCTTGAAGTTTGACTTGACTGATCAGATAGCATTACTGACTTAACCAACCAAACTGGTCTTTCATCTGTAGCTTATGGTTGTGTGTGTGTGTTTTGTTTTTTTGTTTTGTTTTAAGTACTGCTACTTTAACTTCTGCGCTATACTGTTTTGGTGTTGACTATGTTATTGATAGATACTGGTGTTCACTTTTTATACTAAAATGAGTAAGGCAGAATAAACGTTCTGGCAGTAGTACTTATCAAACAGCATTACTGCAGAAATAGCACTTTTGTGAGCAGTTAAGAATTACTGTTCACTTCTGTTTTAGATTGACAGTGAACCCAGTTTTGTAGTAGCTTGTGGAAGGTGGGGTGGGGCAGCACCACTGTCAAGTGAGAGATTGAAGTTTACGTGTGTAAAAATACTTAGCACTTTGTGCATCTGACTTACCATGCTAGTACAGATGGTGAGCCTGTTACATATAGCATCTTCTAAATGTTTTAGATGCGGACTAGGACCGCATACACCAGTAAAGGACTCGGATCAGTCATACTGAAACTTTCAATACCTTTATGTACAGTAAACTTCCCTTCTTGCGCAGTTGGGCTGATTTTGTGGGAACTGGAATTTCACTTCTGCCTTTATGAAGTGACCGAGTAACATGTAGTGAGACACGGGGAAGTTGACAGTAAGGATTAGTAACACCTACCAAAATTGTGCAATAGGACAGCAGTTAGTTTCTACGTGGCTAGTAGTTCATTTCTACTCATTTCTGATATAAGGCTGTTTCTTTTGTATTGCTGCTGCAAAGCACAGGTATTGGATAAAGTATGTAGGTTGGTTATGCTGACAAAATGCATTTTACAAATAAATGACTAGCAACTGCTGTCTGAGCCTTATCTGAGTTTTTTGAACCTTACAGGAAGGAGAATGTCAGTTACTTATTATTGATGTATCAATTTTTTTTTAGTATTCATAACATGGATTTTAGCGGTTTGTAATGACTTTTAACGTCTGCACCTTAATCTCCTTTACTGGGAATGTTAGGAAAATATTTACACCTGTCTTCTAACCATTTCTTCCACTTTATTTTGCTTCTCTGTAGCTTAGAAACACTGCTTTTCTCTTGACTCTAGTAGCTGTTTGCTTCATATCTCTGAGGTTTTTTTCCTTAGTGACTTTACCAGCATTCAAATACCACTCGTTGCTCTTTTTCTCCATGTTAGCATTCACTACTTAGGTGTAGTTTTCCTTTCCTTTTTTTCCTGGCTTTCTAGGTGTGTACATATGCTACAAGTTGTATGATCTTTTCTTTTTCCCGTTCTTTGAAGTCTTCCAGCAGCAGAAGTCCAGGTAGCGTTTCCCATTTTTTTTTTTCCATCTGTAATATCATTGTGTCTGATTACTTCACAAATCCTCCCTATGCTTTACATTAGCTACCGTCTATTTGAACACTATTTGACTTATGATTCCTAGGTCTTCCTTACTTTGTGGTCTCTCCAATTCTGTAGCATTAGTTAGGATAATTTCTGGTTCGCAGTTCTTAAAACTTATTGAATCTGTATCTCTGGTTCAGTGCTTCTACTCATCAAAGAGATATGGACGCTTAACTTTTTCTCCAGCTTTGAATACCCCTACCTCTCTGAATATTGTCCAGCAGCTTTCTCCTTCATCCTCTTACTAGGTCTTCAGATGATCTCCAGTTCATCCGTGCTTGTTACAGGGATCATCAGCCCAAACCTGCTTCCTGTTCTCCGCTGGCAGGACTGATCTCTCATGCTATGACAAACGTACTTTCTCTGCTCACCTCACTCTCCTTTGGTTCTGCTATCTTTCCTGCTAAACAACTCTAAATGCTTGTTTAATTCTGCCTAGTGTCTTTTGCTACCAACATTTCTACTGTCTTTGATTCTTTCCTTGAACCACACAGTTCTGCTGCAACTCCTTTTGCTGTTTTTTTCTCAATTTTAAAGATTTCTTCTGGGATAATATTGACAGAATGTAATGATGTTTGTTCTTTTTGTTATCTTTCCTTCATTCTGTTCTGCACTGGCAAAAAAATGTTTGTCTCATCCTTTCTTCTGTCTTCTAGATTATGTATTTGATCTAGTGACTGGATCTTTTGATTTCTCTTGGCCTAATCTCTTCTTATTACCCTTCTTTCAAAAGTTTAATTTTGGGATCTTCTAATGCCTGATATTCTTACACCTTTTACTTTCTGTTGTGCTATCATTTTAGCTTCAAAAATGGTGTTCTTTGGCTTGCTAGATGCTCCCTTGTTGCATCCGTATGTGAAACCAATACACAAAACAAAAGGGAGGATCCAGACACCTGTTTGTGCCTTCTCTTTCCTGTACATGTGTGGCTTTTTCTTCCACAGATTATCCACGAACACATGGTCACATCACCCGCATACTGATCTACTCCTTTGGAATAGAATGAGTGATCTTAATTTTCTGGTGTGTTCTGGTGAATATTAAGCTTGAACTGACAATTCTTGTCCTGACTTGCACCTGTTTCAAAGGTTCTAGCATGCTTTTCTCGGGCCTTGACAAACGAAACAGTCTTTTCCCTTAAGATTTATCCGAAAAGCTACTAACAGCTGTTTTCTCAGCTTATTGACCTGTTTTGTTCTGACTGTTTGACAAGTCAAAACATTATCTCCTCTTGTCATACCAATAATGAGCTTGTTTTCAGAGGTTTTTCTTTGTGCAGAGTACTATCATTCATTTGCTCTTCAAACCTGTGCTCTCACCTCCAGTTGCTCAAAGCTATCGGTTTCTTTTTGATTATTGGTTATGTTTTCTTCTAAGTATCTCTTTGGGCTTGCTTGGTTGTCCTGGAAACACTTGCAGAGCTGATTAACCTCCTTTGTGTGTGTCCTGAAAATTCAAATTGCAGTGAGTTTTAATATGTGCCTGTAGAGGTGTGAAGTTAGGTTCGTGATATATAGAGAGTACTTGGTTTGTGCTCTGCATTTCTTTATTATTAATATTATTATCTGCTTACTCCCTTACTTAAAATGTGTTACTTCTGGTTTGTTAATTCCTTGACAGGAAGTAACTTGGGTCTGTTTTGTTTTTTAACTCCTGGCGAACCTGGGATTTGGCTTCAAAAAGCAAAGATCTTCAGTGCTTGAATTAATGTCAATTAATACATTACCACTTACACCTTTAACTTGTATATTCAGTTGTAGTGTTACATATGTATTTGTGCTAATACACTTAGTATTCTAAATGCATCATATGTTGAAGTTTTCCCTAGGTGGACTGGTGAGTGATTATATATGCAGCAATCAAGTAGCTTGAATCAAATTTGGTCATGATCATATTTGTTAGCATGGGAACATGGAGGGTACTGAAAACGTACCCTCTTTCTCCTCCTTGTGCCTTACCAACTAAATATGCTCTTGTACATAAAAACTATTTAATACTGAATTATATGCAAAAGACAACACTTTGAAAATATTTCATTGGACTTTTAGTTCAATGGCATATAAGGGAGGGCTCACTCATACATTAGATGTTACATTTAAGTCTTGTTATTCTAAGTTTGATTGGGCATTGTCAGCAATAAACTTCAGTGTTTGCAGCCGCTTTTGGAGAGCTTATTTCTCATGGGTTTCGTTTGCACCAAGAATGTTCTGGGAAAGATTACCGAACTCCCAGTGCCTTGTGGAAGTTATGTTGATAAATGTGAAAGTTGCAGTGATGAATGGGAACCAAGGTGCCCATTTGCACAAGATGCTGGTGCAGCTGAAAGGAAGGTCAAAGGCAATAGTCTGCTCAGTGACATATGTTCAACAATAGATTTGCTATGAAAGATCTAAACTTCAAGCCCTGCCTGTAACTTGCAGTAGTATTGCAATACATGTAATACATTGAGCGAGGACAATTTTGAAAATAGAAAGTGTGGAGATGGCAGGAGGAAGCAAGGGCAAGTGCTGACTCAATTTATCTAGATAAACTACTGTTTATTCTTTCTTAAATAGAAAGTTGGTGTATTTTACGTTGCTGGATATAGACTGCAGAGTGTATGGTGATATTTTTTGAAACTAGGTGCAGAAGCATGTATGTGTTAGATATCTATTGAGATATTTTTGATAAAGGCAATACCTTGAAGAGGAGAAAGGAGGCGGGGGAAAAAAGGATGTGTCTTAATTTCTCTTCTTGGGGATCATTCATGGGACCATATCTAAAAATTGCTGTAAACTCTTTGACCAGTAGGTTTGCTCTCCGCTATGAAAATACAAAGGGACAAACCCAACTAGATTCTCGTTCTTGAATAAAGTATCACTTCTGGAATTCATGTTCTTAGACTACTAATAAACTTGTTGCAGGCAATTTTTTCTTGAATAATAATACTATTCGTTCAGCTCAACAGGATTTTTTGGCATATACTGAACAGAACAGCAACTATATCTGAACTCTAACATGTCAAGAGTCTGAATTATTTTGATTTTTGTCATAGTTACATGAGCAGTCTTGCTACTGCTGTTTGAGTTTCATTTTATACTTTTCCCCTCAAACTGTGGTGACAAAGATTATTTTGACCCTTTATTCATTTTTTTTTAAAATGAAATGCTAGTCTTGCTCTCAAACCTTTTCCCTTGGCAAGTGTTCACGCTTACGTAGTTTTCTGATTGTGTGCTGTGATGGAATTATATACCCTAATGATTGATCTCTAATGGGGATGCTGACACATCTCTGCATCCATCACCCTATTTGGGACAGTGAGGAGGTAATTACAAGCTTATTTGCATTGCTCTCTAAAATCAGACTGCAGAAATCTCTTCAATAAATTCTGTAGAGAAAAACTGCCAGCTGTGCTACAGATCAGTAGTTTAGATCAGAAATGAATTGGAACACTTGGAGAAAATTGTAACTCAAACCTATATTGAAGTAATAAAATGCAGCTTACTACTTTAATTTTATAAAGCTCTTCATGGCATGTGACATTTTTCTTTTGCTTACTCGCAAATATATTTTCACTGTATTAAATATCAGCTAATCAAGTTTTACCATTTACCAAATACTTAAACTGTTTATAATATATGGCTTCTTGTTTATTCAGGTGGGCTTTATTTCATGTTTTTCAGTGTCATTATGTGTATTAAACAAAAACTACATCTTTCTCCTTATCTTGGTTAGCACTAAGTAGAGAGCCTGAGCTTAGCCAGTCAGCCTTGTTACTGTATTTAAAAGTAGAGGTCAATGTGCTATGCTAGAATTCACTAAAGCTGTGCTTTACCATACCAGGTTTCACATTTGCTCAGTATAACTCTGGATACATCTTCTTTGACTGTATTGGCTTTGAATATTGCAGCTTTTAGCTCCAGCGTAGACTTAAACTCCTGTCTTAGCTGATGGGATAGGGGCTGTTACTGTCTAAGGCTAGCTTAAAAGGAGTGACACAGTGCAAACCAAACTGAATTCAACAGTTTTTATGAAGTAACATGAAGCTTGTACAAAAATCTCCGTTATATTTTTTTTTTACTGCTGGGAGCAGGAGTTGAGGTAGTAGTTATGAGAGCATGGTCCACCTCGAGTTAGCCTTTTGTGTAGTTATCTGGGAATGAGTATGTGGTATCTAAACTGGTGCCAGGACCATATCTACTGATGGTACCAGACACTGGCTGACTTAGTTGTGTTACAGAACCTACTAGAGAAGGTTCAAGAAGCACATTGTCAGCATAGTTTATGTCTCTGTACTCTGTCAGGAAAAAAGTCTCCAACTAGGTGGTTGGGTGGAGAAGATTGGTGTTTATTGCTGCAGAAGAAAATTCACTTCATCATAAATACTTTATCATTATGAATACTTCATACTTATTGTGAAACAAATTTCATTAGTCCAGGTTACAGAGGAGAAATACATGCATTACCTGAAGCAAAGTTTGCAGCTTTTTTGGAGAAGTAATTGTGGCTGTGCTTTACTTAAAAGGATTTGGCATTTCTAGATATATTAATTACCACAGCTGTTGAAATGTGCTTTGCTTCTAAATACTAATTTCCTGGGCTTCCGTTTCTAATTTGCTTGAATATTTTTGCTTTAGTTCTAAGTCTTCCTCTAAATTCTGCTCTCTGGACAGTTCTCAGATTTGTTGTCTTATAATACTTTGTGGTAGAATTGCTGTGTCTTTCTCCTGGGCTTAGGGCATGTTTGGAGAATTCTTCCTCTGCTGGAAGGAGTGGAAGACTTTTGTCCCTACTCAAAACACTTCATGTGTTTGTTAAGCTGCCAGGTACTGTCTCAAATTTGTTCCTCTTTCTCCCCAAAACTAGTAGTTTGAAGAAATGCTGGGTTTTAGAATACATGCAGTTAATAACTTTTCTGTTCTAAAGTATAAGCAATGCAACAGAGATTACAGAAAACAAAAGTTTAATAGAACTTTGACAGGCTGAACAGGGGAAAAAAAGGGATCTTGTTAAGTTGCAGGATTTTGGAAATGCTAATAGGTAACTAGTTTGTGTTGCAGAAGAGGCATCTTAAGGCTCAGTGAAAGATCTATGAAAGTCTGTTAGCGTTACTGGAACTTCTCTGGTGCTTCCTGCACAATTCTCATGTGCTGTGAGTGAGGACTGACTTCTTAGTCTGCATGTGTATGTTCCGTAGAAGAGGAGTTTTAGTCTGTGATTATAGCTGCTAGGTATGGCTGAGCGCTGCTGTCCATGGTACAGACTAGATTTCTCCATAGTTCATTTGGTTAAGTTATACCCAGCTTCTTTAAGCAATTGTCTTCCTTGCTGCTTTTTTATAGAAGGAATGTTCATTTAAAAAAACCTGTATACTGATTTTCTTACCTTGTTCCACAGTGCTAGATAAGCCATGAAGTGTTTCTGGTAAGTTTAAGATTATATAAATAGTAGATAGAAAGGAAGTATTGTATACAATGCAAAGGGAAAAAAACTTCCATAGAATATGGAAACCTATGTTTTCAGGCATGACGCTTCCCCCCTGCAATAAACATCTATCTAGGAAATCATTAAATATTTGAGTGTTTTTTGCTGTTTGTTTTTCATATTTAAAGCTCAAAACTTGCAAATAAGTATAGTAGTTCACTTAAAAGCAAAACAAAGCTCAGCAGTGGAATGGCTGGAGTTACTGTAGCATGTATATATTTATGCCTTTGTGCAGTGCAAGACTTGCTAGCTTTAAATCGTTGCTGCTGCTTTGCCCCAGACAGATTAACCAGAAAGTTACAGCACCTATCCGGTGGCGTGCGATAATATTAGATGGAGAAATGGCTCCAGTTTTCAAAACAGAAGAAACTATCAGAAAGGACAGTGGTGGAAGTGAAGATAGACATGGTCGGAAGGGAGATGACTGTGTTCTTGCTCACCTACTTTTGCTTTCCAAAATGATACTGAGGTCCACTGGTAAAGCCAGAACTGCTAAGATAATGGTTCCTGCAGCTCTCTATTTCTTGACAGAACTTTCCCTTCAACTGCCATTGCATTCATCTTCAAAACTAATCTGTCTATATTAACAGGTATGACTGTTGGCATGAAGACTGGGTAGGATGTTCTGCCCATGTAGTCTAATCCATGGATGCTGATGGGTTTGTGGGATTGAGGCTACAATATTCAGCTCTCGGTTAGTAACATATGGGGGCCTATATTAGTTGATAGTTTTTGTAGTACAAAACTTCAGCCATGTTTGCAGTCCAGTGAGTTGAGAATTCAGAGGAATAAAGAACGTTCTTCTGACTGCGTTCCCGTTTTGTATATTTTCATCTTTCCATTGTTTTTCCTACACAACTTAGCAACACATCAAGTAGCTGAATACTTAGTTTACTTGATTAAAAAGTTGTATGTTTGTGTTCGTTTTCTGTTCTAATGTCTGTGTTCTTTGAGAATTATTATTAGTAAATACTGTAATGCTACAGATGGTACAAATACCAAGGTAAATATATTTTAATTAAAAATGAAAACCAGATGCTGCTCCAGTAATTTCAAGTTGTAGAACTGTCCTTCTACCTTAGATATTCTTCTCAGTAGCCCTTAGTTTACATCATGATAGGATAGGTGGATATCTGTTTTTTTAATAAACAAACAAAAACCACTTATCTGGTCCTTAAGAAAAAGCGATTTTCTCCTTTGGTCCTGTGTAATGACAAACTGAAAAGATCAGTATTTTTCTAAAAGAATTGCCTACAGGCTGCCATACTACAGGGGGTTTTTCTTATGCTACTGCAGACTCTTGGATTAACATCAATTTTCAGACTTTTTTTGGCCTGAGAATGGTTCATGTCACTTAAACGACTTCAATTTTCTTTTCCATAGTTATACTTTCAACTTCACAGCAGCACTTTCACAGTTGTGTTTTCACTGAGTTCTCAGCTGTGGTGGTGGATAATTCTTATTCTTGGGGGGTATGCCAGGAGAAAGGACAGAAATGGACTGTGCAAATTAGTGTTTTTATTAGATTAGTTGGACAAGAGGTTCATCGCTTTTGCCAGTGTCTTAATGTTTCCATAGTGCTTTGGGGTAATGGAATGAGAACTGAAAATAGTTACAAATTAAATACGGTTATGAACCAAAATGATCTCTTTTTAAGATGGCAGAGAGAAATAATGTTAATTAGAAGATACTCATGTTTTTAAACTAAATGCCAAGGTTCATTGAAATCTATTTTTCTAGAAAAATCTGCAAGTACACTAACAGTGCAAGAAACAGTTTTCATTTTATGAAAATACTAAACTAAGTATTATTAAAGCACAACACCTCAGAAAGGAGAAATAAATGGAAATAGGAATAATAGAAAGCAGAATAAAGAGAACCCATTGTTCCTTTTTTCTAGTTCTTACACTGTTGCAGGCCACCTCCAGTTCTGACAGGAAAAAAAAAAATTTAAGATCACACACTACCAGCCTAATGGTAGTGACATGCTGAGTCCTTAAACAAGGAAGCTCCCTTCTCCTTTATTTACATGTTTATGTTGTAATAGCTAACGTTATTCAGAGGCATTGACAATGGTGGATTTTCACTGTGGAACTCACCAGAGTGTTTACTTAAAGTATGTGATGCACAGGTTTGCCTAGATTAAAAAGGCTTACTTAATAAGCAGCTTTTGTGACACCTCCCTGCCCAGTAAATGGTTAAAGAAGTCATAAAATTACAAGCTTCCAAAAACCTTAAATGTTTTTGTGACTTCATTTTGTGACCAAAGATAAATCTGTGCTGCTTAAAAGGGGGAAAAACATAGACCTCACTGGAGGTTAGTATGAAAATGGCAATCTTTCTCTTCCTTATGCTTCAGCACTGATCCTAAGGAACTGTGTGTACTCTCCACACAGAGTTGTTGACTTTATTCATTTAATTACCTTATGTGAACTGTGGGGATCAGTGTTCTCACAGTTGGAATTCGTAGTGCAGGGGCTGGTTAAAAGGTCTAGTGACCTGCCAAGGTGAACCAGTAGTGATGATGAGGTGGAGGAAAAGTGAGAAGTTCCTGTTAAACTGCTTGTTTTTTAAAGATGCTAAATTAGCATCTGTTCTCTAATATTAGTACTATTTGCTAACTGGCAACGTGGCTTTTTTTATTTGAACACTTTTATTGGCACTGACAAAGTTTAATAGTCTCCTATTGAATTAAACCCATCAAAGAATTTGACAGAAACTGGTTATAGCTGTGTGATTAAAAAAGTTTATGCTGCAAAGACTGCAGTGTTTAACTTCCATGCTTCTAGAGCATGCATCTCAGGAATAATGAGATGCTACCTGTCTTAAGTATGATCATGAGAACATAAGAATAGTCTATGACAAAGTGGTTGGATACAATTTAGGCACAAATGAAGAAGATCGCAGTACTTTTGGCTAGCAGAATGTTGTAAGACTAAACAGATCACATGGACCTGTAGTACCTGCTGCGTACTAAAACTAAGGCTGAATAGTGGTTTGCATGAGATGTATTATAAGCTTTTCTCTTAGGATTCAAGAACATAGCTGTACCTTAAAACACCTTTAAAGCACATAATCTTCTTACAAGCTGTACACTGTCTGCGGAAAGGATGGTAATAGATAAGAAATTTAATTTTAATGTGTATGTACATATAGAAAGAAGTTGATCTTCAGGTTGGTTGAATTTTTAATTACTGGGGGAAAATATTAAATGGAAAGAAATGGAATGCTGCAGCCATAACTAAAAACTGATTTTTGCCTGGGAATTATTGTAGTTTTTAAACTCCACAAACTGGTAATGAAAACTTAAAAGCTATTAATATATGCAAATACTGCAAGTATAGCACCTGTAGCGAGTGTTCCTGGGAAGATTGTTACATTAAATACAAGTGTGGGAACACTGGAAGCATGGGCATCTATAGATGAGATGTTCCTTTGGGCTAGCGCCGTTAGTGGAAGTCATATGTGAGAGTAAGACAAAGAGTAAAGACCATTAGCACTTGGTATTTGCTGTAACATACAGCAGCACGCTTACAGAAGTAGAGCTTGAAAGGTCCTCAAATGTCACTGTTATTCCTGTACAGAAAGCAAAATCAGCTGTGTACATGCCTGGTGTTAACACAGTCCAATACTGGAGTCTCTATAGTATTCTCAGTGAGTCTATTTTAGTATGTGGTCTTAATTTTTTTACTTTTAGAAAGCTTGCGGGGGTTTTTCCCTGTTCAGTATGTATCTTTGTTGCTATACTTATGCTTGATGTTTATCTTCCTGTCTGCTGTTGACATAAAGAATAGGTTACCTTCTTCTTGGGGTCTTGGATACTGCTTAGATTTCCCCTTGGCCTTGTTTTCTAGAAAATATACAAATTCAGTCTATTCAGTTCCTCTGTAAAGGCTTTGACTACTCTTGCTGTTCTTGTCCATAGACTTTCTCCAGTTCACATGTATTTTTGAGGGATTTCTTTTCAAACTGTTCTAGAACGTGCACAAATTGTTCTGAGGTAACATACTTTGAGGTGACTATATTCTAACTTAAGAGCTGGCTTGTTTATTGAAGCCCATTGCGTTACCAATATGATTCTACTGAAAAGTTTAACTGTAAGATTCAAATTTTGAGCTTTTATGTATTGCCAGTTTTTCCTGAGTTGCAGGCCTGTGTTGTTTGTGCGTGGTTTCTTTTTTCCTCCTGCTCTTGATGTACTTGTGCAAGAGCTGCTTATTCTGGTTTTGTACTTAACCATCCTTAGTATCTGAGCGAACATCTATTGGCTGTGTATTTGTTATACTTATTTTCTGACATAATGAAGTGATTACAGTTTAGGTGAGGTATTCCTGTTGGGTTTCTATTTCATGCTTTGTATTTCCTCTTAATTTGTGCTGCTTTCTTTCATGGAAATAGTAAGACTTGAATTTCTTTTCTGGTATCATATCTTCCTGCTTGATTAACCTCTTAGTCTTGTCCACCAATTCTGTGAATTTTTTTTTCCTCCTTAGCCATTGCTTAGACCCACAGAGGAGAGAATGGGTCTTGCTCTACTTTGTCCTTTTGAGAGAAGGAAAGCAACACCTCTTTCCATGACTGTAACCTTGAGCAAGCTCTTTTTCTATTGATGTCCAATGCATGTGAATTTAAGGTCTCTTTAGTTCCCCTCAAGCATCTTTTACATCATTCAAATGTATATTTTCATTATATTGCCCATTTTCCATTATACATTAACTTACAAACCTAGATCATGCTTTAGAGGCAAAGTCGTGTTTGTTATCAGGCCCTTTCAGGTTATGCCAGCTGAAATCTGTTATGTAATGGTCATGACTGTCAAATTTCCAACAGAATTAAGTTGTCTTCTCAACTCTTTGCACAATATTAAGAATTAAGAACTCTGTTACAGTCATCTTGGCTGGGGTGGAAGGTTAGATCTGCACGTTTTTTTCCTTGTTACATATGTATGAGTGAATTGTGTATATTTAACTTCATCAGTGATTCACTATAATTTTATTTCATTTAGATTTTATAAAAGGACCTAGGTTCATGACTTGAAAGTCATAATCATAACAAATCTGTAAAGAGCTTTTGATAACACCTGTTAAAAGTACATGAATACAGGTGACAAATGAAGGATTTGCTTGGTTGGTTGTCTTAATTGTTAAGTTAACATATAACAACTGTGTGTTTGAAGTTCTTTAGCAGATCCACTTTTTAAATGAGATGAGTTATTTGAAAAGTAGCATTTAAAATGAATTCTAAATCCCACCAAATTTGACAGTACACTGAAGTTCAGTACCTAAAGCCAGAAATGAGTTCTCATTTCAGTTTTGAGGTTTTACCACTCTCTTGAAGGCCCTTTGGAAATGTTAAGGCTCTGGAGGAGCTCAACTGTTTTAAGAAAATATATATTTTTTGCAAATACAGCAACTTCCTCTTTCTTTTTTTCCTTGACTGGCAGAGTTGTAAAATCTCTTAAGGTCAGCTTCTGATCTGTAGGAAGTCAAGTACTGGTTGTTTAGAAATTCAGCTTCAGTCCCCTCTTGATTTGGTAGCTTCAAAGAGTCTGTCATGAGCATGCTGGCTGAGGCTGCTCATGGTAAAATTAAGAGCCTTTACATATTTCAGAGTAAGCAAAGCTTCTATAAAAGCATGAGGGAATGAATGCCCTAGGACACACTACATATAAGTAAGGTATACTTTAAGTCTCCCTCGAACAATGGCCAATAGCCACACTGCAGTCTGCCCTCCGCTTGTTCTGAGCTCCTATGCTAGCTGCTGTGCCCCCTACTGTGCCTGGTGTTTGCCATGTTTTCCAGCGTTAGGCCACAGTTGTGTTCAAGCATTTGTGCTTGAGGCTTCAAAGACAGCGGAAGACTTCCATGTCCTAAACACCACTGAGAAGGGATTTGATTGCAACAGGTACTCTCACTGAACTGCTCCTGGATTCAAGTTATAACGTAACTAGTGGCAAGACTGTTTGAGAAGTTTCCTGAAGAACATCTGAAAGAAAGCTTCATTTTGAAGCATGTGGTCCTTGTATCTTGTCCATAGCAAATGCTGACCCCTGCACAGACAGATCTCTGTTCTTCAGCTGTACTGCCAAAACTGTGTGGCTGGATGGCAAACGACATGTTGTCTTTGGCCATGTCAGAAGTCACAAACGCTGTGAAAGCTGTTGTGTGTTCGATCAAAATATGGCAAGATGAGTAAGAAAATCACCTTTTGACTGTAGGCAGCTGTTATGTGAACTTTTCTATCATTACTATCAACTCTTCTGTAGCCTGAGCTAGCTTATCGTGATGTGAGCGTCTGCACTTGTGCTCCTTGTGCTTACCCCTACTGAATCTTTGCGCTCCTGCTTTACCTGTGTGTGTGTTGGATTTCATTTCCCCACAATCACTGGTCTAGCTGGACTATAGAATTATGTTTCTGAACTTTAACAGCAGTTTAAGTTAAAACAAAACCACAAAATAACAACCTGATCCCCAAACCCATCCCACCTCAAAAGATGAACTTGGGTGGTTTATAGTAGGTTAAGCCTGTATTGAGACTTTCCCAATTCTCCTTTCAGCAGTTTAGCAATTCTCTGGACTTGGTCGAAGATGGTGTCCTTCTAAGAAGTTGTATGTCTCCTTCCTAATGCAGTGGTCTAGTATGTGGCCTGGGCTTTGTGTCTAGTCATTTTTAGTGCTTCTATACACAGCAAGAGTGGGCTGGGTAACACACGTGCAAGTGGCCTGGTGCTGAGTTTTTTAGCACCAGCCTTGTGTGGTGGGGATGAAAAGTAAAAATACCTTTCAGTGCGTAGCATGGCATTGAGCAAGGAGCTTCTGCTGTGGGTCTGGGGAGAGTTTCAAAACTGGCATATGTTGTTTAATATTTCATGAGTTGTCATAATTTTATTAAGGTTGATGTTTATATTCATCTCCTGTATTTTTAATGAGCCATACTATTTGTATCAAATTACTCTTGTACTTAAACAATGGAAGAAATTGATGACATTTGGGGGAAAAAAAAAATCAATATTGATGTTGTTTTAATGAATTTTTATTGTAGGACTATATGCCCTTGCTTTTAGAAGTAAAGATATGTGAAGACGAAATCTAATTCATAATCTTTTACTTGGTGCTATAGTAAGCTTAAGCATACAAGTCAAAGCTTGTAGGCAAAAAAAGCCAAGCAAACTGTATTATAGTGTGTGGATCAGGTTTTCAGAAGAGCTGAGCAGGCAACAGCTCTATTTCAGCATTTCAGTGAAATGGCTGATTTTTCACAATTGTTCCCTCTAATGGTTTAGTTTTAAAACATCTGGCTCTAGGGTATCCATCTCAGCAGATATCCTGCCCTATTGCAGTATTTCAATAGTAGTGTGTGATTAAATATATTGTATTACAGCATTTACCCAAAGCAAGCAGATCAGAAGCATGTTCTTGCTAAGTGGCTGTGAAAAGTGGTATTGTTGATATGTACTTGCCTTTCAAATGCAACATGAAGTTGTTCAGTTAACACAGATCCATTTTACTTATCAATGTTGCAGATCCAGTCTCTTTAAGTGAGACTGTTTCAATTTTTTTATGCAGTTATAATTAAAATTGAAGGATTCACATGAAACCTGTTTGGAGGAGAGAGGCAAATTCTTCATAGCAATGGTGATTCATGAGTAAGAAAAGGCTTATTGTGCTATGTTTTGGCCACAAACTAACAGAAAGCAAAGCCTTAGAAAACAGGCAAAACTAAAGCCTGATGTGCCATGACCTACAAGGAGCTGAGCAGCATGTATTTCTAGGAACCTCTTACTGTGCAAGGAAAGTGTGGTAAATCTCTCTACATACGCTCAGCAGCACTCAAGGTCGTGGGTGTTTTTTGTTTGCTTTTGGAATGGGGTGTTTTTGGCCATCACCTAAGAGGTCTTGATTATTTTTAAGCTCTAACATCCCAGAATTAGGAGACTTGGCTCTTCTGAGGAGTTGGGCTCTCAAGATAAGCATCTGAAATTAATGACCACTATTATAGATTTAAACCTTGAATGTTTTGGTAGCCTGTAATGAAATATCCCTTGTATGTGACTGAGTAGCATGATTTCTGGTTAGGCTGAAGTGATTAGAAATTACCAAAATTTTAAGTTAAGGTTAAAAGTTGTGTGTGGATAGGTTTCCATGTAGTCCTTGGTAGAAAGTTATTACAGACTTATTTTACAGCTTTTCTATCTCTGCTTACATTTTTTATTTATTTTGGAAAAAAAGGTGGTTACTTTTTTGATAAGTAACATTGACAGTATCGAACAACGTAGGGTTGAGCCAGGTCTATCTGGATTGTTTACCTGGAGTGAGGATGGTCAAATATGGGAAGGCTGGCTCTGGGCTAATATTGGTATGCTGAATTCAATTTCTCTTCCATTTTGAATGTCTCCCATGTGGTCCTAGGCAAGTCTTGAGCTTTAGAGTCTCAGTGTCTTAGGACTGAAATTCTACCTAAACCTAACAGCAATCAAACTGTATTTCCCCATCTGTCCAGAGTGTGGTGAGGTATGCAGGTTTGAAGTACACCTAATAGATGTCAACTCAAGAACCATTAATAAGCATTGCTTTCTTCCCCGACCTTTTTTCTTCCTCTGCCTTCATTGCAATAAAGGAAAGGAGATGCTTGCTTGAATTTTAGAGAAATGGTGCAGGTGCCCCGCTCCTGGGGCTTCAAGACTGAGTGCACAATAGTGTTAGGAATTTCCTAGCATGAACTGACATCTTTAAATCCTGCTTCTGTTGGTGTCTTGGTACATATACTTGTCCTTTGTGGTTCTTCTAAGATAGCATGGATAGCCCACTTGATGTGCTGGCTATTGAGAATCCCATTGTATTGCTTTGCACCTTATTTCCACAATGCCTTGTTGCCTTTTGTAGATGGTATACAGTTGGTGCTTTGGTTTCTTAGCTTTTTTTTAAATGAGTTGTGATATGTGCTGTATTTCACATGACTGTTTTGGTGTACTATCTTCAGAATACCGTCAAACAAGGGGCACTGCTACTCACCAGTTGATCTTAATGATCAGGAATACTTTTGGCCCTCTTAGCAATCTAATCTTAAAGAAGGCGAGGAGGCCAGAGCAGTGCTAAGCTCTACTAGCTTTCCATTTGACTTCCGAGTGCAAAAACAGTCATAGACTATTTAAACTGCTCGTTACTCTGCTCCCTCTCCTCACTGGCAGTCGCTCTCTGTAACCTCTGAAGTAGTATGCAGAATTTTTTTTTTAGTCTGCTGCATATGCTTTAGTCAGTCCTTGCTTTGTATTTTCTTCTTCCTGAATTGAGGCAGTTCTGAAGACTGCAAGTTGATGTTAACTGAAACTGCTTCATGACTGTAGGTTGTAGTATTTTTGCATTTAGTGTTGGAATAAATTTTAGATTAGTTTTTATGGTAAAATTTTAGTAAACAATTCAAAACATCCTCTAATGTTTATCTGAAGTGAAGGTCTTAATCTCTACTGATTAAAGCATTGGAAAATATTGCTGATTGCTTCATTAAGCTTTTTACTGATTACTACTGTGAAGTTCCCCTTCCCCCTCATTAGGAGGCAAGGGGAAAACAAGAACTGTACATGAAGTTTTGAAAAGAGATCGGCTGAGTGATGGACTTTTGGAAATTTAAAATTGAGATGAATTGGATTTAGTAGCTTAGAATATCTGAAAGTATATATTTGTCGTGGAAACATTCAATTGTCTTTTTATGTGTGTGCATTGAAGGTATCCTGAATTAGCAACTGTGTGCAGAAATCCCAATGCTCTAATTTTGTATCCTGGAGCTGAAGCAACTAATCTGGAAGAAGTTGCTTTGATGCCTTCTAGTCCATCTGTGATGATTATCATCGATGGAACATGGAGTCAGGCTAAAGATATATTTTATAAAAACTCTCTCTTCCGGCTTCCCAAGCAGGTAAGTTATTTTTTTAATGTATAAATATATATGTATTTTAATTTTTTTAATATGCATAATATGCTTGATTTCTGACCAACCGAAAAAGGAGCCTTTCAGTTAAGGAGGAAATGATGGAAATGCTGCCCCCTGTGTGCTTCCTCCCTGCCATTAGAACCAACTGTTAATATAAGGAGAACTTGTGCAATAAAAGTAACTACGTGATTATGAAAAAGATGACCTGCTAAATAGTAGGATTTTCACTTTATCACTTGACGTTTGATTTGTTGAGTTAATGCATCTAATATAATGAATCAACCCCCTTGCAAAACTGAGAGCTATTTTAATTTATGTAGAAAACTGTTGCCTTTCTGTTATCTGAGACATTCTAACATGTGCAATGAAATAGGCTTTTTCTTCCCTGGACAAGTGCTTTGTATTGCTTCCTTATTGTTAATAGGGAAGCAGAAAGTAGAATATTGCAGTCACTTATGAAAACGTCACCTTCTGAATTTTGATGAACTTCCTGTAGAATTTGAAGCCATTTTTTTGGGGTGGGGGTGGGGGGGTGGCACACTGCCTCTGTCTCCAACCCTGAACTGCCAATAAAATTTAAGCTGTGGTGGTGTAATTGTTATAGTTCTCCCTGCCATTATTAAATATCCTACCTTATATCATCTTATTAAAACTGATGGATGTGGGTCTTGTTGCTGCATTATGAGTAGTATGACACTATGTTCCAGGCATTTTTAATGGAGAACTGAATGTGGCTTTGGCATCAGGAATTTTGCCTGTAGGCTTTGAAGGTAAAGCTTAATTTCATGTGACTCAGTCACGGCTGTTCAAGAAATTTTTCTCCTGTTACTAGATTGAACTTGTTTTATATATATTATATAAACACATTAGGCTGTATTCTTTTATGCTACTGTGCTGTACCTGGGTTAAATGCCCGTTTTACAGATCTTCTAGGGAAGGTGCTCATTTGGCATACTTGCAGTTGTGTCCAGATTGTTCTTTTCTTGATTAACAGTTACATTGGCAGCTGATGAAAGATGAGTAATAGGCTTTCTGGAGTGTTTTCGAGGAACTGAGTTCATAGTGGGGATGGTGGTGGTGGTCCAGGAAATACAGACAACTGAGACCCTTGTGATGTTTTTAAACTGTATTGGCATGTGCGTTTTTGTTCTTCCTTTCTATACTGGAAGATGTGGAAGTAGCTACTTCTCAAGTCCTGAAAAAATTTAAGGAGACTATATGCACAGGGGATCTGTGTGGTGAAGGCTGTAGTGTTTTGTGACCTGGTTATGGTACAGATATTCTTGTTACTTCTCCTTTGATAAATTTATGAAAAATCTAAGCACTGAACTGGCATGGCCAAGTTCATATTCAAGTCCGTATCTGACGCGGAGGCATGGAAAAGTGAGCAGTTTTCTTCGGATCAAAATAAGAGGCAGTACTTTGTCCTCATCTCTTGGTTTCTTGTAGCTGGAGTTATGTCTAGAATATTTCTCCCCATATATGGGTGTAGTAGTTGGGACTCAGAGGACGATTTTTCAACATGTACACAAATTGAACCCTAGGTGGTATAAACAGGACTTTTGCTTCTCTTTCTGAAGTGTTGCTATGAGATGATTTTGTTGTCCAGGTGTAATTTGTTAACAGAGTTTGTATATTCTCTCGGGGTGTTATAGGAGTATGCCATGGAAAAAATTGATATTCCCACTATTAGTAACAGAACAAATTGTCTTCATTACTGAATTTTGTTTTCATCAGTGAAGACTGGCTGTGTCCTTCTGGGGATGAACAAACTGGCAACTTGCAAACTTGTAAAAACCAAACCCTTATTGCCCTAGGATGTTAGAGTAGTTTAAATGGAATACTGTTAGTTAACATGCTGTCAATTCAAAAACCAGGTTGCTGTATGTTTAAGTTGCAAATTTCATTTAGAAGGTGAAATCTCCATTTTATATCAGTGGGAGTTGCGTCTGGGCTCTTACTGTAGTATAACAGTTACATTATGTTGGTGCAAGTGAAAGGCAAAATAAATCTTAAGTTTTAGTCCAATTATTTTTGTTTCCAGAGAAAGATGGTAAGACAGATGAAATCTACAACTAGGAACTTACGGAATTCGTTTCAATGTATCTCAATTCCACTGCAGTTTTATGAGTAGATTTTATAGAATTTATTTTACTGCAACTCATTTCAAATTCTGTAGAACACTTGTCGTAGCCTGACGCACCTGACCGCTGATATATGATTTGCCTTTAAGTGAGAAAATGTTTCAATTCAGAGTCTCCTTAGTTGCACCCTACCAAATTTGTGGGTAAGTCACACATCTCTAATTCTGTAAGCTACTTATTCTCAATCCAGAGTGTATTCTCAAACTAGAAAAATCAGATAAGTCATTTCTCTTAATACATTCCCTTGGAGGAAGGGAGATAAAGGAGAAACTTGGTCTTTTTTAAATTGTCTCTTTTCATAACTTTTTGAATTATTTCTAGTTTTATTAGCCAGAAACTAAGTATTCCTGTGCTTTTACAGCTTTAATCTACTTAGTCCATGTTAAAAAAAGAGAAATCTCTTACAGATAAGATCCAATGGTTACAGCAGTTCAACTCCAGCCTGCTATTCTACAGCAGACCTTTTGAATTAATTTGTTCTCTAATTGATTTCCCTTATTTGAAAATGAACTTGGAGAATAGCTTAGCTGGCTTTCTTTGCCTTACCTTTTGCTTGCCTTCTCTTATATCCTTGCTGCTGACTGAACTGTCTCTCTGTGATTGCATGTAAGAGGCAATCTCTTCAAAAGCTGGGACAAGCAGAAGGGGGTGGATGTTTTCTAAAGTGTTTTTCTGTTTTGTCCAGTTACTCAGAGTGACTAATTCTTTTCTTTTGTGTGTCAGTCAACCATCTGTGTTTGGTGGGCTGAAGTTCATGCTGCCTTAATCTATGAAGCTGAAACCTAATCATCCTGTCAGGTTCCTTTTTGCTGACAGTTGGATTGGCTTCTGCAATGGAACTTGATTTTTTTGGAAGAGCAGTTATTGAGCTGTATTGCAGGTGATGACTCCTTTATGACATTTAACTACTAGCTATGTCTCCCCATCGTTAATGCTGTTGGCAGATCAGATCAGTAGGAGCCTTATGACAAGAGAGGATGCTGAGTAGATAATCAGTGTTTGTCATCTACCTCTTTATCAAGATATCTTCTTCCATTTCTCTTTCAAGATGTTGATAAGAGTGAGTAACCTCTAGGTTTTTCACTTACTCAGCTTACGTTACTGTTATTTCTTAATCTTTAAGCTCCTTTCTCTGAGGAGTATGACTGGAAGAGCTGACTGATCTTGTCTTTCAGATCTTGTTTTTAACTGTTTAAGGCTATACTGTATAAGCTTATTGTCATGGCAGAACCTATTTCTTGTTCTGTATTGTAAACTATGAAATCTCATTTTTGTCCAAACAGTTGTTAGCATGTAAGCTAATTTTCATTTCTGAATGACTCCTTGAAATAAAAATATCTGAACTGGAAGAAAATGACAGTATCTTCCTTTTTTAGGAAAAGGTCAAGAAGTGACAGACTATTAAGGTACAAGCTTAAGCTTAATGAAACTCGGCTATGATTTTATTCCTTCTTTGCTCTCATTTTAGCCTACTCCCTTGTCACACGTTATTGCTGAGGAAAACAATTCATGAGCTAACCAACTACTAAATCAATGTTTGATCACAGCAGATAACTCTTCAGAATAATTAAGATAGTTAAAAAAAAAATGCAGGGTGTAGTTGCATATTCTGATGGGGAAAAATATTGGAAATTAGGAATATACTTGGAAGGTAATTTAACAGCTGTATGCTAGAATTTTGTTGCCAGTGTTATGCGTCCATGCTGCCTAAGAACCATAGCATTATTAAAACGAGTGTAAAGTCATGCATAAACCAGCTAATTTCAGTGATTACTAACAAATCAAAAGGGATATAGCCAGCCAGTTTTGTCCAATATTTGAAAAAATTTAAGCACAGAACTGAACTGCTCAAATATGCTGCCAAGTATGATGTAGGGGGACAGAACTTATTTTTTTAATGTATGAAGCTAAAATGTTTGTTTTAACCTACCAAACTTAACATTAAATCAATAAGGAACAGAAAAAAACAAAACCTGGGAACAAATTAACCTCTCACTTGAAATAGATAAATGTGATTATAGTGATGTAATTAAAACATAATTTGATTCTTCTCCCTCAAGCTGTATTCCTTAATTACAGCTTTTATTGGCCATTGAACAGTATTGTACGCACCTTTTCATGGTGTGTAAGCTATTTGGGTCAGGAACCCATTTTGACATGTCTGGTCTGGATACTGTGCATGAACATTTCTGATGTTTGGTTACGCTATTAGTTGTATGACAATCTTTTGGGTAAATAGAATCTGCATAGAGAATTTCAGTAATCCAAGTAGAAGAACTCTTACCAATTTTTGAATTGGAGCCTTAATTTCCTTAATTTCCTTAATTTAAAAAGAGGAAAGACAGAAAGCAACTTGTGAAGAAAATAAATGTTAGTTAGAAAACTTTGTAGGGATGACTTTTGTGTGTGTGTGTGTGTGTGTATCTCCTGACATACTAGTCATCCAAATTCTTTGTTTCTGATTGTAGCAAGTATCTGAAGGCACAAAAAAGTTACTAATCTGACTTGTACATCACCTTTATGGAAAAGCTCATTGTTGAAAATAAACTCTGTTCTTTTGAAAATCCAAAGGGGTTTAATTATGCATTTCTAACAAAATCCAGAAATGTTCTCTTGGGCCTTTTGGAAAATCTAAGTGGTTTGATCTTATGAGTGAAAGAATTTATAGGTAACATTTTGGAGGTCATAGAAAGTATTTAATAATTAAGGCAGAAGTCCACAGAGACTCTGAAAATGATATCAAGTCTGTAAATGCAGGCCTTGCAATATGTTGTAGAATTTACTTTGTTCCTTCTAGACTTTCTTATGTTTTATGATCAACTTCTTTCATTTTCCATGTGGGACTGCTTCTTCATGCACTTTTCTTTCATACCAGGCCCCTTGTGAAAGTCTGCTGGAGGATATATAGGCAATCCAGCTAGAGAGCATAGCCTGAAAGCCAAGGAGTGGGTGGGAAAGTTTAGTTCAGGCTTCAGGAGAGCTGATCTAGAGGAAATGTAGGAAGTTTGCTTAGACCCTTATGTAAATCCCTTAAGGAAATGTGAGCGTTTCAGAAAGCAGTTAAGTTCTTTCAGAAGACTCGAGAGAGGATGGATGTATTTGAGATCCTGCAGAATTTATGAAGGAATGAAAGAAACCCTGAAGGAAAGGGCTGAAATCCTACAATTTGTGTTCTTTATTACACCAATTATTGACTTAACATCCTGGCACACGACATCTGCCTTCCCCACAAGCAGTATTAGCTGTTTACTCTTTTCCTCTTCTTATTCAGTTTGTAACTAATGCGTTCCTTGCTATGAGATTCATTAGTCTGATTAAATGTTGATGCGGCTTTTCACATAACTCTTACTGACTCTCTTGACTTCTCTCGAGTCAGTCCCAGCTTTGTATTTAACTTCTTCCTTGTGTTGTTTGTAGATGAACACTCAAAATTTAAAGCTTTTCTTGAAGCTCTGACAAGAACAGAAAACATTTTATGATGGCTTGGCTTTACTGGGTTTTGTTCTAGTTTTAACATTTCATGACACTGAAGGTTAAGATAAAGTCTAAAGTGTTGTTTCCTTTATGGTCTGAAGCATCATCTAAATACAAAAATTTATGGGCTATCTACCTTATTTTCTTGCTTTCTAGTCAATGTCATCATCCTTGAAGGTAAAGCATAAGGACAAATATTTTATATCTCTGAATAAAATTCAGAAGACAATATACATGCTTCTAAATATGTTTTGATTTCTGACACTTCAATTCGTGGCATGGGTCAACACAGATGTGATTATGACATCAGACAATATATAATGGAGAAACTTAAGCAGGTGCCAGGAGGAAGAGTTAGCCCTATGCAGGACTGCTGCCTTAAAATACGTAGAATTTAAATGCTTGAGGAAAAACAGTAGACTTTCTATTTAAGATGAGGAGTTCTAACTGGAGTGCTCAGCATGGTTGCACAAGTTTGAAAGGCTCTCCAACTAAAACAGAGTACAATCAAAGCAGATAATATATTCTTTTCACTCCATTTTAGATTGGTAGCCTTTTTCAGGGAACCAAGCTTGTTCGTTTTACTTCTGATTTCTATATGCTGATATTGAATGTACAAGAAACTCGCATTTCTTTGGTTTAACTAATTTAACAGGTGTCTCTGACATTGTTGGACCTAAATTTATAGGAGGCTTGTGACAGAAATACAACCTAGACCTTCAGAGTTGTTTTAGTTCTGTAGCATTGAAAGGATTTTTCCTTTTTCATCTAACACTTCATTTTTCTGTAATCTATGAATATGTGAATTTTTATTTTGAATTTGTTCGGTCTTGGAAACTTAGTGGAAAACGTGCAGTGAGTTCTTTCTAGGTGTGAACTTTACACCCAGTTATGCATTGAACTGCGTTTTGAAAGCAAAGTGGAGTAAAGAGTGTTTTGCCTGAGTTGCTCCCCCTTGCTGAAACTGAAGGACTGCCTATTATATTATCTGTGAGTATAGTCAGCTCTGAGAGGGGAGAAGCAGGGCAGATTGTGTTTGCCTTTACATGTTTCTCAATTATTTATGTAGGATGAGCAAATTGGGATCTTCAGTTTATTTCTGAAACTTGTTCCTCTTCATATTTTGTGTGAATACCATATTTAGTTTCAGAAGTTTGCTGCTTGGTGCTTTGACGGAAATAAATCTTCCTGGCAAAATGGGCTCTTGCACCTGGTTGAGTTGATAGGATAAAACCTGTATCCTTTACAGGACTCTCTACTTTGATAGTGATATGCTATAACTACTGCAGTCTTAGCAGTCAGGGTTATGGCTTTAAAGCATGTAGCAATAGCTTTCTGTTGTCATTCTCTAGTTCTCTATGCTTTCCAATTATAGAATTAGTGCATATTAAAATGAAGTTTTTAAAGCATTATTCTTAAAATTAAAAATGCTTCTGAAAAAATCCTATATATCAGTCATTGCACTTCCTGACAATATCATGGAATATGCTTGTGTAACTAAGTTAGTTAGCAGACCCTTGCAGTAGCAAGCTGAGTTTAAAAATGATGAAATGTAGCTTGGGGGGGGAGGAGGGTATGTAGATACATATATATAGGATATGTGTGTATGTAGATACATATATATAGGTGTCTTGGATTTTAGTGCATGTTCAGATTTTTACCTCTTGCAATAAATTTGCAGTGTCAAAGGCAGAATGCAAGTCAAAGCACTTCACATTAATTGGGGAAAAAAACCTTGAAATCTTAGGAATAAATTAATGCAGAGAACTCAAATATAAAACATTTTCTGAGAATAAATTTTTGAAAGAGGGAGAGTGGGCCATGTTAGCCTTAGTGGTATGCTGCTGCTGGTATGAGAGCCATATGGAGGCAGCCTTCTCATATGTGATGGATCCTTATCTATTAGCTATTCGCTATGGGTTTTAAGATGCCTAAATTTGAGGAAGAATGCTTTTTTCTTCACTAATAATGCTTTCTGGGGTGCTTCAAACAGGGATCTAAATTCAGGTTATTTTTTTCTCGTGGATTAAAAACAGACAAAGCTTCTTGGGAAGAGCAGAAAAGGAACCTGACTTGTTCCATTATATAGCTCCTTTGTAACTTTCACATGTTGTCAATTCCTTTGTGATAAAATTTCTGCCTTCTTGCTTCTGACACTTATTATGCTTTCAGATAGGTGCTGTTCCTTAGTTCGGTGTTACAATCACAAATGCAATGTTTTAGCCTCCTGATAAGGAGGTCTTTCTGAAAAACTGTAGGTCCTTTTGGAAAATAGAAGGGTTTAATAGGTAAAATTCATAGCATCAGGGGAAAATAAAGAGCATTTAATTTAGAGATGGGAAACGCGTAGATCCTTCTAGCTGGGGAAACAGATTTATTTAAGCTCCTCGCTTTGAGGCTGAATGCTGGGGCTTAAGCATGACATAAAACTCACCAGTAGGAGTGCTCGGAGGGGCTTGCTGGGTTGCTCAAGCTGCTACCTGAATGTATAGAGTGGTCACCAATGTTTCAAAACAAGTTTTGTTTAAGAGCTGTAGCCAAAGGTTTCTTGTTCATAAGCAAGACAATTTGAAAGCTTATCAGAAAATATGCCCATCTCTTGTACCGCTATTGCTAGCGAGGAGGTAAGTTCCTCCTGTTTTGCACAGCAAAGCCATATTGAATGGTTTAATAGAACATCCTTAACGGAGACCATCACAGTCAGTGCCATGGCAGGAACTTCTGGCTGTGCAGATCTGAAAGTAGCTGGGGAAGGTGAAACTAATTGTGCTTTTTTTCCCCCTCCCCCACTGTTACAGTTGAGTGTAAAAAGCTCATGTCTGAGGTTAGTGCATGCAGATAGCTTAACTTTAGCATGTGGTTTGACAGTAATAAAACTCAGGCAAGTCATCTTGAGGCTATAATAAGAAACAACAAGACTAGAGGCTGCCACGGGAAGCTATTGATTTGGTGTAACTGGATATTTGTAGTGTTTTGGTGAAGTACAAGCTTACAGCAGTTTTGTCCTCAGCATTTCAGATTTTTAGGACCGATATGGTACTCTTAAGGCAGACCTGGTTAGTGGTTTAGGGAAAAAAAGGCCAAACCTTTGGAAAATATTTCATTAGAGAGGCTTCATCCTTTTGCAGTCAGAAGTGTGCGAAGAATATTTAGAATAGATGCTTTTTGTGCACGGAACAAAAACAATTATGCTCTTTTCAGATTACTTATATAAAAATCAAAAAAATTCTCTCCTAGTATGATCTATGTTTGCACTCATTCTGGTGTGTGTGCAATCTGTATCTGCACAACAGGTTCTTGTAATTGCTTAGTTATAGAATTAATGAATATCAAGTAATATTCTAGTTATTTCAAAATACTTTTTTGCTCTTTGAGCTCTTAACTGTTAAGGAAGGACTAATAGCTTAGTTTTAGGTGTACTAACTGGCACTAATGATTGTGCTTGTAACTGAGGGGTTTCCCGAAAGATCATTTTCAACCAGGTTCAAGTTAAATTATTTAGGCGGACCTCTGGCTCTGGGATGTGTACTTGTAGTTACACTTACTGCTTTCCTGTGTAACATGTTTCTTTTCCCCAGTGACCATCTCCAGCTTTGGAGAAGATATGGTTAGCATATGACTAAATGCATGATTGGTAAGTAACTTAACTGTGTTTTATTGGATATTGATTTTATCGGATACTCATTTAATGACTGCTTATAAATACGGACATACATAGCTGAAGGTTATTTGTGCGTATACCTACCTAATTTGACACTAAAATCAGTTTTGTTAGGACAGCAGACTTTTGCCGTAAACTTAGCAGTAGGTACCTTCCTCACACTTTCAGTGCTGCTTTGGGGTCAGTATAGATGAGCTATACCACATGTGACTTAACCTGGTATGATGTGCGTCATCTTCAGTTAATGCACTGCTGCGTGACTGACTTGGGGCAAACAAGTTGGTTTATGGGACCGTGAGAATCCCGTATTTTAGCAATAGCCTTAGATCATGGCTTGAGTGCAGCTGCAACTTTTAGGATTTTGAGCTCAGTGTTATGTGTATGCTATTTGTACATGCTGCTACTTAATTGGATACATGTTATATCCAGCAATATGCCTGTATAAGCAGACAGGGAGCATGTCAGCTTTAATTATTTGCTGATATTGCATCCTTACATGAAGTAGCACAGATGTATTGAGTTTCTGCTAGTGCTAGGGCATGTATAACTTCATGGTAATATCTTGATTATAAAGGTATATAATACTGAAAGACACAAGTTACCAGGGTGTAGTATTAGTCTTAAGTCTTGGTATTGGTGGTGGTGTCCTCTGTCCCCCTCTGCAGTGTTCAGCACAGCCCTGTTGTCCACCTGCTCTCAGTGTGCTTTATGATGTGTGCCAACTCAGCGGTTACAATTATTGAAACATGAAATGTATTTTAGGGTAACTTTTAATGACTTTAGCATCCTAGATTTTAAGCCAATTAGAATATTTGATTGCAGACTGGGGTGGGGAGAGTACATTCATACGTAAGACTAAATCATGTGAAAAGATCTACTAGAGTTATAAATTTAAGTTGAAGCAGGATGTTGGTAAGGGAAAAACATATATTCAGTGACAATCTCATTCCATATGAATCAGAAATACAATTTTCTGATTGCAGCAACAATAATGGCTTGATTGCTAAAATTGTTTTTTTGCATAGATGGCAGATGTCTTGTGAGAATGAAAATGGTTTGCTCCCCAAGTCAAATAATGTTAGAGATGTAAGTAAATGACATCTTTGTTTACACTTTTAAATCTCCGATTTACAGCCTGACATCATCCTTTCTTATATCTCGTGCTTTCTTCTGCCGTGTCTTTCACAATCAAATTATTGATTGTCAAAACACAAAAGGTTTCTTGTAAAATTCTGAAATCCTCTGTAATGCAAAAGGGACTTGAAAGAAACTGTAGTAGTGTGACAAAAAAAGATATAGTGGACATAAAGTAAGATAATATGCCAAGGAAATTTGGGGCAAGTGGATAGTAGTATTGACTATATAGTCAGGAACAGTTTTCCATTTCTGAGACAGTGGTGCTAATGGTGGTAAGTGGAGGTAGAGATGAGTGGGTTCTGGGTTTTGTTGCTGAGCTGAAACATGCATTTGCTGGATACTCTCATCATTCCAACTCTAGGTTATTGGTGGCAGTCCCAACTCTGTATATGTTTCTTTTTCTAAAAGAACAGTATTGATATTTCTTCATTAAAGACTGCCTTTGACTTTTTAATGGTGGAGAGATCTTAAGGATAAGATGGTAGGCAGAGAATAGTATTTTGCATACTAAGTGGAATTCTGAAAAGGTCCCATTGAAGTTGTTACTCCTAGGTGTTGAGTTTTTTTGGTTCAATGATTTTAAATGAAGAGACCAACTATATTTTTTCCGAAACTTTCATAATTTCATAAGAATTAGTGATATTTAATAAGTGATGTAATATTAAAAGATACAGTAAAAAAAGCGGAACATTTCAATCTAAGAAGTAGTAAAATACATTTGCATACTATGGGAAATCATTTGCTGTCTACAGAGCCAAACTACTAGTACTGCAGGATTTTTTAATATTAGGCTAGATATGAAGTCATGAGTAAATCATGTGATTTTTAAAGAAACTTAATTTACCTATAGCAGTTTTCTTTTTTTGAAAAATTATGCTTGCATAAACAGGTAAGAGCAGATGGCAATTTTAATCTGGAGCCCTCCTTATGTGGATATGGATAAAAGCATATAAATGCATGGTGGCCCTGAAATTCAAGAATCACAGAATGGTTGAGGTTGGAAGGGACCTCTGGAGATCATCTAGTCCAACCTCCCTGCTCAAGCAAGGTCCTCTAGAGCATATTGCCCAGGGTCACATCCAGACGGGAATAATCGGCCCTCCAAATGCTGATTGCTGCAGGGCACTATGTGCTTTCAGTTGTAGTATGTGGCTTTATAAAGAACTCAAGACTTGACAAAACTGAACTGTTAGTTTTAGTTTATCATGGGGGCAGATAAGATGCTCTTTGTGAGAAAGTTTTGAAGCTTTTCTGAGTTTTGTGGAGCAGTGCTGCAAATGATCACACTGAGCTTTTGCGGGGGGGAAAATGTGAGCAGACAGCAGGAATATCAAAAAGATCCCTAGCGGGTTTCTGGATAGTGTAAATTTGCTTCTTTGTGCAAACTTGAACCCTGCATTGCATGGGTCACAGCCTTATAATAATAGTGGTTATAGCCTGTCTGAATTAATACTCCACATTTTCTATCTGATCTTTCTTTAAGGGAAAAGAATATGCTACTGTTCCTTCCCTTTTTACTGCAATTGCATTCCAAGTCCTGTTTTAAGAGTTTTAAACTTTTACTGAAAATGAAGTCCACTGACTTGTGGAGCATTAAGGATCAATTTAATAAGTATATTAAAGTAACTCTCAAACCAACAGATGTGTTGGTTGTTACTAAGTTACTAGAGCTAATATCAGTGTTTGTGTTCTAGCTTTATGTACTAGTTGATACCTGCAGATACTCAGAAGAGCTGGAGCTGTCCAGTGTTGTAACAACACTGGTATAGTTCTCCAATGCAGGTATAACTTTCTGTGAAACAAATTATTTTCCCATATTCAAGTGGGAGCTAAGTGGCTTCACTCCCTTGATCAAGTTTAAAAATCATATATAATGATTTGAGTATGAGTTAAGTTTTATTTGAGCAATCCTGGTAGTACAGTAGTGAACCACATCTAGTGCTGTGACTCCAAGTAGTTATCTCTCAGACAAGTAGTACACGTTTAAGACACCAATTGAGTATGGAGCAGTACAAAGATAAGTAGGTTAGGTTTAAGCACTGCCTAAACAACAGTGTAGTAAACTAATTTAGGTTAATTTAGGCAGAAATGAATTAGAGCTACTTGTGCAATCCACTACGGTTGATAAGATCAACAAGCTATTCAATTGTTGAAATTAGCAGTCAGGTGGTAAAAGATAGTTCCAGAAAAGTTTGGAAGCACACAAACTCTTGCAGCTTAAGTTTTGTTCACCCTATGAATTAAATTTTGTTAACCGTATGACTCTTGTCTGTGTTTCTCCTTCTGCACTGTTGGCTACTGTCTTGCTTAATGCGGTTTTTCTTGGCTGTTTTCTTTCTGCAGTTTTGTTCTTGTCTTGATGAGAAGCATGGGACAGTGATTTTGTAGCTGTGAACTCCTTCAGTTGTGAGCCCAATGTTCCTCCTGCTTTCTAACTTTCTGTCTTGCAATCAATTAAGATAACTATCTATGCTGGCTTTTAATAGTCTCCAATTGCTGAACTTAGCGAAAGAGCTAACCAAAAACTTGAAGCACGTGAAAGCAAAGACTCACTCATGGGCAAGGAGTGCATTTTACTTGTGTTTAAATATTCTGTGAATGGTTCTGTATTGGAATGATTTTTTTCATGTTCTCAAAGTTTGGGTTGATAATGCAATTATGCAAAATCAAAATGATAAGAATATCATTATATTTGTAACTTAGGAAGGCATTTTTATGTTTCAGAAAGAGAATGAGGTAGATACAACAACAACAATATAAAGAAGAAATATTAAGGGAGAAGAGAATATGATACCTTTAGGGGTTACTTATAAATGAAAACTGTTGGTTGCTATTAATCTTCTGAAATAATGATTTCAACTTCTGACTGGAATGCTTTATAGGTAGAAAATATTTTTAGTAGTTAAGAGGATAATCAGTTCTTAATTGCAAGATATACTACAAAGACAGTAAATTGGAGGCATTAAAGGATCACATTGAATTATTTGTTATTGCTTCACTGGTCTTGGATAACAAACAGTTAGACTGAATGATTTTAAAGATGATGTTGACTATTTTAATGAACTTTGTTTTAAATTAGTATTAAAATCTGCATGTCTTCAGTAAAAAGCTGTAGAAATAAATAGCTCAGTCAGCAAAGCCAGTTCCTTTGAAAATATTCTTTAAAGAAATTCCTATTTGACTCTTGCAGAAAGTGCCAGAGGAGATATATTTATGGTGGTAATGTATTTAATTTTACCAGAAATATTTAAAAGGACTAGCTTCATTTATATCTTGATCCAGCGTTGTTCTGATTGTCTGATCTTTTTCTAAATAGAACCTTGGAAAAAACAGCAGCTTGTATGAGATGCATGGTTTAAGGTGACTTTTGTAGTTCGATAATATGATTACTTTGATTGCTTTGTACTCTGAACTGGCACCCTTTAGAGAAGCACATCATCCCAGGATGTTTTGCATAGCCACAACTAAGGAAGAGGCCGCAAACATCAGGGTTTGCACTGCAGGCTTGCTTGCAACAGCTGTCGTGGTTGGCAAAGGTGGTACAGAAAAAGTATTGCATTAACTTGGCCCAGCGGATGTAATTCGTTGAGGGAAGAACGAGCTAGTTTGCACAGCAGGCAAGCTTGGCACAGTTCGGCAGCTGGTGTATTGTATGAAGCACTCGCAGAGCACCATGGGTGAAACCCTCCATTTATGAGGAGACAGACATGGCATAGTGGAAACAGATGGCTAAAAAAACCGTATGACCTTCTACTACTTCGTCACCCAAAAGGGTTGAGAAAAACAACCTATGGACAAGCACAGAAATAAAACATGGATGCGTTATCCCAAATATTTTATGAATAAAATTTTTACTCTTTGTGGCACTTGCTAGAAGTAGAGAGTGAATGAGTGAGTATTATTTATACATTTGTATTTCTTGGTCCAGTGAGTGTTATTTATACTTTAGTATTTCTTGGTCCATTGTTGTCAATCTGTGCACCTGCTGGCAAATACCTGAAAAGGATTATTTTTGCAGCCTGAACTCTTGTGTTCCTTCGTGAAATGGCTACCAAACAGCTCTGTAATACTTATGTTGCTGTTCATACTGCAGGCTTCCAAAAAGAATCATCCGTCTCTAAAAAAATGTTAAGCTTTGGAAGTGCTACACAATTGATGTTGAGAATTGGGGAAGGGGAGGATTTCACATACTGGTCTTCAAGTATCAAAAAATAAGCTAGATGTACACTGGTGTATGAAAACTGAGTCTTGCCTTCTAATGTTAAGCTAAAATCTATCTAGCCAACTGTCAAGAGAAATGCAGTCCCTGATATTCTGGAAAGGGACATAAAGTGTAGCTCAGTTAGTAGCTTTGCTTTTTCCTCCTTTTATGCATAATACTTATACCTGAGAATCTGTAATTCTGCCTTGACATCTTGCACTCACCAAGTACTTTTTTTAATGCATTAGAAGAGCACCATGTGTTTTCATGAAGTTAAGAGTGTTTCAGCTGTTGTAGTGTTGCCACTTGCATAGGTGGTATGGCCTTTTTGCTTCTAGCTGTATTTACTCTAATTCTGAATACTGCCCCTGCTTGTGTGGTGGGAGGCAGTTTGAGGCTGGAGGCTGGGGAGGGCATTCATATTCACTTTTGCTCTATAATTCTTGACTTATGTGCTGCTCTGCTATTTTATGCTGCTGGTATTATGCCTATTATGCCAGTAAATCATCCTGTTCATTATAGCATTGCCGTTATACAGACTTTCAGCACCTCATCTTTTCTCATCAGCCTTTTAGCAACTTCGGATATATCTGTTCTTGTTTGGCCTATTTTCTTTGTTATATTAAATTTGGTATCATCAGCTAAAATCTAGTTTCTTACAGCAGATTTTAACACTTCAGGTTTACCTTACATTTCAGCTTGCACTGTATGTAGTAATCTGCTAGACGGGTAATGAACACGTGTGAGTGTATGTCATTGTTTCCAGCTAGTTCTCAAATGAGTTGCTGTCTTGAGATCTGAGATAAGATTATGCTTATGATCTGTCTTGCTCTTCTGTCCCTCCCCAGCCTTCTATCTCAGAGTCCTACTTTTTCCTGTCAGCTAGCTTCCTCAGAGCCCAGGACATGGCTTGTAAAGATGTAACAGAATTATGTGCTTACTTAATTGAGCTTATATTTAAAACAAAAAAATAAAAAAAAAAACTTTGGGATCATGGCTCCCTGGTAAAACAGACTCATTGTAATCAGCATATTAACAGTTGAAAATGATTTATTTCTTCTCTTAGAAAAGAAGTGAGAGTACCAAACACCAGCCAGAACATACAGCAGAAGCACTCCAGGATGACAACAGTATGTAAATGCATAGATAGATTGCCGCTCAGAGGTTTTGGCAAGCAATGTGTGCAGTAATTGTAGTGAATATTTAGACTTTGGAGTTAATGTGCATCAGAAACACTTTAGCATGAGGTTGCCATGCACAAAGGAGGTGTTTTTTGTTGAGGGCAGGGTCCTTTAAGATCTTAATTATCTCTTTATTGATCCATACACTTAATACTTGGCACACACAACATTTGAGGGGATAGAAAAAATAAGTTAGGTGAAAAGATCAAATAGTGTTGGGAGCAATAAACCAGCAGGAGGTTGACATGGAGGCTCTGAAACTTGATGGGGCTCTAGGTGGACAGGGCAGTACAAATAAAGTAGCAACTGGTAGTGAAAAATGCATAGCCCACCAGAGAATACATTCTGGAAAGGCCAAAAGAAACCATTTTTCCGAGAGCTTTCCATTTCATCTTTTCACGATGTTAACGCAACTAATATTGCAGGAGTAGTCCTTCACTGTTAATGGCGTTGTGCACGTATATTGTTTCCTCAGTGTATGGACATTCTATTGTTTTTTATTTATTGTCTTTTTTAATTAAGGTGCTTTCTGAACAGTAATGCTCACTTCTCTTCTCCTGCAAATTCATTAATTTACCAGGAGCCTTTTTGTTGTCCTTGAATATGTTTAATATAAACTAGTTCAAAGAAAACAAATAAGCCAATAATTTGCTCTTATATTTCCTATTTGCAGTTGCTTCTGTTTTTTCTTCATCTTTTTTGTTTTATCTTTTCAATGCTTTTTGTTACTGGATCTCTTTTTTGACTCCTAAAATGTATGACTTGACTTATTGCTGTGATGTTCCCAAGTTCTGTAGCTGAACGCATTCCTTTTCTTATTTTAGTTTTATGTTCTAATATAAGCTGTGTTTTACTAGCTCTTCCCATATCATTTTAGAAGAAATAAAGATATTCTAAAAGTAGTCTTTCAGCATATGGGAAAGCTGTGTCATTTTTTTGGCCTCACTGCCTGGAAGTTCACAATGTCAAAATCTTTTATAGAAAACTATTTTGTTTCCAAAAAGTTTGTGATAAAAGTTCCTGCTGTTGATAAAGGTATTCTGCAGTCGTTCTGGAAGAGTTATGAATTTGCAGGGTTTAGTTATGAATCAAGGGGGTGACTATGTGTTTTAAGAGTAAAAATTTGAATGTAGCTTTCAGTGCTTACAAAGAAAAAATAGCACCAATTTGCTTCTCTTAGTCATTTGATAAATCAGTGACACTTATTTGAAAGTATCTTTACTTAGTATCTTACTATGCAAGTGAAGGATAGCAGAATTTAGTCCTTGGTTTTGAAATTTTGTTCTGTAGTCTTCCTCATACCTATTAGCAATTCCTAATTATTAATTTAAGGAAGTGCTCAATACTGTAAGTAGTGGCTTTCTTACAGCACTTGGGCTTGTCAGCTTAGGCTTTGGTAGTAATTCCTGTATCTGCTTAAAAAGATATTCTCATTTAAGGGCAGAACCCAAGAATATTGGATACCTAACTGTATTATCTGTATTTTTTGGACTTTACATACACACAAGACTATTCCAAATCTAGTCCTGAATTTGGAATTGCTAAATCAGCTCGTCCTTGGCAATACTTTCGTGGATGAAGATTTTTGCTTTCTAATCTCATTCAGTTAACGAACAGGAATGTTAACTGGAATAGGTTGAGGCTTATATTCACGAAATAAATCTTAAACACTTTATAGCTGCACCTACCAAGAAGAGAAACTTGTGCTAAAAAGGTACTAGTGCAGAAATCCTAGTTTTTCTCCTTTAAGCTAATTAAAAATGGGCTTTCACTTAGTTTGTTAGACAGCAATAATCAAATGTGGTGATAGATAAACCTAGAAGGTATAGAGATTAATCTCATGCAAGACTCTTAACAAGAAATCTATATAGCCTTACTTCCATAACATGTAATGTAATACCCATTCAGCTGTTGTTTGCACTTGGGTCTATTCCAGCTGAGTGGTCTTTTTATCTGTACCCCTCAGTGATTCTTACTGTTTGTTTTTTTCAAAACAGTGTTCTTACTGTCTTGTTTTTTTTTTTGACAACTGGTCTCTGATCTTTGAGGCACGGGTTAAAACTTGTCTTACAAATCCTGAAATGCAAAGTGGTGTTATGAGGCATGAGTGGTGAGGCTGGCAATGGATTGAAGAAATCCTAGTATGTTTCTTCAAAGACAGAAGAAGGTATGATTAACTCCTGAACACCAAGGCAAAAGTCTTTTCACCTGGAAACAGGATCAGTTCTTACAGTTGGCAGGAAAACTGTCTTTGGTCTATGAGCATTAGTTACAAAGTTTCTTTTCTACTAATTCATTAGCTGCATGGGAGATGGGGCAATTCTAAAAAGAGGCTACTTGACTGAAGCTTTGTGTTTTGTATGGGGTGTTTTTTCTGTGAGTTTTCTGAGATTACTTTCAATCCAACTAGCTCTTTTTTTTTTAGGCAGAGTGAAGAAAGTGTTAGAGTGAGGAAAAAATTATACAGAATTCAGGGACTTCACAAGGTCACAAGCAAGCAGCAGAGTTAAGGGGACTGAAGGATTTCATCTGTAAATCTCATAGTTTACCTGTCCATCTATTCATAAATCTATTTCACTGATTGCAATTAATTAGGGTTTATACATTTGTTTTAGCAATTATTAGTTAGACTCTTCAGCGGAATGGAAATGAAAAGGCCAAGTTATCTTTTTTGTAGCTTTACTAGGAAAATGTGTATGAATACCTAGCTGTGAATGAGATAGGAATAAATTTGTTTCAAATGCTGGAGTCCCTTGGACAAGAAGTGCTTATAGCTTTGAAAAAGGTGGGGGTGGGTGACTCACTAGTATCTTCCCTTGCTTTTGTTAATTTTGCAGTGGCTGCTTGACTATTATGTATGGAGAATTTTTTTTTATTACAACAGTCTTTCACAAGTCCTAATACACTGATGCAGAAAGGGATAAAAGCAAAATGTTTAGTATGTGGTCTGAGTTTAGAAGCCTTTGTTGCCCTTCCAGCCTTGGAAAAGTAATTTTGAGTTTTGTTAGCACATTGTGGCTCGTCTAGACACAAGTGATGTCAAACAGGATCTGATCACTTGGGTTTTGATCCGCACAAACTGTATTGTGAAAACTTGGGATGAAGAGATTGCAGGGTGTTACTGTTAAATCCCAGCACTGTGAATGATTAAGTATGAAATTAACTTCATATGCCTTGGTAGTCCAGTTGGGTTCAGCAGCAGTGCTTATATAAAGTTGCTGATTTGCATATATCTAAGGTCAATGCAATCATATTCATGCATATTTAGCTTTTATGAAAATACTGTCACCCTTTTTGGAAAATAGCTGCATTATTTTCTCATTTTACAGTTCTCATAAGTTTAATGGATTGTATTGTCTTTGGGAAAGCGTGCTTGCAGTGTGTGTACATACAGGTATATATGTGTGTATACATGTACATACACACTTTTTATACTGAACTTCATAATAAATCTTTGGTAAGAGAGTTGGAGACATTTAAATATGTGTATATGTATAAATACACATGTATATATCTCAGGATCAGAGCTATGCAAATAAAGATTAATTGTATTTCACCTTTAGCACCTGAAACTAGAAGTAATAAAAAATATATTTTAATTACCCTAAATTCTAAAAAAGCATGAAGGGGAATAGTGCTGTTCAAGGGTAGTACAAGTTAGATAGGAATTCAGTTCTGTCCAGTCCAATGAATTCCCTTTATTTTTCATACAGATTTAACTTCTGATATTTATGTTTAGTTGAGCAGTGTTGTACACAGTCTGTTTTGTCCCTGCTTCTGTCTTGTCTTCATTATTGTCCCTTCATAAGGGCTCTTTTGAACCCTTTTGAGTTTGTTTTGAGTCAAGTTACTGTCCAATTTTCCTAAGTAATGTTTGTTTTGGTTGGTGAGAGTATGAAACTTGTTAAAATGAGAAACAAATTTCTACAAGTAGATGAGTTTTCTGCTTTGACTGAATGTTACTGCTTAGCTCAGAGCCTAGTAATTCCATTCAGATTAGTTATTTGGTGATTCATGTTCTTGATCTCTCAGATCAGCAAGTATTAATATATGACCTTAAGAGTATTTGTTGCACATTTCTTCTGTAAAATATGGAACCCTTCTGTTAACTTTTTTCAGAAATTCCTTTTAATTTAGAGAAAAATAGTCATTTATAATATAGTTACTAATTTCCAGGCAGTAATATGAAGTGTAGGTGAGTTACTTTGGTTATTTTTTGAATAACTAATGTATATCTGTGTAAGTGTTTTCTTCATAATAAATGTCTTCCTTGTGCAGCCTAAATAAGGCTGAAGAGGAATAAGATCTTCCCCATTGCAGGTTGTGTAGTGCCACACATGCTTCAGCTTTTGCCAAGTTGTTAACCTTTGGATCCCTATTAGGTGGGAAACAATGGCTCTCACAAATGCTGTGGGTAATACCAAGTTCCCTAATGCAAAGGGATGTGGTTGGCCTTTTGTGCAATGCTTGATTTTTCTACAGGCCTTACAGAATCGTTCTTCTTGTTTTGGTGCTTAGCTGTATGGCTAAATTAAAGAGAGACAAAAATTTCCTTTAAAATAGTCATTAAGAGTGAGCTGGAGCCACAGCATTAGCTAATGTCATTAAAAAACCTGAGAGAAAGTTGCAGTTGCAGGAAGCTAAAGCCTACTGTGTTGTTTCATTATTACCGGGAACATATGGGTGGGCTAATACTAATTTTAGGATTACTTTTAATTTTTGAATACTGTTCTACACCAGAGGCATGCTTCCTCTCTTCAGGTGTTTCCTTTCTTCCCTGTAGCCTCAGCTCTTCAACCTGTTTGTATTATCTCCTTTTCTTTAGTTGCTCTTCAGCTTAATTTGCTTCAGATATGACTTTATTGCTAGATTCTAGGTCTTTATCCTTCAGACCCACTTCCTGCTTCCTTCCCCTGTGCTGGGACCTTAGGTTGCGAGGAGAGCAGGATGAGCTCCAAAATGCTCTGGGAGCAACACAAGGGTTTGCCTCTGTCCTGTGAGCAAAGTGGGAGCGTGGCTCCCTGACAGCACTCGGTGCCTGGGAGTTCATCTTACTAGAAGTATCAACCAGGGCGAGAATGCCTGCGAGAGGAGGTGTAATAGGTGGTCAGTTGTGGAGCATAATGCTTTCCCTTTGCTCCAGATTATCAGTGCTGAGTGTACTAAATATTTGGTGGGTTTCTCTCAAACGGCAGCAAAATTCTGAGTTCCAACCAAGTGCGTTCTCTCCCTGGCATACCAGGAAAAGGCCATGAGTCATGGGAGCTTCTGCTGCTGGAGATACTGCTTCACTGAAGTGCTTATAACCCAGCTAAAAAAAAGTGGGAGGGGAAGGGAAGCACACGTCTTTTATGCTGTCTCTCTGTGAGCTGGGGCTGTTAACTCAAGTATCCTAGCCAAATACTTCTCAAAGTAACCAGACAGTTTCTTAAACTAAATTCCCCTGTGGTTTCAATTGAATTATGTATTCCGTTAAGTGTTCTGTGTTATACAACCTGATAGTCTTGAAATCAGCTGTTAAAGTAGACAAGTGTTACTTATTAGTAGGTGAGGTAGATCCTACCATATGCTGTCTCTTTTCCAGTTACTCATATGCAATTTTAAGACTCCTGTGATAAAAGGTGCTTTGTATATGTACAATCATAAAACTAGCTCTCAAGAAGTTGCACTTTTACAGGTAAACATTTTTAAGCTGAGACCCTCAGAGCAGTTTGTTTAGGATCTCATTTGTCACAATGAGCTGCAGAGTTCCAGGATATTACACAAATGCTCTTTACTCAGCACTGAGTTTATAAAAGGATTGTTCTTGCAAAATATATTTCATTCCTTCTCTGGCTTTTGTATAGCTTTTCGAAAAGAATAAGGCCCTTGACTCCGTGCATAAGATGAACACAGTCCACTAAACATGCTTCAACTTGTAATCAGTAGAAGCAGATTTTCAAAAGTCTTTATTGATAACTTAAAATACCATAGTGCTCCGAAAACCCATCAGAGTACCTCAATACAATTGTCTCCCATACAAAGGTGAGGTTTGCAGAAAGTGTTATTGATGACAGGAAGGTATAACCTTTGACCTTAGACTGGTATTATAACCAGTTTGTCCTCTAAAAAGAGGAAAAAAGCCGTAGAAGTTGGCAACCTCGTGGTTTGGTGCATCTTGAGTGCCAGTCAATGAAAGAGAAATTGAATAAATCTTGACAATGTATTTGATTTGTGGGTCTTATCCTCAGCTTCTGAGAAACATGGCCAAATTGGTATGTTAAAATTAGAAGACAGTGCAATGAAATACATGTGAAACACTTAAGTGTTTCTGTTTCTTCCCCGTTGTTCACTGACTACCCTGGAATATCTGTGGGATCAGTGGCAGAAGGCTAGTCAGAACCCAAGGCACTGGTTCAGTTGCCGGTTCCTGAGTGTTTGGAGAGTTTGTGCCCTGCCTCGCAGCCCTCCACCTGCCAGCAATGGTTTTCTGGTATTTAACTGGAGCCTGTGGATTTGTAGCTCTGCTAGTTTGCACTTCGGTGTATCTACTTGCACAGTTGTAGTGGGAGCAATTGTAGGACTACAGGTCCCAGAAAGGAGCGTGTGTTCAACCATTCATCCTGATTCCAACGGAAGAAAAATACCTTGTTTCCACTGATTTGTTCTGTAAACACTTTTGATTTAGATCTATGCGACACCTTTGATTTTACTAAAAAATATCTCCTAGGAGAGCCTAGAGATCTGTAGGCTGTAGAAGACTTTGAAATCTTTGACAGTGAGCCGCTTTTCTTGTTTATGTTGGTGTTTTTAAATCATTTTTGTTGTTGTTGCAAGGAAACTGTTTTTGTTGAATAGGTAGCTCATACCTTGTGCTATATAATGAATTGAAAGATCAAGAAAAAATAAAAATGTGGCTTTGACTAGAAGTTAGAAATATGATTTCTCATTCTAAAATTTTTATGAGTGTGTCCAGATTGTACCTGCTGTATTAGAACTGAACCATTGAAGAAAATATCTTGGACCCTAAAGAGCAGAGTAGACTATGCCAGAACCAGTTTGAGCAGACTGGGGTAACAGTGAGAGAACTGAAAATTATCTTGGGTCAAGCCTTTATGTACAACAGCGATGCGATGCTGAGCAATCAACAGGATACTGTCCTTCAGACATTTAGATTAATTTGAATGACACAGGTACACTTTATTTGACCTGTGGTCCTAAGTACTTATTTCCTCTCTACAGTGACATTTTCTTTGTGACTTGGTCTTGGGTGGTTTGGCAGATCTCAAACATATGCCATTTTCATACTTGAATGTTGGGCAGAAGCATTCTTTGCTTTAAATTTGTTTCTTTGCCATTTTTTCATAAATATTTTTAAACTGTTTACTTTTATATATATATATGTGTGAATATCTTGCTGCTAGAACATTTCAAGAGTGAGTTTTGTAGTGTTGCATCCATGCTGAAGTTCTCATGGGATATGAAGACTCTGTAGTAAGGAAACTAGAATTAATCATTTTTTAACTGTGATTGACCTTGTTTTCAAATAATCTTGTAATTGAAGGATTTTCCCCCTCTTAAACTTTCTGCCATGTACCTTCATTTCCCCCCACCACTGAGATTTTCAGGAGCTGCTTCTGCTTTTTTCTTCCTTTTTCGGAGGAAGTGCTTGCTACCTTTTAACATATAATAAGGAAAAAAAGAAACCAGAGAAAGCAAAAGTAATTAGCAGATTCCAAAGAACAATGTCAGTATGCTGATACTACTTTTTGACACTGAGGTATTTAATTTTCCTTTTCAATTTTCTGATATTTGCAGGTGATTAAAGTTAAATAGCTGTGACAATACATGTAATTACATTTTCTTTCTTCGTTTCATGACCCTGTTCTGTAGATCTGTACTCTGCTCACTGACTGAATTTACTTGCAGCACTTTCCTCTTGCATTAATTATTGAAAGAATAGTGCTGCATAAAATATTGATCTGAATGTTGCCTGACATTCATTTTTGAAATGCAAGCAGAGCAAGAGGTAATACTGAGAACCGTTTCTGGATCTTTCCTTTCTCTAAATACAAAAATATGATGCATGAAAGAAATTTAACTAAACATGCATATTTATTTTATGACATGCTGGGCATGCACTGTAAAACTCCTACTTAAATGTGTATTTTTACATAGCATAATGCTACTATTATATAATTCATTTGTTATAGGTAAAAAGCTGCAGTTTCAGAAGCTGAGATTATAACTAGATGGTATTTCAATTATTTATAGGAAGTGTATAGTCCAAATCCTATTAGGTTAGTCCTGTCTTTTCTTTCATCTTAACTGTGAGGCCTTTCCTTTCCTTCAACTTCAGTCTTTTGGCTCTTAATTTTATCTTAGCTGTCAGGGGAAGCTCAAGCTGCCTTCTATTAAAAGAATTCAACCGACTATCTTAAAACCAGCTTGTCTTATCTGTACTAGGGCTTTATTTCAGTTAACCTTTTTAACTGAAGACTATGTTGTTTGACTTTAAGGTCTTCAGTTTTTGATAGTGTTCCTTATGCTTTTAAATCTTCATGCAAGAAACATGGGGCAAGAGTAAAGAGAATCTTGATTTTTCTGATATCCCTATGTATAAGGAGGATTCTCCTAATCCCTGTTTACTTCTTTGTCCTTGCCACTCCTACAGCTTTTTAAAAAATATATATATATTGCTCAAAAAGAGAGGAAGGAAGATACTCCTCCTCAGTAGTAACTTCTTGCTGTTTTTGATTTGTCCTCCACTTTTACATCACCCTTTCCCTCAGCCTTCAAATTGCTTTACAGTATTGGGTAGATATCTTACAGAGAGAAAACTCGGAGCCCAGAAGAAGGTGACTTGCCTAAACTAGCACAGTGACTTAGTGAGGTGAGGTTATTTCCTGAGATCTGGTCCAGTGTCCTGTTTTCAGAGAAGCAGGATACGTAGATACAGACATGCTTCACCCTCCTTCCAGCACTGGTGGCTGATCCTTGTCTGTCACTGTCAGCAGCCTATGGTAATGCCACCTTAGAAAGTGCTACTTTAGATAACTATCACTGATAAAGATTTTCAGTAATTTAAAAATTAATGTTGCTTAATTAGTAAGTTAAATACTTCCTGCAGACCAGTGGTACAAAATAAAACCAAAAGAAAACCTTTTCTATGTATAGTTACTATTTACGTCCTTATTAAAAGTAAGCCATAATATCTTGCTTACTCCTTTGAAAAAGGACTTTCTCAGGTAAGCATAGGTTTATTTGCATAATGATTTTTTGGGTTGGGGACCTACTTCATGCTCTATTTTCATGCGTGCTGTAAGTGGTGAAAGACATAGGAGATGGTGTGAAGCATTAAGAGTCCGTAACTTCACCCCCTCCTGTGTTGTACGTAACATCTACGATGCCAAATAGGCAGATGGATATAAGCAACCTTTGGAATATTTTCAAAAACAAAGTTTATCATGTAGATATTTGAAAGTTAATTTTAAAAAAAAGACCCACATCCTACAGCCTTTAGTCTTTGGACACTGGGATATGAATACAATGAAAGTAACAGTCACAATGGTGAATAGCTTTAAAAGATAGTGTTTCTTTGCGCTAAGCTGAGAGAGCCTTTCTTTGAGGCACTTAATTTTCCATGTTTCAAATTATTTTCGAAGTTAATTTTGAAAGTTGTATCTCTGCTTCTGGAAGTAATAGAACTTTCTAACGGGTATGAGTGTTATGTTGCTTTTTTTTGTTTAAACTTTGTCTCTGGTAGGATTAGGATTAGTTTCTTCCTTGTTTGATTTACTCTAGTGTTAGCTTCTTTCTTCCTCAGTTAATATCAATTATACAAGTTCATTTTCCATTATTTTTCTGAGGAGGAAAAGCAATACCAAGGCCTCTATTTTGGTGGTATTTCTAAATTACTAGAGTTTGCAAGTATGTCTGCTACCTTGAAGCTAAATGTTTGAGAACCTAAAGGGAGAGGATATTTATTTCGTTTTAAATGTGTGACAAGTGCTCAACTGTTGAATTATCTTAGCTTCTCTGACAAGATGCTCAAAATTTGAGTTGCTATGAAAGCTACTGTGACAGTATCCTGATGGAAGGCACCTTAGAAATGAGTAGATAGGCAGAAGAAGTGGTAAATGTAAAGCACATGAAGTGTGAAGAGGGCCACTGCATGCTTTTTATTTTTGCATAAATGTCTTTGATTTTGTATAGTATTAGAGAAATATTTAGCATCAAGACTTACTAATAAGCTGTTGGGCTGTCTCAAAACAGTCTGCATGTTTTATAGTGAGTGTTTTGAAGTATCAGGTTTTCCTGCAATGAAACTTGTATTTTGGAACCTGAGTTTTACCTGACTTTCAAACATTGTAACTTTTAAAGATGATCAGTATAGGTATATACGTAAATTAGCTCATTAGAATAGAGAAACTTGATTGCTGTTTTCCTAAATTTAGTAGGCACTTGACATGTTAATTGTCGTAACTACTTAATAAATGAAAGCTTTTTGTTCTTGTGTGAAATACTCCTCCCATTTTTATTCCAACTGAATTATGAAGCAGGAATCTTGCTGTGTAAGAAACTTGTATTCTCCAAATAGTGATACTTTCTGTAAGGCTTCTGTTTACAATAGTTTTTTCTGCTTGATTTACCACAATCTTGTACATGTGGAGAATGTAGTGTTATATTTTAATACCACAAGAGCTTTACCTATATTCTGATTGTCTTTTTAAAGGCAGTGCTTCTGTTAAGTTCATTGTTCACTTACCCAGCTCTTGGAAAAGAGTCTATATTGAACAATTTGGCTGAGACGCTATAAAAACCTGAAATTGGGGGGGAAGTGCATATGTTTCTGGTTACAAGATTTATTGTTAACTTTTCTGTAGTAAGGTGGTATAAATCTGAGCATGTTCCTTCTGCAGTTTCAATTCTCTCTGGCCCTCAATTATGCTTGAAAATGAAAGCAAGGCACAGAAATCTTCCCTATGTTCTGAATTATTCTTGTTAAAAAGTTATTTTGAAAGAAAAGTCAGAATATGAAACACTGAATAACTTTTTTTCCAGACTACAGAGAAGTATCTGAGTATCAGTGCATCAGATTACAAGATATTCATTTTATTCTCTTTTGAACTCTGGCTTTTAGAGTAACTGGAAAGATTGAAATAAGTACAGAGATAATGCTTTTGAGAGGTCATTTGACATAGCTGTGGAGCAAAGAGACAGATCTTGTAGGCTTATATTCAGCTGTTGAGCATTCAGTCATTCCGTGAGTAGCTCTGCTGCTTTGATTTGGACTGTTTATCTTTAGTGAATAATACTCTGCAACAATAAAAATCTGGTTCTTAAATGATTTTACTTTAAGAAGCAAACAAAGAACGTCCTTGAAACTACGTAGAAATTTACTGTGTTTTCCCACGTGAGCCTTATGTTTCTCCCTTGAAGGAGAATCTGGGCACTCCCAGATCCCTGAGAATCTCTTACTCGGGTCCTTTTATAAGGAGGTAAGAAAACTATCTTTGACCTGTTAAACAGTTAATCACAATTGCAATCCCGAATCCACGTTCTCCTGCGCAAAGATGAAAGGAGCGTGAGGAGGCAGAACACCTTGCAGCCACGTTGTGCTGTTCAGCAGAAGCAATTCTGCTGCTTTTCTGAAGAAAGAATATGGTTACCATAGTTCCTGTCAGTGTGACAAGGCTTGTTGTAGTGATAAAACTGTAGAGTCTAACCCGAAGTGATAAACTGGGAGGAAAGGCTTGTGAGGTACCAAAAGGGAGAGGAAGCCTCACCTAAGCTTTTTAGTTCACTGGAAATTGCCTGGGGAAATTGTCTGGGGAAAATAGCTTGTCATTTCAAGGAGTTTGAACAAATTGCTTTCCCTGAAGTTTACTTCAGAGTTGCAATGTAATCTGTGACTTATTTCAGCAATTTACATGCAACAAATACTCAGGAATGCATAGGTGCATCTAAACATTCAACCAGAAGACATGCAGAGTGGGGAGAGACCTCCACAACATCCATTTACTTTTTCTGACTATCCATTTGTGACAGTTGCATGACAGTTGTACTCTGCAGAATTTGAAAACAGAGAGCTCTTAAGATGTCTCTTCTAATTAGAGCCAAGATTTTGAACAAATAACTTATTTATGTGCTTGATGTAAACTTCAATAGCATGCTGAGGCTTACTTTACTCAGGCTATCTTCTCCATCACGAAGGTAACTTTAATTGTGTGAGATTTTTGTGTATAATATATAGAAAATAGTTTGGCTTGCTAGCGAAAGGTATTGAGCAATTGACCTTTTCCATGCCAGGCTCCCCTTTTTGTTAAGAGGTTGGTTGTGCAAATAGCACATAGAGAATACTTCTCTTCAGCACCCTCCAGTTTCTGGAATTGATGAGCAAGGTGGCAGGATGTATTTGTATTCTTATTGGGTTTTGTACCTTTAGAGTTCACTTAAAAAAAAAAAAAAAAAAAGCATTTTTCTGGAAGATACTTATTAAAATAATGAGACTTAGGAATAATAGCCACTAATTATGTTACTAACCCTTATGGTCATTCTATGTTCTTGGAGGTGCGTTATATTCCCAAAAGTATTTTAAGGTAATGTTTGGTTCTATTTGGAGAATAAAGCCAGTAAAAGGGCAGCGGAGGAGAAATTGGCATAGACGAGGTGGTGGCCAAAAGATAAGGATACTGACATTCAGGAGAGGGCAGGGGATAGTGCTTATAGCTTTCTGCAAGAGCTCCAGTCCCTATATTTAAAATAGGAGCAGAAACCAGTTGCCTGGCCTGCTTTCTGAAAATTTCACACAGTAGGTTTTTGACCGTATCAAAGCAACATTTCAGCTGTTCAGGACTCATGGAAGCATAACAGGATCAGCTGGGTCATTATTTGACTGGGACATTCCCAAAGAGTGTCTTAGAAGAGCTCAGCCCTGAGAAATGCTGAAGGGCTACTACTTCTACTGGGATTCAGTGTTGATTAAATTAGTATAATAGCTGGGGAAGTGCTGACTTTAAGATCTCCGGAAACCCTGGCTCTTGAGTTACACATAGAAGTGAAACTTGGTTTTAAATGTTGCTTCAGGCTTCTGATGGCTTGAAAACTAAGTCTCCAAATTCCCTGGCACTTGCGAAAAGAATAGATATGCTAATTTCAGTGTCTTGGCTAAATTCCACTGAGTAACTGCATTCAGCTTATCTAAATTCCCCTCTCTAGTTTGAATTGGTTGAGATATTCTCCATTTTCTTTTTTAGGCTATTGTTTAGTTTTGCTGAGTGCTGTTAAATAATGGGCTGCTGTCCTTTGAGCCTGACACTACTGTATTTTGGTGGTAACTACAATGTTGTAGAGTACGCTTATCACTTTGCAAATTGCTTTGACAGGCTTAAAATTAAACTATTCTATCATTACACTTGCATCATGTTATGGGGAAATGGTTATGAAATATGATTCTTGTTTTGAAATATACTTGAATAGGATATTTAAGAATGCTTATTCTGAGGTTGTTTTCAGATGTAAAGCAGAAGATAGATAAAGTCTGACTTTGTTTACATAAGGTACAGAGGGTGCACTTCCCTAACTCACTGAAGCTTGTTCAGATCGATTTGAGATATACAGGTGATTAATGCTTTCTCTATGGACAAATGGAGCAGTTTTGATGAGATTGTTGCATTACCTTACCTGAAATGGCCTTGTAAACTATTACTTTAGCTCCACAAAAGGCCAGACAAGTCGCACGTTAGAGTCTTGTTGTTTAAAATTGATAGAAGTAGTAGTCTTTCCCAGCCACATTTGAGAACAGTAAATATTTCATGTCTTTATTGATTTTTAGGCACATTTTCAAGAGGGTTTCCCTGTGTCTGAAATATGTATTGACTGTATTTCATTTTGATTTCTGTATTGGTTTCGTCTTGCCCCCTTAGAGCCCTTGTGCTCTAAGTTGGTAGAGCTCCTTCTTGATGTATTTTATTTAGTCAGTGAGCATATGTAGCTTGTGGTACACAATCACTCCTTCAGTGAGCGTATCCAAATTATGGTAGGCAGTCAGGCTACCCTGCTTGTATTTCAGGTGACGTTCTTGTGTCTAAGGATCTCTTATTTAGGTGCTGTGCTTTAAGAGCAAATTGCATCTTTGAAAGAAATCTGAGACAAACTGTAGCAGGAAGTTGTCCTGGTCAAGTATTCTTTCTCTGCCCACCACTGTACTGTCTGTGAGGTGTTTTGTGTGCGAGTCAGCTGCTCATTATTTTCATCCCATCCCTGTGAATGTCTCATTTTTCAGAGAAGTGGTTTGGGATAACTTCTCTCCATCCTCTCTCACTTCTCCCAAGAAAGAAGAAACAACTTGGTTGCTGCTACTGATTTAAATATAAATTTGTCCTTATGTACCATGTCAGCTGTTGGAAGGCTGTGCTCAACAGATTTCGGACTTTACAGCATAAGGCGGAGTACAGACAGAGTTTCTTCTGTATAGCTTGTTAGAATCATGAAGTTAGGGTCAAGTTTCCTTTTGCTGGAATATTGATCTGACGTTTTCCAGCGTGAGCCCAAAGCAGTTCATGAAGGGTAGGAGCCAGCAGATAGACCTTTTCACAGACAGCTCTTCCAGAAAAAAGTTTTAAGGCACTGTTGCCTGGGCCCAAGGAAAGGGATGTCAGTGCATCTTCAGGTAGTCCAGTATTACAGGAGGTGGTTTCTCTGAGTCTTTGGAACGACTGTGAAGAACGTGATTGTCCTCTGAGAAAAAGATTTCTTTCTGGTGAGGTTAAGTGCCTGGTCTGTTGCTCAGGCTACATCCTGGAGAACTAATGGAGTGAGCTGGCCCTTGTTCTTAACACCTGGCTAGGAACTAGCAAGGTTCCTAGCAGGGACTAAAAACTCCCTCCAGCATGCAGCTCTGTATAACTGGAAAAAAACAGCTTTCCTGCTATGTCATGGTCCCATGGATCCTGAGATCCATACATGGTCCCAGGAAGGAAATGTAAAAATAAAGCAAACCTTAAAGAACAACAAATTAAAATTATAGTCTTTTCATTTACTTCTGCATTTTGTTGTATATATAGAATTTGGAGGTCTGGGTTCTGCCTTCTCTCTCCTGAATCAATTTCTCCTCTATCTTTTTACAATACTGTGAAAAGTTGAAGAAAGCAGTTGGCAAAGGCTAGTATATATTCACTAGTTTCCTTTTTGAATCTGGTCTGGATCTATTCTTCAGTATGGGGGATTAGATTTGCAGTTTAATAGCCAAGTAAGTGTTAACATCCTTTATATAATGTAAAATATATGAAAGTTCTGCAGTATGACCATAAATTAAGAATTGTATGATGGGTTGCTGGCATAGTGTAATAGCAAGCATAATCTGCTAATGAGGTGTTAAGTAGAAACTCTTTCCCATCCCTGGGTCGCATGGAGTACAGAGCTAGAGACTGTAGACCTTCATTTTTGCAGACATGAAGTAGCTTCAGATAACTCGGCATTAAATATAAAATATTTTCACCGTTATAGTTAGTAGTTCACATGCATTAATTGAATAATTTGTCATATGTTGTGCCAATCCAGTTGCAGAAATATGCTGAATAGCTGCAGAAACTGAAAGTGAGTTTTAAGTGAAGATGACACTGAATTTGCAGGAAATAACTCTCAAGTGTCATCTCTACCTGTTTCTTTCAAATACATAGGAATACTAAGTAATGTTTGGGAAAGATATGTTTCTATAGTTGAGAACACCGCTGCATTTTAGAGTTAATTAGCAGTTGCTAATTGTATAACCTGATTAAAAATGTAATGCATCCCAGGTAATTATTGTGGCAAGCAACCTTAAAAGCATCGCTCTTCACTCAAATTTCTCATGCTGTTGTCCAAGGACTGATATATCTTGAAATACTGATGTGAGCAAACTGAAGCTATAGGAGCTGAAAGATGGTGTTTAACTCCTTAGGATCCCTTACTGTAAGGAAGCATGTCTTGGCATATTTGCACGTCTGCAGATTCTGATGGGGAGATGTTGCCTGTAACAGAAGAATTTTTCATGACGAAGAGTAAGGTTGTTCTGGAGAGCGGGCATACCAAGGTGTGAATTTAGCTTGGGTCAAGTGATTTAGAAGGTAGGGTTGCATATTATGTAGAGAAGTAATAAGAGCCTAGTCATGCACTGGGGTAGTACTGAATTGGAATAAGGAGGAAGAGAAAGATTTTGAAAAATGAAAGAGTTGTAGGAGACTGAAGGAAGAACACTGCTAGAGCAGTGAGAAGAAAAAGGGGTTGAGAAAAGGAAGAGAATATCAGAAAATGACAAAAATATGTCAGAAAGGAAAGAGGGCGCAAAGTGGTTTCTGGAAGGTGTGCTTTTAAGGGACTTAAGAAGCTACCTCTAATATTGCAGTTTTGAGAAGACATGTATTTTATATACTGCAAAAATAATGCACTGTATTGCTTTACATCAACTTTTTAATTGAAGTGCGTATTCTTTGGGTGTTGAAGTGGATCTCTGTTATCTTATGTCCTTGCTAGAAACTTCTAAAACATTCTGAATCATGCATGTCTTTGTCCTTTAAACCTACCCAACAGCAACTAAAGGCCAGCATTTCAAAACAGAACGAGCTAGAAAAATGCATCTTTCTGAAGATGGTTCCTTTTCATGTATTTGAGTGTACTGAGCTTTTATACCTAACCTACTTTCCTTTCCAGAATGGCTTTGCTCTTTTCATGTTTTTCAGTTCCCATAGTGTCAATTAAGGTATTGGAATTTGATCTCAGTCATCCCGCATCATCCTCTTTGGGCAGGTTGGAGGTTCGCTTTCATAAATGAGAAATCTTAACTTTAATGAAGGAATAACTGAACGTGAGATGAAGGCACTACAAATAAAAAGCAAAAAGTAGGAAAGTGAGAGAGAAGTCTAAATAGAGAAAAGAAACTTCAGGCAACCAAGGTGGGAGCCATATTGCAATGAGCGGGAAAGTGTCGCCCATCTGGAGAAGATGGGGTAATAAAAGACAGAACTGCTGGGATGAAAATGAACAAGACAAATGAATTGACTTGCACTTTTAAAATAATTCCTTAGGGTTTATTGCTTTGTATTGTAATTGTTTGGGAAAGGAATTGATTATTGTTAACCAGGAATTATGTTACCAAGCCTTAACTTGTATGACAAAGCTACTTTAAATGTATGTGGAGAAGGCAATAAAAGTTTTTGGAGCAGTGTAATGGTTGAAAGAAGCTTCTATTTCTTAAATGTTTAACCTCTGAGATAGTATGAAGTGCTTATCGCTTGAGGCAGAGCCAGTAAATCAGTTTGAGATAGGTTTTAAATAAGCAAGTCAGTTCTAATCAAAGTGACCAGTAAATTATATGGACAAATGCAGTTTCTAAAGGACATTTTTGCTTCAAAATATGCCAAATAATGTTTAAACAGGGTCAGTAGTGTCAGTGAGTATATACAGAGCCATTGTATCCTGTATAGGAAGGAGCATGTATGTATTCAGTGTGTATAATAAAGCACACATGTGTGATTATGTGCAAGTCAGGTTAGGACTTTCATGGCAGGTATTTTATTTTTGTTTTAGGGCATCTGAAATTGGTTCCTAGTGTATTTTATTCTTTTTCATGGGGTTTTTTGCTAATGAGAAAAAGCACAGAAGAGTAACAAAAAACTTAGTCTTAATGTATAGCCTCTGTTTCATTCAGTTTTTCCTCTGACAATCAGTTGTATTAGTTAGACATGTTTGTACATTGGGAAATATTCAGTTCTTGTCTGTGGTGGCTCTCAGGGTTTATAACTGTAGCATAAAGTCATTGGCTATTGGGAGACAAAAACGGCAAAAAGGTAAGAACACAATTGATTACCGAGTGGAAGGGGACTGAGGCTTTAGTTTTCTTAGTGTAGAAAAGGGGTGCTTATTTGCTGGACTGAACTGTCTGCTTCAGGAGAGTTTGCTATTTTTCAGGTGCAGTTAAAAACCAGCATTTCAAGTCAGTATGTAATTCGTACACAGCCCACAAACACTTGTCTGTCTACACTTGAATGCGCAGCTGTTGCTCTTTCCATCATGGAAAAAAATAAGAGTATACAAGAGGTATGTAATTAACTTAAGTTTCTGTTATGAATATCACAGGTACAGCAAAGTTGGATATTAATATGGCATTTGACAATCCCAATCTTAAGGGCCATAGCAAACTAAAACAGTGTACTAATGCAACAGAAAATAGATTTTATATTTATGAACTCTCTAATATAGTTAAATTATTATGACCCTCCCCTGTGGTGTTTCAGAGCCTGTATACTCTTCCTAGGCTTATTCAATGTTGCTGTCAAACTGTTGAGAGAACTTGTAAGGTACAATGCCCTTGATTTTTATTTTGATGTTATTTTCAGTACATTGAATTGTGGTACAGTGTTTATACTCCTATATCAATAATGGGATTAGATAGGCTTTTTTATTGTGAGGAGTTGTCTCAAGATAAACCTTGGCAAGGTTCAGGCATAAAAATCTTGCTTGGGTTGTATTTAAAGTACCAGTTAGTGTCAGATATCTCCTGTAACAGAATGTATTTGGTATTGGCATGACCCTCAAGGCTGAATGCAGATTATTTATCTGATGGACTAATTCTGTCTCTGGCAGCATGTTTTGTATATGGAACAATATATTGATTATTGAGAGCTGCTACATTCGTAACTTGTCACCTCCGTTCCTTTTTTCCTTTTTCTTCTTTGTCTAGCACTTTTCCCAGTCAGTTCACTTTTATGTTCATGTTGCGCTGTCTACAGGTTCGTGTCACAGGATTTGCATTTCCTTTTTCCTGTACCTGTTGCTCACTCTTCCTTCTGTCTTCCTTTTTTCTACTTCATTCACTATTTCTCTTCTACCTTTTATGCATTTTTATCTTAGCGGTCCTTGTGTCCTGCAGTTCCTTCTCTCCTTCTACCCCATTTTCTTTCCTATAAGATTATCTTCCACCCTCTACCACTTTCTTAAACCTCCTTTCTCCTCTTTGAAATCTCTTGAGAAGGGTGATGACTCAAAGTCTGTTCATCTGTACACTTAGCCCAAAATAATTGGAAGAAGCACTGTTGTGTATGTAGCAGGACAAATAATGCATGTGGCTTACGAGTATCTCTTCCTGTGATGTTTTCTGAAGTTCACTTGATGCTTTTACTGCAATACTGTGCAACAACTTCCACAGACTGTGCACAAGGCATTTGTAATATGCTGAATTGCACTAATATAACCTGTTGTTGATATTTTTAACATTTTTCTTTGCTCATTTCTTAACTGTAGCTTATCAAAACCTACTGTTTTATGTACTAGTTAAACGAACTTTATGCTTAGTTGTCGTAACACATGAGCTTTACGTGTTGTACGCTTATGTTACCAAAGTTGTATTTCCTCTAAAAGTATGACTAGTATTTTGTATCGACAGAAAATACTAGTAAAATTGGCTGTGATTATAGCCTATAATCATTCTGTAACATAATTTTCATGAAGGCAAAAAAGCATGATGATTGAGTTGATTAGGGATTCATTGGTACTGAATGATGTGGCAATTTGTGTTTGGAATGAAATTTTTGTGCTGAATCTTGAAAGCTTTGTGCCTTTGACTTTCTTGTGCTTCTCCCTAGTGGGAGATGAAACCTAAATCAATTTAGTCAGTCTTTTCATCCTACACACTGTACATAATACATATATATGGGGGGGATGTATATACTCTCCCCCCCCCCCCCCAAGAAAAAAGGATTATTTCACTTGAATACAGAATAGAAACCTTTAAATTTTCTTTTACAAGTTATCATGTTTACAAGTGGCTATGTAATCTAATAATGAGGAGTAGAATTATTTGAGTTGCTATCAGAAATCCCCAAGAGCCTCTAACTAAAATAGGTTTGGATAGAATTTATTTAGAAGGAAAAGTATATCCAAGATTTAAGGAAACTTAAATTTTGAAAAGTAGCATCAGTAAAATTTCTGTCCTTAATTAGCCTTTTAACTGCCTCTTATAGGTAATTTGCTTAGCTGAGATCTGAATTTGAAATTACTGGACTAACAAATGTTGTTGAGAATGGCTGCTGTTAGATTCTAAAGCAAGTTAATGTAATGATCTGCCATGATTCATTTCCTTAGTAGCTTTTTATTAGTCTCGTAATACTTACTGGAGATAAATAACTTACCTTTTGAATAGATAAATATTTTTAAATGATCTTCTAGAAATGAAAACACAGCAAGATGATCTCAGAAAACAAAAGCTGATCCAATTCAGGATGGGCAATCAAATATTACTATATGGAAAATAACAAGTTTTTCTTTGCAAGAGTTAGGCTGCAGGGACTGAATACACCCTGTAACTAGACTGAAGATAAACCGCTTTTATAAGCATGCCCCGTGGATTGCCAGCATCTTAGGGGACGCAACCCGCTGGCTTACCTCTTCATTATTACCAATCAGTTTATAGCAATTTAGTGTCATTGGAGGAAATTAATTTAAACTGGAGGACTTAACAGTACTTACGTTTATTCCAAATTAAAGAATGTCAATGTATAAGCCTCTTAAAAAAAAAAAAAAAAAAATCTAAGAGTAGTCCAGAGGTGTCTGTAGAAAGAGACTGAAAGCTCATCCATGTGTTCATTGCATTCTGGTATCCACTGCAGGTGTTGGTATTTTTCTCCATCAAATAATGAATGTTTTAATACTTGGTCATCAATTAAAATGGTTCCCAGGGCAAAAAATTGCATGTGCAATTGGCTAAATGTAGAATATACCATCCCTTCCCCTTTTTTCTCCAGTAATCCTCCTTCAATTTGGATTTGCAAGGATGAATGGCAGAATGCCATAAATGACAGTCTGCCCTGTGACATTAGAGAGTCACCTCAATGCTAAGTCAGTTGCCTTAAGAACCAGATTATGATGCAGTGTGTGGCCCTACAGGAAAATGTGGCTCAGAAATTTGAAATCTGGGTAGAGAAACTTTCCCAGAAAGTTGTGTACTTCTGTGACAGCGCTGATATCATATGCTGTTATGCTGAAAGAATACAGTTATTGTAGAAGCTAAATACAAAACAATGAGAAATAGTGAAATCAAAGTCAGATTTGCATATTTCATTTTGTTTCCTTTGGTGTGCTAGGACAATGTTGGCATACTTTTTCTTCATTTGACCTGCTGTCTCATTCATGCCCAGGAAGAATACTTTCTTAGTGTCTACAACTCCCTGCCTTGTACTGTTTTGTCCCTGCCGCTTGGTATTTGCTCCAGCCTACTTCTCAGACAAAACTGTCAACTTCTCAAAGTGCTCCTACAGATGTTACGATACTGCGGAGTTTGATCAACATCAGTGAACTCTTTTAATAATCTCTCTGAATTAAGTGAGGGCTGCCTTTCCCAGCATAAAGGTGGTGCATTGAGGTCCAGAAGAATGGAAGTTAAGAATGGCTGATTAATTTGATGCCCAGTATAAGTCACTTGGCTTTTTAGTGTGCACAGAAGAGTTACGTTTTTTTGATTGAACTCGGTTCCTGCTGACTGAGTTACATGTGTGATTGCTTTACACATCTGTACATGAGGCTGAATAATAAGCCATGCAACCAGAAAATGAAGAACCTGCAGTTAGTAACCACTTAAACTTATCTCAAGTGGTTTAATTAGCCTTATGTAATATCAGTAGGGGCAGACAGGGATGAAATCCAGTCTCCAGGATAGCAGCCCAGCTACTTTGAACATGAGACCCTTTTCTCTTTCTAAAATGCTGCCTTAAGGTATTTTTATGCAACCACGAACAATTTAGTCATTTGTTTTATTACCACTTGTTGACTGAGTCATGGTAATTGATCGTAGTCCATTGCTAAGGTGAAGTAAAACCATAGCTCTACATAATGCAGCTGGAGCTAAAGACGAGAGCAAGGAGGTTTGAGAGAGGAGCAAGGAATGACAGCGGTTGGATGTGTCTCTATTGTGTGGCTTTTTTAGTATGTCTCTTATTCATTTGTACCCACTATGACCCCACTGGTTCTGCATAAATTATATTCAACCAGCAATTTTAATAGTAGCCCTCAAACACAAAAACTGGAGTAAGTGATGTCTCCATCATGGCTTACTAAGAAGTTGGGTTTTTTTCTCCCCTGTTTTTCTGCAGACTATGCTCCGTCCACTTCAAGCTTTATGTTCTTTCCAGCTTCAGCATGGTGCCCAGATCCATCACAGCAAGGAGCATCTTCTCAAAAATGGCCTATATGACAAGCCCATGCCAAAGAATAAACGCAAACTCAGAAGAATGGAACTTTTGGTAACTAATGTTAAAATCTAGGAAAACTATGCTGATAGTGAAATGTAGTTTATTTGAAGCTAGCAAATGAGTCTGGATTTAATCCAAACAGCAGTCCATATGGTAATAAAATAACTTTTTATTGGATGAGCCTTTTCATTTTGCAAAAGGCCAGGTGCCTTTGTTCAAATGGTAAAAGATCATTCTTCCTATTTCCTATAGAAAAAAATTCTGAGAATAATTTAGAGTTATGTTCTCTCTTGAGTGAAGAGTGATCCTCAATATGACTGGATAAATATACTTTGGAGAAGCTTTTGTCAGTCCTCAAAGAGGAATTTGAACATAATGCAATGGTAAGGCTCCAGCATTTAAGAGTATATTGAATTTCTGTTGCGTATTGTAATATCTAATTACAGTAGGTTTTCAAACTGTAATTCCTTATATTATTTAGGCAATATTTGTATAGCTTTGTAAACTCTGAGACTTTCATTTCTTACACTATTAGAATTTCTTTTTGTAAATTTATATGCCTTTTACAAGATTGTCAGATTTAGTTTATCCCTCAGACTTTATTAAGATCAGCCCGTATGTATTTTTACCAGAACCTGAATACTTTTGATTTAGGTGGGAGTTGGGGGTGGGGGGGGGAGAAAAGGGGGGAAAGTGAATGTAGAGGTATAATTATTGTAACTGGAGCTCAGGTTCTTCACTTTTTACTTGAGCAAAAACTGTTTTTATCTGCCTAGGAAAGGCAAAATACAGATGATGTGTATATACACACCTATACCTGTCCTACAACAATTGTATTATTGAAGGGATTAAACAAGCCCAATGTGAATAGCCCTTTCAGAAGTATCACTCAATGGCAAATGGTTATTTCTGGATACAAACTTCTAACATGTTTGCAGATCCATTAACGTGTGTTGTTTAATTAGTTTCTCTCTTCCATGCAAAATATAACTGTACTTCTTTCTTATGGGAAGCACTAGGAAGCAGAAGAATTGGGTGTTTCAAAGTAACATTCACTGTGAAGTAACATTTTATAATCTGTAAGAAAAGAAAGGTGAAATAAAGGCTTTGACATTCCTTTCTTCATGTTTATAAATGCTTCCTTCATGAAACAGATTAAAATGCTTAATGCTTGTCTCTACTATCAGTTCTGCTCTAGGTAACAACATAGAGCTACTCAGGTTTCAATTATTCTTAGACTACAGAGATTTTTGTCTTTAATTTATGACCTGCAAGGAAAGAAACCACAGAAGTGGGGGTATACAAAGCTCACCAATATATTAACTTGGAAGTATTTCTACAATTAACAGAAGAGGTCAAAATTAGGTCAGAGATTAGCTAATAAGTTTTAACTAACCCTGAGCTGACAGTGACCTTTCGTTTAGGCATGGATTAACAATTTAATTTGTCTGGCTATCTTAGCGAAGTTTATATAACCTTATTCTCTTCTGGTCTAGATAAAGCGTATATCTTTTGCTAACATCAGTAAACCCGAATTAGTTTTGACAAATCTGAAGCAGAACAGTCTAATGCGATTAATTATTGTGTAGATGCACTCCTCATTGGAACAGAGAAAAGGCATGGTTATTCCTGTAGCAGAGCCCAGTGCAGGAATTGACAAGCTGAAGTTGCAGTCTTGTGCAACTTGCCTGTGCACCGTGTTGGGTGTGTGGTGCTGCTTCCTGCTCTAGGGCTGGTATGACTGGTGCTGGGATGCAAATCTTTCCTCCATGCTCCAGGACGAGGTATAGACATGTCCAAGTTTTCCTGATAAAGGAAAACAAGGTATTGGGCTTCATAGTTAATGCCATGTTTACACAGTTGGAAGATGTTAACACTTAATGTTGTATCTGTTAATTTAGTTTGCCTTCTTCTAGACCCATCTAGAATAATAGGGCATCCTTAGACCTAGTGTGCGAAAGTTATTTCCCTAAACAGAAGGCTAAATATGTCTTTTCATAGAACGTGAACTTGTATTATGAAGAACAAAAAGAAACTTATTTTACTGCCTGGGCTTCAGACATCTGCAAAATGCCTTAGAATTACAGGATCAAAAAATAGTTGTCTTAATTGACTTATCCTGCATTAAATACTTTTGTGTGCACAGTTTGAGAGTTTAGAGGCTTCATGTCATTCAGTAAAGGACAAATTTCACAGTAGTCATGTAAGCATATTTTAGTGATGTGAATAATCCTGTTGATTGAGGCTGTTCTTCTAAATTTTTCTCCTGTGGTTAACAGGATTTGTAGGATTGTATTGCTGGACACATGGAAGCCTTTAATTGCTAATTCTTTATGTTGTACAGTACCAGAAGATCAATCACTGTGCAGTAGTTGCTGAAGGAATGAAAAATAATTCACTGTAACTTCCAGATGTCTTATTTTTGAGCTTTTTGCAGTCCTTTTTTTGGCAATAATAGAATGACCATTTAGATGCAGCATGGTAGCCATATGAAATTCAATCTCAGATTAAGGATTTGTTTGATGCTATTAAAAACATAAAATAAGGTTTTTTTAATTGTTGGTGAAACTTGTGTGGCTTTAGAAATATATATGCAGTAGAAAAATACTTTTAAGAGTTTAGAAAGTGTGTTTTAAGGGCTTTTGGATTCAGGATTTACCTCTAAATTATGTCAAAGAAATGGGTTCTCCAAATTCCAAACTCTTGAGACAGGGGTTTAAGTAGGAGTCTTTGCATGCATTTTTGTTAAAATAAATTTAATTAGCAGTTTTATTTTGTGCTTTAATGGTCAATCTGTTTCACTTACTGAAAGAGTAATGAGTCAAAAGCACCACTTTGACAAGATATTGGCTAAGAAGAAGAATATGTTTGCTTTTAATGTTTGATCCTTTGTCCTTGTCCATTCTGTACTTGCCAATATTGAAATCTGCCTTCCGAATGCTACTGTCATGCTTTGGGGAATCGGTGACATGGATAGGCTTCTGAGCATACGTAACAATTTGCAGAGGTGGGAATTCTTAAATCTGCATATTTTCATAATATGTAAGAGGAAGTTTAAAAAATGATAAGGCAAAAAAATCTTTAAGAACACACCAAAAAGATTTTGTTTAGAAAGCTTCAAATTAAAAGTTAACACTGGCCCAGAAAAAATATAAGTTTCTTTTTGCCTTCAGGTTTTACTCTCATTGTCTCGTAACCCCACTGGAGCTCTAGCTAGGCGATGGTGTTGAAGTACTCCAAGCAATTTCTCTTTTTATTAGTTTTCTGTTAAGTGAAAAACAAAAACAAATCACTTTCTAACTCTTTAACTGACTTCAGAAAAGGGTAAAAATTATTTTTAGACCAAGGGTTTTCTTCTGAATTTAGGTTAAAAATTGTTCATGCTGTGTTTCCACACAAGTTTTGGTTTTAAAATTTAAATAAAAACTGAACTTTTAAAGGTGTAATGGCTCATGTTTTTCCCTTGAGGCTTGTTTATTGTACCTATATACATGAACGCACATAAATTACATATTTGTTTCTGCTTCAAAGCAATAAAAGATTTCATTTACTATGGTCGTGTGCCGCTGCTTCTGCACTGAAGTAAGTTCACATATGCTAGTATCACAAGGATGTAAGCTGATTCCAGTGCTGTGTCTTTTTTGCACCACTCAAGTGAGGAAGAAGTGTGGCTTCTCTTGTGCCTTTCTGAAGAAGATTCTTTTGTTATCCATTGAGACTTGCATGAAGACCAAATTTCTCTGACTGTAGCTCTGAAACATGTCAACCTCAGCTTCCTTCATGCTTTCTGCACTAGTTGCTGGCTTGTTTCCCACCCCACAAACCTGCTTGTGTTCCTGTACTCCAGCATCGCCCAAGCGCTGCGCCTCCCGAAGTTGTGCCCTACTAGCAGTAATGGTCTTTTCCTCATGTTTCTCACCCTTACGGTTTCCTTCTCCAATTTCTTGCCCTCAAGTTCAAACAAAGCTGGTTCTTTCCTTGCGTGACCTTTCTTCATGTTCTGCCTGCTACAAAATGTGCACTTGAGGGGCTCCCATACTCCCTTAGCTGCCAGCTTGCTTCCTTGTGTCCCTTGTCACAATCCCTCCAAAACCCTAGTATTTCCTCTTCTGAGAGCTTGCTTTTTTGTGGAGAGAATGGGGTAAAGAGAAAAGTAGATTTAGGGGTTCAGATGAAAGCTGCCTCTGTTGCTATGATAAGGCTGGTAGAAAGCTTGATACACATTGCCATAGCTTGGTGTTAATACTAGGGTTGTCCTAACAGCTTGGATTGTGTTTGCCTGCATCCTGCACATCTTGTGTCATAGATGGCATAGCCAGCAGAGGCTCAGTTGGAAGTAGCTTTGAACTGTTCTCTCTGCCTCTGAGTTATAACTAAAAACCTTCCTAGCTGTAGCAAACCATATGCTCTGCTGAGCCCTAGTGCGCCTGTGAGGACAGGTAACAAATTTTAGCTGTTATAGCTGAACTGAAACTGGGACTTCCTCTGCCATGTGAAGGGTGTTTTAACCAAGCAAAGTTAATTGGGCTTGAATATTGGGATTAAGCCTTAATGAAGACATACAGCAGAGTGTATACAAATAATTTAAAGCCTATTAAGACAAATCTACTTCTTTGTGTTAGAGGAGCAGAGCAACCTACAGAATTGGGCAAATTAATGTGTAATTTTTTTGCATATATGCACATACATATGTATGTAACACAGTTAACTTATGTTGTAAATATATGAATTAACATCAGATTTAAAATAGTTTCTTTAGAATTTGCCTTTATTAAAGAATGGTTATTGATTCTAGCTTCACGTTTTCCTTTTGCTGATGGAGGCCTGTGAAAACTTACAAGTACAACAGATGGTTAGATGAAAGGCATCAGGTAAACTTTTTCTAATGAGTGTTGAAGAATGGGTCATGTACTGGTTGTGATTAAGCACTCGCTGAACTAAGGTCTGCATATGAACCTTTTCCATAGTTCCTAGCAGTAGAAAATGAGGAAAAGTGACACTACAGTATATTAATTTATCAAGTTATGTTAGTTTATTATACTGGTAAATCTCTTCTAAGGGATTTTCAGTTTTGCACAGCATCTAGTTGTCTTGTTCTTTTGAGTGCTGGTATTAGATAAGATGGCTTAAGTCTGTGCTAGATGTGCTAGTGTATGCCAAACATGCAGTTGCTACTGTGAGGGAAAACTAAATTCAGATGAAAAAATGGTTTTATGTAATTTTCCCTAGAAAGGCTGCATGGATTTCCTTTTTGACTAAGAGTGTGTATGGAGTAGGGCTGTTTGTCTTCTCATTTGAATGTAATGAAACTATGCAGAACTGGAGTATTGCTGGTTGTTCTGTTTCATTATGGATTGTGTTAATGGCATTTGTTACTGGTAGGTGATACTCGGATCTTAGCTAAAATAGTGAACACTTTCAATTTGTGACCCCTTTCCTTATTCAAAAGAATTGTCTTTGTTTTTGAACAGACATCTGCTAGTAGAGAAAATACGTATTTTGATGGATCTTAGAATAGTTGTTAGATTCTTGTGTGTTGCTTTACTCATCTGCCTCCCCTAAAACAGACAACAGTTCTTTGATCTGTGAATCATATTGATGGTCTCCCTGTGATCTGTAAGAGCTTCATGTTCTTTAATAGGGCAGACTGAATTTCTGTGTCTTCCTGAGAAATGAAATCACCACTACTTCTCTGCTCAGACACCAATCATGTTTTCTTTTTGACCCCATGGTCACAGTGGAGTCGCAAATCATGTTTTACAGACCTGTTCTGGCATTGCTGGGGCGTGGTACGTTTTTAACATGAGGAAAGAGAAGCCAGTGTGAGTGTAAGTTTCTGTTGCAGTTCCTCTTCAACAGAGTTTTATTTGAAAAGGGAGAAACAAAAAAGTCTGTGTTTGTCAAATAGTGAAGGACCAAAATATGAAAGTCAGCTCTTAAGGAACGGGCTTTGTACCTTGCCTGGGAGCAAGCAAAGGGAGATCGTCGTTTACGTGCCCTTCACAAGGTGCAAGCAGAGTCACAGCCTTTCTATTGAAGGAAAACAGGGACAGTTCCTTCTCTGTATCTCTGGATGCACGTGTCCCTTCAAAGCGGGAGGGAAAGGGGCATGAACACTGTGTAACTCAAACGTCTTGTAACACTATATGCTATCACTATAAAAACGAGTCTGGGGATAGATGCAGCTTCTTTAGGGTAAGTTCCCTGTTAAGTGTGTTAAGGCTTCACCGCCAGAGGAAGTAATGGATTTTAAATCCAACAGAAGTGATTCACTTAACTGGCAGCATTGTAAACTAATAACTCATCTGCATTACTGTTGCTTTCACAGGGTGTATATGAAAAAATAATACCTACTTCATAGTGGTACATATCCACAACAGGAGAGAAAAACGCAAGGTGTCACTCTTAAGGTTTTGCTTACGGACGCAGCCATCTTTGTTTTCTGTAACAATATCTAGTGCTCTCAATTTTGTAAGTATTTACTTGTGGGAGAGTTGCAGGTTTCGGGGGTTTATGCTTTTTTTTATGGTAACTATAAACAAATTTGGGAGCAAGGAGGAAATTACTGAAGAAGTTGGATTGGATCTGAAGAGAGGTACAAGTTAGTTGCAGATCCTGAGATTTTAGACCTTGTAATTTGTACCTACTCTGAGTTGCTAGCATTTTCATGTTATAAAAGCTGCGAGGTGAATGTTACACCTTTCAGAGAAGTAGCTTGAAGTCTTTACCATTATATTCTATGGCAGCACTAAAACATGGTCCTGTGCTGTCCTTTGCAGACAAGTGAACTTTGCCTTTGTGAAGCTTTGGATGAAGTTTTGGTTATTCGGATTGAGTTCACTGCAAGTTTTATAGCTAGCTTCAGTTTTATGCCTGTAGTACGCAGGGTGCATTCTGCCTCCAACATTGCTGAAGCAACCATAGGAGACAGAAGCCTATTTCTGACATAATGATTCTTTGTATTCGTCTCAGACTTTGACAATGAAACATTAGCTTTCTATAATAATGGTAGGAATAGTTTCTCCAGCTGTACCACCTGATTTCCCTCCCCCCACCTCATGTAAGTTACTATCATATTGATTACTTGGAAAAAATTAGTAGGTCATAGAAGTAGGTATTCCAGAGATAATGTTATTTATCTATGTATATCAAAATGTTATTCAATTCTACCTATTTGCATTTATTCACTAATTTTTGGGAACCTTGTGATTCGCAATACAGACTTCTCTCCTTTCAATCTGAGATGCTATTGTTGATGTGTGGCAGGCAATAGACATTCATGAATGAAAGCTTCAAACGTAATTTCTTCTTCAGGGGAAAAAATCTAGTGCTCTTGACTACATTAGAGCTTAATTCAGGGGAAAAAATAAAATATGACAGGAGTTTTCTGCAGAGTGGCTTTTCCAGTTAAGTTGATTTCTAGAGGGGAACACCTCATGAATAATTCAGGTAAGATAGGAGCAAGTGCCTCACTGGCCAGTGATTCGGTGAAGAAATCATGTTGGAACCAGAGCATCCCATGTAAAATGCATGGTAGTCTTAATGCTCATGGTTAAGTATTAATGAGTTTGGATAGGCAGAAGTGCGGCTCGACTGAAATCCCACACAGCGCCTGTGTATATAGCTTCTGAAGCTGTCACAAATAGTCTGCTTTAAAACAGAACTAAATGGATGGTCTATGTTGCCTGAAGTAGTACCAGCCTCCATTTCTCCGGCAAGTTGAATTGGCTTATAAAAGAGAATGCGGTGTCAACGTTTTACAGATAGGTCTGGAACGACTATAGGGAAGAGGCAGATAAACACCCTTTTACATTGCTGTGCTTCCTGAAGAGTTGAACTTGTTGGTGCTAATGTTTGTCAGCAAGAGCAGAAGATAGGTTTAATAGAAATGAAATACCTTAAAATTAACTATGGTAGCTTATGCAAGAAATGCATAGTAAATACAAAAAATTGTTTTAATTTCCATATTTATTAAACAAGTTAAAAATTTGTTGTTCAAATAGGTCCCAGTTCTGCATGCATTTTATCTGAGAATCTGTGAGGAATTTACAAAGGTTACTTAATTTCTACATCCTGATTTTGGTTTCAAAAACTGCTAATGTACTTGCTTTGTGCTTGGAAGAAGTTACTGAAAAGTTAATGGGTGAATTGTGATTTATCTATTTCAGTACTGCTGTTTATTAAGGCAACAATATTATATATAGCTCTTGCATGCTGCCTTTGTCTTTTGTAATGTACCTTACAAGACATGTATACAATTAAACCAACTATGGCAAAAAATATTTTAGTGCTCTGTATGTCAGTAACTTTAATTTAATGTTGCTTAGAGTGCATTGATACAGGGAACTGCTGTAACATGTTTATATTTCAGGGCTCCTTGGATCAAAAGTCTATGCTTAAAAAAAAAAAAAAAAACACACACAGTATTTATAGTGCTCTCTGATGCATAGGTCATGAATTCAAAAGGATGCAAGGAACAGTACGGCATAGTTGAAGAAAAGTAGATGTCATTCCACAGAAATTTAATTACCGCTTTAGCAAGAGTATCTGAAATTCAGACCTCTTATAGTTTCCAATTTCTTTTAAGGATTTTTTTTTAAATCTGAGTTCAAGGTAATAGGTTAAATTCAATTTCAGCCCACAGAACCTGGGACTTGTGGAATAAAACAAAAGATTTCAATGTATTTTATTCTTTAAAAGAAATCTCATTGCGTCTATGGTGAGTATGTTTTTTAGTTAATGATATGAACAAAAAGATGTCAGGTGTAGTTGCTGCAGGCTAACAAGTATTTCTTATCGGGGACATGGTAACCTGCCATGTGCTTCTCTCAGACAAGCTGCAAGGTCAAGTGGTTAACTTAGAACATTGTTATGGCGTTGGCATTTTGTGATTGTGTTTTTCAAGTCTGTGAGCTATCCAGTTAGCTTTGCATGTTCTCTGGAGCAGTGTAGGTCGTACTAGCCTTTGAGCTTGTCCCTGCGAAAGTACCTGGGGGGGGGGGAAATCTGTAGCATTAGCATAAAGAACATAGTTTGTATTAACGCCTTTTTCCATTCTCTTCAGAGACTTGTCTCTCTGAAGCAGAGAAACTGGGTTGGTACACATGCTACAGGCTTCTCATTCAAGCTGCAATTTATAGCAAACTACTAGTTCTTATAAGTTGCAAACACTGCTTACACTTTACAAAAGCTTGAGATACTGCGGATGCCTGCTTAGGACTGCTTGGGTTTCTTCAGCCTTTCACTCTCCTCTGTCCTCTCCTTGATTTTCAGCATCTTCTGACTAAGAATTATTTTCTGCCCTCCTTGGTTTTTCCTCTTGACATCCCTTCCCAAATTAGGACGCAGGCTGACCCACTTCTATGAAAAGCTGTGTTCAAATGCCTTTGGCTTTTGTCTGACTACTTGCTAAAAAACAGATTAGCTCGTTTTCCCAACTAATAAATTATCAGAACCTTTCTCTTACTTCTGTCTCTCTCTTGCTTGGACACACTCAAGAATTATTTCTCAGAGTCCCTGGAGTTTAACTGCATATAAATTAGTTCTTTCACTTGCCTTACTGCGCTAACCACTTTCTATTAACATCGCTTTCAAAGATCACTAGCAACACTTTCCATTTCCTTTGCTCCAAAGGACTCATGTCAGTATGAAACTGCAATGTTTAAGATAGTCTTTTAAATCATTTAACTGCAACATACAATTATGTATTGTTGTGGCATCTGTTTTCTGTATGCTTTTATGTTTTAAACTTGCTCCTCAGGAAGGTCTTACTAATTTTATATTAAGGGACCTCTTTGGCTTTCATGTATGTTAACTGATGTTTTATCAGATCATAGCACAATAAATGCTAAAGAGAAAGCTATTAATGACTGCTAGCCAGCTTAAGGTTTGCCTCTTGTAAGGAGTCTCTCCATGTTGCTCAAATTAGAGGGGACGTATAAGGGCATGTTTATACGGTCATGCTGGTGCTCTCTTGTTTTATTTAAATCCTGTCCCTCAGTCGTTTGCATGTTGGTATGAACGAGGCCTCTGCTTTGGTGTAAGTCTACTTCTCTTTGAGGAAGCTGAAGTGCAAGGCAGGAGATGGAACAGGAGTGGGCCTTGCCTTTTCCAGCACGGACGCGGTCAGTGTGCTCTGACCCTGTGCCGCAGGCACAACGAGCGTGCACAGCGTTCAGCAAGCGGAGGCGCGTGGGTGGAGGTGTTTACTGATATCTAGCTTATATGGCTCTGCAACAAGGTCACTGAAGGTGTCTCGGGCCTCCTGGTTTCACCACTGGTCCCCTCTGGGCTCTGCCTGCTCCACGTGCAGTGCGTGTCTGATGCAGGAGAACTGACTGGAAACACTTGAACCCGCTAACGCGCACGGCAGGGACAGGGTGCCTCAAGGCACAGATCCGTAAGGCAGCTTGTTCTCCTCCCCATCCTTCCCCCCTGCCCCCTGTAGTTTTTCTCATGCCTCTTTGGACAAGGAGCCAAGACTTCAATGGTTGAAGGAAATACAATATTTAGATGTTTTCTTGAACATAATTTTATTTGGCATAAAATTTCTTTGCACTGAAAGTGACTACAAAACTGATGTTATACCTTCCTTGGAAAGGAGCTTAAGCACAGTTAATGTTTAATAATGAACAAAGCTGGAGGGTGTTTTAACCTTTTCAGCTTGTGCCTTAGTGTTTGTTAACGTTCTATCTAGTGAGAAAATACCATCTTTGATTAAAATGAAACTTTGCGTTCTGATTTCTCTAAGACCCCAAGGGAATCCCATAGTTTGGAATGCTAATCCTGCTGAAAGTCACTTTTACTTATGCTAGTTATTTGTTTTAATTAGCGGCTGTGTGTAACAGGGGTATAGGCTTCTGATATTTACTTAGTTTTTGTTGTTGTTGTGTAAGCAGTTGTGCTTTGGAATGGGAATATTTATGCAAAAGTTGACTGTAGATGACAACACTGGTAAAGTGTTGGCAGAGCGGTTGGGAACTCCCATAAAAACTATATGAGAACTCAAGAGAAACTGAAGTTCATTAAAGGTTGCTAGGAAACAAACCTGCTAAGCAGAAGCTTAATGGAGCTATACGGCATACTAGACCTGATCAACAGGTCACTTAAAGTCTACTTATTTTTCATTGTTCTTTATCTGCCACTGAAAGGTTCGCGTCTGTGACAGTTTAAGACTATAACAGAATCATGTCAATGACTAAATTGATTCCATTTTCCTTTAAGTTTTACTGTAGATCTAGATAGTCTAGATAGCCTTATGTGGTACCAAACAGTGTTATTTGAATGCTTTTCAGATTGTACTGGATGCTCACTTCTGAACATCTGTAAGCACTGAAACTATTGTTATAAAACATGAGTTTCCTGGTGTGCGTTTGAAGTGTGCTGCTTTTAAGGATGTTGAAAAATAATTTTGAATTTTTGAGTAACTTTTCTCATGTTACAAGTGAATCGTAGCAAATAAATTGATCTGCCTGTTAGAGGATTTATCTTCTATGGTGATAGAATGGATTCTTTAGTCCAGAAATAGCAGGATGATACTGGGAGGAAGACTGAGTTCAGATGGTTGAGAATCGGTCGTGAGACTGAAAAACAATGACAGTTCAGTGGAGACGTGTTGTTAGTAAGGCTTCAGTAAGAGTGTAACTGGGAGAGAAGGAGAATAGCTAGGAAATTTCCCAGTCCTACAGAGACACTGAAAAATGTGATTAGAGGTTTCCTGGAGCTGAGAAAGTGCTGGTACAGCAATGGGAAACTGGGTGGATTTGGAAGTTGATTTATCAAGTTGTGTATATCAAATACACATGCATGCTTGTACGCATACTTTGTCATCAATGTATGCATAAATGAAGGCTGTAATTTCACTCTGAGCTTTTGAGAATGTGCTTTTTAAGCTTCTGTCTTATAGTTTCTGATGTCGTAAGAATCCCTTTGCTGGGGCTGTACGTCATGGTGTACTACTGGAGGACCTTTATGTATAATATATTTTCAAGTAGAATTAATCAGTGGTAAACCCTGGCAATTGCTTCCTCCAAAGGAGAAATCACATAACACGTTATGAGTGTATGTGGAATTGTACACAGAAGGTACGTTTTTGGAATTTGTCTCAGTTTTCATTCTTTTTTTGGATATCTGTTCTCTCATACTGAAAAACATTTAGAAGTGGAGTTCTACAGCTCCTGTCCCCATTCTAACTTCAGCGAATATAATTTAAGAGGGATGTAGATCCTTGAGTTAAACAGAGTTCATGTGTCTCAACTTAGTAGGCTCTTGATATCCGGTTACACTTTTCTTCACAGATGTGGACAACAACAAACAGTAAGGTACCTACTGGTTTGGGCTGAGATTTTGTTAGGTGCCAAGTCTTGTGATGAGATTTGGGTGGCTTTGAGTTCCTTTGAAAACCTATGTGTCAAATAGTACTTGAGAGCATTGTTGAACATTTATAAACACAGCAGTAGTGACTAAGTTCAAGCGCACAGACAAGGGTCTTGGCTAAAAGTGCTGCTGCGAATCAGCAGCTCCTTTCAGCTACAGCAGCAATTGTGGCTATTTATCACTAGGAGCAAGCCCTGAGGTGCTTCACTGGAAGGCCATTTGAAGTTTTAAGCTTAACGTACTTAATTGTCAAAAAACTAGAAAGTCTTGAAGTTGTATGTGGCTTTTTAAAGGGCTCAAATAGTTATGTAGATGACCCACTGAGCTATGGAGGAAAACGCAAATCTGTAAGGCTATTTAGGGTTTTGAGACAGGTTCTGGGGAATGAATCGGGGTGGGGGAGCGGAAATACCCCTTGCTACCTGAAGAAAATTAACTTCATGATTTTCATTATCTCTCTGCCAGGAAGAACACATCTGAGGAAAGTGTTTACTCGTGTTCATAATTCAATTCCTGTTCTTCACACAAGAACTACTTTGCTATTGCAACTTTACTAGCCCGCAGCAGAGTTCATACATAGCCTGTAGCAGTTTTTTTTTCCCCCTCTTCCTTTGTAAGCACCTTCTTGAAAGTAAAGATTTTTGTCATGGTTGAGTGCAACTCCATGTCATAGAAGCATCCATTAGACCTGATGACAGACTGATTAGATGCCTGCCTTTTGGTACGTGATATTGAAACTTAAATTCTAGCACACCTAAAGTTCATGCAATTCCAGGCCTCAGTCAATTAGATGAGGGAAAAACAGGTCAATTTTTTAGACTCCATGACTTGGGCAGTTGATAATCCTGAGAAAACACAGGACTTGGTACTTTAACAGAGGGTTTGCTTTTGTAATTGATTAACTGCTGCCTCCTGCTCTATTGACCTTCACTAATTTGTGGTAGTGTCTGTCATTCCTTATCTGCAGCTGAGTGGGGAGGTACATATGTAAACATCAACATGGCTGGGGTCAGAGGGGACTTCATCTGTCTCTGTAGTCTGTTCATTTTAATTGTGTATAGAGCCAGGCTGCAAGCTTGCTGGTTTGTTCCACAAATCCACCTGAAAATCTGCAGCCGTTGTCACGCTGTCGCCGTTTTAATTGTGACAGCATGAACAATGAAAATAGCTATGGATCATTTAATAGCAATGAGAGTTTCTTTTGCTGTGCTCCCACGGCTGCCCCAGAATCCTGCCTTCCCAAGGGGGGGCGAAGAGGCTGACTGTGATTTGCACGCTATTTGCTGGATGGACCATTTAGGGGCGTGCTGGTTTGCTCTGGGTGACGTGGTGGCCTATAACAAAGGCTTTACGCTGCTGTTGTGATTGCAGTAAGGCCCTACCTTGACCTGTCAGCAGGGAGGCTGCAACTGGGAGAACTGCCCTAAGCTTTCACTTTAAAAAAAAAAAAAAAAAAAAAAAAGTTGCAGTAAATACCCTAAAGCTGTATTTCTCAATGTTTGGGATATGCCTATATGAAATGGAAAAGCATGTCAGGGTTCACTGGGGCCTGCCAAAATTGTGCTTTTTTAAGGAAATTTTTTACTGTTATTACCAATGTAAATGCACAATTGGCACTTGTATTAGGTAAAACTTTGTGACAAAAGTGCTGTAACTGTCTTTTTGGCAGTTTCTATATCTCATTTCTGCTGCAGGATGATTGTATATACAACGAAAATTGCCTTTTTCTCCTCTAAATAGCTTCTGATAAAGTATGAGTTGTTGGCATTATTTTCTGTAGCCGTATGCCATAGGTATGCCGTAATATATTTAATATATTTTAGCATCAACTGTTTTTTTAATGAGCATGTTAAATGTCTTTATTTTAATTTCATCTCAATGTTCAGCCTAGCAAGCTTTGTACTTCAGCAGATGATTCTTCAGTTCCTTTGATGCTTCTTCCCTTTAGATATTTGTATGCATGTACCTTATTTTCCTCTTACTTTACATTGGCTAAGCTGTTACATGTGGTAGTTCTTCCAGATTTTTTTCCGCTAGACACCTATGCTGTTTGAAGCTTTCCAGTAAGTTGTCTAGATACGTGCTCAGAAGTCTTGGCGCTAGCAATTAGCAAGCAAATGACTGCTTCTCTGCCTCTAATGGAGAAAATGGAGAACCCAAACATGCTTTTTCATTTTCCTGTTGTATATCCCTGTGTGCTCTCCCAATTATTAATCAGCTTCATTTCAGGGTTTGAATCGTTTCTCATGCAGAGATTCTAGTTTGACATTTTTCAAGTTGATTTGCGATGCATTTTGTATTCCAAACCTTCCATGTTTTCCAAACAATACATGTATGTATTCATAACCACTGCTGATGTGATATCAATCAGGAATAGAATTTATGATATATTTTCTTCCTGCTATAGATTAGGAATAAGAATACTAAATTTATTTCCTACGCTCTAATTTGAGCAAGAAATACAAGAATAAAGGGAGAAGATTCTGAAGCACTCTTTTGTTTACTCTTCCTTTGCTTACTCAGTCTTGGATATCTGGAAAGACAATGGGTGAATTAATGGACAGTCAGCAGTTTCACTTTGGCAGAAGTCAATGAGAGTCTTTTTAATGGCATTTTACTCTCCTTATCCTCCTTCCAGCCTTGCTACTTTAAATTGCTGTTCAGAAACCAATGTTAACCCATATGGAATGTGGAAAAGTACTAAAATTCATGCTGTGCATCTTGATGAGCATCTCAGAGACAAAAGTCTAATGAATTTGAGTCCAACGCTCCAGTTTTTGCAAAGAAACTGCATTTCTGAAATGAGGCAAGCTGAGACCAAGTTACTGCCTATAGCTTGAGAGCTTTGCTCTCCCTTTAACTGATGCTGTGTAGCTGTGAATCCTTCAAGGTGACGTAACAAATCCTGAACTGTAAACTCGCAGATCTGGATGATAAAGCAGAAAAATAACTTGTGTGCATATTTAAGCCTGTAGCTGTGTTAAACTGTTTCCTTTAACTCGTGCTCCTGTTTTTCTTGCATTGTTTTCTTGGGAAGAGCACTACTATGTTTGTATGTGAGAGCCTTAATGGTGAGACTTCTTCTCCAGTATTACAAAGCACTGCTGTTATCCACAAGTGAAGTACAGATGAAAGAAAGCCATTTGGTATACTTGGGAAACTGCAGTAAAATACTTTTCTCCTCCTTTGAATTTGCACATTGCAAAGAGCTTTAACAGAAAGGAAGCAACCACAATTTTCTGGGAGGTGAGGAGAAAGGGACAAGATCCTATGTGAAATGTGTTAAACTTCTTGTGCAGCTAGAGGGAAGAAGGAAAATCCTCAAGAACTTTTGGGTCTTAACAGAGTTTCCGTAGACATTGCACCTGTGTCCTTGGGTTTTATTTTCCCCCCAGCAGCCAGCTGACATCTGTCTCGCTTCCTTAGTGACATTGCTGGAGTGAAGCGCAGATGAAGAGCAGAAGGAATTGAAAGCAAGGTCAGGCCCAAAATAAAAAGGCACTGTGGCTTTCACTGAGCTCCTTATGCCCACCCAGAATGGAAGGCTTTTTTCTCCTGTTAACAATGCTTCATCTTAGTAATGAGTAAATGACTGAAATGCTGGGTGAAGCGAGGTGGGGGGGTGGGAAATTGGGTTAACTTAATTTTGCCTGTATTTCCAAGATATCAAAGACCAACTAAATAATTTGAGGGAATTTTTTAAAAGAAAGTTATAGCTTGTAAGAAAATTATCACAGCCCCCTAAACTTATCAAATATTGTGTGAGATCTAGGTTTAACAGTGATACAGATTGTAAGTAAGTAATAAATTATTTACACAATGCACTTCATCAAGAATAATCTCAAACTGCTTGCAAGAGTGGCTGTGGCTTATGTACAAACATATGTAGTGTATGCTGGGGCCAAGTGAGTCTAATGCCCATCTTACAAAATTACTTTGAAAATTTTTTTCAGGAGTTAGGTCCTTAGTACTGCTGAAAATTAGGCAGTCTTAGTCGCAAAAGTGAGATGTAGAGGTGTTTGCAATTGCTGTATTAAGAATGTGTCATACAGTCTGTGTGTATTTGTATACAGTGCTTTGCCTTAAGTTATTTGTATGGAGAATTTTTCTTATCAGGAGTATACCAGTCATCTTAATAAAACAGTTGGCATACTTTGATCTAATGAGCACATGCATTTCAAGGTGCCCACAGGAAATGAGCCTGCTGGTAAGAGAAGGGAGCGTTGCAACTGGGAGGAGGGGAGGGATGATGAGCAAAATTGCCTTTATTAAATGATGGGAGAAGGTGGCAGTGCTTGGAGGAAGAACTCAGCTGGAAGCTGAAATGGGCAAATTGGTGTCAAGGCTGGGAGGGAAGTCTATGAACGTGGCCCAATGGGGAAGAAATACCAGACCATGTAGGAAAAACCCAGCAAACTTCCTTTCGAGTTACGAGCAATGTGTAGTACTTAATGTTAGCAAGGTCAGAGCGCGTGAGGTTAGCGTGCTCTTGTATTTTGAGCAGAGGTATTCAATGCAAGGAGGGAATTTGCTGTCCTGCAGTATGACAAAGCACAGAATTGGGAAATTGTCTTAGCAGGTTCACAGAGAACCGAACTGAGGTTTGGAGGTGAAAGGAGGCAAATCTGGCCTACTCCAAGAACCTGATGGTAAGGCAGCTAGATCCCTTTAGGGAGGAATCATAAATCAGCTAAACAACCTAATCTTGCTTTTCTGATTTTGTATTATATAGATATATATAGACTTCCCTATCTTTTTCTGGTGTCTTTCTAGTTAATCTTATTATTTTGGGAGAAAATGTTAATATTTTGGTAATCTTTATGCTTCTAGGCCAGAGAGCTACAACCTTGTCTACAAGAAGACAATTGCTCCTGTCCAGAGCACCTGGATATATCAATGCCATACTTTGAAAAAGAAGAAAAGAATTACTGAAGAAAAAAATTACTGAGAATGTACAGGGAGATTATGGGAGTAAAAAGCAAACTTCAACTATATAAGCAATTTTTACCATACTCTGCTGTGTTGCTTTAGTACTTTTTTTTTTTTAAGGTATACTTAAGACACTGTTCTCTTGTTTGCCTGAAAGTAAATGTGATACGTTATGGTGCAATGAAATAATGCTGCTTCTGTATAAACCCAGGGATTAAGTCTACTGCTCTGCTTATCTGGCCTTGTCGTCCATGAATGGAGCTTTGAATAGAACATCCAGCCGTGGCCTTGTCTGAAGAATTCAGGCTTCCTGGGAATGTGATACTTGTTTCACCATATCAGAACATCCCAAACTGCTGAAGGCACTGTGAGCTAAACAACAATGGGGAGAGGCAGTAGTTTTGTTCCTGAACTAACTGCAAGCAAGCAAGTCGGTGATAAGAGAAACTGTATATTACTGCTGGCTGTGGTTACAGGCATAGCTGTACCTGTGACTTGCCTCTCTGTAAGGGGCCCATTTTTAACTAAGCATGACTCCTTGGTTTGATTAAATGTCCACCTGCCTTGCCTGACAGGGTCAAATGAGGTTGACTGCATGTAGAGGTATGTTGGCATGCTCTCCCAGTTTCTGATGACTTGTAGCACAGGCATATGCTGAGATAAAAACAGTATCTTAATATCTAATAGGTCTAGGATATTTTTTCCTTATTTTAGTTCTCTGAGTAGAATCCCAAATTTAGCCTGAGTTACCAGTGTGAAACACTGGTTTTTATCAAAGGCATTTTCTTTTTCGTTCTGTGTGGGCAGATAGATGCAGCAGCCTTACTTGAAGTTTCTACCCTAAGATGCCCCAAATTCTCTTGTCTTCTGTCTATCTTAAGGTATTAGCCTCATTTGAACAAAACACAGAATTTCCAAGGCTGCAACTCCTGTGCTGTAATGCATTGGTCACTCGGAGATACTGACTTTGTTCTTACCAATGGTCAAGCATCACCCAGGACCAGGCTAACTCTTGACTTATGATCTAGCTGATATCAAGATGGTAATCAAATGCAGAAATGCATATTAATGTTAGTGAATATCCTTTTCTTCCTTTCTACAGACCTATATTTGATCTGTTATTTAATGACCAGTTTTACTACATGTCCCTGATGAACTGTTGCTGATCCTCAAGTACTTTTACTTTTACCTTCTTGTTCTTCCCTGTGAAGGCTATGTTTCACAGGACTTGGCAGGTATGGACAGAACAGAGATCCTCTTAAACCCATACTACTGCTTAGTCAGGAAGATGGGTCTGGGATATCTTTCCCCATCCTTCCCTGGACCAGTCATGTTGCTTCTGTGTTGCATCTAGTTTCCTAGTCTTTTCTAGTCTTTTACTCGCGAACTAGGATCAAGGCATAAGAGTATAATGTGTTTTATCACTCTTGACTACTGCTTTAAAAAAAAAAAAAAAAAAGAACTTAGAGCTACTAAGCCACCTATTTGGATTAGGGCAAAGATAAGATTTAAAGGAAAACCTATTTTGCCTGTATTTACAGGATTTGGGAAGACAGGCAGGAAATAGAGCTGGTGCTGTGCAGTAGGGTTGAGTAGCCAGGAGGTGGCACCTGAAGTATTCCATTGCACTGAGAGCAGAAAGCAACCTATAAATAACACTGCTTTTGCTTCTTTGCAAGGGGAAAGGCTGTACTTTGTTAGCTGTGTGCTAAAAGGAAAAGTCATAATGGAGTGGATGCCTGCTTTCATCCAAACATCTCAAGCATCCCTTCTGATCTTTGAATTAATTCTGGGTATGATTATGGAGTGGTACCCAGAATTAATTCAAAGGTTGGAAAAATGTTTGCCATTTGATGCCTGTTCAGATTCTTTTTTTGACTGACTTGAAAATTGCTAGGTAACTTCTGGGCTTTTGGGGGGCATGCTTTTGTTTTCTTTAATGTGTTTTGTTTTCTGTTTATCAAGAGGCTAATGTTCTGACTTGTTGTGCTTGGAGTATCATTGATGCTGACAGGCAATCAGAATATTTTTTTTCATCTTGGCAATGCTTTTAATCTTACCAGCTTGGTTTAAGTGGTCTCCAAACAGCTTCCACCTGACTAACACTCTAGTCTATATATAAATAAATATACCTGATGTATATTTTAAGTCTGCAAGGCAATGTGAATAAGGAGAAATCAAAGCACAGCTCGACCATTAGTCCATGACTCTGTTTTCCCTTACTGACCAGAAGCTTTATAGAGCGGCATTGTCAGCTGGATTATTAGTGCTATGGAGAAGATGGCTGTTTCAGCCACTTGCTTTAAGTGGTTAGGAAACCACAAGCTACAGCTGATCTGACTTCTTCTGTAAAAGAAATTACATAGCCTGAATCATAGCTATTTAAAACATTTTCACCTTTAATAAGGTGCAACAGCCAGCTGGGGAATTCTAGCTTTTGATTAAATGCTTGGAGCAGCCAACCCTTCAACTGTACAACTTCCAAAATGGCAGGTGATGCTTTTTCTCCCTCAGGTAGCAAGTGAAAATATGCCTGTATTCCTAATTACATTGAAACTCACCAAAACAAACAAACAAAACAAAACAAATGGACTTTTTCTTAATCTGTTTTCTGAAGAACAGTATTTACTGTTAGGAGAATGATAGTAGCTAAATCCCTCTTGGTTTCCTTTTGTCTTGCAGTGAAAGATGCCTCCTGACCTTGGATCTCAGTTATGCCTGTGCCTTTAGGTGATACTTTAGCAGCATAAATGGGTTTTAAGTGAGACTTATGGGATCCTTTCAGGAGAGCACAGGTGTGAGGAGCAGGCATCAGCCACCCCAGCTCTGAGGTATGTAATTAGGTCAGATATGGGAGACTACTGTACAGGTAGATACCAGAAGCGTGTGGAGTGTGCTCCTAGCAGCTACGTGAACCAAAGCCTACATTTTAAGGGTGGATGCACCAGGATGTCAGGAAACTATAGCTTTTGCCCTCCATCCTTGTTAGCACTGCCCAAGAGCAAAGTAGGCTCCATGTCATGTGATAGTGCCAAGAACAGCCTGGCTACTACCTGCAGCCTGGCTTAAACCTTTCTTTGGGCCAAAAGAGAGCCTGGTTCCTCTCCAGGACATGTAAGAGCTCACAGTGGAGGCTGAGAAATGCCTGTTCCATCACTGAATGGACATTCAGCCTTATGGCCAGGTATGTCTCGCACAAGTGCGCTTACAGATTCCCACATCCCCACTTGCTTCCCACTGTGGTGTGTGTGGTTTGGGGGGTGAGGGGGGCAGGGGTTTTTTGTATCTGTTTTAGATGTTTTTCTTAGCAGATACTGCTAGCAGAATAAATGCTTTTACTTGAAATGCCTGTTGAAGATGAACACAAAAGAGCACATATGTAATGTTGTAGCAAATTTATGAAACTTACTTTCAGTAAATCTTCCTTCAAGTGTTCCCCTTTCCCTGAACTTGGCGCTTGTGTTCATACACTCTCCTGGCTAATGGTAAAACAAAGTCTCCTTCAGAAAACAGCCTCCACCACCACCTCCTTCCCCTAGAATATAACCTAACTGCTCAGCCTGTCCTGACATGACTGGTGGGGTTAGGTTTCTGTGCAGTGTCTATCAGCTATGCTCTGCTTCTAAGCTGATTTCTTTCTAGTAGAGACCTTTAGATAGGGTAGCAAACAAGTCTAGGCTGATCTTCACATATGCTGTGATCTGGTCTTTTCTGACATTTAGGTGAAAGTTGTGTGTGTGTCATAGGTTTTCCAAGGGATGAACTGTAGGTCCAATCTACCAGAAGCACAAGTCCTAAATAGCTTGATACGACTCAGTTTTAGTGTTTTTATAATGTCAGCACGCAGGAATAACTGATACAAACAGGTGTATCAGGTGGGGGCACTATTGTAGCCAGATGCTCAGATCTGATCTCATTTGCATTTGAAAACTTATAGCAGCAGAGTATGTTTCTGCTAAAGTTTCCAGCCCTCCTAAAGCTGCTGTTTATCAGGAGCTTTCTTGTGGCTCGACTGCTGGTTATCGTTTAAAATGATCTGTGCTACTGAGTGGAAAAACAACAGCAAAAAAGACTAATATAGGGAACGTAACTTCCTGGGTTGCTTGCTGTTCAAGTTTAGTTTACTTTATTAATGAGCCAAACCTTATTTTTGTCTATAAAAATTTCCTTCAAAACAGTAACAGTTTCCCTATGAGTTCTGCCAAAACAAATATTCCCGTTGCTTTATCTTGTGACATAAGCTGATGTTCCATACACTTTGTTTCTAGATACGCTTTCTACCATAAAAAGACAGTCTGTATCCAAGACGAGTTTCCAATATCCCTGTCTTATTTAAGAGATAAATGCTTTGAAAGCATTTATTGGACTCATTTCTGGAATTAACTCTTACACCAAACAGATACATCTGTCTGGTTTTATTTTGTGGTAGCTGACCAGAAATAGAAAGTAGAGAAAGGGGAGATTTCAGTTGTGTTTTGTTTTGTTTCCCATTCTGTGATAAAGTTGCAATGAAATGTTAAATGAACAGTTTAAAGCTGTTGACAAAACAAAAGCCATGCTATTTGTGATATCTCATATGCTAAAAAGGTTGTCAGTCTCTAGAAATAAAAAATGTAAGAGCTTGTCACTAATGCTGTATGCATGTTTTGTTCTTGGGAAAGTCAGATAAGTGTTGTATTGAAATGGACCCATATTACACATTCTGCAGATTTTCTTCCTCTTTTCTGTAATTGTAAAAAAAAAAAAAAAAAAAAAATAACATAACAATAGAAGAATAAAAGTGCCTCCTCCCAAGTGGTAAATCTCAGTAACAGACTTTTGCAAAGGAAGGTACTGAAAATATTAGCTAGGCAGAGGCATTATGTTCCAGCAAGCAATTTCACCTTTCTGCAAATAACGACTGTGAGAGTGTTAAGATGTAGCGAGTAGATTTTTTCCTGCACAACTTATTACTTGTGGCCTTTTGTAATATCCCTTCAGCAGGGGGATGACATGACCTTTTCCAGCATATTTATCAGTCTCAGCCTCATGGGGAAGATGATGCGGTGTCAGAAATATAGATGCTGGGAGGAATGACCAATTCTAGAAGACTGGTCCAGAATCGGTTTTTGGCTGGGATGCTTTGAAATGCTCTTATCCTGGTGCCTGTACATGACTCTCCTTTTGAAGCTCTGCTTTCAAAGAGTGAAGTGTAATGCAGAATTCTATTTCTAGAACAAGAGTTATTAAAAGGAACTTAAAATTAGACTAAATAGTAGATGAAATGCATCTGACGAAGCACGTGTTAGGTTCAATGAAAGACGGAGAATGAAATCGTGCTTTGTGCTTTATGAAAAGGAAGGAGAGGGGAAGGGATTTTATGTGCCTTGTTTTCAGAGCAGAAGTATTGCAAAAATTGTGAAATAAGGGCATAGTTTCTGAATAACATAATGGATTTACTGATTTTGGAGGCTAGAATAGATATTTATAACACAGTACGTTGTCCTCCAATGAAACCGTTTTTGATCTTGTGAAAAGTGCTTTTTGCCTTTTTTCTACAGAGGCATGATCCTTCTCTCTTTCCTCTTGCAGAGAGTCTCATGTTGAAAGAGAGAGGATTTGATACTTGAGGGATGTGCTGACTTATTCAAATTGTTTTCTGATACTGCATTATGGCATTTCTTGCGTGTTTCCAAGAAGCTTCAGATATTCACTGTACTCAGAATATTTATATTAAAGGATTGATCTTCATTTCTTTGAAATCAATGACAAAACTTCTATTTATTTCAAACTTGCCAGGGTCAAGACTTGGAAGAACTGCTGTACTGATTCAGGAGGTCTGTTCTTTTACTCTTAAAAGATTGTGTACTGTATCCCATTTCCATTTAAAATATTTCTACAAAAAAGATTGTCTTGCTGCATTAATCCATTTACAACAGAAAAATTAATGATGTATGTGTCTGAATACATATGTTACATTCCTGGCACTGTTCTGCACCTTTTGCACTCCCTCTCAGAAATTTCAGATCTTCTACAGGGAGATATGAGTAAGCAAAGAAAATAGCTGTACCCTAAAGGTAGATGGGCATGACAAGAGAATGCCAGAATTCACTGATAGTGATATGGGAAGAAACAAGAATATGGTATTTAAATGGTCACTTTATGTAATAGCTCATAACTTCTCATACAGCAGGATTTGTGTACAATGTCAATGACTTCAGTGATTCTTTGTAAAGCTTGTTAGTCATTTCTGATGTGTTATGAAGGTGGTTTCTTAACCTTATTATTTATTTATTCTTCCAATCTTCTGTTTCATAGCTACCCTGCAGCACTTGTTTTTTCCACTGTGTCTCGGTTACTGACATTAATACCTGTTTTAGAGGCTGGAGCCTTTCCAGGGCAGGAATTTTTCATAGTGGGTGATGCATCATAAGGCTGTGAATGAGCAGTGAGGAAATTCACATTAGGGGCCTTCCTAAAGCTTTAATTTTCCTTTTTATATAGATAAATAGTATTGCTCTTTGCCTGCTGACTTTATATCACTAAACTTGTGTGGAAGTTCTGTTAAGGCTGCTGCTGAATGTCAAGATAATACTAAGGACAAGATAATGCTAGGGACTGTCCCTGCTTCTTACTGGGACTTGCTGTTTGGAGAAGTAAAAATGAGAATCTAGGAAATGAGGCTCGTTAGATGCCGTGGATTAAGGAATCCACTGACTATTTTAATTCTATACTAGCTCTAACGCTGCTCATGTTGCTCGTTGTTGACTGTGATCTGTGAGCAACTCCTTGTTGACAGAAAAGTGTTCCCAGTTATTGCTCGTCATGCTCTCTATGCAAGTGAGTTAAATAGGCAAACGGACTTTTTTAAACTCGTACTCTGCCAGTAATGTGAAAAGGAACAGACCTCCAAAGGGTTCGTGTTCTGCTGGCCAAAATAGCTGAGGATCCTCGCAGTCCAGGTTTACAAGAGAAGATTAAGTGGAGGGAAGAAGGGGGAACCCCCCCCCCCCCCAAAGACTCAACAAATTTCTGGCTTCATGAGGTGAGGCCCATAGAGAGGGAGTCCTGCATTAGTGAAAATGTACAAAATAATCAAGTAGAGCACAGTATATGTTTAAGGAATGACCTCTTGTAAACTTTTATAGACAATTCCTCTGCTTGTCCAAAGCTGTTCCCTGAGGTACTGCTGAAAACCTTTGCCAGAAGTAACAGATTCGAATAGCAGGCATCTGATTCAAAACATTTTGCAGCTCATAAACAGGGCTACTTCTAGAAGAGGCAAATCACTTCCACAGAGGCCCATCGTGGCTTGTGACGTTGTGTGCGTCATGGCAATACTGAGGTGCTTGCGATTGCCTCCTTGGCACTTGTATAAAGCAAGTGGTCTTACTGCAGTCACTTCCACTGTCATATGAAGAGACAGTGATAAACACATACGAGGAGGTTAGGATGCTGCATCCAGTTGGAGTCCCTGAATTACTCTTTGAAACCTATGCTTTAATTTACCTTGGGGCGTGACCATTTCCTGCCTCTTCCCCCACCTTTCATAGTCCTATCATGAGGTCTAGCAGTGCTGGCACATGCTGGTCTGGATGGAGATAGAGACACCACCAGAGCCCAGCTGAGACAAGTGGGCAAGCTTGCTGGAGGACAAGCAGGAGGAGGCTGTAGTATGGAGATGAAGTTAAGGAAGAAGGCGGCATAATGAGGTCAAAGCGAGGTAAACCTGTAGAGCAAATTGATCTTTCAACTTATATGTTGGCAAGACAAGGCTTACTAGGGGAGGAAAAAAAAAAGTCCCATTTTTAATGTGTTTTTTACTTAGTAGCATGCTTTCAGTTTGTGTTCTGCTTTCCTATTCTGTTCAGAAGAACTATGTGAATGTTTCCTAGGATGACTTGTGTTTTAAGATGCTAATCCTGATGGTGTTTATGCACAGGCAAAGGTTTAAGCACTTGTTGGGCCCAATGGCTTATCCTTAAGGAAGTCCAGAAGGGTATGCAAGACTTTGACATAAGGGGAAAAAAATATATAATAGGATATAATAGGATAAAATGTTGTACTCTTTAGAAAATGTTAAATAGGAGGGGAAAAAAAATGAACCACTTGGATAAACTTAAAATTATGTTGAATTTAAGTTTTCAAACAGTGCATGGTAGTTTCTGCATGGAGTTTAGGTTTTCATTTTTCCTTATATACTGTAAAACTTCAGTTCCTTTAAAATTAAGAACAGTATTACTTCAAGAAATATGAAGAGTAACACTATACATTGCACTGTCCAAAAAATTTATAGCCCATCTTAAATGGGAAAATCTTGCAGAGAGCAGCTGTCAGGATGGTCAGATGTAGATTTTCAACTACTTTTTTTTTTCTCTCTCTGCAATCAGTGTGAGAAAGGGGAAGAAAAAATATATATAAACCATTGTCAGGTTTTCAGCTGAAAACAAATGGCGTAATTATGGAAAAAGTTCCAATCACAAGACCTCGTGTTTCCTCCAAAACCTCCATCTTTGAAGAAAAAGGTACACCTTGGACCTCTCTCAATGTGGATGAAGCTGAAAATATGTTGAGTAGAAGTAATCAAGTTAGTCAAGCGTAACCTAGTATGTCTAGGATTTATATGGCCAATTGGAGGAAGTAGTTTTTAATTAAAACTTGGTAGTCTTTTCTTGGTTTTGATCTGTTTAATGTTAACAAAAATATTTGATGGTCTATGCTTTTAAAGACAATATGAAGGGCAGAAAAGCCAAGGAATATCACTTGATGCTGAGTTAGTGGGTGATAGTGCTGTATTTTACTCTAGGTATTATATACCATTAGTTACACATAATATATTGCAGCTATTATCCATTTTTTCCATTAAAGACATGGAGAAATCACAGCAGAAAGACTTCAGTGATTTCATGCTGATGTTTTAAGGAGCATAAGATGCAGTTTTCAGCGTTGACTTGCAGTCTGCTCCAGCAGAGCTCCAATTCAACTTCAGGAATGGGGCAATAGAGCTCAGTTTAATAGAGCAGGTAAGTGACTTTCTATTTGAAGAAATGATTTGTCAGAATCTATCCCTATGGCTGTCAGCACTGTGATGACATCCAATCCAAACAATTGCCAAATATCTGAGAATTCCACTTAGTCATAGAAGTATTGATATACGTACTATATACCTTTGGCTGCATGCTAGTAACATCTTTTACTTAAAATACAGTACAGAAGCCTTGGGCATCTCAAGGTAGTTCACATACACTAAATGAGTGAGCTCTGCATTTTCCAAGCTGCGGATACTGTGGGAGCAAGTTCCTTGTACACAGATAGACTTGGGGAGAATCTGGGAATAAAAACTAATTGACTGAGTAATTTACTGATCCTGCTAAGAGCTCGGTCTGTGGATAGCTTTTTTTTTTTGTATTGCCTGAGATTAGTCTGAGAACGTTCATAGGGCTTGCTTTTAAAGTGGTAATAACTTAAAATGGTGCATCAGAGGAATGTGTCAGAGTAAAGTTTTGTTTGTTGCGTTCCCTGACGTCTACCTGGGGGAATTATTATGAACACAGCTCATTGTGCTGAACTTATATTACTCATTTTTCCTGCCAGCCTGTTCCTCAGTAGGCTGTGCAGCATTTGCATTGTGAATGCTTCCTGCACTCACATCCCTTTACAGATTTCTCCTTTATGCCATGCTTTTTTCTTTGTTGTCCTGTTAGGCTTGCTAACCTTTTTCATTCTTACAGTAACTGGGATAGAAAGAATGATTTTTTTTGATAGTCCCCTAAAAAACTGTTTCTAATCTCCTCAGGAAGAGGAAGAGCAGTGTATGAAACCCCCTGTGGGAAGATCTTGGCAGATATTATCTTTTTTTTTTTAAAAAAAATCTTGCTTCTAGAATGTGCCACTATCTCTACCCCAAACTCTATTTTTATTTCTGGTTTCCTTTGCAGAACAGAGCAATAATAAAACATTCATTTTATCTATTCATTTAAGTCATTTTCTAACCCAGCTCCAAAGAGCAGCCTGAGAGCAGAGATGACTTTTCTCTCCTCTGTGAAGCAGCCTTATCCAGCCTGAGCCTGCTAGATCTCTTGGCAGAGCTGTTATCCCTGCCAGGTGAGGAGCAGGCTGCTCGCAGTCATGCTTGACCTGTTGGCTGGGCAAAATTTTTTGTGAAATCTTCAGTTTTCCTTTGTAAGCTTGAATCAGAGCTGCACTTCACTGAATTTGAAGCAGAGTTGAATTTTACTGCTCTAAGCACTGAGGAGGAGGCACCTGGCCAGGTTTTGGCCACAGAGGGGAGGTATGGAGATGGGAGCAGAGTGCTGTGGGACACCAGGCGTCGTCCTGCTGCTGCCAAAATGGGTGAAATGGGAACAGCAGTAGATGCCAATCTGCGCGCACTGACTCTTCATTGTGCTGGTGGCTGCGGCAGCCTGTCCCCAGCAGCTGTCCGCTTTGCATGTGCAAGATAGCTGGCTCTATCCTGAATAGTCTGAATAGCAATGTTACTGTTGATTCTTTTTCTTTTCACAGGGATGAAAATGGTAGGAGTGATCAAGATGTCGTTGCATGGGAGTGAGCATACCCACATCTACTCCCACTCCCTTGAGTTTTTTGATAAGGTTGTGAGCGGTGGTGGGCCAAATTCCACAACATTTCTGCTCAGTTAAGAGAAGCAAAATCCATGTCCTTATGTGAAGGGTTGAACCTTCTCAGCCTGCCTACATTGCAGAAACTGTAATAACGTTGAAAGCTATTGCATAAGACGAAGAACTCAAAGATGGGGAAGAGGGAAGGGGGGTTTTATACAGAAGCAGATGAGGTGGAAGCTATTCCATCTTTTATCCGCGAGTAGCTGGATAGGATAGGTGGTACCTAAAGAATATTTCCTTATAAGGATAATAGAATTTCAGGATCAGGCAAGGACATAAATGAACGAAAGAAAAATGTTCTCACAGTACCAAAGTACATAATTAAAATTGCATTCCAATCAAAAATGCATTTGTTCATTATCGAATACATTCATCAATCAAAAATGCATTTGTTCATTATCGAATACATTCATTCCCGGTTGCTGTATCCTGAATGCACTGCTGCACTAGGGAGCTTCTTTCCAGGTTCAGGCAAACTTTCCACAAAGCTTTGTGATAAAGGTGTTCTCTTGTACTACTTTAAGCTCTGTGTCATCTAGCTAGCTGTCTTTGAGGGCACAAGTTGCACTGGTCTCTCTTAATACTGAAATATCTTGATTTCGACGTTGCTAAATGTAGAAGAGGGAGAGAAGAGCAGTATTTCTGCAGCTACCAGATAAATAATTGCTCTAGGTGTACAGACAAATCGCACGGAACGGATCAGAATAGGAGTGGTGTTTGAAATGGTTTGGCGGGGGGGAAGACACAGGTGGCTTTGGGTTTTTTTCTGTCATCAATGGATGCAATTTAATTAAGGAAAGACTTTATAGGAAACTTATGGTGATAAAATGGGTATTCATGTGGGAGCAAGGAGAGCAAAAGGGCCTCCTGTAAAACACAGAGGCTTGTGTTTGGCTGGAAATGAGATCTGGATATTTTTTAACAAGGGTGCTATAGTATTTGTCAGCTCTGCATCTTTAAGAAGTTTCTATGAATTTCAGTTGTTCTCCATCTTCACTTCCTATTATTTGTCTTCAAGTTCAGAGTTCATGTTCAGTGATTTGTCTGTATGTTCGTTCAGCTCTTTGTTTTAAATCATGAAAATTCTGCATAGAGATGTAATGGCTGCAAGGTTTCTGCAAGTGAATGGAGAAAAAAAAATACAATGCAGCAACTAGTAAGGATATCAGACACTGAGCTGGACCATACTGTGATCATGGAAAACAGCTGACTTTGTTTTACAGTTAAGGATAGAGAGGCAGGGAGAATGAGTATCTTGTCCAAAATACATAGCAACTCTTGCGGAGTTAGGTCCAGGATGTTGGTCTGAGTATTGCTCTATGCTCTAGTCACTCTTTCAATAAAACATCAATTGTACTTAAAGTGACGTTTTGCCTTGTGCAAAATTATGTTACAAAATACTGTAGCAGCAAGTACAATGTTTAAACTTAACTCGGAGAAAGAGATTAAGTACCTTTAAGGGTTACTGCTTTTCTTGGCTGACCTCTTATTGTAGCTCTGTTTCCTTCTTATTTGAGCAGCTTTCATCAAGGGCATTTGCCCACAGATTCTCAGGAAAAACCACCTACCCCTTGCTCTGGGAAGGTTTGAGGAGAGCGGAGAAAGGTGGAGGAGGGCAGAGAATGAGAAGCCAGCGGCCTTACAGGAAGCAGCAGGTATTAGTGACACCAACGGCATAAGAACATTCATTTACAAATCCAACCAATTTCAGCCAGGAAACCGTAGCAGGGATAGCGTGAGGGAAACCTGCTGCTGGAGACGAAAGCGCACCTCTTGCACTGACTTGGCTGCTCTGCTTAGGAATGGGTCAGCAGACCTACACAGTGCATGGGAAAACATCTGTTTCTGTTTGAGATAATGGATGAGTATTCTGAGTGTGAATGCGAACTGAAATAATTTAGATTTACCAGAAAAGAAAGTGATCTCCATAATGTTGGCACTGTTGGAGAGTTTAAATGAGCCCTGGGGCACTGTTTCTCCTTTGATTTATAAACAAAGAGGGAGTGATGTTTGCTAGAGAGCTATGCTATACACCTTTAAAGGATCTGGCCTCATGATTTGAAGGATGAAAGTCTTGTGATATGCTTGGCCCTTAAGACTCCTGTTTGCTTGACTCAAATTTTCTGGCAGCTGAAGGTAGAGAGAATAAAGCATCCTGCAGAAGGCGGTTCTGTTCTTCAGGCTCTTCAAGAGAAAACTTCTAATTGTGTCTAATGAAAGGATTTTGAAGGTTTATTTTGTTACAGGACTGCCTAGTGGTTCAGATGCCATTCTCTGGTGTGTTCCTTGTCTAGTCCCAGTTTTGTCTGATGTGTTGTATGATGCTATTGAAGATCATTTTTTTCCTTATCTTTTGATTTTTTTTTTTAATTTAGTTTATCTGAGAAACTTCAAATATTATGGGCTCGGGGCAGGGTGGGGAGGGGAAAAGGGAGTATTTATTCTCTTTGATCACAGGCCAGCACTTTCTTTTGAAATGGTATTGTTGTATAAATACTCTAGAAGGGCTTCGAGAAGTTCTGCTCGCAGAGGTGGGTGAGGACAGAGGAGTGATCTTTCTTGAGACAGATTGCTGAGGAGCAGTTGCTGGCAGCATGCCCATGAAGCTGAAACTGGTGCTAGGCTTTCATTTCCAGGGTGAAACTCCTATTTCTATCTAGTTAGTATAGAGCAGGTATGTCTAATAAAATGCTTGTGTTTATTCCTCTCAGAAACTTCTGGCCAGATGTGTTCTCTCAGAACAGAAGGACAAGTTATGATTTATTAGGCAGATAAAAGCTTTCATTCCTCCAAAGGAAATTTTTGCGGCTATAGCAAAATGAGAAAGAAACTTTTTCTTTTCCTGTTGTGAAGTGCATGTACAGCAAGCAGAAACAATTGTAGCACGCATCAGTATGCGCACAGAAGGAAAACAGGCTGTGGGGCTTTAACAAAAGTCTACAATATTATCCATGCTTTCGGGAGTGCCATGAAACAGGGTATCACCCAGCACAAAAGTTCACCACTAGCCATAACTGAGTTGCGCTGGGTCGTCTTTTAAATAAGTCGCAAAAAAATTGCCCTCACTTTCCCACCTCTCTAATTTGCAGTAGAAAGTTATTCCTGGGACCGAAGACACATGAAACACTTGGGAGTGACTGCCTTTTTACACAGCTACACTTACAATATCATCCAGTGTTTGTAATCTCTCCAGGCTAATACAGTACCTTGATCTGAGCAACATTAGAACTGTGTAACAGTAATGATAATGATAATGAATTTTGTATCACCACAGAAGTGAATTAAAAATATCAGGCATTAGAAAGGCAATCAAGATGGCAGGTATGCAGCTTCTTCAGCACCCCATCTTTGCGGTTACTCTAACAATACAAATAGTGATGTTAAACACGTCAGGGCAAATCCTCATCTAGATAATTCTAGCTGAGTCCTCTCAAAGTGAGAGAAGTTCTTTTGGATTTATATCACTGTCACCGAAAGCAGAACTTGACATGCGTTGAAACTTCTCATTTGTCAAGATTTGTTACTTCCTGGCAAAGAGATGAATGAAGATAGATGACTTTGTTCTGGTGACGCCCTTTACTAACTGGAAGAGCTCTTTCACTCTGGTCAGACAGTTTCCTCCGCACAAATTTCACCCTTCTTTGAACAGGAGTGGAGCCTCAAATTCCCACTAACCAGTGGTTGTGTATTCGGCAGCCAGGACTCCCAGACCTGTCGTCTCTGGCAGCTAATTATATTTCCCAAATAACAGCTATGATGTTTGTGCTTACAAAGTAATGTATCTAAAAACCAAACCCCTCCACCAAATGTGCAGTGGTGGACTCTGAAGAGACAGCAGCAGTCGGGGAGAGCTCTTGGACCAACTGTGGCCTGTTCTCTGAAAACATGGCCTTGGCACCGCAGGCATGCGACGTGTCCCGGATGCTCCAGCTTGCTCTTGTTCTGTTTCAAAGAGAAAAGGTGCAGAAAGAAAAAGGCTGCAAGAACGATCAGATGTACGGCATGGCTGTTTCGCTCAGAAAGAGCGATGGAGTGGGATCTGGCAAAGGTCTAAAAAAAAAATCATCAAAGATACAGAGAAATAAAGCAAAACTTCTATTTTTTTTTCTTGCTAGGACCTTACATCTAATGATGAAGTTAGGGGCACTAATTAAAAATGAATCGTCTGCTTCACAGTTCAAAGAAATAATCTAACCTTTTGTGTTTGTGAGGGCTTTTTTGTTTGTTTGTTTTTAAAAAAGGAACCTTTCCTCAGACTCAGAAGATTCAGCCCAGAGTAGACGTTGTCTGGTACAACGTTCAGGTTAGTAGTCTTCATGTAGCTTTTTACTTGAATGTGAAATTCTTGAGATAATGTAAACAGGATTTTAAGTGTTCTCTGAAGTAGCCTTTGTATCTTTGAAGCTAATTATGAACCAGAAGACTGAGTGTGGTTCCCCCCCCCCCCTTTTTTTCCTCTCTGTTACTGCACCCATGCGACAATATATCATAGTGACAAGGGAAACGACACTAAGGTTATATGCTTATGCCATGCTACAGTGAAGCTAGCCAGGCAGTGGCCTTAGTATACCTATGTTTGTGACTAAAGCTGACTCTTATTTACCTTCAGCCCATATGATTCCCTGAAGCCTTGAATCTGGATTAAAAAAAAAAAGCTTTTGGCCAGTGTTAGGCTAGTTGCTTCACACCTAAGATCATTCTTTATAAAACTTTATGCAAATCTAGTCAAATTAGATTTATTAAAAAATATGAAAGAGAGCAGGGAAGTTCAAATGAGCAGCGATGCTGTGCATTATCTGTGCACAAAGCAGATGTAATGATGCATTATAAATGCTGAGGAAAATTTAATCAGCGTAGAAAAAAATATAATGAAATGGTTGTTTAAACACTGTAAAGCTAATGTTATAGTAATTACTTCCCATTGAGCAAGACATGGTACACATTATCCAGGCTGTGTTTGATTAGTGATCCTGCCTGTGACATCTTGCCTCTTCTTAATTTTACTTCAGAATCATTTTTAAAATCTTCAGTTGAAACCCCAATTAAAAAAATAGAAGTGAGCATGTTATCAACATCCAATTCTCCTTCCTTTTCCTTTGTTACTTTGCCTGCTTAAAAGTCTGCTTTAATTTACTATTGTTGTATGAGAGGACGATGAACGCTTGCACTTCTGTCTGTCTTTCCCCTGTGAAGTGACATTAGCAGCATTACTTGTAATGAAGTTCATACTTTCTAGCATGTCCTTGTGGAAGATGGATTGGAATATACTGAGGTTTAGCTATGCATCTTTTGTAAGATTCTTTTAAATAAGACGTGGATTTCACCACTGATGTTTCTCAGTTCTTCAGAGGCTTTGGGGATTAATTTTGTTTATACTAATAACTATATTCCAGTCTCTGAAAGGAAACACATGAAAAACTTCTACTTGTAGGCCCCCTTACAACTATAAAGCTTAGATATGAATATAAAAGGAGTTCTTATCCATCTTGTCCACTGATAATTATCTACAGGGGCCAGTTAGGGCTTTGTCTTTAGAAACTGTCTTAAAGTTGCAGAGATTCTGAAGTGTGGCTGATACTGTTTAAGTTATATTGGATCATAAAGGATAGAGGAGAACTGAATTTTGTTGGTGATCTCCAGTCATCAAGATCTGCTTCAATGTTAAGGCTCGTTCAGCACTCGCTGAACTCGGTGAGGGTTTTCTACTGCTTCTGAGAACTGGATTTGGCACTTCTCATGGGGAAGGTATAGAAGCCGCTGTCATGCATTACTTCAGGTCAGGCAGGAATTCTTTTTCAAATCTGGAGCTACAGCCTTTTATAGAGAAACCAGAGCAAGAGAGAGAAGAAACAGCAAACATTTGAAGAAAAGAAAGAATACTTTCCCAGTAAGTATCCTTCAAAATACAAAAATGTGTTAGACTAGCTATAGCAACATTACTGGTTCTGCACGTGTTCATCTTTGCAAATGTTAGAGCAAACACATGACTCTCTTGCTTTTGGCTTGAAGCAATTAACTCGTGCATGTTTCTGCGTTCTAAGGTCTTTCTCTAAGCATTTCCATAGTTATAAACTGAATTTTAACTGTTATTTTAAAAATTAATTTTTATGTAAGTCCTAAGCTGATATTTTCAGGGTAAAGTTTGCCAATTTTAGAAAAAGTAAGAGCTTACCCTCATCAAAGATACTAGAAATAGAAAAGTGAAATACTCAGATTTTGATTTGCATGTGGGCAGGAAAACATTAACAACTTGCTAACAAGTTGCTAGCAAGGATTTTTGAAGGACTGACTTAGGATTTTGAAGTCAGCCCATTACTAATAAGAAATTCACAGGCTACTTAATGAAACCATTTGCTCTGTTTTTTGCTAAGATTGATTGCTCAGTTTCTTGGAGGTGACATTATGTACTTCAATGCTCCTCAGGTATATGAAAGTATCTACAATGTATCTTACATATATATCACTGAGGAATATTTTTTGTATATTCTTGAACTACTTTTCTAAACCTTTGATTCCAGTCAAAGATCAAGAACACATCACTTCAGAAGTGAATGGTACTCTGATCTCAGGCCTAGGTACCAGTTGGTGCAGTTGCTACTGCTGGCATAACCCTAGAAATGAAAAACAATTTTGGGCTAATTTGAGAGAGGAACAGGTGAAGCTCAAGTAATGTAGGCGCAGGGAGAAAAAGAGCAAGTGGCAGCTGCTCCAAGAAACATTGGCTTGTATCAGTGCAGCATTTGGAAGGGGAAATCATAAGCATATAATTTCATCGTCTCAGTATAAAGGCTCTGCCTTCAGATCAACAGTGCACCAATTTTATTATCATTTTGAATAAATGAGTTTGAGTTAGTGCTGCACCAGGAGAATCCTGCAGACTCATGAAAGAAGCCAAGGCATGGCTTTCCTTCAGAAATATAGCTTGCGTGGTGAGACGTGTTAAATCAATAGCCTCTCTGCTGAACTGAAGTGGCAGTGCAACTTAAAGGTATTCACTTAAGAGAAGAGAAGGAAAAGAAAAATTGGTGTGTGTTTAACTAGTTAGAGCGTTTGGTTTTCCTTACCTGGCCCTCGTGCACTGTTTAAAGCTTTTTTCTAATATCTAGATGTTGCAAGATAGCTATAATAGTTCTGAAAGTAAATAGTGTGTCACTATGATGCATTCTACTTTGCACGGAGACTGCACTTTGGGCTCATATCTGTAATAGCAGTCATGACATGAAGATACAGGGCAAACCTTACAGCTTGATTGATCTTTGTCAGAGTGGTAACAATGTTCAGCACTGAAATCCAAGATATACGTAACTCTAAAAAGAGCAATTTGTCAAGTATTTCATTGACACAAATTGAAATGAAACTAGTTCGTAGACTCTAGAGGTCACTTTTCAACAGGAAGAATTCATTATCTAAGTATACACAGAGGAAAACTGTTTCACAATTGAAGTTGATTTGTGAGAGATGGATGTACACACGTGAAACTAAAAAAATCATAGGTCACACTTGCCAAGTAAACTATAAGAAGCTGCAGCTTCAAGTACTCCCCAGCTAATGAGTAGCCCAACGGTTCCCTCTGAAAAACCAGAGCAGCTGTTGAGTCATATTGGAGCGTGAGGTCTGTCAAGTACTTTAGACTCTGTATAAGGAAACATAGATTACCTGCTTTGCACTTTGAAGCAAACGTGTTTGAACAGTTATTAGAACTATATTGGGGTACAGTACACCATCCTAATAAGGCTTTTTAAAGTTTGTGTTTTATTTCAGTGACTGCCTTCCATCAAACCTATTAGAAAAATGCTCCTTTCTTAAGCACATTCAATTTCAAGCCTGTTGCTTCAGAGGCTAAAATAGGCTCAATTTCAAAGTTTCCCAGGTTAAATCTTTCTTCTGTTGTGGAAGAAGAGGAAGTCTCTTATGCAGAAGCAAACTCCACATCCCACACTTGCTCAGAGATTACTGGAATATGAAAGCAGAAGCTTAAGAGAAAGGGGAAGCAGTGATAAAGTTACGAGGAGTGTTTATGCCTGCAGTGGAGTTTATGTTCTCCAGTGTTTTATGGAAAGGGAACATAATCACTGGTGACACGGTGAAGTCATCAAAAGGAGTGTTGTTGATCAGCAGTGATATCTGAATAGTCTCAGGGATGCGGATCTCCCGAAGGAGGGGTGTACTGCTCTCCATCCAGGTTCTCCAGCCTGTGCCTAGGCTCTCCTTTTTTTTTTTTTTTTTTTTTTAAAAAAAAAAGAAGGACTGCAAGCTTTTTTCTTTGCTTTCACTTGTGTAGCTGTTCTGGTCAGCTGAGAATGACAGCAATTTACACCTACTTTTCACACAGGTGAAAGATGCCAGGCTGTGGCTGAAGAGGCCCAATACACAGGATTTTTTCATGTGGTGGCATCTCTTGGTGGTATGTTTTCTCACAGAAATTATTGACAAGTTTTCACCCCTCTCTTACGGGGGGTGAAAAAACAGATTGAGTAATTAAAACAAAAAACAAAAACCTACCCCAACCCAAAAACGTAAAATAATAAAACTAAAATGTTTGCAAAAAGTTATTCTATTTACAAAATGCCTTCATTCAGGCACCCAACTAAGAGATGGGTATAGATGCGTGGTCTCTAGATGTTTTAGACCAATAAACAACTGCTAATCCTTAAAATAATCACCACTACTGTTCATCCTTTTCTAAAATTTTCTACTTTTTTTTGTAGACTTGTATACTTTTGTAGACTTTTGTAGACTTTTATAGCTTGGAGCAAGCTCAGTTGTCTTCAGATAGCATGTTGAGAATCGGTAGCCCAAGATGTATTGGGAAAGTGAGAATGAATTTGGGATTACGGGTTTGCTGGGCTAGATAGGAGCATTACTGAGAAAATGAGCTAAAGCATCTGACCTAATACGTTGTCAACCCGGCAAAACGTGACTGGCATCAGCGGAAACTGCTTCTGCAACTCTCTAGCCTATCTGGATAAAGGTGTACAATGCCCTAGATCGAGTATCCCCCTGGGAAATAAAAGCAGGCCAGAAACCTTTTCTTTGAGATGTGTCCATAGCAGTTTTAGCGTCCTACTACCTAGTGACTGATTGGGACTGGTTTTGTGTTTTGTATCCCTATGGAGTATTGCCAAATATCACAAATACAGCAAAGGTTAGGAAATCATTGCCACGGATGGCTTTGAAGAAAAGTATTTGTGATATGGTAACAGAAAGAATTAAGTTTTAACTAACAGGCTGGCGATTTCTGACTCACGAAGAACGACCACCCAGAGTTACTCAACTTGCCCAGAAATTTTTAATGCTAGTGAATGCACCGTTCAGCCACTGAGGAAAACAAATAAATACCTGATAAGCAATTTTTTGATATGAGTAAAAACAACTTTTTTCTGCGGATAGGGAAAAAAACCTACCAATATTGAGATGACTGATGATTAGTCATTGATGATACTGAAAAATTCAGCACAATACGTTAATGTGATAAGCTTTTGCCTTGAGGGGGGAGAGAATCTTAAATTATACATGTAAGATTAGGCCAGAACATGGAGTCTTCAGAAAATTTCATCAAAATAAGTATATAAATTGGAGCAAATTAGATGACAGCATGTTGCACAATGCAGTTTGCAGAAAGCTTCTGGAATTACGAAGAGGAGCAGAAAAGAACGTGGTTGAAGTAGTCTTTATCTGCTGGACAACAGAGAGCGAGAAAAGGTAGGAAACGCGTTAAAACATTCACTGTCTCTGAAGTCTTTGGATTTTGGTCTGCATCTCGTGGGTAGAGAAGGCTTCTCTTGGAGACTTCCTAGAGCAGGCTCTATGGTCTGGTGCCAAAAGGGAGTGCTAGGGAGGCAAATTTGACACAGGCTAGAATGGTAAATGAAGAAAAAAATTTTTCCATTAGTTGAAAAAATTGTCTATTAACTTTTAATTAATTTTAATAATTAAAATGAAAAAGTAGGAATAGTAAAAATGCAAATAACAAATACAATGAATGTACATAACAAGCAAGAGTAAGTGGTAAATCCACCTGGTGACCAGGGAAAAAAAAATTACATAACTGACATTTCTAATGCCTGATTGGAACTATCTGTCAATATTGAAACATTACAGCCCTGTCAAGAGTTTCTCTTAAGAAGTGTAGAGTAGCTCAAGTAATTGGTAACTAGTGAAAATATGTTTTGGAGCTATAACAACTATGGCTGAGTATGTTACGGTCTTAATCCTAGAACGATGGAGATATTTAACAATTGTTGGAGTTATTTGATTGTTGAAGTTATTAACTGTTGAATGAGAAGTTACTCTTCAAGCACTGTTTTGAATATATGAAAATGAGAACTCTTGTTCATGTGGAACTTTAATTTGGAAGAGACAAATGCAAGCAGCCATAATATCAAGTCACTCAAATCTCTAAGTTACAGATGGTTTTCTTATACTGAGGATATTACAAGAATATAAATTTGTCACATTTAGAGCCTTCATTTGATGGTTAAAAGTAAGGTTATAACTGGACTGGAAGTTGGTGGTCTGTAAATTAGTAGCTATGATCTGTTTACTTCTAATATGAGCGAAGAGAACACAATTCCAAGCAGTCAAATGCTTGTCTTAAGTTGAAAAAGCCTTATTTTACCAAAGATAAGGAAGACTATAAATAATATGCAGGCAAAAAAACATGAGTAAAAGTTTGGAATTTAAGTTTAGGGAGAAGTTTAAAAACCAACAAACAAACAAAAGCTCAACACCCCCCAAAACCCCACCTGCAGTGGTGCAGTTGAGAAATAGGACAATTTTTACTAAGCCTTCTTGATTCAGTGATGAAATGAAGATATCAATTAAACCAATAAAAGTAGTATTAAAAAAAACGGGAAAGAGGAAATATGAATTGCTATCAAATTTAAGTTAGGGACATAGAAAATATTGTTAAGGGAATCCAGAATTCTAGGAAGGCTACGGGAAGCAGGGGATTTAAAACGTGTGTGTACATAGGGACATGCTAATGGACTACTTAGGATGGAGATGGTAGAGAAATAAGTACTTAATCACTTCTCTTCTGTATTTTCAAACAAAGTGCATGATTCCCTGTATCACCTGAGGTTGAAGGAGTTTCTTCTTATCCACTAAGAAGAAGAGTACTGACAGGAACAGTTCAAGATAAATGCTTTAGAATCAGGAGGCCGGGAGAGCTTGCAAACAGTGTAATAGCACTTGGTGAGATATCTGTAGATAAGTGTAACAAGGCCTCATATTGGATTTGATTAAACTAAAAAGGAATGCTGCTGGTCTAAATCCACATTCTTCTGTGGAGAATAGGCCTTATTCAATGAAATTATGACTTTGGATGATCAGAGTAACTACAGAGTAAACACACTGGTTCTCATCCAATAATATAATTTTAAAGAACATTAAAATAATACCAGTAATGAATGTGTATTAAATATATTCAAAGCTTATAGAACTGAAAGGAAAAGAAGGGGGGGGAAAAAAAAAAGCCAGACTGATTTTGTTGTTGTTGTTCTTTTAAATCTTGATCTCACAGTTGACAGACTTGAAAGAGTCTGTGAATGATTTTATGACTAAAATAGCTGTAGATGCTTTTCTGGAATGTGTAAATAAGGGTAGTGATTACGAGAAAATAAAATTGTACAAGTGATAAATGGAATTATAGAATTCTGCGTATTATCTATGGCTCTGCAGTTCGCCTTTTGAAGAAGGAATTAAAGAACGGAGAGCAATGTCACAGATATCCACCAAAACGTTACGCAGGTCGGGTGAGATGACTTGATGTGACACCTTTAACTCAATACATCTCGATTACCAAGGAAAGTAATTTGATTACAGAAAATGACAGCTCCCTGAAAGAAAAAGGCGGAATACTTAACTGAGAAGGCACAACAGGAAGATTCAGTGGCTGAAAACTGAATTCAGATAAACTCAAGTAGGAAATAATTTTTTTTTAATTTTTATATTTTTGAGGTAGGGTGTTAGTAATTGGGAGAAATGATCCAAAAAGTGGTGTTTTTTCAGCACTTCCTGTCCTGCTGTCTTCAACTCAAGACTGAAGGACTGTTTAGAAAATATCAGCAAAGTTAAATTTAACAGCCCATCCTGTATAGGAGGTCAGCTGTGTTGAAATGTTCTTTCTTGCCTTTATCTGCATCAATGCACCAAGCAGAAGGAACGCCTTGTGCTATTAATGCTTTTCCCCTACTCCCACAGTGACCGCAGAGGGCCCTGTATGAACAGTTGGAAAATGAGAAGAATTAAGCATAATAGCTTCACGGGGCGCTCACGAAAGGTAGTCCTCGTGAAGTTAACAGGTGCTGTTTGAAGTCTTCTTCTCTGGAGTCAGTAGTACGTGGGTCACAAGCCAGCCTGAGGGACCTGTTATAAAACGTGTGTTTTTGTTGCTGAGCCTTGCTGTCAATTCCTTCTGCTTGATTGCAGTTTAATGTCTTGCACATAATAAGTGCTAAAGGTATTTTGGGCCGTTTCTTCTCTCTATTCTGCTTGAAGCAAAACATCATGAGAGCAAAAAATACTAAAGCGGCAAGTGACTCATCCTTTAGCTGGAGTTAACTTAATCAACAACATCTAAACAGTGGAGATGCTGCACACTGATTTCAGTAAAAGCACAGTTTTCAAAATTACCTTCCTGTTTCCTATTAAAAAAGAAGTAAAAGAAATTGGTTTGACTGAAATGGTCAAATGCAAAATAAGAATTTGGTGCAGATTTTCAGTTATTGTATTTGTTATCTTGAAATGTGAGAAAAAGCAGTTGTAACTTTCCTGAATTATCTTATTTATTCCTTTGCTAGCTACAGCTTAGTCAGTGCTATCAGTGGAAGACAAGAAAATTAAATGCTTTTGTTAACTTTAAGTCATCAGAAGTTCAGGGTTCAGAGGGTTGATAAAATCCTATGTGTTGTAGAGCTGTAAACATTAGCTAACCAGCTAATGCAAATTTCTTGGTGTTAACAATAAACATCATCTTTCTTGCAATCCTGTTGTTTCCCAAATATCTCTTCAAAATTGCTTCAGGAATGAAGTTAATTGTTTTTCGGAGCTCTAGGAGATGAGGGCTGAGAAACAAACAGGAAATAGTGCGGCACCACCTTGTAAGTAGTTCAGTTTAGCTGCAGGCATTTTGGTCTTGGTTTTTTGCTCACCTGCTTAGCAGGTTCAAGTTACATTGGCGTCAAGTGCTACTATAACACTTAGTAATGGTTTTCAGTACAGCAGCACTTACTGTGTGGTAGGTACTCCTCAGAGCCTCCAAAATTTGTATTTATGTAATTAAAACTGTACAAAATAAAAAGTGGCAATGAGATCTGGACAGCTGGAAAGCAGATGACGTAGGTAATGTGAGCAGGACTTCAGTGGGCAGATATTCTAATTCTACATGTATTATTTTAGTAGACTTCCGTAGGTCTCGAGGAAGGAGTTGAATTACCTTGGTGAGCTGTAGAAGAGTTACTTCATTGTGACTGAGGTGCTGGGGGAAAGAGGGAACTTAGAAACTTCTGTTTCTAAGTATATGTATACACTGTATGTATAGTCACAGGTTTGCTGGGAACAAGGAAAGCGGAGAAAGTTTTCCGAGTGCTCTAAACATGGTAATACTCCAAGCAGATTTCTTACTGTTTGGTAACCGATTTGTATCGTGGTCTTTGAAATTTGAGTTTTCTGGGTATTTCTTTCTCATCATAATCATAAACTGACCCCATCCAAGAATGTAGGGTTTTATAACCCTGTTCCAAGGAAACAGCTGGTTGCGTTGACACTACTGATTTTATCTATTGTCTGCGTCGCCTGTGCAGTATAGCACTTGCCACAAAAGTTACAAGGCAATGCTTTAAATGGCTAGTTATCCAGAAATCATGGGGGGAACGTGTTTGAAATCAGATGGAACAAGGTATACAGCCTCGGAGAGGGAAAAAGGGAAAAACGCAGGGAGAAGAAATCACTATGCTGCTTTTGAGACAAATGAGGATATTGCTGTCATAACCCTAAAAAGCTGCAACCCTGAAATATGATGCAGACTCAGGGATGCAAAAACTTGCTGAATAAATTGGACACTAATTTTGTCTGCTCGTTCATGGAAATAATTTTACGCAGCTCTGCTTCCAGCATCCATTTTCAATCTGTGGAATGATTGATTTGTCATTGTTCCAATCCCTACAAGCTTGTTCAAGTCGGCAGCATGTTTCTCAATAGTAAACACAGCTTTAGGCGTATATGAAATGAAGCACCTATCCCAGTGGAAAGTGATAGAAGAGAACTCCCTTCAGTACTATAAGCTAACAAGGAAACAATTGGTCCAAGTGAAAGGTCTGTGTTATAAGTCCCCGCAAAAACATTGAGCATTCCTATTTTAGTATCACTGAAATCTCCCATCATCTCACACCAGTGAGGGCAAAATAAATAGCCATATGCACAGCAAATTTCACTTGCAGAAGAACATCTTGTAGGAATATTGAATATTTCCGTGGAATGCTATCAAGCCATCCGTTGACTGCAGCTGTAGTGAGGATTTTGTGCACTGCAGAGCAGTGGCTCACCGGAGTGGCCCGTTGCTTGCTAACATTTTGGATGCTTCATCTTTCAGATGTCCTGTTTTCTTGGAGTTGCACAAAGCGTGATCATGCCTTCAGAACACATCTTCAGGGTAAGGAGAGGAGCTAGTGACACAGCAATGGGATCTTCTCAGATAAATATCTGGGTTAGAATCAGACTGTCCTTTCAGGTTGCACTAAGGACTGGAAAAAGACATTAAGAATAGGTGTTTAGGATGCACCTTTGTCCTGGCCACATTAGAAGCTAAAAAGTTGGAAAATTGAGACCTGTGGATTGGACCTTAATTAAAAAGAGTCCACAGATTGAGGGTGAGTAGCTAAAAACCTGTTTCGTACAGGAGCTACATGTTCTTTGCTGCAGAGGTTGGATGAGCTATATAGGCAATGAGGTAAGCTTACAGAATAAAAAGCAACCTCTTATAGGAAAGGCTACAGTACAAATTTGGCCGTTGCAGCCTAAATTTAGCCACTGGGACCTAAATTAGATTTTTCATAGATGATTGGCACCTGTTCCTTGACAGAGACCTCTAAATTGCAGGAGGACACCTGAACTGTGCTGTCAACATTAGGTTTTATAGAGCGCTAAGCACTTTGCGAAATAAGGTTTTAGTTGCCTTATATTGAGTGTCCAGATAACATGGAACGTTTTGACCTTATTGTTTCTGTAAACGGTAGTTTCAGTATCCATCACATCAGCCTACTGGGGTGTTTCAAAGTTGTATTGGTTACTATTTGTGAGGCATTTGGCCACTTAAGAAAACTGGACAATAAATGCAAAGGAATTGGTTTACGTTTTGCTGTATTTCTGTAACTGTTAGGTAGAGAGTCTGTGGCTGTGCTTGAGCGTTCAGGATGCCCACACAGGCTCTTGTAAATGTAATCTCCTCTTTCATAACCCATTTTTTATAAACAGATAGATCAGGAGTTTGCTGTAAAAGCTTTTGCTCCTAATAGACTATAAAATCAGCTATTCTTAGAGATGGCTGACTTTTCTCATTGCCTTGTTTAAATCAAACATTCTTTTGCAACCAGCATCTTTATATTTTTTGAAGGGAGAAGACAGAGGTGGTGGTAGCAAGGACTAGTTTGACTGAGAATATACAATACAGCTCAATTAATGTCTAAACCTTACAGAGATAATCGCTCCTTCTGACTGCTGTATCGTTAAGATTAGAAGCTGAAAATCTTAGTTCATGAAGATTCTCAGGACTCAAATAAATCTGTGAGCTTTACTACTTTCTTTTTTCACTTTTATTTCCATTCAGTTTTACTGATTGAGCACAAACTGTAGGAACCCCAAGTGCGTGCACGCAAATGAAGAAATGAAGTACCTTTTTTATAAGCCTCAGAAGGACTATATTGCTTTCACTCAGCAAAAACTACTTTAAAAAAAAAAAAGATAAAACCACATTTGATGGCTGCTCAAAGGGAATAATCCAGCTACAGACATTATGGCACAACATGCCGTGCAGTTTCAATCTGCTACACTTTAGTAGCACATCGGTCACAATGAGCCCATTGTGAAAGCTTTTCTCCTCTTCATATATTTTTTAGAAGACCCCTGGAGGTAGTGGGAAATATGTATATTTGTGTGTGTGAGAGAGTGAACAAACTATGTCTTTGGGATAATCTGAACAGTTGCTGATTGATAATTCTTGTATGAATCCTAAAATGGAGGTTTACCAGCTGTGCTTGATGAGACTCGACATCTCATGCAATGCTGATAGCTCCTGCAAGGCTGCTCCATGTCTTGTCAATGTGTGTGTGAAACATGAGCTGGGTGGAGCAGGCAGTAACAAGTGCCTGCTTTACAGAGCCCCCATTCAGGCATTGGGTATCAGCATTTGCCAGTAGACAGCAGTTGGAGTCAGGCTAGAGACAGACAAGGACAGATTTAGCATCTTGCTCCAGTTGTAAACGTAGCCCAGTGCACATGCACAGACTTGCAGTATGAAGAGCATGCTGAAGAGCTGCCAAAGCAGCCGTGCTATAAACGGCACCTGTGCTGCCAAATGGTGCCGGGGCTCCCCAGCCGGCCCCTTTTGCCCTGCCTGGGATTTGGGGAGCGGATTCCCGAGGTCAGGCCCCGCTTCCTCTGGAGGTGAGGTGGGGTTCGAATTTAAAGATAAAGATTCCCTTTCCCCTGCTTTTGTGAGCAATTAGCCAGATCATAGGAGGCTGAAGGCTTTCTGAAATTAAGCACTCCACTTGGTCATTAAAAGCAATTTGGTTCAAGTAGTGTGACCAGGAGTGAGCTCTGTGGTGTTGATTAGCCTCTGGAAGCTTGCTTAACCAGTTTCAGGTTAAGGGTTTCTCTAACCTTACCTGTCTGCTACTCTGATTTGCCTTCAATCAAATCTAGCAAGGGGTGCAGGACTGAGAAGCTGCTTGCATCTCCCCTCAAGCGCAGTGACCTTTTTTCAATATTCAAAAAAAAATTTAGGATAATCTCTACAACTTGTGCTTGCATTAAATATTCTATGCTGTACTTTATATCCATGCAGGTAATGCACAAGCAATGGCAATGGGAATTTCTCCCATTCCCCTCCTATGCTGCTGTGGGAACAGATGCTCATCAGACAAAGTCCTCCAAAGTTGCCCTTATGCCAGGTGAAGTTGCTGATATTGTACCCTGCCCAGAAACTGTATATGTTGCTTCCTGGGCCAAAGTGTACATCTGAATTTCAAAGTGGTATTTGCATATGGATGTCCTGCACACTTAAAGTCTAGTAAGACTTCAAATCCAGATATAGGCCTCTGGCAGTGAGTTAACCCTACAAGCCTCCAAACCTCCCATCACTTACAAATAAACTATTACTTCAAAAAATCTATAAGAAAAAATATTCTGTACTAAATGCTGCATATGTATTTTGTATTTTACAGTCTCCTACTGACATTAAGGGAAAAATGGGTTAGGAAGTGCCAGGGGAGGCTGCCGGGGGAACTTGCATTCAACTCTCTTTGCAATACATTTATAAATCATTTTTAAGCATACTATTGGATACTAATTTTTTATTTCAGCCTGGACAAAACACCTGATCATCATCTGTCATTCTCCACTGAGGAAAAAAAATGGTTCTGATTATTTTAGAGTTGAAGCTGAAGCTTAGAAATGACATGGGAAATTTCAGCCTAAGCAATTAGTGATGGACAAAGTATTAAGCAACTGGAAACAGAGCCTTATAATGGAAAGTCCTGGGTAACCTTAACACAGGGGAATACTGTCCATCCTCCCTTACTAAAAACATCAAGAAAATCCCAGAGGTTGTTATTTAGACTTTACCTGTGTTTTCCTCTAGTGACTCTATGGTATGCTGGATTTGTTCTTGATCATAATGTAGGGGGGGAAAAAAGGTTAATATTGAAAAACAAAAGATAAGTACTTCACAGTTTAAAACAGCATCTGGAAACACTTACCACAATGGTATCTGAAATATTATAGTATTCTCTTGAAGTCTCAGGGAATATGTGTCTGGAGTCTTAGCTGAACTCAGTAATAACTTCGTCTGCAGGAACCCTACTGCTTATAACCATAACCCTAAACACCTACTCTAACCTAGGGACTTCCCGCGCAGGCGTGCATCTGCAGGGGGAAAACCTGACTCTTGCCTTTATAGTAGTGATCGCTGTGAGCCTGGAACTAAGTTTTTAAACCTGGAGCCTTGCAGTTTGGCCTGTTCTTTAAGTGCTGTTTCCTACCTTTGTAGGACAAGCTCTCTGGCGTGAGGTCTTGCAGCTGACTCACTGCAGTTCGTCTCTCAGCAAGGCTCGTTTGGCAGGACACCACGTGGAGCTCACTTGTTTGCACAGCTTTGCTGGCCAAGCGGGAGGCACAGGCAGAGGAAGACGGCATCAATTCACCCCCACTTGCACAAACATGCTCTTGGTCAGGCCTCGCGTGTGGTACTCAGGGTCAGTTTCTAAGCTGGTTTGAATTAGAGATCATTATGTTGCGTGATCTGATTTGTACAGCAGGAGTGGCTGGATGCCAGTTTTGAATTCCCTTTTCTCTTGTTGCAGGCACGTGCTCAGGACAAGCAGGTCTGTATCTTCTACTTCTCCTGTGTGGCTATGGTGAAAACAGGTCCAGGCTTAGAGCCCGAGCTTTTTCAGGGCCCCAAAAGTACTAAGTGTTGTTCTAACAGCCGTGCTCTGACTTTTCTGAAAGAACGGTTAGCTTGGTTAAAAGCTCCTCTGTGCTGAGTCTTGCTCTGTCTTTTGGGCAATGTGGATTTAAGGTATCTGTTGAAATCTGAATTTCTGTTGTATATGTGCCTCGAGGTGTTATTTAACAAAACTTAGGTACATCATCTTGTACTAATTTTATTACGAGAAAAAAAAAAAAGTACCCAAGGTAGATGTGCTTTTTTTAAAAGTAAATAAATGTTCAATAACATTACCAAGTCTTACTTTATATTAACATTGACCTTTAAGTTATGCCACATCTTTCTTTGCATCAAGGAACAGCGTTAGATTGGTGAGTTGAATAGGTGGCTTCTGGGAAAGTTAAAGCATGGAAAATTATTCTGAGATCACCCCATACTACCAACCTAGTTTTGTACGTGGGCAGCTTGTACAAGCTGCATGGCAATGTTTGCAAATGCATCTAACTCGTTTTGGTTTTTGTATGTTAAGTATTTTTTGAAATACTGCTCCTCGGTTGAAAGTGAAGTTAGGTTATGGGTAGTGTTGATGAACAGTGTGTGAATCAATGTCTACTTATGTAAGATTTCCCCCCCACACACCTGTCTTTCCACAGGGTTTGTTGAACCCCACTATTCTATTTTCATCCTCAAGAAGTAATAGCTGTGTAGCAGTAGGTAACATCTTTCCCAGTACAATCTCCCAGAAAACCTGTGTGGGTAGGTGAAATAATTTTTCGAGATATTCATAAGTTCGATAGTAGTGTTGTTGCCAACTGGCTCCCCTTTTAAAGTATTTTCAACCTTTTTTTTTCAGTTCAGATTTCATTGTTTTTAAACGTCAAGCAAGCCATGTGTGTTACATGATGGAATCACATTTACTTGTATGAAAGATTTAAAAAACAAAACAAAACAAAACAAACCTCTGTTATGGTTTCCAGTGGAAGACTTGTTAGGCATATGCTAAGAAAGGGAAGGTGGGGGGATGGGGGAAGGTGTTTTATGAAGAATGATAACACTGTTTGCCATCTAGAACACATCTGTGATGAGTTGCCTACAGATTGCCTCTAAGTAGACAGGGTCCTTGTTTATGAGATCTCCCCTTCAAACATCTGGTGTTTTCAAGATATTTCTGGAGGCAAGTAGCTCCCTGTGCCCAGGAATCAGGAAGACCTGAAGAGTCTTCCAGTTACAATCTCTTCCAGTGAAGGCTGTCATCCAAGTTGATCTGGGCAAATGGCCAATAAAGGGAACAACTTCTGCCTGTGTGGCATGAAGCTCAGTGTAGCAAAACGTGGTGCTGCGACTCACCAAGGAACCGCAGCATTGTCCCTGCCCTGGCTCCCAAAGCTCTCCTCTAGAGCTTGGAAGAAATTTCTACATGAACTCTCACTAATTCACTGTTAATAACTTTCTTGCTGCAGCAGAGTTTCAAATTAAAAAAAAAAAATTGTGAGCATTGCGTTATGAGACACCATTTCACTGGTCCAGGTGTTCAGTGTCCCTTTTGTGGCATGAGAACACCCTTTATTAACTAGAATCGTGTCTTAATGCATTATCTAACAGGCAGCAAATAGCATTTTGCTCCCGAGAGGATGCTACATTCAGCCAGCTCGTACGTAATGAACAAGTGGCCATTAGGTGAGGATTCTGCTCAGTGCTCTGCGCTGATGAATTCAAACTGCCTGTGTTTCTTAGGAGCACTGCAATTATTGGGGAATTGAATATTGTTTATATAAGGAACGGTTGTAAAACCTGGAGATGACAATCTGGGTAGTGAATTTTTTACCAATTAGGCTAGCTACCTTTGGGAACGGCGGGGAGTTGGAAAAGGAAAAGGAGAGGGCAAATCAGAGGAAAAGCAGTACCTTGGTGCACATGCGGTTTTATGGGGACTGCTGTCCAAACACAGCCTTTACTTAAACAATATAGGGCCAGCTTTAGCTGTGTATTACTTTCATAGTCATCAAAGACAAAAGATCCTAACATCCTAATTAGGAAAACATCCGAATTCGGTATATTTCATAAGACTAGGTTTATGTGTAACTTATTCAAAAGGACTGAAACAAATACATACACACACACACACTCGGGGGGGGGGGGGGGAAGCTAAGGGGTGCTCTAAATAGGAATGATCACAAACATATGCTGAGCTGCTTTTACTAATTGCTTAGTCAGTCCTTGGTCCCAGTTACGCAGCAGTATCATTGCAATTACTTAAGAGCGTACAGTTCATCATGCTTATCCATTTCAGTGGCCAAACTGGCATTACATGCAGAGTGAGACAGAAATAAATTTGATAGGAAGAAAGAATTCCACCTTCTCTCGAAATACAACAGCAACAACAAAAAACCTACCAAGACTCAGGCTTCACAAAGCCCGGGACAGTGTGCTACCCTGTTGGTTTTGTTGTGGGGGTCAATTGCAGTGCGCAAAGCGACTTCTGAGCAGTGACCGCTGTAAGGAAGCGTACTGTCATTCTCATCCGAGAGGCTGCTGCTTACTTGTCCGAGCTGAGGTAATAAAACTGTTGTAGCCCAGCTCACTTTTGGATTTTGCATGTGTGAGATAGAAGCCATCACCACTTTTTTCAAGGGTTAACAATAGCATTGTGGTTACATCAGAAAGCTGATGATTAGGTCCTTGGTTTGCTTTCTTCTTACCTGATGCCAAATCAAAGATTGTTTAGAGCAGACGTTTATAGATGCAGAGAATGGATCAAATCCACGGTTCCTTACCGCTCTGTTCTTATTTATCCTAAATGTGATTTTTGTGAAGAAAAAAAACTAGGCAAAAAGTGGATAAAGTTTTGCTGTTTGGCCTGAAGACAGCTGGGATGACTTTGATTATATCTTGTCTCCATAGCTACCTTAATGCTCAGTAACCCCAACTAATAGTCTTCCAGCTTCATTTTGTCATGATTCCTGAAGAGGTTGCCTCCTTGTTTACTGTGTAATCTCAGGGTCTGAATCTGCAGCCATGAAAGACCATAGAAATGCTGCTATTGACTGAGAGACTAATTCAGTGCTGTGTGGCGAGCATGCTTTGCTACGGGCATGGCATGAAGGAAGTCTAGCGGACACCAGCTGTTGCGGAGTGCCTCCCCATGCTTCCTCGCCTGATGTGCGCTCCCGTCGAGCCCCTGCTCATATTTCCAGTGCACAATTACTATTCCGGACAGGTCCTTTAAAAAAAAATGTGGCATATAATCAAGAAACAGAGTGAATTTTGGAATGTATCCAGCCATCCTGCAGAAAGAACAGAAGAAGCGTTTTTAAACAAGGGATCTTCTAGGAAAAGCCTGGAGAGAACAGTCTTTTATATATACATATATGTATATGTATGTATATATGTGTGTGTGGGTATATTTGTATGTATGCATCTCCATGAGAACGTTTCAGAAAGAACAGGCCTGGGGAGGAAAGTAAGCAAAAAGCAGCTGAAGTGCCAAGATCTGTGTTCGGGGGTTGTTTGTAGTTTTCTGTATTGGCTGTTTGTTATTGGCGTTGCTGTCGGTTTTTAAACGATGCGTGAGTGAGTGATGTGGGAGAAATTGTTAAGGAATAGAATATAGAAGAGCATCCAGGAACCGGATTTAAATCTGATCCAAGTGGGCTAAAGAACATGCAACAAAATATTCTTATTAACCCGGGGGGTTATTTTCATGACTTGAGTTGGGACAGCTGCCCCCCATATCCATTTTTTATTTCTTTGTAAACTTAGAGGTTTTCGGAAGGAAAGGAAGAAGCTGCCCAAAGGTGCCTGGATGAATGCTTTGCTGATCTGCCTTACTTATATTGAATGTTTGTGAGTGTATCGCTTTGTTATTAAGTGCCACTTTACTGCATACTAATTGTTTCAGATATTGGCATTGAAGATTGAGGGCTCCATTACTGCAGTATTGTGCAACAAACTCTCTGTAAGGGGCTCTTTTTAGTTTTAGCGCTTCCCATAGCGTTTACCCTTCTCAAATGATGGTGCACATGTGTATAACACCTTAATCCGTCAATGATCTGACATAATCAGTGTTTCACTGTGCCTGTGGAGTCAGCTTGGGAAGCAGGCCTAGGAAGTCCAGTTTTCAGGGGTATGAATGCATAGATTACTAAGGAATGAAATAGCATGTTAAAAGAAGGGATATGACTAAGGCTAGAGGGTAACTTCAGCTGGATGAGTGATCATTAACTAAGAGGTAAGAGCCCAAAAGATAAGTCAGTGTCTTGTCTACTAAACGTTTGTAGGTCAACATTTAATGCTAGTGGAAAAAAACTTGTTTGCATGCAATTTCTGGAATGGAAAGCTAGATCCCAAAGGTTCAGCGATATCTGGATGCTTTTCCTTGTAGATTTGGACCAAGATTCACTGTTTCTTAGTTTTGTCCTTGACTGAGTGAATTTCTCAGTGCTGTCATCTTAGCTGTTAACATATTCACGGTAAGCTATGGAGACTCTCACTGGAGATCTCACTGGTAGTGTACAATAGCCCTGTATACATCAAAAGAACCTTTAAACTGCTACTGTTGCATTATTAGTATTTGTTAGTCTTGACATACTAATAGATGTATTCAGGTTTGAAACCCTGGGTGTCTGGGTTGCTTTTTATGGGGATAAACATGTAAACTCTGAAAACTCCCTTATGTAATAGTTTAAAAAAAATGAAAGCAGTCATGAAAATTTGAATGCTTTCAAGGAACTCTGCTATGAAAGATGTATCCCTATGAATTAGAGCTCAAACAAGATCAAAGTCTTCTAATCTTGATGCTGTTTTTATTCACATACTAGTATAATTTGCTCTGAATCTGTGACTCAAGGTATCACTTTGGTTAGAGCAATGTGAAATCTGATTGACTGCATTTTCAAGCATCCTTTTGCAGATATTCTTAATCTTGCAGCGAGCAAGACAAAGCACTTTGGGGGAGAGGAACAATTTCAGATAACTTGCAGATTAAGGAATAAAAACGTAAGCAAAAATTCAGTGTGCCCTAGATATAAGTAAGCAGGCCAAAAGAAGGGAAAAAATGAATGGCGAGAAGATCAAAATGCAGTCCAAGCTAGAAGGTACGGTCCAAAGGCTTGTTCATTTAGATTCCTCTGAGGTGGCTCACTATCTTCTCAGAATTTATTTTTGAAGAGGAAATAGAGGACAATGCAATGCCTTTTGAAGTCAGAGTGCCTTTTTCTTCTTGTAATGAAGTCTGACAGATCATCTTTGATCTCGGAAACAATCTACAATCATGTATAGCTTTGATCGCTAGCATAATGGATGTATTGTTATTTTCTGTATGGACTGAAAGTGGGTCTTAACTGATCTGGTTAGAATGGCTGCTAATTAAATTTACAAAGCCGCTTTACCTCATATGGAAGTAAAGGGGTTACCAAAGGAAGACAGACCTGCATTTATGCCTTGTCTCTTCAGGAGTGAAAACCCAGAGCGGAGAAGCATTGTGTCGTACTGCCTTCTCGTGTTGTAGACGCGTGCTTTTACAGGATTAATACAAGTAGGCTATGTTTATGCCTCTCGGTTTGTATAAGTCTTATCTTGCTGTGTCGTGTTTCTGGAGAGCCTACTAGTGTTTGCCAGCAAACACTTCATTAGCGCAACCGTGTGATGACAGACTCCCCTTTCTCTCGCTGGCCTCCCGCGGCGAGCATTGGCAGAGCAGATACGTGGAAGGTGCTGGGAGAGAGCATCCCGCCTCTTGCTACCAGCTGCCTTCAAAGGATTAATGCAGTAATAGGGAATCAAAACTCAAATTTAGGCTTGACATTGCAATCGGATAAACCTTGTTTCTGAGACCAACGGATGGAGGTGTATAGGCGTATATTCATGGCATGTACTGGAAGGAAGGGGCTCAAAAGCCCCATGACATGGCCACATAGAGGGACCCATTTAAACTATGGAGATTAGCCACGAGCATCACCGGTTATTTTAACTGTGGGGGCAACGTTTTTGCTCCGTCGTTATCTGCGAGATAGTGTTTTGAACGCAGGGCTCTGTTCTGGAAGCAACGTATGGGAAGGCTGGGGAAGGAGCTGGAATATACTTGTGCTGTCCCGGGCAGGGCCGTCCTCCCTGCTCACATGAGCAAAGGTACCACTACTATACTACGGTGAAGTATGGCAAGAGCCAATGGGATAATAAAAAAGTTCAGGATATTAGGTCTGTATGAAGAGTTTTATAAAACTGTTTTTGAACGACCATTTCCTGAGAGGAATAACTGTGATCACGGCATTAAAATGATTTGCTTGCAAGTGTGTCAGGCTCAAGCACAAAGAAATCATGGACTTAAGTTCAGGACTTCTTGAAGGGCTTAGTTTTCAAAAAATAGATTTATGGTGTAAGTGGCTAATCTAAGACGACATAAAAGTACCTTGGAAGTATAGGAAAGGGATATAGATGGAAGCTCGTGGAAGATCTATGGCCCTATATGCTAGGCCTCATCCATGCTTGCAGTAAACTTCTGTTTTTGAAGAACAGAATAGCAATTTCAACATAGGTTGTTAATAGGAATAACGCATACCCACACATCTCTCCTTTTCAGAGTGAGGAAAGTTACAAATATAAAGGTACGAATAAATGCAGCTTCGCCAACCTTTCTACAGGTATCCGTGCTGCCAAGGCTATTGTCTAACCAAAATATTCAGAAGGATTTTCTGCTCTGGAAACTCTGAGCAGGCTGCTGTTGTGTGTAGGTGGGGTCCCTGTGTCAGTGAAAGCCTCTGTGTTGAGCTTCGCTGTTGTACCTGTACTTCACGGCTGAAGAAATCCCTGGGGAGCAGGGAGGGAAGCAAACACTTTCCTGTCTTGAGGACTGGCTTTGGCAAGATCCCATATATCCTTCTGGACAGCAATGAAAGCTGGTTTGCCTTGGCTTAGCTTTGGTTCATTTTAGTTGCTGTAAATAGTGCTTTTACTTGCTTTTGATTCTCACTCGAGATATTCCTTTATGGAGGCTTATTATCTTAGGTTTTTAACATTTTCCAGTTACTTTTTCTGAATTTTGCAAGGGCATTGTAAGACCTCACATATTTAGTAATGATGGTTAGTGCACTTGCTAGTTAATAAAATTTCAATATTCTCAGAATTTGCAGGAAATTGAATTTCAACTGAGAAAAGTGCTTTCACTCTTTTAAAACTCCATTTCTAGCTATTTTCCTGGATGTAGGGCGCGCTCTCTTGTGTGCATTTGTGAGCATGGAGGTCTAAATGCCAGCAAATGGCGTGGGAATTATAGGTCAGAGGGGCCCATGTGTCTGTGGTGTCAACAACTGCAGAGACCAGAGAGAGTGCCTATTGTGTGGATGTGTATGTCTGTATAGTAGCTAGTGAATATCAAGCTGGACTAGGCAACAAATAGGATAAGAGGCTTAGGAACTGGCGTAAGTCTGGGCCAGCTACTGGAGAGAGACCAGAGTGATTTTTGAGAGTTGGCTACTGGAGCGACCAGGGGTCCCAGCCAGCTATTGGAGAGCCCATGGGGTCTGGGGGTCAGCTAATGTTAAGGCCATAGGTTTGGACCAGCTACCAGAAAAACCCGTTTGCGTGTATGTGTGTGCATGTGAGACAACTGAGAGACTTGGGAGCCACCGGCAGCTACTTGCATAGGGTATCTGGATGTCTAAGGCCAGCTAGTGGAGAGATCCATAATGTATATATGTACATTTATAAAAGTATCTATATATTTTCCACTAATGGCCTTTCATGTTTTCATCCCTAGAGAGGGCAACAGGACCAGGCTGTTGGCGCTATTTTTAGCACTCAGGTAGCTGCTAGGTGGGTTACATTTGATCCCAAATCATAGGGCATGTCTTCCTCTCTTGTATAAGCATGGAGAGCTCTGGCAGGAGTAATGACAGCAATTTGAAGAAAATTCATTTAGATGCTATAGATCTTGAAATCAGAGTGCTGCAAAAAAGTAATGGAAACCATAAATGTCATCATAAGGGAGGGTATTAATGTCAACTGATGGGCAGGAGTCATGACTGGCTGAGATCATGTCAAACTGAGGTGACTTGTACAGTGAGGGAGCAGTGGCAATTTATCTTACAGGAGCAGTCTTGCAATATTATGGTGCCTTGGATGAGGAATATGCTCAAAATCATGTGTTCTCTTTTTGCATTCATGTAAAATGAGTGAAATTATGAAAGAGTGCAAAATACTCCTTTTTACTATGTTAGGACAGACTAAATAAAACGTAAGTACGTGGCAGATGTCAAAGCCTGGTTGTTTGTACATACTGGGTTCTTGTTGCTGAAAGAAGGTGCAATCTTTATCTGACTGCACCTACCACCTTGCCCCAGCTTCCTGTTGATGCCTGGCATGATGAGTTGTAATACTGTGTGATTTATTATATTGCGTGACTAGATAGCGAAGCCTTTGGCAGTCCCAAGGCCCGATGCAATAGCCAAGCTGTGGGTGTTTGTGGCCATGCCCCCTCTCTCGGCCGCAGGCAAAGAGCAGTCGCGTGGAGCAAAGCAGTTCCCCCTTCTCTGAGTGCTGATAGCTCATCTTGCCCCTGCCATAGGCAATGCCGCTGGCTTCAGTGGTGTGGAAAGGGTCCCACTTGATCGAGACTCAGGAACTACACTCTGCACCCCTCAAAGAGGGATGGGGGAGAAGAAAGCAGGATTTTTTTTTTTTTTTTTTTGCTAGAGGAATTCTTTATTCTCCAATAACAGCACCTGGCCGCTTATTAAAAAGCGTTGGAGCTTTGCTTAAAACTTCACTAGGAAATTCTCCTTACATCCCTGTTGGATAGCATATAATTAAGCAGCTTCAGCTGTGCTTAAATAAAAAAAGAAGAGAGGTTTTTGTTTAGAATACAAGCTTCAAATCAGCAGCATCAGAGACAAAACTGGATTGATATAAATCCTTCCAAGGATAAAATACATTTGCAGATTAACCCTGACCCATACTTAAAAACTCCCAAGCGCGCTCTCTTCTGTATTGATTTATCTAAGCAAGGCCACCTGGCTGCACACAATGAAATGTTTCCTCCGTAGTAGGTCAATTAGCAGGAGGCACCTGGGTGGCATTCAGACTTTTGTTAGGCGTAGAAAATCCTGTTAGATATTATCACAGATGTTTGCTGTGGGTTTGCTACCACTATGAATATTATATTTAGAAACCTGAAATAGAGGGTATGAAAAAAACCTGACAGCTATAAGTCTCGTATTTGGAGCGAACAGCTTTATTGACTGCTGCTACCTTTGAGATTGAGAAAAGGGGGAATCTGTTCTAGCCCTTTGATTTACTATGCAAGAGCACTATTTAGGGATGATTGATGGCTGAAAAGTGACTTACCAAGTGCTCTGCATGATTGTATTACCCTAGGTAATAGGTTAAACAGGAAAGAGGGGCTCCTGAATTTAAAGGCACTAAACATCATTTTATTGCAAATGAGAAAAATCACTGCAAGTATGGCATGGATATGTTCATTTATATTCCAGACCAAACCGAAAGAGCATCTTATAAATTATTAATTTCCAGACTAGTTGTGTGCCACCCTGAACTGTTGTCTGGGTCATGCTAAATTTCATGCTTTTTCGGTCCCTGTAAGGAGATACTTTGAATGTATTTGGAAGCTTTCCGATGTCTACCTGCCCCTGAAATTTAATGTTGCCCTAGAAAAAATTGAGATGGTGTCAGCCCGTTCACTACTGTGTATTGGGGTGCATCTGTCTCACTTCCAGTGGTATTGTAATTAGGAATGTCACTGAATTTTATATTATAAAAAAGAGTCAGAAAGCTACTTAAGAATAAAATCCTACCTCCGTTGAAATAAAACGCAAAAACTCTCTTGCCTCGTGAGACTAGGATTTCTCTTGAACTTTTCCACACGTGTGCATTTAGATTGTGCCCCAGAGCACGTGGATAGGCGACAGTAAAATCATTCAACCTGCCTGTATATCAAAAATCCAATCTATACAATGGGGTGGATACATCTCAATACATCAGAGATATATTAAGAGGATAAGTTAAACATTTTGACTGCTTCAAATTGAGATGTAATCAATATGAAGTTATTAGACATTATAGTATTAACAAAGATTTTTAAGCATAGAGTTGTATATTGTTACTTACTAGAAACATGTCTTTTTAACTCCGAGGTTATCAAATAAACAGTGAGGGATAGTCACTGGTGCACAGATAGTGAAAGATCTCTTTTCTCCCGATTATTGAAATGCATTGAGGATTCAGCTGACTGCAGTAGTTGACTGCCATACCTGCAAGGCCCAGCTAGTTTTTAAATGCTTGAAGCTGCTGCTGAGTGAGAGTTAGGACTGGGAGACCAGCCACAGCGTGTCAGTAGTTTGGAATGAGTGTTAGAATCTTTTACGCTGTTTTTTAACTGTTAACCTTTCACTATCATTTATTTAGAGCTGTTTGAAAGATACCATTTTTATATCTCTTATCAAAAACACAGGATTTCTATACTTTTAGTGCTTTATTGGCAGAGAACAGCCAGAACATTATGGTATTTATTATAGTATTATCACTTTCGTGAAAGTAAAATCTGTAAAAATCCCCAAACCTGAAGACAGGTTAAATTCTCTTCCAAAAAACCAGCCAACTGACCAGAAAACCTCAGTTAAAATAATAGTAGTAAAGTGTAGGAAAGGCATATTAGATCATTCTCCTCTCTTGCAAGACATACGCTCTTGAAAGAAGATGGATATTAAACTGAATGACACTTGCCATTAGACTACAGACAGGGCCTCTCTGGGAGAAACTGAAATGCTATTTGTTCTTGATGCGTTTAGGTACAGTACTAACATAAGCCTATAAAAATCCAGCTACTTTATTGCTTCTAAAAGCACGATGGGTTTAACAGATGTTGAAAGATGTATGCTCCATTTATATGAAAGAATATATAATACGTGTTTTGCTATAAATTATATACAATACAGATGTGGAATCATGACTCTTTTTTTTTTTTTTTTTCCCCGAGTTAGCTTTGCAGTTGAGTAAGAGCTTGATACAGTATCTGGTGGTATAGTGTCCTGCTCACAAATTTAGACCAGCACTGGGATACCCTTTCCACCTGTGGCTGGCGCGCTGGAGAAGGATGGAACGGGGTGGATGTTGAACGTCAGTACGCACAAAATCGGAACGGAGGTTTCAAATACAAGAAGGGGGGCAATAAGACATGTCCAGCAGTGCATTTTTCAAGGATTACTGTATACCTTAGGTGTGTGCTAAGACACGTGACGAACAAGGGCAGTAGTCCCTTCAGAACAAAGTCTGTTGTGTGTTAAAAGCAGTTAGCTATTGCTTATTTCAGCATAGGAGTTATGGCAGTGTTATTGGCTAATAAAAGCCGGTCTCCTCAGAGGTAGGATGAAGTGTGGCTTACCTCACCTGTCATCTACTCTAGACCTTTATAAAGACAGAAATAGTGAAAATGCTGCTAAATAATAAATCACTTAGATCATTAGTTAGAGGCTCCTTGCTCTGTGCAAGATGCTCGCTTTCTATTCTGGCTTTTACATGTGAAAAATGATGGATCTGGAGTTGACAGAGAAAATAAGACATGAGATGTCAAATAAAAATTACAGCCGAGATAAAGTTTTTGGAAATGAGTGCAAGAGGATCAAGGACACACTGTGGAGAAATTTTTTATCTTTAGATTGTCAAGACTACAACTTTTATGGTGAGACGTGTTCCCTCTTGTTGCTGATTTATCTCATCCAGAAAAGGAGTAGTATGAAACATTTAAACTGCAACCACCATGAGAAAAACCTGAAAATATATGGTTTGCTGTAAACCAAGTGAAAATTACTAATTTTAAGTAACGAATAAAACATTGTGACGGAAAGTGAGAAAAGGATTAAATTTCGAGGGGAAGTCAAATTTGGGGGGTGGTGGGGGAGGGGAAAATGAATCACTTATTTTCCACCAAAACCTTTTCTTTATCAGACTTGCAGTGGTCCATAACACCACCTGAGGCAGAATACATCTGTAACTGCATGTCTTGTCTGAGAGTTACAAGAGCAATAGAACTCTGAGTGGATTTTGGTGAGTAAACTCCATTGTTTTGATAGCTTTAATGACCGCCTGACGCTTTTTACGATGCACTGAGGTGCATAATAACAGATAGCTAGTGCTCATATGTGTAAGTGTGTGCTAGTGCTCACAGGACAGTAGGTGGCCTTAAGTATAATAATAACGATTTGACTTAGCTTGTGGGGTTATTTTGTTTGCGTCTTTTTAAAGCTCCTGATTAGCTCATAGATGAGGTGAAACGTATCAATTTTAGGAACTTAATACTTCTGATGTCAAAAGGTCAATGCTTTCTCAGCATAGGTGACGCTGGTTGGTGGACAGCTATGTCTGGTTAATATCTATCTATTGTTCCAGTAAGTACAGCAGCAATGCTTATTTCTAACATCAAAAATGTTATCTCTTCGAGAGCTTTGAAACATTTGCCTGTACTTGAACTACCTTGTTTCTCTGCAAATAACAAAGAAGTATTTCAGCAGTAGTTTCTTTGAGCGTGAATGGGAGAGTATGATGTAAACTACATAAATGTGAAGAGTTTATTAGTTTATTTTCTTTAGCAATGTTGTTGCTTGCTTTGGAGTTGTTTTCGAACATGTGCTTACATGTCTGTATTTGCTTGCATGCATGCATACATTCATTCAGGCTTCTGCACTGACCTGAAGCAGCCAGGTCTAGCTGCGGTGCTGCAAGTCGCATAGCGCTTTGGGAAATGCAAACGTTTCGCTGTGCCACTGTGGTTTTGTCAGTCGAGGACCTCCCTCCAGAAGAATACGCTGGAAGTATGGTTTTCAGGGAGATAGAAAGGCTCTTCCTCACTGAAATATGCTAGCCTTTTGGTTGAAGCTCCCTCCTGAGTTACGCAGCGATGGCAGGGAAGAAAAGGCATTGTTCCAGACCTCTCCTTATTAGTTACTGTGTAGCTTGAATGACAGGGCTGCGAGCAGGTGTTTGTCCTGGATATTCATTCGTGGTGGTGCTGGCTGGCAGCCAGAAATTGTCTGTAGTCTCCCGTATTGAACAGCTGAGATGCGTAGATGACACGAGATAGTCAATAAAATTCTTCTTGTGTGTGACATGTCTAGATCCTACTTGCTTGACTAAGATGATGTAAACCACCACATGCTTTTGTACCAGTGTTTTGTATTAGAGCATGTATTTTATAGTAGAGCTGCATCACTTTATATCAATTGAGGATTCTGAGAAAGCTCTAAAAATATACGTGAATTCAACATTCATTTACATTTCCAAATGAGTGGTGCTGGCCGTGTTTGATTCAAACAAGGTTTATTATAGGTTCCTGTAGTGAACTTCATTACTGAATGTCAGCACTCGTATTCTTTTGTGTTACCTTTCTGTAAGTATTCACATGAGCTAGTTTTAATAGAACAAAAGCTTGTGGCAAATAGAGTTTAGGTTTTTGTGCTTGAACACCTACAGACTATGAAGTTTAAATGCACTATCAGTAAGCAACCTTATTCTGGAAATGTGAAGTAGTAAGAGTTTCATTGATTCAGTCGGGGGTCAGAAACATTTGACGTTTCAATCAGAGAAGAATATTGGAGCCTAGACTTCAGACTTTAAATAGGCAACCACAGAGAAAATGAAATGTGTTTAAACACTTCAGTGAATGATTTTGAAAAATAAATAGTTTGAGAAAATGGTTAGTGGAGATTTTTTTTTAAAAAGGAAAAGGTAGTATTCCTCAGACAAACTGCAGAGTGTTACCTTATCTCAAGATACTGGTGGCATGTCAGTCTGTGAATGAACCCAGCGAAAAAATGTTTGTAGGAGCTCTCTCTGTCAGATTTTATTTTTGCCTTGCTGCTCCTCTTCTGTTTTTGTAATTAGGCTGTCATTAAGATTCTCTTGCTTGGTAGTTATTTAGTAAAAAATATGATACATATATGCAGGTGTTTAGGTGACTCAGTATTACTAAGATTAACTGAACTTTTTTTCTTAATCATCAGGTAAAAGGCAATTTATGGTGTGTGATTTATAAAGTCTATAAGTGATAGTATTTCCTGTTTTCAGAAGAAGTGAATTTTGGTATGACCCAGAGGAACATGAATATTACATAAGCTGCTTTTGAAAAATAACTCTAAAAATGGGATTTAAGCTCTGAAATCCTTGAAGAAATTTCTTAAGTCTTACGCATTATAAATAATTTCTCAGCTGGTGAAGGCAAAGAGTGTTTCTAGCTGTTTAATCCCAAAGGTATTTGACTAAATTATGGCACTGGACAATGTCGTAGAAGGCTGTATCTAATCAAGGGCACATTTAACCTACAGTCCTGTCTGCAACGCTGGCCAGCACTGGATGCTTATGAAAAAGCCACAAAATCACATAGTGGAATATGGAGCTTATGAGCCATACAGGGATCACTGAGAGAGGTTTTCTGATCTGAAGCAATGTCATTCTCCATTTTAATCATTATTACACACAACTACCTCTTTAATTTGATGTGCGGTAACTTTTTTAAATTCACAAGTGGTTCCCTCAATGGGACGATTTTACTTCCGTCACCATGAGAAGCTTAGTAAAGGTGGCGTTTGTGCTTCAGAATGAAACCGATTTTTTAAAAAAAAAGACCTCCAAGTAATTGTGTTCCATTATTTTGAAATGGCTTTCACTTGTCACCCAACATACCTGTGCTCAATTTTCATCTATTCCACCTTCACTGCACTTCACAGTGCTTTGCTCAGTCATACTGTGCATAGCAACAACACTGTGTTGCACAGTATGTTCCTAAGCCAGCCCTTGTGGGCCAGCACGTGGCTGCAATCTCACTATCTCACTTGAGATCTGGTCACCAGAGTTTGAGCTTTTTTTTTTTTTTTTAAAAAAAAAAAAAGCAACTGATGTTTCTCATCTGATGAGGAAGGGGAACATTAAGAGTATTAGAAAACCAGACTGGATAGTGTCTCTTTTAAGGAAGATTCAATTTTATTTACATATTTCTATTTTATTTTATTTTTCAGATTTCTTTTATAAACTTATTTTTTCTTCTGGCTGTTTGCAGTTTTCCTGGCTGGTAGCCATCCAGCCCTATATTGGATACCCGAAGATGTTTATATTGGACTGTGCTTTTTTCATCTTTAGGTCCTTTACAGGTATTTCTCTTCATACTGGTTGTTTTGATCTTTTTGGTATCAATCCTACTATGAAGTTGCTGAATGTTGTTTGGCTGACAGGGCTATTCACTGAGTATGGTAAGTAATCCACAATTTGGATGTCAAGAATCTAATTCCCCGAAGTGGAAGTAGATTGTACGATGGGAAATGCTAAGTAACGTGGGTCATATTTTTCCATTGACAAGAGTAGACTCGTAATTTACGAGTCTTTCAGCCATAGATAATGCAAACTGATGTGTGTCAGGAATACAGCAGAACTTTGGAAAGTTGGGTACTAAAATCTCTGTTTCTGAAGCTCATTTAACAGCATGGGTAACAGAAGTATTCACTTGCTGCTGGAACATCATCTCTTTACTTTATGCCACCCCACCCCATGAGATAAAAGGGTATGGTTCCCCACAGATGCCTATCTCTCTTTCCTTGGAGGAGAGTGATAGCTTTATCCTGCTGAGCATGCTTGTGCCTCTGGATACACTTTGCTTAGCTGGTGGATGAATGCTGGAAACGTATGCTTTGCCTGGAAGGATTCTTCATAGCATACTTAATATTGAAAGACATGAGCTGGAAGCCTGTATCGAGCTGTGACATTGACAGGCAAAACTTGCAGTACTGTTTGCATTCCAGTTACATCAATAAACTCAAAAAGAGTTTAATGTATGCTTTCTGTATACTTCCGTTAAGCTGCCTTTTTGGATAGAAAAGGACCAGTTGATCCCATGATCTGTGGATCTGAATTTTGAGAAATTTGTTTTAGGAAGTTGAATTTCATGAGAATGCGTGTCCATCCAACTGATGCTCTTGGGCAATTTTCAGCAGTCCTTTGCTGTTAAGAGAAAAGTATCGGTCTCCAAAGATTAATTTCATCTTCTCCTTTCTCCTCATTCTAAATGTAAGCCTTGATTCCTGTTGGGCATCACAGGGGAAACTGCTCACCCACAGAAGATGTGAGCATTCACGGCTTTCCCATATGTGGGTGCTTCTTTAATAATTAGCCAGCTTCAGTGAGCAGACACATCTGGCTGATGGGGTGGGGGGCAGGGCATTAAAGCCACCAGGTTCAGTACAGGAATGAGTAAAAGTCAATATGCAGTTGCAGGACTGCACGTGCTACAGGAATGGCCATCAGATTCTAGGAACTGCAGGTGTCCCAGTTGAAGCCTTTTGCCCGTGGACCAGAAAGGGCATCTTTGTCCAGTGGCAAGCAATGAAAATTTATATGAGCAAAGAATTAGTGTTAGTGTATTTCCTAGAATTTCCGAAGATGTCCTAGGAATGTAGCATCTAGGTAACAAAATGTCCACCAGTTGCAGGGAGTATCAGATGTGATATAAACTGGGGGTAAACGAGAGAGGTATGAAGTAGTAGAATGGAGCTATAAGATAACACAGTTGCTAAGGCTGTATTAGTGCATTAAGGATGAAACAAGTTTAAAAAAAACAAGTAGGTATGCAAATTATGTAATTTCTTTCAAGTTTTGTGGAAGAAACAATTCTAATTGTATCCAACAAAGAATCAAACTTTCGATCTGGGAATTGAACAGCAGTCATTAGCAACGCTTGGAAGCTATTCCCCCACCCTCATGCCTCCCTGCAGCATCCTTGGATGGTATATTTATACTGAACTTTTATTTTGGGTTACAGTGGCTTTACAGCAGCCAACTTTATGTAGTACTAGATAGATCAAAAATCCTCATCTTTCCCTAGAATGAATTTTAAAAAAGCTGGTTGAACTCACAAGAAATACTTGGATAATTCCCCAAACAAGTGTACAACTCATTCTCTTGGACAGCAGATACGTTGCTAAGACACCCTTTGATTTAACTACCTATTATATTTCTTACTATCATTCCCTGAAGCATCATCTCTGGAAGATGGTACGCTTGGGTGTTGCATTCAACACTGGGAACGCTGATTTATAGGTAGCATGCTATCTCTCGTTCTCAGGAGTCTATGCCCCAGAATACAATGCCACAGCACTTATGCTAATAAAACCATGTTTGTTATGTGACTATCTGACTTGGTAGACATCCATACATGTGCTTTATTACTTAGTTCCCAAGAGAGAAACTGTGGTACAGCACTATGACTTTCCAAATCTGACTGCTGTTGACAAGGTATAGCACTGGAAATTTTCAGGTATGTTTTTCTTGCTGGAGCTTTCTAGATCAGTAATGTTTTTTAGAAAGATAAGTGCAAAATATTTTGCATAGCAGGAGAGATGTTGGTGGAATTTGTTAGTACGTTGACTTTGGTCAAGCCCCCAATAGATTTAATATTTAAGCCTAAAATAGAAACATTTTATTGATATCTGCGCATCTGCACTTTCTTTAGGTTGGCCTTTAGACTACCTCCTTCCCTCCCTCCTCCTGCTTGTATAAGGGACAGAGCTGAAAACTGGGAGGGTGGAGAAATGAGCCATGAGTAACCAATAGCTTTTTAGCAAAAGTGCACTAATGAACTTCACTTATTGATCTGTGTATTTCACATAGCCAAGGGTTGAATGTTCAGCTGGTGTGAACTGGCAGAGCTTACATTTGATTCATATAAGCAGCAAAACTCACTTTAAAATCTGCCTTTGAAAATGGAACCTATTATTTATATTGTCTAGGACATGCCAAAAATAGGACATCCCACAGACCCTCTAATGATCACATTTCAGCTAGTGGAATAAAAAAGGCAATGTTACTGAACTATTGCCATGCCATCATGTTGAGAGATTTTAGTTGTATTATGTGGTAGGGGGACTCCTTCTTCCCCCAAAGGATAATGAATCTTTGAGGCCCGTTATGCTCTTCCAGTTCAATGGCATTTTCTTTAAATAAATGCCTATTACAATTTAACTGCTTTTAAAGTTGCCAACCAAATTAATATACTGCCCTGAACTGCTGCCTTGGGATTTATGTTGGTTATATCCCTAAAATGTCATGCAATTTTTGTTTTCTGGTTCAAATACAGGTTTTTACAAAGTCTTTGGAGCATATCTCGACTCATCTGTCTTTACTCTTGTGGTTTTATCTTGCTGAGACAGAAAGACATTAACTGAGAGTTTTGCTGTAAATGAGCATGTGGACTGTGTAGTCTACAGGGACGCAAGGGAACTATGAAGCAAATGTTTGCGCTAACAGCTGGGAAACAGTACAGTAACGATGGGTTTCATGGTTGTGGTGGTGTTTGTGTAATTCAGGCAACAATTATCATTTTGTTCATGAGAAAGACCTTTTGTCATATACTCAATTAACCTAGGTGATGAATTCCTGACCCATTTTTTTCTTAAATAATTTTTGAGTTGAGTGTAATCACAGGAGAGGCAAGGAAGAGATGCATGTTTTTTAGAAAGCTTCTCTGGCCATGATTTGACCTTTTCTGTCATACGAAACAAAAATTAAAAAAATCCCTGGATCTTGAACTTTCTGAAAGTGCTCTGAAAATCTGGGGTCTGAAAATCATTTTGGGTTAAAATTTCTCAAACTCGTTCAAAGGCTCAGAGTTACTTTGAACTGAACCTTTATTTTTTTCTTTTCTTCTAACAACTACATAGTACTGGAAGTAATTTGTGGCAAATTTACAACTGGCCAGTTTGAATTAACTTAAAAGAGTTGATGTCTGGAGATTATGGAAGCCATCAAACACTGTAAAATGCAGGTCTCATAACTCAATTGGAAGATGTGTGGCGTTTGTCCTTAAAATGCATGCCCTGATAATTTCATGTCTTCAGATTTCAGTGTGAAGTATCAGTGTGAGCTACCTGCTGCTAATATGCTCATCAACTTCAGCAACAACAGTAACAAAAAGGTCAGAAATGATAGCTTAAACACTTTGCTGGATTTTTTGGGGATGGCCAAAATAGAGCCCAAGTCCCATTTTTTACACTGCGTGAGGCAAAAGAGAAACTACTTGTAAGAAAAATATTTTTGCTGTCTGTTAAACTTCTGTAAGTTAGTGATGTTTTCTGTTGTAACAATGGAAAAATCAACTTCAGCTGTCTGTCAAATTTATTGAAAGTGTTCTCTCTTGGCAAAGGGATGGAATTAGGAGAAGAAAATTTGCTGTAATGAGCAACATTGCATGCCTCTGCTTTCAGGATTCGGAGGAAGACAAAAAGATTTTAATAAACACTGAAGGGAAAGCATCTTTAGACCCAATCTGCTGCTGTTAAATATGCTCTATGATAGGGAGACAAAGATTTTAGTCTGCAAAAGGCTTTCTGAAGAACTTTCTGAATTAACTTTTCACAGCCACCCTCAAGCACAAAATAATAGACCAAAGGATGTTGAATATTATTTGGTTTAGGAAACTCAGACTGAATCAGAGCCTTGAGAGCTTTGTTCCCAGTACACACACAGTGGATGTTAATTGACCATTTTGTTTTTATTAATCATTTCTGTTATTTTGTTTTTGGAACTAACTGCTATATAAATCTTAGGTATCATCCTAGAGGCATTTCTCTTTGCTATTTCTTTAAAGGAGATGATTAAAAGTAGCAAAAATCAAGCAAGATTCAAGAACGCTCCCCCTCCCTCCCTTCAATTGTTCATGTCATCTTACTCAAATTTTTTAGAAATAAATGTATTGGATACTCTCTCATGGTCTCTGTCTGCAATTAACAGTGTCTAGGAAAAGGTGAAATTGCTATAGTATTAATTGACAAGATTGTAAAGATAGTGCCCTTTACTCAAAGGATGGTTAAAAACAACTGTGTGAAGTAACATCTTTGCTTGATCCTGCTCAGGCTGAATTGGGCTTACTGCAGGTCCCAAAGACGGAGATAAAAGTAGCTTCCCCATGCTTGGTGCAGCCTTGCCTCCTTAAAAGTGCTGTGGCTGGATCAGAAGTTGAAACAATTTCCTCTTCCCCTGGACACAACATAGCTATTGAAGTAATCCCTCCGCACTGGGAAAACTCTCTGCATCACTGTTTCCAAGTGGCTGGGAGATGGCCAAGGTTCCATTTTGGGGTCTGCCCACCCCCTTTCTCTGAAGAACCCCTAAGCTCTGTTCAGTGTTTGCTCTCTGCAACAGAGGAGGTTTGTCTGAAGCTCTGTCTTGAACAAGTCAGGGCCTTTGATTTCAGGTGTGTTGTGACAGGTCTCCCACTGGCGACCAAGGAGTTTATGCAATATTCCCGGTGATGCCTGGAATACAAGCTCTGGCCAATCATGTGATTTTTATGCATTGCTGTAGTTGCATTGTCAATAAAGTGCTGAGATACCCCTCTATTTTTTTTTTATAAATGATTTTATGAGATAAGGCAGATGGGATTGAAAGAGAAGCTTATATTTTCCTGAGACCTTTTTGTGCTCTCTGTTCAAAAATATGTCTGCCCTTTATGGACTTCACATTGACATTTCAGTGAGTTCAACTTAGCTTACTTCAAAAGAACGAAGGATTAGTATGAAGCTCAGTGCAGGGTCTTTCAGATGAGACCTTTAAAATGAATCATTGTTGCTCTGCTGGCCCATTGAAGTTCTCATCACACTGTAATGGTGAAGTGTTTGTGACCTTACAAAAGGTACAGGTTCTGGCAATGGAAAACTTAAGTCAGGGGGATCCCTCTCTGCAAGCTACCAGCTATTCTATACAATATGTATGTGCTCATTTTGAACATAAGCTTAGACTCGCATGCCATTTACACGGGAGCCAGCATGGTGTGGATGTGACTGAAGGGAAAAGAGATGATAGTTTTCTATTTTAATAAACGTGTGATTCACCTACTTTTTCTGGTATAAATTTCAGGATGCAGGTTCTCGCATGAAGTGCTGCCTACATGCCAAAGAGAACTGGAAAAAAAAAAACCCAAAACAAAACTAAAAAAGGATCTTCTATGACTTTCTCTTTCCCCTTGGTCTCTTGGCAGGTGTGATATACTATTTTAATATAGAAAGTGTTATGGAGTGTTGGTTCTGGACACTTCAGCAATTTCCTTCAGGGCTACTGCCAAGCTTTTATCTGCTTTTATTTATACTTTGCATTCTTTTTAATGTGCTTTTACTTGAACAAATGTAGATGTCAATACTTCTGCTCCATTTATTTCATATCATTGGATAAACACATAGGTTTGCACAAGTATTAATTTTATAAAATTACCTCACTTGCTTTGTGCACCCTGTAATGGCTTTAGTGTGTTTTTGTTCTGTTTTAACCATCGCAGAGGAAACCATTCTTACTGTTTACATTTAAAAGATTAAAAAAAAAACCCACAAAAAACGCGCACACACACAAATCAAACCAAGACAAAAAAACCTGAATGCTGTTTCTGAAGACTGATTATTAATGTTTTGAAAAACTGGTATTTAGAATCAACAATGTGATGACTGGAGGGAGCTGTTTTTTCTCAGGTGGGTCTTTCTTGATGCAACGTTGACCTCAGGAGTTCCTGGCTTGTTAAAGACTGCAGGATTGGTCTCAGTGTGCTTTCTCTGCCCAGTGCTGTCTGCCTGGCAGTATAGCAATCGTGCAATAGATGAGAATGGCATGTTTGTTCAATCGATGTGTCTGTAGAGAAGTATTGTGACAAATGGAGGATCCATTTAAATTCATAATCTTAATTATGATCCACAAACTATTCAGTGCTGGAAAGCAAAATTACTTTGATAGTGATTACAGATGATATCACTCCACCTTATTCTGTAGGCCTGGCTAATGCTTCAGCTTCCAACTTCCTTTGAGCTAAACAGAGAAAACACATGGGGAGATATCTTGATATTTAGCAAAATGCCTGCTTGGGATTAACTGACCTTTCCTATAAATCAGAAGCAAAGTTGCCAGCTGGGCACTTTCTCATTTGCAGTATATTCAGGCAGCAAGAAAATGAGCCGAAGAGCTCTCTGAAGCAAAAGATTACGTGCACAATTTTTTCCTACTGTTCTTCTACCGTAATAATGCAAAAAGCTATTCCTGAGGGTAAACCAGGAAAGGTGCTTCAGCCCTGTTATCTCTTCGTCTTTTCGCAGTGAGCACCACAAATACGCACTGGTTCATATTCTTGACTACTTATTTTCAAAGGAAGTTGCTCTTTGGCTGGCAGAAAGGGGAAAGAGTGAGTTGTTGTTTCATGTTTTCACCTGCATTGCTAGCCCAGGAAAAACATATGAAAATTATTTTAATAGTCCATAGCAATAAGATATATGTAGGTAAGTCAGATTCCAAGCATGCAAGATGAGTGGACTTAGGACTGTTTAACAGCTGACCTGTTGAGCTGCTGTACACAATAATGATTCTTTTTTCACTGTGTTTTTAACAAGCCCACTGTCTTTAATGTGATTGTTCCTGTGCAAAACAGAGGCAAGTGAAAATGGAGCCAGTTCAAAGTTACCGCCATAATGCTCTTACTACAAGCCTAACAGTATACAGGCTTAAAGCAAGGAAGTACCAGTAAGGGCTATCACAGTGCCACATGTGAAAACTCTTCGTTTAGCTGATGGAGGAAGTTAATGCTGCTGCACAGTGTTACATTTCTGTGGAACTGTGCCTGTACAAAGCTCTGTATGAGCCAGTTTTTATCAGACATAAATGTATTCTCAAACAGCGCCAGTGTGCAGAAGGGTTTCTTTTCTGCAGGCTCAGCAATGTCAGAGTGATTAGATCTATGCAAAACACAATGCAAAAACTGTTGTTGAGAAAAAGTGCTATATTTTAAATTAGCTTTACTCCTTTAGAGACAGTGGCTTTCATTCTAATCTCTGTAGGGTTACTCATGTTCTACACTGTGTAAGTCTGGAATCAGACAACTACTTTATTCTGTGCTGCACTTGAAAGAAACTGTGAAGTAAGTGTTCTGCTCCTTTGTTTTGCTACGGGTATAATAAGTATGTGGGAAAGGCTCGCTCTTGAGCTGTATGAAGGAAAGGATAGAGCTGTTCATGAGGCGATGCTGGCTCCCTAACTGAAATAACCCAGGTTATTGCATTTTTATCTTGATACCCATCAACTTTCATCTGCATCCCGGTGACCTCCTTTCCCAGTACAGTTTTGTGTCTTTGTCTCCCTTGGAAAATTTTAACTGCCCTTAGAACAAATGGCAGTCCCAGACTCCCACCCATTGCATCCTCAACACACTGTGCTGTGCTCTGCGTGAAGACTGGCTCCAGTCCAGGTTCTTGTGGGGGCAGCACTTTGTTGCTACCGGCTGGCCTGTTACTTTCCTTGAGCTTCTCATAGGATTGTCTCTGGAGTCTTGCACTTGCCCAGGTCCTCAGTATATCTGGGATCTGTGTGATCTGGGTGGGTATGGCGTGATGGACAACACTGTGCTGTATGTTCCCCCCCGAATCTGAGTGGACCTAGGTCCTTTCCTGTGACTGACTGGGAACGTGGAGCACATGGACTCAGTCATGCTGGGGACATGCTGTTGGCTGATGTGCTTGAACTGGGTTATTTGACTTTAAAATTAGCGTATGTTTTGTGAATGTCTGGCCAAGTATTAATACATACACGCTCAGTTAGGAAATCTACCTCTGCCTCATGTGACTTCAGCTTTTCTGATTTGATCCTGAGATCTAGCTCCATCTTCACATCTGACTGTAGACATTAATAGAATTTAGCTGAGCCCTTCCACTCTTCTCTGGGCTCTGCTGTTATTCCCCTGTGAAAGGAGAGGGGCACAGAAGTAGGTAGATGGAGGAGGACTAAGCTCTGAGCATCTCTTAGCTAACTGGACGCCCTTTCTCAACAAGTGTTCTCTGCTAGACCTTTTGCCCCTTTGTGCAAGTATGTTGCAATAGAGGCACAAGTCACTAGTGGGCATTTTCTGATCAACTTTTCTGTGAAGTGTGACTCACTGCTGTTTGTCATCGAACTTTGGCTGGGGCAGAGGACTCGTGTGAATATCTACTGCTCAAGGAAGTACAGTTAGGCTACCACAGTCAATAGTTTTAGAGTTTATTTGTGACCTTTAGTCCAAAATTTTCCTGACTATTTCATTTCTTTTGGACAAGAAGACTGAGGGCAATGAACAATCATGGTATTTTTGCAAATTGCAAACAACCTCAAAATTGCCCATCTGGATTTCCAGCTGAGTAGACCCCTGCAAATTGGCTTCACACCTACAGTCACATTAATAATCATAATGGCAGCTCTGTAAGAGGTTAATATTTCCTTCCTTCATCCTTTTTATTGTTCTGGAAAATACTCAAGAATAATTAGGTCAGCATTAGCTATTCTGATCAAAAGCGTTGAACAGAATAATTTTATGGTATCAAATGGTTTGGAAGGTTCTTTTCTTGATAGAATAAGTTAGTGCTGATAATAGGAAAGCATACAAGGAGCTGGGTAACATGACTTGGTGTGCCAAGGAAATTAAAAATAAACTCTGCTAAAGACTTCATCCAGGAAATTAGAAAATGAACTTTACTAAAAACAAAATAAATTGTAGAGTAAGAGCCTCTTAATATAAGATTTTTAAATTATTGGCAGAAAGTGTTGTGCATGTAATCGTATAGTATCATGGAGTGATGTAGCAGGGGGTGAAATAATTTGGTTGGTTGTGGCTCAGTGACTTGGTCGTGCACATTGGCTGTGCTGCAGGCTTCACAATATAAGTTTTCTGTTGAAAAAAAAGTATTGCTTGCTTTTGTGAAGATAATCTTTAAAATATCAATCAGGTCCAAATTGAAAGTTGCCCAAGACTGCGAGCAGTCTGAAATGATATCTGGAGAAGAGATGTAAGCATATCCGCTGCTCCTTCACTGCTCTGTTCTGCTAGCTCTGAGGGCTGCCCTTTTTTCCTGGTGCGCTAATTGAGTCCTTGTCCTTGTTTCACCTGCCATTGTATTACTGTATATGGGATTGTGAAATGGGAGAGGAAGGGAGGAGGAGACTTCAAGGAACTTTGTGCAAGTAAAAAAGAGAATCCCCTAGGGACACTCTGGGGATTCATCTCTGACAGCATGCTGCTGTATCTGGCACCAGCAATACCCAGAAAACTTGGCAAAGCTCAGCACTGCTGTGTCGTAGTGGCTCTTGATATGTTTCATGATGTAGTTGTATATGCTCCGTTATCCCCTGAGTGTGCGCTGATCAACAGTGGATGGCTAACTTCTGGATATGAAACAGCCAGCTTCATAGTCTTGCTCCAGGAACTACGATTAACTCTATAGTAGAAGCTCTTATTTGGACCCCTCATCCTAGTTAAGAGGGAGGCAAAGCTTTGCCCTGTTGACACTGGTTGTGTCAGATTTCTCCTAATCTAAAGAATAATATTTCAGCTTCTGGCTGAATAGTTTAACCTGTGGTGGCAACTGTCCTTATCAGATGTCCACAAGGCCAAGGTGCAGCGAGCTCTTTACTCAGCTGGTTGCTAACGGCGTCATCTGGACCCTTACTCTAGCCCTCTGGGGGCTTAGCACATCCTGTAAACTGGGACTGTTGCTATTGCACATCCTTTTTGATTGTCCTTCCAAGTGAGATTAAAATTATTGTGATTATAAGAGTGTTCCCTAGGACTGCAGGCATTGTAGATGACTCCTGCACACTGACACAGCTATGTCAGCTCTGTGCATGATAAGTCTAGCGTGTTTCTCTTAGGCTAATTGTATGCCTGTAACTTGCCCATATGCAGCAGATGTATGCCCTGTATGTCAGAAGACAGATGCCTCTATACTGCTAACAAGGAGAGAGGCTAAGATGTCAAAGATGATGTTCACTTCTGCTATCTAGTATTCCTCATTTGTAAATTTGCATGTTGTAGTCCTTCACGTAGCCTATGATTTTTGCCTTACCTTGTGCTGTTTGGTTGCTCCTTCTACACCCATCTCTTTCTCCAAAAACTTTTTAGGCATTTTCAGCTCTCTCTAAAGACACTAGAGTCCTCACTGTTGCCTCACTTGTAGGCTGTGATTCAGCTGGCTATTTCAGACTTGTCTGTTCTCAGAGATGATCTCGTTACATGTGAAAACTCTTGTTCTCCTAGTTTACGTACCATCTGGCTATAACGAGGGAAACTTAATGTAGCTGAGATGAGGGTAATGCTGACCAACCCATTCTCAGAAAGCGTGTTTCCCAAGGCACACCTGTAGGGATACAGTTTAAGAAATTTGTACTGCTCAAGATTTTCAACTGGAATAATAGTTGTGAAGACTTACTAAAAAAAATAGGGTATAAATAGGGGTTTTGTGAAGAGGTTGTTTAAGAAAATTCTGAGTAGTCGCACTTTGAAAACTGCAGTTGATTAACATGTTTCCAGCCAAGTCCAATAAATCCAAAGTCAAAACTCACCTTTGAAAATCTTTGTCGGTTATAAGCACTGGATACTCTTTATGCTTTGGTATGACTTGTTTTCTTTCTTTCTTTGCTACGTCTAGATATCTTTCATATTAAAGCAAATGAATTTGTGCTTGGGAGAATGAAGAGTGAAAATGAGCGCTCTGTCTAGAAAGAGACCTTGCAGGAACATCTCCTAAATACTACAGTAATATCTGTATCATCTCAGATTTTTAAAAATGTCTAACAGAAAAGTTATCTTTCAGTTGCTTCTATTCCAAGCCAAACTGATGAATATGGTAAGGAAAAGCAGGATGAATTGTTGGGAGCTTACATAAAATCTGGAGCTCTACTACTACAGTAAGGCAGACTTCATTCTCTGATGAAATTACTCAAATTGCTTTGAATTTGTGTTGATATAAATGATCAGCACTTGTCTTGCAGTAAGTAACTTTTGCTTTTACATATCTTATTGATGTTTCTTCTGGACCGTAGCGCTATACAACTCAAATTAAAGTTATAAGCCACAGCAAATATTCCTTAGTACATGAAATTTAAATTTATTATGAAAGTCTACTTTAAATGCTTAGCCTACAGCAGAAATTCACCAGCATTCTTTCCCTCGTCTTTAAGATTAATATTGTGAAAGAATATTGCTCTAGATTTGCATCACGTACAATAGTATAGCAGTAAAACGTGACAATGGTGCATTAATGGACTATAAATACATGCCTCAGGTACAATGTATATGTAAGGCTGAAGGCCAAAGGCATATAATCACCTGAAATGACTATTAGGCATCCATTAGCGTGTAGCTAGGTATATGTTTCTTCTGTATTAATAGGAATAAATATGATGACTGTGATCTTTGGAAAAAGAGAAAGGTCTTATGTTGCAGTGAGGAAGACCAAACTGTTAATTCAAAAAGAAGCAATACCTCTGGAAATATTTTTAAAGGTTTTCTAAATGGGCTTGCTATTTGAAACAGTCTTCACGTTGTGGGCCTCATTTTACCAGTCTCTATTCTTTCAGCTTCTGTGAAGACTGATTCCATGTTGTCCTATCTATGTTTCCTTTTTTTCCACTGCAACTGCCTGAAGATGCCACTAAGCGCTGCTGTCTGCTCTCAGACGAGCAAGGAATGAAAAATGTGGTCCAAATTGAGTAACTTGTAGTAGTCATTCATGCCAATTTGGCTTTGACTTCCAGAAAGTGAACAGACCACTGTTGTGGCTGTCAATACAGTGGGTGAATAGTCACAAATTTGCCTGTTGTCTTCTAGCTATTGTTAATTTCTTCAGATTGCTCATGGAATTAATGTTCATCCTATAAATAATTATCCTCAGGATAGTTTTTCATCATTTTTGCAATTTTTTAAAAATTTTAAACTAAGAACATAGAACACTAAAGCTGATTTTAATATTCTTTTTGGGTGGAAATCAATCTGTCCATTTAGAAACAAAAAGAGAAATGAAATCTTGTAGAACAGAAATCTATTTGCAGTGTCACAAGTCTCTAAAGAAGTTATTGCAAAGTGTGATAACAGAGTAAGGTAATATCAGAGCAGAAACGTAAGGGAAGTCTACAACAATATAAGAACCAAGCATCAGTAAAGAGATTCTTAACCATTGAGGTGTGCTCACCTCAATGTCTTGTATAAGGGAAATGGGCTGGTTATCAGTACACTGGAGAAAAAAATGGAAGTGCACTCCAAGAAAAAACCCCTAGAGAAGTTTAGCTGGGAGAAGGAAAAATGTCACTGAACTTACTTGGCATGGATCCAGGAGGAAGAATGGTGCAGTTTGAAGGTATATTAATCCTGTAGAAAAAGAAAGAAACAAAAAATGGACCAAATTTGACTTGAACCTCAACCTTAAACTTATTTCTCATTTTTGTGCTCTGTTACTTTCATGGTTGAAGTGAAAGCCTGAAGTATGACCAGAACAGCATACAAAAAACCATTTGTGAACAGCCATTATTTACTACTTGAGCTCAAGCAAAAGGGATGGGAAATCTTACGAGAAAACTTGTTATTTCTGTTCTTGATCTTTGTTCTAATTTGTAGGCTCAGAGAGCCTTGACAGTTCAGAAAATAGAAATTTTGCATCTTTACCTGACCAAATGTTAGTTGGTGTTTACCTCTCTGGTTGACAGAAGCAGAAGGCAAAGGTAAGTGAGTTAACCAAATAGTACTTTGATTGCTTTCAAGTTAGAGCACACACACAGAACTGTAAAGAAAAAATGGAAACCTCAGGACATCTCATCTCAAATATAGCTTTATTTTTCCTTCTCTCTGTCTCTTTTTTCCTTCCTTCCTTCCTTCCTTCCTTCCTACAATGGCCTAATGGTAGGGACTAGAGAAGATGGAGCCAGGTTCTTCTGGGAGGTGCCTGGTGATATGATAAGAGGTAATGGGCACAATTTGGAACACAGGAAATTCTGACTTATAAGAAAAAAGATTTTCATCATGGGGATGGTGACTTATTGGAACAAGTTGTCCTGAGAGACTCTGAATTCTCTGTCTGTCCCTGGAGATATTCAAAACCGGATCAGACGCAACCCTGAGCAACCTGTTCTAGTTGACCCTGCTCTGAACAGGTGTTGAACTAGAGACCTCCAGAGGTCCCTTTAACCAAAATTATTTTATGATTCTGTGATCTTAATAATATTACCTAAGGTGCTTTCACTGTCTGTGAGATGTTTCTGAATGAAAATACAATATGAATATGGCAACTGCAGACAAGAAAATATTAATCTAGGAAATATAATATTATGTCAAATCCAGTTTAGCATGATGATGTGTGAAATTAATATGCTAGAGAGGTCTGAGTAGAACAATTACTCCATTAAAAGGAAGTGATTTTTTTAACGTGGATGCTAAAAGAGAAAATTAAGACCTGACTTGGTCAACATTGAACAGTTAAATTGGTTTTTCCTAAAAATGGGAATATAAATTCCTGTATCCCCCTCTGTTCCAATAAAATGGGATCGTTTGCGAGGTCTAAATTTCTGTGATGGGAGAAACTTTTCCGTTGCTTAATGTTGCCCTGCAACAATATGCTATGGATTAAAATGAGAGAAAAAATAAGAAATACTTCTGCAATTAGGAGGCAGTTATTAGGCTCCCTGTGCAAGCTGTTTTCATAAAAATGTGTCCTGCAATAATTGCCTACACTATACTTGAAAAGGGAACGCATTGGTCAAACTCTCTAGAATGGTATCTAGCCAATGGATCTAGACTGGAATTCATGGAGGGCGGCGGACCTTAGACTACAGTTAAGGAAAACATGTTAACCCATTCTTAATCTGAAATATATACTTATGTTGAGATGAATTCAATGTGGTTTAGGCAGGTAAGGTATAAACGATGATAGCATAAGACTGGAATCTGGCCAAAATGCCTCCTTTCATATGTCCCCCCAGCTTTGCAGTTTCTGCGCATGCATCACAATCCTATGTACAGCCTATTTAATTGCTTTTGTAAGGCCCCTTGTGACACCAGGGAAGCAGCCTTGTGCTAGGCAAGGGAGAAGCATAACCACACCAAAATACTGTGAGGAAAGGTGAGCCTGCATTATGCTAGAGGAGTCCCTGCAGCTGCGCATAGTTTGCGATGACTCTGTCTCTGTGCTGTGGCTAAACCTGCTCTCAGGCCAGAGATGGAAAATGCTTTCTCTGGCCTTTGCTCCTTGTAGAGGTGTTCAGTTCTTTACTTGGGATGTAATAGACTTTTTTTGCCAGTTAATTTCTATTTGTATAGAAATACTTGTTGTTGATACGAAAGGTGCAAGAACCTTTCCTTGGCCTTTTGGGTTCATCTTGTCTGTTTAAATGTTAGTTTAGGAGCAATAAAGTAATGGTGTCTTGTGATTCATTATTTTTGCTTAAATAGTTAATAGTCTAAAACTGCTTTGGTTGGGCTTGGGTTTCTGTTGCAGCAGTTTTCTAGGCACAGTATTTAATTTTGTTGGTGTTCTTGCTATTTACGTTGAGCAGTAAGAATTTGAGGGACAATTATATTACAATCAACTTCCGATTTGGGAATCGGAATGATTTATCTGTATGGGATTTTCATATGTTACTGTGAATTTTCTTTAAGTAATCCTCAGAAAAAAATACATCTAGGAGATGCATTATGTGCTACATAGTAACTAATCTTGTACACAAGTAGGCTTGGCGTAAGCAGTTTGCCTCTGGTTTGGCCATTCTCTAAAAGTTAAAATAGGAACAGGCCAGATAGAAAAATAAGATGTGCAAACTGCATTTCAGCCAACTGAAACTCGGTGTGTAATATGCTTGAATGACTCTTCAAACAGCTGAACATTGTGCATCTGACTAGAGATAGCAGATAGTCTTGTCCGAACCCTTTCCACTTTAATCTGATAACTATCTGGGTTATTTTTTTTTGCCCTTTTGACACTATCATTTGGGAAATCCCTTTTTTATCTATGACATGTTTTTAAGCTGGCATATTCCTGTTAAGGATCTAGGGCATGTAACTTTCCAATATTAAGATAACAAGAAGAATGCTGCCACAATCTTGGCCTAAGTTATGGCTCTTAAGCTGTCTGCACACTGAAAAATAAGTGAAATGTTTTGACAGAGAAAAATATGTGTTGTCAACTTTGTTTTATCCATGGCTGAGAAGGGAAATTGAAACTGTACTTCAGCAGGGTTCAGGCACTGATGGCTAAAATGATCTTCTGGTAGACAAATTAGAAGAGAACTCTTCTTCTCTTGACATATTATATTTTCCTCAATGAAATGGACAACTAAATCACTGCTTGTGTATTTAAAAGAAGTATTTAAGAGAGTCTAAAGAGCGAATGTGATGGGAAAAAAAGCACCGTTCGCATCATATAATGGAAAAAATTATAAACAGTACATAGTGAATAGCTTCTGTAGCTGAAGATTGTGACTTATCGGGTTATTTAAATGCACATAAGGTATAGTTTCTCTACGTTGTATTTTGTTTCAATGTTATATGAAAACATGGCAGTTAGATACAGAGCTCCACAGGTGAAGAAAACCAGCATAAAGTTTCTAGAGGAAGAATGCCTTCATGACAACAGTTCCAGGTCTCCTTATTAGGAGGAGACAGAGTGGTCTATTGTGTGGCCAGTTTTTGCAAAGCTTGTTCTTTTCCATGCTTGCCTGCCTTCTGACTTATTGCTGTCAAGAGCTCTCTCCACCTGTCAAGTCCTGCTGTACTGTTTTTCCTATTATCTGCAAATTCTGTTTAGCTTAGCGGTAACTTAAATTATAAGAACACTATCTTTAAAAAAAAAATGTTAGCTTTGCCTTGGAGTCTCTTTTAGACTTCTTTTGCTGATTTCCTACTGTGATGCTCTGCTTCAAACATAACACAGAGCAATTCTCAGGGCTAAAATCATATGCTTGCAAATATTTATTTTGGAGGCTAAAAAGCTTTTGTTAGATCACGTATGATGTAAGCCCAGCTCCTGCAGCCACTTCTTGTAAGACGTGGGCCCTGGGCCACTAACCATTTCAGCAGTGCTCTGCGGGACCCGTTCCAGTTTCTCAGCCCCCTTCTGGAACTGGGTCAGGGCAGAGGAAGGGTCCCAAAGTGGACACAGGATTTCGGGTACAGCCTCACTAGTGCTGAGTACAGGGAGGTAACTTGCCTCTATCTGCTGGCCCATGTCAACAACAGCCTGTTTCCCTAGCAAAAGAAATGCAGACAGTAATTATCCATACAAGTATGACTTTGTAAATAGTAAATACCAACTCCTAGGTTCAAATCCTTGTTATCTAATTAGGAAGGGGAAAAGGCACAAATTTATTTTCAGTGTTAAATGATGAACAGATGCAAGTTCATGAACACTTTGAAATCTAAAAACTGGTGACATTTGATAACTAATTTATTTGCATTCAACAAGTCTAACTGCCAGAGGCTGTTTGTAATTCTTATGATTATTTCACTTTAAGTAAGTTGTAGGATTATGTGCGTTTGTTTTAATATCTCCTTTTTCATATAAGAAATCAAAAATTAGAAATAGGGAATACCTCTGAATACTTACTGTGTATTTGAATCTAATATATGAATATTAATTTTTCTCTGCAACTTCAATAGTATACACAAAGGCATATGCACAGTACTTTCTCAGATTTTTTTCAGCCTGAGAATGCATTTTAGATAACCCCTGTATATCCTATCATCCTCACTCACCATTGATTTGCTTTTGCTGAATTTCGTTAGAAAAGTGCTAGCCTTTCATTCTGAGTAAATAATGAATTTTCCTTCAAAGGCACACAACAGTTACTACATTTCAGAAGGCTATACCAAGTCAATTCTTGATCCTCCTCCTCCCCCCAAAATACTGAGAACCTCAGTACTCTCATGGCTGAGAATACTCTCATTAAGGGGATCTCAGGCTTTTTAGCAGATGGTAATCTTTCTTCTTCTGATGCCAACACATTTGTCGCATTTATGACATGGTTCCCATTCAATTTATATTTCCACTGTCTTTCAAACCTGTGTTGTTTTGGAGTTGCATGCTTGTCTATTGTAATGATGTAGTTCACATAATCCTTGCACCTCTAGAAAGAACAGGGCACTTTTTTTTTCTTTTCTTTTCATCAATATTCTTGTACATTCCGATTCCAAAATTCATTTTTGTGTTCCTTTTTCCTGGAAAAATTAAAAGCTGTGTCCTTTGGTCTCCCCAGAATTCTGAGATCAACAAAAAAGGCAACTAAAAGGTTCGTAGTATCAGAACATTTTCCTCTAACAGCAATACCCTGTAACTTATGGCTGCAGGAAAAAAAAAAAGCTCTGTTGGACAAATCCTCACTTTGTGTAGTTCAACATCATCTGCTTTTTCTGTAGCTCCAAAGAAACAACACGTTTCTTTCACAGACTTTGGTGTCCCTGAGTTTAGGTGGTACCACATGAGGCATAATGGTTACACGCCTCGGTTCACTTACTGGGAAATTGTGAAGTGTAAGCAAATTTACAGTCAGGGAGGTCCTGTCCCCTTTCAAGAAGGGAAGGACAAACTGTGCTGTAGTTCACAGTTCTCCATTTGTTTATGGTCGTAGCATGAGTAATATTGTTATCAAAAATCAAATAACCGTTGATTCCAAAAATACATCCTGAGAGTCTTAATTGCCTCTGTAAGAACGTTTAAAGAACTTTTACCTAGGTACAGCAGGGGAGTTGTCATTCTTTTTATTTTTTTTATTTTCTTTTTTTTTTTTTGTCTGAATGTTAGTAGGAGCATCTTAGGTGTGTGCTTGTGACAGGTTAGCAAAGGAAGGCTGTGGCAGAAATAATTCTTATTAGGAGCAGGGTTTTAAACCATGATTTTTTTTTTTTTTTGAGTAGCATTTGTATCCGTGGGTGCTCACTCTGCTACCTAATTGGAGATTTTTCTGCCCAATACTAGCATGTGCACTATTCTTAGAAGAATTATTAAAGAACTGTTTCTTGTCCTACCACTCCTCTGCTCTGATTGTAATACTCTGAAATCGATGTCCAGCTGCCGAAACTTAAAAACTGTGTTAGCTGGCCTTTGATAGACTTTATGTACTTAGGAGCAGGTCATGGATGCTGTGCAGATATTTGTTTGCTGGCCCAACTCTTTGCTGATGACCTCCTTCTCGTGGCTCTCCGTCCTTGCAATTCAGGCAGTTCCCTACTTCTTGCGTATATCATCTGTTTTCTTCAATGATTAAGAAGGATTTTGCTTCCTCTAGTTAGATAAAAATTAATCTCATGGACAACCCTTTGCCTTGCCTGAGTACCCAATGCTCTGCGAAGGCTGCAAATGTTTGTCTGATATTTTTCATATCTCTTTTTGTAGAAAAATCTGATCATTTTGGATCTGAATATCTCATGTCTGAAAGGCAAAATGAAACAGTAAAATACTGTATAATTATGTCATTTTATAATCTGGTTGACTAATTTAGTACTGTGGCTATTCAAACCTGGAAGCATGAATAAATAGTGACGGATCAGTGTTATTTTAACTACAGATTCATTACAATTACTGCACATTTGCATTTTAGCTTCAATGAAAAAATGACACCTCCATTCTGCAATGCACATAGCAGTGAAGACCTGAAATACCGATGCTACTAAAGACTTCAAAGAACGCCCTGCAGTGCTTATATCTAAAATCAGAATTGTACTGTGAGGTGATGGCAGTTTTAATGACAAAATGGACGGTGAAAATTGTTTTGGCTTAATGTCCTCATAGATCTCACCTTTGGAAGTTAAACGGTAATAGGCTGTTAGTGCAGAATCGCCCTCCGTTCAGAAACAGTGCGTGACTGGATATCTGAATATAATTCTTTGAGATTGTTTTCCAGTAGGTGTCCTATTGACATAGAGGTGTACCTTTGCATGCAAATGACTTAGGCATGAAAATCAAATGAAAATTACACTTTTCCAGGCTGAGATTATTTACTGCATAAACGCATAGCTTCTGCATAGTGCCACATTCAATAGAATGAAGAATTTCTAGACATGAACTCATTCGGCTAGCGCTATATTGAATAGCTCTACTCTTCTTTTAAAAAGACAGGTTAGTAGAGAATACTACACAAAAAACTGTTGGGGCCAAGACTAGGCTGTTTGTTAAGACATTATTTAAAATGTGGAAATCAGGGATAATGGAAGGGTTGTGGCTATTCATATAGCCAGGAAACAGGGAGCACACTCGAGTTAGTAAAACAGTTCTGGGGTTTTTTTTGAGGCACACACATGCACTTAGGAGTCCTGAAAGCAGATGAGAATGCAAACTGTTTGCAGTCACAGCTTAAAGAATTTCTAGTTTTCTTAAAAATATATATATATTGGAAGATGCTAAAACGTTATCATCTGAGGAAACATAAGATAATAAGGGATTTCAGAAGTATAATTTTTTCTACCAAGATTTTTTATGCTATGTTATGCACCAGCATTACAAGTATTACTAGACTAAGCTGACTAAATACAACATAATGAACAAATTGACAGGCAAATTTGTTTATGAATGCCAGTGAAAGCATATTATAGAATGAAATATTATCAAGTATCTGTTGATTGCAATTATGTCTGAATACTTTCAACCCAAAATATTGCAGATTGAGAGTGACTGACCTTAAATGCTGGAAATTTCCAGCATTTTGATGACTTTGTTCAAGTCCCATGGGATTTTTAATGCTTTATTGTTGGCTAATAGTTCTATATAATCATTACTTACACAGTCTGAATTTTGAAAGGCTCATTACTGGTTAGTTGTTCAAGTAAGAATTAAATTTTGTTAACTACAGGATCATTGAACCCTACTATTCAGTGCTATGAGCTCTCGTACCAGTAAAAGTTTTTTAACTGGAATAACAAAAAGAGTAGAACGCTCTATTCAAATATATTGTGATTTTATGATTTTTTTTCTTAGTATTTATCAGCTGTCATATCTATTAGTGCTATACTGACCGACAGCAAAAGGGATATTAATGTAGAATATAGAAAATTTAGTCGAGGCCATTGCAGGAGGCTAGTAACTGTTTCTTTTGGGGGCAGATTGTATACTACTGCATTACTACTAGAGAAGATGTACCTTCCCCATTGAGCTAGTGTATAAAATGTGAAGTATGCCTAGAATTGTGATGTAGCTAATTCACGCAAACCATCCGTGGTACATATTAGCTTTGAGATGCCTGTGTTCTGGTCAGGAAATGGCATCGTATCCATTTTCCTGCGGCCCTTGTTTTGTCTGGTAGAGTAAACAACAATACCCAGAGGACATGAAAATAGCTTTAATGACTCAATAAATCTGATGGTGAAAAATATATGAAACCTGCAGTTGACATGTGGAAATAAGCTTGACCATCAACAAGAATGAAAAATTTTTATAATATGCTTCGTCATGCACATAGTGTTTTTTTGAACAACTAGGCGAGATCTAATGCACTGCAAAGCCAGGCTATCCAAATGAAATATTGCAGTTAGCATTAAGTGTATAGACAGAATGTAACAAACGTATTTTGAAAGATGGTACAAGCTTTAGGACATACTGGTGCAAACAGCTGTTCTACCCAAATAAATGTCATGTTTGGATGTTTTTCCCGTCCAAAGAGCTATTACTAAGATGGTACTTGGGCAATGTGAGGGTCTAGCCCTCATTTGAAATCTCTCTGTAACACAGTCCCTAGAGGTGCAGCGTTTTTTCTAGACACAGTACTACATAGGTTCCTTAATCTAGCTGTGTGAGTGTATATTCTTATGTCTGGTTTATGTCTCTTTTGCAGAGAAAACAGTAGAAAAGGCAGAGCTTATGCAAAAGGCAAAACCTAATCGGCCAAATCCAAGTAGTTTTGTTATGGCTGTGCAGGTAGAACAGATCCTCCCCAAAACGGGACTGTTTGGCCTGTGTGTGTGTGTTTGTGTGTGTGTGGTAGAGGGTGGGGATCTCCAGCAGTGACAAATGACCCTAATCTGAGGTTAGCACCGAACCGAGGGACAGAATGAAAAGAAAAATCACTACGTGTTTTTTCTGACGGTTGTATTTCTCGCCTGATTTCTGGGCACAATCCCCCTAGGACGTTGCCGAGCCGTTATTTCTCTATTTATATCGCTAAGCTGGAACGAGGGACTAATTTTAACCATTATAAGGTTGAGCAACGCTATGAAACCCTGCAAAATATGAAGTCGACCTACTGCATCTGTGTAACGGGGACGAGGGGAAGCTGGAGAGCGAAGCTGCCAAGCAGCTGGGTCACGGCCTCGCTAGCGGGAGCGGTGCGGGACACCCGCGCTGTTCCCAGAGAAAGGGTCTGCAGGCGGAGAGGTGCAGAAACACAACCTTTAAAAATATGTTTCAGGAGTCAAACAGACTGGAGGGCTAAAACACGGAGGCGCCTGTTACGTGGGTTCAATAGTGAGGCAGCGCAGGCCATCGCCCGGTCGCTGTGGGGCGGCTGTGAGGGCCAAGCGGTGGCCGACTGAAGCACGCTGAAGCCGTGTGTATTTATTCTTTAAAAGGAGGAAAAAAAAAAAAAAAGAAAAAAAAAAAACACCAACCACAGGAGCCAGCAGTCCACCCGACGTCCATGATGAATGCTGGCGCTGTGGTACTCACCTTGGCTTTTCTACGCCTCTGTGTACACAGGTACATGCGGTCTCTGTTTGGGGTTAATTTTGAGGGTTAAGGTCCCCCGAAAGGGAAGCTCGTGCGAGGCAGTGTGGCACTCGCGAGGGTGGTGGCTGGGAGGTGAGGAGCGGGATGGTGGCCAGGCACCTGCGGAAGGTTCTGGAAGGTGCCCCCCCCCCCCCCCCCCCGGCCTGCCAGCACCGCCCTGCTGGCCACGAACCTGCCCCCAGGCTCACCGCCTATCCGTGCCTGTTACCCGAATGAATACTCTTTTAATCCGTCTTCACCCCCTTTGATGTTAATGTGCAGCGCTGGCGAACAGTTGTTTCCCGCAGCAGAAATATGTGCTTATTATACCGCGTTAAGCAGGTTAATACGTCCTTGCGTTTTATAGCAAGGAAGTTTATCGCTACGCTGCCGTTAACATGGGTAGAGTAACGCTCTCCAGATAAAGGCTGACCGGGTAATCGCTAACCTAAGGCAGGATCAAGGGGTGTCATTGCGCTAAAATCCCTAACTGCAGGAGGGATGAAGATCGGGACTGTCCTGTCCTATCACCAAAGCAGCGCATCAGACTGCCCAGGTTTAATGCAAGGGGGCTGTTGATGACGTGTTGTGGAAAGAGCCACTTTATCGGCGCCTTTAGTATGTAAAAGCGACCGACCGAGTCTGGCGGGCCCTTTAGCTCAGGGTCTGCGGACCCCACCGTCACCTTGCTGGGGACGTTGGCTGATGAGGCGTCTTTTCGCTGCAGCAGCGCTAAATGCAGCCGGGCGGGCGAAGGTGTCAGCGAGGTGTCGAGCCTGGCGCGGCGCCCGGCTCGGGGGCCGCCGCTGTGCAGCGCTCGGGGACGTTTCTAGGCTCTCTTAGCCCTGAGAGGGTGGACGGGGCGTGGGTGGCGTTGGTCGAGAGTGAGCCAAGCAGCGCGCGCGCGGTTAGCGGGGGCGGAGGGAGCGTGCTGCAGCTGAGGTCTTTCCCTGGCGCTGCTGGCTGCGCGACGCTGCCAAAGCCAAACGCCCTGAACGGCCTTGTCACAAGAGGCACCTGTCCTTGTTTCGGCTGGCGGCTGTTCTGAAGTATTTGCGGAGCCTTTTAAGTTTATCCTGGGTATGGTGGCAAAACGCTGCTACAAATTGTTGTTGGCTGAATCTCTTTGCTTCAAAAGCTATGATGGCCAGCGAGTTTCACGAGTCGCTTACTGCAAGCAGAGTTTCCACTGCCATTTGTATAATTCTCCGAAAGAGCAATTTCTGCAATGGCTGTGACTAAATAGAAAAAAAAAAAAAACCCTATAATTTATTTTGAAGATGACCTGCAAAAGTGTTTAGCACACAGTAGTCTTAACTTGTTTGATTTTGTTTGGTTCTTGCACTGCGAAACCTAGCTAACCACCGGTAGCCATTGGACCTGACTGGCTGAAGCTGCACCCACCTCTGTACGGAGCCGCCTAAGGAGGCTGCTGTGTTTCAGGGGGGAGAGGAGCAGGCGGCTGCTGAGGGTGGTGGCAGGAGGGAGGGCGCTGCCACCCCGGGGGCTATGAGCGAGGCGGCGGCACTCTGTTGCCTGCCTGCAGCCAAACCCAGCCTTGGCCAAAGTGGTGGCTTGGAGGTGGGGTGGCTGCTCGCGCCCCAGCTGCGCTGCTGACCGTCTACAGTCATCTTTCGAGGGGCACCGGCTGCTCTTGCCATGTCAAAGGCACCTGGGGCACGGTGTGTGATTTTTGGGGCTGGACATTAGGAGCATGAGCTGTGCGCTCTGCCGGCTGCTCTTTGTGGTGGTGGGCGGTCTCTGCACTGCCAAGAAGCTTTTCTGCAAGTAGAGCTGGTGAAACCGCTCCTAGAAAGTGAATTTGATGTTTCCTTTTGGATTTTAGACCATGAGGTTAATAGTTGCTGTTCTCCATGCAGTTCACATTCAGGAAATAAAAGCTTGGCTCTGAAAGGTGCTGGCACAGCTGAAGCAAACTCATTGCAGATACCAAATGAATGGCCGTGGAAAACTGTCTTCAGTACTGACCAAACTCTTCTTCCAGTCACCAAATTGCTTTCTCAGCTGGGCACTGATCATTTAATCCTGCTTGGGTCATCATGTGTGGTTTTTAAGCCAGGAAAGCGCTTTTCTTTCTGCTTTTATTTACTGAATCTACTTTGCTGTAGTTCGCAAAGAACTCATCCCTTTTATAGCAGATGAAATGAGTTTCATTCACAGAGGACAGCTGAAAAGAACGAGGTAAGGTCTTGGAGGCTTTGACCCCTCGCTCTGCATCCAGATATTGTCCAGGGATCCTGAGCCTGAATGTTTGGAAGTTCCTGCAGAGTTCTGCTGTAATGCTGGAGCAATTTATTTCAATATGATTTCTGGAGTTCTTCTATTTTATTCTTTTCTGTCTCTGTGTTTGACAGGGCTTCACCTTCATTATCTTGACAGATCAGCACTAAACTAGATATTTCCTCCTTGCTCCCACTGTGAAAACCAAAACAAATAAATCACTTAGCTGCTTTGCCATCTCTTTAGTCTCCTCGCTGCGTTATCTTTAATCATTTTGACCTTGTAAACCTCAAAAGTCTTATAAGGCTCTCTGATACTCTGATATCCTTAAGAGATTCCCATGTATCAGCAGTGCATTTAAATACCGTTCTGTTGCACATTACCTTTTTTTGGTCACAACTTTTAAAGTGTTTTCATGCCCTTACCGTTATTTCAGGTTAGTGACTTAATAGTGTTTGGCAAGGATAGAATTCCAGCTTTACGTCTGCAAATTAAGTGTTAACTCTGAATTTGAAAATAGTATGCTTTGTCATTTTGGTTGAGTATAGGTATTCATTAGGTAAGAATACAAATGACTAATTACCAGTTTGAGGAATCTGGCCTCTGTGTATGCCCAGTGAGTCTATTGCACAGATTTATTTCAGATTGATTTCCATATGTTCGTCATATATGTCTAGCGTGAGATGTCTATTAGAGTCTCATTACCCTTACAGATGATTTTATCCAAAGGACTTATTGTGTTTTTTGCCATTTTATGAGTTCAAAACAAAACTATATTTTTGTCTGCATCTTTTATAACTTCCTATCACAAGCAATAAGTACAAGTTAATAGAAAAACAACACATTATATTTAAGTGTGGGGTAAAGCCTAAATTCCGGCTGATTTACCTCCCCCCAAATGTTGCAGGTTACAAGCTTTGTTAGAAGTGATGTCTGGAGTGTGTAATTTGACACTCAGAAAATTTTAGTCTGAAAGTTTTCTGATTGAAGGCTAAATTAATTTACAGCCTGAGAAAAAAAAAGCAGTCGAGAACTTTCAGTTGAAGTGTCATTTCTACAGAGTAAAATTGGATATTGCTGAAATATTTCAGTTTCTGTGGAAAAAATAAAAATGAAGTATTCACATAATGCGAAGCTTTCTCATGGTTATAATTCAGGAGATTTGAGTTCTTATTTTCCCTAGCATTTTCCGACGGAGATGTATGTTTTGTTACAGATATCTCTCCTCGTGTCCTTGGATGAATGACTGTCTATTGCAAGCTCTTCTGACCCTGGTGTGTCACTGGGAGCTCAGGCTACCGGGGCAACAGTGGTGGTACTTGGTAGTACACCGGTTTAGCGATTCCCCAGGATCATGAAAACATCTGGAGGCTTGGGTAGGTACCAATTGCCTTTCCATAATTAACATGCCAGTGTACCTGCCTGTGTCTGATGGAGTTTTCTATGTGGTTGAAGTTAAGCACCTTATCAGTGTCCAGGAAAAGGGAGGGGAAAAAGAAGTGCAACTGTTGTCTCGTGTCATTGCACTTTCATTAGTGCATTAGATTACTGCTCACTTCAAACCTGCCCTGGCTTCAAAGCAGGTATTTACTGGCAGAAGTCTCTGTACTCTATTACAAATGAGATGTGGTATTAAGAATCTCTGTCTAGTTTTCAATATATTCAATATATTTTCATGGTAGTGGACTGCAGTTAGCAACACGCACAAGTCCAGGATCCAGTTTCAAAAACCCTTAATAAAACATAAGAGTTTTCTGAAGTAGAAGTGGTAGTAAGGTTTGAGCAATAAAATAATGCCTTGACTCGTCGCCAATTAAGAGTGCAATTTATGAAAGGAATTAATGGGGAATAGGAAGGAAGCAACAGCTCTAAGTTTTTAAAATAACCTATTATTAACCATCTGGAGCAAATCGATCCGTACCTGCAGCTCAGTCAACTCTTTAACAGCCTGGACAATAGTTAAAGCAGGTATTTGGAGAAATTATTGCTATTCTAAAATGTGGCCAATGCTTTATAATGTCAAAAATACCTGCTTTTTATCCAATATGTGTTTAATTTCTTCCAGCATGCTGTCTAAGTGCTTTTTCACTCACATAATGCGCAGTAACAGATAAATAACATGCATAAGAACAATATAGAATACAAGCCAAATATTAAAAAGGTTTCCTTTATTAGCATTCCTTATCAACCAATAATTAATACTTTTTTATTAATTTCCTGGTCTTGTGAGAATGTTAAAAATTAATTATTAATGAGAAGCAAATGACAGCCCCACAACAGCACAGCTGTTCTTTGTTAAAGTAATTAAGACTGTCTGCATTCATGATCACACAGTTAATACAAATTTTGAGCAGTAACTCGGGCAGGGTTTCTAATAGTGATGAATTATAGCTGTGTTTACAAGTTTTGGAGCCATACCACAGAGAATGGTAGAGGAAAATGGTTGTTCTGTATTAATTTCTTATAGCACTAACATGTGAGAGAGGTCAAGAAGGTACGCCTGTCTAGATTTGAGAGAAAACCTAGCTGATATTTCTCTGGTCCTTTATTCAAAGATTTTCATCCAAGGGGTGGGGGAGCCCTTTCCTACAAAGTTCTTTGCATTTTCCCTTCTTTGATGTCTCTCATCTAACAAGAGGCAACAAAACTTTGATAATTTGGGAGGAAGAGGGGAAGGTTGTGGTTTTGATTTTCATCTTTTCTTTGGGAAACTGGAAAATTTCTCTTAATGAGATCTTTTCTAATTTTTTTTTAGTGTTTGTGTGGAAAATATTCACCTTGGTTTTAACAAGGGTTAGCCTCATGTAGCACACAGGCACTCTGCGTGCATGCATGCATGCAAATTGTTAAACAGTTATTGTGCGTTTGGCCAAACATAGGATTAAACTTGTCCATAGTTACTAATAGGCTAATTTTGTTTGTACAGGTGTTGGCTTGCCTATGGAGAGGAAGCCTGAGCTATGCTTAGGTTTTAGGGCAGTGACTCCATGCTACAGTTTTTAAGTGAAACTTTTATTGGCAGTAGTTGGATATGTAGGCTCAAGAGTCAGCACCGTGCAGCGTGCTCAACTGTTGTTTTTAAGTTTCTGTCTGAGTCTCCACTGGGAACGGTCATTTGTAAGAATTTGTTGTCAATGTAGTGAAGGAGCAGGTGCAGAGCTTAGAGCAACCATGTTGTGAGTCGATATAAAGTAATGGTCTAAGACAGACTGAACGCAAGAGGAAGCTTTGAGGAAGGACTTTCAGCCCAACAAGAAGCTGAAGATAGGGCAGAAGGTAGTGAGACATGGACAAACAGCTTCAAGTAGGGGAATGTCTTCCACAGCTACTGAGAAGGAAAAGGTGGGCGTTCAAGAAGAAAACCACGCTGGAAAAAATAGAGATGAGGCAAAGTGCAAGTTGTCACAGTATCCTTCAAAGATATGAATGGGGGCTGCTAGCAAAGGAGCGATAGTGGAGGTCGTGCTTCACTTCCATGAAATAACAATTGCTGATATCTTTAAAAATACTGTGAATAAAAGCAAATTTGATCTTTTGACAGAAGTAGAATTCTTGCTTTTAACATTTGTAAATAGACAAGACCTCCATCAAAGCCTCCTGTTTTTTGCCCTGTGCATTTGTCTGCTGAAACCAAGTCAGATAAAATATGACTAAAGTTAACAAACTGCTGCTTCACCTATAAGAAACCTTGAGAGCTTTCCTGCTTTGCATAGAAGGTCATAATTGCCCTAGAGGATTTCGTTTTTTCATTTCTCTTATGAAATGGAAGTGATAAAAACCTTTCATTTCACTTGAGTTTCAGATCAATCTTTGTCTCCTTTGTCCTTTCAAGAAAATCCCTGCAAAGTCTGCATGACACTGGATCTTCTGAAAGGCCATATAGTTTTAGTATATTGAAGGACATCCCTCAAAACTCTTTTTAAAGTGGAAAGCTATTTGCAGGGCAGGGGGTTGAGACCCTTCCCCCAAGTCTTTTGAAATGCACTCTAATTTTCTGAAGTGCCCTGTAGTGAACACTATAATTCACTTACAGCTCTGCTTTCTGTCTGTGTAGTGAAACATTGACTTCTGAGTGGCTCTCCCTCTGCAACTCTCTGCCTCTTGCTGTGACATTCACTGACAGATTAAATTCAGAAGGCCAGCATGAGAGGACTGGAGTGTTACTGGTGGAAAAGGACCTGGAGACTCTTTTGATCACAACAATTTTAGGTCTTGCTCATGCTGCAAATTCTAACGTGTATCTGATAAAATGGAGACAAAAACTGAAAATGCCCCAGGACACCCCTTTTTTGCCAAAGTAGTAGGGGGAACTTCTTCCAACACTGAGGGACTTCATTTTTTGAAGACTGTAAGACACTCGTTACTTTTTGTCCGTGCTTTCAGAACTTCTCTTCTGCTTTCCATCCTTTGCCCTTCTTTCCTTCATGTGCTTTCCTTTCTTTATTCATCTCCTTTGGAAGAGTGCAGATTTTCTCAGCTGTGGGAAAACAAACAATGCTTTAATATTAAGGTGATTTTCAACAAGACCGAGTAGGCACAGTACTGGCTAGTATCAATGAAGAGAGGAGCATTGTTACGATACTCTTGCCGACAAGAGCCTGTTACCTTTGTGAACGCGCTGGTGCCAAATTCTAGGCTATTCTGATGGCCCTGACACGAGCGGTCTGATTTTGGCAGTTAAATCCTGACACTTGAGCAAGAGTATCACAGAACTGTGATCTGTGCTGCTGAAAGGCTCTTTTTAAAGCACCCTGTAACTGAGCAGTCAGATTTGTCAGGAAATGTGACCATTTCACCTATCGCTGGAATTTGTTTCCAGTCTAACCTGATTTGTCTTCAACCATTCAAACATTCACATGTGAGAAAAAGATGTTACTTGAATGCGTAATCAAAGAACTAAATGAGATTTATTCACTTTCATTCACTTAATACTAGGTCTATCCAACATGGAGATTATTACCCACCTGTTGTTTGCTGGAATGGAAGTTAAGTGCTATTTTTTTTACTATGCTGTCTGTTGGTGTAACTTGCTTACTTTAGTAAAAGGAGCTGAGCCTCTCGCTACCTTTCAAGATCATTTATGAGACTACTTTTCTCCATATGGCATAGTTACTGAATACCAATCCTGGTATTTTATACTTCCTGCTGGTACTGAATGTAGTTTATGACTTCGTATTGTGCTGTGTAACCTGATTACTTTTTTATTGCAATGGTCTGGCACTGCCACAAGGACCAGATGATAACATATAGGAGAGGTGGCATCTCAGTCCTGGGGAATGAATAAAATAAATCTTTTCTTTCATAAGAAAATTGAGAGTAGTTGCGTGAAACAGCTTTATTTTAGGAGATTGTTTGTCTCTTGGCATAGAATGATCAAAATAAATAATAGCACAACCAACCACCCAAACATCCCACTTTACAGTTCTGTGATACAGTCAACTGTGCACAGGGATGCTTTCCATGATTAGTTATAATCAGAATATCACTCAAGCTTCAGTCCTATTTGGAGGCTGGGTGGCAGGCAGTCGGATCCCTGCAGAGGATAGCCTGAGCAGTGCGCTGGAGCATCTGCTCCAGCATAAAGAGCAAGAAGAACAGGAGTGGATGTTGCTCTTCATAAGCCTGTAAGCAGCAATCGCCCCCTCCCCAGCAAAACAAAAAGGCTCCAAATGACTACTCCTGAAGGTTGTTCAAAGAGTGCAGACAGCTGCCCCAAACTGGTTCTAGCTTATTTGACAAGGATTTCTACTGATAGCTTTTTTTCAAGTTCAAACAGGTCGGGAAACTTCCTGCTCTTGCATAGAGAATCTCAGCCAGAGATGCGTTTATGTTTTGCCAGGATGCTTCATGTCAGACCCTAAGCATAGCCCGTGTCTGGCTGTCAAGCCTCTGGGCAGGGGACCGAGATGACTGGCTCCTTTCCTAGCTTAGGATGTATGTTGTGCATTTTTAGTGCAAGATAGTGTCCCGTTCCCTGTGCCGGGGGCTAACAGATCCAGCCAGCGGGTTGGCAGATCGGAGACCCAGGCAGCTGCCTTTGCTCCACCAGGAAAGGGTGGGAGATGACAAAGGTGCAGGAAAGGGCAACATATTTAATTGGCAGCCAGAGATGTCTCATCTGTCTGAGCTCAGCAGCCTGCTGCTCAGCCACAGCCTAGGCCTGGGTATCTTCCTTGAGTTGTTACTTTGCTCTTTATCCGTGAATGAGAAGAAAAGTGCCCTAACATGAGAGAAGTTATGAGACTGTATTATCACTAGAAAATAATGAATTTTAAGTGGTTTGCGCAGGTCCTATTTTTTTAGCATGTCAAATATTTGCTTCTTGGTTTTATATAAAAACCTGTTGATCCCTTAGAGTTCTGATTAGCACAATCTTTCTCCTGCTCCCTCTCCTATTATCTGTCTTTCTCAATTAAGTCTTAATTAGCTTATAAGCCCTTTGCGGTAGGGACCATATTATTTTATGAGTTGGCCCAATATTTAGCACAACGGAACATCAACCTTTTCTGGCTTATTATGTTGCTTTATTTAAAGGTCATATCACGTAAATAACATAACTGACAAAACTTGTCCTTCAGACTGGACCACAGTGTCCTGTGTCACATGTGGCAATGTGCCTAGAGAAGTGGATGAAAAAGGAATATCCCCGACGTGTATATGAATTTAGCCTGCAGTCACAAAAACCTGCTTTGGGCTGAAGCTGACCCTCCCCTCGCTCCCCTGGTTCTGAGGACTGAGAGAGTTATTGCATCATATGAGGGGTTGCAAAGACAGAGCGTAACTAAGGCAGGGAAGGGGAAACAAAATTCAGAATTATTAACCAGATAATCTCTTTATTAGAGACTCAGTTATTTTTATGGTGACATAAGTGAGATGGGAATTAATTAGCGATTCTATGTGAAAATTTCAGTGTTACACTTGTCTTAGGTTTTCAGCTGGATGTCCTTGAAACCTACAGATTGTGTGTTAGCCTAGGTTTAGTGTTCTAAATCTACGTTGACAGTTGTGAATTTAGGCTAATAAATGAATTACACAAGTAAGGAAAAACAAGCACCATCTCCTCAGAGGGTGTATAAGCCATATAGCTAATGTTATCAAGAAAACACTGATCAGACACTAGCTGATTGATTTCTTCCCCCCCCCCCCCCCCCGGTAGATATTAAGCTGTGCGGCTGATGAAATTGTAACTATTCATGTTTCTCTCTCCTTCATTTCTCATCTTATTAGATTTAGCCTGTTTGCTATATAGGATCTTTCCATCAGCTCCAAGGCTCTCAAGTGAAAGCAGCAACAACCTTCCCTTTCTATCTGTGCTCTTTAGGGGTAGACTGTCAAATTCCCTCAAAACCTTGCAAGTTTTTACTTTTGGCCGGCAACAGCAGTCTTGGCACAGCCGTAGCGTGAGGCAGTGATAAATCTGGTTTTTGGAACCCCTTCTCTCATCCCGGTTAAGCGGAGCACCAGTGGCAGGTACGTGAGGGTATCATGTGGGGAACAAAGAGTGTGTGCAGCAGCAGCCATAAGTCACCTCAAGAGGAAGATGTATTTAAGAAAGGCTTGAGGGACAAAACAGAAGAACAGCCCAAGAGCAGCAGAGGGCACTGGTGATTTAAAGTCCTCCTGCTAAGTCTGAGGCTGCTGAATGCTCTGCAGAGTTTTTCTATACAACTGTATAGCCCTGAGTCTCACCTGAAATCCCATCTGCTAATGCAAATATATATATAATGGACGTAATTTTTCTCTTACTTTCTCTAGTGAAAATTAAGAGCGACTCCAATGAGGGCAAGGCATTAGAGAGCAGAAAGTGAGAGGGAATTAAAACGTACTGTGTGGAAACAAGACTAGGGGAAGAACAAGAATTTTTTTTGTTTGTTTAGAGAAGCTTAGAAGGTTCACAAAATGGGTTACCTTAAACTATTTTTCTTATGTTCTTGGCAAAGAATGATGCAATCAAAGGGTTTTTTTTGAAGCATAATATAACTTAGTATGTATTTAAGAGGAAAAAATTGGCAGTTTAACTTTTTTTTTACGGTCCCATAGCTAGTATAACCTGATTTATCAAGAGCAATTAGGGCAGGGAAAAAGCATGTCCTATTTCACATGCTGGTCTGTAGTAACTGATGCTAAATTGATGCTTTAAAAGTGACAGCTGTAACTCATTTTGTGTGTTTTATAACAAAATATATATTGAATTTTCTAAACACCCTGAAACTGTGTCTTTGATTCAGTGTTGCATTTAGCCTGGCCTTTTTGACGTGTCTGTCTTATCCATTTTGACAGCACAATTAAGGTGGAACAGCCGCTAAATTCGATAGGGCTAGCAATAACTGTATATCTCTACCTGTAGTTACTAAGTTACTAGCATGAACATCCCTCCCAAGTATTACTTCTGTCTTGACTCCAGGTGTGCCCTAGACTTCTGTTTAAGCCAGCATCTGAGCCAGGGCTACACCCTGATAAATGATAATCTATGCTATATTTGAGACTGGAGGCACCTGAGGACACAGCCACCCAGTGAAATCAGTAATGCGATATCAAAACTCGCTGTCAAGGTGAAGACCTCTGCACTGTTTGGTTGGCATTGAACTCTTTCAAAAGGCTGGCAGCTTCACAGAAAGCTTTCCTTTTAATTGCCTTCTGCTCAGCAAAGGCATTAGTTTGCTTCTGGCAGCTTTACAATTCCAGATGTCCAGATCTCTCATGATTTTCAAAACAGAGGCCTTGGAGTTTTAAAACTCTACTAGCGGGTTGTGCTGCTGGCTCCCCAGGGCGAGGGTGCGCTACCGAGCTGGTCTACAGCTGTGCCGGCGTCGTCATTCTCCGGTTTATTTACCTGCAACTTCTGGCTAGCAGAAGATGCCCACCTCTGGGAAGGTGCTTGGTCGGAGCACCTCCAGGTTGACAGCGCAGGAGTTTTAAGTGCTGTGTGTTGTTTGCTGCCCTCCCATCTGAGGGAAGCCAAGAAAGGAAGTAAACCTGAAAAAATTTAGAATGTTGCTTTGTAAAGTATCCTGTTTGTTCCCTTCCTAATACAAAATATTCTATAATCGGCAGATCTGCTGTCTCAGAAAACTGACCTTTCTTAGGTTGCAACGCTACCAAAAGATCTGGCAGCTTAGTTAAATACAGCAGCTTATGCTTAGTACAGTCCCAGTTAATGATGCTGTTTTCTCAGATGGTGACAGCAGTCCAAGATTGTGGAAAAATTTCAACAGTACCCATGGGTCCAGTGACTAAGCCCTGCAGTTTTAGAAGCCTGAGGTTCCTGTTTTTTATGTTTAGATAATCCATAGGAGATTTTGTAGACTATGGAACTGTTAAGTTCTTTATGCTGAACATTAAATTAGGCGTATTTCCCGTTATAATAATGTAAATAAAGAAGATTAACTATACAGTACGTAGACGGACCTGACATCCCACAATATACTTACTGTGTAATGTGAATTTGTTGGTCAGGGTGTCCAGTTGATTGGCCTAGCCATGGCTGCACATGACCAAGACTTCTCTTTAGTACCATGGTTCCTCATCCGCTGTACTACTTGCACTTTTTTTCCATTATAACCCACATTTCTCACATCTTTATTTAAAAAAAAAAAAAAAAAAAAAAAACACTCCCCAAGCCTCTATGTCTCATAATGGTTCAACAATAAACTAATCAGGAAAAAACTGAGCTGGGATTAATACTTATTTACCCAGAGAGGAGATGCAAGATTAATTTTTTAAGAGTTATGTTCTTTTAGATAAGAGAGATGGAAATGTCAATTATTTTGTAGACTCATATATAAATTCTGTAGACTAATAAAAGTGGAAAGGAGCCAACAGAAGAAAAATGATAGGATTCACACTAATTAAAAAACAAAAAGCTGTTTGCATTGATACATTTTGCAGAACAAGTGATATTTCTGTAGTGTAGACTGTCTTGAAAAAAAAAAAATTATAGAAGCAAACAAATCATTTCCTAGCAGATTTTTTGGGGGTTAAATCATTTCTTTTCTGTTTAAAACATATTCATAAGCAGATCAAAATTCTCAGGTGTATTTGCAGTTTATTGCAGTCATTGAATAATTCCTAATGTATATCTTGTTTGTAAATTGTTTATTATAAGTGTTCAAGTTTGCATATAGACTACAGAGTGTTTTCAGTCCCCATTTGTATCAGCATAGTCATAATAAGTATTCTGTAAACAGCATCGTTTATATGAAAATGCCCAAGAAGAGCCAATAATAATAATGATAATGAAAGCCTGTTGTCTAATGTGGTATGAATACTTTACTTTGAGGACAACATTCCCTTCATTCTCTTTTGTTGTGAGTGTTTCTATCCTCTCACAACTCTGTTTTGCTCTAAGCTGAGTTACTATTGGTTTCTTGCTTATTTGTTTTAAGGGGTGCTGTAACCTGTTGTTGATGTCAGTGGGCATAGCATCTGCCTCTGAGATATGCTCTAGCCCTTACTTCTAAGTATCTTGCGATTGAAACTGGATGGGTAACTTATTTTAATTCCAGAAGAACTCAAGATTATATAATCTGGGTTATCTACATTAAACACTATTGGTTTTTCAGTTTGGCAGTTTGATAATACAGAAGCTCACAAGTTTGCTAAATACTGGCAGGATTGTGTGGGTTGCAGGTGGCCTAATATGACTTGTATATTTTTGAATAGACAGGATATTCTTCGGTGTGAGAGAAATCTAACTCCAGGATAGACCTACCTAGCCTGTTGCATGGTGTGAATGATTGATGTTCTCAATATCAGGAATTCATCTTTTGTTTTGGTAGGTTTCAAGGCAAAAGCCTTGCCATTGTCTTGGCAATGACTTACTGGAATTTGAAAGTTTTGCTGCTGCATCTGCCTGGTTGCAAATATACTAAACAGTTAATGCATTTGTGATAGTCCTGTAGCTTCAACTGATTTATTTGAGGAGTGTGATTGCTCTCATTTTTTGTCAGTTTAGGGGCATAAGTGTCTCTCACTTGATGTGTAAGTCTTTGTAGGAAAGGAAAAAAAACACCTCACTTCGTAAAATCATGTTATTAACCATTGTTAGTATGTCTTTAGGGCATACCTACCAATTGTTGAACACTTAATTCCAGCTATTGAGAAAATTCGTTATAATTCATATCATGCATCAGCCTGAACGATACAGTGTCAATTGCACAGGTTTAATTGCTGTAAATTAAACTTATTTCAGCGGTGTCTTGGGCAGTCCATGTTGTTGTTCTTGGTGATGAGTAATGAACTGAAGTTGATATGGCTTGGAGTGGCTAAATACGATTTTAGCTGAAACTGGATGTCTCTTTGATGGCAAAATTTGTGATTTATTGATCTGGATTGCGCTCTTTAATTTTGCATTGCTCCTGTCCATGCACAGCAGTTTCTGTGGGATGACACCTGACACCTGTTGTACCTTCTTCTTTTGTCTCCTGCCTATTCGGTTTTCAGCTTCCTTCCAAATGAAGGCATTTGGTGTCCTCTTTTACATGTGCTGAGCTTCTCTTCTTCCATGCTGTGATTCAAAGTCCCTTCCCTGCCACCATTATTTTTTTTCACTTTTTGAACAACGCTGCCTGCAGGTTTTCTCTGCGCTCTGAAAGGCTGTCTCAGTCCCCTTCCCCTTTTTGCCTTGACACCTAGCGCACGCTTTTTTCTCGCTCTCTCTCTCTCCGTCCTTCACACAAACTCTAGCACATGCAATCTCGCACTGCAGTTTCCATGCAGATGGCACAAGCAGCACCCTGGTTATGTTTCTCTTTTGCTTGTTACGTTTCTTTACGCTCACCTCTTCATCTGGCCTCTGTTCAAGGCCAAATGAACAGATCATTTTCCTACCCTGCTACTTTAACCATGTCTCCTCTTTCTTTGTATTACCCTGTTACCCATTAAATCCAGATTCCCCCATTTTCAAGCTGGACTAACGAGTCTTACTCGTTAGTAGGAATTGACCTGCTTGCAATTGGTTCAGCATTTCTCATCACTGAATAAACATTCAAATATTTTTTCCAGCATGATCTGCATAATCCTCTTTAACTCTGTGAAACTCTCCTTTCCCATGATGTCTACACAACCCTTCACAATTGTTCATTTGTTGGTATGCTGTAACAGTTTTAGAAATTCAGCCTGTGTCTTCATTGGTTCTATCTTGCTTTAAATTGCCATTTTAATCTGGTTGAAGTCAGGGATCATTTATTTTCTGTCTTTACATAACATCAAACAGTCCATAATTAGGGCTGCTAGATGGAATGATAGCATAAGTAATAAACCCATGTGTTTGTCTCATATTAAAAACATTTAAGACATCCCTAAAGATACTGAGATAAAGATACTGAGATAAGAGATCTATTGAAATAAGTCTTTTGATTTACTGTATTTGCTGGAATTTTGATTAACCTACGGAACGGAAAGACCTTGGGGATCTTCTGAACTCTGTAAGCTGTTTCACTCTAAATTAATGGCCTTTAGGATTTTTTTTTTTAACGCTAATAATGATTTTAATTTATCTTGTCTTTTGGAAGATATTTAATCAACAAAAATACCTGCAGTGTCAGTGTGAAATACCACATATGGGCTGTTTTACGGGGAAAAATCAAAAAAGCGAGTAAACAAACAAAAAACCCACAAAAACCCCAAGTCCCTAAACTGCATTCTCTATTTGAGTAGGAATTGCAGCCTTTTTGAAGTGGACCAGAATTAGTGTGATGATAGCACACAAATAAGTGATTTGAAAGGAGACATCAAGATTCCTAATGGTTGATATTTTTCAGCTTCTGTTTGGTTGCCATTTTAGTTGTGAAATGCTCTTATGAAGAGCATAAGAAATGGGTTAATTATCAGCCCTAGTTTTGTACTGGGAATGTGCTAACGTGATCCTGCTACTTGCTTCAGTAGGCTTCTTTCGCTGTGTTTGGAATATTAAAACATATTTCAGTCTCAATAGGTAGTATAAAGATTAATCTTCGGAAGTTTTGCTTTCCTTTAAATTTCATGGATACTCAAAAAATCCATCAAAATGAATTAATAAAAACTTTTCTGTAACTTGATTACCAGAAAATCTTTCCGTGGTTAGTATCAATACTCTTTTCAACGTAATAACTGAGGAATAATATTATTATGCTTTTTTGATTTTAGAAGGATAAGAAACTGGCTGCAGTTCTGAATGTATATCAAACATACAGAGTTAAGGAGAGATGTTAACATCTAGTTAAATTCTCCCTCTCCCCTTCCCTGCCATGACCAATGATAGCTTTTAATGTAGCTATTGGATTATGGAAAAGCTTATATACTCAGACTCGATCTATATTAAAAATATCTTCTGATGTCTAAATTGCTTAGAATTTTTCCTTAAGCCAAAGTATTTAACATTTCCTTTTATCTCCCTTTTAATCTGCTGCTTGTTTTACATTTAGTTTGCATATCATAACAGTACCTTTTTTTTTTTCTTAAATGTTTTTACTTTATGTAAAATCCATTTGTACACCTTTCCTGGCGATGCTTTGGGGTCAGGAAAGACTAGTATCTTTTCTTTCTGACGGTTTGTTAGGAGTTATGACACTGCTGTCAGCAGAACGCAGTAGCTACAGAAAGAGTTTGTTTTCAAGAGTCCCTTTTATAACATATTCCTTATAACATATAGATATGAGTCAATGGAATGAAGATATGATTGATGCTGCTGAATTTATAGATAACTGTAGCTTAACATGAAGCATATCAGAAGGAAAAAAAGGAGCATGTGACATATCTTTCTGCAAATTGAAGGTGTATCAGTAGATCTATGAAGGCCTGGGAAACAAATTTTTAAAATGCTGAAAGCTCCATCAATTATAGGTCTGGAGTAATTAATGTTGACATGTATAGCTGTATTTTAGTGCTCCTCTGCAGGGAAAACAAGAGGAGACAGGCAGTGACTTATAAGGGAGAGGAACAATTGTCATCTGCAAAACAACAGGAGTGACTTGATCTAAGCTGAATAAATTGTGAAAGTTAACTTTAAGATCTGCAGTTGTTTCTTATTTTTACAAAAGGGAGAAATCACTTTGAAGTTAATAGGCATTTTGCTTTTATAAGGATTACATGGGAACAGTACTACTCAGAGTGATAAGAAGAAAACCACATGGATTGCAGAGTGTCTTTGAGCTGTTAGTGTCACCTGGTGAAGGATCTGGTGCATGTGATGCTTGGATGTACTGAGAGATGTAAGAAAGGAAATACCGAGCACGGCTGTGCAAGGCCCAGGTTGACCATGTACGCACAATTCTGCTAACTCAGTAACACCAAGAAGATGAATTTTGGCTGAAAGGAGTGCAGAGAGAAGCTGCTAGAATCGCTGAAATGCGTCTATATACAGAAGAGGAGAAGAGCTTGGCCCAAGAAGAAAAGCTCGAAGCGGTTGCTGGGTGTAGCAACAGGTAGGATATAAACTTCAGGAAAAGAAAGGAGTGACTTAAACTGATAGAAGATCCAACAGGCAAAAACTTAGCTATGAATAACATATGATAAGAATGAGAAGAACACTTCCGTCCCTTAGTCCTAGGACAGATTAACGATAGATAGAGTAACACAAAAATAATATTTGGGTAATGCTAGTCAGTTTGTGTCAGTGATTATATGTGATACATTTGCTTTGGATAGCTTCTCTGTGACCCTAAGCATTTCTGCTATGTGCTGTTCTTGTATGCCTGATTCCTCTGGGGGTGGGGGAAGCAATTATACTGCTGGAGACAAAGCAGATGAATTTTCCTAGTCTTTATTTACTGGAGATGGAAGCAGGGTCCTTATGCTGCACCCAGTCTTCTGAGATGAGCAAGAGATGCTGGTAGTGATAAGTGTTTAATTTTCATGTATTTTTTTTATTTAATTTGCTCTGGGTACAAGCGCTGGGTTATTCTTCCCTTTCCCAGGCATTCAGAGAGACTGGAAGCAGCGATTCAGAAGTAGTGTAATTTTTCATGACCTCGGTGCTTGGGAAATGGAAAAGGTGGTCTCAAGAAGGAGGAGCAGAGTGAACAAGAAGCTTGTTTCGAGGAAATAAGTATGAAGCTGAGAGGCTTTCATGTTAGGGTCAGATGATGCTGGCAGGTATGCCTTCTGAAATACAGATCTGCACTGGATGGCGTCTGGAAATGTTCCCTGGGTTTGTGTTAGCAAGGTTGTGACGTGCTTGTCTTGAATGAAGTTTGGCACAAACAGATTTACAGAGCTCTAGGAACAAAATGACTGCTTCAGGAGGCAGGAGACACTTCCCTCGTGGACAAATCTAAAGCAATTGCTGAGGAACTGTATTTGTTTCCTAGTTTCCTTCTAAATCACTGAATACCAAATGCTGGCTGTTGCTGGAGGCAAGACATTGGACTTGATGTATAAATAGTGCAATTTAGTACAGGAAATCCTATTAGTCAATTTAACTTTGTGTTGAAGTACTACAAAAACACATAAGCACAAGTTATTTAATAGAAAAACTAGGAGAAAGTATATGCTGCAGTAGTTCTTGTATAGTAAGTAGAAAATAAAATACTGCATAATGACCTGGATTTATGCACTGCCGATCTAGAAGTAGTTTGAGGAAGTGTAAATAATTTTGATACACCCTTCTGTTACCACTGCAAAAGTCCTTAGTGGCTCTGAAAGATTGCCTTTAGGGTATTAAGATAGCAAAACACCCTTTGGTGCAGTCATTCAAGGGTGCTTGCCTTGATCTAAGATTACATAGTCCTGTGGGTGAGCTGGATGTATCGCTGCCTTCTTGGAGTGGGCCTAAGTGCCATTAGGTAGTGGGGGGGTTTGTAGCCTGTACAGGGCTTAGAGCTTTTTAAAGGTCCATTATGCACTGGTTACTACTGTGCAAAGTGTGCTTTTAAATATTATCTTGTACACAAATTACACCGAATGGGCTAGTGTAACGCGTTCACGTTATTAAAGTTAATGGCCCATTGCATTAGTAGTGATGGTGAAGGAAATCTGAAGACAAATTTCCTGTTTTAATCGCAGGACTGTACAATTGGAGGGAGGTTAGTGTCACTGCACTGGAACTGGTGGCACCTACTAGGCCTTGGAAGGCAGCAACCGTCTATGTTTTGTGTATTACTGAATCTTTTTCAAATGTGTGTCATATTTTTAAAGATTATTTAAAATCACTGCTTCAAAAGCAGTTTTTAATTTGCCGTGTTCAGTCGCGCTGAGTAACATCGTGATCTGACTTTTTATTTAGAGCTGAATAGTTGCTTCTGCTCAAAGGACAAATATAGGCTTGGCTGCTGTTAAGAAAAGGGATGGAGATTGGTGTGGGCTCGTTCTGCCCTGAGGTGCTGTTCTGTGTTTGTGTTCGCGGAGCCTCCCGCGACACCCGTCTGCGAAGCCCGTGGGACCGGTGCGCTCGGGGCCCGTAGCCTGCGAGGGAGCGCAGGGCTGAGTCTGGGCAGCGCTCCCTCTGCTCTCAGTAACTCACGGGCGGCTGCTCTTTAAGGCCTGACCTTCAGCAAATGTACAGAGTGGGTATTACGAGGTGCGAGTTTAGGCTTGAAATGAATACGCAAGATGCAGCAACTCGCGTTATCTGAGCTCATCACTCAGCTGGCAAATATCTATTCACGGTAGCCTGACTCCTACCCAGCGCACGCTTTTCTTTTCCCCAGCTCATTTGTTGGTGATGCTCTGCGTTTGGGCAGTTTCTGCTGCTTGGTGGCATCCCCTTACGCTCTCACATCTCGGCTGTGAGCCTTTCAAAACTAACTCGGCTTTATCCTATTCTTTCTTATAAACTGCTGAGCTGCTTTAGTGAGCTGCGAAAAGGGAGGGTGCGGAGGGGTGGATGGAGAACGTGTTTCTGTGTCCCCAATGCTTTCTCTGTCCTGTGAGGGAAGCTCTCAAGAAGGACATTGTGCGATCTTGGCATAAAGCACCAATCTCCTGTGAATGCTGCGTTTTGTAGCAGCTCCATGGCTGTTAGTTAAAGGTGTCCCTTTCTTTAGGGTTTCTGTTTGATTCGATGACGGCTGCGGCACGGGAGGCTCTGCTGGGCGCCACCTCTCTGCTCACAGGCTCAGATGAGACGTGGTTCCCATGAGCCCGTGGCCCGGGTCAGTCTAACAGGGCTGGGTGCGCACGGGGCCTTTCCTGCGTGAGTGCAATCACTCGCCTCTGCCAAAAGGATCTTGTAAATTTGTTAACACATTTGTTAATGACATTTGTTAATGCTTCGCCTAATGATTTCCATAGAGTGAGGTACGTGAAGGCGGGGGGAAAGAAACTGGAGGTTTTTAGGACTACCCTTTCGTTCTAATGGTGGTGATGAGCTTTTTTCCTTCTTTCTTTCTTTCTTTTTCTTTTTTTTTTTTAGTTGGTAGACTTATTAGGTAGTCTGCTATGTGACGGTATCCCGAGATAGGTTAGATCGGATATTCTAAACAGTGACTACCAGTGTATCTGGCTTTTTTTTCAGTGTGTTACTTAACACACAATGTGTTGCATTTCTGTTATGTAATATTTTCAGACATGTGCATTTTTTATAATACTATAATAGATGAGCCTTCCAATTATATCCATGCCTTAACCTGTCCTACTTTTGTTTTGAATCTGTACATAGCCTTTTTCAACAGTCAGGTGATTTAGCATCTCTTGGGTTTTGTTTTCTCTAAGCAACCTGCAAACAAAGCATCTGCAGAAGTTCATAATCCAATTCTTATTTCATGCCAGAAAATGTTAGTAAACCAGGAGAGTTAAACTGTAATCTCATCATGCAGCATAAGCTCTGCTAAATCAAGCTATGCATATTTGGAATAGTTGATTTTTTTCCCCATTATTGTACCATTAGCTTCATGCATTTTGTCCTCTTCCTGCAAAGAACTGGAGCACTATAAATAGATCTGGTTATATAATGTGAAGAAAACTAGTTTATTTTGATATTACTTTCCTGAATTATACTTTTTCAGCAGTTATCAAAGCAATAAATAGAAGTTTTATGGCCTACCTCTTTAATCCACTGCTATATCAACGTACTTTCTTACACAGTGACTCTTGTAATTGGAACTGTCCTTAATGAAAAGGTAGCTAATCTCTCTGTAGGTTATCACACAGGCTTGTAAAATAATTATTCGTCAACCCTACTTGGATGGCAGATCTTAGATCAGTACCTGTTGGTTGTAATAGGCAGTGCAGTTTTTAGCAATCTTTGATGCAGTTTTCGAAAATGCACTAAATGGTCTGTTCAACACAGCTCTTGTAGGAGATATCATTAGATCTCCTCCTATTAAGGCATACGGCATCGATAGGGGTAACTGACAGCACTAGCCAACAGTGCAGTCTGTGCACTAGCCTGCGTAGGGGAAGAAGCCTTTACCCTCTTTCATTTTAAATTGCCTTAGCAGAGGGTTGCCGGTAAAAATAATGAATGAATGTGAATACTCCACTCGGAGAGAAGGGCTAGGATTATTTAGGTTCTTCAGATAGCACGCTGCTGAGGGAAGAAATGGAGGGTAGGAACACGTAATCCAAACAATTACATTGGCAATGAAAATGTTGTAATCTTTACCCTTGAAAGGAAATTATAAAAAGTATGGGACGAAGCAGCTGAAGGACTTAGCACTTCTGTTTTCGTGGCACATGGCAGGAAAAGGGAGAACTATTTGACTCAATTAAATGAAAAAATGGGACACTTCATACTGATGGAAACAATTTTCATTTTACAGAATGTGTAATTAAGCTGTGAAGTGGCATTATACTTAATGAGATATAAAACGATACATGTCATAAGAAAATCCTGAATTATGATGAAATATTTTTGAAGAAATATTGAAGGACATGTTTTAGGATTTCATCGTGTGTCAATCGGAGACCAAATTAAGGCCAGAGCAGTGTGCAATGTTGACGTGTTACATAGCTTTTGGGATTCCTATACTCTCCTGTGGAATATCTGATATTAGCAGAGACAGATTGTTGGAGTTAGGTGGACGCTTTCTGAATGATGGCAATTCCCCTGTTTCTGAAGGGAAAATACTCACAGATATGTGGCTGGGGGCTTGTTTCTGGGTTTTGTAGGGGAGAAGAAATTGTGTTGTGTCCTGCAAACTGCTTACCACAGCAGCTGCTTACATCACTTTGAAGTGGTCTTGAAGCTACCTTTTTCACCATTTGGATCGCCCTTTTCCCGGCATGCCAGCTGCTCTTCCTCTGTGGAAACCCTTCTCAGAAACGATTTGCAAAGACTTTGATGACTAATATTCTTTTGTCTTTGTTGTGAAGCTGAAGACAGGCAAATCTGTAACTGAGCCCTCTGTTTTCTCATCTTTTTCTCCCTCTCCTACTTTCTCCTTTTCCTAATACTTTCCCCAGGTATTTCAGTTAGTGTCATAATCTTCTACACTTAAAGAAATGAAGCCAGTTGGCTTCTTCCTTAGTTAAAAGCCATTCTTCTTCTCCTACTGCTCTGTATAAAGACAATTCACTGTCTTCAGAAGTTGTCGTCAAACATATCAAAAACTTCCACGTCCTTGCAAGAGCAACGTTCTGGAAGATAATTGGTTCTATGTCCACTCATATTCAAGCAGAAAATCAAGGGGAAAAAAATCTAATTGTGCTCATACAGAGCATTTCACTAAAAGTCTGTGTCTAATTACAGTGGTGAACACACAGCAGGGACACTAGAAAGAGGAGATATCTTTATACCCTTCGTCTTTGAAGAGGCCCTTTGACACCAAATATGATTCATGGTATGAAAGCAGGCTCCTGACAAGTTATACCCCAATAAGTGTGTCACTGAGGAGTAGGCTGCATACGAAGCATTTGTCACAACATACATATTCTGCCTAATTATTAATGGAAAGTGTATTTTCTCTCAGTTGTTTTCCCATACTAATTAACATTCTTCTATGTTTTATGACTTTGCTTGACAATAAGAAGTTGAAGCAAGTCTGCAGTTCAGATACTCGATATAACTGCAGTGACTTCACATGTTCTATTCTGAGTTGATGGGTCCAGTTGAACCATCCATTTGAAGCAAATGATGCTGGACTTCTATACTGTGCCCCCCAAATTAGCCACAGGATATTTTTCTTCCCTTTTACACATTTGTTATGGGATTCTGTGACTGTGGAACAAATGTGTTGCTATAAATTAAAAGTGGCATATATGCTTCTTATTCTGGAAAGTGTAACTCAAAGCAGCTGCATGGAATCTATAACATCGAATCACAATATTCTTTATAGCAACCATCATAAAAATCTTAATTGCCTTAAAATGTCTCAGAATCAAACTTTGACCCATTACCCTTGACCACCATTCTGCAACTAACACAAAGGCCAGTGTAAGTAATAGCTAATAAGCTGTGAATATATTAGCAGTTACATTTTTCATAACAAAAGCACTGGTCTTTTTTACTGGTCTTTCTCCATTACAGACATTTTTAATATAGCCTCAAGCTCTCATGAAATAGACCCTGATGGTATTCTAGGCATTTGGGATCTAGATGCAAGAGATCTCTGCATTCATAAAATTGTCGGCAACATCCACTCTTCAAATGCTAAAATTATATAAGAACACTTGTTCCATTTCCTGTCGTCTTTAGATATTTCCACTGCATCTGTTGAGACAGGGAAATAACTGACAATTTAGCTAAGACCCTGCTGGAAAGCCTGAAATTTGAACAAGATAGTCAGAAAAACTTGAAGGTACTAGTCACAACTGTTGAGATTCAATTTCTGGAATTGTCACCGAAATCTATTAATCTCACCAAATGATTACAGGGACTGTGATCTCCAAATCTTCGTAGTTAAGAAGGGCATTTGCAGATCATCTACTTGTAGAGCAACACAAGAGTTTAATCCACTAGGAAAGGAGAAATAGGACTAGGTTTTCGTAGCACATTCTAAACTGTATGTATTGTAGCGCTCCTCACATGTTTTTGGAAGGCAATACATTGAGGGAAAGGGACTCCGAAGATCCTGAGACTTAATTTGTATATGGAAATAAATGCAAGTATGTATGTGTAGACACTGGCTTTTAGTGATGAGAAGGGTGAATTTTTGGTTTCTATGCCGTGCCAGTGAGCTTTGAGCCAAGATGGTGTTTGGCATCCTATTTGGTTTGTGGCCTTCCTCATTCATCTCAGGTTTTTACATGTCTGACTTCTCCCTGTGCCTGAGATGCAGTGATTTTTAACCTTTCTCACTGAGTACACATTAAAGACATTGAGATACGTACATACATATCTATGTATGTTTAAAAAAAATCCCTCACAGGGAGGCAACTAGATACAACTTCAAATTCATGCATATATTTTATCTCATGATTTTTAAGTCAATGTATGCTTTTGAGAGCCTTGTCTCATGATTTCTTGAATTATTGTAATTCTACCTCTGCTTATAAAGAAGAAAAATAACCTGTGTACCATTAAAGACAGTTAGGCCTTCAAATGGGACAGAAAGGAGATTGATTATGTTTTAGGTAGCATTGGTCACTTCTCTGGCTGATTCACTCTTTGAAGCTTTGGCTGACTTTACTGCAAGCCTAGATTCATAAATCAGTATTTATATGTCCAAGTGCTATAAAATTGCAGTAATGTGGTACAGTAATGTAGACAGAATGGGAGTCTTCTGTGGAAGGACAATCCTAAAGAAAGGCAATATGCAAACCGCTGTTGTGATTGTGAAGAACTATGGGAGTTTTACCACTGTCTTTAGGAAGTCCTTTTCTTTTGATCTGCTTTTTGTTAGGAAAATGAGGATTGTTTTTGAAGATCACAGTTACCTTTCTTGATGTCATTTGCTAATTATGAGGCTTATTTAGGCATTTAATAGAGTACTTCTAAGTTTTTAATCCTATTAAAATTAGTCTGTTTTTATAGAACTGTTTGTTTTGTAAGCCAACAAGAACAACAGAGAGGGCTGAAACAGTGCTATCGTCAGAGATAGAGACAGCTCAAACAATTTTTCTCCTGTGTACTCATTGTATCATATAAGCATCTGGATTACCTACATGGTATTTGGCCTTTTTCATAATCTCCAATCTTTTTTTTTCTAGTGCAGACATTTCAGTCAAATGAATTGCTAATTGTTACTTAGTGGTCAGCCACAGACTTTACTCAAAAGGGATGCAAAGCAAGCATCAGGAGTCTTTGCTAATATTAACATGACTTATGTGATGCAAAATAACTGTATTAAACCTTTTTAGCTTTTAAAAGAGCATGAGGATCCATCAATAGCTACAATTATGGGAAGGGGATAGTAATAATTTTATCGAGTAGTGTTTGTACTTTTGCTAGCAGAGACCCCTATTTAGTAGTTAGGCAAATTGGGACTCTTCCTTTAGAAATAAAAAGGGGCATGGAGGTCACCCTTTTAGAGCTGGTGGGAGTGTGCTCATCATGCTCCTGAGTTAGTGTATGTATCTTGGAGTGCAGCAGCTTAAGAAAGTCGGGCTTAAAAAAGAATTTGCCCCTCCAAAACCAAGCCTTGGCATTGAAGGTGTGACTGAAATGACATTAAGGGAGGCAAGGAACTGCATGCTCCAGGAAACTTGGTGGACTAAGCATAAAGACTGTCATCAGAGCCAGATTCGTGCTGGTCACTGTCATGTGAGCTCCTATAGCTTGGAAGATTTACCCTGTGACTTGACTTCACCTAGAAATACTGAAGGGAGAAAGTAGAGGTTGTTATGAAATGACAGATAGGATTACTGAAATGATTGCTTTATCCAGCTGTAATTGGGGGAACCAAGTTCTTTACATCATAAGCTTAATCGCTTTTACCATCTGCCATGAATGTCTTAGTGTTTTACAATGAAGTGTTTGGCATGTGGAGTTTTACTACATTCTTAATAAATTAAGACAGACATTGATGACAATACCTTTGGAAAAATCATCTAAATATGCCTAACTTCATTACGACTGGAGGTGCAGTTAGCAGCTAAGAATTACTGGAATAGTATTCCCAAGCTGAGGAATCCTCCTGGTGCAAGTGGGATGCAAATTAAATGGCCAGGCCTATTTCCCAGTGGGGAACTTGAAATAGCCAATGGGAAAAAAATACCTTACCAGTCACAGTATTCTACTGAAAGCATTAAGTCCCTTGTTAATAAGCCCAAAAGAAACATATCAGCACTTTTGATGTACAGCTGTCATAAAGAGATAAGATGTAACAGAATGGGTCTCATCAAATGCTGCTTGTTTTTCGTTTCCAAGCTGCCATGCTGGAGAGCAGGTGCTGGTGCTCCCGAAATCTCTGCAGCAGTAGCGCTGCCCCTAGCCTTTGGGACCAGCGAATGATTTTGTCATCGTTGACATCTGAAACCCCTGAATGCACCCGTTGTCCCATTGCATCCTTTTCATAGGGCAGAAAATCAGGTTATGTGTCATGCCCAGACAGCTCAAGGAGGAGATGTGCTTAAATGGCAACTGTTTTAGTAACAGCATAAAGAAGTAGAGTGTGACCAGCCGAGAAGACAGATACTAGAATATCTGCATTACTGTAATTCATTTGTGCTTTTCTGCAAAGCTGAACTGTACTCATCTCTTACATGATTACCTAAACTTATTTTTAGTTAACAGAAATAACTGTGGATAATGTCAGCTTACTAATGGGTCCAAAGATAGAATTTCTTTTGCCTGTTTTGACAGACTTGATTCTTTCACACAAATCCATGGCTTGCCCAGCTATGCCTGGAGGCTGATACGCTACTGTGGGCTTTTTCAATGCTGTTGATGGATGCTGTGCCGCCAACACATTAATCTGTTTCTTTAGATAAATCGTGCACAAATAAAAGAGCATATGTCAAATCTTAATCGTGTTTCAGTGTGGATGAACCAGTATTGGTAAAATAAGACCCCCCTCTTCCCTCCTACACTGAATCTGAAGATAACACTTGAGTCTGAACCGATTGAATATTTTTGATTTCGAAAATATTCCTGAAGAGAGAGCCAGCCACTTCCTCATTTGTTTAATCACTGTAGTGAGCTTCCTTGAGGAGAGGCATTGCAACAAACCACCCCTCTGGCATCCCAGACCAGTTGGTGCTTCAGGCTGGTTAAGAATTTAAAGCACTCAGGGCCTGCTGGGATCTGCTGCAGCCTGCCTGGCCCTGTGCAGGAACTGCTGCCAGGCCCCTGTGCTTCGAGGGGAATTTGCGGAGACCTACCAGCTGGCTCCTGAAAAAGCAGGACAGGGTGCAGGCCCAGCAATGCTCTCGGAGAGCCGGCTGGACCAGCTGGCCACCTGCAGAATATACCAAAGGGGGCAGCAATCTGCTGAGCTGCCTGAGTAAAACTGGGCTTATTTGGTAGATTAATTTTGAAAGGTTCTAAGTGGCGTTCCTAAGTATTATTTCTGTATTTCTAAGACGAAGCAGCACAAGCGATTGGCCCTTAATAATGAATGAGAAGAATTAATAATTGCCGTATCTACTGCTCTCATCAAACCCTGGCCCCAGCCCTTGGCTTGAAGACCTGACCCCAGATGTGAAGGTAGACCCGGTGAGGAGTCCTGGGTCTTGGACTTGCTTCGCAGCCGCTCGGTCCTTGTGGCCTTGGCAGTCTGTGTTTTCCTGCCGTCCAGATCCCAGAGGGTCCTGGTTTTATGGCTCTGATGCTCTGACAGTCTCTACTCAAACAGCAAGCGTGTTGCTTGAGAAACAGACAAGGTGTTAAGAAATGATAAAATGTGTTGAACAGCATGTTTTGCAGGGACAAGTATAGTTACAGCAGTTGTAATGTGCTTTAGGTGTGTGTTTAGTTGTGTCATGCCATAACTGGAATGTTTTTGATGAGGAGAAGAAACCTTTATACCCTTTAGGATTTAATAAGCAATTAAACATTCAGTGAAACCCTTTAAATGAAGTGAAAACATGCAGCCGTTCTCAGAAGAAAATCAGAAGAACATATATTCACTGGTTTAAAGGTACTTAACCTATTTAAAATTTTATGTTGCAGTTGTTCTTAGACATCTTGACTCAGGATACTATTCAAAATACAGGAACATAGATGTAGAAACGGCCCTTTCTGATGGAGCTGACAGTATATAAAGACATGATTGTCAGGGTACCAAAGGTCTGACTTGAGATTAAACCAAAAGGTTTTATGTTGCTTTTCTTGTGCAATTCTCGTATATGAAAGATACGCAGATTACCTAATAGTGTTGCAGTGCAGCTGGGATAAGGCACTGTTGTTATACCCATGCTGAATATTGAAAAAAAGGGGAGAAATCCAACAAAACAAAAAAAAAAACCCAACACCTAAAATTTCTGTGGGGTTTGTGTGTTCTGTAAGAGCTTGATCCAAAGCCCGCTGTTGTGTTTTCATTACTTTTAGTGGGCTTCAGAATCAGCCTTAACTGAGCATCATGAAAAAATCTGAAGTCCTGCAGTGATGTGAATGCATTATTAAAGTCCTGCTTCCTTCTCTTGCCTGTTAAAATCTGCATTTGATCTGCTTTTTTCTCTTCTCCAAAAACTGGGCAGATGTTTATGCTTGTTTTCAAATGACTTTTTGCTTGTCAACTATAAAAAAAAAAATTATAAAAATTTCAGCTCCTGCATGTTTGCAGTGGGTGACCTAGTTCATTGCAGAAATAGGTTAAAATTAGCCTTCGTAAAAAATCTATTTTCATCTCGCAGAATATCTTTTAGCCCATGTCTTTTTGTATTTCATAAAACGTCTATCTCTTCCTGCTTAAAAAGCTGGCGTTGTTTTGCTAAGCTTTGATCAAGACACGCTCATTCAGACCATGACAGCCTTAATTACATCCAGAGTTATGGTAACAAGGCGGCTTTATCCTGCCTCATATACTCAGTATCTTAAAGTATATCATTGATCCGGATTTTCAAATATTAGGTATTCTTTTGTTTGGGGGAAAAAATGATTATTTAGCTGATGGTTTGAACTTTTCTTTTGTTTTCCCTTTTAACACTTTGGTATATTAACATTCTGAAATAAGGAGAGCTGTGTGGTATGTTCACACTTTATGCTTAAAAATTACACATGCACTGTAGGAAGTCTCAGCTCACAATTCCTGGCTAACCCATGTGACTTTTTATGGCATGCAGCTTGATAAGTTTATGCTGATCATATTCTTGGTTAGTTTTACTGACTGTATTCCACCATGGTTATGGCTAAGACTCACCATCTACGGGGGTTTATAATAATAGCGCATTACATTCTTTATTCTGTTTTTAGGAAAGCTGTAACTGCGTAGGGGAAGGATTTGTGTGCTTATGTAAAAATGTGATTGCTGGAGAGCTTTCTGAGCCATATCAAAAATCATAATAATAATTATTGGTTTTTTACTAGTACAAATTTCAGCAGAGGTATAACTCTGTCTATGGGGTATGTTGACACGTAGGAAATGGAAAATAGAAGGCTTACCTTACTGCTGTTTGCAGATTTGCTATAAAAATATTGCTGCTTTGGATTATTCTAATCCAAATGTGTGAAAGTTCAGTGACAACAACACATACGCTTTTTCCTCAGTGGACCTGCCTTCTGAACAAACATTACCATTCATCTCCGCTCCTTACCTTTGAGCGGTCCTGGAGCCTTCGTGCAAGATAATGTCTTGTTTTGCACAGACGTGCTTCGCAATCAAGGAGCGCAAGCTGTTTTTGCTAACCTAACTAGCCTTCACAGTTTCTAGAATATGCTTTTGTGGAGCTTAGCCCCTCGCTGTCTTCCTGCTGAAAGTGGGCGAGAACTGGACAGAGCCTTAATTCTGCCTTTAACGCCCACTTAACACACAGCTGAACTGCGAGATTGTGCTGAGTCTGTCATGGAAGATGCAAAGAGCATTTGGTTTCCTCCAAGGCACAGGAGCTATATGCAGACGCTTAAAACTTGATGTGTACTTGCAAAATAAGCAAAAATAAGCAGAAGACATGCTGAAAAGCGATGAGCTATTTTTTCTATCCTTCTGCTCGGGCAGGATTGTTCAGTACTTGCATTTGCAGTACAATGGCCTTGCTCGTTCACCTCGCTCTAAGACTTATTTGCTTATTATCATTATTACTTTGTTTATACTGCAGTATAAACTGGGCCTTGGCGATGTTTAGGACCCGTTTTCCTAGGCTTTGTACAAATAAGTAAGGAAGTGACTTTGCTCGAAGCAGCACACAGTTTGCCCCAGGTCCAGGGTCTAAATTTAACTTTCCTCATATAAATGACTGTGGTCCTTTCTGCAAAGAGAAAGCTTGCGATCCATTTTGGGCTCAGTTGATAGCTCCGTGAAAGGATATATAGCAAGTGATTTTGAGAGTCATATTTTCTCTCTAGTTTAATAAGTTGCTTCCTATCCGCATAATAGAGAACAAGTGTATTGATATGTACACTGATAATCTCCAGCTTTCTGTCATCGTCCCAGTAATTCACACTAACTAACTACGTATGTGTGCCTTGTAGTCTTAGGTAACTGTTGAGGATGTCTCATTTGCTTGCATATCGGCTGGGGACACCAAAAGAGCTGGGGCTTGTACTTCACCTGCAGCGTCATTGTCCCACAGCAAACAAGACATACACTGCCTGGTTAAAAACAGTTGATTTTGTACTGGGTCATCTATGCTAACGGCATGCCAGGTACGAAACGTGTTGCTTTATTTTATGCTTGGTATATTTTAAGATTTCATTAAGTTCAATGACAACACAGAAACGTTCCAGAACACGATCGTGCTGCGGCAGTCACTGGATTTATTGTTAAAAGTAATTTTACTGAAGGAATTATGATGCACTGGGGAGAAATTACCTTTCTTGCAAATATTCCTCAGAGGATTGCTTTGGAGCTCGGCACGGTTTTATTTTAAACAGAAGTTTAAGAATAAGAAGGAGCTTCATAAAAGGTTTGTTCACTACATAACCACCTTTTTTGTTGTTATTAGGCAAGCCATTACTCCAACTATTTTTTTCTCCTTTTAATTTGAGGTAAGGTTGTGGAGGTTGGGATGTTTTACATTATGTGAAGTGCTTCTGGCATTAAGCTATTAGGGAGACTGGGGTTGCTTTACCCACTAGGTCACGGTAAATGAATGCAGATGCAAAGACTACGTCAATTGTGTCAATGGTGAAGGCTGCGCCACACAGATTGTGAAAAATTAGAGGAGGGCAGGAAATAATTTATTTTTCTAACAACCTATTTCCCATTTACAAGTTGTACCTGTTGAAGCTGAAAATGCTCCCCTTGTTTTGTCCTTTCCCTGCTGCCTGTCTCTCTTTTTTATTTGACAGATATTCAACACTTGAGGCCTTAAGTTCAGATGAGTATTATTAACAGCGACCATTACAGTCCCCTGGGGATTAATTTTACTTTGTGCGTGTGTGTGTTTCCACAATAGTTTCAAGATGCTGGAATGCAGATATATTTCAAGTGGAAAAAAAAAAAAAAATTTAGACAGGTTGATTCATTTAGCTACCCAGCAGGATCTGATTGCTTTTCTAAAGTTAATTCCCAGTGAGTTTTTTTTCCCACCAGAAGAATACTACAGTAGCTATTGCTGTGAATGAAAATAATTGCTTTCTTGCAAAGAAATGAGTCAAGGTTTAACTTTTTTCCGTATTCCTCCTTTTATACAATTTTTTTTGAAGTCACTCAGAGCAAAGGTATGCTAATTACATAGACATTTACAAGATATTGTTCGTGCGATGTCCTCTTTCTCAAGAACTAAAGCCTCTGCCTTCTCTGAGGAAATTAAAAGGTTGTTTTCCTTATTCAGAGGCAGGGTGTCTTTTTGGTTCATGTTTGTTGGGTTTGGAGGGGAGGGATTGGTTTGCTTGCTTGATTACAGCTGACAAAGCAAAAAGACCCCTTTGTCCCTCTCTTCAAGCTGTGCGTGAACTCCACTGGAATTCTGAACAGGTAAAACAATAAATCCTATGTACTGCGGATGGGCTAATAAGAAGTTCTTCTTGCATTCTGGACTCTACAAGCAGCAGCTATGACACAGAAACGGCAAGTACATATTTTGCTGGTGATGGCATTTAAAGTGTTTGATACTCTCAAAATAAAAAATGTTCTATTTTCGTACTTTCACTGAGGACTGAAGTGCAGATTAAAGTTTCTTCTATATTTATGGGGTGCACCTAGGCAAAACCTAATATAAATCACAAGAGTTCAATGGTGGCTTTGATGACAGTTTCCACAGCAACTTTGATAGTTTGTCACGTACCGGTTGAGAAGTAGCTGAGCGATGTAGAGAGACAAAAGTAGCGCAAGCAGAAAAAGCAATTTCATATATTTTGGCCAAGCTACGACTGCAGCAGCACATTCAAAGGAGCCCAGGTGGAAGAGACCCAGAAGCCAGAGCAGCAGGGAGCTCGCGCCTGCTGCCTGGGCCACGGCGGTGGGAGGTGCGGCACTGCCCTGGCATCCTCCTTGGTGTCTCCATGATTTGGGGCAGCTGGGTAGCAGGGTTCGGCCCCTCTGGCGTCCAACCGGTCGTGCCAGAGCTGCAGTTAGTTACGGTGCAGTGCGTTCCCTTCAATTTATTCTCATCACCTGGGTTAAAGAATATAATTCTCAAGAATATGTTTCTTCCAGTGACACCTTGACAGCCATTTTGATATCACTGCTGCCTAGAGTAATCTCTCTCTTGAGATTTAATCAAAAGCTTCTGAAGAAATATGGTGAGGGAAAGATCATATCTTCTTATTAGGCTAATCTAAAATTTCCATTTCTTCAGCCTCTCGTACTTTACTTGTTCCTAAATATCAAACAAATATAAAGATTGAGATTTTTTTTTGAAATCCCAAGCTTGCTTAGTTACAGAACTACAAATGAGTGGTTGTAAGAGTTGACTTTTTTCCTACTTTTTAAAGGTTTGCAATGTGTAGGAACGGCTGACTTGGCTTTTCAGATAGCTATGTAGCAAGCATCAGGGTGATTTTTACCACGTATAAATTCTCAGCAGAGTCCATTCGGAATGCTACTAAGGAGAGAAATATATACATTTTAATAGTCCTTAAATTTGAGGTAAAGCAGATGCAGTGTTGATATAAATATTAATGTAACACCTTCAGGCAAAGACAGTGCACTTTGGGAACCTTAATTAGCATCTCAGAAGGATTTCTTCCAATAAATTGTCTAGTATTGCCATGTGAACAGCTTCAGGTAGTGAATCTACCCTTGGATTCACTGCGGATAAAATAACTGAGCAGGAAAACAGGAGCTAGGCTGCGTTGTGGTACTAGAAACAAATCTTATTCTGACGCTGGTGAGAGAGTGGTCTGGTATAGTAACAACAGAGCATGTCACCCAGCAACAAACCCCAAAGTGTTTCTTAGGGTGTGTAGGAGCAGACTGAAATTTGGGATTGTGGTAGTGACAGTCAGCGTGAAAAAAGAGAAGAAAAATAAATATACTTTTACATTTCAGCTAGAATTTTTTATTCATTGAAACTAAATCTTGTATGGTTCAAGTGCCATGGCAGTACTACAGAAGGGGTCATGCTGGCTCTGAAAACATTTCTGTTCCTGAATTATATGAATTTAAATAAAGCTAAAAGTAGCAGAAGTAGAATATATATTTTCATCATTTAGGAAGACGTACAGTGGTTAAAACTGCTTAGGCATAAATTATAAGATTATTTAGTGAGTAAGTAATGAATACTGAGATAAACTTGGCAGGCCCTTAAGGACATCCTGTCAGCTCGGTGTGCAGACTGTAACAACCCCATAAATAGAGTTATCTAAAGAAATCACCCTCAAATCTGTTGGTACGATTAGATTTTATCAAAGTACTAACTGAGAACATGTATTAGTCAGTGATCGTTTGACAGTCTGTGTATTTTAAGCAATATCTGTCAGTATTAATCAAGAATTTACGGTTGTGATGTAAGCTCTGGTGGCTGCAAACAAACCCATGACATTAAAAAGAATGATAATATAATCTTAAATGGCTTTATAGTAGGTAATCTAGGTCAAGAGTAGATAAATAGTTGTTTTAGATAGAGGTCTTAAAAAAAATCATTAAAGATTCCCTCTAGTTTACTTTAAAAATTTAGAATGCGAAAACTTAATTGCAGATAGTTAGCTAGGAAGTTAGTCAAAGATTTGGGGTCCAGAAAGAAAGAAAAGATACTCTGAAACTGGCCTACCAGCCATTTCGTTAAAAAGTCGACCAATGAAGCTGGAAAAGAAAGTCTCCAGATTCCAGTAAGCAGTTTAGTGCAGAAACAAATTTTAAGATTGAGTTACTTATACATCTGTTTCTGTGTTGGACACGTTTCTGAATTGTACCTTAGCAGTGCGGTCATGTTACCGCACATCTTCATGTAGTAAGTGAGTGATTGTTGTATTAGCTTAGTGATTCCTAAAATCCAGTACTTCTGTGTTTGTAAGTTCATTCTAATAGATTATAGATACGTTCTATAGTTTTCAGCTGTTTTTCTAAATCTCTTACAGCAATTTTAGTGGAAAAATGCATTCCATGTTTATTTCTGAAGACTGGGGTGGCGGGGGGAAGGTTAACAAAAGTTCCAATGGTTTTGTCATGAAAAGTTTGTTGTATTGGGATCGTCCGTCCCAAGTGCTCCAAAATAACGACAAGCCCTGGGGAAGCAAGTGAATGGTTTGCAAATGCTGGAGATTTTTTAAAAAGTTAAAATGTTGAGTCTTCTAATGTTTTTACCTTACATCTTGAAATATTTTAGGGAATATTTTCTTTCTTATTTTATTTATTTTTTTCCAATAGCCATGATAAATAGAAGCTTTTTAAGAAATGATAATGTTTATCTTTTTATTTCTGGAACTGGATTGAAAATATTGAACACTTCAGGCGTTATTAAAAGGGATCAAAGACTTGGCAAAGCCATGTGCTTCTAGAAATTAGGTGGAAAATTGAGATTGGGTAAACTTGATTCTGCTTACCACTTTGCGTATTAAGGTGGATCTGTCAGCCTGTAGAACATTCACCTCTGTGTGAAAATCTAAACCTTTTTTCCCCTCCTTTTATAAATGTTTTGGCAAAAACAGAAGTGTAGCTCTTTAAATAGAAAATCTGTCTATAATCTGAAATGGTGAACATAATGAATCGGCTCTCTGGATATAGTCTCTCTAGTCTGTTAATGCTCGCAAAAGAAATTCAATAAGAAAGAAAAAAATTGTAACTAAGAATTTACTGAGTATAAATGCAGTAACTTTCTTGATGTGTAAGTATGACTTGCTGGGCTTTCTGACGTTTTTAAATTAGCCCTGTTTTGGAAGTAAAAGGAATGGAAACGCTGCTTCGGCAGGAAGAGAAGGTTAGTTAGAACTATCACAGTGCCTGTTATCCTTCAGAAAGGCATTTACCTTTTCCTCCCCCACGAGGAGGCACGAGTTTTGCCATTTGGGTATGTGCAACTGCAGACTTCTTGCACATTGAATTCTACTGACTTAAACAAACAAAAAGTGTTTTATTGGCAACTCTAGAAGTCTGGAGATGGGAGAGTGAATTTCACCTAAGCTAAAGGATAGCATCAGTTAAGAGAGAAGAATAGGTGTGTAGCCACCAGAGAGTACTACTAGCACGGACTAGCGCAGCAGTTTGGGATTGTAAAGAGTTTCCCATAGATTATCCTGTTTAAAGACTAGGTCCATCTTTCACTCTTTTAGTGATAACTCTTCCACTCTTTTTTTTAATGTTCCAGAGTGTACCTATTTCCTATTTTTCATTGAATGGTTGTTTCCAGTACAATAATTAAGGATAAGATTATTAAAAAGCCTCCAAGACATACATCTCACTGGCTCTGTGGTCTGTGGGTCAGAGCTAAAAAGGGCCCAGGTACCTACCGTAAGAGGTAGATGGGCTTCCAAATCATAACACTTTAGTGCTTTCAGATCTCCGCACAAGCTTGAAATCATCCCCTCCTATCCGCATTATTTCAGCATGAAGGGGCTGAACATCTCCTTGCCTTGATTGTAAAGGCTAAGCTGAAATGCAGTCATTTACTCCCAGGTTTTTTCAGATGAGAAATTCTTTAACACTGATTGTGTAAGTTGTTCTGAAGTATTTAGGGGAGAATGGACTAATTAGATTTGTTTGAATCATGGGCAGTAGACTTTTAAAGTAAGTTCTTGCATTCAGTTACAGGGGAGGTAGGTGGAATAAGAATGAATTTAGTTTTCATGAAAGTTCCCTTGTAGGTTTGTTTGAAATCGGACTTGAAGTCTGAAATGGAAGGCTTAACTGCTCTTCTCTTGCCCTTAATGTTTGTGGGGTATGAATCAGTACCCGGAATAAGGAAGATGTTTTCTAGGGGAGAAAGAAAGCAATACCTTTTTGGGAAAAAGAAATAATGAGAAAAATATCCCACCATCAGTGTCTTAATAGTCCCTCAAGCCAGTTTCCTACCCACAGTGTGAAAATCCTGTGGGCATGTAACTTCTTAACAAATCATGGGGTACTTACTCCCTGCTCGCTCTTACCAGCTACTGGTTGAGGTGCAGGGCACGGGCAGTGCACTTAGGCAGCTTTGACCTAACTTGAGGCTCTCCAGGCAACCCCCACTGTAGTTATTTCACCTTTAGTAGGCCTGCAGCTCTTACTGGGGCGTCTGTTGTTTTCTTCTGCAGTTTCAGCAAAATGCAGTGAAAGCAATTTCTACCTTGCTGTGCACCAAGAAGGCATTTCTGCAGCATTGCCTCTGGGTCATCTGTCAGTGAAAAATCACCGCTGTATCACATCCTCTTGGCAGGGAGTCGATACCATGCAGCAGCCGGTTTCCCTTCTCCTGGTGTCAGTTCAGTTTTACTACTTGCATACAGTGTGCTAGTGACATCTCCTCCTTCCCTGCCCTATAATGTCAACCAGAGCATTTCCAAAAAGAGAGCTATTGGATGAATTTTCCAGCTAGCTGTTCCCCTGTTCACTGAGAGACAGTGGTGGAGAACATCTTTCCTAGAAACTTTATCCATCTGGAGTTCTGGATAAGCATCTTATGGAGTATCTCCTTGTCCTTATTTCCTCTCCTGCTACAAAGATGCTGTCAAAGAACTCTTCTTCCTATATTTGCATTTTCTCCTACTGCCAAGAGATGGTTAGTAGCAAGCTTTCTGCCTTTTCTATGTAGTTTCCGAACATCGGTGCTTTGTGTTTGTCACTGGGAAATGACGCACCGTATTTGGCGGTCAATGTGTGGTGGTTTGTGTGCATGTGTGAATGAGCGCCTGGCTTTTATAGAACTTCGTATAATACAGAAAAGCCATCACTGTCAGTTTGTCAAGCGTAATGTATGAGTTGCTGGAAGATGCCCCTTTCTTTAGGCTTGTTGAAGAAGTTTAAACATGCTGGTGTATTTTTCCAGTATGGGAAGATCTGAGTGAATTTGAGTTACTCTGATATTTTTTTGAAATTGAGCACTGGATCAAAAAAACCAGGTAATTCAGAGACTATTGTACAGGTTAGTTTGCAGCTACAAGGTCTTACAGGTAGCACCAGCTCCTGAGTTTGTGTCTCATTTTTGATTGCCTTATGAATGATTTTTAAAAATATTCAGACTTTCAAAAATAGAGAAGTTAAATGCAAAATGCCATAAAAGTGTCCTTTTTCAAAATGTTCTGTCCATTAAGTATGTTGAAGGATGAAAATGGCATTTATTGCTACAGCTAAATCCTGTGAAGGCTTGCAATGAAATTTTATGTTTTTATTACTAATCTTTGTGTCTGGTGTATCTATCCTGTAAATGGTCCTACAAGATTTCCCTTCTATTTGGGATGAACAAAATGCAATGTTAGAAGAATATTTTAAAGAAAATAAATAATCATTACCATACATCTCAGAAGGAAATAATTTAATATTTTTAGAACAATATGAGGCAAGTAGTACATAACTGGCTGTTGAATTTCCTAAAGTGGAGACAAAGAAATCAACTGAGAATGAATATGGCCTTTTTACTTAGAGAGTGTCACTTCATGTTAGAGTAATTTACTTCTCTTTCAAATAAAACTGCTGCCTTTATTTAGAAGATAGATGCAAGACTGCAGGCACACAGTCCAGGGATTCTGTTTCACTTACTTTTTACTTTTTGAAGGACTGCCTAGATCTAATCTTATTAGATCAGACTTTCTTGTATTCACAGTTGCATAATTGCATAATTTGCGATAATTTGCAAATACTGAATAATTTGAAACACAAAATAAAAGTTAAGAAAAATGAGAACACTAGGTGAACATGTAGAATAAAAATAGTTCAGATAATTTTGATCATTCGATAAATTTTAGCTTATAGAAACTGCTCATAATTTGTTTTCCCTTGAATTGTATACACTGCCTGTTTTTTTTTACTGTCGAAAATTAATGCTTATTGGTTAAGTGTTGTGCCATTTTGCTCTGCTTGTTCTTTTTTTAATCAAAGCTGTGCCATTAAGAGAAAGTGATGAGAAAATGGGAACTGAAAGTTCCATTTTTTAAATGAGGTTCATTTGAAGCTAATTAATTAATACCACCTCCATGAGGGAATTCATAGCAAACAGTACTAACTGGTTTGTTGCATCAGCTAAATTGGATGCAACTCATTTTCTTCCCTTGTTCTTGTGGTATCTATAAATATTGGCTTTTTTTTTGGCACAAGTTGTTACAGAGTTCCAAAAACTACCCTCAAAGTCTTCATTCATACGTAAATAAGACCTAACGATGTATGAATGCATTGAAAATCAAAGGCTTGTTATGTTGATGATTAAACAGCACAAAATTTTTCTGTGTTTAACAGTGAATATTTAGCACAATTTTCCTCTTTTTTTTTTTTCTCTTAAACAAAGTGAATAGATGGATGGACACTATGCTACGTACAGTAAAATTCCTGGGACATTAAGACTGGTAAAAGGCATTTCTGTCTGTAAGTAGTTTTATGTCTTTACTGTGACGTCTTGGATTTAATAGCCTATTTTGGTATGATGTACAGGTTCAAAGGACTTAGCATGTTTTACTGGGAATGACTCCACTGATAGCAAAGTTGGCTGCTTGAAGGAAGGCTACATTAGGTTACCTTCCCTTTTTCACATTGCTGTGTTATCACTAACCCTTTTTCAGGATGGAAATATAATGAGGATTGTTATGGGGAGGTGTTTATAAATGAAGTAAAACAAAATGCTAGCGTCTGCAAGTGTTCTAAATTGGCATTTGTCTGAATTCATAAAGGATCTTTAAGAAAAGTTAGTTTGGGAAAGCATAATAAATAGGAAGAATCTTGAGTCACTGTGTGGTGCAGAATAAAGTTTATTGTGAATTCCCAAAATCATAATGAGGGAATGGGTCTGTGGATAGGATTTATAGATCTGTGTCTATTTTGGGGCAAGCTCAATAATAACTTTATTGGCTAGCTGTGCACTTTGTGGATATATGGCTTACTCCCAGCCTTTTCAATTTCTTTAGTCTGCTAGCTTGAGCTTTAAAATACTAGAGATGAGCCAGTCTTCTAATTTTGTGACAGATTCAATGAAAATCTGATGAAACTGTCTTGTTTTCCTGAAAATTGTTGGCTGAGTAAACACAGGCAAACCTCAAACTATATTTGTAGGCGTCCCTACCATTTTTACATATAAATGTACAGATTTAAGTCCCTCAGAATAAACACAAAGCAGAATGATGGCTGCAGTCTACAAGACAAGCTTTGAAAATGAGTAGTATAGAGCCACAGGTGGTAAAGAAGTTAAAGACAGCATCTTTGCTTTTACCTTTTCATTCTGAGTCACTTGACTCCATGGTAGAGACATCTAATGACTCGCTGTAACCTATTTTGTCAGAGCCTGAAATCAATCCCGCACACGGCCCGCTCCAGGGTCAGAACATCACTTAAAAAATTATTTGTATCTCTCATCTCTCCTGATTTATATAATCTACCTACCTTATGGAAATATTTAGGCTGGCAGAGGCCTCTAGACATCACCTGCTTCCATCTTCTCTTGAAAGCAGGGTCCTAGGCGAGGTTATCCAGGCCTCTGTTGAGTCAATTCTTTAACTTTTGCCAGAGAGGGACACTCCACCACTTCTCTGGGCAAGCTGTTTCAATGTTTAACTGCTCTCAGGGTGAAGAATGCTTTTCTTACATGCAGACAGAATTTCCCCTTGAAGCAGCTTGTGCCCATTGCCACTTGCCCTGTCTCTGCGCACCCTTGTGAAGAGAGCACCTCCATGTTTCTCTGTAACAACTGTTTAGGAACTGGAAGGTTGTGATTCAATCCCTCGGAGCCCTCTCTTCTCTGCATTGAACAAACCCCCTTTCTACAACCTTTCTTCCTACAACCTTTCTTCCTATGTCAACTTCTCCAACCCTTTAATCATCTTGGAGGTTGTCATCTGCTGGACCTTCTCTGTTTTTTTCAGTCTCTCTCTTGAACTGGGGACCAACACTGGATGCAGTACTCCAGATGTGGCCTGAAAAATGCCAAGTGGGGGTAACCATATGCCTTGGTCTGCTGGCTATACACCTGCTTGTTGTGGACCGGGATGCAGTTGGCCTTTGTTGTTGCCAGGGCACGCTGCTGGCTCACGCTCACCTTGCTGCCCCCAGGACCCCAGGGACTTTTCAGTAGAGATGCTTTCCAGCCAGGCAGTCCCAGCCAGTACTGTGGCTTGGGATTCCTCCGACCCAGGTGCTGGACTTTACATTTCTCTGTGGTAAACCTCATACAGTTCTTGCTGGCCCATTTTCTCTGTAGCGTGACCCTTCCTTTTTCACCACTTCTCCTAGTTCGGTGTCATACAGAAGCTTGGAGAGGGTGCATTCAGTCCTGTCATTGGGATTGTTTTATAAAGATATTGATACTAATCAGACCCAGTATCAACCCTGAGGAACTCTACTTGTGACCGACTGCTAATTTAACTTTGTGCCATTGACTGCCACCCTTCGAACTTGACAGCTCAGCCAGTTCTCCACTCGTCTTGCAGTCTATCTGCCCAGTCTGTGTCTTATCAGTTTATCAACAACTATGTTGTGTGAGACCATGTCAAACACCTTGTTAAAGTCAAGGTAAGCGATGTCCACAGCTCTCCCCTCACGCACTGAGGACGATGTTTCATCACAAAAGGTGATCAGGGTGGTCAAACATGATTTGCTATCAGTAAATCCATGTTGGACTTTCCCTGTCACCTTCTCCTTCGTGCATCTGGTAACGGGTTCAATGAGGACACGAACCGTAATTTTCCCAAAGCCTGAAGTGAGGCTCACTGGCCTATAGTTTCCCAGATCATCCTTTTTGCCCCTTTTGTAGATGGCTGTAATATTTCCCCTTTTCCAGTCCTTCAGGACTTTCTTTTATCTCCAAGACCCTTCAAAGATGATAGAGCCTGGCTTTGCGATGATGTCAGCCAACAGATATGTTGTGAGATTGTGACATAGCGTAGTACTTTTTTGCAATCATATTTTATAGAAATGTGTGTTCTTTGTCACTTGACCAGGATATTGGCTTTTTATTAGAATTTAATATCCAGTAATTCAGTCAATGGGATATCTTGTCCATTTTTTAAATGAAAAATCGGTAGGAAATCAAATTTTGTCCCAGTGACACCATCATCTGTATTTTGTTGCTCTAGTATGTTCAGTAGAAGAACATGTGGCTGCAATTAGCTGCAGAAATGCGAGCAGCAGGAAACAAAGACGACCCAATCTATGTCTGTGCCACAGATAATCACTGGCATAGCTCATACTATCACATCATGTTTTTAAGAGCTAAATATATATGGCAGTATGATATGCCTATTTATGAAGCTGGATTACTATCATTTTTTCAGTTTCCCAAATCCTGCCTAGTAAGGTCCATAAACCAGACTTTCCAGAAAAACTGTAATCATCCCCTGGTTTATGAACAGTATAATGTCTAATTCAGTTCTGAGTTACTGAAGTAGATATTGTGGCTCGCTTACATTTGGAAAGGAACGTGCACATAAAATTCGCTGTACTCTGTTGTCTGAGAAATGTGTAATCCTGCTGCATTAGGGAAAAATAATGTCACTTATGGAAGCCTTGCTATTCTAGCCTTCTGCAAAAAGATCCTATCATTCTGGTCTGCTGCTACTGCTGAACAGAAGCAAATGTGACTGAGGCACTGATGAAAATAGCTGTTCTGCTATACCCTGCTCTCTGATTCTCAACTATATTTTGTGAAGCCAAGAGAAGCAAATAGTATGGAGGACCAGAGGAGGACCAAAGGAGTGCCACACAAAGCAGAGGTCTTTGAGTCTGTATGGTCCCACATCTTTCCACCTAGAAAGGCAGGAAACACAACAGTTTTCAAAAACTTATCTTGATTTGTTTTCTATCACTCTGTTTTTGTTGCAAAAGAAAATGATTTAACCTATAGTTAGGACTGTGTTTCTTTATTCCTGAAATTTAGAGGGTGAAGCAATGCCAAAAACTAGCTTGTTTATGTCCCTCCAATGGTGTTGGGAACTGGATGCATTTGTGAAAGAGACTATGTGATGCAGCTTGCTAGGATAGCAGAGGGTAGGACCACCTGCTTCAAGAGATCCTTTCCAACCTGTGTGTCCTATAAATGAAGTTCTAGTAGTTTAAAAAAAAAAAAAAAAATTATGTCAGTGCAATGTAAGTTATGTATTTACAAAGTTGAGAGCTTCTCATGTTCTCTAATTGTTTGAAAAGAAAACATTTGTATGTTTTTAATATTGCATATATTTTGCTCTTTGTTCTTTAATCTCATCCATCAATGCATAGCTTGCTAGAAGCGTTTGATATGTTAGCAATGTACTTTAGTGTATTAAAATGCAGACTGTTTTTGTCACTTAGGTTTTTTGAACGTGCTCCATGTTAGAATACCTGAGAAATTTAGTGTAGACTTAGTATATGTTTTATAGTTTCATATAGTCTAGTATAAGAACATGGACCAATATTATACTTAAAAATAACCTAAGATGACTTCTTCAAAAGAAAAGCATGAGGAAATGAGTTGCATAGTCCGGTTTCAGTCTGATAACTCTAAGTCTCAGATATTCTGATGGAAGATAATGCTATTACCAGGGGAAGTAATGCATTTATTTGACTATTGAGATGATGCAGTTTGGTTGTTTTTTTTTTTTTTTTTTTTTTTTTTTCACTCTTTAAGCTGGAAAATCAAGGATCAAGGCAGAGAAAGCCACAATATCCCTGTGGAAACTGACTCATCTAAGACTATTCCCAAGGTCCAGTGAGATATCACAGATTCACTGAAGGCCAGACCTATTTGTTTCTTGCAACACTCCTGGCATCTAAGTTTCCTTTCATGATTTCCGGCAAAGTCAAACTATGTGTAGTTTTCTGTTGACAGTTCTAACGCTCACCATGAAATGAAGGTAAAACATACATATTATATATTTTTTTGTATGTTAATGATATATATGTATTGTATTTTATATATAATATATATGCGTATGTAAGTAGGTGCATACATACACACCAACATGCACACACATAAAAATATATTTGTATACATAGACAAGTTCACAAGCAATGTATATGAACTCTTTACCCTGTATCAGCCTGCCCACTTTTAATTCCTGTGTTCAAGACAGTTTCTAGAATATGTGGAAGAGATCCAGGCACTGAAATGTCAGATGCATGTTAGGGAGCATGTGCAACCCATTTTCACTGGAGAGGGGAGAGATTGGCTCATCCTTAACTAACGGTGTACAGTCTAGCAAATCACTTAGAAGAAGAATGTGTGTGGGAGTTGTTAAAGCAGTTGTTACACCTTTCAGATTCTCTGAAGCTTTATTTTTCGGCTGCCTTTTGTCATGCTTTCCTACTTACTTCATTTTAAGCAACAAAAGCAGTTATAGATGAAGTGTAAAGAGCAACATTAACTTGTCATGGGCAAAGAAGAGTATTTTGTATAGTCTCATATGCAGCTGGAGCAATACATTCACAAAAACTAATTCGTAGCTGTTGATAGCTGGGCTTACAACTGTTACTATAATGGCTCCTGTGCTTTCCTCTGTAAACTTAGATTGTTTGCAGATGTGAAGACATTTGTTGTTTTCTTCCATTGTTGTCATATGAAAGCTTTTATCATAACGCGGTAGCGTAGATGAAAGAGGTTGAGCAAAGCAGATTTACATGGACTTACGGAAGAATTTGATCTGACGTTAGGTTGTTCTTAACACTTTCGCAACCCCTTTCCATAGCTGTACAGATGTACTTCTGTGTATTTATTGTCTTTTCCTCCCTTCAATGCTGTTGTTTAGTGTTCTTGCATACAGCTTCGTAGTTTTTAAGATACAGTCCAAAGGTAGCTAAGGAATTGCTTGAGCCGAATGATGATCCATAGTGCATTTTTTTCTTAACTTTACTGGTAAACTGCCATTTTTAAGAAAGAATTGATGATTTCATCTAAAAATAAAATTCCTATGTGCAGTTGTGGAAGCAACTTTAAAGACAGTCTTTGAAGAAGAAAACTGATTTGTACTTCTTACTTTGCAATACCCATTAAGTTAGTCCATTTAAAAATGTCCTGTACATGTTTTCAGAACATAGAAGAATCTGTCAGACTGGAACTTTTACTTCGTTTGCAAATGTTATCTGAATATTTTCAGCCTCTAAAATACACATCAGGATTTCTCAAGATCTTGACTGTTATCATGTTTGTCTAAAATTTCTTGCATTAAAAAGAAGACAACGACTAGGAGAAGGAAAAGAAAAAGTGATGTTGGTGAAAGGAGAGAAAACCACCTGACACCAAGCAAGTGCTGTGAATACTTAAACTCTTTTAAAACGGAAGTAGGTGTGTGCATTAGGGGACTTCGCATGTGAGCCCTCAATGCAGATCTCTCTTTTCCGGTTGGGGTCTTAGAGCATGACAGTGACTAGCGGTGAGAGAGCGGTGAGAATGAAAATTGTTTTATGTTGGTTACTGCGTGCTGGCACTCTATAGGAGTTGTCAGTGCTGAAGTTACAATTGTACTTTTTAATTGAGATTAACGGTGCCTAGAGGCTTACAGATGAGCTGATGTAGCTTCAGATATGCAAACAACAAGATATCTGTAGCATGGATTGGGTTTCTCGGGGAATCATTCATGTAAAGAAAAAGGCTCCTTTTCTCATTGACTTGGATTAGAGCATAGGGTTTATTTGCAGAACAAGCTGTGTGTGGGAGGAGACTAAACTGCCTTTCTCACAAGCTTGAGAGAGAGATGTAGCACAGGACAGGATTATTCTCTTTTGTGCCAGGATAGGTGTACTGAGAAGTAACTTAATGCTTTGCATTTAAACCTCTAGGGCTTGACTCTTCGCTGCACCTGAGTGGGAGTCTTGTGCTCAGGTGCACGATAGGACGTCACAAAACCAGTGCAGGGCTGGCTCTAGGCCAGATATCAGTTAAAGATGGTTTTTGGCCGCTTATATGGTATGTTTGAAATGGGAGTTCAAAAATATGAGTGGAAGACTGCAACGTGTCATGAGTATGCCAGAAGTATGTGAGGACAGCACAGATGAGGTCTTGGCTGCAGCACAGATGCACTAAGCGTTTCTCTAGCAGTACAGAATTTGTCTGCTGGGTATTTGCACTTTAATTTGTAGACCTTTTTCTGTTTATCAAAGTTGTTTCCATGCAGGGTGTAGTGTCTATTGTGCTGACTTTGCTAAAGAGAAAAAGAGCAGCGAGCAGTTTCCGATTGTTTCTTTTCCCAAGTTTGTGTTCAGTGGGTGTCTCCGATCACAGAAGGGGAAGAGAGCATATTTCCCAGCATAGCCATATTCTTTTCGCTTCTCCTTGACCTTGTACTGTGTTCCCAGATTCAACAGTAAGAGGGAGGAATCTTTCTTGCCTTTTCTGTGGGCTGACCTCATCCACCTGCTGTTTGTACTGTGCACGGTTCCAGCTGTGCCTCGCTACGAGACAGGAAAGATGTATTTGAGACCATAATCTGTAAAGATAAGCAGAGATATTTTAATATTAATTTTATGTTCAAGCTGCTGATTTGTGAGTAAGCATTGATGAGGGGACATAAAACATCCTGAAGGCAATTAAGAAAAAGAAGAAAACAGTCTTATTTTGTGTGACACTATTGGTGGCAGCTTTCTAGTGCGTAAGTCATTGAATTGAAGTTTCAGGCCTGAATTTACAGGCACACTGTGAAGTACATAGAGGACCCTTCTCTGGCACACACCTCCATTGGTTAAAGAAGGAAAATGTTCCAACAGATGTTAAGTTTTTGAATGTGGCTTCTGAAAACCAAGTGAGATAATAAAATGGCTTTAATGACAGCATCCACAGGTGATGTTTTATATCCTGCTCTGCAAACAGATTTAAATGACCCTGATTTTGATCACGTTGAGCCTGTGTTCACACATGAGCGTTTGTGGAGCTTTCTAGCAGGGTGCTGCTTGTTAAAAGCAGAATCTAGACTAAATGTTTTCCATTAATTTTTCCCTTTTGTTGGTTGTTTGGGTTTTTTGTTTAAGCATTTCAATCAAATAGTGAAAAAAATACAGTGGTGTTCTGGGGGAATAGCTTTTTTTATTTCACAAATCTTTTTCAGAGAAAGCTTGATAGAGTAATCTCATCTCATCTAAAAGGCATCCAGATTTATACCCTATACAATAAGAAAAAGGTAAAAATATTTTATAGATGCCATCATTTGACTTGTTGCCTTGAAAAAATTTGAAAATGGCTGCAGATGGTCTTTGTGCTTTCTGACTGGTGAATGTAACGTGGGAAGGACTCCTGAGCATGAACTGCAGACTTTGGCTCGCACAAACCTGGGAGCTGGAAAACCTGAAAAAATGAATGAAAACGATTTTTTTCCCCTTTCTACTTCCTTATTAAAGTAATCAAGCAAATAGTTCTTCCAGCCCCACAGTTTGGGCTGTTCTATTGTAGTCTGTAAAGGCATTCATAGCAGTGTAATCAAAGTCCAGAGAGCAAGTTCAAATGTGTGGCAATCTTAATTAGTTTATTAATATCTTCTTATATCCCACCATTCTCTCAGTGCTGAATTGCCAAATGTTAGCTCACCTGACACAAACACAGTCAGAAAATTTTACCACCCGTCACTGCTCTGGATGTTCATGCTGTTTGAGATTCTAAGTTTGATGAGTAATAACAGCTCAGGGTGGGGAAGAGTAAAGACAATAGGAAAGAGAATAGAAATAGTCCTTTCCCAAACCGGTTATCTTCTGGAAGAGGTTTGGTTTTCATTTGAACATGCATTTCATAATAGCACCAGCCTGTCAGCATCAGTCTGCTAGCTAGCCCCTTTGAAGCGCTGCCAAGTCCTTGCATCACCTGTGCTTTTGCTTCAGGCTTCTGTTCACACAAAAAATGCTTGGGGAAAATGAAAGCATCAGAAAGTTTCACTTCACTATAAAAAGTGACAAACATCAATGACATGGATTTGGCTTGTTTGGTAAAAGGGGGGAAAAAAAGCTATTCCTGTGTGCACTCTGCAGGCCCATTCCATTATACTGTGTCTGGCTAGGAAATGAGCAACAAATTTTTTTTTTTTCCTTTTAGTATCGCAATTAACAGCTTCTCAGCTTTCAGAGTGAAACTCCATCATCTTTTTCTTATTAGGACTTTATGTTTTGGGAATATCTGCCCATTAAAGAAGTGGCCTTTTCTGTTGCTGGCATTTGCAACTTCAAACAGCTCTTATTTAACAGGCAGGGAAAAGAACATTTTGAGGGGGTGTTTATACAGTGTTCTTATTCTAGTGGCTGAAAGATGATGTTTTTTTAATGTACAATTTAAAATGTTTTATATCAAGTTGAGTCTTATACAGATACATTTCATTAAATCTGCAAGACTTTCCTTCTCACCCCATTAAATTCCATTATCAAAATTACCAGTGTGTAGCATAAAGTCTTAAAGTTATATCACTAATAATTGTGCAGAATTTCTTTCCATACCGAGTACAGTTTAAAATGAAACATGGCTATTTTCCCTGCCAATTTTAAATCTTGTAGCTGGAAACAGTCCCAAAGTTGCAAAATTGTTGTCTGTCTGACTAACATTGACTTTCATGACATGATCCAGCTGAGAAAGAAATAAAACCAAAACTAAATAGAAGTGGAAAAACACCAAGAGGATGAGTGTTTTTGGAAGATTAAACCGAGAGAACTAAAACCAGCTCACTCTGCTCGCATGAGTGTGTGAATAATAGCTAGATCCTGAAATCCACTATTCAGTTTTCAATCAGACAAAAATATAACTGCAGTTTTGCCTGTGTCAGACCTTGCCTTCACTATCGAGCATATGGTCACAGAACCTGTACAGAACTCGAGGAGCCACACTCTGACACACTGATTTCTCTTCCCAGAAATATTAATGTGTTCTCTCTCTCGATCCATTTAAAAAAAGGATTCATTTCTCTTTTTAACAGAACCTTTAAATCAGGTTGCTTTTCAGCAACAAATCAGTCCATATGGTACTTCAAAATGAATTTTAAAATTTGTGTGAACTGACTTATCCAAGTGGATAGTAACCATCTGGACTTCTCAATAAATCAATATGCATCAAGTAACAAAGACAGAATTCTAAAAGCAAAGTAATGTGTGTGCAGTCTCTAAATTTCTTGTCCATCTTATGGTCATAAGAGACAGAGTTAGAATGTCTTTTATGCTTGTCATAAGCCTGGCACTTAAATGCACGCTATTTGTTGCATTTTTGATAGAGCCATGAAAAGTCCTTCCAAAGTTATCAGCCATCACAGCCAGCACATAAATGTTAGTACTGTAAACAATTTGGCTCTGCTATTGCGTTATTGATTCTTATGCTGAAGTGATATAGTTTCTCTGGAATGAAAATGCAGTACCTAAATGTTAAGGTCTCACAGCTGATCTCTCTGAAGATGATGGACATGTCACATGCTCTGCAGATGCTCAAAATTACTGTTTAAAGAAGATCCACTGGTTCAGTGCTGTGATGGTGGGAAAAAAAAAAATTGCCCCAAAAGATGACATGAAGACAGGAAGCATATGTCCGCACTTGCACAGTGCGGAAATTGGAGCTAAGAGTTTCACCCAGTGTAGTGCAGCAGGTCTAACTAAACATACTGCGGGGTGATGACATAAGCTGTTGTCCCCAAACCTTTATAAAGGTAGTGGCAAAGTCCAGCACCTCAGCTAAGAGATCCTGTCTCTTCTTACAATTTCTTCTTTGGAGGAGGTGGTGCAAATTCCTCTCTGTATGTTTGAGTGGTGATAAAGAACATGAAAGAACCTCCAGTGTCTAGAATCCAGTATGTAGCCTGTAGCAAAGAGCAGACCTAAGGGTTAATTCCTGAGATGCTATTTCTGGTTCAGTTCTGCACACTTTAAGTATTCATTGGTAGCTTTCACTCAGCAAAAATTCGGTCTATTAATAAAGCCTCCTGCTATTTACTTCTTTGTGGTCTTGTTCTTGCTGCTCTACTTCTACATTACTAATCTTGCATTCTCAATAAGAGTCATTCTAACTGAATGAAAGTGCTGCTTCATCTACAGGTAAATACAGCAGCATCTCACCCAGTCAGTGAGCAGAAAAAAACCTCCTCAACCTCATGGCAATCAATTAACCAACAGAGAATTGCACATGCCTCTAGTGATATATATCTAAGTGATAATGGATTGGAAGAAAAATCTGAAAAAAATGTAGGAATATAATATTTTAAAGATGGGAACTTTGTGATTGTTTTACAATCAATTCACAGTTAGCAAAAAGGGTGAATTCCTTAAAAAGGCTGTTTGAACTGAACCAAATACAAGTGAATTATTTGCATTTGTCCACCGGGGCACAGCACAGCACTTTTCTGAGCTATTGGGATTTCAAGTATGTCTTCAGAGTGATGGATGGTCCAAATGATTTTATTTCTTATCTTGGAAAAGAATGTTCTTTCTTCTAGATCATCTGTGGGACGTTACAACCTCTCACTCACTGTGTATTAAGGAAAGGTTTGACTTGTTGGCAATGAAAAGTTCTCCATTGTTTTAATTATGTTCTCTGTGTTAATAAATTACATAATATAGTTACTTTTCTGCCAACTCTCTTGTTTTTTCTTTGCTATTTGCACAGTATCTCCTGGAAATGAGATGATTGCATCCTTAAGTTTTTGCCTAGTTTCAAGTAAGTGTGAAACCTATGTAAGATTCTTTCTGAGACCCTTCAGAGGCATGTGTCCAGTGCTTGATGGCAGGCTAATGTCAAATGACTGGACTGGGGCTGCAGAGTTAAGATAAGTGTGAGCTTGGACTTTCTCTAAAAAGGTTGTTGTGATAATAGTAAAGAGTGGAAGCTGCAAGCAAGCTCCGTCATGTCTAAACCTCAACTGGGAGTGGAGTTTTGCCTCTGTGACTGTTTACATTGCACCCAGCTAGACCTGACATGTTTGGGTTTCATGAAGGTAAAGTGAATCCCAATATTTCCTAAATAACTGTATTTCAATACAAATTAATAATTAGTTTCTCTTCCTGGTTCTAGTGTGTCTCAGACAACATTTGGGATCCTCCCCTTTGTTATTAAATGCTGGGCCTGCAACTAGAATTATAAATAAATGTTCTGGATTAAGGTATTACATAGAAATCTACTTATTCCTTTGGGAACTATTTTTAAACTTTTTTAAATTGTTATAAATTAGTATTTAAAGCTTTTCTGTTAGGGCTGTAGAAGTATGTTTGTACCTTAGCTCCAGGGAGTACAAAGAAGCTTGTATTCACTACCCCCTGAAATAGGTGCTCTCCAAAGGAAGAGGGTTTTGGAGAGTTTAAGTAAGATTGATGTAAACACCTATGCAAAAGTGATTGTTGCTAATCCTAGTTTTCATAAAGTCAGGGAAATAAAGAGGTAGGTACTGAACAGAGAATTTAAGATTCTTGGGAGGTATAGTTAATAGAGGCTTTCCTGATGTGGTACGTCTCTAAGCTGAGGCTAGCATACACCATATGATGCAGACTTGGAGGGTGTGTAACTGAGAGGCGTATCTGCTGGTGTGCCAGCTAAATGGAGGCAACCCTGGCAACTCATAAATCCATATGGTATACCCCTTTCCCATTCAGTACTGATTCTCCTCTTATAAAATTCAAAGTATGACTATGAGCATTTAGGAAACTAGCTTTAGAGGGACTCAGAGTTTGAAGTGGAATTCAAGGGGAATAGAGATCAGTTAAATAAGATGAGCTATATCCATGAAGGACCTTGTAGGTTAAAAGCAAATTTTTAACATCATTTATGACTTTATGGGAAATCAGTTTAATGATTCACAAGGAATACATGAAATATGATAGTGTTTTGTGTTGGTAACTAACCTTGCCGTATAGTTCTGAACCTTTATTTCTCTTTGATCCAGGACAGCTTCAGGAACATTATCTCGTACAGGTAATAATCAGTGTATGGGGGCACAAAGGCACGAACAAGCAATGTCAGGAGGGGAAAGTGAGGATAATGGTCAGGTAGTATTTCTCAGGTAACAAAAGAAGAAAAAAGAAGAATCTTTCTCATTTTTAATGTGTTTCAAACAATGTTGGGATATCATAGTGACCTTCCTCCTAGCCTCTGTTACTGAATGCTGAAGCTGCAACTAGAAGTTGAGGATGATCATTGTTTCAGACTAGGAGTATATGCTGCTTAAAATCAGCTCTCACTTATGAATTAGATTTTTGAATGGTTTCCGCCTTATGCAGGGTATTTTATGATAATATCCTCAAAGTCTGGAAGATGTTTTCAGAGTGTCTTTCAAACAGCTTTTCAGGTGAGTTACTGCTTTCCCAGAGTTATGTATCTTTTATTTTAAATATACTCTCTTCTAAAAGCTCATTAAACCTGCTGCATTTCAGAAAGGAAGTGATGGGGAATGGTTTTTACGTAACACAACTGCAAGACAAGTTGTGGTGATGGGCACCTGATAAAGTCTGTGTATATGACTGGTAATAAATAATCCCATTTACAGATTATAGCAAAACTGCAACAGACATCAGAAATGTTAGCATTTCTGAAGGCATTCAGAATATTTTATTTTATTTTTTTAAACAGATGTCTCTTAGTGGTTTGTATTTTTCTCAGCACGATGAGGGAAAATCGGTAAGGAATATTGTTCAGGTGCTGTGATACCCAGTGACTCAATGGGGATAGCGTGTTCTCAATAACTCCCTGGAGTGGACTTTTATTTATTTGCATCTGTGAGGAACTTAAGCAAATTGATAAAGGTCATTTTTGCTTCCTTTCTATGGCCTGGATTGAATTAAATTCTCATTACAAATGAGCTCTTTAGTGTCTCTTTTCTAATTCTCTCCAGATCTTCAGAAGTCATTCCTAGTCAGCTAGAGTTTTGCGTTGGTTTGTATCACTGGGTGGGCCAGTACAAAATGAGGGAATCTTGCTCTGAAACGAGACTCTGTAAAGTCAGCATAGTGTGACTTCTGTGCTTTGTACCATGCAATTTCCATATTAATGTGTTCATCTTATAGCTGAAACTGTATTCCTTCTGACTGCTAGTCCTCAAACAGGGAGATGAACCTTGGATTTCTGTAACTGATTGGAAGTGGTATGTCAATTTTAATGCAATAAAGGGAAGAACAGAATCTCTCTTATAGCATAGTCAGCTCTATACAGGACTCGGTAGATGGAAAAGCAAACTAAAATTATTTGTTTCAGTGGGGTAAGTATGTGCAACTTAGCATTCACAGGAGATGATCTTCTAGCATGCAAAAGGTGTATTTTTGTACGGGTCTTCTTTAAATGACCCCTGTGATAATTAGGCCTACCCTTTGCACTGTATATCACATTGGTAGCGCTCAATAGATCAATGGGATTAGACATGACTTAAATTCTTTTGTGCCGGAAGAGGTCATTTAGCAATTGAGGGTATGTGATGTCTCCCCTTTCCTTAGAAGCCAATTAGACGTAGAAATATGAGAGAACTGGTGAAAGCAGACAGAATCATGAAATGCCACAAGAAACTATCTTTCTTTTTATTCTAACCACTCTCAGCAGAGAAGTCTCTCATGCGATGTGCTCTGGTGTGAGGTGCAAGCCTCCTTTTACAGAGGGGACAGTGCTGCAGAGTTCTCAGAAGGCTTGGTATGAAATGCACGTAGCTACGTTGCATCTTGATCGTTACTCAGAACTGGGTCAAACTTAAAGGCATGAAGCACTCAGGCAAAAGCCAGGACAAAAGTTTATGCTCTTATGTCTTATTTGCCATTGCTATTTGTTTCTCTTTCTGCTATCTGCTGTTAAATGTCTCATATAGGTGACAAGGACTGACAGCAATGTGAAATCAAATAATATTGATCTCCTTTAAGGATAAAAGTCTCCTTTAAGGATAAAAGATGCAGTAACCAGAGGGAAGGATGATTTAGGCTATAAAAAGAAATGATGTGACCTAAGATCCTACTGTATTCATATAATAAATATGATATTCAATTTGAAAGACTTATATTTAGGTGCCTACACATAGGCAGTGGTGTAGAAGTGAGGTGAGAAAGCCAATGCAAGCACTAGACACTGGTAGGCATCTACTCTAGGATAAGTTGAAATTGCTCTCTTGGCTCCACTGATTGTGTAGACTAGATATTGCTATTGACTATAATAGGAGTTTAGGCATCTGCAGGTAGACACCTAAGTGCAAATGTCTTAGTTTAGAGCTGTCTTATGGGGCTGTCCATGGAATAGTATCTCACATCATTGTTACCTGCTAGCTGACTCCAGAAAAAATGATTGTGCTCGTTGTCTAACTGCAGGAAGAAAGATTTTAGAAAAGATTTAAAAGTTGAGAATAGACCAGCACACCCTAAATAACAGATTATGCAAATAGGTAAGTGTGAATTGGATCATGCGTGAGTGTATTACGCGGTGAGTTGCACCGTGTGCAAAGGAGATTTCTGTAGTGGCATTGCTAGGTATGCCAAGACAAGGACCATGAATTGCTTTTCTGTGTGTTGATGTGCACATTTCCACATTGCGTTATGGAAGCCCAAAACACAGAAATCAGTGAGCAGTTTCAGTCTGAGCATGTCTCAGTTTTCATATAACTATCTCATATGTGTTTAAAAAGCATGGCTCTTGAGCAGTTCCTGCAAGATGCTGTGGTTTTGGACCAGACTTTTGAGCTATAGCATTTAATCAGCCAGCTGCAGAGATAATGACAACCAAAAGTAAACATTATAAAAAAGCATAAGTGGAACCTTGCATACAAGAATGCTGTAGATCACTGAATTTTTGGAGGAGACCAAAATGTACTTTTAATCAAGATGCATTTGTGGAGCTTGTTGGTGGGAGGAAGTAAATGTTACTTTATACATGAATGATGTATACACTGAGTTGTAAATGAATTGTTCTGTGTTAATTTATAAAGAACTTATATGGAATAGCATTACCAAAAAGAGAAGGTGATCTTGGACACCTTTATTTTTGAGATCTTTGCTGTTTTCCCTGGTGTAATGAAGGATATAGAGCACGCACAGCGTATACTGTGTTACTGCTTTAAGCAGTTACTATTTTTAGTGGTTTTAGTATTTTTAGGAGCTGTTATTTCTTTACCTAACAGTCTCTAACCTATTTTGACTTACTGAACAGTATCTGTTGGGAATACACTTCAGTTTGTGTAGGCACATGCTGGTGAATGCTGCTAAGACATATTGTTTATCACCCTGCCATATACATAGGAATCTGACCAGATGTTCTGCTAAAAACTCACCATTCCACACATGCAGTAATTTGGGGAAAATTCCCCCCCCCGCCACCCCGGGCTTTTTCTTAAAGGTGATTTACAGATTCAATACTACCATGGCTGTTCCTGAATTGCAGCCTCATCATTTTTATTTTTTCTGTAAGAAATTACCAACCAGGTCTTTCGATCACCTGCTTGACTACTGCAAAATTGTTTCTCCAGTCATCTTATGATGTTTTGTGATAGTATTTCAGATGCGCTGTATAGAACTGTGGACAAAGGCTCCAGGACTATGTTAAGTATATATATATGTGCTCTGTGCCATGGGCTTAGGAGCTGAAGCACGCTATATTGCCTTTTCAACTAAAAGAAAGGAAGCTGAGACCACTTAGGACTAGAAGAGATGTGTTTAACTTGTTTCAAAAGGACAATAGTTTTCTTTGATGGCAGACAACTTCAGTTCACTTAAAACTCTCCTAATCTTACTTTGTATTACTGTAGTTGCAGAAGAGAAGTGAAGCTGGTTCATGAAATAATCCCTATATTATCTTATAGACTATTACATTTTAAACAGAGTGGCATTAGCAATTCAATATTGAAATATCAGATTAAAAATTCTAGCTCGAATAACACGTATCATAAGAAGAGTTTGAAAGTTTGCCATTGTCTAAAGACCCATCTGAAGATCAACCCTAAGAAACAAAATTTACATCTTTTCCACCAATTCTTTTTCACCAATTAGCACAAGGTGAAACCTCTATTTAAGAAAAGTAACCTTGAGAAATTCATTTCCAAATATGATGTTTTCACAGGGAACTGTTTACACTTTGGGGCCTGAGTGTCATCTTGAGAGTAAAGTGCTGCTCTCAAAAGTATCTACGTGTTCTGGAAGATAAAAATACGATAGAAGAGCAGTTACATTTTGAAATTTGGATGTGCATTATAGAAAAGGTTAACTTTTAAAACAAATGTGTGGAATAAACAAATCAGAGGGTCAAAGGGGCTCTTATGTTTTAAAGATTATCAGGGATCTAGAAGTATGTCAGTAAGAAGACACCCAGAGCAGGGTATCTACAAAGAAAACTGGACAGTGATCAAAAACTCCGAAACTGAGTTTCTCCCTCTAATGTAACAAATAGTGCTGATAAATGAAATATCCATAGATTATGTCATAATAAATACCCATTTAATTTTATATCACTATATGAGACTACCATATGGAAAGCTTCAATAACAGCTGTTTTCCCGTCATTATTCTATGTGAAAACCTTCTCTGCACATTTACGGTGTGTCTCTTGATTGCACCAGTATTTAGGGGGTGGTTTTTATTCGTACAAATGCTTTTATCTGCAAGTAAGAGTAAGCAGTTCATATGCAGCTACTGCCCTGATTATGATGACAACAGTGTGAATGGCAGAAGAATTAATTTTTACCCTGGGGTTTGGTTATGTGAGGTGAGCTGGTAAAGGGACAGGGGTTGGGGTTATGCAGATCTTGCTCCTCACACCCCATTTTCAGCTATTCGTAATTTAGTCAAAATGTAGATATTCGATAGATAATTTTACATTGCAGGAAGTTGTTTCAAATTTTTTTTTTAATTTTGACTTGAAATTTCATTAGAGGAAATAAAAAGATTTGAGTGTCAGAATGATTGAAATGTTCTGTTTTAATAGAACAGAAAGTTCCTTGATTTTCTTTCAAATTCTTTTTTTTTTGGAAATATTTATAGAGGTACTCGGAAAAATTATATACTTTAACTTCTTCCACTAAGGCAAGCTCTAAACCGTTCTTAGCAGATGCTTGTTTAACCTAATCTTAAGTATCTCCAGTGATAGGGATTCCACACTACATAGGCTATTCCAGAGGTTATTCATGAATAGAAAATTTTGTTTGATATCTTAAAGTAAATCTCTTAAGCTTGTTACTTACACTGTCCACAGCGGAACCGAAAAACTGCTATTGGCAGCCACTCCTTTTGCAGCTATGAAGACTCTTGCTCTGTCCTCCTTCAGTCTCTCCCTCTTTTTTGGTGACTGAAACATAAAATACAATTTAAAAAGTCAAAGTCAGAATAAAAGATGATATTACATACATGCCTTTTCAAATACACATCAGTGCAATTACTTTGTAAAGATATGACAAGGCAGAATTGATTGTCCAGAAAGGTAATTATGTGTCTGTCTCTCTTCCTGTCAAGAAAGAACCTATGTATTTTTAAATAGTTGTCAGGTTTCCTTGCCAAAGAGGAAGAATGAACTTAAATGCTATAAATTTCCCTGGATCTGTTTTTCTCTTCTCATTGTATCACTCAGTCATCTCTGCCTTGCAAGTTGTCTTCATCTTGTCTCTGGAAGATAAAAAATTAGATAAATTATCCATTTCTTTTTTACTTCTTCCAAAATAGTTCACAGTTAGGTCATCTGGGCAGGGAAAAGAAACACCTCTGTATAATTTAAATGAAGCAGAAAATGAAAATAATGAATATCAAGCATGCAAGTGCATATTAGTGACTAGTTTACAACAAACACTTAGCTTAATTTCTTTTTGATAACGGAATCTCTCTTCTCAAACAATTTCAAAGCGTTAACGTAACAATGAATGTGATCAGTTCCAATGACAAGTCCTTAGGGATAGTTTGGATGGATAAGTGGTTTGAGGTGTTAATGATACGATCAGCACTGATTTCACTGTTGATCTGAATAACGTTTAGCAGATAAGCTCACCATACTCTCTGAACTTGCTCTTTGGTGTCATATGGGTGATTTTACATTCATATATATGTGTGTATATATATATATATATATATGTATATACACACACGCAAACACACACACACACACACGCACATTTATATATATATATATATACACATAGATATATATATATAGTGATTTTATGCTGCAGGTAATTATCATTCACAAAATGCTTTCAAGTAGAAAGAAACCATGGCATGTTTTCAAATGTTTTGGAAACTGGCACTTTTCAAGGGAATAACAATACCTTTAGTAGTTATGTAACATTTTTCTTGCTAAAATCAATAGTCCTTTTTGTCCTCCTTTGTTGCCAATTTTTCTTTGTTATCATATCACTGAGATATTTAAAGCAAAATTGCTACACACTGCAAAGTTTTTTTTTATTCGCAATAAAAACAAGAGTGTTTGTAACTCATCAGTAATAGTATTTACATTGTCTACAGTCTGCCAATATGTATTGTGTGAATAGATAATAACTTTAAGATCGTATAAAGCCACTGTGATAATATTTCAATCTGCTCTCCTTATAGCAATGTAATCTGTGATTCTACTTCCTGCAGCTAGCCCAGAATTTAATGGTTGAGCCAAAGTACCCCTTCAGAACAAATGGGTGGGTTGTAACGCTTTAACATACCTATCGCTCCTCTGAGTACTTACCTATCTTTCCTTGGCTGACTTTGACTAATTGCAGCTTCTGAACATTAGATGTATTTATGCTCTAATCTGCTGCATTTAAATAATCCTTTATGTCTTTTCTTTGTAGAGATCCTACTAGTCTGCAGTTAAATTATATAGATAAATTAAGTAGATTAAGTTCTTTAAGTTGTAAGGTTGTTTTCAGAAGTCTGTGTCATCTGGATGGCTCTTTTTGAATCACCTTTCCATTTCCCTATTCCACATCTCTTGGATACGGTTACCAGAACTGCATGAAAATTCTGGCATGAAAGAAGACTTTTGAGATGCATAGTGAGGCGGTAGATAGGTTTATTCTCTCTATTCTTGCGTATATTTTCGAGAATAAATATGTTAAAACTGGTACACTGATAGTGAAGTTTCTGTGGTTTTCATGATTATGAGCTGATGACAAAAAGGAGTTTGGGCCAAATTTTCATGGGAGAATGAATCTGACTTGCACCAGCTTGTCAGTAAGCATGTTGGAGTTTGAATTCTTAATATATAAGCACAAAGTTGGAGAATGAGGGTGTGTAATAACACTAAAAATATATAGCACTGTGACAGAGGTATAAAAAGTATAGGGCAAGAAGTCTACATTTCTGTATAGGTTTTCTCAGTTTTTGCAAGGTACTGAGGATATTCGGTCAGCTCTGCTAAGCGTTAAGAAAGACGGGGTCAGACCATAGACCCTTCTTCCAAATAATACACTTTCAGGCATTGAAAAGGGAGTATTAACCTAGGACCTTACAGCAAGCCCGTTGAACTCTTTCCATTGATTTCAGATCAAGTAAGAGTGCAATTCTATGTTTGACTGCTAAACAAAAACTCATGTGAGGGGAAAAAAAGAGTTTCTGAGGGTCTAATGTTTGCTTTTGCCAATTTTCCCCACTTAGTTGATAGCAGACCCTTCTGAGTTGGTCTCAAGAGTAAAAACAAAGAAAATCAAACACTCGGAACTCGGAGACATGCAATTAGGTTAACAAGGTACCTATTAGAGCTAACTGAGAACATTAAAAGTACTAGCACAACTGAAGTCTCATAGCTAATGTAATGAAGTGCTTTTATTTTCATTGCTTTTTGAATGCAGCAGACAATGTAGTTTGTCTGCTGGGGTTTCAGAGTTGCACTGCTCTTGAAGAAAGTGATTTTAACTTCCGGCTTTATTCAAAACATTATGAAATTGTTTCTGTAGTAGAGAAGGAAGCTACATAAATATTCTTTTAAATGATGTTTGACTATGACACAGAGTACAATATTGGGAAGAGTATATAATTACAGCAATTATAGAACGTGATAGGTTACAAATATTACGTGTATATCCATACTTTTGTACTTTCTTTGGCTTCCAGCTGTAATGCTATCATGTATACAGTTGCGCAGTACTTATAGTTAGGTGTTACGACTTCATCATGATACCAGTCATTTGCATTCTTTATTTGCCTTTTATTCAGAAAGCATTTCATACTCTGGATCTCCTAGTAGAAAACCTAATGGCTGCGTTAGCTTCGGTAGAACTAGATGCATTTTCACCAACGGGCCTGGCCCTCCATGCCATGATTTGTGGCGGTTTGATACAGTCCAGGCACTGGTTATATTTTCTAATACAACTTTCAGGAATCTACTGGACATCGCACGGACTGTGCAGTATTTATGTGACAGAGCAGAGAGCGTGGGGCTCCTGCCTCTGCTGAATTAAAATGGGATGTAGCTCCATTGCCTCGAAAGGAAGTGCAGTATTTATACCGGCTGAGAGTCATCTTTGCTCTAGCTAATTAGAGTGACTGTTCTGTTTTAGAATAAATGGTACAAGCGTGCTCAAATCTAGGGTCCGTTCGGTAACCAATGTTAATATTACTGTGCAAGCAGCTGGGATAGTTGGTGCGCTTAAGTTTCCCCGTGACTGAGCCACTGTTTGCTATTTCCCAAGGAGCTGTTAGATATCTCTAACAGCTGCCATGTTATGAAACGTACCATGAATATCTACCATCCAGAGGGTCACCTGAAGTCTTTCATGACACAGACCTCTTCCTGTGTGAGGCCTTGACCCGTCCCCATCCCTGCGGTGGTTCCTGACGCCCCGCAGGGCTGGGGCTGCCAGGCCCAATCCTGCCCTGCTGGGAAGCCCCACTGCTCCTGACGGTTCCTTCCCTCCTTTTTGGTGACTTAATTTTGGGAAAAGATGAAAAGGCTTTTCCTTTAAAATGTGGCAGTTCCAAAAAAACAGTGAAATGCAATTACTGCGGATACAGTTACAGTTCAGAAGTGATGGAGTGTAGCCATGTTTGAGACTCAAAAACACACAAGATGAAATTGTTATCATAATGAGAAGCAATGTACAAAATAGCACAGATCTTTGGCACTTCCTGCTTACAACAGAAATAATAGCCCAATTTACAAAAAAAGCCAAAAACCCCAAACCTCATGTAATTAATGTAAAACTCATTGTAAATAACCAGATGGCAAACAAGTGTATCCTATATATATTGTCTTCCAAATATGTTGCTCCTACACCCTGGCTGCCAGGGAATGCCAGTCGTAGCATAAATATGTCATTGATAATTTGTCAGTTTGCCCTACTAATGACAGAAACTGTGACTATCAAAAATAATTTTAAAAGATTTCTTAAATAATATCTGTCAGTTAGAAGCTCATTGAAGAGTCCTCTTTAATAAGCAACAAATGCAGCATTGTTTGTAGATAAGCGATGTAATATTATATTGGAAAGATCAGTGAATGTAGTTGAAAGAAACGTCAATGAATATGGTCCAGGCAGGTTAAATACACTGCACAGAAATGCAGTTTTGTTCGGCTTTTTTTTTTCCTTTTTTTCCTCGTTTTTTCCAGTTTAGCTCTTTCATTATCAGAATGAGACTCAAGCTTTAAAAAAAGATGTGGGACGTCACTGTTTTCTGGTGTGGGAAAACGATGTAGAACTTTCAAGTATTTTAATTAGATTAAAGATGCTTTGTGGCCTTTAAAAAGAGCTTCCTAGTTTTTGAGGTTTACTTTCATGTATTAAATGAAATCTCATAAGATGAAGAATGAATGTGATTTGTGGGACCAGAGTCACCCCTTACTGCAGCTTGACTGGTCTCAGTTTGGGGTACCCTGTATGTATATTCACTCACGAGTGGAGACTGTAGAATAAGTAAGACAGTAACTTGAGGAATAAAGGAAAGATAATCCATGTTCACTGCATATCATGGAGTTAGAGTCCTCAAAATGACCTTGCTGTAATGAACAACCGAAAGCAAGACTTTTAGTCTATGACCATTTTTTGTAAACCATCTGTGAACCATCCAGTCTAACTCCGTAGAATTTTGTGCAAGAGAACTACAAATGTTATTTATTTACCAGTTGGATCATAGGTTTAAATATAGCAAACCTCACTAAACAAAATGACATACTGGACATTTGTTTCTTCTGTCGGAAACATTATCAGTCCCCTGCCCCTATATAAAGCCTTTTTTTTTTTTTTTTTTAACTTTAGTTGCAACATTACAATCTGACAGTTCTATGACTGTGCTGTTGTTCTGATGCCACTTATGACTGTGGAACGGTGCTAAATTTTCAAGTAAGTGTGTAAAGCTGTTAGAAAAGCGTAAGTTTGAATCAAATTAATTTTTTGCAGGTAATATTTCGTTGAGTTGTTTTTTTCACTAAAATTGCAGTAGCTTCTTTCTCTTGTAAAGTATAAAAGTATACTAAGCACTCTTTGCTCAATGTGAAGTTTTTCTGACTGCTAGCATAAACTCCATATTGGGTACTCTGATTAATTTCATTGATCTGGATCAGACTGACGCTGTCAGTTGATCTGATAATTCACAGATTCTTTTATTAATTAAGAAGGAAACATCTCCTTATAAGTAATTGTATATTGATAATTACTGTGGTAAAGATGCTTTTTCATCATGAGGTGTTGGAACAAATGCTGCTGTGTGTTTTCAAGTGATGGAAGTGTCCTACAGGGAAGTATAAGCGACTACTGAGCTCAGAAGTTCTGCATTTAGAGTTGGATTATACAGACCTGAGTTGTGAGAAATAAAATAGAAGCCGTTAGTATAGAGGTGTAGAGTACAGTTAAAGTTGAAGGTTGATCAAGAGGAGGTGCAAATGGATTTTGCAAGACTTCTTTCCTGTTTCTGAATTCATTAACTGAAGTAAAACAAAGATGAAGGTTGGGAAGAAATAGTACGGAACAATGACATGAAATCGTGGGAGTACAAAGGACTGTTATATATGTGTCCATGGTTTGGGGAGTAAAAAGCCTTAAACTTGCACTTTCCTAAAATTTTAAATGTGTATTATTTTATTCTAAAGAGAAATAAACCTGTTATTTTATGTCACACACTCCCTGAAACTTGGGTGAGAGTCTTGTCTGTCTTGCCTAAAAGTTGGGTGCTTTGTCTAGGCTAGCTAGACTCATTCTGCAGTCAATGAACAGAAGTCAATATCTGAGGAGGGCTGGTTAGTCCATCTGTCTTAGTCATTTATCTTCAGTTGGGTGAAATTTCCCTCTAGAAACACATTTATTAGGGATGTTAGACGAATACCCTAGAATAGAAGGCTGATTTTCAAAGACAAGGTGGATTGATTCCCATCGTAACTTCAACTCTTGGCTTGGATTTTAAGAAAACACATTTGGATTTTCTTTTCATATTGATTATGGAGTGCTGAGAATGGAAAAGTAGCTGAAGACTTGTGCAATAGACCAGGCTCATCAATATACGTTGATCAGGCAGAAATGAATCATTTCTCTCTTGTCTATAAGAACAGCAAAATGGAGATGTTGATGGCTAAGAAGGGTAGTGAGCTTCTCCTGTCCAGGGCTGGCCCTATGAATTTGTTATACAGGGTTTCTCCGTATAGAATAAAAAGAAATGATTGTTTTGTGAATTGATCATGTAGTAAGGTCAGAAATAGACTGAGAATGAGAGTCACCAGGGGAAAAATAGTATCTAGCAGCAGTCTTGTCTGAAATGAATGAAGTAAGTGGCAGAAGATCTGCTGACTTCCGCAGAGGATAAGTTTTCCTCTTCAGTTTGCAAGTGACTTAAAATGCCCAGCCTATCTTTCTGATTGCTGGATGAACGATCTTTCATTCTTCACAATGAAAGCAAAGCCCTGGTATTCATAGGACTTCTCGTCATTATGTAGTTCTGCTTTGGAGCTGAAGAAATATAGAATTTCCATCCTTTACCCACCTTCACATCTGCATCATGGGAAGAATAGTGATGTGGAGTAAGCATCTAGGAGAATGTGTTCAGAAGTAAATAAACCCAAAAGAATGAGAAAAGGAATGATGTATATATGCCAAAGGCTGAATGAAAGGGTAATGACCCATATTTCCTGAATCACTTTTATGTGTAATTTGCCAGAGAAAACAGAAAATGAGATTTTTCTGCCAGATTCATAGCAAAAATGTATTCATGTGATGTTCTGTGCAGTGGATTTTTTCCTTCTAATAGAAGCCAATTCATTAAATCCTGCTGATCCCAATAAAATTGAATAATCAGGAAATAAACCTGAAATATATCACACAGGTTATTATAAATTTTTTTGTATTTGTTCTAAGGAAAAAGAGTTACTCAGCTCCCAAGGATCCCTTATAGGGAAGAATGACTTTTACTCTGAGGACTTTCTGCGAAGAAGGCGGCTGATAAAGGCCAAGGGAATGGTAATACAAGCTGAAGAGCAAAAAACAAAACCCTAAAAGCAAATGCAGTACTTTAATCAAAGATCACTCTGACTAATCATCATCCTTTCTAGGAATAGTTAGAATAGGTGATTTCAGTTTGGTTTAAACATTACTCTTTTGAGGGAAGAACATGCATCAAGAGTGAATAATTTTATTTGAGAAGGAGAATTGGAGATGGAATTTTTTACATGGAAAGTCACTTATTGGCTATTTTCATTTTCAAAATTAAGTTTCTCACTTACCTAGACATTTATCTGTAGCTCTTGATGTTTAAGTATGTCAAGTGAGCTCTGCTAAGAATTATATCTAACCAGATTTAAACTTTCTTTTGAACTATAATGATATATATGAGGTATGATAAGCTCTGTAATGAAGAGGTCTTAAAGCAATTGGTTCTTCTAAGGAATCTCATCTCATATATCACAGGAAATATACTGTTACTGTTGTTTAAGTAAAGTTGATAGAGCTGTTTGCATTTGTTTTTCAGATTTGGGTTTATGAAATTGTAGTACTGTATTAATATTCCTTGATATATGATCAGATGTATATATCACAGTGTCTAGTTTGGACTAATATAGTTGCCTATATGATCTTTTTTGGTATTTAACATAACTATCAGGTTGAAATCTGAGGTGGTCATCTTTGAACATTTGGTAACAGACTGAAACTCAAATCCATTAAGTTATTTTGTGGCTATGAGGTTACAGGCCTCGTTCAAAATCTTGGTGGGGTGCTGCAGCTTACCTTAGCCCTGTATCTGCTCATTATTTGATGGTAATTTTAGAGCTGTCCCTTAGGCAGTGCAATTGCTGACCGAAGTAAAGCATAAAATAAATGGAGAGGAAATTAAACTCTTTTATATAAAGCTCCAGAATTGCATGCAGAGCTTAGAATCACTGTGGGGAATTTCCCAAGAGGCAAATGTCTTTCCCAGTTGAGGAAAATAGTTTTGACTACCGAAAGATGAAGAGAAAAGGGTTTACAAAGAAAAAAAATTAAGTAAATAGCTCCATAAAGATATCTGGCATAACATACGCACAAATATTTTAATGCTGACTGGGGCATTGTACTGTAACATTAAAAAAGTGGAGCACTTTTCTGTAGTTTTTCTAGAACAGTCTTTGAAATTATTGATATTGAAATGCATTAAAAAGGGAAAGATATTTACGGCTGCTGGCTACTCCCACAAAACAGTTTTTGGAGAATTGATAGATATTCTGGAGTATGATAAGGGTAGGCTACCTGCCTAAAAATCAATGATAGGTTAGATTTAATAACTTTAATAAAAATAAGAGAAAATGTTACGTGCTTATTGCAGGCAAAAGAAAATCATTTTTGCTACCCAAACTACTTCACTCTTTTTCCTTACTGCAGAAATCAATAAAGTGCTTCTTGTTCCCAACCTTCGTCATCAAAAAAGCCCATCACCATCTTGCACCTACTTGCTGCCTCCCACCCGTTCATAACACTTTTCCAGGCTTTGGCTGGGATTGCTCAGGAGCGTGCTAACACCACATTTTCCTCTCTAGTGGCAGTAGCCCTCCCCTGTATGCAGGGCATAGCGCTGCGGGGCTTGGTGGCAGCGGGCCGCCTGACTGGGGACATCTGCTCCTTGAACCTATCTTCTCTGAGGCTTTTTGTGGATCTGCAGGATTAAAGAGAAGCATGCAGAAAATAATTGCAAACTTTCTCTAGACATGCCATGTAAGTGCGGTGTTGGGACTGGGTGGAAACGGGAGCATGCAGGGCAAGAGACAAATTGAAGTATTACCACTGAGTGCTGCAGCCCTCAATTTCTCTTTGGACTGCTCATGTGGTGAGCAGAAGAATGAGTCAACTGAGTCCCCTGTATGTACTTAGGTGCTCAGGCAGGGCACTTTGCAGCATCTCTAACCACAGGAAGGTTTGGAAGGGATTCAAACTACTGTCAGTCAGCATTTTCATCCTCTTTTTCATGGGCTGAGCTGCATGTTTTTTCTGCTTTTATCTCACATGCCACAATTCCAGTCTGCACTGGAACACATACAGTGCTAACTCTTTAAGATACGCTCCAACAGAAAGATGTGCGTATCTGTGAGTCCTTCCCAATCTTCATGTAGAGACATGGATATAAGGTATATGTTTCTTACAATCTTAACATTGTCATGCATTTTCCAGGATGTCTTCTCCAAGAAGCCAAGGAATGCTACTCTCTGGAAGGCTGCTAATGGGACTGCCACAAGTCAGTCTTCTCTCAGCTTTTCCAAATGCTACTTGTTTTGGGCCACTTGATACATTTCTCTTAAGGCAAAAAACTAGGACTACCTTTAGTTGTTGCTGTAGAAGTAGATTTTTGTTTAAAAATGTGGTGGTTTATAGTGATGCTCATTCCCTAAAAGAGGATGGAAATACTGCAGCTGGATTATAGCTGACTTATTCTTTTATACCCATATTACACATCACAAACTGCTCAGGAATTTTGCTAATGCAGTGCAATTCTTTCCTATTTTATGTGGTGGATATCCAGCTGCACCCATAGTGATGTGGAACTGCTGATAAATAAAGAAAGGTTGAAACTGGCCTGGTTAGGAGGTGAGATTGTACTGCTAATTTCACATCCAAAATAATGTGACAATAAGCTCTTTTGGTGAAGATGCAATTTAAGTTGATTTGTCAAAGCAAGAGAAAGGCTTTTCATAAAAGCAAATAGTGAAAAACATGAGTGCTCTCGTAGTCCATTATGGCTCTAATAACATCCCTGCTGAATAGTGAAGATCTGATCTTTGCAAATTAAAACAAATAAAGACCCATGGTATGTAGATGAAACACCTTGTTGCGAATGTGTGAGGAAACACAGCCATAAGTTTTACCAGAGTTGATTTGCCTGGTAAGCTGATAGTACTATTTTTGTATACCATCAAAAAGATTTTCAGGTTACACTCATTTACTTGAAAGAAAAACAAAACCCTAAAGGGCCTTTCTGTGGGCAGGGTCTCCTAATTCGACACCCAGCTCTTTCCTCATTCTCCTACTCTGCCCATCACAAAATCCCAGTGGGTAAAATGCCAGATTAGTCTATTACCCATTTCATTCTGTGGTGGGAAAGGTGGTACTAGAATGCTTATGGTGATATCGGTAGACCATGGATTAAGGCAAGAGCAAGGAGCAGGTAATGGTTTTATAAGGAGTTTATTAACCATAGTACCGCCTAATCTAAGCCGCAAAGTTGTTGACTGAAGCAATTCTGTCTTTTCAAACCTACATGCTATGGGTAAAGTTCTAGTGTGTTTATCAGGACTTCTTTCACTGTTCTCTTCTCTGATGAGAGGAATGAATCTGCAGTCAAGCTTTGACATACAGTACTACACCTCATATCTCTAGACTATCCACGTTATTTTTTCCTATGAAAGAATCTTAACTCATAAAGTGGAAAGCAAATATTAAAAATGAAAGTATTATAAAAAACAAATTATGATGAAACCTTCCTATGATACTTCTGTCTGTCTGAGGAAAATGCCATGGTTTAACATTAGAAGGCTTCCCTATAATTTTACATGTAGCAAGCTACTGTGAAAAAATATTTTAAATGGAATTTCCTTACCTTGGAAATTTACCTTGGAGTAAACAAATGCTTGTGCCTTTCATGCTGAGTACTCACTTGAGTCAATAGCAATAACCTATCATTTTTTACCAAGGTAAAGAAAAAAATTGAATCATACTTTTTGGCATCTTTAAATATGTCTGATTATGGCTTTATGGAAATCTTTTGAAATTTCCTTTGCAGCTGTGCCTCACAGCAAAGATTTTTTTTCAAAGAACTCTCTAGTTATATCTAGCTTCTATCATGTACTGTTATTTTAAAGATAATATCTTAAATGCTTACTCACAAATAGTACTTTAAAGGCAGCCTTTAAAGTTGAAAAAGTATGATAGTAAATGCGTTTCTCAAAGAGTAATGGTGAGCTTTGAAGAAAGTTTAATAAAGTAAACTACATCTAGTAATTTTTGAAGAATTTAGGCCCTTCTTTACTCTACCCTTTGATTTAGGATTAGTAGGAGAAAATGGGCAGGATGTTCCAGCCCCAAATTGGAAGTAGACCTGGTTACTGCCTATTGATGGCAGAGGGGGTTTGCAGCGGGTAGGAGAGGTCTGAGTAGCTGGATTGGGTTGGGCAGATAAAGACATGAAGAGAGCAGCTGAAGGAAGAGCTGCTACCCTTCGCAAAAATAGGTCTTTGCGTTGCTTAAGCAGAAGTGTTTGACTATGCCAAAAGAAATGAAAATTTTCAAACTAGTTTTGATTAGAAAATAGACATGTTCACATGAGAGTCATGCATTTTTGTGTAAACAACGGAGTACAGAAAGAGAATAGCTGTGTAATAGGTAAGTAAATGTTAGCAAAGACCTCAAAACTGGATTCTCATTGCCGGTCCTATCTTTGTCTTTGTATTTCCCAGGCATCTTATTTGAAAGGTAATGTATCTTCTATGTGAATATATTATTTAAGAATACATAAGCATTATTTAAATTGTTTTGTTTTACCCGAGTGTAAATGTTTTTTCATGCTAAGCAATTTTGTGATGAGCTCTCTTGCATCTAACTGGGAGAAAATAATAAAAGCTATTCTGGGGTGTGAAATATAACATCTTGTGTAAATTATATATAATTGTTATTGACAAGAAACAAACTCTCTCTTATGCCCCTGAAAATATATGGGACAGCATGCAGAAAGGGCAGCATAACTGTATTATATGTCACTTTACACAATATCCCAATTACAGTAGCGTTTACGCAGTGTGCTTTCTCTCTAAAGGTACATTTTCTCCTGCAGGAAATTTCTTATAATATCACCTAAACAATATGCAATCTACTAATGATTTTTTTTCCTGTATTTTTCTGTAACTACATTTTTACTGCTTCTGTGGCATCTTGCGGTGTAGAAGATTGGTAATTACATCTAATTAGAAAAGATTAAAATGCTATGACTCAGAAAAATAATGAAACTCCACTACGTTTTATATAAGGCATAAAATCCCCAAACTACATTTTACACTTCAAATTAGTTTATAACTTGATCAACAAGGAAATGGCAATGCTTTGAATCTTTAACAGAGTATTTGTTTTCCTAGAAGTGTTTTAATATCTTTTCCTCAGACTAATTATTAAAACCAAAACTTCCTTTATTGGAGGGAAAGTTGAGTTTTATTACTTTAATTTACTTTTTAATATATTTTATGGCTCACCTTTTTGTAGTAGTGTATGTTAAATGGACTATGTTAAGGTGAAGGATGAATATTAGAAAACAGCTTTGATAAAATATAATGACTTTTTAAAAAATTACCCACTAATAGCATTTTTTTTAAATTTAAAGACCTTTTCCACTTTTATTAACTCAGCCATCAAGAAGCGGTAATAAAGAACTTTTACTCTTTATTATAGCATTAATTTTTTCCTATCATTGTTCTGGAATAAAAGTTCATTTCAGTTACAGTCCGGTTCACAAAGATGCTTGCTTTCTGCCAGCAGTTCACTCAAACATATGCAGTTTTACAGGAGAGCAGAGGGAGACATTAGACACAAATAGAATTGTGCAGTAAACACCATGTACACCATGTTCGCATTAGGGATTTTCTAGATGGAGGGAGAAAGAATGGCATACATAAAAATGTCATCTTACTTAAAAGAGTACGTTTTGCACATGGAATAGGTACGCGGTTTTCAGAATACCAAAAAATTGTATCCTGAAAGGTTCAAGTTTTAAATTGCCCTATCACATGATGATAATTCCTGCTAAAGCAGAGATGTTATGAAAACCTCCTGAGCCATCTGCCTAAAAGTCAGATACCACTGCCAGACAAATGTCTGCTCTCAGTTAGTGGTTGATGCACCATGTATCAGCTGTAATCAGACCCAATCACTGGCAGTGCGGTTTTCTAAATAGTGAAAACAAAAATGTTTAATTATATTTAAAAAAAAAAAAAAGCCCTCTAAGATTTTTATAGTTGCATATTTAAAAGCTCCTCAGTGTATAATATTTCAGCTTCAAGATTACACTTTTATAAAAATTTTCCACTTACCTATTCCTCTGAATAATAAATATGCATAAATATGATCCTAGTAATATGAATCTCTGGGAAGAGCACAGAATTATGCACACTGTTGACAGAGGCAGTGTATATTTTTACTTGTAATAATTAATTTGCAGTGGCATTTATATGCTTGCATTTTCCCTAATTGATATTTGCCCAACTCCATTGACAATATATATTATGTACTGAAAATGCAAGTACTGGGAGACATTGAAGACACAACCTATTACTGGTGCCTTAAGGGAAAAATGCGTGAGTGCTACTTTTCCAGAAGCATTCAAAACTACATTTACAAGTGAGCTGCTGTTACAATTAGGTATAGACTTCCAAAACAGGTAGAGACCGTTTCGTAATGTAATACTGTGGTCAGCATTCATTGTACTGTGCTTGAGTGAAAAGTATGGCCACTCACAGTGACATGAGGCTTTTTCCTAGTCTGCAATTTTCTTTTTTTTTTTTAATATTTATCCAAATACCTTACATTCTTTTGTGCAATAAATTTAACTTCACATCTCATAAATTTGGTTCTAGACTTGGAAACCACCTAAGTATGTTGTTGTGTGGGTTCATGGCAAAGCTTTGTCCCCAGCACGTGTCCAGTTTTCTGCTTCCACCCACTCTAGTCATCTTCAATAAAGTTCTGTTTCCGTTTTACAAAGCCCCCCATGGTTGGGATCACCATGCTGCTCCCAGTAATACTGTAACAGCTATTAAGTAGTTGAGGACCCTGGTTCATGAGGGTCCATGGCAAGACTCCCTTTTGTTCAGCCAGTGTTTTGCCCTTGCTGACCAGTTCAAGTTTTTCTCTGCCCTCCTTGTTACTACTGGAAGGATATCCGTCCTTACAATGAGTTCCTGACTCTAGGGCATGAAAAGGAGCACAATGCAAAATTATAAAGTTGTTTTCCAAGAGAAACAACTGAGAAGGCAGGATTTTTGTAGGTAAACTCAGAGGCTTAATGGCCTGTGATCTATTCTTTTTAATTTATTTTTAATTTCCCTTCACAGTATCCTTTTGATACTTGCAAGCCACGGTCCTAGTGCGTATTGGGCAATTTCCAGAAACTTGCTTCTAGCAGGTAAAGTAGCGTTTCATTCTTTCTTTGCTGAACACTTAACTAGGGAGAGAACTCTAGTTGTCTACCCTAACTTACAATATTAATACGTTAAATAATCTCAGAAGAAACTTATCCTTTGTCTCATGACTCCCACTTCTTCCTAGCGTGCAACAAAGGTCTGTGTTATCTTAGGGTTCTCCATTTACTCTTTGGCACTGGTGGTAAGAAATAGATATCTCTCCAATTTGACCCAAATTCTGACGATCTGAAAACAATTCCAAATAGTCACTCTCATCATGTTTATACCTGCATTTTAAACAAAGGCTTAAAGGGAATAGTTATTGATCATGAATGTCTTTAAAATGTTACTTCTCTAAAGCGCTCGTGAAGGCTGGGAGCTTTGCCTTGAATGTTCTAAGTAATCTACAGGCTGCGAGGGATTTTGGATTATATGAAGCTCCCTTACCACCCATAGTAAGAACGGCATATTTCAACAGCGAGGCTTGGTTAACGGCTGTCTCTAAGGTGAGGATACACAGCCCTGTCTCCCTGGGGGCCAGCTCGCCGCGTGTGTGGTGGCCTGGACCCTGGATCAGAGTGCACCACTTGATCTGTTGTGCCAAGAGGGTCGTCCTGTGAGGCCGCTTGAAACAAAGAAGAGTAACCAAAGGAAGCTTGAGAGAGATCTTGCTTCTCTTGAATAATCAGGCTGATAGCGGTGCATGGGGAACAGATTCTGAAAGAGAGGCTTTCTCTGTTACTAACAGAAAATGAATGAGAGAAGGTTAATTTAGCACTTGTTCGTACAAAGTTCTATGCATAGCTTTCCAGGAAAATCCCAGCGAAAATGGACTAATGAGACACCGAGGTGCTCAGCCGCAAGATCTAATCAGCTTTTTGGCACAGCCCAACAAGGGGCTGAGCTCTCTCAGCAGAAATCATTGCTGCTTGGAAAGGTGCTTTGTAAGCACTTTGCGAGTTTAGTCGTGTTTGCAGTATTTACCACAGGTGGCCCAAAACCCTTAGACTTTGTGGGCCATGTATGTACTATAAGCAGTGAATATTAGCAAAGAGAAATTTGCTCTAAAAGTGAAAGTGCTTGTATCCAATAATAAAATGGAAAACAGGGTTTTACACCTGCTCTTAAAATACTTCTCCACTCATTACATTCCCACAGAAAGATCTTCCTAGGTAGACCTATTATCCATTAATGGACATATTTTACCTAATGTGTGGTTTCTTTTGCAATTTGAAATGTATTAAATGAAACCCTTTTTAACTTGCAATTTAATTCATATTCAGTGGCTTTTAATTACAAATTTTATTCAATAATTTCTAAATAATGAAGTAGTTACAAACTTTAAATTAAAACATGATTTTCTCCCCCTGGTTTTCTGGCAAGAAAAACTACATAGATATGAATGAACTGATTTGTAACTAGAAAATATTTGCTGTTCCTGAAACCATGCCAGACTTCAGATTTGGTGAAGAGTTTTGTGAGCACAAAGCCATAATTGTGTAAGACAGTCTGGGAAAATACAACAAAAATCTCTGTGACTTTTCATCAAGTATTTAAATAACGTGATTTTTTTTTTTTAACGTATCATTTCCCTGACTATTGTAATGTTTTCTATGCAGGATTACTGGCAAAAATATTTGTGAAAATGACATACTAGGAGGATGTACATAAATTGGATTTTAATATTCTAAGCTTAATCAATCCTACTGGAAAACTTCATCAAAGGATTACAAATAGCCTAACAATCTGATACATTGCTGATGTTTAGATCACCACATTGACAGAAAATCCAGATGGCTTACAATTTGAAACAAATTAGTGAAACAATGTACCTACAGTGTGATTATGGTCTGTGGCCCAATTTTGCAGTTCAGGTAACTTCAAGTGTGTACTCAAAAAGAAAGCAGTTACCAGGTGAGAAAGGAAGACCCACAAAGTAGAGATCTGATGATCACCAGAAGAGGAATAATAACGAGGAACCCACAGATCTGCCTTTTCTGCGGTAAAACGGTCATTGTGTTGACTTGCTTGAGAACACGACAGATCTGGGAAGGAAAATTGAGAAGGAAATATCCTGCTAGTATTCATTTTTATTTTGAAAGAGGGGAAATATTTGGCATGAGAAACAATTTTTTTTTGATATAATGAGTGTGGCTCATGATACGTCAACAGTGTCATGTGGAAACTCTTCACCTGTGGCTGCCTCTCTGGCTGCCTCAGAAGCAGAGTACATTTTATGCTCATTGCTCTTTGTGGTTGTTGACTGTAGAAGACATGAGCAAGCAGAGTCAGAAGTACTATTGTCTTAGACCCTTGCGCATAGGGTCATCTTGACTTTTGTACCAATTACAAGGTTTGTATTTAGATAGGGATGATGAGATTTGACGTTAGCTATTTCTTCCTCTGTGGATGCAAGAGTGCGGCAGGTAAGCAACGTTCTCCTACAGCTCTTCAGCTAGTTCTGCTTCCCCTTGCTATCTTCCAGCCTTTTCTCCATGTTGCCATTTTCCCCACATAAGGCTTCAGTATATCCTCATTCGGGAATACCACTGCATCTCTCAGGGAAGCCCGTTCCCCCCGACTTTTCTTGGGTTTTGCTGTTCTGTTGTGGTGGACATGTGGACTCTGAGGACTGCAAAAAGAAAGAGCTGATCGAAGAAGTGCTTGTGGCTCCACATCTACAAGCTGTTTTTCTCTCACCAGTATGAATTTGCTTCTTTCTAGACAACGCTGTTGCTCCTCTCCTACATTAACGTACACGTATATGTGTAGAAAAAGAATCACTGTGTTGCCACAGTCGACCCCTTCCCTCATCAGCTCCCTGAATTAATTGGGTAAGTTTTCATTCTGAGGGCGCTTTGCTGCAAGTCTCAAAGTATAAACTTAATGTGAGACTTCAATACAATGTCAAATAGATTACAATCTAGTCATTTTCTGAGCTGTGCAATTAAAAGGGATTTAACCGCGTTGTGGCCTACATTTGGTGTCCTTACTCATTAGTCAGGCTCCAATCGTGCCGTGTGTTCACTGGAGGTTGTAGGGAGGGAGGAGCAGGCAGAGCAAGTCCTCAGATCTCCGAGAATGGTTGCCCTTAGGACATGCTATACTATAATGTGATGAAGAAGAAATATAAAATAATGTCAAGCAGAGGAAAATGCACAGCTCCCTCGCTGTTTAAATGAAGAGATTAGACAAGGCAAAATAGCCTCTAGGACTATGTGCGTCTTTGATCTTTCTCAGACCCTGGGCTGCTTGTACGTTTCTCTTGTTAAACTGTAAATAACCCAAATCGATGGACTTAATATCAAATCAGTTCCAGCATACAGTAATAAATGCTAAACAATTCCCAGCATGTATATTGTTATGTTGACTGGGAGAAAACCATAGATGCATCATTTTCCTGATGAGCTCGTAGATAGATGCCAACTGCTCAGCACATACAGAACTGATTTTAGTAGCATATAGAATTGCAGATAGGCTTTTTTTTGCCTTAGAATGAGTCAAAATGGCTTCTGTGGTGTCTTCTGCTAGATGACGTTAGCTCAGTCAATTGAAGAAACAAGAAAAAGCACTATGTAGCTCATCAGATTGTTCCGAAGCAGTTCAGCTCAGAAGTAAGACAAAGACCTGGAGTACAATGAGATGAAGAGGGAGGGAGAAAGGCAAAATAGGTACTAAAACCCTTAAATCACAGAAGAAAGTGTCTGGCCTTGAAAATGCCGCTCCAATATTTACATAATCATTAAGAGCAGATTTAGTGTGCTTGTAGTTTTTCCAATAGGAAGTTTGATATGGTAAGGTTAAAATAGAGCCTTCTATACCTGTTTGCTAATGTTCATCAAACGGTGGGAAGCATGTTTCCTTCTGCTCGCTCAGTGGAGCCAGGCATTTTCACAGAGAGCTAAGCATAATGTTTTACATTGCTGAAGCATGGGCATACATTTTGAATAGAAGATATGCTGTGGATTTCCTTATTTTCAAGAGGACAGTGAGATACAATATATAGTAAAAGACAGATGCGAATGTGCAGTATATAGTACTGTAGAGATGCATGCAATATTTGTAAGTGAAGTTTTCTTTTCAAATGCGGCATAGTTCAGGAAGGAATCTAAATGCAGTTTCATTATACACGAGGGGTACAAAATCTGATAATTTCCTTTTCCTTTTTCTGGCATCAAGCAACTTTTTGCCTGCAAAGGTGAGCTCCTTACCATGATTCTGTGCGCTCCTGATTCTGCTCGCTTGTGCGCTACTCAGCTCCTCTTCTGTTCAGGTTTAAGCCCTTCAAAGTATTTCTTCCAGGACACAAACTCATTAGCACAGTACAATGACAAAGTCGATAATTCACAGATTAAGTTTTACCAGCTGGTTAGAAGCCCAGATTAATAGGTATGTGTTGTATATTACATTAACAGCAATTAACGAGTGGTAATCCTAAAGATTATTAGTGGATGTGAAGACTGTTTTTCTATTTATGCTATTATAACTTAAATATGAACAACGCAGTTCAGAGCCAATGCTTGACTTGCATCTACACAACTACCGTGTTAATGAGACTGACATCCATTTCTTGTTGTGCCCTTCGCAAAAATAGAAAACATTGGCTAATGCTGAGTGACAGCAATTAGAAGTACTGCTTTCATCAGATGACTAAGATTTGTAGTTATGTGTTTTAGGGCCCCAATCCAACAAATTACTTAAGAGCATGGTTAAAGTTAAGCTCATGCTTAAGAGCTTTTCTGGATCAGGGCCTAAGATAGGAATACTCACATATCATGACTCAGAAATATAAGTTAATTTTCTTAAGAGCTGTTAGGGAAATTTTGTCCTCCAGTACAAAAAAGAGTTATGGTAGGTTGTTTGGCATGAGATAGTCTCTTTATCCTAAACAGCAGCTACTGCCTACAGTGGGAGACAGGATATTAAAGCTGGTTGGGTAGACAATTTGACATTGCGCTGCAAATCCTACACTGTTCATAAAATAAAATTAAATGTGTCCCTATGCAGTGTGGTACTCAACTGTTTATTGAATAACTCAACTGAGAGTCATTTCAAACAAGCATCGTAACTTTCCGAGACTTTGGCAATACATAATCTTAATGAGGGTGAGTTAAATGTATATGTGAAAGGAAGAGAAACCTCAGAGGTTTTCTAATCAAGTGTTTGTCAAGCTGTTTTATGTAAATTGTTGATAGCCTGAAGAAATTCAGTCGGTTTCACTGGTAGGGTAGGATTATGCCTTACTGTTTAACGTTTCCATTTTCACACAAATGTTAACAGAAGTTTCATGGATAAATTGTGGTTTTATTGAAGTAAAAAAGCAAAGTCTCCCTGACCTTAATTGGGCACAATTTCCCCTTGAGAATTTGTATTCTCAGCGCCCTTCTCATAATTCAAAAATAGAACAAAATGAGTAACTCAAAGCAGACTACAATGTGACAGTAAAATTCAATGCAACACCAATATATCAGACAACTAAAAAAACACTTATTTGTCTCGCCCTCTGACAACGTCCCCATTCTTCAAATTCTTCTCATTTTCAAAAGCCTGAAGAGAAAAGAAGAATTTAGCAGCATGAGCTAGAAATCATCAGAAATACAAGCTGAGACGGGAGGAATTTCAGAGCTATGCAACCACTAGAGAGAAGCTTCTGATTCTCTGCTGTGTACAGCCCAGTTTTAAACATTTAGTTTGGTCCCAAATAGCTCTAAATCTACTGTCCTGAATATTTGATCCAATACTAAATCACTCAGATTTGCCCCACTTGCACAGACAACTCCATGTAAATATAATTCTGATGAAATTTTCTCTGAAATGTACTATATAATTTCCCTTTTATTACCTTCTTCATATTCATTATGTTTGAATAGCTCACCCTGGAGAAGTCTTAAAATTCTCATTAGGAGGTTTCATTCCTTCCTTTGTTTGGTGTTTCTCTAAGCTGTATATAGAGATGTATCATGATGCTCCTGATAAATCAGCTGCAGTAGTGTCTGAATTATTGTAGATTTTTTCCCCTGAATTCCCACCAATCGGTAAACCTTTTTCTATTACTCTTATACAGATCTGAACACAATATTGTAGGATACTTTGTCATTTCTTAAAGGGAAGCTACTGAAAACACTGCCAGAAGTCGGCCTTAGACTGTGTCTGTTGGAAATATAATGAGAAATTTTCAGGTCTAAAAACCCCCTCTTTTTTGTTATTAAACCAAAGTGAAATAGTTACTGGAATATTCTATTTTTGTCTAACATTCATGGTAATTTTTACATAAATAAACCAAGGAGGAATGCTATTTTTGTGCCATTTAAGTTGACATATAGCTAGAAAGAGTTATTGCTTGTTAGTACACTGCGCCTCGAAAGTCAATTTCCCTTTTACAGGCAAATGGAAGGTAAATCACTTTATGCCACTTTGCTGAGAGCAAGGAAAGTTTAAAATAATATTGTCAATACAGTACGACCCTTTCCCTTCCATCAACTCTGATGTCGTGTTGGATATTATGTTATTGTTTTGTAATTCCCCTAAAATGATTGACGTATGAATCATTTTTACTTTGACCCGGGAGAAATTGGCAAATGATAGGCTTGTCCAACACATTTGTCTTCTGAATAGCAGAAAGTATAAAACAATCTAAAAATATTCTTAAATGATGCCTCTCTATATGCAATGCAACTAAGGGAAGCAATGACCTAGTACTGTACTTTGAGTTATGCTTAAATGTAACATTAACGAGCATGCTTATTTGCTATGAAACCTGACAGTAATGTAGGTGCCCAATGTCTATGAAACTCTACTGTAATACCTCAGACATATCTGATGTGGCAGTTACCACTGAAAAAATAAATATTTTCCAACAGTGGATCGCATAATACTTTCTCCTGATAGTTGTAAATAATGGTGGTATCAAAGGCCCCAGTTTTGTTATAGGACTTAGGAAGCAGATCCTTTGCAGGGCACCGAATATCTTGTGGCTTTTGGGTACTCTCTTTACATCAGAGTGTTACTGCCGGTGACTGGCAGTCCTGCACTTTCTAGCGTGTTCCCATAATAAAATTAACTGTCCTAAAAACAGTAAGGTTCTGCTTCTTTGGGTTGTTCCCTTTCAGATGGTTTTCTTTTGAGGGAGCATGAATTGTATCAACAGATCAAATGGAATTTGACAAGAAGGAAGCAGACAGGTGGGAACTGGTATCCTACCGCTGCCTTTTGCACCCAGCTGCCTCAAACTCAGGCTATTTTCTGAATAAAGAGCCAAGCTTGAATAACTCTTGATAAGTGACTAAATATATTTTCCAGGTACGCTGAGAAAGGGCATTTCCCAGATTCAGTGCAACCTGCTTTTAATTACACAGCATAGAAGGATTTAAAGGATCAAATCACCACAGATTTGCTTTTCCAAGTTACCTTCTTAAATCGGCTTTACAATAGACTTACATAGCCTTCAGATATGCAGCAAGAGAATAAAACTAAACGCTTCTGATTTCCAAATCATCGTCATTTAAAAAGCTATAATTCATATTTAATGAAGAAGAAACAGCAGAAAAAGCATCTAGAAGCATTTCACAAGCAGCTCTGAGAACATTAAGTTTTTATCCTCTGCTAAAAGCCCTTCACCTTATTCTTTCATTTTATAGGCTGATGCAACGTGTTTGGAAGAAGCTGGATGTTTTTAGAGCATTATTAAATTATAAAAGGGCTAATATTAGAAATAAATGATAGTTTAGATTAAAATGGTATGGTTGGAGATTTTCCTGAAATGTACAAAGAACGTTCATTTCAGTGAAAGTAATTTATTGCAAACAGAATAAGAAACAATAACAAAACTATATGCCACTAACCCCGATTATAAAGAATAGATCTTAACAGACGCTCCCTGTTTTTAACGTAATTACTAAATTAGGGGATGAAAGGAAAGCAGTGGATACGGATGGATTTCAGTAATGCGTTGTTAAAATGTGATGAAACCTTTCTCTCACAACTGATTTGGAGCTGCTTGAGTATGAACATCATAATGTGCTTTGCAGGCTGACTAAAAGACCATAAATGAAAGTTAATGAGAACTGGCAAAGTATTGTGGGTCTGATGGGGAATGATAGGATATGAATTAGTTGAAGTCTTATTTTAAAACCCTCAATTGTAATGTGGACGACAGTTCTGTCAATTGTAGGTGATAATAAATAGGGAGGAGCTGAAAACGCCTGCAAAGACAGAGCAATAATATAAAGGAGATTTACAAGAATAAAATATGTGCTCTGAAAAATCATTAAAGGAAAAAAAAAGGTAAGTTAATATATCTAGGGATCACAGCAGTCAATCTGAGAATGAGCCTGTTCAGCTGAGTATGCACTGCAAGAGAAATCTGGACTGTAATGGTGGTAGAATGGCATTATTGTGGTAGATGAATATTATTCCTAAGTTTGCTAAGCAGGATAACCATGACAGGAAGCACATGGTGTTGCAGAGATTCTTCTTACTAGAGGGATGTGAGTAGCAGGTACAGGTTACTCGGCAGCACCAAAGGCCAGTCTCTGACGGTGTCCAGTAGCAGAAAGGAAAAGCATACAAGAATATAAAGCAAGTATCAAGTGATGCTCATTCCCAAAGCTTAGGAATCATGAGGGCTAGCGAATTCCTGAGATGAAATCATGCAGCTCCTAAACTGCCATGTGGTTTTGTATTTGTGGAACCTGTTCCACCGTTTTGGAACCACTTACTTCCTGGCTTTCGCAGTATCAAAAGGCTACAAGTAATTCAACAAGTATGGTGTAAAAAAAAAAAATATATTTATTTAATTTAATCTTTCTACTTGATAATCTCACTGATCACCTCCTAATTCTTGTATTATGACAACTGGTGAATCGTATTCCTTATTCAATTTCTCTCTGTTATTCATGATTTTATATACTTCTGCTGTACCACTTCTCTATTTTCTGAGCTGAATAGTCCCTGTTTGTTTAATCTTTCATTTTCTGTAGGCTGTTTCCTATTGCTAATCATCCTTGTCACCTTATGTATAGCTTTTCTATTATTTGCCATCCAAGTTGGAGGGACTGTACTGTGCACAGAATTCAAGACGTGGATGCATAATTTTGTTTTCTGTATTGCTTTCTTGGTAGTTAGTAATATTCTATCTATGTTTTGACCAGAGAGTGGACATTTTCAAAATATTCCTCCCACAGACTCAAAGAGCACTTCCCTTAGGGGTAAGAGCAAAACTGAACTCTTCTCTGGCTGCGGTGACTGAAAGCTGCTGTTCCCAATGATGGGATGTATATGCGAAATGAAGTATGGTTCCTATTGGACGTGAACTGCAACTACTGGACATGAAAACAACTATTAAAATGGGGTGTGTTTCCCCCCTTTGTTAGTTCTTTCATAAGAAAGGTTATAAGCTGGATAATCTTGAAGGCAGAAATATCTTTTCATCACTTGAGCGTTATTTCCAGTAAACATTATTTCAGGCATTTGGGGGTGAGAAGAATGAAGAGGAGATTTCTAATGCAAATAGGGCTGCTGCTGGCCATGTATCCTATGTTATGCAGATAAGCTCTCAAGTGCCAAATTCATTGGCAATCTAGGAAAGTATATATAGTTCAATATAATATCTGTGATTTGCAACCGTTTTTCAGGGTTTCACTCTACCCAGTCTGGAAACAGTGTGAAATTAAAATGCCTTGAGATCAGAGGAGCACAAGGAAAAATATGATTCAGAACTTCTTCTTTCATGATGTTGTTTGTTTACTTCTTGAGCTCTAGCTATTGAAGGGTTTGTCATTCATATTAAGGGATAAAACAATTTTACTAAAGTCTAACCTAATTTCTTAACACCGTATGACTACATGGTAGCCCTGTGGTCGATTACTATGAAGTAATAGATTATTATAGATTCATATTAGATTTAATATAGGATGCTACCTGATTTATATTAAATCTAGATTCTGCTTCTAACTTTTCCTTAAGTGTAAAGGAAAAAGGTCTCTTTGTATTTGTTAACAATTCTAAGAAGGATAGCTTGATTAAAATGTACAGTCCCTCAGATTTATGCAAAAAAGGTGGCACAGCATGTTCTTTTGTGGGCTAGGATACACTTTTTTCTACTGTAAATGTCTGCTCATGAGAAAAGAGAATACTGAACTCTACAAAAATGTGCTCAGATGTAAATTTCAAATTATCTGCCAAAACCAGATTAGATTGCCTAAGTAAAGTAGTGCTACAAAAATGAAGGTGTTTATGAAAAGTTCCATAAGCAATGGTAGAAGAGACATTGTCACTTCACAGAATCACAGAAAGGTTGAGGTTGGAAGGGACCTCTGGAATTCATCTAGTCCAACCCCCCTGCTCAAGCAGGGTCCTCTAGAACATATTTCCAAGGATCGCATCCAGGCAGGTTTTGAATATCTCCAGGGAAGGAGACACCACAACTTCTCTGGGCAACCTGTTCCAGCGCTCGGTCACCCTCACAGTGAAGTAGTAGCTTTTGTAGTAGCTTTAGCAATGTCCCTTTAATAAAACTTAATCTTAGAGTCCAAGATCATCTAAAATGCAATATTTTTATTTAATATGACAAAAAATAGTAGCAATTTCTAAATATGAAGTGTGGATGGTTCATATTTTTTAACTCAACACTTTGCACCATGGTTTTTTAAGAAGTAGTTTTGAAGTTCATGGGGGAAAAACTGCCCACCAGTGTAGCGCTAAATGTGTATTCACAGTTGCAAAACTGTGTGTTTCCCAGGACTATTGCAAATCCCACTGGTATATGTAGAAGTGATTGCTTAAATATATAACTAACCATTAGCACAGGAAATCACTTACTCTGGACATGAGATTATTTTGAGAACAGCGTATTATATGCAGGTTCCTACTTTTATTCAGACCTGAGGTTTTCTTTCCTATTTGTTGTCCTTCATGTGATTATTGCCGCAAGCAATAATAAGAAAATCAAATTTCTAGCAAACCGCCTGTTTGTTCCTAATTCAGGAACTGCTGGACTCATTATTTCCAATCAAATCTGCAGGCTCTAGAATTCAATATGTCATCTAAGGTTATTCAAATAAAAGACAGTCAGCATCAAGCATGATGGGAGTTTTATGACTTTTGTGCACATTAAATGGCTTTTGCAGCAATTCTTGTCAATGACCTCTGGCAGAACTATTGGTAAGAGGTTGATTACTCACTATAGAATTTCTGCTCTTATGCCTACTAAAAGGCAAAGCAGACCTGCTGAGAATAAGTTCCTTCTCCTTGCTGTTTCTTGCAAAGACTGGGAATCTACATATGCATGGTATTAAAGGATGCTATTTCCTAACTGAAGGGGAGTTGGAGTCATATTCAATTACTTTTCTATTTCTCCCTTCATTTTCCTGATAAAATGACTCCGTAAATATTCTGCAATGTATGTCAAATTCTGATCATATTTAAATTTTACTATTGGAAGACTTTTACAAGAATATCATAAAGGTACAAGTCACTTTCCCATTGCTTTTTTTATGGGCACTTTTACTACCTACCGACTTTTAACAAAAGTCTATCATCTGCTCTGTAAGCATTTAAACCAAAACATACTACTTCCTGTAGTATTTTCTCCATCAAGCTCATAAATAATAGGAAGTCCTTGTTCTGCAAAGCACATTTCTTATTTTTTAGGTAAACATGTATAAATCAAAAAATGACTTGGTGAAAACAACGTCCCCATCTGCAGGAACATATAGTGTACTCGTCTTCCAAGAAAAATGCTAATCTTGCCATGATTGCAAGACAAATAATCCAAACCCCTCTGTGAAGACATTTTCCTGAATTACAGTAGTTTGAATTTGTCCTCCAACAAATGGGCAGATGTTGGGGTTTTGCAGTTTTGTTTGTTCACTCTCCTCCCCCCATGAGGAATAAATCAAGAAGAAATGACAGCAAGTCGCACAATGCCTCCTTAACTTTGGAAATGAATGAGTTACTTTACCTGAAATTTGCTTAAAAATATAGCCTGTAGATTCCCAGGATGAAAATAGCTGATGTTTGGACAGTTATTATAATTTATACAACATTCCTGCCCAGCACCTTTTGTATCTTTGGTGATGCTGCGGCTCTAGTCAGCTCCCTTATGTGAGAAGCGTGCAGCAAGGCTGTCTCAGCAAGGGCAGAGCTAGGCACAAGGGAGAGCATGTGGTCCTCAAGGAACATTAATGTCCGTATATGTGCCGTTCTCCAGCTGGATCGGTGGTGAAGCTGTAATTTTGACATTTTCCTGTCACTTTTTTGGGTGACTTTCAAGTAGCTTCTTATAGCTTGTTACACAGATTTAGGTCTATGTAGCCCCTCATCCTTGTGTGTTTATGTACTTACTCTTGATGTTCAAGGATGTAGAGCTCTTTGCGCTTGTGTGTGAAGGAATATTTGTTCTCAAAGTATTGAAAGTAAGATGAGAGGGGACCATTTACCACAGGATTGCATCCTTGTCTGTCGTTTAGTTGACATAAAAGCTAAGACACCTTGCAAGACACAAGGGTGAAATGTCTGATTCATTGGAAACAAGCTCTAATAACTCATGAAAAACAGTCAGATGCTAATTTTAGGGAGTCTGTCACATGCTGTACCAGAGAAATGTGATGAATCATAACAGTGAATAACACCTTGTACTGACATAGCACCTTTCATTTTAGGTTCTCAAAGTACCTTACAAATATTTAGTTATTTAAAGCTCACAACAGGCTGGGGAGGTAGATAAGCATTAATTTACCTTGTGACAGATAGATAGTTCACTATGGAATGGGATTTGTAAGATGGTGTTGCTGCTCTGTAAATCTACTTATGACAGATGGAATACGCTCAGTGAGGCAGGTCTTGACTTTCACTCTGTGGGGGTGGAGAATCCCGTGTCAGTACACAAAGTGAATGAAGATGTTTTGGAGCAGGATTTTGGAACTATGTCAAATGATGGAGAGTCCTGCTCTATAGCAGGCCGTGAAGGCAAGTAAAGGATTCAGCCCTCCCTTTCCTCAACTAATTTCCCCAGGATTCAGCCAGGATTTTTGACTCGCGTGCTTGAGAGTGCTATCTTTTCCCCATATTGATAAGCAGTAATATTTCTGAAGTCTACTAACAGATACATAGCTAAAGTTCAGCTGGGTTTCAGGCCAATTTTATAAATTGCCATTTGGGTCCATCTGGGCTTACAGGATCATTCCAGTCTTCAGTTGTTCATTAGCTAAAAACCTGCTCTTAAAAATGACCATTTTATATGTCATTAAATAGAGACACTGACACATATTTCACTCAAGGGTAAACGCGATCTATCAGCAATCCCATCTGGCTCTTTCCTCGAGCTGCTTCGCTCCACAATTCTCCTTCATGAGCAGCTCTTGGTGGAAAGTAATTTAATGAGTTCTTGCAATTCCTGGCCCTGGCTCTTGGCAAGCTGATCTTAGACTGGATTTCTGTGGGAAATCTCCTTGTTCTGGGCTACTCAACGACCTTCTCAGCTGCACTTTTGCCTCCTGAACGTGCCCAGTTACTCTCCTAGAATTTTCCTCTGTGACCTTTGCAATCTCAGCTAATCTGTCAGATGCAGCTCAGCAATAGCCTCTGGCTTAGAGGCATAACGTTTCCTGGAATTACCAGCTATTTTCCATCAGGCAAAATGAAGCATTACTTAAACACAAGAATATGTTTCCCAACGCTCTGTCTTATGCTGTAGTACAAATAAATGCAAATCAAGTTTGAATTATTCATGAACAGTGTTTTTAGCTTTTTCTAAAACTTCTGTGTTGGTATTTTCATAACCGAACTATTCCAGTCTGTTCTGATAGGAAAAAAAATTTCACACGTTAAACAGAAAGCACTATGTCTTAGCTATCGTAACCCTCACACATTTTATTACCTAGCTTGTCTATCTAACAGCAGATGGATGACCAGACAATATTCATGTTCTGTTCCCTCTGTAATCTGCTATGGAAACCAACAGAATATGTTAGCGTTATGACTTGAGAGGTTTCTGTTTATTTGAAATTAGACTGACCAAAACCATGAATCGTATATTTTAGGAGCAGCCTAATTAGTAAGGGAACTGATAGATGGAGAGTGGCTTGATTCCAGCTCTCTCCCGCATTTATCTCCTTCCAGTGTAGTCAGGAATGATGGAAACAAACATGATACAGTTTTGCTTGGTGGATAAATAAGTGCTATGCAGATTAATTACATTAACTTGTATGCTATTATGGTGTCAGTGTCTTTGGACTGTCTGACAGCACTTGAGTTATCCTGGGTGAACTCAGAGTGTCTTCATTTAAGACCTTAGGCTCAACAAATTTAGCTAATTTTAAAATTAGACTAGCTCTGAGCCAATAATGTTGAAATTTAGTCTCCAATGTCTGCTCCTGTGTCACCAATATGCAGAAAATTGGGGATGAAAAGAAAAAGGGTTGTGAAAAATTCAGAATTTTAAAAATTTGTGTTCCTGCATGGAATTAAAATGAAAATTTCCACATTTATTTTTAAAGGGGAGCTCAGTCAAGGCAGATACAATTCAGAATATCCAGTTTTATCCAAAAAAACTAGAATCTGCCATTTTCAAGTCCCTCTGCTCCTGGATGGGAAATCCCTAATTACTATTCAAGGGTTTCTTTCTGAGACCTTTGTGTTGAAATGTTCAAAGAAGCAGACATATTTTAATGAAACCTCTGTCGTCTTAGACAGAAAAAACAAAACTTTGATACATTTTGTGATGACAGAAAAGTACAAATGTTTTTCCAAAAGTAAATAAGTTTACTAAACTAATGTTCTATACCAATTTCCCTCTATCTTTCAGAGATCTAACAGGAGACCAGCTATCTATTTCTTTTTTAAAGTTTAGCCCTTGTAAAAAGACTTGTGGAACATAAAAGACACTTGAGAAGATGAAACTGGCTGGAACTATAATGGGAAATTCTCCTTTTAACAGCTGTGACTTTTCTGATCAGATCCAAAGCATGAGAGAGATTCTGCTGATGGCCTGAACTTGAAAGACTCCGTCCTTTCTCTGCTTTTCCAGGGTACTCTGCTCTAATTATATTCCACTGACTAAAGGCCTGAGGAAATCCGGTCACTACAATAAACTGCAGTGTCATATACTATATCATCCAGTCCATCAAGATGAGCATCAAATATCTGAAAATGTTAACCAAAAAGCAGACATACAAATCTCTTTTTAAAAATGTTTTCATATGTTATTTAACTTATAGGGCTGTTATACTAACTTAGGTATGGAGTAGTAAATATATTCGTAATTTCATAAATTAAGTTCTAGGTAATACACTGTAAGCAAGCCTGAAAAGCTGAGAAATCTGTGAGCTTATGCTGTTTGATCAGTAGGTAGATGGGACTGAGATACGTAATACATATTAGAGAATGTAGGAAGAGTTGTGGGGGAGTAACTGAAAGGTTAACACAGTGGTCCCCTCTTCCAGACTCTGATTTCTAAAGTTTAGACGTTAAACTGCTGGGCGACGTTTTTCTTCACTAAGCCCCAAAGCCAGAGTGAAGATATTTTAGGGAAAGTTGTAAGGTTTTGTGGTTTGTAGCTCTTTCAGGTGTTGGGATGATTTTATGAGTTTGGTGTTATTGGATGACTTATTCAGCTTGGAAAATAAACACTCTGCAGTCTTTGTTTGTTTTACAGATGGAGTGAGAAATACACAGCCCGGGGAGCTGGATCACATCCCTGACTTCACTTAACGCAGCCACGAGGTCTTCCTGCATTAGTACTGGATAAGAGCAAGGTGGGTTTTAATGTGTGTCCTGCCAAACGTGACTGAAAGAGGTGTTCAGCTTTTGGCAAAGAGGAGGTTCCACATCCGTGCCTTAAAGCCTGAAACTCCAGAAAAATCCATACTGAGTGTGGAAAAGCAGACAAGGAAGGATGATTCAAACTGTACTACACAACGGAGAGCTTAGATGGATTCTGAGTATTTGAGGCTTAGGCTCAAAACCCGCTTAAGTCACCCGTGAAAACAAATTTGTTATAATGTCAATCGTAGAATCCGTTTGGGCTCGTTATGCCGTAACCATAAACTGGATAATTTTTGTTTCAAGGAGGAGCAAGAATTTTCCTGCTAAAATTAGTATTAAAGTACATTGCCAAGAGCAATGTGAAATGGCTGTTGTGCATTAACTTCCCCTAAACTTTGTCCTTGCGTAGAAGCCTTAGAATGTCTGTAAATCATCCAGTTTGATATATATGACTTAAAAATATGATTTTAATGGGTTATGTATGTAATATGGATTTGCAGCACAAGATTGAACTTCTTCCAGAATATGCAACTCCTAACAGGAACAAAAGGGATATTTAGTAGCTCAGTTTTAGCAGAATTTGTTGGTTTTATTTTGTTTTATTGGAAAATGCCAGCTTACAAGTCAAACACTTCACGAGGAAAAAAACAAACAAACAACTAATGGATCTGTTTTGGGCAAAATTTCCTAAGATCTAGGTGGAGATAGACCTCACAGAAATTACTTTATATATTTAAAGAAAAAGAAACTGAAGTTGCTCGGTGAGATTAATTACATTAGGACTCGTATGAAAGAAAGACGGACAAAAGAGGCTGCATCCTTCCTCCAAGCAGAAACAGCAAAGAGATTGACCTGGGCCTTGCACATCTCAGAAGTGATACAACCAGCTGATAAAAACTAGTGTTTCTGTCAGAACTAGTGTTCCCTGTCTAAGAAAGATTTTATTATTAAGAATTAAATTGCTCCCCAGAAGAGATTTTGACCATCAGAGAAAATGGCCCTCAAAAGTCAATAGTTCACTTTAGCAGTCCACTTTGGGTGTGAAATGGTCCTGGTAAAATCTTATATTAGGTCACAGAAAAGGGAAATTTTCAAAGCACCAGCTTTTTTTTGCTGACTGGGATTATTATCTATATATGTATAGATATATATGTTTTAACCTTTTATTGAGGATGTCTTTTTCTTAAAATGAATTTGAAGTTCTTTGGTGCTAAAAGTAATTATAATCATTTTGATTTGTAGCTGCTACAGTTTTGACTCATTGTTTGGAAAGCTGTATACAATTTGGAGGAAAAAAAGGTGTGTGTGTGTGTATATATATGTGTGTGTGTATATATATGTATGTATATATACATATACACACATGCTTATTTGCCGTTTATGCAGAATATTATTATTGTTTCAGTAGTTAGAACTGCTCATCACACCTGACAGTATTAAATAACTTGAAGGGAAACATTTATTATGTGATTGACTTTCTGGGCAATTAAGATTTAAATGAACTGTGATCCTGCAGAAAAACGATGTGTTTATTTCCCCTGTTGTTTAGAAAAAACCAAACACACACACTCTGCACAGGATTAGCCAGTGTTTTTCTCGCTTCACAATACCATTCCTTTGCTTTTCTCAGCCAAGAACGATTACTTACTGTTCTGGCTGATGGCATGTTGTGTATAGAGAAGAGTCTCCAATGTCATAAAATTAAGACTGTGAGAAATTAAATCACAAATGCGTAGTTTACCAGAGCACCCAAATTAATGTCCAGCCTTACAGTTTTGCCTGTGCAGGTGGACACTGGCCCCTCTATGTCCCCTCGGTGAGGCCAGGAGGGCTTTGCGGGACTCCGGCTGTCCGTTGGCACACAGCCTGCTACTGAACTGCGGCTTCGATTTGTTTCTGGGTAGGAAGCTACTGGGTAGCACCTGGAGACGGCTTCATCCCTGTGGTATATTTGCTATTTTTCATTCATTTTTCTGAAAGGCAATGACAGCTGTTCTGCACTTTTGTGATAACTGTCTCAAATTGGACTTTCTCACCTGGTGCTTTCTTACATTATTTCAACCATTATCATCTCCTTGTAATTATTTTAAATAGGTTTTTATTCTCTAGCTCCTCGATCTCTGCCTGTGAAACAGGAGGTGGTGTCAGATACGTGCTAACTTAGCTAAAGCTGTCAAAGCATTACCCATTTGGGGCAGTTTCTATTACGCTACATTTTTTCAACAAGCTATTAAATTATCTGGTACTGTCTCTTTGTTGGAAACCGCAAAGAAATGAATATCATTCTCAGTGACTTTTAATAAAAACTGAAGAATGATGATAATGGTTTTTAAGTACTTGTACTATAGCCCAGCAGACCACTTACGTAATTGCACTGTATGTGTTTTGTTCATGTTTTGATTAAGAGGTGACTAGGCAATGCTCATACTGTAGAACTCAGTGCAATGAATTGGATGGGTCTTGGATAACGCCATCAGGTTGCTTTTTGTTGAGCTTTGGCTGTGCGGTATTTTCCTTTACCCTATTTAAAAGTGTCTGTAGGAATTACTAGATCATGGGAAGTATGAACATAAACAATATGATACATGGATGACAGACGTTTCCCATGAGACCGGGTTCCCCTCGATTTGTGTGCAACTCTCCTGAAACCAAGTGTTGTTTCAAATTCAAGCACAGAGTGGGATCCTTGGAAATTCATTCCTTTTTGAATGATTTAGCTCCTGGCTATGAGTGAACAGGTAATATACGAGTCAGTTTTGAAATAATGGACAGTACGTAGAATTGCATATTTTTGACAAAAAACCTGATGGCTATAATTTCAGTTCCCTCTAAGTCTCTGAATATGGCCTGGCCTGACCTTCAAAATAAATTTTGGGGCCATGTATCCATGAGAAGTACCAATTAAAACGTTTGCTTATGTCACTGTGGGGTAAAACTCAAATCAGTGTTTTATCGATGACTGATGCATTTTCTTGCGTTTCAGGGGTTGCGTATATCTCTCCTTTCCAATCTGCCTTGCTGCATCTCGAGAAGGGTGAGAAGCCCCCACGCTGTGGCACGAGACTCAGAGACCCTGGGCTGGGCCAGCTCAGCCTCCACCCCGCCTGGTGTCCCTCGTGTCCCATCCCAAACATGGGCCCACAGGGGGCACCTGCGACAGCCTGCAATAACAGCGCGGGTATCTAGTATTATTACTTTTTCAGCCTCGAGGATTAGCACCTCAGGGACTTCCTGCACCAGAAATGTCTGTTGTGAGCCAATTTAAGAGGTTAGGAAGAAACTCTTTCAATAACTACCCCCCTTAGATTTCTTATACCTCCCTCTGAAACGTATGGTAATGATCATAGGCAGAGCCAAGGTATAGGTCAAGATGAACCAGTCAGTGGTCTTGACTCAGTTTGACAATTTTGTAGTGTAGCCCTGTCTTTCTTCAGCTACATCTTCGTTTCTCCTGTCTGGGACCAGAACTCTTCTCATATGACTTATTAAACATTAATAATATATTTTAATATATTTGTACATTTAGTATTTTGCAAGTTCTGCTCTTTATCAAAGTTGTTTCGCTAATATGTATCTAAAAGAACTAACTATCCAAAATTAAGGGAACTTGTGATGAAAGGAGGAAATTAATAAGCTAATGTAAGTAAGCAAGGGAACAAGTAAAGGACATTTCTATGTGTTCAGTTGAATCAGCATGTTATCTTTTTAACTATACAACAAATACCTGATATCTAGCTAGCAGGATTAGTACTAGCTGTTACAGACAAGATCTGGACATACTTTTCACTACTGTTGCACTTCTACTCATGTCCATAAACTGACTTTTAGCTTACACCAGAGTATAATTAGGATGTATTTCTCTAAAGGGCAAATGGGTTATTTACTGCATAAACAAATTGCTTGTGAACTCTGTGCTGTTTTTGTCCTTTCCTATATATACCTCTGATGAGTTTGCAGACTGGCTGAATTTATAACTTTGAAGTTGTTATTATTCAATAAGTGAGATTTCTACTAAATCTTTTCGCTGAATTAGTGAGGATAATTAATTGATGAGCCAATTTGTTTCCAGCAAAGAATTGCTAAGCATATACACTAAGTGCAGAGGGAATCAAATATTAAGACACTAATTTCATACGAAAGTGCATCACTTTGTGATTATACTGAACCTGGTACAGTCCCTGATATTTAATTAATATTACCGATATCATAACAGCTGAAATCACACTAAGACTATAAAGATATATTGATACAATACAAACTTAATAGAATGAAAGCTGAAATGAAGGCAGTGCAATCTGTTTATTGTATTCATATTGAACTGAGAGCAAACTATATTGCATACCTTGTTTTTATTTTGAAAAAGAAACTTTTGCTTCTGGTTGCTTCCAAACTTCTAGGAAACATTGAAAGATACAATTTCATTACGCAGAACTTTGTGCAGGGGATCTGTCAGGTGATAGGTCTACTTGAGGCTGTATTGAGCTGAGTGCTGTGGGCAATCCTTCTGTGGGTATAGATAATGCTGTTTTTTTTAATCCCTCGCGTCCTTTGTCCTCAAGGGTCAGGTGGTTTTCAGGCATCCCAGGAAGAAAGTCCTCCTTTATTTCAGTGCTTTACATTGTCTTTTAATTATGAGTAGCTTATGGTTCAGATTTACTGTCCATCCACAGCACAGTTGAGCTGGTCAGGTAAGGAAAATAAAAAAAGAGGACAAGCTCAAACACACCTGAAATTTTCCTCTCATCTTGCCTCCATTTGTGTTTTCACAGTAATATGAGTCTGTGCATGCCTTTGCCTTCCTTTCTCTCCTGGAGGCTGTGTTATGCTAGCGAAGCAAGTAAAACAGATACTTGGAGGTTTGCAGGATCTGTTACTTTGAGAATGAAGATGTCAAGGGTAGGGACCTGTCGTTAGGCAGAGATTCACAGATGCCTCTTTCTGACCAAAGGACGATTTTTGTGCTGAGGGCCAGCAGATTCAAATCATATAGATTTATCCTCATTCTTTCCTTTCTACGCATTGGAGATGCGAGCTCTGCAGATGACACTGTGTACTTCCCATGCATCCTCCGTGCAACGTGGGAGGCCGAATTCCTATTACATGCTACTGCAGGGAACCATCTTGCACCAATTTACTCCTTAGACAGATTTTCCCCTTAGTGAGCTGGTATCAAAGACCCCAGTCATTCTGAATGCAAAACACACTGTATTTCAACTCCTAGGAAATGGGGTTACCTATCAGACAACACTGGTCACTTTGCAGGATCAGGATCTAAACATGTATAGTTGGCCTGAGGTTTTTTTAGGATCTTACTTCGTTTCACCTTTAAACTAAACACAAATGTTTAAATAAATATCAGTGCGGACAGTTTACAGCTTTCCCCCAGCATGGCTTTAAACATTTATTATTCTGCCCCTTTTAAAATAAGCTGGCAGCTTTTTATGACTATATTAAGGAAACCTTCAGGGCAGCAGACAAGACAGGATATTATTCTGAGATTAAGGGAGGAAAATGAGAAAAAGGGATGCTAACAAAAGGCAAACTGGAGAGGAAGAGGATCATACTCGCTTTCCACTGCTGGAGGAAACCACGGCCCCTATTGTGTGTGTTCTGAAAGTGATTATCTCCAGTCACTGATTCTTTCAGGGTCTAATCCGCTGATTCACTTGCTTTTTCCCATCAGGTTGGGAAAGGAGACATCAAAAAGCGTTAATATCCATTATAGCTAAGAATCCGCACCAAAGGGACCATTAGCTAATCTGCATTCAAATATTTGTTGGATAAATTTTGTTTCCCAAACACATTTTTGAGGTGGTTATTTACTCATTCGTAATACTTTCATTTTTTGCAGGAGGCTTGACAGCTATTGTGGAAAAGAAATGTTGCTGGCACTGCCACTCCGTGTGCTATCAGTTTGACTCCATGCATCCAAGGATTATGATTTTTGAAACCACAGATGTCTGCGGCTTGGCTAATAACAGACAGGCTTGTCGGCTACCCTGTGTCGAGGATAACTGCATCTCCCTGGGAAGCAGCGACTGAAGAGCCAGAGTTGCATCCTCACACTGTGAGATTTCTAATTAACTGCAGCACCCAAAGCAGGCCAGCCTGAAATCAATATAATAAGCCGCTATCAATGGGAAAAATCCTCAAACCCGCTAGTAATTTAGAAACAGAAACAATGTGGGAGTATTGGAAAACTGTATGTTATCATCTTTCAGAGGCTATTGAATAGTTTTGCAGGATTTTGAATGGAATAATGCAGTTTTATAGAACTCAACTATTGGGCTTCTCCCATCACACGGTTATACTGAATCACGTAAGGAATTGTGCTGTGCTATAGATAAAAGTGCCTGATGTGCATAACATATTGTAATGTGAAGAATCTGATACAATATTGCAATACCATGTTAGATTTTTGTCAGCTTTTCATTAGCGTTCAGTGAACTGCCCAAGGTCTCACACCAAGGCCCAGTGCTCTGCTGTGCTACTGCGGCTGTGTTCCTGCCTGCTGCCCTGCGCTAATGCCCAGGTGTGCCTCGTTCAGTAACGAGCCTCCACCTCCCTCATGCCCTCATACCACAGAGAAGGCTAGGTGGGCTTCTCATCTCCTCTTTGGCAATCCCATGCTCCTGTCTGCCGTGAGGGCCTGGTAAAGCAAAAGACTGTCAGGAATCCAAGCTGCCACCTGCAAGTCTGACCATTTGGTTAAAGGGCCCCAAATATTCAGATGCTGAGGTGGAGTGAAAAAAGTCACAAGTCGTAGAGCTGCTAATGCTCTGGATCATTGTCTGTTGAACCCTGGTTCACGGCTGAGAAGGCAACACCTGCACTTCTGGTTATGTGTTGTTCTTATCCTCAGACCTGCGTAGCAGTTGCCAAACTGGAGCTCTCAGGTAATGTTAGTTGTAAAAAATATAGGTTCTTCCTTCAAGGGAAGTGAAAGTGTTTGATACATTTAAATGGAGAATGATTGGCGAAAGTAGCCATGGACAAGGCTCAGTCCTCTCTTCTGTTATATTATTTGTTCAATTATTTGAGAGTGCAGTTAGATACTTCCAGTGAGCACAAGTGCAGCCTCTTGGGTACCTTCTGTGCTAGGCTTGAATGCCACTGGCTCTCTTTTGCTGCCTGGCTACAATAAACTCTAGATAAATGTGTTTAACAGATGGACAGAGGCAGTCTAGGCAGGGAATGAGAAATACTTTGAATATCTTTACTCTTTTGTTATTCTCCCGGTGTCTAACTTAGGACTTCTAGTTCATTTGAATTCATCAGTGCTAGGATTGCTATGTAATTGAAGATTGCCTGCATATCAGTGCAGGCCTTCTCAAGATAACCTAAGGGTATGAGGCCTTTCTTTCTTGTTGCATTACATATGTCTAGGACTGAAGACTCACATTTGAAAAAAGGCTGTAGTTGTGTCCTGTAGTAGGCTGTTTGCTTAGCCACATAAGTTGCCACTATGAACCTGTGGCACTGCTCTGTGTATCAGATTTCCATTTACCTTGTATTTGAGATACATTTTAATGTAGTTTTTAAAGCTGTCCAAAGGATCAGTCCTAGGTCGATGAGAGATTGTTCATCTCCCCTGGGCATCGGCCTCCCATGACAGTGATGTCCTCTGAGATCAGCAGTGTGACTGAGCAGCCTAGGATGCTTGTGAGTGCCGAAGACAAAATCTTTCATAGGATCCTGGTCCTGAAAGGTCTTGCTTCTCTGTTTGGTCCTGCTTCTCTGAGAAGTAAGAGTGACCTGACCATTTTAAGAACTAAATGCATAATTTCTTTCTTTCATTTAAGCTTTCCTTAGACAAGATTTTTCATTCCCTTCCCACCTATATATGGGTATGAGTCATATACCACATATACTCCCATATACTTACAGGCAAAGCATAAAAACATACCTATATATCTATCAACCTATACACTAAGATAGCTGAAAATGGAGTGTTCAAGTGCTAGTTTTAGATACTTGGGAAATTATAAGATAGAGTAATGGTGACAGATTATACAAGTAGATGGAAACCTACTATCACATGTGCATAAATCAAATGTGTAATATTCAGATTCTATTTGGACATTGGGCTACTTCTATACTGATGAAAAACTGAAAACATGTAAAATTGTATATGCAGGACTGGACGATATTTTAATATGAATGTCATAATGGTTATTTCTACTAGTGAAAATGTGATCATATGGAAGTCCATTTCTAGGAGAAACTGTATTTCTTATTAATAGGGTATATAAAACTCATAGGACACTACACTGATTGCTCTTTTGTCAGTTAAAAAAAAGTTAGGTCAGAGGAAAAAACAAAAATTTCAATTACATTTACAGCAGCAGCTGAAGGGGAACAAAATCAATGAAAGGAGCATACTTATTAGAGACCTGCAGTTGCCATAAAACTGAAACTAAATCACACTGACAGTGTCTGAACTTCAGATAAATTGCTTTGAATTCAGAATGGGAGCCTGGAGAAATAATGGAAATGATATTGCAGTTGTTAAAGAAAGAACTTTTTTATATCCGTTGCCTTTCTGGATCTTGTAGATTATTTCAAGGATCACACACTGATTTGTTATCTGTTTTATTATTATTTTTTGTATAGGGACGCCTATTGTTCCTCCAACAGATGAAACACTGCTGTCAATCGTCTTGGCACTGCCTGGTTAGAGAATTATGTGATTTTGAGGGATGAGATATTTCTTCTCGGTAGCTATCCAAGCTGACCTGTGGCTAAGCCTCAGTTATTATTTTAAAAAAAGTCAAGAGAAGGAAACAGGCACAAAAAGATGACCGGTTAAAAGTTACTCTTTCTTTCAACAACTCATCTAGCGATACAGTTCGCTTTCTGTGACATCCTCATAGAATGAAATCCTCTGCAGTTTCTCATGGGTTTCTTTACTGACTGCAACTGCTCTTTCTAAATTCACCGTAATTGTCTGATGGCTTGGTTCAGAAAGACTCAAAATTTGGCTGTTGCATTAATTTCCTCAATTCTGTGGTTTGCTGCTTGGAACACACTTGAAAAAAGCTGCTGTAGATCAGCTTTCATACTGTTTTTATATTCTTTGGTCCCCTGTTGGATGGAAATTGTTTGCATGAATGCTGTTTATGAGAGTCTCCTCAAGGACCCCTGGGTAACAGGGCTAGCTGGTATTCTCAAAACACTTAAAATTACAGGTACAGAAAATTGGTAAGGAAGAGTAGGGAGCTCCTAGACTGCACTGAAGGAGGTGCTGAGCCACTGTAGACTTTTTTGCAGGTGCTGAGCCACTGAAGACTTTTTTGCAGTAGCAGTATGGAAGGGTTGCAATGTTACATAACTCTCCATGCCAGCGTTGTCACCTCAGTGCTATGCTTTCCACGTTATTTATAATAGTTACCTTACTTGAAACTGATTTGTTAGTTATGATTTCAATATTTTTGTAGTTCTGTGGAGCATACTGTAGGTGTTCATAATTGCTAAGTTATAAATATTTATGGATGTATATATTCTTTTTAAAACTAATGTGTTACCCTGTTTTATTGATGTAGAAATGGTTCATCCAGGGTAACAAATAGTCTTCGTGGAATATCTGTGTGTCTGTGTGGAAAGAAAGAACCTAAACATGGAAATAAAATCCTACTCACTATACACTGAAATAAAATTTAAGGTGCTACACTGAAAGCTAGGAAATATAAAGTATTATAAATGCAATCTGTGATATGTATGCGACGGGACTAAAAAGTACCTTTATCAGTTGTGTCTGCAGCACATCCACGCGCCTTTCATTAAACATAATATACTGTAAAACAAAACAAAAACACTCTAGAAACTGCAGCAGACCTATTGTAAGGCGAATTGCCTGTACGAGGGGGCATGTGTGTGTACGCTGGGGATTCAGGAAAAGGGGAAAACCAAAAAGCTTATACTTCCATTTGATTTTCTCTGATGGTTCAGAAAGGTTTGGATGGTCAATGGCATTCTCATCCACTGTGACCAGGAAAAGAATTTTCAAACCTTCTTCCCCATCTTCATTTCAGCCTGAAATTCAGTATGACAGACCACCCACTGTAGCCTGATATTTACTCATGTTCCTATCTTAATATCATTCCAATGCTTAAAAGTGTTCCACATTAAAAGGTCTCTTATATTTTCCTCCATTTGTCCCAGGAAATTATTAATACCATGACGGTCTGCTGCATTCACACATGTAGCAATTTTTTCAGAGCCAGATAGTGTGTGGATCATTTCACCAGCAAAAATGGACAATTTTATCGTCTGGGTCTAATAAAATTAATAGTTTATGCATGTTAAAATGTTGACACAAAAATTGGACTAGGAGGTATTATAGAGACGGTGAACCACTTCAGAGGATTAATTTATGAATCTGCATTGTGGTTTATTTTCAGGAATTCCTTTTCATACTGGTTTGTTGTATTTCTGAATGTGTATTGCACTGTTTGTACCAGTCAAGCGTCATGAAGTAAAGGTAGATTGCTGTGAAGTTTGGTTAAAACTCGTGTGTCTACGGTAAGTATTACCTCCAACAAATGTTGCAATCTCTTTGTTGAAGAGGGAACGATTAACGAGAGTTGCAAGTTCGCTGGCTAATGCAAGAGGGTGAGTTAACTGTGTGTGAGTGAGTGTGTGTAAATTAGTAAGTGTGGGTGTTTAGGTGCCCATATGTTGAACAGTTTGCCTGTGTGTGTGTGTGTGTGTACATACGGTAGTTATCAATTTACTGGAATAAACATACAATTTGGTTACTCTGAAAAATGTGCTGCTCTTCTTATTTAATGAAAAACACTCTGCAGACTCTCAGGATTCTTTCACTTGGAATCAGATTCAAACCTCTGTTTGTCTTACATAACTCCGATTCTTTGAATTGTGCCAGATCATGATCCATGTTTCAATGTATGTTTCAGATCCTTTAAATTCCAAATGAGCGGTTCTAAATTCTGGAATAAAATCTCCTTTGTAATTATATACAGACACGGTTAGACTTTTATTTATGTCTGATTATTATTATTTTTTTAGTATGGTTTGCAATTCTTCTGCATACTTGAATATGAGTTTGAATAGTATCATATTTAATCAACCACCTTTTAAATAGAGATATTTTATCTCCTGTAAATGCGGATTGCTGAGATACTTAAAAGGATTGTTTTTAAGATGTGCATTCTGGGATAAAAAAAAAAAGACTTGAACTTACAAATTGTTACAGGATATTTATTTGCTTTGAAAGAGTTTTGAAAGAGTTCAGATCTATCCACATTTATCGTGTTCATTGGAACTGAATGATAGTATCTACACTGGTATCCTTTATATTTTTCTCAACTTTTCTTCTGTTTTTTTCCCCCCATCCCCACCAATACCATTTCCATTTTTCATGTGATGATAGTGAAACATAATTCTAAATTAATGACATTCACGCTTATGCACCAAAGAACACAGCTATAAAGATGGTCAAGAGTAGATTTTACTAGGCTGTTCTAGACTAAACTTAATCTTTCTTGTTAACCTGTATAGGCTGGCAGAAATGTTCAAGTCTGTTTTCCATCTGGAAGCCATTACTGAGACATGGATAGAAGCAATCATTCCTCAACATGCACATTAAAGCTCCTGGTGGGGGGAAGATTGAGGTCTCTATCCATATAAAGTATACTTGGCCTTCTAAGGCTGACACACGGCATCTACTATGGCTTTCTTTTCCATTAGAATTATCAAGGGCCTGGTCCATTTACATAGCAACTAGGCAGAAAAGAAATTTCTGATCCTATCGCTGGAAAAGAAACAGATATGCAGTGGCTCATTAAAACTAAAATTGGCATTGGGAGATTCATTCTAAAATGAAAAGAACCCCTTTGGTATAAAGACCAACCCCACAACTCCACCAAGATATAGAATGAAGGGAGATGAGTGAAATCTCTGTAGACCACCATCAGAGGAAGCAATCTGAGGCTGTAAAGAACCCTGAAATGCTACCTGGCCTGCCATATGAAATGTTTCTGGGCACTTAGAAAATAAATCTAGATATTCACATTGCTTCAAACGCTGGAGGATGTCCCAGGCCACGCTTGTTTCTTCCTAGTCACATATTGTTCATTACATCTTACTGTTTAATGTTAAATAATGCATTCAATGGATAACAGTAAAAATCATCAACAGGATTGCTAATTTGTGTTATAAATCTTTTAAAAAAGTATTCAGATAGTTGTTCTTTTCCACTGTAAAGTTCTTGCAAACCTAGGGTGCCATTAGCTGTGTTTAAAAACTACTGAACGTTGGTATTGGGTACGGAAGTAAGGCCCTGAAGGGTGGAATTATGAGAGTTTCTAAAAGCCCTTTTCTTACTAAAATTCTGCCACCAAACACAAAGGAGATTCAGATAATTTCTGGGTCCCTGACGGAATTCAGCCCTTTTCAGATACTGTTGTGTTGCTCCAGCCAGAAAACACTTATCTCTGAACTGAAAACAAGTATTTCCAAAAAGTACACTTATTTTTGCCTTTGCTTTGGAACATACTGACCCGTAGTGGCTTTCTTTTTCTAAAAATATCCTAAAACCCAGCTCCTCCTGTGGTTTTTATAGAGTTTTTAACACTAGTTTGAATGTTTTATATGTTACTTTTAGTACATCAGCTAAGTAAGATAGTCTAACAAGGTAAAACTCACAACTTTGTTTCTTCTCTCAGTGTCATCAGAAAGCATGCTGGTTTGAAGAAACACAACAAAAAGCTCCTTTGATTTCCGCTTCAGCTGATGTTAAAAATGGATCACCGGGTAAGTAGAAACTTTTGACTGGAGATTTTTATTTAAATTATTGGAAATAATCACTCATGCCAACAAATGTTCCACCAGAGTTTTTTAGCTGGACTCCAAGGAAGGAGAAAGTAATGAACTATCGTAAAGAAAGTGTCAGACTTTAACGTTTAGGTCTTACTCACACATTTTCCTTGTAAAACCCTCTTGTAAATCGTCTTAATCGGAAATCACTTGTAGACATAAAGCTGCAGCTTAATACTGTGTAAGAAGAGCGACAGGTTGGATGTGTTTTAGTGTCACTGAATTTGTATGGCATATGTTCAGAACCCATTTGCAATCAGATGAGACGTACACTGTCCTCACTATGCATTTTTCTACCTCCCTCCTGAAATGCAGCTATCTTAAGGAATTATCTAAACATCTAATGTATGGCTTTGAGTACAGTAAGTTGAGCCAAATCAATATTTTCTATTTTCATTTATGGTCAAATGGAAGGTATTTTCCAGTCATCCCAGAGCCCCTTCCCTGAATTCCATGGATCAAACTGAGAATGGCTGAAAGAATAAGGGATTTCTATTTTCCTGCAGCTAGTTTCTAAGAAAATCCTGCTCTCTCCATTCTGTACAAAGAAAACTTGAAAATAGGCTCCAAGAATTGATTAGGAATGATGGTTCCCCCCCCTCCCCCGGTGAAGTCAGCCTTCATGAGTAGTATAATAGTGGAAGAGGTGCTTCGTTTCTCTAAAATTGAAGAAATCCATTTCAGCAGAGTCCTGCCAAGTCATTTTGCATTTACAGGTAAGATTATGCTGCTCAGAGACGAGACATGTATTGCTAAATTGCATGAACAACCCATTTATGGAAAGCAGATGGTCAGTAAGAACATGGAAGGAAAAGAGATTGGCATAGGTGAAAATGCTGGAAAATATATATGCAATCAGTTCTGATTAACACCTGCTTTACAACATAGCTGAATCCTATGCTGATTGGTTGGCACTGTGCCAAAATAGATATTGAAGGCAGAGAGGCATCTATTTCTGATAGTGTATAGATATAGGTAGTATTTATGTGATTAAATAGTGGAATCACAGGATGAGCAACCTGATTAATTTATCCTGGAAATTTAACTGCTTTCTTGCTCCAGCTCATTTATCTGCCTTGTCTGGATCTCTTCGCATGCTTGCAAGGCAGAGCGGGAGCACAGCATCAGAAGCTGTTGTCTGCGTGGTGAAACAGAGCAACTCACCTCATGACAAAACAAAATGGGTTGTTTTAAGCTGCCCATGAGTTGAATTTCAAATTAATTTTGTTGCATTTCTGTGCTTAAGAAGCTCTGAAAGAATGTTTAATGTTGTTTACACGCCTTATGATGCAGAGAGATTTCTGCTGGAGTTTTCTTTGGCTTTGAGGCATCAGAATAAAAGGGGTTACGTGTCTGTACGCTACTGCAAATTCTGTAGTCCTTACCTGTCCTTATCTGCATCTTTAAGAACTAAAATATTTTTGAAAAATATTTATATTTGCTTCATAGGATGACAGGAAAGTAGTGCCAGTAAGTGAAGTGGGAGGGGAGAAACAACAAGCCTTCTTTTATATTTATGTAGCATCAGTGCAATTCAACAATTGGTTTCAATGTCTTGCAGAAACTCAGTAATGTCTTAAAATTGCTTTGCTGAAGTTCTCCTTTTATAAAATAAGGTATATAATATTTCTGTCTTATAGCCTCTGTCTTGGGGTTGGAGTGTGCTTGCAAGGTACTACATTGTACTGACATCTCAAACTTATGGAGAAAATGAAAACTAAAGGTGGAAATAGTACTAGCGCATAACATGTAGCACTACCGTGCAACATGTATAATGTGCGGCCTGATCTTTAGTTAACAAAAACTTGTCATTAGTGTCTGCTGATTTAAACCAGTTGAGTATCTGGCTCCTAAACATACTTATTTATGTGATTTTGATGATTTCACTCTAGGCAATATACACTAAATTTGGAAGGCTTTAGTCAGCTGAAGTCGTTGATTGGAAAAAATCTTGAAACTCGTGGCTGAAGGGATTGTTCTCACTCTCAAGTAAGTTCACAAATAAGAGAGACTATTTAGATTAAACTTCAGTTTCAAAAATGCTCCCTTCCCTGTGGTAGTGGTATCTCAAAAGTCTCGGGGTATCTTTACTGAAGTTGCCACCAGGCAACTATTGTAATGAGCGAAAAGTCATCATGAAGAATATGTTTTATCTTAGCCTGAAAAGCGAAGACTATAGTCAACATCCTTCTTTTTTATGATTTAACATTTTTCTTTTATTTATTTCAAAAGCCAATTTTACATTTCATTAGGTACAACAATATACCATCAGTCTTATATGCAATTACAAGCCCCAGCGACAGCATATAGCACGGAAAGGTTAAACGTACAATGCAGAATGTAACAAAAGAGTAAAGCAACCAGCTGCTGAGTAATTTCTGTATCCATGCATGGATACATGGATGACATTATAGTATGAAGCGATATAAAGCAAAAACCTTTATGTTAACAAATATTGTACTTTCGTCAGGAAATACTGTAGAGTCTCCCAGATTTTGGATGCACTGATTTGCAGCACTTGCTCAGCATCTCTTCTGAGTCATGACTCTGGGCGAGATCTCAGGTGAAAAAAATTGGGATCTGTGCACTACGTGAGACCCCAGGCTCCCTGCCATTTTCCTACTGTATCTTTGGAACATAACTCTATCTTTAAGTAACAAAAATCCAGTGGCAATTTTTTTTTTTTAAGACTCTTGAGTTGATCTTTAACCCCTAGAAACCCAAACCTGAATCTAAGTATGTATTGCATGTAGACGCAAACCCACCAAATTCCTCTTTGTTCCCACTTATAAATATGATCTTCACGTGTATTATCCTAATTATTCTGCTGTTAATGGAAAAGTGTACTAGTATCACTCCATTCGTAACATCACAGTATCATCACTTGTTGTTGAGGGCACTAAACCACAACGTAGTAACAGGTGCTGCTAAAATACCGTGAGTTCTTATTTAAGAACATAAAGATATGGGAATGTCCATATTGTTTCTGACTAAAGGCCCATAGAGCCCAGTATTTCGTCTCTGACGGTGGCTGCAAGAGGATGCCCAGGAAGGGGTAAAAACAGACCAATCACATCTGATACTTTACTGTAGTAATTTTTTAGTCTCCATCTTTTTTCAGCTGAAGGCATTTCCTCAGCCTGATGTGGTTTGCCTACTTAATAAACCTCAGTGGATCTGTCTTCCAAGTACTGAACCAGCCCCTTCCTTGGGGCCCATGCAAACGTCTTGCATTCACAATAATCTTTGTCAAGAAGTTTTGGGAAGGGCTCTGTCCAAAGCCTTTAGGAAATCCAAGTAGAATATAACAACTGGATCACTTTTTCAAAATGTTTGAGCTCTTCAAAAAATGTTAAGACATTTGTAAGGCTGGATCTTCCTTTAGAAAAGTCATGTTGACTCTTCAGAGGTAAGCCATTTATCTAGGCGTCTATGAATCCTGTCCTTCAGTGTGCTGGCTACTAATTTTGTTTCCTCCTCTTTTAATTTGGTAGTTTGAAGGGGGAGTAACCATTATACAGCCTTATGCTGCGTTTCTTGAGCTTATTATTTAATTTGCTTCAGTTAAATAGCTGGCAATGTATAAGAAGAGGGTAAAGGCACACAATGGTCAGTCTTGCTATGCTGTGAGGTTTAAAGCTCTTAAAATGTTTTTGTGATCAACTCATTAACACAATATAAGTATTTTTTATTTTAAATATTAAAAAAGGGTAGTCTCTAAAACTCCGTATTCTTTTAGAGAATCCCATAAAAAGCACATTGGGTGAAGGTTGTTGCCTAATTGTAATAGCTTAAATTCTGTCACTTGACACTTCAGGTCAATTGCTTTGCTGTTGAAAGTGAAATTTTAAATACTCTTTCTGAAATGCTGTTTGATCTTATTTGTGTTATATATAGTCTTTCTAGTTTCCTGTCTATCTGGCACTCGTTTATCACATCACATTGATCTGAATGGGGATCCTTTCAATATAAAGGATATAGATTTTCCTGTTCTGGGGAGGTACGTGTTCGAGAATGTAATGAAGTTAATAATAATGTATATATAATCTCACTATTTTTTTTTTTACATTGTAGAATTAATTCAATAGGAGTTCCAAACCTGATGATACAATTGTGTGTTTTAGGCAGGCACGAAAGCACGTTTCATATATTCATTTTGCTAAAATGTCCTGAACATCTTATACAAATTGCCATCTATTTAAATAGCCTCTAATATTTATTATTAGAAAACTTTCCACTAAAAAGAAAAAAAGGAAAGCAGCAAATTTATTTAGCTAGGTATCTCAGTTAATCTCATAGTTAAATGGAGGGAATAATAGCAAGAAGGATGAAAATCACAGTAAAGGAAAATATTTCAGGCCTGTTCCTTTGCATCATTGTATCATCGACTGTCCCATCTGGTTGGTCTGGTGAAGCAGCAAAAGGTGTCCTTTTAAGGAGGAAGTGTTGTGATCCAGGCTAGCGTTAAATTTGTCAGGTGTGTGGCAGAAAGGTAGCAGGAAGCATCAACAACAGTCTGTAGGAGGACAGGCTGGGAGTCCTGATGCTCTGCTTCACCTGCTGGTGAGGATTCCCTGCAGCCAGCAGAGCTTCAGCCCACCCTCAACTAACTATGTTCAGAGCCGCACTAGAGGCCGTTCCAGCGGGTCCAGGAAAAGAGAGAAGAAAAATGGCTTAGAGCAATTCTGTCGTCTTTTCCTCCCATCACCGAGTTTTCCTGAGTGCTTGGCTCTGCTGAGGCTTAACCATTATATTAACTGAAATTAAGTAAATCATTTTCCAAAGTTATAGGCAGTAGAGCATATCCACAGCTTAGAAACAGCCAGCCTGTGAGTTCTTCCTGCAGTTCTGTTTAAATATGTCAGGAATGGGCAGTGAAAATTGGCTCTGGCACTTTCCCTGTCTGTTATAAAAGGGCAGAAACCCATAACAAACCAAAGCACACAACTACTTTTGCCATCTGCAGGGCTTCCAAACCTTCTGTAATTTTAAAGATGGGCTGCCAAAGCCTTGGGAAGCCAGAATCCCGATTAAAAATATGCACCTATGCAGAAACTAGAAAGAAAGCGTGTTATAAGTAATGATATTTAGAAAGCAGTCAGTGGAAAAAAAGAGAGCAGCCATGAAAATTCAACAAATACAAAGGGGGCACCTAACAATTCCGGGGACAAAAGTAGAGGCAAAGGAACATAAGAGTGGTCTTGCAGAAAAGAGGCAAAACTGTCTATAATACAAATTTGCGTTAGGCTGAAGAGCTTCTGAACCAGAATGATGCTAGCCTGCTATAAAACTTTTCAACCTTCCTGCTATGAGCTGCTGCTGCTTCTCTCCTAGTACTGTGTCAAGACAGATGAATCATGGTGCACTTACTCCAGCTAAAATAAACCTTGAATTTTAGAGCTTCAGTAATCTCACTTTTTTTCCCCTCCTGGATTGTCAAAGGGGAAGATATATACCTACTGAGATTAATGTGCAACCAAACTCAAGTATTCATAGCTGAATATTTTGTCATTTTGAAAAAACTGTAAATAACCAGCAAAGCAAATGTATCTTTGTAGCCTCTTGGGCTAATGGTTTTGGTTCTGCTTTTTATTTCAAATAAGCAGCAAATGGCTGCATAGTAGCAAAATTACATGGGTAGCTAAATGGCCTTACGGTATTAAACTATGAATTTTCTCTCTGATACAAGCACAAGTTAGTAGGAGGTGAAAGGTGGCTGTTGTTACTGCCTGAATAACTGAGAACAACTTATCTGGAAAAAATAAAAAGGGCAAGAAAAATAAGTAACAACCTAAGAACTGGAAATGAAGTAAAATAGTTACCTCTGTTTTGACTGAAAGGCAAAATTATCACTTTGCTCTGATTATGAGGCCACCGTGGAAGAAATCAGCCATACAAAATAAAAGATATTTGGCTTGACTCTCCCATACACTAAAGTCAATTGATGCTGTTCCTGAACGAAAAAGAGGTCCTAAAGCAAGTGCAAGAAAACTGCATTCAGTACAGCCAATTCAAAAATCCCTTTACATGCACATGTAGGAAGGGACATCATAGCTGATCGGGAAGCTGTTTTGGAGGCTCAGGCCTAATCTTCCAACAGGCTTGTACTGTGTCTCTCACCACAGACTCTGCCTTCTGATTGCTCTTAAGGTATTACCACCACTGGTCACCTTATCTCCAGAAAATTAAAATAATGATGTTGGTGGGCTGCCAGACCCATGAGGTCTGAGATCCCACGCCCTCTGCTAACCTTAGCATTAGAGGAAAGGTTGGAGGTCTCCTGGGGAACACAGAAAAACGCTTGCACAGGGTCTGGTGTGACGAGGAAACAGGCCACCACTGCCACCCAAAAAAGTCTCGGTGATGCCTTCTTTAGCATGGTTACAGAAGCATTAGTGTTTGTCCTGGCCATAGATTCAGCTGAGCTAAATTAAAGGGCAGCATATCATTGTGCTGATTTAGAGCAGCCCCAGTACAAGGTTGAGTCACAGTATCCCTGTTCCTCTAACAAGAAAATAAACTGTGAAACAAGATATTTGTTGTGTCGTTAGTTAGTGGTATTAGTGGATGTAGAATAACCTGCTTTTCTCTGTTCTTCGTGATGGCAGGTCTTTTGCCCACCCTCATTGCTTCTGTTAGAAAACCTGTAATATGGGTCTGTGAAATCCACCTGAAGTATGACTACCAATGATTCATGCAAAAAAAAGATGATGCAGCCTTTAACAATTTATACAAGGTCACAGTCACTTTGAGATATAGAGTACTAGAAATCAAGGGGGTTTGTACACATGTGAATAGAGAAGATACTTCAAAACTTAGAAGTTTTTCAAGCATAGAATGAGACTGACAGATAAAGGGCCTGGTTTATAGGGTGCTAGGGCTTCAGCACATTCTTTTACACGCCTTCACAAGTCAAATCTACCTAATTTGTGCTATAATACAGAACAGGAAATGACCCAGAATTAATTCTGCTCTGAATGTTATCAGAGTAGATATTCTTCCTTGTGATATTTCAGTATACTGAAATATATCACGCAAGCAGTGTGAGCTCTTTCTGAATTGAGAAGGAATACAAGGTAACTGTGTTATTACCATAGCCTTGCTTTTACCAGCTGCATGTGTTATTACAATCTAGGCTGTGTGTAAAGAGTTGGGCGTGAAAGGGTATGACAAACAAAACTTGATTATATGTGAGACTTTTAAATAAAATAAATTCTACTCAGTTGAAATATGCACATGTGAATTAGTCATTTGGTATTTAAGTTTAACTAACATAGTAATCAATTTAAAGGCTCCAGACATTTGAGATTTTATTTATCCATTTATGTCCTACTGCCCATCTGGTGTGCATGCCAGAAATGGTAATGTTCTATAAACCAAATGAGAAAAGGAGGGGGAAAAAAAGCCAGACTTACTCTGTTCAGTCTATGAGATCTTCCCACTGGAACCCCTCAGATGGAATTCAAGCCCATTGCTTAATTTTTCAGTAGGATGGGGATAAAAATTTAGAATTTTAGATTATTTAGAATATATGAAAATATTCTGGGGAATATGCTAGCAAAATGCATATAGTAATCTTGTCTGATTATCCCAGCATATCAGCTTGATTTAGTATTATTTATAAAAATAACTAGCTAATTTTGACATTAATCTTTTCATACTAAGATGCCATGGCTGTCATTCTAGGCAATAGAATTCCAAGACTCTGCTCTGCTCTTCTGAAATTAATTATTGAAACCTCAAAACCAGCAAGCAGGATGTGAATTCAGTGACCCCCTACTTGAAAAAAACACAGCCAGAGGAGTAAATAGTGTTCTACTTTTATAATAGCTCCATAGCTGGACTGCTCATCCAGTTCCTATTCTGGAGGCTGACTGTATTTTGCATTAAGCAATGACTGGATAATAACCCTGGAATAGTTCTCAGAGCAGGTTTTGGAAGGTATGTCATCCCATGGCTAACCAAATACTGCAGGAACCAAATGCTTCTTGTATCCCGTCTCTTGTTCAGGCAACAAATGCCTAACCAGTCTATGCTAAATGGAAGTTACAGCTTCAACAGGAAGAATGGAAATGTCTTTTTTTTTTTTTTTTTTAAGTTAGTTAGCCTGTAGATTAGTGATGAAAGTTTGAGAGAGAGAGAGGATTGAAATATTTTAGGCTGAGAAAGGAAGTGAGCATAGTTTTTCGTTTTGTGTTTGCGTGACTCAAAGTTCTCAAGCACAGAGCACTCAAGTGCTGAGCTGTAGGATGAAGGCTAGGAGGACTGGTGACTGTTTTTATAGAAAGACTATTGCTACTCTCTTTTTGGAGAAGAAACAGAGTTGTGAATCCTGAGTGAGTGTCGTGCTTTCTAGTAACAGTGAATGAGGTACCCGAGTCTCAGAAAAGAATGAGGTTTGACTTGCTTAGCTGTCCTATATATTTCTTATGGCCTAACATAGGAAGCTCTGAATTCGATGAGACACATTTAAATTGGTCTGTGCCAAGCATACTTGCTTTGTGAATACCATTTTGTTATGCTCGGATCCTCTTGGGTGCTGTCTATGTTAAGGAGCATTTAATTTGAGGTCATAGATTCTGCTCTGGCAGTCAAGTACCTAACTCCATTTGTGGTTGCGTGCCAAGTTTTCAGAGGAATGTGTTCAAAAGCTATTTCAAACCAAAAGCAACCGTGGGGCAGAGATTTTTTTACAGTATGTGATTATCTTTGAAAAAATAGATGAATGTAACCAAAAAACAGGTAATAAGTAGTCTCTCTTGGTAAGACTTTGACTGTAGTCTCTATAGTTTTAGAACTGCCTAGCAAATGTTACCAAGAACTCCAGGAAATGCCAGAACTACAAAGGAGGAGTAGTGCTTTTTCACAACTATTTGGCACCTCTGCTCCTCAGAATCTTTGCTTATCTGAAGCACTTGAAAGATTTGAAGTTGTTAGATAAATAATGAATGTAAGAGCAAATTATCTCCTATCAGGTTAGCCATATTTGCCCTCTCTCATTCCGTCATTCATTTTCTTCTCACATCCAAACACAAACACAGTCTCTTGTGTGTATACATAAATTGAATAAACATACTTTGGTCTCTTTGGAAAAGACTTTAAAGACTTTCAGATCTTAATGGTTACCCTGTGGAAATTTTCTAATTGCTATAGGTAATGAAGCTCACTTGCATATTCCCTTTGATTAATGTCATATGAGACAGTGTTCAGAGAATTTTGGGGCTATTGACTGTATCATCAATGTATGTAATACATTGCATCTTATTAAAATTGGTATTCTTAGCTTTACAGTTAGAGAATGGGAAAGACTTAATTGTGCAGAAGATGAAGGTTATAAGGCAGTTTATGAAATATGAGGAGTCTTGGATGCATGCCTTGTTACAAGCCTTGTGACTGCAAGTAATGAGAAGTAGATGAGATCCAGCCTCATAGCTCTACCAACCAGCAGAGGAAGGCATTGCATCTTCTTAAATGGAGCTTTGTGTAGTGCCCTCCTGCTGTTCCTGCTCGACACCGAGGGGCATAGTTTAAAGTCATACTACAGACCAAAGTGCTTTGAAATCATCTCATTAGATTGCTTGTTCAAGTACTGTTCTTTACATAGGACTTTACATCACAACCTCAGCCGCAAAATGTGTTCAGATAAGCCTAAACAAGGAAGGCAAGAAGAGTATCTCTGTCTTCAGTCACTCCTACAAAAATTTAGGCATTTATGTATAGAAAAATCTGAGAATCTGAGTGTGTTTTTTTTTTTTTTTAGAGCATGACACAGCAATTAAATTCAATAGGCCAAAGTCCTATTGAAGTCTTGGGTACCTTTTTTCATAATGTCATTTTTATCTATAATGGCTCTGGGACTTTGTTTCTTCAACTCTCTCACATGGTCTGGAATTTAAATTCCTATCGTCTGTGCAGTAGTTATATATTTTTATGGAGGAAACACCCACTTATACAGTTAAATCATGAGGCCAGCCAGCTTTTATAATCAGCTTCTTTGAAGACCTTTTGTACAAAGGATACTGTATGAAATGCATCAATAAAACATTAATGACCTATGCTTCTGATTTCAAACAGCAGGAACACACGCATTCAAGCAACTCAGTTTCCATCGCTGGTAGGGACTGTAGCAGCATGAGCACTTCTGCACATTATGATTGTGTTAACTATTTTATTTACAGCAATACAATTGCAACACAAACTTCAGCAGGAATTCTGGCATATTAAAAACAGCTCTTCTCCTTGATTGAAGCTGAGCAGTATTACTTGCATAGCAGCATCACAAAATAATTGGAGTATAAATTTGCCTCTTTTCAGGGCGTACGAAGGAAATTTACAGTTCTTTGGCTTTAAGGATTCCTGCTTAGTTAGGTGGTTGTTTGTTATAAAGCATGTAATGGGTAAAACTCAACATATTGCGTGATAATTGTTGTTGTTCTGAGAGTTCACTAAGCACTGCATTTCTAGTTATGAGCAGCAAACTGTTGGGTTGAAGGCAGGTCAATTCCTATATGTTTAAGACCAAATATTTTCCACTCAGGTATTCAGGGTGCAGCTTGAAATAGCCAGCCATTTCTTGACTATTTTTCTGGACAGCTGCTGTGATCTAGAAAAGCCAGCTTGCCGGACCTTGATTTTATTAATCCTTGGTGACAGTGCATATAGGGAATTCCTAGTGTGGTTGAATTGTTGAGTAGCTATCATTTTTGCTTGCCAGATAAAACTGCTCTGGGTACTGGGGCTCGTGCTCAGGCTATCCCTGATCCAGGCAATAAAAACACATGCACATTCTGCTTTAACAAGCCTTTAAGGATTTCTTTAAAATTTTATTTTTATGCTAATCATGTATATGCATTTATGATGTTCATGGATTATCAGTGATGGTTGTGGCTACCATGATAGCGACAGTGTCTCTGGTTGAAGCAAATGATAAAGCAAGTAAGAGTGATGCTGGATCACAAGGAGATTCATTTTAACCCTGGACATTCTGGGCTGCTTGTGTTGTGTTTGAGCTACTACAGGGAAGCTGACTTTCATTTATGTAAGTTGCAGAGGCCAGAGAATCTAGAAAGCAATCAGTACTTTGTTCTTCCAAGCAGGCATCCTGGTTGACTGTCTATTTTTTTCTGTCCGTGCCACTTACTCTGTTATGCTAGTCACTGACTTAAAGGTTTCTGTTAAGTTGCAAATATGATATGGGAAATATCAGCTGAATTGCTGTACATTTTAACATAAATTGTTTTGAAATATTTGCACACTTATCTTGCTGTATGTGAAAACTACTTGATTTATCGTGAAACGTTCAGTATCTTATGGATCCTTTTTCTAGTCTGACATCTTAAGGAAATCTTAACATGGCTGTTCCCTAATAATCAGGGGTTCTTGTAATTTTTGTTACATATTAACTAAGAATGAATTAGCTATTTCTACTTGAAAGTCCATTTACCTTGCCTACTTGTGAGAAATTTACTCTGTGTATAGGTCATGGCTTTATCTTCTTTTTTTTCAAAACTCAGCCAACTACAGCTGCCCATTAAATGCAGGGCAGAAGAAATGAGCTCCACTGGCTTTTATAGCACTAAATAATGGATCTTGCTGGATCTAAGCATCTTAGTCATGCAGAAGCAAAGATTGCTACATATGATAAAATTCACTGTAAGTAAGTGAACTATTTAAAGAGCAATGCATGTGGGATTGACAATTTGTCTCCTGCTTCAACAACAATCCAGGTGCCTTTGGCATCTACAGTAGGATGTAACATTATAGCATCACATTTCCTTGTGTTTTGATTATCTGGCAACATATAACTGGTCTGTGCAGAAACCACTGTGCTCTCCTCCTTAATGGGGTCTAGAAGGTAACTTAAAAATAAGAGCGATCTGGAGAGTTGCCATCATTCACCTTGGCGTCCAAACTATTTAGATACAGTCAAATAAGGGACTAAGTGCTTTAATGGCTCTCTTAAAATGACATGAATGAGTATAATTATTGCTTTTGAACTCACATACATCTATACAGTACCTTGCTTATGTATGTAATACACAGATACCCATGATATCTGAGGGGGGAGGGAGAGACCCTGTCTACCTTGCTGCAATGTCTCTAATGGTGAACACCAAAAGAAGGAATATAAGGATGGAAAGAGAGGATGTATGGAAAAGTCCTTCCCCCATTATATTTTGAGGCAGTGAGAGGTTTAAGGACTTTGTGAGTTGGATGCTACATTTAGACCATTGCTTTGGAAAAGCTACTGATGGACTCGTCCTTCACGAATTTCACTTTTGTCTTTCTGAAGCTGTTTTATGCTCTTGGGCTCTATGGAGTGAATACCTCGATTTGTTTTGGTGTTGTACGAAAGAGTTCTGCTTTGATGCACCAGAAGTAGTGAATTGTCCCCTTCTCACAGCAAGGAAATACTTAGATTGTGAACCTGAACAAAAGTCTAGTTCCCTGCCTGTATGCCAACTATTGGTCCTTGCTCCAAACTTACACCAAACCCTATTTAGCCATGCACTGTCAATGCTTTTGTATCCTAAGTATTAAGAATACTTAAAATGCCATAAAGTCTGTAAATATCACAAGCAAAGGTAATAGAAGCTTTATAAAGTAAATCGCTAGTACCAAATTAATCCCTAGTGGCATTCTGCTGAAAGCAGCAGAGTAACAGCAGGGAGGAATTTGGCCCATGATTTTTAAAATAGACTAGCTAGCACAAATTAATTGTACACCAAAGGCTTTTAAGCCGTGTTAGATAAGTTCCACAGTCAAGGCTAATCTTATTACAGTGACATGGTATCGTGAGAACTACATTACAGAGAATTTAATTCTGCTCCTATGCACCTGATTCAGATGCCCATTATCTTCAGTTTTTGCCTTACAGAAATGCAGTGGAAGCTAAAAACACACCTACTTTCATCTGTCTCTTCAGTTTACTTTTGATTTTGTAATTTTTAACAATGTCAGAAAAGAAATATAATCAATAAGAAACAGGCAGGCTGCATCTTCAATGCATGCTTGCCTTCTCTGCACCTCCTACCAACTAAAAAACATGTACTGAAACACATCTGAAATGGATACAAAAAAAAAAACAGTGCCATATTTGGAGAGAAAACAGAACTCAGCTAATAAAAAATTACAGCCCAATATTCTCATAAATTTGAATACAGAGGAAAGTGTTACGTAAGGGTATAGAACAGAATTGATCTTTTCTGAGAGAAAATTAAGAAGGAATCACTAATGAATTACTGTAACTCAGTAATAAAGGTGCCCGTGGCAACACTATCAATTCCAGTTTCTTAGGGCAACTGTTAGGGTATAAATGTATATAGTCAATGTAAAGAACCTCTTTTGTAGCTGCTTTGATACTGAATTCATTCACTGTTTTGTTGTTCGTCTCTACCATTATTATGCCATGCAGAATTGGTTCTTTAAAGGTCATTCTGTACCTACTGAATGCAAGAAAATATACAAAGAAAGGAAGCAGAACAGAAGAACTAAGATGTGGTAAACAGGAAGACTATCAAAGGATAAAGTGAAAGGTTTAAAATTTTGTTTTTTTTTTTAGTGACATATTTGCAGTGAGTATTTCAAAATAGTGATTGCTAGATGAGTTTCTAGAGCTTTTAATGATGCTGAAATCCTATCCACTTTGCAGTCAGTAGGAGTTCTGCTATTTACGTCAGTGTTCTGGATGTGGAGGAACATGGTGTCAGGATCTCATCCCAGCTTGCTATTGATACACATCATACGCTACGCATGGCAAATGAAAGATTGTCTGGTGTTTTGTTGCTTTGCCGGTATTTTTTTTGTTTTCGTGTGACATTACTGAAAGGGATAGGTAGCTCCTGGGTTAGGTAGGTGGGCAAGGTTTCTGAGAAAGACTATTAAATAAAGGCAGGGAGCAACAAGTTTGGAGTTGTGTCCATTATTCTTCTGGAAAGCCTCAGTGGAAGGCAGATGTTAAGCTGTTTTTTTAATTAACCCATCCAGCCCTAACAACTGATGTATGAAATGTTTATCAGAAAAAGTATGTAACATAAAAAGGCAAGGAATGCATATGGGAAAAATTAAATGTGGACATGAGTTAGCAGCATTTAGTTGTGCACTGCAAAGATTGCTGCCCACTGTATTCTGCCTTGTGCAGAAAACAGCTTAGAGGAGAGGAATTTTCTTCTAGGCAGATCTATGTCTATACCGATATTGCGGCATCTAGCTCAGTGGTGCTGCAGTTTTTAACTCTGGCCTCCTGGCATTATTATTCACTTTTTTGACAAGTGTATGAAATAATGCAAATATAGATTGATTAAAAAAAAAAAAATTCCTTCTAGGCACTTTGGCCAATAGCTAGACTTTTGGGGACAACTTCTAAATAACTTCAGCAAGTTAGGAAAGAGAGTTGCAGCAACATCCAGATTTTGTTCCTTGGATCCCAAATTGGAATTTAGATATGAGCCCACAGATTCTTTCATAGCATCTTGTGTTGTTTGGAAAAATACAGGTGAAATGGTGCTTGTTTGTAAAGGAATATGTGCTGGGATAGGAGGAAAGACAAACAAAAGCTGAATTTTAAAGAAAAAACAGAATATGATTAAAAAAGAAGAGAGCTGGATAGTTACTAGCTGTAGAATCTATATATTTTAAAAAAATGCAAAAGAAAGTCCATTTGTGAAAATACAGGTAGTAGGGGCCTACTGACACCTCAAGCTTTGCAGTATTAAACCGATGTGACAGTGACTGCAATCTTTTTTTCCCTGGGAGAAAACTTACTTGAACCTATACTCAGCTTATGAAGAAATGCTGCTTGGAACATAGTTCTAATTTTATCTGAATCTTCCTCTTTATTTACAGACTAAAGCAATTGGACCAACCTGTGAAGAAACAGGTTCTGTAAACATCAAATCTGATCACCCACTTCCTTTGGAGAAGTTCGTATCTGAGGTAGAGCGAGGAATAAAGATATTCCTGCTACTTCTGTATAACATTATTTTGTTACCTCTGTCATACTATTTAGGATTGGAGCATACTCCCTGAAAGAATCTAAAACTGGAATTAATTCAGTGGGCAATGAAACAGAAAGAGAAAATAGTAGGTGAGGAAGTACTAAAACAAAAGAGAATATACTTAGTAAAAAGTAGGAAAAGGGAAATAAGTTGAGGAACAGGAATTATAGGAACGTTTTAAAACACATGAGAGAGACTAACATTTTCACAGACAGTCTTCTATAACACAGAGCCTTAACAGGTTCCCACTATAAAACAGATGCTACATCTCAGCTGAACCTCCTTGAGTCAATATAAACAAATAAATACAAATAAATACAAAAGCTAAAAGGCATACTCCTGCTGCTAATTATTCTTATTATGTTTTACTTGTAAAATTTTTTTATTTAAGCAACATGATCCTTTTAAAGAATTAGTGGATTATTTTAAGAAAAGGTTATACAATCTGCTTTCATAAAGTTCTTGTTACAAGCTATACATTACCCGAGAGGAAAAGCCTTATTGTAATGTGAAGTCATAATGTAGCACGAGAATATTGTAAGTAGTAGTGAGTAAATCTGAAAAAAACATCTTTCTCATTTGGATCAACTCTCAAGGTTGTACTTTTCTGAACTAATTAGGGAAGTTAGCTCACAAAAACAAGCTTTCCAGTGTAACTGCTGATACTTCCTAGTTGTGAACGTATTAAGAAAAAAAAGAATACCATGAGAATACATTTTTTTGTGATGTTATTTAAACAATTTAATTTCTAGCCCTAAATAGAGATGCTAATTTTGGATGCAGACACATATATATATATGTATATATATGTTTTAATCCTCAAAATTCTGTTTTCTCCTATATGGAAAATTGTGTGAAAATCCAGAACATTATTAAAGTGAGAGTCTAGTACTTTACTGATGTGTGTTTAGCTGATGGTTGTGTCATGGTTACGTACAGAGATGTGGATCAGTAGCCCATTTGGGATGGGCAGACTGTAGTTTTTGACTATTACAGTTGGTCTGAACTGAAACCAACAAATATATTTTTTCCACACACTACTTTTTTCTTTAGACTTGCCCTATATGTGTAATAAAATATTAACAACATACTTATATTTAAATTATATTTTTCCTCCTTTTTGCCAAAAAGAGGCATCTCAACTGCTGGTAGCGTAAGGAAATAATAAGGTTTCGTGAGATAATATTTAAATCAATAATATTCTGCAGTCATTTCACATCAGGTGCAGTGCCAGCCAGAGTTTAATCTGATGTATAGTCTAGTATCGTATGCTAATTATAAGAAGGAAGCTTTAGGCAATGCAAAATCTTAGATGAGGTGATGGTACAGAAGTGGTTAGAATTTTTTTTTTTTTTTTTTTAATCTCAAGCAGCTTTGGATCATTATAAACTTGCCTGCTCAAATCCCTGAATTGAATTTCATTGTTCAATGATGTCAAAACATTTCAGCTAACAGCATGAATATAGTGAGGAAGCCAATCATGAGGTAACTTGGAAAGAAAAAAAAAGCATAGTAATGAAAATAGGGAAATAACTTCAGCGCAAAGAGAAATGTTGCAATGTATTCTTCAGAAAAATATACACCGCTGTTGAGCTTTCTTCTGTATTATCTGGTAGTCCTAAGCCAAAAGCAGGTTATGGGAATCAACTTTAGCAATGTACATTAGAAATTTGGAATGAACACAAGAGTCTGCTTCTCTCTTCAGAGCCTCTGCTTCATGTTCAAAAGTGCAAGATTGCAGTTTAGGCAATTTACAATTGGCAGAAAAGCCTCCAGGGACAGTCCAAATAGATTTACCTCCAGGGTTATCTGCTAATATTTATTCTTCTACCAGATAAAAAAGAAACTCAATGTTATTTTTTGAGATAGATTTACAAAAGTCAAAAATCTGTTTTAAAATCTCAGCTGAATTACAGCCCTAATATTTATTCAGATACTTATTGCATTAGCTTAAGACGTTAGAGGATATGTGAAATGTGTGAAGTGGGACGTACTTTTTTTCCACATTTTCATCTCAGTTTGCACCATAATAATTTTTTTGGAATGTGAAACACTGAGATGAAATTAATACCTCCATAGCTTATAGATATGATTAAAAGGAAAATGCAGTGATCCATATTTTCATAGATGGCATTATCTGAGCGTGTGTTACTTTGCAGTTTTGGTCCACAGGGATGGTATAGCACACAGGAATTTATGGATTGCTATACTGAATCAGATCAGCCTAACCTAGTTTATTGTCTTATCATCTAGAGTGGGCAGTACCAGATATGATGGAGGAAGAGGAAAGAAGCAAATGCGCAACTTCTTTCAAACTGTACATTTTTTTAGAAGAAGCCAATTTAATACACTATTTTTAGTGGCTATGGCAGTTCTCTGTTAAACTGAACTGTAGTAGCCTGTATTCCTCCAATGGAAGAATCAGGTCACTTCCCTATTTTCAGATGTGTGTATTGATTATCAGTAGCATATAAGTTATTTATCTTATTTTTATAATAAGGCTTAAGTGCATAATTACCAGATGCATTTCTTATTTCATTTCTCTTGTATTTTTGAGGTCTAAATTTGATATTTCTTAAGAGTACATAAAATCTGAAAAAAAATTGTATCACATCCTTTTGGGCAGAGGTAGCTCATACAAATTTGCCATTGTACTAAGAAACAGAAGTCTGTGAAGCTTGTGAGAACACACTGGAGATGGAGCAATGTAGGGTTGCAGCATAACAAGATTTGCTCTGAGTGAATTGAACGTGGTCAGTTATGGCTGGGATGCTACCAGAGCCTTTGGTCTTGTCCAGATTGAAGTGAATCACTCTGAGATCTCATCCATTACAAAACTGAGATTTTGCCAGTTTACTTCAAGCTCAAACTTAATTGTCTGGTACAGAATCCAGTATATAAAAGAACGTCTTGGCATGGACTTGGTGGTGATAGGATTGGTACCTATAGCCAAGCTCTGCTTTTAAGGACATATTTCCAGAACAAATGTAAAGTGAAGTTGAATAAATAGAATTCTCCTACCTCAGTTCACATTTTGGAGGTTTGAACAACCCTTGTGCGTTGAACTGGGGTCCAATCTCTTGTTACAGAGACCTGTATGTTTTAAAGTGCCTTAAGCAGTGAAATAAGCAATCTGTAGTGCATCAACAGTACATAAGCACCCAAAGGAAACCTTTACATTTCCGTGACACACACAGGCAATTTAGTGAAGTCTGAAATATTCAACTTTACAGCAATGGTGGGAACCCAAGACTATTTGTTTTGTGAGGAACTTTAGCACAGTAGGAGACAGCATTTAAAATTACTTTCCTCTGGACGGATATTAAGAGGTGATGTTGGTGGGGTTAGTACATTCCACACCCAGCTCCAGAAGAATAGTTGCAGGTCCACTGTGCATAAAGCATGTTGTGCACACAGCACCTTCACAAGCGAACTGTAAAAATTTGCATTCTCGACTTTATTAAAAAAATAAAATAAACTGCATGATGCTGCAGAGTTGACCCAAAACATATGGCCAAATAATAAAACACAACAGTCAACTGGTTTAAAATGTTTAATATACTGTTCTGTACAGTGTAGATTACCTTATAAAGTTTTAAGTGAACTGTGAAAATTTATACTTATTTTCCAACCAATCTCCAACAGAAATTCTGACTCAAGGTTAACTGTAACTGTGTAGTGGTAGGCACCACTGTAATGTATTTGGATACAATAGACTTTTCTCAGTTCAGTTTTAAAATTGAAGTTTAGCTTGTGTTTATGTTTAACAAAAAAGGTCTTTGAAATTTATTCGAAATAAAGCCAAGTCTAGTCCAAAATTAAAACACAGAAATGTATTATGTGAATGTAATATTAAAGGATGAATTTAACAACTGCAAAATGTAGAGGTAGTTCTCAATATATTTTTTATAGATGTATCTCTCCAAACTAGTAATTGGTTTGACATTTTAGGTCAGATGTTTGTAATGAGTGCTATAATGGAACAAATCTTTAATCCGTTGAAACATAGTCTGGTTTGGTGTATATTGGCAAGCCAAGGCTGCAGTCAGGGTTTATGGACTTTGGCTAAGATTCACTCTTGCAGTACTGACAATGACCAATGAAAGTTTTATATTAGTATGACATGTAAACATTCTTGGACCTGCTCTACAGGATATTATGGCAAGCTACGAGCAACTTGTGTGCAGAGAAACTTGGCTGTTGATGCAAATGGGAGATTTAGACTTGGTTGTGCCTATAGTTGAAGTCAACTTCCATGCTTTATCTGCTTCCAACTGTGCAAACCCCACAAGATGATCAAGAAAAGATCCATTACAAAATATCATATGCATCAAAATTCTTACCTAAGTGACTACTGTTGATTAGGATATTCTAAGAGAAGTTAGAGGTACCTCTTCCATTTCTTTCCATTTCTTCAGACTTACTGCCGGACTTTTTCCAGACATGATATCTTCATTGTGGTTACACACATACTTTTCCTCTCCCCTTTTATTTCCATTTTTCCTGCTTAGATTCTGGTCCTATTCTTCTTATGCCTGCTCCACCTGAGCATGTAGGTGACAACAATGTACACCTTAGAAAGTTTATTCAATATTTTTGATTATATGACAAACTGACACAATTTATGCTAGACCTACCAAACTTTTATTTCTCCCTGCACTAATTACAATCTCTACTCAGCACTGCCCTGTAACTTTCAACACCATTTGCCTTGAGATGAGAGTTTTTGAATCGCGTATCCAGCCTGCAATTCTGATGACTTTCTGTGGCACCAGAAAAATTAGCGTCATGAAGAAAGCACCAGTGCCACTACGAGCATTGAAAAAGTTTCGTTTTTGAAATGGAGAGCTTTTCACCAGGGTATATTTGCAAGCAAGTTTTGAACTAGGGAGATCCTTCTAGTAAGCTTGAAATTCTGCCAGCTACATTCTCCATGTTACTGGAAAAAATTGAAGAATGTAAACCTGCCACTGCATATTTACTGATACAATCCAGAAAATAGTCTGAATTTCAGAATAGACTTCTATGCTTTCAGGAAGAGGAACAGACAAGACTGATACAGCCTTGTTAAGGGTAAGTGATGATATATTGATTTAAGTGGATTTTGGTATACCATCACTGCTCCATTCATCACTCATCTACCAAGCAATGCTGGCACCCTTGTCCATGCAGTCCTGGCTTGTTGCACCACAACTGAATTCCACTGTATGGCAGGGGCCTAAAATACATTCGTTAACACTACTCACTTGCCTGTTAACTAAAACAGACTCTTTTCCATTGTTATCAACTGACAATCCTGTCATAGAGACCCTAATGTTTACAGGAAAGCTTAAAGCTTACATTTAAATTCCAAAATGCATAAATAAAAACAGGTGATTTTTGCAGTCTGCGTGAGAGGCCTCCATGTTTCCATGTTGACCTTAGTATCACTGAGTTAATACCTACTAAGGTCATTTGTTTCCACCTCAGGATCAATAGCAACAGCTTCAGGAAACTATGATTACAAAAAAAATAGGGACTGCAAAGCTGTAAGGGCAGTCAGTTCAACTTCCAGATCCTCCCCAGAGACTTCCTAATAAAGGACTTTTTTTTTCCCTGTGGGAAATCACTTGGTTGATCCACCTCACAGGAGCAGGGGTTAAGGAGTGTTAAGGCAGTTTTCTGGAAATAAGCTTCAGATTCAGTCCTCACTTGGAACATAGTTCTGGTTAAAAGCTTTTCCTGAGTTTCCTGAAACCACTCTGCTAATAGGAAGCTATAGCCTGAAAATAGATGATCTATTTCTAAAGAGTTGCTTTATTTTTGGAAATTTGCTGGATATAAAAGAGAATATTAACTGCAGAAAGATTATCATCCACCTTAGGGCTGTGGTCTCTGTGTGTGTGTATATATACACATTAGCTAATTGCACATCTCAGAGCCAATATTGAAAAAAGCTCTTTCAGATGTGTCATGACAACTTATAAGGAAAAATATCTACAAGTGATTTATTTGGTTGTAAAAACTGCATCTACTTCTGGAAATAAATTTGAGAGAGGCCAAAATGCAAGTTTGGTTTTATGAAGAATTTTCAAACTACCACGCTGATTTTTTTAAATTTTAAAACTACCAAGCTACCAAGTTCGAGCTAGGCAAGGTCGCTTCCAGGGACAGAAAAGAAGTTCTTCTAGGAGTGAGAAAGAAGACCCATGAAGATACAGAGGCTTAACCATCAATAGCATTGGACTTCTGAGAGTATGAAGCCCTGCAGATGTCAAGTCAAAAGCAAACGAGAGCGGATGGAGGCTGAAAATATTGGAAAGATGAATTTCAAGGGAAGAAAAGTGATTATCAACAGGGAAAATCAGTCAGATAGTATGAGGTAAGAACATATGAGCGGTATGTATAAGGAATGGAAGCTACGATTTAATATTTTCATAGATGTTTTTTCATTTTGATAGGTTAAAACCGTGACAATTTTTATGGAATGTTCCTTCCCCATCCTTCTTCCAAATTCCAAAAAGCTTCAGATACTTTTTGTGAAATTTTTCTTTTTTTAGAGTTTGACCATATTTTGTCAAAAAGCAGCTCTAAAAATGGTGACTATCTTAACAGCTAGAATATGCCTGGAATCCCCAGTAATGTAAGGTTTTCACTGTAAATACAGCTTACCTTCTGAAGCAGGTACATTCTGGAGCATCTGGAGATTTCTAGAGCTTAAAAAAAAAAAAAGAATTATTCAAAAAATGGCTTATTACCTAGCCATAATGATCTGAAAATGAGAAAAAGACAGATGTATTTATGAGGTCCAGTTAAAGACTAAAACCCTTCCAAATGAAAGAATGAAATTTAAACTGCGCAGTATATACAAATATCCCTCAGCCCCACGTTTAATGAGAGAACAACGGAGTTAGCACCTTCCTTCCTTCCCCCCACCAGTCCCAAAGAACAAAGTTTTCATACTTATTTAGAGCCTCAATCTCTTTCTGAAGAAGCACATACAAAATAGGCCTGGGCAATGTCTGTAACTCTTTATTTTGAAGGCTTGCATGAACTCCAGAAAGAATTTTGTCAAAAAGCAGCTCTAAAAATGGTGACTATCTTAACAGCTAGAATATGCCTGGAATCCCCAGTAATGTAAGGTTTTCACTGTAAATACAGCTTACCTTCTGAAGCAGGTACATTCTGGAGCATCTGGAGATTTCTAGAGCTTAAAAAAAAAAAAAGAATTATTCAAAAAATGGCTTATTACCTAGCCATAATGATCTGAAAATGAGAAAAAGACAAATGTCTTTATGAGGTCCAGTTAAAGACTAAAACCCTTCCAAATGAAAGAATGAAATTTAAACTGCGCAGTATATACAAATATCCCTCAGCCCCACGTTTAATGAGAGAACAACGGAGTTAGCACCTTCCTTCCTTCCCCCCACCAGTCCCAAAGAACAAAGTTTTCATACTTATTTAGAGCCTCAATCTCTTTCTGAAGAAGCACATACAAAATAGGCCTGGGCGATGTCTGTAACTCTTTATTTTGAAGGCTTGCATGAACTCCAGAAAGAATTTTGCAGGCAATTTAGGTCTTGAGTCAAAAACTTTTTAAATCAGTGGAAATGTTCTAGCAGACGTAGTCAGTTTTAGACCAGGCATCTAATGAGTGAGAACTTGATAAGCAACATGGTTTTTATGTGTCTGTCTACTTTTATTCATTATAGCCCGTTCCTTTCCTTTTATACCTTAGAATATGCGAGGACATGAATGCTCTGGCCTAGTGGTTATTTTATATAGTGTATCATTAGAACGTTTCCACTGTTTTTATTAAAACTTATCTCCTTGTTCTAGAATTTCTTAGTTAGAAAATGAAATGCAGAGCTGTTTTGATTGCTGTGAGGTAGCTCTCCTTATGTGTTGACTGATGATTTTCAGAGTCTGCTTTCCTTTTCTTACGTCTCATTGCAAAAACTATCAATCTCTATCAGATTCCAAGGTAGTATGGGGAAAGCTTTCAATTTCTCCGCTCCATGCCAGGGAAAAGTGAAAGGTGGCCAAAAGAAGTGTTCCACTCAATCAAAAATGAATTTTTGTTCTAATCTCAAAATTCTCCAAATACATATTTCAATATACCCCTTATGTATGTAGGAGAGAGATATATGTGAGTGGATGTGCATTTATGCATGCGAGTTACTATAATAAAAAACCAATAAATGCTATTTGTAGTAGAAAATACGACTGCGTTTCTGCTTTGAAAGCGTTATTTTCCTCATTTGCAAAATTAACTTGATGCTCCTGCCTTTGAGAATAAAATGCATCCATTTCAAAGCAAAGCCTGACCTCTGAACTCTTCTGAATATATGTTATTTTAGGTAATGCTAAAATCGTTTATGGAAAGTTTGTATTAATCCCTTGTCTTAAATTCTGTGGTAACTATATTTCTGGAATGAGCTTTTGTGGTTTTTAAACAGAGAAACTGAGTATAAGGTAGCAAGGGGCTGGAGTCTCGATTTTATGCAATTGAAATATCCTTCTTAAGGGATTTTAAATGGATGAAGAGCAGGTGTTTTGATTTGATGGTAAATTGGCAAGCTGATTACCTTGAAAATTAATGCAAGCTATAACTAGAAATCATTCCCCCATAAAAAAGCTAAAGTTGAGGAGGAAGGTACAAAACAACTACAAAGCATTTTTAATGTTAGAATGTCATTTAGGTAACACGAATGTAAAAGTTAGCCAATCTGTTCCTATACAGTGATGCATGTATTGATTCTATTTTAGTTTAACTCAGCATTTACAAATTCTATTTCCCTAGTGGCTTAACGCTACAGAGTGTAATGGAGAGTAAAAATGTTAGCATCTTAGTGCTCTTGCTTTTTCTTTGTGGAGACAAATTGTCTCTGTTCTGCGTATGGGCACAAGCCATTTATGAATCATGGACTTCTGATTGATTTTAACCAAAGAAATCTAATAAGAACATTAAAAGATAAAGTTAGCAGTTGACAGATAGCTCCCCTTTTTTTTCCTTTAAATGTTACTTTTCTAACTACTTACATATGCTCTTGCCTATTAACACATCGTATAAAGTGGATTCCTCATCCAAAGTCAAAAACACTTACTTATCTGCTCCAAAGAATCATGAGAAACCAAGTCATATAAAAAGACATATGCTTTGCAGCAAAATTTCCATTTGAGAAAGAATTTCATTATCTGTTAACAAGGGAAAGTCAACCAATTTGTTGTTACTTTAACTGGGATTTGTATAAGCTAAGTTTTTTGCTGAAAAAGAAAACATTTGCAGTTACTGTTTATTCTAGAAAATATCACAGGCAATTCAAGAAATCATTATCAGTCTGCTGTTGAGAGCCAAAATTCTATATGGCGTATACAAGCAGAATGGAAAGAGCATCAGTGTAAATATATTGAAATTTTCTTTTTCTTTTTTTTTTTTTTTTGCAAAGTCTAATTTTATCCACATAGATAAATACTTAGGATAAAGTATTCTTGAGCAAAACATATCTACACTATAAAAATATAAACTCCAAATGGCCTCAAATCCCTACAAATTATTGTTTGCTTCTTCCTGTACACACTGAGCATATGAAATCCTTCAGAATTTCAGAATATGGTAACTTACAACAGGAGGGTAACATAATGCTGATAAGCTACCATATAGAGTCCTGTCATTTAAATAAACATTAAGCCAACCTGTAAGAAATACATCATTTAACTTAAGTGTATGTTACATACTTTAAATGCCTTTTGCAGAGCCGTGAGACCCAAAGCAGTTTTTTATTAACAAGTCATCATGGGACTCCCATAGCTTGGACTATGAAGCTAAACTGATTGGAGATACTTTGTCAATAGTCTTATTTCTCACATATGAGTATAGCTCATATGATACTTATTTAAATTAGAGGTCTCTATTTTCTTTCTCAGATTGATTGTTACCTTGTTGATCTACTGCCATCAGAATTCATGTTGCATGTATTAGCTATCCAAACTACAGCATGCAGTGTACAGCAGTATTTCCAAAAGCTGAGATTTAAAGAGATGGTTGAGAAGTCCCAGGGGCAAAGCGACAGCTCAGCTCACTGGCTGACATAGAATACAGTATTTTACTGTTTGCAAAAACCAAGAATAAATTGCTGCCTTCTGTATCTAGAAGAATTGTGCCATAAAGTTTCTTTCTGAGGGATAGTACTTGGAATTACCAATACACCATCTCGTTCCTTTAAAGCAAGAAATAAAATAAATTATTTAAAAAATACTTATTTACGTATGATATTTTGACACCCTCGATTCCTTCACTCAAATGATTGCAAATCTTCTTCTTCTCAAGTCTTTTCTGCTTCCTGCTTAAATTAAATCGATGAGGTTTATCATTTGTTCTTCCATGACAGAAATCTTTAGAAAGTCATTTTCATCCACTATGCTGAGGCTAGTTAGTAGAGTTAGTAACGTTCATGTGGTCTTAAGTCTATTACGGTATTTTAGGTCTGTTATGGTCTTAGGTCTACTATGTTTTATTTTTTTTAAAACCAGTAGACCTATGCTATTTTGGACTAGTAATACTCCATGTGTGATATCAGAAAGGCATAAGCTTCACCAAGAAAGGTAATGTACCTGCAGAAGCACACGCCTTCCATACAAGTGAAAATTTCCTCTTATAAAGTGAATGACTTCAGCCTTAATAAAAGCGAAAGGCTAATATCAACATCTTAAAGTAGCCATGTTGTATACAAGACACACTATGGAAACTGTCTTTCCCAAATTCCTCTCAACATGTTGACGCGTTGTCAGCTCTAGATCTCTCTCTCTCAGGTAGTTACTTCATAATTTGGTGGCGTGAATGAGGAGGATGTTGAGAACACAGAAATATTTTCAGTCGCCGTGACCAAGCAAGTGCTCTCACTGTAAGGGCATGGAAGGAAGGAATTGACTCTGTTTGTGTTTTTCTCTCCCTGCCCCACTGCCTGTTTTTCTCTCCCTGCTGCTTAAAGAGCGATCCTCATTTTGGTATGTCAGTTTTGTTAAAGCTACACAAACACTCTAAAAAAATCTTCACAATTTAAAAAAAATATATATATTTACTAAATTGTAAAGTTAACTTGCTTTCTCTCGTATAATTCCACTAGGCAGAATGTCAGCTATGACACCGACGAAATGCTTTTGACTATATGCGTGCTCGAACATGTCTGGGCCCTGAGGGCACCGCCAGCCCTGCCGGTCCCTAACCCCCCACGACAGCCTTCCTCCCCAGCCCCGGCCCCATCTCGGAGCCGTCAGTCCCTGCCCCACTCCAGGCCCTCCATGGCCCCAGCTGATCCCCACGGGGGCGCCGGCCGCCCCCGGGGCTCTGTTCCCTCGGGGTGGGGGGACAGGCCTGGGCTGCCAATGCTACCAGCCCTGGGGAGCCACTGGCTGTGCGGCACCGTGACCTAAACCACCAGTCGAATAGCATTGAAAATGCAGAAAGACAGAACCAAACAGTGAGGAAAAAAAAAAAAAAACCCAAACCATATATATGTGTAATTTGATGGATAAAAGCTTGGAAGCGGCTTCCCTTCTTCTGGAGAGAGTCGTTGCCGTTCTTACCAATACAGCCGTAGGTGTCTCTGAGAAGAGATGTGCCTGGCGCATCCGCCCGCCGGAGGCAGCCAGCCCCCGGCAATAGCGGAGCCGCGCGTGCTCACGACCTCCAGCCAGGCGTCCGGCGGGGACAGACGGTCTAGCTCCCCTCATGTCTTACAGCCATGAAGTCTCTCTACGTAATCGGCAAGAGCCGAAGGACTGCAAACTCGCTGAACTAAAGCCTCGGAGCACTGCAGGTGGTGACGCGCCAGCGGCGGCTGCGGGCCCTTCCGGCACGTTCCGTGGCGCCTCCGGCGGCAGAAGCAGCGGGATGCCGACGGCCCTGTGACGAGTCTTTACGTCACGTAGTTGGAAGAAAGGGAAAGCTGGTGCTTTTTTAGTCATCTCTGGAAACCCCGTTGCTAATTTTGTGTGGTTTGTAGATCTCGGGAACAGCTCCCGCTCCTACTGCCTACTCCATCTTGAAAAACTGTGCTCATGCTGGTGACCACCGGCTTCATCACGTAAACTCTCTGACCAAAGAGTTTGGCCAAACTCTTTGCCCTGACTGAACTTTTTAATCCCATAGCAGAAAGTGGCAATACGTGTGCAAAGAAAGATATTGTTTTGTTTTAATGAACTGTTTCATTGGTGCCTGACGCCTGCATGTCTCGGTGACGACCGATAGCTACCGAAGGAGGAAGGCGGGAGGATGGAGAGTGGCCGAACGTGACGGCGGAGTGAGGTGTGCCGTTACTGCTTCAGCCAAACAGGACGAGGAGCAAGAGTCACGAGCGGAGGTGAGATCCGGATTGGGCCCCGGGCCTGGGAATTGGGCATTTTATAGAACGTTTTCTAAAAAGGTAAATGCAGCGGTGTAGAGTATTTCCCTGTTTTTCAGAATTAGTACTATAGAACAGCTTAGTAAACATAACCCGGCTTCCAGTTAAAGTAGCTCGGCTGAAAACGTCGTTCTACGGAAAACTGAAGGCACTTGGACTTGGAAATGCAGGTTATGGGGAGCGTTTGCTGTCCTTGACACACACTCGGTCGATGTGTTTCGTTCGGAGGACGTTAGTTTTTGTTCTGTTAATGTTCTCCTTGTTCGTTTTTACCAAGTACAAGGGCCTCTCTTTCTGAGAAAGACGTGAAAGTAAGGATCTGGGGAGAAAGCGATAATGAGAAATAAAGCTAGTTCTTCTACTATAAGCGGTAGGCAATGGATCATCGCTTATGTGCCTTGCTGTTACACCATGCTGCTCAGGCAGCAATTGGGCAAGTGTTTGTTTAAAGCCGGGTAGGTAACTGTGACCTCTTCTTTACCCTTCGCTCTTCACTACAATGATACATCATGCTTTGCTTGATGCTCAGGCAGGCCTCAGGAGTCCAGAGTTTTTTGTTTTCTTTCCTAAAAGCCTGGATGTCGTTCACAGAATAAAGTAAATAAGGCTGATCCGTTATCTCAGGAAGGTTGTACGGGACTGCCTATGTGGGGGTGTCACCTGGCCATGTTAAAAGGAGTTGTCTTAAGCCAAATTATGATTCGTTCAGTTCCTTAAGGACAGATCCAAACTTCACTGGTGGAAACATTCAGAAAAATATTCCTAACAGAAATTATTCCAGAGCATCGTGGGATATGCCAAGCGATGCTATTTATTAAAATGGTAAAGCTTCCTCTGTCAATGCCCTGATCTTCTCTAAACCACCTAGGCCCAGTTAGAGGTACCCAGACATGTTGAAAGAGGCTGTAAAGAAAGAAATGCAAGTGTCTTGAGGCATTTTGGTAATATGCAGACTTTGTATTTGGAAGTAGTTCTGTAAATCAGAATTGCTTCAGCAGCTCTCTGTCGGTGAACTCCCCGTATTTGTGTGTTTCACTCCCAGATGATCATTTTAGGGGCTGTAAAATGCATAAAGGTTGACTTACAAAATGTATGTTTGCTGGCTGTGCCAGGTGAACATACGTTATAAAAAAATGTAAGTGTAGATTTAACAGTAAGTGAGCTTAGGCCATTCCCACCTTCCTCATTAGCTCTTTCTCCTCCGTCATATGGAAAGTAGCCCTTTCAATTAGATTTTATCTGTCCTTGAAATGAATTCACAAACACAAGTTTAGTCAATTAACTTTCAATGGCTTTATACCTGGTTGAGGAAAATGAGGATTCTGTTCCATTCCAGGCGAGGAGCTTTCTTCACATGGGGAAACCAGGAAAATACTATTTAGATGAAAACTAGTATAGAGTGGTAGTGTACAAGATCGTTGCTAAATGAAAGATACAGTAAATAAGGCTCCATGGGAGTCTTTCCTAAACGGAGGTACTATATACACCTCAAAAAAAGTATATTTCTCAAAATAAGTATAAAGTATATCTTCATTTTTCCTGGAGACAAACAGTGAGTCTGAGAGACATCGAGTCTCATGGCAGAGAGACAGAGAGTACATATATTGCATTTGCAGATTGTTTCACGCTGATGCAGGGCCCGTGGCTAACACTAGAGAAAAGGATTAGAATTCAAAATAATTTGGCAAATAGTTGTTATATGCAAAATCAAAATAAAATATGCACAAATTTAATAAGAGTAGAAGCAAATGTCTAAAGTTAGCCAGGATAATCTGCTACACAGACAGAAAGGTGGTGCAGAAAATCTGCACTTTATGGTGAATCACAAGCAGAACGTGATTCAGACATTTCATGCTGTTGCAAAAAAACAAGGAGCCCAAAGATACAATATTTTTGCCTTTTTTTAAAACTACACTTCAGGGAAGATGTGGGCTAGGTGAATCCCAAGGAGGGCCATAGAATATCTGAAGAAAAATTGAAGGAGTCTGGGTTATCTTCAAGTATATAATGATAGTTTCAGAGATGAAGCATATATGGTGTTCTTCATGATCACTGAGGATAGGACAATAAAAAATAAGTTAAAATTACAGAAGGAAGATTTAGACATGATAACCATCTTCTGCATGGTAAAGATGGTAAGTGCTGAGAGACTTTGCCTAAGCAGGTAGCTGAATATTGCTCACCAGAGGTTTTTGAAAACATCCTACCTGGAGATGACATAGGTTTCATTTATCCTTCCTTGGACTTCCTGAGGTTTCTCTACAGACCTATTTTCTTGGATTCTCTAGTGTATTAATCATTGTTATCTTCTAGAATATGTAAGAAAGATTTGGGTGCCTAGAATATGTAAGAAAGATTTGGGTGCCTAAATAATCCTATTGCGAAAAACGCAATAGGATTATTTAGTGTATTGTACAGTACATAAAAAAAACCTAGGGTTGTCTATCAATGAATGTTAATGTTTTTATTGGAACCTGTTCCTAAAGTGTATGAACAAGGCTGTTGACATAATTGCCGTTTTGAGATAATATGACTGTATTTGACAGTCACAGAAACTCTCATCAGATGAGTCACCATTGCCTTTTCCTTTCACACTTTAATATGAAACTTTCATATAGCATGAAGTCTCCTGCTCTGCAGAGAACATCTTAAAACCACTTTTCACTCATTATTTAAATTAACGTTAACTTCTTATATGCGCCTAGCATAGCACCCAGCCTTTTGTTGCACAGAAGAAAGAAAGATATTTGAAAATTAATAACGTCTCTTCTGTGGGATGAATCTCAATAAATCTCAGTGGAGGTAACAGAAAGAATAGTAAAGCAAAGCCCGATTTATTAAGATTGGTGTTTCTGAGAATAAAAAGATGCAAAGTACTGACAGAAGCATGTCCATTCTGATTTTCTTATTTTTTATTTTCATGCCTATCTTAAGTACATTTCTGCATGCACAAGAAACATGCTTGTCTGTATTTTTAATTTTTTAGAATGACTTGCTAGTAATAGTTTGTGAGTGCTGAAGTACATAAAATATCAGAATAAAAGTTCTACCTAATGGGCTAGAGATGCAGTCATTGTACAATCCAAGCGCATAATTTTCTGAGTACATCCAGTGTCTTTTGTATCATTCACAGACGTGTGAATTCTGCCAAAATAGTCTAAATGTATTTCTTGACTGTAGAGTTACATCTGGCCTCTGCTAGATTATATTTGTTTAATTAATTTTTCCTCACACTAGAAATTGATGTGATAGTAGAGCACTAGACTTCATTTAGTTAAAGATGACAAAGCACTAATCTTGTTCCCGGTAAAATTAATGGGAATTTCTACACTGGCTTTACAAACTCGAGAACTAGGATCATAGATACTGCAGCGTTGAGAATGATTATGTTTCTTCAGATATGAAGGTGACTGCTATTTCTTCCATTTTTATGATAATAACTTAAGATGACAATTTTCTGGAGAAGATTGCACAACAGAATTCAGTGCTGTGCACCCTTAGCTTCAGAGAGTATAGCAACTCAGAGTGGCACTGTGTTATGCCACATAGACCTTACATACATGAACTTCTGGACATTGTGCCTTAGTGAAATGGAATAATACCTACCTACACCCTAAAAACATGATGAATATAAACAAAACGAAAGGTATTAAACATGAGATTTCTGAAGTAGGATAACGGGAGAAAAAAAGACAATATTCACATGGTAGTTTGATCTTGGTGGTGGCTTTGAAATACTTGAGTTGACTTGAATAAACAGCAAAGTATGAACTGCTTAGAGTTTGCATCACATTTACTTGAACTATTTTATTTCTAAAAAGTAGGTTGTGTAAGTGTGACTTATGACCCTCCCTACATTTGGCTGTGTGCACTTCACTGCATATTGGAAACTGTTTTCCTTTTCTGGCTGACACAGACATTTCTTTTACAGCTGTTGATAAGGTTTAAATAAATCTACTGTAAAACGAGCTTTTGTCCTGGTAAATCTTATCAAGATATGGATTTTCTGAGACTTGGAAGCATGAACCCTTTGGAGTAAACCCCTTAGACTTATAGATTAGGATGAAAAGCTCACTTGGCTGTTGAAGGGAAAGACAATTTATAAAATATAGAGCGGAATCCTTCTGATGTATGTTGGCTTGCTTAACTTTTTATTATGAACTAAGTATAATTTTCTAAGAGTATTAGTATTTTCCATCCTAAAGGAAAAATTAGAAACATTTGCTGCTTACTTCCACTTAGATTAAAAAGCAGGCTTTACCTGCTATTACATTGCATTATAGACTGAGATTTTATGGCCAAGTTATAAATCTTTGAAAATAAGGTTGTTGGTAGAAGTACCAAGAGTCTTAAAAATATACGGTAATGACAAATCTGTTTGCCAAAAAGGCAAAATATTTCCTTTATACTATCCATGTTCATATATGTAGTGAAGCATGATTTAGGCATAGTTTAGCCACAGAGAGAAAAGAATAGAGACGCTCTTGTCTCTCCCCCGGGCTAGTTCTTCTCTCAGCCCACCATAGCCACTGCAGCAAGTGCTCCCAACCTCAAACCTTGGCTGTGCAGTTGCAAAGTTTCTCTCTCTCTTTCCTCCTCTTTTTAGATTGGGGTCTATATGCTACACTTTTATTTTCACAATCATCATACCATGAAAAGAGAATCAAAACTTGACAAGATATTTTTAAGACAGTCAATTTAAATTCTGTCTTATCAAAGATGCTGCATAATTCATTTAATGGTAACACAGTGATATATTTAATTCCTTTTCTTGCAGTTTAAGCATTTGGGAGAACAGGACAGTCTTGACTGAGTCAAGATTTTCTTCCTAGGAGACCAATATTCCTTTCAATTCTACAGAGGCTGTACCAACAAAGCATAGAAAGCAATCAGACAAAGCTGCCCCCACCTTGTTGTCATTAGTATGTTTTCAGAGCCTTACCTAAATCATCAGTTTGTGTGTTTAGTGGCAATAGGCCTGGATTTTTACTTTTTGAGAGAACAGTGAATTGGTCTGTTCTAGTCTGCAACAATTTAACAACACTTTAAAGAGTTTTTATGATAAACCAATTAAAAAGATATCTCATTGCATACCAACATGAAGTTTCTAGGGTATAAAATTTTGTAATGTGAAATGTGGACTTGGAATCTGCAAGTGCTAATAATTATTGTAGAAATAGAGGAACTGTGATTCAGCTTTCTGCAGATTTATAGCTATAGGCCTAAGAGCATGACAAACTTAAAGGCAACTACAAAAAATTGAATGTCAGGTCCTGATCCCTGGTCTTACTTTCTCTGTAGAAAAACATGCACTTGATACCATTTACCTCTAATTTCATTAATATTTGATATGTTGTCATATACGGAATTATTTTATGAAATCCAACATATATAGCCCTTTGGGAGATCGCAGTGGAGTAACCAGCTTTAAGGAAGGATTTGCATACACTGTAGAAAAATTACAATAGTATATAATTACTCTGTGGTTAAATACATCAAAAAGGTATAATCATTATTAGGCCATGGTAAAGTGTTGTTGTAAACAACACATATCCATTCCATGTTTTAGTCTAAAGACATGTGTCCTGAGAAATGACATAAGTGAAAAAAGAATAAGAGGACGGCTAGGAGATTTGTACTGATGTATGGTGTTCTTCATCCATAGATCAGCTGTCGAGTCAGATTTATGTTCACAGTGAGCTCAAATCAATAGAAGTGATGGCTGATGGCCGTGAAACCTCTTTTAGTCCATTCTCTAGTCCTGAGTTGGCAACTTGCACACAATAAACCCAGTCAATGCAAGTCCTGGTATTAAATGGCATCAGGACTAGCTACCTCAGGTGGGAAGCAAAAATATATATCAGCTTTGAGCTTGAATTATGCTCACAGACGTAGGGAAAGATCTAGATACTAAGGTGTGATCAAGTAGGTTTGGAATATTTTTTTAAAGAAAAAATAAATTCTTGAAAGTTGAAAATTAATGTCATTTAAGTATTCAGGAAACTGTTCAAATTGACCTTATAGGAAAGCTTAATAACTACTTTTAACACACTTTGTTAGTGAAGCATATGCATATTTCTGCTTTGTGCGTTTGTATGCATGTATGAAAAATTGTCTTGACAGTATTCTGCCTGAAATGTAAGATCTGCTCACAACCCTTTTATCCACTGTGACTATTAATGAAAAACCAGATCATAATCATGTATCCATTCCAAAGTTTTGTTTATTGTGTGTGAATATGCAAATAGGATTTAAAAAAAGTGAGAGCGAAAACTGTTAGTCCTGGTTTGATCACATACCATTTTTTAAAAGTGTATCTACATGGATGTTAGTGTAGTTATTTTTGGAAAAGAACACATATAAACAAGAAAGTCTTGAGAAAAGGGAAATACTGATTATAATGAAGTCATATTTGTTTACTTGTAACGGCATACAAATATATCTCAAATATCTTCTACATCTCATTATAATGTCACGTTAAATGTATATAATTAATGTGAATAAATAATGATAAATATCATGCTACTTATTCATCCATCAATTTCCATGAGATTACTTGTAGGATGCTTTTGTTACCATATTTGTCCACTAAATATATGCAACTTGAGGTAAAATACGTTTTTCATTTTCTTTAGTCTCCTTTAGTGAGTTACTGTACCTGGGCATCTTTCTGCTTCACAAACATGTATAAAAGGCTTTCTTAAAAAGGCTTTTTTAAACATTTAGTTTGGTTTTGATTCTTTGATTCCCCAAATTCCAATAACTTAAGAATACTTTATTAATTTTATATCAGTTATTGTGAAAACACTTCCAGGTCAGGAAAAGAGTGTCACAGATCAGACGTGAGTTGTTTTACAACTCCACAAGTGGACTTTTTGTGTTCAGCATTGTAAGAGCAATATTAGTAGACAATTAATACAGTATTATTTAAATTGTATGTGAAAATGAGCCTTCGTCTGTATAGTTGTGAGGAAATGGGCAGAAGTAGCCTTCTTCCAGAAATGATTTGGAAGAATGACTGTGCTGAAGGTAGTGCTCTTGTGTTTATAAATCTCAAGATTCTTCGAGTTGTAGTTTGGATGACTTTTTGAAGGTCAGGTTGCTTATAATTAGTTCATAGCTAATGTTAAATATGGTTTTACATATTTGCATAATCTTTATGCAGTTAGGGTTTCAAATAGAGGAAAATAATTTAAAAAATTGAAAAGCTAATCCCCCCCTTCATAATTACACACCCCAAATAGCTGCTTAAAGATGATGGTAATGAAGGATAGGGACTTTGCGGTTTGATGCAGGCTCCCCATGGTATTCCTTTGAACTGCCGAAACATTGCCGCTTACTCTCTTTCGTGTTTATTCCGGTTTAGCACAAACCTTCCTGCTCAGTGTAACCACATGTTCAAAGCAAAACATAAAATGGTGTAGTTTTAAAGAACTCATTAATTTTCTTTGTACTCAAAAGCAGCAACATTGAAAAGTGTAATACGCAAATGATGAACTCAAACTCGTTCCAGTTTTACTGCTGTTTACTTCAAAGGGTCCTGAAAAGGGTATGCTGGAGAATTACATTCTTATGTTGAAAAATTAATACATCAGTGACACTGACCCATTTTCTGATTCTCTCTGCTTTATGAATTTTTCAAGTTTTTCTATTTGTAAGATGGATCCATGGTTAAATTTCTTTCAGGGTACTACCCCTTGAAAGATTAAAATCAAACCCAGTTATTCTTTGGATAATTTTTTTTTTAAACAAGAAAGAGGAACTGCAATTGTTCTGGCTGCTTTAGATGAGGCCACTATTGCAAAATAGATTCTTAAGTTATGCAGAATTGCTTATAATTTGGAACTGATCCTGAGAATCCTTACCCTTGTGAAACAACCTTACCCAAACTGAAACACAGGAAGTTTCATCTGAACATAAGAACCCTTTGTCACTGTGAGGATGGCTGAGCATTGAAAAAGGTTGCCCAGAGGGGTCGTGGAGATCCATCCATCCTTGGAGATATTCAAAACTGAACTGGACATGGTCCTGGGCAACCTGGGCTAGCTGACTCTAGCTGAATAGTGGTGTTGGAGCCGATGATCTCCATAGTTTGCTTCCAGCCCCAATTATTCTGTGATTCTGTGATGGATACAAAAAAAAGTGGTATCATCTATTTTAGCTCTGTTATTTTAAAGAATAAAAACTCTGTGTTCCACAAGTGTTATATTTAAAACTGTGTAGACTACAACACAACAACTAACATTGCAAGTGTTAATGCTCCTCTGCAACACTCGGTTCTTTTTATTTTTTATATGCATTCATTTTTCTGTCAAGGCAAGACAGAAGTAGCTGCAAGATTAGTACACAGGTAAGCTGGTTGTAGCAAAGGTAACGCTACACAGGTAAGGTGTGCAGTCTGTACCCTGGCAAATCTCCAATAACGGTGTTCAATTAGCCAGTCATTCCTATGGAAGTGGTGGATAACGTAAACAACTGTGTTGATGCGGTTAATGTTCCATTGAGTAATGTAATGTATAAAGCCATGTTTATAAGAAATTCAGCCTTGTGATTGACCTCCTATGGGAGCACGCTAAACCCCACAAAGTACTATCTTCCCTTTCTCCCTCCAGAAAACTTCCTCAATTTTTAAAGCTATCTATGCCAGAAATTACTGGAAATCAGTATTAGTATCTGTCTCTGTCTGTCTGTTCCAAAGAACATCTAAATGTTTAAGTGCATGGGGCGCTATATGATGTAATTTTCATGTATCAGATTGCTCCATTTTTATTATATAATTAGATTTAAATAGAGTGAATGCTGTTTATTGTTTCTGAATATAATAATATTTTCTTTTTTAGTGTGTATATAATTATCACTGTTTATAACAAGCACATTATTCTCTCTCTCAGAAGAATTTAAAAGATAGAATTTTTAATGTTTGCCTGTAAAGTTCCATCAAATTCATTTGTTGAAGAGGTGGTTTAGATCTATTGAAATAGATTTGATTATTCTGGCAGTTCTACATTTACTTGGAGATTCCCTCACTTTCCTTTTTGCATCAATCTTTACTGTAAGCAAAGGAAAAAATAGATTGTTCCAGTAAGAATCTGGACAATAATAAAAGATGATGTGTTAGCCTGCGAGGCTCCAAAAGAAGACACAATACACAAGGAACAGTAGCTCTCAACATATGATTTCTACCTGGTTTAGAAGGCTGAAGATAACAGTGAGATTAAGTTGGACAAGGTCTAAAAATTGTCAGAATATTGTCATGCACTTCTCTTGAAACATCTGGGTTCGTAAAGGAATTATCACTGTGAACTTGAAAATTAACAATAGCTATAGGTGCAACATCCTACATTATGTATTCTAATAAATATATAAAAAGAAACAGATAGCTCTGTGTTTACATCAATAAGGTCACAGAGTAAATCATGGCATAGGCAGTTGACATAGAAACAGTCATATAATACACCAACATTGTATTCCCTTCCACACGCCTATGGCAGTTTTGTACCTTTGTACTATAATATGACCTTATAAAAGCTATATTCCTAGCGAAGTCTTACAATGACAGAAAATGCACATCTTAATAATCCATTAAGATTTCAAATAACAAAGATATTTAACCAGAGCTCCAGATTGCTTAACGTATAATCTCCCATAAAATAAGTTTGCTGTGGTGTTTACTGCACTTGCAACGGAAGGGAGTATTTCTGGGCATAGACAGGCAAAAAGGAGTCTTGTTTGTGAATGAGAACTGTACTACAAAAAGGCAGTCATAATAAGGACTGTTTACACCTCCATACCTCCTTTGGGTTGGGCATACCTTTTTGGGGTAACTCCAATGCAAAGTTTAGCATCTTCTTTTTTTTTTTTTTTTTTTTTAGCCAGAAGAAAAAATAAATTCATCCATTTTCCCAAAGAGCTTGCACTTCTGTATAAAACTCCACTTATCTTGCATATGTTTATTTCCTCTTTCTCCATAGCAGATTTCTTATTCTCAGCCTTGAGTCATATATAAGAGATTAGCTTTGCTACTGGCAAGAAAAAATTCCTCTTACCTGTACTATGTGGCACCTGTCCTGTATATAGTAGACCTTGTCCTTGAACAGGATAACATTTTAAAAGACTATAGACATCATTAGTCACTAAACTCCACCTTTATTCAGAAAAGGTGCAAGAACGATGAGCTGAAGTAAAGGACAGCCTCCATATGAGGAAATTTGGATAGGAATTAACTCTTCACCGTCTATGTCAATATAAAAACTAGGGGCCATCAAATGAAGGTAATAAGAGCTGGTGGAACTCCTTGCCCAGGGATGCTGTGTATGCAAAAAACTTACAGGAGTTCAAGCGGACACTCAGTTAAGTACTTACTATTTAGTAATTTTGGGGTTACTACACAGACAAGCTTTAACAGGTTCAGGAGATCTCCTGAATGTAAAGTTGTTGGAAGGGTGCTATCATCGGCACTTGGCCTGCTCCACCTTTTTCTTGAGTATCCATCTAAATCTATAATTAAAGAGAGAAGCCTGGACTGTAAATGCATTATGTGGACCCTTGGTCTGAACTAGTAAAAATCTGTTTAACTGTTTTGGAAAAAAAGAAAGTTGAAAAGGTACTAAATTATTTCCATTATTGCTTGGAAATATTTAGAGAAAACCTAGGGATTGGAAAGACACTGGAAATATTCTAAAGCATTTATTTTACGTGTAATCCAGTATTTAAGGAATGCAGCTGCTTTTTTTTTTTTTTTTTCTGAAACCCTGCAGGTTCTGATGTCTGTTGGCAGTTTTTTTGCTTCGTTTCAGCCGTGATTTGAAAAATGTAATACAAAGTTTTAAATAAATTCACTGAGATTTCTTTTTTCAATAAGAGTTATCTTTACAAAACAATACTTAGAACTGAGCAACATGGATGCTGTATAAATGATAAAAATGATTCATATGCTAAATATTTACATGCAAAATGAAACTGCTGAAATTTTGTTTTATAATGATACCTTGCCTGGCTTTCATATACACAGGCAAAAGAGAAAACCCTGTTCCTGTTAGGTCTTCGTAAGACTGGTGTGTCTCATGTAAAAAGTGATATTTTTCCTTAAATTTATGTAGGAGAAAGGTCACACTCTCGACAATACAAGATTGTTGTCACATTAACATGTAGCTTCACTTTTTGGTCTCTGGACAGCAAAGTACTGAAGCACTTGGGCAGTTTTAAAAACACAAGAACCACAGCCACAATTGCTTTTTGAGTTTAGGGGGCTCTCTACAGGTTTTGCTATCTCTGTGGTTAAATATTTGGAAGATTAGTCACAAACGCATTTTATCTATAAGTGCTTTTTTTAAAATTTGAGTTATTACTACAATATCTGAATGCTTTTGTGTAAGATCAGTAACAATAGCTATTTTTCAAAGAGATTTTTAGGAGCCTGACACTCTTTGTCTTAAAATAAAAATTTAACCAGAAGAAGTTATATTTTTGTCTCATCATATATTTTTATTACTAGTTTCTACTATATTTTTTTTCTTTTGATTTTTGGACTGGCTATTCAGATGGGCAGAGATCAACATTGTGAATGTTCTTGTAGGGGTGCAAAGATTTTTTTTTTAATATTCATGTTCTGTCCTTTCTTTTTTCCAAATTGCTAGTTGGATGATTGTATCAAAGCACAAAACAGTTTGGTCTTACGTATTCTCATTTATTTAAAGTGTGTAATTTATGTATGCTCTGGCAATACGTAATATATCTGGCAAGGAGCCAGGAATGACATAATAGATATGCTGCTAGACAAGGTTCCCAGGTGAGCTGTCCAAAGAGATTTTTGTCTTCACTTAACTGCACTAGATAAATACTATACCTTGTGCAGTTACTTGCTTCTAGCCACGAGCATTATATTCCCCTGCAAATTAAATTTGAACATTTTAATTTTAAAAGTAAATTCAAAGTAAATTCAAAGGGTATTGTAACTTCCGAATGACACTCTCCTCTTTCTGGATAGTTTTTGTTTTTTGAAAACCCACTAGAGATCACTTGTTTTGTCATATGGATAAAGGAGATCAAACCTCTTTTGCATGTTGTGTGTTGTGTTTATGCTAATTTCTTTGTACAATATATTTAAGTGAAAGCTTTTCTGTTCCATTTTCTATATTCTCATGGGGGAATGTAACTTTGTCAAAGGTGGTTTATGAGAAATGGAACTCTTGTTGGATCACTTGCTGTGGCCTATTAAAATTTTGTGAAGTAATTTTAGCTCAGATGTCAATATGGACCTGCAGCATTTCTATTCATCTTTTGTATAACACTTGCATTGGTTATACTCCTCATTTGCAGTTGTCTTACAACTTCTAAAGCAGGTGCTACGAAGAACAGTACTAAGGCATGTATTTGCACTGCAAAACAATGCACTTTATTGAACCTGCAGAACAAATAAATACCTGCTTTTGAATGTTATTTCCCAATGTGTTTTCTAACCTTCTGTTGACAGATAGGCAGACATGGAATCTTGTAACATTTCCTGTCTTATGATGGGACCAGGGTAGTTTTAATATACACTTGGGTAAAGAAAATTCTACCCTCGCATCAAATTGGAAACATTTGATATCCACTTCTGCATGCATTTAAAAAAAAAAAGGACAATGGAAAAGGCGATGGAAAACTAGGTCCTAGAGCTATTTAAGGGCATTAAAAGCAAAATAAACGCTATTATAATAGTCAGGGCCCTGGGCACTGACAGCCCTGCCTGTCCCTGCCCCCCCGGGGCTCCCCCAGCTCCAGGCCCAGGCCTTAACCCCGACCCTGGCCTCAGCCCCGTCCAATACCCACAGCGGTGCCCGATGTCCCTCTTGGGGCTGCCTTGGCTGCCCCCGGGGCCCTGCTCCCTCAGGGCTGGGGAATGGGCCCAGGCTGCCAGGCCCTGGGGACCCACCGGCCACGTGGGGCCGTGACAATACACCTGACTATAGTAACCCCTCCCCTGCTTTCCCTAGCGTAGGTGCACGCGTGACTGACTTCCGAGAGCCAAATTTGGCCCTCCCTCTTTATTAATGAGGGAAGAAAAAGTGAGTAATGCAAACCACTTGGTGAACACTAATAAACCCCACAAGAACAAATCATGAAAAAAAAATGCAAAGGGAAACTGGTGTATAATGAATGTAACAAGGGCATAACAAGTAAGTCACTAATGAATTGCACTGGATAGATATTTCTGGTTTAATGAATTATCTTTATTCCACAAACAACAATACGTAAACACTTTATAATTCTAGAATATGTTACTTACTTCCAGAGAAACTGTTGTATTAATATTGCATTACGTTATTCATGCTCTTAGCCCAATAGTAATGTTTTCCCTTCTTTCTAAGGCAGAGTGTCTCAGAGGGGAGAGTTAGTCTGGGGCTGTCTGTTAAATATGCCATGGAACTAACCCAGATCTGAAGAACTAATTATGTTATCTGTGATGTTATTAAATAATTATAGTCCTTGAAATGGGGTCATAACTAACAGGACATCCCTGTAGTGCAGCATTCACAGTTCACATAGAGAGCTAGCTGGAAAAAAAAAAAAAAGAAAAAAAAAAGGAACAGAATCATTATAGGCTTTAACCCATTTACTGCTGCCGTCCATGGATGCATTTGTACCCAACTGGCCTGGCAGTTTCTAGGTTATTGCTGCACACAGAGTCTGCAGCCACTGGTCTCAAGATGGTCGGGAAAACTGGTAACTTCGATTTTGTTGTGCAGTTCAGCAGCTTTTCTGGCTTGCCAGCTGCCAATTTTTTTAGTGAGCTTGATCACACACAGAGAATATCTTCTGAGGCAAATTCTATGTGGAAAGTAGGCCAGACTTAACTATCTACCTTGAATATAGTCGATAAATGAGCTGCTGGACAACTAGTAATTCTTGCTTTGTTAATTTTCATGGCCCTCTTTAAAGGGTTGTAGCTAAAATTCTGGTAATGATTACCGTTAAAATACCTATCTTTACAAGAATTACACAGAGAGAGAGAGACTGAACTGTAGCAGCTCAAGAGGTTTTGAAAATGCTGGCATTTTAATAGCTGTTGCTCTAAAATGCATGCAGTTTCCTGAAATCTACTAGAAAACTGCCTTCTGATAGAATTACACAGCCCTAATTTTTTTCATATGAGTGCATAATATCATAATATACGTCCTATGTAATATATAGTGCACATGAATAGCACATATTATATGGAATGAACTCCCAGTTTGTATCACATATTTTGAAATAATGTATAAAATGTGTTCAGAGATATTATTGGGATGGTATACCACATAATGGGATGGTCATACCACATGATACACAACATTGCCACCATGAAATCTTCAGATCTGACATTTGGAAACACAAATTGAAATTAAAATGAATTCAGAAAAACACTTAAATGTGTTCCTATTGCACAGTCCTGAATAGAAAAGTTTTGCTGAGCTGTGGCCTAAAACTTCATAAAGTTTTGCACTGACTCTCCAACTTCACAGCCTGTTGTCAGCAACAGAATAAGTGAACTCTGTGAACTCTTTGCCTATGAATTTCCCATGCACAGGCTGCTGAACCTTTATCCAGACCCTTTATTTGCCCTTTTTCTGTTTTAGTATTAGAAACATTATATACTGAAAATGAAACCTAATCAGAGCTAGACAGACTTCAAAATCAGAGAACTCTGCAGTGAACATCTTGTGATAGAAAAGAAAAAAATCAGAGAGAATGCTAACTTCCAAAAAAAAAAAAAAGCTTCTGTAAGAAATTCTTACACATGTCAAAGCTATATTTAATGAAGCTGCCTGACTTTTCCCTGGCTGTGCTGGCCCATAAGATAAACTTTTCATAAGCATCCCATTTCCCTTAGGATTCTATTTATAGATATGTGAAATTTTACTACTGTTTCCTCCAAGTTAAATTGCATAACAAATTGAACACTTGTCATCAAACTGTGGAATACTGTTTATTATAAAGTCTGAATTAAAAAAATTGCTGTGTTCAGGGAGCCATATGGAAAGCAATATATCCAGGTTAAGAACTGAGGTCTCTGTTCACAGGGAAATGGATTACGCAGACTTACGTCCCCAAAATGCACATTTCATTTTGCACAGGGGAGAGCATGGCATTATTTTCTCACAGAACAATTTCAGCTGATGTAGCACAGCCACCATCTTATGTTCAAAACGATTCAAAGATGAATACCAAATATGTTGGGTATTCTGCTGCAGGGAGAAGCCCTACCTCTGTACATTCTGTTTATATCATAAACATTTGCCAAGCATAAACACCTGTACCAGGGAATTATCTCCAGAAAAGGAATGATAAATTTGATTAAGAGTAATATTATAGACCTTTGGCAGCTACTTACCCGATTGATCTGCTTGAAGACAAAACTGCTGTTAGGGTGAGGGGGTACTCAGCAATGTGTAAGATAGGGTGAACATATGGTCCTACATTCTTATGGCACTGAATAATGTCATTTTCATGTGAGGAAGCAGGCAAGGGGTGATATAGAAGGATCCGCATGCTTTTGAGATATTTATGATGGATAAATGCCTGACCTAATAAATGCTGGGAAATTGAGAACACAGTCTGTTTAGATGAATTTTGATGTTTGTGTTCTTACGTAAAATTGTAAATTGATGATGTGGGAGAAAACATATGTTTTTCATCCCTATCGATATTCAATTATTCTGATTTTTTTACCATTTCACAGCTTGCAGCTTATGCATGATTAAACTATTACAGTAGTCAGTACGATAAACTGCTCTAAAATATACTTTGAGAACACTCTGCTAGGATGCTTCAACCTGTATGTCCTTTCATATTAAAACAAAATAATATTAAGTTAGAATAGAAAAAACAGGGGCTTATAATTTGCCCCCTTGTACACAGAGCAGTAATTTAGTTTAATTAAAATTAATGAACTGAAAAGATTAAATTCATGGGATATTTCAGCAAAGCATCTTCATTGTTAATCCTAGAACTCCCACATATCAAATCAAAAGCATGCATATTTCCTGAGAAAAGTGAAGTTATAGGCTACATGCAGCTGCATCCTCTTTGAAGAGGATGTATAAAGAGCACTTTGTTCTGGGAGGAGTCCTCAGGCCTTTCACCTTTTGGAGCTGTGGGTGACCAACTGTTTTTTCTCTTCACTCTATTCTTCTTCGTACTTCATCCTAAACAGAAAGCATAACCCACTGCTGGTGTCCCACACAGTGTCATGAAGAATGTAATGATGTCAAAAAAAGCTAAATAAGACAATAATTGCCCCTACAGCTTTAACTTTTAAATTTAAGCTCTCATCGCTTCCTCAAGACACATTGCTGAATTGTTTTCTGTGTCTCTGACTAAGATTTATCTATACCTTGCAATAGAGTGGGAGGAAGAGGAGAAAGACCTCCTCACCCATGCTAATAAACTTACATAAGGCAGAACTGAAAACACTACAAGATAGTATAAAATAGCTTGGATCTGAAAACAGTACAAAGACCTGAGTGCAGTGGTATGTATCATAGTTTGTGTACATAGCATTATGGCTACCATTTTCTCAGAGCATCTTTCAATGTCTTTACACCTGTGGTAAAGCTGTTTCTCTGCTGGGGAGCACAAAGAAACCCAGCCCAACTCAGGATGTTCTTAGTGTTGTTCTGAACATCTCAGGATGTTCAGAAGTGGCCCAAACCCAGCATTCCCCTGTCTCTTTTCTCAGCAAGGCCAGGTGAATGTAGTCCTACCAGCTGGCGCTTGCACAGAAGATCTTCTGGGGGCCAGTGCCTGGGGATTTACTGGTTGTACTTCCCTCTCATCTAGATGTGAAGTCATTAAGCTATGTATTATTCTCTGCTAAGAGTCTCCTGCTGAAGCTGTTACTTTTTGAAAAAATAATAAATATTCTTTGTATTCTGTGTGTTGCTTTCTGTAGCTGTTAATAGAAGAGAGCGGTACTCCTGCATGCGTAATTCCACGGTTAAGTTTACAGCTAGCAACTTGAGTGAACTGAAACCTCCCTCCAGGCCAGCATTAAGCACATAACTACATTTGGGGCTGAGAGTGCAGCCTTAAAGAATTCTCTATTGGCTATTTAGGTAGATCTCCACTTCGTAGCAGTGAAGAAATCCCATTTTAGCACCTATTGTCTTGCTGGTCTGCATAGCAATGCATTGTTTAATTTCTGACATTCAGGCACCAAAGTTGAAATTAGAGCTCTGAATTGCGGATTTAGGCTGTAAATATGTAATATAAAGATACTTGTCCTCTTACAGCATGCAGTTTTGGTTCCTGAAGACATTACAGTCTCAGCCTGTCTGAAGTTGCCTGTCACTATAGAAGAAGTTATGAAATGTAGCTAAGTCTTAATAAATGCCTGCCAGTCTTCCACTTTTGGGGTGGGCAGTGTAGACATGTGACCACTGCATGGACATTTGGCACTGTTATATTTCTGCGTTTCCTGCCTGCACATGAATCAGGCGTAGTCTCTGTGTGCCTGCTTCTCCAGGTGTGTAGGTGGGGAACTCCTGGTACCTCAATTCCAGATGTGCACTGCTATGCTAGAAGTACCAGGGCTCATATTGTCTCATACTGAGGATGTTCTTGGTACATGGAAAAATAAAACTTTAGATACCCAAGAGAGTTTTATGTTGAGCAGGGAAATAAATTCAGATATCTTCAATGTTATTACATAGTAGTATTAGCTCTAGTTGGAAGGGTGTGGCTTTTTCCAAAATTGCTATTTTGAATTTGTGTACCTCAATTCCACTTGAATTTTCATTTAAGTACTTAAGCTCATTTCTCAGATGTTGGACTACCTCTCTTTGTGAATTTTATCCGCAATGATTGTCATGATTTACCAACATATTTATTTAAGTAGGACTCATTAATTAAAAAGAAGCAATAAAAAGTGGGTGAATGGGCAAGAAAAGTGTTCCAAAATGTTATGAATTGTTTAGATTTTCAAGAATTATATACACGATTTTGATTTCCATAGTAGAAAATATTTTCGCTAGCGCAATCTACATTAACTTTTTTCCAAATGTCCTTTTCAGACTTGAGATTGATTTGTCAGTTCTGTTTAGTATATGAGAAAACAAAGTTTTCATCTGAAAATATCTACTAATCTACTTTGATACTCGACTTTAAGCCTAGGAGTAGTCTCAGATTGATCAAATATTCTAAGTTAAATAGATGTATAAGTCTTTGCACAATTGAGGTCAAAGTCTTGAAAACTCCTCCAGTCTGTTGGGAATTATTTAAAATAAATTTATTGGCACACTATAAAAGCATATTGTGTAATGTTACCAACATGCAGGCATACCTTTTCAAGAAATAGAAATATGACTGTTTTTAAAGCTAAGTAAATTATTTTTTTACCTGCCCTGTGAAAACAGTCACTATAGCAGTGCCACTTACTCATCAAGTTTTTGATCATAGGTGCCTAAATTATTCTTGTATGCTATCTTCCTCTGGTGTCATAGAGTACCTAAAGATAGCTCAAAGCATTTGACAATGAAGAAAGTACCCGTCGTCATAGCAGACACCAAAGAGATGTCCAAATCTATACAATGACAGACCTCTCAGTGGTCCATTGTAGTTTAAATATTGACTAGATCAGATCTGACTGTCAATATATATTAGCTCCTTTGATTCTGGTGGATCTACAGCAATTGAAAATCAAGTCTTAAACTGTAAGCTGATAACTTGATTGTTCAGCGTAAAGAATCAACCTGAAGACCTATACCACTAAAACGCTGGTCAACTACAAAGTTGGTTGTGGTTGCAGCTAAGTGATAACAATAGAGTGGGAAAGAAAGATTACCCATGTCTAACCCTTAAGCACATACCAAAACACATTAAATGCATTTTTATTTGTATCTTCCACCAGAAAAGATAGTTTTACTTTTTTTCTTCATATTTATCTTTAGTTCAAAGTAGAAGTTTAGAATCACTTTGCTGGAGCTATGATTCTGTTATCTGACCTTACCCATTATGTATATTGACTGTTCAGCTATTCTCCTTCTTTGTCACTGGAAGGAAAGGAATAGGAAACCAATCATATTTCAGAATATTGAAAAGGTCATAGCAGTATATTGCCTTACTACTTTATAAAATATATGTGGCACTATAATTTTTGATATCTCATTTTAATAACCAGCACAACATTAATCTGATTTTGTGGGTTAACCATTTTAATGGAACAAAAAATAAGAAAAAGTTGATGCATTCCCATTACAGTTTTTAGATGACAGTTTTATTACCGTCACCTTCAATTAAATCCCTTACAAAACCTAAACATTGCAATAACTGCAAATTAAATGCAAGATCCAGTTTATGAGCTGTACAGATGTGTTTGCAACCTGAGGCTCACAAATGCTTCTTAATGTTGCAACAAGTTTAATTTGAATATTTAGAATAAGGGAAAACCTATGGCAAACCTGAGACAGAATGACAGTAATGTTGCAAATGGAATTCTGAAATGAACATCTCTGTGAATAATTCTTCCCATTTAGCTGCAAATGCTTTCTTTAAAATTACACTTTCACTCTTTTATTTTCTGAACTAAGCTCCATCTTTTCAATATAAACTATAAAATCTGTTGATGTTTATGTCTCTTTTGATCTTGACAAATCATGATCAAAAAGGCCGGAGTCCTTTTTAGTGTTTTATGTTCCTTCAGTGTTTGGGGATTTTTTTTTCAGGTAGTCCAAAGTAGTTGATATATCTCATCTAATTCTATTGAAACTCAGCCAAAGGTCAGTCAGTGAGGCAGTGATACAGGATTAATATGTCAGTAATTGCTCATCACCAGCTGACATGAGAAATAGCTGGGCTGACGGAGTGCTGGCAGATGAGCTTCCAACTAAAGGAGCTTTCAGCTAAAAGGGATTAAGGCTTGAGTTAAGCCTCGGACTGCCAGCCTGAGAATAAACTGAGGAAACACGCTTTCTTTGTGTGAATTTGTATCTTTTTTTTCTCCAAAATCCAAATTTATTTTGATGAGTTCAAGTCCTCAAGGATATTTCTAGTAAAAAAAAAGTTTGACCAGGTAGAATTGTTCTGTGCTTGAATATTTGAATGCAATTGTTTGTCTGTTACCTGCCACAAGAAAGGGAATTCTTTGATCTCCCTTGGTTCTTGCTGTCAATTAGCGTGTCACCAGTGCCAGTGCTCTGGGAGCAAAGTGGGGGGAACTGATCAAAAGCCTTTTTTAATCTTTCAATGAAAATAATGTATTTTATTATATGAGCACGAGCTCTCCTGTAACCTCATGTAACTATCAGTGACTGGGCAAGAGAGCTATTTGGCTGCTTGCTCTTTGTTTAGTGCCAAACATATAGTAACGTAACTGAGAGAGCAAAAGTCACTCAATGGGTTTAAATCCTAAACTGCAAGGACGTACTCTAATCAGCCTTATTTTATGAGCGTTACTGTAGACAAAACCTTCAACTATCAGATAATAAGAATAAAGTCATCACAGCATAACGCAACTGAGACCCGTGCATTAAAACATTGTTAAAGTCAAAGAGCCATAAAAGCATGATGTGCATTTCTTAAGCTTTATATTTTAAGAGTATAATATGATAGCTGAGATTCTTGTAATTAGAAAAGATTAACACATAGAGCATTTCATGTTCAGAACCATTTACAAAAATGAACTAATTAATCCGTGCAACACTGATGCTTTGGTACTGACAAGGAATTTCAAGCTGGTCATGACAGTTAGATAAGAAGAATTTTATTTACAGAAAAAGTGAAGCAGGGCTTCAATGTCTTGCATAATGTTGCAGAAATCAGTAAAGGACTGCTGGGAACCTTCTCAAAACCAAGTAATTCCTGATCTTAAACTAAACTGCATCTACTGGTCTAAAGGCTAAGGTATATGACTACAACCATGGCCTGATTTGTATCAGATACAAATTCCTAAAAATTCTAAAATTACAGCAAACTAAGGAGTTCACTTATCTTCAAATGTTTCTAAAAAGCAAGAATAACATACATGGGGGGGGGGGGTAGGGGAGCAGGAAACTGTCTGATAGAGATTAAGTATACCCTGAATGTGATTGTAGCGAAATAGTAATTTTAGCAAATGTCTGTAATCATGTTATTTGAGATTAATAACTTGCCAACAACTTAAAAATTAGTGGTGAAGAAATAAAATCATTTGAAATGTTGCAATGCTACATCATTCAGAATCATTTTGTATTTTTTGTATATGTTTGTGACTGATCAAAGAAACTTTGTAATTGAGCAGAGGGCCTAGATTAATATGGCAAGGAAATAGGTCTTATTATAGAGCATACATAGTTAGAAGAAAAGGATTAAGCTTTTAGGCTCAAGCTTCATCATAAGTAAACAGAATCATTCTGCTCACAACATGAGCTCTAGATTATTCTTTACCTTAGAAATAAAAGAGCTAGTTTTTTTCAGTAGATTGCTAATAGCCTGCATATGTGGTAGGCAGCTGTGAAGTGGCAAACAGGGTTGGTGTCCCATAAGACTATTGAAAATTTATGTTCCTAAATAGGGACGATGTTGAGTTTAAAACCTCAGTGCCTAATATTACCATTATAAAATGAGCATTAGTATTGTTCATTGTTTACTACTGGTTTATTTTATACTAGATCTTCCTTAGCATTTCAAAAGCAATATATTGCATATATAGAAAGGAACTGGTGCAATGGATTATTTCATTGAAAGGATAAACAGAAATAATGGAAATCTGGCACACAAGAAAATGAATTGGTGTTTTAAATATTGAAAACACTATGAAAAGGTGAGAATGGGAGGCTGCAGAAGCACAAGCTAAGTAGGTGGTAACTCAGAAGAAGAAAAGGCAGAAACTGTTTCAAGGACCAAGGGAAGTGAGTGGGACGTTAAAAAGTGACAATGAGGATTTGAACTTGAGAGTGAATGCAAGAGAAAGTGAATGGAGGCATTCAAAGACACATGACAAATTCTTATGGACACAAAGAGAAGAAACAGTCTAAGAGTAATATTTTCCCTAGGCTGAGGAATTAGAAGATGAAAAAGACGGACAAATTTGAGGGCATTTTAAATTAAACTTTTTATCAAGTAAAGCCTTTCTGTTTATTATCCACCTTCTGCACAGAATCAGAACACATAGTGGTCAGGTCAGTGCCAGGGTTTCCACAAGTACTATTGGAATACAAAAATATACCAGATTATCATCACTATACAGCCAAGTGCATGGCAAGTTTGTGAGAAATATTACCTGGATAAGCAGATAGAATTCAGAAGAGTAAAAAGTGATGGCTAGAGAACTTGTGAATCAAGCTCAGAGATTTATTTCTACACCCCACTACACCATCCACAGGGTGATTTCAAATTGTTCAAGATTCTAAGGGACACTTTCATACTGCTATACTGAAACTAAACTGAAACGTTTCAGGCCAAATTTGAAAGATACAGTTAATAAAAGGCCAGGAAATGACAAAGATAAACAAAGCAAAATGACACAACTGATCTCAAGAACATACGCAAATGAAAGCAAGCACATTTTTTTTGTAAGCAACTACAAACCAAGGTATTACAGAGTGTATGAGAAATGATTGCTCTAATCACATATGCTAGACTCTCAGGAAGTTAACGAAGAAGCCTGGGAGACCTGAACAATGACTATAACTGGTTGAATTTTTCCCTGCCAGTGCATTATCTGATGAATGTAACCTTTTTCTTTTCAGTTTTGTTAATTGTTCTTGGATCATGTTTTTAATGAATGCATTCATTATTTGTGCTTCTTTGAACAATTTGTTCAAACATATTTCAGCCAATGGATGGTTTATGAACTCTCCCCTTTGACTTTTTTTGCTATTCATTAGCCATAGAGTATAATTGGCCACCTAACTTACATGATTTTTTTTCTATCCTCGCCAAGATGAATAGAATGTTTTAAATAGGAGAATAACAAATACTGAATGGCAAATGCTCTTATTCACATATTATATTCTTGCAATTATAGATATGAGGAATAGTCATTCTCCAAATTTCGCTGTGTATAGCCAGAACTAGAGAACGTAATGAGGCATAAATGGCCAAAGCAAATAATACAAATGAATACTTTCCAACTCTTTTGCAACATTTAAAACATCTTTCTTAATTACAAGAATAGGGACTTTTCAGTCTTTAATCTGTAAATGATGAAAATCAGATCTGATTTGTCCATGGTGAATTGTTTCACAGAAATGGTGTTGCTGAGCTGTCTCACAGACAAAGGCAGATTAAAGCCTCTCCACCTTCATTAGCCAGCTGTAGGGCTCATGACAATCCATATTCTATGAGCCACACACACAGCTCTCCAGATGAGCTTTCAGGGTCCGGATGTGCAAAACTACAATTGTGGGTTCCCAGGAAAAAATTTTTTACCCTTTTTCTTAATTTTGCTTCAAGTTCATAAAGTCACTATCCACTTTTAGTGTATTTGTATGTTTTTCTCAGGGTATGAGCAACAGGGCACAGAGAGTAACTATCTGAATATCCTTGTGCAAGATTTCATCAGTTTGCCTGAGTACCTTGTAGGTTAATGCTAAAAAGCATCAGTCAAAGAGCTGGAAAGTAGAGTGTCCGAAATATGAACATAGCTGACCATTATGAAGCTTGTATGGAGAAGGGGAGAACAAGGAAGAGAAGGGGACACGATCAGTATAGGCAGGAAAGGTAGACATTGTTTGGACAGCTATTAGAACAGCAATGAGGACATTGATGAAAATGTGGAGATGAAAGAAGGATCTGAAGGAAGGTTTGCTTTGTAAGGTAGAAGATGTAATAAACTAGGAGAAAAGCTGAAGGAGCAGAGTTCCCTCCACAGAAGAAAACGGGAGGGAGAGAAGTGCAAAGTGTACAAGAAAAAGGGAGAAATACATGAGAAACTTAGGAAGGTGATGTAGAGAGGTGTAATGATAGGCCCAAAGGATCAATAGACCAGAAAGCATTGTGCCAAACTACAGGAAACCTGAATGATGTAAAAGTGAAAGAGCAAAAAGATGTGAGGTAAGTGGAAGGACAAAGGGGAAAGAGAGCAGAATCAGACACATAGCAGCTAATCAATAGGAGGAGTACGAAAGCAACAAATAATTCTGTAGAAAGACAGCAGTAAACAATATTGCAGACAAATACTATGACAAGTAATAAGGCAGTAGTCAATATGGGAGCTAAAAGACAAACATACAGACAGCAAAAAATACAGCAGTCAATATGGGAGATAAAAGCAATTAATATAACAAGTAATAAGACAGAAATCAATAAGACCAAAAACAAAAAAAACCCATCATGTAATTTGACAAGTGATAAGGCACTAGGCAATATGGCAAATGAAAGCCACTGCAAATTTTTCTTTTTGTGCTTAATAGGATTCTATCACTTCCCTCATTTGCAACAGGCAAAACCTAATCCTTCATATCACTCTCTGCCTTCATGGTGACTAGTTAAATGGGATGTACACAAAGCTATTCTATGAACTGATGAAGGTTTCAATAAAGGAAATACAGAAGAATTAAGTATCTGTAAAGGCTGTGGTCTAATACCTTTTAGAAACTACTTCTTTACTAAGATATATGATTAACTAAAGGATTAGTCAGCAAAAGTAATAAAAGATGTAATAAAAGACCCAAGGTATTGGGTGTAACCAGGTAAATGTAGGGACATAAGTGTGGAGCAGTGGGTAACATTTATATAAAGTAACTAGCATTTAATTTCAAGTTTTTTCATATAACTTAATTGTTGTCTCTGATTATCAGAATTTCAGTGGTTCAGAAAAGTTTTTAGTTTGTCTGAAAAAAAGGTGAAGAGAACAATCCCAAACCCTTGAATTATGAGTCGTGCTCCCTGTTGAACAGTTCTCCCATATGTATATGCGTTTAGTTTTCGTTATACTTAAAGTCCAAGTCCATAGGAAACTGTTGATACCTGGCAGGAAATCAGTTTCCTTACAAATAATCAGTACTATTCTTTTTTTTTTTTTTTTTAAAAAGGTATATCCTGTGGGTGATGTATGTGTGCGCTTACTTCAGAAGATATTTCTCCATAAAAGTGTCTACCAAGACCTATGAGCGCTCCCTCCTGGGGAGAAGACTTACTGTCATACAGTTATAAATTTGGGCGCAGGTGGATGGCAGCACAGTGCATCCACTTGATCATGCCCCACTTTTAATGACTCAAAGGATCTCAAGATAATCTGTCAAGTTCACTGTATGCCATGTCCTGCATGTCTGTGCAGTGCTTAGTAAAATATGTTCCATGCCTGTAATAGCTACTGCAATAGAACTGATTGACAGTGACCACAGTAGATCTCTGGCTCAAAAAAACAGCTCCCAAAGTTTCCAGTACCTTGTTCATGTGTTGACTAGGAGGTACTGGCAGATATTGTATGCAGTAAGTATGCGTGGAGGAATATTGGCCCTTCTCTCTCTGCCTCACTTAAGCATGTTTGTCTTGGGCAGTATACAACGTAAAGCATGGGGACATTGATAGGAGAGATTCTCAAGAGCAGAGTGTTTGAAGAATAGAAAAGATAACGCTAAGACAGTTGTTGTCAAATCCAATTTTTTGTTTCATTTATGCCTACATTTTTACTTTTATATAACTGTCGCCACACTTCTGAGCAACTGGTTTTATTTTTTTTTGTATATGGGCTTAGGGATCTCACAATAAAGTGCAAATGATGAGTTCATGCCAAAAATACTAGCTCTAGTTATGTCTATGCCATGCATCTAATCACTTGGTAGGAACACATGAGAGAAAACAGAATATGAAATATGCTGTCAGTAAGTCTGCCGTATCATCTTCCTTCACTCTGTCAGAGAAAGGACCCTGTTATTCTTGCATTTGAAGTCTACACAGACAGCAAAATACAATGTGCTTTCTTGTAGAAAGGACAAGGAAAATAGACTAAATCTCCTTACACGTCTCTGACCTCCTTAATTCTCATGTCTCAGCCTGAAGGGCTCCTTGGTTTCTTCTTGCAAATGCTATTGTCTCCGTATATTTTGCAGGTCGAAAGTCAAGGTGTACTAAGGCTCCTTATTCCGTACTCCTTTTCCATAAATCTTTTCTGTTCAGCTGCATCTGTTATAACTGTGTTAGCGAGGAATTTTGCTCAGGTGACAACCTGCCCTGGGATTGCCATAGAAATACTTGTCTAGCTAGACTGTTACTGAGCATTCTTAAAAGGTGTCTCTAAGGTGTCATCTCTTCCATACTGTTGGGGCTGCTTGAGCATAATCTTTATTCTATTATTTACTTTGAGCACGTTATACAAAACTGTCAGTGAAATTCGAGCAGCTGAGTATTTTAACTTCTTCTTCTTCCAAGACTCAGACCTATGTTAAGAAGAAGCCTGAGACACTGTTCTTAAGAATAGTTTCTCTTGTTGCTAATCTCATTGAATTTCCACACTGTAATGAATTATTTAAATATAACATTTCTGTTAAATCTTCTAGTCCTTATGTACATTTGCTACAGTATGAATGACAATACGTCGACACGCCAATAGCAATAGCAATTTTCAAAGTTTCACCTTTCAAGTAAATGCTGTTAACACTTGTAATAGTATTTTCATAACTTTTGTGTGATTTATTAATAATAACAACTACATGCTTGAAAGAATTAATATAGTTGATTTATTTATGTGGCAACTGTCATTTGCAAGCCGGCACTCTCTTCAAATGTAACGCCCTCGATAACATCTGCAGGAACGTCTCCTGTGCATTAAGTGCTTCTAGTTGGCCTAAGTAATAGACAGCGGTTTGTTCCTTTTGCTGATTTATTTCTCTTAGGGAGAAGAACTGATGGTGGGAGACAGGTACTGGTTTGATACTATCCTGTTTATTGCAGTGAGTGTACACAAAGTCCTGTTTCCTTGAATGCAGGAAAAACAATCTCTACAAGACAGCTTCCTGTTCAGAAACCCCATTCAGTTTCCCCAGCGAGAACCCTGCTCAAAGGTAGTTCTGTTTTCTGGCTTCATCCCAGGATTACTGTTTACTTGGCTTTCTCCCATGACTCTTACTCACAGGCATGCGCAGCTGGAACACATTCATTCTGTAACCCTCCTCCCACCTTTTTTTAATCAGTTACCAGGGAAACCCTTCTCCTCACACTGCTGAGGTACTCGTCAGCTGTGCCAGGTTGTCCATCCCTGGTGGCAAGAGCGTCTACTTTTCAGCAATCAGTGCCCTAAGGATCATTTAAATATTCTACCTCTTTAACCTGAAAGAATGATGTTTAGTGTAGCTATGTGCTTTAATCAGGCCTGTGATTGGCAGCAAGTAGTGTCCTGGCAGTATCAGGCCAGTTAATAATACTAGGCCAGTAAAGGGGCAGGCTTTTAATGTGTTTTGTATGGCTTCCCTTCCCAACCTGAAGAAATCTTTGCTGTGAAGAATTCTAGGAAAATATCTTGACTCAGACATTTGTAAGTAACATATACAGGCAAGATAATCATGATAGGTTCTGTGTGATTCATGATTTAAAAAAAAAAAAAAAAAACCTACAGAAAGTGAATCAATTGCTAACAGCAAACTCATCTGCTTAAAACTGCTTAGGAGCAAAGTTTTGCTCGTTGTACCTTTAGAGATATATGCATCTCCAGCACAAATCGGCATTAGCTCTTTTGTGCCTGTATTTGCTGACCGCAAGATGCTTATGTGGTTTTACTGGCAATGTATTTAGCAAATGTCTGTAAAATTATCAAACCTGCCAATTTTTGGTATAGTGATGGCAATATGAACAATTTTATCCTGAAAATGTTGAGAAGAAGAAATTAAATCAGGTTATTTACTAACTGATTAAGTTAGTAACTCCTGCTTCTGTGAGGGTGCCCTTGCTCGTGGAGGAAGAGAATCCATTACTAGTCTCTGCTTGGAGAATGAAAAGAGGCAAGTAAAGTGGGCTGTGCAGTTTTCAAGTTCTTTCCATAGTATGTAACTTCTTCCTTTTAAAAGTACAGCACAGTGTATAATCAGTTGCCAAGTAGTAAACAAGAATGCAGTGTACTCTAGCTAGAAGTACAGCAGGTGTGAAAATGAGATTTCCGCAATATATAGTTGCGTATATATATTCACTTTCATTTTAGATTTCTGCAACACATATGGTTTATATTGACCTTCTAAGTATAATGATTGACAAAGAAATTGCACTGCAACTGGACTCTTTCTCACTCTCCTTTTTTCCCCCATCACTTACTCATCACAAGACCCGAGGTGGTTTTTGTTTGTTTGTTTTAAACAGGGAAAGAAAGAGAAAGAAAGAAGGAATTGGGAAAATCAACCATGAGTTTTATTCTCTAGCGTTGTTATTAAGCTATCTGTTATAATCAGGTAATTATGTTATCAAACATAAGAACAGTCCTTTAAAAACACTGTGTCTTAAGCTGTATACGTCACCGACTCTTTCCAAGAGCTTTCCGGATGTTCTGTATTCTACTATATTTCTTTCCTGAAGGGGTAGTTACAACTTCTAACTTCGCAGGCCCTGGTGACTCTGTTCTGCAGAGAAGGCCTCAGTCTACTCCTCTTCCTGCGCTCACCTTCCTGAATTTGTCATGCTAGGGGTCTGTTGCAGGAAAACAATGTCTTGTTTCGTTTCTTCTTTCTTTCCATATTCAGAGGTTGGCAATAGTACACTTCACTCGGCAACAGTAATCTTCAGTTTTTAATCAGCAGGTTAATCTTTATTAAGAAACTGCCCTACAAATTTTCTTTAGATTTTAAATGTTACAGAGAACTAATTAGCATTTCAAGATATTAAATACTTCAGTCTCATTTTGCAAGTACTTTCTTTAATTGTTTAATAGTGGATTAAGTTCCCAAAATGGAATGGAATAATCCAATAATTATGCATAGCAGTATAGTTTAAAAGATCAGTTATAAAACTGTATTGGCTTACGGACAAAACAAATGATTTTAAGTGAGTCATTTCCTCTTGGTATTGGATAGTTCTGTAGCTACTAATGTTTTTTTAGGAACCACTATATAAGGCTTCATCTTTTAGTAGGTGTTTGCGCACGTTTTAACTGGGAACATATATTATTCTAAAATTATCTTTTGATTATCTGAGCACGTACTGATATTTGAAGACTAGTTAGTGCTAATCAGTTTTGGGGAAAAGAAAGTTATCACATAATTGGGTTAAAATTAAGCTAGTGAGGTAAAAAATGCAAAAATATCACCTGTTTCTTATCATACCTGTATGATAATTCTTTACATGAATTTGAGGTTGTGAATTTCAATGGTGATTTACAGTAACACATCGCTTGTGTAGCACAGGAGAGGTTTACTGGAGCGTGTCCTATTGCCTCAGAAGTTTCTCTGTCTGGGTCAAGGATGCCTTTCTTCTCTCCTTTTGTGACACTCCTGTGATACAGTACCTTAAAGACTTTTTCTTGAAGAGATTCAAAACAAATATGTTGTCACATGGGTCTAGTTTTGGTGTCAGTGTTCTTTCAGAACCCAGCAATAGGAGGTGTTTTCTACCTTCTTACTGAGTGTAAGAAGCTACCTTCTAGCTGAGTGTTGCATAATACAACAGCACAAATACCATTTTGTATTTGCCCTAGCAGACACAAAATACTGTATGTATTTTCAGATACAATTTACAACTAGCTTTAATGGTGTCATGAACACTTTTTTTGAAGCCTATCTCCTATTCTTTGAATAAATGAAAGGGAGTATGTTTTTCTGATGGTGGTGAAAGTTTTGTCTATAAAGTTTGTGTAGGAATATCACACAAAGATGCTGTAACAAGTTAATAAAGTAGCTTAATTTTGCAAGTATTTGTTTTTACTATGGGAAGAATTGCACACCTATTTTGTGCTTTTTCCAAACCTAGAGACTAGCAGCATTTTACACAGAATGAAGTATTAATGAAGAAAGCAAAAATTGATAGAAACAAACAAATAAGCAAAGGATTTGACACTTACAGATTGAAATGTTTCAGGGAAGTCTTCTGCATTAAATATTTCATGTTTGTCCAGATCAGTTGGGTATCAGTCTGCGTTTCCCTGAGTTTCTGCAATGTCTCGTAAGATTGCAGCCCAGACCAGGGTGTTGGCCTCTAAGAGAGTGATAACATAGACACACTAAAGCTTCCATAACACTGTAGGAGTATTCTGGAGTAATGGTGTTTAATTGACTTGCCTTGAAATGAAATAATAAGTTCAGTTTGCCTAATGATTATTTGCCTGAAGATCCTGCAGAGGGAAGTATACTATCTGTAAATACAACAGCTCCAGGTAAGAAACTGCACAAAGGAACTACTTTATTCTGAGTCATCTAGCTATTTTGTAAGCTTATAAGGATTTCAGCACTGCAGTTATAGATGCAGCAATAATAATAAAACTGCAAATCTGAATAAAGCTTGGCATAGAAATAATAAAGTCATTTCTACATTCAATAGATTTCTATTAATTAATTGTTGTGAGATAGAAATATGTTAGATATGGGTTTCTTTTTAGTAGCAGGCAAGTTTGGTTCAATGTAGAACCCTAAGCTAACAGTATTTCTGTAAAGAATTATCTCAGTACAGAGTTAAAGATAAAGTGGACAGACATGTCTATGGAACATCTTCATGAAAACAAATCTGAGGCCATGATTTGATGATAGATGACTTTATGATGGTACTGACCTTAGGTAGTCTTAGTCACTTGTTGTTTTTCTGTAATGTACTGCTTTCTCAAATGAGCTCAGAAAAGCTGTCCAATTTAAGTGTACTTATTAAAAGCAGAAAAGCTGTATATATATTTTATAAAATGGCTCCCATGCACATTTATGACAGCACATTTGAGGCAATGCATCTATACCTGCGCTGATAGGCACAGCGGAAACGATAGCCAGAACGCAGAAACTGGTAGGGGGGAGAAGAAGGGGAAAGAGAAGGCCAGGGGTCTGGGAATACTTCAGGCCAGAACTGATAGCAAAACTAATGTTAGCAAATGACACCCTTAGTCTTGGAGGTCTGTCTTTATTGTTGTTCAGGGTAAAACTGCCTTTTGGGTAGTTAGATTTCAATCTGAAATAGCAGCATTTCACTCCCTGTTTTAAGTGGGAAAGTGATTGTATGTGTAGTTATGGAAAACTGCTTTCAGTACCATTCTCAGACTACAGACACGGTAGGTCACTTGAAAAAGAAACACACGTGTAGAAAAACAATATAAGAGGTACATTTGAACAGAAAAACTTAAGCTGATAGACTAAATTATGATTTAAGATCACAAATTTAAAATAAAATCTTATCCTAACAACAAGGTGTTAAATGCAAAATTGGGGCCAGACTTTTAAATAGATGGATGCCTACTGAGATTTTTCAGAAGTTCCTTCAGATGCTTTCAGATTTTTCAAAATTTCATGTCACTTTGTAAAGAGTGTTTAAAAACAAAATGAAAGCAACTTTTGTTCTATTAGCCTCTATTTACCTCCATCTTTTCTTTGTAAATTCTAGCCTAATTCAGGTTTTATGCAATGGAGTTCAAATTTTACACAGAAAGGAATTAGAAGAAATCTGAAAACAGACTGCCTACATTTATCCTTAAATATACTGAGATATTTTCTCTAATCTACTGTAGAAAAGATAGATAAGCAAAATGAGAAATTATAGCAGAACTGAAAGGTGTTTATAATAGATAGTATTAGGCACATGGTTATAATAGTAATTTAAAATTGAGTTAAAATTCCTTGTACAGGAGAGGAATTACAGTAGTAAATAATAGTCATAGTTATGATGAGTATTACTTCTTGCAGTAAAGTTTTATAGGGAACAAAAGTTTCGTTGTGCTATGTTCTGTTCAAAGGGGGGCAAATCCTCTTGGTTTCCTGAGGAAACAAGGTTTATTCAACCATCTTTTTTGTTTAGTCTTCAAATACTTCTAATATTATATGCCAATTTAAACTAAAGTGGGAAAGTTAAGATATCACGTTCTTGCAAGGTTCATGAAAATTGTAGCTGAGAGAAAACCGGAGGGAGGCAAACTCTTGCTTTGGAGCCACAGGTGCCCGTGTTCTGTCTTCTGAGATGGGCAGCAGGCACACTAACCCGTTAAGGGTCACAGTGTGTGTATGTTTGTACAAGAGGTGTGTATATGTGTGTGTATATAAATATATATAGTAATAAAACCAAGGTAGTATTTTCTGACTTGCCAAAATAGCATAAAGAGCTCTGGAAAGTAAGGAATGTGCCAATACCTGCACAAGTCACTGTGTTCAAAGCTTAAATGCCCTCGTTTGCAGGATATGGAGCCTCTCTGCATCATCTGTGCTGTAGAAGTGTTTTCTAGAAAAAAAAAATCTTAGAAATAAGTAGAAACTGCAGCGCAAGAGTGTAATCATATCGCTCTTCAAGATGCTTATAGGTGCTAGATCCCAGCTCTGCGTGTGCCTTAAATGATTGTAGGTCATCAACAGTGCTTTACATGTTCGCTAAAAGGCATATTTTTTTCCTTTCAAATTGTTACAAATACAGTCATCCCAAAGAGAAGCAGCTGGTAAATCCTTCAGCAGCAAACCTCCACTTCTGCAATTTCTGTAGGAATGAAAGTTATAGGCTTTGACAGTAGCAGAGAATATTAAACATCATAATGTTGTTTTTCTTTTATCTCAGTTTTAGTTCTAAGTGTTTAATAAGTTTCAAGCTTTAACGTGAGGGTAGAGGATGAATAATTATTTTTCTAATGAAGTAAAAATATAAATAAAGTGTTGTGTAATCAATGATTATTGGTTGATGCATAAAATCCTGACAGATGCATCAAGATATTTAAGCTCTAAATGAGCTGTATATCCCTTCTTTTCATTTCCCTTACCTTTCTCGTGTTCCTTTACAAGAATGGAGGGAGAAAGGGACTAGTAATCATGTTTCTTTTTTGATGGTGCTTACTCATGCCATGCCATTTCAGAAATGTCAGTTTTAGGCCTTGCAACAAATGACCTGAACGCTCCTGCTGTCACTGAGCTGTACAGTTGAACTTCAGCTGTGTTCTCAGAGTATTGCTTATACATTATGACATTTTGTTGAAATGCTAAATTGGTACAAGTAGGTGCATCTCTGTATCAAGAATTCTGCTCGAAACAATGACTGTAAACAAGTGGAAACTTGTGCATGGACTGATTTGTGTAAGCATTTACCTACTTTACCTCTATGATTAGCAGACTATACGAATATTTTTTGGGCTTGGGTGAAGTATCACAGGTCATTCTCCAAAAGCAAAGGTTTGTTAGAGATAAAGAAAGGAAGGAGCACCGGTCTTCCCACTTTACTGTGGGACCAGTTGTATTAGCCTCTGAGGAACAGGGTCTCAAAGTCACTCAATCAACTGACTTTCAGTGATAAGAAACAACATCACACACAATGGAAAAGAAATTTTTGTCTCTGCTGTTGGAGAGAGTAGTTATCAGTTCAAAACGAGCAGACCAGACACAGTGTCGTCCTGTGGGGAATCTCCTTACCGTGGAAGAGAAATAGAAAACCTGGAACAGCGTCATCCCTGCTCAGGAAAGGAGATGCAAGGAGAGCTTCCAAGACCTGGCAAACAGCTTGGAGGAAGCAGAGCAATCTAGACAGAAACAGCCCTTTTGGGACAAATCTCTGTCGGGAGCTGGGACTCAGAGCTTTGATCTTTTATTTTGTCAAGGCTTCAGAGTGGCCAAAGGTGTTAGATTGGGACAGGAGATTGTGCTACTGGAATGTGGCATTGGGTCAGAAACACTTATTGCGCGCAGGCAGGTTTGCTCTTCCAGACAGAAGATATATACTGGGGATTTTGATGAGGTTTTTACCTGAGGTGCAGTACTTCTGAGATGCAAGTGTTGTTTTTTATCAGATATCTTAACTTAGGTATTAAGTTCCTTAAATGGGGAACTGATGCTAGATTGAGTATAATTCTCAGATCACATGATAACTATGAGAAGTAATGTATAATAATGCACAATAGCAAAGTGAAGGAGTGAAACAGAATTGCTAAGATAAATGCATGGTTTTCCTGTACAGCTCATGTTCTCAGTGTTGAAACTCTTATTTATTTATTTCCTGCTTGGATGTTACTTTCCTGTTTCATCTTTATGGTATGTTAGTACAACAGTTGCATTGCAAAAATCTCTCAATATGCTGGATGGCAGAGTAGCTTGGTAGGTAAAACTCCTCCAGTCTCTTAATGGGAGTACAAAGAGAGCAGGTATTTAAAACAAGAAGGACTAATTTTGGTTCTTTTGGGGGAATTCTAGCACTAGCTTTCGGTGTGCTGTTGTGATGAACCTGTTCTCCTCAGCTACCTGGTTTGTGACTTATCATGATATAACTCAAAACATTTGAAAATATTTTTCTAAAAAGTATATTTTATATAGTATGTTCTAGTACTATTTTGTACTAGACAGTTGGCATAACAAATATTTTTGTTTTAAAGATAATTTTTAACTTAAAAAAAAATCTGATCTGTTTTGCAATAGTCAAACTCTTACCCTTGCTACTTTTTTTCCATCATCATATCCTTTCTCCATATTGGAAAAATTATGAGGAGAAAGAAAACAGTAAAAGTAGAAGAAGAATACTTTATTGTAATTTTAGCGCTTCCTACCAGAAAAGGAAAACACTTAGAAAATTATTAAGTCTTTTATTTAAAAAAGCCCAACTCCTAATCATCTTAAATTATAGACTTAATTTTATCTTCTTTTTTCTTACTAGAAAAACATTAAGCCTTCTAAGAAATTATTATTATTTAACCAGAAGAAGAGCAATAAAAAGAGAAATAGGTAAATATAATTTTTACAAATTTGCACGTGGCAACCTGAAGTGAGATCCAGCCACAGGATCTTTCATGGGGATCAGACTACCCATGTATACCACTGAGTATCTCTTAAGTTCCAAGCTAGACTTCTCAGTGGGCTTTTATGCAAATGTATTTTGGAACTGAGTTTTCTCTGATGTAAACTGAGGTCTCCTCTAAGCTAAAGGCAAGTTCCCAGGTTAGACTAGCAATTTGATTTAATAAGCAGATTTACATGCAGCTGCCCTTCTTGGGGGAAGACTTTACAAATGGCTCATAGGCAGAGGTTGCTCCAGTTTGGATCATCACATTCGGGCAAACGTCAATTTAGAATTTATCCCTTTGCAGTGCTGATAATTAGCTATTTAAAGTAACACTTTACTTCTTCTTAGAATATGAAGTGCAAGACAGGATTTAAAAGATAACGTGCCATTACTGTTTTCTGTGAAAATCAATCTAGCAAAGAACGTAGTGGTGGGTTGTGTGTGTGGTTGTTTTTTTTTTTTTTTTTTAAAGTAGTAGTTGATGCTTATTTATGTTAGTAAGTAGATTCAGATGTCTATATATACACAGTTGGTATTTCTTTCCCATGTGAAACAAAAAAGACCAGGTCATGGCATTGCTACTGTTTGCCTACACCTACGTGGAAATTCCTTTGCTTTTTGTTTGCATTAAAATATTACATTCCAGTCCACAGCTGAAAACTCTCTGCTCCTTGTTGAAATGTATTTTTCTTACTGATATTTCTCTCTTACTTTCTCCTTTTTCTTTCATGATGACAAAAAAGCCATGCTAACTTAGGGAAGGATATATTACAAATCTTCTCCCTATTTATCAGAGTAACCTGGAGTGTTTTTCAGATAAGCAATGTAATAAACTACACAAAGTTGGCAAGGCAAGTTGATATGATTTCAGTACAACTTTTAAAGAGATACGACATTCTACAGACACTTGCAGAGTTTAGGATACACAAGTGAAATGAGTAAGGATGTTTATTTGCATCTAGGTCTCTAGAAGCAAATGTTGCGGGGACAAGTGACATGGTAGACTACCCAGCCAATGTATTGGATGAGGATTTTATTTGTATGAGGATTAAAAAGAACTGCAAGCTGCAGCTACTCTGAGAAAAGAGACAGATGCCTGTCGATCCTATAGAGATAGAACAAAATCAGTATTTGGATCTGTAAATTCAAACTGCATTCACTTCCTCAAAGGAAAATAACCTCACACTTAGAACATGCACTGTTATTTTGCATTTATTGTGTTACAAAAAGCTGCCTAGAAACAGCAGCATCCTTTGTCTCCAAAGAGAACAGAATCCAACCTTTAGCTTTTAAAATAAAGTTATTTTCTCATTTCAAGTCACAAGTGAGTTAATCAACATTAAGTGTGAAAGTAGAAGAAATGAAGTCAAGAAAAGATTCAGATATTAGAAAATTAAAGGTAATAAGATCTCTCAAGTTGCATCATGTACATACAGTACAAATGCCAGGCTGTATTAGTTCCTTAAAAATGCTGCCTTCTGCAGAGTTTTGTGGATGGAAGTGTCTCCCTACTGTAAAGGACTACTGAAAGATATAGATATTGAAGATAGATTTAAGAAATCAGAATTGTGTAACGAAAGTGGAAAAAAACATTGCTGGTACAGGAACAGTGTGGGAGAACGCCAGGAAATACATTTGTGGGAGAACAGCGCAAAGGAAGCATGAGGGCAAGCAGAGGTGACTTCCCCTGCTACACACACGCGCGCACACGCACACACACACTGGTTTCAGTGGCAGAAGCATCTGGAGTCAGCCACCCTTGCATAAATCCAGTTTTGTGTGGACTACAGTGGGGTCCCATGCTTCCTGCAGCCTGACCACGGCAAGCCATGTGTGTGAGCAGCAGCATGCTGTGCCAGCAGGGCTAGCATCCCTGCTTCTCCAGGGCAGCTGGCATGAAAGAGGGGAAAGTGGGATATGCAGAGGCATTCCCAGGCAGAGTATTGTGCAGCTGGCCAGGAAATATGGTTATAAAAGACACTGCACTTTCCTAGAAGAAACTCTCCTGCTTTGTGGAGTGAATCCCTCCACTGGTGCTCAGAGTGTAAAGTGGAAGCAGTGCATTCCTTGCATGCTCATAACAGTGCTCCTGCCTGCTCGTCTTAATGAAAAGTGACCTGGTTGTTAATCACACACTTCCTCTTTATTTTTTTTCTTTGTTATATGCTCCAGCTTACTAACAAAATAGAATAAATATTAGTGTGATTTATAGAACATAATTCCCAGCACTTACAAAAGCCTGTGATAATTCCTATGCGAAGTAGGACATTAATCTGAATAAACAGAGCTTGATTATGCATCGATGATTGAGGTAGATGAGTAGAAATGGATAAATTCTGCTTCCCCTATCATCACCCATTTCCCCAAAGTGCACAGGCTCCTGAGCTGGGTGATTCAGTGTTTACTTTAATAATGTTCCTATGAATTTATGTTCTTATTAATTTCTGAGTTGAGAAAAGATTCAGTCTATTTTTCCTCACATTGTAATGCCATCTGTTGTTGCAGATACTTTTGAATTATGTGCATAGGTAGTGTACGCTTCAAAAGGCGGTTTGTTGTGAAAGCTGTGGATGTAATTCCTTTTAAAGTTACAGATTTTCTTGAGCCAATTACCCAAAGACATACTACCAGTGCCCCAGTATGCACCATGCCATCAATACTTAAAAATGTGCTTGCCACAATGCTCTCCAATATCATTATAAATTCTATAACCTCCTCAAGTTTTCAGAAAGTTCAGAGGAGCAGCATCTCTTCAGGTTAATGTCATGGAGCAGTAACTGCAAGATTCAATGGGCATCACCCAGACCAATAGCCTGACATAAATGCATAACACTGAGCAAAGTTTCAAAATGAAGGCAGATGGGAATTAGTAGAAATAGACCCAATAAATATGGGGTGAAATACAATATAGAAGGGCTACACAGGGGGACAGATTTCCTTACAGCTTGTCACAAATGTAAAAGCTAGTGGTGGCTGTGAAGCACTCTGATGTTAGAATGCATGGCAGGAAGTGATAAACCCGTTCCTCCTGAGGATCCTTTGGCTGATGCAAAGCAGATACACGCATAAAACGGTAGCCTCCTCTCTTGCTCTTCCCCCACCAGTTTCCATTATCGCCATCACCTTTACACGAGTTCAGCTTTGGATGAACTTAGTAGGATTTGAGGGCAAGTCAGGAGCTCCTGTTGTAGAGAACTAGGTGGAGAAAAGCAATTCAGGACAGAGACACTGAAAGATTTATGATACCAGCTGTGCGCAGTAAGGAGGGGGTGCAAAGAAGAAATCTGCTGCTAGCCCATGGATCCCACCACTTCTTTGCTGAGCCTAAATTCAGAGCAACTCCTATCTAAGATGTACGTGTCTGTAGCTGGCAGAGACTGTAAAGGTGTTGACTGCCATTATGGTCATTCTTTTCTATTTAGTGGTAGCTGAGATGTTCCTGTATAGTAACTTTTTATATAGCTCTTCAGTAACTCAAATGCATCATTATTCTTCATGTTATAATTAATATGCCAATAGTTCAGTTCTTGTTATGGCCAGCTGTGCACTACCAAACCACTGTAGAAGAATATAATCACTACAGGGATAGATTTTGGTTTCTATTTTTAAAAAGGCCATTATAAAATAAAGATCTGTGTGCAGATAAATAATGTGTAAAACAATGAAAAGCACCTTCATAGGATCATTTTAATGTTGGCATTGCAATGAAACACCCCTATGATAGTGGCTTAATATGACAACCAATAATGTGAGCTCATGTTTATATAAATATGGGCACTACTAACATATTTGGCCTATGGAGTCTGTCTGGCTGCCTGGGAAACTGTCCTGTGCACCTTAAGATACTGTGTATCACCCACTAACAAATCTTCATGATTCTAAGCAGTGTCCATCTTCTGTAGACCATGCAATGGAAAATAATTGTTTCAATTAATCCATTTGCTAAGAATTCAGGAGAGGAAAATATGGATTGTTTGATTGCTTTCCAACCTGCAAGCTAATTTTAGCCTTGGGGTCTCAAACATACCTTTAAAGCAGACTATTTTTAGTCTACACTTTTGACATGCCTAATTAAAGACCTAAAGATTCCTCAAGTATGCGAGTATATAACTGTTAATTGTGTGGGCCTGAATATTTCTAGTTGCACCAGTGACTTGAGAGATTAAATAAAAAGTGGGAGGAAAAAAAAATCTAGAATGAGATCCATGGAAATTTAAGAAGTTTCTGGGCTACTTATGTGCAAATGAAGGCATTTAATTTTAAGGTGTCCTTAGTGATAAATGGTAACAAAAATATGCTTGCATAAATTTCCCATTATAAAATGAGAAATTATGTCATGACTTTGCCCTTTTCATTGCTCCTTGAGAAAGGTGAACCTCTCTTTAAAAAAAAAAAAAAAAAAAAAAAATTAAACCGGTGGAGCTTCAAGTCTTTTGCACTGCTAATGAACTGAGTAACTGAGAAAACAGCACCTCTGCAATTAATATAAATGCAAAAGCTTGGCTTCCTGGCAGAAAGAGAGTAATGAGGGAAATTTTCTAAATTATTAATGTAATACCTAAATAAACTTCTTCCAAAAAAAAAAAAAAACTATCTTCTAAGTGCTTTCTTTTTTTCTTGCAAAGAGGTGATCATCAGTGCCAAAAAGTATACGAAAAACGAATGCACCTTTTCTGGGTGCGTAAACATCTGGTATGTACTTTGAGTACATCTTAGAATACATCTGAGTACGTTCAGTGATCACCGTTGCTTAGACCAGAAAAGCCAACAAGAATACACAGCCTCAGCTCAACTATACGACCTATGGCAAGCTTAAGACTTGATGGCTCAAAATACCAAAAGGCTCCCCAGGGTGTGGGGTGCCACTGACAGAGAGCAAGGCCGCCAATGTGTTAGACAGTGTCTTAAGCTAGTGTCTTAAGACAGCTAAACTAGCATCTTAGGCTTGTGCAAGAACAGGAGCTCTGCTAGGTGAAAATGCCCACATCATCCTACTAAGGGTTTGGTTGCAGCAGCGGTGATCTCAGTAAATAAAAGCAGTTAACTCTGTAAGGTGAAGTAGTAGGTTTTAGTAGCCCAGGTGATACAACTGAAAAGGTTCAAATTCACAGTCCTTTTACCACATTTACACCATCTGTTAATCGTAGAAAGAGAAATGTGCTTTATGTAGGAGGAAAGAAAAGAGCAAGAAAGCACAGCAGCCTCCCATAAGCAGTCCAAGGGTAAGTCCTTGCTGTTCCCGCATGGGGTGACTGGTTTGCTGTTACTGGCAGGGCAGGGGCAAGCAAACCACCAGGGAACGTGAGTGATCTCGCTATGGTGAGGAGGCCCCTCTTCGCACCTTCATCTTTAGCTTCAGAGGAAAGTAAAATAAACATAGCCCAAGGCAATGTACTGAAGAATAGTTATGCTATAACGGGCAAGCTCTTTGTGCCGCTGTCCAGCTCTTTAACTTTTGTACCTTTTGAAATCTATGGTGCAACTCGCGAATGTAGCAAATAACAGTTATCCCAGATCTAAGGACGTTTATCTGGAAATGTCATTGTTTCAGTGGTTGCTTGAATGGAAGTGTAAAAATAAACTTTAGCCAAATTTCCATTGTTCAGACAAGATGCCAGTCTATTTATCTATTTTAGTGCTTTAAAATGGGAAATTAAGTACTGTCAATACTGGTGCTTATCCTCGTTCACGCATGGTTTCTCTTGCATGCAGAACAAAGGGTCACTGAAAATGTTGCTTTTATGATAAGACTGGGCCCTAGCATAAATCAAGGGCCCTAGCATAATCCTCAAAAGAGGTTTCCAGAAAAAAAAAGTTGAGTTGATTCAGTACAATTGCCTGCAATGCTGAATGTAGAGTAGTCTCTCAAACCTCAATGTAACGTTTATCAGTGATTTATCCTTTGTTAAAATTTTGCCTCTCTCAGCATATAAAATGCTGTGATGCGGTCTTCAATCTGAGGTTGTTAAATCGTAAGAGGCGTTTACAGGGATAGTTTGCAGAACTCCCTCTATGAGTACAGCAGTTTTATTCCAAGAATACATATTGCAGATAATCTTTAAATTCACTGAAAGTGCTTGACTATGGAATATAATAAAAATCAATTGTACAAAAGGAAATCAAGTGCAGCATTGCATAAAAAGACTCTTGCTTTAGAAATCCAAGATTTTATTGTTTTGCTTTAGGCAAGGGATAATCTTGGATATGATAAGTTCTGTGCTGCAGTAGGTTAGACTGTTCCATGTACATAGATCCAGGTAGCGATGTCTCTGACTAGATGGTATTAGTTTAGGTAAAACCACAAAAGACTTATGAAAAAAGGATTGAATGCAAAATTAATATTAAGTTTTCTGTCGTCTACCTCATTACCTTGTTAGATGACTTGTATTAAAAGCAGTGAAGCAAAGAATCAGTAACCTGGGCCTTTGCCATTTCTGCAGTGCTGCAGATACACATTTCATACAATTTATGCGGAAATTACATATGTTGAGTATGCTTTCCTGGAAGATAAGTGCGTTGGACTAGAAATTATGACTTTATTATGATACTTCAAGGTTCTGCTTTTTGAAATTATCCCTGAAAACCATTGTTAAGATGCAGGACTAGTGGGAACTGTAAGAAGTATTCTTGTTTGTACATTATCCTAAGATTAGTCTGCGTGTCTATATTTACACTGTATATCTGCATAAACCTGTGAACACATAAACCTCTATTCACACAGACATCGAAACTGTTGATTGTATCCAAATGCATAATGACCGCTTTCTATTTTTTCAGAACAGAAGTCTGAAAAAACCAGTCCCTTTGAGATGGTATATTTAAACAAATGAAGATTATGAGGCAAAATATTTTGACTGCTAGCCTTGTGAAAAATGATATTGCTGGAACGTATATTCTCTTGCTGAGAGTATAATTTAATGCTAATTTTTACAGCCTAGACTTGCTAAGTAACCTCATTAGAATTAATAGGGTAACTGGCAAAGGCCTTCTAGGCCGGAGGAGGCAGAAAATTCATGAGACACTGGTTTCAGTGGTGAAGCTGCTTTAATAACCCCTAGAATTTCTGGAACTATTCCCATGCAATATGTCATCAATGCAACACTTCTGTCCACCCAACTATCTGTGAGGCTACGTCATAAAATAGATGGGGGGGAAAAGAACAGCCAAGAAAATGTTGGATTGTTTGACTTGGTTTGGTTGAGCTGTTTGCTGTTGTAATTTCTGCCTCTCTGAAATTATACTGCTGTAGCCAAGAGAAGGCATGATGTAGAGTGGTAGAGGGCCAGAGCTTCTTTATCTATCTTTGCCAAGAATTCCAGACTCTTATGGATCAATACCCTGAGAACGCTTTATAGAAGTTAGCCCAGTAGTAAAACTGATTTTTTGAAGCTGGCATTGCATTGTTATTCACACTCTCTCATTTTCCAAAAGACTAAAGTGGAGAGAATTTCTTTAGTTGGTGAATTAAAACCTCCAGACATAATTGTCATGACATTACAGATGTTTAGCGGATGAGGAGAATTATTCTGCTCTTCAAAAGCAAAATAAAATCCCAGCTTATCTACAGAAGGAAAGATGCAATGTGATCTGCAAGACCAGCAATTACAGATACAAGGACAAATCTTACTTGCCGTGGAGAAAAGCCCCTGAGATATCCAGAAGAGTTTTATGTGAATTAAATGAGAGAGATTTCTTATTTCTCTTATTTCTGTAAGTAGCAAAGGAGATGCAGGAAGAGGTTTCTCCTTTCTACTGGATATTATGCGGACAGCAGGATGTTTTCTTACTGCAGTTACCAAGTATATCCTATGAAAAACATGTGCACATTCGCTTAATTGACAGGGTCTTCTGAGCTGTTCTGCTCTGTTACTATACACATAATGGAGTACTTGTTTTTAAAGAGCTGCCTAAATGCATTAGCTGATGGACTGAAATTGCTCAGAAGTGCTACCGTTGGTTGTCATTCAGTAGTTCCAGTTACCATTTTTTTTCCAGTTGCTAACACCAGAATCACATCAGCCCTGCGAAAAAATCTCACATCTTCTGTAAGAAAGGATTCCTACTGATTCAAGTGGTACTCTGTACATGATCTGCAGTTTGCGTCAAAATACAACTATTTGTCTGTCAATATGATTTTATTGTACTGCTCATCTTTGTAATACCTGAGCACATACAAAAAGTGAAAACCGGCCTCATGATAAGCAGAGGGCCTAGTTGTTTCTTTAGTCCTTAAACTATTCAAACATGCAATTTTGTCAAATTTTATTCCCTTTCGGCTCTTATTCACGCATTTTTCTCATCTTCACTTTTTTCTTCCTTTTTCTCTCCCTATTCTTTGTCTCTCTTTTTTTTTTTTTGAGTTACTAGAATAATAGTCAAATGCAGTATTGAAAATGACAAGAAAATATTTAAATATCTATTCCTACTTCCTAACAAAGCCATAGGTTATCTATAATCTGTTAAGTCACCCAGAAGATACTTTTTCAAATTTGTTATTGCACTTTCTTTCTATTATTATTTTATTACGCATCTGGAAAAGCCTCCTTCCCCCTTTCCCCAAAATGAACATCTCTGCCCCCCTTTTCCCAAATCCCCCCCTTGCCTATCTAATATTTTCTTTCCTATGATGTGTTGGGTTTGTGTTTTCAGATACAGGTCCAAAGAAAAGATGATTACGTAATAAATTTGGTCCTTTAATTATATAGGAAATGGAAACCTCGGGAACAATGTTTTTGTGGAGGGGAGGGGATAATGACTAGAAATCGTGAATGAAATCTGTAAAATGATAGCTATGAATGGCCTTTTTCGTTTTGACTATACTACAAATGCCATTGTTCCATCTCTAAACCCAGAAACCTGAAAAAGAACCAGGTCTGGACACACTTCAAACTGAGCCCAGAAGCAATGATACTGTATTGTATTTCCTGGCTAGTATAAAGAAGTGGTGGGTTTTTTTGTTCTTTTTTTTTTTTTTTTTTTTTTTTTACTCTGAGGTGGACTGTAAAGTAGGTTTCTCTACTTTTCTACTGCTAGAATCTGAACAGTTACTCTAGTTTGATCAGAAACAAAGAAATATTTGAGTAACATTTTTGCAGAGTTATATTTGAGTTCTAAAAATATATATAATTTTTTTTATGGTCTTCTTTCAGAAATGCCAGAGGCTTTCCCTGCAGAGGTGAAAGTCCCCGTTTTAGGAAAAGGAAAGGCTATAGGACATTTTAAAAATAACCCTGCCAATGTGTTAACGTAACAGTTTGCTGCTAGCAAGTCTAATCCAAGTGCTTTGAAATGTCCCTAAGTATGTATTTCCATGCTCAGAGGGTCATCGCTGTTATAAAGGCAGAACTTGACGTGGAAAAAATCAAAAGCTATGTCACTCATCTTCAGCAATTATTTGATAATTCATGGTAAATTTGTTGTGTGTTTTGACCCTTTTTTTCTCAAGTATTACCTGTGAATGTTTTCCCGTATGAGGACGTGACAATGGTTTCAGTAAAGAGAAGCTGCTGCAGGTTTTTAAACTGAACTTGAGTAAAATCTGCCTATTAACTTGCTAGTGTTCTGAGTTCTGCTGAACAAACCTATGGACAAAGCCATTTTTTCTTTAATGTACCAGAAAGATAACCCATGAGAATTTTCTGTGAATATTCTCCTGAGGGAGGTGGAATTACTGTTGAACACCCGCTTCAGGATTTCAGCTGTTCTGTCCAAGCCCAGCTTTGATAATGGGCTAACTATAATTTCTCTTTTTAATAGCGGGGAATGGTACAGCTGATAAAATAATGAAAGAAAACATCATTTTCAGTTCTCAGAAAATCTCCATGTTTTTGGAAAGAAATCCTCAATGTCACTAGCGAACGTAATTTTCAGTGATTCTGTCTTTTGGTTTCAGTAATAAGTTTTCAAGACAGCCAATATATTGAAAGCTGGATCTCACATTGTTTCTAAGAACCCTGATACTGAGGGGTTAATATCTTATCCTTTACAAATTGCATTACTCTAAGACATAGAAGTTTGAAATGAAAAAGTCCCGTTAGATAACTGAGTTAAGAAGCTAAAAAAGACTTCAGATAAGAGTTGTTAGCATGGGAAAAATTGTTGCACATAAAGTACAGCCAGTAAAGGCTTCAGCGCTCTCAGAGCCAGTACCTAAAATGTAAGAATCTGGTCACTGATACTTGACGGTATGCTTGTGCTTGAGATTTTAGTCCAGATGTGTTCCTAAGGCAGACATTACATTTGATGCATTCCCCACTGCTTGACAATTTGTGCATTTATAGTACTACATAACTGGGGAAATAATGTAATTAAATATTTCAGTCATTTCCGTGGGAGGAAGTATTCTTCATACTTTCAATTAACATCTAAAAATATTTTTAATAGTAAAAAAAATCCCAATTCCATCATTTAATAAAAATCCCAGTGTACAGCAAATAGTATAAAATATGCTCACATGGCAGTAGTTCTTAGTCTGAACAGTTTTCAAAGTCCAAGATTTTATATATTCAATACTTATTTTTCTATCACTTTTTATTATATATATATACTGGTACTGCCTAGGAAAGCCAATCAGATTACAAGTTCATTACCCTTATCGTATTCATGGATTTAATAAAAAGGAGGTCTCTCCTGCATCTAAGTATGAGAGACAACAAACAGACAGATAGCACAGTCAGTAACCCAGTTATGACCTTGTGAATGAACAAATACATTTGTTTAATGAAAAACAAGAGCTTTCATTTTCATTCTGGGTTGAACCAAGAAGGGACTCATTTTATGAAAGAATGTCAAAGGGAGGAAGAGAGTGATGCCAGAGGAGGAGACCTATCACTCATGAAAAAGCCACGGGCCTCTGGCCATTCTTGCTATTTACCTGAGACCTTATGAACTGAGTCACATTCATAGATAATTAATCCAGTATAAACATAGCTCTGCAACAAATATTTTGGGACTTTTCCCTTTACAATAATAACTCGACTGTTGTCCACCGTTAGGTACGTTTCCAGAACTGCCTTCACAGCTTTTCTTCATACTCTGCTTTGTTTGGCTCAGGCCTGTGTGCATTTCAAATGCTCGTGGGCTGTAGGTGCACATCTAAGGGAGATTTAAACATCTAGCTCTCCTAGGCTCTACTAACAGTTTTAGTCTAAATTCCAGTGCCGAAATTTTCAGAGGGGAGTTCAGAAGTTGATTGATGCTACATCTACAACCTCCTTTCTTTCTGGAATGACTTGAGGAAATAATCTGAAGTATTGCTGTAGGTCTATCACTACCAGGACTGTAAAAAAAGAGAATAAGAGAAGGATTAGGAACAGCTTTTCAAGATATAAATACTTTCCTTCATTAAGTCTGGCATTTAAATTGGAATGCCACGGAGAGTGAAAATGTATTTGGGGACTATAAAGCAAAGGCATAAGCAAATGCATTAAATGGATAGCAAACAGGATAGTCACATCAAATCCCTGACTGTATCTAGGCCTTCTATTCAGTGGAATGAGAAGTTCGGGTTTAGGTCGGATAAACCTAATCCTGCCTTTGATGTGGTTGTGCTGCAGTATTTGGAGATACTAGCTAAGCTAATGCACAAAAAGAGTATATGAGTCAGTGTTTTACTTAAATTCCTTTAAAGAAAAAAATATTTTGAAAAAATGACCTTTTTGTGTAGAAGAAAACATTTCACAATCTGTCAGTAGTAGCTAATAAACACATTGCAAAAAACAAACGAGAGAGTGATTTCAACTTGACTGCAAAAGTCATGAACATTTTAATGCAGTTCCCTTACACAGGCCTTACTGCTGGCATTTTCATTTGCCTTCATTTTTGTAGAATGGCTCTGGAACAAAGGCAAATCTGTTATCTATAGGATAAATGACAAATCAAAATCACAAAAGTAAACAGTGGCATGTGGAACATAATTCTCATGTGTGTGTAGTAAAGAAGCGTATGTGATCAGCAGACAGAATGAAGTTGTTTTGCATGTGTCTAAGGACAAAACACAATCGTTTGTGGCAGAAGAAGGAAAAGCATTACCCGTGTTCTCTTTCAGTGCTGAGCTGGATATTGAATGTACCTAGTTTTGTCCAACTGGTTTAATTCCCATTAGTTTTGAGGCAGATTACTGGAGCTTTGTATTTTGGGGGATTACTTGTGTATAGGTAAGCTATATTAGGTGTAACAGGTATTAAAATACCCGTTATTTGAACTCTCCCTTCATTGTTTCCAAGGTGCTAAAGGGTCATCATTGTCTTGATGACTCGAACAATAAGTGGTTAAGTAAGCTTATGTTAAAAGACATTTTTGTTGTATTTATTTGATATCAAAGCAAAGACCTCAGAAAAGGTGGGCAGGACTGATTTCAGGCTAGGAAGTGATGCTCATGCTGAGTTTTAAAGCCAGCATTTGTTCTTGGACATCTGAACGTAGTGCTTTTGCTGCACTGTGACTGTGTATTTCAGAGAGTGCTGTTCACCCACTTTGATGACATTACATATGGTGTCATAAACTATAATCTAGTCGTTTATTGGTTTCACATTTTTCTTCAGGCACATTCAATCCATTGCTGAATATACGAAATTTAATCCCTTTGGATGTTCAATAACAAAAGCTGGCACAGATCGTTTAATTTATCTGGCATTATATAAAAGCTGATGCTAAACAAGGGAAATAGGAAAGAAAATTAGGAAACTCTTCCCTCTGCCTTTAGCAAATAAAAAGTCCAAGGCACACATTTGAATATGGCATTCAATGTTATTTTGCCATCTATTATATCGTTATTCAGGCTTCATCAGAACCTGTTAAAATTGATATTCCTGTAAGATCTAAATTTTAATTTCCCACAGTAATAAATCTGAATTTGCATAATACAAGCAACTATATCTTTCTTAAAATTGTTTACTAGATACTTTGAGAATATTATACTTTAGAAAGTGAGTTACTAACTAACCTATTTTTCCGCTAACATATTTAATTCCTGCTGTAATTCTTTTTCAAGTAACCTGATATTAGATAAGCAATGACTTTTGCCTAGTAGTATTTTTGAGTCAGATACAAACAGACGATGCCCAATATACAAGAATTTGTCATGACAGAGTACCCAAACTGATAATCTGTAATTAAAAAATAAAATAAAATATATATATATATTTAATAAAGAGTATGTTATATATGTATGTGTGTATGTTGCATGGGAATATAAATATAAAAATAAATATATGTGAAGTGAAGAAAAGTTTAAACTTGGAACAGCATTGCCATAACACTTCCAGTTCTTCTTCTCAGATTCATCTCTGCCCTGGCATTGTTCTGCCACACTCATGACCAAAGGGTCCTGTGGGGTCCGTTTCCAATGCATATCAGATTTTTAGACCTACTTCCCCAAATGGACTGATCCAATATAATATGCAGCTTATGCTTGAGAATTTTTTTAATTTAAATTACTTCCATCAGAACATGATCATGTGAGAACACAGGAAGGATTAGAGTGCTAACCTGAATGTCCCTGCAGCAGGTAGCGATTAGTTGTGATGGGGGTAAGTCAAATACACTGATGGAATTTGATTTTTCTGTGTTAATCTCTGTTCGGACAATGGGCCACAAATATAGGCTCTCTCCATGACCATTGCTCTAGGGGACGCTGTGAGAAGACAGAAGGCATTAAACTGACATCTGTCCTGGATGCCAACATGTTTAGATGGGACCACAGGAAATATCTGTTTAGTTAAGAAAGCTTATAATATGTATTCTTTATATGAGTATTAAAAAAGCCATGCAAAGAGGACAAGGCTTCTATGGTGATATTCAGCTGGGAGGGAGTGGGTAGAGCAATTCAGAAGAAAGATTTTAAGTCTGTGAGGCATGATAGTGAATTAGTTCATCTTAGAATCTAACACACTCAGGAAGGATGAAAGCAATGAATGAAAAATCATAAGAACCCCCTTTTGGTTGGCTGTTTATTACGCATTTACTGCTGTAGAAAAATGAGAGGCCCCCCTGACACACACCGTGTTGGTTTATGGTCAGATGCATGAAAATATGTCTGTTGGGCACCCCCACATTGAATAAGAATAAATATTTCTTTAAAAATATTTCCAAAATAAAGAAGGATGTTTTCCAAGGAAAACAGCAATTGTGGAGCTGTAAATGAAGCTGTTTCTAAGACTATCACAGTTAAGTTGAATACTGATGACTTTCACTGTTCTGTAATGCTGCATTTACCTTATTTATCATACAGCAGAGTTAACCAGTGCAATCATTTATCTTTTTCTAGGTCATTCAGTCCTATATTTTGCTGTTTTGCATAGCTCCCCTAACGTTGACTTTAAATAAAAGCTGCTTTCTGATTATTTTTTTTTTAAATAGGGGATAAATTATTTAAAACGCATTTGGAACTGCTATCTTTTGAGAATATTAGCTAAGTTATAAAAACATAAGCCATGTGATACCAACAACATTTGACCATATTTTCAGTGTTTACAGTGACTTTAATGGAATTTACGTGATTTATGCTCCATTTATTTCAACTGAATGGCTTTTAACTAAGTGGATATTTTTGCCAATTTGAGAAAAAACAATTTTTGAAGAAAAGGTTTAGTGAAAGTAAACAAAACTAATTTTCATTTTGTCAACATCTTTGAGAAGAAAGATATTTGCACTGGATGAAGATCATTCTATGAATACCAACCTGAGTAGCCTTTTTGTACAAAAAGCCAGATTGACAGTTGATTCTTTATCTCACAGGAGGATGACTTTTTCTTCTTAATTCTCAAGTATGGGAAAATTCCTGTAGCTACCCTGAAATCACCCCTGAATAACACATCTACAGTATCACAAAAGATTAAACTTAAATGCACAGAAGTAATAAAAAAGAAATCATGGAACACACTAAGTCTCAACTCCCCACAAGAATCCGTAGGTCTGTAGTACTACGGAGCAAAATAGTGTCACAGCTGTACAAACCTCTCCTGGCCTTCTAAGGACATATAATTTGATGCATCTTTCCCACCACTGTTTTCACTAGTGGAACATAGGATTGGATCTTACTGAAAACTTGCATATCTCTGGATTTGCACATCTACAAAGACAATTTATTGTTCTAACTGTAAGCACACAGTTTCAGGTTTATTTGTAACCTCGGGGCTGGAACTATTATATTCCAGTAACACGAAAGAGGAAGAAGTCTTGCAAAGGAGGGGGGCGAGGGGCAGGACCCTTCTCTGAGCCCTTCCAGTCTGAGGGGACAAATCCAGAGAGCCTCCCTGGCCTCCTGGCAGTGCTCCACTGCTGCCTTATGCCTCCCTCCTGCCTTTGCTCTCCTCCAGGCCCAAACAGCTGCAGGCTACCTGGGGCTGTTTTCCTCAGTGGCTACAGCAAGCTAAGCCCGTCCGCCCAAATGTTTCTTTCCACAGAAGCCAAATCATGGATTTGGGCCTGATGCATAGGGAGGAGGGGGATGGTAAAATCACCCAAAATGCCAAAACCTAAATCTAGGCCAGACTTCTTAGAAAACATCCAGGGAGGAAAAAAAAGAGCGAATCTGATAGGGAAAATTTAAATATGTTAGCCTTGGTAAGGGATGGTTGGTCCAGACCTATGTGATGGTAAGAAATTAGTTCAGTTTGCGTTGATGGTAAGTAAATTTGTTTCAGAAGACTATAAAAAGAAAAAAAAAACACTCTAGAAATGCTAAAATAGGACAAATTTGGAAGGAACTTTATGTCAGAATATGAAAAGTTGCTTAAATTCATATGTTAAGGCTCAGATGCTCTCTCTTGGTCATGTCTGTTGCCAGTCAAGGTCACCTGTCTATACACCAATGTATTGCTCTGATTCCTTCTAGAAGGATGCTGTATTTTACAAGAAATGAGCTCACTCCTCTCTCTAAATGACCCGTGCCTATGTCTTTACCTTAAACAAGTTTTTTGCTCAGCAGCCCTCAAGATGAAAGAAAAAAAAAAAGAAAAAAACCTTATGTCTCTTTAATGTCCTTTTTTTAGCAGCTCAGACGCATTTACTGTTTCACTTAATGACTTCCTGAGTCCAACTCCATTTCCACCAGGACTGACGTGGGCTTTCTCCCTCCAGCAGTGCTATCAGCACTTTGTGTCGGAATAGCAAGCATTACAATTTCACCTATACAGAAGTTAGTTCAATGCCTACCTGTTTAAAATAGAATGTAAGTTGGGTCTCTTACAACTGTAAGTCAGGTCTTAGCCACATTAAGCAAGCCTACCAAGGCAGGTAGAAAGACAGGATACATATTCTTTTTCTCTCTCTTTCTTTGTCACTCTTTAGTCCAGCAGCTTAAGTACAGTGGTACATAATGCTACTCATTACTCTTTATCTGTGTAAAAGGAGATTACTGATGTTCAGCACCATGCCAGGCCCTTGCACTTGGCACCCATCCACTTCATACTACCAACCGATGAATGCCAAAAAGTCTAAAATTTGTTTTCTATCTACACTTAACAACCAGCCAAGTTTAGAAACTTCTTACTGCCATATCTAAGCACGAGAAAAGTAGCAAATGAATATGGACCTTTAATGGCAGAGATGAATTTAAAGATATCTGTACTGGGGTGAAGGTGTGCTCTCTGATGCTTTGTGCAGTTCTTCTCCCCTGATAATCCAAACCAGGATTACTGAAATGTGCCACAGTTCTTTCCCAGAGTCTAGCCTGCATGCAACGGTTGTCTTCCAAAAGGAAGGAATATGCAGCCAGGATGTCACCCTGACAAGGGTGTGCACCTAGGGCCAGGGTTTCCAGCTGCCCCAGAAGCAACTCTTTGATTGGCAGAAGAAATAAGGAAATTCTGAATGATACGAAGCATGAAGAAATGTAGCAGCCGAAGCCAATGTCTTCTGAAATACTGGGACAGTTACTTAGAAGAAATGAGAAATTGCCTCTGGGCTTCATTCAACTATTAAAACAAAGCCATTTAATTTCTTGGTGAAACTTGATGCTAAGACTGATTCCAAATGACAGATAAAGGCTCCAGCTAACTTTTTGGCATTCCTTACTTTACATTTCAATACTTCTGGCACTAAGGCAATTCTAAAGAACTGAAGTTTTTCTGATATGATAAGCTATCTTACAATTTTTGAAGTCTTCATATCTAATTGTACAAGTGATTTTGTGTTTAAAGCATTGACCTGAAAGTGGACAAAATACATCTTACACTAAAATCATAATGAGTGAAAAAATCGTTTGCTTAGTATGACTGCCAATGTTTCTACTCCTTGTCCTGAAATGACACATGCAGATTTGAACTGAAGACGTAAAAGCTGTACTAACTAATGAATAGCAAGCTATATGAATAGCCAGGATATAGCAGCTCATTTCCAGTTTGGTAATGGGGACAGAAGCTGAGTATTGATTGAGTTTGTTGACCACCACAGCTCAGCTCCCAGAAGCTTCCTTAATATTGGAAGAAAATATTGGAAGTCACTGCATTGAGCCAAATGCAGTGACTTAAGTCACTTGTAACAATTTCCATTTTGTTGCAGTAGAAACTTGCCATGACTGTCACCAGTAGTAAGAATATCTTGCAGCCCTGAAACACACACCTACAGTCTGTTGGATTTGACTGTTAATTCTGAAGTACTCATAGAAATTTAATTGTTCTGATAAAGTGAACATCTCATGCATCACACAGAAAAAAAAGTGAATAGTCATGGTTCTGTCTATATGGTAAGAATCTGGGAATCTTTTCAGTTTTTCAGTTAAGGTCATGGGTTCATGTGAGGATGTGACCTCAGAAATACACCTCCCTTTACCCAGTGAATAGAGACCAAAACTGCAGCACATGCTTCCACAGCACATCCTATGGAAGAAGCCTGACCCGTGGTATAGACCTAGCCTTTGCGATTTTACTAAAACTTCTCCATCCCTATCCTATCAGCATCTCCACACGGCTTTTATTATTTCTAGCTGCATCATGTCTAAAATTGGGTTACATAATTTATGGGTCATGCACCAGTCCATTTCTTTTTATTTGCTCAGTAATGTATCTAGAATATTTTTCAGCGCTGAGCAAATCGTAATATGACATTATTTACTGTAAGCATTTGTTAAGCATTATAATATCATTTTTGAAGGCCTAGAGACAACTACAAGAAAGGAAAAACTCACTCATTCCTTTAACTGTATCAGCAGGAGTTTCCCAGATGTTTTGCACATTTTGTGTTTTACTGCCTCTTCCAAAGCAGCAGTCTCATTCTCGTTTTGTGGCTGGGCCTTTGTTCCTGAGAATAGTTGTGGGTTGCTTGTTGAACCACAGTTTAGCTGGTTTGCTACCTGAAGAGGCAGTTTGACTTTTTTTTTTTTCTGTCCAGATTTTAGCTATTTTTCTGTTTCCCTTTACATTGATTTCTCAGATGTTCCCTTGCCATTCTTTCCAATCGGGGCAGGACGTGAGGGATCTATCTGAACTATGTATTAGCGGACAAGCCTTCCAGACAGGGTCACGAGGTGAGCAGCAGTAGTAATGGAAAAGCAAAAGACAAGAGCATTCATATTCAACAGAACTTAAAGCCGTGCTTATATACTAGTGTATATACTTATATACTTACTTATATACTTATAAGTACACTTACAAGTATATTTATATACTTACTTATATACTTATAAGTATACTTACATACTTACTTATATACTTATATACTCACTTATATACTTACTCATATACTTATATACTACTATAATATTAAAAATTAACTGTTTATGCAACTGATTGGTGGCTAGCAGCTTCTTTTTTTCAGATATGTAACTCTTCTAGTGGCACAACTGCTTTTCATCCTGGTTCTGATAGTGATGATAAAGCTAGGCTCAATCCGCTTGTAGAAAAAGGTGTTGGGTTAGACAGATGTGAATTTAGGAAATACCATATTGGAAGAGTTGTGGTCTCTCTAAGCTATCTGTGTATGCATTTAAGCTAGCAACAGAAGACTGGTAAGAAAGAGGAGGGAGGGCTATATATTTGTCAACACATTTTTCTCTGAACTTTTTCAAAATACAGTAACTTTTTAAAAGTGTTAGCTACATCGGCTTGATAAATCGTTTACATGTCTTTAAGCTAATGTGTTAGCTAGCATCCAATGCAGTTTACCCCAGAGTGATTTTACTGGGTATAAAACCCTTCAGTTAAAATATATTTAAGAATGATACAATCCACATGAATATATAAAACGCAAAAGACCATGAACCTGAATGAGAATAAAATTGATTTATGCAGGCCTAAAGATAATAGAACCAGCTACCCTTTTGGGCTAGAAACTTGCATGCCTTTTAAGAGGAGCAGAGAAGGAAATAAGGAAATAAAGTCGGGTCTATCAGAAAGAGATAGTTGTAAAAAAATCTAATTGCGGAAAATCTTCATAAAACTCATGGAAGTTCAAGACTAAAGCCCCTGTAAAAATCTCTTTTTCCAGAGTCTTTTCGCTTTTTCAAGTTCAGCATCATTGTTTCTAACCCCGTAGCTATTTTTTTTCCAGAATGTTTAGCATGGAGTGGCAACCTTCTATAAAAGGTCACGAGAAGATCCTTTTATTTTTCTCTCTGCCTCTTGGTAAGAAGACACTCAGATTGTGTCACACTGGTGGTTGTTTTGCACTTGTTTTTCACCATTTACTGTGTAGGATTCTGATCATGCCTGTTGAAGAGTAGGAGATCGGACAGTTCACGTGCAATGAATAGAACCTCACAGGGTGAAAGGGTCATAAGATAATTCAGGTTGGATAGCACCTCAGGAGGTCTCTAATCCAAGCGTGCTGGGCAGCCTGCTCCACTGCTTGACTGTCTTCATGGGGAAAAAGGTTTTCCTATATCTGGTCTTAGTACGGCCAAAGTGCTATTGTTATTCCTTGAGTCATCTCCTCTTCCAAGCAAAATGATAACTATAAAGCCCTTTTGTAGGCCATTTCAACTATGATAAACTAACATCTAGCCAGTAAGCCTTTACATGTTGCCTTGCAACAAAGGCTTAAATATTGAGAGCTGAATACTAACAGCCTGCAATGGAGGAATGACTTGATTAGTCTTTATTTTTCTACGTAATTTTTCTGCCTTTCTTCCATGTCTTACTGCAGGGGGTGTTGAATGTCAAGGAGATATTTTTTCCAGCTAGCCCTGTCTTGAATAATTTGTCCAAATTCCAGCTACTTCCTATGAGTAGTGGTCAATATTGGAGAGCTGAAACACCTACAATGGTCAATTTTCTGGTATTTATATCTTGTGTATAACATAATTTTCTTTTGGGGTTTGAGCTTACTTTGACTTTCTTTAGGAATGATTATGCTACAGAGGTTCACTGGTTAGTGAGATGATGGCAAGTGACGCCTCATCTGATCTGCCTTTGCCCTCAACTTCCTTCTGGGATTGTTTTTGTTCCAACCCACTTTCTCTTTATTTATTTTCCGCTACCAGAAGGCTAACAGTAAAATATTTAAAGTAGGTTGTCACTGAGGTGTTAGCTAACATAATTAGCTTTGTACCTAATATTCTTTGCAAATCTGAACTGAAAGATTTTTGGCTGCAATTCATTTTGCAAGTTTTCTAATATACAGCTATGTGACCTACTAAAATATGTTTAAGAGGACTGACAATCACAACACTTGCTTGTTACTGTTCAGAGTATTCTTTTATGATCTGAATATTGGCTTGATTTTTAAAAGTAATAAAAACAAGCAGAAATGTAACTTCTTTACTACTATAAAAAGGCTTTATTTCTAATTTGCCTCATGTCTATTATAAGATACATATGCAGGGTACAAGTACAGTTTCTCTTCCCTTGAGGGTTTCACTTGACTCCATATCCTACATGGCACGACCTTTATCTATTTAAAGTTTTTTTTAGTGAAAGTTTTTCCTGTACATTTCTTTCTTGTGTGAGCGCTTGGACTTTATTCATAGATATCTTCTACATCTCAGTCACCCCTTAATTAATTTTATTTCACAAGATGCTGTGACAGAAGATCATAAATTTGGGGACAAGCCTGGAAGTGTGTTCTCACTTCTGTCTGTATTCACTGCTGTGTTCTTACACTGCTGTAAAGCTCTCTCAGTCAAATTGCACCGCAATTTGCATGCAATATAATGCGGAGGAGATGTTGTTAGCTTTGAACCCAATTAAAGCCTTATCTTCAAAAATGTAAGGTAGGATTTCTACAATACTGCATTTTACGTTCATTTAATGCACATCATTTTCTGTTAAATGAAAAGGATTGTGTAGCAATCTGTTGATGACAAGTCCAAATAAAAGCTAGGTATTTTTATAATATATTAAATTGACAAAAGAGCTTTTAATAAACAATTTTGGCTCCCTTTTTTGGTAAAATTTAATGTTCTCTTGAAGATCCACAGAAAATATATGTGCAACAGCCAACATTCGCATCTTATTTCCATATGGATATATTGGCTTTGTTGACAGTAAAAGCCTTATTTATAAAAAGCGCTCCAAAAAAGTGACTGTAGTTCACATTTGGGGTTTTGCTGGTTTGTTTTCTAAATTCGTATATTGTACACATCACCATAATATTGCAGTATCTTTGAATCATGATAAATATTATATTCATTTTTGTATGTAGAAACTAACAAATATCTGCCTATATAAGAACAAACAGGATCAGAAAAGCATGTTTCAACCAAAGAATATGTATGATTGTAGCAGTGGTATGATGATGTTTAGTTTCTATAATTTGGGGCTGGCCACTCAGAAAGCTGTTTGACTATTTTGTTTACATCACACAGTTTTCACTGACGTAATTTACTTTGCTTACTTAATTGGCAGTAATCATGTCAGTCCTAAACTATGTATGCAATTGATGATTCTGTTTTATTGTATTTTAATTGTGTAAGGTCTTGCCTACAGCAAAGCAGAGGTGTCTGTCCTGTAAAGGTTGTTTTGCCACGTGTATTCTGGGTCTATATTTTTACTCTTTGACTATACCAAAGCCAAGCAGGCTGACATTTATATCTCACTGACCACCAGTGTTTTAATGTGCATAGAAGCTGAGAAGAGACTAATTGTCTTCACTTTGGAACAGATGCAGATGTTGAAATTTTCCTTCTACAAGGGGAAAGATACTAATCAGCTAACTCCTGTTGACTTGTTTTTTCCTACTAGATAAAGATACAGAGAACTAGTTTTTAAAGGATTATATTGTATATTATGTATCCCAGAGGCTCATTTATGAAGAATTCATTTCATGTACTGAGAGATCGGTAAGACTATAGGTATAGGGCGCCTAGACGTCTTTCTAAAGTGCTCATCTTATGTATTTAATTGCCAATACAGTTCTATAGCAATTCAGTCTATTTGCTAAATATTAATATTTTTGGTTGGATTTTTTAAACATAGCATTTACCCAATGCTGGAATTGCCTTCTAGCCTATGATGTATACAAAATAGGAGGCTGATTTGAAACATTAACCTACAGTCAGCTGAAAAATTATATTGGAAAATAAAGGGAAGCTAATCTGAATATTTTTTGCTTATAATATCTGCATATTTCTAATGTCAGTGATTTTTGCTGAAGATGAGAAGCGCTGAGTGGTGCTTTCCTGTAGCTTAGTACATCACTTGTGATTACACTCTCTTCTGTTGTGCTGCACTTCCAAACTCACATATCTTTGAGGAGGATTGGCTCCATACCTTTATGGATAATGCGACATGGCCACGAATCACAGTTCTCAGGCCCTACACAGCATTCGTAGAGAGGACCACAGAACTGCGGTTTTGGAAAAGAAAAATCCAGATGTCGTCTTTGTTTTCCACTCAAAACATTTTAACTGCTCCACTTTGATTCTTCGCATTGCACGTCTCTTGTGTTTCGTCCAGGTAGTCAATGAACAGAGTCATAGCAGGCTTGCTGCATTGTCTTTTATCCCCATAGATACATTTCATTATCTCCCTTGCTATTGTTCATTGTGTGTGCATTAACTGAAAACTCCAAGGAAATCAGTGTAACATTAACTGATATGAGTCAGAACACTTCCTGCTTTCTGAGCAGCATTAGATGGCATCTAGTTAGCAAGTACAAGTTTTTGCAATTTTCTCGTTGTTTTTCGTTTAGTCATAGTCTTCAGCGAATTATTCTTTGCTATGCATTCAGAGACTCTTTCCAGAATGCAACTTATAAAGTAAGATGTCAGCTGATCTTCTAGAGCACTCAGTCATCATTCTTTTACCTTCCCTAGAGGTAAAAAGCAGGGTTCAGTAGCACCAGGGATCACAGGCATCAGACCTCTTCTTAGCATTTTTCTTCGCTTGCCAGGACTCAAATCTATCAAAAGCATATTGTGCCTTGCTCATTATCAGATATATACCGAAAAGCTAAGAAGACAGGTTACATGCTTACTGAAAGGTGCAGCCGAGTTTAAGCCATCTTGACAAACCTACTGATTCTTTTACCACCTTTCTACTGATGTTTATTCTGTTAATCTTGAAGCAGTTAGACCATGGGTGTGTCTAAGAAAAGCCCTTTTCCACATAATTTCATGATGAACAGGGACATACGATATCATCAAAGATATTGTTAATCTAGAATACTCTGTTACATATTTTTCATCCACTATGCAAAAATTTTGATTATTTTTATCATGAAATGCTATGGAAAAAAGGTAGTAATTGTGCTAAGACCAGAAGAGTTAAGAAGGGAGTAAAAACGTAACAGGGACTTTTGGGAGAGCTAAAAAAACCAGGGTAGGAAATTTAGCAAAACCCTAACAACTTTTCTGTCCAGCCAGAAGTGGAAAATTGGTATTGCAATAGACCCATATAGGATCACATTAAGCAGGTATCTTCAGCTGGCCTTGGGACCTTAACATATTGCAGGGAAGCTTCCCACCCCTCGAGCTGAATGAGCCAATCCTGTTGGACCTGTAGTTAGAAATTTACCCCAGGTGTGTGGACCAGCTCACCTCAGAAGGTGCTGTATCGGGCCTGGTGGTGGCTATGTCCAGCAACAGGTAAGTCTTTTTTTTAATTGTGTAGGAGACCATTCTAATGGGGTTCAGTTGTACAGATGACAACAGAGAAGAGGTGTAAAAGTGCTTGAGCGATAAAATTTCTAATGTGGCTGATAAGCTGTGTGGAAAAATATGCTTGTAGCAAGACACAGGTGTGTGTCAGCTGGGCAAGTGGCTGAGGTTTACAAGAGTAGAGAGCAATGGCAGTAGGAAGTGCTGTTTTCCAACCCTGCTTTCTTCTCTCTCCATGTCTTTCAGATTTTCCCCTTTCTAGTTTTTGGCCTTTTATTTCTTCTCTAATCTCAGACTGGGAAATATGTTTTCTTTTTTTGATGAAGACTATACATATTTATGCTGTTTTATGACTAGTAATAATGTTTAAAGAGAAATGTGAAAATGATGGATTTATTTGCCTGTGCTCTGGTACTGTATGCTGGGTTTGTATTTCTGCTTGTGATAACAGCAGCCTACTCTGACCTACTTTTGCTTACAAGCACAGTTTAGAGACGGTATCTGCCCATCCTTTGTTGTCAGGCTGATATCTCAAGCCTAAGACAAAAAAATCTGATGAATGTATGAAAGAGATCAGAGTCTGTCTACGTGTCAGCCCTTCTGGAATAGCGAATACTGCTGTTGTGGGTGTCATTAAACCAAACTGGATAGCGAGCACCTTTGCTAAGAAGCTGTTGGTGTTTACCCTATTCCTGAATTAACTTTCAGCATCACAAACATTTAAGCAAACTTTTTTTTGGTTAAGCTTTGTGCTCACATCAGTTTTGTGATAAGGTAGACAGACTAGGAAGTCAGTAGAAGACTTGAAGAAAGGAGAGAATAAGGAAGGAAAGAATCACTGTATCTATTATTTCAATTCTCTTTGCTTGTCACAAGTAGACTTGATGTTATAAATCAATGACAGACAATTACTGTGTGTAGTAATTTCTCTGAGATATTTGAGTGTGAACTGACTTCTGGAAGAGCCATATGGAGCTATGTTTCTGTTGCTAAACTGGGTATTCCTTGTATTATACCTTAACCTGCGTGGAGCCAAATAACGTATCTACCTTTTTGGGGGAAATTTTACAACCTTTACCATATCTACATTACTGTCTGTACTCAGGTTACTGAGGTTAAAGCTGACTCAGATATATCTGCATAGCCTTCATTGGAGAAGTGTCCTACTACTCCAAAGTTATGAGGATTTGTAAACCCCTCTGCCATGTGGGTGTGCATGTATACGTGTATTAACATATATATGCATATAAAAATCAAATATTCTACATGCCATGAACACAGTTAACAAACGCGTGTTGTTGTAATCCAGGTGCCAGTTTTAGCATGTAGTTTGAGAACTGCACTTGTGAAATACTTCTGTTGTTGAAAGCTTTCTTCAAATATAAATTATCGATGACAGATAATACCCTACAGCATAGTGATACATTTATTTTCACGATATCTTTTACTGTACAATAGAGGTTTTAATCGTACAGACGCTGCCAAGAATGTAGATTTAATTAATAGATATCATTCTGATTCTACGAGCTGCAAATTTACAAACTAACCTTAAGGGAAAAAAATCTGTGTCAGATATAATCTGGCTTTGTTTGATATCCTTCTGCTTTTGAATGATATTAAAGAGATGTTAATTTTAAGGTAGGGACTGGGCCATCTGTTGGCTTCAGAAACTTCCTCAACTCTATTTGTGTACCATCCTATAACTACAGCAGATAGCTAGTGACACTTATACCTCTGAATTGTTTTAATAAACCTTATTTTCACAAAAGTATGCTCCATGAACGGTTAGCAAAGCTGAAGATGTTTTAAAAGAAATGAAGTTAAATATGGAAGAGCGCATTTTCTCTATAATGGGACAAATGTACTCTTTTTTTTTTTGCTCACAGTATCAGTGCAGATTGATTAATGCTCATAACTTGAAAGAAATATGCATATTCTCCTAAGCATGCTACTATCTTGTGAATTTTTAACCAGCTATTTCTCAAGGTGTAAGACTGAACATTTATTTGCCTTTTTCCTGCCATGAATTCTTCACTTTGCATGATCTGTAAGGAGTAAGCGATGTCAAAAACTATCAGCTCTAGTTTCACCTCAGTGCGCTGCTCGGTCTGTGGTTTAGACTAGATCTTTTATTGCTCCGTCTTGTGATTTGTGAATGGATGAGAACTATTATGAACATTGTATTACTTGGACTCTGAAATCTGAGGGGCTTACTTCTGTCCTTAGCACAATGAAACGCTTAGTCAAGTTCTGTATTAGTATTACTGGAGGACTAAATCATCTTGATCCTGCCTTGTCTGTATTACAATAGTCAGAGTGCCCATATAAATAACTGATGACTTGACTGTGCAAATTCACCTCATACTGACCTCTAGGTAGGAAGATAAACTTTTCCAGGTTGGAAATACTTAACAACATAAATAAGACAATTAATATTGTCCAGCGTGACAAGAGCCTGGGCTATTTTCTTGTAATTGGCCACCTGGAAGCTGTACGGTGCTCTTATATTCAAAGTTGAGATTTTAATTGCAGTAGAAGAATCCTAGATAAGAGTAATCTAAGCTTTTCTTGTTGTGGCTTAGTCTTTATATTTAAAATACTTTTTTATGCAAGAAAGATCCATTAGAGTATCACAAGCTGCAAAAAGAGATTTGCTTTGATTTTTGTGTGCGTGTTCAATATTGTCCTGCATTACAGAACTTACTTTACTGAAGCACTTTCGTATGCAGATAGAAAAGTCATGATTCAGATGATGCTTTAATTATATTCAAATATGTTTATTGCTAAACTTGGAGTTTGTGTTTTGCATTCATAGATAGAGCTTATTAATCCTCAGGGATAAATATGCTGAGCTCCTCTGAGCCTGGGCAAGGGAAGCACTCTCTTTAAAGATAGGTATATTCCTACAACTTCCATAAATATTTAAAGAAAAAAAGATAGAAGTCTGAACACTTTTAATCTCTTTTGTGCAAAAACATAATGCTGAAAGTTCTTCTGATGAAAAACAGAAGGAGCATTATGCGGGAGAAGTGGTCAGAGAGCTCTGCAACACAAATGCAAGTGACTTTAACCATTTGTTTTTTGTCATAACTTTCTCTTCACTTACCATTATTCTAACATTGAAGATAATTACATATGAAGCCCTGATCTGCTGGATTTTGTCCAGGAAATACAAAATCTGCAGATATTCCCATGAAAACAAGTTCCCATGTCACTCCTGAGGAAGAAAATAGTGTGAGCATTTTTAATCAACGCTTTTTGATGTGTGGAGAATGGTTTTCTTTATGTCTCAAGAAATTTATGAAGAGGAATTAAAGAATTTTTCTCTTTAAAATTGTACAAGTGAAACTGATTCCCATAGCTATAACTTTTAGATTCACAAAAAAGATGTTATTAGTAATGAGGGGTTAGGGTTCAATAACTGACTCTTGCTTCTGCTCTGCTGTGCAACTGTGATCTTTACTTGGGACCCATGCAGTTTCCACCCTGCAAAATGCTTTCCATTTCTAACAGAGATGGGAGAACACGTAAAGGATCAGAAACATGTCTACATTTTACTCCATTGCAATTGTAAATGCAAATGAGGTGCATATATATTTGCACAACATAATTACAAAGCAGTATAACTCGTGATCTAATATACAAGCTACACCCAAAAATTACCAAAAAAAACCCCAACCCATTTCAGTGCACCATGTGTAGTGGAGAAAAGCACAGAGGGAAACTGCTGAGTTTCATTTGCATGTTTCACAACATATTTCATTCAACTGCTGTGTGAACATTTAAGTAATTTAAACTAGAGGAAATTTTCATAGGAAATTAGATCTTGTCTTTCTCCCATTAAAGTCAAAGCTGTAGCTTTCATGGCATAGAGGAAACATGGGCCACCTGAGTAATAGGAGGGAATCTCCACAGAGAAGCTCTTTGTAACTTCCTAAGGCTGTGCTGTTTTGTTGTTCGTTTGTGTTTTTGTTGTTTTCCCCCACCAATTTGTGCTTTAGTGTAGCTTAAGCACTTTTGCAACTACTGTAACATGCCCTATGCTAATCTTTGCCTAGGGATTGCTGGAACTTAGCCCACTCTGGCCATGTCTTTCCAATACTAACGTGCTTCCTTCAGCAAGACCTCTTTTAGGCTGGGGGTTCATCACATCATATCTGGGCCAGCTGGAGCCTGGAGTTGATAGAAAAGAGAATTTTGTCTCACTGGAAACACGTGGTTTCTCTGGTTTAGGCTGGAGAGTGCTTGCCTGTTCTAAAGAATAAAGACTGTCCAGGAAAAAGAGACAAGAATTCTTCTGAGACCGAGGAATTCTAAATGGAAAAAATCATGCATTGATAAGCAAAAATCTGCAAAATAACCCTGCATCAGTTAGCTTCTGAATATATCAGATTTGTCAGAAACTTAAATCTATGGAAGCTTTGTACTCTGTTTTGAATGTGACTGGTAGAGTATGTGAAAAGTCATGTGTTAGTTGAAAGAGGCAAGTTTACCATGCTTACACGTCCTTTTATGCTGTCCTTAAATATTAAATTCATGGTTTGTGGCTAAATCGTCACTATTTTTTTTAGATTGAATACTGTATATATAAATCATGAGGGATTTCAGCTTAAGGTTTCACTGCCTTCTTCCCCACTACCTTCCCCCAAACTATTGCAAGATGCTGTATGAGTATTGCAAGATGAGTCTTGCAAGATGCTTTCTGCTCAACTTTGGTATCCTGTCTCATTTTGAATGCCTTATTTGCTCATCTTGCGTGTTATCTAGATGATTTATTGTGTTGTATTTTTCAGCAGCTAGAAAGCCAAAATGCAACAGTGATTATTGAAAAAGTAGTTCTTACTGTTTTGAGAAGCAGGAGAAAAGCAATCACTTCAGTTGCAAATGATGGCTATAATAAATAAGAAGACTCATTCAGCTAAATCCTTCCTTGAAACATGCAGAAGGAAGTGAGACTGCTTGAATGGCATGGACTAAGGGGACAGCTCTGCTGGCAGAATTTTGCTAGGATTTCCATGTATTTTCTGTAGTTGTTCATAGCCTCATCCTAACAAAAAAAAAATCCTTTGCGTCTGTCTGAGCAAACCAGTTTGGATTTTTGCTGAGTCAAGGAACGGTGAGAAAATATTTTTCAGTGTTTGTGTGTGTAGGCATAATATATATATATTTCCCATTTACTTCTAAAATATTTTATTTTTATTGCAAACCCTCACACAGCTATACTGAAAAATACAACCTGGTAGGGAAATGGTGATTAGCGACAAGCTGCGTGTTACGCTGTTGTGAAGGAAGTTTTGATTTATTTGAATTACTTAATCGAAAACCAACATATTAAGCACATAGTTGAGATTTTTTCCATCCTGTATTTGTAAGAAGGGCATTGTTTGCACTATAAACAAGAAGGGGGGGTTGGTAGGGTGGGCTTGAGGGCTAAACTCTTGAAACAATCTAGAGCAAGTATATGGAGAGAGGAATAGGGCACTGAATTACTTAGTAAGACGGTTAAGAATGTGCTCTAAGATAGTAATGTATTGTGGCACAGCTGGGTTGCCACCACAGTATTGTAGTATTGTTGGGGGGATTCCTGCAATGTTTAGAAACTAAAATTTTATTTTTCCCCTCTGGCTTACAAAATGTCATCGGATCTGGCATTTTTAATATTCTTGAGCTAATAGCGCTCCTTGCGGGGAGAACTTGGCCACGCAGGATGGGACTCATGAGCTTGATATAGTAGAAACTGTGGCTGTCTTTCTCCTCAGGACTCCCTGCTCTCGTTGGGGCTAGTTAGCAGCCCTGCGAGCGCATCCAGTAGCGGTGGCTGTTTGTAGCAAGCGCAAGGGCTGTGACTGTGCCTTTCTTCTATTTGCTCCTATCTGCATTGTCATGCAGAGGTTTACAGCAATTCAGCACGCGCTGACCTAAGCGTTTCTAAAAACCCAGTTTGTGATCAAGAACAGGATTGTGAAAGCCGACTGGTTTTTTTTTTTTCAATGTTCAGTTTCCTTTTCTCAATGCCTGAGAGTGTGAGAAATAATATTATAAATATCTGTTCAGAATCTCTATTCTACAATATAGTAAATCTTCAAAGTACCACCTTGCCATGTGAAATTTCTCAAGGTCATCTTGTCACTTGCTAACAATGACATGAAAATCTTTAAGGAAAGGCATTCTCAGTATAACAGTTGCTGAAAAGTCTTTGAACTTGAAATAAGCTGTGTGAACAGAGAGCCCTCAGTGTTATGTAGTCTTCCAAGCAATAGGTGGAAAATTATGCTAAGAAATTTGTGGATGTACAGGTTAAAAGATAATCACAGCAATCTTATTTAAAGACTATGATTGGGAGCCAGGTTTTCACTGAGAGGAAAGTCTATTTAACCCATTTCAAATGTCACGGAAAATTATGGGTTCAAAACCCTGACTCTGAGTCAGATTTACTGAATGAGTAAAATGTTTAGAAGATGGATTTATAGCCATTTAGAGTTGGATCTTGGAGTGCTCCTGCTTCATGCTGTAGATGCCCTAGGTGTGCAAAGACATACCCAGCTTCTCTTGCCTGCCTGCATCCTAGGTTTCTCGAAGTAGAACTTGATCTCCTGTGAAGAGAGAGTGGGGAAGACAAAAAGCTGTCCATTCAAATGTAAGAGGAACAGAGTCAAAGGAGTCTGTGAGCCATAGTTCTCCTGAGGTACTGGAGAGGTGATGTTCTTAAACACCACGCCTGCCTGATCTTAAAGTCACAATCCGGTCCTTTTAAATCTGCTTGGCGTATATCAAAACGGAGCACATCGTCTTTCCTATACAAGCCTACAGGATATGTGCCAGTGTCCTCTGCTAGCACAGCTTTTCCTAACTGGTTGGGTTCATTGCGTTTTGGGTTTCTTTCTTTCTTTCCTTCCTCCCCCCCTCTTCCCCCCCTTGATGCATCCAACCTTGCTGTGCCTAGGAGTAGATTCTTTTATATTATTAGGTAGATTACAGCCTACAGCGTACAAGATGATTCCTGAATTTACATAGGATGTTTCAAGTATTTAAGAGTATCAGAAAAATGATTCTTCCTGGTATAGCAAATCCCATTTCACATTCTGGCTTTTCAGGTGTAAAATGAAAAGTTGCATCTCAGAAACACATATTCACTTTTTTTGGAACCTTAACTCTTTTTTTGAAAGCTGTGTGTCACAGTGATAATGAGAAATTTGCATTCCTGTCTGTTTCACAATCTTTGTTCATGTTTTGTTGCGGGTAGAATTTACTTCTGTGGAGAGAACTGGCACAAGATCCAAGTCCTGTTTAAATGCTGCTTGAAAGCATGAGCTTTCTTGCCCAGATATTGCCTACTGCAGTCCTCTGTACCTTTAGTTCATCACAGGAAATGTTTATGGCTCTTTCTGTTCTTGTCTCGACTTCATGTTGGATCAGGACCGGAGGCAGGGGAACCCGTGCAGCTGCTGTTGCAGTGTGATGCTTAAGTCAAAATCAGTGCTCAGCTGCTTCAGGCATCTTGCAACTTTTGTCAGCTGTGGCAAAGGGATTAGCATCCATCCAGGGCTCTTAAGACCTACTGTAGTGAAGTACCGCAGGAACATGTTGTTGGATGAAAGATAAAGGGTAAGGGCAGGTGGGAAGGCTTTTCAAGAAAAATTGGGAGTGGGGGAGATGCAAGATGGCATGAAACAGACAGGATGGAAGGAACAAGTGGTGACACTGTTTGGAATAATATTGTCTTTTACAATACTACCTCTGAAAACAGTGAATCCACTTGCTCAATTCACTGATATGACAGAATTGGTCTAAGCTCATCTGTACTCTCTGGTTCACAATGAAAACATAAATCGCGTTTGCATACCCCAAGGCATTACTGTATCAAATAGAGATCTGTTTGAATGTACTTATTCTTAGATCTTTTCCTGTAATTCCTTGGTCCTAACTTCAGCCTCAGGCATAATAAGACTTTGCAATGATTTTAAAGGGCACTTCTTATACGGCAAAAAGAAATGTGGTAAACTTTTCTACATAAGCAGAATGGCAACTTTATAAGAAACTTTAGTCTAAGTAATGAAATGTAACATAGTGACACCAGTGAAAGCAGGAACTTGTGCAACATGAGAGGTCTTGCTTCCTGAAGCAAGCTACAGCATCGGTCTTGCAGAGGGCACAATGAAGTGAATGTAATGAGCCTTTCTTGAAAAGCGTTCCAGACTTCAGGGCAACAGGAAAGCATTTGCGATTATGAAGAAATTCACTTTTATTACGCTGGGGAGAAACAAAATTACTGGAGACAGTAGGTCCGAAAATGCAAGTCTTCTCTGACTTTCTACTCCCTAGCCCCATCCCCCATTTTTCTTAGCTGTTAGGTTCATTGATGGTCTATCTATTTTTCCTGAGGTTCGGCTAATACTAATGAGTTCTGTAATAGTCAGATGGCTTAATGTCCTTCTGGGCCCCCAGGAGAGCTTTCACTACTAGCTTTCTACTTTTTCCAATTATTTCCCAACAAACTATATAAATAGTAGTGAAGAAATGCTAGTATCTTCTATTCATTTATAAATGCTCAAAATGCTTGTGCTGAAAGAGCATGCATGCTCCGTGTAATGCAGGTAAACTATCTTTTTACACCTGAGTGTAATATACAAGTTGCTCTCCTGTAAAGTTCATATATGAAGTCAGTATATGATCTGCCAAACTCTAATATGTAAAATATGCTATAGGATTTGCATAATGTCTTTATCATGTGTCTATTATTCTGGACAGATATGATCTTCCAAATGCTGTATTAGAATTAAGAGTTTCTATTTACGTTATTTTATTGGAGTAAGTTACCTTAACTTTAGAGCTGCCGTACAGGTAACTTACCTGTGCTCATTCTTCACTGTGGTTTGAAATGCACGCTGGGCACTGCTAGGCTTGGTGCTTGATACAGAGCAGCTGTTAACAATTTCATATACCTCCTCCTGTACAACATGCTATGCAGCCATGTCTTGCTTAAAAAGTATACTTAGAATAGATACAGGTTTTCTTCTGACAGACCTAATCTTGGCTGTTGGCAAAAAAAAAAAAGCTAGTTTTAATCCTAATTTGGCTTGTAGACTTAATTATTTTCTCCCTTATGTGGCCAGATCTTATTGTCTTGCCCTCCTTGAAATTTTGCTTTAAACTTGCCTATCAGGGCCAAGGAGTTTTAGCTTGGCAGGACATTAGTTGGTCAAGTCCTCAGCTGTTACTCCTGCTTTTGTTTCACTGACTCTTCCTTGACCTTCTCATACCTAAATGTGTTACTCCAGTGGTGGCCTCAGGCAGCTTCATGTCTGGAATTTCCTTTTCCTAGTCTGAGTAACACAGCTTGACTTAATGTACAAAAACTATTGCACAGCAGTGCTCTAATCCAGTGGTTTATTCAGCTGCATATCCACTCTGTCACCTGTAGGCTTGTTTCTTTTGCTGCCAGAAATGTTGTGATACCTGCTTCAGTTGCTACAGACTAAAGAAAAACAAGCAGCCAACGCAAAATAGACTGCATTCATGGAGGTTTCTAAGTAGGAGAATTTTAGATTAAAATGTACCATTTCCTCTCAAATGAGTTTTACTTGCAGATAGCTAATTTCTTGTTTTTAGCATTTTCATTTTCTCATATTACTCCTTAATTGTGACAATTTCGCTTTTGACTGGAGCCCAGTGTTGTTCTTGCTGAATTTATCTTATCAAGGATTATTAAGCAAAAGATGAATTGGAACCTCATTTACTCCCCTTCTTTTTCCCCCTTCTTTCAGTATTTGTTTTTCCAGCATAAATCTCTCTGCTGGTGGTCAAAGAATTGAAGGCCCATAAGGCAGCTCTCTGCCCTGCCCTAGCCCCTCTGCTCAATTTGTTCTCTTCGTTTTGTGGTGTCCCACTTCTGCAGCGAAATTGCTGGAGTGCACAAACCCAAACTGCCAAGCTGCTCGTTTTCTTTTTCCCCCCCTTGTGCCTGTTGTGGGTGGCTCTCAGCATCTTTGTGCGTCGTTCAGCGTCACTGGAGAACACCGGAGTAGGACCGGCTGGCTTTTCTGGCAGACTATCAACTTTCCTCCCAGCAATTAAAAAATTAGAAGTGATGAATACTGTTAGGCTACAGTATTTATCTGCACATATGAGCTTGTTAATGGTTTTTTTTTGTTGTTGTCAAACCTTCCTTTGTGTTTTCCAGAACTGTAGCAATGGTTTTACCTGAGATTTGTGAAGCTATTGTAACATCTTGAAAACCAATTTGATTTGAAAATGGTAATTATTACACAAAGTTTTGTGTCCTTGTTTAGTCCTGTCCTGCCCTGACTTGTGTCTCTTTGCATTAAAGCTTGTTGACAAGAAGAAATAAGGTCTAATGGAAATTAGAACTGAGTAGTGCCTTTTATTCTATTTGGTTACTATAAGGGTACCTCCTGTTCTTTCTTTTGAAAATGTTCTGCCTATATAGCAAATTATTTAGTTTGTAAACGAAGAGCTATATCATTATGATCAAATCGTAATGTAATATTTGTGTTTAATGATCATATGCAAACCTCCAATACAAATAGCAGTACCTTACGTTAAAAGCTATGTAATTGATCTAAGAAACTTGTTTCATTCTGCTTGCAAACCCACACCAAAAAAAGATAATGTCCAAACAATGAGTGTTGTTGAAATAGAAAAATACATGAGGCAGGACTGCCAAATTATTTATCTTTCATTAAAGGAGAAAAATCACACATAATTATCTGTAGTATATGAGCACATTTGCTGCAAGTTGGCATGGAACTGAGCAGTAATAATCATAAAAAATGCAGCCCACAACTAAGCTGAATCTAACTAGCTGTTATTAAGTAAATGCTAGAAAAGGGAATACTGAACAAGGGAGAATATTCACTGAATAGTAATACATTCTCCATAGCTAGAAAGGACTACTCATCATTTTGAAGTATAGAAACAAAATTATATGCTTGGAACTTAATCAGTGAGCAGTTATAATGTGTGTCTTTGTAGCTTCCCTATAAACAAATAACAATTGAGCTGCTTTTTAAATTAAAGGAATTTAGTGCTTTGAAATTAAGCAGGGCTGTGATGTTTTGTGGTTTTATTCAGACATTTTTGAGAGATTAAATAGTGCGTATAGAAGGAAAATATGAGATCTGAATTTGCATTTCAAAACATTCTCTGTTTTTTGTTCCCAGTTAAAATCTGTTCAGTAGTTGATCCATAAGCCTGAGCAGTGTGGGGTGACGTTCGGTGTCATTCCTGAGCTTGCAAATCTGTAATGGGGAGATAGTCACCTTAAGAACTGTCCATTACTTGTGATTAGTGTATGAGGGTTTCATTTTCTTCACCATTACCAGTCCATCGGCACTTGTTCTATGGCTATAAATATGTACAAAGCTAGATATGCTTTGAACAGCTTCAGTGAAAGAACAATTGCTGGACTTTATGCCTCTTCAGGGTGAGCATATGCTGCAGCACAAAACCCGAGGGATTAAAAACCCCAATTTGGACAGTGTACAGACCAGAGTATTCCCTCCATCAATTTAATATTTTGATATACCTCCGTGTTTTAAAATGAGACCAAAGAAATCATTAAAAACTGTTGACGTATCAAGTAATAACCTGAAAAACATTCATGATAGTTAGCTGATAGGAACTCTGGAGCGGAATACCAGGAATTTAGAATCAGTTAGTCAAATAATCCTGAAGCTTTTGTCATTGACCCATCTTAAAAGTTTGAGGGAGAGAAAAAACTTGTAAGTTAAGGAAAAATCCTTCTGAAATTCAGTGATGTCTTGCCCTGACAAATAATGGCTTAGCAATTATTGATATAGTTATCTGAGGATGGAATTTTCCCTGGTTAATATTCTGCATTTATTTTCTTTCTCGGTCAGATTCTTATTGAAGTAAAGTGTTTTTATCTGTTATTTAAGATTGGTGATTACATATACTCTGAAGTGAGCCTTAAGAAAAAACAATTCTGTATTTTTCATTTCCTAGTGTTTCCTGTTGTTCTAAACTTAAATGCAATTAGTAAGTGACAATAGAGGTGATTGGGTCTTGTGTAAGTGTAATTAGTTTGTTTGAACCAATCATTTCTTCAAACAGAACCCAATGAAACTGTTTTGAAAACACTGTATTAACATTCTTAATATTCTGCTTGTACAGTAAGTTTTTAATTATGAACCAAAAACCTACTTCATGTTTTTGAAAGTGTTGAGTAACGGAAAAATGTACTTTTTAAGGTACTCCGTGTGGTACACTTAACTAATTTATTCTGAAAACCAGCCCTTTCTTGCAGTGAAGGCTGAAAGAACAAAGATTGTGCTCTCTCAAATGTTTTTTGTGTGGTGTGATCTCTTATGTTCTAGTCATTCTATATGTATAATAGCTCAGAACAGAATGAACTAGAAAAAATAGAGATCTTTAAAATCATCAAAGTGAGAGTCATTGCAAAATCTGGAAGCTCTCAAGAATGTGAGCTGTTCCTACTAATCTGCACACAGCTGCAAATATTCATGTCTCTGCTCATGCAGACGGGAGGGGGTCAGGAAGATGGGTTGCAGGGAGGAGAGATACACCCCTTGGGAAAGACAAAATAAGTGTGTGTGGTTTTTTTTTTTTTTTTTTTACATTGCAATCCTACTTTGCTATGACTTTAGTTATATGATTTGCCATTATACTCCCATGACAAGCACACAAAAGGAGGTTTATGAACACCTTGTATCACTGCAGCTCTATCCTAAGGTGACTTCTCAGAGGGCTACGTGGGAGGCTGTTGATAGTGGTTTATCTAGCAAAATATGTGTTTCAGATTGCTCTAAATCCTCATGCTCTGGATTATTCTGTGCATGAAAACCCAAAGTGATTGATTACACTCGTGGCTGCTGGTGGAGGAAGACAAAATTTGTGACTCCATGTATGAATTTTCACTCTGAGAGCAAGTTGGTCAGAGTGTAATTAATAGTAAAATCTTGCTCTTAAGAACAGAGGTGTTCCTGCAATGCTACCCACTTCTGCTAGTACCAGAGACTACTTGAACCTGGCTATGTCTGAGTCATGCATGTAGTTCAAGAATGCCACCTTTGTGTTTGCTTGCTCTGAGCCATTACCAAACTCCCATTGAAAGCACAGAAATCGCAAGCCTTATCAGGAAACAAGATGAAATCTGTTAATCTTGACCTCTGACCTTAGATAGGAAACTTCAAAGGTAATTTTTTTTTTCTTGGCAGTCTGTAGAAAGATTAGTTGGAAGTCTCAGTCTTTTTTCCATCTGTCTTCCACAGGCCAGATCTTAGGCAGACTTTCATTACTCCATTGTGCTTAGATGCAGCTTCTACGAGTTAAGCTGCTCTTTTAAACGCATGTTTAAATAGCTTGCTATATGGATGATCTTGTGTTGTCTTGATCTGAAGAGAAACTGTGTTTCTTTAACTGTGATACTTTGGAAGGAAAGACAGGATCTGTGGACTGTTTGGAGTGTTTTTTACAACAGTTTTTTTGAGAATGCATGCCAACATACTTTAAATCCTTTTACAGCTATTGATGCTCTATCTATGCCGGAATTGGGTGGGGGAAGGAAAGGGAGAGATGAACAGGAATGTCAGTTCTGCAAGGTAACTAGGTAAATCTTTCCGCAGAAAACAGCGAGGTGAGCTTTCTTTTAAAGTTATTGCTGTTGTAATCCAATGCTACTTCTCTTATTCAAATGTGAAGAATATTTGCTTCTGAGGATACCATGGAGGACCTTTAATAGAAAACAGAAAAGTAATGGATTCTTTCAGGTGGCTGCCTGACTCCAGTTTTACCACTAAAGCTGTCTTTCAGCCAGTGCTTTCAGGGAACAAATTACCTTGGGCTCCTATAAATAAACACACAAAGTTCAGAGCAGTTCTGGTGGTTAATATGAACCATTTGGAGAAGTTCTTATCAAAATAAATCTGAAAAGTATCTTCCCAGCAAATGCTGACTAAGGTAGAATGGCATCTCTTTGTAATTGTTTGTATTTTCAGGAAGGATAGGGGTAGAAGAGAGTGCTAACAGTCAGACCTTAATTTGAAGTTCCATTTTTCAGCTCAAAATTTTATAATGGTTATTACACTACAGTCAGGCTTAACCTAGTTTTAAAATATTTGATTTATGTGAAGGTATATATTTTTAAGGTCTTAATTAGAACTAAGCTGTATTAGAGAATGAATGCTTATCATGGTTTTTAAAGTCCTTCACGAGGAAATGGCCATAGAATACTGTTCTACTCAATATTTCAAACAGGATGGAGACCTCATTTTCAATTCGGCATATAAACTGTCCTAAATTATATAGGACCAGTCTATCCAAATAGAGGTCTTTTGCCTTTCATCCTTTTGAAGAAAGCTGCATTGACAGGCTTGGAACCACTAATTATTGTGGGATATAATTTCAAGAGACTGGCAGCACTGACCCTGCTCTGCAGAGTGCCACCTCTTTGTGGAGTGCATACTGGAGGGGCAGACAAATTCTTTTGGCTTTACTTAAGGCATATCCATAAGTAGATAGCTGGTGTTGAAGAAGTTATTGAAATGATCTGAAGAACTAAAAATCTATTTTGTCTCCATTTACAACATGACTTCAGTCTAAAAGAGTTTTTGGAAAGACGAGATACAAATATATTCTTACTCCCTTTGCCTGTTGTGAACATGGATGTAAAGTAGCAGGACTACTTTAGCTATTGCTGTTCTGCAATAGAGAGCGTGTTAGGAAAATATTCTTGTCCTAGAATCTAAGTACTGGGCTAGACTACTGCTTAGTTAGTATTAACTTTAGATGCCTTATTATTCATTTTTGAATATGATAATGCAATACATACAAAAGATTATTGTAACAGTGATTAGCGTTAATAACATTAAAAATATACTTTTTTTTGCTTTACTGTATTTGTGCGATCTCTGTTCTTTTTAAAATATACAGTAGCATTGCGTTACCTCGGGAGGTGAAAAAGGATCCTCTGGCAACACTGCAGATGTGAGATTTCTGCAATATTCATCTGTCACAAGAAGGACAAATTGCATATATGTTCTTCCAGACTGCTCTTTCACTGTACTTGGCTGAGAGCGAGCTAGCTGAGGTGAAGCACTTGCAGATGATTGCTTCTGACAGGGTGTTCAGAAGCGTGGGGATGTATACAGTAGACAAAACAAGTGAAAGAAGGATACAGCACCTGCATTGAGGTGGTGCTGCTATAGATTAGGACACAAATCTCTTAAGCTGTGCAAAGTTAGCTAGGTACACATTGGAATAAAATCTGAGAAATTAGGCCTATTGTCATTTTTCTTAACATCCAGTTTGAATGCTGTGGCCTATTTGCCTGCTGCAAATCCTTGCGTGAACGCTTTGGTCTTTCCGACCCAGGAGAGTATAAATTGAGAATCTTACAGGAGTTTTTGTCAAAGTTAAAAGTGATTGTTTAAATCTGGTATTTCCTGTTATGAATCTGCTCCCTTTCTCATTTTTTGCCTCTTAATAAAGAAGAGGGGAGCTAAGAGGCGTAATTTTCTCACAAGCCTCTTACAAAACATGGCTAAGGCAGAACTGGGACTGAAAGCTGTGCCATGTTACTGCTGATATGTGCCCCTTGTGTGTTGCCTGTGTCACAACTTCTTGGTTTACTGCAGGGAAGAAAAAAAACAATTTTTCTTACTGTTCTTCCTAGGTCAAAAGAGTAAGTTCTGCTGCTCTTGGAGTATACATCTTAGTGCATGGCTCACAAACAATTGTCATATTCGGGCAATTGAAAAGGAATATAAGTTAGGTAATAATTAGGTATAATAGATGTACTTTTTACATTCCAAAGCATGCAAGGCATAGGTTCAGACCTTTTAAACAACTTCTCTTTAATAATGGTAAGACTACTCTTGAGTAATGGTGTATACAATTGGTCAATGATGTTCTTAGGTCTGCACTATCTGTATCTCCCTCCATGGAACGCACAGATCCAGCCTTGCCTTTACCACAGAGTTGTGATGTGATGTTAAAATTCAGCTTCTTCCAAGAAGTTCGTTCCAAAGAATGAACCTCTTCCAAATGACCCTGGAGTGCAAGTTCTCTGTCTGCATACAGTCCTGCTTCAGTGTTATGTGTCTATCAAGGGAAGCACTTCAGTACATTAAAACTTAACTACGTACTTAAGCGCTATTACAGTTTGGTAAACTTTAACCACATAACTAAGCGTGTGTTTGGATACCGTTGTGATTGGGAAACATCATCTTTGGTCTGCTAATGCAGACATCCCAATGGTACTTAGCCCCAGGAGGCTGATACGCAGCGCATGAGTCGAGGTATTGAAGTGCTCTGTAATTTAAGACTGGGAGGACCCTGTAGTCCATAAAGTGCTTCCAGAATTAGGTGATATTGGAAAGTATGCGAATCAACCTTCTGGGCTCCAATGCGGTGTGGCTGTAGTAAGGAAGCTCTCCACCTGGAACTGCTCTGAGAACCGCAATGTATTAGCCTCAGAGGGGAGTCATTCTACAGGTTTTGACTTTAAGTGCTTCAGTCAGCTCTATTCAGCTTGCACTTGAGCCTTGGCTTTTGTTTTTAATATGTTTGAGAACAAAAGTTTAGCAAAAGACCAGCTCAGAAGATGCTTTATTGCAAGTCTAACATCACAAGGCTTTCTAGGCTTACAGTGAAATACAAACCTGAAAGTTATGATACAGCCCCGTGGGTTTGGACTCAAGCTATTGCAAAATATATCTTCGAGGAGGTGAATTTATCAGTGCTCAATAATATTTGAACTTTGCAGTACTGTCACAAGACCGTCACTGAAATATGAAGATGTCCTGTTGACATGAATGTGGTCTGTCACCTCTGTGGCTTAGCATGGACTCAGTTTGAGGCTATTGTGGCGATGTCGATTTCCATTAAAGTGAACAGGATATTAGAGATTCAGAAAGCTGATTAAGGATAACTATGAACGAGCATGATGTTAACTTTTCCCACTTTATATATTTTAACTTCTTCTTGTGGCAGCATCTCAAAATGCCAGGGAAAGATTTCATGTTAATACAACTCATGAATTAATAAATTCGTAAGTTTAATGATCTTTCTCTATCCAGTCCTGCATTTGCAAGAAGTCTAAAATTGCATCCATTTGTATGCTGTACTGTATTAAATGAAAAAGCACAACCTTTTCAAACCCCTCCTAATTGTTTTTCTTCAAAATAATGGAACCACCACAGACATCTGGACTCATGTACCAGATTCCAATTTAATGCCATTCAAATGGAGATAAGTGCTGAAGACAGAAGTGTTTAGAGCAAGAATACAAATTCAGCTTTACTATATATACATTCTGCTTCTGTCTGTAAAACCTGGAACACTTCATTTATTATAGCTCTTGACTATTCGGATTTAAGTGCCACCTTTAGTTGAAAAAGATTTGGCTTCAGTGAGAATAAACATTTTGGAAATTAGAGACTAATTTAAATCTTGCCCAGCCATCCTGTTTATACATTTATTTAAACTGACTTTTCAGCCAAAGCACTCTGATTTTTAATCAAGCAGGGGCTTACTGTGACATTGGTTCTGGCATTTGCTAATACTTCAGCCCTTGATGGGGTGCTGAAGATTTTAAACAGGAAGAACGCACAACACGGTACAGAATTTCTCCATAAAAATACATAACACTTCTTATTTTGATAGTTTGGAAAATGATGAAAATATGCCCAGGAGAACTAAAACCTTCAAGGTTTTAGACTTTCCCTCAGAAATTCACACTTTAACTCGGTAGGTCAGCTTCCTTGTTTGATTCTCCTTTTAGCTTTTGGTAGCGAAGCATTGAATGCTGAGAGAATACCACCTTTAAAGTTTCTTTCCCTTCAGTTAAAGAGAAACGTGTATGAAGTAGCTCTTTTTGGTCTAACGTATTTTTCTTCTGTGGTGGCTAATCATCAAGCTTTTAGGCTTGTTGGGAAGGAATGTGGTTGAAGATCTTAGGTTATTTAATAAATGATATCTTGTCTCTTCCCTCTTTTCTTGGGATAATTTGGCTTGTGATCCATAATAGAGAAATATTAGATTGCAAGAGCTATTTGAACTGACAGCTTTAGGCTGAACTTCTTCCTGAATGAATCGCAGGAAGATGTAAGGTAATGTTAAATGATATTTCACTGCGCAACTGCAGCCCTGGTTTTCCCGACTCTTCCTTTGAGTCAGGCACAGATGACTCCATACGACTGTATGTGTGTGTGCACACATGTGCACAAGTGAACAGTCTCTGAAGAGCTTTGCTAGGATTCAATGTTAGCAGTATGATTTATTAAGTAAGAAATTCCAGACACAAATTTCTCAATTGCTGCGAATGGGCATTTGGTGCAAATCGACCAAGAAACAGTTGGCACTATTGTTTTAATTCTCAGCTTGGATCTGCTGCTTTACCAAACCTACGAATGGCAGAGGATGAACCAGATGTCTCATGGCGGTTTAACTGCACGTTTAGAATTATCTGTGACAAATGGTTGGTTTCTCAAAAAATTAGGGCCTAATCCAAAGATCACTCGAGCCTAGTCCAAAGATCTCTCAAGTGAGATTGTATCTCTAGAAGATGAACCTTCCTACTTTTTTCTAGGCTTAGCTCACAAAAATGAAAGTAAGTGGATTTGGGTTGAAAATAGCCAAATACTAGCTTCTGGCCTAGTTCCTTAATTAGCTCTCTCAGCATATACCTTTAAACACTATCTCTGTACGGTGTCTGAAATGGCTAAGTTTGAACAAGGATTTTGGAGGAAATCTGTGTGAAAGACAAAGGGTACAGAAAAGACTGGAAACATTAATTGCTACTTGAAATTCCTTATGATTCGTATTTGTCAAATATGCCTCACTAGCCTTTTATGTTTAAAGTACCAGTGCTTCATGCTAGTGATCATGGAGGAAAGTCTTTTCCTCTGTTGTTTTTTTCACATCCTGGAAGGCATGAAACCAGTTTTGTTGGGTGGGGGAAGAGGGGAGATGAAATTGCATTATTCATATACCTTAACCATGAACATTTCAAGAAGTTGTGCTGAGCTGCAATGCCTGCTCAGTCAAAACTCTGATATTTGCTGTTATCTCAGTGCATGTTTACAAAGGCTGACATATGAAAAAGCCTGGAAATAACTTGAGGTTGCAGGCTATGAAACAAGCCTCTTCTGGATCCGAATCTGGCTGTCAGATCTCTTCATTGGGTTAATCTGACACAAAATGAAAGCATACAAAATAAAAGAAACTTTTGGCAAGCCCAAAAAGATAGGCACACATATGCAAGGCAAATGATTAGCTTAGTAGTGTCCCTTCAAAAGTCATCCAGGAGCCCCTCCTCTTCCTCTCCCCTTCCCTCAACGAACTAGTCCTTTTTTTTTTTTTTTGTTCTTCAAATGTTTATTTATAGGATTATAATGGGGAAACGAGGGAGAGAGGGCTTGGGACTTTGATGATAGTGAAAGTCTGTACCACCCAAAGGTGGTGAAGGAGATAAGCATTATAGGATTAAAAGGGTATAACAAATTTGTGTTTCAATTAGGCACACCATTTCAGCCTGAGATTTCCCTTTGGCTGTCAAAGTGGAAGATTTAACTAATATATTCTACAAAGGACAAAATCAAGGAAGGTGGGAGGCTTTTCTTTGACGTGTGATTGATTGCCTTTGGAAAACAAAGAACGAAATCATATGCTAGAGGGTGGTACTGCTCCTCTGCAAATGTATTGAGGTCTCATGTCATACACCGTGGTTTATTTTTACAGTGCCTCTCAGACAAGGTTGCTAAGAACAACGTATACTATGACAGAGATGAAAACATACTTTGGGATTTGACTGCAGAATCTGTGCAGAACTGCTTGCTAGCAGTAAAATGTACTCTCTGCTCAAGTCCTTCTTACTGTGCTAAAAAAGCAGAGAAAGCAGGAGACGGGAGGAGGAGAAATGATACGTGAAAACTTAAAACGGGGTATATAAAAAGACCAGGAAGTGCAAAAATAAATGCTGAAAAGGTCACCTTAGTAACCTTGGTTATTATCAAAGAATGGTCTTGTGTTTCAGGGAGACTGTCACTGCCCACAAGAAGGGTCAATGCTTCCTGTTTCTTTAAAGTAAAACAATGTCCTTGTCCTGAGTTGTGGACACTGAACATCAATCTCACTGGAATATTGTGCTCACAGGGCAGCTATTGTGGCAAAAAGCAGTGCTGAGCTAGAGGGCATCCACAAATCTTAGAGCAGAGTTCATGAACGAACTTACCTGCACCTGACAAGATGATTTACTAAGTATATGCTGTGACCATGCTAAAAGTACGTACACAAGAAATCCTCACTCTGTATTGTATGTCCTCCAGTACCTGCTAGAGAAAGAAGGTGCATATTATGGATTGCAGCAGCTGTGAATGGACTCAGGATGTGTGTTGGGGGCGGGGGGCTGCTCTCTTGCCTTTCTTACTGCTGACTTGAGGTTGGCTGGTTGCCCTTCAGTATCACTTGTGCAGTAATAGTGGGAAGAAGGACGACAGCAGCGTGGGCTCACTCTGTACCCTGAGGATGGATGCTTGGCCAACTCATAGGCAAATGCAGGCAGACAGCTTCTGGAGGTTGTTTTCCCAAGGGCGTTTGCACCAGAGATGAGCGTTTTTCACCTCTAAGTTGGACAATTTATACTGCTAGCCATAAAAAAGGAGGAGAGAGATTCAGGGAAAGGGTGTGTGTTTTGTTTGTTTTTTTGTTGTTTTTTAAATTGCTGAGTAGGTTTTACTGTGAAGCTCATGTGCAGTGAAGCTCATGTGCAATGAGAGGTTATAAAGAGTAGTAAGCAGACTCTTCCATCTTGCCTTGAAAATAGAACACACTTTTGTTTCACATTAAACAGAACATTTCATATTGGTATTAAATTCTACAATCACGCTTCCACGTTTCAGTTTATGAAAGTGGGATCATTTTAGTGGGTTTTCTTGCTAGGCCATTGACCTTTCTGGAACAATAAAGTGAACTTTTATTTGCACAGTGTCAATTATCGTAGCATTACCTCACTGCACTACCGAAGAGTTCATCACAGACTTTCCTCGGTCCTCTGGCTTATATGGCACCCTGTCATTTTGCTTACAATGATACTGTTCTTCCAAATTCACTTGAAGACTGATTCGTAGTCACTCGGCATAGCAGAGCTGAGAGGGTGATCAGTTTAAAAAAAAAAAAAAAAAAGTGTCTAGTCAACAGTGGTAACAATATAAAACAATACCTAAAATACTAAATACAAATGAATATACCTCCCTGAACACACCAGATAAAGTAATTAGAGAAAGGTATTTCAGGAGAGGTATATTGTGTGTGTGGTTGTTTTTTTTTATTCCATCAGTTCTTCCTTTAGAGGCTTCTCTGCTTGCTTTCTCTTTGTTCTCTGCCCTGGTTGTCTTGCTGTCTCTGTCATCTTTTATTTAACTTGGTTTTGCTGGGTGAAATGGAAGGAGGGGGAAGATAGGAAGATAAAATAAGCTATTTTACTTTCCGTGAACATTGCTCTGTGTGTTGGCAGGGGGGTCTCACTGGCTTTTTGCGGAAATTTTAGGCTCCTCTCTATATTACCCTTTAGAAAGGAAGTATGTGCATGAAATATCACAGACAACAACAGGGAACAACAGCATTTCAAAACATTTTCTCATTGAGAGCTTCACTTTGTTTTCAAATGTCTTGTATGTAACCTTCCTGAGCTACAGTAGTAGTTTGGGTTTTCTGTTTTTGGGACAGAGGAATGAAATATCTTGAATGGGAGTCCTAGTACATGGACTAAGGTTTTTGAGATTACTGTGCCCTGAGGGTCAAGCAAGATTACTAAAATTTTGGGGGTGGAGGAGTTGTTAGAAAAATAGGGGCTGGCAGAATAAAGATCTGGCAATGGCGACAAGTAATGGGCAGAAAGTGTCTATAACAAAACATGACCTGGTTCTATCTAAGACACAGCCTGGATAAACAGGGAAGTTGGTGCCTTCTCCAGCAGCTATTATAATAACAATATAATGAAATTCAGCAGGAGTGGATCTATCTAACCCTAAGAGAAAAATTCATTCCTATGTTACAGTTTTAAGAATAGAAAAGCATGTGCTTTACATATTTCTTTTCCGTGGAGAGAACGCTAATTTGTTTTATTGTCAGTGAAGATACAAAGAGCTAAGTATTCTAAACTGTGTCCTATTATGTTTCTTAGAAAGCTAGTTATCTTAGACAATTTTGGAAATCTTTTATAAAATTGCTAGTGGGGTTTATGAACTCCAAGTACCAAGGAGTCAAGTTGCTTTTATATCAAAACAAGAGTTTTGAAATAGTTTCCTGAAACATTCTTCTGCAAAAAATAGAGTTCGGTTAAAGCCTGGCCTGTTTCCTGCTTTTGGAGCAGGAGTGTACAAATCACAACAGCCTTGATGTTAAGCCCTATTCAGCCCTTAGAAGAAAGGATACTCTGGGACCCTGGTCTGTAAGCTGAGCTGGTATGGATGGCTCCACGTCAAAATTCAATAACCAGATGTAACGTGCTTTCAGTTCTCAACCTGAGACAGCACCAAGCAGCAGTGTGCAGCTTTGCATGTAAATAGGGTAAATAAATTTGTGCACAAAGGCATACCTGTCAGCACTTGAAAGCTATCCTGTAAATGAAAGCACTTGTCGAGGAAGAATACATTTTTTTTTTCTTTTAATGCTGTTCAAATTTGCTGGACTGGAAAGACTTCACGGAGTAAAAGAACGGGGAGGCTAAGAGGGGTCTAGCATAAACAGGTGTCACTTCATACGTCTTCAGATTCACACTTCAGCGAAGCTGTTTTTCTGATCAGCTTGTGACCCTGCAGCAAATAAAAAGCTAGGGTCAGAGTCAAAATTTGAACTAATGCCTTAGTTGCAATAGTTAATTTCATCTCCTTCAGTGCTAAAATAAGTGAATATCTTTGAAACAAGTACACATTCAATCTGATAAGTCCATTTTTCAGCTAATTCTGAAGCTAAATCCGACAACGTAGATCAGCTCATTGGCGGAGGGAGGTGGGGCAGGATTAACAAACCAATCCTGTGAGCAAAAATACATAACTGGTAAGCAAAACTGCAGCAACAGATACCCACCATTATTGACCTGCAAAAAACAAGGTTAAAGCGATTTCATTGTTTGAAACTATTCACAATCAAGGGATTTCAACAACATAAACTTTGACCCTATAGATGTATTAAGCTCACCCCTTCCCCCTTCTCCGATTCCTTCTGTGTTCACTTGGCTTTCATGCAGGCGCTATAACTCTGTGACCTGTGCGAAGGAGGCTTGCATATGTATGTAGGGCCTCCCTGTGTGCTGACACAGATTTTGCAGGCAGAGTTTGCGTTGGGGTGAAGGACTCGCGTGAGGTCTCCAGCCCCCAGAGGTTCTCGCTGCTGGGCACTTCCAGAAGCAATACTTCATTTGCCCCTGGATACCAGAGGAAAATGTGTGCTGAGAAAATGGATACTGGAAAAATGAGTATGGTTTTAATGTTCAAATGGCCTGAGTAGCCACCATTTCTGTGCAATTAGTACAGAGCCTTGCGGTTGTTGTTATGGCTCAGTCTTATACTAGGAATAGCAGGGAAGAGGGGCACGTATGGCCTACGGTAAAAGTTCAGAGAATGCCAGAGAATGCAAGATTATACCTTGCGCATCCCCATGTCACCTGCACACAGTCCACACTCCAAGGACTTTTTTCCCCTCTGAAGAATGGGAGGGGGGAAAGGTGACTTCAGATTCACTGTATTCAATTTATTAAAGGTTTCTTATATAAACAAGATTGGAATTGGGCCAGTTGTACCATGAGAGAAAAGACAGCTTAGGTTTCATCATCACTGCAGGGATGAGATTGTTAAAAGACAGTTATGGTTGTTTCAGGGTCTATATTCTCTTCCCAGGCCTGTACTAAATGAGCTAAAGCATGTTAAAGCGCTCAAATTTACAGTTACTGTCTCTGCTGCCTCAGGGCTGAATCCCTCTACTGATATACTTTCTCCTTTTTCCTCTGCCATGAGAATATGCCAAGTTCAACTATCAAGGATGTGGCACAAGTGCGCAAGTTATAGAATAAGTGACAAATACTGTTTCCAACTTTAATACTATGTTGGACTCTACAAGCAAGAGTTTCGAAGTCAATTAGTACGATAACAGCAAGCATTTTATTCTTCCTTCTGTTGGGGTGGGGGAGGAATTCCACTGGAATGTATGCATGGAATATTTACAAAGATTTTGCTATTGATTTTTAACCTGCCTGTTCAGCTGGAATATGCTACAATACTGTAGAACAGGAAACATGACATGAGTAATGTTAGAAATTCATTTTAAAGAGGACAAAATGTACCATTTAAGATTTTCTTCTTACTGTATATCTGATTTGTATTGAAGTTAATACGAGACAATGTTTGATGCCAGGCCAGTGAACATCATTGTATGAAAATCTAATACTATATACTGTTGGTTAATAAGATGAGAACATTGCATTGCAGTAGACTTTCTCCCAGGGAAAGTCACATCACATCTTATTATGTCTAAGATGATGTTGTACAAACACGCAGCTGTAGACTCTCCTCCATGCCCAGTCCTCACTTTGCCTCTCACAAACACGCTCCGTCCCACCAAACAGCTTGCACAGTGTGTGCTAACACCAATTCAGCAACCACAGTAAGAAAGCAAAAGCGTGTGTAATTCACTGAGCGCTGGATAAAAGGGTCAGCCACATTACACAAGAAATACAGTATGTCAGTATGCAGAGTACTGCTTTGGAGGAAATTGTCTGCCCTGATAGCAGGGAGACCTTGCCTCTACAATCAGGTTAGTTTGTTTTCTGTGCGTTTCTTAAGGTTTATTCATTATATATAATGTCAAGTTAAATGCATTCTGTTTCCATCCGGGCTAGCTCACAGAAGACATTGTGGCCTGGACGGTATTCTCAGACAGTGCAGTGCATTTGGCATTGACTTGGGTTAGGTATGTTACAGACAGGTACTAAATGCCATTAAAACAGCAAATTGTGGTGTTTGCAAGCTACACTGAAAAGTTAATATCTGTTTCTTAATTTATGGTAAAAGCCAGAGAGACTTTCTTGTTCAGGAAGTCTCTAAACATGTATACACACAAAAAATATAGGAAGATCCCCCAAACTTTCTGTTTGGGGAAGATTCATTTTTAGGTAGAATCTTTGGATTAGTAGACCAGATTTTCTTTGTGGTTTTGATTTGATGTGACAGCAGTATGTCCTGGCTCTTTGGTCTTTGAGTCAGCCAGATGAGGGACATGGTGGAAAAACACTGATGCCTGTCCTGTGGACTCGTTCTGGAGATGCTATGGAGGAGGAAGGGAGAAATGTGGTGCTGAGCTGGTATCCAGAGTCAGAATTTTAGACATAGCATACTGCTGTGGCATCTTAGGTTAGTAACTACATCTTCTCTCAAGTCATGGCTGTTTCTTTTCTTCTGTCCTGTGAATTGGTTCTGAGGTCCATTAGATTTGGGTTTTTTTTTTTCTTTTCATATATATAAGTCAGTAATAGAGGAGAGGTTTTAAAACCTAATGCATTTTCAAGAGCACAATGAAGGCCAGGGCTGTTGGCATGTAAATGCTGCTCGCACATGCTGGTGGTTCCCATTTCTAGGCTAAAACGATCAGAGTAGAGCAGATATCCTAGCAGTTTTTACCACTACTTTAGAAAGCCAGTATTTCTGGGGATTGTTTTCGGGGACCTGTGTCTATACTTGGCTGCAACATACAGCTATGCCCTTTCAGCCCCTTATTCAAATTCTCTATGGGAAGACCTCTCAGCAGAGCATTAAGGCATATGGTACTGTTAGCATGTGTCATGGTAGGAGACAATAAACTGAGTGTACAGGACATAGCTCACCATAGGTGGGGACTGAGTCTGGTCATTATGTCTAATATCCGCTATATAAGAAAGAATGCGGACATCTGCTTAGTTTATTGCATACTAAGTTTTGGAATTTTGTTTTTAAGATGAAGAATCCTCTTTAACAGATTTTTTTTTTTTGCAAGACGACTCCTGCCCAGGCAGAAGTCCTCAATGTAGACTTTTATCTGGAGGAAATGTGTATCTCATAGTTGCAGCAGTTTCAAAATAAGGCCTTGTAACAGTAACTCTGACAGGTCTTTAACTGCAGCACTGCCAAAAGCACCTAAAACACATTGATACTTTCCTGTAGCTGTAAAATTGATGCTTTTAATGAGTCCTACAATGGGATTTCTCTGCTAATTGCAGAAATAGATAACATGTGCCTTGAGCAGCCATTATTCATTTGACAGTAATTTTCCTTAAACTGTAAGTGGCATTCCATTCTGTTTCAATAGAGCTCGAGTGCCTGATATTCCCACAAGAAATGTTAAAGCTCCTTCATTAAGGAAATCACTGACTTGTGGATTCTTGCTTTTAGAACTGAAATTACCTGTGGTGGTGTTTGGCTTTTTTTAATCAACAAGTTTCATATGCAGAAGCAAATATCAAAAATTTGCTTTCAGAGCCAGTTTTTTTTCCTCCTTTCAGAAAATTCCTTATCCTATTAGCATATGATGCTGTTTAGCCTGGACTTTGAATATAGGAAGGAAAGCCTCTTTTTTTTTTTTTTGAGCAATTTTTGTCAAAGAAAGGTGACTCCTTGATTAAATGTTTTTCTGTGATTGGGCTGCTTTGTACTGAGCTGTTGGCCCCCAGGAGGACGAAAAACACTATTTTGCCATCTCAAGGCTTTCTTAAGAATGGGGGACCCGCAAGGAGGAGACCTATGGGTCTGGGGTGCTCAGCCCTCCAAAGGAAGTTCAAGTTATCTGCCCTTGGTTTCAAGGCCCCAAGTGGTCCCTTCCTATTGCCCTTAAGATATTGCCAAACTGAAGCGATGCAGGTCACATGTTTTGCATCCCATTTCTTCAACCACTTTTGCTCTATCCCTTCTCTGACTTAAACTACTAGTTCATGTATGTTAAGAATATGAAACTTGGGTTCACTGTAGATTGCTTGCTCAGCTCAGAAAAGTTTGAATTTCTAAGCAATTAAATGAGCAGATAGAACATTAGAAGTGGTAATGCACATCAAAAAACCATCTAATGTAAAGAGCTATTTTTAATTTTGTCTTGCCAATAAAAAAAAGTAGAGGACTTAGTTTGAGAGAGGCATAGGGCAGAGTACAGACCGTCAGTGATTTTGTGAAATACTGAACTGCTTTCCTACCAGGAGCATGAGATGCATGAAATAAAATTAATTTAAGATTAATCATAAATGACAGTTTGGTAGCTTAGCAAAGCAAAAACTTGCATAAGAAAGCACTACAGGGGAATTAAGTTACATAAAAGAAAAGGAATTTGAGACAGCAACCATTGTCTCTCCATAAAAATGCTTTATTGGTTGATCTGCTAGCTAATTTAAAACATAAACTCATATTAACACTCCTCCATTGCTTAAGATGCCATGGAGGGAAAAACTCTTATGTACAATAATTAATATCATTAACATCAGGAATCACTAACTTGTCCTCAATACAAATCTAGAGAGAAATGCAAACTGTTTAAAATGTTGAATAGCGAAGCCCTGAAATGCAGCTTTTTAGGGCTTCAGGAAAAAATGTTATTGGGAATGTAACCATAGGACTTCATGTGGTAATATCTCCTGTCTGTAAATCAAGACTAATTAAATTATGATTAGTTACAAGAAAAACAGGTTATAAAAACAGATTAATTTTTCTTGCTACCTCACATCACATGAAAGCTTCCTGTTAGAATGGCTGTAATAATGTCAGTTAAACTTTAATGTTAAATTGAAAACTAAATATGGCATGAAACTTGAGATATGCTATGTTTTAAAGCAGTGCTTTTATGAAAGAAAACTAGCTGATAAGTTGAATAACATTTCCTTTGCTCGCTTGGAGATGCCCAGATAAAATGCTGCAAACTAATGAATATAGTAAGAAATAAATATTTATACTTTTATTAAAGAGAGTTCCTTGACCTTTGTATAGATCTATACAAGGATGCTGAAGGAAAACTTGAGGAAGAAGACGACCAACTTATGATTCAAAGTCAACGCTTTTATTTAATTGAAGAAAAATTTAGAATATGTATTTCAGAAACATGAATATAAATAACAGATTATTTAAAAATATGTTTTAGAGCCTGGTTTGGCAGATGGCAGTGAGGATGTGCCCTGCACCTATTTAATCTCTTGTCTATACTGACCTCTGACAGTTGAACCCCAAGCCCCTGCAGAGGTTGCCATACAAATAGAAGGATGGTCCTCATCCAGGAGGTTCATAACTGGAGCATAAAACAAGAGACTCTGAGGTTAACAGTTTGTGTGTTGTGCTAGACTGATAAAAAGATGGTTGATCTAGTGTGAAGTATTGCAGGTTTAGCTGCTGCAGCATCTGCTGGAATCAACAGTTCTGAAAGACAAGAATAGATTGCATGGGGCTATAAAGCCTAAATGTAGGTGTGTTAGCACTAGGTCAAGGAAATCTTTGAAATCACCACAGCATAATGCTGAGTGGAAATGACTGTTTTAAAATTCAGCTCCTTCTGGAGGTTGTGCACCTTCCTAGGGGCAACAGAGGAAGCCTCTGCTTGGATTCACAGAGACAAAGTCCTCTCCTGGGACTGCATGCTAGGGACTGCTTGTCAGGCCTCCAGAGCAAAGGAGAGAAAGGCCAAGAGAAGAAAACAAACAAAAAAAGAATATCCTTTCTTTACAGGAAATTCTGTGGGAAGCTCTGAGGGGAAGGCAAGCATCACATTTGATAAAAGCAACAGGATAACAAGATCCTTCCCTCTTCTAGAAGGAAAGAGGTGATTTTTTCATTGAGCAATTAAAACAACATGGCTTGACAATGACCGGGGCTCTGAGGTTTGCAAAATTGTAAATATACTTCATTAAAGAGTCCATGTCCTCAGAAAGTAGACTTTCTGAATGCCTTCAAAACATAGCTGTATCTCAGTGTGCTTTCAGCCCTCAACCCTTGTCCTTGGCACGCGGTCCATAGGTAGTATGATCTGTAGGGGGGCAGGGTAATATTGTGCCAGAAGTGGCTTGGTAAGAATCTCACATATCCAGTCCTTGAAGGATACTGTGTCCATCACTTCTTTATAATTTGACTGTAGTGCTGAGAATGGGAGCTCAGGTAGTCTGGGCTGTTAGAAGGAGATGATAATCTCCAGGCTATCACATGCTGAATGATTGCTGTTATAAATGTTGACATACTGGGTAAAAGCACATCACTACCTGGTTATGTTTTGCCGGCCTCCTTGAACTGCTTGCTTTTTTGGAGAGAAGCAGACACGGCAGCATATAATTTGCATAGCTCCATAAAACTTAAAAATAACATCGCCGTTGAGCCGCTAAACATTGGCAAGCCTGTTGTGGTTCTAGATGGGCTAAGAAATAACTGTTGTGCACATAAAATGCTTCCTCCAAGTTCCATGGCAGCAGAGTAGAGATCCAGTGTTGATCTTGCATGCCACTACAAACGCTATGTATGACTCGCCTAGTATCTATACACTTTTTTCCCCATCTAAGAGGGATTAGTAAGGATAGATACACTGATAATGTGGTGCTCAAATGTTATGACAGTCTAACGACATGCTGTCTAATGTGGAGTAATGGAATGTTCAAAACAAATCTAAATTTTAACATAGCGTGGAGATGATTTTTAAAATGTGTATTTACAGATACTAAATACCATCTAGTTTCATGAAAATGTCATATCCATAATCAAAACCACTTTGTGATCAAAAAAGAGTGAAAGGTTGGGAATTGTGAGGAAAGACTTGGAGAGCAAAACAGAGAACTTCATTTTTCCAGCTTGAATAGTGTGTGCAGTTGTAATCCTCTTGTCTTAAAAACAAACAGAGAATATAGCAGAAGTGGGAAAACTTTAGGAAAGGAGACTAGGGAAGACCAGAGGTGCAGAGCAACTTTTGTATTTGGACTGGCTGAGTAAACTGGGACTCTCCAACTGGGATTAGGAGGAACTCCGGAGGCAGGTCCACAGATCATCATGTCATGGGGAGAGTGAATTGATTTTTTTTTTTTTCTTTTTTTCCCCTCACTGTTTCCAGTGCAGGCAACAGCCAAAGAAGGTGGCTCTTAGTTGAATAGATAGCAGGTAGTGTGATCTGCCAAAGATTATTGCAGAGGCTTAAAGACTATGTAAATGAGTGCAAGGACAGGCTAGATAAGCTCATGGAAGAGAAAGCAGTTTAAATAACAGGGATCCACACATGGTTACAAAACAAACAGGCTCCTGAACGACTCGGGCAGTCTCCTTTGCTGAAACTTGTTGGCGATGGAAGCAAGCTGAGTTACAACAAGGCATCATATGTACTTGCCCTTTCTTATCCTTTCTAATGCAGTTGCTTAAAGCTCTTTTGGAGGCAGGGAACTGAGCAATATGTACCTTTGGTCTGACCTGGTGCAACTCTTAGCAGAAAGATAGCTTTATAATGTAAAATTGCTGCATATTGCATAAGTTGCATGACTGAAAAGAAGTAATACCATTTTACCTTTCTGAAGCAGGCTTTGAATGATTTAATGCCTTATCTCAGTGCTACTGATCCCTTCTCATGTCTATATTTCAAGTAATTTAGAAAAGCAAACCCCAGCATCAGCCACGACATACTTTACAGGAGCTCAGACCAGATGGCAGTATTAGGAAAAACTAATATGTGATCCCACAGAGGTGTGCAAATTATTGTTTTATATGACTGGCCTTTTCAACTTGTAATTAGCTTACATGTAAGCAGGTGAACAATGATAAAGTTAAGCATGTTACTAAAGTGTTCCTTCCCTGTGATAAAAGGGCAGCAATTTGAAAATTCAAGCAGGTGGTCATAAAGCATTTGAGTCCTTTAATTTGGATTGACAAAAGGAATGCTGTTGTGAATTTTGCCTTAGTGGAACCTAAGAATACATATAATGTCGTTCAGTTCTGTAATGGCATTTGAAATTAACACAGCTATAAATTTTTATTCTCTTCTAGTGCTAGGTGGTGAGTTAAACTTTCTCCTATCTTTCTTTAAATTTGACTTAAAAGTATTAACTTATCATTACAACTAGTGTATTGACATACACCCTACAGTTCCAGCTATATTCTCCATGCTATTTTCCTGTAGGATTCTCTTGGACTCCCTCTTTGGGAACAGTAGCATAAGGTTAACACGTTCATGGTCGGCGTCTGTTCAGTGGATAACCCAAATGCGTAAAACTTTTCTTATGCCTAATGCACTATCACCTTTTTCTCCCCCAAATGAAATAGAAATAGCTTGAACTTTAGTGCCCCATCTTTTACATGTCCTGCATGCTAAAAGCATTTGCTGACATTAATTTTGATTAAATATGACTTCTCAACCCCCAGCCTTCTATTACTCTTAGCAAGGCAGCTCCCACTTGCACTTTACTGCAAGACACCAGCATGTGCACATTAAAATTTTACATTGCTTTAGTTCCCCTCCACACAGGGAGCCGCTTTCCAAGTGGAGGTTAGAAATCTGTTTATGTGTAATGTTGAATTCATTCCTCTGATTTATACCCCTGGCCCCCAAAGTGAGAGAACATTCATTTTTAATGCAAGGAAACGGAGAACGGAGCATGGTAAGATTTTTTTTCCTTGTGTGATCTTTTGAGTAAAAAAATAAACAAACAAATCTGTTATTCTGCCTTCAGATTTGTATACCTTCCATTATGAATAGCTCAAAGTAAAAGGAGACTTAATATTTACAATCGGTTGTGTCTTAGCTCTAAAATTGAGAAATGTTCCCTTTCTCCGATATTTCAATGATGTGCTGAATAAAACACTTCAGTTTGCATATATCTATTTATACCAGTGAGCTGAACTTTCTTACATGCCAGACTTCTGGGCATCTTTTCCCCTCATTATGTGGCTGGCACGCTACATCCAGAAATAAGCAATCAATTCTGTAGCAAGGCATACTGAACACCCCACGTTCATTCATCCTTCTGCTACGCGGTGTGGGAAGGAACATAATGTGTCAGAAAAGCCCCTGGACAGCTGGAAAGGGAGATGCAGAAGCTCCTCCACATGTTGATTCCAGGAGGCCTTTCCACACTGTCTCAAGTGTGTGAGACTGAAGCATAACTGGTTTATGGAAGACCAGCTCAGAGAGGAAAATACTCCTGTGGGTCCTGTATGCTCAGGAAAACCAGTTAAAAGTTACTGCTAGTTGTCCCTTTTCCTTTTTTCGTTCCTTTAAAACACTGCAAGTCCAAAATGGTAGCTTTGCAATGCTGCAGTCTTAGGGCTGGATTCGTGCTTTATATTCCCAGTCAATGTAAGCTGAAGCTGTTTTCCGTTTTAGACTGTTTTAAAATGCAAAACTCCGTTTCATACACAATAGGAACACCACTCCAAACTCTTGCTAATTTTCACTTGAACATTTTACCAATACTTTTCATTTTGATGTCATAAATTATCAGTTCCAGCCTATTTTGAATAATTTCATGTTTAAAGAAAGATATTCCAGAAAGTTTGGGGGGGGGGGGATGTCAAGACACTTCACTCCACTGAGGTTGGAAAAAAAAAAAAAAAAGATCTTACTGAAATGCTTTGTTTCATGTTTTCCTTCTACAACACACTTAATCTGAGTAACAGGCAGTAGAAAATTTTGATTTTGATGGAATGGCATTGTCTGAGAAAAGTTCAAAAATTTCCAGCCAACTGCAATACTTACTATAAATATACATACACACATTAAGCATAATATATAATATAAGTGATCTGATACTGAAGTGATCTAATGTAGTTAAAATATAACTCCAAGGGAAGTTCTCACTGTGTGAACTATGGGTGACTGCCAGATGTTCAACATGTCTAACCCTCAAAACTGTGTTCAAGAATCTTACTTCCCTTTCTTTGTTATATAACTTATTTTTTCATTGAAAGAGAAGCAGGAAACATGATTTCACTTCCACAGTATCTGCAGGGGGAAATCATAATTCAGTCATGCTATGGCACAGAAGTAAAACCAGTTTTGTTATTACAATTTATGGGTTTTGATCATATGTTTTGTTCAGTCATGCGTACAAGAGCAGGTTGGTAAGTTCATTTGGCATGTAGCATTTTTTGTCATTAATATATTTAACTTCTGATTTTAAAAGAAAAGAAAAAACTTAGCTGGCACACTAAGTCAGGTGCAATTGGTATGCTGTAATAAAATAGGAAACTAAAGTATCTCATAAAACTTATTTTGTTATAATTATGTTGTCTGTCTTTGCGTTTGTTTTTTTTCTCACCTAATTTGGTGAGATGTCCTATTGTCTTCTACAGAGCTGCTATTTGTACTGATGGAAATAGTTTGGTTTAACCTTAAAATAGAAATGCCAGCAATTAAAATGAAGCCATTTTAGAACAATTAGTGCCACATCGTGAAACATGCAACTTTCAAAGAAATGATATGATTAGACATACTGAGGAAACGCAGTCAACTAGCTGGCTCAGCTCATGCTCAAACTAAAATTATTATGTGCTGATAAACAATTTGTCATGCCAGCAGATGAAGGGCTCTTATAGAATTATAGCATTCGGGTACATTAAGATTGTGTAAACTTGCTCATTTAAGAGTGAGGTGAGATTAAAAAGGGGTTTCTGTTAAGTAACTGTCCTCCAGGCACCTGCTGTTTAATGAGGCACATAGCATCAAGCTGTAATATGTATTCTTAAAAGATGAAGGGTTTCTTCAATTAGTAAGCTATCAAAATGCAAGGTATTAGCTTTATAAGCACTTTGTATTGCAATGAGCAGATGTAATACAGATGCGGGCTTCCCGCAAACCACTTCAGGAATGATCACGTTAATGGTTTTTAAGTTCTTTTGTAACTTGGCTGGAGAGCTGCTATTATCTTTGTCTTCTATCTATCTACCGTTATCTCTCTTTAGTGAGTCTCATTTAAATCACACCAAGTTCTAGCTTGTTTTCAGAGCTGATTTATGATTGTATTCAACGGAATCAATCAGTAACTTGCAGGTCAGTGCTTATCAAAGCTTGCAGTGAAAGACGATCAGGAGAGCCGCCCCGGTTGACAAACAAAGTCATCGGTAGGGTCCCCCCAGTAACATTTCAAGGTAGGGAAGTTGTCCTCGTTATAACACCATAAGAATTCCAATTAAAACTGATGTTATGCCCTGAAAGTCATTCTGTAAAAGGTCTTTAGAAATACACTTAATCTGTCATTCCAGGTCATCAGCAGAAGCTGAAACTGAGGATGTAATGTTGACACAGGTTTGCATTTTCCTTGCTTAGTGTGGGAGAAGCTGAAACAAAACAACAAGAAAAATTAAACCAATATTCTCACTCTTTCATCAAGCTTCTCTGTATTGGCAAGCTACTTTTTTTTTTTTTTTTTTTGCTTTTCTGTAGATGGGAGAAATTATTCTTTAGAGCTTTCAGTAGTTCTCCCTGCCCATTTTTACTCTGGACTCCTTATTAAAGACTTTTTTTTCCAGTCAGCGTATGTATACTTTCATCTGAGAAAATGTTTCTTCCTTCTTCTGAGTCCCCTCTGGGTTGAGATTTTGGACAGTCTGGTTGATTTCCCCTTCCTTCTGATCAGGGACTGTCCAGACTGCTGGTAGCATGCCCAGTAACAGAAAGACAGCTTTCTGGGACAGCTTTTTTTTAAAAAACAAACAAACAAAAAAAAACCACTCCACACTCATTAGTATTAGCCTTTTGAAAAAAGTTACAGGGATCAGGAGAAAAAGGGCCAAGGAATTTAGAATATGAAGCAGGAAGAGCTTTGTAGTATGTAGCACAATAAGAACTTGTAGGAGTGACTCCTTAATGTGAGAGAAATCAGAAATACGTTTAAGATGATTCTCTAGGAAGACAAAATGAGAGGAAAAGCAGCCTTACTCTCACACAAACATAAATCCTCATTGATGTGATGAAATACAATCTTGCAAATACATTATGAAACTCAGTACTGGTCTGTTATATATATAACAGTGATATATAGCAAGGAAAAAAAATGCACATTTTTGTCTGTGTTAAATTCAGCTTGGGATAGAAAGCTGTGTGTTTTTTCTAGGCTGTAACAGCTTCCAGACAAATTCTCACCTATGCAGTTCTTTTACCTTGTAATTATGCCCTCAATGGCACTTAAGCAATCCTAGTTTTTGAATAGTTTGGAAACTGCAATATTAACTTTTTCACTTTTAGTTCTTGGTATTCAGTGGTAAGAAGAGGAGGAAAAAAACTTATTAGCCTGCTTATATAAAATACATAACTAGGGAAGGAGTTTGTGATATTTTACAGTACCTTTTTTCATAGAGTAATCACACCTATTAAAATGATTTCATTACCTGGCATGCATACACAGATACGAGAAATCTCTTTGATGTTAATGCCATGAGTTTTATCGCTGGTTAGCACTAGATTCACAGAGGTATCTTATGGATCCCACTGACTACAGGTGCTGTAGGTTTATATCGTAACTCAGTAATGTGCACTTTGCTTTCCTTTTTGTCACCAAGTTTTACTTGCTGCAAAAAATTTGCTGCAATAGAAATCCACATTATAACAGAATCCACTTCCACATATAACAGAATAGACTTCCTTTTTGTCCGATTAAAATGTCCTGTTCCTGTACAGATTGCAGTAGGGATGTACCATGATAGTGTTGCGTGCATAAGTGGGAGTCACTAAAAGGTATGAGCAGGGCAGCTGTATCAGCTCTGAATTCACGCAAAAGAAAGTCATACAATGTGGTGAAGTCTCCAGCATTAAGGCTGTCCCTTGAGCACAGAAGGCAATGTGCTCAAAGAGATGGAAGTAGAAATAACATCAGGCTTCTAGAATATCACTGGAAAACTGTTTCATCTGCCTGATCCTTAAAATGAATAGATTGATGGCCTCTGTTTTTTCAATGCTTGAATATTTGGATGAAAACAATTTTATAAATACTCACTTATTTCATACTAGTGCAGAAATATCATGAATGAAGACGAAGGAGGGAGTTCAGAGGAAAAAAAAATCCCTTTAAATATACTTCCATCCCTCAGAGTTAAGATCAAATCGCTAAAATTCCTGTTTGTTACCTTTGACCAGCTCTCTGTAACTTCCAAATTGCCACTAAAGTAACAGTTTCTTCTGTTTCATGACAGCATATAAAGTTAGGACGCAGCCATTGATTCTCACATCTGCTGGAGTTGATGTGGAACATAAAGACAATGCAGAGGAAAAACACAGTGCTGAATAGGGATGAGTTAGTTGCTACAGTATGTCAGAGAAACTTGTTTCCCGTATACCCTTTCTTTCCAGGGGCTATTTAAAAGTTTGGAGTCGCTAGAAAATAATGGCCATAAACCCTCAAATCCAGCGGTGCGTAGTAGATGCTGAGAGAGGCAGAGCCTCAAAGTGCTCTGCTTCTGAGCCAGAGGCATGTTGCACGCTTTAGAAGACATTGGGTAGCCAGTTAGCCTGCGATAGCACAGCTAGAAATTTGCGCACAGATGTAAGAATTGAGTCTATTTTCACTATTTTGATGCCAAGCTATTTCTGTACTTAGAGTGCCTGATGTGTTATGAGCTTTTTTGTGTATGCTTCAAACACATTCTGTGTAAATGTGACTGTAGAAATGTCATTGTCTATTGATTATAATGTGATTTCCATATAAAAAGGGAACAAAAGCAAGATAGAAGAAAATAAACTAGTGAGGAACAGAAGACATTTTATTTTCATAGTGTGCAAGCCAGTAGGATTTTAAGCAAATCACAGGTTGTCTCGTTGAAGGTGACTTTCTCATTGCATGTGTGTATATAGCAGAACAGTTAATAAAGCTCTTTCATCACAGATATGGCTTCTAAAATATTCACCTGTACTTGACTTGCAAATATAAATGTATTTTCCTTCCTCAGAATTTTTAAATGGATAAGCAGTTGCAATTCTATGTGCCAGAGACCAGGAGAAAAAAATTGGTCTGATGGTAGTAGAGCAGCAGCGGGAACCAGGCTGTTTCTCTCTGGGCTTCTCATTTGGCACGCTCTCTCTTTCTCCTCTGGCTTGGAATGAATCACCTGGCAACAAAACCAGAACCCTGAAGTTTGGCACCTTAATCTATGTTTTAGCCTCATCATGAAAAATGGGTTAATTCTGAAAGTATGTATCACTGAGTGGTGCTATCACCTCTGAAAAGAGTTGACTAGGTAGAGAAAAAAGATGAATTGAGCTACCTACCTTTATTCTACGTTGTATGGCATGTTTGTCCTTAAAGGTTCCTAAAGCAGTTCAGCATTTCAGATAATGATACCTACTTAGGAAGGACAGTTAAAGGTCAGTTGCATATTGTTTGTGAAATATGGAGAGTACTAATTATTACTTCTTAGTATTTAAACTTCTCATAAAAAGGAGGAAAAGATACCAGAAAGTCCCTTTAAGAGTGTTATTTTGCTTTGTGATATACTCACATAACAAAACATATTTTGTTTGTGATCATGCAGGATCATTCAAAGACAGGATATTTAATCAAAGCCTTAGGGTCAGCTCAAGTAAATCACTTGTTCAGTATGCTTAACTGGTAGCTGAGACTACTTAATGAACCCAGTGTTACGCGCTATCTCACTCATCCCTAGTCACAAAAAAATTATATCAAAATAACACTAGTCTGGAGTGCACTGTAAAGGATAGGTCAGAACCTGTACTACACCATGTGTGTATATATAGGATGTGTGTATATATATATTTCCATGTGTAGGTGTGTGTGTGTATAGATATAAATGTACACATTAAAAAATACACTTTGTATGTACGTGCGTGTGTTTAGTGACTCCAGAATCTAGTCTCATGGGTACAATGGAGCAAAGTCTCTTTGTCTTTGATGCCGAGGGCAAGCCTTCAGTCATAACTGCATTAATTGAATTAGAAATGTTATAGAAAAAAAATCAACACTTTTGTCACCCACAAGAACCATGGCTATCCAGCTAAATGCGTCTGGCCTTGAAAAAGCCCTGCTTTGTACCTTTTGCACAAAAAATCAAAAAGTGTCGAAAGTTCAATCACATGGTGCAGCATAGTAAGTCAGTAAAAAAAAAAAAAGTATAGCGTAAGGGGTCTAACTGTTGTACACAGGATAGTAAAAAAGGCTTACTCAAAGCCACTAAGATGTATGCTTCTGCATGCTGTAGTAGTAAAGAGGTAATCTAGTTTACTATGCAAAGCGTGGAAGCATCTTGAAACAGGTTCTGTGGAAGATATTTCAGGATCTGTCCCTACATCATTTCCATGAAAGTGCTCCTGTGAAAGAAAGTAGATATTTTTCTGAAATTTCATTCAAGAAAAGTAAATTATACTAAGTCTGATACGTCTCTTTTTAATATCCATCTATCTTTGTATTTGGAACGAAAACCAGCCTTATTCATCTCATGCTGTTCCGTGTATTAAAACAGTGGTTTGCCACCTTTTCACCTAGGAAGGTAACTGCTATGCAGCATCAAACTTAATTTCTTTTTTTAATGTGAACTGAAGAAGATAAGTATTTATCTTATTCAGTATCTCTTGCCATGTTATTTTTTTTGCTGTAAGGCAGTAGAAATGAAAAATGATATATAACTGTTTAGTTGAAGTCTCTTGATTTTTGTATTGATGCCATCAATTGTTCGAGCTGAATGTGACCATTTTAAATAATTACGTATCTCTGGGTTTTTTACGTCTGGCTTAGCATTCATGATGACTGAGGGTGAAGTCATCTGGCAATTTGAAAGGGGCAAAATTAAAATGAACCTGTGAGTACTAAAAAGAGCGAGTGGGTTACTAAATGGTTAGCAGTGTCTAAAAGGCTTCACAGCTTCTTTGAACCCTTGAGTCTTGTGGCCACATGAAAGTTGAAGATTAGATTTTGAAAGAAGACATGTCTCTGTTAATCATGTATATACTTTGTGACAGCAAGGCCTCATTTTACTAACTGAAGTTGTTGGCCCTAGACCTGATAATTTTTTGTATGAGAGAAAGTAGGTTTTTGATTACATGGCCAGATTAGGTGATCATGCACATGAAAAATTAGTTTTCTGGGTCTAACCTCCACATTTGAAAATCAGGCAAACTTACAGCCTATTTGGCTAAGTCTCTAAAGAAGAAATTTGGACTTATAAACCCAGGAATACAGCCGTATCTGCCTCAGCAGAAGGTAGGTGCTTAGAGGCAGGTTCCTGCAAATGATCTTCTAGATAATAATCTCAATAGTGACTTTATGCAGCAGTGAAAATGCACCATGATTTCTCTATAGTTAATTTACTTGTTTGTCTTAGATTTTCTGCTTTAATATTTCTCCTAATATTTTGAGATGTAGCAGGCAAGGGAGTGTCTGTAAGAGAAAGAGTATCTTTTGGTGTGCAGAGGAACGTATCCTGATACAAGCCTCATGGTGATCTTCCCCAATTCCTTCTGGTGGGGTTTAGTCCACTGCCCAAAAGAGCACTGACACAGAGGGGTTAAGTAGGTTTCCTTCTGCATGCCTAAGTACTCAGCTTTTTACTGCTCACCTAACTGAAACATATCCATCTGTTCTTCTGTCCCTAAATCAGGATTAAATTCTTGGGTTTTGGGTATATAACATCTAGGTCCCCTCCTGGACCTTTCTTTATTTGCCACTCAAGGCAGCAGGGACACCCAGGTTACAGAGGACAGCCTGGTGCCACTGGCTAATACAAAATGTTCCTAAGATAACCTTAACCTGCTGTTATGCTGACAGTCAGCTAGGCAAACTTCCCACCCTCAGAGGTCTTCACAAGAGAAAGAGGAGGATTAAGAGGAAAGGAGGAGGATAAATGACAGGAAAGAGAGAGATACACTCCCCAGAGTGGCAATGAGGTTTGTCATTTTCCGAAGGAAGAACTTCAGACTTGGATGATGAGTTAAGTAGAGGAGGAAACTGGGAAAGAGAAGGACAAGCCATGTGTTTGTGCTTTCCTTTCTGGCTTTCTCTCTTTTTACACTCAGTGTTGCCCCGCATCTGCTTCTGTCTAGACATGAAGGCACCTGTTTTGTGGGAGCAAGAGCAGAGGAGGAGGGGAAACATCTGACCTGTATATACTGTATTCCTTTTCCACCAAAATTATTCCTTTCCCTTTTTCACCAGCATCCCTTCTCCCTTTTTCCTAACCTAGGGAGGACACAAATTCAGTGAACTGCAAGACTAGAATTAGCTTTGATCTCAGGCTATTCAAATAAGTCTGTAGCTAAGTAAAGTTAGGTCACTTTAGATTTCATTTCACTACATTTCTCAATAATAATTATATGATGGTACTGGACTGCTGACCCCTTGGGAGCAAATTTCTTTGCAATCTGCTACCTTTGTAATAGATTTCTTGAGTGTTTGATCTCCACAGGATGCTATCTCCTGTAGTGAGCCCAGTTGCTTCATTCTACCTGTTTGAACATTTCCTATGCCTTTTTGCCTTGTTTTTTTCCCTTATCTGTAATTAGAATTGGAGGAGGACGGATGGTAGCAGAGAGTCTCAGACACTGCAACTTGTCCTTCATGAGCATCCCATTCATTCTTATGTCTCCGGGAAAAGAAAGGCATGGCTTGTTGCACAGTCCCAACTTTGATTATGCTGATATTTATCAGAATTTTAACCCTTTGCCTGTATCTAGACAAAATAAAAAAAAATGCAGGACAGGTATCCGTCTAGAAAGCACTACTCAGCTAGGCCAAAGAAAAAAAGACTATTTTGATGTTCTTTTCTGAATTCTCTTCTCCTGAGGACTATTGTTTCTTCTGCTAAAGAGAACTCAGAAGATAGGATTATATAGTTTGGGGGTATTCTGGTGCTAGCCTAACAACAGGTACAAGGTCTCTGCTTCAGTAAGAAGGTTCCTGTTAAAGCAATATCAAGGAAGCCTTTTTATGATAATCTACCTTTACATGCATAGCTCCTGAATCAGCCCTTATCAGCACTCAGAGTAGGTTTGCTCCAGCCCTTGCACTGGATAAATGCAGTAGCTCCAGGGCCAGTAAGTCCTGCTAAGAGTTGAAGGTTTTTACCACATTGCAGTACTGTGCTCGCATGGAGCGGTACTTCCAGACCAGAGCTGGCTAACGTCCAGCTGAGAGCGGGAGCAGGGAAAATGCATCTCTTCCTGCAACCTTCTGTGTAGATGTAACCTTATTAGCGATCTTTTCCTTCCCATATGTCTCTCTCAAAATAGAACGCTTTGAGTTGTTGCACATAAATTGTGTTTAGAAGGTTATTTTATTAACATTTATTTTAGAGGCTAACGACTTCAGGGAGGGGAATGTCATTTGCTATCAGTTTAAATAGTGCTTAGCAGAATGGGGCTCTGACCTGCTGTGCTCCTTAAAACTACCATATATAGATAAATAAGCAGCTTCTGGTTTAACAAATGTCTGTAAATCAGCATTTTCAAACACAAATAGAAGTAAAAAACAGTATAAACATGCTTTTTCAATTAAACGTAAATGAATTGTAGAGTCATGTCCTTCCTGTTTAAATGGCCTTTTGGATGTAGGGAAAAGGGCAATGCCTCTGTCCTTACCTCCACCGAAAGGATTCAGTGTTCCTCTGAGTACATGATTTTCCTTGGTCATCCTTATTTATAATTCACGGTGGAACATGAATAGCTCAGAGAATTTAGTTTTAGGGAGAAAAGAAATTTTTTCTCTATTCTGTGGTATGCCTGCATATCACAAGGCAGCATGTTAACACGGTGCTCTTCCTGGATTAGTATACTCTAGGTCTCAGTAGGGCTAATTAAACAGAAAGCAAGGGGACAAAAGCAGTATCTGCAGAAACCTTCATTCAGGACGGTGTTCCAGTGCTCTGGAAAGGTTTTCAGAAATTTGTTTTGGACAGGTCCAGCTGTTTGCCATGCAGCCTGAGGGGAAGTCCTTATTTATGCGAAGAACTCTCAACCACCGCTGATTGTAATCATGTGTAAAATGGCCTTTTCATCCCACACTCATGAATACGCCTTTGTTGGACCAAGCAAGAGCTGCCGACTCAACATCTGCCTGTAATGCGTGCAACTCACCTTTTGATCTCAGCATCCATTTGGATGGCTAAAAGAAATCTGCTTTGAGGGGACATTTCCATGAATTATTAGAATGATTCTTTGTTCTTTTTCTAAAACAGGAAGACAATTTTTGACAAAATGTTTCCCTTTGATACCCACGTAGGGCACAGCACTTAATATTTTCTTTCATGGAATTACACTTTTTGTAACTTACTAGGGGCTCTACATTATGAGTGTTATATATGGAAGGCAAGGGAGGGTGAGAAAACATCCAAAACTGTAGAGAAAGCAATAATGTATTTTATCCTGTGGGACTTAACAGCTTGTTATAAATTCATTTTCCATGTAAATGGGCTTAAAAAAAAAAGATTAAACTTGATGCTGTAATTGTTATTCACATGAACTTCAAACAAATTTCATTCTTTGACGTCCCTTTAATGCTAATGTCCAGAAAAATCAATTTTACTTTTTCTGCTCTTGCATTTGGAATAAACCTAAGCTTACTGCAGTTTAAGGGATTTGGATTATTGGAATGCCTGACAAAGCATATTTTGTACACAGAGATTTAAAGAGGTGACCTCCATTTACCAGAAGTTTAGGACTCAATAGTCTGCTAATGCATCTGAATACGTCAGGTGATGCAGATTACACAAAAACTGAAGAAAATGCATTCAGTACTAGTTCTGATCTTATTCCTCCATCTGTAATTCAAAAAGCTTTTACAGTAGCCCCTCTCTGAGTTGCGTGCTCTGAGCCTGTTCAGTAGTCACACCGGATGCCACCCTCCGTCCTGTGAGCCAGGCTCTAAGAGATGCACGGTGCCATATTCGTGGCACCGAAGAGAGGAGGGATGCGGACCTGTGCGTGGCATTCACCCATGCTCTTACTAGTATGCTGGAAAGTAGCTCAGTGAGAGACCTGGAAGTAATACAAACCTGTGTGTTGTTGAATTTAGCCTTTCTAGCCTCCTCTACTTCCAGCTGTCGCTTAGAGAGTTTCACAGTCTATGCGTGTAGATAGCTATGTCACAGAGCAAGGTTGCATCCTTCCTGCTATTCGCCTACGAAGCAGAAACAGGGAAATTGCTGAAAGGGCTGGTAAGAGAATGCATAACCTTCCCATCTAGAAACTCTGTCTTTTTGCCTTAAGGGGCTGATAGCCACGCAGGACAAAAGTGAAATCTCGGAGTTAAAAACTTTCTAAAGCTTTTCTTTCCAGTGAGTTCAGAAAACTATTTTAGCAGTCGGGAAAGGTGATAATGTATTAACTTAGATTAATTAGGAGAGGTAAATGGGTCAGTGGTGGTGAGATTAAGTTATTAAGGAATTTTAGAAGCAAAGAAAAGTGGGGACCAGGATACAGGATCATCAGCAACTATAAGTATTTTCACTTCCCTGGAACCTAGCTATAGCATATCCTAAAATTGGAGCTATTGGAAAAGACTGGAGCTTGCGTTTTCATGAACTTTTCAAGGGTTTTAACTTTTTTTTTAAGGTATATTTAAAATTCAAATTGTCTGGTTCTAGGAAAAATGTGACGGGAAAATAAGAGAAACTCATGACTGAAGTCTTAAACGTCTCTCCCCAAAAAGCATATTTTTTCCATAGTTTCTTTTAATTTAAAAAAGAATACCTATGGGGCTATGTTTTTTTTTTTAATCAGTTAAAAGTTAGCTTTAGTTCAGTAGGTCTTGAATAGCCATTTAACCAATATATTTCTGTGCACATGCACATTTCCTAGTTGTAATGAAGCATGCTAGTGGCCATTCAAAACTAGCTGAAATGAGTCATCTTCATGTCTTGCTCTGTGCGGTTGCTTGAAAAACTGTGGCTGCTCAGTTAACATTCTGTGGTGTGCTTATTTTCCGAATTACCACCTATACATTTTCCCTTCCCGGATGTTGGAATGGTGTTCCAGCAGCAGTATTTCAAACTACTGCCGTTCATTTATGAACATTGAAAAGGTTAATTATATGTGCAAAAGAAGTTTTTTCTGATGTGAACACTGAAGCCATTAATTATCAAGCACCCCGTTTCCAAAGAACATCTCTAAGGGTACTCCTCAGAGGAATTTGGCAAACTACTGCAGGATATGTCCAGATGGTTAAGGTCACTGATGCCTTCCCCACTTATTTCATAGGCCAGATTATGCTGACTTTTTGAATAATACAATGCAAGTCATAGGCTAAAGACAATTGGGAATGATTGCAAGCTGTTGGCAATCTCTACCAGAGTAGACTCCACAATCTAATATTTGAACAGTTTTGCAGTGGAGTTTTTTTTACAAAAGCTGTCAAGACTGAGGTGTTTACTCCCTGTTTGTGTGTTACGAGACACTTGTAGTAAAGTAGTACCTTTTCAAGACTCCTGGCCCTGTGGCTTCTGTGCGTTACAAGGAAGGGAATGATTTAACAGTGAATCTTCTCTGCCTTCCTACACGAAGAGAGTTGAAGGATCAGATTCAAAGTCAACCTTATTCTTTAGTGATAGTGTATCATATCTTTTGATGTGTGGTAGTCGTCCTTCATAGGAGTTAAACAAAAACATTAACAGGATTAAGTCCTATGACGATATTAGATTGAACACTTTGGCAGCAGATCTTTGACCTAACCTGAGAGACTTCAATCTAATATCGTCATAGGGGGGAGTTTACTAGTCACGATAGAGAATAGCAGAAAATATTGAAAGTATGGTCTGCCTGGCTTCAAAAGTCTATGAACGCCATAAATTAATGAAGCCTCTTTCCAGCTGAGTTAGCTCTGACAGGAAGTCCTTGCCAACCTACTTGTGTAGACCTGCAGACCATCGTGGTTCCTATATTGGCTCTTAATGGGGATTCTCACAAGTAGTGCATATACTTGAATGATTCTTTTTTTCCCCCTGAAACAGGCTTTTCTTATATATGAGATCAGATTCAAAATGTATAGCTGCTCTTCTTCCTCTGCCTCCTCTAGGTTCACGTATCATTGAGTAACCAGCTGGAAATAGCTGTGCAAGCACAGGGCTAGGTGAACCATTCAGTCAGGATTCAATGATACAGGCAAGGGCAAGAATTTCATCTGATTAGGTCATGAGTGATGAGCGCTAAGGTTAGGCAATCTCACAGTTCTTTCCTTCATCACTACATTACTATTGCCATATTGCTAACATATATTAGAAGTGTGTGAAACATTTGTTCCAGCAATAAATATAGCTCATTAGATTTGGTCTTTCCACAGTCTTTTACTCTTGGCTTTATGTATATACACATCTGATTTAAGTAAAAGAAAATATTCTTTCCTCTCTTAAGGTGTCTTCTTACAAGTGTGTTTATAGTTGGTCGCATTGTCTAATGGATATGCTAATAGTTGGGTCCCCGGCCTATATATATAGGAATGAGAGCGATCCCTTTCTGTAAGGTGGGAGGGAGCACTGCTGTTAACCTGCTCCCTGCAAATTGAGACAGCCTCTGCTGAAATTAGGTCAAGGCTGAAAATAAAGGCAGGCGAGATAGTGATCAGATTTATGTGACTTGGAGGTCTGAGCGGTTGTGAATCACTAGGACGTAAAAAAATATATATCTTTCTGATATTGCTTAATCACTTTCTTCTATCTATAGTGGTTTGCAATACATCTTACCTTACTACAATCGTTTTCTCTCAGACCTGACAAAAAACCCTAGGGCGTTTACCATATAAGCCAGGTGCTTTTAGCATCCCAAAGATTCTGACCGAATCCACCCATGATGCTGAAAACGCATTGACTCGCAGGGAATGACGTAGCAGGTTTGTAATAACACATTTTGAAATTCATGTACTGTGAAGTTAGTTGATGCTGGCCTTGCTAATCTACGATAATATTGTTCTAGTAGGAAATATGGCTCTAGAAGGAAAACAGAATATGCAAAATATGTAAATTGAATTAGTTTCCTGGTCACTTTGAAATTATCTTCCCTGTTTTAAAAATACAATATATGTAAAATATTATATGTGGTAAAATCTTCCTTCCATAATGGATGTTTTTTATAGCACTGAAACCAAATGACATGGAATCCAGCCATCCAAACTGAAGGCTTCCACTGCTGCAATATCAAATCTATATTACGTAAACTTTCATTGGTTAAGTGTGCTCTTGTCTCTGTATCCATCCCCATTTGCTCTAAACAACAGGTAGGAGAGATTGGTGGGTGGATTAGAGTGTGGTGAACTAATATGGAAAAGAGGAGCAGGCTTCATGTTTGTCACAGTGCAATACTCTGCAGGAGCTGTGTTAACTTCTAATCAATGTGTAGGCACTCAGCACAACCTCAGGCGGAAGGCAAAACTCAACGCAAGGAAAAAGGTTTCCACAGAATGAATCTGGCTGGCGCTGTTTTCCCCTATTAGTTGTTGCATCCTGCAGGATGCAAAGAATTCCCACTGATTTGCGGGAAAAATCACAAGTCAAAACCAGAGAAAGTCTATTTTATAGACCTACAAGATTCAGAGAATTCTACAGGGTTTAATAAACTTCCTTTATGTTCTAGTATTAGTTTTCTAGGTATTATACTAATTATTAACTCAAGCTCTTTCTCATGGCACTCTCTAAGCAGGAGGAAAGCAATGTTTTCATAATTCAGTTTAATGCAATGAGTGCCTATCAAATCTTTAAGCCAGCTGCTGATTGAAGCGTCTTTTTCTCCTTTCCTTGTTTTTTATATTGCAAGTTAAAATGCCTATATTTATAAACTGAATCCACTTTAACTTTAGGCTGATTTTCAGCTTGAAAAGCCTTCAATGGCTGGTCTTGCCTATATTTAGTGGTGTCTAGCACTTCTCAGATTCAATTAACTTCAGTTCTGGTGAATTCACATTATAAGCAAAACTTGCCCCCGTGAACTTTTTTTCATATGAGCAATCTTTTTAAAGAACTGTGTTTCAGTAAAGATAGTGCAGTCTTTGACACTAATCTATGACACAGAAGATCTTTCAGATCTAACAGTCTTTATTTTATGAGTGATGGCTTACACACAGCAATTATGTTTTTTGGGGGTGTTTCTTTTCCCCCCTTTTTCTTCTTCTTGCAGTATAATATTACAACAGAGCCTAAATAGACCTGTAACAGACAGGAACCCTGCAGGGTGTTCTTCTCAGTTAATTCTGATTCCCCACTATCCAGGTGGATGTTTAGGAAAAGGTGACAAATTGTAATTAAATATACTGGACCGATTCTTGTTCCTATTTATATCTGTTCAACCCTATTAGTCCCACAGGGTTTTTATGAGCATAGGTAGAAAGTAGAATTAGCTGAATATGTTTAATCTTAACTTGCTTTTTTTTTATTCCAGTTAAACATATTGGGCTGAATTTTGCTCTCATATGTGACTGCTCAACGTCATTAATTCAGTTGGGGTTATGCAAGTGAAAATAAGACGTGAATATGCCAGTAGGAATTGAAGACTTGTAATTACAAGTAAAGTTTCTCACAATGTTTCTGCAAAATTTTTGATTCACTGGAAGAAATATTTGTTTTGAAAAGCTTTAAAGAGTTTAGTTTTCATAAAAATGTTAAAAGAACTTTCAGAAACTCTTAACTGAATGTTGAAATTATATATGTGTGTGATATATATATGCGTATGTATGTATATCTAAACAAAGGAAAAGGGAGCTGGGGTTGTTACTATCTGGTTTTCTATTTTAAAAAATTATAAAATTCCTGTGCTAGACACAGGGCACTCAAACTATATGGAAGTGGAAGCTGAGCAGCGAAGTACAGGAAAATTTCTCACCTCTTTGCTAGTCTCATTTAATTTTCTACAAATCCTTTTGTTTGAGTCATAGCAGAAGGTGAGGAAGGATCAGATTGTCATGGTACAGCCATAGGGAAGGGTGACAGCAGAAGATGCAAGAGCGTGACCATCAGATACAGTAAAAGAACAAAAGAGGTCAGAGCCAATGCTGTAATAGGAGCAGCAGCAGCTGCATACAGTATTTAACACTCTTCCACTATTAGCACAACAGGGGAAAGAGCAAATGTTGCAATCTAGACAAAGCAGGGAACAAATACTGCGGCTAGAGCAGGGTATGAATAGAAGTAGGAAAAGGCATTGCCATCACAGAAAGGATGAAAGCAATGAAAAAGGCGGGGGAAAGGCATCAGTCTTCCTGAAAATGTCAGTAATAAAAACGGCATCTTCTGTGTTGCATCTTTTACTCCTAACTACAGCATCCGATAACAACTTGGATGAAGCGTTTTGTTTTAACGTTAGCTAGGACTAAGGCATTAAAAAAACAAAACAAAAAACAACGCTTTCATCTTGGAGAGCCTTGTCCAGAGCCCATTGAAGTAAAATAGAAACCTTTTGCATATTGAATTCCATAGCTTTTGAAGAAGGGAAGCTCTAATCATAATAAAATCCTCAAAGTCCAGTGCTGCAGTAAGTCTTGCCTATAGTAGATTTAAAAAAAAAAAAAAAAAGTGGTTTAGACATCCCTGATTCTTACATCCAGAGGCTATTAGAAAGCTTCAATGCTGGAGTTCTGGAAAGAAGAAACGTAATTTTGATTCTATGCTGGGTCCAGTCTGGATTGTCTTGTGGAGGATCTAACAGCTGTAGAGGCTAATGCTTATCTTGGACCCTGCAAGCTCAGGGCAGATGAAGATTCAGGGAAAGAAACCTAATCCTGATGATAAATATTGGTCACATACTTATGTGAGCTGGGGCACTGTCAGATCGAAGCAGCAAAGAACAAAAAAGCCACCCTTAACTTATTAAAAGAAAAAGTTGTGTGGCTGAAACCCAGATAAGGGGCACAGTGAGAGTTCCCTGTAGACCTCTAGTGAAGTGGTTACTGGAGACTAAACGAGTTCTTTGACGCTGCATGCTGCATACACATGTGTACACGGGGATTATCCAGGTGAGGGACTGGGGTAGGAACACAACCTTAAAGAAGCAATTGAGATAAGGATTCTGTGGCATCTGTTTCCTTCACGAGGAGGTTCTCTGGAATGGTTAGTCTGCTGAAGTGCCCATTTATCATCGAAATGACGTACTATTTGAGGTTATCTATATAATAGAATTACAATTCTGCTGTGCATTGGGACTCTTTATTGGGCTTTCTGGTTAAAGGAGTAAGTGTATTATATATAAACTTTAATACTTGAGCTATAAAAATTCTGAAATGTCCTTTCCTCTCCTTGAGTTCATTAAGCCTCCAGAGAAACTTTCAAAGCTCATTAGTTTATTTCAGCTTGTGTTTCTCATCTCAATCTCAAACAGCAAGAAATGAGATTTAATGACTTTAGAGGTCATGACATCTTTGTCATAGACAGCGTCTTGATTTGGTGACCTACTTCATTATGACATGAACTTCTTGTTTATTCCCCAAACACTCAAACTTAAATTACTCATTTTTCCACTTCCAACCTTCTAAACACTATCTTTTCTTATTGATCATTACAAAATGAAAGCATAAGCTATGTTATTTGTTTAAGTTCATGATATTACCAGCATGTTATACTATGTGATCCAGTTTATAGTTTAGAAGTATCTCCATTTCATAATCAAAATTATATGCACTTTACTCGCAGTCCTTTCGGTTCTAAAAGTGCATTAAGCTAGTACATAATCTAACAATCAGGTACTTGATTTAGAAAAGAAGGGAACCATAACAAAATGTATATTGTTTTTCAAGAACCTAAAAAAAAAAACACCTAGTTTCTGTGAACTCCTTGGTAGGGGCCTACCAAAAGATAGCTTTTTGTTAGCAGTTAGTGCAGATACATTACAGACTTTTTTCCTATATTTAAGTATCAGTAAAGTACACATGATCAAAACATTAGTGTTCAAAAGTAGTTGTTATAATATGAATAAGCAGCAGGTATTGTGCCTGTTCCCAGCTCTTCTGGAGAGAGCCAAATTTGGCAATGTCCTATGCCTCACAGAAGTTCTCCTTTCAGTGTCTCAGTCCCTTTTAGAGACCACCAATCTTTTCTGCCCTCTTACCTGTTTCTCATTCCTTTCTGAGGTACTGCCTTGTCGTGGTTCAACTCCAGAGCTGGTGAGAGCAAGTAAACCCAAGCCTACTGAAATGACTTCTCAAAGGGTCATGCGCCTCAGATTCCCTTGTGCAACCTCACCCTGCACCATGGTGTAGCATCACCAGGGTGGATCCTACACACTGATAAGCTGGTGTGGGTTCTGCTCATCAGGAGCAAGTATTTGTGCACACATTGTGGTCAGAGAACTGGGTTGTAATGTACTTCATGTACGCATCTTACTGTCGATCAATAAGACCACAGAAAAATTTACGTTGGAAGGGGCATCTGGAGATCAGCTGTCCTGTCTCAAAAGCAAGGCTAAAATCAAAGCTAGAGCAGGTGGCCCCAGCTGTATCCAGTCAGGCCTTAGAAGTCTCCAAGGATGAAGATGTCAGGGCCTCTCTGAGCAACTTGTTTCTATGCTTAACCACTTTCCCTGTAAAAGGTGTTTCCTTAAATGCATTTAAAATTTCCCATGTCACAACTTGCTTATTGCCTCTTGTTCTTTGCTGTGCAGCGCTGAGAAGAGTCTGGCTCCATTTTTTCTCTAAGCCTCAACTCCCCCAGCTGTAGGTAAAGGACGATTGCAATTAGCTCCCCCTTGCTGCTGCTTTCTGGGTGAAACAAGCCCAATTCCCTTAGCCTCTCCCCATATGCCATCTGCTCCAGACTCCTAACCGTTATAGCGGCCCTTCACTGGACTCACTCCAGTTTATTTGCACAATGAAGTCTAAAACTGGACACAGATGCGGCCTTGTCAATGCCAAATAGAGGGAAATAATCACTTTCCCAGCTTGTACTGATGGTTGGAGTTGCTCCATCCCAGGTCGAGAACTTCACTTTGTTGTAACTGAACTTGCCTCCAGCTTATTGAGGCCCCACTGATTAGTAGCTCCAAGGTTTTATATGTCAGTGCTCCTTTCCTCCCCCAATTTGGTGTCAATTTGATGAGGTCAATTTGATGCTTGTCCGGGTCATTGGAGAAGATGCCAAACAGTACCATAACCAGCTGCCAGTCACACTACTCTTTAGACTCAAATGCTCAGCAGTTTTTTCACCCACCTTGTACGCTGCATCTCTTCAAAATGACTACCACGATCCTATGTTGGAAGCCTTGCTAAAAGGAAGATAACTGACATCCTGTGCTCCCCTTATTCACAGAGCCAGCCATTTTATCTTTAGAAGGCAATCGGGTTGGTCAAACACTGTATGTCCTTGGTAAGTTCAGGCTTGTCCTTTGTGTGTTTGGAAATGGCTTCTATGAGGACTACTAATTTTCCTAGGGACAGAGCTTAAACTGAGACTGACTGGCCTGTAGGGTCCCAGGTCCTTCTCTCACATTTGTCTCTTTCCACTCACTTGGGATTTCTGCTGATCACATGCCCTTTCAATGATGAAACCTCACAATAAAATCGGCTCCCTCAGCATCCTTGGGTATATCCCAGTCATGCATCTATATGTACATGCAAACCTCAAAAAGCAAGGAAGTGTATATTCCATTTACTGTGTGCTGAAAGGCAAGGGCATGAGCATCATTAATTCAAGTCTTTTCCAGGCTTAGCTGTAAATGAGGAAGACTGAGTCTTCCAGTATAGCTTTCCCCATTATTATCCATCTATGCAGGACAAACAAGCCAGATACTTCCTTCTTCACTGCCAGTCATCACTCCATTTGCATAGGCCTATGAAATTGTGTACGTTCAGAGGGACATGATGCTGAAAACATTCAAGGCTGCTCATTTCCTTATTTTATTAATGCAACATTAATTTTTATTAATTTGTTATTTTTAACTTTGATTAGTCATGGGAAATTCTTACATTGCCATTAATTCCTCCTCCTTTTCATCAGTGAGGCAAGGCTCATAAATTTGTGGAACTTATCCATGTCCAATTATACAGGCTAGCAGCAGCAGCCAACACAGCCATGTGTATTTTGGACCCTAGATCCCACAAGCTGAGCCACAGCTGGTGTTTTTGTTCAGTGAGAAGAGCTATTCAGGCTTTACACACTTCTGGATGAGAGAATGAGAACAGAGTTTTAGGTGGTCAGCAATAGTTTCTCAAGGAGGAAAAAAAATAGTAACTATATGATTGTCTGAGTTCATTACAATTGACTAGTTCCCTATTTGTCTTATAACCAAGATTTCTTTGTTTTACTTGAACTGCAGATGAAACTCTCGAGAGAAAACAGGTTATAATAAGGAATAGGTTTAATTTTAAAACGAGCTAATTAATGCAATAGCTTCCTGGACTTTCCAATAGATGGGAAATGGCATTTTAAAAATAGCATGATTCCTAAAAGGATAAAATGTTTGAGTAAAAATTTTCAGAAACACACTCTTCCACTGGCTGTATTAGTAAGTGAGTAAACCTCCAGCTGGCTTCTTTGTCTTCGAAAATTGACTGAAATACAACTTATATTTTAATAAGGTAGTAGTCTGGAGTACTGTTTTAAATAAGGTTCAAAAATTGTCAGTTTTCTGGATCTCACGCTGAGCTTCCAATAAAGATAGAACTTACAAGATAGTGTTTTGGTAAATTGTTTTTATATATCCATAAGTAAGTCTGCTGTCTTATTCACTTTTTTTTTTTTCTGAAGAGAGTGAATTAATATCTCTCTAAATACTCCTATAAGCTGTCTGGAGCTGAACGCTAGACAGTATTCATTTATCTAGACCACCATAATTAGTAGCTTCTCCTGCATAACAACCAGTAGAATAAGAGGAGAGTCCCAAATATTTGTCGTATAATGAGCTAGTTATCTGCTACCCATTCCAAATGCTCATTTTTCATCTCATTCAGTATTTGAAAGTGGATGCCAAAGTGCTAGTAACCGTGGATAAATACGTTCTTAATTTCCCTAATAGGTACCCAAATGACTTGCTCTGGTTATGCTGACTCCATGGTCAGGCTTGCAACCGCCTTCCAGCAGCGTCATAATGTCTTGCAGTAGAAATGCTGTGCTGCTGTCACAGTTGGATTTTACTTTCTTTTCCTCCTTTCCTATCAAAATGTGAAGCGTGTGGGGTCCAACAGAGCAGTAGTAGTGGAGTCCAAGTTCTCTGCAGTGGTGACGCCTAAACAATTTATTTTCTTTCTTTATGAGTAAGTTTGAGATAGCTACATCTGGGGGAAAAAAAAAATCCCCAGGTGCCCTTATTTTTAATTATACAAGTTAACTAACCTCAAAAATGCTTCTTCATAGCCAAATCCCCCTAAATTAAGCAAATCAAAACATTTTAATCATGTAAAAATGTTTCAGTGAGTTCTGCTGGAATGGGATTAAATTCTGTGTTTAAAATCTTTTTTTTTTTTTTTTCTTCCTCAATCTATGAAAATAAAGTCCTCATCCTCTCTGCTTCATCAGTGGTAAGAGTTTATCTTCATTGCTCTGCCCAGAAGATCGTTACAACTTTATTGGTTGCATAGACGAATATCTCAATGAGCTTTTCAAATGCAGAGTATAGCTAAGAATATGCTGTTTTGTCATGTAACAGGATTCTTGCATATTAGTATCTTGCCCAGGCAGCAAACATCCTATCAGACTAACACTGAGAAAAGTTACAAAGCATGTGTAATCATGGTCAGCTCGGTAATTATTAACTACTCACAGAGAGAATTAACTTAAGACATATACCTGAGCAATATCCACATATGAATTAATTTTAGGAACGCAGAGACTTTTAGGGAAGCTATCACAGCTCCCCTGTCCTTTTCTTTTCTGCCTTGCACGCCTTTTAGTTCAGCAACATAATGTTGCTGAAACAAACATTGAATTGTTGTTCACCTCTCCCTATGGCCTTCGTTGGTGTGGTGCAGCCCTGACAAACCCTCCTCGTTCCTCAGTCGATGTTGACCCCTTCCCCTCACGTGCTCTCCCGTACCCGGTTTCCTTGCTTCTTGCTAGTTCTCCTGTCATGCGAAGTCTCCAGGCTTCAGTGGTGCTTCACAGGGATACAGATGGTGCCTTTTTTTCCACTAAACACAGGCTGCAGTGTAATGGGAGCAGGTCTGCTTTCCGGATCTGCCTTGTTTTACCAGGGGTCATTATTATTCAGACTGAATCTCCTCAAGGCGTGTTCAGGGCTTTGTCAGCAGGTCACTTATGCTTAAAATTTCAAATCTCAATTTTTAACTGGCTTGCAAATCCTCACAAACCATGTTTCAACCCAAGTAAAATTTCATGGCTGTTAGAATCCCCAGGCAAACAGGATTGATAAGGCTGTGTCAGCATCTCTTTCTCCCTTAAGTATGAGATTTTTTTTCCCTAATAGAGAGAGTTTTTTTTATTTCATCCTTATCACTTTTCAGTTGGTTGTTTTTGATATATAAATTCTAAAAATTCATTCTTATTTTGCTGTAATGCATATTTCTGGGGAATAAAAGAGAGATGTAGGGAATACTGGCAAACTTAACGCTTAGTTTATTGAGGCATTAAATGTTATAAAAAGTGAGTGACCTTCAAAGCTTTTCATGTGGGAAAATTACACTTTGCTTTTGTGCACACACATTGAGAGAAAATGAGTTGCTAATCTGGACTTCCTAGCATAATCATCCATATCAAATATCTGGTTATGCTTTTTGGATGATAGCTCTTCTGCTTCCATTATTGAATGGCCAAATAATGCGACTTGTATTGAAAGAGAAGGGGCCATCTCCTCAGCTGCTAGAAATTGGTTTAGATCCAGTAAAATAAATGCACACGCATTCATATACACCAGTCAGAATCTGCAGCTAATACTAGAGGAAGGGAATAATATGCTTTTCACAGATCCGTTTATTACATCATATTTTGGGGTGGCTATTCAATTAGCATCAATACCTTATGTATGGAAGACAGAAATAATTTGAAACCTAAATAAGAAATATTGAGAAGGCAGAATTCTCTTCCTGGGAGGTGCAGACAAGGTATACCTTGTTATCTGGAAAATAGTGAGCAATACATCATCAACCTGTCTGTAGCAATATTTCAGTTTAAATGTCATTGGTTTTCTTGGCTTTTGGAAATTTTCAGCTGTGCTAATATTTTGCTTTCCAATAAGACAATTATTTTTCACCATATCTGTATGTTTTGTGCATAATGACCAAGTTAGTTAAGATTGTCAGGGCTTAGTTTCTATATCTGTATTTGAAGCCAAACAGATTGCATGTGTTTCTGTGTTGGCATTAGGATGAATTTAATCAAATGAGCAGGTGCTACTAGTGCTCTACATTTCTGTAGATACAGCCACAGAAAAAACAGATGATGACAGCATGTAGAGTGTCTGTCTTTCTCTTTCACTCTCCCTTCTTCCCTCTCGCAGCTAGCACAATTGTCTGCAAAATCAGACTGAAAGAGAATATTGTGGGTCTGCTAGAGCGTCTGGTTAATGTTCAGAGCACCCAAATGCTCTGCGCCAGTGCAGCGGGACAATAGCAGCAATGTAACCAGAGCACCGAGGGATTTCTTGTCTCCTTTATTTGTTTTTTCACACGCTTTAATAACCTGATCATGTGTGGTTTTCATGACAATGTCCATAAGGTGATGACAGGGTTAGCTGTATTAAGCAAGCTTTACACCCTTTTTTACTACTTGTTGAAAGCTCTGAGAGGAGCATGAAGAGAAAGAAAGGCCTTCTGCTTTACCAGGTCAGTCAAAACAGTGCAAAGCATATATGTATTGCTGTTGAATACATTTCTTAGTGAAAAGTCATGTTTCTTAAATGCATCATATTCATATGTAGTTTAGGGTAGATCAGTTTGTAATTTGAGATACAAACCTCATATTGAACAGAATGAGGAATTGTGATGGAATGACTATTTCCAATTATATTTTGAATCTGTTTACAATTTCTGCCAAAATACTTCAGGCCAGTCAGTTGTGTATGCATGCATATATATTTATATATATTTAGCTATTTTTATACACTTTTAATCAAAACTAAGGACAAATATCAACTGTACTCATTTCTGAGTTGGTGTTTTTGCACACCAGTGATGAATACATAATTCTCACTTTGCAGAAGACACAAGGTCATCATAATGTCCCCTTTAAAGCTTTAAATCAACAACAACAAATAAAAGACTTTCCTAAACTCTGGAGTTTTGTTGGTTTGCATCCTGGTTGTGGTGGTGTTCGTCACTGTTACCCATCTAATACCTTTGCTGGGGGGGGGGGGGGGGGGGGGAAGGTAAGTCTAAAGGCATGTTCCCCCAAATAGCCAAGACTACATATCTAGTATTTTTTGCCATGTGCTTTAGGAAGGCAGAATATGCTAGATGTAGGTATAAAATAGGTATAGGCATAGAATTCACATCCTATAAACTGACTCAAGCTTTTACAATGTGCCAGATGTCTTATTAAAACAAGATGTTCTTCAGTTTCACTTTCCTCAACTTCGATTACAGAAATGCTGAGTGTTTTCAGAAATATTCAACCTTTGATTAAGTTTGAATGCAATTGTATGCAGTTTGATCTTCATTGTCTGGAACAAAAATGGAAGGGAATGTGACAACTAGAAAAGTGTTTTTCCTTTGGATTCTAGAAAGCAAAAATGAGAGGGCAAGTAAAAATCTCTTGGGCAGTACAGGTTTATTTGAAAGTCCCAGGACAGCTTGTAGGACCCCAGCTCCTTGGGTCCCTTGCTGAGGGCTGTGCAGAAGTAATGAACTTGGTTACTACATTTTGGTTGATCTACAGAAATCGTCTCTGCACCTACTCTAATCTTTCAGCAAGCACTAAATAATTCCAACTGGATTAACCCTTTTCGTTTTTCTAATTCTTGGTTATTAATGATACTGGTTGCCATGGCAATCAGGCCCTTGACAGATGAGCTTTGGTGAATCCGGTGCATTAAAGAAGTCAGCTGTCTCTCCCTTTAAAAGGATGCCTAGGCAGGGGTAACTCAGCAAATCGTGGATTGGGGCAGGAGCTGCTGCAGATGCCTAATTCTGTTCCATAGTGTATCATAGCCAGAGCTCTGAGACATCGGAAGCTGACTGGGAATGTTTGAGATGTGACCTTTCCACAAGCTTTACTGTGGGATGATAAACCCCAGTAAGAGCGGAAAAGAAAACACCTGAGACAGGCTTTAAACTTGGTAACTACTGTTTGGAGTATGTAGGGACAGCAATATCGTGCCTTTCACCGAGCCGTTTTTCAGTAATTGTGAACGGCATCAATTGCTTATAACTCTGTCATGAACCAAAAGGCGTTCTGATCGGATTATTGGATTTGGGGCTCGAGCCTCTTCTAGGTTGTTTCCCTACAATTTCTGATGACTGCACAGAGCATAGGTGTCCAGGAAACCTGCTTATTAAGTACTAAATGATGGAGTAGACTAAAGGTACCTTTAAAAAAAAGAAAAGTCTACTTAAAGGTCCGGGTTCATATGAAGTAAAGGAAAAATTTTTCTCAGTGTTTGCTCACTCCTGACGCAGGTTGTGGACAGGCTGTTTGCCAGACAGCTGATCAGTCTCCTGGCTGCCAAGGCGTGCCCTGATGGGAGTGGACAACAAATTCATATGCTGCAGTACAACTGCAGTATACACTGTGAGGTATCTGTTTTGTTTCACACCATTTATTTCTTATTTTGCTTTTCCTTCATTGACACTCAGGTTGCTACTTCCCTCTCTGTTTGATGCTGAGTAGCAGAAAAAATTCTCTCTGGGGCAACTGGGAGCGCTCGAAAGCCAGTGAGTCAATGGCTGATGCTGTGATACAACAAAAAACTCGCAAGAGTTTTCATTCTTCATCCTTTAATGAGTTTTGGGTTAGGCTGAGTGTAATTGGTCCTGGTGGACTTCATTGGCTTCATTCAGTTTAGCAGAGTAATATGGTTTTGTAACAATTTTCCAGATCTTGCTACCTACCATGTGTTGGTTGGTACACACCAGCTTTCAAAGTGGTACAGTTTGAAAGTTTGACAGGAACGGTACATACTGTTTTCAAAGGAAATTGCACCTGAAATCCTAGTCCAAATGCACTCAAACACTTAATGGAAACAGTAGGTTAAAAATAAGGAACGTAACTGGTAGGTCGCATAGTCGCGAGGTCCTTTGGGAATGCCAGATCTGCTGAAGCTGGGGGCAGAAGCAGTGATTGTGGATGTTGCAGGTCCAGGGGTGCTCCTTTTTCCTCCAAAAATGCCCTACTGTGCTTCCAGGCAGGTGTCAGCTGCAGGGGAACTGCCGAAAAAGCTCAGGTTAATACTGAGAGAGGAGCACGACACCTTCAACCGCTGGGCATGCAGATGTGACCTTACAATTGTGTGCCCTTGTGAACAGATTGGGGTTATGTTGCCTTTGGTGCTGAAAGACGTTTGTGCATGATTGCTTATATAAATATTAGACTGCGCATTTAATTTCATATTATTTTCAGAAAATAAAGGCCTCTTTTATTTTTTATGCATGAATGATGAATTTAGATGGGAAAACTGACGCTGTTAAGCCTTATCAAAAAATGAAGAGTTATTACTTTCTGTCTTACCTTCTGTCAAAGGAATGTCAAACAGAAGACAGTTGTGATGGACACCACAGCATGTATTCACAACCCTGAGATGATTAACAAAATGGCTGAGATTAGACTTAAAGATAACTGACCCGTAGGAACTGTCAAAGCATCCGTGAGATAGATGTCTCTGTCAGGAGAGTCATATGGCTTCGTTTTGATACTTTTTACTTTAGCTGGGATGATTCTAGATAGTATTTACTGATATTACCTATGGACTCTTAATGTAGCCCACATGAAAAAAGGCTCTCTGACATTGTTTGGCTTATCAGAGAAGAAGGCCCATAGTGTGAAAATAGGGCATTTATAAAGCTTTTATTTTTCTTCCAAAGAACAAATGAATAGGTCAACGTGGTGGGTATTTAGTAGGTACTCTCTTACATAACTCTTCTTGCCATAAATTAATGGCATTGCTTTGCCACTGTGAAAGTTGTCCAGGACCTAATTTAAGTGTTTTACATATGCAATGATGAAAGGATGCATTAGCATTATAATGACTTTGGGGCTTTGCAGAACTGCAAGGGGAAAATAATGCTTTACTGTATGAATATTTCAGTGAAAATGTCCTTTCCAGTGAACTAGGCACAGAAGAAATATAGATATTCTGCAGACACATATGGGATAGGCAGGGACGTTAGCAAAGGTGCGCTTTCAGTATTGGCATCTTGTCAGCTCCTTGGAATAAAGGAGGCACCCTGCCAAATAGCGATCTACTTCCCATTTCCAATAGATAAAATTATCAACTGTCTTTTGTCCTTTTTAATATATGAGCTATATGAGAACTATGTAAGATGAATCAGCTGAAAAAAATGTATGGATAATTTGTTAAATGGTTACACAGGGCTGGTTACTGTATCAATAGGAATGTAGCAAATGTGCCTGATGCAATTACTTCAAAGTATACCCAATTTTTCACATATATGACTTTTTTTTTTTTTAATTGATGATGAATCTAAGAGCCTGAATAAACACTGCTCCTTTTGGTATGATGCAGGGACAAGGAAAGTACAATGGGGGTTAGAAAACTGTTTTTTGCAATAAATTGGTTGATGTGCTGCTTGGTTTTTAAAGCAGAAAATGTCTTCTAATTCATGTATAACAGATTTGTTTTTTATGTTCTGCTGAGGACTCAAATATTCATAGAAATCACCCAAGCCAGCATTACCATTTTATAGAGAAAAATCAAATATTAATAACACAACCAACCAGATACTCATGTTCCCCTAGGAGTCTCGTAGGATCCAGGGGAGACTTTCAGGATCCAAATGAGTCACCATCCATAAAAGTTCCCTACTGCAAAGCTATTCAAAGTAATTACTTATAAAAAATGTATCAAAAACAAATCAAAGTAATATTCCCCCTTCAAATAATGGGAAACATTAAGGTCTGCAGGGTGCACAGGGTCTGCTTAAACCCATGGCCCAGGTTTTTGCAAAATGTTTGTGGTAATTACGATATCTTATTAAAACTAGTTCCCCTCCAGTTCTCCCTCAGAATCTTCCAAGCAATAACTATAGTCTTACCAAAGCAAATTTCTGAATTATATCATTCTCTGTTGGGCAAACCTCCACAGATATCACTGGAACGGTGCTGAAGAGTTCTACAAATGAAATGGAAATGTGTTAATACTTTAAAGCTCTATCAGGTTCAGAAATCAGTCACTTTGGTTTCTCACTTGTTTCTCAAACACCTTCTTCAGACTCTGGCATGGTTTCTCAGTATTACGTATCTGCTGTGACGTATTAAGTTTTATAGATTCTTTTTTTCCTTTAATTGCCAGCTTTTTCCTATTTTATTCTTCTTTCTTGTACATAGACCTTTCATTTTGGCTTGTTTCACATCTGTGTAATGGATATTTTTCTGCTGCTCCATCTGGCTGTTTCATTGCTTCCCTGACAACATAACACAAAGCTCAGTTCTGAGATACCCGTATGCCCTGATTAAAAGCTTGCGGTTGTGTACTGTTGCTGGCTCAGTCAGGAGAGGAGACCGAGGAGGTTCTTGATGGTACCCCCCCCCCCCCCCAACTCCCCCACCAGCCTGGGCGGAGGGGTGCTCTGTACTTTCCCTGCAATTCCCAGGTGCTCTGGCAGGGATTTGCACCTAGACGGCCTCGGTGTCCAGCTGGCTGAGCGGAACAGCAGCGCTTGCCCAGGCGTTCTCTGGAAAGCTCGTTCAAGTCATGGTCCCCATTACCACATCTTACTTTCTGAGCCAAAACCTATCAACACAAGTCATGTAAATGCATGTTATTAATAAAACCCCCATTTACAAGTCCTGTAAATATTCCGATAGCAGAATGTCCTAGCAACATTCACCTGAGAATTGGTCCTTTCCCATAAGGCATCTTCTAACTTTTCCTCAGTGGTCTTGGCTTCCTGCTCTTCCTAAAAATACAGTCTTACAAGATCAAGGAGAGTAGCTGGTTTTTAAGCTCTAAATGAACCCTTTCCTTCCACCCCCCCTCCTTTTCTGTATCTCTAACATACTTGAAATTTTTCTAACATATTACTTCATACTTATAGTTCTCCTTCACTTAGCTTGCCCTCCTGTTTGCCCTCCAATACAATGTCTTTTTCTCCAATGCTAATATGCCTTCCTACCAACGTGCTGTTTTGCGTCCATCTTAAAATTAATAAATGTGCCAGTTGCTTTTAGGCTGATGGTCCAATCGCCTTTTGTCGTAAACTTATCCAGCGTGCCTGTGGCGAATTCATCCCAGCTTGTGGTTGTCCGTGCAGCGCGCGTGGGCGACCTTGTCAAATTTTGCATATTGTACTGATCCCTCACAACTCCTGCGTCTTTTCCAAGGAGCTGGGAATTATTTTGGATTGCCCTAGTTGATATCCCTTTTTTTTTAAATTCAGCCACAAACTTTGCATGACTGCTGTCTACAGCAAGTTTCCTTTCTCACAGCATTTTGAGATCTCGCTGTAAGCAATGTCAGAATGTAGTCACCTTCCAGAAACTTCTGTTTGAGCTGAATGACTTCTTCTGACTGGAAAAATAATTGCTCTGATGAGGTTTAATTCTGGCTCTTTCAGAAGTCAGTATTTGAAGCTATTTGTTCATTTTTTAGACTATCGTGAAATTGGCTCAGGTTCAGGGATTTGTTTCTTGACTTTTTTCCACCCTCCCCACTGCTCATAATTTGCAAGAGTGATCCTAGTTGAAGGAACCAACCCCCAGCTTTGATTACTTTAAACCAGCAATCCAGCAGCATCACGGTCATGACAGTGGATATTTCTCTCTGTCCATGGAGGCTCTGAGGCACTGTAATTACTTTGGTCAGGTGCTTTTGGGAAGAACCAGTTAATGCCTCCTACAGCTATAGCTTAATAGAAACGTGCACACACAGACACAAGTACAAGTGCTAAGGAGAATAGAGGCAGCAAGACCGGTAGCTGTGATGCTATTCATACTAAGAGCAATATAAGCTAGGAGTAATTCTGATTATTCACAGGGATCTCTATGGTACAAATCAGAGAAAAACCTTTGTTATAGTCTTTAATGACATTTGTGTGTTGCTTAAGAAAAGTAGAATAATGAGCATCATTTTGTTTGTTTAAATGTATTTGGAAGCCACAGATGATCAATAAGAATATCAGAATATATAAATTTACACCCTTGGCTGATTCAAATACCATTTTTGGAAGTTCATTAAAAACCAGACTTTGCCTAAATTGGCTCGCTCTCATCTTCACGAGACAGGAACTTGATAGAGACTGATGAGGAACACAGGACTCTGAGCAGGCAACTGTTTCAGTGCAATAACCACCTATCAGTTGAAGCAAACTGTTTGTACTTCGGAATCCACAGAACTGGGCTGAGAAATCTCATAAGATTCATTTTGCTCAGTAAGTCTGGTTTGGTTTTTTTTTTTTTCTGGCCTTTGACATGCAATGCAAAGAAAACAGATTGGATACATTTTAATGCTTTCAGTTTTGGACTTCTCAAAACAAAAAGAGGGGGGGAAAAAGGCACTGGCTAGGATGAAATCAAGGAAGAAGAATTCCGGTTTTTACCAAGCTGGCTTCCTGTTTCTATCTGCTGCATAATGATACGGTTTTCTATAAGCTGCTCTATTCACCTTTTCTCATGATTCTGACTACAGCTGTGTTTTTGCCAGCTCTCTCTATTCATGGATTTCATGTAAACAGTCAGAAGAGATTAAAGTCACAGTGGGGAAAGGGAAAGCCAGCGTCACCTGGGTACCTCCTACCTCTTGCCTTTTCCAGTGATATAGCTGAAATCATTGACTGCCCTGTTTGCCCACAGCATAGCAGCATACAGTACCTAGCGAAGTCCCTTAACGGATCAGACCGTTAGAGTTCACAACTCAGTGCACTCAAGCATGCCTCTCTCATACTAATTGTGTCCAATCAAATAACAAGAGCAGTACAGCCTCTAAATCATTTAGGCTTGTTAAAATGCCACCGCTAAACCTCTTTGTGCCATTTTCAGGGTATGGCTGCTTCACGCTGTGATATGCTCTAGAAATAAAGCAAGGAGGAGAAGGAAAAATCTAAAACTTCCTTTATGTGTTTGTTGCTAAATTTCCTCTTCTTTTTCATTAGCAATATGTTAGATTTCATCACTATCATATGCCCCAGTAATACTTTTTTAAAAACACTTCCTTAAAAATGAATGGTGTCGAGTTTTTTTGGTTTGTGGGGTTTTTTTTTCCTTTTTGTGGTGGCTCTATTCAGAAAGCAAAGCTGCAGCACTGACCAGCTGCTAAGTGAGGTGGCTATGTTCTTATGAAACGCAGAGTATGTTCTCTGGGTATTTTGTCTGAGTGCAGGAATCTGCCCTGCTCTCTTCCTCTAAAGCCATTTCAGCTTCCTGAAAAGATCAGAAGGTTTATAGTTCCATATCACGACAACAGTTCAATGTGTTTAAATCCTTTTATGATTAAATCCAAATGTATGATATAATCTTCACGGAGGAAACTTACTCCACCAGCAATAAATCCATCGCATCTTCATTTTGCCTTCTACAGCCATGTGTCTGCACCTCTAAAACACCAGGTTATGTCAGGTAGGACGAGGGCTGAACAGTGACCTTGAATGGAGAGAAACTCCATTACCTTCTCAGCGGGCACCCGGCGATTACTGCAGGTTAGGGTTCAAGTGCATTAGCCGAGAAGAGAGGGAAGCTAACAGCCGAATGGCAAAGTGCTTCTAGCACTTTCCCCCTTTTTCTGCTAATTCAAATAGCAGAAGGGGCAGACATTGTTACACTTCCATTAGGCAGGCTGAAGTTGATTAAAATGTCGTATATGCTGAGTATTATCCACTAGGTTACTTTAAAAAGCGCTATCTACATAACCTTTGTGAATTACTTTTAACATCCTATGAAACATAATCACTGTCATATGTTAACCAGGGCATTAAAGTACCTAAAAGGTCAAAATGTGAATTTGAATTTCTTAAAATTGCAAATGTAACGTAGCTTGGCTCTCTGATTCCTTTTATTTAGCAGAAGCAGTAAAGTCACTCTGCTGGTAGTAAAATATTCAGCTCTACTATTTGTAAATTTGTATTAGTAACACAAAATAGAAGTCAAGGGGAAAATCAATATATCTGCTGTTTAAAGTGTGATGTTTGGAAACTATTTTTCTTTAATTCTCTACTTGATCCTAAATATTTCTACAATGGCTATTTAGTGTTGGTTTGAGCAGAAAGCATATCTATGGTACAACTTTAACTAAGATCTTCTGTTGGGCAAAACTGAGTAAAAGTCTTCCAGTATAAAACAGAACTATAATAAGAATGTAAATGTCCCAATGTTCTTTTTTAAAAAAAAATCATTTATTTGTATGGCTTTATTTTTTTTAAATTTTTTTATGGGTTTATTTCAGCACAAATAGTAGTTCAAAAAAACAAAAACCAAAAGCAGTAGCCTTAGTACAAGATCAGCCCACATAACAAGCCAGCAAGTCTGTAGCAAAATGAAAAATTGGAGTTTGGAAACAGACTTTAGGTTTTCAAATCTCTTGGGCACTATTACCAGGGACAGGCAAACTCTCTCAGCTGGAATGAGAACTTGCACTGGTCTCACACACAAGCTGTAAATCAGGCAGTTGCCTTTATTAGTACTGTGCCTTGCTCTCTGCAAAGATGTGTGAGGCACCAGGAGCCCTCCTACCAGCTCTGTGCCCATGTATGGCGCAGTTTCCAGTAAATAATGTTTGACTATGTAAAACAAAAGTGTGGGGTGGGAACGAGAAGGTATCAGTTTTCCAAATGGCAAAGGATGTCACTGCCTGAAGCAGGCACCATAGAAAGGATATGAATGGATTTAAGAGAAGGCACAAACACCAATGTTTTAGCTACCTGGGAGCCCAGCTGAGAGCTTCTCCTGGGTCTTGGAGTTAGACTCTGTCTTTAATGCACATCCAAACATGCCTTTGTATTCTAGCACTTCCGTTGTGGCTTCTGCCTTCCAGTCCTCATGCTTATTATCACAGCTGGACATTCTCCCTCTTTCTTAAATCATAACAGGGTCACAGTTCTTTTCCCGCTATTTGGTAAAATTTATCTGACCAATGCAAATAATGTACCATAATGATGAATTAGCTTATACTTCTTAGATTAATAAGCGTAATCTGTGAACAGTCTTTCTCCAAATACGTTTTCTGTCATGGCCTTCTTGCTGTGATGTTCAGCAGTGCTGCTACAGATCCTTAAGCCAGAGGGGCTGATGGTGCTCCCTCTCAAGCTTGGCAGCACAAAACCCACAGCTCTCAAGGATGGCTAGTGACAAATAGCCTCCTTGGGCTGTGTAGTTCCTATTTCTTCTCCTTGTAGAGGTCTCGCACGAGCCTGCCTGGAAAACTGCTGCCTTAGCAGGAGTGATTTGCTTATTGAGATGCTCTGGGTAACGATGTGAACAAAAAAAATAGACTCAGAAAACCAGCAAACTCCTACTGTGACTGCATGGTGTCATCTGGGATTTGCTTGACCCAGATAGATCATTTGTGGTAACCATAATACTGATGCATTAGTCTTCATCCCAAATTCTCTAATGACTTCACATACATTAAATAAATCTTACATCCCTGTGCTAGGCATAACGTGCTTTTACAGATGGCTAAGCTAAAGCATAGGTACTGTAGTATATTTTTTGCAAATTCAGAAGTTTTAAGACCAGAAGGGATCATTATACCATCTGGCTGCTTGTCCATTACACTTCATCTGATTCCTACTGAACTGAAGCTATTAAAGATGTGTTTAACTGAGAGTATGCTCACACTGTTACAAATGTTTGAGTTAGCTCATTTTAAGAAGCCATCATCCCCTCAGTTAAAATATGTGTATGATTCTTCTCCATTGCAGCACCTTAGTTTAGTCATTTTACTTCACATTTGCAACAAACTGGCCTGAATGCAGGCTTAGTTACTGTCAGTACACCTTCCAGGCAAATGCTGCTGATTTCTCTAAATTTCTCCTACCTCTCACATCTGCAATCAGATTAATAAACTCAACACATTTTTCCAGAAAGGCATCACTCTTCACTCAAATATAGAGAATCTGTAACTTTTCCCAGTAGATTATTTTAATGGATAATCAGTGTCATTTAAAAATGTGCCATATTAGTCATGTGAATGAGACTGACTTTAACTTCCAGCCATTTGCTCCTGTTATGCACTTCGTAACTAGTTTAAATAGCTCTTTAGTTTCAGGTATTTTGTCCCCCCTGAAGCATTTATGTAGCATAATCAAGCTGTCTCTTCATTGATACGGTAAAACAAACAGATTAAGCTCTGCAAGTTTCTTGCCAAAACACATTTACCCTGGCTCTGGAGAATAATTTTTTGCCCTTTCCAATTTTCTATATATTTTTAAAGCTATGGAGAAAGCCCTGTTTATAATAATCCTGGACAGTACTGTTATATGCCACACAGAGAGGTTAACACGTCTTTCTTATTCCTCCTAGTTTTATTTCCCTGCTTGTACATCCAAATATCACCTTAGACTTTAAGCTGTAGAAGTTCACGTGGAGCTGTTTGTCTGCTATGACCTTTAAATCCTTTCAGATCACTGCTTTCAAGAATATAGCTGCCCGTTCTTATGACAGTGCCTTTTCTCTGCTAGATAAGTGTTTTTTCACTGGATTTTATTGAAATTATTTTGTTGCTAATATCCCTTCCAGTTAGGTGATCTATGGCTGTTGATTGTTATTTACTGATACCGTGTACTGTTACTGTGTTGACATGGTATATTTTATCAGAATTTCATTCAGTCTTAAGCCTGACACTTAAAGTCTAAGTCAACTAACTCTACAGAATTACCTTCTTCAGCCAAGCTTTTTAAATTATAAGAAATGAGCAATTTTGTGGCTGCGTTAGGAATCACAGGATAACTCATGTAGGAAGAGCCCTCGGTAGGTCTCTGGCCCAACCTGCTGCTCACTGCAGGGTCAGCCCTGAGGCCTGACCAGGTGGCTCAAAGCTTTGTCCTATCGAGGCTAGAAGCCCCTGAGAAGGGAGGGAGCTGCCCAGCCTCCCTGGGCTGCCTGCGCCCCGCCTGGCTTCCCCAGAAGGGAGAAGGGCTCCTTACTCCTGGCTGACCCTCTCCTGTCCTAGCTTCTGCCTGTCATCCCTCACCCTCCCACCACAGGCTGTTGGGAAGAGCCCGGTTCTCTCCTCCTGATAACGCTGGTAGGTGCTGGGGGCTGCTGTTAGGTGCCCTCAGATCTGTCCCTGCTCCAGGCTGGACCAGCCTCAGCCTCTCCATGGAGGGCGAGGGCTCCAGCCCCCACCGTCTCGGTGGCCCTCTACTGAACTCATTTCAGTTTATGGATCTATTTCCTGTACTGAGGAGCCCAAAACTGAATGCAAAATCTCGACGTGGCCTAATGAGTGCTAATCAGAGGGGGACAATCCTGTCCCTTGATAACCTGGTCATGCTCCTGTTCATACAGCCCAGGAGGCAGCTGGCCTTCATTGCTGCCAAGGCACACTGCTGGCTTGTGCTCAGCTTGCTGCCCACCAGGACCCTTGGGGCCTTTCCTGCCTAGCTGCTCCCAGTTAGTCCGTCCCCAGCCTGCATCATTGCAGGGGTTATCCCTTCCTAGGGGCAGGACTTGGCATTTGTCCTTACTGAATTTCTTAAGAATTTCTTTGGCCCCTTCCTCTAGCCTGTCGGGTCCCTCTGGGTGGCAGCCCTGCCCTCAAGCTTATTGACGGTCTCCCTCTTATCTTTTGTGTCATCTACTTTCTTGATGAGAGTGCACTCCCTCACCTCCTCCAGCCCGCAAAGATGTTAAACAGGGCATATGCCAGCACAGAGCCCTGCAGTACCCCGCTTGTTACCAGCCTCCAGGCATTTTACAACCCCGTTAATCACTGCCCTCTGAGCCCAATCATCCAGTGTTTCATCCATCTGGTTTTCCACCCATCCAGACCATAACAGCCTACCTTAGATACAAGAGTATTATGGGAGATAGTGTCGAAAGCTTTGCTTCTGCTGCTTTCTACTTGTCTGCAAATCCTGTCATTTTATCCCAGAAGCAATCAGGTTGTTCAAGTATGGTAAAGGTAAATCTATGCTGACCGGTCCCAAACGCTTTCTACTTCACGTGACCAGAAATGCGTTTGAATTAACATTAGACTCACTGATCTCAGCTAGAGGTTCCATATGTTAACCTAAATAAATGCTTTATTTTTAATTTATTAGTATTTTCTTATCAAGACCATGTATTTTTGTAATGCCTGTCTCTGTTCTCTTTAAATGGCTGTACCCAAAGGAGGGAGGTTTTACATAGGAAGTAGTCAGAACTGGTAGCTGATACTTTGCCTCTAGAGGTTCAGAGCAATCAGAAGCATATTGGCGTTGCTCAGACGTTAAAAAACTTGGGGGGAAACACCTTCAGCCTAAGAAGACAGGCTCTGACCTTTCCAGGATTTCTAGATTATTGCTTTTTTGACGTTATACTAATGCGCAAAGGGTATCTAACCTGGTGGTTGTTTTCCCAAACTGATTCATATTCACATGGGATGCTCCTAACACACACAGAGCTAGAGACTCACCTTATTAGTAGGAGTATATTTTATTTTTGTTTTCCGCTTGGTGTTGGGGCCAGGATTAATTTTTCAGAAATAATGTTGTTTTTTAGCGTTTTTTATTAGGTATAGTCATGACTACCTGAACACGTTACTGCTCCACAGGGGTAACACTGTCAGACACAAGGAGCTCTGCCAAAAATACAGAGTCTCCCTATGGGGCAGTAACACACACAGGTGATCATGACTATACTGTTGTATTTATTTATTTATTCAGATTTATTTCAGCTCCCCGCTGTATCCTGTATAGACCCATTTTTAAAAGATAAAACGAAGGCTATAAACATTAAGGCTGAAGCTCCCAAAGCTAGCGAGTCAAGATATATCTTAGGTTCTTTTTTAATCTGAGTGAAAATGTTGGGTTTTTAATTATTAAAAAGAGGAGATGTTGCATCTCCTCTCCCAAGATTCTTATGAGCCCTGTATGTGCCTTACGCTTTTCCTCTTGGCCTCAGCCTACTCTCCGTTAATGTCAGAGCAAAAGCTGGCCTTATAGCCTTGTCCCAAAGTTTGCACTCTAACAGCTGCTTTGTTTCTAGATCCAACAGATAACCAAAGGTAACAGGGCATGTGTAACCCCAAGTGAAGCAAACAACTGACCTTGTCTTCTTTTACTTTTCTATGGAAGCAAGGCCATGCCTGTGATTTGCAGTACTGTATTCCTCGCTCTTGCTGCTGAGCTCATCACGAGCCCTCGCCCTCCTTTGCCTCCCATTTATAGCATGAGGCTCCTCTGCTGCTCAACCTCCCATCTGGAAATTCCTCCACACACTTAATTGACTCTGTGGCTCTTCATTTCCCATCGGAGGAACTATCTCTTCTCCCTGTCTTATAACCCCTAACCTTCTCTCTAGTAAAACAATCAAATCCTACTTCCCACTTTCCAAATGCTCAATCAATCTCCCTTGCCCTTTGCCACCTTCTTCACCCTTGCCCCAAAGTCTGTAGAAGTCATTCCTGTGATATAATGTAATGAATGCATGGGAATGTTTGTGAAACTTATGTAAAAGGTAATATCCAAGGCCTGATTTTTTTTTTTTTTTTTTTTTTTGCTTGCTGTGGAAGGAAGCATCTGACAGATCTGTTACGTTTCCTTTCAGCGGGTATTCCTGTTAAGATTGACCAAAAAAAGGTTTGGTAAGAAATTCCTCAGAATTGCATGTTGCTTAAACGTGTGTGCGTGCATATGTGTGTGTCTTTCTATCTATATCTACTTTTACTGTCTAATCCTTGTATTAATGGGCACAAAGCTGATCGTAGTCCAGAGGAGCCCCAGGAAATGCTGATGCCTCTGAGAGTCCTAGTCCTGCCTTTGCTCTTCCCCAGTGTGGTTACATTGCAGAAACCTTTTTTTGGGTGCACTTTTTCTCTGCCTTTGCGTTTGGCCTGCTGCATTCTTCTGCATACTAATCTACCCTTTTACTCACTACAGCAGGAATTATGTTGAGCCACACTTATGTTTGGAATAGGACCTAGGGAATTTGGTAGGGGAATTGACGGGGCTTTATTCCTTGTATACCACACATGAGAAAGGCAGTGCATGATACAACACAATCAACATGATACAACTCAGTGAATGGAGTAGGGAGAGGGTGTTTAAGGGGAATGACATTTTAACGTTGTGAGCAAATTTGCAAAAGGTCCTTTCATTTTCCAACCTTCTGTTTTATCTATCTCAAAATGGCTTGCTATTGAGAGAATGAAAATCTTTGCAGAACACTGGTGATTCATAGACTGAAAACTGTTAGCTGGAGTGGTACCAGACCAGCCATCTAGTATATAGAGGTGTGTTTAAAAATAAAAGTAAAATTTCAGTTTGAATTGATTTTCAGACCTTTTCTCTTCTTCCACAACTATTACAACAATTAGGCTTTATCACCCCAAATACTCTGAGATAGTGGTAAAGATCTTTTGATTTAATCTTTTTTTAAAGATCAAATATTTTCATGTTTGCAAAAAGCAAATGGAAAATTATCCTTTCAGTTACATCATTTGTTGTTCTGATTGCTCCGTTTACTTACTGGAGCCAAGGAACAGAAAGAACATGAAATCATAGCTCTAAGTAGCACGTGCACGCAGTGCTCAAGGGCTATTTGACCCTGCCAACTTCACTGAAGAAATTCACTAACAGGCAATAGAGCCAGCAAAGGATGCTTGTGCCTGAAGTCCTAACTTTTAAGTGCCTAATACCCTGAAGTGGCATCATCAACCATGGTGACATGTCTAGGTGTCCTGTAAAGTTCATATTAACAGCAGGCTCAAATATGTCGGTAACCTGTTGCTCATCTTCTGGCATTACTCAGCAGAAGGTGTAATAAGTCCCTCTGTCCCCAGAGGCTGGGCACATTCATCTATCCAGAATCTAGGCCACCGTCTTTTCCTGCGGAAAAGGCCCAGCTGTTCTTTGGAGGAGCTCAGCACCATTCAGGTCTCCCCTAAAGAAAGCCGCCACCAGCAGAATGGCTGTTGCTGGTAACAGGTCTGCCACATAACAGCTAGGTTCGAAATGGGTTAGGGATTCTTGCAAATCCCTCCATACCCCACAAAACAATAAACTCAAATGACTTTGGATTAAACAATAAATGTTTTCTGGTTATGACAGCATGTAAGAGCATAAAACTAGTGGTGCTGCAGGAACATGTCTCGTGTCCTTGCCTTTTAAGTAGTAGACCAGCTGAGCTGCTTTAACTCACTTATGAATAAAAGGATATTTTTAAAATTGAATAAAAGCAGTATCAGTGTTCTTAAAATAGAAGGCAGAATTAGGCTTCTAGGACTCCCATTTAGAACTCAGAAGATTGTTCCTTGTTCTGCTATAATATTTCTAACAATCATCATCCAAAGATAGCTTCATAGGTTCTTCATTGCCTATAAAGTCATATTCCACTTTTCTTTATGTATCTTAATTAGGAGATCACACAAAATGGGGGAGGGGGGAAAGGAAACACCTACTAAGCTTTATTTTATTGATTTCTCTATAATACAGAGAATAGCAGTGGATTTTTTTTTTCTTTTTTGGCTAAAAACTGTCACTGGAAGAGAATTGGACATCACCTAGGGTAGATGTATCTTTTACATAGCACCACAGTAAACTTTGAAGCTAAATGCATTTCTATAGTGTGACAGAGGGGAGGAACACGTAAACAAAACCCCCTTTGAGAATGTATAAGCAGAAATTATGTTTGTAGACCCTTTTTATCGCAATAAAGACTTTAAAAACCCTGTAATACCCCTGTTAGAAGGGGAGAGCTGCTCAGCGTACAGGCTGTAGATGGTCAAACAGATGGAGGACTCCTCTGAGTCTTTTACAAGACACCTGCCTGTGTCTAAATGGCAGCAGAAAGTCAGGACTGTCCCTTAACGTGACATCTGTGTCCCTGAATTTATAACTGCCACACCACGAGATCGCACGTGCTGGGATACCCGGTGCCTCTGCTTGGACGCATACCTGACTATCATTATGAAATTCACGTGTGCCAGAGCTTGAGAGAGAAATGATTAAATGGCATTATACACCCACCACTAACTGCTCATGGCAGGATGGGGGATTTTTGAGTGGCTGGCAGAATATGATTATAGTCTAAGTGAAACAGATTTGGTAGAATAGTTTCAATTATGTACCTAAAGAAAGGTTCTGGACTGAATACAGCCTTATCAAATGCAGTTCACTGAGTCTGAAAGCAGCTGTAAATTCAGTGGAACTAGGAACTGCAAACCATGTAATTTGAAAATGTTCATCATCCAGTACACCCTGCAGATTACAGACAAGGGCCATTTTAGTTAAACAAGTAACTCAAAAATGTGTCAAAATGATGGCTAAACACAAAGGGGTGAAACAATTTTTGTTGTTACCTTTCACATTAAAAGCCCCACACTTAAGTGCAAACACTTGCGGTGATGTGAGGCACAAAGTTGAACAGCTCCCATTGTATTTACTCCTAGGTCCCATAAATTTTTGCTATTGTAAGTGGTGCAAAGACAGAAATAGACATGATGAAACACAAAAATGTGCAAAACCTGCCAAGCTCTCTCCCTTGCTTACAGTCTTCCTTGGCTTACTGTAAAACATATGCTGCTGTAAAACTGTTAGGAGCCCCTTAGGATCTCTCAGTCCAGCAAATTAGCAACCTGTGCCACCCCTTGTATATGAAAAGACGTAAGAGTCCTGCAAGAAGCCTTAACGGAGGGAGCAGTCAGAGTGCAGGAGATAGAAGGAGCAGAGAAGGAGAAGGGAAACTCCTATCGAGGTTTCCAAAGGGGAAGTTTCCTACTAACATCGTCGTATTCATCTGGAAGGAAAAAAAGGCTCTAGAGATCTTATACAGACGTCTTCTAAGAATGTGGCCTTTGTTTTAATTCCAGCAGGGAAGCTAATTTGCAGACGATCCGTAGGCCACTGGTGAACTAAGGCTTTCTGGCTGCGTAAGTTGAGGGAAGCGCAAAGGGATTGCATACCTCCGTAGTACCTCCAGTAAGGCCCTAATGAGGACTGAAAGTTCTGAAAGCTACCAGTTCAATGGAAATGCTCACAGTGTAATAGGGATGTGTCGGATTTAGAAATATAGTCAACCCTTTGAGTGCATCACCCTCAATTATGCCTGAAAGGCTGTAAATCATTTCATAGTGACATCGAATTGGTTACTTCATAGAAGTCCTTTCAAGTATGCTGAGGATTTTATAGAAATGCTGTGACCACAGACTAGAAATCTACATAGGGAATTTACTTGCTGGAGATTTTTGCATCTCACCATGAGGACAGCCTGCTCTGCAGGTTGAAGCAGAGCAGAAAAAGGGGTCATAGAAAATTCTCTTTAAACTTTTCTCTTCAGACTACAAATATGAAGCCTCTGCATTTCTCTAGGTGTGATAGTTCCCTGTGTAGGATAAAAATTCAGTGCCCTTCCCCTTCCCTGCACATTGGCCCTTCTTATTCTAGTCGCTAGCTCTCTGATGTTGATGCTTTGCAGCAAACTGTGTAACAGCATGGGTATTAGCAACCTATGGTCAATTAGCCAGACCTGCTTTACTTGATTATATTCATTAGATGCATAAATTCAGTTTTTTCAAGATGAAAAATTAGACAGTATTTGTATGTGAAGTCAGTATCTTATATTAGCTTTATTCCTACTTCCAAGTTTTTTAATTTTTTTCTGTGATATTTTTCACCACAAATTACAAATCGTAATAAATCTGCTTTGTCCTCTTTATGTCCTATAAAATGGAAGGTTTAGTTTAGAGACCTTTTCACGAGATAGCTGGGTCTCTTATCTACTACGCTTTTTGAACTCCTGCTCACTGCCTCTTCAGAAGTCTTTGCTACCAGATGTGGCACTCCCAAAGGCAATTCCTTTGGGAAAGGAACTACAGAGAAAGCAGAACAGGTTGCTTGACTGTACCAAATTCATCCATAGTCAGTGCTTATGAAAAATAAAACACAGTTCCTCCTGCTCATAGCATTCAGTGTAATAATCAGCTGTTTCTATTCAAATAAAAAAAAATCCTCTGAAGTATTCATGCACTAGCCACATTTTGGCTAGTGTTAGTGGGTTTTTGATTCTTTCCTTTAAGAAAGTGGAAATCAGAATTGTTAAGTGTTTCCAGAAAAAAATTATCTCAGTTTAGTCCTAAGTTTCTCATTATAGCACCTCCTGCTAGAGTATTTATTCTGTGTACTGGTTTGTGAGTAAGACTGGCAAAGGCATAATATGATACAATAATTGGAAACAAGGAGTTGCACAGATTCAGACTAGATATAAGAGTGTATTTAAAAGTGAAGATAATTAAGCTTTGGAGCTTTTTACATGGGGCTTGATGGAGCATGACCTTACAAAAGATGTAGACACTGCAAACTCTTAGATATTTGCTGCCCCTTTCAGTATAATCCTGCGTCCTGTGCTGGACATCACTGTGGCTGGAAGGAGGTATGGGCTTCACGATGGGCTGAGTAGCCTGGCCAGTGAGAGAGTGAGAAATTTCTTCCATGCACACTCGTGGTCATTTCCTCACTAAATCTTAAACCATTTGCTTTTGGTGCCCTCTCTGCTCCATAGGAGAGACGAGAACTTTCCATCTAGGCCGCACCTGTAAGCTGAAGGACGTAATTTACACTTTGGTAAATTAAATGGCCCTGGGCCAACTAGGGTGGGATGGAGTACACCTTGATGCTCCCTTTTCCAAAGCAGAGGCTCTGGGTACACTGCTGTTTGTTGGGAATGATGTTTGGGAATTGCTTGGGAGAGTGTTAATTAGCCAAAAGCAAGCCCAGGACCACATGACTGCTTAGGAATGACTATCCTTGGGCACTGTTTGATTTAGTAGTATAGATGTAGCTTCAGAGTCAGGAGTCCAAAACATCTTCTGAGAAGACATCTCATAGCTGACATTAAATGCTTCAGTAGCTGAATTGTGAAACCTCAGGGATAAGAAAGGTTGCTGGTTCTGCCCCAGGGAAAATTACCAGGACAGCAATAATTTAGTTTTAATATTTTGTCCATCCTCTTCTCCTCCGAGTGACAGATGGCATGATAGCTCACTTGGTCAAGCACTAAAGGAGCTGCTGAGAAACCTGCTTTGTATTTTTTTTCTTCTGTCAAAAGACTCTTCTCTCACCAAGCTCTAGGCTGCTTGGTGAGTGGAGATGAACACTGGCAAAGCAATGAGACTGTGAGGAAAAAAACCTAGATTCACTGGAGAGTGAAGTCTCTATTTGAAGTATTATTTTGCATCTAAAAAGAAAAAGTTTGGGAGAAATAAGGTCTCTTGAGGACTATGGGCTACATCAGTAAGGAGTTTCAATTTGGGATTTAAGTACCTTTCCTGTTATAGGCAGCTAAGATCCGGTCTTCATGGATTTTACGTTGCTTGAAATACTATATTAAGTTCGGAAGGTAACACTTTAAAACTCCGCAAGAAAAGAGATGATATGGGGAATGACAGAATGACAGTTAATGAAATTGAGATAACGGACAAAGAGAAAAGTTAGTTCTGCTGGCTAGTTTAAGTGCAGTGATAAGTTCAGAAGAGAAAATGGATAAAATTTGATACTAAGAAGAGAATAAATCAATAAAAGGCACCTAAAATGTAGACTGGTGGTTATTCAGACAATTTCACAGCTGCAGATGTCATAGTTACACATTATATAAAGAATTAAGTGTGGATGTTCAAGTCAGCACTGTTATGCTGTGGTCTCTTCAATCTCTCAAAAGCCTTTTGAAGTCATCATGATACAGAGCTCACTTACCTAGCTCATAGTAGATTAGATTAATATGCACAGTGGCCAAGATACATTTCTTCAGAAGAATAATAGTAGTAAACAGAATGAAGTGGACTTGGTGATACTTTAGTCTAGCTAACAGTGTGGTTTTTTACAACGCAAAGAACTGTGGAAAGATCCAAGGCATCATCTCACTTGTAGTATTGCACACTGAGATAGTGAGTGTGGTACCAGTGTGGAAAATACACCCCTTCTTACTAATGTGAGATTGCTTAATTAATCTTCTAGAGCTGAAATGAGCTAGTATTCATCTTTGTCTCTACGGGTAAACCAGTTTCTCAAATAGGTTCATCTTGCCTATATAATAATAACAGACTAAAATTTCAAATCCCAGTCCAATATGGCACTTAAGTACAGAGAAATGTTGGTTCACCACCAAGCTGCCAGACGTTGTAGTTAACAGAACAGAGATTTGCGCTTAAGCCAAATTAAAGACAGAGTTTTGAAGCAGTGGCAGCTCTGCCTTGGCATTGGAGACCGTTAATGCTGGCTTCGGTGCAGATGTGGGCCTATTCTGAAAATACATAATTTAACTGAGGATAATTTCTGATGTTACTTCAACAGGAGGGTTTTGGTAGTGTCTCCACTTGATTAGCCATTTGTGCATTTCATAAGGCTTATCTCTGGACATGATATATCTGGGGCAATTTCTTTCTCTGTCCAAGGAACCTTCAAGGATACAATAGAACACTTTTTTAGGTAATGATATTCTTTCTTTGGATAAACGCTGTGAGTCCCAGGAAAGAGGAACGGCAGTATGAAATGGTTCATAGTCTCACTTAAAAAAGAAGGCATATGTTACTGGTCTGTATCTGCTTTTAAAAAGACCTGGAAAGAACCAATGCTGTTGCAAAGAGCACACTGTGTAAGTAAGGTTTCTCTGCGATAGAGCTGACACAAGATACTCTTCGAATTGTACACCACAAGAATCAGGAAAGTTTTGGGCTTCTTGTGGAGTACCTGGTATGACAAACCTTGGCTGAGCTTAGGACGATCCAGGACTGGAAATATATCTTGTCAGTTCTTAGAAATACAATGGAGATTTTAAACGTCATTTGGAAAGAGGAACAGTTAAGCTACTTCACAGCACAATGCTATAAAGTGCTCTGGGGGTTAGATAATTGCCAGGGAAACTGCATTGATTGCACAGTGATTACATCAGTCACCAGATACATAAAGGTGTGACAAGCTGAACTGCAGGGTGATATGGCTTGAATGATTTAGTCCTGATAAACAGAGAGGAAATGATAGCACTCAAATGAACGAGTGCTGCTGGTTAAATTTTTTTTTCTTTGCTCTTTAACTGAGATCACAATTTATTTTCTAGTAAAAATAATAAATACATCCAGTTGTTCCCCAGCAAGTTTAGAAGAAAGAAAAAATGCATTCTGGCAGAGAAAAATAAGTAGTTTTGTTTTGTTTTGTTTACACTAAAATACTGTGGATGTCCTAAAGCTATACAGATGAATATAAACATCACATGCGCTTGCATGATTTATATGTTACTGCAAGTAGTAAGGTCCCAATAAAAGTGGTAAGTGTGACTGTATGTTTCTGAGAGCTGAGGTTAGAGAATAATGTGATATTGATAGCTTGTAAAACATGATATCCCTTTTGAATGCTGCCTGCCTCCTGAGAGCCTTCGCAGAAGGCTGTCATTATTACCCAGCCAAGCAGCCCCTTCGTCAGCCCTCTCTTTTTCTACGTGCCTGTCCGAATCGTTTGCCAAATCATCTTCTGGTGTTCCCCTCCCATTGCGACGAAAACCATGGTTAGAGCGTCCCCACCGAGCGTGTTAAGTAGCATGCAAGAATTGCATGTGGTAGTAGTGAAGGTTTACCTGCCTCTGTCATTGGACTCTATGCCTGTAATGTCTGGGTATTGGCGTTAGTGCATATCATATGCAACGTGGAAATGAAGATGAAGTTAAAAGAGAACTAAGAATGCTTTTACAGAAGCTTCTTTTACCTGAAAATTCATAAAATATTGTTATATATCAGATTGTTTACCACTCTCTTAATCTGAGGTTGTAAAGCTTTTCAAAGAAGCTGGTGGAAGACAACAGTACTGTGCTTGCTGTGTGGTCTCTTTCACATGGGGATGTCTGCATAGCTGAAGAAAGCAGGTTATTGGCTGTTTGCTGCCTACAGGGAAGCTACTGAGTTGCGTGTGAAATGGTGGTGTGTACGCAGTTTATTTTCAAAGAAAAGGTTTAATATTTAGTTTCTGAAAAGAGGTGGAAACACTGCTGAAAAGCACACTGAGAGTAGGCTGTGAAGATCAGTATATATTTGCAAGATACTGTTAGGTCTCTGGTAGGACTCTTTCCATGTGAAATGTAAATGACTTACATAAATTTCTTGTGGTTACTTACACATACAGATGAGCTCAGTATAAGCGCGGATCTTGAATGTTGTGATACGTTTTTCTGTTTCCAACCCTAAACTCTCCTCAGCGGAGAGAGGGATTCAGAGGTGACTCGCCTCAGAGGCGCATGCATATTACAGAACTGCTTTTTCACTCTTCCTATCTGAACAAAACCTTTAATTCTTGCAGTGGATCTCTGTTCTGAGATGTTCTACTGAGGCAGAAAATTTGATTTGGTATAGGAGACATGTCTTCAGCAGCATTTGCAAGGATTGTGACAATTTTGCAGAACTGCCAAACTTGTTACGTAGAGCCGCAGGCACTATTTAACACTCAGCTCTTATGTAGCTTTTTCACCTCTAGAATTCGCATGAAAGAGTGCTAGTTTGGTTTTTAGAATTTAGAGAATTCTACTCTAAAAGGAGAAAAAATGACTTGTTGAGGTGGCCTGGTAAGTAGTGCTGAAATGAAAACACAGTCGGATTGATAGTCCTCTGTCTAATTGAATACTGAAAGATTGGTCCATCCCGTTTGGATCCGTATTTAGACCCCCTGCATTGCCAGTGAGCAAAAGAAGTTTCTTCTTTCTCTCTCATGAGTCTTGCATGTAGCAAGTCATCATCCATAGAAAAAATGCACTCAGAGTGCACAGTATAGTGATTTTATTGTTATTTATGGATTTGCATAAATGAGCTGCATCCTAAATATCCATTTTCTTTCTGTTCCGCTGCAAAGTTTCCCATAGTGGCTTAGAACACGGGTGCTTTCACAACTACTCTGGCAAGCAAAGCCTTCTGAGAAAATCTCCGTTGCACTCCTGAGGCAAGGTTAGCTGTTGAGTTGTTGGATTTTTTTTTTTTAAAGCATTATTTAATCCAGTTTTGGATCATTGTGCTTTTTTATAACGCTGCAAGCAAGTAACTAGGTGAAGTGTATCTATGACTCTGAAGAATGATTTAAAAATATGATGTTAGGCAATATGGAATAGCAACTTAATATATAAATTGAGCTTTTAATTCTGCTGTGTTATTAGCCAATCACATAATTAAAAACAATACTGAAGTGAATAAAGGAAGTCAATACTTACTGCCAAGATGATCAAAACTTATAACCACTTCTGCAATTACACTGATGGATAGTACATATTCTCCGAATCATAAATTTTTTTAAAAGAAGACTTGACAAATATGTTTATGCACTAATTTGATTATAGATCTGCGCATAAATTCCTGGTTTGTTTCTTTTGTTTCTGCAGTCCTCCTGGAGTTGTGTTTCATATGAGGGTTTTTTATTTTTACTATCATGGGCCATGGGCACCCTTCATAGAAACTGTAACTCTCTCTAGCTAATTAAATTGCATGACCTATTTTCAGTTAAAAGGTTGTAGAATAAAATCCTATCTTCTGGTAAATGTTAATAAGTTACAAGCTGCTTAGCATTCTATAAAAGTATAAGTTACTTTTTAAAATCCCATTCAGAGAGAAAAAAGTCTTTATATAAATGATGAATGATAGTATCTTCTTTTCCCACCCTTTCCCCCTCTTTTTTTATGTATTCATTTGGATATTTAGTATTATATTCATCATAGGCTTCTGCCTCCATCCGTAGTATATGAGCTCGTGTTTTGTTCAAGGACAAGTAAAAGGATCCTTCATTATTCAAATACCAAGAGACAGTGAGCAGCATGTATAGAACGGACTATTACATTTTTCCTTTTTAATGTGAGGCCAGGTATAGCGTCCTTTGTACTAGATTGCTGTGTCAATAACTCTTCTGGCTGAGTCTTTCCTGCATCCCCCTGTTGATGAGAAAATTTTAAATTGCAAGAGGTAGTATGTAAATTTTTTCTGAAGAAACTAATACCAAGCTTGAACATTAGCTAAAAGATTAAATAATCTGATGTCCAGAATGATCAAGGCTTCACAAACTCTATGGAGAAGCAAAGTGAGGTTTCAGGGCAGTAGAAGAGTTTCTCTGTAGCCCCTTCTCTACCATCTTCTTATCATGTTTTGGAGCGGTAAAGCTTAGTCATAGTTCCAGTAGAGCGGCACAATCTGAACATGCGTTTTGTTTTTCCCCTCCTGTTGCAAAGGATGCTTTCCTGCAGCCAGGCCCCGGCACTTTCGGGCTTCTGCCTGGCGGGTCAGGAGGCTGCAGAGGAAAACGGCCTTTTTCTGTCGGCTGATCATTCAGTAAATGCCAGAATGATGTTTTACACAAACCCCGCTGCCCATGCTGGAGTCACTGGACCAGCCTTTCAATAGTCAGGAAGCATAGCTCTGTCTCTGGCATGTTCTTGCAAAAGGGAGCGCTACCGCCTGTCCTTGACATTTAAATCAACTGATTGTTAGCAAAAGTGCTCCAGGGGATTTCAATTATCCTATGGCTAATATGTAGAGAAAAAAAAATCTCCTGGTACTTAAAAAAGGAAGTGTCTCAAAAAAGAGCTATATACATGATGTGAGCTGTACACATGATCTGGAGAGCATGCCCACAGTTGTGGTAGAAAGAAGTTTAATCCAAGAAGCTTAGAAATAAGTTGCAGGTCTTTACGACCTCCTATTCCAAGTGTAGACAGCTCTTTCATCTGGCAGAAAATGTCAGGAGAGACTCAATGGCTAGAAGGTAAAGCTAGACTAGGTCACAAATTTTTAAGCGCGTGGATAATTAACTACTGAAACAGTCTACTTAGGGACTTGGTGGTCTTTTCATCACTTGCAGTCGCTAAGCAAAGGCTGGGTTTCTATCAGAAATTTATCCTGTAGTTAGAGTTTTGATGAAGAAATTACTCTGTGACTTTCTGTGCTCTGTGTTGTACAGAATGTGAGCCCATATGATCATGATGGTCCCCTCTGGCCTTAAAATCCATTATGCTATTCTTGATTAATTAACTTCATCAAATGCCACAAAGGGATGAGGGAAGACTTACAGATCCCAAATCACTTGTGGGTTCCAACTGGCAGCTGAAAACTGGCAAAGTTCTACAGATACCTTGGCAAAGCTTTATTATCCTTAGGTACTTAGATATATATTCCAATACCCTTTGGGGGATGTAATTAGACCTATGTATTCCAACACAGAGGCACATCCTGAACATACCTACGAAGTTACAGTATACTTTGCTATTTAGATATTTTCACATAAATGTTAACACTTTTGAACATGATCCTACCTAAAAATGCTGACTTCTTAATCACATTAAGATGCTTAATATCTCACAATAATCTTAGTTTTGGACAAGACTGAACCCTTGGTTAAATACTTAGCTGTCATCTATCTGCCTTTCTGGTATTTTTAGTACGTATGTACACACAACAGCAATATATAGCAATATCTATCCAATGAAGTGTATGTAAGGTATTTCCTTGCAAATACAGGAAGCGATGACCTGAAAGACCTTATTAAGCTAAAAAGAGTGCTGCATGCTGTTGTGATACATCTTGGATGTGAAAATACTTTCAAGGAAGTAATTTTGTTTCCCTTCATAATTGAGTTACATCCACTTTATCAGTTAAGAAATTAAGTCATTCTGAGACAGGAAATAAACACTGAGAACTTATCTGAAAATGCCTTAGGCAATGAGGGTTTTTTTTTTTTTCCTTATAGACAGATACTGACTTTCCTGAGTTACTTTAGCATGGATGGAAAAGGTTGCCCTAGGGAGGAAAGGGAGGCAAAGTGTTGAGAACAGAGGGTGTGCCACACGTATTCCCCGAGGAGGGCCGGCTCGGCACGCGCAGCTCCTTGGAGGTGCCAAGGCAGCTCCAGAGGCCATGAAACAGGAGCATGACCGAGGCTGCCAGAGCCCCTGGCCCAGTAATGAACAAATGAACAGAAGAATTAACAAATGAACAGAAGGATTTCACATTTTAATAATACTTCACTTTTCTGAGATAGTTCGCCTCTTCTATCTAGTCCTGTCTTTGACTCATATATGAATTAATGTTCCAGTTATAAATTCTCCTCATTTCACATATGGTTAAAAATATATTCTTCTTCTTTCATATTTTTAAACTACTTATTTTCTACTGGCAGTGTGATCAAAATTACAGAGTGGTTTATCAGTTCTCATGTTCTTTAACTTCTAGTTTTCCAGTGGAAGAAAGGGAGGTTCTTGTGAATTGCGGGGGGGGGGGGGGAGGGCAAGCGAGGGTAGAGTAATTGAGTGATTTTGTTTTATTAAACGAAGAAAACTTCTTTTGAACAAAGATTTTGATACTTGGTCTCTGACCAGTCCTTTCTGAAGTACATCTAATGCTGCTCAGTTCTGAGTTTCTTCAATCCCTTTTTTTACTGCCATCTTGAATTTTCTGTTTTATCACACCTCTACTGTTTTTAGTTACTGACTTGTAACTAGTCTTGAGGTAATTATTTTATCTCTTAATACAAAATTCCCACTTATTTTCTCTTGTCTTTTAAGATCTCTAAAATGCAGGATACTTCCAGAATGTTTGTATGTCCACTCTTAGCATCATAAAAACCTAAGAGTAGCAAATATCATGAGGCAAAGTCTTAATATACATTTTGTTTGGCAAAGTCTGATTTTAAGGTATTTCGATGACTCTACAAGGCATTTCCTCTAATAGCACTTCTCATTTTGAGAAGAGATTTATCCAGGGTGTCCAAAGGATTACTGTGTCATCTGCTTATGGTATTAAATTTGATGGTGAGCACTCTTTCAGCATGCCATAAAAGAGAAAAATTGATCTAAGGACAGACCCACATGACACACCAGTTTCAACTGAACTAATTTCCTCCTGAGTTCCTCAGATTAAGCTTCCTTGGAGGCTGTTTAGAAAAAAAACTTCAACCATTTGGTTTCATTATCAGACAGTCCAAGTTTTGTCCTTTAGCTCAGAAAACAGAACAACATTGTCAGTGTTAGTTTTATAGCCAGTACTGTACCTAGGATATACAAACATAACACATTTTTAATATTGCATGTGACTTGGAATCATAGAAAAATTCAGATTGGAAGGGACCTCAGGAGGTCTGTAGTCCAGCCTCGTGCTCACAGCAGGAACAGTACTGAATTCAGACCAGGAGGCTCAGGGCTTTATCCAGTTGGATCCCAAAACCCTGCAAGAATGGAGACTGGACAACCTCTCTGGGCAACCTGTTCCAATGTTTAATTATCTTCATAGTGAACTTTTTTTTTTCCCGTATAGCCAAACTTCTAACTTTAGTGGTGTTTTTTATAGTCAGATCACACAGACCCCAGTAAGACTTCAGTTGTGAAACAGGAATAATGTTTTGTGAAGTCACTGTTGCCATGTGATTTCACTGCAATAGTACAGATCATATTATTTACAGATTTAGGCAACATAGAGGATAGATATTGGTTAGATATGAGAAATGATATGGTAAGAATGTGATTAAGAATTTCAATGAATTTTGTTTTCTGTTAGCAAATTCTGACAGTGTGCTTTGGAACAAAATTTTTACAGGTAGAATTATTTCCTTAACTTTCCTATTTGGACACTTTTACATAGCAGAAAAGCACTGCTTGAAACAAGATTTTCCTCAGCACAGGAAGGCAGGGATAGTGTACAAGGAACAGCCTGAAGCAAAAAAAAAGGTCAAAAATGAAACAAAAATTCAAAAAAAAATATAAATTGACTGACCCAATCAGAATTCTTCCTTTACTTTTAATTTATAAAATTGTATTACATTTCAACTTTTTTGGAGAAATCAAGAAATGAAAACATTGAAAGCCACTCACAGGTTATTTCTTTCTCACTTTAGGAGTAACTCCTTCGCATTATATAGGTTTTAAGACAAGAGGCTGTCTATATCCATCTTTTTTCATCCATCTGTCATTCATAAGGCTATTCCTTACTACAGAGCAGCTCTTTACTGGCAGCTGAAATAGTATGAGCAATGCTAATGAAATGGCATGGTGAAGCACCATGTAGATCAAGCAGTACTTTTTTTGCATTTACCAACAAGCATAATTGAATATTAACACATTACAGAATAACTGCTGTACTGGTGACAGTCAGTGTCTGGCCAAGTCCGAGTCCCGCACGGTTACCATTTTGTGTTGCACACACAACATCAAGAAGTCACCCCATCCTGCGCTGTCTTCAAAAATTAGTGGCAAATTGAGCAGGAACTAAAAAGTAGTTACAAAAACTGAGAGATAAACATATAAAATCAGACGGATGCAGACTTTGCTTCCAAGAAATAGGAAGAGGGGGTAAAATCTGTTTATAGCACAACAGACCTGAGAACAAATTTATTGCGTGGACCAAACAGATTAAGACTCTCCCAGAAATACGTGGTCAAGTTGATTTTGCTCTACGGAGATCTATCTAGGAGATAGAAATTCCCTTCACAGCATAGCTGAAGAATTTATTTTGATTCTTTAGGTTGTTTTAGCATGCTAAATCTGTTCTCCTTTCTCTCCTTGTTCATCTGCTCAGAAACATCTTTCATTTTTTATTTGAAGTCAGCTCGTGTTCAAACTTGGGAATCAGGGCTAAATGGAGATGGGATCACTTGAAATGATGACTGAAGCTTAAACGTACGTCTGAGGCATTAGCAGAGGTTTACTGAATACTTTCAAGCAGACCTGAGCCACTTTGGAAATCAGGCCGGAAATCCCATTTTGGCTTGGTGCCAAAAAAGCCAAGTTTTTTTTTTTTTTTATGTATAGAACCTCTTGCAGTCACATTCAGCTGAAGCTCAGATGCACAAAGAAAGCTGAAATTGAAAAAGAACACAGCGTTTACTTTGTAAACTTCCAAAGAATAGGTAAAAGTGGCTTAACATTATATGTTCTTTTTTTATTCAATTTTTATTATTCCTGATCAAAAGAAAAGACCCGACCTCCCTGATAATGTCCAATTTCTAAATGCGTTTACTGCAGACATAGCATACATTTATAAAAGTACAGATCAAATGCATGGTTGTCTCGTTTAGATAACTGCAATGAAAGGAAACAGTCTGGATAAGAACTAGACTTTCTTCAGACTTTGTATGGATAAAATACTTCAGATTCTAGTCCATTGAGTGCATGTTTCTGAACAACCATAAATAACTATGCTCCTGATGCTTTTCTGCACAGCCAGACCTGCAGTGGCTGCATGATATCCACCGATTCAAAGAGTGGGTACAGGCTTTTTGGGGGGGTTAGAAAAAGCTGGCACTATAAAGGTTTCAGCAGCAGCAAAATGTACAGCTCTACAAAAGGACAGAAATAACAAACCAAATAGCTGAAACAGCTATTGAAAAAATGACTATTAGGTAGTAAAAAACAGTCATAAAAAGAAGGCTCTAGTAAGTATTGTGCACTAAGGCATCATAAGAAGCATCTTTATCCAAATAAAACCCATTTATGAGATTACTTATACTCTAATCTAGCCTTCTAAAATTTAGCCGGATAATACACAGAACAGATCAGTTATTTCTGTTTACAGAAAGTTTAAATTCTGGCTTTCTTTCATGTAATAGAAATTAATTCAACATAGGATCAAACTCACAGTTTGATGGGCAGCCCATGCCACAGTATATTGAAAAGACAGCTACAGCACTTGCCATTCTGCAGCCGCTGCTGCCCTAAGGTACCGAGTGCATGCCGTAAGGAAGAACCTAACCATTTCCTAGATACTTCTTTCCTAAACTAGTCTGGTACTGCAGATTAACTTAATCTAGCTGTTCTACTCCAGGCCTCCCTTCACATGAACACAGCACGAACCTAACTGTGCTTAGGCACTTGGTGGAGGACGATGGTCTTCTCGTTTTCTGTTGCTTTTCCCACCTGTTCAAGATGTGGGATTGGATTTACTGCTAGGGTTACTCTTCCCTGGTCCACTGTTTAGTCCTTATGCTGGCAGTATGTCAGTTATTACAACCTGCATCACGCTAATTCAGGCTGGTTACTTCCATGTTTTGTTTTACTTTCTTCCAGAGGGAAAAAGTACATATATTTGCCTATTCCAGATAAGTGAGGAAAAGAAAATGTAAAATTTCTCTGGCTGTTCAGAGAAAGCATTGTAATTTTTTTTCTATCTATTTGGGGCAAATTTCTGTCCCTTTCATCCAATAAACTTCTTGAAAATTCAGCTAAATTTTATTTTGGACTTAAATCAGAGTAAATAAGGTCAAGTTCTGGCACGCTGGTACAAATATGAATGCTCTGCAGTTGCAAACCCAGAGAGAATATACTGTATTAATTTATGCTGCAGGAAAAAGACACATGTTGAGATCCATACTGAAAGGGTAGGAGAATAGTCCTTGATGAGGCACAGTTTGGAGGGAAAGGCAATTTGATTTTCTTAGTCCAAAGAACATGAGTGGAAAAACTGGACAGCTCTTGGGGCACAAAAGCCCTTCTTCAGATCTGAAGCAGAAGCTGTGAAAATATCCAATTATTTCAGACTTGAGGAAGAGGCTGTGCGCTCAGAAAATTGTCCTGTTTGTCTAATACATGGAATTCGTTCTGTCTGTAAATCTTGTCTGCTTATATCAGGTGGAACTACACTACTACTTTCTCTTAGCAGGGACAGATTAAAACAAAAATTAAAAAAACTCAGATACCATGGTGATAGGGTCACTTAGAAATGTAAATAGGAAGGAGGTATCTCCTTCCCATAGGAATAAGAAATAGGAAGGTGTAACTGATTATCTACTGTTAACTGACTAGGAGTCTAGTAGAGGTTTACTACCTAAAGTGCTTTTTACCTTTTCTTTATTAAGATTTTCCACTAAACTAGTTGGTCTAAACATGCTATGGCGAGTGCTGCTTTAACATTGCAAATATTTCAGGATTCTTTTTTCTTTTAAGGAAGTGCATCCAAAGTGTTTGGCCAAGCTACATGCACTGCTTGTTTTCTTACATTTTCTGCTTTGTTCTTGCATTAAAAATTAATCATATTTCACATAATCATCTTGAATTTAGATTTGGATTGGAAAACTAATATCATATATGAGTATGGGTACCTGTGAAGGAGCTATAATAGCCATTTATAAGCAGTTAGTGATTTAGAGAAGTGATTCTTCTAGCTGGAATGCCTGCAGCTTGAAGGCTTAATTTCAGTATTAAACCTTGTCTTAATCTAGCCAAAATAATCTCTCCTTGCCACTAACGAAATATCAGCAGAAAGATAAAGCATGTCAGTGAAGAACAGCCAGATTACTAAAACAATAAGGAATCTTAAGCTTCTTATTGAAATCATATTCTAAAATCAAGCCATGAAAAATATAAAACGTTCTTTTAAAAATGTTAGAAATAATTCCTCCTGACACTTTGATAATCATTTTCCTTTTCATTAGACTTTCAGATGATTTGACAAATATGCCAACAATTTCTTGTTCTCCTTTGATCTCCAGTATGGCTTTAGAGGGATGGATTATTTTGAACCTTAAGCATTAGGTTCTTGATTTCTAGCTGATTTTACTCAATAGAAATTATGTACATGAATGAATGTAAGCACAGTATATATATACAAGTTCTCCATGCTTATATATGTACACATTGGTAGAAAGGAGTCAGAAAAAAATATGTGATGGTGTAAGAAGGCATCTAATTTTGTTCTTGTGGGTTTGGAATAGATGTACTAGTCCTGATTGACAAATAGTGCTGAAAAAAGCCCTCAGATCTTGCCTCTCATGTTTCTAACGTATGCCGCACAGGCTATAAAAATATTTTTAAGAAAGTTCTCAATGGTTCTCAGGTTGTTCTTGCTGTATGCCTCCTTGCCGTACTTTCCCTTGATCTATCAGCACAGCAGTGATTAGTTAGAGGGGCTTGGCCTAGAAACTGAAAACCGGTTGGTAGGAGAATCATGCTCTCAAAACTATAAAGAATGAACCTCAGCTATAAAACAAATTCTCTAATCTGATATCTAACGAACATGCTCTTTATAAAAACTGCAGATTGATGGAAAAGAGTTATTCAGATGGAAAAGGGCATGCAGCTGCATTTCCCCATTGTAGCAGGTGGCTGCAGATGACCTAGAGATATCTCCTACCAACTGATCCACTTACATGAAAGATATCAAGTTTCGGGGGAACTGAAAAGGATCCTTTCATTGTCGTCACCTAGACTGGCCCATTTATAAAGGGCTGCAGTAATCTACAAAAAATGAACAACAGAGATGTTGTTCTTGAAATGGTGGCACCCAGGAGAGAAGGTGAAAGAGTTTTGAAACCTACCCCAGAAAGTGTAGTATCTTGATTACTCGCTAAAGATTGGCTTTGTTACGGTTTTCATTACTGGTTTTGCACGCGTCCCTGTCCCTCGCCCCGTGCTGTAGTTGCAGCAGCAGCATCTCCAAGCAGACAGCCCTAATTAGAAGTCCTCTGCTATGTCATTGCCTGCTCGCTCCCACGATACAGCTGGAAATAACAAGAGTAAGCTGTAGCTGAGGTATAGCTGCACTAGGCAGATCTTACAACCATTCCAGTATTAGCTCAGAGCCTAGATCTGTCTTCTGGCGATGACTGTATTTATCCTCTCAACTACCATGTCAGGAAAGAGCCAGATAATAGCCTACAGGGAACCTCTCTTTGTGCACCCTGCCAACCAAGGGAGACTTCAAGACCAAAGATGGACCAAAAGAGTGAAAAAGGCACACGCAATGACATGGTCTCATTCCTCGCTCAGGCAGCCATTACACAGCTGGGGATTATGAGCCAGGGCCTGGAGACAACTCTAGTACATGGAGTTGGAGAAATACCAGATTTTAGGGGTTAGTGAGTTTAGTTTCCCTGTGTAATATCAGCACCTGGCTGCATATTTGGGGGAAACCCACCTATATCTGCTTTTGAAAACACAAATTGTTGAACAGAGTTCAAAGCGAACTGCAACACGTTCTGAAACGCCGTACAGCAGCAAATGTAAATGTGTGTATGTGTGTGAGGGGAGGGCGTATGCTACACAGAAGTGCATGTACCTTTCATGGATATATTTCCACTAGAATATCTTAATGAGTAAAACAAAAACTTGTTTGTGTTGATGAGCAGGAAATGTATTTTATTTTTTGTCCATCAAGATCTTCCATGCTTATAATGTCTCTGCATGTTAGGCCTTTCTTACCAATCACGAGCATCTTTAAGCTCTCAGCTGCACTGATTTGTCAAATTAATCAGAGCAAGGTTAGGTTTTGACTTTATTATCCTTGTTTTCGGGTAAATGCGATAGTAAAATCTACTACTTTTATTGCCTTGAATAGCTGAACAAGATTTTTAAATGCTAAAAATAGGAAGTTATGTGATGCCTATTCATTTGAATCTAGAAGGAGTACCTTAGGGATGGGTTAATATTTAATATTGGTTTAAGGATTTAATGAGTGAATTCTAATTATAGTTTGAATTACTGAAAATACTGGCTCAACCAAGTACTAGCAGCTGTACAACCTTTCAAAGTATTCAGGCTGATGGGGAAGTGATTGAAAAAGGCTTCATTTTAAGTACTTTTTACATTGAAACTGGGGAGTACTGCATAGGAATGGTCAAAATTTCGGCTATTATTGCTCAGTGCTAGCTGGAAATTAAGAATTGCTTAATTAAGGTAGCCTTACAGCCCTTGATATTTCAGGTGAGCATGCTGTGTGCCAAAAAGGTAGTCCTGGTCATCTCTTTGATGATTATAAGTTTCTGCTGAATTTGGCAGAGAGTTTAGGGCTAGAATAGTGATAGTAATGGCCCCCTTTCTTATGGAGAGGTGAGGCAGTTGCAATATCCTAAAAATGTGCCATCCCTGACCCAGTGGATTATGACACACCATTCTTATCTATGTCCTAGCGAGAGCTGAAATTATTAGTACCAGATGAAGCAGCATCACCAAAGCAGAGCTATTCCACTCTACAGCACCCGATAGCCTAATAACTTATTACGTTTGCACAGCGTCAAGCTAATGTGAACTTTGTGTTCTGAGTGAAATTAATCCTTTGTGCAATTGATGTGCAGCAACTACTATCTGCTGTTTGTGTTCTGAGGATTAGGAAACAAGCCCTGCAGGCTTCTGGCTATTTTTGGTGTATCCCAATATGTGCTTATCCGTAAGACGCTATTGCAGGCTATGTCCAATTATTTTCCGGTATTTCTTAGTCATTCTGTTCATGGCTATATTGTACAGATATGAATTATGTAGGATTTGTTCCTAATTTCACTCACAATCCATGTAACGTAGATGTTAGACTACCAATAAGGCAAGACTGACCAAAGTGAAATCCTGTTTAAGAAAAGAACCGCTTGGCTTTTGCTATCTCCTTTGACAAACAAACAAATAAAAAAAAAGAGGAGGAAAAAAAGAAAAAAAAACATTCCATTCCTGTCAGGGAGTATCTGATGTATTATAAATGAACTTCTCCTTTTTATTAATTAATCTTGACAATTTCTTTAGACTTATATGCCACTGCAGCATGTTCAGCTGATCATTGAACAGCCTCAGACCTGAAGTTCTCTTGAACAACTTTACTAAACTTGGAAGGTTACTTGAAAGGAAAAACTATGAAGAATGAAATAAAAGCTTAGTGAATAAAATAATATCCATGTGAAACAGCACTGTTCTGCATCAGCCTGAAAAACCATAAGACTTAAAATTGTACTGTCAAGCAAATCAGAGGAAAAATGACTCACCTAGAAATCTGTGCCTGAAGTATAAAGGCTCTATATACATTATCACATACATAATAATAAAACTGTGGAAAGAACATGTGCAAATGATGCATTTATCAGTAAAGTCCAGATTTAAGAATAGCACAACAAGGTTTGGGGGCAGTTTTGAGTCTTTTATTTTAGGCCTTCTCTCTTCATTTTACTTTTTCATCATTTATCCTTACTATTGAAAATATAAAAATTATTTAAGTTCTCTATTAAATACTGTAATCGTTCTACTGCGCCAAAAGATCGGAAAGGAAATTGTGCACACATTATTTTCTGGCAGATCTCATTGCCAGAGCTATGATAACAATACTGATAACATTATTAGAGTAAGTGGAATGTGACAGTACAATGCCAGACCTTCTTTCAGAAGCAGAGGATCAGGAGATATTCGTGTACCCAAGTGATAACAACAGTGTTTTTAAGAGAACATATTAGAATTAGTGAGGAAAAAAAAAAAGTCTGAAATTATTTCTTTTAAATAACCCACCAGAGCATCTACTGAATGAAAATGTTGCTGGTAAGTGGGAACCAGCTCTCTATCAAAGGCAAAGACCAGTTTGCTTAGCTGGGGAAGCTATAGAAACTCACTGCTTGATATTTCTGCAAGAATTGCAGGATAATAATATTTGACACTATCTTGCTTTCTAAACACACTGGTGTAACGAATGCCTAATTCCACTCTAACTTACATTGTCATATACAGTCTTCGGTGCGAATTTCTATTACTTCAGTTTGTATGACACGTTCTCTCTCTTTGGTGCCTGTTCTGTATTCACATGAGAGCTGCACTGTCTTGTGGAGCATCATTGACATCGGTGGGCTTCACAGGATGAAAAACATCTATACTGGGTTGGGTGCTGGATGGAACATATATTGTTATAAGTATTACTGTAGCAAAAGTATAGTAACTGTCATGGTTCAGCATCTCAGCACAATCCTTTAGGTGTGTAGAAATCACTGACCTCTCTGTTAGAAGTGCCACCAGGGATCTCCGTTTGTGCCAATTATGCAGATGGTTTTTATGAAGCGGACATCTGTCGATTAAAAGTTGGACTAAAACTAAAAACATGTTTTGCTTATGGTCATTAATCACCACTTGTTATCCTAGTTCAAGTTCAAATGAGCGATCAGCTCTCCAAAACCTTGTTCTTCTGCCCTGCTAATAGTAGGATTTCATCCTGTCCTGAGCATACACAACTGCTGGAGATGCCTTTCACTGGCTGCCGACTTCTTTGGGAGCAGAAACTACTAATTAAATGACTTCTATTGACTTGCATCCCACTGCACAGGGAGTAAAGATCAGCTTTGCTTTGTAGCCAGCGTTACCATCTTCCCCAAAGGACTTGAATTTTTTTTTTTTAACTTGTTGTTAATAAGGCAGAAATTACTTGTGTGGAAATGGCTTTAGAGAATACCAGGATTTTGCATACCACATGTCACAGTTTTGTAGCTGACCCCTTGTAGTGACACCTCACTTGCAGAGTACTGACTCTCGTACCCAGACAGACTTGCATATGAGCAAGATGGAAGATTTTATAGTAATTTAGAGAAACATTTGAAGAAAACATCTACTAGCAGATTGCTGTTCTGAAAATTAAAAAGTGAAGAAAGGAAAAAGCAGACCTCCTAAAATTAATTGATTTAGAATATTTTATAAAAAACAGTCTGCAGGAAATATTAATTTGTAAAAGGATATTTAAAATGGAAACTGGAGTTTTTCTCAAGTCTATAAATGATAAGGTTTCATTTTCTTTGGGTTTTTTTTTGAGCCATAAATTTTCATAGGGTTTTTTTGTCTAATAATTCTGGTGAAATATCTGCGTTACGTACTCTCTTGTAGTTTTTCTTTCATCTTTAGGCATCATTCTTAGTGTATCTTGCTGGCCTCAGATGTGGCTATATTGCAGGCCTGAAGCAACTTATTGGCTGTATAGTTGGTAATGCTCCACCCACTGATCACTTCGTAGCTCAGGTGGTCAATAGATTAAAATTTTAAAATAAGTGACCAAAGTAGTGATCTCTTAAAAACATGATTCCAAAAACTTTCTTAAATTGGTTAGGCAGGAAAAGATAGACCTCCTTGGGAATTATTTTGGATAACAGAGAACAGTCTTTGCCAAGATGCAGGAGAAATCTGTACTTGAATTTGCAGGAAATTTTTACTGGAGGTTTCTTTTGAGGTCTACTTAGAAATTCAGTTTTTTTTTTTCTCTGAATGGCTCTGTCTGTTTTGCCATTACTGAATGTTTATTCTTCATGCACCTGTAGTAAAGGGAGGAAATACAGGATTTAGCCTATTAAATGGCTTCTTCATCTTAATAAACTGTGGAGGCTTGTGCTGTGCAAAGGAGTCCCAAATAGTATGATTGCTAAAATAGTTACGGTTGCTGCTTCCTCTTGTCTAGCTGAAAGGAACAATCCCCCAAAGGCTAGGAGGCAGACCAGCTGGTATAATGGCACGTTTTCCACGTGCAGGTCCTCTGAAGCTCTGTACTGGCAGGGCACTGAACTGGTAAGTCTTGGAGACTCAGGCATTAGATCCCACCTCTGGCTTTTATGTGCAGTCTGGAGCATTAATTGGCATATTCTAATGCCTGCTCTGTTAATGAGGTGTGTGCAAAGGTGCAGATGTGTGCTCAAAAATGTCACTCCTGGACCTCAGCCAGATGGTTATGAACGAAAGCTCTTGAGTAATGTTAAACTGATGGCCTTCTAAAGAACACCGTTTTGTAATTCATTGGCTAAGAATACAATCATATATTACTGTAACCATGTCAGAAGAAAATGATGTATGTTTTCCTTTCTGGAAATGCCAAAAAAGGGAAGAGAGAAAAAAATAAGAGAGTCCTTTAAACTTTATTTAGTGTGACTGAGTTGACGGAAATGAGGTTTAAAGTATTCTGGGTACTAAGAGCCCTAGCTTAAGAAAAAGGGATTTGAGCTGTGAGGATTAAAATAATTCAGCAAAATATATCTGTTGAGTTCCTTTACAGGTGGTGCTTGTTTTTCAAAGATTGGTCTTAGCATTTGAGAGCTAATAGCACAAAATAAGCTGCATGCTCAAGATAAATTAAATGGAGGGGGCTCTTCATGAACACTTGGCAGAAGGAGGCATTTGTAGAATGTTTAAGTGCTGTGCAACAGAGTTTCTTACTTTGCTCATATTTGCCCTTTTCTTCGAAGACTTATGCTACAATGCAAATAAGTATTTTTTTAATTAAATGTTGATGATACGTAGTCAACATAAAAAGTGGAACCAGTACAATGATAGACCAAATTCAGCAGTAGCTTATTCTCTTAAAACCACAGATTTCAGAGAGTTGCATGCTCTTTGCTGCAGCATTTATTTTATTTTGACATTTTGAGTAGAGACAGGAGTCATGGAATTAAGTAGAAATATATGTGGGTTCTGTTCTGAGTCTGGCCTTAATCCAACAAAGCTCTCAACTTCATACACTAGATGAGTCCTCTCGCTTGAGTACAGAGGTCTTTGAAAGATCAGGCCCTATAGACTTGCAGGGCAGGATTTCTCAGGGGTGTAAGTGAGTGTAGCTTCACGGGCTCCATGAAGCTAGGCTGGTTTATGAAAGCAGAGGATCCATCTCAATAGGGCTTTTGACCAGAGATCCCCCAGGTCTTCTCTACCAAAGGCTGATAATTATTGTTTGAAAGAACTACAGCTACAAGAGAAAGCTTGGAAAAGAAAGCACTAGGGTTGAGATGTGGCATTAAATAGCATAAGAATCGGAGAGAAGGAAGTAATTTTAGCTGAATTTGACAGTTCCAAGAGCTGTTTGCGGATTAATAGATAGTAATGAATACTCTATCTGTAACATGCAACCAGTATGGACAGTACGCAAGAGGTAAAGTCAAATCATGCTGCAACTCTAGAGCTTGTAATTTTGTTATTCACATACGTATACTGAATATCTTCTTCCCTGTCACATCAGTATGATTATACGCAACATGATTCCCAGAACGCTACTTACGTAGCTGTAGCTGATAATGCCACATATAAAAATTATGCAAGTTTAAATATACATGTTTTCCTTTTCTTTCTTCTATGCGTGTTTTTCCACTGATTTGTAATAAGAATGATGCCTAAATTTTTGTGTACCTATCTGTCCTTTTCAAATAGAAGTGATTTTAGAAAGGTTGCTAAATAAAATATTAATACAGACATAGAATTCTTTTGTAGGCACAAGCAGGGGTTTCTTGGCACTTTGCTCCTGGTTTAAACAGGATGTATAAACATGTATAAACTGGCACAGAGCTTCCCTGAAGTTGTAATGTGATAACAGTGGAAATATTATCAGACTATATCACGTGTTTGACCAGAGCTGTAGTCAGAGACTTCCAAGACAACCCTTCCAGAAGACAAGATCTCCCCTTGAACAGAGTTGCAGAGCCAAGCGTCTTATTATCTCTAAATGCTGGCATAAATAGTTTTGTGCAACACTTGAGAAGCACAGAAATGCACGAAGAGCTGAAGTGTTTAAAATTGGTTGCAATTGTTCAGCTGACAGTTTATTTCAAATCATTCCAAAGTTGAGATGACATGGACAGATTCAAATAATTTGCATATAAACTTAGAAATAAGAAAAAAACAATGTGTTACAAGAGAAAATTTAGAGAGAAAAGGTCTATTTTCTTTAATGAAATGAGCAGAAATTCTGCCAGTTTATTATCAGTAATGCTGGACATTAAAAACACATTAAGGAAAACATGAGAAGAAATTAAGAATATTGCACTTTATTAGTATTAAATAAACATTTAGGCGAGTCTGTCAATTTTGGGAGCAGTGCTGAATAAGAGTGATGCTTACCCTGCACTAAGATTAGCCCCCAGAGGCAGAGTGTGTCAGACACCGTTTCTGAATTATGGTCCTCCCTCCTTGCCCATGGAAGCTTGTAATTTACTGCTCTCCTCTTCTGACAGTAAATCACTGCCTTTCCTTCTCCAGGCTATCGGGCATGTTGTGGCCTGGGAACAGGCATAGAGCTACCACACTCTCTATTTTGCTCTCTGGGCCTCCTTTGCCTTCATGCTCCCTAGAAGAATATAGAGCAAACAGCCATATTTTCTCCCATGCTGCTTTTATCTGAAGGCTAGTTAACCTGAGCGGGAATATTGCAAGTCACAGTATCGTTCTTGATAAGTTTTAGCTTCTAGTAACTTCTCATCAAAGCTTTCTAAAAAGATGTAGAAAACTATTAAACTGACATGGGTGAAAGAGACCCTGATCGGATCCCCTCTGTGATGCTGGGAATATGAGTGAGACAATAACCATTACTGATCTGCAGAATAATTTATAATGCAATCATCCTTTGCAGCTTCCAGTCTCCCAATTACCACATTTTCAGTGTTGATCTAAATCAAAATAAAAGAAAGGGGGAAAAAAAGACTTTGGCTGAATGTGAAGAGGCTATTTCACATGATGAGCAGAATTCCCAAGAGCTTGTTTTCTTGCCTGTTACTTTGTCTGGTACTGTTATTAGTCATTCAATCCGAACATGCGTTCTTTGCTGCTGCTGTTAGACGTATACACATTCTGCAAAAGGCCAAGCAAATGATCAAGAATTTCAGCATACCAGCAAACAGGACCAATAAGGCATGTCTGTTCCTCTGATAGCAGAGTTAAGCAGCACTGAGGAGCAAATATAGATTAATTTCCATAAGTAGGAAGGTATCTATATCTCCGTTTCATCAAAACCTCCTGAAGCAGGAGCTGAATCGCTTCTCCCAGTCAACAGCTTTTGAGTGTCAGAGCTGAGACTGTCCTGCCTCCTGGAGACTAGAGTTTTCCTTCTTGTTGTGCACAAGGCAGGCCCAACGCCTCCTGTCTGCTCAGCCCTGACAGAAACAGTTGTTGCCTCTAGACCTGACCAAACATTAGTGGGAGTCTTCCGCCGATTCCATTCTCAAGGCATGCTGCATGAATTCAGTGCATGATAGGTATATTGCTTCTGCTAAACAGTTTCAAATCAAGAAGACTTATAAGACAAGGATTTACCAAGAAATGGGAATAATCGGGAGATCCCTGAATTTTTGATTTTTGAATCATCAAGGTCTGACACCACGAGTGACTGTAGAGTAGAGGTCTAGTCGCAGAAAGTCTCCTCTTCAAGGACCACAAGCCCACAAAACCCTTTTCAGTGCTTTAAGACCCCTTCAGAACACTTTTGCACAAAAGAAACAGAAGCCACTAAAGCATATGTTGCAGGGAGAGAATAGGGAATATGAAGGGCACTGCAAAAACCTTAGGCCCCTGCAATAGCAGGAGCAAAGTGCCCAGAAGCAGTACCATTCAAAGAGGCAGTTAAATTTAGCAATTGCACGCTAAACTGATCATCAGCCTCCTAGTCACTCTAAAAATATCGTTATGGCTCTACGTTCTTAACATAGACAGTTTTTTTGTGGAATCTGCTGCACTTTTCAAAACTGGAAGTGATAGAATGCTACAGTTTGGCTTCATTGATCATCGTCTGTATTCATTTTGCAAAATAAGCACAATTTTGAAAGACCTTCTTTGAATGAAGTATAAAGACTTAATTCACATCTCTTGGCATACCATGAACGCTATTTAAAGCTTTGTAGTCAAGTACATTCAAAAGCAGGGAAGGCCAAATATCACCTTTTTGTCCCGATTAGACTTTGAAATGCTAAGAGAAGTGATTGCAATAGCCCGTGGAAAGCATCACAAAAAGGCTTTTCAGTATACCTGAAACATTGAACATCTTCAAGGGTAAGTGGCATTGGCAGCTGTTTCATTCAATGCGAGCTATGAACTGGGAGTCTGAAGATGCAGGGCATGAATTCAACAAAATTCGGAGTCTGCGATAAACGCAAAATGTCAAGGGAAAGGAGGAGGATTTTTGTTTTGGAGCCTTGAGCCCAGTACTACTCTGATTCAGCAGCATCATTACTCAATCTATTCCTCATGTGGGGAAAATATTTATTCTGGCAAAGTCCTCTCACAAGGGCTTACTGCAAAGGAAACAGTGCTTGGCAGAAAAGTATTTCTTATTGTTTTTCTCCATTCAAGCCATTCTCATTTGTTGGCTTCTCTTTTTAGCACATAGAGCATTCAATTAATGTTTCGATTAATTGCTTAAACACACTACAGAATATTTTACCATGACTGGTTCATAAAAAATGAAGCAGTCCCCTGTAATAGTATCAGTGTTTTCAGTGAGCAGTAATAATAATTTAAACTGCACAGATCAAATTAAATTGTGCTAACTTTTTCACATTTAATAGTTTAATCACACTGAGCAGAGAAAAGTCTTTGTTGTATTTTAGCTGAAAGTACTTCTATGCTCATCTTTGAATGAAAATTTTGATATTAATTAGTTTGAGAATTTTCTTCAAGATTTTCTGCTATGGTATGGAAAGAATTCTATTAACTGCTCTTTCATGAAAGGAACCCCTGGTGACAATACCAATGAGAAAATGTTGATTTGTTCTTGTCCTCTACAGGGTATTAAGTCTATATATAGTCTATAAGTCTATATATTACTACTGCCTGATTCATAAAGGAAATTCGGCTGGCAAGTCACACGTAACAGGCTTCTGGGAAGCAAAGACCTCTGTGCAAATTAATACAAAAAGCAGATATAGATATGCCGGCACTGGAATAGTGCTTCATGCAAGCAACTTTATCCATGAATAGATGTGTTCAGACAATATTTCTTATTTACCAGACATAACGCAGAAAATAGGGTAAGCAGAGTTTTTCTGGTATTAGTAAATACCATAATACTTACCGTAGCTACAGCACATGCATATATTAAGTTGCTAAACAGTTTTCATCATCACGGCATCATCATTCCCCTGTCTGTCAGTACGGCCAAGTACGTGCAGGACAGGGAAGGGCAAGTATCACTTTTCTTTTCTTTTTGTTCCTGATTAGACTTCTCAGTGCTGACAGAAATTAGCATCTTTGAGGCAGAGCCTCATGGATCTCAACTGAACTCTTTTCAAATCAGTGGTAAGTCACTGTGTTGGCAGGGGAAGTCAATCCCTCCTGGGTGAAGCACAAGCACACCTAGTTTAGCATGACAGTACTTTATGCAGGTGCTCTGCCCGAGCATCTCACAGGCTTGGAAATCTCACAGATTCTGTAGCTCCATGGGAAGAAACATTATTTAGCCTTATTCCGGTTAGGAGACTTCAAAGGAATTTTTATTCAAATGAGAAAGCAAGACTAAATTGTACAATTCACACCGTTAAGTAATGGATTCAGCACCAGCTAAAGGTCACATCACAACAGCAAGGCTGAGCATGGCACCAAGGACCACCTAGCTTAAATAGTCCTGTAGCTGCAGTTTAAGGAAGAAGCATTACTCTGCATTTGGAAAAATTGTAAGTTTCTGACTTACCAAGATTTTTCAACCTGAATTGCATACAAATTTGGCGTACGCTTTTTAAAGCAGATATCAGCCTGAAAATAATCAATACGTTGCCATGATCAGACAACTATTTAGAAAGTAGGAAAAAAACTCTAAAACTAGCAAAGCAAATTTATAACCCTGTTAACTCTGGTGCTATTAATTCAGGTGGCAGGTTACTGATCTTGCAAACTTAATGTTACAACCCAGGCAGAGACGTAAATAGGGTTTTAGAAAACACTTCTCAAACCATTTCAGCATTTTTGCACCTCAGAATCTCACTTTTTATACTGAAATAGTGTTATGAGTTCCTCCATACCATGCAAACTGCCTATACCTCTGGTTTAATCAAAACCTGGCAGTTTGCATGTCATAGAGTTTGTATGGTTATGTCACCTAAAAATAAAGAAACGCAAAGAATATTCATGGATAAGAAACAGAAAGAATAATCAGCAGAGCCCTAAACAGAAGACTCTAATTTCCAAATGGATGTTCTTGAGTAATACATTGAATTCTCACCAAACCTAAGAAATACTGAGCCATCTATTTGCATTAGTTATAGTTTATTTAAGAGTACGTCATTACTATGCTTTTTGTAAAGTTTTCAGTGACATTTACAAGAACTTTGAGCTGCTTGAGAGTACTAGCAAATGATGAAAACTGGACACACAATGCCTTGCATAGACTGAACAGCTCCAGAATATTTATTTCGAAACTTTCAATAATAATGGAATGTTTCGATGATTTGACATCAACACCAAGTTGATTTTTTTTCCCAGTTCAAACTGAGTTTATGTCTCCCAATGCATGAGCCCAGCTGGAGCTCTGATTTCATCCCCATTCTTTTCTGTGGAGTGGAGCTGATCTGTTTTATTTATCCCAGCATCACAGGACTTCAGGGCACCAAATTTAAAATACCTCAAAAAATGAAAAATTGAAATTAACCTTTTGAATGTTTTTGTTTGTTTTTTCTAGGTACATTTGTTATAAATAAATCAAAAATTACAAAAACACAATCAGTTGCCACACACGCGCGCACACACAGAGACACAAAGTTTCGGTGCTACCAATAGCATAGATGCACATGTGCTTCACTGTCAGCAAATCCACCATCAGAAAAGGGATGTGAATTGTTTTAGATCTAGACTCAGCAAGGACCCTGAGAAGGAAAGGTGACTTGTCTTAATCCATTAATCCAGTCTTGCTTTGGACTGATTTTAATCCATTTCTTGTACGCTGTGACTTTTGCACAAAGTCTACTGCTTTTTCCCTACACTGTATCCTAGACATTAAACTTCTCAGCCAAGGAACGGAAGGTAACTTGGACACGTTGCTTGGTGATGACCATCATCACTTGAAATATGATCAGCTATGAGTGGAACTTGAAGATGTGTGAATGGAAGGAAGCAAAGCTCATAACTAGCTACCTATATTAAAAGAATTATTCTAATGTCCAAGGCCCCCATTTCTAGCCTCACCATCTGTTTCATTTAATAATTATATTTACTAGCTTCAGCCAGCTGGCAAAATTAACAGCAAAACTAAAACATCTGGAGTACTTTTGGAAATGAAAATAAAAGCAAGGGGGAAAAGGAGGCAAAGGAGATAGCATAACTTAAAAAAAAAAAAAGGAGCAAAAGACGAACAGAATTTGATTTTTCAAAATGTATAGGGTTAGAATATTATGTCTTGGAGGGGACTGATAGAGAAGTAAAGTTCTTCTAATTGCCAGTCATATTTTTGCTACCTTTTTAAACATGCATCTCCTGCCAGCTGTCTGTTTCTCAGGACTCTTACCTTCTTTCAAGGAAACACATATTTTTAGTGGTCCATCTGAAGTCTCCTATTGATTTCCATGATCAGCTTTGTTGAGGGAGGAGGAAAATTTATGAGGAAATGGCCAGCAGATAAGATTGTATATATAAGGGGTCTAGCAGATTTGCAGTAACTTGTATTGTTTGGATAGGGTAGAGACAGATGCAGTAGGGTAAGAAAATACAAAGACAGTGTCTGTGAAGGCTCTGTTTCAAAAACAAGAGGTAGTCTGCCAGCTATTTTTCTTTCCTTTTAATAATCCAAGAAAAATGTTCCAAGATTGTGTTAAAGTTGCTTTAGAAGATTGTTTTGTGTTTTTGGAAACTGGGAATTATTTGGAAACTCTGGGAAGTGTTTTCACATTGTGACTGACTCTTCAGCTCATCATTTTCTAAAGGTTTTTTCGTTCTGCCTCTCCTTGGCAAGCACACTAAGAAACAGTAGTCAAAATGTTGCTAGGGGAGGGGTTTGCTGTTATCCTTCTGGGCTGCCCAAGTACGAGGGTCGCAGCCAAGTCGTGAAAACTCATCTGCCTCGTTACATTCTTCACATCTAGAACAAAGGTAAGAGTCCAGATAAGCTATCATTAACCAACATAAAATTCAGTGGATCTCAGTTGCTGCTTTGGATGAAACCTCTCGGCATCATGTCAACAATGGAAAAATATAGAAATTAGACTTGCTGCCAGAAGTAATAAGTAACACTCACTTTACATTTTTGCACTATGATTTGAACTCATAGTGGGAAGGCAGATGTTCAATGAGAATGATTCCTTGCCTTGGTGGAGTATTTAAAAACAATGACATGAAGTCGGCAAAGTGATAGCTTACATATTTGGGGTTTTTTGGGGGGGGGGTATAAAATGAAAGAGGAAGGATGGCAAGGTAATTTCATTTTGTGGACCCTGTGTTTTAAGCGTTGAGAAAAGAAATGCTGTGATGTGCACAGCCTTGGCTGTATGCTAATATTTGCATATAGACTGCTATCAGCTGGCTGTGTAGTGAAGCTGAGCAAATTCTGTGGCATGCGAGCCAGGATCCAAGTCTTGTTAAAGTCCGTGGGAATCCTTCCACTGATGTCAGCAAGCTCTAGTTTAGGGCTACACGACTGAAAAGCAGCACAGGACATAGGTCTTTTCCTTTAATGCCAAATGAAACATTTAAATCCTGTAAAAAGTGTGTGAGTATAAGTGCACCATAGGCTACCTGGTGCATTTTGCCTGGTGATATTCCACCATTCAATGCCTCATATTGTAGATAGTAAGATAACTTCCCAGACCGATCAGATTCCGTCCATGACTGAAGGAGGAAGGCAGGAAAGCAAATGTTGTTATTTACTATCCCGCAGTGGTGATCAGTTAGAAACAGTACAGAGAACCAGAGAATAAAAAATGTATTTCCAGACGTGGCATGGGCAACTCAGGTGAGACGCTATGGATTTAGCACCCTTAAGTTGGAATTTATTAGAATCAAAGCAGATGTGGCATAGTTTTACCTCGCTAAGTTTTGCATAATTTACTAGAACTTGAAGTATACTTTTTTCTCTGTGTGACAATGCCAAATGCTTTGCAGATGCTAAGATAGCTGCTACACTAGAGCAATGGGAAAGAATATTTATCTCCAGAAGCTGAAGAAAATAGAGAAAGAATTTTTATATCCATCTTCTCTCAGATTTAAATGAGTCCAAGAGAGGGACTCGATGAGGAACTGAATTTCATATACAAGAAAAAGATTTCATTACATTGTTTTCCTCTGGAAAAAGATCAGTTATAGAAAACTCTGTAAGAGAGGGGAAAGTGGTTTGTTTCTGCAATTTGACTACTACTTCTGCTCCCTTCAGAATTTAGGCAAAACCCAAAGCCACCCCAGTTCGATTTGTTCATTCTGGCTGCAGCTGGCATTGAAAGCAGTTTGACCTTGTGTTTGGCTCAGTGTATATGATGCAGCTGGCAAATATTCTTGCCCTGTCAATCAGCCTTCCTTGAAGAGCAACCTGACATGAAGAGGAGGGATTTCATTTTTGGGTAAGGAGGGAGGATAGAGAGGCCAGAATTGAATGGCCAGATCATGTTAATAGATATTAACTTCAAAAGCATCTCACTGCCATGAGAAAAGAAAAACTAAACAAATAAACAACAACAACAACAAAACACTGGAACACTTCAGCATAACTATTTTTACTAAGAAGCAAGCACACCCTAAAACTGGAGGTCTAGAGCTGCTTAGCCAGGATCAAATCACACTGAAGTGCTGATAGTTAACCTGCCTGAAATCTGAAGTTTGCCTTGACTCAAGTTTCATTCATATAATTTGGGGTTACACACATATTACAGAGATCCCGAGATGTACAGAAAATTCTCACTTCATTTTCAGTAGTGTCAGTTATAGAGTGACTAAGTTAGAGGTAAATTCGACTATTATGTATTGTTTATTAGTTGGTGTGTCAACATTAGTTGTGTAACACAAAAATAGACATGACAACGTCTATGCCAAACCATCAGTTGTATAAATTGTCTTCACTAAGCTGAAGTAAATGAGTGAAATTACAGAATTTTGAGCTGATAGGTGGAAGATCTCTCCTTGCATCTGTTTGTACAGGGAGAGAGAAAACTTTGCTTTGACTGAATGTACTAAAATAAAAGTATATAAGCAAGCCTCAAGATTGGTAGAGGAGAGAGGAGAAAGAGAATGGTAGAGGACACCAATAGCAAAAGGAAAGCAAAGGCAGCTGCTTAAACTGATTCTGCTTTCATTTGGGATAAAAATGACAAAAACACTATAAGGAGAATAATTTTTTATTCCATTTGCAGGAAAAAAAGATTAAACTTATACAGTCATCTGACATTTTGTTGTGAAGTTACTTCAGTTATCATGAGAGGAAAACTTGACCAAGAAAAGAAGTCTACAAAGAAAGACAAATAGTGCGGATGGTCTTTGCACACTTGGGTTTTTAAAAAATGTTATGTCTTGCTTCCACTTCATTCTAGGGAAAAAAGAGCAAAAATGATTTATAAAGCAAAATAGAGATAAGGATCAAAGGGTGAATATCTGTGAAGAAAACGAAGTTGAAATATTTTAATGATGTATCATAGTAATCACTTATGAACGTTAAATAAATTCCCTTTTATGGACTTTTAGCACAGTTTACCATATCTACCATTTCACTTTAAGTGCCTTAAGAATAACCCACTCTACCACCGTGATGATAATACTGTACTATGCACTTCATCTAGATGCTCAGAGGGAACACTGTTCTCAGAGACAGGAGCGTGCATCACTTCTATCTTGCAAAATCAAATTAGTAGTCAGAATTAAGGCTCGTTGTCTAGGGATAGCATTCTCAGCAAATACTAATTGAAATTTCAATTGCCTTTTATTTGCCACATTTTTACATGAAGCCCTTTCTTGCCCATTGAAGCAATTTGTCAAGTTTGTACGCTGCAAGCCCATATCCATGTAACTTCCCCTTGTCTCTGAGGGAGGGTATTAACTGCGTATTGTTTACCCCAAAGAGATACGTGAGAGGCTGGGACAGAAATGAATTGCCACATCATTAAGTGAAAAGATTTTAAAGGTAGACAGAAGAAATCACTTTTTTTCACTGACTTAATTTCATTCTTGAAAATAGTACAAACAATGCTAACGCTTCAGAATCAAATTTCTACAAACTGTCAAGTAGGCAGGGTTTCGTAATCCAAACAGGGCTTTCACTTCAGGGTACATACAAGAAAGGACCTCCTGTCTTATGTTAGATGCAAGTGAAACCTTTCAAGCCTGTAAGAACATGAATATCACCAGCTTTCTAACTTCTGGAGGACTGAAGAGCTGACAATTTCAATCATTTAGAGTCAAAAACCCTACAAGGACATTTCCATTCTTACGAATCTAAGATCAGCTCTTGTCTTTCTGTAAAATCTCAATTTGAACAATATGCAGAGTCTCCCCTTGGTGAGAATCTGTATCCCACCTTCTTGCTCTCTATCTGATGTCCCCTTGACTCGCCTTAGATTTAACCTGCTTCCTACAATGAAAGATTAAGCTGATATTAAAGAGCACGAACATCCCAGAAAGTTTGAGCTGAAGACGAAAAACACAGTAGCCTTGGTGGATCAGGTTCCTGCAGAGGCTTATGATAAAAAAGTATAGTAAAGCAAAAGTACTTTCGTTGCAAAATATTTGCCTCGTTGTGATAATTCATGCTATTTTCCTGTTCATGTAGAATTTTATACTGAGCTAAGACCATCTGGGGCTAAATTCTTTTAAAGGAAAACAACAAAACCAAACCCACAAACCACTACACTGGACAAATGTTCAGTCCGGTAGTATTGATACAGCTGCTCTATCAATAAAAAGGTTTATTTTTGACTTAAGTATTAATTCCTTTTTAAAAAATCCTTTATCTCTTATCTCTTAGGGTACACACTTCATCCTACAATGGCATACAGCAGTGCTTGACTGAGACCAGTGAAATGTAGGATAAGTAGTTCCAAATTCAGTGTTTTATCTCCAGTGACCATGAGAGAATTTAAAATTGAATCAGTTGAGAGCAATACTTTATTCTTTCAATTTAGATCACACTCTCTCAACTTGGAAGGCCTCAGCCTTGCTGTCTTTTCATACTCAGCTATGTATTGCTTTCTTCTTTGGCCGCTTGTGAGCCCAGCAAGCCCTTTCACTGTAATCTGAGTGTTTCAGAATCAGAGTCTATGTTTTTCTGTGTCTGTCAAAACTATTTTACTGTTTGTCATTCAGCGCATGCACAAAAACTTTCTCTAACAAAGGTGTCTCCAGTTCACAAAATGAGAGTAGACTGGCAGGATAAGAGCAGAAAAAGGCTACAGATCTGAGTGTGAAATTGGAGCACTAGGAAAGATAAACAATCTGAGCCTCAAAAAAGCTTGAAGAAACTACAAAACCAATAGAAGTTACAGAAGATGTTGGACTTGCACTTGAATTACAACAGCAAAGATGATAAAAAGGTATTATGCTAGGGCACATTGAAATGAATGACTCACCAGTTCACGAGACCTGACAAAGAGAACTTCTAGATGGAAAAAGCCTTAGTTTTTCCACCCTCCTATCAACATACCTGGCTAAGACTGGTTTAAAAAAAAAAAAAAAAACTCCCAGGATAACTTCCTGACTTCCAAACGAAAAACTCTTCCACTTTTCTGGTTGCCTTTAGTCCTCAAAGAATATTTTTAATTCTGTTTAAATTTTCTTTTGTTTTAATTCTGTAGTAAAGTTTCAGATTAAGAGTGATTGAGTAAGGCATAAAAGACGCAATCGAAACAACTGAGCCCTCCTGCCAGCTCTGTTATAATCGCCCATGTGAGCTCTGTTTCTCAAGTCTCCATCTGTAGAATGGGTAATACTTCCCTACTGCACAGGAGTGATGGTTTTCAGAGATACCGTTCTATAAAAATAATTCGAGATCTAGGTAAAGACATAAAAGTAACAATGTATTCGTGTTCCTAAACAAGGTGACTTGCACTAGATGTTTTGCTCCCTTCGGTGCATTTTTTTCTCCTACATGCTGACTTCTCTTTTTATGCTCATAGCAAAGTAAGCTGGTGCGTTTTGTGTCCTCCCAGCATGGCTTCAGATTGAGCTGGGAATCGAAAGCAATTTGAGAAATAACTTTTAAGTTTTCTTTCTGGGTCAATAGGCTGCAGCTTTTTTGCATTTAACATGCATTATCGCTTTAGAATCTCCCTTATCAGAGCCATCATCCACCACTGCCTGATTGACTGACATTTCCCATCCACTTCTAGGCCAGATACTCCAGTGATGTAAATCTTCTGGCAGCTGACTACACACTGTTACTTTTTTTTTTAACGCTATGCTTACCAACAGTCCTATTTGTCCACTTGTATAATGTATGCAGTATTATTGCTTATATGGAAAAAGAGACCTCTATTGAAATTAAATGACACAGCTCATAGAATGAATGACCCACTAGGTTACTTAGATGCAGTGACTTTCAGTGCCAGGCATTAATAATCACTTTTTTGTACGTCAGCTCGTGACAGCTGCAACTGAAGGTTTAAAGCCTCAGAGCTTTCTCACAGAGATTGTGCCCTAAGCAGGGCCGAGCTGTCGGGCTGACAGACAGGAATTGTATTCTTTTCAGGGGGAAAAATAAATAAAAAGGCAGGAGCCTCTACTCAGTCTCTCGCTGTTTGTATCTAGTCCTTCCTTCTGCTTTTTTGAAGCTCTGTTGCTATTAGGATAGTTTGTAGAAATGGAAGAGTCAGAGCACCCCAAAAACCTGACACCAAGGGAGACTCTCTTGTAATTCATTCCTGCTTGCATAAAAAAAAAAAAAGAGTGAGATCAGTGACTCACTGCCACCAAGGAGGCATAGAAGTTTACAAGGAGCGTGACATATGTGTATACATACACAGCTAATATGCATCAGTTTTATTTCCTGTGAAGTATATGCATAGCTTGGTATGATCAACACATTTATTGTAGAACCGTCATACATTCAAATAACCTAAGTTGTTCTCGACTGATGTAAGTGTTGTTTCTCTCATTTCATCTATTTTACTTATTACAGAAATAAAAAGAGAGTTGGTATATGAAGCTCCAACCCTATTTTCATAAGGCAGACAAAATTCAGATAATACTAATATCATGACTGGCAGTCTGTGGACTTTAAATTTCAATTCTCACTCCCACTTACTGGCTTTTTATAACAGTAGCTTTTCATTGGGTGCAATCTATGTAGGACACAATTTCTGAACTGATTCCCGTATAGATTTTTTAATAAAGTCAGAGTCTCAAAAAACAGAAAAATATTCCATGCTCCCAATATCACTCAGCTTTGAGCAGATGTTATTTCTGTGCAAACATTGTGCATATGTGTTTATATATAACATGCACAGGGTCTAAATTCACTGCATTCCTCCCTTTCATGGAAAGAAATATAGTATATTTGACTTAAAGCTCTATGTGGGAATATTCTTTATCAAATAATTGGATTTGATTATTGTTGATGAATGTCAAAAATGGAAACTTCTATTAAAAAAGGTTCAGCCTGGGGCATCTCCTCCATAAATGGCTGTATTTCTAGTAGAAAGTCATAATTATGTAGTAAACTAAGGTTTCAGTTCATCACTTTATTCATAGGTGGTCCCTCTTCTAGCTTCATCTGAAGTCAGAGCTGCCTCAGCTGCTGAAAGGCTTATGGGGTATACGTTCAAGAAGTGCCCCCAAACAGACATGCGAATACCTCATCAGTGTAGTTTTCCTTTAAGAATGGTCCTTCATTGCCTTTCCCATCCATCTTATAAGCTTTTTTAAAAAAAATAGATAAGTAAACTGAATGCCCAGTGTGATCTAGAAAAGCAGCAATTAAGTGCACTACATAATAAATGTTCTGAATGTGAGTTGCTGACCTAAGAACAAAAGTAGTAAACATCTTAGGAGACATTGCATCTTCTTTTGCTATGACTGCATTAAGGCTAGCCCTTCAGATAAGATAAACACGGTAGCCCTAGTGAGGTTGATGGATTTACAGCCATTAATGAGATAGCTCATTATATTAAGCTAACAGTCAATTACAATAAGAAAAAATATCTAATCCGTTCAAATTAGCTTCAGTTTGAGTCATAACAGACCCTTCTGTTTTCTCTGTCCAAAGAGCTACAAGGCAAAGCAAGAACAGTAATGGTCTATAAACCAAACTTGAGAGCAATTAAGATGCAGAATAGCACTTTGTATATAATTATAATGTATTTTTGTCTTTAGCGTTTGTGTTGCCATGACTATGTAGGATACTACTGCACAATAGACATTTTTTCTTGTTCTCATGTAAGTCTTTAAATGGCCGTCTTTGTGCTTGTGCAGTACTTTCCCCTGAATCCAGCCCATGTTTGCAATGCATATGTGAGCCAAATTACAACACAAGGAAATATGCGTTATTCTCTTATTTATCTTAGTTTCCTTTGCAAAGAAACCTGGGTATGCAGGAAATGGCAGGTAGGTCCCCTAGTCTGAGGAAAGGATCTTGAGATCTTGAGCAGGAGGCTCAATAGCTTAGAGGTTGGGACCTTCATGGAAATGGGATGGTAAACTGCAACACAAATCTAAATGCGGATGTCCAAGCCTGCTGATCGTATGCTCACTGTTACGGTTCAGTTAATTATACAAATTGTTATTACCAAGTCTTATGCACATTAATTGAAACATTATAATTTCATATTTGGAAATCTTAATGATTAAGATGAGAGCCAGAGATGCATAGGTCGCATTGTGTCATGTGTTACTGTTTTATTGTTCAAAACAAATGCAACCCTTATCTAAAAATAACAAATGAAAAACTATTTTCTTGTGTGAGTATAATTTATTTGAGCAGTATACATTGATTGGCTGTAAAATTTTCCATCATCACTTAACACCTTTACAAGAGATTTAAAAAGTATATATTTGGGCTGCAGTGTACCTCTGTGAACAGATGACTAGTATACATTAGATTTTCTAGATCCTGAACTTTATTTTACTTTTCAGATACTACTTTGATTCGTCATTATCTACTCACTTTACGATAACAAAAATGCTAATCAACTCTAAATTCCACAAATACTTGGTTAAAATGCATATTAAAAACTCAGGCCATATTGTGTACCTACAGTGTCAGTTACAATTTTTGGAAAAATTTGCGTTTCCCGGAAGGTAGTCTTGAATGTCTCTGCTCAGTGCATCAAAGAAACATTATACTTATTGCAATATGAACATATTAAAACAATGAACACTGCTGCCATTGTCTTTACACTTTTGCTCCCTATGTCAGTTTTCTTAGCATTCTTTGAATAGCACTTTTGTATTCTGATTAATAATAAACTATAGCAAGTTGGATAAAATATATGTATTTTTAGCTATAGTATATTCCTTAGCCGCTTTAAAACGTTTCTTTTTGGTTTAGGTGAGGCAGGACTCACAGTATTTCTTCGCAGTTATGAACGTAGCTGTGATTTATGTCCTTAATCAGGAAAGAATTTAAGCATGTGTGTAACTTCAAGCGATCATTTAAAATGAGCTTGTTCATATGCTTTAAGGCATTCCTTCCTTTAACTACAAGCTGCACTCACACCATTTGGGACCTAGCCCATGTCTTCTTTATTAAGGTATTCCCATCCACATCTGAGATACTTGTATTGCTCAGAGTTTTCCCTAAAACCTAGTGTTACGTGCCAAGGCCCTATAAAGTGCATGGGGAAAGTTAGGAGTTCAAACTGCAAAACCACATGGCAAGCAGGGAAACTCCACATACGCCCAGGTAGGCATTCAAAAAGGTTAAGAGGTACAACGGGAACAAGAAGCTGGCGTCCACCACTCCTAGCAAATTTGCTGACCGGCATGCTGCTGTCATACTTTCCCTCCACCCAGCTCACAAAAATGTTTGCTACGTTCTGCGCAGTATTGGGATTCAAGGCCGAACCCCTGTCCCGCCAGCTGGGGAGCTCACCTAAGTGGGAGACTAAGGCTGAAACTTCTTAAGCTGAGGAAAGGATATAACAGCCCTTTAGCTTTTAGGATAAACTGTCAAACACAGTTAGAACGTTATATGAGCAGAACATGCAGCCCTACTGTGCCAGGGGATTTTTTTTTTTTTTATCTCCATGTTCAAGAGGAGCGTGTTCAAATTAGGCTGGCTTGTTGGTTTACCGTTTTGACACTTTGTCTGTGCGCTAGATAAACTGGCTGCACGCAAGCACCTAGTCGCATCATGACTGGGCTTAGGCAAGACTAGTTGCTTAATCGTCAAGGCTAGGGGATAAGTAGGGTGCCGAGAGGTGAACCTATAAATGCCTACAAACTTGAATTTTCAATGAGCAAGCATTTGCAGGACAGTCTGGGCAGCTTTGGGGATGCAGGTCTCCCTGTAGAGTTTTTAGATGTCACTTCTTGAGCATACATGCCTACATCAGCTTAAATCTTTTATGAAACAATAGCAGATCACAGACTAAGATAATAGCAGAGCACTTACACGGCTATTAATTTTTTTAGGCAGTCCCTGCACACATACATCTAGCCAGTACAGCTGGGAGATAGCAAGTTATCAGAAGCCTCTGAAAGATTTTCCGTAAATGAGAAGAGATTGGCAAGGAACAGAGCAATGGATTGGTTATAGACGCTTGCTGGTAGAGTCATTTCATAGCATTGCTGAGGGTAACCATGGAAAAGTACGTTGAAGATAAGGCTAAGGTGTGTCCTGGATTTCTTTTGTTTTTTTTTTTCTTCTTAATCAGCTAAGAGATGCTTTCTTGTACATTAATCTTTCTGTATTACTGTTTTATCATAATAAACCAAAGTGTAAAGATGTGTTCGTTTTTCTCACGGCAAGATGTTACTACCCTATTCCAAAATTTTATTTATAGTATAAGCTTTTCATTTGCTGTATCTAGAGGCTAGCTATACTGTTATTTTACAACAAGAACACGTCAAAATTGGGAAACTCTCAACTAAGAGCTGAGCTTTGCAGCATATATTAATGCATCTTGCTGTAAAGAATCATTCAGGATTTTACTGTGCCAGCCAGCAGAAACTCAGCAATCCTGTCATGGCAATTTTCAGCTATTCATCAACACGGTAATGCACACCCACACTTGGCATGGAAAATGTGGTGTGAAACAACAGCAGATGATGGATTATGATGATGGTAAATAACAATGATAATGGCTATTGATTTTTTTGGAGGGACCCTTCACTGCGCATTGTATGTGTAAACAGTGACACAAACAGCTGGCGTTCCTAGATATGGGGAATTCACATAAGGAAACTGGGCATTTGTAAATCTTTCCATTCAGGGATGTTAAAAAATTGACTCTTTCTCAAATGAATAGAGCTTAATGTATTTTGTATTGGTTTTCTTTCCTTTTTTGTTTGGAAATGGTAACAGTGCCATGAAATAGCATTTAGTAAAAAAATTGGCAGAAGTGCTGATAATTGCAATCATCAAAATGTTTTAACTATGATTTAGATATTAAATGGTGTGAACCTAGGTAAGAGTCTATGTCCTATCTATCTCCTACTGCTGAAAAAGGAAGAAATTCCTACCTAGATTAGGGGAAGGCAGTTGTTTTATAAGAAATAATTGACCTTTTCAGCCAGTTCAGATTCCTTTATTTTTAAAAATTTGCATGCAGCACATACATAACGTGACCCAAATGCGCATCCAATAACATATATAATCTGATATGTAGTAATAGTACCTAAAGCAGCATTCAAAGTCAACAGGTACTTGGTTAGCATGTGCTCCAGAAGAGATAAAAATTGTTAAATGTGTGAAATTAAAATGAACACCAGTTTTGCTGGTTAGCCCCCAGATTCTCCAAACTCTAACTAAAATAATCCTATTTGACTTTAGTGGTACTGCTTAAAATGAAGGATGTGTGTAAAAGTTTATAATATTAGAACATCAGCAATAATGTAATACGTGGCATATATCTTTCATCACTTCATGTTCACGCCGCCTAGTAATTAATTTGTATTATTATTAATACTATTTTAAATGCTGAGCAGCTGCAGTCATTTCCATCCTACCTGTAAATTGTAGGTATAGATTGTCCCCACAGCGTGTAATCTCTTTTTCAATGCACTGAGGGTTAGTGCCAAACTGAGGCAAGATGTTGCCTCACTTGCATGCTCCTGAGCAAGGTCTGAAGAGAGGTAGGAAGCGGGTTTTGACTCTGGAGAGCTTGAAGTCTCGTTCGGCAATAAAAAGGGGCTGCCGGCACTAACCCGCCACACCGAAAGCGTGCTCAGCGCGCAGAGGGGTGAAAACCCAATCCACTCAACCAACCAAAGGCAAAAGATGTGCAACCCCCCAAACTGCTAACGTCGGCCCCGCAGCCTTTGAAAACGTTGGCCTCTGTGGACAACAGCCAGATTTCCCATGTTAAATGGAAAGCAAATCTGTTGAAACGAACGCAGTATTCCCCCACCTCCGTGGGAGAACAAAGATATTTGACTACGGCTCTGCTGGTGGCTGATTGCTTATATATTTTTATGGCTCTTTCAAAGTGTCTGGAATCTTTGATGTGTGATCATTTCCGCTGAGCGCTAGGAAAACTGCAAGCTTGTTTGTACTGCTGATTTCCAGCTACTACTGGTGTTGCATTTCCTTACACTAGACACAGGGGAGGAGAGACCTTTCTTTGTGTAACAGAAACTCATGTACTTTGGGAAAAGGGTCCAGGTCTGTATTTAAAGTATTTCTTTATGTTGGCTATAATGACTTTTTCTTTTTTGGGGGGGCAGGGGGGAACTACCACTCTACATTTTCTGACATGAGAATATAAAACGGCATGCTAAAAGGTACCTGTGACTGTACACATTCCTGAGGGTTAGCGGAAGTCTTGACAATTTTTTCTATGTATTTTGGAAGACAAAAATAGGCCAGAAAACAAAAAGCAGAGGCTAAGAGCTGCCTTGTTTCAGGACTGGCTTTAGCTGTCAGCTGGGAGGAAAAATGCAGTGGGAAAGAGGAGGGAGAGATTAAGAAAAGTAAAGAAATAAAAAAAAAAATCAAAGAAGCAAATAATCATCCCACTTCCTGTCAAAGCCCACAGCCTTCCAATCTGGAAGATATGTAGGACTAAGAAACTGAGATTTCCCCCCCTCCCATGTAATTAGTTTGTCATATCACAAGATATAAAGCAGCTGTTTGGTAGGAAAATTGTCTTTTAGTCTATCCTGAACAAAGCAAATATTATGGAAAGTGTGCGTGAAAACGCACACATGTGAGGATTTGATGGGGATAGATCAAGTTTAAAAAAAAAGTCTCTGAGCCTGACGCAGAACCTCACATGCTATTCTGTGTGCACAAGTAGTCCTTTAATCCAGAAGGCTCCTATCTGAGTTAAACGTGTTTAACTATTTGTGGTCAGTGATCATGTTTTCAAAAGTATAGAGAACTGTGAAAACTTTCACTAAGACTAATGAAGCTTTTGGGGTTTTGAAAGCCAGCTATTTTCTAAGTAGTAACGCTCTGGTTCCCAATTTTACAACAACTTTGCTCACGTTGTATTTAGCATGTGTAGTTAGACTGAGTGCCACAGAAGACCATATTTTAACCAAATATGCACTGAAATATTCTATAATAGATGTCTTCCTCTTTTGAAAGCTTTCACCAACAAAAAGAGAGCCTCAGACCGGGTCAGAGAGGTAAAAAGTTGTTCTGCCTACGGCCCTTAACCATTATACTGCTTTCATAAAACATCTGCGCTGCCCCCGGGGTTTTCAAGCAAAGAGCTGACATTTTGTAGCACGTTTCCTCTGGTGGGGAGAGAAAGTCAGCCAAACGTCAGCTGAGTTGCAAAGCTTTGCAGCAGCAAGCCTTGGATTGCACGTGCTCAGCAGAGGCTTGTTAGAGGTTGGCAGCTAAATTTGCCAGCGATGCCTCCTGCAGCGGGACTGTGTCAACGTTGGGGGCTCAGCGGAACAACCTTGCAATTGCTCCTTGCAGCAGCCAAGGCCCATTAATTGTGAGCAGGAAAACAATAGTCTTCACGGTCCTCCTTACAAAGGGAGAGAAAAGTAGAAACCCACAAACTGGAACAGAGAGGGAAAGAAAGCGCTGCAAAGGGGAACCAGGGCAGCAATTCTGCGGGGACAAAAGGAGGCTCTCCTCAAAGCTTTGGGTAAGGTCCCCAAATTCACAGACTTCATGATTTCCTCACTGCTCCCAAATAGTTAGGGAAAAATGCATCAAGCGTCCTGGGGTCTCGACTGCGATTTGCTGCCCGTTCTAGTGCTAGTGCAAAGAGGAGAGGACTGTGATTTTGCAACTTTATCTAAAGGACTTCAGCCTGCTAATGGAGGAGTCAAAATGGTTCTTCATGGTGAAGATTTTTTTTTCTTTCTTATTTTTTTCAATTTGTATTTCTTAAAAGTCTAGGAGCTAGGCTGCCTTCAGAAACACAAAACAGTAGCATGATTGTGTAATTAAAGATTATACCAGAGGATGCATACAAAGATGGGAAATTAAGACTTTATGTGAATAATCCTAACTGTGATAGTCTCTAACTTTCAATGTCTTTGCAGCTTTAATCTTCTTCAGTGCTGTTTTTGTGTGCCCAGGTATATGTATGTTTGCCACCTGAAAACTTCAGGGAACTGCTTAGTAACTGCTGCACAAACACTTTCCTTTTCCCTTCTTTACCCACAGAACCAAGTGACTGGGAAAGTCCTGTATGGTGCCTTGGGGAAATGCACACAATGAATGAACAGATTTTGTTTTCACAGTTAAATCATTCATAAAATTAAAAGCAGAGTACTGCGTTTTGCTTTGATGTATTTCAGTTGTTTCACATGGCTTGAAGTTCGAACACTTTTTTTTTTTCTCTCCCTCTCTTTTTTGTTATTTTTACCAATCTGCCTGCTGCTAATTCTCAGCTTGCGGCAGAGGAACTGAGACAGGAACATATGCTCTGAAAGAGAGGCTCTTTCACATTTGGATTTCAGAGAGCTTTTTTGCTCCTTGAGCCCGGTAACCTCACAAATTAATTCCTTTTGCTTGCAGTGACATCTGTTGGCGAGGGCAGAGCTGATTAACTGCAGGGCTGGCTTCACTGATGGAATCAGCCCACAAGCTGTTTTTAAGTGCAGCAGCTGTTTCTTCTCTCTTCCCACCATTTTATTTCCAAGAGAGTGGAAACGTTTTCGGAGGAGTTGATATAAACCTTGTTCACACGGATAAATTAACTCCCTAAAACTGGATATCTACTACCACTCCTAGCTAAAGTGCCTAACTGACCACTGAGCCGGGGTCCTTAATCGCTAAGCCCATAAACGTGGGAACAACTCCTTTTTGCGTAGCCCAAAAATGCACAGCATAGATTGGTATAACGAAAAGATATTTCTGGAAAGAAAAGATCAGTCTTCCTCAGTTAATGTAGTATGTGTGTGCCTGAGAATTGTCCCCTGTTTCATCTCTGCACTGAGACAAAGGAAAAGAGTATGAAAAGAATATTTTTTCTTCTAAAATTAAACAGTTTACTAAACCAAGGAATAGAGAATTTACTAAAGCAAAGAATACAGAGATATCCTGAAAGCTTTCTTCATTTTTGCTTCATGGCTGGGTGTCTTCCATAACTTTCTCACATCTGGTCTTTTGTTACTGCATAGAGAAACAGGGTACATATTGCTTCCCAGTGAGTTTCAGATTTACCAGTCTCAACTGGTTATAATATCTCTAACTTTTTATTTCTGCAAGCAAAAGTGCACAGAATGCTGCATATGAAATTTCAGTTTCAAAATCCAGGGTAACATTGTCTTTCAGTTCTAATTAACTATGTGAAAGAAAATAAACAGTCTTCACTTTTGAGTCAAAACTTCAAAACATGAATTTCCATTATGCTTGGGGGAGAATAACATCATCTTTTCCAATTTCTAGGAATAAATATTTGTTCCACTTTGTATGCTCCTTTTTAAAGTTTCATAATGGAAATATTTAGGCAATAAATATCTGAATGTCTTTTCTAGGAATATACTTTAGGTTCCTTTTGAAAGGAAAATAGAGAAAATTTTTCTTAATTTTGTTTACATATAGTAAGAAGAATTTCACAGATTAATAGGTTTAAGTAAACTAGGCAGTATGTCAGTTCATTTACTTTAGTTTTTGCAAAATTTTTTATTCTTAATTTTTTTTTTTAGAAGGAACATGTAGGTGTAGTTGGATTTGTGCGAATATTCTGGAGAAGTGTCACGTTGCTGGATAGTTATCAAACTGGTAACATTGTGGTTTCACCAACATCAAAACAGATAAAAGCAGATCAATAATGTATTACAAGTCTATTTTAACTTAGTGCCCTATTTGAAGTAGAGTATGTCTAAGGATCTTACAGAGAGAGTTGACTTCTGTGGTGTTATATTCAACTCCAGCAAGGAAATTTCATCATATATATGTTTTCTTTATCTTCTTTTATTGTTTTCCTTAAAATTTTAATGAGAAGCAATTTCTTGTTTCTGTGATTACACAGTTAAGTGGGACAAGATGTATAGTTATTGCAGCCGCACGTAGAGATGAGTTCTGCGGTAGGATCAGAACCGCTAGGTTGTGTTTCATAGTCTCTGCTCAGCTTTTATCTCAAATGGTAAAGGTGCAGCTTCCAAGCACTAATCTAGCATCTCTGATGGCCCACACCGTGCTACACTAAAGCTTAAGATTTCCCACGGTCTCAGGTCCGTGACGCTGAGCACAGTACGTCAGTCGTGCCTGAACTCCAGCGCACAAAGGAGAGCGGCTGCACGTGGCGAAAATGTGCATGTTCCTTTTCCCACGTGCATATGGCAAGCCACTCTTGCTGAGAAATACAGCCGGAGCACTCAAAAGCAGCTGAGGTTTTTATAAGACTCCTCCATTGTCAAACCTAGCTACAAATGACTGACACATGCTGTAAGCAAAAGTCAAGAGCAGTGGGGCTGTGAAAGTCCGTGCACTATTTCAAGAGGGAGCATGAAAAACAACTAAAACTGAGAGCCTGTTATCGGTTTGCCTTACTTTGCTGTACAGAAGTTCACACTCCCACTGAAAAAGAAAAGAACACAAATTAGAAAAATGTCCATATTTTCCTTCTAGAAGATTCTTCCTTAACCAGGTAGCATAGATGATTGCTCTGGCATTGTCTAATTTAAGTCTCAGTCCATTGGCAATTATTTGAGCTATAGAGTAATGCAATTGATTTAAGTGTAAGTGTGTTGGATATAGTGATGAAAAGGAGGTGACTGACTTCAGATTACTAATGAAATCAAAGTGTAGATTGCCTTAAGACATCGTATACCCGTTGGACACAAAAGTTGGCAAGATATGAAACTGTGGTACCAAGACAGTGCTCCTCGTTCAAGTGTATCCTATGGGTTCTTCTCTATAAAGTGAGCTGAGTCATTGATAGTGCCTTTGTCTATCCCTCCTAAAATTCATAGTCAAAATATCTAACAGATGATCAAACATAGCAATAAGAGCTGATCCATTCACTGAGACCATATATTTATATAAATGATCAGGTGTCTATGTACCTATTGAATGGGTATTGACATTAACTTTCTTTAAGCAGCCATAGTTTCCAAGGGGGGAAAAAAGAACCAAAGTCACATAAACATGTCAGTACAATGAAATAAAAATGCCAGATGGCCCGATAACAAGCTTACCATCGATATACATCATAGGCATTATTCTCAGTCATTATATTGTTGAGCATAAATTCTCATCTGGATACTTGAAATTGCTGTTGATTCTTTTAGTATGATCTTGTCCACAAGACGATAGATGTCAAGAGATTCAGAGAATTTCTGTTTAGCAGTTTCTTGACTTTCAACTTATTTTAAATGGCATTAAGGTTAGAACCTAAGATTTGTTACCTTAATTTGTTTTTGTACAAGATGAAGGAGTACCTATTTCTAAATAACCTGGAAACCTCCATTCAAGTTTTGATACCAGGAATCAGGGCCAAAGATTTACAACGATTTTGAAGTCATACATGTAGGTATTATGTGGGATTTTCCAATGGGCTTAAGCAGACTAGGCCCCTAAGAGCTATCTAAAGGTTCATACCTCTATGTGCTAATTTGTCACAGGGGCTGTTGTCATCATTAGCCAAACTACTTGCTGCAAAAAAAAAAAAAAAACAGGGGATAGTTGGCAGGAAAATTCACTGTAATTGTGAATTTTGTGTGTATGTTTCAGGACTCTGAATCTGGCCCCTCCAAATCAGCATGTTGTGATTTTTTTCAGAATGAATGTTTGAAAAAGGCTCGAGAGCACAGTGAAGCTGCAGAAAGGAATATGTGGCTGGCCATGCTGCTTAATGGCATGTTTAACACATCTGACATTTCACCTGTTTGGGTTTTTTTTTCGTTTTTTGTTTTGCTGTGCATCACTGTGCCTGGCATTGGCATCCATTTAATATATAAAAAGAAAAAAATTAGAATAAATCAGTGGAATTTTTAAAAGGCTACGCAAGAGAGTATAATGACTGTTTCCTAAGCATTGTGAAGCCTGCCTCAGAATTGCATGACGCCGCCGTCTTTCCCACTTACCCAATACATACCCCGCGGCTGAGGGGAATTGGGGTTCGATACCCTTTTCAGCCCCAGGGATCCCCCGTGCCCTGCAGTGAGACCTTCAGCCCTGGCTGCAGCTGCGGCTCGCGCTCTGCAGAAGAGCACCCAACCCACTTGCATGGGCTGCCAGGACAAGCTGGGCAGTGGGGCGCTCCTCTGAGGACAGGAGACCTCATCAGGGCTGGTCTGCCCTAAACCTGCAGCTTAATGCAAAATGCACAAAGGATCCTAGAGGAGAGGTTAAGGCGGAAGTTTCTGTTTCTTCCAGGCAAGTGCCCTAATTACCGGGCTAATGAACCAGGTGCTCTCCACTACGCTGAGTTGGGAGTTTGGATCTGGGAAGGGCACACAGCTTCAGAAGAGGTGGAGAGCCCTAACCTGGTGGGGCTAGAGACAGGATTTCCCCAGAGCTGGGGAGGGCGTAGGCAAAGGCCCTTCGGGATATGTGCTCTTTAACACCCGGCTCCTTTGAGGAGGGTGGCTGGGATGCTCCAAACTCTTACTGTGTCACAAAAGGATGCGGTTTCTGAGGTTTTTGGTGAACCCTCTTCTCTGGCATTTCCTCTAAGTTAGCACAGACTTTCCCTCAATCAGCATGCTAACTGGTTGAAAACCTTTAATTAAATGCATAAATTTTTCCTTCTGTTTCTCTTTCTGCTGAAACTAATGCTGTAGTTGTCTCCAGAGGTCATTGCCTTAAGTTAGCTGTTGCCTTCTGCAAACTGCAGTGCCCAGGCTCCTTCGCAAGCCCAGACAATGTGTGAGTTGTTCTGCAGGTAACATTGGCTCCTGTTTTCATAGTCAAAATATACAAAAGTCATCTAAGAACATGGGTGAGGCAGCCTCATGTGTGCTTTCCTTTCCGCTGAATCAGCCATTGCAGCAGAACTCACAGTATATTATTTGCTCATGAGCAGGCTTAGGCAAGAGCTGAGTGTCTGAGGCACGCTCCAAATACAACCCGGTAAGACAAAATGCTGACAAATGAATAACTGAATAACTGGTGGGAGTTGTCAGCAGTCTTATCCCAAGAACTACCACCACCAGAAGTCTCAGAGTTGTGTGAGTTTTCTTTGAGCCGTACTGTTACCAACTGCTTAGATTTGAACTGTTTTCTATCATTTTTAGCTTCTTTTTAAGATCTTTTTACATTGTTTTTGTTTGGTTTCCCCACTATAAAAACCCAGAAACAGAAACTGAGAAAATGAAAAATCGTTTTTTTCCGACTTCCATCCCATTTTTGGTGGAGAAAGGTAAAGCGTTCCTTTTTTATGAAGCCTGAAAATGGTTTTGACATTTTCAAGATGCTTTGAAAGTAATCTTTCGATTCCGTGATCGGTTCTAAGTAAGATGAGTGTGACAGTTACCTCCAAAATTCAAGGTCACAACCTCAAATTTCATGGATAAATATCATGTGTATAAATATAAAACATATATTGCATATTCTAAAGGAGGGAGAGGGTGTCACTCATTAGATGAAATGGGTTTGTGCTTATCTGGATATATTTTCCCCACATTGCCTCCAATAGGCCATATCGACACCAAAACATACAAGGAGCAAAAGAGTCACAATTACATGTTTTTAGCCTGGTAGATGATGCAGACAGATTTCTATCAGCTTACTGCTGCCACTTGCTAGAAGAGAATGAAGGGAAGACAGCACTCCATATGGATTCATAGGTTGTGGGTTTTGTGGACTTTTGACGTTATTATATATAGAAAATACTGTTGTTTTAGGTTTCTGAGGTAGAGTCAATTAAAATTCACTTTCAAACATCACATTATAATTTCTGCGTTAAATTCAGCATCCATAGCATGTTTTTTTCAAATATACCTTATTAAATATAACCTATGCCATTTTACTATTCTCGTAATTTAAGTGGATAAATAGTGTACTAGGAACTGTTTCAACAATTAATTTAAAATATGTGATGTAATTATTCATGTAATTACATGATAGAGCTGAAGAAATGCTAGAAAATAATGACAGTGTTTAGACTTCAAGGCTATTAGCAGCCCCATCATCTATCCACCCTCAGAAGGGGCTGGGAGCCGCTGTGGCCCTCAAAATAAATTAGAAGAGGTTAAATCCAACATGGCCTTTCCCTCTTGAGCTGTGAATATTATTCTTTTAGAAGTGTGAATAAGAATGATGATAACCCTAATTCCATGCATATTTATGAAAACAAATGTATGCCCAACTTAAATCTTGGTCTTAGATTGCACTGAGGCCCATAAGATGTGAGCAGAAGTTTAATTTTCTTAACTAATATTGCTCACTGACGCAGTTTGACACTTAGCCATCTCACCATTCATGAGTGAGAAAAGAAAGAAAGAAAAAGAAATTTCCAAAAATGTTGCCTAGACAAGCAGTGTTCTGGTAGTTTCAACTTCCTTAGGAGTGCAGGCTTAAATTTCTTGAAGCCAGAGAGACTTGAGCCTACATCTCTGACAAAAAGAAAACAATATCATCTCTAACAAAGTGTTAGCTATGCCACAAACTCTCCTTTTCTGGGTTGATTGGAAGTGCCGTCTCACACCTGATTAAATTACACTAGAAGTGCTGTGTCTTCATGTGTGCACCAGCACGAATTTTTCAATACATCAGTATTTTTGTGATGAAAACCAGAGTGACTGAAAATTTGTTCTAATTCACATGCAGATTAACACAGCAACTAAACAGGTACCAAGGACAAGAGACAGTGGTTGCCATATTTTGGGTTGGCTCTTGGAGCTAAGGAAGTTCTAGTTCTCAGAAAAATTCAGGGCTAGGAAGGCAGGAAGCCAGCGTAACTGTTTCCCCTGAGCTGTCTTCTTAGAGGTGCAAATAATGTCATCTCCAGGATTTCTCTTTTTCTAGTCAGGAAATGGTATAGAAAAAAAAGCACAACGATTCCACTGAAATCTCACCAAAACATCCAAAAGCACATTTATCCCTGGAATCTCACGAGAGCCAATTTTCTCAGAAGAGTTGCCACAATCCAATGAATACATCCACTGTTTATACAGGTGGGCTCCTGCTGCCTTTGGCAGCGAGAGGGAGGAATCGTTCTAACGCCAGCTCAGACGACTCCTGGTGCTTTTCTGTATCTCAGATTTACTGGGATAGGAAGTTTGGGAATGTGGACAGGAGACTTTCATTTGTCAATCACTGTGGTGAGAAAATTAAATAGACCATATCTCGATGATTTAGATATTCAGTAAATTCCTCATTCATCCGATAAGCATTGAGTTTTCCAATTGTATTTGCATGTACATGTATTTCACCTTACATTCTAACATTGGTCTTGATGAATAATGAATGAAAGGTGAATAATGTGTCTTCTCCTTGGTTTTGTGCTTGCTGCTGATATTTTTAAACATTTCACCCAGCCAACTAGCCAAGCCTTGTTAAGACCTGGGTTTTTTGCAGCAAAATTAAGGAGGAACTGTAAAATTGTAAATTGGCTGAGTAGCATAGGAACAGTTTTACTTTGAAACGTAAGCATGTTTTGATTTCCTTAAGTGTTTGTTACTTAACTAGAATTTGAATTTCACATAAATTCATTTGTTACTTCAGGATTAGAGCAGTTTGCTCAACAAGTCTTTCCCTCTCTCTCTCTCTCTCTCTTTCTCTCTCTCTCCTCCCTCACTGTTGCTACTTAAAAATTTTAGATGAAGACAGTAGCTCTGAGGATGAGAGCAATGAGTATCACCAAAGGAATGAGAAAGCAGTGTTAAATCTCTGTGACACTGAACGCTCCTTTGTTGCTTAATCTTAGAGTTTCTACTATACCTGCACAAGCCAGAGTATACTTTTAGTGCTTCTTGGAAATATTGCACCTGGCCCCATTTTACCAGAATTCAGTTTGCTCATTTCCAGGCCACATTACCCTTTGTAACGCACCGGGATATTTTGCAATATATGACATTTCCAGCAATCGAAGCTTGGATCATGGAAACCTGCCTCCCCTGAGTTTCCTTTTGTTTAGGGTTAGATTCTTCTTGCCTTTTTGTTTTTTTTGTTTTCTGGAGAGTGTTTCTGGGAAGGTGGGAGGTTCTTGAACCTGATAAGACATTTAGTCTGAGGAATTTGCATCATACAACTCTCTAAGAAAAGGCAGAATGCAGCAAAGCTCCAGCAGCTAATGTCACAGGCAAGGTTTTTGATGATACTGAACTGGAAGTCTCATTAAATAGTAAAGGACAATGTAAAATGTAATCTGATTCAGAATGACTGGAGTCATTTAGGTACCTGCCTAAGAGAGTGCAAATGCAGTTCACTGCACATTCAAATACATTAGTAAATTCTAGAGTAAAGAACCACAAAATATGAAATAAATAGTAAAGCTTGGTAATAAATCAGCAAGGAAATAGATTTCAAGAAAGTGGAGGAAAATAGAGTTTTAAAACCTATCAGACTGTCAGCTGCAATGAGGAAAACAGCCAGGATTATTGCGTGAAGAATATGCGAAGGAAAAGGTCTAACATAAAATAAGCACTACAAAGAGCTATGTATAATGCTTTTCACCAGGAATACAGTTATCTATCGTGATCATTATCTGTCATGACTCCCTTGATTTGTGTTATAAGAAAAGACTGAGAAAGTTGAACTTATTCTTACTGGGGGACGGGGAAGAAGATTGTATAATGTCTTAATTTCAAGCTTTGGAAATTGTAAAGGATAAAACTGATCCCAACAGTTCTTAGCACTCATATTTCTGCCTTAGAGAAGTCAGCAATAAAATAAATCACTAAAATTCGTCTTAGGCCCCAAATTGCTCTTCAGTCAGGGTTTCATTCTGAAAAAGAGAATGTTTGAATAATTATTTCTTTCTAGATCCACTCTCCTCTCTGCTCTTTTCCCAACTTGTTCCTGAACATATATGTGTTTTAATCCACTCATTGCTGCCATATACCCCAGTTGATTTTCAGGACTTTAAATGCGTGGGTATCATTTTGCTCCTAGTTCTAGCTTTCACCTTAAACTGGAATAGCTGAAAATAAACTCATATAGTGCCCTAAAGTAACTAAATAGCAGAGCTGTGACTCTCCTTGGAGTCACTTCTCATTTACTTTGCTGCTAGGACAGGCAACTGGATACCCAGAATGCTTTGCAGGTACATAGGGTCACTTGTGCCAGTGCAAACCTTCCAAATTTGCACAATGAAAATTAGCACCAGCTTTACTCTCTGTTTGCACTCGGATTATAGCCTGGGCAGTGCCTGCGCAGTGCAGATTCACGTGTGGAATCATGTGTTACAACTACGGTTGTAAAGGCTTTACCACGAGTGGCAGGGCAGACCGATATCAAAAGAACATTTTGGAGGAGAAAACCCTACAAACTGTGCTACACAGACGCAAGCTATAACAGTGTTCCTGTCACTTAAGAAAAAGAAAACATTGAAACACTTCTGTTGGTCATTTTTAAGTCTTCACACGTGCGCTTTTACGAGAAGATTACAACTGAAGGGCTGTAGTCAGGACCAAGGTAGAACTTGGAAGAGGGGCACGGGGTGTAGCAGAGGTCACGTCTTTTATTAGACCAAGGGACGGATTTGGGAAATACATAGCCTCAGGGCAGAGGAGGGCAGGCTTGAAAAGAGGCAGCAGACTTTAGCAATTGTTCTAGAGCTCGCCCGTGGTTATTGAGGTGGACAGAGGGAGGAAATGGCAGCGTGCTAGAGGGGACGAGCAGCAAAGGAGTCCACAACCGCATTAGCACGTCTGCTGTGAAAGGTCCAGGGTGGGGGCTTTTTTTGTTGCTGTTAAAGATAAAAGCAGCATTTCTGTGGTTCACCTTATCCGATAGCATCTGAGTTTTTCTTTTTAAGCTCCTTTTTTTCAGTTGTTGTCTTTTAAGTTGCTTCAAGCTTGAGTGCCAATTAAAGTGACCCAGAGTTTGCATGAAGCATAAAAGAACAATGACCATTTGGTAGGATTATGATATCCATGATACATTGAAGAAAATTACGTGTAGCAGGAGTTTGACCTGGCAGGGCAGAAGAGTGTGCTGTACAGAGGGCAGCTGCAGAGGCTAACCATTTTGTTTCCAATCTGAGATGAGACTCATAAAAGGGCCAGGGCTTCTTATACATCAACTTCCTTACAGCAACAGCCATCCAGAATGAAGGGTTTTCTTTTTACTTGGTAGCTTTTAAGTGTCCTCTCTTCCAGCTGCTTAATAATCAAATATAATCCCATTTGTGTTCTGATGGGGTTTTTGGAAGAGTACAGTAGACAGGGTACCTACCTGAGACTCGGCAACGAGTTCCGATTTAGTCGATAAATGTAGAGGGAGATTCCTCTTTTTTAACTGGAGTGCTGTCTAACGACAGCGTGGGCTTGCACGCAGAGTGGCAGCTTGGATACAGTCATTTCTGTTGAGCTTCCTTTGAAGGTATAGCAGCAACCTCACTGTCTGCAGTTCTCTAAAGCTACGAACTAGTTGTGTGTCTGCATGTAATAAATCAAGTAAGGAAGTATTCTTTGAGAAATTTGTCCTGAAAATTCAGTGCATATCTTAGGTTAACATGTAAATGAAAAGAAGCCATTGGTTGCTCAGGATTATACTTGGTCTTAATTCAGTGAACTGTGCATCAGTAAAACTGTATTTTTAAATGCATTGTGGGATATGGCTAGATCTTTTTTGGTGTTGATTACATTTGGCTATTTCTCTTGTACAAAGGACTAGAAAGGAAAACTTTTAAATTGGGAGGAAAGATTCATTCTTTTAAAAATATGTTGCTGAATATCTTCATTCTTGGGATATAATTTGGCTGACTGTGCCTTAGGCCCATCGTAAAGCTCTCTTCTTTTTAAATTATGGTAAGATTTTCTAGGACTTAGCTATCTGAATAAGTATTATAGCTGTATCAATTCAAGAAAAACAGCAAAATAATTGTAAGAACTGTTATAACTAATAGTTCGGCTAGAGTGTTACATCTCTGGCGTCTGTTCAAGTTCAGAGGGAAAAAGGAATTAAATTGTTCTAACTTTGAAAGACAAAAGCATTTTGTTGTAGAAAGAAGTATGAGCTTGTGTCTATTTTGGAAACCATCAGCTCTGAGAAAGTGGCAAAGTAACTCGTAAGTAATAATTTCCACAATCGTTTTAGAATCTTAACATTATTTTTGTGGTTTAATTTACTCTTATTTATGTTAACAAATAAATTAGAGATGCTACTCTCCGATTAACATAATCTTCTCTTGAAAAAAAAGGAGATATGAAATTGCACAACTGGAGATGCAATGCAGATTTCGGAGTACCTCAGTTACAACTCTTTTCTACTGCTCTTTCCTATGGCAAGCAGCGTTTTTAAGTAACTCATAACGTGCAAAGAAGGGCTCGACGTACTCTGCTCTCTGAGGGAGCAGCACTGTTAGAACCAGTTGCGGTGCCACGAAGCCCTGGACTGCCAGATGTTCTGTCTGTTAAGCGTGGGGTTTACACCCATGGCATTGAAGAAGAAGGATAGATATTTACAGTAAAGGAGAAAAGAAAGGCTCTCCTTTTCTGGCTCTATTTTGCTTTAGTAATTAATTTGCCCACTACCTAGTAGCAGCTCTGCAGCTGGACTTCCATGTAGGTGTCCAAAGGGAAATATACTAGAAACAAAAATCCTTTTTTAATACATTTACATGACACTGAAAGCAAAACACAGAGGTTGAACCATAAATCTATGAGAAGTAGTAATTCAGATAAGTTAAGTATGGCCCTCTTCCATTAATAGTGAGAATCTGTTGTGTTTTGAATTTGTCAATAGCACTTCCCAATTCCTCAAAGGTCAGCAAGCTCTTTCTACTGACTGCAGGTTGCCAGCTGACTTTGCAGTTAGATTTATAAGGCCTGAATCTAGGCTTGCAGGTATCTTGTTCAGAAGTGATAAGAAATATTTTTGCATTTTGTCAGGAGTGGCAGAGTTACTGCCCATAAGTTGCCAGATGTATTGTTTAAAGTTGCCAGATGGATCGATGTGCTGCTGCTGTCACTCAGCATAATTTCACAGAGCTCAGCACTACCTCTTTTCTTCTACAGCATTTTCTTTCTTTCTTTTTGTATTTTGTTTTGTCTGGCTATCTTTTAACACTGGAGTAACTATGCACCAGGTATTAGATATTCATTATTACCCTGAAGTGCAACTTTAAATACAAAAAAAAAAAAAAAAAAAGCTATAGCTAAAATAGGTCTGGAGCCCTAGATCTATCCACAGGCAAACAATTGCAAGCAAACATTCAGTATCAAAACACAAAAGGGTGGAGTTTTACACTGTACTGAAAAGCTTTTCATGCATCTGCTATGAGCACAAAGTACCACAACTTCACTGAAATCAATGGAGCGTTGACAATTTACAGCAGTCAGTGACCTTCACCTTAGCTCTCAATGTATTTGTATATTACAGAGGAAGTGAAATACTACTTTTAATGGCTATTCTCTGTTGTTTAATTTGGATAATCTTCCATGTGAGATTGCCAGTGTAGGCGAATAATCAAAGTCTTACTCTATGATCTCTTCTCTTCAGTACCCCCTCTAGGAGCTCTTGGTAGATCCCACTGCCCACAAGACTGCAAAACCTTTGAAAACGGTTTTTCGATGAAAACGAAAACGATGCACACATCAGCTTATGAGTTCTGGGGTTTTTGTTTCATTCCTCTCATTGGTAGGCAGTTGCGGAACATTTGTTTTAAAATACTTATTTTTGATGTGAATTGCAACTTTCCAGTTTCCACAAAAGGACCCGCTGAACAGGAAGTTGAACATGAATAAGCAGATGCCCCTGATAAAGGTGATAAAGGCCAACCATACAAGAATCTGTAACTGCAAATAGAAATTTGTACTGTGAAGTCACTGAATACTTAGCAGTGCCACCAAAAAAGGTCTACAGGGAGCAGCAAACTAAAACTGTGTTGGCAAGGTGATGCTTATACACCTCCCCCCAAATTTCTGTTATGCATTAACAACAATTTTATATACAAGACATAGGAAGTAATTGCTCTGCTGTACTTGATGCTCTGAGGTCCCAGCTTGAGAGCTAGTTCAGTTTGGGGCACCGTGGTGTGTGAAAGATGTAAACAAGCTGGAGATAGTCCAAATGGGAGAAGTAAGAATGGTAAAGGTTTTGGAAATATGACCTTTAAGGAAAAGTTGATAGATATTCTTTATCCTTTACTTAGACTAACAGAGAAGGACAAGGTAGCGTATGGTGATAACATTTCAATGCAGGAAAAACTCTCCCAAAGGGGAAGTCCTCAATTGTTTTCTATGGAGAAAGATAGAAGAAATAGGCTTAATTTACACCAAAAGAGACTGAGCTTAGGTGTTACCAAAATATCTAACTGTTACAGAGGTGAAGCACTGTTACAGGATATCCAGAAGTTGTGGAATGTTTTCCCCTGAACATTTAAGAAGTTAGATAAATCTGTGCTGTGGGTTACAAAGATAAACTGGGATCCTGTCCCAGGTAGACTAGCTATTTTCTTCAAGTTCTTCCCAGCCCTACACAGTTATGATTCTAGCCTTTCTTTTAACATTCTTTGTGGAAACTGCCTGTACTTTCACAATAGTCTTATAATCATCCTGTATATATTCTTACTGCTTATTTTAATTGTAAATTTAGAAATACTGACACAGGGCTCAGTAATTTCACAAAGATTTTAATAACTGTGCAAACTTACCCTGGCAATGCTACAAGATTTTCCAGTAAATCTAGCAAGATTTCAGAGCAAATCAGTGATCCCCACAATACAAATAGTATTTTTATGATTTAAGTGTATTAGAACATTCACAATTTAATTTTATGCGAAAGCATGAGCTATGGAGTTATGGTATTTGACAGCAAGATTAGCTACTTACACTCCAAAATAATGTCCACTGATGCAGTACACTTGATCAATTTAAGTATTTGAAGGAATTTAAAGGCTGAATTTCTTAATTGCTAAGCTAAAATTGAACAGGAGCTAACAAAGCTGTCAGAATGACACACAAATATTTCCATTTTAAAATCATTTATGTCCGTCATGAATTGTTCCAACTGAATTTCATTTATTTACTATACCTTATTAAACTATATCTATCCTTTTTCAAAATAAGATTTTAATCTTTATAGCCCTGTTTAACTCCATATAACTGCAAAATTGAATGAGGTTTCAAGGAATAGTAGAATCCTTATTAGAAATTATATTTGCGTTTTATCAAAAGCAAGCACACCGTTGTGTTTTCATAATTATTTTTCATGATTACTTTCCTGCCTAATGAGTGATTGAAGTTTGTTTACACAACTAGTTTTCTCTGTCATCCTCCCTGCAGATAAAGGTCTGTCAGCAATCCCATGTAAAAAAGCCCTCTTTAAATGGCAGAATTTGGCTCAGAATGTGGAATTCCGTGAAAATATTTAATCGGTTTTGATATACCTTTAATAAAATTGGCATAATGTAATATAAAGTGACCATTGCCAGAGAGGTAATGCATTTGTACTCCCAATGCTTCAGGCAATTTTTTGTTTCCGTTTCCCATGAGTCAAACAAACATGACATTCAAAATTGCATGCCATATTGCGATTATCTGGGGATATAATTCAAGTCATCACACTAACATTAATTCTGAGCAGAAACTAGGTTAACAAGGTCGTACAACACTTTTGTTTTGGAACCAAACTTAGACTGAGCATTCACAGCAGTGTTTGAGTGACAGCAGTGCAAAATGCAGTATAAATACTATAATTGCAGGCCAAAATATATTAAAGAACATTATGTTGGAGAATCAGCCTTCCAGAACTAGCAAATGCCATATTTTTCAGCTCACTCTGCAAAGTGTAAATCGCAAACTTTCATATTTGCTCCAGGAAAGCACAGATTTGAGTTCTAACAGTGCCACGAAGCAGTCGGTGAGTGCTGCTTCTCCATCCGTTTCCCCTCCAGAGGTGAAGGAGGGATGGCTGAATCCTAGACCTCCCGCTAGGGACATGGCCTCACAGTAGTCCTCTCTCTGGAGGGGCTGACAGGGAGGCGCTGAGGGTCCCTCTCCCAGCTGCCACCCTATGTGACAGCGACGGCTGGAGGTCAAATGGGCCATTGGGGATCCAGCGTCACCAGTCACCCTGGCTCTCCTCTCCCTATCCCGTATGCTTGCTACGACAGCGCTGAAGTAGCCCCTGTGCAACATCCTGTCTTGACGCCTTCAACCTTAGGTCAGAATGCCCAATTTTATTTCCATGCTACCACCATTTTGTTCTGGGAAGAGGATCTATAATTTTGACCATGTTAGAACATAACTAAATTTGAACGGAATGAGATTTTCTTTTTAGGGGGGAAAAAAAAAGTTGTGTAATCAGATCCTCCCTGTTTAATAGGAAGGAGCCTCTTAATAAGGGTGAGGAAAAGGGCAAGCACAGCAGGAGGTGAGCTAGGAGTTTCACAAAGGAAACGTTAACATAGTACTTTAAAATGCAGAACATGAGGCATCCAAATATGAGAGGCATTATAAGATCCTTCTTCATAAAAACTGATTTGGGAGCTTTGATACTTCCTGGCAGCTTTAATTTAAAATAATAAATTGTGGGGTTTTAGTTCAAAAAGAAAACTCATGCCTTTAGACATTCTTCAAACTAAAAAGATACCCAAACTATTGTGTAGTCCATGAATGCTGTGAGATACCCGTGAGATACTCATGAGTTTCTTAGGGTAGGTCTAGGCAGTCAGTCACGTGCCTGCTCATTAACCCTTTCCCAAACAGAGAGGGCTCTTCTCTGCCACATTCTGTGATCATCCGTAGCCAGGGATGATCCCCTTTGAGCTTTGCTTTTCAACTCTCCTCTCACCACCAGGTAAACGAGTCACTGTGTTTGTTATCATACCCCAAAACCTTCTTCTGCACATCAGTTCTTACCTACTCACCTTTTACTTCCTCTGTTACTGCGTCTTTCCATCGTTCCTTTGCTCAGACTTAGTCCTCAGGATTTCTTAGGCATACTTAGAGCTTTCATGTTTCAGTCTTCCTTTTAATTTTCACATGTCAAAATACAAATAGATTAAATTGGGTGCAAGCACAGCAGCAGCAGGTGGTTTCCATCAGCAAGCAAAGTGTTTTGTAGCACCGTGTAGAGAAATCCATGTTAACCTGGATCGTATTGCTTGGGAATTCAGACATCTGAGGTGTTGCTCTCCAAAAGTTTTCCAGAGAGTGTAAAAAAGCTAGTGCTCAGTGATGTGATGAGAAAGTGTGGCTAATAACTGGAGAAGCTCTGTCCTGCTGTCAGATGGTGCTTCAAAGGTGAAGATAGCACTGGGACCCCAGGGTCTCTGAGTTCAGTGGGCCGCAATTGCAGGCAAGAAATAACGTCTAGTCCCTGAAGGTCCCACAGAACATCTTGGGAGGCCACAGGCCTCCAAACGCTTCCTAACAACCCAGAGCTGACTTTGGTATGGCCAAGAGCTACAAGGTTTTCTAAGAGAGGGCAGGGAAATTATTAAATAAAATATGCCAGCAGTATAGCAGATGAGCTGATTTTGTAAATGGACTGTGTTTAGCGATTACAGCTATTATAAAATGAGAGAAATAAGCATGCATACACCTCTACCCAGCGTTCATTTTGGCATTGTAACGTCACAGCATAACACTGGGAGTGACTGAACGGATCAGGAGAGCAGCCTTCGGTGTTGTGTCCCAGTTAGTCTTCTCCAAAATTAGAATGCTACTTCTTATTGCTTTTGCCAGTGATCAGTAATAATTAATTATTAAGCTATTTAAGGCAGGTTAGGCTTCAATGTAATATGGTGTGACAGCCTGGAGATTAAGAAATGACAGAGATGTGTTCAAACTGTCAGACTTACCCTTTATTTCCATTGCGCCGTATTTTTGAGCTGATGAGAACAATCTTCTGTTTGATCCAGTATAATTATAGCACCTATTATTTGATTTATTATAGCACCCAACATTTGGTTTTGGCTTTGAAGATGGACTACTTCCAAGGTGCTAATATCAGTTAGGATTAATAATTATGATTGTTTATCTCAGAAATGATTCAAATATTTTACATGAATGTTGAGTTTGTATGCTAAGAACCTACCACACTATAGGTTTTTTGTCTTTGTAAACTGCTGTAATTCTGCACAGCCAGCAGATTCTGGGTCTGCCATTACTTGTGCTCAAATTTTAAAGATAATAATATTGGGAGACTATTGCCAAAGCAATATCTTTAGCATTCACCTGTCAAAATAGTAGTTTATAGTAGAGAGCCCATGTATTTTACCACTAGCTCGCAAAGAGAGTGTGGAACAAGAGGAATTTAATGTGAGGATATGAAAGGCTATAAGGACCAATGTTTAGTTTATTGAGAAAGGATTTCTTGGCATGGAGTTATACATCGCTTTGTAAAAATCTCTGGTTTATTGAAATCGGCCACCAAGCTCATTTCATTGCTTTCTTGATTCCCTGTCCAGGAAAAGAGGCATTTCTAAGTCCAATACTCTAATACAATTGTCAGTATAAATCACCAGGAAAGCAGAGCAAGCCTTTGGAAGAACATCTGAAATTAATTTGGCAGCTGGGGCACGTAACTGACACCCAGAGATAAAGGCATAGAAAGCTATAAACCCCTAGTAAATGATTCCCCATCACCACAGATATTCAGCCTATGTTTACTTAGCCAAAGAACAGCATAGGGTTTTAGCTTAACAATAGCTTACTCATACACTTCATATTATCTTGTTTACGTGCTGGAATATAAGGAAGCAATGTCCAGAAACCAAAATTAACTTCCTCTATTTTAAGGTAGTTATGAGACTTCTTTGCAGTATCTCTATGTATTTTTACAGTGGCATTTGTGGATTAGTGCTTGTAGGGTAGTGAGAGGAGAGAGCAAACATAAAAATCCTTTTCTTTGTGTTTAGCTAGCTTCTTGTTGGAGCAATGCCCAACTTTCCACCCAGAATATCCTGTGTGGGATACTCCAGGCTACTATTACTCATTTTTTAACTGTCTGTTGCCTTGTTACATCTTTCCTCCTCTTTTGACAGGGCTTACCTAGCATTGCTTTCTGACATTTGTGTTAAAATGGTGTAACTGTCACTCAAAGGGTTGCTGTGGTTCTAGCTTTCAGTACTAGAAATACAGAGGCTCTATCAAAAGAATTTCTCCGTCTGCTTATTAGCTCTGGTGAAGGGATGGCATTATCAGATTCCTAAATAGCATCACAGATATTTGCCATTAGAAGAAAACATGACATTTTCCGTGTCGAGCAATGTGTCCTCCTGTAGTAAAGGAGTAGCAATTTTATGAAGCAAGATATTCTCTACCCTTTAGAGTTTCCTGTGGAATTAAAGGAAACACCAGATTATGAGGTTTTTGGAGCGCTGGGGAGCAGTGTCCTTTACCACTGTGATCTGTGAACTGATGAGCTTGGGTACCAAACAGCCCCTGTGAAAAAGCAAGCAAACAATTATTTAGAAAATATAACCCATGTAGTGAAATACTGTGACTAATTCTGGTTATAAAAGATAAGTACACGTAGTCCCTCTGTTATTTATCTTCCAGCAACTGAGTTCTTGCTCCTCATCAATGATTGCAAGGTATTTTGGATTAGATTTTCCTTGATGTTTTCAAATGCTGGGAAAAAATAGCTTTGTCTGAGTGCTATTTGGCTTCAGGTAAAGAAAGCAAGCTGCAGCCCATGTGAATGCCAGTTAGAGCCAATTATAACCCAATTGATTTTTCCTGGCATTAAAAAACAACAAAATCAATGAAAAATACAACTCCCCCACCAATTTGCTTGTAATTCCTCAGTGTTTCTGGATGGAGAGTTAACTGATAATAGGCATGCCTGTGCGTGAGAAAGAGAGCTTTTATATTTAAAAGAGATATTTTATTAATTAATTGTGGAAGAGATTGATTTTTAAATCCTCGGTAAGGTAAGAGGGAGAAACGTTTAAACTAGGTGTTCTGCCATGTGAAAGTGGTAAAATTGCTAATTATCTTTCAAGCACAGTTTACACTGTCGCTTATTTGAAATATGCCTAAAATACATTTCCCATAGCTCTGTTAAATAGCAGAAAATGTACTGATTTTCCATGTGTGAAACATGATGCCAATACCCTCTACCATGTCTTCTGATTTTACCCAAGGTGTATTTGTTCACCTGTTATAGATCTAGAAATTACTCAGTTGCAAAGTTAGATCTGTTTAAACAAGTGATTATCTCCATTTCTCATACGGTCATGTAAAAGAAAAAGAGTCTGTGGGTGATGTTAATAGGAGGGAAGCAGTGCATTCAGTTCATCATCATTTCCAGGGGGAATTTATATGCACATTAAGTTTAATCACTGGGTACTAACTTGAGTCATGTATATTTTGGAAAACGTGATCTTCCAATTCGCCAAATCTCATCTATCAGGGAAATTAGATGATAGATGCATTGTCCTGATCCTACTGGAATCAAAGGATTCCTCACCTATAATTGTTTTGTTAACAGAGAAATGAAGGGAGGAAAAGAAAAGGAAAATATTTGGTTGGGTTTTGTTTGTACACACACACACAAAAAAAAAAAAAATTAACCATACAAAAATTATAGCTAGGAGGCCAGGCATACATAGTCCTAGAAAAGAAATCTCTTCTAGAGTGTTAGGCTTAGCAGGATCATGGCTTATGTGTGTATATATCTGTATGCATATATGTGTATAAATATATTTTTGTATATATATATATATATATATGTACACGCACACATTATATTTATACATACACACTTCCCTACACATGTAGCGTATATCTGCATGAATATAGTGAGTTAACTACTAGGACATTAATAGTGAGCAATAGTTTAGGACAGGAAATGAAAAATATCATATCTACTTTGTAAAAAAACAAGCTAGCAGGAATGAACACAGCTGTTCATTAAATGATTTTGTTAAGTACAAATAACGCACTTTACTCTAGGCTGTTATTAAAGCAATTATTTTTTTCAAATGCACACCAAAAGCTGTAGCTTTGCAGTACCCCAGTGAACGTTATTACATTAATATAGTGAACTTACCCTATCTATCTGTCATTTCCAAACCTCACAATGATATTCTGATTAATGATGCACACTGCAGATCTCCCAGATGCCAGCCAGATGTTCAGAGAAAACTAATGTTTTTTGGCTTGAGAGGTAACATATAAATCATATCCACACTGACACACCTAGTGGAACAAATGGAAGGTATTCCTAAGTGAATTTACTATCCAGCTCCAATTTATTTTTACTTAGACAAGGTACACGACACAACGCCCTGTGCATTTCAGCCTTCGAGAGACAACAGCAGATGAGAGGACCATGCAAATAATTAAAAACAAAAGTTGGCTTGCTACTGGGAATCACTTTTGCTCTAAGGTACTCCCCTACATTTCCTATTTGTCTGCCTTGCAGAGCAGGAGCATCAGCACTCGGCTCTGAGAGAGGCAAATGGCAGTGCGGAAGGGAAAGGAAGGAAGTGCTGCCGGCAGCACAGCTCCTGGCCAGGAGCTGGGGCAGGTAGCCGGCTCGCAGCCAGCACAGTTTCCTCTCTTTCTAGCCTCTGTTTCTATTTGTTTCTATATATATGCTCCTGCAAAGAGAGCACTTACATATACATCTTTTTCAGTCGCATTAATTAAATTCAGTTTTCCTGCCTCCACAAACAAGCTGCTAAGGTGGTGAATCTGTCCTGCCACACTACTTGGGAGGCGATAGTACTGTGATGCTTGAAAGCAGTGTCAAGTCTGGAGAAAGTCAATTTGTCCATCAGGTGGAAAAACTGAATTGTGGGGCAGGGCGGACTTGAACTCAAATCCCACTCTTACCGACAGCACAAAGACAGTCTGCTCACATTGTATAGTATGGCAAGCTTGAGCTTCAGCTTGGTGAAAGTACAAGCTGGAGGAAGGAAGCATATTTTCCAGTCTTTTACTGTTGGAATACCTACATGATTGGATATGTAACATCTTCTAACCAGGTGCAAATGCTTTCTCTTGCTCTTTGCCTAATTTGAGGCCTCTGTTGTTTTTTTGGTACAGAGCCATTGCTTGCCTTCTTTCCAGGGCTAGTGACGGGAAAGAGGTGGGAGATATGGGGAGTGACTGAGGGTCCTCCAGCAGCCTCAATTTACATATTTTAAAACATATCAAACCAATATCTGACAATATTCACTATAGCCCAAAGATTTCTGGAAAATAAGGTCACTGGAGAAAGGAGTCTAGCTGTGCCTGATGGATTGCCGCACCTGCACTTTCCTCTTCAAAGCCTACCATTTTCATGGTGTCAGTTAAGTAATAGGCTGGTTGAGAACATCACAGTCATGAACTTAGGCAGGACAGTGTTGAGTTTTTCTTACCTGCATGTTAGCCAAGCCGGGCTGCTGCCTTTTCTCTCCCTGTTGGCCCCAAAGGCCACAGTCTCAGGCATTGCATGGGTTGATTCTTCTACCTTCGTGTCTGAAATCAGCTCTGAAACTGTAAATCGAAAGAAAATCTGAGGGAGTGCAGCAAAGCCTGCATGACATCTGAAAAGCCATGTTGCCTCCTTATCTACCTCTAGGATCATCCTCCCACCCTCCAAATGCTCATTGCAGGTTGTATATTTTGTTTCCTTGAACTAAGGAGCAGCACGGGGGAACAGTTGCCAGGTCACTCCATCCCCACTTAAAAACACGCTGCTTTCACGGGAAGCAGCAGCAGAACCACTGCTCCTCTCAGGTACAGATGAGTGGCCAAGAGCTTCAGGTCTGGGACAGAGAGGGAGTAGCGGTGGCAATGGATAGTCCACCCTGTGACTAGGTAATTCCCCACCCCCTGCTGCATTTTCTGCCCGCTGCTCTTTGCTGCTGCCGCGCAAATGCATCAAGCTCAGTTACTGCATGAAAGCTTTCTGCACAATGCAAGACTGTTACTGACACTACACTGAACAGTGAAAACGGGGCAGAACTGTCCTGCACAGCAGAAAAACTAACGAATAACGGATTTTCCACCTTGCCAATTGCCGAGCAATACCACTTGCTCAGTTTACATCCGCTCTGCAGGTCAGGCCTGTAAATGGTGGGGTGGTGGGTGGAGCGTGGTGCAACAGTAGTGAGAATTTGAAAGCAATCGCCATAATTGCTGTCAGATGCTGGGCTTTGATTTGGATGACAGCAATTCTTTTGATTTTTAAGAAAGATAAGGAAGGGAGAGGACAAACAAGATAGTTTCTTTAATCTATTTTATCTGTTTCTCTTCACTGTATTGTGCACTGAATACAGACAGACTGTCAGTGATTCAGTTGGACATACTGTAAACTACCCAAACCATCCATATTCTAGTGCACCAGCCCAGTTTTGATTAGATCCTAATCTTAGTATGTCCACAGTTTCCTCCAGGATAGCTTTTTTGCTGGATCTAAGTGTTTGATAAAGCAAAAAAAAAAAACAAAAAAACCTCTCTTTTGGGTTTTCTTCTTCCTGTTCAGAGTAACATGGTAATGACTGTAGTGTGTGAGCAAATTAATAATAACAGAACTACAGAATTTCATCAGAAAATTTAGGTCAGTTTTAAGGAGTCCACACTATCATACAGTCATGCCAATTCGGTAGTTCCTGTGAGGTCACAGAATCACAGAAATGTTGGTTGGAAATCCAATGTCTTGCTCAAAACGGGACTGTTGCCAACACTAGATTAGGTCAGCTGTGCTTCAGTCTTGTTAAGTCTTGAGAAGGATGGAGATTTCACAGCCTCTTTGGGTAATCAGTGCACTATCCTTCCCACAGAAAAGGTTTCTCCTAATGTTCAGTCTGAACCTCCCAAGCTGCTATTTGCTCATTGTTATGGTGTGTGCCTCTACTGAGAAGAGTTTGACTTTGTTATTTTTGTAAACCCTCTTCAGTTAGTCGTAGGATCATCCTTAGCTCCTCTCCACCTCTGGAGGTTACTCGTTACCAAACACCAGTCAGATACCGAGCCGTTGATTGCTAGCATTCGAGTATGGCAGTTCAGCCAATTTTCATCCCACCTGCTTCTCAGTTTCTCCAGCCCATGTGAGCTTCCAGATGAAAATGCCATTGGAAAGAGAGTCCAGAACCTTAACAAAGTCCAAGTATCTTACATTCACTGATGTCTGGTATCCAGGTAGCCAGGCACTTCCTCACAGAAAGTAACCAGGTTGCTCAAGCATAATTTGCTACTGGTAAATCCTTGTTGACTGTTCCCGATTCCCATCTTGTCCTTCACATGTCTGGAAATGGAGTCAAAATGAATTAACATATAGACTAACTGGAGGAAAAGAGTAAATAGCGTCAGCTTACCTGTCATTGACTCAGAAAGCACTCTGCCCTTGTCTGAAGCAGCAAGATCAAAGTGCAGTGGTACAGTGGCTATGCCAGTCTCTTACCAACAAGAGGAAACGCTGTAAATTAGGGCTTCCATGGATCCATGGGGAAGGTTTTATGTCCTCAGATTCACATCAATAAAATGGCAGTGCAAATTACCAACGAATTATACATTGGGCAATACTGCTAGATAGCCTCTCTCTCTAGTTCACTTGTGCTTCTTCTCTGACATTAGACATTAGACAGTAGGAAGGTAAAAGAGTTCTTGGTCTGACTTGTGCCAATAGGTACTTAACTAAATGGTTCACATTAGCAGGCATTTTGCTGGGGTAGATAAGTATAGAAATGAATTTGTTTTAGTGGGTGAAGAGAGTGGAACTGCAAGTCCGAGTATTTTGAGAGCAGGCACTTTTGGAAAGGGTACTGGACAACAAAAGCACAAGTGTGAAACATGATTGTGTTGTCTTCAGTGTGTTAACTAATGTATGGGAATTTTAGGTTATTTGGGGCCATAAATGCTCCCTGGTACATACTGGTCCATTTCAACACGTACAGCAGATCTGTAGCTTTTGAATCTATTGACAAACATGCAAACTGTGTTATTATAAAATCAAAGGTAAACTTTAGTGTGCTGTAGCTCTTCTTCCTGTTGATTGTTTCTATTATCAGTGAAGAACCCTTTTCCAGCAGAATATCCTTGATATTTTTATTGTATTTTGTAACATTTACTACAAAAGAAGGATAAGTCACAGAACTTTATCAGGTCCTGTAGGGGCTTCTCAAAAAGACAAACATTAAATTCATAACTGCTTTCAAAAGCATCCTCCTATTTTTCCATATTTCAGGTGTGTAGACAAAAGAATGCCAAGGACCCACTTCAGTAAATAACTTTTTCTTTACTACATGGATCATGCTAAGGTATCTTTCTTGTGGCTGTGTGCAGTGAATGTAGTAGTCCTGAGTTGCATTTCATCCTTACTCTCGTTCGTAGATTTTATAGGACAAAATGATACAATTAGAAAGAATGGTACAATACAATACAATTAGTGCATTGCATATTATTAGCAGTTAATTTCTTGCCATAATAACACACAGACTTCTTGCACAGGACTAGGTTTGTTTAGCCTTACTGCATGAATGAGAGTGGTGTTCATGTACCTCCTGCACAGCAGTTCGCGGAAGGAATTAAGACTTGCTCTACTCCTATTTTGCACCAGCGTTGTCAGAGGAGATAAAATACCTAACCTCAGGTCTTGAAAAACTACAGGATTCCTTCTTGTTGTAGGGACAGCTGAACTTCAAGAAGCCTGGAGGGAAATGTGCACCCTCCTGGAACAGCCCCAAGTTGTCGTCTGGGTTAGTATCGGCAGCGGCCGAAAGCCCTGGTTCACTAGGACCCTGGCATTGGTTCGTTCGTGCTCAATCTCTGTGACACAGGATCACCTGGCATTTCAGAATTGATCCGGATGAAATACATGACTGCATTTCTGTTGAATTAGACAGAACACGCTATAGAGCTCACCAGGCACAAAGGAGCCTGCCTGCGTGAAATGAATGTGTCAAAATATTTTGACCAAATTTGAACTCACACTGTGGGTTTTTATCAGATCAGGGCTTTGTGTTGTGCAGCTGCAGCCTATTTGATCTGATATCGGGAGACCTAAGGGTGGATATTGTTGAACGCTATCCTGAGTGAGAGATGCAGCTCACTTTTCTGAACTCACAAGTATTTGTTCTGCTGTCTATTTTTGTGTAAAGGGATAGTTGTTAGACGCAAACTCTAGTTCAGTTGCCTCATTAAGCTCTATGTGAGAACACGATTTTTTTAAATCTCAGGATCCATTGGTCTAGTCAAGGGCAAAGACAGGAGTTTTGTAATTTCTTATTTGGGCAATGAAAAAGTTTACCCGCTCTTTGCACTGCCTGGCTTGGACCAGCAAAAAAAGAGGTGTACGTATCCGTTTTTGAGATTTATCATTCTACTACTGCTGGTTTGCTCCCTGGACTTCTCGACAAGTGTCATCATATTTTTGGATAGTTCAACAAGCTACAGCTACACGCATTACACAAAGGGATGACAGGCACCTCCTCATGACACTAGCCCTGCAACCGTTCCTTGTCATAACTCTTCTCGTGCCGAGGAGATGCCATCAGGGTTGTGAGACTGCAGCTGTGGCTGGTCTTTATATAGATACAGACTCATTAGCTGGGAAAGCTTCCTTGCATGCCCACCTACACACATGCACACACATGCTAGACAGCAAGTGAAAGAAAAAGAAGCTCATAGAGAAGTCTGCCTAACAGATTCCCAGGGTAGATATATGGTGGCAGTGAATAACTGGGCCTTAAAATTCTCTGTATACGTACATGATGGAAAATAACGCAATTTTTCTATTCACCGAGTTTCTATTGAGAGCGCTAAGGATCCAGAGAGGCATGAGGCTGGAGCACACAATGAGCTATGACGCTATAGGTGAATTCATTTCTCATTTTCTCTTTACAACTGTTTATCAATTTACGCTAAGCTAAATTTAATAGCTTTTTCATACCCATCTTTTCCCCCCTTAAAATGTCAAAGTTTCCTGATTTCAGCAGCCTTAAAGATGTACTTTGGAAATTTATTCCCTAACTTATAGAAGAAGGTGCTTGTGAGATCATATTAGTATGCAGTTTAGCCTTCTAAATTTTTTTAATGATCCTTTTTCTCTTTTCTAGTTAGTATACTCATTTCTATCTAATCTGCATAAGCTATTTTTCATGTGTTATAGCTATCTTAGCCAACAGATGGTGCTGTGTATAACATTTTTATGGTATTGTATAACATAAAAATATATAAAAATATATATTACAGCTAAACTATACATGTAATTACTTTGTTAGAAAATAAATGTGAAATTTAAGTCCCCAATAATAAATGCTTCTCATAAAAATTAGAAGTGAGGAACAATAAGCTGCTGAGAGTCATTGCTGAATGTTCATATCAGACTGGAGGTACAGAAGGACAGATTTACATATGTAAATTTGGCAATGGTGTCAATAATCCTGGTAGATGAAAATCTTTTGCAAAATCAGGCCTGCAGGCTGGTAGATTTTCAGCACGATATCTGGTCTGGTTCCTGCTCTCTAAAATTAATATACTTTATACAAATTGAAACGTAAAGATGTAGTATACCATAAGTACTCATATAATTGAAGAGGGATAGCTTCAGTAAACAAGAGTTATGAAATGTAATTTTAATTGAAAATGGCAGTACTGAGTACCACCAATATTTCAGCCTGTGCTAGTATTTCAGCATGCAAACAGTGCAGTAAGTTTAATGTAAAATGCATCATGCGCATAACAGCATGCAAAACAGAATCTCCCATGTTTTTTGCGGGCCTGATTTTTGTCTTAGTAGAAGGAGTGGCAGCTTCACCAAACAAGATATAGCCAAGCTAAGTTTGGTGGATATATCTGCAAACCTCACCGTATAAAAAGTATTAGGTAACTAAATAAGTGATTGCAAATCATCTACTTCTGTATACTCAAGTACTAGCATAAAAATTTATCCAATAGTATGTTAGCCAAATGTTACATGCCAACTGCACCACTACATTCTGGTAAAGCTGTGATCAATATAATCTTGTGTAATCTCTTCCCTTTCAAATGAAGATCTATTTTTTGCAGATTTGTTCCTTTATTGAATTAGGTGACATTTAGTTCTATTTATCCAGTTACAGTGATCTCGCTGAATGTAAGTTGATACACATTTCAGCTTGTATTTAAAATATATACTGAAAATGTGGATATTTTAACAACATAAACACAAATGTAGAAAGCCAATTACAAGCATTCTGCATGGCAAAATTGTGCACCTAGATCTTTGCTGGAATGAGTTATCGGAGATGTTGTCAGTGTGAAAACCCATTATTTTAACAGGGCTCAGCACATGCTTCAGTGAATGCTAAGACAAGATGCCCTCGGTCTTACAAGTGCTGACACTCAGGCCCTCATTCAAAAGAGAAGATGTACTTTAACCACATAGCTTGTTCTGTTAGAGATAAGAAACGACGACCCCATTCAGTCTTGAGACAACTTGAATTATGTTTCCCATGCCATAGCACAGCAGTGTCCTCAAACTTCAATATTTCATTTAAAAATTTTGAAATGTTTTCACTTTCTGACAAGAACGTTTTAAAGTCGCAGAAAGCGCTCTACATTATACAGCTGCAGGAGACTGAATGTGTGGGTGACAATTGCTGAAAAAATCCCTCACCTAGCTCTACCCCTTCTGGTTTTAGTGCCCAGTTGTTCATTTCGTACCCACTTAGGTATGAAAGTAAGGGCTCTCAATCAAACACTTGACCGCTGCTGTTAAAGAAGATTTAAAATGGTCACGCAAAGTGTAGTTAAGTAGAACAACGCCAATTTGATATACTTTGAGGAAAAGATTCTTTTTTTGCGAAAAAAATAACTGCCTTTTTTGTCTGCCGTATATTTTATTTGCTCTCGTATTGATTAATGATCAGGGATAATAGAGTACCGCAGTGGTTTGGCTGTGCGTTGCGAGGTTTTGGATTAAAACTGAATTGCTGGTGTTTACTAGGCTGCTTGAGGAAAAAGAGAATGTTGGGGCTTTTTGGAAATGGAAAACGAGGCGAACGCTGTTATTGAGTGAAAGCGGTGCAAACTTCAAAACGCTTTCCGGGTAGCCGCACACAGAACGTTCGTCAAAATTTCGTTCCGTTTTCCCCACTGAAAATGATAGCGGTGCATTTTCTTCCTCTTAGCTGCCCTTGTGAGCGGGGAACGCTGGGTTAGTACTTTGCAACTCTTTTCAGGTATTCTGCTGCGACCTGTAGTCCTGTTCACGAGCAGTTGCTGCAAACAGCTCTCAGTGCTACTTTCCTGCTGGCAAGCAGTCCCCGTTCCTGTGAGGATTTGTAATTAAGGCAGGTTTATTGGCCACTGACACCATTAACGTTCTAGGCTATATAATTTTTCATTTCAGAGCAGATCAGTGAGGAAAACTGTATCTCTGGTACGGCTGGTGTGCGAGTGATAGCGAGACTAGCTCTCAAGGTCGACTATCCCATCTTGCCGTTTTCTTCTACGGGGAATGCCAAACCCTTGGGAGAGTGCAGAGAGTAAAGTGTATGTAAACCTGGTGGATCAGTAGCCGATGGTGTCATCTAAGTAATATTATGATGTTTCTTTTTTTTCAGCCTGAAAGGTATGCTGTTATCCATCGCCTGAATTACACATTGCACGGCGCTGAAATAGTTCTCATCCATCCTCTCTCTCTGGTCACGGGGGAAGCCCTGTTGATGTAAAGACTCAGCAGCAGTAGTGACTGCACAGGGTGATTCCCAGTGATAGTACTGGCAGAGAGCCTTCTCCTCACACCCCTAAGCTGAAGGTTTCAAATATTGCCATTGCTGCGGAGATTCCCTTTTTTCACCCCTAGCCATTCTGACTTGTGATTCATCGATTAACGACTTCAGAATATATATAACAACACATCTAAAATTGCAGTCTTGTAGCTTTTCAGGCCAGTGGTAAAATGTTAACTGCAAGGGGAGAGGATTAAGGTACCAAATACATTGTACAGATCTATAGATACACTCACAGAGCACTAGCATTTATGACTATGTTTAATCCGGTTGAGCAGCTATGACTTAATTTCAGTGTGAGTGTGCTTTGCCACTGTGTTTAAGCTGATAGCATGCATACTACTGGCCACTGTGCCCTTACAGCATATAATATATCCTATTCACGAAGCCATCCACAAGAGATAATTATCACGTGGACCTCCTCAGACTCTCACCTTACCTAGGACATCTCTTGGCTTCTCAGACCTGTGTTGAATTTGCTGTACAGCTCTGTGCCCTGGTCACTGCACTTGTGGGAGGATGACCAGGGGCAGGAGTCAGCTTCAGGATCAGCTGCACTTGCTCAGCTGGGGGCAGATACATCACAAGACAGAAGTCAGAAACACCTCTGCTTCTGCATTGCTTTGGTAATGGGAGCTGAGAGGCTGCTTGCATACATTCGCTCTCATTTGACCATGGCCTCAGCTATCCTCCTTCTAGCCTAACTGGAGTGGAGGAGAGAGGTCGGCCTTCTCATTTGAGACCAAATCATCTTCCACATCTGTGTGCTAACAGGCTCCTTCAGTGATCTGGCTGTGGTTTTGTGGCTGATAGACCTGAACTTAAGTGGCATGAGAATATAGATGTAGTACAAGTCACTTTTTGGTATATTTGTGTGTGTTATAACAGAGATGATGCAGAATTTCTCTGTCACCATTAAACATACAGAGCTGGGACATCCAGCCTCATCTAGCTACCCTTAGAATTCATGTCAACACGAGAGCACTAAATGCCCCACATAGCAGAGGACCCATTAGTTCCCAAGCTCCAGGTGTCCGATTGCCAGAACTTACACAGCCATATGCTAACCAGGTTCCCCTACTGCTCTCGTGATCTAGGAAAACAGCTACCGTCAGGCTGGAGCGTGCAGGTCAGCTAAAGAAAGGTTTGGAAGAAAGCCTTTTCAACTGGAAGTGTAGGCAGTCAGCCTGGAAGCATCTGTGTGTGTAGTTGCAATATAGCTGTTTTGTGAGAAGAACTATCCACTAGCTGAGTCGCTCTAACTGCATTATTTCTTAGGTATAAGTTGAAATCACTACCACAAGGTTGTCTCGACTTTCATAGAGAAAAAAGAAAGCCTTTGCAGAAATAAAACAGAACCCTTGGAAGACATGAACCAAGTTCTAGTTTTGTTATAAGATTTTTCTTATTAAATAGCACTGTCTACAAGAGCAGATATACAACGATTCTGGTGATAGACAGGATGGCCTTAATGAAGGAAAGTCTTAGTTATGACTGCCATTCCTCATTGCATCATCTTCTTGGACGCTAACAGGAGCACAAAGAGTAAAAATCACAGACTATCTTGAATCCCCTGTAAGCTGGATATGAAGTGTCAGCAACATTAATTCACAACACCATTGCTTTGTCAAAATTAGTTATATGTGCTATTGTGTTGAGAATATTTGACTGATATGGTTGCCTCAATAATTAGGAGTCTGTCACATCTCAATTATATATTCATACCACTTTTCCAAAGGTTTATAAATCAGATAAACTCCCTCCAGGCTGAAATGTGCCATGATAATTAGTGTGGGGACAATTTTATTTATGTGCTGTTGTCCATTACTTTGTTACAGGATTATTACAGAAATAGAATAGACTCATTTGTGACTTCACATCTTTAGAAAGACCTCATTTCCACAAAAAATAAAGGTTGGTATTTTCACAGTATTGGCTTAACCTTCTCGTGGAAGACGCTGAGAGTTTTACTATAGGTTTTATTGTCACAGCAGCATCCTGGCAACGCTGAGTACTTTCAAAAAGGCACTTGAAATATGAAAATGCTATCTTTTGTAATATTGAATAATATTACTATCTCAATGAAAGGTTGAAGGAAGAGAGGTTTGAAATTCAAAGCATCTTATTTGTGAAAGCTGTTCTCAGTAGCAATTCTTAGCAAGCATATAGTGTGTCAATGTACAATGTAAAGCGGTTGGATAAGTTGCAGTTTCTCTTAATTAGAAATGCATCTTTGGAGCTTCTTTGTGGAAGCAGAACAATTAATGCCTTGAATTTAATTCCTCAAGTCAGAGTCTTCAGGAGAGAACCATTATAGTCTCCAAGAAAGCCCTTAAAAACATGCAGTGATGCACAGATGTGCTGTGAAATTCTTAAAATGTGAGCTAACTTTAAGAAGATCCTCACTGAATATTAAACAACCGTGGAAACTGCTGCCCAGAAATAGCATCTTATTCTCTGCTCTCAGTGTGGGGGCGGAGTGCTGAGAGCTTATTTTGTAAGAAAAGCGAGGCAATTGTCAATTTTCTTCTGACTAATTAATTTAGCCTTATAGGTAAGATAGGCTACTGGATCTGCATTTATGGGTCGTTACTCGGTTGGCCCTAATGCTTTTAAAGCCGCCTGAAGCAGAGTAGAGACTCTTTAAAAGTTTGCTCATCCACAAACGCTGGAACAAATGAAGGCGCAGTGTGTGTGGCCTTTGCTAATCCAAACAGGCCGTGCGCTAGGGACGGTTCCTTCCGCGAGCCGCCCACCCGCCCGCCCGCTCGCCCGCCCCCAGTAACGTCCTTCCTCTCTGGGGGTCAGCATGATGCTGGCCCTGCAGAATGGCAGGCTAAAAAGGCATGGAAAAAAGGTGTGTGGGATAACACATGCAGATATGCCAAAATGCTGTTTTGACGCTAGCAATCCAAACAGAAACTTGGGAAAAGGGTAGGCTTTTTTGCTTCTCACATGAATGCGAGCCATATTTTCAATCAACAGCATTTCTCTTTCAGCAGCTTGTCATTACTGTTAGGCATGGAAAATTTGTGAAAGCAGAGGAAGTTGGAGCAGTGAAGCTGTGAGTGCTGATTAGTTTAGTACAGTGTTAATTTTCTATGAGGTCCCATAGCTGGGACCCAATGCCACATCTGTCCTAGACGTAGCACAGGATATTGTCTAGGCATGCTATTTAACTATTAGCACATTTCTGCTCGTGATTTTCATCTAGCTATCTAGTACTTTCTGAGACAGCGCCTGGACGTAGTTTGGGAGATAGCCCAGGATAGGGGTTGGTCTCAAAAGGCAGTTGGATGGGGCCAATCTAATTTTCTGCAGGGAAAGAGAGTTCAAGTATATGGAAATGAGTTATGTGGTCCTCTAGCCCTCAAGGCCAGAAAGTGGGCCCGGGTCTATTTTACAAGCATAATTTATTAACATCTGCATAATCAGCACTACTAAAATCACAGGGCAACGTACAAGACAGAGCTAAAGGAGGAAGGAGAGGGAGATCACAATTCAGAAATCACCGCGTTCAGGAGAGTACATAAGCGTGTACATAAGCTCTTCTGGAGATCAAATGTGCTGAAGTCCCACTTAAGTACATGCTTAAATGTAACATCTTAAATTAAGATTTTGCAAATCAAGTCATATTATAAGGGTAATTAAAACTGCACAATTTCTATTGGAGTAATTATGGGAATAAGGACTTCTCGTGCAAGGTTTGCATTTCTCCGTGCGTAGGTCGTCTGTTCGTCCTTTAAAACACAAAGAACTTGAGAATCAGAGCGGAATGGTCTCCTTGTCCCACTCCTTGACATCCTGCTAACAAGCAGGAGGAAGAAAAAAGGGTTTATTTTCATTTTTCTTGGCTTGGGTTCTGTAACTGGGAATTTCTTCAAACTTCATTAACATAAGTATACTTTTATTTGCATTTAAATGTAGTAAAATATTTGTTGCTAAAATTTCAAACTTAGCTGTGAAGTTAAATTCTTAAGCGCATAATTAGTTGGCCTAACCTTCATCTCTACAGAGTCCTTCTTCCTGCCAGCTTCCAACAGATGTCAACGAACTCGCTTTTCACAATTTCTTTGGATAATTCCCAATACTGTCACAAAACGTCCCTCCTATTTTTTAATATTGTTTCTTTGACTTTTGCAAGTTAAAAAAAAAAACACCTAAAGTGTACATATGTTGAGTGTTGTGTTGGTGTTTGTTTTACAAGTGCAAATTTTTAATGCCTGCATGTGTGTGCATGCCTGTGTGTGTAACACAGCCTGAGATCTGTTCCCAGAAGCTTAGTGAAAGTCTTCCCTGCTCAATAATAAATGAGCAGGATGTCGACAGCAGCCAGCGACTGCCTAATGAGAGTGCCAAATATCTGAGCTGTCATCTTAAAAGACAGTTTTCAATTCTCGGAAACAAAGGTGCTTGACTCCTCTGACATGTTTCAATGTATTCTAGATCACACGGGTAAGTTTACAGTTCCTTAGAGTCAACTTCACCCGAAGCAGTGCCCCTGCTAGACCAGGATATGGTGTGCAGGCCTCCTTGGCTTCCCACAAAATCAATCTTAAGAGAGACTCTTCTTTTTCAGTTGCCCTCAATTTAAAGGTTCATGACATGACGAACCTTCTTTTCATCATGCTTTGATCAAATAAATAGAAGACAGAAGGCATCTCAATCTTTTCTTTACCACCTTGAGACTCAAGTGCATCCTCTTAGTTCATTCGTCAAGGCTAAGTGAGCTCTACCTGCCCCATCTGGGAACCTGGAATCAGAATTTTCCCTAGGCAGGGCTGGTCCTTCTACCTCCTTACCCTGTATAATACTATTATCTAGATGTAGTGTACATCCTCTTATAGGCATTATCTAGTGTGTAATCCCACTAAAGCGACACTTCTCCTTCCGTTATATGCCACTCCAATGGTGTGATTTTCTGTGGCATTGTACTCTGTTACAGGCTTAACAGAGTCTTACTTTGCTAAGGATAAATATTTCAAAATATTGATATGAAAAGTCTTTAGCCTTGTAAAAACTTCAGTTGATTAGGGCAACTAATGTAAAGAGTTATGAGTAGCTTCTAGTTCCGTTACCTTTTTCTTCATCAGAACTGAAGCTTTACAATGAATAAGAAATGTTTGGAATAAGAAGTGTTTGGGTTACTATGTATTTTCAAGTTTTCAAGTTTTATTACAGTACTTGCACTGTGTCTCTGTGAAATTCTCTTAGGCACCATGGTGTGTATGTGCACATTACATGTTAAGAACATACAAATTGCACTTCTAGATTAAGCCAGTGGTCCCCTTGCTCGCTAACTTGCCTGCACCACTGTTTGCTACAAGTTCTGTTAAGAGAGAGATCAGAACAGGAAATGGCAATGAAAAACGCTGCATTCCCAAAAGTTTTTCGCAATATTTGATATTTATAATTTGACCTGCGGCCCAGTGAGGTCTATCGGAAGAGATAATATCTTTTATTGTTTGTTAAACTGTATCAGTTGGTAGTGAAAGAAATTACTATACGCAGTGCTTTGTTAGCTTCAGCAGAGTACTACTAACCTGACTAGAAGCACATGCAGTCATACCAGTTCATAAACACTGTGTTTGGTGGCTTTTAATCCTTATTATAGCTCTAGATGCACTTCTCATCCATCTAAATATCTAGTCATTTTCTAAATGATGTAATTTTTTGTCCTTAGTATGCCAGTTATCTTAGAAACCTTTCTGCTATTAATCACAAGGCACAATATCCTGGATGCTGCAAAATGCAGTAGAGCAAATTACAGAAGTCTGGGTCCCCAAATGGGAATAGTTTGGGAATATGATGAGAAAAGGGGAATAAAAATATTGTATCAGACTTCAGCTGTTGCAACAGGACTTATTAAGAGCTGGGTTTCTAGATTATATGGGAGTTAAAGGATATACTGTACCTTAGATTTCACTGCATAGGTACTCTAGGGTAACATACAGAGATCAGTACATTTATGACAGGTTTCCTACATTTTTCTGCTAAGCTTATAACTTAGCATTCCCAAGCACACTTGCTATAATAAGTCCTTTGGGGAATAAGAGCAGCCTGAATGGCCTTGACTGAGGCCGCAACCCCATGGAAATACAGATCGCGGCACTTCCAGAAGCAGCTCAGCTGAAGGAAGGTCATATAAGCCACAGGGGTGGCTCATATATATACCCGCAACAGCAAAGGCTCCGGCAGTACTTTGTATTTCTGTACAACTGGAAAAGGATTGTTGTACAACTCTCGTGATCGGTATCTTCTACCAAACCTACTTGACATTGAGGTCTTTTTCTCTCCCTTGTTCTAGAAAGGGTTGCTGCTTCGCTGCAAGGGGTGCGTGGAGCAAAGCTTGTCACATGCTGCAGTTACTCTGTAAGACGCTATGAGACTTGTGGCTGTTTTGTAACCAAATGAAAGAGCACAAATAATCAAGTACCTTTAGCCTCTAGACTACTGCAACTCTAGGAGACATTCCAGCAATACAAGGGCACTAGAGTTTTGCATTTCTGTGCCATCCACTGCAAAACAGACCATCTAGAGGAATAAAAACATAATAAACAAAGGAAAGATGGAGAGAAAATCAAGAAAGGGAAAAGGAAAAAAATGTTGAATTTTATAATGTTTCCCAGCTGGGACTAAAAGAGAAAGTGCATTATTTAATGATCTGAGGGGACAGTGAATGTTTTTTAAAAATTCATTTTTATTATTTTTGCAAAGCTCAGGCTATTGTTCAAAATACAACATTGCTTCCCCTCAAGTACAATTTGAAACATGTGGTATTGCAAACATTTTGGCACTTACGGATCTTTCAAGCGTCCTGCTAATGCAGAGGGCAGGAGCGGAGAGCAGAAGTACGTCTAATAAGGAAAGCATTTGAACAGAACAAGTCTGATCTCTATTTATGCAATATTCCAAAAAACAAAGATTATGTTGTTGCCGGGAAAAAAGTCAACAGTCTGGCGATTTTAACTTTTAGCTTTAGCTACAGAAGAAATGATATATTTAACAACCAAACAGTTCAGCACAAAGCTGTAGCTTAGTTAACTTCAATATAAACGATCTGTTTGGAGTTAGGGAAGCCCTTAAAGTGGTACTGTCTTAACAGAACAATACTAAGTCATTATAACCCAACCCTGGAAATCCTGGGAGAAGTACTCAGAGTTTTCAGCAATGGCAACCACGATGGTAAACATTCTTCTTGGCACGAAAAGCTCCACCTTTTCCTGTTAATGATGGATTTACTGTAAGAGGATAGGTACTTCTTCAGCGGCTTCCATTTTCACTTATTGAGACAACTGCGTACAATTTTTGTCTCAGAACTGAGTTGGTTTGCTGAAGGGCCCAGGTATAATCTACTTACCTGCTTTGCACCTGGCTGACAAGGGAATGTTTGAAGGGCAGAAAGGGAATTGTATATTCTTCATATAAATTATGACTTGAACTGTATTTATATGGAGGTTGCTGAAACTAACTTCACTCTTGCTATGATTTAACACTAGCATCGATAGACTTCATTCTCTATAATTATTCCTGATGTGCTTTGGAGTGAATTCAGAATTAGGCATTATTTTTCCATCTCTGTGGTCCACTGCAGTCTTTATTGATGTTTATGAACCACATCTGCTATTTAGAAAAACAATCACAACAGATGTACAGGATCACTTAATACATAAAAGCTTGCTTATATTTCTCTAGTTGAACTACTTTGGAAAAGAGTATAGTAAAAAACATTGTTTTAGATTTTCCCACAAAAGTTGCACAGCCAGCTAGCACAGTGCTACTTTGGATTTGTTCGTGTATTATTGCTTTTTTACTCTTCTGACACTTCATATGCTTCAGCGATAAGGCCTGTAAGCCATTTTTACTGGCTCTCCCCATTCCTTGGGACCATCTCCGTTTTACTCCATCTGTTTCTTCTGTAATTCATTCTTGTACATCCAAGATATTGACTGTGCTTTCATTATCCCCCTGCTCTTAAGTTCTGGCTTTGGTAATGTAAGCAAAAATTGTATCTTAGTTCCCATCCTCATCCTCTGTAAATTTTATAAAATATACCTACTAACTCCAAGACATTCTTATCATCATTACGCTCAGTTGTTCATGGAGCGGGTAACACCAACATTTAGGCAGTTGTCCTGAGAAGAGGATGTGGTCTCTGTCGTGATATTTCACCATTCCAATATTGTTTTAATCTTTTGTTCATACTAGTCTTTTGGTAAATACACATGCCCTTGTTTAATGTGTATATAGTGCAAATAGTCTAAATTTATACTACTTTTACTAGCGTTTGAAACTGGATGTCAGGGTTTAGCTATAGAAGTGGAGGAGAGCTGCCAGTGGATTACATTCCTATACATAACATCAAGCACTACTGCTTCATCTGGCATTTAAGCTTCCTCCTATGGCTTTTTAAAACATTAATTTGTTTACGGTTGTACAAAGAGAAGAAATGCAAAGTCCTAAGAAATGCAAAGCCATTGTGTATGATGTAAATTAAAAAAAGAAAAACACAATTCAGTCAATTTCTTGAGCAGCAATTAGTTGCTGGTTGCAAATCCCCTCACAAACAGTAGGTCTTTCTTAATTCTTAAAAAAAGGATCCTTTTTCTCCCCCTATTTCTCTCTCCTTCTGACATGCCAAGTCTTCGTGCTGAATGAAAGTAGACCTATAAAATGCATTACTCAGGTTGTCTTCACTAGATGTGAAGTGCCCATCTTCAATTTGTAACCAAAATGAGAAATACCCATCATCGTTACAATGTTCATAGATAGATACCTGGCCGAAGTATGATCTAAAATGTTGATGCCATGTATATCACTGGGGAGTTTAAAAACAATTCATTCTGAAATATCTTTTAAAAGTTATAGGATATTGATTCTCTTTTTTAATTAAAATTCATTTTGTAACCAAGAACTTTTAAGGTGACGAACTTTTTGAGCACAAGTACAACATTCAGTATTACTGCAGCAAAGTTTTAAAATTCTATGTCATACACATCAAGTGTTTGGCTTATATGAACTTCCTGCTGAATGTTATAAGCCATATGCTACATTTGCTGAATAAACTGCAGGTGTTTTATTCTGTTGGCTGTAATACTCAGTGAATATTTTCCAAAGACAAAGGCCTTTTCCAGGCTTATCAAACATGTATGCAGAGAGGTTAAGGTCATGCAGACTAGTTTCTGGAGACTTTAGGATTTTGAAATACAAAGAAAAGTATGTGAGAGCTATTGTCAGTGCTAAGAAGGCGGTTCTAAAGCTGAAAGTTATAACTCACATCTTTGACTACTCATAAAACAAAGTGAACAGGGAATAACTTGCCTCCAAGACACATTTACGAAACCACAGACATATTTTCAATGAGGCTTTCCTCAATTTGGCTAGTGCTGCTATTTACAATGTCCTATGTTATTTTTTGTTAGTGACTAAAGTCATGCCTCCCTGGCTGCCTTGACATTAATTGCCTGCATTTTTCACCATATTCACATTCTCAAACATCCCTTTTTCTCTCTCTTCTCGACATCAAGAGCTTATAAACACCTTGCTAAAATATCTGGTATCTGAGTCAGCATTTGGTGCTTAGCCAATTTTGACAGTTTAATAAAAGGCTTGCATTAAGCCGTTGTTACTGGACATGCAGCGCTCACCACAACCTGGAAGCAGCCCAAACCATTCAGTGCATAACTAATCCTGGTAAGTAGACAGACATAAAGACCTGGTGGAAAAAGACCAAAATACTGCACAGACATGTCTTTGGCAAAGCACATGGGAGCCTGTAGGTATGTTTTATAGAGCTGGGAATTAAGCTGAAGAAATGTGATACTTGGAAGGGGAACATGCCCCGTATCCCTTCTGCGTACGGCGCTCCAGGAAAGGATGTGGAGAGGTTTTTCCACCCTGCCAACTCGTTCAGTGAAATCTGGCAGTTCATTTGCCTTGAACTAGGATGGCTGTAGGGTGCTGAGGAGAAGGGGTCAGTCTCTTATGCATATACCAAGTATATTATTTTGTTATTGAAATTTAAGCTAAAAGCTGAATAGCAGAATCTGCAGCTATGAAGATTGGGCCAAACACCTAAATATTACTGATAAATATATTTAGCCTGATATCCATAGCAATCCATACTCCATGTATAAGTTCTCACTATCTAATACATCTGTCTATCCTGGTCTGGAACAGTAAGAGCAGAGTTGGCATTGCATTTTTCAGAGAAACATGCAGCGTGCCAAGGAAGAATGGGCATGGGTGGGTAGCCTGGTCCTGCTGATGTGTTGCCCTTCTGTAGGAAGGTCTCTGTCTCTGTCTGTGCCAGTGCTGAATCGCTGGCACCATGTCTGCATGCACCTGTTGACCTGCATGTGCCAAAATATAAAATCCAAGACAAAAGGGCACAGATAATGAAGACAAAGAGGCTGTAGGCACTACTGACTGCCAGCAAGACAGGTTGTATTGCAGCTGGTGAACGGAAAACTCATTAAGACCACTTTGAGTGTCAGTAAATACAGTATGTAACTTGAGAGCCCAGGCTGCCGTCACTCCATGTGCAGACAATCAATCCATTGTCGAGATAACCCAAGCAGGGACTTGGCTGAGCCGCATGCAGTGGTGTAACAGGATTCAGGGCACGTAATGTGCACTTCCCTTTGAAAAGTTGTCACCTGGTGGAAGATGCATAGCCATGGATGGCAGGGATGCCAAAGCAGGGCGGGTAAGACGAGAATTGGGCTGAATTTCACACCCTATAGCTCAGTGAACACGTTTCTGAAATGGGAAGGCTATTTGCAGATAAAACCCTACTCCAGAGAAGATTTGAGTGCATGATTTAGGTGCCAAATAATCCAGGTAAATGCCCTGATAATAGTAAAGTAAAATATGACTCATTTGGAAAAAAAAAAGGGGAGGGGAGGCCTTGGTAAAAAGTCATATGCATCTAAAGTGAGGATATATGTTTGTGAAGGTGAAAAGTATGATATGAAGACAATGATACAATGGTAAAATTCAATATTTCCACTACCAAACACAGCGCACTGAAAAACTACAAGGAGCTCTCTATGAATAATGTCAGAATTGCCCTTACATTGCTCCAGAGGGAAAAAAAAGTGGATTTTTTCTTTTTGAGAACTCTTCTCTGCTTCAACAATTTCCTTCATTTTCATAGATGTTTTTGAAAAATGACCAACAACTGTAAAATATTCCTGCTTGTATGTATCAGTTAATAACATTTCTTTTTCTTACAGTTGTCCCTCTCTCTGAGGAACTCTAATGCAGTTTTAATTCGCTGAAGCAGTAAAGCTCAAGCAGATTTGGTAGACTGTGAACAAAAATGAAATACAAGTTAATTTGCAAACATTTATGCAACACATTTGATTGGAAGAATTATGGTTAACCAGTCAAACAAAAATATATATGTTGTTTCTTTCTAAATTAGATGAACTTAAATTAAGAATATTGAGCACCTAGAATTAATTTCTGGGGACTAATTTAGAGTTTTAAATTATTTTGGCGCATAACTTGACATATCATTTAACATACACAGTTCTGCAAAATAAAGTTAAGAAAAATTTCTGTACGAAGACTCAGTTTTCAAGACTTGTCACCTGACACGGTCATAGAAAATATTTGTCCAGCTTTCATTTTTAATATACTTTCTCCCTTTCTGAATAACAATCAACTACTTCTACAAAATATTGTTGTAAATCATTAATACTATAAAACCATATCTAATTAAGAAGTACACATGGGAGAAGTAATTATAGATGGCTGTTAAGCAAATTATAATGTCTGTAGTTGTGTAACAGAAAAATACATGTGCCAAGGTGTGATATCAAGTATTAGATATGTTTCTGGACTCAGTGCACTAGGTAAATGCTTAATTAGTCTGCCATGGAAGTGCCTTTTAGTGTGAGGGAGGGGAGGACAAAGACGGAATAAGCCCTTCTGATAGCAAATTAATAACTCTGATATCAAAGCAATGATCATTATGAGTCTAAGCAGATATTCCTGCATGAAGTAACAAAACTGGAAATGGGGCTGTTGTACACTTACTTACTTATTGTACTTATTGTACACGGTCCTTATTGTACACGGTCTTACCATCCGGAGGCTTTCATTTGCTCTCTCCCTGGCAGAGGTCAGAGACTAGCTACCATGCCGGGTAACTGTAAGCTCACTTGTCAGCTTAAAATACTGCTGACATCGTGATGCCCAGTTTGCTCTAGATTTTGCCCAAACGAAAATATGTGTCACTGATTTTATTTTATGGATCTGTTTCTGTAAAATTGCAAACACCTTGCTTCTGTTGTTGATTGAACCTCACTTAGGTATAAATACGAGGCTCGCCCTCCCTGTCAGCTGAATACTTGTTTTCAGTGAAAATTTAGATAAGACAGGCAAGACCAGTTTCTCTCTGGTAGTGGCACTTTCACACTTCTGTAGCCTAAAACTTCGAGTTCAGGTCCCAGGAGTGGGATGTTGTCCCCCACCGATGGCTTGGGAGAGTGTGCAAGAGCTGGTTCATCCTCGGGGACCCCTGGGATGGGCGATGTTGAGTCGTCCTCCCCATGTCCCAGTGTCTGCACCAGCACGCAGCGGACAGACAAAACGGCCGTCAGTCTGTGAGGCCAGCTGTCACTCAGACACTTCATTATAACCTCCAATTTGCAGTTCATAAATGTGCACGAGAAACCTGGCTGTAAGAATAATTCTGGTTCGGTCAGGAGACAGCAATAGCTCTTCGCCTACATGGCAACAAATATTCACAATACCATTCTACTACCTGCAGTATTGATAATCTTTATGTAAAGCAAATATTAAGTCATTTTTCTTTACCCCCAAAGTAGCCTTAGAGTACCTATGAACATAGTGTACTTTGGAACTGAAATTTACCATCCATTTCTTCAAAAATTTGGCATAAAATAGGCCAAAGAAATAATGGTGTGCTTGACAAGTGATCTTTAAAAACATTTTCGGAGGCTGTTTTTTTTCCAGCAACCTTTTCACATTTGATTAATATTCCTTCCTGTTTTCTGCTTCAGAACATTGCTTCTTTGAGCTATGTTGGATCTAAATCTGAAAGGAAAAAGAAAAATGCTAATCCTAGGAAACCCCAGTCTTTATTATTTCCACATCTTGGGGTTATCATGTAGGTTGCCATGACACAATAAAATTATGTATTTTTGCATATTATGACAAAAAATGACAGTAAAAAGAAGCTAACATTTTTTTGAGTTAGACTTCCTTTCCACCACTCCGCTTCCCAAACACAGCAGGGTCAAATGTTCTTGGATTACGTTCAGCTCTAGATGGGAGCACAAGAGTTCATTCAAAATGCTCCATAAAAGAAAACAAAAGACAAATTCATTGTAAAAGTATTGCAGAATTTCCCTGGGTTAAAGCCATGTATTAATAACCCACAGCAAACATTGAATACGTTTTAGTAAAATACCCGACACTTTTCCCCCGCTGGAGACATTAACAATAGTATTGCAAACATTCTGGGATTAGGCTGATGTAATCTTTCAATTACCCGGAAATGTCTTATGCACAGTGGATTGTCTACATTATTATTTTGGGGATAGAATATTGTATGGTTATAAACAGCTTATTGCTAGCCGCAGGACAAGGTCTCACATGCTTCTGAGATGCAATCGAAATAGAAAGGTGGTGTGTAGAAACCTGCAGAACTTTTATGAGAACCATTTAAACTTATTTGTTTGAATTAAGTCAAAGTACTCTAAGTACTGTACTTTTTGCTGAAGTAAGATCAGAATTAGAAATGCATTATAACTATTTTGGTGAACCTTCAGACAACCCCTACCCTAAGCGTGTGTGTTTGTTTTCAAGTTTGAGGACTTTATGTTTCCAGAGAGATGTATTACGGCTCGGGGCAAAAACATGTACTGAGGCAAGAACATTACTGTTAGAAATAGAACCCATCTTTTTATAGAATGTATTTAGCCCAAGGATTTACAGATCAGGCTCATAAAAATGGAAAATGTAGATGAGAAAGCGGGAGAGGAAGAACAAGTGGGTTAGGCCAGGACTGGCAGGAAGGAGGAAGGACCAGAAGTGCAGGGCAGAGGAGACCATGGGGCCCGCCACGAGCATGGGAGCAGGGGCTCGGCCATCCGGCCCCTCAGCCCACGGCCTGTGAGAAACCATGGCTGCTTCGAGGATCCTGCGCCCGCAGTGCCGGTGCGCTGGGTGCTAGTGCTCAGCCCGACCAGAGGCTTTGCCTCCAAGGAGTTAGCGGGATCGTGGAAATTTCCTTTTGAGGCCTTCTCCAGAAGTGAGATGTGCTCCAGTGTGAGTGAGGGACACAGCAATTGATCACTCTGTCTAATGCAGATGAGTTTTAGCAGACAAACAGGTTTCGTTCACAGATCGATATCCAGTTTTCTGAGCTGGCAATCAAGAAGAGAAATCTCTCTTGTTTTGCTTGGGCACTGAATACATCTAATATGGAAAGCATTGGTACGATCCACATGCAAAATGCTGTATAATTTTAATAGCTTTTTCTATGGAACAACCATGCCATAAGGTACAGCATCTCTTACATAGGCCTGATTTCCAAAGACTTACTTTCTATTAAGAAGAATAAAGACCTTCCAAAAGAATTAATTAATTTTCCCAAGACACTTCACTTCCATTCATCAAAATAGAAGCTGTTCTATATAAACTGATTTGTTCAGTAAAATAATAGATGAGATGAAATGAATGGAAAAGGAATGGATTTTTTTTCTTTGTTGGTTGTCTATTGTATTACAGGTCTGAAGAACTATAAGTAATTGTAATGAATGGCATACTGGTGACTGTTGCTCTGTTATTTTGGACACCTGCATGAAATGCAGAAAATCCCTGATGATGGAATACATTTACATTTGATTTTGACAGCATTCTATCACTTCCAGTTTAATAAGTCTTTGGAAACCTCTTGAAATGTGCTGGGTTTTTTTGAAAAACTATTATTTAAGAAAATCATTTGCAAATAAAAACTTGACACAGTGAATAAAGGAGCATTTATGCCAACTTCCAAAATGAAGCTATGCCTACTGCAATCTTTTATAAATATTTATGATACTAATTACAGAATTTGTCCTAGTTTACCAGAGAGTGGGGTAACCAAAACACATTAGAAAAACAGAAAATGTAGTAGGCAGTATCTTATTATAGCTATAAACTAACATTGTGGTAATATGCAGAAGGCCTTACCTTGAACATTTTTCTATAAATTGTCTGCTGAAGTACTAAATGAAATGAAAGCACAATACATAAAAGCAGTAAAAGCAGATGATCTACATCCTAATATTTCACAATGCTCAGTTAATAATTTTTATTATGCTTTGTGAAGAGGCAGTCGTACATCATACTTCTACCTGCTCTGAGTTACAGTGGGATTGCCCCAGCTTTGCATTCGAGCTTCTTCCTTCTGACAGTGTCTGTCATTAATCACTGGGTTTTAAAAAACAGCAGGGCTTGCACTGTGAGATACTGGCATTGGACTGAGTGCATTGGCTTGTTTGTTTAACAACTGAAATGAATAGCTTCCTTGACTCCGTCACTCCTTGACATAGGCTGCCATTGATTTTTCCCTTCTCTGCTTTTGCTTTTAAGGAGCTTTTGTTCCCTGCCTCACTAGATTTGGTCCAGAACTCACTGACGTGAAAAGGAATTGTTCTTTCAAGTTCAGTGGATGCTGGAAAAGACACTAGTTTAGGCTGTTTGTGTTGTAAATAGTTTGTTTCTCATTCATCTATACTGCTATACTTAGGAGTTATTCTGTTACAATTAGTGGTGGCTGAGCCTGTATTAAAGTTAATCTAAGCCCATGGAAAATGAGATGAGAATCCCCTTATAGGGGTATGAATTCAGTAGGCATCAGGTGAAGTTGGGCATTAATCAGACCAGCACTTATGTGAGAAGCATTTCCTTGGGGGTATGTAAAGGGCAAAAACTGGGCCTAACTTGCATCCCTGTGCTGCTCCTAAGACTGCAAGGAGAAGGAGAGAAGAATTCTGGGATTTATAAAAAAAAAAAAAAAAAAGGAGATGTTTCTGTAACAGTATCTACAGAAGTAAGGAAGGCTGAAGGAGAAAGAGACCTTTAAGAGACTATTAGCACAGAGAAAGGACGTTTACATACTTTGAAAATGCATTTAAAACTCTTTACAACCTCTAATAGTTCTTTATTTTTAATGGTCCATCTGGATGTGCACTTAGCAATGTCTGCGTTGTGTCAGATACCCTCTAAGGAAAAGTCAGACTAGCTCCTTCCAGGGTAAGAAACTAGTTGTTAACTAGTTTGCTGTTACTGTTTGCTGTAATAGAAAAGAAGGAATCGACCGACCGTGTATTGTAGTAAACAAATGGATACTTAAGGTCTTAACAGTGGTTGTGAATGCTACCTGTGATGCCCACACAGGATTCCGGGCAAACACTGAGAATAAATCTGGGCCACGCTGGTTCCCTTACTATTTGGATACCGTTTGGTTAAGATATGTGACGCAGCTGAGTAGGTCATCTACTTCAGCAATGGTATTAGAGCAAATAACTTATAGAAGACCATGCCTGTAGATTTCCCTCCTATCAGGACTTTTCTGTGTCTTAGATTCCGCTAGGTATCTCAGATTTTTTTTCTTAGCCATGTAATGACATAGGTCAAACTAGAAAATCTGGTGAGAAGAGTGAAAAGAAGAAGGCAGTTTCTATTAAAGCTTGGATAAAGACAGTATACTTATTTACTGCTCTTGAGGGAAGGTGAATGGGCATCAGCAGTATAAAAGGGTTTAAAAACCCTTGATCTGTCTGGGAAAACTGATACGCTTTTTCTGCACAAGAACAACTGCCAGAGTATTACATTATTAAGCATAAACTAACCTAAAAGGGTCTTAGTCTTCTGCCTCAGGTAACTGGTTCTGTGAAGTATTTTCTCTAAGCCTGTTGTAGCACTGCGTTTCAACCTGATTGTTTTTTTCTTGACTTCAAAGGACAGAGACGATGCATGCGCATCCCCGCTCCCAGCATGTCCGACCTGGGAGGATGCATGTCCGAACGCCCCAGGACACCCCTTGCAGGTGGTGCCCATGGGGCCCAGGTCCCAGCTCCACACCACAGCTCCTGGGTGCAGACTGTCCTTTTGCCGGTCGGTTAGAAACATCTTTTAGATTATGTGTCTTGGGTATATTTACTGGAAAATATTAGAACAGGGTAGCATGCTCCTAGAGATTACAATGCTACTGTAAGTCTCAGTGAGTTTCTTCACACATGCAAACAAATCCGTTTGATGTTACATATATAGTTACTAGGATGCAAACTGCATTTTAGCAGTTCATCTTACCTTTTCATAGACTTTGACCTCTGAATGCTTTAAGGATTTCTAGAAATTATTTCACCCTCTTGATTAGACCTGAGATGTATGAAAGTTACTTTTCCCCCCTACTTTTTCCAGATGTTCTGCTTTCAATTCATTATGGCAATCTGCATTTGGGAATTTGCATTGCTTTAGTACTGCTGTGTAAATCCACAGAGAAGTGCCAGCAATTTTATGGTGGTTTATACCACAGTCAGCAACAGAGAGAGAGAGCAGAGAAAGGTGTAGAATTGGCTATTAAGCATGATTGAATGGTTAAAGCCATCACCCAGGCTATGATGCTAGAAATCAATACTTGACATGGTGATTTCAAATCCAATAGATAGAGATAAAATAATCGAGGTAACTCAGTGCAAATACAAAGGAGACTGACTCATGAATACCCTCTAGCGCCACCATGAGACCAAGCTGTGCATGGTCCTCCTAAGAGAAGAAGGACGAAGTTCAGAGGCAGGAAAAAAATACGTAAAATCTCATACTCTGTATGAAGTACATGTGCAAATGCATAACTTTTGCACAAATCACTGCTCTGCAACTTGTCTAATTTTCATTCTTATGGAAAAAGAACTCCCGATTCAACGTAGCAAAAATGCCATGCTACAACCTTGTAAGTAGGATGGTGCCTGCTTGCCTAGTTGTACCAAAGAAAAACACAAAATGACAAAATCTGAACAGCAAATGTCACTTGACAACTGCTACTGAACGCTATCTTCAGCTTGCTTCCTTGCCGCTCCAGGAACAGCTTGATCTCTCTTTCTCTCTTTGATTTTTGTCTTTAAATCGTTATCTTTTTATTTTTAAAACTAATCTATCTTTTTACCTTTAAATCTTAATGGAATTATATTTTCATATTTGCAGAAATAGGACTCAGGAAGGCTGAGTCATGGTCTTTCCTCATTGTCACAGAGGGAAAGAGTGAAGATGAGGTGAATTCTGAATATGTTTAAATCAGTGAATTTCAACATGTGGCCAATGATTGTGTGGGCACTGATGGCAGCTTCTAAGGCTATATGAAAACTGAAGGACGATTTTCTTGGTCATTTGAGACAAGTGAAAAAAAAAGGAAAAATAGCACCTATATGCTATACTTATGCCTTGTCTGAAAAATGTCTAGAGGGTGTGCAAATTTTTAGGAGTCCACTGGCAAAAAAAGGTGAAAACAATTGGCTCTGCATCCTATATGCTGAAGGTTGGTACATGGCAATGCAGTTTCTATTCCTTTCCAGCTGTGGCCTTTTTCATATTAAAAAAATCATTTGCCTCTCAAGAGGGTCTTGCTTGTACCACTGCCCTCTACTGAATTTTTGGATAAGAAGTTATAGAAAGTGCTTCCTTGAAGGTTCTGGCAAGAAAACTGCCTGGGAAGTGTCACTCTGTGGCCGTAAAACACTTACCCACTGACCAGAGGCTGCTGGTGGGAATGAAGGATGCAGAGACCTTAGTTGTTGAGTCCAGATGCCTCTGTCTGGGATCGAGAGAAACCAGTGTGGTTTTCCAGGTATCCAGACAGCTCAGCCGCAGCTTCCCAGTGGCAATTATACAGGTCACATTTCAGTCAGAGCTCAGGCTGCTTCGTGTTTCCACCAGTATAACATCAGCAAGAGGAGTTGGGCTTTTTGGTTTGGGATTTCCATTTGATATTGACTTGCAAAGGTATTTCTTTCCACATGGTATCATTGCAGTCTAGGGGAGAACTTAACGCTTTAAAGTTGGTTTTGTTTTGTTTCATTTTTTTTCCCAGTAGCAATCATTATTTCTCAGTATGAATTTTTGTAAGTGGATTCTTACAAGGAAATTTTCAGACCTGCTCTTGGAGAAAATGTTTTGTACCAGTATCTTTAGGGAACATTATCAACAAGAACTCAGCCAATCTAATTCAACAGAAGTGCTGCTGGTAAGATTGGATCACAAGATGAGCCAAAAAAATGCAAGTAGGCTTTACTTTCTCCCCTTAAGCTGAGCTTTTTTGTCCTGTCTCTCTTACCTTGCTGATACCAAGTGCTGGAAAAATATCTCTAGCACAAATCTCCTGCAGCCAGTTCAGCTGCACTCTTGCATTTAGTGATGTGGACTGAAAAGTGACAGACTTTTTTTTCCCTTTAAAAAGAAAAGAAGCTACTCTGGAGAGACGTATTTGGTGTTGATAAAAACAGAGTGATTAATTTACATGTACAGCTGCCTTCGAGGCTGACAGTCATCCACTTGACAGGATAGAGCAGCCGGATCTACCAGAAATGAATATTTCATAGCAAAACTTGGCTCTTTGTGATAAACAGGGGAGAGGTGCAGCACTGCCATAGGCCAACTTCTGTCGGAGGAAAGGAATTGCCCTGAGTGGCAATGATCTTTGGAGCATATAAATGGCCTCTGCTGCACCACTCTCTTAGACCAAGTCTTGATTCCATGATTTTATGATCTCCTTTTACATTTTACTGCTATTTTAGATGTTCCACAATGTTAGCGTATATTTGCTTGGAAGAAACTATCCTGATATTAGTAGGAGTGATTTATGTGGTAAAAAAGTTCCAAAGGTAGAATGATAATTCTGTCTCACAGAAGGACGTGATAGTCAAGAGTTTGTCTTGGTTTTAGTTAAGAAAGGTTTTGGGTGACTAAGGGCAGTTCCCCGAGACCATTTGTCCACTAAGATTGTAACAGAGAAGGTGTCTACCAGGCATCTATCATTGTGTAAGCATTATTATAGCCACAGTTATTTTTATTCACTGATATATTTTCTGTATTACATCCATTGTTTTTATATTAGCTATATGACTCATTTCACTCTGTGTCTGAATATTTAAGAATGGGTCCTTAATTTTTCTTTATGAGTAAATAGAAGTTGATTTAATTATATTAATAGGCACCTAAGTAAGCACTAAACCTCCTTAAATGAATATTTGGATTGCTAAATAGGGAGTGGAGAGCCTAACGTGGAGATGCCCATCTTTTGAAGTCTAGTCTTTTACCAGATACTCTATGCTATTGGTCTGCTGCAGACCTGACCACTATCTTTTACTGAATGTATATCAGCTATTGCCTCCTAAAGGTTTTAGTATTGGTATCATCCAGGAAGCCAACACAAACCTGAATAAAGTAACTGATAGTTAAATACCATGGCTGGCTTGTTCTCAGAGAACCAAACAGCAAAAACTATAACTAATAGCCTATTGTTTTCTGATCCACATATCCCCAAATCAATCATTATTATTTTTTCTTCATCAGAACAATCAAGATGGATTGCTATAAAGGCAGCATATCTGAAGATGTTCCATTAACTGGAACTGGACTATGCCTAACATAGTCCCTTTGAAACAATTAGGTCACAACATGTCTAGCTTGATTCATTGCCCATCTATTGTTTTTCAGACTAATAAGCCATGCAGTCAGATTTATGTTCTTATTACATAAAACACAGACTTGCTGGTCATCAGAGACACCTCTTGCATTGCGTTATCAATAAGCAGAAAAGCAACAACATGTTTAGCAAAAAGTTTAGGTACTCTTAAGCCCTCAAAGATGTGGGAAATTTCAGCCTTTGTAATTTGGAGAAGCCAGATGCTTTCTAAAGGAAACAGCAAACATACTTCTGTGTTTGCCCTGTATTTTACACCTTGCAAGATTAGTTGCAGATTCTACTAGCTTTCCTCATGCAATGACATTTTTTAGTTCATGAGTAGTCACACATGGCTGAATAAGAATATGGGAGACGTTTGGTATTAATCGCTGTTAACAAGGATAGCAAAATCTGTTTTCATTGGTAATATAAATGACAAACATTGGGGGCTTAATGCTTTGCAATCCAGTCATCAAAAAAAAAAAGTCACTCAGTTATAAAAAATCTTTTCTCTCCCTTATTCTCTCTCAATAATTGTATTTCTCTGTCTTCCAGTGGACACCAATTAAACTGGTATTCAGTGCAAAATACAATGAAAAGAAAAAAGGGTATTAATAAAGTTAAAAAATATATATTGTATGGGATTTTTCAACAATGTTAATGCTACTGCTTTCAGGGGCAGAAAAAGGAGAATAAATCTTGCAAGAAAGTATTTTTCTTATAGGTAGAACTATTGTTCCTTGACGTCCCACTATCATAGTTGTTCCAACTATTGTTGCTTGAAGTACAACAAATTGTTGCTGAAAAAGTGTCCTCTATGCATCTCCTTGCAGTAATTATATACTTAGGCTCTAGGAACAGCAATAAAAACATAGAGGTTTACATTGTTTGCACCAATTGTTTGGGTAGCAAACATGAACATTGTAGAACATTATTTTTCTTGTGTAAAGCAAAACTTATCTGGTTTTCCTAGGTACTTTTCATTGTGAGATTCATTATTTATAGCTTTTCTGAACCGTTCTAAGGAGAAGGAGGTAACAGCAGAGCCCAGGGGTATTGTACTTTTTAAGACGTAGAGGATAATGCGAAGAGGTGTCCCAGTATGCTTATTCAGTAATATCCACTGCACCCCCACAAGCATCTAAACTTATGTGCAGGGAAGAACAGACTATGTGCGCACCGAGACCCTGCCTTGTGAGGGTGTCTAGGCTTTCAGCCATCCCTGCCATCACTGCCTTGATCCCTGAGCACATGAGGGGAGCTCAGCCTTGGTTTCTGCAAGGCTGATGTAGAGGAAGAACAAACTGCTTCATCTCTCTTTCCTTACTTGAGTGCTCTTATTGCTATGCTCATAATTTAGCAATATTCACATATATTTTTAAAAGAATGAATAACTAAATAAGAACAAGAAGACAAAAGACTCTCTTGTTTTTTCCTTCAGATAAGTACGATGAGCAGAAGCTGTTTTCTGAAGAATTCCAGTGCAGTTTCTGAGGGGAAGAGGTGCTTTAAGGTTAGAGGCAGCTATTTCAGGAATACATGCTGGCAATATTATCTCAGGAGCTCCATCAGTGAAGTCAAAGAGGTTACTGTAGAGTAAAACACTAATTAAAGGGGCAGGTTTTGGTCTGCCAGACTTCTCCAAGGTTTGCATTTGACCCAGGGAAAGCAAAAGTGTCAGAATTACACTGGAAAAAAACACCATAATAAAGTTTTCAGAATGAGATGGTAGACAAATATATTCTCCTACCCTCAGAGTTGTATTAACCAGAATATCATTGATTTCTTTGACAACAGAACTATAAAAACTTTAGTAGGAGCTGTATAAATGATTGATGGCAAGATAAGTTATGAGGAAAATGTAAATGACTAAATACTGATTAAATGTTGAGAAACAGCTGAAATGTTTTGAAACTCAAAAAAGACAGGAATGTCTGCAAATTGATCATAGGAAAAGATAAAACTTGGAATCAAGTTCAAGGTCGACTGGACCTTGAAATAGCTTCTCGAGAAATGCAATGGAAATCTTTTACCTGTGACTGAGACTGTACAGGACTTTGAAGAATATAGCAATTACAACGGGATGGGGCTGCACTGGCAGTCTCTATTAGTCTGCCCCATAAGCTGTTTGTGTGCCTCCATTACCACAATGAAGAAATCCACAGTTCTACTGAAAAATCTGCTGTACACCCCTTCCACATAGGGGGACCCTTTAAGATCAGCCATATGTGCTTATTGTCTAAAATAGAGGCAAAAGAAAGCAATGGAAGGGATCTTCTGAGTCTTGTCTCTTTGTACCACCAGAAAACACACCACATAATCTCATTCAGAAATTTGTGAAGCTCCATTTTAAACCTAATTAGATTTTGCTCCTCTAATTCCATCCAATAGCTGCTGCAGAACCTCCCTGCTCTCACACAAACCTTCATCTAATTTCAACCCATATTTATTCATGAGTGCTTACACTCATTTGTTCTTGTGCCAGCACTGTCCTTCAGTTTAAATAGCTCTTCTCTTCCCCAGTATTTTTTAGCAGGGGCAATTATATCCCCTTTTCTTCCTTCGTGTTGCTAGGATAACCAAGCCAAGTCCCCTTATTCTCCTCATGTAAGATAGGCTCGTCTTTTCCCAATCATTTTAGTAGCACTACTTGGCACTTTCGGTAGCTTGAATTCATCTTTCCTGCATGTGGGTGACCAAAGTGTGTACAGCATTCCTGATGAGCTCTCGCTGGTGCTTTATGCAGCAATATTTATAGGTTCCCTGTCTTTAGTGGGAATATCTCACCTGGTGCATTTGCTTTTTTCATGACCGCAGCACATTTGAGGCTCATAGTCGTGCTGTGATTGATTAAAACACTAGATCTTTCTTTCCTCTGTCACTTCCAATTGGAGAATCTTCTGTTTATAGCAGCAATTCTTGCTGGTGTCTTTAAGTGCATGAGATGGCACTTTGTACTATTTAATTTCATCCCATCTCTGTTACTGCTGCTCATTAGGTCATTCGGTTCTTCCTGTATGATATTCTGATTCTTCTATGCATTGATGATGCTTCTCAAATTTGTACCATCAATAAATTTAGTTATTACATTGCTAGTTCTGCTTCCAAGGTCATTAATGCATGAGCTCAGTCGCAATCTCTGAGGAACTCCACCAGTTACTTCCATCCAGCCCTACCAATACAGTCTATTATCGTTTCTCTTTTGTCTTCTCTCCTAATGATTCTCGTAGCAATGACCATTTCCATCATTTTAACCTAATTATTTCCTGTGAGATGCCATTCCATTATATTTATCAAAATCAGATGGGATGAGCTCCATCACTTACCCCTTATTCCGAAAATACAAGTATGTTATCAAAGGAGATGTTTAGCATGACTGGAACCGCCTTTGGCAACCCTTTCGGTATGATTTTTGCCAACCTATTTAACTCAACCTATATTTCATTATTCTCATGTCTCTTTCCTTCAAAATTTGTTCAAAAGGCTGATGTTGGACAGACTAGGCTATGTGTGTCCTGAATGTCTTTCTTAGGTATGGGTATATCTGCTGTTTTGTAGTCAGACAGTACCACCTTCAAGTTGGAAGATTAATTATAAAATCTTTTCACTGGACCTAACATTTTATATCAGGCCATATATACTCTGGAGTTTATCTGCCACCTCAGACTCTGTATGTCGGCTCTCTTGATTTAGACATGGCAATTTCCAATTCTAAATATAACTCCACTAGTGGTTTAGCATTATCCTCCTTACTGAAAATTGAAGCAAAGGACCCATGTCATCTTTGTCCCACATTTCGATCCCTTCCATGCTGTATTGTGGCCCCAGAATTTTCTCCCTCTCTTTCTTGGATTCATGCAATGAGAAAATCTCCTTTTAAAAAAAATCTCAGTTTGCTGCTGAGGGGTTTGTGTGCTTATATTTTGAATTTCTTTAGGAACGCCTAGCATGGTTTGATTATTTTGGCTATTCTGGCTTTAGCGTATGCCCCTTGCTCTCTGAAAGATAGCTGACAGTCTTTTTTTAACGATCAACCATCTGTTCCATTTTTTGCAGGTTTTAGTTTGTTTTCAGCATCTTTGACTGATAGGAAGAAAGATATTTTTTGTCAGTAGAATATCAGATAATCTTTTTTAAGCCTACAAGAACTTTCCTAAGGCAACTTTTCTAAGATACACAAGTATAAAAAGGCTATCGAGTAGAAGAGGCCTGAGGTTATATAAGCTGGGGTCTGTTCACTTTAGAGAAAGGAGAGGTAACACTAGAGGTGTCTGGGATATCCCAGAGAATGGAGGGAAAAATAGAAGACACTGAGTATTAGCTGTGGTCTTCCTCTGCAGATGACTTGTCAAGATGGTAAACATTTATCACTATCACTATCAATATTTTCACATGTCTCTAAAGGAAAGATTGTGCTTTGTCTGGCTTTTTTCTTTATCTCATCTTACTTTGCCAAAGCGTTCAGGTCTTCCTGTTAGCTGATTTTGTGGCAATGAAAGAGATCCTCAAATATAGTAATTACCTCTCGAAAGCAGAAACACTGGGACAGATAACAGATAGAGCAAGAATAGCTGAGCCTTCTGTGGCGAGGGAGAAGAGGAGAAGCACTAGAGGAAAGAAATGCTTGATAAGCCCATGAGCAAAGATTGGGGGCTGGAGTGATGGATGGATGGAAAGGGGCAATCATGTTTAGTCTCTGGATAGGAAATACATACTCTTATTAGTATTTTACTTTTTGTGCTTATGAAGGAACTCCTATGAAATTAATTTAAATTAGGAATAAAATCAAACATAATGAATTCACTTTCATTTGTAATTCATCAGTTTCTATCTTTTCTCTGCTTTTGTATTTTGGTTGTAGTAAGACTCTGTGTTCTCTAGGAAATTTGAATTGTGTAGTCCTTTGGAGAAAGCTAAATAGAAATGAGCTGAGAGGAGCTTACCAAGCTCTGTGGCTCTGCAAGTCTAGGCAGCACGTCTGGCCTCAGGCTGCAGAGCAGCACTGCAGGACACTGCACCACTGACAGAGGCAGTGATTTGCATCTTTTAGCTCACTGGAACCCTATGAAGTGCCAAATAGAAATATATCACAGGTATGACAATATAATGTAACTGATCTGTAGCATCTATAAACATAAAAGATATTTTAATATGATGCATCTGTAATATAAATGAGGTAAAGCCCAGACCAACTGCATGATAACAGATATTTGCTTTTCTTATATTGCTTCCTACAGTTATAGTTCCAGGGTTAGGGAAAAAACACTGGATCCAAGAAACTAGGTTTACTGCACTCTACCTTTGCTTGCAACCAAACATGAGGAAGCAGACAATACCCAGTTTCAGTTACACAAGGAATACCAACGCATGTTGTTTGTATTTCCTCGTGTCATGTTCTAATGACCCAAGAGACAGAAGCAATCCGCGTCCTCTCATCTTGTTCTTATTTGCATTTCCTCAGGCGACTGCATGGAAGGATTAGCAAAGGCCTCTTCTAAATGCTATTTCATCATATGATGGATGCTCTCAAACAAAACATGTTGCTTGTATGTAAAACATTGTGGAGGAGGAGCAGGAGGACTTTTTATAGGACAAACATTTAAAAGAAACATAGCATCTGTCAAGGAACTTGAAGCTGAACTGAGTGCAATATGGGAACTTCTGCTAATGTATGTGGCAGCTGCAGAGTATTGATGAATATGCCAGTTTAAGCGTATAGAGAAATTACATCCTTACAGAAACTAGACTTTAACCTTCAAATACTAAAATAAATGTTCTGGAAAACATTTTAATGTATTCATATTATCTCTATATCCAGACAATGGTGTGGATATGTTTAATAGTTGCATTCTTACAAAGGTTAGAAAACTAATAAATATTTAGGCTCACGTCGATGGTTAATTGCAATCACATAAACAGACATTGTGGTACCTAAGCAACCTAGTTTAATGCCTTGTTTTAACTCTGGAAACAGTCCACTGAACATAAGCTTTTAAGAATAACTGCAGGGATCATTAGTGCCCATCTGTAAGACAAGGACAGATATCGTAATGCTCATATAAGGGAGTGACAGCTGCAGTATTTATAGGAACCATGGATCCCATGACCTTATGATATATTTCAAAGAAACATTTAATAGAAATTACTGTCTTCCTGCACTGCATTGGCTTTATCCTAACAATAAGTAAAAATGAGGAGGGATTTGTCAGGGGTTGTAGTCCATGAAGTCAGGGAGGCCTGTCACGGACTGGATTTTAGAGGCAAGGACACAATTTATGCACGTAAATTAGTAGGCTACCTATGAGACAATGAGGGTAGCTTCCTGGAAATGGCGATTCATACTATCTAATTTAGGTTTCTGCTCTGAAATGTCCTGTTTTGGGGCTCACCTACTTCCATTGGCTGCCAAGAGACTCCTTTGTTGAGGGACACATCTGAGTGCAGGGTTTGATCTGTTGTGTTAGTCTCCTGAGGCTGATGGCTGCCAGCTGTTGTGTTTGAATAAAGTCACAGCCCAGAATGAGGGTCTCCTGGTAGGAGAGCTACCTTGCGTGGTCGTATCTGTCCTAGTTAACCAGCAGTTTAAGCTACGTTGTTTGATTGCAGGAAAGTGGTGATTCATCTCATCTCATTGACAGCAGAGATGGACTGGACAGCCTTTCCTCCCATCCTTCGCTCCCAAAAGGCTCTACCCACTAGGGGCAGGGAGTCTGGCTTTGCCTCCTGGCAGCCAGTTGATTGCCACAGCAATGCAGATATAAGATTTCTGTATATAAATATACATATATATATATTCTTTTTTCTGTGGTAGAGAAATGAGAGGGAGACAGCACCATTTAATTAATAGAAGCAAAAGAAAACTCCTTCAAAGTGAGTAGCAAGACCCTTCTAAGAGGGTCTTAAGACAGCTACCTCCTCCACCTAAGAAACTGTTCCCTGCATTCACCTCCTATCTCCTTGAGCTAGAAGCTTTTTAACCTGCTAGAAGCTTTAAACCTGATCTAATGCCCAAATATGAGAGGAGGGAAGTGTGTTGGCTCCAGGACTTCCCTTGCTGAATAAAGACCTGGCCACGTGGGATGTGAGCTTGCAGACTTGTGTGGCTGGAAGGAATTATTCTAGAAGCTGCTTTTAGGTAAAATCCACTAATCCTGTAGACCTCTAAATTGCAAAGAAATCAGAATTGGGAGAAAGGGATGATAATGTCCTACTGGAAGGCATGCTAAATTAGTGCGGAGAGCTATGCCTTTGGTGGATGCATGAAAGCTGCAGGCTGGGTATTCGGTATCCAAATGAATTACTTGCAAAATGATTACTTGGAGCTGCACCAGATTTTGCCTAGTTAGCATTCATCAACGTGGCTACCATAGCTCTGTTTGCAGGCCTGCATACAAGCCTACATGCATGCCAAGGGCGAGAAACATGAGAGGGGATAAAATGAGAGAAGTGAGAAAAGAGAAAAGCCTCAACAGCATAGCACAGCCATTCACTCTGACCAAAGCAGTCCTGCCACACTTTCCCAGAGTAAAGCCACAGAGATAAAATGAAGAGAGCTTACAACAGCTGTGCAAATCAGGCACACGAGGTTTCAATGAAAAGGTCTTGGGTGGCGCGGAGAGAATGCAGGGAGTGCTGCACTATTTATTGTGAGTGATATACAGGATACATGTGTTATCAATATTCCTGAGTACATAGAAGTGGAGGATGAGGTAGCCAAAACCAGTCAGCATTTCTGATGACCAAAACAAAACTATCTGAAAGAAAATCTACATATATTTTTATCTTCCCCTCCTAAGGCAGGAAGTGCTACTCCCTTCCTTCACCCACTGCCTACTGCAAACAACTCTCTCAGCCTTTTAAGAGAGCCACGACTTCCTCTGATAAAGTCTCCTTCTCCTGCGGAAACTTGTCAAATGTATCTTCATAATGCTGGGAACAGCAAATTCAAAAACTGTTACTCAGGAAAAAAAACCAAAAAACTTGTATTGATACTCCTTACGGCTTCTCTGCAGCGAGGAGCGCCTGTTAACTGCACAAAGACATTAGGCTCCAGACCGTAGGCATGGAAAACGTCAGCAGCCATTCAAGGGCCTGGGAAGAAAGAAGTTTGAAACCAGCACAGATTCCTATTAGGGGAGGCAGAACTGTCAGGCGTGCTTTGGGGGAGTTTAAGATAGCAGACTGCCAATTAGGGTTGGACTCTTGTACAGGTTTTATTGTACTTTTACAGAAGGCCGTTTTAAAGTCTTGTCTAAAGTTTGCACAAGTCTTTTCCTTTTTAATTGTCAGAGGAAAAGAATGAACTAGAGGAAAAGAACGTTTTGACTTCTTAAACTTTCTTTCTTTTCTTTGGTGGTTCAAATGATTCTCCAAATTTGAATCAGGTAGCATAGTAGTGTCAGTTCTCCCCAAAACTACATGCTTGGGTAGAAGTGGAAAAGGGGAAAAAAGAGAAGTTGATGAAATGACTAGCTAAAGAATATAGTAATTCAGCTTTAGGAACAGCAATATTCAGGGGAGATTTTACAGCGGGGACAAGGCAGGCAGAAGCACAGAGACCGAAGGCTAGCACTGCCTGATACAAGGTATAACCTGGGTCACCTCCAGCACTTCCATTCTCATTGCAGCATCCCATCCTGATGCCACCATCCAACAAGTTAAGACCTAGAATTTAATTTTAACAGCTACATTCCTAGTTCCCTCTCTAGACCTGCTGCCCATGTTCTTAGTACGAGATGAAGGGACATTCACAGCCACTCCTGACTGGCAGCCATGAGTAATGGAGGACAAGTGCTCTCTAAAAGGCTGAGTAACACATACAGGAAAGTCAGAATATGCTTTGGGCTCTCAAGCCCACTGAAGGACTCATGGCAAGGACCTGAGCAATTTTGCTGGCAACTGTTTTTGTTTTCAATTTCTCTTTGCTTTTCTCTAAGTGAGAACATTTTCACACAGTATTCTGGTAAGGTGATACTCTACAGAGATTTTAAATAACAGTGGAAAAGTATTTAATTCAACTTCATTGTCACTAATGCAAGCTAAGGAAAGGATTCTTAAAAGGAGTAGTCTAAAAGAGGGAGTCATACTGGAAGACAATGACAATTCAATTTTATGAAAGGGAAATGTGAGGCTGGACAGTGCCCAGCTTTGGCTTTGGCCCCCAGTTCAAGAAGGCTGCTGGGAAAATGGGGAGGAGTTGTAAAATCCCCTTTCCCTAATAGGGGATCAGGTAGGGGGGAAGACACAGATCACAACCACTATTTCTGAGAACATCTTTTATTCATTAAGCTGTTTTTATTAATAGCAGATAACTTATTCACATACCACATTCAGTTATTCCTTCATGATTGATTCACACATGCACTCACAGTTACCCAGTTGGAACAACTGGGGAGGCCAACCCCAGCTGCATACTCAGAAGCCGAGGGTCATCCTGACTTCTGTGGAGGTGTCTAGAAAGTTGCTCCGAGGGGTCTTCGTTTCCCCACGTGTATCTATAACCCTGCAGTCAATGTCTGCACGCAGCAGCCTCAGCTGCCTTGGCTGTGGCCTGAGACACGCATCCCACTGCTGATGCATGCGCTGGAGACTTTGGACAGGTTCGCCCAGCTCTTGGTGCTCAGGTTTATCGGTCTTTGCAGATTCAAGGCAACTTACAGCCCCCAGAGTCTTTCAGTGCTTGGGAAGTTTTCACACACTTCCTTGTCAGCAGGTACATTTTCTCTTCCCTGACCTGTTGTTTCCCAGTAACTGTTTTTCCATCCAAACCAGCAGATGCCTCCAGGCCCCATTTCTACCAGCTCATGGAGAAGGGGCCTTCACGGCAAGGCATTCAGCTGAGAGCTACCAGCTGAGAGGAGGTCTCTAGGGCATGCAACTTAGGGAAAAGGGTTGAAGGAGCTGGGTTTCTTTAATCTGGCAAAGAAGAAGCTAAGGGTAGCAGCAGTCTACGGCACCCTACAGCTACTCAAAGGGGAGCTGCAAAGACAATTGAGTCAAACTCTTTTCAGTGGTGACAGATGGTTAAATAAGGGACAGTACTCACATGTCTTGCTTTGGGGTATTCAGAACAGACATCAGGAAAGGCTTCCTAACTGGGAGAACAGTGCATCACAGGCACAGGTTGCCCAAAGTGGGTACATCCTTGGAGGTTTTCAAACCTCAGTGAGACAAAGCCACAGCCGATCTGATACAGTTTTAGCCTGGTGGTAACCAGGCTTCAAGCAAGAGGTTGGACAAGATGACCTCCAGAGGCTCAACCAATGTTTCTATGATTCTGTGAAATGTCAAAGCATCCATTATTAAATATTTTTAAGAAGAGATCAGGTTTGTCTGTTTGGTATTTTTTCTATTGCATCCTTTGGCCAAGGAAAATCTCTCAAACAGTCTGATCAAAGCTTTCACAAGAACTGATATGTTTTGGAAATAAACATTTTAGCATTATGTGATGTCATTCTGTTCTGAAAAAAATTAGTCAAAATGGTCTGTCCAGTTCTAATATAATCTGTTCTGCAGTGCTGTTGCTGAACTGAGTCATGAAACGCTTCAGACAAACATTGGAAACTGCTTTTTTTTTTTTCAAATGTACGAAACTGATCTTCAAATGTGCACTTTTCATCTTCCTTTACTGGAGATTAAAAAACTGATTGAGCATGAAATTCCTAACTTCAGCCATTTTTTAGTTATGAGTACAAATCTGCTTTTTGAAATGAGAACTCAGATATGGCTGAATCAGTTTTATTCAAATTTTCCTTCTACTTTAAGCTAAGTGGCATTATTAGTGCAAGATTTCAGCTAAGAGGGAAACATGAAAATAACGTCACCATTTGGGTTTAATTATGGAAAGTTTGTTCATCCTTGTGCAACCTTCTGCCAGGTGCTGGCAGCAAAAGGGGCCAAGCAGATTGCCTGGGGGCCCCTTCAAACACTTCAGTAATGCTGGCTCAATCCCTACCCAAATCACCTCCTGGTGGGGCAAATCTTTCCCAGGCACATCCAGCTGAGTCCAAAGACAACTTTCTAAGGGGAGAGGAGGGGGCACCAGTTAATTTGGGGAAGACAGCAGTTAACTAATCCATGATAGTTCAATTGGCTGTTTGGCAATACTCTTAGGTGCGATCCTCCTCATCATCAGCTGCTTGTGAATATAAGGAGAGCACTGTGCTACAAGCTTCTTTTCTACCCTTTTCTTTCTGCTGTGCTGCAGGTTGCTGTTTAGAGATGCTGGAGTCCAGGACAGCAAGGTAAGACCATCTCTTGCCCCTTAGGGTAGATGGCTTTTCACCACTGAGGCTGAAGCTCTGCAGTGAAATACAGTCCCTTACTTCAGGTATGTTGCTGTGCTGTAAGCTTCAACCCAGACCACCTCAGGCCATCTCTGTTTCCAGCTGCCCTAAAGTATATCTAAGCAAGTTTGTCCTCTGTTGACTGTGCCATCACTGAAGGAATTGGTCTGCAGTACCAGTTTGGTTGCATTTAATGGTACCTGTAGCCTATTTTTTAGGGAACAGTAGCATAGTGTTAATATCTATGCTGTTTGTGCTTTTGAAAATCTGTGAAGGTCCCAAAGCCTAAGCAGGTGCAAGGTTGCCTTGACGGAGGCTTTGTGCCCCAGCTTGATTTTGGGCAGAGGTGTGTACGTGGGGGTGACTCTCTGCTCTGTTGTGAAGGGATTTGGGGGTTGTGTGCTGTTCCCTCCGCCTTGGTGTTGGCAGGGCTGCGATGGCACACCCAGAGGTGGGCTGTGAATGTTAACAGGAGGTGAATTCCTGTAGTGGCATGTGTGTCATCTCTGCTCTTGGCTACATGGGGCCCTGTCTGAACAGAGTGTTGTCATTAACGTCCGGGGTGTTAGCCTTGAGTTTTTCAGTGTAGTTGACAGTAATCTCTAGACCATATAGTTAAATTTCTCTATTTTTCATAACTGCTTCTCTTGTTGGCAATTCCTTTTTAAAAATCTAATGTAATTGACTCTGCAGGACCTGGATACCTTAGGAAGCTATATTTTTAGTGAGAGAAAGGGGTATCTCAGTAAAGAGGTTCTTTCAACAGTGTGTTCTGCAAACCAGCTGCAACAGGCTTTTCTGCAGAGATACTGGGTAATGGATGTTAGGCTTGGTGAGGAAAACATTTAGAGAAAAAATCTCTGGGACTGTTGGATCATCATAACTAAAATTACAAGAGGCAGTGTTGGAGTTTAAGATGCTATAGTCTTGACAGAGGAAAATGTTTTCTAAAGGAATGATTTTGTGTCAGGTTGCAGTTATTAGAAGGCAAATATTTAATTGTGTGGCCTGAGTAACATGCAGAACAAAAGAAATCAATGTAATAAGTTAATAATTTTGATTCTGTGACTCTCGTATTGAACAGCAATTTAGCTGAAAAGCATATGTGCCCTGATTAGGTGTATAAATATAGAAATAGATCAATTACTTGAATGAAACTCCTTGAAGTGTTCCCTGCAAGGGACCAATGTGTCTTTTAACAGGAAAAAGGCCTTACTAGTCTTCCCATGCTCACAAAGGTTTGTGCAGTTGACATCTCAATAAATAACACATACTTATTGACTTCTTTATGAAGTATCAGCAAATCTGGGTGATGCTATGTTGAGCAGCATTTACGGAAATGTACGGAATCATAATTTGATTCCAGCTCACAGCTGTTTGAAGCAGCCGAGTGAGCTGTGAAACACCTGAATTTGCATGGAGTTTGACCCTAGGGAATCTTTGCAAGCTTGCAAGCTCTTACTCTAGTATTGTTTTTGCCTCCTTTCCTCTGTTCTGGTACAATAAAATTGAAATGTATCTCTCGGGATCTCTTACAACTATTACTTTTGGTTTACATGAACCAGTCTCCAGCTCTATTTTCTAAATCGAAAAATCCCATCCTGTTTGACCTTTACCCTCTGTGATCTCCTGAAGAGGGTCTGAGAGTTCACCTTGTATGGGATGCTCCTTGGAAGTGTTCAATACAAGAAATGCCTTTGGGATAAGGCTTATTTTCCTCTGATTAATTAGGTTTTTTCCGCCTTCCCCTGTGAATGCCATGGGGGAAATGCTTGCAGTAAAATGTAGTATTAGCAAAATTCTTCTTTGTGATGTGCATTGAACAGTTATATTGAGTCAGTGTTATAATTTGGCCCCATGTCTCTCAGGAGACATATTGCAAGAAAAGCATATGCCTCATCCCACGTTCTGTACTGTACTGTTGCACAGTAATTCTGGTAGAAGCTTGCTTTTTTTTCTTCCCTAAATCTTGTTTGATAGTGAAGAGATGCTTCACCAACTTGGCAACATTTTTGAAACTGAAAACTCATTCCATAATCAGTAGAAGTCCAGAGATGAATTGATCTGCTTCACTGCAATCACTTCCAAACCATACAAATAAAATTATGTTGGAAATGGGTGTGGAAAGCTCTGATTCTCCACAGGTGCTTAGGACAGGTAGTAGGTGACCTAGCTTGTGCCCAGCTCTAGGCATGGAGAATGTAGAAAAGAAAGGAGACCCTCATAGCCATATGTAAGGTTAAGATAAATACAGGATGAAGTCTTGTAGTACAAGCTCAGGAGAGAATGCAGAGTGATGCCTATTACAGCAGAATTGAATTATATCTAATTATCACAACTGTTACAAGTTTGGAGCTAGAGCCAGCTCCTAATATTCATCTTCTGTAAATGGCTTCGGGTAGGAATATAATAATATAATACCAAAATTTCTACAATACAGTTTCATGATACTCCAAACAAAAGTGGGCAAACTCTTATGCTCTTTAGTGCCTGCTGAAGTAAAGTAGCATACCAGGAGATACACAGCAAGGTTAGGTGAGTGCATAGAAAAAAAATTTAACATCAGGGTTTCTATCCTTCATGAGCTAAATTTATTGGCGTCTCTTTTTTTTTTTGAGCTGAAGCATGGAGAAAGTCAGTGGAATTTATTATTTTTGCTCTTCTTTCTAATGATCAGATCCTAGCTGCAAAAGTGCAGAGTACTTCTAAGAAGTGTCAGTCAGACTTTCTTATCAAGACATGATCAATGCTTTTTATCAGTAAAAGAAGCTGATGTTGTATCAGCCTCTTATTGCATATTAACAAGACTTAGACTTAACTAACTAAGACAGGCATGCTATTTCACCTAATGTTTAATGTTAATCACTGCAAATTATGAACTCGCTTTTAATATTCGAGAAACATTTACTTAAAAAAAAAAAAAGAGTGAAGGGGCAGTTTGGTTGAAATTGGGGCATGTTTGAACAGACAGCAAATAGAATGTAGAACACTTCAGAATGTGCTTTCAGAAAATAGTGACTTTAAAAAAAAAAAAGCCTTTATTTCATGTTAACCCACTCTACAAGGATAGAATTTCAAGAAGAAACTACATATTTTCTGAAAATCAGGTCTCTTTGTAAAAATCCCATGCTAAAGCTCCAAAAATACAGATTCTCTAAGTCACTATTTTTGATCTCTCCTGAAAAATATAAGGAAGAAAACTAGGAGTTGTGTTTTGTAGGACTGGAAATGAAAACTAGCCCTTCCAGATTTTGAGGGCCCTACAATTCAAACCGTCAAAAGCATGTACTGTTCCAGACAGAGGTCTTGCAGTCTAACTGTTTTTCTCTTTCACCATTATAGCAGGAATGATACCTTTTCGGTATTATATAGGCCACCTTTTTTTGTTAAAATTAATCGGATTTATGGAATGCCTCTAGAGATACTTGGGCTGGATTTGGCAGAGGACCAAGCATACCTACTTAACTTTAAAATCATGGGAAGTCCCACAAAGTCACTGACACCTTTGTGGTTTATAACCCTAGTTAGACTGTTTGATGGGTTGTTTTTACTGAATCCTTTGAGGTTTGAATCTTCATCTTAGTGTTATCTGGAATGAGTTACAGCAGTTTAGATTTAATGTAAACTGAAATAGCATAGATTCTTAATAGGATAATTTATCTTCTTGCTCTTTGCCTATATATTTTTAAAGTGGTGTATTGTGTTTTAGTTTTCTTTGAGTTCAGTTTGTTTATTAATCTTCAGGTGACTCTCTTGCCCTCTGAGTAGACTATGCAGGCAATGCAAACAGATATAAATTGGCATGATACTGCTGGGATCTTTTTGCAAAGCATTTTACTTATTAAGAAAGTTTTATAGGAGCTGGTATCACATATCAACAGAAAAAACCTATTGCGAAATAATCACCAGGCATACTGTTTAAATATGCATATGGAACTCTGGATGTGTATTGGGTTGGGGTTGGTTTTTTCACTTCCCCTCTCCCTGAAAGCTTGTCCTTCCCAAACAGCTGCTGCTGCTTTCCAGATAGGTTAGGCAAACCTACAATGGTTGCATTGGATTTTTATTAGTTTTCAGTCTCTCATGGAAACTTAGACAGCAGTCATGCAGCAAGCATTTATTCTTATGGCTTACTTTGCTGATATGGATTGTGCATTAAAGCCAAAGGAACTGGCTACACAAACCCAGTTTGGAATATGTATGTTTGCTGGAATTAAGATCTTAGTCTCTTAGATGTTTTTTTATAATGGAAACTCTTAGAACATAGTTTTGATATTTAAATAAAATTCTATTCAGTCATGTACAACATGCAGAGGAGACGCAATGCCACTTTTTCTGAAAATTACTCAGGATGTGTTGCAAACTATTGACAGCTTGCCAGATACTGAGCTCTCTTCCTTTACTCTGTATGTGTTACCTAAGTATTGTCAGTTTTTTTTCTTTCTGGCCTTAAAGATTCTGCAAGCAGTGGACTTGATTTAAAACATTCCCAACCACAGTTGTTTCTTGCATAATAATAACATGAAATGACACTTTCATCAACAGCCTAAAGGTCTAAAACATCTAGCATGACCAAAGCCAAAATTCCTACTTCCAAGCATAATGTGGTTTTTTGGGGTTTACAGTGCTTCTGAAAATCATAAAATTCTGTAAAGCCTAGAATCAGAGTTCTTGAAAGCCTTTGAAAACAGGTTTGCTGTTGAAACTTGCTGAAGAAAGGAGTTAGTGTACATGAACCTTGGGAGTCCAGAAGAGAAGGAATTCACTGCTGGCATCTGCTCCATGCAAGCTGAATTGGTTGTCCATTTGCATTTAAGCCCTGCAACAGCTGGAGGCATTTTTCCCTATTGTCAGGGATAACAAAAGGCCCATCAGTAAGAGCAAGAGTAAGAAATATGAGCACAAGGTGGTGGCAATAAAGGATTCATGGTGAAGCTAAGTAGTCATTCCTGGGTGAGGTTAGAAAGAAGGAAGGCAAATGAGAGAGCACATACTTCTGAGAGCCCCTGCTTTCTGGGGAGAGCTTTAATGCCCTAGGTCCTCTCTGAGAATCAGGCCTGCAGTGAGGGAGCCTTTATCTTGCTCAAAGTTGAACTAACATGGGCAGGGTCTTGGGGCTGTGGCCAGGGAGGCTGTAAGGCAGCTCAGGGAGTTGGTGAGGTCAGCCCAGCCCAGCACCCACCTGCTTGGTGGCTCTGCCTTCCCCAACGTGGCCACATGGCCCGTGCGTCCCAGATGGGAAAAGACAGAGTGGCACTGATTTGGGGCTTGAATGGTGGTACTTGGCAAACGGAGTGCCCTGCAGCAAAAAGACAGGTGGGAGGCAATTAATCCCAGAATGTATTGCCTCGTTAGTCACCTCAGTCTTTAAGGGGGCAATGATTGCCAAGAAACCTTAGTACAGTGAGGAGCCTTTCTTAATAAATGTTGTTGATTCAAGGATTGCCAGCTTTCCTGAGCTTATTCTGTTCCCTCCCCTGCCATAAAGTTCCCTTCATCTTAAACTTTTAAACTAATTATTTGTGTGGAGGTAGATTTGGCTTCTCAAGAAAAGCCAGGCAATTTACTTTCCCATTTTCCTGGGAGTGGGCTCAAGCCAGCGTTTTCGAGTCCTTAGTAACTGAACTTGGCCCTTTTTGCTGCTAAAAACACTAGGTAATTCATGGCACTAGTCCATTTTATCCTATCTTTCTGCTTTATTCCTCAGACTACACAAAATCTTTGAAACTGAAACCTTCAGTGTTCCCTGTTCTACTCTTCATCTCTGCAGAAGGTTTATTTTTCTACCTAGCCTTCCTTGGAAAGACTTCTATGCAAAATTTCTGTCACAGTAGCATCCAGGAGAAATCTAGCTCAATGTAAAATGTACAAATGACCTTTGGAGCCATGCCAAATAGAGGTCTTGGCCCTTGTTTCTCAGTGGGTTGTACTTTGGTGATAAATCACTTTTTAAAAAGCTAGTTTCCAGTACTGTACTTGTCACACATGCTAAAGGGGATTGAGCAAGGAATAAGAATCAATCAAATTAGGGCATGCTAAAATCTAATATAATGCTTCTGAGAAGAAAAACCTTATTTCATGTGACTTACATTTCAGTTTACTTCATGTAAAGTTACCTGATACATAGCTCACAGAGCAAAGTGCTTGAAAGAGGGCCTCTGAAAGATCTCCTTCTATTCCCATTATGTTCACACTGAAAATACAGTAGCCACTTTTGGGGAAATGTGGTATTAGTAAATTTGTTTTATAGTTTCTTCAAGGTGATAGGCGCATGATTTTCATTTGAAAATACAGTAAGTTTACCTTCTTTTTAGCTACTCTTTTAGTCTGCTCTATCCTCTGTTCCTGAGCCAAATAGCTGTTACTTGGGACTACTTTGTACTTTGGTCAGGCTGTCCATTGCCTTTCTCCCAGAGGTCTTTACACATGACATCTACTTCTCTTCTTTCCCTGCTCTGGACATGTTTCCTACTGTGCTCACTCAAACATGTTGAATAGGTACAACAGTCAGGTCTTTGTGCTTCCTTCGCATGTGCTGCCTAGCTTTCTTCGTCCTTGTATGTGTTATTAGTTCTGTATTGCTGAATTCGATTCCAAGAGGAAGCATCAACTGCCCTGGTCTTGTTGCTGAGCTGGGTTTAAACTGGGAGTGTGGCTTCCTTCCTTTAGCATGTATGGCAGCTTCACATTGGCAACTTTGCCGCTGTCCTGCTTCGGGTACTTTGAGTGGGCAGTGCTAGCTGTGCACAAGGACTCTCTGCTAGTGGGACATAGTGTAAAAGCATAAAGCAGTTTGTTTTTAGCTAACATACAAAAGACAGCTAGGAGGGTAGGCATGTGTATGCTCAGCACCCGCGGAAGGCAGCTGGTGAGCTGGCTGGGCAGGCAGCATTAGCCAGGGCAGGTGGGTCGGCCTGCGCTGCTCTCCAGGGCAAAGCCTCAGTACACCTCTTCCAACAAACCAGCAGCCCCCTGCTTTTTCCCTTGAGGATTTTATACCTTTCAATTTTGTTGGTTTCCTCTTGAACGCCTAAGCTACTAATGATCGCTCTCAAATCCTACCCCATCTGTAATTTTTCATTTCTTCTCTTGTGTGGCTCCGTTCTACAGACTTGCTCAAAGCTTTCTCACAACCAGCGATTTCCTCAGCAGCCTGAGCTGAGGTTATGCTGCTGAGCTGTGAAGCTTGAACACTGACAGCTGGACCCTTGGGAAAGGAGGGAGGTTAAAGGGCAGGTTACAGCTTCTGGTTGGTGGGACCATGGCTGAGAAGAGGAAGGGTCTGAAGAATGACTGCAGCTGAGGTCTGTTTTTCCTCTCTTCCCTTCTTCCCCCCAAGCTCCTATTCCTCAGCAATTATTTTTTCCCCATTATTTTTTCCCATTGGAAACTGATTTCCAATCCACTTGACTTTCTTGAGCTTTGTCCTTCTAGCTCATCAGTCCCCTAGCTCCTGGTCAAATCTGCTAACTTCCCATTAAGAGCCCTTTGCTACTCTAATTCACTCTTTTGGATATATGCCCAGCATATTCTTCCAAAGAGGTGGAAACTAAGGAAAATGGAGGAATGAAAATAGAACCTCTTTACACAGCAGAGATGACCATGACTGAATTCATAAAGGAAGTGGCAAGAGAGGGTGAACTGCAGCACTGCTTGAGAGATTTATCAAACTGGCTGGCAACATAAAAATAACACTTAAAAAAAAAATCAGTGGAATTGTAGCAAGTAGAATAAGATCTACTCTGGAATAAGCGAACTTCCTAACAGGATAAAGGAGGATGTCATTCACTGAAAAATTTAAAATGCATCATTTAAATTACAGAGGAGGAGAGACAGGCAGGATTAGTGATTAATTTTTAAGGAACAGCCAGGGAATATGATGGAGTTAGCCAAAACTGAACCAATGTTATGGAGTTTGAGGGGAATTTTCTTTCTCTGTTTGCTTCTTTAAATTCCTAGTTTTGCACAGGCCTGAAGGGCAGATGAATCAAAGGATTTTCCTCCTGTTGTAATTCTGATTCTGCTAGAACTGAGAAGTAGAAGAAGCACTAATGAAGACTCTGTTAATGACACTTACAGCCATGTGGTTACTCTAAATCTATTTAGGTGTGTCCAGAATACGCTTCTGAAAAGCTAGTTGTAACTTGGGCCTTTACCCCTTTTTTCTTCAAGGTCTCAAGGCTGCAGTGAAGAATCCTGTCTCTTTACTGACATGATTCTTGAAGTAGAGCAGTGACTGAAAGCAGCTAAAAAGTGCTCTTATGCCTGCCTTTTAATGTATACACAACACTGAAGGCCTTTCACATAAACTAAATCTCTTTTTTAAAAAAAAGATATGTATGGTTAGTATTAAGTTTTAATACTGTGTTTTTACTAGGCTCCTTTCTGAGTCCTACCAATCCATTTTTAATAGCTGCTTCAAACAAGCTTTTGACAAATTCAAGTACCTTGATTGTATTTCACTGGAAAGATTTTGGTGCACAAGTCAGCATTCTTTATGAACATGACTGACCTTTTCAATAATAACCTCAGAATTCAGAGTGCCTTCTAATTACTCAAAAGGCTACTGGGAATGTTAGAATAACAAATCTGACATATTTGGATTTGTAAGGTACCTTTAAAAAATAAAAATAAAAAAAGAAGCTGAGAAGTGCTGCAAAGTTTTTTTTGCAGGAAAACATTCTGTAAATCATGGAAGCAAAGTAAACTGTCAAAAAAGTAGTAGTCAGCAGCCACATTTTAGCAAGAAAACCCTGGAATACACCATAAGTCATCTGTGACTATTATGTAGAAGACATGCGCATTACAGCCGGCAGTTGTCTGCCAGTTCCTTCTTTGTCATCAAGATCAATGCTTGTTCACTGTTTTGGAAATACCTCAAAATGCCATTACGTTTTGGCAGGTAGAGGGGCTTAGGAGTTTGGAGTCTCGAGTGGGCATGGAAAAGTGAAGGTGCCTATATGCTGCAGCCCACTGACTGGGATCTTTGTTTATCTGGGGAGCTCTAAAATATATTTTACCGAGGAGTCTTTTTGTCAGTTTTCTCATTTTAAGAGATTAAGGAGCTGACTCATATCTGAAATATGCTGAATTCTGTTCTTGCAAATGCTACGGTCTGGGCTGGAAGGCAAGGACCCTTGAATCTCCTCAGTAAAGGTTGGCAGGAAAACAAGAATTCTGTTCTTTGAAAAGACTGGGCGTTTTAGTCCAATGAGATATTGAGAGGTGAAGAGTCAAAGAAATTCCAGGGATACCAGAGTGCCCAATAATGGAGAACTTACCTGAAAATTTAGAAACCCAGATTCAAGTCTCTGATCCAAGCCAATACCTCTTTCCCTTGTTTTGCGCTGAAATTCCACCCTAGACACAAAGGGCAGAGGTAGTCAGATTTTTTTAGCTCATTCTTGTTTCTAAAATGTAAGCCTGTAAAATGCTTATTCTTGATGTGTTTGGGCTACTACTGCTGTATTTTATTTTCTGTCTAAATTGATCTGACTATGGCAGGGATTCGTATCTCTTGGCAGAGTTGCTGCCTTGAACTGTGGTCTTGTTCCAGTGTAGTTTTACTGGGCTTAATTTTTCATGAATTGCTTTAATATTAAACTTAAATTTCATCATGGAAATTTGTATTATATGTAAGGTTGTCAACTACCTTAAACCATCTGGCTGTCTCTTAGGAGATGAGCAGATACTGCAGTTGATCCAAGAGAAAAATACCATCATTCAAGGTATTTTTTTTTCATGCCACATGGTGTGTATATGTAACTGCTGCTTGAGAGGTTAAATATAATTTCTAGAAGCTGGGGTGAAACTGTAGCCTTGTTAAAGTCTATGAAAGTGTTGTCATAAACTTCAGTCAGGATTTCTTCCCAGTTTTCTGCTGTGAATACTTAAGAAACAATAATTGAAAATAAATTTCCCGTGAGTATTATGCAATATTTGCTTGAAACTGGCTGTTCTAGCTGAAGATTTCCAGCAAGCTCATTGCTTTATTTACAGAAATCAAATGATGGGGTGGGAACACGATGGAACATAATGGAATGAATCACATCTTAGAAGTCAGCCTGGCAAGATAGCTTTTTGCATGTTTTCTCTAATACTGTCAGTCCTCAGTTCTGTTGAAGCCTGTTAGTCTTTCTACTGAGTTCAGTGGGTTTTAGATCTGGCAAACTAAGAAAAGTTTGAGGGGATCCTCTGAAGAAATTCCAGCAGTAAATTCCAGCACTGGTAAAATATTTTAAGGACCTTTATAAAGCTGGATAATTGTGAATTATTCAATTACACTTATTCTTCTACCTGATACATATGTACATATATATATATATATATATATATACAGTACATCCCATGGTTTAGCTCTAAATGGTTATACCTTCGTTTAAAAATCTGCCTTAGTCCCCTATTCTTACAAGTAACTATTGGGTGAGAAAAGGAGTGAACAGAAAGAAGGAAAACTGCTTTTTTCATACAGCTTCGGTGCACAACACAGAAGAGGATTCCTTTGTACCTTGGATCTAAATCCACATCCTGGCATAGTGCATGGAGCCAGTAGTTCACAGGGTCGTAAGGTCCCGTGGTAGCTTTGTAATAGCCCTTTGGTAGGGGCAGAGGTGCAGTACGGTCACAAGTGGTTGCATCATACTTTGGTTCCTTGCTTGTCACCAGAGGACCTTGCTGCCCTTGGGGACATTAAGTGCTACATAACCACTTTGAAAATACTTAGTTTGCTGATGTCACTCATCTTCTGTCTTTTCTCTCACTAAGCATAAATGTACTCAGTAAGACTAAGAAAGGCAAATCCATTAGGATGGAGAAGTATCAGAGCCACCAACAGTTGAGGGAGGGAAAGCAGTGAGAAGGAGGTAATGAATGGATGCACTAATGGGAAGAAAACAAGTGAGCAGACAGGGGGAAGGAGGAGAAGGCAGACAAAATTTGTGCTTGCGTGTGTAAGAAAGTACAACTCGGAGAGGCTTCTCTTTGTTAGGAACAGGAAAATGGGGTATATCAAATGAAAGAATTACTAAAGAACTAGGTGGAAGAAGGAAGGCCAGGAAACACTTCCTGAAATGAGGACTTGGTCAGAAAGTACAGCCACATAGACTGAAAGAAATGTTTCAGGCTTATCTAGCACTAATAACTTTCCGGAGGCTTCTTGTCCCCATTGTACATTTACTGGGACAGTTATGATGGCTTTGACCACAAAATCTACCAAAGGAAGGACAGTGGTAGTGAAGGAGGGAAGTGGGGAATTCTGATTGCTTATGTTCCAATACATTAATTGGAGTTAGTAGTATACTTATGCATGATATGCCAGACTTGAGCATAAATGCAATGTCTTCCTGGGTGAGGATTTCCTGGGCATAGACATGTTCAAGTTGATCTGCTCTGAAAAAAGTAAGAAAGGCCTTTGACAAAGCTAAATTACTATGACATCCCTAAATTACTCTGGGTGTGCAGTAGAGTTGGCAGAAACCTATCCAATTCCTTTGCCACCCCCAGCCCACACAGCTAAACCCTGTGGCCACTTAGCCTAGCTGCAAGCCTTGGGAAATAGCTCTTGTAATCATGAAATACATCCAGGACTGGGGAGATGCTCAATGCCTGCCAGAGGCCGAGAAACAACTCGGAGTTGAACTTTATGGAAAAAGCGCTAGATATGAAAAGGCAAGGGTAGAAAGAGGGCTTCTAATTTCTCTTTAGAAAGCTAACTCTGCTGAAAAGCATTGCCCTTGCTAGCCCATCTGCTGAGCCAATGCATACACAAGTAGGGGAGTCAGAGAGCTCATCAAGGGGAGGGGGAAGTCATAAGATTAATCTGCATAAGCTCCTTTTTAGCTCTGTAGGAAAATAGATGCTCTTTAGGGGGCAGTTCAAAGCAAGAGCCTATATTAAATGTAGTGGGCTGGACTAAAGCTAGCCTCTGAGAATATTGCCCTTCCACCGCTACTTATAGTTAAAATAGATTAGATTGTGTGTATGGCCACCAGTATACCTTTCAAGGGATACATTTATCTACTGAAGTTTACTCTTACAGGAAAATATTTCTGTGGAAAAGGTCAAGGAAAGCGTTCTTTCTGAAGTACAGAGCAAGAGTTTTGCAACAGGCACTGAACTGTGGGGCAAAAAACCATCTACAATAGGAACCTAGATCTCAAGTGATACAATAAAAAAATTTTTTCAAGCCATTCTAGCTCTAGTCTCCTTACACATCATTAATATCTACTGCTTCAAGTCACTTCAAATCAAGCATCCCAGCACTTTAGCTTAAGTTAATAGTTTGTCTTGCTTCAAAGCAAATGTAAAATGGTAGAACAAAAAAATTAAAATATTACATTTTAGATATCCTGCCTTGTATTTCAGCACTAAATGGTGTAAGAGAAAAAAGATTAGACTGAAATGTATTGCTTTCATTTCACTGTATCTCATTTTTTCCCTTTTTGCAGCTATGTGTAATGGTCCTGCCTGTGTGAGACTGGCAGCAAAAGGGTAGAGATTTAGGCTCACACTTACATGCTGATCTACCCTGTTGTCCTTCAAGAGAATATGATTTATTTAAAGATATTAAAGGATTTCTGCGTGATTCAATATTGAGATTGTTTAAACTCTATGAATGAAACTGTTTTCACTCTCTATGCTACTGCTTACTGCTTTGGATTTGAAATATGTACCTAGAAAGCATATATATGTTTCCTGAAACAAAGCTGACCTTGAAAGTTGTTAATCATGCTAACTGTAAGGGTGAGTGATAACTTAGTTTATAGGCTAAAGCTCAGTTTAAATAATCTAAGTATACCTATAGCTCTAGTATATAAGTAGCAAATTCATTATTCTACTTAGTAAAGTAACAAAACCAATATTAGAAAACTAATTTGCATATTGTACAACCGAAAAACTGCTTATAAAGAGTAAGTGCTGTAAAAACAGGATTGTTTTTCTGATTGAATTACCACTTCTGCTGTGGCCCTCTCTTTTGCCTAAATCTAGAATTGAGAAAGTTTTGATACAATGAACGTTTGCCTCAGTCTCTTGGCTTACAAAAAGATCTACGAGAACAGGAAATAAAACATGTCACATGTTGAAAACTGGCTGAAGGCCTATAAATAAGAGTAAAGATAATATTACTGGGAGGAAGGGCAGAGACACAGTTGGGTGGCGATACCATCTGCAGCACCTGCCTCATATAGGATAAGAGAAGCCTTGTACAAACAAACTAGAAAAGGAGATTGGTGAAAGCGGTCAGATTTTGGTCTTGTGTGTTGGGCTGAAACTGTTGAGGGGGGCAGGAGGCTTGAGGGGAAGCAGGGGAGGATGGAGAGTCTTGTACGTTCACAAACAACCATGTAACTTGTATTTACTTTGTCAAAAGCAAGTTTACAACCAGATTTGGGTCTGGGGTTTTAGGCACTTGGAAGAGAAATAGGAAGTGAAATTGGAGACTAATATGGGGGGGAGAGACAAATGCAAAGGAAAAACAGTAAGAAGGGGACAGTAGCAGGAAGGGGGAAAGAATCTTCAGGCTGTGACCATTTACAGAAATATTAATGCAGGTCACATCAGGTAGGACTCTGAAAGGACTTTAGAAATATAATCTGGATGCTGATGTTTCAGTTTGCTTTGAATTGAAGAGCAGCTACTGCTGAAAAGCCATTTTCCTATGAGCAAAGAGTTGCTTATTTTGCTTATTTATTTCTGCCTGTCACAATATCATCTGCAAATAGATTGAATGAGAAGCTGTTGCTTCCTGTCCTAAATTATTCTATTAAACTCTGGAGTGTTTCGGTAATGAAGCAATTTGAACAGTTGTTATAAGCGCCTGGTTGCTTTAGTGATATTTAAGTAAAAAAAAGTCATATTAACCTTGTATTAATGTTAATTACATTAGTATTAACATGAAATACATTTTATATTAACATTAGTACCATTATATGTAAGTTTACTTTCAAAACGTAGCAAGATTTCATGGCTTTTGGAAACAAAAGCCTGCCATGAAATAGACGTAGAGGTTTGAAGTAACAAGTGTATTTAAAAAAACAAACAAACAAAGGACAATTGCAGAAGCACATTGTGGATACTAGGAAATGCCAAATGCCTGTTTCCACCTGCAGAAAATAGGTGGGCCTAGGAGATGTCATCGGTTAACAAAACCAGATGATCTTTTAAATCAATGCTGAGCAGAACAGAATTTAAAATAATTTTTAAATACAGTTTTTCAGTATACGTCTATAAACATTTGTGTATAAGAATAAAATAGAATACTGCACACAGTTCTTAAGTTTGCAGACATTTGGCTGAAAAATTAGGACACTAATCTGAAATAGAGATAGTACAAAGTGTATTACCTACCATATCTCAATACTCATATCACACAGAATAATATCTTTTTTGTATGAGAGACTTTGGTACTCTGCTAACAAAGATAAAGGCATTTTACAAATATCGTGACATGAATCTAAACTACATGTTTAAGTTTAGAGCATTGCAAACAAATGCAAAAGCTTAGGCAACTAATGTCACGGGCTGTGTGGGCTTTGTGTCACAACTTAGCTACTAACTGGGGTTTATTGTGCTTCAACACATATAATTCTTATGTCAGGCGCCTCAGTCCTGAAATTCAGCTAAAACGTTGCTGTATTGGCTGTGTTATGAAGGCTCTCAAAGCATCAGAGAAAACACAAGCAGTTTGTTTCCACTTGGAAGCTGTAAAAACAGGTGTGAACGTAACACAAGCCGGCGGACCATCTCGTTCAGTATTCTCTGCCTGAGCCTGTACCAGATGCTTCAAAGAATGTACAGAAGTCTTTCATGAGTCACCGTTTCACAATCCTACCTGCCCAAAGGGGCACTTTCGTTCTAGCCCATATCTCTTTGTGGTGAGCTCATGCCCTCAAGCTTTATTCTGTATTATTATTTGTATTAAAGTGCCACAGTATTTTTTAATATATTTTTTTAGCCAGGGGTAAGCATTTTCAATGATATGAATAATAATATTTTTTCATTCCTGCTAAACTCTTATCCACAAGGCTGTCCTGAGGTGATGAGCTTGCTGTTAATTACAAGTCATCCAAAAACTTCTCTTTTTATACGTTTTGTGTTTTAGTTCCAATAGAAGTAAACCTATGCATATGTCCTCCCAAAATCCTTTGATGCTTTTGATTTACCCACCTCTGCTTCCCACCCACTCATTCCCCACTCTGATTTATTTATTTTCCAGTCTTCATCAGAAGAAACTTGTGGGTGGTGGGAGAAGGCATGACACTGGAGCCTGCTACATGTGCTTACCCTGTGGATTGTCCCATTCCCAGGCTCTGGACCTTCCCAGGTGATCCTCAGAAGTGTGGTAAGCTTCCTAACAAGCTATCTCTTCTTTCTAATAACCTGCTTACTCTTTTTCTGAAAAAGAATAAGTCAATGTATTAAATCTTCCACATAATTCTGAGTCTGAATGCCGAAATGCTGTTGTCTTAGGGCCTAGGGACGAATTCAGGCCAGGAGAAACAAGAGGCAATTCCACTGACTCTGGCAGAAGAACAGATGCCAAGTCAAGAGGCTGGACTGGACTGATGGACTACCATTTTTGATTCTTTCTAATAAGAAAGAACTTTTCTTCGTTAAGAAGTTTTAAATTTTCCATGTTACAGCCCAGTGCACAGAGGTACCCTTCTGACCTTGTCTTAATTAGGAAGCGCACACTAGCACACCTAAAGGAAAATATGCAGAAACTACCTAACCGGTCATACAGCTTAGTGTATAGGTCTAAGTTTGACCTTAGAAAATTGGCTATGTGTCACCATATGGATCCATAAAATGTTTCTGTAACACCAGCCAGTTTGAGAGGCTGTTTAAAAAAAAAAAAAACACTTAAGGTCATTAATCAAGATTTTTATCTGAAGAGAAATATGGAAGATATCGTCAGTATTTTTCCCCTCACAGCGTGAGGAATCACTTCAGGACTAATGCTAATATTTGAACAGCATTAATGTGCTCCCAACACAGTGACAGCGTGTGTGCTTGTGGTTCCATGTACACTGACTGCTGCTTTTATAGGAATCCTGACTGAAGTTGCTATGCCGTTCTTCCAGAAATTGCCTGTCAATACAAAATAACGCTATCTTAGAAGTCTCACTGGTCCTGAATTTTAAAAAGACAGCCAGCCTAGTGGTATAGTACATGAGGCTTTCATTAAGCATTTCTGAATAGATCAGCTAACTAAAGGATTTTAAACTTAGGTTTACTCAGTTAGAAGCTAAATCTGCTTCCCCCAAGAGGGGGAAAACCTCCCCGCCTCCTTAGCTATCCAAATAGTGTATTAGTGATACTGAGATGGATGCATAATTATTACAGTTATAGTTTGGAACAGTGAAATGTTGCTTTCCAGAGAGGGGTGAGTACTGTCACGTAATGATATATACATGTAAAGACATTATTTAGCATCAAGATTAAGGTTTAAAGATTTTCATTTCCACAGCAATTGGGTCTTATTAATGAATGATTCCAATTCTGTTTTCAATGAATTAATATGTAGAGTTCACAACAACAGAACCCAGGTGCTGAATTACTTCATACTGAAACTGCCAGATGAGTGGTAAATCCTGTTCCATGCCACGGTATAACTTGAAGGGATATGGAGCTGTTGAGCACAAAATCAAAACAAAATTATGCTAACAAAGAATCTCATAAATTGGCTCAAAATGTATATCAGGAGGACAATATTTGTATATTCATGAATAAAAGTTACTTTTTTGGCTATAGTTGAGTAGTTTGTGTTCTAAAATGTTCCAGATCACACTTTACCTTCTCAAAAGCAAGTGGATGGTATATGCATAACTGCGCTCGCAGATTTACTAATATTAGGGAAGCAATTTCTCAACACAAGAAACCAGGAGAAAAACGTCACTGCAGTTATTTATTCTTCTGCAAAGACACTTTGTTCACACCTATAACTTTTTGTAATAGATACCTCGCTCCTGTGTGACAAAACAAAAAATACTTAAATTCTAGTTGAGTAGATTTTGAAGGAACACTAAGGTGAAAGTTAAAGCAGCTTTCTCAGGCAAAAATAGTATCTTCCAATGAAGATCAGAATCTTGTTCCAAAATTACAGGCGGTATGTCTCAGACAAAAATAATTTATTTAGAAATTACTTTTGATATCGGGAAATCTGAGATCTTTTTTCATAAAACTAATCATATTTTATTAGCTGTATGTTTATCTGTTTAGAAAAAATGCCAGGTCATCTATTTTGAGCCCATAGACTTCTCATTAGGATGAGATTATTATCAATTGTTGGAAGCATCTACTTCCCTTCTGACTGTTAAATGGGAACAGATTTAGTTTGTTTATTGGTATTTGCTCTCCCCGGCCCCTTATTTTGGTCACTGGCACCCCTCACCTGGTCATAGTTATCCAACAGCTCTCTGAGAAAATTTTTGTATGTATCATGAACTTGAGACAAATGGTGTCAGCAATGTTAAGCTCATAAAAACTGCTAGAGTTTGGGAGGGAGTAAGATGTTGATTGCTATATAAGTTTTCTACAAGTGTCACTCTTAATAGTAGTGGTAGAAGTGGAATGCTGCAGAATATTCTGACACTGCACACTATTGACTAGGTAGCTGATCCTAGGTTTTGCTCCTGGAATAAGCTACAGAACTGTATTTGCATCAGACTACACGTATACACATAGGACCTCATTTCCGTGGCCCAAATGCACAATAATATTCTGCGGTAGGAAAAGTCACTTTCAAGGGAGCATGAGAAATAAAGCTGAACTTTATCAAACAGCCTGCCAGTGACAAAATGACCTTTTTGTGGAGTCAATACTGATGTTTTACCCAGCCCCCCAAGGGCAATTGTTCCAAGTTTAGATCGAATTCAAGAGCATCTGCAAATGCTCTAAGTATGTAAAAGCCGTAGAATGAACTTTACAGCTTTCTTCCTGGTACCTCTTTTGCTATCACGTTATCATCCCAACCAGGCAAGCTCAGTTAATTGCTTTGTCAGTGCAGGATCCTTTCCCTGAAAGAAATATGAAAGGATGATAATATACTGCTCATTGCATTTAAGACTGCACTGTGGACAACAGCAATGAAATTAAAAACAAAATTCTGTGACTTCTCTGAACATTTATTCCCCCATTCCATGGCGGAGGAGTTTATTTTTCAGGATATCTTTGATGCTCCAGGCTGAAAAGAGGCCCAGGAAAGGAAGGAAGGCATAGCCACATTTTGGACTTGGACAAGTTCTGGATGTTCTGAGTCACCTCAACCAAGAGGAAAAGATGAGGCTTTGCTGAACTGGCCCCCTTGGCCTAGCAGTGCAGGTTAGCAAGGGTTGCGAGCCCTAAATGGTGTGGGCAGATGTGTTTTTTCGGTAGGCCTTTCAGTCCTCTTTTCTGATTATCTTCGCAGAAGGGTTTGTCAGAGCTTCTGGCTGTTTCCTGCTAGCTCATGCTCAGGATTCCCATCTGCTGGACAGGGAAAGGAAGGGAAGAAGAGATGTGGCATGTGGAGACCTTATCTCTGTGTCAAGTAGAATGAAGGCATCCATACCCAGAGCCAGCAACTCTCCTTCAGTATTGGTATAGCACAGCGAGAGGACTATCATTAAAAGCAGTAGTGCTTTTTTCATTGCTTGGTTTGATTTCAGAGATTTTTTTTAAAGGAAAATGATACTCTAGGTCAGCAGGCTGCTTGCAGCATTACTTTCATATATTATGTAAAACTTCACCAAGATAAAGCTGGAAGAGACTGTTTTCTTAGAGTAAGTACTCAGAAATATTTTTCCTTGCAGGCTTTCATCTGAAAAGCCACATGCAGAATCTCTCTCTCCTGAGCAAGAGCATAAGGCACTTGAGTTTAGATCTTAGACCTATCCCATTACTACTTTTAAAAAGAATTTGCAGTAGCTTTTGCATTAAGCACCAATGACTACAGCTTGCCTTTACAGCTCTGAATGGCATCAGGAACAGTTGTTTATTTTGTCTCTTAAGCTCTCTCACTGGCAAGGCATGAATAATTGCTATTTGACTGTGTAACCTTTCCCTTAGGGACTGTATTTCCCCTATCTGCTTATTGACCAGAATATCTATAATCTCTGGCAGCAAAACTGCTGTATTCTCCCTTCAAGGCTATTGTTCTTTAAGCTTGTCCAAAACCAGTGGAGTGAATCTTCTCCTTCCCTGCCTCTTCCAGGCAGTTGTACATTTTTCCTTTCTATCTGCTCCAAACACAAGCTCTTGCTGTACTGGCCGCAAAAATCCTTGCACGCACTGCTTTGCCTCAAGTGCTGAGGTGAGTCTGAGACATGCAGACCAATGCATACCTGTGGGATAACAGCTTCTGACCCTGATTGCAGCAGTGACCACCCTCCCTCCTGCTGCGGCTACATTGCGTTATCCTCAGCCGCAAGCACTATGTGGATTTTGGTTAGGGTTAAACATGTCTTTTGTTGTCCCTGTCTCTCCCTTGCCCCCCAAAATTCAACTCATCTTGAAAAAGAAAAGAATGTGGCAGGATTTTCAGGGCAGCTGAGATGCTCCTCCTTTGTGTGCTGTTCCCTATGACAGCAGGTGGCTCATTCAAGCATGAATAAAGTGGCTTTGCTTCCCATGAGTCAGTTAAAAAGTAGCTTATCAGAATCAGAGAAAGAACAAGCTCCTTTCCACCATCCCCCTTTGCTTCTTGAGCAGTGCAGTGGTTTCTGTGTTCACAGAAGCAGGCATGATCAGGCATCCCTCAGAGGTTAACCAAGGAGTCAATATTGCCCCAATTCCCTCCCCGGAGGGCAGTACCTCAGGTAGCGAATATAGGAAGTCAGATGCTTGTGCACACGTTTCCCCTCCTCACCACCCCCATTTTTTTCTGAATTAGTTAGATATCAATTTCTCCTTTTTTGTTGTTGTTTAATAGAGAGTTATTCCCTGCTGAAGAGTTTTGGCCTGACTAATTCCTCACTGAAAAGGGCTTGGCTCAGGTGAAAACCCTGAGCTGGATGCTTCAGCAGTGACATCTTATCTCCAGCCCTGGGAGCTGGCCCACCCTATCATAATGGCTTGCTAGGGGGATTTATGTTTTCCAACAGATGAAGGAAAATTAAATCCGACTGCATTTTTATGTTAACAAGGCTTCCTTTCCACACCACCTGACATGCATACACAAACTCATTTATCATTCTCAGAAAAACATAGGAAAGTTAGTACTGATGTGGTATAGTTAATAAGTGCTGCCTGTGGGAGCTGTGCAGTCTGCCCCAGTCTAGGGGGCTTATTTCAATAGTTTCTGGTCAGCACAGTGACCTGTAAAGATGTGAAAAGGAGATGGAAGGTGCGATCAGGGGTTTATATGTTTTTAGAATAAGCTGCTCTTAGAATACAGAAAGAAGCCTTCCTTCTTATTGGTGATTTTTCGCTCAACAGCAAGTAATTAGCCAAGAAAAATTAGCCAAGAATGCTGCTCTTGTTTTTCAAAGAATATGGGTAGGGTTTTGCAATGCTATGGCAGGGATGGTGAGATACGAGCTGACCTATGCCAGGACAGAGCTGAGTTCTGTTGTGTGCAAGAACTGCTTGGAAAGCAGACAAAGCATGCCAAATGAAGACCCGAAGGAAGGAGAGTGTGATCTGCAAAGAATAAAAAAGAGGAAGCTACCATTCAAATGAGTTTGCAATTAGCTACTGCAAAGAATTCTTGCCTTTGCACCCTTGCCTCCTCTGAAGGACTTGCAAGAGAAGTTCTCTCATCTCTTGGCATGAGGAATACAGAAACCAACTGCTACACGGTTTCAGAGTATTATTCTTGTATATGTATTATACACAGTATATGTATTCTTGTCACAGTCTTACTATGCTTGGGAGTAGTTTCCCCCTCCCCCCCCCCCCCCAAAAAAAAAAAAGCATTAGGAGCAGTTTCTGATACTGCTATAAATCAAGAAGAACAATGCTGGTGGTGTTACCTTTCTGAGCTAATATACTGGAAGAACCAAAAGGAGGGTGACACTGGAAATATTTACTACGTTTTTCCTTTTTAAAATCTTTATTACTTAGAAGTGGCAGGAAATGCATATTTCAGTTTCCCAGGGATTAGGTCACAACCCTCTGCTCACAGTGCCATGCTGTATTTTAGTTACTGATGATGATGATGTTCTTCTGAGATGATCTCTTGTCCTTGGTTTCATCAAAAGTTCAGGGCAATCTTGTGTCTAATAGCATCAAGTCCTGAAAAATTCTGAATAAAAACTGTGCACAGCCAATAACCTTTACAATAAATAGAACAAATTCTAAGTACTGAATACAGTATGGAGAAATTTTTTAGCTAATGCAACTTGATATGTCTGTGTATAGCTGTAGGTTTTCATACACTTCTTAATTATTCCTTATGCAGTCATAGCATATGAAATCAGTCAAAAGGCATAACAGAGAAAGGCCCTCTCCCAGTGAATTAGCATACAAGACTTGTGCTGGATTACTAATTTCAGTTTAGTTTCAATTTAAACAATAGGAATCCTCAAATCAGTTTGCTTCATATCTGTTTAGCTATCTCAATGAGGAACAGCTGTAAGGTGAATCAACATAAGCTGTGTATAAATGGTTGAGTATGTCTACCTAGGGATGCTGCTTTTGGGGGGTTGACAAGGGTTTTCATTAATCTAACTCTAAGGAAGAAGACCCAGAGGAAGGTGAGTTGATTTAGAGTTTGTCTATTTCTAATCTCCCTCTTTTATATTCTTTCTTGGCATGTTTTCATATCTGTAGATTTTAGAAATTATGATTTTTATTGAGAAGGGAAGAGGGTCTGGCACACTGATAATAGAACATTATTTTTAATGCATAAAAATCAGGATGAAGATAAGCAGAGGCAGAAACCAAGGGAAGATGCAAAGAGTTGTTATAAAGTAAGCGTTCCTTGTAGAACAAAAAGGTTGAAGGCAAGGGGAAACCCCATGAAATCCAGCTTAAACACTTTGGAGAGACTATATTTTTACCACTGCTAAAACAAAATAAAAACCCATGCAAGCCAGTTGGATAAATATAAACTTGAGTTGGGCGTCTTCTGTAATTCATAGTTTGGGGGCAGGGGAGCAGGAGGGCACCACCATGGACCAGTTAAAATCTTTGGACTAAATCACGCTCTGCAAGAGCTTGGCTTCATCGACAGATTGTATATGAAGTCCTGGGCTAGCTGCCTTCTCACGCAGGAGTTTCGGGGAAATGCCTGAAGATACTTCTTACTGAGTGAGAAAAAAATGAGGATTGGAAGACGTTCTCCTAAATGCAAGTCCGTGTGCTGTAGAGAGATTAGGAGTAACCATAAAATTAAAGACGTCTTAGGTCAGTAATATCAAGTCATTAGCCAAGAGAGGGGGAATAAATGAGCTTGTGAAAGCAGAGGAGGTGTCTCAGGGATGAAAATCAGAGGAAGTTAAGTGACTGAGTTGCAGAAAAGCCAAAGGCAAGAGAAGCCTGTCATCTGGAAAGCTGGACAATTTCCCTAAATATTATGGAAGATTAAAATAAAAAGCTGAAAGGAAATTAACTGTTCTTTGCATGGTTTAACACTAATCATGTGAAATTTCTTAGCTCTCAAAATTTCTTTTCTGCCAAAAATTAACAAGATAAAAGGCACATAATTTAAGGTAACTTGTCCTTCCAGAAAAGAGGAGTAGACCATGCACATCTCTACCCCATACTCAAATCATTTCTATCTGCAGTACTGATGTTGTGAAAAAAGAAGTTGTTCAGCTAACTTGTCAGATTTCAAGGTGAAAGACCACTCTTTCCAAAATGACCTAGCAACTGTGAAGTTAGAGGAAAGCAGTAATATCTTATACAAGGCTTCTCTAGCATCTTTCCTGTTGTTCAGTACTGAAGTAAAAATGACTATTATTGACATTTCTAACATGCCCATCACTTAAATAAGTAGGCATCATTACCCAACTCTAGGAAAGCATCTGTTCCTTTTAGTAAAGAAGCCAAGCATTATTCTCATTGGGATATAACCCAAGCCAGTAATATATCAAGTCACATTCTGTAGGGGCACTAGACATGCTAACGCTAAATTTGGAATATGATGCCATAGTTTCATCATCCGTGAGCCTTTGGAAAAGACAAATAACTACTTAGCGTGTGAAAAATGAAGGGATAAGACATGGTAACAGGTTGTTGTCATTTTCTAGACATACAGCGACTGGCATTAACGTCCTGAGAAGTTAGGAGGGCTAATTGTGCAGCCAAACTGAATCACTGGCTATAATAAATCAACAGAAAGTATTGTCAGAAAAGATCAAGTGACAGGTTTTAAAGTTTTTTCTTTTTTCTCAATTCAGGCTTCGCTATTACATATACTTTTCATGGAAAACCTGTGCCAGAAAAAGGTTAGTAGTATCGGTTCAAAATGCTTTATGAAATAGCTCTGTCTATGCATTTTTTCGAAATATAATCATTGTGGTTGCTGACAAGTAAATCCATATGATAGAGCTGACCTTGCATTACCCATTGTTTATTTCAATATAAGTTATATATACTATAATTTCTTAATTTACTGTAATTTTTATCCACTGAAGTAATAAAGTTGTTATATTGAGTGTCTGAGAAGGGACCACTCTGCTCTGCAGTAGCTGATAATAACTTTCTATTGTCTTCATAAATGTGATCTATAACACTCGTAAAGGTAAGGCTACTGCAGCATGTTACTTGTTCCTAATAACTAAATGCTAGTTAGTTCCCCTGTCCCTGATGCTAAGCAGCATGGTAGTGAGTCTCTAAGCTTGAAACTTGGGACAGAATAGCTTAGGCTACTTAGTAAGACGAGTATTTTTGCAGAACTCTGCCCTTCTACCTCACCAGGACTGTGTTGCTGTGGATGTGCAGAATAAGCACGCTGCTGCTTTTTTTTTTGATACAAGAAGATGCAAGGTGCCACACAGCTTCTAAAGAAAGGTGTTTCCACCCTGTTTTGCAATAGACTAGTTGGATGGAAGTTACTCTGTTCCCTCCACATTGCTGTGTTTTTAGTGGAAAATTGCTTTCAAAAGGTGCAAACCTTACATGGCTAAGCCAATCTCCATCGCAGGCACAGGAACTGCAATTTACTTGAACAAAAAAGAAGATACGCATTTGACCTTTGTTTTACTTTTCCTTTTTCATTCTTTTTGTCTCTGTCCATTTCTTCATTCCTCAGAGGCTTTCTATATCTACAGATATAACCTAGCTCCTACGCTTATTTTTATATCAAAGAAATAATGTTTACACTGGGCAGGGATCCCTTTCTTTTTGTTTTTGATGCATCTATCAGAACTTACTGTCTTTGAGAACCTCCTCCCACTCTTTCTCCTCTCCATCTCCCACAGTTTCTGACTTCTCTGTTATTTTTCCCTCTCTTCAGTTCAGGAGCAGCCAACATACATACTTAGGGAATTGTCTGGTCTCGTGTTTTCTGCTTGTTTTCTACACTAAAGAGAAGTATGAGTAAACACCACTTTTTCAGCAATATCTCCAAACAGAAGCAGAACTGAGGCTTCCTGAGAATGTAACTGCTGCCTTTATTTTACTGTCTATATGTGAAATGCTGTCATGGAAGAGTATACCAGGAATGTTCTTTCAATTTTAATGCCGGACTATATGTCGACAGATGTAACAAATCAACCTGCAGCCATTTACGTAAGTCCTGGAGATGATCAAGTATGTTTGAAAAGTTGGTGTTTAGTTTCATTTCAAGACGCCTTACTTTTGCCAGTGCTCAATTCAGATGTGAATGCCAGTTCTAACTCACTGTGGATGAGGTTCTGACATTTTGCTAGACGCCTCCACCTCAAACTTTCTATCATCTTGACAGTAAAATCTCATTTGCTGCAAAAGGATAAGAAAGACAAATCTGTGGCTTGACACCTTGTGACATCTTTCTATGGGTGAGGAATTCCTGTTACATGTGAGGTTTAAAGTTACTGAGCAATGGACAGATGAGTGGCACAGTAACTTCAGGCTTGCTGAGAATCAAAGGATATGTCAAGTAATATAAAACAAAACAGTATGACACTTTTAGGGATGGGTTATTCTGTATGTTTAAGCAGATGTGCATATATTTTACTTTATGGATACTTATATTTTGACAAGAGTAACTGATCCACAGGAAAGCATAAGAATAAATAGCTTTACTACTTCCAGTTGCTCAATATTTTAATCCTCCTTGCAAATACTTCCTTGTAGGATATGTCTCACTCCTTTCTTGCACTGATCATAGTGGTTTCTTCCTAATTGCTCTTTGTCTTCCTTCCTCTTATTTTCAGTCTTTTCTTTTCTGACTGTTTTTTGTTACTATAGCTTCCCTCTAATTGTAGATTCCTATAACTTTTCTTACCTTTAAATTGATTTCCTTACCTCTGTCTAGGAGAGAGTTTTACAGGGAAGATGCATCTTAGCTACACATATAGTCATCTATGTATGCATATAGAACCACAGACCTCTGGCTTTGCCTGAGGTTTGCATGAAATGAAAGAGTTCATGTGACCCCTTTTCTCAAGACCTTAGGGTAAAAGACTAGTTACCCAGGCCATGGAAAACCCAGGTCTAATGCACTCCTCTGCCAAAGGGAATTGGAGCCTATAATTCTGAAATAAGTCTTGACAGCCAAGCTGCACTGTATGCTGAGTCTGAGCACTTTGACTCGTTCTCACTGAAGTTGCTCCTCTTTGCATGGACTACTTAAATATTCGTTCTGCCAGAGAGAAGGAGAATGTGACTATAGTTTAGAGGTTAGCCAGTTTTAAGTCGGAAAGGAGGAAAAAATAAATTAGTTCTATTACAGTTCCGAGTTCTTAGGCCTAGGTCCATTAAAGCCACTAACCTGTTATTAACTTAAGAAATATAAGGAGACCAGCCGGAAAACCACTGAAAACAAGAGTTTTAACAGAGAAAGAAACAGTTTACTTTGTTAGGTAAATACCCATCAGTTTTTCCTCCTCTCCTGGAGGAAATATTGATGCTACAGGAAAATTAAACCACTGAAATGCTGTAACAAAAAGCTATAGGTCTCCCTGTGATTTTTCTGAATGGGAGAGGTCTTAGTTGATATTTCGAGGTGAGACAGCTGATGGTTAATTAGGTTTTGGTAGCACTGGTTAATTGAAAAACTGTCCCCTTGTGACAAGACATTCTGAGAGTCCTAAAAAAAAGTATAGAAAATTGCAAATTAACAACTGTTAGTCCAGAGATAACTTAAACAATAATTCTATGCATCTTTTTTTATCCTTTAATGTCTTTCTTGGAACTCTGCTAGCTTAGCTTTTAAAGGAGAATAATGATATATTTGGTTTGCATCCCATTTTGTCAGATACTGTCTCGCCTGACTACAGGCACTCTAAATGCAAACCAGTAGTTTGGCATGAAACCTGATTCCAGATAGCTTTGTTGGCAATATAAGATCTGATCTTTAAATCAAACATTATCTTAATTTTATTTTCTCCCGATCTTACTGGAAACAAAATTCCCTAAAATGTCTGTAGGTTGTTCTTCTATCTCTAAAAGTCAAATTTGCTATATGAGATAAATAATAGATATTATTCAACTTTCTCTTACTTTTTTTCTTCGCTGTCAAAGAGGCTGCTCTCCGCAGCATGCGTTGCCCAGAATTCCCCTCCTTCCACCCTGCAAAACCACAGAAAGATCTTTCTTGCCTTCTGTAGTGATCTCTGGCTCTTCTAGGACTGCAACAGCAGTCCTGAACAGAGGTCTGGTGATTTGTCTCTCACCTTGATTGCCCCAATGACTCTAGGTGTCTCAGCATCTGTCCTCCCTTCGCTTTCTCTTAAGGGCTGCAGCGGTAGGTGGCTATCCACCTCTGGTGGCTCTCGGCACTTCCTCTGTCACTAGCATAGATCTACCATGTCTCATTGTGTCCCTCTTCCCGTCCCCTGGACGGCTGTCCCCTTCTCCTAGGCGCCAGCTTGGCAGTGTCACTTAGCTGCAAGTGTAAATGTGCAGCCAGAACTTTTCTGAAATTGTGACCTACAGCACAGGGAAAGGAGGAACGTTGGCAGCATGTGTTCGTTTCTCTTCTTTCACACTAGAATTACAGGAGGGTTGCTGTGTTGGCTTGAACAGACTTGCTTCTAATTAGTGGGTGTAAATAAGGAGAAATCAGGACTCTACATTTCCCAGGTGTGTGTCTGTGCCACAGTATGGACATGCGTCTGAAGGAGCTGGACTTCAAAGTAAACCTTGACCCCTGGCCGCTGGAAATAGCGTAGCACATAGAATCAGTAGAGCTTATGGTAGCTTACGTTGCGTTTTCAGGTATGTATACTTGGGACAGTAAAGATTATTGTAATAGTTTGGTTGGAGATATGCCTTACGAAAGTAAAGTAGTAACAGTATTTGTACCAAAATTTTCAACACAGTCATAGCCAATAAGATTAAAATATGTGTCATAAAGGGCCTAACAGTAAATAACTGGTGGGACTAAGAAAAGTAATGACAAATTAATTATCACTTTTTGAATATCTACGGTGCAGGATATAATTTGACTTTAATGTATTAATTATAACAAGACAGTGCCTGTTTTGTAGACAACTCTAATGGGACCTATATTTGTTTATTTTGACTGTATACAAAAATTCACCTACCCTCAAAGGCCATTTTATCCCACTGTCTACAGAAAATCAGTTAATAGCAATGATACTATTAGTCATAGTAAGTACAATGAGAAAAAAATCATAGATATACTCTGGAAAAAAGACATAACCTTGCTATGGCATTTAGGCTTTTTAGGATTATAGCATGCAGGAGTACAGACGCTTCTAGTAGATGTGGCAAATGAAGTATGACATGAGAGGTTTTTTGTGTGTTCAATGAAAGCTGACCTGACTTAATATAATCATAAGTTATCTATCTTTGTTTCTCAGCAAATGAATTTTGAGTGTGTTTTTATTTTTATGGAGTAATGGATTAACATATGATATTAGATATTTTGCGCTCCTCTTGTGCACAGAGCAGTCGATAGCAGCAATGAGGCTGAACTCAAAATGATAGTTTGTTGTCTAGGCAGCTCCTAACTCAAGTGTTACAGACTAGGAATGCTTTAATAGCCTCAAAAATCTAGCCTTCTGTTTTTCTTATGCAATAATTTATTTAATCTTCTACTCCATAATGTTCAGAGAGTGTCTTTCTGTCATCTAGGGTGATGTTTCACCTTTGTTCATGTTTGTACCTCTTCAAAACTTGTAGACAGCTGCAATATGTTCCTTGCTGATGATTGTTCAGCCTGCATATCCTTCATTTCTAACTTTATATTTTGAACTTTTGGCTTCTCTTGAATTTCTTTCTCTTTTCTTAAAACCTAAAAAAATTTCTAAGTTATCTACTTTTTCTTAGGTAATGCAATAAAATAATTGTACTCCAGTGTAGGGGTTGGAGGGTTTTTTGAAAAATATGACAGATAAGCCTAATATCGATTTTTTTCCATGGTGTTCAGTGCAATTTTTAAAAGAATTTGACAGAGAGGTCCAGCTACAGTTTCTTCCATGGTGATGATACCAGACTGAAAATTCTCAATTTTCTTATAGTATGGGCTGTAATATTGCCTTAATCATTATAATACAGAAAATCACAGGTTATTTTGTCTTGCAAAGACTCTGATACTAGCCATATTCTTAGTGCCCTAAACAAGGTACTTAAACAGTTATTTCTGGATGGAATGATAATGCTCTGAATAATGCATGGAAATAGAGAATGTTCCCAACAATACTCAACAACTGCTTTTCCCCTGACGGCTAGTGCAGGCACTGGAAGGAGCTCATATTGATGCTATCAGTAGCATACTATTGCTATCAAAAATGAGCTCCCTTGCCTGTGAAGAAAGGAAGATGAAGAAACATGAGCAAAAATACATTTTTCAGAGCATATTAAGACTTGAGATGTGCTAGACTGTAACTGCCCTCTTTCTATCATCTGTTTCTTTTTATTCTCTTCACTTAGTATTAGAAAATTGCTAATAGTTTTCTACAAGGGCTAGTTATAGCTGTTGCACAAGAGTGCTGTGGGATGAATGCATTATAGATAAAACCCCTCATCGCACCCCTCAAATTCCCATTTTCACCTGCTCATGTGGTATTCACCTGCAGCTTGTAAACAATGTGTTTCTTTGCTGTGGGAAGGAGATTTCGGATTCGGCGTGAGCCTGGCAAAATTAGTTTTTCCCCTTGCCTCAATTTCAAACCACGATGCTTTAGAAAGTGTGAGAGGGGCCCTGCTAGGAAAGGTTTAACGGGTCATATTTGAAAAGGAAAGAAAGGAAGAGAAAGCTAACAAGGGCTTGCAGATGAGAAGAGGGTAGACAAATATAAATGAATAAGAACTGGAGAAGGGGGGAAAAAAACCCAGAATTTAGAAGTTATAGCCAATACATTGTATCCATCCTTGAACTAGACACTGTTCAATTTATTTTATAGTCTAGGAGACTAATACTTATCTCTTGCACAGAAAGATATGAAGATCTGGGCAGTTATGTAAAGAAATTTCCAAATATACTGACTCAATATTTAAAACTCAATATGTAGCATCAGTTCTGTCACAAATATTTATTGAAAATGTACTTATTGTTCATGAGACTCAAGCTGTGCACTTTGGAGGTATTCTGTTTAGTGTGGAGTGTGTAGACCATGTGCTAACAGGACAGAACTTGCATGTTAATACCTAGAAACTAAGAACTGTCTAGAATACTTTCCAACACTTCAGGAGACATTTTTCTATCAAAGCTTCAGGTGTTTTGATCAGCAGTTTTAGAAACTTTGAAATGAAGACAACCAGTGGAATCAAGGCTAGACAAAAGTCAAAGGATATGACTTTGCCTTGTGAAATACATATGGAGAGATATTTGTATGTCCATAACTAACATTAAAATATATAAATCTGAAATTTTGTTAATTGTGGACTCAGAAAAATTATCTAAAACTTAAAACTACAGAAAATGGAAAAGAACAATAAGGAAAGCCACCTAAATGGAAAGTTGGATAAGTCCCACTAGTAAGAGTCAGATATATCACTCAATATAATCATGTATTTATAAAGAATGTTCTTTGGATACTAGATATAAATCTACCTTATATTAAAGTGACACAGATTTCTGACTTCTGTAACTATTAGTAAACAAAATGCTGAATTAACAAGGCATTTTCTCATTGGCGACCTATTGAAATCAAGCTAAGCTTCATGACTAAAAATTGAATAGATTGCTACACGACATTAAATTTTGTACTGCATACTTGTACTTTGATTACCTGCCTTTCTCTATAGATTTTATGCCTATTATTATGTTCTAAATGTCTGTATGTCACCGAGATTTATTTGGATGCTGTTTTTGCTTTCGTTTGTGTCAAAATAGTGGAAGTTTGAGAGCACTAGAAAAAGCCAATGAATTATTGCAGTGAATGGTTTGCGTCTCAAAAGGCGTTTGAACTATCATACACTCCTGATGGAGGCTCATAAAGAAGCAAATCTTAAACCTTACGAGAGAAAGGGGGAGGAAAATTCTGTTGCATTCCTATCGTAGGTAACAAACAGGACTCTTCAATCATCTACAAAGATGATCCATTCCAGTATGATTTTAATCTTACTTTAGCCTGCAATAGACATGTAACAGGGTAACTGCATTCTTAAATACGTATGATACTGTTAGAATGGTATTTCGGTTCGCTGGAATCGATGTGATACCTACAACTAGGCATTAGGAACATGCAACTGGATGAAGGTTTTCTAAGTGAGCTTTTCCTCTCAAATTCATATTTCCAGTTATACTTGTCCAAAGGAAGAAATATTAGATGTTCAATGTAATATTTTGATCTATCCATATGTCTTAGGATCATTCATTTGTTTGCTTCTCAATCAAGTGGCAGTAGCACCAATCAAACAAAGTGTATGGTTTTGCTGTTAAAGCCTCTGTATTTTGTAAGCTGAATAAAATAAGTGCTCACTACAACAGAATCTGAAACTAAGAGGGGAAAACCTTAGAAATGAAGTTGACTAGCAAGCTAATCAAAGAGCTTTCTATACTTACTAGGACAAAACCTTTAAATGTTGCCTTGGCCAACTTGATCGGAAAAAATGAAGGAAGGTTACTATGACTATTGAGAAGATAAAGCTTAAATAAGAGAATGAGAAGGGCAAACTGCAATTAGAGAACCTAGAGATTATATGAAGTGCTCAGTCTGTGTGGACTCCAGATGTGTAAGGATTGCATTGATGGGTTTTTCTTTTGCAATAAAACAGGCCTCTTGAAGGAAACTAGCAATTAATATGGACAGGTCAGTCAGAAATGATGACATTTTGCCTGTGGAGTCACATAGGTACATGTTTGGATAGATTTCTTAGCTTCCTTTGTCTTCTGTGCCGATAAAACAAAGGGTTTATGAAAGGTTAAAAGTTTAAGAACCAGCAGTGTCTTCAAGAATGTCGCACTCAGCCATTTAGTATTTTGAAGATCAAGGAAAATAAGCCCAGCAGTCATAGTCAGCAACTCTCCAAGTATAGGTTATGTTTCCAGCTATTTCTCAGTATCGCCTGTTTCATTGGTTATTTTGTTTCTGCTCTACCTGACTCCCTTTGGAGCACCAAGCTGTGCCTCACCACTTAATGAAGCGGTGTGAACCCATGGATGAAGGCCAGATCAAGAAATTATTGAGGATTTATCACATATGTTTCCCTGATGCTTATGGGAATATGCTGAAGCTATATCTAGAATATTTTTTCAGGGAATGAGTTCAGGAAATAAGCTGAAGCCTGGCTTAGATCTGGTGTCCGTACTGCTGGCCTCTGTCTCAGACCTCTGTCTATACTGTAAGCTGAATTCAAACTGTCTACTTGTCCCATGACAATGTGGGCACTTCTTGGAAGCCCTTGTCTGCCTTATACTGTCCACATGATGGCACTGAGCGTATCTGAGATGCACAGTGATGGCCGCCATGGCATGTGAGGCTTTTCCATAAGGTAGGTGAATTCTTGGACCTCTACAAAGAGAAATCACAGATCCAAAGTCACCTTCTACCAGATGCCCATCTCAGGCTTGCAGAAGAGTGTGGGCTTGCATCCTGGCAGCGCGGATGAATGCTAACTGGAAGCATAAGTCTGCATTCAAATATAAAGATAGCCAAAATAGAGCATTTATTGGTATCCAGTGATATTAGAGCACCGTTGCTATAGAATGACACTTCAATATCAGTGCAATATTAATACTAGTAAGTAGCTGATCTCTGCATGCTCATTATTTTGTATTAGTGAAGTCTGTGCTGGTTGGGCCAAATATCCATTAAATTTGGAGGTGGCTATAATTTCATCACTGTTAGCCTCTCCCAGCTGCACCAGACTCTGGTTAATGAGTCTGGCCATGTCCAGTATGCATGGAGAAGAGTGAACAGCATCACATAGTGATTACACTGAACCCTTTTTGCACCTGAGCACAGTAGCAGTTTGTTTTCCTTTTGGTCAAACTTGATGATTGTAATTGAAATTTATGGGAATGCTGATCCTGAACAGAAAAGTTCTGTTCGTAATTGCCTCAGTAAGGGCCTCACAGAAAATAAACTGGGCAAATATGGCAAGCTCTCCCACCTTTTCCCTGGTTGATAATTGGACTAAGGCTTTTCGAGAGAGTCTCCTCCATAGAACAATCTGACTTGTCATCCTTATTAACTTCCTTGTCTTACAGGAAAAGAAGCTGAGATGGTAAAACTCACAGGAAACAACTAAAATAGGAAGGATGCTTGAAAGATATAAAACTCGTATTTATTTCCCAGGGGACTTGCTCAGACCTACCAATCTGATGATGACTAATGTGACTGGATGAGGAAGGTCATTACTGGATAATGGAGCCTGTTTATTATGTCTGCTCCTTCTAGGATGAGGTATTTCCTTCAGTAGATTGGTTAGGATTTTTCAGGAATAGCACTTCTATAGCATGTCCTTTTTTTTTTTTTCTTGATAAGAGAAAACCAGTATCCGTGATCAAAAGAACCAATTTAAAGCCAGAAACTTTTCCTAAAGTGCATACATTCACTAATGCACCTTGGGCATCAGTAAGTTTCTGTAACAGCTGGGAGTGAAGGACTTTATCAAATTGCAAGCATGCTATAGCCATAATGATCCTATCTGGGGGTGAGAAATGGCAAAGAATTTTTGAAAATGTATGTTACAGCCAATGAGGCATAGAAGCAGGGCGGTAGGCCAGGCTCTGTGCTACAGGCTGTGCACTGCATGGCTACTGCCCCAAACTGTGTGCCTGCCTCTCTGGGGGGAGCTGGCCCTAGCTGGGCATATTGGGGTGTCCCTCCCCACATCCTTCTCTATGGGTTTGGCTTCCTCAGGAAGGAGCAAGGGCAGCCCGGCAGCAGGGTGGGAGGTGGCAGCTGGTGTGGTTTCTAAGTTTCAGTTGTGTACTTTCTGATAGAAAACGCTCTATTAAAGATAAAATGATGTCTCTAATGTTTGGAAAGTAGTAGTGCACGAAGACTTCTTAACCCTTACATCCTTAACGCTTGATGCAGTTTAGTACACGGTGGACACATGCGTAAAGTCTCACAAGAAGCAGTTCCTTCTACAGCTGGATGTTGTGGAGCTCCTCTGTATATCTCACATTTATTTGTATATAATGAGCCTCTTAAGATCCCAAAGGAATTATATCACTAATTCTTCTCACATTTGAGTCTCATCTTATGCATACTTTGTCTCATCACAGTGAACAGGGATTGATTATGTTTTAGTAACAATTAATTCTGCCATCCGCTGTGTGGTAATGTTGAAGTTTGTTCAGCAGCAGCTGCACTTACACGAATAGTCAGCACAGATGAATGGAAGAAATAATAGGCCTAACAGCAAAAAGTGGGAGGGAATAGCGAGAAGTCATCAGGTAGAAGGGAGGCAAGCCCATTAGGGTAAAAAAGTAAAGTACTACATTTTAAAAGGTACACGACACCAGCAAGAGGACTGGATCATTTACTTTGGGAGAGAAAACAAGGGATGACAATTAGAAGGTTGCATTGACTGTATGATAGCCTATTGTTTTTCCGAGACCTCTGCTGAAATACTGCTAGTTCCAACGACTCAGCTCAAGTTCATCCTCCATTTTGAGCTCTTCCACCAAAAAACTGAGCCCATATATATCCTACTTGCTCTGGCAAACATGTTTGTTTCCAGAATTGTTAGCACAAGAATGAAATGCAACATCACAGGAGTGCAAAACCTAGCTTGCCTGTGAAACTTTTGATAAGATGCTAATTTTATTCTTTTGTTACTGTTTTTGGCACTGTTTTTTGTTGATGTATGTGCTTTGTATGTTAATAAGTCTCTAGTTACAGAGCTAATGCTTTTTCACTGATGGAGAAGATAAGTCTTACAGGATGAATAAACAGACCTTTTTTTTGGATGACACAGAGTATATAATTCTTAAATTCTAGAAAGTGTTGAAAATTAGGTAATAGAGGTATATGAATGCAATTCCTTTTTTGATTTCTACTGTTTCTTATGCCTTAAATCCCTGAGTAATGACTATTTCATTATTTCTATGTAGAAAGTCCTCCCTTTGAGATTTTGCCCTAACATCCTGGTCCAAGTAAACACTATTTGTGGCAGGGGCAGGGAGTAGAAATGCCAACAGTAATAAATCCTCTAGTCATGATTAACCATCACTGAGAGTTGAAACCTTCAAAGAAGTTATGGTTAAATTAAGTGAATGTTGCTGCCTTACTAGCAGTATTTAAAGAAGTCTCTATAATAAAGTACCCGGTTCTAGTGCTTTACAACCTTAGAATGGTTCAAACAGAGCAGGGGATGGGAGGAATAAAATTCAACAAGAGAAGGAATCCTCTTCTGAGTGCTATCTAAAATGCAGGGTTACAGAGCGTGAAGGAGCTCTATTAGCTATCATTAAACATATCTTCTAGCTAATGGAGTATATAGTAGGGATATACTGTCAACAGCTATCTCTGTTAAGTACAACTAAAGAGTGATCTGAGGCCATGAGGTCTTGAATCCTTGCAATAGTAATCAAAAAACAAAAGCATATGGACAAGAGAACAGCTGTTGCTCTCTACTGATGATTTAAAAAAAAAAAAATAGAAATGGTGGTGTCTGGAGGAGTTAAAGAAATTCAGGTGAGAATCATATTTTTCACTTTGGTTATGTCAGAATCTACCTTCAGCTTTCTGTTCTTGCTTGAGAAATTTTTCATGGCAAATTGTCACTGTATAAGGAAACAATTCCTTTGATTTCTGACACCCAGAGAATCTATGCATAAATTCGCATTATATTTTTCCTTTTTTTTGAACCCTTGGAGATAGAATCTGTCCTTCTTGGTTCAGCAAACCAAGATGCTTTGCAGATGCTTCCATAAATACTTCAGCGTTTGCTCTGCTAGCAAAAATGATCATTTCAAAGCAGAGTTTTAAAAAAATTCAATACCACAGGCTTTCCTTGCTCTAACAGTACTGGCTGATTTAAGAGTTTGCTGAATGCATCTGCAATTTGTTAGCATGGACTATTATTACAAACTCCTCGCTCCTTCAGTTCAGGTTAGCGAGACCTTTGCGGATTTTAAGTAAAAATGTGAATTCTGAAGGTGTTGTGGAGAAAATAGAAATCGTACAGCATCGAGGTACCTCTGCTAAGTTGGTGATGCGGAAAGAGACTTTCAGGTTGAAGTGATTCTTCTTTTTCTTAAGGAAACCGAATAGTTTTAAATATTTTAAATCTAAATGAGACTTCTTCTGGCCTAATATACACAATTCATTAAAGCTTCTCTTACATTTGTAATAAAAAGTAAAATTGAAGGCAATTAAAAATATTTCCTTGAATTCTTTGAAATGTTATAACAATCTAGCAAGTTTAATAGAAGTAACGTTCATAAAAATGTTTAGTGTCACTGAATTAGCTTTTCTGAAAGATCATTTTTCTCTGAAAAGTTCACTTAATTCTGGTTCTTCTCAATTTAATGCGTAGAAAAGGAATAGGTATATTAGAGATGCAGGGAGAAAAATGCTCCCTTTCTGATAAGTTAGCAATTTCTGACAGACTTTGAGGGCAATTCTTCATATGCTCAAGTAATTTGCTCCTAGTAATACTTTTACGGTTTAATGCTTAAATGTCATAGTAACTAAAAGTCTTAGTCAAGGAATAGGATGTCACAGTGCAAGTAAAAATGCAAACGTAAAACAAAAAAAGGAGTTAATGACATTGGATCATTAGATCAATTCTCTGTTAACAGAGCAACGTAAAGAAACAAAGAAACGTTGAAGTACACAGGCAGTCTTGGCACGTGGCTGCCATTCAGAGCACCCTCAACACGCCAGAGAAATGGGCCAATATGCGCTATTCAGTTTCTTCTCTGGCTCTTGACAGAAATGTGCAGTGAGAGAACAAGGGGAAACAGTCCTAGCTTGCGATAACAGAAATTTTGATTGGGCACGAGGGGAAACTTCTCCCCTGCACAAGTGGTTAAACGCTTGAGCAGCCTGGTCTAACTGCAAAGCTGGCTTTGAGTATGGGGCTGGATTAGACGACCTCCAGGTTTCCCTACGAGTCAATGAGCCTCTTGCCTCCTGGCAAACTCTTGCATCTATCATAGCAAAGAGTCTAAGGAGCGATTTGGAAAGAAGACGCTGCTACTCAAATTTTGGGAAAGTGCCTTTCAAATCTATGGGATATAAAGAGAAAGGGGAAGCGTATTTGAGCTGATTGCTAGACATTCACAAAGATATTAGGGAGATATGCCACCATTTTAGTATGATTAGAAGAAGGACCTGAAGTGGAAGACCTGATGAGGAAAAGGTCATTAAAAAGGTCAGTAGAGGGACTGGTGCAGTGCCCCCTGAATCTGTGAGGAGGGGAAAGAGACTGGCATGGTTTTAAGGTGGCCTTAAAATAAGGGAGAGGACAATGCCTAGCAGCGGTTGTAAACTGCAGTTGAAACAAAAAAGAATATGTATCGATGGTTAGGGCTGAAAGTCAGAGTTTGCTTTTGAAAAGGAGAAACTTGAACCTGTTAGATGAAGAGGAAACAGAGGGAAAGGCTGAAGGTAAAAGAAGACTCACGCTAAAGTTCATATTAGAACACTGTAGACTAAAGAAGAAAGGAATAAGAGCAATGCATTTCAAAAGTGACAACTGTGAAAACAGAGGTTTAAATATTGAATTATTTGAATTTTGCAATGAACTTTGAGTATACCGTCCTTATAGTACTGCATGTATAGCAAAATAAAGGATGTAATAGATCTTGGGAATGTTGTTGGATAATGCTGGTATCTCTTTCATATGAACTAGGCTTGATGTGATGGGCTAGTTATGAATTTTTTGGTGGTTTTCTAGCAAGAACTGCCATATCTTTAATCCCCTGCTCTAATCCAAAGGTAGACCTTAAAAGATATATCTAAATCTAGAATCTCAAGCCCAGTAATAAGATTTCTTTTACTTGTGATCTTTGGAGCAGTTAAAAAGACAGAAGCCTCCAAACACACTGTGAGCTCTACTAACTTCTGTCCATGGAGATATTTGGTTGTCCAGTATTATAATTGTGCAACACTTCATACTTTCAAAAATTTTCATAACAGTAATTTAGGTAGTAACTGGTACACTGCTGATTAAACAATTGTGTAAAAAAACTATTTAAACATGTTTAGTGCTGATGGATTGACATGATTCTTTCTTGTGTGTACAACTTTTTGTCATGTGTAATGTAATATCCAACAAATTTTTCATTTTGATACCTCAGCAAGGGCAAAAATAAATAATCTGATAGGTATATCTTGGAAGTATTTTTTTTCTTTTCAGTCTCTATGAGCTAACTAACAGAAGTGTATAATTTCTTTGTTCTTCAGCCCACTTTCAGTGAATTTACTGCATTGAAAGTATTGCATATAACGTAATAACGGAACCTTATCAGCTAATACATTCAGCTGGTGACATAGCTGTTCTGGTGAATTATCTGTGAACAAAAAATTATCCACTTACTGCAGACAACATATCTGATTATCCACAAAAATGGATTAGATGGTCACACTTGAAATTATTTTCCTATGAGCTAAAGATTTCATTTAGAACAATTTTTCAACTCCAAAGGGAGTATAATGTGACAATTTTAATGAAACTCATAAAAGTAGTTTCTGGATTTCAATCACTGGTCAAATTATACAAGCAAGCAGCTCAATTCAGGTCTGGAGTGATGATTTTACCACTGTCACAAGATCTTTCATCAGAAATATCACTTGCTTCTGATGATCCCTAGCTGTTATTTATACTAAAAAAAAGAGGTGGGGGGAACATGGCACAGAGATCTCTTGGTAACTCATGCAAGTGTTTTAGGCAAAGAGACAATGAACCCGTGTCATTTTCTCTGTATAAACCCAAACTGTCCGTCCTTTTGAGAGAGAACTCATTCTAAGTCAAACCTACTGCCATCTTCCTCAAATGCCTAAAGTTTTATTTTTGTCATATATTTGCATTTAATATAGCCCTTATTTATTTTTGCATCATTTCAGACTATGGTAACGTCAAATCCAGATTACATCCTATGACCTTAAAATCCTAGCTCATCTCAGAGGCTTTCCTAACCTGAAGAACGCATTATATTTATTTCTCATTTGCTCAGCTTCCTTCAAAGAATGCAACCTTTTGTGCTATTTGCTCATAGTTTGGAAACAGATTGCAAGATTTTGTAACATATTAATTATTCAAAATTATTCATTAATTTCTTCAGTGACATAGCTTTGGTCTGCAGATCATTGAAGTTGCTAATATTAAAATGAATGTACAATTGGAAATGGAATTTATATATGTCAGGCAACTGTAACTGAGGTAATTAACATCGCAACAACTGTGAATTTCAAATGTTATGTGCAATGCACTTGAAAACTCATTATTTACAATGTGTTGTTTATGTAAATCATCTAACGAGATAACAGCAACACTATAACATACTTTGCAGAAGTTATCAATACAACGTAAAACCTGAATGCATATGTTTTCAGTCAAATATTAAAACCAGAAATATTTGGGAAAATATTTGTTCATTTGAGCCAAAAAGTTTGAAAGCTGAAAAGGTTGCTGGGCTCGGTCCTTCAGCTGACGACTGCATAGCACCAAGACTCCCATTGACCTAAAAGGAAATCATTAGATTGTTAATCCAAATTAAATATTGTATCTGTTGCAAACATTATCAAATTTAAGGTCTCTAATCATTCAGTTCACATTGTTACTCTTGGAAACATTTTTCCAGTACTTTTAATCTCTAAATCCAGGTGATAACAGTAATTTTTTTTAAACAAAATGGAATTGAAGTCTCCAGAGAGCTCATAGTAAAAATGAAGTATGCTATATTAAAAGATAGAGGAGGAAAGAAAATTCCTAACTCAGGGATGACTGAAATGAAGGGTTGTAGGGAAGTATTGACGTTTTTCTTATTCATTTCTTTCCAGGATGATTTATATGTGCCCAGTTTCATTACTGAAGTACATCCCGATCTAAAACCTGTTGACGTACGGAAGAATTTTATTCTGGCTGGCTACTGTTCACCCCTTAGTAAGTAGATCTCCTTTCCTCGTGTGTGTCAGTTTTTTGTAATTACATTGTTAAAGGGAAATGTGTTGCACAAGAAAAGTTTCCAGTTATAGCTGATTAAGAGATGAAGTTCATAATTGATTTTCAATGTGCGTAATGAACCAGGTTGTTAGAATGTACATATTAATACTAATGATAACTTCTTGTCTCATTGGATATCAAGATTAATTGTCCCCTAAGAGAAATCTTGGCCTTTGCTTCACCTCAACTGATATGTACCTTTGAGGTCAATAAATCTTAATGTCTTTCTCTGAGGGAGTCAATATCCACTTATTGTGAGCACGATGAAGACTTGAACACACATATACTTGTATTAACACACATTGGCAAATGCATGAAGAATTATGAAAATGAGTTGATAAAGTATTAATTGTTTTTGAAGTATAATCCAGCATTTCTACCTTGTGATGAGAGATGATTGGATGATAGGACTTCCATCTCCTTTTTGGTTATTGAATCGTTCGCAAATATGTAATGACTTTCTTTTAATATATTGTTTTTATTGTTCACAATTTTGTGGAAAATCATTTGAATCTATACTCCACAATGACTGGGTATATAAATTAAAAGTAAAACTGGGTTATTGCTTACAGTTACACAAGCAGAAAAGAAAGATACTTCTTCTGTAACAGAATCGATTCATGCTATCTAAAGATCTTTTTATGTATATATATCTACATATCTATAAGAATTGTAACCTTAGCAACACTGCAACTTGTTCCTTTCCAGAAGAATCAGGCCAGCATTGACTTCTCTTACCCCAAAGCAGCCATATATCTTCTCAGAGATCCCGATATCAGATTTTAGTCAAGCTTTTCACCAGACAAAGACTGGATAAATCCTTTCTTTTTTCTCTTGGGTAATGGGTGGATGCACACAATCAAAAGTAGATCATGGGATGTTTGTTTATTCTCAATGTTTTGTTTCATATTATTTTCTTCATTCACCATCATGAGACAATCCAAACTTGTTAGGTTTGCTGAGTATTTATCAATTGATAGGCACTTGAAGAAAGGATTGCATTTTAAGTCTTTTAGGTTTTTTAAGCAGCAGTATTAAATTCATAATTCTATCTGTGATATTTAATCGTGCCATTTAACATTTGAACATACTATAACCATGACTAAAATTTACTTTTATTTGACTAACAGGTTGATTTTGCCAGGAGTATGACCAGATCAGTAGAGGGTGATTAAAACTAATGAACCTTTGAAAACCTTGAAAGTCTCAACTGAAGACAGAGTATATTTACAAAAAGGTTTAAACCTGGTGAGCTTTCAAGTGTCAAGAGAGCTTCATGAAATTCTCACCCAAACTCCTTCTTGCCCTAGTACACACAAACACTTGAAACAGCTGAGCTTCGTTCCCAACATGCTTTTTCTGTACTGCAGACAAAGCACTCTTTTTCCCTGGCAGGTTTCACTCTGAAATGAAACCAGTCTCTGGAATGAAATATTGGCAGCTTTCAGGCTAGGGTTTCATCCTGACAAGTGAGCATGACAGGCAAACAACAAGGAGCTTGTGTGTTCTTCCATGGAAGCCTTGAAGGGCTGAGAGACTGACTGGTGAGAGACTGATTTTGATGATTCACTAGTCTTTGACTTTACTGGAGAGCTTTTAATCATTACCGGCCTACACACACATCTAGACTGGTCGTGTCTGAGCAACATAATACTATTAAGGTTAGAGCCAGCAATTTTGCTGTGTTTGTGTAGACAGCTTAATTCACTCTTGAACTCCAAAAAGTGTTTTAACTAACACTTTAAGCAGCGTAAAACTTCAGTTACGTAGTTTGAGTTCTCACCTACCCAGGAGTCAAGATCAGAGTCTTGGCATTCCTCGTTATGGCCTGGGGATAGAAAAAGTAACAGGGATCATGGCCTGAGCAGGAGCAGCTCTTGGTTCTGAAATACTGCAGTCAGTTCCAAAAGCCAAACTTAAGTAAACACACTTTTTCAATGAACGTTTTTCTTTCCTAACTGTTCAACCTTATAAATGACTCAGACTGCCAGCTTTGATCCTGGAGGTCTTCCAGAGCTGTGTTGATTCACTATATTCTATTGATCTCTAGCTTCACACAACTGGCAAATATTTTGTTCTCATCATAAGACCATTCCTATCAAATGGCAATACAGTCTAGTGACAGTGACCAAGGAAAACGGGTGCATGTTGCACACTTTAATTTTCTGAAGGACCTGCTGAAGGCCTAGTGTGCTCTGTACTTCGCCAGTGACTCCTAAGAATGCAGTACAGCAAGGGTAATTTATCTTGTATAACAAGCAATATAAACTATATATGTGTCTTACATAAACTCCAACAAAAACTTGTCAGAACTAATTATTTAAGGTCCTTGCAAAAGCTGATGGACTGTAATTGCCATGGCGATTTCTTTTCTGCTCTTCAGCAGAGACAGCATTTGACTAGGTTTAAAAGTATAGCTGATCTTTTCTGGGTAAAAAAAATTACTGTTGACACTAGAAAATCACCTACCATGTAGACAGACCTTTGCATATAAATTGCAAGGGAGTGAATGCAAACTTCACGTGCTTGAGTCGGAAAGCAAACTTGAGAGCCGTGTGACATGAAGATGTCATCGTAAGAGGAGTCTGATGTGCTCATAATTATTTTCACCCTGCATATGCTGCACACAGTGCAGTACCATATATGTAAAGAAAGGATGCACTGTGTTCCTTCTTGCTGACTGTGGCTAACTGTGAATTAATAAGATCCAGCATGATTTAACTTCTTTCTTAAAAAGAAAAAAAGTTCAGATACTAAGATGCAGCCTACTTTGGGAGTGAAGAGGCTAAATATTGAAACGGTTTTGATTCAAGTTAGGTCTACAGTCCTGAACCTCAGACCTTAACTGGGGAAAAAGTAGGTCTGAATTTCATCTGCCCATTAGTGCTAAAGCATCCAGAAAATAATTCCCAGACCTCAAGACCTATATGCAATCCTTTAAAAATCTGGATCTGATTCCAGTTTTGAATATTGTGACTCATGCCCTAATTAATCTTGTTAATATGAAAGTTAAGAGGAAAGCTAGAACAAATCATCTCCCACCGGCAAACGTAATTGAATAAACAGGCCTGGCACTGTCTCCTCTTGCTGCTTTTTTGAAAGCATGCTGCGACTCTTTCACAGTTCTCTGAAAGAGTAGATGCCTGCCTAAAGCCCTAGGTAAAGGCACTATCTCCAGAGGGAGGGGGAGTGTCTTAGTATTCCCCATAGCCTTTAGCATTTGTTTCCAAATCACTTTTTTGCATGCAGGCTTTTGGATCAGCTTTCTGAAACACCTGAGTGGCCCAGGATGCTGCTCAGAAAGCCCTGACCTCAGAAAGCCCTGACACTGATTCAGGATTACATCTGGGAACCAGGCTACGAGGTATTGCAACGTTTTACTTAAAAGCACCTATATTCTTTATTGGAACTGGATGCCAATTAGTAAGCAAATAGTACCAAAATGTACACAAGTGCATATCCCTTGTTATCTTTTCCAGGATTCCTTGTAACTTGTGTTAGATTTTCTGGAGAGATTTAAGCATATTAGTTTTAGAATAGATCATTAAGTTAATATTTGGTTAGAAATGGTGAATATGCCATCTATTATGAAGTCATTCTTCCTTGAGATGAAATTTAATGGAGGAGCAAGCCAAAAGTTAAAAGAGCTTAAGGAACACAAAGCTCAGCTGAATGACCTTGCATATGTTCATTACTGAGAACTTTGCATTGCCTCCAGAAATTGCACAGTTTTATGTTCAAATCTTTTTTAGCTTAGGGAGAAGTGTCAGGTGCTAAATTTGTACATGGGAAACCTCTAGATTAATGTATTCAGAGGCGTTCAGATCCGTTGCACTGTACTGCATGGAGGTCTCTAACTCAAAATCACACTTTGAAACTGAACGATAGAAACAGATAATAAATGTCTTTCTCAATTTTCCATTAAATAAAAATGCAAAGGTTCTGAACACAGTTTGCACCAGCTGATTAAAAGAATGAATCATAATAATGACTTTAGAGAGAAGTTCTTAATTTATATCTCACTAATTGCAAACATATTAGCCTTTTAGGATAAAATTTCTGTTCTGGGAATTTTACAGAGCTTGATGATATGGATGACTGTAAAGATAGAACGAAACTATGCACAAACCATGCTGACTTTTCCTTCACAGTTCTCTAAGACTAACATTTCATATTTTCTTCGATTTGTAATAATTTATTTGGGCTGTTTATTTATAACAGCTCCAATTATCCTGACATATGTACTTGGTATAAAGGACAGAGGGGTTTCAGGGCACCAGAAAAAGAGAGGACCAAACGGATATGATAACACCTCTATGGAAGTTTTCCTGCGCAGACTGAGAGGTGCTGCACCAGGCTAACCACGCAGTTGTTTTTAACTGTGAGGCTCTTGCATACTATGATCAGTCCTTTTAAAAGTTTGCTGTCAGAGACTCGGTGCTTTGGGACAAGAAGTGTCTCCTCATATGTGACAGACCACAGGTCGCAGCCTGCAGTCCGTATGTGGCAGACCTCCCACTGGATATGGTGGGTTTATTAACTTCAGAGGACGTTTTGTCAGCAGACATAAGGCAGGTATTATCTCTGTCTTGCGATAGTAGAGGCACGTGCTAGTTACCTTCAGTTCAGGTTTGACCCTACCATGTGTTTTTATGAAGCTATGTGTGTTACAGTATTTGTTTCTGTGACTCAGTGGACTTAGGGCTGTGTCAGAATTTCCACTGCAAAACATCTCATTCTGAGGTTTTATATGTCCATTATAAAAATGTTCCTCTGGACGGAAACTAGTTACTTCAGACTGTTTTTTTTTTCTTGCTCTGAGAAAAAGGAATAGAATTCAAAGAAAAACTGGCTTATTAAATTATAAAGTTGCAACAGATATTTTAAGTTATTTTTATTTAAATTTGTTCTCACTTCCTATAATTACAAAATGACAGTACAGATCTTTCTTGATCGCTGTTCTTTAACAACTGATAACAACTTAGTGATTGCACATTCTTTACAGAAGTTTTTCTAAAAAAAAAAAAAAAAAAGAATCACAATGATAAAAACTAACCAATTTCTCTTGCCTATGCTATTCCAAAATAAAGAGGTATATGATGAAATTAATATATCTAAAAGAGGGGTAAATGCTGCCAGCAGGACAGGATGCTGGACTAGTTGGACTTCTATTCTGGCCTAATAAGTCTATTCTTCTCATTTATGTTCACTGCAAGGAAATGTCTACGTATGTTTAAGCAATTAACGTCACCATCTCAGAAGGCCATGAGGGTAAGTAGATAGAAAGAATTTAAAAACTGTATCCCATATAATGATATTAATAATAAGGATTACAGAACGTCATGCAAAATCTTAATATGGCATAAGAAGATTTCTGTTAGTGACCATTTTTTAAGCACTGTTAGATCAATACATACGATGATAAAAGAAGGGGTACTCCCCTCGTCTGAAAGATCGTATGTCAGTCGTTGTTGGGGAAAGACATAAAATTGATTATACCAATTGAAATCCAGCATAGGTCTTTTTTGCTGATTCCCTCTTCCTAGTAGCAATAATAAAATAAATGTTAGCACTTCTCAATGAGTAAATGCACCCATTCTTCAGTGACTGATCACTGACAAGGGTCTTTAGGGGGAGTAATAATGCAAACCCTGCTCTTCATGTCTCATTTCTACACTGCACATTTATTTTCTGGTTGGCAAATTACAGTTTGTAATAAAATAATTATTCTTACCCTGCCTATATTCCAAGCCAGTATTAGTTCTTTTCTCTCTTCACAAGTTAAATGTTTGACCTTGCATTGAAAATATTGTGGAGATTCAGTCAAAAGCCCTGTCAATATTCCATTGAGAAGCTGCACTAATGGAGAGCAAAACAGTGACACAGAAGTGTAAACAGCAGGTAATTTACAGACAGATAAGGGTGAAACATTACCTATGTCCTCCAGAACTGAAGCACAGCGGGACGCTCTCTCTGACGTTCTCTCCAAGCATCCTGTTGTGCCTAACTGCTGAAGGACATATGGCTTCCAAATTCACCATCTTTATCGTGTCATGTCTCACTCTTTTTTTTAAATGCTCTCTTGTGGAAGAAGAATACAGAATGGGACAGTGCCAGGGAACTGCTAGAGTGTATCTGCCCTGAGCTCTGGTCCTGAGGAAAACAGATGCTTGAATAAATAGTTCAGAGAGTCAGAAGGTGGACATCAAAGCAGACAGCACATACTATAATGATTTAAGCAGAAGTAGGTTAAGTAGTGATACATGTAACTGGTTATTTTTGAAGAATCAGGACCGATGCAAATTTAGGCTTTATACCTTGATGTGAAAATAATCAGAAAATGAACTGCAAAGCCAGTTGGTTTTTCAGGTTTAATTAAAACATGAATATATGTGTCTGTAGGCATTTTGCTCAGTTACTTGTTCTTCTCTCTTTGGGCAACCCTAGCTGCAGTGCCCTTAGAAGAAAAGGGGACAGAGTATTAAATTCAGGTAAATGTCATTCTCTACAGTAAACATGGGAGAGCAGTCCCAGAATACCAATATGGAAGGGCATTAATACGATTTTTTCCCATTTGCAATCATATGCTGCATTTATTGTCAACATGTCAATTGCCTAGATTCTCTGCCAGAATGCAGGCTTTGAGAAATAGTCTCCATTTCCAAATAACATTAAAATCATAAACAGCAGAAATGAAGATTTAAAATTTCAAGTCCTGAACAGGCCAAGTGAGAGAAAGTGATAGCAAAGGAGAAAGAAGCATCTTGCATTTGCTGTGATAAAACTATTAAAAATGGAAGAAAATTGCAGTCAGATTACCTGGAGAGTTAATATAATGCTTTTAGGAAGGGAGCTGTTATCTCCAGTAACAGTTCTGCTAACCCTTTTACACCTGAAATACACTTTGAAATCCACATTCTGACACTGCTGAAAGGGAGAGGACAAAAAAAGGATTTGCAGACAAATACTTTGCCCCAGAATGAGGTGTGGGACCTCCACAGTCATGCAGAAATCTGCACAGAGTTATGGCTGGCCATATTGGTTTATCATCGAGGTTCATGTTTGCAGATGGCACACCCAGGGAACACAAACTAAAGTCCGCTCACCCTCCTGGCCAAGGTAAAAGGGGGTCAGCGAACAGGGGATCTGTCCACCTTCCACCACCTAAACATCACTGGCACAGCAGGTGCTATCTAGCCTAGCCAAAGCACATCCTGGTGCTGTTCCAGGAGCTCCATTGCCTCCTCTTTCCCCCCACTTCTTCTGCTCTATGCTCAATGAACCAAAGATGCAACACAGAGCAAATCAGCTAATGGAGAGCAGACGACTAATGAGCTAGGACAGCAAATGACTGGATTTCTTTGACCTGTGTGAGTGGTGGGGGATGCCTGCACTACTGGCTGGGCAAGCAGTAACCTGTATAGAAGGGAGGCATTTGATCTGCTTCTGACAGCAACCAGTATTACGGGACTGGTGGGACCATTCATCTGATTTAACGTGAAAATTCCTCTGTGTCTCCCACAAACGGGTACTGTTGAGAACACTTATGGCACCCAAGTTTAGAGCCAAACTCTCTGAAAATGCTAAGATTTCCCAGCTGCCCCATGCTGGAAGTCCCAGCTCTTTTTCCTGAAACTGTCTCTAGCTGATACTCCCTTGCTGTTGCCCAACTTTTCACCATGTCCTCCTCCGTCCATCCTTCCAGATGCGCACCAAAGCATTGAGTAAGGCACAAAGATAAATCATTTTCTGTCATATCGGAGTTCCACCTAGCAAGCCTGAGAGCAAATTAACTCATCGCATCTAAGCCTCTGTGACTTGGACACCTAAAAATCCCAGATATCACAATATAAGTCATCAAAAGTGCTAACTTCAAGATCTGCTCGGAGACCCTTACTGTTATCCACAACGAATGCCCTGGGAATAAAAAAGACTTACCTGTTCTCCTCCTTCATTGCACAGTGTTCAGACAAAAACTCTTCCAGATTCCAGTTACATCCTGTACATGAGGAGGAATGCCTTCTCCCAAACCTTAACAATGTCCGTAATAACCCAAAGTTTATAGGCCCCTAAGTAGCCTTTATCGAAAATGGGAAACGCTCAGCCGATGCAAAAAGAAGTAAATTTATGCATCACTCAAGATGTCATGTTTTCAAGCTGTGAAACCAGTGGGGCAATCTCTTGAGGGCTGAGTTTGAAATTTCTGAATCCCCAGGCAGTCAGAAGCACAATTAAAATTCCAGCTCAGATAATTTGGACGATATAGCAGTTTATCCTTTTTTCTTTCTTTGTTTTAATGAAAGGTTGGCACTAGGAGAACATGGCAATAGAAAGACAGGTTTTTACGAGGCTCCATTTCTGCCGGCTTAATTAGGAAAGTCAGCAATAGATTGTTTTAAAAACAATTCTTAAAATGAAGGGTGGCTATACTTTTCAGTGAAGGTTGAGGTTTACTGGAAGTTTTGAAGCAATTAGTCATTTAATATTGTGCTAGAATTTCAAATCAATAGTTGAAATGACAGTAGAAAATAAAGAAAGACATTTGGAAGAGATCCAGGAGTTGTCAGGTAAATGTCAATCTATGATACTGTAAACATTAGATCTGCCAAAAAAAGAATGCACTGATTACATCAGCTTTGAGAGGTAAAAAGGACCGCTGAATATACCCATTGCAAACGCCATTGTATTTGCATTTATTCAGGCAACACTGCGGCTTGAACCGAACCTGGTGCCTGCACATACCCACCCAGGCACATACGTGTTCCACGTGTCACTGAAGAGCAAACATATAGCATATAACCATATCTTCCAATCAAAAGAAATGCCCACATAAACTGAAACCAAGAGGTAAGTAATCTCTTATTCTAGAAAGCAATCCAATGAATAGAGAAGTGAAGATATTTTATTATATCCTTACCATAAGATTGGATATATTGGCAGTTTAATTATGACTACGTGCATACAGAACAAAGATATTTTTTCCTAGTTTTCACATATGCATAATAAACACTTTTTTATCAGAACAGTAGGTCAAACATAGGTTGGTTAGTTGCTTGAGAAAGGTCAGATAAGGAGAAGCTGATAAAGCTTCCTGTAAACTGATAAGTATTAATAGGTCTTTTTCATCGTACTTTTTTAAACAGTTGTTGTACAATTCTTTATCTGGTCTCCAAAAGAAACACACTATGACCCACTACACAGTCTGAGAACTTTCCATAAGGGGAAAAATACATAGTAGCTATATTTTCCTCTAGAAATCTGAATCTGAGTGTTTGTTATTATGGCAAGCTATTGTTCACTATCAGCTAATTAGAAGCTGAGAATAAGTATTTTTCCAGGCTGTTTGTATTTATTTTATAGACAGTGGTTACAATGTTACTGTATTACTCTAAACATTGTGAACTTTGGGTTTCATGAGAAATGTATAGATAAGCAATCAAGAATAAATGAATAAGTTAGGATAGAACTAATTATTTTTCACTGCATCCTACATATAGCTCAGTTGATAAGGCTCGGTTATGATATGCAGCAGCCCTATTCCAGTCCTTTGTTAAAAGAACTGTTTGGTAACCAACTGAACCATTTTAAACTTATTTTTGTTATATGATTTAGTCATGGAAATATGATGCCCCTTTTTATTGTGCCATCACAGCATCTCATGCCACTATAATCTAACACAGACGATATCACTGCAGTAAAAGAAGTATGTGACGGAGAGAATAAGGCATTTTTGTTTTGAGCTATTGTATTAGAAAAGAAACTCTCATCATCAGAGTAGTGGCGTTATGTGAAAGCATAATACTTCTGTGATGATCAGTCTGTTGTTCATGGCATACCGTAATGCCAACTTTTGGTGGGGGTGGGGGGGGGGGGGAAAGGGACGCATACTGTCCTCTGATGGGATCATCTCAGGAAACTCTGTAACGCTGCCTGCTCTCTCCATCACTCTGCAGGACACGAGCCCGTTCTGCCATGCGCGCAGCCCTCTCACGCAGATAGGATCCACCGCTGAAACGCGAGTGCCTGTGACAAACTACATCTCTTGCGGGCACTTCCACTGACTTCTGCTGCACCATTGATAGCACTTCCTCGTGTAAGTAAAGGCTATAGGGTCAAACTCATACAGTGTAAGTCTTCTCTGCAGCTGGTGAGCATGGCCTCAGGATGAATTACGAGAACGAAAATATAACCCTTGGTTGAATGATCAGGGAGTGCTTTGAGGTCCGATTTACTTAGGAAATACTGCACTTAACTACTTTTGGTAACTTAAATTGTTTGATGGATATCTCCACACACAATCCCCACCCCACCCCACACACGCACACAACCACTTTTGCTTATCTGATGATTTAAAAGAAAGGTCAAATGTTCACTCTTTCCTTGGAAGGAAATGTGAATTGTTTATGCTTGAGAGAGGGAGAAGGGGAGGGGGTAACCTACAAATTCTCATTGCTCCATTTGATTCAGCTAAGAGAAATGTTTTTGACTGGGGCAGCAGAAATACCCAGTTGAAGCATGGAAAAAAAAATCAATTCTCTAGAGGGCGAATTCATGCAAAAACAACATAAAAGGATGAACCATTTGTGTGAGGGGAATCAATATTCACATGCAAATGAAGTCCCTGAAGTTTATGAAGCAGTCCCATGCTTAAATGGCTCTGGAATAATCACGTGAAGGTTCAGCTCTAGTTTATTCTGCCACAGGGAGTTCTGAAAGCTTTTTTTCCCCCTGCATTTTTTATGATTAAAGGGTATGAGGAAAGGACAGCAAGGGAAAAAGGGGGGCTTTGGGATCACTTATATATGAAAACATGTTTTACCCCAGAATGAGGAGTCTTGTGCAATAAAACTCAAGGTTTTGCTTAACGTTTTGCACCTGCAATTTCAAAAAATCTCTTTCATGTTCTGCTAATATGTATTAGACTTAAGTCAGTAGACGGATGTAGATCAATAGTCAAGGGAAATTATAAAGGCTTTTTCAAGGACTTTTGAAAAAGGTTTCTCTGGAGCTTTGGACTCATGTTATTTCACAACAGCAGCTTATGTACAAGAAGTGTGTCTTTTGTTTTGAAAAGAAAAATTAAAAAGGAACCTAGTATAATGTATGCAGCACATTGAAAAAAGATACACTATTTGCATAGTCCTGTTTTTCTTTTGTTTTTTATTCTTTGTTTTTGGTTTAAATTTATGAGCGGAAAGGGAGGAAAACTTGTACCTTCAAAGGCAAAAGCTTATAATGGTGCCTTTCATCTCTAGAGCAGTTAGCTGGAGGGCAGCACAAAATGTTTAGTCTAAAGATGAGTTTAAATGGCTATATCTAAAATATATACATTGCTGAGTGAACTTCACTGCATAAGATATTTTGCTTTCCCATTAAAAAAAATCCTGCTTTCATAAGGATCTTTATGAATCTGCCTAATCATAAAAGAAGCACATTTCTATTCCTTTACTGAGAGGCATTAGAATTTTCAGCAGATAAGAAAGTAAGTGTTCACTTTAAAGCAGCTGGTTTAACCATTAAAATTAAATTTTAAGGTCCCAATCCAGCAACCACTGAAAGTAATGGGGTTTCAAAATTGACTTCAGAGCGGGGAGACACAAGCTTAGAAACCTAAAAAAAAAATACTTGAAACATTAAGGAGTTAATGTCTGTTTCAGAGAGTTAAAAGCTCAAGGAGATGATCAGATCAGCTAGTCTGACCTCCTGAAAAGCTGTCCCTGTGACTCTGCCAACATGGATCTTCTGCGCCAGGTTGTTTCCTCTGTCATTCAGCCATCCATACTGCTGGAAGAGAAGACTTCCTTTTCTTAGGCATTCCTGTTTGGAACAAGGAATGTGTGAGACAGATGTGAAATCGAAAGTGAATGATTCTGATAGAAAGAACTGAGGCATTAAGGTGATCATCCGATGTTTGCAAGCGTGCTCAGGCTTCATGCTAGGAGCCAAATTAAATAGGTCACTGTCTCACTGAGTATGGTTTAATGCTGGTGGAGAGATCACTACAGCATAAGTTTCTAATTAGTAAGCAGGGAGTCTCCAGCTCCTAAAGTTTACATTATTTTACTGAAAAATACTCAGTTTTTCTCAGTCATATCTCCACTGAGTGTCTCCAGGCAAACTTCTAATAATAATTCTGCAATTCATGCCCTTCCACTTGGAACACTGGGTGGATATCCTGGATATTTTTATGTGCATTATACAAGCCGCATCTCTTTTTCTTTTTTTATTTCCCACATGGAGCTGATATATACAATATTAAAAGCTGTTCGTGTTCACATTACACTCAGAATTTTAATGAGTAAAAGATAAATTCCAGATGATGCTGTAAAGCTAGGCAGGTATTTCCTAAGATAGAGGGGGCTTCTCAGTTTATTTCTTAAGTTAGGCAGATATTTTTCAACACTTCCCAGAAACACCATTTACCTACAGAAATACCATCGTGCTTTGTTTTCATTAATTTCTGCAGAGCCAGGTTTAGAGCCCTTCAGTTCCCTCCTGGATGAATCTGCTTTCATAGCAAACGTGGCGAAACTTTGTTGAGAAGCCGGGGCCTACAATTCTTAGCTGTCAGGTAGCTCAACCTGGGTATGCTGAGGAGTCATAGAGATGAATTGTCCCTTCTTTTATTCGCATATCATTTTAAATACTTGTGTACATTTTGAATCTATCTGACTGAATTCCTCACAGCACAGTAAGCAGTCTTAACTTGTTTCTACTAACCATAACGGGTACGCTTCCAAGATGATCACTCAGCTTGAGAGTGTGTCTGCATGTAAGAAGTATGGCAGGTAACCCAATCTGGCCTCAAGGATGTGTTTTAGCCTGCTCTTCAAAAATAGCATTACACTCTTGAAATACAGTGTAACATACATAGCCAAGAATTAATTGACAGTCATTATCCCAGGAGAAAGATAGCACAGCAGAGGGGCTCAGTTACTCTGGAGAAACGCTCACTGAGTGATATGTGCTGGTGTTTTCCACGTGGGAACACCCCATCCCTTGAATTCATGTCTCATTTAACCCTGTGGAGTCAAGCTTAGAATATGGATTTTGCAGTAAATCAAGTGCTAAGTGGATCTTTTCAAACTCTGTAATACTGCTTTTGGTCGTCTGGAATAGCCCTTCTAGGGATCCCATCACAGCGCAGAAATTGCAAGCTAATTGAGTGCAATAAGGAACATAAGGGAAATAAATACCCATATATTGTAGTAGTTGTTTCAGCAAGGTAAAATTTTCATTATATTGCAGTTCCTGCTCTAGGACTACTTTTTCATTTTGCATTACACAATCACTGAGTGAAAAAGTCCACAAACTGTCTCTGGAGCAGACATTAGTAAGTAGTACTCCTTTTTTCCAGAGAACGCCCTAACCTCTGGTTACACAGCCATTTATTTTTGTGGTTCCTTTCTGGCTACATGAACTTTACACTCCTTTCTACATAACTCGCAGAAGACAGGAGGAGACTTTCTCTACCTTCTTCCCAGCCCAGCCTAGAAGTGTTGGGAAAGGAATTCTTTCAAAAGGATGTGGGTTTGAACCACCGACCTCAGATTAAACCAACTGCCTGGAAAAATGTCATGGCCCCTAGGTTACTACATGAAAAAGTGTGCACCACATCTCTTTCTCTAGCAGTCATTATTCGAAAGAAATAAATTCTTCTGTTTAAGAGAAAATCCTGGAAGTTCTGGATCGTGAGCAGACGGAGGAGTTCCTTGCAACCTTTTGGCAGGTACCTGCAATTGAAAAAGGATGAGATTATAGCCACAGTCACATCTTTATCTTTAGTTTTTCATATTAGCTAAGTTGAGGTGTTTTCCCCCTCACCATGTAGGGCAACAAGCCTGAGGTGCCTGCCTCATTCTGTGGATGACAGGGGGCTTAGATACAGGTCACCTCACTGTCTCAGTGCACTCTGGGGGCCAGACACTGCATATGCCTTTCTCCTTTGTTGGATGTGGCTCTGAAGAATCTTTGATGTATTATCTTTACATAAGTGAGGCACTTTTAAAACTGGCACTCCTTAAGCAAAACTCTTCTAAAGATGCAGCCATTTTCACATGCGTAAATTCATGGAGTAGGTAAGCAAGCCCTGAGGAGTCTGAAGTTTGGCAAACTTCTTGTGCCAACAGAGTTTGGTTTTGATTTTGCCTTTCTTTTAATTTTAGTGCATGCAATTTCCACACAGTCTGCTGTATGAAAAGAATAGCAGACCTTGCATTAGGGATAGCCATGTTCTGTAGCGTTAGGCTAACAGACGCGGGTGTCAAATAGAGATACAGATCTTTCCAAAGTGCTAGGTGGATGTAGTTTCCTCATTCATCATGCTCTCTTCTTGCCCCTCAAAACTCTGTTATGGAGGGGATCTGCTCCCAGATGTATTTGCTGTTGCACGCTTACATAGCACAACTGCTGTTCACCTTGCTCTAGATCTGACATGTTATGCTATTTTTCATTAGTACTTCTGTTTTTGTTTACTCTTCACCTTCACAGTTTTTCCCTGAGCATGAATTAATAACTCCTCAAACGGAACCTCTGAACCTAAAGTAGACCCAGAACTTAAAATTTAAGTACAAAATATTACCTGCTTTTCCTATTACATGTATATGGATAATTTATAGTAATTACTGACCTCTAAAACAGAAGATTTTTTATGTTTATGGAAAGAAGCAGCTTCTGCCTCAATCTGTTTCTTGTCTGAGTCACCTTGGTTAACCAAAGCATTTGATCCCTTGAATTGCTTCAGATCTCAGAGGGTTCCTTCAGTAAATAATATAGTACAGTGTATATTCTGTAGCCTTGATAGGATCTATATTAAAATCGTAGTATACCAAATAGTCCTTTAGCTTCTACATCTTCTGTGTATCTTATTTGTAAAAATAAATTGTCCTCATAACACTGAGTCAAAATAGCTATTAATCCCTTTATTATCCTTTTGCCAAAACCAAGGTGTTTCTAAAATGCTTTATGGGTAAACCCTGTACTATGCCTATCTTCAGGATGCATTAACAAACTCCACAGGATGGAAGGAGGTAGCTGGTACAGGAAAAAGAAGGCTACAGCTGTGAAAGATGAGTCTGTAGTTCAAATGAGATTATATTTGGTTTTAGTTCTGACTGTCTAATGATAGCTATAAAGTCAATATTGACACAGTGTGCAGACTTGAAAACTAGTGTGAGCTCATGTGTAGCTAAAGAATCATTAAAATATTCTCAATTAAAATGAATAGATCCTGTTCCCCTGTGAATTTCAGTGGGATTTCGTGAAGCTACTGAATAAATCTACTAACTGCTCGAACAAAATGGAATAATATTAGTAAGAGGGTTGAATATGAATACTAGACACTTATAAAAAATGGAACGCGCATTTTCTAGTTAAAAGCAGAAAAAGTAATGCCTGTCATTAACTGAATACAAGAAGATAACTTTATAATAAACATTCCTCTTCTTTTTTAAAACAATAAGCACATAAACCCATAAACTCAAACCTGACTTTCTCTGTCTTGCCACTATACTAATTCTGTTAGGGAACAGAGTTTTGTTTGGCCTCAAATAACACACCTAATCATTTCATGGATGTATCTCTTTGATTAATGACCTTTGGTATGACTACCTTTTAAAAGAGATGAGCCATCCAAAATCCTTGAATAGCTACAGAAACTCCAGATTCCAATCTAGAGACTTTTTCTGTAATGAGAACATTCAGCATTGCAAGCTACCTCTCTGCCATGCAATATTGCTAAATTAGGAAAATGGGCTCTATTTTCTAAACTCACCTAATGAAATTTGCTCATTTTTCCTGTGATCACTAATAGTCCCGAGTAGGCACAAGTTTGTTTCTCAGCTTTATCAGGCAGTGAAGAAACTCATCAAATTTGAAGGGTAGTTTTAAGTGAAACACAATCTTTTTTTAAAAAATAAAGCCTGGAAATTAGCTAAAGACAACCTACTATTAGAGAACCAGTCTGCAGGCATTAAAGAGTAGTTGTCCTCTACATTTATTTTTCACTCATGAATGACTGCCTCATGGTAAAGAATTAGCATAATGTATACCAATGATTTGCTGCCAGGATGTATAAAGAGAACTGTACTCTAACATAAATTTTTAAAAAGTTCTAAAGACTGCATTTTTATCAGCTTATTTACCTTCACTTACATTTGGTGCTGCAAAGCCATATTAATTGAGTTACGTAAATGGCCAAGGGAAAGTACTCCTTAAGCTCTGGAACAGCACCTACTTATCTGTCTGAACTGAAATGTCCTCAACTTGTCCACCTCAGTTGTTATGGCTGTTTTCTGATTTTTCACAGCTTATTCTTAACACTTGGCTAGCCAGAGCTCTAGAACAGAGCGCAGGATTTCCATGTGTTACCTGGGTGAACTTGGTCAGCCCCTCTGCCAAACAGATTCATTTGATTTGTCTTTTTACTTGACCTTTTGACTTGCAGTCATCTGCATTCTGTTCATGCTTTATTTCATTTTCTTTTACTGGAGAGCACTTTGGAATGTTTGTCATGAAAAGAGCTACATAAATATTAATGTATTGATAGTGTTATGGCTTTTCAAGCCTATTTTTCATTTCATGGGTTTTAAGAGCTACAAAATTTACTGACTGTACTGAAAATATAGGTATAATGGACTTTCTGAAATGCCCTGAATGAGATAAAATATATGAATTATTAATCCCATGGAAATCAGTGCTGTCTTGCTTATATACAAAATTTTCTGTGCCAATCTGCGATGTTTTTCTCTTTCTAACACTGTGGTAAAGTTTGTGATGAATACACTTTATGTGTCTAGTTTGTAAGAAAGCATATGCTCCTAATTACATCCTAAAAATAGTGATATGAATTCATTTTATGTGTATAGTGTTGTTGTCAAGATGCACTTTGAACCTGCTAGAACTGTAGGAAACATGGAGGGAGCCAATTCGTATGGGACTGTGTTTCTTGCAGGCAGTGCGAGCAGGCACCCTCCACCACAGAAGGGCAGCTTCAGACTCCAGCTGAGGCAAGTGGAGAACACTTCAGGGATGCCTTGACTCAGTTTATTCCACACCCTTTATTTTCCATGACCCATCTTTTCTTTGGGGTGGATATTCTGCCATCTGGGCTCAACAGCTAAGTTATAAGCTATGAGGCTCATTTATCACACTATGGGAGGGAAGCTGTCAGAATCGGTAAATCTGCAGCAGAGCATCTAATACGGATTAATGAAAACAAATGGAGCTCAAGGTAAAGGCTCCTCTCAAATCTTAACTCATCCAGCTGTTTTCAAAATCACAAATGCTTAAGAGCACTGAATCTTACATAGTCTCTATAAAGCAGTGGCCAGATTCAACTGAACCAGATGGAGAATACATTAAGTCTGGCCTGTTGCCCTTACTTCTGATTTGCATCAGTTGTCGAGTTTGTATGAGCTGAGATAAGTTTTCCTATTAAACACAGGACTCTAAATGTTAACGTTCCATGCTGAAGAAAGGCCTGGAAGGTGTTGAAGGGTTTTTTTTTTTCCGCTGGTTCAGCTGTAGTCAATTATAACCAGCTTCGCCTAGCTCAGTGTCTCTGGTGTCTCCACCCCTGCTCATGGCTCTAGTGCGTGATGCAGTATCTTCTAGGGACACTGTCCTGCTACGAGCCCTGGGCTCCATTTCTTGCATTCATGTGTCTGACCCAGGTGTAAGATACCCAGCATGGTCCTGTGTGCTTCTGCAGGAGCAACGGACCCATACATAATATTCTTCCTTTCACACGCTATTGCATACTCTAATAGCTCAAAAGCATAGTGAATTCTTTTGGGAAACCTGCACGCTGCAAACTAAGTAACCACAGTGCAAGTAAATACTAAGTAGGTTGTATTTGAAGAGAGTCTACAGCTGTTTAACGTGCATAGTCCCATCCATCATTAGAACTTGAGTTTGTTGACCTTCGGAGCATAGATCAAGCTTCATCTACTAACTCGAAAAATTGCCAGAGTGGGGCTGGGATGAGTGTGAGCGCGAGTGTCTATTTATATTTTAATCTCTAAACATGCACTCAGAATTTGTTAGATAAGTGCGTTTTAGAAATCAATCAATAAATCAGTATCTCAGACTCACTTCAAGGGCAGCATGTATACCTCCCTCTGAATCACGGTTAGACCGCATTGCACATAACCTAAGACAAACAGCAAGAAGTAGTACAGCAGGATGTCTAAGAAGCAGAACTATACCATTTCTTCTTAACTTTCCTCTGTTTTTTTAAATGAAAAAATAATGCTAGAGAGATAATAAACCTGGAAAAATCTGCAGATATTTTGTATATTTAAAATGCACAACATCTTTACTTGCACAGAATGATGTAACTGGGTGGGTCAGTGAAATCTATCTTGTTTTTTTCCACTGTTATGCTGGTCTTCTTGCTATCATGCTCAAAGCTGGAAGCCAGTTACAGCTTGGCTTTCAAGCTGTCCTTTTATCACGACTGGATTTCTGTTCCTTCTAGCAAAAAATTTGGGTGGCTATTTACGTTGTTGAATTAGTGTGTTCCATGTTTTTTGTCTGAAGGTTATTTATGGAAAACACTTTGAGAACTCAAGCTATTCAGCTTTAAATTACAGATGTTTTGACTACATTTAGAGCATGTGCAAAAAATTACAAGTGGTGGTCAGCAGAGTACTTGCCTTCTAATGTATTTCAAAAAAGAATATTTTAAAGTTTTGTTTACTGAACGGATTGCGGTGAGTGGAATGTATGCTTTACGGTGAGAAACACAGGAAAGATACCTGGCTACAGAGACCTGTATGGGGGTTCTTTTGTATGGAAGGTGCTAGAAAAACTGCCTTTCACTTTGAGTTTTTACTTCCTGAGTAGACAGGCAGGAAACATGAAGAAAAGCATTTGTACTTTGCCTTAAGACAGATGTCTTTTTAGCAATCTTAAACAAGCCTCAAATGCCTAGACCGGAGTTTGAAGCGTTTTGTGGGTTAATTTGGTACCTAACCTGCAAACTGAAGGTGAATCAAGTCACGGATGTACCCTGGATCTGTTTAATGGTACTGAAACACGTTCCCAGATATCCCAATTTGAAGACTATAATATGACTTTTCACTGTGAAATTTGTTCAGGAAGTATATCGCAGTTTCTTTTCTGTTTCTTATGTCAGCATTCAGACAATTAATAATGTGTTTTGAAGCTGAACAAGACCAGACTTTTCTGGGTAAAGTTTTCTGCCAAATTTTTATGAACTTTCTAATTGATATTATTAGCAGACTTTTTCCTGAAGTTGGTTTCTAAGTGTTGATGAGCTTTTTTATGCTTTCTCTTTGAACTTTTAGTGGGAATAGAGTTCAAGTTGCTATATTAATATTTCAGTGGCTTGCTTGCCACATGCAATAATTTTCTCCCACAGTCCTAGGCCTTGGTAAACTCCAGCACCCTTTCTCTGTGACCTGGCAGGAAGAAAGAGCATACAGGTCTTTCTTCTCAAAATTGGAATCAACTTGCCCCTCCTTACTTTTTGGAACAGAACAAAACAAATTTACGTGTATTACGAAGGGAAACATTTTGTCATCAACCAAAACTGTGGATGAATACTGAATTCAGGTCATGAGTACACACCACTAACATGGTGCGTATTTTTTAAAAAAGTAATCTTTAGATGACAGTGACACTAGACACACTATACAAGGCTATTTTAGCCGTTATATACAGCACTGCAAAATTCATGAAGAAGAAAGGTGAATTCAATCTGGTATGCATGCAGCAGAGATCTATCAGATGAACAGAGATTCCTTCAAACAGGACAAGTATAGTATGTTTTAGACTAGTAAAACACAGACCGAACGAACATGAGACTTTATGACTACCCTATGTCAGTCGCCCGCCCCGAAGTCCAGACTTTGCTCAGTTGTCCAAATCAAGGACTTGTCTAGAGCTGGCCGCAGCACCCTCTCTGGCCTAGATTTCGCTCACATGGAAACCAATGGGTAGAAAGAAAGGAGAGAGAGAAAACAGCGTGCGTGTCCGAATTTAGGATGTGCCTGAGACTTGCAGCGGACCTGGTAGATGGAAAGCATTTCTGGGTCCCATGGTACAGCTACGTCCAATGAGTATATTGTAATAGGAGAGACATACAAAAGAAAAAACGTTTTTTAAGCTGAAGCATACGGCTGGAATGAGATCTGATGGGTTTCAACTGACCCCGAGCTTATTTTGGCGGAGAATTCGGAGGCTTTGAATCATCGTAACAATGAAGCTGAGAAAGCTTGGAAATAGGGGTAATAGCAGAGAGAAAACAGAAAGCGGATGCAGTTCATCCGGTACTCCTGTGTGCGATAGGAGGCAGCTGGGGCCTGTTGCTTGGGAGGTCTCCTGAAGTCTCAGGCTCCCTCCTCTCACACGTGCAGATCCAGCAGGTTAATTGCAGGGAAAAGAAAATTAGGCAATCATTACCAGAGATACGGTGAAAAGGGGAAGCGCAGCGGAGGAGGTCATCCCTGTCCGTGCATTAATTTAATTACAGTGAAGAATTTAAGAGTGGTTTTGTAGAGCAGGGCACGAGATTAGGTGAACAATCACCTGGGAGTCTCTGCAGCTGGAGAGAGGACGAGGAGAATCTCCAATAAGGAGAAGGCCTCGTGTTAAAGGGGAGTAAAAAAAAACTGTAACCGCCACCATCTTGTTGAACACAGCGCAGTCTTTCCATTCGCAAAAGCAGAGGTGGCCGGGTGGACTTGGGAGGTGAGCAGCCCGCCTGCCACCACGGCCAGCAATACCCTATTTAACGGCCAGGCGGCGGCGGCGCCTCCCGCCCTCACGAAATGGCGGCGGCGGCGGCGGGGCTTGGTCAGCAGTAACGGCCGGTGGCGCCGCTGCGGAGCGCCGAGCCCCGCGGCAGGTCAGTGCCGCCGGCCGAGCGGGTCGCCGGCGGCCTGGGCCTGGGGGGGGCCCCGCCGGGTTTCTTCCAGCAGGAGGCACGGTTAAGCAGGTTTGCCGCAGGCTGGGATAGCTGCGGTGGGCGGGGGTGAGGCGGGGGGGGAGTCCCGAAACGTCCAGCTCGAAGCTGGGAGGCGGGAGGGCCCCGGTGTCAAGGTGGCGGGGTTGGCTTTCAGCTCCTGCCAGGCGTGGGCCGCTCGCCGCAAACCGGGCGCGCAGCTCGGCTTGGTTTTTTTTGATCGCGCAGCGCAAAACTTGCGAGCGCTCGGGTTTGAAGCGCTGGAAGGATGACGGCAGGAGGTGTTGCGGTCTTCCGAAGTTGTGGGTGGGCAACTGCAAATTTATTTATTGCTCTGAGGAGGAAAGAGTGGTGTTTGTATACATACATACATATATACACACATAAATGCATATATATAAAAAATAAAGGGCTTGAAGGCTTGAATAGTATGGCCGCAGGTCTAAGAGACTGGCAGACAGCTCTCCAGATGCATTTGCGGGGTGTATAGTCCTGGCAGAAGTACCCGCAAGGAACGCCTGCCTTCTCTGTGCCTTCTCGCGCCTGTTTGATCCGGACCCCTCATTCAAAGGAGGCCTGGTCCCAAGCTCCCTAATCTGGGCAAAACTCTGATGCCCCTCTTGCGAGCTGTGTCTGAATAAGGATGAGTTGGCTGAAGGGCTGTTGTTGTTTTATCCCAGATAAAAATAAAAGGACGGGGACCTGAGCTGTAACGTGGACCGCTTGTGTTTAGGAGGGCGACGCTAGCGCGTGTAGCACGTGAAAGGGAGATTTCTTTTTTTCCCCCCGGTACTCCGAGGGCTTGTACGGCGTACCGCTGACGAGCGCTCTCTTACAGTCCTGCGTGGCAGTTTACGAACGCGTCTGTGATAGCAGTTGACGTTCTGCTACACCCCGCAATGTGATAGATGCGGTATCTATAAAGAAGGAAAACTTATTTAGAAGGCCTCTCAGCAGTGTTTTCCAGTCATTTTGTATCAAACCACATTTGAGAGAATTGGTAAAGTCTGGTTTCTTACTTGGTTCACATCCTTCCTTTCCACCTCCCATGGTGCCTCTGACCGCATGTATTTCTGCCCGCTCTGGTGGTCTTGTCGTTGCTGCCTCAAACTCGGCTCCAGCAGCATTCGGTTCAGCAGGGATAATTTTTTTTTCCTAGCATCTTTTTGTAATTGTCTTGTAACTTACTGGATGAGAAATGCTTGCTCTGAACACAGATAAAGGAAGATGTACAAAGACTGTATGCAGTGTATAAATGTGAATAAAGTGAATTGGCAGTCTCTTCTTGATCTTTCAAAATAAGGTATCCAATTAAAAAAGGGGTGAAATCTTCACAGTCTTACCTTTTCCTCCAATCCTGAAAGGTGCAGAGAGCAATTTCAACCTCATCTGGACTGCTGGAGGGCAGCATTTGATCCTGGGAAATGTAACTTTGGAGAAGAAGAAAGAATTGGGGGGGGGGGGGGATTAATGTGAGTAATAAGCATGGCAAATGGAGGGAAATATTACTGAGTAACTGCAGAAGAGGAGCAGGGTAGAAAAGTGAGGACCTTTTTAAAAAAACAAAAAGGGGGGGAGGAGGTGCAAATCCATAAACAGAACCAGAGATGGGAGATTCTACTGATGGCAAAAGATAGTGAAAGCCGATCTATTGTGCATAGAGGGGGATTTATCTGAACTGTTCTGCTATGTCCTCGACCGTTTATCATGCCAGTTGCTTTGTAAAAAGAATTGGGAAGATACTGGAATCTCTCTCATTTGTCTCCATGAATTGCACCAAACCAGGGAGTGCAGAAATATGGCCTAGTGCCTTTTGCTGAAGGGTTTTCCACTGGAGGTGATCTAGGGGAGAAGTAACTGTTGTGAGAATGACGTTTTCCCTGAAATGTTGTTTTCTGTGGAAAAGGCTTTGCTCAGAATTCTTTACTGGGCATCTATGGACAGCCTATATTAGGCATCCCAAAACCAACCCCTCTCCCTCTCCCAGGAAGAAGAGTTCTCCTGTTTTGACGAAATGTTTGTTACTTATCTGTTCTTGCAGGATAGGCTCATGAAAGCTGTGAATGCTGGCTTGGAGTTCTCATCACTCACTAATTAAGAAAATGCCTGCAACTGGAGCATTTTCATTGCATTAGGAAAGGCACTCCAGGGTTGCAAGCTGCACCCTAATCTCGCATAAGAGGCGGGTAGGGTTGAGTGTCTGCCTTAAGAGTGTAAGAAATGATGCCTGGGGTGATTTGCAGGGATTTTTGAACTTAAATTGATGAAAAGGTGCTGGATAATCATTGAGTTGTTGGTAGAAAGAAGTACAGGATGCTGTTTTTTTTCAAACACCTGTTTTTTACACCCTAATATGTAGTCTGTTTCTGAAGTGTAAGGAACAGGGTTCAGCAGCAACTGATACATTATACGACCATGTGGACACTATATTTGTTGACCTTGTGATTGGCCTAGAAACAGGTTCTTATGTCAATCTCTGTATATTATTGCATGAGTAATGAAGGGTTGAGCCTGTATTTTCAGGAAAGTGTTTGCTTTGTGTAGGTTCGTGTACTGCTTGTGTGCTGTCCTTGTTAAAATCAGAGTATGGAGAAGAGTTGGGACGTAAGTGGTGGGTATATAACACAGTGGGTTCTGGGCTATGGAGAGATGCTCGTAAATGAACTCTAGGAAATCACTTGAAACTAACACAGCCTAAGTATACTTGAAAATACAAGATAATTTGGCATACTCAAAACTGAACGGTAAGATCTACCTTTATTCCTCTGCCTTTTGGCTAAAGCCTTTTTGTACTGCACTTCCTGGGGAGACAGCACAGAAATATAACTGTAGCGTCTGCTCTTGGTTGAGCTGGACCACGTAATGCGTTCCTGATGCAGCACAGAGACTTTTAGGATTGAGGCCAAGATAATTACATGGTGTAATTTTGCCTTTCAAGAGCTGCTCTCAGCTCTTAAGAAGAAGGGGGGGTAGGAAGGAAGGGGGGGGGGAGTCAAAGTTTGTTTTCTTTCAAAACAAACTTTATCTTACAGCAGCAGACATACAGTTCAGTGTTGGTAGCTGTGGCACAGTGGGCCCTGCAGACCTCCACAGTCTTTGATTCTCCTAAAATCACTGCATGCCAGATGTGTTTGAGAGAAGCAAAGGAGCTGTGTCACTCGGCAATCTGAAGCTGATGCCTCAGAATATTGGTAAGGCTATCAGACAGTGAAATAGCCCTCACCCGAGTTCGGTCCTTTCGTTCATCTGCTGACTGCAATTTATGGTGATTCTTTCTACTGAATTTGTCAGGGAACTCTGCAGTAATATTGAAATATTAAATGTTCTTCTGCACCGGTTAATGACCGTGGAGCATGGTGTAGAATTTTTCCATGTTGCTGTATTTTCAGCTTTTAATTCAGTTTCTTTGAAAAAGCAATACTTCTAACCTTCATGTGGAGATTTCCAGTTAAGTTTCCCTTGGAAAAAAAGATCTGCTTCTAACTATTCTGACTTAATCTTTATGGTACTTATGGTACTTGACTATGCCTTTAGGAATTCTCTATAGGGGAAGGTCTCGGAGTAAGTGAAGGCCAATTAGACTGCATTAGATTATTTTTAGAAATGCAATTTGGAAAGATGATATACGTTTTAATGGCAGAGGTATAGACCTCTGCACCGTAGCCTTTCTAAGAGGCATTGCGGATTCTAACTTCATCCTTTCAAAAACAATCTATGTCATGACCTATCAGTATTTTTATTTCCCTTTAAATATCTATTTCTGTCTGTATAAATATGTATCTATTTATACACACACATGCACACTTCCACGCTCTAGTATGGGAAGCCTTGCATTAAAAGGTGACCTTGACTTGCTCTACTCCAATGAAGTTATGTTTTTTAATACATAATAACAAATTGTATTGCTACAGGACCATGTTTTCATTAGATGTAAACTGTAGTGGCTGTATTGGATTGCCTTGACTGTTTATACAAGCTGAGGATACAAACTGTTGTAGTTAGCTGGGTATCCCATACATGGTTAGGGGTGATGTACGCTGAGGAAAATGTGCTAGAGGTTTAATGGTGCCATATTAAACCAGTCACTTTTTTATTAAAAAAAAAAAAAAAAAGGATTGGGGAAATAATATAGATCAAATGTGGGCTTGCTGGAATTGAAGAAAGCAGTGTGATGGATTGTACCGCAGGATGCGACTAGGGCATATTATAAATTGTGCTCTGAGGTTTTGAAATAAGGAAAATTTCTAAAGTGGATGATAATTGCTAAACAACTGCAGACTTACCTAATGCATCTTCCAATAAATCTACATAACGATGCAGTAGGGAAATAGATTATTCTAGATGAGTTTAATGAATTTTACAAGTGGCTGTTTTCAGGCGTGCTATAACACGAAGATATCGCAGGCTGTCTGAACAGGATGCGAGAGGGAATGTCATATTTTTTTCAATTAAAACAATATGCTTTTACTGTTGATCTGTTTAGCTCAGTAATATCTAATAAGCATACACAGTGCTCCCAGAACACCTGGCTGTCAACGTTCTGGCTTTTTTTTCTTCTGTTTAGGTTTACCTGGCTTTATTTTGTGCCTGTCTACTCTAAACTCAACAGCGATGCAGCCAACAGTGCACTGTGAAAGAATGAACTTTCTTGCAGAAATGTGTGCCTAGGGATTTTTTGAACATCATCTTCACGCTGGCTTTTATAACTTTCTGCTAGAGTGGTCCAGGCTTCTGAAGCATGAATGAGAATGAAGGGAGTATGCAGTCCTGGCTTTTTGTCGGTGTTTTGTTGTTTGAAGGCGATCTGATGCTATTCGGGACCATTGAATTACTTACTGGATTCTAGCGTATTTAGTTTTCCAAGGGCTACAGTCCCACAACAGTGACAGACACTGGCAACTCTTGGCAAATATGCAGAGCTTTAGAGCTTTATAACCCTAGTTGTGAATATCGGGGCCAGAGGTGCTAGGGTGACAGGAATCAAATCAACTTGGGTCCCAACTGTATAGTCACAAACACATGCACACGTATCCCCTACTGTGGCAGCCCAGCTTACAGTAAATAACTGCAGGTCTTTTCTACATAGCGTCTCTATGTTTTTTGTGCAGTGTTTCCTTGTCTGCAGTGTGGTGTTGCTCTGTAAAAGAATAAAGAAACGAGAGAATGCAGTAGACAGGGTTTCCATGAAGAGTGGAAAGCATGAGATATAAAAACAAGGAACGGGGAAGGATGTTACAGTGTGGTGGTACAGGTAGCAATACAAAACACAAATGATCGTATGCTTTTGTTCAAAGTGTTTTATTACTGATGTGAAGTAGTTTATATAAAGTCTTCAGTAAAACAGAAGAGCCTGTCAAATTTGTTTTGGTAGTCTGGCAGGCTTTTTGGCAAGCTTTGAAGCTGGTTTTTGTTAGAGGAAAGGTTTGAGAAGTGAATCCTGGAGACAGGGCTATGGACTGGTAGTAAGACGGTAAGAAACTTGTTCCCCCGTGTTTAAAAGAGGAAGGAGCTATTTGTTGGGGTACTTCAGATGATCTGAAAAAGAGTTACGAAGCAAATTGGCCAAGATTTAAAGATGCTCAGAAAAAACTGAATCATACTTGCAATTGCAGATTTGATAAGACGAAGCCTGCTTACCTTGGCCCCCTACTGGAAGCACAGTTAGATGAGCAGCGCAGAAGCTTTTTACTTTGAAGTGTAACCTAATACCCTGAATTATGTGTGTACGTGCCTTTGAAAGCTGCTTAAGCTTCTTAGCAGTAGGGCACTTCAAACCTAATTTCAACGGAATGAAAACAAGATGCGACTAGCAGCGTAATGCTGGCCCTCTACTAACTTCCACTGTTGGTAAAGCAAAGTTATGAAAACCAAGTTGGCAAAAGCATCCGTAACTGTCACGGGGGCCTTTCGTGACGGAGAAGTTGTCACGTTTTTCACGTCATCAGCATTGACTAGATGTCTTTACTCTAAAGTTGTTTACAAGTAGAGGCGTATGAAGTTTCTTATTTAAAGAAAAATACCATACTGACCTCAAAAACTGTTTGCTGTTTGGCTTAGCTTTGGCCAGCACTGCTAATAGTTCTTTTGAAGTAATTGCTTTTCCTCAAAAGAGCTGCTTTTTGGATAAGGCTTGCCCAGTTTTGCACGGATTGGATTTTGGATCCCCATGTTAAGTAGGAATGTGGCCTAGCACTGTTTTTATTCTAGTCTTACGTATGCTAGCCTAGTAAGGCAATTAAGAGTAGGAACCGTTTCAGGCTTTGGAGGCCATCTGAAGCTGCCTGATGCATGCTGGCTTTGGAACCCTTTCATGAATATGTTATTCCTTTGCAGAACCTGCTGCCTGCAGTGTCTGGGACAGAAACAAGAGAGTTATTACTCATTGCTAAAGAGTTTCACTCCCATTTGTAGCACGAAGTCATTATGGAGGTGCTTAGGAAGCAGCTAGGGAAGATTTTTGTCTTACAGGCATAAACCTTAAAACGAAATATCCTCCATTTATTATCTTCTTAAAATTGCTGCCATAATGCAATTATGCAAATGAGATGCTGCAATCACACTGCATATTTGTTCCATTTTTTTGAAGCATATACTTATTCCATCAGCACTATTTAAAAAAAAAAAAAGAGAGAGAGAAGAAAAAAGCAACAAAGCCATACAGCTGTATTCAAGGAATGTGAAAGGGCATGAGAAATTCCCATTGGAACCATTCCCAATACATTGCATAAATGTAAAGAAGTTTTGGGGTGTTTTTTCCACCTCCTCCTCCGTTTTCAGAGAAGGCCGTGTGTGGGGAATGAAGCATTGCAGAGGCAGTCAGCAGCACCTCTTCTCCTGATTTCTGTCTTGTTTCCCCTTTCAGACGGACCAGCTTTCTCTCTCTTCTCTCACTTTTCCACAAAGGATTTCCAGCAGCGAGCAGCTGGTGCCTCGTTTTGGCTGCTTTCCCCAGACTCTGGGGGCTTTCACTAGAAATCAATGGCTGCTTATTTTCCCCTGCACTGAGTTTTTATGTGTGGACTGACACGGCCTCAACCATACTGACCCATTCCGCTGAGCTATTTCCATTCAGATGTGCCTCTTTACAAATAGCGGAAATTAGTAGAGGGCCGGTGTCAAACTGCTTGTCACATCTTGTTTTCAGTCTGTTGAAATCAGGTTTATAGCGTCCTATTCAGAAGGCTGGACTGCTTTTGAAGGCACACAATGCATTTCAGCAGTTCCATCAGGCGATAAATGCAGAACTTCACGTTGCTATTAAAAAATAATCAAAATGATTGGTCTTTTGAATTTTCTGAAGTAACTTATTTGCTTGGAATTTGTCGTCTTAATTGCACTACGTCACTTGTTCATAGGTGTTTGTCTCCCTAAGATGTAAAATCCTTCCTAGCTGATCTGTCAGTGTTGCAGTTATATCATGTGAATAAGTTCTCCTATTGATTTAGCAGGAATGAATGAATGAATAAGTGAATGAATGAATAATCAGAGGATTGCTAGAATGGATGCACTTAGCCTAAGCTACTGGTGTTCTCTTTGGCTTCTAGGGACTTTTGTGAAATACAATTTTGTTTTGTATCTCCACCTAATGAGCAACCATGTTAGAATCTCGGTAAGGCAGAATATAGCTGAAGTTACGCTAGGTATTACGTGATACTTTAAAATGAGGGAAGAACTTCTCTGCAGCGCTTATAACCTGGAAACTTTTGTGAAAGATATGTTTTTAATGACATTTCTCATGACTATTATTCTGCAATTTGGCAATATATCATTAGCATATTACTAAGTTATCTAAGCTTGAAGGAAACCTTATCACACGTTAAGAAAGCTCTGAAACACAGACAGTAATTTTTAGCTCAACTCATTTGTAAGTCTTCACGCTTGCCAAGGACTTTATCCTTGAGGAGTGCAAATGCCTTTGGCGTTTGATGGCATTTGGTTGCCAAATAATAAAACTATTGAAATAACTATGCAAATGTGCAGTATGTGATTTTTTTTTTTTCCGCTAAATTTTAACAATATGCAGAGGTGTAGATCTCTAGATGCGAGCACTGCTCGCTATATGCAGTAAAGCAGCTGCCGCCATGTATTTGCGAGAAAGTTCTCCAGGGTTGCCCTCCAAATGCTTATTTGAATCTCAATATGTGTTTATTCAAATGCACAGTGAGCCACAACTTTTCTTTTTATTTGAGAAAGGAAAAAAAACAAAACAAAATAAAAACAAGGCGGGGAAAGACCCTATGGAAATTCGCTGCTGTAGTGGAAGGAAAATTAGTGTAAAAAAAAAAAAAAAATCAAATATTGTGTACTTCATATCGCCTAAAACGGCTGAAAATTCATCTGCAATTTTCAATACTCGTTAACTGTTAAGCTATTAAGTAGGCCTCACTGCAAGGAGTAAAGCTCTCCCTGTATACACACCCCTGAGGGGCTCCTTCCTGCTATGTGGGCTCCCCCTGGGGCAGTTGATACTCAAAACTATGGTCTGGCAGCAGATCTTAGAGCTCTTTGGCTCTGAAGACACTAGCAAGGATAGAGTTTTCATGTAAACTGAGTTCTTGCTCTCTTTACTCGTGTTTGCTTCCTTTACTCACACTGATTATCTTTGTTTCGAGTGTGTAGGCACTGCAGAAGTTGCACAGTTCGGCAAGCTGTTCACCTTTCCCAAAAGCAGCTGCTTTTGCAGGTCTGAAGGCCGAAGAGAAAAGATTACTAGAGCGAGATGCATTCTCCATTTTTACTGAATGCAGGTTAATCGTTAAGTACAATTTGGACTATTTGGCAGGTTAACTAGAAGCTAGACAATAAAAAGAAATACCACTTAGCTTAGAGGAGGTGATATAGAACTGTTTAAGTATCTTTTGAAGTCTGTTGTGATCTTATCTCTTAAGTATCATGTAACAGTGCTAGGGCCAACCTCTGTTAATCAGTGGTCTGATACATGTTTAGCAAAGCTTTTCTCAGGCTTCCCATGTATGACATTTTGATTTGTGGCCAGAATCCATCAAGATCAGTCCGTTATTTCAAGTTAACTAGGTAGAGAGCCAAGTGGTAACATTTCAGGTCTTTCAAATACAAGCCGATGTGAGTCCAGAGTTTAGTTTGAGGGCCCCCTATTTAAATCAGTTTCTTAAAATAATTTACGTTGGGGCTCAGAGAGCTCATTGTATCCCTCATGTTTTAAAGAGTGTGTTTTCTTTGAGAACTACTTTCTGTCTATAATATCAGGAAAGCCGGGTCAAATGCATTGCCGGCCTATAGGAAGATGTTTGGGCAGCCTGTAACTGCTGTTTCTTAGCTGGCCTGAGGGACAGCGGGTGGGATCCTGAACTTTTGTTCTTGTAGACTGGCATCAGAAGTGGGAATTTTACACACCAAAAAGTGACTTTAAAAAGTCAGATGACAAAACAAATGCTTCTCTTGCTGAGTTTTTTTGTTCTTTAATTTCTTTATAAAGCCATTATTTCACTTTTGCCAATGGTTGCCGAAGGCCTATAATGTCTGGATTTTGGCTTTAAAAAACTGAGCAGAATTTTCCTCTGTCCAGCGTTTTTAATAAACTTTTAAATGCTATTTATTTATCATGAAAGTGGAAAAATAGGCCAATTAGCCAAGTTTGTTTTTTTTCCCCCTCCTACGTCACCTTCAAGACCCAGAAAGATTGCACTGTATGGTCCCCAAAGGCGAATGGAGACAAATGACAGCTGAAATAATCAACAGTCAACAAATAAAACAGTGATTCAGAAACTCAGTATGCTTCTGATACTGGAAACGGACCAAACCTCAAGCCAAACAAAGGAGTTCACAGCAAGGACAAGCTGAATAGATGCACGAGGTTCAGGTGCTAGAATCCAGCGCAGTGCCAAGTCTTTTCCTCCAACGAGACAAGTTGCACTGTGCTTGGGATGTAACAGCAGGAGAGGTGTCTGTATTAAAGGACGCTAGGCGGAGTTGTACAGAGCTCACGCTTTAAGCGCGCGCCTAGCTGACTAATTGTCAGGTTAAGTGATAAGGGACCAGCCAGTTCCCCCCTCGCCACTCGCTCACAATAGTCATCAAGGTGTTTTATTTTCGCAGTCAATGTTGCCATAGCTATAACTAATATTAGCTTTTCCGTTTTCAGTTCTCCGCTTAGCAGCGAATGTGTGTGGTGGTATCCCGTGGAGTGGCAGGCGTACCTTGCAGTTTCAGCTCTGTGGCTTGGATAAAGCAAAAAGGATCCTCCCTTTGAGGACAGAGGAGGAATACCTGGAATGTTCATGGCTGGATCTGCAAACAAATGAAGGATGGATGAAGGCATGGAAATGTGACTTATGTCACAAATGCTTTGTTATATACAGATCTCATAAAATCAGTGATAATAAACTAATGATAAATCAATAGTAATAGTAAGCAATAATGATGAGCTTTAAGGGAACTGTAATTGAAACCTTCTCTGAAGTATAAAATGATTTTCCCCCCTTCCCCTTCCTGTTTGTCTGATTGTTTAGTAGTATGTTATTTCCTTCACTAGACTGAAGATAGTCTGATGAGTTAAGAGGTATTTGTGTTGTAAGAGATAGCGTTCATCCACAAGTAAAAAAAGTGAAAACGGCGAAAAGATGACTTTACATTTCCATCGCCTTCATCCTGAAATATTGTGTTTCTCCAGGTGTTAGGTGAGACTTCTGACTTCCCTTCAAGGAGCAAAGCCACTAAGTACTTGAAGCAACTGTTTTTCAGAGAACAGAACTGGTCAGAATCTGTGCTGAGTTTTTTGGTCTTGTTTTTACATCTTTTATTTAACTTGTTCACAAATAAGTGTGTTAATATCTGAAAAATGAGCTGTGCTACAGATGGCTCAATAATAGCAGGAAAATTTAATTGGGTACAGGTTTTTTGAGTCTTTTAGCAGACATGGGGTTTTTTTCCCCTCCTCTCTCTTTATGCTGTTTTTTTTCCAGCTTAATAGTGTTAGAGAGTCTTTTGATAGAATGGTAGCAAGAAGTCAGAAAAGGATCAGTGTTGTGTACTCTTCTCCTCCAAATGTAAGACATAAGTAACTGAACAAAACATTTGCTCTTTTCTAGTGAAGAACAGAAAGAATAGAATATTCAGATAGGGTAGAAACAGGCCCTGAAACAAAGGACTGAGATGCCAACTACATCATATCATCTTTTCATTTTGGCAGAGACTTTAGAGGCAAACCCTGGAAAAAATAGGAACAGCTTTCTAGCACTGCTGGAGGTAACTCTTTTCCTGGATTAAGAAGGCAAAATCTGGTCACAGACTGGTTTTAGAAGCTACGGAAAGAGTTAGACGACTGAGGTTATTTTGGCATTCTTAAGAGAAAATAAAATATAATTTTGGGTGAGATAGCAAATGAACATTTTCAAAAATTTCAGTAGTTCATTTGATTAAAATGTTTTTGGAACTGGAAGTTATTTTTCAGCATATAAATGTGTTAACTATTTAAAAATAACTAGAACCTTTTTGCTCTTTTTAAGCTGGAAAATACTTTTGAAATGAATATATGGCACCATATTTGGAAAAATAAAAAATAAGAGTTCTCCATTTTTATGGCTATTCCAAACAGCTAGCTAACTCCAAAACTTCAATTTCTTGTAGTGTTGTCAAAACTAATTTTTCACTACCAGCAGTTTGGAATTATTGCTGAAGTTTAAAAGGAATGTTCTCTCATTAGGCTTATTTATATACTTGTTAGGCTAAAAGCCAAATCATAACTTGGTCAGTCTTGGGAGAAGCCTACTAGATGCACTGTTGACATGCAGAATGTTATATGCAGTAAAAAGAATGGTGTTTTTCTTCTCACAGCAAAGGCAGTCAAATCTGTAATGTCTTATCTCGTGTGATGAAGGACAAAAGCCATCCTTAATTACTGGAGACCATGTGATGAAATGTTGACTATTCCTTTTTATCAGATGTATGTTTCGCAGCTGGTTTTGTATACAGCTAACAAAATGACTGAAATAACACTTTTAATGTGCTTATGAGCACGGATCTCGGGCAAGGGGCTATTTCACCAGCCAAGGAGGGGAAAAGCTTATTTAGGATGCCTGTTGTCCATGTAGAGCAGAGAATGCTTTGGATGGCTGCGCAGGAGTAGAGGAAGGACCAAGTGTAGGGAGCAAATCATTAAGTAGGTATGGACCGTAGAGGAAATTGTAACCAAGTTCTGTATGTTGGAATATAGAGCAACAATTTGTTGCTGGAAAAGACTTATCTACGGCTCTTATACAGCATACCTGTGTTGCTTTTTTCAGCACGAAAAGTGGTGGAACAGAAGTATTTTACCATATTTGGAAAAATCAAACAGTTCCGGAGGGCACTGGTACGCGTACTTGTGCTGCAAACAGTATGTGAAGCAGGCACTTCAAACACAACAGCAAATTGAGTGATGAGAAGTGTATCCAACCAGAATAATTGGCCCTGAAGATTGCAGTGTAAAAGAGGATGGTGAAATGCCCTTGGGTAAAAAGCGATGTAGAGTTCGTTCTCTCCAAAGAGAACTGCAAGAGTCGATACGTATTTCCATGACGCTGAAAAGTATTGCACGTTATTTCCTATAGTTATTTTCAGTAACCAGGCTGTGCAAAAGATGTAGAAGGCATGGAGTTACATTTATAATCTCTCAGCAATGAAGGATGTCAAACTTTCATGTGTGTAGAACCACTGGTTTATTCTCTTTCGAACAATCTTGCAATTCTGATCTTAGAATTAGTTGTATAGCAAGAGGGATATGCCTCAAGCAAAACATTACATCTGTTGATTGCAGTTTTATGGCAACCAGCCTCTTATATTCATGTGTATGTTAATAACAGTAGCTACCTCTTTTATAGCATTTTTCAATCGTGAATCTTGCAGCCCTTTGCTTTCTAAAAGAATAGGACTTTCAGAGCATCTGGACTAGGACTTGGAGCTTGTGGATATGCTCCGTACTTTGTGCGTGCATGCAGTGGACATGTCCACGCTTACTTTGAGATTAGAAACCTTTCTTCACGAGGGCCATTCTTAATTCTGTGTCATCATTTAATGGGATATCGTATGTGCTGCTGACCTACCTGATGGAAGGTCTGGTTATATTGCAGGTAATGATGCGTGATGTATCTTACGATTTCATTCCAGAATAACTTTTTAATAGTAATAAAAACCCTGCTTTGGAGGGGGAGAGGAAAACATTTGCTACCTCTGTTTGTTTTTTTGCCCCAGTGCCACAGGGATTCTCCTATAATTTCTATAATTTTTTCGTACAGATGTAGAAGTGCATAGTGTCAGAAGAAAGACTTCAAGAGGCAACGGTAATCATGGTATGTGAGCATATCTTTGAAGCTTTCCAAAGGCTTGCAAGCCACCTCAATTTTATTGATCATCCATATTCTGTGCTTGACTTAAGTATTTGCATCAATAACAATGCTTTCTCAAGTGGTCAAGAGTAATTTAAACATCTGAATAGGCATAACATTAGGGCCAGCAGATATACAGAATTCCTCTAAGTTTTATTGTACAATAAAAACATTTAGTTTGTCCCACTGTCTTACTATAAGAAATCTACTGGCTTGTTTGTGAGCTCAGTGTTTCTAGATGTTTTACAGGCTGAAAAAGTGTTTCTTGCTTCAACTAAATGCTTTGTAGTCTTGAAAAATCATCTGTTTGAGTTCATGTGGTTTGCTTTGTTTTGGGACAGGTACACCTAATCCATTATGATGGTTGTTAACGTGACTAGAGCCAAATACTCAGTGAGCACTTGTGGGAGATGTTGGGAAAGTCTGCAGGAGTCAAGAAGGGGTCTAATTCTTATTTAGTATTTCCTCGTAGGACATAAATAATCCTCTTCTTTCCTGTCATGCCACATGCATAAAGAACTGAAGAAGCAGCAGCACAGGGGGATTCTAAGACGTCAAATGTCCTGCTCTTTAAATGCTTGAAGAGAGATCATATTTCAACAGAGAATGGATTCTCTGACAGAAATCTGTAGGTGAAATTGTTAAGAGTGGCCTTGAAGTATCTAAACTTGGCTAATTCAATTTTTTTTCATTATTATTTTCTTAATTTTATTTGAAAGGGAAGCGTCCAACCACTTGCCAGTCAAAACATTAACAGTAAATGGAATTTCTACAGGACTCTTAGAAGTTGTTGACTGGTAAAGTATGAAGTTAGTACCCAACTTCTTAGGCTGTGAGGCTAGATCCCCTATGCAGTGAATGGCAGTAAGGTTATTGACATCAGTGGGAGCCACATGGTGCCCTTAAACCAAAACTGAGGTCCAGATGATTAACCAAACTGATGAATAAACTGAGTTCAACTGGTGCTTCTGGAAGTGATGCAAGTGACCGGAAACCAGTCCTACAACGAGTGAACTGTCAGGGCTTGTTGACCTGAGAAATCTGTCACCAGTGAAGATCTGTGTTGTTATTCTCTCTTATAGTTTGGACTTTTCCTTTATCCGAGAAGGAAGTGTAAAAATAAGGGTCTCCGTAATAGTGTGTGGTGTGATACCCGTGTATAAATACTTTATTACTAGTGAGATCACAAGTTGAAATGATTTGGGCATTTCCTTTCCAGTCAGCGATGATTTCCTGTTTCAAGACAGTGTCTACAGTATCACAACCTTGGGCATGTAGCTCTTGTCCCATGGCAATGTATGAAAGGTTAGTCAGTTAATTGTGTATGAAATAGTCTAATAGTGGCCCTGAAATCTACTCCTGTGACTGTCCCCTGATGAAAGCTGGCTGCTCCATCACTGATGAACAGGCCTTCACGAGCTCTCAGCCTGTGGAGGATGAGGTATTAGTGCTCTGCTTGTACCTGGGTGCATCCAACCGCGTGTGTGTAGTATCCTGCACTCTCCCCATATTCCGGAGATATGGACTGGTAAAACTTGTGTTTGTGGGATTTTTTGGATTAGTTCTGGTTTTGTTGTTGGTGTGGGTTTTTTGTGGGTTGGTGTGGAATGGTGTGGGGACCATTCCAGTCTGACAGTATCAATACATTGTGTGCTATTATCTGTTTGTTGTATGCTTCCTGACTGCTTCTGTCAATAGCTATGCATGTTTCCACTCACCTGCAGTCCATGTAATTGGTCCTTTAAATATGCTGTAATTGAGCCTGTAGTCGCTAAATATTGAGCAACTTGCATTTGTCATAAAGAATTTCAGATCACCAGTACAGAAAAGTCATCAGCCTAAAGGGAAAGGAGAATCTCTGCAAGAGGCCTGTCTGCTTGTGAAATGCTCATCATACAAGTCAAACTTACTTTGTAATGGTTGTTACTAATCCACATTCAGAGTTGTGGGCTGGGGGAGGTGGTGCTTGTTTGCACTGATGGCAGAACTATGCAACCTGAATAAACCCTGTGATTTCAGATTCAATCCTTATTCCGTATACATATGTACTTCATATACAGCGCTATGCTATGTTTGATACCCTGCTGCTGAGCGCTCTTTTCAGCTGCAAAAACAATTTCAGTGAGTTATATTGTTTGGACTGTGGAATTTATTGACCCATCTTTTCAAGCAGTGGTTACACTTTGAAAAAAGCTGGATGGCGCGGTTACTTTGTCGTCTGTGGCAGCAGTAAGAAAATGTGCAGGTGATGGTCATGATTCTTACTGACATCTTATATCCTGGTATCTAATAACAGCTGACAAAGAGGCACCTGCATATGTTCCTTGAATTCTTTAAGGGTTACTGACTCAAAACTAGCAAAAATAAAACCACCATGCAAAGTGATTATGATGTGGAAATTGTATTGTGAACAAAGACTGAAAGAAGCCATAATAAGACCTACATGTAAAAATGTTATCAGTAGCAACACCACCACGGTTTCTATTCCTGATGGGCCTAGTTATATCAAAGCTCTGGCAAGGATGAGAAATGAAATAGCATCACGTGTTTTTCCTTAGTTGAATTCCTTTGGGTTATATTCCTGCAGTATTTATCAAATTAAACCAGCAGTTTTCGGCAGCTCCTCTGAGGATAGCAGCATTCCCTTCCAGCTTACACAGTTAGCGTGATGTTGAACCACACTGATGGGGGAGCAACCAAGCAAAACCTACCAGCTAACCAGAAGAAAAGAATGACGTGTTTGTTTCATGTTTTGCAGTGCATGAGTATTTTCTCTGAAATAAATCAGATTTTTAGTCAGTAACTTTTGTGGACTGGACAATGGCAGGAAGCTAATATTTGTGTATGATACCAGAACAAGTTATCATAGATGCAGCTACTTTAATAGTAATGTGGGAGCAAAGTTCAGAAGCTATCTTCTTGTCCTCGGCACTCCTGTGAGGTAGGAGTGGAGGTCAGATGTTTGTGCAGGGACATTTTTATGTGTGTTTCCCACCTTACCTATTAAAAGACAAATTCTAGATTGCAGTATCGTTTCCATGATCATGTCAGCTCTGCCTTGGGGCTTTAGCTAAAAGTCTTCCCCTCTAAATTAGAGGTGCTATTGGATGCCGCAACGGTAACTTTTTTTAACAGCAGGCTGCAAGGGAGAAAGGATATCCACTATACTCATCTGTGGCTTCAATACTTTAAACCACGAGCAGAAAAGAAAAGGATTATTTTTATTCCTGTTCATTTATTTTGCTAAGCAGTTTGTCCTTCTGATATTGAGTTTCATGTTAGCTAGAAATACAGAGAAAGAAGGTTTTAAAAATATTTTAATGAGCATCTCTATAGATGGGTTCATCAAGCTTAGCTTTAGATGTCTGTTTGAACTAGTTGTCTAGATACCCTTGGCACCAAATGGAGAGAAATAGGCCTTTCTAAAGTATGATTCATCTTACCTGTTTCAGATATCTACCTTAGGATGAGATAAATTGCCTTCTAGAAGTAACAGTTTTTCTCCACTGATTGTAAATGGTGTCTAGATTAGTAGCCCGGAGGTAGGTGTCTGTCACATCTAAACATGGGGGGGGAAGAAAGTCGTAAATCTAAAATTAGCGGACATGAATCCCACCCCATATTTCAGTGCTGGAGATGTTACTAGCTGTGCTTAGAAAAGCATATAACTGTTAGCTGCGATGCATCTCTTAAGTAGAACATATCACGGCTTATGCCTTTGCTCTCCCTTTGTCCACGTAGCTGTCAATCACACACAACAAACTTAGGCTTACAGACAATGATTGTAATGTAGAGCTGAATCTGTGCCAATATTGAAAAGTAAACTAGGGTCATATTGGACATTGTTGAAACATAGAAAACTGTTAGGCTGAAGTTAACATCCCAAAAAGCAACACACACAACAACGTAAACGTAATCCTTTCTTGGGACTTCTTCCATTTTAGTGTATCTGAATTGAACAGTGATCTTGAGAGTAGAGAAGATGCCACTGAAGAAAAATGAAAATCTCTTTTAGGAATTATCTGTGTCACAGAGGAAAAAGAAAAAAGGATCAGATGTATGGATTCAAATGATCGCTTTGCAAATTTTAGGAAATGCAGAAGTGGGGGCCTGCAGTTGATCACTTCCATGAACAGATCCGAACTATATGCAACACTCTGTGCCTAAATGATTGTGTGGTGAATGAGAAGGAAGCACAGAAAGGCGCGTGCTATCACAACCTTAATTTTGTATGTTCTGTTTCGGAATGGTCACATGGCTCTTTTTAGAAAAAATGCTGCCTGTTTAGAAAAAGGGACATCTCAACAGGCGCTGCGTATGGAAAATAACTTTAGATCCTAACAATAAAATACCAAATTGAGACACAGCACAGTCAATTAGTCACTGAGGAAAAAATCCCTCCATGAGAAATGATTTAAGCTCATAATTCTTGAAGGTTACAATGCTCGTCTTGATATACAGTGTGATACTACTAACTGCAGTCAAGTCTTTTCATACACAGTAGATTATTTTAGTGAAATGACAGACGTTAACTTTGTGTTCTTTATGCTGAAAATGCAAACCAGATACGCGTGTTGAAGGCGTTTGTTGAATGCCATTTTTCAGCCATGAGGTGAAGCATATGGATTCTGGGGTAAACGTGCCATTGAAAGAAGTAGGTCAGGGTAGTCTCCAGTTTCCAAAGCAGCTGACAAGAGCCTCTGTTATGTTTTCTTTTCCTAGGTGCGGGAAGGTGCGTTGTTCTCAGAGGGGTGTTTTGCTTAGGCTGAGGAAAACGGTAAATTTAAAGATGAGATTGTTTCCTAGGTGCCTGGAACAAGCTAGATGAGGAGGGGTTGCTCTGCAACCGGAGACCCTGAAGGACGATTGTTCAGAGGACAGGGATGGTGAGCATACAAACAGGCCACTAGAAAAGGCAAGGTATTTGCAGTTCTGAGCTTATCTGAGATAGCCACGTAGCGCTGCCGATGCAGAGGTACAGCTCTGCTCAGTGCTCCTTACTGCTTAGAGGGCTTGTCTTCCTGGAGTGTTTTTATCTCTTTCTAGTAATTGCTAGTTTACAGTGGTGTTAACTGTCCTAAGCTAAGTCTATTCTGGCAGCGCTCCGGAGAACAAGCGCAGAAACGCATGGAGGAAGAAGTATTTCGTGTGCCAGCGGAGTTCTGCTCTGGCACAGAAGTGCGATGGCTGGGAGTCCTTTCTGGCTGGAGTCTTGCCACAGAGAGGATTTCTGTAAACCCCTCTGCCGGGAGACAATGCGGGGATTTGTTCCATGACATTCAGCATCTTAAATGAAACACAAAATGACAGTTACCTGTGCTGCAAAGCACTACACTGAGACACGTGGCAAACGAAGCAGTAAGCAGCTGAAGGACACACTCTCCTTGCTACATAACTATTTGTACTATAATTATTTCTTACTGCTAATTCAGTATAATCAACGTAATACTTGGGCGCTATTCTCTAAAAACATTAGTGAACAGAATTTCTGTGGCCTGCATTTTATTAAGAGAAGCCTCCTGTGATCTTGTTTCATGGGCATGTTGTCATACTATTGAACAACTAGATTAGCAAAACGTTTGGTTGGAAGCCTAATAGGCTAACTGCTGTGTGTGTGCATCTGTAGTGATTGTATAGAGAACTGCAGCTCAACTCTTACATATTCATAATACCAAGCCCAAGCACAATATATTTCCTTCAGAGGAATTGCCATGCAGGGGTGTGATTAAGGTCCTAGTTATAGGTTGGTGGGCCGTCTCGCTACTGGCAGCATGATGCAGAGCCCGGGCTCATAGGATGTTCTGTAGCTGTTGCTTTGGGATGCACACGGTGCCTCCGAAGGCAGCCGAAGGCCTCTGCTGTAAGGGGTCTGTCGGTTGCCCATGTGTCAGGTTGCACCGTTTCTGAAGAATGATGGTGGCTAGCTGAGGTGTGCCTCATGTTGGTGTGTGCTTTGACGGGGTGAATGTAGCACTCTACCATCACCACAGGTTGAATAGGTGTTTGCAGAATTGAGGAGAACTAGCGGGGTGGTTCACCATACCTAGATTGCTTGCTTAAGACTGCCTGAATACTCGGATAAGCATCTGAGGATTGGGGCTATCAGTGACATTTCACATGGTTTTTTTGACTCTGAGGCTTAGAACCACTGTTTAGAAATGAAAGCTGAGGTTTCATAAAAGGTAAGAACATGATTTAAGTCCACGAAACAAGAAGTAAAAGTGTCTTTTTTTTTTCATCTAGTAATACAGTTGGATACCATTTATAGTGTTATGTGATAGATGGTTGTGGCGCTCCTCCAGAAGGGCATTAGACTTTGATTCAGGCCTGTCCTCCCCTCAAGCAGAGGGTAGACTTGAACTTGGATCTGCTCTCCAGTGGATTGCACTAAGAAAACATGTCCCTCTTGTGCGTGCTTTTCCCTCTAGCTGCCCACCCTGTTCATTTGTTGCCAAAAAGTGGAAGAGCATCAGCAAAAGAGCCCAGGACGGCCTCACTGGAGAACATCTTGGTACCCGGCGTGCTGTCCTTGGGTCCACACGACTTAGTTTTTCATTCCTGCTCTAGATGGGCTTGAGTGAGAGGAGATTTCCCAGCTGCTGGTCTAAGCAGTCTACAGCGTGAATTGGGCACAATCTAAGACGGTACCATATAGGGCTTCATAAACCAAAGGGATGCCCACTCCGAGAATCGCTGATATTAAACACCTACCCTAGAACAGCACAAAGGACTCGGGAAATGTTTGTCTCTCACTGTTGTCAGTAAAAGGAACTTGCCTGTGTAACAGGACAAGTTCTGAAGGGCTGAATTTGTGTGAGACAAATTCTGTCCTCGTTGTTGCCTAAATACTGAATTTACAGGCCTAAAATGGCAGTTGGTGCCCATGACTTACCTAAAACTGCAGAAATAATTCCTAGAAGAAGGGTTTGTAATAGAAAGCAGATATTCTTAGAAACAATCTGGAGACTTCGCCTTACAGCTATTCTACTGAAGCATAACAATGTGGGCTTTTTATGGACGCTCACACATTTGCCCGGAGATGCCATCATCCTTACAAAGGTTTTATTATTCCTTTTTATTATTATTATTTTTTAGGCTCTTAATTTAATTTTTATGTCAGTGAGTTTTGTGAGTTGCAGTTAATATCTGTCTATTTAGAAACCTAGAAATAATAACTCTCTGGTTGTTACATGTTTTAAATTTAATACGCTTGCAATTTCCTCTTGTCCTTTCTAGCCAATAGTAGTGATATTTCACTGATACCTTACCAGTGCTTGGTAATCACATCTGTAAGCAGAGTAGGAACTGAGTTGTCATAGCTAAGAGACCAATCAAAGCCTTGAGCAGGGACAGATGAAGCAATTCTGATGTATTGATACTTTTTTCATATTTTGTACTATTTACTCATGTTTTCAATTGGATTTATCCTGAAACTGAATCCTGAATTCTTTGGAGGAGAGAATGACCTGGCTTGCAAAATAAACGGTGACTTCACACGATGATGTTCCTGACCAACTAATAGTAGAAGTTTACAGTAGATTAAGATCCTGACCACAAACTGGAGTAAGACTTTGAGTAGACATTGGGTTTCAATTGTTGTTTTCCTGCTTACCTAAAACCTGTCAGCACTAGTATTGTAAAGCTCAACTTTCCATTCAAATCACAATTTGGACTGTTTCTTTTTTTTTATTGTTTCCAGATTTGGATGTCTTATTTATTCTAAAGATAAATTTTTCTGTATTGGTAGTACCTCTTAACAATGGCAGAAGAAAAAGTCCTGCCACATACCTCCTTTCAAAAACAAATCTGCTGTTTTCTAGGTTTTCTGCAGTATTTCAACAGAGGCTCTATAACATGCACTCAAAATAGTGTTTCCTGATTTTATTTTTCTTTGTTCTCTCTTGCTTTGTAATATCTGAAATTAATTAACTTAACAAATGTGCCATGCTATCAAAAAATTTTATATTATCCCTCTTGCAAGTTCAAGTGTTGTAATAATTCTGTTTCGGTATGTTTGGGCATTGCAAACTTATTACACATGGGGCAATTTGATTTTTACTGTTACGGTAGCTTGTGCCTGAAGACCACCCTCAAAGAGGCCCCAAATGGCTTTACACTCCAGTGGGCTCATTGTAAAAGTAACATAATAGGATGAAGCACGGAGTGGAGGGGAAGTGGTGCATAACTCTAGCAGTAAGTTTGGCAGTAAAGAACAATTCAAACAGTCTGGTACAAAAATTGCAATGCTACCTTCCTTTTCCTGAAGTTTATTTAAAAAAAAAAAAAAGGAGGGGGGGAGGTGAAAGAAGAGAAAAGAATGTTTTGACTGAAACAGAATTCTCTTCTTTCTGCAGATCGCATGAGTAGCTTTTCGATAGCATGTTCTTTCCTGTGGATTTTAATGCTCAGTAGATGTTAGTTTTCTTTAAACAAAAGGAAAAAAGCCCCCTAGAAGAATGATATCCGTATGCCATCCTAGCTGTGCCACAGTAGTTTGAGAAATAGGAATCCTTCCTCGGCAGTTGCCCATGCCACATGCTTTGTCTTCCCATCTTTGCTGTTGATCCTCCTTTGAATGCTGCAGGCACAACATGGTTCACAGCTGTATGGCACCCCCACGTTGACCTACGTGTTCATCCATTCCTTGCCATTTCCACCTTCATTTGTTTACTTCCCTCCTCGGAACCAGCCAGTGTTCAAAGTGTTCCTTCTGATCCTTAAGTTGCATGGAAGTAGGGCAAACAGGAGAAGTTTGGGTGCTGTGCTTTTGTATTTATTTATTTTTACGTATCAGGAGTATTTCTTTGAATCCCTTTTCTGTAGATAAGAGAGAGGGTTGTAAATACCCTTGCTTTTTTTCTTTTTTTTTTTTTTTAAACCTTTCATGGCACAAAAACTGAGCGAAATGTGAGCTTTGAACAGTACAGTCGTTGTGAGCCTCCTTGTCAGCTGCATTACTTTCCATTCTCATCAGCTTGGCAGTCTTTAGACTTTTCCCATGATTTATTAGTCTTGCCATTTTCTTAGCTATATCTTTTTTTGAGCGAAATCAGCTTTTTTTAATCCTAGCAGGGTATAGTTGGTGCTCTGATTTACTACTCGAATTATCTTTTTCTCTTTCCTTCTGACTGGTAAAAGGACTTCTCATTCTTTTCCCGTCTCAAGCTCTTATTACACATAAATAAGGTTACTCAATAAGCCGGTGGTCGTATACAGTATTTCTGAATGATTCCTTATGTTCCACCGGCATTGTTATGAGATTATGATCCCTCTTATGTGGTTTGAGTTACCAGTCATTTGGTTATTACTAAACGCCACCTTTTGTATTTGGCCTCATGCTGTTTGAGGGATTGACTTTTTTATTTTTAATATTTTATTTATTATTACTTGTTGGCACTTCAGTCTTCGTGGGTGCACTTCAGGCTGTTTTCTCTCTTTAGTTACTGAACTGTAGTTGCATTCTGCTACCGAGCTACATGAATACCAAAATTATGGATGTGTTGTGGGAAGGTATAAGGTTAGTAACTGAAATCTAGAGCGCAGGATGTGGAAAATTATTTTTCCAAATCAGATGGAAAGGCCAACTGATTTGTCAGTAGAAAAGGTGTCGGTTTTATAACCACTGAATTTGGCTGTACCCTGTAGTGGCATAGTTGTGATGCCATGCAGTAGAGGGGGTTGGCATATAGTCCTACATTCATTACGGTGTTATAATACGTGATTTACATGACCATAGACAAAATGGCATTGGTTATTCTGACTTTGGAAATGAGGGGAAGGTCAGGGAAATTACACTGTTCCTTAGAATTCGGAGAAAACATCAATCATTTCTAAGATATCATATGCACAAGTGATATACCCACAAGGTATGATATCCTCTGAGAATTTTTAATACCTGTTCAAAATAAAATTTCAGTAAGTGGTTCTAAGAACAAAAATACTATAAGGAAGGAAAAATACCTAGGTTTTTGGGCAGAAAAGTTATGCTGAGAGTGACTTTGGGATTAGACTCTGAAGAATCAAGTATTTTAATTTCTTTAGGTGAATGGACAGTGGAACCTACCTTAATTTTAAATGCCAGGGATAACTGTAGAAGATTGCAGTAAGCTGCAACATCAAGTCATTCTTCTCTTGCTCTCTTGAGGGATTTTTTTTTTGTTTATTTGATACTTATCTCTTTTTTTTTTTGGTCAAAAATGAACCAATTCTGTGCAAGAGAGCTAGTTGGTACTGGGGGGGGGGGAAGCTTCAAAAGGTGTCACGATTTTCCATAGACAGAGGACAAGCAGGGATTCGAACACAAAAATAAGTCGATACATATTTTGAGCTTTCACAAACCTCAACAATTCAAAAAGAACAACATATATCATCACAAGCAAAACACAGCGCCATATGGAGCGTTATTCATGCAGCATTCTAGCCTTGAAATCCCACAGGGTAGCGTATTACGCATGATGGGTAGCGGAGGGTTATACTCAACATCATTTGTGTTTAGCTAAAAAAAAATATATATTCACGTATCAGAGGAAGAAGTTGTTTTTCTAATGAAGTGCTTGAACAAATTTGTCAAGCTTCAGGGAAGGTCATTCCGCCTACTTGGATCGTTATATTCTCAGTGCTGTTACTTTTCCTATTCATAACTTTATTTTTTGTAATGCAGCAGTCATCCTGCATCTTTTCTTATGTCTCATACAAGTCAAGAGTGTTCCTCCGGTATTGTACTTCTCAAAGCTCCTTTTGAACTGCTGTGATTGTGTTTCTTTTGGTGACCTTTGAGGGCAAATAACACCTTAAAGTTACTTCAGATCCGACAGTAACAGGGATTTTATTTTATTTTGCTTTCTTCTCCTCCTGCAAATACAAGTTCACTTTACATTCATTTTTCACAGACTATTGAGTGGTCAAAGTGCTCAGATTTAGTTTCCCAGCTTGAGGAGCAGACAGAGAAAGTGTGAGAGCATATATGGTTGCCCAGGGTAGCAGAATTCAAAATACAGCTATATTCAAAAGCAGAGATTGTGTCAGTCTCTTCTCGCAGATCCTGCTGCGGTAGTTTAAAACGCTTTCCTTGCCCATGGTGGCCAGCACAGCTGGAAGGAAGGCTTCCTCCCTTGACCGCTTGGACTGCAAATGTGGCTGCCTCCAGCAGAAGGGCACAGGACTGGTTCGAGCTGGTGATGCTTTAAGGCTTGATGGATGACGTTTATCGGAGTCTCCAGAAATGTTTCCTATGAAGGCGGCAGCTTTTCGTCCATCTTCAGCATGGAAATTGAGTAAAAATGTACTTTTTGCATCAGTTACTTGCATTCCTATGCCTTTTCCAGCGAGGAAAGGAATTCTTATTGCTCAGTTCCCAACATTGAGAACAGCGGCCAGAACAGAAGTTCGACTGCAAACTTTCCATAGGCTCTAATGTGCTTAAGCTAGCTCTGTGTAACATTTTTTTATTTAAATAAGCTCCAGCAAGATGAAGAAAACTTAAGCATTGCTCATAATTTTTCCCCGGTACATTACTATAACTTTCATCCTCTCATACTGAGTATGTTTGTCATCTATATTTTGTTGCATGCTTTTTTTTTTTTTTTAAAACTAGAATGTGCCACCTTTATTTGCATTGTCTTATCTACATAAAGTCCTATCAATATCAACAAAATTACTTGTGTGTGGTATTCAACATGAAACAATCGGAATTTGGCCTTTCAGCTAAAATATTCATGGTGACAGGGACCTGTAATTTTATCCCCTTCTGTGGTATTACAGAATGTATGAATTCCTTCTTTCTCTGGTATTATAGAAAGGATATAAGCGTTTCATAGTCAATATTTCATCCAGTTTACAATTTGGAGTCCTGTGTTAGTTCCCCTATAATTTAGGCTTGGAAGACTGTCTTGGCTTGGCTTGAAAATTGCCAAATGTATTTCAAATGCAAACTGCTATATGACAATTAGCCTAGAAATAGAGGTTATCTCCATTTGCATGGTAATGAACAGTTCTCTTCCAAGACATGTCAAAACAATCAGAAGAGACTAATGAGATTTTATGTGAACCAACTGGTGGACATTCTCCTTTATTTTAAAATAATCTCGGTGGCAGTGCATTATTGTTCAATTTGAAACAATATTGTTGTAAGTCTGGTAACGTAAATACATTGCAGAAAACAATCTGAAGTCAACATGGGAAGCATTGGTGAAGTGTGTCTGAATATTAAATGATATTTTTATGCCAAAACACTGGGCAGGTGATTACTTAACTGGGCTTGAATGGGAGATGTGCTGCCCCGGTGGGACACAGCAGTGCAAACTCTGACCTCCTTTGTGTATAAAGGCTCTAGATTTTCCATAACCTCAGGCAAAAATGACTCCTGGTTTTTTCCCAGACCCTCGCATAAGAAGTAGTGACAGTTTAGCTCTGGATTCCCAAATGAATTGAAGCAGACCCCCTCCGGAGAGGAAGAAGCATAGCTTTTACTATTTTGATGTCTCTTTGGTCTAATTGAACTGTAGACCAAAACTTGAGGTTGCTTGAGTAGTATCCCAACAGCTTTTGGAGAGGAGACAGGGCTTTGGGTAGCAGTGCTCGTAGTAATGATTCTTTGCAGCCCACACTTTGTGCTGCTCTAGCCACACTTTTTATATTACCTGCATCAAGCTGTCTTTTATTTGGGGGAGTAGTATGGGTATTCCTGTGTTTTCTGTTCAGTCATCTAAATTTTGCTTGCCTCCAGTAATTAGATGTGGCTGTGTTAACTGTACCTGAGTAGAAGCTTCAGAGGCGAATATGATGTCTGACTAAGGGAGATGGAAGAAACAAAGAATATCATAAGCAGTCAAAGGCGAAAAGTTTACAGTCCCCTTTCCAGGGGTTGCAGTGAGAGGGACTCCCCAGAGGCACAGAGCCATGTGTTGATGAGCACAGCAGCATGAAAATTAGTAAGATGTTGCCAAGCTGCAAATGAGAATTACCATGATCTGATATACACTTTTTTTTTTGGGGGGGGGGGTGGAGGAGGGACAAGTGATGAGGTGTGTTGCTTTGCTTTTACAACATTTGCGATCAAGTGGTGCAGTTTGGGGTGATTGATTTTTATCCCCTCCCCCACTACAGCTCTACTTATTCTTATCTAATAAGCTATTATCTAATAAATCCATCTGAGTTTGGAATGAGATATTAGTGCAGTTAGGATTCAATTGCTGTTGCGGGGGGGGGGGGGAGAAGTGTGTGTGTGTGTGTGTGTGTGTGTGTGGACTTTGACATTTGTGTTGCATGCTGTGTTAGTGCTGCGCCAGTGCTTTGAGAGGATCCTCGCTTCTGATGTCTGAGATAACTGTAGTACTGTTTGGGCTTGGCCTATCCTTTTTATGGATTAAGTGGCATTATACCATTAAGCTGTGTATTTTACCGTGTAATCCAATCCAAAACACAATATCACATTATCTTACCAAGTCGGAATCAATATCCAGCGCAACGAAGAACCACCCAGGAGGAAAGCTTTAATACACAGTAGGAGCCACATGCAAAATGAGTCCTCTAAGACAAATTTCTTCAATGTTTCTGTAGTTGCCTTTTTCCTCCCTATGTATGAAAATTGCTCATAACTACTGAATAAAAACCTACAGGGAAACTAGCCATTTTCTGTCACAAGGTATCTTTTTTTTAACTCTCTTACTTTTTCAATTGTATTTAGAATGACCCGATTATGATTGTGTTTAAAATCTGTGCAACTTTGGGAAGTGATGCCCCGACAGTGCTTCTAGTGTACATGCAGTATCTTTTAAAATAGAGATAAGTCTATCTTGAACAGTTTTACAGTCACAGGGAGCTCACAGACCTTAAAATACAGAATACATGGAGTGCAGGACGCATCAACTGGCTGTGAAGCTGCAGAACAGACTGTGTCAGGACATGAGGTCGTTTTCTGTGATTTTTGGACGTAGTATGTAGGGTGGTGGTGGTGGTTGTTGTTTTTAATAAAGCTAGTAGACTGTATAGCACAACAAGTATGAAATTGGTGATGATTTGGAAGGTGAGGAATTGGTCCCTTTTGGGCCTCTATGTAGGTTTGGCTGTCTGTGAAGTACGTAGCTGGGTTTAGATCCTAAACAAACTCCTTCCTTTTCCAAAGCCTGAGCTTTTCAAAGACAAGATTTTAGTCACTATCAGACACTGATATATAAGAATTCACGGAATCTGAAGGCAATCGTGTGTGCTTGACATCTGTATTATTTGGCTCGCAACCAATGTATTTAGTAACAAAAGAGAGGGGCAATGGGCAGAAAAACTGGCAAGAATCAAAGGCGCTTGAAAGGATTAATTTTTCCTAGTTTATAGTATTGTGAAATAAGAATTTTTTGGAGGTTTAGGGAACCAACCTGTTCTCAGTATCTGGAAAGAAATGTTGTTCTACCAGTTTTCACACTATAATTAGCTGTGAAATAATCTGCAATTATTTTAATTATTAATGAAGTGGCTACCTGAGCATGCACTTAGATGTTGGTCTAGCAGGGATTTGTGACAACTAGTAAGGGGGATGGTTGATAGCCAGAGAATTGATGGTCCAATTTTTCTGTCTTACCTGACCTCTTGTGTCATAAGAACCTTAAATCTGGCAGGGTTATATGAGGGGCAAAGATTTGTTCTGCAAAGTTACCAGAAAATCCTTACTGTTGCGGTAGAAATACTGATGTACCACCAGAAATCTTAACTTAGAGAAACCCCTTGTGCTTTTGTGGGACCAGATTGAAAAAGGACCTGACATGCCATTGTGCTCGGCACTGCAAGTCCTTGTCTGTTTACAGTCACTTAGTCACCCAGTGAAATGCACGTTCCTGTATTAGGCACCCAAGTTGTGGTGTATGGTGTTGTGTGGGTTTTTTTTTTTTTTTTTCCTCCAACCTATGCATGGAGAGACTTCCACAGCTTAAAAAATAGGTCAACAGTAGCCAGAAAACAGTGGGGCTTCCTTCAACATCAGAACTTAAATATTGTTCACCAAAAACTGTTCCATTAAGTCAATAGTAACTTTTCTGACAAACTCTCAGAGCTTTAAAATATGAAATTTGTGATGTAATTCCACTCATCGTGTTATTGGGATATGGTCATCGGTAGTTGCAGTATTTGATCCAGCAATGAACTTGAGGTAAATAAAGGAAGTTTTCACATGATCACTGCAGTCAAATATATTTCCTATTGAAATTATCGCATGATGAATTAAGGAAAATGAGGATCTCAAGATATACAGCTTTCTCTTTCTACTAAAGATATCTGAAGAATAATCATGAGAATGATCTCTTCAGTTTGTACTTATTTTTAAACTTTATAGTGATTTTTTTGTTTTTCTCTGTTGTTGCAACTTGTGCACTTCTTTCTGAAAGATTTTTCAAGCACTTGGACTGTACTAATGGGAGCATTTGACAAGCTGAATTACATGACTAAATAATCTTGCTGAGAACTGCTTCAAAGACTCATGAAAATACTCTGAAGATACTAGGTGACTTCCATGGACTTTGGAGTCTGTATTCACCAAAATCAATTATGCCATGTCTTGTTGATTTGTGAAAGTGATAATTAACACAGTCATAGTTAATTAAATGAATACTATCATGCAATTAGAATAACATGATATGCAAATATTCTGAGTAGCAATTTGGTGGATAATCTGCAGACTTTGAATCATTTGATAGAAACCATCTGTAATAACTGAATGCAGGAGCAACTGAAGTATGTGGTGGTTTTATTCTCCAACGCTGATGTACAGGAAAACACGTACTGACCTGATGTGTTACTTCATGGACTCTTTTCAAAAAGCTCTTCTCTACATTCAGGATCCTTGAATGTACTTTGCAGTAGCTTGTTAATGGTGTAATCTCATGATGGTCACTACTGAGAGCACAGGGCTGAATGCACTGTCCCCAATGTAATAGCGTTAATGATTCATAAAATTTTATGAAGGCATTGTAGATTATTTTTTTTTAATTTCATATTATAAACCAATAATTTCAGTAAAACATTTGAATAGCTTGAAAATAAGTTTTCTCTGGGGAGGAAGGGGTCACACATGGATCTCTGTTCTGTAGCCTGTGTTGTAATAGATACGGTCCTCTGGCTGTATTCAAGTAATGATGCTAACTTGAAAATGGCCTAGATTGTAGTCACTGGTAGAGAGGTAACTGTTTTGTATCACTGGTATGCTAATGAGCAATGAAGGATACTAGAGCATATCCAGGAAAAATCTTCCTTGTACTAAACACGGTTAGTCCTTTTTATGTACAATAATTAACAGTTTTAGAAAAGAGATTATTAGAATTCCTGAGTCTAGGACATGCAGTGCCTGAGCTTGAGAGCGTAAGAATTTTTCTCTCTCACTGAAGTGTGGCAGGATCGTTTAGAGAACTACTTAACAAAATGTGAACTTTCAGATCGTGTGCTACTGTCACATCAAGAGGTGTGGTGAATTTTACACAGTAGGACTTCATGACTCTAGTATGAAGTAAGTATTGCTAAAGACGACCATTTGCAAAAACAGCAGCATGTGTGGACTATGGTCAGGATTGCAGTTAGCAGATATTGTAAACATAAAGCTATTATTAAAGAATAACTCACCAGCAAAATAATAATTTATACTTGTAATAATCTCACAATGGCCAAAATATTTACTACAATATGTTTTTTCCTTGTAGTGTTCTCTTCAGATCATCTTACTGCTTTTTAGAAGTACCAGTAGCATCTGTTTTATGTAGTGTAATAAGGATATTTTTATGGGTTTCAGCAGCTTGTTTATTATACTTGCCATGATTTAATTTAATGTTGTGATCACCCTTTCTTCCTATACTCCGTGATGTCACCCTGCGTGCTGTACATTTCCTTTGTATTTACATAACACTCTTAGGAACCAGAGACGTGTCTTTTTGGTTTCAAACTCTAGTCCAAGTCAGTCTCGTTGGATCTGGGGCTTTTTGCTGCCTTCAGTGTAACTTATTACTCTGTCCAAACTGACACTGATTTATCAGAGGGGTCAGCAGTGGTGTAAGGCGCCTAGAATTTAGGGACTATTTTTCTAAGAGCAATTAACTAAATCATGTAATTTCAGCACGCCACTTCAAAGCTGGTTTGGGTATGTCTTCAATATTTCTTGTGTCTTAATACGTGAACTAATGTGGCCATTATTTTTGTTATAACTACTCATGACATGAAAAGGGAAGAGAATAAATGTACTCCCACTCATTCGTTAACGTATACAATTTAGAGAGCCCTTCCCCCCCCGCCTCGCATTTCTCTTCGATCTGAAGAAAACACTGGCATGTACAGACAGTTATGCCTTGAAAAGAAGCTGGACCTAAATTGCGGCGAGTTTATTAGACATCATTCATATTATGCCTACTTGGAATTCAAAGCAACCCTGTATTTTGACCCTATCTCAATCGCTACCGAGAGCAGTGCCAGTTATATACAATCACATCAGTAAGGAGAATGGCTTCCAACCTTCCTTGCTTTTTAACGTATGTTATAGGTATCTTAGCAGAAGGATATGAAACTTGAAAAGCTGCTTTGATTTTCTTCTTTTTTCAACGGGGCTAAATTAGCATAACAATGATGACCATAATCAAGTTGATTACTCACTGCTAGCAGGGGAAAAAGTGCCACTTTGCTTTTAATCCTGTGGGGAAGATGAAAATACCACCCTTTAGCAGTACTAGCTCAGATTCAGTGCTAAAGACGGTTGCCTTGCTTTCAAGGGGTGTTTGTTGTGGGATGTGTAGTGAACAGACAGCCTTCTGGTTACTTTATCTTATTTGCTGATTGTATCAACTACACAGTTATCTGCTGCTTCCTTTTTCTTCTAAGGAAGATAATGTAGTTCATAACTAAGTTAGCAAAAGCTTGTAGTAGCAAAAGAGGGCTTTTTGAAGAAAGGATCGCCAGGGTTCATTTCAGGTGGGGAGTTCTATGTACTTAAAGAGCAAGCGGTGTGAATCTGACTGAACTTGCAAGTAAATCAGGGAATTTCTTTTTAATATCGCTAGTACTAATAAAGTACTCTTAACTTTTTTGCAGAGTTTAGAGTTACAGAGCTGTATATTTGCAGTCAGGGTATCTGGGTCTCAGTAGTTGCAGCCAGATGCGTCTCTGTGTTCTCCTTCCAAGAGTATGCATCATGGCATCCCGTATGGAATAGGAAATGTGCTTCCTCGTATTTAACCTCAGATACGAACATAATTGTCACCCTTTCGAAAGGTGGTCGAGACATAAGGGCACGCGCATGCAATTTATGACATGGATCGGTATTATTTATTTGAAAGCTTGCTGAATGCCAGGAAGTTGTGGTTACCTTTGAAGATTGTAGCCTGCTTTGGGGGGGGGGGGAAGAACAAGAGACTGGATGGCGCTGGGAAGCATGAAGCTATTTGAGAACGCGCAATGTGGCATCTGAGGCTCTGCGCGATCCAGTGCGTGCTATATAAATAGCTATCCTGCATCTTCTGTGGTGGGTCAGTGGAAAATAAACTATGTTGTACTAGTTTGCCATAAGTCAGAGAGATTGGTGGTGTAGCTTCTCGAGTGCCGACTGAGACATGAATCATGGCCCATGGATATACTTCCAGTGGGATTTTCTAGCAGCTTGCCATTTGTATGCCCTTTGAAGTCAGAACATTAAACAAGGGCAACAGCAGATAGCTTCAGCTTGTCTCTTACAGAAAGAGAGGAAACTTATATTCAGAGCCACTGAGCTGAATTAAAACATTGGGAAGATGGTATCATTTTAAATGAGATTTGGTGACATAACATTTAATTAAGTAGTGGTTGGGCCAGGTTCTGCACTCTTAATGGCAGAGCTCAGGGTCAAGTCATGGGTGGGAAATTCAATCAAATCGCTGTGTCCATGTTTGATAGCAGATACAAAGTCCTTTCTAGGTATTTAGTTTAAAATCAGTTGTGTAAAATAAATTTCTATTTCTAATAGAGTAGATCAAAAATAATTTTGGTTCCTACTGAGAGTTTTCCTTGAAAAAAGTATCAGAAAGCCAAACTATGAGCTTTTTTGATATTTTGTTTTTAGTATTACTCCTTTAAACATCAGGCTTCCCACAGAAAAGAATCGCTTTGGAAGTCTCACTTTCCACTGAAGAACGCTTTGAGCAGAATGTTCCCACTCAGTTGTAGTAAAAAAATCTCAGCTGCGTTGCAAGTAGAGACCTCAAGTGCCTGAGCAGCGTGGATCTCTCCAGAGGGTTAAATGTTCTGCATGCTTTGTCATGCTTGAGGCTTAAATATTTATTTTTGGTAGCAAACGGAGGAGAAGGCAAAATCGGGTATCACCTGAATTTGATATTCCAAAGATACTGAATTTCCTCAGCTCTCCTTAAAAAGCCTTAGCAGTTAGAGGTGCCCAGCATTTAGAGGGGATTGTGCTATTTGGGAGGACTGGTGTTTTCCCTGGTAGGAAACATTGTATCACAGGAAGGCCTCTCAAACTCTAGCTTGTGTGAATACTCCCTAAATGTCCTTGACAGGAATACCGATAATTTTGTTACTGAAAACAGAAAGGATTTATTGATAAGTTGCCTTGGAGCCCTTTTGGCAGGCAGTCCAAGGTCTGACCAATGTAAACCACGTTGGAGGCAGCCTGCGCAGGGAGGGAGGAGAGCACAGAGCTGTAACTCGGGGCATGGGGCTTTTTTGGCTGCTCTTTTACTGGCTTCTGTGGCAATCTGGAGTCATTTCTTCTCTTTTCTATGGTGAAAAGTGGAGGCAGAGGATACTGGCAGTTCAATAGCTCCAGCATATATAATGAGGGTTGCAGTATAAACAAAAACTTGTACTGACGGGTTTTTCTTTGTGAGATGACTTCTTGCTTTATTTTGGAAAATGCGTTAGAGCTTGTTTGATTCTTGTATTTCTGCTCTGAATTTGTGCTTAGGGATAGTTAGCCTTTATTTCCAGGCCCTAAATCCACTTTGGCTGCACCATCAGCCTCCTGAAGGTAAAAGACAGTGAAAAAGCATGTCTTCCTTATAAAGTTTGCTCAAGAATTGCAAGCTCAAGTTTGCTATCATGCTGTTTGACTGTCCAGTTGAATCAAGCCGTGTCTGTGTTAGTAGGCAACGGAAATAGCAATAGGCATGGTTAGGTAGGGTGTTGAGGCCCTGACATCCCACTTCGTGCTTTTGGAGGCAGAGACTTCAGGCCAGCATAGTCTGGCTCCATGGTCTGCACAGTGGCTGGAGTTTAGGTTTAGTTCATCCAAAAGGGACCCAGTTCATACGTTGCCTTTGAGATCACTCTGCCGGGAACCCAAGTATGGTAATTGGGGAGATTCATATATTTGTTTCAAAAGCGCTCTCCTGATGCAAAATAAAACACTGACGTGGAGGTACCTTCATTCTTCAGAAAAGCTGGAAGTGGCACAAGAGTGTGAATGGGGTTTAACTCCTGGAGAGCGTTCTTATTTTAAGTTCTTATCCTCAAGCTCTACTTATTTTCGCTCGGATAGCAACATCTCGCTTTAGCAATGACACTTTGCATGTTGCTTGTTATTTACGCTTTTGATGAATCATTTATTTTGTGCCCTTTGCTTTGGCATCTGGGTTCATCACCAGAAAATCAGGCATCAATTTTTAATTGTCCATCCTGGGGAGTAATACTGTTTCTTTCCCCTGTTAACTAGAGGGAAGTACTTCAGCAAAATGCTGAGCCTGAACCACGACAGGAAAGGGCAGACTGCCGCGTTGTGCATGCTGACAGTTTGGGGTTCTGGGAGAGCCTGTGTTCAAATGAAATAACTTTTTTCTGCAGTTATTTGTTTTGCATCTTACATGCACATATAAACGAAACACTTAAGATAAGTGGAAGAAAGCGTAGAAACCAGCCGTTTCTACTGCACTTCCTCCTGCTGAGGAAATTATTCCTTTATGAGTAGTTTTAGAGGCAAAAAGCAAAGATTGTTTGGCAGGTTCCTGGTGGCACAAGGTGCCCCTCGTCCTGGGGGCAGGTTGGCTGGCTGTTGTCCTGCTGTCTTTGCACGCCTGGTTATTTGCCTGCAATCAGTGTTTCCTAAAGACTAACCCAGTAAGCAGAAGCAGTTGCTCTCCTGTAATCTCTTCAGCTGCTGAAGAAAAGAACATCTAAGGGAGTATTGAGAGATCCTTTACGCGAAAGTTAGTCGTCCCTGACTGTTGTGTAAGCTTTCCTTTCCCTTTTGAAATAGGGACAAGGAGGAATGAATTCAAAATGGAGCCTGGTTTGTAAATCTGCCTGATTTTGGCATGTTTAAATTGGACAATTCATTTTAGCATAAACGGATGGGTGGTTTTGAACTTAACGTATGAAATGCTATTGATATGGAAAACACTTCAGCTGCCCTTACCTGAGCAGAGCATTGGATCAGGTGAGCGGAGAAACAAAAATATGTATCGGACGTTATTGCTAGCCATCTAAGGAAAAATGGCTGTATGTTAGGCTCAAACTTGATTGTAGATCCTGATCTTAGCTTCAAGGCAAGGAGGCTTAAATAATAGTTATTTTAATAGTTATTTAAATTTTATATTGAAGGCATCAAGAGCTAGAAACAGGATAGTTTGCTTTTGGGGTTTTTTCTCTTCCCTTCCTTTTAATGAGTGCTGAGATTCTCAATTCTTAGATGATCACTGGGACTGGAAGCAAAATATCCAGCCCTTTTGAGGGTAGTTGAGACCGTGCAAATGTGGAAGGAACACGAGGTACTGTTGTAGAATTCTAAAATTACAGAGAAATAATTGAAATGTGCAGGATTCGGGAGAGGTGAAATTTTGTAATAAGTTTTAGCTCTAGGATGTTTAGGAAAGGGTATAAAAAGAAATTACACGGAAGACCTAAGAAAGCTCCTAACCTGTTTTCTGGAGCAGAATTAAATAAAGTACAAGTGTATAAGTACAATTAAATAAAATATAAGTCTGAAATCTTAAATGACTTTTTCAGAATACCTCACAGCGTCTGCAGCAAAAATCTTTCAGAAAAGCAGTTAAACTCATGTCTATAAGTTCCTTTGGCGCTTTGAAAAGCTCTCTGAAGATAAGTGAGTGGTTTTTTTTTTTTTTTAAGCCAGTGGGCTTTGTCCCTAAAGCTGCTTTTTTGAATCTGGCCTATTATTTTCCATCCACTTCTTTCTTCCTTCTCTCCTTTCATATCCTCTGACAAGCCCGTTTGGTTCAATCCTTCCTTCCCATATCCCATATCTTAAAGCGTTAAAATATGTTTGGGGATTTCAGTTTGTTTGTTTTTCTGATGTCGAGCTCCTGGCCTCCGCCATGCAGAAGTGAAAGTTGCTGGGAAAAATTAGCAGAACACGAGGAAACTTGTGGCTTGCACCCAGGCAAACGTGTTACGTGCCGTCTTTCTAACCCATCAATGAGGAGGTAGAGGGCCTTTGCAGAAGGACTGCCAAAAGCCAGAGTGTGCTCTCGATATATATCGAGAGAGAGTTTAGATAACTCCACTTGCAAGCGCTGAACCGAGCTGGGGATCGGTACAACCTGGGATGAGGTTGCTCAGTGGCAAGCGCCGCTAATCTGATCCATCCCGGTCAGCCTTATTGAATTCCCTTAAACTCTCCGGAGGTACGAAAGTACTGAGGTACTTATCCATTCAATAAGGTTTAGTTATAAGCTATGCTACTGTGGTTTTGCTGTGCATTCGGCATCGTCTATTTTAAGCATATGGAGCAATCAATTTAAACTTGTTATTGTCACTGGGGTCTGAAAATTTAATAAGCAATTACCAGAGTTCAGTCCTTTGTTTTTAATTTTTACTAAGATGTTGTTCAATTTCAGACCTAAAGCAATCATGCTCTCTGGAATATTTAATTGAATGAGCCCATAACTCAGACCAGCTCCTAACTGTATTTTTCCTCACTGATTTATTGGACTGAATGCTCCAGTATCTCCTTGTGGAATGAGCAAAAAGGAAATGCAAATCACAAGTCAGCCCGTAAATATACGGCACTGCAGTGCTTATCAAGTCAATGGGCAGGAGACCACGTGACTCTTCCCTATTTTTGATTATTGCATAGCTCTGCTTTTTGTCAGTGCCTATGGGAAAGAAAACGTCCTCCCCGCAATTTGTAAATTCATAAAATGCAATTCTCTGCAGAGTGTATAGTTCCATGTGTCTCTCATTCTTCTTGCAAGAGAATAGCCAGAGAATCTAGGACTGCATAACTGAATTATTTTAGTTTCTTTTTCCATTTCCTTTTCCATTTTTTTAAACAAATCTTTCTCTCTCCTATATTATTCTAATTTAGTTTTGATTTAAAAAAAAAATTACTTAATTTTACTCATCAGAGACCAACAAAATATTCCGAAATACAGATGAATTCTATATTTTAAACGACCACAATGTTACACAGGCGCACTCAAGCTGTTACTTAATAGAAAGATCGGATCTCATTCTTGTTATGCCTATTCCCATATTGTTTTAAAAGGAATGACTGTGGGACTTTGCCTGGTACCCACTGCACTACAAATACAGAAGCTGTAGGTAGGACTTCAGCAAATAATATGGTTAGAGAGACCAAAATTACTAGTCAAGAAATGGATCTAGCCTCTTCAGAAGAGGGCTCGAAGGGGAGAATTCTGAAAATGAATGTCAAAGGTTCGCTTCCGCTCTTCCTCCGCGTTTTCCAACAATTGAAGTTTAGTTTTTTTCAGCAGATGGAGTATAAACTCTTCACATGTTTTATTGAAAATGGCATCTTTATTTGGAAGTGAACATAAAAAATAGTTTTTAAGAGCTGCGTAATCTGAAATTGTTGTCTTGGAAGTATACAATGGGCTAGAAGTATTTTGCTTTTAAAGAGCATACTGCTGCATTCAAATAGATTTTTTTTTTTTTTTAAGAAACTCAGAGTCCCAGTAATAAGATTGTAAAAGTTTCACTGTGCTGTAGATCCCCTAGTTTTCTTCCTTAAAGAAAAGAAAATACTTTTTTTTACGGCCAACTTTTGCTTGATCGTTGTGTTTCTCCCCGTTGTCTTGGCTGTGAGGAAGGGCTCCTGGACAAAATCTGGGTAGCTATCGCTATATCTTTTTTTCGGGTTCAGGATGACACAGACGGGGCCACTTCAGATCAGAATAACACAGGCCCTATTTGGAGCGTCTCTATGTAGTCCTGACCAAGATCCTAACTCCTGGAAGCATGAAGCTACTTTACAGCCAGTTTGCCCTCCATTTGCCTTTTTCCCAGCTCTTCCTGGTGGAAAAAATGGTGATCCGGCTGCATCCTGAAACAGCAAGCAATACTATGACAAAATTATCATGCAACAGAGCAATAGCAGAAGTGTCAGGAATTTGCAGGGCTGGGATAGTAGGTATCTCATCTTTATTGTGTATTCATTTCTCCCCTATTTCTTCTGTGCTGAAAGAGTAGATGAGTAAGCCAGAAAAGTCGTCACTGAAAGGTGCCTTCCTAATATAAGCAGGTATTTATTTATGAGTGAAAATAAATGAGAGTTTGCTCTGTTGTCTGTACTTATTTTCAGACAATTTACTTTTGTTTACAGAAATGCACTTCTCTGAAGTCCAGGGTCGGGTGGGGTGGCTGTGGATTAGATGAGATGTTTTTGTTCTCCGTAAAATGGCCAATATCCACTTGAAAAATCCACTTACAATCCAGAAAAACAGACCAAGGTGCTCCCTTCAGAGAGGTGGCCTCTGTTGCAACAGGCAGAGTTGTCACCTACCAATCCTTCCCCCCCTCTTTTTTTTTTTTTAATGCCTGCCAAACTGTGGGGTTATATCTAGCCGTTTTCAACATCTGAGCATGTACTTCTGGCAAAGAAAAAAATCAACTGCAGGCAAAAGTGTAAGAACTTTTTTTTTTTTTAAATGCAAAAGTGTGAAAATTAAAGCCCTAATAGTGGATATCAAACCTCAAGGCCTATTTAATCACTTAAAACAGTAGAAGAGGAATTGTGTTTAGCACTCAGTTTTTTATTGTTTATAATGAGCACTTTACTGTTGTAAGAATGTATCTTAAACACCTAATGGAGTTGCAAAGTATGCTTGGAAGCAACTGTTGAAACAAAAATATGTAAGCAGTGCATGCTTTACAGGTGATGTCTGAAAAGCTTTCTGAAGGGCAGCTTTTATTTGCAATATTTTGCTTCATCTTCAAGTCTTATTTGTTTGCATTATGCCGATAAAGATGTGTGATGAGCATGTCTTCATGTTTTCCTTTGGCTCTTTTTGTTTTGTTTTTTACTGTGGTGTGGTTGGAGTAAGATAAAAGTACGAAGCAGCATTCACATAAAACCCAAGAGAGGAAAAACTGATGAGCAAGCGTTACACTCCCTTGAAAGACTAAATTGTTTTTTCACATAGTTTTATTAATATTTTTCTTTTTCTGATTTGTAATTTCTAAAAAATGGAATACAGGGCAGCTTTGCTGACCTTTCTCCTCTGCGTGTAGCTTATTGCTTCATTTACTAACTCAAGTGTTATGCAGCTGAGAGTTGTAGTAATTAGATGAATGAGTTCCATTATATTGTGATTAATAAAAGGTTAAATTTTCTAAGTCCCACAAAAGTGAGTCAAATATGAAGGAGCATTTATGATGAAGACAGTATGTCGAAACTGTCTTTCCAACATCTACACATGCGCCCACACACCCCTTAACCAAACAACCCTCCAGCTTTTGTAGTCCTGGCAGCATTGTTGAAATCACAATTTTTTTTTCTTCTTTATGAAAGGCGCAATCCGACCAAATGAGATGTTGAGTGCTCATCTACTTCTAGGCAATCTTCCTGCCAAAATGTGATTTTTACATATGTCTCCTTCAGATACATTTTAGGGACCTAGCCTGAGTATCTGTAGTTCAATCAGCAAATTTGGTTTCAAGTCAAAACCAAGCATGTTTCCCATGAAATTTCACACAGTGTAAGATAGAAATGCATACTCTTTAAACTTGCTTAATTCCATTATTCAAATAACTTAAAGCCTGTAGCTGACTGTTGGGAGCAAACCAATCTTTTGGAGATAATATACTTTGTAAAGAGCAGCCTAATTTGTGGAAACAGAGGAATGCATTTGTTCTTCCACACACCCACCTGAAAGAGTAGGCTCCTGAAAGTAAGTGTGGTTATTGATGCTCATTTTGCACATTGCAGTGCTGGATTGACCTCTGTTTTGAGCCTCAGGCAGCCTTGGTTGCTCTCAATGTCTGCTTCTGCAAATACTTATCAGTATTACTGATTTCACTAAGTAACGGCTCTTTCAGGCGCAGCGAGCAGATGCAGTATTTCTAGCGAGAAAGAAATTGTTTTGGAGGACATCAGAGTGAGGGTATGTTCACCGATGGGAGAAAGGCATGAAGAGCAGGAAGTGTCTTTTCTATTTCTCTATGCTGCAGTTGGACCAAAACCTAAAAATATCAAAGAAATATTTTCACTAAAAAACAGATTTTTCTCAGTAAATAACAAAATGCAAAAGTAACTTCCCTGCTACCTCTCTGCCCATTCAGGATGCGTGCCCATCTGTCTCCTACTTCACAGCCTTTCTAATGTACATAATTTCTTGTTGTGCTAGGTGGGTCCACCTGATGTTTCACCTGGTTCATTCAGTTGTTGTTTCTCGAGCCATCAGGATCCGTTTGTTCTTTGTTCTCCTAAATCTCCCCTTTCTCCTTTCAAATCTAAAACATCCCTCTGCCCTTCCCTACCATTTTCTGCACTGTCTGTCTTTCTCATATTTAGTCTCTGCGATTATTCTTCCTCCTAAGCATCTGACTTCCATAGCTTTGGCTTGAATAGGGAATATAAGGCTTTTCTTGCCTCACCCTCTTGGTTCTAATGGCAAAATTTTCTCCTTCCCCCCCCCCCCCGCCCCCTTCTGTCAATGTACCAGGTATCTTTTTTCCTCTTTTTCTCTCACTCTGAGCTTGGGGCACTTTTTTGCTCAGCTGGCTAATCAGTGACTTGCAGGGAGACAAGGTGCAAAATACTCCTGCACTGAACACAAACCCATTTTCTCCTTTTTGCTAGGTTGATTCCCCCCCCCCGCCCTTCACTCCTCCTACCCCATCCTCACTCTTCCATAGTTCCCAGCTGCAGGATGGATGTCCTCCCAGCAGCTGCCGTGTGTCCCGCTTTACCCCTTGCCCTTTTTGATGCTTGTGCCAACATTGCGCCTTTTCCCCTTGTCTCAACTTTGTAGCTTTGTAGCTCTTCTCTCTTTGCAGTCTTTGCTTTAATCTTGTAGTATTTTGGTCTTTTTAAATGGACATTTTCTGAAAGGTTGTTAAGGTTTAGCATATGTACTTAGTCCTTTTCCTAAGGCTCATGTAGTATGTGGATTCAATGGCTACTTTAGTAATGTAACTGTCTTTGGAGTGTAACTGCTAAATGTGGAAATGGATGTTTCCAGAGATGTCTTCTATGCCCAGGTTCATCTAAAAAGTCAATATGAGGATGCACTTTTTTCCACTGTACATAGACCTGAATACCCTATTATTAACCACATAATATGATTAAGTGAGAATATTGGAAAGAACTTACTGGGTTAAGATGTGGTGGACTGTACCACCTCAGTGAACTGATGTATTACATAGTAATTTTATACAGAAAGTCAGTGCTGTTTCAAAATAATGTTGAGGGCAGCATGATGACATGCAAGTATATAACAACACGGAGCCTGCCAGTTCATTCACCTAAGAAACTTGCAGAAATGTGGGAGCAGCCATTAACAGCAATGTTGGTTGTGGGAATTGCAGCTTAGAGCCCCCTGCTCTTTCCCCTTCGGATGGAACGGAAAGCTGCAGGAAAAGGTATTGCTATCCAGTAAGTATGACTGTGAACAACATGTTAGAGAGTCACTGCTCTCTGCTTCCCTTGTTGTGTTTGAGAAAGGATGTTTTTATTTTAGTTTGTTTTGCTACCCAGAAGTAAAACATTCCTTCCTGTGCTGGGAAAATGACAGTCCACCTTGATACTTGAGGGGGAAAAAAAAAGTTGATATTTGAGGATATAAATTGAATGAAATGAGTGGCTTCCCCCACCTCCCAGACTGAATTTCTCATCAGTCAAGAGGCTACAAAACAGACATTTGTCCTTCCTCTATCTGGGACTCAAACTTCAGAGGGGTAAAACTCTATTTTGCTTCGTGAATGTGTGTATGCACAGCGTGACACTGGTCGGTGATGAGTCTCCTGAACTCTACCACAGTGTGCCCGCTGTTGATAACAACACGTTGTAAATTTGCCTTGCCGTGTAATGCTGGCATAGGTATTAACTTTTCCACTTTGTGTGAAACAAAAATAATCTATTAAGGGATATACGTCATGTGATTTAACTTCCAGTAATCACATGAAAAGGCAAGAGAAAAAGCTTTTGTTGACTCTAATCTTAATTGTTTTTTGCTCAGTTGTTTTACTGTTGTAAGATTGTGCGTTATTCTTATTTGATTGGTTGGTAGATTCTTCTTGTACAAGAGTAACTGGAAGAGGTTTATTTTGTGATAGAGATGCCTGGTATAATGAGATTTTAATAAATGAATATGAAGGTATCTGCTGTGTATTTATACTACGTTGTACTCTTCTATTTAATGAAAAACTTACTCAACTGGCTAAAGCTCCCTGAGGTGAATAGGTGTTCAGTGTGAATTGGATTAAGTAGGTTTAGATAAGTTATTTGTGTCAGTTGCTTCTTATAAATTAATAAATTGAAAACCTTCCTGAGAAAACTGCAGGGGAAAAACCTGCTGTTTTACCTAAACACTTTTGAAAATGGTATTTTCTTTTTGTTTTAGTCCTTACGTTATGTTTAAAGCCATTACTTCTAGCTTCTATGTGGATTGGTCATATCGTGGTGAAAGCCTTTCATTTTAGGGTATTGAATGGTCAAATACTTTCAGTAAAAAGCATAGGTGCAAATCAAAGTGAAAACTGGTGTCACATTAAACCTAACTAATCAAATATAGAAAAGAAAAAAAAGTTGGCTCAAGATTCAGGCAAAGACTTGACAGCTAAGTGCCATAAAGATGGGGATATCAGTTTCTCTATCTAGGCATATCTGTCTATAATGTTTAACCTTACGTATCTGGTAATTTTTGTGGGTGTGATACAAGCTGCTAAAATAATTCCTTATATCTCATTTTTTAAATGCAGAAACAGCTAATATGCTCTAGTTGATGGCTGTGTATACTATCACTGTAGTGGAAAAGTATTAATGATTCTGTCGATATCATATGTGTAGGCATTGTTGAACCATTAAGTGTGATGTTTTTCTCAAATGACCTGTCTGGGCTGTATATTGCTTTCATGAGATCAGCAGACCCGTGACTAATGCGTGCTTTTATCATTGAATTTTGGTCTGGCTAAGATTTAACATACTCCGCAACACTAATTGTTGCTGAAGCCTTATCTAAAGGAGATGGGGAAATTTGACTTTTGTTATTTATGGTTAAGCATTTATACTCTTCTGGTCATTTCAAGAACCTTATGACGTTAACAAAATGTCAGAGACTTCAGAGTTTTTAACCTGAAGGCTGCCTTCAGAGTCCAGCACGGCTTGCATTAAGTTGTTCCAGTAGCCCAGAACTCTGTTTACTTGCCTCTGTAATAACTACAGATAGTTTAAATTATTTTCAGGTAACAATTTAAATGTGCCTGTTTGTCTCTTTCTGTTGACTAATACTGGGGTAGGGATCACAAAGATAACTCATGTCAAGTTTCATGCCAAATATCAGAGCGTTCACAGTGGAGCAAGACATCATGAAGCCAGTAAGCATAGCACTTTTCAAGCGTTCAGTCCTATTTGACGCTGAAGAATTTGTGCCTCTCGCTAGATATTTTTTCCCCCTCTATATGGATTCTTTGATGTCTAATAACCATCAAGAAAGGAAAATGTGGTACTTCATGGGAAATAAGCTTCTTCCAGGAAGCCCCAATTCTACATCAGCCTGCACAGCAGCTCATGTAGGGCAGCACGGACAGATACAATTTGTGCTAGACTGTCCTGCATGAAATACTTGAGTCTTGAGCTAAACACTGAAACGCTACAGAACTCTTTCAAAGCAGAAGCCAACTTTATTATTTTTCTGTTGGAATCTGCTACTGAAAAATGCCAAGAACGCCAGTAACTCGGAGACCCGTGATCAGCAGCCTTGGCCAGGTAACTGGTGGGATCCTAAGATGCTGCCTACCTGACTCCTGCCCAGCTGGTGTGTTCAGCATGTAGCCGCTTCGGTGAACAAGCGGGCCTGGGGCCCCACGTTGAAGACTGTATCTGTTCTTAAGGGAGTAACGCGATAGAGGACTAGGCCTGGTGGTTGTGAGGAACCGCACCGCTGAGTTCTGGAGATGCAGAGAGAAGAATTTAGCAGAAAGTTGGAACAAATTAGGGGTTTCTAATGGAGAACATCCTAATAGAAAGTACAAGCACAATATAGCATAAGAATCTCCATGGTAATTTTCCATTGAAGGAAGCTAAATCTTAGAATCGTAGAAAAAACTAAGCTAGAAGGGAGGTCTAGAGATTGCTGAGTCTGGCTCCCAACTCAAATCAGGGCTAACCTCAGAGGTTTGAGAGTTATTGTTTTGGATGAGTTGAAGGAATGAATAGCTCTTAAATGAGTTAAAATTACTGTAGTTTGATGGAACAGGTGGTAACAATTGTGAAGTAGCTAGAAATGGAAATCTTTCTGGTATAAGAATGTTAGAAGGGAGTCACAGTAGGGACAGCAGATATAAAGAGTCCCCTGGGACAGTAATGCTGACACAGCTGCTGTCAGATTGGTGTCTGCTTTACTACTAACCTCTTTCTTGGAGTGTCTCATTGATACAGGTGCTTGTGATTTTGTTGGTTTTTGTTTTTTTGCTGCTTCTATCTCTTCTCTGATGAAGACTTTGTTAATGCTTGAATGTAGCTTTATAACAAACTACCAGGAAAATACGTTGTCAGGAAGGCTGTCTCAGTGATAACTCATCCTCTTCAACTTTCAATTTTTTGGGACAGGTAACGGAAGGTGTAACCCGATAATCAAATCATAATATTCAGAATAGAGAGTGCTGAAGTCTGTTTTTTAAGCCAGGGTTGTAACAAGCAGTTAAGGCAAATTACTTGCTGGGTTCTCTTTTGCTTTATGGAGCACTGAGCCTCTGCATGTCTTTCCAATGGCTAAAGCATGAATACTGATATAGAAGCTTGTATTCTTGATTATTTTGAAGAATTAAGTCAAAATCAAGACTAAAACAACTGTAAAAAAAAAAAAAAAAAAAAAAACCTAAATTTCCTGAAAAGGATGGAACTACACATTTACTCCACTGAATCAGCATAGCTAAGGATATCTTTTACAAAAGATTAGGATAAAGAGGTATCATTTCCATTGTAGTCGGAATCTTTAAATTGACATATGTTGTTGACCTTACATTTTTAATAACAATCCTATTTTTGAATAACTGTTTAAAAAAGGAGGAGAGCGGTCGTAACCCTTTCTACACAAGGAATAGGAGAAAAATCTGCTGTGTGACATTACTATGCCTTCTCTTTGGTTTTCCTATCAAGTAGCCTCACAGGTGGGAAGCTTGTCATGTAGCTGGATGGGATTCTCATGGAGAAGTTTGAGTGCATGAGTCAGCCTGAATTTTTTTTTTTTCTTTATTGCATTCCATCATACTTTTTGAAAACAAAATATAAACCAAAGATCCTCAGTACGTGTTACTCTGAAGACTGGCAAGGGGTTAACGTGTTTTGCCAAGATACCACTTTAGAACCTCTGAAATACACTTTGATTTGGGCCAAATGCGCTTTAAAATGCTTTCAGTAGACGGTTTTGTGTCCTTTTAAGATATAAGACTTGCACTTCTCATTCTGCTGTTCTGAAGTCTGAATTGTAACTTGAATTACGTTCAGGTCTTCCTGATAGAGATGAAAACTGGTTTATTGTGTTCTTCAGTCTCCTTACTAATTTCAGTTTCATAAGTGTAGGTGTAACTTTGACTATGCAATTACAAATTAGTAATTTGTAGAAAACCTCTGAACTTACTGTGTAGCTGGAGCTAGGCACTATGGTGCTTCTGACAGCACCAGGAGATGACCCTATGACTAGGGATGTCCTCACAAATTCTGAGCTATATTTCAGAGTAGGACACTAAAAAAACTTGTTCCTTGAGCTGTGTTGATGAAGCATGCTTCCTTATGGCTTTGCTTCGTTTGTCCCTTAACATTTCAAAGGCCCAGTTTATTTGCTGGTCTTCATCTCCTCTCCTGTAGGAACTCATAGGAGATCCTGTGACTAGTGAGCTACATAGATGTTGATTGACCAGTCAGTACATTAGTGATGTTTAAGTAAAGCATATTACTTGGTCAGCTGATTGCTCCCAAGTAATCTGCACAGTAGTTGTGTTGTCTTTTTTGAAAAATGTCTCCTGGGATGCTGATTTGACTGTCTCTCTTCTGCCTGTTTGCTCCTGCAATAGGAGCTGCGCTATTGTCATCTTCTAAATTCTTTCTTAAAATTTTCTTTTCTGTGGTGTTTATGCAAAATTTGATGGCAGCATGCCGCCACAAGGGCTAATCAGGCTGACTAATTTTTTTTCCTTATTTCTGTGTACTCTCCCATCTGTCCTGTGTTCATAAGTTAACCTCTATCTTTTACTTAATCTGTAAGTTACTAGTGTTAGAGCGTATTTTCCCCTCTCTGTGTAACATCTGCCCTGGTGATTTCCTGATCTCTGCTATGGGAACTTGGATGTTACAGCAAGGTTAACATTTTTGTAAGTAAGACTACTAGGAAGCTTGAAATATGTAAAAATATACAGTGCATAGCAATAAAACTTTAAACCCAATCAAAAACATTCTTTAATAATAATTTCCTAGAAATTTCCAGTTAGCACCTTGTCTAGTATTCATTCATTTTGGCCTTTGCTGTGCCATCTTCACTAGGATGCATGTTCAAGAGGACATGCTGTTGTGGGATCAGGATCGTTCAATCTCTTATGATACAGCAGCTAAACTGTTCTCTGTTTCCACGTGTGTATCTCAAAATCACACCTCTAAGAAGGCTGTTTAAAAGATTTTTTTTTTTGATTAAAAAGTGACTGGCATCAGCGTTCTGGACCAGTCCCTTGGGTTATGTAAGCCCGTATGTTACGTTGCTGTGGTTTGTAGCAGTTGCCAACCCCAGGCAGACCAGTACAGCTGCTGGGTGTACGGGGCAGTCTGTGGAAACCCAAGCCAGGATTTCCTTTATCCCAGCCTTGTGCCGGCTGGCTATGCTGGCCCCAGAGCAACCGTCATCATTGCGCTGCAAGGTATCTGCGCTGAACTCGAGGACGTGGGCTAAGGCTTGCTAACAGATTTTGTTGCAAACTAACAAGGCTTGTGAGTAAGCACGTTCTTCATCTGAGATAGATAGTTCCTTTTATTTCTTCTTTCCAGTATTTTGAGTGTGTGGGAATTAAAGCTTTGGGGATAAGATATATTTGAAATATGTTTCTTTATATGGTACTGTTGCAAGAGATGAGATTTGGTTGCCGCAGTTTTTCTTGACCTAATGTTGTGACTACAACAGCCAATGCCATTTAGTTTGTGCTTTTAGTCTAAAGACTACTGACATACTCCCAGGTGAACAAGTTCATGGTGAATATGCAGTGCCATGAAAGGGTGTGACCGCTATAAAAGCATGCGAAAACAGAATGAGGGAGAGATTGCTTGTATTCCTAGACACAAAATTGTCTTATTCTTTTTTATATACTTTGCGGAATTGTAATTTCATATGATACTCTGAAAACTGTAAGAGATTGTATAGAGACTAGAGCTACGTAAGCTTTGTAAAATTGCCAAAGCAGCTATTGCTGGAAGCAGCAGTGGCCGGCTTTGACCTGCCAAATTAAGGTCTTGCAAGTGTTTGTTTAATATGAGTAGCAATCTTGGACAGGGATGAACAAGAGTTTTGCTGTTGAAATAGCTCACTAAACATTAGACTTCCTTCTCTGTAGATGTTGTAACTGTGAGCATTATTTAATGCTTCATGTTACAGGACTCTGGCTTCATCAGCGATCCCAAAGACTGCAAATTTTAGATTAATACAGTAGATGTAAATAAAATGACAGCAGAAGAGCACTTGTCAAGCTCTTTAAGGGGCCAAAATGCATAGGTGCTCAGTAAGATTTTTTACCCCCTCGCCCCAAGAGTACTTGCTCACCTAGCTGTCCTTTCTCAAGAGGCTGAAATACCTTGTAATGCATAGGAAACCTGGGCACAGCAGAAGGTCCAACTCCTCCTGACAGGATGAATGAAAACAAACCAGCACCAAAACTGTTTTGATCTAATCTACCTAATAATATGAAAGGGCAGTAATGAAACCTTTTCTCATGCAAACGGCCTTTGAGGTTTCATCTTTAAACTTTATTTTGTGTGAAACTTTTTTTTTAATCAGCATCTGTTGCTTCCTCTGTCATTAAGCTTTTGGATTCCCACTGAATTTTCCAGCCTTTGGACAAACTGGGTTAAAATGATTCTTTCACTTCTTTTTGAGATGGGATGAACGTTATGTGGCTGTTTCTTTTACTTCCATTTATTGTTTCATTATTTCAAAAGATATTTTATACCCAGTGTAAGGATTAGCAGAGTTGAAGGCTCAAGATCCAAATGTGTAGAAACTCTAGAAATTTTGAAACTCAGAGTTCCAGCATCAGATCTTGCAAATTAACCTTATTATAATCTAAAACTCTCTAGCTTGAAAATTCTCATAAATGTACCTATGGCATTTCAAATTTTAATTGTAAAATGCAGCTGGTAGGAGGGGAGGAAAAAAGTCCTCAACTCTTATTGATGTTGTCTTTTCAAACACAGTACTGGCAGAATCTCATAGGGTACTTCTAAGAGCTATACCAACTTCCTATAGCAAAACAAAAGCCTTGCATTTGACCTGAGGACTTCAGTAAATAGAAGACTTTATACCAAGTGGGCTTAAAAGTTTGATGATATTCACGAACCTTTTGTCAGACTAGGCCAGCCTACGCGGAAGCAAACCTGGCTCCTAATTTCCGTCTCTGAAGTGTCATTTTGTGCAAGCAAGGACTCTTTCGTATTTCGTATGTAGTAAGTCAAATAGTACGCGCTGAATAGGAATGCTGTGCTTATAAAGTAGTTCTACAGAAGCACCAGATCTGTAGCAGTGGAAGAAGCAAGAGGAATGCCAGGAATTATTCAGAAAGGAATAAAGGAGAGAAAGCATCATTACCCCACTGCATAAATTCATCATTCGACTACACTTTGAATGCTTTTTCCGTTTCTGTTGTATTTTTTTGGAGATATGGGAGCAAGAATTGAGACGAGTGCAGAGATGGGCATCAGGGATAATTGAAGTTAAAGAATAGCATCTGTATGAAGGAATAACTAAGTAGACTCGGACCTTTCGGCCTGGGAAAGAGATGAGTGAGGGGATGTACGACAGAAGTCTGTAAAATTGTAAGTCAAACAAGAAGAGGAATAAGGAATGATTATTTCTTGTCTTTCCAGTGCAAGGGCCAAGGGGCATGAAGAAAAATAAGTTCAGACAAGTAGAGATGCTACTTCACGCATCTCCACAGGATGTTCTACATGCCCAGACTTTACATGGTCTCAAAAAGGGGCTGGACAAATTAAGAAAAAACTGTTAAGGACTAGTCAGAAAAGGAATTATGCCTCAATTTCCTGCATCATAGGTGCTAGGTATGAAGATGTACTCAGAGCATCTCTCTTGAGTACCCTCTGAGAGAAGGCATTGGGCAAGGCTAACCTTTGGTCTCGCTCAGTGTGGGTAGTTTTGTGTGAGTATATACTTTGTGTGTCTCTGTGTATGCAAGAGATGGATCTTAAGTGTGCCAACACGCTTTGGCTAAATAAAACTTGCCACTTGTTTTAATGTGTGTTGGAATGTTCCCCAGTTTGGTAGATCATTATGAAGAAAAACAATGGAAATGCCTGTTCTTTTTGTACTTTAACATGTCCTCTACAATTCTGAAATCAGCAAATTCATTTCTTCTAAATAGCACATTTCTTGGAGCAGCTGTTTCATTTGATTTAGATCTTTTAGACTGTGAAATAGATGAACTGTCTCTCTTTGACGAAAGAAAATAGACAAAATGTATGAAGCTCCACGTATAATAATAGAAAAACAATTGACAGATTTTAACAGCTTGTCTGTCAAGTTATCTATCCTTAAAATAAAGATCCTAAAATAAAGAGTGTGGGCTTGTATTTGCCATCTTTGCCTAACCTCCTGCCCCCCGCCACGCACACACTTACTCGCTCTCCTCAAATATCATTGCAAGTCATATCGTGTGTCCTAGTTACAACCAGACATAACTCATAGCAATTGTGTTTTCATTTAAAAGGTACTCGGTCTGTGAGTGTTCTTTGTGCTTTAACTTTGTGCCAGATGGTGCCGGCAGGAGCTGTTCTTGCAAATAAGGAACTTCTGAAGACATTGCCCCTCGGTGAACTGCTCTGATATCAAAGGCGACTGAAGCTTTACCTCTTACAGAGGCAAGGGTTGGTTTACTGGTGTTGAATAGGGTGAGAGCACAGTCTTCCTCTATCTTTTTTTTTCTTTTCTTTTTTTCTTTTGGTCTGAAATACAACCATCCCCGTTCTCTTCACAGAATGTCACAGCAGGCCAAGGTTTACTGTAAATGGCACAGACGCCTTGAGTATTGGCACCATTTAATTTAGCTTTTCTCCATTCGAGCTGTTGGAACTACCTGTTGGAAGTCTCAGTGTGTAAACTAGGTGGTATGAATGCTTCCCATTTCAGCAGACAACTGTTTTTTGGGGTTTTTTTGTGTGTGCATGTGGTGAGGTTTTTTTTGTTGTTGTTGTTTTCAATGGGTGCAGTAATTACTGCTTCAGATGAATACCTCAATTAAAGCTAGTTTCCTGCACCCTTAGAGAGGGAGCAAAAGCAGTTTCACACACTCTGTGGTACGTAGTGGGGAAATTAGAGCTGTGGCAGTTGTCTCAAAGGAAGGTTTCTAAGTGATCAACTACAACAAACTTAATATTTTTCATTTGATCTTAAGTCAATGCTAGCATATCTGGTAGGGCTGGAAAAGGAGATTTCAGCTCTGTGAGACATCTGATATTTTGATATGTTTTCTTTCTCAAGGAAAACCTAAACTTCAAAACTTTCCAGAGAATAAAGATTTCCAGGAAAGGTTGATTCAGAAATGAAGAAATTTTTCATTTTAAATGGGCTCAAAGTTATTCTGCATCTACCTAAGCCAGTATTGTGGCTTACAGGGAAAGCGACACAGCTGTCTCATACTTCAAAAATTGGACTTCTCAACTGCCAAGGAAAATGTGCTTTCGCTGAGTATTTCTCTGTGGATAAACTTGGTGTGATATATCATGAGAAATATAGTCTAGCCAGACTGAAGCAGTGTGATGTACCCATACTCTACTACTTTGAGGCTCTAAAGCTGTTTAGGAAGAAGCAAGATGCATTCAAAGCTTCCAGACTAAAACCTGTTGAAGTAGATAGCTTTCAAGTGAGAAAGCTCCTCTATTTGATAATAAATTCTCCCGCGAAGTACTTGATTTACAAAACCTATTATCTGCTTAAAGAATATTTTTGTAATATATGCAGAAACTAATCAAGGTAAAATATTAAGCAATGAATGTGACCCTAGGTCACTCAAGGCCCAATTTTGCAATCTTTACTTACATTCAGTGGCTCCATAGTTACCTGTTGTGCTGTTGATCTTACGTGTTAAATGATACAAACAGAGAGTTATACTTTCCGCTTGAGTAAGGATTGAAGAAATGGGTCCTAATTTATTGTGCAGTTAACACTGAACAGAATACTAGGATGCATAAGGCACCTTGTCAGGTGATCCAAATGTTAACTAAATATTGTACTTAATTTTGAATGTTTTCAGCTGTATCTATTGGCAGAAAACGTACTTGGAGCACAGCCATTTCTTTCTGTGCGGGCGGCCTCTGTCTCTTTATTCTTAAGGGTGGTAGAGATAAGGAAGGTTGCAGATACGCTGATGCTAGACCTCCCTCTTTCCTAAAATTCTTTCTCTTAAATTTCAGACTGTTTGGAGGCCTTCAACTTCTTTTGCCTTCAGGATTTCAAAGACGCAAGGTTTTGAAGAAGCTGCATAGAAAGTAAAACAAAAAGGAAGCAGTATTTATGTATTCCTTTCAATGTTTGATATTTATGTTTTAACAGTGTATTTTATAAACACTTTTATTGACTCCTGTGCTTAAGAAAATTTATCTTTTCACTGTGTTGTTGGAATTATTCCACAGTTCTTTTGGATGTTACACTCTTGACTGAATTAGGGAATGAGAAGGCTTGAAACGTCCAAGAAAAAATGTGATTTAAAATACAGTTTGTCCTCATCCACACAATTGGCCAAAACTTTTTTTGAAACCGCTGTTGGAAACCATATTTACATGCCGCAGTGCTATTCCATCTTATCAAAAGCCTGAGTGGGTTTTGATTCAAATTTCTAAAGAGTTTGAATAATATCCCCAATGCATAAGGAGTGGGTAACTTTTGGAAGAGGAATTGAACCCAGAGTGTCAGAGCAGCAGTGTAGCTGGTAGACAATTCACCTTCCATATGGTTAGCTGGTAGACAATTCACCTTCCATATGGTTGTCTTATTCATTTAAAGGTTCAAGATTTACTGGATCTCTGGCCCCAGAGTATAGGATCCATGACAAAATCTTGCTCTGTCAGACCCTGCATTCATTTATTACTGAAGGCTGTTGCTATCAGAAATTGTCTTCCGTAATTTTCATGGAGGCTCTGCTCAAACAGCTGGATTTAGAGACTAGACACTATGTTACAGAATACTTTGAGACAGATACGCACACGCATGAGGTATACGATATTCCTCGTTTCCTCTCAGATTCTCAGTGAAATCTACAGTCTTTCTGTACGCTCTGTTTCTCTGGTTAAGCTTTTCTTTGCCTTCTATTTGAGAAAGAACATCAATATAAGCATTAATATAGGTTTTCCAGTTAATATACATTAATTTAATTCTGACCCCGGTTAATACCGAGCAATGCATGACTTCTTCCTAGGATTTATGTTTACCTAAGTAATATTTTCCTCTTCAGAAGTGAAAACTTCTCTGGTGCTCGGGGATACTCGGTTTCTTTTGCATGCCATGTACTTACTGGGTCTCTTAACAAGCCAAAAACAGAAGGAACAAGGTGGGCAAGCAGTTCACACTGCCTGTAGCGTATTTCTGTCTTGGGGATATCGTCTCCTCATCTCGAGTCTTTCAATGTGTTTTCCTTTTAATTCTTGATCCTTCCCCCAGGAGTCACATAACAAACTCCTTCCATGCTGACCAGGGGCCCGCTCACGCTGTGACGGACGTTTCAGTCGGTCAGTAGCGGGCTGTTTTGGCCAGACGGGCACAGCTGTGGAGTCAGAACTTTCCAGGTAGTGAGTAATGACCTTGAGGAATGATTTGTGACCTGTGGATCTAGGCAAAAAGATTAATATATTCCATATATTTTTACAATATAACAGCAATCTAGAAATTGATGCCGTGGTAAAGAATCCTTATTGATGAAGTATAATTTGTTTCCCTCCAACTGAGAAAGAATTGAAGAACGGTTCAGTAATGCATTTGGAAGTAGTTTTATATTTCCTGTCTGTGCCTGCCTTACATACTGCTAACTTACATATTTTTATGCAGAACTATTTTTACTGAGTAGTAAATGCCTCCAAGTATACCCTGTTCTCTCTGGCTTGCATTTAGCTGAATGACATAACAGGTCACAGCTATTTTCCATATAACCTCAAATGACAAAAACAAATTCCCTACAGCAATGCATCAGTTATTCTAAAAGAATGATTATGTTCTTCCTGGTTGCTTTTAACTTCGGGGGCATGCAAGTGTTGAGTGTCAAGGTTAAGACTAGTAACCTCAGCTGTAACGGAACTTAGAAAAAAGTTTGATTATGAATTTTGTTTTCTGTAGAACATGTATACTTTTTGAATGCGTTAGGGATATGCCAAACTGTTTTAAACACTGTCAGTACTGGAATAAATGTTTTTCACTGTGCTTCTTTGTTAATGTGATGGTCACTTTTGCCGTGTCGAAATAGATGGCTTCTGCAGTTAAAGACAACCTGTTGTCATTTTCTCTCTCCTACTCTTTCATGCCTATGTGTGCATGCACATGCGGGGGGAAAAAAAATATATATATACACACACACACACACACACACACACACACACACACACACACATATATATATATATATAAACTTTCACAACATATCTACTTTGGCAGAGTTGTTAGAAAGAGGAGCCAGACTGAATCAGATTGTAGAGTCTTTAAGCATTCTTTTATTCCTAGTTGTTGTTATTCTTATGCTAGCCCAAGGCTGCTCGTTACCTTTTTATCTATTTTTGCATTAAAGCTATGTTCAATAAATAGTTTGGGGAAGATCTAGATGACTTATTCCTTTTGTAGAATAAGGAAGAAAGAATTATTTACCATTTTAAGGCTGATTGAGGAAGACGTTAAAAAGCTGCTGCTAAGTTCCCTGTTTTAAATCGGTATACCCTTAATAATTTGTGCCCTAGAATTTTGGAAAGATCTGTTCCAGTATCTCCCTGGAATGTTAATGCTAATTTTAAAAAGTCTGAGAAAACTGGGGGTTCCAAAGGACTGGAAGAAAGCTAACATATCAATAACTTAAAAAGGTAAATGGGATGACCTGGGTAATTACTGGTCTGTCAGTGTGACATTGATCCTAGGCAAAATAATGGAATGGCTGAGATGGGATGCAATTAATAAAGAATTACATACATAATTAATTCCAGTGAACGAGGGCTGTGGAAATTGTGTCTTTCAAACAAACTTGACACTTCTTTTGTTGTATTCAGTTGGTTAAAGGCAGCAATGTTAGAATATACTTGCATTTTGTGTAAAATAAGTTTTTGATCTTGACCTTACATTATCCTAATTTTTCATTAGCAGTGTAAAAGAAAATATTATCACTGATCTGATCCCTAGAAAAAGGGGTGGGGGGAGAGTGTTGCAAATGAGGAGTGACTTGTATGGAATGATCTGGATTGTCTGTTTTCAGTTCAGAGTAGGCTATTTGCTTCCGTGTGAGCAAGCGTAAGATCATCTAAGCAGAAAGTCTGTAGATCTTTCAAGATAAAAGCTTGTGTTGGCATCCTGGAAAAGATTGGGACTGTGGTAAATAAACTGTTAATCTTGCACTCCTAATAGGTGGCACAGAGGGCTGGCACAATTTCAGAATGTACAAACAGTGCGATTTGTGTATACAAGGCACATTATCTCGCTGCTGGCTGTGCTATTTCTTTCTATATAAGCCATCTATTTCTAGAACAGTAGAGAATTCCTTGATTTCCCTATTCAAGAAAGATGGGCGAAAAAATCCATGTGGATTCTGAGAGAGGAAAATGACTGAAGGATCAGATGGTATATCTTGTAATGGAAGGCTGCTAGAGCTCAAACTGATAGTTAAAAGGAAATGGCTCGTTCAGGAGCTAGATGTATCAGTGTGGGAAATGGAGCTTGCGAACAGGCTTTTTAATAAAGCATACAAGGAGGCAATAGCGCTCACTAGCTGGAGGCTAAAGCAAAGGAGCATCAACCCCAATGGGGAATGCATGTTCTCAATAGCGACTCCAAATGGAGCTTTCTTATACCAGAGCTGAATTTTCAGAATCGGCAGAAAATAGAAATGGAGATTATCTGCTTTCCTGAAGGGTATCTTCTGGTTCAAGGAGGCAGAGTTGTGTTATATAGCAAAGGAGGCCAGAAAAGACGGTCGTGGTGATCCTATTTAGCTTTCTTATCTACATATTTGTTAAGAGCATGGAGCTTTAACGCTGTTGTACAATGTAGAAATACCATCTCTACACATACACCTTCTGTTATGACTGAAGGAAAAGAGCTTTGGAACAAGGTAGGTGCAGGTATTAGAAGGTCGGAAGCTGTGCATGTGTCGTTAAAGCTCTACATGGTCTCCTACCCTCAAACTGAATATTATCCCCCCCATATGCTTTTCATTTTCTAGCCAAGAACACTCAATTTGCTTTACACTAGACTGATATTCTATATACTACACTGAGAGCTATGTAACTTACAGAAATGCAGATTTTAGCCTGTGCTGCTAACTATAACCCTCTGTATACTGGCTTCCATAATGCTCCTCTTATGATTGTCCAGTCACTAACTCAGTGCCTTAAATTGGCTGATAAAATACAAAATTTCTTCTGGTAGCTGTTTATGTGCCAGGGAAGTTGTTGAATCACTTGCTATGTGACCCAAAGTTACGGTTGGCTAGTTGGGTTGCTTTATACCTACCAGAGTTTGTGCGAAGTGACTTCATGGCGTGCGGAAGTGTGGTCCTCAAAGTGTTAGTGAGCACCGTTGGCTCCCTTCTGTAGTACCAGTGAGGTGTTTCCAAAGTGGAAGAAAGGTTTCAAGTTCCCCAGGTTTTGTGGTGGCGGAGGAGTGCCTGGAGGATCTCCTTGTCAGCCTGTGTCTGTCCTTCAGCAAGAGGGAAGTGGAGGAAAGGCCTGATACTGAGCAAGTTCTTCAAAGCACTTTTGGAGGGGGGAGGACTCCGTTAGGCCATGATGAGCTAGGCAGCGCTCTGGCAGAGCCTGTGGTTTGTTAGTACTGTTAATAGCCCTGGAAAAGGCAGATGTAAGCAAGCTTAGATGGCGTGTGTCATTTCTTTGAGGACTTTCTCCATGCTAGAATGCCTCTGGTGATGTGTTTCAAGCGAAATGCCCTGATTCCCCCCACGCTGTGACTGCTGCCTTGCATGCTAGCAAGAGCAGCACGGAGAGTGTGTGGGAGCGCCTCGTATTTGCAGTCGGACCTTTGCAAGGAGGCTGGAATAGCCACGCTGCAGAGAAGCCTTGGCTGGCATGTCTTGAATTTGCAAGCAGATGTTCCTTGGAGCTAGTGGTATCCCCAGTCCCTCCTGCTACCCTCTTGCATGCCCTTCTGCAGCACATGTAAGGCATGTAGTTTTTTATTCACTGCATAGTGTTGCTGGTATGTATATCAACAGCCTCTAGACTATTGCTCTGGAGAGTGGCATTTTAAGCTAAGGGATTCTTGACATGCTTCCAGCCTTATGCTTATTGGTGCCTCTTGCCAGTCTCATTCAGTTGGCCAGAGTGATCTTTAACCAAGCCAGGTTGGCCCTTTTAATTTAGGAGAGTTTGAGGTACTTCTGCCTTTGTTCAAAGTAGCCTAGGCAGCCCTTGAACTTTCTTCATAAGGAGCTTGATGCGCAGCCTGTGGCTGAATGAAGGGAAGGAAGAAATATCTCCTCCTCTGCAGAGTGGAGGAGGTGGAAGGTACCCGTGTATTCAGCCACCCCTTCATGGGGACTGTCATGCCCAAACTGATTGCCAGTATCAAGCAAGTGGGAGAGCCCTCTCTTGGCCTGTCTAGATTGAAAACTGTGGTCCCTGCCAGTGGGTTGCCACTACTTGTTGCCCACTTAGTTGGTGGGAAGGCGTGCATTCATTCCTAGTTTCTGAAGCTTCAGACTTGTTGCATACATAGCCCGTCTCCGATAGCCATGTAAGATCTGGGAGGCCCTGGAGCATGAGAAAGGGCATCTCTTCTGAGTGTGGCTGTTGCCGCCGCTTCAGTGAACGCTGGTACGTTTCATGTGAGGGCCTGGTGTGGTGCTCCAGAGGAGACACCCCTACAGTCTGTGGCATACATGCTAGCTGGGGTTGATTGAAGTAGTCAACTGTTATCAGGGCTGTGGAGGAATGCTCGGCTTTGCACTGTCACAGAGAAATGCGCTTATCACTTAAAAACGGAGCTGGTTCCTTGGGATTCATCCTCACTCTAATGATTCACTCAACTGAGTACACTGAAAATTAGATTTCAGTCTGATAAAGTCTGAACCTGTGCTGTCTGCATGGGAGATTACAGGGAGGCAGCAAAGGCAGTCCAGTGGCTGTGGCAGGAGAGTGAGAAGATGCGGATCGGGATCAGCACAGAAGGCTGCCAATATTTAGTGAAGCTCGGCTAGCAAAAAGGTTGGAGAGCCTTGTCAAAACTGTATCTTGCATTTGGGTTGGTGAAGTTGCTTGTCATCCTACTGCTTGAGAGATTTATTAGGTTAAGTTAGCTTTGCCTGTGCCTTGTATGAAACCTGAACTCTACTGAACTCAGGTTTCCAAGTCTGAACAAGTTCCTGCTATTTGAATAGCTGATAATTCATGTTCAGTTTTATAGTTGGTTTGAAGTGAGGCAGAACTGCCAGAGAAATTATTATAACTGAAAAGAAATGTAAATACAGACCAGCAACATTCACAAGGCCAACACACACGTTCATTTAGCAGGTATGGATTGTCAAAATCTGTTCAGTACTGCTGCGCCTTCACTCACATCACCTCTGCAGTTAAGGTTGTCTCCTTCCATTGTCATCGTGTCCTCTGTTAGTTTTCTCTTGTGTACTGGGTGTTCACCTTTGCCGTGCTGTCCTGAAATGCCTGTCAGCCTTCGGAAGAGGTTATTTTGTTTTAAAGGTGGTATTTCCTTTTATCATCCACTTTTGGCTGTCCTTTCTCAAAACAGAATCTGTCTTGTCTGTAGTTCTAGGTCTTATTTTATTTATGTATATAGGGCTGGAGCTTGTCCATAACATCAGTACAGTATCATATCTCATACTTTCAGATGCCGTTATCCATTGCATTCAAATTTTGGGGCCACCAAGAACATTCTCGCTTGAAATCTATAAATCATTAAACTGTTACAGGTCTTACAAAGCCCTAAACAATTAAGTGGTAGTCAACTGTATTCCTTCCAGGACCGACATTTTTCATGATTGATGTTGTGGCGCTGTGTTCTCCAGACTAGAAGGCAGGATGCGTGACTTTCCCTTAAGAGTTTGCAAGCCAGATGGAGCTGCTGTTGGGAAGATGAGATCATTACCCAGTCCAGAGACCAATATTTGTTCCCGTCTTGTCCAGGAGACTTAAGGCTGTCGCAGGAATTAAGCAGACTTCTGCAAGACATAATAACACGGTAACCATATGACTCTAGCCCAATTTAAGATAACAGTAATTTTAAACGTTTCTAACGTATTCCCTGCCGACTTGGGAATTGGCGGGAAAGGGAGGTGTTGTGTATAATGACTAAGTGTATCGGAGTCTCCTGGACCTGTGCTAGTGCTGTGAGAAAGAGGTTATGGGGTATGTAGTGTTGACAGGCCAAAGGCAGTCATTTCCCACGTCGTACTCAAGAGTATTTTCATAATTTTAAAACTCATTTTGGACCCAAAGCCTGTTAAAAACAGTAAAAAGGCTCTCTGGTTGCCTGTAGCAAATCTCGGAGGGAACAATTTGCTTAACTGACCCAGAATGTTCCCTGTATTAGTAGTAGTGTTAATAGTAATAAAAATATTATCTTGTGACCCTCAGTTCATATCCTCTCCAAATTTTAAGTCTTACAACTACTATTATACTCTAGTGAACCGATGTTATCTGTTCTTACGTAGACTGAATACTGGGCACCTGATCTTTCTTCAAATTTTTGAATTTTTTTTTTAAGTAACCTACCACTTGGTGCTCTGATTTTTTTTTTTTTTTTTTTTGTTAAGGCAACCAACATAGATGCCACTGAGTTTCATTTTTGCTATGAAGGTCATTTGGAAATTAGATTATAGTGCCACAGTTCTATGCCTGTAAGTACATTTTAGAATGAACCAAAAGATGAGTTGTTAACTTCATTTCTTGTGGGCTCTGACAAGCATTTTATAATGCTTTGTCATACTGGTTAAATGCCATCTATTTAAAAATATTCATATATTTATTTTCTTAGACTTGCAAGTACAGCATTTTATGTTAATATATTTCTTGAATAATGAGCTTTCAATAATGTATTTTCCAAGTTGGTACCTTTCAAGATACTGAATTAAAGGGCAGTCTTTATGTGAACGTGAATCTTGCTCTGAATGAACTTTCTTTTTTTTGTATAAATGGAAAGATAGGCAATGTGATTTCTTTTAAGAAGTAGTTCAGGTTTTTTGAATTACTTTGCTGCAAAAGTTATTCTAAAGAAAATGAATGCTTTGCAAAACACTTAAATGAAACATTTATGGGATCACTTTAAATATCTTGAGGTAATAATCCTGCAGAAATCTGATATAACCTCATCTTTATGAGTGTAAGCTAACAAGAGGGAGAAAACAAAAAATATTAGCACGTGGTCTTGCTTTGCTTGAGGGACTTGTGAGCTGATTGTATAGCATCACTAGGCATGCCCGAAATTAATTCATAAAACACTCGTCAGAATTCATGAACTAACATTAACACAACTTTTAAGTATTAGCTGATGAGACCAGAGGATTCTTATTTAATGATGCTTAACATATTCAAGATTGTAACTAATTAGAGTTAAAATAAGCAGTGTAGTGGCTCTACACATCACTGCTCTGGTAGCTCTAATACTGATCTTTTGACATACAGAGGCTTGACTCTGAATTCCTCAGCTGTCAGAAAGGGCAAGAAAGCATTCAAGACTATCCAGAGTACCATTATCTCATCTGTGATGATTATGTGAACTGAGTTAGAAGCAAGATGAAGCAAATCCAGCTTCTCTCCTATTGTAGCATAGAAGTGCCAGAGAAAAAAGTACTAGTTGTCATAAAGAAAGTCATGAGCAGCGTCTCTCTCATGGCTTCTGAGGTGCTTGCACATTAGCCTAAAAGTTTGGAAACATTGTTGGTTAAGCATTTAGATGCAGAAGTGCTTTGGATAGTCTTAAAAACTGAATATCTTGTGCAGCATCTAGGAAAACGGATACGCAGACCAAACGAATTGTTGGGCTTTGTAAACTGGAGAAAGGGGCTAAGTGAAGGGGTATCATGGTACAGGTTAAATGGCAGTCCTTCCACAATTTCTATTTTGATAGTAATGAATGGGTCTTTGAAAAGATAAAAGGTGTCGGGTGTGTTATTATGAAACCTACAGTGGGTTTCATGTAGTGCAGTCAAATCCTCGTGTAACCTGAAACTCCCTTGGTTCTGAAAGCTGCTGATAGATTAGATCTGTAATTAGACAAACCCCAACTTAATTTGCTATTGAGAGCAAACATATAATTTTAAGGAAAGCAGTAAATATTTCATCTGTTTCAAGTTTATGGTGTAACGACTTCCTGGTATGTCACTGCATATTGCACATCTGTAATATAAAATGGGAAATTAAATGTATGCTCCATTTATAGTAGGTGGTATTTTTGAATGGCAGAAACTTGCTGGTTAGCCAAAATGAGGAAAAATTGAAGATTGAATTAAATACGTGATGGAGAAACTGTGATTGTAGTTTTTCCAAGGGAAGATAAGAGGAGGTGTTACTCTGAATGTAATTGCAACATTCAAAATAAATTCCTAAAAGTCACTTAATTCATTCAAAATACAGAAGTGAAATTTAGCCCTTTTGTGCCAATGCACCGATATAGTCAAATATTACCAAATTCAGTTTATCACAAAAATGTTTTTTTAGTACCTGAAAAGCCAAGCTTCTCTTAAGCTTGCTGCAACCAGATAGACCATACAGTATATATGGATGCAGTAGGTGGGGAGAAAAATTGGTTTGGGGATGGCTTTTACTCTCTTTGGATTTGTATTGCCATCTGTTGGGAATGAGATCAAATCCGTTTGGCTCTGTAAACATCTAGTTGATATTAGTTCACGTTGGAAGCTGAATTTACAGGAAGTACCAAAACTGCTAAATATAGGAGTGGAGAAACTGAGGCTTCAACAGAAGCAGAAAGTTGATCCTGCTTCCTGGTCTTACCAGCAAGCCCTGCAGCAGCAATTTAGTTTTAGCAGTTGAGTTGTAGAAATCATACAGAGCAGCAAATACTGTCTTGTCGGGCAGTGCTGTGCTCTTCCTTTGGCTGGCCCTGGGGTGCTACTTCTGCAAACAAGGGGCTGCCACTGAGTTCCTGAGGGCAGGTAACCAGGAAACGTGGCCAGCCAGCTCCTGAGTTACCTGCTGGGGATGATGGAGGGGAAGGCGGGAGCAGAAAGGGACTCTGGCTGCCGAGATTGATTTAGTTAAGTTCCTGCATCACTTTTGCGGAGCAGTGACAAGTAATTGAGGGAGCTGATCAGCAAACCAGTTCTTGAGGCTCCTCTGAGAACTGCTTGCTAACTTGAACTCTGCTAGGTCAGATAGCTGGCTTCCGTACCTCCTAGAGAGCCGCCTGCGCTTCCCTGCTTTGCGACCTGTTTGTGCAAACGTAACTAGCGCTTTTGGGGTGCTCGAGCCTGGGACAGCTTGCTGGTGGACAAGGACTTTAGAGGGCAGTTGCTAGAGGAATCCTCTCTTCCATCTCTCAGGGCTGAAAATAAAATCTCGCCTTTATTCTCTTCATCTGATACCTGAAGTCTCCCTTTCCTCCGAGTTTTAAACAATATAAGAATCGGATCCAACAAAGCATGGACTACTCTTTAAAGACTGAGAATGTGTTTGATACCTCCTAGGGATTTTCTGAGGCCTAGTCTCTTGTTTCTGACATTAGAAACTGTGCGACGTGGGTAATGAAGATAATGAGTTCTGCGTTGCTTCCCCTTGGGTATGAGTTCTGCGTTGCTTCCCCTTGGGTATGAGTTAACGGTGTATAGTGTGGCCGTGCCGCACAGCTACAGCGGAGCTGCAAGGAGATAAATCAGCTGCAGGACTCCAGACAAGGACAAATCACGTACCATGCAGCAAGAGCCAATTGTGGTAAAACCACACATGCTTATGCTAACTGACATGTTGATGAATCCAGGTTACCTCTAGCAGCCCTGAATAGAGTCATGGTCGGTGTCATCTTAGTCAGCTTGGCTCTCGACAGCTCTGATCTGATGTGATTTGGTTCTGCAGCAGGTGGAACCCATAGGGGAAGGAGCCTGCTCTGGCTCAAGAGCAAGTCTTTTGGGCTTTGTAGGATCCCGAGGTCCCACCTGGGCAGTATGCTGTAAAATGTCAGGAAAAGGATGCATAAAAGCCGAGGAAAACATAAAAGTAGTCTACCTGTGAAAAAGGGAACAGAAGAGGGGTCTTGCAGTCTTCCATGAGGGAAGTTCCATTTCTGTGGGACAAATCTGCCTTTGCACTTAATTTACATTGTTTCCAAGCTAATGAGGGTTTGAAAAGTCGCTAGTAGAAAAGGATGAAATTCTTCATTAATATTTTAATATGCACATTAGATCTAAAACACTGAGAAGAAAACTTGCTAATTAATTTTGTTCAGCAGAAGTGAACTCAGTATTTCGGTTACTTACCCAAGTGTAAACCGGCATGGGGGTTGATCGAATGCTCTTTATGATGTACGTAATTTAATATTAATCTTATATAATTTCCTGACAGTTTTTTTCTATGAGAAAATAATAACCTTTCATGTGGATATCCTAGTGTAACCATCAAAGAGTAGGGGAAGGACATGAATTAAACTTAATGCTTACACAGCCAATACTGTATACTTGTAGCTGGAAAATGATCACTTTTGGTTTAGTCAAACTGTGAACCAACCTCTATGTAAATATTCTGTTTCCCCAGATGCTACAGCAAGCAAGCTAGATTTTTCTTATGGACTGATGACAGACATCACTGCAGCTATGACAAATTGGGGAAACCTACCTGGTGCGTTTAATTAACATCCAAGCTGGAATTAAGGTGAGAAAGCGTTACAGCAACTTGAAATGTTATATTTCTTTAAAAAACAAAACAAAAAAACCCACCTTTACAGTAAGTTTGGGAGGCCTGTGTGGCCTATTTCTGCTATGATCTCTTCCTAGTAGAAAGCTTGCTATGGCTTTTTAGAAAGTTAAGATCCCCTGCTTTAGGAGGGAGCCTGAGGCCCTTTCTCTTATTTTGTTTAGGTCTTAGGCAAATGTCTGTAATCTGTAATGTAGGGAGCAACTGAGAAGATGAAAATCAAGGGAGGACTTCAGGGTTTGGCCTGTTTGGTGAGAAACTTAGCAGGACACTGAGGATGACATTCGCGTGAGAACATTGTGTGAAATACTGGTTGCACTAGGTAATACATGACAGCACAAAGCAATTTGTGAAATATTTTCTGATGTTGGGTAACTTTTTGTTGGCATAACGAAATTGTTTCTTTTGTGGAAAGTGCATTCACAAAATTTGAACTGAAATGTTTTTCACAAGGACTTTTAAAAAAAACCTAGATCCTTTCTTTTTTTCCCCCACCTTTAACTGCATGGCTCTTTGGATTAAAACTTTGACTGCTACTCAAAGCAGTAGCTTTGGAGCCTCAAGGCCTTTTATTGATTTCACTAAAATGAAATGTTTTAAGTTTCAGATCAAATCAAGTATTGTGTTTGAACCTCTGCCCCCCAAATACTATTTTGCTTTCTGCAAAGACTGTTTTTTATTATTATAATAGAACCTGACTTCTCAGTGAACCAAAAACTATCATTTACTCAGCTCTCTTAGTATCTTCTTCCTTTCATTTCTATGATGATAGCTTCCTCTTTCTTGCTGGATACAAACCAAAATTTTGGTTATGCTTTCACATTTTGGAGCTGAATTTTAGTTAAATCTGATTCTTGCCAAACTGAAAACTTCTAGTGACTTCAGTGGACTCTGTACCCTTTGGGGATTAGCAGCTCAAGACGCAGCAGTTCTTGGTTCAAATTTCCTGACAAATAACCAGGAATCATTGTAATCAGTTCTACATCTGGGCACTACTAGATGCAGTAGCAAATTAAAAGATATATAGCAGTCTACATTAAAAACAAAGCAAATCAGATTTGCCTGTAAAAGTTAGTCACCAGACTTGCCCTTATTCGTAGTGGTAGCGGATGTTTACTTCCTGCATATATTTTAGAAAATCGTGGTCGGAATTAATAGTATATTTCTGTACTGGTATTTTTAGTGTTGCCACTTTGTTTATGTGCTCTGTTCTCTCACTTCTCATCTCTGTTACTTTTTCAGGTATTAGTGGTCTTTGGCAGAGGTTTTGCCCCTTTCAGCCTTTGGAAAATGTCAATATGTTTGGGTTCTCCCATAATCTCATATAAAAGAGAGCCTAACAGTAGGGAGTTCAGAAACTCCGTGTAGGGCAGGCACTTGCGTGTTGCAGTTTGTTGCAGAGTTGAGTAACATCAGTGAAGGTACCAGCTGGGAGATAGCTGCGCAGCAGCTTCTGGTGGGGCATAATCTTGCGCTCTTACTGGTGCCGAAAGTGCTGCCGTACTCTGCTGTGTTCAGTGCACATGAAGCAGGATGGCAGCAGTAGCACGAAATTGAGACAAGCTGATAAACAGTGCTATTTCACCAAATTACTGGCGAAGGCTGCTTGTTGCTTAAGGGCTTGGTTTGCAAGGTGGTAAGCATTTTGGCCAGCATCTGGCAAAATACTTAAACCTTTTCTGTCATTATTAGGTCAGTAGTAAACATTGAGACTTCATTCAAGACTATGACTTTAGTTGAGTGTGCACTTTCATGTTTTGTGATCACACTGAGCTCTAAGTGAGTGCAGGAGGAGCAAACACTGTTTTATCATTTCAGTAATAGTTGTAGAGTGTTAATTTAAAACATGTAATCCAAAGTTTCAGGTAGTCTGGCATGTTCTGAAGCAACCTCTACGCACCTTTAGTTAAATATGTTATAAAATCCTGCTTAAAGCAAAAGCACACTTAGGACAAAATACTGGAACTACTTGGAATGATTTCATTATAGAGAATCACCTGTGAAGTTGCTGTATTGCCTAAAGCATCGTCAAATCGTACATGACAGTCAGTCATTTCAAAGCACGATAAACCTCATCTACTGAGGGAAGCAAAGTTATCTACAGAGAAGGCTAGCCTTTGTGGTTTAGTGCCTTTCTTCATTTTTTTCAGACGTGACTTTAAAGCTAAAATATGCAAAATATTATATGTTTCTGTCCCATCATGAAATATGAAAGCATCGTTTGCTAAATGCTAATGATATTTGGTGCATCCATATTTTGACTTTTTTAAAGCATGCTTACTGTGAAAATTCCATACATGTTCTATGGATTGTAGATGGTAGAGCATAAAAGAGTAAAGGCATTTTTGTTTTCTCTAGTTTAAGGAAAGAATATTATTTAACATATTTGGGCAGTATGTGACCACTTGTCACTCCATTTAAGTGTGTGCATGCACCTAAGTTTATATCTCTGAATGACACGGAAATCTTTCCTGTAGTTAAATATGCCAAAGAAAAAAGTGTGCTATGTATCAGTTATTTAGATGAAAAAGAGAAGTTGATGTTAGGGAACTATGATAGAAAGTTAATGCCATCTGCTTACCCTTCAGATAGAAATTCATTTGGACAAAGCAGTCCAAGGAGGGTTTAATTCTTTGGTGCTAGCTTTTTTTTGTTAGAACTGCCTGCGTTGTTTAGAGATGCAATATTGCCATAATAACTACTGAAATCAGTTTTTCAATGTGTACGTATGCAGAATTTCAACTGAAATCGATGGGACGTTTTTGTGCTAAGGTCTTGAAGTATAAAGGCAGTTCACTGAAAATTAAGCTTTTCTCTATGAATGTTTTTGCTTTGATTATCCTTCCCTGTTTCAGTGGTCCCTGGAGGTGGTAGGGGGCATTCCACAGATGAGATGGCTATTATTATTCCAACAACGTAACCTTGCTATTTGGCACTGTAGCTTTTTTTTTTTTTTTTGGGGGGGGGGGCAGAAGAACAAAAAACCTTAAAAAACCTTAAAAAAAAAAAAAAAAGAATACAGTTCCCTCTGAAACTGAGAAGGATTTTCCTTAGAGCCTAAGGTTGTCCTCATACTGTTATCATCGATGTGTCCCCCCTATATTTGGACATAAGATATTTGCCTAAAGATTTACAGCTACCAGTATCCATTATAATGTCCCATTTTAGAGCCACAAATAGTCTTTGTGTAGTAGGTCAGCTGGCTCAACTTATTTTAAAGATCTCCATTGTTAAAAAAAACTACCTGAAATAACTAAAACAATGAAACTGCCTCTGTTTTTCTTTGCTAGTCATGTAGTAGTGACAGAAAATGCATGCAGTAGAAAACCAGTATTCTGATATCTACACTGTATCTATTATGTCCATGTTGTTTGCCTTCTAGCTACGCTTTATATGTGGACTTTCAGCTTTTCCAGAGGATTACTTCTCTCCTTCCTCCTGATTTTTCTTGGGCTTCTGGCACTCTTTACGTCTCCTTGATTCTTTCGTGTAGAATCCAGCAACAGAGAATGAATGAAGCCTTTTCTAGCTTTTCTGTTGAGGACTGGAGGTCTGTCTTTTGGCAAATCCCCATTTTTTTTTTCCCCTCCCACAAACAATGTTATATGGAGAATGGTTACAATCAATGTCCAGTAAAGCCATTCTGCTCCAATTACTATGTTCTGCAGTCATTTTCAAATACTTAAACCATGTGTAAATACATATGTTTGTATGTGTGTAGATATATATACATGCAGATATGTATGTCTGTGTGTCCTTTTAAGGAAAGGAACAGCAAACTGAAGTGCGAGGCTTTGGTTTTATACTTAATGTGATAATTACCTTAATGGGATTATTTGGCGAAGCGCTCACATGTGGCCCTCTAGGATGGGATTCAGTTGCCTAAACACAGGCATCTGGAGTCATTTGAGAAGCTCTGAATTATTCTGTCTGGCCTCCAGCCACTGCAGGTCTCCTAGCCTTGCCTCATACCTGCCAGCCTTGCAGAGATGTCTGAATACAGCCTCTGAAACGGCACTGGGAGAGCTGTGCTAGGCAGGCGAATTTAGCCCCTGAAGTCTGATCCCATCCCCAAAGGAACGTAGGCGAAACACCAGTGATTTCAGTAATGCAGGGTAAAGCTCAGAGCTGTTTATGAAGTTCGCGTTTATACATGTACTGAGGAGGTTTGTGCTGTTCAAATGGAAGGAAGGGCGTTTTGCTGCTTGGTATATTTACTCGGGTTGGTTTCAAAGAATCTCGTAACTCCTAATGCGGCGTAGAAAAGCTGTTTGTAAGAACACAGTGTCAGATGAGAGAAATACTTCATATAGCCCTCTGTAGGCAAATACTTACTCGCGTGTCGACTCTTGGCGTTAGCTGAAGCGCGTACAGCCTTGGCGTTGTGTTTGCGTTCCCTCGGGTGGCTGCCAGGCTTCCCTTTCAGCTTTTGGCCTTTCGGAGCCGCTGGAGGGTGACGATGCAGTGTAGCGAAAGGCAGGGACGATCAGGAAACCAGCTCCCGTGCTGGTACAGGCTCACGCCGTGGCCTACCAGAGTCCACCTGTGGGGCAGGGAGCTGAATGCCCGGCTCCCGTGGCGTGGATAGCAACTCAGAGGTCTCGTCCTTTATCTGGCACGGCGAGGGAGAGCAGGGCCCTATGTGAAAGCATGCGAGTCTTGGCTTCGCTCCACCACAGTGCTGGCAACGTACCTGGAGTTAGCAAGAGCGCTGCTGCACCATATGTCCTTCGCACATAACACAGAAGGAACCAGAAGGCAGAGTGTGACTGAATCTCCTCCTTGGGCAGTGCCTGACGCGCTACCCTCTATACAGAGCGTGCAGCAACGTCTCCCGTAGTCGGGACGCTGGTCCCCCGTGAGTTGCGCGAGATTCTGCCGATCAGCCCTAAAGCAGTTGGGCTTCATCCCTAACTCCTCTTCCTGTGGCTGCTTTTGTTTGGTTTCTGTGAATAAACCCAGTTTTTGCTTCCTTCAGTGCCTGCTTGCTTTGCTTCATTAAGCAGATAGAATAAAATAAGTAACTGCATCTACTTCTGTTTTACGCTACTTTGAGCAACAGCTCCTCGAGGACGCTGTGCCTCGCGCTGGGGTTGAGCAGGGTGCGGCTGAACACAGAGGGCTTTCGCCTGCTGCCTCTGCTCTGGTGCCTCGCAGCTCCTCAGCTGGAGTGGGAGATGTGGCCCAGAGTGTTTTCTAACTATGGCTTCTTGCGGAGCTGCATTTGCTGACACAGCTCACAAATTCCCCCTGAAAGAGAGGCCCTGTTTCTGCGTGAGACAATGAAACAGTATTTAATGTGACCACAGCTTGGATAAGCTTGGTCATAGCTTGAGGACCTAGCTGTAGACTGAAATAAATAGCCTGCGTTGCAGGTTTCCATGATCTGTTGGAGCGACATGTAGAAAAAGCAAACTGCTTTGATGAGAGCTCGTGAATAGGATATGCTTAGGCAGACTTAGCCTGTTTTTAGCAGTTTAAACATACTACTAGTGCTGCCAGGCTGTCATTAGAAGGCACTCACGGGGTTCAGGACAGAGCCAGTGGGAATAAATTGGCTTTCCGTCTCCTGAAGCTGCGAGCGTGGGGCTGTGTCAGCTTGTTTGGCAGCGTCTCGTTACCCGTTCAGGGCTGTACTCTGACCTCAGGTGCTGGGCAGCAGGAGAGCTCAAACCTAGAAAAATGTGTTTTGCTGTGAAAAGAAGGAAATAACTCAAAACCTCATGCACCAGTCAGTAAACTGGGCACTATAATAAAGCCTACGAGGGAGGAGAAAAGAGAGCCAGACTTTTGAGGCTTCCGATACCAGTTATATATATTATATGCAATTGTTATGGAATGGAGGTGTTAATTCAAAGAACATTATTAATAGACTTATGCTGAGGAAAGGCCAGTGCTATTCTCAGAAGTATTAATAGGGTTTTCTATTAATAAAAATGAGGAAGCGGTTTACAGTAATAGTACTTTCATAATAATAGCATGATGAAAGATAATAGTATCTGTTGTCGTAAGTGTCGTTTCACTCAGCGAGCTCAGTGAATGTAACAGTAGAAGACAGTGAAATTCCACAATTATAATGAGATGCCCCAGTATCAGCTGTCAACGGGCCAGGTTCTGCCTGGAAGCCGTATTGTTGCTGTTCAGTGTAGGGAAATTATAACCAAAGACACTGGAAGGAAACTCATGAACTCCCTTTTGGGACGGGTGCCAAGTTACTTTAAAAAGCTCTTATGCTGTGTCGAGGTGTCAGGGGAAAATGTTGGCCCACCCTTCCTTTCTGGGATGTGCTGTCACAAACATGCAGGTTTTCATCATGTTACTTCCTTCTGCCTTTTGTAGCTAAAAACTTGAAAAAGTTTTGCACAGACATCTTAAGTAATGTAGGGGCAGGCACCAAATGAGAATGGAGGTGGAAGCATGTGAAGGCATCTGAAACAGGAGGAGGAATGGAAAAAGGAAGCCAGTGTTCACTGAAACACTCCAGTTTAAGGCTAATGTAAAAAGTGCCAGGTTCATAAAACTGCAAAGTGATATTAGCGTAAGCTCGGCCCAAGTTTGTCCTATAGTTTTGAAGGTCTGATATTTTAATGGTATGGCTATGAAAAACTGCAGCTCCCAAGTCACGCTTGCAGAAATTGGTGTGTGAACATATGCACTATCCAAAAAAAGTCCTTGCTTATGTACTTTAAATCAGTTTGCCGAATGGAATAAGCTGTAACAGCAAGAGATACAAGTGAATATAAGAACAGCTAATATAAGTAATGAAAGTTGCTTCTCTGCTAGGATTTTTTTTTCTAAAGATAGCTGTATCGGTATACAAGTATCAGCAAACAATTCTAAGAAAAGATTCTCTGGAGAAGAAGGGTTGGCACAGTTCCCTGTGTGGTTGTAGTAGGGATGCATAGTACCTATACTATTTTTTTTTTGGTACACCTCCCACCTAAGTGTTGACCAGAATAGACACTAGGCAAAAACCCTCTTCTCTGTATTGATATGATCCATGTGAAAAATACAAAGAAGGACAAGACAGACTTTACAGTGCTTGGAAGTATGTCATAAGATGAGAGAAAATAAAATTTTATAGCCTAGAAAAGGGAAAACCCAGGGGGCATATGATGATAGCTTATAAAATGTCTTCAAAGTAACAGTACAAATAAAAGAAGAAAATTTCCTTGGCCCAAAGAAGAAGAGCGAGCAATAGCTTAGGATTTAAGGAGGAGAAGTTTGGGCTCCAAGTATTCTAGCAATGCAACTGAGCAACAAAAAAGGCTGACGGGGAGGCTGAGGAACTAGAAATACTAAAGGAAAAGATAAGACTGTTGAGAACTGCTCATGGCATCATCGTGTAAAATCTAGTGTGACCAACTGGGTGTTTTCTGGCTCTGTTTCCTTTGAGGCATATTCTTCTACTTCCTCCGCAGCTACAGAAAAAGCTTGTCTGCTGTGGGACTGTTGCGATGGTATCTGGGTGGAAGCATGTAGGAGTCACTTTATCTATTTATGTTCAGGTTTTACGCATATAACATTAATAGAGGTGGTTGGGTAAAGCTCAGTGCTTCTTGCTGTGTGTCAAGCATTTAGCTGCAGGCTTGTCTACCTTAAAGGCGGGGAGGGGGAAGAGAAGTATTTCTGAAAAAACCTAAATCTCTGCTCTCTAAAACTAAGTTGTTAAAGTACAATGTGAAGGTGTCTGGTGTAGCAGGAAAGAGAAGAACATCCTGAATTACTTAAGTAGCTCCTGTATGTACATACTAAGTAGCTTCTTGTATGTACATATTTACATGAAGTATTGCAGTAGTGTTTTTGAGCCGTATTTCTTACTCACTAGATTGAATTCCACCAAAGCAGAATACAGTGACATGATTGTAGATAGGACGTGGCGCTACATCCAAAATCACCTCTTTGATTTTAAATTATGTCTTGGCAGAAAGCAAGTTATGGTGTGGTAAGATACTTTTCACCGCCTGAAATACAGGGGTATTTACCCTAGCCTGGGTATACCTAGCAGAGCCTGTCTGTTATTCCAAACTGGCAGATGTTCCCGGGATGTGAGCAATATGACAACACCAATAGGCTGAGTGTCCTAAAGCATTTTACCCGAAACAAATATATAGCTCGTGTGTATTCTCCAGGCAATGGCAGTTTCCAACAGTGGAAATTACAGTGGGGAAAAAGCCTGCCTCCCATTTCAAAATAACAAAGCCACACCTCCTCCAGACTTCTTCCAGCCTCCTTTTGAGGAGCAACCCGTATGCTAACATTAGTATAGTGGGTGGTTCTGTTCAAGTGAACAGTTTACTGCGTTGCCATTTTTTTCAACACAGTGAGTTATATTTGCATAATGCTTGACTAACTTACTATCAAAATATTAGCTTGATATGACTCCGTACTGTATAAGTGGCTTACTACTGTATCTGTCTAGCGCAGCAGTATAATGAAAGTACTGACGGCAAGTTCTATCTCATATTGGCATTGTGCTACGCTAATACAATGGGACAGAAATTTGCTAAGACACTGTAAGGTATTAAAATATGAATATTTAATATTAACATAGAGAATATGAATGTTAATCTTGTCCATTGTAGTTGCTACATGCTGCCTTGGGGCATTAGGAAATAGTGTATTTCTGATTAATCCAGGACCCATTCCACATAAGCACATGTGCATAGTCCTGATAAGGTGAAAAAGTATGTCTTTCCATGTAAACATACTAGGAGTCCAAACTATAGAGTTATTGATAGCTTTGAGACTTTGATACTAACTCATTGACTTTTCTAATTGTGTGAAGAATAAATCTCTCCTTATTGACTCCACTGGAATTTATTGGCAATTTCTAGAACACTTTAAAAGTCTGTAAATCTGCGTTGTTGGTTGTGGCCGTGTTTTTCCTTCATAGAGAGGCCAGCCTGTACTTTGTCCTTTAAAACAGCACAACCAAGCAATACTTTTTGGATGTCAGCCTCCTCGAAGTGTAGGGCTGTTCTAATCTGAGATTTTGGCGTGGGAATGGCTGTTGCTGGTGGGGAGAATTTCTTCAAGTGTTCTGGCAAGAAGGTCGCCCTGTGAAGCCTCTTAGCACTTCTGCAGGAACCGTGTGAAACTCCGATTAGCACCAAGGATCAGCAGACATCACTTTTCAGTGTGTTTTGCCTACCAAGTAGCCACAGTGAGGCAAATGGAAAGCAAAGCTGAATTTGTATCCCTACCAAATTTAATCTGTAAGGGGAGTTGCGAATGCTTTGCTGCTGCAAAACGGTAAGTTCTACAAAGTTGAAGTGATTCAAAAACATTTACCGCTTTCCAATCCTCCAGACCCGGTCATGGGCCAGTTCATCCCCCATTTAGAGCAGCGCAAGGACTCTTCCAGTAAGTGGGACTTGGAGAGGACGTGTGCGCTCAAGACTTTTCTCAGCTCTGTCCACGGACTTGCTCTTTGCTATGTTTTTAGTTAGACTGGCTTTCTAGCTGTCATGGTTTTCTGGCTGACAGAGGAGCAAAGATCTAGCCTGGGTACTATGTAGTATGAAGAACTAGCAAGAAGACTCTAAACGTCCAAGGGCAGAAACCCTTTCGGAATGTTTCATCCTTTCTAGGTAAGAGGGATATAACTTTATTTCATGGAGTCGCCTAATTTTTTCTCAAAGGCCTGAAAAAATTGGTAGAATATTTAATACCTTTCTGAATGTGCCTAGAAAATGGTACATGTTCGAAAAAGTTTCTGTAAAACTGTTTGCAGATTTGGGACTGAGATTAGCACTGACACCCACTGTAGCTGTGTATTAGCCACAGGATTAAAACTTCATCTCTTTTACATGTTTCCAAGGCAGCATTTCATGCAGAAACTCAGCACTTAGTGTTTTTCTCTGCAAACTAGCCAGCTGCTCTGAATTTCTAGTTATTTTGGTGAAGCAGCATACTGTGTCAGCTGAGATGTTTAAGATGAAGTTAGCCAAATAGTTTGGGGTGAGAAATTGTAGATGCCATATGGAAATTATATTTGTATTATCATAGAATGCATAGTTTTAATAATGAAATGCAGATATATCGTGAAACTGGTACATGTATAGATACACGAAACAGGATGCATATATACCAAGCTGTTTAATACAAAGTGATTTGTACATATGTATAATTAACATGAACACAAAAGGGCTCATGTGCAGTTAATATAAATACTAACTACAGAAGATGATGCGTATATGAAGCTCTTGTTTGTTTAGTACTGTGCCAGGCATAAATTATTTGAAATCTGATTGGCTTCTGAGTACCTCTGTGGGGAAAAACAGTTTAATAATAATAATGGTCTTTGACCGCCTTGAGAAAGTACTTGTCTCAAAGTAGTTCACAGTGAGAATTGAAGTGAAATCAGCAATGATAAGATCACCAGCTGGAATCTTCTGCTGCAATGGCAAAATTGAACATAACCAAGTTCAAAAGATGACCAGAGATGACTGAAAAAGGAGATTGTGAAGTTGGCAGCAGTAGCAACATTTTGATCAGCAGAGCATGCCGTGGCTTTGAAAGTTAAAAGGAGTAAATTAATAAAGAATATTTGATAAACAGCAAAAGGGAATTAATGTTGTCTTTTTTAAGAACAAGTAACATAGCTGTGACCTTATGTTGGTAAAAAGGATTGAACACTAGAGAGAGAGAGAGAAATTTAATTGACTTAGAGGCTAATTAGCACATGTATAAGCGAACCTGGAAGGTAACCTGGAAAGCTGGGAGACCAGTAGACATGATTGCAGAGAGGAGCCATCACTTGCAAAGTGTTAAAACTACTGATGCTATTTTACTGAGGTAACAAAGGCATTAAAAAAAAAATTAAGGATGTATATTGATATGTAATCTTGTATCTTTTTAAAGATTAGTAATTCAAAAACGTTTGATTTCTGTCTAACAGAGTTCATGAACATTTGTCCTTCATGGAAGACATGAGGCAGCAACAGCGTTGTAGGAAATCTGGGAAGGAAATCAGGCAGGTGGTTCTTCAGGGATGTGTCTCCTTTATTCACGAAGTTGCAAAGAGAAACTAGTGAGCGAACCTGTCAGCCTGAAGAGCCAGAAGTTGTATTTTGTTCATATGGAAATACTAATGGGGCCTGAGTCTAAGTCTTATCTTTGTAGACTCTCCTGAGGAAGAGAGGCATAAATTTAGGATGTATTATTAGATGCATCTATTGGAAAGAAGTGATGGTGGAGTCGAGGGAGGCGTATTCTCTCTCGGACTCAAAGGATGTGAGGATGAGATGGAGACACAAGGTGCTATGAACTATCACAGATGTTGGTTTAAAGGATTAGAAAACACACAAGAAATGCTTGGAGAGTCTGAATGCATAAAATTCCAAAATTGTGGGGAAGGGGGGAAAAGAAAGGAATGGGACTGAAGTTTTCTTAAGGCACTGATCAGAGCGCCTCTGCCTGTGGGTTGGGACATGAGAGTGACTAGAAACGATGGACCACTCGTCTTTTCTCTTACTTGTCAGGTTAACCTCCTCCTCCCCCCACCCCCAGGCTCTTACTGCCAAGTGATTTTTCAATGCATTTTAAAATTTGAAGACATGAAAGTCAGAGAACTTTGAAGTTCTCTGTCAAATTTGTGTTGAATTCATTAAAGAAAAAATAGGCTTTGAAACGCATTATTTCAAAATATAGTGTTTTGTTTTTTCTTTTCAGAATTCCCATTTTGTTTCACAAGTTGCCTATATATAATTTTAAATTTGCATAGAGAAAGATCAAGCAAAGTTAAGGATAGTGGTAATATAATCAAAATATTGTGGGGCAATCAAGTTATTACCTGTTAGCTGATTGACTGGGACTGTATGCTCACTTTTAACTTAGTCTAATTGGAAGGCGATGTAGTCTCAGTTACATTTCAGTGGAAAACATTTAAGCTAAATTGGATTTCACTGTGACTGAGAAAGGCTAAGAAGATATGCAAAGGCAAATACTGATAGGCTCAGCCAATGAAATGGGTATAACTCAGTCACGTGCCTAAGCCCAAATAAAATGTCTTGTATTCAGTAGCAGGACAGAAGCTTTTTTGATAAGTTGATTTAAAAAATATATATATTTTTTTGCACACTAACACTTACTACAAAATAGAGATGAATTTAGTACGCCTCTAGTTATTTCTAATGATTTCTGCTTACTGTACAATTGTATGAAGCCTCGGAAGAGATGAGCAATTTTTCAGGTATTTACTAGTGCAGTGGAGGTGCGCATAATTTTTTGGGATATTTTAAAATGAATGTTTTATTTAGAAAATTACATTCTTCAAAACTGTCTGTACAGGAGCAAGTCAAGTCTCAGATTTAATAACATGTAGCTTGTCTCATTAGAACAAAAATATTCTAGTAGTTGGGAGTGACTGTAGGTGATAAGATACTGTCTAAATCTTTTTCTTTTCTCCTTAACAAAACAAAACAAAAACCCTGTAGCCAGAAAAGAAGCAGCTTTCCCAGAAAGCTGCCTGCTGGTGTGGGACACTTGGCAAGTTTCTCACACCAGTAAATGGGTACCACTGCGAATTCAGTATCATTGCTGTAACAACCCCTCTAGCTCCACAGCCTCCTCTCCAGGGAGTCACTTAGTCGCTGCAGAGTCTTGCTCCCTTTTTTTTTTTTTTTTTTTCCCCCATTTCAAAACTATGAAAACTGTCCTACTCTCAGGTCCGTCTGGAGTAGCACTTCTAGCCTTCGGCTCTGTTTTAAGCTAGTCACCACGGCTTAAGTGTGGTATATATGTTGCTCTGGGACTAGCCAAACAGATAAGGACTCAGGGAGGGGGAAAAACAATTTCCTGCCTTTTAGTTCCCTCAGCGCCAACCAAATTCACAAGTAACCTAACCTCTAGTATAAAATTTCTAGAAATGTTACTTTTTCACATTAGGTGGCTAGCTATCATTCAGACCTCAGCAATCTCTTGATACCCAGCCTGTAGTTTTTTTCAGTATACTTGGTAATTATCCTGCAAAAATTGACCTGCACTCTGGGTGGCAATCTGTTTCCCCAACTTTAAGCAATAGTTAAAAATATCTGCAAAGGTCAACAGGTATTTTTGCTGTTTTTTCAATATACATCTTTAATAAATGTGTTTAATATGTCTTTTCACAGCATTTTTGGGGTAAGTGAAGAAAAGGCAGGCCTTGAAGTTAATATTCAGGCAGACTCTGAAATTAATATTTAAACAGAACGCCACACCTGTGGGGAGGAAATACATGGAAGTGATGGGCAATTGCAGCTGAGCTAAGCTGAGAGACGCGGCTCGGGCAAGCGGCCTAGTGCTTCTCTGAATGCTGGGCTAGCCCTGGATTTCCAGGCTCTTACCTACCCTCCAGCTCCGTTTTTTCCGTGATCCACTCTTATGCCGAGAGACAGAGCTGCTGGCACAAATGCAGCTCTTTTCTCATGGTAGTTCACCTGTTCTCTGTTTCAGTACTCATAGACTTTGTGAACAGATGATTCTTCATCAGATAAATATCCCTATATGGTTTTCTCTGAGTGTTTTTTTTTTTTTTTGCCTTGTTTTGGTCAGATGAGTTTGGCAAGCAGATATTCTTGCATGTGTGGCAGTTCCCACCTCCCTTCTGCCCCTTCCACTTCATTGGCACTTTTCCCATAATAATAGAGATATTGTGTTGCTGTTGGAGCAACAATCTAAAGGAAAAAAAATCCACGCTACTGGTGCTGATTTTGATTTGGGGTTGCTTGGTTTTGAGGTGTGCGTCTTTGTTCTCTGCTTCGTTCCTTTCAGTCTTTCACACTGACACAGCTTGCTGCAGATGTTGCCTCTAGGGCTCATTCCTTAATCGTTCCACACTTGAAGTTTTACCTTGTGCATCTACTGCTGTATGAAGCTTATTTTGGACTCGATGTTTTTATAGTTACGGTTGTTAGTGATATTTTCTTTAACTTTATAAGGCGTGTATTCAGCTGGTATGAATTAATATAACGCGTCTGACTTCCATGGATCTGTACAAGTTCCTACAACCACACATTTGGCCTAATGTTTCTTTGGCTTGGGACATGTTCCTCTGAGAATTCTTTAATTAACACCAAATTTTCATGAACCATTTCTCCTCCTCCTCCTGTTAATTGCTACTGCTGTGGTGCATGCAGGCAAGGAACATATCTGTGACTGGAGTCTTGTTCTGGATGACCTCAAACTTAAGTTTTGCTTTTTACACGGGACAAAGTATTGCAGGTGAAGAAAGATGCAGAGTCTTTTCAAACATGTCTCATTTATCATTGTAGCTTGTGTTGCCATATGGTTTTTATTTTTATTCTCACTTTCCAATAGTCTGATTATCCACCCCTAGTTAACCATTATAACGTTGTTAAATGAAGACAATAGAAATCATGGCGAATCTGGAAGCAATTAAGAGTAAAGGAGAAGAGAGTTGATCCATTTATTCTACCTTTTTGCATCTTTGTGCTTTAATGTTTCTAACATTTTGAAGTCTGTTGAAAAAGGCGTGTTAACCATTCTCTTTTTGACTATTGCACATGAGATGGCTTAACTAATAGCAACTCAATTCCTAAGTGTTTGTTTAGTGATTCAGTTCTGTAGTTAGCAGTTTGTTTTCTAAGATGAGTTCTTAACATATCAGGTGAGTAGTAATGTCAGTTCCATAGGCAAATCTGAACTCTCCTTCTGCCCATAAAGTATGTATCACCAAAGAGCTAGGGTGTTGCACATATGGAATGTCTGACCTGACCAACTTCTTGTTAAATTGCATGAGTGTTTGTTTTTTAATCATTTGCTGATCTGAGTTTATCCAATTCAGTCATCAAGTTTATTCTCTTCTTTTTAGTGGTTGCATATACTTATACTTGCGTATGAGTCGCTTGTTGCTAATAATGAGATGTGTGCAGTACAGAGATGGATGCTTTTAGAATTGTTCTTTAGAAGTGGATGATTCTCAGCTGTGTTATTTAAACTTACCCTAATCCTTGCAGTACTTATCTTTCGGTTTAGTGTTATTTCAAAAACCCGTCACTGCACGCTGAGAAAGAAAACCTTAAGAGGTAAACTGTTTTGATGTTGCAAGAGATTGATGCTATTCTAACATATAAAACTTGGAAAATCCTGATTAAGTGATCTGATGTGTTTAGAAATGACTTGAAGTTTATGTGGAAATAGAATTTTTTTAATGTGCAATTCAGTGTACTTTTGACCTTTTCTTGTTGATTTGGAGTGATACCATCGTTTGAACTGGTTTTACTGGGGGGATTGTATGGACCAGCATCTCTACTGCAGTTTAGCAAATGCTGCTTCTTGCAGAGCAGTAGTCCCTGTGTTACTAGGTTCTTAGGTACTTCCACTACAAGCTACTTCTGTCTTCAGGTAGGAAGAAAGCAACAGCGATTAGAGCTAGAAAAGACCCATTAGGTCATTCCCTTTTTTCCGTTTTGCCAGAGTGGGATTGTTCCCTACTGTAAGTAAGAGTGTTTTACCAGCTTGCTTTGCCTTATGGCAAAGCTGTCACCGTCTCTCTTGGTATCTCGCTCTGATAAAGGGTGGAGAGCAAGTATAAAAAGCCTGTGGACTTTGTGGAATTGGAGGACCAAATCACAGCTAAGGAGTAAGGTCTGCCATGTAAGAGAAGGCAGGTAACTGCCAGGTACTCCTAAAGAGGAAGCTCAGAGTAAGGTGTCAGTGAGACAAAGCATCTTGTACAATAGGTCAAAACCCTGCTTTTCTGTTTTATAGGCCCCTAGTGTTTTTTCAGTTGAAACCACTGTCACTGTAAAATGAAGGTTCAGGTTCGTGGAGACATTTAACGAGTTCATATCAGGTTTGTCAAACTGTCAGCAAGGGAAAAGGGAAGCGTTAAAAACCCCTCCGTGCTTGGTTTCAACCTTTTCAAAACAAAATGGTATCATCTCAATTGAAAAACAAGGCTTCTTTTCACAATTCATCTGTTTCAAGTAAAAATGAAATAAAGGCTTAAAAAAGAAAAGCTTAGGAACAAAATGGAGCTCTCGATTTAACCCAAAACACATTTTCAACTGTTGGTTGTGGAACTGGGTTCAAACAGGACGATTGACTGTTCACACAGCTCTGGTATAAAGACCAACTTCAGTAGGGGGTTGTATTGCAGAGCCAATGATGCAAGGTCTCTCTGCTTCCCTCCCCCCAGACACAGTTGATGTATTCCATAGCTTCAGTCTGCCTAAGCCGTGAGCCGTAGGGTTGCTTCTCGCTCACGTGAGGAAGCCTGCAGATGCTTCACTGTAGAGATTTACAGCCACCTTAAACGTCCTCTATTAAGTCCGTGCATGATGCTAACAAAACCACATAAAATGACTCTAAGCTTTAGTGAAAAAATAAATATCCAGCTCAAATATGTTCTTCGTGTTTATCCCACATTCTGTTTATTTCCTCTCGTCCCCCAAATCTGTTACTCTCTGAATGTACTGCTTTTTAAATATTTGTACGTGAGCATCGATCGCCTTCTCCCTAGGTAATCATTAGCCAAGCTAGCTATTTTAATTTTGTTAACCTCTCCTCCTACGTTAGGCCCTCTGCCTTGACCATGTTTTTTATTCTTCAGTGACTTCCTTCTTTGAGTTATTCTCAGAGACACCCCAACAGACTTTAAGTTCAGCTGTCCTTGTAAATATGAACTGATTGTCATGGCAGTGGACATCTCTCGTTGAACTTCAGACTTGAGAATAGAGATTAAAGACGAGTTGTGTTACTATTCTTTCCCCTGCTGAAAGTAGGGGGATGCTGCCAGTCTTTCCTGTGGCTCGTAAGCTAAACTTCTCCTCAGCTGATACTTTTAAGATTGATCCAGTAAGCTGTTGTGCTGAGGGCTCAAATGCTGTGTTCTCTCCGTTTCCCAGATTCACGCATCTGGTCTCCTTTGGAGAGAATTTAGAAAGTCTTTCTGTGTTTTTCTGACAAAATATGCAACTTCTCTATGAGATGCACTGGCCCTGTTCATCTCACAGGTTGTTTTGGAGTACCCTCAGGGGGTATGCATATGCAGAGCTATCTTAGGAGGTGCATGTATTAGGAGGAAAGAAAGGGTCTTAAATCAAAATCTGTCAAGTTAGTAATTCTGAAGAAAGTGGAATTTAGAGTTCTAATTTTGATGCAATTCACTGGAGATACTTGTCTTCCTTCCTCTGGCTCCGATTATCTTAATTCTAGAAAAAGCCTTAAAATATTTGCAGTAATTGCTAAAAACAGTTAATTCTAGAGAATGCATCTAAATAATTTCAGAGATCTGGTAAGTATTTTTAATCTTGATCTAATTCAGACCTATATGTTTAAAAAAAAAAAAGAAAAGCAACAGAGAAAGATCTTAGTGTTTTCTATCATGACCAAGATTAGAAAACTTATACCTTCAGCATGTGTATCAAAGTATGGGTATATTGCAGCACAAATTTCACTACGCTTAGCATAGAGAACAAAGCCTTTTTTGCTCCTGATGCCAATCAGTGACCCAGGCATAGGGACGGGAAGGTTATTTTTCTACTGCACTGATCCTTTGTTTAAGCAGGTGTAGAGGCCTGGGCTACATACTCTGCCAAACTGTAGATCTTGCTTCCCAAAACAGAGCTGATTTTTTGTAATGTAAGATCTTCAAAAATAAAGCTGGAAATACTAGCGGAGGCATCTGATGAAGAAATCAATGACTGATTAAATGAAGGGGACATCAGTATCTCCCTTTCCACAAAATTAAGCACTTACTGCTTTGGCGTGTTCGGTGGGTGCGAGAGTTGGAGCACTTGGTGGTTACAAGAGCTGTGCTAACATTGATCATACCTTATGCCAGATTGTCTGGCTGTGACCTATTTCATTGCAACTGTTGCATGTGCTGTGCCAACCCTTTAAAGTAAGAAGCAAGCACATGATGAGTTGTTGGTTATTACCTTGAAGCTCTGTCCGAGTCTAATTGATCTGTGCTCATGATGTATGTTGATGCCTGACAAAAACTCGCAGTAGCAGACTGCCGAGGGCTGGAGCCTTCCAGCCTGTGGCTGTCCCATCTCATGACACGCTGCAGCTGATCCAGCACTGAACAGTGTTCGTCTCCCATGCGACCTTGCAAACAAGAAAGAGGGGGAAAAGTGCAGGGAGTGAAGCATATATTAAGTAGCTGTCAGAAAGCTCACTGCGGTGGAGACTGGGACCCCCGATCTCTTTGCAGCGGCAGCCCCAGCACTGTAAGATCATGGTCACAGCCCAATTAATGCTTACTAACTCCACTCAAAGGGCAGAGTCTGATAGCCCACTCTGACTACGACCCTTTTGGGAAAAGTAGAGAGGATAACTCGATTCAGATCTTCTGACTAAATGCTCTTATCAGTGAGCAGAGCCTGTGTGGGAAGGGTAGGGGAGGCCGTTAGAAAGATTGGCTTCAGGGAAAGGATCAGAGAGGCAGCTTCACCCTCCTCTTCCTTTAGCTGCCTCTGAAAAATGCCCTTTGGTTTTTTGAAAGAAAAGAAAATGAGTTCTAAAAAAGGTATGGAGTTGTGCCTCATGAGTGGAGGGAACTGTCTCCTCATCTTTCAGAGGAAGGCACAAACCACCCAGAAAAGTGGTATTTAAGAGCTAGCCTTCCTGGTGACGGTTCCTAGTAGCTGGCTCAAAGAGCTCACTGCTCGGGACACTGGCTTTGAGGCAGGCTCTCCTTGTGGGTTTATAACACTACCTCTGCATTGTAAAGGAATCATAGGCATCTGAACGCCCAGCATCTGTTTCCGCTATTAGCGCGAAGCTCCTAGAGCGCTGGAGCATTTAGCTTTTAAGACGCAACCCTTTTGTAGATGCAGCTTCTCAGGACCTCTGAACGTGAAACAGGGAAAAGATGGCAGGGAACTACAGAGTTTTTATTTATTTAATATGAACAAGACACGTGGAGCCATGAAAGGGCAGGCACCCCTGTGCTCTCCATGTTGCAGGAACTTGTGTTTCTCGCTGTTGTTCTGCTGTGGTTAGAAATGCAAGCACGTGTGTCACATAGCACATGCATGGTGAATCTCATGAGAGGGTCATGTTGCAGCTACTTTACTGGTGCGAAACAGATGGTACATGCCATTCGATGCATCTTTGCACATGCACGAGCTCCAACAGGCCTGAGATGCCTCGACTTCGCCATCTCAGTCTATGCCCTATTGTTTCTCTGGAACTTTTAAATGCTGCAGCATCTCTTGTTCTGAACAGGCTTCTGAATCGATGGGAATCCTGCGCAAACGCACTGCACCAAGAAAGGGGATATGGGATGATAAAACAACCTTGGTCTTTCTGTTGTATGGTATACTAAGTATCAAAATGCAGTAGTTGTGAGAGTTTAAAAAATTGCCATTGTAGCACTTTGCAATGCAGAAAGTGAGGCTAGTGACTGCATATGAGCTCTCATTTGATCACGGTCTGGTTCATTATTTTTGCATTTGGAACACAGAAAATGTATTCTCGACTGTGGAGAATGTTTCAAGGATAAATAGTTTCCAGAGACAGCCCATTGCAGTATTGCAGACTTCTATGACTGCTAACATCAGAAGCCTCTTCAGAAATAGTCAACTAGCCGTAGGTCTAATTGCCACAGCTGAAAATAACTGTAATTTAAAACGTGACACAGATGGATCCAGAGCGTAGACACCACAACATGTCTGTGCAATCTTTTAGAAATTTAGCAATCATGTACTAACACCACTTTTGGAATCAGAGAGATAAACCCTTTTCAGCAGGGCAAGGCACACGTAGGTTTCCTGCATTTCAGTTGCAATTTCTGCGAGCTAGATTGCCAAGGAAAACACTTTTATTTGTTCCCGGCTACGCAAAAACATAGATCCATGGGAAAACGAGTGTGCAAAAGGTGTTGTCAGCAGCAACCCTCTATTTGCCTATAGATGTTTCTTCTTTTTCCGTGACGGTAAGAAACTGAAATGTAAGGCTGAAGAGGGGAGGGAGGGAAACACTTTCAGGAGGTGATATAGCTTGTCTCTGCACTCTGGGGTAGGATTAGATGCCTGTGAGCAGGTTCTTGCCTAATCTGTTTTTGAAAATCTCAAATGTGGGTTTTTACAATACCACCTTAGGTAGTCTTTTCTAGCATTAATTATCCTTACAATTGCAAAGCTTTCTAGTATCTAGCCTCAATCCTCTTTACTACCCATTAAGCTGATTACTAAGTTGTCCTACCCCCATAATAATACCACTCTAAATATAGCACTAAACATAACCCACTTTAAAGTTTCACATGAAGCAGGTGTGGCAGGCAGAACCATTTTTCTACTGCATTCCCCAAGCTAATTAGTAATTAAGATTTGTACCTGTATTATCAGTATTAAAAATGATTCAGACATAATATGTGGTGTGACAAAAAGAGATAATTCAGGAAATAAGACTTTGAAGTACAGCATCTGTTTCGTTCTTCCCACTAGACAAAAATTCCCCTTAGCTCTCTTTTTGTTGAAGAAATATAATGAACGGCCTACATGCATATCTGATTTTTGTTAGAAAATAGCACAAAGGTTCTGGAGAGCATTTTCACCCTATCTTCAGAATTTATGGATAGATTATCTTAACAGTCATCCAGGGAACAAACTAAAAAGAAAAGCTTAGTCTCCTAGCCCTGCAAGCAGAATGCAGATTTTAATGTTGCCCATGTTAGACCAAGATACTGATGCTAAAACAACATAGCATTAAGCTGAACACTTAGAGTCCTGGAGTGGCTATTGACTATTTGCAGCCTCTTGAGAAAAACGCAAGTTCACCTTCTTGTGCTACTCTCGGCTGTCTGAAGATGAAGTCTTCCACATAGGAGTTCCTGTCTTGAAACGCTGAGATGTGTAAGAATATAGGCTTTGCAAATGGGAAAGGTAAGGATGTTTTATCCCACTGTCCTGTTTCAGGTAAACTATGGGTGACCTGGCAGCTGTTCTGCAGGACATATTGTTTTTATCTCTGAAATTGTGGCTTTTGTTGTTCTGTGCCAGCGATGTCGTCGTCTTGGGGTTTGCTGGTGACATGACGGATTTATAGCTGGAAACAGATGTTCCTTGTTCATTAATAGCTGTGGAAGAGTTATGTGTAATGGAGAAATTGCAGAATTATCTCCATGTAGTGGGAATTCGATCCATTATTATTAGAAATATACACTAGCTACGTATGGTGTCTGTGCTTCATAAATTCAGGAGCTATTGAAAATCAGTATCGGTTTGAAATTTTCACTTGAAAAAAAAACTTCAAAGAAAAAGCTTCAAGTTAACTTCTTTTCATCTTTTCTCTTTTTGTGAGCTAGTGGTCTTTAATCCATCCTGAAAAAGACAAAGGTGAAATAATTGCTGCACCGAAGCTCCAATTATTTTTTTTCCCTAGTTCATCATGAAAATACGATGGTATGTAAAAAATGATAAAATTAACTTTTTTCTTTTATTTCATCTAATGAAATGATGCTTCTCTTGCACTGAACTAGTCGTGAAGCAGACTGAAAAAAAATGATGGACTATTTGCTGTATAGACTTAGGAAGAAATGTGAAAGTTAAACGTTCTAACTAGCAAAAGAAAAGAAATTTTAATACCATCTTTCCTGGAAGAGAAACTTGGGGCTGCGGTGGGGGAGTTATTTCCTTGAGATGACTGTTTTCAAGGTGGCTCCTCCATTTTTATTTTATTGGCTTTACGTGCTTTCCCTATGAGAGAGAGGAAAAAAAAAAAAACAAAACCTTTCCTACTGTTGAATTTCCTGCAACTTCACATGAATTTTCCCTCTGCAGCGTCTTGCAGTGATAAATTTGGCACTCCAAGATAAAGTCATTGCCTTGAGAAAAAAACACATAAACAAGCCTTAGTAACATCATCTGGGTTTCTCCCCAAAAAGGGAACCAATTCAGTGCTACACATAATGTAATAATTTCTCTAAGTGGAACGTTTACTAGATGTCTTGTGGGGGGAGGAGGGGGGGAAGCAGCTAATGAAATCAAAGCCTCTTGCATCCAAGTCAATCTAACTGAACCAATCCAAGGTAACTTCTGACCTGAAATGTGCATTCTGAAGCTCAAAGAGGTGGATGGGGGACCTTGGTGAAATAGTGTTGTGGTTTGAGTGTAAGGAAGCTTTGCAGGGGCAGAATTCCCTGCTCTAACGCTGCTCGTCACAGGGGATGACTTAGCACCCATGGGCACTGCATACTGGGGCTGGATTTGGCCAGGGCGACATACTTTACAGTGTTGGGGAGAAGCTGGGATAGATCCTTGCCTATCCCCGTGCATGTTTTGCTGGCAGTCAGCAGACTAGACTCGCTTGTAAGGTCACCAGTTAAATGTTTGGACTACCTAGGGTTACGTTCAATGGTGAGAGACCAGTAGGAGATGGGCAAAGAGAACGCTTAGTTGCTTACAGTAGGATGGATAATGCCTTCAAAACCAGCGTTAAGAGTGGTCTTACTGCTGCACAAAAGTAGGAGGCTGTTTTTATCCTGACCCTAGCCATGTCTTCAACTAGGCTGTGCCTGCCCTTTCAGGGTAAATATAGCACCAGGGGCTGTATTAGTCCCTCTATTTTAGCTCAGCAGACCAAATTCATTCCTGAATAGACTGTTTTCTGATGAAGTATCATAGATTTATTTCCAGTGCTGTATGGAGATGAGTTTTAGCTCAGCAACACCTAGCTGGTAGCTGTCTTTTGAATAAGTGTTTTGGAGGGGTGGTGCATATAAAAGCTTTTCACTCTCCCTTTTAACGTAAAGAATCAAGATATTGTCCTAAAAGCATAAATCTTGCCTAAATAAACATATCATTCTAGCTGGCCAGACAATTTTCAAAACGTTTCAGGAAAACGGACAATCTGAGCTAGGCTAGGACTTGAGCATTGTAGCACTGTTGGTATATTCATTTATTTTTACCCTTAATGTGTGCGTTTGAAAAGAGACTGTATATATGAGAGGGAAACTGGCATCTTTTTAATTATTTTACCTTCCAGAGTTCTTCCTAGTGGAGTTCTTCCTTTTTTCTTTCTTTCTTTTTTTTTTTTTTTTAAAGTTTTTAAACATTGCTGGTTCATCCCTTTATTTATTTAAGAACATATTTATCTGCTCTTTAGGAAGTTTCTCAGATGTCAGGCTTTTATTTGAACTTGGGATTGCTAATGACTACAAATGTCAACATTATTTTGAAGAACCCTCTTCCCCTTCCTTCCAGCTTGCTGTGGAGATAAGTGCAGGACTCTAATAAATGTGCTTACTAGACTTTTGGATGGTAGGCAGTCTGCAACCTATTTGTCCTTTGGCCCTCATACTGAGTGATGGTCTGGTTTCTGGGCTGACCATGTTTAATCCAGACTTGAGCTTAGAGAAATTCCACTTTCAAGGAAGTGAATGCTGACTGCCTTCTGCTAGCTGCTTACGCTTATGTTTTTTGCTTATGCTTTCCATTCCCAAAGATAAAAATCTTGTTTAAGCTCTTTAATAGGCTCTTCTTTCTCTCCACACTTTCATTCTTGCTCTTTTCAGGCATTATTTATGTTGTAGTTCTTCATTTTACTTTACACATTTTAACTTTACTTTACTTTACACTCGCAGAAATTCCATCAGAATTGTGGCATTAATAAATGCCCTTGTGATTAGTTTGTGATGTGTATGCAGGCGTCCATGTGGCTCTCTTCATGAATAAATGATCTGTGGTCTGTTAGGTAAGGCATATTATTAGGTACTGCAGGTGTGATGTTATTCAGCCATTTCTGAGAGTGGGGAGGGAGGTTTTTTGCCTTTTTTTGTTACGTGATCTTTGTTAACATATTACATCTTTCTTCAAAAAAAAAACCTATAAGCGCCATTGTCATAGTTTCATTTAAGGGACAAATTCTGTTTCCCTTGCTCAAAAAGAACAATTTCCTCACTTTCAAACAATTCAGTGAGATTATCCTGGAAATTGAATAACGCTGACCTGAGTAAAGGAGCAAAACCTGAACAACCAGATTGGGCTGTGGATATGAAATGGGAACTTCACAAGACTGCAGAGAGAAGACTGTTCCAACTTGTAATGCTTGAAGTCCACTGATAGCTTGGTCAGCCAAGTCTCTTCCTTAAAGTGAGAGCTGTGCATGATTTGAAAAAAATGGCAGACTGCAAAATATTCCTTTTAAACGAAAGGGAACAGGAGGGGAGACCTGCCGTCTCCACCCGTTTGGCGAGTAGTTTGCAGAGCACAATGTTCTCTTGAGATATTTTTTTTTTTTTTAAACCCACGGCTGTCAGCTAACCATCACCACCTAGCTGTGATGCACCCTTTACCACTGAAATGACCATAAGCTGTTGGAAACGTAGCTGCAGGGTACTCTCTGGCGAGCTTCCCAGTTGCCTCTGCCATCTGTCTGAAATTCAACCCAACGGAAACAGGAGGCTAGCTCAAAAAGACAGTAGTGGCCTGTATTTTAAGCTGTTGGTTATATTATTAACCAGCAGGTCTGTAAACCATAGAAATAGTCCTAAGGAGCAAAAATCCACAGCCAGATCGTGCTTTTGATCTAAACTTTTCCAATTTTAAAAATGTTCCAATCTGTGGTTTTGATTTGGCTCCAGCTGAAATAAACAGAGATTTAATGATAATCCCAAATGCTAACTGAATATCTGTTTTAGTAGTAACAACAAACGTTTTACTGGAGCTGTTCAAGCAGCAAAATACGTGATTTGCTTGATGTGAGAGAGCGTGATTTGCTGTGTTTTGTGGTATTCATTCATTGTTTGTGAGCGCTCTGCTAGCGGACACCTGTCTGTGAAACATTCAGAATTTTCCTGCTTTTGTGTCCAGCTTAGTGTTAATTAGTGGGTGGTTGATCCAAATTCATAGCAGAAATTATATGCTGCTTTTTAGAATATATAAAGTTTGGGAGAAGAAATGGTAGCATGTGACTTATGTTCAGAAATAGAGCATGGTGAGAAGTTATTTTCTCAAAAATGTGCTAAATATTTCCAAAAGAACACAATTAGAAGGACGTGGTGACTGGCTAGGAAATGAGTCACTGACTGGCCTGCTGCAAGTAACCATTGAGATCAAATTCTATCTTAAACTTTCATTTTTTTTCTGATATAATGTAAAGTGATCTTTTTGAGAAATGATAGAAATTATGGATAAACTACTCATAAAATAAGCTTTAAAATTAAAGAAAAGGAGACAGCTTTGTGTAACAGCTACAAATGTGACAGATTTGAATTTCACCATCAGGAGAAAAGGAGAAAGCTGTTTTGCAAAATGCAGACCAGCACCACTCCTACTTTGTGTATTTTTCTAAAGCAAGAGGAGGAGAACAGAAAAATTTTATCATTTCTCTTGAATTTTTAGCATGACTGCCAAAGACAGAAAGGATAATATTTTACGTGATGTACATACAGCCTCAGTAGAATGAATGAGAACATTGTCTTCTGTATATGAAAATGAGAGCAAGTATAGACTTGTTCTACTGGTTGAAGGGCTCCCAATCCACTTACGTATTTCCTATAAAAGTGATAGTAGTACAGGACTGGATTAGGAATGCTTTACAGAGCAAAGAGGATACTTTCTTTCTGCAGAAGACTTGAATTCAAGTACAGTTTTACAGGATAGAGGTATTTATTTTTTATGTATTCATTTCTGCTCTTTGAAAATCTCTCTAATGTTTGTTCGTGTGGTTCTTAATGGCCATGTTTTAGTTGCAAAACATCTGTGGATAGGCTGAAGGATTTTCCTGCTCACCTGGTTTTGCTGCATAGCCGTTATGCACTGTTTTATGCTATTTTTGTGTTTTAGAAGGGCTCTCTGAAAATGGTGTTCCGGTGGTATAATCCTGGCAATAATTTGAGCTCTATGAATTCCCTTCTCAAAATATTTAATTTGCTTGGCCTTATACTTCTTGAAACTGCTTTCTGTTTTCAGCTGTGCAGTACGTGTTACCACCTATTGCACCAGAGAAGTACGCTGTTTTGACTGTGAACTCTCCTAGCTGCAGAGATGTAAGCATAATGCAGTCACCTTTTTCCACGGTACTTCTCAGAAAGTTGGTAAGTTGATATTTGTGGAGAAGGCCGTGTGAGGATGAGCATTTTCATGCACGTCAGTCCTTGTCTTTCATGAATCTGTCAACAGTAAAAACCAGTCTGGCTCGACAGGTTGATTCTGCACAGCAGCACTGGAACGTTACCTTGCTGGCCTTGACAAAAGCTCATGGAGAAATACAGATTTTTTTTTTTTTTTTGGAAGATACGTCATTGGCACAATAGGTGTCTGTACCTATGTAACAGAGTAAGTGACTTTCCTAATCCAAATTTCTTTTTAATATTGTATGAAAGTAAAATGTAGAGAGGGATACCTATGCTCTTCCTGCTTGAAGTGTTTTGGTTGTGGTAGAATATTTTGGTTGAACGGTAGGCTATTTAATTCTCAAGTGTATCTCATTTCAAATGGTGACCCTCCTCTCAGTTACCCCACTTTACAAATGTCCAATGTCCCTCTTGTTCATTGTCAGAAATTGCATATATTGGGAAAGGTGGCTTCAGAAGTAGGGAGAATGTAAATGCGTTTTAATTTCTTATGTAAATACGTTGTCTCCCCCAACCCGTGTCATGCCCCACGCTTGGGCTTTTGCAGGTTAATTGGCTTGTCGAGGTAATCTGACTCTAAAGAGGACAATCAAACAAAGAAAGAATGGAAGAACAGGAAAAGTCCCATAACAGCAAAAGAGAACATCTGGCAATAGCAGGCAGTGTTTTGGCATATAAGTCATATGCATCTTTCAAGCAAAGAGGAAGGTAACTAGTGTAGGCTCCAACCTCTGTGGGGATGGTGGTCATAACCAGTATTCCGGGCTGCAAGGACCCTGCAGAGAGTCATGACAAAAATGATGCCTGGCTGCAGAGGGCAGATTGCCTTCAAGCTCGGATCACCGAGTACCTATTTCAAGAGCTATTTCTGCAAAAGGACTAATGTGAGTGTTTCACCCAGGATGATATCTCCATGTATTGCTATATGGGCACTTGGTATTAGGAGTCTACACTTGTTTTACAAAACAGCCAGAAGCCTGTTTAATTGAAATATCATATGAGGCCCTCTGAAAGTATGCAGCACCTGTCACCTGCTGAGAGAAATTGACTCCCCAGGGCTCCAAAAATATTGCAAATGAGGATGCTGTCACAAGAGAGTGATTTTGTAGACCGTCGTTAAATGGAGATACAGGTTGGGTCTGACTTAGTTTCCCATGTTTGGTACCAGGAAGTGTAAAATATATTGCTTCCCATTTTTTTAATATACTTTATTCGCCAAGATAAGTAGCTAGGGAGTGAAACACAATTCAGATAAACAAGAAGTAAAAGGATCTATGCTAATATTCAGTCTTAGCAATCCGTTTGTCAATTTTATTAAGGCACATGGTTTAATACAGTAATTACATACTGAATCTTGGTAGCCATCTAGAAAAGTAACTGAGCTATAAGGGGCAGAAGTTAAATATATATATAATAAATATATATATATAAATATATAAATAAATATATATATAATAAATATATATATATAAATATATATATATATATATATATATATAAACACCATTACATTCACATCTATATATGGGAAGAACTTTACCATTTTCAGTGACAGTACTGTTGTAGCTGTGATGATCTAAGGATAGAAATAGGAAAAAATGTGTGTGAGAAGATAATGGCTTTTGTTACATACACTGAAACAATTCATCAAAAATACAGAGGAGTGAAAAAAAGAACTGTTGCTTGTATATTTTTTTCCAGCGTCACCTGAGATGATAAAAGATAATATCTTGCTTTCTTTTTCAGTTCAGTTACACTCAAATGCATTGTGTGGATTCTAAACATATCAACCCTCTCAGGTTTGAATATAGATATACATCGTTTGCTAGCCATGGATTGAATTAGAAAAAAAGTAAGTGCAAACTTGATTGGTTAGAAGCAGCCAACTATTAATAAAAAAGAAAAGAGAAACAAAAATAGGATGGTTGTAGGCTGTGTGAAGCATCCTAGGCAGAAATGATGTGCCCTATTAGGTTATGCACAGGGTGGAGGATGGGTGGATTTAAGGAAGATGGAAGTTGTGACCTTATGCAGCTTTGGGAAGATGTTATGTGATTGAAGAGATCATCAACATTTTATAGATTAAGATGTTTTCGTGTGACTAGAGTTGCTGGCTTAGCTGAGCATTGCTTGCTCGTGGTTCTCGTGCTCTCCAATGACCAAAGTAGAGGATGGAGGAAGCGAACATCTCTGTCAGGCTGGGGCATCAGTAGGTAAACATTGTGAATCAGTGGGAAACAAGTATGTTTCCTTTTTTCAGCTGCTTAAAATAACAGCCTGGCTGGTTCACCCACATTGCAACTCCTACCCAAAAGTCTTTGGTAAATCATGATTTCTCAAGTAGTAAATAGTTGAGACTTCCATTGAGGAAATATGCATTCACATACATGCGCGCACCTACACACAGGCATTTACTTATTCCCCAGACAGATTTTTATAATTCACACTTTTTGTCTTGACATCCAGCAGCTTTGAGTAGTATTTTTTAAATATTCACGTACTAATAAACTTCACCCTTTTATTTTCTCCTGAGATCACAATATGGATGTTCAGATTCTAAACGTAGGCCTGTCTCATTCAGTGTTTAGGTGGTTCCTCCATGTTGTCTGTCATCCATATAGATACAGCTGTGTCAATATAGTGTATAGTCTGTGATTTTCATTTAAGGAAATCAGTTTATCTTTTAAACTGACAACTGTGTAATAATGTTCCTGTTTTCTCTGTGTATATTAGGAATATGCTGGCATTTCTCTTTTTTCAAAGCCTTGGAACACCTAAGTTTTTACACAGACAGACCAAACATGCTCAGATAACACTTTATGAAATTATTGGTCATGATGGACAAACCAGAGAGTCTTATTTTTGCTGAAGCAGCTATAATGCATGCATATGTTATGATCTGTACTCTGCTCTTATGTGGATGACCATGGGTTGATAATCTTGCTTACTTTCAGTAAATGGCAGTTGTACCTTTGCAGCCCACCTAGAAATTAGAGTTTCCTGTGGATTAAATGTGATGAAGAAAATGATAATTTGGAACTATTTTCTAATCTCAGTTGTGAATACAGACCAATATCTGAACATCTCTTTTTAGAGAGAGCTGTTGCATATGGATAAAATCACAGATTGAGAGCTGGAGTCTCAAAATTCTGATTCTAATCAAAAGAGAATATTTGTAATTTTGAAAGGGTGCTCTTAGAGAGGCTTGAGAATGGATTTGCATCAGAAACTATGTAGATATTCTACAGCATCAATATGGTATCATTTCTGATGGGGGGGGGGGAGAGAAAACCTGAAAACAGTGCCGAGATGTCACAGTTCAATCAGAATAAAAAGATTGAGAGAAACATAAGGTCATCCTTAGAGTAAGTGATATTTGCCTTGTGGGGATGTTTGGTTCAAAATGCCCATTATGGTGGGTAAGTATTTTCCCTAAATGTTCTCTCCAGTGCCAACTTCAAAGTCTCCCACACATAATTCCTTGGTTCACTGAAATACTGGAATCTGTTTCTACCTGTTTTTATTTATGATACCTTCTCTTAGTTAAATCTCCTTCTGTTTTATTGAAGTTGTATGTTACCCTTTAGCAAAAGTCAAGTTTGATTCATTCAGCACTTCCAGAAAGAGAATTGAAGTGATAGCACTTCATGGGTTATAAAGCATCCAGAAAATGTCAAAGTTTGGCAAGATAATGTCTCCCATTTCCTCCTATAATTCACTTTGATCTTTGACCGAGGTCAAACGTTTGCTGCCTCTTTCAGTGTGTAGGAGTTGGAGGGCCCTGGCTGATTGTCTTATGCTCAGTCTAAAATTGAATGAGGTGATGTTGGCCCACAAGTGGGTGAAATTACACGGATATTGGCTTTCCATTTGTCTGAGGGCACATTTTTTTTCCCCTGAAGTGGGGAAATCCCAAAGTAATCCCAAAGTGTTCTGGATGTCTTCTGGCTCCTGGTATTCTCAGATAGGATTTGTTTTGCATTGTATTTATGTGCCTTTTTGCATCTTTAGATAATTCTAAGACTTGATTCTTTTCTCCAAATCTAAGCAGAGGGGCCTGTGGCTTGGTCACTTCCAGAGGAGATTGTTACAAATCCCTCTACCTAGTGCTGCCTAGAAACTCTTTACTATTTCAAAGCCAGGACAGGCCAAAAGAGTGTTGTTTTGGGGGGTTTTTTGGTTTTTTGGTTTTTTGTTTTTTTTTCTCCTGTGCCCAACTCTCAGGTTGCTGCTAAATTAGTTTAGGCATCAATTCAAGGTGCTGATCCACATCTCTCCAGCTCTTCTTGCTAATATCTGTCTTTCCTCTCCTGAAGGAAGACTTGGCTTTCAGCTCCATGAGTGGAATTAGCGGGGACAAGAGCGCTCGGCTGTGAGAGCCCTTGACTGTGGTTTTTGCTGCAGCTGGAGCACTGCCTGAGCCAGGGTGGACTCCTGGAGGGTAGGATCGAAGGCTCATCCCTTTGTTCTGTCTTTCCCCAGCTTGGACTGAACACTGCTATGGACACTATCTTTTTTTTTTTTTAATTTATTTTTTTTTTGAATGAGCTGCCACTCGATAGGAGCATATGCTGAACTTTACTTTTGTGTATGACGTGCAACTGTGCTGATAGCCATCATAGAGAGGAAGAGAGGAAGCACATTGCAGGACTTCTGCTTAGTTATGCTGCATTTGGAGACTTACTTGGAACAATGGTAAATGCCTGATATGTTCATATGACAACAACAATCATTAAGCATTTGTCACGTGATTTATGAACAGTGAGTGCTTGAAAACGGACTAAGTTCTGCAGGTGTAAGTAAAAATCAATGCCCTCTTTTTGACAGCTGTTGTATTGATTGCGGTTGCTAAACGTGTGTTTGTAACTCCATCAAGCAGAGATCACAACAAGCTTTGGATGATCTTTGCAAGCTTCTTAAGGTAGTATTTTTCAAGTCTGTCAGCGTTTCAGAGGATGACGGAGGTTGGGATGGAATGCTGATAGAAAGAGAACAATGTGGAAAGGGGGATAAAAGAATGCAATCAGAGAGGAGCATTAAGAAGAAAAGCTAGGGAGTGTTACAGAAGGACAGGGATGGAAAGTAGGGAAAAGGAAAGGATATTGGCTGAAGAAGGAAGATGACATAGATTATGCAAAGGGCCCTGGCTTTTTCTTGTGTTTCCTGGGCCCAAAATTCTCTTGCCAGCTTTGATTGTCATCAGTAAAACTGCTTCCTCACAATTACCATATGTATCTGGAAGCTAGCCACGCTCCTTGTTTAACCACAGTACATGCTTTGGAAATTTCATTTAAATGTCAAAACTGTCTGTTTGAATTGAATTGGATTCTATTTAACTGTTTGCTTTTATCTAAGTCAACTTGCAGCACCAAAATAGCTGCTGAGTTTTCTAACTTTTAACCTTTCCCTCTCCGATTTGTACTTCTGGCGGTATCAAAATACATTTTGTTTTGTTAGGTGGCTGTTGCATACAAACCCCTTGCCCCCAAAGGGAATATGGAAATTTGGGGGGGGGAATGTGGAACATTGTAGAGTGGTCCAATTTGGCCTGAACTCTATTTAAAGTTTACTAAAGCCGCTCTGTAGATCTTATCATATGTAGCAGGACAGTGGTGCATAATGTGGTCTTGCCAGTCTTCCCTTTGGATGATTTCACTCGATTGTTCCTGGTTACCAAGATGTCACAACACATGGTTGGAAGTGCCTCTCAGCTCTCTGGCTGGTACCCTTTTTTTAGCTTTTGGTAAAGCCTCATGGAGGGCAGACACAAACGGGTTGCTTACATTTTTGCAGATCTAACAACAATATTCACCAGAGTTTTCTTAAAAAAAGAAAAAAAGGCAGTTGGATTCTGTTAAATGGTCTTTTCATGCTCATCCAAATGTTTTAGAACTACGTCACGCTTTGAGTTTGTTACCCCATTCTTCAGCAGCCATTAAATCATCTGTATGCAGATGGAAGACCTCTCAGATCCTTATCTATTAATAACTGGAAAACCAGCTGGTGCCAAAGCTACACCATATGGCTGTTCCTCCTAGTGACACAAGTGCTTATGGTAATACAATAATGTATGAAAAATGCAAAGATTAATTGATGATATATAGCATAACAAAGAGACTTTAAGGGATTGCCATTTGTATGGATCACACAAACAGTTCTGCTGGCCGGGCTGTTGCATCCTAGGGCAAAGTCAATTCATTCATGGTTATCAATACTGTGATGGAAGAGCACAGTTTGGTGTAGCATCAGTGGAGCAGGCAGCTCTGACTAACTTCTGATTTGCTGAATTCCCTTGGGCCTCTTGGTTTTCGCATACTGCACGGTTTTGGACAACATCTAGGCCCTTATAGTACTCCTGTTTTTACCGCTTTCCTGCTAAAGAATTCTCACTTCCCTAATTTAATCAATTCCCACCCATGTGAGCCAAACCACCTCTTACCTCTTGCAGCATCCAACCCTCTTCCCTGGTGGCTCCCCTGGCTTTTGTTGTCTCCTCGCTCTCCCTTGGTTTCCCCTTTAGCATCTTGCTCTCTCCCTTCAACTCATAGTATGAAATGAATTACAGATGTTCCCTCTTTCAAAACTGAAATCTTGGGTCCTTTATTTGATTTTTTTTTTCTTCTTCTTCTTCTTCTCTCTTTTGTTTCCAAACCCCTACTGTCTGTGGCTCTTCCCTTATCTACTGTGGATTCTCTTTCACAGTTCTGCTCAGCTTAAATCTCAGAGCTAGCCTTTTTTTTTTTTCCCCTCTTCCTTGCTGATGAGCCAGGGATCTGCCTCCATGTCATCTGTGCATCTGTTTTTGGAGTCCTGTGCTTCCCTCGTTCTGTCTTCTCCTTGTTCATGTGCCACCATAATATGAACTCCATGAGTCTTTTACAGGTCATCATTACCTTCATTTCCTTCCATGAAAGTCTTTCACTGCCCCCTTTGCTTTTCCCTCTTCATCTTACCTAATCCACAAATTTAACTGCTATCTCTGTGTTAACTGTCCACTTTCTCTGTTCTCAGCCTATCTGTCTTCCCAGACCCAGCCTATCTGCCTATCCAGACCCAAACCTCAAGGAGTCACTCTGTTTCCGCAGCAGAACTTGCACTCAGCCCCCGGCTCAGTGTGTTGTCCACAGATCTCGTGTTCACTCCCGTTGGCTAGTTGTTCTTTCATGGTGTTTGCGGCCAGCAGTTTAGCCCTCAGGTGCATTATCCTAAAGAGTTATTTCCTGTTTAGAAATATTGCTAAATCCTCACTTCCTTGGTATATGTGAATGTGAACATCCCGGGGGCTTTTCAGCCCTGGATCAGTTATTCCAACTTCCTTTTCATTACTTTTGACAAACAGTCTTTACCCATAAATGTCCATCCTGAAAGCTGCTACAGGAGATGTTTTTCTCTCCGTTATTCTCTCTCTTCCTCTTTTTTCTGATAGAAGGAGTTTGTCTTCAGTTTCAAATCTTTTCATGGCAAATCACTGCTTATTTTGGTCTTTCCTTTATATATTTTCACCATCGGTTGATAGCTAAGTTTCTAAACAAGTACCTTTGTGTTATTATCCTGTGATAGTTCTTAATTGTCCTCTGTAAAACTGTCCTTTGAGGTACTGCCTACACAGCACTTGCTAACAGTTATCTTTGCCAGTTGTCTGTGGTTTCTTGAAAACATGCTATGGTGCCACTCTGCCTGCCTTTCTGTCTCTTGTCGTTTAGATGGTAAGCGCCTGTGAGGTCTCTTTTCCTATGTGATCAGCATTATTTCCTTGCCAAAGCTCCATGTAAAATTTTGAACCTACCGAAATCAGGACTTTCCCACAAAATGTAGGAGTAGCAGTATTGCACCTAAACAAGTTTAACCTTCTGCTATTGGAACTTAAGACGACAGAAATTGCCTGTAAGAGGGCTAGTGGAGGAGCCAAGATGACATGACGCTGCAATCCTGACTTAAACTGACACAATTCAGTGCCAGTCTCAGATACTCTTGGACATAACAGCATTTGTAACTGTTTTAATGTTTTATTAAATTTTCTGTATGGAGATTTTTAGGTTTATTTCCAGGTCTTGAATGGTCTTGAAATGCCTATGTCCGGCTCTGTAACTTTGAGCTGGTTCTTTATCACATCTTCGGTAATAACTGCTAGTGCTGTCCTGATAGTACAGCCTTCAGGACAGGATTGGACAGCTCACTGCTTTGTTTCAGAATTCCCTTTTTCAGCTTCCTTTTTTTTTTTTTTTTAATTCTGGTTTCTCATGCTTACCTATTATAGCTTAAATATCTTTACATTTTACTTAAAATTTATTTTCTGGGGGGTTTTTTTGCCTTTGTATTCCAGTTAGCATATCCAATCCCGTGGTATTCTGCAATTCTGTTACCTGGTGATTCAATAGGGTCAGGATAAAACATTTCCCATGTGCTGAACTTATCTTGTGAACAACGTGGTGCTTGTTTTAACCTTCTTGTCTTTAGTCATACTGTTCGTTGTCTACAGACTTTGTCTTACAGATCCAGGCTTCTGCTAAAAGTCTGTACTAGTAGCTTTTAGGTAGTATCCTAAAAGGATTTGTCTCTTAAAATGATCGATATATGTGGCTTCTCCATTTTTAAAGTGTTATTATTGTTCTTATTTTGCTAAAAAATTACATTAAAAATACATCTACTGAAATCTATACCTTTATGATGTGACTGGATGTTTACGTATTTTCTTTTAAGTGTTCTTGGGACTAAAACCCCCATGTCTCTCCTTCCCCTGGCCGCCAAGCAGTCGCTCAGTGACTGCGCTTAGAGGCAGCGATAGCTCCGTCTGCCTCGGTTTGTACTTTTGAATGTATTTCTCTACCTCTCAACTTCTTACCCTTATCAAATAAATGGTGCTGAGTATACTCCAGCAGCTCCCCACCTTTGGCAGGTCCCCTCACCAGAGGGACGCTTCCTGCTGCTAAAAGTAATGTGTCCTTTTAACCCCCTCAGTATGTGTCCTTTTAACCCCCCCCCTTCAACCTAAAAGATGAAGGTCTAGATTTTCTTCGCGCCCCAAGTGAAGGTCTAGAGGCAGCATCCCCAGTGTTTGTACAATCTGCTCTTTTTTCTGTATGCTTTTGTGAGAGCACCTAGCACTTGGGTGTTTTTTTTCTTTTTTTCCTGTTGAACTGTGCAGGAAAATGCAGCTGAACTTCAGACATATATTTTATCGCAAGATACTTCCTGAATTCAGTTTGCTTAATTCAATACGGTTTTTATACGGTAACTCTACAGCCCTTTTGCAGAGCTTGACTAAAACCTCACTAAGAGCACGCAGAGCAGCAGCGTTCCTTTCCTTGCGCTGTATTTGTATATGGGTTTGTAACTCTATTTTGTCATGGCAATAACTTCCTCCCTGGTGTAGTTTGTTTTTCCATTTCCAAGGTTTTTACAATGCCAGGGAGAACTAGTTGAAGTTATACGGGGAATGAAGTTGACTTTTTTTCCTTTGGCAGGGGCACTGCGTTTCAGAAAGGAAAAAGCTCTTTGGAAGCATTCTGTTTTCCAGTTGCTTACGAAGTAATTCAAGCATTTAAACAAAACATAGGTATTGAGTGCCGATTGAGGTGCACTTTAGGTATCTGAGGCACCTGCAGTGGGATACAGTGTGGCGCAAGGCTACTGGGAGACCTCTCTCCTTCTGCAGCACAAGTCCAGACAGAACATACGAGTGGTTTTGAAATGGTGCTAGAAACCTATGTGAGGCAACTGAATTGCTCCCTTAGGATTTACATCGCTTAAAACACCTTATGCCTCCGGCCCGTGTGCAATGATTTGAACGCCCAACTTACAGAACTGCGCAGTTTCGCAACAGTCAGTTTTTCATGGGAAACGCTGAGAGTAGAGATTGACTGGAAGCATCATGTTTCCTGTAGATCAGGTTGAAATTGCATGCAGCGTGCTAGGGAGGGACGTTGTTTTTTTCGTGGGAATAAGTAAGCCTTTTGTAGGTCCGTTGCCTCAACTGTCAAATGTACAAATATTCAATCCTTCAAACACAATTTGCTTTTAAGGCACTTTGCCACTGCTTTGCCTCTAAGGCTGTAAATGTATTTTCCATGGTTTATATTTCACTGTCACAAATTCTTATAGTCCATCAAGTTTTGGGGAGCTGGCATAACGTTCAGAGTAAATTATGCATTCATTTATGGTTTGATACATTGAAAGAAATCACTGTGACAAATTCATATATATGCGTGGAGTGTAGAATTACCATAGGGTAAGTGACCGTGTGTGTGTTTGTAAGTTGGTACAGGATCACTGATGATCACTAAAAATAGATTCATCAGACTCACAAGACTATTTACTTGTAGAAGGAAATTAGAGAATGATGATGGGATGCTTGATTTATCTCTGATGAAAACCTGGTGGTGTGCTGAATACTTTGTTGGCTGCTCCTTTTATTATCAGACTAGTCTACTATTTCTGGAAAGCATCCAAAAATACTACCATTTCTAGAAAATATTTAAAAGAATATAAATAACACTCCTATTTTGAGCTAGGAAGTATCTCATGGAATCAAAAATAGTTGTCCATACTTCCTTTTTTTTTTTTTTTTTTTTTTTTTTAATTTAAGGACTTTATTGCATGTCTGCACGACCCGTTGTCACTGAACTTTATTTTACATCCTTTCATTTTAGATGAAGCTTCTCTATTTGCTTTAAAATTACAGTAAGAAAATAAGTTCATTTTTCAGTCAGTCATCTTGCGCCTGTATTGCAGTTACTTTTTGCTAGGCTCCAACACTGTGCTAAGGACAAGAGCCTCGACAATTTTTCTACTGTCAGGATCTAGCACAGTAGGAAGTTCTTATTCCACTGTGTTGTCAAGGTACAACTTAATTTCTTTCAGTGCAGCAAGCAGGTGTAAGTGGAGGATTAGGCTGCTAATGCTAGAAGTAAACATAAACAGAATTAATGCAGAGACTAAGCAAGGTCATATAAATAAATCTTCAAACAAGATTAGATGACTTGAAAGTTCTACTGCGGTAATTATGTATTAGATCTCTCCAACCTTATCCATCAACCTCTCTCCGTCCCCTCCTTCCCTCCTTTCCCAATTGCAAGCGATATAATGTTTTTCCAAAAAAGGAACTAGAAGGATCTTAAGAGTAAAGTAAATATGGTAAGATTGTATAACTCCTCTATTTGAAATGTATTTGAAAATGCCAGTCCACAATTTTTGAGCCCTTTCAGTCAGTCCCAGCTATTACATCAAATAATTGCATTATCCAAATGCAGTATCAATTACTGTACTATGTTGATATTCACCCTAATTTTCTTCAAGTTGCATAGATGCGAGAAACATGTAGTTAGGGATATAGAATCTGCATAGTACTTGTGGCACGATATGTGGCATGACAGACTTAGCAAATGGAAAAAGCGCTCAGCAGTCCTGTATACAGTTTTGTGACTTACAGGGAGCTGGACTATGCAGCCTTATGTACAAAAATGTTTATTTGATCTTTGCTCAGGGAGTGGGAATTTCCAGTTAGCCAAACGAATATCAGGAAAACAGGAACTGGGGGGTATTTCCTACTTTAAAAAAAAATAATAATAATAATTATTGAAAGATGACTTCAGTCAACCAAGAATAACTACAATATCCTTGCACAGTGGTAATGTGAGAGCCTGGATAGAGTGAAAACCTGTTCTGCAAGTGTACATTGTATAAAGTGAATGCTCTGCTGCATGCAAAAAGGGGAGTTAAAGTCTTTACAGCTATATAGCCTACCTAAGCAGCTTATAATGAAGAATAATATATGATATATAGATATTACAATCCTGGTCAAGCCCTCTCCCCAACTCTTGCATGCCTGTCAGGCTACCCTGTGTATACCCTACTGCTGAACTTGTATGTTTTTATGCTTTCTTGATTCTAAACAGCCTTGACGTTGCCTATTCCTCTGGCTTTACAGGATTGCTATATGGATTTCTTTTTCATAGCACTCAAAGAATTGAGAACAGTTGTTAGCTCTTGCAACTGGCACCACTTTTTCATAGGCTCTCCTGTTGTTTGAAGCTGCCAAAAAAGGTATACTTAGACTTGAAGGTACTTGAGTTCACATGTCCTCACTTTACAGAATATGGTAGTTGATGCACCTGGAACCCGAGCTTTATGGAGCACGTATCGGTGCAACCGTGCCGTCCGGGTCTTGCGTTTGCTTTCAGTCTTCAACTGTGCTGAATTTGTCCTTGCTGTACAGTTTATCATGGCAATTGCTTTTGTATTATTCCAACTGCACCAATAATTCCGGGTCATGTTAACAAACAATGTGCTGCCCTCAGCCTGAATGATCAATTCCAGTACCATAAATGCATAAAAACATATGCAGTGCTTTTATACTCCATCAATATTACTAACCATTTCGAGACGATAGTTGGCAATATTTGCAAAAGATTCATCTTTCCCTGTTAGTCCTGTTATTTTGTATGCTGTATTCTCCAGGAGCGTTGGTGATGTGCAGGTATTGAAGAGCATTTCTTTGCCTCCATCTGTGAGGGCAGTGAACCTCCTGTTTTCAGTCCCCTTCATCAGATTTCTAATGCCAGCACGTTAAGACTGAGCAGCAAGCTGCTGTTGCTTGTCTGAACCCTGGCTGCTCTGTTTTGGAGAAGTTTGAAAGCAGATGACTTCTGCTTTTTTTGCTTCTGCTTGGAGTACATGAACGTAAGTAGTTTTGAGAGAGTATTAAACTAAAAGATAGGTGGAAAGAGAAGATTGACAAAAGGACATAAAAACTCTGAAAGTGAAATTGGATGTGTGAGTTATTAGGCAAAGTACACTTGATAAGCCGAGAGCAAGGAAGTGGGATGAATTTACATAATTTTGGGTGGGAATGACTTTCCAGAGAGCGCAGGGCTTGGGAAGGGGATTTTGCAACTCCTGGCTACACTGTATGACTCTTAGAAAAATTCAAAGGCTGGAAGATGGAGAAAAATACTTTTCCATTTTGTGATGTGTTTTAAAAGGACAAAAGTCCCATAGAATTTGCATCTAGATTATTCTGATATATCAAAAATACTTTGGGCAGATAGGTAGGAGTTTTGATAAGTTGAAGAGTTGCCTGAAAAATGTTGGTTAGACATGTTCAGTGAATTACTTTCAGAATAATTCTCATCTGCTGCCTAGTTAGTTCTCCATATAAGCTGTAACTTAACAGTAATGCGTTTGAAGATGAAAATTTTGTCTTCTGAAAACATTGTTAGCTGAATGGGGCTTAGCCTGAGCTGAGCTGCAGCAAGAAATTTTTTAGGACTAATTTGTAGGTAGTAAATTGTGAGATAATAATTGTCTAGATTATGTGATGTCATCTTCATTCTGTCTAGTTTTGATAAGTATTCCTAAGATTCAGTCAGCAGTCCGTGTGAAATCATTACAGACATTTTTGCGTATATATATGCAAGGTAATGAAACCAAGGGAAGATGCTGCACTAAGTTTCATGTGACAGAATTTCCTTTTACTGCTCAACTTCTTGAAACCCAAATGCATGAGGAAAACCCTGAATAAGGGACATAGACAAAATACGAGTACGAAAACAAAATGTTTTGTGATTCTTTGGGCATAAATGATTCTGTCACCTTACTGTCATCATCCTTTTTTCTAATTGCAAGTAATACACACTCTAAAGGAGCACCAGGTAGTTGACTCTAGACCATACTGCGATATAGTCCATGGCATGCACCTCCTCGTACTCTGCACTAGACCCCTACCTAGGCCTGGACTTCCTTCTTTGTGCATGCAGGGAGAGGAGGGGGGAAAAGAAAGGGTACAAGCTAGAGTCTCTGTGACAATGTGAGTCAGAGCGCAGCTGAAATACACGGTCAGACAGCAAAGCTGGAAAGCACTTCCAATTTATTGAAGCTTGGGTCTTGGCAGAGATGAAGATTAAGAACTGTATGATACCAGTGAATTTGCAATGATATTAAAAAATAATGTCTTTACCATTTTTCTTTCAGTTCTCTTCCAAAAACAAGCGGTTATCTTGCAGCAGAATAACTAGTGTATATTAGCTGTCTCTATTTAGGATCATAACAGAGACAAGGCATGAGTAATTTTTTTTGTTACCTCTGTGTAACCTCACCTCACTACCTCATGGTCAAAACTACAGAATTTGACAGGTCGCTAATGCAAGCAGTTATTGTTTAAAAAAAAAAAAAAAACTGCTTTTTTGACAGTGAAGACATAGCCTAAGTCTGTACTGCAAGACAGATGGGGCTGGTTGTGCGAGTGAACGGGATTTAGTTCCGTATGGCGCTCAGTCAGAGAAGCCGTAAGCAGTGGAATGGAGCAAAATAGCAGGAGGTAGCTGAAAAATATGAGGGACATTTGGAATAGAAAAAATAAGTATTAGCAAAAGAGCGGGTTTATATGTTAATACTAATTTTGGAAAATTTTCTGCCAGCAAGTGCATCTTGCTAAAGGACTGTTTTCTTTATTGCAGTAACAGATGTATATAATTGTACCCTAAGAAAATGGCATTGGCTAACATCAATCCCATATGCTTTTTGTTTTAAGGTAAAAAAAGGTAGTTATGCTCCAACCATTCTGCCAGTGCTGGTTCGTTTACAATATCGAGCTGTTTCTTTTTAATCTAAAAGGTATAACCTGACATATTACGTGATTTAAATTTCAAATTCACAGGTCACTATAAACTTTTATAGTCGTGAGCAGATGTTTGTGAGCTTTACTTAACTGTAGAGTACCTTTTTTAAAAAAAAAAAAAAAAAACTTTTAGTAGAATGTCAAATTTAAATCTCCATAGGAAATGCCAAGGGACTCAGTCAAAACTCCAGTGTCTGACAAAAATATTAAAGTTTGCTATTAGTTTTGCTGTAACCCCTTGTTCATTGCCCCTTTTGCATCAAATGATATTAAAACTACAGGCTTCTACTGATCACTCCGGAAATTTGTAGTCACTCGAAAGGACAGTTTCAAGATTCAGAGGCAAACTAGAATTGCAACATGTATGTGGCTTAAGCTGTGTATTTCTATACATGTTTGGGTAGGCGGTGTCTTGTTTAAATGTAAAGATTTGTATCTGCTAAGATGTCACTGCCACCATATTTGTGTTCCATTAAATGTCTCCTGACAGTCAGCAGTGATCATAACAATTTAAAAAAAGAAGGAAGCAAATTGCCAGCATCTCACTTTTCAGGGACACATGCAGCTGTTTCTTAGCTTGTCATGTAAGGAGGAAAAAATAGAAATCTCGGAGAGAGTTGATCAAAAAAAGTTAATTGCAACTCTGTAATTTAAAAACAAAGCAGTTGGTTACAAGTACCTGTGACCAAATTCCTCCCTCAAAATTGCAGCATTCCTGAGTAACTCCATTAATTTCAGTGGAAAGAGTTCAGATGGATTTGCAGTAGATCAGAATCAGATCCTCGGTGTTAGATTCATTCCCTTGGCCACAGGTATTGCAAGTCTTAAAGGTGTGAATAATTGCACGGCTTATGCCGACATGTCATGATTTGTTTTCATCTCTCACTGAAACACATAGACTCAAAATCCTTTGTTTCAAAGTCATTGTGTACCAGTCTGATTAATATTTTCATACACTGAGAATGACTTAGGGTCTCAGTGCTTGAGGAGAAAACTCTGGCAAAGCCGGTCTTGAGTGCAGTGTCATGATTCCCTCTTCCTTACGCCACTGCCTGCTGTAGGGGGTAGCGCACTGATGTTCAAGAAAGAAGTCTTATCTCTGCCCTCTTCTGCCCTTGTCTTTTTGGATATGGAAGGCAGATAGCACAAGCGGTGTAGAGGGTCCTGTGAGCTGGTGGCTCATGTAGCGTCCTCTTTCATCTGGAAGGTTTCCAAGAACAAGCTTGGATTTTGTATGGAATGTGAATATTCCAGCATAGGAAGCATTTTCACAATGCTGCCTTCCTAACAGATAACATCCAAGTATTTCCTAGTGACCGTTCCCCTTAAATTCTCTTCAATCCAAATCGGCATGTGCATTTGGGCGGCCACAGCCGGATGAAGGGCACTGGTCAGAGAAGGGTTACTCATGTTCCCGCTTCAGTGAAAGTGGATTTTAGGCTCTAATTCAGCAGAACCTAGATTGCCGACTCGCAGTGTTGTCTTTGGCTCAAAACTGTTCCCCCGAATTCTCTTTGTAACACATTGGTATTTCTTATTGGCACATTGTTACGCGGTTTTTATAAGGCCACAGATCTTCTGCTTGTTTTCATTTTCTGTATGTTTTTGTTTGCTTAATTTTAGTGTTGGAATAAAGCTAGTGTACTCTCCCGTTCTCACCATGTCAGACCAGGGAGCTGTTGCATTGTCAGCACTTCATCCTTTTGTCATGTTAGCACTTGCTAGCGCGTTGCTTTTCATCCTATTGAATTTGCACAGGGGTCGAAGCCCAAGCGTGGTTTGATTTCAGGTGTGTTAAGCCCAGGTGTGGCGGCTCTTCAGAAACCCTGAAGGTTTGGAAGAGGGCACGAGGACGGCGATGATGGCAGAGCATGACTCCCGTCGTTCCGCTGGCATCTCGCTGTGGCCTGAGTCCATCCTGAGGTCTGGTTTGTCAGCTGGCCGCACAAATGTATTTGTGCCACCAGGAGGAGAGGGTGGCATGGAGGCAGTAACAACCAGGGATGGAAAGTCACTGGGGTTGCTGCTGTCAGTGGCAGTGGCTTATGGCATTACAGTGTTACACCGTCCTGCTTTTCACGCTATGATAGCTCTTAATTAGAAATGTATCGCACAGCGACAAGCGAGTTAGCAAAAGGCTGTTGGCGTGATCCTGAGAGGTGCGGCAACAGGTGTAGCACCGCTGCCCCCTGAAGATTTTGTACTAATGCTTCTGGCCTCGCTCCCATTATGGAGCAAAATAAAACTGCGCCATTCATGTATGTATATCTTACTGTCTGGCTTCCCACTGTCGTTAATCATCACCTCATTATTGTATGTATATGGCTCTTTGAATTTCTTCCTTCTGACCACCTGATCCATTTTCTCCTCCTTTCTCAAGGCTTTTCCAGTCTCACTTTTTTTTTTTTTTTTTTTGTTTAATGATAGGCGCAGTAGAGCTCACTATTTAGGAATCTTTGGTATTTGAGCATATGATAATTTTTCTGTTAAGTTGCTGTGAGACCCTGCAGTTTGCAGCATTTCATCTAAACTTAAGTCCTGACTCCCCTTTTTCATATTTGCTGACAAGAAGAGCTCAAACACAAATCAGGCCAATAAAACATAATAGCCTTACTTTAAAAACCAGCAGCCTCAAGTTCTGTCATTCCGTTGCCTATTTATGTCTGCTCATAGCAAGTACCGTAGATAGAAGGTCACATTTTTCAATCAGTTGTTCAGAGTGGTTCTCGGCTTTAGGTGGAAGGTCAGAAATTATCCTTCATTTACAAGAAATGCCTTTGATTGTTCGAATAGACACTGGTTTTGACGTCATTGAATAATGAGCCATTGAAACTCCAATTTGCCTGGGTAGAGCGTGTTATGTTTGGCATTTTTCATCAGGGTTTTAAATTGCTCTGCTTAAAAAGGCTGCCATACACCTGTGTATAGCTTAGCTGTGTAGGAACTAGTGACTTGTGCTCAGGCTCTTCAAATACTACTGCTCTGGCCCCTCTGCCCAAGGCACTGGCTTGGTGGTAGCAGAGTACTTGCACATCCAGGTCCCTCTTTTCACCAGACTTCTCCAGGCAGGAGAATTTTAGGATATAACCTTAATTACTCAGTTTCCTATTCCCTAAGCACACTCTTGATTACTTAGTGCTCCCATTTCTCGTTAGGATGAACCAATATGGGGAAACTGTTCAGCTGTATTTTCTAGCCTTAAGATAAATTTACCTAGCATTATCCCCCAAACTGAAATGTGTGTGTTTTTCCGGGTGCCTGCTCAGGAGACTTTAACGCTGGGCCGGAGCTTTTGCCCACACCGCGCACAGCTTGTAGCCTGCGGAGGGAAGGTGAGCAACGGTGGCTACCAGCCACTTCTTCAGCCTCCCCTTCTGCACTGCTACAGGGCTTGTGGCGTGACTGAGAAGTCCTGAGGGACTGATCTCAGTTACAGTAGTCTGCCAAGCGTGTCCTTTTTCATGGCTGTATTGGAGGTGATTCAGGCAGATGGAGTCAAACCATCTGTTGAAATGGCAGCTGTCTGCTAGCCCGCTAGCTCCAGCTCGCCTCCAGCCAGCCCTGCTCCAGTTACGCTCGTGCCTCTTGGGCCACGCTGCCTACGCCAGCCTTAACAGGAGCCTCCTTTTCTCCCAGCCTGAGCGTTGATTCTCCTTCAGCGTGGCTGCAGAAGGCCGTGCCTTACCTTCATGCTGCTCATGCCATCTCCCGACCAGGTACCAGTGAAAGGACAGCACGTCCTGCTCTACTTGGTGCAGCACTGCTAGGTCTCCACCATACCACGCGCCACAACGAGGGCAAGGCTGTGCCCCTCCGGGGCCACTCCAGGCACAGGGATCTCCAGGTGATGGTTTTGCAGCTCCTTTACACAGGTCCTTCCCTGGAAGCCTCTCTCTTTAATTAGAATTAGAGTTTACAGACTTTTTTTTTTAATATATCGTCCTAACACATTTATCCTGCTAAAAGACGCTGAGCAAAGTAAACATGGCCCCTTTTCTCCCACTGCCTTGCTTTTAGAACTACGGGGCAACCAATTATGTCTCATGTGTTAGTGGGAGGCTGCAACCAAATCCTCCGCTCATGAAAAGCCTTAATCAACATGTCAGACGTGTCAGGAGTTGAGTCTATGCAGATTTCTTTCTCCAACCCTTCCCCACGTAAGGAGCAGGCCTTTCTCATGCAAATCGCCCCCAAAGCCTATTCGGGTTCCTGAATGAGTAATGCCAGTCGGGAGCAGCCCTGTTTCCTCTCGCAGAAACCACCACTCCTTTGCCTAGATAAACTTCTGCTATTTTAACAAAAGGTGCACTTTTCAAAATATCCCGTGGCAGCTCTGCAGCCATTTCGCCTAGAAGAAAGGATGCAATTATCCATGTTCATTGACGGCTATTAATCTTGGACTCTGCCTTCCTCCAGAATCCCAAACCAAACTCTGTAGAAGTGCAAAACTGCTTATACATGACTGCAGAGTTTTGCAAATTGGTTAAAGCTAGAAAAATAATCTGATTTCATTGAAGCACATGGGAATGATTATAAATCGGACATAAATTGTGAAAAAACTTGCGAACGTATGAAAAGGTAAATTCTGGCCATTTGCTGTGCAGTAAAATGGACTGTTAGCCAGATAATGGAATCATAAAACACTGGCTCTGTTTTTCTAGACATTTCCAGGAAAGGAAATATAAAACCATTTTGTTTTTTTAACCAGATTTTCAAATTTTATATTTCTTAATAATTTTTCAGCCAGTCACTTGGCAACAGAGCTGTAGGAAAAAAAGGGCTGACTTGGGCTTTTCTTTCTCGTGCGAGTTATCTCAGTGGCTTAGACAGAATGACTGATACTAGGTAGGTGAGTTGTAGAGTAATTAGCGCAAGCTGCCTGGGTCAGGCCCCCAGAGATCACTGGGTTCAAGAGAAACAGGGCTCTATCCTATTTTTCTGTCAATGGTAGCATTCACTCCTGATCACACTGAAGATGACTGTTTGTAGCTGACTTTAGAGAACCTGGGTTTTATCCAAACCCCCTATAAACCTGATAGTTCTTCCTTATTCTCCTTCCCTCTCTACCCCCACAGCATTGTGGGTTATTTCACATTAAAATTTAAATGAGAAATGTTTATACAAAAGTATCCTCAAGGTTTAAATGTGCAAGTAGTCCTGTTACTAGCTGAGACTCTGAAATCAAATATGTAACTCTCTGGGTGGAGACTGTAAATGTCTTCTAATCTTTTTGAAGTTTTGCAATGAATTTGCTCAAATATTTGATTTTGGGGTTAGCTTTTGTAAATTAAAAGATGCTATCTTTAACTACCAACTAAATTTGAGCTTAAACTTGCAACTAAAGGCTGATTTCATTCAGTTAAACCACCAGCTTGTGTAAACTGTCAACTGAATGATTAAAAATAGTGACTACACAGTGTGCTGAAGCACTGACACTCGAAGAAACAGTCTTCCAACCCAGGTAAGTCAATTCATCATTCTGTTCCAGAAGTGCAAGTGTCACACCTTTGCACTACAGCTTACATGCTTGGCACAGTGAAGGAACAATGACCGTAAGGGGGTGTGTTTAAGGGGCACTGGACTGATTTCAATCATTCATGAATTTGACTGGAAAGTATAACACGCTATCCTGGCTGGTGGTTTTATGGTGTTTTCCTTATACTGCAACTCAAAGCTCTTTATGGGTATTCTTAGCCTGATTATGAGTTGATTGCTTTCAGACACATGCACCATCACCTATTCAACAAGTGTCAGTTAAAAGTGAGGACCATTTGTTTTAGTACAATCTATGTTAAGGTAGAGCAGTGTTAACTGAGAGAGAGAATATAAGCAAGGACTCTGTGCTTGTTATCTATTGCTCTTTTCAAACAATAACAAAGAACTGTAAACATCTATTTAAAAATCACTTGACAAGGGAAGATCTTGCCCGATCTCTGACACCATCTTCAGATAAAACACAGGAAGGGTACAAAAATCTAGTCCATAATAATGAAATTTTTTTGATCGGATGAATTTTCACTGTATGTTAATTAGCTTTTAACTTTTCTGCTATTCCCACAATCATACACAAAATTTCTCAGGGATTAATTATTTCTCTAGATTTTTTTTTTTGGTAAGCTAATATATTTTAATTTTTTTCAGACACTTTGCAACTGGCTTTTTATTTAATATTTTCTAATATGGAATGCAGGCAAAAGTTCAAACCGTATAGCTCATGATACTAAATGGGGAGGGAGAACTTGGTTCTTTTGCGGCATCACAGCTTCAGGTGCTGGAGTTGTTTTAGGGACCACAGTTGCACCTATCAAAGGTGCGTAACGTTCTAATGATGAAATCATCATGTTGACCCTCTCTTCTTGGCCTTAGCAACACAGAAGAGAGGATGAATACAGATTTAAAGTAGAATATGGGAAAAAAGGAATTCATAATTCATCTTATCTCACTTTAATCATCACTGAGGTTTACAGCGGAAAACTGTTGCCCTGCTAGAACAAAACTTTGATCAACGGTAATAGCAAAGGAGTAGAGGCTGTTTCCAATATTTGAACCTTAGTTTTTCACGCAAACTTCTAAGTTTTATTTTCCTTTTTATTATATGCTGTGAGAATAATCTTAGTGCTGTATCTTCCTTTACAATCTGCTGACAGTTTTCTGAAGAAGATTGTAGGGCTCTGGCCATCTGAGGCAGCAGAATCTATCCAGACACAGCTTGAAATCCACTGCAGTGAACAGAGAGACTTCTTTGACTTGAGTTAGTCAAAACGGCTAACTGCAAGTGATGGGATCTAGGCTCCAGACTGATTCCAGCTTTGCCAGTCTTTTTTTTTCCCCTTTGTATAAATAACTGCAAAAAATATCTCTGACTCACTTTCTCATAGACATAAGAGGAATAGCAGTATATACAGTGAAGAACAACGAGTGTATCAGGCTGATTGGAAGTCAGACACGTCTCTGAATTTTGTATCATTCAGCTCTGCAAAGCAGCATTTCCTTCCAGTGACCTCATGCCTACTCCTTGCTCTACTTGCTTTCAGCAATTGTTCAACTTGTATGTGCAGCGGGAGGAGACCAGCACAGGTTAAAATCCTTCCTGCTCTATTATTTGAACTGGAATAATAGGAAAACTTAGGCGCGAGGAGGGAGACCAGACTTTCAGCAGCTTTTGGTGATTAAAAGCCACCAAAAAGTCAGGAGAACTACTAATTAGAACACAAGGTCCTATTCGGAGTTTAGGAAAGGTAACAAAAAGTGTGGAAGACAATAGCTGAAATGCCTGTTTTGGCATTGTGAAACACAAAGGGCATTTGTTACTTGATGTTTAACAGAAAAAATATGGAGAGTCACATCTTGTTCACATTTATTCTAGGAAAATTCCATAGATGTTTGGAGGGATAAAACCAGTTATTTTCCAGGGAAATGTTCCATGATTCTGTAACAACTATAGAATTCAGCAAGCACAGTTTCATTTTAGTAGGTTTTAGAATCATCCTATAGATTTTACACAGAAATATAATTTTTTTTAGGAATATTCTTTTGGCAGTTTTCCTATAATGTGGTTCGAAAACCAGTGAGAAACCATTGTGTACATAAACACAAAGAAGGATCCAACCTTATTTTTAGAGTCAAACTAGGATTTTAAAAGCCCACCTCTGTTTTTTTTAAGAGAAGAAAAATATGTATATACATTTAAAATATTGAAATGCACCCTAGAGATGCAAATTTGCCAGCGCAGTCTTGTAAGGTTCCCTCAACTCCCATTGAAGTCAAAGGGGCACGTGCTTAAGTACTTTCCAGAAGAGAGATGTTTTCCTGAATTAGTCATAATGAAAATGAATTAATTTTGGTCTATTTCCCAGTATTCCCCTAGAGTCACAGTTTTTATATTTTTCCTCCCAACTGTAGTCTGAATGAGATTTTCTGCCTCGAGTCTTTAAGCTGTAAGGTTTTGTAGTTACTGCAGCCTATTTCTGCCTTGTGCCACCTCCCAACTTTGGCAGATTGATCCTAACGAAGGAGAAAAGTAACTGTACCACAACTAGAAGTAATGTTTTGAGGACAAAATATTCATATGCATGTAAATCACCCTGAAAGGGAATAGTTAATATCTCAAAGTAAATTTTCAAGCTCTGTGTATCAGCTATAAGGCAGTAGATTTAATTCATTAACAAAAATACAGCATTCCCAGAGCTACTGATACAGGAACAGTACTGCCACCTTGCTGGAGCAACAAAATACCGTGATTTGTGTTTCTCCACATCCTTTGGATAGCCTAGAATTATCAGAGTTAAGTATGGTAATAACCTTGTAATTAACAGTAATTTCTTTTATCCCTGTGAAAATGGCATGACACAAACAGTGCTGACCTGTAATTTTTTTCACAAGTTCTGCCGTTGTTGTCACTATATTTCTAATTACCCTTGCAATCACCCAAACTACTTCATAACGGTTAACTGAGATGATGCAAATGCACTCCAGATCGTCTCATTTTCTTGATCCATTGATTAGAAGGTCAGAACCATCAAAAAAAAAAAAAAAAGGCCACAAGACAAGCATGGTACATTGAGGAGGTAATTAGAACTATCATCTGCCACTTGATAACTATTGGGAATATAAATGTATGTAAATAGGCAGAGTATTTTAAAAAAAGTGAGTTTATTTTCACTTTATACCGTTCATTTGTAATTAAGACGGTAAGTAAAAATAAAAAGAGTAAAGACGTTGAACAACATGAAGAGCAACAACATTTGTAACTGGACCTGTGCATTAATTCCTGTTACCATCAGTTTGTTGCATCCCCTCCACCTCAGAGGCAGAAATGAAGCCTTAGATGTTCAGGGAGTGGTTGGCAGTTTCCAATGGCAAGTTTAGTTTGTGCCGGGATTTCTCATTCCTTTATGTCCATCCCTGTGTAGCATCGCTGAAATGTCGTGTCCCGTCAATGTTTGCTGACGGCAACAACGCGGGAGCCCTGGTGGCACCGGAGCTGCGGGCCAGGCAGAGCACAGGTGACGGGTCCCATCTCGGTCCATGGGCTGACGGGCTGGCATGGCTAAGGCGGCCTTTCATTCCTCCCTGCGTGTTTTTTGCCCCGACAGCTTAGCAAGGGCAGGTCTGCCGTAGTGGTAACGACTGGGGAATCCGAGTAAATGACCGCTGTCAGCTGAGAATGGGTCAAGGCAGGATTATTGGCAGCGCACAGCAGTTTTTGTCTTGACAGCTCTCTGGTTGAAACGTTTTTCAGGGTTGGGGTGCAGGTCACATTCCTTAGGTGGTCTCTAATGTTTTAGAGAAAAGTAATCAAATTATTAAGTGACTGTATTTGGCTAGAAATGGATCTTCCTGCTGGTCATTTGGTGAGGAGATGCTACCCTTGAGCTCCTGGGAGCTTCAGACAAGGCCATTAAGGGTCCAGTCAGCTTATCTGCATGGATCGAATTAAAAACTCGGTGGAAAAGCATGTGTGTGAATATACAGAGAGAGAACAGTAGCCAGAAAAACAAAAGCAGTGAACAAACAGGAGGATTGAGTCATGCTGCTTTTGGTTTTAAAAGGTGCCGGTTTCATTGCTTTATTGGCTTCTTGCCTTTGCACGTGTCCATCCTCGTTCGATCTCTCCTCCTGCTCATGTCCTCTTTTCGCCCCCTGTTTCTCTCTGATGTGTTTTCACCTTGATAGCCCTGCTATGCTCAGCACCTGCCTGTATTTTGCTGAGCAGGATCCCAGGCTGTCCATAGCCCTGCAGCTGAACGGGCTCCGATTTAAATGTTATCAGTAGGTTGCTCTGGAGATCTGAGAGCTCCAAGAGAACCTCAACCAGAGGGCTTGTGCCAGGGAATATTAACATTTAAGATGTGGTGCGTAGTATGGATTTTATAGCATAATATATTTCTCTAATAGTATGTCTGCTGTTTCACCTGCCATGCTTTAGATAATAAGATGAAGGGGTTTAATACTTGTACAGTTAAAATGATTCTTTATTAGCTGGACTTAGAAGGGGAGGCTACACCTATATTCTAGCCGTGTATACGTGGATTGACTTCATGCAGTTTCTTTCGGGCGCTTTTCTTCTGCAGCTTGTGCTTCTTCATTCAGATTCCTTGAAGGCTGCTATGCCCACCTTAAATACTAAGAGTTGTTAAAAAGCCTGCAACACATGGCTGGTTTTATAGCTGTTGCTTCCCAAAGCAATCCTGTTTTATGAAATGCAGTCCTGTAGTGTTTATATCTGGACTTTTCAGACTCTTTTAAAATATAGAGCATCTTTTAATACAGGTTGTTTTGCCAATACTTCTCCTCCCCTGCATGACCACACAGACCAGAACTTCTGTTTGGAAAGAGCAAAATATTTTTAAGAGCTGCTTTTAAGAAAGAAAATTACTTTTGTTTTTTAATATTTAAATAAATAATAAAATAGCTGCTGAATTTCATTAAAATGAGGAAGAGCCAGAAGAACATAACTCCCAGATCTCAGGGAAGATCTCTAGGCACTGCTCTGCACTCCGTTTGGAGAATCTCTGCTTTAATTTTATCAGTAGTGAGAACTGGCATTGCAGAGGAAATTCATGCCCCTCACCAACCCTCATTAAAAGAATTAGTAAAAACAGTTTGGTCTTGGTTCTTGTTTACACCACCAATGCTTTGCATAGCCCTGGCTTCAAAGGCCATGCAGCCAGCCAGGAGAGGCGTTATCCGTGTGTGGGGCGGTCACCAGGGAGCCCTAAGTCACCAACGTAGCAGCTTCCGCCTCCTGTGTCCTGAGCCACGTCTGAAGAAAAGCTGTTTCTGGCAATCGTGCGTGCTGTATGGGCCCAGCGGGGCCGATTGCTGACGTCTTAAATTAGGACAGCCGTTATGCTTTCCTAGTATATGTTGGCTTCCTAGCGGCCCCCAGATCAGGCGATGCCAGCACTAACTGGCCTGTGAGTTGTCCTTTCTCCTTGGAGTATCTCTGTGCGTTTGCCAAGCAGGCTACCTGGACGGGGGCCTTTTCTCCCTGCAGGTGGCGGTACCTCTGGAGAAGCCAGCGACATCCCACCAGTGAGACAAGAAACAGGATATTTGCATCTTGTGCGTGGACTTGTTTTTGACTGCGGCGTGTCTGTAAGTGGTTAGGATTATAGCGCAGACACGTCCAATGGTGGTTCTTTGATTGACTTTTGCTCATAGCAGTTCATTTCTCTTAAATGATTATAGTAACAGCTCTGAGAACAGATCCACAAAAAGAGTTAGCATTGCGCTGCATGGAGAATTTAGCCTATTGCTTGTTGAAGTATTCTGAAATATGCTAAGTTGTTTTGCAGTTTTATTACTCAGGGACTGAGTGCAAATACTCTAGCTAGCTAAGACATGCATTTAAAGAGCTTAAGTGGAGTTCCCATAGCCCTTCACATGCAGGGTCACCTGAGCTGTTTTCTCTATGACACCGTATGCATTTCTGCTAATAGGTCTTTTCTTTTTTTAAATGCCCCTCCCGCCCTAATTTTTCTTTGTAGCGTTGAAAACATGAGCCTGACCAAAAAAAGTCTAGTTTTTGGAAAGTGCAATAATGAATCTCAACAGCACAACATCCTGTTGAGCGTATCGATGACTACTGCTGCCCATTCACTCCTGTAGCATGTCACACAATGGCTCTTACAGTTTTCACAACCTTATCTACTTATATGATCTGTCTTTTCAAATGCAACAGAATTTTAGTGCCGGTAGTCCTATTATAATAGTCCTTTACATCTGGTTTCTAATTTTAAGTTCTGTAGTACTTGATCAAAGGACACTTTCTATTATATTTGAGAGAACAGTGGGATATGACTGATTCCTGAAAGGAATCTTTATTTGCAGAAATACAAATCTTATAAAAGTCTCTGAAGTCACAGGCCTTGTGTGAACTTTGGCTTAGACAGTTGATCTCAGAGAAGAGGTTAAAAGAAACGAAGCATGATCAAATAGTGAAAATGTTAAACTTAGCTTGGAGCTCTTGTTTTTGTGACAGGGACCTCACCTCACTCAGTTTGTGATTTGTAAATGAGTAATAGCATGTGCATGCTTCAGTTTCTTGATCTGTAATGTAAAAGTCAAAGAGAAGAATTTCTGCATGCCTCATAAGAGTGTTGAAAGACCTGCATGTATAAAAGTTCAAACCAGTAATTCAAAAATCAGCTTGAATTTATTGTGTCCAGTGTGGAGTCAAAGCTGTGAAAAATTATTTAGTTCTATTCCTACCACGCACTGAAATGAGTGCCAAGTGGCCTAGAAACTAACCCAAGGTTTCCTTGAAGTTGGATGACTTGTTTAAAACTTGGTGAGTCATTCTTGAGGGAGAGGAGTAGGTGAGGATGAAACAAAAAGTAAATACCTGAAATTTTTCTGTTTTACATTCATTATGAAAATACAAAAAATATTCAAAAGCAAAATGGAAAGCCGTGCTCTGAATGCTGAGTTACCTTGTGCGCTGCTTTAGCTTACGCCAAATGGCTCCAAGACTCAGAGGAAGTAAGAAGCAAAACTAACTGATTAATCTTGGAAGTCATGAGTTTCACATAATTATCCTGCATGGACTCATCCCAACTCTGAGCTAATGTATGCGTGGAGAGAAATTGCCTTATTTGAAACCCATTGACTCTAGCAGGGCTATTCTTTAACTTTAGCTTGTTGATGACTCTTTTCTGTCTTGGATGTCAAAATGCATTATAAAAGAAAGTGCAAGAAGCACTCTCAGCGCTTCTAGGTGAAATGTCTTGTTACACGTCAAGCAGAAAATCATCCATTTACTTACATCGTATGCATGTGTAGGTGAAGTCCGTATACTTGTGTTAACCTCATAAAAGGATGAATTTCTCTGGCTGGGTAAAAGGAAGGCAAAGAGTTAAACTCCTGTTATCCTCAGCCAGAACATCTGCAGCTGCTACCTGCAAGCCCACCTTTGTGTGTGACAGTTATTGGGAGAGCCTTTCAGAATAGGGGCTCATCTAATTGATGTCAGGTGCCTGATTCCCTGGAGGACAGGTAAAATAAGGAGAGTGGCAGACAGAAACAGCATGAATTGCTTCCTATATAGACTCTGAGCTGTGGAAGATCTGTTGTCTGTGGTTAAGCTTTGAGCTGCTAAGAAATTCTCTGCTTTTCTGTAGCTACCAAGGTAAAGGAGATTCTCATTTTCAGTGTGTGCCCTGCTGTGGGCACTAAATATCCCCGTCCTGCAATCTGTTTTATCCCCCTCCTCGTGCTACTCGGAATACGCTGATCCTTACAGTCTTCAGCCTGACTTGGTGGAGTACAGCAAGAAGCTGAAACTTGAATTTCACCCACTCCAGGTAACCACAAGTTTAAGAGCATGATTGAAGGAAAGCATTGGAACTGGACTGACATCAACTGAAATGAAGATCCCAGTTAGGTGTAGGTTTTCTGCTGTCTGAAGTGAGGATTCTTTGAATACTTTTTAGTCTGTTTGAACTGTCATTAAAAGACCAGACACCGTGGGTTTATAAGAAGTTCATTTTTTAATGAGGAAGAACAGGAGAAAGGAAGTATGATAAATTATTACTGCTCCAAGTCCAGCTCCTGGACCTCTCGCCCTCTGCTGCAGATCGTAGAGGTGTTTCATCCTTGAGAAAATCTTGGGTTGCTTCAGAGAAGTTCTGGGATAGCGTCTAGTTCCCAGCCTCCCAGTGAACAGCTTGGGCAGCTGCTTGGTGTTTCAGAGCTCTGTCTGTGCTCTTGTGCCCTCAGCCTTCCTGAGAATGTCACAAAGCCATTGAAATGGTATTGATTTCCGCTTTTACAAGAGGAAGGCTCAGGTAGCTGATTTACTACAAGGATCTGACCCCTAAATCAAGACAGTGCAAATAATCTTTAGCCTTCATTTTAAGTTCTTAGAAATGCGTGCTTTGTGCTAGATTGACAGGCATCAAAGATCGTTAGAGGAAACAGAAACATATCTTCAGTGCACAGTCAAAGGCATCATCAGGAATTTACATGTTTGCGATGCCTGAGATGTATTTGGCCGAACCTAGACTTGAACATCAATTTCAAATATGAAAAAAGATTTCTCCAGCTGTTGCCACATCTGTTATCAGGATCTGCTGCCATGCCAGTGAATGTATTTAGGCAGTTGTTATGAGAAGCAACCTTAGGGTCTTTGTGTCTAGGAGGGAGAGAGGTCCACTGAAGGCCATGAGATTTTAACCTTTAGATGCAGAGTGTCTAAACAGCATTTAAATTTGAAGGGGAAATAGGATACTGTGAAATCAAAATCAGACGGGGGAAAAATCAAAAAAGGATCATATGTGTGAATTGGCGTTTGTCACCAATTTGAGTTTACGCCTGTTTAGCTGGCCAGAAATCCTGTGTATTTTATATAATTTTTTTTAATGTTTCTTGGCATACATGTTAATCTCACAAATTCTCTCTTGCAGCACGAGGTGAACTAAGTAGTAAGGGAAATTCTCTAAAAATTTAAATAACTTGAATAAGCACCCATGGAGGTATGAATTTCACCTTGTAAAAGCATAAAATATTGTCAGAGAACCAACTTGTTGTTTAAAAAACATTCTTTGAAAATACTTTAAAAATAGTTACATGAAAAAAGCTTTTCAACCTACAGTTTTTTAAAAGACCTTGTGGAGAGGAACAGAAGCACCCGCCATACTGCAAACCTTTTGTATATGTTTGTAACGAGCGGGATAGCTTTCATGCCTGTGGTTGTTAGAGAGCCCTTCATGTTTCATACCTGTGGTTTTTAGAGAGCCCTTCAGACTGCTCAATCAGTAAGGAATACCAACACAAACAGCCCTCTTCGATTTTTCTTTTCAGGTCAGTTCTTTCGTCAATCTACCTTTTGGCATCTTTCTTACTGTGTGTTCAGTGCACTAGTCAAGCAAATGCAGTGTCACAGCCATCATAAAAAGTCATCAGGCCTTCTAAGCTCAACGAATTAGTCCTCAGCTGCCAAATTCGGGGTAATTGTTACTTAGATACATTGTGCGTTAAAACAAAATCCATCAACGGAATCACTTGAGAGGGAATAAGAAGCCTTATCTTCTGGGGAAGACCTAAAATACCAGCTGTACTGGTGGTGAAATTTTTGTACCATGATTTAATGTGAAGAACAACACTGTCGTAATCTTTCTAGACTAGACTTTTAAGTCAGACAGTCTTATGAAAAGATACAGAGAGTAGGCTAGATAATAAAAGAACCATTACAGCTGTTCTTCCTATTTATTTCTGCACCTTCACACTTCCTCTGGGCACTGAGGCCCTCCCCATGGCATTCACTCTCCATCCATCCAATAAGGAGATAGTCCTAGTCTGGAAGATGCTGGCTATCCGTGTAGAGGAGGAAGCCCAAGAGTACAAAGAAACCTTATTAAAAGGTTTGCAGACTGTTCCCTTTCCTCTTCCCTGGACTCTTTCTTCACTGGGACACTGCTTTCTACCCTGTTTTTACTCACTTCCTCCTTAAAGCCACAAATTCTGATCAGCATCTTTCCTGTTGAAAAGGAAAGTGGATCGCAGTTTGCTCTAGAGATTGTAAATCCATCTCTGCTGCAGGATTGATAAGACACGCTTCTATCTTCCCAACGTAGACTTGCTGCTTTAGTCTGTACTCTAGAACCTGAAATTTAAAAAGTGATGGATCCTGAGGTTTTCCTAAACATATACATCTATGTTCAATATATCCATATGTTTAGCTGGATAGTTCTTTGATGTACATGCAGTGTGGACTTAATCTACCTAATCTAATGTTTGGTAGCCATTTGTCATTTGGGGATTAGAGCAGCCTTGGTGTATGATTGCAACAGAAGCAGCAACTTTTACTGGTGGGAATTTTGTGTTTCTTGTCAGTAAAATGCGAATCCTCACTTTTCAGAAGGTGAATAATTTGTTTTGTTACTTGCTGTGGGGTGTCAGGAGATCCTAGAGCAATGGACCAGAAAACAGTAGGGCACGTAAAACTAGGAATGGCGGGCTCGTGTTCGAAGTGTAAAATGTTAACGTTACGAAACGTAAAACTTCTAGGCCAGCTCATTCAAGTTACCGTTGCATACTAAACTCTTTGGATCAAGGTTGTGGTGAGTGTAATTTAATAGCTTTCGTTGGTGGAACTCCAACCTGGATGGGGCTTTTGGGGTACTGTGGCGGGATAAGGTGCAAGATGTGATAGTGAGCTCTGCCTTCCATTGCAGAGAAAAGGGGAGCCTCGCTCTCCCAACAAATAGAGTATTGCTACTTTGCCATATTATTAGTTTGTCTCCAGTTATCAGTGAAGACAAAAATACAAAAACTGAAGTGGGATGAATATTAGGCGTTGTTCAGAAATCTGTTACCCTGGACTGTTTTGAATTGATGCGGTGGAATTGCAAAGCACGTGCTGCATGGCTCTAGCAATTTTCAGTTTTATTTCAAAAGCATCAAAGGTAACATGTTGTATTTCTCCCTTGGACCTGGAAATTGAAAAAATAACCATGAGATGTGTTTCTTCTCCCTTTCTGCTTGGTTGGACTCACTTATTCCTGAGACTTAATGTTGATGAACAGGTTAAAAACACTTGAAAATTAGCCTTTCTTCTCCAAGAGCTTATTTGACTCAAGACATTTCTCAGGTTTTTAGAGGTATTCTGATTTTCTTCAGCACTTGAGCAAATGATCACAAGTACTTATGAATAGTCAGTGGAAACATAAAATTTTGCCATCTCACTTTGCTCATTTGCTTTTCTCTCGTGCATCTTGGCAAATGTGCCAGTCTGGTTTTCTCTAATAGCAGCCTTAGAAGTGTTCCTACATATTGTGCCAGATTTTTTATGGATGGTATATCTTTGTAAGACAGAAATACAGCATAATAATTCTATTTTTAAATAGAACAGATTTTTGCAACGTTACAAACAACACAATAGCTTAAGCTCTGTGCCTGATTGTGTTAATTATATGAACATTTCTGCAAGAGATTCCACTTCCTGCATACAATATGCACATGCTTGTGTGTTCTTTAACCTGTATTTATTGCCTCTTTCTTGTCTGCTACTGCTGACCTTTTTCTAGGACTCAGGTTCAACACTTTAGTTGGCCAGAGAAGGATTTTCACCACGATGAAGCTGGCTATAACCCAGACTGTTTTGCCTTTATAGGGCATTCATCGTTCGCTTGCTGACCCTGGAAGTACCCCTGACTGTCCGATAAGAATAAGTGCTCCTTTAAACACCCAACCTGTATGTGCACGGGGAAATGATTTCCCCGGGAACGGCATGTAAACGGTACCTTCCACACGTGGCTCCTTCCCTCTTCGTTTGTGGCGCGAGGCAAAGTTGCACAATTTCTTCAAGCTTGGAGGTGCACATGGGAAAAGCAAGAAAGCGCCCCAGTCTTTGAGCCCTATCCAAGATCAGAAATTTTTCTGCAGCCAGCATTTGCTTTCACATGTTACTGTCAGACACAGATAAGGGAGTTACATGGACTGTGCTGCGGTTAATCCGGGGGTATCCTCTGCCAAGGAGCAAGAGGAGAGCCGAGAAAGGCAGGAGCTGGTGTGGAGGAACAAGGCTTCCTTGTGTCTGCAGCCTCAAGTGGGTCTTCTAATAACAGCGCTGATTTCATGGTCCTGGGAGAAGCAAACCCACCATTTCTGATACAAATGGGAACTGGGGCTATTTCTGTGTTACTTGTGGCACAGTCAAAGGGATCAATTTCTCTGTGCTCTTATTTTCAGAAGAAATTTTGACTTTTTTTTTTTATATATATAAGCAGAATCCATTTCTGTATTTGCAACATGAATACCCAATAGAGAGAGATGTATTTTGATTGCAAGCAGCTGTTGCCATCTGATCAGGGGAAGTACTGCAAATATTTTAGCAAATGTTTCTCCTCCGCCTCCTTTTTCTCCTAAGACCCTGACAAAGTCGATGCGTGACTGGGAAATCTATTTCTATGCGACAAAATTCCCCGTGTCGACCCCCAGGCAGCAGGCAGGGCCGTTTCACGAGCGCGCACATCACATGGCGCCTGTTAGACTTTAGACCTTGTTCTCTAAAACCTTGACTAGATAGCGGCGAGAGGGGTGTGAGCGCTCCAGCCTGTGAAGGCAGGAGGCGACTAAGAAGTCTGATCCCCGCCGACTGTTTCCGAAACCATACGCTCGCCTTAAACCCGAAGCTAGGTCTGCAGTCTGTCTCTGCCTCGAGTCGAGCGCGCCACTGAGAGCAGCAACGTTTGAATGGGGGAGGTTTGATACCACCCCAGAAACAAGCTCTTCAGAAGAGTTGCTATGAGCGCCAGAAATTATTTTCTGCTCTAGGCTGGAGAGAGGGGAAACAGCCTTAATCTGTTCTGGGGCAGGGGGGAAAGAAGGACTAGTTTAAACAAAGGGGGATCCCTACAAAGTCCTTGAGGTGGGTCCATAGGAAGGAGGGTAATCGACAGTGACGACGGTACTGGCCCCTGGTTTTAATTTGATGCCTCACTTGTGTACATCTGTGCAACCGCCGGGGCACAAACTGCTTGTTCCGCTTGTCGCTGTTGCTTGTCAGCATGGAAGAGTTGCACACGATGTGAACGTTGCCGTTAAACAGTGGAATGGCATAGCTGCCATTTGCTTATGTTATATTTAAATCCAAACCCGACTTCTGCTGTAGTACGTGCTCGTGTTCTCAGTTACGGGTGGAAATCCACTCTGCAGTCGCTTAGTTGCTGTGTACTTTGGATGGGAGGTAGATCAGGCAACTTCGTTGCACACAGGCAAACGCAGATTGTGGTTCAGGCTGTGCAGCAGCATCCCACGAGGTGCTGAGCGTCTCCGGAGCAGCTCTGCGGTCAGTCAGCTCCCGCGCAGGTCAGCGGAGATAGCTGGTGCTGAGCTCCTTCTAGGAAGTAACTCCGTCTGATCCGGAATACTGGCTGAATGGTAAAAATGAGCATCCAGTGGCTCACTCAGTGTCCCTAGGCAGTTTGCTGCAAGATTAATTTCGAGTTTTAATGAAAATACGTGGTAATGATCTAATGGGATTTTTAATCAGAAAATACAGTCTTTCAGCGCATTCCATTGGAGTCCGGGGTGGCTGAAAAGCAAATTGAGAATCGGAACAAGTCACCTACGAATATAAAGATACCCGTTCTGATTACTCGAGGAAATTGTACAAGTTCATGCTGTATCCTTTCAATGGTTTTCCGCAGAATTGTTTTGGCCACATAGTGTTCATGCACGCAGCACATGCATACCAATGTCCGTGATCAAAAATGCGTTTGATGGCATCTGCCATTAGTATCAGGAAAGAATCTCTTAAAACATATATGTGTGTGAACAGTACTTTTGCATCTGCTAATCTGACTGATCAAGAGTAGGGGCTGGATCCTGACACCTTGGTCTCCATGTGTAACTTGTGTTTACTTCAGCACTATGGAGCCGACCTCTGAGCATCTGGGGATATACCCACTTACAACATAAGTAGCAGCTCTCTGAGCGATCCTGTGTTTTCTCCCATGCTGCACGCTCTCGCTCTCTCAGCTTGAATGTTTCACATTACAAAAATTGCCATATGATTGCTTGAAGATTTAAAAAAAAAATTACTCTTGATTTCTTTTGTTGTTCAGAGGATACACAGAGGGTAAGAATGCTTGTGCTAAGTAGATTTCACCGTATAGAACAATACTGCTTGCTCATAAAGATCCCAGACAACTCTTTAAAGTGTAAAATTATTTCTAGGATTTACTGTTAAAAACCCTAATCCTTTTCTCCTTGATATTTCTTTGCTAACCATAAATTCCACAATGGACGTTTTTGAGTTTTTTTAAATTTTACGGCCCGGTGAACTCTCTGATAGATTCTTTACCGTCTTGGGTAAACGAGAAAGTTTGCTCTCATAAGATAAAGAGATATTGAGCATGTTTAATGCAGATGGTATCAGGAGTTTCACACACACCAACATAAAAGGACGGTTAAGTAATAAAATACAACAATGGGAGAAGAAGTGATATGAAAGGCAAACCAGACTAAGGCTTCTAGGACATCATTTTAATGCTTTAAAAAAATAAAGTGCTTCTGATCTTTTGTTTCTAAATCCAACATATTTTTATTAAAGACAGTCCTTTCAGTTTATGAAATAAGTTTAAAAACTCAGAAGTAAAGATACAGCCAAATAGATGCACAGCTAAATAAAATACTTTGCAAGAATGATTTTCATGGCTGTGCAGAAGGTGGAGGTCAATGTATTGAGTATAGGCGGCTATGGCATCTGACTGTCTTACCCAAAAACAGAATTAGAAGCAATATGAGAGAGTCAGATATAAATACCGCTCTCAAGAATTGGGGAGGGGGAGTGTCGTATGACGTGGCATGACTAGAAATGTGTTAGGAAACCACTAACCAGGAACTTCTTGTGCAAAGAAACAGCTAGAGTTATAGACATAAACAGTCGTTATGTTGTTTGAATACTAACTTTCCTTTGTTTGCCAAGAAATACTGCTTATCTGGTACCTCATATAGAGAGCACAGGGGCTGAATAATACTTAATACAGTATGAACCCTTTAATGATGGTAGACTTTCCGTTGAGCACTTGGAGTCTCGGGCGGCAAAGCCTTCCCTCTGGTTTCCTTTGCATGACAGCACTCCGGAAACATAAGGGGGAATCTCCACTTTTTGTGAAACAGTAGTTCTGGCCCACTGCCCTGTCAAATAGGGCTTGGATATGCAAACCAATGCCAGATAGGCTATTTCTCTTGGTGCATTTTTCTTATAGGTGGCTGGAGAGTGGGGGACTAGGCCAGTGAATGACTTGTACACCCATACATACAAATGAATGCACACAAGCTCCTTAGCCAGGAGCCAGTTACATTTGCAGTTAACCTAAAGTAATTTTTTCAGTTACTTCTTGAAATACGTAGGCTGGATCTTTGCTTTGTGGACAAGAATAGGTTACATTTTTGTGGGGGAGGTTGGACGTGTTTTGCAGGCTCAGACAGGCTCTGAATACTAACTCACTGATGCAGCCTGTATATACTTTTGCAAGACTCCAACTTTTGTATCTTTCTGTGGGCAAAATAATGTTCTGCCCTAAATCGCTGTGGCACTCTGGGCAGTGTTCCTTAAAGCTTCGATTTCGTTTTTGGCTCCCGTGGGGGCAGGATTGCTCTGGAGGACCAGTGAGTCCTCAGGAAAAAGGCAGATAAGAAATGTTAGAATATTTCTGTTCAAACTAACAGTGAAAGACGTAGCTTGTTCTCAGTAGGCTGTTCTGTCATTAATGTTACTTTAACGTTACTTTTTAAATTTCTGAAACGGAGAAACGGTCAGGCTTTAAATACTGCGAAATGAAGCCGCTCTGAGGCCTTAATTTATTCTATACTACTTTATGGATTTTGTAAGGTCTGGGGGGGTGGAGGTTATATTTCATTTCTCCTAACTAAGCATCAGTAACATGGAGTAGTTCCCCTGCAGTCAACGTCCCCGCAAAGCCAGCAAAAGGAAGTCGTGTTCCATAAAGACGCGCTTCAGTTCTCGCTGGCTCCTTTCCGTCGTCTGCGCCTCGCTGTCTTTCCCAGTGGCGTGACTTTCCTCAGCCGCCCCTCTCGAGGCCTGACTCTCCTCCCCGTTTTGCCTCCCCGCGCCCCAGGGCTGCTCACTGAGCCCATCAGGGGCTGTAACGTGTCCTTTGCTACTGCTGGCAACCCTAAAACATGCCCGTGCGCAGAGGTTATTTTTCATGTTTAATGAGCTGCTGTGATTATGCTGGAATTTCTAGTGCGAGTTTGCCACGGTGTTAGAGTCACCTTGTCTGACGTTGTAAATGAACCGTATTCACAAAGTAAATAATTTCTCCAAAGGTTCCGTCCCCTAAGAGTGGATTCGAAGCTGCTTAGTGTTCGGAGGTACTTGGATGTAATTTATGTGCTTGCTCTCTGACCTATGCACACTAGTCTGCAACAGTCTTTGAACCGAGAGCCAAAATTTTAGCTTCTGCTATGTGTCTTGAGTGAGCCGCCTAATTACGGTCACCTAGGTGACACTTGATAAATACAACTTATCTCATTACTTAGTAATGGACACTGTAAACACTGTATTCTGGACATGTACCAGTACAATTGGTCCACATTCAACAGGTCTCTTGAGTTTACCAGTAGGTCAGGAGAGCACGATGGAGAGTTAAAGCCCTGGATGGGGTCGTGTTCCTGGCGTTCCCGCAGATCCCGAGGGCTGAGCGCCAGCCTTGGGGCAGGGGCTGCAGCTGCCGGCTGCCCGGGGAGCCCATACGGAGGAGGTCCCATGCAGAGCGGGGAGCTTTATCCAACTCATTTCTTTCCCCCCACCCCATCAAAGGAGGAAAAGTAATAGCTTGTGCACACTGGCGTTATGAAATAAAGGTGTGGGTTGCTCGTAAACTACTCAGAAATCCTCTGTTTGAAGATACCGCAGAAGTGCAAATTATTTATTGTGTCTACGAATTGCATATATCTGTGGCCTTGGTTTGCACAGAATGAATGGTGTCTTACTAGCACAGGCCAGTTAACAGATTTTGAAAGTGTAAGGTAAACAAGGCACGCTGCCTTTAATGTAAGCTCAAATAACTTTGTTACAGCCTGATTTTGCTCTATGCTTTAAAAAGAGTGGATCCTATAACCCTGTCACGTTTTATGCTTTAAGATGCCTGTCTCCTTACTCTTTTTTCTCAAAGTATTGAAGGTTGGAAACTATCTTTATTTCAGACATGGTACACCCTATCATCATATAATTTCCCATATGAGAAAGACATAAACTAATAAGAAGAGTTTTGTTATATTAATAAGTAATAAATTATTTTTCCTCCACCACAAACTTGATATCAAGTACTTGTTTCCACATTTGTGCAAACTGGCGCTTGCATTCAAAATTCACTGCCCAGGCTTGTTCAAAAAAAGACTAAATTTCTACTGAAAACATTAATAAAATTTTTGATCTCCTTTAATAGTTTCCCCCACTGCAGAAGTGAAACTGTCAGTGAAGTATAACTGTTATTTTCATTTTGATCGACCCCTTCAGCAGATAATCAGTACAAGTTCATTCCCATACCAGAATACAGGTTGACTTTGGGTAGTTAGTAGGTTCTGCTGGTGAAGAAATACCTCTAAACTTCTCTCTAGAAGAGCAACCAGCTCTTAATATTCCTTTGGGAAACAGCAGGTGCATCTCCCAGCTTCCAGATCTGCTGTACATGGTACGAATTGCTTTGGTGTTGCAGTAAGCTCTCACGACTGGGAAAGAGATTTTTCCATTAAGCGAGTTCTACCTGATCGGAAAGAGTTTTTCATATGAGCCCTTTTAAAGAAAGCTTCCTCCACATGTGGGTAGAGGGAAATCCTATAATCCAGATAAGCTTAATTGTAGAAGAGGGGATAGCAGCTCCTTTTTGCCAAACAACTTGCTTTCATTCACACAGTGCAGACATTTCTTTAGAAACACACTTTCATCAATTAATATAAATTATGACCGGTTTTCACATAAGATGCCATCCTTGATTATATTAAGATGGTGGGGATGCCTGGGGCACGGAGACTTCCCTTTGGTTTCTTTCAGGATCTCGTCGCTGAGCAGAGAATAAGCGAGTTGTCAAACAGCACAGTATATGCAGCAACAGAAACCATTAAAGGGGAAACATAGGCATTGCAGAGAGCAACGAAAACGGGCACACTGGTTATAGGAGGCGAGAGTGGGAATAGGCACCAGAAGAGAGGAGGTGTGGACCTCAGAAAGGTAGCTGTTGGGCCATCTTTTCCCTAAATTGCTCTCTTTGTAGAGGACATGGAGGTTGGGTTTTATTATTATCTTTTATTATTGTTATTGTAAGCACGGAGTCCTCTCATATTATTGCTTAGTAAGGGATGCGAGAAGTGCAAATTTTCAGGTAAGCAGCAGGCTTGTATTAGGGGCCTGATCCAGCAGATGCTGAACTCAGGAGTCGTCCTTGCATTGGCTTTGCCAGCCTTGGCAAAAAGCCTCAATATATATTTCACATCGTGGGCTACAACCCCACGCATGAAACAGTGACAGAAATGAAGATTCTGTTTAAAGATAGTATCAACGTTCCCTGGGTAGGCTCTAAATCTTAAAAGCAAACTCAGCATGTTGTTTGCTGAATTATGCTGTCTGTTCATATGTTTCAACACAGAGTAGACCTTGAAAAACATAGACTGTTTATTTTTAAGGTGATTTAGGTGTTCATATGCATCACAAAAAGAGCTGACTTGTAAGGACATATGCTTCCATATATCTGAATTGTAAAAGTATTAAATTATTTAAAGAGAACAGAAAAGGACCAGAGGCCCCAAGACCTTCTGGATATTAAAGCCTCCAATATTCTTCAGCAAGTGCTCCTTTCTTTTCTTACTTCAATCTACGTAACTCCTGAAATTAAGTAGAGTATTAAGCAATGGAAAGGAAATATCTACAGATATAAAACATCTCCTGTTTCTCCTTCGGGAGAACCTTCTCTCTTAGAGGTATCATTTTCAGAGCAATACCAAGGAAACAGGAGGTCAGTTTTTAGTATGCAGCAGAAGGCGATGGGCAGAGAGGCACCAGAGGAGCGTGCGGATGTCTAAGCCCGGCTTTGCTATGGTCGCAGTAGTTGTCTGCCTTCCTGCTTCTGGCAGATGTGCAGCCCCATCTCTCTGTCCAAGCTGTGCTGTCAGCATGAGGATTCAGCAGCTGTAATAATGGTAAGGGAGAAGTGCCTGTAAGAGACTGGTCTTTGCCTCTTGATCCCTAAACATATGATGAGGGTCAGGGCTACCAAAGTTTGTATTTCCATTCCTTGGTATGGGTCAGTGTCCAGTGACTCTACTAGATGCTATTATGCAGACCTCCCAAGCCCTTTTTGTTGTTGTTGCTTGTTTCCCAGTAGACTACAGCCTTTTGTCCCTTTCTGCTGGGAAATCTATCTATCTTAGTGCTTTTTCTGGCTCCAGGATTAGGGCACATGGGATTTCTTCTCAGAGTGATTTGTGCAAGTTAAGAGCGAGCTCTGGCACCAACATGTCTAAACACTCTTTAGTTTCCTTGACTTTTCTCATCATTTAGATTATGCAAATTCAGGTTCCTCAGACTCTCTTTAGAGCCACAAATCTATGCAAATATTTTTGTCTTTCTGAGAGTTAGTTGTTAGGTTTTAGCATCCATCTTTCCCAGATTTTCCATTCATCTTTTGCAATTCATCGTGAGAACTTCTTGGGGCTGCCTTGCAATCATTTCACGTATTGCTATAGCCACAAAACAAATACCACTATGGGCAAAAGCAAATCCAAATGTTAATCCAGTGTGCAACCTTAAGAAGTCAGTACTTTTTTTGTCTACCTCAGCACTGTAGAGACGCCATGCAGGTTTTTGGGTTGTTTGGGTTTTCTTTTCTTTTCTTTTCTTTTCTTTTCTTTTCTTTTCTTTTCTTTTCTTTTCTTTTCTTTTCTTTTTGAGGGCTACCATACTCTTCCTGTGGGATGAGAGTGCAGTGTTTGACATTTGATAATTTAAACATAACTCCTGTTTCATTGCAAAGAAGGCAGACAGCACCACTTAGCAAACACAGACACTAATAGCATTTTCTGCATGTGGTGCTAATTTACTCTTGAACAGTTGACTCAGTGAATTGACTGTGTAGGACGTCAACATGGGAAGCCATAAGAAAACGATCTAAATGTTTTTTCCCTCCTCGTGTGTTTTGCACTCCACCGAGGTCTGTATTAGCATGAAGAACCTGTTGTCTATACAGAGAAAATGTAAATATCTGTTATATTGGAGAGGGAGCAAACCTCAAGTGGAGGCTTAAATGAATCTCATTCTTACCTTACTGGAGGCAAGAAAATCCTTGCGAAATTTTCTGGAATTGGGTGCCTTTTTATTCACATATAACCCTGTGGTACTGAATAGCAGAAGTGGCTTTACATTACTGATTTTTGCTGCTGCCTTTTGCCTGTTTGTGTGGTCATAGATTAGGGATGTGTTTGAAGGAAAATACATAGAAATTCTGCACTGAAATTTCCATTAAGTTCTTCTAAGTGAATGTGGTTGGCAGGGACAGGCTCCTCATTTATCTCCTGGTGCATGTGCAGTTCCAGTGGGGAAAGGGATAAAAGGAGAGCAAGAACTGGATGATCGACATCTCCCATGAAATGGCTAAATCTCTCACCTTCTGCCAAGCAGAGTCTCGAGAAAAGTTCTGCCACAGAAGTCCTAGTGACCACCTGCAGTCAAGAAAGGAGGACCTTGTAGACATGATCTGTATTTCCAGGTATTTGTGCCACCAGCAGCTAACTAAAGGTTGAGCACTTTCAGCTGCTAGCAAAATCAATGGGATTTGTGTTGTGCACCTTGTAACATGCTCCAGCAAAGCTAATCCTTTTAAGAAAGTCATCTCCTCCCTCATTTAAAATGGACACCTAAAATTAATGTATCCTTCTGATCACTTTGATTTTACCGTGACCTATCCCTCCTTATCTGTAAGATGAGGAAAATAACAACGCTTCATCTGATGGAGATTATAAGGATAAAGTCAGTGCTTACAAAGCTCTTGGATAATGTAGTGAGGAGAATTATAGAAAAATCTATGAGGAAAATAATGATTCTGCACTGAGCACAAGGATTGACTGGCGTGTAATAAAAAGCCAGGTTAGTGACTAACTACCAATTCAGTGATTGCAGTCCAGCCTGTGAGCCGAAGAAGACAGGATCTTACAAGGGGGAAGACTGTACAGGATTGTATTGCCAAAGACTATGTAAAGGCAGGGTTGTTGTCCTTCTATCCTGTTAAGACCTTGCTGTAGTCAGCAAGAAAGTACTGCTTCAGCTCTCGGGAAGCTCTGCCTTCTTGGCAGGTGCAGGACGGGGTGGGGATGAAGCCCAGGATCCAAACTGAGCTTTTCTAAGTGGGACTGCAAAGCCTGCTGTCATGGGAAGGCGTCTGCCCTGCTATTTCACAGCGAGTGGAAAGTAGTACATAAATGTTGATCTCGCAGAGAAATTTCAAATGTTTGTCTTTTGTCTTTTGGTGGATGTATCTGGACAGGATACGTGTGTAAATATGACCACTGTAAATGGACCATGAGCTTGCAAGATATGCAGTATTTGGGATTGATGGGATCAGCTTTGTGTTTCATTCAGAGGAGAGGAAAAAGAAAAAAGGAGAAGATTACGTCCAAAGACTAGAGGAGGAGAAAGATAGCCCTTCCTGCTTATAAGATTCATCCTTAGCTGTCAGTAAGAGCGTATAAATGGAAGCACATATAAATTGCCTGTCCACACGTAACTTGAAACAAGCAGCGTTTGAGCAGCAGTAAGGTGAGGCAGGCGAGGCAGAGTGCCGTGCCTGTGGCAGCTCTTACTCCTGACAGCAGCAGAGGTCAATAGAGTTGCCTTTTTGAGCATCAACAACACAAAAAAAATCAAGCTGCAATTTTGCTAGGGTGGGTGGAAAAAGTAATTTACAGCCTCTAGTGATGTGTATTTTATCGCATGCTGGGGAGAAGCCGCAATAGCCCCATAGCACTGTGATGAGTAAAAGGATTCATTAAATAAGTACCAAAAATAAAATGGAGCTAATTAAAGCTCTAGTATAAATGTCATGCTGCAAATTTTAGCCGGAATGAGAGAGAAAGTAAAAGTTTTAAATAGAAGTGAAACATTCCAAAAATACATTTGATGATGCTGAAGAGTCAGGTGTGTTTCATAGGTAGCAGAAATAGCGTGGTACAGGAAAATGGCGTAGACCCATTGAGTTCAGGGCAGGGGAGCAGGCTGTGTTTTGTACTCAGGGAGTCGTTACTAAACTTAGTAACGCCTTTTCCCAGTCATCCTCTGCCAAAGGGGTGTTCACATTAGCTTTTCGTTTTTGGTTCTCCCTGATGATTGTCCTGTTGTATTCCAAACTATAGTAATTCCCATACAGAAGGAGATGTTAATGTACCATTTTCACCTGGAAAGAAGTATAGGTGTTTTTTTCCATTGGAAGAAAAGAGGTGATTGTAGGAGCTAGTGTGATCCTTTTTTCAAGGGTCGTGCTAAAAATGCTGCTATTTACTCCATCCTGTCATGATGCTACAAGCATTTCAGCTTTCTGAATTTCAGGGGCTGTAACCACTGATGCTTTCCTGAGGCTCGTACTTGTCCTTTGGAGGTGTGCTTTAGAGTACCATCCCTTTGATACAGGCCTACAGCTCTCACTTGAAGTAAAAAAAGAAAAATAGGAAAAACTAAAGTGCAAGAGTGTCCACGTTCCCTTCTATGTGTGGGAAATTGACTGTGTGGCACACACTGGCACACTCAAGAGAAATGGAAAAATAAAATAAAACAGATCTTTGGCCAATATACCCAGGAGAAGAAATTGTCTCTGATCTCAAACTTGGAAATCAGCTCAGCTGTGCACATTTTAGCAGCCTTCATTGTCATTAAGACATAAGCAGGAGAGGACATATGTTTCATCATTTATGTCCAAGTAACGCTGACGAGAGCTTCACAAATATACACTGAGGAGACAATAGACCCCAAGGTTTCAGTACGTGGATGAAATATTCTTTCATGAATTGAATTTCAATCAGTCTGGCCTATTTTTGAAATGCTTTAAAGTAAGTTTTATGGTTTCAAGTGCTTTTTTCTGCATAGAGAAGTCAAAACCAGCTGCAGTTTTTTAAATAACGTTTTGTGGTCAATTGTTCCCAAATGGAAATGAATTCATTTACCCTGTTTGGAAAATATATAAAACTAGATTGGGTTCCTTCATTTATAAACGCATATATCATTCATACTTGTAGTTCCTTTTTTTATGTTAGGCATGGAATTAGATGAGGTTCCTTGGACTGAGTCTTGGCCTTTTCACACATTTCTGTCATAGTAGATCCTAATGAATTCGTAAAGATTAATGCAGTTTACTATTAATGCTTTAAAATTGTGTTGGCAATATTCTTTCTCCTAAATGCCTCATTAGTACTGTTGCATCTTCATATGCTAGTGGTCATAAGATATTATGCCTGGGCCTTGAGACATCAGGAATGCTTCATGAGAGACTTCAGAGCTTGTAATAATATGTCCTGGATAAATTTAGGGTATTCTTTAATGAAAGCCATCACCTCTCATTTAGTGTTGGATTTTTTTTTTGACGTGGGCTCTTTTGTTGGCACGCTTCTGCTGTCACTTGAAGTAGGCTTAATATGCGTTTGTTGTCTCGCCTGTAATCAAAACGTTTATATCTATTTGGAACCTACTTTTAGAAATACTAGTCTCCAAATGAAAGATCCAAACATAGTTGAGAGAAAACGCCATAAGGGTTTCTTTCATGAGTTTCCTCTGGATTACTCCTCCAGAGGTCAAAACCTTCATCAGTACCAAAGGAACAGGGAATTTGTTCCTTTGCATACGGTTTGCATAGAAGCCCTGTGACTTCAAAGGATGCCTTTACTAACCCCTTCTGAACGCTGTAGGGGTTCTGTCTGACCAAAACTAAGCCGTCCTAGCTCCCTGTTGGTTGAAACCCCTTCTTTGGGGAAACACAGTTGCCCAGGAAGGAAAGGAGGGAGCGCCGTAGCCCTCCTTCCCCATGGCAAACGGTTGGGACGCGGAGAACGCAGGTAGGGCCCTTGCCCTGCCCAGCAGTGCAGACGCAGCCATACAGATCAACTTTACTGTTCAGGGACAAGGAGAGGGGCAGGAAAATGCTGGAAAGAAAAAATTCCCTATGCCTGTTGATCATAGCATCTTGGCTACCATTTTATTTGGCTTGAGGGTGCTGTGCAGTGTCAGCAGAGTATGAAGAAGACATTGTCCACCTGAGTCCGAGGGTTTTCCTAGGGTGCCCTCACTAAATTCAGTGAACTAAGGTGCTGGAAGGACCATTTGATACTATGTTAGTTAGTAAAGTAGGAAATGGAAATGTTACATTTTCAACTTTATAAACGTTCTAAGGAACCATCTATCAAGTGCAAGATGGCAAATTGTTTGGCTCAGCATGCGAGGGCAATGAGTTTATCCCAGCATCAGTGATTGAATTGGTGGTTTGGGACTGATTAGTCTGAGCAATCCGTTTGCAGATCTGAATGAAATAAGTGATTTGTGACTTAGGGAGAGGGAGCAACATCAATAATGCAATTCCCTACAGCAGAAAATAAGTTAACAGAGAGGCAGCAAACTTATCCTAGACTGACTTTACCAGCCTATACAATGCCAGAAAACCACTAATAAAGTCTAGCTGACTGCTGTATTTCCAGATAAACTCCCAAATAAATGGCAGGAAGACTGTAAAGGTATGTGCCATCACATTAAAGTGAGGTTTCTTGCTCAAGCAGAGATAACATTAAAGTCATTTTTATTTCTATTTCAGACAACAAATGTTGTGTTTTGGAGTGTGGCAAAATTCACTTGCCCGAGTTATTAATGAATTAGAACATCCTTGACAATGGGATTAAAATGTGAAAAAGGTAGTGATAAGCAAGAAGACATGTTAATTAATGGTATGTCTTCTTCAGAATATATTACTTTTCTGCATCAGCATCATAAATAATTGAGTAACCTCTTGAGGCAATCCTCCAGGGACTGTTTGTAACAGCAGTAACTTAAAAAAATAGGTTTGAATAAACGGCTACAGTAAGTGGAGTGGGGATGTGCAATTGTAAGTCAAAGACTAATACAGCTAAATACAATACAGAGTTCAGTTCTTCTGTTCTGCTTTACCAAAATTCATATTGTTGCTTTGTAGTAATTGGTGTTAGTAGGAGATTAAAGTACACTTGACCTCCTCCTCCTTCCAGCATTCAATTTTAGATTTAAAATGCCAAAATGTAGTTGGCTATTAAATAAAATTACGCTGGAAAGGGTATTAGTTGAGTCAAAGTTCATTTCCATAGCTTGCGCATCAGTCATTTCCTCCATATTAGCATATTGCATGCAACTTTTTTCTTCCAGATGTCAAAGGGTTAATTTATATGTCTACCTAAAATGTCATTGCTGACACTCGGATAGCAGGGACTTTGATTTTGAATCACAGAAGAGAGTGCAAGGCCCGAAATAAGCCCAAGCAGGTCAAATGAGTTTGGAAAAGTTCAGGGAAAGGGTGTGTGTGTGAGTTTCCTCTGAAGAAACAGGGCCCACACATTTGGTAGCTAAACAAAGAATCGTGACCCTAATACTGGCTGCTAGTTTGGGGAAAAAGGCAGGAAAAGCACAGCCATGTGTGGCAGCTGCCTGCTGGTCAGGACGACTGCTCGTACTGGGGAGTAGCCTCAGCGGGTGCTGCCCCTCGCCTGGTCGACCTGCTAGGGAGAAGAAGGGAAGGGGCCTGGGAAGGGAGCTGCGGCTGCTTCGCTGGGCGTCCCTGAATTACTGCAGTGAGCGTGTTGCGCGAGTCAGGGGAAAGCTGAGATGAGTGCTGGGAGTCAGAAAAAGGGGTTCAAGGGTATTATGCTCTTTTCCTCCCCTCAACATACCTTCATCGCTTTTTTTTTTTTAAACAATATTAGTTTTGCTCGGTCATACTCTTCCTCTGTGTACTCTGTTTGTGGAAAAGAAAGGGTATTTCCACATGTAGGAAAATCCATTGAAATTCATGGACTAAGGAGATGGGGAGCAGGAAAAAAGAAGGATAGAGATGACTTTCTAGTTGTTGCAAGCAGGAAACTGTAAGTGTGTGGCCACAGTCTGGTGGGAGGGAGGGTGGAGCGGCTTGGCACGACAGTCCAGCAGATTAAGCAGTTTCCTTGTCCGTGCCAGAAAAATGGAAAGGAGGCCCGTGAGGGCAGAGCAGGTGGGAATGCAAGGGCAACAGCTTGTGCGACACAAGAAGAAAAAAAACTCAGGGTCCTGTTGAAGAGAAGCTGCAGCGGAGACTTTCCTCTCTCAAGCAGGTCTCAGATCTCTTCCATTGGAACACAACAGAGCGATCGGTCTCCAAAAGCTGTCATAGGAAATCTGGTAATCCTATTGCAGATAAACCTCAACTGCTGTTACTGCTATTTCCACTCTCACTTGGGCACTGTCCAGCAAAATGACACATGCTGAAGAAAAGCTTAGCAGCCATTGATTGCCAGCCTAAGGAACCGAAGAGACTGTTGAGCGTTACAAAGGGATTGTTTTGCCTTCCTTTGTCATCTCCTGCAGAATCAAATGATAGGGTATGAAAAGACCCAAACCCGCTTCCATAAAATGAAGAGCTAAGGTGCTGTCGCTTACTGCAATGCAGCAGCGTTAGGCACAAAGCTGCATGTTTCACCTATGTGCCAAAAGTTCCTGTGCTTTAAAACAGAAGCTTAACATGAGAGCGAGAGAGGGCAAATAGGTAGGTGGCATCTTGGTCCATCCAGGTACAAAAGCGTGTGCCTAACTTTAGGCACTCAGTTCCAGTATTGCTTAATTTACTGGAATGATTCACGTGCTTAAAGATTAGCATATGCCTGTGTGCTTTGCTGCCTGAGAGGTGTCTAAGCAGCAAGTTGTGTTTTCAGCTGCCCCATTTACACTGATTAAAACGATACATCATGAGAGTCAAACGCAGCTTTATAGCAAAGGGAAGAATAAACTGGACCAAAGTGAGAGTTATTTGTGTCGCAGTCAGCCAGTTTGCCGTGTACCTCTTGCAACAGCCTTCAGCAAACCATGACAAAACTCAAATCATTGCAGGATATCTGGTTGCTCAAGTATTTTATCTGCCAAATGTTTTCGCTGTAGCACTTCCCGTCCCTTAGGTTCACTCTGTTTTGGGGCCTGCTAGAGAAAGGCTAGTGAAGAGTTAAGAGACTTTTGTCTGGTGTTCAGTGTGGGTTTTTTCTGTTTTATTTCTTTCCTGTGTTTCTAGGGAGTTTTTTTGTTACTGTATGCTGTGGTAGGAGTCCTGAATACTAGCTGTTTTCAGCCATTTGGTTCAACTCCAGGAAGTCATGCTGAGTGAATTACTGTAAAATGTGAAATTGGTGTGGCAAGTATATTTTGCACTCCCCTTGAATCAGATGGGTGAGTGCAAATTAAATTTTGCACTAACCTACCCAAAGCAGTTAGCACAGTTTGTTTCTGAACATTTAGGCTGATTGCAATATGAAAAATACATACGTTTCCTCCCATTTGTGCACTGCGCAAATAACAGCAGAACTATTTTTTGTTATTATCAAAAATCAGGGACTTTCAGCCGCTCTGCTAGAGTGATGTTCAAGTTGAGCTGTTGAAGAGTGTTACATAATACATGTCACATTATACAGGTTTCAAAACCAGTCAGAACCTATTACCGGAAGGGAGGTAGGAGAGATCTCCAAGGAATTTATTACCTAAGAGGATACCAGACCCTTGAAGTCTGAACAGCAGCAACAGGGAATTTGGTTCTACTCTATTGTTGATTAGCTCTGTGCACGCAAATATCTTGTACTGCTTTTTCCTTTGCCTCAGTTTCCCCTGTGACGCTGAGCAGTCAGCTTTCTCCCCGTGCTCTTGTCAATCTGTCAGGGGCTAAAGACTGTAGGCTGCTGTTTTTCTGTTTTGGGATTTTTTTTTCCCCCTTCCTGTGTAATACCACTTATGAGTAGACTATCCGGTCTCTGAAGCTTGCAGCATGGTTTTTTGGCACTCTGAAAACTATTGTTTCTGAAGGCAACCACCCAAATGATATTGTTGATAATCAACGTGCAAACTTTCGTCCAGGTGGGGCCTTCCCGGTAGCAGAGCCGGCTCATCTTTTAGCAGACCTCTCCTCTACAGGGTAGAAACCGTCCAGACCATGGAAAAGCTGGCGACAGCATCCCCACCTCTCCTCTCCCCTCCGGGTCTGTAAGAGACACTCATGCGCGCCCAGAACTCCCTGCGTGCCGACTCGGTGTTTGGTTCTGCTTCGTGGCCTCGGCCTCAGCTGACTGGTTGTACCCGATGGAGGGCTTGCCCCTCCTGGTCTGCCAGAGGGCTTTTGGATTGCAGCGCAGCGTGCGTAGCGCCGGGCGCGGACGGGCTGTAGCAGACGCTGTCTCTTCAGGACAGACCTGCTAGGCAGCATTCGTGCCTTATCAGCGTGCAGCAGGGAAGAGCTGCTGGCCCGAGACCTGCCCCGCGAAGCTGCGGAAGAGTGCGCTAGCTAGTATTTAGGAGATGGGGGAGGTTTGTGAAAACGTCGAGTAATACTTGCTTTTCAAAAATGCAGGAAAGCTCACGCTAGGCAGAGCAACTTTTAAACTTCACTCTCATTAGGACAGCAGTAGGGGCGGAAAAGCAGTTGTGCAAAATGCTCGGTTGGAGCAGCAACTTTTGCCTCGTACCTTCATACCGCAGGAGCCGAGCGCAGCACGCCACAGGCTTCGCGCACCTCAATGCACCCTCTATTTCAAATGTCGTGTTTGAGTGCCCCGGGCCTAACTGTTGGTTCAGTTGTCATAAAGCACGGGCAATGTTGACTGAAGGCCTCATGGCGAAGGAGGGATGGAGCAGTGTGTTTTAAGTCGCCTAGGGCGTATGGGACAAAGGCGCCCTTGTTTCAAGCTGAGTAAACTCATCAAGTCTGCATTGTTTCAAATTGGGTTTTGCCCTCGGATCAAAAATGGTTAGAATGAGTGAAAGCACAGAAAGGCAAGTAATTTACAGCCCGGTGGGGAAAAATTACATTAAATGCAATAACAAACTGAGAAACAAAACGTCTGTCTTTGACTGTTTTAGTTCCAAACTCTGTCGTGATTTTTTTATCCTTACTGCTCTATAAAGAGAGACTGAATTTTTCTCTCTGCTTAGTTAGGGTTTTATTTTCCAGAGGTTTCTTGGGTTGAAGGTTTTGGTTTTCTGGCTTTTTACTTTGTGGAAAGAAGAAAACAAAGCTGAAGGAATGGCATAACACAACCACTTGCATATTTCTTTTTTTATCAAGGAATAAGAGGACTCAAACATAATCTGAACCCTGCAACGGAAAAGAGAAACTGTTTCACATTGTTCATTCGTGACTCTTGTTGCTGTAATTACGCATCTAATGCTCCAGATGGCTAAGTTTTCAAAATTAATAAATTTCAGCTCTGCTGAACACTCTGTTGCAAAACGTGCAAAATACTAACCAGAAGCCTTTAGCAGCTTCAGTGGCAAATGTCTCCAAACACTGGAGGCTTTGTGACATTTGCCACCAGGGGCCGGGATGCAATATCCTTGTCAAAACGTCATACTCTGTTTGGCACTGTGCCGCTCGGCTCACGCAGTCCCTCACGGCCCGTCCGTGCGCGACGGCCCCTTCAGCGCAGGTTCGGCACTTCCCCCCGCTGGGCCTTGCCCGTCCTCTTTGGGTCAAGTTTGCAGGGATGGACTGAGACTTTGGCAAGGGATATCTGAAGGGAGACATCTGCTTCGGTCTGAATGAGAGCCTTGCTCGCTGCTTAGGACAAACGCGTGCCATAGCACCGGCAGCGTGCCGCAGTTGCTCTTGGAGGTCAGCGGAACTGAGTTTCCATTTGTTCCCCACCTGCGGCAGCCGCCCGCTTGCCTCGGAGAGGGAGCCTGCCGATACGTGGCACGGGCTTACCTGTGCGTTCAGGCCAACGGCGCAGCTGGGCTATGAAAATGTGCTATGTGTTATGTGTATGTTGTGTTTTCTTGCTGTTTGTTCCTTAGAGTGAAAAACTTTTACGAAAATATCGCATTAAACTCGTACGAGTCTTCGTGCATTACGAACCCTTCTTTCATTTTCTGCACTGTTTCTTTTTGCTGGATCGTTTGTTGACGATCTCTGTTATATAGCTCCAAACTTATGGTGTGTCGGAAGCTTGAGCTTACTAAATGGCACATGACTGATGTGTCCCAAAGTGTTTGTTAAGGACAGGGCACTTAGTACTACAGCCAGTGCAAAAATCAGCATAGCTCCGTCCACTGAATTTACAATGTAACAGGAACGGCCTTTCAGGGAAAAGCAGGGAAGATGGGAGAGCAGGAGCTAGCATATAACATGGCTTCTGGAGGGTTTCATGACTGAAATTAATTTTTAAGGCTTTTATAGATGTGAGTAAAGTCCTTGATAACCTGGCTGAGCTGGTATCTCATATAAATACCTGGGGCTGAAGGGGGTGTTTGGTCTGACTGTTCTCCCTTTGCTGGGTCACGGAGCATTTTCGTTACTGCTGGTTTCTTTGAGGTAACTCTGATATGCTGCTGGGACACAGCCAGGTATTTGTATTCCTGCGCTGCTGACTTGATAGTACTGAATGACTGCAAATACTGTGTATTGAAGAGAAAAATCATTTACTTGGTGGAATTGATTCTGGGCTGGGTCCAGCCTGCGCTCCCCTTCCCTAGGTCGCGTCGCTGCCTGAGCAGCGCGGAGAAGGTGGTGGCCGCTTCTCTCCGTGTCAGCACCCGGAGGCCTCCGCAGGCCCCTGGGCTAATCCCCATTTGGCTTTTCCGTGGCTTTCCCCACGGGCGGAGAAAAGCCATTCTGTGAGGTGCTGCGTCAGGCCGGCATCGCCGGAGGACCTGATTTTGCGGAGGGGGCTGTCAAGGAGAGCGTGCGTGGTTCCCACGTGCTGCTCTGTCAGCGCGGAGCTGCTGCAGCACGGCTGAGGATCAGGGATCTCCGTTTGTGGCTTTTTGTACCTCTTCAAATGAAGATCATGCTCGCTGCCAGACAGAGCCGATCACAAGCCCGCCTGAGCTACACCTTCTGTTTTTATTTTGTATTTTCACACCTAGGTCAGTCACAGCCGTTTTACTGTAATTCTTCTAAAGTTACATTCGTAAGAGAGTTTTGTGTTTTATTCCCCCGCCGCTGCCACCCCTCAAAAAAAGAGCACCACTTTTGTTTCTGCCTTTGCAAACCGGCTTCTTCCAAATGTTGCAGCCCCCAAATGAGAGCAGACAGGGCACGGGGTCGTTTGACTTTAAGTGAGATTTCTTTCAAAGCTCTGATAGAGCTTCTCAGAGATCTTAGAAAGTGAATTTGGGGCCCGGACCTCTGTTTACCCATTGGGCTCCTAACAGGCTTGTGAAGGTCTGCCCTTAAAAGCAAACGACTGCTTTCTGAGGTGGCGGCCCTTGGTGGGGGCTTAGCAAGGCAGCTCAAGGGTGCGAGGTGCTGGGTAGCCGTAGGGACGGCCAGCGTGGGAGTAGCGGGGGACAAACTTGTGGTTGCGAAGACGAAACAGTAGCCTGTAGTTGGTGTTGGCACCGTTGCGGGCTGCGGGTGGGAGAAGGAAAAGGCAAGTCTCTGAGGAGCGCCCTCTCCTTCAGGCCGTTCTCCTCCCCACTGGCTCCTTCCGCTGAGCGTGAGACTCCTCCTAGCAGTCTGCACCTCCTGGGTGGCTTCAAACGCTTCTCCTTGTGCCGAAAATAAAACATTAAACAAAAAAAAAAACCCTAACCCTGAACGATTTCCTCCTCCTTCAAGCCAAATTAGGAACAGTCAGAGTCGGTCCTAGACCTAGTGAAACATTAAGCTGTTGTGATATAATGTAAAACAGTCTAGCTAGAAACATCTCTTTAATTATACCATTGGGGAGCTGAGGCTCCAAGTTTAGGAAGATTAGTTTCTCGTTCAGGTCAAGCATAAAATAGGTGATTTTAAGCTACATCAGTCTTATTGCTAGCTTTTTTATTTGAGGTTATTCTTAGAATGATCTGCTGTTTTTTTTTCTGTGTTCTGCAGTTCTCATACCACTGAATTACCAGAAAAGGACTAAAATCTCTTATATTTACTAAAAATAGAATTCAAAATAACCAAAGTGTGATGAGATATAATGGCATTAAGTAGTAACTATTTTGGAATTAGTTTCATGGTTCTTTCACAGTGTCCCCTTTTGTGAGCAGTGGCACCGCACTGAATTAATGCTCCTTAATACTCTTTTACATATGTATTTGTCAACAAAGTTGCATAGAAAGTACCTTATCCGTTTCAGAGCTCTTGCAAGTCACACAGCCCTCTCAGCCTATCACAGCTCTTCCCTCACCAGTTACAAGATAACCTAATGGACCTCAAGGTAGCTGGACAACCTTTGATACAGCAGACATTAGCAAAAGCGTCGCTCAACATTTCAGTACAGCCTAGAGCCTAAAAAAATTCTGGCGTTCTGCTGCTTCAAATACAGAATGCAGTGCTTGTTCAGAAGTGTGAATCACAGGGAGATTCAGGGATTTTTGTATCATTAGCTAGTTTGGGTAGCTCTTAAAAAAAAAAAAAAGCACTTAAAAAAAAAACCATATCATAACCCTGTGTGTCAGCACCCATTTCTTTCCCAGGCTTAACCCAGTGTGTGTTCCAAAGATTATCATAAAAGTATTCTTGTGACTGAGCTATAAAAGTAAAACCCACAGGTACTGTGCTATATGATTTTTATTGCTTATTTTAAAATCTATTGTACGTTTCCAGGAGATTTCACAGTGCTTAAGGCTTTGATTTATCCTCAGTCTGTTTTGACCTCATATATTGATCGTTCTAATTTGGGGCTAAGAAGAAACGATTAATATTTACAATAACGACAGCTTTGTGACGAGTTATTCAGGTGAGCCCAATATTAATTTTTCTGATGTCCAGCCTTCCTGGGCAGCACGCACCTCTCTAACAGGGCTGGCAATCACTGGCGTCATCTCAGGCCCATGGCCGGAGTAGAAGCAGCTTCTCCCTTCATCTTCACGGCAGCGATGAAGCTGCCCCTTCTCAAATCCAGTCGGAGACTGACACGCAGTCCTCGGTGTGCGCTCGAGCGCTGTGAGTTGAGTGTTTTGATGACTCAACCCTGCTTCAAGGTCACCTGAGGCCCGGAGGAACATGACTAAGCCTTGCTTTCTCTGTGCTTTGTTTTTATCTGGGTAGTTGATGAGCGGCAGGGCACCGTCTGGACACATATAAAAAATACAGCAGAGCACATGTTTAAGCCCAGCATTTAATTGCTCAGAAATCACATGAGCGGAGGTGTTAGAAAATGGATTTCCACCTCACTTTTTTTTTTTTTTTTAACTTAATACAGAGCAGGAAGAAAAAGCCAACATTCAGCAATGGTCCCTGAGGTTCTTTTGGGAGAGAAGACTGTTCTGCTAAAAAACAGTGGTCTCGTTCCAATTCTCAAAATATTATCATAAATGTTGTAATATTTTAGCATTACTGAAAGCCTTTTCAAAGTAAAAAATAAAATAAGATGGTTCAGTATGCCATTTTGATATTTTTAAAGCTGCTCCTGTTCTAAAACAAATGCTGATCTGTGAAATGCTACTTGAAACGTGTCAACTGTACTGAAATGCCTGTTCCCAGTGCAACCTTGTTTGATTTACACTTTCTGACCAATTTTTCTTTATAGTATTTTTGTGTTATTAGCCTCTTTTGAACTCTGCAGTCACAGCCTCTTCAGTACCTATTAGTCTCTTCCCTTCCTGAAGTGCTCTGTAGTAAGTTGAAGTAGATGGGTAAGGAAAAATGGCCTTTAATATTTTACTGAGCAAACCTGCTTATAGCCAGGCTGCTGTCACGCGGCCATGTTCTGGAAGTGTGTTTCATTAACTCTTCAGTATGTCCTGTGATATCCTTTCTGATTATCGTAAGATAAAGTTCATTTCCTTCACACTTTTTTGGAGCTCTTTGAGGTGGTCTTCATTTTTGCTTCCAGATGTACCAACAGTTTTGTGCTTGTAAGCCAAATGTGGTTTAAATTTCCCTTCCATTCAGGAAATGAACAGAATAATCCATGACTGTGCTCACATAAAGCACATCATTTGTCTCCTGAGTGCTTACGTTCGAGTCAGGGAAAGCAACCGAGCGCCAACTGTCCTTAACTATGAAACTTTCTCATTTCCAGCCTAAGACCCGTTATGGAGTCTTAGGGACTGGAGGCCGTTCTCCAAAGTGACTTCAGAAAATTTTATGTGAAATTATATCAGCCACCATAGCTGGTTAAGTTAAAGCAGGGCAAGGATATCTGAAGGAGGTGGAAATTGCTTTAGTGCTTCCTGCCACTCGCAAACATTTGGTCCTGAAGCACAAAGGAAAACGTAATTTCATCTTAGACTCCAAAGATGCGTCTGGACCCAAACCACGCCAGCATAAGTCTGCCCTCTCCAGCCCGCCGGCTAGCTCTGTGGCCGCCCAGCTCGTGCCACATCTCTGGCAAGACGTGCCACAGAAATGGCCCTGGCTGCTTTGGACCAGGGATGCCTGGGGGCTGTGGGTGCTGCCCAGCTTCCTGGAGCCGAATCAGGCCGCCGCCGCTGCAGCCTTGCTAGTGGCACACATTCTATGGGTTGCACATACTGGGTAACCTGTGTCAGGGGTCGGGCCTGAACATCAGGCAAATCTTTTTCATCCTGGCGTTGTTTCCTTAAACACATGTACATGAGCACCTCGTAAATAACTGGATATTATTTAGTGTTTAGTGGGAAGGGGAAGCTTAGTCTTCCTAAAACATGAAGAAGCTGGCATTTTAGAGGAATATAGTCAAAGTTAGGTTTAGAGGAATTCACTGGGTGCTTCAATAAGCACTGTCAGTAAGAAAACGTAGATCCTGGTATTTGCTGTCAGATAAATTTCAGCCTCGTTTATTCTTTCTACCCTCCCATGCGTCACACACGTACTCACTGTCCACCATGACTATCTGTGGTTGTTTTGGGCTTATACGCTGGAAAAAGAGGTAGGGGATTTTCTTTTAAACAAAGAAATAAACAGTAAATCCTTGGTGTTTGGTCCAGTGGTCTGAAGCCAAAACCACTACAAGTATATTACTCCACATGTTTCAGATTAATGTGGGAGCCTGCACATAAGGAAAAAAAAAATTGTCCCTTCAGACAAGCCTTCAGGCTTTTTGTAGCCTTAAAACCTAAACTGTTCGGACTGGCAGGGCCAGTTCCGGCAATTTTTATTCTCATGGTTCGTACCATGACTTAGTCTAACCTGTAGTCCTTGAACCTGCTATTGTCATTAAAGCCTGGACGAACAGGCCACTCTGAAGTGTCTCCAGAATGCTCCAGTATCTCTTTAGGCATGTGGGGGTTGCACCCGACACACACGTTAGGCACGTTTTGAAACTGAGGGTCTGACTTGGGAAACTGTTGAGTATCCCACTTCTTATTGAGAAACAGCATCAAGACCTTGAAAGGCAGTGAGTGAAGAGGGCAAGTAACCAAACCAAATCACTGCAGAATTCAGCATCTGGGGTGGAAGCTGCTGCTGCATTTTGAAAGGTCCTCGCCAGCCTGGGGGGTGCCAGCGGTAGTTCTCCGAAGCAGTTGAGGTCTTGGGCTGTGCAAAACAGTTTAAGACAGTTTAAAACATGAAATACAAAAAATAAAGGTAGAATTCCAAGCAGATGGAATTTAATTCTGAGAAAGTTAAAGAGCTGATAGAATTTTAGGATATTCTCTCTAGCAGCCAAAGTTATTCTAAAATTACTCTAAATTGCAAGCAAAAATTTAAACAGGTGGGATGTTCTTGCCCTAACTTTAATAGGCATCAGACAAACAGCCAAAATGAAACTTCCTGTGAGAGTACAGTTTTATGATCTTTACCAATTAAATGCTTAGATTCAAGAAACACAGATAATGAGCTAATAAACATCTCAAGATTCATATGAGATCCAAATTATTAAGTTGTATCTGGTTATAAGAGAATAACCTTTTGTGTACATTAGTCTATGGCTTACTGGCAATATCCATTTCCTCTAGCCTATGTCCTGGTCCTCAGCTTACTTGACCCTAAATTAAGAGTTGTGCTCGAACATGCAAGGCCACCTGAGCACGTGCTAGTCCTCTTTGCTGCACTTGTTCAGGAGGTCAGCCCCCATCCAGTTCTCTGCCTCTGGAGTAAGCTATGTGGCCAGCTTGTTGTAAAAAGGATAGGCGCAGTAGTTGGTTTAAATTGTTATAGCTCTCAGTGAAACATGGAGGACAGATCTTCACAATGTGTAGTTATACTTTGCTACAACCTATTTCAATTCAGGTGGCTCTGGACTATGAATGGCGAGTTCAGGTTATTCCTGGCATTAAAATGCCTCGTAAGCTAATGAATGATTTAGCCAGCCCAATCGGGGAAAACAAATGTGAGCTTCCCTCCGAACATTTGCATTGGGGTAATGATATAGAAAGAAACAAGATCTTGACTAATCCCTTCCAAGGTATCACAAAAATACATAGCTGTTACAGTATTTTAGCTATTGGACCTGATTTTACGATATGTAGAAGAGGAACTGGCACAAAGCATGTAGCAAAATCTTTCCCATAACTGTACGATATATACATCATTAAAATAAGGTAATGTATTAAAGTTGATAAGGTAAATAGAAAGTGTAAGACTTGCTGCATCTTTAATCACTTGTACTGCTTACAAAAATTACAAGGTGATGAGGTGATTTAAAAACAGATGGGCTCCTGTAGTATATAGATTGCAATAGAAGTAATCATAATCCAGCATACTGACAGGTATCAGTTTAATTAACTTTGAATCTCGAAAAAACTCTACTAAAAACGAACAAGATGGCTTTGACCTTCAGTATCGTGGGGAATTGGCCATGAAAGCTGAGCCCTGCTCTCCTAGAAGTCAGTAGTAAAACAGCAGTTGTGTTCTGTGGGCTTTAGATCAACCTTTGGCTTAAGTTTCTCGTTTTTAACTTTGCATATTTAGTTTCACCATTTAACCAGCCACCCTTTTAAGTAGAGCTCATTAGATGACAAAAAGGGATTGATCGTTTAAATCTTTTTTGCGCATGATATGTTCTGAGTTGGATTGTTTTCTTTTAATTAGGGAAGTGGTAGGCAGATTCTGACTAAATGTTAACTTAGGTTAATTATACACTGTATCAGTCCTGAATCTCTCAACGAAGTGGGTAATATTCCTTTGCTTAACCTCTGCCCTGCACAGAGACACATGACTTTCCTAGGCAGTAGCAAATGCATTGCATCTTCATCATTTTTGACAGGCTATTTTCTCCACTGAGAATGCGTCTCAGGCCACAGAAAACATCTGTCCATTGAAGAATACTCTGTAAGGAAATAATGTGTGCCTTGTAATTTCTGGTCTTTGTTGATACCGAGCATTTTGTTCTGCGAGGAAATTTCTTTCTCTATAACTTTCTTTGTAAAATTAAATCTATTCTTTTGCCCCATAGAAATGAATCTGTGAAAGCCAATAGCTTTTGTTTTCTTCCTCAAGTAATCATTTCCCCGTCCAGTCATACCCCTTAAATAGCACAGAGATAGGAAGTACGTTAAGCTGCACTACTTTTTGTCCTGTATACCATTCTTTCGGGTAAGAGCACAAAAAACGTTGGAAAAGTTTTGCTCTGAATTTTGGATATCCTTGACAAGATGCGTAAGAAGCTGCTTATATCCAAAGGACTAGCTGCCTTTAGTCCCCCTCTTCCTCATGAATAATGCCTCCCCTGCTGGAACAAATTAACCAGAGGACCAAATAGCACTATTTGTCTGCTACCATCCACCACAGACCTAGCTCTTTCCTAAAGGCAGTAAGATGCATAGAGCTTCAGGTGTCCAGCTCTGACCAAACGTAGTCATTCTTCCAAACTCCCAAAGCCCTCAAGTCATTAGAAACTGCTTTCAAAGATGTTGTGCACTTGAAACTCCCAGGGATGTTGCCTAGCGGTGAGGAGGCTTTCAGCAGTGCACGTCTTTAATGTCACAGGGCTCTGCAGATAGAAGTGAATTCATTGTTTCTTTGCACGTCATGCTGCTTTCAGCATTTCTGGTCCATATATGCTTTAAACAGGTTTATGGAAGTAGGGAAGCCTTTGATGAGCTTTTCCAATAAAGGCACGGTTTAGGAATCAGAAAGTTGCCCAGTTTTTGTTAAAGTGGTGTGGTTTTGCACTAAGATAAAGACATATCTGTGCTAACTGTTCCTGATCTTTTTCTGTTCTGTGTTATGCATAAAGAAATGGACTCTGGTCTGTCTATAAACGTAAAATACCTTTTTTCTTTTTTTTTTAATGGTGACTGAGAAACTAACTCGTATAGAAGCAAACAGAAAGTTTAATTAAAATGAAACTGAGTCAAGTTGAACCTGCAACCTTTGAAGCAAGAAGCAGTGCTGTTACCCACTTGGCTATCTGGTCTCTAAGGGAGTTTATGTACATGGGAGTTCACTAGCTGCACTTATATTCTTTGAGTATAATAGAAATCTGGAGAGAATACTACATTAAAAATCATTGTAAAAATCAAATATAAGTATTACTGAGTTCAAACAAAGCCTATTCCCCAATCCGTACAAAGATCTAAGTGCACAGAAAATTTAATGAAGGTTAGATTTGCAGTAATAGTCTGTTCTTTTGCTTAAACCAAAGGTATAGGAATAGTTTTAAGGGCCAAATACTAGTACTATTCAGGATGACAGCTGTTGATTTCAATGGGATCAAGACTTGGTCCCTGAGGCCCCATTTCGGTGTTCTATTGTGTGTGTGTTGTTTGACTGCCCAGCAGAAAGCTGCTGTAAATGCAGCGTTTCACTACTGTACGGCCATTTTTTTGCTCTATGCTGTACTGACTTTACTTGCCACCGTTGTGGAATAGAAGTATTATTCAGCAGAAGAACTGCATTGAAAATTATGGAGAGAAGTTAATTAAAAGTCAGCTGTACATGCTGAGCTCAAACGAAGCTGCGTCCTTACTTCCTAACTGTACGGGTACACAAAATGTAATAAAAACTGAAGTAAATCTATTGTTTTATTCCATCAGAAAAAGGGATCTGAAAATGATCTATATGCTCCTTCAATGCTTAGTCCATGAATGCACGCAGAAAGATGGTATTAATAAAATGACTTTGGGATATGAGAGTGATTGAGCCTGTGCAAAACCATTAAGGGAATGATATTTGAGAGTTTGGTATTAAAGTTCACATCTGAATATGAATTATCCTTGGGATGTCAGACACTGCTTAGAGCACAGAAAAGGCTCTGCCATCCGTATATTTCCTGGCTTCTTGTTTATGTGAGTTCTTTGAGACCGACACGTTTTTCCTCTGGGAGTAGTGTTGTTGGGTTTTTTTTTTTCTTTATGTGAATGTGTGCTGTTTCGCTTTTCTAAGGTTTCCCGTGAAGCTGTAAGGATTTATGCTCCTGACCAGCTGTGTGTTGACATACATCTCTGCTCCAGACCCTTGTCATTTAGCCTCATCCTATTCGTACGTGCATCTTCAGCGCGTATGGCTGGGAATCTGCGTTTCTTACCTCATCTGGTCTGCTCTCTCGATGCTGGTTTCCTGGCACAGATAATTAAAGTCACCCAGTGGTTCAAGGAGAACATATAATAATAATAATAATAATAAAATGCCGTGGGCAGTCTTAACATGCAGAAACAGCGAGTGGAGTCCAGCTTTTAAACAGTTATCTGTGACTTCCCTCCCAGCCATAAAAAAAAGAAAAACGTTACTTACTAAACATGATCTACCTGGTAGAAATTAAAGGTGCTGTGGATGGCCACAGCAATGCTGTTTTGGACTACAAAGCCATGCCTTCTAGCCAGCAATGTACCAGATAGTCCCTCAAGTATGGTCTTGCCTAGACAGTATTCATAAAACTCCCTGTTTAGCTTAGTTAATCCTAAGCATGATGAGACAGATGTGTTTTAAAGTTCAGTGTAGGCTGGTGACTACTTTGCTCAAGGAACCATTGCATGGTGTTCCCACATGTTTAGCTAGTGAGTTTGGCTTTCACGGCGGGATCGTCTAGAGCAGCAAGCCATAAGGGGCTGAACAGTCCGCTTCGCACAAAGAGGGGGCCAGTGAGTGAAAAAACTAACTAAGGCTCTCTGTTGCTCCCTGCAACTCCTTGAAGGAAAGGGTGATAGGGTCCTGCTGTTGCTGTGCAATTTTGTTCCAGCTGCTCTAGGAGAACATCTCTCCTAGGTCATCCGCGTTTGCTGATTTTTTGACTGAGCAAGCTTAAGGAAAGTTTTGGTGTGTGTGTCAGCACTCCAGGCAATGATATGTAGAGAAAGGGAGGAGAGACTCAGAGGCAAACTCTGGGAACGAGAACAAAGCTGCAGTAGTTGCCGTGCTTTGCAATGCAGCAGGGGCAGCTCAGCAAGAGTGCTCATGCTTCTCATTTATGTATACCGCAAAAAAATTAGGCCCGTGTGGACAGGCCTTGATACAATAGGAAATGAGCCAGAGAATTGGCATTAGCGTGGTTTCGGTGGCCCTAATAGCCTGTGTCACTGCAACAGCTCCACTGGAGATGCTTTTGGCAGCTGGGCTATTTTCACTGTCCTTTGCTATGAGGTAGATTTTGTCTGTCCAAGTCTTTTCCCTCGCTCATTTGAAACCTACCTGTCCTGTCAATGTGCTGCTGAAATGTTTCGGGCAGGCTGGCTATGACCAGGCCACTACTTGGAGCTGGAATAACAGTAGCTGCTCTTATTTTGACTTAGGTTTTGGTATGCTAGTATTGCTACTGGCAGTAGTATGACAGTTAGCGATAGCTTGTGCTTTTTCCAGCTCTCCTGCACAGCATTCAGATGCAGTGAATAAAAGAGCATAGACATAGATACTTTGTGTATTCTAAGTGTGTATATAAATAGGTACCTCCTTGATGTGCAGCATTGACACTGTTGTGGTTCAAAAAGGGGACTTAAATCCTGTCAGGAGAAGGGTTTTTTAAACGTTTCTTTAATGACAACACTTAGAGAATTAAGTCTTGACGTTATATATATAACCTTTGCTGCCTTTACATAGGAGTATACTGTAGGAAGTAGTGGGTCGCTCTTGAGAGTAAATACTCCTCAGTCTCAGGACTGCAAAAACTGGCCTGTCAGCAGCAGGCCATTTGTGGTTACACTCTCCATTTTCTGCTATTTTTCTTCTTCTGTACCTCCATCTCTCACTGGAACGGTCTTGGAGAATTTGTGGGATCTTACAGCTTTTGGGTAAGGAAAAACGCATCAAGGGAGAAAAATGCTGTGACATTTGACCCCCAGAAGAGTGTGCTTCTGCTGCTGAATCTTAGCATATGTGCCACCTGTGAACATATATTTTGAAGGAAAAACAGAAAAATCAGGTGATCTAAAGCAGAAGGAGTTAGAATTATCCAAGGGTGACGTGCTATAAGATGCTGTGCATAACCTTTTCAAGGCGTCTTTGTGCAATTGGGCAGCGACGTGCTTCAGATTCCTAGTACCACTGAGAGGAAACGAGAGAGAGAGAGCACCTCAGTAAATGCCTATCTTAATGATCCTTATAGAGACCCCCTGAGCAACGGTTCTAGCATTTGTGCAAGGTTACCTCATAATTTTTAACGCGGCCAAAATGACTGAGGAGAAGATGAGAGGAAAAAGGACGGGAGCAGTGTGCAAAAGCCTTCCTGGTTAGCTGTAATGCTGACATTAATTACACATGTTTATGCAGGAGGTCAGTCACTTCTGTAGCAGAGACAAGCTAAATATCTGGCTAGCCAAGCATAACAATTGCACCCCAAACACTTGGCAGTAGATGGAATTTGCCATGTGATAAAACTGTTTACTCTCACTCGCTCACTAGGAGTAGCCAATGGTTAAGTGAGGCTATATCTCACAAGAGTATAATCTATGGAAATGTATGTAGCACCCCGTGAATACCAAACAAATTCATTATGATCAGCAGTATTTCCAATGAATCTGTAATGATGGAACCTTTAAATTAGATTGTCTCTCTCCATTTTTCAGTGTAATCAAGTTCATCAGCACATTCCTCCTTTTCCCCTTATTTAAGGCATCAAACCCATGAGCTCGTCAAAATATAAAAGCACATTTGAGCTGCTCGGCCCAAGAACAAAACAGAAGGGAAAAAGACAAAGGAATCATTCTTCACATCATGGAGCACTGAATTCTGTATTGTAAAAAGCACAGTGAAAAAGGCAGGGATTAAGAAATACAGAACAAAATACCCATGCTAGAGAAATTGCAAAGGGTCGATTTCCTAATCTCTATTCTACAAAAGGTATTGCAATGTCTGAGAGGGATAAGACACCCGCTGGCATTTGGATCAGTGAAGAGGATTTCTGAAAAACACTTGATACAAAGCTTAAGCCAGCCCCTTCCTAACGTGGCAAACCCCAAAACTATATGGGGGCAGGGAAAAATGCATTTTTTCCTCCTGTCCCTCAAACTCTTTCCAGGAGCCTCTTGGTGGTCTCATCAGTAGACTGCTTGCACCTGCACTGATCAGAAGTATTTCCTAGGTGGTGAGCAGTGTTTCCACCCCCCCACCCCACCCCGGGTGAACTACCTGCCAGGACAGCAAGTTTCCAAGTAGGAGCCAACTTCTTTCATTTCTTTACTGCTAGCATTGATTCATCAGGGAAGCAACAACTGGTCATTTTAACAACTCTCCTTCTTCTGCAGGAGAACTTGGCTTCCTGCGCAGTGCAGCCTCATTGCCCGTGAGCAGTGCGGTTCTCCAGCTGCACTATTTGCTCTTAACACTGCTCAAAGTCCAAATATGGCCACCAGAAGGCCAAGGCTACTCATTCTGCATATCTAACAGCTCTGGGTTTATAGCCTCGTCTTTCTGCGTCGCTCCCAGTAGACTGCTGGAACGGGTCACTCTCGAGACCATTGCTTTTCTCTGCTGCAGGGAACGCGTATATGAAAACATCAGGCTTTAGTGCCTTATGTCTTTTCTAAACAGTGCAGCCAGCTGGAATGTGTATTTCCAAGCCAAAAGCTCTTCTATACCTAGTCGAATTGTTGGAAAGGAGTCTTTACTGTCAGTAAAAGGCAGCGTTTATCAGTTTAATTGCCTCAGCAAATCTATGTGATTTCCATATTTACCTGAGTGAACACATTCTCCGCTTCCTTATTCCTTCCCCAGAAATTAATTTAAGAATCCTACACACAAAGTCTGCTTTTGTGCTCTATATCCAGTGCATATACACATAGGTTAAAATACAGCATCCAACTTCAGCCTATCTGAGTTAGAATTAACTTAATAGTGCATACGCAGTCAAGGAATCAAAGGAACTCGGTGCTGTTGTTTATGACAAGTGCTGTTGATCACAAGCGGTTTTAATTGGGCGCAAATAAATTGCAGCACCCTTATTTATCCAGTAGGTCACAATTCATGCACTTCATTGCAATTCAGCATTTGAAACAGGAGCTCTGTGACTGGTCTCTTCGCATCAGGTTTTTCATCCACAAGCAGACAGAGGAGATATGGGTTTTTTGGGGTTTTTTTTTTAAGTGAATGCGTATGAAAAGCTCATTTACCTTAGGTTTCTCATGACCGTTCTTTGGTATGTGCTTATGTGCTTAAGATGCAGTAAAAGCTAAACACGGTCGAGTGTTTAGACCGTTTAAACACGGTCTAAGTTGCTTGGAAAATGCAGAGGAATATTTCAAGAATCCTTTTCTTGGCAATATTCATTTAGCTCCCTTACATATATAAAAGTATCTTCCTTTTCCCCTAGGTCTCTTTTCCCCTTCAACACAGATAAACAGGAGGATAACATTTATCACACTGAATCAGCCCCGCAGACCGTCTGACACAGAATACGTCTCCTGTCGGTGGCGGTCAGTGTCAGATGCTCCAGAGAAAGTTTTAGGCCTCCGCAGAATAAACTGCCCCTTGATCTCTGCTAATGGAGATTGACTAAAATCTCGAGGACTAAAGATGATAACCTCCCTTTCAAAATCTTGTAATCGCTTTGAAGTGAGCGACTACTGCCGAAATAATGCAGCCGCTCTTCAAAGCAGAGCGGTAGAAAATCCTGAAGAACCGCCCGTATTTCATGCTGCAGGGAGACGTCGAGTTAATTGCACAAACAAAAGGTTTCTAATGCGCCTGCCGTATCGCCATAACCAACACCTGCTCTCGCCGATGTTCAGCGAGCAGCCTTCACTCGCTCAGGCTCTGCATCTTTGATTTGTCTTAGTCTGTTTGCAGCTCCGTGGCAGAACTAATAGGATCAAAAGCCTTGTGTGCGTTGAGTGACCTTTCTCTCTCGCCGTAGGGTGACAGCAGTAAACACATATTTACAGGGAGCAGGTAATACAACAGTGGAGCAGGAATATGGTATTGCAAATATAGGCGGCTTCATAAAATTATTTCACACTTGCAATTGCCCTGCAAAACACTGTTCCAACACAGTTAGGCTCCTGCTCATCAACATTTCACTGATGTGGGTGTATCTTGATTTTTACATGTGTTCTCAGTTTGGGCAGATGTATGTTTTTGGCAGCACTGTCTTCATCTATTGAAGTCCCTAAACATGTGGCAGCGTAGCAGTTTCTAGACTGCCTGTGCCTAGCTCTACACATAAGCCTGGATTTATATTGCTGGCAGAGAGAATCTCGTTTTGATCATAAAAGGAGAGCAAAGTAAATCCTAACAGACTTAGCAGTTTCTTTTAGCATTTATTAAAAGTCTAGTCAATAGCAATTTTTCCTTGCATAGCAATAAGCATTTGGTTTAGTCCCCAACAAAGCTGTTCATCTTTTCTCAAAATTGTTAATTAGTATATCACAGATAATTGAAAGCACTCAGTGATGTTGTTTACAGTGCTATACTCTTCATAGTTGCTCTAGTGCTGTGGTGTACTTGAGACGGCCCAAATATAATGGAAGATGCAGAATGTGTTTGACAAGACTTACGTAGCCCAATGAGTTTTCAACAAATATGCATGCTAACTTAAAAAAAAAAAAAAGCTGCAGTTCAGGGTTCATTAGCATTTGTCATCTGGAGATACTCGAACAGTTTTAACGACGTGATCATTTGTTGAATATACATAGAAGCTGACTCTTTAAAATAGGTACGTATGCGTATCAGTCGCAGCTAGAGAAAGATACTTGGGAAGTTCTACTTGGACGAAAATGGAAAGAAGTACCACGTTAGTGGCGCTAATCAACGCCTTTAGAAGAGTCAGCATTAAATATCAGTTCAAATCATGATAGCACAACAAAATTTGTAATACGAACAAAAACGTAAAAATTAACTGAAAGCCATTTAGAGTCTCTCTTTAGAAAATTCCGTGTCTGAGGCTTCCCTTGGCTCTGCCTTCTTGATGAAAAGATCTGTCATTAGATCAGAAGAACCTTCCACAAGCAGTTCTTTCAGGCTAGAAGCACTTTTTCTTTCTTTTCTTTTTTTTCTTCTTTTTTTTTTCTTTTTTTCCTTCTTTTCTCCCCTCCCCCCCCCAAACAAAATCTGTGAAAGAAATCTTGAGAAAGCAGAGATTGAGTGCAAAAACCTCTCAAAGCAGCTAAAGTGTTTTCAGGGTGTAGTTGGTAGATCCATGACAGTCTGTGAGTACTCCGAAGGGATTCACCAAGTAGAAGCAAGTTGTCCCCATGTGAAGTCTTCTGTAATCATAAAGAAAGTCCCCTGAGTCTTGCCTTTCTCCTGCTCTTCTGAATTGCTGTAGGAGCTCCTGAATTTTTTAAGAAAATCCTAGCGGCACCGACTATTTATGGACGCCGTCATCTCCCAAAAGCCCTTGCTCACATTTTTCTGAACATTTCTGGAGACAGAGGGCTTGTCTGTTGTTGTATTTCTTATTAGCGTTCTCTCTTTTTTTTCTTTGAATGCATGTCACCTTGAAAATTAACCATAGCTTTGCCAGATTGCTGACCTCTGACATTTTCTCCTCCTTTAGTAACCACATTTTAGGACTGCAAGGAAGGAACACAGATAGCAGTTGCAAAATTGAGACCTTCACCAAATAGCTTCTAGGTCTGTTAAGTGAGAGGAAGTATCCTTGATATACATAAAACCCATGATAATGTTTTAGCTGAAAACAAGTTGTCACCTGGAGATTATATACAAGCAAAATAAAAGACCATTGTTAGTGCCTGAATGTCAGTTTCTCCAGTGCTTCCCCAAAATAAGTAAGAAGAATGACTGGATGCAAAATCTATTTCCAGAAAATGACAGTTCTATTGTCAGTGTCACAGCTAAGGTGGCACCACTGCAAATTAGCCAGTGACAGTGGACCGACCGAAGCTTGAACTGCATTCAGAACTCCTTGTCCAATTCTACTGAAAACAAAAAAGTTCTGTGACGTGGCCAAATCAGTAGCATCTTGATGCTTCTTCTCATGATCACATATTTATATGCATATTCGTGTTCCGCCCAAGTAATAATGAAGATGAAATCTCAGCATAAACTAGACAGAGGACAAATAGCGTTACTGAAACAGCTTGCTCACTTTATGTCATAAACTGATCTCAGCTAAGTCAGTAAAACTCACTGATAAAAATTGCATTTATGCAGAATGTTGCCTTTAAATTTTTGCACACCGGGCTGTTTAACTATTTTTATCGTCAGCAAGCTTAAAATTGCCACGTAGCAATACATGTGTACAAAATTTCAAAAGGGGCTTGAATGCCTGTATGGCAAATCTGTAGAGGTCTGCAAATCAGCCCTTCCTCACAGACTGCCAAGGGCTTCCACTTGCATCGAATGTTGCCCAATCAGAAATATTCAGCTGCTTTACATGGGAAGTCACAAAGACTAAAAGTCACTGAACCAGATTTACCTCTAAGTGAACACAACTGGAGGAATATTATAAAGCGGACAAGACTTAAGTTCTGTAGTACTGCATTCAAAAGAAGTTTCAGTCAAACACACACTTGAGTGAAGTCTTTATTAGGATGCCGGAACCCTAAAATTACAGGAGTTTCTGAACATCTCGTGGGAACGGCTGAAGCCCAGAGCAGCCTCATGTCACTGGGACACTGGCCCTGCTTTGGGCAGCAGGCTTGACCTCCAGAGACCCCTCCAACTTAAGTTGTCCTGGGACATTGCATCTCTGTGGCCTCAAGCAATGCATTTTTGCTGTGAAACCAGCCCTCTAGTTTCTAAACTCCTGATGGATCATCATAATTTCCTGGGCAGTACTATGCAGGTAACAGCAACTCTCAGACCTGATGACCCTACGTCAAAACCATATTATCTCTGTTGAAGATACTAGGAGTCTGATAAAACTTTAATAAGACTATTTTGACTCCACCTAGTTTAGAATAATGCCCCAGGAAATGCCAAATGCAAAAGAAGTCTCCAAATGACAGTCCACCCACAGGTAGCTTGGTAAACAAGCCGCTTAACCTGGGGAAACTGTTTTAAGTCTTTTATGAGTAGAGCTTTAACCTGAGTCTCCAAATGTTTCCCCAGGTGCTCATCATTCAAGTTTGTGTGTACTTTGATACACTGATGGCTGTAAGAGGTTAAGCAAATGAGTAAATACTAATAGGATAAAAATATTGCCGAAATACAAGATGCAATTACAAGATATCGCTTTTAAATCACAAGCATTCAACATCTCGAGAACAAAATCTATTAAAATTGAGATTCTTCTCAGCTTTTTTATTTTTCTTTCATCAAAGAACATTAATTTCAACGGCATAGTTTAGGATGCAATATTGGAAGAATTTTTTACATCCTGCCCTACACATGAATAGAGTGCCCTTTCTCTCTTTTTCGAGCGCACACATGTTTCTATGCTAACTGGAACACTTAAAATGTAATGGAAACTATTAATATAGCATATTATTATAAACTGGTTACAAAATGGCTTAAGCTGCGGCCTTAGCAGACCCCCAGCGTTGTCAAAACTTCCTTTCCCTTTCTACTTCTGGCTGCTGTAGCTTTCTACAGTTTATACTGTGCTAGTCAGTTGGTCTGTATAACTTGATAAATCTTATGATGACCATCAAAATATTGTTTTTGTAGCTTTTGTTTTGGCCGATAAAAATCTAAAGAAGTACAGCTGATGTCTTTCTCCAGAAATATTTTCACTGTGATCTTATAGTTTGGTTTAGCTTCAGTTAATGTAAATATCCATGAACTCGAGCTTTTAGCTAATTTCTCATTAAATTAAAGTGGCCTGAGTCAATTTCCAACGCATACATCAAACACCACAACTTTTTCAGCATCTTTTTTTATTTAGCAGTCTCCGCTACCGTCCCTCGGGTAAAATCCATCCTTTTGCCGAAGTCTGGCAGCTGCTGAGCGAAAGGGGAGCAGCCAGAGCCGGCGTCAGCCTCGGGAAGCTGTTGTGGGTCGCAGAGAGCTCTGGAGAGAGCACTGAGGCTCTGCACAGCTGGCACCTCTGCTCCACACCTCTTTCCACCACTGTTTGAGGGCAGGAGAGCATCCTGCTATAGGAGCAAGGCACCCCATGGCCCTGCTGAGCTGGCTGCCCCGAACCAGGCGCTGGGCTGAAACAGATAGGAGGGGCACAAACTCGTGTCTGGGCCTGGAAACGTATTTTGTCCTTCCTGCAGAGCGGCAAACTGGAATTTTTGCCCACGCTGCTGAGAGGAGCTGAACCAGCACTGCCTGTACTCTGTACTAGGACAGGTATTCCCTGCACTGGTTGGGGCAGCGCCAGCTAGCAGCAGCTGCAGTAAGAGTTACATGGGCTTACGCTCCAAAAAAGTTCTTGAGAGGGAGGGATTTGCTCTCCCCATTCATAATGTTTGCTCAGTCAGAAGCCCGTAATGGTTTGATGATTTTTTGTATGAGCAAAAGCTTCCTAACAAAAGGTACTTGAAAATCACCCTCATGGCAATGGCTTAACTTAGATCTGGGTAACTGAGGTCAACATTTGGTTATACTCTGTCCTCATGTGCCGGGAACGTGTGTGGAGCAGCTACCTAAATGCTGCTCACCTCTGCAGTGGCGGTTGCTGTTCATAGTCTCAGACCTGGAGGTGGTCTACTGTTTCACGTTGCAGGAAACAGTAGCAAGAGGTTTCTCAGATGTTTCTGCATGGGAAAGCTGTTCCTGTTTTGAACTCTTTTATGTTCAAAGATCTGATTTAAGTTAAGGTTTAAACTGTGCAGACCCTGCTATTTCAGATGGCATCAGCTTGCAATGAGCAACTTAAACGTTTCTTCTTTTTCAGCTGCCCTATTTGTGAGCTATGGTGAGGCCGTGCTAGTGGCCTCACCAAAAATAGAAAGAGTAGAATAAGAAAGTGATGGGAAAGGCAGGCGGTACTGCAGAAGACCAAAGTAATTTTAACACATGGGGCCTGATTTTGTGAGGTGATGTCCTCTGGGAAGGTCTGTATTCCCCAGCTCTCACTGTCTACAGGACTGAGCCTATAATCTCCCATCCTGGCTGTTCATCAGTAAAGCAGTGTGATATTAGGACTTTGTTATTTGTTAAAGCATTACTATTGTAACACTTTATTAAGATTTCAGACTGTTCCATCTCACAGAAGGAGATTTCTTTCAGCCAGAAAATATGCACAATGTCACATGTAGGAAAACGCTAGCAGAGTTCAAATAAGGGACAATATGAAGTCTATTTTCTTTCTTCTGTCTGCTTTTTCTACTTTGTCTCTACTGTTTTGCCCTCCTCCTTTTTGCCCAAAAACTGTAGATCCTCTCAGCTGTTTGTTATTTTTTGATTTTGTGTACCTGCTTTAAAATCTCTTTACGAGTCCTCCCACTTCCTCTCTCTTTTCTAAGATAGATGTTATTTTCCTCTCTGAAACTTCCTTTCTGTTAAGCTCTCCTCCTTCTTTCCCTCTGTTTTCCTTTCATTATTTATTCCTCCCCTGTCGTCTGTTTGCTTTTACTTGTGTAGGAGATGAGGAAGGGGGAGGACTACATTGTCCACATCTTCCCGGGTTGGGGGGAGAGGGTCTGTGGTGGGGTCAGGAGGTACTGTCCCACATTCAGAGGGAAGGGAAGGGATTGTCAGCCTTGCCACGCAGGCGTCCAGGGACCCTTCCCTTGTACGCAGGCGAAGGATTTTTCCTCCCGTACTCGCCGATCACCACCGAGAGTCCCCACACGCAGTCCCCAGAGAGAGGCATTTGGGCCATATCTCTCTTGAAACTTCAGCTGCTCCAATCAAGGGTAATTGGAGTAACATGTGATACAACTCCTGCATCCTCTTCCCGTAATATAAAAAACCTGTGCAATCCATAAACATAAAACACCAGTATAAAAATGAGCTGCAGCCTAAATGCTGGCATTCCTGGCTCCTGTCAGCCCCTTGCTGCTGGTTGTTTGCAGGATTGTGTGGAGGGGCTTGCTGTATCGCGGCTGTCCAAGCCAGCAGGAGCACAACGCTTAACAACCGGGTGCCTCAACAAGATAAGTACTTCTGCTACTTTAACTCCTTTTCCTCTTCAAAAGCTGGTGTGTGTGCGCCAAGCGTTGGATTCCAGTGCTGTGCTTCTCCCATCATTTTTTTGCATTTCATTCAGCCTTTTTTGCAGATTGTTGCTAGAGTGCAAAGACAGTAGAAGGCCGTGCTTGCAGAGATCAAACTTCCCATTGTTCTTGGAAGAAGAGATTGTATTTGAGTACTGAGATTAGCATAAGAATTAGCCCTCTTCCTTGAATCAAGTCAGTCAGCTATTTTCAGCTCAGTGTAGCAGTCTTCGATTTTTTAGTTGTAACTATGGCAATAAGATGAGATGGTACTCAGTAAAATTCATTTTACAAATTAGCATGGGAGGGTGCCCATGACTCTGATAGAAGGAGCAATGTAAAAACATTGTGGAATGAGGTTGAAATTCAATCAGAACTCAGAATATTCCTCAAAATAATGATTCTCAAATCCATCCAGCACCATCTGGTAGTTTGTGAATGATTTACAGTTAGCCACAATAAATGTGATGGGATCAATGTGCCTGATGGGGGCTGTATTTCTTACTCAATCCCATTTTGAAAAGACATTTTAACCCCATTTTGGGTATGTGCTGAATTCTTTGATCTGGAACTTTTATAACTGTAGCAGGCAAATCAATTTTGAGCGCTTTCATTACAGTACACATCTACCAAGCTCATTATGGTCTGAGGAGAGAAAAAAAAAAAAGGCCAAAAAAACCAAAAAGTTTTGCTCCAGGCCTCAGGCCATGTTATAATGAGGATAAGAACGAGCAGTGGTAGGCAGTGTGCGGAGTGCTGCCTCTCTACCCTTCTGCTGCATGGTACGATCCTGTCAGTTTAACAGGATGGCAGACCTTAACTTGCACATGCAGAAGATGACTTCCTCAAGTTTTTGCATCATTTGTAATAAATCTTGGTTTTGAGGATATCTCACTACTAATGAGCCTCCTGTCTGTACCTGGCCTTTACTGTTCTTAATGATATATGCAAACAGAGTTAGAGGGAAAAGAATTTTAGATGCATATTTTTCAGATGTTTAATGAATTTTTTTTATTATTTGCATTTTCCCAAGGAAGCTATTACCTTAACAAGAAAAGTTTTGCAAAAATAGTTTGTTTTTTAAAAAAATATGCAACGAACTCATTCTGTCATTGATATGCTGCTCAGGAAAATTCCAAATTTCCAAAAAGCAAATGAAATCTTTATTTTTTTCTTGTTTTAAAAACAGTCTTTCAGAAGCTTTCCTTGGATGTAGGTAGGTATATTAGAAAGCTCTCTGTAATCAACCCTGCAGCCTTGCACAGGAAGACAGCAGGATTGCACAAAATTCCATCTCCCGACACAATTTTAGCTTCAAATGATGCCCTTCAGTATTGCAGGAGGCATATAATAGCCCTCTGTACAGAAGTGAATTGTCTTTAGTAACAAACTCGGGGAACAAATGTTTTAACTGCCTAAAGAGATAAGAAAGGAACTTTGCCTTCCTAAGTAACGCCCAGTAGTCCTGATTCGCAGGCTGACTGGGTCGTCCTAGCAAACTGCGTGGGCAGCTTCGGAGATGCAGCTCTCACCCTGGCACTTGGTGAGGCAGGGAATGACAGGTTAGGTAGTCACAGGACTCTTATTTTGGTCTTGGAAGGTCGTTCCCGGGTACCTCTCTCTTTCAGTGCTCAGTCCTGAAGTAGCAAGGATCTTAGCAAGGGCTCCAAGCACCTTCCAAGATGAAGCTGTTATTTCCTGCCTGGCTACTGTGGGCATTCCCAAAGTAAATGATTGTGCCACTGCGTTGACTTTGTGTTTGTTTTCCCCCAATGCCTTCCTGTGAAGTTATTTAATTGCAAATCCTCATTGAAAGCCAGGAACAGGAACATTACTTCAGTGGACACATCATGCATTATCCAAATAGCTTGTATTTCTTCTCAGGTTGAAACACTAACTATTGGGGGGTGGAAATTTACTTGCTCTCACTATTGGTTATCTGAATAATTGTTTGCTGTTCTAAATGAAAATAAATGGATGTTTGCATTTAAATAATCATAACCCATTTTCTTGCCAGCAAAACATATTTGAATGGGTGGTATATCAAGCATAGTTATGCAGTGGCTCAGAAATGACTGTGCCTTTTTAAATGGTTTACTGTGCAGCAGGATGAAACAGATTTTTAGCAGCATAGGCGAGAGCTAGCAGTCACAGTTTCAAACCCACCATGCTTGCGCAGGACAGGATTCAGCAGTGTGGTCAGTGCTCTGTAAATCTCTGAAATGGGTCACAAATTCATCTTACACAGGGTATGTGCTATAACCAGGGGGTATGGCGCGATGTGACTGCAGTGCGCATACCAGATTACTAGAATCGGTGTAATACTGAGTTCTTGGTGCAGAGAGTTGAAACAAAATAAAGCAGTGGGAAACCTGAAACCAATTACTGTAATTTAGCAGGTGACATGGCGTCAGTCCTGATCTCAAATGCAAGAAGTGAAGGGATCAGGTAGATCAGCCATGGCCCTTTCCTTCCCACTTAGGAGGAGCACCAGTGTAGAGCACGGTTCACCAGACAGGAAGGTAAGGCAGAAGAAGTGGAACCAGAGTGCTAATGCATGGCACAGTGAGTTCAAATGAACTCTAGGCATTTACCAGCAAATACCAGATAGTTGCCATAGCTTTAGATCATGCCATTTAGAAGAAATACATGTAAGCTAGCTGGGATCGTTATAAGGAGCTTTTCAAGGATCCCCAGAAGGAATACCTACTGACTGATGCTTATGCAGTGGAGAGATTTGCCTTGATCTAGCACCCTTGGGTTTCAGCCCTAAATCTCCTGCCTTATTCAGGAGCCAGAGGTGCTGCTCCTATGCACTTCTGGGCCTCCGTTTCATCGGTAGTGCACCTCCATGAAGCATCTTTTCTGATAGTAGTACCCAACAAATCTCTGCTCTTGACTTCACTAAGTGTTGAAGCAAGCAGCGGTGGCCAGCCTCAAGTTGTCCTTCTTCCCTGGCACAGCAGACGTGCCCTGTGTTGGTTCTTGTTGTGAGCTGAGTGCATGTGTGTCCTGGTGGTGGGACATGGCTGACTGTCTAGGCGAGAGTCGCATGACCTGCATACCCTGAGAAAGCAGTGCAGCTCTGCCATCCGTTGTGCTTCTGCTTTTCTGGCTCATGGGGGAGTTTGCACAGTGAGAGCTGTGTGTGGTTTCTCAGAGCGTGATTGTAGTCCAGAAGCCTACACGGCCCTCACCTCACACAGCCTGGTGGTGGTTTCAAGAAGATAACACAAGGGTGCAGAAACAGCTTGTTCTGCCCATCTTGGGAAAAGTTGCCGGTTACATTTATAAATGAAGGGGAAAGAGGCTGCCTTTAAAAAGGAACTAGCTTTCAGGCACTAAACTGACCAGCGGATGTACTTAATACCTCCCTCCCTCTCCTGTCTTTCTAAGCCACTCAAGTGTTCCCAGCCGGGCTGGACGTGCAGTGACCCAGGCGGTTGGGTGTATGCGTGGCCTTTGCCATTGCTGCCCTCTTCTCTGCTTTTAATTTGTGAATGCGCTACCTGTGTTTCACAAGGCCTACCTCTGATTGAGGGAGATGGCTAAGTGTAACAGGAGCCTGTGGATAAGGTTTACTCCCCTGTTGTCCTCCACAGACTGAGAACAATGCGGAAAATGAGTCATTGCTTAGCTGACAATGTAGTAGATAGAAGCAGCTGATATTTATCTCTGATGAAGAAGGCATCACTATAGTTCTTTTTACCTGAGCAACTTAAAACCCTTTTCCTTAATCTGAGAGAAAGGAAGCTCTGCTATTTTACTGAGTGAAGGGTATTTTTAGAGCTACTGAATACGGCAGGATCAGAATTTCCACCTGTCTTTGAAAGGGGCACTGGAGCCTTCCTGTTCTTGTGGACTAGATTTCTTTGTCTCGTTAGAGCCAGTCCAGCCTACTCCTTATCCAGTTCTTGTGCAACAGAAGAAATACATGTTTGGAGGAGGTGCTGATGTGCGTGGTGCAAACAATTCCTAACTTCTTGTGCAAGGAGCCAACCTTTAACTCCTACATGCTTGTGCCTGCAGTGCAGTCATGAGTGAAACGAAGTACCAAAGCTGTCATCTGCTGAAAGATTCTGTGTAACATTACTTTTTGGATTTGTGACGAACTGAGATGCCAAGGTGCAGAGCGCAGTAAATGCGTAGAAGGAAAGAGGCAGTAATTCTGCTAAGTGTTTTGGGGTTATGCGATGCATATAGATACTTTTATGAGTTTTACTTAAGCTATGAAGAGAATTACTCAATGTGCCCACTATTTTAGGGTTTACACAGAGTCAGTATTGAGCATCACCGTGGGTTTCTCGGTGCACAGTGGAACATTGAACTGAAGCAGCCAGATCCAGTGTCTTTTTTGATACAGCTGAAGTCGTTAGCTTTATCACAAAATTACAGGCTGATTGTATGTGAGTGTGTGTATATAAATATCTATATACATTTCTTTCCTTCCTGCGTTCTCATTCACCAGGCTTCTGAGGAAATCTGACTTTAGCTCAGCAGAGGTTTGCTCTGCTTTTGCTTTAAAGTTTTATGGAAGTGATTTTCAATTGGTGAGCAGGAAGAGGATACCCTTGTGGTCAACTCTGAGCAGCAGCAAGGGGCTCTGCTTGGAGCCTTCCTGGCTTCTTCCCTAAAATTCAGAACAAACCCTCCACTGAGGATGGAGAAGGGTGGGGGGGAAAGAAAAGAGGTATTTTCTGACAAAGGGCTGGAAGGAGGGAAAGTGCACAAGGAAGCGTTGTGGGGAATCCACTGCTTGTTTTTCTTTGCAGTTTTTTTCTCTCCCTATTGACATTATCGCTACTATATCCTTCAACCATTTGCTGATTGTGACACTGCCACTATTGTGACTCACTTTTGGCTTCTTATTGCCTCGTTGTTGTTACCCATGGGGGGGACAGTGGCTGGCAATCTTTGCCCCAGCCGCCCTCTGGGAGCCTGTAGGGTGGCGTACTTGGGGACAGAAAGCAGGATCCGTCCTGACACCAGCACCGTGAGGCTCTCGGCTATCACAGATCACTGCTGTTATTCCAGCAGGTCCTGTAGGAGTTCCCGAATCCCTGCACAGTAGCAGCGGCCTGTTGTCTGAATACATATCATAGTGCGGGCAATTCCCGCAGGAGATGCGGTAGTTTACTGTAAATATTTCCCCATTCAGTCTTGGCTTGTTCTTTCTGGACTACTGCTCTTTGCTGCCGTGTGGTCGTGCCGTGCCCTTTCCTGATCCCAATCACACTACCCCCAGCTAGGATTCTCCAGCCTGTTTGCTTGCCAAATCAACAGGAAGGCTGACACTTAATTTACAGGTATCTGCATTTGCTGACTTGCCCTGTTAAGCATGTTGACCGGCTGCTTTACTAATTGCGAGCGCAAGAAAGCGAGAAAGAGACAGCGAGAGAAGCGAGCAAGCACAAGGTGACAAAATGCAGGCGCAGATTATCTTGAAACTTGTGGTGACCTGGTATCTCTGAAATTTGTGTTTGATAGAAATGGGCCGATGGGTTCAGAGTTACTAGTGGGGAGATGGCAGATGCAAGGTGAGCAAGCAGGCAGCGTGGTGACAGAGGCCTTGTTTCCTTGTTGAAACCTGCAGGGAACAAAATGACCTCAAAAAAAACTAGCCATGGAGATTTTGACATAGCAAGCTCTTGCCTTTTGTGTGCTACTTCAGAAACGCAATCCGTCGCTGCTTGCGAGGTCCACGTGCCGCCTGTGTCCTACGTAAGGCTTGTGTGAGGATTAAGCGAAACTCGGGACAGAGGGATTTCTATTATTTATGCTCTCTGCTCAGGGGAACGTTTCAATCTACCTGGGCATCACGTGGTACCGGGCTGAACACACAGAACGTTCCTCACTGGAAGCAGGAGCGAACTGCAGATACGGAGATGAGTTTTCATAGAGCTTGACAAGGTTCGGCTGCATGCTGCTGCTTTAGTCTTTTTCTAATTGCCATAAAAAGGATCCCCATAGAAAGGATGGGGTTGATGGAGCAATGTGTCTTACCAGAGTGTGCCTGGTCTACCTGGCAATGGGTGTTAGACTGCTAGAGAAGGGGATCGTTTTCTCAAAGAGGCACTCGGCTCAAAAATGCCAACCAACTTAGAAAAATAATTCTTTCAGTGGCTTTATGTTGGCTTCTGTGTGCTGCTGAAGGAGACGGATAATATATTTTATTATAGGAGTTCTGACAGAGAAGTGTCATGCTGTTTTTAAATATTGCAGTTCAGACATCATCTGAATGGAATGTATTTTGGTTTTGGTGAATAAAATATAATGATAGCTGAAGTGAAAGACAAAAATTTAAGCCTTCTAATCTTATCAAAAGCAAAAACATTTCTGAGCCAAAGTGTACCCATTTGAATCATTTTGTTATCCTGATTTATTGAATGACTTCTCTCATCTGAAATCTCTAATGACATTAAAAATTCACTGATGTATTCATAAATCATTTGAGTTTTGCAGAAAAGACTTGGCTTTCATTTGTTTGGGACACACTGGGGCCGCATTTCTCTAGGCGGCCTCCCAGGGAAACAAGACTGAAAGTCTTCAGAGACCATCCCGTCTTTACCAGTGAACGTCCTGAGCGGAGCTTGTGACCCATGGTGCCATCTAACAATAATCTGCCTGAAGGAGATGCTCCAGATGGGCACGGCTCACAGCTTCTCCCCGCCCCCCCCCCCCCGGAAAATGCGAGCTAAGCGGCAGCCTCAGAGACACCAAATACGATAAAAGACGATTGGTTAGAGAGGATGTGGAGATACTGTGGTAAACATCAGGCCAATTTAGATAGATCGACCATGTATCAGTAGCTGACTGCATGCTTAGCTGTTTTCATTGACAACAAAGAGATTTTTAGCTACAGAGATGGTCAAAGTGTAAATTAATGCAGTTGTCATTTAAGTGAAGTTAGGCATGTATGCATGACACTTGGCTACTGGAAGTGAAGTGTTCATGGCAAGATGCTGATTAGCTCTTGCCTTGCTTTTCGTTGAAAGCGCATACAAAATGCTTCTGTTAACATGAGTAGAGATCTTGCATTTTTTATGTTATGCACAGACTTGGACACATTTCATGCAGATATAAATGACTATGCATGGTGGAGAAGAATCAAGCTAACTCCCTATGTAGTTATTCACAGAAAAGACTATTTCCTACCTGTTTTTCTTGAGAAAGATTGATGCGTGAAATTGTAAGGAGAAATAGTCCGCTAGCTAAGCCTTTTTCACCCTTCCTCATTCATCGCTCTGAAGAATTTCTGAGCCAGTCTGGCACAGGTTCAAAATTGTTACCTTTTATGGTGGGAACTGTATTTTTTTCTTTCTTATAACTTGCAGTGTCATCCTGGCCTCCTTAGAATGTCCCTTCTCTGCCTGAGATTACAGGCTTCGCTTAAATCCAATTTCTGGGTGTTTTTTTTTTTTCTCCTGTAAAATATATCTCCTTTCCAATGGTAATGTAACAGAAAGCACATTTTCAACGACTTTCCTTGACATGTACGCGCAGTGTTTGGCGATGGCATTCTTTTCTCGCGTTCACACAGTCATTGCAGGTAGCACACCGTCAGCGGTAATAGTACCTCCTTTCTCTGTTTTGTTTTAATATTTTGAGCCAGACTCCCATGCCTTGATTTCTTATCAGATCCAGCTGATTTAGCTTACTGAGGACAGATGAAAAACAACTAATGAACTTCCTGTACCGTTGGTTATAAAGAGCATCCAATAACAATCCTTAATGTCCACTCTCAAATTTGCTTCCTGTTCCATGACATGAAAGATTTCTTTGGAAGTGCCTTTGCCTTATCTCAGACTTCAAGCCATTTATCATTGAGAACTATGGCTTCTTCAGTCAGCCAGCCCTAATAGCCATTGGCTTAGTTACAAGCATTAGGTATATACCTTCCATCTTAAAGTGGTTGACTTAACATTCTCTAATTAGGCAGAAAGAAGAGACAATTTCTATAATGAAAGAAAGACCGTATGAAAGATTTTGAACTCTCATTGCGAAGAAGTCATTTATCCAGCAGAAAGAGAGTTTTCCTGACCTTGAATACCTTTGGGGGTTTGCTTTCATACTGTTTATCTGACTAGACCTCAGGGAACATCTTTACAAATCTCACATTTTTATTTATGTTAAGATAGCCTTGGCAAGATCAGGGACCCTTTGTGCTGGGTTCTCTAAAAATATATGCAAGAGCCTGCTTGGCAGAGATTACTACCTAAATAAGCAGTGCAGGGAAAGTGTGGGAAGAAGGGCACGTTATGATTATTGCTCATGTTTTGCAGCCGAGGGACTGAAACCCGAGGAGGGCTGTGCTGACCCTTCACAGTGTAAGGATCCCACAGGGAACAGAGCAGGCTGCCGGACGAGCGGGCTGGTTCCCTGGCTCTGTGGCCCTTCCCCTGTAGGGTAATACCAGGAGGCTGCAAATTTTGCTGTTGAAATAAGGGTGCTGGCACTTAAGAAAGTGCACGTGGCAGGCACGGCTGTAAATCCATTCTGTTGCTTGCTTTATTGGGACCTAAGAAAGAAAGGTGGGGGGAGAAGGAGGACTAACAAGGAAATGCCCCTGGCCCTTTGCCTGCAGATGCTGCCTGCGTCAGCCTGACCGCTTCCTTCTAGCTCATCTGGCAAGGGTCCCCCCCTTGAGGGAAGGGAGTGTTAGTTGGTGGAGGTCCTGCTGCACCAGTTGTGCATGGGGTAGGGTTTATGCCTTCATTTTTTTTTCTTAAGTCGGTTCTTTTTCAGTTAGCCTAGATAAATGACTGTCTTTGAACGAAGAGAGATTTGGCAGTGGGGAAACACAGCCGGATCATTGTTTTTATGGAGATAAGACGCAATATATTTCTGGACTAAAATACAAAGAACTATTGTGTCCTTCTTCACTGTGCGATATTCCTATTTTTGGAGAGCAGGACTTCTTTATGCATTGAACTTCCTTCCATATTACCTACTGCTTCTACTTTCTTGGTTTTAAAATATTTCCAGGTCAGCTCCTGCAAGATCTTCCAGCTTATTAAGTTTTCTCACAGTCCCAGTAGTTGGGTTTCTCATTCGTACCTACCTGGCTTGCTCATTACTGCGAGCATGAAAATGTTATCAAATTTTCTTGTAAAATGGGATCACATGTATAGAGTTTGTCATTGTGTGTGTGTATCCAGTGAAGATACTAAGAAAATGTACTCAGTTGCCAGCTCTGTCAACGCAGAACTTATTCACGTATTGTCGTTACAGTGTATTATTATTTCTGAGGGGCACAGGCAGGATATGACCTTTATTATTCAAATTTCTGCTTAATATATTTTAACAGTGCTGCACTTCTGGTTCATGTAAAATAACTTTTTTTCTAAAATTAGACTACTTAATAACAATAATGAATATGAGCTTTAATCTGCATGCAGCCCTGTCCTCTTACTCTCATAATGCACTAAATTGGGAACTCTTCATGCATTGTAATTTGGGAAGTTATTCCTGAGCAATTGCACACACAGCTAAGCTAATCTTTCTTCCTCAGGATGGGAGATTCCTTCCTGATGCAAAACTAGGGACTATGGTTTCCTTTTCCAGGATACTTGACTTTGACTGATAGCAGCTAACCTATTCCTTAAAATGTCCCCTGAAGGTGACTGTGCCAAGCGCAGGGCTGTGACCTGCCCTCGCGACGCAGAGCATCCTGTGCGTAAAACTATTGTGCTCTGGAGCGGGTGTGTGTGCGCGAGTGCCTAGGAAGAGAGCCAGCCTCTTTCATCAAGGTTTCTGCAGGCTCCCAGTTGAAGGAGCGGGCAGGATCCAAACGCCGAGCTGAAGTCGAGGCATGGAACCAGGAAAAAAAAAAAGGCTTTGGCACAAAATAGATTACGAACAAACACCTTTTTTACTGACACTAGCGAGAAAAACACATTGACATCATTTGTTTGCATGGGAAGTAACACGTTCCTCTAATCTAGAGGCCTTCCTGAGTCAGTTGCTCGCTGTTACGTGCTTTACATGGTCGTTTACACCTGTGCAACGTGAGTACGAATCCAGCAAACAATTTTGTCCCCTCTGCCCCCACATTAGTGCTTTCTCTTTGGTTTCTACTCCTTCTGCATCAGGGACAAGGGCGAATCGGGCTTCCCAAAGGTGCGTTACTAAGCCTGTTCAATGTCACGTACCCCATTCTGTCTGATATAATGTAACAAGTTTGCATTAATATGATCTGAGTTGCTTTAAGAACAGATTAATTTGAGCCTGTCTCCCACCCCAGACCGCTGCCTGTCTGCCTCCCAGGTCCCTGGCTCCCTGCCAGCTGCTCCCCAGCTCTGCCCTCCCTCCGCTCAGCCGCTTCAGACCCTTGTCATTTCTCTCCCTCCTCCTGGCTCACTCTCTTTGTCCCAGCTTGGTCCCAAAGCCCCCATCCAGCGTGAGCCAGTCTTTGATTGCAGCACTTCACCACCTCCCAGTGCCCCCATATCTGGCTCCCCATCCCCTTTCTAAGGGGAAGCTCCCCTCCTGCTCTGGGATGCTCCAGCCTCCAACCGGCTGCCAAGGTGTTGTTGCCCTTTTGCGGTGTGAGCCCTGCATGCTTGGGCACCAGCAGGGAGAGCACCGGAGATACTTCTCCTGCTCTGGAGCTTGGCCCTCGCTGCTCCTGCGGCTCCTAGAGCCGCAAAGGGTGCAGAAAATTCAGCTGCTTCGGGCTGCAGCCGTCAGCTGTGGCATGTGCGGCACAGGGAACTCCTCCAAAAACTGGCTCTGCAGCCCCAACCCATCTCCGCTGAACATGCGTGAAGCGTCCTCTGCCAAAGGCTCGTAACTTAGAGCTTGCCATGTGATTTAAACGACCGGCTGCTCAGGTCTGGTTCTGACTGGCAAATGCTTACGACGCAGCGTGCCGGGGCCAGCCCGGCAGCTATTCACAGACTGGGTATCTTTGAATAAGGAATAAATCACTGCAAGTAGCAAGCTGCCTTTTGACTTTCACGAATGTGAGGGAGGGGAAGATGGAAATGAAATTAATAAATTACCTTGTGGCAAGTTATTTACTTAGCTCGCACAAAGGCAGAGGGCCAGATCCTTAGGTGATGTAAATCACCCTAATCCCATTAAGGTCAACTAACAAATTTTAAGACTGAATGAAACCTTTAGATCACATAATATGATCTCTTCTGTGACACAGGGCAGGGAATTTCACTCACTCACCTCTTTACTGAGTTTAATAGTACATGTTTGTCAGAGGTGACGTTAATGGGGACATGTATATACATCTACATGTGCATATACCTACGCTGCAGGCATGTCGTGAGTTCTTTAATCCTTTGCCAGCTCCTGACGAAGGGACCTTTTGATTTCTTTTTCACCTGTAATGTACCAGTATGGCTGAACCACATTCGCATTTCCCACACTTTGTGCCCTAATGGATCCTTGCCCTTGTAGCTAAACTCTCTCGAACCCCAGTGGGGTACAGTGTTTTCTCCAGTCACTCCTCATTGGCAGCACCAGTGAAACAAGCTCTAGATGGCTGGTGTGAATGGAAACTAGCACTTATAGAGCAATGCAAAGGAGAGAAGACCCCCCCCCCCATTCCCAAGGGAGCACATTTCATCAGAAGTGTAGGTGATGCGATGAGCTGCTCACATACCAGATTTTTTTATTCTTCCCTGGGTGAGAACCACGATAGCCTCAAAGAGTGTGGGCACGTTGCTTCACTCAGGCCTGAGAAACGGCATCTTCGACCAAGCGTGGCTAAGGCAAAAGGAGTATAGGAGTGCCCGTGTCACAGAGAGGGCACGTTTGAGACCCGAGAATAAAAAGGGAAGTAGGTGACTTCTGAAAATAGTGGAATATGCTGTTAAACCAGAGGACGGGCATGCGGTATTTTCATATGCGTGCATGATGTACTGTGGATTCTCTTGTTTTTTCTACACCGTCTACGTGTGTGCGTATCTGTGTGTGCTTCTCATATGACAGAACACAATATAATTAAAGTATTTTATATTAAATCTCACCATTTAAAATTGCTACAGCTGATAACCTGTTTTCCAAGTTTAGATTAATGGTGACATCTAATTGAACTGTAACTGAGCTACAGCTGGCTGTCCATGCATCATTATGGGAGTACTCCAGAGTCACAGAGGAGACTGATAGAGATCAGCCTGCCATGCCTGTCCTTGGTGCCTTGTGTAACCTGGGAGAATCAAATCAATCATATGCAATTAGGCATTAATTTCATTATTGGAAAGACACTATAAAGCAAAAGCTGTCCCTTGTGCTTCTGGTAAACATGTACATAGTAAGTACAAATATGGCAGATCACTTTCATTAGGTAAATATTTTCCTAGTGTGAACATTCTGTTAAATATCTTGACAATTTTTAAAGGATAATTGCTTTTAAAAATATCCCTAGTAAATAGATTGTGATTCTTCATTCATGCACCCTAGCAATGGTCTCCAGTGCAAGTATACAAATGTTACCTATCAATTTGACTAAATAGTCTCTCCCTGTTACTTTTTCTTCATTCAAATGCAAATCGCTGCTTGTTTGTCATGATGTTTATAAAGGCGCCGTTTTACCAACGTTAATTTTTGTTCCATGACGCTAACCTCTCTTCAGTGACCGTGTAATCTTGGTTTTGTTTTCACTCGTGTTCTTCTGCCCCTAGCTTTTTCCTGTTATGTATGTATAGAGGAGATGGGGAGGAGGAAGGGATTTTTGTTCTTAGGTTTTAGCCTCCATTGCCTCTAGCTTGGTTCAAAATGGTCCCAATTCTGCAACTTCAGCCCAAAGGCCTGACCTCTGCCCTCAGTGAGATTCCTTACACCCACGCTAACTTCTGCTTTGTGGATTTTAGATTGCAGTCCCTTGGGAGAAAGTGTGTGTCTTCGCTGTGCTGCAAAGTGCCTAGCACACATAGGAGTGCAGTCATTAATCATAATACTAAGCTCTGCTGAGAGAAAAAGTTGCAGAGCTGAAAGCTTTTTAACTTCTGAGAGTATTTTTTCACTTTGATTTTTATAAATAAATTTTCCTATAATTTAAGCCAATTTATTGTCTTGGTTACTAATTTAACCCCCAAGCCTCTATGTAGCATAAAAGTAAAAGCCTAGGACTAGGTCTGTGAGAACAGCCATTCCTCCTTAATGCATAAGTCAGGCTTTTTAATCCACAGTGTTGAAGTGGTTTCACAAGGAGGGAAATGCAATCATTTAGTTCTTGGCTTCTTCAAATGAACCATGCCCAATAGGATAATACAAGGTTGGATTTTGATCAAGTGACTTTAGTGACAATATAAGCCCCAAGAACAGAGCTGATATGCTTTCAATGTGCCGCTAGAATCCACAGCTAAATAAAAAAGACGCACAAACGCTCTAATAATGCATTCTAGGTGTAGCCTATTTATATGACTTGGAGAAGACAAAGAAGAAAAAACAAAATCAGCAGACACTAACATTTTGAAAACATTGTGCGAGTTAGGTCACGTGGCTCTTTGCCTTTGTGGTATCATGCTGTTGAAGCCCCCTAGCAGTGCTTTGAACGTGCAAGAAGAATTGAAGTTTGAGTAGCTTTTCTCAGGATTTTGGTTAAAACTTGGTAGTTCATATCCGAATTACATGGAGTGGATATTTATAGCCTTTTAGCTCCTGCTGCACGTTTCCTTTCATACTTTGAAGGCTTCGCATCATCCTGTTTAGCAGTCACAGAATGCATAGCTTAGACAATCGTAACATTTAGTTATTCTGTAAGAGCTTTTTGCATTTCATTACTTGTTGCTATCCTTTGTTATGTGTGCTATTAATAGAATTGCTACACTTCAATTAGCAATTACTAGTTAGCAGTAGCAAGATCACTTCTGCAAGCCATTTCTTTTTAGTCATTTTGTTTCTTTGACTGTCTGTTAGAAAATTAGGGGTTTCACTGTTACTTTCCCAGTCTCCTTCAAATAACTGAACGAACTGGGTTTGCATTGGCTTGTGAGATACGTGCTAGCTAAGAGCTAGAAGGAGAAAGACCACTTTGAAGTTAGGTTTTCCTTCTCAGTAACGTCTGCCACAAACCTGTAGGATTTCTGACCATCATTTCAGGTCAAAAGAAAAGACCACAGAAGGGTATATGAGTTGTTTAGCTTCGTAAATTGTTCTGTGCTTCTGTTCCCATTGGTAAATGGGAATACAGTACTTCCCTGATAAGTCTATTTTTATTTCTCGTATTAGCAATGCGCTTCTGCCTAACAAAGACGTCATGAGAATGAATGGAAAGCAGATAACAAGAAGACAGTGCCTCAAAATACAGAGGCTTTGTCTCAAATTCTTCAACAGGATGAATTACCCTTCTCCCTGAAATAACGACGTTAGTCGCCATCATGCTTCTGTCTCTTTCTCCAACCATATCAAGGTCTTAAATCGGGACCTAACTTGATAGTGCAATTCTCTCATGAGTCTCAGAAGATGCCTGGCAGGAATGGCTGTTAAAGGGTGGCTTGATTTTTAGATAGAGTAATCGGTGTGTTTCAGCAGGGTATCTAGTGACATTCAAACCATGACTTAACTTGCCACAGAAAACAGAGCAAGAAGTCATTGGCTCTTTGTCCTTTTGTCGAGTCGTGAAGGGTACATGTGAAGTGGTGTCCCATTTTGGAGGTAACACAGCAGCAGGATGAGTCTGCCCTCATGCCAGGGGCTGCACCCACAGTCTGTTAAGATGAGGGAGAAGTGTCCGAGGGCATGACAGGATGAGCCACGGCAGCCAGCAAAGCTGGATATAAGATGGAAGAAAGGAAGGCTGGTTCGGCAAAGAGGGTGAAATTTTGGGGTTGTTTGGGTTGGCAACGTAGGTGAGTGTGGTAGAGGTCTCCAAGAAGTCTGCTGTTTTCCTCCCCCGGCTGAAAGAGCTGAGAAAACCAGATGCGGTCTCACTCTCAAATTTCCGCTGGGTTATTGTAACGTGAAGCAAAAGCTCTCCAAGCCACAGGGACCTGGGTGTGTTTTCTTCTGTTATGTTTCCATGTGTTTGACATCCTCTTTTTTCCTTCTGCTCCTCGTGCTGGAGCTGCCCAGCCCATCCAAGCGTTCCCCAGGCCGTTTTGCTGCAGTTCAAGCAGTCAAAACGGCCGTCTATCCATTTCGCGATCTAGGCATCAGCTCACAAAATGGATAGCCACTGTGCCGTCTTTGTTTTACCACGATCCCCCTTTATGCCACGTGGGGGTGTCTTTCTGTGGCACGGGACTCTCCACGTTTCTCTTTAAACATGTCTGCTCCAAAACAGTGTTTTTTCTGGCTCTTACGAGGTATAACGCAATGAGAAATGCCCGAGAGCTTGTTTTGAGGTCTAAGCTTTGGCAGCTGCCAGGGAAATGAAGTGCGTTCCCTTCCCCCTCTGCAGCTGATGTACAGCATCCCGGATGGTGGTCTGACAGCAGAAAGAGGGACGGGGCTTTCGCATGCACCGTCTCGTAGTCGGAGAGTAATTTCTGCCCTGCCTGCGCCGCGGTGCGCTATGGAAATGCGGCGCTGCTACAAGGGATGATGGACGGCCCCGCTGTGCGTAACTAACAGGTGCCACACGCAGAGATTTGGCTGCCCGGCCCGGAGGTGCCTGCGCAGAGGGTCTCCTCGCGAGGCGTCGCGTGGTACCTGCTCTTCTCCCATCAGGGCTGTCCACATCCACGAGGCTGCGGGGAGGAAAAGGAAGGAGACGGCAAACCAGCTCCTGGTTAAATCACTTCTCTTTCAAGCGGGTCCGCCCGGCTCACCTCCTGGCGTTGTTTGTGGCGGCGAAAAGCTCAAGATACGTTATTTACCTCTCTCGACTTATAACTGCGTCTAGACAGGTGTGACCGAAAGCCGTGTTTGCTTTCTGTGGAAATCTGGGCATTTATCTTCCATGATAAAGTGCTGAAAATCACAGGCACAAAGCTGGCAGCATGCCTGAGCTGCAAACAGTGAGAGAGGGGAAAGAACGGTGACAAGTTTAGAAATGATTTCTTTTTTTCCCCTATATTTGAGAGTCAAATGGGTCTCTACATCTTGAGGTGCAAGACCATAAAAAATGAGTAAGAGTCAGCATTTCCTTGGGTTTATAGCACAGTGAGATGGAGGGGGAAAGAGAGAAGAAAAAAAGAAAGGTTTTATTTCTTTTCTGTTTTACAGTCGCTCTGAATCCTGTCTGTGAAAAATGCTCCACTTTTTCTGACCTTTCCCACCATGAATTTAAAAAAATGTCGCCTCTTCTCTCAGTCTCGGATTTATAGCAGAACGCCTAATGCCTCGGTTGTGCATACGCAATTAAAAAAAAATAAGACTTGCTGTTAGTAATCCGTGTAATAGCGAGTGGGTGAATTTGGGTGAGCATGAAAGCTCCAGTGAACTGTTCACCTCCACAGTAAAAGTAGCAAACAATCCCCTCTAAGTTCACAAACTGAATGCCGTTTTCCCATGAAGAAAAACTCTTTATCATGCAGCCTGAATGTGCCCATTAGGATGGCAAGGGAGTGTGGGTCTGAAGAGAAAGGTTTTTGCTGGCAGCTGTGAGAGACGGCGCCTGCAGCCCTATGGCGGGGCAGGGTCCCCGCACAGCCCCGCGCCGTCGCGTCTCAGCGCCGCCGAGGACTGCGGCTTTGTAGCCAGAATCACCTCTGGTTTCGTGGCGCCAAAGCCAGGTGATTCTGAATCGTAGTTGCTTCAATTTACGGCAGCGGGATCTGAACGGGCCCTATTGTGCGCCGTCTCTCAGGAAGACTCATTACTTTTCCCTCATAGCTTGGAGGCAGCATCTGGACTGTTGATAACGATCTTGGAGCCAGAAGCTGTGAAACGGGCGGCGAAAGCCGAGCTGAGGTTGCCTGAGTGAAAGGCAGCAGCGCGGTCGGTAAGGCCTCGTTTTCCAATGGGCCTCAGCCGTCCCGCCTGTTTGCCTGCATAAGCACGCACCTCCGGGTGGATCACGGCTAGCAGCCGGCTTTAACGTGCCTTACAGCGTGAAGAGCTAGCCCTAATTACAGTTTTAGCCTACCTAACATGATGTGGATGGTCTAATTATCTACATAAAGGTGTAACTGCTTCTTGATTCCTGCTAAGCCCCTGGCCTCGATGAGACTGAGGTTAAAAGGCACAGTTAGATAGCAGGAGGGCACCCTGCACCTCTGCTAGGCAGCCAGCAGGAATTTAGGCTTTTTTTCTGTGAGAGGTGATGGAGGTCTAGCTTCCTAATCCTTCTGGATGTTTTAACCGTGGAGCCTTATCTACTGCAGTTTCTGTGTGTAGAGGGTACTGAGAAATTACTCTGTTTTGAAAGGTTTTCAGGGTTTTGGGGGTGGGAGGGGCTCGGGTTTGGCTCTCCTCTTAAAAGGAGTGGGGGTGAGAGAGGAGAAACGGCCCTGGATTCCTTAGCAGAGCCCTCCTGGCCCTCGCCTGTTTGGGAAAGATGGGATCATGTCCCAGTGCAACAAGCAGATTAGTGAGATGTTTACAAAATTAAAAAAAAACCTCAATCCAAAGCACTAAGGATGGTTAAATTAGCTGCTTGGATAACGCCACTTTGCACTGCTGCCACCACCAAACGGACGTTAAAGCCACTCAGGTGGAAAACAGGACTCCCTAGGGACAAGGCCACTTTGAGGATTCCCAGTCGTGCCCAGCTGCTGAAAGCTGGCACTGGGACATCCCTGCTGCCCTGGTCCAGTTGAGGTGCTCAGGGCTACCTGGGCGGGCAGAGCAGGGCTGGATCACCAAGTATTTTGTGAAAGCTGACCCGGAGGAGCAGCACCTAGGAGGCTGCCACAACAGCCATCTCTTGTACCAACCTGTGCAGCTCAGCAGTGCAGGAGAGGAAAAGCAGGTGTCTTTTCAGAAACATCATTGTCACCTAGTTGATGACTGTCCACAAAAACCTAGGCTCAGAGAGGTGGATGTCATGAAGTAGGCTCAGGTTGTCCCTGATGGGGCTTGTTACTGTTGTCTGTCTTTTAGCTTTGATGTGCTGGAGCTCGCCAAGTGGGTCAGCACTCACCAAGCAGCAGCAGCTCTGCCACCCTTGCAGGATGGCATCTCGTTACATCGCTCTCTACCAGCAGTTTGCTGATGAAATCCACATTCATAACACGGCATGGCACAGAAAGCTTCGTATAAGGGGGGAGGTTTTAAAAAAAAAAAAAAAAAAAAAAGGCACGTCATGCTTCAGTGCCTGGGTCTGAAGTGCCATATTTCTTCCTTGCTGTGCTCTCCCACAAACCTGAATTTCAAGTAATTCTGTTACATAAAATGCAGTAGCTGCGTCTCCCTCATCTTGTGTCCAAGAAGAATAAGAATAATAGGCGAGGAAAAACTTTAGTCAGATAAACGTTAGCACCACGTAGAGACCTTTCTGTGGAATATCTTTATCTGCTTCTAACTAGCTCTCCGTTTTGAGCGCTCGAGCAGCCATCGCTCAGCATGCCGTTGCAGAGGAGCTTGGCTCCGGAGGCAGCCAGCTTTAGCTGCTGCTTCCCATTGTGTCTCAGCCTCCCGCTGTTATTCTAAGTCTCGGTGCAGGCCAACAGCACATTTGTTTCACTTCAAATTCTTGCACAACAAACACAAGAAAGAAGCCCAATTCTTGCACTCGGAGGGATGAAGAGTTGGGTATAAAAGGTCACGGGCTGAAGGCTGCTACCCTGCAGATTAATGATCAGCCCTGGATCCTCATCAGGTTTGCTCTGCCAGCGCTCGGTATCCTCACACCAATAGACTGTTTGTGTTTGGAGCCCGCTACCTGCAACGGTGAATGCTTCTGGTTTGCAGAGCAGAGGGCCGCTCGCCCCTGCGAGCGCGTGGCCGGCTGGGTGCCTGCCACTGGAGGTTTTGTGTGGCCTGAGACTGTGCTGCAGCTAGTGCATCCCTCACTGGAGCTGGTCCAGCCAGAGGTATCGTAGCGCAGTGAGCCCCCAGTGAGGCAACGGGGGAAATACATAGCTAATGTGTCTTAAGGGTTCCTGGGGGACAGGGAGGGGGCGGTGAGCCGTGGCTTTGCGTACTCCTTTTGCTTGGTTCTCTGAAAGCTGATCTGCACGCCTCCCAGCCTGTGCTGAGCATGGCAGGCTGTAGCTGTAGGCCCTACAGACGTTGTGTCCGTGGGGGTGGGAAGCTTCTTTTTTCCTTCCCAACAAATGGCAGTCACGTTCGCTCGCTTTTCACACAGACTTTGGTCTTTGCATTCCAAACGTGAAAAATATTACAGATCATGGGCAGTGTGACCAGAGACCCCTATGCCTGTCAGAGCGAGGGGGGAACTCGGGAGGTCAAGAAAAAAGCAGCAGGAGAGAGCAATCTCTAGCTTGCCTCCTTAATTCATCTTTCATCATTTTAGTTTACCGGCACAGTAGGCACTGTAACTTTGTTCCCACGACATTTCATCATGAGAATGAGTGTAGCCCTGGACAAGAGGAGTGGAAAATCACTTCAGGAGTCAGTGATGAGCTAACTTATTCAAAATCTTCTCTTGCTGAAGACTCAGAAACATTTTCCCTGCAAATCTGTTTCAGGAGCTAGCTAAACAGCAAAGACTCTGATGATAATTAGACCTCTGACAATTGTGGTGAGTTGAAGAACAGACCTGTTGTATTAGTGTTGAATGCAGTTTTACCAGCCCATTATTTTGCTCTGTTTTTTAATCATCTTGCCTGAAGGTTTGTGTCAGTTCTACCTTGTTACTTATCCCTCTGTCTCTTGACCTGCAACAATGAAACACAAAACACTAGTAACATATTTTAAAAAAAAAAAAAAAAAAAAGGAATGGTGAAACATTAGGCATTGCTGAAAATTTAATGGAGAAAACTTTCATAAAATGTCATGCGACACATTCAGAACTATATTAAACACTTGCTGTAAGGCAGAGTCAAACTGTTACAAGCCTCAGTATTCCTTATGAAAAATCAGTCTCTTTCATCGTCGTCTTCTGAAACTTGGTAGAATAGCATAAATTTTGATTGAGAGAGTGGATTGCTTTTAAATGGTGTCTGTCTTCTGGACACCTGAATGTCTCACAGCTATTATACCAGAGCTAACAAACGTAGTGATGCGACTTTCAAAGCTGCAGGAAGAATGGGAATGCCGAATTCTTGTTCAAGTTAGTTAAAGACCTGCTGGTTTTAAAAGACCTATCCTAAGTGTTTAAAGCCAGGCACCCGTGCTACATTATATCCCATTATAATGGTGACTGCAGTGCTGAGCTTATTGATTTGTATTTTGCTTTCCATGTTTAAATCCATGTTTAACTTTCTAAATAAACACCTTGAGTCTGTAACTGAGTTTCCCAATATGAATGCTTTGTTCTTGTTACCAGTAAATCGTACGTGTATACACACGCTCAAAGTTTGGTTTAATGGTAGTTGCTAAGTAAAAACAGGCCAAAAAGGCAGCTCGTACTGCTTGAGCTTGTTGAACCCAGGAGCTGCAAGTGTCCTTGAGAGTGGAGTAACCACTTGGGAATTTACTGCTTTAAATCGTCAGCAGTCAGCAGCACCCAACAAAATGAGACACTGTGATGGTCAATAAAAAGACATTCCTGTTGCAGATCTTCCGGGGTTTTGTAGATTTAGTGGTTTGAAAGCGAGGTTCGGTAGCAAGCAGCACTGTACCTAGGGTGTTGTGCCAGCGCTGAAGTGCTGCGGACTTGGCTACCTGAAGCTTCCTTTTATTTCTGAAGAGTAGTCCGAATTAAAAGTGCTTAATTGTACCCTGGCTTTGATATTTAAGGTTAAACTCAACAGTTAAGTAGGCCTTGTTTGACTGAGAAACAGCTTCTGAATAAATTACAGATTGTTTATACGTGTCATGTGTTTGAGCCAGAGAACGGCAATGAATCCATTACTAGTGAGAGACAGTCTTCAACTGAACTTAATCTTTGGCCTGTTTTACTCTTGGGTGTTTCCCATCAGCTTTACTACTTCTTTATCTATAATGAGCTTCCTCTTATTCCTTTTATCCCCACCCCAGCTACCTTTCACTATCTGAGAAAGCAAAATCATAATATCAGTAAGACATCTGGGAAATCATCTGATGCAAACCCAAATAAGCTAAGCGTTATGAAATGCGTTGTCTACTCGGTCTTTTCAGCCATGTGTAAAGGCTTATACAAATTGATTTGTAAGATAAGTATGTAACTCATGTCCTCTGACTGGAAAAAAAAAAATTGTGGGGACAAACCACTTCACCACCATGCTGAATTTTTTTAATGGAAAGCCTTAAGGAACAGGAGTGGTGATTTCCTCTTAATCTGATGCTATCGTTTCATACTGCTCCACTAGCAAGAAGTAGTACAGGTTCTTTTTTTCCCCCCACACTGGTATCTTCTTCAAAGAACATCCTGTGGTGAAGTGTTGCACTTTGTTCTGCCTGATATAAATAACTGTATTAGGTTAATATGATTAAGGCTAATGAGACACTGAACCTCATCCAAAAAATTTGTCATTAAAGCACATTTACCACTGATGAATTAATTAGCAAAATACAAATCAGCTTTTATGCAGGATATGTGCCAGGGTTAGTCCAAAAATGCTAGCATCCAGGCATTTTCTCTGTGATGGCTTCAGCTCATAAATCTGCGAAGAGGATAGAAAGACAAGTATCTTGCTAATGGAGACTCTGGCACTGATCCTCAGGACCCTGAGAGCAAAATTTGGCAAACAGAGAAGAGGGCAGGGCGGGTATTTACCTAGCATCTTTAGCACAGGGCACTGTCTCTTGCAGCTGTTTCTGCCTGTTTCCACCTTCTTAGATATATTTTAGGAGCAAAAAGGGGAGGAATGTTTTGGCAAAGAGATTTTGGGAATAGCAGAGCGTACTTCTGGATGTGTGGCTTTCCCCTGAGGCACATATGCCCCTCTGAAAAGGGGGCTAGGTTCACTTCTCTTTAAAGAAGTTCCACTTTCATTTCAAATGTCCCTAACAACCTCAACTGAAATGGAGAGATCTCTCCAATTTAAGGTGAAGTTAAACAAAATGATTACCCAGTCTGGCCTCGCCTGATGGCACTGCCTCTCTGTGACGCAGACTGTTTCACAGCATCCATTTTCATCAACTCCGTAGCTCCTTTTTGAGCTAAGGCGTCCGCTCTTGGCTCCACTATGCTTCTAGGCAAATTGTGCTAACTGACAGTGCTGTTTTATTGTTGCATATCCCTATTATTCTTTTTCTGATAATTCTGCCCAAGTCACCCACGGCTTGTATCTCACTGCAACAGTATTGACCTCACTTTAGCAGGGAGAGAAGAGAGTGTGCAGAGCACATACTCCCACAGAGGCTGGAAAAATTTGAACCATTAATCTACCACTTTTGTAGTGCAGTTACCTGACAACCACTATTGCTTTTTTAATTATTTTATAGCCTCTTTTAAACCTCCCCTCTACCTGGTTGGCCGACAGAGCAAGCTTGTCATGGGATATGGGCTAGATGAGGATTACCGACCCTGATTTTCTGTAGGCGTCGTGTGAGGTTACATGGTATTTCGCTCAGTGGCTGGTTTGATAATCTCTTGATGCTCACCAGAGAAATGTAGCTTCTTGCATGAAGTGAGAAGTGGATGAGTTTCACCCAGATCAAAAGTTCAGATTCTCATAGAAGAAATAAAGTGATGGAGCTGATTATGGACTTACTAAGGAAAAGCTCCACAAATCAACTTCAAAAACTCAATGATAAAAATGTATCAGTTTCTGTTTAATTATTTAGTCAGGCAGTTATACTGACATGTAAAGCCATTAATCTGTCAGTACCAACCCATGTAGTGCTGTCTGCGCTCTCCTGGTTGCTAAATATTTGTTCTTGCTTCAGCACATACAGTGGTATGGTAGAGAGGCTAAGATAGAGAGGGTTTATATTGTGTACTGTGCTGCTTTCCACCCTTGCATTAGGCAGCAGAGACATGATCCTGTTCTTGCTTTGCTCAGGGGGAAAGCAGCACGTACTCTGGCGCAGCCCCAGTGCGCAGCGCTGGGCATCAGCTCAGGTCTGGGTCCCCCAACCTGTGCAGCGCGCCGGGGAACCGAGCACTCGCTGCCTGCGCTGTAATCACATCTCTACCGCGTGCAGGCATTAGAAATTGCCTTTATTGAAAGAAGGGACATTGGCCAAGATCATGGTGCTGTCACCGGTGCATTTAGTAAGAGTGATAGCCTTGTTCTTCAGTACCTGAGCAGCCACGAGAAGTGAGCAGACAGGAGTTTGGCGTAAGCACCCAATTTCCCATGCAGCAGGTCCCCCGAGATGGGAAGGTACGTCGTCGTCAGTCACAACGCGCTTATGGGGGACGGGACATCTTTGCAACGCCTTCTACGTAATTCATTTACGCTGTAGGGCAGAGCACGTAGCAGTTGCCCTCTTAAGGTGAATGTTTTTTCTAAAATGAACCCTTTGATCTGATGGGGGTTACTGTGGGGGGGTTGCAATCTCCTTTGGCTCGTGTGCAATCATATTTTATCCTTACTGCAAAGGCCAAAATTCCCCAAATATTTGAACTCCGTGTAATTACCACCATTACGTTTTCAGTCTAGGAACTACGTGATCAAGAACCCCTTTACATTGTAGTTGCAAGCATAACCCACACCTTTGCACGTGATTACATATGTAAATGGTAATATGGGAATGCAAATTCAGTAGTTATGTATGCAAACATATAGAGCTGTGATCAGCGCTGAGACTCGTCTGGAATGTGTCTGCCCCTGCCCCACTGTGCTGGGGAACTAGGGACTGGGCCGGCGTTATGCGTTAGGATTCTCTCAGTTATATGTCTTGTAATTACCTGATCAATCCTATGTGTATGGTATGTTTAGCTGTAATCTCTGGCTCCTATTCCACTTCCTGCTGGAAAGCTATTGTTCTTTGCAATATTAGTAGTAGATTTATTTCCAGTTCATCTCTCCTTTTTATGTTTTCTTCTTTATGTCTGTTATATTGTGTGTTTTTCCCCCTTTTTTTAACCTCCCCAAAACTACCCTTTAAAGGAAAAATAAGTCCAGAGTTTCTGGACCTGAAGTCCTATATTTAGACTTCAGTAATCAGATTTATGGTACATAAGCAAATAGCTTAATCATCAAAGCTGTTGAGAACCCATAATTATCATCAACTTCAGTGTATATCTAGTTTCCCCAAATCAAGAGCTGCACAGGCTGGTTTTGAAACTATGCAGACCAGTCAGCCTCTGTTTTTAAGAATACGATCTTTTGTGGCTTGTCTATGAAATCAGTGGCAGACTTAGGACAGAGGAATCCCGAGCTTCAAGGCCTATGATTAATCCATTAGCTGGTATACGCTTTTTACGAATGCGCAGGTGATTCCTTTGTTAGACTTTGTTTTGTTTTAACAGGAAGTTCAGTAGTTTCCTAGAGCATAAGGCAGCTGTACACCTAGGCCATGGACCAAGCTTATTTTATGGCACAGAAACCTACAACCTCCAAATCAATCTCACAGATTAGTTCCCTGTTAAGTGGTAATTATAAACTCTTAAATATCTAATTTATCATCCCTGAGATATCCTAGCAAAACACACCGTTTGCTAGTCCGTAGGAACTTATATGTCAAAGCTAAACGAAGGTGAGAGAAAGAGAAGTGTTAACGAGGACGGTTCCAAGCCGCTTACCCACTGTGTAAACTTTTAAGGGAACGCAACTGCTTTTTTAATGTTGTCTCAGTTGGGAGAGACACAAAATGGTCTCAGTCGATCACCTGAGTGGGGTTATTCTTTCTCCAGGTGCTATGTGGTCTGGTCTTTCACTTACCTTTTCTGCTCCAAGTACCATGAGGCTCAGAAGGGTTTCCTCCTTATTCACTTTTTACTGAAGCCTTTTTATTGTGCTGGCCCTGTCCCCTCTGTCTCCCCAGAGCCGTCCGCATGCTGCTACTGGCTAAAGCTGTGGTCGATCAATTCTCTGTAAGGACACCTTCCAGGATTTCCTTTATTCAAAGGCTTGCAGAGTGAGGCACCGGAGCAAAGCCAGGAAAGTGAAGACTTTCCAACTCCCCTCACTGCTGGACGTGGCAATCTGAAAGCTTGCAGAAAACGCTGCCTGAGATAACGATGCAGAAAGCGAGAAGGAAAAGATATTTGTTTGCCCCTGGTCAATGCTTTGAAAAGAGTCTTTTCCTGAAGGTGTAAATTGAGGGGATAGTACCCATCAACAATAGGGCTCTTGCTAATGAAAAAAATTATGTATCTGGATTCCAGGGTTTGTTGTGCCACTGTTTTGACAGTCTGTGATGTGTGTAAGTGCTTTTCCAATATTCCCATCTATTGAATGAAGCTGACGTTCATTAACTAGTTTTTGGCTTTAAAGTTTATTTCTCAGCTTAATTAACGTATTTAGGCCGTTGAAGTTTACGTTTCCATGAAGATGAGTTGAGAGTAGCGCCTGTGGAGCATCCGCTGGTGACTTCTGACGTAGCACTGGGGACATAGCTGGGAATGGACGTGGCTGGTGAAAAAATCCAACCAAAAAGCTCCTCTGTTTAGGGTATCCTAAAAGAAATAGAAATCAGTAGAAGTAATAAATACAAAAATATAAAATACTGAACAGATCATTGGTGGAAATGTGACAGTGGTGGCTATTACAAGCAAGAGGTTTTCTGAAATGTCGACTTGATTAGCCATTTCATTACTTGAAAGCTTTTCAAGCTTGTGGTTTGGTCAGAAAACATCCAGAAAAACGCTTTGCACAGTGTCGCTGTATCCTCAGAGCTAACATAGGACCAAAACTTGCCAAAAGGCTTCTCAGATCAGCCTGCACAGGCTGATAAGCTTCCACGGAAAGGGATTATGTATGAGATACAGTACAGAATGACAAAATGAAATTGCCATACGGGACGCACAGTGCAGCAGTATGGGAAAGGAGTTGGAGCCTATGCATGATGATGACACACTGGTTTATGCAGATATTTATCACTAAAAGCGTTTTCAGAGCCTCTTACCAACAGGAGGAGAGAAGGGGAGTAGAGACAGACCACACACAGACCAAGCTTGGATAAGGACTTGGGTCATTTTTCAAGCCTTTCCTCACATCCACTTTCGAGTATTTGTACTTCCAGTTAATCTGTTGTTTGCTGCGTTATATCAATGAATAATTTGCTTTAATAAAGAGCTATTCAGCCTCTAAAAAGCAACCCCTACACTGAGGGACAGTGTTGGGGGAGCGTTTTCAGGAAAAAGGGGTATTTTTTAAAGGAATGGATCTCAAAATTGGGATCTGCAGGCTCAAGCAATTTCACATTGCAGCCTTATCCTGCTATGTAATCAATTTTTATATCAAAATATGTACCTTGAAAAGCATGAGAACTTGATGCATGTCTGGGTGGTTGGTATATGTGTGAAGTGCATCTCTTGATATAAATTTAGAGAAGACATTAGATAAATAAAAATGAGCAAGGAAATATTCCTGCTTTGCTGAGACGAAGGAAATTAATCACAACAAATATATTCTGATTCTTAAAACAGATTTGGACCGAACCGATTCTACTGAGATGAAAAGGAAAGGCATTATTTTTCTTAAAATAGAAAGGATTATACGCTGGCTGATTTATTTCCTTTCTCTCTCTTTCTCTCTCTCTCTCTTTCTCTTATTATGTTTTCTGGGGCTAACTGACACAGTGTTGAGCAGCGAAAGCATAAAGTTTGGTCACGACGTTTGTGCTGCCTCTGTTGATTGCATTGATCTGTGAAGAGCCATGCAGATGGCCGTGAAGGCCACCTCCAGCCACCACCACCCTCCGTAGGCACTCGGTGGCAGTGCGGCAGAGGTGGCTGGGGAGCGCCGCGGGCCGGCCGCTTCGTGATGAGACCTTGGTGTCGTGCCTCAGCTCCTGGGACAGCTGGCGGAGTTCGCAGGGACGCAAACACGTAAAAAAAACCAGAGCCCTCCGAAGGGAAAAGTTGCTTGGGGGCCTCCCTTCCCTAGGTGGGTGTCTGAGGACCCCGAAGGAGGCCTCGTTTCTGCAGGAAGGGTGTGTGGCCAGCAGCTTCTGTGCTGAGATTGGTGGGTGCTAAAAATACAGAAGTTTTTGTACCGTAGGCTGGTGTTTCCTCTGCTCTGCCCTCACGTGTCCAAAGGGGCTTAGGAAGAGCTCTGAGAAGGAAGGTTTAGAGACTCATAATAAATACTTAAGCAATGTGGGCTACTTAATACTTAAGCTAGTGGGCGAAATGCATGTTTTTCTAGGTGCAAGAGAAATAAACTTGAGCTCAGATCTCTAGCATCATTTCAGTAGAAGCTGGCCCTTAAATATCCTTGATGATCAGGGCTTCCGTAACTGATGCTGAAAGGTTTGGTAGTCTTAGATGAGGAAAATGTGCTATGGTGTAATGGGCAGTATTTTTGTGTGCAAATAAATGTCAGCTTTTTTTCTTAAGGCCTTTTTTTTTTTTAATCATGTTAGACAAATGCTGAAAGAAATACGCACAAATTATTCTTTAAAATAAAACCTCTACATTCTCCTGATGCCATATAAAATCTTCTGAAACTACACAGATACAATTTCACAAGCATATTTGTGTATCTGTAAGTGATTGATAGGATTTGGTGATAGGTCTCAGGAACTGGAGATCAGTCATTCAGCTTCTTCACTTGGCAAGACTAATGCCTTCTTTTAGAGCAGAGAAAGGATATTTAACACCAGTTTTTCTCCCTAGGAAGAGGCCACAAGTTCAAATGCTGGGGCAGTATTTCAGTTTGGACAGTGATCTAGAATGCCTTTAAAATAGGATTGTGAAAACAGAAAACACAGATACACATAGAGATGCACGTTTATTTGACTTAATGAAAAACTGTGAGCAAAAACCCTCTCTGCTAGCTGGACAATAAGGTTTAGATTTTTTTCTTTCTGCTGGGTAGGAAAGAAAGTCAGCTATTCTGAAAATTTCAATTCATTAAAATACAATGGCTTTATGGTGGAAAAAATGGACAGGGGTTTACAGTTTCCTTTTTTCTGTTCTTCCTCTGGGTTCCCGAAGACATCCTGCCCCCACAAATTCCTGAGGAGCACATCGGATCTTTATCTTGTTAATAAAGTTTAGATCAAATTAGGGAACACAACATGACCATGTTTAGGCTAATCAAGTCCAGAAGTGGGGGGTGAACGTCCCGTAGGCGCAGTGAACACAGGCCATCATTTCTCTTAGGATATTGCATACAGCTCACCAGACTCCTTTTTCTCAAGGTTACAAAAAGGCCAGTAGTTAGTTATTGCTAGCTGGTCCAAATTGACACCACTGGTGGGGCTACCAGTGCAGGACAGGCCAAGCACAGTGGGCCAGTTCATGTTTAGAGGTATAAACCCAGAGTAACTTCTCTTAACTCACCATCCCCGTTCCTGTTGGCTCTCCGTAGCCCTTCAGATATACTTAGGCAGTAGGAAATTAGGTAGGGATAGGAAATTAGGTGAATACAGCCATATTTCTGGCTCCGTTGCCAGCACAGCTCAGTTGGCAGGAGGAGGGCTCTGCTGGGAAAGGCAGGGGCACGAGGGGGGCTAAGGGAGCTGAGCTGCTCAGGGGACAGCTAGGACAGATCACAAAGTACCCAGCTGGGTCACAGAGGCAATCCCAGGTGCTTTTTTTTTTTTTTTTCTCCCCTGACACTTGCATGGCAAATTAGCCCATTTTCAAAAATACTTAGGTGCCTACATCTGTGGTTTGTATCTTAGATAGGCAAGAGGGACCAACTGTAATGAACAGATGACTTTAACGTAAAACATTAGCTCTACAAAACTTGTCAGCTTCATTCTTGCTCCTTTGTTTTAGGAAGGGTTTTTTTTTTTTTTTTACTTTATTTGATTTTTTTGGTTCACCTGACTAGTTTTAACTGGTTTTTGTGATGATGGTGGTGATGATGATGATGATTGTTTTCCAAACCCAAACACAGCATCAGTTTTATTTTCCATCTGTTTGTCATTATTTATTGGGTCCATTAAAGAGAACGCTGTGGTAATTAATGTTAGAGCAGGAATTGAGATTTGGAAACCTGAGCGCTCCTATCAGCAAAGAATTTCAAGCACATTTTCAGTGCTGTGCCATTGCCAGCTTTCCTCAGAGCAGTTGTGTGATTACAGCAAGCCTCTCTGGTGGGGGGGAAAAAAAAAAAAAAGAGAGAGAGTAATTCCCAAAAAGTCTCCTAGGGCTTCACCTGAGAATTAAGAAAAGGTGTCTGCCTGACACAGGGGTGGATGGGAGGACAGTTCTCATATCCCACCGATGAGCTGACCATATTTTCACCTCTCCTCTTCAGTCAAGCAGTCTAAATTCATGATCTTGGGCACACAGGTGCTCAGTGTTTCCAGCAGTCAGATGACAAGAGAGTTGTCTTTATTTCATTACAGGATTTTTACTTTCAGATTTACTGTAGTAGGTTCAGTCCTTTCTTGAGCACAAAGGACTCCCATGGCTGTTTCCTGAGAAACCACTTGGATGGGAATGGGGCAACATTTTCTCCTGTCTTTCTGCCAAGTCTCCAGCTTCAAAGAATTGGCTTTTAGGATTTCCCATAAAAAGCTGAAGGAGCAGGAAAAATAAAGATTACCACAACAATTACTGCAGAAAATAATCCCCCTGCACCAACAGCTATGGAACTTCCTGATTTTACTTTGCAACTATGGCCATAGTAGTTGGAGCTAGGAATTAACCCTTACACTGCTTCACCATTGTTACCGTTTATTATTCGTGTTGCTGTCGTGCCTGGAGGCCCCAGCCAGGGACTGAAGCTTTTGTATTAAACGCTGCATACGTATGAAATGTAAAAGCAGCCCCTGACCCCGAGAGCTTAACAGGGGCAGCAAGTTTGATAGTATACCCCTTTTTCCTCTGGCACTCAGAGATGCTCCATACGTGGTCACATTTGTGCTGGACCTATAATTAAATTAATAACTGAACAAGGGAAAACTGCTGAAGGTCTTTTTTCTGTGCCTTAACTCTGCACACACCCAGTTAATTCATAGCTGTGGCTCTTCTGCGCTCGCACCCTTGCAGCCCTGTACTGTGTCATACTGTTGTAAAAGGTGTGCAGGAACAGAGGGTGTCCTTCCACCGCACCTCTGCATGACGGGCAAGACAAGAATAACAACTTTGAATCCGGAGGTCCCTGGGCCCCCTTATTCAGCTTTGTTTCTGGACTGACTGCTGATCCTGTTGTTTGTGCCGGGTAGCATCCGCTCCTCAGATACTTACTTTGTACAAGCAGCGTAGTCTGGTCTTTATTCTTATTTCATTTGGGAGCAGAGCAAAGGCTGCGAAAAATCTGACTTTGAAATTGTGTATGACAGCTTATCATGAACATCATTGTTATCCTGTCACAGAAAATACAGTAGCTTCAGTTCCAGTAGAAGAGTATCAGACCTGGACAGATTCTGATCTAAATTACATGGTATAGATACTGAGCAATTCTTCAGCCTCCCTGATTTATTGTAGCACAACCAAGTCCAAAGTAGGTCTTAGTATTTAATCTGCAGATTAATATTTTATTCATATTTAGAAATACTGTCAAAATGGGCCAAGATATTAATAGAAAGAGACCAACGCAACACAGAAGTAGGTTGTTTTCCAAATCTCCTTCCCAGAAGTCTGCTACAGACTGCAGATTATTGAAGCAACATATGAAATAGTAATAGCTTGCGATGCCTTAGATGAAGTTTGCACTGTAAATGTTTTTTAAAAGATTTGGGTCAGAAATGTTACAGGACCTTACAGAGGTTTCTGAAGAAAAGAGCCAGTGTTTGCATGAGTCTTTGTGGACCTGTTACCGCTGCAGTCTTCATCCATAGGGAATGGCAGGAACCATTCCTTCAGTGACAGTCCTGGGCTGGAGGGTGTCCTGCAATAGCTGAGGGAAGCACATGGAGAAACCGAGCTCATGTGGTACACTGGAATTTCGTCTTCTCTATTTCATTAAATACTGCTTTTTTCCCATTCCATTCCCAAAGGCAGGGGCTGGACAGATATACAACCTCTTTTTATTTTAAAAAAAAAAAAAAAAAGGAAGATGAAGCACTGGAAAGTCAAGGATACAGAGTTTCAGAAGTACTAGCAGTAAGACTATTCTTCTCTCTTCCATGTGGTCAGTATGATAAATTTGTGAATTACGCGATCTCATAGTGCTTTTCTACTTGGTTCCTATCTCACTGATGAGTAGGTTAGTACTCAGTTACTGAGCAGCTGTTCCATGTTCTCCTCGCTTGGTTCGATGGCCGGCCTCAGGCCTTATTGGGTGCTTGCAACGCAGAAACCCTGCTCTGTCCTTAAGGTTATTTACTTTGTCATGGGTTTTTTGAGTTGCTTATCAAAACTTCAAGCTAGAACTAACCAGAATCAGGTTTTGTGTTGCGGCCTCAAAGTTTTTTTGTGTCTGGCCTGCCGAACGCTGGGCTAGTTGGCTAGGTCGCCTGACTAGCACCTGGAGAGAGGTGGGCACCTCAGAATGAGGTCTGCTAAAACAAATCCAGAGAGCTGCAGCGTCGACCTCACGAGCAGGGAGGTACCCAAGGGTAACCAGTGGGGAAAACTGGTAATGGGAGGTTAACATACATACTACTTTGTGGGGGCTTAAGTGCCTTAGTCAACATTACCAGGTAGTGCCACCCTGCACCCAGACTCCGCATCTTCTGAGGCTGGTGGTACCGATGCGCTTGCTTTGGGGAAGGGAGCCAGGTTCACTCCTTTCTTTCAATGTATAGGCAGTAAAAGAGAAGAATGGGGTGCCTCCTAACCCGTCATTAGGTGCAGGAAAGGGAACATGCAGAGATGCTCAGGAGAATGCCTTATCTCCCATCAAGCTTCAAGTTTTTCTGGGTCGGTAGAGGGATATTCTCAACCCTGCCCACTGGAAATGAGTTCAACGTGTCTGAGCTTGGGAGTGGCTGAAAACAAGGTTTCGTAATGAGAAACGTTGGAGATATTGCTAATGAGCCTTGGTAGCACTTCTGCTTATACTTTCTATGACTTCCTTCCCCTAGCCCCTCAGAGGGCCTTAATCTTTCTACTCTTACTCAAAAATCGAGTAGTACTTTACTTCCTCGTGCAGTAAGGGTGCCAGAAGGGTGGCACTTAGAATTAGACGAAAAAAAAAAGCGCCTTTGTAGAAGGGTTTACTGAAAACAACTGATTTGGAGGGTGGGGGCGGGATTGATTATTATTTTTATAGTATCTTGTCGTTTTTTTTCCTTTGAAAGCTCTTGTTAAGCATGAGGCCAAATAACTCTTGAGTCATTTGGGAACAAAGATGCTTTGCAGTGATACTCTGAACATGCAGTTATGTGCAAATGTACACGCTTGTCCACAGATAATGAATCTGAGCATCAAGGGCTCAGATCACAAATTTCCTTCAAGTTCACACCCAGCCCCTTTCAGCTAGCAATTCTAATGTGCTTTCCAGCATACAACTGTTTTGCAGGTTCCTAACTCACAAAACAGTCCTACTAGCTGCAACTCAGCCTCTAAACTTTGTGGAAAAACACAAAGAAAGTTTCCCGGAAGCACAGTGCCTTATGCTGAGAAACCTTGCAGATGAGTTTATAAGCCTTAGGAAAAAGATGAGATGAATGAAGAGACAAAGCCCATCAGTACTAGTAGCTGATGCTTTTCCGAGGCAGGAACCTTAAAAATTAATTTCCTCTTTAGTCCTCACCCCCTTCTTCTAGTCTTTTTGTCACTGATGAATTTGTTACCATGCCACATTTCCTAAACGTGACATCAGATGGCATCGTGAAGCAGGGGGGTGGGGGGAGGTGGTAATTTTTTAGAGCGAAATCTAACAGGAGCCACAACAATAGATTGAATGGGTAAGAGCTACTGCTACAAGGTTAAATGCCCATTTAAAAATCTCATTACCAATTGTCCTTTACTGTCCTGCTCCCTTCATTGTGCAAGTTGTTTACAGCATGGCAGGCTTCCAAAGCCGTTTTTCAGATGCTTTGCAGCAGATGCGATAATTACAAGATTACGCCATCGTAGGATTTTGGCATTTATCTGTTTTCCTTAATTTCATTTTTGCTACCTTTCCTTTAAAGACAGCATGGATTGAGGCCATAAGCTGTCAAATTCTGTATGTTACGAGGCGACCAACATCATGAGATGCAGGATGATTTAAATTTTCAATCAAGGGGACAGAAATGAAAAATTCAGCACAATTCCAGTAGAAGCAGGAACAGCTCCCAAGTGGGATTTTTTTTCTCTTCCTTCTAATCTTTGTAATTCCAGTACTAACACTAAATTAGAGTTTGTAGAAGATTTTCATGGTCCAATATTAAATTGAGTTCGTAAGAATCAGGTTCTAAAATGATCCAAGGTTGTTTCCCTTCACCTTTTTCCTTGGTGATTTTAGGAACTTCCTCTCCCCAAGGAATTAGGCTCTGCAGCACGATAATAATTCTTGTTGTCAAGAAACAAGATGGCTATGACACTTGCTAATCAGCAGGGAAAAAGGTGGGAAACAGTCAGCGATCTGCTCTGGAAGCAGGATTTCTGTATCTAAGGATCTAAATATTAATAAATTAGAACTGGAATTGGCAATTAGAGTAGGCACTCTGGGACAAAGCAGCAGATGTGGCTATTCTTTTTAGCTTAAAAAGGAGGATCTTGAATGAAGGCAGTGTACTTCCCCCCCCCCCAGCCCAATACGATGTTGTGAACACCAACACACACACACACACGTGTGCGTGCGCGCACACACAGATCGCTAAGGAAGCAAGCTGCTTGCGTGGCAGAGTAAGAGAATAGGAGCTGTAAAGCAAAGGGAGACGTGGAGGGGAGGACATATGGTGATGTTTCACTGTGCTTGATATTGTCTTGCCATGAAAGACAACTCTGCAGGAGGATTTGCAGTGCCCATCACCATGCAAAAGGCAGCTTTCAGCTAAGCAGCTCTGATAGCATTCAGTGGCTAACAGGCATGGAGAAGTGTAGGCCACCTGGGATCACAGGATAATTAAATGCGATTCTGATTTTCTTTCCTTTGCTATGGAAGAAGAACAGAAAACACCACAAAAACCGTGGACCCTGACCTCCAGAGAAGCACACAAATTTGCAGCTTTTTCTCCTCCAATTAATTACTATATCTAGTTCAGGTTTTATTCACCGACATGAGAGCTTTTATAGCAGTTTCACGTCTCTGTGCAAGGTGTCGTAGGATAATAAAAAAACCCAGTGGCGAAAGTTAAGGAGATGGAGAAGGGGGAGGACGGAGGAATCGTACACCCACCTGAGCTATTGAGACCACTCGCTCCAGTGGCCCTTGTCAGGTTATTTTGCATCAGAGCTGTTTTAGGGATGGAAAAAAAAAAGCAGCTGCCAGAGGTGGTGGTTACGGCATTCAGGCCACTGGGGCAGCACGCGGCAAACCGGCCTTCTCGGCGTTCGGAGAGCTGCGGCAGCTTCTGCGCGCCACGGGCTGTACACTTGGGTAACTCCTTTTAACGAGCTGCACCCCAGTAAGAGCCAACACGTGCTCTTTTTTAACTGCACCATGGCTCAGGTGGGAAACGAACTCCAACACACGAAGACAAGAGCGCTTGCGTTTGCTACCATCTCTTTTAATAAGAAGGGTATCTGAAGCTTTATGCTTGCGTAAGAGTTTTAATTTTGGAACAGAAGATTTTAACGGAGGTAGAATTTTGCATTTCTAAGTACTGTTCATTCAAGCCGATTCCATTAAGTCTGCTTTATTAATGTAGAGATTTCAGGCTTATGAGAGCTACAGCTCATGGGAAGACTCACTTTTATTTTTTTTAAACTAGATAATAGTACCTAATAAAACTCTAAAAATAATAACCCTCAGCATTTATATAATATCATCACTTTTTCATCCTGAAGTCACTTTGCAAGTACTGCCTGGGAGGCAGGAGCAAGTCTTACTATCTCCTTTTCACAGACTAAGAAGTTGAGGCAACATACTAAGATTTTAATATTTTACCTTAAGTATAAAACCTTAGCTACTAAAAATCTTTTCACTTGCTTTTCCCCCGTCTCCACCACTCTAGCTCTGACCCCAGAGCCCCTGCTAGCAGAGGTTTCAAACTAGCAAACCAGCGCTGCTGTATCCTCCCCCCTGTTTTCGCTGTCTCTCTGCTGGTTTCAGATCCGATGTAAAATAGCCCTTCCTCCTTTTGGAAAACAACAAAAAAAAAAAAAATTTAAACCTTCAGTTCACTTCCAGCTCTCACGACATATTTTTTATTACCTCTCCCTTCATTAAACTGTAACGGGTCCGCTGGTTTTTCAGCAGCAAAGGAGCCTTCACTTCTCTGTCTCCTTTAGCCTGGAAAACGTTTATGGCTAGTATTGATGTTGTTTTGCAGATTATTGAGCCTGAGGGCCCAGGCGTAGATTACGTGCTGTCCTCTGCACAGACGCTTACCAAAAAACCAGTTCTTGTTGGGAGCGAGCTGCGTTGTATGGCTTAGCTAGCGCTTGCCGGGAATACCACTCTCTTTTGTGTTTAGGAGGAGTTTAACGTAGCTTAAGGTCTGGGATGTTTCTTACTGCAAGGCACAGCAGGCACACGTGAGACAACGTGCCCTTTACGTGTTTGCGTTTTAAAAAGGCCTAAGTTTCAAATCTTGGCTGAAAAAAGTTGTTCCTCTTGCTGCCTCTGTATCTCTGCATTTCTCTCTCCCTTTAAAGTTTCGTCCTGAAACTGTAGTGTTGGATTTTGGAAGTATTCAGGGGCTCGTGTTAGTATGACGTATATTTGACAGTGTAAAACTGTATTTTACTGTGAATTTTTGCCTTGAATCAGAACCCGCGGTACTTAACTGGAAAGACCTCTAGTGATCTTGGGGGCTTTGCATCAAACGTGCCCCAGCGAATGCTACAGGATTCTGCTCTGAGGGTGGGGGCCGAGCTGGTTATTCCCCAGCTATTACTCTTAAGCTCAGCAGTTCAGTGTTGTGCAGACTCTCTCTTATTTCATGCTGCATCAGTATTCGTTATATTTGTTTCAGTTTCGTGGAGGGATTGGGAGGCCGCTCAGAACATGGGCAAGAAGCGTTTGAACAGCGAGCCCGCCGAGGGCGTACCTTTTTTTCCCTCCCGCCTCCTTCGTGCCGTGCTGCAGTCCAGCACCTCATGAAACTATGTGAGTATGAGCTAACGCGCCCCAAGTTGTTGGCGTGCTCTGGCAAATTAGACTGTGCAACGTTCTGACACGCTGCACCGTATCAGATAATACGTTTTAGAATCGTGTCTTTTACTGTTGGAGCGAGCGCGTGCCTCTGGCTCGGAGGGCGACCCTTCCGCCATGTCTCGGCGAGCGAGACGTAGTCCACCGCTCACGAATTGCAAACGGCGCCGCTCGCTGCGCGCCCCGCACGGTCGAGGCCGAAGGCCTCGCTGCAGCGCGAGCGCGGGGCCCCTGCGGCTGCGTTGGGGAGAGGCACAGCCCTCGTTCAAGCCCCCGTGAGTAGGGTGAAAGTTGAGACGATAATTAGGAAAGCTGGGTTTGCGTCTTGGCAGTCGCGCTCGCCGGTGGGTGCCGCGCCAGCCCAAGGAGGGTAACGTACTGCGGCCGGCTTTGCAAAGGAGCGTGGAGCGTTTTACTCGCCCCTCTACTTTTCTAACTGAAGATGATCACCGTGACTTTTATTTCCTTTGCAAGTCTCTCAAGAGTCGCTCGGCCACCTCAAGAAAGTAAACGAAGAGGCTTTTTTTGTCTTGTCTTGCGTCCTGTGCCTGCAGCACAGGACCCCCCCTTTCACAGCCAGGTCGACAGGGAGCGTGGTGAGGACGTTGCGTTTAACAGCGTTAGCGCCGTAAGCAAACCGCTCACGGAGGAAGACTTTTCCCCCCCCCATGTTTTGTGCTGTGCTTTTTCAAGACAGGAACGTATTGATCACTGGCGTCACGGCGTCTGAAACACTCAACAATTAATAAGAGTCCAGAGAGGTTAAAAAAAGCAACCTCGAATCCACCCAGCAGCCGTCAGCTGTTAAAATCCTGACTTAGATACAACTTTTTTTCCTTCTGTTGTTCTTCCTCTCTTTACTCTGTGGGCCTGTTTTCAAAGTTTGCCTTTTTACAGTCAGAGCCAGGTGTGGATTTGTAACTGTAGAAATAGGAGATAAATTTATAAGAAAAACACTTTATTTGGTTTTAAACTGGCTGAAAAGTCAGCTTGGAGTGTATGCATGTGTGTGGGAATCTTCCTCATCACACGTCTGAGCCCTTCTGCTTCCCTCCCCTCATACGCTGGAAATCAGCTGGTAGTAAAAAAGTACTGAAAAGGTTTCCCAGAAGATTCACAAAGGGAGAGAAGGTTGACTGGAAAGCAAGTCCAATAGCATATCATTGAACTTCAATGAAAATGTGATATGGCAGTATAGTACTGTACACAGATGCCCCCACTCTCTAATTAGGCAGGAGCTGTCGTATCTACAAGTCCTATGAAATTAATTGTCAATTTGCTTGGGATTAGTCTAATTCTATGTAAATTCCGTGCAATCTGTACTTTGCAGAAGGTGGGTATTATATCTGATAGAGGCCACAATTAACCGTATAATCCCCCTAGGTACTATTCTTCCACCATATTGTGCTACTGCAGCTAGAAGTAACTTTCGTACCGTGTGAGTCATCCTATTGCGATCCCTGTAAAAACTATTTATGAGTAACTCAACAAGAGGCCTGCAGATTAAACAGAAGATGCCCTTTGGTTCAATTACGCAAATAACTAAACAATAAGAAAGTGATAAGACCAGCATCCATCGCTCGTAGGCAAGCGTAACCGTGCACAGACGATTAGTGTCTCATGAACAGAATGACCTCATGACGCTGCAGTGGGTACGTGTTTGTTAACCCGAAGAGCAATTATTGTGGTGTCTCTCCCAATTTTGAAACACACAGTAATATCAGCGCTGCGTAATGGTAGGGAGACAGATTTTCAGAGAATTGTGGGATTACATTTGCAGGACTTCAGCTTCTGCAGTAAGCCCAACATTTTCAGAAAAGTTCTCATTCTAGACATCTGAAGGAAGGCTGAATTTTTCAAAAGCATTCAGCATTTAACACTGCCCCTGTGTGATGTCTGTGGCCGTGTTTTCAGAAGAGCTCAGTATTTAACATGATGAGAAAAACATCTGTGAATGTTGAGCTATTTTGAAAATCCTGGCCATGAGGTAAAGTTTTCAGAAGTGCCTAAGCCATTGTTTCAGAAATGAGAACATGAGCTCAGAAACCCAAACAGGTTACTCTGAATAAACAAGTCAAGACATACTAGCATAATAAATTGTCTGCATGTGCACTCCTAGCTCTTTCCTTCTAGTCTAAACCAACTCAATGTGCTACTACTTAGCACTGGCTGAGAGAGCAGTTAGGATAGCTCAAGCACCGCAGTATTCTGTTCATTAACTGACCCCGTAGGCATAAAGACTACGTGTAAAAATCACACGGCATCTTCATGTGCCCATATGCATCCAACTTCTGTGGAAAGTAGGTGCCTAGATGTTTCTGAAAATAGGAGGCCCCTTATCTGTAGACTCTTTAGGAGCGTAAAATAATTTTGAAATTGTAGTCCTAAAGCGCTTTTGACTTGACCCCCAAAGTCACGCGGTAGGTTTTTGAAATTTTCCACAAGCATGTACGTGGTAGAAAAGGATGAATAATTACAAATGTATAGTTTATTCAGCCAGTACTGCTTGCTGCTTTTCTGTTCAGGTGTTATCTACAAAGAGTTGCATTCTCAAAAGTAGGCAAAAATATTCGCTGATCTGTTCCATGAATCATTTTTTAATCTACAGCCCATTCAGCAATAGTTCACTGCAAATATTCAGAAACCAAGATGTGTCATTTAGTTAGATAAATTACATGATATTGTTTCTTTTCCCTGAGTGGGTGACTTGGATAACTAACTGGCAACAGCCAGACTTTCAAATTGCACATCTGAGTGTAAAATTAGTCATTTGGAATTACAGATGCAATTAGAAACTTGCTGCCAGTTATATGTGTGTGCATGTTCCCATGCTGGATCTATGTACGTACATGTGTATGCCTTCAGGACCAGCTCTTTGGCTGGTGTAAATCCGAGTAACTCTCTTGTCAGCTGAGAATCTGGCCCATGTGTTTAAATTCACTTTTCCGAGTTGCACAAATCAAGTCAGCTTGTATCTGCATCTTCCTCAAAGCGCCCTAAGGAGCGCGCGGCGGGTACTCACGGCTGGTGGGCAGCGTGCAGCACAGCAAGTCACTCCACACACATCTCTGTGGCAGTCTTCCCACAAAAGCACTAAACTCATAATTCAGCAGTTACTACAAGATGTCGTAGCCAACTTCTAGACCTGGGAAGAGCCGTGCTTCAGGGTAGCTACAATCACTTCTCCACACTGAGGAGTTGATATGGGGCGTCCCCACCATGAAATGGCAGGCATCTGACTTATGGATGGAGCATAGGGAGGCAGCCATCTTCCTCAGGGACCTTGCATGCCTGCAGCTGACCAATGTGCCAAATCCTTTAGCTGCTCCTACTGGCCCACTGCCTGCATTTCCGCTCAAAGCTCAGAGACCCAGGTAAGCGTATGGTACGATGGGTCTCAAGGTACGGTGGAGTCCAGCGGGTCTCAGGTATGACCCAGGTGCCTCTTGATCAGCCTCCTCATTATTCTAGGAGAGGTTGCCGCAGCTGCCCTCTCCGCAGCTCAGGCTAAGTTTGCTTACACTAAAGCAGGAACTACTGAGGAGCCATCAGAGTTTCAGAAGTTTAAGCTGAGTGTAAATAAGATCACAGTCTCTTCTTTGGAGAGGTAATAGAGATGCAGGTTGGAAGGCGCTCTGCCAGGGTATTAGTCAGTTTGAAAATGATGTTAATGCAGCTTTTATCAGCTGCATGTCTTCGGTCTTTTCTTTTTTCTTTTTTTTTTTTTTAATGGAGGCAGTACGCTACTGTACTTCATGAAAGAGTATAGACAGAGTCAGTGGTTCTCTTCCCATATTTGTCAGTCAGCAACTCTGCCATCTTGGGAAAGTCATTTCATTTTTCAGTATTTACTCATCTGTAAAATGCATGTATCAATATTTATTTCCCTTGCTAAGTCCCCGGAGACTTAATCTTCCCAACCTCTTGAGACCCCTGAGAAGCAGCAAAGATGAATCCAGCATCACTGCTGTTTCTGCTGTTTTAAAATACTGCTTGAGTATTTTAAAGTTTATGTAGTAAAAAGCTATCAGACTGGCATGCTGATGAAAAGCACAGCACAGTGCATTTCAGTTCAGCTGCTCGAATTGATGACAAAATAGTGCATGCTTATGTTGCCTGCAAAACTGTCTTCAGTGTAAATTACAGTTCTGTATTTGGTATCTGGTAGCATACACGTCTTGGGAACAACTCTCAGTAGGAGGAACTTTGAAAGAGTGATGTGTGGTGAATATTTTGACAAAAGCTCCCATGCATTTCCGCACTTAGCTGGCTACAAATCCTCTGTGTTGAGCTGTATCACTGGGAAGCTTACTCGCCGGAAACAAAAATGCTTTCTCTCAACCCAAAAGCAGACACCACAGCTTGTCAAATAAGTGACGTTTCTGAAGGCAGAGGCTGCTTGCATGTGAGAGCAATATGAGCAGATCAAGCGAGATGGGCAGGTCTGATTTCAGCCGTAATTTGTTTCCAAAATTCAACCATGGGAGGAATTTGCACCTGTAATTTAAATACAAGGGTAAATCAGAAGAATGGCTCCTCTGCTTGTTTAATTTCAGGGACAATTAAAATAATTAGAGGGAGAGGTGTGCAGAGAGCTGTTCATAACTCAGTTTTTCATCCCTGAAAGCTCTTTGAAAAATCTAGCCCTAACAAGACTTTCTGAAAATGCTGGAATATTATTCCTTAAGATATACGGAACTATACTGCCCAGCCTTCAGCCTGTGAGATAAAGGCAGGTTTGAGTGCAAAACTTCTGAACAAGACAGAAGTACTGTGCCTGTGAAACAGGTGGTAACGCATGTGGCATTTGGTGAAAGTCAGACTTTTCCATTAGCAAGAACCTCACTATGCTCGCTTTTTTAAAGCCCCTGGGTTAAGTCTTCTCTGGCAAGAATCATTTCACCGTGACCAAAGAGAGACAAACTCTTTTAGAGAGAGGGAAATACCCCAGGGAAAGTTCACCCTTCATTTGATGGCAAAAATTTCACAAAGATCTCCAAGCCCTGAGCGATTTCTCTTTAGCCTGTCTTCATTTCAGAACTGTGGAGTTAGTTACAGCAGTGAATGTCTCCAAGAGAAGTTACAAAATAATTAAATATGGAAACCTTGACATGGAGACCTGATCAGCTAGCTTAAGGGATAATGGATTTTGGCAGTAACACAGAGGATGGAATCCCTTGTGGAGGTCTGTTCCTACGCTCTTTTATTCTGTTGGCTTTATTTACCTCTCGGTTGCTTTAGTTTATGCTTCAGTCAGTAAGTTACACCAACATAAAACTTGAGTTAGGTGCGAATCAGCCCTTATGATTCGGTAATGCTTTTCAACTCAGTTGTGCCTGCTAAATCTTCTTGTGGCTGAGTTACTATTGATTTTGCCTAAATGTTTGTTTTTAATTGATGTGAACTATGTATATTTTTAAAGCAATTAAGGAAATAAGAATCTAGCAGAACAACATAGTCTGTGGACCTCTGATAATCAGTATGACAGCTTATGTGCTATATTTCTTTTTCTACTAGCATATGTAAATTAATAGCCTTTTCAGATCTGCTTTTACTCTGATGGATATAAGAAATTGTAATGATCTAATAATTCTCTTGCTGGAGGGCAGTCAGGTATAGCTGCTGTGAATCTATTTAACTGAAGTTATATAGACAGGCCCAGGGAGTTTGTGATGCTGAGCTGACTCCGGCTGAAATCCATGGGAGCTAAGGGTGCTCGTCACTTCCGAACCTGGGCTAATCATGTATTCCTGGCAGGCTTTGTATATACAAGCCATCCTGTGCGCAGCAGCAGCAATTAAACCTGATTTCAGGCAGACTGTGTTCGTACTTGTCTGCCCTGCAATAACTCCTAGTCCTTCCACCATGGCCCGCTCTCGCTCCCATAACCTCGGTTCCCCCCGTGGCGTCCCTGGAGCCCTGTCAGCCAGCACACCCTCCTCCTCCGTGAATCCCCTGCCTCGTTCCCTCTGTAATATTTTCTGTTTCTTCCACCCACACCCCCTCGGGCACCCTACACCTACTTCTTACCTCCTTTCCATTTGCCTTTTACACCAAGGGAAAAAACGCCTGATTCATCATTCCCTGATGGGCTTCAAGCTGCTTGGCCATGTCCGCTGGCCAGTTGGCAGGCAAAACAGAGCAGGTAATTGTTTAATTTGCGCTGAAACCTTCCTCTCGTTGGGACTTCTAATTTAGCTCTCGCTTCGCTGTCTAGCTGCCAATTGCAATGAAACCTGTTGGAACATAATATATTTGAGCCGGGTACCTCTCCATTGAATTTAGTTGAAATAAGCCAGCAGTATCAAAAGTTATTAGAAGGCAGGACAGAAAAACAAATGGACAAGCAGTACTGTTACGCTAGTCTTACTTCCTTAGGAAGCCAGGCTAATAAAACATGCAGGCAGCTGTTCATTGTGTTTTTTTTCTCATGACCTTTCATGTCTGCTTGGATCCCAGTTCCACAACCATATTAAAGACCAGTGTGGCCAGTCAGTATCCCAGTTACGCCATTGCAGCTGCGTGCAGCCTCCTCTTAGAGACCATAAATCATAGGTGGCTTCATTTTGAAGCTCTTCAGGCTTGCATCTTTTCATGACAGCGACAGCACCTGGCCCACCTTGGTACTGTTAGCAGCTTACAGACCAGATCCTCAGGCAGTAAAAACTTGAATTGTCTTCCATGACACTGCGCAAATTTCTGGGAACGTAACCCACCAGCAGCTTCGCAGTTGCTCTCTGCTGCTTTAGAGCTTTAAGGATAGAAAGCAAAGCAAATTGAGTTTGTTCAGTCTCTTGGTATTATTTCTTCATGCTGTACCCAGTATTGCAAAGGATGTGTGGGGTTTGTTGTTTTCTTTTTAGATAGCAAACGAAACATTTTTGTTGCTTTCTTCTGTTAGAAATATTTGATCTCTATTTTCTTCTTTGCTCCTCCGGGAGAGTTTGGAGGTATTCATAGTGATATCACTCACAGATGTAAACCGAGCTGTGACTCTTCCCCCTCGTATGGGAGCTGCGGATGCGAGATGCTGATTCTCAGAATCGCCAGCGCAGTGTAGCTAGAGGTCCGTGGGAGAAGGTTGGCTGGTGGTAAACATGGATGTGCTTGTTTGCCTAGGGCAGCTGCAGCACTGTGGTTGGCATGGCTGCGCTGGATTTTTTGATGAGTGGTAGAATAACAGCTCATTGGTGGTCCTTGTAGCTTTCTCCACAGAAGGAAGAACTTCTGTCCTACTACTGTAGACCAATTCCATACTGAACAATCTGTGGAAAATTAATGCAATGTGGTGTTTTTCACTTCTTGCCTGCCGAGGCTAGAAGTTTTTTTTAGCCTGATCCAGAAACCACTGGAGTCAACGAGGTTTAGATCAGGCCTTTCCCAGACTGCTGGATGTTGCCCCTGAGCCTCTGATTCAATAAGAAATTCGCAGTAATTCCATCAGCATCTTATAAAGGTGGAAAGAAGTTTTTTAATTACCACAAACAGATGATGTGATCACAGTTTCACATCACATTTGAAAGTGACCCCGTTGTGCCAGCCCTAAGGGGTCGTCGTTCTACACAAACTTGGCCAAACTGTTGGCTGTGCCCCAGCCCCCTCACCAAGCCTACAGCCCTGAGATGCTGGAATGTCAGCCAGCATAGCCCAGAGCTTGTGCTAGTCCTGGTGACGTAAAGCTTGTGGTACGGAAGAGGTACAATTAGGAGGGAAGTTGTGCTATTGGGGCATTCGTGGCCTTCCAGCAACCTTCAGCCAAATTCCCAGCTTTGAGCCTGTTGGCCTGTCAGCCCACAGGACAAGAGCAGAAGCAACTGTAGCTACAAGCTCCTGAAACAACTGCTGTCACCTTTGCAGCTTCTTCCCTCCAAATGGGGCCAGGATTCATTAGGTTCGGCTGAGGACTTAGTCCACCGTCTGCATTTCTCTCAACCCACACTGAGGCATGTAAAGGTTAGTTTATCAAGATAGTCTTCTCAGCAGTATAGGCAAATTGGATTTTGCTGCCACATAGATGAGAACAAAATTACTTCCTGGACAGGTCCTCAGTCTGTCCAGATTTCAGAGAGCCCTTATTCCTGAGGGAGCTAAGCAAAGCCCTCTACCACACTGGAGGGGCTTTGCCTTTCCCTGAGCTATAAATTCGTGAGGCTCCAGCCAGGGACAGTAGCTGGCAGAGCCATCAACACCTCTTGCCCCTACCCTGGCCCTACTTGGTGAGGAGAGGGCTGGAGGGCTGCCGCTTCCTGCAGGAGCTCCTTAACGCTGGCGCCAGGCTTAGTCGCCTTCTCCTGTGGTGCTGGGGCAGCGATTAAAGGATGGGAGGACGTCTCCTCTCAACGCAGGCAGGCCCCAGGCCCTAGCTGCCAAGCTGATGTAACAGCTTCCAGTCTAACCGGGTCGCTGCTCCTGTCCCGGACCATCCTGCTGGGCCACATTCCCCTTGGGAGCCGTGTCAGCCTCGGGCAGCAGCGAGCGGCATTGCTCCACGAGGCCGCCTGCCTGCACTGCTCTGTCCCTCAGACTTGCATCTGTGTCTTTGCCCTTTACCAGTGGTCAGCTCCAGCATTGCTTGTTGCCCGGCTGTACATGGGTGGAAACCCACCAGGTAGAAATGCCCAAGCAGCACATCATTTTATACGCTCAGTGAAGGAGTCCGGCTTTTCTGTAGGGAGACAGGCTCTTCCAGAGGGCGATTCAGGGCTCTATTAAATCAGTCCTTGGAAAAGCCTGCTGCTCTCGCTTGACTGCAGAGGCAAGTTAAGGCTGAGCCTAATTGTGGTCTCCAGTAGCGCTTACAATCTACTAGGTTCAAGCGCTTATCCCAAGCGTGTGTTGTTCCAGTCCCCGAAAGCTCTGCCTGTGCTGCTACAGGAGAGAAGCCTAGGCATAAAGGCTGGGTGGGACTCATAGCAAACTCAACAGATCGGTAAGCTCAAAGATGAGGGGACGCCTACCAGTTAGTTTAAAGCGAAACCAAGGAGTTCAGCGTCCTTTAGTTACCTAAACTTTTGTGAATTGAGCTGGGGACAGATCCTTCAAAAGACAGCAGTTGATGTCCATAAAGATCTGATCCTGCACAGTGCATCTTTTTCATGTTGTTGCCACTTAACCTAAATAAAAAGGGGTGTTATATACCGCAGTTACTGCTTCTGTGAAAAATCTGCTAGTAGGAAGCAGATGTGTGCCACCTTTCCAAGACAGAGGGATGGTATAGAAAAAGGGATGAGGGGAATGGTATAGAAAGCTATCTGAGGATTTCATTCTGTACTCAGACATGTCTCCTGAATAACATTGCATATTACAAGTATCAGTCAAAGGAAGCATGAAAAATGCTGTAGTTAATATAAATTTAGGTTATTAGCCCACGGTTGATTCCGTTTCATCCTAGGTTATTACATGAGACATTTTACAGCTTAAAACAAAATAGTATCATTCTAGTTATGTGTTTGCACATTGTATTATTACTGAATTATGGAGAAGCTTTTTGTAATTATCTGAATGATACTGGAGCCCTTTGGCCTTCTCATAGGTGAGTGGGTTAATGAGTGAGAAAGATGCAGGGATCTGCTTCCCAGAGCTTCTTGTCCTAACCAGCAACGGATGAAATTTGTTTCTGAGCTCAAAGAGAAACATTAGGGAAGAAGGACAGCTGCCCAACTGGGGTGCCAGCCCCTTGAGACAGAGCAAGTCTCTGGGTCCCTGGTCCGCAGCAAATACTAGGCAGTTGTGCACACTAAATATTTATAAATTACTTTTCTGAATGGCAGCACAGATGGTGCTTCACTTATATTTCTCTTTTTTGCTTTTGCCTTCCTCCTCCCCATATTTATTTGTAATTAGCTGTAGTGCCGTGCACTGGAGGGATAATTTTGAGACCTTCCAAATACCTGGCATGGTCCCTGTCCCCTCTGCCTGTGACTCGGCTGGTAAAGGCCTGATGCTGCTTCTTGTGTGTCAGGAAGGAGGCTTTCCACAAGTGGACGTTGGTCGTGCTGCATGCAGGACCACGTTCCAGTCTCTTTTTTCCCAGGTTTCCTATTGTAACTCCTTTGATGTAGATGATTGTCTCATGACTGCAGATTAAATGCTATAGAGTTAGGCCCGTGGGCTCGACGGATTTGATTAAAGTAGTTCTACCTTGACTAAAATAATTCACCTACTAATTCCCTGGCCTGGAGATCACGTATATGTTCTTTAGCGTACAGAAGAAGCAACCCTCCCATTAGCCCAGCCGTAGCCAAAATATACCCAATCTATAAAGAAAGACTGCATAGACTGCCTGGCTCTGCAAAACCAAATCCTCGGGGAAGACTTAATCACCACATGCTCTGAAGCTGCAGCTGAACAAAATAGCAATCCAGTAGATACAGACCAGAAGAAGAAAAAATTAGCAGTCCATTTAACCAATAGAAACACAAACAATAAATACTGTGTGGGCCTGGAGAGCTTTCATTGTGTGGCATAAAAACGCATCTTATTCTTTCTGCTTGCGCTTAGTCCTTGGTGAGACCACTTGTCAGTCCCTTCCCCTCTTCTTCTAAGATTCTCACAAAATGGGCCTTTTTAATCTTACTTTTACTAATTCACTCTGTTTGTGGAAGAAGAGACAAATCTGTCATTTCTAGTGTCTCTTCAGTACCCAGCAGCAGGCGGGGGGGCTGGAAAATATACTTTGTGCAATGAGTTAACGCTTTATAATGTTTAGAAAGTTACTTCCCTTCCTAGTTCTGTAAACAAATATGAAAGGCTGCTAAGCCAGAAAGAAATCAAATCCTAGCACTGAACACAGCAATGAAAAAATGCCTGCAGTAAACTTTAATTTTAACTCTCAGCTGCTATAAGCATCCGTGGGTGAAGGCCGAGTCTTTTGTGTTGCAAAGAACCTGGCTAAGTTTTTTGTTTCTCCAACTTTTCAGCCCAAGAACATAAAGAACCCTGTTCTTTGTAGCAGCCCTGCGATTTGGTCCTTCAGCGTGACTTTTAAATAGAGCCACCTGAAGTGCGAGGCTTTCAGCTTGTAGGACTTTGCACGAATTTATGGGCGTTTCAGAGAAATCCCCGAATCTCAGGGGTAAACGCTGGTAAAGCGACCACTCCCCAGCTAGCTTTAGCGCCTGATTTATGTGACGTTGCGAACCTTGCATGGGATCAATATAAAACCACAACCGAGGCCGAATTCCCTCGAAGCCTGCGATTCTCTGGGTTTCCCCTCCGCTGAGTCCTCGTTAAAGGGAGAATTCAAGGCTGACCGAAGGCTGCTTGCAGCCGCGGGGAGGCCTGGCCGGTGGACCGCAGAGCCCGGCCTCCGATCGCGCTCTCCTGCCAAACGGCGTCACTATTGGATGCAGATGCGTTGCAGAGCCTTCCAAGTGCCTGCACCAGCCTCGGAGTCATCGAGAGCAAATTAAATGCCAGCACAACACAGACCTGAAATAATTGTGGCTTTTTGCTCCCGGGGCCGCTAGGATGGCCACCAGGCGGGGGGGAAGAGGGGTGAAGTTAAACTGTGCTTATTATACAAAGAGCTTCTCTCTACAAGGAGGGCTCTCCTAAAGGCGGCTCCATCGCCAGCTTTTCGGCAAATGCCGTTTCTGCGAAACCCGGGGACTTCTCGCGTGACCGACGCGCTCTGCAAACACCAGACCCAATTCTGGTCTCAGTTTTACAGCACGGCTCCTGGGTAACTTTTAGAGCCTGTAGAGTTGCTGCTGTTTAACATCAGCATCGCTTTGGCCTGATATAGTTTGGCTAAACTTGCTGAAACGATAGCAAAATATGTAAATGAGATATGATTTTAGTCTCCCAACTCTCCTTTACAGGGGTTTGCAATTTCCCTTTTGGCTCCTGCTCCCCATTTAATTATGCCAGGCTCTAAAATGCGTTCTTGCAAGCCAAGATTTTGAGTAATTGCGCCGAATGGAGGATTTCTTGTTCCGACACACACATTAGCTAATTTTCCTTGGGTTCGGATGCTAACTATCAAATTCCACCACCCCCATGTCTCTGGGTCGTTTTTCCCCCCCCCCTTTGTTTTCCAGTTGCAGAGCAGACATCTGGCAGCTCCCTGGTGGCAAGGGCTGATGCGCTCGCTCTGCTCTCTGCGCTTTACCCGTCCCTCTGTGGGAGGTTAGGAGGAGAGGCGACAGGAGCCCCGGTTTCAGATCCAAGCCCTTATTTTTATCCTGTGTAATTCCACAGGGGGATGTTTTCTTCCTCCTCCCGCCCTCAGGCTTGCGCTGTCTTATTATTGCTAAACGGACCCGCCTGGCGGGAAAGGCTTCCCTCGCCTTTACTCTTAGGGAAATTCCTTCTGGTTGCTGCTGTTGCGACCGGCGCTCGCTTCTTCGCCGCCGAAGCCTCGGCTTCTCCCGCCCGCCCAGAGGCGAGGGGCGTCGGAGCCGGGCTCGGCCTTGGGGGGGCCTTCATTCGGCGCGGCCGTCGGAGGAGCGAGGTGGCGAGCGCCCGCCGGGCCGGGCCGGGCCGTGCGGGGGCCAGAGGCCCCGGGGGCGGCGCTGACAGGTGGGGAGGAGGGGAGCGGCGCAAGGCCGGATCTGCCCTAAGGCGGCCCGCTCGTCCCCCCGAGGCCTTGCAGAAGACTGTAACGGAGCCTTGCGTGACCTTAAGCTTTCGCCTTAATATTTAATCACCATTTAGATTGCTGTGATGTTGATGAAGGCTGCGTAAATATACACTACGCATAAATGATTTCACTGTGAATCAACAGCTACCTATTCGCCCTGTAATGAGCGTCATTAGCCTGGAACGTTTCTCATGCCTGTAATTTTTTAATAGATTGAAATTATTTTTATTGTAAAATGATCCCCACTTGCCCCTGTGTAATTTGGAATATTAATTCATTCCTGTTCCCATGTCCGTGACGATCCTGCCTGGAGTCCTCTAGGCTCATAGGAGAATGATCGGATTTTATTCTCCTGCTCTTTTGATACCGACGCATTTCAGCCTTCACGGTGATGCTGACACACATTAATAGTCAAGGTATTTCACGTGGTTTGCGGAAGGGCCTAGCTTCACGTGGCACTTCATTCTCCATCGCAGAATACACGCGCGATAGTCTTGAAATGATGCCGCTGGCTGATTCCAGCCCTGCAGACTTGTACACATAGTCAATAGATGCCTCTATCCCTTTTTTATGCTACCGTGTTTACTCTACTCTCTTTACTCCCGCTTACTTATGTTGCAAGAAACTGTTCCTTGATGCTTAAGAAAAATGAGAAGTAGTGACTGTTGCTATTAGGCAGACTGAGCTCTCTGCCGGGATAACGACTATGCAGTGCCAGCCTCAGATAACATCCTCAGATCATTTGCTGAATAATACTGATCATTCAGTTTCAAAATTGCTTTCTTCAAATTCTAAACAAGCCATCATAATGTCTGGAGTTGTCATATGAATATGTATTTTAAAGCCTTAGTACCCAAGAATGTCTGAGCGTATAAATATGAAAGAGAACCCAGAAGAAAAATTAAAGCTCCTTTAAAATAGGCTCATCTGATTGAAAAATCAGGCTAGAAATGCCTGCACTGAACGCTGAGAATACACAGTAGCAGCCAGCCCAGTATGTTAAAGATGTGCCATTACCTTTTACTCCATATCAGCTGGAGACCATCAAGCAGCTTTTAATGCACCTGATTTAAAGGATCCTCCTAGAATATGTAGAACAGGCCTGGTGAGTAGATAAAAAACCCTGCATCCTACAGTTTTGGCTTCTGGAGAACTGTAAGTGGTAGTAAGAATCGGTGCCATTTCCTTAAGTCTGCCCTGTTTCCTTAAAGCTTGATCGCGAGGCTGAACAGCAAGGGCTTGAGCAGGCTTTGAGCAGAAAGTCAAATGGGAAGCAGAGGGAGACGGAGCGAAAGCAGTAATTTTGTGGAAGTGTCTTTTTCTAAGCACGTTTCTCGTTCAGTTTAAGAAAGGCTAACATAGCGCTGGGGCCAGCTCGAGGGATGTTTGGATTCTGTGGCAGAAGAACTGGTCTGATAGCCCCTAAGGGCAGGCTGCTGCCAGCCCAGGGTTTTTCTTCTCCAAATCAGCGGACCATTCGGACCGCTCATAAGTTTTAAAACTAGAGCTTCACTTGCTTCTTATTTTTCCTGCTCGTGGCTTCGAGTCACTACCCAGGGGCCCGTGATGCAGGATATTGAATCCGAGTTGGTCGTCCCTTGTGCTGTGCGAGCGGTGGCCAAGGTTGTGCTATAGCCTCAGCCTGCCTGCCTCGTGCGTCGCTCCCAAAACACAGACGGACTTTAGCCAAAGCTGTCACCGCAGACCGATGGTGTGCACGTATTCGTGATCTCTAAGACAGACTGTCGTACTGCTCGGCTTTATTGCTTTCTGCTGCCTAGACGCTTAACGTGTGCAGAGTGCTGCTGTCAGAGTCTTAACTCAGAGTAAGCAGCCTGAGCATGTCACGCTAATCTTGAGGGAATGGCTTTGGCTCTTTGTCAGAGGTTGAATTGATTTTAAAATTGCTTTGATGGCTTACATAGTTGGGGAGCCATCTGGGGCATGTGTGTCTGTCTCTCCAGGTGAGCCAAGGCACCACGCAAGGTCCCTGGGAAGCTGGTCTGCACCCTTGCCAAAAGCAGAGGTTAGAGTCATAGCCTCCTCGTGCTGGAAGTGCTCTGTATCCCAGACCTGGAGGATAAAGTTGATTACAGTCAGGAGAGAAAGGTCAGTAAACTCCTCTGAAAGACAACTTCCATTCTATTTTCCTCTAGCATCTCTTTTCTAATGGAGCAGCTCTGTCCCCTTCAGCTTTTTAAAAGTGGTCGGGTTTATACTACAGATTCAGTCTGTCTGATTAGTTTCTTGCTTGCGTGCAAGTTAAACATAGTTTTAGTGTTGTCTAAGAGGAAAAGAGAGACTCAGCAAGAGAGGTGCATGCACTTAATTTTACCTCCCATTTGGGACAGACTGAGTGCCTGTATTTGATCAGTTACTGTGGCTCTGCTGATGTGCAGTAACTTGTTCAGCTACAGTAACTTTAGCGTCCGTCTGAGCCCGGAGGGGTTTGTCTACGCACAAAAGTTGTAGTGTTTAACCATACCATTAAAGTGCAACATTGCCCTCAAGAATAGATGCAGTTAAATTGATATAAAAGTATGTAAAACCATGGAACTTAGTCTTGTGAGAGAAAAGGGGTAAGCCATGCCAATATAAGGTACCTTTATACATTGCTATAATGTTATCTGTAAGTATGTAAGCAGAAGATGGCCAGTCAATGCAATTAAATCAGTGCAAATACTACATGGAAACCAGGCTTGAAATAATACAGTACTCTCATTGTTAATGAAATTATGATAGAATACACATTTAAAATCCTTCCAGTTCTTGAGTGTGTGCCATTCAGCAGTGGAAAAGGTATTTCATCCAAACTGCATGCAGGAAAAGTGTGTGGGGTGGGAGGAAGGCAAAAAAGTATAAAGTGTCACAAGAGTCTTGGATGAGAAAGATTAAAGCTCTCTATTCAAGCAAGAAATGGTGTATTAAAAATTCAGAAATTGTAGAGCAGGAAGGAATCTGAACCAAGGGTCATGTTGAATTGCTAAGCTTTCTACATTATGCGTTCCTTTAGTAATTGATGACAATTAGGTGACATTAGGAAGGTGGAAAGTAAGACAGTAACGTGATAGTCAGCAAACAAGTTTTACTGGAGTCCTTGTAGGAGCGTGACTTGAGGCTTGGGATCCATGTGTAATGTATTCACTGTATTACAGAGGAACAAAAAAAACCTAGCCTTGCAGATGTGTTTGATGGACTGAACGGAAATTTGAGATGAAATATGCACTGTATGCTGCATATATGCACAAAATGTGAGGAAATTCTTTGTGATGCAGGCACAGTGTGGCTCCTGGAATGGATAACAGATTACAGATCAATTTCTTTTTACATTATTTGGAAGTATTGCCGATAGCTGTACCTCATCTGCTGTATGAAATAAATTGGGGAAATTAGTAGGGCACCCTCTTTTTGTCCTCTGAGGAAGAAGTGAGGTGTGAACTTCAATCCAGAAGTGGTTTCTGCTGAGGTTGGGTTGTCACTACTGAGCGCAAAATGACATCCACTCTCATAGGACAAGTGGCCGTTAAGTTCAGTCTGTACGCATGCAGTTAGTTACCTCTGATAGCCTCCAGCATATTTCATAGGAAGGCTGTTGGGGTTGGCAGAGCCTTTGCCCAAGGTGCCTAAATAGGCCGGAAGGACGAGACTTCCAGCTTGTGCACAGCTGGATGGAATTAAGCAATATCTACTGTGGACCTGGAGTTGACTCACAGGTTGCTCCTTCTGGCATTAGCAGGGAAAAAGTCAAATCTTTTTTTTTTTTTTTTCCTAGATAAACCAGACCTAGTTAATGCCTGGATTGGTTTATAGTGTGTTACTTTATGCTACTGTATTTCCTTTAATACTCCATGGGGTATTTATACTCTAGAGAAGCCTTAAAGGACAGATTCTCACCTGATTGTATCTTCTCTATCAGACCAGTCAAAATCAACTAAATCCACTGTCTTATACGGTAAAGTATCATTTGGCATAACTGAAGTATCAGAATCTGGCCCTACACAATTACCTTAATAAGCTAGAACATTCTTCTACCAAAGACTTGGCTGACCTTTTAGAGCTAATTTTTCATGAAAACCGAAGCGTTGGTTTTGTTTTGTCATTAGACTTCATAATCACAAAATGCCCTCTAATTCTCCCGCACCAATGTATTGAGCATTCCCAGAAGAATGCAAATTACCCAAAAGCAACAGCTAAAGTAAGCCGTGGCAGTGTCACGACACACTGTGGCAGACTTTTTCTCGGGCAGTGGCTGCACAAGTGCTTCATACTGATCTTGCAGCTGCAAGATCCAAGGATTGGATTAACTGCATGGAGATTTTCCAGAGAGAGGCGGACTGTCCAGAAATAGTTATTTGCTAAACATTTCACAAGGCTGAAATCAGCTACAACAGAAAAAAGCATCTGATTGTTACACCAGAATAGAGCAGGCAGTCCCACTTTAGGCCTTTTTTAATTAAAAGTGACAAATAGTGGGAAGGGTGTTAAATTGCTGGGCTTACCTGTTACAGTGATACTCATCGTATCTCTACAGTTGAGAACGAACTAATATTTACAATGACATGTCTGCAGAGTTTGGGGCTTCTCTAATTCCAACTTACTTTGGGAGCGTCAAAGGCCATTTATTAATTGGATTTATTCCCTGAGTCTCTGCTTAGCACCATACAGGTAGGTTGGCATTTGCTCCAGCCCATAGCCCGTGACGCCTACCTAGAGTCATAAATACTTAGGATCCTCCTGTCCCGGAAGTACTCAGCAAGTGAGGCTGACTGTCCAGCATCCCTTCTAGTTATTTCTCCCCACTTTTAATATTCTCCTCCATATCTCCCCTGTAACAAGAGCTGGAAAGAAGAAGGTTTAAGTCGTGGCTATATTGGACATCGTTCTTGCACCGTCTAAGTAGTAAAGAAGAGAAGGTGCCCCTGAGGTTTCAGCAAAATGAGCACAGCTTCCTGGCAAGCTGTCCCAGCACCCGGTGGGAGTGAGGCCCAGGCACCCCACTGAGTCAGCCTGTAAAATTTGTGTTAGGAAAACCGACCACAGACAAACTCATATCCTGTCTCAAATGTGCAATAAAATGCAACAGCATAGAGTTTTAAGTTTCATGAGAAAGAGCCCATTTTACCTCACCTTTTAAATAAGCACGCATCTAATAATCTATCTCAAGTCAGCGGTGTGGAGTAGGCACAGTAACTCATCCACGTGTCTGAGTCTTTAGAGATGTGTTAAGCCTGATATATCCATAGGTATATGCAGGTATAAATGAACCTTTTTTTATTCCCGCTTTTACTGGTTTTACATCTATGTGTATCGATTGAGTTCAATTCCTACCAGCGTAAATGAAAGGACAGCCAGCTCCGTAGATAGGAATAACCTGTAGCCTTCAAAAGTGCAGTTAAACCACACCTTTTGGATATGAATAATCCCCTTGGTTGACTGGAGACACTACTGATGTGTTATGGGTACATAGGATTACCATTGGCTATTAGTGATCTCTCATATTCATTACAACTGCCATGTCATACATTTTTTAATGAAAACCAGTAATTCCTCACATTTTTGATGTATGTATGTCCAACAACGATAACACACTGCCCGTATAGCAGAGCAGGGCACTTTCACTGTATGATTGCATTTTGTTTGAGAGCTTTCAGGAAGCAGGAATTTATGCAGAACGTTGCATCGCCAAAGGAGGCCATGTACAACTAGATCTATTAAAAGACATGGGTGTGAAGCTTTCAGGTCCCTGGGGCGGGACCCGGATTTCTGGATTAGGTGCTTTGGCCCCGTACATACAGCCTAGGGAGACAGGGTTGCTCCAGGAGGACAATCAAGCCCTCTCATAAACTGGGGAAGCCACCCGAAAGCTGATGTGGAGAAACTGCACCCATCCTGGATGTAGGTGTCTGAGCCAGAGCTGCAGGCAGGCACCTCTGCTCGCTCGGCTCATAGGCTGTCTCCGGTGAGTGGATGAGAGGATAATTTTATTTTACTGAGAAGCGCAGTAAAGGAAGAGGGCTGAGCAATCTCTACCCCTCCCTGTGAGTCCTTGTTTTCTATTCTTTATAATAGTACTGAGGCTTTCTCATCATAGCGCCACAGTTTCTTCCCAGTGCTGAGTCCCTCAGCTATTTGCAGGGACCAGAGAGAAAACATGGTGCTGCACAGGAAAAGGGGCCCTGTGCTTTTCCCAGGCATGGCCCTCTGTTGTTGCTGCTGGGACTAAGTGAAAGACTGGAGGAGGGTCAGCATCTTTCCCGCTTGCTTTGGGTCACGAAAGTGCAAAATGACATGCAGACGTCGGTAAGCTGCAAAGAGGATTCACCCAAAGCCTCCCACAAGTTGACTGGCTGCTTTGGCCCAGGGTAGTTTCCTAATGAGTGGTGGCTGATCTGTTTTCTCCTGATAGGAAAGAGTTGACCACAGCAGCATTTGGATGAGCATCTGATCCTGCCTGTAAGCTCTTAGGTATATTTGGAGGACAGCAACTGGGTTGAGTCGTGCATCACGTTAGGCAGAAACTAGGAGTTGGGCTGCACCGGGGGCCACACGAGGATCCCTGGAGTTGCGCCCTTGGCCCACCAGGGACCCTGAAAGCAAAGCTGAAAGCAAAGTAGGAGGCCCCTAGCAGCTATTGAAAGAGGGCATTTATGCAACTCAGTTTTACACTTGCGTGCCACAGTTCCACTTGAGTTCGAACTTAGATTTCAAAGCCATTTACTAGGTATAATTCATGGTTCCCTCTTGACACAAATAACTAGATCTTCAAACTGGAATGAACTATGGCTGAATCAATGATTTCTCCACCAGATTTTTGATGTGTTCCCAGATGTTTGATCTTTTAAAAGTAAGGCTTAAAAAAAAGAGAGAATATGATATGTTTATATTAAATTTACATTTTATATGCCTGTTCAAACCTACAGGGAACTCTAGGACAAAAGTAGTCTTCGATGCCCTGGTGATGATGTAGCCCTTGTCTTTTCAGAATGATGAGATATTCATAGGCTGCGCTTCACAGAAGGAAGAGGAAAGGGTAGATGTCAGAGGAGAAACGCACAGGACAACAGTCTTTGCTTCTTTGAAAAAATTTAGGGTGGAGCAGAGAAGTGTTCAGCACTAACAGAGAATTCTTGAAATTGCCTCCTTGGTTTTCTGCAAACTATTTGTTATTTTCAAGATCTCAGTATTATAGATTGTGCAGCCTTGGAGCAAAACTTTATATGCAGAGTAAAATAGAAGCTACATAAATAATTATCAGTAGATTCAAAATAACTTTCCATGAATACGTGGTTTAAAAAAAAAAAAAAAAGGGACAGGCAATCACTGGAGCTCTATTTTTTAATACTTCCTGGCCAGGCATACGTCAAGTATCACTTGGCAACAAATTGGCAGAAAAGCAAAGCTCCCTGCAAGTGCAAGTATGAGACAATGAAATTAACACAACCTTAAATTAATTTTAACTGCTGCTTGGTTAAAAGAAAAAAAGAGAAATTGTTCCTTTCACCATGGTTATTCTGTCTTCAGTTTGCACTTTGTTTCCCACTTAAAACAAGAATTTGACAAATTCTCGTCAATGTGATCTTATGGGATGACATAATAGTTTCAAAGATAAACATTTAGATTCCACAGAAGATCTTCAACTACAAGCTAGAATTACAATATTCAAACAACTTTTGACACACAAAGAAATTCCTGTCTAAAAACCTCAGACGTTATTAGTGGTTTATGACCAGTTGCATTTCAGTCTTTATTTGTGCTCTTGTATATTCTCAGAATTTTATCACAACATGGGAGGTAGGAGCCCAAACCTTCCTACTGATTTTACGAGATGCCGGAGGGGCTTTAGAAGGATTATTAGGATATTTTACATCATACAGACTGTAAATATCGTGGAACTTTTGGCCTAATGTCTTTTTTCTGAGCATGGTCAAAAGTGATTTCCTCAGGAAAGGTCTTAAGAGTGAAGCGAGGATATGGTTATTTTTCCCCTAAATTCCCTCTAGCTTCCCAGATTTTGCAGCTCAGGGGATTCCTGAGTCAAAGGTGATTTCTACATAGTTGGAAGCCTTCAGGTATCTGTCTTCTCATGAGCTTGTTCAATTTCCCTCTGACCCCGTATGAAACTCAGCATTTCACAGCATCCTATGGTAAAGAGTTTCCACCGTGTAATTGCATGTCGTATGTGGAAGACCCAGCTTTTCTGATTGCCTTTTTGCCCTTCTCTGACCATTTTCTACATCTACTACAACCCTTTTGCAATGGAAAGACTGTAGGACTCACCATGGATTTATACAGTGGTAAAATCGTATCCTCTGTATTGTCGCCTCTTCCTTTCCTAATAATACTCAACAGTCGGTGTGCTTCTGACCACTAAGATGACATTGTCATGAAACCGTCTATTATAACCTCAAGGTCTCATTCCTGACTCATTACAGGCAGCTCACAGACCATCATTTGATATGTGAACTCATGGGGAAAGGGGGAGAGAGGTGAGGTCCCATGTGCATCCATTTACATTTATCTCATCACATTTCATCTGCTATTTTAATGCCCAGGTACAAAGTCTTCTGCCATTCTGCACAGGTAATGATGGGTAGCCCCTGTCATTACTACCCTCGGTAACTGGGTGTTGTCAGCAAACTTTGTCACCTCTCTGTTCACCCTGATCAAATTAAATGCAAGTTTCAGTGCTAGGACAGCACCAGTCAATTGTGATGAATATTTGCACACCCATGCAGTAAACAGAGAGAAGATGCAGAGATAACCTGATCTGTGGAGAAGAACAGGGAAACAGCCACAGGTCTGAATAGTTTGCCCTTGCCTTCATTTGAATCCAGATTGCAGGAAGCTGATGAGGAAAAAAGGAGGCAAAATCAGTCTATTGGAAAAAGTCAGCTCTGAAGCATAGTCCTGTTCATAAAGTAAAACTCCTGCAAGGCACACCGGTTGATTAGATTTAAACGGCACGTAGACTTTAATCCGGTTTAACTAAGTCACACTTAAATCAATTTAGACTCCCTCTAGCAGACTTAAGGGAAGAAATACATCACAAAGTGGCCTGTTTGTTATCGCTTTCGTAGCAGAGCTCATACAGTATATTATGGATGTTGCTATCACGCGTGCTTCTGCCTAAGAAAGATGAAAGCTTGATGCACTGCATTGTTACCAGAAATAGCAAAGGGAGCTACAACAGACTTCCAGCCCGCTTTACTGTGGGATGCTTAGGAGGCAAAAATGCTCTCCCAAGTCCTCAATCCTTTTTTCATTTATTTACATGCCAGTTTATGAGTAGTCAGCCACTGTATAAAAATGTTGTTGTATTTATCACAGTCTAACTCTCCTTCCAGCAAACTTGAGCCAGCTCATGAGCTGTGTGTCATGGGTCAGTAAACTGTGGCTCTGGTGGACAGATGGAAACCAGAAGGACGTGCGCCAGATACAACTGCTGCCTTCTGCTAAGACACAGTTCTTTAAGCTTTCCAAAGTCTGCTTACGTGAACAGAGATATATGAATGGCATAAAAGAGACATGAGCTAAGGAGTTCCCAAGCTAGGTAGAAATGGACTTAATATAGAAATAGCGCTTTAAAAATGCATTCAGAAACAGGTAGAAGCTAAATAAAGCTTCATCTTCAGTTAAACCTGCTTTCTTAGGCAAGCGGATTCACAAATGTTATTTAGGAGAATTGTTAGAAGTTGATGATTTCAGTTTTGTCTAGAGTAGTTCCAAGTCAGCTGCAGTACAGCAAACACACCTGAGGATAAGAGAGCATGGGTAATTGCTGAGAGAAGTAAGCAGAAACAGGCGTCGTCCGGCTCCAGCGGCTCGCACAACCATCGAAAGGTAGCTGAGTCCGACGGGGAACGTAGAACATTTTGGGATTATCTGAGTGGTTGAGTAGCTGATCTGGGATAGTGTTGGTTTCTGCACACTGATGAAACCTTTTCCTGGCAGCCCGTGGGCCAGATGCATCCCGCACTGCCTCTGCATGCCTGCTATACCAGCTGAGTCTGTTTTCCTGTTTTCAGATGGTACCTGATGTGTGGCCTGCCAGAGGTCATTGAAAGATTAATCCGGCCTTCAGCGAAGGAAATAACCTCGTATTAATCATTCTTCCCCTTTTGCCTGCTGTGGTTTTTGTCCTGAAATAACAACATAGTTGAAATGCAAATTGATAAGAAAAGAATTAGCAAAAATGTTCATCTTTTTCTTAGTTATTTGACTTTCAAAGTTAATGTAAGAATACTGTGTGACTCAGAAAACACCCAATGACCTTCTGTCAGCATGTGCAGTGTATATCCAGTGAAAAATAAGAGGCCATTTCCTGGGGCTGCCTTACCCTGGTGCTGGCTGGCTGTTTTCAAGTCAACAGAGCAGCTGTGCACTCTGCACTACCAAATGCAATTTATCTTTGAAGCTATGTTGATAGACCGAATGGTTTCACTAGAGTTTTGTTCACGAGCGTATCACGAAAACCTAGAGCCTTTGGTAAACCCAGTGTGAACGTTCTGATGGAAAGGTGCAGGTTCACCGGAGCCGCTCGGTGAGATGACGTTTGAGGGAGCTTCTTTAAACATAGAAGTCTCTCGGAGGTGGAGAGGGATGGCAGGTGCCTATATGAAATGCCTGAGAGGAATGCTGCCCTGTCTGTCTGTCCCCTCCTATAGTGCACCCATTGTTGACAACGGCTGTCCTCCTTTTGCTGGTGTTCATTGTGGAGAGAAATGCACTTGTTATTTACTGGTGAAAATGAGATGGCAGTAACAAGCAAGGGAAGACAGTGTTGGTTTTCATTTTGCATTGACGCCCCGCTACAGAGGCATGCATTTCTCCCATTAACTTCTCAAAGCCTTATTGTCCTGGCTTCCTGTTACAAACCACGCTAGTGATGGCAGCCCTGTGAAATCCCATCAGAATACTGAGAGCAGTGTATTACAGTACCAGGCAAGAGAATAAGTGCAGAACAATAAGTATAATAGGGAGCGTATTACCCCAAAATGAAACAGAAGCACTGTACTGCGTGCCAGCTCTGTGGAGGTGCCTTCTCTGCTGCATCAAGACAAATAAACAGCTTTCAGGGGTTCAGCCTCACTGCCAAGTAAAATCTGCCTAGTTTGAGCCAAGGAAAACAGAGAAGCAAGAGGAGCTGCGTGCTCAGGTGCTACTGTCTGTCTCCCTGTCTGTTCCTGGACTCTAATTTTAATATCTTTGAAAGACTGACTTTCAGGTACGAAAAGCTGCCTATGTTTTGATCTACAGATATAACTGGACCCTGCAAACAGCTGAACTTATTTTGGAGACTTGTTCTTTCCTTTGTTTTGCTGGCATTGATGGCAGCACATGGTGAGAGCCTTCAGCAGAAAGGCTAGCTTTAAAAGCAGCCGGGTGGATTTTTAGCGTTATTTCTTGTGAAGGCCAGACTAGAAGGGAGGTGGCCGGTTTGTAGCCAGGCAAGCAAGCATGGATGAGTAGGAAGACAGCTGGGCCATCACCATATGCGAATACATCAGTAATGCTGACAGTTCACAGGGGTAGGCCGGTCTGGTATATGTCCTCTCTTTAGGTGGTCTTGATGGCCTTAAAGTAAAGGTGCATACAATAGGCAATTGCAAGCCACCTGTGAAACAATGTGCCGAACAAACTAAGATAAGGAACAGTGCTGAAGAGGAATTAATGTTTGCCTTTGCCTTGGAAGGGGATTGTAAAAGCCACTTCAAATCTGTGGATTCCCGCTGTCTGTCAAATACCTGTGTGTTCACAGGTAAGAGGGCAGCCGTATTTTTCTCGAATGAAAAGAAAGATCAATTAGAAAGGTTTTTAAGGAAAACTGTCAATCATTTTTTAAAAAGCAAATCGGAATAGGCATTGGCATATTATTTTTGATGGCAGATCACTTTCTGGTTTCAAATATGTGTCATAATTCTAAAGATGGAAATAGTAAGTTTGGATTTTCTCCTTAAATGCCAGATGTAGTGTTTTCTGAGTTTGTAACTTGAGATGATATCGTGACGTGGAGCATAATTTTCTCTCTGAAATGGTTTTGTTTCTAGCTGGGGCCCTGGCTTTGCAAGCTGGCCCAGTGGGTCTTTTAGACCGACATGTCTCCAGTGAGCTTTGGGCGCTCGCTTTACAGATGAGATTGCAAAAGTGGGGTAAAATTTGAAATGAGAACATCTCTCCAAAGGCTTATACTAGGACGAGCATTTGCAAGTCTGGTTGTTCAGCCGAATATAGCTGAAATGTATTGTCCTGGGAATTAGTATTATGTTAATGCTGTTTGGTATATTCTCCTGCAATTCCCTTTGGAAAACCCAACTACTAAATGAAAAAAAAAAAAAAGGCTGAAAACATAAGAAAACAGGCAGTGTTGTGTGATTTCTGTGTATTCTCTATTTTCAGATAGGTTAGTGGCCTGCCTTGAGACTAGAAAAACATGTAAGGTCTCTGCTAGTTTGGCCAAAAATGGGGATAAGAGAAGACGTGAAACCTAAACAACTTAAAAGAAATGTTTGGTTCAAGGGCTCAGATTGAGGCTGGACAAAGTTGTGAGCTGAGAGTGAGGTCTCTGCCCAGCATGTGCAGAATCCAGATGGCAAAAACGATGAAGAACCGATACTGTGGGAGAGCTCTCCCAGTAGAGAGATGGTTGTATAATAAGCATTTCAAACAGTGGGTACAGACCTCATTATGTGAGTATCAAGGGGCTCACTAGGATTTCCCATCTTAGCATATCAAAGAAGATGCCCACATGGGCATCTTTTTTGCATAGAAACACAGAACTTGAAAAGGACCGTTTTGGTCATCAAGTACAGACAAGCATGCAAGAGGGGTTCAGATCGCATAGATCCACGAGATTTCGACTTCACCTGTCCCTGCATATCACACACTAAAGAACAATTTCCAGCACCTTAGAATAAATAGAAGGCCTGTAGTATAACATATCAAAAACCACTTTGTAGTAAAGGAAGGGAGCGTGAAAGCTCCACAGTGTTGCCACTATTTTAAGCCGCTTCAGTATCCATAGAACTTCACTTGCTCAGCAGCACGTGTGCTCAGGAAGGGTCAAGAGCAGCCGTCCTTGCAAACACAGCTTGCGTCCTTAACTCCAAACTAGACGTTGAAGAATGCTCAAATATAGAAAGATATGGGGCAGACAACTTCAGCATGTTTCGTGATGTTATCTCCTTAATTGTGTGGGGATGGGGGTGGTTTAATAATGTTTTTTCAAAGAAATCCATCAAATTTGGAGGTTCTTGGCTGTCTGTCTTTGGTTGTCTATCCATAGCATGAGAGGGAACATGCTAAACATGTACTTGCTAAAGAGTAATTGACTGCAGAGATATAGGTAGCTTTTGTAATTACTTCCGGCAGTTATAGTAATTGTTTATAATACCAGGTAATACCATATAATACCGTGTAATACCATGTGCTTTCATTACATCTTCTAAGGAGCTGTGAAATAGAACCATACTATTTCATGTTATCTAACTGCTTCAAACTAACCCTCTTGGAAGATTCTCCTTAAACAGCCTCAAAGTGGCTTCTCTATCATTGCATGAGGTGTTTATTCAGGTATTAAGTCAAATTATTCAGTTTTAGTTATTCAGACATTCTCCTTTGCCACAGTGTGCTCCTGTTTTCTAAATTCTTGGTCATGGTCATTGTGAGATGAGTCCTCCAAACATCACTGAGATGATCACCTTTAAGAGAGACGTGTTTTTCACACTAATCTCAGATTACTCAGTAGCGGTGAGCAGTATAGAGAGCCAGCTCTGAAATTTCAATTTAACCCAGGATCTGAGGTTGCCTGTTCCTCTCGGTTGAAGTTCCTCCTTTTTAAGTTTTCGAAACATGCATGTAGCATAAAAGTAAAGTTAGTAATATGAAACACAGCCCCTAACTGAGAGAAAACCATTTACAAATATTTTAATAACATATCTGTTTCTAAATCCCCGTAAGAAAACCTTATTACAACAGTAATCCACTCTGTAATACCTTCCCCTGGCACTAAAAGCAAACTGGATGAAAGTCATCTCAGAGGTGTGTCTGAGCATAACTTCCTTTGAGCACGAGTATATTAAGTTTTATGACTGACTGGGCTTCATTTATTGCTAGTCCGTAGTAGCACTCCAACAATTAAAGCATTACTGCCCTGAAAATGGATGTGATAATCCGAAGCGTCACTTGTTAGATGTTCTCCATAGTCTTCCTTCTTCTTCAGATGTAATAATAATATGAAATGATATATCCTCGTTGAAAGAGAATCAAAAATAGTCCGCAAGTGATGCTGTTGGCTACAGTCACTGAGGAAATATTATGGCTTTGCATAGAAGTGCCTCTTACTACCCGAGCTGGATTAGAGTCCTGCTGTGTAAAGCCCCTGTTGTAAGAAATGATTCCTTTCCCACAGACAATAAGGCAAGATCCAGAAAGGCCTTTAGGAATCTAAGGTGGGATTTAGCTGCATAAATACAAATTGCAACCCTCAGAAACATCGCTCAGCTCTTGTCTAAATCTGGAAAGTGCCAAAGTTCTCAGCATTACGCTGACATAAAGCTTGGTTTATGGTCGCTCCCAGAAGGGCTGGGGAGTCCCGACTAGGGCACAGAGTACTCTCTGCCTCAAGGCCAAGACCCCACAGTCCCACAGCCTAGCTTTGTTGTCTCCATAGTGGCTCAGTACAACCCACGTTTGGCGAGCACAAAGCATAGCCGTTGCATTACCCCAAAGTGTGTTGGATGATAGGCAGAGCAGGTCAGTGGTCCTGCTGCTCTCAGAAAACTGGTGCTGGGTTCCTTTCCCTGCCTGAGAAGGTCCCCAACTACACATATATAAACTGTCTCTCTCCCTGGTTCCTTCCCTCCTCTCCCACGACCTGCCTTGATAAGAGTGGGATGCTTTCATTCGCACCTTTTCCTGTTGTTGCTCCACGTGCTGCTGAATATGTCTAAATAAAGTGGGGACAGATAGTGAGCATCAGCGTGTTTCTGCCACAGTAAGACTCTAGTCCCTGCTCTGTCGACATCAGGTGTTTTATCCAATGACCATTTCATGTGAAACGCAACTAAGTAGGAAGGACTTGCTTAAATGCATGATAAACAAGGCAGACTGTCCACTCTAAATCCTTGCTGGTATGTTTGCAAGGTATGAGTAACTTAAAGGAATTTAATGACAGGGACCTATATTCAGAGCATTCATTCAGTTACGTCAGTCCAAAACTGAACTGCAGGGTTTTTAGTTGGTACCGTAGGTTGCCATCTAGCATACCAGTCAATGAGGTGGTCAGTGAGGTATCTCTTTTAAGCTCCTCCTTCTTAGGATTGTCTTAGGTAATTCAAAAGCAGAATCAAAAAAAGAAACTGATTTTCCATGTTTTGGCGTGTTACTCGTCTCCATAGATTTCAATCTATGAGAAAGTCAGTCAGCTCTCAGTTAAGCCCTGGGAGCATTGCTGTGGCATTAGAAAGACTACCAGAACCACTGCTGTGGTTGTAGCATAGGTATTTTGTATCCATAGACTGCCTTGCCTGAGGACTTTGACTGTTTTATGGATCTAAATGTGTATTTAGCTACAAACTAGTTCTAGTCTGAGAGTTGATGATTCCTGTCTTTACTAGACGCCCGTTCCCTGTGAGGGGTTAGAGTGTTTTTGTTGGAGGAATCCCTGGTTTGGTTACCTTTTCCTTTCTTTAAGTGCCGCGTTGTTTCTGCTTTTAGCCAAGACAAACACAAAAATATTGCAGAAGATAAAAGTCTCAAGTGGAGTTACAGCTCCAGAAATTCATGGGCCTGTTTCTCATCCAAAGACATGTAGGCGAGTTTGATTAAGCTTTGAACTGAAACTTGAAGCTATACTAAACCTTCGGGCCAAGTCATTACCGTTTTAAATATTATCAGCATTGCACTAACATGCCTGGGAAGTTCCTTTGGCTTTTACCCATGCGTGTTGCTCCCGCAGGTCCACTGACCTGCCTTCGCAAAGCCGCGAGAAACAGGTCCAGCCGCGTGCCGCGCAGGGTCTTCAAACCCTTCTCTGCCTGGAGAGAATTTATACGCTTGCCTGGAGGTTTCCTTCTCTTTTTTTTTTCCTCAGTCCTGAATTCTTTGGAAGTGCAACTGCACTATTTTGAAATGACTTGCTTATGGCGAGGAAGCTAGCTTGTCAGAGGAAAAAAAGCCAACGCTATATGATACTTTCTGAGGAATAGCCCCAACCCAGAAAACTGGAAAAAGCACGATCATTCCTATTCCCCGTCTTGTCCCGTCTAGTTATTGCCCCCTTCTCGCCAACTCTGACTGCTGACCCGCAGAGAGCCATCCAGGGGATTTGGGGGAAGGAGGAGGTGGCGATTAAGGTCTCCCTTCGCCGAGGCAAAATAAAAAAGAAAAAGAAAAAAGAAAGACCGTCACATGAAAAGTCACTTCATTACAGGTTCCTCAGGGGAACAATCCAGACCCTCATTTGTAAATGAATTATGGTTTCTAAGATACCTCCGTGTTTTGGATGGCGATCCTAAGTAATTAAAAGAAACATACAGCATGTAAGTAAAGCTAATAATTTGAGCAGGCGCTTCCTTGAAAAGTGAGGCTGTGTGATTTTTCTCTCTTTAGTAAAAGGAAAAATACAAGAAAAATGAAGAGTTTTCTTTTCTATTTGAATCCCGTTCGACTTTATTTTGATTGAACAGGGAAAAGAGCCATAGGAGCACTAAACACCACAATGCCCGTCAGTTCATCCAGTACATTGAAATATTTTGCTTTTGAGTGAAACAAAGATGAAGCTAAAAAGGGTTGTTGAAGACAGGAAATCTCATATGTCTATCAGTATTCAGCCTTTTAAGCTAAGGCAGCACTTACACTGAAATTTATCTTCATTGTTCAGTTGTCAGCATTCTTTGTTGGGTCTTAAGCTGTCCGCAAATTTCTGTTGATTGCAGGAATATATAGGAAATCAAAACTCAAGGCATTGTGGAGAACAAAATATATTAATAGTTTTCAGTTTTTAAATCATATGGGAAGGTAGACACTTCAGATCATTTTATTTCTGGAACTATTCTTATTGATCCTATGTATTTTCAGCTGAGAAAAAGCATTATAAATAAGCCCTAGATGCAGTAATACTTCATTATGTTTAATTTTTTAAAAACCCACATTTCCACTCAAAGTGAAATCAAGTGATCTGTCTTCCTTTCAACTCGGCAGATTAAAATAATCTCTTAGGGTCCTCCAGAGAAAGAATTTTACAAATACTTCATTAAGCATATTTGTATAAAGCTCCACCAGCAGAACCTCTGCATCTGCAACGAGGCATTTTACCACAGCTCAGTTTAGGGATTTTTCTTTCCCTTTCTCCAGCAGTGGTATCCTCAAAAATAATGAATGCTTCAGTCAGAACTCCCACAGTTCCTTAAGAATACCACCAGGACTTTACTGCTAATTGAAGAAATAGATAACGCGTGTCTTCACTTCAGCTGCCTTTATTTATTTTATGGACATTTTTCGTCAAGTTTCAGAGATTTTCGCTGCGAAATTCTACATAATTTAACATTCCCCATCTGGAATGCTAATACTCTGCATCAAGAAAAGGAAGTCAAAGGGAAAAACAACAACATAGCAGCATTTCTTTGACTCCTGTGTCAGTAGTACCAATTAGCTACATCCATTTTCCATCTGCTGTAGCTGAAGAAGAGGTGAACAGCTGCATCCTACAGGAAAGCAACCTGATGTAGCCAACAAAAACTGTCTAGCACCTGGTCATGTCCTGTCACTAGCTTCACTAAAGCTGCACGTATATCAGATCACACCAGCTCTGTGTGCTAACTTTGAACAATCTCTTTCTGGAAAAAAAATCACTGCTGTTCTGTTTTCTCTTAGCAAAATCTCTTTGCCTATTGATTTAAGCGCTTTTGGTTTATATTTTACTTTATGTGCGCTGGACTGAACAGCATGTGTGTGGAAATTTATGGGCCTCACAGTCTCCCAAACAATAAGTACACCAAAGTAATGCTGCAAATTAAAGAGAAATCAATGGCTCTCTTTGGCATAGCCTAACTCTGCTGTTAATTGGTGATATATATTGTGTTGGGTGGTGGCATTTAATCTATTTATTTACTTAAAGGAATACCTACCGCTCTTCCCCTCTGTTTCAGATTATATCATGCAAAAGTATCTCATTCCTCAAATTTAAAGGTGATGCTGTTTTCTTTGCAAAAAAGAAAACATGCACGTGTATTATTTGCATAGATAAACTTCAGCACGTTTAAAGCATTGATGTTTTCAGGTACTTTACATGAAGGACGATCTTGCAAGACTTCTGGCACTTTGGCTGCTGTCTGCTGTTGAAAATGTTGAGAAAATACCTTTCTTAACGATATTCTGGTGCCTTATAATTCTGGGCCCAGGAATAAGTTTCATATCAAAAAATCACACTCCTGTTCAGGTTAGCCCATCACTTTCAGTATCGTTAACGACTTGAGGTAGCGCCTTTGTCTCCCAGGTCAGGTTGTCTCTCTTTAATTTCCCAGCCAAAAAAAAAAAAAAAAAAGAGATTGGTCAAAGTCTTCCTAGAGAGCAAGATGCACAAAGCATGCGAGCCTCTTATTTTAACTTTTAGTTATAGCTGTGCTTGGTGTCCGTTGCTGAAGCAGTCGGTTCACTCGCAGGGTATTGTTTCAGTGCGGTGGCTGTGTCGGAGGAAGGCTTACGGAGAGGTAAGGCCATCGGTAGCGTTAGGCGGAGTGAGAATGTTTTCTGGAACTGTCAGGGTGAGGAAACGTCTAATCCTTTTCATCTCTAGCGTTGCGGACCTATAATTGCGACCTTGCACGAGAAAGTACTGATTTAAAAAGGAAGATTATTTTGAAAAGAACGATAGGTGTCAGGTGTCAGCCTGCCCTCAGCATCTTCGCAAACAGCAGTCGAAAGCGATTACGTTCATATACGGTTTGGGATACGACACGCGAGTATTTCTGTAGTTTCAGCGCCGCATCTCTTGTCAGGGGGTTTTGCCTGACAGTAAAGACCGCCCTGGGGACCGTGTCCGCCTTATCAAATGTGGCCGGTCCCGTGGCTGCGGTCCGCAGAGCCGTCCTTGGCCCGCACAGCCGGCAGGGAGGCAAACGTGCAGGGGAGCCTGTGCAGACGGTGGGCACCGTCCTCCTGGGAGCGGTGCCGGTATAGCCTCTGTTTGTAACCGGATATTTCTGCTGGGTCAGCTCACACTGGGGCGGGCGGCGCAGCAAGGACAGCCGTGTTGTGTAGGTTGCCTGGGAAGGACGGGTTTTTCTGCCGCGAACTCATCGCTGTACCTTAGTTCTGCATGAACGTTTGGGGATCACCTCCGTTTTAGCAGTGGAAATGCAGGGGTTATAAATAAAATCGTCCGATGTCTTAGCTAATTGCAGGTGTTTGCTCCGTGAAACCCGCAGCATCAGTTTTAAGCTTTTCGTGACACTTCATAAATTCTAGGTGAGCCGTTTTGTCTCACTCCTGTGTTTATACCTGTCCCCACAGCGCCCGTCCCTCCATTTTTCCTTTCACGGTTGACAGCCAAGCGATTTTTTGGTTTTAGCCCAAGGGGGAAAAAAAAATCATTCAAACTCTTTGATTTATGAGGTTGGAAGTAACTGAAAGAAGGATCTTGGAATGGGAAATGCATATGTTATTATTGGTGTTCGGCAAACTGAGGTTGTGATGATGAGGATTAAAATTCAGAGCTCACCAACCCCCTCAAAGATAGGAGAGATCTTTACGTTGGTTCAGTCTTCAGAATCGCCAGCAGTCTGTGTCCCCGAGAAACAGTGACTTTTTTGACGTAAAGGTCTCTCTACCTTTTAAAGGTAGTACCTGAAGCTAAAACTGGTTCTCTTAACATATTTAGATCCTAAGGATAATACTTATTCATGAGGAAGAGAATATAAATGACTAACTCTTGGATCTTAAATCATTAGGTTATTGTGTTATGACAGCTTTTTTTAAGCACAGGGTACTTTTTAAGCACAAGTACTTTCTCTCTTCGTAATCCATTCTCTTATAGATATCCCTGCAGTCTGCTTTCCTCTTCTTGGCAGTTGTCCCTGATGATAAATACTTCTTGAAAAAATTACCCTTTAGATCTGAGAACTGAAGATCATAATAGGAGATTCTGCAATTAATTTTCAGAGTTAAGATAAAATATCTGTAAATCAAAGATTAAGCTGCAGCAGATATTTCTCATCGTTATTGGAGCTATTTGTGTAAGGTTTATTCTTGACTCATATCCACTGCCTTCTAATGTTGCTTTAGCTGCATATAGGCTATTTATTAAAAGGACTTACAGGAAGCGGGCCATAAAATCAGATTTTTGGCCTTCCAAAATCTGCACCTATTCAGGAAGTTCCCAGCTCTAGCTTAACCACCGTAAAAGCTTCCCAAACAGCTAGACATTATTAGTATCCCTTAACAGTGTAACTCTCTTTATAAGACTTTTTTATGATGACAGAATCTCTGATAAGACTTCCTAGTACATCAAGCTTTATCATTATCACTGTTGTTTTAACAGTACCTTTCTAGAGCACACAAACAAATTGGCTTCTGAAAATGGTTTTAGATTGCACAGAGCGTCCATTAGACACACATATAGCGTACCATGTATCCACGTTGTATAGCAAGGAAGGGTGAGGGGTAATGGACAAAAGCTGCCCAGTTTTACTGGCTGAAGGTCTGTTCCGCTGAACCGTTTGTGTTTGACTGACTGACTCACTGGATGTAGCAAATGCGGCAAAGCATGTAATTATGTTAGATACAAACGGTGAACAGTAATTTAAGTTAGGACACTGAAACGGGGCAGGGGTGTTATACTGTATTGCTTTATTCAGAAGGCACAAGGGTTGTGAACTCATTGAGGTAAATGTCTTTTTATTTAGAAAACCACCCCTGGTGCCATCTTTAAACTGTGGACATTTTGTCTTTGCGTAAAGGTTCATAATTTGCAGCATTAATCAGTGTCTGCATCTAGATACAGGACAACACTTTTAATTCCATAATAGCCGCTGTATAAATACACATGCAAATATGTGGCATCAATCACTAGTTGCTTTGGTGTTTCTGATCAAAGTGTAGGGCTCTGCTGAGCTAAATGCCGTACTAACATGGACCTATTTAATGCCTTTCCCATGAAAGAGAATGCCGTGCATTTAATCCCCATGGTTACTGCCACGCTTAAGGCTAGAGGCAGCAACAGCAGTCCTTCAGAGAAAAGGTGGAAAAAGGCTGCCGTAAGGGAAGCTAGCGTACTCACGCAGCTGGATACGTACCATACGCTACCTGCTGGTACAGCCATGCAGTTTTTATCTTCTTTAGGTACTGTGGAGCTCGGGAGGGAGCGAGAGGGTGAGCGGTAGAAAAAGGCGTGAAAAGGAAAGGGAGGAGGAAGGAGAAAAGCAAATGGCTGAGTGCAGGAGGAGCGGTGGTGAGGGAGGGAAAAGTGACTTATTAGCAGCAACCGGCTACGAAGAGCTGCGCCAAGGAGGCAGAAAGAGCAGCTCGAAGGCATCGGTTTTGAAACCCGGCAGCTGCGGTGTGGGTTGTGATGTGGTTCTGTGTCTGGCTGCTGCTGTGGTCGCTCTCGCTGCTCACCTCTCCCAAAAGCCCGAAGGAGAAAGGCAGGCTTTGCAGTACGGCTGGCTAGGTTTAAAAAAGTGGTCAGAGAGCTGGTGGGCTAAGCAGGGGAAAGGAAGCGCTAGCGAAGATGTGTTGAACCTGCCCCGTTAGCAACCCCGTCGCTCAGGTCGCCAGAGCGGCAGCTCAAGCTCCTCCAGTCATCCCAGCAGTAATGCGCTGCGCTGCGCTGTGCGGGGACTTGCGGTCTCTCGAGTAAGCGGGTTCGTGCCAGCTATCGTCAGCATCAGTAAGAGTGCATGATGTTGGATCAGGGGGGATTTGTGGCAGTTCAGTGAGCAAAGCTTTACTTTGGAGATTTCACAGCTTTGTCATAAAAATTGCTTAAGGAAGAACCTGACAGGATGGTGCTCAGTGACGAATTTCAGCCACTGGAAACTAAGACAAAGGGAAGAGGAAAGAAACTCAGTAGATGCAGAACACATTCATGTCCGTCACCTGGCAATGTGTTCTTGTTTGTTCTACCTGAATTATTTTCCTTGTTGTTCAAGTCTTCATTGATTTATTTTCCCTGTTTTAATGATATAAGTATTACATAGGCAGAATCACTGCTATAAATGAATTCCTTGTTCCATTTGTCAAAGCAGTGGGACCCTAGGTATGCCTTACTAGCAATGTGCAAATGACAAAGACTAAGAAGTCAAGTTAATTAAAAAGTGATGAGACTGTGAATCGATTGTTTCCCGTGGTTGCAATTTTTTTCTGATAACCCTTTATGCTCTTTCTTGATGCACTCATGTGAAAAATAATGCAGCTACTTGAATCAGTCTTCCATATTCTTTTCAAGACTACTGTGCACTCCAACCTTTAACGACAAGCACTTAAACAAAATGCACTGTTCCACTGGATTTACTGCGAGCCTCTTAAGAGATTCTTCTGGTCAGCAAACTCACTTGAAAGCTTGACAATCTACCTTTTTTTTTTTTTTTTTTTTTAAGTTGAAGAGGAGCTAATTTAAAATCACTGGAGAAATCAAATGGAGGAAATTAAAGCAGCAAATCAACAGAGGAAAGGTGACTAGAATGAAATGGCCAGTGATTTACCTCTGCATAGTCTCGTCTGGTCGTGGATGCACTATATGAACTTCATCACCCTTCCTGCCAGGAATTCTGTAGAACGTCTAGAGGCGCAATAGCTACTTAATAGGCATACTATCAGTAACAATAACCTTAAAATACTTTTCCATAAACGCCTGCATTTGACTTCATACCTCTATAGTGAAATAAATCAGTAAGATTTATATATCTAAATTGGTTTCCATGTAAAATGATTTCTGATGTGGCCACCTAACAGGAATTAGACAATAATAGAACCATGGCTGGATATATTTTTTCTTTTGAAACCAGTTACAAGCCCATTTATTTAGGCCATAACCCTGTTTTACTGGTCCTGAAGCTAGGTGCAAACTTACTAAATCATTCTAACTTGAAAAAAACTTTGAACTGGGCTTCAGAAAACAGAAGAAGAGGTATTGATGCTACTTACGCTCTCTTTTCATCTTATGGCCTAGTGATTTGTGTACTCACCCAAGATCAGCTCCCCTTTCTCCCTAACAGGGATTTGAACCTACTTCCCTTGCAGAACACTGCCTCTATCAACATGCCAAAGTTTATTCCAGGGTGATCAATCTCCTGCTTCTATCTCGTCCGCCTCATAGTCGTCTTGGTGTGATGACTCTGGATAGCTCGCGTGAAGTGGAATAGCATCATAAAGAAGATTGAGGGTCGTTCGCCCTAGCACGCCCAGCAGCACAGTGCCAACAGCACTCTCCTGGGGCCTGCAGGCTCAACTTCTTCTCAGATATAGAAGAAAATTGAACCCACACCTTACTGGATTCATTAAACAGACTAATTCCAAACTACTACTGGGTGTGGGTGGATGAAGGTGCTGCTGCAACTAAAGCAACAATAATGCACTGTTACTAAAAACCTGCTTACCCAGGCTTTAACCCAACTGGCATTAACCTTGGGATGCACCTTTGCTTATGACCATGGTTAATCATTTGGTCTTTTAAAAACTCCCATCACCCAGTACCCACCCCAGCCTTTGGAGGTCAACTTTCGGTAGCTCACCTGGATTAGCACCCTCTTCGATCTGCCGGGGGAGCTGTTTGTGTGATTCTCTCTTTAATGCATTTCAATCTAGATGTGTCAGGCTGGCAAAACCCTACCACTCAGATTGTTCAAGCCAGATAAAACACTGTTTATAGAAGCACAGAAGGGCCTTTCACACCTATTTTCCTTGAAAATATTTCAAAAACAAAACAGACCTAGCAGTAATCTGGAGAAATGTAGAACTGCTGTGACTCTGTGAACGACTAAAAATAGCACGTCATGGGAATTTCTTTTTTCTTTTTTTTTTCCCCCGTGTCTGGTAAAGAGAGAGAAAAGTAACCATAAATATGCTATTTTATACAGTTGATCTAGGAGATGGATGGTATTCAGCACCGAGACCTAGTCGCAAACTGTCAGAATCATACACACGGGTTTTCGTAAGATGCACAACAAAAACCCATAGCCATATTTTAGGTGTTTGTTTGTTTGTTTGTTTGTTTTTCCAATTTATGTGCTGTATACTGTCTCTCCTGTAAAGTATCACCTTATATTTTATCTTCTTTACAGAAAACAGTGACATTTTAATTTTCAAATAATTTTACAGGGAAAGAGGTTTTTCGTGCAGTTTCTGTACTTGGCTTTTTCAACAGCTCAGCCCTGAGATAAGCGCATGAAAAGATCTGCGCGATGCTATCGTGAACTGCTGCCGTTCAACAGCCTCGGTGAAATCTTGCCCCACCGAATTCAAAGGCAGGGTGAGGTAGCGTTGGACTCCTTACCTGTTTCCAGGGACAGCCTAGAGATATCCAGCAACATGTTTCCCTTTGAATCTAATGGATGAAAAGTAGTTGAGGGCAGACTTTGCTCGCTTGCCGCTGCCGTTTGCTGCTGCAGTTCTAGTTATTAATTCTGCAGTGACTATTTTATAGACGCCACGCAATGCCAACTGAAGGTTACCACAGCAAAGCAGCAAAAAAGATGAGGGCTACAAAGTCATTGGCAGTTTATTTTGATTCAGCTGGAGAGAGCAACTTGTGCTTTTATCATCCTTTGTATTTGGCAAAGGTTAGAGTTTATCTGAGTTTCACAAGCTGCCAAAATGCTGAGCAGATCCTGCCATTGTCTCAGTGAGCACTGAATTGCATATTAATTGAAGATCTAAGGCTCTACATCAAACAATAGAAGCGTAACCAAACACTGCAGACCTGGGACGCGAATGTCTCTGGAGCTAGATGGGAATGTTTGATTTAACAGCAGCACAGATCTGACCCCTTAAGTGTTTCCTACAGAAATGCTACTAAATCATTTGAAAGTTTGACAATGTTTTGCTACTAGCCACAGTGAAAAACGAATTTCTGGAGGTCAATCCAGCATGCCTGCTTTGTGGTCATACCCAGATGACCTATGTTAGGAACAGCCGCAGCTCCCAGGCTGCTGGGGACTACGTACATCATGGGGATGGAGCACCTCACTCCTACGAGGCCTGTTGATCATGCACGCAGCTGATTTCTTACCTCGCTGCTTGTTCAGAAAAGGAGAAATAAGAGTAAGGCCGGGAGAGGAGCTGCCTATCTCATCCTTCCTGGATGCGTTTGACTATTGGAAGGGCAAAAGAGCAGTGAAAGGAGGGAGACATAAACCAGCAAAGCGACATTTGTCCAATGCTTGAATGAACGGGAGGATTTAGTCGCGCTTTTGGGACAACACTGTAATGCCTGAAGAGTTTGTATCAGCCAGAGAAGATAATATATCTCCTGGATGTTCTTTAATATGTGCATATATGTAAAATAGAAGGAGGCAGAGAGAAATGACTATTTATCCAATATAAGATATTACTAATCTAGTGGCTGTTACCTAGGAAAGCAGGAATAACGCCAAGGAATTCAAAAGATTCAAATCCATTTAAAAAACAGGTCTGATAATGATTACAGTATATTTGAGTTGCAGAAATTGTTCTAAGATGTTTATCTGGATTGGGTTATTCTTTTATGGAACTTTAGCTTGAGTTTGGGTCCAGCTTTGCTGCTCAGTCTTTGTTTTATCATGGTTCTGATCCAAAACACAGGATTTCAGCATTTGTACATTCGCGTCTTTAAGTTTGACCACTCTTTTGCATGATTTCTTTCCCCCGGGAAACATTGTGAATTAAATCCCAGCTTCAGCAGCATACAGAAAGCTGGCAACATTCAGTATCATTGTGGCTAATCAAGTCGCCTGCTTTGGAAGCAGACTCACAAACATAGGTTTTGGTATCTTAATTGCATTTTAGGCACCTACCTCGCTTTCTGGACCTGACTCCAGCTGGCTGTCATGTGTATCTTGTCTGCTATTTACATAGGATAAGTGTTTTGCTGAGCAAATCCCCACACACCATTTTTCTCATTATATTTGTAATGCAAAAGGTAAATAGTGCACAGCTGTAGAAGACCTCACAGTGTTAAGTGATTAATGATAATATATGTAGTTTTAATGGACCTTCTTTTAACAGAGAATGGATCATAATTTTCACCCTGCAATGGTGTCATTTTAGATGTGATCCAAGACACTAGGAATCAGACGTCCAAGTAGGAAGTAGCTTAAAGTACTAAGTATCAACCATAATTTTAGACTCTGAATGCTGTAAACTGTAGCCAGGAAAATTTGCATCCCAAGGTTGGCTATCATCCAGAGAAGATCTTCAGGCTCCTAGAACTTCTTACAGACTCTCCATAGCAACTTCCAGCTCTGCTTCATCCATACAGCTGCCTTCTTTTCTTCTGCCTCATACTTTAGGGATGCACTTACAGCCACTTTTGGTAGATATATAGGGCAACTGACTCTTAGACTGCAAAGAAAGGATTGGCAAAATGAAAGATGTTAAAACTCCATTTCCACATTCAGCACACTTACTTTACTTGACAGAAGTTTCTTGAGTTTCTTTTAATTCTTTTCTCATAGGCATATAACTGATGCATTATACAAATTTTGTCCTACAGCTGCTGGGGCCAGAACAAAGAGGTCGTGGTTTTGAGAAGTCATTTATTACCAAGTGCCTCCCCCATAAAATTATACACATACAAAAGATGATCCTAAGAGGCAGCAACAAAAAAAGCCAGAGATAAGTGAGATAAGTTCAGTGATATAAGATCTGCTCTACGTATTATATAAAAAATGCTACATCTTTCTCATATCCCTATAGCTAAGTGATTTGTCAGTTGGTCTTTATTTCACTTAATTCTTCAAAATGATGTTTTACTTGATAGTTACTATTTACACACACTAGCATTTGACACCCTGTGTGTCATAAATAAATCATATTTAGCGCTGTCATTGGGATGTTAAGTTCCATAAATAGGAAAGTGCGTGCAAGAGCAACATCTCTCAAGGAAAAAGATATGATACAAAATTGAGTCCCTGAGGTAAAAGATAATATTTGTGACTTATCCACACACTCAGAGGTGACTAACAATCCTCACCCTGCTTTAAGGTGTAACAGAAAAAGAATGCTTCCTGGGTAGTTCTTCCAAGATAAATTATGACTTCTAAGAAAAGAGTGGCTCCATTCACAAAATGGGTCACCAACAAGAGCTGTAGGGTGGAAGGAAATGTAACGAGCAAGAAATATGGAAAAATGGAAAGTTAATTTACTGACATCTCTTTCATGATATACAAAGCCAAACCTTCACCTGTTCTCATTCTCTGGAGAATTTTATAGCTGATTTCAACACTGAGACTGAAACTTCTGTAACAAAAAAAAAAAAAAAACTTGCAAAAATTACAGAGATTTGATCTTGATTTTTAATTTTTTTCAAAGGGTGTTATGCATAGTACAAAGTCAACAGGAATATATCATTTAACTTTCATAAATCTTTATCTGTATATTGGGGTGCACAATACAAATAAGGAATAGATTGTATTTAATCTCTACTTTTTTTTTTTTTACTTCCTTCAGCGCTGAATTCATTTAGTCCTGATTTTCCAGTTATATAATTTGAGGGCAATTAGATGTGTACTTGAACCCCCTCTTGAACTTGTCCAAATAGAGTAAATTATTTAGCCAATTTGGAGATGGTTATACAGGAGCCCCCATGCATCCAGCGTGATCCTTGTTCTTCAGAAAGCGATGCCTTCAGTGGGTTTGCTTGCACATATCTGCTACATGCTCCTACCCCCTCATGTACAGCCAGATAGTGTAGCTGGGATTTTTCAAAGAGATGGCCACCCTTAATTACCTGTGCCGTTATCCAAGCTGGGCTGATAAGGCTAATGGAGCTTCCTGTGTTGCACTATGAACTCATCTGGAGAAGGGACCAGTCTGCTGAGCTAAATACCTGGTGTACTTTGTCCATCTTCTGACAACTGGTGGACAGAGAAAATAAAGCAGTTGCACCTTTCTAAAAGCCCTCATTTATCACCCGTCGACAAACAGTACTGTTTATAATGTTTCCCTACCGAATGTAACACGGATGGACACAGAGCGCTCGCTAAAACCTGTGGTAATAGTTGGCACGTTTTAAGTTTGTAACTCTAGCCATTTGTGTGGCAGTATAGTGTGTGCTATTTTCTCATCCTAAATCTAGAAGGTCAAGAAATTTAGTCTATCAGTTCAAACTTAAATGAGGATCTAGAGGACTGCCCCAGTTATTTTTGCAACGGCAAATGCAGCAATGCAGCAATACAACTTGCTTGGTCTATTGTATTTCCTTCCAAAGAGGAGCTCTAAAGGGACATTTTTTTGGCTGCTGAATACCCTGCATTTTCTGTCTTCACTAATCATGCATGCTGTGTAACATAGAGTTTGAGCTGCTAGGCATAGTGCGATTCACTTTCTTAGCGGAAAAAAAAGGCAGGACTGTTGCACTTCACATCAGAATCAGCAAGTTTGTAACTGCTGGGACTTTTAATGATTGATGAGAAGTTTGGCTTAGTTTCTGTTTGGAAAGAAGGGCTTTGAACTGGTGGATGAAATACCAAGAGGAGAGACTTACATAATGGGCCCATCTCCCCTAATCTCCTCACCAAAGAATACACAAGGAAGAAAAACAAGGAGTCCCTTGTAACCCTTGCAATGACAAGCGCCTTGTTTAATGTATTCAGTTACTTATTAGTAGACCAATATAAATCTAGCAGAACAGTGTGCAAAGTCAGCAGGGGGTCTGAATCCTGATGGTTTTTTTCCCACCACTGAATAAATGATTCCAACCACCAGCTTCAGAAGCTCATCCTCATTAGTATGTATGAAATGAGTGGAATAAGCACTGGGAGATTTATATTGTTCTATATTCAATTTAATTAATAAGAGATGGTGCCGATTTCTTGAGGAAGGAGGCAATGTCCATAGATTCTTATGCACCTTTCACTGTAATTAGTGATATAAATCTATCACAGCATGGAGACCTTAAAAAGTGCCCTCATCATTTTCTCATCCTACTGATATTCATTAACTAGGCATTTTAGCAACCTGTATATTATAATATGCCACCATCATTAAGGTCACAGTAGAGTTTTCATTTTAAGCCCCCAGCTTCCATGGGGTTTATATAACTCTGCTGGATATTCTGACTGTTTTTAAATTCTGGACAGACCTCTCCCCACCCCACCCCGCCAAAAAAGACAGAAATACCATTAGAAAAAAAAAAAACATAAACAGCTATCTATTGGTGCCAGACACTGCTCTGAGACCAAATAGTATAGGTAAAGTCTGCAAAGTCTTGAGGGAGTCACTGTGAAACCAAGTTCCTGAAAGGCAGGAATAGGATATTTCTATTAGCTTGAAGCAGACTGTGGAAAAAGGTGGCTTGTATATGCCTCATCTGACTAGTCAGTGCTAAATTCTGGGTTTTGACTTGAAAAGCAGTATCTTACCACACTGAGGTCAGCTCCAGTTTGGCCACTGGCCCCAGTGAGACCAAGAACGGAACTAGGCTTTCCAGTTTAATAACTGTTATGTTTTATTTCACAGATTATGCTCTTCTTGACTTTCTGCTTTTACAGAGTAGGAGGCATGGTCACAAACTGGTTAATGCAATGGATTTTGCAATTTGGGGTGATGTTCCAGCCCCACTAAAGTCAGTGAAAAAACTTCCAAAGAATTCTGCAAGGCCAATTCTTTACCCCAAGTACTTTAGCCCATATCAAATATAGCTCATTTATAAATCTACTTTGGCCCTTATTCAACTGAAATCCAAATTAAAGATTACAGTAAAATACAGGCGCATCAACAACTTATAATCTTAAAGCTAGGACTATTTAAGTTTTATTTTTGTCTTTGACATAGGATGTAATAGATATTAAAAAGCATATAGGTTTTCTGCTGACTGTCTGTGAACATTAATGCATATTCCACACAGGGCTGAATGTAAAATCCAAACATCCACAGGCAGTCACTGCCAAAAGGGAATAATGTTGTCTTCAGGATGGCCCAAGTAAGGAGTTAGTCACCAAGAATATTGCTATAAATGATACCCTTGGCAATAATATGTGAATTTATTTTTCAGCTAATGGAGGTTCATCACTGATAGCACATAAATGAAGATTGTGGTTTATTTCATGCAAGTTGATGCTTTTCCCCATATTTCTTCTTCATTATACCTAATTTTACTGCCTCTGTACCTATGAGGTATACTTATCTATCTACTAAACTTCCACACATGCAATGATAAGTACATTCTTATACGTTATGTTTGGTAAAATGGATTAAGGAAAGGACAATGATTTAACTGAAATCAAATACATGTCTCGTAACAATGGAAACTCCCCATTTCACGGTGAGTCAAACAGGCTCCTCTGAGCAGTCAGCTACTACACAGTCTCTTGCCTTTTGCATTGGGTTAATGACAAATCTTCCAAGCGGCTTTCACTCACTTCCTCTCAATTTTGCTGCATTAGTGTGTGGCACAGGGGAGTGACTGAAACTTACCTAAGCCAAGCTGGAATTTCTGGGCTGTGATTTACCTGGGCCAGTCACACATGGGAGAGGCCACCTGGCTAATGAGTCCCAGGAATGAGCAAACACAGGAAGTCTCCTCTCTCGCTCCCTGCTAATAGCACAGCCTTCGTTTGCAAGTGCTTTTCAGCTCTAATAATCACCAGGAAACTCCAGACTACAGTCAGCCTGGAGGGAGGGGTAGCTAGCAGCAGTAACGCTGTTGTCATCATCATCCTCACACATGGCCAGAAGCAGTCCTCCCTGCACAGTAAGCAACATGCCACTCCACAGCTAGCTTCACTAGCTTCAGTGGAGCTTCTTGTGGAGTAAAGCACTACTAAATACGGGTAGTAGTGGCAGAATAGTTATCTGGAAAAATCTAGGCTACTGAATTTGAGTCTCCAGTGTTCTTATTATTACTTTTCTTGGCATAATGCAGTACCAGGGAAAAGTGAAAGAGAGCCCACCGCATCCCATTTAGTTGCACTAGTGCTAGAACCACCATCTGTCACTTTTAGTCTTAGGAAAAGGAGTATGGACAAGCAGATAAAGGGAAATACTGACTTCAGCTTTTTCTGAAATAATATCTTTGCTAGATCTAAAGCATACTCTGAAATCACTGGAAAGACTCCATCAATTCCCCATGGCCTGTATCCCTTCAAAGCCAAACTGTGCTACAAATGTACAGCTCCTCCCATGTTCTCCCATGGAGGGAAATCATTTTTGCTGTTCCCCGTGAGACATCAAGGATATTAACTCTTCCTTCAAGAAGGCAGGTACGCTCGAACACTGGAGAGCTGCATTTCCACTTGTCCTGTTTTCAGCTTGCTCACAGGTTTGATGTAACAGCCAAGAGGAGCCAAACTCCAGCCAACCCATTTGGCTCACCTGCTTGGTCACCTGGGGCCTTTTCAGGCTGAGCAACTGCCTGACCTGTGTCCTGTAGCACTGTTATTTCCTGGCTATCCTATGTCACTTTTTCCACACACGATTAGATCCAAACAGTTCATCGGCCAGTGTGGGGAGGTGGCTGACGCTGATGAAAGCCGCTTTGCCAAAAGCAGGACAAGCTCTTTTCTTCCCAAATACTTTGTCATGTCTTTCAACACATTTTCAGTCATTCTTCTGTATCTTAGCATACCATAATGTGTTTGACGTTAATTTCTCCTTTAGTATGTAAAAATATTCATATTATCTAAAAGCCAGTGCAAACCTATAGCAACTCAGCCTCTTATTTCTTGTTGTTTTAATTCAATGATCTTGCAGGGTCAAAGGATAAAGCATGATTAAAAGATCATTTTCCATCTGCTGCTCATTTGTCAAGATTTAAGCAATCCCATTTTTCCTACATTCCTGTATTGTATCTCGCTAATCTTTTGCTTCACATAGAGACTATTTACTCTCCTCCATCTTTAGTTGTCTGTCTTCTTTTCTCCTTCCCCTCATCACTTCTCTCTGGTTTCTCGCCCTCTCCCCCACTGCACACACTCCTTCACAGATTTTCTCAGCTGGAGCCTTTTTCTTGTCTCTTCGGATTTTGTCATAGCTGCTCTTTTTCCCTCTGTCCGTCTCCTTCCTCCTTTTTTGGTCTGTCATTCGCAGACCCTTTCTTTCTCCCACTGCCATCAATTTGAGGGTTAAAAAAAAAGAAGTCAGCTGTATGAGATTTAATGTTATGAATTAAAGTGTGTGTGTTGGGGAGGAGGCTGGAATAAAGCCTCTTTCTTTCAGCTACTGAAACCATTAAAGGTTTCTCTTTGGTAATATTGTATTGCCTAGCAATTCCACTTACTGAGTGCTCCTAAGGGCTCAGTTCAGCCGAAAGGACACTGAAAGCAATGATTTTGACTTATTTAGCTAACTACTTTTTATTATTTTAAATTGGATTTGCTCTCAGTTTGATGCTATAATTGTATTTAAAACAATTTTATTATAATATTGACTTCTTTCCGTGCTGTCTTTTCAATTATGATAATTTTACACTTTCTCTAGCTCCCCCATCTAGATCTGAAATGTTCACTGCTGTTTTGGGAGCCACAGTAATGGTTCACTTTGGACCACATTCATCTACTGTAAGAACACAGGCAAAGCCAAAATAAATCTACTCTTTTCTTACTGCTTTCCTTAAACTCTTGATTGATACCCCGATTTCATGGAGTTCTGGTGAGAACAGAGCATTTACCCCAAGAAAACTGTATGAATTTGGTTTAACTTTCCAATGAAAATATATTCTGCATGTTTTCAGGGAGTCCCTCTACACCTCTTTCCGTGCTCTCCAAACAACTAAACAGAGTTCATGTCAAGCTTTAATCTTATAAACAGAATCAGCAACTGAGAGATGTATTTTGTTCTGTTCAGTTCCTTGCTGTACTCAAAAAGGAAGCAACATCTAAGCACAGTGCTGGAAAAGCTAACAGGGAAAAAAGGCATTTCTGAAACAGTAAATTAAAAATGTAGAGCACAGTATTTTGAACTGAAGCACCGTGAAGTAACTAAAGAGTGTACTTTCTTTTCCTGTATTAAAACTCTCAAGAACGACAAACTGAAAAATCTGTAAGACTCTCTGTCTGTATTTTTTGAATAATTTTTACTCTCAAAGAGAGACTCTAACTGGAAGAGACTAATGTCAGACTGTCAACATCTGAAGTGTGAAGACAGTAAACTTCCCTTTATGGAAAACCCAGTAAAGTTCAATAGCAAATAATTTTTCTAGAGACTTAGAGAATTGCCTGTGGAATTCAACAGATCAATTATATTTCCGCTATGGAGCTCTGTAGGATAGTTAAAAATTACTGTACACCTCCCTTCCTGGTAAAATCCTACGAAACAGATTGTCTGCAGGTGAAATCAATATGGATACACTGACAGTAATGGGACTTAACGTTAATTTACACCAGAGGAGGATCTGGCTCATACGTGTTTAGAGTAATTTGATAATAAATCTCCATAAACTTCTGTTGGTGTTAGCAACTGTTAGATTCTACAGTATTTTCCCATATTGATCATCCATGCTCAGTTGTTTTGTTTTTTAATAGGAAACCACTCCCTTCACCATATGGTCCAGCCACTATCCACAGTACTCTCAGCATATTTCACTATCATGTAACACTCTCCTCTTCTGGGAACTAGATGACACAGTGACATGTGAATGTTGCTCGCAGTGTAACATGAATTTCTGCTGATTTTTCTGGCACAATACAGCTGGGGCTGACCAGGGCAGCCTCTTGCATAAAATATCTGCTCCCCAGCCTTGTTTGGCTTCCAAAATTCTCCATAGTTGTAAAGACCAACCTGCACAGAATTGGCACAGAGAGAACCCTTTTGGGTTCCCAGGCAGAGGCAAATCTGTTTGGGGAGTCTTTCTAGTGAATATTTTGAAACTGCTTTTCTTAATTTTAAATACTTTGGGTTCCCCTGATGAGCACACCCTAGATCGGCCTGCGGTCATCTGGGGATCTGTGTTTTATTTGGAAGATGTCTGAAGAAAGCAATTAAGAAAAGGAAATTCATACATGCTAGCCAGCAATATAGTAACGTCACGTTACTAGCAGGGCCTTTAGTTACAGAAGGGATTTTGCAAGGATTCATAAACCATTAAAAATCACAGCTGTAGCAGAAACTCACGGCCTACCTGTTCTTAATCTGATCTCATTTTACATGTTTATATTGGTCTATAAAATGTTTAGTGCTCATAAATCCTGAACTATGCGCCTGACCGCAGGAGTTACTTGGGCAAAAGACGTATTGCTGTCTTACGCTAAGAGGCCAAGAAATGGGTCCCTGTTGTTTTTTAAGGGTCATCTTTTCTTTAGCTGTCGTGTGCCCAAGAACAGTTACATGCTGATGAAAAAAACTGCTAGCTTTCAACCACGTTTTCAGAGTACAGCTGAGTTGGGTGAATTCCTCTGAAGTGATTAACAGAAGGATCTTATTTTTCTCTGTGTAGGAGTAATTACTTTGCCAGGCATTCAATAATGTTGTCTTGACAAAAATCATGTTTACAGTTTGATGAGCTTTCATTGTTGCTGTAAGATTAAAGAAGTCAACGCTTCTTTGTATGAAGATGTCTCTGCGCTCAGCATTTTATTTTCATTTGTAGTGAGACATATCCCCACAGGTAAAGGCATCTCCTCTGTTGCCAGAGGAGGGAACAGGGATGGGGAAAAAGAAGATAAGACCCCCTCCTAGGATTACAGGCTTCCAGTGTCTCATGGATATCAAAACCATTTCATACCCTCCTTGGGGGCAAAAGCCCCTAGCATTTCTCAGAGAGCTGTCAAAATCTTCAGCTCCACAACTCTCATGTTGTTGCTCGTCAGTGTAAAACTCTGCTGCACTTCAAACCTTTGAAATAGGGGCAAGAATAAACCAAACTGAATCCAGTATTAACAGCTGGTACAGAAAACAGCCAATGTTGCACAGATTAGTCTGGCATGGGAAGATAATGAACAGGGAAGTGCTCAATGCTGAAATACCACTGCATCGCCCTGGTATCCCAGCCCTTTAGAGCTGTATTTAGTGGGATGCCCCACTTAGAGTCACATGGCTCCAGGAAGGTGGTAGAGCAGAAAATACGTGTGTATTTTGTGTAGGGCTCAGCATGTCAGTTGGCATTCAGCTTTGAACAACCCATCTAAAAGAGCCAGCTGCTCCCAGTGACAGCTCTACAGAGGCTCAAGCACCCCATTCAGGCCACGTACGTGCCCCACTAACCTTAGGTCAACGTATTTTGTATGTAATTAGGAGGCAGGGGCAGAAGTAATATTTTCATATGAACCCTGGTGGAATCTTCGGTAGAGTCAGTCCGAAGCAGGGCTGCAGTGAATTGGAGAATGTCTCTGTGGCTGGGGTGGATTTTTCAGATAAGGCTTTTAAAATGCAAAATTCCAGCAGCTCCCTGGAGATCTCCCCAAGAAACCCTTAGTGGATTGAGACTTGAAAACCCTCTGCACTCTTACCTCGGCAGCTGCCAAAAGGCGGCTAGGGAGTGCTAGCTGGTAAGGGCAACGGTTCCCTTCCCTACGCCAGGATGAGCAGCTCTGGCCGGTTGTCAGCTGGTCTGGGCGAATGAGCAAAGTTGTCTCTCTGATTTCAGAAGACCTGACTGCACTACGAGTTGAGGTTAATATTCAAATTCCATGAAAATAACCTAAAATTACTTTCGTGGGAAAGAAAAGGAGACTAGTTTACTGGATTGGGGGGAGAGAAAGGGAACATGGAATCAGGTAAAAGAAAAGGGAATTTTTTAGGCTATGAAGACACCTGCAGTTTTGCAGTTTGATTGTAGTAAGTTAAGAACAGAAGGAGCAGTAAGGGAATAAAGGACAGGAGAGCCGAATTTCCTTTTGACAGAAGGCTAAATGAAAAAAGAAGGTTCTAACGTGAGATTTGTAGGAAGAAATTAGTCAATGCAGCCTTGGAAATTAAACACGGAAAGAATGGAAAGTGGATGAATGGAAAACACTTTTGTAATAGAATGTGAATAATAAGTTCTTGCAATTGATGCCACAGCTAATACCAAAGTAGGGGAAACAGGATGTTTTAGTGCTTTCTGCTTCTTGCAAAACTTTTATAATTCAAAAATCTGGTCTGTCTTTTTCAAAGCCCTAAATACCGGGGGGGGGGGGGGCGGGGGGGGGGGAATGTTTCTGTCAAAGAGCCCTTTTCGATTAATGAAGAAATGCAAGTGTAAAATAAACTGTTCGGCATTTCAGAAATATTTGTGAAGTATGTGAAGCACATAGTGAGGGCCCAGTCTAGATTTGCTTACAACTCAAACCCACCACAAAGTCAGTGGAAGTTTTGAACACCTCAAGCTGTACGTAGTGATTGACCATAATGTAATGATTGAATGTCAGCATTTGGTATCGTTGAATGGATGCTTCCCACAAATTCAGACTGTGTTTTGTCTCCATTCTTGTTTCCTGTCAGAGAGACAAGTAGTATGAGATTATCTGGTGCCTCTTTGGGGAAATGGGGCTAGGGGTCTTGGCAAATCAAGGTCCATTCATCTGGTTTACCCCCCTGCCACATGGTTTGGTACCCAGAAATTATTTGTACTCATTGAGTTTCTCTAATTGCTTTCAGAGCTAGGGTACGTTTGTTTAGCTAAAATTTATCTGTCCTCAGCAATTATTCTGTTTGGTGCAGAATTCTCTTCTGTTTTAGATTTCCAGGGAACGAAAGAAAATATATGTTAAGTCTCAGTTCCTTTGGTTAGGAAATTACCCTAAGTATATAGTAAGTTTAAACTGTCTGAATGGGGGGGGGGGGGGGACTTTTCCTTGATACCGAAGAATGCTTTCCCTTGTAATCTAACAACTAGAAATTGAATTAATGTGTGTGTAATTTTAGATCCTAAATCAAATACCGACCCAAAACCCGTTTCTGAGAGTCCTTTCATTATCTGAAAATAAGAGGCAGAAAAAGAGCTGTCATAAACAAGTAATTATTTTAATTTTCATGCCACACTTCTTGGCCTGATAGTAAATCCTCTAGTTATAGCCTGTCCTTTCACTTATCTGGTTTAAAAATATAAATATATAAAAATCAACTTAGGGCAATCGCACTTGCAAAAGGGTCGTCAGGAAAACTGGTATGTTCATGCCGAAGTAACTAGAGCCGCTCCCTGCGGCACGGCTCAGACGAGACCTAGAGAGAGCACAGAAATTGCCGACGAAACACGTGAGGGACGCCACGCCGCAGGCCAGCCCGCGTTCAGCACCGATTTTCACCTCGCCGATGCCGGCCGGTGTCACCCGGTTTTCTCGGGGCGCCAAGGGGCGGCGGGGCGGGGCGGCGCGCGGGCCGTTAACGGCCGGCCCGGCCGTTAACGGCCCGCGCGCCGCCCCGCCCCGCCCCCGCCCCCCACCGGGCGGGGCTCCGCCGGAGTCGCCTCATGCTGAGGGGCGTCGGGCTCGGTTTGCCTGCGTTAGGCGGGCGGCCGAGCGTTTTCCTCCCCTGCGAGGTCGCCAGCCTGGCCGTAAAGCAAACGCCACAGCTCCGTTGTGTGCTTCTCCGGGGGAAGGCGCTAAAGCCGGCCGGCGTTCCTTCGGTTCAGCCTGTGAAACGATCCGTTGGCTCTGGCTTCTCTCATTCTGGCGATGAGGGAAGTTTTTCCCAGGCAGAGTGGAGCTGTAAATGAGGCGCGGGGCCGGGCGGCCGCCGCCGCCCCGGCCGAGGGGAGGCCGAGGCTCGCCGCCGCCCGGGCCCGGCCGCAGCCGGGGGATTAGCGGCGGCGGCGGGGAGTCTCGGCGCGGGGCCGGGGAGGAGGGGGATTAATTTATTAGCGCTGCCCCTGCTCCTCGCTGGACTGATTGGCTCCGAGACAGGGCCGGATTAACCCAGCGAGCAGCCACCGAAGTGGGATTTGGGTGGAGGAAGGGCGGCGGGGGAACCTTCAGGGGGAAAGAAAGGAAAAGCAGGCGGCTGCCGGCGCGCGCTGCCGCCCTGCGCCCGTTTCCCCGAGGGGACAAGGGCTGGCTGGCCCGGCGCCTCGGATTAGTGCCCTCCGCGAGCGCGCCGTAGCGCTGAAATGCGATTAGCGGCTTACACAATATACTCCTTCCCCACCCCCCACCCCCACCCCATAAAACGCAAGTCGGGAGCTGCGGGCGGGGCCGCAACTTCGCAAGTTTGGCCAGGCGGTGCGTTGTGCGCGGATGGGAGCTGGCGCACCGGCTCCGAGCAGCGGGAGGCGCCTGCGAGCCGCCGGGGGCCCGGGACACAGCCGTGCGGGCCGGCCCGGCCCTCGGCACGCCTCCCTCGCTGCCTCCCTGCCGCAGATCTGCGATGCCCACCTCCTCTCGCCTCTTCGCTGCTTCAAACAACGGTGCCACTTATAAGATAAACCCCCTCCCCCCCCCCTTTTTTTAAGTGGACGCGGAACCATCGCGATGGTTTAAAATGCCATTGCCGGCGTTCGGCATTTATGGCTGCCTCAGCATTAAGTCTCACGGAGACATACGGATCTACAGATGGAGCAGGAATAAGGTTATGTCTCTTGGATGGAGAGGTGCAAAAATTTATTGGCCTTTGGCAAGTTTCCACAGTTGGAGGGCTTGGAGCGGAAGGGCGCCTCCCCTCCTACTCGTTTGCACCTGCTCAAAATAAACTTGATAACATTTTTAAAAATAGTCTCGTGCCGGTAGCTCACTGGGGTGGTTTTATTGGCAGCGCATTCGTGGCCAATAAAAAATATATATATTTAAATAAAAAGAACCCTCCCCATGCCTGTAAATACAAAATTTCAAACATAATGTTCAGACTGTCACAGCAGATCTGTTGGTAACGTCGTTGGCATAGCCTGTGCTTTGCAGATCATCCATACGTTTTATTTACATACTTGCAGGAGAGTGTTTTGAGCCGAGGCTATATTTACGCCGCATACCTTCCAGGCAGTTTGCGCCCTGAGCGCGGTGCTGCCCGAGCCGCCGCGGGAGCGGTCAGAAAGTCCGAGGAAATTCACTTACCCTCCTTCTTTAAAACTTCTCCGTTTAAGAAAATCGATGAGCACACCCTTGCTGGTGCCTCTCCTCCCGGAGCGCTCACGGCTGGCCGCGGGTGAAGTCCCCCCTCCCCGCCCCGGTGCGAGCCTCCGCCGCCCCCCGTGCCCGGCGCGGCGGGGCGGGGCGGGGCGGGGCGCGCCCGTCCGGCGCGATCCAGTCCAGGATTTGGCTCCGCCTCCGCCGGCGGAGCGCGTCCAAGTGACAGGGCGCGGGGAGCCCGGCAGTGGAGGGAGGTTCGGCTCGGCTCGGCGCGGCTCGGCTCGGCGCGACGCAGCCCAGCTCGCTCCCGCGTCCGGCGCCGCTCAATGACCGGGAGCCGTGGGCTAGCAGCGACTCCGCTTTCCTGCCGTGGCGCGCAGGGTGCCTCCAGCCTAGGAGTTTTCCTGAAGCAGCCTTCGCCCCAGGAGCACTTTTGGTAGAAAGGGAGCAGGACAAGACCCTGAAATGACTTACCTCCTAAGACACGTCTGAAGGGGACTCACTGGAGTGGAACCGTAGTGGAATTTGGGTTTGCAGAGGAGTTGCTAACGCTTTTTTTTTTTTCGCTCTTCCCTCCCCCCTTTTCTCCCATCATTGGAAATGAACAAATTGCATTTGCAATTCAGAAAGTAGAAGTACTAAATATTCCATCCCCTGGGAAGCACACATGTAGTAATGACAAAGGATTGCAAAGGAGAGAGTGGCTCCAGTTTCCCAGAGAGATCCCCTTAAATGGATTACTAAATGGGACACTACATCAGCTAGTTCTGTCCTCTAGCTGCCTAGATACATGCACCGAAAAGGTACAGTACTCCCCTGTCCAATATCTGTATCTGATGTTTCGGGGTTGCTCGGAAGGAAGGCTCCTGGGTCGCCTCGGCAGGCTGGGGAGGAGTGAGGATGGTGTGCGGTTTAAGGTTGGCTACCGCTTTCTGTCTCGGCAGCCTTTGCAGCGGCTAGGGGAGGAGGAGAGGAGCCGCCTGCAAGTGCATGCACACGCTGCGCTTGCTGTTGCCACTTCCCAGGCATCTCGTGGCTTCGCCTTTTTCTTTTCTTTTCTCTTCTTTTTCCTCCCCCGGCCGCTGAACCTACTGGCGTTTCTCGCGGGCCGTGCGCGCAGGCTTCCAGGGGAGCGGGCTTGCATGCGCGGCGCTGCCCTCCGCCGGCCCCGGCCCCGCGCCCCTCGCCCCGCGCCCGGCCGGCGCCGGGGCCGCGGCTGGCAGCCCCGCTGCTCGGCGGCGGCGGGCCGGGCCGCTGCGGCCGCCGCGCCCGCGGGAGAGCCGGGGCCGGGGCCGGCGTGCGCGGTGGGTCGGAGCGGGAGGGGGGAGACGGTCTTTGTTACAGGGACAATGTGGGCGCTCCCCCCCCCCCCACCACCACCACGTCGTTACCCCTGGGGCTCTGCCGTTTTACGCGGGGCTGGGCTGCGCGTTTTGTTTAAGGCTGGCGGTGTGTCCGGGGGGCTCGGGCGCGGCGGGGCGAGCGCGCCGCCGCCGCCGCGGGCTTTGTTCGCGAGCGCGGGGCCGGGGCCGGGGCCGCGGCGCTGCCCGCCCGCCCGGGCGCTGTCACCCGCCGTCCGCCGCAGCGGGGCCGCCGCCGCCGCCTCCTCCTCCTTCCCCGCTCCGCCGCGGAGGGCGAAGGCTGCGTGGGAAGGGGCTGCCGGGCTGCCCTCCTGGCTGCTCCGGGGAAAAGGGTGGCTGTTGGGCAGGGCTGCTCCCCGCCCCTTTCTGCGGGGCGCTGTCAGCCTCTCGCTGAGGCCGGTGGTGCGGGCTGCCCCTCTCCCGGCTGGCGAGCGCGGGCAGCGGGCTGGCCCGGGCCCCGGCCCCGGGCACCCCTCGGGCCGGCCGCCTGCGCAGCGCCAGCGCCGGGCGGGCGGGGAGCGCCGCGGGGCAGCCCAACTCCTCGCCCTTTGCCCTTCCCCGCCGCCCCAGCCGCCTCGCCTCCCCCCCCCCCCAGCCCCTGGGGAAGCGGGCGGCACGGCGGAAAAAAAGTTTTTCTAAAAGGGAATAACAGGGACGGGTGGCACAATGGAGTTTTTTGTTCGGCCAGCCCTCCTAAAAGTGCTGCCGGGGGTGAGGGGCAGCCCGCACGCCCACGTCCCCCGCGCGGTGCGGGGGGCCGCCGGGGGGGGTGGCGACGCGCCCCCTCGCCGTGGAGGCTGCTGAGAGGAGGGATTCCCCCCCTCCCCCTTTTCCCCGTGTGTGCATGAGCGTGAAAAGCTCTCAGTTGAGAGTAATGGGCACTAAGTGCTCTGGCTGCGAATTTGCATGAGCCAAAGCGGGAGCCTGCAAATCCCCTGGCGTTGTCTCCCTGCCCGCGGGTGCGTTGGGTACGCGGCGCCGAGCCGGGGGGGAGGGGGCGGCGGGGCCGCCGGCGCGCGGAGCCGTTACGGCCGGCCAACGGTCGCCGCCGGCCAACGGTCGCCGCCGGCCGGGGCACGCGGCCCGGCCCGGCCCGGCCCGGCCCGGCGCTGGATGGGCGGCGGAAAGTTTGGGTCTCGGCGTGCGGAGCAAGTAGCTGCTTCTTGCTGGGGCCTGGCTGTCCCATCCCCGTCCCGGTCGGAGCAGCTGTTTCCCCGGGGTGGCGGGAAAGCGACGGCTCCGGCCGGCATCCAGATGGAGGGTTAAAGGGAGAAAGCACGGTTGAACCTGGGCTGCTTTAGCGGAGGTGTCCTTTTAACCGTGACCACAGCGTTTTCCGTGTATGGCTACTCTGAGGGTGAGTCGTAATGCAGTAATTACTGGGGTTTCCTTAGGCTGGGTTTTTTTCTTTTCCTGCTCTTGCCCACTTGTTTGGAGGGAAATTTGTTCGCTTTTCCCTCTCCCGAGCTAATTGCTGCTTTTGAACTTCGTATACCTGCGCGCCGATGCCAGCGTCTGTGGAGTACGCATCTTTAGTTGCTGCAGACATAACATTATTTTGCTAATAGAACTGCAAAAATACAGACTATAGTCGAGCTTTAATTGTAAAAAAAGCTAATTCCTGACTCTGCAAGGTGAATGCTTGCTCCTCCAGAGGGGCACACGCAGACTGCAGGTGTTGGTATAATGAAGAGCTCAATCTCCCCGACCGTTTCCTGTCACAGGACTGCTTGCAGTAGCTTATTACTTGACATACATTCTGCTAACTTGGGTTTAGTATCATCCGGCATTAATATTAATTATTAATCTCACCTCAAATATACTGGGAAAATCCCATACCTAGCTACTCTATCTTTGCAAAAGTAATTTCTGTGACTGTATTTGGGTTGCATTCATTTAACGTAAGTGTCATTCAGTGACCTTTTCTCATTTGAGTAGTCTTTACTTGGCCAGTGAATCCTTTGGCATCGACCTGAGAAAGTCCAGCAGAGTCAGGCTCAGGCTCTTTTAATCACTTAACTCTCATGGAGGTTTTGAGGAGCGTGTGGCATCTCCGTGTAAGATTTATGCAACTGTTACCGTGTTCAGGGTTTCCTTTGCTGTTTGTTTTCAGACTAGGAAAGCAAAAGGATCTTGCTCTGGTTAACTTCTAGGTTTTTTAATGGGACTCATCTAGTGTATTGTGAGGAAAATTGGGTCTGTTCCAGCAAACCGCTTTCTTCATGGAATAGTCTCATTACATGTTTGAATGGAAATACTAGCTTCAGTAAGATCAGGCAGGTTTGTCACCCTTGAAAAAGTACAGTTGCCAAGGCAGCTCACTGTCTATGCGATAATTCTATCCAAAAGGAACTCGTTTTTAATATGGCAGCTTCTCATAAAATGTGGTGGGAAGAGAAAACATATTAACTCTCTTTCAAGTCAGACAATTTCCTATGCATAAAAAAGTTGATCTCAGTTTTCCACCACTCATAACTTCTATAAAGTCAGAAGGAGATTTTCTTCAGTTATGTTCAGGAGCAGACTGCCCAGCTGAGGTTTCTGTCTGAATGCAAAATGGGTTTAACAATAATAATTAATAGCATTAATTATACTTGCAACATGTGCTTTTCATGTAGTAGGAATCGAATGCCTGAAACCTGGGTGAATATTCTGAGGGAGAATGGATTATATGATCACAGATGTTCCTTATATTCTCAATTAGTCTACATTAAAACTGTATATAGTTACTTCTAATGGCAAAATCAGACTTGTCAGCTAAACCAGTACTGTTTGAAGCAAAAAACAATTGGGCAGTAACATCTACAAGAAACATATGTAGTTAACACCTCTAGCTACTTCAAGATGAAAGTAGAGATTAGCACTAGACCCCTCTTAATGTTTGTAAATTGAGGAGTGCGGTTACTGCAGTTTGAGGCTGAAGACGGAGGTAGGTAAGGCTAAGGATAAATAAGGAGTTGCCTTCATTAAAGCGGGAGCGGGGAAGAGGGATGGGGGGAAATGAGAAAGATCAAATTAATGACCTGTGATAAATCCAGAATAGAACTGTTTGCATTAAAAAGGAGTGCATTGTGAACTTGTTTGTGCGTGTTTTGTGAAGGGAAGGGGAAATTTGTCATCTTGTTTTGAAGAGCCATACATAAATACACATGAAAGGAGTTCACATGGTTTACAGCAGGGAAGACATAAAATGTTTTAGGATTAAATTGACCTGAGCTAATGTATGCCTCACATCTAACTTGTTTGCAGGAAGACATTGTTACACTATGCAAACAAATGTTTTTGTGTATAGTACCTGATTCCCATACGCTATAGCAGAGTGCTGAAAACAAACAACAGAGTAAATCCTGGAAAATAGCATTCTACTATATTAGACTCAGCATATGCAAGAAGGAAGTTGAACCATAGAAAACCAGAAGTTTTCACTGTCTGCATTTGATACAGATCTGCAATGTTTTACCTACTACTATTCCTTCATTAAGGAGCTTCCTTAAATTTAAGTCTTAGCAGAGTAAACATGCCCCCCCCCCGAGTAGTTTTTATGAGTGTGAAGGGAGTTGCTCAAGTCTTTTTCAAATAGGGAAGGTTTTTCGTGTTTATTCCCTAGTCTAAAAATACTGTTCTCTGGTGGGACTTAGTCCTTACAGAGGACCTGAAACTATGGTGCAAGTGCTTTTGCTATGGATCAGACCTTTAATGTTAATTCAGACCTAGGTCTGTGTGTTCTGGAGTAAGTGATGTCTGACTTGGGCCTACAACAAATTGTGGCAAACTTCCTGTCTCTCTTTTGCCTGACAGGGCAACAGAAAAACGGGAGGAAGAAGCAATGCTTTATACTGGTGATCCTTTGAGTTAATCATCGTTAATTCTGTTTATCAGCGCTACCCTGAGGTGGGTGAGGCATGTATGGAGATAATCTTGGCAGTAAAATACAGCTGGTATTAGTATAGAGTGCAGTTGCTGACCAATAACATACAGCAAAAATCAAGAGTGATTAGAGACCAAATCAAGCAGCTGGGGGAAACTGGGGGCCTGAGCCTGAAAGCTATCTATAGGAATATTTTTATTATGAGTTTCACTGAACAGCTTATATGTGTATAGGGTCTGGGCAAGCAACAGTTAACTTCCTAGTTAAGCTGCAACCTTGGCAAATCAGGGTCTGCATGTCTTTTTTTTTTTTTTTTTTCCTCCTTATATGCTTTCTTCTGATATAACTGAACCCTTATTCATGACAGTGAAAGTAACCAAAAGTTAACATTTATACAGTGTTACAGGATCTTTAACGTCCACGGTGAGCAAGACCTTGGTTTTAGGTCTTGCCTGCAACATGGCAAGTATGGTAGTGCAGCACCAAGGCATTGCTCAAGTATTTAAAGGGAAGAGTGCCACCTACTGTATCATAATTATACATATTGCCTGTCTTCTGGAGTTCCCAAGCTGCTCACTTGCCTATCCCATTTTAGCAATTGGAAGATATGAAAGGATTTAAAATTCAAAGTGAGAACTGAGCAGGAACTGAGAAAAAGAAACTTTAGAAGAAAAGAGGTGTTGCACCCACCACATCAGAATACTCAGAAAATCTTGGAGTTGGTTCATTTAAAAGATATGCATAGAGGCGTTTGCTATTTTTGTCACTCCAGACTCATAAAAGCTGCTAATGGTTAATAATGGGGCCACAGGAAATAGGAAAGGGAATGAGCTATCTGTGCCTTTCCCCATGAAATAATCATGTTCTCAGCTTTTGTGCACCAGATGAGCGTAAATGAGGCTGCCAGACTTATGACCTCCAAAATCTAAAGTTTAGCTCCAGCTATAGTTTTTTAAAAATGGAAGATACCGCTTTTGGAACAGGAAGACAAAAATGAGAAAAACCCTACATACATTATTCCATAATTCGCTGCAAAACCTCTTGATAGTTAAGCCTTCCACAGTACGGAATTGCAGTTATTTATCAGCCAAAAGGAGGGGAATACTATACTATGTGTGAATACAGAGACATTTTTGTATGAAAGGAATGTTTCCCCAATCCCCAAAGTGTTTCTGTAGTGGCTGAAATAGAGATGTAAAATGAAGTAGATAAACCAGCTATTAACAGAACTGCCAGTTGCTGTATCTCTAGAGTGAAGACATATGGTAATTCACTGCATTCAGTGATGACCTTTCCTTTAAAAGTATTGTTAATAATAGCCATTTCTATATAGAGTATTTATGCCAGATACTTGAAATTTACATGTCATGGACTATCCCATGCCTTTTCCTTTCTTTCTTTCTTTCTTTCTTTTTTTTTTTTTTTTAAGCTACTGACAAAAGTGCTAGTGAGGAACTCAACAAAAACACAATTTTACAACCTTCATGCTGTGCTGAAGTTAAAGAGAGTTTCCAGGGACGGATGCACAATATTGCAGCGTATCATGCAACACAGCAGCTTGTGCACTGTCCTCAGTATAGGAAGCGCTTGGATCCTTCTCCCTCACCCTCCCCAGGTAAAACCATGCTTCAGCATGCTTTCACAATAGGCTCATTATGCCCTAACTGCTAGGGGGTTTAAAGAAAAAGTTCCTATATCTTTATGGTCTCTAGAGCCAGTCGCCTTCAGTGAAAACTTCATGTTTATGAAAGTGGAAAATATTCAAAGAATACAGAATATTTGTATTAAGTCATTTCGTCTTAGTCTGAGACTATCTAGTGGATGAAGAGCATAATATCAGTATTTTTACTGGAAATAATAATAAAAATTTGATTATGCCCTTTTTAAAAAAATATTCCTAACCTCTCATCAATTTTGCAGTGGCTCTGACAGACTCACAGAGCCTTCTAGTAGTGAAAATGAGAGCGTCCAGTTCAGCAAATGAGGACGTACTCTCTGATATGAATCCCCAACACATTTGGAAAACTTGTGTCCAAATATATTCTGACTGTAGCAAACATTAGTTTGACTTCGTTATCTCTGGCTCCTCAGATTCACTCAGGTGTTCTATATATTGAGTGTTCTTACGTATGGCTTTGATCCAGTCAGATGGGAAATTTACTGTATTGGTTTCTTCATCATTGTTAGTGAATGTTTATCTGTTACTTGCGTTGGAGGCAGCTGTTCATTGTAATGTTAATAGGAATCTGAACAGTTACAGTTCTGTAGAATATTTCTTTCAGGAGAAAAAAATTGCTATTTTGTTGATGCTTTCCAAAATCTACTTTTTATTGGTAGATTGAGATGGATTCTATGCTAATTCCTCTTGCATTCTTGAATTATGGCCTAGCTAGGCACTGTCGCTGGGATCTTCATCTATTAATCATGGAAGCTGCTTTCTTATTCGGTTGCCATAGTTTCAGTGCCTCAGATAGTGTTGGGGTGCCTTGGGAAAGGCTCGAGATATACTCGGACTTGCAAGCCTTGCAGTTATTTTGGCAGTAGTAGTGCTCTGAAAGAGCAGAAAACAGCATCCAACATTATTCAGAGTAGGATTAAAAGAGGCAACTTCTGGATATGTCTCGCTGGACCTTGTTATGTGAACATCCAGCTGATACTTACTCCCAAGATTTGCTTCTTGTTTTGTCTTGCTGGTAAAAACGTACAGTTCAGAAACTAACGGCTACCTTTATCTGTTGCAAGAAAGGCTTTTCATTAGTACTGCTGATAAATGGTTGGGTAAATTAGTGCATTTAGGGTTTCCTAAGCAATCCAGGTAATTTGTTTTATGTTCTCTTTTAACCTAGCTACATGCACCATGACATCATCTTTGAGACTGAGTTAATGTTTAATGTTTCAATTGTTACCTTAAATTTAGCCTTTCTCTTTGGTGTCCAATGACAGTAAGTACCCTTTTGTTAGCTGCAGAGCTGTTTGAATTACAAAAAAGAAAAGGGGAAGTAAACTTTTGTCAGACAGAGCTGGTACTCCTACAGCACCGTGTTGGCATTGGTAGTATTTTTTTTTAATAGTGCTTCAATATTTGTTCACAAATTTAGCATTAAAACATGCATACTTTTAGAAATGCAGAGCTGTAAACGTTCAGGAGTACCCTTTCTGACAAATGAGAGAAATGGCAAAGTAGTAAATGGGTCTAATAAGGAAGTAGCTGGAAGAATGTGACTTTTCCTTGTAGTGTTGAATGTTAATTGTTAGTTACGCACAATGTAAAATAATGCACAAACATCTTTCACTAAGCAAATCGCGGTCCTTTTTCTTTCCCCATTGAGAAAAAAATTTTCATCACTTCCATGTCAGCTGGAGTAAGCAGATACTTAAATCCCATTTCTTTTGGCACTTTATTTTCCAGTGTCTCAAGAATTAAGTGAGTCCCTCCAGTTTTAATCAAGCAATTTGGTTCTTGCATGGATAAGCCTGATGGGTATTTTCTGATCACAAAAAAAGCCTTTAAAAGTCACATCAAGCAGAGAATCATGTTAAAAGCTGTGCAGTTTAGATTAAATAATATAATTGGAACTCATCTGGAAAATTAGCCTTTTTTTTTACTTTCAAATAGTTAGCTGTCATTCAAAGATGAGCTTGAAAGCTTCAGTTTGGGTTTTTACTACCCAGTCTTGTCATTCTTCCAACGAGATCAGTAAGCAGATTAGGAATGTGTGCCTCTTATTTGTATTTGACATTCAGGAGTCCTACCAAAGGAACAATTTCAAAGCCCAAGAATTTCGTATGAATTTTAAAGATAACAAAGTTTTACCTGCTGGTAGATACACAGAACATCCATATTTGTAATTTTGCATTCTCACATAGTATAAAGTTTCTGTTTTATGGTCTGACTTTTGTATATTCTGTTGTTTGTGGATATTGTATATGAAGTTAAGCCGAAATATTTTCCTGCAAAGCCCACAATGTGTGTGTACCTAGCAGTATACCCCTGTGCTAGTTTGACAGTCTGATAGGGCAAATAATATGCCCTGGTCAATGTGCAGTTCCCTTTGGAAGGGAACTGGTAATTGCAAAAGCAAATTGTTACTAAGGAAAAATATGTTAGGTCAAAAGCTGTAGCGGTACAAATTCAGTTATATTTTTTTTCTCAGAATTTGTAGTATTCTATTTAGTTTCAGGTTTAAACATAGAATTGCTCTGTTTAGAGATAAATTTAAGCAGTCCTCTAAAGTACCTTTGTACTTTCAGTTAACGTTAATGTTTTTTATTACTTCTTATTTATTTTTTTAAGTCCAAGACATTGAGGTGTGTAGTGGTAAGTGATTGTATAGTCAGTATGGAGGTCCAATCTTGTTCCTTTTGGAGAGGGAAGTAGAGTTTCTGTCGACACCTCAGCAGCAAACCCTTATTCCATTTAGCGTTCAATATAGTTTATTCATGGTTGGTCATGAGAGTTCATCTACGTCCCCAGGCAGCTGAATTTTAGCAACAAATCTACTGATCTCATCAAGAAAAGACAACAAGTATTTCTGGGAGAGTAACTATTACATTTTTATCTTTTTGTTTTGCAAAGCTTGCACATGTTGAACAGCATCTTACCACCTGAATATTCCTAGAAAGCTGAAAATTGGTCTGGACTTCATACTTACGAAGGGGCATGAGAGGGAAGAAGGGCCTCCTCCATTCAGCCACAGAGTGCCCCTGTAGATGCATCTTGTCACTTGGGTGCGTGCAGCATTAATGCCTGAGCTCTCCACGTTTGTTTCAGTTACTTTGGGGTCAGTGGATGAGGATGGGTGATGGAAGGGAAGCTGAAGTCCTTGCCTTAGCTCTGCTTCTCCAGTGCTATGGCCAGTGCACCTGGGTCTGCGTGGGAAGTACTGCACTTGTAATTGGCACAGGCCAAAGCAGGAAACTACTACATCCTATCCTTAAATGCCAGAGCGAGAAAAAAGGTGGGATGCCTTTGTGCCTTGTAGAGGTGCGGCTTTTCACTTGCCTTACGCACAGAGTGTAGCCATGGGTCTGTCACTTGATTCGTGTTCCGAGGCAAAGCAGAGGCCGAGTCCGACAGGGTTATCCTTCTTGAGTAGTACTGCACTCCATGAGCCATGGCTAAATTTGGCCTGGTATTTGATTCAAAATGCCTTTTTTAATACATAGAGAGGATCACAACCTGTTTAACTGCAATCTTGAAGCTCAGGTCGTTATTTATACTGCTGGCTTTTCATCCTAATTCTAATCTTTGCTAGTGAAGACAGGGCATATAGCATTAAAATCAACTTCTGAATTTAGTTTTCTGTATGAACAAAAATTCGGTTCCGTGTCTAGAAAGTTAAAATAGCGTTCAACCCATCCACTTCTGAATAATTTATATCTATTAATTATGAATGTTCAGCTTTTGCAATTATTACTTACTGATCTTAACGATCTTAATGAAAAGTTACTTAAATTAACTTGATTTTATTAATATTTACTGTCATCTGCTATAGGAAGGTGATTATATAACATCATTTTGCAGAACTGTGTTCACCTAGGAAGATTTTTTTTTTAAATAAAAGTACATTGTGCAGAAGATTTTTCTTCTTGGAAAAGAATTAGAGAGCTGAGTCATTTCAGATTTTGCGAAGAAGTGAGATGACAAACTTTTTCTAGTTATTCTTTGGGATCCAAATGCTTTTCTTTCCTGATAAAATGATTCTTGAATTTGAATAGGAGTTTTGTTTTTCTTTACAAAGAAATTAAAAATCAAATACTTAAAGAGCTGTTGTGGGAAAAGGAAAGATCTTACATGAGCTACTACACTTTTTCATTATTATCTGCAAGGTGTTTCCTTTTATTTCTGTTGCAGGGAAGTTCAGCATGTTCAGATACACTGATTAATTCCATCATGAGCGGCATATGTTGTAGGGTGGTGTCTTCTTTTTTTGCTTTATCCTGTTCTGAGCATAAGACCTAGAGATACTGCCAGAACACTTCCTTTCCCAAGATGTAAAAGAAAAAAAAATAAAAGGGTCCTGTTCTTGCTCAATAGCATGTGTAGTCCGAAGGCACATTTAGCCAACCTGGAGCTAATAGCCTGAAGGTGTGAGATGAAGGCTGCTGACTGACTAGCTGACTGTGAGAATAATGCTGATTTGATTTTTCAGAATGTTTTTCTTAGTGTACTGCGTATATGCATAAAAGTATCAGAAAAAAAGTTTTAAAATAAAAAGCAAAGTGTCTGTAATGCAGTGAGTTCTTTGACACAAATTCTGATTCCGTTTCAGCACACCATTTACTTTGTCTGCTTTTTTTTTTTTTTTTTTGGTTGTGTTCATCTATGTTAATATGGTAAGCTATCTTGTGCAGCTGAAATCCTGGAGGTGACATCATTTGCAAAAAACACAAATAGCACCCAACTCAAGTGTTGTTTATGTGAAAAAGGCAGTTGGCTGGACCCTTTCTGGTAACATGGTGTTGCAACTAAATGCTGCTGATGTGCTGAGGAGGGATGGAAAATGAAGGCCGTATAATGACTGCTAATGTCAGGAAGGGATTTGTAAGAAAGCTTCCATTGATTTACCTTGAATAGCAAATCAGTTCCTTAGACTTTTTTTTTTTCCTCCATAAGTGGTCAGTAATCATTTTTAGTGTAAAACAATTCAAAGAATTCATTGTTGTCCCTGTCAAAAAACCTAAAGAGCTTTTGAAAAGCTGAAAGACTTACCTGGGTACTCACACCACTGTGTTTTGCAGGACTAATTTTGACCTCCTCCTTCGTGCCAGACTCCCAAGATCTAAATATTGGGGTTCCCTGCTATAAAACTCTTCAAACAAATTGCCTTTACTTTACACGAGTATTGTCATCAGAGCCAATTACATTACTCACGTAAGTGCAGAGCTGCTGGGCTGATGCAAAAAAATATAGGTTAGAAAGATCTAACATTTGATCTCTTAATATCAAACAGACTAAATGAGGGCATAGTTTTGCTTCAGAATACGCATCCATATTTATTTCACCAGGCATGGGCCTTTTTAGACAAATCCCAATGTAACTCATTCGTACCAGTGACGAATGGTATGAATTCTCTTACTAATTTCAGCAGGAGTTGTTGATTCCTAAAATTTAAAATATTTGGAGGAAATCGGCTCATGAGCAAATTAATTAATATCAAAACCATCAAAAAGATGTTGTTCTGCAGAATACAAGAGTATGCTGATGAACTGATATTTTAGTGTGATGAGTTTAAGACTGGACTTTTTCCAAAAGTGAAACATCAGGAAACATATTGTAGTAGCAAGACTGGAATGCCGCCCCACAATTTTGTTTTCCTCACTAGACAAACGTCTTGTAATAACTTGTTGTAACAATTATTCAGATTTTTAAAAAGGATTCTATAGGAATGAACTAAATATATTTACATAAATACATTTAGTGTGTGGGTGGGGGGGATCTTAAAGGTTCTACAACCAGAATTTACGTAGAGTTCATTGCATTTTTCATTAGTTGTATTGCAGAACCTGAAAGAGGGCAAGTAACTTTTCTTACCCTTCTGTGGTGGTATTAGAAATTGCTACAGGTTTCAAGAGAAAACAAACTGTCACCCTATGTGATACAGTTCTTAAATCCAGTGGTAAAGCTACAACTCATAGTGTAAATAAACAGAAGAAGAACTTGGTCACATATTTTTATGCTGAAATTGGGAAAGTGAGTCTTTTACTATTTATACGGTTGTCTCTACTGGGCTATTTACATTGTGAAAGCTAGTAGGAAAATACACTTTACTTTTTCCTTTACATGTAGCCTGCCCTCTTGTGTTTATAAATCTCAGTGCAGACACTTCAGGCAGCCAGAGGATTACTAGGGTAGTGAAAACTGAACAAAACCAGGAAATGATAGACACAAGCCATACTCTTCAGAGGTCCTGAAGGGTGTTGTCTTGCTGTTTACAGTACAAGAAGCAATATAGTTTACAGTTTTCTTCTATAAAAACGTTTGAAAGTGGATTAGCCAAACAGATGTGTAGAAAAACTCTAGGAGCCAATTCACAGCAGTGGATAAAGGCCGTAAAGCATATGATTAAAGTGAGACATGCTACCTACATGGTTTTCAGTCCTGCTTTTACCGAAAATAAATTCATGTTTAGTTTCAGTGGTTGCATGATTTTGCTCAGCCCTACAGGATAGATAAGAAAATCGAACTATGCAAGTGCAGCCAGCTGAACGCAAAATAATACGATTTCCACTGAGCAGAAACCATGTCTGTGCATATTAGCAAAACAGTTTGTAAGGTTAACATTCTTTCAGTCTGTCTTGAGCTCTGGTTCTTTTTTATGATTATTAAAGAACTGAGTAGTAAAAGGGAGTCTAAAAGCATAGATTGAGACAAATTGGTCAGGTTTTTTTGAGGGGAAAAAAAGGAAAGATAGAGCTTCTAGGTCCTTTAAACAATTTTTTTTCTGTTCAGATGAGTTTCAGAATTGCTCTAAGTTTCTGGCAGTAGTCCTAACACTCCCCCTTATTCAGATGAAGTAACTTTTCCCCAGCTCAAAAGTGTGTTTATCTACTCTCTTATGTTCAAAGTCCTTCCAGAGTTTTGAAAAATATATAAAGTTTTTGTAAGATGCCGAAGAATAGACTGCAGCAGCTGTATATTGTGCAAGTGTGTAGCAGAATAAAGAAATGGTAATTGCTGTAATTCTTAATTTTAACTGTAATTTAGAATTCAGCTAGAGATGGGTTTGACCCACATATCCAGGGCCATTTTAATTTTCATTTTTCCAATCCAGGCTTTAACTATATGGGAAACAGTGAGCATTTGCATTTGGGTTCTGCCTCAAGTCAGTTCCCTGTGAACTCGGTTATTTTAAAACATTTCGTTTGTCTTGCTGAGATGCAGCATCTTTCTGCCTACTTGCAGTTCATTTTCTAAAATATAGTCATATTTTGGATCTGAAACAGGCAAATGGAGGTGAAGGTAAGTGGTTGTTTTAGCCATCCTGTAGTGACTTCAAGCATTTAGGACTCAAGCCCAAACATGGTCAAGTCCTAACAAAAAGGACTTGGAGGGGTTAGCACTTTTTTTTTTTTTTTTTTAAACTTCAAAGCAAGATCCCCACAGAGAGAGGTGTATGTTTTTGGTGTAATTCTGCTCCAACTCCTGCTGATCTCTTGAGATCTGCACAGGCTCTAAGAAATCTGCAGAAAGGCACAACTCATGGTGTCTATGGTCATGTGCTGATTCTTCGCCTCTTCATTTGCCCTTTGGCTTTAGCACTGTGCATCCATTGAATCCATGTTGCCAGAGTACAGTCTTCTGGGCACTGCTGCAGACTGCCCCACAGAAGTGGATTCCCAGCTGGAGAAGACATTTTAGAAAAAGCGATGTCCCTGTATTTGTATCCTGTGATTGCTCTAGAGGCAGATGGTTTAGGGGCTTTTTCTTGCTTATGACCCCAGTTCACACCTTTGCATTCCACTCAATCCACACCTCAGTCACAGATCTGTAAGCCTGCAGGTGGTTTTAAACAAGAACGTGGGGAGAAGGATGCTGGCAAGCAACTGGCCTTTTGTGTAGAAAGAAGGGGATACATCGTTCACAAAGGAGTCTCTCAGTTCTTTAGTCTCATTGCTCAGGTCTCACTTTTTTTTTTTTTTTTAATGAAACGTATCGTGTATGTTTAAAATGTGCCATGGCTAAAACGTTGAGAGACTCGGAACAAAAAAACTCAAATGCATACATAAATAAAGCAAATGTGCCAAAGGAATTTTGAAAACCTCTGAGCTTTCTCTTTCTGGGTACACCATGAAGGTGATACATTAGGGCAGGGAAATCTGTCTGTGAATACGGTTGTTGCCTGATTGCTTCACTCACACCTGTTGCTTGCTGGTGAACCAGACTTTTCAGTCCAGGCATTTGCTTATGTATTATTTTATTTATTTACTTTGTGCTAGCTATGGGTTTGGAGAAGTTAAGACTGAAACAGCCTCCTTTTTTTTTTTTTTTTTTTCCCTCAGTACAAATCACAGATGCTCTAGGTATCTGTCCCAAACCCTTTTGAATACCCACTGAAAGGCCTAGAAAATAGGGAAAGGAAAGGTCATTGGATTTTTAGTGTGAGCAACACAAGGTGAGAAGAGGTGGAGAACGTGTTCCAGCATCAGGCTTACTTGCTGAGCGCTGCCAGAGCGGTCCCAGTGCTGCAGCCATGGCGTTAGCTCCAGCCTCGCTGTTCGGGTCTCACAGGCTTCAGTGATCAGAAAGGGTGGTTTCTGTGACTGTGCGCTGCAGTTAGGAAGAAACAGAGGAGCCACTGAGTGAAAAGGAGACTTGTGTTACCTAGGCAGTTTATCTTTTAAGAAATAGGTGGGATACTCCATAAAATACTATGTTTTACTGTTGTGATGGAACCTGTGATTTCTTAGGAGCATGTGCAGTATTTCCATTGACGTCAACAGATGTGAAACAAGGACGCTGCCTTTGGCTATGGCTTTAACTTATAAAAAAACTAGGACATCTTAAAGGCAGTTCTGCCATTCTCTGCTTTAAACTCCGTTGCACCTTCATGTTAAAACATTGTTCTGGAACCTGCAAGACTAAATGGAAAATTAAGGTCAAAATGGTTCCATTAACGGCAAAAAAGGAAAACCTTTTTTCAATGTAAATGAAACCCTTTTCTTAAACTGATTACTTCATACCTGATGCATATTTTCAGCATTAACTACCAGCGAGCTAAAAGATGGGAAATTGTTGTCCTGCTGAAGGATACTTTGGAGGCAAATAAGTAATACAGAATTTATCCACCTCAATATTTGAAATGTCTCTGAAGTGTTTATGATATTTAGAAAAGTTTGTATGTCAAGTTAATGCCTGCTCTGCAAGCTTGCAAGAGAGATTCGAAGAAAGCTATAAATAATTTCCAGAAATTTGTTTTTTTTCCATAGCAAAACAGCTAAGACTGGCCAGCACAAGATATCACTTTATCTTGACCACATTTTTGAATGAAGCGTCACACAAAGTATTTCAGGGAAAAGAAAGGTATTTTTTTGATAGGTGCTCCCCATTCAATTAAGCTGCAATTAAATTTGTGGAGGCACATCAGTGCTTTTAGGATGTGTAATCTCTCAAAAGCTTTACCTTTGAAAAGATAAAATCTTGACTAGGTCAACAAGAGGCCCTTAAACCTTGAAAATGTGAGCAGATGCGGCTGTGCTAGCATCCTGCTCATTATTCATCTCAAGTGCACCCACAAGTGGAGGGACAAATGCAGGACTGTAGAGAAAGATATAAGGAAAAGAGCTTATAGAGGGTAAAGGGAGTAGCTGTAAGCTCAAGGCTGAGGGGTGGAAGGAGTCTAGAAACAGACACTTTAAGCGGGTAGGTATAGGTCTGTATCTGTACAGATACAGACAGAGGAAGGGCAGCGGGGCAGGAGGAGAGGGCAAGAGGAATGAGCTTTTATTTCATTGCTTTCTGTACCTTACAAACTCACAGTGTGCTGTAGGGTGATTCCTTTCTGATGAGCTGTCCTTGTCAAAAGTGTTTAGGAAGCTTGAAGTGGAAAAAATAGTTGGCACATGGAAAAAATGAAAGTAGCTCTGTCTCTGTCTAATTTCTTTACCCTTCATGTAAAATTCTGTAGGTGGGGGGAAAAAAACCCAAATGGGAATCTCTTCTGTCCACATACCCTATTTTTTGCCCCTGGGAAATCTCATGAGGTTCCTTTAACTTTTCTAACAAGCTGTTGGTAGAAAAAGAAAAGTTTTTTTTTTCTTCCCTCATTACCAAGCATCTCCAGTGATTGGTTTAGAAAGGTATTTCTCTGTGGGGAAAAGAGATTGATACGTAATACCGCAGAAAGAAGAGGCATTGTTCTCCAGCAAGCGTTTTGTGTGTGCTGTGAAGCTTGTCAGAGTCAGTGGTTCACAGCAAGACATCTAGTTTCAAAAGCTGGTAACTTTTAACATTTGAATTTAGTATCTCATCCTGAACCATGGAAGAAGTACAGTAAGCAATTGTGTTGTCATTTTAAATTTTGAGTAAATAGGTGGAAAGAGGGTTTTCAATATACGCCTTTCAAGGGAAATTGCTAATGGGATATAGAATCTTTTTACTTCTAGGCCAGTGCTGAGTTTACATTGTTGTGACTGTGAGTGAAAGGCCTTACCGTTTGACAGCTGGCTGGTCAACTGTATGAAATAAGTTATGGCTCTTGTCCAGTTTCCACTGCACTAATAAAACTTCATTTTAAAAAGAAATCACTGCACCTGGCACTGTTTAGGAAAATTGTCAGTAGTCTCAGCAAGGATGCAAAGGCTTATCTAGATACAGAAGTTAAAATTGCTAGAAGTGACATTTTGATATTCATTCCTTTTAAGTAGTGGCAGCCTCTGTTTTCAAAGTGAAGGGTTTTTTTGGAGGGGAAGAAGCAGGGAGAGGCTAGTGGATCTAGAGACAGTAGGTACCAGTCTAGCATTTCTGGTGCACCCAAAATTGTTGCTGAAATAAGCAGGATTTGTCTTTGTAAAGACAATGAATATAGAGTTTGTCTTGTAGTAGGGGAGAAATAATATCAGAATGAGAATCATCATTTTAAGGTGTGATATGCTCACACTGTCATGCTGTTGCTGTAAATGGTGAGGTGCCAATACACGTGTAAAGTTCAAAATGCTGTTCTCCAAGCTCAAGGCCGAGATGTCGGCAGAGAAAAGAACTGTGGAGCTAGCCGCTCAAAAGCAAACCAAGAGTGCGGCATGCCGGCTGTGTAATTCCAGGAGGCTGCTCTATCTGTTTTGTGGTGAACATGAGCAATCTGGTATTTGTCATAGGTCTTAAAACTAAAAATGAATGTAAATAAAGAATATCACGGCAGCTAACAAAAGTTTTATAGCAGTTTCCAGGAATGAAATTAAACCTAAACTGCAAGGGAAATATTCTCTGCCATATTCAAAGTTTGTGTACTGAACTTTTCAAATAAATGTTTTGTAAAAGTGATTTAATTCTGCTATGATTATGAACTTTCGCAAACATACTGTTTTACATTAGCCTTTTAAATAAATTTGATTTGTAACAGCTGTGACTCCCCTGCCCCCCTTTTTTTTTTTTTTTACTAGAAGAGAGTCGAAAAAACTCCTCAAATTATTTAAAATAAAGATTTTATTTTATTTTTAAGCTAAAATGCGCTTGACAATGTCCCATTAATAATTAGATGGACTTGCTCCTGCTTGGAGAGGTTGCAATGAATTATCTTTAGTTCAAACAGACAAACTGTCTTTTCAGTTTCTGGAGCACTTTGTGAATGTTTTTAGTATTGGTTGCCTCTGTGTGTTGAACAAGTACAAAAATCTGGCTTTATTATAAATGATGCTGCCTGGTGCCAAACTCTTTGAACCCAAAAGCAGGCTGTCATAGCTACATTATAAATTTACACACACCCCCCACCACAAGCACATGCAAACACTCACCCCCTCCCACACACACATCTATCATATATATTTTCTAATGATAGTGTTTGTTTATGACCCGTGGCTGAATTGGTTCATTCATGGTGCAGGGCTCCATGGAACATGACAGCGTTTGAATGCCAAGGACCGTGATTGCTTTTCCCGCCCCTTCCTCCTCCATGTAGAAAACAGCCCTGGTGAAAGGAGCTGAGACATGTTCCATCAGTAGTGCTCTGCGCTGTTGAATCTATTGTTTGGTTCTTCCCCTAAGATGCCAAATCTCATGTTATAGCACAGCGTGTTACAGAATTTTCACTTCATTAGGACAACAGGTTTCTCTGTCTCCAATTTTCCCATATATTGCTATTGCTGCTAGCCCTGTGCAGCTTTCTGCATGTGTGACTACAACCTCCTTTTCTGCAATTCTTGATGTGAGCAAGGGCTACAGGCATACTATCCTATATAGTTGTGCACTAATGAGCTTGTCTACTAATTAGACAAAAAGACAAAGTAGGCAATGTCTTTGATATTTATTCTCAGTATGGCCTTTTTGACTTGTTTAGAGTTTCAGGGTGGTCTTGAGGGAAGAGATTTAGTAAGCAATTGCTGAGTGTGTATTATGCTTTATCAACACTGAAATAAAGTTTGTAAAATACTGTTTTGTTCCTTCTACGCCAGATAACACAACATAATTAAGTCAAACAGAAGCCAGACTGAACTTACTGTTTAGAAGGAGAGGGAATCGTATGGGAAAGTCCTTTTTTGGAATTTATTAACATTTTTGTATGTACCACATATGTTCTGTGACATCCATGATGAATGACAGAGTCACAGGTTAAATAGCATTTATTATGCACTTTTGACCACCTCCCTTGCACTTCGCCTGCTCATGCCTCTCCCTCAAGATTCCTTGAGCATAGTTATAGCCTGCTTGAGCAGCTTCAGGCAGCTGCCATTTGCTTAAAAGAAAAAGCAGCCCAGCATAGGAAGGTTGCCTTTTTATCCACCAAATGAAGAATTTCCTCTCTGGAAGTACATTTTGCTCAGGTAAAGGACATTTCCTGCTGAGGTAGGAAACAGGCTTAAAGCTGAGATCTCCTCATTTGGTAAGGTTAGAGGCAGATGGCCAGACTCTCAGGTGATTTGTGTCTGCTCACTGATTGCTCCCTATTAAGTATCAGTGCTTTGCAGTATTCGGAGCAGGCTACTTTCATACCTACAAGGAGAAAACACACCACTTGCCTTCTAGTTATGTAACTGAGGTGTCAGAATGTAAAGATGTAAGATTTAAAAAAAAAAGACACACACACACACACGCATCTAGACTAGACCATTCTGAAGTTTGTAATTTTGAATGGGGTATTGTTTTTCTTTCCTTCCCCTTAGGTAGCTAAAACACGGTATTCATGAAAGTATGTAAAAACAGTGTGAAATGATAAGCCAGTTTAAATGTGTGCAGTCCTGCAAGCTTTCAGTAATGCTTCTCTTGTCCGTGGCTCTTCTCTGGGGAGAGATTATTTATTTATGACTGCTGCTAAAGACAGGATAGACCCAGGTAAGTGGACTTTTGGTCTGAATGGCCAGCATGGCCGTTCTTAGGTTCTGATGATACGGGCAGTTTCAGACATAGGCCTGCTGTTAGGCAAAACAGTTGTTGAAGGAGGTTTTGTATGCTGACTGAATGAAAAAAAAAAAAAAAGAGTGTTTCCGCTCCAGCTCTTTGGAGCCTCTCTCAGATCAGCAGTATAATAAAGGAAAAGATGAGATAACTCTATGCCACTTTGGTGACACGATATTTTTCATAAACTTTTCAGACAGCAAAATGATATCACCATTAGTGACTTTGCTCAGTTACTTTGTAATGCTAGTTTCAAGCCCAAGAATTAAAGTACTAAAGGTCTACTGGTATCAAGTAATACTTGAGAGAATAGGTCTTTCTGTAACCTTTTGGCAGTGCTTGTAAATGTTGTTGAATTTGTGGCAGACGGTCAGGCTAGAAGTTCATTTCAGTTGCACTCATCAAATGGAAACAAATCCTGCTTATGTTTCTGTCTTTTGTATGAGGAAATTATAGGTTTAGAAGTTGGCATTAGGAAAAGATTGTATTAGAGAGTTTATGAAAGTCTGTAGACACTGAAATATGTATTCAGGAAAGATGTTAAAGGATAGATGTGCGTTATGCAGAACGATCTCTGATAATTTCTTGTTAGCTCGTTAATTTTCAGTATGTATCAGAACTGATCTAGGCTTTGTAAAGTGAAATGGAAATACGGCTGGATTTTTTTTCTTTGTAGGATTATGTAGAAGAGGAACGTGAGTTAATTTTCAGAGATTTATTTACATGCTGTACATGGGAGAGCTGGACTGGCAGTTGAAGTGCTGTGTATGGTTATTTTCCTTCTAATCTCCTCAGACACAGAATTAGATGACTTGGGGCTAGTTACTAAATATATTGTGTCTTATTTCCAGTTTTTCAAAATGGAAAAAAAGATCTTTTATATAGGGACATAAAGACATGTAATTTTTAATTGCTTGTTCTGTATATATAGTGGAAAGGCTACAGAGGTATCAGTTTTGGTTTTTTACTTAATAATAACGGTTAATGCTTGAGAGAATGTTTTAGTAGAGATGCATTTGATAATTCTCCCAGTATTACAAATAAAGAGATTTTTATGTTTTATTTTCTCCAGGGGTTTGCTCTTACAGTTTAGCATCACTTGCATTTATAGAGGCTTTAAGGGGATGTCACGACTTTCAGAGCTGCTGATTATTCAAGACCTCCTGGTGAAGTCAGTGACAATTGAAGGTACACAGTACCCTTTGAAAGGCAGGCTACAGAGCTGTGCGTTCTGCTTAGAACAGAACAGGCAACACAGGTATTTTCTTTAACCAGACCCTGCAGCTCTTGCTTATGCAAAATTCCCTTGGACCTTTGAAGGAATCGGGGATGAAGGCTATGGAATCAGGCCCTTCACTGGATCAACTGATAAGGAGAAATACTTTAAAAAAAAAAAAAGTAATTAAGAGTCCATTATCCCCCCATTATCCATTATTCTACTGTTTCTTTCAGAAAGACTTTTAACAGATGAGTCCCCTGTTGGTCTAACCTAAGCTCTTGCCTGGATTTGTTAGCTGTGGGGGCTGTTCCTGAGGGCAGCTACCCTGTTCTGAGTTCAGAACTATCTCAGAGCATGGACAGAACAAGCTTGCTTCTGTCTGGCAAGAAATGGTACTCAAAAAGCTCATTTTTATCAGTGGAATGAATTCCTAAATCTGGGTCTGACAGGTGGCAGTAAAATATGTCACTGACTCATTCCTAACATCTCAACATGAAAACAAGAGAGTTCTTCCACTTTTCTGAGGTCTCTAGAATTACAAAGAGATATAATGTGTCAAACTACGCTCTTCAAGAACCGTAGGTCAGGCTTTCAAAATGACGAGATGGACAAGCTTAAAAGGCACGCTGAAGAAGCAAAGAAACCTCCTACTCCTGGAAATTCATTTAATAACTTGATTCCAGAAGCTGGAGCATCAAAGAAAATACGCAGTGTTACCAGCCTTGTGGTAAAAATTGCAAGAGTTAGCAACACTGGCAAATACGAAACCTTTGCTTTAAAGATAAATATGCATGTCATTAGCTGGCAAGTAATCTTCTGGTGATTCTTAAGTTATCTTCGAAAAAAAAATTTTTCAGCTATCACTTAACACAAGAGGTAACTAGATAAATAAAGAAACAAATACTTTATAAACTTTTGTGTTATTGTTCACCCATTGTCAGTTATCTCAAAGCAAACAAGGAGACATCCCTATGAGCAAAGAGAATGTGCAACTAATGATGTGTTTTCTGACTTCAGGAAAGCCTTGGTTTTAGTGATAGATTTCTTGCAAATTAGTTGTTGAATTTAGAACATAGTTTAAACAGGGTTATTCATAGACTAGGGGATTTGAAGGCATGGTTACTATAGAATCTGTCCTGCAGTTATTAAAACAGAAGAGCAATGGCATGGTAGAAAAATGTAAGCAGCAGGCATGTGGCACTTTATTTAAATGCAAATAAAAAAGGCATTTAAGTTTTATTGTTTCTTAGACAGTGAGTACGTACTTCTGTGAAGAAACTAAGGATAATTTAAAAAATTTAGGAGTGCTTAGGGCAGCACAACAGGGAAATTGGGAAGAGCTTGACTCTCAGGAAGAGGTTTTCTAGAGCTTATGGAGAGCGTGAGGAGCAGTGACATTGCAGTTCAGTTCTCGAACTTTGTACAATAAATTTAGGCTGTCATCAGCAGTCAAATTTCCACTGGAAAAAAGTATCATCTGGAAGGAACTCTTTTGAAAACAAACAAACAAACAAAACCCAAGCAGCTTGTATCTGATTGCCAACCCTATTTTATCTGAAAGTAGGAACCAAAGCTATTGAGTCAGGTCTGACCCAGACAAAAATACAAGAAGGGGAGGTCACTCTGAGTAGGCTGAGGGTATTTCCACAGTCACCAGCACATCTAGCAATGACCCTATTAAAAAAAAATCTGCTAAAGAGCTGGGAATTGGTCCAGTAAATTTACTACAAGTACATTCACTGGCTGGATATCTGGGTTTGCAGCAGCTCTGTGGCTGTACCAGCTAGGTGCTCTTTTAGAGCGAAATGACAAGGAACAGCATTCTTAACCTCCCTGTGGGTAGGCACTGGAGTGCAGAAACAGAAACAGGAGGAGTGTCAGCATGGCTCAGTGCGCAGAGATTCTCAAATTAGCTCTCCTATTTCGTGCGGAAGTGTTACAGCTGTGTTAGCACAGGGCTCTGCCAGGGTTAATAAACCCTGCTTTTGGGGGTCTTCTAATAAACTCCCATATTTGAGGCAGACAAACTGTTGTTTTTACCTTACCAATATGCATGAAGCTTGCACAAATTTCAGTGATGGGAATAGTCAGTTTGCTTACTGTTTCTATGAGATGTTCCAGGAAATAAACTCATTTGCTGGAGTATTTCTGGACAGGCAGTGAAAAGGAGTATAAAAACAGGGAACATTTTCTGGTATTTTCCCCAGTGGTGGTCACAAGTGAGTCAGCTAAGGATGATAAGGATGAATATTTTGCCCCCACTTCCAAAAAAAGGATATAGCCTCCAGATGAAGTAGGCATATTAAATCAATGCTAAGTTTCTTTGCAGAAAGACCAAATATTTGATAATTGTTTTTTATTTAAAAATCTTATTTTTCAGTTCATATAAAATCTATATCTACTAAAAATGTGTAAAAATTGAAATGTTAGGTTCAGGTAAATTTTGTGGCTTTTCTATCAGTGGCTTATCTCTAAGAGATTTTATTGCAGCCTTCCACTGTAGTGTATGAACACTGTTCAAATAAAATCAGTTAGTGGGAATGAATTTCTTGTTGGAATTCACAGTCCTTAAAAGGTATTATTAATCCCATTCTCACATAGCTAATTTGTAGCTGTTTGGAACTCCTTGCTTTAAAGAAATAACAATACTGTAATTTTCATGGTTTGAAGGGGGGGGGGAGCCCTATAGACCCTGACTGCAGACTTTATACAAGAAGGTTCCCATTACCTTTGATAGCTTGCAAGACCACTGAGGCGGGCAGAGCTATAGAGCAATCATATACATGACATTTTGAGCCTTTAGAGTAGTCATCAGTTACATAAGCTGGATTCGGGGATGTGCTAGGGCAAGGTGTGTGAAAACTGTGTCACAGCCACAGGGGCTGGCCATTCTATTCCTGGCAATCAGTAGGACATAAAGACACATTGTTCACAACTTCTTTCCCTTCATTTTTTCCCTTGCAGTAGTGTCTTTGGAAGCAATAGTTCAGGACACAACATGGCAGCTCTGTGCCGACATCAGAAGATACCCTTTCAGAAAGAGTCTTCCTGTGGACACTCAGCTGTATAGGTTCAGGTCTGGTTACCCTTGGAGTTGGAATGAGAATACTGAAGAATCTCAACCAAAAGCCATGTCCTGTGAGCTGGTTGAAAAAGCACTGGTTGTGCTTTAGCTCAAAAGCAGAAATAGCTCTTTATCATAAAACGAGAATGGATAAGAAAATATTTCTTTTCATAGGTTTTTTTTTTTTCAGCTCCCTTTAATTTTAAAACATGTTTTTTGTTTTCATTACTCGTTAGACTTAAAACATACAAAACTGCCAAACTTCATCAGAAAACTAGTTACAGTAGGCCTCAGCATTTTTGCATGCCTTATGGAATATAACACTTGCACCCTACAGCATTGAGTTCTTCAGTGATATGACTGGAGCCATATTCTATCAGGGTAAACAGAGTCTCCAGACCTTGCTGACTGGAAATGGTAGGAAGAACTATGCCAGATTAGGCTGTTGTTTGGATTAGCTCTATCCTTATCAGTGTGTTCAACTACAGTCACTTGAGAAAAGGTACTTTATTTTGTTTATTCTGTGAGCTCCTGTAGGTTACAGTTGCAAAACATCTCAAAAAGCTTTTGTGTGAATGGAGCAAGGGAAAAAAACACCTTGTGCATGTAGATGTCATATGGGTAGCTGGCAAGAAATTGGTGGGAACTTGTAAATCACCACTGGCGGGATCGAAGTGGGAAACAGGTTCACATGTGGAGGAACAGGCTGCTGTGTGTCAAAGTCCGGCAATCTTACTGCCTCAGCTAAATTATTAAATAACAGGAACAAGGGAGGTGAAATATCCTGTGCTCTTATTTGAAATGCTTTTGCTGCTTTCATTATTTCCTGTAGTAATGCACAGGATATCCAGCTGATTAGTCGTAGCAGACTATGTGATCTTCACAATGTCCACAGGAACTTTATAGACTCTCTTGCTGAACCTGCAGAAGAATTTTCTAGAACTTATCAGCAAGGCCAAATATTACTCCTACATACAAGTATTTTGAAGAAACTGCATGCAGTTGAGGATGGTCAAAGATGTAGATTGGTTTAAAAAAAAAAAAAAGGTAAAACTTTATGCTACCTCAGTTTTTTTCAGGTCTCTTCTCTTCATTGTATCTTTTATCTTTTTATATCTTCCCTTCTCTGTATCTCCTTGTCCTTGTTCTCCAGGACCTACATAGGTAAGACTCGTTAGCTACAACCATGCTTTAATTAAAATGCATTGATCTCTGTGTGAATGATCTTATTCTGAAGTGGCCTTACGTCAGCTTAAATCTGCTTCCTTTGGCAACTTAGAACGTTTTAAGAATAAACTTCAAATTTACATCTTCAATTCTCCTAGCTTTCCTCAGGGTCCCAGTATTGACAAGCTCCTAATCTTCACTGCAATTCAACCCAATCCTTTCCTCCTCTCAAGGATTCAGATTTGAAGCCTTTCTTCTTTCTTTCCTATAATGGCAGCTGCTTTTCATTCTATATCGTGATTGTAGAAGTGCCTGCTCCCCCATATTCTGCTTTCTTTTTCTTAGTTCCTGACTCTTTATCTCTTGCTATGATATCTCCTTGTCTTCCAGAATGTAACAGCATCTCAGGAGGTCCCATCTTCAGGCTCTTTGATGCGTTGTACAGTCAGTTCCTGAGGAAAGGCCAAATCATCTTAAGATTTAGGAGTCCCCCCAAAAACAGAGACCTTTGTTTGCTGATCCTCATATTATATTAATAAGCATACTCTCTTCAAAAACAGTGGGCCTGGTATAGAGACGGAGCATTACTTGAGCAGGTGTGAAGAAAATGCAGATGAGATTCAGGATTTGAATCCAGTTGAGTTCCAGTTCCAGCTGGTTCTTAATATTTCCCCAAACAAAAACAACCACTTCAGCTCAACTCAAAATTTAATGTTGTCTTGAAGGAAGAGACTTGAGTTCATTTTTCTGCATTGTTGAAAATACTTTGATCAACATAAATAACCTACTAATATCAACTGAATCATCTCTAGCAGAGCCATTTTGGTACTTAAATGATTTTTAATAATTGCTGTTCTTGCGGCTACAGAAACTGTTAGCTATGGTTTGTGCCTGGGAATGAGCATCCTAAGGAAGCAGTGATCTGCAGGTCTGTCTACGTGGTTAGCTTCAAAAACTGTACTTTTTTAACCTTTTGTTTAGTAACGGGCATTAACTAATGGCTTGTTTGCACAAGAGGTGGAAATATGCACCACAGGCATCTTCATCTTGAAAGAGTGGGTGCTTTCCTGTTGGCATCAGTGAGACTGAGTTTGAGCCATACTTTAAAAGAGAAATGCTAGCTCTTGTGAGGTCAGTGGCAAAACTCTCACTGACTCTTAATTTTGTCCAAATTCTTGCCAGGCTGTTCTGAACGTGCGTGGACTTATCAGGGCATGAAATAGGTCGGGTCCCCTTCATTACTTCCTGTCAAAGTGGTGCATGCTGTTGGCTCTGTGAACTGGTAGCAGACGCAGCTCTCTGGTGCAGATCCCTCTCTTCCCTTCTCATCTGGATCAAGGCTGCTTTATCTCCTGGTCTGAAAGCTAGAATTCTGAGAAAATACTAGTGCAGACATTGCAAGTGTGTCTCCAAGAGCAGTATATCATGCTTCTCAGACTGGAAATCTGTGTAACAGTTAAAACATTGTTATATTAACTCCAGTGCATAAATAGCTGGCAATTTTTTCTGTTGATTTTAATGATGAAGAAAGGTGGAAGTAAAGATGGAGGTTATCCTTTGACTGAAAATAAACTCTCGAAAGGAAAAATAGAAATGGAGAACAAGAAAAATGGGAAGGGTCAGATCACTGTCCTTGTACCAGGTTCAGCTTGCAAGCGATCATATGAGTAGTCCAGTTAGAATCCCTAGTGACGGGGTTGTTTCGGTACATTAGCAAGGAGTGTAACCAAGATACAGTTGCTCAGGTCCGGCCAAAAAAAATAGCTAGCGCACTTTCTTGTACTCTTCAAAGGTGCACCAGTTGCAGCTGGCACTTAGTCAAACCTGTCATCACCTTCACTGCCTTTGAAAGAACATTTTGCTAAAAGGTGAAGGCGTATGCCTTTCCTCTTGCTTCGTCTGCACAACTTTTTAGAATCTTGAAGCAAATAAAAAGGCCATCTAGGCTCAAACTCTTCTCCAGTCACACTGCCATGATTTATGGAAACTCAGGTTTATTAGCTTTCTGTAATGTGTTGATTATTCGTTACCAGCAGAGTCAACAGATGTGGGAGCAGAAAGTCTTGAAAAGACGTTCTTGTAACCGGTTAATTGAATGTTTTTAAAAGTAAAGAATGAAGTTTGAAACCCATAGGAAAAAAAATGGAAATTAATTTATTCTGAAAATTCCTTTACATGGGAAATGCCTTGCCTTTATGTCTGTGATTCTGAAAAAAAAAATTCTTTATATTTGAGCTTGCGCATTCTTAGCCATTTATAAAATGGGCTTTCCAGTTCATTAGGCAAAGAGGAAAAATAGCAGATAAGTTGGAATGTGAGGGAGGAAGACAGTATAAATTATATTTATTATTTCAGGGAAAAAGGCCCCCAAAGCTGACTTAGCAAAACATGATGTTATTAAGTACTTCAGAGGCTAAAAATGTATGTTTTCTAATTAGAACTATGGAGCTTAGCAGTCCCTTGAATTATAGTGAAAAGAGTGTTATACCTCATTTCACTCTTACAGCAGAGAATTATACCACTGAAGCCAATACTGTTGTTGAATGTGAATAAACCTGGTGGAAGTTAGATACAAATCTTTTATTTCAGTTGGAAGCTAACATGGAATTTTCCTGCAGAGCAGAATTTAAACAGCTAGAGTTCATACATAATTCTTACTCTTGCTAGAATGGTGTTCTTCACTGAGACCAGCAGAATGCGTATTTTTTTGTAAAATGAAGTTTAAAGTACTTTGGTTTATACCTCTACAAAGAGTGCAGTATCACTGAGAAAACGTCTGCAAGGCCCAAAATCATCCTCAGAGCTGCGGAGAGCAAGCGTTCAGAAGCACTTTCTGCAGTTCTCCAGTGCAGGATCTGTTGCACGTTTTTGAGCGTCGTGCCTCTTTTGATCAAACAGCATTTTACAAAATCTGGCAGAGTGACATAATTCACTGAAATAAGAGAGTACTCATTTATCAATGGAGATTGCACAAAGCAACAAACTTGCAAACTAGGGCATAGTATAGCTGTGCATGAGAATTCCCATGTGGATAAATCAAACTTCCTTAAGGGTTGCGGAACTTACCTTATCCAACCATGTATAAGATACCAGCAAGTGTACTGGAACTACTAGTCTGCATTTGAACCTGTAATGACAATAATGTGTTTTAAGTACTGGCAGACAAGTTATGTGGGTAGATCATCATCATTAGTGCATAAGAATTAATGCTTTGCTCTGTCCACAGTAATCTTATTTCTAGCAGTTATTTCTAGTATATTTTTAGTACTCCGTCCTGTATTATTCATTCAGAACACTGTGGCTTTCAAATGAAATCTCTCTGCAGTGTTCAAAGTTCTCTTCTTTTCCTTCTCAGAATGGACACCTTGATTTCCAAAGACTGATGGATACAAGGACCGTGGTGTCTGGTTCCACTTCCAGCAAGTTTAGAAGTTTTAGACTAAGTTAATTCTTGTTAATTAGTAATTTGCTTGAGCAAGGCAAGCATGTAATTCAAAGTTTCCTTAACTATTGCGTTTTCTCTCACTGCCCCCTGCACCTACCCTCCCCTCACCAGCAAATGTGCAAGGGTTCATAGGGATATTCATCCTCAAGTACCTATGGCACAAATCCAACTGTTGACCTTCCGGCACTTTGTCTTCGTTTAGAGAGCTCTATAAAGAGCTATTGCAGCAAGGGTAAGAGAATTGAATTTTCTGTTACTGTCAGTGTGGCTTGTTTTAATTCTCATAGTTTACACCAAAAACTCTGACGCTGACTCAACTTTGCTAGTGGAAATTACATTTGCAAAGAGTTTTTGGCCTCGGTTTACAGGCAGAGCAATAAAGTGTAGCCCAAGGGCTAAGAGAGATGAAAATTAAGCAGGGAAAAGGGAGAAGCGTGCCAACTAGGAAAAGGGAGAATTTCCAGGGAATAATAACATTGCCATGCACTTGCCTAACATCCATTATTGGATTATCTGGAAGTGCATTATAAGAGTTAATGAGGCCTCATAACTTCCTCGTGAGGCAGGTACTGTGTTATGATACTGATTTGCACATGGATAAACAAAGGGCTCATGAAATCCTGGAACTTGTAGCAATGCCATAAATAGCCTCTGGAAAAGATTTGGAAAGGGGAGCAAAGACAATCTAGCGTATTGTGGACTGGCAGCTATCAGCGAGACACCCGTGCTATGTTCAGTCTTAATTCTTTAAGGTTGTTTGCCATCTATAACCTGAAACAAATTATAGGGAAGTAAAGTTGCTTGAAAAAAGACAAGTTTTGAAGTCCAGGTATTTGAGGTGGCTACTAGCTTGCCACTATGAACAGCCGCTCTAGTCCTCTCTCCCTCTCCTGCCCTCCTGATGCTTTGTGTTTTTTCTTTTATTGTTACTTCAGCACAGTTCAGACTGTTTAGCAGTGTGGTGAATTGACGTCATGGCTTAACCACCTCTGCTAGCACAAGGTTTTACTCAGTAGTCTAAAAGGAATTTCCCATCTCAGATTTATTTGACTGTGATTTATTCTTTGGGGAGAAGAGGCTGGGAATTGGGAAAAATAATACATTTCCCAGTCTTTAAAAAAATCTGCTGCAAGGCTGCTGTTTGGGGATGGCTTTATATCTCCGATGTTTGCCCCTAACTGAAGAGCACAGCTATTGAGGGGGAAAATGCTCCGCTTTTACCTCAGCATGTAGAGCAGGCTTGTATTGCACTGTGACTAAACGCTTGGTCACTGCATGCCAAAATACTTACCTTCTAATTGACATGAAAGCTGTTTCTGGCTTGGTATTAGGATGTAACACAGCTCCTAGTACAGGTTTGGCTTCCAGAATAAAGCATGTTCTTTTCTGTCATGCATGTCAATGCATTGTCCTCCTTCTTTCTCCTAATAGCCTGTGAGATTTGAACTTGGAGTCAGCAAAGTACAGGCTTTGTGAAGCACAAAAGAACACCAGGTTTTTATCACACCATGCCTGTATAAAAAGCTGTTCAACCATTCAGTTGCTACTTGTATTGTGCAGCTGTTATTTTACTGCTGAGAACATCTTGCTGTTGACAGTGTAGTACCTGAAGGAAACACTGGCACACTGAGCTTTTCAGGAGGAGCTGGGTTTGGGATTTTGCCAGATTCCTGTGTGGAAAGTGGAGGTATTTCTCCCCCCTGCCCCTGTTCCCATTCTAAAATCTTTGTAAATAAGTAACAAATTTTTGTCTGCCAGCCAGCATCTGTTCCCAGATTTTTGCGCAATGAGATCTTCCCAACACATTGACAGTCAGTGCTTTTTGTCTTTTAAACCCACCTCTCCAAAGCTGACAGTGAGACTATGCTTGGCCATGGCCCGCTTGGATTTTGCAGCACCCCGCTATGCTGAGTGGGTTCCCAGGAGGATGGCTTTCTTGCACAAGGGCCCTTTCTTCCCCAAACCCGCAGTCAATATCTGGTCAGTCTCATCTATTTAAAGTCAGCCAAGCAGGAATCCCAGTGCTCATGGAGAGGGTGCTTTGTTTGCTTACAAGTTAACAGGAAATTGAACTGTTCCTAATTAAATACAAACAACTGTGTGAGGACAGCCTGAAGGAACTGTCTTAAACCCACAGAACTGGGGGAATTCAGAGAGAAGGTCAGCCTTATTCAGTCTCTAGGGCTAAATTTGGCTCTGAACTATTGGGGGTACAATTCCCACTGTAGGTCAGGGCTGAAATTCTTCTTAGCAATTAATGCAAGGGACTATATTTTTAGCCTAGTTTCCTAAAGAAACAAGGCTTGTATGATCGTACTGTCTGTGCGCGAGTGGCTGTCAGCTCTCCCCTGATAACTTTTGAACTTTTGAGCTGACTCTAGACCCACACTGCAAGCAAAATGGTGGTTTTCCAAGTTCCTGCAAATTTCATGAAACTAGGCGGGCAGGTTCAAGTGTGACTTTACTGAGGCCTGTAGAGAGGCGAAGGGTGGAGGAGGGGAACTCAGTCCTTTTAAAGACATCAACATCGACGCAAATTCCTAACAAACCAAACGTCACTGATTCCCCTGCTCCTGAAACTGCTTGTTTAGTAGTAACATTTCCATATAAATAAATAGAACATTCCTGCTGTAGGGTTGTGTGAGGCTGAATTTGGTATGCTGCGTTTCACAGTGCCCGACACATCCTATAACGTAAACTAGCAGACTAGCTAGTGCAGAATATTAATTTCATCAGGTCTGACTTGCTGGCTGTGCTCCCATTGACTTTATTAAATTAAATGGCAGTTTTGTCTGCCTACATTTCTCAGAATCCAGATCCACAGTTTGCCTATTTCGAACACTTTGAATGTGTGAAAGTGCACAACTCCTAGTCTTTGCCATATGGAATACTTGTGCAGGAGATGTAACCCCAATAAAACAAGACAGTGTTAGGAAAAAGAAATGCATGGAAAAATGCATGGAAATTAATGAATGACTGAATGCAAGCAACAGTAGTGTGTTGCATAACAGCATGGCAGCCTGGTATGCAGTGTACCAGTGTCAAATATTTATTGTACATGCTCAGGACTTAAATGTTCTAACCTTAAATATTTGTATTTTGTTTGTTGCTTTTTCAGTTGGTGGGTTGGGTTTTTGAGAGGAAGAAAGCTGAAGGCAGGTTATCTGTATTTCTAACTAGAATCTGAATTCAGCTCATTTAAAAATTAACCTATTCTTTCTTTCACTTTGGAGTGGTGCAGGAAGCATCTAAAACCCTTGAAAATACAATTTCAAACTATAAAATCAGATATTATAGATCCTCTTCTCATTTGGAATTGATTTGGTTTCTGAGACTGCCAAATTCCAGTCCGATACAAATTGGAACAGCTGAGTTAAATTTTTTAAATCGACCCTGAAGTTTACAGATTTATAATGGTTTCATGGGAAGGATGTTTTAACTTTTCAGCTGTATGAAAATGGTGATCCATTTTATTTAGATATAACTGATTCCTGTGATAAAAATTAGGTACATGGTATATCGGGCTTTCTATATACATTCCTGCTTCCTCTTATTTCTACCAGTTCCCTTCCCACTGTGTGCTTCTCCCCAAACTCACATTTCTGTCCTCCTCATCTCGCTCTTCTTCCATTCTACCTTGAGGCTTGGAAGTCTTTTCCTCTTCTTATGGGCTGTTTGTCAGTCCTCTCCTATGCAGTTGCTGCCTGAGGTGTACGATAATGCTCTGTGGGAAGACATTTTCCATGCTTTTATAACAAGTCCATGTGCTGCAGGCAACGGACACAATTACCGTGTAAATCACAGCCCCACATGAACATACATAGGGAGCTGGGCCCAGACTCCAGTTTCTTCATCTCTAAAAACATAAGGCCAATTCTCCTGCTCAGGCAGAATTCCCTTGGCTCAGTAAGTCTCAAAACTTTTTTTAGTTTCAATCGCGTAAGAATGAAGTGGTTGTTTTGTGGGCCACCTGCCTTCCTAGTCATGATCTAAAGGCTACTTCCTCTTTTGTATATGATCAAAATGCATCCCTGAGGCAACTACAGTTACCAACGTGGAAAAGTGCGTTCAAAGAAGTATTTAATATATTTTAGCTGTTCTTTATTTGATTTAGCAGCTGATAAAGAGGGTATGCCAATGGCATAGGACCAGAGAGATACCAACAGAAGCAATGGGGAAGTGTCTTTTGGTCTGGTAGTGACCTACAGGACACAAACTGTGTTTATATACAGCCATAGTACTGGGACCTGTAGTCTTCCTGTGAGCCAGCTGCTGAGGGGGCAGCATCATTGCCTCATTGATATACAGTATCAGTCAATACACAGGAGACTTCCTTCCTTCTGTCGCTCCCTCTCCTTCACCTATTTCTGTAAGATTAAAAACTCAGTGAGTTAGTAAAGGGACAAAGTAACGCGTGTCCATTGGATCCAATTTGCAACGCCACACTCCAAATGAAAATGCTTAAAATATGTAACGGTAGCTTAACGGTGTTTTCTTGCTCTTCGAATTCTTTGTATCCAGTTAACGTCCTTATTTCCCTTTTCTTATTGAATCTCCTGTGAATCTTTTCCTTTTCTCCTCCCCTTGCCCATAATTCCCTTCCTTCATTTGTAAAGACTCCTTTCTATCTGCCTCTGTCCTTCTACCCCAGTCTTTTTCCAGCTATTTTCATTTTGAAATGTCCCTCTTGTTCTTTATAGTCTTCCCTCCATCTGGCCCTCATGTTGCCAGTCATTTCTCTCCTTCCGTGCCCAGATGCCACCAAAGCTCTCCCTCCCTAGCCTGCTTCACCTGTCCAAACCTCCAGCTTCCCCATTTGAGCATTCTTCATTCTCTGCTTCCCTTTCCAAGTTCCTGTACCCAGGCCTACTCCCTTTTTTTCTACTCCAGTCTTGCTTTTTCCCGATTCTTCTGTCCATCGTTTTTGAATGCGATTGTACTTTAGATACTTTCACATTTGTTATGGGAAGTACTTGTATGAATCTGACAGGAGGATTTCATCTCAAGTGTAAAATATGTTTTGGGGATTGTGGTGATTCATGTCTTCCTCCTGCGTTAGACTCTCCCCTAGTGTTTACCTAGGAGTCTTTAACAAATCCCTGTCATTGTATGACTTTGGACATTGGTTTTTCCATTGATGGATGTTGCTGGAGCAATATTAACTTGAAAGCATGGTAGTGTGAGAAGAGAATAAGCCAGTAACTATACAGCAGCAGGATGTGGAGGAAAGAAACAGCTGGCATCGACACGAAGGATTATTGGAATTTGTAATACTGTGTCATCTCTCTGCATCTTCACATATGCTCAGGTATATTGATAGCTCTTCTTTGTCGCTCTTTGCAGTTGTTTCCACAAAGCCTAATAAAAACAGTCCATGTAGGAGCATTGCATTAATTTCATCTCACCGTGTCTATCGCTTGAGACTGTACTGGCTTCTGTGTATGCCTTAATGCCTGCTTCTGCAACTGCTCCCCATAGTGAAGTCAATTGGATTTCTACATGCAGAATAACTGCCAAACTTCACTACTTCCGATTATATAAAGCTTCCCAGGAGCAGGGACTGCGTCTCCCTATGTCTGTACAGGGCCGAGCACGCAGCTGGTGCTCAATAGATAATATATGTATAGGCATAATAAGGAGTGATTGTTCATCTAGTAGAGCTGAGATGAAACATCCTTTTGTAATAAGAGGTAACACATTATCACTTTTAGTGGTATATTTTATAATTTAGGCTTTAAATAATGAAAGTAAATTAGCCAGATAGTTCAGGGGAAACTCATTTACACCGCCTTCATACAACATGTTCCATGTTTCAAATGACAGGAAGGGTAGCTAGTTCTCTGCAGTAGAATGCATAGTGATTAAACTGTCTGGGCACCAGCAGTAGGCAGCCATCGAACAGACCATTATTAAGATGCCTATAATTACAGAGCCAAAGCAGTCTCTTGCAGTGCACTGGTAATCTGCTTTGAAAACTGGGGACACAAAGGCATACCTCCTTTGTATGTTGAGGTCCAAGCTGTGTAAAGTAGCTGCAGATTTTTATGTTATGTCAGTCATGTCTTAGATTGTTAGCTGCTTCTGTCGGCTCTTTGGAAGCTGGCCTGTTTTCATAGCCAGGGGGTATGAGAGAGAAATAAGTGCTGAGTAAAGGACTGTTTAAAAACAAGTATAGCTATGACATTTCCACAGGAGCTGTCATGGTATTGCTTTAGTCATTAGCTGAGTGGATACTTGAGCTTAATCAGTATCAGAGGGACATACATCTATTTCATTAAGCTAATTTACAAGACTCGGCTTACCTAAGAATCAAATTTTCATGTGTTGTCCATCTTGTTGTCAGGAAAATAAGGGGAGGGGCAGGAGTAAATGGTAAGCAATGCAAGACTGAGATGTGGTTGTGTTTATTCGTTTACTCGGAGATACCTGCTAGTCTTTCAGAAGCCTTCATTGCTTTTGGATGCCCGAGATACAGACCAGTAGGCTTTATAAAAGTATGTTTTCAGTTACTTAGAAATCAAACTTACAGAGCTTTATTAAGTGCAAGTTCTTCAGAGGAGTGTGTACCTAGACTTATAGCTGCTCCTAGGGTTAAAAAGGAAGGTAAGCGTGGTTTTCAGAGGAAGAGAATGGAAGGTTAGGATGGTTAGCTGAAATAGACCTTCAACCTCCCTTGGTCCCTGAGAGACATCAATGAAGTGTTTTGTGTGTAGCTTCACACAACACTGCAATCCCAAGGGAGTCGCTACTGCTATTTATATCATACAAGAGCTGCCTGTGACTTAAACAGAAAGCTGTAATGTGCCGAGATGGTTTCTTTTCTTGTTTGTCCGTGGTACTCAGGACACTGTCCTCTTTCAGTACTGACTTTTTGTCTCTGTCTGTCTTTAAAAAAGAAAGAAAGATAATATTTAGTATCTTCCTTTTCATCACTGCTAGAATTGAAACTTAAAAAAAATTAATGACTCTTGAGTGAAGCCATATTCCTTTAGTTGGATCATCTGGTAACTGTTTACATGTTAAACCTTAAATTTATCCAAGACATTGTGACTGAGGTTTACTTTTATGGGCAAATGTGTAGTGATGATTGAAGTATTCAGGCTAAATCCAGCTTTTGGAGTCTAATAGCCTAATTTAACTTGATTGATTTGACAGAACAAAAGACAACTTTTATAGGACAACTGAAAAAAAAGAGGGACAACATTTCTGCTGTTACCGAACCAAGACTGGGGGTGAATTCTGAAGTCTATTTTCAGACCCTGTTCAGGGTTTTCAAACATCAGTGTTTCCAAAGTCTTCTGTTTAGGATAAAGATTGGATAACAAACCTTGTGTGATTTAGGTAGCTCTTTTAAGTAAACCTAGAAAAAATGTAGCTCTGACTGATGAGTTGGTAACGATGAAACACTAAACAAGTACATGATTATGAGTTGAATATTGCTAGTGAGATGAATCATCATGTTTGTGCTTCTTGAACTGGAAAACTATGCTCTGAAACCACGTCCCTGCCAAAACACAAACTCTAAGCAATAACCCATATATTTTGGGGAATGCATCCATGTGCATGCATGCATGCAAAGTTGAATTTTGAAGGACTTGGTGCTGGGCTGGAAGGTCAGTAGCTGAATGCGTTTGTTGGAGCCTAAAGCACTGTTGATCTGAGAAGTCAGTTATTATGGAGTCTGTTACACTATAGAAGCTACATCAATATTTTCACAGTCTGACAGTTAAAATGTTTGCTTAAAGAAAGAACAGGGCTAAAGAAGACTTCTGTATTTGAATCAATAGAACTGCAGTTGGGAACCATTTTTCTTGTATCTTTAAAAATTAAACCCTTCTTTCTCCACATATGTATGTGTTGTTGTAGATCGTAAACTTTTCAGGACAAGCATTTATTTTTTCTTAAAAAATGTGCAGTGTTGTTGAGGTAAAATACAAGTTTATAAAAAGAATGACCAAGGGGAATTCCAGTAGAGTAGTGTCTTTTTTTTTTTTTCTTTGCATTGGTAGCCTTGTTGATCCAGTTGTGCGCTTTAATCCCCAGCAGTATTTTGACCTAGGGATTGTACCCCAAGCTTTATAATTGTGCCAGTGATAGACAGATACTAAGCTACAGCCTTCTATTTTATGGTTGGTCCCAGCCAAAAATTGCAAGCGCTGGCATAGTCAGGGCAGAATACTGCAGCGCTTTGTTCAGCTGATGCAGGACATTGGTTGACGATAGATGACGTGCAGTTGATTTGTGACAAAGCAGCAATCAGTAATCAAATTCCTATTGTATAGATTTGCAGAGTCAAAGAGAAAAGGGTATATGAAGGAGGAGAGGTAGGAGATTGCTGCTAAATAGGCTCAGAGGAGAGATTTCTTATTCTAGCATTTGAAGTTGTCTTACCTCTGAAGTCATATCTGGTTTTCCTAATTAGAGCTGCTTTATTTCAGGCCTGTCATAAAGGAAAGCATACCTTTTGTCTGTGTTTACTTTAGAAATACCTTGAAAGCAGCATATTGGAAATGAAAGGTTTTTTTTATAGAGTTGCATGCATTGGTTCATGCAGTACAATTAATTGTGTTCAAGAGACAGCTAGGAAGGAGAAGAATGCTAGCAAAAGGTAGCATTCTTAAATCACCCTATGGAGCATGTGTTGACCTGGCATTTTTTCCCTAGGATGTGTGTCCTGATGCATTCCTAAGTACGCATAGCGAGAGATGAGATGGAAGTGTAGTTGTCTGGAAAAGATTTCTGTCCCCATTTGCATTTTCAGTCTGGCAAAACTCTTCTGGATCACTGTGTCCTGCCCCGGCCCCTGGGAAAGATAGAGCAGAGGCTACACACTCAAATCCTGGCAAAGGGAGTTATCTTGGTTTGATGGGTCAAGGGAAAGTAGGATGCCTAGCCCTATGGACTGGGACGGAGAAACGCAGTCAATTTATCTCCATAAAGAAAAAAGAAAGAACACGCTCAGTGGGCTCCAGGAGGATCCAGCTTCCTCTCCTTATTCTTCATTGTCCAGTCCCTGGGGGATATTAGCCACGCCTCTTTATCCCAGTTTCTCCTTATAACACATCTCTTCAGAGCTTACCAGCGTTCATCTAAAAGAAGTAATGTCACAAGTCAGTTTTATTTTAATGTACATTAAAAGGCATGTTCCATGTTCGGTCATCCTTTGATCCTCAAGAGTTGTTTTTTTTATTTATGTGAAGCACTAGCTATCTTTTTAAAACCCTCCAAAAAGGAGGGAAGATACCATCTGTCCCCACAGACTTGCGGCAGAAATACATTCTCAGCTTTTGGAGAACGTAAGGGTGTGTATGAGTAAAGAGAGTAATCTGTTCTGGTGTAGGGGAAGCCAAATGAGTTCTTGTGTGAGGGAAGCCAAGTCCTTTTACGAGAGAGTCGCTGCATGTGACTGTAGTGATGGGAAGAGATTATGGGGGGCTTCTTAGGATTAAGATAGTAAGCATACAAGCGTTTCTTTTAGCCTGTGCTAGAGAGGCACCAGAGTTTTCATTCTTATAAAGCAAACCCATTCTTCAGTGAAGTACTTTAGAGAGCAGTTTAGTCTTGCTAGTTGTAGGTTCCTGTGCTGCCTTCTTCAAAGATCTCCCTGACTCACTGTGTGGATCCTCCCTGACTCCAGGTGGATTCTGCAGAGTGTTTCACCCTGTGCTGAGGGAGTTAAGTAATCCTCTCAGGGCATGAGGAGAAAAAGCTTAGTAGTTTGCTGAGGAAAACACATGGGTTTCTAGCACTGAATTAAGGAGGCAAGTTGTGGTATGTCCCAGTATTCAATAAGGTAGTCATAAATTATCAATGGATTTCAACCTTCTTTTTTCCTGTTTTTGAAATATAGGAGAATATAATCTACCTCTGAAACTATTTTCCTATTTAAAATTGTTGAACAGCAAGTTCTGAGAGTGCTATTTGTTCTGTAGTTAGTCATGTTTCTGACTCCCTGCTGACTAAGCAGAGCTCTTACTGATAGGTAAACTACTTTTAAGGTCTGCATTCCACAGGTGGACCCAGACACCGCAAAGAATAGGTGGCAAGCCAACAAAGCCATCTGTAAAGTCATCGTTGTTAATGAGTTTCATCAAACTGATCAGCCCAAGAGAGCGTCAGAAAGTCCTGGGCTGTTTCTTCTACTAGGGTACTTGTATGACTAGTATCCAGAAAAAGTTACTGTTGAGAACTCAGGGGTAAAGTAGATGTCCGGTAACAGAGCTCTTCAAAGCTTCCAGAAAAGATTTTCAAAGTTAAGTGCTTTCTTTCAAAGTTGATTTTCTTCTATTAGAAGAGGGGAAGTGCCGGAGTGAGGTCCTTCACACCACTTTGTTATTGCAAGTCTTTGAGAAAGAGCTTCCAAAAAGCTGCTGTAGAAGATGCATGGGTAGGTTGTCGTCTTTTGTACATAGCACACATCCACATTTTTTTTTTCTTCCAAGTGTGAATCTTAGAGTGAAACTGTTTTGAATAAGTGTGTTGACCATGCTATATTTAGATCTGAAAGCTTTTTCACTGAAGAATCATAGACCATTTTGTAGCTGATGTTTATCCTGTTGTTCGGGATCCTAGAAATTATCAGTGTGTATAGCCAATATATATAGTCACAGATATTGTGAAACTGAGGTTTTCACAAGCATAGGTTGACTATAGGTGCACGCACATGCAAAAGAATGAATAGCATTTTACTTAAAATGAATGTGGTGATATTCACCACAGAACAATTTATCCCCATGAGATTCTATTTTGAATTGCTCACAGGCAGACTTTAATGAGAAGTAGTATGGCATGGAATATGGCAAAAAGAACCTCATTCACTTACTCTAAGAAAGAAAGAACTTGAACCAAAGTAAAGATTTTCTTCAAAAAAGTAAGAATAACCTGAAAATTCACAGGAAATTTGAATAGGTTATATCCACTTCCCTTACTTCAGATGAGAGACTTTGGCCAAAATCCGTATAAAGTTAGCAGAATGTAACTCAGTCTTTATATAAGAAGGCATACTTTTGTAAGGATTTAAGTATTATATGTATACAGTTCTTTGAAAGCTGAAGGCTTATCATTAGGTAAGGCAACATCATGTGTTAGCTGATGTACATGATATGAACTGTACAGCAGGTACACGTCTCTCTGAAGTCCAGTGGGAATCGCGACTGCACAACCCAGCAGACAATGGCAGCGTTTCCACTGGTATCACCAGAAACAAGCCAACACCCTTTGATTGTAACTGCTACTGCATGATTCTGTTGTAACCTGGAGAATCGCTACTCTGCCACATGAAGAGACTTAAGTTTCTGAGACATCTTTCATATGTGCAGGCATGGTTTGACATGGGGCTCCTGGACTGGACTCATGTTGAGAGCATCGCACCTTGATGCCAACCTGGAGCTCTTCGGGCTTTTCCAGTTAGTTCAGCACAGTCCATGCATACAGCCTTCAGTCTCATTAAAAAGAGATTGGATTTTCTGATCTAATTTCTTTTGTGCTTTTTCTCTACTATCTGCTGACAGGAATTTGAGTCTTGGCTGTAGATCAGCTCCTGGCAGCTGATCAGCTGAATGTCCACGTTATTGAGGCCAGCTCAAAGTTAGAGGAAACACTCTCTGCGGCATTTGATATAAATCACATAAGTAGCAGAACTGCAGGGTAAGAAGTAACAGCAGTAGTTTGCCAGCTACAATGCATTTCTTCTTCCCTGTTCCTATACAGGAATTTCTGTTCTGTCAGACAAACGATGAAGAATTCGTTTGGGTTCAAAACCACCTGGCAGAATTATAGAAATGCCATACTTGCGTGCGCCTGGTCATCAAGTGCTCTTGCAGAATTCACGCAGATGCACTCAGGTAATGAACCATTGCTTTTCCTGTGTTTCCCCTCTTTTAAGGATTTGTAAGTTATAGGGGAGAGAGGAAAAAGAGCAGGAGCTTTGGAAGGAGATCTTGAGTTATCTGAGAAAACACTAGTGTTTCAGACCCAAATCTAGCATGCAGAGATTATTTGTGCGTGTTTCAGTGAACTCCAAAGCGAGAAACTTCCCATTCTGGCACTGGTGGATGAAATGTCATCATCAGGATGATGCCCGAGTTCTGTTTGCTGCACGCAGTCTTTAACTCTACCAAATCAGCTAGAATATTAGTAATAATGTTTTCAGCATCAGTCAGTAGTTGTATGCCGGTGCCATGAAAATGGCTTTTCTTCCTGTATATCTCATTATTTGCTGTTGGAACCTGAGTGTAGCCAATCAGTCCTAAAATAGCTGTAGAAACCATGCGTGATGTAGAAATCGCTTTGTCTTACTGCTGTGTTGTAGGCTGCATAGCTGAGCCTGCCCTAGCACAGAACCTGGAAACAGACTGCTGACCCATCTGGGTGACAGTCTCGACTGGCCTTTGCAGAAACCCTGCACGTGCTACCGAAAAGGCAGAGAACATTACCTGAAGAAGAAGAGAATGATTTTGCCTTGTTTGACCAACTAGCCCAAGAACAGATTACAGGCTTTTGCTGTCTGCAAGGAAGCTCATCCATCACGCCCCATTCAGGCAGTCATATATGCTCTGTGGACCTGTCCTTTTGCTACACTGAACCTTTTTCTTCACAGCTTTTCCAAAGATGCAAAGCACATAATAACAGAGCTATTACTTACTTTTGTAACTTGGTACTCCAGGCATCAGTCAGTGCTGCTTTGACTCCCTTTCTATGCTGCTCTAATTCCTTCATGCTGCGCTAAGAAGCGGGTGTGAATGAATGCGTAAGGATGCTTGTATTCTACAGTACATGGGTGAATGTGTGTCAGAAGTAGAGCAGTGTATTTATTTGGTGCAGGGGCTGATCTCTCTCTGAACTGTAATCTTTTTTTATTTTTTCTGACCCTCAGCACCTCAATTTTAAATTTGCCCTTGAAATCACATCAGATAATTTTCTGTTTCCTCTCAGTAGCCGTCTCCCAGTAATTAGAGTGATCTTGCACTGTTCTATTAATTACAGGAATTGTGATTTTTATATTCAGGGGTTAATTGATTACATCTACACGTAACATTTTCCCTTAAAATAAATTGAATTACAGTAATTAACCCTATGTCCAGGTTAACAGACAATACTGTTTGTCTCAGTAGTATTTTGGAAGTAGCATTTTGTTTTGTGTGTCTGTTGTCTTCTCACTTTGCCTTCTATTTTCTTCATAACCCTAAAGTGGGGGAATGAAGATATGAGTGGAAAATGTGTCATGTTGTCATACTGAGGTGATCATTTTTCCCGAAAAAGCATTCTTGGGGATAGGGCTCTTTCTTGTATTAACCTATCCATAAAGCTGTTAAGATTATATATGATTTAAAATTTGGGAATTTGCTGGGCATGAATCCAGGCAGAGCAGAGCTCAGAGACTGCCACTTGCAGCTAGCAATTACTAGCAAACTGCAGGAACTGGATTATTGTACGCATCATACTCGCCTCAGATGAAAAGCAAACTACATAGATTTTTCAGTCTCAGAGTCAGATTTATTTTACTCCTTTGAGGTTTCCAAAAATATCAGAAAAAAACATTAGGCTTGATTGTCCATGAAAAGTAATCATGAAAGATAAGAGATCTGTGAAATTTGCCCGGAAAGATAGAGATCGATGAAATTTGTCTTAGTTTCTGATAAAAACCCTTTCCTGTGATACTTGAGCCTTTTAAGTTTGGGTGAATGTCTATAAGTATGTAGGCAGCTTTGACTAGATGTATGTCAAAGGGAGAGAGATGTCAGAGTTAGTTCTGAAAAGTGAATATTCCCAGTTAATTTGATTGTATTCTTAACGTTCAGTTGTTTTTTTTTTTTCTGATACCCACTTATGCTTATCTGCAGGTGCTTTTGAAACTTGCCTCAGGGATTACATCTGTTTTGTGGACATTACTCATTTTTACAGTAATCTCCTTCATACTCTTCTATAAGGTATAGAAAAACCTAAGAAAATTGATTTCACAAACAAGTTAGGGATTCAAATTATAAGTACGTATCTTTGAGAACTCTTTGCTTACCTGCAGTTTTTATCTGTCAGGCATAGACATAAATTATCATGACGAATGTGTGTGATTTCCAGAGGGGAAAACCTTACCTTTCCTTTCTCCTGTACGAGTTCTGGTGCACATTAATAAAAGCTTGCCTGACTGCAATGTCTCTGCATTTTCTTGTGCTGAGCAACCTTCCCTAGAGTTTGATATTGAGATTTGGCCTAAATATTACTATTGCCATGATTAGACTACCACAGTGTGGAAGAAGGCAGTGGGCTCTCTGGAGGTTGCTGTGGAGGTAGGGCACTCTCAGGTTTAGTGTGGAATCCACAGCTGGAATAATTAATATATAAATGTTCATTGTTAGCATTTTGCAGTGTTGCAGCAGATTTCATCCACATTTGGAGGGAGAGGGGATAGTTTGATACTGTATCAAACCACTGCATGCCAAAGTTAATTGGTGCCTTTTGAAAAATACTCTGACAAAAGTTGTTGTTTCACTCAAGGTAAGTGAAGCTACGTTAATGAGTCAGTTTTCTGCATAAATGGCTTTAGGGCCAGCACTGGCCAAACTGCACGGAAGCTGAGCAATGTGCTCTGATTACTTAACAGCTGACTTAAATGTAAAAATTTGCGTTTCTCTGTTGCTTTATCACATTAAAAATTGGACACTTTCACGTCAAATAAATGGGACAAGTTTCTTGCAGAAAGCAGCTAGAGGCCGTGCGTGAAGAGACAACATCCCATTTCTTGCACTAAAAAAAACCCAGCAAAGTTAAGTTGCTTGTGATTATGTTAAGCGGCAATTAGCTGCTCTAAACACAGCAATAAGTTCTATGGGATCCTAATTTTTCTTCAGAATTAATCTGTTCCTTATATATCAATTTGATCTGTTACACAGACATAAGTGCACTGGAAATTGCAATTATCTTTCTGCTTAGAGGGTGAAGAAGGGCTGGAATCCATTTAAATATGTTCCAACAGTGAAGGGAAGCATATGCTAAGTATCTGAGGGAGTCTGACCTGAAGAGTTGTCTGAGCTGGAGAGATTGTTTTAGGATTCCCGCCTGATCCTAACGTTATGTTTACAGCAGACGTGTGGCAGCTGAGACCGTGTCTGCAGGGCTATGTCAAACTTTTAATCAGTGACAATTGGCAAGATTGCTGCGAAAATATATCAGGCTTCCTGCGTCACCTTTGTTATCTGAAAGAAAAGGAAAACAAAGGGAGGCCACGTTTCATTCCTATTAGAGCTTTGGGTCACCTGGAGCCGCATAATTTTTATTCCATCTACCAGATGAGAGAATGGAAGGTCATTTGACTCACACTGATATTTCCCAGGCAAAGTGAGGGTCGGGAAGAGTAATGGTGTTGCTGGTAGTGTATCTGTTTTCTATTAAGCCTGCTGAGATGAAACAGCAAAGTATATATTAGAGATGGTGTTCTCTCCTGTCAGAAGGCAGTGATTGCTACATTTGGCTCTTAAATCAACTGGGAATCTTGACAGAGGTTTACTGAAGGCCCACATATAATCAATAGAGCTATTTTTATCTCTTAAATGACTGAGGCTTTTAAAAATAGTAAAGACCTCTTTGTAATGACCAACCAAGCTGGTGTGTTGCTCTAGGTGGTGCGGGTGGTGAGGGAGAGGGGTTATTTGGGCATTGCCTTTGTTCCATCCTGCAGGTTTATCACCCCAAAATAAAATTGCAAATGTTTCTGGCAGTCATCCTCCAAGCACAGATGGCTTTCCTCCCGGTTTTGGCAAGCCTGATTTCAGTATAAAATTGAGCAATTATTAGAAAGTGAAATATTGCATGATATAATACCACTACTGCTACCATCAACATCGTGACAAATGGTGAGTACATTGTTTCTGTTGCTGTGTGCGAGGGTTAGTGGCACTGTGTTACCCCTTCTTCTAAAATGTGTACCTTCGCTATTCCTGTTAATGTATAAACAGAGGGACAGATCAGAGCAGATGCTTTAGCAAGGAACCGTGGCCGTTTTCTCATTTGCGTTGGCTCTAAATTTCAACGCAAATATCACTGAACAGGTGGCTGATGAAGCCCCCGTAGACTGTTTACAGTAAAGGTTACAACCAAATCGATAGGCCTGAGATGCTTCTAATTCCATCTGGGAGATGTTCATCTTCCATCTGACTGTTCCCTCTCTGAACAACAGCATCCTGTTAATGCTGCAGTCATTGGGGATGTCTCACTCAGGTCAGCAGAAGGTTTCTCCTATTTAGGCCTCCGTTTTTTCTTTACGTTTTCTTTTTGTACTGCACTGGGACAAGCAGTAATGTTGATCTCGACAAGACAGGTTGCCTGCATTAAGCATGCTGGGTTTTACCTACTGACTTGACACCTGCTACTGCCGTTCTACAGGCCGAGTCTTATCAGTTCTACCTGGGGGTTGTCCAAATCTTTTCAGCTTATCAGTTATTGAAACAGGAGGTACTGATGTTGCGCACCATAGGTGACATTATTGTGCCTGATGTATGGCCTTGCACAGTTGCAAATTATGGGGGAGGAAGCTGCTAAGGATTCACATTTACACCAACCTGAACAAAATAAGCAAGTACTCCTGAAACTCACTTGAGAAGTACCTTGCCTTTTATCTAAAGTTTTATTTTAGCCATGTATTTGTGCAGATCTTAGTGGGAGGTTCCACATGGTCTGTGTATCTGTGGTTCATAGAACTAGTAATAAGAGTTTGTATTACTCTGTTTAATGAAGATAGGTGCTGTGGCTTACTATGTAAGGCGAAATCATGCTCGCTGGTGGCTTTCCCTTGGGCCTAATCGTCACGTCTGGCATGCAGCCCACAGCAGCTGGGCAATGAGTAAGCAGTGCTGAATCCAATTAAAATGGTAGTAAAGCGTGTATAGCAGAGGGCACCCGTGTGTTCCTCTTACACTTAGGGAGTACTTCTTGATGTGCACAAAAGTTGAGAAAGAATATGCTTTACACACATAATTTATGATTGTAGTGGCACCTAGAAACCCACATCAGAGACCGAGGATCCAGTTACTAGAAGCTGGAGACCCAGCAAAAGGAGATGCAGCACCAGAGAGCTTATAATCAATAGGGAAATAGAGTCAACAGGACTGTAGGAGAAGTGGGGGCATCGCTTGGGCGTTGCCCCCACCCTCTGTTGTCCCCTTGTCCATTCTCCACCCCCGCGCCAACAGTTAGGGGAGACCCCTGGTCACTGGGTAAATTGAAGGAGTGCAAGCGGTTGCCCTGATGCGTTCACACACCAGCCTCTGCTGTAGGGGCCAGATACCTGGAGTGCTAAAGTGCTTTTTTGGCTGCATTAAATGAATGGCCAGCTGTAAAGACAACAGGAACGGGACAGGAGAGGGCAAGATGAATGATGGCTGCACGGTGGGTCACAAAAAGATGTTGGAGGCTGGTAGCGATGGTGGGCCCAGAGCTGGCATAAGTCTCTGTGGCCACCTGCACCACCATTCAGGTGACTGAGCAGCAACTGTTAGAGAGAAAAGAGAAAAAAAAAAAAAAAAAAAAAAAGAGCTGACCATCCCAGACATCGTCTTGCCACGTGCCAATTCAGTTGTAACGTCTGGCACTCCATGCTGCGTCTTGCTGATAGCCACTTGCGCCTCCCGTCTTTTTAACTCCCCGAGCACCTACTGAGCTTCTGTTCGTTCACATCTGTCTGATCCCCTCGGCACCGTTGGGCCCAGGCATTTTGCGTGATCCCTTTTGCTGCCAGGTGTGGCCAGGCAGGGTGGTTGTGCAGCAGTTAGCCCGCCACCCAAGCAGGCACAGACAAAGGATACTCTCCTGAACAGCTCCACTGCGCCCACCTAACTTTCCTCTTTTTCTGGAAGCTGCAGCCTGCAGGTTGTATTCCTGTCTTTTTTTGTTACATTATTCCTAATTGCTTTCTCTGAATTTCATAGAACTGTGTCTTTCACTTTCTAGGAACTGTGAATTTAAAGGGGTAAATAGTATTAACAATAGCGTCTTCCACTCAGAGATTTCCACGGGTTTAGCCAAAGGAGGGAAAAGATGCTTGCCGGCGTCGCATGCTAAATCTGCACCGTCGCCGTGAATAGAATTCAAGGTGGCCAACTGGTTTCCACGCTCTGCCTTCCCCAGGACAAAGCATGTGCTGGTAGATCGATGTATGTTTGTTTATATATTGATAGGTAGATCTCGCTATTTAAGTGTCTTTCAATGATACATTAACATGGGACTTGGGTTTCTTGGATGCTCTTAGAACGCTTACTACAAGAGCGTCTCAGATCTTTTCATTACCTCTGTTACACGACTCACTTTTTTTTTCCCCCTCCTTGTTTATGGTCTTTTCATTTTTGCCAGGGTAAGAAATGCTGAATGTGAGGAGAAGGGCTATTTCCTGAATATTTCCGGGGTCAGTTCACAGACTGTTACTTTTTCTTGTCATGCATTTTTCCTTATGCAGTAGTTCAAATTTATCAGGCTGAAATTTTTAGTTTCCTCGTTCTGTGGTTAAATACTATTCCTTCTTAATAGACATGCAGGCTTTTTGAAGAAAGTTAGATTGTTTCTACATTTTTGTAGAAACAAAATTTTTTTTTTTCATTAATACAGCCATGGGTTTTTACGGCCGTTAAATTTTCTCATCTTGCTTCATGCCTAACACAGACCAGTAAATTTTGTCCAGTAATTCTCTCATTAAGCTTAATAGTTTGTGGATCGAAGCGCAGCTGTTGTGTATGGACATGTCCCATCATTATTTAAATAAAGTTTGTAATAATTATGAATGAAACAAGATCCATCCATTACTGATCTGGCTTACTGTGCCATGGGGAAACTTTGACATGGTTATATACTTTGATTTTTCTGGGAATTAAACTGGGTTTAGCTGGCTGTACAGTGAGGCTAAAGCAGCTGGATGGGACGTTTTTTAACATGGAAGAATATCTTTCCTAACAGCTATTTATAGATGTGTCTATGCAGCCATTGCTGTTGAATGTGTTCTCAAGATTAAATCTGGCCTTACACTTTTATAGCATTTACCAGGAAATTAGCACTTCCCTTTACGATTTTCCATGTAGTATGTATAACCTTGCCAGAACTTACAAGCTCCAGACACAATAGGCCGGTTACTAGAATATTGTGGCAGTAGCCGTGTGAGCATTTTCTTAGCCAACAAGCTATTCTGTACATGCATTTCCACCCAGACTGTTATTCATTGAACACTGAAAAGATCAGATAGCAAAAAGCAGAGCTCATCATGGTGGCTTCTTGTTGTCTCAGGTAAGGGTGGACTCTAGAAACCATAGTGTTGGTTCAGAAAAATCAGACCTTTCTCTTTGACTTGGAAACCATATCGGGATGGTCATTACTATCTTAATTTCAGAAACTCCTCCATGCCAGTAGCATAATTTTTACTAAATCAAACACCACTGTGGTGTGTGGGGGTGTGTATGTGTACGTATGGAGGCTTTGAGTAATACTAATAGCAACTACATTGTGCTGGTATGCAAACATCCTACTCAGTTATTGATTGCCTTTTGTGCTGGGCTGCACAAATAGAACAGAGCACCAAGGTATCTTGCATCAAGTTATATTTGCATTGTCTCGGGAATGCAAGAGGCAGATTTGTTGGTTTTTTGAGACTTGGAAGAAATCTTATTACTCCGTAAAGTCTGTGGCTAAAAGTCATTGCAGTAGACACAGGTTATAAAACCTGCTCTAACACATTTGCAGTGCTGTATTCCAAGCGTCTACTAGTAAAAGAACCCCACCAAAAAACACGCCTCTTGTCATCACTCATGTCCTTTACAGGAGCAGTGAGCCCGTTTGGAACGGGAAGAGCTGACGTTCTTAGAGCCAGTTCTCTCTCAACTTGAATAGCTTAATGCAATCCAGATTGGACTTGCATGGTTTACAATGACTGAAGCTCTGTCCCATAATGTTTATAAGACTATTATTTGGAGATGGTACCTGTACTCGCTCAGCATCACTATCTATCCACTTGTGCTTCATCAAACACTGCATTTAGAAGCACTTTTGATTAGGAAGTAGTTTCAGCACAATTGCACACTTGCATCACTCCCAGGAGCCCAACCGGAGTCGAGAATTTGCTGAAAAGGAAGTTTGTGCTAAAAATAAGTGCGACCTTGTAGAATCAGTGCCTTTCTGAAATTCCACTGAAACAAGACAGATCCTTCCACTGTTATAAGGACTGCAGAACTCACGTTATGTTTGGTGATTACCTCCTGGTGAAAAGCTACCTTTGGATGCAACTTGTGTCCTACTCTCTCTTACTTTATTGGCACCGGCATTGATACAGATGCACAGTCAGCTTGAAACACTTACAGATCAAAATAGGCATGTTTTGCATTTATTTTGTATGAATTCCAACAATTGTGTTGGTACTAGAGCAACGGAGAGTTAGGCTTTTTTCTCTCTTCCCTCCCTTCCTTTCCCAGAAAATATCCTGAAGACTGACAGAGTTCCATATACCTAAAAACCTTTGTACTATTAATCTGTTAGAAGGCAATGTGAGAGTACATTTGTTGGTTAATTCTTTTCAGGTAAAAGAAGAAAGATCTGGTCTGATAATGTGTCCATAAAATGATAGAGCAAACATGTTGGATGTTGCTAATTCTCCTGGAGGCTGTCTCCTGTATATATTTACGTACTGTTATACAGGTCTGAATTAGAAGAGTGTGATGGTACAGAATCGCCTACCAGAAAAGTTTTTAAAGCTCTGTAGTGGAGTGGTTGAGATTTATCTGCAGTACCTTAATGCTTTCCTTGTAGTGTACACACATTGTTAAGATAGCAGATGATGTGCTGCTAGGGAGTAACAGAAAGCAGCTATTCTTCTGCTCCAGAGTCTCACTGTGAGCCGAGTTTAGTTTGAGTAGTCAGCCTGCAGACCGATACAGTGGATGGATAAGGTTTACATGGAAGAATTGGATTGCTTGATAAGTTTCTTCCTATTAAACTGCCACTTCTCATCTGTATTTCAGAGAAGAATTTTGCATTGGATGGTAGTAATTGCAAGAGGGAGAGAATCGAAATCTGTTTGTGTATTAAGAGAAGATACTTTGTTACTTATAAAAAGATAGATAAAAAAGATAGATATAGATCTTATCTTTAATTCAAACCCTTTGAGGGAAACTGGGTTTCCAAGTATTACACTTACTTCTGCTGTTTATTTCTACTTTGGGCGTTCCTAAGGGCCCTAAATGAGGTTCAGCTGGGCACAGAAATAGAACGAAACAGTTCCTGCCCTAGAGAGCTCACAGTGAAGACAACATTTAAGAGGTGATTAAAGAGACAAATAGAGAAAACAGATAAAGAAAGTGTCTGCAGGCAGGCACAGCTGTGTCAGTGGTCCTATGCTGCTATCAGCCTAACCAGTGCTAGATGGAAACACTTCTGGTGCTTGTATGTGCTATCTTCCAGGATTCATTCTCACATAAGATGTAATAGACAGACAGTTTCTGTATTGTACTATATTGTTCTTGCTGTTTTATCTTTGACATGCTTCTGACATTGCTTAGTTAAGGGGTCAGTCAGTGCCTCATATTAAATTTTATTTTTTCTGGACTCAGGCTTTGATTAATGAAAACAGAGAGTCAGCCAAGTTTCCAATTTGTGTGTTTGAATAATAATAAGCAAGCATGGAGTGTAATAAATCATTAGTCCTTATGAACTGTATTGCCCTACAACGAAGTCTCTATTCCAGTCCGTTATCAGAGCTGAAATTTTATTTTAAAACAAATATCCAATAAGGCAAATTAATTATTGTGGCATCTTTAATAGGATAAATGCTGAGGAATCAGCTGTGTCTGTGAAACTGCAAGTCAAAATGCAACACTCAAGACTTGTTAATACTGTTTTTTGGTATAGAGAAAGGAGATTTAGGTGTCTAATATTAAATGGTGTTGCAGAAGGGCAAGTTAGCACTTTGTCTGCCAAATTAAGTTTCAAAGACTATGTAGGTTATGAAGTTTGACTTTCTGCCCATAAATCTTGAATGATTGACAGACTACTGTAAAATAGCTTTGTTCAAAAAGAATCTTTGGCAGGTGGCATCAAAGGTTTGAAACTCTGGAAGGGATGAAAAGAAAACCTCACTTTTACACTGGTTTTCCCTGCAGATCAGCTCCTGTATGAAATTTGCCTGGGAATTATGAGCTATTTACTGTATTATATGCTATTTTCTTTCACGGTATCCAAAGGCTCCTGTGGTTCTTTTTATCTTGAAGATTTAGGGTTTTGGTTTTTTTTTTTTTTTGGTACATGAAATGTGAATGAGTGAATGCATGAATAGAACACAGGGAAGAAAAATCGTGTTTTTAGACAGTTCTGTTCACCCTTATTTTATCCCAAGTTGGAGTATTAGTTTTATGGCACCTAAATTTATGGGTACATATTTTTACGGTAAAGCCCACTGACATGTTCTGCATGCTCTATCAAGCTCTCTGTGTTTCTTCACTTGATTCATAGCTCTGCGGGGTATGAATCAGTCCTGTAGTATAACCCTTAATCTCTTTTTAACATGAATAATGTAGTGTATTTTTTATTTATGGTGTATGTCATCATCTAATTATGTCAACCTAGCCAAAGAAATGGCAGACTAAATATTTGCTGAAAACCTCTTGTCAGCTGTCGATCAGCGCAGAAGACAAAGTTTCTTTATTGTGCACAAGCAGCTGAGACGGAAAATTCTCAGTAGCACACAAATATTGAAGTCTGTCCTCAACCAAGACATGGCACTGCTGGAGCATGGACTAAAGAAGAAAGGGCCTGGCAGGGCAATTCCTGCTTAGAAGTACAACGTACCTCTTTGATTACAGGGAGAGGTTTGAGAAGAAGGAACGATCCCTTTGTTTTCCATTGTCTCCTTTAGTTTTTCTGTATGCGTTGGTTGAAGCTGAATCGATAAGAAGCCCTTATGCTCTTGTTTGTCTTCTACAGGGTGAAGTGCAGAAGTAACGTCTCCCAGCTGAACTACTATGAGGTCAGAAGCCTTGCTGCTATATTTCACACTGCTACACTTTGCTGGGGCTGCTTTCCCAGAAGATTCTGAGCCAATCAGTATTTCGCATGGCAACTGTAAGTATAAGACTCCAGAGGTCTTCATTTCCTTGGTACTGATCAGCAGACTCCCCATTAACAGTATTGTATTACAGTTGCAATGAATAAAGTTGTTTTTCCTGGTCTCTCCCAGGTCAGGTAATTTATATTCTCCAATATTAGTAGAAAAGCTAGACTTTCTCACATTCGCTTATGATTACTGGGTGGTGAGCTGTTTGCTCCTCAAAAACGGGAGCCTTTCTCCTCCTCAGACAGACACTTCAATAGCATAATCAAACCCAATTTCTTGTTTTATCTAGCAGCAAATGAGGGAAGCTTTTTTTTTTTTTTCTTTCCCTCATGATCAAAGGGTTCCTCACCTGCATTGTGAAAACAACGTTCTGGATAACCAGCCAAGCACCTCAGAGTATCAAGTGTAGTACACTAATGAAACTAAGCTGTGAAAACATAATTCATTGATCTAACACAAATAACCAAACTTATTTCTTCAAGCTCTGATGAATTCCACTGTAGCATTTGGCGTTTTTGCCTAGAAAGCTTGCTGGAAATTTTGATTTAAAAAAAGGCAAGAAAAAGGATCTTTTGTAACAGAATCTCTCTTCTTTCTTACTAGTAGCAATTGGCAGACTCTCGATATCTAGGGTAACAGACAGCTGCAAGTCAGTAGTGAGATTTAGTAGATAAACAGGTGGAGAGCTTTCTTAGCATCTGACCCGGCAAAACAGGCTTAGCATAAGTGATTCTTCCTCATTTACCACAGCTCAATTATGATTACTCCCAAAAAAAAGTCTTCTGAAGTTCCAAGGGTTCAGATATTTAAAAGGAAGCACTTGGGTCTGTAAAAGTGTGCTAATGAGTGGTGAATCGTCAGTGGGTTGGTAGGTTTGTCTTAACATCTTTCTTTGGATCAGCAGTTTGATTTTGAAGTGGATCTCCTGATGGTCCTTGCTTACTGTGCCTTGGGGTAGTCGTGGGGCATGTAAACTAGACCTTTTTGGATAACACTAAACTGAAAGGCAGACTCCAGCAGCACGCTTAGTGTGTTCCGACTGCTGATAGGCATCCAGTCCGTGGGACGAGGCTAGAGCTGCTCCGAAGTAAACCCCTTTCAGCACCAACTTTTTACCCTCCAGTCAGGTGATGCTAATCACCCTTGCTAATGTAGATTTAAGCAGTCTTGATCCTTTTGGAGAAATGGAAGCATGGGATAACTTCTTTGTCTCCATAACAGGGTGCTGAAGTCTGCACAAATGTACAGGCTTACTCATGTAAGATCAGCGAGTTTTAAAGGGGACAGTATTGAACAGAGGAGAGCTTGAAAGTTAAAACTTGGCATTCGCATGTAAATCTTGATCAGAAGGATTAAGCTTCTGAACACAAATCCTGGCTGAATTTTGCTAATTTGTTTCTCTAAAAACACTCAGCATCTATTTTACAGGGAGGTTACTGTTTCTACCCAGTGCTATCGCCAGGCTTAATGACACACGGTCGTCTCAAGTGCTTTGCCCAAGCCACGCTATGAATCAGTAGTTTAACCGAGCTTAACAGGGAGAATGCTTTTAGAGGACAGTAACTGAAAACGTTGAAGCAATCTCTGAGTTTTTGAAGAAACAGACTCCTTCAAGGTAGCTCCATGTTTCTGGGAAAACATATTGGTGGGAAAAGGCAGAGGCATGGCTAGATGCTAGTCAACTCTGTGTAATACACACAGCAGGTTTTGCATTTATGCTGCTGCTTATCAGAGATGTATGCTCCTCCTATCTTTCAATTGTCTTTTTGTTTACTTAGCTTGCTCCCTAGTTTGTGCATCTAGGTGTCACTATCGTGTATACGTACTTAACAGCAAGGTGGCTCCTAGACAGACTATTCACTCTTTTTGTAGACAGTACACACAGATCCTGAGGAGCACCAGCACACCTTGGGTATGGTGAGGTCTCACCAAGTAAACCATGCGAAAAAGCAAATAAATGCTCCTGCTGACTGATAGGGAGGAAAAAGCTCGCTTGTTGATAGCATGAACTCAATACAGGGCTTCCAGTTAGAATTGTTGTCCAGTTGCCAAAAGAGCTGCAGTATCAGACTGGTTGCCAAAATAATATTCAGTGACTTTCATTTTATAAAATTCAAGTAATGGTTACCCACAGTTTCTCAGGAATCCCCACAGCTGCCCTACAATGGTAGCCTGATTCTGTAGGAAACCCATGGAGCTGGCTGTTTATGCTGAGCAGAGCCAGGGCTTTTGCTCTAACCACCACCAATCTAGTCCTGGTGGTGATTGATGGGCTGCTGTAAAGCAGCTTTGTCCCACTAGATGCACTTTGGCAGCCGGCAGCCAGAATTTAAACTCTGCAAGCGGTGAAAGAAAAACTGTGAGAAAGTGTTGAGTACCTGTATGCCACGAGCTCCAGAGCAGCTTTAAGTTCTAAAAAGTCCCAGTTTTCATTTTCTAAAAAGGTAATGACTTTCTCCTTTGCAACTGCAAACAGAGGCTATAACCCTGAAGAGCTGTTCAGCCCTCTGTGCTAGTACCTTCATGCACCACGCTGTGTTGCTGGGGGAGAAAAGGAACTGTAGTTTTGGCACTGGGATGCTCCATGTTAACATGGTTTCACCTTGTGATTCTGTTTTGTCTTTTGCTTCTTCTCTGTGAACCGTTTTTTCCTTCCACAGATACAAAACAGTATCCGGTGTTTGTGGGTCACAAGCCGGGACGGAACGCCACGCAGAGGCACAGGCTGGACATCCAGCTGATAATGATCATGAACAGAACTCTCTACGTTGCTGCTAGGTCAGTAACCCCCCGCTTCCTCGCTCCCTCCTTGCTCTTTTCAGAGTGAGAAGGAGGAAAAATGGGATATTCCGAGTTTGGCTCGGGCCAGACATTTTATTTCTGCTTTTTCTCACCTTTGTAGCCTGTTAATAAGACATATTAGAAACCTTGTTAGTCAGTGAACTAAGGCTCAGTCTTGCCAGGTACTGAGCTATTCCTTTAAGGGTTGGGTACCTCCACCTCCCTTTGAATCCAGGGAGAGGAGGTTGCCAAAGGAATTGTTCAGCACTATCGCAGAGAGAGTTCATCCTCATTATCTCCTTAAAGGAGCCTGTAATTCTGTTTGCGCACACAATTAATTACATATTTTAGAGAATGATTCTGCTGATGCACAAATGCTTGTTTGAATAAGAGTTGTTAAACTTCAGTGTTGCTGTTTTAGGCACATTTTTAATATCATAAAACAAAAAAGAGAAAAACATGTTGGCTGCTGTTCTTTTGATGTACTCAGCAAGGTTAATTGAATTTGGTGTCTGGATTTTTTTTGGAGAGCTGTACTCTGCAGATACAAACACATGCCTTTATGTAAAAATTGCATATAGAGCCAGCCATTTATTTTGTGTAGCTCAACATAGCTTCAACTATCAGCTTCAGTGGAGCTATACCGATGTATACAGCTGCCAGCTGACACAGATCAGACATTAACACTTCCTCTCCCTACCTGTTCTTACCAGAGAGAGGCATTTGACATCTCGGAGTGGGAATTACCTGATGGGCACAGGATAAATGCACTAAGGGCTCAGATTAGTGAGAGCAGGTAGTGCAGCTCAGGAGCTCTTGGGCCCAGATCCTGTCTGGGACCTCCCTACAAGCTGTCCCTCCAGTAGCAGCCTATTTCCTACCTGCTTTCTGCTCCTTCTGCTGCCGAGAAATACCCCCTTCTGCGCGTGCCACAGAGAGCCAGGCTGTTGCTGCAGATGGGAGGAGTGGCGGGTGGAATGGCCAGGGAACAGCTGCCGAACGGGCAGCCGCTTGCCCAACGGCAGCTACCGGCCCTGTCCTCAAAGCCCTCAGCAGCCTCCAGGAGCTGCCAGGCTTTCTTCTCAAACAGTTACTCCCTGTCTTCTGGGTGTATCCCTGCAGCGAGGATCTTGCCTGTTGACCTTCACTTGGCATGAAGTAATTGGCTGCTTTCACCAGCAGAATCACTGAGTTTTCTAAATACCACCAATTTCTTTTTTCCTATTTTCAATACTGCTTTTTCCTGACCAAGTCATCACACTGCCTCTTGCACGTGCGCTCCCAAGTAGCGTAAGCCGTACTTCTTTGACATGCACAGCTTCCAGGCGCAGAAGGCACCAAAAGCTCATGTCAGCTCTAGTATTCTGCAGTGCAAAGCATACTCTCAGGAAATGACTAGCCACCTGGGCCAGTCCCTAGTTTTCCCTTTGTGTCAGGTCTTGGCAAAGAGTGTATAGACCAAATAATACATGGTTATGCAACACGGGACTGCGTTTTCTTTTCTTCCGTGAGATGTTTGGATTCATGTTGTGAATATTTTTGTTGGCCAGGCCACTACCAGACATCCAGGCCCTCTGCATCTTCTTCCTTCTTCAGGGAACTGTTGCAGAGTTGGTTCTAGGGTACGAAGAATGGACAGTCCCACAGGGAAGCCTCTCTAAGCTTTGCCTCAGCTCAGTGCTTAATATTTTTGCTGCATTTAGTGTGATAATGAGCAAAGGGTGGGAGTGGAGTGGTTTGAAAGGTGGTAGCAGGATTTCCTTCTTTTCATGGCTGAGTTCCCCTTGCTTTCCTTATTTGTTTTCTTTTAAATTAGCAAATTATTTGCAGTGAGAAGGTGGTAAATCCATTTTGTGGACTTTGCACTGTTGTACTTATAGCTTGTTCCCAGACTGAAAGACTGACGCAATTACAGTGTTGCAGTGCCCAAGCAATTGACTCTACAACAGGAAAAGCCTGCTGAACATTTTGGGATATGCAGCTACTGTGTATACAAGTTATATGAAGAATGTTGATTTGGGGGAAGAATGTGTATATTAGTGTGTGCATATACATTCTAGCCTAATATATAATTATGCACATGTTTAAAATAATGTCTTATAATAAGAGAGGGCGTAGATACTCCTAGGAGCTAGTGACCTGCAAAAAAGAACAAAGACCTCATCTGTTCTGTTCTTACTCAAGCACAAGAAATCTTCTTACACTTTTTTCCTTCAGTAACTCAAAAACCCTGAAGCATATTCTTTTCCCCCTCCACATGTTATTGGAATCCCTGCTGGGCTGAGAAGACTGTGTGATATAAGTTAAAATTCAAAGGTCATTTTTTATCTTCGCGTGATAAACTCCAAAAAATGAGTCATCTTTTGATAATTAGTGTGAATGAAAGTTTATAGCTATAACACTGCATCTCCTTTAGTGGTGGTAATAAACCTAGAGACTGAAGCAAATGTGAACACAATCAAAGGTGTTTCTGCAAGAGCTTTGTAACAAGATTAATTGAAAACTGTAGTTAGCAGAAATCCCTTAGCTACCATATCAGATGTTGCTTTCATGCTGTTTTTTTAGGTATCTAAATACAGTGATGCTAAGTTTGCATGTGTACCCAATTATCTGAAAAGCAATGAAAACAAATGATTAAATATTGAGAGTTTTTGATTTGAGGTTGTTGGATGGCGCTTTTTTTTTCTTTTTGTTTGTTTGTTTGTTTGTTTTTTAGAAATTCCAGTACCCAGTGTTTGTTTTGCAGTCAGTTTCCGTGGGGAAAACAGGGCAAACTCAGATTTCAGAACCTCTAACAACTTATTACTGAGTGACTGGCATTGAACACAATTTCTTTGTCTGTCAGGTGCCTCTTTTGGCATGCATACTGGCTATTATCAAATAAAATCTGGTTCATATGGAAGGGCTTCAGTTCATGTTACAGGACAGAGATAGTCAACCAATGTAAACTAACTCAAGTGAAGCCCATGAAGCCACATTGCTCTGCAATTAGAATATCTGTCTTCTAGTCCATAAAGAAGTAACTGTTTTCTTTTTTCTCCTTGGAAGGGGCTCTATCTGTCTGACTCTTTCTCTCTCTCATGCATACACCCTTTTCGAAGTTCCCTGTGTCTCCTCCTCCCATTGTATTGTGTGGTGGCTGCTTTTGTTCACATTATCTGTTACCTCTCATATGTATGTACAAAATGGTTTATTGAGCCCCTGAAGCATCAGAACGATTCCCTCCTCTTTTGCAGTTACACATTTCCAGACGTTGCACAGAGTGGCCAAGGGTCATGCACAGCCGGTGGCATTATTTAAATTCCCTTCCTCCACAAGATTATGCCATGGCAACAAAATTCAGTTCTGCTGACTGGAGGTGGGAAAAACGGAAGCCCTCGGATTAAGTCAATTTGTGTTAGAATAACTTAATTAGCAGCGAGCTGTACACATACCGCAGCTAGTGGATAGTAGGAGTTAGGCAGTAGTGGGAAAAGGAGGGCAAGGACAATCCCTTATTGTTTGTAGTTAGAGAACCTTCCCCAGAATTTGACAGCTCTCTCACTTTCCGCTGACGTTGTCAGCAACTATATTTTAAATATGGCATGAGAAAATGATACATAGTTTGCCAGATACAAACCCTCTGTAAGATGACCCAGTAACGTAGCATCTGAATTTTCTTTGAATTGTTTGCTAAACCATAAAGCAAGTCCCCCCCCCAAAAAAAAACAAACCCAACTGCTGCAGACCAAGATTGGTAAGTAAAATTAAGAGCTGTGCTTGTAGGGGGTTTTTAGAGGCCTTGCAGCGCCTCATTTTTTTATACAGTAGGACCAAAGGAAACAAAGAATGATGTACATAGAAAGGAAATTGTGCACTAATCTACGAGGCTGATATGCTAATAAGTAATCTTATTCCAGCATTGACCCTGACCATTGCTCTGCCAATAAAGTCAGGCAAATAATAAACTGAAGCATTAAACCTGCCTTGTCAGTAAATGACAGTTTGTGCAGAGATTGGAGGGAAAAAAAAAACCCCACAGCTCCTCATTCTGGCATCTTAACAAAGCAAACTGCCTCAAGTGCCATAGAAGACGGTAGATTTTTAAAAGCCAGTTCCCAGTAACAATGCTGCCCCTTTTCTCCACGTGAGAAAAGTGTTGCTTATTTTTCTTATAGCAGAGTGTTTTGTGTCTGCTTTAGACTAGCGCTGTTTCCCCCAAACCTGATAAAATGAAGCTAATCTTGACAGCAGAGATTTCTGAAATGGAAACAGCCTGTATCCTACTTTTCAGCAGACTCCTGTGGAGACCCCTTCAGTGCTGTGGATCATTCTCCAGCTGCACAGCTTCCTGCATTTTGAAAAAAGTCAATGTTATTGCAAGGAAAAATGAGATGCTCAATGTTGTTCCTCGCCTCCTTCCCAGTTTGGTGTGGCTGTTGCTATAGTTCTGTGGGTTGGTGGGGTTTTTTTGAATTTTAGGCTCCAGACAAAAATGTCCTTGTTCTCAGCTTACATAGAGGAGAACATTTTAAAATATCTCTTCACCTGAGCAGCTGAGTCTATTTCCTCTTTCCAAGGAGAGATTGGCAGCTAATTGTAGAGAGAGCCAGGTTCTCAGGAAAACAAGAAGGTAAATGCAAGCAAGAAGCATAAACTTTTTTCAGAGGAATGTTTTGCAGTTTAATTTGGCCATAGTTGTGTGAGGAGAAGAATGATTCCTGGGAACAGTTTTGTGATTGTCAACCTTTTCCCTTCCATATTGTCAATCAGATTATCACAGCTGAGGTTAGAGGCATAATTATTAAAAATAAAAGAGGAGGGAAGAAGAAAAAAGCATTAACCTCTTCTTAACCCTGAATGGCTAAATGTGGCATGGTGACTACTATCCCAGGAAGCTGGCAAAGGTTATCTGAGGAGGATTGCAGCTGATTTCAGGATACGCAAAAACATCTGCACGCTAGACCATAGCATCTAGTGTAAGACCTATAGAGCAGACGTGATAAGGGGCTCATCTCCTTTCCAAAATCTCGCTTGTTCAAATAGTCACTTTCGAGAAGGAATCTTGTTTGGAAGTTTTGTAGAATTTCTTCTTCTTTTTTTTTTCTCCTTAAAGGGAAGGAAGATAGTTTATATATGGAAGTGCTTTACTGGGAAAAGCAGGCAATGCTGTCAGTACTGTTCCCTAGTAAAACCTGTGGTCTTTTTTGAATGGATTATGGATTATCTTGTGATAGGTAGCTCTCTTCATAGACAGTGAACTGACTACTCCGTTTGACTTTGCATTTGTTTGCCTTTTTTTACAGGGACCATATTTATACTGTTGATATGGACACATCACATACAGAAGAAATTTATTTTAGCAAAGTAAGTAGCTTTTATCATCATCCAGAAACCAAGGACACTAGAACAAGCTTCAAATAAATAGGAAGATGACATTGTTTCAAACAACTTGCCAGCGCTGCTGTAAAAACTGTAATAATCAAGTAAGATGGCATTGCTAATCATATTTGGGGAAAGCTAGAATAGCAGTCATGTCCTCTGTGAATTTCTGATAAGTGATTTAGCTGGGCTGATAAGCAATCCATACTGAAATGCAGTGAGGTCCCTGGTGGAGCATCCATCAAACGTCTATTCATTTATACTCTGCAGCTTTCCGTAACTGCTGTACTATCCCAATTAAGTATACTGAAACTTTCATCATAAAAAGCAAATGTTATTTACATATTTTCATGCACACAGATTTTATTCACTGATGCCAGTACTCACTCAATAAAATCTTATTTGGCATCAATTTGTAGATGTATTCACATTATCTCCATGGGAAGTTACATCCAAACTAAGAGCAGCTTTGCCTGCATGGCCGTATTGAACATTAACATACACATAACTAGAAGTAGCCTCCCTTCAGCTCCTTTGCATTGCATGCGCATTGTGTAATATGTGGCAAACACAGCCTTGGTCCTTTGGAAGATCGCATGAATTTGGCCACCGGATGGATTGCACTGCAGGAGGGAAGAGTGTTTATTATTAACATTCAGTGATGCTGAAGATGAGCTTATGCCTTGTAACTCTTCAGAAAAATGAGGTCACAGGCTTGTAATGGAAAGAATAGTGTTGTTACGTTCATGGTAAATGTTTAAGCTAAGAGACCTTAGTGAATGCGTATTGTCTCAGTTTACTGATGGGAAACGCTGTCAGGATTAAAATCATGGTTATCATGTCAAAGGTGTTACTACCTTAGACAACAGGTTTTTAGATCAGGTTTTATTATAATTAATCAGCCTGTGACATTTGACCACTTCTGAAACTTACCGCGAATTTCATGACTTCATAAAAGGGCTGTTTCCAAAATGCGGTGGAGACTCGGACAAAAATCCAGGCTGGGATTTACCTATGAGCGTTCCAGAGGAACAACGTTAGCAGATGAAAACTGGAGTATTTTGATAGGTAGAGGGTTCTCTGAGCCTGTTAGCTGATGTGAAGTGATAAGAATTACCTGAATTTGATTAGTTTGCTCATCTAAAATGTCCCCTGCAGAATGCATATTCCAGTAGGATAATGACAGGGTTTGTAGTCCATAAGTGTTTATTCTGATTTGCAAAACAAATTAAAAGAAGAGAGAATGCAGTACTTATAAGAAACGTGCATATATTTTTTTCAGTTGGCCTATTGCTAAATTCAGTTGTTTGCAGGCTTCAAAAAATGAGATCAGTTTCTAGTTTAATGAATAGATAGCAACACAAAATTAAATGACTGTTCTGCATCGCTGATCTTTCATTGTTATGGTGAATTAATCATGGAGAAAGGGTGCAGAAAGCTTTCAATAAGTATATGTTCAGCAGCTAGTCTTCCCCGGGGACTTTTACTTTTGAAATCAAATGCAACAACCTCTGGGCTCTAATTGATTTCTTTCTTGATCCTTGCAGAAATTGACATGGAAATCTAGACAAGCTGATGTAGACACATGCAGAATGAAGGGAAAACATAAGGTTGGCAATTTTCATTTCTCCTGCATCTGCCACTTTAGTTTAGTTGTTTGACCGTTATCTCAGGCCACTGTCTGTGATGTGGAATGGATCATGCCGTTCACTTCTTTGCTAGTAACTGCTTTATCCGTCAACTTATTGAAGGCTTTAATTTGCAAAAATGGTTCACTTTTAATGTGATAAAACATTATGACAGGAGCCACAGCAACATCCCGAAACACTGAGTGCGCTGGGGATTTTGGACATAGTGCTAGGTATACTGAATTGGTTTAACGTTGCTTCAACGGCTAAGTGCTGCAGTCCATCCTCCCCTGGGAATTTACAGAGAAATGTATATAAAGCATCAGAAAGTATGAGTGTTTGCAGGTGTAGAAAGATTTGAGTTTGATCAGACACCAGTTTTCCCCGAGTGTAAACTATGACTAACGTAAGTGGGGTCAGAATTAGGTTTTAGACTCTTTGTACCTGCTCCCCCTTCCAGTTATATCAATGCATTACGTTAGCTTAACTGGTGATACTACTCTTACAGCAACATAGATGAGAAGAAAATCAGGACTTTGCTCTTGAAGAAAGCAGCAGCATTCAAAAATAATTAATCTATGTGAACAACAGCAAAATCTGAGCTATATTATGAATATCATATCCTCAGTCCTTTGCAACCATTTTTTAAACCAATAGAATGGAAATTGATTGTATTTTTGTCAGTGTCAATTAAAACACAGTTGAAATAAAGCCTAGAATATCACAGTGGCTACCAGCTAATTTCATTTTAGACCTGATGAAAGATCATAGCATAAAAATTAAGGCAGACACCCAGAATGCAGTAGCTGAAATACTTTTTATTATTTTTCTTCAGGATGAATGTCATAATTTTATTAAGGTTCTCCTAAAAAGAAATGAGGATACATTGTTTATCTGTGGAACAAATGCCTTCAACCCTTCCTGCAGGAACTACAAGGTATGTGATCTGTCTATGGGATTTCATTTATGCCCTTTCTTTCTTTTGGATTTATTGTGATTATGCTGGGAACAGCATGAGATGTGTCATTCAACAGTGCATCATTCAATTCTGTAGCGTTTGTCCTGGTTTCTTTCAATGCTGCAGAACTCCGTGTTGATTGGTTTTCTGAGGGTTGCTCAGATTGGTTACCTACTTCTTTGCAACTCCTCCATATCGCAGTGTATTGGCACTTTGCATTGCCCCCTCCATAGTTGCAAAGTTCCCCAGATCCCTACATGGATGTGGTGTTGCTTCTCAGAATGTCCCTAAATTTGTCACTGACACCACATTAAGACATAGGTGGATGCTGAGGATTATTACTGGGATGATTCATTTTAAATGTCTCCATTGTATTGATCTCAACTGCAAAGCCAGTTCTGAAGACACTTAAGGACTTTGCACAGTAAAACCCAGAACGATCAGTGTTTGGGACCCAGCAGAGAGGGAACCTACGAAGATCCTATGGTATTGCATGCTGTAAAAATGGTCGACAGCAGATCTCCGCAGGGAAAGACAGAGCAGGAAGGAGAAATGGATGTATCCCTCACCAATTGGGGCTCTACAAAGCCAAAACGTTATCTAGAGCATTGTAGAAAACTTTATTGGTCCGTGGATGGATACTGGCCATTAATTCACTAACCCTGATTTCTTCCTTAGACCTAGTGTGTCAACTGCATCTGCCTATTAACAGAGCCCAATTATTCAACTATTTTCCATTTCCTCAGGCTTGCACCCATGTAATCTGACATAACCCCATCAATGGATGTTTTTCGAGTAGCTTTGAAATTAATTGAGGTAGGGCGTTGATCTCCAGACTGCTTTTCCAGATTCTGCTGTGTCCCAAAAGTCATTTCTCATTCTTCTTCAGGTAGAAGAAAATTCATGCTGCTTCTAATGAAGTCATGGCACATTCTCATTGACTCAGAGGTGTCAGAGTTATCAGAAGAAACAGCATAAAGATATTAACATCCAGGAAAACAACTTCCTTAGTGGTATTGCTTGTGACTGCTGCTCTTCTTTCCTTTTTCTGCCATGCTGGTTTACCTCGTTTACCCGCTGTAAGAGCTGTAGCCTAGGAAACCAGTTAGAGAAGTTCAGCAGAGTATTTTCTTTCAATCTGTGAAGGAGGAATCTTATTCAAGTACAAGCTTGCATCGTAGTAATCAGTTGGTGTGTGTACCTGGTATAAAGCAGCAAGACGACAATAGGGGTTCTATTAATGGCCATTTCGTCTTCCTTTTCTCACGTCCTGCTTCTGGCACGCAGCTAGCTTTCCTGTTTGCAGCGCTGTATTTAGTATTCCACCACTGCTTGTCATTGCTTAGTGCTCGATACAACTAATGGTGCTAACAAATTTCAACTAGTCCTCTTGCTAGAAAGCTGTCTTCTAATACAAATAGTTTTCCGTGGCATCCTAATGTGAGGGATATAAATGGTCCTTCGTTCCCTTACTGCAGATGTTTCATTCCCCATGATATATGGCCTGTGCAGACTGCTTCACCTGTTGCTGAGCTGCCAGAGCTTGGATAGTAATACCGCGGGGAGTCTGCAGAAAGTCAGTCAGACACCTGCCCTGACTTTTCCTCTCTTTATTTCTAGCAGTAGAGACAGGGGACTAAAGACGTATCAAACAGAAGATGTGGCTGCCTCTCATCACTGTAAAGTGAAAGTGCAGATGAGCCTGGAATGTCAGGTGCAGTACAGGGAAAGTTGCTCAGGACTGTAACTCATTTCCTTTCACCGCCATTTGAAATGCTTTTCCATTCTAGAGTAAACAACTAATTCCCTTCAGTGGGTCCTGACAGAAAACAAATGATGACAAATCATCCACTGAATGACTTAAGTCCCATAACGTAGAAGCTAAAAGTTGATTGGAGTAGTTGATGGTGACGGATGGGTTATTTTTCATGCTCTGTAATTCTGTACTGTATGTGATTTATGCAGTGTAAATTGTTCAAGTTACTTGAATATGCTAGAAATACTTTTACCCCCCAAATACTGTAATATAAGAATCTTAAGCAGGTAAGAGCTGTACTTTTCCTCTGTAGCTCAGTAAACCCTCTTGAACTATGCATAAAGTTGATCTGTATATTTGTATAATTATTAGTACCTAGGGTGAATTCATTTCCCAGGAGTTACACTTAAGCCTGAGATTTTGCAATTTCTGCACAGATTAATTCTTGCCTGATGGTAAGAGGGTTTCTCCATGACACAGACTCAACTGATACAGTTACACTTGGAGAACATCCTTCTAAGTATGCAAATCAAGGAAGAGAGCACCACTGTTGTGACTAGAGCAGAAGGATCTCCGGACTTGAGGGAGAAAAATACACACACAGATAATTGTCCTAGTGTTGTTTCTTCTGACTGCTATGGCTTGCAGTCTTTTGCTGTGTATAAGAGCGCTTCTGTTGAATGACTATTGAGGATAAATTTTGAATCTGTGCCAGAACCACAGATGACATAGCCAGCTACAGTTCAACAGGAAGCTAGTGTACAGATAAAATATCAGACTTTTGTAAAATGTATTGGGATTACCTCTAAAGGGATGCCTGGCTTATAGGACACGCTTTTCCAGGCTGGTTTTATTTAATGCTGTAATTTTTGTTGGATTTTTAATTCACGGTCAGGAACGCAGTTACAGAAACAATCTTCTTTCCTGCCCAGAAATGAACAAACGCTATCATAAGTCACATCCTGGGTAATAAGTTCTGTTTCTTCGTCTGAAGAGCTTCCTTTCCTTTTTCAGATGGATACGCTGGAGTTCCTGGGAGATGAATTCAGTGGAATGGCCAGGTGCCCCTATGATGCAAAGCATGCCAATGTTGCATTGTTCGCAGGTAAAGAAGGATGGCTGTAATAATCTTTTGGCTTTCTGTGGTGCAGCCCAGGCTTACCATAGCACTGTATCTCTTGAATCCAGAATGCCAAAATCTAAAAGCTGGCAAAGGGAGTGGATAATGACTAAAAATAGGGGCCGTAAGGAAATCATTAGCACAGGAAACCTTGCCTTCTCTGGGATTAACTTCACTACCATAAACAACATTGCTTAAAGCCTCTGTTTCCTGATTCAATATTTCAGCATTTCCTGAATTCATGATAATATAATGCGAGATCAGTGTGAGGCCCAATTTCTGGCATCCTGCTACTACGAAAGTCAAGGACAAGGCTTGTGTGAACTTTAAGGGGGAGGGGTCAGGATATGCTCCTTTAACATCGCCAAACTAAGTTAATGAAAGGAAGTTAGGGAATGTGCTGTGATGTCCCCTTTTCCAGATCCAGAAGGAAAGGGAAGGTGATTTTATTTTAAAGCAAAAAACATCTTGACGTCCTATCACCAACTGTGGTAGACAAACAAGAAAAATCTCTTGATTAATAATGCTTTATGCTGCCTGCAGCAAAATGCAGTTAACTCTGATTTCTTCTACAGTAGTTAAAAATGTGGGTGCTTATTAATGGGGTTAATTTGAGCTATTGATTGTGAAATGTTATTTTGGTACCTCTCCTCTTCATAGATCCCTGATTAAATTGTTTCTTTATTGAACTTCTCTTACAGTGAAGCCTGTTGATCTTTTCTTAAACTTGGATGTAAAAAAGATGTAAAGATGAAACGAAAGCGCACCTATGATAATGTCACTCCTTTTTAGCACGTGTCTTGCTAGAAAGCATGACCTGTGGCTTATGTGGAAATATTTTAGGATTTCCTCTGAAAGTTGAAGAGTTTGTACATGTACCAGCCACTTTTAACAGAAAATCATGTTTGTGGCCAAAAGACTGTATTAACCACTACCGTGTTAGAGCTGGCGTGACCTGCCTTGCAACAGAGTTTTTATAGCGGGTTGTAGAAAATTCTTTTACTCCTAGCAGTGTAAATCAGTAGGTCCATTTGTTTCAAAAATAATAATGCTAATGATGATGGTGATGATATGTAATTTCTTTATTAAAGTCCAAAGAAATTCTCTGATTGTAGCAGATAGTTCTTAGGCCACGGAAATAGAGAGGCACCTTCAGAGAATGATTCATGCCGTATGTCTCAGATTCCTGTCTTAGGGCAGTCTGAATCACCCTTTGGAAGTGCCTTTCTTTTCACACTGGCCAGAGAAGGGATTTATGACCAACTTAGTCTAAACATTTACCTTACATGCAGCTAAAGTTATTTGCGATGAATCCCACTCTGTCACTGAAGAAGTCCACTCATTTTTTGAAAAAAAAAATATATATATATTCATAGAAATTATCATACTCTCTCTTGGGGTAATTCAGAACATAGGTTGATTCTTATGAAATATATTCTTACACAATAAAACCCTGCTGGCTTAAGAAAATCACTGTTTGATATGCTAGACTTATTGATCCCCATGAACTTTTCACAGTGCAGTGAAAAGCACTTTCCTAGCAGTTTAGGGCACTAATCCAGCTCACCTTAGTCTATTGGGTGCGCTTACATGAATATGGTTCTTGCAGCCTGTTGCTATTATGACTGATATGTGCAAATTGTAATTGGTCTTCAGGAACATGGCAGGAAAGAAAATGAATGTGTGATTATATTAACGTGACCTCAGACATCCATATCTAAACAATTTAGCTTTTTATTCTATTTTAAATTGGTTTTAGTATCTGCTTTTATTTGTTTTTTTTCCTGTTTTTGCTAAGAAAGCAAGCTCCTTTTTAAATAGCCAAATAATGGTAAGGATTGTAGGGTTCAGAACAAAGAGTATAGTCCTGCTAATAAAAAAAGTCTAATTTTTAAACCTTGAATGGAAATTCAACGTTGTCTATAATTGCAGTAAGGAGCACTTGACCAGTAGAAGCCTCTCACGAGAGGTGCTCCACTTTATCTTGGGTATGTCGCCAGTATCGATGCCATCAAGGCCCGATAAGCAGCATAATCTCTGTCAAACTAGATGTGGGTGATTCCGCGTTTTTGTAGACACAACTGAGACACAAGTTACTAGTCTTGCATTGCGATGTTTGTGCTCCCACTAGACACTGTCGTTCCAAGATATATCTCAGAAGCTGAAATAATCCCGTGTTACCATGACCCACAAACATGTTTGGCAACAAGTAACACCTTAAACTGTTGTCAGAGCTCAAGCTTTTACCTTGAGATTGTTTTGCAACTTTTTTTTGTCCTTTGGGTGCCATTTTGTAGACCCTTTCTGATCATTTTTCTTCCAATGATCTTTAAGAGAGAAGGATGCATAATTCATGTGGCGAATATCTACAATGCGTTTTAAAAAAGAAATATCGATGGGAAATCCTCCTCCCTCTTTTTGCATCCCTGTTTTGCCTGGGCTCCCTGCACACTGTTTAATTTTTTTACTAGTGATTTCTGAGAGAGGAGGAGTTACACATTAAAGCTCAGAGAGGGAGAAGTTCGAATAAGGATCAATTAGCTGACAGTCGCTAAGACTTGTCTAGTTTGCCCTCCTTCTTACAACTAACAGTTCTCTTTGGTCAGGCCCATATTTATTTTGCTCAGATCTGTAGGCAACTCTCTGACTTCCAGGCAGGTTAGAGAATTTATGAGCATTGAACTAGAGGCATTTACAGAGAAACTGGATGGGGTAGCTTGGTTTGACTTACGTAAAATGATAAAGTATTATTTCTTAGGGTGCCTTCTCCCACAACATTCCTCTGAAATTATAATTTTAAAGATGGGTGGCTTTTGTTCAGTTCCATCTGCCTAACTGGATTTTTTTCATTTCAGTGTTCCTAAGATTTCTGATCGTTTCATGCATCCCCCTTCATTTGATTGATGAGAGAAAGTAATTACATTATTTCTGTCACTCCTCCCCTTTTGGTTTTTCTTTCCTTCTTTCTCAGAGGGAAAGCTGTATTCTGCCACAGTGACCGACTTCCTTGCAATAGATGCAGTTATATACCGAAGCCTTGGAGATAGCCCAACCCTGCGGACAGTTAAACATGACTCAAAATGGTTGAAAGGTAGGCAAACAAACAAAACAAAACCAAAAAGCAGCATCTCTAATGAGAATCTTGGATTCCTGACAGACCTCTCTTGTCATTTAATTTCAGCAATGCCTTCTGGCAGAAGGAAGGAACTAAACTACATCTTTTACTTAAACAGATTCATTTATCTCTTTTCCTCTTCTCCTGACCCCAACTTACTGCACTTGACAGAAACTGTGAGCGTAGTAGAGCAAAATATATTCCAGCCAGCTTTCCGAGCTGAAATTCGTCAATTTACAGCTATTGGATGAAAGAGTTGGAATTTGCAGGGCTTAGTGCACTTGGCCTGTGCTTGAAACAATTCCTTCCCTAGGATTGTGTCAGCTAACAGTCAAGGCTTTGTGAAGTATAGAGAATTTGTTCTGCAGCATTAAGATTCATCAGTAAAAATAAAACTACGGGAATATTGCAGAGAGCCTTCATTTTATAGTTCTTTGGTACGGTACAGCTGCCATTGAATTAGGCAATTTGTGTGCTCTAAATACCTTCATTGTTAAGAACGGTGCTGTTTACTTTTACGTAGGTGTTACGAATAGTTAACATTTGTAGTGATTCTAAACAGTGAGCAAAGCCATAGTTTGAAGGCTTTTTCTGCTCGCAGAAATGTTTTGCCAGGTGTCGACTTTAGCTGTCCCACTTTGCTTGTTGCTACAGATGTGTATGGGCAGAAACAGTTACTTGGTTTGTTATTCGCTCCACACGCAGCCGTCAGGCCATAAAGAGCCCTATTTGGACCCCGCAGGTGTACCATTATATACACTGCCTCTTCACCTTTGCTTGTCCACTGTGCAGGGCAGACGTTTTAGTGGCAAGTACTTAGTTATTTTGCACAGATTCTCCGCAGATTTGCCCCCAGCTATCCTGTGCATCCCAGACATTGATTCTTCTGTGGTGGGTTGCGTTGCCTATTCTGAAAACTGAGCAAATTTGTTTAATGTGGGCACTTAATCTTTAGATATTTAGTGTGGATCTATTTGGCTTCTCTCTGCACCCTTACTGTATTTGCACACTACATGCTGTACATCGTGCCTAGACAGAATGTTATCTTTTTTCCAGAACCATACTTTGTCCAAGCAGTGGACTACGGCAACTATATTTACTTCTTCTTCCGGGAAATAGCAGTGGAGTACAACAGCATGGGAAAGGTAAGGGGGAAAAACATTGCTTTGAGTGTCTTTGTGACATTCAGGAGGAGAAACAGATATGCTGTGCTTGAACCAGTGCTGTTAGGAATGACCTTGAAATGAGAACCATAAATCATGATGACAAGGTCATCATTTTGAGAAGATTCCTATCGCTCAAGCCAAAAGGTTGGTTGGAGTGAAACATTACACTGTCTTGAAAGGAAGCGAGATGGTTTCTTTTTGGTGATAATGTATATTGGAATCTCTTCTGTCAACCGAAATAAGCACAGCGCATCAGGTTATTTTAAACCTGGATTCTCTAGCAAAGAGGTATTTTTCATTAGGAAATCTTAACTGGAGTGCTGAGAAAACAGAAGCAGGAATTTTGTTCTCTGCCATTTTGCAAAGAATAACTAAACATTTACTGCCTTTTTGATAATTTCACAGTAGCTTTCTGGCTAGGCAGTCAGAAAAGCTGACCAAGGTCACAAAGGTGGAGGGCAGGAATAAAAGCCTAGTGAGATTTGCCTAGTTTTAAGTGCTGAAAATACAAGACTCGGACCAGGCAGCGTGAGTTGCAGGGACTGTGGATATAAAACGTGCTTTTGTTTAGGGAAATAGAAAGCTAAGCAGTCTATATGGAAATGAGTTTATATGGGTTGAGAACGGATCTCCTGAAGGATTTATGGCTGTGTATGAAAAGCCACAGCCTTATCTTTTGTGGCATGCTCTTCCAAAGCTGAATTTTTTTCTGTTTGTTATTTGTCACAGATTATGGAAACACGGGATTAAATTAAGCACCTTGGTGTGTCATTTCAAATAATTTAAGGACAGAATTCCAGGAGAGTCTGTCAGATCAAGAAAATATTTCATTTTCTCTGTTATTTTTGCTCTGTTCCTTCCAGGTAGTTTTCCCAAGGGTGGCTCAGGTTTGCAAAAATGACATGGGAGGATCTCAGAGAGTGCTGGAAAAACAGTGGACTTCCTTTCTCAAGGCTCGTTTGAACTGTTCCGTTCCCGGCGATTCACACTTTTACTTTAACATACTGCAGGCTGTTACAGATGTTATCCATTTCAATGGCCGGGATGTTGTTTTAGCAACCTTCTCCACTCCGTATAATAGGTAATAGGCACAGTAACCTTTTACCTTATTTCCTTTATATTTTGCCTTTCATCACAGTTTCTTTTTACTTTATTAAAGTACAAGCAGTGATTGCTTATACAATGTAATTATTATGTATCATGCACTTACAGACACTTGGTGTTTCATTTTAAGGTACCCTGGTATTGCTTACTGCGTTTTGTATCTGATAACTTAGAACAGCTTTCAACCATTTCCTGTGTGGACATGTTCCTTGGTCATATTTTTCTTTGCATGGGAATAATTTAGACAGGACATCAAGAAGCTTTGCAGTGTGTGACTTGCAGAATGTTATTCCAAAGAGAAAATAAGATTTTTCCTTCTCAGAGAGAAAGGATTGGGTTTATCCTATTTTTGTCTGCACCCTCAAAAACTGTTTTAATACTCTTCCCTGTCTCATGCATCCCTACTGACTTGTGTATTTTCTCCTGGAAGAGCCAAAATACTAAGGTTTCCTGCTGGCTACAGAGGACAGGGCTCCAGAGCGTGTAGAGGGAAGCAGTAGAGTTGAATAGAGCTTCACAGTTCCTGCTTTGCTCATTTATTGTCACAGAAGAGAGTATTGAATTCTTTATACCTATTCAGACAGTCTGCTACCCCTTTACATCTCTGGGGCTGCACCCGTGATACGCTCACAAAAGGCTTCAGTGAGCAAGGAGGAGGCATGCTAAATAGAAAGTTTCTTCCTTTTCCTGGGCAACGTCAACATATCTTCCTGTTACAGAGCCTGCACTCGAAAGTCCCGATCTTGCTTGAATACAAACTGCAGATATTAATAAGAGGACCCATTCTTCAAACACCTGTATTTCATTGTTCAGTCCACATGGTTTCCAAAAGCATCAGTTCATCTACTAAAAATTTATTGCCATTGCACATTATAACATGTTTCCCCAGAAGTTATTAGGAAAAAGTAGCTGTATCCAATTATTGAACCTCCCAGAGAAGTTAAAAAAACAGTAACATTCTAATTAAAAATATATTGCTATTTCACAGAGTAATGTTTGAGCTGAAACAGGATTTTTTCCTTACTGGAATTCATCTGTTTTTGCTGTTCACTTGCCACCTCTCATCAAAGCCTGACCTCAGTGAGGTCGTGCACAGAACTGACTTTGAATGAGAGTAAGCTCAGGCCTGTGCTATATAATCACTGCTTTCAACAGGAAAACAAAGAGGAGCTGCTTGGAACAATTATGCCACCAATAGGGAATAGAGTTTTAAATTAGGATGATCTCTTTTTATGCAAATTAATTTAATAAAAGCAAGCAAACAGAGAGTCAGCGTCAGAAAACAAGCTGTGTCATTGATACTATCTCCAAACTGAGATTGTCCTCCTGCTCTGCTAGTATTTCCTGGGGTGTGCCATGAGTAATCCTTTTTCTTCGACCAGGCCTTTTAAAATCTAAGTACTTTATTCTAAAATCAAGGTACTTCTTATAGGCTGTTTTTTGCAAGGTAGGGGAGATGAGAGGAAGGCACATAGGCCTGGAGACCCCTCATTAACAGAGCTAACTCTGGCGTGGACAGATGTCTCTTTTACCCTCCACTGAGGAAAGGCTTAGAAAAATATCTCTGGTCTTGGGACAAGAAGCTCCCACTTGAAAGAGCTGGAATAGCATCCTCAGTGTAACCGGAGATCACCCAGGGTGGGACCTGGGGATGGGCTGTAGTCCAGTGGCTGATGGATTTTCTTGGAGGTGACCCACAGTTCTCCACCTGTATAGGTTTATGACACTGTGGATCCACAAATTGATGTCCTCAGTAGTCAGAGCTTTTGCACTCTTCTCACCGCAGTGATCCCTCCATCACTCTGGAGATGTGTGTCGAGTCCAGCCCTCAGTGCTTTTAGTTCTGTATAGTAAGCCTCAAGCTTTTAGTGTTCTTTCTTTAAGGCTTAATTCAGCACAGTGTAATATCATGTAGCTGAAGTAGGACTTGCAGTATCTTTCAGGATTAAGTCCTATGTGCCTGAGATCTCTCTCTGTTAGCTATTAATGGCTAAATATACTCCTAACCAACTCTTACATCAAGATACTTTTGGCTGCCTCCATTTAGAACTCTTGCTGTGTGCTATCATATTAATGTAGAGCTCTGAACTAAGCTTCCATCCATATAACAACCTAGCCTGTGGAGATCCAAGCAGGACTATTACTGTCTCCCTACTTGTTGTTTCCTTCAGTAATCAGCATTTTGAAACCTTTTGATATTTATACAATTATTTTCAAATCAATTTGTATCCCCTTTGAGTTTAGTTTCATTCTCTGTAATAGTGTTATTGTTCCTGCTTTTTTTTCCTTTGGTGTATAATAAGCTACTAGCTAAAAGCATGATTGAAAGTCTCAGCCAGCTGGGTTCACACTATTTATCTGATAAAATCGTGGTGAAAGTCAGACATAAATACAGTAGTTCATGTATTTAAAAAAAAAAAAAAAAGAGAGAGAGAGAGAGAGGTGGATAAGTAAATAATTCATGCTTCCAAATGACTGACCATGGGAAACCCTTAAGCCTTTCAGAAAGTATGTAGGTAATGATGTAATTATGTTTAGACAATGCTACCATGTAGTTGCCTGCAAACAATCAGAAAGTTGAAATTTATACTTTTGGAATCTAAAAATAAAATTGAATTTCCTTCTATGAGCTCTTTACACCTCATTGAGTTAAGCAGGTTCCTGAGCGTAGTTTACTCCTTTCCATTGAGAAAAGCTGATGGAGATCAGGCTATGGGAGAATGGGGTAATAATGTGCAAATCCCAGGCTAATAGCACGTTGCAGCATGCTCCCAGTTTGATTAGCTCCAACCTCTGAACTGTCTGCAGAGTGTATTTTTGAGGCATGGAAGGGACTGTGAGAATTAATATTGGGAAAATGTGACTTACAGGAACTTCAAATTTCAAAGAACATGCTGTAAATGAGATCGGCTATTACTTGTCGTGCATCAGCAGTGGTATGCAGAGTTTCCCAGATTCCTCTCCTCCTTCGAGATTATTGCGATTACTTCTTTCTATAGAGGCTTTGAAACAATTTGTACTGGCAGGAACTGTCTGCTGATTGGTACTTTTCAGTCTTTTCTATGGGGCTGGCTTTTCCTGTCAATACTCAGAGGTTACAGAGTTCAGGATTGAGTAGCCTGTGACAGGAAGACTTCTATACAGCATGTTTTTCACTCAAGATTTTATGCATAACTGCAGAATGAGTAACAATTTCTGGGAAATGTCACTTTGCAGCATCCCTGGCTCTGCAGTCTGTGCCTATGACATGCTTGACATTGCCAATGTATTTACTGGGAGATTCAAAGAACAGAAGTCTCCAGATTCCACATGGACACCAGTTCCTGATGAACGAGTGCCCAAGCCCAGGTATGTTTGTTGCCTATGCACTGTTGTAATATATTGTTCTGTTCCTGCACAGAGCACACAGCCTTGACGATTTGAAAGCCTTGTGTGGTGCAGAAAACTGAAACACAACTGAAAATATATATTGTATCCGTGAAATAGGAATTGAGTTGGGTTTGGATTTAAGGTATATTGGTGCAAGTGAGAATTTTTTCACTTAAGCCAGATCTCTGTAATGCAAATCAGGGCAGGATCAGGTCCACTTGGTCAAAATGATTGATAGCTTAAGAGTTGTATGAGTTGCAAGTTGGTTTGGTAATGGATGTATTTGGTAGCAAAGCCTGCTGCACTAGTTTGCTCTTCTGGGATTAACATGCGATTTATGTGCCACAGAGGATGCAACTTGGGAAAAAACAGCCTTCTATCAAAATGGAGATTTGCTTTACCTAATTCCTCCTGCGAGTTTTTTTCCTGCTTCTACTTCCCTCCTGTTTATTTTTGACCCTTTCATTGCACTCTTTGTATTCCTTACAAGCACCCATGTCATACAAGTTACTACCAACAGCCATTTGTTAACCAGTTTATACCCACGGCCAGATTTTGCCCTGAGAATGCGATATAAATGTAGATAGAGAAAGTTCATTTGTCTCAGTCAAGCTCTCCACTTTAATACATGATTTACATTGCCCTTGATATATTAAGCAGCTATTCAACCTATCTAAAGCCCTGAGATGGCAACTGGGCTTCTACCTAAGTCCAAATTTGGCCCATGATGTTTCAGAAAGTTGCTGAGTCTAGTATTCCCATGCTCTTTATTCTGAGATTATCAGTCATGAGAAAAACCTTGAAGTGACTGCAAAATCTTTTAAATTGTGTCTGTTTTCAGTCTGAGCCTTAGTAAGGCACCCGCTAGCACTGTTACTGGATTTTCTTCTGCTTTTCATGGTGTTCCAGCAACTCACTGACTTGATGGGCTGCCTTGGTAATACAAGGCTGCACACAGACTCCAAGGCGATTTGTTTGGAACTCATGTTCATATAGGGGATTTTGCCGGGAAGGGGAAAAAAGAGAACTGTTTTTTCCAGTGGGACGGGAGAAGAGAAAGTTGCGCTGCAAGTTTGTGGGCTGAGCCAATAGCAGGCTAACAGTTACATTGGAAGATGGGATAATACTGCTTCTTCTAGGTCATTAGCAGGTAACATGAGCTGAATTGGTGAATAATGTTTCATATAACATTTGGCCATCAATCTACCTAGTAGAAATAATCGTTACTTGTAACTCATGTTGAAATTCATAAGAGAGGGGGGCACAAGACGCCTTTGAAAATGGGGTAATTTTTATTCGAACATCTCAATTTGGGGCAGAAACATCAGTGCTTCTATCAGTGCTAGCGTTTCTCAGAATCATACTGGAATCTTTTAGGGGCCTAGCTTCTCTTTTTCTCTGAGATGGACAGCAAGGTTTACTCAGTTTAGTGTTTGCTCGATTAAACCAGCAGAGAGATTAAAACAGGGTTAATCCAATTATGTGATTAGGATTTAGGAAGAAATAGGATCAGATTTACAGAAACCCCAGGAACCGCTGTAGCAGAAGACGTAGTCTGCTCCCTAGACTTCTCTGGGAATTTCACCCAATGAATCAATGTCCTTGGAAGGACCTAGGAGACTGGTGATTTCTTTGATTTCTCCTTCTCTTCCCTTATGGCTAATTCTATATGCAGTTACAAGACAATCGAAGTATTTTGCATATGGAGAGGCAGAGCACACAGTCTCTGCATGTAACGTCCATTGCACAGTTGTGCGGAACCAAATTCACTGACCCAGTTAGTCCCCTCTAGTCCTGTGTTATGCTGTGTTACCTTCCTGCGTAACATTTAGTAACCTAACGTTTGAATATTTATACAAATGTGAGGAACAGATGTAACGGGACCAGCGTTGCATTTTGTTCAAGGTGGCATTACTCTGTTGATGTCAGTGGCTTTACCCCCTTGAGACCATGTGAAGATTGGATGCTATGGCATATTTGTAAGTGGATGATCAGTCTTTCACCCTCCGCCTTGCAGTGGCTCAAAACCTAAAGAATTGCAATGGTCTGGGAAAGGGAGCAAATTAACCTTCTGTTGGGAGAAGATAATCCAGAAAATGATAATGACAGACAAAGAGTTTTGCTGCTCCCTGTTTAGAGATAACCTGTCCATGCAGGAAATTAGGTTGCCTAAGAGGAGCAGGGCAGTTTTTAGGAATACGGTGTGTAGATTTGTATTGAGATTGTCCGAGAACAGTTAGCTAACATCTCGGTGAGACTCTTGTATGTGCTACAGCACTGGAGTTCTCTCATCCAAATGGAAAGAAGGGTGAAGCAAATGTTTACATGAATACTTGCTGGATTGTCTTCCCCAATAGTCCTCTTTCTTCCAAACAGTACTGGAAGCAGTGTTATTTAACCAATGTTAAAAAAAAAAAAAAGCAGTTTCCTCTGTTTGTTAGGGTGGTTGCTTTTATTCCAGGAAACAGCAGTAAGATAGACAGACAAATTAAAAATCCGAAAGCATCTGTGCTGGTGAACTGTATCAAGCCAAATACGTAAATACAACGATTAGGTTCCATGTGAGCAGATGAACTACAAATTCTGGGTGAAACTTCTGCTAAAGAAATGTCTGTGTGCTTTTAGGTGGCAACACATGGAAGTACTTCTGAGTGGAGGATAGAGCAGGATTTTAGGCTCCACTGAGGGGCTGAACAAGCCCAATCCTTCATTTAACCCCTTCTAATGCACTTCAGATTTCACTGCAGTGCCTCATCACAGGTGTTAGGGAAAGGAGACTTGCACTTAGGCATCAAATAAGTGTTCTGGCTTCCCCCTCTTGTTTTATTTAGGCCAGGTTGCTGTGCTGGCTCTACATCATTAGAAAAGTACATGACCTCTAATGAGTTCCCGGATGATACTCTGAACTTCATCAAAACACATCCACTGATGGATGAAGCTGTACCTTCTATTGTCAATCGACCTTGGTTCCTGAGAACGATGGTCAGGTAAATACCTCCAAATGGACTCTTCTCCTCATCTTATGCTGTCAAGTTGTGCTAATAACCATACTTAGAATACTGTTAAATTCTGTAAACATCCCTGGTGTGCTGGGCCTGAATCCAACTAGGAAGGATGACAGTGCTGAGTAGATGCCATAGTACTCCCTGAGCAGCTTTCAAGATTGGAAAAAACCTCAGTCCTTTCCAGCCATGCTGTTTTGAAACCGGATCTTGGAGGAAATACAGAGCAGCGAAGGTTGCCCTGCCTGTTGGCTTATGGGTTAGTGTTGGAGACAGCTCTGTAGAAAACCTTGGGCAAAGATCAACAGATAGCTCAGGGATATGTACACAGGATACAAAGATGTCTGCCAGGATATGTTCACAGGATATGAAGATGTCTGTCGGGATATGTACTGGTATGTTTCACTGTTTACACAAGTGTGCAAGCAGAAATAATAGCATAATCCCTATCCCTTCTATGGCAACAAGAGAAAAATAGTAATGAGGAGATTTGAACAAAGACTCATAAATCAACAACCCTCAAACGTGCCATCCCCTTCCTCTGAAAATACATTCCCGCTGCTGTATAATGTTGTGGTCACTAGACTGCTTGTCTACCCTCCACTTGTGAATGAAATAATGTGACTCGCTTTTGTCACATTTTCCTCTCTCCATCTGCACAAGGATAGTGTTTTGTGCTTGGTTATGTTTGGCTGTGGGAGGGTGTGACTTAGTTTTAATAACGTACATTTTGTTAGGTGTTTATCTTAGAGCTAAGTCAGGTCAAAGAAAGTCATTTGGACTCCAAGCAAAAAGTGGTGATGTTTTGCTCTTATGGGAATCGATTATAGGATTTTTAGTTAGGCCTTGACAAGCTGCTTCCCATATGGATGATCTTTAACTTCCAGCTACCTTATGTCAGAGACATCACTTGGGAGCAGATGGCCCGGGACTGGGGCACCTTAAGATTAAAGAGAGACTTTAAACTTGATTCTGTGCTCTGTGAACAGCTGGTAGGTACAAAGAGGAAAGGTGAGGTGTTGTGAGGGCACAGTAAACCATGCTGCTGAGGAGATGTGCTATGAGAGTATCATAACTGGAGTTTCCAAAGAGCTGGTGGTTTCAAGCCCAGGGATATTGTCTGGCTGTATTCTAGCCAAATAGCCAAATTCCTTAGCCAAAGAGGAGGCCACCACGCTTCCTAGAGTGCTTTCTTTTAATCACCAATACCAGATCACCAGTACTTGTTTTCAATTAGTTATGTGATCCCAAGATCACATATCAATATCATCTCAGCACTGAACACACTTGGTGGCTGCTGTGTGATTATTTTTCGTCAGATAAAATGGCATTTAGCTCGTCAGTGTTGCACTGGTACAGCTATTCCTGCCAAAAAGTTGAATATGGGTCTGTTATCACTGTTGCTACTTTTAATGTGACAGAGCTTGAAATTAAAAAAATTTCCTGCACTGATTTTTTTTTTCTGCCTGTAGAAGTCATCAGGCTAGTACTTTGCTTTTGATTGGAAGGATAATTCCTAAGTGGTTTCAGACTCTTAACACCCCTTCAGCATTCTGCTTGAGGTGTGCTGCTGCAAACACTTCTGCGAGCTATTTGACATACGGACATGCACGCACACGAAAATGCCCCACCATTTGGGGAGCCCAACTGGTACAGTCTGTGTTGGCTTATGGGGTTATTCAGCCAGAAAAAAATGCTTAAATATGTTATATGGTTGCTAGAAGGCTACCGCAAAGTTATTTGAAGTGGAAAAAAGTGATAAAATAAATGACAACCTAACCCAAGTGGTGAAAAATGCTGTATTGTTATTCTAGGTACCGCCTGACCAAAATTGCTGTAGACTCTGCCGCTGGGCCGTATCAGAACTACACTGTGGTTTTCTTGGGATCAGAGAAGGGAATCATCTTGAAGTTCTTGGCCCGGACAGGAAACAGCGGTTTCCTAAATGATAGCCTTTTCCTGGAGGAGATGAACGTTTACAATCCTGACAAGTGGGTATCCGAATCTTTGTTCTCATCTATGGACAGCTTTGACACTTTCGATTTTCTTGAGAGCAGGTTGTCCCCTGAAAAGGGAAATGGCTACAGAAGCCAAGTTTTTTGAGTCATTTTAAGTGTTTGTTTGGGGGTGGGGGATGTCTGGTTGTGAGTCTCTACATGGAAATAAAATATTTTTTATTCAATATGTGTAGAAAATAGACCATCCTACGCAGCAGTTGATGGATAATTAGAAGTGAAATTCAGCAAAGAAAAGATTAATTTCCTAATCCTGTAAAAAAAACCTGATTCCTCTCCAACCAACTCACCAATCAGCAAGCCACTCTCCAAGGGAAATTTCCTGGATTTCAGCCTTTCTCAAATATGCCTAGGGAGGTTTTGAAGTGTGCTATAAACATGCAGACGTTTCAGCTACTTTGAGTGCTGGAGAAGAAAAAACACAAAAACTGAAGGACCCTCAGAGAGCTTGTCTGGTGTGCAGTCCCTCTCTACTTCTTCTCATTCCCCTGTCCCGTGCATTTTTAACATTTGCTTAAATATCTTTTTATCAGTATTTCTAATGGCTATTGTGTATTCTTTCTCCTTGGCTTGATCAGTTCTCCTTTTCTCATTTTTTTCCTTCAGCTTAAGGAATCATGAAGTTGTCACCTAGTTTCCCAGCAGAACTCATTTATAATATTATCTCACTTTGTCAAATCAGGTGCAGTTACGACGGAGTGGAAGACAAGAGGATTATGGGTATGCAGCTTGACAAACAAAGCAGTGCCCTTTATGTTGCCTTCTCTACCTGTGTCGTGAAGGTTCCCCTGGGACGTTGTGAGCGTCATGGCAAATGTAAAAAGTATGTGTTTCGTGGTAGCGCTTGCCATGTTGTCGGAAGCCCTGGTGCCAGGTTTACAGAATACTAGAGAACTCAGGAATGCCTCTTTGTTTCCTTCTTTCCTAAGGGCCTGCATAGCGTCCAGAGACCCGTACTGTGGCTGGGTGAAGGAGAGTGGGGCATGCACACAACTGGCACTTGGTGCTAAGTAAGTAATGGCTTTCACTGGGTGGACTGTGAGACTCTGACAGTGGCGCCAGGCAAATTTGGACAGAGTTGTTTGAAACATGGGGCTCTCAGGAAGAAAAATGTGTGAAGTATTTGTTTCTGCCTTATTTGCAGTCTCTGAAATTTCTTGGTGTTTTTCATGCTAACTCTCAGCTGAAAGAGCAGGAAGAAGAAAATGAAAGAACCGTACTAAGGGCCACGTGTTGTTGAAAGGAGGGAACTGGATAAGTGTGTCTGGACCAGCCCACACTGGAGCCATCACAGCTGATTAAAGAGGCAGTAGAATCCAAATTAGGTTACTGAAGCAGTTTGTCCACTGAAAACAAAACCAGTCCTTCTAATTTACTGTGCATTGCTAAGAGGAATCACAGAGCACAGTAAGAGCTGAAAGCAGATTCGGAGTAGTGCTGGATCTCCCTTTGCTTAACAGTAGGATTTAATTTTTTATAATAGCAAAAGGCTCTGAGAGCTTGCTTAAATACAGTTGCTAAAGCTTCCTTGTAGGGAACAGATCCAGTTCAGAGCTCTCTTTTCTTGGCCACATCTGACACACCTCGCAGTCGCCCTCTTTGAGGTGTGGTTACATGTCCTCAAGATAGTGGTACAAGTGTAGCGTAAACATCAGATAACCTCAATAGCCCTACCCCAAGCCTAGCTTAACCCTGCTTCCGTATGGGTCTTCAGTATATGGAATGGATGAGTTATCATTCCTATGAGTTATCATCCCTATGCTTGTATTAGGTTCTTAATTTGCTATATTAATTGAGATTATTTTGTTAACGATCCAGTGTGGATGTTATAGCTATATCTGTATATATGCATTATAACAAGAGCATGGATTGTTCCTGACAGATCGTTTGGTAAAATAATGTTAAAGTCCGTCTGTGTGTATATCAGTTTTTCTCAAAAACTTACCAACGTTCTCAAGGTATTTGAGGTTTTTCCCACTTGCCATAGCAAGATTTGGGGGATTTGTTACATTCCTCGCAAAAGCGGCTCCTGTATTTACCAATGGACAGAGGCACTGCAGCTTGCTGTGGTGCAGCCCACAGGTGAGCTAGGCAGGTAGCTCTCGGTCCAGTACATAGCTCTTAGGAAGGAAATCCAGAACAACTGTTAAGCTGGCTGGTGAGCTTCTAAATTATCCAACAGGAACAGACTTTAGGTGCCCTCCTGGAGTAGGTAGCAGTTGAACAGGAATTTTAAGAACCTAGAGTCCGGAACTAGGTTCCTACGAGAGCGGTTAGGCCTTAACGGCACTATGCAAACTAACATAGGTGAGAGCTTATGCTGGAGGTTTTCCAAGGCTCTTGTCACTCGCCATTGGCTATACAGGGAACTTGGAAGAACAGCCTCACTAGTTATCCAAAATCACAGGCACAGGTTAGGAGCCTAAACTGGGGGTGTCAGCTAGAAAAGCCTGTAAGTATTTATAGTTAGAGTTTAAGTTCAGTGGAATTCCTTTTGCAGTCTGGGCTCTAGGCCTTGTAATTTCGTTCAGTGCAGTACCTAAATATCCTTTAAAATGCAGGTTGCATCATCAGGAGCCAAGGAATCATTAAGAGATGACAAGTAAATGCCTATGTTGCAATCTTTCAAGCTGTGTATGGGAGTTCCAAAGAAATGACCAGTTTCACTGCGTCTTCATTTCAGTTGTAAATGTGATAATTTTTTTCTAGTAGTATCTGTGACTGTTGTTATTCATACTGTTATGTTTCTTTCTATTATTTAGACTGGCATTTGAACAGGACATAGAACATGGCAATACAGACGGCCTGGGTGACTGCCAAAGTAAGCAAAGCTTTTACCCTCCATTTACCGTATGTTACAGAATCTTTCTGAATGCCTCAAATCATCATTACCTGTCAGGTGTTCTGTCATAGCAATGTAAGCCACAACAGGGACATCAAGAAGCAGGTTCAGGAGGAACACTTGTTCAAACACGCTTAAAGAAAATATCCCACTTAGTGCGATTTATACAAACACCGGACTTCATAATGGCTATGTGGTGAGAAAACCCCAGCTTTTAGAGGCTATTGATTATAGCAATGATACAATGAACTGGATGTTCATTTTCTTTATTCGCCATAGTGGATGGACTGCTTTGCTCAGGTAGAGGTGCAGAAGGGGCTTGGTTTCTTGTTGTAGAAAGTGACCTGGACTGTGCTCCCGTGTAAGACAGGGAGACAGTGAGAATACCTCTTTGGTTTGGGATCCAGAATCAAGAAGGGAGAAATACTTAATTTGTGAATCTTACTGAATTTCACACACAAGCTGGACAAGCTAGCATTAAAGTTTAAAGAAACTTTGCATGCTGATTTCTGAGCCTTCAGGATTACCAACAGCTGTGTTAAGACAGCTCTCGTTCCAGATGTTCTTGCCAAGTTCAGTTCAGTTCTGAGCCCCAAATATTATTTATAAACTTTATGACACAAAAACCACATTCTTTTTGATGCAATTTGCACTGCTGCCTTTAGATGCAATAAAAGGGCGAGAAGCTGAGGAGGTAATGTACAGGGAGTTGTTACTTTTGGGAATACAGAGCAAAATAACAAGAAGGCTAGAGTGTGCCCCAGGATACATTGCAGGCCAGCTTCTATGGAAATGCCAGAGCCTTCCCATGCCTTGTGCATCCTTACTCAAGGGTCATTTATTATTGTGATCACTGTGCTTGAGGGAGTACAAGCATTTCAGCCTCTGCATGCCTCCATCTTAGCTACACCTCCCTCTGGTTTTGCCCTAAGATAAGATTACTTAGCAGTCTTTGTCTTTTGAACGAGGTGTCCACACAGTTCTTCCCGTGCTCCCTGTAAAATGGGATAGCGCCAGAATCAGGTCAGTTCTCAGCTGGTACAACTTTGCCCTTTTCAGATATCAGCTTAGTTCTGCTCTTCTTGGCCGAATAGATTAAACAGGAGTAGAGTGTAGATGATATCAGTTATATATATATAAAAAAAAAAAAAAAGGGTAGGAAATGATTCAGAAAGAGCAAATTGTGCTCACTGAGAGAGATCCACTCCTGTACAGAGAACAACAAAGCCAGCACCCTGCTTAAACCCCTCTTCAGACCTGAATGATGCATTGAACCTTGACATTGCACAGGGGTAGATTTCACTCCAGGCTAACCCGGCTTATCTTATTACTTCATGTGATCTTGTATCATGTGAGTTTTGTCCTCATTGACTCACGTTGCTGGCTGCATCACTTGATGTGCCTTGTGTTAAATTAGGGCTTGATCTTGCAAAGAAAGCCATGGCAGGGAGAAAACTGGTCTTTCAACCTGGTACCCCTTGCGCAGGGCTGATCATGAACACCTAAAGGTCAGACATTGTTTTCAGGTATAGCTGAATATTAGTTTTGCCTGTGTCCTTAGGGTACTAATCACATACATGTAAATATTAGCTGAAGCATAAAAGGTTGTTAGCAGCAAACAAATTAAAAAGAAAAAAAAGAGAGAGAAATAATGATTTTTTCCCCTGTTATTTGTCTTTCAGATTCCTTCGTAGCCCTGAATGGTAAGGAAGCTCTTAGTTTCATTATTTATTGTCAGTAAATCAGTTCTGGAGGAATCATTTTTACGAAACTTTGAAGTATTTTCACACTTCTGTTTTATTTAATGTTTCTTCCCAATTTATCTTTTTCATAGACATTTCAACTGCTTCACCTGATCATGAAATGTCTTACAACACAGTGTATGGTCAGTCTATGGATGTTTTCAAAAATTCTCCCCAGATCCTTGTGTTAGCTGGTAGTTCCTGTCCTCAAATAGTCATTACCCTTTTTTATTTGTTTTGTCTCATTTTTGAGGGCCTGATTCACTAATCGCAAATAGAATTAAGCCGTACCTCTTGATTTTCAGTCCCTCTTTTCTTAGTCCTCCCTCAAAACTCAATTGAATTAAAGTCGCGTATGGCCAGTTTTAACAGCACTCCAGCAAACATGATAAAGAGCATGCTTCATCTGAACACTCAGGAGAAGAACACTTAGGTATAGTGATACATCTTATCTGTTCACTGGAAAAAAGAAGATAGCACCTTGGACCCACTCACGATTCATCCAGGCTGGTGTCTTGATTGCGACAGCAGCCCGTCACAGATAACACAGGGAAATGAGCAGAACTGTCCCTGGGTTACAGAAGGAGCTTTCATAAGGAAAATTGCGCTGTTACGTTTGTCAGCTGAGGTTGGGTTATGCCTTGAATCCTAAAGGTTTCTGTCACTATCAGAGTGAGTCATTTATGTCATCTGCACTTGCAGTATCTTAATGCCCTGATGGTGCCTGGCCTGTGAGAACAAGGGGATTCACACAGCTAATTAAATGACCAGAGCTGAAGAGGAGCGTTTCTGGTAGCACAGAGTAGTAGCCTCCCTCCAGGCAACTGTTAACCTGCACTCACAGTACTTTGTGCCGCCTTGCTCAGTCTATTTGGAAGTGGATTACACTAAAGTATAAGTAGGCGCTTGGAGTGCAGAATAAGTGTCTACATGGGGAATTATTGCAGAATAAATAATTACTTTAAACCTAGAATTATATTGTAATAGCTTCTCTTTATAGACGACCTGAACAATGGCAAGCACTCACAAGCTAAGAGGATGTGTAGTATTGCTCCCAGTGAAGTCAGTGGCAAATTTCTGTGTGGGATGGGGAGCTTACCCGTGAGGTTTTTCTGAGGCAGTACAAAACTAACAGTTCATCAAAGCTGGGACAATTACCATGTGTTTGGCTGAATGTAACTAGATACAGGTTAGTGTGCAGTTGTGATGATGCACATTAGATTGATCCCTTCGTCTTGTGCCTGTGAAATATGTAAGTACAAAACAGAACCAACGACAGCTCAGTAAAGCAGATTATAAATAACTACAGGCACAGTAATATTGCTCAGTGCTAAAAAGAAAATAAAATTCCCCATGTTTCTTATCATCAGGAAATGGAAAATGTGGAGGTGAAACTTGTTTGCAAGTATGATAAGGAAAACCAGTGAATGCAGTATATAAAAATCAAAGACAAGTTGAGACTTTGTAATGTATGGAAGGCTGATGGTTTCATCTGCATACAGAGCTTGTACTTTCTTTCAGTTGAAAACTTACATTTCCAATCCACAAAGCAGTAATTAAAGAATAATAATAAAATCCATACTGCTGAGTCTGAAGAAAAAGAAAATGGCCTTAGGCATAGTGCTGATGTACCAGGAATATCTTAGGATTCCCACTTCTAAGTGTGCCCATAGGCTGCACAGTTGTAGCTGTGGGGCTGTAATTCTGGATCCCATCAGCTACCATAATAGCAGGGACTCTAGCAAAAGCGAGTCTTTTCACCTGACCATGGAATCGGGAAAATGGCCCAAAGGAGAGGTAAAGTGAAAAAAGCTGCAGTCCCAAAGGGCATAGGTAACACAAGGAGTCAGTTCTACTGTCTACCCATGTCAAGTCCAAACACAGATGCCATGTACTGAATTCAGTTCTTAAAATAGGGTCCTACTATCAGATGCAATGGAGAAATGCTGAGCCAACATTACGTTTGGTTCCCATTGATGCCCCGTCTTTCACGGTGATTTCACTGACGTTCCTTGGGTAGATCATGATACATGGTCACTCGGCAAGACAGCTCTTCTTTTATGAGTTTAGTTGAAATACCAGTTCTGATGTTACTGCATAGCTGGCAGTCAGTGTTTTCACCTACTATGTGCTCAGGCAAAATACATAAGGAAAATGTGTTCGTCACCTCTATTCATCTTCCACATGAGTGTAAAAAAATTCCAGCGTTACTCAGTAAACCAGTCTCAGTAAACATGCTCGTGTTTGCTAACTGTTAAGACTGCTCTGAGTCATTTTTTGCATGAGAAAACTAAATTTTTATAAATGGTGCTTTTTTGTGTTATTGAGTACAATTAAATGCAATAAGTAAATACAATAAGTAAACAGTATTTCGTAACGGGTTAGACCTCAGAACAGTGAGGTATACCAGAATGCCAGTCAAACAAATGCTCAGAGTGCCTTTGGATCTGGTGAGTTAAATATATCCAAAGGCATCTGAAACTCCAGATGCAAAAGACATCTCAAGGCCTGATTCTCTTCTCACTTGATTTCTACCGGTATAAATCGGCTCACTTCAGTGGACTTAACTGACAGTCTGTATCAGTGTGAATGAAAGGAGAATCAAGCCCTTAATCTTTGTATTCTTGGCATCAGCATCCTCCTGAATTTGGCAGATGGGCTCCCTTTTCTGGGGCAGCCTCACGTGATCAGTTGTCAACAAGCAACAAAGTGCAGAGTCCGCAGATAACTGTTCAAGTACATTCTCTTTTCACACCCAAGGAGAAGATAGCATGCTGAAGGTCTGGCTGCAGAAGGTCAGAGAGAAATGATGCAAGAGCCACAGACTTAAACAAAAAGATTAGGCTAGATTCTTCTGCCAAATTGTGAGCAGTTTCAATTATAGTTGGAAACATCGATTCTTAGTGAATTGGGCCCTTATTGTACCCCCTAGCCACATTCCTTTCTCCCTCTGTAGTATTGACTTAGCCTTTCCCTCTAATTGCCTAATTAGGTTGCTATAGCTGTTAATAGGATAGTGTGTGGACGTCTTAACCTCTAGTATCCTAATGACTTGTGCATATTAGAGCAACTAGCAAACACATATTGAATCCCTGTCTTTGTTTTAAAGCATAAGAAAAATCCCCTTATATTTTACAAGTACACTTCAGAACGAGCTGTAGTTACAGAAGTACAGCCGTTCTGAATCATTATCCATGCTTATAGACATAAAGTGTTTTTACTCTCCAGGTGTAACTGTGATTATAGTATTCCAAATGAAAAGTTTTGTGAACAACTGAAGCACCTAAAATAGTTTTTTTTTTGAAGTGTTTGTTGTTTTTACATATTTGCTTTAAACAGATAAGTTTGTAAAGCACTGTATCTGCATTTTTTTCAGATGGCTTGTTTTAAAACAAAGGCAGAATCATTATTTTAGATGTTTAAGTGTATTACAAGCTAGCCTATGTCAATATAGAGGTACTGGCTGCATCTCACATATGCTAAAGCCTCCTTGAATTACAGCAAAGCCTATTTACGTAGTCAGAGTGGTAAAAATGGTGTAATGAAAAAAAGGCCCATTATGATTTGCAAGCTATATGGCACATGGTGAAGGTTTCATAATGGCTGTGGGTGAAAGGACCAGGACTAGGTTGCCTGCCACTTCAGTCTTTTCTCTGTTTATGAGGGTAACTTAACTAGCTCATACATCTGTGGTGCCACTCTGCTTAAAGGTGAATTTCATGCAGTGGGACTGACTATGCAAACACTTACAAGACACAGTAATATTGCTTATGGGACCAGCCACTGCCCAGTAGTAAGTGTTTGCAGAATATGGCTCTCACACAAGTGAGAAAGGTTATTAAACTCTAATCTGCTCCTGCCCTGCTTCCTCTCTTTAGTAAATCAAATGGAAGAAAGTTTGTTGCAGTACACGTGGAAAATTGTTTCTCAATGTGTACTAGACTAACACATTAGTAACAGAGCGTATAGACTGATTTCTCGCATTTGTGTGAAACCCTTCTCTACCTAACAACCATCTGGTACGCATTAATATCGTCACAAAGCCTTAGCTTTCCATTACCAAGGAGTTCTCCGTGCATTTGTAGCATATGGTTCAGGAAATCTTTTTGCAGAAAATGTGTCCCTAAGGCATGTATTTCCTCCAGATTACTGTATTAAGAAATGTTTTTCTTTAACTATACTTTTGGCTTTTCCTTAAAATTGCCCCTTGAACACACCTAAATTGAAAGTGTCTGGACAGAGATATGGGCATAAAATGCATATCAAACACATGTATAAAATATGAGCGCTACTTGGCAAGACTTTCTTCTCTTCTACCTCCTTATCAAGCTCTGACTAATTGCTTTCTTGTGTTGAGTGCAGCACTATTTGTAGGCTGACCAAATATTGTACACAATATTGTGGTTGTTCAATGAGGTATTAACTCGGAGACTGGAACCCCATGAGCGCTGGCAATATGGTTTAGTCTTTAGGGAAAAGAAGACATGGAAATCTCATAATTTCCACTTTCTGGCCTGTTTTCTGTCCCATTGTTTCTCTTATTTCTTGGGGATGAGTACAGGAGCTGACAAGCATAACATGGTATAGAAGTGAAAGCTTTACCATTCCAGCATATTCCTGCTTCAAGGGAGCACATGCTTTCTCTAGTTGGATCTGTACCAGTCCTGTTAGAAACAGGCAGCCCTGTGGAACTGCTGCAGAGCAGGCAGCAAATTTGGATCGGAATCCATCCATCTAACTGTTACCAATACATCCAGCCATGCTCTGCAGCTTATGGAAACCTTTTAGAAGTGGATAATCTGCTTGGCTTCACTTTTCTATTTGAGCAACATTTAAAAACTTTGTCTTCAAACAAAATACAGCCTCTAATTTGCAGCGTTAAAGAAAGACGGCTGGCGGAAAACCACACTTCCTGTCGTGAGGGACAGAGAATAGTACAGTGCCCTTGTCAGTTTAAGCCTTCAGCCTGAGGTCCAAGCTATGTTAATCATGTTAATAATCAGCAGTAGCATCTGAAGGCTGGATCCATGGTGAAAACACTGTGAATCTGACCAACTTTCCTTGCGAGGTGTAACGAAATGCAAAATTCAGTCCAGAGTGCTGTCCAAAATACAATTCAGAGTATAATCCTGTGCAGTAAATCAGAAAGGCCCCTGGAAAGTACATGGAGGAGCACAGACATCTTCTTTTCCGAGATCATTAATACTCAGCAGGACTTCCTTAAATCATAGCAGCATCTTAATAGAAGCTACACCTTTTTGGCGACTTCATTGGTAGTTCAACCTTGTGAAGCTGTTAAAAGGGCTAGATAAAACAAAGGACATGGCTGCATCAAAAAGCTTGGGAACACTGATGGCCAGCATTTAGATTTTTGGTTACTAAAACGGAATTGAGAATCCTCGGTTCATCAGCCCTCTACACATGGCAGAGAATTAAGCTTCTCAGAGCAGGGTCCAGAATGGCTAAGATCCAGAAGCCACCAAAATCAGCCTTTTCGAAATACAGCTTTTCAAAGCTTTATTTGTATCCAGGGACTGTTTAATACAAAATACTGAAGCACAGTCTCCTTCCCTCCCAGCTCTATGCCTTCACCGTGAGACTCCAAATTTGGGCTCCTTGTGTTGCTGCTGCGAGGCTCCAAATTTGGGCTCCTTTGGTTGCTGTATCTCCGTCTCACGGAGTTGTGAATTCTTTTTCTGAGCAGTGGTACAACATAAGGGACAGAATGGAAAGCCCCCCTGCTAGAGTAGCAGCCTGTAGCCTGGTGAGTGGGCTCCTCTCTAAAGGAGACTCCCATCTAAGGACATAAAACTAAGTTGCTAGGCTGTTCAAAAGAAGGGGGGAGCAAACGAGGGCTGGTAAGAAAGAGCCCATGTAGCAGGATCTCAGAAGAAAGCATTATCTGCCGTTTCTGTCTGTGAGTAATCTGATTCTGTTTACGTCTGAGCATGTTTTGAAAGTGCCTGTCTTGTTGGGTTCTTTCAGGAAAGTAGGTAAAGGGAAACGTAGTTATGCCTTGTCAAATTAACTAGGCCCAGAGCTATCTGAGTCCTGCTGAAAATGACTCATTTTGATCACATGCTGAAAGGGAACTTTCAGAGACACCTGGAATTATAAGGTGAAAATGTAGTGTTGGTGGAATTTGGGAATTCCAGATTGCCACTTGAGATTCAGAGACCTAGACGGCAAGTACATCACGCTTTGGGTGCTAACGTACTTCTCGAGATTTAGCTATAAAGGATATAATAATTTACAAATACATCTCTGCCCAAGCCAAACCGCTGTTAAAATTGCCTTATGTTTCTCGTGGGGCATGTTCTGTAAACATGGTGTTTGTTAGGATTTATTTGATCAGAGGGGATTTCCTCAGCATGCTTATTAAGAACAGCAATAACAATGTCTAGGGTAGTTGTAAAACTTAGCGAAACAGGGCTATAAACTTCTCCTCTAGTCAAGATGATTACACTGAACTCCAATATCTATGTGACAAGCAAGAAGTGGATAAGATTCTAAACGTTTCTCCTTAAAAAGGGCAAGTGAACATTTGAAAGGGTCCAGAATGAATAAAAAATGCAAAGTCTCTGTCCTGAGAGGACTATTAGCCAAATGTGATTTGGAGGCTGTAGCCGCTGGAACTGTGAGTTCTTGAACAGATTTTGTGTAGTAAGGTATTGCCTTCACTGTTAATTCGAGCGGAAATAATGTTCAGTTTCTTGCTAGCTCCCCTTATCTCGGAGCCATTTTAGGACATGTGTTTGGACAAGACCAGTGGAGAGCGTGGACATGGGTGTGAGCCACTGACAGGCCCTGTACACGTGCCATCCAAAGGGCAATGCCCCAGTGCAAACACACAGGTTCAGGGCAGCCTTTGGGATAGGAGGCAGAGAGCAGCTGATGACATATTTTGTAGTTCTTCTGGCATTCTCCTTCAGTTTTGGCCATATTAGAAGTTGTTTCATTTTAACACTTAAATTTTTTTTTTAATTGTTTTTAACTAAACAAAGTGCCAAGCATTGTGGATTCACACTTCAGCGTCAGCCAAGCCTGTGTACTGAATTCAGCCGAAAGAACATTTGACTCAAATGAAGTGTGTTCACACTGTTCTGCACTCATTCAACTCTGTTGAGTGAAAACACATAGCCTTGAATTGATCTGCAGCCAAAGGCATGTGCGTACTTATTAACAATAGTTTGGCTGGCTGATCTGAAAGGTTCAAATTCTGTACTTCCTTTGGGCAATGCTTTGAAAGACTTTTACAACATTGTTCAGTCTAAGACATTCATCCATCACTGAAGAAAAGCAATGCTTATGCTCCTGAGATAATAGCCTGGTAAGTGACTAATGAGACTTGTCTTCCCTAACTGTATTTATAATGTAAACAGGACACTCCAGTTCACTAGTTCCAAGCACCACCACTTCTGACTCTCGCGCTCGACAGGGTTATGATACTAGGGGACGCATGCTGGATTGGAAGGATCCGGTTGGCTCATCTGAAAATACAGATCCATATGTGGCAGTTTCATCCCATAATCATCAAGACAAGAAGGGTAAGGCCTTGGAAATGACTTCCTGTGGTGGAGAGGGAGGGGGGGAGGACTAAAGTGTAACTGCTTCCAGCTGGCTCAGAGGAACATGTAATAAAATTCCTTTGCTATAATCAAAAGCTTATCGTAAAGTCAGAAACTAGATAGTCAATCTCAGACTCAGTACTAGATACTCACTGCCTAAGGAAACCACACAAAACAAATAGGAGCGTATGCCTTTGCAGTGTGTTGTGCATATGGATGGAGAGGAGGGAAGACAGTGGGGATTGAACTCCGTTTAAACTTGACCTTCCCCATTGTCTGACTATGTAAGATTTGTGGCTTTCCATCATTCTTAAGTGTGCACTTCTACATTGCCTTTTTTTCTGAATTTCCAGGAGAGCACAACAGATCTCAGCTAACTTCACATTATTTCTGTATGAGTTAGGGTAATACAGGTACTGCAGCACAAAGGTCTGCACTAATTTAACTCAGTGGAGTTAAAATAACACAGGTCCTAGTAACTGAACCTAAATCCCAGTGTCTTTAGTGAGACCTGAGCATCAAATACTTTTGAGAATCGGAGTGGAAGAGATCATTAGCTTATTTCAAAAGACACTTAGGTGACTGCTCGTGGAAACAGATTCTGTTTAGCATTTGCAAAGCCTCAAAAGGTTAGAATTTAGGTGTTGTTTCAAAATGTTCAGTACTGTGCTCCACTTTGAAGCACATTTCTGTCTAATACGAGTGATAACCCTCTCACTTGGCCTACAGTCTTCCTTTGCTATACCTGAGGAGAATTAGGCAGAGAATTGCCTGCTTAGAAAAGGAGAAGCTCTTCTCCTAAAGAGGGGTGATGGTGTTCCATCAGTCCATCATGGCCCTCATCATTCTTTCAGCTCCTTTTAAACAGTATCTCAGAGAGGTTAAAATGATTTCTTTGTAAATAGCAAGACTTGGATTGAAATGGCTCCTGTGCCTGGAGATATTTGACTCCCTGCCCGTCTTTTCTAGGGTGTTCTTTCAGTCTCTTTGTTGAAGATGTGCCACCCTGTACTGACTAATTAAGTACGCAGTGGGCCAGAAGGATGTTTATAAGCAAAACTCACTTGCTGAGTGTTTAGGGCTTGCACCACAGGTGAGGACACACATGGGCTTCAGTCCTTGCTACTATGACTACTTTATATAAAACACTTAAAATATTAATTGAAAGGTGGATTCCAGTCTCTATTGTTCATGCATTTTACATGAAAAAGTCATTAGATAAAAGCATCAGTTGTTCTTGGAGAAGCGACTAGTATGCTGGACCTGCTGGTCTGAGTTGTCTGCCCAAGCTACTAGGTTACTAAATCAAGCTCCTTCCCTTCTCTCTGACCCACTGAATCTCTGAATTCTCTACATGCACTGTGGAGACTTTCAGCAGTGGCTATATTAGCACGTTAACATTGCGGAACAGCTTTTAGCAGAGCTGCACAAACAGCTGACAGCAGTCTGGATCCAGACTATGAATTCATAGCGCCTGGAATTCACAACTGCTCCAGACACACAGTGCCTCCCACGGTCCTGTGAATATCCTGGATTTCTCACTGGACTCTCCAGGGTTGTCTGCAAAGAGCCTTCACAGTTCCCAGCCAAGAAGGCAATGTATATCACCTGGCTGGCCCCACAGGGCTGGAGCCTGAGGCACTTTTCCAGCTGAGGAGACTGGTCAAATTGGGCAGGAGATCCAGTAATATTCCCTAAGAGGCCATGGTGACAATTAATCTAGAAGCCCTGGCTTTTTTGGGCTTGGTGGCAGGAAATGGGATACAAAGGTTTGAATTCCCTCAGGCAGAGGGTGTAAGCTTGTGTTTCCCTCCTTCCAGCAATTAGCTCTTCCTGCAAAAAAAAAAAAAAAAAAGGGAGAAACTGCCATTTCCTCTTCTTTCTTCAGGTGGGATTTAGAAGTGGCTACTGTTCCAAGATATTTTTCAGAGCTTGATCCTGTAGACTTTCTTGGAGACTAACTGCAAAAACAAGGGGGCAAAGACAGTACATTTTTCAGAACCTAATCAAGCTTAGATGTGTTCTCAGCACAGGCTCTTCAGCACTCTGCAGACCGTTGGGCTATTGAGCTTCTGCAGAAGCAGTATTTCAGGCAGTTGCAATACCTAAGCTCAAAACCATAACTTAGGTGGCAAGGGACTGAGGGTGTTGAAGGGAAAAGCTCAGATTCCTAGTTCCTACTTAAACCGAATTTGAGGTATCAACCTTATTTTTTGAATTCGAACCCTATTCCTCAGCGCTTGCTCCTCAGCTTCAGATAAACAGTTCAGAAAAAGCAATTTCTTGGTATCATGTGTGTGGAGAAGGGAAGGCAAAAAACTTGTATGCAACTCTAAAGATGGCACGTGATTTACCTATCACTCCTCTTTCCTCTGGGAAATACATCCATGACAATGCTGCCAGTAGAAAAGTAGGCATTTTTTTCTGTCCAATCTCTTGGTAACACCTGGTATTCAAAATGCTTGAGATGAGAGGACATTTCTTTAAAAATGCAGTGTTCCCACTTCTGAAGGATAGTGGTGTCTTTCTCTCCTCCACGCTGAGAGCAGGGGATGTCATTAAGCAGACTTGGTGAGGAAGGAAGAGATCCTCGAGCCCAGCTCTTCTGCTGAAATCAGTCATGGAGCTGTGTCAGAAATCGCCCGTGGTGGAAGATCTGGCTCTTAATATACCCTAGAGGAATGCAGAGATGTTTATGCATTTTAATGGCACTATTTGTTGTGTGTGGTTCCATACTTCACAAATCTTTTGCAAAGCAGTGCTTAATAGGTGGAAGGCTACCTCTTAAAAGCGTGCCAGTAGCAGCTTTCAGAGGAGCATGCACTAAAAATATTAACAAATGTATACTGTTGGATTGTAATCATTTTTGCTTCAATACACTGGCTGATGAGGTGTCTTACATTGAATAGTTCCCTCCCCAGGGAGTGATAGTTACCAAAGAGCCTTATTAGCACTTGACAGGGTCATTTAAATATCATGCATTCTTTGGTGCCTGATTATGAATGTTGACAAAGCTGGAAGCAGTCTACACACAATTAAAACAATGGCGGCAGAGGTGACCGCATGGTTGTTTACCATTGCCATCTACTTGTGTGCTGTTACTCCTTGCCTTGCCCAGTCAGAGTCGATTGGCTCCAAAATTACTATTCATTGTTGCTTTAAAGGGGCAAAGGAAAGAGTTCTTATGCAAAATTAAATCAGAAAATGTTACGCTTACTATCCTTTTATAAGGATTTTGTTTTCACTGTTGCTGTGATTTCTTTTACCCTCACACATTCACAAAGAAAAAAAATCTTTTTTTTTTTTTTTTAACATTTTCTCTTTGTTTTGCAAAGTGCTTTGTGGTGTTCTTCATTGGTTGTGTTTAATTCTTTGGACAGTGTTTTCTTTCTTTTCCTGCGCTCACAAACGACTTCTCACTGATCGTACTAATTGTACAGAATCCACTTGCTGCTTTCTTTTCTGTGACACGGGTGCTTTGATGATGTCACATCCATCCATATGCTTCACTTTTAATTCAGTGCAGGCATCTTGGGGAATATCTATGGGAGTGTGAAGAGGGGGTTCTTTAAAAGGGTTGACTCATGGGAATGTGACATTTGTGTGCCACAGCTTTAGTAGCTAAATATACTCTGGGATTGTTGTTTCTGAGCTACATTGCATTTCTTGCCAGGATGAAAATGTGTAGTGCAACCCATAGAGTGGGAACTATGTGTTGCCATCCCGCTGGCATTTTTATTTTGGCCATTAAGGAATCTGCCCTTTATATTACAGAATGAAAAATCAGCTCTGATTGGGCAAACTGCACCCTCCTTTTCCTCTTCCTCTCCATTTCCTCCGCAGGGGGAAAAAAAAAAAAAAAAAAACATGTTCCAGAGTATGTTTATGTTTTGTTTTCTTTCTTGCTGTGTTTTTAGCGTTAATTTAATTGCGTGTTTCTCACCTTTGTCATAACGGTTGTCCTCACCTTGCAGTCTAACCTTCCCTTCTGCTGCCATTGTACTTAGTCTCCCTCCCCCGGTAATAACGAAGCTCCCCGTGTGGAACGTTCCAAGGCTTTACCCTGTACACTCTGAATAGCACCCTGGCGCTGTGTCTCCGTAGAGTAGTCCTACTAACGAAGCGGGGAGTACATACATGCAGCTGTTGAAGAGGCCTGTATGAAGAAAATGGAGCAATTTTCTTCAGGAGTAACTGCCCTTGCCCACCATTACCCTGTTGGCCCTTCTCTACTGTCTCCTCTCCGTCCTGCCTTTCTTTTGATGCTTTTCAAGTCCTGGATTCGTTAGCACAAACACAGCCAACTGTTCGGTTTTCTCACTCGTTCCCTAGATGTCTAGAGCCTACTTTTTAATCACGATCTTGATAAATTGGTTGCAAATGTGGCTTACAATATCTTGGTTCTGCTACAGTTTCTGTTCTGCAGTATTCAGATGGAGATGGTTTAGCTGGGCATTGAAAGATGAAAGTGTAGGGTTATTCTCTCTTAATACTGATCTTCTTACTTGTCTCAGCACTCATGTAAGTAATGATTATGATGTGGTATCTCCTTTCTTTAACAAACCTTTTGTCAATATCCACATAACGAAGGTAGAAAGCTGATTGGAAGCAGGACACAATGCACACAGTTTATAGAGTTTACAGTTGCTGGTGTATTTGGATGTCAAGAATGCTACCGGAGCTACTATGTCTGGGAGAGTCTGTTCTTTTACCCTTCTGTTAACAGCAGCAGCCCTTCCTCTGATACGGAGTTCACAGGTGTCATTAGCAGTAGTCAGCTCACATGTATGGAGAGGACTGTTACTGGGGAGCCCAAGGGCTGTTCATTTCAAAATCTGACTCCAGAAAATGTTTCTTGTTGTACACAAGTTGGCAGTGTTATTAATTTTCACTGTGATTATCACTACTTGAAAGGTTTCCAAGTGCTGACAGTGCTTGTCTCTGGAGAGTTTGCAAATGTTAGGGCGGATTTAGCTCCAGTGAGACAGAATTATGTGAAATTTCAGGTACTGTTACGATAAAGTGTGTAAAGTGCTGATTTAACAAGATACTCTACAAACAGAGATGAAATGAGAGAAAAAAAATCCATGATAAAGCAACGCTGCAGACTCTTTTTGCGTAAATTAAACAGCTGGTGTTCATCAAGGGAGGGCTGAGTTCTGCACCAGGAAGTACAATTGCAGAGACTATTTTTACCTAAAATGTTGCTATATGTTAAACATACACCTAAAAAGACTTAAAAGATTCCGAACATGTTTTATCAGAGGAAGCAGGGAGAAATCATTGTTATCCTGCTGGCGTTTTGTAATAATTCAGAAGGGCATTTAAAGTGGCACAGAATTGGTCAAGACTATCTTTTGAGTAAGTGTTTGCAGGTCTGGGGTGGGTAGGGGGGGTTGGAGGTGAGGCACATACTCTGCACTTGATTCCTGTCATAGTTCTGGCAGTCTCAGAAGTAACTGACTGATCCTAAAAAATGTGTTAGGCTAATCAAAGAAGGAGCTGCACTGTAGTCAGTTCTGCGTGGATGGGGCCAAGGAAAAGCTGTAAACTCAAAGCATATGTGCCTGGAGGAAGTTACGCAAACACACGTACCGTTGTCGCTGCCATCGTCCACACAAACAAAACTGAACTTTGCAGTCCCCTAGCACTTTCAGGTGCTGAGGAAACAAGAGAGATCAGACCTGATCCTTCACTTTCTATGCCTTTAAGTATTTTGGCAGCAGTCTAGTTGGGAGTGGTGTAAGAAAGGGAATGAGGAATCACTCCTTACTATCTCTGGTTCTGTAGCGTTTGTCTGAGATTTGAGGTGAGAGATTTGATTACTTGGAGCTGTAATGCTCCACAAGGGGACTTCATGTACACAATATAAAGTGGTGCAGGATTTGGTCCATTTAAACTTAGATCCACATCTAGATGAAAACCTTGTTACTTTCCCCATTAGGATTTAAACAGAGGTTGGTTGGATGAGTCTGTGCTGAACAAAGCCCTATAGGGTTTTTTCCTTAAAATGTTCTTAGGTGAATTAGCGTTAGGTTATTGTAAACATCCCTATTTTTAGAAGGGACCTTATTTATGTTTGTCACGTGGTGGAATAGTAGTTTTTTTTTCCATTAAAAACAACCTCATATTTATCTAGAATGGCTCTAATGAGCAACCTGTCCAGGAACAGGATGTCTTAGAAACCAATCGTGGCATACCAGGCTCTTCTGCTGTGGGATGCCTGTTCGGCACCATGTCAGATAGGCACCAGAAAACCATTGTCGACAGTTAAACGGGACCAAATTTCTCAGTAGAGTTTATAGTAGTCAGATATCTATATGACAAGACCAGGCTGATAACTAGTAAAGGTGTCAGAAGGCCAATGAGCTCACCGTGCTGGAATTGCAGGTATCCTGTGACGTATAAAAGGGGGCTGTGCGGTCAGGACTAAGGGAACGTGACAGATTTGTCTGGAGAAACGTATACTGATCCTTCCTCTGTTCTGTCTGTCATGCATGTACGAGCTGTCTGTTCCCAGAGCTAGAGACAGCTAATCATCTCAGATTGCATACCCAAGCTTAAGCAGCGGCAATAGAGAACTAGGTGCTAATTAATAAAATGGAAATTGTATAGGAAACTGATGAAAGATGGTGACTGCTGGAAGGATGTTTCTGACAACAGACTTTCTTCAAATTCGTTCTCACTGTGTTTTTTTAAGTTTATATGGGAACAAGAATGAAGAGACAAAGAAGAGGCTAAGGCTAGGCATGCAGAAAAGATAACAGAAACCAAATCCATGGGCAGGGCCATATCCTTAAACCAGTTTTAATCAAAAAAGGGGTTGTAATATAATACAGGGCAGTGGTTTAGTGTCTTCTCTGTGGCTCATCTTCATTTCAAGCCTTAAATAAAAAGTCCTTAGATCATTTACTCAAAAATTTTCTGTAAGATCCTTTGAAATTGTAAGGAGAGGAGCACTTTCCACGGTGAGAGAGGAGCAAGGATCAGGAAAACAAGATAATGAAGGGGGTTTATTCCAAAACCCACCAACTGCCTGTCCCACTCGCGTAAACAAATGCCTACACTTCATCACTGGAGCTAACTTAAAATTTTCAGAAATCAAAACGCTTCTGCACTCCATTGGCAGTGAGCTGTAAGAAGCAATGGATTTCAGCTATAACTAGCAGAAGTGGAACCAGGAGTAGCAAGGCTTGAACCAAGAGGCAAGAGACCTATCTTTATTTAGTGCCAAAAAAAGACAGCATTGATCATGGAAGATGTTGTCTCCATGCGGTTATGAAAATTATTGACAGAGCTTTTCTTTCTGAGTACATGCTAAAATTACTGGATCCTACCAGTACGAGAAGGGTAAATTTTAAAATAAAGCTCATCAAATGTCAGATGTGGCTGCAGGAAACAGCAGGTATCCTTGACCTGTAATTGTCCACCTGCATAGATTTAAAGTTAGGCTATCCATTTACAGACTGCAATGAGCAATGGAGGCCTGCCTTACTCAAGCAGGGAAAACTGTCATTGCCCCAGGACCTTGATCTACTTTTTTCAATAAAAGAGGCCACATCTAATTTGTCAAGGCAGCTGCTCGGAGTTCAGGGCATTAGTGCTATTGTCTGCCAGACACGATTCTCAGCTGCATTCATCCTCAGTCACCCAGGGAGGACAGCCCCGCGGAGGAGCACGGAGCGCTCTGGGTTGACCCGTGTTGTGCTGACATATTTATCAAGAGCTGGGAATTCGCTGTAGGGTATGCTGGCCCCATAGGGCCACTACTCTGTCGGGAAATAGCAGAGAATAATTGGTGGGCAGGATGTTAAGTAACACCAAGTTCCATTTTTATGGCATTTATATTGAGGATAGGGAGACTTTGTGCAATACAAAGATGCTGAATTGGCAGGAAAGAACTTAGCCTGTTAAATAAAAGATTTCTGAAACAGCTATGAAATTTGAAAGGATTTAATAGCAAAAAATCTTAGGGCTGAAAGAGTGTTAAAGCGCCTTTTGGTGTTAAATTAATACCAGAGTATAATTAAAATGTCAATACGCTGTTAAATTAAAGATATTTGAATAATTCATTTTCCTTATATAGGATGTGCCTAGATTCAATACTTATATTAATTAATGGGGAAGATGTCCTGTAGTCATTTTATGACAATGTAAATGTTGACAGTCCTGGTTCAGAGGACTTTTAATATGATCTATGGACTGTTTATTAATTACATGCCTCCATACAAAATACCTCTTACATTCTTTTCATATAGATAAGCCTTGAGTGAACAGTATCGATATCCCATTCTCTGCCTAGGATTCTGACTCTTACTTTTTGCACTTAGTTCTCGTAAGACTGTAAAAAAGGCGAGCTTAGTTCTTTCAGGTCCGGATGGACTGGAGCTTACTGATTAACAGCAGGCAGTTAATTAAAAAAAGTTGAGAGGGCATAATTTAGATTTCACCATCTTTATTTTATTTAATATCAAATACAGATAAAAAATGCCATTACATTTGGAAAATAGTCTTTCCTATGAATATCCTTAGTTTAGCAAGGTGGTTAGGTATGTTTTACTTTGAGCTCTGCAGTAGTCGTTTAATGAGACACGTTCGTCTCTGGACCTCAATTTCTGTTGCTGTGACTTTTGCTAGATTTTCATCATGTGTACTGAGTTTTTCTACGCCAGTGTCTGAGAAAGAGGGTAAGGAAAAATATGTTATTATCGTGTTACAAAAAAAATCATAAGTGCATTTTATGGAGAAGTTTTGGAGCAGATTTATGGAAATTTACCATTGTATCAAGAGTGTGCATTCTGACATCCTTGCGAGGGGAAAAAACAGCTGCGTTTGACCGAGTTGTAAGTTTTTGAAAAATCTCAGTTTGCCCATACCCAAAAGAGACTTGTCACAGTTTGGCAAGTGAATACCTGAACAATTCTATGTGCACTGAGCGTTGGTGCTATGACCGCTAAGTGCATTAACCATCCAACTGGTAGTCTGACATCTCTCTCTGCCCCGGCAGTTCCGATAGGTCAGAGTCTCTGCTGAAGCAAATTTTAACAGCTCGATTGACTGTGGGAGAGCTGGAGCAGTTTATAGAGAAGTTCCTTAGGGAATATTAAGGCACATTTGTGGCACAGCTATACAATTCAGCAAACATTTTGAAATGGCGCTGTGCAGCACATTCAGCACTAACTTTATGTTGGCAGGGAAGAATACCCATAATACTCTGAAACAGTGAGTCCCAACAGCCTCCAGGCCAGGTCCAGCCTCCCACGTCTACCAAAATGGTCAACCGTGGATATCAAGTTATAATTCTTCCCACAACAGCCAAGGATTAGTATTTTCTAGGAAATAAAATTTCAGATGAAGGTGCAACTTGATAACATTGTCAAAACTGGGCATAAACTAGACAGCTCTTTCATATGCCCAAGAAGGTTTTTTTTTTAAATTGGAAAATAACACCAGCTGCATGCTGCCAGTAATATGCCATCTTGTTAATGCTCCGTCCCATCTTACCCACAATTGTGATAGGAAATAAAAGAACAGCTGTTTAAAAAAAAAAAAAAAAAAAAGGGAAAAACAGGCACATTTTTAAAGCCCTACAAAGATACTGTTATTCACCATTATGTTCTCATTGAAAGAAACAGAGGGATTTTTTGGAGAGCCTGAAGTTCTGCAGTTACTAAATGCAAACAGCACCAGCTCAGACAGCGCAGTGAAATGCTTCCCAAATAGCAGCACACCCAAACCCTCAATAAAATAACTCCAAAAGTCTTTTGAGAAGCACATATTTTACAATTGTTTCCTTATTCTTAAAACCAGAAAACTTCACTGAGTTCCTCTTTGGAAGCAAGCATAATTGTAATCCTGAAAAAAAAATCCCGATCTAGAACGCAGTCATTCACATCAGTTAATATAATACATTTATTTTGTACGAAATTAGGGCAAAAAATTGAGCAAGCTACCTGTCTGCCTCCCTCTGCTTAGCAATTCAAACTCGATCAGTCTGGCTAGCTGATCCGGGTGAGTGAAACAGAAGTTTTAATGATGCGTAAAGAGTGAACACCACTGACTACATTAAAGAAGCTAACAAAAGTGGTCTTGTCGCTTGATGCAGAAGAGGCAGTTGGTAATTTCTCTGAGCCTGTGGTTAGCACTGGAGAAATTTAATTTCTGCCATCAGTTTATAGCTTCTATCAAACAGTTCAACAATTCGCCATGTGTATTCGTTGCTGAATGGCTCCCAATCAGATGGTCTCAAAGAAGGGCCCAGAGCAAGGGTGCCCTCTGTCCCCTCTTGTGTGTCCTCTCTCCATTGAACCCCTTGCATTCACCACAGAGCCTGCCCAGAGGTTTAGGCGTTCACAGCTCATAATAAAGAACATAAAGAACATGGCTCTTTTTTTGCAGATAGCATCCTGCTTTATCTCTATAAAACACTAGTCTCTATTCAGTGCCTTAAAGAGGTCTTACAGTCCTACCACATTTTATATGCTTTTTGTCTAAATATGGCCAAGCTAGAGGCAATGCCCTTAGGCACTCATCCAGTAAGACTAATTAATTTTCCATACCCAGTGGACCTTAGGGGGATTTGTATACCTCAGTGTGAAGTTCTCACCCACTGAACTAAATAAAGTCAAATCAGCAAGTACTTTCAAATATCCAGCATCAAGACCTGCAAAGACAATAGTTTATCACTACTTACTCTTACTCAACTCAGTAACACCAAATATGCTTGCCCAAAAGTTTTGATCCCACCTGCACTGTATTTAGAAAGGAGGAAAAAGAACGTATCACTGAGAGAAAAGAGATTGTGCTATAATATGTTAAGGCCCCAATGCCAAGAAGCAAAATGAGGCTTTAATCTGTCACATGGAAATTTGTTTGCCTGCAGGTCAGTAAATGTATCTTGAGAACTAGTGTACAGATATGAAAAAAGCCAGTTAGATTCCTTGCACCTACTTTCATGTTGATTAACTGGCTATGCAGGCTGCTTGGTTCACCTGCAGCAGCAGAAAATACTGGCTTAATAAAGAGCATGAGCAGAAAAGGAACAACAACCATAGTAAATCCAAAAAGGGGAGCTTTGAACCAGTACCAGAACAGAGTGGAAAACTGAGGGAGTTGTTTTCTAGAAACACCGCAGTCTGTGAGATACGTTATAAAGCAAATCTGCATGTACAGTCAGTTGCCTGGCCTGCCGCTGGACAGTCAGAGGCTGCCTGAGTGAGCTCTGAATGTATGTTGGAGAAGAATTTGGTAGCTAGCTACTACTGTAGCTAGATCGCTGTTGGCCCCAGGCTAATGCTCTTGGAGCTGGGTCAGGTACCTGCATACCATAGTATGTCCCCTGAGACAAAGTTACAGTTTTGCTTCATCCAGAGAAGCAGGCGGGCCAGTGTAAGCACTCCAACATGTTAAAAAATATGCGCAAACAAGATGCATCAACTAAATTAACAGCATCAAAGTACAAATACACAAGCACTGCATACAAGAGGGAGAGAGTAGGTAAAAAAATGCAGAGGACTACAAATTTGACAGACAAAATGCATGAAGGAAGCCACCGCTGGAGATAGAAAATTATGTGAGAGAGAGATGATAGCAGCACCAGGACAAGAAGTCTCGTAGGGAAATGCTGGATACAGAAAAAGGACTAGTGGTAAAATTGTTCTTGCTGCCTGTTAGGGCCACTACTTCCGACTCGTAGCAAGTCCTTAGTCACTGAATGTATTCAAAGGCAGATGAGGCTATAGGACCACAAGATGGAGAAAAATAATGAACCTAACATCAGATAGGTATAAGCTTTTTTCTACCTACAGCCCCAGCGCTCCGAATATTTCTGCAAGAAGCAGTCCTGTCTTTTACTGAACGCTGGGAACGTGTTCTAATTCTTAAATCCAGGTTGTTTGACTAAACCTGTAGTGTTCACGAGTACTGCAGAAATGAAGAATTTATCTACAGTGTTCGTGTTCTATCGCAGCATATGCAATGCTGGGATTTGAACAACCGAACTGATTTAATTCCTTCCTCTTTACAAGAGCAGAGCTAACATGGGGTCCAGCCACGTTCCTAACGTGCACCAGCAGCCCAACTGGGCAGGAGGACCATCTCTTAAGAAGTAAGGTCTGTCTATATGAGTAAACATTGTTGGCCTGACCACAGTTATTTGACAGCTTAAAAATTCTTTCCAAGGACCTCAGGGAATAGGATGTATAGGGAACAGTCTTACTATTTAAACGTCCTGGATGTTTAATAGATGGCTCTTTTGTTAGTTCAGCTATGACGCGTTCAGTTACACAAGTAGCTTAAAACTAGCATTTCCTTTTTATATCTTTAAAGAAGATTGGAGCTGATTAAACAATTTGCGGTTTTCAGCTGTATACACAATGTTTGAAAATTAACCCCACTTTTTCCATAAGGCTGCTTTGAGCTTCAGCCTGCTAAGCAAAGCTACTTATGCTGACATTCAGCAAACTTGACTTTTCCCTCTTGCGCGAAGAGGCCACAGTTCAAAACCAGCTGTAAGAAAGGAGAAGGAAAGCTACAGAATTTCTCAGTGACGGTTTCACTTTCCCTGACGCTGTACATAAAAACTGCTTCCAGAAGGGCGCTGGGCTGCCCAGAATACATGATGCCCACACTAGAAAAAAAAATACACCATTTGTTCTGTGTCATGAAGAGGAGCTCCATGCAGCGAAATGGGAACTGTGGAGAGGAGAGATTCACATTGCAGGCTACAGCAACTTCTCTGGAGCCCTGAAATCATGCATATTCAACCAAACATATGTAAATCTGGTTTAACCCAGCTGTGAAAGATCCCCTGAAGTAAACTAATAAAGAGCAGCTGGATATGTTTAAGCTCATCCCAGGCATAGTAGAAAGGTTCTAAAATGTGCACTGAGATTCTTTTACGTCACCAGAGGAAATGCAGCAGACTTTAAAGGCAACTTGTGTCTTAAGATGCAAAGCAGCATAAAGTTTGCCTCTGCTGAGACAAGCTACAAAAGAATTAATTTTCCTTGACATTTGGATTTTATACATCTTGTTTTAACTACTGCGAATGCCTATGTTTTACTTTTTATAAGGGACCCGCTGCGTTTGCCTATTGCCAATCACGCACAGGACTTCTACAGTTATCGTTGCTTACTGGGAGAGGGTGAGAGGTGAAAGAAGGTATTGAAATCAAAAAAGTTCAAGATGAACAGCCATTGAATACCACCTACCAGTGGGAGAAAGTTTGTCAAGCACTTTCTACTAGTGCAGGATCTGGCCTTGAGCCTAGCTACTGGGACAAATTAAATTGGGCTGGCTGCAGGACTATAATCTCTCTCATGGTTATATAATAGATTCAGGAAGCTGTGTAGCTCAAACCTCTCATACCTGCAAATTTACTAAACTGGTTTATTTACAAAGATACTGCTTACAGGTATCAAGCATTATTTAAATACGAGCTTACTTGCAGTCTTTTTCAGGTCTGCCCACCCTTCATATTAAGGGTTGTCTGCACATGGACTGCTGGTTCAGGACTCTCAATTTCTGTCTATAGTACTCCCTTTCGGAAGAGAAATGCTTCTTTCTAATCTCTCAAAATTCACAAGTGTGACCGTGGTATAGGTTTGCATGGCCACCATGACATGCAGAAAAATTAGATTGCATGCCCGTAGTTGAACTAAGAACAGGACACTGAAATCCCTTTTGAATAAGTTACTTTGAGGTTCATTAAGTTACTCTGATGTTCACATTTTATCTCATATGGACATGGTGGTGTCACTTCCTTAACCTATCTTGCTTAACCTTTCTGGCTTAGAAAAAATTCAAGAATGAAGTCTTCCCGTTGTGAGCAAAGCCGTGTGTTGATCTCCTCCTGGATTAAGTTGCTAACCTCTTTGTCAATGTTTACAGTCATTCTTCAATAATGGGGAGAGGTAATGTAATTTGGACCAGTTAAGAGGAGAAATAATAACCCCTTCAAAAATCAATAGATGAACCCATCCTTAAGCGATTGCTTCTGGAATCAGTCTGATTAAGGGCCAAAACACCTTTACAGTGGCCTTTATGGCTGATCTGATTGCTTACAGCCTTTTCAGGCTTTGTTATGTGTTATTTCAGACACATTATGTGTTGATTTTTCTTTTCCTGTTTTTGAAATATGCTTTCTCCTCATACCTCTAATGATCCCTGGGCCTCTTGTAACTGAATACTTTTTCTGCACTAAAATTCATTCTTCTCTTCAAGGATGTGCATCCTCTTTTTCTGTTGCTGGATATCTCAGACTGTTGGCTTGGGCAGCTGCCTTTGAGAGTCTTATGGAAGATTTTTTTTGGGAGATGATCACTCTCCTCTCTCAGCACAGTCATGCAAACCTTACATTTACAGACCTTTACAAATCAACAGTACAGCTGTTATGGGGGAGGGAGGGGGAAGCATTTGCCAGCAGTGTTAACAGTGAGCTTTTGAGATGGTGTTTTTTCTAACTGAAAAGAGAGTCCAGAAGAATGGTTACCAGGTAGAATTGCACTGAGCCAGCAGAACAAGGCCCTGCTAGCTAGGAGGAGGATGAAGGAGATAGGTTGCTTACTTGTTTCTGCAAAGCAGAAGTTCCAGTGAAGTGTCAAATATCAAATCATTGAGATTCTAATGCAATTGTTTTGCGTGAAGACCTTGAAATTACTGGATGAAGAAAAGCAATGAGATAAGGTCTCAGAAATGCATGGGAGCCTCTGCTTACTCCTGAATTTGCTATCCCTTTAAATCTTTAAGTCTGTGTGTCCAGTCTAACTTTCTCTCTTTTTTTCTTTTCATTCCAATTGTTGGTTAAAAAGGAAGAAGAAAGCTTGTTAATACCTGCAGGGATTTTCCAGGTTGAAATAATCTCTTTCAGCATGAGACTGCCTGTAAACACAGTTCTAACACCTGGAAACACATGTTGAAAACCTATTCAGTGGTATTTAAAAAAGATATTCTGAAGCCTATAAAAACCTCCGTTCATAATGAGTTTATACCAGCATTCTCAGTTATTCCAACTCTAAGCAGAGGGAGACATACATCACAGAGAAGCTTGCACTGAAGAAAGAAATGGACTGCAAGGTTCTCCCCTTAAGCAACAACAGCAAAGAAACTATCAGGCCTTGCAGCTCTGACTTGTTCTGTGTAAAGTTCCACGTGATTTTGTAGGTGTTGGAGATAGGAGGGGGCTGATGCCCATTTAGCTGGAGAGGTGAAGTTTAAGAGAGCAACGGCACTCGCTCCCGGACTGCTATTATGTGTGGCCCAGGCATCAACATTACCTTATTCCCTGGTAGTCTTCCCCCCCACTTCTCTGACAAAACATCATTCTTCATTTCCCAACTACTATGCTTGAATTTTGTTTGTGCCACCATTTTGAATTATTACTTCACCATCTGTTGCAGATGACTTTGGAAAACTAGAGTAGGACAGCTCATTGCAGAAATGATCACAGGGTGGTCTTGATGCATGTGGCATGTGGTCATCTCAGTGTCCAGGGTGCGCTTCTTGAGGCCATAAATCATTTCTGGAACAGAGGTCTCTTTGTATCCACCCTATAGCTAACTGTAGTACTCAGACAAAAATACGCTATTTTTGGTGACAGGTAACTAGGTTATTCACACATAGGAACTTGTAGTAATGGGACTAGATATTGCCTGCTCTTGTTATTCTCTCCAACTTCAGCTTAGATGTAAAAGAGAGCAGCATCCGGCCTATTGTATTACTAAAACAGCCTCACATTGAGCTATTCAGACCAGGAGGGAGAGTCATTTGTTTTTGTTCATCAAGCAGTTGTGAGGGTTATAAGCTGGAATTTCAATTTGTGTTCACTGTAAAGCATACACCAGAACCTAGATTTAGAAGAATGTGACTGTGGGGTTTTTCTTGATATTTTGCCATCCCTATCCCTGATCACAGACGAGACAAAGAAATTTAGGCTTCAACATGGGAGATTTCTTTCTATACTACGTGTGCTAAAAAGGATATAGCTCTTTTGTTTGATCTCTGGACATGAAGTCCCTTTCTGCAGATGCCGGTTAATTGTTGTTCTCTTGAGACAGACGCATTCATCCAAAACAGAAATAAGGAAGCTACTGATCCAAGAGTAAATAAAAATCCTTATGGAACCTTTCCATTTTATAATGCTGCTCGGTCCTTGTTCAAAGTTAAGATTTTGATTCTTTGTTTAGTCCTACTTGCACCATCTGGTTTTATACTGCTGATTACACCCTTGTGGAAGTTTCCACCAACTTCAGCAGAATCAAAACCCTTAAGCACAGATTAGCAAAGATTTCTCAGATTTTCTTTTTTCTAGTGCAGGGAACCTGCAGAGGGCACCTTCCTTCAAATCTCTTGCCAGGTAGACCTTTGATCAATACTTTTCAACTGCAACTTTTCAGCAGGTGTTGGGCCACTAGCATTTGCTTCTGAGAAAATAAGTCAAAGCCTTTCAGAAGTCAAAGGGTATCATTGTTAATGTGTCCCCTTAAAAAGTAAGCCATGTAGCTTGTTAAGGAAGGAGGTTTGGGTGGTTTAATGTAAATTATTCCTCACAATTTTACTTTGACCTTTTTATAATCACTTTATTATCCTTTAGATGCTCATAAAATTGATTGTTTAATCATTTGTTCTAATGTCATTTCTACTCTAAAAATTAGACTGACAGGTCTGTCATTTGTTAGGTCCTCCCTGTGGCCCATCTCAAAGCCAGATAATATGTTTGTCCTTTTCCTTTTCTCATATTTCCTCCAGCATTCTCCTAGATATTCCACAGAGTCTGGAGCTTGCTTTGGCTAATTCCTTGTGTGGTCTGGGATGAATTCCATTAAACAACGTGAAGCTTCAGCATGATCTAAATATTCTTAGCACTTTTCTTTATTCTGGTCAGCACTCCATTGCCCAATTTGGTTACGTTTCTGATCACAGGTAAGAGTGGAGATTTTGGCTGAAGTGAAGCAGCGAAAGTAGTAAATGCTTCAGTCTCTGTATCTTTCATTATTTGTCCTCCTTCATTGAAGTTTGCTGATCTGACATCCATTATCCTTATTCTGTTATGCTCATGCCATGTATTCTTTAGGATGATAAACTCTATTCCTTTGTGATTATTTCATCCTAATTACATTTCTGCCCTCAAAAGTTCTTTCCTATTGGATCTAGCAGAACATGCCCAGAATAGCCTCATCAGCATTCCCATACAATAATACCTTCAGCGCTGTGCATATCTTGTCATAGTGCTTTTAAACAGCTATATAGGTAGAGACCTAACCCATGAATACTTTTGTTAGTTGTGCAAAAGGAGAAGCCTCATCTCCTTCCTCCTTATGATTATCCAGTCTACAGTAAATCTGTACCATTGTATCACCCCTGTTCTTTTCTTTTCTCTTTTATCTTCACCCAGAGACGTTCAACAGGTCTGCTTGTTGAGGTGAGAACCTTTTGCAGAACTTCAGAAAAAGCATATGTATTAGTGACATAAAATTGAACATCTTCCCTTTTCCCCAGCTATCCTTAGTGAACAAGCTAGATCAATATTCTGGTCTTTTGATTTATCCAAGCTCTAACTCATGTCAGAACTGAAACACTTTGAAGGTTTGGAAACATTTTTCTTAATGTCCTCTCAACCAAAGTACTTGTCTGTACCTTACTGACAAGTTCTGCTGGAAGAAAGAGAGAGTTATATACAGCAGAATAATGCAATCCCTTGTCAGGTCTTCGCTCTCATTAGATGAGTAAGAAGGGAGGATTTTGCATGTTCCTTACTGTTACAATACAGGGTATACTGTCTGAGAAAATGAATGGGGATGTTTGGACATGCAGAAGAAAGGACATGAGCTGGCATTACCGTTAAGTCAGTGAAACAGGAAGACAGATCAGGTTGTCTATGGGAAGCAGAATAGCCATGAAAAGTGGAGGATATCAGGTGACTAGCTTGGCCGTTGTGGTAGTAGACAGTAGTACATCACATGGGGGAAGACCGTGGAGTAGTAAGCCCCGCTGTGATTTGCAAGGGACAGAGCTGGACTTAACTAGAAAACGTCAGGGATTATGTAAGTGTCAGCATGTTTGTGACTTTAGCTACATGTAAGGTCTCATCCTCGCAGGTGCAAAGTTGTCACTTCCTCTATCTTTAAAGCTTGTTGAGTTTTACTACAACTGTTACTAACAGGCTTTTCCCAAGTGTAGTATTTATACAGGTAATTCTGTAAACAAGATCCATTTCCAGAGAATTGCTGGTTATTATCTGTGGTGCTAGGTCTCCATGAACTATAGAAAATAGTAAAGATCATGTATGAAAAATTCAAACCACATAAAATCAAGTGTTATGTATTTTCACATTTGGAAAGAACAAATTGCAAAGAGCGAAGTGCTAAACAGAATAGTCTAAAAGTAAAATTGTTTTATTCAGAATAATTGTTTTATTGTTCATGATAAAAATAACGTATCTATATCAATGGTATGTTACAGTTTGGTTCCGTACCATTTTATGCAGCCAGCCCAGTCAATTTTCCAATTGATACTGTCTAAGAAAGATGTCGCAAAACTTATAGCTATAAGACTTTTCAATAGCAGATGTTCCTCAAAGCTGAGGGTCTGAATTCTTTGTACTTTGTTTGACTTTTAAAAAGGTAGACTCTACATTTTTCCCGTGAGTTTTTCCATTTATTTGCGTTCTTTGAAAAATGAATGCTAATGAATGATGCTGGACTGAGCCTAGGCAATCGGATTTTTCTTTGAGAACTGCAGGATATGTAAAAGCACAATACAGTGCAGTGTGTAAAGTGACACAAACACTATTTGTTTGCTTCCAAACTGGCACATTTTGGGGGCGTAACTGGGATCACACACTTGCTTATTCATCCCAGTCTATGAAGGCAATTACTAATGATGCTGACAATTTTGGATGTTGATTGACAACAACTGCGATTGTCAACCCATTTTCATGCTAGATTTTCCCCCCACTGTGGTCATGACAGTAGGATGCTGAACATTCTGCATTAATTTTATCTGCTCCATAAACATAATGCAGGATCAAATCTCGCCCATCTTACATCATTTGATTTAAGTTAAAAGTTGTTGGGATTGCTTACATAAGTAAAGACGCTTGGATGTGATCCGTGATAATAAATTATCTCATTAGCCTGACATTGTGTCCAGGGAGGATTCCCTTGCCTAGAGTAAAGCCACTTATGTTATATATCCTTTAACTCTATTATATATTACAGAAAACATCACAGACTTCAGGAAGGTTTGGGCTTAAGAGGAACTAGCTGGAATCAGACTGTTCGAAGGCCCTCATAAATTTCTGTTCATAAAACACCTGCAAGATGAGCTACATCATTTCAGCTGCCCCTTTGTTGAATACACATGATCACTCAGTCTGAACTGTGTGGTTATTTTGTAATGCAGATTGTAATAAGTCAGTTAATTGGTAATGTAAAACTGATTGCAAGGTCTCATGTTGTTTTTGCATGCAGTGATGCTGGTTTGCATTTTACATGCTATCATTCTTAGGCTAGGACTTGGTCTAAGGGTGAAAGCTGAGCAGGGAGAACCACCTCACCGGGCCAGTAGGAAGCACCAGGAATGGAGCATCCATCCATGCATATTAGTTTAACACTGAGCTCCAAGCAGGTTGGGTGAGCTTCCTGAGCGCATACCGCCTTCTCTGCTGTAATCCCTTCCTAAAAAGAGGCATAAAAGAAAGAGAGAAACCTCCTTTCCATACCATAGGTCATGTGGGTCCAAGTTCCTCTGCAAAACCAGGCAGAGCAGCTTTTTGAAAACAAGGCTGCTGTTTTCTACCTCTGTTCCACAACTGCAAATTATTAGTAAAATGGTAAAATACATAAGCTAGGAGAAGTCCTGTCCCTTCCTCTTGGGACATAGATGGCTTGTGCATGCTTCCAGACACAGAGATTCTAAATGACTGCAAGTACTTCCACAATTAGGTGGGCATTTAGCAAGGATTTTGAAAGTCGTCTTTGTCATCCAAAAACCATTGGGCTTAAGTGCTGAAAGCGGCATTTCTCTGAGAAGTTTATGCTTGCAAGGTGCCCATGAAATTAGGCACTGTAAGTGCCTAGTTGGGCACTGTAATTTGAGGGCTCTGTAAGTTGAAGCTTTCCTTAACTTCATGCCCAGCAATGCCTTTCTGAACAAGGCGTAACACTTCCCTGACCAACCTTGCCATCCATTCAAGGCTTTCAATTTCTGACTCTCCAGCTAATGACTGCAGACAGTTTTACAAGTGTGAATAAATTTGTTCTCAAAATGCTGGAGAGTCAGGCATGCAAATATCAGCTGCTGTAGGGCCATAGGAGACCAAGCCTATGCAGTGAAATGCAGTTCCTACTAATTGTGCTTTAACCACTAGCCTGTGCTTCTTGTCTATATAAAGCAACATTGTCTGGGGGCTGGATTCTGCTGCCTTGTGTTAAGTGCTCAAGGCAAAGAATAGAAAAATTTGCCTCTTAAAAAGCTGCTGGGCTTTAAAGAAAGATACTCACCGAATCATTTAATTTGAAGATTGTTTCTACTCATATATTGTTTTCCGAGGTTTATTTTCTTCCCCTTACTCTTTTACTATTAAGAGATTTAGATGAATGCAGGATCTTAGTTTCTTAAGGGGTCATCTTCTCTTGCTATTTATTCTCCTTGTGAAATCATAATCCTCTATTTGTCACCACGCAATAATTTCCATGGCAACCAGCTGTGATGTCACAAGCAGGGGATTACAATTTCAAGAGCTATTCTGCTTTTAAATATAAAGTTCCTATGTCATATGCAAATATCACTTGTCCACCAAAACGCTGTAATTAAATAGGGACAGAAAAAGATGCTGTAGAAGCGATATTGTATCTAGACAGAATACTTATGCAAGGTTTCTGTGAGCCAATGGCAACTTTTCAAGGCTCTTTTAACATAGTTTGCGGCGGAGTATTTTGCGTTTGGTTCTAATTCTGGGCCGCTAATACCTTGTCTGCCAAAAACATAAAAAGACATTATTCCAGAAAGAGCTGATTTATGACATGAAAGATCTGTATCTTCACAAAGTCTCAGGAGGGCCTTTGAGGTACATTTTCTGTCTTGCTGTCTCTCCTGTAATAAGAACATGGTTTACATTTCCTGCGAGCATGTGGGGCTTTTAATGCCCTTGCATTTGCACGCTCTCTGGAGAAGGGAGTGGGGAAGATGCTCCTTCAGCTCCTCGTCAGGCACTGATTGCTCTCTGTTCAGCATTAAGAACAAAAACAGAAATGAAAGAGGCAAACTAGATGCTCTGCGCTCATATTTCATTAACACTGCTGGCTTAGTGCATAACTATATCAGGAAAAACAACTTTCCTTAGAAAGTCAGGGTGTTGATTAATGCTCTGTTAAGAGACTTCAAACTGCAGAGATGTACTCTGTCAAAGGTGCCTTCTCTGACAGTGAGTGCTAGGAGGGCCAAGTAAGGCTTGACAGTAATCTCTGTGCTCAGCTCAGGGCCGCAAAATGAGCCCCTCATGGTCAGAGCTTTCAGGAGAAAAAGCGTAAGCTTCAGCAAAGAGGTCAGCCTGTTCACCTGTCCGGAACAGCGAGCTTTTAAAATTAAACTAGCAAGGACATCTGAAATCTAGAAGGCTCAATACATCGCAGTGCTGTCCTGTATCTTTGGTAGTTATTTAAGCATCCTCCTGAAGCTCAGACATGTGACAGTCACTTGTAAAACACATGACAGTGATAACAGACTGACGAGCAGAGAAAGAAGCCCGACACAACGTGGGATGCACTTCTCCAATATTTGTAGAGCTTCTGTCTGTCTCCTCAATTTAAAGCTTTTTCAATGTGAATGATTTACAGTAGTAAAAATAAGATGATGTTAGCTGGGGGGGGGGGAATCAGATGGAGGGGTTGGAGGAATGAGCAGTATATCAAAGAAGTTAATAGCCCTGACCCTCTTGAAGTCAGGGGGAATTTGCCCAGGCCTGGGGTTTCAAACTGATTGCAGCCCCTGCAGGTGAATTCTCTCTCCCCTCCTCAACATTGTGGTGTTCAACCCCAGCTCTGAATGCTGCAGTGAAAGCCCAGTGCTGCTCATGTAAGACCTGACTGGCAGGTACAGTACGTCTCTAAATTTATTTAGGCAAGCTTTTAAAAAAATAACGTTACAAAACACAGACAAACCTCCTAGGGGGTGCCTTTGAATGGAGCAGCTAGTGATAAGTATTTCCCTGTCCTTGGCTTGTTTAACCAGTGTGTGCTGTTTATTGCAGGAGTGATTCGCGAGAGTTATCTGAAGGGTCATGATCAGCTGGTGCCGGTCACCCTGTTGGCCATTGCAGTTATTCTTGCTTTTGTCATGGGGGCCGTCTTTTCGGGAATCATAGTGTACTGCATCTGTGACCATCGCCGCAGAGACGTGGCTGTTGTGCAGAGGAAGGAGAAGGAGCTGACCCACTCCCGCCGCGGCTCTATGAGCAGTGTTACCAAGCTCAGTGGCCTCTTTGGAGATGCTCAGTCCAAGGAGCCAAAGCCTGAAGCAATTCTCACGCCTCTGATGCACAATGGCAAACTGACTACCCCAGGCAGCACTGCCAAAATGTTAATCAAAGCCGACCAGCACCATCTGGACTTGGCCGCCCTGCCAACCCCTGAGTCTACTCCAACCCTGCAACAGAAGAGGAAGCCCAGCCGTGGCAGCAGGGAATGGGAAAGAAACCAGAACCTAATCAACGCCTGCACAAAAGATATCCCTCCAATGGCCTCGCCCGTGATCCCAACTGACCTGCCGCTCAGGGCTTCTCCCAGCCACATTCCCAGCGTTGTGGTCCTGCCCATCTCCCAGCAAGGCTACCAGCACGAATATGTTGATCAGCCGAAAATGAGCGATGTGGCTCAGATGGCTGTGGAGGACCAGAACGCCACCCTTGAGTACAAAACCATCAAGGACCATCTCAGTAGCAAAAGCCCCAACCATGGGGTTAACCTGGTGGAAAATCTCGACAGCATGCCACCGAAAGTACCCCAGCGGGAAGCTTCCCTGGGGCCCCCAAGCACCTCTCTATCTCAGAGTGGGCTGAGCAAGCGGCTGGAAATGCATTCCTCTGCTTACAGTGTGGACTACAAGAGAAACTACCCTACGAACTCGCTCACGAGAAGTCACCAGACATCGACTCTCAAAAGAAACAATACTAACTCCTCCAATTCGTCCCACCTTTCCCGAAATCAGAGCTTCGGCAGGGGCGACAACCCCCCGCCTGCCCCGCAGCGAGTGGACTCTATACAAGTCCACGCTGCTCAGGCACAGGCTGTGACTGTATCTAGACAGCCTAGTCTCACTGCATACAACTCGCTGACAAGGTCGGGGTTGAAACGTACACCCTCGCTAAAGCCAGACGTACCTCCCAAACCTTCCTTTGCCCCGCTCTCCACATCCATGAAGCCCAATGATGCATGTACATAATTACAGTGGGGTGTGGGGGGGGGAGAACAGCAATTAAGCAGAGGTTGCCCTTGAAAGTGTTCTGCAACTGTATCGCTCGCTCCTCTGAGAAGACGGTTGTTGCTAAGCTGAGGATGTGTTGATTCTGCTCTCTGGGAAAAGTGGAATATTTTTTTAAACCCGAGCCATATGATCCATGGTTAAAGGTTTGCAATTGCAGGACTTGCCCCCACAACCCGCCAGTTCTTTGCTCAAAAGACTAACTCTCCATCACAAACATTGAGCCAAAAGCACACAGGTGAAAGATGACTGTGACATTTCACCCCCTCCCCCCAACTGCACAGTGCATTCCTGAACTGGGAAAGAGTGCTCTGAAAATCAAAACAAACAAAATCAAAACAAAACAAAAAAACAAAAAAAAAGAATCCATTGATAAAGCTAACTCTGACTTAACAATGGCAGAAGTTTACTATGTGCAGGTACTGTGAAATGCCCATCAGTGTTACAGCCATTTGGTTATAGCAGTTAAATGCCATGTTGGGCAAACTATGTCATAGATTTCTGCTACTCTTCTCTTTTAATGAATAACATGTGACTGTTAACGCAAGTAACTCCTATTATTTATTGTTCAACTTTTGTTTTTCCTAAGGAAATGACTTCTGCATATCATCCTATGAGCAGCTCTTCAGAAAAGTACATTGAAAGTTATACCTATTTAACGTGAACCCATTAACTGGAGTAATTAAAACTCTTTTATTTTTCCAATAAATTCACTGAGTTAAATAAGATGGAGCTGGAATTCTGAACTTTGTGTTTGGACTGTCTGATTAGCTGAAAAAAAAGGGGAATATTTATTTAAGTCTCTCAGTTAATTTGCTGGCTGGGCCTCTGACCTAAGACAGCAACAAACAAGTCCCCCAAGTTCATAACTTCTAACGCAACCGCAAGAGAAACTCTTAAAAGCCGCACATCTGTGCACCATTGCTATCAACATGGCTTTGTCAGTAGCTAATACTTTCTGTGAAGGCACCAGCTTGTGATGTGCCATCTCATTTCACCTTGCATGTGAGACGGCAAACAAAATCCACAAACGGTGTGAACTAGTTAATATGCCGGCTGTTACCATGCATAAATTATGGTCTTATCACACGGGTTTTTCGTGGGAATATATCTGTGAATAGCCTGTTTTCTTCCACATGTAAATTTGTGCCTTACACCCTCAGTTGTGTATAATTGTGAGCTGTAGTATGTAAAACCTCTTTCTTTTCCCCTTTGAATAACGCAAATATTTATTGATCCTCCCTCCTCCAAGCCCCCTCAAGAATTGGAGTAAAGACGTTCAATTTGAAGAATGTACTGGTTATTGTCATAATGCCATGTCCCTCGAGAAATTAGGCTAGTGCCGTACCCTCCGATTCAGTTTGACTCTCTAGTCGTGCCAATCCTGCCCTCAGGCCACCCGCAAGCCGCGTCGCTGCGAAGGCGCCGCCGCGCTCTGGGTGCTGGTTCTGCCTTCCCACCTCCCTCTGCCCCCTCACGGCACGTCAGCAGGGCAGCAGAGCGGTGACAAGCGTCCGCGGCCCGCAGTCCCCTGGCTGGGGACGGGCGCAGGGCTCGGGCAGCTGGAGCAGGCAGGCGGGCTCCTGCTGCGGCTCCCTGCTGCCTGAAAGCTGGCCGGAAGGATGCTGCGTACACTTCTTTGGAGGAAATGATTTTTTTTCCCCCTTTTTTCTTTGGCGTGGCTGAGCATATAGGTGGTGTGTGTGTGTGTGTGTGCGCGGCGGGGGGTGTCTGTGTGTGCGCGCGCAGGTGTGTAAGTTCCTTTCCAGTTTTTGAGTTTATGCACAAAGGTAGATTTGTTTTTAATCTGTTATAATAACTGTGTCAACATGCTGTAGAAAATGAGGGGGTTTGTTTCTGAGCTTTTTCTTTTATATATCTATCTACTGGACAGTATTGTCGAGTAAGGTGATTGTTTTGTTTCAATTTGTTTCTTAAAATTTTATACTTCATTTGTTTTTCAGGGTTTTGATTTTGTTCCTGAATGATTGAAAAGAAAGATTTCAAGTCCACTAGCTTGTAGATGGTATATAGAAAGTCTGGATGGTCTAGACCAAAGTGTGTAACAAGGGTGCTTGCATGTTCTTTCATTTCATCATGGCTTCTTTTATGAAACAGATTTGTTCACCCTTAGTGAACTATGCAGACTGGAGTAGATAGATCTGTATCCAAAGCAATGTTGTTGTTTTTAATAAAAACAAACTAAAAAACCCTTTGAAAATAGTAGGTAGCAAGGTCATTTTTTTAAAGAACCAACGCGCAACCTTTTTACCGAGCGCCAAACCCCTCGAGTACCAAACGTGCAGAGCCCATTGCTATTACGCAGCAAAGCGTTCTGTCAAAATGCAGAAATGAATAATCACAGCAACAGCTTGTTCAGCGATCTGCCTTTGTAATACACAGCATGCTGGTTACTGGGCTGACCTTGAAATGCTCATTTTGTACTCAGTGGGTCCTCCGTTTTAGTCCTTCCCCGGCCCCCGGCCCCATCCACCCTTCGGGCTGAAGGGTTCATAAACCTACGTGTGCCTTTGCTTTTCACCCTTGCTATACACTGGTAGATGCAACAAATTCAGACTCTCATTTGTTGTAAAGCTGTAAAATATTGTGATGTCACCAGTTTCCCTTCGTTTCCACGTTCCCCCTAACATCTGATTCACAACTTAATGTATGTTGTAAAAAAAAAAAAAAAAGGCAAGAAAGGAAAAGAGAGAAGGAAAAGAAAAGGGGAAAGAAAAGCTCTTGATTACATAAGGTAATAAAACCAGACTGTGCTACCTTAGTTCTTGTGTCCTGGTTCTTTTGTTTCCATGATGACGTATCCTTTTCCTTCAAAAGCTAAACAGATGTGATGCTGATCTTTTAAATCAGGCGACAGTAAAAAAGAAAATTCTTTGTTATTTTCTGTCTCTTGCAGAAGATGAACTTGACTTTAGCGTGAGGTGATGGTAATTAAAAATTGAATCACACATTTGCTCTCCCTCTATTCATATTCTGCATTTTCTTTTTATGAGCTTGTTCATCATCAAATATTTATGGCAGACTTGATAGTTTAAGAGATCAAGGCTGGGATTTAAGCATGCATGGTCCACCAAAATAGATCATCATTCAGCTGTGACTTCATCTCCATGTTTTACATATTAATAATGGGGGAGTCTGTGTTTTCTTCTAGCAGGCATAAATCTATTGCGATTTGTAGGCCTGATGTAGAGGATGTTGCCTGAAACTTTAATTTTGCAAGAAAATGGTAGTAAGCAGATAACAAAAGCGTATATAACCTCCCTGGGTCCAGGAGTTAGTAAAACATACCCTCATAGTCCACATTACAGTTCTGTAAACGTGGACCACTTCCACAGAGGCATTAAAGTGGCTAAATGCGCAGCTACTTCAGTAAACTTGGCTTGCGACAGGAGCTTTATGTGTCGCAGGGCTCCCCGCTGGGCCAACACACCTTATTCCAGCCCTACAGCCCTCTGCGTGCAGTCTCGAATACGTCGCCGCCACCCACCTCCCACCACCGATAATCCCGGCAGCGGCTCGGCAGAAAGCGGTGACGTGCTGGTCTTCCCCGTGGAGGAAGAGACCTCGCGAAGCCTCGACGCGATCTCGTCAGCGGAAAGCGCGAGGCTCCCCCGCAGCTCCCTGTCCCCCTCTGTGCCCTGAAGGCCACTGGCCTCCCCGGGCCAGCTGCCCTTCTGGTCGCTCGAGCAGGGGCTGCCAGGCACGCGGGTGCGTGAGGCAGGCACGAGTGAGGCCGGCGAGTGCTGATGCCCTACTGGGTCCGGGGCCTGGCAGGTCCCCCCGGGGCGACGCTGCGCCTGGGGAGCCGAGGGCGCCGCATGTCGTCTCCTGCGAGCCGCAAAGAAAAAGCTCTCTAGGTACCTGGAGCTGTGTTGTCTTCTCAGGCCAACAGCTGAGCCTCTGTGGAGTTATTTTGTCCAGTTTTGTTTAAAACACTGCATGTAAGCAGCACCTAGGGAAACTTCAAAAATTAAAAGTTTCACACTGTTCCTCTATATCCAGTCACAGGCTGCTGGTTCTAATACCGGCAGCTCTTGCTCCCAATTCCTCATTGCTTGTTTGGTTTTTCCGCTTTCTTTTAACGTTAAATAATCCCAGGGCCTGCTGACTCGATCTGTGAGCTGCATGTTCTGTTTCCGGACAGTTTCTCAGTCATTCCCAGCAATCGTGCTCGGCCCGGAGGAGAGAGACCAAGAGTCCCCGGCAGCACTTGGCCTAGCAGTGGCAATGGCTGCCTCCTTGCAAAGCTCACCCAGCCATTTCCAGCAGGAGGCAGGACACGGTAGAGCAAGGCTGGGAAGGAGGGCAGGCGGGAAGGGGGATGCCTCGATGCTTGAGCCCTGCGGCCTCTGTAACCGCTCTCTCTGCCCACGTGGCCACAAATTGCTTCCCAAGGGAAGGGGCAAACCTTGCCCCTTAAAGTCATCTTCCTTCTTCACACCTCCCCCCCTCTGCTCCCAGGGATGGCATGAAGTGGCCGCTGCACATCATTCTCCCTAGGGCTGACCCCGTACAGCAGCTCTGAGCAGAGAGGAGAGGGCTGCGCTCCAAGCTGCCAACTCGCCAAGGATACGAGTCACCTACAGGAACCACTGCTGCCGCCTGGCAGAAACTCCCGGCGTTTGCAGGGTCAGAGAGGAAGACACCCAGGAGAAGACAGGGGTGCTCTGAGCAGTTTAATCAAGTTAATGGCACAGTGCTCATTGCACTAATGGTACTCATGCTGCCCTCATTTAGCACGGCATTGTGGAGGCTGAACTGTTCCTTGCCTATCTGTGTTAATCTCCACGCATGTTTTTTACAAAAAAAAATTTAAATAAAGGTAGCTGAATGACTGAAAACAAAAGGTTTTTTTGTAAATAAATCCTGATCCACTTTCATGTCCCCCATCTCCCTCCAAAAGATGCAGCTTTTTAAACTTGTTTCGGTGACCTTTTGCAAACCCTGTCCCATCGTAGCTTGTACAACAAGGGATGCTTTGCTTCTGACCGGTCCTTACATGAGAAAATGCAGACTGGATGCTGCGTCTGGCCCAGGAAAGGCAGGGGCAGGTCGGGGCCCTTTACTGCCAGGCAGGATGGCGATCAACAGGGCGGGTTTTGTATGAAAGGGGATGACACAACAGTAATGCATCAACGCTGGGAACAGCACAGCGGTTCAGCTGATGGCCAAAATCCTTTGTGGTATGCAATCTCAAATCGTTATGGCCTGAAATCAGCCCTGGCAGGATTACCTTCTGGTCTCTCAAGGGCTGGACGTCGACTCTTTTCTCCCCACAGCTTGCATGTAAAGCTCGTGTCAAGCAATGCGGGGGACTCTCAAGTGGTCGTCTTCTCCACTCCACTGCATTAAGGCAGGATCAAGCAAATCTCACACCGTCTTGGCAGCTGCTTGTCTAACCGCTTCGTGTGAACACGATTTACTCTGGGAAAAGGAAAAAGTCCCCAGGGGAGCAACATCAGCCTCTTCAGAGCGTCACAAGAAAATAACAATAAGCCAAGAAAGGGGGTTAGGCCAGCTTACTTAAGGCCGGTTTTCCATTTATCCAATTAAAGTGCATTTCCCAAAAGCATGGCACCTGCTCCAACCAACGAGTGTGAAAAGCAGGCATTGTGTTGTGCAATAATCATTCGCTTCCTGCCGACGCGGGCGGCTGCTAATGAGCCTCCGCGTGGTCTTTTTATTATCATTTTCTTTCTTTTTTTAAAGAATGGAGTTACTTCTCTTTTCAGCCTACCATCACATGCCTTGTGCAGGAAAAGGATGATGCGTTAGACATCTTTGCATGAACAGAAACAGGTAAATAGTCATCTATCCTCTGACTTTGTAATTTAAACAGTGTAAGTCAGTAGGGAAAGGCTATAATTGGAGTCAGAGTAAGTGAGGTGAAAATTGCTAGGTGGCAATACCATCTGCATCTCCTTTTAATTAGCCAAGTTTTTTTTATCAGAATGTAAAACTTTCTGCTATTCGAGTCTTTGGCTTATTTCAACCCTCAGCCGAAGCGACTGTGGTACGTCCAGGTAAGCCCAATTACCGCTCAGCAAAGAGGAATCATCCTCCCCACTGATCTGGCTAACAGTTACCGTGGCTGGGAGAAGGGACAAAAATATGACTAACCGAGATCCTTGTCACATCTGCTTAGTGTTTCACGACAAACTCTATTAAGGCTAACAGCACCACTGTTAATTCAATTAGAGCAGTGCTTTCCTTGGCTGGCCATGATGCACTTGGAAGGGCAGCGACTGTAGGCAGAGCGTGGCTGGCAGGCCACGGCGAGGAATAATAGCATCATAAATAATATATTGGGACGAAGACAAATCTGGCAGGCTGCAGTCAGAGCGCATCAGCAGAACCCTGCAATATTGCAAGGTGTGGGGAGGGGAGGACGGAAAAAAGTAGCTATGACAGGAAATTATAACAACTATAAAGGACAGGGAAGGCAGGAGGGAAGCAAACCCATTAGGTCAGCTCTTGAAGCAAAAAGTGCAGGGGAAGCAGAGGCCAGCGCGCCCGCAGCAGCGCCGCGTGCCCTCACACTCATCCTCTTTGAGACAAAATAGAAGAAGTCGAGAGCTGGGTTTAAAGGAAGTTGATAAGCAAGGAAAGGCAAATGGGAAAGAGCTCAGCGGCAGCCCGGCGCGTCTCTGCCCTGCGAGCCCTACCCTAGCCTCCAGCTTTATGGAGGCCTCTGCACCTTGTAACTACACCTACACCTACCCCCCCCCCACAACCCTGTACCCCTATTCCAGCCTTTTTCATTTTCACTGAGGGGAAAAAAAACCAATATGCCTTCCCCTTGGCCAACGCGCTCCTGTGCGCCTACGGAGGAGTTGATTAGAGCTCCCAGAAACAATTTCCTTTTTTTTTTTTTTTTTGCACACGTTGCCTCTCTGTGTGGCGAAAGACGGTCTGCGTGGCAAAAGAAAAGAAGAAAGAAAAACCAGAAGATTTTATTTCACACACTTCTAGAACTAATGGCATAATCCTATCAGGTCTCGACAAATATAATCTAAAGCATTCAAGCCGCTGATAAAGATACTGCGCCTCTGTTGCTGCAGCAAGCTGCAGCTTGAGCTTGTTTTAATGCTGCCTAAATTGCCTGTGAAGCAACCTTTCATGAGATATGGTGGTTCAAACAATTTTGCAAAGAGCAGGAGACAAAGAGTTCGTTTTACACTAAACTGGTTTCCTAGGAAACACTGCAAAATGTAACGTGAGAGCTCTTTGTGGAAGTTCAAGGACTTGTGTGTGTGTGCGCGGGCAGGAGCCTGTGAGTGTGACAGCACGTTTCTCCTGACCCTTTTTTTTTTTTTGGTGTGCCCTATGATATCACTGGCTTAATTTTACCTTTCGATGGACTCAACAAGAACCGAACAAGTTTGTACTGCAGCTACGCACGGTCTGAAGGGCGTTTTTCTCTTTGATAATCAAATGTCTTCTCTCAACAGCAAAGAAGGATTTTGAGCCAAGCCAAGACTTGTTCATCTGTAGCTCCGTGGTTTCAGGAGGAGGAAAGCCAGTGACTGGGGGAGAAAAAAAAAAAAACCTCAAAGCAAAATTTCAAGCTTCAGACAGTCCTCGTAGCTGATTCGGTGTATTTTCTCATCTGCACGGAGCCCATACTGTACGATGTAACTCAGCGGGAGGAAAGCAGGGGCCAAACCCCGCGATGCTCACCCGCCGTCCGGCCCGGTACGAAAAGTCTCACCAAGAAAAGTCAGCTGTTTCCCTGAACGAAAGGGAAATAGGTCTGAATTCACCCGGGTGCGCGCCCCTTTTCTCCCGGCTTTCTTTCGATCGCGCCGCTAATTTAGCCTCACGGGTGACAGCAGCGACGCAGCGTGAGGTGCGTTTGCCGAGCGCGTGTTAAAAGGCTGCAGAAGCCCTGCTGCATGAAGCCCCCGTCCCAGCCCCCAGCAGAGCTTTGTTACCCGCCCTCGTCCCCCGGCCGACAACCCCGACTGGGTGCGAGAGCCCAGGAGTCCCTTCCCAGGAGAACAAAACACCCCAACGAAATTAAGATCGGCGTCGAGCTTTTTAGAAACCAGCCTAGAGCAGCTGGCCCTGGAGCCGTACCAACAACCCTCATGCGCGGCAGCAACCCGCCGGGGCCGGAGCCGGGGCCGCGGTGCGGCAGGCGATGCCGCCCCAGTGAGGGCGATTTGCCGGCTGGGGCCTCGCTTCCCCCGTCTTTGCTCCTGTCCCCTAAATTTCCTACGGAGGCATTAGTTCCCCCGTGTGGTCCCTGTAGATGGTCCTGACGGAGACGGGAAAGCCGAGGAGAGCGGACCGGGGTTTGGCCGCTGCGCTCTGTGCCGGGGGGCTGCAGCGAGCGGCTCGTCCTCGGCGGCCTTGGCTCAGCTGTACAAATAGGGAGAAAAAACCAAAAAGGCGTTCAAATGAAGTTTAATCTTTAAGATCAGCAGGTAACCAAGCCTGTGGAGCAGCGCTGTTGTTCAACAAACGCCTTCCGCGTAGAAATACGCTTCACTTCCCCACTGGCCTAAACCGGTTATTCTGGGCACCCAGTCGCCGAATATTTAAATAATTCACATCGGTATCGAATCAGCGCCCCTTCGTTGTAACTGGTACATTTAAACGTCTCCTAACTGCAGCACGTTTGCATGTAAAGATTTAAAAAAAAAAAAAAAAACCCTCTAAATGAACAAGCCTGTAAGAAGTGTGACTAATTCACAGGACGCCGTTTGGCGAGGCAGCGACACCTGACTTTCCGGCAGGGACTCGCTGAGCTGGAGGGGAGCCGTGAAGTCCTCAACACCGCTGCCTGGGCTTCGGCTTTCCTTCGCCCCCAGTGTCACCAGGACACCAGGGGTTTTATATTTAGACTTTCCAGAAGCCAGTCTCACCCATAATCATAGATGATACAAGATCTCCTCTACTGTTCAAACGCCCAACGAGCGTGAAATGCATTAGGCCGACCATGGGCAGAAAGCACAAGAGTCTCCCAGGCGTTTGCTTTTAAACAAACACAGCGTTTTACATGACAAATACAATTCAGTAGTTCCTTCCTTCATCTTAATTTTTCCATGCAAGTAAGCAAAACAAGCCTACGGGTGGCTCGAACTACTAGCTGCTACGGCCTGGAGGTAGCGGGGAGCTGCCCCGCTGCTCCCTCCACCGCGGCCGCCGCTGGCCCCAGTGACCACGTGCCTGGCTGTAACGGGGCTCCGGCGGGCCGAGCCCCTGAGCAGCCGCTAGCCGTGCCGGTGCCGCCCAAGTAGCTTGGATGGCCTTCGCTGAGCTGTTTGTTAACGGAGGGTTTTGCACGGGTTTGTTTTTATTTTAAGCGGCGGACTTCCTCGGCGCATGTATTGCGTATGTCCCGAAGCGCACGTTTCAGGCAGGCTCCCCAGGGTTTTGCCCCGGCTGAGGCCGTGCTGGTGCCCCGCCACACGTCGAGGCTTGCACCGTTGCAAAGCAGCTCCGCCACTGCCAGGTGGGACACGCCGGCCGTCTGCAGATGGGGTCGGGAGGAACTCCCTCAGCCTGGCTGCCAGGAACCGCTGCGTTATGCACGTACATCCCTGCAGACCTAGGTGCACACCCTGCCGCGGTTTGTGACACTTCAGAAACAACACCGGTCTGACATAAGCGCCGGGCGGAGATCCCTGCGGTCCCTCTGCACAAAGCCTGCTGATACAACAAGACCCCAAACCCAGCTTCTCTGCCTAAAGCGAAGCAGTTCCTCAAGAAGTTTAGGGGGACGAGAGGGAAACAAAGAAGTCTGCTCTTATGTCCCACTCTGTTATGGACTCCCGTCTGTTTCGGTTGCAGATTAAACACTTTTGTAATGCCAGGAACGCGTTTTCCTCACGTTATTTACGGACATGCAAAACAGCTTCGTTATGATAAGACATTATTATGTGTGTCTCACTCATTGACATCTCTGAAGCGCTTGAAGAACCAGGGATGAGAGGTGCTATAGAAGTGCCAAACGCATCATAAATTATTAAATGCTGCTTCAGTTTCTGCTTGCTTGGCCTTCCTTTTATCTGCTGATAGCAGATTTCAGTGCGAGATACATGAACAGTCACCGGGGGAATTTTTTTTCCCCTTCTTGCCGCCGAGTCCGTGCCGTGCAGGATGAGGCCGGCTCACAGCCCTTCCTAAGGACAGTCTCCATTTCCTGCAAGGCGTAGCAGAGATGTTTTCCAAGCAATCTGAAGCCACCCTGTGTCCGAGAAACTCAAAAGTCCAAAAAAAAAAAAAAAAAAGTGAATTAAGTCGGTTATTTGCAGAGTTACAACATTTGAGTTTTCTTTCTTTCCGACCACCCCCGTGAGAAGGGGCTGGTGAAAAGCGAGCCCCGGCCGTGCACAGCCCTGCCGGCCGCGGCAAACAGCTTTGCTGGGGTGAAGCACATTTTGCCGCTGCTGCCGGGCGTTTAAAATGTATGTGAACGAGCTGCCAGTCCCAGAGCTACAACTTTCTGCAGTTAGTCAAAAACGCCTGCAGTCGTGACCTCCCTGGCGCTTCCCGGGGACCGCTGTAACGGGGAGCGAGGTGCAAGTGCAAACGGCAGCCCCCGACCTGGCCCTCCCTGCGAGGCGCAGGCACGGAAAGCCGCTTTCTAAGGAAGCTAGTGGGCTTCCCACGCGCCACCGCGGCCTTTCGCGATCGGTAAAGCGCTTCGCCGCTCGCTGGGCAATTCGGAGGGTTGGCGGTGGCGTTTTGGGTTTTTTTAGCTGAAAGCTCGCGCGCTGCAGATGTCACCTGCTTTGCAGCCGGGAGAGGAAGAGCGCCTGAACCGAGCGGTGTTTGTCGTGCATCCCAAACGACCCAATTATCACAACAGAAAAAAAACCCCTTTCTGCTTGTTTTCCAACTGACAGCGCTTTCGTTTACCATTAGCATCTTGTAGCTGTGCAAAACCAGCAATAAACATGATTGTAGGGAGCGTATGTTGGGTTCGCTTTACCTTTCTGCGCACCCGCAATACGCTCAAAGCGACGGCAGATCCCTTTGCCCGACTCTCCGAAAAGCGCACGAGTCGCTTCACTGCTGAGGCAGTCGCGCTGTTTTCCCACATTAAAGGGCTTTATTTGCTTAGGGCTTTCTAAATGCTTGTGCTGCATGTAATAAGGGGAATGAGCATCGTTAATTCCTCCTGCGTCGCGGCACCGCGTTCCCGAGCGTTTTTGGCCAACGATCGCATAAAACAGGTGGAAGAGGAGGCGGAACAAATATTAATTCCTTTCCGAATTTCTGCGAAACGGCTCTACTGTTATGTCCAGCTTGTTACGCTACCCCGACTGCCTTGAATTAGCTCTTTGTTGAACCGAGTCCTGTTTGTGCGACCAAAATGAGGTGTCAGAGAAGAATTAGCTTTTGTAAAAGACACAACAGAAAAATGGAAGCATTTCACCAAATGCTGTTGTGTTCCGCAATCTTATATTAAGACCTGGCTATTAAACTTATTAAACTAAAAAAAAAAAAAAGAGAGAGAAAAAAAAAAGGAAATCTCAAGGAGGCCAGAGAGGTGATGCTCGCTCCGCTGGGGAGCCCTCCGAATCAGGAGACTGTACCCAGCACGAAGGAGAGAGCCGAGAAAAAGGCTTCTTGCCCTAAATTGCATCTCTTTTTGCCTGCTCAAGGCATCTGGCGCTTTTGCATCGCGCTCTGCTGTGAACGCCTCAGCCAGCCCCTGGTACGCTGCGACCCCACGACGCGCAGTGATGCACGACAACTGCTTGGAGCCACCGGCTGGTTTTGATCCTCTCTCTGTAGCCGAAAGGAGAAACCCTAGAAATGAGTAAAACCCTCCTGGCGGAGGGTTTATGAAGATTAAAGAATACATTCACGTGCCCCGTTGACTCACCAGCTCTTTTCAAATGTCATCCGAAAACATGTATTTTTCTCCTTCACCTACACCTCTTAATTTCTCCATCCCGCAGATATTATGTATTGTTCTGTTTTACAGCTGCGTTACTTAACTGCAAAGAAAGAAAGCTGTAATTGTAGTTTGCACAGAAGGTTATGTATAAAATAAAACGGTATTATATACGTTACCCCAGGGCACTATGGTAAAGATGAGCACATCAACTATGCTGCTAACGGCACTACGTAGCCAACCCACCGGTGTTGCTCCTGGGCCGTGAGAGGAGCAACCTCTTGGGCTCTTGAGGCACGCGAGGGCTTGGGGAGCAGCTCCGAGGCGGTGCAGAAAGGGCCGGCCGGCCCGGGGTGCTCCAGGTACGAGCTCGCTGCCCGAAAAGCGCCAGCTTGCTTTCTGCCTCACATATGCTCCTGGGCACAAACGGGCGTCCTTCCTTATACCCAGCTAAATCCAAGCGGAGCACAAACAGGGTGATGCACAGTGCAAGAGTGGCTGAATTAGGCCCTCAGCAAACATCATACTAGACAAAACGTTAATGGGAAAAAAGTGCATTTTTTTTTAAGTAAAGAAAAAGGTGATGTAGCTAACTATCCAGATGCTCTGCTTTCCTTTGGGTTATAGTAGATGACTATTCAGTTCCCCTAGTATTTTAGGAGCGGGAATTTGATGATCCTTAAATAAATATTAACTATATACCATGAGCCGTATTCTTGCACCTCAACCTACAGACGTGAAGCTGCGCCCCCGGCCCCGACCCGCTGCTGTGCCTTCCAACAGCTCCGTGTTCGACGGTCAGCGGGTGCCCGGTGACCCCCACCGGCCGCCTACGGGACGGGCCCTGAGCAGCACCACGCCGTCCCCTGGCACGGCAAGGGAGACGAGCCAGAGCGGGACCGGCAGGCTGCGCCGCCGGCACAGCTTGGCGCACCGCCGCTGGCGTCAGCCGGCACCTACTGAGCCTCTCGGATGGACGTCTAAAAAGTGTGTATTTCATGTACCGTTGATAGCGCCTGTAACAAAATACTGTAAAACGCACTGCTGGAACCAAATCTGCCTCGACAGAGCGTTAGAGTAGAAAACCTAAGATTTCTTTCTCTCTCCGCGATAACTACGCTCACTCACAAATGCGGTAATGTACACCAGTAAATGCTTTTTGCATGCCTATGCATTTTTCTGAGGGACAGAAATATTTCACAATTAATTTTTACTGCTGCGGTTCATTATGCTATTCAATTACATTAAGCGCCCTAATTACTTATTTACAAAGGCTTAGTAACCCTGTACCTGGCGCATGTATGAAGCGAGTGTCACCTGAAGTATTTTTAAACTTTTGTCTCTTTTTTAGCAGCTATTTTCAATAGCCCTTTCCCACACGGCATCAGGTCGGCAAAGGTGCAGAGGAAAGGCACGACCTCCAGCTGACGGCCGAGCCCAGACCTCTGCGTTCCTTTTTTCTCATGTTTTCCAGCCTATTGCACTGCTGCCACTGGTCCTCGTGGGTCTCTTCAAGGGAGCTACCCTGTTTTTGGGGGGCACTGTCCAAAACTGGACCCAGTAGTTGGAGGTCCTACTGGCTGCCGGGTAAGGCAGAAGACCCACACGGTGTGCCTTGCCTGCTTACAGTCCTGCCTGCATATTGCGGGCGCGCGGGTTGTGGCTTGCGCCAGGTTTATGTTCTAGTGTCGCTTTTTGTTGAAAGTGGTATCACTTTTGTTGAAAGTGATATTAAGCCAGGCTTCCCCTCGTTCTTGTTTGCACAGCTGCTTTATCCCTTCTTAGGTCTTACTCCTCACATTCATCCCCACCGAATGGGATCCTTTTTTGTTTCAGTCCGTACCTCCGGTTTGTCAGCATTGTGTGGCAGGCTAACCCAGACTGTCAGCCGACTCACAGCAGCGCTGATAAGCGCGATCGCGATCCCAAAGCCCAGCTAATCAGTGACTCGCTGAGCAGTGCCCGCGTCCGGGAGCTCGAGGGATGGGAGGCTGCTGCAGCTGCATGTCCCCGGGGGCAGTCGGGAGCGGGGCTCAGCACCGCTTCCCGACAGGCGCGTGGCCTTCATGAGCACAAATGGGACAGATGGCCCCATCCTCCTCCCCGGCTGGTCAGGATGGAGGTCTGCTAGTGCAAGACATGCACGTGCGTATATACATATACATACAGGCATGCACGGTGGGATCCTGCGGGGCTCCAGGGAACGGCGGGCCAGGGAGGGCGTTTCTTTGCTCCTGACCGCTGCTAATGTGCCAGGTATCAGCCAGCAGCCACATAAGGGGGAGCTGGACACTTGCTAAGGCGTCCCAGTGTAGATTTGGCAGCACCTTGATGGAAGATACCTTGCTCTCCAATTTCTGTCAAATCACCCTCAAGTCAAGCAGGGTTAATACCGAAGTATTTATTCACAACATCCAGAACAGATGAGGCAATTAATTTTTTGAAGACATAGTTAAAGAAATGAAGAGAACGCATACTACATCAAGTACAAATGCAAGGTCTCCCTGTTCCTCCCTCTTTCCCGACCTTTCTCCTCCCCCAACTCGAGGAGCACCTGGCCTTGGTGGAGCAGGGGAGCTCCTAGAGTTAATCTCTTCCAAAAGGGATTTAATCTTCCCTTTGATATGCATGTGCTTCTTTCTCTTCCCCTGAGTGGGTTCACAAGATAGCCCTGCCACCCTCTAACCAAAATAATAAACCTTGTCTGACGCCTCAGAGATGCAAACAGTGTTTCTCGGCAAGGCCAAGTGTTATCTCTTGCGCTTGGCTTTGAGTTAGTCTAATATTCCCGGAGGGCAGGAAGGGCCCCCCCCCCCCAACCCGCCCCAAGCATTCGCCTTTCAGCAACGGTGTCTCTCTCCACTTGCACCTTATATTTTAAATCACTCAGCAAACATACTTGACCTGAAATATCTATACGGGATAGGCATAAGGCTCGATTATACCTGGCCACAGCTGCAATCATGCACCAGGGCGAGCATATCCTCCCACAGCGGCTTTCTTCTGGCCATGCCAAAGCAAGAATATAACTGAATGGTTGTGCCACTAGCATAACCATACAGGAGTTTCAAAGGGCGCTATTTCCCCAGCATGTGGTAGGTGAACCAGGCGTACGGATCCCTTTGTGATACATGTGTAAAGTTCTCGAAGACAATAATAACGTGGGAGGGGGGAAGTGGGAATATGGAAAATAAGGGCATAAAGTGACACCTATGCCGAACAGAAATACTAAGGCATTCTGGAAATGCTAATGCGAATTTTAACAGAAATTTACTGAAACTGCTATTATTTCATTATGTGGCTTTGCGTTGTGAAGAGGACTTGACCGGTGAAAGAATTACGTTGAGATGCATTCAAAGCTTGCATGCAGGGTGAAGCCCTAGCAAATTTAAGACCTATCCAAAGGGCAGTACTTTTAAATGGGAAGGCGCCTTCCCCACTGCGCATCCACACATACCAAATTGCACGTGACTGGCTAGCAAAATTCTTTAAACAGTATGATGTGTTTTACTTGCTGAAAATAAATCCATGCAAATGGCCACAATGGCATACACCTAACTGTAATATATAACCAGCTTAGTTATAAAAATAAATATCAATGGGATTTTAATTCATACAGGACGCTACAGAAAATGCTAATTTGAGAAGCGTCTGATAGCAGATTACAACGTACTTTAAAGGCCTCTGCTTCAGCGTGCACTGGAGAGGTGGGGGAAAATTCAGAGCAAACTGACAACGTTTGATTTGTATTTCAAAAACCTCTGGAGCTCTGTCAACGTATCACAATTAATTCCAGACGCGAGAAAAGCTTAATACTGTTTGTGCGAGGAAAGAAGTGGATGCCATCTCTGACTAGCTTGTGACAGGAGCGAGAGAGCGAGACATACAACCGTTTGAGGTGTTTCGGTTTCGTTCCTCTGTTGTGACAGAGGAGCACAGAAAAAGCATCCTGGGGTGGTGGGTTGGCTTGTTTTATACCACCAGCAAAGTGAAAAAGAAATTACAAATATTTTTGCCTTCTCATCGTCAGCAGTGACAGCTTAAGGAAAACAGGAGCAACTTCTCCAAAAGCTCCCGGCACGGTTACTCCATCTCGCCGGCAGGCTCGCGCACCTACGGCTTCTGCGCTCGCTCGTGCTGCACAAAACACGCTCGGATCCTTGAATAATTTCGACAAAACATGTAGACACACTGTGGGCTTCTCCCTGTAATTATTCGATGCTGATGTTATCCCTTCCAGAAATCTCAGAGACGCTGGCGAGGTATACCGGGAGCGCGGGCGAAGCAGAAATGCCTAAATAAAGGGATTGGCCCAAAGAAGTTGCTCGTATTTGCATTTTACAAATTGCCTGCATCCTTTGCGCGGGGGGGGGGGAGCATCCTGGACGCGTAAGATAAAGCAGGCAGTAGATTTAATTTGCCTGACTGGCACTCGGAGAGCAAATCACTGCAGACCTTGACAATATGGCAGAGGGCCTTCAAAAAAATAAAAGAAAACCCTTCCCCAGCGCACTCAGCACGAAGCGAGCCCTTTTTTTTCCGAGCAGGCGGGTAGGTCAGTCTTTTCTGCTTGAGGAGAAACATGAACACCGCGAGGGCAGCGCAAGAGAGCGTCTCTCCGGGTGCCGGGATTTACCGTCGGGCAAGGAGGGCAGCGACGACCGTCAGGGTATTGCTCGTGCCCCTCTCGAGCCAGCGTCGCGGGCTGCGCTTCTCGAGCGGCGGCGCCGGCGGCGGGAGGGATTGCTGTCGACCGCCTCCGTCCTCGCCTGCGAAACTTCCCGGTCGTCGTTTCGTCGGGAGCTCCCGAGGGGGAAGTGGCACCAGGAGCAGATGGTAAGGGGGCAGGAAAACCAAAGGTGGCAGCTCTGCATGACTAAAACGCTTTGAGAGCTTGCGAGCCCGCACCTCTCCCACAAATGCAAATTATTCCCATCGCCGGGCAGCGTCTCCGTGGGTGAAGCGCCGCCGGAGAGCGGGGCCAGGGGGGAGGCAGCGTTTGCCCCGGACCACGCCGGTCGCGGCCTTGGCCCGCTCCCTGCACTGCGCGGGCCTCCAGCGCAATTAGCTCCCGTCTCACAGGTTTGCGGAGGAGGCCGGGGGGGCTCGGCAAGGCCAAGCGGCGCAGGCCGAGGGGGCCCCAAAGTCGGTGCGTCCCCGTGAGCCGCCCCGTGGGCCCTTGCCACGTGGACGGCGCCGCGGGCTGCGCGCCTCCGGGGTCGGTTCTGCCGCAGCTCCGGCAGCGAAAGAAACGCTCCCCTCTGGTTGGAGGATACTAGTAAATGAAAGAGGACAAAAGGAAACCGAACTGACGTACGTTGAAGCCCTTCAGAGGGCTGATTTGCTGCCACCTGCGCGGGGGTGTGAGCCGTGCGGCGCTAAACACCAGAAGGGACATCCGCCCCCTCAGCCCAACTCAGCCCGTCTTCGGCCTTCCTTGCGATCGCTACGCGAGCGTCGGCTTCGGGACGGGGCGCTCTCCTGCCTGCCCTCTGCGTACACGCACCCAATTCCCACCGGTGGGAAACACGGCAGCCAGAGAGCCGGCGGGGGGGGGGGGGGTCCCGCGAGACCCGCCGGCGCCCGTGCAGCGAGGACCGCACCGTCTGCGAGGCCACCGGCCGCCATCTCGGCGGGCTGCTTCACCCCGCGGCGTGAAGCTGCCGCTCGTCTCACGCGCCCTCCCTGGTACCCAACACCCACGTGTTTACTCCCAAAAAACTGCGCCGAAAACATAATCCGGACAACGCGGCCCCGGGCGACCATCAGCGCGGTCGCGGTCTCTGCGCTTCGTGGCTGTTCGCGTACAAAACACCGACCTGTGTCTGCGCCGCCGCCGGTTAGCGCCATTACACTAACCGCCTCAACGTGTATTTCTCTACGTAATAAGTTAAACAGACACTGCAGACCCCAGCAAACGTTCAGCAAGAAGGGCGAAGCCGCACACATGGATGCAGATCACACTGGGGGAAAACGGCTCATAACTGGCGCAAACTCAACCCGTTTCAGTAGACATCACCTCTGGCCTACGCGATGCAAGGGGGCTGTGAAACGGATTAGCTGAAACAAGAGAGGAGAGACAGAAACCGAGAAAGGGACAAACACCAACGGAGACCAAACTAGGAAAAAAAAGCCGAGACAGAGCGCAGATGTGTTTTCAAGGGCGCCGAGTCCACTCCGGCACTACTTCTTGCCTTTTCCCACAACAAACTGTTATCTTACAAGAAAAAAAAAAAAACCCAAAGCAGACATAAATGTGCAGCTCACATTTGATGCCAAAACTGGTTATCAGCAACGAGGCCTAATGTCCCAGTGAATACTTGTAAATGTACTGTCGGCTTTACCTGATAGGCAGATAGGCTCATTGTATGGTTATCTCGCTGAAGGCGACCACTGCTTTGGGGGATTTGCAGGGCTGGCTAAGGCTACGAAAACAAAAAAGTCAGGGCCTGGGACGAAAACATATTAACCCCTTAGGAGCCAGTGGGATCCCTCTGCGTTTTTGTATAGGCTCCGGTGCAGAAGAAAAAAAAAAACAAAAAAACTCATTTTTACGTGATTCATGCACAGCGATTGCCCTACGTGACCTAACGAAAGGCCTAAGCCTGATACGTTACAGGGACCTGGCTGTGTCCCATCCAAGGACGTGGAAAATATAAACGTGCAAACAGTGACTCTTTTGCAATAAATTAGAGGGGCGCAGCCAGCACCCAGCGCTTCCAGCGGACGTGGCTTCGTTGCCGTCTTCGCACGGGCCCGCGCGGTCTCCTCACGGGCAGAGGGTCGCGCCGTGTCCATCACGGCAGCCGTCTGAAGTGCAAAAGGACTTGAGGGCGCAGCGATTCCCAAAGCAGAAGAGCATCTGCGGCTGCCACTTAAACGTGTCATTAGGGCTTTCAGTCAAAGACGAGGCAATCAGCAAGAGAGCTATCGAGTTGTGACAATTTGAAGGAGAGAGGGTTTTTTTATTTTTATTTTTTTAAATCGTTGTGCCCAACGTCTCTTGGAAACAGTAGCACGTACATCAACCCCCCCCCCCCCAACACACACACACACATCCTTTCCCGAGCTGCCATCGGGGCTGAGGCGGGAAGGCGGGGGATGGTGTGACAAAAAATAGGGAGCCGAGAGGGACAGCAGTTCTCATGGGAACAGGCGCCGGGGGCCCTGCTTGAGATTGCCTCCCCGCGGAAAGCCGGAGAGCTTCAGCGCAACACTAAGTCACCGCAAAAACGCCAGGGCTAACGCAGCCCCAGGGCTACCGACAACATCAGAACGCCCACCAGCGTTTTTCCTTCCCAGCATCTTAATTTGGATTAAATATGTAGAATACACCCTAATGAACGGGTATATATTAAAATACAGTAGGGGACACCACACAGCGTGGACATCTGCAAATAGTGTGATCCCACTGACCTTCTCAGGAGGAGCTGTACCAAAGTCAAGGCAGTGCTGTGAAATCAGGCTCTTTGTGGAACTATTTCTTTTTCTCTGCAGTATTTCCAAGAAAAGGAAGAGCACAATTTAAAAAGGAAAGCTTGAAGAAAATTGAACAATCAGTTATTAAACGCTTGCCTCTATTGCCTAGATTTTCATTTTATTTCAGTATTTTCATCGTGCTACCTGCAGAACTACTTTGATAGTACAACTTCGTGCTAGAGGAATGACAGCTCCTTGGCAATGCCTTCCCAAGAAGCATCTGGACACAGGTATAAGGAAAAAGGAGTAGAAAAAGTAATCTTCCTATTGACCTGAAGTTACTGATCTGCCACAAGGGGCTGCAACTTCACAGGTGCCTAAAGTCATATATGGCACATGACCCGGCGGCAGCTCTGCCTTTGTAAGAATCTGGATCCTTTCATCGACAGGGAAAATGTTATCTGCTAGCCCCAGGAACCGAATGTAAAAACTGCCATCAAGTCTTCCATGCTGTATGTAAAATCTAGCTACAGAATGAAATAAAAATGCCTAGCTGAGGAAACTGAAAAAGGAGACCAAGTGGAAGACCGACGTTTGCAGAACCTTCAAGAGGCGTATGAGCAAGCTGGGATGAGAAACTGGCTTTGTCTTACCGCAACTTGTGAGCAAAAGGCTGCTTGGCCAGCAGGTCAGGGGCATGGTCCCAGAAGATCTAGGTTCAATCCACGCCTCAGTAACAGGCTGTGTGTAGGACCTGGAGCAAACCTCAAAAATCGGACCCGAGTTCAACCTGCCGGTCGTCGGACAGGGAGTAAACACTTCTGTCTCTCCCCGGGAAAATCTAGTGCAAATCTCTTTGGCTACCACCTCTATGAAAGCAAGAAGAGGTTGTCCCGCTGGTGTGACGAAAGGTTTACAACCCGTTTACAGACTTACTCTGCTCTGAGGAAGGAAAACACCGAGTGTAAAGGCTGACTTGCTAAAACAACCATCAGTCTGGCATAAGCGCAGGCAAATGGAGTCTAAACACTTCTGATCCTGATTTTACTCACCTTTCTTCAAATTTCCCAAGGAGGGCCATTTAACTCCCCCCCCATTTTGTCTACCACCAGACCACCAGTGGTCGGCCCCAGCTTGCCGCAAGGCAACTTACAGGGACAGGGAGCAGCAGCGGCTGCCCGGGGCAGTGTCATTCCTCTGGGATTACTTGCCAGTCTGCTAGCAGCTTGATCCCACTTCGTGCAAGCAAACATCAAAATATTTTGTTTCTAAACAGAAGACTGAAAACTGTTATGCAAATCATTCTTATCCTAATGCACAGGCAAATGATTGAATTAGGGCAATAGGATTAGATGCTAATTTGTCAATATGATAGTTCAATTTAGAATATATTAAAACAGAAAGAAAAAACAAACAGCTGACAGTGGAGTTTCTGGTCTACCAGTCAACTGTTAAAAGGATGACGTCTTCTCCTTCTGGAGCAGATTCCCCTAGAGGAGGGTAATGGACTAATTAAGGCAATTAAGGTTGAAAGCATCAGGGGCTTCCCTCCAGCTCACGGAGAGGAGGTCACAGGAGCCCTCTGCGTCCCTTAGCCCATGCCACCTCCAAAGGGAGGGGAGGGCCATGCTCAGGTTTCCTCTCCTCTGGTGGGGTCCCTCACCCGGCCAAGGAGGACCCACCGCTGGCCGGCACCTTGGTGTCCCCATCCCGAGGACAGAGCCACCTTCATGCCTGGCACCGAGATGCACGCCACATTTCCAGTAAGGATCCCCTTTCACTAGTCTGGCCCCACATAGGAAGCCTAACATTTTATCCTGGTGTTAAAAAATCTCAGCGCCGTAAAACCCATGCTCCTCCGCAAGGTACAGCCTCTTACCGGGCGGTCCTTTCCCTGTCTTTTGTCTCCAGCTGTGGAGGAAGCACAGCCTGCTGCTTCACCTTCAGCAAAGGAAGATCAGTGGAAATGCCTGATTGCTTAAAGTACAGTACAAGTAGCGCTAGGCTGTGATATAGCAACCCCTGTCTGAGACAATTTAGCTTTTGATCTCTGGATGCAGTTAATTGCTAGCTATGCAGACGGTGGTGGAGGAGAAAACAATCACATGCAATTGTAGAAGCGAGATGCTTGATGCTTAATCTTGCCCCTGTCCTAAGAACTGAAATGGGTTTTTTCTTAGTCTGGATCACGCTTGCAAGGAGTTGCAGATCAATAAAAGACACAAAACATTTCAAATGTCAAATAGATGCAAATCCACTGCTTCTCTCTCATGACGAAAAAGGGAAAGTCACCAGGATAAAAATAATAAGCTGTTGCAACCAATATACTCTCATTAACAGTATTCTTCATCTCCCAGATAATAAGGCAATACATCATATACAGAATAATTGGAAGAAGCAGTTATGTTCATTGTTCATTCGGGGCTTTTTTTTCACTTGGGCAATACAAGGACAGCAGAGAGCTCAGTCCCACTTCTTCAGGGAGAAGAGGAATAATCCTTCCCGAGGGGGCAGGGAGGAAGATGAGACAAGGCACCTGGGAGTGACCTAATTCAAGTCTCTGCATATGAAACAACTGCTGGCAAAGCAGCTCTGCCTCGAAGAAGCGGGTTAGGTATGGCTCACTCTCCCTGAAGTACAGCTGGGCATGGCCTGATGCATATCCCAATACCCAATTCCAGTTTGCTCTATTTCACTGAGCATAATAAAGACAAATTTCAAAGCCTTGAAAGCTATGGTAATTGGGAACTGCCTTAAGAATAAGTCAACCCAAAGCTCCATTCCACCCACAGGCTGCTGTCAGCCAAGGCCAGCAGTGAGGGCTTCAAAGGGGTATGTGAAACCGGGCAAGTGCTGCTTTAACCTCTGGGCATCGCAGGACCAGAGCTGCAAAGGAAGCCTTGTGCTATGGCTAGTACTGAGCCCTTCTGCGTTTTATTTTCTATCCCGGTAATTCCAGACACTCGACTTGCCTGTTAGCCTGCTTGCTGAGCAGTGCTTGGCTATGTTCAGCAGGCTCTCCGCAATGACTCCAAGCTGTCTTTCTTTTTTCCTGAGCTAAGAGACTATAATCTGGTTTATGTAGCCGTCTGTCCCATCAACACAGAATTACGTTTTAGTGCTACGAGCTGCTTTGGCATCTTTGCACAGCCAGTCCTCACTTTGGTTAGCCCATATAACATTATGCCAGTCATACACTTGGTCACTGCTTGCTTCTCCCACCTTCTCCAGGTCACTGAGGAAGAGGCTGAACGCCGGACACCAGGACTGGTGCCTGCGAGACCTCCTCTTACTGTACAAGGTGACCATTTCTTCCTACCTTCACTTTTCTGGGGTTTAGCCCACAGGAGGATAATCTCTCCTGCTCCATAATCAATGTGGCTCTCTAGGAGCCTTTCTTGCTCCTTTCAGGCTGCACTGGGAGCTATACAGCCCAGGTAATCCAGTTTTATGCTCATTAAAACCTTCAAAGGCTTCTAGCGGAAGCAAAGCTTGATCTTCCTTTTGAAGTGCAGGTTTCTCCTCAAACCTCCAAGGTGTTGTGTTTTCCTGTATTTCTGTTACTTCTGTGCCAGCGGCATCCCTGGCACAGGTGCAGGGCTTGGGTCCGGCTCCTGGTGCTGGGGACAAGAGGGTTCCCGGGCCCAGCCCTGGCCGGCACTGGGACCACCCCCCCAGCACAAGTTGCACCGGAGCCAGCGCCGAGCCTCCCTGAACCACCACGTCCCGCAGCAGTCACGTAGCCTGCGCCGGCACCGGCCGACACAGATGCACCGAGCTACAGTCCGGTGCTACCCTGGGTGGGAGCACACCATCGACTTGGTATCATCCTTGCCATGGCAGAGGGATGGAGGGAAGCTGGGACCCTTCAGCCACTGCAGCCAAATCTGCCCCCACTACGGGTGAAAGCCTTTGCTGACCCCTCGTTCCCAGCACCACTCCTGCAGCCTGGCTCGAAGCCTGGCGTCACCTTTCCACTTCATTCCTCTGAACCCAGAGCCGATCCTAGTGCTAGATCACACAGAGTTAGTAATTCAGAAATTCCTTATTTGTGTGGGTTTTTTTTTCCAGGACTCCCGGGTGAGCACCATCTGGTGCTGAGAATTTGCTAATGTTTAGTTTATCAATTTGTTCTAACATGCCTTTTCCTGACACCTCTATTAGAGATGGTTCCTTAGGCTCATTCCCTGTTAACGGTATCTCTGTAGTGAACACCAATGCAAAGTAGTCACTCAGCTCTTCTGCGACGGCCTTGATGTCCTCCAGTGGATCTCTTCACGCTGAGGTCATTTATTGGCCCTGCCAGCTCCAGATCATAGATCATCATCTCTTGCGCAGCAAAACTACTTCTGTTAATATTTACACATGGAGATAGATTTTAAATACGTTTGTATTTTAAATGCATGTTGCTAAGTTTACTAGGAAAAATTCAAATGGGAAATACCAAATGTGATCTTGGTACACATCCAAACACAAATGTGAATTCTTTTGAGTATTTCCTGAAACGGGAGCAGTTTTTATCTTAGAAATCTACCAAAATGAAGTGGTAACCAACCCACAGCCACATTGTATAGCCTCCAGTCATGTCAAACATTTGCTATTGACTGAGATGAATGAAGCCTGGAATAGTACCTTTCTTTGTGTTAAATGTTGCATTCAATCCCTGAAACTACTCAACAGGAGAAAGAGAAACCAAATACAAGATGACCCTTGCCTAGTCAAGCATAGTTTTTTTTAAAGCCCCTATTTTTGTGAAGAGCCGTTGAGAAGATTTATGTGTTATGAAAATTCATAACAAGTGTCTCAGTACTGCAAGGTAAAATATTTATTAAAGATGAAAAGAAAAGCTCACCCTTGTGACCAGTTCGTCTTACACAAAATAAGCACTAAAGGCGAGTGCCTGACGTTTACTTACAATCCCAACTTGAGCCATTAAAAAAAGAGAACCCGGAGATAAGGGGCAGTAGTTTTTACACCACTGAAAGGGAAAAGAGTGGCTTCAGTGCAGATGAGAGGGAGATAGGGAGAATGATTTATAAGGGCAATGATTAATCTTTCACTTTATATGGGATCAGACTTGTGCATTTGATTAAATATCCAAGGTAGGAGAACAAGATCTAATAATGTAAAATCTTGTTTCGCAACTGCTTCCAAGCTCTCATTCTCTCTTCCCTGAAACTGGTTTTCTTCTAAATGAGGGCTGATGTCTTTCGAATATATTTAAACGTAAAGGTATGGAAAGCAGAGAAAGAGTTGTATTTATGAACCAGTATAGTTTCTTCTTTTTCTCCTCTTCCTCACCTGTTTCAGTGGGTAAGGAAAGGAATCATAACGATGAGGAACACGCTTTTGGTCCCAGGGCAAAAGACTATAACAAGCAAATTAATTGGGATGCTGCTTCGAGCTGAAATATATCGCTGTGTATTCATCAGCACTGGGCATGACGACACATAAGGAACATTACTCACGTAGACGTGGTTAGTATAATAAGCCAGCAACGCGTGTCTGGGAAAATAAAGCATTCCTTGACGGTTCATCTGTCAGACTTCTCCGGTACTCAGAGGTGAGCGGATGGGGGAAGCAGTATAAGAGAACCTGAAATAACATAGCTTCATGTGGGAAGATAGTACCATCACACAGCTCTGAATGGAGGAGACAGACATTTAAAATTCCTTTTTAGCCTGTCATTAAAGAGCGTTTTTAGATACTCAGCAATTGCCTTTTCCTTCTCTCTGTTTTCTGGATATTATTTCAATGAATATGCATATTTCTGAATATTTTATTTATACAAGTTCAGTCCTCCTCCATCGTAATTCCACCTCGTTACTAAGTGACGAGGCTGCTCTGTTGCTATGTTTTCTTCCTTCAATAATCCTGCTCATTTGATGCTGCCATTCTTTTCCCAGCACAAATAGGCCTCAGCCAACAACTGGGAGAAATAACTGGTTTTATTTCTAGCTCCTAGATTTTACCTGCGTCAGTAATTGTACGAGCTATCTTGAGTTCACGGACGTCTGGGCGTCTGAGACTTTCCTTGTTATTGATACACCGCAGGCTGCCGCCTCCCAGGCCGCCGCTGGGCCAAAGGAAACCGAACCAAATCAAAACGAAGAGCCGAACGATACTCTTTTTGCTGTCAGCTTTGATAGGGCTACTCACCCAAATGGAGAATATTTCATTCGAAAGTACATCCGCCTACACGCGCGTGGTCCAAAGCTGTATCACGAGAGCCTTTCCGAATTCGGGCATTTTACTGGAGCGCACCTGAGATCTCACACAGACAAATAATTCGGACAATTAAATCAATGAAAAACAATCCAACCGGAGGTGCCCACCGCACCAGAAAACCAGGTGCGAGCGTGTTCATAGGCGCGCTCCCAGTTCGGGGTGCTGGGAACGGGGCGGCCGGCAGGGAAAGCGCGATGGGGGCAGCGCGGGAGCACGGCACCCAGCCGGTGCCGCGAGACGGACAGCGAGATAGACCTGCACCGCGACACGGGCGGGTTGTTTTGGGTTTTGCTTTTGCTGCTCCTGCAGTATTACGTTTATGGAGTTTAACTGAGGCAAACGTGGTGGTTACCGCTCCAGCAGCAGTCCCACAGCTGCGTTCAAGCACAGCAAGATGCCACAAGCCGACTTCCCCAGGCTCTGCCCTCACAAATATCTCCGGTCGAATTTTCATGTAAGAAAAGCCTTGCATGAGATCCAGCCTGTCTTCCTGGGCTACAGGTCTTTCTGTAAAAGAACGGGAATTTTAGAGAAATGAGGATTTTTAAGACTGGAAGAGACTACCTTGATCACCTACTATGATCCTCTACATACTCCTGGGAACAGCACTTCACCCAGTAATTCCTGCATCAAATTTGTTTGGGCATTTGCAAACAATATTGACCTTGATACTCTAGCGCAACCTGCATAAGACAAGCAAAACACAGCTTCATATTTACGAAAGCTTATTCTGTGACATCAATCAATTAATTTTTTTTACTAATTCACACTTCTTTCTCACATATGTCACATTCTAATTAACAATGAATATTTCATCAAAATATAAGAAATAGCCTGGGTTATGCAACTGTAACTAGAAAAAAAAAAGACCCAGAAAACATGCCCGTTGGTTTGCTCTGCTGCTACAATCTGAAAAGTAGACCATCTTTTTTGTTTTGTTTTTTTAATTGCTTTAAGAGCATAGCTTTGTCAGCCAGCCCCCTGATCCGAGCCAATTTTTCCAGCTGATTTGCAGAGCCCTTAAAAATGGGTGTTCCTGATCCTGATCGTAAACGTGGACATGACAGATCTCATGCCCGGCGGACGCCCCTCCAACAACAACAGCGGTCGTTAGAGCAGCGAGAGGCCGCCGGAGCAAGGCTCGTCTCCCTCGTCCCACAGCGTAATCCCGGGCTTTCACACACCGTAAACTGCTCTGCATCCTTGCCCAACAGTCAGAGCATTAAAACGCCAGACCGTATTTTCCTGAGCCCTCTTGCGTTCCCGTTGTTTTTACACCTCTGATAAAGGCTGGCTCTCTGCTAGCTACGCTTCTCTCCCCGTCCCCCTCGCCAGTGCCCCCACCGAGAGCCGCGGCGCGGCTGCTCTCGCGACCTAACCCCTCCAGTTTAGCGCGGATAGCAATTAATTTTAGCAGGGGGGGAAAAAAAAAAAAAAAAAGGGTGAGCCAAAATTCACTGATGCAAACGTGGAGGTTTCCAGCGTGGAAACAACAAAATGCGTCTCGTTCCCTTTGAAGTCCGATTCCTGGCATGTTTAATTTAAAATGAATATATCTCCTGCTGAGCGGGTAGTCAGTCTGAAATTCGGACTGACGGGGTGTCAAGCTGCTCTGCGGTAATAAGCGGCACATTCGCCTCAGCTTCCTTTCAAAAGGTATTTATTTTTTGGTCTGAGAACGCTGTAGTTAAGTTGGACAGGGCTGCTACACCGATGAACTCTTAGCAACGCAAAGATTTTCTTTCTTCAAAAACAGGTAAAATACAGATATTTATCAATGCAGCAGCAATGGAGCATAGTCAGCATAGTACTTTAAATTGTGCAGCCGCGCAGGTTTCTTCGAAGCTAAAGAATGCTTCAGGTTTTGATAGTTTTGCTCTCCAACACATCCATCCTGTGTTTTATTTCTCCATTAAGACATCATAAATTGAGTGCAACAGGCAATGTTTTGGGGCAGAGTACCAATTATTGCCCCAGATGAAGCAATCACGTTACCGCCTCATTTTTAGCAAAGGAGGACAAGGCTAATGAGCTATTTCTCAACTTAAAATCTTGCCCATACATATCGGATCTGTTTATCCCATATTCACCAGGCTTTCCCACCAGGCTCATTACCGAGGCATAATAGCACCTGTCAAGAAAAATAAGAGCAAATATATGGAGCGGGCAGTTCAGATGTAACGTTGAGCCCTACAGAGATGCCGCAAGGTAATCTTCCAGGAAAACTACAATTAGCTTTTGACAGAACCAATTGCATGTAATAGTTAATAAAAAAATCACTTCCTAAACCTTGATATCTTTATCAATGAGAAAATGACAGTTAAATGTGACATAATGGTATGAATGTTTAACTAGGTTCAATAAAATGTGCAGGCAAGACCAATACCAGTAACTAACTCCAGAGCTGGCCTCTTTTTTTTTTGTTTGTTTTTTGCAATTTAAAATAATTCTGCTTGCTCACTAAGGGAAAAAAAAAGCGATTTATAATTCTGCTGAAAAAAAAGTTGGAGCTGGCTGCCTCTTTTCAGGACAGCCGCACTGCCAGATTAATACACAAAACATCTTTTTAAGAAGTTTTTTTTTTCCTCTTTCTCAGAGGAACAGTCAAATGATCTACGGGGTTATGTTCTGCCTAAATACAATTCCTTTCCAAAAGGAAGCCCTTTCAGCTGCACGTAGTGGGAAGCGCGATGCCTTTTCCCCCCCCCAACTTTGTCATTACCACCGACCTGGCCCAATCCAGCTCTGCAGACCTAATTTGGAAACTGCTAGCCAGGCACCAGCTCGGCGCCCCGCGCGCCTCCTGCTCCCAGCCCCAGCGCCTGCGGCCGCCGACCTCCCCGGGAACAGGGAGCGCCTGGACCTGGCCCATCCTGGAGCTCGTGCTGAGAGCAGCGCAAGGGAGGGCAGTCAGAGCTGCAGAGCCGAGCAAAGGCTAAATCTGCAGCGTTTAGCATGCTTATTAGCACCAGTAACAGTAGCGCCTTTTATGAACGTGATTTCTTTTATCCCGGAGCACCTCGCGACACTATAGAAACCACAGCGTGTTTGCATCGGCTCCCCGAAACAAAGCCAGACGTTGCACGACGGATTGCAGCGGAGAAACGGAGCTGTAGGCTGTAAATGGGAGAGGGACGAGACTGCCCTGGCCGGTCCCCTCGAGCTGGTCCCTGAGAAGCGAATTAAGGGCCCTGGGTGAGCTCCGGTGGGAGAGGGGAGCCCGACGCAGCCAGCGCCGCCCCAGCTAGCCCTGCGCGGGCATCGCGCTCCCACCGCTGCCCGGGGGCTTGCAGCATTTTGGAGGCTCAGGGGTGAGGTGCAAACAGCCAGCACTGACCCGTTTTGGCACGACGGGGCTGGTGGCCTTCCTGCTGCCTATAACTCACACCTTGAGTGGCTGGATGCTTTTCGGAGGTTGCCTCAGGGAGGGAGACTGCTGAAAGGAGCTGAAGAGACAGCAGCCACTGGTGAACAGAGCTGATATATTTACCTTGAGAGCCAGCGACTGAGTCCAGCCTTGTTCCTGCTTGCGTCCAGGCCAGTCGCAGCTGCTCTTACCCCAGACGCACTCCTTCAGGTTGCCACAAAGTCACAAGGACAGTCCTGGAGTCTCCCTCTTTGAACAACTAAGAAGATCCTTAGTGCAAGCCAATCCCTATTTGATACAAAGCGCAGGCAGGGTCTTCTTCTCAGACCAGGGGCATGTGGGGGTGGGTCATGATGGGGGAGACATTTGCAGTGCCCTGGTGATATCTGACTTACAGACCTCAGGAAACACTTATACAAGTGAGAAAAGTCCGTCCAGCGCAGATAGCCCGGCTACGCCTAAGGACTGAGCTCCAGTTCGGCAGGGTTAGCAAGTGGTAACTGGTCCTTACCTAAAAACCACCAAAGAACAGCAGTCAGATCCTTGTAGTTGTCTTCTGCATCCGGACAGCCATCCCTCCCGAGGGGGGAGAAAATGCGTGCCTTTCCTGGAAACGGACATCGGCTGCTGGGGTGAGAAGTTGCAGTGAAGTTCTGCATCCAAAACTGACTGCAAACACGGCACCTTCTCACGCAGCCGCCCTGCTCGCTCGGCAGATTGTCACACCTGGTGGCTTCGGGTGACTGAAATACATCCTTACTACCTTCTACTTGTTAGCCTTGTAAAACCAACACCACTGAGGATGAGAGAGAGGGGAATGCTTTCCCTCTTCCATCAGCTTTTGCAGCCTTTTCTTTACCAGTGACAGTACAGGACAGTGAGAAGCCACAGCCTCACATGCAGACCCAAAGTGGTTATGAAACACAATAAATGCAGACACTTAAAATGTATTTTTTCCAAGGTTACCTTTCAGAGCAGGGCTGTACTCTAGCGCTTCATAAAATTACTTCTCAAAGCTTGGGTTTTTTTCTTTCCTTTTTTTTTTTTTTTTTTTTGCAGCACACACATTCTGTCAACCAAAGCAGACTCTGCAAACATTATCCTAAAAACAAGCAGTTAGATACATCAGATATTCCAAAAGTTTACTCTGTCCTGCCACAGAATCTTTTCATTTTTCTAAGCTGTCAGGGAATATCCCAAACAGAACATTTCCAGTAGCGTGATTCCTCCAGCCACTCAGAGGTCTTGGGTCAGAGCTAACAGGGAAGGAAGAGAGCTATTTATTGAATAACCAATACCACAGAAGCCAGTTTTTACTTAGGAATTTTCAACTAAATGCAAGAAGAAAAGTCCTGGGAAGCAAGGTGACAACCTCACTACTGTTACGCAGCAATCTCAAGTTACCTATTTGCTCTGTGTAGACACTCTGGGCTTTGCTTAGCTACACCAGTTGCAGAAACAGGACAGCTGCGTGAGCTGTTTTTCAGTGCAAGGTGTTTGTATCGTTTAGACAGTCCTTCAGGTATAACAAAAGAAAGAGCGAGTAGATGACAGATGATAATTTTGCGTTGCGCAAAGAAACATGGTGAACAAAGCCTGCTGAGCACATAAACCCCAGCCTGGTCAATTATGAAGTTCAATCTTTATCTACCATTGCTCCCAGAGGAGGTAAACATCCAACTATCCGGCAGTTTGGCTCCAGCACCAGCTGCAAGACATGCCAATAGCTCTAATTGCTCAAAACCTTGTGGAGGTGATGAAATCCATGCCTTCTCTTCACCCTGAGGGACAGCCAGGGATACTGATTTGAAGTCAGAGACTTTATCTTCTTGGAGACGTGTGCCATCACTGCATACCGACTTGCTTAACCAGCCCCCTGATTTATGTGGGGCTCAGACCAGGTCCTCTCCAACTCCTCACATACCTGAGACTCTTCCAAAGTTCAGACGTGTGTCATTTAAAGACCTAAAAACCATCATGACAACCATTACAGCTTTTTGCCAGTTCCATCACCTGGGAGAAATTCTTTCCATATCCCCAAACTAGGAATCAGCATAGCAGCTGCAGGCACCAGGACTGAACCAGTCCCGCAGATTAAGCCAAACTGGCCATTATTCCCAACCCTGTGTCAAGGTCTACTGCCCTGGGGCACCTGTGACAGACAGGGCCAGCTCCAGCACGTCACGTGTCAGGTCCCCCTCATGATGCCCTGCTGCGCTTGGAAAGGTGAGATGGTGAAGGAGAAATAAATAACCCTCCTGCTTCTGTTTCTCCCCCTCCCTGCTGCACCCGCTCAAGGGAGCGAGAGCAAGTGGAAGCAGACAGCCGGAGCGAGCCCTGCGCTCAGCACCCCAATGAGATGTTCCCCCAGAGCCTCTGTGGGGCGCCCCGCCGCTTGCAACCCGCTGTGAGGGCTTGGGGGGCTTGGCAGGGAGCGAGAGAGAGGAGGAAGCACCTGTACATGCACCCACAACACCACTCCAGATCTCCCTGTCCCCTTTCTAGTGGGAAAGCAGTCGATAACTTTCCGAGCTGGTGGGTTTTTGCTCTGCCAGGTAGAGCAGGTCACACCTCCACAGTGAAGCCCATCCTTTCTGCCAGTGTGGTGATGTACCCTCTCGTCCGCCCTCCAGGTCAAACTGACCCGGGAGCCATCTGTTCTCTCTCCTGGACAATTGCTAAACACGACCACAGCGGAGCTCATGCCGAACAAGATGCTATTTTGGATGCTGCAGAACAAACTGCAAAACCATGATCAGCTATGCTGACACCTAGTTTGGGGATTTGGAAAGAACTGTTTCCGAATTGTTTCTTCTCTTCAACATATTGTTGGTTACCCAAGGGCATTTAAAATAAAATTCTGCGTGGATAGGATTTTCACTGGGAAACTTGACTGCTCTACAAAGAGTTGACTTTCCTGTGATGTTTGTGAGCTCGTTTTTCTTTAGGATAATGAAGGTCATATCCTCAGGAGAACACTTACTCTGCTCTTCTTTCATCTGCTTGCAGGGAGAGGAGGGAGAGGTAAGGTTCAGAACTGCAAGGTGACGCTGAAGAAATGCTGGAGAAATAGCATTCGGTGAACAGTCTCAGGGCTAGAGTTTGAATTTGTACAAGTCAACATGACTTGAAACAAAGTGTGCTGCATTAGCGGGGGAGGTGACCCTTTCACTCGAGAGATTTCCCAGTTCTTAGGTGCCAAAAGACGAAGCAGCAGACCAGTTATATGTCCTCCTGTGTCACTGTATCCGAATATTTCAAAAGGATTTTAATGCTACTTTCTTGCTTGTCGGAGTCACGTTTCCTTGGATAGGATTTCTATAGCAGGTTTCTAACATCCTTTTACACGTCCTTAAAATGGCCCGACGCATTACAGATAGCTCTAATTTTGCATAGTTTAACACAGTCGTAACTACAGAGCTGTTATATCCTGTGCATCTTGCCTTAAGGCACAGCGTAAATGAAAGCGGAGCTAAGAATAGGGCCTCGTGTCTCAGCTGAGGGGAGAAGCATGTGCCTGCCTACATAAAGAGAAGCAGGTTATGGCTGGAATAGCAAGAGACTTTTTTTTTTTTTTTTGGTCTTAGGAAGAAATAAATAAAGTGTGAAAAGCATCAACTAAGCAGAGCTGATCTATTCTCCTTGCCTCATTCCAAAACAGGTAAACTATATATATAAGGAAAGCAGACAGACATGAAATTCCCAAAAGAAAATCTTGTCTTGTTTAAGACATAATAAATTCAGTCTTCGGAGACCACAAAGTCTGTGTGTTTTTAAGCTCCGTAACGTCAGTTGAATAATTATCTCACCAAATGTGTTTGTGTAGGTGAGGTCCCTCTGGTTTGGTTGCTTTCCTGCTAGGAAGTAGAAGGCGGCTAACCCCTTGAAAAAAATACAGGGAAGCCCAGGAACATCAGGTTTCCACTTGTATCCTTCCTTTAAGTATTAGTGATAAAACGTCTTAGAAATAATGCCCCTGTGTGACACAGGCTTCTCTCCCAGTTGTATTTGCAAGCAGAGCGAAACGTTAAAAAAGAGAAAACTAAACACATTGCCTAACAGTGAGCGTTAAACACGCCGCTTCCTGAAAACCCTATGCTGAGGTGAAATACTTACATATTGTCCAAAAAACTCCCTGATCATACGCATTTATTTTTGTAAAGTTAATTAAAATTAGAGTATTAATTCAGTTGCAAAGTGACTATGTTATTAATTTGACTAGACATTCTCAGATGTAAAGTATTTTACATTTAGGAGATAAAATCTGGGAGTGTGGTCCAGTAGATACGGAACTGGATTAAGAATTAATCCATTAATTGGCTGGGCAGTTAGGCAAAGCACATAATCTCCCTGCATGCCTCTTTTTTTTTTTTTTTTTGTCTTTAATATGGAGTTTTTATGCTTCCCAACTTTCACAAAGTGCTTTGATATTCACAGATAAAAGACTTACAATAATTATTATAGATGAATACTGAACTGCCATAAAGGCATTGCTTAATGGAATATTGATTTAAGAAATAGCAAGTGGGACTAGCCCCGTGCCCTATATATTGAGGAACAGCCTATGAACGAGGTGCCTTAGACAGGATTCCTCAGAGGTGATTTGCCGCCCCGAAAGCAGGAGCAGACAGAAACAGAGGTATTCTTCAGTTTGATGGAAAAGCCAAATCTCAGGTCTCCTATTTGACCAGCCAGGGAGTACCACTAAAGGCCCAAGCTTGTGCGCCTGCACCACTGTTCACAGCAAGATCCTCATTGACTTTGGTGCCTTTGGGCTAAAAGAAGGTAGAGATATGATTTCATCCATCCTCTCTTGCAAAAAGTTTCCAATTTCATGCTCTGCCTCCTTGACTGGAAAGCGGGCTGGGCCTAGAGGAGCGGCAGCTGGTAAAGGTTAGTAACTACTGAGACTGCATGGAGTCAGAGCCCAGGGACTGGAGGAGGAGGCAGGGGTTTCTGCTCACTAACGTAGGGAATCAACAGAAAGCTGCTGGAGCTTACGTTTGCAGAGACATTTACAGGATCCCACAGACACCTACACCTTAATGTGCTGTGGGTATTTTCGACGACAGTGGTAAGCTGAAGCATTTAGCTAACGCAGTAGGAAAGTTTCTCAACTGGAAGGGCAATCTGACAACAGCCTCGTAATTGATGCTGTATCATTAGAAGCGCTTAAAAATAGGCTGGAAAGCTATCTAGGGGATCTGGGAGGTGGAAAATCACGTGTTGCATGACGCAATGGGTTAAACTAAATAATAAGATCTTCCCTTTCTACCCTCACAGCTGTGGAATGGGATATCTCTCTTTTTATATTCATGGTAATTCCCCTCTCTGAATTCAGCCCTTTCTTGCGCTATTACGTCTTTCTCTCTTGCCAGTCCACATTTTCCCAAACACACTTTTTTCCCCTTTCTTTATGCCATTTCGTGTGCCAAATGGCACCGGAATAAAACTGACCACAACCGTGTTTCGTGAAGCTACTGTAAACACCGCCTAAAAGTTTACTGTTCTATCTCAGCTTGGCTTCGCTGGCAGAAAATCATCGAGAAGAGCGGCAGGAGACAAGCGCCGCTGACTCCCATCTCAGGCCCTGCGGCTGTGTCTGCCAGCACGTCCGGGAGCCTCACCGTGCTGCGCAGCCGTCAGGAAACCAGGAGCCACGCGTCCGTCCAAAGCCGTGCTCTCGCCTTCCTTCGCTGCCTAAGCTGATGCTCCAGCCCCCTGGAGCTGCGGTTTCTGAAGCGAAATCTCGCCGCCTTTCTCTTGCAGCACGGCCCGGCCGTCGGCATTCGCCCCACGCTAGCGCTGCAGAGGAGCCCCGGAAACCACGAAGCCTTCTGGGTTGCGTAAAGCCAGGGCATGCTCTGGCTATCCTCTGACTAGGCTCCAGTTGAGCTGGGTATTTCATCACATAATTTTAGGTACGTCAGTAATGGCACCGAAATCTGCGGGGCTATTTACATCTTTCTGCTTAGGCATTTGCTCTAAGTACTTTTGCTGAATCTGTCCCCAGGAGCTTATTGACTTTTTTTTTTTTCCTACCTTCTTTATACCACTTATCCCACGCAACAGTTTGCCAAAGTCTAATTAACAACGCCACCACCACTTACGTGACCCAGAAGCGCAGTTTAAAGCACAGATGGAAACAAAGACAGATCACGTGAAGAAAGATAAAGGCTCCCCAAGGATGAAATCCAGATAAACGTGTATCGAACGCTTATGCCATGAGTAGCCCAATTGGCTTCCGTGAGACCCCTGGAGGAGTAAGGTGATATTCAGTGGGAATTGGGGTATTGGAGTCTGGTGCTTAATTGCGAAGAAAGTGCACTGAGACGTGAAAACACAAAATGAAGAAAACAGTAAGCAAGCAGAGACTATTTGGCATAGCCCAAACTGCAGAGGCCACCTGCGATATATTTAAAAGGAGCCCACAGAAAAGCAGCACGACCGAGCTCACAAGCTCCTGCTCCTGGGAACACATGCCCTGTGCTCGGCCTTCGGCAGCCTCTGTGCACGGTACATTAAGAGGAGCAATTCAATACGACAGAAATAATAAAAGCCAACAAAAAAAACCATTTACTGGTTTATGGCATGTGGGCTGGGGAAATCTTTCATCCATCTAATCTGCAGCAATGCAGTTCTGGCCTTTCACTGGTGCCAGTGAGGGAACTGCAGACACAGAACAGTTCAAGGAACAATAATTCACGCTCCTCTTATCTTCTCAGGGCATCCTGCATCGCGGACGAGATCCATAAGTTAGCAAGAGCCACAGTTAGAAAGAAAGCAAGCCCAGCAAAGAAGAATTCAGGGTCCAATTCTGCCCTTTCTCCCGGGAGCAGGAGCACACCTGTCTGTTTTCATGACTCTTCTGCGCCAGTAGTTTTCTCGAGTCCCCCCATTAGCCCGGTCTCTAATCCCCCAACGGCAGACAATACAGTGCTGTAAATCCAAAATATCTCTGCAGAAACCAGTTTAGGTAATGATCTAAAAATAGACTGAGATCTCACCCAGGACCTCAGTTTTCTCAGTTATTGTGGCTTTGATATGTCTTCCTCAGACACCATGCTAAATTCATACAGTCATCTCATTTTAGAGTGGGAAAATGAATCCTTCTTCTAGTTCCGTCACTTCGCAGAAAGTGCACCGAGAAGGAACCAGCCCATTAAAATAGATTTGGACTAAAGTCAGAGAGGTGAGAGTCTAATGCTTTACGAGTATCCATTAAGTATCTAGCAAAAATGCAGAGCATTCCAGATTTTATCCATCTGATTTTATAAGCTACCCAAATAACGGAGACAAATCTGAAAGCTGAATCTATTAAACTCTTCATATAACAACAAAAACCGGGAATCAGCAAAAAGCTGGAAAGTGTGAGAAGTTTTACTTTAGTTTCCCTTTTTTTTTTTTTTTTTTTTTCATCCCTATAAATTCTTTCCCACTATCACTTCAGTGATTCAGATTCTACTCCACCATCTGTTCTGGAAAGAAACACAAGGAATGGGCCTAATCTCGGGTAATTCTGCAATAACGTGGGTAATCTGGCTCCTGCAAAGAATACGAGCACAAATCAACGTTCGGATCTTTGTATTATCCAAGGAAATGCAGCTGAAGCCAAGTCAAAAGGATGCTTATAGAACAGAACGCAAACATAGCAACAAAACAAATACAGACACAAAAATATATTTACTCCTTCGTTGCATTGCTCTGTCTAATGTGTCCGTTACCTCAAGGGACACGGTAGTGTCTCAGTGAAAAAAGCCAGTCCAGGTAACAAGTCTGAAGGACATGCTCAGCAAAGTTATTTCGGAAAGTTCTCCTAAAGCTCTGGATTAAAAGCTAATAAGCTTGAATAAGTGACTATCAAATCCGTAATCTAATTTAGCAGACTCGAAACCATGATTTTAACCTTGTCAGCTGCCCATGAGCTACACATCACGAAAAGCTTCCCTTCTCCTTGATGGCCAAGGCAACTGTACATCATCTTTTTCACTGCAGCGTGCGAGGGAGATGACAGATGAGCCTCTTCCCATGCTCCTCTTCAGTTCTGAGCGATGGAAAATTAATGGTAATGCACATCAGTCCCTTTCCAGGAATAAGAGTTTAAAAAAAATAGTTTGAAGAACAAAATGCATTTAAGAAGAACTTCCGTACTTTTTTATCTGCATTCCTAACTTAACTTCTTTCCCCATAATAGTCTGTAGGTTTAGACACAGCTAACAGTCATAAGAGTGAGAAGAAACTGTGCCGTTTTTCCTCCCATTAAAGATAAGCATAAATACGTAAGTGAGCACCCCATAAAGATTGCTGGTTAAATGTACAGTGACTAACTAGACATCACAGCATGGAGTCTGCATTTCCAAATACCACATCTGCTGAGCATAGCAGACTTACCTTATAAAGGTTTATAAAAGAGTCAGGCTATTAAAACAGGTAACTGCCTTTCAGATTCCCTCTGCCGAACAGCTTGTTCTGTCGGCCCAGGAGGCTGGAAGCAAACTTCTGGTGGGGCCTTTGATCACTTCCAGCAAAGGTTTCTCTTTGGTCGTCTAGGCTTTAGATATGCAGTTTTTAAGTCACTAAGTACTGCAGGCTTAAATGTTTTCCTGCTTTTGTATCTAGCGTGCAGATACACAAACACAGCCAGCGAAAGCCTGAAATCTTGCGCTTTCTTCTTTTAAGTACAGCTGCAGATGTACTTAGGAGTTCTCCAATGGCCAACAAATACCTTAAGTTTTCTTTGCTATGGTTATGATCTGGACAGAAATGATGGCAGTGCTAGGTCTAGAGATTTACGGATACAGGACTCACCTTAACAGTGGGCTCCGTGGCACTTCTTAGTCGGATATCATCCTGACAAATGGCACCCAGCAAGCTCAGCAGTCGGAGCCCTTACTTCTGCCACTTTCCTTTGCGGGGTTTGACCAATAAGAAAGCAATTTCAGCGCAAAACAGGAATCTTTCAGCATTATTTACGAGATAGCAGTACTCACAGGCCCCTGGCAGAATTAGGCCCGCCCTGCTCTGCCATTGTACGAGCAGTCTTCTCCCAAAAGTTGAAAAAACAAGTGCCATAAAAAGAGTGAGAGGGGTCAAACAGAATCAAGTGCAAATAAAAACTGCTCCACACACCACCCTGAATCCTGTACGAGTGACCAACTTTCTAAGAAAATAAAACGAAAATTATTTTTAAATGTTTTAAAAAACGCTAGAGGGGGTTTGTATGTCCCTTAGAAGATGAAGCCAGCGGGGTGAGGGAAAAGAAAATAAATAATTTTTGCAAACTCCTAAATTTGACCTTAAATCACTATTTCAGATAAAATAATATTTTTGTTTCAAAATATCTTTCAGTCTGCCATGACAAAACAAGTTCTGTATCATCACAGCACAGAAATTCCTTTCACAGAAGGGTTTTACTAGGCGCTATTAATAGACCACATCTTCATGGCCCGCTGCAGGGCAATGCAGAGCTACCTTCACCTGCTTCCAAGTGCAACAGCCTCAGTTGTGTTTGCAATGTGCTCTGTCCAGGGGAATTAATCCTGCTGAGAGGCAAAACATGTTAGCCTGGGTAGAGGACTGCTCTCACGTGGCTACTTCTGTACCTCACCTAGCCCAGGTATCTCTGCACATCACCGCCTGAGCCTGCCTGAGTTCCTATTTTTCACCTTAATTCCCTGTGGAACGCACGTTGGGCGTCCTTTCCCCAAGAAATCCTACCTGTCAGCACCGAGCTCCCCTCACGAGGATCTGACTGGGTGCAAATGACATAGCACTCATTAGAAAAATAGACTTTTCTGCATTAATAAATTCAAAGAAACAAATCTGGACCTCATTTGAATTCACGTACTACACCACGGACTTAGGATTCACATTGCGGCAATGTAAATGCTCAGGTCTTTTTTTTTTTTTTTTAAGTAACAAAGCTATGTTTATGTCATTCAAGGAGAGGTATCATTTTCAAAAAGTCTGGGGAAGATGGAGCTATCCCTTCCAGACACCAAGTCCAACATGCAGAAGCCAACCAAAGGGTCAATGTCCCTTGCAAAGATTACCCACAGTGAGAAAATGCAGAAAAGGAAACAAACAATTTGTTTCCCTTTCAATTTAGACTCTATTTTATCTAATGAGGCAGACACTGAAGCTGTATTTTGCATATCTGACTTTTATGGATCAAAAAACAAGTTTTGCCTTGCTTGTGGATTTTATTACTGTCAGCCAGAAACAGTTCTTCTTGTTCTTTTTTTGCTCACATTGCTAAACACCACCATCCCATACTGACTAGAAAGGATTTTCCAGTGTGTTAAGGTAGCTCCATGGATGAAGCTTGATGGAATTCAAAGTAGGAAATAATTTTTCATCTGTTTTCCTCTGCTGACCATTCGACTTTCTTCATCCAATAGGCAACGTGAGTGAACACCGCATCTATTTAAACTGACGTAATGCCTTTAAAATGGATCGTAATAGAGTCAGTAGAGAAGATCCTGCAATAATTTAGTTCTCTGTCCAATTTATTAGCTTTCTGCCACCATTTTAGAGATTGCCAGACTCCTGCAAACACCACAGTTCTTTTCTTTGCATCTTACATACACGACATCTATTAGATAATTTGATAGTACTCTCCTTGATCGTGAGCTCCCTTCATACAAAAACTCTGTCCTCCAACCTCTAACGCCACCCCCAGCTCCAAATCAGCAACAGGCCCTAAAGACCAAGGTTATGCATACATATTCATTTGAAAAAAAAAAAATTAAGTGAGCACGAAACGCAAAAATTGAAAAACAGACACAAAAAACTTAGATCTGCTGCAAGGCACTTTTAAACCCTCTTTATGTGTAAAAGGTATCCCCACCTGGACTTCCCACGACATGGAGGCTTCTTGCATTTCTTAAAACTTCATCAACAAGGAGAATTCCTGCAAAAGGTCTGTGAGCTGTCAGTAACTATGAGGCTACAAATACAAGATGCAGCTCCATCCTTTGAATTTTTTAAGGCTTTTGTAAAGAGAGGCAAAGATCTTTGGGACTGAAATTTGATCTGGCTCAGCTCTAGCTGAGACAGCCTTTGTCCTTTCTTTTACAAGAAACTCCCTATCGTTTTATATCCTTGCAATAGTTTTCATAACCTGAAGCTACCTCTTTGAAAAAAGGTGAATTAAGAGACATCTTTATCTTTAGCAGGCAGCACATGTAAAACCATCCTTCTTTTATGGACCTCCAGTATAACGGAGAGGTACAAAAGGGATGACTACAGTCTAATGCCTGACACTCAGGAGCCTGAAAGAAACAGAACACCCTTACTAGCAATCAGATTAAAAGTTAAGAACAGAAGCTGTGTAAACATTGATGCTAAAAGCTAGTGGAAAAAAAAAAAAAGACAACAAAGAGTAATGAAGATAGGAAGTACTCCAATTATGCAGCCTGGATGGCTGAACACAACAGGTAGGAGGAAGCGCTGGTGAAGAAAAGAGCGCACATTTATCCCCTCGCACTCTACTCTCCAGACAAGGCAAAGAACTCCTTGCCCAAGAGCTGAGATTAACGCGGACCTAAGAAAAATCATGGCATCCTGACTAGCACGTTCGTACTTATTTACGACAGAGAACCGGACAACTGAGGTGCTGAAGCTTTGAGTAGGACTACCTTGAATTTTTATTCCCAGAATTCTGTCACACTGAGCTTTCCTGAAAAATAATTCTGATACAAAATAAGAACTATCTGCGTAAATAGGTAATGTGAGAACAAGACGAGGTAAAGACACAATAAATTCCGGGCTGGCATACAAAATGTACTAAATTATGTGCCTCAAGTGAGAGTAATGAAGTGTCAGCAGCTCTCTGCAGGAATAAAGAACTAGCAAGTGTCAGGGATGGATCTGAGAAATGCTGAGTCTGAAAAGGAATTTACCTATGAGGTAAATAAAGGGTTTTAGGCAGGGCTTTAAGCAGAAGCCACAGCACTGCAGCCTGTTCTCGTGACAGGAGGATGTCTGGAAGGAGCCGAGTCCCCACCTGCTTCTTCAGCTCCCTCCTTCCCAGCGCAGCCGGACCTCAAGGTACAGCTCCTGGATGTGGGGCCTTGCACCAGCACCAGCTCATCTGCCACACAGAAAGGGGAGGACTTCTGAAGCCAAAGTAAACCTTCCAGAGGTGATGGAAACGGGCATCTTACAGGGTGAAGTCTGGAAAAAGGATGGAAAGGAAGGAGGAGAGAAAAGACTAATTGTAAAAGGTGAAGTGGGCTAATACGGAAACAATGATAAAGTCAAAGCTGACCAGCTGGGGAACAAGCTATTGAAGTGCTCTTAAAAATTTGTCTTTGAATGAGTCATCCGTATCCAAACGCCAAAATCACTGTTTCCAAAAATGCAGTTAATTAAATGTCAGGTAAACATGGAGATCTCTGAGCTCCTCTACTATTCCCCTAGGAACAAACTGACTGTAAATGAGCTAAATTCTTCTGCCTGTGGTTAATTCTGTACAGATGCACCCCACCAGAGAAGGACAAAGTACAAAGAGGTATCTGTATGTGTGAATGGCCACAGCTCAGGGCACATCCTGCTCAGATACTGGTGAAACGGAGGGAGGAAGGGAACGACCAGGCTCTGCGTGGGCGACGTCAGGTGTGCCAAGATAAACACCCACATAAAGCTTTGAGTGGTAGGACAGTGACATGTTACCTGATTCTGTGACTTCAGAGCAACATAGCTGTGCTCTACTGAGAGCACATCAAGAGTGAGTTTGCTATAGCCAATCCTCAGCCTCCCTGAGCAGGGAAATAGTATGAGAGTAAACTGAGATTCGACATCTTGATGGCAGATAAAAGACAAGCATTGAGGTAGCCCCTGAAAAGCATCTCCCACCACTGTACCCACAAAACCAGTCGCACGGACACTGGGAAGAATCTAAGGGCTCGGCTGATATCCTAACGAGAGATTGCAGGGATCGACGATTTGCTGAAGCTGAGCAAGGCAATAAATGAGCTGAGCTAACCTAGTGCACACAGAACTGCAATCAAAGGTCTGAATGGACTGAAGCGCTGGAGGTCAGGGTGCCGGCTGTAAATGATGGCAAAGCATCCTTTTGTGGAAGCCAGGACATGCTCCCCACTAGAAAGTGCAGAGGAACTGGATGAAATACAATCCTGAGCTCTGGGACTCGCATGTTGAGTGATACGCATCAAGGGAAAGTAGTGAGGCACTAAGCATAAATGTGTCCCCTGCAAACGGTCACACCAGTAAGTAGGGAAACTTACACAGAGCCACATCAGAGTTCAATATTGCTCAACAGCATGGGAGTAAGGCGGTAATCCAGGTGTACAGATTTAGGGCTTTACACAGTTTTATTTGTTTACTTTTCAAAGAACCTCTGTACTTTGAACTCATCCTTGTCGTGGCCTATGCTACTGAGATTGTCTTGATCCTGATCAAGTACAGCATGAAGACCTGTCTCTTGAATGCTATGTGCTACCTAATACACAATAGGGCACAAGGCACTTCACAAAATAGTCAAAGGAACGGTTGTACTGCAAGCAGTAGAATTGAGCTTTCAGTCACATAGAGCAAAACTGCAAAGAGAGAGAACATTAGGGAAGACCCTTCAACCTGAGATCCGTCGGTTAGTGCAGACTAAAGGGTCTCCTCTAGAGATGCTCGCTGTGAATTCTTCAGGAGGGCATTGATCTGCATCGCCTCCTAAGCCAAACAAACATAGTGTGACATGGAAACTCCCAAATTAAAATGTATCTTATTCTGTGAACATTAAGGCCACAGTGTAGGGAATAATACACAGTCAAAAGAGTATCCCAACTTGGTGGTGAGTTTAGGTTACTGGCTATGATACCTGAAGCACTAGAACTTGCTGATTCTCAGGGCTCAGTTGTTTTGTATCCTGACAGTTATTAAGCATGGAGCATTAACGTGCATGGAGCAAGAAGTTTCAGAGCAACGGCCAGGTGAGGCTAAGACTTAAAATTGTAGCAAGGCAATATCTACATGAAAATGAAGTACACGGACACCTGAACTAGCTTTATACTGTATGATACCAGAAACACCAAGATACTCAAAGCCTAGCAGAAAAATAGTGTCAGAAACTCACTCAAGAAAATCAAGCCATTCACGTTTTTGAGTGCCACTCTTTGTTTCATTTAAAGCAGCAAGCCAATATTTTCAGGTTTTACACTGGAAGCACACACATATTCTCTGGAATACGTGCAGACCCTACTTGTCAGTCTGCTATGTTGCTATCAGATCCTTCACAGCATATACCAAGAGAATATTTTAATTCAGCTATGCATGCTCGTGATAATAGGGAATTACTTATATCATAAAACTGAAGATGTTCTGTGCTCTTATCGTTTGCTTATCACAAAACGCTGAGAAAAAAACATATCAATCTTGCAAGCTCAGCAACTAGAATTTATGTGCATCTCCGTTTTGATCACGAACCATACCTTTTAGCAGGAAATTAAAATCTCTTGTGGAATAACATCAAATCCATGCTTACAAAACACATCAGTGAAAAGCGTTGCTGATGTCTCTTCTGAGGATTTAACTTGACCATATCACATTAATCACCTCTGAAGTAAAGGAATGACTCATAATTATTTTCCATTACCTCGTGTTTGCTTTTTCAGTCTTGCAAAAATGCCTGAGCAAGGAACATGGTCTAGCATAAATCCTATCAGAGCTGTGGGCAAGACTTTTAGGGTTTTTGCCATCCTATGTTACATGTTGGCCTCTTTCTTTTGATTATAAAAATCTGGTTCAAATAGAGACAGTTCTTAAAACCACGTTTTCAACTTTGTTTGTCTAGACAATGATGCTCCTGTCAGTCCTTACAGGTGGTAAAATTAATCTATAGGACTATTCCACACTCTCTAGGATGGGCTCAGACCTATTTGCTCTTCAGTGAAATAATTGAAAACTGCTATGCACTAATACCCAAATAAACAGACTGTATTTGCAGCTAGCAGAATGATCCTTTTTACTACTACAGCAAAGCATCAATAAAGAAAAAAATTTATGGGATCATTTAAAGAAACAATGAAAAGATTTATTTCTTAACAGGACTAATCTTCTAATAAAGGTGGATTAGAAATATGCTTAATACGTTACAGAGACATTTCATCAATGTTTTCTCATGCTAGAAAGTTGCCAAATAATACCTTTTTTTTTTTTTTTGAACCAGCTTAGCTGTATCTGTTTCCTGATCTTCCCTGTTTTTTGGCTGGTTTATTTAGCCGTTTCCCCATGCTGGCGAGACTGATCTTGGGTGTCATTAGGATCAATAGTGCAATTTTACATAGTATAATCCATTTGAGAAGGGTTTTTTGGTGGTTTTAAGATCCTTGAGTCCTTCAAAAGTGCGTACCAACAGAGAACTCCAGTTCTCCCCTTTCAGGATCCCTGCCAGGAAAGGGGCATCTCCTGATCCTTCCGTAAAGCGGTCAGGGTACCTACGTTCCAAATAGCAAAAGAGCATAATAAAATGTTAATACCAACTTGACTCTGCAGGGCAGATTCCAAGATGGTTAGCTCAAGACAGAATCACAGAACGGTCGAGGTTGGAAGGGACCTCTGGAGATCATCTAGTCCAACCCCCCCTGCTCAAGAAAGGTCGCAAAGACACACAACAAGCCAAGGCAAAAGCAATAAAAGACAGAATCTGTCGATAAAGAAAGCAAAGAAACTAGAAAGCCTGGAGGAAAGTTCCCACAAAGCCTAAAGGAAGTACCTGCTCTACTTCAGGATTTAGTGGGATTTTTCATTCTCACTGAGACTTTAGAAATGTCCTCAGAGATCATGTTCATAAAATCTGATGGCTGGGAGACTAGAGGCTAGGGAAAGGTAGCTGTGCTTTTCAGATGTGTGTTTCATGGATGTGCTGCGGTTAATAATATCCACAACTGAAGGACTTCAGCCAGCTTGCCCCTTGCGGACCGCCTCAGACCTGTCAGGCGCTGGGACTGGAGGAATACCTACTCTCTGAAGTTTGGTCCAGTTGACTTCCCCAAGCAGATTGTCTCAAATCTACTTCCCTACGTTACAAAGTGAGGATGTGTATTTTGAAAGTAAAAGCAAAGCACATTTTTCTCCTTCATATTATGATACATTCTATGCCAAATCAGTTAATCTAAAATCTTTGTAAATCAATTCCTAATTCCTTTTTCTCCAAATAGTTTCAATATGTTACTTGAAGAAAAAGCATTTACAGGTTAGCATGGTTATATTTTCCTGTTCTTTCTCATGCTAACACTCATATACCTATTACAGTTGGATTATCACAGCACTGTGTTTCCAAGGTGGGAAGAAGGATCAGCTTTCAAATATGGATCTCTCAAGGGAGAAAGAAGATGCAAAGAAATCTCCACCATCTTTGCCTGGTCACCAAGCCACGCAAAAGATGCTACCAAAATAAAAGAAGTCACCATATGGTTTTAACCAATGCCAGTATAAAGTATTTGTCGAATATTTGTATCGACAGACAACGGGTAGGGCAGATCCTCATACAAGAGATGCGACTATTTTGTCCAGAGACTGACAGAGCTCTCAAGAGCTGTATTTTCAAGGGAGGGACTAGCATCTTTTTGTTCATGCAGCAGTGGGCTAAAACAGCTTTTCAAGGCACTATCTGATTTGAAACCACCGAACTTACTTGACTGAAGATTGCTACGATGAAGGGGCTTCTCTGACAAATGAAAAGTACAGTCATACCTTCTGCCTGGGTTTGATTTAGGCAGAGCTGTGAAATGCAGAATGAGGTTCCAAGTTCATGCTTTGTGACCTTCCGCACCGGAATAAGGTTGATTAATAGGAAATTTCCTTTCTTCCAGCATGCTGAAATCATTATACCAAAGGGACATGACCTTTTTTGCTCAGATACCCTTACACATCCATATACAGGCCCTCCTGGAAGGAACTCAAAGGTAGATTTTATTCATCCAACATAGTAGTTAAACCATGAACTTTGTGCCAGCCACCAGAGTAAGCCCCACCTTTGGCTTCTGTTTCATATCGACCATTTCGACTAAATGTTAATCTTAAATCTGCCTGGATCGAGATGGAAGACTGATTTTAAAACTTACAGACCTCAATTCTGAGAAAGAGACATTCAGCAATCCAAAATTAGGTCCGTCAACCTTAAGAAACAGCCTCTTCAGTCGGAAAGACATTAAAATTATCAGAGCCACTTTACACTCCCAACTTCAGTACTGTCTGTGGAAGCATTGCCCAGCTGTGCAAAAGAACACTCAGGGCCTTGCATGCTTGGTCCTCACATACCAGTAAGGCTTCAGGGCACTTCTTTTACTGATTATAGGTACAAAGAAAGCAATCAGTAGGCTCCTGAGCAGATTTTTGATGAGCAGATGTTGGGACGACAGCTGAGAGCACACGGGGAACTGCAATTGAGTTGTAGAAGAAAATTAAAAGGAGACAAAGTCCTCCAAAGTCCAAAAGAAAATTAAAAGGAGACAAAGTTCAAATTGGGTGTTGCAGTGAAAAGTGGATGTACTCTATATTGCCTGAATCAGAACTGGGAATACTCCATTTGCCTGCACATATCCTCGGTGATAGAACGTGTTCTCTTGCTTGAAAGAGTCTCTGCTCTGCTTATTTTTCATTTTTGGTTCTTTATTACTTATTTTTCAAATTATGTTTTAGTATCTGATTTTCTAAGAAACTTGGACCACTGCCATTCCTCCTGTAAGAGAGATAGTGAGCGAACACAGCTTTATAGGAATCAGCCCATGTTTATGATCTTGTTTTTTCTGCATTTATCTAATGTACTTCACTCCTGTTGCCCTAAATGAGATTGTGAGGATGATTTATCTTGCTGCAAACCATAAAGATGATGTGGGGAAACAGGGATGATTTTGTTCATTTAGGGATGGCTGCAAAGGAGAAACTGGACAACTCAGAGGTTGGACTAAGATCTGGCTCCAGATATAGGCCAAGTGGTTAATAATCCCCCTGTCCTGAAAGGCTGGGCCTGTTCTTCTCTTCTCATATAGATCTTTTCTGTCTCTCTCTCTCAAAGGGAGTTTTAAGCTTGGGATGTGAGGATGATCTCCCTGGAAGCTTTATCCTACATGGAGCTGTATTAAGTGTTGGCCTGAGACATGAGAAGGCACAAGAGATTAAGGAGGGGAAGAGAGAGGCCCTTTCTGTGTTCACTAGGTCTGTGGTGTCTACCTCCAAGCTCTGTATGAGCTAAGCGGCGGGTATTCTTTAGGTATCAGAAGATGAGAAGATGGCAGAAACCTACAGTCACAAGCTGTAGCCCCTGACTGAGATATTAAGGATTTGTCTGGGATGCAAAGTGCTGCCCCTCTGACTTTATTCCTCACATGGAGATCAGGGCAAAAGTGCTGCTTGCCATGAAGACCATTTTCTAATCCCTTCCAGAGTAATGAGCTAAGCTAGCCACATTCAGCCTAGGCTACATCTTGCTTACAACGGTCAGCTTCTCTAAACTTTTCCTGCTCCCACTGTAGTCAAAGAATAAGAGGCAGAGATCACCTAACCATAGGTCTGAGGAAGAAAAACCAAGACTCATTGCCTAGGGAACTCCCCAAGGCTCAGCAGTGAACAGTGGGTGGAACAGGAGACAGTCCCTTTCTCATGCACCTACCTGGCTTTGCTCAGATTCAGTTTCTGCTGCCTATGAGGCCATTAGCTGCTGCAAACATTTCAAAAATAGAAACAAGTCCAAAAAAAGAAATCTTCTTCAAAATGCTTACAGTATACATCATGTTCAATTTCTTAAATCAAACTGCTGCTGCTGCTGTTTTTTTAACAGCTGCATCACTTACCGCTGTAGAGGTAAAAAACCAAATGCAGCTGGATGATGGAAAAGGTGCAGCATTCCCATGCTACCAGCTACAACACACACAGTTCTGCCTACAAAGCGCAAGTTAGTTAAGTTGCCCTACTACTGAACCTGTGGATTTGAATGAGAAGAAACAAAGTCAGCTCATCTGTAAACGGAGCTCTTCACGTTTACTGTGGTGGGACAGACCTTCCGATACAGCATCAATGAGAGGACTCTCGTTAGCTCTGAGCAGGGGAGTGCTTCACCGCCTTTCCTTCGTCCTGGATGACCAGAAGGTGAAACTCCAACAAGACAATCTGGTACTTCAGCAGGTCCAATCCAGTAACTAGTACTCTATAGAAGAGGCCAGCTGCCTGCAAATGTGAACCTGCAAAGGCCATCTCAGAGACAGATACCACATTCTTCTGTTTTTTCTTGAATGTATGCTGTGTGTTATCATAAGGGGGCAGTTCAGTTAACAGTGATGACAATCAGACAGAAGAAAAAGACTGTCCCACTCTCAACTGAGGAATTGCTATAATAAGGTGATTGTCTTATTTGAACATCCAGTCTAGAGAGAAACGTTTACTGCATGTGTAAAGCTCCATGTTGCCTTCCTATGATTTCAACAAATGGCAAAAACCTTTGAAAAACTACTGAAGATAGCAGGCCTCAGTAGGGAAGGAAATAACCTTTCCAGTGAGAGGGACAAATGCTTCCTGGATACATAGCTTAACATAGCTGGACAGCATCTGACTTGTACAGATACAATATTTTCTCATATCTTTCGAGAAACAAAATAATGAAGGAATGAAGAGATCATCTAAAGATATTAATTCAGTTACAAATACAGGATATAAAGTGGCCTGATCAACGCAATTACAAAGGCCAAGGGAAAAATCCAAGTAAATTGATTAATTATTATGGAAATTAGAAATCACTTTATGCAAGAGTTGCAGATAAAGGCATATCATTAGTTTATCTTTATGAGACACCATCAACAGCATATCAGACATGAGCACGCTAGTTCATCCACCTAGTTGAAGGCACTGCTACTCAGAAGGACAATCTGACTGATCCTTAGAAAAGGGAGATTTCTCACATTGGCCCAAAATGTTGCTCGTTTTCATAAGTCAAATAGGGCTTTGGTCATAAAAAGTTGTGAGTTCTTTTAAACGGGGATAGACACTATTCAGCTCTGCCTGACGTTTCTTTACCATGCTATGAGTGAATTCACGATCTTTGAAGATCTGCCAATAAAGCCAGAAAGTGAAATGTTACTGATGCCATTGGAAATCAAAGAACATGAGACGGAACAAGTGCTCCAGAACAGTGTGAAGGAGAGCTTATACTGCTATCATTTCGTCACAGTAAACACCATTCTTCCTTTTACCAACTTAAGATTTAACATTTCAGTCGAATTCTTTATGCTTTGAAGGAACAAGACTTCAGAGCCTTTAAAGTCACACATTGTAAGGTGAAGCAAATGAAGCTGCAAGTCATAACTCAAAGCTGATGTGTCAATAAACTCAGAAATTAAAGGGGAATTTAAAAGCCTCCTCAGGAGAGCTGAAGCAGGTTTGGTGATCAGTCAAAACCTGAGTTAGTAAAGTTATATTTGTCTCTTTTATCTTCTAAATACTTTCTTTAAACAGAAGAAGAATGTGTAAAAGAGGTGCTATTTCCAGCTGATCTGGAATGCAAGAAGGGGATTATTGTTTCTCAGTTTCTGAACAAGCTTGCAGGCACTGCATATTCTGTTCAGAAACAAGAAATATATGCCTAAGGCTGAACTGGACAAAGATAATTTAACATACTTGTATTCAACAACCATTCCTGCATTAGTCTTGTTTTTTGCTAAATGGTACAAGTGGTTGCACTTTCCCAGTAGGTAGGTTTTTTCAAGGTAGTTCTCACATTGTTTTTCGCATTAGGCCTTGAACTTCAAGTCTTCATGTCAAAGCAATACTGATGTTCGTTTACACCCAAACCAAGAAAAAAAAATCAGATTTCCTTCCTTTGCCAATGGCCCACCTGAGGCAGATTTTGATGTTACAGCTTTGAGAGAAGCACAATCAGGGAAGATACTGTCTTCAATGTCTGAACAAAGAGAAGTCAAATCTTTTAAAAATGCACCTAAAGATAAGGAAACTGATTTAGTAAATTCTACTTATCCCAATTTCACATTTTAGAGCTCAATAAATCCCTGCAAAAACTCCTTCAGTCCTCACTATCAGAAGCCTTGATAGTTTCAGATCATACCCAATAGATATTACGAAGTTTTGCTAGGATCCTGGAGATGTACCCTCTTTTTTGCCTGAGGTCAACACTCCTAACTACCTGCAACGCTTTCATTCTTCAGAACTATGTGTTATTAGAACGCAAAACATACTAAACAAAAGCCTTGAAAACCTCACAGCATGTACCTCCTTGCATACACTCCCACGCCAACCTGGGATATAATCAGTCTGTTCAGGAAATGAACAGGCTAAATCCCCTCTTGTTCCTGAAAGTGTCTTTCTGTCCATCTCCACTGATGTGTGTCTGTGGGCCTAAGAAGTCCCTGCAGACAGATCTCCTGCTCTTCCCAGGCATCCCCTACTCTGCACCAGTGCTTGGTTTTCTCTCGTTCTCTGACGTACCTGGAACACAAGAACTTCCCCTCTTGAGGTCCAGTCAGGTCCAGGGAGCAGCAACCGAGATAAAGGCTTTCTGTTCTGCAGCCAACTTGCACTACTTTTTGAAGAGAACACACTAAAGTGAATAGACCTGCTCTCTCACATTTGACTTTAGTCAATATTCTCTCCTTATTCAGGAGCACTTAAATAAGTGACAATGCTCTTCTCCGAGATGGTACCAGTTATGCCATCACTGTCTGATAGTGTACAACCCCAACGCTTCTCATTACATACAAAAAGGTCTTTCTAAGCTAAGCATTTATTTTTGAGTGTTCCTTGACAAAAGATAGCAAGTGTACCTCTCATCCTTAGGTCTCTGCCACTATGGCTTCTGACAGTAAGAAATAAGCATAGAAAACTACTGTTCAAGCAATCATAAAATTTATCTATCTTTTTCTGCATCTGCTTTATCAACCTACAAGGGTGGACACCAAATAGATTTTGCAGGATAAGAAAGACTGTTGATACTTAAAATCTTAGGCTTTGGTTTTTTTGAATCTTTTCCTTTATTCTACTACTATTTTCTATTGAAGCTAGATTAAAAATTCTCTTTTTTGTTAACCTACACTTATTTTGGCCAAATTTGAATGGAAGCTAAGATTTATCAGTTGGTTCAAAAGACTGGATATAGCTATACAATTAGCCACAATTTTTAGTTTAACTCTGGTTTGCTTTCAAGCAAGTCCTCTTTGTTTGCTTTTCCTCTTCCCTCAATTTTATTCCAACCCCTCTGCTACATAAGGCTTTTCTTCCTAACCTCCTCAGTGTTTTTCATCCCTTTGCCTAATATCTTCTTTGTATATAAACTTTTGCTGTCCTTTCCAGTGTTCCTTCCTCATCTGTTTCCAACTCCCATATTTCAACCTTGGGAATACCCATTATTCTGTCCTCTCCTTCCTTTTTCCCAGGCCCAACTTTCAAATTCTTCCTACTGTCTTTGACTTCTCCTGCTTTTCCTTCCATTTTGCTCCAGTATCCCTGCTTATTTGTCCAATATTTCTCACATTCTAAATTGGATCTGCCTTCACCCTCTCCCCTAGGATTCAACAATCACTGCCCATATCCACACAGGTTACTTAACCCTTCTCCCACACTCAAATAACTGCCTTAATATGTCCTGTAACCACAAAGAAAAGTCTTTAACTTGCTTTAAACTTGACTCACAGAACTTAAGCCCTGGCTCCCAGGGAACACTGGGAAAGCCCTTAAGAACCATGTCCTGGCACAGGACATATGGTGTCATGGGACTGTTACAGAATCCAGGACTTAAACATCAAGAAAATTTTCCTAACTGCTGAGATCATTTGAAAGTCAGTCCTTGGAAGCAGAAGTTATGTAAGTGATCATTGACAGAATTATGACATGAGCAACTGTGTGAAGCAGGTTCAAACTTAGCAAGTCTGAAAAACGACGTGCGCTCCAGACCTATATACATGCCTACAGGCTGTGTTCCCATGCCACAGCCACCCTGGACAATCACTGGGGGAAGTGTAAACATTATAGTCAGTGAAGAGGTAGTTGCTCACTGCAGTTTTGCAGTGGAGTCAAAACTGAAACTGTCAGGCACGTGGAAGTCTCCCCGGTGCTACAGAGCTGTGCACTCACAGAAGTAGACACTGGGGTAGGATACAGCTGCCTAAACACATGTAGGAACATTTATGCTGACAGATGTTCTAGATGTATCTGCTAGTCCCATCTGGACATCTTGGATACGATACAGGATCTCCCAAAGACTTGCACCTTTCTGGAGTGGCAGCTGAAGGCTGGCAGGATATCCCAAAACTTCTCAAACAGCACTAGACACCTCTGTTTAGATAAGTGAACCTCAGCCGTATTTGGTTTTTCAGCATCTCCTCTAGACACATTATTTCAAACTAAAAGTTAGATTCATTTACTGATGTATATTTCATGCCTTCTATCTTATTCGCCTTAACTCCCATGAAAATCAATGTCGATCCAGGATCGTGATTCTTAGGGTATCTACATTTGGCCAAGCCAAACCATGCCAGCCAGGATGCTGGCAGCGACAGCTGAGGTATTCTTAGATCCCACTATTCAATGTGGTTACAGGACTAGGTCTTACACAACCAGAACCTAGGTCTTACACTACTCTGTGTCTAGGAAATGATTGAAAAGGGATCAAGGTGACATTGTATCAAAATCTGGCTGCAGAAAATGTAGAGTTTTCAAGCATGGTAAGAGTGACTAGGGTGTATTTGAGATGAGCTCAAAGACAATTAAATCCAGAGACAGTGGAAGGTTTTGACATTTGCTACCTGTCTGGATGGAGGATTTGAGGAACCGTTGTGCAACAAAGTGTTGCTGGCAGGCAGGGCAGAGGTGAGGTCTGCAGAGGGTATGACAGGGATGCGCTCACCTGGAGATACCCCCCAACCAATGCAGCGTACAATGAAAAAGCCAGTGAGCCACCGCTGAAAAGTGAGACTGAGGTTGTCTGGGAGTGGGAGTGTTATTTCCCAAATATATTTATCTCTGTGTGTGTGTATATCTCTCTCTCTACATTATCTGTATGCCATGTCTGCCAGTGGCTTGATACAAGTCTTGATTTTGGCAGCCAACTTTATAGGGTGTACCTAGTAAGCTTCTACCATGCAATGGTGACTTATTTCTTCTTTCCAACAGGGTAATAACGTTAACGTACATTAGTGGTATAGTACCACATGGTATTTCAGTTAAGAACAAAGATAAATCTTTTTTTTCCTCTTTGGTGCATTTTACTCACACACTGTGTGTAGGTTGTTCATTACTTCATCTTATAAAACTTTCCTATTATCTTACAGCTTCTGCAAATGGTCCAAAGCCCTTCTTCAGTATTTTAGAGTTGACAGCACAATCTCTAATAAAACAAAAACAAAATAACCCTCCAAAAGCAGCAAATTGAGAAATTAGGCACAAGAGGACCTAAACATCAGCTATTCAAAACATGCTCTTGGCTATAGTTAACTCTTGTGTCAAGAGCAAACAAATCTCAAAACAAAACTGACCCAGCGCCGCTTGGGTATTAGCCATGCCCATTTGGGGAATCTGAAAGCAAAAACCGTGTTCAAGGAATCCCTTAGGTGGAAAGAAAGGCATGTGAATAATGAAGATTTTTACTTCCTTTCATCCTCTATTAGCCCAGAGCAGAAGAGTCACGTACCGTGCCTATTATGAAGGTTCAGCAATGAAGTTGCCTGTCAATGACTGGCAATGAACAAGAACTAAGACTTTCACCTTCTCATAATGTTCAGGCACTTCCTTCATCTGCAATTAACGTGTGAAAATATGACTTACCTGGCCTCTTAGTCACTATGCTTTATTTCTGCTTTTCAGCTGTAAAAACAGTGGTGGACAACATTAGGAAGGATCAACAAACAGCTTTCAGGAATCTGATCATCTTACTAGTTCAGTGTTCTTTGCTACGCACTCTGAGTTTTTTCCTCCGAGTTACACATCGTATTACTTAGGATTTATTGGTGTGCACATAGTGCTCAGAAGCCATACTTATTGTCAGTGCCAAGAGTAAACACTGAAATCAGTGACGCTGTCATTATTTAGAGAAACAAAAACAAATAAAGAACAAAAATAATGAAATAAAATTCAAATTGCCCAAACCAAAACAATCCATTTTTATATCCTGGATTTATTTTGACAAATTTGCAATCAGTATTATCAATCATGTAAATAACAATTCAGAAGGACAGAGATTTCATTAGCTATATATTTTATTACTACCGATACTACTAAAGTTTTATAGTCCTTTTATGTCTGAAAGATAAATTTTATTCCTGGTCCCTCACTAGTATGCACATTTTCATCGAAATCAAATATCGCATGTAACAGGAAAAAAAAAAAAAAAGATATCTGAAGCAGGGTAGCATTCTCTTTTTTTCCAGCAAGTAAAACCACTCTTCACAAATGCTCAGAAAAACATGAGAAAGTCCATTCGAATCTTCAGAACTCTTAACACCATTCTCCCTTGGCTAATGTTACTGGTCTAAAAGGAGATACGCCATATAATTTTACAGGAAGCAACCCACTGAATCCTTCAGCAAACACAGCTTGGCAATCTATCTTCGATTCAAAATAATGAGGTGGCAGGAGTGTGATGGAGAAATAAGTCTTCAAAAACATCACGTAAGGGAATCCAGCTGTGCTTGTATAGTCTCCAGCTATTTAAAGGAACAAAAGGAGAGAGAAAAAAAAAACCCACTCATATAAAATGTTGTTTAGAAACATGCAAACAGAAAAAAAACCCTCACGTTCCAGTGTCTGCAAGTATGCATACTAAATCTATTCATACAGCAATAAAAAAATCCTGTACTCATGAATATTTGTTTTTACATGAAGCTATCAGAATTCATTGCTGCAGTTTAAATATTCAAATTTTAAAGAAACAGTTGTCTAAATACTGCCTTTTTTTTTTTTTTTTAAACATGCACAGCTGTTTTGCTGTGAATTTCCAATGCATAAGAGCAACGTAAAAAAAATAGCAGAGTTCATTTTGACTAGATTAGGAGCTTGGCACTTCGACTGAAGGCATAACACAGAGGTGCTCCTTTCGGATTGCTCACAGTTAATCATCAGCTAGTCGTCTACACCTAACCGCCAGGTACGCTTAGAACGACCCAAACCCTATACAGCAACGTATTCCAACCCTGAACCCGCAGGCTCTTTTTGAGAAAGCTTCGTATGATCAAAGAAATCCAACAGCTTTAATTAAAACTGGATCCATTTTCCTTCCAGTTTCATGAGCTCTAATTCATAGAGGCAATGCTTCCTGCAGAGCAGCATAAGGTGTTTACCAAGAGAGGAGAGTATCGTAAAATCTACAGACCTTGTTGTAGAACTCAAACAGCTCCTGATGACTAAATTCTGCAAACACTTTCTTCAGGTTCTGCGAAGGAAAAAGAAAAAGAAAGGAAGTAATAAGGGTACTTTATTCCCTCTTTGAATAACTGGAACTATTTCAGAAGGTGAGTTTAAGCTATAGGGAAGATAAAATCTTTGCACACCGCTTCGTTTTCTTTCCATGGACCGCAACGTCCCTCGTATATGCCTATTTCATTTTCGTGGCGAAAACAGGTCTACAGAGACATCTATTCCCTTGTTGCAAATTATAATAATAAAACGCATTACAAAAATGATTTTGGTACCTTATTTTTAAGTCATAGATAAAAACGAAAGGTTATATTCCTCTTTCTCAGCAGTTCGTCTAGGAGCTGGTAAATACCATTATATAAAGACAATGCCAGTAGTGTATTTGATTGAACTTGCACAGCCATTAATGTCCTGCACCAGCACAGAGCTAATACCGCCATTCATTAATCTAACAGTTATGATCTTAGCATGCTGAGATTGCTACAGGCACTTACGCACAGATTCAGGCAAAGTTAACAACTAACACAACAGCTTCAAAGCGGCGCTTAAACACTAAAAAAGCAAAATAACACAACTGATGGAAACTACTGTGGATAAAACAGATGGAGGTAATAATCCTCTGCATGCATATGCTGATGTCTGTGGGGAAGGGGGTTAAGTTAAAATTTCTATCCTGCTTAACTTGCTTACACGAAGCAGGTAGTTTAATGCCTGACAGTTATCTCAGTCATAGTACCAATCTATCCAAACTGGTTTTACTCTTATTCCTCCTACTTTGCTTTGCCACTTTATTTCCTTTTAAACAAATTTCTAACTACTACTGCACGTCTTCTGTGTTGCTGCTAGACTTTCCAAGGCTTGGAGGCGTTCCTGAGGATAACAGTTGCACTTCCATAAACACCACCAAGGCTCTGTGAAAACTGAGTCTGCGGACGTGTCTACTCGCAAAAGTAGCATCAGCTGAAAGAATGTACGCGCACCGATTTCGTTAAACTGGTACCAACTCCACGTACCACTTCAGTCAGTAGAGAAACGCTTGTTAACAATTCAGCTTCAATTAGCCAGGATACTTTCGCATACAGACGAGGCTGGGGGCCAGATTCGGTACGCTCTAACACTGACGTGAGTCTGGATTTAAGTCAAATAACGCTGCTGAACGTGGTGCAACGAATTCACAAAAGCGGTAGAAGCCCTGGGAACTCAGGCGAGGTACTGTCTGATGTTCGTTCCAAAAACGAATTATAAGACACAGGAAAGGGATAAAATGACTGGGGCCAGCCTGTCTGGTGCAATTCCTCCTCCCCACTCTGCAGAAAGAAGGAAACTTTCCAACAATTTCAGGAAGGCTACAAAAGCCTAGAAAAGGACCAGTGATTTGTATGAGAGACGAATCTTCCCCCTCTGGGAAGGAACAATGCAATTCTGGGAAGGGTATGGTGAATACAAACTAAAACTACTAGAGCAGCAGTTCTCTTTGCCATGATCCAGCTGATCCTCCCTCCAAGGAGCATAATGCAGTGACAGGGACGTAAAAGCATTTTTAAAAGCATTCTATCAGCTAAGAAACCAAGAGAAAGCAAACAAGTGGTTTCTTCAGAAATGAAAGGAGGTCGAGGAAAGACGAGATACATTAACAGCAAATGGATCTAGCATTTCAGCCCAAAGGTCTGGTATTTGCTATTCCAGCAGGATTTCAGTGGTTGTCTGAACGGCAGTAATTAAAACTGAAAAGAGAAGCATCAGGATAAAAGGAAGACACCGTATTTCTTAAAATCTATCAGTCACAATAATTAAGTTAGGGTCATCTCTTGCAGAGTCTCACAGAACAGGCTGATGGATTGAGGTGCACCAGTTCGATGCCGCCTCCAGCAGCGGGGCAGGTTGGGTGTCCAACACCTCTGACCCAGCACAGCTTCATCCACCAAACCTCATTTATCAGAGTGCTATGTATCAGCTAAGACTGGCATCTTCTGGTACCACTTCAGACCAAGAATCTGAGAAGCTTGTCTTGCTTATTTTCCTCTAAAATCAGTAGTTAGTAAAAGTTACAAGTTAGGGTAGGCAAATGAAAAAAGTGTGGTCCTTTAAATTCAGGCTCCTTTCATATTGCAAAAAATCAGCATGCTGTTATTAACAGGCTGAGGTCTCTTTTCCCATTACTATTTAAGAGTCACAGTTCAGTAACTCAGACAAAATTTATGGTGTGGCAGGCAAATGTCTGTGGAGAGCTAAAAAAAAAAAAAAAAAAAAAAAAAAAAGAGCATGCAGTCTAAAATCTTGTGCCAGACTAGGTTTTTGCTTTTTTCGGGTTTTTGATGGGAGAGAGGATATAAATATAACAGAATCTTTTATGAAGCATGTTGTGTATCTGCACAATCCTCTGCTACAACAGAATTGTTTCTGTGTGGAAAAACGTGGTACGTCTACTCTATCGCTTTAGCAGAGAGCAGTGCCACAGAGAAACGCGACCAAGTGTGGCACCAACTAAACGTTATTTTTACAACAGTATATTTCTTACTGGTATCAGTGCCTTGAAGAAGGTGCCAAACGATCATTATTACACAACTAGGAGTTCCCATCTAGACCACAAAACCATCATGCAAGAAAAACCTATGCCTCAGCAGGCTGATTGGCCTCACATTTTTAGCTGATGTATCTGCTTTTCACTTATTTTCCATACTCTCTGTGAACACAAGCAGTTAGTCACAAACAATCATAATTAAAACATATTGCAACACAGAACTAGGTTACAATCCACTTCTTTAATTAATCAGTACAATAGTACTAAAAAAAAATCATGGTGTAGATAAAATATTGCTAAGACCTCCAGTGTAGGCAAAATTCCTCATTGATTGTAAGGAATTTTGCTCAGGTAAGGATACAAAATTACACACTGCAATATTTTTTCAACCATATCATAACTAAAACATAAGACATAAGAACTACCACTTTCAGCTTACTGACTTAATTCAATGTTACCACGTGCAGACAGAGTCTCAGTCTATTTATGAAAAGTGCAACTAAGCTGCCTTCTTACATGTACACATACAGGTTTTCAGATGTTGTCTCTGACCTAGTATGCATTTCCCAAAGCATAAATAAGAAAATAATAATTTGCTGGACATCTAACTTCCTCCCTCCTTACATCGTGTGTCATCCGCTTTCCCTCTTCCCTGATTTCCTCCCCTTCCATTCCTTCCTTTCGCTCTAGTCTTTCCTTCATTCCTTCCACCTCATTTTCTCTTTGCTATTATCATCTTCATGGGAAAGACAACTAAAGTAAGTTTTACGCTTCATTCTTATTCTCACACTCTGTCACTCTAATCCCTTTTCTAAGTAGATCCCAAACTTTGCCCCCTGTGGCCGTAAAAGCCCTAGCTTCTCCTTTGGAGAGCCTTACCCTTGACAGTGACACCTTCACAGCACCTGAGAAACAAAGCTGCAGAGAGATGTCATTTTACAGAGACAGAGAAACCTCTAAAATACCAGCGTTTGTTCTCTGGACACCACCAGAGTGATATTCATATTCACTAGCACACCTATAGAGGTGGTTTGCAGCGTTTTCAGCTAAACAAAGTTGCTGTTAAGTTCAATGCGCTCCTCTGCTGTTAGCCGTGGCAGAGCATTATATTTACTCCTGGTAATGGCTGTACCAGTTGAACGCTTTGCACGGGACAGATCTTAACATCACCGCTGGATCTGGTTCAAGGAATACAGTAGTAAGTTTTCTGAAATGTATGATTTAACATGTTTGGCCACATATCACTAGTGAATATATGTTTAAATTAAATTTTAATGCCATTTTGCCTTTATATATCTAGACAGAATATTATTTCATTCTGCCTCTTCTCTCATCCCCAAGATATATCAATATACAGCCTCTTAACAATTTCTGTAAAATCCTAGTAAGTTTAACTGATTGAGGCTGTTTTCTCCTCTTCCCTATCTTCTCATTTATTCTCTAGGATCATTTATAAAAGCATAACATCTTCACCAGTCTCTAACACAGCTATTCAAAAAAAAAAAAATCTTTGTGCGTGTGGAGGGGGCAGAAAAGGAAATGAGGATAAAACCTTCCTGCTCTTCGTCAACATTAATACGCTACCCTATCCAAAAGAGCCATCCTGAATGTACGGATAGTTCTACAAAATGACCACAACTGCTTGACAGACACTTAAGCTTACACCCACCAGAAGATAATTAGGTAAACTTTTAGCTGAACATAATTGCCAGCCTGCATGACAAAGATTCAGCTACACAAGGTGTAAAGCAGAGTCCCCAGCTTCCCATAGCCTTGGCTAACAATTTATTTTGAACACGAATGCCTTCTTGCTGCAAAATGTTTCTGTGGAAACCATGCAAAAAATATGTCTACTTAAAATACTGCAGAAAGCACAGGCAAATTCCTGGTTATAATCAAAGGTTTTTTTTTTTTTTAATCCTATGCTCTAGATATTTCTATTTTACCATACTACTGCAAAAGGCTTTATTAGTAATGACAGTTTTGCAGTCTTACTTATTGCCCAGTCTTATTCCACACACTTAACTCCTCCACCCCACGCACGTACTAGGAGTTATAAATAAAAGGCCAACTTCTGGGTTTAAAGCTAACTTGAATATGAAAAATTGATATTGCTGTAATAGTTCTCAATTGCAAAGCTGTAACTACTTTTACTACATTGCAAAATAAATGCCAAGTACTCTGAAGCAAACAGATGGAAGGACAGGCTGGTTTGTATATCTAAATGTCTACTGATAATGATAATGCTATACGACTAAGTACATGTAAAAAAATTACAGTATATTCAGTGAGGTTTGTTAACAGTAACTAAGTAGAAGCAACACAAATTCCACAGTCTTCATATTTTAAAAGAACCTTTAAGGCTACCTTCTACAAAGTCTAAGTTAGGTTTAAGAGATGACTTTTTCATACTTACTTTTCATTTTCCAATTTATTCCCATTAGATATCTTTATATTCTCAGGAACAATGAAAGGCTATGGATAATTAAGCTCATCAGTTTAGGGCCAAATTCAGATGCATTCCTAAGTAGGCCCCCGTTGACTTTTAGCAGCCTCCAGTTCCCTGGGCACCTACCGATGTCTGGGCTGCATCAGTTCAGACTCCCTTAAAATTTCCTTGGGCCCTGGAGAACTAGGCATTCGCCTAGGCACAGACAGATGGGAAGAGGGTCAGAAGTTGTATCCCACAGAATTTATCAGCAAGTTCAAGCTGCTTGGACAGGAAGAAGAACTGGAGCATGGCAAGAAAAGCAGATATGTTAAAATAGACCAGCATCGCTTTAAGGCGCACCTTTTCCTTATCTATCTGAACATAAGAGACAGCAATCAAGTCTTGGCTATATTCTTACAGCAGTAGGTGGACATAATTCAGCTAAGGGATTCAGTGGAGCACTGAGACTTAAATATCGACTTAAATGTATTCCAAATTACACTTCTTCCACATCATCAAAGAATTTGACCTTCAAACTTCATTCTTCCATTTGCAATACCAAATAATTATTTTCTTAGAGGGAAAAAAACCCTACATGCCTTATGACTGAATTACATGCGTTTTCAAGTGTTAGCGTGCAATATCTTTCATACTAACCCCATCCTTTCCTAATCTATATATTAAGATTCAGTTTGTACATAAACTGCATTCTCCATTTTCAAGAGTTTTTTTTTTTTTTTAATATAAACTTTAGGTATTCAGATTCCTTGAGGTCTTCAGGGAGGTCAAACTCAACAGCATACTAAGGATGTCTTTCCTTCCCTTGCAACGCATGAGTAAGCTCCCTACCTGAACCTCTGTGTTGATTCCTGAGATCTAACCAACGTTTTTCTGAAGATAGGTGGATTGGAGATACATATGGATAATCTTATTTCAGCAGACATGGGATCATCTAAGCATGCATTCATGGAAAATACCTGTAACAAACTCATTGCCCAGTCTGGCAGGGAGCCAACAGACTCTGCAGAAACTTAGAGACCTGCAGAAATGCCTTATATACTTCCAAACAGCAGCTAGAAATATCAGTCATTCCCATTTTCTCTCCTCCTTTTGCTTTCCACCCTCACACAAATATTCAGTAGCGGCTGGCTGAACTGATGCAAAGCTACAGACGACAAAACGGGATACAACTCCTAGAAAGACCTCATAAGCCGGGAAGACCACAGAACACTAAAGGCAGACAGATCCCTTTCTTCACAGAAAAGGAGAAAATGCTTTTAAAATCATGACAGTTACCTTAAGGTAAAATCCTATAGGACGCTACAGTTTCCACCTCAACACAGCTAGTCAGAGTAAAGACCACGTTGGTATGGAAAAGGGTGATAGTAAAGCATTTTTTCAAACAGCTGTATCAAGGCAGAGGTTTCCTTTGCCTTGAGCATACTAGGAACTTGCACCCCTATAAATAACATCCAGTTAGGATATGGAGGTTTTCTTTAATAATTATTTCACATGGAAAAAACTCCTAAAAAAACAGAAATCAAGAGCTGTAGTGTTGTCATTTCAGTACAAAGATTACGTTAAATACATTTTTAGAAAAATATCACAGTGAACTAATATGCTTTTTGTGAAAATGGGTGGTAACATATATCAGAGTGTTCCTGTCAAAAGAAATATTTAAAAGCAGGTCTTTTGTATTGATTCCTCCCTTTAGGATCTACATACAAAAAAATGGCTCACAGAAGACTTATTATGACCCCTGAGAGTCTGACTTCCTCCTATGCCCATTCCATACTTCACATACACATCCTCATGTGTTCTTCCTTTTTTTGAAGGCTACTATATACAGTGCATACAGTTCATTATTGATTCTGCTCTAGTCTCCATGCAGGATTAATCACTAGCAGTTTAAAGTGCACACATGAACCAATGTATCACTGTAATTTTACGATTCCACAGGAAAATATACAGCTACAACTGCCAAACATAATAACCAAGAAAAGATGTATTCGAAAATTGTTACCTTCACTTGCTAAAAGGCCTTCACACGCTTACCAAGGATATCACTGATCAATCAAAGGAACGCTGGTCCTAATAATAACAACGCTCCTGTTTTACCAGTCACCTAATTTTGCAAATTATATTATATTCCTAGTATCACAGAAAGTTCTTCAAAGGACAATCTGATTAGAAATTTAAACCAAATATACCCCTACCCCCTATTAAATTTCACTGTATCAGGTATGGAGAAAAGGGTCTTTGGGAAAACATGCACATCCTTATATAGCATGCAGTTTGAAACAACTGGAATATACATTTTCTTCTCTCTTCTTCATTCAGAACTCTACTTTGACCACTAAACCATTTTATTCCTACGAAGATATATGATGGGTTTTTTGGGTTTTTTTTTTTCACATTATGGCACAATGTGTCTGGCACAGAATTTACAGTATGCAAAAATTAATTTCATGGGCAGTCCAAAGAAAGCAGGGGGTTCCAATCTTGTGATCTTGTGTTTGATTTATTTCCATCAGGGCTGTCATGCAAGTCTGCAAACACCAAAGACCAGTGAGTTCATGCTTATATTTCTAAAGATATCTCACATCAAGACTGACACAGTAATGTTACATTCACCTTGAAAGACAAGGAATCACTTTTCTTCTTATACTTGTGCTCAGAGAGAACAGGTTTTAAAACTCCTAGTAGTTGTTCCCAGAACAACTACTACTGGCTCCATAAATGTTCTGACCTCACCTATTTGCCAAATTTATCACAGGCAAATTCATTTTGGACAAACTGCACATTATAAAGACGTCACACAGGCATAGCTGTGACGTATTTCCATCACCTTACTCAGAATAAAAATCCAAATCCTGGAGGCTGTCAGAACTGATGTAAATATTAAGAGCAATGTTAGCCCAGCATTTGGATCTGAAAACTTAAGATTAGGGACTCAAATAGCAAACATTGCAACTTGGAAAAGTAGCTTAGGAGATGGAAGCTCAGCCCTAGGTCAAAATTTCCTACCAAAGAGAGCAGCTCAACAACGTGAAGAGTGTTTTAGAGAACGTCACGCAAAGCTGGATTGTAGCTGACATGATTTAATATCAAGTTACAAATCCTTTATGTTCAAATCCGATATGCACCTAATGTTGGGTCTGAAGACAGCTGGGCTTTGAGGAAGCTCAAATTGTGATTCAAACAACTTAGTAAGCCAGCTGTCTCAAGTAAAGGCCAGATAAAAATCTCCTATATCTAGGTGAGGAAGTTTGCATTATTGCGGTCTGCATCCACATCGAGAGCAACTGCCCTGACGAGAATTTTGTCTGGTATAATCATGCAGATGAACCTGACTTTAGGAAGGCTTTAGATGAATGGAAGAAGCTGCAATCTTTTTGCGAGGTTAGTTTCTGAGTGTACCTGGCTCAAAAAAATACTGCAATATCGCAGTTCTGCCAAAAACAACAACAACAACAAAAAACCTACTGCAAAAAGGCATTTTTGTTTTACCACAAAAAGCCCTTCTTCAACATCAGACAACCCGAAACCTGTTTCTACTGAGACACAAGAAAAGAGTTTGGATAAAAGAGGCCAGCAGCAAGAGGAAGTATCTAAGGAAACTCAGATCCAAGTGAAATCAATGTACCTTGTGTGAAAATATCCTTTCTGAAAACTCTGCTTTAGTATTTACTAAAGGTCAAAATTAGATAATTTGTAAATTAGTTCTTTTCTTTCCATTTGGGAGGGGTCACTGAGACTAACACCAATTTGGATTTTCTTGGGCAGACAGGCAGAGCTAAGATGAATTTTGTTGTTGTGCTAAAAGGGTGTTGGGGGCTGTCAGCAAGCATACCTTTGATCTCAGGGTGAACTGCTCCAGCAGCTAACACCTGGGTGCCTGCACGCCCACAGCTCCCTGCTGAAAGCAACTGGAAAGCCATGGGGAAGCTGGGGGTGTTAACCAGCAGCCTGGCCCTCGGGGAACCAAAGGCAGAGCTCTTGGCCAGCAGGGCTGCCTGGAAAGCGATGTGTATTTTTGTATTAGGAAATCGCCTACTACTTCTACTGTATTCTGAGAAATAGAACAGATGTGCGGTTTTTGCTGTAATACTCATGACTTACAAATAAATACCAGACTCCTGACCAGCACCTCCTTGCTAGAAGCCGCACCAGCAAGGCCTTGACCTTGGCTACCCATTTGGCTCAAGGTCGTCCTGATCTCAGCATGGGGTCAAAGAGGCATTGCTGCGCTGAGCACGGGGCACAACCAAACACCAACATGTCTCCAGTAACACAGAACAGTCTTGCCTCAAGAGTTGCTGCAAGAGTTCTTTAAAAGCAAAGTTTTTCAAATTGGACATAAAAGCTTCTCCTTTTTACAAAGGTTAGAAACAAACAAACAAACAAAAAAAGACTGGACGGTCTTTTCCGATTATGATTCTGTAAAACCAAGACTGACTCTTCATCGACTGCAAGCTAGAAACAAGAAGATCAAAAAAAAATTTTTTTTTTTTACTGAAATAACTGCAGCCTAACAACCCACAATGCAAGATCCATTGATGGTTCTACCAAACAAGGAGGAAACAACCTCTTAATTGGGAAGCAATTCCACCGAGAACTTCTGCATCTCAGTTTGTCCCTGCAGGTTACACACGTTCTAATGATGCAGAAGTGAGCTACCTGGATTTTAGACAATGAGATTTCAGTGATCTTTTCCTTCTTGCGTCATCACTTTTGCTGAAAAGTTCTTTAAAAGCTCGATGTAATGATGTGGTGTGAATTCTTACTGCTTGCAAAGAAAATTGGACAGAGTGGTAAGGATGGAAAGCACTCCAAGTGCTCTGTAAGTGTTTTCATAAAATCAAACCACTCATCCTAAAGCTTCCTTTAAAGACAGGAGATTAATATAAATATATAGGTAGTACCTTCTTGGGAAGAAAAGCTACTTTTGGCTAATGTAACCAATTTGAAAGAGGGTATCAAATCCCTTTTTTCCTCAAGTCTATGTGCTGTTTCATTACAGTTCATACAGATCGCTTTAAAAGCGGGTGAGCAACGAGTGGAATACAGGACTAGATTTGGATTAATCTGCAGCTAACTGGAATATTGGCTCACGCTCGCTACAATGTTCTCAGTTAACAGCCAAATCAGGATGCTTTTTATGGTCTTCTCTCAAAACGAAATCCCTTTTGCACCAAATTTATTACATTTTTATCTTACAATCCAACACTGCATGACGCAAAACGGAGATGGTAGAACAAGGAATGAAAAGTAGTATTATATGGTGTAATCTTTCCATAAGGATAGATATGAGTTTAACATTTAAAATATGCTTAAACATCGTTCAGATTTTCTCTTTTTTGACATAGAATTTTCTTGAAGAGAGATTTTAAAATTTTAAAACAGGCCAGTTTATAAATTCTGTCTGTATGAAGAATTTCATAAAATAATGCTTAAACTGATGTTTAAGATATTAAAACATTTATGACAAGGGATACTGAAAGCTTATAATTTGCTTAATGCGTTGTCTACACTGATCAATAAATGGGTCAAAAGTGTAATATACGGGTTAGTTATTGATGTTTAGCTTTGCAATCTAACTGGAAGTTATGAAACTTTTAAAATAACCCAACACGTTTCCAGATTCTTCTTATACCGTCTTTTATTTATGGGGAGAATGCTAAGAATATTTTTGCTGACTACCAAAGGTTTTAGATTTAAAAGAAAAATATAAAACTGCAGAAAATGCTTTAAAATATTTTCTCTTGAAACAGTGCTTATGTGCTACTATGGAAAGGATTTTAGAAGAACTTTTTTTTTTCTTTTGGTCAAGAGAGCATTTTCAATATATATTGTCTTCTTAATTTAGGATATTATCTTAAAGAACTAAATTATAATACTTGCAGTACTCTATTCAGATAGATTAAAATGATGTCAGTTAACACTGAAATAGCTTGTTTTTAATACTGACTTTCAATATATTCAAGTCCAGAACAGCTACGTTTTCTCTTCTCAAGCCATATGTAATGAAGTGACAGTAAAGGGAGCAAAGAGAATAATTATGCACAGGTATGGTAGGTTAAAAAACAAAAAAAAATTCTATCCTGAGACAACAGGTTAGACATAACAGTTACTGCCCCGCTAGTTAAATGAGGACTGTTAAGTCTAGCTTTCCTTTTTACAACAGAAAGATCTTCCAACAGTCTCAGAAAAAAAAAACTTAGCTATATCTTGAATGATCTGCAAGTGCTTTTCTGGGTTGTTATATCTCTTCAGCGTATGAACAGCCATACATAATAAACTGCTTTATCTTGAATCTGCACAATGACTTTCAGATGCCACAAGCCATCTTTTCTCAGAAGGAAGTTTCTATGGTTTTCGCACTTCTTTTGCTAAGAAAAATAAGGATGTCAGCGAGACTGAACTAGCTCAACTTCAATATAGGCACATATCAAAGACAAAACAGCAACTGAAAAGCTAAAACTCTTCCCCTTCGCTTACTATGACACTAAATGGCTACAAAGTCATTCTCAAGGAAAGCGATCCCTGTATTTCGCACCCCTGTATTTCAGGTAGCAGCGCTCCATCTAAAAGCACCTTTACCTTATCGCACAGGTGACACACAGCAACTTCAGACAGACTGGGGGACCGGCGTCAGAATTTCCCTGCACTATATGCGCTCGGGCGGATCGTTAGTTAGCGTGGCTTCTGCAGTCTCCTAGATCGTTCATATTCTCAAATAGTGCAAAAAGGAAATACTACTCAGAGTAATCGCACCTCTTCCAGCTCCGTCTCTGCAGATCTCACCGCGGGTATAGACGCATCGTGGTACGCAAGACTGGATTCTTTACAGCTGCAGCGCCTTCTGCAGTCACGTCGCTGAGCAGAGAGGATAAAGTTTGGGGGCATGTATATCACCTCTTTGTTCCTCTGCCAGTGCAAGCGCCAGGCACGAGGAGTCCACATAAGCATCCCCCAGCTCGCCCTCTGCCTACATGCAAAGTGCATCTTGAAAGTAAATAGCTTGCTTTCTCCTTTGAGCAACTGTCTACAGCGATTGCGTTGCTGACAAACGCAGCCCGTCTCAGAGGTAGGCAAGAAGTTCTACCTACCAGAAGTCTGCTCTTTCAAAGGTCATAGTCAATCTAAAAGACTGGGGCAAGCACGGGAAAACACAGAAGCGAGCTCCTTAGCGCTAGTTACAAACGATGAACGCGTGCTGCTCAAAGAGGTAGCAAAGGCTAGCAAAGTTAGAGTCTAATGAACCCCAGTGTGTCCAGGAGGATGTTTCCTTGCTGAAGCATAGCAGAGATGTTTATAATCTTACGCTTATAAGATAACCTTTATAGGGATGTCAGTCCTCCTCTCAGTCCTCCTGCAAAACATAACAGAACTGTCTTCCTCAGGCTTTAATTGATTTCCTCCTATTTAGGTGTCAAGACAGTGCTCTAGCTGCATTCAGTGCCTAAAAGCGTGCACTGACTGGCAGAAGAATAAACTGGGAAAACAAATCGTTGACAGATAACCTGATTAAGCTGGTCAGAAACTTTGGCTGAAGCCTCAGTGTGACAGCATTCTTACGGAAAACCGTATTAACAGCATCTCCATTCTCTTACTGGGGAATGGCAGAATTAACAGTTCAACACATACTTGAAGAGAGATGCCATGAGATTCCAAGCATGAGAAAAGTTTCGTGATTCCTGAAAAGTTGAGAGAGTAATTCTGCAGCCCTATGTGGAAGAATAAATAACCAAAACTGCAACCTGGTTGCTTTAATGAGAACTAATGGTCCAATATATTTGGAATCACTATTTGAAAAGGATTAAAGGACTATACTGTGTAGGAGAACCATTTATTTTTGGATTATTGTGTTTGCCTTGCAGGATGCTTTTGACTTTATAGGAACAAGACTTTTCTGCAAACATCAACTAGTCAGAACTCAGCTAGGCAAAAGCAGTGTGGGTTCAGAGGTCTTCGAAGGAATATGCAGATCCAATAGTTAAATTGACAGTTGGTGATTCACCTCTCAAACTGGTGAATGTAGCATTTATTCTTTGGTTGTCTGATGGCATTGGTTTTGTTAACTCTGAAGCCTACAAAAGATGTTAAAACCTAAAGCGTTAGAACTCAGCATTTCTACATCAGCAGGAACTTTGGTTCAGAGTGAGACTTCATTATTTGAACTGAAATGTTTCTTCAGAAGTTGTGGGTGTTTTCTATATGTTCTTTTTCCTTTGGGAACTAAAACTTTCCCTTCTGAACTTCTGAAACATAACCTTCAATGGTTCTATGTGCAACTTGAGACTTCTGGTCTTAAAAAATATCCCATCATATGAGGAAAGGAAGAGAACATGCAGCTGTGTAGTGTGAGCTGCATTAGCAAGGGACGCAGCCATTGGGCAGAACAAAACAATTTTTCTCCTCTGCCAGGCGCTTGTGAGGTTTCACCAGGATTGCATGTCCAGTTTTGTATACCCCCGGTACACCAGAGATGTTAACAAATGAGGGGCCGTTCAGCAGAGCATCATATAGATGCTTAAAGGGCTGGAGATATGACATACAAGGAGAGGCTAACGGAATTGGTTCGCTTAGCTTGAAACAGAGAAGGTTAAGAGTGGGGAGTCTAACTGCAGTTCTGTTTGTAAAAGTTTTAGCATTAAATGGTTTTAGCTAATCTTCTTAAAGATTTGGCATCTTAGGTGTTTAGACAGAGAGTCCATCCCACATGAAAGACTGGCACTTCATAATAAATAATTATCATGTGTTAGCTGAAGACTTGATGAGGAATAAATTTCAATCCACCTGGGATGATTCAATTTCTCTGCGCATTTTTTGCAGGGACGGGACCCAAATAACATGAAATCCCTAGAGGCTGGCAATCGCATCTTTTAGATGGCCCCTGTTCTTTGCTCTTAGAAGACATGGGACTGGATGCAGAAGTAATTTCAACAGATCTCGACTGATCAGTAGTGATAGTGGCCAGCAAGATGATATATGTGACATAGCAGTAGGTCAGTGCAATTCACAAGAGATGAGGTTGTTGAATTGCCAGTCTTGGGATCTAAAGACTTTGCTGACCTCTTGCTTGCCTATCACCACTAGTTTAAAAGCCCTGCAACTGGAGCTCAACTAATCATTTTTGAACAATGCAAAAGTATTCCAGCACAATCTCCGGTAGCTCTGAAGCTTTAACAAGAGCATGAAACATCCATAAACAGCAGGACAGGACTGAATACCCAAAAGGCACAGGGCTCTTGAATAAAAAATCACTGGGATTAGCCAGTTATGCCTCCAGACTTCATTCAGAGCATCACCTAGCCTCAGGGCTCTTGGCATAGGATCAAAACGCCAGGTAGTACAAGGTGCCATCTATTAGTGGCTGTATAGACTACTCTTGCAGGATAAAGCCAGCATAAAAGCATAAGGCTGACAGAAACTCTGTATTAGTTGCATATATTCAGGAAAATGTGACAGAAATGCTGTCATGTACCCAGCATTACAATTCTTCTGCTTGCCATCCGGTAGCGCAGAAGTTCAGCATTAATGATTGTGGAACCATGGCTAGACTCCACGGCATAAACTTATATGTGAAAGCACTATATTAGACTCATTTTCTTCTTCAGGTCCTGACTGGCGGTGAAATGTTTATAGATGAACTGAACACACTATTCTCAGGCCAGTATGTGGTAATATTTGCAAGCAAACAAGAGACAACAAGAGACAAGCAAGCAAACAAGAGGTGAAGATAAAAATCAAAATAAGTCTGTAAATGACCTTGCTGAAAGCTCTTACTTACCAAAAAGGCTTCCTGGAATATTTCACCACTGTGAAGCCATCACACAAGAACTCTCAGAGAGTATTACTCAGACGGTAATAAAAAGAGTTACTAAAAACGTTTTACACATTTTTCTACACTTTTATTTAATACAGCACAGCATCATCTCCTTAGCTGTTGCATCTTCCTGTATAACACTACATATTTTACTAAAAGCATGTGGTCAAAAAAAAGAGACTTTAAACAGTGACAGAGATCCATATCCAAAGTCTATAAAATTAACAATAAAATTAATAATCTAACTGCAGTTAATGCATACCTTCCACATTATCTACACAAATTAAAGAAACTTTAAGATAAATTACACTGGTTATTTCACAAAATCTCAGGATTCTGCATTTCTTTGAGTGTTTCTAGTCGCTGACTACAAAAAGTTCTTAAATTCTCTCCAGCTGAAAGACTAGAGTTGACAATGCAAAACGATGCAAGAATTTTCAAAGAAAATGCATCAACCTTTTTGCCATAAACCTTGTCTTTTCCTCCATGACCACAGTAGTTTGGATATGAAATGGTGTCACAGCCTAGATGTGTGGGATCGACTGCGACTGGGGATTACACAGGCAGTACTCAGTTTGTAATTGCACAAATCAACCCCAACCTAGACCATGACAAGTAAACAGCTCAGTATCAAGAGCCTGAAACAGTGGCTGTTGATCACCCTGCTGTCATTTGATAACTTAAGCGCCATGAAGAAAATGTCCTTCCATCAGGATGCCTGTAACTCTCAACGTACAATTCAATTAGCTGGCATCTAAGCTTCAATAAAAGCTCTGTCCCTGTATTTCTAAATTACTACGTTGGCAGCGGTGTGAAATAGTGTACGGATCTCGGTCATAACCCACAGGGGCAAGTAAAAAAAACCCAGCAACTGAAGCTGGCATATTTTGTCAATCTGAACATTTAATCAGTGAGAAATGAACTACCCACTCACCCGAAGAGGGAGCCAATACAGAGTCTTGGTAAGGAAAAAAACAAACACTGCTTTTTCATATGCATCTTCTAAGAGAAGAGGATGAAGATCTTCTCATTATATCTTAAGAACTGTAAAACAACAACATATAATACAGCAAAAGTGGAATAGAGATTTTTCTTATAGCAAAGGACTAACAAAGATGGCAGATGTGGCCAGCAGACTTTCTCTACAGCAAAGAACCAACTTCGATGGACTGTGGCCATAGACCAACACAGAACCCATATATTACAAAAACATGCTCACAGCCAACTTCTTCTCACTGAACAAGGATGTGACCAGAGTCGTTCAGTAATAAAGAGGGTACAGAAACAGAAAAATGTGAGACTTTAAAAAAGTGAAATACAGATGTTACGTCTTGCAGCGATAAAAGCTTTCTGCTCAATCATTCTACTAAAAAGATATTGTAAGAATCTATAAATCTCTCATTCACTTCATGTGAAAGCCTTCAAGTATGCCCAGGATTCTTGACACGATAGCTGCTTTTCAGTGAATTGCAGTGAATGTATTACTACTTGGGCTTTTTCACTTCTTTCTTTCTTGTCATCCCCTATCAGGCAGCCTATTTATGCAATTTCAGAAACCATTCCTTCCACACTACCCTAATTTATTTAGAAAATCTAATAACAAATGTAAAAACTTGTCCTAAAAATTATGGGTAAACATTAGGTGTATGCATGCAGCATCCACTATTTAACATCTTGTATCTTGGCCTTTTAAACATTTTTTTTCAACTCGTTTTGTTCGAATGATCTCCCAGGAAAAAGGCACCTGAAATAAGTAAACTGATTTCAGAGCTCGCTTTTTAAACAAAAACAGAACATCCTTGTGGGGATACACACTTTATGCCAACGCTTTGCCGAAAACAATTTTATTACGGTCAAGATATTCTTTGGTGGGCGGGAGGGGAAAGGGAGGCACGGGAGAGGGGGAGAGTAAGAATTTGCAATGTATGCACGGAGAGAATCAGCCATCATTACAGATTCAAGGAGCTCCACTCACAAGTGAAATAACAGGCTACAATATATAAACACATATTTGAGCTTCCCAGCAACTCTTAAGAATTTACCAGGCGCACTACCATTGTTTGCGGGTTTGCACATCACCTGCAGCATAGCCCGAGACTGGATTAGTCGCACAGCCTAACGCTTTCTTGATACTTCCACCTAACTACAGCGCCTATGCTCAGTTCTCCCGTGGCCTGAAAGGCGAAGCAGCTAGCAAATGCTTCTGTTGACTTTATTTTCCTCTTGAGCATCAACACTAAAAGTTGAAATTTCAACACTGGCATTTCAAAACAGCAAAGGAGACTGTAAGAGTGGTAACTTGCCCCATATATCTTTTCGTAACTGTATTTTATATTATTTTATTGGGCATAAAGTGCAGATTTGTATAAACGTGTGGCAAATTCAGTTCCCGCATGTGGCAGTGAAGAGCAGTAACTGCTTGACTCTTGGGATATTTTTATTGTATTTTCAAGTCAAGGTTGGCCATGTTTTGCATGAGGGATGTTTTAAATTCTCTACGCTACCTGGGTTCTACTTTTACACTCCCTGTGAAGACATACGAATCACACTAAGTAAAGCTTTCTTATGGCCCTGCACATATACTTCGGGGGCGGGGGGGAAATCAAGGCACATTTACAATACATAAATGTTTCTACCAAAGAATTAAAAGTCCAAAATCTCATTTGAAAAATATTATTCATTTTCAAAAAATCCAATTAATTCGCAAGCAGGTTTTAAGCAAATCCATCTGTCCATTCCAACAGACAATTAATATCTTTGGCCAGAATATTAATTCTTGCCTGGCCACAGAAGTATTGACACTTAATTCAATACTGTACCATCTTGCTAGAGGCAAAACGTAGAGTAGTTCTTTTGTAAACCCTATTAAAAATGTATGAGATATTTTTTTAGTTTGGAAAATTTAATTTTTTAATCCATAACCCTTAAATGTCATGCACATTAAAAACCGACAGGCACGCTAAACTAAACAGGTCAGAAGGAGACAGCATATATTAATAATGATTAGGCTATTAGCATGGGATGAGAACGCTGGTCTTAGCGTGAAGAGGTCATGTGTCTCTGCAGCGAGCTGACTGACAACCTGAATTTTCTCAACATGCAAACCTTTTGCCCCAAACTACTTTCATGGCAACTGTGACGCACATATCTTATGTAGCCGCGACAAAGCACAGCAGCGGCATTTTTAAAGAACGCATACCTGTATTTGTTCTTGTTCAAGAAGAACTAGCAGATGCCAGAAAAGCAGGTTAAATGGGAAAGATAATGATTTAAAAAGTTTGAGATGCAATCTCCTGCGTTGCAAAAGACTTCATTAAGACCTTACAAAACTAAAGCACGTGTCAGACTATCTAGTATTGCCGTGGAACTCGAGAGACACAACTTTCTGCTGCGATACCACAAACTCAAAGGACTGGGAAAACACAGGCATACTTAATGCTAGACTCTGCTGCTAATCCAAGAGGCTGCCAAAACCACAGTCAAAACTCCCTTTAGAAACCTCCTTCTCAAACTTGACAGTATCTAGAGACTCCAGCAAGGAGCCCCCCTTGTCCCATCCAGCTCCCGCTTCATCCCCTCCCACTTACACTCCATTTCCATTCCCGCAATCTCAGTTGGCAGCCCCTCTTCAGGCTTTCTCTTCTCCCTTTGTGTGCTTGCAGGTAAATATTTCCACCACTCTCTCTCATTACTAACAAAAACTCGGTTGGAATATACTCTCCGTCATTAAAGTTTCTGTTTCAACCTAAAGCAATAGTCTCACTTGGCCCTTCAATTTAACTCTGCCATAAAACACAAACCCTGATGAATTCAAGCAGATCACGCAATGAATGAAACGCCAGTAATTATGGAACAAAGATTTGCAATAAGAAAGGTAGGGGAAATGAGTAGAGAAATTTCCTTAAAAATCTAATTAGCCTTCCAGCTCTCCACGTTCCATTTAACATCAATGTCCATTCAGATATTTATTACAAAAATAAAAAAAAAAGGGGGGCAACTGCAGCAGAAAAAATTCTATGTAGGTCTTGTTCCGCTAATTTCATTTTTCTCTTTTTCTGCTCAAATTTACTTACAGATAATTATACATTGAAATCCAAACACTAAAAAAAAAAAGTAAAATTTCTAACCCACATTTTCTGGCAAGGCTTTCCAAAAGTATATTTACTTTTTATGTGAGTGAATCAAACTCACTCATCATTTTGGTTAAAATATATATATCTATACCTCCTGACACATCAGGTTACCTAAAAAAAGTTAGTATGAGTCAAGACAGTTGTATTGCTAATCTCTGTAAATGTCTTCCTTCCATCTGTTAATTGTCATGCTATTGTCAAACTGAGGGGAATGTATTCAGATGCTATATTTTATCTGCTCTGCTTTGGAAAACACAAATTTTATAATGCAATAATAAGAGATTTGCTTTAACTCCCCTGTGACTGTCAAAGCATCTTGTCTGCTAGCTCAGTTTTTCTCCACCTCCAATCTAGCTTCCCTTTACTGAAGAAACTATTTTTTTCCTTACATGTAGGAGCTGTGATTTCAGAAAGTCTTTTACTTCCTTTCAGAGAGTGGAAGATGTTTAACTCCAGCAACAGGTAAAATATGACTTAGAATGAAAATATACTTAAAAAAAAAAAAAAAAAGCATGGTTGCCTGCTATGCAGTAGTCATCAACATACAGTTATTGAAAATAAGAATCACATGTTGATTCTGCATAAAAATAAATTTGGAGGTGATTATAAACTAATTACGCTGGTAATTAAACAGAATTATTGCTTGCCATTAACCATCTTGCAAACATCCACTCTTAACTATTTTTTCCAACATGGTTTTTCACATTCACAGCCTCATATCCACTTGCATTCTCATTCTTCAAGATGAAAACCATGTTTTTACAAAAAGTTCTGTCTTATATTTAAGGATTTCAGAACATTGATTACACTAATTTTAAGTAAACACAAAATACACTAATTGAATCAATTATATTCTTGCTTATTCCGAAGAGATTTAATTCACCATTTTGCAGATATGTAAGCAAGAACCCAATGAGTTTAAACACCCACTCCTTTCTCCATCAAAGACTAAAATTAAATAGCAGCAGGATCCTGCCTAACTACTAAAAGTCACAGTCAGACTGCAAAGAGGATGGAATAGATTTCTTGCCCCCCAAAGTGCCTTCTCCATCTCTAGCTCGCAGAATACTCTTCCTCCCTTGTGCAAAATCTCTGTGCAAAATTATCACTTCTAAAGCATCAGCTTAGTGCCTTATCTCAAAAAAAAAAAAAAAAAAAAAAGTAGCCTGGTGCTCTACTGTAGAAACCTCCCAGCAATCTGCTACAAACAGGCAGACTCTGCCTAAACATGTCTATATATGCTTCAAAGGTCTGTATGTCTGTAGGTAACAGTGTATTGGATCAACGTAAAAAAAGGCTTCAATCCCGCCAAATCTGGTAATAGCTAGCAACAGTGGCCAACTGTTTAACAGCTTATGTAAAATGATCAGGAGATTTCAATGTATATGCTAGTGGTCTACACACTTCCAGGTCTGCACACTTCCAAACTGTTCAGTTGTCGTACTTTTACTACTGTGATCTGTAAAGGAAGGGTAAACTGGGACTTCTCAAACGTATGTGTGAAGGATGTTGAAAAGAGAGAGGTTGAAGTAAACTTCTTGGATTGCTTAAACGTAAGTTTTAGATTCTCATAAGAGTTTACTCTTGTCTTATCATTACAAAAGAGGATATATTACCATGGGGAAGGAAGTATCGTCACCGGACACCCCAAAATTGATCCTAGCGTAGATTGTTCTTTCCTCTACCAAACTCATGGGAGAAATTTCTCTTTAACAAAGCAACAATTTATTTTCTAAATTTAGCAAGTAAAACCATATTTACTGAAACTAAAAGTATTTAATCCAAAATCTCAAGTATTTATAGCATGTAGAGCATTAGTATCTGCTACATTGCCTTGCTCTCTTTAATGTGATCAAGGAAATTTTGTGGGTTTTTTTCCTTTTAAGATAGCACCTGAGCACCTAAGATTTTAAATAACTATAATCTAAGGCCAACTGGGTAGCCTATTCACATTTCTTAATCTTAGTACAAATCTAGGTTAAGCTAAGACAAGAACAACTATTTCATCATACACATGTTCACTACTTAAACCCAGCTTTATTTATTCTCTAAGGCTGTATCTTTTTCCCCTGTCACCAGTAGTATGATGTGTGCTATTTAACTCACGTGAAAACGCTGATAAATTAAGAACAAAGAAATATCTTCATTGCCTTTAACAGAATTCTGTGAGTTCACAGTTTGCAGTTGTATTAGCACCACTCCAGCTAACACTAAAGTATTTTAACACAGAGACTTGACTCACTTGTACTGCCTTTTTGTGGAAATAAACAACAGGCAAGATTGTTATTGGCCTAATAAACAAAGATTTGACAAGAATGCTACAAAAAGGTAATTTCCTCTAAGGAGGGACTTGAATCTTGAGTCTTAAGATAATACTCAACATTTAAGTTTGATGTTCGGCAGGTAAGCACAGTGTGCGTGGCAGGAGAGAAAAGGGGAAACAGAAGAGGAAAAAGTCTGCAAGATCCATACATCACATGCAAGAAAATATTTAAAGATACTTTCTCTCCCTGAGTATCTGTTACAGCGTTTTCGGAAACAACATCTACACATACACAATCGTTACCATAACAATTCTCCAAATTCATCCTGGCTCTCGCCTACCCGTTACACCGTTACAAAATTCAGCACACCAGCAGCGCAGCTCCAGTTGGAGATCTTGCTGCCTCTCCTCAGCTGCCTGTGCAACAACCCTACATGTCGACTGCAGGGACCCCCTCCCCCCAAATCAAAAAAGCTATCTTTTTCCACGCTCTTTGTTAAGTAAACTCTTCTCCATGACGGCTATTCTTTTTCTTTTTTTGTCTCTGCAGTAATGAAGAAAACAAAGAACTTGCTGAATGCACAAATTGCCTTAGTTCTTTGTATTTGGAAACTCGGCAAATTTACTGGCATTTGTGTAGTGCAGAATTGTTCAAAGTTTGGATGGCTTATGATTTTATAGTGCATCTGCAGAGTTCATGCATAATACATTTCTCTTTCTGAGATTCATCCAAATAAAAATAACTGAACAAACGGCAATCTGTGATGATGACATGGACATCAGCCTAGCTGGAAAATTCAGTGCCCTCAAAAGTAAAATAATTTTACCACTACACCAAAGATCGCTATTAGAACAACCACTTTAAGTATTTAGAAAGCCCAATTTCCACAGGTGATCTTTGCAAATCTAGCGCCCACATATCCAGAGAAATACTATATTTATTCTTCTGTATTTTTAAGCATGAAGCTTGCGCAGAGCGTCTAGAAAAAGAGGGTACAGATCCAGAGGAGCACTGAGCACTTTAACGTGACCTCATTGGTATAATTTTCTGCTATGAAAACTTACATTCTGCATACACCAAACATGCAAAAGAGTGGTAGATACAAAGACGGAAAGAAATCGAAAGTAACTAGTGATTTGGAGGCTTGAAGACGGTTTACATGAGGCCTCCAAATTTTCTTTACAACGCAAGTTCCTTGGAGTTTCTTACAGAACATAAATAAAACAGTTTAAATACCAAAGTGGGAGAGCACTGTTAGGATAGAAGACCATTAAAACTATACAAATGGGTGTAAGTTTAGCCAAATATTGAGCTCAAATTCAAAAGAAGGTTCCTAAACACTATGACGGCGAAGCCCTGGAAGGGCCTCAAATCAAAGTAATAGGGTCAAAAAAATGAACTAATTTTTTAATGAAGATCAGTGAATTTATAGAGGTAGACGACATGCTGCTCTCATGAAGGCAAGGAAATAAGAGTTCGTGGCCCAAGACACCAGCTTCTAGTTCCAGGTTCCTAAATCGTCACCCCAAGACTGACCCACCTCAAATCACTAGTCACGTCTGGATATTAAACCACTGGATGTGGCCTTCAGAAGGATTAGACTCATTTCTCAAACACGTTACATGTTAAACCGTATTTAAAAATAAGCCAAAAATCCACGGATAACTGACAGCTAAGCTCAGCTAGTGCCACAAACGCCCCTAGGATCTTAAAATCACGCAGCATAAGGATTTCACAAGCAAGCAGCCTCCTCTGCAGCTTGCCCTCTGCCTAATGCTTGCAACGGTGTTGATACTACCCCCCAGCACCCCACAAAGCTTTCCGCTCCATTTCCCACACATCATAAATAGCAGCGTGCACCTTAACTTGATCGAACCTGCAAAACCGCAGAAGCAGCTTCGTCGTCTTGCGAGTCAACAGAGTAGCGTATCTGACTGTCACACAGTCCATTTGTCTATTTTGCTCTAATATTTGTGACATCTGGCAAGATAAAAATTCATTTTGTGCAGACTCTCAGTTTACTGTAGTAGTCCTTAAGATTATCGGGTGCTTTAAGCTGCATCTCTCCTACACCTAATTTCTTATCAAACATCCTAAACCATGTTAGACTCAGTGATGTCAGACATAGCTCCAGGGGATATTGTATATTGTCACTGTGAAACAAGCACAGCAGGTTACTTGAGTGAATAATCTTTTTCATTAAATTTTTAAGACGTGAGGCATCACTAGATGTTACGTTCTCCATAATCTGTATCATTTTGTAAAATAACTGAAAAATGAGTTCATTGATCCATGTTTTACCATTTTTTAAAATTCTCTTGGGTACAGAGCAAAGAGAAAGTCTTCAAAACTCTGAGAAGCCGTTTTAGGCCTGCATTCGAACCGAGTCCCAAAAGGGCTAATCTGCAGCAAAGTGAACAGAGAGATAATATTTAATCTTGTTGCCATTGTAGGGCTGATTTCCATACAACAGGAAGAAAATATTCTCAGTCAGCTCTTGTCCAAATGCAAAATCTCTATCATTGCAATCTTCATATCTGTTTCTGTAACATCTCATCTCTTGGAGTCTACTGCTTATGTATCGAAAAACAACCCCTAAAGCTTTCTTTATTCAATTTTTTCTTTACATGTAGTCTTGCAATGCTTCCAGCGGATACACAACAGAAACCAATTTTCATTTTCTCCTTGGGCCTTCATTCTGCCAACTGGTGTACGAAGAACATTTAGATCGTCCTGCCTAAGCTGGAAGAAGATTTTGTAGAAAAAGGAACCTTCCGCCCTTCCATAATCGTGTATGATTCTTTTGCCCTTCAATAACTGTAAATAACCAAAGCACCAGCACTTGATTGAAAACAAGTCCCATCAAATGAAAGTTTGCTTAAATAGCAAGAAAAGTTTGCCATTCCTCAAAACTCACTTCACAAATTGAGGACTTAACCAAGGCATATTCTCACTTCTAAAAAGCAAACTCTTTGAAAACTCACATACAGTAATAACTTCCTGTGCTTTAGAAGAAAGAAGAGCTATAAGCAAAACAAGGACAAAGCTTGCTGTGAATTTACTGTAGGGGCACATGTTTGTATGAAGAAATGCAGAGGGAGTAATAAATTCACATGTAATGTATCAAGGCAAACAAGTAATACAAAAAATGAAGTCAGAGACGTTTGAATAATTCAAAATGCATTCAGGATTTTTCCTTTTACAAGCCCGGACACTCAGATCTCAAGTCTTTAACTATATTAAATAAGACAATATGCAAATTCAAGCCAAGCAGTTCAGGGAAGTCAGAGCTTAGGATCAGGCTTGAATAAATATTTTTAAAGAATAAAAAATAAAAGGGGCAGCGTGCTTTCAAAAATATCTGGAAAAGATCAGTGCTCCTGAGCACAGGGCAAGAGCTAACACTAAACGGAACCGTTAAAAGAAAATGAAATACCTACCTTTACCTGCAACTGAAAAGGAGTTCCAGATCAAGAATACGACAGGCAGAAGCAGCAAGATGCATGAAGTATACATTATGTGAATCGTATTAGCATGTGACAACAACTTAAAGATTCCCACAATCTGAACGTGTTCCAAACGGTAAGGGTATTTTATTCTGTGCTGAATCCCATCTGCAGCTGCTAGTGAAAGATTTACTATATATTAAAAAATTTTTACTTTTATCTACTTAACGTGTCAGTGCCGCCCCTCATTTTAACTTCAGATTTGCTGAATTCTTTATCGGTATGTATGGACGTTTGTACAATCATTTCAAATTCAATTCACAGGACAATGGTTTAAGTAATATTACACCCAAAACTGCTCTTAGCACTAAAAAGTTCAGGGACTTGCATAGAGAAAGACACAAGAACAAAAAGAGGGAAGAAGAACAGAAAATGGGCCTCCGCTCATGGCTTCCTGTCATATGTTTCTCCTGTTAGGCTAGCTTTTCTTCTTCGAATGATAAATCTGCTTTACAACATTATAGCGTTCACTTTTCAAAACACCCACTTTGGGATCTAGCATTTCCAAATAGAAACATCAGTTCTAGGCTGGCAGGGGAGGAGAAAGGAAGGAAGATAATCTAATGAGATCAGCAATCCACCTGGTTTTTATTTACTCACTGTTGTTGCTCTTCGGGATAAATCATTTAATTAATATTAGACAAAGATTATAGTTGTTCTCAGGTCAATCCTTGTAAAAATTCAGTCAAGAGTGTGTAGAGTGATCATGTTTAGAGTGCAAGTAGGTCTCATCAAGCTTTCTGATCTGTATGGAAACAATACAAACTTTTCTCCACTTCTGTAGTATGCTAATAATTAAAATGTAACTACTATCGATAATTCAGATTAAATTTTTATGATTAAGCTCTATAATTCTTAAAAAGTTTAAACCAGAGGCTCACAAGGGTGAATAAATATGCAGGAATAAAAACATAGGCATGAAAAATGCTTCAGATTTCAACTATTTAATATACAAAAAGTCTTGGGAGACAAATCACCTTGCAAACTGAACAGACCCATGTTGTCATCTGCCATAGGATAAGTTAGGATTAAGATGTGAGGAGGCTAAGAAATTATGTACAACGTCATACCTTCCTCACCCTTCAAATTTTCAAAAAATTCCTAAGTAAATTGCAAAACTTTTTACACTGCCTAAAGCTCCTTTTCGGGAACCAGACACCCAACCCTTAGTCTCACTGATTTTCTGATTGTTTCAGTTTTCTGATCTGTTCTAGACCAGAACAAAAGCCCAACTGCATAGATGCAAAGGAGGTGGGAACTTCTTCCAACCAGTTTTTTTTTCCCCTCTTCAGGCTGAAAGGATTTACACTTTGTAACAGGGCGGCTAAAGATTGATGCAGTACAACAACTTCCTGCTAGGAAATGCTGAATTCAACAAGTTCCTGCAAAAAAAATTAATTCTGATGAAAGCTTAACTAAAAACCTGCCTGCTTTCCTGGCAGCTCCTCTCCATGTCTCCCCTGAACCCCAACAACGATCCAAGGCCAGCGGGGCTCTCAGGTCTTCCCACGACCTGCCCTGAGGCTGCTGCAGAGCCACGGCACCAGGACACCAACACATCGGGATTCCCAAACCAGTGCCACCCCTGACTGGTGAACTATGAAGATCCGGGGTTCCCTGAGCTCCAGGTCTCTCCACAGCCTCTCCTGTCATGGGCTGCAGGCAGCTTTGGCTCCCAGGTTCTTGCCACCAGGCTATCTGGGGGCCAGCCGGATCCTAAAGGCTACCAGTACTGCTGGTAGGCAGCTGGCCAAACATCTGCTGCTCTCTGGTACAGCTCAGGTACCAGAGCTGTACAAAGCCATGCAGGTAATCTCAGAGTTCAACACATTCCTTGGCAAGGCAGCAAGATCCCTATCTGTATACTATTTCCCCCATATCTACTGTTAGACCTGAAGAAGGGTTAGTAGTTACTACAGCCTTCTTGATACAGTGGGGAAGATACAGAGAACTGTCTTCTGCTGGAAAACACAAACCACATTAAATAGCTTTTCCTTTTTTGTTGGGGGGGGGGAAGGTTTGCAAATGCAAAAAAATTAATATGCAAGCATGTGAGATAAAGTTACCTTTTTTTTTTTCTTTTGGGATTTGTTTTCCAACTATGCAATACTGCAGGTTGAACCACAGCCATGGTATCCCAAGTGAACCAACGTGCCAATTAAAATTTGAACACACAAAATCCGTACTACTTCTACTTGCACTGCAATTAAAACACTTAGAGTAGCAAAAGGCATAAATATATATAATATATATGCATCTATATTAAGATATGCTGTACACCCAGAAATCTTGAGCCATTCTGTATGAAATACCCAGTAGCAGAATTCAAAGGGTAAAATCTGAGAAAAAAATGAATAAACAACTATTCCTTAAATAATAGATTACTGTAGGCATTATCATACAAAACAAGACCAGACAAACAGGAAAAAAGCCTTGCAGCCAAACATTAAATCTTTTGCAATGTGAGCAAAATGTAAATGATTTTCAAACAGTAGTAAAATCATCATTTTCCGAGCACAGCCAGTAAATCTGGAAAAATAAAGTGGTTTCTTAAGTAAAATAAGCTTTGAAATGAAGTAAAAGTACACAGCGCTGAAATGGATGAGAAGCTGGTGAGGTGTCCAGTAATGATGCATTTAAATAAGCCATTTGGCTAGAATTTGCAGTCATCTGTGAATAATTTATCAAACTGAGTAAAGCAGCTTCAAAAGTGCAAACTGGCTAAAAACTGCTGCATATTTTTGCCGTGTTAAAACTCAAAGTCTTTCACACTTTCAGTTCTGTTTCTTCTAAACCCATAAAATCGATGAGAACATTCTTCTGAGAACTGCCTAGAGGACAGATGATCACAGAGGATTTGCTTTCCTAAAATATTCCCAAATACAGACTTTAAACATGGACAAAGAGTTCCTTCTTTCTCTGAGCAAAAAAAAGGAAGAACACAACTGATGAAGCATCATGCACGCTGACGCAGCATGCTCTCCGTTAGCATGTTTCTACCCCCTTTACGAAGTATGATCACTACCTGAGACCCAGGCATACTTGTGTATCCGGTACACTTGTCAAGCCGGCAGCCTATGCAGAGCCTGTCATAGTACAGTCTTCACAAACTGACCATCCAGAATTAAAAAAACAAAACAAAAACAAATTTAAAAAAGGAGCTGTGCTCATTCCACTGCCTGTCCCATCTTATACTCTTAAGAAACTGAAAAGAAGTCTTTAGACTCCTTTTGGAAGGACTTCCGATATGGAGACTCACATTGATTTCTTTTTTGGTCTGACATTTGAAGAAGTCCAATCCAAGCCTCATCAGAGAGGGGAACCGTTGCAGAACAATAAATTCTAACCAACTCCAAAGGAACTCGAATTTGTAAGAGAGCTGTGAGTACCTTTTGTAGCATATCACTATCTTTTGATCAAGAGCAGCTTATTTATTATCACAAATTCTAAAGTCCAAGGTCATCACAAAGACTCCTCTGCCTCTCCGATTACAATACTCTTCTTTTACTTATACCACAGGGGGTTTTGTCCTGAGCAAGCACGCTCATCTCAAACGCAGTAGTAAAAAGCAACTATTCTCAGACCTTTCAGTATCAGGTCTCTTCTTTCGTACAGTCTAGCCTCCATCATTATGCTTTCTCCTACATACATAAAACTCCACTTTCTGGCACCCTGTCTCTTAATAACCTATTTCTTCTTGCTGCCTCCCAGTAATGATCCTCACCGAAAAAAACCCTCACTTCTGAAGTTCCAGCAAAAGCAGACTTGGCTCCAACTCGCCAAGCTCTCCCCTTCCCTCTGACTCTGTCACCTGGCTTCCAGGAATGCAATCCCTCCACCCATTCACTGTTTAGCCAGCTTCCTGTATCCAGTCATCAAAAGCATTCAAAATTGAGCTCTCAAAATTCGAGCACTCCACTTGCTATCTAGTTCTTCCCATCACTACTCCTAAGCCCTTGCTGCTCAGGCCTACAGGGAAAGTCCCTGAAAAAACCGTCTCCACTTCCGGAAGCTTATTGCTGCCTTGGTTGCCACGACTCTCCTCAAACACTTAACGTCAAGGACAGTGAAGAAAAGCCTAGTGACCTGTTCAAAGTACTTAGCCTGATAAAACCAAATCACTCCGCCAACAAATTTCTAGACTATTTCATTTGCCAACAGAACACAATGGCTTTGCACTTCTCAGAAGCGAAATGTGTTCCGTGATTAAGAAGAAATTAATTTTCCTCATTAAAAACAACAAAACCCTTCAACTTTCAAAGTCTGATGACAGAATACTGGGGGGAAAAAAGTCCTAAAGCCCATTAATTAAAATGCTTTGGCTCATTTTGTTGAAGAAAGCATTCAGATTAGTGAATCCATGTAGAACTGATTGTTGTAATGATACTGAACTTAGCGAGACAGAACTCATGTCTGTACTAGGGAAAACCATGTTTGCCGTGCCTTTTTTTTTTTAATAAACACATAAAAGGATTTGTCTGCTCAAGAAGGAAACATAGCAAGTGTCTCTTCTGCTGACGTGACCTGCCTTGACAATGTGGATCACTGTAACGATTTAAAAGAACATTGAAATAGTAAGTTCCGAAAAACCAATATGCTACTACAAATAATATCCTCAGACACAATTTCAAATAAAATAAGCTCTGCTAATGCTATCTATATGCCAGTATTCAGGGGCTAACAGAACAGGAGTGTGATGTAGCACCCTTCAACAGCTGCGCTTAAAATGCTGTATTTGAAAAGCAGTGAATGGAATAAAAAAATGGAAATTAATACAATTTGAACTCATGGGTACATAGATCATGAGTTAATTCCATTAAAATGTGAACAGAATTGTGTCAAAATGAAGTATAACGCTGAACAAACTTCCTTCGTCATTCTGGTTAAGTGAATTAAACTTTTCTTGATATATTCTCACTTGAGGCTCGAGCATCTATTGCATATGTCTAAACCAAGACCAAGTAACATATTTCTTATGGCTTTTTCATGTTATCATCTTAATTTTTAAAATATCTCAAGAGGTAAAGAAGTACTAAAGATGAAAATACTTCTGTCAAAATAAGAACACAAAGAAAACCCACGCACAATTTAATTAGCAGAGAAACCGGAGATTTGTTAAAAGTAGTAAGTGTAATAAAGAAGATTATCTCTCAGCCACAGGAAAGCTATCCCAGCACGCCTTCGAAGGATGGCTATTTAAAATTCACCAAAAGATCAGCTATTGTTTGTAAGGATAACTGTGAAAGTTAATAGCACTCGCAAGCATTGTTCTCATAATATGCCAGCAAACGACCATGGATAAAGTAATACAAAATATTAAAGCTTTGGAGACTATGGCTCTCCCTAAACACAGTCAAAAGTGTACAAAAAAAGAATAGAGGAAGGGTATATCTGACTCTCTGGAAAAATGCAATCCAGAAGTTAATATTCAAGCACTTGTTATGGTTTGGCATTACTGAGTACTCAAAACTCAAGTTCAACAATTCTTCCTGAATTGGTTGCCCTTAAGGTTTCCCCTTAGGGCACCTCATGTGCTAACTCCTTCTTCCTAAAAGCTTCTCCATCTGAATTACAGCCTGTAAGGACTTGCTGAGCCACGTCCACAGGAATGAAACAACAGAACTTCAATTTTATACCGGCACCTAAAACGTTTGTTCAAATCCCAGTGCCCCGTGTTAGGTTTTCCTACGAAAAGTGCAAAAGGAAAAATATGGAAAAAAATTTGCTTTAAGTTTTTGTTATATGTTATATATTACATGTTTTGAATGACCCAGAGTTTAGTGAATACAGTTTAAGGCTGCTCAGTGGTGTCTCAGAGGCTTTTAGATCGTGGAGTGTGATTAAGCATCAGCCTCAGAGAGTCAGGCCATGAAAAGTAAGGGTACTTATCACCCCTGCAACGTGACCTTGGCTATGCGCAGTCAGGGAACTGCCAGCAGTCCCTGGGAATGATTCAAGGACAAGGGTTCACAGATAGGCAGATCTCTGCAATAAGCAGAGACTGTCCATCTCTTTGATTTCTTTGGAACTGCGAGATGAACTCCCAGAGGAAGCCTGACAAAACTATACGGGAGCGATATTCAAGAGACTGGACTAGATGATGGTTCTCAGGGGCCTGAAAATTGCTACAAGATACATGAATAGATATGTGAAAGGGCTAGAACAATGTGTTATTGTTTATGCTGCATTCACACATTTACATTCCAGCACATATTTGCAAACACTCCAGCTGCATTCACTATGTTAACTCTCAATGTAGTGACTAGCGGAGTTATTAGTGAGAGCAGCTTGGTAGAGCTGCATCTTGTGATTTGAAAAGAGTATATATTTATCCCAAGGAATCAAGAATGCCTCCTTTCAGGGCTGAACTGAATTGATTGTGTGGGAATGATTCAGCTACAAAGGTTCCCTAGAGATGAACAAAAATGCCTTCGTGTCATGGAATTACTAATAGCCTACTGGCATATATGACAATGAATTCGGAAAGTATAGCGAGGGCTAAGTGAAAGGAGCATCTCAGAATGAAACCTCAGGCAAGTCTGGTGTAATTGGTGTAGAGTACGCTCAGTGCTGGGAAAAGCTCCTACTTGTCATACCTATTTAAAATCCAAATTCTGCCAGGGAACGAACGGGATGCGGCAGGACTTTGCCGACTGTGTCCTGGAGAGCAAACGCCCCGTGCTGCTGGGGCATCTGCAGAGACCACGTGGGACACCACGAACATCCAGTGGGGCATCGCTCTGCAAGGGCAGCGTTAAAATTGCATAGCAGAAGCAGAACGCATTAGACCATGCATTGCCTGATTTCTAGAGGCCTTGTATTGCCTGTTCTCCACATCTTCAAAAGGCTCACAGCACCACTGACTAACCTTAACTCCCTGTTAGTAAAGCTTTTGATGCATTTATTTCCTTGCTCTTCAAAGGAACGCATTCCTGGCATGCCCTTAATTCACAGGTTTACTCCTTCTGTCCACTTATGAGGAGAATCTCCTGAATACCGAATGCTGTAATTACTTGTTATTCCTTTCGCTGTCCTTACATCAATTCCCCCATTTCTCTGTTGTTCAGTACAGCTTCGTTCATACTCTTGAGATATCTTCCCACAGAGACAGGCCTTAGTAACTGAAGATACATGCAATACATGTAATAACACAGGTAACTGAAGAACAGAGGGTGCAAGAAGAGTGAAGACTGGATTCAGAACAAGCGTATAGTTAAAGGGTTACAAAGAGTAGGAACAAGCAGCAGGAGAGGAAAGACGGACAGCAGCAAGATCTGTGTCTTGGGAAACTCTGGTTTAATTTTCTGGTGTTATGAGTCAGTTTGGGGCAAATTACTTAACACTAACCTGTGCTTGAAGTTATACTGACATTTGCCTGTATATAAGCCACTAAAGTTCTAGTTCACAGGAACTACAGAAATAACTCAGGTATAAGAAGCAGCTGCGGGACTTCATTATCAAGGTCCAGGCCATCTTGCACCAGTGAGGTTAATAAACCCTTCGTGTAGACAAATTCAGCCTTCTAGTTGTTATCTTCCTTCTCTAAACCAAGACTTCCACGAGCAGGATTAAGGATATGTCAGTGGGATTTAAAGAGCTAACAGCCAATGCCTTCAGGTGCACATCCTCAGCTCTGAAAAGAGTGCCTAATCACCAGGTGAATCAGTATATGAGCTGTCTATGAAAATCAGAGGCTAAGCAGACACCTATAAAACAGTTAGTAGGCAAACTGCCTACTAATAGAGAGCACTGGCTGTGAGTTCAGCCCCCTCTCTCCCAGCGTGGGAGTCACGGACCGGGCAGAAGGCAGGCCTTCGCCGCACTGCAGAAGACGGCGATGATGCCACCTTCGGGCTCCTGCTGCACGCAACTTCCAACGTTTGACACCGCCCTTCATAGAAAGGGACAAGAGGTGTTTGACGGGAAGAAATGAAAAAAATCCCTTAGCAGCACAAAAATAAATCGTATTGGACCACGTCCACCAGAATGGTTCGTGTCTGTGCAGGAAATCTGCCAGACTGTTGATCGCTCTTAGGAAATGAGCAGCTACTTGGAACCAAGTCCCAGGGCTTGAAACCTCCAGAGAGAAAAGAAATAGGTACCCTGGATTTTTGTGCACAAGAAAAGGGGAAGTATTATGGTATCCATATATATTTGAAGAACAAAATATTCTTGATACTTTTCTTAATTTACTTCAAACAGTAAAAAATATTGCAGGCATCCTCACTCGAAAAAGCTTAACTGCCAGCACTATTTCACAGCCCCAAGTCTCTTCAAGTAACCTTTCCTATTTTAAGGCATTCAAAGTAACTGAAACTTGAATAAAATTTAGCAAAATTATACAAAGCTGGTATTCTAAAATATTAGTTATTGCAATGAAATACACATAAATAGATCAGACAATGATAACAGATATGAGGAACGTAATTCTTTCTTTGATAGTTTGCATTATTGTTAGATTTCATGTCTTCTGACCTGCACAAAACTTATGTTCCAGCCTTTTAAGGGAAGATTTAAAAAAAAAGTTTGTCCACTACTTTTCTTCCATAGTGGATAAAACCTACATTTTTAACACTGACAAAAACAACTGGAATCAGTTCAAACAGTAGTTGGGTCACAAACAGAGAAAATGTGGTTTCTCATTATATTAAGCTATTCTTGTTCAATTTTGATAAATACTCTAATTAGAAAAAAAAACAGCTGAGCTACTGTATAAGGCTATTACATTCTTCCTGTTTTGTACAGATTTATAATATTTGGAAATCAATATGACTCAAGTAGCACACAAAGCACTGAAAATAGAAACACCCAATGGCTCAGCAGGATGCAGCATCCTTGAACCTTCTAATGAGATTCATAAGAAAAGATAATTCCTGTAAAATACAGCACTTTCATCCAAGGTAACTTTTGTAAAGTTTCCAGAAAACATTTATAATTACCCTTATGAAATGACACTGGAAATTCCACTTGGTCAGAACAAGGGCCACAATTCTAGAAAAAATAATTGTGCATAATAGTGTCTCCTGAATCATATCCCTCACAAATATTATTGCCCTTTATACGTCACACAAGCCACACTGAGGAAAACGCGCGTTTTCTCAAGAAAATGTAATTCATCATGGAAATGCTGATTGCGTTTCTGACTCCCTTGATCTTTCATCAAATTCAGGGGAATTCTTCTGCTCCCAGAATGCTTCTCTGATTCCATTTTCCTAAGATATATCTAAAAATATTTCGTTTGTCTATTAACAGCCATCTTCACTGTCCTGTCTACGTTTCTATATCACCCAGTGTCCTGTGACGCTCAGGAGGCTAAGTCAGCCCACTCTGGCATGATAGCAATGACCTAGCATTCATCTTTATTAAAAAGCTACCATGCAGAAGGATTTGACTCGTCTTAATGACTCCAATTCGACAACGCGCAGCCCCACGTGGCTGGGAAAAAGAGACAAAGATTTTAAGATGAAATCCCAGCGTATCCACGTATTCAGCATAGCCTTGGGAGTTGGGGAGTGGGCATGCGAGAGCGAGGGATGGCACAGAAGGGGCCATGCAGACTCGTGCTTATGAAATTCTGCCCCTCCGGTTTTATTCCACCGACTCGGGCATTTTCCTAGGCAGCACGATTTCAGCAGGAGCCTGCTGCCACCGGCCACGTACCTCGCCAGCTGCTCGACAGGGGCACAAAGGGGATTCTGCAGGAATTTGGGCTGAATAGAAACAAACGCTTCCAGGCTTGGGCAGGGGACGCTTCAGGAGGAGTCGCTGGCTTTCCTCCGCTTTCGTTTTGCCTATCACAGTACGCAGCGCCTTCTCACAAAGCATCCTTAGAAAGGCAGTCAGTGTCCTGGGAAACGTCAAACGGTACCAGACAACGATCATCCACACTCTTCCCTCCATGCAGGTGAATCTGTATCTTTATGTCTTACTCTTCACAAAGAGGTGTATTTTTCAGCAACAGTTAGCAACAGACTTTTATCCACTCCTCAGTCTGCTTCAGCTTCCTATAACATTATATAATAAAGTTAAACTATACTTTTGCCCTCTAACCTCAGTTCAGATTTAAATAAAACAAAATAACTCGTGAAGATCCGGGGGCCTACGTCGAGCTGAAGAGCACAGTAAAAAGCCAAGTTAAGTGTTAGAAAGCAGGGGGAAAAAAACGTTGATTCATACGCATATTAAAGTAAAGCTGTATCCTGGGCATAAAGGCTTCTTAAAGCCAAGGTAAATTTACGTCACTCAGCAAGCTCACTTTTAATATTTTTAATATCATTTAAATGTACAAAACGCTAAGAATAAAGAATACTGAGAAAACTAAAGAATACTAAGAATAGATAAAATGCCATTTAGAGGACATCGCATACAGTTTTAAATCTAAAGTAATTCAGAAATTGGACTGTACATGCAGTTAGCCCACCCGCAGTAAGAGAGTCAGGCACAAATCCTGTGATACTGTTACCACTGTGGCAAACAAAAAACCACTGCTTTTAGATTTGCGCTTCAACGTTCCCTAGGCACGACAATAACCCCGAAGGACATACGCGCCAACATGTCTTAACGCGTATCTTTCAAGAGGAGTTTTTGCAATACTATTGTTAACAAACTTCATTTCTGCCAGCCTGAGGTACTGCTTGTTTTCCTAAGGCCAAAAATAGTCTCTTTTGTCTGTCCTTCAAGGAAACGGCTTCAATCACGTTTTGGTACTTGCTTGGCTTCTTTAACTACACAGCTTTGCCAATATATTTGAAGTGGATTTTCTACATACTAATTATTTATTAGAGCAAAAGAACAAAAACAAGCAGAAAAGTCACCTGTATTGCTCATTCATTCAGAAGTTTCAGTGGGGAGAAACTCTCTCTGCGGGGCTGACGGGTCACTGCAGTCTCTCACACAACCGGGTATTTGTCGACAGAGATGCAACTCGAAGGTAAGCTTACTCTAAGGTAAATTTTTGGAAATATAGCACGTATTTTACTTACAACAAGCGTACGTTCAGGAGATCATGTTGAAAAGTGCCAGAATGTGCAGTGACTCAACAGATGCAATTTCTGCTGTAAATTAACTACAGCTTTTCACACCCCATCGTTTTTCACAGTACAGCTTGTAAGCTACCTTTTGTCATTTACAAATATGTACCCGTTTAACGTTGTCAGTTGTTTAGATTAACAATTTGGCTGATCCTAAATTGCTTTAAGCATACGCATTTAACTTTCAACTCCTTCGGCTTTTAAGCATAAAAGTAATGCTACCACCCTAAGTACCAACATATGGTACCAAAAATAATTTACAAAAAAATCAAACGTCATTATTCCACTGAAGTGATCCATGGATTAACTCCTGTCCATGTAAGAAAGAGTAAATTCTGTCACCTAACAGGGAACATAAAATCCCATGCAATTCTGCAATAGACACTGTACTCTAATCTTTTGATCCTCATTATGGCTCCAGTCCAACAAAGAATATAGGAGTTTGTTCCATTTTAAATAAGCAAGTAGTCCCATTGAAGACAACAGAAATATCATGGATGTAAACTTAAGCACACATAAATGGTTTATTGGACCAGAGCTCCTACACAGTCACACAAAATGAAATCTGACTGAATAGTTCAGGACTTGAAGGGTGAAGAGTTGAAATTTCTTTAAGCCAGATCAGGGAGGTGGAGAAAAACTTGAGAGCTTTTATCTTACAAAAAGGACAAAAGCAGATCTGGAGTCCTCTCATACGATTGACTGAATAACTGATCTCTTGCATTAAGCAGAGAACCCGTAGGACTTGGAAAGAAGTAACGAGCTAATATTAATTAAGTATGGTTCCCTATGGGTTCCCTACGTGCACGCGTGTGAGTGTGCACACACACTTGTGCGGTTGACCGTGCCAGGTAAGGCTAGGGCATTTATAACTTCTCTTTCTTATGCAGACTCTTTCTGTCACATATTATGTGAGCTCACGCTGCCGCTTTTCATTTAGTCCGGGAGTTACAGGGAGTAGTACCTCCTGCACTCGTAATAAACAGGAAAGAAATTATCTTTGATGCCTCTACCCGCTTGTCAAACTTGGCTGAAAACCATGGCTTCAATTACTAGCGGATGAGAAGAAAAACACAGACAACGCAGACAATAACAGCGTCATGACTTTCCAGAAAAGCAAGGGCTGATCAGAGCAAGAGCCAGAGTCCAGCTCCTAAAGAACTGGAGCACTTCCCAGGCCGCAGCATCGGGGGCTGGCAAGACCCCCTCAGAACTGCCGCATACAGAGCTGGTCATTCATTTCCAAGACACATGATTCAAGGCAGCACAAGAACAGGAAAAGGATGCTACCAATTTTGGGTAACGGAAAGCTTATTTATATTAACAACAAAACCAGCTTGGCTTACACAAGGATTGCAATGCAATGACAATTTGGGAATAAGACTGCCCTTTAAGTATCAGGGGTAGTGTCAAAAAAACCCTCTTAGGATGAACGAGAACGCTAACACAAAAAAAGGTGGGTAGGCTTTGAAAATAGATTCTCAACTAACATCTAGTAACAACAGTAAAGGTAAAACACCTAACAGAGTTAAGATGGAGTTTGACGAGTTCCTGGATATAACTGCATCGTACAGCTAGGAGATGCCTTTCAGTTTTCTCCTACACGTTCATTTTGGCCTTAGGAGACACTTTGTATTTAACATGCCAAAGCGTATCATATAATTAGTATAAACGTTCAAATGGGTGGCCATAAAGACTGCAGTGGTAAATACACTCAATAATCATCGGCCTTAGTTCCTACAGTTTCTTATTTTGCTACGAAAAAAAAAAAATTAAATGCTGTACCACTAAGCCCCCAAAATGAGGAGAAATTATTTCAGTATATGATTTAGCAACTCTTAAACCTGAATCAGAATTACATTAACAGGAATAGCAACTGCATGACTTTGGGCAGGGGAGCGGGAGAGACAAAATCTGACTTTGGTAAGGATTTTAAAAACACATTTAGCTTGCTTTCTAAATATAGAAAAAGGGAAAGGATGAGAGGCCACTACAAAGCAATCTGATCAAATACAGATCAGATTTTCCACATGTTTCCTTTTCAAACTGGGTCCCGGAACATATCCCGTTGGTAATGAAAAGTGTAACTCCAACATCTGAACTACTTTAAGTCTAATGAATCAGCAGGAATAATACATACAGCATCCTCATTCGCAGCCAACTCCCCTCCTCTGGAAAGAGCATAGCTCATACAAAAAGCTGAACAACTCCTTAAATATCCGCTATTGAGTACAACTCTGAGAACTGAAAAGAAAAAAAAGACAAAAAAAGAGAAAGCCATTGTTCAAAATGGCAAAGCTTCACAAAAACGAAACCACAGGAGTAGCAGCTGTCATAACAGAAACCCAAACGAAAGCTCTCTGCTGTCTGTTTCTGTGAAGAACGTCAGGGCTTTCGAGGCCCCGCGTTTGGACAGTAACCTCACGGTACCTCTCCGGCGTTCCCTTCTCTCCGATTTCTGTGTATTCTTCCCTGCACCGTAACAAAGACATTACTATTTTTCTTCACGTCTGCATGCACAGTAACCGGTGACATAAATGATATGTATAACCAGGACTTCAAATTATAACTCAAACGCCTGGTTTCTGTTATCAGGACCATCGTGCATGTTTCAAATTTGTAACTCTCAGCAAAATTAAAAAAAAAAAGAAAAAAAAGCCTATTTTAACCTGCTTTTGAAAGAGTTGAAAAAAATCTTTATAACACAATTACTAGTAAACCAACGAAATGCACCCCGGTTTCCTATCTCGTGTGTTTTCTTACTGGCAGATCAGAAGATCAGCTTATTTAATCTGTGCTGCCCCAGGAAGCGACAGAAGGGCCTGTGGCAGTGGCGGCGGCGGCTGCTGCTGCTGCTGCGTGGGAGCCGTCCTGCGACCCCCCCGCCTGCGTAGGGGCTCAGCTACGTGGGGCCTTGGGGAAGCACACGGCAAGCCCTCGGTCACTGCGCTCCCCAACTGCCCAGGACAACTGCACTGAGACAGCCCCTCCTAAGGCACAGAGCTGCGCGTTACTGATCCAGGCCAAGAACCGCCTGCTTACAGAAACAGCCCCAAAAGTCACTGCCATCCTGGAACTGCACGTTAGGATCAGACAGCGAATTCGAGTGGAAAGAGATGCATTAAGGACGATGCACTGTTCTCGAGACTAATGACCTCGATGACAAATAAGCAGAATAGAAAGGATCATGGAAAACAGGAAAACTGGAGATAAATACTGTTTACCCTAAACGCGACAATTCAAGTCCGCCTCAGAAATTAGCCTACTTTGCTGAACGAGATGGATCTATACATTTTCCCCACTAAATATTCTTCGGTAAAGAAAAATAACATTTCCCTCCTGCTTTGGAGGGAAAGTCTGTAGCTCCATGCTGAAGGAATGTCCAGCAGCAAGCAAGGTATCACCAGAGAGAATGAAACACTAAAAAGATACAGATCTGACTTTTAGAATAGACGTTCTATTCAGAGACACAGACTAACGTGACCTTAACTCTGTTCTGCAAATTAAAAATGCAGAATAGTGGCATGGGCAAGAATCTGTTCCCTCTGCTTTTAAATGTGTTCCATACCATCTTTCAGGCTAGACTGTTCCCATAGCCTTAAGTGAAAGAGCAGGAAGACTTAAGAGAAAAAACACCTTTTATTCTCCTTCAAAAAACCTAAAATGCACCTTTCAGATCTTGGCAGCTTTTATTTATGATAAATTAGAGTTACAAACCAGCTGAGCTAAAAATTTTCTGCAAAAGGAGCTGCGCTCAATCTGAAATTTCAGAACTCTTCTGAAATTAAAAGTATGCCAGAGGCATATATAGGTTTGCTTGTTTGCTTTATATTTTAATTTATTTATTTATTTTAAATCTGTTTTGCATGTGGGTAAAAGCCTAGGAAAAAACTATTTCCTGAAACTAAGTTTATTTTGCAATAAATATCACATTGATTCTGAACACAGTTTTACCCTCATAGAATAACAATGCCATTGTTTTCTTATCCTGCCCTGCACTAGTCTCTAAAGTGATTAAAGTTAGATAACAAGCTTTAAAGGATAGGAAATTCTAAGAGTTTCTGAGAGGGAAACAAAAATAAGGCTACTCAGACTGTTCAGTAAAAGCTCTAGATTCAAAGATGGAGACCTTTCTCATGGAAAAAAATAAAGAGAAGTAAGGCAGTCCTGGAAATTTTATGTCCTTATTGGGAAAACCCTGGGCCTGTGGCCACAGAAAAGGCTACCAGTTAAATGTTAGAAAGTTTACAACCTTATTGTGATTTTAATGAGAACTCCAAATTACAATTACATTTCATTTTTATCCAGACCGAGTTGACCGCTATTTATCACCGGGCCTTATTTATACAGACTGGGTTCAAAAGTGAACTTTTTCATGAACTTATTTTTCTCAACATGAATTTAATCAGTTCTGAATGAACTATTTAAAAATGGCTGCTCTTAAATTTTCTCAAAAACATTAAATTACTCTGAAGACAACGTGGGGGACTTCTGTTATTGGGATCAGCATTGATCCCAATTGAGACAGAGGAAGCCAGATTTTCTTACCAGTTGCTGTATTGCCACCTGGCCCATTTTGCACTCCCTTGCTTTAAACCCTCTCTTCATTTTTGCTGGACCCTGATGCAATTATATCCATTTGTGTGGTCCATTAGGAGGAACGGCAAAAGCCTGACTTCTCATCAAAAGACTCTGGCATACAACCTCCGCTCTCCTCCATCCATCCTTCTCAGGTATGGAAACTAGCTGACAAGATACTTGAAACCTATTTATGTAGGAAAATCTGAAAATATCTTCCTCTGTCTTTGTTCTTGTATCCCTAATTCCTCTCTATGTCATTTTATACCAAACCAGAAGAATATGCGCTTATAAGCGGAATAAAAGACAAGGAAAATCCTTTCATTATGATAAAAAGCTGCGCGCACACACACACACCGCACTGGGAGATGCGTCAAAAACAGCTGATCTGATAGAGTTCTTGCTTACAAGAGAAAACGGATTATTCTGATTGCGACTGATGGTCTGAGTTTCAGCTAGTCTTTGATTAAACTGTTCCTTTGGTTTGTACTTCCAGGCAAGTATGAATTTTCTCTAACAAATCTTCAGATGTTAACATACAGCTACTCTGCGTACACCGTGGCAACAAGATATAACATGACACAAACTAGTTTTACAGGGAAGAATGCAGAAAGCTTTTGAAGAGGACCCAGACAGAAAAATATTTTCATCAATATTTGCACCAAGCAAATGACTGAAACATAGGAGTGGGTAACCAATGACAAGGGTCTTGTAGCTGCTGCTTCCTGACTATCAGGCCTCTATGGGAAAGCTTTTTGGAAAGTTAATACAACAGTAAGTAAAGTCAGCTGCATATGGCTTTTACTAGGGCTGACAAATCCATTGCACTTCTTTGACTTCAGAATTATACTACGTTTGAAGTGCAATCCAGACAATATACTTCTCCTAGCAATTCTCATCGTTGCCTTTTTTCCCTCTCTGATGTAGTATCTATATACCACAAAAAAATTTATTATCATTTTTATTTTTCTAAGGTTCCTACCATATAGGATTATGGGATCACAGTGGACAAAATTTGCACAAGACACAGAAAACACTATACGTGCTAGAAACTGTAGAGATGGCTCTGCTTATTATCATTGCTTATGAAAACTTCTTCAAACACAAATAGGATAGATTTATATGTAGATGTAGTCATTCCTTTTCACGTGTTTATTTCGAAAATATGATCTGAAACAGAATCCAAGGGAGAGTTTCAAAATGCTCCTTCAAAAACAAAACGTTGCTGGGCTCTACCCCCTAAGCGCTGACCCCAAGACAAAAGAGTCGCCCTTGCTCCCATAAGACAAATGAGGAATTCTCTGATCTTCCTACGCCGTTTTTATCCTTCTCAGGGACTTCTCAGGGGAAAGACTTGTATTATGGCAATCTTGCCTGAAACTCATGATTTTTTTTCTCCTCGGAAAAAGCCAAGCCTTAGCATTTTTTTTTTCCCCTATGGAAGAGTGACCTCTGCAGTCCGCCTCTGCAAAGCTCTGTGCTGGTCTTTAATCTCCTTTTCCTCGGGGAAAAACGGATGGAGGGGCAGGGAGAAGAGAAGGGACAGGAAGAAAAACAAAAACAAACACACAACCCCCCCCCCCACCTCTCAGAATTTTGATACTGAGTATTTCAAACACAGAGTTTCCCCCTGCCTTCCTTTTTTTCCACAGGACAAAAAAATAGTTCCCGATCTTGAGGAGGGAAACAAAATACTCACAAAACCCCACTAAACAACAACAAAAGCAGCATGCCACCATGCCTTCTTCGCCAGGACTGAAAGAAATTCAATCTTGAAACGTTCTTTCAAGAGGCTCCTTAGGTGAGCTCTCAATCTCTGGAAAAGGATCTTGAACTTCTTGTGGACCACGAGCTGAACCAACGATGGGATGCTGCTGCCCTCTGAAGTGCATTAACAGCAGCGTCATAAATAAGACACACGGAGGTAATTATTTTTCTGTAGCAGCGAGGCCTCAGCTGGCACGCTGCGTCCAGTTTCAGTTACTTCACTCCAAACGTCGGCAAACTGAACAGAGTTCAGGTACGAGCCACAGCATGAAGCGACACTCGGAGAATATGAGTGAAAAATCGAAAAAAAATGAAGTTTAGTGTTAGAGAGGATTGAGGGCATATCCTTTACATCTGGAAACCTGCAGAAGATTGTTATAAAGAGATCTATAATCAGTATAATTCTCAGTGGACCCTTCACAGGGTAAAAGCAGTAAACAGACTAATTTGCAGCAAGGAAGATTCAGGGTCAGTATGAGGAAAATTTTCCAGCTATATGGGCAATTCCGCAACTGTATAAGCAGCTTGGGGAATCTCTGCCACTGGACAGTTTTAAAGAACAGTTTAGAAAGACCTCCTGGGAAGGTTTTACCACAATTCATCTTTACATCAATTTGAATTTGCTTTCCAACCTGTCATTTCTACAGTAAGTTAGAAAGGACGTAAATAACGCGTCCAGAGCCCCCTTCCTTCTTGCCAGCTTCTCCGTTTCCGTTCGGAGCAGCGTGAGAAAGCAGGGTCTCGGAGCCAGCTTCCAGCAGGACGGGGACAGGTAGCGTAGGGATTTTTACGCCCAGCCCAGTTTCTCTGCCTGGTTGCAGCACTTGAGGCCAGCCCCTACGCACTGAACCCTAAATGGCTGCAGGCAGCTATAAACGTATTAAGAAAGACGATTACCAGACAACCTGCTGCAGTAAATGCAGAATAAATACCAACCCAGCCATTTTCAGTAGCATGCCATTTTGCACATTCTCATGACTTTTGATCTAAGCAGGTACCACCGTTAAGTCTTCCCAGAACAGCTGAGGTCGGAAGGGACCTCTGGGGAGCACCTAGTCCAACCCCCCCCCCCCCCCCCCCCGCTCAAAGCTTCTTCCTTGCACCTGTTAAAAATGGATAGATTTGAGCGTTCAGCGAGCTGAGTCACTCCCAGCCTGTTTCAAATGAAGGTCTGGTTCTGCCTTCAAGGAGCAGTAAGCAAGGGAAAGAGCCATCACAACTCATTCGCTAACATGCCTTATGAAGAATTTAAAAAGTCATTACGAGAAACGTCTTCCCTAACCCCAGATGAATACCTCTTTTTATACATCGCACAATTTCAGGCTACACTTGATTACATGAACAAGCAGCTAGAAGAGAAAAAATAAATAAATATACTGGCATAACTATGAAGAAAAAAAAAATTAAATACACATCTCCTACTATTCCAGTAAAATGCAGCAAAAAGCAGCATTACCAACGGTCCCCTTCGCAAACTCTTTTTCCTCAATAAGCTTCATTCAAAACCGTCCAATACATAATAAACGCAAACTGTGCAGTAGACATACAGCCCATTTTGCAAATACAGGAGGGTGCAGTGCATGAGATGATAGTAAAAAGATTTACCAGGCATATATTCAAGCATACGTGGTAGTAGCACGATGCATACTGCACCAATTTTACCTTTCAGACCAAACACATATTTTAGACTTCTACAAAATCACCTTACAAATTGTATTATGACTTTTTGTTTACTCAACTTCTACTTTCGTTCTCCTGTAATACTCAACTCAAGGGATGTCCGCTTTTATTTTCTCTCTCCTACCCTTGTAGGTCCGTTATCTAGCTGTTGTCACTGTGTGGTTTTCAATCTAAATTATGGCCAATTTGCCGACGCTTTTTAAAGTAAATTAAATATGCAAATAGTGCCTTTAGATATATAAGGGCTAAATGGTCAAACCAATAAAACAGCTTGCAGTCAGGCATCACTACAAGTTTCGTTATATACATCAGAAAGCTTCTTTTTTTGTCTGACAGTAGAAATGTACTGAATTTGGTTAGCAAACTCATATTTTGGATATCTCTAAGAGACATATACTTGCAAAGTAACGATAAGCAACGTTACACAATTTAAGTCAAAGCACTGTAGTCCAGAATTTAAAAAAAAGGCAAAGCAGGCAAAAATGCCAATGTACAGATTATAGAGACATCATTAATTTTATTCTATTCAATATGTTTTCTGCAGTTTATTTGCGTTTTCACTTAAGCAGGCAGAGACCTCAAATCTCAGGTTAAATTTAGGAATCAAGCCATCTTAAATATAGGCTTAGCCCTTCTGTAAAGCAATATAACAAATGGTGTTGTGAAAAAAAACGTTATGAAAAAGAAGAGTGAAGAGGACAGGAACGAAGGTTAAATTATCTCAAAATGTGCAGAGAGGGAATTTTAGAGCAAGAATTTGCTTCATCTATAATTTTTTTGTTATTTATTTTTCTATAAAAGTCATAAAAATGAATGATGTAATAGTCAGTCATAAACAAATGAAAGGCACCTATATTTATAGGTATGTATATATTAAGAGCTGTTTTAATAATCAGGCAATGTTTTACCACCATCAACTTCAAATCTATTCTAGACTTGTACTTAATATGCATAGTCCACAACAAACGCATTAAAATCCCACATTTCACAAATCACAATACAAACTGAAAACTGGTCTCTGCAAAGTCAATTCATAAAACTCAGTTTTATTTAGTTCCCACCACTAGTTTTTCTTTTTTTTGGAGAAAAAAGGAAAATAGCCCCCAAATTAAAGATGTCCCAATTAGATGGATTTAAAATTAAAAAAAAAAAATTTGTTGTCCTAAAAACAAACCAACTCTTTCAACTCAAAAATAGGAGTCTTGAGCTTTTTTTCCCCTCCATCTTTGAAAGTGGCAAAAATGGGATGTAGCTATTCCTCAGGCTTTTCTTGAAACTGTTTAGAACTATCAATAATTTAGTCACGACCTACAAAGCATTAAATCTCAACGGAAGGTGATGCAAACTACTGGCCCCAACAGGTTACTCTCACAAATCAATGGATAACAGCTCTCCCTCTAAAATGCAAAATCAGTCAAATTCCACCCTTGGAGAAACATCCAACAAGTTATTTTAGAAAGCCTTTTTCTTTGTGATTTAAACAAAGTTCAAATGAGTAGTGGTTATGGGGCAGGACGCTTTGCTGGGGTTTGCACTGAAAAATGAGAGCCCTATATCTCATTTTTCATATTTCCCCTTTCTCCTCAAGGTTTGGTGGTTCTGAGCATGATGTTCATTGTCTGGAAATGATGTTCCCACTAGGAAGTGGCTTGCATATTTTTTTTTATGGGTGAGTTTCGAGAAAAGTGTAAGCAAAAACCGACAGATTCAAAAAAATAAGTGTCCCAGTGGATTGATCTTTATTTAAAATACTGATTTTTTATTTAAATATACAGCTAATTGGTGGTTTGATTTTCAGAAGTTCTAAGTAACCAGTAGCATCATCTATATAAATAAAATTCTTACAGATATTAACTAACACGGAAATGGTCAGAGCAACATATGTACTGTATAAACACAGACAAGCTCAGGAGGAACAGAGCAGCATGTAACAGCGTCTTTCTAACAAAGACTTGAAGTCTGACATGTAACTAAAGACCAACTTTCAAGGTATTATTAATTGACAAAAGTGACAGTCGCTCTACCGACCTTTGAAATAAATAAATCAACTTCCTGCGAGGCTACGCATTCGTATCATACCGTACCTACCCACCGTACCGTACATCCTACCACACATTCAAGCTGCCCTTACCTCATGTCCCCATGTACTCTGCCTCACTTTATCCAATCTCCATTTTATCCAGAATATATGTACGCGACACCTTTTCTTAAGGAGAGTGTTCCAGTTATAAGCAACAGCGCCAAAATTAACCCGCTTGGGCTTACATTTTGCATGCAAGTGTCTGCCTCAGGCTTTCCTTTTTCATTTACTTAATTAAATTTTGGCAAAAATGATTTTGCTTTTTCCAAGAATTCTCAAGAAACATCCCAATTTCTTCGTCAAGAGACTTATTTCTCTTCCTTGCTGTCTTTTGCCTCACTCACTATGCACCTCCCAGCTTCTAAAACAAATGAGATAAAAGCTAGGGAAAACCAACACATGATCCTGTAGTCAAAGACTGTAAGATTATGATATTCATAAGCAGATGCGTTCTCCAACTTGTATGCTTGAATTGCTCAACTCAATAATGTTATACGAGTAATTAATTTGGCTTCATTCGAGAAACACGTATCCGTTCTGCCAGACTGCTCCCCCATCGATCCCTGGTTAGATATTCACTGAAATGACAGCTGACTTTTCCTTCTTAAACCAGCAGCCCTTGGAAGCAAGGGCACTGTCTCTCAACGCTGAGCGCCTAAGAGAAAAACAAAAGGGCCGTCGGTGTTGCCTATAGCAGTCGCTCACATACGTGCATCTTACAGGAGATGATTTACCTTCCCCTTTGTCTCGCTGTCATTTAGAAAAGACCAGGTTTGGATCCAACTACCGTGGTGAAAAAGTACCCTGAGTTTGGTAAGTAATTTTGTCCTAACCTAATGTCTGGTTCCCAGTGGTGCACAAGCAGTGGTGTATCCGGGTTAGAAAGACTAACATAGCAGGGAAGGCTATGCATCGCCAACCAGGTTACTGAAACGTTTGCTACCATGCTATGACTACCGTGCATAATGCGATAACAAGTGTTACAAACGAGACCACAAAATACAGGACAAACTAGTTGACATTCATTCCTTTAGAAACGATAAATCTCTTTCACCTTTCAGCCAGTCACACCTTTTGTTGATAACCAGCCTAGGCTCCTTGAGCCTAAAATACCCTGACATTTTTTGACTGTAACGTTACATAGCTAAAGCTGCAATTAACAACAAAAGGAAGCTGGTGCTCTCCAAAACGCAAGACAATTTGTCAATATTTTTGTACTCAGAAATTAAAAAAAAAAAAAGATAACCATAAAAAATTGTTTTCCCTTCTTCTAATGCCACATACAGATAAGTGCATAAAGAAATTTGTCTTATTCATTAATTACACGGAGACGAATAATTTTTTTTAATGAAAGTATTTCTAAAATCTTAAAGACAAAAAAAACCTAACAGATTTATTTTAAGGAATATTTCATGAAAAGAATTTCCAGAAAACAATAAGACTAGAACAGTTCTAACTTCTAGGAAGCACAGGTAAGAAGACATGAGCATCTAATAAGTTCCATGAACAAACATACCACAGTGAAATCTGACTCTGCATAACTCACTTCTCAAGCAACTAAAATAGGCACTTCAAAATTAGTGAACTGAAACAAAACCTTAAAAACTAGTCACTCCCCTGCAATCAAACCAGGAGCTGTTTCCACCTATCCCAAGCAACACACTCAATTAAAGTAAATAGCTGCATCTAATTTTGTGACAAAAAGATGCAATCACATCACTGCTAGCAGCAGCAACTGAGTGGCAGACAGTAACCATGACACCAATTTTACAGTACTTTGCGGGATCAGTAACACCCAACTAGATTTATTTCAATAATTTAGTGAGCAACTTGGAAGCTAGTCTTTTTTCTTCCCTTCAACACTCGCAACCAGGATGTTTACGTAGGAATGTTTTAACAGTGGCTACAAGTTTCTAAATATCTAAAGTACTAATGAATACCTGAGCCATATAGTCAGCCCAGAATGCATACACAAAATACATCTATAACATATACCTAAAAATGAATACAATACTGCTAGACTCATTCCTATTAAATCTTTTGTATAAGTGGGGACTTCTGCTTTCTGCATATTGAATTTACCGTAAATGAAACTTAAGAATTTAAAAACATACAGACCTACAATCATAACCTATCCACCAGGCTCATACCTTCAAACACTACTTTAGCAATTCACTATTTCTCTTTACCAAATACTTAAGTAAAGAATATACTAAATATCAACTACAAAGCTGAATGGAAAATCAGATCGAGGACAATACCGATCTGGAGACTTGCTAAGTGAGGAATAAAATGAAAGTACATGCTGTACAGCTTTTTTCCTGGACTTTTTATTTACATAATGCAGTTATTGTGGTCAGTATTTTAAATATTGTGCTTTGCTATCTGTCTGGGCTAGAAACATAATTAATTCAATTTCCCCTGTCTCCACAAAGAACGGTAGCACTTTGGGTTTCTAACCAAGTCCTTCATCTTATAGGAGAACACACTTGGCCTCCTCCGTTAAGTTTCAACAATGTAGATCTCCCATAAGGATAACTCCAGGAAGCCAGTTGTGTTCTACAATGTCAAACTCTCATGTGAATTAAAATACCTTTCATGGTTCTTAGAGTTTTGACTGACTTTTGCTGTCTATGTCTGAGCTGGGCTCTTCCAAAGCATATGCGTTTTGAGTAGAACTATATCCTCCTGCAGTTGTGCCACGTCCATCTCTCACTTACTCATGAGATAGCCTTCCCTCTACGTACCCACCTTTTTACCTTCTGAACTCTCTTTTTCTTTTTCTTTTCTTTCTTTTAAATATTTAATTCACAAGTTGTCCATCTTCTTCATTACCCATAATCCTCCTGAGCTCCATTTTACAATTTAGGGGTGATTTATCAGAATTCCAGATGCTACTGTAGTAAGAAGGGATATATAGTCACTTCTGTTCTTCATTGCAGGGCAGCAGTAACTACCAAAGGCAACAAACTAAGCTCTCCTTGGCAAGCATAACACAGTCATGGTCTTTAATCACATCACAACAAAAGAGGAAATGACTCAAACCTCTTAAAAATAACATAAGATGTCTCAGGGCACTGAGACCTAACATCCTTACTGGGTTTTCAGGTAGAAGAGAAAAGAAACAAAGGTCAAGATTCACAGTTGCAAGGGAAAAAAAAAAAAAAACCTTACCCCACAGTTACAAACTTGTCTATTAGTCTCCAGTGCTCCCAAAATCGGGGGTGGAGGGGAGGGGAGATGGCTCTCTACGCCTATAAAAACAAAAGATGGTGACCACTCACAGACAGTACGGGTTCAAGAGCTCCATTTTGTAACTTGGGTTTCTGACAACACAGGAGCATTTCTGTAGCTAAGGGCCACCCTATTACTTCCTAAGATAGTCTGAAATCTATAGATACAAAGGCTCAGATACACAACTTTAAGAGGGTTAAGGCGCATCATCTGTACAATCATCTGTACAAAATAAATATTTCCAGCCTGACTCATATTACAGTTCTGCATTTTTTCTATTAAATTAAATTTCAGGTTGAGTAGATTTCCAAATTAATCTATTAACATTCAATTCCAGTGGCTAAAACAAACTTGTCGGAAGATATGGTTGGCCAGGCTCACTCCCTGCTGCATTTGGGAGCGTTTTCACAAAAGCAGGGTTACTAGTGGAGGTTAAATTGAGTTTGAATGCCCCAGAAGTTTGCTGGAAGCGTTGTAATGCCTTCCCCACTGTGCTCTGGGCCCTGTCTCCCATGAGAAAATTTACAAGTTCTCTTCTTTTATCTCCTCGCTCTTTGGACTGCATTTCATAATTGTTAACACAGCACTGAAGCACTACAGTCCGCCCGGGGTGAGCAGAGTAATTCTCAGTTATAGACGTGCAAGGACATACAGCTACTTAGAGACCTACCAATGCCACAAAAAAAACATAAACTTGCATAGGGTTGGCGTGGGGGCAGACGTATCTTGTGTGTGAATATACATATGCATTTGTATGTGGACATATTTTTTTAAGCATTTCTCTCTCAGAGCTGTCTTGTTTTTAAACACTTGCCCGTATCCACCCCCCCCCCACCAAAGAGAGCTCCTGAAAGACTGTAAGCTCACAACATAGCATTTGCACCCTCTGATGCGATCAAGATTTACTTGTTCAAAAATACCAAATCCTGCATTACTGCTTTTGCAATATACAGCATTCAAAAGATTAATGAGGTTTATTGGTCAGTTTATCAACAGCTTATGTGTTTCTTCCCTTAAGATTATCAACTGCAGCCAATACCATGTTATATCATAGCACTCTGCCCCCCTCACAAAAATTTATCAGGTGAAGAAGCTACAATAAGACTGAGCAAAGCCAGAATGTGAGTAAGAAGAGTTGTTTATTTCCAGTGTTAAAAATAAGAGCGAGGAATAATAAGGAAAAAGAACAAAGCACACACTTTGTCTATTTTAGATAGGATCCATGCAATATATGGAAGTGGTATTTGCACACAGATAGAGATTCCTATTCCTTTTCCCATTCAATAATATTCACTCCAGCAAAATCTGAGTCTTCTTACTTAACACAGTTCCTATCCTATCAATTTGTGTTGAATAATTCCTGAAAAGGCTGTTTCATAGACGTTATGTTACTAACATCTATATTCTCCAAAGCACAGAAAGTATTCTTCATAGCTGTATTGCACCACACGTTCTATATGTTGTCAGTGCCAGCAAACAGTAAGATGGAAACAGTAGAAAAACACTCATAACCATCTGTAACCAACAAGTTTTCACTCTATTCTTACCTGTGATAGAGCAAAAAACAAACAAACAAAACAAACAAACTATGCTGCATTCGGGGCACAACTTGCAGCATCTCATCGTATTCAGCGTTTGCTGCTGTACTGGCCTCGACTGCTCGCGAGGTCATTTCTCTCTCTGCCGCTCGCTCTCCTGTGACCAGAGAAACCAAGAGCCCATAAAGAGCACCAAACCAAGAGCCCATAAAGAGCACCAAACCAAGAGCCCATAAAGAGCACCAAGCCCCAGACTTGCACAAGACTTGAACAACAGACAGCAACACTCACTCCGAGGGAAAGAACAGCGCATCTTAACTGCATTCACAACTGGAGCCCCAACCCTTCAATTTAGCTTTCCCCTCAAGTGTCTCACACTTTCAGCTATGAACTAATCAAACTAAGAAGGCAGAGGGAGAGAGATTGTCATCTCTATTTTTAAATACAAAGGCGACAGTCAGGTGCCATCAAGATGAAGGCTAGCAAGATTGACACGGATGGGATGTATGTCTAACAATCATGTTGGTTAAGCAAGCTGCGCATTACTAGAGAGTTTTCCTAGCAGATTTGTACGGTGCATTTCTGTGCAAGAAAAGCAGGCTTGAACACTATATTTCATTAAGATATACTGCAATCCCCATGCTGGCGCGTTAGAAGAACGTTATTGGAATTTGGTTTTAATACTTTTGAGATTCTTTTTCATCACAAAGATGAAAATTTAATATCTCACAAGAACTTCTATAAAATCCTTCACTTCTTTCTCACAGCACGCAACACTAAGTAGAACCTAATGCACTTCTTAGCCCATACAATAATTTTTAGAAGCCAAATATGAGATATCATGAGGATTTCCAATTACTTGCCTAATACAACTTTAAAAAGTAGACCCAGACTTATGAAAACGCATACATTTTGCATTAAGAAAAGTTCAAAAGAAATTCAGAAAGACTTCTAAGAGTCATTAGTGGTTCTTACGACACTGAAAAAACTCATTTTCTTCATTTGGAATTTCCACTAAATCATGCAGTGATTTAACAGATAGCTACAGGTCCTCCAGACCCCCCCCAAAAAGGCTGGATTTAGTTACTGGCACATCCAGAAGCAGATAGCCCAGGCTAATCCCCTATATTCTGGAGGTAACTAATATTTATATTACAGAAATGAATATCTTAAAGCAGGAACTTCATTGAGACATATGATACAATGCTATATGGATAAACTAATATATACTAATTAAGATGGAGAAAGATAAGATCTGTACGAAATAGTCAGGGCTTTGCTAAATAAGTGAGGCGCCAATGTGGAAGGAAACTATTGTACCAGAGTGAGGTTAAGAGCGGAGTTCCTTACAAATAATTCTCAGGACTGACCTTTAACAAAAAAATGGAACAAAAAAAAATTGGATCACAATAATGAAACTTGACAATGTTAAAAAAAAAAAAAATTCAAACCAACTGGGAACTATTGTCAGCACCGAGGAAGATCAGAACATCATATTGCACGAACTGAGTAGTCTTGGAGGGCCAGAGCGGTAGTAATGACAAAATGTAATAGCACAAAGTCAAGGTCAAGCACTCTGGGAACAGCAAGAACCTCTCCTGTAAGCTGGAGGGTCAGCAGCTGGAAGTAGCAAAGGGGGAGAATGACTTGGATGTATTAATCAATCAGGATGAATACAAACGGTCAGAGAGATGCAGTTGCGAAAAAGGCAATTGCAATCCGTGGCTGTACCAAGCGAGGCATTACCAGTAGAGATAAGGATGCGTTAAAGCCGTTTTACAAGGAACTGGTAAGATCTCGACTGGAATACTGGAATTCAAGCGTCTTCTGCAAGGTGCAGAGGAAGCTACTAGAACGACCAGGGCAGCAAAGAGCGGGATGGCACAGAGAGAATACTAAAGAGTCTGGTTTAATTAGCCCGGTAAAATGAAGGCTGAGAGGCAGTTCGGAGCGCTCTCTATAAATTAATCAGGGAGGTAAGAAAAGGAAGGGAGAAAAACCATAAAGCTATAAACAACACTGGCACACAAACATTGGATATTAATTAGCACAGTTCAAAATGGAAATTCCTAATCAGAGGAATGAAATTTTGGAACACTTTTTACCAGCAGTAAGGGGGCAAGCATCTTCACAGGAGCAAGAGGCGTTTTTGTACGGTAGGATACAGTAATATTGTCTACAGAAGCTGGGCTCTTTGCTTGATGGCTGAAATATCCCTCGCAGGCCCATTTTCTATGGGCAGATGCCACTTTTTTGACTTTTATGCTTTCTCTCCTCCTACGTACAAAAGCACAAGACCAGTTGCATGCAGTTTCCTAGTAAGCCTCCTCACCCCGAGGTATCTCTTACCGCAGGGACTCTAACCCAAAGGTTGTAACACTGAAGTTTTCAGATATAACCGCTGATGTACTTAAAGGCACAACAGAAGTGCTGTTCTCAAACAAAAAGCGGGAACATTTTTAATGTGTGCAATATATCCCAATGCAGCAACATCAAACAGGGATTTTATATAGATCATGCTGTTCTACATAATTAACCAGTGCAAACTCTGGCTCTTTCTCCCCATCCTGATATTGCAATCCCATAGAAAGCTGGTAATAAACTAACAGCTGTTCCATGCTGCATTGTAGAATAAACTGAATCAACTAGTCAACCGCTTTAACACTACATATTTAATTTAAGGATTCCTGCAAGCTCCCAGTATTTCTACCTGAGCAATTTCTGCAAAGGTTCCAATCATTATGGAAAAGAAATGCAGATAACTTTGTCATTTAACGTATCAGTAAACATTTCATATTAAACACAAGAACTGACGTCATACTAATGATAAATTTTAGTATTTAAATGTTAAAAAGTCAATGCATTTTCACAATAAGGTTCCCGCTTGAAAATAAATTAAAAAAAAAAAAAAAAAGACAGTCAACACTTCCCCCATGCTTGAAAGTAGTATCACTGGAAAAGAGAGTCTCCTTCACTGAAGCTTTAGTAACTTCTTCACCATTAACAGGGACCAGCTAAACCATGTACGTGAACAGTTGCAGACACCAGACAGTAGCTTGATAAGCTGTATTGCGTTCAATCATGCATCTCAGTCTTCCCAGTCTATATACCAAACTTGCAATATTTAAATGAAATCACGGATGGCATCCTAGCACAGGAGTTATTTTCAGATACAGGGGCAGCGGACTACCAAAATACTGCTCATCTGACCTAGAAGTTGCCTGCTTCCTATTGTATAGCATTATGGTGTGAAAAACCCTATGCTATGCAAAATCCACCAGCCAGAAATCCACAACATTTAGCCACAGGCTACCTCAGCAACGACCCTGAAGTATCTGGCACTCTAATTATTTACATCAGTCTGGCTAGCATAGGAGCGTGCATGCAGCAAAGCACTTCTGTAGAGAAGTCCCAGAGTCCTTGCGCTCAGGCACCTCAGGATTTTTAATCAGTCAGCTGTGGGAAAACACACATATAATCCTGAAACTGCTGAGAGACAGCTGGAAGACTCTCAATACAATGCAGTACAAGAAGACAATATTTAAACCCGGTCTGCAGATTCAAGCACAAATTAGCATGAGCCTCGGGATTTTATATGCAGATGGTAATGGAGTTTGGACAAATCTAAACACGGGAGTGCAGGCTTAGTCAAAAATGTAAACTGTATGGACCACTGACATAACCACAAGCCTCTTCTTGTGTCTGGCATGGATAGTACCTAATGAAGCAATGCGCTCTCTACCTAGGGATAGGGGAGGCATTTTAATTCAGTATGAAAATGGGATAGATATATTAAACGATCAACTACTGTATCAGTTCTAAACTTACCTTCATTAAATTGCATACGTTTTTTTTCCAACTTCAACCACTGTTGTATTGATTTACTGGTCACGTTAACAAATAACGGGTACTTTTCCCTCCAGTTCACTGGAGTATTACATTTGGAGATACCATAGTAACGCACAGATCCTAATCACTTCTGCTCTTGAAAACTCCATGCCAGTTTTCATAAGCACTTAAAGTCAAATTTGGCTTGGGCAATTATGGCTTTTGTATGTTTTTCCCTTGCAAGCTACCTTTACTCCCTTTCAGCTACATTCATGCACATCTTGGTCTCTGCATCATTTTATTCTCAGTCCTAATAAGACGACCTTAAGTAGGGGCATAGGTCATTCATTTTTAAAAAAACATAACTGGTTCCATCTAACACGCAGTCCGATCCTGATGCATGCATACGGTATAACTAAAAACATATTAAGGGAAAAAACATGGCGATCAGGGAGAGAAAAATCAACTACAAATACCCGGACGGTATGAGAGATACTGTGAAAATGTAAGATAACTTGGTAGGGATTAAGCACCGTGCTGCTTCTAAAGATATATTCCTGGAGAGAAAGAGCGAATTGCTGGTCTCTCAGGACTAGGTATACTTAGAACTCTCTCTGCATGGACTGTATTGATTTAGAGATGTTCCTTATGTAATAGCCATCTGTACCGTTATAATTAGACACAGCAACATACGCGCTGGATTCTTCTTGAATTCTACAGGCACACAACCCTTCACATAGCTTGCACATTAGATGTCTTTGAGAGCGACCTCTCTCTCTTTCACTTTGTGAGTTGTCATTAGAGGTTTAATGCTATTCTTTGCTTACATGTTTCTTAGTCTTCTTCGAAAACATACAGTTAATAGTCTCAGTAGGCACTTGTGTTTTGAATGACTCTCTAAAAATCACTAATCTACAAAAATTACATGATGACTGAATTTACTTGATTCACTAATTAGCATTATGGAGGATTTTGAGGCAATTAATGACAATTTGAATGAATGTTTTTTCTAAATAACACCACATTAGAATTATCTTTAAACAACCAATGACAGTGCTGATTTTCTTTTCTACTGTAAGTATTCTTGCTAGCGCTGTGCTGGGGAACGTAGTCTTGTCGATATGAGCTACCAAAAGCCAGTGTATTGTTTTCCCAACGTAGGGTTTTGCTCATTAGTTTTGGCATAGATGCAGAAAAGAGCTTTTATTTTAATGGCAGAGATTTTTAAAAAAGATAAAGATCCAGGGAAAAGCTAAAATAATACAACAACCTTCTATGTAACTGTTAGAAAAACCTAATAATTCTTCTTTCCATAAACTGCACGAGAGTATCAGGGGTTTGGGACACAAGACAAACTATAAAGGTATTAATACAAGGGAATACATTTTTAAAAATTAGAATTTACAAAAGATAAAGAACCACAAGGTTAACTACAGAATATTCGGGTGGAAAACCTTGTGGAAATCAAATTGAGCACTTACAGTGAGTTAAATTACAGTATGCATCTGCAGAGTATGTGGAGTGAATCCGATCACAGTGACTTACCACTGTTCAGAGTTGTTACTATCCAACAACATTTTGGTGGCTATATAGAGCATAGTCTCAGACCAGTGCCCTAAAAACAGGTATTCTGCATCTCAAGATGACCGTTACTATTGGCACTTTTCTGACAGATCATTTAGGGGCTCTCACTCTTTTTCAAGAAGTGATTCATTCCATCCAAATTCAGATTTGAAGTATACCAGCAAGAAGCTGAGAGGATGACCTGTAACAACTGAAATTAGGGCACATCTCCACTGGAATTTGTTAAGATTCCTGCCTTCCTAAGTGTCCCTGATCACCTACTGCCCTACATGTGCTATTTTAATACTCAGCTAGAGCACTGCTTAAAATAAATTTAGCAGAAGAAGTTTCTTACCTCCAGATGATCCTCTGGCACAGATAAGATGATAGTGTGCTAGAGGCAGTGGGAATGCACAGCAAGTGGTGCCATGCTCTCCCACCATTCCACCTGAAGGAGTCCTTTAATAACTTTAGCGTGCCACACGGCCAGAGAAAATTCAGCATGTCCTTCTTCTACGAGACCAACATGAGCACCTGCAATTAAGCCAAACTCGCACGTAGGAAGAACCTGGTTCAATATTTAGCCTGAAGTAAAACACACGTTAAAGCTGTCATTACTTTGTACTACTCCTTCTTCTCAAGACGGAATAAAAAAAAAAAAACAGAAGATAAGTCATTCCAGAAGCAGGAAAGCTGCAACAGCATTGCCTCAAAGCACAGAAAAGGACCCGTTAGGGGAAGCCCCCAGGGCACCAGCCCAACCGCGGGAAGCACCAGTAACGCAATCTCGTCGCAATGAGGCAGCTGGCTGGGCAGCACGATGCATCCTGGAGCGTGTGTCTAGGACTGTCTCTCTAACTTAAAGACTTGTGCAATGGTTTTGAGATATCGGAGAACAGTTTCTTGTGAACAACATCCAGACTTCAGTAATCCCAAGCAGTAAACTTTGATAACAGATAGCTCAACACAAAGGCATATTGCACAATACAAGCAAACAACACACCACAGATATATTCAGCATCCTATTTTATGGATGCTATTAAGAAAGGCCTCAGCCTTCAGGATAATTCCTCTTGAACACCTAAATATCATAATGACCTTAACACCCTCGCACTTTAATATAAGATTCACCTTTGAAGCTCTGAAATCTGTCTAGTAGCAGTACGCTGCTGCTTAGATTAAAACAAAACTCAAAAACCTAACACCAAGCATATGTCTAAGCTGCTGCTATTACAGTGCTCCCTATGAAGATCCAGTATGAAATTAAATTCCAGCCAATACATCACTGATAGGAAGCTGACCTAGAATAAAATGTACAGTGAGAACAGTGAGAAGTGCTAAAAACTTTATGGAGCACCTCCTCTTCCATTCTGTGCAAACTGTGAAAACTTCAAAGCAATGTAGAAGCTTCAATGGAGAGGCATCGTAGCTGAGTGCTTTCAGCCTAAGTTCTGAAACTAATTAAGTGGAGATACAGTAGAAGATGCTACAATACAAGAAAGCAGAGGAACCTGCAACCATATTTTAACCGAGCACACTGCAGCAGAATAATTTTTTTCCATACAGCAACTACTGTTTAAGGGCGTTTAGGAAAATTGTTGAAGTAATTGGAAGAATTAAGTAGATCACAACTGTATGCACTTGTGAAAGGCAAACGTTGACATAAGACGCTTAGGTGTGTTGATAAAACACCCTGAAAGTGGCTTCGCTTCATTTTTTTGATTTTTTTCTGAAGTCAGTTTTATTTTCTGAACGCTAAAGCTTTACACTTTGATTAGAAACCAACTTCTAACTGTGCAGCACATACTTTAAAACAAGACTGTTTTAAATGCAGTCCTCTGTCCTTCCTATTTCTAGTGGCTTTGGATACTAAAGCTCATCTCGCACCGTTTTACCACCTATAGGGTAGCGACAGTTCTGGCTCAAACAAGGAGACCAAATGAATCCCTCAAACAGGCACTGATGGGACACAAGACACTTCTCCGCTGCACAAAAAGTGCAAGCGTGGATACTAGGGCTCCAGACTAAAACTGCTGTCTATCTGCAAATGAGCCGCACTGAAGTGAACAGGTCATATGTGCAGAGCTTTCTCTACCTGTATTTTTCAGCATCTTTCACGTGCAGTTCAAAATTATAGTTCGTAAGCAGTCTCTCTGAACTAAAATATATAGTTTTCTACTTCATAAGACTAAAGCTAGTGAAAGGCAAAATGCAAGAAAGTGGAACAAACTCTGCTGCACAGAGGAAAACAGAGAAAGGGTGTTTACTAGATTATAAAGGCTACTTGCATCATGGATCCTTATTCTGAAATGAACATTTGCATTCTTTTAAGCCTTTTTGTGTTTCTGGTTTTTAAAAAATGCTAATATCGATTGATTTATTATTTATTTTTCCAACGAGGGGGCTGGGGCTATTTTTTAAATATAGTCTTGATACATATGAGATAGATATTTCTTTCAAAATGTCAAGACTATCCCAACAGAAGAGATTTTCAGGTATGGATTCTTCGGGCTTTAAATATTTATGATCATTTCAAACTACAAATGAAAATAAATGAAAATATCAACACATGCCAGATCTGCATGACAGAGCGTGTGAGTAGCAACATTGTCCGGCTTATGTTTTAATAAGTGTGCTATCTAACTTTCAGACATCACAATGCTGAAATCGTCAAACATTTATTAACGTACTTTATGAACATATTCTAATAATCTCTCTTACTTGAAGCAAACTGGAGATAACATGCAAAATGAACCCCTGATCTGAAAGTTTCAATTTTTTAAAAGCTGGAGTGAATTCTGACCTGAATCTCACGCATTTTTATTCATCGTTCTCTTCAACCAAGAAAAGGTTCACTACTTTCCAACAAAGAATTACTCCTTACGAGTAATTCAGTAACAGCAACGTGGATATCAGCGCTCAACGGAAACACTGCCAACAAGTATGCAAGTTCTCTTATTTCTACCCAGTAACCATGGTGAAGGCTGTCCTTTCTGACAACAAAGACAGGCATTTAAGTCACAGTTCAAAAAGAGCTCGCTCCTCTTTAAAAATCTAAGATTCTCATGTGAAACCCCGGGGGAAAAAAGCAAACTGCAAAATCCATGCTAAAAATACTTCATGCATCTGTTGCGTTTGTCTCCTCCAATAGTATGTCCACTCACACGGACTTCTACTTTGTGAGCAGGAAGCAAGGTAAGCTTGTCCCACGCCCAAGTCTCAAAGCATCGCACAAGGTTCCAGGATTCTCCAATATGTTGACGGTTTCTGGAAATGGAAGTGAACCTCATGGAAATTTAGGCAACCTAAATGGAAATAGAAGGCCACAGAAGCAAAAGTCACCTTAGTCCTGAATGTTTGACTGACCTTCGCATTTTTCATTTGAAAAAGTAAAAGTAATTTTATGCGCTCATATTCCAGTAAGTTGTGAAAGATTTATTTAGATCTCGTAAAAAAAAAAAAAAAAGAGAAGTATTTGAGCTCAGCATAACAAATTTGTAAGAGAGACTTCAACCCTATCATAGTTACACATGAAGACAATCTTTTGCCTTCATTGTTAAGCTTTACTTCATGGTTATTTTATTCTGCCAAGCCATACCAAAGTTAGTTTTACTACTCGTAATAAAACGTGGCAACTGTGAAGAATCATTTATATGCCTTGTTCCTCTTACCTTAAAATTCTTTGCTTCTACAAGTTGAGTTAATTAAAACTAAAAAACTTCCAAAACGTGCACTATGGACACGTTTGAAGCTTCTGACAAAGGAAAATGATGGAGTGTTTATGCCTTATGGCCTTAAAAGTTGATGTTCAATAATAAACGCTGTTCTACAACTCAGCATAAGTGCTAGCAGATCAGCAGACTGCCACTGCAATGTTAATAAGGTATCAGCTTTTCTTTTTTTTTTTTTTTAAACCTCTGGTGGTAATTAAAACAACCTCTAATTTAGAGTTTAATTAAGAAACAAGATTATGGGATAATAAAAGTCCTATTTTAAAAGCTTAACATTTTCAGTTTGGTGTCTCCAGTCTATTAGCAGTCTGTACTGTGCTTCTTTTAAAGGAGCCCTGGCAAGCTGGATCACTGGCTCCCCACACATTTGTTTAAGTTAGCTTCTTTCCTGATGCAGAAGCGGGAGTGATTCAGTTTTAACCTCCTGAAGCAAGGAACAAAAAAGTGTTTTTTTGGTAAAGGGGTGAGAGGGTTGTGGAGTTTTTTTCCCCCCCCTCTCCCAGGATATTTAATAATGCAATACTTAATATTCAGCAGCTTTGAAAAACTGGACTGAGTCTCAGTGCATGCAAGTATCATCCAATATTTTAAACATGAGAAACCTAGTGGGCCGTCTCCTATTCAAAAATCTCGCTCTTTTATGCTTTGTGTTGTCGTGACATTACCTACTGTAGATTACATTGGGGTGCTGCTGGGTACTCCAAATTACCGTTAATGTTAACTAGCACGCACGGCATAGACATGCCTACATACTTTAAAGAATTTGGCTTAAATGAAATGGTGACTGATGATAGCTTCTCATCAAGATAACTGACAATTTTTTCTGCATCTACTCAACGTTTTCTACAGAATCATAATGAAAGTTTTCTGCTTTTTCGTTGTTGCAGCAGGAGAATACAATCAGCCTCTCAATAGCTTTGTTAATGCTAATACAGAAGCTGAATTTAGGTCTGCTTAACCAATTAGGTTAACCAACTGCTCACGGAAATGTCATCTCTGTGGATCCTGACAGGAAGCCATGCAGGGAAAGTCCCAATGGTTTCCTCTTTGAAGAATACTGCAATAAAGACCTGTGGAAGTGGAGCACTTATCTCTGCTCAGCTTGCCCTATGAAGTACCAGTATTTTGAATTTGTACTGGAAAAATCATTTGAAACTGTGAGAAATTTAGGGTAAGATTTATGAAAGCAGAGTAAGAGAGGAAATCTCAGATAAGAAAATGTCAAATTTTGAAAATTACAATTGTATTAAAAGGGCATAATTGAACCTGAAAACTAAACATCTTTCAACAAATCATCACCTAAACCTCAACAGATAAGCAGGTCAAATAAAAACAAAAACATGAGCAGAGGAATAGTGAAAATCTGGGACAATAATGGACAATTAGCTTCTGCAAAAGGCAGATTTACTATGTTCTCTTCATCCCATTTTGCCTGAAGGTTGGAAAAATCAGAACTGTTTAACTGTTAATTGTTTAATTGTTTAACGTTGGGGAACTTTTGAGTGTGGGATTATTTCACTGCACACCACCCCGTAATATTGCAGTCTGGAGCATTTTCAAGCACTATTATAGAAGAAAGTCTGTAGGCTCCCAGAGATGAAGGCGGGCTGGAGGTTCGATCAGTATGGAAATTAATAATTAACTCAAGTCTTCATCTGTTTGCCCTGAGTGAAGAATTAACGAAAAACCACAAGCACAGGGCTCCAGAATCAATTCTTTTAGTAAGACAGGAGAAGGGAAAAGCCACTACATACTTATCTTCTACTTTTACAAACATCTATCCATCCCTCAATCCAATGTAAAAATACAATAAACAGCAGGGTTTTTTTTTTCCTTATGTGCTGTCCAGTTTGTGGGGTCAACATAAGAGAAGGGAAGTTTTAGGTACCAACACATCAACTCAACCGTTGCAAAATTTCCAGAGGAATCTCACTCATCTCCTAAATAAAAAAGGTCTCAGTAAGACACGATACTCACCTAACGCAGACCACCAACCACACAGTTTTCAGCCATAAGCTGTAGTCTACCATCTATAACACCAATAAATAATTAAATAAATACAAAACAGTACAAGCCAGCATATATAACACACATTCTCAGCCACACACTGGGGATGAGAACAAGCTTTATTCCTGCTGACTCGGAGACTTGTCCTAAGACCATGGGAGTGTTTTCCACAACTATCTGTGTGCAGACAGAGTACATTTCCTCTTTCCCTGCCCACCATTCACCTCCCACTTTTGGATTTTTTTAATCTGATCTGAAGCTCTGAGAAGAACCACCAAAGCTAGGGTCATATAAACTTTGAGCCTATTTGCCTTATAATTAGTAAGCTACCATGTGCCAAACCACTATTATAGAGTATAAGAATTTTTTTTCAAATAATTATTTTGTTGGAGAGAAGGCAAGGAGAAAGGAGGAAACACGTTTGCTTTTTGTATTTACAACTCCTGAAAACTGAAAAACACAGGGGAAATCACCAACTCCGTAACCACAAGAAAACAATTTATACTGTAAGTCATTTTGGTATGTGAGGAGAAATCTCATAGTAGTGCTCCCTTACCCTTAAAGGACCAAAGAAACAGGTGGGTCAGCCGGTTATTAAAGGACTTTTGATACAGTGCGGTTTGCTGGGAAACATTGCACAGGATCATTTTAAGTGTCACTACATTTTAACTGTTGCCATCAGAAAATGCAGACGCACTTGAGTCTGCTGAAAAAAAAAAAAAAACCAAACAAAAAAACCCAGCAAATTTCATTCCTGAAATAACTTACTGTAGAAAGCACAGCCTAACCTTTTCTCCTCCCGTTCTCTAACTCATACTTCACTCATCTGGAAAATTCAATTTTGTTGATTTGGTCTTTCTATCCTTTTTCCTCTTTAGATCTGGTTGTGGCTGTGAAGATGCCCCTTCCTCCACTCAGTCTTTTTTATTTTAACGTTCATACCTGTTCACAAATTTAAATGTTTTAGTCAATACAAGGGATTTGAACAGAATTGCTGCGACCTGTTCCTCGGTGTTGTTTAACAAAGTAAAAAAGGAAGTTGCAGGGCAGTTTGGCAGCCTTACTGCCTGTGAAGTGTCATTAAGTAAGAGATGGCAAGTTTTATCACGCACCTTTGACTACTAAATTCACAAAACAAACAGAAGGTTTACCATGGGAGGTAGCAAGAGATCAGGCAATATCCTCAAGTCACTCTTCCAGTAAAACAGTGTGTGGTTACTAAAATTGCTATGGGAACATGGGATTTCATCAGAAACATATAGTTCTAGGTGAAAATGTTCCTTAACCTTTTACATTACCACTGCTAGAAAAAACACTAGGTGTGATGCTGGTGCTTGTATACCAGCAAAACCCAGAACATTAAACAGGAAACAGTACCATGCTAAAATCTTTTATGTAGTCTTTGTTGTTAAGCTGAAGCATTTGATTAAGAAAAGAAAGTCTCCGCATGTGTCCTCAAGCAATGCACTTCAGTTGACTTTAACACATTCTGTAATTGCAGCTGAAAAGAAGAGAGGCCACAGTAAAAGGCGTAAACAAGAAGCAACTGTTTTCCTTGGAGTCGGTGCTGCTTGCAATTATTCTGCTCAATGGACCACTCATACCATTTTGCAGGAAAGGATAGTTATATTTGCGTATCTCCACTGTGCACATAAATCTTGCTCTGGCTCCCCTCTGTGTTTTATTGTTCCTTGATAATAAAAGCGTATAAAAAAAAATAGACGTTCAGTCAGAAACTGTTAAATTCACCGGAATTTAACTTACCAGTCTACCATGTTATTCACAGTTTCTTTTTACGTTGTATCCTGTTTTCATATGCATTCACTGTATTTAAAACAAGGGCTTCCATTTGGACGTGCTTACATTCCTGCAGTCTTAAGGCCAAAAGAGATCCCTAGAAACAGAGGTGATTAAATTGCTTTATTACTTCTACCTAAAGCCTAATGACTCGAATCAAGTGGGTTTTTAAAGAGGTAACCCATTCATGCTCAGAAGTTGAAATATCCACCTCCATCCTTAATTGTTGCTCCAGCCTCAACCTCCAGGTACTAGAACCCGAAACTTCCCCATCATGGGATCTTTGGTAACAGATATTTTCTTCTCACTTTCTTTTAAAAATATAAACTATAATCAGGTCATATAACAATCTCAGTTTTAAGCTAACAAATTGATCTCTTTAGTGGTCGCGCTTCTGCAGATTCTCTACTTCTATAAACCTTACATAATATAGCCATACTGAGATGCAAATCCAAAGTTTCACTTGCACTGTTTTTAACTATGCCATAAACATCATAATTGTCAAAACCCACTCATCCACTCACCCAGTCTGCTGTGTGCCATATTTGTATTGCCAAAACTAAAACATAAAGGAATAAACCGCAATAATGCAGTCCAGACCTGCACAACTGTTTTATCACAATATTAAAAGAGAATGAAAGAACCCAGGGTGGATTTCTGGTGTTGAGGAACCGGTCATGTCTCAGACTTACACATTTACTAATTCAGAGTATCTGATAGCATAAGAATAATCATTCAGATCACATAAGCTGTTACAGCACGCATCATGAACATCCTTGCTCTCCCTTGTTCGTAAGGACCCCAGTGGATAGCGCTCAGATTCTATTCCTGAATTTACCATCAACTTGTTGTGTGACCTTTTGCTAACATTTTACATCTATGTACATTATTCTTTCTATTTCAGGATACAGAATAAAAATATTTCTCTTCTGTTGTAAAGTATTTAGTTAACCAATAAAAATTTCACTTATATTAAAAAACAGTATGCCAGAATTCCAACAGATTTGGTTCAAAAATACATTCTTTAAAAATGCTAATCCACTGCTAATTCACGTTTGCCTGTTACTGTTCAAGTTATTACACCTAAAAGATCCATCTCGTCTCCAGAAGCACTGATAGAGGGGGAAAAAAAAAGTCTAGCTTGCAAAGACTGTGCTTAATCACAATAAAGGAAAGGTTAATTTTGCATTTCCAAAAGTTGTCAGAGGTCAATAAAATAGGCATGGGAGGAAGTTCCAATGCTTCCAATGCATTTTTTTTTTTTTTTTTAAGTAAAGTATAATTTTTAAGTGAAGCGATAGGTGAGGAAGACGACAGTATTATTACTCCTGCTATGTTCTATAATAACCACAACGTACTTCTATCACCAGTGAACACTGCAGGTTAGGATGCAGTTTCATGGAAAACTGAGCAGTACTTTGAACTGGCAGAATACAACTGCAAAAGAAACACTGTCGCAGTAAAAGCCTGTTTCTAGGCCTAGCCTGACAATAATTAATGCAGATTATGCTTTATGAAATGTTTTCTATAACTGTTTTCAACTTATTAAATACACCATTATAACATTTTATAACCTTCCTTTTGTTCTTTATGCCTTATGAAGGTTAAATGCAAATTAGTCCAATAACTGGCTTGTACATCTTGGGTTTTTTTTTAAATAAACCTTCCTATTTTGATACGTTTAAAAAGCAACCACCTGTGCCCAGGACAGCAACAGCACAGGAATGCAGTCATCCATTAATTGGCTTGCCCTAGCAAGCTGCCTAGCTTCTTCTACTTCCCAGTCACTGCTTTCACTCTAGTGTTTGCAGTGGAAAGAAAGAAGATAGGAGCTTAGACTACATCTTGAGGGCCAACCAGGTCAACATCACCCAATATACGCCTGATTCACTTGCAACGGTTCCGTCGTGAACGTTTCATTGCAGCTTCAGGTGCCAGAGGATAGCCCCTCTCAGAGTACCTGGCATTATGGACACTAGCCAAGGCTTAGCACAGCACCAGGAACGGCAGGACGAGCTGTCTGCAGGCTTGCTTGCAAAGCAGCTTTGTGCAGCCGATGGACCACGTCACGTTCATGGCTGCTGCTCTGCCTGCCCATCACCTTGGGTGTAGATGCAACTAGGTACAAAGTCTGCCGTACTGAAGGAAAGAGAACACACAACTTCAGAGAGCATAATAAAATAAAGAATATTGTTGTTTTTCCACTTACAAACAGGGGGGACAAAGCTACACAGAATCCAAACAAAACACAGTACTCCACAGCATTCCCACAGCTTTTGTTGCACTATATTAGAACTAGTATCTGGAGAAAGCACATCAGAATTACAAAACACTTCGGTTAACAGAATAAAGTATTGAACGGAGGAGCTTCTGAAAGTGCCAGACCGAAAGTAAGAACAGAATTTTCTAATAGTTTGGAGAAACATTCAGCAGTTGTAGCAAAAAACTGCTCTTCTTCAGTACAGCATAAATGGATTCTGGCTGCAAGGAATTGATAGTTTTACATCTCATGCAGACACAAAGCAGCAAGCTCAAAAAAATCTACTGATTTCAGACCTTCTTAGGGAAAGTATTTGTAAAAGTTACCTATTATCATAATGTACTTTCTAAAAACTGCATTATTTCACATTTAGAAAGGAATTTGCAGTGACAGTAGCACCAAATAAGTTCAGCATGTAAAATGTGGAAGCTTTGCAGAGAACCGCACTGTTAACTAATTTTTAATATACAACCCTCACGCCCCACCGATCAAATCTCACACTGTAAAAGGTGATAGGAACAAATGACAGAATTGCAGAAGAAATCAAAAAAAAAAAAAAGAAAAGAAAAGTTTCCTTTAAGGGTTACGCCGTTTATTGGCCTCAGAAAGGCTCAAATCACTAGCATTACACCTAAGAGAAACCAAGCCAATAATGATAAAAGATGACAAGAGATCAGAATCGAGGCCCCAAACTGCATTTCCTGTGCCATAAGATCTGCACAGAGTCAGCACACAAATGGACGCCCATGTGCTGTTTTGAAATACTATCCACTGTTTTGTGGACTACCACAAAATTTGCACTCCAGGCACAGAGCTACTATTGCCTCTGGTCCTTTATTCTGTTCTTTTGTTTTACTTGATTTTAGTACTTTCATAGCTCATCAAAGAGCTCCCTATCATGCAGGTTTCTCATAACGAATGCAATGCCAGGTTACATTAAATACAGCAATTCCGCTTAATGCTTGACACAAGTCCCGAGTCTGCCAGCTGATGAACAACTCATTGTTTTCCATTATCTAGTAGAGACGGAGTGATTTTAATGAGACTCTGTTTCATCGAAGGATTGCTTTCACAATGCTGTAATACTTTTGTACGTCTCCAGGTAAGTAGCATTTCTAATAGCACCTCACTCAGACAGTTTAACTTAATATCCAACTGACTAGAATTTCATGGTTGGTAAAAAGTGCCAAAACAAATTAGGAACCTTTCATGAAATCTGTCTAGGAGATAGGTCTTTTGATCTGTGGATTTAATGATTCTGTTGCTTTTTTCCTTTCAAAGACTGGCCTCACCTCTGATTCTTTCTGGAACCTACTCATTTTTGTTACTTTTCTTATTTAAACATAACAGAATAGATTATATACTAAATTAGTCATTACTCTCTTCAGCTTCTTTTTCAGGATTCTGCAGAAAAATCTAGTTAAATCTCCATAACTGAAATCCGTAACTCAGAATCTCCGTAACTGCAGAATCATTCAGGTTGCAAGGGGCCTCAGGAGGCCATCTGACTGACCCAAACGTCTGCTCAAAGCAGGATTAACTTTGAAAGTCCAAATATTTTTCTAAAAAAGAATTTTCAACATACAGCTTGGCCAGAAATACCCACTTGTGGCATCCTACTCAAGGACAGCTCTGGGTAAAAACCTAAACCTTTTTCAAGCTATAGAAACACGTGAACAGTTCCTTCCAACTTTCATTTTGCCATTGTCAGTGATGTGCTTGGTTTTTTCCTCTGCGATGGGCAAATTTCATCTAAAATACTAACTCAATGCACCGAAATCCTTTTGATAATAATCACTATCATGTTAGACAGGAATCTTCCAGTCTCAGTTGTGGTTGCCTTAATCACTCTACTCCTTTTTATCTTTCCTTCAGAACTTTCTCTCTCTTCCCTTTTTGCATCACTGCACACATTACAAGCGGCATCCTTTATTCCTATCATTTCCTTAGCTAGCTGCATGTAAACTGGGAGTTGAGAAGACAAAGAGGTGGGCTAATTCCTGCAGCTCAAACTGGTTTTTGCTCTTCAGTCTTTCATTTCCTCCCTCAGTCAATTCCTTGCATTCCCTGTCCCTGATGATCCTTTAACCAAAACCACCTGGGCAATTGTATCTTATCTATTTCTAATGTGCACAACATTTAGCCTAAATGTGTTTCACACTGGAATTTCCATAATTTCTGTTGTTCACCCCTTCCTATTTTCTCTCTGCCAGTATATGCTGATTACAATCGGGTAACTTTCTGATCATTGCTATTTCATACACGGTACCTCTGCCTAGTTATATGCACTTTACTTACAATTCATAATCGTCTTACTGTATTCTTTGGCTTACATTTGGACACAACAGAAAGTGATTTTAAAACAGCTACACTTCCGTGAGATAAGCTCACCATCTGTAAAACTTTATATGCAAACTATATACATAAGATTCTTTCAAGCTGTGAATTCCTTGGCGTAGAGAATGTATTACTTCTTTGTTTGTTTAAGGCTGGGCATGTGAACGACAACCAACAACAGAAAGGGAACCTCATCAAAGATGCTTCAGACAAACACATAAGAAAATAACAAAACAAAAAAGCTTATCAATTTCCTAGGGTTTAAATTGGTAGGAATTCTTAAAACGTTTAATTTTCTCTTCATCTCTCACTGATTTCATTAAGAAGAAACGCAAACCTATCAGGCCTAATAAATCCTACGCTAGACATTTCTCCCAACTGAAGACAATATAATGTTTCTAATCTTACTAAAATCCTCCTGACTTTTACATTAGTAGCACCAACCCTTCTAAATGACGCAAACATTTAAATAGAAGAGGATCACTTTCATGAACGTCTGAAAACCGAAACGCTAGTCCTTAGGCGCCCGCTACATCCTGGGAGAGGCCTGCCATTTTGGAAAGCATGAGAACAGTAACCAAGAAAAAGTAGAGATCTTTTCAGAACAGTTTACAGTTGTATTTTCTTTGCTACTTCATGCCCTTCCTCACACTGACAACTCACTGCCACCTGCATAACGCAGCTCATTTTTTTGTGCCAGAGCAATTGTCTGTAGGGCCATGATGGAAACTGAAGCAAACCAGGATTTCCACAGAATTTATAAAATCTTGGGTTCGTTTTGTTTTCTAATTCATTGCAGTGATCCAGTCTGCACTGTAGCTTCACAAACCTTACATCAGCACAACTGAGGGAGTGGTGAACTTTTCACCAGCCTTTCTTCCAGCTATTACGGAAGAAAACACACACTTAAGGTTTCCATGGATTTAGAATAGACACATTCCTCAACAGCCAAGAGAAGTGAGGTTTTATTATTATTATTTTATTTCCAAGGTTCATCTCTACAGTCAGATTGTTTTATTGCTTTTGTGGCTTGCCTGGAAGGACACTTAACAACCGTTTCCATATATATCTATTCGCATGCAAAAAAACATTTAAGTTGAGCAACGTTATGGTTTAGAGCAACATTATGGTTTAGAGTCTCTATCAGTAATTTCAAGATAAAACGTTCCAGTGAAGATATTAACAAGAACAGCCAAAGAAACTCAATGCCATGCTGCTCCCTTCCCCGCGCAGCCTCCTCTAAAGCCCAACAATTTCCCTGCCTTAGCGCTGCCCTTCAGTCTGGCTGAACATTTTATGCCCTCTTCCAAAGTGACTTACAGGTTAGATGCAGTCAATAGCCAGACTAATGAAATTGGAAACGAAATAGATTTTACTACTGCTCTGATGCCTGGAGTCCTTCACTGTTTTTTTTAATTTACAAGTTCACAATCAGGACTTTACCACAATCAGAAAACTTGCTGGAAAAATCCTTTTGGTCACCTCACCCATCTTTCTGCCAGTACAGGACTGTATTGTAGCTTATACTCTCCAGAAATTGATTTTGGTAGAGCATGCATCCACCTGGGGGAGATCAGCCAGCTTCTTCTCTGTTATTTTATATGGCACCATCAGAAAGCAGAGACTACTGAGCCGACTCCTTGCACTAGACTCAAGGATACAGGAAAGCCCAGCAAAGCACCCTCCATCTCTCAGCTACGTTATTTCAGCATTTGGGCTCTGTGTCCTCCCAGGACAGTGTCACCCACTTGTTGCTTTATTGATAGCAAGGCCTTACCTTAAAATAGAAGGATTATAATCAGTTCTTGTTTCAGCAAAAGTCCAGGACTTTGATGAGAAACAATCCGAAAAAAATGAAGTGATAATTTTTAAGTATATAATTTTTAAGTAGTCTAAGTCAACTAAACTTCAAAGGAATTTTATAGGACAGAATAAAAGGCACTTTTCTACCCCAGGGCTTCTCTTTGACATATTCCAAACATTTTTACACTTGGTAAAGTTCTCAGAACTTAAAAAAAAATGTGTGTATATACAGGGGAAGGACTATTGTAATAGAAGGAAGTTTTCAACTAAACACTGCTTCCCCTGCTGTTGATCCCAAAGTGTAAGAATTAGCTGCAAGTTATAAGGAAACAGAGACTGCATATAACTAGATTTAAAAAAAAAAAAAAAAAAATCAACCTTTTTTCCACAAAGCCAAATAATAATTTAATTTTCTTCTCAAGCTCTGAAGTAATATGAAGATATTAACATATGTTATAAGATAGAAGATTAATTTCCCACCTGTTGCAGACCTCTTGGTGCGATAGTACAGTACTGGATATGGTTTATATTGGCAATAACAACCTGCAGTCTCCCCAACATTCAGTACTCCCCTCTGCAACTCTTTGTGAAAGAGTTAAACATGTCACTTCCACATAATTCTGAAAATGTAAAATGCTTATTTTTATCTAAGACACATATCAAAATAATATTCTTTTGAGCTGCAAAGCGTCTCTGCAATTTTATAGGCTGACTCATGTTCAGTCCACAATTCTTATTTCCTTCTTTAGTTAGGAGAAAAACGTGCTAATGCTGAAGCATATTACCAAATTGCTTCAAAAAGCGTGGGAAAAACAGAACGCTGAATTTTTTCAGTTGTCTGAAGCCACGTTACTATAAAAAGCCAGTAGTCTCTCAAATTTTCAAGTGTTTGAGTATTTTAAAAATAGTCACATTAGCAAAAATATTCAAGTTACTTTAACAAACCTTTGGCTTACAGTGGCTTGCAATGTTTCGAAAATAAGGTATTTTATTGAAAAGAAGGGGGAAAGGTTTAAAATGAATAAGAACAAATTTTTATTTGCAACATAAATGTTTTATTGGGGTACTTAAGTTATAGTAGTCCATCTCTCATGCTCAGTGCTGACAAATACGTTTCATCAGTCTATGCATCAAGAACTGAGACTGTTAAATGTACATGGGCTTTTTATTGTTTGTTGTTATATCCTTCTTCTGCCTCCCTCCCTATTTCCACAGATCTTCAAAGCATGTATGTTAGGTCTGTAAGCTCGCCCTTTGATTGCTTTGCCTCAGTTAGACACGTGTCAAGGTCTCTTCAGAAAGCACTAAAAACAAGTGTACTCTGCCTCAGACAGACATCACAGGTCATCTCGCCTACCTTAAAGTCAAAGAAGGCTCCAAGCTTTTTGTGACTCCCTCAAGGCTACAGCAGCGTGCGCTGTGGTTTAAAGCGCTAACGTGAATTTTAACGTAACTCCACTAGAAAATATTGCAGTTTTATAGATTCATTTTATGCTACACTTGGATTTTCTCACGGAATTTTCAGAAGGATTTTTCAGATTTCACCGTTCTCAAAGAAATACCACTTAAATGAATTTGCCTTGCTACAGTACTCTTGGCAAGGCCAGGGCGTTCCAATTGAGAATCTCCTTTGGCCACGGCTGCTGCAGCAAAGCAGTTCTTCTGAAAAGGTTTAGTGTTAAATGTTTCCTCCTCCTCCTCTATATCGTCTCAAATAAAAGTGCACTTGGAACGAAATCAAATAGTACCGGTTCCAGCGTTGAAAACTGGCTATTGTTGATCGCTCCCACACTATTCATAAGCCAGCTTGGTCCTCCTCAGAAAGCCAATCATTTTCACTAAACTTAATACACATTCACAATGAGCAAACTAAAAGACTCACTCAAGAACTCATTAAATGGTAGCCTCCAAAATACAGCTGATGGGAATAAACGACCATCCAGGAATTTGGAAACTGTCTAAACATTGCTTAAAGAAGACACCTTCCTTACATTCTGATCATTCCACATTACCCCTTTTGGGAAAAAAGATGTCCTACAGCACAAAAACAGTTTTAAGGCCTGAAGAACAAAGCAATCTCATAAAGAATTATAATATGATTTGTAAAGAATTATAATACGATTTGATATAATTTAATCAACTGTTGTTCAAAAAGAAAAAGCTAGCAGCAGCAGCAACAAAAGAACAAGCGCGACGCTAGTTAAATGAAGGCAGTGTTCAAAAACTTGCATTCAGGCTTCTCGGACATAGTACCAACCCTAGAAATTCTGTCTCACTTCAGTGACAATTCTGCTGTTTGAAAAGAAATTTCCAAGATATTTTGAAACGTGCAGCATCTCTATCATAGGAACACTATGAACTTGCTCCTATGAAGGTGAGTCCTAGGACTATTAGATGTCACAGCCGTAAGCAGGGCAGCCCCTGAACCTATAGTTTCCATAATGCAAAACCCTACAATCAGTGCTCCTCAAGAAACCTGTCACAGACTCTTCTCTGCCAACACATTTCTTCATATCGTCAGGGAAACACGTGCACCCTTTAGTGCTGACATACCTAACCAAAGAAATGTACGTGGACCAGAGCAGCCTACAAATCTGTCCCTTGACAAGAGTTTTGCTCTCAAATCCCCGCTTTTTTCTTCCCTTCCACAGGAAAAAACAACCCCCCCAAAACAACAAAAAATAGCCCAAAACCTCTTAACATGACTTATCCCCTATCATAAGCATTCAGCCTCCCAGTTCTCTTCATGTCTGTTGACACTGGAAAAGAGGAAGGAGAAAGAACCTAACATTGTCAGGCCTCTTTTAAACTTTTTAAAATTTAGAAACATCATTTACAGAAAAAAAATCTTGTAATATTTTGATTATGGGCACAGCAGAGACTTTCATCCCCTTACACAGACAACTGTGAACTCACTGAGAACACATCACTGTGCAATTTCCTTTTCCGTTTGACCCATTGGTGTGGTTCCCTCTCACAGGCCAGGCAGATAACTTAGTTTCTCTAACTACCTATTTAGAAGTTCTATAAAGTTGTTCAAGAGGTCAAAAAAAGAAGGCTGCATGTCAGCTTTTACCTATGTATAAATCGGAAGCTAGAATAGCATTTTCATTAAGACTAGTTTCGGCTCTACTTTTGTTTTTGTATTGCCCTTTCACTACTACAAGGCTTCAGAATAAGTTCTTAGTAACGTGATCCGTCTCATTAAGAGGGGGAAAAAAAGAAAAAAAAAAAGGAAAAAAGGAAAAAAAAGTATTTCCCCTTCCCCCTTGAAGTCTCTTTCTATTACCGTCTGGCTACAGAACGTGCATTCCTAGAAATACACATTTGTTATTTCATTAGTAGTGATTTTATACAATCATACTCAATAATATCTGCTCAGGGGCTGCAGGCTACCCTATGGGTTGTGGTTTTGTTGCAAGAGAGGTCATATTTCATGTATTTTAACCAGCAAAAAAGGTCACTTGTCACGGCTGCTTTTAAAGTTAGCTAAATGTTCCTTCAAACCCAAATGGCACAAATTTACATGCCACATAGCTCCAGATGTCAGACTCCTGCCATTTGTAACCAACAGGAAACAAGGTAACTGCAAATTGCCAGCCTTGCATATGATTGAGGTGATGACCTGCTTTCTTCTACCTGAAGCATGACTGTAGAGGGTGTCACAGCATTGTTACAGACACCTGCTCAGTGTCAATTGTACGGAGTTGATCGTGTTTGACAGCATGTACAGTATACTCATCGCCTCGAGCGGGACAGATGTTAGCAACCCAGGAGATGCTCACTTTGTGCTCTTTCGAGAATATCTGTACTGTTTCTCCAGGATGCCTGATATGGCACTTTCACAAGTCTGCACGTTGACAGAAACATGAGCAAAAGTAAACAGAAAGTAAGCCCAGTGATTTTGCAAAATGAACAGAAGACACAGAGCAATCCAATTGCTTTTAAAGATTCAAAAACACACTCTTAACCTGCATAGCAGCTTGGGTTCAAAATTTGTAGCCACTGAGAAGATTACTCTTCCTTGTCGGTACAGATTTATACTGAAACTCACAACACAACACATCTAAAGAACTGCCCAAAGAGAAAGCAAGACACAAGAAAGAAGCACAAAGATGAACACAAGTAATTATGCCACAAACGTACGCTCAGTGTAAACTGAGAAGCGTGGGCTCCTCCTGTATTACGCTGAGCAGTCCTGGGGAGATGCTTGTCACGTGTAATACCTGACTGGTTTGTAACAGCTTAGGTAATGCAGAGTCACCGGTGAGATATGAATCAACGGCACGCGTGGCTGCGGTTCTCCCCGCCGCAGCGTTTGCCAGAGGTGCCTCAAAGACACGAGCAGGGTGTAAGCCGCAGGCTAGGCCAGCTGGCCTGGCAGCTGCTCCTCACCATCCTTTCATTTCCAAATACCCTCTTCTGATACGGTTGGGAAGAAAAAGCCTGTAGTGTGCTGTGCCTCAATGTGTAATTAGTGCCCATTCAACAAGACACAGGAGAGGCCACGCGCAGGGGAGCGGAGCGGGGAAGAGTGCACAGCCCCGAAGTGGTTCCACAGGCTGTGGTGGGACCTGGTCCAGGCAAGAGGCAAACGCTCCAACACATATCGGCTGCTCGTATCCAAAGCGCCTAGTAAAAATATCATTACAGAATCTGAAAATGGCATTCCGTTCTAACTTCCTAACCCCATGTAAATAGTTGCACACATGGCATCCTTACTTTTTTTTTTTTTTTTTTTATGATTGTTACAAGAGACACTTACTCTGCTCAAATGCCTCAAGCAGTTGACTTTTGTGTTTTGTGGCTAACCCTAGGTTTGACAGCATTAAAGAAAACGTTTGAAAGGAAATATTGTCAAGCACTTATATTTCCAAGGACAAACTCACAATTATGCAGCTTTATGCTGATGAGAGTATTCAAGGTACAGTACAATTAAATGCCAGGCCTGTGATTTTATCAAAATCACAAATCCAGAGAAATTCTCTCTAACCTCAGATACTCATCAGCACGGCTTACCCCCCCCCCCCCCCCCCCCCCAAAAAAAAAAAAAAAGGCATTCTAAAAGTTTAAGTTTAAGGGATGTGACCAAGTCTCCTAAGGCCTATGCAGACACTTTGGATGGAAACCCTATACTCTCAAACACTTTTCTCCCCCTTCCAGTACCAGGGATAGGAGTTATAAATGCTGCAGGCCAGAAAATGGAAGAAAAGTAGAGGGTTGTGCCCAGGTTAGCTCCCTCTCTCTCTCTCTCTCAGGAGCAGGAGTTCTCTGTGATCTGTTTTGCAGCCCAACATATATTTAAACTGCAAAGAAGAGCTAACCTAACATGCCACGCACTGTCATATACTGAAGACCCTCAAGTTGATGTTAATCTTCCTCCATATCAAAATACTACTTACTCAAATACAGCTCTCCACATCCATTTTGGAATATATTCTACAGTAAGGGAGTTGAAAAATTCGTTGGAGAAGACAGAAAATGCCGACAACTTTAAAAACATCCTAGACCATCAAGGCTAATTAGAATGTCAGAGGAAAGCACAAAACAGACGCGACGTATAAGAAAGTTAAGGAACAATGCAAGTAAACTCTGCTAAATATTCCCAGGTTTTAAAAATTACTTAAAAATAGTAAATTATCTATCAGTTTTTTTTTTTTGTCAAGCCTCTATTTGGGCCTTTTTTTTTTTCATTTCAGAAACTTAAGAAAGCAAAATCATAGTTGTAAGAAGTCATTTAATTTAAACTCTTCTGCCCAGTAAGACGGACATCTTACAACATCTAATGGCAGTCAAACAGATTTTAAAAGGATGCAGTTATACTCAGGCTTGCAATGTAATGCTTACAAATATACAATATAATTTTAAATGTCAATTCCAGCATGTACAAGGTAGATATTATACACAGTTTCACTGTCAGGATTGCCATGGAAATGTCCAAGTCTTAACTGGATTTGATGTCCAAGCTGGTATTATTTTGTCAGGACATGCAGCATAACTGCATTTTCAAGGAAAAGTAACTAATGTTCAACCTCAATAAGCAAAAGAAAAACACTTTACAAATATAGGAACTGCAATAACTAGGTCAACTACAACAGAAGATCAAGTAATTTATTCTGATATGGTAAGAAGTAAAAAAAAGCTAGAGACTTATTAAAATGCAACATTCCATGTGCATAAAGACATGACACAGCAATAGTTATTCAGGCAACATAGCACTAAGCAAGAAAATGAATACCTTAAGTACTACGGTACTTACAAAAATATTCAATATGCCGACACAATTTGCCTATAAAAAAAAAAAAAAAACTTTCTTTATAGCAATAAGCAGTCAAAATTCATTGAATATACATTTTATAAATCACAAAATAGCCATACTGGACTGCTACTCTAGAAGAGTTTATACGAAGATGACTTTTCACAGGAGAAGGGTGAGATCAGAGCGTCTGCCTCTGGTTAAAATGTAAGTCAGCTTGTGGTCAGGCTTTTCAGAAGCTACAAGCTACAAAGAACCCATGTAAATAAGACACTTAGAGGCTGAGCAACTACTCCATGCCTCTCTTAGCTTTCCACACATCTCCCTTCCTCTTCGGATAGGCTGAAAAATTACCTTTCATATAAAAACAGCAATACACGTATCACAGTTTCCAAGCTAATCCATCTACCTAACGTTCCAAGGTGAAAAATGTACAAGTCAGGACAAAACTAGCAAAGTATATCCTTAAAAAAAAATTTCTCATAGGTCAAGGCGTAGCCGTAAGATGCCATAACAAAACATCAGTTAAGAAGTTCGTGCAGGTATGCTTTTTGTGAACTGTCATCAGATTTCCAATCAAAGGAGAGGCAGACTATATAATCAGGGGAAATATGAAAATAAGACACCCGCCAGTGTTCTTCAGAGCTCTGTAATAGCTGCAAGTTCAACAGAGCCTATATGCATTTCTATGTTGCAACTACAAAAGTTAATCCAGTTATTTATAGGCAAGTTCTAGTTCACAATTTTCATTAAAATATTCTGTTCATATTTCAACCCTACTTTCAATTCAGCCCTTTGATATATTGCTTCTTTTAGACTAAAGATTTTCTCCTGTTCACAGAGCACCTAGATCACAGTATGCACTATCAAAAGACAAGGAGAACGATTTCTTCCAGTCCCACACAGGACACCACAGAAGTGAACAGTGAAGCATGGACTGCTCCCAAGCTAGCACGAGAGTAATGAGGAATGAGGTAAATGGATCTCAAGTGGCAGGATAACTGAAAAGCAGGCAATAACCTGGGTTCTACAAGATAGTCTTATCTCTTCCAACAACCTCACAAGGTACCAGTTACGTGGGAACCAGCTAAAGGAAAATAAAACACTGTTGGGTCTTAAAGATGTGAAATAATTCTAAGCATAAGTTTACTGAGAAAAACATTCATTTTTTAAAAATTCCATGTCTCAAATAGCCTTCGTCCTTTAGAACCCTGCAGAGGAAAAATAAAGATTAACATAAAATAAAGATTTTGTCCTTAACATAGGACAAAACTTCCTATAAGCAAGACTAAGCTGCACACATCAGACAGTAGCAAGTCACACAAACTTCATAATTCTTAAAAATGTTATTCTTGTCAATATAGAGCAACTGCCATATAAATGCACTTGGCATCACTTCTGAACGTTCAAACTCAACCCTGACACCTCCAAAAACTGAATTTTATGCTCTACTCCAACAACCACTCAAATCAAATCAAGTCAACCAGAATCATGTTTTAAGATGAGAGTTTACAGAAAATACTGCATTTTCTTGAAATTTTCCAGATTAACGTGAACATTACTTCAACAAGAAGTAAGAAGAACATGTGAACTACACCGATATTTGGCATTTATAAAGGGAAAAGGGATATTGGCTTGTTCCTTTTACCTAGGAATATTTTTAAAAATGTATTAAAAAAAAAAAAAACTGATCACCATTTGACAGATGGAAAAACTGAGAAACATTTGTAACTGACAGTAAATCACTATAGTGAAAGAAACAAAACCAGCCCATACACCTTTCAAGCTAACAGACAAGTACATTTTCTCCATGATAGTCTTGTCTGCATTTGTATTAGGGTCTGGACTGCAATTGGCCAAGAATGCTATCTGCTTCTTAATGTCTCTCTCATGGCAGTTATTACCTAACTAAATAGGTAAGGTCGCTTTGATAATTCTGCTTTCTAAAGTCAGTAACAAGCCATCTAACCTAAAGATTATGAGCTAGCAAAGCCACTTCCTCCAGTGAGTAAGCAGAGCCAAAGTTCATTGGACTTCAGGGCTTAAAGGTCTACATCTCTCAATCAAACTCAAATATTATGAATTATACTGTCATTTTTATGAGAAGCTCTAAAGAACGTGCATTACCCATATATTTTTGATATTGCACACAGCTGCCAAGGTGGTATTTATCAGCAACTTTAATAAAACACTAAATTAATTCCCGAGGGATGCTGCTAACATGAGCTTCTGAAGGAGTGGACTTCACTACATGCTGTTGCCAGTGCACAGTAACTAACGATATTTAAAAAGTCAGAGTTAGATATAACGTCTTACTAGTCAACTCTCCCTTAGAATGGGGTGGGAGGGGGGGAAGGAATATTATGCATTAAGAAATTGCAGAGGAATTTTATGCTGCTCCTTGCAGGTCTAAAACTTTGTACTTCTGGCTGACTATCAATAGTGGCCTCATCAAAAAACTGTGAGGCACAGAAAAGAGTCAGAGGGCCCAACATCTCTAGTGGGACTCAGAAAACATATGCACACATGTTTATAGGTAGTTCTGCAGAGCTTCCCCAGCACAGCCCCTTCCACAAAAAAAAAAAAAAAATTCATCTCCTGTTTTTATAAAGAGCACATTTCATCTCTTCTCTGCTTGCTTCTGTCAAATAACACAAGAGACAAGTATTCCTCCCTGATTTAAATGCCATAAAAATGCTACTCATTTGATTTGCTAATACCTAAAGGCTTTATGACTCCTTGAAATCTCTATATTTTAAATACCAGAGAAATTTTAATTCTTATGCATCCATACCTGGAAGAATATCTGGTTTTTGGCATCCAAATTAAAGAGTTGCTTACTTGGAGATTACACGTTGCCTTCCTCTGGTCTTGCCTTCACTTCTCAAAGGCAGCACTTGCCAGCATTTTAACAGAGGACACAAGCAGAAGAGCTATGTTCAAAGGCAGAGCCTCCCGCTTAGGCTTTTATGTTCTGCTCTCCCTAATCTGACCCATTTCTTACACTACCTTACCTCTCTACCTCTTTACCTGAAGAAAGAGACAAAGGGGAAATGTCAATTTTTAAGGTATTTGCAAAGGCAACATGGAGCTGATTAGCCAAGTGAGGGTGGGGGGAATAAGCAATGTAAGGAAGCAGTATGAAAGGGTGCCATTGACAAATTATGGTTATTTCCTCTTACTACCCACAGACCAAGACAACAGTTCATTTGCTACTACTTTGAAGAGTTTCTGAGAATAGCAGGCAAATAACTATTTAGAATTTCTTGAGAATTTCCAATGAATCCCACAAATATTTTTCCTTCCCCTGAAATGACTGAAGAATCAAGCCTACAAAACTAGTTTGAGGCAAAAAAAAATAAAATACATCTTGAGAATAAAGGTGACATATATAATATATCAAGTGAGAAAAACTCACCAGATCCTTGTTTTTCAAACGCTTTGGGGCCTTAATTGCCCAGGAAGGCACTAACTCTGCCTGACAAAGCAAAGGGTCACTGAGTTTAAACTTGAATTTAAGTATTTCTGCTACTTTTCTACTCCTTATTTGGACTGACAATGGGAAAGCTATACAGTACGGTCAACTCAGTTTAGTCCTTTCCAAACGAAACAAGAGGCTCAACATTAATTATACACTGAGGTTGTCTAAGGCCTGCAACTGTACATGGTCAATGGGGATGGAGATTTTTCGTCAATTCCACGACACAGGGACAGAGCTTAACAGCGTTTTAGCGGGAACAAACTAGGTGCACAGGCTACAGTCAATTATATAGTTGCAGACTTTATCTGTAAATTCTGTATTAGCAGATGAAGCATAAGGAAGAAAAATCCCTGTATATGGTTCTTTACTATAAACTGGATAATTAGATCATATGAGATCACAAGTGGAGCCAGATGATGAACTACACCCAAGCAGTACAATTGCCAGAGGTGGGCACATACTCCTGGAGCCGCACCATCTGGTAGATGGTTTCGGTACAACATGTCAAGCTACCCACACCTTCGAGGATGCAGGTTACTCAGCCTTCCATTTCTGCACTGTTAAGGAAACAAATCCTCCCAGCATCCTGAAAATTCTGGACTGCATCTTCTGTTTCCCCTCTAATTAAAATGCATTTAATCAGGGATAACAGGTACGACGGATCACAACCATAGTCTAATGCAAGAATTGTTGTGCACTGCAACTCTGGAATTTCTGGCTCTCACGCTTAGGCACAGAAATTTCTGACAGCTTTCTGTAGCAATGTGACAGCCTGGAAACAAATTCCAAATTTCAAGCTTATTTTTCTGAACCGTTCACATACTCAAAGTCATACAGCCATTCTACTACGTCTCCTAAGAATACTAAGACTTTTCCCCTAATATTCTGAAATCATTTTTTAGGGAAGCGTCTGCTCTCTCATCAGTATTATTACTCATGAGATTTTAGTCCTCAGAGCAAAACCCGTGATCTACCTTGCCAAAAGCAGCAACCTTGCTTGCATAGAGTTCAAAAAGACCTTGAACTGGGACTGCGCTATCTGAGGCTATCTAGCCTGAGGACTATCCTGGCCTCCAATCACCATCTTTAAATAGAAATGAAATGACCTTTTCTCTTAAACTCCTCCTTAAACATATCCGCATTCATCTGAAGGTCTGTCCTATTTACTTTTTTGATAATTGCTAGAGCCTTATAAATCTACTTGATGTGAGCACTAAACTCAATTCAGAGTAGAAGCACAAGTTCTTTGTTTTCTGAGAAAGAAAAGGGTGATGTCCTTATGAGAACAGCAGGGCTGAGGGGTAGCTGAGGAGGGTGAGGAGCAATTTGTGTTTGCGCCTCGGGACAGCTCCTCCAGCATCACAGCAGACTCTTAATTGCTCTCTTTTTTGAGAGCCTACAAATCACACTTCTGTTTCCAGAAAAAAACAGCACCTGAATGCAGTTCCTCAAATAACGAGGGACCAAGAGGGTGAATGAAAGGAGTACCACTGTATAGCTGCTCAGCTCCACCACCTCCTGCCTCCCTGCCGTGGGAACATACTATCGCTAGCATCCACCAGATCTCCACAAACATAACTCCTGCTCAGAAGAAAGAGGAGGGCTAAACGGAGAGGGGAGGGCAAGCACCACCAGGCTCCTGCTCAAGCACAGGTCCTGCCTGCCTACCATCCGGCTGCACAGAACCTACAGCTGAAGTGACAGATTGACCTCAAGAAAAGCTTTGTTTCGCAGTCTACTCTGCTGTTAAAGATAGGGGAAAAAAGTCCACAGGGACAAACTTAGAAAGCAGAATGGCACACTTATTGAAGTAAACAGGGCAACTCATCTAAGGTGTACATTTGTCCACAGTCCAGAAATGTGGAGAAAGTCTGTTAAAACTAAGAGGAAAGAAGAAAACTGTGACTGACATTTTAATAAGTAAAAAAAAAAAAAAAAAAAGTCATTCATTATTTCCAGACTTCTATATTCCCTGTGGAATGATGCATATGTCTTACTATCTCATTTTCAAATGCAGCCAGACCCCATTTTGATTTTGAAGAAATGACTGCAGAAAGGTAAGTTGAAAATATTTCCTTTTCCCCCCTTTAAAGGAGCCAACAAACCAGGGAAAACTAATAACATTAAATTAAATTAGTAGAGGAACACTTTAATATTTTCTGCCTTTTGTTAGAAGTATTATAGTAGCAGGTTTAACAAACCACAACTTGTATCAGTTCATTTGTATCAGTCTTGCATTGGCAATTGTAACAAAACCCTTCACATACAAGTTATAATCAAAATAAACAAAGTATTGAACTCACATGGAATCCACACACAGAGTTCCCATTTTTGCATACTAAAAAATGAAAGATCCCCAAAACGCAGAAGGCCATCAAGAAAAGGTTAAAGAGAAAATTGTACATGTAAAAGAGGGGAGGAGAAACAAGAGAAGAGCAAAACCTTCCACAGCAAAAAAAGTTTAATTAAATAACTACGAATGTAATTACATACATGGAACAGAGCTACATAAAAAAACGTGGGTAACTATTGAAACACAATGCCGGGCAAGAAGAGTTTTTGCTAAGGATTTTCAAGCATGAATGCTGCAGATCATGTGTAAAAACACACAATAATAAATAACCTTAAATAACAGCATGCCTGACTGTATTTTCCTAGCGAAGAGAGACTGCAGAAACAAGCAAGGATACAACAGAGTCATGATCCTTAGAGACAAAACAGGTCAGAACAAATTGACCACGTCCCCAAGCCCTTAACAGCACGTACCTCCCGGGAGGTATTCAGCAAAGACGATGTGACATTTCTGATGCCCTCAAACCTTTTCTACAGCTTTTACTACAAAAGTTTTCCTTAATATATGGCTCGTGTAGTTACAGAGAATGATCAGAGCTGTTTAGAAAGGTTTGGACTAGACAGCCTAAGGAATTACTATTGCTAACAGTGGAAAAGAATGTGCGAGTGTATGCCTATGTAGATAGATATTAAATAAATTATTGAAGTAAACAGAGATATTAAATAAACGCAGCACTTTTTTGGAATAAGTCTTTGTTTGCAAATCAACACCATAATTAGCAGCACAGATTATCACGATTATTAATTTGTACTCCCTCTACTAGTTAATTCACCCTACAACGATAAAAATAGTAATAGTCCATAAAAAGTCTCCAGATGGCTGTGTTGCAACTCAGCAACACAACAAATCTGAAACCAAATTACATTAAATAAAAGCCCTATACCCTGCCAGTGCCTTACACATCAGTTTGGAAACAGCTGTTTCTTCACGTTCCCTTAGTTTGTTAAAACGTCAGGGTGGAAGTAGAAAGATCTTGCAGTTCAGAAAGATGTTCCTTCTCATCCTAGCTTGTTTTTCATGTGCCTGCTTCACAGAAATCTCACTTCCCTAAGATTCAGAAATACAATTAAACATTCTGAACCTTTGTAACGCAAGCTGTTAATTGAATTTTAAATTGAAACTGGTTTTTTTTTTTTGCCCATACAAAATGCCATCAGCAAGCCAAACTGTAAAGAAATCAAGAATCATGGAACAACTTGGGCTGGAAGGACCTTTGGCTGGCTGTCCAGCCCAACAGCGGGACTAGCTCCAGGGTTATGTCAGGTTGCTCAAGGCTTTGTCCAGTTGACTTCTGAATATTTCCACAGCTGGCAAGCCCACAGACTCTCTGAGCAAGCCACTCATGGTGAAAAACTTTTCACGACATGTAAAATTTCTGTTACATCCCAGTCAAGCAGAATTCAAAGACTGAGGATAAGCAAAGGCTGAACTCATAACAACCAAAAAAAAAGTTTGTCATAATAAATAAACAATAAACAATAAGTGATAAATAATAAAAATGATACTTATGTACTTACAAGTATAATATTACAGTATTGCAAGGTATAATACCTATAGGATTCTGCATTTCATCTGAAGCTGACACACTTTGTTATAAAGATTCGTATGACATACAGTGGATCCTTTGACTCATTTTACTTCATGAAGCACAAATGTCATTCCTATAGCCAGAGGTTTTTGATCACCTATCCTGCAGAAATGGTTAAGTACTAATTTTGAATGTCAGCTTCTGACAAAGAAACATTTAAACTGCCCTTAACTGAGTGAGCTGTAGTAAACGTAAATGTATTAGCACAATTACTCTCAAACAGTAAAAATGGAAGCCACGGCATATTTCCTTTACCTTGCTCAGTGCCCTTTTTTTATAACAGGCTTCAGTCTTGTAGACGAGCAAGACAAACTCCTATTGTTACCTGCAGATTACAGACGTAAGCGCTTCACGGTTCTCCCAACTGCTGGCTTCAGGAGTGACTCTGACCGCCGCTTCAAAAAAAGCATGCCGAGAGCCAGAGAGGTGGGACCCAGAGAAAGAGCGCTACTGCCCCCTCATGAGCCAGCGCACGAAGCTCGGCAGCAGCATTTCGCTGTTGGTCTTACATCGAGAAATGAAAGCTATCATATTTATGATTTAAACAAAAAAAAAAAAAAGGAGAGAGTTCAGTTACAAACAAAGATAATTAATCATTACGAACCAATACTCTGAACACACGCCAAATTTCTGTGCAAAAGCCTGAGTTAGACATAACTGCGGAGAAAAAAAAAAAATCCTCGGAAGCGTCTAGCTTCGTGTTTAATGCACAGAGGGATCAAGATGGCGCAAAACGCTCCACAAAAATTAATTATGCTCCAACACTTCTGTCAGCATGTAGGCAGGTATTAGCCTATTTTAAACCTATTCTGCAGTGGGATGTTAGCATTTAGTTACAAAACAACTGTAGCTATCTTCACACCAAGCCAGATACTTAAACTTTAGAGAACACTAAAGGCATCTTTCGCTTGTTCTACTGTTCTACTAAATGCCAGTTTTGGAGCTGTCATTCTAGGCTTGTAATTATTGAAAAAGAATCCAGATATCTGTATCTAATTATACCAGTAAAAAGAAATAGAGAGGAATCAATTAAAAATAATCTACTTTCTGAATTCTGTTGGGAAGGAAACACGTGGTTGAAGTAAAATAAAAAAAAAAAAAAAAAAGCAGTCAGCAGCCCATAATGGAAACAGCTTTTCCATCTTCCCATCCATCTTCCCAAGCTACTAATCTGCATGACTATATCATTACATGCACTACATGGACAGTTTTATCAAAACATTCTGCTTCGGACGTCTGTGGCCTCGGAGCTTTATTCGGTTTATCGCTGGTTCCACACATACCGCTAATGAACAAGCCACAGATAAGAATTTTATCTTAAGTTTTTGTTCATTTGTTTTACAGCTAGAAAACCAAAGCAAAGGAAATAGCATCTTGTTCCACAGTAGATATTGGAGTCTGGATTAGAACTAATAATATTAAATAAAATTAAATCCTAATTTAATATTTTGTAAGACTATCACAAACAGCTCACTCTGAAGAAAATAACGTGTGCAAAGCTATCTTTATATATGAGAATATATCTTTATATATAAGAACTGATGACCAGAATCATAACATAGCTAGATAACCAAAACGTGGACAACCAAACACAGAGAGTTATGCACTTAAATATCTTGTTGCACAGTTCTACAAAACAATTTAGAACAAGAAACATCTGGCAGAATCTACTGAGGAAATTTAAATGTGAATTTAAATATGGTTAGGACACAGACTTAACATTCTTCTCTTACAAAAAGCGCTAACGGGATCTTCACATTTATCCAGGAAACAACACACAGAGCCACAGGTTCAGTGCCCAGACAGAGGACTGGTACCCACGTCCCATTATTGCCTGCATTCTACCAAGGGATTGTCTGTCCAGGTAATACCACACTTTGCTTTAACTTGGCTTAAATACAAACGTTGACTGCACTGAAAGGTAACACAGCTGTACACATAGGGTTCTACTGTCTTCCTTACATGATTCCACTACAATTATTCTGCACAAAATTCTACTAATTTCATCTTGCTTTCAAATCAAGTTGGGCAATTCACTCAAAACAAACTGCACGCAAGGAAAATCAGGAGATTTTTCTGTTTGTAAAGTGTCATATTTTTCTTATGTTTCCTCATAGTTACTTTGTCACAGATTGTCATAGATTTGAGCCTGTATGCTGTGCTTCTTAATTCAACTAGCATATAAAATATTGTGGGGTTCCTGTATTGTGTTTCAGAATATATATTCAGAAATATAACTTGCAATGAACTGCTGAAAAAAATAACTCTATTGCAGTCCTGGTGTGAAGCACAAACATAAGCTCTATATTCCCTTATTCGACTACAAATCAGAAATTCCACTCACATTAGCGCAATTACTGTGATTTAAATGCAATGTGACAGCAGAATTGAGTTTCAAATCAGTTTTTTTCTTCAAATCTTTCACATTGACTTTTTCATTGATAAACATGAGAGACACCACAGAGTTTTAGACTTTCCAATTTCCATTTGCAAGATAAGGTGAACAGCCATTTATGTGTCAAATTTAAAACATGCTAACTAACACAAGATATAGCTTATATGAATGAAGAACTTCAAAGCAGTGTTTGACACTGAAACACCACCAGTCACTGAAATCCTTGAATATAGGACTGTACCTCAAAATCTCCGAACTATTGGCTTCCATGGCCTTGTATAGCCTCTTTCATATACATACGTGCGTGCGTGTGTGTGTGTGTGTGTGTGTGCGCGCGCGCACACACACACACATCATCAGCACAGAAGGGTTTCAAGTGATGAATAAATAACATAAGTACACACACTGTAGAAATCAGTGAGGAGCTAGTCATTAAATGTGTAAGAAGTACCAACCACAAGATGTGTGCTATAAAGATATCTTATAGACATAAAATAACCCCATTTCCATGACATCTCTCCATCACCTCACTGCCCAAAGAGCTCACAACACAGCTCACAACCTCCAACCAACTTAACGCGTATGCTAGTACATCAGTACTTCACAATTTCAATTGCCTAATTGTTTTCTGTAAAGTAGAAATATGAAAAAAACAGTGAAATATTAGTGACAGAGATTTTCAACTGCTGTCTCAAAACTTCAAATAAGGCCATGACCACAATTCATTCTTACTCAGTCAGGCATGCGTTTCATACCTTTGAATCTTCATTGCTCACTCCCAGCTCTAGCACAGCTCGAGGATATTTTAGTTTTGCGTGCGTGGACTCGGCCATTTGAAGATTAAGCTGCCATCCAATTGTTTCAAGCTACAAAACACAAGTTCAGATTATAATCAGATGCTGCAGAAGCTCTGGGGAGATCAACTTTCAATATCTGTGAACAGTTTGTGTCAGTCAGCATGTCTTCAGGCTCTACATAAATTAAGCATTTTTATACCATGGACATTGTGCAAATTCTCCTGGACTCCCAGACAGATTTGCTTCTACCTCCGCCCAAATTTAAACGTTCAAATTGCCTGTGACCATCCAAAATACAGTGACTTAAAATGCTTCAGATTTGCGGGAATCAATCCATAGAACAAAACTAAAGATCCAATGTAAGGTGGGTTTCCCATCTATGCAAAAGAGGATGGGCAAAATTTGGGGCTTCCACTTCTATTTCATGTGCCTTCTAGGAAAAAGTTTAATGAATGGTAAACTAGCTAAAAATGGTTATTTCTTCATCAGCAGACCTACTCATGTGTGTTCTAGCATATGCGGATGTTAGTGACAAAAGTAATTCTGTGCTGCTTTTTAAATTTTTACTACTGAAAAGCCAAAAATCAGCTGAGCATGTAAGCAATAGAATTTGCTCATTTTCAATAAAAACAACACAAAAAAACACATTTCCAATCACTTTTTAATCATGAATCTAAAATGATATTCAAACATTATCAAGCTATGTCTCACGCGTGAGGGAAGTATGTAAGACCAGAACTACAAGTCTTTCAGGAATTAACCTACCTAGCTTTCTTGAATAAAGAACAGGAGAAATCTAAAGTCTTACCATGTAGCAAGTTAATTTGCACACAAAATTTTAATTTAATGCTCACTCTCTGTTAGTAAATATTGTAGCTGAATTGGTAAAATGAAAGTGTGCCACATATCAGTTAATACCTCTTACAGTCCAACAATTCAGTTAAAAAAAAAAATCATCAATAGCACAAAGTCACCCCAGAGACGCTAGGCTGTGAAGGGAACAACAGAGCAGCCGACACATAGCCGGTTTCCTACAGGGACAGTGATCCCCAGATGAGGGACTGGATCGTGGTAAATATCTTACATGGGCACAGCTCAAAGACAGAGCTTACAAAATACATTACAACTATACCATTTATATACAACTGTACTATTTATATGTGATATCTTGCATACGCTTTGTGGATTGCATACATAATACACCAGTTATGCAATAAACATTGTAAGTTATGTGATCAAGTATACCAACAGGAAAAGTAGGTGTCGTGATCTATTAGCTACCAAGATGCTTCGAGAACTTAGCCAAATGCCGACATGGGTAACAGAAAGACGTAGAGCACTCTCGGACTGACTTGGCATATAGCTATATAAACAAGACAGCGTGAAGACATTTAGCATGTCAACCTGCAGTCTGTCAGCTGCACTGCAACAAACACCACTATCTGGGCTTCATTCTGTGGTAAAAATAGGGTAGTTTACACACCAATTAAATCCAGGAAAAGCATACTTACAACAGCTACTTACTTACTTACTGCAACTACTACTTACTACAGCTAACGCTGTGAACATAGTCTAGTCTTAATTTTGTGGTGGGCATATCTCTAAGAACAGTGTACACACAGACTAAAGCTGCTTTAGAAGACAAATATTATACATCCTAAAAGCAGATTAATTTTTGGTCAGTTATCCGTTCTGATTTCTTCCAAGCTGACTACATGCTGGTTGATGAAAATAACAGGGCACTCCCCACCTCACCCCACCCTGAAGTATCGCACAAGCCAAAAGAGCGGTCACTTCTGTGAAAGCGTTACTGAGTTAATCACACTAAGCACGGACGAGCCTGCAAAGCCCCTCTTCTGGCCAGTATCCACATGATCTGGAATCTTTCTAGGACCACCAGTAAATTAGGCCAGAATGAGACAGCCTGGAAAACATTTGTCTCCCCACAAACGTCAACAAAACTAACTCAAGAAATCAAAAAGAATACATTTATTTCTCTGGTCCACATAGCGACAGAGATCTTGGGACCTTGACTTACTCTAGCTTTCAAAGTGCAAGCGTAAGGAGGTCAGGTCAGTGTGGTTCAAGAACCCTACCAAAATCAGTAACAGTCAAGAGAGAAAGATCCAAATGATGGATAACAGACTGGTGCTGGGAGCAGTCCAAAGCAGGCAACAAAAGAAAGTCCTAGCTATTTTGATGAAACGCTGCACCCATCTAACCACTAAGGCCAAACCTGGAGATCATGAATTTGATGGCTCTTTGTACTGCAGTCACTGGGGTTCCAGCTGAGCGCTCCTCAATTTTGAAAGGACTTTTTTAAATCAGTGCCTTAAACACTTCATTGTACTAGTATGGAAACCAAGGCTTAGAGAGGCTAGCAGCTTATCCAGGATTATAAAATAATGCCAGCAGAGATGAGAACAATCTCCTAGGAAGACTGACTTTCAAGACTTTGCTCTAGCTGTTAAACAGTGCATTGTGCATAACACGGAAAACAAACCATCAAAAGAGAGAAGATTCAAATTTATGACTTCTATTTCACTTTTAACTCACATCTATCCAGCAATATTGTAGAGGGCTCAGAACAAACAATGTATGCGGCAGCACAGTGGTCTACGTTCATAACTGAACAGCAGCCCTAACTCTTTTTTTTTTTAATACTGCTTTACCTTAAAATGACTTTGTTTTTCTATATGATTAATGTGTCTTTTCTGTTTTAAATAAAGCTGCATGAGAACAAGTTTTGATTAACGAATAGTGTGCTGCCTGAGGCTTCAAAACGTCTGCCTATTTCTTTTCGTGAAAGCAAAGTAGAACATATGTTTGGCCACAGTCATGTTTACTTAGAAGACATTCAGCATTCTGAAATATCAATTAACCTTTTGAGAGCAGAGACTGTTTCTGCCCAGTGTTTTCGTCAAGGCACTGCACTTGATAGCCATGAAGTGGTACGTATTTTTGGGCTAAGTTTTTCAGAAGATACAAGGAGCGTTAAATTATTAACAGTTAAAGGATTGTTAAATTATTTCCACTTCTGATATAATACCAGTCATAGAAAACAAAACCTTTTTACGGTGCCAGAACCTGTGATAACATTCATGCTTACATGAAAAGCATTTACTGGGGGGAAAACAGTCTTTCTCTAGAACTAGCATGAAAATAAAGTCATATTTTTAGTTACTGTACACCTTTAGCTTCTTTTTACAATTTCTTATCAGCAGTTTAGAAATGTGCAAGAAATATTAAGGAAAGCCACCTTGTCACTGCAATGATAAGTACAGTTGAAAACATACTATTTAGCTCTGCAACTTCTCACCGGTATCTCTGGCACTTATTTAACCCTAGAGTTATGTTAAAAAAAAAAAAAAGGGGGGGGGGGGGGGGGGCCGGGGGAAGCAAGCTGGAAAACAAGGACAGGAAAAAATGCAGATATTACATAAAACCTAAAACCAATAGTAAGTAGGAATGAAAATCCTTCAGATCTGTTCCATGAACACTACAGCAAATGATCCAGGAAAACTAAGACGGGGGCAAGCTTTACCCCTGTAATCCTCAATTCTCTTGCCTACTGTCCTCTTCATACTTTCCATACTAAACAGCAGAGCACAGTATTTTACACATTAGGACAAGCACATCATCAGCAATCTAACAAAGCTATGGTAAAACGTTTGTGTGAAAGCCACCCTCTGCGGAAAGGCTGCACAGGGCCCATGCACACTTAAGTGTCGAGTGCTCTTTCACAGCTTATCTGATAGGAACTCCATGCAAGGTCTCCAACCAAGAGAGGACTTCACGTAGCCCACAGAACACCACCCACAACATTCACTATTTCTCTCACCACTTAACATCCTTTGTGTTGTACATACTATTATCTTAACCCTATGGGAATCAGTCCATTGGAATCCATTAGAAAGAAAGGACCGCAGCTTTGAGAGTGAGGGAAGATCAGAGGTCCAGGAGAGAGACACTGCGGGGCTGCAACTTGAGGACACAGAATAGAACCGAAGTCCCCGAGAAACTGACATTGAAAAAAGAAAAAAAAAAAAAAAAAAGCTGGTTACAAGCTTAACTTGGGGAAAGAAAGCAAGTGGGAACACTGAGAAGACAGAAAACTGGAAGTAGAAGCAAAATTTCAGAGAAGACAAACACCTACAATGTCTCCCCCAATACTGTCAACTTCAGCCAACCAAAACTTCTGGAGCAGGGCCCAATATTTTTAAGGCAGGAGAGTAAAAGGGGTTTTTTAGTGCTCAGTAGGTGCTGGAGGAGGGCAAGAGGGGATACTTATCAAATTTCGGTCTTTGGTGAGATACACTGAGATGACGTTTCATTTCAGAGCCAAGAGGACTAGAAGCTTGTTTTTACTTTTTAATGGAAAACTGAAAGTTTCATGTAAATTATCTGCTTCCAGAAGGTCTTCAAATATCATAATGAATCATTGGAGCATCTTTCCTACGAAGAAAGGCTGCAAGAGCTGGGCCTGTTCAGCCTGGAGAAGAGAAGACTGAGAGGGGATCTCATCAACGTGTACAAGTATCTGAAGGGGGAGTGTCAAGAGGATGAGGCCAATCTCTTCTCCGTGGTGCCCAGCAACAGGACAAGAGGCAATGGGCAGAAACTGAACCACAGGCAGTTCCACCTAAACCTGAGAAACAACTTCTTCACTGTGAGGGTGACAGAGCATTGGAACAGGTTGCCCAGAGAGGTAGTGGAGTCTCCTTCCCTGGAGACATTCAAAACCCGTCTGGATGTGATCCTGGGCTCTAGAGGACCCTGCTTGAGCAGGGAGGTTGGACTAGATGATCTCCAGAGGTCCCTTCCAACCTAAACAATTCTGTGATTCTGTGATTAGAGGAAATACAGAAAATCAGTACTACTTCCGTCAAAACTCACCGATACGGCACAAAGAGCCTACTACTTAGTGTAATTAGTGCAAGTGCAAACTATTTTCTCCACGGATAATCCATGATTTGGCATCTATTTGTCCAGCAAAAAGTGCTAAAAAACTTGATCTCGGGGAAAACTGGAGTCACGATAAATGAAGCACTGAACCAGTAAGAATTATTGTATGGACACATTGCTTGAATATATAAAAATCAACAGATCAGAGCTTTTACAACACCAGAGATTCAGACAGTTATGGAACAGCCAAACACTTTATATCTCAAATTTAACACATTATGAAGCTGTAGTTATTTCACTCAGATTCCTGAGCTCCATTCCCTTGACAAGACTTGCTGCTTTCAGAACAGATAGCTTTCCCAAAATAGAATTAAATAATATGTATTTCATTTCTGCACCTACAACCATTTTAGAATATGATGGTTTTTAGTTAATTCAAGACTAAAAGCATGCTGATGTGATCCAGGACACATGCGCAAATGCAGTTAATCAGCGTTATAGACTTAACACGATTCAACAAGTAGCTATAGATAAACCAGCTACAGGAAAGATTATGAAGATCTTGGCATACCCATTATTAGAATTCTAGATTAAAGGATAACTGCATACATTCCTACAGCAAGAGATAAAGTGCTCATTACCATTTAGCAGAGAACAAGAAAAAAGTTTCTTAAAATTAGAATTTCATCTTAAAGTGAGAAAAACAGATTTCTGGACTGAATACTTGTTAACAAGTTTGATGGGGTGGGGAATGTTCTGTAATTTTATGTTTATGAGGGGAAAAAAAGCTTAAGAAAGTCCACCATGGGCAAGGAACACTTAACGCATGCAAACATCCCATTTTATGAAGCTTACTACTACTACTAATGTTTTCAATATTGCCAAAGGGCTCCCTACGCTACACTTGGTAATATTTGAAAGCCAAACATATCATAGGCTCATTTTTTAATAATTTTGATGATATTTGAAAGATCCATTTTGAGCATCATTACCAACTGCTGCGCGAGAGGGAGTTTTTCATTGTCAATTGGCTGCGTTTTGGCTTATCTGTTTTTCTTTTTTAATGAACAAAAAAACCCCCAACATATTCCTTTTTAGGAAGGAAAAGGTTTTCATTACCCTGAATTTACTAAGGAACTGCTGAAGCTTTTACCAAGTGGTAGAGCTTGATTAGAAATTTAAAGCAAACTGAGCATGTGGCCTACAGTCAGAATTAAAAGCCAATAAGAGCATCCTTTAGAGTAACTAGATCATGCCGTTGTGAATATTGAGAAGAAAAACGTGTACTAAGAAAATTATGGTATATGATATTAAATCTTATTGATCTGATTGAGTTTATAATGAGTTTATCAATTCAGTCAAATTGGCCTCTAGTAAGATGATTGCTAATTTGAGCACAACTGAAAATAAATCTTAATATCCCTTATAAAAATTCAGATCTTGGCACAGAGCTGAGACTACTTCTAGCAGTACCACTACTTCTGGTACTAGCGATGCTAGAGGACGTGATTAACATGAACACTCTTTTTCTTGGTTTCAGGCAGGTTCTTATGGCACAAAATGCTGTTATGGAGAACTAACATCCCAGGCTCCTTAACTATCAACTCAAAGAGCCATTTTAAGGTAATTTACTTGCACCTCTAACTACTTCCCTTCACAGACAGGCTGATTAATTTGAAGACATGCTTATGCAGTGCAGTTGACTTCATTTTTGTGAGCTTTCTAATAACTATACAATAGAAACAGAATGCCAAAGAGAACTTCTTTGCTGACTTATTCTTTACAGGTGTCACAAAAGATATCAGTCAACTACGGAAAAGATAGAAGCCCAGCAAAGTATTCAGGAAGACAAACTAAGAAGGTTGCATTAAGACAGAAATTAGTTTCAAGCTCCACTGGCATATAGGCCTACCTCTTCAATTTTATAAAACTTTAATCCTTATTATGAGAAGACTTTCAGTTCAAAATGAACCAACATTTGTGACAACTTAAATGTCATTGCACATGAGATTATGCTTTTCATAGCCCAAGAAAAAACCTCGGCTTGTTTTTATAGTTTTTCCTGTAAGAAAATAAAATCACATGCATGTGCAATGGCACTATTATAGCATTATCCAGGGTTATATTCTCATCTATTTCTACCAAATAGGGAATGACTTTATCAGCATATTACAGAAACGTTACCAGTTTACTTACAAGCGCTCTTGTAAGTGAGCCCAACTTCGCTACATCAACGCTGGAACGCCCACGCAGTTAAAAGGCTACTTGAATTCACAATCTAAAGTAAATATTCATAATTTAGGATTCCAAATTCTAAACCTCTACTGTTAGAAAGTTAAGAATAATTAACTCCATAGGAAGGCATATAAGAGTACAGCTTGATTTACATATTAAAAGAGAGTACTTTGGAGAAAAAACCACCCACACTTCAGAAAGCAGATTTGTGATAGCTGGAGAAATAAGATCCAAGAACTACCTTCTAACAGTACCAGCAGAGGCAAAATATACTAGATATTTTAAAGGTGGAGCCTGAGAACTTTAGAGCGTGCACTACATGATGTGGCTGCTTGCAGTAATAGGGGAGTTGAACAACTCATGTCTCTTCCCACAGGCACTTTAGAAATGAAACTATTCTGTTCTCAAAGGCAACAATTACAGATGAAAAAAAAAACTATTTAAATCATGTATTAACAAATGAAATCAGAATCTTTTGTCTTAACCTAGAAACTAATTCATTCATTTTAGCTATTTTTCCCCCTCTAATTTCAGAGGAATAGTCCAACGTTAAAGGTGAAAACATTCCCTAGAATCAGAAATAGCTGTTTATATAATTTAAGATAGCTGTAGTATTGCTGTCACTGAAGCTGTTATGAACAGTGAAGTGAGAGATAATGGGATATGAAAGACGTCTTAAGCAAATCCCTTTCTCGTATGATTATAATAGCACATATCACACTGACACTAAACATTTAAGAATGTTTTTCAACTAACAAAATACTTTGAGGAAATAAATCATCCGTAACAGAACAAATTTTCAAGCGCAAATTTTCTCCACTTACGAGACACTTATTTTAGCTGTTCAAATAACCTTTATGAATACAAGAACAGAGTACGACTCTTTTTGTTCACTCTAATTTTTGAAAGGGTGACTCCCACAGTTCCCTCCACTGAAGGTCAAGCATTCCCCATTTCATTGCAGGAAAAGAAAATCAACTAGAATTCTGGTATATTGAAGTTTGAGGGTTCTTCCCCTTGTCTTTCAACAGATCAAACTAGCCAAAGTGTATATTAAAGAGTAGCTGCAAACATACATACCTTTCAACGCACCCTTCACCTACAGAGAATATTGTAATGCTTATATTGCTTCCATATGTACATGGACGCATTAACTACCAGCTTGGCATGGGGGCATTACATGTTAACACTGGTCTACAATGCACTACTCTGAGACCTGAGACCTGTGCAATCACACCAAGATAAAACTAGAATACAGCACCAAACCAGTTCTCTTAAGCCTGTTCTGTAAAACGTGCAGCCTAAGATCCGGCTCTCCATCAGCCCACTCTGTACCGGAGAACCAAAAGTCATGATAGAGTCATTTTTTGGTGAACACGATAACGATACCTGAAGACAGTTTACAGAAGAGGCCAAGAAAAGGATGAGAAAATATGTCTGACAGTGAACTTCTCAAAGAGCTCTCCTAGTTAGTTTAACAAAAGGAGGTTAGTGCAGAGGTTAGTGCACCACCAGTTCTCTTTGGCATTCTGTTTCTATTGCATAGTTATTAGAAAGCTCACAAAAATGAAGCCAAAAGCGTGCTCAATATAGCAAACAAACACCAAAACAGAAAAAGGTGCCCATTTTTAAGAGGAAGGCAGCTAGGTACTGGAACAATTTGCCAATCATTGCAGGCAGAGTCTTTGTCGCTGAACATTTTTTGTGGTCAGGAAGAGATTGCTTCCTGTAAGATAAGCCCTAGATCAAACAAGAGTTAGTTTACTTTCCTACTGATGTGACTCTCTAGCACTGGCGGTGGGGGAGATGACTGGCATAGACACATTAATGCCTACTCCTAATTATTGCTACTGACTTGTATTAAGGTGGCATGAACGTCTCTGAAGGAAACTCCAGTAACATACCTGGATGTTGCAGCTTTTTTAAGCAGACCTCACTGTAACAACTACTCCATGGAAATGGAAGTCTGCAGAGAAACAGCTGGCTTTTCACAGAACGTAAATATTCCTTGGAAAGGGTATAATTTCATCCTTCCAACTGAATACTGCATTTTTAAAAGGCATTTTTAAGTTTCAATCTCTCTACTGAGAACTCTAAACAACCAATCTTGATGTTTAGTTTTCCAATTAATCACTACCTGCTTGAAAGGCAGATGATCAAATATTAAAAAGTATATTCCTAAAGAAAACAATAACAAAAAACCATCAAGGAGGGCAATGATGGTGATTATGTTTTCTCTGTCCTTCAGTGTTCTAGCAGGCAACAGCAATTACACATGATAGTTACTGGATTATTCTTCAAACTCAAAAATATTCCAGTTTATTTACTAGCTAAGCAAAAGTGTCATTTGTCTGTCCCCACTACTACAACCTGTGTCACCTAATTTCTTTAGCGGAATGACCTATGATCTATTGTTTACAGGACAGTTCTTCAGAAATCTACACGAGGCCATACGGTGGCACGCAGACAAGAACCAAATTCTAATGTTTTATTGCATCTGGAGGAAAGATTCTATAACTGGGTAAACTCTTAGCAGAAATTAAACTGAAGTCAATTATTTTGACTTATACAAGAAGCAGGGACAGAAGGAAAAATAAAATTGAAGTCTTAGAACTGAGGGAGAGGGAATTATGAGGGCATTTTAGAAAACGGACAGAGTTTTAAAGTATATATAGCAATTTCAGTATTTCATGTACCAAAGACACCTAAATCATCTTGGAAACTCATGTTACTTACTATTATTTTCCAAGATACTTAAGTGATGACCTGCTCAGAGGTGGCCAGCTTCTATATAATGTACTACTAAGAATAAGCAATACTTGGAACTCAAGTATGATTAACTAATGCCCACTCACAGAGATAATTACTGTCAAATATGCATACCAGTTTGCAAAGTTTCTGACTGTAGTCCTCTATTGCATTTTGAATAGCAAAGAAAAAACCCTGAGGTATACAATATTTTTTGAATTTGTCCTCCTACTGTACGAACACATTCAGGTCAACCACACTCCAGTGAATCTATCACTGCAGAAGTACCTTGACAAACTGACCTTTCTCACTGGTCTGCAGGAAAAGCCCAGCCATTTCTAATATACCCCAGTGCCCTTCTATTCTTTTTGTATTTGGGGTAGCTGCATATTATGTAAAACATAAACTACATACACAGTAACTATACAGAAAAGTGACCAAGTCTACAAGGGTGCTGTATAACAGGGCTCACTAATTTTGTTTCTCCTTATAATTTGGAGTCAGAGGTTCAACAATCTAAACATTGCTCTCAAAACAAGTTCACCCAGTTCATCCAGCACCTTGTACTTAATGTTTTCAGTTGCATTAATCACTGCTGCCTCTCTCCCTAGCTACTTGCCTTGCAGCCAAACTGTAGCTTTTCCAGTAGAATCCATCTCCCTTGACTGCTCACCACCTTCGTCCCAACCGTCTGACCTGCACTACTGGCCTCACTACCCAGCAAACTCCAGTCCTCAGTAAATCCCACTCATATTCAACCTTCAGGTTTCAGTCTCACTCCATCTGGGCCCATTAAGGCATTATTGAGAGGAACAGATAGCAGACAGGGTGCCTGCTTTTAGTTCATATATTTGAACCTGGCAACAAATTTCCAATACTTGAGCTACAATTCTGCTCAATCCTAGGTAGAATCCTTGGAGATTGCAACTATCTTCATTCTTACAAAGGCTACGCCGATTTCACAGAAAATGAAACTTAAGGCATAGCAATTTTCAGCCCCAAACCTTAAAGTATAGCAAGGTTATAACAATTAAATTCAGGTCTTTAATAGAAAAATAGAAAAATATTTAATAGGCAGCACTGCTAGCACCAGTGAATTTGAAGAACAGACTTCTCCAGAAAAAGCACTGATAAACAGGCTCAAACCTGAACACCATTTACAAACCTGGATGAAAAGCAAAAAACCTCAAAGGAACTAGAAAGTAGCCTTTCAGAGTGCGTTTTTGTATAAATGAGGAATACAGCAACTAAACAAAAAAGAACCAATGTACAGGATGAGAAATTAGAGGAAAGAGAAAGATTAAGTTTGTGGCTAAAGAAGGCTACTAAACAAATGGAAACCAAGCCATGATAAAACAGAAGGGTGAATAACTTCTTAAATATGTGTTACACAAATGTTTGGCAACGATCCATCAGACAGAACAAAGAAAAGACTCACCGGATGGGTCTTATCTCTCTAGTCACAATACCAAATGGCAATGTCAAATGTGATTCTGCCTTAATCTCTCACTTCGCAGGGACTGCAAAAACACCAGCACAGAAAAGACAAAAGCAACAGTATCTTTTCCAACTGAATAACAGACAAAATTATTAATCACTGAAGTAGAACCACACATCGACTTTCCCTAGTTGGTAGGAAAAAGTCCCAGTGGTAGCTGTAACATAAGGGCAAGCAAAGGAACGGACTGAGTCAGGCAGATGGACAGTGGATTTATGAAATTCTGGGAAGGAAAAACAAAAACAAAAAAGCAACAACAAAAACATATACATCATATAGAACACAATTCCCAATAAAAACACTTCTAAAAGTTTCAAAATCAAAGACAGATTACTCATGGGGCTTTGTATCTTAGCCTTGAAGGAAGTCGTTTTAAGAGCAACAGACAGAAGAGCGGTTGGGCCAAAGACCCGGTCAAGCAGATGGACAAGCAAGTGAGACAGAGGGGCTGGAAAGAGCCACGGGGCACACCTCAGGTTTGCTCTGCTCATCTTCGATCCCTCGACACAACTTTCCCTAACAACATAGCGACACTAAGAGGCAAAAAACAAACCAAAACGAACAGCAGAAAGTGTTTAAACTTTGTACACGGCGAGCTTCAGCTTATAATTAATTCTAGGAGAAGCAAGCAAAGCCAGCCAAGAATCCAGTACCGCAGTCATTGCTCAGAGAGGATTTGACTGCTAAGACTTTACCATTTTAAAAACAGAAATACAGACCGAGGCTCAATTCTAAAAGGAAAATTTGCACAAATTTATATATATAACGTCATCTGATTGGGTGAAGACAGAAAATTAACTGGATTCTTCATCCAGGATTGGGTCTCTCTTAGTGGATCGCTAGTATTAATTGTTTGATTTGCTGTTTTTGTCTGCAAGTATAAAGTTATATTACTCTTTAGCAGGCCTCAGCTAGCATGTATGCCAGGTAAAGTGACAGTTTTCAGACTGTTGAACTCAATACCTATAGCAAGAAAACCCATTTTTTACATCTTTGAATTTAAAAAAAAGAAATAGCAACGCAGCAAAAAGTGCCAGTGCACTTCAAAAGGGAAGAAACAAAAGAAACATGACCTGGTTTTGGTACAAAAATCTAGTGCTAAACTTCAAAAGATGTTTCCCTAATTTTAGTTGCTGGGATTTTTCATCTTTGCAAGTATTTTAAATGATAAGCAGCTAGCTTGATAGCAAAGAGAAAGGGAATGAATATATGACAAACATCAGAACCAACATTCAAGTTTCCAGTACTCTAATATATTTAGAGATTCACTTTGTGTTAAAGTACTGTTTTACTCAAGCTCTATCTGAGAAACTTGTGGACATAGAGTGGCAGGTAAAATAGAGTGAGAATACGCGCAAGCCTATGAGCACTTACACTGAAAAGATTTCTGATAATTCTTCGGCTCTTTTATCAAGTAGAAAAACACAAAGCAGAAAAACACATAGCAAGCTCCAACAGTTGGAAGAAGGAGTTAAACATTTTTGCCTCATTTCTAATTAAAAATTGCCTATTAACTACAAAAAATACCCTAGAAATTATCAGTCATTTCAAGCCTTGAAACGACAACTGGGCCCCCCTTTCAAAAGCTGTTTTACTCATTAAAGAAAAATTATGGTTTGTATTACACAGGAAGTTAAACAAGACAAGCACTGGACTCCTTTCAAACCTTAAATTCTGCTGTTTTGCCTGCAGGAACAAAATAAAGGTTTCAGTTGTTTTTAAACATTTTTGAAGTATAACTTCTTTTAACCTTTATCATTTCCACTTTCTTGACTGGGGACAGAAGGTGGTAAGAAGAATGGGGAAAAAAGCCCTTAAGAAAAAAAAAAAACAATCAGTAAAATCAAAATAAGAATACTTAGAGGATACTGAAGTAGCACCTAAAAATTGTAAATAATGAGAATATCTACTAATGTAAAGTTGGGTGAGTGGAAGATTAAGCAGATTTGGACATGCTATAACTGGCAATTAAAATAAAGCTCAGTAGGTATAAAACTGCATCTTTATTACATCTTTAATCATTTATATTCTCTTTGCCACCGTCTGTGAGGGCATCAGACAATGCAAGCAGGTTTGCAGTTCACTGTGACAATGCCCGCCGAGCTGACATTGTCTTTGTTGCCCCTTAGTCACTGTAGGAGGGAAAAACAGAACAAAGGCAAACAAGAAACTGAAAGAAGTTTTCTTTCTCTTTGCCGAATAAGGAAGAGTATCGCTCACACATTTCTCCTGATACCACAAAGGAATTTTCCAAGTAAGTAAATATTTATATATAGAGCCCCAATTCTGTTCTTTTCTCATCATAACAACTTTAGAATGCATATGCTTCAGAGAAGTATTTCTATAGATTTGCCACAGTTCAGCACAGGGAATTTAGCATGTTCACATTACATACTTACCCCTCAGCAGAAGACCAATTTCTGACATAACTACCTTCAGAATTTTTCCCATATGGGTTCAAACAGCCAGGCAAGATGCAGAATTGACAGCTCTGTCAAGAGTTTTAGGTATGTAATTTCACTAGTTGCATTCCCACACATCATTATATTAAGTAACACTGCATGAACGCTATAAAAAAAACTTCTCCTGCCTGGCAACACAGAACTGGATCTTTTTTAATTAACTATATTTCAAAGATACCAGAACAGCTTTCCAATCCAAAAAGTCTATGAGGAATTTAGCTTGACTTTCCTTTTAAAAGACAGACTTACATCAGTTACTGAAAAACTTTCAGAGAACATAATACAGGTGATTTTTTTTTTTTAAAAAAAAACAGACCCAATGAAAAATTAACCATGAGAATTCAGAGTGAACTCTATTAAAAAGTTGGCTTTCCTTTGAAGAGACATAAAAAAAACAAACAAAAACCACATTTTAATCTGATCAATATGCCTCCTGATTTCTAAATCAATACATTATCAAGCAAAGCTTCACAAAACCGGATCAGATCGATATCAAGACTATTATCACTAGCCTACCATTCTAGAGGCCAAACTAAGAACGCAGTCAAACAAAAGATTGATAGAAATACCATCATTCTAACTGATTGTTATTGTATAATATAGCAGAAGTGATAAAATAAAAGGATATGAACAAAGACTCAAAGAAGCAATTTTGCAACAGAAAACCACGGACAGCTGAAAACTGAGTGTACTTCAGTGAAGAAAAATGACAAGGGAGAAAATAAATACTACTAACAGTTTCCTTAATTTCACTCCACAGTTTTTATTCTTCTCTCCTGAGACAATAACCTCACAGCCAACTGGGTAGTGTAGCACCAACAAAATCCAAAGATTTTAAGTTCAGAAAAGAAGAAAACCTTTTTCTCCAACAGGCAAAATTAGCATTCCCAATCAATAGTCTGGGAAATACCTGTTCTGTAGCACTAACATTCAATTTGGCTTGTCGTCCTAACGAAGCTACTGGCCAGTGCATTACCACCTACATCTGTTGCATAGAACTTAACTTACCCAGAATTCATAACACTAGTTTTTACCCAGACTGTAATTTCCAGGCAAGAAAGGAATCTGGTCTAAGAAAAAAACAATGAACATGTAAACCCAAAGGAAATACTTGTAAGAAATGACTTCCCCTAATAATTAGTGGTCTGAAGTCCAAATCTAAGCATTGCTGCAGGCCACCGGATGCATTGGCCCATTCTTCCTAAACAGCGGTGAACCAAATTAATGAGTAATATTATCAGTTAACGATCGAGGACAGTCAGCTACCTACTAGTTTTGGCCAAGAATTAGTAAATTATCAGTTCTTCCTTCAATTTCCCACTTGAAGTGCAAAGCATTGTGACCGAGCAATAAACCCCTACAATGGAAGAAGGCTCAGAAGAACGGGGCAAGGGCAAGGTGCCCATGAAGCTCAGGGTGGGTCTTACCACGTAGGCTAAGACTGACCACAGTTGTTGCAAAGAAGGCTGACGGGGTACGTCAACACAAAAGAGGGCAGGAAGGTGGCCTTTGTTCTAGATAAATAGCTTTGTCAGTTGAGTGGATCAACTGGTGTAAACGTTTCTTTCTGAGTTCATCGGAAGAGTGTGAAGGTCTCCTTGAGCTAGCCAGACCAGCATGGGGAGGAGCGTACACATGGCTCAGCCCAACATAGAGTATAAAAACTGAACAACTAACAAAAGAATTCCGAAGAGAGCAAAGGGCTTGAGCTGGTTTCCACCTATGCATTCCTTCCCGGCAACTGGGGACGTCCAGTGTCATGACGGTGAGCGTACTACTAGAGACCGGTAACGGGGACTGCATTTGTACTGTGATTGAACTGCATATTGCAAATGCTTTATTTTCCTAAGTGTAACTTACCCTTGTATTGTGATTCCAGTATATTGCTGTATCGCTCTCAAAAATTCTGTGTTATATGACGTATCTTCAAATAAGCAAATTTTGTTAATAAACATTACACCCTCCATGAGGGCAATATCTAAAAGAACCTGATCAGGACTCTGACGTTAATATCTCTAAATAAAAAAGGAAACGATCAAGTATTTTATGTTATTTTAAAACACAAATGAAAGACAAATCAGTGCCTGATCATTTGATGCGTATGCTAAAGAAAACAGATTTATTTAATAGCAGCATCTCTTAATATTGCCACAATATTGCGCTCGCAAGTACTGGATGCCAGGATAGACTAGGAATTATTTTGCCACTTGGATTTTAGCAAAACAATTTGGAAAGACAATAAAATGCCAATATGATCTTTGTTGGTTAAACTATGTATTAGGCAATCTACGCAGTTTCCCTTGAACACCTCCTCACACTGGAACAGAACTATCAGGACCTCATTGATACTAACCACCATGACCCTGGTTCTACAGTCAGGTCTGGATGAACAACCCTATGCATGCACCCATTAGAGCCATTGCAAAGCAAGTTCAGGGTAGATAAATGTATACTAAAGCGTGGCGAAGAAAAGCCTGAAATATTCATAAATACTCTGAATTCTAAGTTAATGTGTAACCCTGCACACCACCCGGACAGGTCAGTAAAAGCCCCTACTAGATGTGCACTGACAAGCAAAAAGCCTGCATATATTGGGTGTATATATATTTTAAAGAGTATACAAGAAAATACATATATTACAAAGCCCCTGCATAAAAAAAATATGCCAGGCAAGCACATACCATATTCTATTCACATTAGTTTCTCCTAAAGCATAGCAGATACAGAAGTCAGACGCAGATAACATGAAAAATTATAAGCAGGAGAGACTTGCACAGAATGAGAGAGGGAGGAATCACATACTACATAGCTTAGAAAAAAACCAAGAACAAACATCAAAAAATACAGTTTAACAAATTGGAGTCATATTGCAAACCACAAGTTCTTCTTCATCTTTTCTCCTAATAAAAAAGGGATCTCCATTAAAATGAAGAGATCAGTGGGTATACAGATTTTTAAAAAATATGAATCGATATCACTTCATGAAATTTCACTCAGGTGGCGAAAACAGACAAATCAGGCATGTATATAGACTGAAATCTCCAGGTTCATTAAGTAGGATACTTTGCAAGCGATAAACAGCCAGCTTTTAGGATATAAGAAGGCTTCTAAGGTTGAAGTAGAAAATGAGGTGAAGTAGAAGTTGTCCTCAAACAAGCTCCTACATAACTAGAGGATTACACTCTCATCCAAAACATGTAGTGCAGGCCAATGCTAAAGGCAGGATACAGAATGAACAGATGTTCTGATCTAGTACAGCAACTCCTATATTCCTAAAATTTGAACCTCTAACAAAAACTACAAGACAGACTCTTGACAAAAAAAGCATCATTGTGAATCTAACTGCAGACATATACCGAGCATGAATAAATGACTTAAAAAACACTTTTCAAGATTATGTTGTTGGCAATTATGACAAGAGAATTGTCATATTCCCTCGGCAATTAACAGAAACACAGCACAGCAGAAATTTGTACATAATATTGCTTCGGTGGAAGAAGTTAATGGCTCAAATTAGGAACTCCACGCCTCATGGAGACTTCCTCATGGGCCATGTTTTTATATATGGCCATGTAAACAAGTAAATGTAAACAAGTAAAATAAATTACCTATACACGGGGCACATTTACAAGATTCTTTGTTTTAAAAAAAAAGTGTTATACTCTTTGCAACGTGTGTGTGTGTGTGTATTAATAACTAGATACAAATCTCTTCTTTTAAACAAAGAATTTAATTTAGTCTCAGAATCAATCTTAGAAAAATCTAAAATTAAATAGACAAATATTCACCTCTAAGCATCTTTCAGGATTCCAGCTTTTTTACTTTAATTCCAGAGATCCTGATGAGAGTTTACAGCAAGTTTGCTACCATAAGTACATATCATGAATAAGAGAATATTTTGTCCTCCATTCCTCAAGGTACCCAAAGAAAACTCAGAAAATATGTAGTATTATGCAATTGCTTATAGATTATAGAAGCAAATAATGGAAGGATCACACAGTCATTTACTGCATTCATAAGACATCAACTATATAAAGAGTTTGCAAGCTACACATTCAAATTACTCCTTAATAGCTACATTCACGCTCAATCCTATAACCCAACTTGCCATTCAGGCTGGGGGGGAAAAAAAAAAAAAATCAGTAACAATGACACTTAAGTGTACGTAGAGGCATACACCCATAATTGAACCTGCTTTCATACTAAAAAAACAAATAAATTTCACTATGGTATTTTGCAGAAGTCGTTTTCCTGCAAGCTTAACTACAAAAGACAGTTTAAAGCTTTTTTTTTTTTTTTTTTTAAATACAGGATGTAGCAAAATGCAATTCCACCATATATTAGACGGTGGTAAAGCCAAAGAGAATCCCCAAAAGTCCCCAAACCCTAACACACATGAGAAACATTGTATTTTGCAGGACTTGTTCAAAACTACAGACAGAAATAGAGCAATGTCATCCCCAAGCAAGGTCACAGAAAGGCCACAGATGTACATGATGAAAGTTCCAGCACACGCAGAACTCCAAATAAATGACGATCAAAGGTGTTTGTATTAGTTTTGCATTAATTTCTCAGTATGCTGAGGAACCAGCAGCAAACTAGCTCATTGCATAGTGCAGATAAAGAAAATTCTCTGTTGCTCTGTAACATATCTTCAGAACTATTTTCCACTTCTGCACACATATGCTGCATTCTAAAGAGTTAGCTTCAAAACCTTCTGCAATTTCACTTTATTTTCAAATGACTTGCCCCCTTTAAAGGAAACTCATACTTACCTATATTCTCATCACAGCATACCTATGTTCTCATCACAGCATTTAAATTTTGGGATTTCTACGCTCGGCACTGCTAAATATTATGTCCAAAAGGCAGAAGGCCACAGTATCATGAGCAACTCTGATTTTTGTGTACCTACACTACCAGTCACCTACTTGGTTGGGTTCATGAGTTAGTATAATTGCACACACTGAAGTTCTATGAACTGTGTGCCTAAAACTGCACAATTTTACACAGTACTGAGATAACCACAGAGGTATCTTGTCTTCTCAAAATGTGTATTTAACACCCAAAAGTCTAAAACCTGCTGCTATAAATTATGTTGTTCTGTTTCTGCCAGTGTATTATGTGTTCTTTATACATCCAAATTATTCTCTAAGTAAATGTTGCTACGCAAACCACGAAAATAAACTAATTCTTATCCTAATAAGATAAACAGCAATGATAAAAATATAGCAAGAATAATGAAGTCAGTCTTCCACAATTTTTTTGAACCATTTGACTCTGAAATTGATCCGTTCTGTGTACGCCTCCTAGGCAGGTGAAAGCTTATTATGAATCAACACAGGATGTGTTACCCCTGCTAATAGATGCATACATTCATGGCTAAAGATACAACAGACCAGGCTTCCACAGCATATACCAGAAGAGAATTGTAACTAGTAACAGGCACATATGAAATGAGATTATATAACAGTAAAAAAGTTTTCCAAAGATACCTTACAAAATGCACTATACAATCAGATTACAAAGTTCCAAGATATGGGAGTTGAGATACACACTTTAATTACAGCTAAACCACTGCAACTATCAAAGCACACATTTTAGCCTTGCCCTACTGTAAAGCATGTTCACAAACACCTACAAATGACATTTAGGTTATATCACTTCACACTGCCAATAGTACACATATGGTCAAGTTCCAACAGTAACAGCAGCTCAGCTAACATATAACATGTCTTCAGGACAATGGAACTTACCTGCCTCTGATTGCATCTATTAGGTATCCTTTTCCATTTTTTTGTCACCTTCGCTTGTCATGAAGTTTGTGTCTTAATTTAAATTCCTTGCTTTACAACTCAGCTATATAGCTTTACCCTCTTTTACAAAAATTTGTTACCTTCTGAGGGGTTAAAACCCTCTGCCTGAACTTCTCAATCGTATCTTGACCTGCAGCTGCCCACGCACTGGCAAATGCTTCTGCTTTGTCTTGATCCAGGTGAATGCTTTCCAGCTGCTGTTGCAGTGCAGCAGGCTTCAAATTATGATAGACCGCCTGTTAAAAGGAAAAATAACTGCTCTACAAGTTGTGCCAGACATATTCCACCACAGATGGCCTCTACATTCACACAAGATTTTTACTAGCGAAACTGCTGTGAGAGAGCAAGCATCCTGTTCACCTTGACCCTTTGACTGAGAAGAGAGAAGGGTACAACTATCCCAGTTCTCTTCAAGTGTAATAATATAAATGACTCTTCTCAGGTTGGACAAATTGTCAACAACATAGAGGTAAATCTTTGTAATAGTACATGTTTCCACTGTAGGTAACGCCAAAGCAGTTGTCACTACAGACAACAGGGCTTTGCAGACTACAGAGACCATGAAGAAAGGACAGCGTTTCCAAACTCATGCTGTTCAAGAAAGCTTTACCTATAAGGTAATATTCTGCAAAGGCAAGTACAGTTTGCCAGGAAAGGTTAGTTAGCCATTTCCTCCACATAAGTATTGATTTTGGTGATAAACACTCTGTGTCACGCGTTGGCCTCCCCCTTCAGGGCAGGACGCCATCACATTCAGAGAAAACAACAACAAGAACAAACAACATGGATCAAAGACCATGCAGTCATCCTAGGTTGTCTGTGATATGACCACAGATCAAAAAAACTTATGCTCTGACAGAACAAGCAGGTACTCAGAAGAGAGGATGTCCGTGAGGCAAAACTAAAGAGTCCTTACACAAGATGTATTCCAATTGGGAATCTCCTTTGGACTGACACTAATTATCCTCTTATTTTTTTATGCAAAAGAAACGCAAGTCTGAGAGGAGACTCAACTGCTTTTTCTATTCGTCTCCAATAATTATATAAATGAAACAGTCCAATGAAAATAAGACCAGTGAAGAAGACAGGTAACTTAGTCGTTTAGTTGAGATGAAAATTCAGAATTCCTGGCTGGATGTGACCTGAGTTTTAGTTTTAACTTTTTGTGGTGTAGCAGGTATGCGGAGGACTGTTTAGTTTGTTTTTTGTAATGCTGTGAAATATGTTAACAAAGTGAAAGAATCATAAATTGCTATGTGCTCTTTTGACTAAATATTTGTTAATATATAAACAGATAGAGAAGCAAAAAAAAAAAAACATAAGCTCAAGAAACGGTAAGAAAGGATAAAATTCAAATCCCACAACAGACCTATCTGAGTCAGTATGCATGCCCTGACAAGACCTTTAAAAATGTACAGAATACACCTACTATATTTGTGTGGGGATGGATGGACAACATTCCAGCTCTGACCATTTAAGAGAAAGCCCTGACTTCTTCAGTTACCATATTTACTGTGCAATACTTTGGCTTCTCATCTGAGTGGTGGACGACTAGCTAACCACAGCAGAGATGGAAAACCTCTTCCATTACAAGATATTTAGCTCTATACCATGCAGTCATCTCCTCATTTAAACACGAGAGCCACATCATGGGGCTCAATAAGGCAAAAAATTTAATTTAAAAGTTAAAAAAAAAAAAAAAATGCACGGAGAGATCGCTTAGAATTAACTAAGGGAAAGATAGTATCTCTTAATTTTCAATATCTCTCTCACATGCAGGCAAAACTGGTTTCCACCATCTCTATTTACATTATTGAAATGTCATTCCACAAATGCGGTTAGTCCAATTCAAATCACTAAGGTACACAAACAAAAGCAGTACAATTAAGCTCTCAAAGCATACAGAGTATATTACAGATGCATGTTCTTAGGAATATCTTTAACTTGACTTCTGTATTTTTGTGTTCTTAGGAATATCTTTAACTTGACTCCTGTATTTTTGAAACTGCTATGTGATAAAAAAAAATATATCTACCAATTCATAATGATAAAAAAAGAGGTACCTGCTCCAATATGAATGATATTGTTTCAAGAACTAGATGAAGATCCTGCTTTTCCAACGAAAAAGCTACTTGAAGTTTTTCTTCCTCCTCTTCACTGAAGCTGCTTTCAGCCTGAAGTACAAAAGTGATTATTCCTGACACTCTATTTAACCACCAAAAACATATTTGCCAAAATAAAAGCTTTCTCCCCATTTTTAGAAACATAGTGGTTGTCCAGGTGTTTCTAAATGGAAGCAACAAAGGAAAACCCTTTTTCAACAGAAAAATACAAATTAATTCATTTCCCTGGAAATCAGAATGAACTTCTCGTGTCCTTTTGTGAGCTTGTATTACATGTTTTTTAATGCATCACAAGAATGTGTTTTCTCCCCACTTGAGAAGCTGAGAGCTACTAAATAAATATTTATCTTTTGACTACATCAGATGATTTGCAATATCCTTTTATAAACAAAAATAAGATGACTAGAAAGTGCACCACTCGAGTCAGAACCCAAAGAAGACAGAAGGCAAACTTGTAGTTACATATGCTGCTTCCACTCTGGATACTGACATTTTTCTGTTTTGAAAATTGTCCATGTTGCTAGAAAAGTAATAAAGGTCTTATGTAAGTTATTCTGAAAGTCAGATTTGAATATGTGTATTGTATTGTAGACTGTGTATTGTATTAAAGACTACTGAGAAAGTAATTGTACGTTTACATATAAGTAACCATATTTATTGTGTTACAATAAATAACTTCAAAAGACATTGTAATCTTTTAAGATGTAATTAGTAATACATCTATGCTACAGACATCAAAGTACCATATTTAGACCACTTAGCAATCCAGAACTGCAAAGCTACACAAAAAAAGCAATTGAGCTGTCAGAATGAGCCAAACGATGCAATTATAAAAAAGCTTCAGTGGTCAAAATGTTTATAATAAGAATATCAAAATGGAAATATTACTTGAATCATTAGCTGCTAGAAGGAGATGCAGAGCTCTGGGCATCTGCTTTGTTAAGCCAAGTAAGTTTGCTTAAAGTTTCCAGCAATTCCACATGCCCTAGAGTCAGACACTTTAGAAAGAAAAACTGAATGACCCATGAAATTAGTCTTTTCGGTTTAGCTCATGCACTCAGATCCAGCTCATATCTGTAGTGATTAGCTACTTTCCAACTACTCAATAGCTGTTTACTAAGTTGGTGACACTATCTAGCTACTAGTGAACTACTATCCCTCCAAAGCAATCATGAAAACTCCCCCTGCAACAACTGCAGCACCCGAGCTAGTAATTTTAATGGGAAGAAAACAGTAATTCAATCAAATACACAAAACAACCCTTATCAGAGGTCCTATTTCAAGACTCTAAGTTTGTATTTTCTATCCATGCTATTCCTAACCTACAATGTTTTAACTTTTAGAGTGTATGTGTGTATACACACACACACCCCAAACTTCCTTTCTCTCTCTCTCTCTCTCTCTACATATATGCATTTCTTCTAAACCCAAAACAAGGGAATACATGAAATCTGACAATGAACGACATAAAGTATTTCATAAAGCTGAAAGAAATTTTCAAGCAAATCATTTCTGCTTTAATATTTCTTTTAGAGTTCCCCCACAATTTTTTGTGCCAGACAGATTTACTCTGTTTAACGTTTGGCACTCCACAGTGAAATCGACTAGTGATTTTGTTTCTCTCCTGCAAAATATAAAACCCTGAACTAAAACACCCATAAAAATGACAAAAATACTTATTACAGAGCTTTGCACTTTGTTTTTAACCTCTACAGATGATTTTGGCCTAAGGAGATATGTAAGTGGGGGGGGGGGGGGACACACATTTAGTCTTTACCCTGCAAGAACAAGGGTGGAGGAGTTTCTGCAAGGGTGCCCCTTGCGCTGCACAAGGCCGCTCGCCCTAACCCCCCTACCCACTCCCCGCCGCCCGTGCCCCTCCGCCAGCGCAGCGCCCCCCGGACGCCCCCCACCTTCAGGTGCAGCTTCTGCAGCAGGCGGCAGAGCAGGCGCGGGAAGCGGCCCGGCGCCACGGCGTTCAGCAGCGACACGGCCTTGCGGATGCTGCAGGGAGACAGAGACCGAGGTCAGGCTCGCGGGAGGCCCCGGCCCGCCCGCCCCGAGCGGGGCAGCGCCCCGGCCCTCCCCGCCCCGCCACCGGCCCTCCCCGCCCCGCCACCGGCCCTCGGTACCTCTCAGTCTCCGGGACGACGGGCGCCGCCATGGCTGCCGCTGCGGCCCCGCCCCCGGCAGCGGCCGACGGGAGCCTGGCGGGGCCAAGCCGCGCCGCTTCGCGCGCGCGTCGCGCCCTCGAAGGCGGCTGCCGCTGGCCGTTAACGGCAGCCTGGGCGCCGCCTCCCCTTCAGGCGCAGAACTGTGACTGCTGAGGGCATTCCCACCATAGCTCTTACCGGAAGCGGGACCCACGGCCTCCTTTACGACTGGAGGCAGCTACGTTTTTCAAGCTGCTATTCTAGAGTGAAATGTAAGTGTATTCAAATGCTTGGCCCATTTTTCGGCAGTTTTGTGAAACACGCAGAGTATTCTTGCGTGAGATTCGCTTGGCTGGACAAGAAAAATGAGTGTTTCACTCCATGCTCAAATAAAGTAACTTCTCATCTTAGGGAATCTCCCCATGAAAGCAGAATTTTTTAACAACTGGTCAGTCAACAAGAATAAGGGCGACTGGAAGCCTAGGCGATTACTCATTTATTTGAACAGGTTCAAGATACAGTGGCACTGCATGTGCCGCTCAGCTTTGCTGCCCGTTCTCTGGTTTTATAATTGCATGCTCCTATTTCAAAGTGGTTTTTTTTTTTTTTCCTCACGCTTTGCTGCATGAATCTTCAAAACAATGAATATTACAGTTTTGGCTGGACAGGGTCCTGAGCAGCCTGCTCCAGCCAGACCTGCTTTGGGCAGGAGGTCGGACCAGACCCCTGGAGCTCCCTTCCTCCCTATACAAATCTGAGACCAAAGCCTCGCTGAAGAGAGACCCCAAGCCGGTGAATTGATTGGAGATACTAGATACCGAAGCCAGCTCGACAACATGCTGACAAGTGCCCGATTATATATGTTATAAAACAGTGTTGGTGGTGTTGTGCCTCCAAAAATGGAGGCTCTGCTTCTAAAAAATAAATTGTAAAAAGTTGTGACTTCTTGTACATCCATTCCTTTATTATTGCTTTGTATATCCATGATTCATTTTTCCAATGTGAATAATTGGGCTTTTCACGGAGCTAATGATATTGCACAATTTAATTTGCTTTTTATCAGCTGTCCTAAATTATCCATCTCTTTAACTCAAAATAATCTGCTTGGATATAGAAGTGTTGTACGGGCTTTTAGACTCATCTGCTCATACCCTATGACTAAGTCTTAGGCACAGTGACTGAGATTTTAGATAATTTAGCTGCTAATGCACATTCGGCATCTAACTGCTTTAAAACAGCCTTAAACTCTTAACTCTTTAAAACAGAAACTGAAAAGCTCAGTTTCCCTGACTTAGCCGTTCCAGAAATGGAACTGCATATTCTGTTCGTTCACAAGTATCAAAAAAGCCTTCGTATTATTTTAGTATGATTTGTTTTACAGACTTTTCTCATCACTCAACTCCTTAGTAAGAATTCATTTTGGCATTTTTTTTGACAAAATCTATTTTTGAAATACTTCTATGGGTACGAGAAGAACCTCTGAATATATAGAGCATGAAAAGGGTGCAAAGTTAGGAATTATGGCCATGTCAGGCCAGTTAAGCATTGTAATCAATTGCACAGGAAAGCTGAGGAACCTCTTTTTACCTGTCAAAAAAAGATGCGAGTAAAGCTTATCCAGCATTGACTACAGGCTCTGAAGATCCTTGCAGTACTTATTTCCTTTGAGTGTATTACTTCTTTTATTTTCTTGGCTCCTTTTGGTCCACTTTTTATTCCACAGCCTGTTACTTGCAGTGTCATTGTGCCCACACTCAAACCTTCCCCTTTTCTGTAATCTTCTTTTTCTCTGTTACTTTTCCTTATTTCCATAGTTCTGAAGGTACACACAAAAGAATATATTGAACTCCTTCAGTCATGTTTTCAAGCTGTGATTTGTACAATATTCCTGACGTTATATATTGAACAATATAATTGTCCTACTGTTCAATGAAAATAAAAAAACATAAATTTTCACTCGCAACTAATTATGTGTCTTAAGCAACTGCATTCAGCAAACAATAAATTTGTGTGGCAAGAATTGAATTTTGCCTTTCGCCTAGTATTAAATAGTTTGAAAAAACTTTAAAAATCTAGTTGAGAAAATAACTTTTTTGTAAAGTGCATTTTAAGTGTTGCAGTTAGATTACACCTACCAGAAATAAATACTCCTCTGCGACTTTTGTCTATGACTATTATCATTATGAAACAATCTGCCACTCTTTCTATGTCATTAGTTGTGTCCTGCTGTGTGAGTAATCTCACTAAAATCAACAGGACTCCTTGCAATGTCAGATGCTGCTCAAAAGGAATAAGGGCAGGGGAATCTCACTTTATTGATTTGATATGCTGGTTTATAGTTTGCTATTTTATGCTTGTACGTGAACATTTACTTTTACCTCTAGTCATGTGAAGAGAATGGAACTACTTGAGCGATGCAGTCCTTCACAATAGAAATCAGGGCTGCACAGTGCAATCCCTTTAATCGAATACATCCACAAGCATACCGCAAATTCAGCTGTGGACAATGGACCTTAATTTACTCAATTATAACACAAACAGCTATGATCCTTTCAGGGACCGGTGCTCCAACATTTGCACCTGACTGGAGGAGGAAGCAGGTCAGTACTTCATAGGACCAGGCCATTGGAGAAAAGATACATTACCTTCTGCTAATAGTAGGATAGCAGATCTTTCCAAGATTACAAATTAGAGTTAATGACAGAAAAGTATTATGTGCTAACAAATATTTAAAATTGCGGTTAGCTCAGACTTGATATACGTTTTCCAAGTAGAATGAGATTAAACAGAAAGGTCCATTAAAACATGCATAATTTCCTCGAAAATGTTTTAAGGTCATGGTCAATGTGTTAAAGGAGAAGCTACAATCAATATCGCCATCACTAACTAAGAAACTCCGCAGAGCAACAGCAACTGTAATGTTTTTGGTGCAAATATTTACCTAGGGCATGTTCACTTGAATATTTATCCAGAAGATATTGGTTGATATTTCTTTAGTCAAGCTCCTCTGGTTTTCTCACTGAAGTCAGTCAAATCTCTGTTCTACTCTGGTTTGCACGTATATAGAGAAAGTTCAGTTATGCTCTGATAGGAGGTGTTAAAAAGATCAAGAAAGTTGTCCAGAAAAGAGTTCAAAGTAAATTTTTTCTCTTTTTTATGCCTTTCTGAGTTTGTATGGATCACAGAGACTGGCAAACATTAACTACAGAGTTCTTACCTCAACAGATGTTGACATACAGTGCAAGTTCAATAACAGCTTGGATTCATTTTTCTCTAAATGATGCAGTGGGATTAAGTGGCCCCTAGCCAATATGCAGAAGTTCATTTTAACCCAGGAGGATTTGCTTAGCGGTTCAAGCTTATGTCTGCAATATCTAGGCCTTATTCAAAACTCCCAGTCTCTTGCTCAACTCATCTGATAAAGCCTCAGGTATTCTTTCTCTTTTGCATACAAGTTCATAAGCAGCCAGAGTTACTCAGCTGAGTCTTTGGAATCAAACAGGTCTCAACAGGACAAGGTCCACGAAAATGGGAGGTGAGGGTGGGAAAAACTGTCCTCATCTGCCCAAAAGTCATGCAGACGCACATTGTTCATTTACATCAGATTGATTTCCTTGCAGTAATAAAGTAAAATTGTAGTATTTAATAAAGCAGAAGGTGAATATATCTCCTTCCAGATATGCACGGATTGTAAGGCAAGGGGGATAAAGCGGAGGGCACAGTGAACTCAAATCAAACAAAATTAACCAATTTTTAGGCAACAGATTGACAGATGGTATCTTAGCTAGTCTATACTTCAATATATACCTGCGTTTTCACCTTTTCTTAAGCCACAGCGGGAATGACTGGTGCCTATCAACAAAGCAGCCACGTGGACGAGGAAAAGTTAGGCTGAGTAAACCGACAGCATCACACACTTTAATCTGTATAATTTGGGGGGGGAGAGAGAAGAAAAAGTGACAGACCTTATGGAACGGTTCATTTTGCTGCTTGCTTTTAATCTTTTTAAACCTTAGCTTTCTAAAGCAACCTGATTCTGAAGAGAAATACATATTCTGTTCAGACTGATATCTTAAGAGGTAAAAAGATGGATCTAATGTCATCTCAAGAGGACGATTTCATAAGAGGCTAAGAAATCTTCTCAGCCTTCTCTGGTAGTGATTTTATTTTAAAATCACCTGCAAAAGTCCTCCAAGATGGCATTATGTAATTGCCTAACAAAAGCTATCAGAAAAGGATACCCTGTTATTATTTTTACATACATACACGTGCCAATAAGTTTCACCATCAATACTTGTGATGTCGGTCTTACTGTTTTGAGGGTAGCTGCTCTAATAGGACTTCTTTTGCGCCGTCAGCTGCTCTAATAGGACTTCTTTTGCGCCGTCAGCTGCTCGTTTGAAGTTAAGAGCAAAGTTGGCAGGACCCTTGTCTGGAGCAGTGAGGAGCCATTCTCGAACCACAGCAAAACTGCCTCTACAGCACGCTCGTGGTTTCAGTTTCTTTGTCCGGGCTCTCACTGCTGTTTTTGCTACTTTATTTTCAAAGTTACGATAAGCATGCCACTGATGGAGCTCTCCCGTACTCTGCATTTGGCTATGATTGTGATGGGGTGGTGGGGTCACAGTCCACGCTGAAAACCACAAAGTAACATCAAACAATGATTTTAATAATGAGATTCTAGATTTATACCAATCTGGGTTTAATCATGTTACTGAAAGATTTAACATAAAGCGTTATGCAGAGGAATCCACTTGAGAAACTATTCATTTTTTGCCAGTTACTGGAAAGAAAGTAAAGCTAATTCAAACCTGCCCATTTCAGACCTTGTGGTTATTTCAAGGGAAGGCTCACCCCTTCCTTTCCATGTAAATTCACTTTATCTTCTTGGAAGAGCTGCTGATTCTATCAGGTTCGGCGTGAGTCTATGGCGCAGAGGAAACCCAGCAAGCCCAGGGGCCTGGGGGTGGATTCCCACCTAGCAGCACGGTCCTGGAGGTGGTCCGGGGCAGCCTTCTCCCCTTCAGGGGCCGGAGGGACCCTCATTTTTCCAATAGGGTGCAAGAGGAGACACATAGTGCCCAGAGTGAACAAGAACAGCTACCTCATAAGACAGTAGGGTGTAACACGTTACTTCAAACGTGCCACATCTCGTGGTAAGGAGGAAACTCCTGGAACCGAAGAGATGACTTCTGTCCAGCAACAAAAAAGTGCAATCTGTTTACCTCTAGCCTGAACTATAATTAACAACTAATCAAGGTAAGTGCACAATATGCTGAAAAACTTGCTGACTGAACGTGTTGGTTTCAGTCTTGTACCACTGTTCCTGGGCAACAGGAAAGAATTGGAGAGCCATTTCCACTCTCCTTCATTTCATGGGGGAACTGGAAAGTGATGACATAGCTTCAAAGGACAGTGTTATCTCAAATGTCCCCTGCCTCTATAGAAAAGATACGAATGCATCAGAAGGGATAAGACGCTTAGACAAGCGTTCACAAAAGGATAGCAATGTCACATGTCTCGGTAAACGCCCAGGCAAAGAAATCAGCAAGAGAAAGCTGATTCCAAGTAACGTGATTTAGCTTCCCAGGGTGAGAAAACTGCTTGACCACAGCAGCCCAGACACCCTCACTTTTAGAAAGTCAAGATTTAGGAAGAACTGACTAGGTGCCTCAGCATTCCTGGCAAGGAGTAGGAAGAATAAAATACAGGTGCCTAACAGAGAAGGTTAAGATGCGCTGAGTAGCAGTGGTAAAGAAGCACAAGCACACTAAGGCCACTTCACTAGAGTCAATTCATAAAGCCAAGATTTACTTTATTAAAATGTGAAGAAAGAACTTTGCTCTGATGCAAAAGCCGTCAGAACAACATCAGTCAGGGACAATAAATGGCAACATGCTGATCACATCCCCAGCCTCAGTCTCAATGGTATCGTAAGCCCATTTCCTATTGCAGCGACATTCTGGTCCACATTTGTTCGAATTGCATTTGGGGCAAGGATAGAAGCAACCCAGGCAGTTCTTTTCCAGGCAGTCACACAAATCGACATTATTACAAAGCAGCCTGCCATGTTTGTCATACTTCTTTGTGATTCTGCAGGAGAGGGGGGAAAAAAAAAGTGATTCTCAGAGACCATTTCAACATGTTCAAAGACTAAATAGAACTAACGTGGAAAATGTCAGGAACAAGTATTTCCACTTCAGCACCTTTGCAACACAGTGAAATACCAGCATTAGATCCTAACTGCGACAAACACTGTATTAAAAATGCGTATGCCAAAGTAGTAAGTCAAAATTCTTTTAAATCACACAGAAAAAGCATATTTTCCCAGAGCAGCTTTCACATCTAATAAGCAATCTCTCTGAAAAATACTAATGTTTTTATTCAGTTCATTTATATTCAGTAAACAGCATAATAGCAATTTTTTAAAAGTAAACTACGTAATAAATAAGCACATCTTACTTGGGCTTATAAAAAAAATCTTGGTTCATCTGTGACATGCGTGCTTTCTTTTTCTGCTCTCTAGTTTCAGGATTGAAGTCAGCTACCTGAGGTCCTGGATTTTGAAAGGCTAAGCATTTTAGTTGTTTCTCTATTTGTTGCTACAAATATATATAAAAAAAAGAACAACAGCAAAGTTATAAACACAGGTAGGAAGGTGAGACAAAACCCAACCTCAATTAAGAATCGCATTGTTTAAAATGTTTCCTTGTCTAACTGTTAATTGATTATTCCTCTGATCAAATTTGCAGCCTAACAAAAGAGGGAACCGCCAGGACTCAATACAGATTCTAACTCTGGTACAGTGGCATGGAGTTTGAAGGTTGTCTTGTGGCAGAAATCATGTAACTTTTTCTTCAAATTTAACCATAATGTAAAATCGAGTGCTGTAACTATACTCATCTCAGCTGGGTTAGCCCTCTAAACCCTTCTCTGTCCCTGTTCTCTCTGGTGCCCGTGGCCCAGCTTTGTCCCGACAATCTGCAGACAAGGAAAAGGTCGGGATGATCAACTGGTGTGGGAAGGAAGCAGGCACAGAAATGAGGAGTGTGAGAAAAGCACAGGCAAAGGCAAGGAAGCCAAGCTGAACACCTTTAATAGTCACACAGCTTCTGAGAAATAGGAGGAATTTTTTTCTTGCATATTTTATGGAATTCCTATTTACAATCAGCTGAAAGCGCTGATTAGTTTTACGAGATTATATATATATATATATCAGCCCTTGTCCTTCAGGGTCTTTGTGTACTGTCACTCAACACAGCCCACGTACATCGTCAGTCACGTCTCAAGTCAATGCAAACAAACATGGGCGTTATGTCAAGGAGTTTCTGTTTGGACAATGACTGTGGACACTGTACATCCACTTGTCATGCAAAGGCACAAACATACATATAAGTTGATCTGTTCTCCTTTTAGGTTAATGAGATGAATTGCCACCTGCCAGCTTCCCTGGCAGGTGTCATGCCTTTCACAAGCCATGGTGATTTTTCACAACCAAGGGAGCGCTTTGGTGGCTCCTCATGGTGAAAACAGTGGGAGTTCAAATCAGATCTGCTGCTGTGGTGCCTTTGAAACATAAATATATGCACGTGACAGCAGTTGGCTGGTGCTGCGCATCTTCATCTGTATCCTCCTGAAAACCTGAAGGGCAATCTCATCCACCTGCAATATTCAGACATTTCTGCTTTGGGGTGTGGAGTAGATTTCTGGTGAATTTGGTGAGTTTTGGAGTTTTCAGCCTCATTATTGCACTTAATCATAAATTACATAGTTTCAAGTTGGAAACAAATAATAAGCTATAGAGATGTAAATGGTTAACACGAGGGTCACCTTTCAGAGCTTAAAGGTGGCTTAAAAGATAGCCAATCCTCCATCCAAGAGCACGCTTCTATTTTGGGGGTTGGACCAGATCTCCAGAGGTCCCTCACCACCTCAGCTGCTCTGTGACCCTGTGGTTCCCCCACTTTTTGTTTCATTAAGGCTCTGAAGACTTGGCTCACTTCACTGTTTGTTATTACTGGTATTTCCCTATGGGCTCCTTTTTTTTTTTTCCCCTCCAATAAATATAGAAGAAATCGAAGGCAATGGCAAGGATCTTGGATCAATAAAGTGGTACCTGAGAAGACATACCAATTGTTTTTGTGTTATTGAGCAGTCCTTAGGAGGAGAGGCATTACTTTCTGCAGATGATTCCTGGGCAGAATTGTTTTTCTTCCAGTTTTCTTCCAAATGATCGCTCATTTCAACACTCTAATGAAATAGATCCATACATACGTGTTAGACATACGGAAGTGTGAAACCCACAGACATCTTAGGTTTTAGGATGAGTAGGTGGTGTCCATACTACGCTTTTAAAGGCTCTTAACCCGCTCCGACTGCAGAATCAGCCTCTATTTCAAAACTGTATCAAAATAAAATAACTAGCATATAAAACAGAAGCTGTATCCCCAAAGCCACTCTATCATTCGAAATTAAGCAAAACTCAGAAAAACTCCTGCATTAAAACATCGCAGAAGCGCCACTTGAAAGAAGCGTGATCCCCTCTGGATCTAGTGCTGACCCCACATGAGCAGCTGTAGGGAGAGTGCGAGGAGCAGGATTCTCACAGAAAGAGCAAAAGCGCTCAGGGATGCCCAGGGGCAATGAAGACTGCGGCACGCGTGGGGTGTCACTTCGCGTACCACTAGGTGCCACTGTTGTCCTAGCTACAGGTCTTCGGCTAAGTCTCCAATAATGATGGGGGGAAAAAAATCATTTTGGGGGGGGGGGGGGGGTGCAGCATCATTTCGCACATTTTCCTAGACACTCAAAAAGCAAGTGTCAGAATGAGGTCTATGGCCGCTGGACTACTCCATGCAGATCCACAATTCTGCTTCTGAAGATTTCAGACCTGGCTTTGAAATCTCAATCCTTATCACTGTGAACGTTTTTGGTTCAAAAAGTGCATGCTTCACACCCCAGCAGAGCTGCCCTACAAACACCATCCATCACCTCTCCCTGTTCCTTCTCTCTCCGTCACAGAGAAATGGTGGAGGAGAACTGTACATCGTGGATGTTAGCTACTTCATTTTACTCATCTTGGGAAGCTACTTAAATACAACTCCATGCAATATGTGCAGCCTCAGACTTCAACCCCAAACAGTGCAAGGAAAGTGTAAGCCTTCTGCTGTCGAGCTCCTCGAACCCTTCCCCCAGGTGCTGGCCCGTCCCTCCTGTTGTGCCCAAAAAGCACTGCAACGAGTACCCTCCATGTTAGGATTATTGCCCAAACCCTGTCCCTGAGAACAGCTATTTTAGAACTCCTTCGGTGGATGCACTTCGCCTCTCCACTGTGCCTCGGGGCAGGTGCTCTTTGTGAGGAGAGGGGAGCTCCTCCAGCTTTAGGCACCTCCAGGCCAGCTCCCCTCCACAGCCGAAGGCGGGTTAGAGATGAGAAGGGGCTGGAGCCCCCGACCTGGTGGTGACAGGAGCAGAGGCTTTGCAGGAGAGGGGAGAACAGCCCTCAGCCTGCTTTCAGAGTTTCCCTTTCTTCCTTTTAGCAATAGGAAGAAGGATTCTGGGATACTGTTCGCAGCAGGGCGCCCTGGAGCAACAGTTTCAGTCTGTGCTCTGTGGACCCCAGGTAGCCCACGAACCACTTCTCAAGATGAGAAAAAGAAGGCTATTACCAGTCAATAAGCATCTGCTGTACAGGAGCCTGCTTCCCCACTGGAAATTTGATAAAGATCCACAAATAAAACAAAAGTGAAGGCCACTGCTCCAGCCAAAGTCAACATTGCCCTTCATTGACACTCAAGTTGGACTCCTGATAAGGATTTGCTTCCTACATCTCCTCTTAGGCAGAATCATGCATCCGAGGTTGTCAGAGCACTTCACAAGTATGCATGAGCATTATCCCTCCCTATTTGTTACACTGTGCAGGGGTCAAGAGCAGGACAGCCATCAGCAGCTACTAGCGAAAGCACACAGAATTCCTCCAGTGTCTTCTGGTGTTGCAAACATTTTGACCCCTTCGGAAACCAAGCCCAAGCAGTTATCAGGAGCCAAACTTCGAAAATCAGTCACCACTTTTAAAAACTTGGCCTAAGACGAACCACTCAGCATCTCATTCCACATGGAGATGTATTTCAACTGCTCTTTCACCTCAGCGAAAACATTCTCCACAGAAAATACAGCACTTTTCTGTCTCCACAAACAGTCTAAAAATAAAGGGTTATTTTTCACTCTCTAGGAAAGATATTTAAAAAAAAAATCAGGCACAGTAGGACTAGGGAACTGTGCAAAGTTCAGAAGCTGGTGAGACTCACTAGACTGATTTTCTTCCATATCATCCTCTGAAAGAGGGATGAGGGAAAGAGGGAGACTACCAGACTCAGGCATCTACTCTCAACTCTGCAAAACTTAAATTATCCAAAGGAAGGGAATCATGGTCCCGGAGCAGTGTTTATCCTGATGCTGTGAACAGTTTTGGTCTATCCTGTCTGGCTATAGTGATCAGCCCAAAGTCAAGGCATTCAAGCACTAGTCACTTCCATACAGATTTCAGCTCAGAAGCCTTTAGAGAGCAATCAATTGTACTCTTCCTCCCTGCAAAAGCTGTGTTCTCCCACATCTTTTGAATGAAGCAAGCACTTCTTGGAGGTGATCAGCCACAGCTCGAGGTCCCACTGTGACCATAGCATCTGTCTAGGAAATGGCAATTTCAGCGCAGATCCTTGGCAGGGCTAATGAGGCTAAAAGCAGACGAAGGGAGGAAGAAAATTAGAGGCTGTGCTGTATTAAAAGAGACTTGGACTTACCCAAGAGACAGATGTTTCTGCTCAGCGAGCAGTTTCAGGAGATGTTGGACGCTGGGAGGAACTGCATTTGTTTATGATTTTCAGAAGGGACATATTTTTCTGTATCTACTCTTTCAAGAATTAAGTATTCCAATTTATGAGCTTTGCAACTTGCGCTGTCTAAATACTTCAACAGACGTAAAACGTGGTGACCTGCACTCAGGCTGCTTGACTTCAGCAGCCTAAAGCTGGTATCTCTACAGAGCTTACCAGAGTGAACGTGCAGTGCTTACTAGGTTATATTTGTTCACTCCAGTGGAGCCTCTCTGGCTCACATATGCAAGCATGTTCATCACCTTCCCCAGGGCAAGGCAAAATGCTCTTCCCCATGGCTCTGATCTCCCTGTGCACACAGGGGTTAGGCTGAACCTAACCTAGGGATGGTAACCCTAGGCTAGCTCTGCAGAGCTCTCCATGGGCTCAGAGACCAAGCAGGCAGGGTGGGGACACGCTCACCTAAGCACCATGAAATCTCTATAGGACGTCTGGTGCTAGCCTAATTAAGAATGAGAATAAATTCAGCTTCCTCAGGCTCCACTGTGCTGTAAAGATGTGGAGGGGGCACCTACCAACTAGCGTATGCCTTCTCTCGTGGTCCCAAACGTAGATGTGTGTCCAAAAGATGGCCTTGGGGACAGCAGGGAAACACCAAACAGATCAAAAAATAGGTCTTGTGTCTTGCAACTCAGCCAGTTTCCTGGAGATCCTGCAAAACTGGTGACAGAGCAATGGCCCATTCTGTGAGAGGAATCTAGGAAAGCAAATCCCACCATCTCCCAGTAAAATAAAACAAATCCTTACGAGTTTTTCCTCCCCAAGCCAAGTGGGCTTCTACCACGTGTGGAAGTGAGGGATCCTTTAGCTGAATTCTGAAAGACAATTATAAAATCCGGGGTGTCTATTGTGCAACAGGTAGAAGAGGTCTGCCAGATCCACCTTCTGAAAAACCGCAGTTCTGCAGGGGATATGTTCAGTTCAGATCACACTATAAAAGAGAAGGAAGGTTCCCCAGAATTTTAAATTGTACTTACCAAAGAAACGGGCTGGCACAGCAAAGACTGATTACTCTAGACTTACTGCTGCACAATTCCTCTGATAGTGAGAGTATGACGTCAGCCCCAGAGTGACTGAAACAGAAGACAAATCATCGAAATAGTGCTCCCCAGAGAGGCAGGCTGAAGACAGTGCCAGCTAGCTGTCTTAAAGGAGCTCACGCTTGTCTTATTAGCGGTGGCTTTTAAAAATAATTTGACTTAGCACAAAGGGTGGAAATAGAGAAAACAATATAAACTGGGATGAGAGTCTTCATTTATTACCTTCATCTGTTGTGTGTTCACAGATGAAAAGTATTTCTTAGACCTCCTTTTTTTAAAGAATAAGTAAACAGTAAAACTGTAATGAGTATTGCATTTCAGAAAAAAAAAAGAACTTTTTTTTTTTTTTTAAAAGAACATGGATATAGTAAGGGAATATATTACCACTTCTGACAAAATGTTTTGATTCTGTTTGCCATCTCCAACAGTCAAAAGTGATTAAATAAGTATGCTCCCCAATGGCGAAAAAACATCACAACCTCACATTTCAGCTTTCTGCCTTTCAGGATTACTGGATACGCCAGTTGAGACAATTCAGGCTTCTCCCGATACTGTCAGATGCCAATTTCCAGGACTGCTGCAATCACCGATAGCTTTCATTACTCTTTCCTAGAACAAAACTAAATCCTAACAAACATCCAAATTTGTCAAGTCCTATGAATTCTTCTGTTGTGCTTAGAAAAACGGTCCAGAACATCTTTTTTCTGCATCTGTAGAATCTATCCATTTTCCGAGGCATTTCAAAACCCAGTCAGAGGGCAAGCACATTTATTATTTACTATATTGTTTTCTTTTCCTCCAAACACTTTTGAAACCAAATGTTGATGTAATATTTCAGCAGCAGACTTTACCTAGGTGATTTAAATGCTGTTACAACACACAGTCATTATATTTCACCAACTATTTTCTTTGTCATGAAAAATAAAACAGAAATCTCTCAAGGGAAAAATTACAAAATCTCCAAGGTACTCCTACAATAGCAAGAAACAAACAGAAGAATACAACCTGTTTGTTTTATTCTGCTTTATTTTTTCCAGTATTCTTCTGATTTCTCTATATTGTATATAACGGAGGAAAAAGGAATTAGTAATTCTATAAATGCAAAAATTTTAACCAAACTGCCTTATGCTTAATATCTCCTTTTCTTCAGTTTGGTCATAAATCTGAACTCTTTCTGAACTTTCTGTTTGTGCACAAGTTATGATATTTGTCTGTCACGGCATACCTGATAACGAGCAGCTGACAATCTACTCAGAGTTATTTTCACTGTGTGCGTGTTGCCCTAGGAGTAAGTGAAGGCATACACATAAATTAAAATCTTAGGTGACATCGTAAGAGATTGATAGCAGTGGCGAAACTGCTAATGATTCCTACAGGGCCAAGTCTTCCCCTCTACGAGCCTATGACTCCAAGTACGCCTTGGCAGACGTGATCTAAATGTCCCTGTGGATAAAAAAAACAAAGCAGAGAAACAATTAAAGATATCCAGATTCTAAATAGAAGGGTTCCTGGTCATTTTCCAATATCAAGTTGGTTGCTTGGCTACGGACTGGCTGTTCATGCAGCCGTATCCCAACGGGTCCTGGATAACAGTCATCTTCAGCGTGTTGCAAGGTCTTCCATAGACCAGCCCTCTTGCCCAGCTCTTCTTCTTTCCCAAGGACCAGTGACCCGCGCAAGGGGTTGGCTCCATTTCAGTAAGAGCAGACACTGGATTTACAGTGCTGGATTAAGTTTAGAGACATCCAGTGTTTTCTGTGGAATATGGGATATTCTTTCTTCTTTCCCAGACTAGAAGCTGTGATATAAACATAATATCTGATATTTAACCAGCTTTCTATTAATCATCCCAGAGTTAAGAGTATTACACAAGTACATCATAGGCGAGGCCAACACAATGACATTGGACAGGCTTTACTCTGTAGATAAACTGAACTATTAATTTCACTGTGAGGTTTTCTCAGCAAAAACTTCCTCCGCTATTTAATTTAACAGCAATAAAAAATTGCAATGGATTGGAAACACTCTCATTGCTGCTGCTGGTAGCTCCTCAGTAAAGTGGGAGCACATCGTGGGGTCGATGCTGGATCAGCAAATATCCTCAAATGCCTTAATATACTTTGCTGCACAGTGCGCTCAGCAGCATCCTGCAGCCATTACAAAACGGGCGGCTGAAGAGAAGAAATTGCAGTTTTCAGTGTTAAAAATTGGTCTGTAATGTTCTTATCTCACTGGCAAACAGTTCCTTGGGGCCTCGTGTGCTGACTGTTGAAGGGTAAGCCGGACTGGCGTTTTAACAGCGGTCTGTCCCTTTTATCACGCATTTTTGTCTCGTTCTCCTCCCGCTGTTGTTCTAAATTGCTGCTGCTTGTCAGTTACTTTTGTCTCTTCTTTCCTCCCTCCTGAACGCTCAAACCAGCAATATTCACTTGGGGAAAATATCAACAGAGAAGAAGCATGAATATGGCTGGGAAATAATTTTGGTGGCTAAGATGTCAACAGCGAGAAGTTGTGAATGACTTGCTGGAAACACGAGGGGGAACGAAAACACCCTTCTCTCCGGGGAAGGAGGAGACTGTAAAGCCTGCCTCAAAATCAGTCCAGCACGGGCGAGTTTCAGCTGCCTCACAAACCTCTTGGGTTATTTAGTGCCGTTTCTTCCACGTGAGCAAAGAGAGTCAGCAATAGGCATTGCTCCTTCCTATCCATCACTTTGTTTACCACCACCCCCAAAGCCAGAAGCGTAGGTTAGTCGTTTTCTTGACAGGCAACCAGCCCCCACTTGCAGAGGGCCGCTTTATCGGCGCCGTTTGACCCACGCAGCTCTCAGCAATTCGCAGCTGCTCAAAGCAGCGCTAGGGCTTGGAGCGGGGTGCCCTGCGTGGCCGCTTCGTTGGGGGAGATGAGGTCTGTGTCTCCCTCCACATCCTCCTCCTCCTCCTCCTCCTTCGTTCATCCGCGGCAATTCCCCAGCGTTCACTGCCACCCCCTCGTGCACACGGTCCCCCCCCCCCCCCCCCAAACCTGCTTTCCTGGCGGCTCCTCCCTCTCCGTCCTCGCCACACCACCTTGCGCAGTCTTTCGTAAATCCTCCTCCTGTCGGGGCACAGCGAGGGCGGCTGCTCCGCTGGCGAAGGTGAGCCAGGAGCCGAGCGGCGCCGGGCAGGCAGGAGCAGCGGCCTCACCACGTGGAGTCGGGGCGGCAAGTCCGGGTCGGGATCGGGGCCGGAGCCGGCGTCGAGGTCAGCACGACATGGCGATGCCCCAGCAGGGCTGCAGGGATGAGGCAGGTCCAGGGTCACGCTGAGAAGCTGAGCCAGCGGGTCTGGGTGAGGGCCGAACTCGCAGGCCCCCAGAGCTGCCTCCACCGCAGCTTTGGTCAGTGAAGAAGCCCGCCTTGGGCTCAGCTGGCCAAAAATCCTCCCCAAGTCCACCGAGCGCCAGGGGGGCAACACGCTCCATGCCCGGGCAGTCTCTGCTCCCTCACCCTTCCCTCACTGAAAACCGCATCCACCACAATCACATGAAACGGCACCAAAAAGGTCTGAGCCTCTTGTCCCTTGCTCCGGAAGAGCCCCTCCACCTCCAGGCCAGGGAGGTGACTTTTCCCTTTTTGTTCGCTGCCGTCCACACGGCCACACAGCAGTCGGCACGCACCTCGACAACCTGTGCCTGCAGCAGGCTGCCGCGTCCATGCTCACCCACCGGCACCGTCCCACCCTGGGAGACCCATGCGCCTCCGGCCCCTCGGCCTGGCAGGGACGAAGGGGACGCGGCCAGCGCTCGGCCTGCTGAGCGCCAGCAGCGGAGGTCAGGCGCGGCCGCCTGGCTCTCTTGAATCTTGACCCAAACAGCTCTGGAGCTTGTCTTCGCGATGCGAGCAGCTTGGCTCCCCAGGGAACTGGCTGGAAGAGCAGGTGGTAGTGGGGGGGACGACAAGCAACACAGGGGTTTTCAGTGCAAACACGAGCGTTTGGAGAAAAGCTGGAAGCTGTGCTCTGAGAGGCAGCTAGTGACGGCAGCTGCAGCGAGGACTCAGCAGGGGAAACCCCTGAGCGTACCCAGCAGGGTTTGGGTGGCAGGGGGCCACTGCAGGAGGAGGCCACAAACTGCCCTGGGCCAATCACAGCCCGATTCGGATGCTCTAAAACAGATGAAAACAATCCACCATGCACCAAAACCTCCAACAACCAGTCAGGAGAGCACGTGGCGCCGCTGCTCCAATGTATTTTAAGACGGAGCAGCGGCCACGAGGGGCAGGAGAAAACAGAGGAAACGAAACAGAGGAGACGCAGGGAAGGAAATGATGTTGGGGACCTGGCTGGAGAAGGAGGCACTGGGACATGGCTGGCCCACGCCAGGGCAGGGACATCCCCGAGGGACTACAGCCCCCAGGCAACCCAGGCTGAGACAGGGGCATCCCGAGCAAGAAGCAACACACAGAAGTGAGCATGCACACAACCCCAACCTCTGCACCACCCGTGGCCTCACCGAAGGACTGGGAGGGACAGAGCGTGATGAGTGGTGAAAACAAGGGGAGTTGAGACTAGCAAGGGGGAAGGAGAGGAGTCAGGCTGAAGTCGAGCCTGGGGAAAGGGCAGGAAAGACATTTCCCTGTTCAATTGTTTGTTTTCTTTCTTTTCTCAATACTAGAATTAGCAAGTAAAAGTTTGCGTTAGCTGGCAATAAATTAAGCACGATTCTCCAAGTTTGCTTTGCCAGCAACAGGGATCCAGCTCTTTCCGGACAAACAACACAAACTTTGAAAGAACACAGTATAATCTTTCAAAAGGTCTCATGGCTAGTTCCTCTGGGGCAAGAAGCCCTCCTGATCCTGAGTTCTTCGAGTTAGGAGGAGTCTGTCACCCGACCACTGAGCAGGGCAAGCAACACATGCAAGAGGAGCCTGAACATCTCCCTCTTTATCCCATTCTCTCCGGATCTCCCCTTGCTCCTGCAGCTTCCCACACTTCCTTCCCTGTACCGTCTCCCCTTTGGATCCCTGGTCCTCTTAGCTCTTTCCATCCTCTGGTCCAACTCTTCTGTCAGGTCTCCATCTCCCTTCCTCCTTCCACTCACTCCATGACCCGTTCCCCATCCCTGCCAACTCCTCCAGGACTCCTGGTCTCTCATGCATGCTACAAAGGCAGAACAAGCATCACTTTTCACTTTCAGGACAAAGAACAGGATTTACAGTAAACAGTGGGACTCTTCTCATCATTTTATAGCTACGGTTTTCCCCTCAGGGCCTACTGAATCAATCTGGCCTATCAGTGTCACCTGCTCTTACTGAAATTACCCCATCTCACGCACCCTCACAATTACACGCCCCATAACACCTACACAGCCTGTATAGGTACTCCAAAACATCATTTTCTAAAGTCCTGCCAACCTCATACTTCTTAGCAGACTTCCTTTCAGCCCCACTCCCTTAGCAATAAGGCACCTTTCCCAGCTTACTCTGCATTCCTCTCTCCCATCTCCCTTTCCCTTACTGTGTCTCCCATTTCTCCCTCTCCAAACCTCTATATTTAACTTGTACTCAGCAGCAGCAAGAACTGCTTTCGCATAGCTATCGCTGCTATAAGCCAACAAGTATAAAAGTGTGCAAAATGGAAGAGATTCAGATCTGCTCCTATCCAGGCCGCTTGTGTACAAATCATCTTCACCACTTGCTTCTGTCATGAAAACTGCTCAACTACACTCTAAAACACAGAAAGTCAATCAAGAGGCATGTACTAGTCAGGAGCAGTCCTCTGAAAGTATTTCCTTACTTAAAATTATTTTAGTAATTATTTACATATTGGCAATGTTCATTAAAATCTGTGTTCAGTAAAAAGAAGTCTGATTTTGAAATGCTGTGTATTAGCCTGTTTTTTATTCCTTTTCTCCTCATAGTGTGGCATTTAACTTCTTTGCCTTCCTGGGCTCCCAAATAACATTGTTTTCAATGTTAACTAGAGCACCAGTACAATACCTTTGTTGTGAAACTTTTATCACACACAAGAATAAATTGCACAGACTGAGAAGCCTGTATTTCTTCAATCACAAGCTAATATATTTTGCTAATACTAATGGCCTGAATTCTATCACCTCCAAAACATACGTTAGCAAGCAGATCAGCATAGTAAGAATGGAACACATGGTGATGAAGATCTAACATGTTTCAGAAGCATTAGTTCAGATTAACTGCACTCTAGTCGCACTGTCAGAGTACCTATTGGATGGTGGACTGTTTTAGGTGTGCCCCAAGAGCTCATCATCTCCTGGGTTAACTTCTTCCAGGAAGAACCCAGTTCACACACCCCAAGGCTGCTCTGGGACAGGACCTAAAGCGAGTTAAATGGAGACAACTGGGAGGGTCTCTTCAAAAGAACATTCCCGATCAAACAAAAATGTAAATGTAGACACATTTAGTACAAACCCATAAAGATTCGCTAAAGAAAGATAAAGCATTTAAATGACAAGGCATTCATTTGTTACCATTAAACTTTAAAGTTTCTTTAGTCCCTTCCTCTCCACAACTCAGAATTCACGAGTTTGTCACGTGGCACTGCTCCCATTAACCCCTTCCCATTTTACAAACACAGAAGTTGAGACTGGCATTAATGACTTGCCCAAGGTCTCAATACCAATCATAAGAAAAACAGAACACAAAACCTTTCCAGCTTCCTCTTGTGGTTTTGTCACACCTTTTGTACTGATAGTCAAAAAAAATCAAAGGTTTTAGGACTGTATGTGTATTTTAGGTCACTGTTAGCAACATATCCCTACTAACAACTCATCCAGTAGGAAATTAAGTCAGATATAATATGAAAACATATCTCCTTGTTTTTCTTGCTGAATCTTTTCATTGTGATTTGGTTTAGCTAGACTTTCCAATTAGGATGACAACCACAGAACTCGTAAAAGTGTGCTTTATCTTTAAGTAAATCTTGAAACGTATACCAAAATGCCAGTGAACTGCACAAAAATATACTGGAAATTGTTCTTAAGTCAATCATCTATATTTTTCTGTAACCAGACAGCAACTTCAGATAGAAGTTCTCTGTTTTCTATATTTTCCAATTTTGCAAACTCCAGTAGTTCAGTGGTAGCCACCCTCTCATCCTCTTCCAGTGCAGTATTATAAAAAACCTGTAACTGAAGAGATAAATACATGAGGTTAGTTCGTGTAGTTTCACTTGGAGCAGAGTAAATAACTGTGCATCATCTGACAGATGTCTTCGACAGAAGTATGTAGAAAAGGGGGAATTTCAGGGAGCAAAGAGTAAACAGGGGCAAGCATCAAGATTACACTGAAGGTGGGATTCTGGTTTCCATGAATTCAACGGGAGTTCTACCACCATTTCACTGGGGCCAGAACGTTTTAATTCAGCAACATACCGGCCCACTCCAGGGTCAAAGGCTCCATTTTGAAAAATGACAGAAAGAGTCTGAAAGCCCAGCTTTTTCAAGGGGCAAGCAACCCGCATTTCCAAGAACTAAACCCTTAAAGGAACCTGCACATGATAAATGTGCCTTTTCGTCATCCCTCTGGAAATCCTTCCAAATACAGAGCGCTTCACTAGGACTAGCGGTACCACACAGTCTAGGATTAGTTGGGTATCAACATCCTCTTGTGCTGCCTCTTCTACAATCACAGAACAGTAAGTCTCTTCCAGCAATCTAACAAGTAGAAGACAAGAGAGGACGGAAGAACAGCAAAGAAATATACACTGCTGGGGGGGGGAAGAAGGGGAATGAAACAATGAGAGAAATGCGATAGATGTCAGCACGATAACTAGCTGCCCTAACATGCCAGCAGCCTAACTTTTGGCAAGCTTTCAGTTAGCATCATGGCAAAGGTGATCTCTATGGACAGATTTTAAAGACAAAAATGAGGCAGTTTTGCGGACATTTATTCAGGCTCCCAAGCCTGAAGATTAACTGAAAGGCTGGCATTGGGCTATTGCTTTTGCCATCATAGGGATTTGACTTCTCAATAAAGAACATGACATGAACAACTTGCAGTGCATGCGTGCTCAAGAGAGATTTGATTTTAGGAGCTAACTCTCTGAATTGCTGTCCTCATTAAGCATCCCTTCCCGGCTACTTGCTCTGTGCACGGCCAAAGAACGGCAACAACATTTGTTGTGCTATGACCGATCCCAGCAGCTCAGGGCTGACACAGACACGTGGATAAAACGGAGAGAGCACAAAAGCGGAACTGATGGAAAATAAGGTATACATTGGGAAATAATTTGTTGAGACTGGAGGGGAAAGAATAAGAGAATGAAACAAGCAGCGATGGTCATCCATTTGCCACAGCCACTAAGATAGGGATTACTGTGGGGAATAAGCTAAAGAAAGGCTACAGCCACCATTCACATATTTCCACCCTTTAGCATTTTTCTCAAAATACATCCTCTTTTTGCAGATGTACACCAGCCCAATTAGAAAGTACTGTTCACGGGCTCATCGGGGCTGCCACAAGTGATGCATCACACATGTGCACACCATCTGTTCAGCACCTGGGCAGGCAGTCTCATACGCTGCAACTACAAAGAGCAGGACGACGTTCATCCCTGCACAAAAGCTTACTTTCACACCATACTTAACAACTCGCTGCACGCACACATGACTGCAGAGCTGTGAGTTCCTGTTCATACGTTTGTTTCTCAGATGAGAAAGTGTAACTTTTCTCAGTGTCTCAACACAGCAATATTATACAATACATTCCCCGATTTCTCTAAGAAACAATACAATGGTATTTACAAACTGACAATAAAGCTGAAATTACTTCTATGTTATTAACTTACCTCTTGGATCTGTACATCTGTATTGACAAATCTTCCCATTATTTTTAATACCTCATGTAATAATTCCTTCCCATACCTGTAAAAAATGAGACAAAAATCCTTCCATCAGCATGTTAGCAAATATGCTACTTTTCCTCTCCTTTGAAAATATTCCCAGTGTTTGTTTATTATTTATCATACTGGAAATACCTCCTAAACTGAAGTTCACAACTGGGTACTCATTTTCCCCTTTTAAAGAAATATCATTGAAGTTCAGTTTAGACATTTGAGCTGGATGAAGCACAATAATTACCCACCATTTTCATTTCTTTGTAAGACTTGGTATTTCTGCTTTGGTAACATGACTCATCTTCTTTGCCTAAAACGGGTAACCTCTGTCAGCCCATGCAGCTAAACATAGCTGGACAGGCTAATAAATAATGATTCTAACAACACGGTGTTTCTCTTTGTATTCTGAGGATAGCCTATAAAGCTAGCACCCAGACTATTCTTTTAATTTGAAAATAAGGAGTCTGTTTCCCTGTAAATTTCTCACGGGTATAAAGTGCAGAAAAGTTCCATGGGGAACAAGGTGGCATAGCACAAACCCGCGACAACTTGCCTTTGCTAGAATTAGCAATACAAATACACTTCAAATACACCACTGAACGCTCCCAAGTGGCTGGGTTTGGTTATGCTGCCACTAATGGCTCCTAAAGGACCCCTCTGCCCCCAAAGACAGTAGAAACATATGGTGTTACAGCCACGCTCCTTTTCACTACTGCCTAGGAGACAGAGGGAGTCTTGGAATAAGCATTAAAGATGCTTACTTTGCTCCAGCCAAACAGCCTGATGCAAGCTCACCTGCAGCAGTGCAGGTAGGATGGAGGTGGGCTAGGCCATAAGCCTGGGATTAATGCTATAGTTAGTCTTTGCAACCCTCATAACCCTGTGTGCTCCTATCCTATGTCTCATCATACTCTCTTTGGAAGAGAGGTTACAGTCTTACTCCCGATACATTTTACACCTTTGCTTAGGAAACGCTACTGGATAAACCCATTTCTAGAGCATAGGGGGACCCACTCAGTTCTGAGAGTTGCCAAGCAGTCCATTTTTCTGCTGCCTGCAGAATTGTCTAACTGACTGTACATCAAGAAATCTATCTTGTTATTATTTATTCAGGAGAAAGGATGAACTAGAAGGCTTCCCTACTTGCCTACAGAAAGCCTGCATTGCCTTGCACCATATTACCGAAAGCCCAGGTAAACATGCAGTGGATACAAGTCAGTGTGATGACGGTTTCATCTGTGAAGTCTAATGCTAGACTTCCAGAGATGAGGCTGATCCTGGTCCATCACTATTCCTTCAGGTCTTGAACCTCTTACTGATTCTCCGGGCTCTAACCATCCATCATCACTCTGCCTTGTCCTCTTATGCGCTCCTGAAACCATCCCTCTATGGGGCCAGCCATCACTCCTACTCTTACAAACCACTAGGAGGCTGCATCTATTCCTGTTTTGAAAGTTTATTCTGTTCAGTGTGAAATACTGCCTGAACTGCAAGAAGCAGGGCACAATAGTTTGCACAGTAGCTAGTAACAAGAGGCCAATAATATCATGTTAGAGATAAGAGAATAATATCATGTTAGTCATACTTCCACCTATATCAAACCTACTGGTTTCCCCTACCCGTTGTCACAAAGCACATCTTAAGGGTACTCTAAAAGACAGATTTTCAGCTTTCACCGTCTCACAATTGGGATTTTGAGGGAAGCTCTCCGTTTAGGTAGGTAAACATGCGTCAGATTTTCTAGAAAGGTTAATATCTACAAGAACTGAGACGGTCATGAACAGACTCTTTTTTTTTTTTTTTTAAGCATTCTGTGTCTGATATGAGCTCCTTTTTGACATTAAGCCCCAATGAGAGCTGAATGCTGTGGTCTGGGCACTTACGGAATCACATGGGTCATTACAAAAAAGCCATATCTCGAAGGAAAACCTGACCCGGATTTCATAGCTCGAACCTAAAAATGGAGGAAGGAGCCAAAAAGACATAGAAATAAAAGGAACTCGAAGGTGGCTGTTCTCCATACCTTTCACTTAGAAGCGGCCAATTTTCTGTAACAAATTCCCAGGCTATACGCTGACCAATATCCTTAGTCACCACATATAAGATCATGTTTGAAGTACAATTGGAAGAAAATAATGTATCACTGAGTCCATATTGCAAATATCTGTCGGAAAAGAAGTAAAAAAATTTAACTATCACTTGCTGTTTAACCATGAAGATTTGGAAACATTTACCAGCTTGAGAAAATTCCTATCTCAACATTTACCAGAATCCAAAGTGTTATACCAAAGTTGGTTTCACTTCAAGCTGTCTATCCAGCTGTGTTTCCTGTTCACGTGGCTGAAATCCCCTGTTCGTGCACATCGGTTCTCCATTTCTCAGAGAAATGAGGACACAGCACATCAAGCGGATATATTTGCTTTTCTTACTCTTGTGTTAAAGAGGGATGAGGGACAATCTCTCACTCCCACTAGACAACCCTGTGGAAGGGCAAACTGCTCCTGAGTTTCTGGGGACTCACTCTGCTCAGATTCAGAGGGAGCCTACAGAGTGAACAGCAGTGAGACACTCAGTTCTGCTGAGGAGACCTACTGCAGTGACATGGATCTGATGCACTTCCATGGAAGCTAAGGCATGATTTCAAAAGCAGTTAAGTAACTACCTGCCACTGATGTTGATAGCAGTGGGAGTCTGAATATCCTGAAAAAGTAAATATGTAACCCTCCTCTTTGTTGCCTAAATACATAACTTTGCATGTCTCCTACTTTGAACTAGCACAGTTAGAGTCACCTTCTCATAGGCTTGTGTAGGCAGCTGCTTTTATGGATAGACTAGGTGAGCAGGGATTTCTCCCATTTGCACACCACCAACACGCTTAACTGAACTGACAAAACTACACTGAGGGCCAGGAAAAGCCCAGCTTAACACTCCTCATCCAAAGAGGACTTTAAGATGGCATACAGAAAAACAGATTGGCTTGCCAACTACTAAGGCACAGGGAGGAAGAGGTCACCACGACTCCCTGAATTGGCATCATCTTGCTTCCAGTATAACTCACCGCTGGTCAGGGACAAGTACTAGCCTGTGTTTAGTGACAAAATGTCCTAAATGACCAAAGGGGAGGCAAAAAAAAAATCAGCATAGCTCTACTCGGACACGTCTTTCCACTCTATTTTGCCCTCTTCTCAAGCATATCAGTTCTGCCTTCACATGACCACCATCACAAGAGCAGAGGGCTGGCAGGCGAAATACATCTGCTACTTTCAGAGCTTCAGATCCATAGAGTTTATGCCAGTGGGAGGAGGATGGTTCTGTAGGGAGTCAATGGCAAAACTGTGTCCTCTGAGCTACTCTCTAGGGTAACGCAGATATGGCAGATTAGAGAATTCAGCTTCAGCATCTTTTTACTTATAAAGTGAAGATGTTTCATACGGAAGCCAGTGAAAGATAATAACTAAGGTATTCCACACTGCAATATTTAGAAAACAACTTTGCAGTATGAGACTGCACTTTCAATGGTGAATAGCTTACTGGTAAGCACATTTTCATTTTTGCCCTTAACCTAGGAAAAGGCGATTTGGCTTCCAGGCAAAGGCTAAATAGACAACGATACTTTTGCTTGGAAGTAAAGGAGAGAGGAGAGAAAGGATATGGGAAAATGACATAAAATCATAAATGGCAGGGAAAAATGTCAAGGCAAATTATGATTACTGTTTCTCACAGTGCAGAGAGTAAGGGCAGCCAATGGGATTAAGATTTAAAAAAGACAGGTAATAGGTTAAAAAAAAAAAAAGTATGTTTTCATACAACATGCATTTATACTACAGGATGCGTTGCCACAGTCTGCTACGAAGCCTGAAGTCCAGGTTCAAAAAGGGAATTAAACACATTGAGAGAAGACACATCCATTGTTAGTGTTAGACATAATACACTAGAAATATTTAACAGCTCAAGAAAGCCATGATTACCAGCGTCTGGGCAGAAGGCTCATTTATTATTGCCCTGTTTAATCACACTTTTTCTGCAATAAAATCCTTACAAATCTGCTACTGGTCTATTGGATACACAGTTCTGCAGCAGGCATACCTCTGTCCAGCTTAGTACAGTATTTGTGTTTTTATGATTTCACTTTTGTACGCATAAAAAGATCATTTGGTCCAGGTCACCTGTAAAGTAACCATGATTCTCTGGCACAGCTCAAGGCAGAGAGCAGGATGTCTTTATCTTCCTTTGTGGAATTGGTTTGGTTATACATTTCCCATGCAAAATTCCATTCTTTATCACTTCCCATGGCAACACCATAGCAACAGACCGGTTTTCTAATTAAAAAGGGAATACTGCAAAGCAAAATATGATTAAAAGGTACTCTAATGTTATAAAGTGAAAATACAAAATGTGATCAAAAGGTACTCTAATGTTATAAAGCAAAAATAAGCAGTTAATGCGTAACTGAAAATACACGTTTGTTTACAGTTAAAATACACAGAAAAAGAGAAATACACTTAAAATCTAAATAAAGCTATGAAATTTGATTGCTGTGCTTACGACTTAAACATTAACAAAACAGGGGTTTAAAGGTAAACCAAAAATCCTTTTTAAAACAGCTGGGTTAAAGCAGTTTGTGTACCTACAGTATTCAATACCACTCTTTCACAGCATGACCTAAGACATCAATCACGTGAACGTTGCTCTGTGGGTTTTACGTTGATCACGGTGCCTTCGGAAGTGATCTTTGCATAGGATTCAGTTTGATGTTGGCATGAACATCACTGAATCTGTGGGGGAAAGGCAACGCAGGGACTGAGATTTCCCACCCAAATGATAAAGAAATCGTCTGTATGTTTTCAGTTCAATGTTGGGCTGATGGTACAGTTAAAATCTTCTCAAGATGCTTCCTAAAAAGTTGCCTTGGCTAAAATATGGCTATTTTGATACCCACAGTTGTCCCAATAGTCTCAAGAAAATGTTGGTTATTGAACATAAAGTTGTTGTGGGTGAAGATGAAATGGATAAGGTCAGTGAACCTTTCGGACACAACTCTGAATGTTGAGCATGCAAGGCAGGCTGCAAGGGCAATGTTGTATGGGACACTGGTATACTGGTTGGTGACATCTACAGTGGCCTGGAAGTGGTTTGTGTTGTATAGTTCACACAGGAGGTCTGTTGTGACCCAGAGAAAATCTGGAGCTTGGGTTTTTGTTTTTAATGTTGGATTAGGGGTGGGACTTACTGATCTTCAAATTTTTTTCCAGGGATGGTCCTGTGGCTCAAGATCATTGGCCTGCCAGGATTCCCTTGCTTGTGGATCTTGGGTAACATGCAACAAACTTCTAGGAAGAATGCTGGATTACGTTACGTCTTTTTCCTGGAGTCAATACAGAGATGACATGATGATTTCTTAAGAGTAACGGCAGCATGGTAACCTTTCGAAAGTAACTAAAACGTACAGCAACTATCCCTTCCTCTAAGCTCATTTTCTTCTTTCAAAGGAGAAAAACCAATAACACTGCACCACAGGGAATACACTTATTTAGAAAGGTCTACCTCACTGCTCTGAGCAGAAAAGGAGTAATTCTGAGAGACTGGCTGGAAATCATGGCTCTCAGCTTATTCTTTACACAGAACAGATAAAAATGTACAATCTCAAGTCCAATTGATTAAGTTCTGTGAGGTCAGTGTTCGGAAAGATTCAGCTGAAGGCCGATCACCTTATTTGAAGGGGAAAACCATTATTCCCTTCAACAGATACGAGAATCCTACTGGGTATCATATCATGCATGGTGCTAGCCTGTGGCAGAACAACTATAATGTACCCTTATGAATTGTGGCCTCCGAACGGAGATTTAGATAGAGCATCTACAGGTATCTTTCTGTGAAAGGTGGGTCACAAAGTTATTGTGCCCTTGCCCTGTTCTAGCCAGTATATGAAAAGCCTCCTCTTTTCCTGAGCAAGGACACTGATCCATTATTTGAAACCTAAGAAGTTTCCTGCCTCCCATGATTTCTTCTCCTTGAAACATGATCATTTTTTCCACATCACAGCTAATATTTCACAGACTTTTCAACTCTCGAACTCAGATAAAGTATGTAAAATCCCAACAGGGAGAAAAAGTCACTTCAGATATTATTAATAGGGGAAAATGTGTGGCTATTCTGAAAACTGTCTCAGATTTTGGCATAGCATTGCTGCTTTTAGTGTGCGATAGCAATAATATTCTCTGTGGAATGCATCAGAGTGTTTAGCATATTTAAGCTTTTCAGTTTACCTTTAAAGTACTGTTTGTTTTTTATGCAGATGATCGCTACAGGGCTATTTTAAAAAAAGTACAAATATGAGCTCAGGTCACTTAGCCAACCACATACATCAACAAAAACATTTATAAAAATTATACAACTGTAACAAAGAAAACAAAAATAATGATAAAACTTTAAACATTCACTCACCAGTGCCAATACTACACGATAATTGCATAGAAAAATATCAAAAGAAAGAGGGAGAAAAGAGAATAAGAATTTCAATACATTGTAAGATTTTTTCCAACAATGCAATACTCTTAATACAGAAAGTCTGACTGTGGAAGGAGGGATCAGAGCCCAGATCTCTCTTCTCACAGACAAGAAACCTAACCACTGGGCTCCAATATCACCATGAGATCTGACAGCTTTCCCAGCTTCTGCCCATGCAAACACAGTACATGCAAAGTGATTTGACAGGTTCACCATGAGCAGATTTCCATACCCTAGAAAGACCATTTCACTCAGTACTACCTACAGAAGCTTAAAAACTGTGTGGGTATACATGAGGCCCCTCGAAGCTGGGGGCTTTACTGTAGAAAGGGATAGGGCAATATGGGATATCGGCCCTGATCTGAGCTTCACCCGTTCTGCAGCTAAACAGAATTTGGTCTTCATGACAACACTATGCATCCTCCAGACTGTGAGGTCTGCATGCAAGGCAATAAGCATGAACTCCACAGAAAACTGGAATTTGGGGAAAATGAGGGGCTTAGGGAATTCTTAGTCTTTTGGGTTTTTTTAAGCTTAAGTTCTGTCATTTTGTGGAGAAAGAAAAGCAGCGTACAGGAGCCATCCCGTTCTGCATACCCTGTGTAAGAGCCCGTTAACCTTTCACCTCACTTAACACACACACACTTCTAAAAGCACGTTATCATTCTTACTTGTACTCAGGGTTGTCCATCCACTTTGCATACAGTTCAGATGACAGATCCAAACAGTCCTGGAGACCCAGCCAGCATGCTGTTGCAAAAAGTTTTTCCAAATATACTCTTGAAGGAAAGCCAAAATAGCAAGAATAAAAGATATGTATTCTATATTTGGAGTACTCAGAGAAACGCTTAATCAGCGCAGTTTTAGCACATGATGCTGTTTACCCAGGAGAACCTCTACTAGAAATAATAGAGGTTTAATTAAAAAACAAAAAAATCCAACTAAGCTACCAACAACGGATTCATGACATCGATACTCACGGAGATTAGTAAAGCTACCAAGGGACTGTAATTTTTAATAGGTTTTGTGTGTTTTATACCACCCTTGCTCAGGTCTCATCATTCTGACATTCAAGCATCCAATGCTTGGTAGCCATGCAAAATAAACTATTTGCAAGCTCTAGTGGTGAATTTGTAAATCGCGTTTGAAATTCACTGCTGTCAGTTTTCCTCCCACTAGCAGCAGCCTGTTGCAATTGGTCACAGTAAACAAAAGCTACTATCTTCTACGCTCACTAAATTTACTAGAAATACCCCAAACAATCTACCTACTGAAATTTCCTGGGGAACCACCATTGTAAATAACACACATTTATAGGACAATAAAAGTAACAATTCAGTTAGATTCCAACAAATTAGAATATTTTTCCTGTATCTTGTATTTAAATGTACAAAGGCACACCAGAATGCATCAGATCAAACCATGCCAGATCAAACTTTTGAGGGAAAAAAAGTACTTACTGAGCAAAATAGTCATCTTCCAAAGTATCAACATTTTGCTGAATTAAACCTGCATAATAATGGTATATTGGCAACATTCTCTTTAAAAGGTATTTCTTTTAAAAGAAGGGAAAGAAAAGTTACTTTCATTCAGATCCATACATTCATTTTGCTGAGTTTTTCTTCACTTATTTAGATTTATCCTAAAAATTTACCACTATAAATTTCTTGGTAATATACCACATTAAAATAAAGCATACAAATTGGGACTAAAAAAAAAACCAAAACAATACATTTTTACATCCATTCAAACTGAGGAGCTCCCATTTCACCTTGCTTTGATAGGTGAAAAAAACTTTGGAACTCGTTATGAAAGAAAATACATGCTCACTCTCAAAGAACAAGAGAGAAAAATGTTTTTAAATAGAAAAACACTTAGTTCTTTTCACAAGTTAAAAACATATCTTTACTTGTATAACTTACAGAATGATTGTAACAAGATTGCACTTTTTAAAATAAAAGTGGAGACAAATAGATGTCAAGGAAGTAAATAACGAAATGTTATCTCATCTCAAGTAGCCCAAAAATGGGAAAAAAATCACCTCATTTAGTATGTAGGCCATTAAAGCATGACAGGTTAAACTCAATTCTTTCTTCCTCTCCACAAAGATGAACTGGAAGGCAATACATGCCATAGATCACACATGTACTATATCCCCTTTATACCTATCAGTGTTGTGCCCACTACTTACTACTGATAGCTGTATTTTCCAGATCTTCATTTTACCAAAACCTAAGAACAAGCTTAACATTAACCATGTGAATATATTTCTGCAGTAAGAAGCAGCTCCTGATTTAATGATAGTTATCACTGACTAATTCATACAAACAAATACTGCCAATTAAAAAAAAAAAAAGTCGGCAAAATCATCTAACAAAAATTATAAGAATTATGACCCATCATAGTCATCATTACATTCCTGAGAATCTTATGAAGAGTTCATTTTGATCTTTTTTATTTAAATGGTCTAGAATCTTCATTAATTAACAAAAAAGGTGATACCTTTAAAAGTGGATATACTTCATAATTTTTCAGAGTACTTTCCAAATTCTCTGGTACTAGATTTAATAATACCACATTCCATATAAAGATTTCATCTTCTCTGGCAAGATACTTCGTTAGTTCAAGCGCTGATTCAATCTGAATATATCCAAAACTATGTGAAGGAAAAAAAAAAACCCTCATATTTGAGCACTCTTACTCACACTAACACATACTACGAATATCTGTTTGTTTACAGAACTGATAGTAAAACATGAGGACACTGGGTGGAGAATAATTTAGCAAGGATACCGGAAAATTAGAATATAAAACAATGGTGCCTCAACAATGGAGCTGAACTGTCCGAACATTTATTACAGAGCACAAAATGCTTAACCAAAGCAATGGGACACTCCTGGCAGTAATCCTGGCAGTAAGCAGACTGTATTCTGGTTATGGTTTTAGGATTAGATCCAAGCACATTTATAGCATGCATCAGCCTCACTAGGACAAAATGAGGGAACAAAGCACTGTTTTGAGTTACAGTATATGTCTGCCCTTATTGATGAGCAACAGATTTTCATTATAGGTTACTTTACGAAATAAATATAATTGTAAAAACATACAACTTAATTCATATGCACAGTACTCTTAGATGTAAGAATTGTGGTATGGCATTTCTGTGCTTCAGTATGATAATTACATGGAATTCATTCCTGCCCCAAAAAAGCCAGTCAAGCCCCCTTCTCCCAGAACAGAAATACTTCTAGTATACTTGCGTCAGAGCACAGTTACCCTAATGAGTTACATTCCTTATTATATGGCAAGTCTGAGCTCTCTTATGAGAAAGGATGTTTGCATGAAAGGGAACCTTTGACTCCCTCCTCAGAGCTCCCTGCCCAGGCTTCGAAGGGATGTGGTATGCTTTAGCCACCTCCTCCTGGAGTTCCCATATCGCTGGTCCCTGAGGCTTTTAGGATCTCTATTACGTTTTAGAGGCACAGGCACATTTTGGGGGTCTTTGGTTCTCTTCGGCACTGCTGAGCACTCCAGTACCACAGTTCTGCAGCCTCTAAGCATGAACCTCCTCTATGAACTGCTCAGATTTCAGAAAATTAACATAAAATTAGCTTATCTTAATGTAGTGATTTTCTACGGAACTGCAACATATGCAGTGCAAGCGTTCTGTGACCTTTTTCTGCCAAGAGATGAACGACTGAGTGATCTATCAACAAGAGAAATGAAGGAGGTATTAAGAATGATGCACAACTGCATCAAAGAAATTCAGAAAAGAAAAAGTAATTATGATCATTGAGAATTTTTTTTCTGCTACAACAAATCTAGGATAGTCCCTGGAAAACTCATGACAATGCCATTATATGTAATACTTTCTGAGAGATGGACAAAAGCTAGAAGAAATTTTGAAAGAAACCATTCAGCACTGAAGAAAGATTGGATTAAATATTTACTCCCCCATCATTTTGGGGAAACATCTGCTGTCTTTATAAGGCATGTATGGGTAGGAATGTAAGAACCAGAAACAGGAATGTTGATTGCAATTTTAATAATTTTAATAATTTTTTTTATGACATATCCAAAACATACTTACTGCATCAATGCAAAAGCATCATCTATCAGCTGGAGCCTGCTAACAGCGGGAATAGCCTGCAGAAAGCATTCATTTGGTGTTAATAGATCTAAACACAACACTGAGATTAAAAATAAGCTTTACTACGTTTCAAAAATTATGAGACGAGATCCTAACATCTTTTCTAAGCCAAAATCTTCTACAAAACACGACAAAATGGGATCCTGCCTCTTAAGCTGAAATTGTTACTGTGCTTTTAAGAGCTTTTATATACATAAATAAACAACTATATATCACTAAATGCTAAACTTCAAGACCTTTCTTACTTGCATGCTGGAATGAACATTAAAATAAGGAAACTACAGTACCTAACAAATATCCTGGTTGTAAAGTTTTGGCACAGGCTTTTTTTTTTTTCCTTTTGAGGCTTCAGCACAGAGTACATGCTCAGGTTAGCCCAAAGCAGAATCTGACACTATTACGGATTAAACGAGTGAGGAAGAACTTTAGTTACTGAGAACCAGCGCTCTCACAAGGACTGCTGGTCCCTTATCTCTTCCCTGCTTCTGTGCTAGTAAGGCTTGGCCACTGCTCTGGTCAGCCCTCCTGCTGACCAGTGCCCAAGCACTGCCCCATGACAGCACATGCCTAAGTTTGTGAGGACTTAAGTTGCTGTGAAAGAAAAGCTTAGAAAAAAGGAAGTCAATGTGCTGTAGAAAGGCTTTAATCAGAACTATGTGCTCTGACTGGCAAAGTGTTCAAACCTTCCAGAGAAGTAATCTTGACTCCCTTGATCTATTACTACACGCGCCCCAGACTTCGGAAGTTTAAACCTTCTGATCTTTGGTATCCAATCCAATAAACTGACATTACCACCTAAGCCATACTCTAGGTTTAGGCAACACTAAATATTATACAGCCTCATATGAGGTCACATACGTAGCCTAGTCCATATTTCTTTCATCTGCAGTCCAAGCTATGGTAAGTTAGAGGTTGCATGAATAGCCCATTGAATCAGCAAGCTATTTCAATTCCATCAAATGAGACCTCTTTTGCTTAGTTCTAACCACAGATCAAGCTAGTCACATATCCATACTGATAACTCTGAGTCAAATTGAAGAGATCAGAAGAACCATGAGCTGTTAAGACAACTTTGAAGACAGGAGGTCATTTAATGTAAATTATTTTTCAGCCTACTGTTTATGTGAAATTATTTGGGCCTGTTCCTATTCCCTTGTGGAATGCTGCCAGTGATGTTAGAGGTGCAGTTGTGGGTTACTTGTTCATATGTGATATATAAGCTTTTCACGGTTCCAGTTTTTCCAGAGTGATTACTGGTAAAAACTGCAAGAAGAAATACAAGGAAAGAAGTTTGCTTATAAGCTTGAAAAAACAATTATGATCTTACCTTTGGATCGTTTTCAAGCAAGCGTGCTAATCTTTTTAAGTTTAATTGATCATAATTAACTCTATAGTATCCAGATAAATTTACGTTTAGCAGGATCCAGTCATATTCTGATTCTGATACTCGCATTTCAGGAAACGTTTCTGTAAAGTGACATTAAAGTGTATCATTTTGTTTTCTGTGCACTGCTAAACTCTCTTGCATTTATAAACAGTGGGCTCAGTGCTCCTCAGAGATCTAAGAGGCAAGCTGGAAGCTACACACAAAGAGAATCCCCCCCAGAAGCCAGACGTACTTGAGCTCTCCAACTTCTGCATAGTGGAAGAACTTCAACAAGCAACTGACCTCCCCAGGACACCCTGAAGATGGTAAAGGGGAGGATGAAGACCCAACTTGTTCTACTCAAAGCAGCTGGCTAGCAGGCAGCTGGGAGAGCTGAGAAAGGTTATCTGAGAATAAAAAGACTGGATAAGGAGCAATACCACTGCGCACTTGCTGCTTCGTGTTACTCCAAAAACACAACTCTACCTCACACAAGAACAGTCCTCCTATCAGGAGCCACGCATTCCTAGTAGAGATCGAGGGAAGCAGAACAGTTAAGCTGATAAAACAGGGACAATCAAAAAACTTAGCTGTAAATAGAAGTCCTGTAGTCCTTGTGAGTCATATCACGCACTAAAGGCCTCTGTCTGCAGTCCTATTTCACCTAGCTATTACTCAGACTATGTTTCCAATTACCTGCTCCCGCTAGCCAAAGGTTCAACTCAAGGAGCCAATGGAGCTTTGAAGGCTCTAAGCTGTCTCCTCACAAGAGGATTTGAATGCTGCTTTAACTGGGTTTTATCAGCATGATTTAAGAAGAACTCTAACACACACACACAAAAAAAATTTGTTTGATGTACATAATCTAGACGCAGCGCTGCTCCACCGAACAGGAGAGTGGGACTTGAGTGTGTTTTGACTGAGCAAGTACTATGGAACTCAGCCTTAATCATTTTCACAGACTAAATAAAACGAAAAAGAAAGGCGATCCATGGCAGATATGAGCTTAACAGTTTAAATCGTCTGTGGGTGGCTAGACGTACTAGCCCCGTGGGTGCCCCTAGAAGTACTTTCCATATAATGGCATATGGGTGCAATGTTCTGCTAATCATCAAGAGCACCTGCAGCTAAAATAGCAAAACCATGCTCGGAGAGATGCAATCTATTCCTCATCTCCATCCGTCACGCTGAGTGAAACGTGCTCTACCATAACAGCACAGTTTTCCTAGCATTCCGCTTTTGCTGCACAGACATCTATCACTCAGGGACCAAGTCTCTTCCTGTCAGTGATCAATCCAAATATACAGGCAGAAGCTAAGTACTCAGATATTGCCTGACAAACCTTAAGCCAATAGGACGCACTCTTAACGTGGTACAAGTGCAGCTTTAAATAGATTGGCTTGGCTACCAGTAGCAGCCTAGCTTGGAGTTTAATTGACCTTGTTCAGAAGCAAGATAAATTAGCTCTTGCAGAGTTCTGCAACAAAAATATACACGGCCTAAATCACAGAATGGCCAAGGTTGGAAGAGACCTCTGGAGATCCTCTAGTCCAAACCCTCTGCTCAAGCAGGGTCACCTAGAGCATGTTGCCCAGGATTACGTCCGGATGGCTTCTGAATACCTCCAGAGAAGGAGACTCCACAACCTCCCTGGGCAACCTGTTCCAGTGCTCACTCACCCTCACAGTAAAAGTTTTTCCTCATATTCAGATAGAGCTTCCTGTGTTTCAGCTTGTGCCTGCTGCCCTATCGCTGGGCATCACTGAGAAGAGTCTGGCCCCGTCCTCTTGACACCCTCCTTTCAGATACTTATACACATTAATCAGATCCCCCCCGAGCCTTCTCTTCCCCAGGCTGAACAGGCCCACCAGCTCCCTCAGCCTCTCCTCATATGAGGGATGCTCCAGTCCCTTAATCAACTTAGTAGCCCTTCGCAAGACTCGCTCCAGTAGCTCCATGTCTCACTTTTGAGATCTTTTCTCTTTACGTATTGTTATGCCACTGCAGCAACTATTCAACAAAACTGTGCTTCTTACCAAACATCTCATTTTCATTTCCCAAAACTATTCTCATGAACACCTTTGAACACCTTTAAATGACAACATTAATAGAAGTTCTCAACCAGAAGCCATTTCAATTTTACAGGAGCAAATGATAATTTAATTTAAAAATATCCTCAACATTTATGGCCTTTTAGGAGACAGTTTGGTTTATTTCTGTATCAAAAAGTAAAAAAGAAAATTATTATTATTTTTAAGATCTTTAAAGTTGAATATAAGTTCCTTGACTGAAGTCTACAGTTCTCATATACAAGCGGAATGTGTTTTAATGACTGAATTTCTACTTTACGGTAGTTGCTTCAGACAGATGCAACATGATGATTTTTTCCATACGTTCTCCTCTAGCTCTTAAAGCATGTGATGGCTGAGGAAATGGAATTGTTATCATCTCAGTAAGACAGGCTTAGCACACAGCACTATCTCACGGCATCTCCTTCCAAGCAAGCACTGTTTAACACTTCTTTCCTGCACGTTTTCTAATTCTTCACCTTATCAATCACTGGTTTACTTCATTTTAAATCCAAAGCACTCAAAGCAATAAACATCCACTGATTGCTTATTTACTTGTCCACATACTGTGAAATAACCTCTCCACCCATCCTCTTGCCTCAAAAATAGCCAAAGTAACTTTTAATCACTGCTAACAGAGGGCAGAGAGCTGGAATACACACACAACATACTGTAGTTTTGCTCTTAAGCATTCCATAAACACATTAGTCTCTGCATCTTGTAACTGATTCAGAGTTTGACAGAGTTCAGGGCTGACCTGCCAAAGAAAAATAATTACCCAGTCCTAACGATTACATTCTTCTCTCTCAAAAAAAAATATAGTTGCTTATTGGAAAGCACTGAGATGAGAAAGAAATGAATCATTTTATTTGACTGGATATGTCCATAAACTCACTTTTTTATTATATGCCTTTAAAACTTTTTAAAATTCTACTCTTCTGAGAAGACTGCATAACCAAATTAAATTACATAGTGTTGAAAGTAGGCATTTTTTGTTTTTACAGATATCTATATGTGACAATGTTGGGTCATTTCATACAGCCGTTTTCAATCTTTTCCAGTCTTCATATCTATTACTTGAGCTTGATCGTTTTCTGATGCATCACGGCCAAATTCTGAGGTTCTATATACATTCAAAAACTGTCACTAATGTCAGTGGAACCCACTGGAGTAAGAATAATACAGAAATGTGAGGTTTGGACTTGTGTGCAGAACGACAAATCAAAATCACTGCGGAAATCTCTACTCGGAACGTGCATTCTAAACTATTATTAAAAACCTACCCTAAAGCTTGATTGCAACTTAGACAAAAACAACACAATAACTTATTTTAAAATCTATTGATATTGCAATACAAAACATAACAGGTAAGTGTAGACTTTGCCATACTAAGGCTTTACCTCTCTAATTCAATTCAAATATATCTTCTGTTTATAGAAGTGTTTAGGCATGTTGTTGTTATCGGCTTGTTTTTAACACATGTGAACTAATTCATCACTTACTGCTGCTTTTATCGAGCCACATTAAGGGTTGCGATGATCCATTTCTCATCCAAGAGATAGGAACAATCCATGTGTTACTTTGGAGGGAGAAAAAAAAGGTAATTAATGCTTATGCTTAAAAAACAAGCTCTCAACTGATGCTAAATTAGACTGCAATAAGTTCTTATAACAATCTCCATCTACCCTCCCTCTCTGATGCACAAAACCTCATCAGATGGTGGCGCTTCCACCAGACCAGTCCTTAGGTTCATTGAACATGGGGAAAGTTTTGGCATGGATTTCAAAAGGCTCTCATATTCAGATTATTGCTCTGTATTAGATCTTTGAATATTACTGCATCTCTGTAGTCTGCTTTCCTTCTCCAGACAATAATTTTATTCTCCTCACTTATTGCACTACATCCTATTTCTGGAGACAGTAAAGCTCCTTTTCAGAACTGTCTCTACTAAAAAAGGTCCCAGGTAGGCGATACAATCTTAATTTCGACAACTTTAATTTCGTTTGTGAGAGAATGTAAATCTCCCAGAGAAACACAGGAAAGCTATGAAACCTACAAGTTCACAGAAATGAAAAATTCAGTAACGCATGTCCTGGATTTGCTTAAATTCCCACGGTATTGCCTCTTGCCGGAGCTACAGTAAAGGACTTAACATTTGTGACTTGGAATTCCTTATCCGAGCTAACCAAATAGGTGGAACGGACTAATTCTCTTTACTTCCTCAAGGTTGGAAGCAAAGGAAACTCTGTGGTTCTCATCAAATCTCTCTTGCGGTCGTGCATGCTACCAGCAATTGCAGCCAGGGAAAAGCTGTTTTGGACTATGCTCTGCTTTGTAGTTCTTGCCTTGCTGAGAACTCATCTCATGGGCTCTCCCCACGCATCCTCCCACTCCGGAGGATCACTAAATTTCCTGATACCTCAAATTCCGGCCATGAGTTTCCAAAGTGGGTGACCAAAGGTAGCCTCTTTTATCACCCTTTTTAGGCACCTAAATACGCAGCGTGGCTTTCAAAACAGCCAGACATTCAGCAGTGTTCATTGACAGTCAGGAACTTTAGAGCTGCATGTCAGCTACTCATTACTTTTGAAAAAATGGGCCATTTATTTAACTGCTTCAGTGCAACCCCATTGTCTTTGCCGAGGAGAAGAAACTGGGAACGTGTGCTGGAAGAAAACTACAACATGGTTCTGCCAGGTCAGTCTGGACAACTGAGGGATGAAGCAAATGCCAGGCAAAACTCCTGCCCTGCAGCTTACTAAGGGCCTGTGTCTGTCCTTACTAAGCCATCATGTGGCTGGAAAAGTCACTACTCCAGAGAAAAGCAACCCTTTGACAAAACAAGCAGCTTGCAAATTCCAAGCCTGCAATGAATTTTTTTTACTTGGCAGTTTATGACCGGGTGGGGAGAAGGGAGACATTACACAGATCGCCAAAAAATAATGTCCTAACTGAAGATTTTCATGCAGAAAATAGAGTATATAAATATACTATAAAAATACAAGCTAAACATACTTGTAAGAATCAGTACTGTTTTCATTCTTTCTATTAAGAAATTGTTCCTGACTGATGGTGCCAGTGGAGAGATTTAATGTTAAAACTGGAAACCCATTTTGGCATGTCCAGGAATCCATTATTTTTTTTACAGATGCTGGCAACTGAACTTCATCCTGTGCATCTACAACCTTCAAGAGAAACAGGAATTAGAAATGTTTATGATAAACAGGCTCTTACTGATATTGCTTCAGAAACGTTGCAGGGGTTGTTCTAACCTAACTTTGGAGTTTGCTGGTCTTTGGTTCATGCACAAAATCAAAGTGAAAAGGCCATTATTGACACCATTATAGAGACAGCATAACCCCTTACGGGAATGGAGACATTTCTCGTTCTTGTATCTTCACTACTAACCCTTCTCTGTTTTGTTTAATATACCTGCACCCTGGTATGGCTGACGACAGACTATTTATTTCACTCACATAAACCTGCTCGAATACAGAGATTTTAAAGCAACAGCCTAATGAACAAATTCAATAGTAGCAACATATGTAAAGAAATACTAAGCTACAGTCCCAACTAGTGTGAATTAGCATGGTCTCTGGTGGCTTGAAAGATGCCAGAGCCTTGCACATCCAAAACTGTGGCTCAATCTGAGAGCTTGCAGCACAATGGAAGCCTTCTTTAGAGGAACAGAGAGGTAGAATTTTTTATAACAAACTCATTATTAATACCCGTTTTCTTATTCAGTTTCCTGCCAAAACCAGTAAAGGGTGAAATGCTGAGCTACTGCTACAGGTATAGACTTTGCTGAATTTGTGACACAGCAGCATCTTTGATCATCAAACCGTGAGTGTCCCACACTTTGCTCTGGCAAAACTTACTCTCCAAAAAAAATAGGCTCTGCAATTTCATGCAGGCTGAGGCAATCTATGAAAAATAAAACTCTACCCTGTTCCTGATTTTCCACTTCCTCTCCCTCTACTCCTTGTACTTAGTTCCACCTATCTCAAGTGCAGTTAAGTAGTCAAACAAATATTTGTAAAGATCTTCGCCAAAAGGGCCATCAAAGCAAATTGTACGTAAGGGAAAGACTGAACCAGGGACTGCCAAATCCCAATTCAGTCTGCTACAAACGGTATATGCCCCAAAACTTGGCCTATGCCAAACACCAGAGCAGTAACAGTAGAGATCAAATGAATACCATTTGTATGTGGGTCCACAGATCATCTTGGTTAGCATTTGAAAAGGAAAGTGTTTTCAGGTAAGACTGCAAAGAAAAAGAAGAATTCATGCAGATTCAATGAAAAACATCAGCAAGGCAGAAACTAATTTGCACAACTGTTATTTTCAAGCTAATAAATTAAGATGAAGACATTAATTTTTCAAACTTACATTGAGTGCTCTGATAAATAGTTTCTCAGTCAGAAATCTAGAAAGCATCCAGGTAATGGAAGCCCCCTGAGGCACAAAAAGAGCTACGTGAGCATATGAATTATTATTGCAGTTATTATTGCAATATTTTTTCAAAATGTATTTCAGAGATATAAATCTGGCTATTCCTACACTTCATATTTATGGAGGTAAAAAATGTATTCATTGTTTCTTTTGTAGCCAAAGAGATTTGCAACTTTCAATGTATCTATGTGAGCAGCAGAAACAAATCTTGAACAAAAAAAATATATACACAACAAACACTGTAACATAAGAAGATATTCCACCGCTCCGCTCAAGCCTACTTTGCATCACATTAGCTTAGAATATAAAAGAAAAGGGAATAATTTTATTTCTTCACCTTGTTATACGTGATGCTGTTAAACAGAGACATTAATGAAAATGATTCTTTGATCTTGTCTTCACTCTCCGACAGCGATCTAACTTCTATTTCATTGTCCTCCCTTAAGATGGGCAGTAGAACATGATCATAAAAGATTTTATCCTGAAAGTGGAAGACAAAAAAAATCTAAGTGCATTGTGAACTGAAAAGAAAATATTTTCAGGCAGAGAATCTGGCTTATGGAATTACTACTAATAGAAATAGCCCAACAATAAATAAGCACCAGTCCTTTTCTCCTCTCCCTAATTTTCACAAAAAAATAAAAGGGACCTTGCACCCAAACACAACATTTTCCAGATGCAACATTACTACTTAGGGCAGTGCAAGTTGTACATCTGAGAAGACTGTGGGCTTGTGTCTGCCAAAGGTGGTTACACTGCAATCCTCAAGGAAAAAGTCAGCTGTGTTTTAGTAAATCACAAAAAATAACTGAAAACTGAAAATTTATATCTGGTTTACATCTATTCTCTTTAATCTGTCAGCATCTTCCACCTAGGCTCCGTATTGCTCCTGCCGCAATCCTGAAAAACAATCTGCAGACTATACTACTGAGTACACTAAGGGTTAACAGTTGCACTATGCAGCATTCCTGATGCCGCCAAGTAATAAACAGGGAGGAAAAACTGCTTCTTTGGTATAAATTAATAAAGTTCTCTTTTTGGTAAATGATGCTACAGTTTCCACCAGATGAGTATCTGTCCTAAAACTGGAAGACAAATGACATAACCAGGTAGGTAAAGAAAGAACTTAAATTTTTAAAACATTACAGGCCCGTCTGAGCACTTGTTAAAGGGAAGAACACAGCTTTTAATAAATAGGATCAAATCTGTTTGCCGATTTTTCCTCTTTTTGTAAAAAGCCAGTAAATTTCAGAGCAGGTTTTGTAATTTTCCAGGTTCACTTTGTAATTATGTGTGGCCCACAAACCTGCACAAGAAAACCCTGTGTCCTTGCACCTGTGCAATTTATTCTGGATTTCCAAGGCAAATCACATTCCACTTATCAAATGGAATTAGTACTCTGCATTTATTTGAGTAAAGTAAATTTGAAACAGTAACTGTTTTAGAAGCTTGCTCTTGAAAAAATCTAATATCAAAATTAAAAAGGAGACAAATACTTATTTCCAGTTTAAAACCTGGTAGCCTTTATACTTTGCAATGCTATTACAATGCTGCTTCACAGAGAATAAAGCGATCTGTTGTTGAAGTCCAAAGAAAGAGGTTAGCATATCTCATGACCTAAAAATCCTCCTGACAGAATTTGTTGGACATGCCTGTATTAGTTTCCAATTAAGCATGCTTACTTAAGTACTTTGGTGAATTAGAGAAGGAAAGCGACGAATAGTCTTTCATCTGAGTCAGATAAAAAACAGATTGGATTGATCACTAACTTAGAAACCAGGAGATGGTTTGCAGTTTTTCTGTTCTTGCTTCCAGACTATCATAGATTACATTTTAAAAACAACAGCAGTTTTGGGGTTTAGTACAGTTGATTAAACTTTTGAGAGCAATAAACAGAAATCAAGAATATAAACCCATTGTGAGAACATGGAAACGTGAGCACAGTAACCTGATCTGTCTGTGGACTTATCACACAAGAACTATCTTCTTGTGAAAAGGCAACACACACTATGTATAGTAAATGTAGTTCCTCCCACTATGTTAAGCCTCTAAAATATTTTCAAAGACTAAACCATAGCTGTTTTATTTGGTTCCTATATGGCACAGTTTAAAAAAATCCCACACTGAAGAATTCTTTTATCCAGCTGTGCTTTCATTGATCAGTACATTTTGTTTTTTAATATCAAAAAGTTCTTTCTGTAAGTTTACTTGCATTTTGATTGAAAAATGTATTGATAGTCTTGTAACGGTGATAACATCAGAGCAAAGACCCAAGTACACATTACTCAGCTCCCAGTCACTGGGCTACGTACAGATCTCTGTTAAACCAGAAGGATTTATAGCAACGTCAGTTGGATTGTATAGGTTTGACAAAGAAGAATGTCAGCTTTTATAGTACAACTATACTACAAGGTGGGAAAGTTAAGAAGCGGGCACATCTCTGGAGCCCAGTCAGCCAGCTATTTACTGCAAAGGATCTGTGAGGATGAAAGTCACTTTCCTTTGCGGCTGCCTTTGACCACAGGTGATGACCTGAGTCCGATCAAGTCTTTAAAGACTAAATGGTGTCTTTCTGGTTATCAAAGACATCAGCAGACCAAGGACTGTTCTGTATGTCCTAACTTCCCCTGCTAACAGTTCCTGCTGGTTGGCACTAGCCTTTCAGAAGTACCTAACCAATAGAAAATACGAGGTTCTGACACACCCAAGTAGGACCTCTCACTTGCTGAATCTAGGCATAACAGCCGAGAATAAAGGCTCCTTTAACAAAAAACAATATGAAGCTTTCCAGAAACATACATAAACCTTTCATATCCAGCTTATCAGATGTGGAACCTTTACTGCATGTAGGGAAAATATATGTAGACTTGACTGAATTGTATTCAAAAGTTAAGCAACCATAATCCAAGCAGCATGCAGAATTCTCTCACCCAATACTGAAAGGAGAAATAGATAGTTGTCTACAATTGATAAGCTTCACTGTGCTGTGTCATGCTGAATGAGACACGCTGTCATATTCTGTCAAATTTCCTAACCTTACATGATGAAACATGGATAACAGAAACATCAGGAATGAGTTTAACAAACTGAAAAGAGATTAAAAAAAAAATCAGAAAACTATACTCACCTGATCCATTTAATTTCACAAGTCATAATTTCCAAATTACAGAAATAATGCATTCATCAAAATGCTCTGTTTGACTGACAGACACTGATCAACCAGTATGTGCACATGTATACATTTTATTGAGATTATATAAACCACACAGTGTAAAATATACACCACGCATACCATACGGTGTGGGGATGTCTGTGAGCATATATTTCAACAAATGTAATGGTACAGGATTAGGACCACACTACACTTGCTGGACTACAGACTACAGCCCTTGTAGTCTCAAACCAGCCCAGACTAGAGCAAGAGGTCTCTCTTTACAGGCTTCTCTTTTCCTCAGCAGCCGAGGGCACTGTGCATAGACATTTTTGAGCATACCGGCAAGCGCACCTCTGTTACAACGTTGGCCCTGCACTACCTTACAAACCAGCTCCTCCAGCCTAACTCTCCTCTCATGGCCATGGTTAGCAGCACCCCATCCTCCTGCCTCACAGATTAATGATAGATGGAGTTCTCCAATCTACTGTGAGTCCTGTGCTTACTCCCATTTGTGAGGAACAGGAGTTTTTACCCTACTGTTGGATTAGCTGGGGCAAGTTCTGTTTTATTTGCAACTAAGCAACCATGGACCCAATAGGGTAAACAGACTCAAAGTGTCCAAACTTAGCCACGTCCAGTGAAGGTACCTGAGATACAGGTTGTCCAGTTCTCTCATAAACACGGCTTGGAAACAGGGGGAGGGAAACTACCTGCTACAAAATCCAGGAGAGAATAAATACATACATAAATAGAAGAGGGGTTTGGCAAAGGACAGATCTAGAGTGAAATGACTACCCCAGTTCCTTAGCAACCTGTCACTGCAGAATCACAGCTGTTCAGCCATCCTCTTACAGTTGGTACAGCCCCAGCAGACAGAAAACCTTCGGGGAAGGATGAAGAGCTGCCAATAGGTCCTAGGGGAGTTAAGTTACTAATGGTGTGGCTTAATTAAATCCCATCTCTTGCATTTTCCTTTTCTTCCTATGTACTAGAACAATTCAACTTTAGTACTTACCAGTGAAAGCTTAGGTTCAACAAAGGTAGCTCCCAGGTATTCAAAGAAAGAAGCTAGTCCTTCATTAAGCCACAGGTCATTCCACCAGTTCATAGTAACCAGATTTCCAAACCACTTAAATAGAAAGAAAAAGTGTCTCAACATCTCTTTGAGCTGCTGCTTTTATTCTTGTAAGTTATATAGAAATATCTATGCCCAAGAGACTTTATTTAATGCACACGTGTAACTGGATAAAATGCTGCACGTGTTCCTTCAGTTAGGGAAAATTCAGTAGGACAAAGATGCATCTTGGAAAGAGTCAAAGGTTCAGGTCAGGTTTTTTTTAATTGCTTCATCTAAAACTTCATACCACGAGCACATCAGTGATTTGTATCAATCTTTTATTCTATTTAATTTTAAATATTTCCCAATAAAATGTGTAGAACTAGAAAATCAAATCAGGCTATAATTAAAAACATAGCATTTATCAAACCATTTCTAAAACATTTTTTCAAAGAGCCACTCTTAAATGAAAAAATAATTTTTGTTTTTTTCTTGTTCTTAAGGAAAGAAAATTGTCAAGTGGATGATAAACAGAACTGGGGAAAATAACCACTTCCAAAATCAGCAAATCCATATCTGGATGAGCAATACAACTTCCACAACAGCTGCTACATACTCACATCTGGCAGTCAATATTTAACAGAACACCGATCATTTGAGGATTTGTGTTTTATTTGTTAATTCTTAAAATCTTGGCCTATAATTAAACTTTATTTTAAAACACAGTTATGTAATGACATGTATTTTATTTTCCTACGGGTAAAAAACACTCTGCTCATCTCAAGGTCTCAAAAGTCAGACCTTGTCAAGAGGGCACATATGTGCACTAGCCAAGTTAAACTCTTTTGCTAACTTTGTTGACTAATTACTTTCTTCTGGCAAACAACAATAAATTAAACATAGTCAATAAAAAAGTAAAACTGCATTCTCGTTCCTAACCAAATAAAAAAGATTTTCAAAATCTCTGTGAAAATCAGACAAAGTTCCAGCTACACTGTAAAATGTTTTTATCTTGCATTTTTTCTGTAATACCATAGACTGTTTCTTATGGAAAAAACAAATACCTTTGTGCAATATATATGTGCGCTCCCACTAATGAAGTCCATTCATTCTCCCATTGACGTACTAAGTATAGTGCATACAGAGAATATCATATAATTCCTCCATCTCTATATTTTCTTTTCTAGTATGGTTTTTGGCTACTATGTAAGAAAAAAATAGGTGGTTCATTAACAGTTTTATACATATTGGTGAGCCCTATGCAGTCAATATGCCGTTTGCAAATCGAAAGAAATTGCTTTCAATGTTGATTTATCAACTGAATGTACAAGTCTTTCAACCTCATGGTGCTCCATGGATACGGATTTTGCTAATGTTTTAATAGTTCTTTCTCTATTTGCCACCAATTTTTTCACACCCCCTATTCAACAACTTTGTATCTTTAGCAAATGGAAGGAAACAACTTCATAGACAAACAAGGGTACAGAATTGTTTACCACATGCCTGGTGTCCTATCTCATGTGATGTAGTTATGGCAATCAAAGTCTTTCTGCCTGTGAATTTATCACGTGGGAGGTACATCAATGAAGATTCTTGGAAAATCATTAGCCCCCAGTTTTCCATAGCATCAGCTCCAAAATGAGGTAGTGCAACCAGATCTAAATTGATTCAAAGAGTTAAAAAAAAATCTTTAAAATTTTCAAAAAAAAAAAAAAATGCTCACAAATATTCTATACTTATACAGTGTGCAATTAAAAGATAATACTTTTTTAGTGGTTCTTTGCTATATCATGGTAATACTCTAGAAAATACTCTGTGAAATTTTTTTCTTTTCACACTTCCCATTTACAATTGCTAGCCTTTCAGGGAGCCAAATAAGAAATTCCCATTAAGCCCAAACCTTAAACGCATCTTGTATATCCACTTTCTATCCACTTTGTAACTATATCTGTCACTGCATTAGGACACGACACTTTAAAAGAATGAGTGTGATGTGAAGAGATGAGTGCTGAGTTATAGGTCAGCAAGAGCCATTATGCAGAAAGGAGAAATCAGTAAATTAAAGGTTAATGGATTTATTCCATGAATATGGTATGCTATAAAAAAAGAGTATATTGCGAGAGGACCCATTACTTCCGTGAATGGTGTATCATCAGTAGCCATTTCTGGTCCCTTTAAAAAAAAAAAAAAAAAAACAAGTAATCTCACCTGTCTTTGGCAAAGGGTAGCTGATGTTAAGTAAGTCTTCCAGGAATGAAAATATCGGGCCTGTGATATTTAAAGCGTAGTCAACATATCCATTTTTAACTGCCTCTTTCCGAGCCCAAATACGTATCTGCAATAAAACAAGGAAATATTATTTTAGACAACCCTCATATTTTCATCTTCTTTGCTTCTCTTCTGTGAATCATTGTTTGAAAATGCTGTTTGTCCACACTAGATCACGCAATAAAGCTTCTCATCAAAAAAAAAAAAACCACAAACAAAAAAACAACCACCCAAGTATTGCCTGACCTAACAAAATATGGAACAGAGCCTAATCCCACTAAAGTCTAGGAGAGCTCTGGCACTTCAAAAGGGCCAAAGATTGAATACAAATATACATTGCTGCAGCAAATGGATTCTCAAGTATTCTTTCATTAAATAAGAAATACCATGAACATATTTAAATGCAAACATCTTAAGCTAGCGTATTCCAATCAGTGAGCCCGGGGGACAAGTTTTCCTTCAGCCCACCACTGGGTCCCTGAAGAGAAAGAAATGGAGCATTAAAGAGCATTTGCTGTTCAAATAGCCAAGTCCCTCCTCTTAGACTTTCTCACAGCCTTGAGCAGGTCTGCTGCTTCTGCTAGAGAGAGGCCTTTCTGAGCAGAAACCACCTCTAGCTCTAGGTAATGGAGACAGGAGCATCAAGCAAAGCTTTCCCTTCCTGTGCCCATGTTCCACACCTGGCTGTCCTGTGGCATTTGCAATGCCATGGCACTGCAGCAGGCAGCTGCTTGCTCAAAGTCACCACATAGGCTGAAGAGAGGAATACATCTCCATCACACACCTCTGGATGCCAGACCCCGAGGCGCCTAGCAGCTCAAAAAACTTGAACGTTTTGCATCTAAATGCAGTACATGGTCTCACAAGGGGTTGCACAGCCAAACGGTAATAGCACAGCTGTGGAAGCATCAGGATTTAACTTACAAGGGGAGAAACACAGAATATTCAGTTAGCAGCGTATCCTCAGCCTCTGAGCCCCCCCCTTTTCTGCCAAGGTTCAGGAGTTTCAAAGACCAGATCACTTAATTTTGCAACAGCTAGACATAATGACCATACTTAAAATCCTAATGCTAAAATGAACTTCGAATTGCAATGCAGGTGTTTGGAATTGTTACTTACTTACTTGAAATGTTAGAAAGGACGCAGTGAATTGCCCACACACGTACACTGTGGAGGGCTAAATTGAGCATCTCTGTCTGAAACTTAAGGGAAAAATCCCTCCCCTCCATTTAACAGCACACTTGTGATACCTCTTCCTTCTTCACCCTCTGAAAAACACTAGTTTGAATGCTTTCCTTTACAAACTCCTATCAGTACACGTTAGTCCAAGAAAAAGGTACCGCAATCAGAGCTGCGAGCATCAGTTTGTTTCATAGAGAGGATAGCATATATGACATACATGTGCAAGCTCCACCTTTATAAAGGAGGTAATACTACGCTTCCTACTGCACCTCTGCACTGTCCTCTCACTTTGTCCTACCTTTCCCTAAGAAGATGTCAATGAAGCAATCATAGAGCTAACATACCTAATCTCTGTTGGTTTTTAACAAAAGGTAAACTGAACAACTAATGCCATTACAGTATTTTTTTACAGCTTCTCTCAAGGAGCTTTGGCAATTCTAGTATAACAGGAAAATCCAATACTCGCTGTATAAAGAAGTTTCAAACAGAAAAGTTACTTTTGAAAGCCAAAAATTTGTGCCCACTGCAGAGAAACAAGTACATCAAAGGTTTGGAGCACAGTATTGCCTCTGCTGAGGTCATTATGCCAGAGATCCCCAAAGGGCCAGGGAGAACCAGACACTGAACTTTATTGAGTTGTCACAGCAGCAGAAATGGGTATTTTTTCCAATTGAAAGGGCTAAGAATATATGATGATCCAGACCTAGTACTGTATGCAGAATAACGACCTCCTGAAGTTTTAACACATACACCCAATATGTGCCTGTAGAATCACATCAGAATACACCTATGAAATGATAATAACAGGATAATACACTAATTATTATGAAAGAAAATTTTCTGCAGAAATATTTCTAGGATAAACGTTAGCAGTTTTGCCATATAAGCAAATGCTTTTGGAATGGAAAGCACAATTAGTATCTGTGATATCTTCTAAAGCACACGATGTACCACAGAGCCAATTTCTGTTGTAAACTGCTGTAATGTGTTATGTAGCCTCATATTTACCTCATTTCCCCGCTCAGTTCTGGTGACATAGTCGAAATCACAGATCACAAAAGCAGTTATGTAAGTTGACATTTTCAGTGAAGTATCAAATGTGGTAACAGTCCACAGGCTTCCATTTTCATCTTTCATTTCAGAAACATCTAAGAACAAAATATCAAATAAACATTCAAACGATGACTCTTGCATAACAAACAAGCAATGTGATGTTTCCTGCATGTTTTTTACACCTCTCTTTGATATACCGTAGGTCTGCACTAACTTCATATGCTTCTGGCAGCAGGCAAGCAGCCAGTGTCCGCGTTTCTACCACATATCAGAGTTGTGACCTTTCAGTCAAATGCCAAAAATCCACTCCTGAGTTTCTTAACTCAAGCTTTTAAAGCATATCAAACTGCATCAGTTTCAGGATGCAGATAAACTGTGAACAATTTATCCTAGGCTGCATACAATGGGCATGATCGATTATAATTCAAACATAGGTCATGTGCACCTAAGAATTACAAAGTACATAATCAGATACCTTCCTTCTACATAAGAGGGGAAAATGGACAAGATTCTCAGAGAAAAAAATGCTTCCAAGCTATTCCTGCAGAGAACCCATCTATTACAATTCCTAAATAATTTAACTTCTATGCAAATCTCATAAACCTTCTTTATTTTTGACTTAAATAGATTTCAGCAATAAAAAGGATTCAGGGCAATGAACTGAAGAAAAGATCCATCGAGAAGCAGGCAAGAGATTCCACAGCTTCCTATAGGAATACTAACTTATGAAATTTGTTTGTAATCTTAGCCTACACTCCACACGAAGCCGAGCAAGTGACAAGAGTGGCACTGCCACAGAATTATACGTCATTAAATGTAATTCTTATTCCGTACATATACAAGAGACTATAGCCTCCCTGCCTGGTAGAAGACTTTGATATGATGCACATACATCTTAAAAATCTACATAAAATGAAAACAATCCTTTAATACCACAACTCTAAATTTTCCAGAAACTTCTGGAGCTGCCATTTTGTTTTGAGGAGAGGTCATGCAGTAAGATACACTGGCTATGCAGTAAACGATAAGAATCAGACCATGTCCAGGCCCCAGCTACCAGATAAGAGCACATCACAACGGGGAAGTCTTGAATTAGTGCCATCAAAGGCATTAGTTATGAACATCTGCCTGAGAATTTTTAAATTTATAGGCACAGATTTTCTGTGCCTTTTCAAAGCATTAGCCCACGGACAACAGAATGCTTGCAAAGAATGATAAAGTTATACTTTGTTCAGATAAATGATACCCTTTTTTAAGGTAATTTGCGGGGGTGGAGGGGAAACCCACAGAAGTCTACTTGTTGTTTACTTACCAATAGCTGGCATGTTGGACAGAGCCACGTAGCTTGGGTCGTGGATAATTCTTATATTAAATGTGGCTTTCATGGCTGGTTCATCAAAGCATGGATAAACTGTCCTGGCATATGCTGGTTCCAGTTGGGATGCAATCAGCATACTGTAGTGAAAACACAAATAAGATTAATCCAGCATGTTAGAGCTGATCAAAATCAACACAGAGTGCACAAAAATGCCAAAGTAGAAAAAAAGAAAAAAAAACCCAACAAATATATAGATTTGGAAAAGGTTTGTTTATTATTTTAAGTCATGATTAAATCCCCTCCCTGTCAGACAGCTCAGTTTGGAGGCTTCTAAAGAAAAGTAGCTTTTCTAACTGAGTTATGTTCCCCCTCCCCCAGGCTTTTGCGGATATCATATTTTGATTATTTGAGCGTTTCTAGTTTGGTTACTAAGATTGCATTGATTAACGTTTAGCACAGAGGAGGCAAGCGCTCAAAAGTGATACAATGCCCAACTTTCATTTCATAATTAGACTCTCTTCTCTGTACAGCTGCTCATCTCTCTAATGCAGGTTCTTATTTTAGCAATACATTTTCTTAAAAGACTGTAAGCATAATATCTGTCAGCTAACTATGCACACATGCACTTGCATGTGCATGAACATGCACCTACCCCCTTCCATTCAAAACACAGAGAAAAACTCCAGTGAAAGCAGTGCGCCAACGCTCTTCCACTGCTCTAGCAAGCACAAGAAAACAGTCCAGGGAACCCTTTTCTGCCATACACTGAGGAGCTTTGCCTTGCTTGGGGTAGATCTTTGTGACACAGTGACTGGAATCAAAAGACAAATCACTGTATCCAGTGGCCAAAGTTTCGGAGGAAAAAAAGAAAAAAGGAAAAAAAAAAAATCTAGCCTGCTCACATTGAGGCGTCTTTCCTGGGTGTTTGAAAAATTCTAATGCGACTGTTCTTCAAGCTCCACACCTGTGGGCCAAAGGCCACTTAAAGCATTGACAACACCATAGGAAATAGACTTTTGCACATATCTGAATGAAGTGAATAATGATACACATGCTAAATATGCGAAGAAGAAAAAGGCATGCAACCATGTAACTCAAGACTATCAAACTTTCCACACTGACTTCAAAAATAAGTCAGATAAGTTAAGGGAGTTCCCAGGAGCTGTGGCATGCAAGAATGGCATGATCATGCTGTGGCATGATACTTTCCAGCTGTGGTTGAGCTATTTCTTAACAATGTATCTGATATATTAGGTTAACCCAGGCTTAGGCTTAGCACAGAGCTCTCACAAACAAGCCAGAGGCCATGAGAGCAGCATCAGCACCTATGCAGTAAGCAATGAGTCAGATCTACACTGCATGCACAGTGCGACTGCATCTGCTACCAGATCTGTAGCGCTGAGCACGGGACCCATCAAAACAATGCCTGCGACCTCAGGGTACACGTTTTGAGATGCCCTTTTTTCAGTATCTGAAATTAACTGCATTGTCTGGAATTAGACCCAAAGAGCAGAGCCATTAGCTTGCTGTTTCCGTTAACAAAATGTAGCAATGTTTCCACCCAACTCCCAAGGTCAGCCCTCATGAAGGTCGGTACCTTCATGAGTCCTTGTGTTTCGACAGATGTACGGCTGCTGCCATTTTAACCACTGTGTTGCCTAACCCTGCTCAGAGCAAATCTAACCAACACGGTTAGGAAAACCATGACGAAAACATCTGCAGCCCATCTACACTATGCCTTTCTCATTGCTGATGGCGTAGAACTGAATTAATATCAACAGGACTAGTGTGCAAAAGCATCACAGTCTCAAGACAAGGTACATCTTGCATTTAACAGATGTATCTTGACACTGTACCATAATCCAATTTATGACGTTTAAAGACTGCATGTTGAACACTGACGCACTCTGACTATCAAGACCATGATGTCTGTTCTGAAGTGAGGATTAGCTCAAGGGAGAGCAGCACCACCTCTCTGACTTCTCGCCTATTAATACAGGAATATTCGTTTTTAAAGACCTGATTCACTGCAAGAGTTGTGTACGCGCTGGGCCAGCCATCAGCTGCCTTACTGAAGCAGCTAAAAGCTTCACCTGAGATCCGAGTATCGCCTCCTGCCCTCCGTTATGCTGTTCATGACAGAACAAGTTAAACCTCTGCCAGGGATTGCACAGGAGCAGCAAAAGCAACACGCTGCTTCATCAAGCAATCAGTCACTGAAAACATTCCTGTTCTAGCTTCACCTTCTTCCCAGGCACCCAAGTACACTTTTGTGCGTGCAATTGTGCGTTCAGTTACAGCTTAGCTATAGGAAACGCTGAATAACCTCACTCCTGCAAATTCGCCGGCACCAGGCTCTTTGCTAGGAGAAACTAACGCAGACACAGAGTGAATTTGGCCTACTGCCCACAAGAATTCTTGTTCAATAGCACCAAATAACATGTATGGGGCCAAAGCACGATCATAAAAAAAAAAAAAAAAAGAAATATGAGGAAGGATTAAAAAGTTGTTTTTCAGCCAGTCTCCAAGTAAGAAGAAAAATGAAAACGTTTCATGCATGTCACACAAACAACAGTTATTTCACAAACGCTACCTCACATCATTTGTCAGAATGAGTCACTGTTGGGGTTTTTTGCTTGTTTTTAGAAAAGGTGGAGGTATTAGCATGAGGTGAATCACCAGCAAATTTTATTCCACGTTCCAATTTTATCACAAGTCAAATTACCCAAATGGAATTTCATTTTCAAAAAAGCCTAACATTGCAGGAGTAAGAGAGGAACTTATCAGTCTGCTTAGGCATTTTTGTGCACTGATTCATTTTATATTTATAAAAATTATTTTAAAAAAGAATGCCACCTCCTCCTCCTAGTAAAATAAAATCAAAATCACAATATTTTTAAATAAGGAGAACCAAATAGATAACAGGATCTGTTAGCGTAAACCTTTAACAATTTAAATTCCATCAGTTATTTTTTAGTTGGTGTCTAAATAACAAGGAAAGGAAAACTGAAGAAAGTTTCACGTATAGTACATAACTAGCGGACGTTGTTTCATCTGATAAAAAACATCACTGTAGGAGAAATATTTTATGTTGATGCAAGAAGGTTATTCTTCTAAAAATGCCCTTCTCACTAAAATAATGTTATTAGTAATAGTCATAGCATAACACTTTTGTGCCAACACCTTTTATATCTGCATTTTCCCACACTAAAAACCCTCTCAGAACTAAATCCATAAAATAAACCATAAAGTCGTTCAAAGTAAGAGAGCTTTACAGCGAGCAGAATATTTTACGTTGCATGCAGTGGTGGCTGTCTCCCACAACCAGTCCTTCTTTCAGGTGACCAGTTCTCAATACTAACATGCAACCCAAGAAAACATCAGACGTGTTATTTGCTCTGATTTTTGTCAAATGACTTTGATGGTCTTACCACAGAATCAGAGAAAACAGAGTTAAGAAGAATATCAGATTCCCTGTTCTAAGGCACAATTAACTGTACCGATGCCATTCTAATCCTATTTTCTGTCATTCTAGTATTTGGTACATAAGCAACTGACCAAAAAAAAAAAGTCAGCCTAAATAACGTGTTTGATCGCATTTCGGGATGCCTATTAACACCAGCCCTAGCCAGTCAAATATCTATATAGAATTTGAATGGTATGCTGGAGGAGGATACGTGCAGAACGGGCACTAAGCAAAACGCTCACAGAATTTTGAAACACTAACATGAACACTGATGTACAGGCTGCACTTTTACTGTACTCTCCACAGGGACCCTGGTAACCCTGGAGTAGTATACACGAGCTCGTTCACAGCAGCGCAAGGTCTGCATGCACACCAACGCTAAAGCAAACCTCCTGCACTGCACGTGTTCATGCCAGCGCTGCTAAGGAAGGGCAAACGTGGTTTCTATACCTTTCTGCCTACCCTGATCCTGGCGTGAACTCTCCCAGCTATCTGTACAGCACAGAGTCCCCATTTCAAAAGGGGAGCCTTACGGATATTTTATGCTGGGGAAGTAGGAGTAACCTCCTTTTTGACTTCCTCTGCTACTGTGAGCACTGCAGATATGGGCTGTGTGGTATTCATACAGGTATCAGGTGTAAGAGCTGATCAGGTGTGTAGTACAAATTGTTGGCCAAAAAAAAAAAAAAGCATGCTGTCACCTATGATCAAACAGGTCACAGGCAATTTTTGTACTGGAAATTCAGTAAGGTTTGCATTTGATTTGTTCCATTTTCTATAGAGGCGCGATTATCGCTTCTGAAATAGAGCATTCTCATTACAAACAAACTTTCCCACGTGACCTTGCCAGCGTCATTCAGCTCTGATTTGGAGAGAACAGGGAATGGTACTTTGTGTCAATTAGCTAATTCTGCAAACTGGTCAAGTGCAACGCAGACATCTGACCAAAAAAAACTGTAGGTGCCAAAGCCCAGACCCAATGAACATTTCAGAGGCTTCACTTCTCTTTAGGATCCAGCTAAAGAAAAAAAAAAAAGCCAAAAAAAATCTTGCCGTTCAGTGCTTAAACATCCCTGTAATCAGAGGTCTCCAGTAGTTTCACAAGCGCAAACTATAAAAACTACTACAATTTCTAGCACATACAAAAAGTACAAGAATCTGTTTGACTGTAGATAAATGGCACATTGTTAAAAGTTGGGCGGTTTAAGTTACAGAGTTGATTGGTGTTAGAGTGGACTAGAGAAGCCCGAGAAGTCAGGAGCCTAGACAGGAACCAGATCCCAAAAGGTCTGCTGGGGCCAGGTGAAAGTCACTTTGGAAAAAGCTACCAATGGAGACAGCGGTTTCCTGCCAATATCATAATGGGCTTTATTTGTACAGGCAGCCCCGAGCTGAAAGACACTGAATGTTTCTAAAACAGCTCCTGACTTATTAGGTCCTCCATCAGAATTCAACTTTTAACATCATAAACAGCTTGTGAGAGCTTACAAAAGATAGACCTCAAAATGCATCTCCTCCAAAAAAGGAGGACAAAACCTCTTCAGTGTTACTGGACCCCAGCAGATTAGGAAACTGCTATGGTAAAACGACGACTTCATCCTTAGTAAAGGGGGGGAAAAAAAAAAAAAGATACTGTTGCATGCTCTGGATTCAGAGAAAGCCTTTTTAAAGCAGAAAAGATATGTAAAATCCATTTAAGAACATCAGGAATGCAGGCAGGAACAAGTAACCAAAACAAGATGTTATTCTGCAATCAGTGGATTTCCTTTGATTTATTCCAGTGTCTGAACACTACTGGCATCTTCGTTGACCAGATGGCAATCTCAGATTTTATTAGTGCTTCATGACGAGTTAAGAGTAAAACGGAACAACTGTCATAAATCCTTTAAACCCTTCGAAATGCACATTATTTTAATGATTTTAAAACGTTTGTTCCTGCTTTCTACTATGTCAAAGCTGACACTAGCACTTTTTTAGATCCTTTGAATTTTACAAAATATATTTCTGTCTAATTCAGTGTTTATTAGATAGGATTTGGTTGAATTAATATGGTATCAGAAAGTAATTTGAAGCAGCATTAAATAATTAAATGCTTGTTCCATTCTTACTTATTTAGAATAATTGTTTAAATGTAAATTAAGCAAAGCATTCTATCTTTTCCTTAACAAACTCCGAAGTTGGGTAAATACGCCCATGAATGACAAAGTAACGACTAAAGAATAACTTTGGACCATACCGTAATTTTCTGTCATGCTAATCAACTTACCTCCTTTCCCTTAAAAAACAAACAAACAAACTGCCCAAGTTAAATTTTCCAGATGTGGAAGACAATGGTATCAGTGAAGATTTACACAAGAACATAAGAGCTGGCAGCTGAAAAGCCTGCTCATTGTTATGCGGCGGGGGGAGGGGAGGGGAAATCGCACAATCCTCTTCTGTTTCCATTCAAACAAAAAAAAAAAAAGAAAGAAATTAGCTTTATTTCAGGGTTTCTTATTACTACTACTCCTGTAGGGGCAGGTACATATGGATCTGGGGAGTAAGTGAATATTACCTGTTGGCTGGGAGCCAAGACCTCTTGAGTTTTAACTCTAGTTCTCCTTCTGACTCACTGTGTGATCCTCAGCAATTCACTACATCTTTCACTATCAAAAATGAAATAACTTTAAATAAGCCTTTTATCTGCTTCTATTTTAAAGTCTTTATCTTGAGATAGTTGTCCTTCAACTAAAATCTCCGTGTTAGGTTTCACTTTTCTTTAGCAAGTTTCACATCCAGAAACTTAGGATGAAACTCACTGAGAAGATTCCCAGTTTAAAAAAAAAAAAAAAAAAGGCATTATTTTGAGGCTGACTTTTTTTAAAATGACTGACTGCTTGATAAACCCACGCTGTCCCAACCCTAGTTCCACAGTTCCAAATAAACAAATAAAGCATCACAATAGCACACATTAAGGACATACTTAAACACAGACACACCCAGTGAAGACATCCAAGCAACTTCACGTGCAAAGAGCACCTATGAACTCCTGCTCTCCAAAGCCACGACCCAGCCTGTTCCACTGCACAGCGGAAACGCGTTACCATCAGCGTCTCTGCAGTCATGCCCGAGTACACCGCCCAAATCCTGAACTCTAGATCAGTTCCTCACAGACGTACGTACACAGATGAGGCGAGAAGCTGTCATTTCTACAGGGGAACGTACGAGCTCAGAAATAAGATCCCCAGGAACTGGACGTAGGTATTGTCCGATCCCTCACGATCGGAAGGGGGCGAAGAGAGAGAGACTCGACGCTGTCTCAGAAACTTTGCTTGACCAGTTGAGACAGACCTTTACCTTTCCCATAAGCCTTCCGCGGTTTGCCAAAAGAAGACCCAGTCCGACAGACTCCAAAAAAGCCCCTGGGGTAAAAGGAAGAAAAGCCGAAATGAAGGGCTAGGGAAAAAAGTCAATCAGCTGCTTTAAGGGACAGTTACCAAAGCTGGGGAAAAGGGGAAAAATGGTGAAGGGAGCCATTACAGCCAACTTGGAGGCAGGCGACAGAGCAGGAAACCAACACAGTGCAGCAGGGAGGCAACACGGATAGAAAGAAACAGTCGAGAGACCTGGGAGCCCAGCGGACTTGCTTTTTGCAGAGTTTTGGGGGAAACCCAGAGAGTTTTCATTTCACGTTACGTTTGAGCACCGACGTCCTGCAACACGTGAATTAACCCGGGCCTGAAACGCGAAGCTGGGAAGAACCTGAGGCGCTGGGTTCAACGCAGCACGCGCCACGCGCTTTGCCCCTCCGCAGGGAGCAGCTCCCCAGCCCCTGCCGCGACGAGTCCCAGCGCCCTGTCGGCCACGGCAGCTCCTACGGGAAACCCAGGGCGAACCGCCTGGTGCTTTCCGGAGAGGATGACAACAGCCCAGCAGCGCACGCCTGCTTTTGCGCAGAGTAACCCAAGAGGTACGCGTGGGGGAAAGGGACGGCTTGCACGACCGACTGGCCACCTCGCCCTCGCGCCGGCTCCCGCCACCGCGGCTGGCCGGAGCGAACGCTCGCCGAAACGCAAGAGAGACGGCGATCCGCGAGTGACAGGTGGCCAGCTACCGAGCTGCGAGAAAGCCGTCGGGAGAGGACGCGGGCGCACGCCGCCCCTCGCAGCCCTCGGCCGGGGCACCGGGCCGGGGAGGCCGGCGGCGCCTGGGGCAAGATGGCGCCGGGGGCCGAAATGGCGCCCGGAGGCCGAAACGGCGGCGGCCCGTTCCCGCCGCGCCCCGCCCTCACGCCCGGCCCCGGCGGAGCCGCCCACCTGCTGCGGCCCTGGTCCGTGTAGCGGGCGAGGAAGAGCCCGTCGAAGTCCTCCTGCAGGCGGCCCTGGAAGGCGAGCTGCAGCACGTAGCGCCGCCCGGCGCGCAGCCGCCCGCGCAGCTCCAGCACCGCCTGCTCCCGCGCCGCCTCCTGCCGCAGCGCCGCCACCTCCACGGCGGCGCCCGGCTCGGCCAGCGGCCCGCGCACGGCGGCGCCGCGGCTCCGCAGCCCGGCGCTGTGCAGCACCACGGCGTCCGTGTCGTGGCGGCAGCGCACCGTGATGTTCACCTGCCCGCTGAAGGCGAAGGGCCCCGCCTGGCCCGGCCGCACCTGCGGCCACAGCTCCAGCTCGTAGTGCAGCGGCACCAGGTGCCGCGGCAGGCGGCGGCGGACCGAGCCCGGCGCGGGCCCCGGCGGCCCGGTGGCTCCGGACGGCGGCGGCGGCGGCGCCCCCGGGGCGGGCGAGGGCCGAGGCGGCGGCGGCTCCTCCTGCCGGCAGCGCCCGTAGAGGGCGGCGAGCGCCAGCAGCGCGGCCAGCAGCGCCAGGAGCAGCGCGGCCAGCAGGGCGGCGGCCCGACGGCCCAGGTAGACACCGGAGGCGGCGCGGAGCCCCATCGCGGCCGCTGCGCGCCGGCGGCCGGCCCGGCCCGGCCCGCGCCGGTACTTAGGGGGCGGCGGCGCGGGGGAGTGAGCGGCCGAGGGCGGGCCGGGCCGGGCAGGGGGCCGGGGGCCGCCCTCGCCCAGCCCCGCCGGCTGCCCCGCTCCGCTCCGCTCGGTACCTGCCGCTCGGGCGGAGGGCGAGGCAGGGGCTCGCGGATTGGGGAGAAAAACCAGCCGCCCCGAGGGTCCGGCCCTGGCGCCATCAGCAGCTTCTCTTTTTCTCCGGCGTGTTTTGCAACATTCGTTATGTCGCTCTTGTGTTAAGACGTTAGGACCATCTCCAACAATTTCCCCCTCCCCAATTTTCCCCCTTTTAATGTTTTTAATCGTATCAATGAAACCTACGTTGTTTTCTCTTGCTTCCCGTAGGTCGTCCAAACGTACTCTTTTCCTAGATTTACACACAATACAATAGTATACTTACAATACATATTATAGGGAGGGGTGTTTAACTACCTCTTCCTCCCCAAAAGTTTGTAATCTTATAAAGTAAGTGAAGGGCGAAGGCCTTTTTTAACCCACAACTGCAGATTCCCCTCCTGACACTAACACACTCACTCACTTGAAAGGGGAAAATAAATACTCTGTATGCGGCCCGAAAGATACCAGTAACCTCTATTACAAATATCATAATTCACCGTTCTCTTGAATGTATTTACAGAGTCCTGTGCCCAAATGGGATGATTCTGAAGGGAAAGTTGCAGGAAATTGTGGGCCAGGGACGGTCTTTTGCTCAGGCTGTAGCCCAAACCCTGCTCTGGCATGGAAACAGGTGACTCATATTTAAGTCAGCAGAAGCTGCTAGTACACATCTGAAGGTAGAAATGAAGCACCTGTCATAAAATGACTCGGACAGCTCTGTCCTTCTGAAGGATGTCAAAACATCTGACAAACTTTACCATCTTGTTCCAAACCAGGGGGTCTGTGCAACCCTCGCTAGCTGTGGAAAGTCCTGTCGATGTCCGCTGAATTTTAAAGAAAAGAGAAAGGTCACATATGACAACATGAGATGAGTTGTCCACTAAAAGTGCAGTATGGTAAACAACGCTTCTCATGCCAGTGCTGGTCAAAAAAAAAAAAAAAAAAGCAGCTTTTTTCCACTGAAATTTGACTTGAAATTTCATATAGTAAAATATTACAGTTTTTAAATTGTTCATAAAATATTACAATTGCCCATGCTTACATTTAATTGAGACACTTAGGTTAATAACAACAGGGTTCTCAAAAAAAAAAAAAACCACTGTGATAGCATCGTAAGCTGTATATACTGAATGGTAAGAAGAAGAAAAACAAGGATGTATTTCAGTAATTTGAAATAATTGCTAGACTGAAAGATGATTCCCTAAATCGCATTATTAACATTTTGTTTAATCTAACTGGAGAAGTACCAAGTCATGGCACGTACAGAGATGTTAGCAGTAGGACTTGGAAGCTTTTGAAGCTCAGTTTTTCTTTTTAACAAAATTGTAGATCTTGTTTTCGCTTTCTAGGAAGGTCCTTGATTTTTTTCCTGTTTCACCAAGTAAGATCAACAGTCCTTCTAGGCATTAGGGACACATGCGCACAGGCCACATATTTGCCCATGAAATCCCTATAAACATTTTTCATTAACTTGGGCTGTTTGTTTTACAGAATATAATGTGCTCTGTATTGTTTATTTTCCTTCTTTAACTGAGACACTACTGTATCAGAGCTGAAAATGTTGTAATGCCTGGAAATATCTGTGGCAGCAGCTATTCCATAGGAGATGCTGAATCTCTAGACTTTTAATACTGCTCTATATATTTGACAGGGAAGTTTCCGGTTCCCCGGCCATCTGAAGTGAGAGGCGTGAGCTAGAGGTTGACATAATGCTATCGATGAGCACAATACACAAGCAAAGCATGAGCTGTTGAGGACATGTCAAAGAAGGCCTCAGCTTTCCTGCAGGCTCACGATAAATACTTTGCATTCTCCTTCATTGAGTATATCTTCAATATCAAAGTCAGCACAGGTGTTACTGGTTACCCAGTAATTAATTGTAAATGTAATTACAAATAGACTTGGAAGAACAAGGTTTCCTATCCCTAACAGGAAAAAAAATGACTCTGTTTAAATGTTTCTGCCCCAAAGGGATTTTGTATACCCTTTGTATAAATCTGTCATTGGACAGATTAGTTTAGAAGCTGCTGCTAGAACAGCTAAGCGTAAATCCACGTTTGTATTGACAAGACTGTGAATTGATCAGTGTAGGCAGATACAAGAAAGGCAATGCGGAGAAGAGAGGGACAAGAGCTAGCCTGCAGTTAACTCCCCCAAAATGCACACAGTATGAGCGCTGGGCCCTCCATAGCAAATACTTTACAACTCCATCCTTTTGGTGCCCACTGCCTGCTTACCTCAGCTTAGCCTTTCTTGCCCCCCTGTCCTAGGAAACTGCCTGCTTTGCCTGTGCTGAGAGCTGACTTTAAAACAGTGTTATTATTGCACACACAGAGCAAGCACCACTGGCGCAGTATAATACAAACTTCTGGTACTGAAAGGTTTGGAATTTTTTTTGTTTTTTTAATTTGTCCTATTAGCTCATAAACTGAGATGGATGCTAATTTTTGCAGTTTTCCCAAATTAATGAAAAGTGATGCCAATTGATTCCTCACAATTTTTTTTTCCCTACTCAGATCTTCATTAAACTACTCAGATCTTCATTAAACAAATCAGACTGAATAATGCCTAAAAATTACTAGTGTGAACTGGCAGAGAACTAAATGCCCATGACTGGCGGTTTTAAAGCTTACAGGTAGTCTTTATCCTGAGAAGCTGGGTACCGTATTTTGCAACGTACATGCCTCAGAGGAGCTCACAAAGCACTCCTTAAGTCTTTATCAATCCAGCAGCATTTCTGTGCACGCTTGTGATCAAATTGGCCAGAGCTCTGCATCTCCCTATGGACTCTAGAGAGTCCATTTTCTAGAGGGCCTCTTTCTGGCAGAGCATTGCTGGAAATGTCTTAATGCTCTATAAACGCAATAAAACAGGTCTCCAGTTTAACCTGTTTGTACCTTCTTCTTGCATCTGTGAGCGCTGTGCCTATTTAGCAGTGTGGTCTAGAATAAAGGCTCTGAAGGAGAAGCCTCTGAACAGCTCCTTCTATTAGTCAAAAACCACCTCTGTGCATTTGTCCATGTTTTAAAACCTGTGGTTTTGAAAAGCCACAGCTTCTGGTAAGACTAACGATACCGTAGACCCCTCTGAGGAACACAGGCCCTGTGGAAGGTAAGGAGAGAGCTCAGTGACAAGGTCGGCACTGAGGAAGTATTTCTGACCTTTCTTCTTTAGGACTGCGGGGACTGCAGGCTCATCCATGCCAACAACTCCTACATGTGCTGTACTGGAAAGGTGTTAGGAAAGTACAGCCAGGATATGCCTCTAGGGAAGAGAATAAGTAAAATGGAGATCAGTTAAGACGACAACTCCCAGCAGATGGCAAAGGAGAGGAGAAATGGTACGAAGGCCCTGGGCTTGTGTGTGAGATAGGGCAGCAGGCTGTATCATTAGTTTGTTGAAACTAAACCTTTTCAGGTGAAGGTGAAAGTTTCTGACTGATTGGAGTCCAACTGCAGCAACGCTACAGTTTTAGTGGAGAAAGTCAAGATAGGGAACTTGTGCATTTTACAATCAGTCTGTGGCATCAAATGGTCGCATCTCTACGACGGAAAAAGAGAGACATCTGAAAAAGGAGGATCCCACATTCTTCATGTCTGCTGCAGGAGTGACAGAAGCAGAGCTCGTCCCAAGAAAATGAGAAGAGGCTGGAGACTGCAACAGGTTAATGAAGAATTAAGCCAAGTTCAGCCTGAGAAAGATGGTTGCACGCCACATATGTTATTAGTTTGTTCTGCAAACAGAATGTCGTCAGTGGAGCACAGTAACGGGCTCCTAGCCACACTCTTTGCTCTGAGATTAGCAAATCCAGCAGCAAGGCAAGAAGAGATGGAAGCCTAGCCAGCAGAGAAACCAAAACAAGTAATCACAGAAAAAGAAAGTACATAATGGGAAAGTGTTCAAAGCCCCAAGCTCGGGGGGGCTTGATGCTAACATGGGGAAAGAGCACTGTTTCAGTGTGCTTGCCACTCTGAAGAAGAAGGGCATTGTGATTCCTTCCACCCCACTGGCTGTGGTAACAGCAGCGGCCTGACTCAGTGAGCCAGTTAGCCAGGTTTTAAAAAATTGCATCCTTGGACTCAGCTTGCAGGATGAGAAGCTGTTCAGTGACAAACTTATGGCTTGTCTACACCGCATACCACCATTACTTTCTAAATTTTGTTGTCACTTTAGTGACTTGGGAAATCCACTCAGTTACTTGGAGAGAGAGAGAGAGAGAGAGAGAGAGAGAGAGAGAGAGAGAGATCCGATGTATTTTTTTTGGATGAACTTTACTCCTTAAAGCTGTCTTCCCACTCTATCCCAAGCTGGTCTGCTTCTGACTTTGATTGGTCTCTTTGGTTTACTAAACTTTCTCTGCAGCTCTGACTCAGTGACTGAGTGTCACATCCACATACTGACTCAGTGTCACATCCAGCTTTAAATACCAGCATACAGGCCAGACTCCCTCTTTTTCAAAGATTTATTGCTAACATCACACACACTTCTTAGCCTTATGCTACTCACATCTGGTTCTGGATGGACCATTGCAGAGATCAAAGATTTCCTTACATTTTAGGGAAAAGATAGACCCTGTCTTAACAGCATCACTGGAGTGCCCAAATCTACAGAAGTAGAAGGCAAAACAAAGAAAACGAGTGGAGGCCATTCCAGGGCAGGGTATGGTGCTGTGACAAGAGAAGAGGCTCTTACATAAGAATAACAATGGACAGCATCAAACACGTGCTCACATTTGCAGTCCTAGCCCTAGCGTTATGACTGGGTCTCATTTTCTTCCCTGGGATCATTCCTGACAGGAATGAAGTAGCCCTAAGATCACAACTGCAGTTCTGAGTAGAACTTTAACCCTGAGTCCCACAAGATCCATCTCCTACAGCCTGAGGCTGACCTCGAGGGAGAGAGAATACTCAAACCCCAAGCAGATGTCCAGCTTAACTGTACCAGGATTATCATGGCTCGCTTACAAAAAGGAATTTTAAAATAACCTTTGTTCTGGGGAACCTCATGGGAAGCCATTGGCTGCTTTTCAAACAAGTTCAGCTTTTATTACCAACCCCACACCCATTTTCTGGAGGGTCCAACTGATGTTCAGGATGAGTGGTCTATGTATGCTCTGTAGAATTTCCTTTTCTGAAGTATCAAATCCTCCTGGTTTTGATTACCCTTTCAAACACCCCCTCAATCCTACCTACCCATCCTATTTAATATTCCCTCAGTCCCTTATTGCATGACTTCTTCCCTCGCCACGTGCTCAAAATAGTGTCTGTGCCAGTAAAATGTGAATTCCGTCGTGTTTATTTCTGTGTTATAACAAAGTGTTCCCTTTCAGATGGCTACTGCTCCTTAATCCTTGACCTTAGCTGATGGCACCTCAGAGGTTATAAACGGATACTTCACAGCAAAGGTGTATTTATTGGAGTGGCTGACACACAAAGATGAATCTCAGCATAAAGAGTAGATGGCTTCACATCTGAGCAACACTGAGTTTATAACTACCTTAATCCTTGTTGGGATGTTTTTCCACAAAACAAGACATTCCAAAATGCAGAGGAATGATTAAGACAGGAGGTTACTTTTTAATCCAGCTCTCAGAATCACTATCACAGAAGCCTATTTTGGAGGGCGCTTTCTGTTGATCTCCTTATACAGTAAAGGGAGACTATAGCAACACAGAATGATTTTGGCATGAATAGCGAAAGGCAGGAAAATCATTCTGGGGTTGATAAAAAGTAGCACCGTTGTTCAGTGCTCGCCTTCTACTGCGGAATTTAGAGACCACTGTACTGAATGATATCCCTCATATCTTGATGGTATTCTCATTGCTTTCTCTGCAACATGATAAAACTTGAGAGGGCATCTTTCAGAGTAAAGGCAACCCTCAACACGTGGATCTTCTTATTCAAGAGACAGTAGTTTAGGTCATCCATGCGGACACCAAACTCCACGGAAGTTTATACATAAAAGTATATCCAGCAAACATTTTCCCCAAACATTACACAGGCAAGGTCTGAGACATCTCACCTACATCCAGCACCTAATTCCATGCCATAGGTTAAACAAAGAGGATAACTTTCTCTTCTCCCATTCATTTTCACACATGCATTCCCTTTACTGCATCAAACTTATTTCTGCTCGACAACAACACGTGAGAAGAGTATCGAGTTTGTAAAGCAAGACACAGCACTATTGAAAAATAGTCACTTATTTTCCTCACCCCATTGTCCACCGCTCTGCTCGCTTCAGTGTGTTGCTAACCCCCCAACTCGTTTAGGCAGAGAGCTCGTTCCGATCTCTTCAAAGGCACCGTCAGCTCAGAGCTTGTGCGTGGAGACCTTTGGGATTCACAAAACTCAAAGGTGGAGCTGAAGAATGATATTCAACGTGCAGAGCCATGATCTGAAAAACTACACATTCTTTTCCTTGAGTTTGTTTACTGGCGTGATACTCATTGGATGCGGCTAGTCATAGCAGATGTTTCTCCAACTCCCAGAATGGCTAACTTTGCAAAACATTAATAACCCCAGGTGCAGCCTTTGACCCTTCTGACACATCTGACTCTTCTCTCCCTCGTTCTTGTTCTCTTTTTCATTTTTTTTTGTTGTTAGGGCTGTATTTTCTTTCTGAAAGTTGGGTTACAATCAAGAGAACCTTCACCCCATCCCTTTACAATACTCCTTCAGATCTCCTTTTAAAAGGAGTTGAAAATCTCAAAACTTGAACTGTAACATCTCATCTCCATTTTGATTTTGGAAGCACAAGGGGCAAAACGCAGACCTTACGTCAGCTGAGTTCTTCCAGCAAGTCTCTCCAGTGTAATCTCTGGTCAGTGGTGTAGCAAGATACTGAGTGGGTGCAAACTAGTCAGGAAATGAGTGTAAATGGCAGTGCAATTGATATGGCATTAAAATGGGTGTTTGATATTTAACAACTGCTTCTCTGGGCCAGGAAGATGTAGTCAAACAGAACAACCAACACCCTTGTACAATACACAAGGGTCCTCCAAAGAAACAGCTACCCTTATGTCTCTGCTTCTGTTAGCTGCCTGTCCTGAAGTACATCACTTTCATTCCCCTTTGTCTATTTGCATTCTGTGCAGAATAACCTAAGCTGCACTGTTTTACCCTATACTCAGTTTCTTTACTTCCCTCTATTCACGTTCTGTAAATTATGGGATCGATCCTATAGCTTGAGAATTTGCTCAGGCAATGAGTAATTTCTCAAAATAATATTACGGGAAATATCCCAAACAAACTTGTTGGACCAAATGCAGCTATACAGAACTCTACTTCTGAAGAGAAACAACTACATATTGCAGTTGCTGCAAAGAAGCACTTTGATTATTTTTATTTCTCGAACTGGGAATATTTTCTAAGTTTAGATAATAAAATTGTGGAATTTAAATAAAATTGTGGAATTTAAATAAAATTGTGGAATTTAAATAAAATTGTGGAATTTAAATAAAATTGTGGAATTTAAATAAAATTGTGGAATTTAAATAAAATTGTGGAATTTAAATAAAATTGTGGAATTTAAATAAAATTGTGGAATTTAAATAAAATTGTGGAATTTAAATAAAATTGTGGAATTTAAATAAAATTGTGGAATTTAAATAAAATTGTGGAATTTAAATAAAATTGTGGAATTTAAATAAAATTGTGGAATTTAAATAAAATTGTGGAATTTAAATAAAATTGTGGAATTTAAATAAAATTGTGGAATTTAAATAAAATTGTGGAATTTAAATAAAATTGTGGAATTTAAATAAAATTGTGGAATTTAAATAAAAAGAAAGTGAGCTAAATCGCTGCCAGCATATTGCTTTTGTTATACTAGTTCATCATTCTTCTCCTTCACTCACGTTATAGATCCTTCAGTTGCATAAACACATTTTACTGTATCATAAAATGACAATCTGGAATCGGTTCCACTATCTTAATCATTTCTTGGTGTGGGTAGTATATAGCAGAAGCAGTGCAGCTTGGAGTACTTCCTAAGAATTATCTCAGTATTCTCCCTAAATTCATGGTGTCATTTCTAAACAAAGTGGTGTGATCATAACAGGCAGGAACCGAAGACTTCACCATGGGGAATGGTGACTTCATTTTAACATCATGTCTGTCCCTCTGAAACTGGGACCAAGATGACTATTGCCCAGCAACTGTTTACTGTTATTGTCCTCTCTGTTGCCATGCTATATCCCTCACTACCACCGGAGAGGAGTGTATCACACAGGATCCCAATTACTCCAGCACCCCACAGCTCATTTCCCCTGGACCAGATACTGCAGCAGCACAGGGAAGACAGGGCCAAGCTAGAAAGTTCACCTAGGAGACATCACTCCCTCACACAGCCGGCACTTTTCCTTGCTTGTGCTCTCATTAGAATGTTGCTTATATAGCCAGTGCCGAGAGGCAACTCAAAATCTTTTATCGTCCATGTTTCTACCCAGCATTCATGAGATAACGACACTCACCAGCAGGCTAAGGCAACCGTAGACCTCAGGAACCAAAATGAACCTGTTTCTTCACCTACCACCCACCCCCTGCCCCCTAACAGAAATAGCGTCTAGTCACAAGCCAAGCCCTCGCACTCAGCGACCTGAGGACACCTGTTTGCCACACCAGCACTTGCCAGCACCACAGCTGTTGTGCCAAATAACGAAGCTTTCCCAAAACGAGCAGAATGGGGAAGAAGTACCGCGCTGGGAAAGGAGTGATTAATTTGGAAGTGGAAAGAAGTATGGACTGAAGGCACAGTTAAGTGTGAATTTGATGGATGAAAGGAAGATCTCCAGGTATCTCTAACTGAGGACTGTCATACATAGCGCCAGTTGAGACAGCAGAGATCTCTGAGAACCCCTTGTTAAAAATGTTAGCATAGCACTGCTGTAAGTATATATCCGTTAGTACTTTTCTGCTGGCTGAACTGGGAGCAGGTCTCATGATACCTCTAGAAAGTGAGACCCACATCTTTCTGCACATGTTTGATCAATTAAAGGAAAAAATAGTGAGTGTGACTATGTACAGCTGAAGCTACAAGCATTTAAACATTCTCCTGTTTTGTATTGTAAATACTGTCAGCAAAGCACTTTTGTTTCTAATTGCAAAAGAAAGAGGCAGACAACCAGCATGACAACATTTCTGGAATTTTAAAGTTAAAAACAAGGATTTCAGGAATGGATCCAAACAATCAGAGAACTGGAACAATAGATTTCCAACAGAAAAAAAAAGAAAAAAAAAGAGAGAGAGAGAGAGACAGAGGAAGTTCTAAGCATCTGCTCACTTATTTACATTACATGTTTTAAATATTTGTAGAAAGACTGTTGCCTCAAAACCAAAAAAGAAATAAATAAAAGTCTAATGTTACATCCTTTAAGCTAAAAACTTTACGTAATACTTCCACTTCTTCCTAGAATACCTAGAAAATCTTGGTGGTTGTTTCCAAAACTATCTTACCTTTTCTCTTTTGTCCAAAATTGATTTACTGTAATAAAATGACTGCAGAATCAAAAAATACACACACAGCGCTAACTAATCATTGTCTCATAAGAAAGCGCCACCCTTGCCAATAGCTTCAGAAATCAGATCTTGACCACTTTGTCCACAGCGACCATCTGGTGAAATCAAGAGAAGCTGTGCAAGCGGAGAGCTTGCTGGGTTCCAACAAGAGACACAAGTAGCAAAACAGCTCAGCAAACAGATAAGAAGCAGCAAAGTAAAACAAGTGGCTTATATTTGGCATTCTGATACTGCAGCTTTTTCTTCTATTATTTTACTTGTTTCTTTGCTTACTATCCAAAAGCCTTCATAACTGAGACAGCATACCGAAGGCTGAATCCTTAACTCTTGCCAGCCATAGACAGAAAAATTTTGTATGTATAACTGCTAGCACAGCTACCTAGGCAAACCTTCCTACATAGCATAGGAGGAAAATATATACATATATTCAGCAGCACATAGCAAACTTTAATTTCAGTGAAAAAATACAAAAATGGTACAGTGCATTAGGAAAAGAAGCACAATGAAGTAAAACATCTCAAAAGTACTGAACTATATCCTTTCAAAAACATTCTCATTTTGAAATGTGTTTGGAATAATTCACATTTTAATTTTAAACTGTTATTGTGGTTTGTATTATCTTTTTTAATATCAGTTATGAAACAGTTAACTATCTCATTTACTAACCTCAACAATTACCATTTAATATACCTGTTACTAAAATACCTAATACAATTCTAACAACAAAAGTAACTATGAACAATTATACTATAAATTGATAACTTAAGGAATAAAACCATATCTAAAAAGATCTAAATTCAATGCAAAGCCTGTAAACTTCAGCAAAACACTTCAACTAAAGTGAAATGAAAAACACGCAGGAACGATGGAACTGTTTGTGAAGCGGATGTGTGGTTTCAACCAGCTTTACCCTTGCTGGGGATGGGATTTATCCAGGCAAGAGTGTCACTGCGTGACTTTTGCCCCATTAGCAAATCTTCGCCTCCGCTGTAAGAGAGGGTGCAATTTCATCTTCCAGTGTCTCTGGTGGCAATGCTGGTTTAAAGGATTCCCGTCCTCCCTCCACCTCCACTGTTCATTTTTGCCCCCGTGCAGCTGTTCCCCCTTCCTGTGCTGAGCCGATGTTACCGCCTGCGAGAGGAATGGGATAGATGATGTTCAACACCCCCCACCACCGCAAAGAAATTGAGGAAGGAGGAAAAAGGGAAGCAAAGAAACAGTGAGGTGTTGACTGAGCCCCTTGCACTCATACGGAATGAATTACTTGCTTCTTTGAAGCTGATGCAAGTATTGCCAATGCCAGCACAGTATCGCTTACTGAGTGACTGTGAGTCACGCAGCTCTTCCAGGAGACTGTCCGAGGGCTGACAGGCAGGAGCTAACCAGGGTTAACATCACAATTTGGGATTCTTAGTAAGAATAGCAGGACAAGGCCAAATTAGTGCAAATGATACGACTTAGCCTTCCAGATCTTGTGCTTAGACTCTGCTGCGTTGGGATGAAAATGACTTGCATGGAGGTTGCACCCGTTTTTTCTAGGCAGCACTGGCTGAAGAACGCACTTCACCATGATAACAACATTAAAACAAAGAATCCATCTTCAGAGATCAGAAGGGAACCGAACCATCTTGTTCTCAGCCATATCAATATTGCTATTTATCCTGAGCCCAGAAAACACAAGACGATAGTATCCTCCAGCTACAGACGAAAAGAGCAGAGTCGCACGGCTAAAGCGCAGGACAGTCTAGAAACTTGGGATCTTTTCCAGTTCTGCCTTCCAGCTGCAGCAGCATCCCACCTAGTAACATCTCCGTGGCAGTTTTGGGCATTCTCATCCATTTTTCACTCTCTCAGAAGCAGTTGTGAGGTTTAATTCAAAGACTCCTATAAAATGCTTTGAGATCTGTGGCTGGGAAGCACTATAAGAATTCCACATAAATAATGATTGATTCTTAACTTACTGAGTGCTGTTACAGAGCTGACGCTATTTCATGTCAGAGAGGCTTATATACCCCTAAGATTTTTAATGCAAGGGTAATAAGCTTAGAAAGCATTGGGCAGAATCTTTCTCAACTGAAGGAGCATGTTAATATTTTGACTCAAAGTTCAGCGCAATAAAATAGGCATCTATTTTATTTTTCAGTTCAAGTCACTGAGATGTAAAACTCTTTGCTGATATAGAGTTAATAAAGAATGGAAAATGTAAACCTTCTGCCTGTGAAAAAAATGTAAAGGATCTCTGGAATGGTTGGGAGGACTTCTGCGCGATGTATGGGTCATAGCAAGCTTCTGCTTTTGATCAAGAGACAGGATATGCTGCAACGATCATGGACTGTTTGCCAGCACATGTTAAAAAAAATAGACAGCAGTCAGCGGAGAGTCATAACCTTAGTTCTGGCTTTACCATGTGTTTGGAGACACCTGGCCACAGATCTATTCCCTTTAGCATTTCACATCTTAGCCTGTTTAACAGAGAGAGCTTTATCCTAGTCTCAGATATACTCAAAGAAACCAGCCGTAATTCAAACCACTCAGAAAGTTAATACAGCATAAAGTGCAATACGAGCATCAGAACAAGCCCCACATTGGCTGTCTGCATGGTAACTCAGTGTTGCTTAAAATGTGGCTCGCAGGAGAGATGGGAGGATTTAGAAAAGCCCTAAAAATTCTTCCATTCAAGTGGCTGAAATAATCATCAGATTCATTCAGTTGCAACACCACGAAAGATCAGAGGTCCCTTTGAGTTCAGTGAGTCTACAGTGAATCCATCTGGCTGGAACAGGCCAGAATAACGTCCTGCTCAGAGGCACCAAAAGGTTTCCCAGACAGGAAAGTGCAGGAATAGAGACAGTCCTGGTGAGAAACTTTAGGCCAAGATTTATGCTCTGTTATTATTATTATTCAGTAACCAATAAAGCCAAACCCCACAAAACACGTACAGTTACATGGCATGCTGTATTTTGCAAGCCAGCATGTCTTTTCTATGCTTCTGATGTCATGGAAAAGCAGAAGTACAGTAACAGCATGCTCCAGATTCCCCAAAAGCTGAGAAACAGCAACAGGTTTTTGTTTTGAATTGCCCTTTTATGCTTCCTATACTTCACCTGTCTCTTTGTTTCTCCTCTCATGAGCCCCTTTTCATTTCCTCTTTTCTTTATGGCACATCTACCCTACCCTTGCACTTTCTAAGTGAATACTGAAGTTGAATCCTACTGAAGGTTGGAGAAGAGAGGAGAGAGAAACGCTCAAACAGCTGGGTGGCACAGATCCGCAGGGTGAGGAGCAGACTGGCAATTTGTCATGGACCCACGACAAAACCAGTAAGAGCCCTTATAAAGAAAAAGTTGTCGTGCCTCATGGTAAAATTACCCAGCTCTGAAGAGCACCTTATGACTCTGCCAGGCAAGCAGCTGCCCCTCTCCAGCAGGGAAGGCAGGGTGACCAGCAGTGGCACCAGCTATTAGCAAGGTTGCCAAAACGGCACAACGGACATGGATAACACATCCCTTTGGCAGACAGGAAATATTTGGTCCGAAAGGAAAGAGAAGGACAAGGAATAGGTTTCTGGAGCTCTAGGAAAAAAATTATCAGAATTTTTCACCTGGTCAGAAGAATAGATTTTTCACCTGGTCAGAAGAATAGATTTTTCACCAGCCTTATTCACAGAATGAATTAATTATTTCAGATGAAATTTTCCAAAATAAGCAGCAAAATGAGACATATCTGGTACTGAACATTCTAGCTCAGCTGACTGAAATTTGAAAAAATTGTAAGCAACTCATTCTTCTAAAGATTCAGTGCTCTCTAGCTTTTTTTACTATAACAGAGTTACTACAGTTTGAATTACAGAGTATATCTGTGTCTTGTGATTTTGGTCACAACGCAAACCCACTCATTCCTCATGCACAATGTTTATGACATTGGTAGAAATCCAATGTCCCTAGAAGGACAGCCCAGATACGCCTCCATACTGTTTGAATTATTTTGATGGCATGGGTCTATTGAGTAACTTTGTCTTGGACCAGTGATTAGCCTGAATCAGAAGCATATTTTATCTATAGGTGTTTTACTGGTTAACTGGAACAAATATTTTGTGAGCTGTAAGAATATAGTTTTGAATATTAATGATTTTAATTTGTTTCCATTACATTGTAGTTACTTGTACTGAATAGTTTATACTTTTGGATCCAGTTTTAAAAAAGCCACTTTTTAAGTATGCAATCTTGTTTCTTGAGACTTATATTTAAGTGCTATAGCCACAAGAAGAAAGTTCTCCCAATGTGATCAACATTGAAAGATTTCTCGGGAGTAATCAAATTACACCACTTACAGTGATGTGGTTTATATAAGAACTAGAAGTCAAATTTTAAATCGCAGCAGCAAGCAGTAGAAGGAACATCAAATAAACCATTTTCTTATGTGAAGTTTCCATTGTGACAGCAAAAAGGGAAAATAACATGAGAATGAGTGGAAATAAACTCATACAGGAAGGATCAGGATCTACATAAAGATTAAATTCATTTGGAAATGAATCCTCCAGCTCCGTGACATAGGAGGGCAGCCTTTTGGCTAAACCTCATACCTGTTAGATTATCCAACTGGCAGATTACTCATTTTATTTTTTCTGTCTGGGTTTTTATATCACAACCATTATATGCCATCAGAATATCTCAAATAGCTTACACTATACCTATCAACACTGAATAGCAAATACTCTCATTAGTTATATTCTCAGCATACCTTTGCAAGGAAGAAGGCTTTTTCAGTTTCCCTTTCTTCTCATTTTTGAACCTGTTGATCCATTTCAGCCAATATGACAAAATCAGAAATCTCAAAAATATTTAATTACACATTTCTTAAGGAGCTTTGGGGGGTGGGGGAATCCTACTAGTGTTTTTCCTGAGGGTAAAGCTAGAAAAATACCTGTTACTAGTTCCCAGGCACCAGGTGGCCAGCCATTCAGCACACAAATATCGAGTGTCAGCTGACCCCTCAGCAGGTGGGGTGGGGTGGGGTGGGGTGGCTCATGAGCTCGTTTCTGCTTCCAGTTTGCTTCTCTCCCTTTGCTTCAAAAAAGCACAGCAAAAAAAAGATAACGGCACAGAGGCAAGCGCTGAGCTGGAAATATGGCTGGCCCAGGAAGGTCTCAAGTTACTGAGATGCAGGTGTCTTGGGAGGCTGGAAAGGAAGTGGCCTTCTTGCAGGGAGATGTATTGGGTGATGGAGCACACAAAGCTGGAGGAAATCAGGCTTCGTTATTCCACTGCTCTCAGAATAACTTTCCTCTCTTCTGTTTGACTTACCGCATACTTCAGCAAGTATGTGGGACCCAAGTATTTTAATAGCATACAAATATTTAGGAAGTGTACTCTAATGTAAATTCTCTTTTTCTAGGTGTGATGCATTAGATGTAGCTGTCATGGGATAGTGCTGCTCAAATGTAATGCTCAGCTAAAGCTGTCCAGATCAGAACAGGTCCAGATCAGAACAGCTCCACCTTAAGCTAGGATACAACAAGCCTGTGGAGCATGTGGAAGGAAAGACATAAATATTGGGGATTTACAAATCCCAAATAAGGTTTCAGTTGGAAATATGTCTGTGTTGCAATGTTTAACTGCCTTCCACCACCACCCTCCAGAAAAAAAAAAAAAAAATCCAAATAGGTATTTTCTCCCTTTTGCAGTCGTTAATTTATCTCTATTTAACAGGAAACTTGAGAATATCATGCAGCTCTCTGTATTGCCTTACAGCCTGAGTAAATTGTTTATATCCAAATACATATTTAGCACTAGAAATATTAGTCTCTTTATCATTCTCAAGATTTGGTGCTCCCAGCTGTCAAACAAACCAACCTACTTTTGTTTCGTTTCCTTTCACAATTGCCAAACAGCTTGGCAAAGGCCCAAATCCCGAGGCAGGGTGCTTACTGAACCCTGAAAAGCCCCAGGTCAGTGGGAGTTTCAGGGAACTCAGCACCTTCCAGGATCACGTATTCCAGTGACATGTATGTTGGCATCTTGTTATTGAGTGGTTTACACAGGTGTCCCTGACCACAGCATGTTATGCTCAGGAAGACACATCCACCCAGATGTTGGCTGTTGGGCTTTTGTTAAAACCTGTTTCTTTCCTCAGCATCTCTAGTGATATCTCCTCCAGCGTTGCCTCGTTTTGGAAGACCTGACTCTCAGAGGCCTAGCCCTCCAGATCCACTGGCAAAGAAGGTGGGCTGGGAATTCCAGGCAGCAAGAAGGCACTCCATTCATTTTTTCTTATTTTAAATCTTGTTCATCATTTTGTTCTCCTACACTCTAGAAGTTAACTTGGATAAGGAGGTACATGGAAATGTGCAACTCCTGATATTAAGGCAGAGCCTCTTGCCAATACATTCTTCTACAACTGGGCAGACGCTGGTTTTGCCTCTGCTCTAGGCAGAGATTTTTTTCTGCATGAAGAGATAGCTTTAGTTTAGACCGGTTCTCTACGGACCTTACTGTTTGGAGAGAGAGACTGCTGCCTACAAAACTTTCTGGCCGCTTTGGCCAAGCCTCTTTGGACAGCGTTTGGAGAGCGCTTTTACATTCCATGGCCTCAAACCCCATACCTGGCTCTGATGCCATATTATGACCTCTCCAACAAAAGTCATTGCTGCCGGAAAGCTCTGATCTCACTACACTAACAGCACAAAGCTTTCCTATGGGATGTATACTGGAGGAACATTTGGCCTTCCATTGGTATTACAGCACTAATCAATATAAGAATTATTATCTAACCAAGGAAATGCACTGGGTCTGCCTTATGTTCAAGTAACCCTATCGATCAAATGCAAGGTGAGAATTCAGTCAAACCCATTTATAAAACCAAATCAAATCAAACACATCATCATATGGGAAAGGTTGTGGGACCTTACTTGGCAAAGGCAGCTGTTGCTGGGTCTTCTTTTAGTAATGAGCAGAGAACGGCTGAAAGTCGGCTCAAAAGGGTGAAAGAACATTAAAAGCAGCGATGCTAAACTACTTTATGAACCTGGACATATGGTAATAGTAGTTAGGTACTCACAAGCATTTCAGAAAATAGGGCCTTAGAGCCCCTCTTGTCTTTGCACATACAGCCATATTTTAAACCACTTAGGAATGTTATGATTTGTGTTTTGATACAGTCTGTGGTTTTAAAACGATGCTGAGTTTGTTGTTGTTGAGGTTACCCTGGAGAGATGGTTAGATTTGTTTTGATCATTCTTTGCCAGTCTTTGTTAATCTGGGCACTCTTTAGAGCAGTTTGTACAAACTGCAACATCTCCAGAGCCTTCCAGAACTACATGGGTCCCAGAAGGACTGGACTGTCCAGAGTGCGAAGTGCATGGAGCAACACTGGTGCATTTGATCCTAGGGTCCAGGCCCCCATCCTACTTTCAAGACCTCTCATGAGATTTGGATAGTCCCTTAGTCCAGTTAAATACATACTCACTCAAATAAAGTCTCTCTGGTTTTGTTTAAGACTCAAAGCAAGGTCTAACTTGCAATTTCCATCATTCCCGTCACAACAGGAAGCACTGAAGTGCAAGGATTTCAAGGAAACTGCTTGGATCAGTCCTGCTTTCAGCCTCAGCAGTATCTGTTGCAAGTTTTATGGTGCCCTTCTGAACACGCAGCTATTGGAGAGGCACTAACAGCTCCCACTGATTCTGCCTGAAGGGTTGGCACTGCTGAAAGTTTGACTCTGTTTTTCATTAGAATGAGCTCGATTTTTGGAACCCGCATTCTCCACAGTCGATGCTCTGGTCTCCAGATTTCCTGATACCATCAGTTCCTGCTACAGAACACAAAGGAAGGCAAATCTGCAGCTGGTATAATTTGGCAAAGCCAATGAAGAGTCTGGCGTGTAACCTCTCCCCCTACAGCCATCATAAACTAAATGAAGAGTTAGAAGGATATAGAGGAGGAGAAAGGTGTTACATAAGCAAACCATGGTATCCATAAGGACAGGCTATCTTTCGATACAGCATGAGTTGTCACCTGAAATAAAGACTCCTCTCTATCTTTTGAAGAGATTTACTTTTTGCTGTTGCATTATACAGATGATAAAAATGCTCCACTTTTACTAGTTTGAGATGTTACCTACAGAAACAATAATCTCAGTTACAGTGGTTTTAATATAAAATAGATGAATGTGACGGATGTTGTACATTTTCAACTGGAGGAAAACACATGCAAGTTAAGTGGAGGTCAAATTTCCTGTGGTTGAACCCATGGAGTAAATACAGAACATATTTTGTTTGTTTAGATTTTGGGGGAACAAACTGTTTTTATAGTAGTGTAGTCATATTACACTAAAGCACTGTAATGTACTGCATTTCCAAATCACATAATTATAAAACAGAGAACGTACTAACATCCAACATAATCAGACGCAATCATGAAAACTGGAAACAATTCTGAAAAATCAAACTCTTGAAAGAAGTCACTTTTATTTTCTAAATCATAACATACGGACAAGGAAAAAACTTGCTTTGAATGCTGATGTAAGGTCCTAGTGATAGGAAGGCTAATAGTGAAAAGCAGTTTATCGTGCATGATTTTCTAATATGAGTCTCATTCAGACTAGTGATTTCAAATGACTGTATTTGAAATATGCTTGTCTTGCTAAACCTCACTAACCTCCTCATGATCCAGGTCTACATGACACAGTATTTGCCTTAATTCTCATACCTGTATGAGAATATAGTAGGAGAACGTATCATAAAAATAAAGATTGCACATCTTATTGAATATGCCTGTTTAAGGCTTTTTTGGACATTTAAGGCTAGTATTTCATAACTCTTACGAGTAAAATTAAAGACAATGGTATCTTAAGGCAATTATTGTTCAGAAATGATTAGCGGGAGGGTCTGGAAGCAGTTTTCCTGTTCTGAAACCTTTTCAGTCTTCAAAAATTGTTCCCTATAGGGAGAAAACCACGATTCTTCACATTTTCCTGCCAAGAAACAGCGGACAAGAAGCTCAGAGCAGACAATAACCCTGTGCATAAGGGATTCTCCTCTGACGGGGCAGGAACTTGGTTCCTGGGTCTTTCCCATGCCAGCTGACTATCATTATCACAAGGGTATAAACACTGTAAAGCAGCTCTTTCTGGCTGGACGCAGCACCACTGTACAGCTAAGCAAAAAAACTGCTTGATTGCAGGCTATCAGCACTTCACATAGAGGTGCTGCTGCTTTGGGAGCTTCTTTAGCTTTAAGCAAAAATTTCATCTAGTGAACATGCTCTGCAAAAGTCCTGTCAACTCTCATCTACTCATTAAAAGTTGTAGTCGCAACTAATCATCATTTTCCAAAATCCTTATTTTGCAAAACTCCTAACCCACCGTATCAATGCCTCGCTCCCAAGATAAGCAGACTACTTTGTTTTGACTCATGAATGGCTGCAGTTGCGGAATTTCGATGTGGTAGGGAATTCCAAAATTTTTAAATAAACAACGATGTTGAGTGTGAAAATGCTAGCCTCTGTTTATGATCCACTGGAATAAAAGATGCAACTTCAGGATTTCTAAAGAAGGAGGAAGATTAGCTCATGAGTTTTAAGGATACAAATAAATACAGTGTGTTTCTAATTATATCAGTGAGTCACAGTAGAGCGCAAATTAATAAGATATAGGACTAATAGGATCTTTGTCTGCCTAAAGTCGGTCAACCACTTTCTTTCAAAGCAGTGGAGAATATTCCAATGTAGCCCAACCTCATGTATATGCTAAGTAGGACTTCCACACTTGTGCAAAAGCTCCTGTGCTTTTCCATCCCAAAGTACCTCCCTCTTAACAGTGGTCTAAACTGAGCAGTGGAGCTGAAAACGGCTATATAAGTGTATTGAGGATGACCCAAAAGCCTCCCAGTCACACCTACTCAGACCATCTTAAAAAACAGATGAAAATTCAAAAATGTACTTTAAAACATCTATTTTTCAAGGCTTATAATAAAAGGGATAGAAATATGAAATTATTTAAACAAAATCCAAACTTCAAAACAGGGATCCAAGTATTATAGTCTTGATAACCTCTGATGAAACACCTTTTGCAGGGACTTACTGCTATCATTTCCTCATTATGGGTATATTGCTTTTCGTACCAGAAGTACACTTTAAAGAGCTATTGCGCTGTATCTCTAACTTCCAGTCAATCTCTTATCCTATTTTCCTCAACAGGCATCAGCAACAACCCCTTGATCTCTTCCTCGGTTCACGTTCCTGCTAGTCCTTCTCCCCAAACAATTCCATAAGCAGAAAGGCACCTCCTTTAAGCATAACATGCAATACCATTTAACTACAAGTTGATATTAAAACAATGTGTTAATAAAAACAGCACAATCATGAAGCTCTCACTCCAAAACAAGAAGATGTTATGGCCTTCATTTAGACCTGTGTTCTTTGGCAAATACACTTGCGTAAGTCATGCAAATTCTCTAGCCCAAATAAAATTGATTTCATTCTGCAGCAATTACTATGTTCACAACACAGAATAATTGTATTTCTAGTACTAAGAGTTCTTTTATTCTGGAAAAGTGTGTCCACCTGGAGAAGATATTTCAGAGCATTCTGAAGAAAAAATTCCCTCACTGTCCTCCCCAGTGGCTTTATATGACCTACACCATTAAATCAGTCAAACAGTTCTTCAACAAACTCATAGCCCTTCCTGATTTTCTCATCTGCAGTCCTCCAGCAAACCCCACCCTGTGCAGCAGGAGTCCCCCAGTAGCTTCTTGATTCTTACCCTCCCATCCCATATTCACCAGCCACCTTCCTGTTTTTTCTTCAGACATTTCTTCATATGCCTTGTGTGTCTGTCCTCCTTCCCATGACCTTCTCCACCCTCTCCATCTCTCAAACTCTGCTCTTCCCAAACTTGCCTCAAATCCCATTTTCTCCTTCCAGGAAACTCCATTTTTCAGTTTCTGCTCCCATCCCAAAGTTTTCTCATTCTTTCCTTTGAATCCATGAAATTCTAATCCTGTCTTTGTCAAAAACAGCCTCTTGCCCGTTTTGTATGGATACCCCAAAATCCATCTTCTTTTCTCAGCACAGCTCTCAACTTCTTCCCTCTTTCCACCTCCACCCTCTTTCCATCACAACCACAACTGTTGAACCCACAGCTGGGTCTTCTTACTGGAATAAGAACTTGCATCAGCTATGACTGCTCCTCATGCTTCCTTCAGACCACTCTTGTTCCCTCTAGCAAAGCAGAGAGATGCAACAGGCAGAGAAGATGCTACACAGGCCAGTCAAACTCATGATTTGCAGACTCCTAACTCTCAGGAAGCTAAATGTCCCCTTCCGCATGGGGAATCTGCAGCTCTGTACGTGTGCCATGAGCCAGCAGATTAGAGGATCTGCACGGAAACGAAGCTGTGAACCCGAGCTGTGCATCAGACTGCCTACAAACCAGTGCTCCACTTGAACTGCCTCCCCAAAACCCCACCTCCCTAAATCTTTGCTGAGAAGAATAAGATCTCTACCAAAACTCTGAAGGCAGGGGATAGATTTTTACACTGAAATGCAGAAACACTAGAGGCAGAGGAAGAGAGAGCAATTTTGTCAACACAGAGGAAACATATGGTATAATAATTAACTTGGAAACAACATAAAAGCACATTATAATATATTTGCACTGGCCCTCTGCTGAAAATGTCTGCTAAATAAGCCTAATGCTTGGTCATTAGTCAGTGAAGCTCCCGAGCCTTTGGCACAATGTTTCAGTTTAATAAAAAGATTTAGTATGTGGAAAGCCACTGGCAGCGTATCTTCTCGCGTGATGGACTGCTTTCCTTTTTTTTCGCTCTTTCCCTAACTTGAAACATCCCCCATTCAGCCTCCTCACTGCTGCTCAGAGACAGCTCTGCCTTTGTCATCCACGGCAGAGCGGGTCTGCAGCCTGAAATCCCAGTAGCACGGCCTCAGCCCTTGTACAGCTGTCAGTGTTGCGGGGCTGCATGCGGCCCCCTTCAAAACTGGAAAGAAAGGGAGGAGGAATTGCACGACCGAACCACAAGAAACAGGCACATATGCGCTGCACATTGCAGAGCTCACGGGAGCCTACAGTCTCCAGGGCTCTTCTAATAAATCTAAGTTTGATGCCAATGCTTTCCTTCTGTGTCCCGGCACTACAGCTCATGGAGATACAATCCACAAAATCAGCCTCGGAGGGAGAAGTGTTTTCACTTTGCAAACTCCACTCTCAACTCCCTTATCAATACTAAGCCTTTCAAATGGTGCAATCTTCCCAAAATATCCTGCTGATTGAGTATTTGGCTTCAACATACTTGAACTCATGCATTTACAGGAAAATCTTCCTGATGCTTTTTAGACAAATCGCTTAACTTTTCTGGGCCCTCTAATGTCTGTCTCAATATCCCATCAAACACTTTTCATCTGTCACTTAGCTTGAAGATTAACTACTGCGTATCTTCATTTGAACTGACATGTAACTGCTATTTGGAATCTGATTGCCAAAACACTTGATGTCAGGAAAGGCCAGCGGGAATGGCAAGGAAAGGCATTTTAAAATTCCAGAAATATGTTCTCCTGAGAACAAATATTAGCACCCCGCTGCACATCAACTGGTGAATGGAAGCTATAAGCAGCTACAGTTAAAGTCAACTCTGACAGGAACATGACAGCTGAACTGCTAAATACATCTCTAAAACATTAAACAACCTGTTATTTTCACTTTTGTTTTCAATCAAGAGACTTTGCATTGCTTATATGCTTTTACATTTCACTTCACAGAAATCCAAATAATATCTAAGAACTTTTAAAAAATGGATATGAAGCAAACATAAGTTTTGGAATTTTGCTCATACTTTTTCTGGGCAGGAGAGATATTTTGTCTTTCTTAGAAAATATGTATTACTTGGGAATCTCAAGGCTCTTGGCACTGACATTAACATATCCAATGAAGCAATGCAACTACCCATCGCTTACTGTAAGAGGTGGCACCACTAGGAGAGGGCTAGGGAAAAGAGGAAGGACCTTGACAATTATTACTGTGTACCTTGAATATTCAGCCCGCCAGCAGCCCAATCAGCTGTTTTGTGTCAAAGAGCACGCAAACATGGTATAGATAATTTCTTACATTTTGGAACACTTTCAATGCTATGTAACACTTACTAAGGAACAGCAAGTTTTCTCTTTTCTCATATTCAAACCCATTTGCTTCCTTCCTGTGCTTTTCTCGGTTACTGCTTCCTCATCACTCACGCCGGCTTTAGAGAGAAGAGGAAATTTTTGTCAGAAAAAGTAAAATTGGATCAACCAGCAATGGTTGGAAGAAATACACATACTTTAGAAGCAGTTTAGAGCTGCTTGATTTGTCTTTACCTGGCAAAGATCTGTTTTTGCAAAGGTTTATCCCTTTTTATGCATATATCAGTTAAACTAATAAATGATTTTATAACGCTGCCACACTCTTATTCTTAGGCTATAAAATAAACCATTTAACTGCTGCTTCTTTTACAACCTTCCTTATGCCTAATTTCCTTCTGACCTTTTGGGTAGCACTTTTCTAAACTGTTCTACAAATTACCAATTTCTTTTCACCTAAACCTTCTCCTGCACATTTCCCTCCTGGGAAACCTAAATAAGATTAGCAAGAAACCCTCCATCACTCATGCTTGTGAAAGAATGAATTTAAAGTAATGTCTTCATACGTGACGCAAAGCCTTACTGAGCTACCACCTTACCACCTTCTCTTCTCACACCTTATTACCTCCCTTACTATTCTCTTGGATACAAATATTTGGCAAACTGTAATCTAATTCAAATTACAAAGGTACTATAGTGACATAAGACTACCTAAAGGGGCTATAATAGATTCCTATGACCTGAAACTTCCAAGAGCAGGAGGGCTCATACACTGTGGGAATATTTTTTAGTTGTTGACTTGCCTTTGGTGGAAAAGGTGAAGAGAAGGTGCAGATGCTGTTTACGATGGCTTTGGTGACTTTTACCAAAGGCAAAAGTTTGTCAGACACACGCAGAGTACTGATCACGCCGGCATCCTGCCACACACACTGGCCAGGCAGGTTCCTTGCAGATAACTGAAGCTCTGAGATCCTGAGATCTGACTTGGCTCCCACAGCAACTCTGCTGGCTGAGGGCTGAAAATCATACCAAAGAGGGTCCATGGATTGGCCTGAGGGTCAAAAGGAAACAAGACGACCACACACTAATCCATCCAAGCAGCTCGCAGTCATCGCTATTGGCCTGCCTTTAGCTCCAGCTTTGGTGACACATTTATGGTCCTGTTCAGAGTTTGGAGTGGAACATGCTCCTACCCAGTCCTGTTGGCTGGCCTGGTGGCACAGCCAGCCCAGAAAGGGGCACGTGGGGTACTCCTTTGTGCTGCTGAGTTTCCATCGTGCCAGACTGGGCAGAAAAGCAGTGGAATACAGCACGAGTGCATCAGTTACCCTACCTCAAAAACTCTAGCACTCTAGCTCTAAGGGTACCCAGACTGTATGCAGAGGGGCAACTGGGCCTCGCTGTCATGTCACTCCTAATGCTCCACGAGGCAAAAAGCTTACACACAGGCAAGAAATCTGGCTGCCACGCTGCCATGACAGTGTACCTGCCTCTCCACTTCTACCCATGAAATTTGGGTAGCAACATTACCTTACCTCGAAAAGCATTTTGAGGTAAACAATGAACATTAAGAACGGCAAGGTGTTCATATATGCAGGAATGGGACAGATCATTTCCCTAAATGAAGGGATGAAGAGATTTAAAATTTGTGTTATGATAATTACAAAGATATATGACAAAGATAATATTCTTTTAAAAATTGCCAGAAGCAATGAAGGGGGAGCAATACTTGGCTGCTTTGCTTACTCTCAGTAAAATTACAACTGCTCTCTGCAAAAGTTGAGAAATATATTTTGTCCAAGATTTAGGCTCTGTTTTTCTTTAACAGAATTATAAATAGACTATGATTTTATTTGTGACGTTTTAATTTCCAATTACATCCAGTGGTTTACATCTTGCATATGCTGGAATTCAGCTTCAAGCAACTTTATCATGTGATTGTTGCAAAGTCACCAAGTTCCCCTTTGGCTGTCAGAGTAGGACCTACTAAAATCTATAATTATTTCAGCATTTATTGGAATTTGCTATTAGAGAGAAAAGGTCAAATGTGCTCACAGGAAGGCTGGGCCAATTTAACTTTCTGGCTTGAACCTCTCTCGCATGCAACAAGGGACCCCATTCTCCACCCATTCCTGTCAGGCAGGATGAATCAGAGCAGCAACATCTGTTTTAGAGGAGAAATTTCTGATAGTCATTTAACGTATTGTAAAATGTTTGCTCTTCCTCCCAAACGTATTTGAAAGGGCAACTCACTATTCAGGGAGGAGCGGGGAGTATGCAGACACAGTACCTGCTCCGAGTGCGCTGTCACCACTGCAGACAGCATTCTCAAACCATTCTACCACACGACACTCCTCTTTTAGGGACAGTTCTCAAAAAAATTGGCACCAGTACTTATTACCCCTGTCTCACTGGGAAAAATTGATTGCACTGTTTTAAATAGCAAGTTTACTGCAGTAATTGAGAACCCTCAATCACCCTATGAATTTGTACTCTTTCTGCCCTTTCTTCATTTGTTTGGAGGGATCCATTCTACGAGAAGGAAGAAAAATCATCTCTCCTCTCCACATGGGCCACAAAGAAAGTCTTGGTCTCCCAAAAGGGAAAACCTTTCCTCTCAAGTACTGAAAGAAAAGGTCTGTACCAGAGAAGAGAATTTTTCCTCTCAAAGAAAAAAAAAAAAAGTTACTCACCAGAATCAGCAGTTGCTGCTATAGACTCACGAGATCTAATCTTCTCCCTATTACTAAGTTGCACATTAGAGATCTGCAAATTTGAAGGGTATCATTCATAATGGGAGAGAATGATCAATCATGGTATAGAGACAAGTAATCCATCCAAGCATCCAGCTTGCTTTCTAAGGGCACCTCCTCCTGTCCCGCAGAAACATAAACAAATGCAGGAAATATTTATCTTGCAGAAGAGCACTGAGACAAATAACCACTTGTGACGATGGGGAACCTCTGACACTACTAAAAGAGGAGGTGTGGGGAAAGGCAGCAAAAATGGATTAGATAAGGTACCCTGAATGCTTAATCAGTATTTGTATTATTAATGTTATAGAGTCTCCTTAAAAAGTATCTCTATGCATGATTCATCAAGGACTATCAAGAAGTTGTACAGACAACACTTACTAAATTGCTATGAACACACGAAAAAGTTGCTCCCCAGGGAGCATAACTTGCATTAAAAATGTCATTAGCAGAGACTAATTCAACCGAGTAGGAAAGAAAACCTAATGTAGGAAAGCAACACACGTGGAGTTAATAGTCTCAGATACTGTTTAATAACATCTCATTTGCAATTCTCAGAAATGACCAGAGTTAGTAAAAGCATAAAGAAAAAAATCTGGAGTAATTCAGGGAAATGGAAGAACACCGAAGAACCTCAAAAAATAGCTTTCAGCAATTCATTTGCACATACTGGCACCCTGATGAACTTCACTTAACAAGGCAGTACTGTGGAGGTGGAGTATTGCAAGTTAGTTGCTTGGCTTCTGCAGCCAAAACATGACTCAGGCTGACCTCTTCTCCCCCTTTTAAGACAACAGCCAGTGCAAAAAATTGATGTTAAACACATTAAGCTTCCCTTTCTTGTGGTTACAAAGGTGTAAACAGATTTTGAAATTTTTAATCAAGAGCTGAATCCTTTCCTTCGCAAGCCTACAACTTATTTCCATTTTAAAACCTAAGCAGTGCTTTAAGAGGATATAGAACTAAGAAAAACGATTCAAAAAGCACATCTTTCATGAAGGTGACAAATACAAGCAGAGCAGCCTTGGGGAAAAACTCTGAATACCGGAAACACAAAGGAAGGTCTGGAAGGTCAAGAGTAAGGATGTGATTTCTATCAGTCAACAATCTAATTTTCCAGCAATTGGTTTTGGCTAGGAACTGGTTGTATCATACGTAGTAAGAGGCTAAAAACGCCCCTGGCAGACTAATGGTAGTCCAATGGCAGCTCTTCTCTAGCAAGGGGAGAGGCAGGTTCAGCGACAAGGAGGAAGTCCATAGCATGCTATTATCTGTTGTTATTTAAGAAAACACTGTTACCATTTATTCTTTCTGTACTGTACCCCTTGTGTGCTTACTTGTGTCTGTGAATTTCTCTTTGAAAAGACCGCAATTTTACTGTCAAAACCTGATCAAGAATTTCTTCCCATCTGTTCTTCTTTCTTCCTTATTTCTTCAATAAGGAAGCTTCCGAGTCACAGCCTTGCATTAAAGATCTGGTGGCCAGTCACAAACAGAAAAGCTTCCTGAAAAGTCTGTTGTTTATGGAAGAGCTGTCCAGAGAAGATGATACCGTGGCTTCTGTAGGAATCGATTCAGGTAGAAGTAAGGTAGTACAAGCAACAGAAGCTCAAAATGCAGTTAGGAAATATTACAAATATTTGTACATATTTTTATATATAACCATATCAACAAGAGCTTTAAAATACAAGTTCTTATATAATTGCTAAGAGCTAAGTTCTAGTTCCCAAAAATTAACAGACACCTGACTACTGACATAAGAAGAGGTCAGAAGTTCATCTGAAATAAGCTTCATTGCAAGATGTCTCTCAGACACATTTCTCCTAAGGATTTCGGAAAACACGTGATTCAAATGAACCCAGAAAGATTTCACTGTAACGAATGAACTAATATTGTAACTACATGATTAAGTTATGAGCTTATGCGTCTGAGAATGAACTGGAGGGGAAAAAAGTGAGACCAAAAAAAATAGAGGACTTGGAGGGATTCCTGAAATTATGAGTTCTTTTCACAAATAGCCAGAACACTCTGTAGGTCAGAGTACCAGGAGTTTCAAACTTTCCTCTTCATCCTTATGCACCAGCACTGTTCCTTCTGTGAGGATTTAGTCAGTGATGAAAACTTTAAATATCTTTACTCGGAATAGCACAGGGTTTTTGTGTTATGCAGAAAAACAAAAGTTGGTAAAAGCAGGTGAAATGGTAACAGTTCCAGATTTGTACCAACTAAGCTAACTTGGGAATACTAAATATCATACTTCATGGCAGGGGAGGCACACTGCGTGTTTCAACTTCTCAGCAAGAAAGTGACAATTTTCTACTTGACCCTCACCTGAAATTTCTTGGGGCCTCAAACTAAGGAAGCTAATTTGAAAGAATAAACTGTCTTTTCAAGAAGCATCGAAGAAGCAATTCTATTTTCAAAAGCATTTATATATGCTTTTCACTGTCACTTGACACTTACTAAATGTAACAAGAACTATATATACATATATAACATTCAACTGCAAGGAGAACAACGTTTTGTTTACATCAAATTCAAACTTCTAAAGCAACACAGCACCTGTCAGACCAGTCCCAAAAACGTGCGCGTCTGATGTAACATTACTCTACTGTCATATATAGTTATATTTGCATACTTTAGTGGAGAAGAAAACTTTAAGAAAAGGAATTCTTAAATATCCCAATGATATTTTTTATTTTTAAAGTCTTGTACATTACACAGCTGAAAGGCATGATTATAAAAACAACAAAAACAAATTGCTTTCTTCCTCTATCCCTTTTTTTTTTTTTTTTTTTTTTTTTTTAAAATCACAGAAGAAGAGTTTAAGAGCTGAGCAACTTACCCAGGGCTGACAGTACTCAGAGCATCAGAGGCCTCAGCAATACTAGGTATCCCATAAATCTAATTCTCAGAGTAGAGCACCTCAGATGACACTGTGCACAGGGGTCCAAATAAAGTTTTATCATTTATCCTTCCAGATTGCTTTTCTGTTCCACATTACCTGATTAACTTATTTACAGTTTTGAGCTGCCTCATTTTCTCTGCCCCATTCTGTATTTTCTACAACACAGCAACTGCAGAGACCCTTTTGAGTCTCCTCTTTTCCCAAAGCAAAGCCAGACGTCATGGAAAATCCACCAGATCGTATGTCTTCTCAACATCTACATGTAAAGTTATCAGATCTTCAATAAAGGCAGTTTTTTCTTCAGAGCAATAACAAACAGCTTTTGTGAGAAAAGTGAAGAGCCAGTATGTTCAACACGATACTCCAATGCAATTCTTTCGGAGATTAAAATACAATATTAATGCTTGCTACAATAGTATTTATATATAGTCAGTTGGCTCAATCAATAGGAAAAAGTGATTTATTGCAAAGAGTGGATTTCAGACAAACAGGTATTTAGAAGTCCAGTTTGTAATGATTTTATTCAGACAAAACAAAAAAATTTAATGTTTTCATGCAACATTTGCACTTGAATCTTAAATAATTATGACAAATAGCAGAAGTAGTTAAGGAATGCACTAATTATAGACCTTAGTGAATATACAAAAAAAACTCAACATTATAGGTTATACAAAGTAAAGAACATCTTAAATACTTTCCCAAAATACTGCAGCAGCCGAGACAGTGATATGCCTTACAAGGGCATAGGAATGTAATTTAGAAATCACACGGGAACTACCCATTTCCTTTAATTTCACTGAGCAAGACAAAAGCAACATTCAACTCCACACAGATTTTTCACATGATATCTATACAGTACCTTGAGTTTTATCCAAATAGTAAAAGTTAGACATGTCGTTTATTTAGTAAACAATTATGTGGTAAACCTCTATTACATTTTTCCTTGTTTTTACCTGGAGTAGCCATGTTATTTAAAAGAGGGTAGATTTGGCACTTTTATACTGATGTCACCAATATTAATATTTCTCGGGATCTCGGGCAGATTCATATTCTTTACAGCAGAAACAGCTCGGGCTGGAGCTCCTGCTAAACCAGCCTGTATATAAAGCGAAGAAGAAAAACACAAGTCAGGCAAAGCTGGTTACAAGAAGAATCGCTAGCAGGTACACAGACAACTAACTTTTAAAGTAATTTCATGGCTATACAATTAGAAAGACCAGATGATAATTTTGTTTGGGATGAAATGAGTTATTTTGAAATATTAAACCAGAAAGAGAAAACAGTTCACACATTTCTTTTTATATGGTGAAACATGTAATGTTAACTTGATGGAAAAGTATGCAGGGAGGAATAGGGGGTTTATCCAAGAGCGTGTAATACGTAGGTTATAAAACAACCCGAGGTATTTAGAGGCCAATAGGCTGTCCTTTGCCTCTCACCTATTCTAACAGTTTACACGGCACACAGCTGACTAACTTTGGTTACAGGTTCAGAATAAGTTACTGAATGTCAGTTGAACCGTATTACTTCTCTAAATGCATGCAAATATGAGGTAACTCAAGCTGGCTTAGCCTGGAATGAAAAGGCTAAACATCTTGCGTTTGGGGGTGACAAAGAGCATGCACAAAGATAAATGCTACAGACCAACTGAAGTGCAGTAATCTGCTGTCCTGCGGTATCTAAATATGAACTAACGTATCTACAGGCCCTGGGCACGCTAGAACATTACATAATGATATGGTTATGCCAAATCGAACATTAAAGTTCCTGTTCTGTGTTAAATTCCTCTACCGGAGTCTTTCTCGGCATTTAAAGCCACAGCTCTGTTTTATAAACACTTCTGTATTGTTAAACTTATGTAAGTTTTTAATCACTGACTTCCAAGATAAAATACTTCTGCCTTTCAAGATAAAATAACTGCCAAGTTTACACGTTAGGGTTTATTTCTGAAATGCTAACAAAAATGATTTGCTTTGCAACTCAGAAGTCTGAAAACATACAGCACATGATCTTTCCCTACTGCTTCTGAAGTATACTTTTTCAAAACTCTCTTACTTTAAGGGCTGTTTAAAAAAGCCAAATAATTAAGTTGTTACCGTATTTGCTACTACATAGAAAAAAAAAATCGCATTTGTTATAAACAAGGCAAAGTTTCTCCTAAAATGTCAGATTCACTAAATATATTTAGAATTGCCTGTGTGGCTTTATTTCAGGCTTGTCACACAACAAGAGAAAAAAAAAATAGAAAAAAAACTTTTGTGTTCTTGCTGAAAAACGTATTTTAAAGCCTGGTAGGTTTTGAAAACAAAGCCTATAGTTTGCAGAAAAATACCTCATATTCCCAATTCCATGAATATATGAAAAAAATAGGTACTTTTTATTTGGATGTCTTAAAAGCAGCATTAACAATATTTGCAAAAGAATAGTTATGAAAATTACTGTTGTGATCAAGCGTGGCATCTTGTAGACCCAGGAAAAACTAACAATCTACAAGAAACAAAGTAACAAGCTGAGAACCTGGTCTGACAAACAGAAGACTAAACCTGCAGAAATGGAAGGTCTTTCATTGCAAGCGCATTAAAGACTGGAGAAACCAGTGCACATGCAGATAAAATAATTCTGACAAAGTAACACGGTAAGACAAAAGGAAAACTAAACTTCTGGAGAAGTTTGTGATTCATAGCTGGTTATTAAATACTGTTTGTCATTAACTACTGCTCAAGGTATGACCTTTCCAGATTAATGAGTTCCACTGACATTCATTGCAATTACAGGATCTAATTACACCGAGGAGTACGTTTGACATCTGTCATATCAACTTGCACTAGTGTTCAAAAGCGGACAGACCCCTAATGTACTCCTCCTAACATAACAACTCCAATTTTTGAAAACCGTCAAAAGAATTCTCCCTTTTATTGCTCTTTTATGAGAAACAAACATAAGGTCTAATTAACATATGGTTTCCACTTAAAAATCCTACTTACTGTTTTACTCTAGATACGTATAGATTCTCCTCCCTTCAGAAACATCCATAGTCAAAACTGATTAAAGTTTCTGTTTTTGAACTACCCCTTTTATGTCATGTGGAAAGGCTAAAGCGTCATAAATCCCTAGATTTTAGTCACAGGAGGATTCCCAGGAACAGAGACCAGAAAACCCTAAGTCATCTGTTATTACATGCCCCCCTGCCAAACACTCCTATATGAGACATCCCAAAGTTGGGAAGGGCACGTAGGGAGAGAGGAGAAAGCTCAGGAAATCGTTAACCTCCATGGCAACCATGTAATTTGCTCTTACTTTGGCCCCTGACATAATCAAAATGATCTGCTGGCAGAGATACAGGGTAACCAAATAAAAGGGTGTAACAAATTATTTTTAAAGCTTCTCTTTCCTTGGCTTGTGCTCTTGCCACCAGTGGTATCAGGTCATTTACTTCATGAAAGGATTGGAACTGAAAGAGCCTTTGAAGGAGAAAGTTTGGACCCAACGTTACTGAAGCTGAAAAAAATGCAAGCATCCCAAATCTGCAAGCCTAAATCTGCAATATCTTGAAAAAGCAGCATTAGACGCCACAGTTTTTTTGCCATTTACACTTTCAAAAATAGCATAGAAGACATGATGCCGCTAGACATTGCCATTTCACGTTTGTGAATTTTGAAATACCCATTTTAAACCATGAGGTAACTTCCAGTGAAGTTTTATCAGGTGAGAAAATAAATGCATTTCCTCTCTAACTTGGTTCTGTCAATTAAATTCTAGATTCAGTAACTGGAGGAAAAAAAAAAATCCTTTGAGCAAAACCAGAAGTGGGCAATGTAAACTGTTTTCCACAGAGAAGATGAAAATACTAATAAAGTAGTAACAAAAGCAATGAATTATACAATTTAGAACTGAAACAATGGGAAACCAGAAAAATATTATAAGTGATGGACATGGTCCACACAAACAGGCATGGCTGGCAATTTAAGAGAGATGCCTTCTAGGTGACTAGGATGGAGATTCCTTAGCCTAGTTTAATGAGAGTTAATTGTTTTTAATGGACATATAACAGCTTTAGTATAGCTGGTCATTATTTTTACCTACCTGCAGCTATCCTCTTTACACAGACTTACAGTCCCTGCCTCCCGCCCCAATGGCATAGGACACAATGGAGACACAATTGAGAATTATTTAGAATACCACAATTGACACAATCATTGCCCTTCCACCCCCCAGACAACCACAACTTCCAACAGTCATGTTCCATCAGGACCATTCTGAAACAGGATCAGCAAAGATCCCCTGACAAAAGTGCTATGACACTCCAGAGTACCTCTTTTTTGCCAATGGGTTTTTCTTTCGCTATCGTATACTGGAGGAGAGATACGTTTTCAAACTACTGCGCACTCTTCTCCTGTAATTCTCTATATTAAGTGGTCTTGTGATTCAGTGTATACATAATTTGACATAGCAGAATGCTATTTATCACAATTAATGTCATAACCCTATAAAGCACAATACAGTCAAAGTACTTAAAGCAACGTTTTCAACAAACTGTCTAATAAAATGCCTGAAAAGTACTTAACCTTCAAAACTGGGTAACTAATAGAAGTTAATTTTAATGATACTACATCTGAGTGCCTTTGCACTCCTTTTTAGCACGTCAAACAGTAGACTGGTAAGCAGTCCTGCCATTTATTATTTCTTTTACAGAAAGGAAGCTTTATTTAAAAAGACAAAGGTACTACAAGAAATATTTCCAGTCCAGTGTGCTCTTAAGCAGTTTTCAACAAGTACCTGATGAAAGAGTCATCACTGTAACATAGCACTGGATAAGTTTCAACTGCCCTTATCAAATAATTCAGCAGGTAAGTTGGTGAGGTGCAAAGAAAAAACTGTTTCACTTAAAGAAAAAAAACAAAAACACAGGTAGCAGGCTTTAAACATGCAGTGAATGATGAATATTCACAGCAAGCAAATGACTTAAGCAGGTGAAAATGAAACTTCTCAGACATTCAGGACATTTTAGAAATACAATACGAATTGCATACAGCTGGTATTACAAAGAGCCAGTACACCATATTTTTGCCACAGCTGCTTTGTATTCTCAATTTCATTTGCTATTGAAGGTTGTACTTTAATCTTGAAACACTGTATTTTAATAGTTTACTTTCAGCTACTGCAAAAAATGCTTGTAAACATGGTAATACACTTTTAGAGTGAATGAACAATGCCACGTGAGCAAAACAAGAATGCTATTTTAAAGATTGAAATAGACACATTTAACAGTAACACTTTTCTTCTACTGGTTCTAATCCATCAGGTGAGAAATATGAACCGTTGCTAGTTTACTAAGTCATTATTTACTACTACAGAAATCACTTTTCTTCTTTCTAATCATCATCTTTCCTTATAGTGTCCCACTGATAAGTTACATGAAGGTGACCCCAGAAACACTGATTTTATTCTTTAAAAGAACTCAGATTACTAGGAAGTAGTATTGCAGGTCACAGATTTAGTCAATGTGCATTTTGCTTTTTATGCACTACAAATAGGAAAAAAAATTCAGACTGACATTGCAAACAGCTTTACATAGAGCTAGCTACCACTAGAACAGAGGTATAAAAATATGCAGCCTACTGGAAAATGAAATAATGAATTTTTGCAAAATACACCACTCTTTTCCAGATATACTGGAGGCACTAGGATCTCTCTGCTGCAGGTGTTTCATACCAACCTTTCTTTCCAGAACAAGTATGACTTCAAAGCAGCAGGGTTATGAAAGAATGAAAGGATGCAATGCATTATATAAAGGAATGATCATGTCCCCTGCTTATGAGGTTAAATAAATGAACATAATTAGAGAAAAAACAAAATGAAGTCTGCAAGTATATCAAAATGAGGCCAAACAGATAAGAAGACTTAAGACATACTCTTAGAAATTTTAAGCACTTGAATCACAAAGAGAGTAATGGATGGGAATGATTAATTGTTTGTTTGTTTGTTTTTCATTGCCAGACCCAAAAATAAAAACAGAACATGTGTGAGCAGAACAGAAAAAATAAAAGTAGTAGCTTTGTTCAAATAAATAAAAAAATAAACTGAAACCAAGCTCCCTACTCTTACAATGAAACATGGATATAGTACAAGTGTTGACATACTACGTAGAAGTTATTTGCTTGCTCTTCTTCATGTGCTATATAACACACTTCAAATTTAAGTAAAATGTTGCATACTATTCAGAAATATTTTTGAGCTAATGCTTTACAACTTAGTGCTATTAAATCTAACTACAGAGTTATATTTGCTGAATGTTGAAGTATTACATACTTTATCCTAGAAAGATCACATAAAAAGTCAACAGCAAAGCTATCTGTAAATAAAATAAACTTCAGCTGCTTAAGATTCCAGCTATTTAAAATACCTGTAGTTTGAATACACAGATATTTAAAATGAGTGGTTATGAATTTTGAAATAGTGTAATTAACATTGCTGACATTCAAACTGTTGAGCTCAACTGAAGGTTTGAAACAGCAAATCGGGGCGCAACGACCATAAACTGAACGTCACACATGCATTTTCCTCCTCCTTTTTCAGTTCACTGTTCATATTCATGTACAGTGACTGGGGTTACCACGATCTCTTTTAAAGCAAAATCCAGCGATCCAGATTGCAAGGGTAGCAAACGTACATTTGAAGTTTATTTATGTGTTGACTGCCCTTATCATGTTGTTACGTTTGATACAATTAACAGAGTTGAAAGATCACTGTTAATAGTTCTACATAAGCTTCACAAAGCACACGGCTAATTTTATTGCCTAGGTATAAAACTATTAAGTTTTTTGTTTTTTTTTTTTTTTAAGTTTTGTTCACCTGCAACTTATTCTGAAACTTCATTTCTCTTTGCAAGCAGGTAGGAGTCCGTTATTTTTATCTGAAATGCTAAACTGTGAAGCTGAAGAGTTCATATTATGCATTTTAGATTATCAGGGACAAAACGCTCCCATTCACAAAGTCATTTCTGATACATCATCACATCATATTTTGCTATCTCTGTGCATTCAAGTTTTATTCCAATTAGTTTGGAAGATTTTTAAGCCTGTACAAGTTCATATTTCTTTATTACTTAAACAATGATAAAAAGAAAAGTTAAATTCCAAAATGTAGGAAGAGAAATAAAATAAAAACATGACGTCAATGGAAAGCTAGTAAAATACACTATAGCCAAGAAAAAGATGAGGGAACTACAAGAAGAAACTAGCACAAAAATTAGGCTACAAGGACTAGTATGGGTATTTTAACACATAATTTTTGAGTCTGGCCTACATAATTTATTGCCTTTGACATCATTTTGCTTTCCCTTTTTGTTAAAAGTACATTTTTTCTCAAAGTCAGCAATACCTTTGTCTACCTGTCCTGTCTGGGAGACTGAAAGATAAAGGTCTGTAAGAGAGAAGAATGGAAAGAGCTAGAAAAGATCAGGAGGTTCGGGAAAAAAAGAAAAAAAGAGGTCCAACTTAAAGTCTAAATCACACGCAGTCGAACACTCCAAATAGAAAAGAGGTAGCCCAGGTTTATCTATAAAATTTTTAGTGGCTCTGGATAAAACCCCAATGACCCCTCCCCCAAAATTCCCTCCCTTAATCACAATGATCCTTCAGGTTTAGGAATATTGACCAGAAATCCATTCACAGATAAACGCTAAACTGTAAAGGTAGGGAAATGCATTAACAACAACATTTCTCAGGGTGGAAACAAGATTTCCTTTGTAGCCAGTCCAAGCAACAGAAAAGCTGAATCAGAAATCAAAGCTAGGCACTCCTCCAATATAACTTAAAACATTAATCTTTGCTGAAAACAAAGTCTTTGAACTGATAATGTTACTCAAATATTTGTGAATTAAATACATTTGATCATCTTTGCTAAATTCCAATTGAAACTCTGTATAGAAACCTAGTAGTATAACTGACCACATACTTGATGTCAAATGGCTATGTTTTACGCATTAAGGGATAGTCAGGTGGATACACTACAAAATTGAAATCAGTTCTGAAAACGTAGCCCTGTCATAATTTCATCAGATTCAGCATTTCAGCTATAAAAGAAAACGCAATTCAACCTTAGCACAGCTACCTTATGGATGCAAGAACTATGACTGAGGTCTAAGACGCTAAGCATACTGAAACTTGAAGGCTGAGGCATATGTGGCAGTCCTACAAACTACAGGCTACACTAACAACAATTTCTGATTTTATTGTATTAATTTATTCTTTCTTTTGATTAAAAGTAGTTGAAAACTAAGAAGATTCACTAGTTTTGACTTCTTAGTGTCCTCCGTTCAAAAATATTATCATCTATTAAGTTATTACTTGTTTTGATTTATACAAACTGGATATGTTTGTATCTTGAAAATACATGTTCAGGAAAGATGTTGAAAGACTTACAGTTTTGATCGAAAAAGACAAAGAAAAAGAAAGAGCACTCTGGAACTTCCTGAGGATATATACGTAACAAAGGATCAATGACCTGAGTAAATATTTACCGGGTATTGTGAAGTATCTTAGTATAGCAGTTAACTCTGAAATTTGAAATAAACCATCACTGACCTCAAAAAACGCATTTGTGGTGAGCACATTATGAAACGTTCTACTCCATCCCAGTCACCAGGTGTTTTAATTTATCACTGCTGCTTCTTTACCCTCTATAATTCATTGCTGAATCTAAAAGAACAAGTAGCTTTTTGCCTTGCATATGGCTATAAGCTCTATATCCTCTTTTATATTTTCTACCACCTAATTTTATACAAAAGGCATCTCACAAGAGAGAATGACTTACAGATGAATAATGGGAAACAGCAAGTATTGTGGCTGACTGCACTGAATTGATGAGTTCCAGATGACTAGTCAGAACTGGCCTACAGTTGACTTGATAACAATTAACATGATTGAGAATAAACACCTTAATTAAATGCTTTTAAGTAAAATTGATATGAGCCTAATATAAGTAGATCATAGCTGCTTAATTATGGGACTTTACGTTACCCTTGCACCTAACAAGAATATATATATATATATATACATACATAGGCTCTTCAAATATAGCCACAATTTACAAGAATATCACCAAACATTCATCTCTATGACCATCAGCTCATTCTGAGTTTGTGAAACATGTTCATTTTAACATTTTGGATATTTTAATAACTGACAATATGATCCTTCTGGATATATACTGCCACGCACATCATCATTATCATACCTAGCTTTTTCCTGTTTTTCCAACATGGCGTTGTCCTGTTCCTAGATACAGTTTGGAAGTTGTTTGAAATGGACTATTGAATTTATTAAAAGACTCGAGGTGGTGCAGTGTCAGACTGCAGAATTAGGAGAACAGTGTACATCAAACCACAAAAAAGCTGAAGAATTCATTTCTCTCTTGGTTTGTTAGATACGTTTAAGATATAGATACATTTAAGTTATAACTAGGAAGTTCTCAGTCTCTTCCCCTCATAGCATCTCAGTGTCTTCCCCTCATTTAGTTCACAGTTATGCCACCTGCAATATTTCACTCCACTCATCTGACCTCAGCTTTAGAAGTAGTCCCAGTTCTGCCAGTTTGTTCGCAAATTTGAATAATAAAAATAACCTTCCCAAAATAGATGATGTATTCTCTAGAATTACTGTGTCTCATCAACAAGAATCAATCACATACTTAGTCAAGGTGTACCAGCAGTATATTGGCTAACTAGACAAGCCTCATGATATTGAACAAACAGTAACATTCTGTGCCACAGCTGAAGTAGTTCCAAAATTCTTACTTATTTCAAGTTTCTTTCCTAAACACAAGTTCACCAATATTAGAGACAGGCATTTTAATATCCAGATTTGCAAAATCCAAAGCTTGACATGCAATTACATGGCTATCTTGTCTATGGAAAAGGAGACTCCCACAAGTTACGCAAGTATCCCTTGCTCAGACTGATATGGGCATGTACAAAGTATGATCTTCTCATCTGAATATGCTCAACTGAAGACCAAAAGTCCATATTACAAAAATGGCAGAATTCATATCGACTTTAAAGGGATTAAGACTGGCTTTAATTCTTTCACATGTCCATTTCACTACAATTTATTATTTTGTGCTGCAATATTATTGTGACACTGAATACACTGCCATTTATTTCAGGTGCCAGAAACATACTAGCAGATAGGAGTATGTACTATATACACTTCAGTTCTTACCTAATTTCATTTAAATTTTAGACTCACTAGGGGGTTCCAGCATAAAAAAAAGCACTAAAAATACGAGGCTTTCTGTAAGAGATACTTATAGAACTAATGATGTACTACAGCAATGAGATGCACTGCTATTAGGTTAAAAAATTTTAAAAAAGCAAAAATTATCAGCTACCCCTCAGAGTTTATTACACGTGATGAACGGCACCACAGACTAACTTAACTATACATTGACCATTTTTGGCATTATAAACAAGCAACTGTATATAGGATGGTATTAAAGGACAAACAGCATTATAACATGCACTTATTATGATCATATTTTCAGATCAGACACTACACAGTGCTTCATTCTTACCTCAGATTTCTCTAGTTTATTTTGTGCATCAATCTGAGTGACAATTTCATTCATGTTGGTCTCCAAAACCATTCCACCCATGACCATTTCAGCCAATATATTATGGACCTAAAAAAGATTACAAGAAAATTTAAAAATGCAAAATGTCATACACACATCTAGACACTGATTCTTCAACCCAAAAAACATACACCCTAAATCACTTAATTAAGGTTAACAATTTCTTTACAATTATTTGAGTACAAAGCTCCTAAGAACTTGATGTTTCTTCCTCCAGTATCTATGCTCAGCGTTCTGCTACAATCTCATCAGCTTCACTTGTCAATGCTAGAAGAAACTTGAGCACCCATCTTTCTTTAACTGTTAGTAGCTGTTTTCTCTCTAAGGACCATCAACGAGAGTTCTAATTAGCATCCACAACAGTAATACCTCTAAGGAGCAAATTCTGTGAGATTAAGCAAATTACTCACAAATAGATATGTACAAACAATTTTGGGCCAGATCTGTGAAGGAACTGAGACATCATGATGCTCACCCACCATAGGTACCAAGACTAGGCTCAGAAGCAGAATTAATACACCTGAGCTGACAGCCTGCACTACAAACAGGGAGACTTCAGCATCTTAGACTGGGATTCACATCCAGGAGTCAAACTGAAGGACCAAATAAACCAACAGAGGACATTAGTGAAATGGATATATCCAAAACCCCTTTTCTCTGTCTCCTTGATTTGGGAATGAGAGCCTTGGTTCCCAAATCTCTGCTTCAGACTCTGTATATGCATTTTCTCTAACCATAAATTAAAAAAAAAAAAAAAAACGAAGTATGCTTTCATATACTTTGTAATAAAAACCCAGAGTTAATGTATGGTAACATATGATATTTCAATCCCATCACAATTCTGAAAACAAGGAACATCTGATTACTTTTGTGAGCTAAAAATAGAGTACAAATAATCTGATACTTCGAAGCATAATTCTGCTATTATTTTGGATAGTGCTGTCATTTCCCTGTGCATCAAGGACAGAAGTCAATCTCTAAATCAAACAATTGTAAAGTTGAGGGGCAAGTAGTCAAATATCAAAAAATTACCACATTTCCTGTTTTACTGACATACCTAAAGAACAATATGGAAAAGTTGTTCCCCTGATAAATCATTCCTATATTTCGGTAGGAAAATATCGCAAACATTTAGTGAGGCTGAAAAACTCTTTTCTCAGCCTATTGCTCCTGAATAGAGCTTTAAGAGTCAAATATTTATGAGAAGAACTAAAAATCCTTACTAAGCCACTCTCTTTCTTCTGGTAAGTATACACTACGTGCCATACAATATACCCAACTGAAAAGCATAAAATAAAGAATTAATTATCCTGGCTTGCAATGAGATCATTTTTAAAGCTTAAAATGAGAATCAGAAAGGAAGATGCAAACATGGTAATATGATATTAATATGCTCTACACTGACAATCCAAACTCATTGACAGGAAACATATTACCAGTATTTACACCATTTTACTGAAAAGTTATTTTTACTTATTGCATAAGGAAAGATAAGGAAAGTTTCCATAAGGAAACAGTTTATAGCTGTACACAAATCAGAGTTAGCATATAGATAGAGAGAGAGAGAGAGAGAGTGCATGCACGCACGAGCACATGCGTATACAAAACTAAGAAACCAAGTGGTCCATTGTGACAGGCTACCTGAAATATTAAATCCCAGAAAACTAGATGAATTTGCATTTGGCTTCAAATTTGCAAAGAATGATTTCTCAGACAACCCATGAAAGATACATTGTATTAAACAGAATCAGCCGAGGGGTGGGAAGCACATTGACCTTTGGGGCAATTCTCAATTCTACCCATATGGAAGGCTTGATAACGTAGGCTGATGATATTAAAAAGTTGACTTAATATGCTTTTGATATCAAAAACAAAATATTAAAGATGTTGATACTGAAACCATTATAAAAAAATGAATATTAAAATAGACAGGAGTGGAATGAATTTTGTTTCCTTAATGAAAAAGTTAAAGATAACCACTACCGTAGAAAAGATGGCATTTAGAAGATGACACATCTCTAACACTGGCGATGGTCAAAAAGATTGCTATTTTGAAAGAAGTCTGGTTAAAAACAGTACGGAATCAGAGTTTAACTTAATCAATATAACATTAGACTTGGTAATTCCTTAGAGAGACTATGGTAGAAGTGATCTGTTTTAACGTTAAACAAATTTTTATGCCTCACTTGATTTCAGTCATGCTCCACTCCAAGATCAGTGATGCTTTTAAGCTTCTACAGCCACTGAAAACAAAACGTAAAACCTATGAAGTTCTTTATAATGTAGCATTTATCTGGAGATTTTAGTTATTTTTTAACAAACATTTACTAAGCATGCATTTTCACATGCTATGCAATTTAGAATAGCTTCCCTTTTGTAATTTCTGCATGGGCAATATACTGACTTATGGCAGGACTAATCAATAATTCATGTCTTTCCCTACAGAACTGAAGTGGATGAAGGTTTTTTTTTTTTTTTTAAAGTCTCACTAAAAATACTGTGCAACAGTGCAACTACAATCACTTTCTACTGACGATTATAGATTTGAACTTTACTTTATTTTTAAAAATGAAACGGGATCCAAAACAGCAACTGCAGTCCCCATCTCCAGGATGAACTTAAGGGGAGCATTTCTCATCTTGTTCTTTCTGGTAGAGCTGGGGGTGTCAAGGAAAAAGATCCCACTGCAACTTGATAAAAGCCCTAAAATTTAGAAGCTATTCACTCTAATGTCAAGGAGGGGGGGGGGAAACGAGAAGAATATTCCAATTGTTGAAGAATACATTTTAATGACTAGAGGATATCTGAAACTTCATTGACAGGTACAGATAGGCCTACATACTGGAGAAGAAACAGAAAAATTATGCCAGTTTTAGTGTCTACTTTTTTCCCTCAAACATCTATAGATAAGCAATTAGAGTCCTCTCAACACCAATCATAACAAGGATCAGTTTATCCTCTAGAAAACAACTGATATTGTAAATTAGACCTCACCTAGAATATCGCATCCAGTTTGGGTCCCCCAAGTGCAAGAAAGACATTGATAAACCAAAGCAAGGTCCCTGGAAGGCCCCCAAGATTTGGTTGGGGCAGGGGCTGGAGCACTTGCCCTGTGCAGAGAGACTGAGGGCTGAGGCTGGTGCAGCCTGGAGCAGGGACAGCTCTGAGGGCACCTAACAGTAGCCCCCAGCACCAAGCGGGGGTTACTGGGGGGATGGAGCTGGGCTCTTCTCTGTGGCTTGTGGCAGGAGGGCGAGGGACAACGGGCAGAAGCTGGGACAGGAGAGGGTCGGGCCAGCTGTATGGAGCCTGGCTGTAAGGAACCCTTTTCCCCTGGGGAAGCCAGGCAAGAAGGGTGCAGGCAACCCAGGGAGGCTGGGCAGCTCCCTGCCTCCCTAGGGGGGGCCTCAACTCCAACGGGACAAAGTCCTGAGCAACCTGGTTGGATCTCAGGGCTGACCCTGCTGTGAGCAGCAGGTTGGGCCAGAGACCTCCTGAAGTCTGTATTTAAATTATCCTACAATTTTACGATTAAAACATGCTACTTCATGGTGCGGCAAGAGTTATATTTTACACTGGTAATAAGCAAATGTTGCAGAGCCAGAAATTTGCTCTTTTCATTACAGTCAGGAAATGCAAATTTCTGGGAAAAGGTGGCTGCAGAGAATTACAGGCAATTTAAGTGTAATGCAGTAGTATTACTTGTGCCAAAGTATGAAAAAACTGACCTCATTCTGCTTCACTGTATAAGTAACCTACAATATCAATTACAGGGCACTGAAATTTCACTGGCACTTTAAAAATTCTTTTTTTTTTTTTTTTTTTTTAAATACAAGCTGGTAGAAGATACAGAGATACTGCCTAATAAATGCCAGTAAGTGGCCCAGTTGGATAACGTTAGCGTAAAACAGCAGTGGTGCAAGGTATCTACAGCTAAGGGCATTTTTCAATCCATCATCTGAGCTTGAAGACTACAGTGCTGAACCTTCAGCACTGTCTACTGACGTTATATCTCTGCCACAGCACAACAAACATCACTGGGCAGTTCAAAGAGCTTGTAAAAATATTATAGGAGCTTCACCAAGCTATGGTACAAATTCCAGGGAAGTTTTCCTTAATCTTCAGTTAGGAAGACAGTTTACTAACTTTGCAGAATGAAGCTTAGGATGAACTCTCTTTTCCTTATGAAGCAGACGATACTTCTGCTGAAGCTTTGGAAAAAATCAGCTACAACTTGTTTAACACGGGATAGCACTGGATATAGAGGCAGCACGCAAGGAAAGACCAGTTCATTGAATCTCAGCCTACAACGGTTGTGCACCAACTAACTCAGAAAAGTGAGTTTATTAACAAGCTCGAGAACATACTAATACTTACTTCTCAAATGTGACAAATGCTTTAAAGAATAACTGTGGCTGGATCACAGGCATACAGATGTCCAAGCAAATCTCCAAAAGTCTCAGAAAAACAATGTCAGTAACATTCATGTTCTCTATCATCATTTGGATTGAAATAGATACCAGACATACCAGACTAAACATACTTCTTAATTACACATACCTAGATAGGAAGCAATTCAACTATGAATTCCCAGCACATGCAGTAGCATCTTTGTATATGGTTTTTAAGCATGAACAAAATGACTTGGTATGACAGTTCAGGAAACAACTCTACGATAAGTGCTCTCTGATGCATTTTCTACAATAGGAAGACAAACATAAAAAGTCATGGCCTGGTTTGAGCGGGGAGATTGGATGACATGACCTCCAGAGGTGCCTTCCAATGTAAATTATTCTACGATTCTAAGTATGAAGAGGCAGCCTGAACCGTTTTACTATGTGTTAAAAAGAAAAAAGTTTTATGATGCAGCTGCTTAAAGAACATTAAGAAAATACCTTCCTTCATCTTCCTAAGTCATAAAGAAACTATTTCATCATTCCAGCTGCTAGTGTTTGTAAGAATTGCCTTATTATCATTCTGCTCTTAGAAAGTACTTTAATAAGTATACAATCAAATCAAGGGACCATGAATTACGGCTAAGTAGACCTTTCAGTAGAACTACTATTGTCAATATCACATTGACACCCAAGAAGTTGCTTCATGAAATACGAAACTTAAAATCTCTATACTTATGCTCAAGCATACTTACAAAACAACATTAAGTCAGAGGCAAAATGCACTTAGCCTAGTAATTTGTTTCAGAAATCTGACCATTGACACTTAAAGAAATCATGTAAGAAAACTTAAGAGTACTATTTCTCCTGCTATAACCTCTCTGCTCCCAAATACCTCCAAGTTCAGGATTCCTGAAATACAGAATTAGTTGTATTATTGTATTTTATATTGTATTATTGTATTTTATAGTCCTTGTTGGATTTTTCTTTGGTTACAATGCCACACCACTTTTAAACCTATTTATAATAGTCCTGGTATCTATAACAAACAGTTTCAATGGAGTTCCATAATCTGAGTTACAAAAATTACATCTTTTTCTTTGTTTCAAGCTTACTTCCTGCAAATTCTGATAACCCCACTGTTCGCTTCTCATAAAACGCAACTGTTGTTCTTCATCTTCTCCAGGTCCTTCAACACTTCTGTCATATTTCTTCCTTCTCTGCCTTTAAAATCTTGATTACTTAACCTCTTCTTCCCTGTAAGCTGTTCCGTACCTTTGATCAAGCTTGCTACCCTTCTCTGTATTTTTTTCCTACTTCTAATATGCAGAACGTACTACGCAGTTCTAGCATGCAGTATTTTAAAATGCCTATAAACAATGGATTGACAGTGCCTTAATGAAATCTTACGTCTTTCTCCATTTCTCTTCTAAAGGAATGCTTTTCTAAATAATACAAGGAAAATATTTTGAGTTGTTCAGCTAGCATGAAAGGAAATCATGACTACGACCAAAAATATGATGTAAATATTGTAATATGTTTACTCCTTCCCCTTAAATATACTATAAAACAAAACAGTAATAGCAAAAGTCTGCCATGCGAGCAATGGCAAGATTAACATTTTCAACCATTTTTTCCTCTTTTTCACTGCAAATGTATTTTATATTACCAAATACATGTCACTTTCTCTATTTTTTTCTAATTAAGTACTTCACTATGTATTCTCCTCAGGAAACAGGAAAGTTCTCTGAATTAGAGAGCATTAAGTGGCAGTGAAGCATAAAATACCTGTTTAACTGTAAAGACTGACAGCGCATGGAACACACATTTGACATTTACATTCTAAAAGAGATTACGCTGCTGAGAACATCAACTTCTTAAAAACTGAAATTGCCATTTTGCAATAATAATTTGAGGTACTTCTACAAAAGCAAGAGTGCTTCTTACTTCTACTCCATTCTCTGTCTAAGAACATGAATGCATGCATTAACAAACGCTGAGAAGGAATGCACCAAGAGCTCTCCCTGGAAAATTTGGCAGATGTATTTTCTTGCCTTCAAAACTTTGCGCTCTGATTCTGGAGGGTTCACTGTTCTAATCAGAGAATAAACTTTTGGAAGAGATCACAATATTCCCAGGGATACTTCAAGAGGTGCCAGGAACTTGTAGAAAAATAAAAGTATTTCCTTACATCCCTAACTGAATGGATGCCAGTATTTTATTCGTACAAGATGCTTATGATAAGCACTTATTATGTCTTTTCCTTTAGAAAGCATTACTCTGCTGGACTCAATGTGCGAATGAGTAAAGGACTGAAATAAGCCTCCTCTTCTGGAGAAATTTTTTCTCCAGTTACAGCAAGTCCTTTTTCAGTAAAGCTGATTTGGGGGGGGGGAGGGGGGGGGGAAGAAGAAAAAGCACCTAATTCTTTCCTGCACGAATTACTTCCCCTGGGCAAGCCCCCATCTGCTATGTTAAAAAACGAGCACTATCTCACTCCCTCCAATATTCCATTTGCCAACTTAATTTCTAGCAGTATACCAATATTCTTCCTGAATGAGCATCCTTTTTGGCTCTAGGTTACAACGAGCCTTCACTGGGTCCTGCATATGGACAGCCGCCTGAGGAAGATAAATTTTTCCCTAACGAGGAAATGCCACAATGGTCTTCTAAAGAAGCAACAGTCAGACGGCTGAGTTTACACAGTTTAAGTCCTTTAGGTCCTAACCATTTTTTAAAAATAAAGGTATTTCTTGGGCTTTCTTAGGCAGTTCCAACAATGAGATAGGAAGAAAGTCACCTTCCGCATCTCCATCAAGCAAAGACGACAGACCAACTGACTGTCATCCAAACCAATTAGTTAATTCTTACTTCTTTCAACACCAGACCACTCAAAACACATCTCAACTGTTTCACCACAAAAAGCTCCTGCACATAATTAATAAGCATATACTGTAACTAAAACTGTCGATACCAAAGACCCAGAAGCAATTGCTATTTTTCCCTATTGCACACTTGAGATCTATCAGCAACCTAGGCGACAAACATTGGATGAAACAAAGTTACCATATGCTAATACAGAAAACTCAAATATATTCTGCTTTTCGGCAAGGTGACTTTAGCAGCATTTTAGAGAAGACTGAAATTACAGCTGTAATTTCATTCTCTCACACACACATCTTCCTGGTTTTCTAGAGATTTATGAGAACAGCAAATAAACTTCAACTGTACCAAAACAGAGGGTTTTGAACCTAACTCATAGTATGAAGCAAGTCCTACCAATCAATTATGCTGAAAAAAAAAAAAACCAGAACAGAAATGACATCAGATAAGTCAGAACTGCACAACACTATAATTCTTGATGGTAGCCCTGCATTACAACAGACGTTCGGCTTTCCATGTTGTACTCTCTTGCAGATTTACATACAAATAAAATCACTGCGCTGGTTAATGCCATTTTCAAAAACTTTTGAGCTCAAGGTTGCACTCATCCTTCATTTTAGAAATGGGACACTTTTGCTAAAATATCTAATGAGGGATGTAGAGTTCTCATTTTGGTCAGTTTGAAAATTGTAGCTTGAACATTTAACAGCATTCTCATGTGATGTTTTTACTAAATCAACTGAAATACTTTCCATGTTGAAAACCATTTGTCAAAGAGAAGCCAAAATTTAAGAAAGTATCATCTTGTCATTAGTAATTTTAGCAGTTAATAGCTTACCTAATACCAAGTGAAATATTCCTTGAGAAATTTACTTTTTGGAGCACCTCAAGTTACCCGTAAGAGAAATATACCCCTAATAAAAAGTACGGTGTAAAAAATTACCCCTGTTAAGGTATGCCATTGAATGAAATATGCCATAGAGCAAAAGCTTTGACTGCGTAGCAATCACAAATGTATTCTGCAGCTAAGGACAAAGATCAAATTCCTTGCCACATAAGGCCTCCAAGATTTGGGTTCTCTAAGCTCAGAAAGTCATTTTATGAATTCTTTTGAACTTTAATCTGCGGTTTTGAAAACAGTCAAAAGTGTAGTTTGCTTGGCTGAAAATCCTCATGACCTTTCATGAACCTGGTATCAGCTCAAACAGCTACTCAAGATCACTAGCACTTCAGCGTCTGGTCAAGGTACGAGTGTTTCTTCCTTAAGAATTTCTCCAGTTCCATGCAAGTTTGGTCAGTTTCAAAGCGTTAATTTCAGATACTGAGTATGTTACTATTCTTAATCCACTTTTGGTGATACTTGTCTTATTTTCCTTTCATGTCTTCTCCTGTTGATGCAAAAAGAGGTTCACAGACGGGGCAAGCGTCTGTGCAGAAACCGAGAGCTGGCACAAAAGGCAGCTGAAGGTATGAAAACATTATCTCTGTACTTTCAATTCTTATCACTTAGGTATTACTTACAGTGAGAGGTGGCAATGTCCTTCTAAATGAAGGATTACAACAGTAATAGCTTTTCTCTGAACTAGATTAATAAATAAGACACTTATCCCAGAAAGCTGGGTATATTCAAGCAAGACTGTATTTAAATGTTTGAAAAAAAAGACATAATGTCTGTTTGAGATTTAGAAAAGAAAGCTCCGCACAGCATCCAAGTTACATAATCATAGCATTTGAAAGGTAACAGCCAGATTTAACTGGAAAAACTAACAATTTCAATTCTGAGTAACATAACACCTAAACATAAACAAAACAGAACAGATTTCTTGAAATCAATCATACTCTGACAAATAAATAATATTCAGATGTCTCCAATTTTACAACTATTTATGCAATAACACTGCAATAACACTCCTAAACGCATATTTTTCTTTAGAAAGACAGGTTCCAGCACATGTTTCAAGTTTTAAAAACAGTATGCTGATAGAAACTGTCTAGATTTCACTGACAATAAAAGTAGGATCAGTTGAGTATCACTTGAACTAGACATTTTACTTGACAAGAAATTTTACAGGAGTTCACCACAGTACCTTGTCTACATGGAAAATTAAATCCAGTTCACAGACATTTTCAAAACATTTGTCTAGTGTTTCCACGAATACCTGTAAAGAGGAAAAAAATCAAGGTCAAGCTTTAACAGAAACTCAATTGTTCCATTGTGTGTGATGTTCAATAAAAACAAATAAGGAAAACAAACATCATGTAGTTTTAAGACATTAAAAGCAGCCACAGAAATTATGTGGTTAACATTATTATGTCAATAATATGTTATTTGTAGTCAGTTGGAGAGCGAGAAATTGTATGCACACGTTATTTTATGTTATAAGTTTGCTAAAAGACAAAGTTTAAAAAAATAAGTTGCAGCTTGAAAAAATAGTAACATAACTGTGCTACAATTTTCACAGGTATGATTCACAGCTTTCCTTCTCGTTTCATTAGAACCCAATTATTAAGCAAAAAGCTGTCATTACTACAGTGCAGGCATCTCTGTCAACCAGTCTACAGCTAGCTTTGCCACAAAGAGACGCCCGAAACGGCTCCATACAAGCTAGTAGTGTTTGTCAGCATCACTGCTTCTGAGGACGGATCAGGGAACAGTACAGCAGCTTCCACTTAGTCTAGACCTGCCCAGTTCAGGAGGGACCAAGGAAAAGGCAGCTTAGTATCACACCTGCTGATCCTTTCAAGGGTTTACTTCAGGCATGCCACCACATAGACACAGACAGGTCCAGCAGTTTGCACCCAGTCAAATAACCCCTCTTTGCATTGCGAATATAAAAGTTCACAAAACAGAAAAATCCAAGCAACTGCTACAATCCAGCCACTGATGATTTCTGCAGGATATGGGCTATGCGTTATGCTGCTCTGGTACCTCTGTAACACATTTCTTGGTGCACAGTTCTAGTCCATTAACTAGAGCACCCGGGCCCCAGTTAAGCTGGATAATGAAAAGATGTCTGTACCTGCATTTCCTGCAATAGTTCCTACGAAGTTACTACATTCATTATTAATCTACGAATATGAAATCAAATCTGTGCCTTTATTCTTTATTAATCCAGCTTCTTCACACACATTTAAAAATTGTCCAAGGTACCCAACAAACTCTAAATGTCGAATCAGTTATTCTGGAAATAAGCCTCTGTTTTGGAGAAAACAGTACAAAATATGCAGTACTTGGTAAATCATATGATAAATTTGTGTCCAGTTTGCAAGGAACCATATCACTGGGATATTTAACAATATGAGGAATAGGGCTGATTCTGTGGCTGCTAACTACTACTACTAATAATCACTATGTTAAAGTCAAATTACATCAAACTGATTTTCAGTGCATTTTAAATGAGGAGTACTCTTTAATATCAGTGCATAATTTAAACTAAGAACACTGAGCACTTTCATAAGCAGACTCAAGACAGTAAGGGTCACTGACAACAATTCACAAAGTAAACGGAGGGGTTTCCGTTAAATTTTACTGAAGCTAAACAAAGCAGAACTTTTTTCTTCAAGTAGTTGTTAATTTGCTGTGACAGTAAGAGTCTTCTATAAACAAGGGAGGTGAGCCAATAAATAAATCACCTTAAGCAGCACAAACTACACAGTTCACAGTTATGTGCAGCAACACTACTGACCAGAGATGCTCTCTTACTTTCCTTGTACCTTAGCAGAATGTGGATACAAGGACAGTGCTGCTTGACATTAGCTGCAGGAAGAAAGTTGAAAATGCAGGATAAAGGTAACCTCTATCTAAAGGCTTCAGTTATAAAAGTTGACAGTCTGAAAAGAAAATATTCCTCATACATATTACTAAGTTTGCACACAGAGCTATGTATTCTTTGACGTTCAGGAAGCGACTTGAAAAACAAAGTTACATTCAAAAAAAAAAAAAAACACCCTTACAAAAGGCCCCTAAAGAGATGCGTATTTAGTAGCAGTGTGTACGTCCACATATCAAAAGCACTTTAATTTTTGTGGTCTTCTTCCAGCAACTAGGACTTCTGCTATAGCATAAAGAACACTTGATTCATAGCTAAAATGGTGATTTTTTTAAACCTTTACCCGTTACAGAGTGAGAACAGTACACAGCTTGCAACTCTCAGATCTCTTCCTGCAACGCATGACCACCAACGCACGCTGAACATTTTTGCAACATAAGGGAAATCTACCAGCACTAAACACTCTTCAGGTAGAGTTTTCACCAACTAAAGATTTCTAATGGAAACCTTTGAAACTTCCTCAATCTTCCGTTCACGATGGAGAGCTTGTCCAGACCAACGGCAACGCTCATATGATACAGACCTATTATGAATTACTGGTCTTTAAAAGCACTAAACTTCATAGCAAACTGCATTTTTTACGCTAACATTCCTTGTTCTAAGACAACTCAGAATAATTGATGCTGTACATAAAATTAGAGCCACTTTTCTTCCTTTACAGGTCTGGTTGACAGTCAAATAATTTCCTCATTATAACAAGCTGCACTAAAGCAGATACAGAATGTAAGTACTTCAGATGTGTCAGATCTGCAGATCAAAACAACCAGAAGAGAAAACACACCAATTGTTTCAGGAAAAAAGTGACTCACAAGTTCAAGTGTACTTTGTGATGTTGTCAGACAGGGCAAACCACCAGACTGTACATGAAACACAAAACCACAATCTGAGAGACTGCTGACTTTCTTGACTACACTAGTGATTTTTCAACTTTCTCAATTTTTCAAGAACTTCTAAAAGAAAAATAAAATTAATAGTGGAAACAAATTCTAGTCCAAAAAAAAAAAGAAAAGAAAAGAAAAGAAAAGAAAAGGAGTCATCTCAAACCAAGACCGGGAAAATAAAGACGCAAGAGTAAATTCACATTCATTAAATAATTATGAAATCAAAGTGAATTTCTAGCTCCCCCTTGTGCTTAGTTTTTGAAATCATACATTCTTTCACAATTTGAAGAAAGCAAATGCACATCTACGCACATCTCCATGCAAGTAAACAGGGAGGGAGAGTGGGCTTCCTTTCATAGTAAATAAACTTTAGCAATTTTTTTTTTTTTTTAACTGGAGAGTAGAACATAAGAATCAAAAATATCCAATTGTTATTTGATACAAACACAACAACAGAAGGCAGGAGCTCACTGTATTCCGTAATATGTCAAAAAATTTAAGACACCACCTTTACCATGCAGAGCCTACTTTTTAATTAGGCAAATACTAAGACAAAGGAATAAGACACATTCAGACAGGGAAGATAACAAGGTTAACTGAAAAAGCAGATACCTAATTAAATGCATTCGACGCTATCAACTACTATCAAATACTAATAAGAGCAGGTGCAAAAAACAAAGCACAAAAAAAGCCAGGCATGACTCAGGTCAAGAAGATCCCATCCTCCTTTCTAGGCTAAACAGCCTAGAAGAGAGAATTAATTCAATCTGCCTGTGGAAGGTCCTCCCTTAACTGCTTTTTGCTGTTCAAACACTACCTGACACTCCAGCTAGTTTAGAACATAGCAGTCTCATAATACAGCCAGGTCTCTATACACAAGCCTGTTTTCTCTTCTGCTCTGAGGGCACCTGTGCTAAGGTATCCCTTGCTTATCATCGCAGGCATCTGAAATCAGCTGCAGCACTCCCATGGCCTTTCTAATTGGGAAATCCTTGGAGTAGCCACTGCCCTTTCCCACACTTACACAGTATGTTGTAAAACAACAAACCTTGGCACCTGATATCGCATCTTTCTTGCGATAAATTTAAAAAAACAGCCACTCAGATTCTACAGATCATACCTAGATTACAGCGCAATGGAAAGACTGTAAGAGTCGCTCTTTTAGGCTGATCAATCAAAATAGAAGTGTGTTAGCTTTCCAGGCTAACACTTTCAAGGTTAAAATGCCATTTTTACAATTTAATTAGCATAAAAACATCTCTGGTCAGGATGATATATCATTAAGAATTGAGAAACCCACCTTTCAAAATGAACTGCACTATAATTTCTATACACACCTTAATGAACCACAGCAACTTGCAAGGTTATCCACAGCTTCCCCAGGAAGACAGTGATCTCACTGATTTAGCTACTAATTGGGACAATGTGCCTTGAAAGTATAGCAATGGGTTAAAATCTTTAAAAAAATGCTTAAGTTGATGTACGTAGTTAGGTACCACTGCAAGTTTCATTCAGTTTTTCCTTATGCCAGTCTGCAGCTATTCAGAACTGCCTATGTATTTTATTTCCATGTGTTTTAACGTTACACTCCATAGACACTTGGGAGGAGTCTGAAATAGCTATAGCTAATCACATAATTTACACTGAACCCAAAAGACCGTAAAACCTACCAAGGATGGTACGCATGCTGACCTGTCTCCCACCCAATTAATTAAAACCAACAACAAATAGAATCTTACAAGTGTTTGTGTTAAAAAAGAAAGAAAACAGACAAAAATTAACAGTGGGAATTTCCTTGAGGTATTAAGCCAAGTTCAAACATGTCTAGTTTGTACCCAGCAGAAAAACAGAGAGCCTCTAACTTGTGACAAACAAATGCAGCGCATCTATTCAAGTCAGAACCAAGCTCTGACCTAATGGTGACGTAAGAGGCCTTCCCAGAAGTATTCCAAATATCACCTCATACAACAAAAATATTATGCTGAAAAGAACTGCAGGCTGCCATATGTAATCTAATCTGCTATGGATTTACTGAATTTACAAGAAAGACTTTCTACATGCTAGATCGAGTTGCAGGTTGATTTCACTACTTTACTTTCAGGAAATCATAAACTGACCCTCTAAATAACCACTTCTTTAAACAATTCAATATATGTGTGATTCACAACAAACTCCAGATGGCTTACTCTTAGCTGTGTTGACTGTGAGTTACAGTAAACAAAGATGTATGAAGATGCAGCAACAATTCTGAACACGTAAAAACAGCAAAGCTTATTCACTCGAGTGGATGGGTATATGCATATGGTGCCAGTCTGGGCTGCACATGGGGTTGAAATCTAATAATAAACTTTGAGGGCACTTTTCCGGTATAAAATACGTTTGACTGCTATTGCTAAGAGGATTCAACAGATCCCTCCTGTGAGCCAGAATGAAAATTAAAAAGGCTTAATGGATCTCTGTATACTTTCAACTATAATCAAATGGTCAGCCTACAACGATTGAGAGAACTGGGAACACTGCAGAGATGCAGGCACCATGGTGACACTGTATTTATTAATTTTTTGCCACACCTTCCTACACTAACAACAAACTTCAGTTAAATTGTTTACATACAAAATTGAAGTTGAAAACCACTAGTGTAGTCAAGAGTTCGCTTGACACAGAAGTGTATTATCAGACACAGTTTTCCTTGCTGAACTGGTGCAGACATATTTACCACCTTAAGTCATGTATGCCTCAACATCAGGCAGTACAGCAGTATTTGCAATCATTTGCTAAGGCATAGATGACTATAAGCTCTTAAACCACAACGATGTTTTGGAAAGTTTTATCCAAAGAGGTATTGGATGTTTTAATCTGCTACACAGACACGTATACATATGCACACACATTTACTACACAGTGGCAGCTTTATATATCAAAGCTCTCATAATCCAAACTTGTCTTGGTGAACGTCTGAACTGTACTACGTTGACGTGAACACTTCTAGAGCCAGAACAAGACCTTGCAAAGCTGCAGCAAAAAATGGCTTGTGAATGCTCGGTAGCTTCCAAATGAACCATTTTCTTACTTCATCATCAAGTTGGGAAACAACTTTTTCAGGGGAAGTCCAGAAAACTGCAAACTATCTAAAAGTAACACTCTGCACATTGAGAGGAACCATAGTATGAAAATCACTTTCAAGAAGTTCAGAAAAAGACAATGCTAAATATTGAAATTCTAAGGTACTTAGGAGTAGAATTCCACTTATAAGAAAAACAGAACACTTACTTGTATTAGGTCTAAAATGCCAAGCTCACTTTCTGAAGAATCCACACAGAACACAAAATACAAGGTGGCATAGTGTCGGTAAATTAGTTTGTTGTCAGATCCACCTATTAACCTACATGGGAAAGGAAACAGGAAAGCTTAGTCGGCATCTCAGGATAAGCTGGGCAAACCCCCAAAGTTATTTCAGTTAATAGGAGGCCTATTGTTAATGGCTGGAGCTTCCCCAAATCCAACTACACAACAACTTTTATTTTGTGATATAATTAAAATGGAAGAAAAACAACAAATCATCAAGATAGCCCAAGTCCCATTTACCACATAAGCAAAATTATTGTTATCCCTATGGATATTAGCTATGCTGACATAAGCACCTTTGTATTACAATCAATTCAAACAGATCATACAGGCCACCGTCCGTCCAAAAATGGTTATTAGATGTAATTCCATGACACACTAGCGGGCACTGTACAGACATTAATCTGCATTACTAAGAACAGACATATGCCTAGGCATCCTTCCCTGCCCTTCTCATAGAAGCTACCTAGAGAAGAAAAATTTAATGCAGACCGCTATTTGGATTAAAGAAAAAACTTTTAAATTGGGTTTATGGTGTGCATTATAACCAGGAATGTGTAACACTGTTGTGCTATATAGTATCCGATAACACAAGAAGACTGTACTCCAACCAATTGCTTACTGATGCAATGTTAAAGCGCAAGAAAATTTAATTTCTTCTATTGCTCACTGAGCACCAAGTTAGTGAACAAGAACGTAAGATCTCTAAGCAGATATGTACTTCTACTCTTCTGCTGTAGCCTTCCCCAAGGAGATACATATAACTGTACGAAGAGATGTTTTTTAGATCATTAACGTTCACTGTCAGCAGTACAGGAGCTGCTCAAATAGAAATGAAAGTATTTTGTAGCCTAGAGTAATATGGCTATAAAGCTCAGTTCTCCCTTAACACTGTACCAGAACTGGATCACAAGCCTTGTGGATAATAAAGCATCCCTTTATTTTTTCGCTTCAGCACAGGAAGTGGGGGCAGGGCATTACAAGGAATAATAGATCTTTTAGGATACTTTTGCTTAAGCGCTTCGCCTTGCATTAATTAAAGCTTTAGGGAGAAAACAAAACAAAACCTTGCTCCTAAACAGCAGCAATTACACTTAAGTAATATCAGGCAAAAAATATATATATATATATATAATCAAATTTATTTGGAAAGTTATGACACGCAAAGTTTCTTCTTTTGTGCTTTACCCAATTCATCCAAACGCTTCAGTACACAAAGTTAGCATATAGTTACTGCTGAGGCAAACTTTGGGCAAACTATAAAACAATCCCTGCTCTGAAAAAAAATGAAAAAAATGTATTGAAATGGCAACTCTAGAAAACAGGCAGCAGCAGGAAAGCTGGAATTGTGTCCTCTGCCTCCATTTTTTTTTTTGTTGCACAGCTATGATTTTTTGAAAGCCACAAATGTCCTTCTGTCCTTCACTTCTAGAACTCAATCCAGCATGTTTCCAGCTTGTAACCACCCCTAAAACCAGAGTCACAGAATCAATAATCCACAGCTGAGAACTTGAAAGAGAAGGACTTTAGTAAAAATAACATATAATTAGGGATCATCTTGCTCAGGAAAAAGATAGCATAGCTGACATGGTACAGAAATATATTTAACCATGACTCCGCACACAGTAAGTTCAGGCATTAATACACTAGTTTTCTGCCATTAGAAATTTCCATTGTTAGAGATTATGATAGGACTAGATGTTCCATGTTTATACAAAATACCGCAAGTTTGCTCCATCAGCTGTGACCCCTTTTCCTAGAAGGTGGTTGTTCATAGCTATTTAGCCTTGATGACTAATAACCACAAATAAAATACTCCCCTATTTCAGAATTTCTTTTAATTAAAGCAAGACCACACTAACACAAGCCAATCAGAAAAAGACATGATCCATCAAAGAATATTTTGGGTATGCCTTCTTTTAAAAAAAAAAAAAAAGAAAAAAGAAAAAGAAAAAAACCACACACACAAAAAAATTATCCTTTATAATCTATACTTAAGAATAAAAATCATACAAAAAGCGTTAGCCTAAGTACATATCTAAAACATCTGGCCCTGAGACATTTTAGCCAACAGTTTTAAGTTGACCTTTACTCATAATGCAAGAAGGACAAATCAGCTTCAGAAAGCATTAAACAAGGAACCTTGGGAATGATCACTAACAGCTAACATTTAAAACTCAGACCGATCTATCTATACTAGCAAAAAAGTCTTGGTTAAAACTGCACTAGTTAGCGTATTTTAATGACATCTTTTTCCTAGTTTACACAACAAGCCTGAACTCTGACATAAAGGTAGGGGAAATCGTTTTATTGGAGACTGTCCATTCAAATTTTTGGAGCTCAAGCCTGAATACCAGCTACAAAATATTTCAGCTTTCTCAGTGGATAGGACCACTGCCAATACCTCTTAGAACGAGGCCAAAAATCTTTAGCTTGATTTTAAGGAAGCTGGTTAAGTATCATCTGCCTGTTTCTTCCCCACCTTGTGTCTGAAACGTCTGTATAGCCACTAACTCAATTATAGCAGTAAAAAAAAAAAATTTTATTGCCTAACTCAATTATATTTCCCTATACATCAGCAGTAAAGAATATGCATACTTAGTGCCGACATAACATTGTTGCCAATGCATGAAAATATTTCATTTCAGGTGACAGGGTGCTTACACTACAGCTGTAAAAACAGTTATGCCACAAGTAGTACCGATAATCTTTGCTAGCTGAAAAATATTTGACATTTATTTTGAACTTTATACTTACAAGCCTCCTTCTAGGAAATTACAAACATTTTCATCACGTTTTGATACTAAATGGAAAGTTTCTCTGATAATTTGTTGCTGTGTATCTTCACTCTACAAAAGAAAACATGTTTTAATATGAATCTAAAATGAATTAATTAGCAATGCACAACACACATCACTAACAAATATAATGCAAACTATAGGAGCACCCTCAAATTATCAGATTTTGATGCCTTAAATCTGCCAGGCAACAAGCTGCACACCGTTTTTATGTCATTTCAACACCTCTGGTAAAAGGAGACATTTTTGCAAGTTAAATTGAACTAGCAGAGGAATAAAATACTGTGAAACAACCACGAAAAAAGTGACTGTTTTTAGGACGCTTAAACAAATACCAAGACTTAGAAATAATTACTTCAAGTAAATATGAAGAATTCTGAAGTATTCAGAAATTTTTATATCGCCACTGCAGGCTGAATGTTTATAGACATGCTTTGAAATTAGTTTCAGCTGTTACCACGGTGAAAACACTGCCTCGCAGCTTTTGGGGGGGGGGGGGTGGTGGAAATCATTCCTTTTGAAATAGGTCAAAATACAATGGTATCATAAGCACCATCTTCTTTTACGCCACTAACTTCCATTCTAAATCTTTCACTGATCAGAAACATCACTTCTAAAGTCTGAATTCACTGGTCTCCTACTAAGTTCCCACTGCGACGGTCCGTCTACCATCACACACATACACAAGCTTTTGCTACCCTTCTGGAAGCGCGGGCTTACTTTCAACAAACGTATACTCCACTTCAGCAGTCAAAAAAATGTACATAAAATTACTGAAATCCTGTGTTTATTTTATAGCACAGAGCCCTGAAGTCACCAAACGTAAGAGAAACTCCCCCGACCATCCGAGAGCATAACTCGGCATTTTAAACCATTACATGAACGTACGTTCCTTGCTAAAGTAGTGCATGTATCTTAAAAGTCACTTCCACTAAAAGAGTGCTGTCCCTTGCGTGACTGCTAATGAAATAAGGCTTGGTATCAGCCTGGTTTGTATTTATTCACCTTAAATTCATGCATTATTTTACAAACCAGCTCTAGAATACAGAAAGATATTTACAAAAAACATCAATAGAAGTAAATTGTTCCATGAAGCAGAGATCAAGCAAGTGCAGGGTTCCTTTGCTTTCATAGTCTGTGTTCCCTAAACTGTGCCTGCCTTCCTCTAGTGCAGTAACCTCACCTTCCTCCCCATGTTTTCTGACATCAGGAAAAAGGTAACATACATCATCTTTCCTTCAGAAACTGAGACACATCCTTTTCAGCAACTGAAGCATAACTTTTGTATTCAGAATCTGCCTTTATTTTCAGAGTTACTCAGAAACTTGTTTTGAACTTTGAAATTATGGCCACAGGTGTATATTGTGAAACCTAAAACCACAGCACATGCGTCTTCCTACTTAATTGCTGAGAATTATTATTACTCTACTTAATTGCAAAGAATTATTAACCTCATTTTATCCAGGAGCAACTCTTCCAATCCTCTGCATCAGGTTGAAAAAAAAAAAAAAATCACACATGTTCTATCAGTTTCGTGTTACCAAGGAAGCAAACGCATCTTTAACAGATCTGACTCAAAGTAATCTCTCACAAAGGAGGGCACACTTCCACTTGTAGAAAGAAATTGAGATTTGCCAATATTGAAGGCTGCATAAGTTTCAAAAACTTCATAAATAATTCTAGCCTATTGAACCCACACACAAAAAGATAATTAAGACAACAGTTACACCTGTTTATATACACCACAAAGATACAGAAAAATCACTTAAGCACAATGCAAAAATGGTTTTTTGCAAACCAGACTACTAACTCTGGACAAGAACAGTGACGTAACTTTTAGTTAAATATATTATTTACATTTTCAAATTTGCAAAGTGTTTCCTTTATACAAGCATATTAACCTACTGTATGCACTGAAAGTGTTTTCTAATTCCAATGATTTAAACTGGAGTACAGTGTAGTCCACCAGAAAAAATTGATTTTCTCCTACCATTCAATTCTCTCCTTTCCCCACCCAAGACTTTGCATTTAATAACACTAACGAAAGACAAAAGTGAAATTAGAATGAAAACCAAGAATGAAAATGAACTGCCTCACATTCATTAACTGAGGTTCTATATAACGTCTTCATCTACTTATCCTACCAATTAACTGTTACCTTCAGACTGACAGTAAAAAAAAAAAAAAGAAACTTTTTTTAGTAATTTACTGCAAATCGGCAGTTAAAGTTCGCAAGAAAGGAATGGAGATGCACACAAGAGGAATGGACACTTATCAATATAGTGAGACTGCTTTATTTGGATTTTTAAATTTGAAATGGTAAATGAAAGATATCAGTGTTGTAACCCAGAATTCAGGAGAAAGGAGACAATGGGTTTACAAACACGTATTAGCATTTCTCAGTATTGTCCTTCCTCTGAGAGAGGATGAAATTCAGTCACCCAGAGCAATGGCCTGTATCAGTTACAGTCCTTTATTAAAAGCCTGATAGTTGCAACCCGAACTGTCACAGTCCTCATTTCTGCTCAGATGTGTACCAAGTAAGACATAACCCTTCCAATAAAGTTAAATATGACTTTTGAAATGCCCAGAATTGTAAATAACTAGTTATAAATACAAATAACCAATAGCATTACTGAAAAAAAATTTTTTGCTTATATAATTCCTGAGAAGCATCAGTTGTTTTCTTGCGTTTTATGTCCGAGGCCAGCCCAAGCAGTTTCACATGCTTGCTAGGAAACGCAGTACATGATTAAAACATTATCTTAAAGTCTCTGATCCTTGAATTAAGTCAACTGTTTTCAGTTTGTTTCTTAATACGCTGTGGCCACACTTTCTTTTCCTTCAGACCAAGCGCTTATGCTGCATTTTCTGAGCTGCTTTGAAGTTTGCTTTCTCCCACGTAAAGGAATATATTTTTCTAACTCACTACATTTTTTTGTGTTAGAATTATTTTTCCTCTCTGAAAGTTTTCCAAGGAAAACGTTCTGCTTACTGACCAATTACTTTCAAGGCTCATATAAAACTGTATTCTCCTCTTCCCAACTCCAGCACCTCCGCCACAGCGTGGAGACACGTAGCACTACATCAGAGACGCAGAGAGTTAGGCTAAAGAGCAGTACAGAGTTGGTAGTAGAGCTCCCACAAATAAGATCAGAGAACCTAATTTGCCCTTGAAGTAGGCTGCCTTCTATTACCTTCAAAACTACCAAACCCTAATTTCTAGGGAAAAATAACATGTGACAGGAAAGCAGCTTTCTTTATCAACTCGTTTTTGTCACTGAGATCACCCCGCAAAAAAATCCCCGCGCCTTCTGGCTTTCCACTCTCCAGGCCCGTGCAACTGTCTAAGCACAGCACCGCAGGCAGCGACATCAGCGAAGCCGGGGTAAGACCTGGAAGCCGCCTGCCACCGGCAGAGGGCCGAGCTGTCCCCGTCTACGGGCTGTGCCCGCCGGTCCCCTCAATTATTAATCGAGGTGACGGGCGGGGAAGCAGCAGCAGGAGGAAGAGGCAGGAGCAGAGCCGCCCGCTCCCGGTTCTCGGGAGCAGCCGGTTCGGGTCCAGCCGCCCCGCCCGAGCGCGACCCCTCAGCCGGCAGCGGGCCCGTCACCGCTGCGGCGTGGCGCGGCGGACCCACCCCGCAACCGCCCTGCCCGCGGCGGCTGCCCCGGCCCCGACCCGCCGCGGGGCCCGCCCCGCCCCGGCCCGACCCGCCGCCCGTACATAGCGCTGGTAGAACTTGGAGAGCCGCGGCTTGCCGTGGTTGTTGAAGATGAGGATGGCTTTGATCATGGTGGGGCCGCGGCGGGCGGGCGGGCTGCGCGCTACGCCCTGCCCTGCCCTCCCCGCGCAGGGCGGCGGCGGCGGCGGCTCGCGCGCGCCCACGTCGGCCCGAGCCCAAAGCCGTTAGCGGCGGAACGGCTGCCGCTGCACGTGACCCGCCGCCGCGTCGCCGGGCAGGCGGCGGCGGCCCGCGAGGGTCAAAACGTCTTGCCAAGCGAGCTCGCTAACGCCGCGCCGCGCGTCACTTCCGCCGGTGGCTTGCCCCGAGCAGCATGGCGGAAGGAGGGGAGCAGTCGCCTGTCTCGCCTCAGTGCGAGGGCCGAAGGGAGGGCGGGGAGGACGCCCAGGAGGGCGGAGCCGCGGCAGGGGCTGCCGACCCGGCCCCCCCCTCGGCTGGCTCGCCGGGCACCGAAGAACCCGCCGGCGACACTAAAAAGAAAAGTAACGGGGGGAGAAATCGTTACTGAGCGCGGTGGGGGGGGGGGGTGGTGAGGAGTCTGTTGTGATGGGCAGGCGAGCTGGCCAATCGGCGGTGGGCGCGTGTGGTTCTGACCAATGAGGGCGGCGGGGGCGGGGGCGGGTCCTGCCCGGCGCCGCTAACGCCCGCTGCCTTCGCAGTCGATGTCCTGCTGAAGGCGGTGGGCGACACCCCCATCATGAAGACCAAGAAGTGGGCGGTGGAGCGCACCCGCACCATCCAGGGCCTCGTCGACTTCATCAAGAAGTTCCTCAAGCTGATGGCCTCCGAGCAGCTGGTACGGGCCGGCCGGGGCAGCAGCCCCTCCTCGGCCTCCACTTGCCAGGGCGCTCCTGGGTATCGCCGGGAAAGCTGGGGCAGAAGAGGGTTTTGCACTTGGCAGTAGATAGATTCAACTTGCAGGTGTAACGTCCTTACAGGGAGACTATTTGAGTCTAGGCCGTGGTTCGTAGCAGGAAAATTGGTGTAAGGGCAGCAGGAAAACTATTCAAAGTCCGTCCGTCCCAGGGTACAATGTTGAGAAGAGCAGTAGCTCCCAGAAGCCATGCCATCTGGACATGCTCAGACTGCAGTTCTAGCCGCTGTATTTTTTGCTGTGTCTTTGTTTTTTCTCATCTGATGCTGTCACGCAGGATGCAGCTGTGTATCTGTTGTGCAGCAAGGTATTTCAGTGCCAGGTTCATACTGCAGTACAGCTGTGTAAGTCAGGTATACGGAGAAAGTGTTCAAGGCTCTAAAGTGTATGGGATTGCCATTCTGAATACTGGTGTCTGTTTCCTTCAGAACTTTTTCTTCCCAAGCAGTTTAAAACTACTGCTGTAGGACAGGTTTTTTTTTTCTCTTTAAAATGGGTATTTTGGAAATACTTGCTATTTGGCAGGCCCAGTGCCAATATTGTTTGAGTTCACTCCTGCCTAAGAAGCCCTAGTGCTCTTCTGGTAAATTAAAAGCTGGAATAGCTGGAGCAGATATACAAATACAATTGCATTAACGTTGCAGTTAGCAGTAAACTCTTAAAAACATACACGTCAAAGTTTTCATTTAAGATAACGTTAAAGCTAGCTTTGTTAAAATATGCAAATGCGTAGCTAAAGTATCAGATAAAATCACTCTCCTTGGTCTGGCAGCTATTTAAATCTAACCCTGTAAACAGCTTTACTAGCAGTCTCTTTCACTTGGTGATCAGTAGAAGGGTTTTTGTTGTTGTTTTTCTCCTCCCCTCAACCCCCGAGGACCCAAGGATTACCAAGGATTAACAGGTCAAAGAAGGGTTTGGAACCGCCCCCCCCCCCCCCCCCCCCGGCTGACGGATGTCCTCAACAGCTTAATGAACTGCCACCTCATTGAGCAGAAAAGGTAGCAGTGCAGAGTCGTCTTCTGTGGTTTCACCTTAAGGCTAACTTCAGGAACAAAGCCCTAGGAATTTGATGACTTGCTTTGAAAATAGTATATTGATATCCTACTGCACGTGGCCCTCTTGTGCTGTGGATCCTAAGGCTCTCTTTTGATACTGTTGAATAGCTACTGTGTATGTGTATATATTTGGAGCAGGACGTGTGAAGGATGACTTCAAAAAAGAACAAAACAGTTGTAGTTTCTGTGAATGTTGTTCTAATTGAGCAACCTGACAGTAGTGGTAATGAGCTGGATACTCAAAATAAGAGCAAGAACTAAACTACTGCATGAACTTCATGCTGCCATATGGGAGACTAATGGGTGAGCTTGGAGAAGGCAGCAGTGGGCACGCTTGCTTTGGCCAGTCAGACATGACTCCTGAAAGCCACGCTGCCCCTCTGCACAGAAGTGAAAATACTAACCAATGGTAGCTGTGGATTTTAAAGATTATAAAGTAAATGGGGAACAGAGGATAAATTTAGCCATCCCTGGTTGAAGAACGCTTCTTTTACTATATGCCTTGCAGGGAGATCTTCATCTTCTGTTTTCTTTCCTTGCAGTTTATATACGTGAATCAGTCTTTTGCTCCATCCCCAGACCAGGAAGTTGGGACCCTCTATGAGGTGGCTTTCAGTTTGAATATCCTTTCTAAATGTACTTAATAGAATCTGTCGGTATACTTCTGTCACTTTAAACCTGCTGTTGTCCCTAGCTATGTTAGTAGTAGCTTGCATTTAGTGTAATATAGTCAATGTTTGTGGATCTGTATTAATATGATTTTAAATGACATTATTTCATACAGTCTCTGGAAAAAACAGTCCTTCACATGCAGTGTCTTATCATGCCTCCCATTAGGATAAGCTTTCTTTTGACTAGCACTATTCCATGACACGTTTATCTAATTTTGTTTTCGTTTTGCTTCATGTGTGTGCTAGCCCATGAAAAACCTAATATATTTTTTTGTTTGTTTGTTTGCTTCCCCTCTTGCAGTGTTTTGGAAGTGATGGCAAGCTTGTACTGCACTATTGCAAAAGCCAGGCATGGGGATGAATGACAAGTAATACAGCTGTTTAGGTATGATCTTCAGAAATGGAAAAGGGATTAGCCTTCAGAAACTCTGCCTATAAACACAGAGAAAGAAGGATTCTTTTAATGTTTCTGCCTATGACTGCACACTTATAAAAAATGACGAAGATGAATAGTGTTAAAGGAGAACTACCTAGGCTATCCAATCATGTAACTTTCTTCCAGTGCCATCTGGGATACAGAAATCTGCATGTGCCATCTGTAGAATAGAGCCAGCTCTTGCTGGTGAGCTCCCAGTTGCTGTATTTGAAGGGAAACTGTTTAATGTCTTGAGGACTGGACCGCTCTCTGTCATTCGATGTGCTGTACTGAAGACAGAGCTGCTTCTTATTAAAAGAGATATTTATTGCACATATGGACTGGAATTCAGTTCATTTCCAACATGTACATCTGTTACTTTTTTTGTGAAGTCTTCATCTTGAACATGCACTATCTGATGTCATTTCAAGAAAGTATTTCGAATTTTTCCTCATAATTAATATTTGGGTATTTGTATGTAATTTATTTCACCTTGTGCCTTGCTCACATTGGCAGTGCAAGCACCTCATTTATATTTGTTCAGTTTTTAACTTAAATTAACAATATGATGATATGTCTCAGAAATATTTTCCTCCGTCCTTACACTGTTTAACCATTAGCAAAAGCTGTTGCATCTTTCAGTTAATAAAAATGCCATACATTGGGGTGTTAAAAACCTATTCTATATATGTTCCTTCTGGATGCTGTTGTTTTCCTGCTTTGCCAGCTGCATGTTCCATCAAAGAACTAGAATGCACTTTCTATCTCTTTGATAAGTCTTAAAGTAATGAGGATTTTTTTCCTTCATCCTGGAGAGGACTTGGTGCCCTGATTAGGGCATCAGCCTTTGCTTTTATTTGTTGGAGAGTTTCAGTTTGGGAATTTGAGGGGGGGCATCTTTTAAAGTTGTCTGTTGTGCAATCTTTTATGTTTGTTTACGCTGTACTAAATTAAATGCTAGCTGTTGGCTTGAAGGATGTGGCTATGCTGGGTAACAGTTTTGGTCACGGATATAATTCAGTTCTTAAGCAAATATAAACAAAATGGCCTGTTCTAGGTTAAAGCATGCTTCTTCAAGTGACTGAGCTGATTGTTGCCATTTCATGCCACCTGTGAATGTAGTAGTATGGGTGGCTCTTATAAACAGTCACTACAACCCATGTATTAGATTTTTCCGTCCTTGCAGGACTTCTGGAGAACAAATACTCAGCTTACCCTATTGATGTTGCTGCAGTTTGACTGCATGCATATATATATATATATATATATATATATATATATATATATATATGGCATGGTAACATAGGCACATGCCCTGAATGTATAATAAATATGTTACATGAATAGCTTAATTAAATTTTAGCTTTTTTCATGTGGAAAGCCTATATTGGAGTTTATTGGATTCAGCTAACAGTGCAGAATTGGTTGCAAACTTAAACACTTTCAAAATAATCCATGCTTTTGCCTATTCAAAACACCAATCTTACCAATCTTTGTATAATAAGTCTTTTTAAAAATACTAATGTGGGGGTGAGTACTCTGTCTGTCCTCTTGAAACCAACTCTGCCTGCACGGTTACTGTAAAGCTATTGTAACCTTGTACAGCCACTAGAGGGTATAAAAGGACAAAGATATTTGCATATATTTTCTAGATTTTTTGGATGTTTTTTAATATGTCCATTTTGCCTGCTTTACAAATGTAAGTAGGTTGCTGGTGTATGGCAGTATGTTTGCCTAAGATAAGCTACTAGTCTGGCTCTCTAAAGAATGTTTGATTGCTGTCTTTCACCTCACTTGATCTTAACAAATGAAACTCCTAGTGTAGTGCAAATACTTGTAGTGATGCAAGAAAAATAAAAGACAAAAACAAAACACTAGGATCTTGAGGTGAAGGAGGATTGTAGGTCGTTGTATCTTGCCACCTAATGGTAGAAGGCTGTCCTTCATGTTGAATCTATTGTTAAGCTTTATTGTCTTGAGTTTAAAAGAAATGTTTACTTCAGTCTCTTACAAGTTAACAGTCCAGTCAAGTAAACCCTACAGTAATGGTTTTGATTTCCTTTATTCAGCACATGTATTTTTGAACTTGGACAACTTATTCATACAGATATTTGAATTAGTATTAATTTAAGATTCAGCATGTTCTTTTAATTGTATTTAATTATTTATTACTGTTTGTACCTGTATTTTATTTCTAATGGCTTCTTTTAGCTAGACACCATGGTATTTTATTAACTGAGGAAACTTCCCCAATAATTCTAATTCTATGGCTTATTTTTGTTTTGTCTGTTGCATTTTGAGAGGTGACAGTAGACCTTAAATCCCCGTCTTGTCACAAGTGTAGCACTAAACTAAATCTGTATCAGACAGTACAGATTTGTATCGGATAGGATAGGGAAAGCAGAATCATAGAAAATAGAAGAAGCAGCACTTCCCCTACCCAAAAGCAGGACTAAGCGTGCTCAATTGTTCCTGGTAGGTGTTTGAGTAGACATACGTCAGTTAATGATGAAGCTTTTCACAAGCTTTATGGGCAGTCTCTTCTAATGCCTAACACACTATATTGCTTTTTAAGTGTTTTTTTTGTTTGTTTAACTACTCTCTTGCTGCTACCTATATATAGGTATAACTTACCGTATCCATAGAGGAAGTGAAGATGAATATACTCTGTTCTCTGCTGCTCTATTTTTGCTTATAGTGATTTTCTTGACTCCTAATCGTTCTGTTTCTCTCATCTGGACTCTCTCCATCACGTTCCTATATTTCTTGAAGTACAATATTCCAAATGGGATATAGTACCCTAGCTGAAGCCTCAGAGAGGAGAGATCTATTTGTAATTAGTCATAGTGTTCTGTAGAGTGGAAGTGGAGAAACTGGTTTTGTTCTTAATTTTTCTCCAAACCCCAACTCTTTTACTATTTCTTGGCCCTAAGTTTGCCAGTAGACGGTGACTACCCACCTGATCCAGCTCTTGCCAGGTCTATTTCTTGAATGCATTAAGTGGCTGCCTTTATTCTGTTCCTCTTGTTTTAATGACTAGCAGTTCCAGTTCCACTAATTTCCCAGTGTAGCTTCTGTACCTTCTTTATGTGGGGACACCACCCTTCTTTGCTGTTTTTTTGGATTTCTGGGTCCCCCCCCCATAGTTTTCTACTTCCTAGCATCCCAGGAACAGGGGAGTAGTCAGCTCTTGTCTGTCTATGATAACTCTTTGAGGACCACTGTCTCCCTCTGTGGCACAGTCTGGGAATCGGTGTGATCATCCTTGTTATAAGTGGTAGAAATTTTTCCCTGTGCACGTTCTTAAATAATAGATGAGACTGCAAACATGTTCAATTAGATAAGCTATTAGGTGAGCAGATAAATGGTTAGCAGCTTGTGTTGCTTGTAGAATTTGCAGAGGACAAAGCTCCAAAGCTAAGTGAAACTAAGGTTTCCTTAGTTAGGAGTGAAATGATATCTGATACATTGTCATGTCACCTCTTGGCATGTTGAGCAAATACCATTTTTACTCGTTAATTCCTGAAGAATTACTGCTAAGGTATTAACAGAAGCGATGTCTGTTAATTCTCCCCACAACATAGTCTTGAAGGTACTGATCTCACAGTAAAATGGAGACGAGAAAAAAAGCTTATCCAGCAATTCTGCAAACTCCTCCTGGACTCTAAAGCAGCTTCTCTTCATCCATTGCTGCTGTTCACAGTCATTATGCAGATCAAATCCAGGTTTTAGTTGTACAAGCATTTGTCTTACGCTGTTCTCGGCTATTCTGAAGTCTTCGTTACTCTTCAGGGATGTTGTACAAAGGTTACCCAAGGTATTATGTAGCCTACAGCATCTTTGTACTTTGAGATGAGGCAGAAAGGGGAAAAATACCTTTAACTCTGCGTTTTGCATGCTAATTGTGATTCTATTATATAAAAGGCCATGTGCAGATAAAAATATGTTGTCAGCCTTATTTTGTGTTGGATCATTCAGAGAACAAAAATGTTTGCTAAGAGAACGTGGTAGAAGTGTTTGTTCTTATTTTCAGAGACCACACTTCAGCTTTTCCGGCATCATACTTAATATGCTCCCAAAATAAACTAAACATCAAAAGATTCTATGTAATTTTCTTGTTCCTGCTTTGCACATGCTGCAATAGCCATAATAACATGAAACGTCAGGTACATCTCACCATATTTTATCATTAGAAAACTTCAACTCTGTCCATCTAGAGAGACAAAAGCTGATTTTTAGAGGTGCAGTTGTTCCATCCTAAAATAGATGGCTAAGAGAGATTGAATGAACCACATTGTTGACTAAAAAGAGTGCTGAAATAAGTGTGTTAGATGTTTACCATTAAGCCTGTCAGACTACATCTGTGTTACTACATTCAATAGTGCCAGGAAACTTCCTGGGGCACTGTAGCTCAGTCATCTGTACTGTTAATTGGTAGAACAGTTGCTGGCACAGATTTTGGCCTGTGCATAATTCATGAGTTAGCAAGGTACCTTTTCTGGTAGGCACTTGGGACGTGACCAGCCTGTTCTGGAGCTTAAGAGAGTTTAATAACACAGACACAAACCAGTCAACTTTGCCAGTTGGCTTCTGTGCCAGAGAACAGTCCTTGGGATGTTTGTTAGTAGATATGCAGTCCCAGTTTCAGGTGAGATTCGATTCCTTGTATCCTCACTGAGCAAAATTAAACTTTGTCAGGAAAAAAAAAATCCAACCCCTTCTAACCTTAGGAGCAATCTCACAACTTTTTTTTTAAACAGTTCTCCAGCTTTCCTTCCATGTAAATGTCTCACATGTACTATACTCGCTCTAAATGCCTAGCGACAGCTAGATTCTGCAATGCTTTTTAACGTTAAGGATGCAGTTTACAGATGGTGAGGAAATAATTGTTTATACATCTCAATTCACTCATACTTTTCCTTATTAAATGTAGATGCTGAATTTTAATAAGATTTAGGAAGAAGTGCAGTAGTCTCAGTTTTCTTGCTCTGCATCTTCTCATGGAACAATTGCACGTGAAAATTGTGTATATATATAGGTATATCAATCGGATTGGATGAAACTATTGTTAAATATCATTGCTATTATTTGAGTAGTAAGGGGACATGGAGGGCTTTATCATTGAAAAATGAAAAATAAAGAGGTTAGAGTTAGATATTCCAGCTGCAAAAATAAGTATGTGAAGTTAAAGTAGACAAAAATGTTTTTCCCTCAAAGCTGGCTTGGTAACAGAGCTAATAATGCTGGTGACTCTTGGAAATTAAAATGCATTAAGAGCTCTCCAGCCCTGAAACAGAAAACCTCAAAGAAGGGAAGGATTCCAAGCAGAAAACTACACGGTAAATATTGGCAGCACAGAAAAGTCTAGGCAGGGCTTTATTTAACTTTTTCGTATAAATACTGCAAATTGAAAGAAAAGGAAATTTATTTTAAATTGTTTTTTCTCATAGAGAGTGTATAAAAGTCAGTATTTTATTTATAACATATACTCCATCCACATAGCATACTAACCTTCGACCACAATTAGATCAAACTAATTAGATCAAACTAAATATTTGTTCTCAAACTTTTTTGTGAATCATTGTGCAAGCAGCAGTCAGACACAAAATCTGTCACGTACTGAGGGATGTATCTGATTTACCAGGTTACACGACTGAGGGGAGGCTGCAGCGCTGCTCCACAGCCCCAGAATGAGGCCGCTACCAGGACCCTTTTGGGTGTGGGGCTCCATCAGGTCCATTGATTATTTAGCTTGGTCTTCCAGATCAAAGTTTGGGAACTGCTGCTTTAGATGGTGACATTGCTATGTATTTCCAAATAGCAATCTGAGTTATGTTTGCAACATGTGCTTATGTCTCCTCCTGATTCTAACCTGAAAGGTTTATTCTGTGCAAATGGTGTCCTTCCAAGATCCCAATGACATTCACAGGAAAAAAAAAAATAGGGCAGATCTCTAGGTGCTGTACAGTGAGGCACTTCAAGTTTTCAGAAGCAGTCCTTATTAAACCACACCAAGCTTTTAAAAAAACAAAAAAACAAACAAACAAAAAAAACTGTAGCCCTGCTGTAGGATGTAGTGCTTTGGGACTTTACTACTCAGTATTGTAGTTCAGTAAGGCAAGTTCCCCTGGGCCAGGTCATTTACCTTTTATCTAAGTTATTATCTGCTTGATAAAATGTTCTGTTCTCTTCGACCCCTCAGACAGTTATTGGCGTTGAGCCATGTAGCCCCAAAACCTGCAAGGCACGGTGCCCTAAGGCTCCACGTGCTATGCATGTGAACTACAGCTGCAAGTCCAAACGTTGGCTTACATTAGTGTTGCAGTCCTCTGTAAAAGTAAAGAAACTAGAGTGAACAAGGACTTAATAGCAATGGTAAAGGGATTCAAGTCACAATATCTGGAAGAGGAGGCATAAACTCTTGTTACTGAGTTAAGAGCTAGGATCTCTTCAGGCTAACAGGCCAGAAGGAAGAAGCACAGTCTGGTTGTTTGCCACAATAGCCTGAGGACTCGGGCACCTTAGATCCCATTTTCGATTTATCCATACATTTCATTTGGAACGATAGGCTGCCTGATAAAATCTTGAACCCCAAGCTATATGTCCACACCCAAAACACAGTGCCAAGCGCCTAACAACGGCATTCATGAATTCCAGCAATCTAATCAAAAATTTTCGTAAATGTGCCAGGGTAAAACCTGTGAGCTGCATCCCAGTAGGAGGCGAGGTGCCCATACCTGCTTGGGACCTTCAGCTGGCAAATCTCTTTTGGAGTTAGAGGTCCTGTTCAACAATTGCTTGAAGAGCTTGCACCAGTCTTTTGGATAATAGCCTAGTGGTTAGAGCATTTGTCCAGGAAGCAGAATCCCTGTGAATAAAGCCCAAACTCCCATTTTCCAAGACTGTTTTAACCACCAGGGTATCAGCAAGAGTGGCTTACTGGTTTCCTCTCTGCCTCTCAATCAAGTCCTATCATTGGGAAGGAGAGAATGCAAGAATGATTGACTTTGTAGATTACTGATTACTGTATGCTGTAATTATGTAATTAGGCTCCAGAGACTTTCTGTGCTTTCCACAGGAGCTGCATACTGTGAAATGCAGAAATAGTCCTTGGACCAAGGAATGCGTTTCAGGATATCCCTTTATGCTTCTTCCCTAAAGCTACATGCTTGCTCTCGCGTTCTCTCTCTCTCTGACCCAAAGACTGTGTATTCACTTTAGGTACTCTGTTGTTTGAATATATGAGTAGGCAGTGTCACTGTGTGATCATACAGCTATCACAGCATGACACAGATTCACTAGTACCAAGTGTGATTGTGTATCTTCTCCAAGAAATATCAGTGAGTGCCGTCGTTAAGCTAAGGGCAAATAGCTGAGAAGGAGGATACAAGAACCAGGTTACAGAAACGAGCAAATGTAATTTCTGCAGAATTATTTCATGGGAACGTGGTCCTAAGTACCTGATATTCATGAAAGTCAAGGCCTGAGACAACGGGCACTACTCAAAACACAGGGTGACAGATCTAACTGGTGAGGCGGGCTGGGTACAGTAGGGTTCCAATCAAAAATGACATTGCAGAAGGGACTGACTGTGTGCTTTTTACCTTATTGGTATGTGATACCATGATACCTTTACTGGTGCACAGTCCAGCTCCCGAGGAATCATCGGTGGAATTCATGAATACCAGTTGCAGTGCTGCATCCTGCATTGAAAAAAGTTTAAATGTAGAAACTGTGTCATTTGTCTCAACTTAGAGCTTATTTTCAAATAAGCTTTAAGTAATTGGTCTTAAAAAAGACCTACGCTTTTTGTTATAAACTGAAAGTTACAGCACCTCTTACATTTGTTGGAATATAGCCTCCCGCATTATGAATGTTATTTTAATGAACAGCTGATAGATATGCTCAACAGTTCATTTCTACAGGGTTCTAAATGTATAATTTTCCAGCAATAGAGAGAAATGGGTAAAGTGCTGTGCACTCCTTTTATGAGAAACAGAACTGAGAATGTGAAAACAATTCCTGTGCTGTGTGGATTACAATGCCCTCTTCTTTTTTTAAATTTTCAGCAACAGCCACCCTCAGTGGCAGAAGCTAGAATCTGTTAGCTGCTGCGCGTAACTCAGATCCTTGTGCCATTCCTGTCAGTGGGACATTAGCAAAGACATTTGCTAATGTGACAGTGGGACATCAGTAAACTGTAGAGCCATAAATATTGTAACTAATGATTTCTACGCAATCAAGCAATCAACTCCTATGGAAGTTTTCAGGATCAACAAGCGATGTTGAAAGATTCAAAATCAAAAAAAAAAGTGTGAATACTTTTGAATAAGGGTTAAATAGAAATGTAAGATTTTCTATTACTACTAGAGAAATTCGAGCTCTTGGTTATCAAGTTAAAGAAAAGCTTGGGCAAATATATGGGTCAATCATTGCAAGTGAGCTATAATAAGCAATAACAGACTTTGAAACTGCAATAGGCAGATCCAGCCTAAGCCATTAGCTGTAGCAGAGGAAGATGTAAAACGTCCTTTTGCTTTTAGTAGTAAAAAAGCCGTAATTAATGCTCCCATCAATGTTGTGGCAAATGAATCAAATTTCTGAAGTTTCTGGGATTAACAGGAGATGCATAATGCGATTTTTTTCCTGGACTTACTTAAGTACCAGAACATCGCCAGTCACAGAGGTGTGCAGGTACGCAGAGAGACATTATGACTGCTGCAAAATAATTGTGATCAGATCTTGGGAATACCAGAAAGAAACAAAAAAAAGGTTGAAGGCAGATGTCATTGTTCATTTCCCAGCTCATTTAAGCATTGCTCTGGTGGTTCTTACAAAACCCTATTCTTGTGATATATTTTATACCTGTGGGCAGTGTTTGTCTGTTTAAAATGGTCTAAAATTGTTTCAAAGTCTGTTTAAAATTATCACAGGTCACACCCCCACAAACACAACTCGTTAATAAAAGTAGCAATAAGGGTCACATCCGCTTTCTGAGCACCGGGAGAGCTTTGCGATAGGTCTCCGACAGCGTACGTGTTCTGTAAACTCAGGGGTGTTTCACTCCCATGCACAAGATGCCAGCCCCGTTTAAATCTGTGGGAACGTGTTCTTGACTGCAGCGGAGGCAGAAATTCACCCAGCCTCGCCAGGTGAACTTCCTCTATTGATGGGGCTGCTTTTTCTCACAACTCCTTGATGCACAGGTCAGAGGAAGAGAAACCGGGCACGCTAGAAATCGCTTCAGCCTGACTGCCTCAAAGGCCGGCTACGACCCAGCAGCGCTTTGGGCGCCCTCAAGCCTTAAGCGCGCCTCCCGAAGAGAAGCTGAGCTGCTGGCTTGCAGCCTCACAACCACCTGGCGGGCCTGAGGAGCCGAACCCTTTCTCTCACGCGAAAAGGTTGATTTTTTTGAACGTAGCTCTACGGCGCATACTGAATTCTGTTGCTGGAAGTCATGGCTAATCTATACCCCGTTAGCAGCTGACCCGGCCATGAAGGCGCCGGGTGCGAAGCCCACTTGCGTGGTCGGCCGCGCGTGGGTCTGGCACCCGGCGGTGTGCCGGCACGGCCGCAGGCTGAGCCGCGGCCCTCTTGGGTCCCACGCGTTACGTTTCGGGGCGGGGGTGAGGGGGGGAGCGCAGCAGCCTGACGGTGCGAGCTGGTGGCCGAGCAGGACTTTGGCAGCGGGGGCAGGGCCGGCGGGGCCGCCCCGTCCCCCGCCCGCGGGGGCGGCTCGCTCCCGCCGCGCCTCCTGGCGCATAAAGGGCGGCGGCGGGGGCCGGGCGGGGGCGGCGGCCAGGGGCTGCGCACGGAGCCGGTCATGGAGGCGCCGGTGCAGACGGAGATGTGGAAGGCGCGGAGCCTGGCGGAGCTGATCCGCATCTTGCACCGGCTCTTCTCCGAGGACAAGGTCAGCGTGGAGGAGGTGCAGGCGCTCATGGAGTCCTACGAGAGCAACCCCGAGGAGTGGCTGCAGTACGCCAAGTTTGACCAGTACAGGTAGGGACCCGCCGGCGCCGCGTCGCATCGCGCCGGGCCGGGGGCCGCTGCTCCCGGCGGCGGGGCAGGGCAGCGGAGGGCGAGGGCCGGGGGCCGCGCTGCCCGCGGCGGGGCGCGGTGGGGTGGGGAGCGGGCGGGGCGGCGGCGGCCAATGGCGGCGGCGCGGAGCACCGATGGGGGGGCCGGGGGCGGCGGGGAGCGCCCCCCGCGCTGGGGCCGCGGGGCCGGAGCCGGAGCCGGCGGGTGTGCCGTGTCGCCTGCCCGCTTCAGCCCGCTGGGCCGGTGCGGGTTCAGGCCTCCCGCCCCTCTGCCGCTGCAGTAAAACAGCAGCCGAGGTTTTAAGGCGCTCTTACTTTGCCGACGCCGTTGGTGGCTTCTCTGTTGTGTATTTATGATTAAATGCATTTTATTCCAGCACCTCCCTTATTTAAAAAAAAAAAACAAACCTTTCCTATTTGTAACCACTTTATCATGAAAGCATCATTCTGGCTTGACTTTTTTTTTTTTTTTTAAAAAGCCTCCTGTCTTCTTGCATTGACTTCTCTCCATTCAGAACAAATCACGGAATTGTAACAGGACACAGGAAACTAAGAACTAGAAAAACTAAGCCGGGTAACTTTAGAAGTATGCACGACAGCCTTTCTTTTGGCCGTGCAGACCCGCTGTACAGAAATAGCAGCACTTGAAAAGTTCAGTCAAATGCCAACACTGATTGCTTAAGTTCTGACATCATAGGAAAAATATATCTACCTGATGCGTGCCCAGATTGTGGACGGAGCAAAAGGCAGCATATAGATATAAATGAAATGCTTTGAAAGTGACTTGTTAGGAATGTCATATCTTGATTAAATTGAATGACCTTATCAGAAAATTAATGCAAAACATCTGGGTGTCATCAGTGACAGTTCTGCATCGGTCTGTTGGGTGAGAGTGAGTCTTCCTGTCATAGGCATAAGTGTCTGCTTTACTTGGCACCTTGTGAATAGGCGATGACTAAAGCTGAAGAGGAGTCAGAAGGTCAGAGCTGCTTGCTTGCACCAGACCAGCCAGGAGCACCGGCCCTGGATCAGGGCCTCGCTGTGCAAAGCAATGTATATAGCAAAACACAGCCCCTTCTCAGCTGGATGAGACAAGTGACAGCTGGGGGCAGGCTTGCAGGGAAGCGCGCAGAAACAAACCTCAAAACATGGTGATACAAAAAGCTTTCAAGCCCTGCGAGCAAATCAGTCTGGAACACGCATATGGATAAAAAGCCTTTAGGAACAAGCTCATTCCATGTTATTTTTAAGTTAGCATAAGTAAATCTGTTTAAAATTTTCTGCTATGCTAAACTTCATTTCAAAGTAGATGCTGGCAGAAGTTACACGATAGGTATTTTATCCATACAAGAATGTTACAGTGCAAGATGCAGAATCTTCAAGAAAAAAGTAAGAGTACCATGTATGGTAAGCCTGACCTTTTTTTTTTTTTTTCCTATTCTTTTTCTGCCTAATAGGAAGGAGTGCTGCCCAAGAGAAAGGACAGCCAAGAATATCTGAAAATGAACTGTAGAAGAATGTAACCATGTATTTTTCTTTTTTCATTGCAGTCCTCTGTTTCTAATTATAAGCCAGCTGCTGAAGTGACTTCATTCAATAACTATTTTGATCTGATCCTGTCGTCCACTCTAGTTGCAGACTCCTAGTTCCCAAACTCCAATCATCTATGTAATTCAAAAGCAATATGACTATCAAATATTAACTGAGTCCAATTTTTCTTCCCAGAACAACTAGATGTACAAAAACAGTTTAAAAACTGAATTTCACTTTGTCCAAGGGAAACTTTGCTTTCAAGAAGGCAGAAAAGAAGATTTTTATATGGTGCAACCTTTGTTCATAACCATATTTGTATACTTCTTTTATAGGCATGTTGGTAGTGATTGTTCTTAAAAGCAAACACTTTGTATTTCAGGTATACAAGAAATCTTGTGGACAGTGGAAATGGAAAGTTCAACTTGATGATCTTATGCTGGGGTGAAGGGCATGGCAGGTTTGTATCCAAAGAGTATGGTTTTATCAAACAGATAGAGAGTTATAGTACCTCTTGCTTGGAACACTGTCATATGAAAAGAGAAGAATAATCAGCCCTAAGTGAACTATGAGAAAACTTCAGGGAAGTAGGCAGTGTAGAACTCCTACTTATTCCTTTGGGGTGGCCGTCCTGCATATTTGCTAGAATATTTTTTGCAAGTTTGTACCTTATGGACACTTTTAGAGCATTTAAAATATAATACTAATTATGGTCTTCTACCAAATCTATGCTTTCTTCTGTCTGTAGAAGTTTTTAATCCCAGAGGTACAGTGGGTCCTACAGGCATTGAACAGACCCTGTTGCTTCTGAGAAATCTGCTTCACTTTGTGTTGCAGAAGCAGGACTTGGTACAGTCTAAACAGTCTTTATTCTCTCATGTTGTTTAAATCCAGTCTTTGCACCACAAAGAGAAAAGTGGGTTTGGGTTAGGAGCGTGGGGTGGGAGCCCCTTTCTGGCGATACATAGCTTTAGGTAGGTTCCAGACATCCTAGCTCCTCCCTCAGAAGGGACCACACTGCTGCTGCGCCCCCTTGAGTTATATATGCGGCCCATACATTGGATTGCATAGTCCTGCAAAAGTGAGAGCAGGATCTGTCCCTTGGAGGGTCTCTTACAAAATGCTGGATACAACAAAATGTGGAGTGACAAAACTTGCAGGCTTTGACTGATTGTCCTTGCACGTAAACAGAAAACCCCAAGACCTGGGGGGGGGGAGGGGAGGGCAGAGGGGGCTGTTTTTAATTGAGCATGCATATTGAACACTTAAAATATCCTCCTGGGGATGCCATGCAATTATACCCAGACAGATGTAAGAATCAAGGCCACCTCCTCTATTTCTCCTGGGCTTTTCCCGCAAAGACTGTAATTCTTGTCAAATTGTGTTTGGGTTGGATGAGCATTTGCTAGGAACTAGACTCAGACCACAACTTGTTTTTGCTTCCTACATGAGGAGGATCAGATTGTGCTCATGGCTTGTGCAAGGAGCATGACAACGTGGCATTTGTGAACTGTTCTATGCCTGAAGCAAGCAGTGCTCTCTTGGCATCTCACTTTGTAAGAAGCTGACATTTGTTTATTGAAAACAGTAATGTACAAGTACCAGGCTTGTTGGGTGGAACTCATTAGCACTATACTTCAGGGAGGGCCAAATTCCCTCGCCTCCCTGCCACGAGTGGAGACATCTCCCTTTGTCCTAATCCCATCAAATTCTGTAACAGTTAGGCCTCTATTTAAAAAAAAAAAAAAAAAAAGCCCCAAACTAAATTGCATATCTACCCTGTATGCCTCTAAATGAGGCAATTAAAACATACTTCCAAGTAAGCAGATAGATCAAGCAAGCAGACAGATCATGCCAGCTCCTGCTGCTGTTCGTGTTTTGCCAACTTGTGAAATTAAGGGCTTGCTCTAGTCAGTTGTACTTAGTATTGTTAGAGTGGCAAAGACAGCATTCTCTTTCTCAACAAACTCCTATGCATCTCAACAGTAGAGAGGCCTAGGAATGAAGGAGAAGTAGCTCATTTCTCCCATGTTTAGAGAGGGAGCACTGTGGATTTGCAAATACACCTGGTATAAATGCAAGTCCACACTGGCCTCTGCCTGATACAAAATATAGGCCCTGGTTGGGGGTCACTGAGGAAAGCATCCTTTTTTTTTTTTTTTTTCCTTGGCCCACAGAGTTTGTGTTCTGAAAAGCTTTCCTGTCCTCCTGCCTCCTCCAGATTTGCCTTGTTTTTTTCTCTGGCAAGGTCATAAGCTGACAGATAGCTTAGTTTTTTTTTCCTCCAAGTCCTGATAAACGTAAGCTTATCCTAACACATTTCTAATGCTGCAGTTTTAAGTAGGCATACCTCAGCCATGGTGAATATTTCTTTCTAAGATTTGTGTGCGTGCAACAGCATTTCATTCTAGAGCTATGTCCAGCTACAATAGGCTATGCCATCTGTTCTGTTTGCGGTACTTCAGTTAAATGTGTATTATCACACTGAGTTTGGTTATTCTTTTTGCTTATATAGCAGTATCCATGATCACACTGACTCCCACTGCTTTATGAAGATCCTCCAGGGAAATCTAAAGGAAACTCTCTTTGCATGGCCTGAGAAAAAAGGAAATGGCGAAATGACTAAGAAATCAGAACGTGTTCTCAGAGAAAATCAATGTGCCTATATTAATGGTAAGCTCCTCTAGTATCTTATTTGACAGCTACCCACCTATGAATGTGACTCCTTAAATAGGATAGTTCATGTGCTAACTAGGCTCTTACCTTTAACAGTATCATACACTTTACACACTTGAACTTGGCTATTCAAATTCTCTACAAACCTGTATTTGGATTCAATAAAACAAACAAAATTTTCCTTTTAACTCACTCTTAAGACATTGCAGCATTTGCTTGGTTGCAGCAATCGCTTGGTACTTAAAGAGGCTGGATAGCTCTTCTATACTGAGTAGCCTTCAGCACTGTGTCCCAAATAACTCTGAAATTGCCTGTAAACACAGAGCTTAAATTGTATTTTGTGGAGAAACAAGAGGAAACAAAGTTTAAATTTCTTAATCATCACAACTTTACAAAGAAATAGTCCTTGTGATCTGTCATGGAAATCCTAGGGCAAAAATGTAAAAGCCATAGAATAAATTAAACAACCAGAAACAGAGGCTGTGATCCTCAAGTGTAAATTTTCGTCCAAATCCAAAAAAGACTCTAATGCTGAAGTGTAGTGTCAGCAGAGCTGAAGGTCTACCCAAACAATCTATAAAACAATCGCCTAACTCCACAGATGCTGAAAGACATCTAAGTCTTCACCAGGAAGGTTCCCTAGGTACCTAAAGTCATGCCATTATGCATACCGGTAACTATTGCCATCTTGTGTTACACCTGAGGCTGCCTGGGAGTCACCAGCTGGGCATCACATTCTGATCCTACAAGAGGCGTTACAAATCGTGCTGAACTGCAAAGAGTTCAGCAGAACGAGCGCTTCAGGGCAAAGCCTCAGAGAAGGGGGCTACCTGCCTTGTATGTGATAGCTGAGTAACTACAGCACACCCCTGCGGTGCTCCCTCCGGTTCAAGGGAGTCACATCCACAGCCTCAGCTTGGCTTACAGACTAGGCCAGGGCAAAGGGCATAGAGGAAACATGAAGGGTACTCTCCAGCCCTTTGCTGCAGGTATGTCACTTTATCTGAAAACACAAAATTCACAGGACAGGAAATGTAAGGAAGAGCCTGATGCTTCTACTGATGGAGGGGGCACTCCCACACCTGGGTGGTGGGTTCTCAGACTTGTTTAGGTTTTCTTCCCTATGTATGTGGTTCGTTGCAATGCAAACAATTACGCCCTGTGTGTATCTGATCCAAAGCTTTCTTGGTTGTTTAAAACAAATTTGGTATCCAATTCTCTGGGACAGTTTAGATCATATTTCATGCTAGGCATTTTGGCTTAAAAGAAACAAGTAAAAGAAGTAGATGGAAAACACTGACAGTGTTCTACTTGATTGCCTTGCTACTTTAATGGTGTCCATAAGCCTTCGTGTTTCTACTACATGTTTCTTGGTGGCTGTTGTACTTTACTGTTAAGGCTATAACCCACTAATCTGAGTTTATTTGAATCTCCCTTTACATAAGCACACATTTAGGGCTTTTTTTCCTCCCCGCATCCTTTATTTATCTAAATGATGTTAATGACACTTAGGGCTTACGCTCTTGACTCTGATATACATTCGAAGTGTACTTACAGTTCCCAGGTTATTGTGCCTACAATGCATAATACAGGTCTGAGTATTAGATGATGTATTAATTTTAAGTACAAAGGCCTCAGTTGTTTTCTTACAGCAGGAGTCATAAACTTGAATTCAAGGTTTCCCTTAAGTAATTCAAAACCTCCACTTTAATATAGAATGAAAATAGATGTTTTTATGGATTTGATTCTTCATAGTTTACATTTTCTGGGACGATCGAGCAGAAGTCAAGGTATTACATAAAAATGCCATTACTTCAATAAGACAGTGTCTTATTACCTGTTCAATTACGCTTACTGTTCGGTTAAGATTGGACATATGCCAGTCACCAGTCATTTGTCGCTTTAGACAAAAGACCAAAGAAATGAAGACTGTTCTACTCCAAACTAATAAGTTGGAAAGATTAATTAGGAAATGGACGTCTGCAATAGAAGACAAGTATATCTCTGCCCATGAGTCCATGCTCCAAAAACAAGTAGCTGACTCTTAATGTGATTGATGTCCTTGTTATTGGGCTGAGAATTAGTAATACAAAAAGTCTGCCTGTAAACTATCCTGCTGATTTTTAGAAACACAAATCTTCCTGCTTCTAGAGAGCAACAGCATCTCCTAGGAGAATAAACCTTAAACCCATTTGGGAATGGCAGCTGGCAAATTACTGGCCGCATGGCCTTCCTTAAGCTTCTTTGGATTTCTATTGGCCTTTATCCCATAGTAGATAATCCAGTAATTTACAAGTGTTGAAGGCGATAAGGTATTCTGAAGCACCAGTGTATTTAGGAAACCGTGCTAGAGAACAGCAGTCTAATTTGCCGTACTGAGTTACACGTTGTTCCTCAAAGTGCAGGTGTGACTAACCGGCTTCTTCACAAGTTTCAGCTTAGATGGCACTCTTCCAGGTGTTTATGAGATCTTGCTAAATCTGTCTCTTAATGCAACCTTTCATTTCATGCCCTTGCCTCTCTAGACTCCATTGGCTTGCACCGTGTGGAGAACATAAGCCACACAGAGTCTGCTGTTAGCCTGCATTTGTACAGCCCACCCTTCGACAGCTGTAACACCTTTGATCAAAGGACTGGACACAAGCACAAAGTCAAAATGACATTCTATAGCAAGTTTGGCGAAAGGACTCTATGTGTAAGTATGGGATAATACGTTCCCTGGCAGCTCTTTGTCACCAACCACTTGCCCTTGTGCAGGGACAGGACAGAGGGGCTGCGTTTTTGTCTGCACAGAGCAGACCATTGGCTCCTGGGGGGCTCTCCAGGACTTGTAGCAATCTCACAGTTCCTGGGGCATCCATATCTAGGATCAGCATAAGATGTATTTCAAAAATACTCTTCCGTTTGTCAGTTTGCACTTTCCCTATATGCAGTTCTCTTCCCTGCTTTGTTACAAAGTGCAGTAATACAACCACATAGGAAAATTGAGGCTGAGAACTTATCATCTGTTAGTGATGACGTTGGATTTGGCTGCCCTGGCTCTTCTCACCACCCCTTTCCGTTCCCCTATGGACGGTGTCCAGCTGTGTGAGGAGTGGAAGAGCCTAGCAGGAGGCAGTTCTGTGTGGAGAAGAGGATTAATGAGAACTTTGCTATTAGTTAAGCGTCTTCAGACAGTAAATGTAACCTAGTCAATGGAAGGCCATTAAGCAGCTAGATTATTTTAGCCAATTTAAGTCATGTGTAACATTCCCTGCCTAAACTGTTCTGCCAAAATGCATCCCGTTTCAAGCCAGTTGTTTTAAACCTTGTAACTTACTGGAAGTAAAGCAAGATAAGTACTCAGACTTTTTAAAATCAAAACTTTTAAATGGAAACACTTGCTTTGAGAGAGAGTAGACTGGCTGTTGTCTGCATTCCTGAGCAATGTCAAGAGATTGAATTTGGATAGAAAGGAGGGACCAAGCTAGGACATCTGGCAGGGTTTGATAGGGTTCCCTTTTAGCACTTCTCTGTGTGTTGGGAAAAGTTACCACATACAAGGGGAGAAAAAACAGATTTTTGTTGGGTCAGCTACAGAGGTTCAAAGACTGTTTTTGTTAGATACAGAACACTTTCACCTTTTACTGAGGCCAGAAATTCAGTGCTTTGGACTTCTAAGCAGTGAGCCCTTAGTAAGATCCAGCTAAAGATTTATATAATCAGCAAGCCCAGTGTAAATTATTTCTTTGCATCTTGTCAGATTAAGTGATTAAAATTTTACTAAACAGCTGAAACCTGAACTTTAACCTTCACAAGTTTGAAAGGTCTTTGAGAAAGTAAGCTCAGATTTATAAATCAGATTTTAAAGGACAATGAACACAGAAAAAATGTGGAACAAAATTCACAGGAGAATTCAATATTTGCTTGTTTTCCTTTCATTTTAAGTGTTTATTGAATACAAAGTGTGCAAGATAAATGGAACTAGATACTTTAACTTGGACTATTTTCCTACTCTTGATTTGTAACCCACTGGCAATGTTTGCACCTTTTGTGGGAAATGGGATCTGGCTTACAGGAGAGAGGTAAATCTTAATCACTAGGTCTCTTTCATGAATTCCTGTAAATGGAATTCCAGTAAGGCAAAGAGTGGTAGCTAGTCTGGGCCATCCAACTGTCTGAAATGACTTCATGCTACAAAAACCTTCTGGTTTCAATGACGGTTTTTGGAAAGCTCACTGGAAACTCAAGCCTTCTTCTGTTTACCAGATCTCGAAAGGACTTAGGAAGGCAGAGGACTGTACGTTAAAAGGAAAAGGAGAATAGTGTAAAGCATACTTGCATATCTTCATTAGTGAGAAGATTATTAAAGCACATTCAGCGCTTCCCATTTGTCTGAAGTTTTCTCTGTAGGTAAAATACTCGGGTAACCCCTAGTGGTTACGATGGAGTCTTAATTAACTGAACAGTAAATATATAAAAAAGTTAGAAGGCCTAATAATTGACACGGTGTGGAGTTAACTTACCAAGGACTTACTCAGAAAAGAGACTGTTTCCACAGTCCAAGTATGAACCATTAGAATACAGATGTGAAAGTTCACTGAGGAAAACCTGGTTTTGTCTCCTGGCTGTCAGAGCATATCAGAGGCTCTTGCTATTGGGAATTGTTCTAGGGCAGGTCGTTTGTTTGCAGTCTATCTTTCAAACTGGAGTTCCAGTTTCTGTCAGAATGAAATACAGCACAGCGTTTCTGACAGAAAAGATAGCCTAAAGGAGAAAGCACTCCTCAGTTGTCTCTTCTGCCCATGGTCACACAGGGACCCAAAGGATAGGGCAGCTAATTTTATCAGGTACTGTGGTATTTGGGCCATACTATCCTCTATAAAATGTGGGTAGTAACTTTTTATCTTGCAAAAAGTATTGAAAAGAAATACATCAAATATTTTAAGGTGCTGAGCTCCCCTGGTAATGTTAAGGCCCATATTAAGAACAGGCAGATGGTTGGAGTCTACTACTAAGTCTCTTCCCTTAAAAAAGAAATCTCTCCTCTCTCTTTTTAGGCAACAGCAGTGCCACAAGAGAACAACTGAGAAGCACCAGCATGTGTTTGCTTAAGACCTGCTGAATGTTTAACCAGGGACAGAAGACTTACATGGCTAAGCCTGACAGCCAGCTATATTCCTCTAACTTGTACATAGAACTACAGTAGGGCAGCTTCCAGGCAACCTGTAGTTATCTTGAGTGAATGCTGATTATGGGACACTAAGCTAACTAGTGCCATAAACTACTTAAGAGGTTAGATGCCTTTTCTTAGGCTGTTGTCAAGTCAGAATGAAGTAGTTTTTCTGATTCTAGCCTCCTTTTAATTCCACTTTTCATATCAAACATAGGATTTTTAAACATCATCTGACACTACTTAATAGGCCTACATGTATGTATGCTCTCAATGTAATCAATAATAATATAAACTTTTAAGCTTCCCGTCACTTGTACCTATGGGTAGTATACTAGATACTACTAACAGCAGCTCTTTTTTATTAAGTCTTTTTGGTTTTAATGCCATAGGTCATTTTGATAGTTTTGTGCATTTTTTTACTTTATTTTTTACAATTTGTTTGTCAGATCTTATTTTAAATAGGAGCAATAAATTGCTTCGTGTACAATGATTTTCAAAACTGATTGGGCAAAGATTTGAATTTTTAATAAGACTAATCCTACTTAATACAGCTAATGTCCAGTTTCCAGAGTATTCTGTATAGCTACTGAACTCCTTCCAGGTAACTAAAATAAAACTGGATTTGTGCACAGAACTTAAAAGTTTGCGGCCTTTATCTCCTGATAACTAACACAGTCATCACACTTGACTAATTTCCACATTACTCACTAAGTGGTACGCTATAGAAGTGTTTGAAAAGTCAAAGGTATTTAAAACATGTAAAGAAACCCTGATCCCAGTTAAGTCAGTGGGAGTTTTGCCATTGAGTTTACTGATGCATATTTTCATCCTCAAGATTTAGTTACAATGATAAGACCAACTTGAAAAAAATAAGTGTATCAAAATCAGTAAAGCTGCCTTCCTGAGGCTATTGTAGTCATTTAATATAACCAATACATAAGGACAAAGTAGAGAACATGCAGCAAGCCTCTTGATGTCTTAAGTGACTGCTCATTACTTGGGCAGCCATTAAAGTTTTAAAAGCAGCCTGTTTAGATGAATCACATATTTCCCTCCTTATTGACAAGTCCAAAAAAAATGCATTTACTTTGAGGCCCCATTTTTAGGAGGCTCTATCACATTTTCAAAAAATGTTTAAGCAGCGTAACAGCTGTAAATGAGCCTATGACTTTCTGCTGCAATTACCCTTTGAGAGCCAATGGGAAGGCAGTAGTTGCTTTGAAATACTCTTTTTTTTTTTTTTTTTTTTTGGGGGGGGGGTGGGGAGGGAGGTGGGAGGGGGTCAGGGAAGCAGAAGAAGAGGAGAAAGAAAAGCCAGCCTGAAGGCAAAAGTACAGGGAGAAGCATCAGCAGTAAACAGCGAATGTCTGCATGAGGTGGACTTGGGTAATGTTCCAGAGAGGGGTGAAGTGAACATGCAGCCCAGAACTTGAAGGGAAAGAAACATCAGGAGCAATACCACTACTAACATGAAGACGCCTCTGTGCTTTTCCTGGGTTCTAGCGTACCCCAAAGTGCAGTATGTTTCTTTCTGATTCATTGTGAACCACTTGCTGAAAAACCTTGTCAAGCCATGTAGTGGGGCTTGAGCATCTTAATTTGGCAGTGCTCAGGTGTCTGTGAAAGTATCACAGAACAGTTGAGGTTGGAAAGGACCTCTGGAGATTGGTCCAACGCCCCTGCTCAAAGCTGGGTCAACTAGCGCAGGTTGCTCAGGACAATCCAGCTGGGTTTTGAATATCTCCAAGGATGGAGATGCCAAAACCACTGTAGGCAACTTGTTCTACTATTTGATCACCCATGTGATAGAAAAAAGTTTTTTCTTATGTTTAAATGGAATTCATTGTATTCCGGTTTGTGCCCATTGCCTCTCGTCTTCCTCCTGCTTCTTGCAGGAAATGAGCAATTTGGCTGAACTACATCATACAGCATTTTCATAATTCTTTTGCTTACTAGGTAAAACTAAAAGACATAGCCAACACCTTCTTACAGAGCACAGGTTGAGTCAGGCTGGGGGCACTGGAAAGCTCAGAGAGACAGCCAAGCAGCACAGCAGTGATGACAGTGGCAGCTAGTTGCATTGAGGCTCACTGGTATAATGACTTTGACAGTATTCCAGCTAGCCACACACGGGCCTGGCAAGTGAAGCAGAGGAAATAGCAGCAGAAGGGATGGCAATCATCTACCTAAGCTGGTCGAAACACTGTTCAACCATGGTAAGTGTGGCATCATACGTTACACAGAAAAATAGAAGAATTCCAGTGTTTTAGGATAAGGTATTTGCTAGGTACTTTTGACCACTGTATCAGAGACATAAGAGGGAAGTGCATACAGCAATAAGGGGCACTAATACAAGAAACCTAAAGCAAAATGATGAATTTGGTCCAGAATCCTTAAAACATAAACCTTCTTTGTTACTTCTTGAGCACTAGCTATGAATGTTATACTCCCTAAGGCACAAGTATGAAGCTAATACCTACCCAGAGCAATATTTAATCACTAAATAACAAGTGACAGAAGGAGAAATGCAGTCACCCTTTCGCTTACACTAATTTGTCCACATAACCAGTGTTGGTTTAAAACAGAAACCAGTAACAACACAATAGCACTTGCACGTTATTACGACTAAACAACCAATGCATTAAGCCTTCCAGCATGTGAAAGTACACGAGCTTCAGACTAATGCTGACTGGCTGATGAGCTAGCAATACGCTGCAGGCTGATAATTAGCTTTCATTGGCCTATGAACACATTCAGTGTTTCAGATGCTTTCACCAGGTAAGGTGCTCTTGAACAGGGCCTCATTAATATGAAGAGAGGTAATTGACAATTACGTAGGTTACAGCTCGGCCCTTAAATTGAAAAATAGGGTGGAAGTTACTAAGTCACTTGGGCTGGCATCACTAAGAAGAACTCAGTCTGATTTGGTGAGTTGTCTAAGATTGCAGTGAAGGAGCTTCAACTGAAAGATGCAGGAAGGAAAAGTAGTGCCATTAATGGGGTGAAGTGTAATATTTACGTGACTTCAGCAAACTGCAGATTTGGCTGTGGAGAGTCATTATTAGAAATTTTGCAAGAAGAGAAGTTGCTTATCAAAGAGATTTGTTTTGCTTGGGGAGGTACTGTAGCAAAGAGCATAGGTAAGGAAAAGAGACTCTTCCCTGTCTGCGTGGCTGTTGCTTATGAGGGCTACGCTCACAGAAGTTTAGGAAATGCGTTGTGGGGGTTTGCATCCATGTGGAATTAACACGTGAGTAGCTTTCTCTCCCCTGATGCTGAAGTGGGGGAGCGCTGAAGCCTCTAATAGGAATTGTTGCTGGGAGAGGGTCTCTTGCTGGGTAAACGCAGTTACGTTCTTGTGGATAATTGAGCCTAGAGTTGTGTTTTCTTTTACTACAGAATCTCTGTGTAAACAAATTAGTTCCATTTCTTTTATTTAAGCCTGAATGATGCTTATTTAAGTCTCTTGACATTTGATGAGTGCTATTCCCATCTCCTTCCTGTGTTGACATACAGAGGACAGAGCAGAATCAAAATTCACTCTATATGTAACTTTGCTTCCATTACAAAATTCTCTTCCTAAACCACAAAGATACAAGATGTGCTGTTCACTAGCTAATCCTTGTAGCTATTTCTCACACCCCTCTCATGCTTAAGAGAAAGCTATGTTGCAAGAATACAGCCTTCCCAGGGTTAAAAGAGGTAGCCTACCTACAGCGACTCTAATGTTTGCAAAGAGAAGCAGAACAATTTGAAGCTCAGTCCTTTTCAACCGTTCTATACATTTTGCTCCTACCACTTCAGCTCATGAAAGCCTTTGCCATCGTTGAATGTTAGAGAGTCTACGTACTCTTCACTTTTCTTTGCAGGTTTGACAAGCTTAAAATGTGTTTGAGAACCCAAAACCTTCATCAGCCCACACCTAATTGAGCTCATCTTTCTACTTGCTCACCTGAGAGCTCTGTTTGTGTACTGGACCATAGGCTGCCTTTAGTTAAGGGGTAAGTTTCAGGCAGGGTCTGCAGTGTCAGCCTCTCTGGCCAATAAAGGAGGCAAAACCACCATGGACTAATTGTGCAGCCCTCCAAGATTAGTTCTACCTCCGTAGCTTATATGAATCTTTGTTTAATAAGTAGAATTCAAATCTCAGACTCTCGTGGGTACTTCCAGCTAGATTGTATTTCTTCAGGGATGGATGATCATTGAAGCCAGGACAGCCAAACTCTTCTAAACTAATCGCTCATTCTTGCATACTACACAAGAAATGAGAGGATTAAAAAAAAAAAAAACTCTAAACAAACAACAAAACACCTTTCTTCTTTCCCAAGCCCCATTCGTCTTTGCTTTTGCTTTCCAATCCACAATAGAACTCCTGTATAGACAAATGAGTACATACTTTTCTTTTGAAGCCTGATTTCTCAACATCTGAGGTGTGCCTCCTTCCTGTTTGCTGTGGGTTCAGAGGAACACATACTTTCTAACTCTACTCTATTTGGACTTTATGTCTCAGTACAAATTTTTTTTCCTGAACCACAAAGATAAAATGTATATGCTGTTCACTGGCTTGTGCTTCAATCATTTTTCATGTCCTTCCCTCCTCCTCTTCATTTAAATCTATAGTCTTTCAGGGCGCTGTGCTCTCCCAAGTTTAGGCAGGGTTAGCTAGCTAACCTGTGACCAAAGGTGGTGAGGAATGTTTAACAACGCGTTGATTAAAATGTGAATTAATGTACTTCCTAGAGGATGGCATTTCATCCGTCTGCTTCCCCAATTCCTAAGGATTAGAGAAATAACATTGTGTGGCACTTTATCTGGCCAGTGTCCCTGAGATCCATATAAAACACAAAGCTACTTGAGCATAATGTGTTCGCTGACTGGGAAGGAGGACTTCTGTTATGAAAACAAGCTATATCTCAGTCTCTGCTCCCATTCAGTATTCAAACAGAGACCCTCAGTGTTGTTGTCTGAGGAAGCTCTGAGAGCAGAAGGCTTTTCTCTCCCTAGCTGACAAAGATGCCCCTGGGTCATGCAACATATTTACAATCAGCACTCAGATCAAATAAACTTGCTGAAAAACGTTTCTTCCTCTGCTTCTGTCTCCAGGCGGGGTGCACAGCTTTGCCTTTAACTGAATTGCAAAACAGTTGTGTGGGTCCTTGCAGCTAGGTGCAGAGATCTCCTGTCAATCGCTCACTTAGGAGATGGCCCTGAAGTTGGTTATTCTGAGCATAACCATGGGCGTGTGGAGGAGCAGGAAAAGCTTTGGGGATTGTAGAACTGCTCTGCAAATGCTGAAAAAAAACTGTTGAAAATGTTGAAAAAGCTGTTGGGAGGCACTCAGACCTGTGGCACACGATTATTTCTCTGCCGTAACTAGGACTTTAAAGAGGCCCGGGATTGCTAGTATGAGGATATTCATTGAGCATATTCATAGAGATGAGAATGGCTTTTGAAAAAGCTCACTTCAAGGGAAACATGCAAAATAGCCCTATTTATATTTAAGAGGCTGGAGGAAGCCTTTATCAGCTCTTGCGTCCAGACCTTTACCCAATGTAGGCTGGAATAAAAATGCTGACATCAACTGCCTATGATATTTTACATCCATTGAGACAATGGTCCTTACTTCAAGCATTTGCTGTGAGTGAGTGTTTAACAGTGGTTACGTTTGTTACCTGTGACTTCAGACTGTGTGGCCCTCACTGAATATGGTCACTTATGAGTGGAAAAGGGAGTCCCTCGCTGCTTAAGAAAAACTTTAACATCCAGTGTTTCCTGTCAGTCAGGAGTATCCAGAATTGGAGCCTCTGAATATAGCACAAGTATGAGAGAAAAACCTCTTCCTGGATCATCGCATCATTTAAAACGCATAGTTCACCTCTCTGTTTTCACACTTCACTTCACTGCCTCACCTCATTGCAATATAAACTCAGATTAAAGAGGTACTTTCATTTGCAGTATCTATTTTGGGGTTCTGATAATCGCTCAGAAAAATAAAACCCTTGTGTTAATATTTATGGCCTGGATTCTGGCCCCTGTTCTGTTAGCACAAAGCGCTTGAAAAAACAGCTTAATAAGTTATCTGCAGACTCCCCAAACTTAGAAGTGCTGATAACAGAGCAGCTAGGGCATCGTGCAGAGCAGTGCAATATTCCAGTTGTGAGCTCTCTCTTCAACCAGGTGGAAAAAGTACTCAAGGTTCTTAAAGAAAATGAACTGCATAAGGTACATGAATGTAAAGTATTGCTGCCTTCTCACATGCAATGCGACACTGCTAGCGGTGCTTCTCCATGGATCTCAGAAGTACACTACACATATTAGGAATTAGTCTCCGATATACCAAATGAGTTAAGTAACATCTAAGTTAATTGCACAGGCTCAATTGCTGTGGTCTTTACGGTATTTATTCCACCATACCTAACCTCTGGCAGTAAAGTAATAATAGAACATTTAATAGAAAGCGAACTGAAGCACAGTGAAATTAAGTGACCTTCTGTCACATAGCGCAAATAGCTAACCATAGGTGTTGCAAACCCCATGCTAGTTCCCAGTCCCTTTAGCTAGCCTTTCCTTCTGTGGGGGTTAAAAAAAATTATCGTCTTCTCCCATGGAGAACTGGAATATTAAGAGAATAAATGTTCTAGGGCATCTATAGTCATACAGTTACCTTGCACTTCTATTGTGAGACTAAAAAGTTGAGAAATAATAGCAAATATTCTTTTACAGGGAAAGTCCACTCCTAATGAAAATGAACACTAGAAATAGCTAGTTATCTTTACATGTGAAATCACAGTCATAACATTGACTATAAGTATTTTTCATAATCAAAAAGTCCCAAACATTTTTGCAGATCTTTTCCACAGAGCTTAAAATGATTCAAAACAAATAGAAATTCTTTCCATGGACTCATACTAAAACAAGGGTGGGGTTTTAGAAACCACTTAGTTCTAAACAAAACAAGACCCAAATATTGACTTGCAGAATGCCTGTGAAATTCCCATGTTTGTACCTGTGGAGCTGCTTGTTGGGATGTAAAAGAACCCCAAGTAAATGAGTGAGTCAAGGAGTCACTGCAGTATGAAATGCTTGCCTCAATTACAAGTCATTTCTTTGAAGCAAATGATTCTATTACTTGAAGAAGTGTAAAAGACATATCACTACCACTTGAAAAATGAAATGGTTGCAAATGGCTGTATGTTCAGTGTGGGGAGCCTGCACCCCTGCTCAGAGCCAGCTATACCGTAACACACAGGGATTCTGAAGGTCAGACTTTGCCGTGGGCTGCAAGCTTCCTGGGACGAGCTGCGTGAAGACGTTTGTACAACTCGGTGGGGAACACTCAGGACCTTGACTCACATAGAGATTTAAAACTGGAAAAACTAAATGCTTACTATCTCCAGCAATCTATCCACCCAATACAGTTTCTGAAGACTGCAGTCTCGTAACAGGGATGCTTCTGAACCGTTGCAGTCTGCAGCTTGGCCTATTTAGACAAACAGAAATTGGTGCCAAATTTATGTTGCATGCGGAGTGGTCAATCACCACAGTTTATGAGCAACTACACATACCTTCAGCTGCCCTTGGTGCAGTGTAGGAAGGAAAGTGTAGTGGTCAGGTCATGTCTAATAAATAGTAGAGCAGTAACCACTTCAATTGCCAGCTACACCCTTCAGATTTAGGATGGCAAGGAAGAAAATGTTCTGGAGTTGTACTTGTTGTTCTACTCTTTGGATGACAACTTGGAACTACCAGCTGCTGCTTTGACCCTCTTCCTAGATACTCTAACCTTGTCGTTAAGAAATACAATGACTTGAAGCCACTTCGGCTTGCTCTTTGTCATGGCACTAATGAGAGGGAGCAGTACATTAAGTTTCTATAGCATGCAGATCTATCTTTACGCGCCGGGTTCTCAGATATGATTAAATGTTCATATGAACAGAATTTAAGTAACCATACATGAAGAACCATACAGCAAAGAAGGAAAGCTGATAACCTCGGACAAAGCAATTCACCTGAAAGTAAGCATGAGGTTCTAAGATCAGAGTTCCTTACCCAAATGACCTCTCAGAAGAAACTATTTTTAATACTTCTTAGTCAACTCATTATCTACTGCTTCCTCAGATCACATAAGATCTCCTCCTGGGAGATTCCTCTCAGGGAAATATTATTTTAGATCAGATCTGGAATTATTGATTGGCGAAAGGGCAAGGACTTAACAGTTAAAAGCATTACTGATTTCTCAATGTTATTGCTATTCACGTTACTGGAATGCAAATAGCTTATACCAAACATTAATAGCGCTGAGAAGAGATTTATTTTTGTTTAGTAAGTACATGAAGTTCCTATTAAGGGCCAAAGTACATGGCCTTGTCTACAAGGGTGGGGACATGACGGATTATAGGAGTCAGTATTTCTTAAAGCCATCTCATTTGAATGAATCATAGGTATATCCGGAATTGTTCTTTTTTGCTAGTTTAGCATTGATAGAGTTCTGCTGCAGCCCATTCACTGGGCCGCTGTGTAAGGGTCCATACCGGGCTCTGAAACGTTTTGGGGATGCTGCAGCTCTGGTCTGCTTGTCAGCCTTGTTGGCATTTCCCCTAAGCATAGATTCTTTGCTAGCTACCTATGTGCTGATGCAGGACCTCACAGGTCAGCTGCTCTAAACTTCTCAGGTTACCACTGGCTCTTTCAGAGTTATCAGTAGTTTCCATGCACTCCTCCTCTGGCAACACCTTTACGGATGATGATCCTCATGTTTTCATGTGAGAAAACTGAGGTGCAGTGAAGACAACCGACTTATACAAGATCACAACGGGGGTCTTTGCTATAGAGCAGGCCTCCTAACTGTAAGCCTTTTTTCCCATTCATAAATTAGTAAGAAAACAATACCTGAGAGACTTATACAAAACACAGCATTACCTCTTTCAGCAAGCTTTATCAGACCAAGGTAGAATTAGGAAAGACGGACAAGTTTTAGGCACGTATACCCTTTTCCTGCATGGAGCACGTATGATCTCATCTTAGAAGAAATTTATGACTAAGATGATAATCCACTGGGTTACAGGGTTAGAATTCTTTTAATGAAGGATAATATCAGCCAAAGAAAAACAAGCAAAAAAACCTGATTGACAGGAAACTCACAAAACAAGACAGCGGCTAGGTTCAGAAAAGCTCTTGAGACAAGTGCTTTTGTAATAACTCTGAGTTTTGCCATTGACTCCCACAGGAGTAGAACTGGATTCAACAGTGTTGATCTCTCTCTACCTTAAAGATGTAACAGCAAGTTTTTGCTGCTGTAGGGTTGGAAAGAGCAGTAAAACAACAACGTTCTTTACACCTATGAGGTTCCCTTCAAAGAGGCAGGAATGTGAAAAGCATCTTCCTTTAGCTCTCATGTATACATGCCTGTGAACTCTCCTGTGCCAAACAGGAGATAGACTGTTCTTCCAAGAGGTGCCAAGGACCGGAAGTGCCTGTGCTAGTCGGGATCTTAGACTCTGTGATGGTTTTTTGTCATGTTCTGGCTCCAAACTCCTTGTTTTCTTTACTTTCCGATTACTTTTCTTCGCAGGGCACAATATTAGTTCATCTCACAGGAATTTGTTTACTGTTTTCCACTATTTCAAGCCTCTTGCCTGGTTAGATTTCAACTCAGGAAATTACCTCTTTCCACACAGACACATTTTTTTCCCTACAGTTGCAATGAGATACCTTTTTTTCCACTTTTTGCCTTGCCCCATTGAGTAACATTACTACTTACTGAACAATATTACTTGTTCTGCAGCTATGTTTTATATGCTTCAGTAGAGCTTATGTTTTTCTTAAGTTAGGACGATCCCTTCTTTACAGGATTTTGACAAGTAATGTCTTATCGTTGTAAATGCAGCGCAAATAAGCCAAGCATTTTAAAGAGTAGTCTTGATGGGGTGTGAACCTTATTTTTCACTAGCTTTGATCTGTGGGAATGTAGCATTAGCTCACAATCTCTTATTCTTTCCTCCTTTTTCCTCTTTCCGTCTTGTTTTCTCTCCCTTTTCCTTCCTGGCTTTATATCTTAGTTTCTTCCCTCCCCTTTCATCTTATTTTGTATGCATCACTGGCTACAGCCAGGAGAGGGGAATTCGATTATGTGGAGGAGCTCTGACAAAGTGCAGAGGGCTGTTTGAATGGATAGGCAGAGCAACATTTCTAGTGTGGGAGACGTCTATATCCTCCCTCCCACGCACACTGCTTTATTCTAAAATGTTCTCTTGGAACATCTTCTAACTATATCTTGTTTCAGGGCTTGCACCTGGTAAAGAAGTGCACCTAATCGATAGGATTCTCTGTCTTGCCTCTCTCCCTTCTTCTTGCAAGTGGTGGTTACATCAAGGCTTATGGGACTCTGCACATAACAGATCCTGAAGGAAATAAGTACCTTTAATTTGCTAGCACTAGGGCTTCCTGCCTTAGGTCAGATAGATAGGATGGTGCAGTTACACTAAAGGAGGAGGAGATTGAAATGAGAAAGAAATTGTACCACGGAATGAAGAGTCACCATAATCTGCAAAACTTAGGAGTCATTTTAATACTAAAGACCAAATTCTCACAGGTTGTGTATGGCTAAGGAAAACAGAGAGAGTTCAAGAGCCAGATCTGCTGTCCTTTCAAACAAAATTCCTGGTACTCTCTGGGGGAGGTGTGACGAATACCTTCGGTGCTGTACCATGTTGTTGATGTATCATCACACCAGTGTGACCATGATGGAACAGGGGAATGGAACTGTGCCCCAAATTACCAAAGCAGCTCAAGGTTAAATATAAGATAAACTCTGTGGTCACCAAGAAAGATCCTGCTGTTACATCACACAGTAGTAGCTGGAAGATGTTTTTATTACATCTGGCTCTTACTCTAAGCCTGGCTTGTTTAAGAACTGAGTGCTTTTCCTTTAGTAGTAAAATATTTAAAATCATAATATAGTTAAAAATAGAGCACATATTAATGTCACACCATAACACAAATTCTTACTTTCACTTGGGAAGACAGAAACTTGTAAAGACTATTTCATAATATGCAAACACTTCAAAAACATTTAATATTTTAAGCAAACTTTCCTTGACTGGGCTCATTTTCTACTTTTTAAAAAATTAGTTTGATACCTACAACGTTAGGTAAGCCGAATATTTGTAGAAAAGCAAATAGTGATTTTGTTTTTGGTTTTTTTCTTGCTCTAAGAATGTAAACTGAACAATGCTTCATGAATAGATGAGGAAGAGTCCTTGGCAAATGGATTTTTCATCAGAAATAATGACAATGAACAAAGTGCCAGTTTATGATAGATTGTTATATTCAACCAATCTTCTATGTCTGTTTATAGACAAAGACGTATGAACTATTCGTTCAAGAACAAAATTAAAATAGCAATTCCTGCCTTACCACTTTTATATGATGCACAGAAGTGTGACCAGAGCTAGAGCAGCTGTTTTGCATGGCTTCTACTTGAAGGGAGTTAGGATTTAGTCTGTTGTGTACTTCAAACCCTTTGAGAGCAAACCCTAAGAGCAGATAGTTTGGGGGGTTATCTCATGCTATAGAAACCTGTGTTTCCTACAGTCTTCCTCCTAATGAGTGGCCAGCACAGCCAATGGAATGAAAATTGTAATGTTCTGGGAGGAGAAGACATGTTATAATCGGACACTTACTATGACAGCCACAGAAGAATCAGAAAGCAGTTGTGTGCAAACAGGAAATATTAACACTGAAATAGCCTACAGTTACTCCAAATATATCAGATAGAAGCGTAAAGTCTCTGATGAGACAAAAAAACATCCCATCTGCTGCCTGGGACCTTACAAGTGTAATAACGTGCATATACACTGAGATACAGACACAACAGGTCTGACGCAAAGCTAATTTAGGGCAGTAGGAGTCTCAAAAGGGAAAATACTCCTCTGTTCAGTGGCAGAAGGACTGGAGTACTGCTTGAACACTTTTTTTTTCTTGGATCTGGAAATCACCAGTTCTCATTAACACTGGAGTACAAAGACTGATTGGTACATTAAAGTTGTGCACTATAGTAGAAGTGACATGTTTAACTTAAACCTACTTATCAATTGCTTCTCTTTCTGCAGCCTTAACGTCTGTTTTCTTAATGTGTGTCTTACTCCTTCAGACTTACTGTGTTGCACTCGGAGTAATTAAGCCATGCTCTGATAAATGGCTGGGTTTTTTACATTAGAGGAGATGGGAAGAAGTTCCTTCAGTTTACACCAATTTTCATTTCCTTGGGCTGCCTGTGAAATAAAGTCCTGTATCTTTACTTAAACATGAAGCGCATGAAACGGTGATACGACGGCTTAAATTCTATTTTGTAACAGTCATGTGGAACTGGTGGAAATCACGTGCTTACATTGATCTGAGCTCACATCAGGGTTCAGTTCTGACCTTGGATATATGCTCATTTAGTTCCTGCTGATTACAATGAGAACCAAACATATGTAGTTACAATGAGAACCAAACATATGCAGGCAAGGCTCAGCATTTGATCTCCGGTCAGAATACATTTAAGTTTATCCTTTGCATTGCCTAGATGCAGAGTGTATGTCAAAAACTTTTTCCACTTTAAATTTACATAGGTTCTCTCTCTCTCTCTCTCTCTCTCTCTCTCTCTTTCTTTCTGAAAGGGACTTTGCTTGTCTAAAGCTGGGTTTCTGTTCAGCCCGATCATCTGATCCCAAACAAAAGTCACAGAGCTAACTTCCAACTTTGCCAGCTGTAGTTCTTCCAACTTGCCAGTACTTTTGCATCAAAGATGAGGACAGGTCACATCACACTTTTGACAGAAGGATATACCTTTGTAGCAAAGACTAGAGATGGACACACATCCAATGCGACCTTGCCTATCTGTTTCATAAGCAAAGTATTATGTTAGTTCTTACTGAAAACTCCCCTTAGCCAGGCTCTTTGTGGAAAATGGTGTATTAGTTGTGTAGATGGTGACTAGTTATGTGTATACTGGAACTGCTAAACTGATTTAGCAATAACATACTTAGAACTACCTTCTTACACAATGAGGAAAAGCAACAGCTCAAAGTATGTTAATTTGAAAAGCCTCAACAGAACTGGCCAAATATTTTTAGTATTTATTTTATTGTCATTCCAATATAACGCATAAAAAGTTGGCGATAAGATAGCCTTCTCATTCTGGTTTTGGTAAAGACAAAGCAAGAAGTTTCCTTCACCAGGAGCTTACAGTGTCTGGAGATAAATCAGGAAAAGTGCTGGGGAAAGGAAATATTATTGCACGCTTTCTGAGACAAAAAAATCTTAGGCAAAGAGACAAAAATGATTTGCTCAAAGCTACCAGAGGTTGTGGTATTTTGAAGAACTGAACCCAGTTCTCCTGGCCTAGTTACCAGAGTATTCTTCCACTCTGTTTTTCTCTTGGGAGTAATATTCAACATTGTGCATGCAAGGTGTAAGCATACATCATAAGAAATCAAAACAGTTCAGATCAGCTGACAGTTTGGGCATACACAGAGTTCATCTATGTCTTCCATAATGTGGGTTTAAAAAGCTGTACAAAAAGATAACCTGGAACTTTTAGGTAGTTCTGGAAGCAGAACCGGGACAGAGATGGGGGAAAAGGGAAATTCATTTTACTGGCAAAAAGAGACTATGAGGCTTTAGATGAAATTCTAAAATAGTGTTGCTCACCTGACTGGAACTGCTGGTGGGGTGAAAGGACAACAAAACAGGTCTATTTTAAAATACTCTAATCCTTGTGATAGAACCCACACATTATTCAAATGCAACAGAGATGTATTTCTGAAGCTGTTATGTTATGCAGATTACTACGAATTAAGACTCTGGTACTGAATTTGGCAGTATGCGTCTGATGTTAGGATAGTCCTTTTCTGCAGCAACCAAGGAGTCATAAGCTTTGCAATAGGCTGAATTTGAAAAAACTTAGGCAGAACTGAATGTGAAGAAATGGCTGGGATACCACAAAAGCTGATGCAGATAGATACACACATTTAATTAATTGGATATGTATATACAAGACTTAGGTGCATATCAAGTAGAAAGAGAGATGAGACTGACAGAAGTCTCCTTTTATATAGAGGAAAACCATTTATTTTCTGAATTATTAAGAATAAATATTTATTTTATTTTCTTGTAGTCCTCAGGGTACTTCACGTACACAGGCCCTACCAAAGTGATGGCTGTATAGCTTCAAGAACACTTCTCATTTTATTTTGGAAGGATCATTTTCCTAAATTTTCTCTGAAATCTTTTTAAATAGTTCTCATTTATAAGAGTGATTTTCTGTTTTAAGTTTATGTAAGAACAACATTACAGAGGAAGAAAAATGGTTATTTACATCCATTCCGTCTATTGGACTCTTTCTTCTTCCATCACGTCCATAAGATACTGTAAATGTTACTCATAGATTTTTGCAAGAGTAAAATGATATATCAGTAATTGGAGACATGTGGTCTTTAAGGTCATGATAAAAGGTCAATAGAACCATATTAAATAACAATTTCAAATGAGAGTTTGATGGTAAGGTTGCAAAGATATCCATAGCTGTTTTGAGTGTACAAGTAACTTTATTACTGCAATGGCAGAAGACATCTCCTCTGGTAGGGCAGACGGCATGAAGAATTGACGTAAGGCACCTCTGTCTGAGCTCCACAGTCTTCTGCTCTCTAATAGAATTATGAAGGTGAAAAGAATGTGAAGAGCAAAAGAGTCTGTTCTGCAGCAAGGAACAGGTGAATATGTGAATAAATGAATAGCCTGGAGACAACAGGTGAGCTCTGTATCAGAGTTTATACACTTAGGAGAACGGCAGAAACACAGGGCATGCAGAGAACAAAATCTTCTTCCCCTTGAAATGACAAGGCACAACTTTCAGAGGCCTGGAATTTCCTTCAGGTATAACAGAACAACTAACAGGGTCAAAATGCTGCACAAGGAATACAGTTTTATGATTAGCTTGCTATTCTCTTTTTAGTTTTTTTTTCCTCCTCTCTCTTTAAAATTCTTATATTGGTGCAGTTATTTCACACTTATTTGACACATTAAGATATTCTGACACATTAAATTATATCAATCTTTCTCTTGGTTGCTTGCCAGAGAGATAATTCAGAAGCTAATGTAGACTCTTTCCTCGTATATTGTTATATTGTAGAATGGTAGGGCTGACTCTGTCTCATTCATTGTATGATTATTTTAAAATCCACCTCTGAAATGGAAAGCCTGCTAACTATCTCACCCTAGGCAAATAATGGCAAATGCCAAGCTGTTTCTGCGTATCTGAAAGACCAAGTTCTACCTGCTTGTCTCGCAACACTCAGTTAGGTGTTTTAAAAATAGGAGATTTAAAAATGAAAGCTCAAAATATTAGAAAAAAAGCAAAAGCGGCAGCTGTTTTATAGAGGTTTTGTTTCTTTTAGTAGGAGTCTGCGTGTAAATGTTGCTTAAAAACATTGAAATAACTTTTTATTAAAATATGTGGAAACCAAAAATCTATATCTATTCTGTCAGCTTCTAACTGAAGCCTCGAAAAGGCAAAGTTTCCAGTGACACAAACAGAAAACAAGACCTCATCATTCACGAGATCTATTTCTTTGGCTCTGCTTTCCTTCTATTCTGGATATTTAAGCAGAAAAATTGGTAGCTTTGTTAATTTCTCTTTCTTCCATTGAACTGACGTGGGAGGAAACCAAATAATCTCACAACTTCTTGTAAGATAGCACGCTCATGAGGATAGTAGAAATATCTCCCCAGTGTTCAGAGGTTAGGCTGGGCCCTCTAGCAATACAGGTAATGAAAGATTTAGCAAAGAAATACATATATATATTTTTTATTGTCTAACCTTCTGAAACTTAATACTCTTTGAATAAATGGTCCTTTAGATTTGCTGAGAGAAGCAGATTTTGGGAAGGAGGAAGAGGTGTTCAATTTCACTATCGGCTCCTTCCAAGCCAGCCAAGGCTACAATTCAGTGTGCTTTCACCAGCACGCAGAAGAAGAGGTGTCAATCAACAGTTAAATACTGACACGAATAGTGCCTTTGTGAATATTTCTGTTGTGCCTTTGAAAGCACACAAGCCACAACAAAAAATCTTTTGACAGTGTGTGGAAAAACAAACCTGAAATGCTTGAACAACCTTTCCCAGCTAGAAAGCTGGCCATATAAACTCTTTAAAATTGAATGCTCTTTGGCAGATGGACGAAAGCTTGTGTTCTGAGATTCGACAGTCAGGGAGCCCAAAAGTGCAGTAGCTATGAGCATTTCTTAGCTGTGTGAATTGATTGGTTGCATTTTTATTCACATTCATGAAGCATTGTGCAGCGGTCATTATATTCATCTTCAGTAAGTTTCCTTCTTAAAGACATTAGCAAGACACTGAGCAGTTTGCAGATCTTCACTCAATCGGATATATTATAAATTCTGCTGAATAAATCCCCAAGTGAGCAATTCCCTTACCTGGAAGAACCAAGATTTCACAGATTTGATTTCACAGATTTGATTTTATTTTGTAGGTTTTTTTTTTCCTGATGCTGATTGCACTAGTGTCACAGACGTGGCCTTACTGTTTGGCAACACCAGCAGAAAGGATCAAGTCAGGCTTAGATAAAGTCTTTCTCTGTATAATGCCCCAATTCAATTAAGTCATATAAGAATTTGCTTGACTTTAAATGCACAGATATTTAGAACAATTCACAGCTTTAAAGAGAGACATATGGATTACTGAACGGTTGGCCATATCACACCATTCTGAGATATTCTGCTTTTACTCCGTGAGCCACTGAAACTAATGAGACTGTTACTCCTGTAGCAAGGTGTTCCTAAAGGCGAAATGCAGGGAGCAGTGACAGAGGAAAATAGAGAGAAGAGATTCTTTAAGCTTCTGGATTTAGGTACTGTTAAAAACAGTACAAAACAAAGAGCCTCATGTACACAGAGAAAATATTTTTTATATGTATAAGATGATAATCAGATGTGTAGAATTGTCTCCCTGACATGCATTTCTGAAAGCATTGCAGATGGCAACTAAAGAGTGCAAAGAAGTGGAGCAGTCATCCTGAGTTACACAATTACACTTGCGAACCTGAATATTCAAACTTGTTTTGATGAAAGGGCACTGACTAAAGCTGCCAAATTATTTGCTGCTTTTACTGTAACTTGTCTTGGATTTTTAAGTTCCACCAGAGATGGTAGGAGAATTTCTAGTACCTCATCTAATGTCTAGCAGACTCAAGAGCAACACCATTGTTGTCAGGCTACTCAGGCATGGCTGGGGGCCCTAATTCTCTCATGAAAATTGAACTTATGACTTTGTGTCCTAGGCCTTGTGCATGTGGGACACTTGGTGGGTTTTATAGGATAAATCACTTTGCGTCTGTATACAAGTTGTACACAAGTTTGTCCTCCTTTTTTTTTTTCAAACCATCTGGCATCTTTTCCCACACCAGTTAATCCCATTTGGAAGGGCACACGTTTATTCTAGAATTTCTTTTTTTTTCAGGAAAGTAATTTTCAGCATTTACTTAAAGTTAGATTAACTGTTCCCTTTCAGACAGTCATCCCACTACTATGCCATTCTGCTTAGATTTACAGCTGAATTAACCTCTGCATCTTTTATCTGTAGGTCCTCAAAGGTCATTTTAGCTGACTGTAACCTTCCACTTAAATTTTAAAATTCAACTAGCTCCAGTAAAATTCCAGTTTATGTACACTCAGCAACATTCCCTTTATAGCAGTCATGTTGTCTATTTCCAGGGGCACTTGGTATGAAGATCTGCAATTCTTTGGTCACTAGGAAAAGAAACACTTTCTCTGAAACGCCAAGACCTGGTAGCACTACAAATGCAAGAGAAAGGATACTCCCTGGGCAAGCATCAGTGTTGCTTCTTCTGGAAGAAGAAGAAAGATATCTGCCAATGCTTTGATAATTTGCCAATATATAAGGAGATTTTTGCACACAGAACCTCAAAATCTTTAAAAAGGATGATTGGGGAACATCTCTAAGTAGCCTCAGATGCCAAGGAGGGATCTCTCTCTCAAACAGAAAGAGATTCTTCCAAGTAGTCAAGTTTTTTTCAGTATGCCTATTTTAATTAAAAAAAAAAAATTGGAAATTTAAGATATAAATATGAATCTTAAGGTGGGGAGAACTAGCCTGAAACTTCTGCTGAGGGAATACTGCTAGTCAGAATACAGGCTGGGAAAAACCTTCTTAAAATTAGGAGGTATAACCCATGCTCTTAATTTAAAGCAGATGTAAAAAAGCCTGCCAAACACAAGATTGTTCAGACAGGAGGAAATGCATGTAAACACTTGAGGCAGAAGTAATTTCTAATTATGGCTTGAGCGGAGAACATATGCCTGTGGATAGATGGAGGGATACATACAGAGACATCTAGGGCCCAAAGAGAAGCCTAAAGAGAAGGCTTTTGGCTCAAGTTCTATGGGTCTGTGAGGGATAAAACTGTCATTTCCTGCTGCTCTTGCTTTTAGCGCTAGGGATCTTTTGAGCCAGTCCTCATTAATATAGTAAAACTTGAGGCTTAGAATGAAGGGCAGAAAATAGCTGGGTGGATATTTGTGCTTGTGTAGTACCCTCTGTGTTGTCATTAATATCTATCCTTAAGTTTTGAACTTGTAGTCAGTGCCTATGGTAAAACACAATTTGTCCAGATCGTTATCTGGGATGTGCAGTTATTTGTCCACTGAAGTCAATAAGAAAGCAACGTATCATCTTGGCCTTAATCCTGCCTGTGGCTGGAAGCCCTGGCCCTCAATGCTTCCCTCCCATGCTTTGCTGTAGCAGAAGAAAAAAGAATTAGAGAGATGGGATGTTTCTGTTCTAAATCAGAGACCATTTCTTCGGGTTTTTTTAAATTTGTTTATTTCTTTATGAATTGGTCAACACCTACCAAAGGTGGCTTCCAAATAAGACTCTAATGGATGGTCACTTAATATCAGGAGTAAAGGTTTAGCTTAAACTAGCCGAGAAGATCATTTGGGTTATGTATACGTTGCCAAGTAGGGCAGGCCAGTAGGAGTGGATCTGTAGAGAAAAACAATTGGTGCCGAGGACTGGATATTTTACAATATGTTCATTTCAGTGTGTTTTATTTCAGACTAGTTCTGGACTGATCTGTGAACTAAAAATCCATTAGAGGTTGGAGCACCTCTGGGGCATTTCAGGGACACACCTTCTGCTTTGGTGTTATCTGCAGGTAATCCAGTTTGTATGCTTCAAGACCTCCCTGCAGTGTGAAACATAGCATGGTATGTGGGAATGATCAGGAGTTTTGCTTCAAAATTGCCCTTCTAATCTCACCTAAAATGTAACGTAGACACACAGTTTGTTGTTCTGTCCTTGACAACACAGGTCATCAGTTGTACATCTTGCAATAAGTTCACAATTTGCATGTGGTCTTGTGAGTTCTTCTCTTGTTAAAAGTCTTACCTGATTAGAGCTAAGCTGGCTTGCAAAAGGATTATATCTGAGCTGAATTAAAAAGCATCTGGTGTATAGCATATATCTACTGCAGTGTTTACACTCCTCTGAGACTTGCCAGAGAACAGCTGTTTCTTATTTTTGTATAGTGAGAAGGAGACAGATCTGGCAGGAAAACTCAGACAGAAGTGGAGATGGCTTAGAATTTGCACGCCCTTCTTCATGCAAGGTGTTTGCCTCAAAGAACTCAAAACCGAACTCGAACAAGGTCCCTAAGGCAACTTGGACACAAATGCCAAAGTGATTTCAACAGCTGAAGATCTGGACAATAAATTCTTACCTGAGGAAGAAAATTAAGAAGACATGAGCCCTACTACTGAACTTTTAAGTCTTTTGAGCCATATACTTATATTTTTGGTGACCAAGGACACTCTGTTTTTCACAAAGTCGTAATGCCACAAATTAGAGGACAATAAGGGATTTGGAGTCATTAAAGCTAAATTCATCAGTATGCTTGTATGATGATAATACTTCCTGGTCTGAAACTACTCTTACCACCTATATCACATATGGTGAGAGCACTTTCCGGAGTGTAGTCAGAGGTGGCCCTGACAGCCGGTCTGAATTGTCATGTTGCACATTCCACGGTTTAAACAGTAATTTATTTTGCAATCTCTGCATCACTGATTCTGGAGTGTTTGTCCAGAATGTTTAATATTTGAAGAGGTCAATATTTAAAGAGATCTGTGACAGCAAACAAAACCTTCAGGTTGCTTGAAAGTTAATATGTCACGCACTCTGATGGTGATATAGAACTAGAACTGTCACTAGGCATGCTGTCAGTGCCTCTATTAAGACAAGAAATTATGGCGCCATAGAGTATGACCTGTGAGAGAGACTATTTAAAACTTCTGACGCAGTTTCTGAGTATCTTAGTAAAGTTCACCAGAGCTTAAAGAAATAACTCCATTTGTTAGTCCCATTCGAGACATGCAGGGCAACAAAACAGTGTGGATAGTACAAAACAGGGTATATAGGGTTTGCCAGCATGGGGAAATGAACGTCCCCTCTGCTCTGCCTCCTTCTCCAAGTCAGCATGGGAAAAAATAGGCATGTACACTGGAGGACTGTAGAATACACTACTGCTCTCAGTAATGCCTGTAAAAAGTTGCCACAAGATCTTCCGGCTGTATCCCTGTTTTGAAGCATCAGTCAGGTTTGGCACTGTTTAAGGCTCCCAAAGTAATGTTAGAGTGATCAGAGCAACAAATATGTGGGTTGTGCTGACTACAGGAGAATAGGAAGGCAGATAGCAATAAAAGCAGGTACTACAAGTGCAGAAATCAGTGCACATATATAATAGTATAAACAGAGAAGGAGGCAGTCAGTGGAACCCTTTTGCGTGCGGATGACTCAAGGTTAGCAGGTTTAGCCTTTGCTAACCATGCAGATTCTGGGCAGCTGCTCCTCCTAGCTCACTCCCTCCATCTGACAGGCCTTTCTGTAGAAAAGGTCTGCGGCAGCGATGCTGTCAACTACAACCTGCCCTCCCTTAGGATACGCGTTCTCCCTCCACAACACAGTTCTGAATGAAAGGAAGAATGCTGCCTTAAACAGTGGACAGATGAAAGACATCTGAGTAAACTCCACAATTATCAGAATCTCAAAGATATTTTTTTCTCCTATTAACTTTTAAAAACAAGGTTATCTGATGAGAGAGAGGACTTCTGATTTTATATCATACATTAAACACATGCATATAGTATTTTCATCTGCCTTTAGGTGGCCTCCCTCCTTCAAGCACAGAGAAAATTATCTCACTGAACTGGAAAAGAACCCCTTGAACCTAAAATTGCTGAAGACAAAGCACCAGGTTAAGCACCACGGTACAGCATATTTGTTAGGCAAACATCAAAGATCCTTACAGTTTTACTTTTTCTAATTTTTCAGGAGCTGTGACCATTCGTTTCCAAGTATTCCGAGCAGTTCTGACATTCTGGGGCAGGGGAAGGCTTTAACAAAATCCTGCTGCTTAACAAGGAAGCTCAGTGTTTCAAGCTGGAAGGGTAGTTCACTAAACTTCCTAAAAATCAAAGCTGATAGCATCTTTCCTCTTTTGCGAATAATTTTTGTGTCAAGGGAGGATGAAATATAGTTAAACACTTCTAAATACCACCTTTTAAAAATGGGGGGATCTGGTTTGGACCCTAACCTGAACCTTGCAAGTTAGATTCTCTATAGTCTCCATAAGACACAAATGGTTACTCGTAAGTAAGAGAAACAGAATGAGATTTATAAAATCTTCTGAATACTCGAGTCTCCACATTCTCTCTCTCTCTCTGTGTGTCTCTCTCTCTGTGCCTCTCTGTCTGTCTGTCTGTCTGTCTGTCTCTCTCTCTCTCGACCTAAAAAGTCTAAGCAAGCTGCCAGAAGTTTCACACCCAGTGCTGAACTGGCATAAAGTCGAAGGTTGCTAGTTGTGTTTGGATGCGAAAGCATTAGTACAGCTCTGCTAACTACTAGCCTTTTACATATTCTTTTGCCAAACTAGATATTTGGCAATTTTTGCCCCTTCTATAAGCTTTCATTGCTTGCCTCTCCAAGTATTATTTCTTTAGCACTAATCTCACTGGCTGGTAAGAAAGCATCTCATACTAAACCTTTCCTCTTCAATGGTAGCTGTTGATGAAGGTCCCCTCTTCTGTAACGGAAAGTCCATGCATCAAGTGATGCATGTCCTCGGATACATCTGCAATATCAGCTCAGTATAGTTTAAGCCTGCTCTTAAGAACAGATTTGCCCATTACCCACACTATAGCCCCAGAGTCCCCCACTAGAAGGTTGCCTTAGTCCAAGCTCCGCAGCTGTTCAGAGGGGGACAGCCTGTGCTTTCTTATAGCCCCAGAATATGTCCAAACTGTGCTCTCAGTGAATGCCCTCAGTGACTAACTGCAACAATTTGGAAAGTCACAGAGCTTCACAACCTGATATCTATCTACCCTCTTTATCTCACACCTTATATCTAGCCACATAGGGTACCACACTGCTACAGCGGAGGGTTAGACCCATAACTTGCAAGCATATTTTTGGAAAACAGGCTTTTATCTGCTGCCTATTCAAAACGTAATTACTAAATCATAAACTTCACTTTAAGCATAGAAACATTCTCGCTGAACTCAGTGGGACTGCTCATGTGATAAGAAGCACTGTGAGATAAGTCACCTGAGGATCTGAGCTTCCAAATCTGATTAAAGTCCCTTGCCATTCTAAACACACGTATGTGTATTGAAGCACCTGCCAAAACATTATGTGATTTTCTTTGAGTGCCACATTTTTTAAAAAGCTCCCTGCCATAGCATCTCTTACCATCTTTCTTTTTACAGTCTCACCTTTTTGTTGCCCTTTCCTCATGCTCTCTCTCATTTAATGCTCTGTTTTTCCCGTTGACGCTTTTCCCAGATTTGATATAATAGCACTTTAAACCAAGGCTCTGTTTTCTAGGACAGCCAAGAACTCTAATCTTGAAAAACTTTGCATAACATTGTGAATGTTCAAGCGGCGGACAGAAGCAACCAATATAATAGAGTAGATGCCTTCTCGCATCAAGGCAAAGATAACTAACGTACCAAGAAAATAACAGCAGCCTATAGGGAAGCATTTAATCTCTGTTGTCCTGTGCAAATCTCAGCAGCACAGTAAAAGGAACCCATACTACAATTAATGATTTACATATTTATAACCCAATCCTCTTGACCTTTGTTAGCCAAAACACCTGAGTAAACCAGTCTGTATGCTTAAATTCCTTGTAACACCTGGGAATGTGACGTATGCTTTAAAAAAATTGGGCAGGGAGGTAATTGTTTTGTTTTTTAAGCTAACACAAAAGGAAGAAAATAGAAATAATAAGACTGAATTTAGCAAGCGGTAAATGGTACAATCAGCCCATAAAAAGCTATTTTGTTTGTGCAGTTGGCACGCTTCAGTTTTGCAATAAGAAGTTGTTTGTTCATTCTCATCCATGCAACCATCTCTTGTTTTCCTCATTTCGTTTCCCAGCAAAGAGCTGACTAGGTGAAAAAGGTTGATCAGTAATTTTGAGGATTATAGCTAAATCACTGCGCTGATTGCAAGTTAATGGTCATAAAAACTTCATATTACCTTTGCAGCAATTCTTTAGACAGAACACAATATTTTGACTATTTCCAGTTCTTAGAATAGCAAGCACATACTAAAGGATTGTTCAAAAAATATAAGTACACTTTCTGATGACTACCTCTTTCAGCTTCATCCATTCACTGAAATGAATGAAATCTAAAAGCCAGGGTTAATCTACTGGGCAACTCCTAGCATCCTTGAATAAGGGCAGGATTTCTTTTCTGAGTAGGTCTCACTGAAGCTCCTTCAGCCTGCAGCTAGCGTTTGGTCTTGAACTAAGACAGTCAGTGATGCTTGTACATTTTATAGTTACATGTGGCAGAATGATTATTTAGAAGCATACTTATGTCAGACTAGCAAGGGAAGGTCATAGGAACATGGGAAAAAGCAAAGTTGTTAGGAGGAAGAAAACACCTCTGGCTCTCAGGAACTAAATTCTCTAACAGACCCGATGAAGAAATTTCAGCCTACTCTTAGCATACTGTTTTAGAGACTAAAAGTAAACCAGGATCCATAAGCACTGTAGATTCCTTTAGCTCTACTTAAAATCTCTAGAAGTTGCCATATCAAAGCTTTTAACTGAGTAAACCAATCTATGCTTTTGTATTTGAGTCAAATACACCTGATAATGCACACCCTGCTGATAAAACCAAAGTGTATAATAAAGTGTTTAATCAGCATAAATGCATGCTTTATGTGCTAGAGCACAGTGTTTGCTTGGAAACAAATTGGAGAATTTCAACAGGGAAAAATGACTGTTGACCAGATCACTAGCAATTTGGAAGGCTGTTTTTGTGTGGATGGATGTGTTAGGTACAAATGAAGTGCTGGAAGGCAATGCCAGTCTGATGATATTGCATTCATATGATATGCAGAGGAGGTCTGAAAAATTAATTGCTAGAGAGGTTTTGGATGGCTATAGAGGACTGATTGTTATTCTACCCTGAAAAGTCTAAGATATAAAACTCTTGACTTGGGAGCTTGTTCGGTAATTACTAGGAGAAAAAAGGATATCCTCATGAGTTCCTAGGAAGGATGCAATGTTAATAAATCCCCCATAAAAGCTTTATTTTCATTATGATAACTTGTTATTTGAAGACAAATAGCAATTATTAAAAAAAAACTGTAACCTGAATTTTAAGTAACCTAACAAAAATTATTTTTCCTCTTCATAAATCAATTTTTACTTCTCTCGGTTGCTGAGTCACTATTTTTTTTTTGTTCATCATGCTCAGGATCCACACCATAAAGAGGATCTAAACTTCTGAAGTGAAACTAATTTAAAAACAAAATTGGAGCTTCTCTATATGCAACAAAAAGTATAAATAAAATACAAAGAGGAAACCTAATGTTCTTCACTTACAGATTACTTAAAGAAAAGTGAATGACATAAATCTCATATCAGGGACAGCTGACTCCATTGCATTTAACTTGGCTGATACACTTAATCCATTATATAAATAGACATCCATGATGAGGGTGCTATCAGAAGAATACTATTAGAAAGACAATAAAACTAGTTCTCTAACTGATTGTAGTGTCTCAATACACATTTATAGTTCAACTTTCTGTTAAAATCAGAAGAGAAGAAAGGAAAAAAATCCTCTTCTATTTTATATATGTGTTACTTATATATTTCCATAAGTGGAAAGTAAGCAGTCTAATCTGAAACACTTGCAAAGACCTTTTCTATGACCTTAATTGACTGGCAGAAGCACAGCTATAGTACAGGTGACCCTTTGTTTGTCAAGCAGATAAAATCCAAGTTTGAGTTAAGGCTCTTAACTAACCTGAGTTTCAGTGCTGTCCTCCAATCTGCCTCTGCATTGCTGTAACTACTACTTTGTTACTGCAGTGAATGCCTGAAGTCATTACTTCTCAGTTACCTGCTGCCTATTTAGGAAGAAAACGTGGCCTAAGGGTGTTAAAGGGAATTTTGCCACTGATTTTGTTTACAGCCTAGATTTCACCCACAGCTTGCTGAATCATTATTTTCTTTTCACTGAGTTTTCCAAAATACAGGATATTAGATAGCCTTCATATTCCATTTTCAGCACCACTGCTTTTCCTGAATTGAACATCTCTATTGATTTGCCTGAATGAGCCTTAAAAAGGAGGTAAACAGTATTTTTAAGTTTTGAAAAAACTTTGCTACGTATGGAACAGTAAGTGCAAAATATATGTTGAGAGGACAGAAGAGCATCATTTCAGGAAAGAGAGCAGCTAAAACTCAGAGGCCCTACACTACATACATTGGAAGGGTAGCTGAATGATCTAGCCAAGCTGTTGGGAAATCTCAGGAAAGTAAATGTTAACCTTATATATTCAACTATATCTTCCTTTGGAATGCCTAGGAACATTCCTTTGAATGTCTAGGAACCAAGTGAACTTCCTCTTTTTTCATTAAAGTAAATATGCATCCTGTTTTCTATCTGTATTAATGATTTCTGTTGTACAAAAATATATTGGTTTTTTCTCTTTTTTTTGGGGGGGGGGAGGATTGGGGGGGGAGATGATACTTTCTTAACATTGAAAGTACACATAATAGTGTGTTTAGCATGAATTCAGAGAGACCTTCTTTAGGAACAACAGTGTATAACATCACCGCTCACAACTTAATGTTACAACAAACAAGCAAAGGACCCACCTTTGTCCAAACTCACAGTTTCTGATTACATCTATTTCCCAAGAGCCTTGTATCTTTTATTACTATTTCCACTTTGCAAGGCAAGTGCAAGTCTGCTCCTTTTTGCATTCCCTTTGCTGAGGTGCAAATGATTTAGCAATTACAACCATACAATGTGTTCCATTATATAACTGCATATGTTTCCTATCTTAAACAGTGTGGCAAATGACTAATTGCATAAATGCACAACTTAAAAGCATACTGATATGGAAAAAATATATAGGAGTCCTTTATCTTCATGACTTCCCTACCCTCAGGCTGAGCTCATATTCAGTGATGTAATTTTTGCCTGCAGTGATACCTTACCCGGTCAACTAGTTCTTTTCTTTTACTCTCTAAGAAATTCGCTGAGTTGTAAAAGTTTGTAAAATCCTGCAGTAGAAATAATCGAGGACAGGATTTGATGCCCCAAGCTAGGTGACCTATAGGCAGGAGTACAGACGATTAGGCAGCTGCATTAGCAATACTAAGTATTGATCCGCAGTAAACTTTGGATATCTCCGAAATCAAGTATGTGATCCTTTTGGACTCAGAAGAACTGAACTCATAGGAAAATAACTCATTATTTCTAGAGAGCAAAACTGAATATGTTTATTTTTTCTACTTGTATTCCTCTAGATTCTTGGATAGATTAGTCAGGACAGAAGAGAGTTTCTTCTACTCTCTGTGTAACATGGCTGAAATAGAAAAGTGTTGTTGAAGGCAGCCATGCTGTATTCCTCTTCTCCTCAATTTAAGGCTAATATTCTGAACAGATGAAGACAAAGAAGATGAAGATCCTTTATTTGACACACACAAAGCTAAGATTAACCAACAGCAAGTGATAATCTTCAGAGGAGTTATGTATAGGTTTTAAAAAAGAAAAGGATGTCTAGACAGGGAAAAAAATCCAATTATTCTGGAAAGGTTCTCTCTCCCATTTGTAAACTTGCTGTATTGAAAAGTATTACTCAGAGCCTCAACTTTATTTTTCTCACTTGTCCATGCCCAAAGTTGCTACGGGAATACAAACAGATGACATGCTCACTATTCTAGTAAGAAAGGAGAGTATTTTTCTTTTCTCATGTTCTACAACTTTTTGCAACCTCTGCAATATTAAAAATGTACAGATGTAACACAAATGTAAAGAACATATTGTGTATCAGTAAATGAAAGAAGCTGCCTATTCTCTTCATCACCAGAACTACCCATATCAGCATCCAGACTTTCAGGCTGTGATAATGATGCTTTCTATCATTTTTGCAAATGCATCTCTACAGTCTAAATGGCAAAGTCCTCACTAGTTTGTAACAACGACAACATAGAGACGTAAAGCAGGAATAGGTAGAGGGCTGAATTTCCTCTTGCGCTCTCTTCTTCCTCTTGCTGTGCCTCATGTGGCAGAACTTTTCCGTTGTTGAACAGAGATTACTAGAAATAAATTCTTCTGAAGTAGACAGGGTTTTGTTCAGTTTTGACACTAGGCTTCCAGCCCAGTCTTGAGCAATCTGCACTGAGAAAGCTCTGTGCTTCTGTGGTATACTTCTTTTTTTGGAGACTTCTTGCCTGAGCCGGTTTGTAGTAAAGAGATCCATTTTCTGAAAGAACATGTTCCAGTCGACAATCTATATTATCAGTCTCATACTAGCATAGTCTCTGACAGTTCCATCAGATTAGGCTCTAGCTTTAGATCCATAGTAGATCATTCTTAGATTGGGCACATATATGTTTATTTCTTGATGTGTACTAGTTTTACAACAAATCGGAGATACTGTTTTCTCGTACTGCTTTCCTGCTAATCTTTCCTCTCTTTTTACAAAAATGGGTGAAAAAAATGGTGCGTCTATATAAACTCGCTGCAGAAGTCCTTTTCATCATATTTTGCCTTGTCTCTTTTCTTCCTCAAAAAGGAGGACATATGACTCTATGGCTTATCTTCTGGCACGGTCAGGATTTAATCATATGAAATCCAAGATTGCTCTGTGCTCTAAACTAGTCAGCATGTTGCTAATCATTTTGTAGACATGCAAGAGTCCAAATACTGTTGTGGGTTTCCCTGTTGCTTTTCCACTTTCTCTGCCCTTTTCACTTACGAGAAGACTGTGTCTATAATGTCTTTGTACATGTCTACAAACTGAGGCGCTTATTAGGATTAACATTTTTGACATACTGACACCACTCTAACATGTTTGTGAAGCATCTGGTGTAAATATCGTAAGTGCATTCTTCTCCTACTTTCTTAGTGACAATGGTAGACAATCCCTCCTGTCTATTAGTTAGAAGTTGTCATCACCTAGCACGCAAGTTCTGAGTATTTCTAACTAGTTCTCACCTGCTACAAATTTTTGTTGCACGCTTTGGTGAATTGTATGAATATTGTATAAGTGTGACTGTCACTACAATACACTCTTTATAGACCCTTCACTTCATTTGCAGTTAAAAAGAGAAGGACTACTAACAGGTCTTGTGTTTCTTCCTCTAACTGTATGACATAAGTCCCAAAATGCAAATTCATGCGTTTGTATCCCATTTTGCAGAACGGCTAGGCTATGAACTCCTGGGCGGTAGCTTTCTTGTTCTTAGTTTCAGTCCCACCTAAGCTGCTTGCTTTTCCTCTTAATCTTGTTTTTCCCCACTGTTATTCCACCTGAAGCTACACATTCCGTTCTCTCTTCTTGACACTGCTGCATGTATTTTTCCCAGCTCTATGTAATGGCTAATATTTGTCTAGATTTAATCCATTATAATTTGCCATATTCATGAGGCTTAGACTCCTATTTTTAAACATCTTGATAATTTATTGTTTTTCCAGAGGTTTATATTTTCTTAAAGAATCCCTGAATGTACCAGCCAAATATCTTAAAAGCAACAAAGCATACAAAATAAATGAGGAAAGTCATAAAACAAAATGCTAGAAGATTCACAGCATAGCTGATTATTTGGTTTCACGGTATACTAAAAACCCCGTTGCTGTGTTTAAACTTGGAAGCTCCCTTTTCGCTTAGAATGCCTAGGACACTAATGCTTACTTAGAATCGCTTTTCAATTCAATATCCACTCCTCTTTTACCCAAAATGAAGACAGATGTTTTTTGAATCAACAGACTACACTTGGGTAGCCAGAAAGTATACCAGATGGGTATCCTTATCACTTACATGAAATTCTGTGTTGCTTCCATCAGGAAACATAACAGTAGCGTATTTATTAGAAAGCCAGTCATGTTGAAGGCTTTTTTTGTTACTGCTCCCTATAAGCAATTACTACAACATGACAGAAGGTAACAGACCAGCATCTTCATTTTTTAGTACTTCACTACAAGCTGAGTATGAATAGCTGGGATGAATATCTATGAACGGTGAAGAAGTGCTTAGGTATGTAACAGAAAGGAAAAAACATATATACAATTATTTTTGTGTAAAGATGTTATTGGTCTTTTAAAACCTGCCTATTACTTATGTAGCCACAATATTGCTTAAACGATTTACTCAAAACAATTTTTGTGCAGAGAATGACATCTTTTATTAGACTAACTATATATAGTTGGAAAGAGTAGGCTAGTTTTTGAGAGTTTTATACCATGTCCTAAGTACTTTTTAAAATCCCAGCAGATAAAACTGCATGTATTAAAGAATATGTCTCTCTTCCCTCAGGTAAGCATAATGGCATTACCAAAATTAGGCCCTGTCAAGGGGAAAAAACAGAACAAAACAAACCAAAACAAAATGCAAGCCATTGAGAATGGCATTATGGAAAGCATACCTAAGCTTTAGATTCCTTACATGAAATCTGGCTAGTGCATCCTTTGCTATTCCTATCTAGTTCAGTGCAGCTAAGCTTTCATTCTCTGTCGCCTTCTGAGTTTGTTCAGCCCTCCCTCAGGTCTCTCCCCTTCATGTAATCAGTTAAAAGTCCCAACTCAGTCAGAATGGGGGCTTGAACCTGCCTTTCTCACATCCCAAGCCTTCCAGTCCTGAAGAAACTGAATCAGTGGGAACGGTCCTCACTACCTCATCCAAGCACTACATGCTGTGAAAAAGATGCCTATCCCCTGGAGAGGACGGGGAGTTGTGAATGTGATTCAGAGATAAATTCTTTTCTGTTACCTAGAGGAAGCCATGTTTGTCCCGGATGTTAGAGCACTCTCTTTTCTACATTTCTTATTGAACAGCTTATGCAGCTCTCTGCTTAGGATGCTGGTGTTTGTGAATCTCGCTCTTGGAGATTCCTATATGCTATACAGGGAGTCCTGGTACCTAAAGAGGCATCTTTCACTAGCAACTAGAAGCCTAACCAGTGTGTAAGTCACAGGCATTACTCACTGTCATTGTAGATTTCTTAGCCCTGTGTCTATAGCTGTAATTTCTGAGATCTGTGCCCGCGCTTTGTCTGACCAAGACTGTCAGTGTTTTTTACGTTTGCAATATCCATTTATCACTCGATTAGAAGAGTCAATTGGAGGCTGAGGAAAGCTTAAGCACAGGATATACCTTCAGCAAAAAGTGAGCATTGCAAAGTTTTTAAACAACAGCTCCCTCTTGTGTATTAAAGAAACAACAGAAAGCAGCTAAACAGAAGGCATCTTGTCTGCATAGGTCTGAACATGTGACCATGCAAATTTAGCAGAACTTGGGAAAAAATTAGAGCGTTGAACCATGCAATTTGGTTAGTGGAGACAACACAAAACGGAGCTCCTGGTGGTGGGTTGCTGAGCTCACAACTTAGCTCTGCTCCGGGCATATCTAGACATTTGTACTGGCAGGGTGGAAGCATATTGATGTAATGTAAAAATGTTTTGCAACATTTCCAGTCATGTGTATTTCACTTATTTGTCTTAAAAGGAAAAGAATATGGAAAGATACCATTCTTAAACAAAATATTCTAGCTCATTTGAACTTTTTACTTACATTTTAAAAAGAAATGTTGAAAATAAAAATACTACGTTTTCATGAATATAGACGCACAAACTCTTGTTGCCAATAACAAAGACTTGCGATTCTGCAACAGTGCACATGGTATGTTTGAGCAGGTAATAAAGATCACAATTTTCCCATTAATGTCTTTGCTTCTGATTCCTTAATGGCCTATTCCCTGTACTGCCGGAGCTCTGTACCTCTTCCTCTGTGAGGCTGTATGTGTGGAAATACAGTAAGTGATTAATTTTGTGTTTAGCAAATTTGCTTTTTATTGAAAACGTTTATTTAAATTTTGTTTTGTTTCCTCGGGGTGTTTTGTTTGGGTGTGTTTTGGTTTTTTGTTCAACTGTTAAGAGCATAGACAGTAGTGCACTGACTTTTTAGACATAAACAAACTCATTTATCGTTCACTGCAGTTTTGAAAACATGAGAACAGAGGTTAAAAAATGCACTGAACCGTAAAAGAAAGGATAAACTCAAGTGGTTTTAAGGTCTGGTGATTTTTTCCTCCACAGCATGACTTAGCAGAAATCACACAGAGCTGAAACTGTGTGAATAGTAACTATACTTGACTGCCCTTTGAGTGTTTTACGGATGCCAAAGTTGTTCAGGGCCAGCTCTTCAAGTATGAAGGACAGTGAAAATGAAGATGACTTTGTATTACCATCTGAACTGCTTATTTCAGTCATCTTCATCTAACAAAAACTGACCAGTGTGCTAGCAAGTAAATAAGAATTGAAATTAGTTAGACATCAGCCAAAGCCCAAAGTAAAGATTTTCAATGCTGAGATACTTCAAATGGTTAATGGTTAACCTATATCATGTTAGGTTGAGGCTGAGCAGAGCAGCAAGATATGTTTTACTTTAGCAAAACATACTAACGTATATGGAATGTACTTCAAGTGAGAGTTAAGGGATGATAGTGAAGTGGATTTTTAACTGTAATATGCATCTAGCTTTCTACATGTTCTATACATCCAGACTAAAGACTCTTATGAAAACATCTATCAAAATCTTCAGTAGGGAGGGTTGCCTGTTGAAGGACTGTAAAGGTGAAAACAGTTTTTCTGTTTTACTACTCAAACAAAAGGAAATGTTATTTCAGTGAAAAGGTCTCATTTTTATCTGCCTGTAATTATATCCGTAATGACAGCATCTAATAATGGCAAAAGATTGTCTCTGCCAACCACCTCAGGAGACAAGATTTGAAATTTGAATTTTGCCTCACCTACTATGCAGAGAAAAAGAAATACACACACCTGATTCTCCTCTACTTTGCAGTTGTCTTCAGTCTTTTCACTCCGGCTTCCAGGTGCGCTCATGAACAAATGGATTGCTTGTACGACCATGGTTCATTAGCATTCCTGGGGAAAGCACATTTTAATTAATGCCTGTGCAAGAAATGCTTGCTGTTTGACGAAATTATTCACAGACAGAAAGTGACACCATACATTTAAAAATTGAAGCCCAACCAATCTAACAGCAAAAGCAAATCTTTTTTTCCTAGTCTTTGAGAACTGTGTTCTAACTGTCCACAGAAAGTAAAAAAAAAAAGAAAATCTAGCTATGTACATATGCTTAATGTAGGTTGAAATTGAGAATTCCTCCTGCAAGTATTCTGTCATAAGAGAGAAAAAGAGAGAAAAACATTCTGCCAAGGAAGAACTAGGCTGAAAAACATATGAAACTCAGTCCCACCCTAATTAGACAGACTGTTCAGCAGGAAACAAAAATTATTCATATGACTTTCTCTAAAAGACATGTATTGATCTTATTTTCTCTAAAAGACATGTATTTCATCTTAACATTCTAATAGTCTTTGCACAGTAAGTTGAATCATATTAGTGGTATGTAAAATTTTATTATTTCCCAAACAGAATGGTTACACGTAGAGGTAGAGCAATGGACCTCAGGAAGAATCTGATAACAGTAACAGTAGCACTAGTAATCTAGAGAAGAGAGTGTTCTTTCTGATTAATTTTTATTATTCCTTGTAAGTCTTATCAATGATTAACTGACCAACTCAAGGAAAATGATAATGAAATCAGCAAGTACAAAGGCATATATAGTGTTCTTTAAAGGGGGAAAGGTCAGATCCTAGGCATTGCAAATGAACGAATATATTGATCTATCTGTCACCTAGTGATTCAAGATCACTGTGATGGGAGCATTTAGGAGACTGACAAACCAAGCCAGTCTCAAACTTTAAAACAGCTCTTTACTGGATTGATGTTCATAAACAATACACACTGCTAACAGTTAGTTCTTAATCACTGTCATTCATTATCACCACACACCCAAAACAATTAGTCCTTAAAAAACTCATCCTAAATAAACTGTGAGCATACAATACAGTGGAGCCGGATGCTGTGTATTTAGCATTGACGGCTATGCTCCTTGGTGGTCCTTAGTCACCAGGGCCAAGGTGATCAGGCTTGAGAGCTCCTTGCGAGGGAAGCCAGAGCCGAAGTAGGTTGCGTTCTTTCCTCCCCGTCCTCCTTCACTCACAGTTGAGGAGTTATGCTCCTCTGCCCCTCCCCGAAAGAAAGGAAATAATCTCTTCCGCTCTTGACAACTTACTTTCGGGATCAAGACATGTTCTGGCTTTGCTTATTCTGCAGGATTATTCTGGCCCCAAAAGATATTCTTCTTGCCTGCTCCCTTGCTCTGCGGGATTATTTTTGTTTTACCACATATCTTTCCCACCTGCTTTGGTGCTCGGTTCTTTGATGACAAGCATCCAAGTATCGTTTCTTAGATCAGCTTGATTTTGTCTCGGTTTAGCAAGGCTTTAAGAAAACAGCCTGAAAGGGCAATTTGGTCAGCCTCACTTCAGTTGCTCAGAAAAATCACGGAGCCAGGTTTCCTGGAACATATTTCTGGCCATATGAAGGAGAAGAAAATGATTGGGAACAGTCAGCATGGGCATACAGGTTCTAGCAAACCTGTAGTCATCAATTTAAGTAAGATGGCTGAAAACTGCTAGTATTCTCACCTATTCACCTTGCCTCGGTGACAGACGTGACCACTTCCTATGGTAGAGATCTCCTACGGCAGCCAACACTTAAATGTAAACTGAAATAAAAGCAATGTGTCTAAACGAAAACAGCAAAGAGCAGAGGGCTAATCTTTAGGCAGATCATGTCTGCCGCAGATGTGGGGTGGATACTTAGTAAGATAACAGCACCTGCCACCTCCTTTTAATCCATACCTGCACATCTGTCAAAGCCTTCAACACTTGAATATTGTGTGCCGCTCTCCCATGAAATCCACAGCCCTCAAACAGATGTCCTGGCTCCTCATACAGCTTTGAGTCGGGAATTCACAGACTCCACAAGCTAAGCGGGGAGTCACCAAGCTCAGGCTAGAGGGTTGCAGAGCGGCATCTCAGCTGTGATGTCTCTTGTGGCATTAGGCACTTAATCTAGATTAGCCCCTTTTTTTTTCCGGAGCAAAACAGGGATGTAGGCCCCACTCCATTTCAGGTTCATTCCCTCCCTTGTGGGATTGGAAATCGGTTTTCCTATTTCCTGGCTCTGCTTGATTCACCACAGGAACTGAAAATGAGAATACCGATGGGGGTCTTCTCTGATGTCTTCTTCTGAAGCTGTTTTACTTTGTAAAAATAACTGAGTATTTCCTGGAGCAGCATTTAAAGCTGATATTCCCGCAGCCAGCGTGAGTGTTTTAGTCAGGAGAATTTCATGTTGGTCTTGCATTTTGTCTCTCTGGGGCAAAGAGTGTTTAAATGATGTATAAAGTGGAACACCTCCAACTCTGAGACTCACCCTTGCGTATCCAAGAGGTGGCAGATACACAGAGAGAGCACGTGAGATGCTCGCACTTGCATCTGGAGACCGGAGTCCGCTATTTCAGCTCTAAATCATGCCTCATGGGAACCTGAAACCGAACCTCCTACTTTCCCCGAGCCAAAAGTCTTGCTGCGATGGGCGTCCTGGGTTGTGCCCCGTGGGGCAGGCCTGACAGAGAGGGGAACTCTCTGGAGACTTGCGTGAGCGTTCGGCCAAGTCCGCGTCAACCCTCCGTGTAGCCGAGCAGCTCGGCAGCGCCTGGCTGAGGGTGTTCGTGCTGTGCAGAGTCCACCTTGCTGGGTTTTTGGTTTAGGTTGGGTTGGGCTTTTTTTTAACATCGATTTTGATACAAAGCGATTTAACGTTAGGACGTTTTAACCTTCCCAGTTTGGGAGTCGCAGCGGAGAAAGACCTAAGCGAAGCAGGTTATCCGGGACCGGAGAGGCCCACCCGCGGGGCGTGAAGAAGCGCTTTTATACCTAGCAGGGGCTCAGGGGCAGGCACAGGGCACTGCGCTGGGACAGGAAAGCGCGGCCGCCACCGCCTCCCCTTCCTGCCTCTCCGCACCGACCGGCTCCCGCTGCCCGGGCGCCGGTTGCCCGCGGGGCCGCGCCCAGGCCCTCGCGGCGCCGCCGGGCCGCCACGCTCCCTGGCGACCGTTGCCAGGCAGCGAACGCGCGCGGCGCGGGGGCCGGGGCTGGGAGGGCGGCGCGAACCCCGCCCGGCGGCCGGCGAGGCCCCGCCCCTTCCACGCGGAACACCACGTCTACAAAAGCATGGGGGCTCACCCGGAAGCGCTTCCGGGAGGGCGGGCGGCGCGCGGCCTTCTGGGTGCTTCCGGGTGCGCGGCGCCCTCCCCCCGCTTTCCGCCCGTCCGCCACGCCGCTGCCGCCGCCGCCTTCCCCCGCCGCCTTCCCCCGCCTTCCCCCGCGCCCGCCGGGCCCTGACGCGGGGCCGCCCTCCGCCGCGGCTCGGCCGCCGCCGCCCGCCCGCCCGCCCGCGCTGGGAGATGCCGTTACGGGGCCGCGGGGCCGCGGGGCCCTGGGGGCGGCTGGCGCTGCCGCTGCTGCTGGCCGCCTGCGCCGCCCGCGCCTCCGAGATCACCTTCGAGCTGCCCGACAACGCCAAGCAGTGCTTCTACGAGGAGATCGCCCAGGGCACCAAGTGCACCCTCGAGTTCCAGGTACCGCGGCCCGCCGGGCCCCGGCGCCGGCCCGGGCCTGGCGGCGGCGGGCAGCGGCCTCGGGCCGGGCCCTCTCGCCGGGGGGCGCTCCCGGCTCTGGGCCGTTCTTCGTTTCGTTTTCCTCCGGTGCTCTGAGCGCCTCCGTGCAGGAGCGGTGGTTGGAGTTGCTGCTTAGTAGCCCGCTCAACTGAGGAGACCTTACAGACGAGCGAGTATTTTGGGAAAGGCACGAGTTTAGTCCGGAACGAGGCAAAGTGTATAAAGCTGGCTGTGAAATCTAGTGATATCTCTACCTCAATCATAGTGACTGGTACAGTGCCCCATCTGTAAAATAGCTAAAGTACTTAAAAATACCGCTGCCAAATAGGTGCGGTGAAAGTGATTTAATTGTGGCTTGTGAAGCATTTGCATGATGAGCACCGTGCAGCGTAAGGAACTGATACCTCTCAAGTCAGAGCACGGTTTGGAGGGGCCACACAGCAAACAGTGACAAAGTGATTGAACGGGTTGTTAATTACTAGCTAGGTGTCCCAGGCTCGGGACAGGAGTCGCTCCCTGTGGGAGCGAGCTCCTCGGGGATAGGAGTCTTACAGAAAATAAAATACGCAAGCAACTAAAATACACTTGAAAGCTATGGCTAATGTGTGTGTTAAATGAGGTTTCACAGCTACTCTTGATTCTCCTGGTCTCTAATGTTTTGAAGCTGCAGCCATAGTGATAGTGGTGTGCAGCTTTCTGATGTTTAAAAAGCAAACAGTAGCCCAGGTAGTTTGGATGCCTCTGGAGTTTATCAGCGGGCTTCAAGTCTGTCACTTCAGCTGGTGAAGTCCTTAACAGCAAGTAGTGCAGTAGCAGCACTAGAGAAGTCGTCCTTGTTAATGGAAATCATGCTTATCTTTGAGGGCTCTTGAGGGGCTGCATGCTTTAATGGACTGTCTCTTTTCTTTCAAGTCCCATATTTATTTCTTTCCTAGCTCCTGTCCCACCTTTAGTGTTTTCAGGAACAATTCAGTTCCCACCAATATTAGCCCTTGTACTCTGTCCTACACGTTTCAGCTCTTTGTTAGGATTTTTTTCTGCTCCTCTGTTTCTCAGATCCCTGCCTGTTCCTTGCTGTTTTTTCATGAAGTCTCTTCTGTGCAGTATTTTTTTCCCTGTTGTGAACTGGATGTCATTGGAGATTGCAGGACAGACGCCTGCTATTCTTACTTTCATTGGTGGTCTTAACCCGGATCAAAACAGCAAGGGTACTGTTAAAAAGAAAATCTACTTTGTCCTGCTACTAGTAGATTGAGATGCAGTGTCCTTAGGTGCTATGTCAGAAAGAAGAGCAGAGGGGAGGCTCAAGCAAGCTCAGTGGGAAGGAATGCTAGGGGAACTTCCAAGCAAGTCTTTCCCATGTGTATGTAAGCTGACCCTTTTAGGGTCTGTGATATATGTGAATGAATTTCATATAAGTGGTCAAGAGCCTGTCCCTGTCAAATTTAAGATTAAACCTCAAAGATGAGCTATTATTTTGTTACTGAAAATTTTATTCCTGTGTTCTTCTTTGCAACCAGATAATCATTTCTGTATGAAATACTCAAAAAGAAAAACCCAACTAGATGCAGACATCCAGGGTAGGAAACCCAAATATGATAAAGTCTGAAAGGATGAGGCGGTAGGAGTCTGAAAATAGTCTTGTAATGGGTTGTTCAGAGGAGCTGTAATAAGCAGTGTTTCTACCTGATGATAACGGATTGGAGAAGCAGTTATTTAAATGCATTTGCCCTTTGTGTCTTGTCATCACATTTTTGGAAAAAATATGAAGATATCACTTGTCAACTGGACACTTAAAATTTGATACCTAGATAGACAGATGGAGGTTTAAATCATATTATGCCAAGCGCTTATCAGAAGTCTGTTTTTTGGTTCTTGGCACCTCTGAATAAATCTTTGTAGCATTACATATTCAAATAGATACTCAGTTATTTCAAGTGAAGGTAAAACTCCTGTATTTTAGAAGGCTTCTCCACACACGTGAAGGGCCATGCCTTTGGATGCATGTCCTTTCCTCCTTCAGGATGCTTTATCTGGAAGGCAAGAAGTTGGGAGCAAGGATTAAACTTAAAACTGCTAGCCTGAGGGTCATGAAAATAAGAAATTTTGAACTGCTAGTTGGCCTTGCCTTGGAGATAGGATTGCTAGTCTGATTCTGTAGAGCAATGTGCTGTAGACCAGCACTAATCAAAGCCTGAAAATAGTTGAAGCAATCTCAAATCGCTTGTAGACATTATCTGAATGTGCTGCTGTTGGAAACGGTCGTTAACTGTGCATAGGTGAGGCAGCAGATCCTCTAGAACGTCACTCTGTTGACGTACGCGTATGAAAATGAGCCAGGCTGTAATACCTGTTCTACTGGACATAAGCCATTCCTGCAGCATAAAGCAGCTTGACCTAATAGGCTAATTATGCAGTGCCCATTAGGTCGTACAGAAAGGGTTTGTTTTATTGCATTTAAGTGATCTCGTTTACTGAATCAATTCCAGCCCCTGGATGGGCTTGTGAATATAGGAAATGATTGATTCATTACGGTTAAGTCTTTGCCCCGGCAAGTTTCATCTGCTGTAGCCTCTAGTGTAGTACCGGTATCTAAACCAAAGTACCTAAAATCGCTCTTGCAAACTGTTTGAAAAAGTAGCTGACACTAAATGTACTGAAGTAAAGAAAAAGTGTTCGGAGCTATGCGTGACCCGTAAGAACGATTTTTGCAAACTTACATTGAAAGGTTTTCAAATTAATGCATTATGTTTTAAAACATATTTGTCAGACCAAGAAACCTTGAAATACCACTTGACTAGTCTTACTTGTGAGAATAAATGTATGTTCTGTTAAAAAGACAACTTCTTGGGGTTTTTTTTTCCAGGTGATCACTGGAGGTCATTATGATGTTGACTGTCGGTTGGAAGATCCTGATGGCATTGTATTGTACAAAGAGATGAAGAAGCAATATGATAGTTTCACGTTTACTGCATCCAGAAACGGAACGTACAAATTCTGCTTCAGCAATGAGTTCTCTACTTTCACACACAAAACTGTGTACTTCGATTTCCAGGTTGGAGAAGATCCTCCATTGTTTCCTAGTGAGAACAGAGTAACTGCGCTTACCCAGGTAAAATGCTGTTGTTCGACTGCAACTGTTAGATGGAGTGAATGTTTTTCCAATTCAACTGCACTAGATATCTATATCGTTTTTAAAAATTAATGGGTTGGAGCGTCTTTAAAATAACCTGAGTTACTGAAAATGAGCCTTTTCCTTAAGGTAGGATTTATAGAACACAGAGCAGAGATGAGAAGGAGTTGCCAAATGTTTAAGAGAAAATGAGGATTAGTAACTTAAAGTGTAGGCCAGTGTGTGTGTTTGTATTTTTTTATTTTTATTTTTAAGAAAACTGCCTTTTAATGCTATGGTTCTATGTCTGTGGAAGTGTGGATTTCATGAAGTGTAAAATATCAGTGGATCGGGGTTTTAAAAATTTCTGAACTTTAGAGGAAATGGAAAAAATTCTAGCCAAGTAAAACCCAAATGAACAAAAGCAGTCATACTTAGCTGGTTTCTAGCTACTTGTTCTTTATAAGACCCTTTGAATGTCAAAGCATTATTCTTAGTCCAGACTTATTCTCCTAACGTTCCCCTCTTTCTTCAGGATTTTGGTTTTGCGTTACCTCTGGCCAAACTAAATCCGTCAAAATTTCCCCTTGGAACCCTTGTCCCATGAATTTTTATTCATGTTCTTTACGTTATAACTGTCACCAAACATAATTTTAAACAACCATTTAAAAAATGCTGGGTGTGGCCACTGTTTTACTAATCTGAATTTAAAGGTATAAATGCTGCTTCGCCAATATCCATCAACTTTCACTCACCTGAATTTACTCCATGTAAGTCTGCAGTAGCTAAGATTTGTAATGACTAGGTGACCTGCTGTGAATTCAGTTACAGTTCTCTTTCTTCTTGTCACCTTTCTTCTCTGCTTATTGTCTTTTGATTACTGATACCTTACCTTTCTGTGTTATTGTCCTTTCTTTGGTCTTCATTCTGTGTTTTGTATGGCAGGTTTTTGTTTTGTTTTTGTCTATTTTTGTTGTGTTTTGTCTTTTTTCTTTTTTCTCTTTTTTGTTGTTTGAGTTTTTTGCTACCTTGACACCAGGTGACCAATAGAGGGAGTTTTGGAAGCAAAGAACATGCATCTTTGCAGCCCTTCCTGGGCTGTGGGAGAGGATACAAGAAAAATCAAGTTAACCAGTGGGTTGTTTCATACATAATACAGATAAGATCTCTGGGGAAAGGGGAAGTATAATGTATCCTTGCTAAGTAGGTGCTCATTGCTGTTTTCTTTGAGGCTTGTAGTGTGATCAAATTTGGGGCAGACTTTCACAGGGACTGGAAAAGGTAAATCCCTGAAACCAGACTGACTTCATCTTTAAATTTAAGATTCCTGTTGCAGAGTATGAGGGCTCTATAATTTATTGATGAGATCAATGGCAGAACTTAATGCAAGAAATCTCTTTCTGAATTTTGTTCAGAAGACTATCTTAGACTTGTTCAGACACCTTCCTTGAAAGTTATCCACTTGAAAAGCAGATCTGGCACAGGTATAAGTGACTGAGACACCTTCTTAGGGTGTCAGACGCTTTCTTTTCAGAAAATACTGCTTTTAGGACAAAACTAACTGTAGCTGGCTAAAACTTCAGTATTTTGAAGATATATTCATTAATTTCGTAATGCTCAAAACAGGCAGTGATGGGTACTGACTTAGAGGATAAACTGAAAATGGAGAAAGTTTATGTGAAAAAATGATCTAGGACTTGGAAAGCCAAGAGTGCATAGAGGTTGAAAAGGTTAAAATTTTTCAGTTTAGAACATGAAATGTGGTTCTTACGAGAGATGATGAATGAGGTTGGACAGTTTTTAAAGTGTGTATTACATGAATGTGATAGCATGCAGGACCACTGAAAGGTAACAGAATTGTCCTTTCTCTAATCACTTTTCACATAAGACGTGACTAGCAGAAGATTCTCTTGCCCAAAGAACATGTTGATGTCCGTAGTCTAGACTTCAGGATTTTATAAAACTTGAGTTTAAGTGAGAATTATGCGTGAAAATCATTATGCTTGTGTACATTACATGCTCATGTAGTTCACTATGCATATCTTAATGATGTAAATTACTTAGTAGCTACCTAAATCTGGGAAGAGATGTATTGCTTGTTTGGCTAGTATATGCAGAATTAACAAAGGAGGGATCACTGACGTATTTCAGTACAGAGTTTCTTATGTTGCCTTCTGAACCTAAGCATACATGAATTTAAGTTTCATGTTGTGATTCTTAGTGTGTCACTGCTTAGTGCATCTGCAGTTTTACAAGCTTCTATACTTAAGTCATCACGTTGGTGTGTGCAGAATTTGATTAATCAAGTTACATTTTATAATATTTCAGCGTGACAGTGGACTGAGCTGATCTTTAGTCTGTAAAGTTACGTGAATCCTAGTGTTAAATATCAAACTACAAAACTTGACAGATAACGTGTTAGAAGGGTTCTTTATTCAGAGCTCTGTATTTGTTTACTTCTCTAGATGGAGTCTGCCTGTGTTTCAATTCATGAAGCTCTGAAGTCTGTCATCGATTATCAGACTCATTTCCGGTTGAGAGAAGCACAAGGCCGCAGCAGAGCAGAGGATTTAAACACAAGAGTAGCCTATTGGTCAATAGGAGAAGCAATCATTCTTCTTGTAGTTAGTATCGGGCAGGTATTTCTCCTCAAAAGCTTCTTCTCAGATAAAAGAACCACCACAACCCGTGTTGGATCATAACTGGCAGTGATAATGCTTCAGGTCATTGTGTGCTATTCATCTGTAAAATTACTGTTCTCCGATTGATTGTAGGTACAAAGGAACTAAATATGTGCAACATTTAAATGTCTACCCCTCCTCATCCATTAAAATCACAGAACATGCCCCCCAAAAATACAGAAGGAACTCCCAGTTTGAAATATAAAGAAAACTAAGTTAATATTTTCTGATGCTTGTATTAAATATCTGGCAGTGACCAGCCTTTCTGTATTTCTACTAATTTTAATCCAAACAGAATTTGACTTTACCAATAAGATTACCCATTACTAGCGAGTTTATGCCATTAAGATATAGTACTTCAAAAGAACCAGTGATTTAGTGTCTGATGCACAAGACAATACGTATGAAAAAGTGATTCGATTTTAATTTTCAGGCTGAATGTATTGGGTTACAAACAAGCAAATGTGATGAACTGTAGTTGCAAAATGTTTTATTGCACTGTTTTGATTTGCTGTAACAAAAAAATCCAATGGTATTCTTTACTTATTTGTAAAACTATTGCAAGCTTGACACTACATCATGGCACAAATTCTCCACCAGCCTGGTAAGTCTCCACCTTCAAAACTTGCTAAATTTTATACTTGAGTGCATTTGCTTAAACACACGTTCTTCTACATAAAAAAATATTACATTCCCTCTTTTACAATGTTTTATTGAACAACTTGTAAACGGAGACTACTCAGGAAATCCACTTTCTGTATTCAAAAATCCAAATCTCCAAATGTATTTTAAAAAAGGCAGTAAATTAGGGAATCTTGTAACTTTGTCACTGAAGCTGTATAGTCTCTGTACTCATTTATGCTGCTGCTGCTTTTCAGATCTAAGACCAGAGATAACTTGGTTTGTTAAGCAACACAGCACCAGCACTGGACAAAGTTACATTACATCTGTTAGGCACATACAAAGCTTTTTACTAAATTCTTTTCCTATTAAGAGGCCAATTTGATATTGATACTGCATTGCACGAGTGCTGTACATTTTATTACCCTGTGTGTGGTGCACTGATACATTATGGCCTTGTGCATCTAATTGCCACTCTTTTTTGCTAGTGGTCAGGAAATGTTTTAAATATTTCAGGGTATCTTTTTAGTAGATTTGTAGTTACGTTGTTTCCACTGCTCATGTCTTTAGTAGCTTATGTATTGTAAAGTCTTGTTTTATTTGGATGTGGAAGGTAGTAAATGTATGTACATACAAGTAGCTTGAACTGAGCTAGTCAAGATAAGGCTAAACTCCTTCAGATGGCTCTGGAGCAGTAAACTGTCTCTGTCTAATTCTTAAGTGCACACAAACTAAACTAAGTTGAAAAGTGTTGTGTGTTACTGACCTTAATTGAAAAGATGCTACTTAAACTAGCTTTCAGCAAGCAGAGAAAGAATGCTAAATCCTCATTAATTGCCTGTATTTCCAGCAAAAAATTGAGAAGTGCACATACAGGTGACACTTGGGCATTCTGAATAATTGATCTAAGATGACCTGACTTTAACATGTTGTGATAGTTTAAAAAAAGTATTCCTTGTCTCTGAACTGATCAATTACTCTTTCAGAAACTGAAGAAAAACACTTCAAAAAATAGTTAAAAGGTCACTGGGGTATTAAAAAGCTTAATGTATATTAAATTCAGGATTATGTTTAGTATCCTTCTATCTTGTACTGAATTTTAAAGATTGCAGTCCCATTTTTGGGATGCAAGCTTCCCAGAAATAGACTCTCAAAAATTGGAACAAAAAAGCTAGCGCTTTCTTCTTATGACATAAATCTGTGCCTGCACACAGTATTCTCCTATTGTACCTATATGCTTTGTTCTTGTGTGTTTCAGCAACTGATCTGCAGGATTTTGTGCTTTATTACACAGAAAAATGAAGCAAATAGGGCAGTTTGGGTGCAAGTATGGGATGAGAACATGATATAATTTTGATAGTGTCCACTATAATCTTCTGAAGAGTGAATATCACTTGTGAGTAGCTCTAATCACAACAAAAGCATTTGTTTTAAAGATGTGAAACATGATTTTTTTTTCCACCAAATCAGTTGTTCTGTGTGCTGTCAAAATTGGTAAACAATGGTAAACCAAATACTGGTTGGCCATCACATACATGTCTATTTTTTCCTAATGTTTGAATGTGTGAAGTGGGACAGTTAACTCGATATTACTCCCACTGCAGAGGTTTAGTGGACTTGACTTTTGTGTTGAAGTTAGGTATCTGAACCAATCCTCTGGTATCTTGCTGCATAATATGCAGCAATAGATTAAAAATGCCTTTATTTTTGTGTTATTAAAAACATGGCACAAATACACATGTTTAAACATAGCTGTATATATTTTTTAAACTAAGTTACTGAATAGGATATAATAAAACACATGCTAATACTTCAACAGTGGGTGAAGAAATGCTTTGTGATTTTTTTTTTTTTGGTTAAAGCCACATCTTTTTATGTATGAGAAGAATAGTTTCCTTTACTGGTGTGATGCACAACTAAATCACCCTGCATTAAATGGGATACAGCTGTGTTTTTAAATTGCAAAAGGCCCTGGGTTTCAGCTATTCCTTGGATGTTTTATGTTTACAAAACTTCTTTTCATGTCCTGAAATGTCAGTTCTTGTTTTAGTTTGCAAAAAAAAGTTTAGTTTGAATAAGACAAAAAGCAGACCCTGTGAATATTGTATGGGAAAATAAAAATTAATATATGAATGTTGTCTGCTTGTTTTGTTTGCATTTGGTGGGGGAGTATTCTTCTTCCAAGAAGCTCTGAATAACAATTTGAGAAGTTGACATGTATCTTAACACATTACTTGCAAAAGCATAAATCCACCTGACACTTGATCGTTACTTCTGTCACTGTACTTTGAGGGGTGCACCAGGTCACTGCTGTTCCCGGTTAGCTGTGCTTTCAGGTCACTGGAAAAACTCAGGTTTGAGCAAGATAGTGTGGTTACTGGCTTTTTGCAGTGCATGCGATAGTATTTATAAATCTGTTCCTGTTGGAGTGGAGTTTGGAGTATTTGACCCCTGGTGCCAGGAATGATGTGGAACCTACTGTATCTGTTCACATTAATTCTTGTAGATGCACGGTTAATACAGGATGAGCCAAAAACCATTATCGAAATAATGGTGTCTAATGATGGGATATAAACTTTAAATAGTTCTTGTGGTAGCTTAATTTGTAGTTGCAGGTATTTTGTATTATGTAGCTTATTGCTGAATGCTGGCACGTACCACTTTGACAAATTTAAGTTTTAGAAATCTGATTTAGATAGCTGGCATTGATATGTGGGCACTTTCCAAAATGTGCTTTTTCCTCCTGTTTCTTTGCTCTCCTTTACTGGTTGTCCTGCATTCACAGTCTTCCAAGAATATTTACAGTAAGTGAATTCAAGAAAGCTTTTTGTCTAGAAATATGGGTAAATTCTACCATTTCTGTGGAGTGTTAGTATTATGGTCAGCTAGTCGCGTGGGTTTTTATGAGTGCCTGACGCTCAGGATTGCAAGGTCACTTAAGACAGGTTGTGGTGGTCTGGAGCATGTTTACACTGAAAACCGATCATCTTACCAAAAAAAGAATTACTTAAAAAAAAAAAAGAAAGAAAAAAAGAAAAAAGAAAGTAAAAATAAAAAGGTGACTCGGAGGATCAGCTGACTCATCATGTGACTGTGAGTGCTTTACGGAGGAGGAAGTGGGAACATGTGCTCTGGACCCTGCTGCCCCTTAGACAACAGCTCCCTGGATGGACTTAGTGCAGCAGAGTCGCAGCTGCCTCCGTTCCTCCTGGCTTAGTCAGGCACCAGTTACTGAAGGAGAGGTTTTAAGCCTGGCCCTTCAGTTCAGCGGGGAGTTAGAGCATAACACAGTGTGGAAAAGCTGGTGTCCAAGGCCAGGTTCCTCTTAAAAAAAAAAAAAAAAAAAAAAAAAACCTGCTGGGCTTGCTGTGCGACTGGAGTAGGTTCCTCATGTGAAAGGGATGCTGTTTCCCAAGTAAGCAGCATGGGTTTTGCAGCTTGCGTTCTGCACCTCTGAAGCAAAGCAAGCTTGACGTGCTGTCAAGGAACTGCCCTGTGAAATTCAAATTTATAGTCGTTGTTCGAAACCACTCAAAGGAGCGGGGCTTGCGTGGATAGCCTGATGTCATCGTGCACGACTGGAAGGTAGTGTGTTTTATGTATGGCTATAGCCCTATTGGTGCTGGGGGAAGTGGAAAAAGAAATCTGTTTGTTCATGTAAATCTCAGATTTGATGGACAAAAATGAACTGAAATTGGTTATTTAGGACTGTATGTTAATGTTGTCATGACCTCTTACAAATGCTTTTTCTAGCAAGCTGTGCTGCCCTAAGGTTCCTGAAGTAAGTGGGATGAGTTAATCTGACTGTGCCTGGGAAGGTAAGCGGCCTGAGATTTTTAAAATTGTGTTGTTTTTCAAAGGCTCTTCCAGCTTTCCGTGCTCATTGACTGTGGTTAACTTCTAACTTTTTCGGTGCTAAATTCAGCTGATAAAGCTTAGCTTTGGTTCCGGATCTTTGAGCAGTGTGATGCTTGCTTTTGATAGCACATGGTGTCATATCGCCTCCTCTGTTTAGCTGTTTCCTCCCACGATGACTCTCGTGATGCCTCTTTGGCAGCCAGTGGACCCCTGAAATCGTTTTTCCTCAAAGGTATTATGGGCTTTTTTTTTTCTTCTCCTTCCCCTTTTCCCCGGCAGTAGTGGTTTTCCTCAGTTTCTGTTCTCGCGAAGCAGTGCGCAGCCCAGAGACCTCCCTGCCACGTGGATGGCTGTCAAGCCCAGCCCCGTGGGGCCCAGCAGAGCAGAGGCTCCACGCCGCGGTGCGGTGGGCGGCAGGGCGCAGGCGGAGGGGCCCCGGCGGGGGCTGCGTGCCACCACGCGCTAAGCGGGGCTTTCTGCCGCTGGCGCGCGGCGCTTGTGGCACCCGCCTTATTTCCCTGCGTACCTTCCCTGCTGTCCGCGCTGTCCCAGTATGAAGTGCGGATTTAGCACTGGCGAATGCCTTGCAAAATCGTTCTCGCCGTAGTCTTTTGTAAGCCACGACATAAGAGCCTCAGGAATGCAAATGGGAACACGCAAAACTACCCTGCCGTGCTTTAAAAACTGATTTTCATCCAGGAGGTGGATGGAGAGGGATGACTAAGAAGCCCTTTGGGGGCCTTATGATTCAGAGGGTGTGAATAATTTGTCTCCTCTTAATGTATCTTAATATATATGTGTATTCTCTTAATATATATGTATGAGTATGCATTATAAAAATATATTTTATGTATGTGTATTTTATAACTGTATTTATATATAGACAGCTGTGAACGCTGTGCTCTACTCATTGCTTCCATGAGGATCTGCCCGAGTACAGCAAAACCTTCGCTGCTGGATGAGATACAGGTGTGAGAAGGTATGTCACTTAATGATGCTCTACAGCGTGCGTTTTTATGCTTGCTCTCACTGCTTAAGGCACAGAAGAAGGGATACGCTAATGAGAGTTTTAGGAGTTGTTAAATATTTTTCTTGAGGGCTTGTGCTATTTTTCCTCATTTTGTGTCTTCTGTTTCATATCTGAATGAGTATGGTTTTATCTACAGCGTGCTAAAAGTGCCCTGTTCAATGCCAGATGCTGGAGTCCGTAGTGATTGTGCTAGTTTTGACTTTTCCTCTTGAACATTAACCATAATGATCTAAAGTTCAAAATGGAAGCCAGACTTCTTAATTCTGAAAATATAGACATAATTGCATTTAAAGCAATTGGGACATTTACTGCTGCCTAGCTTTTGGAAAACGTCTGAGCAACGAAGAAGTGCGTCTTTCTAATACTTTACTAAATGGAACAACTGCTGGGAAAACTGGGGGAGAGAGGAGTGTTTTTGTTTTGAGATGACACGGAGAATTTTTGTAACAAAATATATTTTTCCTCTTCAATACCCTCTCCAAACAAAATAAAGTTTATACTAGCTCGGACTTGCCCATTTTCTTGAGGTTTGGTTTTACGGTAACGGAAATAACTATAATGCCAAAACCCTGTGCTCGGACTTTCCCCTACCCTGTCTCTCTCTTCCCGAGATGCTTGGGTGAATCCCCTCTCTGCTAGAGTTGACTCCTATGTTATGCTGTGGTTGAGTAAGAGGATTAGAGAGTGCCAGTTTGTAACTCCTGCTAACCAGACAAATCCGCAGGGATAACTGTGCAGCGCTGTGGATGTTGCTACTGCATTGCTGCGGGACGCAAAGAACAGCTGTTGCTTCACTGTATCGCAGAGCCTGTGCTATTTCCCTTCCCTTACCAGATTTTGATAACAGGCAGTTAAAAGAAGAGAGGGAGGGAAATGTGTTATTTGCAAGTGCAATTGCTGCTGTACCTAGTAGCTGAGCTACTAGGATATGGGTTTAATTGTGTGGCAACTTCAGTCTGGTAAATTGGGTTTTGTGTATCAAAAACGGTGACAGCTGCGAGGGTCTTACAGTGATATGCACTTGGAGAGGTCAGACCTCAAAAATGAGGCAAAAGGTTCATGGTAATATTAAGGACAATATTTTTTTCAGATTTTTTGCTTTTCTTTCTAAAAAACTATACAAAACCAGAACAGCATCAGCCTTGAGGCTTTTTTCCTGAAAAAATCATATTAAGAAGAAAGATATCTTGCATGTCTTTGAGTAGGAAAAACTACGGCTGTAAGAGAAGAGCAAGCTTGCCTGATCAAAAAACATCATGAATTTTAAAGATTAAAAATAATATAAAATGCAGAAGTCTTGTTTGAACAATGCAAATAGAGGATGATACCTGTGTGTAATATTCTGTTACGTGCAATGTCTTACAGGGGCAGAAAGCTGTGGAGCTCTCTGTAGGAGTGCCAGAAGGTAAGGGGGCAATATGAGAAAATAGGGAGTAGCAGGACTCTTGCAGGAAAAATGTTTGTGCTTGAATATGATGTCGTCATCCAAGGCTACGTTCCATGGGAAACAAATGGGTTTTAACTGTTATTAAAATAATTACTCAAGTACATGGAGTTTCTGGTACGAGATGGCATATGGGAATGTGCTGAACCATATTAATCAAAACTGTTGGAAGGCTATTGAGGGGTTATGAAAGGATATATTGATGAGATCCTGAACAGTGGGATTGTTCTGCGAGAGCTGACAGAGTAGTCTGTGCTCAAACTGATTCTTTGAAGCAAAATCAAATATTTCTGTGTGAAGCCTTTAATTTGTGGACCAGGCCTAACGGGGATATAGACAATACCGGCTTTTTTAGTGGGTAAATACGTGTCAGGAAGTGACAAATATTGTGTACAGTTGACCTGCAGCTGGGTTCACTTGGGGCTGTAGCAGATGTGCAGTGGCAGACAGAAATCGGGCAACTGGTGCTATTACCACCCTCAGCTGTCACCCTCCCTGGCCCTCGGATAGGACTTGGCCTTCCGTCGGGAGGGGTGTTGGACTCGAGCAGTTCTTCAGTCACCACAGTTTTCGGTTTGATACAGTGAACTGAAAGTGCTTTAATATGCTGGGCTGACACGATTGATTCAGAGAGCAGATCGGATGTCCCTGTCCCACGAAGGACCACGTTCCCTTGGTTGTGTAAACCATCCGATTTTAGTTTCCTGACAGGCATGCCTTTGGGGCCAGTCAGAGTTCTGAAGGTATCAGGGAATTAATTTTGTGAGACTTGATGCCTCTATCTTGACTTTTAGAAGAAGAGGAGCTACTTAGAGAGTAGCGTAATCTGTTCATTAGTGTTAAGGTGTATTCCTAAATTGCTGGCAACCCCTGTTAAGTCAGAAAGGGCCTGTCACATCATCATATCTTCAATGTTAAGTATAGTCGGTTCTCAGTTAGACTGCAGTAACGGGTGTTGGAGTAAAATGGGTAAAGTAAAACTATAGGATAATGCAAATTGTACTCAAATGTTGCTTTAAGAACATACAGTGAGGGAGTAATGGTGACAAGAAAGGTAAGGCTTGAGTTTTGAGGTTCAGGAATTCCTGAGATATCAGTGAAATGAGCTGGTAAGGCCTCGTGGTGCGTTACTGTGTGAATGCAGTTATTCTGCTTCTGACTCATGTTAGCTCCTTGGAGCCAAGCGTCTCCACAGCCCGGAAAACTGAGGGCTGATTGTGCTGGCAGAAATGCAAGGATAGCGCAAAGGACATTGCGCTGACAGCCTGCTGGTGTCATCCAGCTGTTGCGTTTTGTCACAACTTACACTGGCTCATTTTTGGAGACAGAAGCTGCTTTGTTGTTACATATCTTGCACAGAGCTTAGCACAGCGAGCTCTCCAGCTTGGACCAGCAACCCCTGGCCTGTAAACAATTACCTAAAAGATGATTTCTGCTCGAGCCATAGAGCCTTTGGTGCTGTGAATGATGCGGGTTTGTCAGTTCACTCCTCCCCTATTTATGGAAGAGGTAAGGTTGCAGTGGAGCAGCTGCGTTCCTTGTCCTGATCTTCACAGCTGTGTTGGGCAACTGTTAAATAGCTGTAGGAGCTTCACTGTGCATGCTCCTTGAGGACTGTGCTCCTGCTCTGTCACATGTCCCTGGGTAGTTTGGGGTGAGTTACCAAAGCCTGGCAGTGCAGCACAGGTGGCGGCTCCCATTACTGACCATGTCTCTTGTGTCAAGCAAATCCACAGTAGATTGGTCTGTGAATCCTTTTGCTCTTGTGCTCTCTGGGGATGTTTGTCTTCAGAAAACCGATTTTCATCTTTCATCTGGAAAAGAAAATGTGACTATTTTTGATGTGGGTTTGCATTTGTGAGCTTACCACCACCCTATCTATGCAGAGGAGGTGAAGGGAAGAAAACCATAAATGTTAAAATAGATTTTTTTCTTCTAGCTGGAAGAGTTAATTCTTTTATGTAAGATTTTCTTGGTTTATTTGTAAGAGCATGAGTAATCAGGAAAGGCTTTTTGAAAACATGTCTTACATTTATGCTTGAGCCTGCAAGGTCTGAGTTCCACTGAGACAAGAGTGATCAGGTTCTTCCTTTCTTTAACTCATAACCTTCTTAGCTCTTTTTCTCTTCTCTCTTCAAACAAACATTCGCACCACACCAAAAATCCAGTGATCCAAGTATCGGGCGGGTATACTCATGTCATGAAAAGATGTAATGTTGTCATTTTGTCCTGTGCAAAACAGAAAACATTTCTCTCTCCTGTGTTTAAAAAGATGAAGTATAATCCCTGGCAGTAGTAAGGGAATGACATAATGCCAGCTTGGCCCTTATTTAAAAGGTTGCAATGTTCTAAAATACGGCCTCTGAGAGAAGAGGAAATTACATTAATTCTTCATGGAAGCACTCTTCATTATTGTGCTGTGCTGCAAAGAAAAAGTGAATTATAATAAAACTTCATTTTTGGTTCTTGGACAAAATCACTGCCTCCCCAAAGGGTATGGATGTGGATTTACCGATTTTTATTCCTAGTCTGTTTCTTTTCATTTACCAGCCTACATAAAGCCTTCCTGTCTATTGCTTGGAGCTTTCTCTGGCATTTCTTAAAATTCAAAAATCCCATGGCATCATCTCAATAGATGAGGCATATGGATTGCATTGCTTCTGCATTTCACCTCAGCCCCAGCAGGAAAGACAGGTTAGCCTCTAACCGTATTAGGAATTAGTACATCAGCATTGTAACTAACAACACAAGCAGTCCTTCCAAAACAAACCACGTTTATCAAATCCGGAGTCCCATTTACCCTACTGTGCCGGTGGTTCGGGAGCTGATAGATCATGGATCGATTGTCCGTGCTTCAGATGTGAGTGCAAATGAAATGGGGCAAAGCTGAAGTAAACGTGAACAGAACCGTTTAGGAGGGGATCTACTGCTCATGGGAACAGAATGAATCCTAGTCGCTGTGTATTAGTTCTATTAAGTATGGCAGGAATATGAAGGCATATAATTATATGTAGTTTTGCATATGTGTGTCGCAAGGTGGTGCTGTTCAGCAAAGGTGAAATGTGTTCCAGTACTGCCAAGAAAAAAGAGAGGCTTCTACCATTGTACGAGTGTAGTAGCTGGTGTGTGTATGTGTGTCTGTGCGTACGCACAGGCTTTCACACAGCGTGAGAACAATTCATCTGTCTTTTATGTCAAGGCCGATAAGCCAGATAGTGTATTTTTCTTGTGTTGTATCTGTGTAGCTTATATGCATTCCTCTTCACAAGTGTTCCAAATTAGCACCAAGCAAATGTTAAGAAGGCCTTGCATATGGTGTGGAAAAGAAGCAAATTACCAAGGCACAAAAGCAAGTTTTAGGCTTATCGAGTATGTTGATGAACAGGAAGCACTTAAATGGTGTGGAAAATAGCCTTTTGCATTTCAGTTTATAAACGTTAGGGATTGGACCCACCGTTTTGTTTGTAGTGAACTGATCTTTTTCTTGATATTACGTTTCCAAGCAAACAGCCCAGGGGGTAGCAGCTAATCTGATTAGTAAAATCAACTGTTGCGTTATTGTTAAATTGTTATTGTCTTGCGCCTTTGTCAGAATGATGTTTTACCATAACCATCATGGCCTAAGGACGAAGGTGGGACATGGGTTGCTGGAACAAGTAATATCTTCTATTGCATAACTGGTACGGTAGGAAAAACGGCCAAACTTCAGGCCTTCCAAAGCCGCCTTCAGAATTTCAGGCTTGTACCCCCAAAAGCTTGTCTAATTTTTCCAACTGTATCAGTTAGTCTAATAATGTGTGCCGGCAAAAAAAACCATCCTGCTTTGTTAATGTTGGTATCTGTTTATCAAAACAAGGAATGTTGAGTTCCAGTGGAGCTGCTAACTGGAAGACCACCCTGGGTCAAATCAACTCAATTAAAAATTTCCAAAATAGCCCCTGGGCTTTCAGACACATTCGTCTTTTGTCAATTACCATTGTAAAATAATTCAGTCATTGTCATAAATCTTTTAGTTTTTGTAGTGCTTTATCAAGCACTATAACCGTTTACAAAAAGGTAAGTCTATAGTCAATGGCCGTGACTACTTAAAAACTGCTTGAATTCCCACTGCTTGATGAGAAAAATTTTAATGGAAGTGTGCTACTCTCCTGGGCCAATTTTTTTTTTTTTGAATAGCAACACAGAAAGAGCCAATGATATTGTGCTAACATAAACATTCAGCCACGTACCCTTAGGAGAAACTACATGTGGAAAAGACTGGGGGAAAAAATGACTGCCCGTTGTTGTTTCTTGTGTTTATTTATAGTCTAGATCTTGCATGTCATGACGGATTTGTTAATCTCTCAACTGTTTTCTTTGGTACGTGAGCAGTGTGACTGCGCTAAGGTCAGAACAATCACTTTATGTTTAAGCAAGATTTACTAATGTTGGTATGTGCCTGTATGGTGGCATATCTTTTCTGAAATGCTCAAAGATAAAGTTGCTTGTCTTGTCCAGTTCAAAATGAAAACTTAGCTACTTTTTTATGTTATAGTACAAAAAGAATGTGCAAAATGGTCTGATTCCTTATTCTTCAGTGTTTGTTATTCTTATTTCCTAATTTTAAAAAGATTAACGTTACCAGTTTTTTTCCCGATGTCATGTCAAACCGTAGGCTTGAAAAGCCTAATAAAACATATAATGAAAATATTAGCTGTATTGGATTGATCGCTAATTATCTTCAATAATTATTGAGTTTAGTTGCAGATTGTATTTAGAAAAGGAAGTGTTCCCTACTTTATATGCTTGAGTGCAACTTTTAAAAACTCATTATGAAATGTTACACTGAAAAGAAGGGAGGAGGATGCAGAAGCATCCTTCCATATACATTGGTTCTCTTAATGAGAACGTGACTGTCCTTTTCAGACTAATATGACACAAATACTTTCCTCACCCTAAACAGTTTTTTCCTGGTATTCAATATTTTTCTTTCTTTCTTAATGTTATTGTTCCTGTTCACGGGCGTTGGATCACCCTAAATTTGCAATACTTTGTTTTTCTCCCTGTAGCCCTGATCTGAGGCAATTTCTTTGACTTCCTTAATCACTGCTCTTTTCCTATCACAGGCCACATGCATAATATTTCTTTTTATCACGTAAGCTTACTCCAGTTACCACTTAAATGAGCTAGCATCTTTTCCCTGCTTTAGGTCTGATCCCACTTCTGCCATATGGCTGCACATGTCTCTTCAGCTCATTTATGGAACACATTTTGAACTTCAATAAAGCATATGTTTATTCGTGGTATTTATACAAATACTTTATATTTGATTGATCATAGTTATGTTCTGCATTTTGCAGGATTTGGTATATTTTGGCCACATCCATTAAAAGAGTATCAATACATTGTACAGCATACTATGCAGTATATTGACTTTGCTTTTTCTTTTTGAGTCATCACTTTGGTGTTGCCTTTTTGGTTTGGAGGTATACGTCATTCTCCAGATGTACTCTTACGAGAGAGTTGTACTTGCATGCTCTTTGTGCGTAAAGCTAAAAATCGTGTGTTTGGGTTTTGGCAGGTTTTGTTAGTGCGGTGTCTTAATTACTAGTTTCTATAAAAGGACGTATCAGCTTTTCTCTCAGCGTTTCTGCTTTCTTTCATTAGCATGAATAATAGCTTCCTCCAGTCAAACTGGTTTGTGTTATTTCAAAAATGACAAGAAATTTTTTTGCATTGTCCTAAGATTTAGTGTCTTTTTTGCTTTCTCTTTTTTTTTTTTTTACTTTTATTTTTTAGAATGGAAAAACAAATGTTAATCGTGTCAGCAAATCATTTTTGGATGTGTGTTTGTCATAATGGGCAGTACTAACTCCAAACCAAATCTTTCACCAGATAGCGGCAAAAAGGCTAAGAATATGAGTACAGGTCAGAGAGATTCCGAGCAAGTTAATGAATTATGTGGCCTCTCTGCTGAAATCAGGGAGCCTGCAAGCGGATCTCCAGGAGTTTGCAGCGGTAATGAGAATATTGAGGGTGTTTTCTATAAGTTTGTGATTCTGCATGCTGAGAATGATGTAGATGAAGCCATCCGGATCCAGAACCTGCTGCAGAACAAATTTTGTATTAAACCTGGAATAATCTTTGCTGAGATGCCTTGTGGTAAACATATCTTGGAAAATTTAAGTGATGCTGTGAATGGCTCAGCATGGACTATTATACTACTGACAGAAAATTTCCTGAACGGTCCTTGGTGTGAGTTTCAGTCTTACACCTGCCTTGTCAATGCTCTTAACAAACGGCATAAATACAACTCTGTGATACCTGTGAGGCCGCTGAATAACCCGCTTCCCCGGGAGAAGACTCCTTTTGCCTTGCAGGCTATTAATGCCCTGGAAGAAGACAGTCCTGGCTTTGCAAAACAAGTGGAGAGAATTTTCCAGGAGTCTACATACAGGCAACAGCGAGAGATATGGAGGAGGGAAAGGATGAAAGAGAAACTAGAGCCCTTGTGATGGTGGGAAAAGCTGTGTAAAGACAGGTGATGATTAGAATAAAGCAGAAGTGATGTTCTTTCCCTTACTCTGTTAAGGAAGAGAAACTCTTCTTTTGACAAAACTAATGATAAACTTCTCTGAGAAGGCATGTTAATTAAGTACTGGGGGACACATGCTGCATATCAAGACAACTGTCACTGTGCCTGCTTAGAGGCACAAGATGCTACTTTCCACCACCCTTAACTGTTTTTGTCTTTATTTTTTGAGCTCTGCCAGGCATGTATCATCTTCCGTTAAGAGGGTACAGCTCTTCACATCTTGTGGCTGATACTGAAAAATATAAGTAAATGAGGAATACTTGTCATTATTATGAAACCAATATATTATGAAAGGCCCTCTATGAAATATGCTGCTACTTTAAGAAATGGACACTTAAATGTGTAGACATTTTACTTTTGTTACACTTTGTTTTTATATAGCAAACACTTTGTGATGCATCCTGAATGTTTTGTCTAACAAGGCCTTGTAGCTCCTTTTGACTAAGCTCCTTTTGACTAAGCTTGGTTCGTTACAGTCTTTAAGGGGAAAACGTTAAGTGTACCAGAATAATGTGGGAGACTGCATCTTCAAGATAAGTGTTTTATGCATTTCAAATCCTAGTTCTTCACTGTATTTGAACAGATTTAAGATAGATCTTCACTGCTTTTTTTTTCCTCCTGTACTGCATAGAACTACTGCCTATGATTCAATAAGCCACTTGCATAAGATTTAAGTATAACTTTGTATTGCTGATGTGGAATGAAATTGCTAAAAGAGCAATGGAAACCTTTGTCTTTTCCAGTGGAAATGAAATTAAAATGTGGTAGTTTATTATTTTCGGAATGATTGAAAGGTGCCAATTCTGAAAGCGAGGGCAGTCAGCTCTGAGCAAAACAGTTTGTTCTTTGCTGAAATGAAAGGCTGGTGAGTGGGGCTTTGGTGTCTGGACCAAAGTCAGTCCCATATTCACGAGTCAGCTGACATCGTGGCTCTGCCACTTCTTCCTTGCTGAGTGATTTTGGACGCATCCTGTCTCTGTTCCCTATTTTGTAAATAAGGAGTATAGGAGGTACATATCTCTGCCTCAACGATGAGGCAGAAGGTAAGGGAAAAGAGAGTGGGAGAAGGTTAAAAGAAATGGATGGAGGTGCAGTCGTTTTAGGGCTGTTATGTGGCTAAACCCTTCTGAAAAGGCAGACCAGTCCCCTCGGGCTTGGAGCGCACCTCAGCTGCCCAGAGCCTCCTGTTGTTGAGCTCCCAAGTTGGTGTGTCGTAGCTACTTACTTTTTCCACCTCTATAAAACCTGTTCTTTTGGCTGCTCCCAGAAACTGGGGAAGCACCAGCTGCTTGGCTGTGAGATTGCCCACGCTCATAGGTAATGTCCTACTAGGCAGCTCTCGGGCAGTATTTGAGGGTTAAAGTCCCCCAGTCACTTACGCTTAAGTGTTGTTTTCTTTCCATAGCCATTTCAGCCCAAGAGTACTCCCGACGCATGTTACTGCCTGCCTGTGCTGCTGCACGCTGTCTGCATGAGCGATGCAGACAGCTATCTCATATGCTGGTGCCTACAAATAAAAATTACCATCTTGTTTTCATGCAGAAATTTGTACCTTGTCACTACTGATTCCCTATCCAGCCTCATTTGCGGAGACCTTTACCTTTCCCGCAGCCTGCCGGGTACTTGCTGTGGCTCACAGCCTGTCATCCTGCCAGGTTTTATCTGGATGCGTGGTGCACTCTCCAGCTGGCTGACAGGCGCCTGACAATTAAGGGAAAGTCCGTCTGGGAGTTGCGGGCTCCGACCAAAGGCGACTCGCGTTATCTGTTTCAGGCTGAATCCTGCACTGCTCCCGGCTCGGCTGTGCCTCTCGCAGCCGGCTGTGGTCCTGCCGCTGGGGCTGTGCACCAGGACCCCAGAGGTCCCGCGGCGGAGCGCAGTGCTTCAAAGGGTACACGGGGATACTGTGGCGAAGGGAGGAAAATTGTGTCCTGTGCTAAAAAAAGCCTCGGGAATGCTTATGTCATGCCGTTGCAAGCTGCCCCTGCTCGTGTGCTTGAGGACATAAGCAGCGTTGCTCTAGACCATCTTTGGCACCACGAGGGAAGAACGGCGAACGAGTTGTGAGCGATACTGCACTACCAACCTAAATGTATGGAATTGCATTTAAAGCTGAATTTCCTTTCTCCAGGAGAAGCTGGAGCGTTGTTGCCATGGCTATAGTGTTTGTGAAGGAGACTCTCGTGTGGATCTTGAAGCGCTCTGCAGCCAGCAGCATCTGCGCTACTGCTTGGGCCCGTGCAAAGGGTTCTGCTTTCTCTGCAGCAAAGGGAGAGAAGCAGGTACAGATTGCAGACGTTCCCTGCGTTACAACAACAGCATTTGAAGCAGCTCTGCCTAGTTAACGTTTGAAAATCGGATGTGCCCGAATAGAAGAGGAAGGATGGAGCGAAGGCTGCATCCTACGTAGCCCTCGTTTTCTGCGGGTCTGCCCGCGTTATGGGGCAGCTCAAGCGAGGCTTGGCCTTTCAGGGTGCCTCGATGCCAAAAGAAGCACATCTGAAAAACAGGGCCACTCTCTGAGATTCGTTTGAGACATCCCATCCCCCTCCGCCAGCAAGTTAAAACCTTGCTTAAAAACCTCTAAAAGTTCAGCAGTAACCTCTATGCCTTGCCACTTTCATCTGTTAGAGAAGGACAGTGCTCCTTATGTCACAGAAGTATAATAAGGCTACCTATATTTTATTTAAGAAGTCTTCTCGCATTGCATTACACAATAGGAATGGCATTACCCAAGGGGAAATAGAGCTGAAACACTTCGTATGCCTAATGGTGTGTTTGGTTTTTCTCTGCGGTAGGTTATTAGTGACGTTTTTAAGTTTTCCTTTGGTTTGCCTGAAGGCCTTTAAGGACTTCCACCAAAAAAACAACAGCAGCAGCAACAAGCAGAGACTTAACTGGAATAAGCCCTCGTCTGTTTTTTTCCCCTCTCTTCAATGTTCTTCAGTGTACATTCCTCCTGCAAAATTTCTGGCACGTGTGTCAGATGCTTCCTAATCAAATTGGCATGTGGCGAATGCGAAGTGTTCTGGCTGCTACTGAAGGCTGCGCTGCGCTCGTCTCCTGCGGAAAAGGCAGGGTGAAAGCAGGAGCTTTTCTTTTTCTCGGAAAAATCATCCTTCTCATTCTGTGGAACTAATAAAAGTTTAAAAAAAAAAAAAAAAAAGGAAACAATGAAATAAGGCTGTTCTCCCTTCCCACACCTGTTCATCAGATTTCGGTGCTGGACGGTTTGTCCTAGGTCTCTGGGTGATACCTAAGGAAAGGCCAATGGCTGAGTACCCAAGGTACTCGGGGCATAAATCCAAGAGATTTTTAAGTCTTAAATAAGCTAAGGCAATCCGTGGAGAACAGGTTTAATAAGCTCAGCGCAGTTTGCATCAGAAAGCAAGCAAACAGCTCCGACCTGCTCTGACTAAATCTGCTGAGGAGTCGGCGAGAGAAACCCTTAGCCAAGTGTGTTTTAGTGATCCCAATTGCAGAAAAAATGGAGGAGATGCTCGCACACTGCAGCAATGGGATAAGTAACCGAGATAAAAAGGAAACCGGTTACGTACAGGTCTCTTGTTAGACCTGCTCAGAAATCCAAAATCCCTGGGTGAGAGGCAGGCGGTGAAGAGCCTTCAGGGGAGCCCTCGGGCAGGGCAGGGGTGAAGGGCACGGGGGTGGGGGCAGGCCCCGGTGATGGCCCCGCTTGGCCACTGCTCGGAGAGGAGAAGAATCGCTGCTAAAACGACACAGGTCTTTTTTAACACAAAACCACCAGACAGACAGGGACACCGCTGCATACGGGAAGTGAGAGACTCAGTATCGGAGCCTTGTGTTATTTAAAAAAACAAAAAAACCGCCTCTCTCCTAACCTAGAGTTAAGCCAGGGCTGCAAATAATTTTTCTACTCGTTTTCTTCAGGGGCAGCAATCAGAGGCAGATGACCAGAAAGGTCTCTGCCCGCCGTCTAAGAGGCGGCTGTTCCCAGAGACCTTGGAGCGAGGAGGCCAGACGCCTCGCTTCTGAGCGGTCGCTCGCGTAGATGGCTAAGAAGCGGAAAAGGAGAGCAGAGCGCTCGAGAGCGCGTACGCGCGCGGCCCCCAAAAAACCAGCGGGAGTTCGGTTTCTTTGCGGCGGGCGCCAGCGGTCGCGGCCCGTCCGAGTTGCTGGGCGCTGGGGCTTTCTGCAGGCCGCCGGTGCCGGGCGCAGCTGCGGCTGACTCAAACGCGGGGCCGCTCGGCTCCGAAGCCGAGGAGCGAGAGGCGACGGGCGGCCGGCGCGGGGCCTGGAGGGAGGAGCGCTCCCTGCCGCGTCGGCTCCGGAGTTAACCTCGGCGGTGACGTTGGCGGAGGGGTCGGGACCGGGGCCTGGGAGTTAAACGCGCCCGTTGCCGAGCGTCGCGCCTGGCCTGGCAGGTCTGATTGCAGGTGGACTCCTGTGTTTAGAAAGCAGGGGATGTGAACGTATTTCTTACTCCACCCGCCGTAGAAATGTTGCCGATTTAATGCCCAGGAGTCCGTATATTTTTATCAACGCTGTCAGGCCTGTCCTTGCCACGGCCTGGGAGCCAAGGAAGGGGGCGGACTGGGAGGGTAAGAGGAAGGGGGTAAAGCGAGGGCAGCGCGGAGACGGCGAGCCGCCTCTCCTGCAGGTTTCGCTTCTGCAACGCCCCAGCGTGGCTGCAGCCTGCGGGGCAGGAGGGGCGGCGGGCGGCGCAAGGGGAAGACCGGGATTTTAACGGAGCAAAAGCTTCGTCAAACCCGTCGCTCGAATGCCAAGCCGCAGCGCGTGCCCAGCTCGCCTCTTTGGGAGAGGGTCCTACCCCAGCAGCGGGCCGTTGGGTCGTGGCGCGGCGGCAGCGTGAACGTCGCCAGCGGTAGCCGGTAACGGCACGGCTGCGGTACAGCAAGCTCATTTTCGATGCCTTTGTCACCTAAGGCTTAGTCAGCTGTCGCCTTAAAACTCTGCTGACGAATTTGAGGGTATTTTGTAAGTGGCAAACGCTGCTGCTTTGGCAGAGAATTTTATTTTGGCGGTTGCTCTTGTTACATTCAAGTTCTGCCATGTTCAAGTCACCAATTCTACTGCTTGAGATGTGCTCGGCAGTCCAGGGCAGCCTCTCCCAAAACGCCAGGTTATTGCCACAGAAGAGGCAACGTATGGGCATACCTGGGCTGTCAGGAAAGTCTTCTGGTTGTACAAATTTCAGATGCACGGGTCTTTTACAACACACGCTAAGTATTGCCATGAGAGGAAGACAGTTGGGTTCGTTTCCTTAAAGGGAAACTCAGCTTTCACAAGCTTGGCAAATACTGACCTAGAGGCTAGACGCATACATATCTGCCACCCATTTTAACAGAAATCTGTAAATCTCTGAAAATTGCAAGCTCGGTCAACGTACCCGCATTTAGCCTGTTGAAGTAGCACCAGAGACAGGGAAGAGAGAGGAAAGGAAATATTACAGCACGCACATCAAATACCAGATTAGAGAGGAGAGATGGAGATCAACTAGTTTGAAAACCCAGAATTCCCTTTATGAAGATATTTATATTTTCACCCCTGGGGAGAGTCTGGCCCCGTCCTCTTGACGCCCTCCCTTCAGATATTTACAAACCTCAAGAAGATCCCCCTGAGCCTGTTCTCCCGGCTGAGCAGTCCCCTGCTCTCTCGGCCTCTCCTCGGATGAGAGATGCTCCAGTCCCTTCATCATCTTTGTGGCCTGACCAGTACGATGTTCACAAAGTTGTTAAAATTTTTTTGCTAAGTGATTCTATTGCGTTCTTCCTATTTCCATCTCCGATTTCGTAATACAATTAGAGAAAATTAGTGATTCAAATATTGTTACAGCTTTCAGGGAAACACTTAGGGTAAAGTCCTGGCTCAGCTGACTTCGTTGGAAATGAAATGTCATCCTTACACTTTAGAGCGGACAGAGAGAGATGCTTATTTCCTCTTGAGAAATTAAGTACTTTACAAGAACGGAATTTGTCTGCTTGGTCTGCGTTCGCGCTCAGGCTGCATGCGATTTCTGCCACTAGCTGTAAATTAGCTGCCAAAGGAAAAGAAAAGCTCCCAGCTTGCAGCGGTTCAGGAAAACCTGCAAAAACTTCTGAATTCCTGCAGATTTAAACCTCCGGTCAGCTCATAACTTCTCTTACAAATTTAATACCAATCTGCCCTAAGTTTGTCCACTTACACAACGGCAAAGAATTCAGTTCCTGGTGTTTTACTAACAGGGTAACGCAAACAAGCGTTGCCAGTTAAGAAACTTCACAGTTTGTCTAATTTGCTCACGGTGGGCTTGCATTGGAAGATTTGGGGTTTTAGACCAAAGGCCTATGGTCTGGTTCACTCAGGACACCTTACACTGGCTGGAAGGAGCCGGCAGCGGCAGGTAGGTTGGTCCGGGCAGGGAGGACCTCAGCTAGCGTGACGGCAGAGCAGCCCCCTTACTCCTGATGCGAGCCGCCTCCTTCTGCCGATGATAGCACCGTGCAGGAAAAGCCACAGACTTTCTGGAGGAGGATGTGGGCAAAAGAGGAAGATGAGGCACGCGGCCACCAGTGGCGCAAGCCGCAGTTGTCCCTGAGGGCAATGCTGGCCCTGGGCCCGGGGGCCCTGCGGCCGAGGACTGCAGCCAGCATCGCCCGAGGCAGTGAGCAACCGGGGCGAAAACAAGGGTTGTGAAGAAAGCTCGTGCACTCACACGGCTCGAAAAGGAGGGCGATCAGGTCATATTGCCATGCTTGGAAGAGCCAGCAGTCACATGTAAAGAGGCTGAGCCTATATACACAACTACTTCAGAGGAATACGTGCTGTCTCCCGTACTTGAGCGCGCGTGTCCGTGGCCTGCAGTGTTTGCAGTCGGTCTTGTGAGTCTGCCTGTGCAGTTTAATCAGTCACAAACAGCTGAGGGAGTAGAGGATTTTTTTGTGACACCGCATAGCACGAATGTTATTCAGGCAGCAGCACAAAAAGTGTTGTCTGAGAGCCACCAGCCATAACGATGTGCGTCAATTAGCCAAATGAGAATCTCAGCTAGCCTAATTCTCTCGCCGGGAAGAACGAGGAGCATTTCCTCAGCTCCTCGCTGGCCATGGGGTAGCAGCCAGCCTTTTTGCTGGTGTGGTCCTTCCTAGGCGTTTGGCACGCACACAGCCACTCTGTGCCCATGCTCTTCCCGGGGTGCTGCTACTCCTCTGCCTGGAGGATTTTCCACCACTTGACTACCTCGGCTGCAGGACCCTGTCTGGAGGCACTTCCTTGCGCCTCTACTCTTCCAAGCCCCCTGCAGAGCGAGGAGGGGATGCCGGTGGTGCGAACCCTCGCTCCGGCCCCATGGGATGGGGGTGGAAATGCCCTCGCCGGTTCATTGGGTGCAGAGCTCTCCCACCACGGGCACAGGTGTCACGGTCACTGGGCGCTGACATTTTCCAGGATGGGGCTCTCTGTCGGTCCTCTCGAAGCTCTTCTGCTTTATATAAAAATGCATAAATATTCATGGGTAAGAGAGACTGCTTGTAGCGTCCTTGTCTCGCTAGAGGCATCTGTGCCACGTTTGGGGCTGCCAGAGGCGGAGGCGAGCACCAGCAACCAGCAACTGCTTTGTGCAGCCTGACTTGAGGAGAAAGACAGCTGAAATTCTGCACCCATCCTCCTGTGCCCCCGTGGGACACGGGGAGGCAGGATTTAATGAACGACACCAAATGATACAGCATTTTACAACAGGATCCCTCTCTGCAACCAGAATTTTGACTCTCAGAGTGGTTTCAGTGGCAGTCCTGACCAACCGTCGCACGGGGTCAGACCTAGCGGTTCATCAAGCATCGTGTGGTGACCTATGAATTTTCCTTACATTATCGCCATTTGGAAACAAAATGAACATCTCGTCTTCAATCTGGAATTAAGGTTGTGCATGCAACAGTAAAACATTTGTCTGTGTAACACAGCGCCATATTCGCCAGAGATGTTACCCAGTCACCGAGGGAAGAACCGCTCTAAACAGAGCTGTAAGTGTCTGCAAGGTGAATAGTCCCTTAATCCGCAGCGTATGTGACAAATACCTTCTGCTGTCTCCCACGAATAGCTGTGGGAGGACAAGAATATCCTGAGGTGAGAAGTAAGTCATGGCAACATAGATTATTATTCCACTTAACACCATTCCCCATTCACAGCTTTCAAAAAACAAAGAGTCTGTTTGGGGGAAGGATGCCACAAAACCAATCAGCCCTCAAGGCTAACTGGTTTTGTCAATGCTGTGGGCTGACTATTAGTTTGGGGGCACCACCAAAATATCCAGTCTGACACCAGACAAATCACAGGGCGCTTCCCTCCTTCCTCGCGGGAATGACAGCGGATTTTAACACTAGCCACTGAAAGAGCGGAAAGGAAACACTGGGCATCACACGCTGCCAGCAGCGGGTGTTCCCCCTTATTTCTTAGTCCGGCACTGGGCCACTGCAGAAAGGGCAAGAAGTCAGAGGAAATTGTCCCAGGCATCGTGCCTCCGTGCTAGCAGCTGGATTAACTGGCTGTAAATGATTACAGTTGAAGCCTTAAAGAAGGAATTGATATATCTGTTTTTCAGAGTGTTTCAGAGATGCTGGGTCAATATATTTGCCCTTTATGTTTGGGAAGCCGGAGAGAAGTCGGAAAATAATCGTGGTAGAAAAATCCCAGATGTATCCCGACAAGTGGTGGTCAGTCCCTCCCAGGAGCCCGGCACGGCGGAGCAGGTACTGTCGCGGCAGGGCGGTGAGCAAACGCGAACCACGAAAGCGGCGCGGTGGTCAGCATGGAGCCTCTGCTTTGTAGGTGACCTGTCGTTTGGAGGACGACCAGCGCAGGACTTGCCGCCTACCGCCAGTATCCCCCGGCGCTTCTGCTGGGCTCTTCCCTCTGGCGATGATGGTGGCGCAGCCTGCCGGGGAGCTGCTGCAGGGCCTGGGCACGGCCGGAGACGTCTGAAGGACCTGGCCCACCTTCTCCTGGAGGAAAGCCACTGAAAACGCTAGGGACTGAAGGGAAAAGGTCAGTTAGATGAGCATATGGGTGCTCCTGCTAGCACAGAGCTGTTCCCTGCAGTCTGTTATTTAGATATGATGCGCTTTGCCCAGTCTGGTTTTAAATGACTCTGTCAATGAGCTTCCACAACTTATAAATGATTATTCCAGCTTAACAGAGCCTCCCTACCAGGATATTATTCTTGACGTTAAGCACGCATTTCCCTTTGTTCTTTTTCTTCCCGTTTACTGCTGACTAAATCTTGTAAAATTTGTCAAATAATTCCTCTGCTCCATTCACCTATCTGTAAAATGTTCCCTGTTCTCTTCCCCCCCCCCCCCACTTAGTTCTCATTTAGCATTTATACCTATTTAGGTCTTTTAATCTTTCTTCATAAATTAATACCAGCAGCTCCTTAATCATTTTGATTGCTCTTCTCTAAATCCCCTTCGGTGTGTTTTCATCTTTCCGGCTCTGAGGTTTGCAGAAGGGTAATCAGCAGTCTGTGTGCAGTCTCGCCGGTGCTGTATACAAAGAGACAAACAGCAGCCCAGGCTGTGATATATTGCTACTGCATGTACAACCAAAAATTGCGTCGGGTTCTCTTTTTTGCTACTGGATCGCATTGCAAATTGATGTCCACATTACTGCCCATTCACTCCCATGGGTCTTCTCCAGGACGGTTTCTGTACGGGACTTCCCTGCTTTTGGAGGCTTACGGATAATATATTTGCAGTCATGGAAGTTACATTCCCTTGCTCAGATGTGGCTTTTTTTATGGTGTTTGTCCCTTATGTTTTGTTACAGGAATAAACCAAATGCTAATCGATACCCATGTATATTTATCCTTTTAACGGATCAGAAAACACAGTAGAAAGCAGATGAGCTCCCTTGCAGGTATGGAGCCACCAGGGCCACCTAGAGGGGCGGTAGTCCTCGCGTGTGTTCTAGCTAGCGGCACCTAACGCGGTAACAGTCGTACCACCACGCTGTCCGTCGTGTTAATTGGGACCGTGCTCTGCCCCTTCACCGCCCCGGACTGGAAACGTGCAGCAGGAGCGATCGCACCAAGCCTCGCCGGAGACGCGCGGGACCCCCCATAGCGTTTGTCAGGACCAAGTCCGTAGCAAGCCATTTGCGATGTCGGGAGGGTAACGATCAACCCGAACAGCGATGTTGTCTAGAGCCGGAGCTCCCTGTGCTCTGCAAGAATCAGATATTTCTCCCCGAAAATCTTTATTAATGAGACAAATATACTTTGACAGAAGTGTTAAAAAAGTAGCTCGGTTGAAACAGGCTGCACCGAGCAGGGTGGAAATATTCCACTGAATTATTCAGTCGCGTTATTTATCCAGCCTCACCAGGCTGGGGAAACCTCACCGGCCCGGGGCCGAGCAGCCGCCCCTCCTTGCCCGCGGCGAGCTGCCTCCCGGCCGGCGGCAGCACGGCCCCGTTACCGCCAGGCGGCGGAGCCGGGCGTTTCCCCCCGCGCGGCGTTGCCCACGCCGGGCCCGGCCGGGCCCCCAGCCCGCGCCCAGCCGCCGCCGCCGCCGCCGCTCGCCTCGGGGGGCGGCGCCGGCGCCCTCGCCCGCCACCTGGCGGGCAGCCGCCGCCCCGCCCCGCCCCGCCCCGCCCCGCCCCGCCCCGCCGAGCTTGAGCGGCGGCGCAGTCCCGCCCCCCCGGCCCGCTGCGAGTGGCTGGCGGCGCCCGGGCGCCTCTGCCATTGGTGGCGACGGCGGCGGGGCCACGCCCAGTGGGCGGGGCGGCGCCCGGGCGCAGCGCCGGTTCTGGGTGGCGGCGGCCAGTTGCGGCGGCCGGTCTGTCATGGAGGAGCGGGACGGGGCGCGGGAGGCGGCGGCGGCGGCGGGCGCTTCCGCGTGAGGGCGGCCCCGGCGGCCCGCGCAGGTAGCCCGCGCCCTGGGGTCCTCCCTCGCCCGTGTGCCCTCCCCCGCGGGGCCCTGCGGCGGGGCGGCCTCGCCGGGGGCCCGGGGCCCGGGGCGGCCGGCGGCGGGGCCCGCGAGAGCCGCGGCCGAGCCGAGCCGAGCCGGGCTGGGCTGGTTTCGCCGCTGGCTCCCGGTTTGCTGCCGTCGCGCGGGGTGGGGGCGGCGCGGGACCGGGCTGCGCCGTGGGGCTGCGCGGGGCAGGGGCTGCGCGGGGCGGCGTGTCGCCCCCTGAAGGGGCAGGGTGGGTTTCCTGGGTTTTTTGTTTTTATTTTTTTGCTTTTCTTTTCTCGGCAGCTTTCCTCTGGGGGCACTGCACAGCCCGGGGAAGGTGGCTGGATGTTGATGCACCACGAGCAGTGCTGTGTATGAGCCCAGCTGTTTAAAAAAAAAAAATCTATATATATATGTACACACACACACACACACACATATATATATATATATATATATATGTATATATATATATATATAAACTGTATTTACTTACTTGGGAAGTAGAAGGTGAAAGCATTCAGGGTTATCTGCTTTTGCAGGTTTATCCGTGCTTTGTCAGGACCTCGTTCAGAGTCTCCATGTTGTCCCACCTCCGTAAAGCTGATCTGAGAAAAAGCGGGGGACAGTCTGTTTGGGCAGCGTGTTTCCAGTGAGCTTTGGTTTGTGACTCTGAAAAAGGCAGGTGTGTATACTTCAAGCAACAGAGAGGTACAGACTAAATGGATCTAAAGACAGCAGTGTTCAATGCAGCTCGTGATGGCAAGCTGCGGCTCCTTTCCAAGTTACTGGCAAGCAAAACAAAAGAAGAGATGGCCTTACTTATGTCAGAAAAAACCAATGGTGCCACACCACTTCTGATGGCGGCCCGTTACGGGCACCTTGACATGGTGGAGTACTTGCTGGACCATTGCTCTGCTTCCATAGAAGTTGGTGGTTCGGTGAATTTTGATGGTGAAACCATTGAGGGAGCCCCACCGTTATGGGCAGCGTCAGCTGCTGGTCACTTGAAGGTGGTTCAGTGTCTGTTAGATCATGGTGCATCCGTCAACAACACAACTCTGACAAATTCAACGCCGCTTAGAGCTGCCTGTTTTGATGGTCACCTGGAAATAGTAAAATATCTCGTGGAGCACAAAGCGGACTTGGAAGTATCAAACCGTCATGGGCATACATGCTTGATGATCTCCTGTTACAAGGGCCACAAAGAAATTGCTCAGTATTTACTCGAAAAAGGAGCTGATGTTAACAGGAAAAGTGTTAAAGGTAAGTTCGTTGTTTTGTTTTCCTTGTAGTAAAGAGGAGTGAAGTTATTCAGCTATCCTTCTTTAGGAGGCTGATGTCCAAAAATATTCCTATAGACTCATAATGTGAATGTTTTTTCCAGTAGGAAATGAAGTATATTCAGCTATGTTTTTACAGGCTTTTTTTAGTGTACTCATTCCTTGTTTGTTAACCTTGGTTATATAATTTCACTCTAAATTGATACTTTTTAATCTTAAACTTCAGTTCTTAGAAAGATTTAGTCATATGAAACTTGGCATTTATGTATGTGCAAAAGCTACTCAGCTTCTGCTGAGGACTCTTTATTCGTAGTGTGTGTGTAGTAACGTTCAAATATATAAGTGTATGTTGTATAGAACTTAGGATGCTTTTCATTCTGTTTCTTAACAATCCAAATCCAGCGTACATGAAACTGGCCTGCGCCCCTAACCCTAGAATAGGGAAACATTATGCGCATAAAGAAGAAGAATTCTTTTCTATGTTGGGTATGAGTAATCACTTTGATTTTTACTCCTCCTTTCCCTTTAAATATTTTAGACCTCTTAGATACTTTTTTTCATGTTACTAAACAAGAACGTATATTAGTTGAAGAAATGAAGCTCCATGTGACTGCGATCACAGCAGAGGACTTCCAGTAGTGCACAGATCACAAAGGACATCTCTCGGCCTCTGTTTACAATTATCCTGATACTATTGTTCAAAGTGAAGATTTCTGTTCTTTTTGCAGCGATCGTAATTATGTGACCCTCTTGTTCTAATCGCTAGTTTTTATTACATCTCAAACTTACACGTGAATATGACATTGGCCAAAAAAGCATATTGATTATTGCAGGTTATGGTTAATTTTTAGCTCATTGAGCCAGGATTGTGTGTTTCAACAGCTTATTCTTTATGTATGTTAACAATCTGCTAATGAATCTTTTTGTAGGGTAATAGTTCCAATGCCTGTATCTGGCTAATTACATTTTTAACAATGTGCTGAAAGTCTGTTTTGACAGGAAAGAACTGTATTGCCTGACTTGCTTAAATGCCAAATATGAGAGTAATGTATCTGAAAGGGCTGTTTAGCTAAATACGCCTTTTCTCAGCAAATCATGCAGATATGTGGGGTTAACGTAAAGAAAGCTAAACTACAAATTTGTCATAGAGGTGGGCAGAGCAAAATAAATCTTTCTTTGTAAGGATTTAAGGTTGCCTATGAATCATCGTGGACTTGTGATAGGATAAAAACGTCATGTTTCTAGACTGGGTTCTTGGAATAGCGAGCTAAATATAAAATTATATATTGTTTGTTAGTTTTAGACCAATCCCTTTAAATGGCAGGTACAAACAGTGCAGAGCTGTTAAATATCTGATACCACAGATGTTTTGTGTCTGTTATTTTCTTTTTTTCTTTTTTTTTTACTCATTTTGTCTCAGTGGAGTAGGCTTTAATTTACTAGTCCTTATTATTCACTCTATTAGTGCATTAATTTTTTGTTGTTGTTGTTTACGTGACTGAATGACAGCCATGCACTCCTGAGGATTTTCTCACTGGTCTCAGTTTCTCTATTATCTTAATTCATTCCTCTCTCCACTTCCTTCAGTTTCTATGTGACTCACAACTTAGGCTCATGAGCAGAAGTTCCTAAGGTATAGCTGATCCTTATTTGTTTTTAAAAAAAAAAAAAAAAACAAACAAAGTTGGATTGGATATGTTTTAGCGTACTAGAATTCATTTGTTTTATTTTGACCTACGGTGTGTACAAATGGATGTGTGTATGTATATCTTTCAGTCAATTATGGCTTGCCTTTTTTTGTATTTGGAAACAAATGCTCGTCTCTGACATGAGTATACTTCTTGTTGGCATCGTGAAGCAGTCTAATCTCTGAAGTTATTAAATAAGCAGTGAGAAGGTAAAGGAGGAGAGAAAGTAAGTAGTGTAAACCCTGACGGTCAGCTGTGAAAAGGCAGAAGAACTGAGCAAAACTTTCAGCCTCAAATATTATACTGATATGAGTGTAGCAATGGCTGAGGTGCAACAACTAATGTTCTGAACTTTGTTTTCAAGAACGCTCACTAGCTATTAATTATAAAATGAATGTTTCTGATAGGATTCATACTGCATTCAGATTCCATCTCAAAGTCTCTTTCTGTGCATTACTTTCAAATTTTACTCCTCCCTGTTATCTTTCAAACATTTCTCCTAACAGCGAGTAGGGATGTTTGTAATAGGGAGATGAAGAGGCTGTAGGAGTGGTCTGTTCCTGAGTAGTAAAAATTGTTGCCATCCTTCTATCTAAACTCTTTTTAGGTAAGCCCCTTCCTTTAAATTTTGCTGCATTTAAAATTTTAAGAACAGAACTCTAACTTTACTAGAAGTATGCATACAAAACTGCTGTTATGGGAGATCACTAGAGACTCTCTTCCAGACATTATTCTTGAAATCAGGGAAACAGAGGAGGGCAAAATTACTCAAACTGTCCTTTATGCTTTTCCACTAGATTTTCATGTAGTAAGATAGGACTTTATTCGCAGTTTACAAAGCAGGAGAATTCTAGAGTTTGGAAAGATATATATATATTAAAAAAAACAAACAGGTAAGTTCACTGAGATCTAAAAATCAGGATAACTGAGGCAGGGTATAAAAGAGCAGTTAAAAAACATATACTGAAGCACTGCTTTTAAAATACAGGCATAATCCAAGAACTGTTTTGGACTACTGAAATTCATAATGCAGAGGTTTTGGAAGGAGAGATGTGGAAGTGCAACAGTACAGCGAGGGTATGGTTAAGATATTCATGAACATTTCTGAGTCTTTGATTCAGATGGGAGACTACTCTGAGGTGAAGCATGCATCTAGCACTAGCTCACAGGAGATGATGGTGAAGAAGGAGGTAACGATATTTGGGATAGATGACAGTGCTATAGTGTGAAAGATAGCCAGTAGTTCTAAATTTAAAATAGGAACGTTTACTTGTTCTTGCCACGGTTTTACAGATCTGCCTTTTACAGTTTCCCCAAACTTTTATGAGGAACATAGGCAACAGAAATGGAAACAAAGGATTTTGGTAGAATGTTTTAGGTCACATGAACTGTGTGTGGGGGGGAAAAAAAAGGTGATAAACAAGAGAAGTCTCTTTTTTTTTTCTCTGTTAGAATTGTGGAAAACAGCAGAGATATCTGTAGAATTAAAGAATTTTTTTTTTAAGAAAAACAAAAAAGTAGCCAAAGCGGCACTTCCAATATGAGCTAATTCAGCCATGTCTTCCTAATTCACAGGCTTCTCCAGTATGTTACTGCTGGTTTAAGATGGTAGAGATTAAAACTATCAAGGTTTGATGATTTTCACCAATATGAAATAGATTTCTAATAGATTTCTGTGCTAGCAGAAACAGTTTTTTGAGCAGGAAGAACCCCTGCAACTAAACTCTTGAGTGAGACACAGATCTCCTACCTGCGTACTTGGATTAGGAGGAACGTTCTGTATTTTGGCTGCACGTAGTTTTCTTTTCTGCTGCATTGCGAAGCCTGCCAATGATCTGTAGTTAAAGGATAGTGCTCCCTTACAGCGTTAAGAATAGACCCCTGGATTCTTGATCACAGTATTTTGCTGATGTGTTTCTCCAAGCAGTCCTCTGTTGGCTGGTAAATGTGGGGGTGGGGGAGAGAGGAAGGAGTGCTTAGGCTTGTATTTCCAATGGTAGTGGTCTTTGGGGCTTGAAATTTTATGGATTTGGGCTCCGCTGGTGACCTACCTGTGACTGTGTTTGTTAGAATTTGATTTTTTTATTTAAATTTCATTTAATTTCCACCATAAAAATATTTTACGTACAAACCATTTTAAAGGGTTATACCTGTAATCTAACTCGAGACAAAATACTTGCGTCTTTGACAATTTGCAACCTGTGTTTTGCTACTTTGATACTTATGCCTCCTCTACCAGAGCAGCTGCAGTAATGGAGGTTCATTCCCTTCCTTTCTGAATTAAGAGGCTAAATTATGGATAAAGTGCATTAGCACTGATAGCCAGGATGGGCAAGATGTAATGGCACAGGGAATAAGAACTCCAACTTCCAAAATAATTACATGAAAGGCAGTGGTTTTTTTTGTTGTTGTTTTTTTTTTTTCCTGAACACGGCTTGTAACTCTTTCCATTGCTCAGCTGTTTGGAATGCAATCTCTCTCATCAAGGTAACGTTCCTGGATTTTGCTGATGGTCTTCACTACCTCTGTTCCCGTTGAATTGTTAGCAGATGCATCTGCTAGCCGAAAGACTCATTGTTTCCCCTTCTAAGTATTAGAAAACATCATAAGAACTGCTGGACTAGGCATTCCTTTAGGTATGTCTTTGAGATCGGCACAAGAACGTTTGTTTCTTTGTTTATGATCCTCCATACTACCGTAACAGCTGGAAGAAATCACGTGTTTTGAAAATGCAAAATAACACTGTGATTGAAAGGCTTGTTGATCTTAAGTACCACTAGCTATGGCGCAGTATTTGATTATATTAGCTTTGTAACATAATATGGAGGACGAGGCTTGTTCAATTTACTTGCTCATCTTGGAAAGTATAGCAGTATACAGATCTCAGTCTCTGAGTACGTTCAAGGTTATTCGCATAGTAATGCTATATCAAGGGCTAGCACTATTTCAGTATTATCATTTATGTGGGAGAGCGGAGAGCATAACGCTCTCAAACCTGCTGGGAGGGAAGAAGTCTTTTACGGACTTGGCAGACCCAGAAATAGGAGGATTAGATAGATGCACACTCTTTGCTCTATGATAAGTGTGGTTTAGTATACATTAAAAATAATTAATCTACCCTAGCAGTGGATCAAGGAGTCTGACAGGTTTATTTGCTTCTGATTCATTTTTTTCCAAAATGAATCTTGGCAAGCAGAGAAGACCAAAAAAAAAAGGGGGGGGGAGGGGGAAGGAGGAGTCTCCCCTCCCCTCCCGCCCCCCATGAATAAAGGCCTTACTCTAAAAGTGTTTTCTCTTTTTTGTTGTTCTTGTTTGGTCTGTTTTTTTTTCCTTTTTTGGATGGTATTACATGATGGAGCACAGTGCATTTTGTGGATGTTTTCTGTGTGTTGCTATGTGAAACGGGGCATCAGTAGGAATGTCTGCAAATAAAAGTAGAGGAAGACACAGTTTAAAAGGAATAAATTCCTGGATTTCAACTGAAGAAGGAGGTTATGTTGAAATTAATCAAATCACAGCATTTCATATACTGTTGCTTTGCATTATTCATCTTGGTAATCCAGGTTATCGTTAAGTACTTTTGAGAGCAAGGGAGCAATTATTCCGTTACCCAATATGGAAGCTGGATTATTGAGGTTAACAGTTCTTTGCATTTTTTTTTTTACTTAATTCCTTTATAAAGAGAAGGCATACCTCTTATGCACTGTCTATTTTGGTATGTATGTGTCAATACATTTTTAAAAATCAGTAATACTGCTAGAGGACTTGCTTGCTTCAAGTGCTCTGCTAAAAATTAGAGTTAAATGAACAACTTCACTTTAGGTGAAGGTGATAAATTTCGTCTGTAAGGCTGAAAAAATATATCCGTGTGATTAGTTTTACACACTGCTCATGTCCTACAAATTAAATCATTTTTCTCATATGTTTAAAGTTGAGCAGCTAGGTGTGTTTCTTCAGGAACAGGTCTTGGGTATGAAATCAGACTGGTCGAAAATTTTAAAAGAAGTTTTACTATCGAGGAATTTGATCAAGCATTTTATAAATTTTAGGAGGTGGATGTAGTAAATATTGGTTGCAAATCAAGCCATATCACTTTCTGTGTCATTGCTTCCCTTTCTTTCCTTCCCATGTCACAAGCTACCAGTCTATTTTGGGAATAATTTGCTTCTGACATAGAAAGGCGTGACCTCATTAGAAATTTGAATCCCTCCCAGATGTGCTTTTTGTAACACTGGCTGTTTAGGGAATTAGTTCTGTGATACACAGAGCCTTTGTGTAATGTTCATACTACGACTTCTAAAGTAGGTCTGTAACGAAAGAATAAAACACAAAGCCACGATGTCAATTTACTACCTCCCCACCTTTTTTTTTTTTGGGGGGGGGGGTAAGATTTCAGAGGAACGGGGGTGGGGAGAGATTAGAGACTTAAGTCTACTGCCATGTCCCCTTTCAAGTTCTTCCTCAAACTAAATGCTTGATAATTGATAGTGAATGGCTGGGTAGTCTCCTTATTTCTTAAGACTGGGTTGTATTATTATTTTGTCTTCAAGTTCATAACTCTAAACTGTCTGTCTACCCATGTCCATTTCTAGTCTATGGAAGCTTGTATTATCATAATACTTCTTTTCTGCTGCTGTTTCATCCAATTAAACTGAAGCAAGGTGCAGCCACTAAAAATTAGTGGTGATATCTATCCTTCCTTTATTAGCTTATGCATTGCTTGAAGTAGACCTCTGAGAGCTACTACAATATAAGTAGCTAAAAAGTTACTCTACTTCTGATATGCTGTCAGTAACCTCTATTTAAGTCAATAATAATAACACTGACAGTCATACTAATAAAAATTTGATTTTTTTTTTTTCAAAGAAAGAGGTCAGTTGGAGAGAGCAGTGAGATTCTGTGGAGTTTTAGGAGTATTTCCGTGTACTGCATATCTGCATTGTGAATTAATGGCATGGAAGCTCTTACATTGGACCTGAATTTACTCAGACAATGGCTAAGCTTAATGTATGTGGATTTTTGTGATATTAATATGTCATAGCATATATGTCTGCCAATTGATGAAAGAGTGTAAAGGACAATGTTATATGGTGATGGATGTACGGTGTGCCATATGAATAGTTACCATTGATCCTAGTGTCACAGCTGGTAGGATGTGTAGTAATAGTTGTGCAGCAATTGTAGGAACCTTGGTTTTGGTGTTTGGTTTTGGTTTGGTGTTACTACTGCATTTTGATTTGTGTCTGTTCAATATGCTTTTGTCATGCCTTTGAATATCTCAAAAGTATTGACTGGAAGGTAGAAAACGTAGAAATATGAATGGTAACATTAAACATGAAATGCTGTCATCTAAGGATGCCTCTAGTATTTTAATGAGCACAGTGTGATCTGTAATAAAACATTTATTAAGAATTTTCTTTTTTCTTTTTTGGATTAACTAACGCTTCAAATATAACTTCATCTGTGTACACTGGTACTTTGAAATGTGAGTGTTAAATTTGCAGAGCTAACACGGGCTTCTGACGTGCGCTGGTGAAAACACTTGTAATTCTGAATTTCTTTTATCCCAGGCCTTAGGCCTTGTCTCGGGTGGCAATAGAAACATCTTTTGGAGGGTGCCAATTCTAGTGTTTCAGAGCTCTGCTGTGAGGGAGGGAGTATGGACTTGAATACGCTCTGAACTGGCTACGTTAACTGGTGGCTCAGCCTACACCAAGATGAATCTGGTTTTGCCCTCCTCTCTGAGTGCGGAAGTACAGACAGCCTGAGGAGCCAGCTAGTCTTTAGTTTTGGTTTGACAGCTGTAGTTATGTCTTACCTAGATTTTCTCTAGCCCAGCAAGAAGGCTCATGTAATTTGTATGTGCACTAGCAAGTTTCTTTTGTGTATTTGTCTGGTTTGACCTCTGTCTGTCTTAGGAATGTAAAGGTCTCATACTTGTCAATATTGAACTATCAAGAGTTTTCTCATCTGTCATGTGTAGTTAGGAGGGAGGGGTTTCTAACTGATGAACTGTAGTTGACAAACTCATCAAACTTGAAAACCACCCGAGTTTGGAGTATCTCTGTTGCTGTGACTTGTTGGTCTTGGTAGAGCCTGTAGTGTGACCAGACCAATTGATGTCTGAAGTTCCTGACTTAAGGCTCTCCATTTAAAAACAAAGATTGCCTCAGGTATTTCAGATTTAAAAATCACTTGCTGTTGCAAGACCTGGTTTTAGTTGTGTGTGTCTTGATCTGACAGATAATTTGAAGTGCTACTTTGTATAGGGGTGTCTTCCTCCGCTTACTTTTTGGTAAGTGATAGCCAAATGATTGACTGCTCTTCAGAAATATATCGGGAAAAGAACGTTTTGCAAGTTCTTAAAGTTCACTGTGTTAATGAAACAGTTTTCTGAGTTTTTCTTTAACGCTTGGAGCTTGCACTTAAAATATTGGTTTGGGGGCAAAATGTATTCATAGCTCCCTTTCTGCTATAATTGTGAAAATCTGTTAAACTTCAGCCATAAGGCTTTGCAGATAGCTTTTAGCACGTGTTTAGTAGGAATTTGATTAGCGTGGCAGCTAAATTTTCTATATGGTATATTTCTGTATGTGGTGTGCTTAAATTGTGATGCCGTTTGTCTTGAATGACTGTTCCTCCTTACCACTGTCTTTCTGGCTACTGGAATTGAGGGCAGCAAGGAAGACTTGAAATGTGCTGCCAGTTCTTCTTCTGATGGTCCACAAGCAAGTTTGAGGAAGATACAGCAGACTAAGCTGCATGTAAAGTTTTGAGAAGTGAAAGATTAGAAGAGAAGGAGTGAGGAAGGAGGGGATGGTTGGAGTATGAGCCGGAAAGCAGAGGCAAAATGTTCTGTCCCCATTAGAGTGTTTTCATCTGAACAGACCTTGAGTCTCTACGTTATTTTACTGTATACCAAAACTTGCAAAACTCTTGGACCAACTTGTTGTTGTCCCAGTGACTTATACAGAAGATAAAAGCAAGCTACCATTTGATAATCTGCTAACTCAAGAGATAGGCTGGAGCTTTGTGTTGTGGATCCCAAGCATCTGGTGCTGCTGGGGGCAAGCAGGTAGTGAATTTAAAGACAGTCATCATGGTTTCACTGGATATTTCTCAGTTTTGCTTTTGTTTTTTCTTTGAACTTCAGCTTCATATCGCCCTGTCGCGCTTCTTACTAGAAGGAAAGTAAGGACTCTATGAAGTCAAATATTCAAAAGCCAGAAGATGCCAAAATTATTGTATAGATTTAATTCAGGTTGTCATAAAAGAAATGAGAAAGAAAGGAACAAAATTTATATTTCTGAAATGAATTTAATACATACAGAAGAAGACTGGTGTTTATATATGTACCAAGTCAAATAATTTACATTTAAAATTAGCCTATTTAAGATAGCATGAACAATACGTTCTAGGCAGAAAGAATGTGTTCATGGAAAGCCTTTATCTCCACTTTTAGTTTTAGTTTATTTCCATAGAGTGGTCAGCTTTTAAGACAAATCTCGAGTACAAATTAAGGAGTGATTTGAATTTCACTAGCTAAATGCTCTGTAGTATGAAGAGCGAACTGCATGTTCTAGAGATTGGAGCCTGAAAAGAAATACATTAAGGAAAAGTACAAATGTAAATCTAAGCTGTTTGGATCAGTAGGCTCTACAGCTACTAAACCACGCTTTTACCAAACATTAGCCAAAGATTTCAAGATTATTGCTTTGTTTGCTAACCTCCTTTAGTTCTGTATAGATCTAGAAATACAACTGCCAGCAAAGCCCACTGCAGATCAGTGTCTTGTTGGCGTAGCAGAAAGCTTGTCAAAAATGCAAATGAGAAAGTTTTCTAAAACTTTCTCTCTTAACTTCTAAAAGCCAAATCAGATGACCATGAATGGACAGAAAGCCCTTGGAAAAGAAAGTCTTGTTTGCGAATGTGGAAACTTGTTGATGATGTAACAGAAAGTGATGATCTGATGGCCAGTTAAGTGGCGTTTACAGTGCTAATGATGTGAGAAATCTTAATTTGGGGGGGAAGTTTTTACATAGGCTTTATGTTAATTATTTTCATGCTGATGGAGTGGGAGGATGAAAAGTTGATATGCCTGAATCTGTAGTATGTATAAAGAAAAAGGTAGGTTTAAATTGTATAATTTAAAAGCAGTCAACCACAGAAGAGGCTCTGTTATGTTGGGAAGGGGGCAGGAGACTTGTTCACCATCCATCTTCTCTTCTCCCCCAGTGAAATGCTCATATTTGAACTTATCTGTAATTAGTTAGCTATAAATAATAGTTATCAATGTATAAACACTATTCTTTATAAATACATGAAAGTTTTTTGTTCCATTGTGGTGTCTTATGCTCTCTTTCTAATTTGTTGCAAATACGGTTTTCAGTCAAGAGGCACTAGTGCTTGCTAGAAACTTCCCCGCGCAGTGTTAGAAACTGGTTCTCTTTAAAAGAGAGTGCAGTGTCATGCTAATGAGAAATAATCTGAATGTAAATAATCAGACTCTTATAAACCAGGTGGCTGCATGTTGTGTGTTGGGGGTGTTGTTTACTTTTGTGTGTGTGTGTTGTTTTTTTCCTCCTCTCTCCTTGGCTTTGGAAGTCGTGACCAGAGGAACAGAGGGGGTTAATGTGGGACTTCAGGATAGAGACCTAACAAATATCAGCACTAAGAAAAGTGTGTCTGTGTGTATACGCAAACTTGACAAAATAACCAGCTCCTTCAGAATACAGTATTATGGCAGTCTCTGAAGCCTCAGCTGAGATGGAGGGCCTGTTGTGATGAATTGTATTTTCCTTTGTATACAATTATTGCCCTGATGCACTTAAAAAGCTTGGATGAAAGAGAGAAGAGGTACAGTGTAGAGACGAATAAAACCAATGGTGAGTTAGCACAGCTTTAATTTTTATAAAGATTTCTTTTCTTTTTTTTTTAATCATAGCTGGAGGTAGGGAGGAAAGAAGGATATTTGACAAGGGAAGAGGAGAAAAGTATAACAACTTAGAGGCAGCAAGCCTAGATTTATGTTTTATCCTTCAAAGCAGATACAAAATTGCTCATGTACTGGAGAATTTTGTTTTAAGTTTTGAATAATGAAACAAAAGGGTCCTTAAAACCTCTTTAATTCTTTCAGGTAATAAAGTCAAGCATTTTTATTTGTATAAATGCTTGGCGGCATTGATGTTTTAATTGGATCTTGAATATTTTAACTAGACATTTAAAGCCTTTCATGGTCCATAGATGTCAGAACAGGGGTGTGGGTTTGTGTGTATGCAGTGGTGGTGGTTGTTTTAACAACTGTTAGCGTGGTGAGGTTTGAATTATAAATTTAATTTTGATTTGTGTAATTCATTTTCTTCTCTTGCTAGGAAACACCGCATTACATGACTGTGCAGAATCTGGAAGTCTGGAGATCATGAAGATGCTTCTCAAGTACTGCGCTAAGATGGAAAAGGATGGCTATGGAATGACTCCCCTTCTGTCAGCCAGCGTGACCGGCCACACGAATATTGTGGACTTTCTGACGCAGCATGTACAGACCAGTAAGACGGAGCGCATAAATGCTCTAGAACTTCTAGGAGCGACATTTGTGGACAAAAAGAGAGATCTGCTTGGTGCTTTGAAATACTGGAAACGAGCTATGGAGATGAGATACAGTGATAGGACTAATATCCTAAGCAAGCCTGTGCCACAAACACTAATTATGGCCTATGATTACGCTAAAGAGGTAAACAGCTCAGAAGAGCTAGAAAACCTTATTGCAGACCCTGATGAGATGAGAATGCAAGCACTATTGATTAGAGAACGTATTCTTGGTCCTTCACACCCAGATACATCCTACTATATTAGATACAGAGGTGCTGTCTATGCAGACTCTGGAAACTTCAAGCGATGCATCAACTTATGGAAATATGCTTTGGACATGCAGCAGAGCAATCTAGATCCACTGAGCCCTATGACAGCCAGCAGTTTACTGTCATTTGCTGAACTCTTCTCCTTCATGCTGCAGGATAGGGCAAAAGGTCTGCTAGGCACTACTGTTACATTTGATGATCTCATGGGTATACTGTGCAAAAGCGTCCTCGAAATAGAACGGGCTATGAAACAAACGCAGTGTCCTCCAGATCCAATACAGCTGAACAAAGCCCTTTCCATCATTTTGCATTTAATTTGCTTGTTGGAAAAAGTACCTTGCAGCTCAGAACAGGAACATTTTAAGAAACAAACTATTTACAAGTTTCTTAAGCTTCAGCCTAGAGGGAAGAATAACTTCAGTCCACTTCACCTTGCTGTTGACAAGAATACTACGTGTGTGGGGCGCTACCCAGTTTGCAAATTCCCCTCTCTGCAAGTTACTGCTATACTGGTGGAATGTGGTGCTGATGTAAACGTCAGAGACTCTGATAATAACAGTCCTTTACACATTGCTGCACTGAACAACCATCCAGACATCATGAATCTTCTTATCAAGTCGGGTTCACACTTTGATGCCACAAACTCGCATAAGCAAACTGCTAGTGATTTGCTGGATGAGAAGGAAATAGCAAAAAATTTGATCCAGCCCATAAATCATACTACGTTGCAGTGTCTTGCTGCTCGTGTTATAGTGAATCATAACATATACTACACGGGACACATCCCTGAGAAATTGGAGAACTTTGTTTTGCTCCACAGATGATAGTGTGGAGTCCCAGAGTACTGTTGTTGAAGCACGACTTGGTGACAATGTTTTTCTTGAGCACTGTTGTGATACACCAGCGTTCCCTTAGCTTGCTCCATCTTGCGCTCATTGGCTAAAGCGTTGTTAGCATCAGATCTACAGAGTTGGTTACCCAGTATTTAATATGAATATGCCATATAATATATTTTGTGGATTATTTAGAAATGTAATGCCATATTTAGACTCTTAAAATTGTCTGCCAAAGGCTTGTCTATTCTGGTCTTATTTGCCTGTTGGGTGTTTGGGACTGAGTTGAATATTTTCCACTGATATCTTTTTACTATAACTGTTGTGTGGATTTTATACAGTTGGAAGGTCATCATTTTTGGTTTTGCTTGAGCATTTCTGCTCTTACTCTGTTCCTTTTCTATGGACTCATTGCTAAACTGCACAAGTTGTATGGACTTGTTAACATTTGCAACTACCATAAGTGCTTTTATCTTCTCTATGCACTGGCTTAAACATGACTGTTGTGTGTGAGCATATTTCTATGCAGCAGTTGGCCAATTTCAACTTAAATGCCAATTTTGTTTTGCAGTTTGTTTGGAGCTCTTCTTGAGAATGCTGCCTTCATAGCATGACAAATTTTGGAGTTACATATCAGCTCTCCAAACCTGGGTTTGACTTTTTTATTCTAGCTGTAACTGAGGTCGCTTTCCTCTTGATCCTCTGGAAATTTGTGCTAAATTTGGGAGAAGAAAATCTCTCCTGTTCTCATGGTAATCCACTTGAACTCTAAATCTGAAAATCATTTTATTGCATCATGCAGTTAGGGGAAGAGTCCTCATCATGTACAACTGACACCTTCCTCTTTGCACTAATGTCTTGCTTGTGCTGGTTATGTGACTAGATGTGAAGTTTGCTCACAGTTTAACCTCAAACTTAATGATACACTTTAACGAGAAATAGATCAAATGTATGCCGTAGTTTAAATTTTCAAATCAACTTCTTTAGCTACAAAGGAAACTGAAGCATGTTGGTGGCATGACGCTTATCAGTCCAGATCTAGACATCATCTAGTGTAACTATAATGTAGTGAGTGGCTGTATGCCAGGGTACTGGAAGTTCTATAGCCCTGTCCCTTTTTCTTCATTTTAAATATCTTTATAAGTACTTGCATGGATTTTTCATCTCTACTATCTGTCAGCTGTACTTAAAGAAAAAGCAGAAGTTCTGTTGTGTATATAGCTCCTGATTAAAGTTACCTATTTTTATAATATTTGCACAACAGCTTAGCTTTTACAACAGAAAGGGCTCTTTTGACTTGATAAGAAGTCTGTAAATGAAGATCATAAAAGAGAGTGAGATTCAGGTAATTAATATAATTCAGCACTTTACTGTTGATTAATAGTAGAATTTATTATGGCACATTAGCCCTGCAAATGTCTTAAAGTGAAGTTCCTTTCTGTTGAGTAGAATACAGTTTACCTGCAAGTTTAGTGGTCTAGCATAATGGATATTGTTTTCAACGATATCCACTGAAATGTTTCATTTCAGTGATGGGCAGTAGATGTGCCTATGGGTTTCTTGCTCCAGAAATTAAACGAGTTGATCTAGGCTTTTGTCAGTGACAAAGATATTTAAAAGCCAAATGGATTAGATAAAGGAAAAGTTGATTTAGGAAGGTCTTTTCTTTTTTTAATTTGCTGTTGGAGTATTTTTGTCTTTTGTGAATGAAGCTGAGGAAGAATATGTCTTGAGAGTGTGTAAGAATTGTTCTTCCTTGCTTCTTGGCTGTTTCGGGTTTCCTCTTAGTGTGCAGTGTGGAGCCAACTAGTTATCCATCCTTGGGAAAAATACTGGGGTGCTTTTAAGCAAAGTTATGTTGAAAGCAGTGCTGTTTGTGTATTGCTACTCTCAAACTCTGTATTTTGAAGCAACGTTCACCTGTTTGTCCCAAGGCATACGTACATTGTTTGTATGAAATTCTGAGTATGAGGAAATCCTGTTAGTTTCTCTTGCGAAAATGCAGCAGTAAATTTCTTTTCAATTGGCTGAATTTCTCTGATTTGCAATGATTAAAACACATGCCACCCGAGTTGTCATTTGTGAGAACAAGTAGTTTGATTTTTGTATTTCTTGTTTTTGATATGCTTCTCTGCTACTCTGTAGGAAAGAGTAATCAACAAATCACATCACGGTAGAAATAATCCACATTATACTTCAAGTCATTAAAAAAAAAGTCCTCTTTTCTGTGGGTTACAGAGAAAGGGATTTTTAGGTCACTGTTTTATACTCTGAAATCTGGGCTGCTCTTCAGTGTTTGTAATTTAAATTTCTATCTTTATAACTGTCCAATTGCCTGTTTAATACTAATTACTTGGACGTTGTTACTCCTGAAATATAGTTGAAAAATTATGGGAGTAAATGCTATATTGTTAGCAAATTTTTGAATGAAAAATCACCCTAAAATAGAAAGAATATCGCTTTCTAACATATGTAAATCTAAAGGAAATTACTAAGCCTTACAGGGAGGCTTATTCTGCTAACTACTTGCAATTTTTTTGTGCCCCCCCTCCCCCCCTTTTAAACAAACTTATCTAATAGGATGTACTGACTTATTGCATGTAATTCTATCTAAGTATCTACCCATATACATCAATCCTAAAGAATAACACCTTCATTCAGAATTTAGTTTTGCAAGGTCATGAGGCTATCTGCTGAACTCTTATTTGTGATCTTGTCAGATATTCAAATATAGGTGTCTAGATGGACAACTTAATGCATTTTAACTCTACTTTCCACATAGCCCTGTATGTTTACATTGCCCTGTTTATACCCTGTTTAACTTTTGCTTCATTTTAAAAGAAATCGGTGCAGAGCCTCTGTTGGATAACGCGTTAGGGATTAGTTAAGGCTTTACTGATTGGGAGGGAGGGTTACGACAGTAGACCCTGTCTGAGATGCCCCTGCCGCTATGGCCAGTGCTAACGGGTAGTAGCAGTTTGGCCTTCCTCTGCTCCTAATTCAAACCAGGGTTGTCTCCACTTCAGTATAGATATCAACTTTCTGGACCAGAACTTTTTTTATTCTTAGCCTTGTTAGTCATTCAGAGATGAGAAAAAGATTATGTTGGTGAAATATGATGCTAAAGGCAATAGTACTGCCAGCTGAACACAAGCTGTGGTAAAGACAAGGAACTAAAGAGCATCCAGAACACAAAGAATGGTTTTCTTCTTGTCATATTTTTAACTTTTTCTTTTTCTGTTCTTCTCTGTCTGCCTGTTTGGGCTTTTTTGCTGGTGAGATGTACTGTTTCAGAGCTACCAACCATAAAATTGCTGAGAACACTGAGGAAAAAATTGTATGCCCTTTAAGGGTGTAACAGGTTTTAAAATTGGTTAGACAATTTATGGGTATGTCTGTCTTAAAGATAAGGATACTGAAACCCCCCTACTCATTGAGGGGGCTTGGAGATTTTTTTGTTTGTTTTTTTTTGTTTTTTCTTTTTTGATAATACTCGACTCAAAGCACTTTTTCCGTTAATCTTCTTGGGCTTCCACTGAAATACTTCAGCCAGGAAGATGAAAAGTATGCTGGTAAAAAATAAAATACTCTTCTTACCGAGTTCTAAAATTATATTCCTATTTTTATATCACTTAGGCCTTGCCAGTAACAAGATTCCAGTTGTCTGTGGTGTCTCCGAGGTTCTGATTGTTGAATGCACCGTGTAAAGGCCTTTTTTGAAATGTAGGGCAACAGTGTCGTTAGTTTTCCAATTGTAGTCTGCAACAGTCCCTGGGTAGGGAATATTATAATATATTTCCTAAATCCCCAAAGAGTCCTCTTTTAACAACTGTTCTGAAACTGGTTGAAATTAAACTCTTTCCTTTTTATAAAACACTATAAAAAAAGGATTGGAATGCTGTGGCAAAATCCTTACACAAGGATACAGTCCTTAATAGGAAAAACATGTGCCTCTTAGTTTTATATCAACTGCAAGGTAATTGCAGAAGGATATGACTGCTCTTGAAATAGCTTCCTCATGCTTTGAAACACACGGAGTAGAAGGACCACTGCACTCTAAAATGTTGACAAATGTGAGTACAAAGACTTAACACTAGTTTCCGTCTTCTGTGACTACAGTAAAGTCAGGTGGTATTTAATGCTCCAAAATAATTTTGAGGAGGTTGATGGAGACATGAAATATAGTTTGTTTTATACTGCTCAGATCTCTTGGCTTAGAGTGCGGAAGTAACTGTTGAACCCTCAGTGAGGGCAGAATGCAAAGTTACCGTTCATTTGGTTTGACCTACCTTTGTATTTGTGTTCCGGTCTATCACAAAGACTTCCTATGCAGGGCTAGCTTCATGTATTGAAATACTGCAGTTTCTTTTTTACGTGAAGTAATTTAGCTTTAACAGTAATGTAAAAAAGGAATAACAAGCATATTTCTCTGCTCTTACTCTCTCTAGGCTCCAAATGCGGATTACATTAAAAATATGTTTTGGAGAACATTTGTCTGAGTCTATATATCTGTTTTCTTTAGGGTCACTGTAATATTGGTCGATTAAACCTCTCTTTCAGATGAGTTTGGGTAGTTAAATGTGAGTGCTGCAGCTTTAGACTTAGTCTTCATGTCATTAATAATCACACCTTAGACAAAATGTCTGTTTCACTTTCTTTCTTACAGTGGAATGGTGATCCATGGGCAACAGTAAGGAAAAGACTTAAACCGGAGGAAAGAGGAGGCACAGTTTTCAGTTTCTAGAAACTGAAGTTAGTAACACTATTAACTCTGTTTCAGCTATAGTAGTGTGTGTTTATAGTATAAGCAAAAGTAATAATTAAAACACACACACACACGGTGAGGGGGGGAGTTATGAGAAGATCATTATTAAAGGGTTTTCCAGAATGGAAGACTTTGAAGAACATTGCCATCATAATTTTGAGAAATCTTTATGGTTAGGCACAGTAGTCGGAACACTATACTTAAAAGGCAGTGTGCACTTCCTTTCAGAGAACTAACTTGTTTAGATTTAGGCCTCATCAGTAACAAACAGCCTCAAGAAGAGGAGGTACTGGATGAGGAAAACTGATTCTGAGCTTTTGCAGTGAGATAATTGTTGCACAGATGGCTTAATGAATCAAATACAGATTTTTCTTAATTAGGAAATGAAGAACCGGAAAGAATCATTTACATCATTATTCATCCCTCTGCAGTTGTGGGTGATAATGGATGTTTAGTCTAGAACTGTCTGCTTGGCTCTGTCATCTGTATGCCTATGCAAAAAGCTTCTGACCCTAGCAAATGCTGCCTGATGGTGGGTAGAAGACCAAAATCCATGGTACCAAGTAGCACAGGAAGAGGGCAAGAGAGGCCGAGGGTATGACATGTTACCCCCCGCAAAGGCAGTGCATCTGTTTTAAGTTTCCCAGATGATTATTTAGAGGGCCATATACCATGCACCGTGGAAAGAAGAGGAGAAAAAACAAAACAAAAAAGCTTACCTTGTCACTGATCTCCAGCATTCAGAAGAATTGGAGAGGCAGAGGCAATAGAAGTGAGCATAGAAACACAGAAAGAAGCACAGAAATGCTTCCAAGCACCCATCAAAAGCCAGGAGATACAGGGCTAGTACGATGTCAGTATAGGCAGTCTACAAACAGCAACTGAGCCGCCTCTGAGACCAAAAAGTGTAAGCTTAGGTTCAAAGGGTTCTTTTTATCGTGTCTCCTGAGGATTTATCAAGTCCTGTCTTAAGTCCCTTGCCAAATTTCTCTTTAGAAGGCTATTTGGAAGTTCAGTCCTTCAATAATAAGAAACTTAATTTCTATTTGGTATTTATTTTTTCAGTTTTGTATATGTTTGATCTTTTAATAGTTTCAGTACTGCTGCTCTTTTCCTTGATTCCTGAAAGTTATCCCCTCTCCGTCTTAATGTGGTTAGGCTTAAAAAAAAAAAAAGGGGGGGGGAAGCAGAAAGCTTTTTTTTTTTATTGACTATAAGGAGGAGCAAAGAACAGAGAATCTAGGAACTTGTTTCTTTGCTTCTATGCTGCAAAAAAAAAAACCAAAAACCAAAACGGATTCACTAATCTTTTTCGCTACTGAACCTGCAATTTAACTTGTCGATTCTTTCCATGTTTCCAGGAAGATTTATTTAGCTGTGAACTTATTGAGATTGTTTTCTCTTCAGACACTTTAGTTTGTGTTTGCCTATTATCATTTTTATTAGATATCATTTTGTTATCTTCATAATACAGCATTATCCTGACTGAAAGCTGAGGCAAAATATGTGGTATGTGAGCCAGACTTAGCTTAATCTTCATCTCATAGTTGCAGAATACCAACCTTGCTTTTTCCTTTTCTTTCTTCTTGCACGGTGTGGCTACCAGACTTTCACTATTTATTTTAATTTTCTTCACAAGTTTGTTAACTGTAGTCCACTAATTTTCACTTCATTTGCTAGCCTGTAAGAGGGAGTTCTCCCTTTTACTAAATTGTTCTGTTCTCCAGATTTGGGGTGGTGTTGGTTGGGGTAAATATTTAACCTTCTTTAACACTTCTTTTTTTTTTAATTTTTTTCTCGCACATAAAAAGGGAACCTTGTTAATGACTTCAGGGCCTCAAGTGAAAGAAACAAAATACGCTTTGTGAAGGAGATGCTCAGTGAGGTGATAAATCAGGAGTGCCCATGGCTTTTTTTCTCGTCCCATCTCACGGTAATTTCGGAGCAAGCAGGAGCTAGTCACGTAACATGGCTGATCCATGCAGGGCGCATCACCTTAATGTTTTAGTTTGGATTAGAGACGTGCTTTTGAAGTGAGTCTCACGAATGTCCCCACTTACTGTGCTTTGGTTGGTATGGCAGAGTTGTCTCCAAGCCCCTGACCTGGATTCCTTTTGAATGAGCCTAAGCTGAAAGATGTGCTTCAAAAGCTCACCTAGCAGGCTCTGACCACTAATGGGTGCTCAGTCCATGGGACCAGGCTATAAATTGTTCTGAACTAAACTCTTCTTCCCCTCCTCCGCCCCGCTCCCCTGCCACCCCCAAAACCCCCAAACCCATGTACACTACAGACTTTTGGTCCTTGGCACCAGCTCCTCCATTGTACAGCTCTCCTCTTCAGTAATACAGCTGTATCCATAGTTTTCTGTTTCTCCTCTGATGTTAACTATAAGTTGGCAGGTGTGCTGCTTTGTTTTGCTTTCGCTTGTACGTGGTTGTTGTCTCTCCAGAGTAACACCGCATAATCTGAGTTACGCTTTGAGCTGGAAAATTAGAATGAGATAATGTAGTTGATTGCTAAGGTGGATCTGCTACATCAATAGCTGTTAGAAAATGCATCATCTGTGCTGTACGTGCCTCTGATACTTCCTCCTGACAGCGTGATGCACCTTAGTAGAAAATGCTGCCAATCTGATGTAGAGAAATAGTAGGTCCATTATACAAATGCAGAAACTAAGGTACAGAGTTGGGGCCCTTGCGAAATGACCACAGAAAGCTTGTGCCATAGCAAGGAACACAGTTCAGGTCATTTGACTCCTGGGACTTTAATTTTGAGACTTTTTGCTCAAAGTATAATTTAACATCAGTAATTTCATACCTAAAGAATCTGCTTAAAAAAAAAATACCACCGAGAATTTCTTGTCTGTTTCTTTACCTTCATTTCTTAGGGAAATGAGGTTGATGTCGTTGCACAGTCTTACTGAGGGTGTCTGTCCTCCTTCTCTCTCCATAGTTTTTGAACATGTTGGGTCAGTTTAATAAATTCAGCAGAAAGCAAGCAGTCTTGAATATATACGTGTCTACAGCTTCCTGGAGAACAGCAGGCTGGGCAGAAGGTGGAGTCTCTACTAACACTTACCACTGAAGGAAAGGATTCAACAGAAGTTTGACTCTTACCAGGCATGAGAGAATCCATACAGAAATTAAAATACCCACAAGCATGGAAAAAGCTTTGATTGCAGCCTATGCTTTATTAGACACCAGCAAACCCCAGCACCAGTCAAGACACACAACACATTCATTACATCATATGTCATATAGTTCTTGCACTCAGCTCATGAAGGTTGTCGAACCTGCCCCCTGGATCATCCTGCTTTGTACAGTCTCACCTCCCTCATTAGTTAGTCAGTGTCCTCAATTATTCTAGTTAGCCGTAATCTCATTACGGCACAGAGTATAAATGAAAAATCACTAAAATGCACGGCCCCCAAAACTCTCTAGGACCATCTATGGCTGTGTGCTGACTACTTCATTAAATCCAATCAATTCAGTTTACATGCTAAATTCATGTACAATCAATTTGTTGAGAACTTATGACTGCCTGCTGTCAGGGTTGGGGGGAACAGTGACCCCAGTTTCAACTAGATGGGTTCTGCCCTTGTTTGCATCCTGATTTCTGCTGACTTCACTGGGAATTATGAGCAAGACCAGGCTGCATAATCACGCTGTTGCAAAATCCTGTATTTCAGTTCTTCAAAATGGCGACTATTAAGTTAAAATGCTTAAATGGAAATGCTTAAAGTTATATGAAATGAATATTGGAAAAGGAAATGTGTGTGCGTAGTGGGAAAAGGGATCTGGCACGTGTGAAAGTTTACCCTGTAAGGTCTGCTGTGTCCTCAGCCTCCAGCAGGAATTTTTCCCAATCCTGCCGAGAACCCCACCTCTGTCCGCACCCAGGATTAGCTTTCTGACTCTCTCTGTTTGTGTAGCAGCGTTTCTGCAGCTGTGACGCCTTGCCTTGACCCCACTGAACTCGGCCATGGGCTCTGCCTGCTCCCCAGCTGCTCCCACCTGGTGCTGCTGGTTGGAGTCACCTGCTGACCCAGCCAACCCCTCTTGCCAGGGCGGTGCCACTACTTGGGAAAGGCTGGTGCATGGGATGAGAAACAGTGGCTGTTCATCCATCTCTCATCACCCTTTTCTAGCCATTCAATTGCTGTTTCTCATTGTATCCTCAATCTCCTCTTTTTACCCTCCCAATTGCTCCCAGGTGTTTCCCATTTTGTACTTCTGCTACAGCTGTGGCCGATTCAAGCTCATGTTGAAATGGGGAGCACTTGGGAAGATTTGGCACTTGCCATGCCTGAAGCAGCTTGTGCTGTTTCTGAAAAGTGTTGGTAGGAAGCGAGGGTTAGTTAGAAGAGATGTGGTTCAGCTTGCTAGCCCCTTCTTCATCTGCCTAGTCTTCAAACAAGGTAAGGATGCTTATGTTGCTGCTTGGTTTCCTCAGCAGCGTGAAATCTGGGCTCTCTTCTTCAGGCTACACAATGTATTTTGCCTCAGGTGAGGTTGTGGATGAGTCCTATGTACTTGTTGGTGGGATAAGCTGTTACAGGTCCATAAGCAAGACTCATCACAGAATCAGTAATGCTAGATTTCCTCCTGTGCAGAAGGTCTGTAAAAGCTCTGCCTGTATTTAAACACCTTGTATGTTTAGCTTTTCTCAGACATGCTGATTCTGCAATTTGTGGCTTCTGAAAAACCTGCCTTAAAAATTTTCTCAGTGTCTTTCCAAGTCCCACTAGTTGATCCACCAGGTTGCTGTTTTGTGACCCTGTTTTGCCCTTCTGTGCTGCGGAAGTGTGTGCTAATATTAGGAATGTGACGTTTCATGTGTTTCCTCCTGAGATATGTATGGAGACTACAAAGGTGGGAAGTGCATTAAAATTGCCTCTTGCTGTGTGTTCTGCCTGCCCCCGTCTCACTATTTCTAGGGTGAGGATTGCCTGCCTCAGGGTAATTTCTAGCAGGTTCATAAGCAACTTAAACCACTCTTATAGAGTGGTGATCACAAAAATCTGTGCTTTGTTACTGGAGGAGTGCAATTTCATAACCTGGACTAAATATGGTTAAATAAATACTCCCTTAAATCTAAAAGGAGAACAATAAAGGGAAGGTGGACATAATGCTAGAAAGCAAAACACTACGTGTGCTACTGGTGCAGCTTGGGACAAGGTACAGGAACCCGTTGGTGGGACTGGCGGAGAAAGTGAATTCAGTGTCACGTGAGCACCGACCCTGCTTGCACCCGTGCTGTTAACTTCAGTGTGGCTGAATAATTAGATCTCTGTGGACTTACTGCAAATAGCATTTAACTGCATAGAGCTGGCCTAAGGCACCTCAGGAAACTTACAGAAATATTATAATCTTGCCCTGATAGGGGATTGTGTTTTGGAGAGGGAAGGAAGAGCAGGGAGGGCTGTTTGGGGAGGAGGAAGAGGATGCGATGGCCGGTAGGGTTACAAGAGGCTACAGGTGATCTGGGGGCTCTGTGCGTGGATGCCTGCCCTCACTCTCTGAATTTATCAGCTCCTCATAGCAGTTTCCACAGGCCCCTTTGCGTCTTGCACGCTGCTGGGCCAAGGCCCTGCTGCTGGGAGGGTGAGGGAGGGGGCCGAGAGCCAGCTGGCCGTGGCAGGGACGGGGCCTCCTGGAGGGTCAGGGGTAATGGCCCCTGCCCCTGGCGCAGGGGTGGCATGAGCCCTGTGCTGGTCCTGGGCAGCTGCTGGCTTTGAGTTGGGCCCTGATGACCGTCGAGGACGAAACTCCAATGTTGATGGGTTGTTCTGGGCACAGGTGGCATGCAGACAAGCTGGGGGGGCTGCTCATCTTCCCTAGTAACTCCTTGAGCCCTACTCTGCCTGGTCTTCAAGAGCATGGTGCTGTTTTACACTGGCAGAAAATAGCTCAGAAGAAAGGTCCTGCCTGATGAAAGAAGAGCGTGCTGCTGCTGCAAAGCCAGGCAGATTTACTAGGCAGCGGTAGTTTTGTTTGTTGGGGTGAGAAGATGTTAGAAGATCACTCAGTAGGGAAGTAAAGTATCCTTGGTGTACTGGTGGCAAAAAGCAGGACAAGGCAGCTTCTGTGGATGGAGTGTCAGTGCTTGTGCTCACGTACCATAAACTCCTAGGCTGGAAAAGAAACCTGAAATACCACCTCAGTAACATTAGCAAACTTTGACCCCAGAAAAAGGAACAAGCTTCACTGGCAGTGAAGAGGGTATGCGTCGTCACAGAATGTCGCTCTCTGACACGATGCTAAAAGTTCCTGAAATATCTGTTGTGTGTGATGCTAAGCCACTGAAGTATCTTCTATAAAGCGCATAGAAAAGGCCTTTCAGTATAAACTTTGTCCCTTCTAGGCAGAGCTGATCTGTGCAGTCCTCTTCAGCAATCTGCTTGGATATAAGAGCACTCTCAAAGCAAGGTAGTGCTCCAGCAAGGACAGAGACAAAAACCCTTCTAGGCAGCGTGCACCAGGATATCAGAAAACTAAAAAGCCACTCAATGCTGAAGGCATTCTTGTTCAACAGAGTAGTTTCAGAAACTGGAAGGAACGTACATCCCTTAATTTAGGAAATCTCCCTTTTGATAAAGGAAATGGGTCATTCCAGTTATCTGTAAAAGTTAAAAGACGGACCAGACCTCTAGCAGGAAAAGGTTAAGTGACGTTGTCCAGATCTTCTATTTTATGTCCTTTGAACGCTTATAGAGTTGTCTCCCGCTGTGAGTAAGGAAGTCCTGACTTGGAAGAAGCCTCATCAGCCACCTTTTGGTCAGATGGCCGAGTTCTGGGAATGGGGCCATCACCGTTCAAACCAGGGAAGCTGTGTGCTTTTGATAGAGATAGGCGGGTTTATTAATCAAGGATACCAAAAAGACTTAAAGGCCTGAGATTTGTAATCTCTTCCTCCCACCTGATCCCTTCAGCAGTGTAGGCTACTGAAAGATAGTCTAAAGCACCTAAAATTGGAGGTGTGTGGGTGCCGAGCAACAACTTAAGAGGCTCAAGACATTCCATTGCAGTTAGCCAGGCAGGGCCCAGCAAGGGTGCCTGCATTAAATCAAAATACGTGGACGTAGCTCACTGCATAAATATGTATGTGCATATGTACTATAAAAGTGTTTGCATGTACGTGCTTATAGACGGGGAAACAAACTATTTGCTACAAGAGCTGTGAAGCATCCCTGGTAATTGCCTGTACTCTTAATGTGTCTTCTCTTTTCCTTTGGCTCAAGTATTATAGCAGACACTGGATAGCTGAATCAAGGGCACTGAGAAAGGCGGAAGTATTAAAAATCACCGTTTTATCTTTTTTTCTGGCCACAGAGAAAAGCCGGTGAGCAAAAAAACCTCTCTTCATAGAGGTTACTTTTTTGTGCATCAATATCCAGATACACAGTTGCATCACAGGCTAAAGAGACACTATTTTTCTGGGTTGGTGTGGTTATGGGAACATGTAATGATCCACTAGAGAAGGGACAAAGAATCCAAACCTACCTTTGGTTCTTTTCCCTGCACATATCTCTTGGATGAAACCTGGCAGCTACATGTGGACATTGCCATGCTGCTCATTGAGGGGAAAGAGGCAGAGGAGTGTATTCCAGTATTGACGAAGATGTGACCTTTTGGAGAGGAACGCCTACAGACCAAAGTTCTGTAGGTTTATGTTTCTTCTTTTTTTACAAGCTTCCCCTTCCCTCCCCCATGGAATAATTGTATGTAAAAGAGAACTGCAACAAAATGACTTTGTACCTAAATATGATCATAAAAGCTGTGAAGTGGAAGTGTGGTTTGCGTAAATAGTTCACTTGCAAAATAACTCAACTAACTGAGCACTTTGCTGATCTTGATTTCTATGAGAAATCAGATCTCGCCTTGGTTTATCTCCAGCGTCTGAGAAAGTTCAAAGAACAGTAATTCTCTGTCATGCCCAGTGAAAAGTGGAGGTAGAGGAAGTGAGGTTTAGTTAGTAGGCACCTCACTATATGTAATCACTATTACTAAAGTATGTCACTGGGTATGGTTTATGTCGGAGAACATGTACCGGTAATGTGCAAGTATTAACCATAGGGAGGAACTGATACAGCAGCTTACAGAGCTAACATATTTCCATTTTGCCAGGTCCCTAATTTTAGATTCCTGTTTTAGAAAATTAAGTGAAGACATTAACGCTCAAGGCTGATGTTCACGTTCAGAAGTGAACTCATGGTAAACCAGAGATCTTGTGTTTGCAGACAGCCTGAAGCTCTGGCATTCAGAAGTGGGTTGTTTTCCAATCATCTTGCAAGGACGACAGTGAAAACTCACAATGATGTGTCAATATTATTGACTGCTTAAACCCCAGGGAAAGCTTTCTAGGAAAAGTAAAGAAATGTCAGGATTAATAATACTGTTTTATTGGCTTCCAGGATTGAGTGAAACTTAGGAAAGTGCCACCGTGCTTTGTTTTTTCCTGATTCCTTGCTATAGTTCATCCAGAAAGTTGTCTCCTACTTGTGCCCTGGGCACCTCAAAGCAGTTCCCCCAAGAACTTAAACCTGGCTGATGTGCCCTCCCTTAACAGTGCTTCCCTTGGACTTCTAGCTTGCGCGGATACAGGTCAACTATGAGGGGGCTCTTTGTTTGGCAAAGTATCTGGGCTGCTGCTTTCTTCCCTGTTACAGAAATCACTGATTCACTGGTGGCGATTGTCCTGCCAGTCAACATAGCTATTTAACTGTCTGTTGTGGTCAAGACCCTCCTCTGGAAGAAAGTTTATGTTGTACAAGTAATTGCTGATGCGGGAAAGTTCAGTGACATTAAAATCTTCATACAAATGTAGTGCTATAGTGGCAGTCTGCTGGGACTTCTCATGTCCTCTAGGAATTCAAAGTACTACTTCATGTTTCAGAGTACTCTGGAGTCAAACTTGCTAGATGTTGCCAAGTAGAGTACAAATAACGTAGGAGATTGTAAGGAGTTGGTTAAATTGGCGAAGGGCAGAGGGAGGGAAGAGAGGTGATGGTGCAGCTGTAGGGAGCGCTTCTGTCTTCCATCAGTAGGATTAAGGCCTCATAAATCAGGGAGGGATCGTTGCGCCAGCAGTCTGGCAGAGCGCCCCTGGAAAGTTCAGAAATATCGCAGTTAAGAGGGCTGGAAGCAGCTGAGTTGCTCTTTTTGAATATACCCTTGCAACTTGTATATGAGAAAGATGGTGCCCAGCAAAACAGAGAGAGCTAGTAACGGCATCCCTATAGACGTGGGAGATGGGAGAAAACATTTCCGAGGAAGACCGCTTCTCTTCGCGGCTCACGTGCTCCCTGGCCCTGAAGGATGTTCTCGTAAAGCGTGCAGGGGTGAGGCTGCGGGAGTCTCCTGCTTTTCTCTTGCTCTTCAGGGGATTTTGGTGCTAAAAGGCAGGATTAGGTTCTGAATTGCTGGCGTGCTTACTTTTTATCAAGCCACAATATGTTAAAACAGGATTACATCATTCGTATAGAGATAGGAATGCACAGTGCCACGCAAAGTACAATTTTGCCAGGCAGCGGGTGTGTTAAGCCATTCAATGGCATAGGATCTAGGCTGTCACAGATTGCTGGGAGAAGCTAACTGTAGCTGTGTTTTCAAACACCCGGAAACCTTTTAAAATGTGTTTGCAAGTGACTATTCTAAACCCACCTTGGCGGATTCCCATTTTTGATGGTTTCAGGCTTTTTGGCCAAATTTCATTCTTGTTATGCTGTTGGAAACTTACTGATCAGAGTGGTTTGGGAACAGTGTGATTTATAGTACCATAGCTCATCAAATCATTGCTTGTAGCAGCCTGATAACTAAGATCACAATTCTGCTCAGCTTCTTCAAGTGGGTAGCTCCACTGCTGTCAAGGAGAGTGGGAATGTACGTTACATGCAAATGTTGGAGGACCTCTCAGCTAAAAGCTAAACACGTGTGAGACACTGAATGTTTTCTAGCTATCAGTTCTGTTGATCACACTCTCACAGGGTCGTAGGATAATTCAGGTTGGGGAGGACCTCGGGAGGTCTCTAGCCCAGCCTCCAGCTGGAAGCAGAGCCAGCTATGAAGTCAGGCCAGGTTGCTTCAGGGCTTCACCCAGTTGGGTCTTGAAAATCTCAATGGTACGTGTGTTCTACAGAATCATCTGAACGCTCTGCTGAATATTTGGAGAGAAAGATATCTCACTTGTGCTCTTCAGTGTAGAACTGTGTGCGTGTTTCGCCAGAGCCGGACTGTGGTGGTGTTCCTGCTTTTTTTTTTTTTTTTTTCTTTCTCTCCTCCCCTTGGCTGGCTCAGTGCACCAACCTGTCTGGAGGGTGACTGCCAAGAACACATCTCCTGTAAGTCCCATGGATTGTTCGAGCTGTACTTTTATAATTTACTGGATCAGTGAACTGCAGGTTTCCTTTCTCAGCGTTTTCTGGTCGTCCATGGTTCTCTTGTTTCTCCTTTGTGCTTCCTTGTCTCTAATTAATTGTCAGATAGCAGATGCGCTCCAAGTTCCCTTTTCTCTCACCTCTCTGATCCCACACTTCTTCCAGCATGATCAAGTCTCTCTGAACAGCTTCTTCACGCGGATAGGCATGGGTGTATATGCTATGCAGAAGAGAGAAGTCAAAGGGAAAATATGATGACAAAGTCGAACAATTAAAAATTTAGTAAGCACTGCCAGCAGTTTCGTTTTGCATTCCCGCATGTGTGTGGCTGATCATGCTGCTGATAATTACATGAGCCAACTATTTTATTCACAAAACCTTTGCCTCATTTATTGGACAGGATGTGATTCTGGGAGTGAGTCAGGGTTGTGTATTGAAGGAAGTTGTTGTTTGCATGTCGCAGAAGCTGCAAGGTTTGCAGCGAAAGAGCCCGACAATGGCAGGAAGCGCAAGAGGAGAGCCTCACGGTTAAGGCGACTGAGTGCTGCCCTAGAGAACTGGGCTGACTCTGCTGCAGGATTTATGTGATGCAAAGCTCGTGTCTTCAACCAAAACTCTCACAAGTGGTTACACCAGGCATTTCTCACTTCCTGGGTGCTTAGTGTGTAATGCCTGACGTCAGGCTGGCTGAAAGTCTGTATTTGCTCAGCTGTAACGAAAGCCTAGGGGAAAGATTTGCTCAAAAACATATGAAGAAATATGAAAGCGCTGACTGTTTTGTATTCTTAAGGGGGGGAGGGGAGAAAGGGAAGAGAGAGAAATCGCATCCTTCATGTTTCAAATAGGACACCTAAAACTAAAAGGGAAGGAGGCACAGCTTGATTAAGATAGCACTGTTGGGAATGCTTCTCAGGCTAGAAAATGGAAAAAAAAAAAAAAAAAGCTGCCATCTAATATGATAGCTGTGCTGAGAAGACTAAAATCATCCGCATGTGTGAAGCGTTCATGGCAAGAGCTCCACAAACATGCCCGGGAGGAAACTAGTGTAAGTGTCGATGCCAGGTTTAAAGGTGTGTGCCGAACAAGGGGGATGAGGAAACGGTGAGTAATAAGCGCTTTATTCAAAGCGTGGGGGAGCACCAAGCGGGGAGGCTGGGTGCCAAAGGCTTACTTGCACTAGACGACCTCCCAGCCCTAATTTTAGGGCCATGGGTGGAGCGGAGGGTCAATCTCCTCGGTCCAGGCTGGTCCCGAGCCTTTGGGGATGTGAATGCTGCTGAGCTATGGAGAAGCCAAGCTGTGTTGGGAAAGTAGTATCCGATTCCCTTTGCTTCTTCTAAGGGGGCTGCCCCGTGTGCCCGTGCCCCAGGTGCCCCTTGTCCATGCCAGGGCCTCCTCTTCCCTCCCTCCTGCTCAATGGCTGCACCAGAAATTGTTTTTGTAGTCCTAATCCTATGGTGAAGGTATTGCTCAGCTGCAAGGTTTTATACTGGAGCAGGGCTGCAGTACTTTTCTGTGTCTTTCCTAAATACAGTGTCTGTCTTCACAAATATAATGAATTTTTTCTTTTTTTTTAATCTCCCATCACGAAATATTAGTTGTGATCTTGACGGGACAGAGCCCTGCCAGGACCCGAGGGGAAAGTCGGGAAACTTCAGCACTCAGCCCTGTCACTAGTGCCGGGAGCATTACGGGCTGATTTACGTCTGCGCTGGCGGCAAACGCTCTGCCTCGGATACCTCGCCGCATCCTTGTCGATATGCTACCGGGTCATGTTATTGTGCTCTGAATAAGGCCTAGGGTTTACCTTCAGTTCTGGTCGAAGGTAGAGAAATGCAAAATAAATGTATTAAACAGCCCTATATCTGGGGAAGGGTAGTTGCATTAACTCTTGCCGCCGTGGTCCAGCGCGCGACGTGCGCCTTGGAACGGGACCGAAGTAGCTATAACCTGCCGTGAGCCAGAGCGGGTCGCACCCATGTTGCACGACTTCCTTATAAAAAGCATTAACTAACCAGAGTATGATATTGAGCCTGTCGTGTCGGGACCAAAAATTTCAAACGTGCGAGTGACAGGTGTCTCGGCAAAACTTTTTGGATCCTTTGGGAGAGACTCCGCTTTAAATACTCGAGTGACCGCATTTGTTTTGATGACGGGTCGCTAAGCGACCTGCGTTGCAGCGCAGCTGGGAGCAAATACCCTCTCGGCAGCGCTCCTAGGTACCGGCGGGATCTCTTGCGCCGAATCACCCTATTGGGAATTAGCCCTGCTACTTAGCATGTTAATGGATTAATATTTCTAAAAGTCCAAAGTCAAATGTGTGTAATTTGAGCATTTAAAAAAAAAAAAAGCTCCTGGTTGAACGATACTAAAAAGGGAATTTTTGCTGAAAAAATTGGCAGCAAACTGGCTGCAAAAGGGTCGGAGGGCAGAAAGGAGATAGCACCTCTTGCGGGTGGGTCCATGCAAAATATAATAGTGCTCTGCGGCTAAGGCCCAAACAGAGCAGACCTCACCCATCTTTTCCCCCCCCCCCCCCCCCCCCGGTGAACTCGACCCCGGCATGTGTCACACTTCACTTTCGCTCTGCGATCGCTCGTGTGAAACTTGACTTGGGGAGGCAAACAAACAAGTGGGGCGTTTGCCATTAAGAAAACATATCCCAACCTGTTGTGGAGCATTACGGGATGTGGTTACTGCCGTGCTGTACTCCAGCCCACAAATACCTCCGTGACCAGTAAAACCTGTACATCGATAACCAGCAGTGAACTGGGGTGCCAGGGCTGCTGCCGGAGACGTGGCAGCGCCGTCTTGCCCTTTGCTCTCCGGTCAGGAGTCGCTGCCCTGCGGAAACAGCAGTCGCATGGCGCTTTGGCGCGTCGTAAGCCTGGACCAGAGCGTGCCCTTGGCTTTGGTGATAAAAGACTTCAGAAAAGCTTCTTAACTGAGAAAAGCGTGAGGTCTGAATGAGTGCCTGCTATATACAAACTTGGAGCTCTCCTTTGCAAACTGGAGGTGAAAATCGAGCATGATCTGGCTGCGAATCGTATGAATAACGGGGAGGAGCAAACCAAGGCGTTGGAAACAATGCTTGGAGGCTCACTGAGAAAGCGTTGCAGAGGCACCGAGTAGCACTAGAGCCACGAAACACGAGGGGGAAGGCTGGCTGTTCACGTTGCCCCCGTGCCCGCTCGGGGCACTGCTCCTCCCTTTTGTGACGGGAGGAGCGGGCAGCGTGTAAGCCGTCACGCTGCATTTTCTGCTTCGCTTCCTCCGTGTCACAACCTCAGTGTCGCCATAACGTGTTTTAAGCACGTCTGTATTTGATTAAACTAGAGGTTGCTTAAGCGTGCAGACATTGGAACGGGGAAGACTTCCTCGATGCCGCCTCTGAGCAACAGCGGCACGTGCGTCCCCAGGAAAGTATGTGGCCGATGTAAAACTCGTGTGACGCTAGACTCTGGCTGGTGAAGAAGCAACAGCGTTTTCGTTTCCAAGGAACGCTTATTTCAAGAGATTAAAAATAGCTATTAATTGGACCTGACGCAGCAGTTTCACCAGAAAACTCTGGAAGATGACCTTTGTTGGATGGATGACTGGTGATCTTGCATCTGTGTCTTTATTGCAATTCCATATAAGACCATTTCTTAAAATATATTTTAGAGCTCACCCCCTCTCCCAGCAGCACAGCCCCTGCTTGGTGAGAAGGACTGATGTTAGTGGGACAGAATAAAGGAGCGAAGAGTAATTTAAACGGCTTCTGACCGTGGTGAAGGCAGCTGTTTGGTTATGTCGCTTACTTCCCCCACCTACCATGGGGGTGTTTCTGCCAGCTCTCTGGTTTATAAGTCGATATGTTTGGTATTAACAAATATCGTCACGCTGCCAGCAGCCCGCTCAACTCTAATCTCTGTAGGTCGCGTTGCAGTTCGCTTGTTGCCTGGTCACCCAACTGACTTGACGCTAACAAAATCCTCAAGAAGAAACTAATGCAATGAACGGCAGCAAGAACCAAAACGGGGATGTACGCTGCTTTTCGTGTTTGTTTCTGGAACCCAGCTAGTTTTACAAGCGTTTGGGAGCCGGGCCACCCTACCGCTACGCAGCGAGGGAGTGGGACACCTGCAGTTAATGTTGTCCGAGGCTCTCGGGGGACCCTTGGCAGCCCTGTCCTGTACAGCCTGGCTTGTAAAGGGAATGGGGCTCCCAGGCTGTCTGCTGCTAGAGCCTGGTGGCCGAGCTGCGGTAAAGACTGGGCGGCTCGGCGGATGGTCTAGGTGCAGCCCCTCCTGGCACCTGCTCAGCAGGCAGGTGGGGTGGATGTTTGCTCAACATATATTTTTGGTTTTGTTTCAGGGTTTTTTTTTTTTTTTTTTTTTTTGCCATCTTACACGGGGGGGGGGAAACAGTGTCTGGTGAGATCTGTCTTCCCGCTCCGATAAAAGAAGCCTAACTGCACAAAACCTTACCGACAGGCCTGTATCGCGTGCTTTTCTATCTGAGGGAAGACGGCCGTTTTGGTATCGAATGCGTAGAGGTTTAATACCGTACATATTCTCAGGCAAGTAGTGCCATAAATAGGAAAGGGTTTGCTTTAGCTCACAAGCTTCCAAGCTAAGAGGAAAACGAGATTCGTTACGGGTCTGCGGTGTTTGTGGGGCCCCCGCGGGGGTTCGGCTCCCTCAGCAGAGGCGGTGGCCGGGCCGCGCGTCTCCGGCAGCTACCCGCCGGGGCCCGTCAGGCGAGGGACGCGGGGTCGTGCCGGGCCGATCCCTCAGCTCGACCCCCGTGAGGGGGAAGGGGGCGGGGGGAGGACGCTTGGCTGCCGCGGTTGTTCGTGGGGTGCCTCCTCCGAGCGCGGAGAGGAGCCCGGGCGGGCGGCGAAGCCGTCTCCCCTCCGCCGGCGGCGGCGGCCGTGGGAGGGGGTTGCTAAGCAGCCGAATTGCTTTCCGCAGAGCGCACCAGGGGCTTGTGTGGTGGTGTTTCTTTCTTCTTGTTTTTAATGACAAATCGAGACTAAAACAAATGAACGCTATGAGAGCAATCCTCTTTCCAAAGATAGAGACCGGTTTCTTTAAATCGTGCCGTGCCGCTCCGCTGGCTGCTGGCGACGAGGCCGCTGCCTTAAATGGGAATGTTTGGTTTGGGGGAGACGGGAACGGCGCTGGCCCGCTCCTCTCGCGGTGGGGCACGCCACGCGCGAGCGCGTGTGCTGACGCCCGCTGAAACGGGCGGCAGCAAAACGGCAAGGAGGGCACCCTTTTCGTGGGCGCCGTGGAGCAAGGCGCCCGCAGCAGCGGTACGAAGGAGCCTGAGCAGCGCGCGATCTGGAGCCTCCAGCAGCCGGTTGTCCTCCTGGCCCTCTCTGACGGGGCTGTGACCTGCAAACCGCCGATTTAGCGCGTTGCCAAACGATGATGAAACGAAATGGAGCCACCCGTGTTCCGAAAATATCACTGACGTTTGCAATTATGTTTGCTGAGATCCCCGGGAGGCGGAATGGGTTATCTTACTAGCACCGGGCTCCCCCAACTTCTAATAAGTTACTCAAGTCCATTAATTGCAAATGCATCTCCTTATTTTGAGCGGCTTGGTTTATGCATCCGCTGTTTGGGAAAGCGAAGCACTTGGAGGAAGGCAGCAAGAACGGAGGGTGCTAACAGCTGTGCAAACAGCGCCTCAGGCGTTGCAAGCTGGCCAGAGGCAGGGGGGAAAAAAAGAAGATCCCCGAGAACGATGATTGGAGTTGATGCCTTGTAAAAACTCCTTAAAAGTATTAGTGGCTAAAAAAAAAAATTCTAGAGTTCGCTTTGCTTACTCTTGATGTTATTTTTGTTTGCTTAACAGTGCTGAGGACTTAGCAGTCCCTGCGATCAGCGTTCTTCACACCCAGAAATAGAATAGCAGGCTTTCAAAATAAGTATGGTCCAATGTTAGTTGCAGAAGGAATCAAAATAGCATTGCACTCATTTGTATCTTTCGTGTTTGATGTGATCCTTTCCTCGCTGTTCCTTGGAAATACATCTGCTTTTCTCTGATATAAGTGTTTAGGTAGTCTTGCAGGTAATAATGCTGAGAACCAGATGAGAAAACATTTGACTTGTTTAGCTCATGAAAGCTTTCGTTTAAAGAAAAAACCTGTCATTGATGCAGCATATGGAGTTGTGCTAAGTGTAGCAGCGGTGCAAGGATTGGTGCTTGTGATGTTATGAAGGCTCGGGAGCACGTCAGCATCCATGTGGCTTTAGGACCTTATGCAGAGGCACGATCATCTCCTTGTAGTATGTGTTAGACTATATGGGGAAAGCCACATCCAGATAAAGTATAACAAAATAATTGAGCACTGTTGACCCTGATCCGTAACGTGTCTGCTATAGGGAAGCGCCCCTGTGCAAAGCGGGACGGGACCAGATACTCCTGCCCCGAGGCTGGTGGGGTTGGTGGCTGCCACCGCTGCAGAGCAGGCTGGGGCCATGCACATATAGCACCACGTGCCGTCACGCATATCTAAAAATATTAATATAATTCAGACTATTGGGTACCAGGCTTTTGAAATGTTTTTGCTGTTGGTGGGGAGGAAATTCTGTTGCTGCTCTTGTGCAATGTGTGTGCACGGGTGTTAGGGAAGCTAAAAGTAAAATAGAAAGAAGCTAATGCCTGCTTGGGGCAATCCTTAACTGTGGGTTCTGATTCTTCTGTAGCGTAGAGGATTTTCCACTTGCAGATTCACTTCTAAGGAGTTCAATTCTTTTATTTCTTAAAGAAGTATTCTAGGGAACTACTCGATTAACTTCTAGTTTAATTGGGTGAAACAGTGTGATGTAAAACCTTTCCTGAAGCACTTTTTACACTTTAAGCAAGTTGAGACCTGAGAGAAACTAAAAGTTTTGCTTTTCAGGTTGAAATTTTCCACTCTGTCCTCAGGTGGAAATGAGTAGCGTGGAGCTGTTTTAACCTAGAAGAGGTGGCCTTGGTAGCAGCAATCTTGGTTTTAGACCAGGCACAGAAATCAACTGATCTATAAAAAGAGCTGAAATTTCTCCAAGGCATGTTGTTGCACTTCTTGTAACAAAGCCTCTGAATACGGGCATTGTAATTTGAAAGGACAAGAGCAACCCAGCATGCAGAACTAGAAAGAACAGCATGTCTTTGTTACCTTTTAGAAATTAATTTGTTAGCATCTTGGTCAAAACAAAACCAACCAAAAAAACCCCAAGAGGGCGTTTAGTTGAAATTAATTTCCACCCCCCCCCCCCCACTGAATACCAACTGGCTGTGAACCAAGAATATTGCCTCAAACCAAACTAAACAATTTGTGTTTACAGGCTTCAGAATGAACAAAGTGCATTGACTCTGAGGGCTGCGCTGTTGAAAGGTATTTGTATAAAGGCATCAGTTCTGTACAGAAAACTATATCTATTCCGGAAGACTTGAGAGCTGGAAACTCTCCAGGAAAATGTACACTTTTTCTGTATAGCGTGTTTAAGAGTAGGGTTTCCTTGCTGGTGCTCGGATGGAGGTGACTCTGGGCACAGGCTTGAGGAGGGGAAACCACAGCTGCTGCTGAAGCTGCATCAACACTAGGAAACGAGCTGGTCGGACCACGGTGTAAGCACCACTGCTGCTGGCTATTAATGCTACCTGCACTGCTTGGACTGCCCTTTGCGCTGCTAATTGTAACTCTTTGTGGCACTGCTGAGGAGGCTGAAAGGAGGAGTGGGTCCAGAAAGGGATTAGGCATGCTAAACTGACGCTTCAAGGAAACACTCTGTGATCTGCATGCAATTAAGCCCCTAAACTGGTGACTGCTAGCGTGCATACGAGGGAAAGGATTGCTTTATCCTTGCATTGCGCTTTATACTCTCTGGTGCAGCATTTAATACTGTCAGGGCAAAGCATGGGGCTAGGTGGACCCGTGCCAGTCGAGCCATTCCTCTGCGGGCTTGGCGCTGCCGCAGGCACCTTATCGCTGCTGCAGTTTTGCCTCTTGCCTCGAGCATCCTGACGCTGCGGCCCGCTGCCCTCCAGCAGGACGGCGGCTTCGGCAGAGCACTGACCCCGCTCCTCTACGCAGAGGTTGCTTAAACACCGAAGAACAGGCTTTTCCCCTCTCTGCTGCTTTTGTAAAATCAAGATCGGGAAAATCCCTCCATGCGTTCTCTCTGGGCCGGCCCAATTTCTTCCTGTCACAACTTTCGGAAAATAACTTGGGGCTGTCTGGGCTGGCACTGCAGGGTGCCAATGACTTCTGTGGGTAGCGAGCCCTAAGAAGATAGCTGAAGCTCTTGTTTCAGCTCCTCTCATCCCTGGAATAGCCAGTCGTGTCGTACGTGAGCACAATGTCCATTGCAGAGTGCTATTTTTGTCCCTTTTCTCCTCTTACCTTCCTTCCACGGCTCACTGTGGAGAGCCTCCCCCTGTATTGATCTAGTAGTTTTAAGAGATATCTAGAAAAGTTGACTTCTGCAAAATCTTCTACCCCTTGAAGAGCTGGACTGGTTTTCTGCTCTAAACCAGTCTGCTCCACTGGCTGACTCCCTGACTGTTGGATACTACAGGTATTACACTTTTGGAGATTGCCAGGATGAAGGGTGGTGTGATTTTCCCCCCCCCCCCCACCTTGCTTGGGTTTATACAAAGAGTGGTGTAATCACAGGTTACACAGGGGTTTTTGCACTTGTGGGTTGGTTGTATGTCACAGGCAGAGCAGGAAGCTGAACCAATTAATCTGTCAAATTCCTCTAGTGCTGAGAGGGCTGGCAAAAGTCTGCATGCAACGATGAGTTGCTGTTCTGCGCAAAAAAGCAAATGTGTCTGAGGAACCAATCTGCTGGCTGCAGACTTGGCTGGGAAATCAAAGTCTGCTTTAGGCGCTTGCACTGACAGCTAAGTGGACAGCAAAGTGTTACAGGGCTGGAAGCAGATCTGGTGCTTTCTGTGCTCTGCCACAGACTTGGGATAGATGCGTCAGCTCTTAGTGCCTCGTGTTCCCATTTGTAAAATGAAGATCACCTTTCTTGCTGCTTATTTGGATTTTAAGACCTTTGTGACAGTGACTGTAGCAGAGTATGGAGTCTATACAGAGCCCAAGTAAGGACCACGATCTCAGATGAGACGTGGGGACTGCAGCTCAGTGTGGCTGCAGACAAATAAAGGGGATGGGTTTATATGAAAGGAGGGCAGTAACTAAATTCAGAATGACCTACTTAGACCAAGCTTATTGAGTTACTAGGTACTAATGAAATTCAACATGAAGAGCAATGAGATAATAAAGAAAGGAAATTGCAGTGACCTGTGAAGGGTCACCTTCAGTTGTTGTATTCCAGAGCAAGCACATTAGTGGGGAAAGGTTTGGAAATCAAAGTGATTGAAACAGTAAATAAGCCTTCTGCATGATATTCCAAATCAATACATCAGAGGATTATGCCTGCCTTTAAAAATCTCAGTAAAAGTGCTGAATAAAAGGCTGGGGAAAATCGTCCTAGCCTACCTCAATAAAAAGCTCTTTCTCCTGCCCTCCCTCCTCCCTTCATTTGAAGGTGTCTGTCTCTGCAGAACTGAAATACCACTTAAAACTGTGAAGGAGGAGTCCAGGACAAAATGGAGGTTTTCTTTTTCTAAGTGTGTTTCCCCATTAATAATGTCTCTGTGGATCTGTAGGGGATTTTACTGCATATCATTTGACTTTACTGAAGGGGCATGAGTTTCACACTGGTGCGATGACACACGCACGCACTGGGACACAAACTGATCTTCCTTGCAAGAAACCTTAAAGTTTAGGTTCTGTCCCTGAGAACTTCTTGTCCTGCCCTTTGAGAAGTTAAATTTGGATGTTTGTACGTGGGGTGTCCCCTGAAACGTAGCTGGCAAGGGCTGCTGAGAAGAGATGAGTTGGATCTCAAATGGGCTATGTCCTAAGCCGCAGAGGGCTTTGTAGATGAGGACCTTGATTCACTTTAGAAAGTGGATAGGTAGGTGATGGGAGCCTGCAGTGCTGAAGTGATTTGCTGTGATGGGAGGGTCTGCCAATGTGAAACCTGGTGTTATATGGAGCCTCGCCCAGAGGCTACTAGAAGGTTGTTTGCTATAAAAATGTCCTTACTACAAATTGAAAGTGTGGAAACTGGGCAATAACAGGGTGAGGTGGATTGTCATGAAGGGTTTTTAAGTTTCCAAGTTTCCTTTGTTGCCACATTTGAAAATGGTAGCTCCAAGGGTGGACAGTGGCTACGTCTCGGCAAAGGGGGCTTTCAGCCTTGCGCACGTCCCTGCCTCCTAGTGCATGCAGCACAGGGCGCTCGCCACTCGCTCTTTGGCCCGCTGTGAATACATGTGGCTCCTGAAAGGAAACAAACAGCCTCATCAAAAAGTTAAATAGTCCTCAATAGCTGGGATTGACTTAGAAGCAAAAGTTTACCTGTGCCCTAGCTGTCCGTCTCCACTCTCCTGGTTATTCTCTATAAAATTTCAGGCTAACTAGGAATAACGCTCAAAGTGGAACATGTCTGTCTCCTGGCTACATGCTTCTGCTTCTCTTTAAAGACCTTTTTTGCTGAGGAAAATAGCCAACTGTTCTTCTTATGTAAGCCAACGTTTGGCAGGGCTGTCTTTGAGCAGAGATCACTACGGGGAATTTTGGTCATTTGTTTCCTAGTCTCAAACATCATCAACTCTCAAGGTAATACACGTCTAGAGCAGCGTTTGGCAAGCACACGACAGTTATAGTTAGCGATGCGAGTTGTGTAACCTGTTTGTCAGGGCTGGGGACACAACTTTGATCTCGGACGTTTGTTTTGTTTGTTTTTTTGGCTGTAGGTCTAAAAGTACAATGGTGAACCTGATAAATGGCAGATGAGTCACTGTAGCCAAGGGTTTATCATGGGCCAAAAGCAGCTTTGGGCCTTCCTTGTCCCCAGGTTAGTCCCAGGCAACGTGGCGTTTGCCTTCCGCATCGCTTTGCTCCGCGCGGAGACCAGAGCTGCGCGTGGCCAAAGACTTTCCAAGATATACTTCTATAATAACTCGTACAGAACAGCGCGTTTGGAAAAGAATATATGTGATGCTAGGTGCAGAGCTATTCATGATATTTATTTCACTGCTTCCAGCTTGGATGTAATAAATCTGCCATCTTGTCCCTGTGATGCACGCTTCTCTCTGCAACTGGGTTGCTTTTTAAGGGAGAGGGTGTAAGTAATTCCTCCCGTCTGATTTGTGCTGAATAACGTGCTAACGGTGATGTCTATCCCCGAGTAAGCATTGGTAGATGTTTTCTTTGTTTGTGTCAATATCTATTGCATAAGGCCATGGGTCTGAAGAAAATGATTTGCGCAGCTGGTAAGAGAAGTACCGCTGGCCTGCGTTTCTTCCCGATGGGGGATGCATGAAGAGACTGACAGCTGAGCAAAACTTCCCAGCGGCACACATTTATGCTAAGTTATTGACGGGAACGTTTCAAAAGGACCGCAAAGAACATCTGGCAGCTTCTGCTTTACGTTTCCTCTTTCCCTAAATAATTGAAGTGCTTTAATTAAGTTGCAATCTTGGCTATATTTATCACTGGACTTTTACGGAGCCTTTCGTCCCAGGGCCTTAAAGCAAATGACTGAAGTCGCACAACGCTCCCAGGAGATGTCCTGTCATTTTCCTGCTATGCAAAGAAATGGGGAACACAGAAATAGCCAGTTGGCAAGACGATGCAGGAAACTGTTAGCAGAGGGAGGAAGGAAGCCGGGGTCTCCTGGGGTCTCCCACCGCAGCTTCTTTATGAAAGCCAAGCTGGACTGTAGGATACTGTGTCTACTTTCTGTTAGTTCAAAGCACTTTTTACAGGAAAATATGATTTCTAATATTGGAAATAAGGGCTAAAATATGCACGTGTCCTTCCAAGGGCAAAAATACTTTCCTAAGCTTCTGAAAATGCACTGTTTGTGTCGGGCAAGGACACTGCACAGTTCCTTCTGCTCTGTTTAAAAATATCTCACAGTTATAACCAGTGTAAACATATTGCCAACTCCCAGGCTGGATCTCTGGAGTAGCACACTTGACAGCACGGATGAAGTTGCCTTTAATTAAATAAAGGCATACCTACCCTTCTGGATATTAAAATCTTGCACTTTCCCTGTCCCTTTCATGGAAATTATGATGATATTTTTAAAATTTCGTTCGCTTTCAGAGACCTGCACTCTGTGCAAGAGCTTCTCCATCTTGGCCTCTAATGAAACTACCCTGAAGAGAAACTGTTAAGAGTCGTTCTGCGCTGGAGCTGAGCCTCCCTGGCACGCTGTCCGCGCTGCGATTCTCGGCCCACCCAGCGCTCTGCTAGCTGCTCCCTTTTATAATGGCTGTTCTGCCGCCTCTCGGCTTAGCGCTAATCTGCCTAGATAGCCTGCTGCGCTTCAGGCAACGTGACGGCTCTGTCGCTTTGCGGGCAGCGCATCCGCCGTTTGGGGTGGAATTTGATGGGAATAAGGCTCAGAGCAGGCTAGTCTTTACCTCAAGTTAAACTTTCTGAGAAAGGTAGGTCCTGCTTGTTGGTCTGAGCCATCTCCAAAGTGATCGTTTCTAATGAAAGGGGGGGAAAATATGTCCTTCTTACCCAGAACTTGGTGGTACACTAATTAAAAAATAATATTTTCCTCCTGAAAGACAGGGAAGCATGCTAAACCTGGTAACCTGTATAGCATGCAGAATACCCCTGGCCATGGGTTTGTACCTGTTGTTGAATATGATGCATCAGTTCACGACTAGCATGAGTTTACTCGCACGTAGTTGGTCCTATAAAGTTCATACATGCATACAGAAGGGCTGTTCCAGCAGGTCAGTGCAAGGACTTGTTCTCTTTCCACCGGTCCCTCTCTCAGGAGACTATAGAAATTCGGAAAATACCCTAACAAATGTATGTGAATATAACTACACAGATATGAACGCACAGATATGTACATTCAGTGCTTGCTTTGTCTATGAGAGAAAAAACCTTTAGCTTTACTTAAGCTCACCTTTTGTAAGCACAGCAACTTATTCTTTGTATGTAATACCAGCTGGGTTAAGAATTGCCTTTCGGAAAGGTTGTTTACGGTGCTGGAAACTGGTATAGAAAGCATCTTTACCTCAAGGAAGAGACTAATTTCCTATAAGGGGGTTTGTAAGCAGGGGTGCTTAAGAGGGGAACAGCACTAGCAAGGTGGGGTTTTGCTCTGTAGTTTCTCACAATAGCCTGGCAAGAGGTTTTTCATGGCTAGCAGCGGCAGAGGACTTCAGTGAAAGGAACCCAGCGTGACTGATTTCTTGCACTGTAGCATTTTTTGTTCACAAGCTAATTCCTCCCAAACAAAAGAACTGTGCATGTGCTGGAGAGGGGAAAAAGCAAAGGAATAAAAGGAGGATGGAGAAAATGGGCTGGTACTGTTAAGCTAACATCAAATGTTCTTCTTTTCTTTTTTTTATTAATTGGCTGAGCCAATGTCAAAAGCCTCAATAATCAAAACGGAACCGTTTCAGTAATAAGCTTCGTATTTGAAGCGCTGCAACTTGTACTACAGCTGTTCCAGGGCTACTTAATATACCTTAATGAACAGATATAAAAAGGGCGATTGCAGAGAGCATGAACGTGAAGTCACGCCACTGATTTTTTGAGGCACGTGGGAGCAATGGATGTTCCTGCAGCTGGAATCTGGGCTCCAACGCTCGCACCTCTATGGCACTAGCTTAATCCTGCTAGGATTAATATTAATCAGCACTTTTCAAAGAACATTTAGGGACTTCTGTGAAATCACTGACTTGCTTACGAGAGATGAGTTAATGACGGGGTGATTTAAGCTCCAGCGGAGTTACTGACTGGCACCTGGACGGCGCCGACCTGCAGCAAGCACAGCACGTCGGCAGGGCAGGCTGGGGAAGCCGGCTCCATCACAGCCTGTGCGAGAGCCAGCAGCACGTCTTGCTGGCCCCCTCCCAGGAAGGGGACCCCACGGGCCTGGGCCTGACTGGGGCCTCTTACCCAGGCAAAACTCCCTCTTTTATGAGTTATGGGAGCCCATGCGGAAAGGGACGCTACGGAAAACGCTGCCAATGTTAGTTGTTTTAACTCCTGCTAAGTAAAAATGTGAAGACAACATGTGTCTATGCTGTTTCCACTGTGCTTTAAGAGTCGTCTTTGAACTTTCAAAGCCATGCTGTAGAAAGCTCCAAAAAGGACCTTGTTCTCTATGGCCTTTTCTCATACATGTGTTCTTAGAATTTCGGAAGTAGTGGTCATATTCTAGGCTTTTTGTCTTATCATACTACGCTTTTTTCTTTTACTTTTTTCTTTTTTTCTTCCTTCAGTGAAAATCCCTCAAACCTCGTATTCAAGGGCTCTATTTAGGACTTTGGTAGCCAAGGTTAAAACTACCTACTGTGTCAGGTTGATCCAGGACAGCGGCTCACGTGACACTCGGCAGTGAGCGACGGTGGGAGGAGAGGCTGGAAAACTTGGTTCTTGCGCAAGGGTGTCGGGAGCAGAGCATGTTAATAGCGCTGCCTCCAGTGACCGGCCCAAAAAGAAATGGAGAAAACTCTGCTGAAGCAGAAGTTTGTGTTTTCTTGTTTCTTTTTATGTTGTCTTTTTTTTGGATAGAATAAAAAAATTTAAGGCATACGCTTTTGCTCTGAAATGCCAGTCTTGGCAGACAGGTTTTGTATGAGGTTCTGGCAGTCCTCCTGTACCCTTTTGGAAAGGAACGAAACCAAGACCATGTGTGATTTGATAAATACGTTTGCTAACCTAGATTGGCTTTACCTGGGCAGCAAGGTCCTGCCTTCCTGTCCTTGTGTCTGTCCAGCATCTGTCCAAGGAAGGTGCCAGCGGAGCCAGCTCCCGCGGCTCAGCCTACCCATCTCAGTCCTGAGCTTTCCTTTTGGTTGGGTTTTGGCTTTCAGAGAGCCTTGGGTGTTTAGATGGAAGCTAGGCCAGTCAAATCTAGGCGAAAATGTCAAACCTGTTATCTTTCAGCATTTTTTTTTTTGGAAACTTTTTTTAAAGCTGACTTGCACAGACAAGGCAGCAAGCGCTAGCCACTGATGTTCAATACACTTGCTTTAGTAAAGAAAAAATAATACTGGTAACCCCTCACATGGGCTATGCCTGCTTGTTGCTCTGAGTGCTGTTTTGTAAATAGTGAGGCTAGTTTTATAAAACTGCAGGTCACTTTGTTTTGCATATGTTCTAGTGATGCTAAAACAGCAAACAATGACTGTCCAGAGACAGTCTTGACCTAGTTTAACCCATAGATTTGGGAGACTCAGATAGACATAAAGATACTGTACACTGGAAAAAGTCATATCTGATTCGTGTAAACAGTTATTTTCTCACTGATCTCTTGTATGAGGAGACTTCCTGTGAACTGCATAATTTCAAGGAGAAAAAAATGCAGTGAGCAAATACATCGCTGGGAGAGCCCAAACTGCGAAAGGAAAACAATAGGTGTTGGTTTTTTTTCTCTCTTCTTCTTACCAGCATCAATATGTATTCTGTACGTATATCACACCGTTCTGCTCTTCCAGGAGAATGGCTCCAAATCCAATTGCTTCCCCCACTGCCATCTCCAAGATTAGTTTCCCCCCTCAATACCAGCGCAATCCGATGTGAACACAGAAATGGAGACAGGTGATTGGAAAAAGAGTCGGTGACAGGTAACAGGACTGGAGCTGCTAAACTTCTGACATTTCTGAGTAGTGGAGAAAGAGCTTGAAAGAGAAGGGGGAGGAAAGGTGGAAGAGAAAGGAACAAACAGCATAAGGGCAAGGGGAAGGAAAACTGGATGAGGAACCGGTGGCAAAGACTGAAGACGTAGGAGGGACAGCACCCGTGTAAGTGGCTAGGTGTTTTGGAAGATGTTGCAGTGGAGTGAGAAGGTGTTGGTTCCTTAATCTGGAAGGTGGCGTGGGCGGTTTTACTGTTTGTGTGGCACGTGTATACGTTCAGGTTATCTCACGTGTCAGGAAAGAATAGTTTCTCCTTCTTGTTATGACCCAAATGTTTTCATTTCTATGTAGACAATAACTCAAAAAAAAAATATATATATATATATAACTTGTAGTGTCGTTATGAGAGTTCCTGCAATGTGAACATTAAATTTCACAGCACCTTAGTCATGTGGATAAATAGTACTGCTAGTTTAGAGTAGAGCTACTAGCTGGGAAGCAAAAAGCCCACAAATGCACCCACCAAGCAGAAGGATGCAGGAGAAGCTCCCCAGCCCTCTGTTCTAGGGCCCTTCCCTCCTGCCGTCCTGCCCCAGTGCTGAGAGTAGGTAGGTTCACGGGCTTGCTGGGAAAAGGAGGAGATGCTGCAAGTCTTGTGCCCCCTGGGAGGATGAGATAGTTACCTGAGAAAGCTGCCTGTGCAGAATAGCTGCAGGTTTAGCATCGATCTATAATTGAAATCAGCGCCCAAGCTATTAAAATACTCTCAGCTGGGGGCACTGAGGGACTAAGCTAACTTTACCTCAAACCCAGCCTTCTCGGGAGGTTTGATAAAGCTACCTCTGTTTTGTTTCTCAGTCTCCTCCAGGCCATTTCTCGCGTCCCCATGTCCATAGGTGCATGCGTCCCTAGCAGCCATGGGCACCCCAGAGGGAGGGACGGGGTCCGGAGGCTCCCGCGGGATTCGGAAAGGCTGGGCTGGCAGCTTGGCCGCAGCCTCTAGGGCACCCTCGCACCCTTGCTGCCCTCAGAGTCAGGAGCTAAGGAGGTTTTGCAAAAGGCGCCAACCTGACCAGCGCGGTATGGGCATGCTGTCTGCTGTTACACCGAAGCGTCGCAGCGCCGGGAGGCGTGTTGTGCGTCTGCGACATCTATGCTTGTGTGCAGGAAGTACTGCAAACAACCCAGTGTGCTCATAGCTGAAGTGTGGCTTTCCAGGTTCCTGACCCCGTCTCGCTCGCAGCCGAAACAGCGATTTCTCACTTAAGTTATGTGTGTGTTTCCAATAGCAGGTATCTCCTTCCTGCCTACGCACCTCTCTCATACAAGCGTGTGCTCCAGAGAGCACGGTGGTTTTGGCCCAAATAAAACGCAAGGGGAGAAAAGACCCAGTTGGGTTCATCCTAGTCTTGCTCTTCCCCCCCCCCTTTTTTTTTCCTTCCCCTTAATTTTTTACTCCTGCCCTCTTTCTATATGCTTGCCCCCATCTTGCTAAGCCTTGATACTGAAGGTACAGTTGTGAAGAGCTTCATCTGCTGAGGGGATTCATGTTTCTTCACATTCCTCCTACAAGACTTCAAAGATGAACTTGTTACGGGGCGTTCCAGATAATGAGAAATCCCCACGTTGACTCTCCTTCCAGGCTTCTATTTTTGAGCTTTGCCATCAAAAGCCTCCTGGTTACTGGTCAGCACAAATGGAGTTGTACTTGTTTATCAGACTGATAAATTAAATTATGGCAAGAGGAAGGCATACTGCTTTTTTTTTTTTTTTTTTTTTAAATAACTAGTGGCATATTCAGCTTTCCTCCTGAGAACTGTTTGCTCCAACATGACTGGCTCTAAGTCACAAATGCTTAGTGACTTATTCACATCCCACCTTAGCTTCTCTTATATGTCTTTATAGGAAATTCTTTATACATGTAGATGGCTGGTACTGCAGTCTGGTTTAAGTCCATCTCTAAAATGAAGAGATTAAATGGAGCCCAAGATTATGAAGGTGTGGGTGGAACAGAAATAGAAAGCAAAGGCAGCGTGCAGATGTTCATGGAACAAATGCATACAGTCAGCAAACTTTTTCATGTGAATGCCACAGGAAGTGGAGAAAGGTTTTGATCATGCCAGCACTGTGGGAAGCTGTACACCTAGCTCAGGCGCGTGAGAAAGGAACGAGGAAGGCACTGATGCACTGGGAACTCTCAAAAATTGCCCTTTTTGTTTTGGTCAATATTGAGACTCCTGTATGTCTTATCTATTTTATATACCTAAGTTTCAAAATGCTGATCATCTTGGTGAGTGTGGTGAATAGTCAACTAGCAGATATGCTGCACTGAACACCTTGCTGGTTCTGCAGTAGTGCAAAGAGGTAGAAACTGGATCAGCGTTTTTCCCGAGAATCAGGGTGGCTAACTGATATCCCCTAAAGATGACAGATTGTTGCGGTTACCTTTCCCTTCTTTCTCCCTCTGTTCTCCTGTTGACTGATATTTCCTTGAAACAGAATAATCCCCCAGAAGCGGTAGGAAGGAGCCAGCATCCTTGGTGACAGACAGGTAACCTGTGGACAGTAGAAGGTCATTTGGATTTAATACAATGTATGAAGAGAGATGACACTGCATTTCTCATTAGTGAATGTTGTCTAATGTCAGAAGTGTCCTAAGTGGCACAGAGGTCATCTCTGTGGAGCGTCTCATCACCTTTTATATTATTACTATTTCTTTTTCCTGAAGCACTGCCTGAGTTTCACTCAAAGCGAGGCCCAGTGCTTGCACAGAGTTGCCCCCGTGGCCCAGGCTGTGCCGCTGAGCATAGGCGAGCTGGCGAAGGTGGGCCCAGCTCATTGCAGAGGCAGAAATATCAGCAGCGCTTTCCCCAATCAGATCCTGGTTCACTGCCGGGCAGGGAATGGTTTTGTGCTGATCGACGTCTCTGTAACTCTACTCAGTAATTGCTGGGGGAGTAAGAGTCGCTCCCATGGTGCACGAAGGCACAACGCACGCTCAGTGAGGCAACCTACTTCCAGCTACCTCTACGGCTCTGTTTTGGGGCAAGTTATTTCTGCGCCCGAAAGGAGCAGTTTGGCCACGGTGCCTACTTTGACTTTTACAGAGCCTAATGTCTAACACCATACGACTGTGTCAAAATTACCCCAGCTAATTCTAGTTTGCGGCTGGTGCGTGCGAGTTGCGTCTCGTGCTTCTCATCGGTTGTGTGCAGGGGAGAGTGTTTTGTTTGAATTGGCCCTGAAAAATCCTACCTCTTACAAATATTTTGACCTGCCGCTGGGTTATAGAAATCTATTCTTAGCAGCAAATGGTACTATGGCAACTGTCCCTGCAATATGACACAGTAGCGAGAATTTTATCTTCTTTTAATCTGTAACTCACAAAATACCTTCTGCACATCCCAAGCCACCTGGCTTTTCCCACCCTCTTCTGAGCTGGGGAAGCAGCTCCTTCCCAATTTTATTTTTTTAGTTCAGTCTGAGGCAAAGCTATCTTAAGCCAATTTAAGCAGGTCTGAAAAAATATGCTCAGTCCCAGCTGTCATAACCTATATTGCAGGATGTTCCCCTTGCTTTCCTATGACACTTTCCCAGTTGCTCGTATGATCTCTTTTCCCCTCAGGACTTGCTGAACAATTCTTTGACATGGCTTCTGTCACCCTCTGTGTCACTCTTTGTATATATTACCAAAGGTGATTTGTCAACCTGAATTCTAAATAAGCTTGGTTGGCACATTTTTAATCCATACAATGTATTAGCCTCCAAATAAATAATACATCTACTCAAAGCCTCCTCCGATGAGGCAGGCTTGTGTTTTATGAACTGATTTATTTCCCTTACGATAGCTGGAGTCTTTGCTTTTAAGGGCCTGCCTTAGAAGAGCAGGAGGCCTGATATTATAAACACACTCGGAACTGGCAGTTGTGGACTCAGGCCCTCACACGCGTTGAGTGATAGACCTGTGGAAAAATCTGAAACACTTCCGTCCTCTCGATCCCTGCCGATTACTTTATCTACAAATTTCTCAAGTACGCTGTGGGCTCGTACGTGCCGTTCTGCCAGTAACCGGGAGCTGCGCGCGCTGCTTGCTCGAGCGCCGAGCCACCTACGAGTTTCACAGTGTTCGGCGAGTAACTGAAGGGATTTATGTGTTCAGCACATCCCATGCGCCATGCACCTCCTCAAGAGGCAACGGGGGGATAGCACCAACGAGGTCCTTGAGAAGTTCTGCAGATGATAGGCTGAACTAGTCTCTGATGCAACCCCGTTGACTTTAGCGCACCGGTAACTACCCTGGAGCAGGAAAAGCAGCACGCGAGGGCGTCTGCTGTGAAGTGGCTCTTTGCCGTTTGCTGCTTGGGCTCTCCTTGTGCTGCTGCCCTGCCAGCGCGCCACCGGCGCATTAGCCGCGCTGCTTTGCCGAGGCAGAGCTGGTAACGCCGTTTGTGGCTCTTCGGCAGGGTCCCGCAGGCGCTGCGGAAGTTAAATTGTCATTGCCAGAACGTGGGCACGAATAAAAATACTTGTCCTGATTTCTCTGCCGTAGTAATCATTTCTAATATAAATCATTAACCTTCTTCCTCTCATAAAGGTGGTTTAACCCTTCGGTCAGAAAGAACAGCGATATGCTAAATATCGCATTTTAAAATTAACTGTTTCTCCTCAAGATTTTTCTTCCTTACTCGATGTTTATTGATACTGAGAAACATTTTTGGCAACTGTCTCCCTTTTATGAAACACAGTTTGCTGTGATTTTTATATTTCGTAAGTTTTCTGTACTGGAATATAAATACTCTAAAATACTTGCTGTTTGCTCTCAGTGCACTTGTTCCAGCTTTCCGATAACGTTCCCAGTCCACAGTAGGACGACCCACCGCACTTTAAAGCTTATCGTGAAAAAGGGAAAGGAAGGGAAAACAGATGAAGGTGCAGCTCCCTCCCTGGCCTGCCCTGTTAAAGGGAGGACTTGACCTTCCCACGCGACCTCTGCATGGAGGGAACCTACTACTTGGGGCAAGGATGTGAACTTTACTCCCCTGTCCCGGGGCAATGCCCTAAACTGTCGGGCGAGGCAGCCCGTGGCTCCGTCCGTCCAGCGGGTATTGAATTACGTGTATAAAGTGGAACAGCTCCCGGAGGAAAGGAAGCGACGGTCTGACGCAGCCAGGGCGCGAGCTCGGCCCCGGGGTCCGCAAGGCGACTGGCCCATCTGCTCCCTTAGCCGGGTCAGATGTGGGGTCCTCCCTGCATGGGCACCTTTAGGGGGTTACTCGATCAATGCGGTTGCCGTTCTCGCAACGGGGCTCGTGTCGTCACGAAAACCTCCTTCAGACGGCAGCTCGCTACGTCCCTGCTCTCCCCTGGGCCTGCCTCTATAAATAGCTCTTTATCGCGTGCGTGTAGTTACGTGGTTTAGTCCTCCGTGGTTGGTGCCCTCGTGAGTTGCCTTGCGCCTCCTTGGCTGTTATCTCCCGCCGTGCATGTAGCGTGTGCTTGTCACTGCCTGTAATCACTCTGTCCTTGTGCTGAGCGTGTAGTCCAGCACCTGACACGAGCAGCACCATGCGTTCGGTTCATGCCGTGCATCTCCCGAGTGCTATATTTGGATGTCTTTATCGCCCAACGCCACAGGTGCTGTGCGGAGGCCTCTGGTAGCCTTCTGATGGACTCCAGACCTCCTTCTCGTTGGGCCGCTATCTCGCTGCTTACCAGCTGCGCTCTCAATCATCCCATTATTTTAATTGCGTTGTTCCAATAATTAGGTTTCCTGTTTTTTCAGGCCTGGGTGCTATTATTTTAGCCTACGACTTGTACGCAGGCTGGGACCGAGCTTTGCCAATTTGCGTCGCGCACTGGCAGAAGGCACACGGAGCAAACTTTCGCAGCGAAGCCGTGCGAGGGTCTCGGGCGCTGGTGCACAGAGCAGAAGTGTAAGTTCATCTCTTCTGCGCACACCTCACTGCTGAAGACCTCTCGGGAAACAAAAACAAAACCTTGGCCCTTCCGGATCTTTGAACAGTGAATGAAATATGTGTATTTTCCTATAAAGTCTATGCGTACTTCTAAAACTTCTAACAGAAGTTTCATTTTGGAAGTTTAAGAATCAAGAACATGAAGGAGCAAAAATGAAAAAAGAACCCTGCCAAAAAGGTCTCTGGGAAAGAGCGCAGTACGTGCCTCTTGCCTTTGAACAACCTGCCTGTTGAACAGCAGTGAGAGGGAAATATCGCTGGCATGCAGAGAAGTAGCAGTGACAGCGTGTAAGTATATATTCAAGCCTTCCCTTTTGTCATCATTAACATAAACGAGCTGGAAGTTTATTTTTTCAAACAAGACCAGGTATTTTAAAAACACTCAGTGTAGTACGCTCATGCAGGCATTGACATGTTTATGCAATGTTTTTTTGTGTATTTTGTCCTCCAATTCTATTTTAACCTGTAAAAATTGAGATTTCTCAAGCTATAGCTAGCTACAGAACAAATGCTAGCACAAGTGTTTTAGTCTCGTCTTCAGCCTCCTTGGCGTTTGTTTTCCGAATGCAAAAAAAATGCTCCACCTTTCTGATACACGATCGCCTAGAAAATTTTTCCTCTCTAAACCTTTTTCCTTCAGTAAATCATGCTGTCTGTAACAAGTTGCTGTGTATACTTTCCTATAGGAATAATTTGCAATAATGTTTTATTCCTGTAGAAATACATTTATTTTCCATAGGAAGCATGTGCAATAAATGCATTTTATTCCTCTGCATTTGTCACCTTGAAAAGACGCTTTCGGGTTTGTTCATCTTCCTATCTTTGTGTTGAAATGCATCATTTTGTTCAGACTCTGATGATCTTGTAGGATCTGCTTGACCTTAAATGAAGGCCTTTCCTTTTTTTTTTTTTTTTTTTCCCCTCGTCCTCCTCCTCTTCCTCATTGCAGTGGCTTCCTGCACCTTCAGTGTTTATGCCTGTGAGGCAGGTGGAGGAATCCTTTCTGCCAAATGAAGTCTTGCTCGTTACGCAACAATTTGTTGCCTCGTTTAGCACTGCGTTCCCCACCAAGCCTTCTCCATAACCTATCCCTGGAAGCATCGGTGGCTTCTGTGGGAGCTTCGCTTTGGCTGCTCATAAGATCCTCCCCACTGCCAAAGCCTGTTGCGCCCGTCCTCAACCAAGGACAGGGTCTGAGGGGGAAACGTTTGCGGTGAAGGTTTTGGGTCAGCTGGCTCTGAAACGATCCCACGCCAGTCAGGTCCATGCCCACGTGCGTCCGGGGGATGCGGCGACGGGGTATAAGGCTGGGGGCGAGCGAGGAGCGGTGGAGGCGGCTCTGCTGGGAGGCAGCCTGTGTGTTGAAGTCGTTCGTCGTAGGGGGTGCCGGTTTTATAGTTACGCCGCGATATTCAAAAGTACGCATTTGTTCAGTGCTATTATGAGTTCAAAAAGATATCAAAACAAAAGTGCCTGGTTTAGTGCTGGCTGAAGGAAAATGAAAAATTGGATGAGTTTTTGGATTGAGCCTACTCCCTGTTCTTATCAAATGCGCAGCATGTTTCCTACTCCCCGTGTCTTTCATTACAGCTTTTCAGAGTTCCTTCTTAAATGCTCCTCCTGCAGACATGGAGAGAGGTACAACTGATTAATTGTATCACAGTAACATTCCTTAGAGGTTGCATAAATGCTTCTCTTTCTCGTTCTTCTCCTTTTCCAATTTAAGTGCTGTTTACTTTCATGCGTTGCTGGATTTGAGGCCCAAGTACAAGTGAGGGCTCAGCTGAGTCCTGCTTCCACGTTTGTGTTGTTTTAAGAAACAGGGAGTGGGGATTTCGTGTTTCTGCTTTATTTCATGCTAGACAACCCAATGAATGGTGGGGTCATCGTTGTTTTCCCAGGGACTACGGACCGTAAACTGCTCCTCCTTGCCTGCAGTATGAGTCACGTTCCTAGGGAGGTTGTTCTCGCCTGGAAAAAGGTGATAAAGAAAATCTTCTGTGTCAATAGAAAAACCCCAGTATTTCAGTTCTTATTAACCTAAGCAGCTATTTATCTTTTTCCTGCAGCGCAGTGTGAATGCAATCTAGTCGTACTGTTTAGAGAAGACTCAACTGGTGGAACAGTAGGAAGGTCACAGCAGAAAGCAGAAAATCTTCGCAACTCCTTGGGAGCCAGTTACTAAATCCTTTTCTAGAAATTTTCTACAGCATCAGCCCTGTGCACACAGCAATTCCTTATTTCAAAAAGGAGTGACTAATGTACAGAGTACCCAGAATAAGCATTTTATTAGGGCATTGCTTTTTAATATAACAATTTTACAGTCTAAACGCACTTCAGAACCAATTATCTCTTGTAATACGAGCTCTGGATATAATGGAGACAGAATAAATGTCTCTGTAATTAATGACAACTTAAAAACTGCTGCATCAAAAGCTCTTTGCCTGCGAGTCTTTTTCGCACACAGCTACGTCTGTGAGGCTAACAGGTTTTTCATGTCTGCGCAAGCTGCAGTAGGCGTTTGCCAAATGGGATGTGCAGTTGCTGGCTTTCACGGCTAAATGCCAGAGCTGCTGCTTTGGGGGCTAATGCCTGGGGCACCTCCACTTCCCACTAGTCCATCCTAGAGTTTATGGCTCTGTTGTTTTGCAAGCCTGGCCCATTCTGAAACGTTCTTCCAGCAGGATCCAGACGCTGGCACGAAGCTGCTGATGCGCGTATCCCTGACAGTGCTTTCAGCTAGGGAAGCTCTGAGTTCAAACGCCGTTCCTGCCTTGCAGGTACAGCACAGGCAGCAAAAGTACATTTTCATCAACGTCATCTTGTTATTGCACCCTTATCTAACAGGGCTCTAAAGTTGCCATATCGCACATTAAATTTTAACCGCCACGTAACCACATCCTTTATGTACCTTTTCCTTTAGGAAAGAGGCCTTTTCTGTGCCAGGAAAGAGGTCTTGTGGTTAGAAGTTTCTGTGTTTGTCTGAAGAGTCTAATGGGTCTACGTGCTCTGCCTTTAATATCCGCCTAACTGGCTAAGAAATATAGCATATAGGAAACCTAGGCCCTTTATGATCAGCTAACCTGGTGCCAGGTATCCTCGCCTCATAGCAAGCTTTCTAATAAGGGTTAGACCTGCTTCTGCCTTATCTTCGCAGAGCTGACGTGACTGGAAAAACATGCCCTTTTCGACCACCGTGGAAGGGTGCCTGGGGAAACTGAGAACCTACTTGGATTAGCTAAAGTGGTGTGTGGAGGGTTTGTTTTTTTGGTTTGGGTTATTTTTCAGACTGGTCCACCTGTGCTAGCAGAAGCACTGTTTTTTTTTTTTTTTCCCCCCTCTGTGGACCAGACAAAGGCTATGAGCTCTCGTAGGCGACACGCGTAGAGCTGTTAAATTTGCTGGTCGCTAGCTTGTGTTAGCTAACATGTTTGTATGTGCTGGTTTGGAAACACCATATATCTACTGCCTGGTACACAGGTCCTTTGGAGCTTGAAGCTGGAGGGTCCTTTTGGTAACCTCATACGATCCCTGAGTAACTCAAGCTTGGCAATTTCAGCCAAACACCTTTGTGCAGAGTTCAATGTTTCTTGTTTGTATAGAGCATACCTAGCGCAAACCAGGATGGTAAACTTGGGGGCTGAGCCAAGGATAAGCCTCCCATGTGTTGGTTAGCTGGCTATCGCGCAAGGTGTATAAAGAGTCCACCGTTATTTTTAATGAATTTTACATAGGTACATGCAGACTTTCTTTTCAGAAGGACACAGATGGAACTGAGAGGTTATGATTTTCTCTTACTAAAGCTGGTGTGAAAACTGGGAAGTTCTTTTATCCCAAACAGTCATGTCCCTACTTCTGCAAAAGCACAATGTTATTGTTCAGGCTATTTTATGACTGAGCATTTCTTGTTAATCAAATGATGGTGGTTACAAGCGAGGGGGAGGAACGCAATGGGCCTCAGAGGTAACAGAAATACACTGGAGTTGGAACAATCTGTTTCGATCTGTAAAATTCTTAGAGGGAAATAGTAAAAATTGCACAGGTTTCAGAGCTACTTACTGTGGTAAGTACTGGGTCACTATATATTTAGTAGTGCTAACATAAACCACAGAAAACTGTGAAAAAAATTCCTCTGAGTTACTACAGAGGAAGAAATAGATGGAGGTTTGCCTGCATGTTTTCCCAGCTGCTGCCATTCACTACAGATAAATCAGTGAATGCTCTGGTGTATTTTCTGCGTTTAGGAGTTTGGTAGACTTGGAGAAGGTCTGTAAGTGTTTCCACTCAGTCTTCGCTCTTTGGTGGGAGCTGAAATACAACTGTAGCAATTGCACTGAAAAATTTGATTTAAGGAAGGGAGAAAAAAAGTGTTTTCTGTGTGTTGTGTCTTCCCTACTCACCTGAGTAGTGAAGTAATATTGCGTGGCTTGCAGGCGTGTGCAGGATAACAAGGTGGTACCCTAAAATTATATCAGCTGGGTATTTACCTCATGTAGTAGTGGGTCATGTTGTGATGACAAGGTAAGATCAGAATGGATGCCTCTTGGAGATTTTCTTAAGGCTTCCTTGATGCATTGTAAAGTTGTGGTTTTTTGGCAGGGCAAAGAAGGAAGAGGCCAGACCCTTTCTGAAGGCAAATGAACTGTTCCGACTGTTGGAGGATGCTGCTGTATCCGTTTCGGATGTGATCCTTAGTTACAAGCGGAGAACGCTTCACTGGCTGCTGTCGCTCTGGAAACATTTTGGCGCGGTGAGGAGAGCTCCAAGTCCTTCAGCAGCCCCAGAGACAAAGCTTCAGGTGCTTTGTTGACACGCACGTTTTCTAGCTGCTTTCTAAGCTGGAAGGAGCACCTTTCCACCCGTGGGCTCTTGGGTGCTTTAGGAAGGGGCTTTTTATAATACGGTGCCTGCCTTGCACAGTTCCTAGCCTATACGGTTTTCCAATACCATCACCATTGTATAGTACCACAGCAGAGCTATCTGTTGGGGTTTTTTTTGTCTTGTTGTTTTCGATGAAGCCTTTTCCTCCCTACATGCAAGAGCTCGTGAAACCCAGCTAGTACCAGTTCTGCAGGCGATATTGGTGAGAACTCCAGATGGTTATTATAAACGAACAGCAACCTACAGATTTTGCTGAATGTCATGGTACGAGCAGGAATACCCGGTAGAGCTCATCTGAAATCCTTGGTCAGGTGATGGCTAACAAAAAACCAAAAGGCAACCAGTGAGCTTGCAGGCAACGAGCAGATTTGGTGGGTACTAAAGTTCCTGGGGCCACAGAGTTGCCCCTGACGGCTGAAGAGCAGGAGCGTTTGTGTCCTGAATAGGCTGCTGCTGGACATAGGAGAGGATGTCTGAGCGCAGTTAGGTTTTCCCAAACTTCTACATGGTGGTGTTGCATTTCTCTTTTAAATGTTTGGCCTTTTAAAACTATTCTGGGCTCTTAGAACTGTAATGCTCAAAGTTCTGTTAGTTTCTGCCCGCTACTTACCACCTTCTCTGAACTGTGCATAGTGTAGATTTACCCTAGGTCCCCTAACTTCTCCTCGGTTCCTCTAACTGCTGTATAATTCTGGGGGTGGGGGTTGTTTTTCTGTGATGTGCCACCCCCTCTGCTACACAGCATCCTCCGCACAGTATCCCAGTGTGGTTTCTCCCTTCAGAAGCTCTAGCACCTTTCTCTCTCCGTTTTGGTACATCAGTTCTATTCTTATTCAATTACTTTATTTTTAAAACGTTACTAAGCGTGGCAATGCAGCACTGAGAGCTCCTCCATCTCTCACGTTCATCTCATGTGTGATACTGTTTGAGTCTGAAATATCTGTTGTTATCTTTATCCCGTTACACTCAGCTTATTAAACTGTTTTTCTGTCGCTGCTCTACCGAAACACGTCCTAAAGCTCGTGCAACAGGCACCCCTCAGTTCTTTCCCTTCAAAGCAGTTGTTCCTTTTTTAAATGGATGCATTATGGTGATATTTCTGCTTACTGAGTCTGTGCTAACTCGAGCCCTCCTCCCCGGTTTTCGGGTCAGTGATTTCGTAACCGTCTGTACCGATGAAGGTACCCTCCTTGGAAAGCAAGAGGCAACAGCGTTTCCTGGCCCTCCGTCCGTTCTCACGCCGAAAACTACCTCTGACGACTAACTGTGCTGAGACTCTCTAACTTTCTGTGCTACTCCCTTAGCCTAGTTTGGTAAAGGAACTCCAGCGAGTAAATAGCGCATATAAACGCCCTTCTGAATCGTGGGCAAAGGATCGCCGTCCATACTGACTTTGCGCGCTTGACAATAACGCGTCGCGTTTCATCCGAGCCTCGCTAATGTGGAAGCAGCTGTTCACATCTGGAAGCTGCTCGCCGTGCCGCTCCGCTCCTGAGGACGACGACGACGACTTGCAAGAAACAGGCTGAGGAACGGGTGAAGCGCCCTCGCGCCTGGAGCCGGCTGGCGCCTCTGGCCCCGTCCGGCTGCGATGCCAACGCGGGCCACTTCCTAGTGACCTCTCAATGCAGACGTGCCGCTTTCTGCGGCTTGCTTTCTGCCCGTCTGCTGACACATTTCTTAGATGAGGTGGGCTGACTTCTGGATGCACCGTAGATCAGGAAGTTGCTGCATTTAAACACTGACCTTTAGCTTTCCTCCCACCTCCACCGATGCACAATTTAGTTTCACTCATAGTGAAATTTGCAAAATTACTCTGGGTAAGTTCTGCAAAGGTTTCCATCAGTCACTAATCTAGCCAAACAGCCCGATTTGATGGGGTTTCACTTGATGTGTTTTAATAGGAATATAAACATCACAGCAGTCAATTTTGGGAAAACCTGTCAGCTACTCTTGTTTGTTTAAAAAAAAAAAAAATTACTCCCCGAGAAGCTCTGCAAGTCTGAGTTATTAGATATGTTTGCTGACGTTCACATTAGTTCTCCCCACCTTATGGAAAATATAAAAATAAAAAATGTTATAACTGAGTGTTTTGATCTAGCTTTCACAGCAGAAGACACGTTTAGGCTCTCACTAAATTTGTTCCATCTATGTAACAATGGTATAGCCAGAAAGAATAAATTAGAGGCGAGGTTAACATTTGACTAATCTGAATTAGAATAAAGCTCCAGAGATTAGGTAGTGTCTTAGTGCTGTGACATTCCCACTCTAAAGATTTGGGTATGAGTGATAACTAGAGATTCAGCTCTGATTCTGATAATCCTCATTAATAGGCAGCTGCGCAAGTCTCTAGACTATGACAGCAAATCACTAATGCTTTGTGAATAAGTGAGATGGCTTTATTGGCTTGAACTCCTAGTATCTGTTTTTTGGATGAGGCTTGTTTTTGTACCAAAGTTTGTGCTTCACCGAAGGTTCGGGGATAATGTGCGGTCGCTCGAGGCTCGTGCTGGCTGCTGTTGGTCCCTCCTGCTTCCCCCACTGCTGCGGGTAGTGAGGCTCGGGGAACCAGGGCTGTGCACAAGGGGTAGCGCTGAACCAAAGACACTGCTCGGGAACGACGCGTGGGTTAAACCAGCTTTAGCGACTGTTTCCCCATAATGAATTCATCTAGAGAAGAATAGAATTCACTCCTCAATCTTGAAACTGAATAACATCTCGACTGATTAGATAAGGTATAAACAGTAAGTCACTCACTCAAATAGGATATGTCTATTAGTGGCGACAAAGCTCCAGTATTATTTTTGTGGCAGAGCAGTCTGGATTGGCTTGTTGAAACCTGTTCTGTTGATCTCCTGAGCTGTTGTCTGTAATGTTTATATTTTTTAAACATTTTGGCACCTTCCTGCACACAAGATTAGCCCTAAAATTATTCATCCTCTGAATTCTTTGTAGTATTGGAAAGTTGTTTTTGTTTCTTCATCAGCTGCTTAAAAATAAGGATGAGATACTCTATTTAAAAAGGTATCTTAATTATCTCTTGGAATCATCTGTTGAACTTGTAGCTCTGCAATACTTTTCAGTTTGTGGATTACATCCTCATGTCCGGATCTGGCTTTTTTTTCCTCCGTCCTTTCTTTAGGCAAATCGCTCACTGACATCACGCACTGTGAATTCTCAATTCCTTACTCATACTGGATGCATAAATCTCAGAGCTGCAAAAATATTTCCTTTCACGTTCCAGGGACCTGAAAGATAGCTGTGTATCTAGGAGGACAGGGAGCCTTGCCACAAAGGTCCATGCTTTTGTGTCCCGCGGGCTTGGTGCTTGCAATGCCGTGTTCTGGAAATGAAACTATGTTCACTGGATGGTTCATTCGGGAGCATCATCTGATTTCAGCTATGTAAGGCAACATGGGAATATCAGCTTAGTGCTCTAATTTCTTGTACTCTTAAAACTAAAGCAGTCAAGATTTCCAAAGCCTACATGGTTTGGCTTGAGCTGTTGGAGAGGCTGAAATGTCTTTGAAAAGGCATACATCAGTCCCAAAGGGCTGCTAACAACAGCGTCCGATCTCCTGGGTTTGGATAACAACCTTCTGGTGCCTGGTCCGCAGCTCTGGAATTTCTCCCCGCTTTTTCCTTGCCCCCAGCCAGAATGACTCTATCTAGAGCCCTTTGCACAGGCCTTGTTCTTCCTGCCCTTGCTCTTCCACAGCAGAGTTTCATATGAAATGACTTTTGAGTCTCACCTGCGTATGAGAGCCAAATCAATTGAGCAGTCCCATGACAAGGCTCTCTGATTTAAGCAAATACTCAGAGATTCCTACGTTTTCGGGGCAGAGAGGCCGACAAGCTTACGAGCTCTCGACACCTTCCATTGAAGCTCTTTGAGTAGAAGAGCCTTCTGCACGAGGCAGAGAATGGGGCAACCTGGTGGATGATAAAAACAAGCTGTGGAAACGCTACCGGCAGGCACACTGCTCTGAGGGCTGGCCGGTATGTCCCACAGCCCGACGTGCGGCTGCAGGGCACCACTGCCAGGCGCCTGCTGCATTGGACTCTGCAGGCAGGTGAAGGGAGAGCGTAGGGAGCTCGTGGTTTGGTTTGCTTCAGATAAAGAGATGCTAGATGGTTTCTCCTAGCAGAAACATAGGAATGAAGTGAACAAGTAACTTTGGTGGTTGTGAGATGGAGATCCAGCCTTGGAGGTTTCCACGGGCAGGACCCCGCTGGTCGTGCAGGGCTGTGTCCTGGGAAAGGACCAAATGGTGAGTGCACCCAGCCTTCCTCCCTGCCTCGTCTGCTGGGCGGCTTCTGGGAAACACATCCCTCCTATTAGACGTCTTTGCTGTACTTTTAGCAGAGCTAAAATTTTCTGGCAGCGCATTTGCTGGCAAACAGTGTAAAATTAAGCGCCTGTGAATCCAACTCGAAGAACAGTTGGCAGTCTATAGGTGCAATTTCAAAATAAATAAATAAATAAATGAGATGTATCAGGTTGCTCCTTTAAAAGCGCTCTGGGACTACATTAGCCTGGGTGAAGTATGAAGGAGCAAACAATAAAGGTGAAAAGCAAGTCGCTCTGTGTAGGTGGTTAAATCGAATTGAACATGTGATTATGCGACGGGGGGCATGGGTATGAATCACAAACCGTGCTGCCATTTTTAAAGTTGAGTGCCGCGGTGAAACAGACCACGCTATCGTTTTAAATGACATAAATGGGGCTTAACCTTGTTTCTTTCTGTCAATCGTGATTGATTATAACTTTTTGAAGAAGTTGCTAATTGTTAGGAATGCATTTTGCTCCGTTTTTCGGAGCGCACTGCTGATGAAGTATATGATGAGTCATCTAATTGAACAGGGATGTGTGTCATTATATAAGGAGAAAAACAGATTAAAAGTACCATGCCAGTGCATATTCCGATTCTGATTATGGTAAATAGACTTAGGAATATTTTGTCTTGTTAATACAAAATTTAAACATGTTGTTAGGCTGGAAGATTTGAGACATCAGTTTAAAAATAAACAAAGGAAAAAGCAAAAAATCTTCTTGCATCTATTGATCCACAGAAATTTGGAATGTCTTCTGGTATGTCTTCTGTCTTCAGAATGAGGAAAACTCTCCCCTTTTCTCAGCCGCTAAAGAACCTGATGTTTCCTTAACAGCCACAAAGAAGTTGCTTGGAGAGCAAGTGATGTTTCCAGTACCGTTTCCAGATGCTAAAGCGGTGGGTGGCTTAAAGATGGGGCTTGTAGCCCTAAGGTGAACGTGGAGCCAGTGCAACCTCTTAACGTTAGGTGGCTGGGCGTGCACACGCCACGGGGTTAGCGCTGAAGGCAGTGGCAAACAATTATCCTTTTGGTAAAGCCCTGCCTGCTAATGATGTCAGGACCATTAAAATTAATGAGCTGCTCATATCTCATCAAGTACTTTGGGTAGAAGTCAAATCACTTAGGCAGCATTTCCTGAGGAGGTGGGAGGGGCAGGAAAGCTCTTTCCGCACGGGGCATTAGTAAGCGGGCTGGCACGAACGCTTGGGTAGCGCTCCAGCCTCTCCTGCCTCCTCCGTCCAAGTGATGATCTTACAGCAGTGCCTGTAGCTGTTAGGAAGAGGACTGATGTTGCAGAAGTTAATTCCAAGTTTCCCTAAGTTTTCTCCTGTGAAGCTGTCTCTGCAGAAAGCTGAATTTGACATCAAGTCCTACCTTTTTATGTTGGACAGCAGTGCCTTAGCGTGGCCAGCATCCTCTACCGCATCCAGAGTTTTAGGACAGATCATCGATATGGCTCGGATGGAGCTAGGCTTGTGTACAGCAGGATCAAGTCTGTACTCATGCTTACTTTTCTACTAGACCTTGCTCAGGGTGACAACTCCCTGGCCCTCCACTTACAGCCCCTCACAATTAAAACCTATATAAAAACTGCAAGCTTTAGCCCGCAACCGCTAAACTCCCTCTCAAAGCCAGCACTAGCTGCTCCCATAGGCTTTCAAGGTTGCTCGATGGCCTGGTAGCACGGGGAAGCCCCACACGTTTTACAGGACCCGCCCCGAGAAGTGGCCGAGCGCGCTGCCAGCCTATAACCACCTGGGGTCTGCACCCTGGAGGGGCTCTCTGCGGATTTCTGGCTTGTGTGGCTTCTTCTCAGGACTTTCTTTTCCTCCTGATAAGGGACTCAGTCCTGTCCCTCCTCCCTGTCTGCTTTTCCCCCTCATAGAAATAAATCTCCCAGAGAGCGTCCACTCTCCAGGCTTCGGGTAGAGAAGGACCCGGTCTAATATAGCTTGGGCTCCTGAAGACCGTTTTTCTATTTTTATAGCCTCAGTTGCTCCAGGGCTTACGACCCCTCATACTTCTCAGTAAGTTATATTTAAACGGTACTTGTATGACGCAGCAAGTTTGTGAAAAAGCCACAGCTGCATAAACAGAGTCTGTTGGGATCAACTGGTAGAATTCAGCCCAGCTCTTCAGTCTGCTGTTAAATCAGATCATACTTGTTTATACAGGTTATTGTTCACGTATCATAAAGCAAAGCCTACCGTAGAACATTTAACATTTAATATACGGATAAGGAGAACATATGGGCATTCCTGGTAAAAACTGCACACACGGCTTGATTTAAACACGATAGATCCTGAACAGCCTGCGTGAAGCACTCAGAAAAAACAGCAGCTGAGTGCTGTACTCAGAAACACACACAGGAATCGAGCGTGTGTGCAAGCTGGGGTTTTATCAGCAGGAAGGCGTTTGCACGTGGAAATACCTGACTTGCACAAACGCCTGCGTGCAAGTGTAGGTGGTCAGTCTTGTTCAGCCTTTGCGCGGCTCTTGTAGGGCCTCCCTTTTACGCTGGGCTTAACCTATAAACATCAAAATCCAACCTTTCTCCTAGTGATAAACAGTTGCTTATTTTAGGATGGGTCTGTGTTGATCAGTTAATTAAAAATAATAATAGCTTGGCAGCTGCTAATTAGGAAATTAATTAGTCACACGGTGAAGTGTTACTTCTCCACGTGAAGGAGCTAACTTCAAGTTGTCTTGGAGGAGACTGGCTTTCTGCCAGCACCAGTGAGTATCTTTATACAAAAAATAGACTGTGATTATTGATGAGCACTTTTCCTTTGAGTAACAAGGAGCTCTGTACCCTTAAAGAAATAATAACCTAGAGCCTCTTCATAAAAGAGATCCATCCTCCCTCTTTTGGCACAAAAGAGCTTCTGTGAGCTTCTACTGATCAATTCCAAAAAGAAAACGCATGAGAATAAAATCCTTCAGTATAAGGAAAGCTAGTCCTCTACTGATGTCATGTGTTGGTTTAATTGACTTGGTTCTCTACTGTAGTAAAAAGTTGCATGAAATCATTGCTCTTCTGGCGGTAAGTGAAACACTGAAAGGGAAAACTATCGATTGCTTCCCAATAGCGAGCTGCATTTAAGTGTAAATGCTCCCTTTTAGCAGCCTTTGCTTTTCTCCAGCTCCCAATAAACACGTACCGTATTGCAAAACTGGGGAAGCAACCGCTGTGCTTGCGATTAAGTTAAAATGAACAGTGTGTCTGAAGATGTTCAAAGGCAAGAACAGGGTGGCTCAGCATCGCTACAGTTTTATACAGCCCCAGGTTTAATTCCCTAGCTAGGAACCACTGTAACCTCATAAAAAGCCAAGATACCATAAAGGAAATAGCCCTTAGCAGCTGTGAGGTGCAGGTGCCAAGTGCAGATGGTGGGTGGCTGTAGGTGTTAATTATAATATCGGGAATGCGAACACAAAGGCCATTGTATGAAAGGCCCAGGAGAACAGATGCCCGTGTGACGTCAGAGGTGAAATTATGGCGGATTTATGAGATCTGACTAGGATAAAAGGCAGCCTCCAGAATTCAGCTACTCATACGTATTACTCACCGCCACCAGAAGCTCACCAACAGAACGGAGGGGAAGGTCCGGCTGTATAAGCACACGAATGTACCAGGATGCCTCAGTGGTCTGGTGTGAAATGCTGCAGCTACTTCACCTTGGACAGTAAGCCCAGCATAATTATTTGGACAGGAAGAATATCGTATGTACTTAAAACGATGGAGGAGGGGATTTGGGCAGGCGGAGTGTAATCCCTCAATCTGGGATTGCAGACAAAAAGCGATGGTTATTTCTCTATCTTAATGGAAAGGTCCAAGGGAGAATGACACGGCCAGCATCGCCCATGCTATCTCAGGTGAAGGTTATGCTTCAGTGGTGTGTAGCAGGCATAGAGTCAGGATGGGAAGGGAAGATGTAATTTGTCACATCTCTAGAACTATTTGTAAGACATGGATTCTTAAAAACCCCTAAATTTTCTTGGCTTTGGGTATCACGTGCCAAATGGGATTACGTGAAGGCAGTCTCAAGAAAGGTCTCTCTTAGAGTTGTCCACAAATCTATTCAAAGACTCGTTTAACAAATTTGGAAGGCTAGTCTATTTGCCTATAGAAAGATAGAATTACCACAGTAACGCCAGCCCTGATTAGTGGAGTGCTGCTTTCTGTATTTAACAGCATAAACTGATCTGTGCACAGGTTTCAAAGAACCTCCATATCCTGCTGAACTCGTTGCAAGCGCAAGGTCCCAAAACCTTCAGCAGTCAGGCAGCAAAACGTTAATGTTAGTAGCTTATTGGTACCTGATATCAGTATGTTCCTCTGCTCTGAAGATGAAAGCACGTTTTATGAAAGCACTGGCTAATGACGCTTACCCTTTTCCTCTACACCAGCTATACTCTCAATGGAGTAGTGACTTGGGATTGCCAAGTATTTTGGTCATTAAGAAAATACCAGAAAATTGTACATCAGGGTGTTCTGCACGAAGGAGCAGAGGATGTATCCTGTGCTTTTAATAAAAGGAGGGAGACACTGTCAAGTAACATAAAATTTACTCAAACTATGAATTATGCTTCACATGTTTTCTTCTGTAAAGTAATGGTTCGGGAGGAGGAAGGAAAAAAAAGATAGTCGTACACATTATTGTAGCTGAAAGGAAATATTTCATTTCCAAGTTGTTACCCTGTGCTCGCACCTGTTTATTAGGACCCAGGCTGACTCCGTGCCCTTTATCCAAGACGTCCTCTCTCTTATCCTCTGGTAAAACAGCAGCAGAACTTGTATTAAAAATAACACCAGCTCACATTTCCAGCTCTAGCAAGCCAGAAGCACCATGGCCGAATCAATGAAGGGGAGCAGGCACTGACACCCGGGCAGGCGTGGGCTCGCGCTCGCCTGGCACCTTCCTGCCCCCTCGTGTGCGGCCCAATTTGTGGTGGTGGGCAGAGCAGCAGGTGTTTACTCTCTCAGCCTGGCAAACCTAGTTTTCAGGGTGGCTGCAGGAGGAATGCTTTGGTAAGGGGCATCCAAAGAACAAGAGTAAGCTTATTTTCCCTTTCTGAGGGCAAGGGGATGCACGCCTGTCACTTTCTTGGAAAAAACGTGCTATGCATCTGCTTGGGTACTTTTACCAGCCTACCCCTCCCTCTCCCAAATTACAGCCTGGGTAGCAGTTTCGAACCCTTTGGGCCTGTTTTACCAAATAGATGCTGCCTATGCTGATGCAGTAACAAGGTGATAAGTGTGTTTGAAAGTTGGCAGTGGAAGATCAAAGTGAGGAAGTGTAATGTAAGAGCAGTTCTGAGGGTGCGAGGATTACCAGCTCACTTTTTGTAATTGATTGTTTTTTTACTCTCAAGAAATGATTGACGTTACTTTTATAAACTTACAACCTGTCATAAGCAAGAAAGGAACAGATTGATGTCGTTTTATGGGCCTGGCGCTTCTCATCCTTCGTTAAAAGCTAACCTGCCCATTGTGTTGTGAATGAGCCCTTGGACACTCTAGACCAAAGAGCTCCAAGAAGCTTTTTCCCTTTAACAGACCGTCTCTTATGAAAAGCATTGTGTCTCCCCAAGTATTTGTGCTGGAAACGTGAAAGATTTTTGGGTGGCATTCCAGCTTCAGGTGGACACAACTGATGCTGCAGGTCGTCTAGGATCCTTCCCAAGGTAAAGGGAGAAGTTGTGTTGGCCTCACTGCTCCTGTCAAGCTCCCTTGGTGCTTTATATGGGTAAAGTCTTTGAAGTGCTTTAATAGTCCGTCCTTGTTTGAACTCCAGGTAAAGTGGTCACTGGAGGACCCCGACTGTAAGGCGCTTTATCTACCTGTGTGCTTTGTATCTAGAACTGGCAGGAAAATGAAAGGGCTTCTGCAGTCTGCGGTGAAGTCTTGGGATTAGTCAGTTGTGGACACAGAGGATATGTTTCTGTTGACAGTCCTTTGCGATTACTTTGGGTGAACAATTTCTTAACAAACATTCCTTCTTTAACCACACAGTTGTCTAGTTCTGGCCTGTAAACAAGGGAGCTCCAACACAAACCATTGCCCAAACCCTGCCTTGCGCAAGCAAAGTATCCTAAGGCAGAGGTGTGGAGTCTGTAGCAAGACTCCAGTGTTGCTGTGGGGAAAATCGTAAGCTCAAGCATAGCTGTGATTTCATCCCTTGTTGCTCCAAACTAGCCCTCTGCTCTGGAGAAGGCTCTGGAGAAGACTCTGGACAGTGGCTGTACAAGCCTAAAAAGGATGTGGCTGCTACTGGCTGGGATCGAGACACGGCAGATTTAAGTGTGGAGATGATAAAAGGATATATTTTAGATTTGAAAGCATTTCGCATCCAGCAAAAAATCAGAGAAACTGCATGTATTGCAGGAGTACCACGCGGTCTCTTTTGTCTCCTGGCAGATCAGAAGCGTGCAGAACTTTCAGCCCAACCCTTCACAGGCCAATAATAATGCATAAAATAGGGCAGGTCATACAAAAGTCAGACGGCGCGTACCATCTGAATAAGGCTGGAGTCATTCTGCCAAAGAGGCAGCGCGTGCACGGGCACATTGTCCCTGGGTTACAACATATAGGAGGCGAGGCCATTCCAAAACCGTGACAATTTGCAGCCACGTGACATATAGGACTTCATTAACCGCCCCAGGCGAAAGCTGTAAGAACAAGAACCTTACAACGCTTTGAGCCAAACTGAGCTCTTCTGCAGCCACGGCTGGCACAGGCGGTGGGGTTATCCGAGGCTGCCCGGTTATATTGGTTGGTGGGCATGCAGCTAGCAATGTGTTTCTGAACAGGCGGTGACTGAGAGCATAACCAAGTGAGTCCACTTCTCTGTCCGTGTTGCAGAAGCGCTCGCATGCATTTCAGTTTGGTTCTGTTCAATTAATTCTCGGGGACAGCTGGGCAAGCTCTTTCAGACAACAGGATCAGTCTCACTGAGTTAAGTACGTCAGCGCTTGAAATCACCCTGTGCCTTTTAAAAAGGAGCAAAGCTATGACCTTTTCATGCGAGTAATAAGCATACCCGACATATTTCATCCACTTGGAACAACACTGTTACTGGACTTGACAACTCAGCTCCTGCCTAGTGTCCTTGCTTCTCTTTCATTTCTCCTGTAATTTTAATCAATCCACAGATTGGACTTAGACACTTTGCTCCAACAGCCAAAAATCTATTGGGGTCCTCATGCCAGTAGGTAAATAAATACAACCGCGTTGTGCTTGTCTGCTCTCTGTGAGCCATGGCGAGGCAGGGATTACAAAGAGCCGTCATTCGCCCATGGCGAGGGCACCAGGGGGAGTTTCCTATGGGTATCTGGGGTACGCTTTCTGCAGACAGTTAGCATGGGGTCAGAGCATTAGTGCTGGTCAGAAAATATTTGGCTTCTTTTCAGCAATCATGTAAATAACTTTTTTTTTTGGCAGAAAGTGGAATATTTCACATTAGGAATACCGCCAAATACCTCACAGAAAACGTGCTTTGCCTGCTCCATCCTTCCATTCTGCCTCAGTTTACAAACTCCTGGTTGAGTTATATCTCCTGTGATGTACCACCTTTTCCTCCACTTCCCTCTGAAGGGAGACTCCGGCCAAAATGAGGGCATTCAGTTTATGTGAAGAACAAGCTTTCTTCGGACACACTTTTTTCCATTGAAACTATCATCAGCCCTACAATGTAAAACCCGATCTCGAGCTTAAATACGGTTCCAGCCAGCTTTAAATAGTATGTGGACCTTTTGTTTTCCCTGTACACAAATAAACGTTCCCCTTAAAGCAAATGCTAGCTGGACAAAGACTTCTTTATCCCAACATACCTCCAGAGCATTTTGCTCAGGTTGACAGCAGATTATGCTGAACAAGGGCCTCCTGTTTATGCAGGCAATCATACAATGAAGGCACCCAAGGACATTGCCTTTTCACCCTCGTGGTAATAAAGAGATCGCAACAGAAGACAAGAACATCTCCCGCATAACAAAAAACTTGAAAAGAATATGCGATACAATAACGTCGAGGTAAACAGGCTGATATGTTATGCTTCTTCCGTATCGCTAGCAAGTGTAAGTTCCTTCCGTCCTCACCCGGAAGGAAACCTTGTGAAAGTTTCCAGACAGTCAAAAACAAGACGAAAGAGCAAGGAGCTGGCGTGGGGTAAGAAGTGTACAGTGAATGTAACGCTAGATAACGCGCACTTGGAGTGATAAAATGCGTCTATTTGGAAGGACAGTTTTACTTGCCTGATATCTCTTTTGTAAATACTATGCAATTTCTCTGCAACCATCCTTTTAAGTTTGCCTCTAACCCCTTGGTATTTCTGCTGAATTTGCTATTTCCCCTGTGACTTTCTCCACGCTTTAGACACCCCAAACCTTCAAGCGTATTCTCAAATCTCTTGTAAAATTCAGCAACATATCTGCTGTACGGTTTGCTGTCTAGGGCATTACTCAGATTGAAATGAAAACATCTAAAACAGACAAACAAAAAAAAAGATCGAGACCCAGGGCCACATTGTATCACGGAAGTTTTTCATCCAAACTCGCCATTAAAATGGAATTCCTGTTTTGCAGGACCGATCCATGAAACCCAGTAGTGCAATATGATTCACTGACACCGTTGCGCAGGACATAATAGTCCTCCTGTTTAACCTGCTCGGACCTGCATGCGCCCAATAATTCATTAGGGAAGGTTTTGAATTTTCTCAAAACCTTGAGAACGTCTGAAAAATTCTATAGTTTGACTCAAATACTTGAAATGAGTTTTGGTATGAAAATATATTTACCAGGCTATCACCATCATCTAATAGCGGCATAAGGTAATGATTTTAGATTAATTCTTAACAGTGTTGGAGATGTGTTAAAGCAACTTTTTATGAAAGCTGTAACTGGAATGCTTGAAAAAATTAAAAAGCCTAAATGCATTCCTTAGTTATTTTGGGGCAGCCAAAGTGTAAAACGTCCACTTGAAATAAAAACAAGATAGCAGATACAGCGAAAAGAAGAAAGAAATCCATACCAAACCTTTGGCCAAAGACATAAATAGCTATCTAAATTAACAACAATTATTTCCGAGAAAGGCGAGAGAGGTTTTTTCACAGAGCGGAGGGCCACGTGTTAAGCTAAGTGCCGTGACACCTAAAGCAATGAACTTCCTCTCTTTCTTCCTCCTCCAGCCTGCGGGTCCTGCCTTGAGGGCTTTGAACCTCGCTTTCTCAGAGGGGCGGTTGGCACATGTAACCATCTGCCAGTCAGGCCCCAAATCTTGTGGATCCAAAGCCTTTTCTTGCACATTCTCCAGCCTGACCCTTTGGTGAAGGATGCCCAAGCGGGGAGCAGGTCGATGGAGTGATTCACCCCCGTAGGGTGCATATACCGGGTGGCACCTGTGTCTGACAGCCCGGCCCGTTACTTTAAGGCCTCTCGCCAGAAAAAGAATAAAATCTTTTCTCGTGCAAAGGCTCCAAACAGCAGCGTGGCCTTTTGGCTAAGGGCGCCAGACAATAACAGTGTGCTATAGAAAATAACGCCTCCGAGGTTTAAAAAGCCCCAGCAATGCCAGTGAAGGGTCCTATTGTTGCTCCTCGATTCTTGCCAGGGTTTCTTTTCCTTCCTGCTCCTCTAACATGAGTACACTCCTGTCTTTACATAATAGCGGTAAAATTAACATATGAAAAAAGGAGTTTACCCGATAAATTATTGTTTGGTGACATTCTGGTCTAGCAATAAAAAGGCAAAGATAATGTCACAAGCGATATCTAGTATTTTGCATAATATTAATAACATAGCATAATGCAAGTAATGCTATTATTACTATCAAGTGTGACTAATTAGAGACGTAAAAATAGCTTTTCTCTTCTCTAGAGCGCTTTTAGATTCCTAAAATACCGCCTTTATTTCAGACGTTTAATTCTGAGCGCTGAGCCCCTAAGGCGGAGTATGACAGCCGAGAGGCTCAGCCTGCCGGTACAGGCTGGCTAAGCTTTGCCGAGCTGCGGGGACCAGAGGGAAGGCGGTTGGCCGCTGGGGCCCCCGTTGCAAGAGGGGCGCTGGCAGAGGGCTTTGGCAGCGCCGCGGCACTTGGCGGCAGCGGGTCCTCTCTCGTCCCGGTCCGCCTCGCGTGGCTGCCGGCGTTGACAAGCGCCGTTGAAGCGTCTGATAGCAGGCTGAAAAAAAGCGTGCAGATTTGAAAATATGGCTGTATTTCAGTGTCTAGAAAGTGATGGCAGAAACAAGAAACCGAACAAAAACTCCCGTGCTTCCAATTCCCTTGCCTTTTCCCCTGGCTTTTACTGACAGTCTTTTTCTGATGCCTTTTTTTTTTTTTTTTTTCTTTTAAGTGACGGTAAATTTATTGTGGCTGTCACCGCAACAGGTAATTGGTATGCGGTAGGCGCCGGGGGAATGGCAAAGCGGTGGGTGGCAAAACTACGCTGCTGGCGCATAATTGCGGGCGGGAGCAGAGCGCGTTGCCGGCGAGCTGCAGCCGGTCTGCCAACCTGCTGCTCCTTCGCCCTTCCCTCGTCTTCCCGGGCTCCTCCCGCTCTTTCGGGGGCGCTTCCGCAGGGCACTGCCAACCCCTCGCCACGGCCGTGCCTGAAAAGCAACTTTTATATCATGCCCCATCGCAGCACAAAAAAGAGAAGCCTCCGCAAACGCGTGCTGAGAGACGAGGGCAATTATTTCCGTGGTGCTTAACGGTAATTGTTAATGACTGAAACCCACTTGGCACATTAGACAAGCCGAGTGGCTGGGTAGCAGTTTCTTTCCCTTTCTGCCGCAGGTATGAAACCCTTTCCCGCTGAGTCTACTCGTTTTATTCACAGGCTGTGGCAGACTGAAAAATCAATGCAGGCTTTTTCTCGTCTTTTTTTTTTTTTTTTCCCCTCTCTCTCAGAGATTTGTTTTTAACTGCGGGTTGAAGTTGCCTCTCCCCGAAAGCACCAAACTCTGCTGCTGGCTGGCTCGCCCGCTGCTGGGGTCAGTAGCTGTCAGAAGATTTGCCTCGCTTTTATTTCTTTAAAGATATGTCAGAGATGTTTAGTGAAATCAATTATTGCAGTCTAGTATAAAAAATATATACTCTGGAGTCACGCTGACTCCAGTAATATTTACTTGCCTGAGCAAAAAGCACCCAGGTGAGTAAGGGGCACCGGGACTGAGTCCCCAGGTTGCTGCCCCTCTAACTACTCACTGGTTTTCCAAGGAGCGAGAAGCTCCTGGGTGTTTGAAGGAGACGTTGCGGAGTCGGGGGCTAGCCCGACTAATTGTTCCCCTTTCCTAATGTTCCCACGGTCCTGTGCAGGGTAAAAGGCCTTATTTTCACTTGGCGCATGGGAAAAAAGTGAAGGACCGCCCGTGGCTCGCCAGCACAGACCTTTGCACATCTGCTGCACCGAGATGAATGGACTTCAGCTTTATGCGGCACTTTTCTTTGGCGTTCTAAGGCGCTTTACAAAATGATGATGATTAAGTTGAGTGCAATGGCTCTAACGGCGAAAAGCAGGCAGCCACCGTGTATTTGATGTTGTTTATGCTGAGTAGGGCAATGCAGGCTGTTTCACTGAATGGGAGAAAGTTGGCTGGAAAGCAGCATGCTCTTGTAACAAAATCAAGAATTAGTGATCTTCAGGGTGACCTTTGTTGCTTCCCGCTGTGGGCTTCTTTCCCTAGTGCCGCTGAGCTTAAAGACTTGGAGCTACCTGCACCCCAGCAGCTCTGTACGCCAGCAGGAGAGAGGCTAAGCCTGGCCCCAGACCTCCCTGTCCTTTCCCACCAGCAGCCAGTTTTCCAGAGCCAAAGAAAGAATGAAGCTTTTTCTGGTTTTTGCCAAAAATTCTGCTATGCCTTATTCGTGATGCCTAGGCAGGGTTACACTGCTTTCTGAGCTCGCGTGGACTAACCTGGACCTGGCTGAGCGGGCACCCAGCTGGCCAGTGTCCAGCTCGGCTCTGCTGGCTCGTCCACCGGCAAGAAACAGACAGGTTTCAGCAATGGTCTGTGCCTTTTTGTTTCTGTCGTGCTGGTCTTAATGCCCTCCTGCGCTCAGGAAGGGCTGCGCCTTTGGTGCACTGCGCTTCGTGACGCTCTGGGTCGCGCCCGTCGCTGTGGCTTTCGGCACAGGGTGCTGGCAAGCGGGAAGGGGGAAGCACCACCACCAAGCGTGCCTGAGCAGGCTGAAGATTTCAGTAGAGGATTTCCTGGGTCTAGGAACATCTCTAGCAGATCCAGTAACGCCAGCAAAGCCAGCATTTCTCTGCCGGGGACGTCTCTGCAGTAAGTCCGTGCCACTTCCGGTGCCTCCTTCTGCAGAGCAGGGTCCCTACCAGATTCTGGAGCGTGGCTCAAAAGCCTATAAAAACATGGATATCGGTGAAATCCTACAGGACTTCCCTATACGTGTAATTTCTGGCGTGCTTGAAATGCCTCAGTTTGGCCCCCAAACTTGATGATAGATAGCAGCATAGAGTGAAACGCCTGGCAGCTTTATTTTTGGTGGCTTCACTCACCACTGCTTTAAATACATTGAGCAACATATAAGGATTCTGCTCATAAGCCAGTACAGGCTGCGAATACATTTGCCTCCCTACACATCCTAATTGGGTGTCCTCTGCTAACAGTGGAGCTTCGGTGGAAAAGGTCAGCAAATAACTGCGCAGCTCAGAAAATTCACCCGTGATAATCCCACTCCTTCAGCCTCCCTCTTCCCCCTGGGCCATGCACTGTTCATCTTCAGGCAAGAGCACCTTTCAGCTGTACGCTGCCTGTTCTCTTCCTCCCTTCCCCAAATAAGAGCTAAACGGCCTCCTTGTTCATTAGTTGAGCTTGGCTCCTATGACGCCACGTACCTCGCTTTTCGTTGGACAGTTTATAGTTATTAACGTCCATTTCATTAAAATCCTTTGAAACCAACTCAGCGCCGTTGCCTGTGCAAGGAGCAGAAAAGCTGGCTCAGGTAACGCGGTGGTTTTGCCTGCGGCCAGCGCATCTTACAGGTTGTCCAGAGAGGTGGTGGAGTCTCCTTTGCTGGAGATATTCAAAACCCACCTGGACGCGGTCCTGGGCAACGTGCTCTAGGTGACCCTGCTTGAGCAGGGGGGTTGGACTAGATGATCTCCAGAGGTCCCTTCCAACCTCAACTCAAACGTTCTGTGACTCTGTGTGATCTTTCCAGCTATGGCAGCCCGCCTGGGGGCTGCAGAGCCTCCAAAGAGCAGTCAGGGAGGTGGGAGCGAGGAAAGAATAACCCTCCACTGCATTAAACGTGAGATGGGAATTGATTCTTTTCCATTACGTGGATTGCCCATCATCTCCGCTCGCGAGGCCACAGCGTGCGTGCTTACCGTTTTGCTTGGGAAGGTGAGGAACCACGGGAAGAGGGTGGAAGCGGAGGGTGACAGCGGTCTGCTGCGAGGGTGGCCTTCAGGCATGACACCTGAGAGGGCAAGGCAGGGGACTGAACGAAAGAGTTGTAGTTTTCTTAAAAGAAAAAAGACAAGGAAAGAAAAAAGTGTATTTCTAGCTGTCACAAGCGTGGAGAAAACTTGAATGTTGCTCTAAAGGTCAAAAAATGAGACAGCAACTAAAACGAGCCCAAACTTCGTTTTAATCTCCTGACTTTTTTCCTAGCTAATTACATTATTCTGCTGGGTCCTGCAATTTTTAACCATCTGGGATGAGCAGTGCTCATTTGCACGAGCCTCAAGGCTGTGCGAAGGCTCATCCCCCTCCTTTGAGTTTTGCGCAGGGGCCAGCTCCTGCGAAGAGGCTCACGTCAGAGAGGACGGCGCTCGTCAGAGAGGACGGTGCTCGGCTCGTGCGCGGCCTCTGGCTCTGCTGGCACCTCCTGGGGCTCCCGGTGAGGAGAGACGTGGCAAAAGGGACGGGGCAGAGGGGTGTCTGCCCCCCCCCGCCGCAGCTCTGCTGCCAGCATACTCAGCATTGAACGTTGTGGTCTCTGGAATACAGACAACGTTAACTGGATTTTCTCAGCACATCCTTCCTTATTCGTTTTTTCTTTTAAAAACAGGGCTTTGCCAGCTTTCTGTCAGTGAGGGCTCTGCATGCGGGAGCAGACGGGTCCCAGCCCAGACTGGCGAAGGGACCATCACAGCCAGGAATGATGGCTGTTTTGGGACCACAAGCCATGCAGTGGCTGGGCTACAACAAGGACCAGTAACTGTTCTGGTGTAACTTGAGATTTCGGTGCAGGTCTTAGGGTAGGGGTCTGTGAGCACAGCAGCTACTGGAGCCGGTCCTTGGACTCAGTGCTGACCAAGGGGGTCATAGCTGTGCAGTGTGGAGCTCTCTTTTGGTCTTTTCCAAATAAAACAGGACCTACCCCAAATCATCAGAAATCATCAGATAGACATCTCCTCCTCCCAAGAGTGATGGGATTCACTTTAAGTCACTAGAATTACAAAGGTTTCTTGTATTTCCTTTCTAATTCTCAAGCCTCAGTAGCAAACACAGGCTCAGATTTTCCTCAAGGCGAGGTCTACCCCACCGCCTTATTTTGCAAGCGAATGATCAGACTGTCCCCTGTCACCCTTTGCGACCGTCACCCCATCACCCCTTACAGTTTGTCTTTGGGGCTGCAGATCTCCTAGGGGTCTGCAAGACTTCTCAGAGCCCGCACAGAGGCCACCCAGAGGGGCGCTGCCCCACACCTGCATTAAATGGTCCCAAGCCTCCTCCCACTGAAGTCGATGCAATTTTTATGTCTATAGAGATACTGCATTTCTATTTAGATGTTTTTGGACTTGTCTTTGCTGTCTACCTAAGAGGACTGTTTGCGTGTACGTGCATATGCATGGGTGTCTATTTCAACTTGCCAGCACTGTGTAGACCCAAGGCTGGGCAGACCCAGCCCTGTCCACTTCCAGCCCGACGGGTAACGCTGCAAAACGCCGTACTCTACTTGGGCAACCTGGACTCTTAGTAGACTATATTCTGCCCCCTGGACCTGAAAATCAAACTATCTAGGGCAAATCTGAAGTGTCTGGTCAGTCCCAGGCACGCAGCAGAGCTCGTGTGCGAGCGTGTGCTGCGGGCTAACGTCAAAGCACAGCGCTTTAAAACAAGAAATACTTCTCTCTCATGCACTGATTATCATACAGATTTTACATTTGTTCTTGTTTTCTTATTTTCCTTATTCTAAAAATAAGCTCTAGAGACAATCAGGCAGATTCTGGGCCCCATTTTGGCCCTTTTCCATTATGCCTAAGGGTTTGTCTATGCTTGGATATTTATTGAAATAGCAACTCTGGATAATGATGCTGGCTTTATACATAAGGAACAAGCAACAGAACAAAACGCATAACACAGGCTTTGCTTCACTGCACAAAACAGATCAAGAGAGCCAGCTATCCGTACTGTTTGCCTGAAAGTTTATTCCTATTTTTATGCATAACACGAGTGCTCTGCTGGTATGGAAAGTTCCAGATAAAAACACTTTTTTCAGCATTTTGACAGTTCTCATTTTTGGGTGGCAGCAGGTAAATGGTGTACGTTTGTTTCTGTGGTGAAAACATAAGGGGACTTTGTCCTTTTGTGGTCCTTTTGAGATTACTGGAAGCTATTTTAGTATTTTCACTCCAGTACTTCTCATTTTTTGCCTAACCACCTAATTACAATTTCCTTTTTTATTACTGGCAGGCTTGAACTAACAACCAGCACTAAAATATGTCCAGTCTCAAGCTGTTTGCAATCAATATCTCTTTCTGAGAGATGATCCAGGCATTTGGGGACAAACTATTGCTCTGTGATTCATCTTTGTGATTTTAATAGGCCAAAATTACACCTGCAGGTGAAAACCCTGTTAAGAGCTAGGGTGCTAGAAATCAGGATCTAAATCTTGCAGCGTGGATTCCATTTTGGCTATTGATGCCTTTTTTTGTATCCTTAGACTGGCTTCTTTGAGTGAGGAAGCAAGTCCCTCGGACAAGTAAAAGGATACGGATAATTTGGCTTTGCGTTTTACAAGAGGAATTGTCCATGTTCTCTGTTTCCTTGGATACTGGAGATTTTATATCCTGATTCAGCCGCGCACACGTTTTCTATTCCATTATAGATCCTGGAATATAAATGAAAAATCCTCAGAAATTGGTAAGAGATGAGCAAGACTCCAGGTGTACCCTCAAGCAGAAACGTGCTAGACAGGATCAGATCAGAGTGGACAGGTAGAGCAGATAGTTCATGATCTACCTAGGTCTCTTAGTTGTGCTCTCTCCTACTTTTCTAAGCAGTAAAGTCTTGCGTGGGCAGATTCCCTTTCCTTCCCGGTTCTGTAACTGCAGGTATCTTTGCTTTTGGCATCCACCTGACTGACAGCTCCAAATGTAATGAATTAGATCATGCGCGTGGTTTGGACTAGAGACCAGTCCAGTACATTCACTAACCAGTTTTCTAAAGCCCTTGCACAATCATAATTGCGTGATAAAAACCAGGAGCTCTGTCCTAAAAGCTGCAGTTGGGTGTGCAGATTGACTTACTAATTTTGCTGGCTCATTAACTGCTTCACAAATAAATCCGCTCTTTCCATTCACACATGCAATTATGGAGTTGCTGAATATTTGTCCTGTATTTTCTAAGTCTTTTGCCATGAATATTGTCATTAATGGTCCGGAATATTTTCCCAGTGTGGACAGAGTACTGACTAATTACAAGTTCTTTGACAATGATAGCAAGAAAGCTGGTTTGAACAGAACTTTTAAAAAATTCAGCAGATTCTTCCGTCTTTGCGTGGTGTTTTGCGTTTAATAAACATAGATGGATTTTTTCCTGTGAAATTGTTGAGTTATTTTTTGAACCCAAAGATCTTTTATCATTCATAATGTCTTGGGGTGAGGAGTGCTACAGGTTCATTGTGCATTTTGTGAAAAGCCACCTCCCTCTGCTTCTTAGGAAGCTGCCTAGGGTCATTTCAGTCAACCTGCCTGAGTTTTTCTAACAGAAGTGACTGTGAATAATTGGGCCGTATTCACCTCTCTTGGGCCATTCAAGATTTTGCAGACCCTGGGTCCGCACCTTTCCGGACTGAAGTGTCCTAAATTATGTTAATCTTTATCATAGGGAAGCCGTTCTCTAGCTTTAAAAATCTTATCATTCTTCCCTATAACTTCCCACTTTTCATACTTCTTTTCTGAGCTGTTCCAGCCCAAATGCCCACCGTGTTCAAGATGTGGCTACATCCTAGATACATATACGGTGGCAAAATGGTGGTCCCTGTTTTGTCGCTGACCCTTTTCCAAACAGCTCGGATCTTTCTCTGCTTTTCTGACCCTTGCTGAGCACTGCGTTGATGGGTTCACAAGATGCACCTCGCCTCCAGTGAGCCCTCTCCTTTTCCCTTTGCCAAAAGGGAGAGGCATGACTCCTAATCGAACCACCTCACTTCAGTCTCTAAATTAGATGGGATGGATTAGGAATTTAAACCTTGTCTGACAGAAGATGCAAAGAGAATTGTAGGCAGGATATAGCAGAAAGTCATTATTTACTTTCAGACCCACGCAAGGCAGTACATTTTTGCGCTGTTCTCGGTGCTTTTATTTTCTCTTCCAGTTGCCTGTTCAGCATCATAACGTTTTCTCTCCGTCTCTTTGCATTTCCAGCTCCCTTTGGCGAGAGGGGAACGCGCGCGTGTTGAGGAACGCCACGGCCACGGCCCGAACGCTGGAGGCGAAATGGCATTCCTGAGCATGGGCTACCAGTGACGCAGGATTTCACTGAAGTGCTGAGGTATACGCTATCTCCTTTTCTACACCAGCGATGGCTGGTGCTTGCTGTTAATGTTTTCACTGAGATTCTACTAGGGCCTCTTTTTTTATTGGTGGTACCTACAAGTCCCTTAAGCTACATGAGGGTTTCAGTAACACCAGGGAATAATCCTGAGGGTGCAACCTGTCAGTCCCTTTACAATGGTAATACTTGCCTAAAGGGGGCAGAGACCAGCATGAATCAAACCATGGGAGCGAAAGGCCCTTGCAAAACTTCCTAGCCAGGTTCCCACAAGCGCTCTGGTTTGTGGAGTAGAAAGAGGGGCGGAAGGACCTCTGGGGCCAGCCTCCCACTCCGAGCAGGACTGCCACCAGCACTAGATGACGACTGTTTTTATTGAAAGGTATCACGCCTTGGAACGGCTCGTAGGGTTGTAATATCCTATGAAATTCTCATTTTCATAGCTGGGCTTGCAAACCTTATTTTTGTCATTTATATCACAGCAAAAGCCCTTACAAGGGTGAGGGTCCCTGCTGCATTACACGAGGTGCAGGCTTGCAGGTAGAGAGGGCTCCTGCATTGGCAAGCCTGTCTGAAGGGAGGATCATTAATGCCAGCTCTCTCCCAGGAGAGTGGCTTGCTTCATGACTAGCGCTCAGCACAGTTAAGTGGCACAGCTAGCGTTCTTGGCAAAGCAACATATGGTGTTTTCAAGCATTGTAGATGTTTCATAGCGTATGTTTCCCACTCTGTTACCTTCTGACACTTTGGGGCACCTCTTTGCTCTGTTTATCGTTGCTACACTAGTCATTTTTACCTTTGTCTTTAAACGTTAATTATTTATACTGCTGACACTACTAATTGGTAATACAACGGTAGACGCATCCGTGTCTGCAGTATTTTACGGGCTTCTTATAATTAATACTCCAAACCATGCAAGAGCTTGTTGATGCCAGATTCTGCCGTGACTTTCTGTCATACTGTGTGTGCTGCTCTTGAGCTGGGGACTCTTTGTGCAAAGCACTGAGGCCTTGGTTTTATGCCAGCCAGAAACTCAATACATTTCTTGACTGCTTGGCATGGGTCATGTAGAACGATGGCATTTTCATTTTCACTTGCAGTCTTTACATAAATAAGCTTGGTTCAGAGGCAGGCAGATATATACACACAGAGAAGCATAAAGCCTAGCCATGCCTGCGGGTTAGGTCCATTAGTACAGTATTGGGGGAACCTCATTTTGCACTCCCTGGAAAAGCTGTTGTGATATTTTCTCCAGAGTCTAATGAGCCAGTCTCAGAACAAACCTTACGAGTCATCGCGGTGACCATTTGCACAAAGCTGAGGTTAAATTAAATGAAAGAAATATATAGATACTCTGTTTATGAGGACTGATGCTACAGTCAAAGGCAGTAACAAACAGTCTTTCTGTCAGCTTAGAGGGGGCTCTACAGAGAGGCGAAACGCAATAATCTGGATTGTCGAAGGTGGAGGACTTGCCAGATAACTCACATGGTGGTAATGTGAGGTCTCTTACCAGCTCAGTGTCCTGTTTATTTCCTGGGTGTCCCCTGAGGAACAAGGAAGGTTTCTTATGTATCTTCTATATTTTCCCTTAAACGTTCCACTTTGAACGTTTAAGACACGTCTCCATTTTGTGAACAGCCTGTCATATAAAGCAAGTCGGAGTCTATAATGGAGTACCAAGGTTAATAGACACATCACCTGACAAAGGTGTTGACGGGGGAAAATGAAGACCTCAGTTTTTTCATCACTGCATGGTAAAATCTCTGAAAAAAAGACTCATGCGCTATAAGAAACCTGGCATGAAAAATGTAAAGCTTTGTAGAGCGCTGGTCTCTCTGTAAGCCGGCTCTCCATCCCGGCTCTGGTGTGCGACCCAGCTCACCAGCAGCCCAACTCCTGAGTGCCTTGGTGCGCAAGGAGCTGGCGTTCCTCTCTAACCTCTCAGGGGACCGGCTGGCCATTGCCCTGACCCTGGAGCTGTCTTGGATGGGTCTCAGCCTCTCTTCCGGTGATTTTTAAATCTCTTGAGATAGAATAAAGCAAGCAAACGCTCACGTTCAAGCTAAACTAAAAAATAACTTGTTGTAATGGGTTGCCCAGTCATGTATTGACTTCCAGGAATGCATTCATTTTCCATTTTCAAGGGAGAATAGCTGAAGAGTCAATCAGCAAGCTAAGCCAAATGGAAGCTAATGCAGTAAGATAGCGCCATTGTTGATTCAAATTCATACTGAACAGTAACATTTGACCGCTTAAAAGAAAAAAGCCCATACAGCCTGTTTCACTCACACGGCTGCTTTGTTTCCCACAATCATGTCTGCTGAAGCTGCAGATACAGCAGAAGCATAACCTAGATTGCTCAGTTGCTGTAGTTTGCATTTCTGGGGTCTCTAGTTTCTTCTTGATGTTTTGTATATGTTGATAATGCTTTGCAGTTAAAAAAAAAAAAAAGCAAATATCGTCTCTCCTCTGAGTTTCAGTTTGACATGAGCTGTGCCAGGCTCCCCCCAAAAAATAAAAGCTCAATCATTTCTTTTACTTAGAGCTGATGTGAGCTAGCCCAGCAACCTGCTCGTGTTCCCTGATATTTGATCAAAGTTCATTTTCTGCTCGGGCAACGCTTATGTCAACGGCTTGCTTCATTCACCAGATAAGCTTCGCAAACGATGTGATACGATCAAAGCAAGGTGCGTTGGGCAATGGTGCTTGTCGATGCACGTTCCTCCTGATAAATACGTGTTTATAACGTGTGTGAAGCTCGCTTGCAGCAAAGCTGAGTTTTCCAAGCTAATGGTACTTGGTTTTTCCACCTTGCAGGCCCAGGACTTGATTCTCTCCTGCCTTACATAGGTGTAAATCAGGAATGCATACGTGATAGAAATGAAACTGGAAGCAGGTCAGAATCACCTTCATCCAGACCAAATGGTGGCCTCCTTTTGGCTTCTGAGGAGGAAACTTAGGAGAAGCAGGTCTGCAGGCAGCTTATTCTGGAGCCGATTTCTGGGAAGGATTAGCCGTATGTGTGCCAATATTAAACCATAAATGCTTCTACGGTTTACTAAATACCAGCTGTTGGAATAATACCACATAATAATAATAATAATAATAGTAATAATAACCACACATAATAATAAAACCACATTAATAGCAATAATACCACATTGATAATTGTAATACCACAATAATAATAATAGTAATACCACACAATAATAGTAATGCCATATAAATACCAGATGTTGGAAAAGATCGATATGAATCTGGCTCCCTAGGAAAAAGGAACTGACATTGATATAATGTATAATGCAAATATGCATACACACATTCACCCCGTGCTGGTTTTGCCTGGCTGGTCTGATTAAATAAAATAGGAGGTAATCAGCCTGTTTTAGCACATCCACACATACTTCTTTTACGGTGAAAGCCAATAGTTTGCTGGTACAGGAGTTACTGCAAACTCTTCCTGTGAGTCTCCTAAAGGGGTTTGTTTTTTTTTTTTTGGCTAGACAAGACCTTCAACCTTCCGATGTGGCCCAAGCCATATTTAACAATTTCTGCTCGGTTTTAGAAGTCCTCTTCTGGATGGAAATTCAGGAAAACATATATCTACAGCTAAATACATACTTCAGATTTTTTTTCCTGTGGCATTTTCTTTGTGCACAGTCTTCGTGGCTTCCCTATTCACTGAGAATGTTTCTTTCACTGGAAATTCAGTTTTTCGTTCCCTCTTTTTGCTATACCAGCTAACTTCATCTCGTGATGGATAAAAGCCATGATGAGTAGACCCCTAAAATTTTCTTTATGGAGCTGGGAGCCTCTTCAGAAAGTGCATGCATCAGACCGCAGTGCAGTACCTACACCTTGTTCTTGCGGGGACTGTCCATGGGGCGCCCAGAAGCAGGCCGTGCGCTGCCAGAGCTCTGCTGGCCACGCAGCGAAACCCCTGGGGCAGCGTGTACAGGCAGCCAGGATTTATGGCTTTACTGCCGTGAAGTTCCCGAACTGATGACTGCTTTCTTCCTCTGTGACTTTTTTCCCCGGCATACAATTCCAGTATTTAACACCGGAAAGATTATTAAAGGTGTGGGGAAACACAACTGGTGCATCTTTTTCAAGTCATGAGTTGATGGCTCTTGGTTATCCACGAGCCGCGTCCCCGCAGTCGGGAGCTGCGCAGGCAGCCCTGACCGGTGAGGGATAGTGTCTGTAGCACACTAGGCTTGGCTCTATGTGACTTGAAAAGTACACCATGCAAAGGTCTTTCTAAAAGGATCTCAGCATTAAACCCTTAGAAATGTCGCCAGGCTAAAGTCCCGACACAGTTATTCTCTTAGCAATTGCAAATTACTTGGCAGGTATTTTCAGATTCATTATAAAATGTATTCCCTTTAGGAACAGACGGACAGAACCGTATGTTGTTTTGCATTTAGGTTCAGGTATCTGAAGGAAAACTTATTTATTTCTATGTTGTCTTCTCTTAGCCTAAGAAATGGGATATCTGCACGCTTTTTTTGTGAAGAAGAAAATGAAATCCTCTCGTGTGAACAGTAAAATGCAAAATCAGGAAAGAAATTACCATAACAATATGCACTTGCATTTGCAAATATCTTTCATTTCTAAATGGCTTTACAAATGCTAGCTTTGCTCAGGCTTAATCTTTGCATAAGCATACCTAAAGCTCATGCACATAATTCCAATGCGGACAAGGGAACAGTCGCGTGAATTTATCTACACAGCCCACATAGGAGATGCAAAATCACAGGTATCTTCACTCGCCGCTGAAATCACAACAGCATAAAGGGAAGCTTGCTGTGAAAAGGAAGGGATTGTTATTAATTGTCAAAATGAAGTTTCTCAAACACTTTCCTGCTACTGCTTGTGTTTAAGGACCCATTCTGCTTGCAGTGAAGCCATGAAATGACCATCACTGAGTCCAGAGGGTGTTGGATTGGGCCCTCCTGAAATGTTCTCATGCGCCACGACATTTGAGGCAGCAAATGAATAGCCCTTGCCTTTTTTTTGGTCTCAATGATACAGTGTCTGTCTATACAAACTTCAGCCTGCTTTGTGGCTGCTGCCTCTCCATTCCTCAGCTAACGTTAAACTAGCTCTAAACTAACTGGAGGGAAACCAGCAGTGTAACACCTCAGGCCGCAGCAGCGCAGACCTTATGCGGGATTTCTGGCAGACTCGTGCTTGACTGAGCGCCATCCCGCTGCAGCTGCACCGCGGAGGGTACCCCCGGGCTGGGTGCTAGCGCGCGCAGGGGTGCACAGTCCTTCCTCGCCGTTTTTAACTGTGTGGTTGCTAGCTGCGGATATCCGGACCAACTGTGTGCAAGTCACCAGGAGCGCACCAGCCGAAGAAAGGTGTTGATTAACTCAGAATTAGCCCACTGTGCGCACGCTGGGCGACTAGCAATGGAACGGGTACCCAAAAGTTAAAAGTGAGATATCGGCTCTTTGGTCAGCCTAGAGGAAGACGCTCGACACATTTACAGTCTCCTAGGTCAGCTGCGAAATTGAGCTGAAGTAAATCACAAAACACCTGCCACAAACTATAATGAATTCTGAATACATGAAAATAATCCATATTAAACAAGTGCCCTCTTCTATTTGCCCTAAATAATTTTTATTTTACTTAAGAAAGTTAGGTTTTACCTTAAACTATCTTGCTCTGCTGTCCAAGCTCTAAGCTTGGAGAGACAGCTCGGGCTGTTCCCTGTATCAGTGGGCAGCCTCTGTGCCAGAAGTTCCCCTGGATACAGAAATCCACATTGCCCTGCTGTTTCTTTTCAGAAATGCAATTGTTCTTGTTCTTTTCCTTTTCTTCCAGCTCTTTGAAAAAATGTAGAAGTTGTTGCAGCTTCGGGCTTTCATAGTTCCTTTGGAAATGCTGAAAGTTATGTAGGAACAAGAGAAACAAGACTTCTCCTTGCTTCCATTGCAGTTGTTTGAAATGCAGCAGGTCTTTTGTTCCCGTGGCAGTGCAGCAAGTCATTTGTTGGCAAGTTAGTTAAGTCCTCGAAGAAAGCAAGAGTGAAAAATTCGGTGCCATTTGGAATGCAGTCACAGAGAGAAATATTTTTTTTCCACAGTCTTTTCCCACAGAAGCACTGGTGAAAGAAACATTCTTCAAAGTGCAATGGGTTTATTCTAGGAAGATTTGCTCTCTTTAAACTTTCAGAGCTCCAGTTTCCCTTGGGAAAACTGTCATTTTTGCAGATTAATTGACCCTTTGGTAAAGGACTTGCATTCTTTATCTAAAGATGAAGCAAGAGGAAAAACATGTTGCTGAAACTCCTGACTTGTCCAGTCCAAGAAATCTGAGGACACCTAAGAAGCAAAAGTCTCTGAACAATTAAGGATGATTTGAATGAGGTCCAGTTTAAAGAATTCCTATTATAACTACACATTTGACTATTTTTATTATTTTGTACTCACAAAGTGAAGTATTGGAAGTATGCTGAGGCCAATGACAAGTTTAAGCATATGGAGAAAAATACTTTCTAGAACAGAACTTACAGGGCTCCAGATGGTAAAATAAAAGCTAAATCTTTTCCTATTCAAGAGATCAATGAGCTAAACTAATAGATGTCGTTCACAGCACAACTTACACAACATAGAGGACAACAACAGGGTCCTTTTCTATGAACATGTTAGATATATAGGCCTGTAAGGAGATATCTCTCAAGCTTGTGTGCTTAGCATATTTGCAGTGCATCCGTCAGTTTTGACAATGATTTTGGTCCCGGCGTGGGTGGGAGGTGAGTGTCTCTGGGCCGTCACTGCCCCAGGCCTGATGCCTTAGCCCCTGAGCAGCTGCCAGGGAGAATTTCTGATTTTGTCCCTGTGTGAGCTGCCGGGCGACAGCAGACGCTCCTGTGCGTGGTGGTCGTTTCCCTGCGAGCTTTGAGAGTGTTTTATCGATAGCATTTCGCTTTTTTATTTTCCCTCTCGGAAGCTCATTTGTGCCCTCTGAAGGGTTTGCCCAATTGGAGGTCAGGGTGTGAGTATGTATCTCCATACCTCACGTGAGTCTAATATTACTGTCCTGCTGGCTTGATAACTTCTGTCATTGACTAGTTTAATGTATTTAATGTTTTAATGCATATTTAGATTTATTTTAGTGTATTTTTAAACTGCAGCAGTAAAAACAAACAAAAACCAACACAGTAGACAGAGGTCAAGTGCGTTTATTTAGATAATTTGAGATGCTGTTCAAACATTGCAATGTTTGATGTATTTTAGAGCAGATAATACAGCATCATATCAATTTTGTTTAGATATCCTGGAAGAGCAATTAAGTGCGCTAACATTTTTCTTCACTGAAAGTTTCTGGAAGACATTTAATATATTGACTTAAGTTAAGAAAATGATAGTGCTTTGAAGACTAATGAAGAAGCCGCCTTGGACAGCAGAATTTAATTTTCTTCCTCCTGATCCACATCAATACTAATCTAAGCGTTATATACTTACCTGTGGACAGTCAGATTTTAAAAAGTATTCAGGAGCCAAACTCTTGCTGATTTCAGAGAGATTTAGGGGCCTGTTCATTTCTGCAGCGTGTATAATATTTTCCTAAGGTGAGAATGCAAGCCAGGTGTCCCATCAACGTTAGATCATTTGATTAACTTATGTATCAATACGAGATAATTCCTTGCTTCTGTTTTCCAGAAGAGAGCTAAGATTTTTTTTGCAGCTTCATTTTTTTATATTGATCTTTATGTTGGCTTGTATCTTATTCGAAACATGAATACTGCTACGCTGCAGTCTGTTAAAAATCTAGGCAATGATGAAGGCAACAGCAGTTAAGCCCCCTAATTCCACATGCACCAAACGTGTTCACTGTCTGGTTTATTTAGAGTAGCTGGGATATGGCTATGTCATTAATATTTTGAGAGTGCACAGTGTTCTCAAGCAGTTCTGCAAGCAATGCATAAAATCTGCAATACTGTAAATGATCCATCCCTGGCTTTTAGACAGCTAGCTTCTGCTCAGACATTTCAAATGAAAATTGTTTAGACCAGCTGCTTTAGACCAACTTTTCAACGACATCCACTGCTAGTGTGGGTGTAAATGCAGGGAAATACAACAGTATTGCTATTACTAATCCTGATAATCAAGAGAAAATCTATTTTAGTACAAATGGGGAACATTTGGTTTCGGAACAGAAAAGTCTAAGTTGGTTGTACCCTCCATGGTGCCGGGTTGGGCAGTAATGACAGATATGATTCAGCCCCAGATTAACATAGCCTCTCAGGAGCTTTGGGTATGATAATATCCCAAAACCCATTACAATAAACCTATATTTCTGAGCCTGATAAGGATCTAAATTATTATTTTAAGAAAAATAAGTTGCTTCTACCAGTATCCTCACACACTCTGAGCATGGCATACCTGAGACTCAGTGGGTGATGCCTCTAATTTGCAAGTAAACAGTGAATGCTTCTCTTCAAAGGAAAGTCCAAAATTTTATTTCCCCATAGCTCTTAAATCACAGTAATAAAAGGTATCTGAATTTAATTATTTGTCTTACTTTCAGTACCAGGCCAGTTCTTTAAAATAATCTGTCTTTATCTTTTCAGCGCCGTTCCCTTTTCTTGTGTTCTCCTTTGTGCTCCTGTAACCCGTGGAAATGCACTGGGTATAAAGCACACAGATTTGTGAAGAAAGATGTTGCTTCCACTGCAGAGGTGCATGCATAGATACTGTGGGAAGCGGCACACTCGAAAACTCTGGAAAAATCCTGAGGGTTTGGTGCAAATGCTATCCAAAAAAGGGCAGTTTACCAGTGTGTCGGCGCTCTGGGGTTCACCGTGAGTGTGGCGAGCTCAGGGCATGAGGGTGGGCCTGGGTCTCACCCGCCCAGGAACGCCCCGTGCTGTGACTCCCCAGGGAAGACGCGGTGGCAGGGGGACACGTGTGCGGATGGTCAGAACGAAAGTGCCCTCAGTACTGGACTGTGAGTGAAAACAGCATTTGATGAGAGAAAACAGGTAGGTTTGATGTGTTTTCATGAGCTCTGATAGAAGCTGGTATCTCAGGCGCTTCTTGCAGAAAGCTTTCCCTGCACAAGGATGAAGGCTTAGACCACTCCATGCTGTGAGTGTCATGTAAAGCAGCTACAACATAGGTCTAGGATCGGGCCACTCGGTACAATTGTATAACACGTTTATTTGGAGACACCATCTTTTATGCAACCTGTTTCTGGTCAGTTGAAGGCTAACTTAGAAGAAATGCTTATTGAGAAATACGATCTGATTGTGATCTGTATCAGATAACAAACGCACTATGACTGAAACTTTCATAACGTTTGTGATATGAATGAAAAGCATTTGGAAGAGCTTGACGTTTGTGTTTCAGGTTAATAATAATTCCTGTGTAGTAAGTCGCGGGAGTCGCACTGAGGAGATCTGCAAGCCTCTGTAGTGCTGTTCTTTCCTCTAATTGCTGATCATGACCCAAGCAGATGGCTTTGTTTTCTCCCATTGCTCCTATGGGATCTCTGTAGAGAGGATTTCAATCTTTCCTTCCTGGGGAAAGTAAAACTTAATCTGAAAGAAGACAAACTCTGTGTTTGAACTTCTAATTCATATTCCTGATCTACAAAAATATAACTGTTTAAAAAAAGACTTACAAGTAAAACTGTGTTTTTCCAAGAGGGCTTGCAAAGTTCAGTAGCAGACTAGATGCATAGGAAGGAAGGAAGGGCAGACCATGGCTTACTTGCATTACTCCAGAATATTAGAGACAGCAATATAAGGAAAGCATCTGGATATTGTACAATGAAGTGAGATAAGACAGAGCTGATAGATAAAGAATGATAGCTAAGCTTATTTTCAAGACTGTCAAAAACCAGAACATACAGATGTATCTAGTAGGTTCCCAGCAGAATATGTCGTGAGGCTAGAAATCAGTCCTGGGACAGGGATTGTGTAACGTATTCCTCAACCCCTTGGAATCTGAGCCAGCAAATATTTACTGCATGGGGGAACTACTCAACCATGTCAGGTTGTCTCTGCATGTTCACGGCTATAGGACTTGGCTCTCGGACTCGAATTTAGTTCTGAAAGCCTGCCTGTGACACGATATGGCAGGCAGGGCAGCCTCAGTTTGAACAGAGGTCTCTACAGCCATCAAGCAGCTCCTGTTTCACACAGGTGGCCCAGCAGTAGCAGTAGGGCACTGGCAGCATCCGCTGCTCATTCACTCAAGTAAATTCTAATTTGATAAAAGCAAAGCTGTGTGAAAGCTGTATGAAATGAAAAGGTTAAAATACATTTTGCTGGTTACCCCTCACTTGCCTGTTCCTGAGACTCATTTGTGAGAGGAGACTTAGAGCCAGATTTGAAAGGCTCAGCCTTCTGTTGTAGCATCACAGCTGTGGACACAGCACTGTGTCTGCCCCATTACTCTTCCAGGAATATGTGTTAGTGCAAACGTGATAGGATGTGAGGAATAACCGGGCAGTTAGACACTCACATCATATTTGTTGACCACCAACAGAGACTGAGGCCAGGATGGAAAGGAGAACCCCAGATGCGATGCTGCAGGTAAACCATGCTCCCCATGAAAGCTGCTCATCAAGCCAGATCCCCAAGAAACTCAGCCATTTTGGGGGTTGTGGGTCTCTTAGACTTTCAGACAAGCTTCTCCCACAGCCTTGTGCCCTGAGTCGGCAGCCGGGGAATGTGGACCCGACGTCAGCTCTCTGCCCCCCTGAGGCATCTGTGCATAGGGAATATCCTTCCTTGCCCTTTTAGCTGGCTTTGGGAGAAGTCACCAAGTGACCTTAATGCATAGCAAGATCTAATGCCACGGGCACAAATGCAAAGCGTTAGAAGACCTATTTTGGTATTGGAGGAGGTACTGAAATGCTAGTGTTCATGTGCAGATGTTTAAATAGATGTGTGCTTCCAGCACAAAATCTGCCATAAAGATAAAATAATGGGACTTTCTGCCCTGCTCTGTGCCTTTTGAACCACTTGAGCCATGCAAAGATCATGGAAAAAAACATGCATCTCTCTGCAGTAAAGAGTTCTCCAAGTGGGCGAACTTTTCAGATCATCTTACACCAGCGTTGTCAAGAGAGTCAGTGTGCCTAATCATGCCTAATCACATGCTCATTTGCCACTTGAGTAATCCTTGGGTCCTAGGAAACGATACGCTCGCGTGCTCGACGTATCTCTGTCACAGAAAAACAACAGCAAACAACCAAACAGAAAAAGAATTAATAGAGAAACTGTGGCAGAAAAAGAGGACAATTCAAGAGGACAATTCCTTTTATGCACAGCAGTGATCGGACAGCTCCTAGAATCCGTCATAAATATTAATTATCCTCAGCACCGCAGGATACAGCAGGTTCTGAGCAGGGTGGCATTCCCTAGTAAATGGTCCTGTGATTCTGGCTTGCAGAAATGGCCAGGACCCAGGCATGCTCTTCCTAGGAAAACCACAATTAATGGGAATAGTTCTTAACAAATACCAGGAAGGAAACGAAGGAGAAGAGGGAACATATCTGTCCTACCAGGGTGCTCCAATAAAACAGAAAAAATAACACTGAAAAAAAGATGAACTTAGCTTCGATATGCGGAAATTGCCTGGGAAGCTCTGTCAGAGCGTATAACAGCTTGTTTAATGGTGCGGTTGCACAGCACAACAGTTTCCAAGGAGCGTGTTGAGCTGGAGGGATGTTTTCCAGCTTTATCATGCGCCAGTGTAGAACACGTTACCGAATGGACTATTGTGTACTCACTCACTGCTTTCATACCACTCTCAGCAGAGACTCAGCTACATACCTGCAAAGGGTGCCAATCTGTATTCTGTTTTGTTTGAGTAATAATCGTCATTTGTTTATTTACAGGGCACTGGCAGTGTGTGTTCAGTGCTTTACAGACCCATGCCTTTTGACAGGCGAAAAGCCTTGGCGTCCCCAGCCCGCTATGGATGCCTTCTGCTATGGGCACTGAAGTGACCACGCCGTCGGAGAGGAGCAGGGGCAAAGGTGGCTTTAAGCAATCTTTTTTGCTCCCTCCTCTCTGGGGATTACCAATTTTGATGGAGTTTGGAAGTGTCCTGTAAGTATGTAGGTGCAAAGCGGAGGCTGCCTGTGATTACAACCCATGGGAAATACACAAAGAGAGCGGAAACCTGTGGGTGTTATTAGCGGCAGTGCTACAGAACAGCCTGCAGTGTCACCCTTCGGTTTGGCAGCTGCCTTTGCGAGCGTACTGCTCTCACGAGCATTTAAACCATTTGTAATCTGGTCCTGACCTTTAGCTTTTGTTCAATACTTGTACACAGCTAAAAACATCTAATTATCCTGTGCTGTCTGCTGATGCATTATCTTGCAGTTCAGCTACTACCGGTTCCACCTGCTTGCATTATTCTGCAACTAGATAGTATATTGCTCTACATATTTTTCTCCCACCTGCCAGAGAGCTCTGTAACATATGGCCAAGCCTCCCATCTTTCTCACCTCTCTCATTTTCCGTAAGCATGTATGGCAGACTGCTTCCTCTCACAGGTGTAATCAGCAGCGTTACCCTGACTTACTCGCTTCACAAGGGAAAAACTCACGTTACGGCTTCCTGCGTTTCCTTATCAGTTGGCAGAAAGTACAGCTCACCCTGGGGCAAGAGCTTATTTGTGGGGGGACAGTCAGAATACCTCACTTTCTCTGTTGTGCCCCACAATGTTGTTTTCAGCCGAACTTGTTTCTGCAGGTTATCTAACTAGTGGCTGCTGCGGTCTACAGGCTTGCGGTCCGTGTTAGCTGCCAAGGACGGGATACTATACACAGAATGCACATATGGTTGCACCATGGTCTTTTCTAAATCACGCATTTTACAGGTTTGGTTAACAGTAGTAGAAATACAGATGTGACCATATTTATTTGATCTTTCGTGTTGCAAAGTGAATGGTTAACCGAATGTTGATATGAAATCATCAACACTGTCATTCCTACAGCGCTTAGCGATGACGCAGCGCTGTCCGCCCGGACCCTCCGAGTGCTGCACGGAGAAGGGCATGTTCCCTCTGTAGGGAAGGGCAGCGTGTTTGTGACTTGCCTCAGGCCCCCCAGCAAACCAGCGGCTGTGCTGGAGGCAGGAGCGACGTGCCCCAAACCCCCGTCGCCGTGCCGAGTCCGCTGCGTCGGCCTGCCTCCACAGCGAGCTGTTCTGCTCCAGCTGCCTCCAGTGCCTCGCGTATCTGAGATCCCATTATGCATGTCAAAAAATATGCACTTATATGTAAGTGACTGTTTCATACATCTTGATACGCCATTCATTTCCACTGAAAATAACAGCTTGATATTTTGCTGTTCTGCCAACACGCAGGGACTAATCAGAAGTGCTCTGTTGGCCTGCATTCATTTTCTACTCTGAAAGGGACATATTTCTGATATCCCAAGAAAAATGAAAACACAAACAGAAAATAACAAAAAAGTATGAAGAACATAATCTAATTACCGATCTCAATTTGAACCCAGACTACTTACTGACTACGGCCTTTTCAACCCGTCAGCACAACTCTTGCCTGCCGTTGAAGTTTTCCAATACAAGAGTACTACTAATGTTTTTTGGATTCACTTTCACTTCTCCCTCCAAAGCTTTTCTATTTTCTATTTACTGCAATCAATTCTGACCGTGCTGGTCCTCCTAAGGTAGGTAGTTATTCAGAAATAGCAATCCAAAAAAACCCCCATCACTTTATGCTCCTTTTTTGGCATGTATACAAGTAATTATTGCCTTCAAACAGATCTGCAAATCATGTATACACAAAATTTCTCAGCCTCTGTTTCATAGAGCTGTACTGGGAACCAAAAAGACTGGTGTCAAAAAAGACCGGTGTCTTGGAGGGCCAAAATGTATTGCTACAGGCATGGTTTTGTAGGAATGCTATGCAGGCTACCAAATGAGTCCCTGCCTATGTAACTGGGAAGTCTGACCTGGTCTTGCTCTCTCATCTGTTTCTGCTTGCATAGTTTTCTCACTGGGGCACTTCTGGCTCTAAGTATTGTTTTAAAATCCAGGCAAATGAAAAATCAAGACAGGACTGTAAATGAAGAGCTTTACAGCCGCCTGAGCTCTGTTTCCTCTCTTACTGCTTGTGAAGGCAGCTTCGGTAGTACTTGCAGTTGAGGCCTGACCACAAAAAGTCCTAAAGTCTGGAGGCAGTGTTACAAGCTTGAAAAACCTGTCCAAAACCTAAGCAAAAGGCATTAAGTTAGACAGAAATGATGTGTGTGTCAACTTGTTCACATAGTAACATTTCTACTGACTTACTAGGGTAAGTGTTCAGCCAGTACAGAAACCAGGAGAGCTTATCGCAGCATCATCTAACCTTGTGATCAGGGGAAACACGATTATGTGTTGAGGGTCTCAACAATATCCTCTCCTCTAAAACGGCGATCAAGATCCTATCTTGCACCCACAAAAATCTACCGCATCTTTTGGCCAAGCACTTATTTAACCTAATATTGGTACGGACAGGTATGTTCTTGCATAGGTAGTGTTATGCTTTACGGTAAACTATTTCTGAGGCCAGGTCTAAAATTAGAGGTAATGTTTAATATGCCCTGGAAAGTGTTTCTCTTTGATAAACGAGTGCTGATCAAAGAATACTCACTGAATGTGAATAAAATCTGCTAGCCAACTGCTTGCTGTCATTGGGATGGTAGCCATGAAAGCTCCAACGTTTAACCTGGTGTTACTGAAATCTGGAATAATCTGTGAAACTGGAGTAGTTTTATACTGGCCCTGAAGATAGTAATTGCTGTTCAAGTAATTGCATTTCCAGTTTATTTTTAAATTTAAATGTGGACAATGTGGCTCCTTCTTTATTTTTTTGCTGTAAATGGAGTTTTTGTTTATACTTTGTCTTTTTCAGTTGCAAAGACTGGTTTCTCTTGCAGTTTTCTGGTTTGCAGTTGCAAAGACTGGCAGTGAGTTTCTTCCATCTTTCAGCCACATACCCAGAACTATCAAGGCAAAAATTGTGACTGTGATTGGCATATGTGTGTTGCTGTACTGGTTTGTGCAGTTACTGTCCCGGGTCACAAACATGCTCGGTTAGCTGCCTAAAAGCATGAGGATTAACTTTAACTGCCAATAAAAATTGTGGAAGTAGAACATTTGAAAATGCAACTTTTTAATTCTAGTCTCTACTAATGTAATCACTTAATTGTTACAGTCACCATAGCAAGCTGTAGGGAACACAAATAAAAGACATTATAAAAATTCTGCCCGTTATGAAATCAGTTCAGATTGAATCTTGAACGCTTTCAATTGTGGCAATGTCAGGCCATATGTTTCTGACAGAACAAGTGAATCTCTTTATTTGCAGAGGGTGATTTTGCTTTTCTGCACAAATATCCTTGCACTCTCTCCTGGCATAGGTCAGCTTTTGCCAGCCAGACATTTTCATCCTGACCTTCGGAGGCTCTCTCTGCAGGACTAGAAAGACCTTCATTATGTTTCTAATGCATTCTCATTTATCCGCCTCTGACTTATCTGGGCTTTTTTGGAGTGCTGCTGACAATGGCTTGAGCTGGTAGTCTCTTGGCCTTTATGTGGCGGAAGGAGGAAGAACCCAAGCAGCTCACCTTTTCACCAAAGCTACAGAAAAGACCATCAGATGGGAAGCGATGCATAAGAAAATGCGTCGCATTTGACTGCATTAATAACTAGTTACAGATGAGTAGCACAGGAGCTGATAAACTAAGAAGTCACGATAGACATGAAGTGGCAGAGACAGCTGCTGAGTGAGGTCCTGAAGGCCCAGCATGACTGATGCTGTCAGTAGTGTGACCTATGCAGTGTGCCAGTTTCAAATACAAGCAGCTGCTAAGGTTGTTGATTGAATATACAAATGTGTACCAGGGAGAGCATCCAATTTATTGCTGTGTTGAGGTTTGGCCAAGCTTAAAACTGTCTGTAATTCTGCCTAAGCATATTTCTGTCCTCTGCTTGCCAGATCTAAGACGGAAGATATTTCTATAATGTAACATTTTCGTGCACAGGATTTGGAACTATCGCCTTCATCACACTCAGAAGGATTTTTAGAAAACCTTTCAGGCTTAAGTAACACATTAGAAAACGTCTGTGTTTTATTGGCATGCCTGCTATCCCTTTCTGTTTGTTTCAAGTGCAGTTGCTAGCACACGTCCTCTTCTTCCTTTTATAACAGGAGAGGGAGAGGAATGAGGAGAGAATTACAGAAGAGCCAGGAATTGGGAGATGATGTGAAAATACACAAGGAAATTCTAGAGAATGGGAAAAGGAAGGAAAGAATTAGAGGGAAAAAGGAGGGAATAGGATGAAAGATTAAGGGGTGAGACTCTGTTGTCATTTACATGGTTATAAATCAGGAGAGAGTCAAGGACACTAAAATGAAGAGCTCTCGCTCATTTGGGACCCTTGGATTTGTCAAGCGTATTTGTTCAGTTTTTCATTTCCCTTTTGACCTTCCTCTTCACTTGTAGTGTGAAATCTAGATTACAGACTGAGTCCACATAAAGGTTTATTTTCTTGAAAGATATAGTTTGTTCTTCACAGAAAGGAAAAGAAAGGGCAGTTTAGATGAGCAGATATTTCTGAGGACAACACGAAGACAGATTTATTTCCAGTACCATCTACGTTTTCCTAGAAACACTCACTAAAACTAATGTGCTATCTCCAGCCCTCTTTGTATATCTTGTGGTTTAAATTTCTTTGAAGAGGCCTTCTACACCAAACGAAACATGAAAAGCCAAGCTACTGTTGCTTGCCATCGCACAAATCCCCGAGCAAAGTCCCTTCTACCTAAAGTGTAGCTAGTGACAGTCTAGACCTCTTTGGCTTCTGGGACGAGTTAGGCACTGGACAAGATACTGAGGGACAGTAAAATTAAGCTGAAGCTACAGAGCAACATACTTTTGTGTGTTTTGGCCACCAGGCTGCCGGCACTCTGGGACAGGTCTGGCAGGGAAAAGTGGTGAGTGCTTCTGCCCCCACGGGATGAAGAGGAGCTGACGGTGCTGGGATGGGGCCAGATCAGATGGTCCCGTGAAGAGGGATACAGAAGGCTGAAGGGCTCGGTACAGGCTGGTCTGCGGTGGGTATTGGAGTAAGACAGTGTCCTGATTCAGCTCTTTGAGGGAGGGACTAACAGTCTTAATCTGTGCAAAATGTCTTTTGGACTAGGATCCATCACGTGGAACTGGTACATTTAAATTCTGTGAAAGAAACGTGCTCGCTGAGCTTCAGAAATCCTAGGTAACAAGTATTTCTTTTTGTTCTCAGACTCATGGGCCTGGTTAAAGTCTCCTGCCGAGTACTCAGGGGCCACCAGGATCAGCATGACAAGCAAACCGAAAGAGTAAGACAAAATCCGCTTCGCTTTTTTCTTTCAGCTGCTGACCGCAGTCCTTCCTCATTTTCAATCTGCTAGACATATTACATCATTATTCTAGAAGCACTTTGGGTGTTTTTTCCTAGTATCATACGGTGGGAAAGCCTGCAGTTTTCTATACAAAAAGCAGCGTGCAACTGGTTCTTCTGCCAAAAGTACACTGCAGTTACTGCTACAAGTGCGTACGCCGCCCTAGCAATGCAACAAGGAGCCTCCAGAACAGTTTAAAAGCTTTGGGGCTGTCACGCAGTGGTTCAGACCGGTACTGCATACCAAGGCAGCAGTTGCTTTGTAAATACATCCAACTGACTAACAAATGTCTGAATGTGAGCGTGCATGTTTTGATAGTGGTGGTAAGGGGAAGGGAGCTACAGGCAGGGCGTAGAAGCTATGTGGATTTTATACCAGGAAGTCTTCACACTGCCTCCTGCCAAACTTCCTTACCAGTCAGAATTTTTCAGTCTCATTAATCAAAATCTTTAATTATGTGACACGTACACAGTAAAAGCTGGTCGCTGTTTTCTGGAAAAAAGAAAATATAAGGAAAGGCCATGCTGTTAGTAGCTATCAGGTGCTTCTCAGATGACATCTGGTGGACAAAAGCTAAAGAGATGAAATGCAAGACTCCTTCCCTGCACTCTACCGCTCACTCTACCTGATAGCAGCTTGCTCTTACAATGCAGAACCGAGCCAGCCTCGGCCACAGCTGCATTACCGCACTTACTGCTGTTGTACTCATCAGGTGCATTACCGCACTACTCTGCTTATCCTCTCCTGGAGTGCATTATCAGAGCACCTCCAAGTAAGCACATTTCATCCGTGTAATAGCTTTTTTTGCACCTGTTTACGTTTTTTTCATAGTCTGGCTGATACCTTGAGTAGATTTATTCTGACCTGTGGGTCAGAGGCTATGCTACTGCACTGTGCTGCAATGGAGACCCTGGTTTTAGAAAGAAAAATATGACAGAAGCTCATGTTAGCAGCAACCAGGTGCTTTTATAGTCCAGGATACCGAGACAATTTTATGAATGCTTTCACCTGTGGATAGTTGTTCCCATAGAGCTAAAGACTTTGATTCTTCCTGGTGTGTAATGTTCTCTTTCTCTGTTAAATTACTTCCAGTTTGCTTCTCTAATACGGACTCTATTTTCGGCTTACTGCTTTACAACTACCCTAAAACATTCTTGTCTAGGACCCAGAGATGATGCACCAACAAAAAAACGTGCTCTGAGTTCACCTGGAGAGAAACATCTGCTCAGGGAAGTCCCTTTTCAAAGGATCCACATCCAGTGAGAGGATGCTGATCCCGTCTGGTAAAATAGGCGGTTTCCTTAGGGCTGTCATGGATAGGAATATAATGTTACTGTGCAATCCTTTTTCTTTATTATGATTTTTTCAGGAAAACGGGTGGTATTGCTGAACAAGTACTGTGACGGATGAGGCCTCTTCCATAAAGAAAGGTGGCTGTGATCAATGCTTTGATTGCTAACATTGCATCTTCCAGGTTAACAATTTTTGTTTGGTCGCTTGAGATTTTTTGTTGTATGTATCCCCAATTTCTTTCATTTTAACAGCGTTAGTTTTTTTTTCTCTCGGTGTACTTCTGTGCCGTTCCTCACCACCGTGGTGTTCAAGCAGCCATTCTTGTGCTGCAACAAGCAAAGCTAAAAGTCATCTCATATACTCTCAGGCCTAAGGACACCGTTAGCTGAACAGCCTGACAGAATTAGTGATACCAAAGCTGTCACCAAGAGAAGAGATAACTGAAGGTGAAATGGTGGCTGTGTATGATAGAATTGATTCCAGCCTTTCTCAGATCAAATCCAGACCAAGATATCTCTGCCTTTTAAAGTGGTTATTCTTTGAACCCCCTCCTGGTAAGCTAGCCAGGGCTATGATGGCTTTTTTACTCAGAACTACAGCGTCTGCTCAAGTTCACACGGGAAAAGTGTGGCAAAGAAAGGAACTGAGCCCAGTTCCCTGAAATCCTAGGTTAATGCCAAATGCCTTCCCCTTACAATTCAGTGTGCTCATTCTTATTGCAGACGTTTTTGCATGCAGGAGTAGATGTGCCATTGCCATCCACAGCAGTCAGAGCAATGTAAACACTTAGTGTAAACAGGATGCTGTATGGCCAGATTCTGAACTACTTACCCATGTTTCAATAGGATTTTGCTCCAAGAAGGACTGTGTAAAATATCTCAGGATGTGGTCTTTTTTGCTGAGATGGGAAGTATTATAAGACTGTGTATACTAAGGGAAGGGAGCTGTTTTTCCATTCCTGTCTATACAGAAGATCCAAATAACTGCCTTAAAACACTGGCAGCTACGGAAGCCCTGTTTCCACTTGTGCTTCAATCTCCTCTGCAGTTGCATCTGTGACAGAAACTCTAGACTGGACAGACTAACCAAACAGGCTCATAATGTCATGAGTCTTGTTCTAGGCTGAACATAAGGCATTACCTGCTGATAGGAAGCTATGGTTTTCAGTACTGTTTAACTGTTGTATGCTTACTAGAAAGATTGTCCAGCTTTAAAGCCATTTTATATTCTATTCTTTGTTTACTAGATTTTTACCCCATTTTACGTGTCCCACCTGACCAGTTCCTGATTGTTCTAAACACCTCTTAACCAGCTCTTGCTATCCAGTTGAACTGTGCATAGGTAAGATTTGCAGGAGGCAAGAGACAGTGCACAGCTTGTTTTCGATTCATTGAAACCTGCAGTTGCCGTGCCCAGAGCTGATCCCTCTGGCATGTGTAAGGCCAACTGAGAGTTCTTCCTAAGTGCTGAGCACATTCAGCTTTTCCAGATGGAAGCAAGAGAAACAAGTAGTTAACCACTCGAGAAATTGCAGGCAAGGCATGTCATGCTAGGAGCCACAAAACAGAAGCGCTCCGCATCTGAACGTTTTGGCCTAAATATCTTCCACCAGGCAAATCCTCTTCTCCATCTCAGGTCCTGCAATCCACTCAGAGTTAAGAAAGACTGTGAAATTGTACCGTACCTTTCGTGTATTATTCCTGCTAAGTGAAATGAAGGGCAACAAATGAAACTAGTTTTCACCTTCTCAGAAAACATAGCTTTATATTTATGCCACTGAAGGCAAAATCTTGACATGTTTGCTCAGGCAAAACTATCACAGAACTCAGGGACTTGCTAGAGCACCTCCATCCCCAAACTGAGCTGAGAAATAAGGAATGAGGAAGAGGGCAGGATTTAGCCCCATGCAATTAGCTAGCTGGTTTCCTCTGATCTAGATTACCAGTTTACAAACGGTACACAGAGGCCACCAAGCGTTGTGACATATTCTGGCTTAGACGAGTCCTGATGCATTAGAGGAATGAAGTAAGGTCCCAGCTCGGTCAAAAGCCAGGGTTCACCTTCATGCCAGCTTCACAGCTTGATGACTGGCCCCCTACAGTGCTTAGAGCCAGAGCTAGCCAAGCTCAGACACCTGAAATCGCTCTGAACATGATTTCTAGTACATCTCCTACAAAGTCTTCAGGATTCTGAGGAACTCGTGGGTGATATGCGCAGCAAACAATAATGTAAGAATTCAGCACCCAGAAATTGGTGAACTACTGAGCAAACAGTATCTGAATTACGTTATTACGAGTGGAGCCATCTTGACAAAACCGCTTGCTGAAAACAAACGCTTAATGTAGCACGGTCCCTGAGCAATTATGAGTTTGCTTATTGTAGAAACAGAAACCTTGAAAGGGTTGGTAGTCGCAAAGAAAAGCAAATACAAAAAAGTTCTAGAGGATACACTTTTTCTCTTACATCAGAGTATTGCAGGACAAAGATAAAGAAGATTAGGAAACGCTGGTGTGGAAAGAATACTTTTTCAAGCCATTGCAGGTAGCAATCTGTGAGAACAATTCTCCTTAATTTATGCTGATGACTATTTTCAGGTTTTGAAATGTTCCCCTATACTTGTTAATTTCTATTCAGCAGATACAAAGAAATCAAATGTAAGCGCAGTCACAAAAAATAAAAAGGAAAAATATAGCAGGAAAGTGCTCTTAAAAACATCAATTAGGCAATAAAATGTCTTCAGCATAGGCCATTTGGTTAGCATCTGTGAATGTTTTTGTGTTTTGCAGCTGGGAAAACACCAGTTCATGAAATCTCTTTAGCTAGCAAAGCCACTACATGAATAGATTATTTCTATTCTGCAGAAATGTTAATTGGCAACTCATTAAAAGTTTGATTGGTATATGTGAGTGAAAAACAAGATCTTGAGAGTTCCAAAAATGTACCGAAAAATGAGAAATTCTTTCTTCTTCTGTCAAAATAATAAGGACACGCTCTGGTCTTCCTGAAGGAAGTAATCAATACAAAACCTCAAATCCAGACATAAACAGGACCTTAGCCAAGAGCAAACATGCCCCATGAGTTGAGAGAGACAGAGGGAAAAAAACAGTTTAGTCATATACCCAAGATGGCCAATCAGTTACAGTCAAATTACAACTGTTTCCCCGCAGTTAAAACCAGCCACTGATGGAAAAGTAGGATATAGTGGCACCCTACAACAAGCATCACTTGCTGTTACTTACATTTTATGGTTCAGCATATACAAGATTTCTAAATAACCTATAGCTCAAGCCAACTCTGTCCGCTGGATGATCAGCAAGTTGCTCTGATGGGACACCAGCATGTGGCTTTTGACACTCTGTCTGTGGCTTTGGGTCTTCACGCAAACTCAGGGAGAATTAAATAGCATCTATTTCAGAGAAGAGTGTAGGGCCTGTCTAGGCTGCTATCCTCTTCCAAAGTTCATCACCTTGAGTAAACGTCTACGAGATTTTCAACATTATGGGCACCCTGAAATGCACCTTTCACGTCCAGGAACGCAGGGTGGTTAAATGTCTAACATACATAGCCACCATTTGCTTTAGACAACACAGGATCCTGTGCAGACAGACCCCACTTTGTTTCTTTTGAAATTCCAGGATTTCAGGACCCTGTTCCAGGACGCTTTTCCCAGCTTAGATTCCCCTTCAAATCATGAAAGGCTTTGAGCTAAGAAGATATCCTGCCACTCGAGATCTCTTGAAATGTTTCAGTGGAGTGCTACTCCCTAACGAGCTAGCAGGATGGTTGCTGAACCAGTTAATCCTCCATAGTGTTATGTTGCTTTCCACAAAGCGCTGGAAACATTGGCCAAACTCGCACCGAGGAGACGACCCGTTCTGGAGCCGTACAGAACAGATGGCTTCTGAACCAAATTCTGTTTGAGATAATTGGGGTCTTTTCATCGATCCCATTGGGCGTTGGATCCAGCTTGTAAACTAATGACTCTCGTGGAGCAGGAGACAGGGATGTAATGGTTCGATGTTTCTGACGGTAAATGAGACCTCCAAGAGGAAGCTTAAGATACCCGTTTCACCCGGCCACAGGGACCGAGGCACCCCAGGGGGACGGCCTAGAGCACCTCTTGGTGCCCTCGCACGCGTAAGCGAGCACAAAACGCCTCTTTCTCACGCGTCCCCGGGGGACGACTGGTGACAGCGGAGCAGGTGGAGGCCTCGAGAGGCTGAACGCCCCCGCCGCCCTGGCGTGAGCAAGAGCCAGGGAAAACGCTACCGACGGCCCGCGGCCCGCAGGTGGGACCCCCCCCCCCACCACGTCTGCAAGAACAAATCTCGTTTTGCAGGAGCCGGTTTACAGCCCACCGGGATTTCGCAGGGCAGCTACGCCGCGGAAGAGCGGCATGGGCTGCGTTCGCCTGAGGACCGATCCCTTGCGCTCCTCAGGGGGAACGTTCCTGGATAGGAACGGCAGGTCTGCTGTAAATAATACTGTGGGGCACCCTCAGGGCCACAGGACTGAGCTAGAAAAACCTAATATCACCCCCCCGACACTCCCCCCCCCCCCAAAAAAGAAGCACCACCCGGCAGGGCTGAACGCGGCGGGCGGGGCGGGGCGGGGCGGGGCGGGGCGGGGCGGGGCGGCGGCCGTTGGCGGCGGCGGCCAACATGGCTGCCCTGGCAACGGCCGTTGCCGCGGCGGCGGCCGCCGGGCAGCAACAGGTAAAGGCCCGGCGCGGTGCGGCGGGCAGGGGGAGCGGGGTGTCTGCGGGGGGTGGCGCCGCGGCGGCAGCAGCAGCCGCCCCTCTCTGTGGGCCCGGCGGGGTGAGGCGAGGCGAGGCGGGGGAGCCGGCCCGCGGCAGGCGGGCGCGGTGAGGGGGCGGCGGTGCGGGCTGCTCGGTCGCCCCGCTTTGGGGCATCCGCCCGGCGTTCAGGGGGTTCGCTGTAGCTGCAGCCTGCCGTTGCCGCCCAGAGCGGGGCAGAGAGCTCCGAGCAGGCTAGCGGGGGGAGAGGATCCTCCTGGAAGAGCTCTCAGCCCGGGTAAAGCACATGGCGGTGGAGGGAGTTGGGTGCTTGTAGAGGAAGAGCTGGTGCTGGGTCGTGAGTGAGTCCTCCCCTCCCGCGTGCGCGCTCAAGTCTCCTAAGCCGGTGTCCCTTATCCTCTTCCCTTGCTGGGGTTGCGCCCTTTTCCATCTCTTCGTCCCTCGGCGTTATCTGGCTGTGATGATGTTTGCGCTGGAGGGGTGACGGAGCGCCAAGTCAGCCCAGTCCGGTAGGCGCTGGGCAAACGCAAGCTAATAAAGCGGCGCTTCACGGCAGAGTTTGTCTCGTACAAGATAAAGGGATCAACGGGCAAAAGGAGCCTGCGGGGAAAAGTGAAGCAGTACCGGTTTGCCACGTTGGATCTCGAAGTACTGGCTTCGTAAATCGGACTGCGCAGCTCTGCAGTTCTTACTCGATCGTAATCCCAGGACTGGTTGGTTGCGTTAGGAGCCAGTTGCTGTGGATAACCGTAGCAAACAACATGGAAGGGATTTTAAGCTTCGGATTTCAGGAGTTAAGCTGGGCCCTTCCTTGGACAAGGTGAAATAGGGGGTAATTGCCTCATGTAGATTACGTGCCTACAGTGAGGAACTTAGTTTCCGCTTAATCTTTAGATACTAGTTGCTGTCAGAGGCAAGGCACTTGGGCCTGATGCAGTGTTATACTGTGATGAGCAATCTCCGTTAAAGCAACTTGATGCTGCGTTTTTCCAGTTCTTTGTTGAAGAACGTGTTGTATACACAGTTATCAGGTCACCGTCTCATCAGTCAAGTTTTGTACCTGTTTTTATACACGTTTTCTACCTTTATACTTAAAGATATTTGAATTCTGCCACTATGCACTGAAGTGACACTGTTGCTAGTTATCTCTGCGCTGTGTTGTTGACTGCTTAAAAATAACCAATGAGTATTTACAAACACAAGATTTATTTATTTTTTTATAATATTTTACTTTGTTATGTGCAGACTGAGAGCTGTTGCAGTACTGTGGGTGCTGGTCGACAATTTCAGTTTCAGAATTGGAAGGTGAAAGCTGAACAAGCTAAGAAGGTTGAATTTACAAGAACAGCAGAAAAACTAAAAACCCAGTAAGTTGGAACACTTCCTTATACGTATATTTTTCGTGCTGTTCTAAAGATAACTCAAGGTTCAAGGTAAGAATGCACTGTAATGAAACTTTTAGACTATGTTAAGATTTTCTGGAGTTCAGATGGATTACTGGGGCCATGATACTAGTTCAGAATAGGCTTATGAATTCTAAAATGGCCTGTTGTTCGAACTACCAGCATCTAGAGTTGGTCGGTCTTGTTCTTTACTATGCTGTTGCTCAAGTAGATGCACAAAAGTGAAGGTGCTTGTGGTGTAACTGAGTTTTCAGTTTTCCTGCTCAGCTGTGCTTACCCTTCTAAGGACCTTAAGCCCTTAAGATTTAGACCAACAGAAGAGAAACTGCAGTAGTATTACAACAACTTTCACGGAGAAGACTGAGAGCATTTCACCTAGAATATCTAGGCCATTGCCTTGGGCAGTTTAGGTTCAAGTCAGCTCAGGCACAGAAATGATTTGAATGTGTTCCCCCGCATCTTGAACAAGTGCTGTCATAACTAAGCTATTGATTCAAAGGACAGAGGAGCTTCTTCTTGCAGAGGTGAGAAAGAGTAGACTTAGCCACTAGGCTCAAGAGAAGGTTTGTAGCTATGAATCCTGAATGAACTGGGACACTTAACTCTCACAGCAGCGTTTTACACTGACTCAGTCAGCTCCTACTTGGTTATTGTGGAGCCTGGGTTATGGCTCAAATGCGACTGCTGGGTCATGTAGAGAATCCTAAATAGCTTTAAACTAGGCAGTCTGGATACAGGTAAAAGTTTAACCACGACAATTGTTGTGTTCTTGAGGCTTCTAGGGTACTGAGGGAAAAGATTTGGTATTCAGTTCTGGGCAAGGAATTCCATAGGACAGCAAAATATTTAAAGTTGGGGTATGAAGGCATCCCTGCATCATGTAGTTGTCTGAACATTAAACTAGCTATAGTCCTACTACAGAACCCATGCTGTTGCTGTGAAGGGTTGTCAGTGATGCTGTTTAACGCTGGAAATCCCACCTGATCTCTCTGTACCAGTATCCTACTGCCATAATCTCTAACAGGGTGGCACTGGATTACACAGATATGCTCGAAAGTGCAGCATCTACAGCCCTTTTCCCCCTGCTCTTCTGTAGGTCAAACCCTATTAGACTGTCTTGTGTGAGGCAAAGCAAATCTTTACTCTGAGTCAAATTTTAAAGCTTCTGACCTTAGTAAAGAAGCAAAAGTCACCTATAGATCTCTGCATTATAAATAAAGGATTGCCAGTAGCAAAGGTAGCAATTGCAGTATCTTAAATTAATACTGACAAACTTGCATTTGACTCCTCTGTTGAAGTAGAACTGGGAACGTAACGCTGGCCGTATTACTTGTTTGTCTGTGCTGGAGCTCCATCTATATATGCAACTGCATTAATACAGCCTGTCTCTTTTGCTGTGCTTTCCAGTGAAAATTGTTGTAAGGTTCCCTGAAAGTAAGCGTACAGATCAGATTTCGGGCTGTTTCAGTGTGTGAACCACTGCCGGTCAGGGAGATAATTTACTTGTTAGTTCCTTTCCCTTGTTGAAGGTGCTTGGGTTACTATGGTGTTTAGTCTTCCAACTGCAGGCAGATTTTCATTGGAAACAACTATAGGAACAAACCAATGACTTATATAGCATCTAAGAGGGTCCTGCTGACACAGCATCAACTGCATGCTAACCTGGAGAGATGTGGGGGCTTTGCTAAGTATTTGCATCTCACTCAACGTTGCAACTTTTTTTTCCAGGCTTGCAACTATAGAAAAAGACAAAAATGGGCATCTTTACAACAGGAAGAGTGATTTCCGGGTCGAATACAGCGTACTGGAAGAACTGGAACATAAAATGACTGTCAACAGGAAAACTGAAAGTAAGTGTTTTTTATTCACTTTGTGGGTTTTTTTTTCCCCGTTACGGTTGTTTGCTTAACTGGTTTATTAATGGATAGTAGAGAGAGGGGTTAATACAGCTGGGAGGTAAATTCTGATACAAGTACGGAATTTCAGTATAGGTGCTGCTTGTAAAGAAGAATTCCACAATTCACTTGCAAAATTAAGACATGTAAGTATCTTGGGCCTTCTGTGTTATTAACTATTTTCTTTTAGTCTTGAATATAGCAGATAGCACCTTTATAAAAACTTTAGTGGAAAGTTATTATTTTGGAAACTTAGAAGCAATTTCATATGTGAATAGTAAAATCTAATGTAGTCTAGCTAAGGTACAATAAATATATCCTTCTCACAAAATAATTTTTTTCCTACACTGATTACTGACTATAGATAGGCTTTTAAACACTGAAGTGTTGTGGTCACGTTTTCTCAGCTTCTTGGAAAATGGACATTCATAGTCTAAACAGTACTTTGAGCTAGTATGCGTGGTCTCCTACCGTATCTGTTCCACTGCAGGACTAATTAAATCCTTAAGGTAAAAAAGTGACCCCCTAGTCACAGTCCCTTAATTCTTTCAAGAGCGTTCATATAAATCGTGCTGTGCCTTCTGATACAGAAAATAAAACAAGTTGAAGAATGGGAAAGAGCTGGAGAAACAACTAAAAATAATGACCTTATAAATGTGTATGTGTTTTAATGTGTTTTTATTTGTTTGTTTTAATTGACGATACCTGTCATATCCTCTACATCTTGCAAGCCTTATGACGTGTAAATATTTCTGAGGGATGAATAAGCTAAGAAGTTCAGAAAACTTTCCAGGCATAAAGAGGGAGTATGGAAGTAGGGATGGAGACACTGTTACGAAATGATAGAGAGGACAAAGATGAGAGGTATAAGTCACTGGATGTAAGATGTGAAAGTGTGTTAGAGCAGGATCTTTGAGGGTGTGTGCTAGAACCTTCAAGCTTATTATTTACTATGCTGCTATGTTCAGGTCTCTGAGCGTGATTTATGTGCTCTTAGTGTTTCTGTGGTCTCAGCAGGAGCTAGTGGGGTCAGGTCTTAGCTGCGTTCTGTTACGTTTAGCTCTAGGCTCTCTATTATCCATTCCTCGAAACCAACCCTTTTAGGAAAGGAGATGCAGACCCCAGACTCCTCAATAGCTTAGCTTTATCCAGGACTTCATCCTCATCACTTTTGTATTTATGGGCTCTTGAGGAGACAAGTAGCGACAAAGCAAACAAGTGCATGCAGTTCCTTGGAGCTCCAGAAGACGTGGATTCTGCTTTAATGAACACAGCAAATACGCAAATGTAGCTGAAATAGTAAATTCACGTGCTCTCACCCAAGTTTTTTCTCTCCACTGTTGAGTGTTTTGAGGGAGAGTCAGAGTCCCCTCAAAATTCTGGAGGAGCTGTCTTCTGCATAGTCAGTACTGTTCTCAAAACTCCAGTTACCTGGTTTTAGAAAACTGATTTAACCTGGATATGACTCTCCTGTTGACCTCCTTAGAGGTACGAGCTACTGCAGTTTAAATCTCTGTTGACCCTGTGCTGGGAGATACAAGTCACATTAAAATACTTCATATTGCAGCAGTTTCATAAGATCAAACAGAATTTGTAACCCTGCTTAGGTGAAATCCCCAATTTAATTTAGACACTTGATTGTTCTTGTTCCTGTGTTGAATTTAATGCACAAAGAGATGTTTAGAATTATCAGTTAGCCTGTTATTTTCTTTAACAGAAACTAAAATCCTACAGAAGCTATCAAAAATACATAATAATGTGAAGAGACTTCAGCGACAATTAAAAGACGTGAAGCCTACACCAGAGTGTAAGTCTTGTTGGCAGATTTAAGAACGTTTTCCTTTACAGACAGTTTTCTTGGGTAACTGTGCCTGTGCGTCTTCTGCACACCCAGAATTCTGCTTCTCCAATCTACCTGCTTTTCCAGGAATCTGGGAAGGGAGATGTAAGAAGGGAGGAGTGTAAGAAAGGATGAAGGCTCTTGCACTTCTCTGTGGTAGGAGAGCAGCTTATTCTGTCTTGGAGCTGGTGTGGATTTGTTTCTTCAGGCTGTTGAGAGTGGAGTATTTTCTAAATGCCAGTCTTTCTCCTGTGTAAAATAAAATCAGTATTTCAATGCAGTGTCGAGTAACTCCCTTGTCATCTGATAAGAGGTGACAGAGCAGGGTCTACGGGGGATTTATTTCTAGCCGTCTAGATGGCTTGAAGTGCAAGTTGAAGTATTCTGTGGAAAATGCTTAAACAGTTTGTTCAGTTAGATGTCTTCAAACATCTAACGTCTTGGGAAACGAGCGCTGAAAGAATCATTCTCTTGCAGCGCCCCGCTGGTCTGTGTGGAGCTCACACTGCAGTTCTACTAGCTGAGGGCTTTACAATGTTACATGCAACACATCTAATTTCATTTATTCAGTGCTTATATTGTAAATAACACATTGTCTTATACCTGGTGTAAACCAAAGATTTGAGCGGGCTTCTTAAGTCGCTGTAATTGCATTGTTGCAAAAAACAAAGGCGGAAACCCTTTACTTTAGGATGAGGCTTGTTTATTTGGTGAATCAGTTGAAGCTTGCCCAGAATGAGTCACTTGTTTAATTGAAATAAACATTTATGGTGGGGGGCATCCCATTAGCTAAATCACTGTGAAATTGCACCTTCTGCGTAGAGGGGAGTCTTCCTTTTAAGAATTTGTTTGAGATGGTAATGCAGACTTTGTACACACTTCCTAGAATTCTCTTTAAGTGTCTATTTCTGGATAGTGCTGAATTACTGGTAAAGACTTTAAACTTCTTAGTGTATTATGCTCTTTTTTCTTCTTTTTCAGTTGTTGACAAGCTCAGGGAAATGATGGAAGAAGTTGAAAATGCAATCAATGCTTTTAAAGAGGAACAGAGACAAATGTATGTTTACACCTGCTTTGGCTGAAAAAGTGCTTTAACGTGACTTGAAGTAGTTACACAGTGAAAACTTTGCGTTCATGTTATAACATGTAAACTCTTCTCTTGTTTTTCTCTTTTGCTAGTAGTTCCTGCAGTTCGTAAATGAAAACTCAAGCTATCAGGATTAGAATCTTGATAAACAGCCTTTGTGAGAGGTTGTTTACATAGTTGCTACACTGGTCCAATCTAACAATCATTTGCCTGTGAAAAGGCTTTTTAGAGAATGGTCCTTTTTGTAAGGGGTCGGTTATTTCCCTTTCCCCCTACTGATGTCAGGAGGGGATTGAATTAGTTGTTTGTGTGCTGTAAATGTGTGTTTCCATTAAAAGAGTAACTTAATCCTGATTGTGTAGTGCTTTACTATGGGATCATTACAACTAGGCTGTCATCTGTTACACCATTTCAGTTCATAATCTTTTAAGAATAGCTTTTGTGTGGAATTGAACAAGTGCAAAATATATTTTCAGCGAACAATGAATAGTGGATTTCTTTTGTTACATTCCAGTGTTTGTTCTCTTTTTAGGTATGAACAACTTTTGAAGGAGGAAAAAACTGCCACTAATGAACTCAGTATCTTTGAGAAGAAGGTGGAACTGTGGGCATTAGGTAACTCAGCAACAGAAAAGGTTTTGAGATTGCCATCCGGTAAGGTCTCAGTTGATAAAACACTGCAAAATCATCTGCCTGAAGAAGTAGTAGAGTTTGAAAGGTTTCTTCAGCGAACAGGAGGGCGGCAAGGAGGCTGGGATGATTATGATCATCAACATTTTCTGAAAGCATGGACAAAGCACAAAGGAAGGGCACCTTACATGGATGAAGCCCTTGAGTATCTCTCTGGAAGAACAAAGGAAGATGTTGAACAGCATGATAAATGGTATCGAGAATTTCTAGTTTTACAAGAAAGAAAAAAAGAGGTAAGATGACCTCTTAGGGCTTTTGTAACTTTAAGAAAAAGTAGTTATTTTAAAAATGCATGGGCTGCTTATTTTTGAGTTTGTCTCTCGGGTGGTAGCGCTAGGTAAATTTCTCTTAACTGTTGATGATACCACTGAAGTCTTTAGCATCCTTACCTCGCCAGTAAATGTTTGTCTTTAAAGAGTGATCAATAAATGTGGAGCTAACAACATGCTGAAGTGGCCTGTGTATTGCTGGAGTGTATTATAAATGTTTTTGATAGCAGTTGTCCGACAAGTTAGGTGCCAACCTTAAAGCAGCGAGCAGTCCCACCTCAAGTTACAGTTCTTGTTATGTCCCTTTTTCCCAACCGTGGGTGTCAAGCTATACTCTGTAAGCAATATACCTATCCAATACTGGCTTAGAGAACTGATTCCTTGAAGAACTATGAACTTTTCAGAGAGCTTTGAGCCCTGGACCTCCTGCATAATAAAAGATACGCTGACATAAACAGTGAATTGTTAAGAAAATAGTATATGAAGTTGTTAATTTGAAGGGAAAAAATGACCTGAAATATGTTTGCACTGAGAAAAGCATTTCACGCCAACATTCACAATTATTCTAAAGTAACATGAATGCTATAACTTAAATGGTTTTAGATAGTGAGCCTTAAACCTGCCTGCAAGAAAGCAGACATAGGTGCTATTTTGCCTTAGAAAGTTGCCTAAGTAGACCTTGAATTCCTGTCTTCAGCTCGTATTCTTGGAGTGTACGTTTTCATTTACTATCTGTTACTTGTGACAGACTGAATCAACATGAACGTGTAAGATTTTTAAGGAGACCTTTTTTTTTCCTGGTATTTTCATGCAGTCAATTGAAAAGTGGAAAAAAAAGCAGCATCAAGAAAAAGAAGGAATCCTGAAGGAAAAAGAGAAATCAGAAAAAATACTTAGGAAGGAGTGTTATCAGCGTGAAGAAGCTCAGAGGCAAAAAGCAGAACAAGAAAGGAAAAGACAACAAGCAGCAATTGAAGCATGGAAAAAACAGAAAGCACTAGCTTTTGCAATGGAACAAGCATCACAACTAAAACTAGAAGAAGAGAAGGAGAAAAAGCAACAGAAGGAACGCCAGCGCCAACGCCATGTGAAGTTGCTGTTGGAACGGTATACCTTGTTAAAGAAAGAAAAGGAGGAATTTGAAAAGCTTGAGAAGGAGAAAAGGGAGGAAGCTGAAAGGGAGGAGAGGAAGAAAATTGCTGCAGAAGAAATTACTAGGTTTCAAGAGCGGGTGAGTAATAGCCTTTCCGTTTATGTATTTGTGTTTAAATTTGCCGACTTCCTCCTATAATATAATCTGATAACAGTTTTAAATGCTTAATACCCTAGTTTTATTCGTTTAAATCCGTTTTAGACTCACCATGAATAATAATGTTTGTTTATGTCCAGGAAACAGTTTGAAACTTTATTCTAGATACAAATCTTACTTTCCCATGAGCTCTAAGTTCTCTAAATGTAGAGATGTTTTTGCCTGCTTGAGTGTGACCACAGTTTGGGAAAAACACCTTAGGACATGGCATTCAAAGAGTACAAATTGTTCTCCATGCTAAAGAAGACATTAAGAGACCTGATTGTTGTATGCGGATATGTAAGTAATAAAAGGAATAGAGTGAAAGTATTGCAGGTTCTTGTAGTTGTAAGTCCAAGTTGGATCCCAGCTCACTGTAAATTTCATTACTGGAGAATCAATATTATTGTCAGCATTCCTGTTAACTTTCAGTTCTATGAACAGTGGTTAAACTACTGACATGCATTTTTTTCATTGCTATGTAACTGCGGAGAACAAAATGTAGCAAGTGGCCATCTAGTGTAACTTAGTTCTGCACTATCAAAAAAGATTTACAAAACAAAGGGTAAATTCTAATTCTGTGAAAAGGCTGTGTACGTATTTTGATATAATTTGTTTTATTTTCCAAAATAAGTTTGCTTTTCATCTTAATATATTTTTCAGGATCTACGTAAACTTGAACTAAAAATTCTTGAAAAGCAAGCTAAAGAAGAGGAAAAACGAGAAAAAGAAAAGAGACTGGCAAAGTTAAGAGAGAAGGTAGCGTTCTAATAACATTATTTTATAACTTTTTTCGGTTATTGAATATTTAGATGAGTAAAAATAATTAGTTAGAGCAAAGCAAGAAAAAAAATTGCTTACAACTATTGCATACGTCTCAGACTCACAATTTCCTTATCTCTGAGCAGTGCTTATTACGGGTAAAGCCTTCAGCCATGCAAAGAAGCTGCAAGTTGTTTTTTAAAAATGGCTTGCTAACATTAGTGGACTAAATAGGTTAGCTTCCAGAAATGTTTTAGGGACATTGTCTGGGTTTGTGGAGTCTAACCTTTTAATTTACTAAAATACCTTAATATTCCATGAAGTAAAAGCTTATCATATGTTTCCTGTGGCAGTGTGGGTGAAAGTCTCCTTCTCGCTAGATGGGTTTGTCTTATGTTTTCTTTGCGTCTAGCTACATGATAAAGATATGAGTACACATAGGTCATTCTGTGACTGATGAAAAACACCAGATTTTTTTTTTTTCTTTCTTTCACTGCAAGGTTGAAATTCATGCAGCCAGAGACCCATCCAGGTTGTACAGGCCTACCAAAGGCTGGGAGGAACACACAAAAGAGATCGGACCAACGGGTTCACAACCACTTTTGCATATTCCTCATAGGTAAGGAGAAGAACGCTGAATGTGTATCACTGTAAGAAACAAAAATAAACTTATAGCTATTTGTTTGTTTATTTCAGAGCTATCCCAGCCTGGAGACAAGGGTTATAGATGAGCATCTGCGTATCGTTTTTACAGGATGATGGTTTCCTTGTATGCGAAGCGGCCAAAGGTCTTCAGGATTTTTCCACAAAAACTGCTCGATGCAGTGGAATGCTACGTTTGTATTTTGTGAGTGTTGAACTTGAGCTGTTTTCAGTCCCTAGCGTTTTCATCATGGCATGTATTCACTTTGCATTAAAAGCTCTTCATTATGATCAGCTCTTTTTTTAATTTTTTTTTTAATAATCCTTCTCAAATTTCGGAGCGGTGTAGGAGCGCACGCAAAGCAGTGAACAGCACCCTGATTTTCCTGGCTCGCCGTTCCTCTCGAGTACAAACGTGCCCGGAGTCCTGCACGTAACTTGCCCCCGACCCCCCCCCCCCCGAAATGTACTTTGGGGGTGGGGGGGAGCGGCGTGGCCGCCTTTGCTGCGCCGCCGCACTGGGGCCGCAGGCGGCCGCCGTACCTCGCCGGCTCGCTCGGCTGGGCGGAGCGGGGGGCGCCCCGCGCCCCGCCCCCGCCGCGCACACGTCAGCGCGCCGCGGGGCTGCCCGCCAGTGACGCGCACCGTGCGCGCCGGGCGCGGGCGGCGGCAAGATGGCGGCGGAGCCGTCGGCGCTGGGCTCGGGGGAGGCGGAGCGGCTGGACTTCCTGCGGGAGCGGCATGTGCGCTTCTTCCAGCGCTGCCTCCAGGTCCTGCCCGAGCGCTACTCGTCCCTGGAGACCAGCAGGTAGCGGGCCGGGCTCCCGCGGACCCCCCCCCGGCGGGAGGAGGGGGCTGCTGGGCGGGCCGCCCGGCGGGCGGGGCGGGGGCGCAGGCCCTCGCCTGCTGTCGCCCGCGCCACCCCCGGAGAGCCTGCGGGGTCTCCCCTGCCGCGGGGTCCCCCCGTGGGGATCCCCCCCCCCCAGGCCAGCTTCCCCCAGGGGCGGCACTGGTGAGGCCGCCCCGACAGGCGGGCGCTGCGGCGGCGGCAGTGGACGCTGTGGCTGGAGAAGCGTTTCTGCCAGCGGGTCGTTCTCAGCAAATGCAAGCTAACGGAGAGGTGTAGGCTGTGCTCAGTAAAACTCCCCGCTATCCGGGAGAGAACACTTGTTGATCCTTCTAATCTATTTTCAGCCTCGTGCTTCACCCTTTTAATCCACCTGGAAAGCCGATTGTAAACTAAGTGGCTTAAATGTTCTGTAGCTCAAAGTCAGCACGCAGAGGACTTGGTTGTGTAACCGAAATAATTTAAATCTTCATTAGCTAGTACAAGTATTAAAGTGTATTAATTGGTATAGTGAAATATGTTCCTTACTTTAAAGTTGGGGGTGGGTGGGCGCATCGGCCATGTAATGGCCCCAGGATATATTTATTTTAGATTCTTGATGCCTTCCCGTAAGGTAATAAGTTAGTTCTGATGCACAAGATGGTCAATGTTTTGATTGTTTGTAAAGTTGCGTTTGAGGAAAAACTTGCAGACGTGTGAAGGATTCAGTATGTTATTCAAGTAATAAAATCATCAAAATTTAAAAAACTTTTTGTAATCCCTTGGAAGTCAGTCATACTGTGGAAAAAGCACAAAGACTTTAATCATCTTTTTTTTTTTTTTTTAAAGTGTGCTTTCATTATTTTTCAATACGCGGCTGAAACTCTTTTCAGGAGAGCTTTTCCAATCCTGTTTTTTCACTGCATTTATATTTGTTTAGGTGGTGAGTAACACAGATCCTCTCTGATCTCCAGACCAACACACCAGGCCTGATTATAAGTAAAAATTAATTTGATTATCCAAGCTTAACATTGACAGGACTTACAGCAATGAAGGCAAAGCACGTCCTGGGCTGCATCAGTAAAAGTATAGACAGCAGATCAAGGGATGGGATTATCCCACTCCATTTAAGCGTTTGTTTTGGCATACTTGGAATACTGGGTTGAGTTTTCGTCCCCCTGTTCAACAGAGACACTGAAAAATTGGAGGGTCTGGCAGAGAAGAGCCACTAAGATGATAAAAAGGTTTGGAAAAACTGATGTCTGAAGAAAAGCTAAAGGGAACAGAAGACTCAGGGAGGATCTAATCACAGTCTTCCATTACCTAAAAACGGGTAACCAGAAAAGGTGGAGGTGCTCCCTTCACAAAGGAGATGGTGTAAGAGGCAACAGGCACAAGTTGCTTCAGGGGAGATTCAGTCTATGTATAAGAAGAGCGTTCTTCACTGTAAGAGCAGTTAAAACGCTGGAATAAGTTACCCAGAGAAGTGGTGGAGCGTCCTTCTCTGAAAAAATTAAAGACTCGGTTCAACAGGGCCCTGGCTAATCATATCTATGGCCCTGCTTTCAACAAAAGGGGAGACCAGGTGATCTCCAAAGGCCCCTGCCAGCTTAGATGTTTCTATTCTGTGATTTACAGTGCCAAGCTGTCCCAGTTTGCTGCTGAGCTAAAATAGAGGCTGTAGTTTGCGTGGCATTGTCCCCAGTCTTATTAGCGGTATGCTTAATAGTGTAATGCTAATTGTTTTTGGATCTCTTTTAGGCAACTAATGGCCTGGCTGAGTTTAAGTTTCACATGTGGTCGTAATAGCCGCTACACTAAATAGCCAGTGCCCAGTACATTTTGTATAATGCTTGTGCAACCCTGAAAAAATCTTAAATTTTCTGAAAATTGGAACTGTCTGAAACTATTTCAGGATTCTCCAATTTCTGGCTCATCAACCAGTTTAAACTTCAGCTCGAAGTTTAAACCTTCAGCTCACAAAAAATACATGCTGAATTTAGATGACCACAATTTTTATTTAAGTTGTGAAATTTTTGCTCATGCAGATACTCTTCAGTTTTAATATACTGATTTTTAGATCAGTGTTCTGTGGGTGTATATACTGCTCTGTTAATAAATTCTTAGGAGGTGATTACACCACAAAAGTGTTTGACCTTGAGAGTACTAAGCAGCCTTTTTGACAAGTTCAAGGTCACCAAGTTTAGTGAACCTCCTGAGTTGAATTGCTGCACAATGAAGTGCTGTCATCCTTTTGTTCTTACCTCCCTTGTTCCTGCATTTGTGTGGTTGCATGGTGAACCAGATTAGGGAACTCAACTAAATTAAAGAGAAGCTTTTTCTTTTTTTAAGAAAAAAAAAAAAAGGAAGTCAGCGAGGTTAGCTTTGATTCACCACACTGCATTGGGAACAACTGCATTTGTTGTCACAAGGTGGTAGAGGATGAGATTTTCTTTTGGTACAGTGTTGGTCTGCTCTAACTTAGGCTGTGATTTATCAAGCACTAAGGGAGTTGGTACAAACCTGAAGAAATTTGATTGCATGTTCTTTACTGAAATTACTGGTCCAAGGACCTTGTAATTAATTTAATCTTTGGCTACTGCATGCAACATCAGTGACAGTAGTTTTTCAGTGATGTGGTCAATAAAGTCTTGTACACAGTCAGTACCGTGAGGTTTGGTGGGAGAATGCGAAGTTGTGGAATTTCATAATGCTCTTTGTATCATGCTTATCCAGATTCTCAAATCAGTCACTTAAAAGGTTTTGGAATTCTTCTGAGAAAGTGTAGTCTGTGCCCTTGCCTGAAGACCAAGGGCTTGGAATCGGTCACCAGAAATGTTTTTATTTGCTTGTCTTTGTGGGGAACTGAAAATGCAGATTATCTGTTACTAAGTTGTCCGTAGGTTAAGTAACAAAACAAACTTCATCTTCAGACTTTGATGAGTGACTTTCTAAATTAACTGAAGTGGTAAAAGGCATGAAGAAAAGGTGCAGAGACAGCGATGCCAGACTTGGGGACTGTGTCAAAAAGGGGTACTCTATAGGTGAATTGTACTATATAGAGCTTTTTAATTTCATGCAATGTGTCAGGTAAGGTACTGGTAACAGTTGTCTTTTATTCCGTTAATGCTCATTGAGGCAGGATAGCTTAAGAAGTAAAATGCAGTATCTAGGTGCTGTATCAGGAAGGTACTGTGTTCAGGGATGCAGGATATTCTTGCCCATCACATGTGAATTCTGGCAGTTCGGTCAGTTCCCAAATGCTCCTATTAACACAAAGAATCAATTCTGATTAGGTAAACTGAAGCCCAGCTATGCATAAAGCCGCTTTCTGCATTCATTTATCTGATGTATGTGAGTATTTTTGAGTGTAGGTCAGGCATGTTGTTTTGTCTTTTATATATGCAGTCTAATATTTTGGGGCTCGGTGTGCAGCAGTTCCTAGTGCTGAAGTTGGCATTGTGTTTGTGCCTCTTTGGCAGTCGCTTGCCTGGGTAACATAGTGTGAAAATGTCTTCAAATATTAGTAGTCAAAGTTTGTCAAACTTTGTGTTTGTGAAAATTGGAAATATATGCAGGGTTAAAAAAAACCCTGTGATTGAACTATTTTTTAACCTTTGTTCCTCATGAAATCTTAAAGTAATGAGTTATTGTCCAGAATCTGATTTTGGGTTACATGGATCTGATCAGTGGCCAAAGCTGATACAAGCCTTGAAGTGCTAAGCTTTAGTTTAAAGATGATTTTGCAGCAGGTGGTTGACCTAAATGATATTTTTGTTCCATGTAGAAATAACTTTTGTGTGCAGTGTATGTTTTTTGACTCTCTGTAGCAAAAAACTTTTAATAATAATAAAGAAATACATTTTAGCATTCAATGATTACGAAATAAGTTTACCCTTTTTTGGCCAGGAGTACTTGCACTAACGGAGATGCATGCTATTCTGTGTTTGATGTTTTTGGCAAGGACCTTATAGTTGCATACAGTGTTTTTTTTTTTTGAAGAGGGATTGATAGTGTTCAACATCCAAGAAGATTATAAGCTAAAATCTTTTGTTTGCGAGAACTGTCCAAAAGAAAAATGCAAAAACCCAGGATCTAGGTAAAAGATAGCATAAAATCAAATAACTCAGCTTAATAAGTTATCGTTCTTCAGATGAATTGTGGTCATTGCTTGTGGTATGTAATCCTAGGTGATATCAGTTGTGAAGCAGAAGTTGTCGTCTTATGGCTTGTGAATGTCAGGCCACGTGATTACTGTAACAACAGGTCAACATGCTCATAGGAATGCCATGCATTGTGGGGCGTGACATTGTATTTGTGGTGAGTGTTTGCTGCACCATCATTTGGCTGCTGTACCATCGTTTGCCGCAGCATACTTTTAAGCCGTATTTTGGGCTGACTTGCATCACCGTTTTCTGTGGCCCTGGTGTTTACCGCTCTGGCACAGAACCACGGGCAGAAATTAGATGGTCACAGAGGTTTCTGTCTTGGTCGTCTTCAGAGGTCCCTACTCCTGATGCTTAGGGCAGCTCAGCAGCCTGTGAGGTAACTGTAAACTATAACTTAATCTCATAAGGAAAGCTGGCATTGACTTTTAGGTTTCCTCAGCATACTAAGCTGTAGTTTCTGTCTATTCAGCAGCTGTTTCACAATCAGCTTATCAGTTGGTGAAACAAGAGCAAGAATTTTCAGGAGGGTAGGCAGATACAACTGTGGGTGCCGAAATGTACACCCAGCTAATTTTAATTTGCCGAACTTCCAACATATCACTGCATGAACGTTTTCTCTGATAGCAAGCTATCTCCAGTTCCTATCTCGGTGCTTGTTGTGTTGGTGCTTTCTCAGTGCAACTGTTGCAACTATTTGAGGGGCTGTACTATAAACCAAATCATTGCAATGATTTGAGTTAAAAACAAAACTGCCCAGCTAAGAGGGCTGGTTTGCAGTGGAGCCTTATAAATAGTTACAGTAACACAAGTTTAGGGAAGGAGAGGAGCTTTGGGCAGGAAAGAACTGCAGCATGCTAGCTACTCCTGACTTCACTTCCTGTGCTGGATACTTGGGTTTGACTTGCTTAATTTTAGATGTTTAATTAAGGTAGTCATCTAGGCTCCTTTGTATTCAAGGACAAGAAATAAGTACCTCTGTGTGGTAATTCATCCTGTGCATTTATTTCTGCATTCATTGGTTACAAAGGAAGCCTTGCTATTTGGCACCTAACTTTTAAGCATCTGAAATTGTGTTGGGACACAACGAGAGGCAGTTTACTTAAGGCCAGGGTTACTTTGCACTTACTGCATAGTTATAAGGTTCTTCATGTAAGAATTCATTACAGAGAGCTAATTTATAAGTTAGTAAGTTAATAACGCGGTTTACCTTGTAGCATCTTTTTCAGATAAGCAGACCCTTAGATTAATGTCTGAATTGGCACCTCATTACCATATGAAAGAAGACATGGCTTATATGAAGAGTCTTGTTGAGGCAGAGAAATGTTTAAAATATAAAGAACGTAATTTTGTCCAGTAGATAAATGTAATGTTTTCTGAGTTAGACTCGATGTGTTGCTCCATTCTACAGGCTGAGAATTCATAGAAATTTATGTTTCTGCAACCATTTGTTAATCTCCCCATGATATTTATGGTGGGAAGTGTAAGTCTTATCTTTTTCTTTTAGGTTGACAATTGCATTTTTCGCGCTCTCTGGTCTGGATATGTTGGATTCCTTAGATGTGGTGAACAAAGATGATATAATAGAATGGATTTATTCCCTGCAGGTCCTTCCCACAGAAGACAGTGAGTGAGTTTTTAGTTTTTTTTATTGATATTAACATCTTTACTTCTGCTTTTCACCTGGGGAATAGTGTATGGCTCTTGGTTTTGTTTGTTTGATTTTTGCAAAATAAAAATTTGACCATCCTGAGATGCTGTGGTGGTAATTTCAGATAGCAATGTCTAGTAATTCCTAGAAATAGAGCACTCTAAAGAAATAGCAATTAGTTTTGCTTTTTTATGTATTCAAGTTGAAGCTGTGAAATGACTTTGAGGATAAGACAATACAACATACTGCTGAAGTTCCACCTTCGAAAACTTTCTCAGAGAAATTTTTTGCCTGTTTCTAAAAAGAAATGCATATGCCACATAGGCATTATGAGTCTGTTAATGATTATATTGACTACTACCAGTTACAGCCATGCCAGGAGCTGTGAGCACAGGTGTGGCTATATGGAACAGCTTTTGAGAAAAGGAGGGATAAGATGAAGAAGCAAAAGGGATAAGCACAGTTCCCACTTAATAATGAAAAATGTATTCTTTGGATCTGTGTTGGTTAAATTTGCCTAATGTTCTTAGAAGGGAGTAATACTGTTGCTCTGTCCCAGCTGTCTTGGGATTGGGATGTGTATTATAGATCCAGATTAGGGAGGGAGCTCAAAAGAAGTGGCCCTCTCCAGGCTGCTTAACAGAAGCCAAGGGAAGCGCCATTTCTGTGGGCTAGTTGGTACTGGCATTTTTCTGTGGCGGCTCAGGTGAGCAGCTAATAGTAGCAGCAGCAGGAGTGGAAGGGAGGGGGATGCCGGTAAGGCAGCTCTATGACATGAGGTACTGGCACGTTAAGTGCTGGTGTGGGATAGCTGCAGGCTGGTCTTTAGAGAAGAGGTAATTGTAGGTGCCTGTCTATAAAATCAGGAAAGTGTGAAGTGCTTTTAATGTTGGATGGTTGTAGAAATAAAATCATGTATTGCCTTATAATGTCTAATCATATACCACAAATTAGGTCTCTTCCCTTATTAGGAAATAAAAGCATTTTTATGAAGTGAATGTGTAGAAGTCAAGATTGCTGATGCTTGATTTTTATAGTAATAAAAAGAACCCATTTCTTACTCTGGCAACTTACAGACTGTCAGATCTACACAAGGCATTAGCTCTAATAGATCTTGTTTTGCTTGTGCTGTATTTCAGGACTGATTGCAGAAAATTAATGGGTTTAGATCATATAGTTGCTCCTGCAGCTCTTTTACTTATGAGAAGTTCCTCTCCCTTAACATTAAGAAAACTTTCTATGTACACATTCTTTGTTTTTAGGAGTTGCGTGCTTTTTGATCTCTGTCCCTGTGTTCAGGAGTGTATTCTGATAGAACAGTCAACTTCATGAGAAGAGGGATTAGAACAGGCATTTTTCTTTGTTTGTCTTTTGATAAAACGCTGTAAGATTTTTGTTGTCCCGTTCCCCCCCCCCCCCCCCCCAGCCAACATATGGGATAGTCTCATTGTTAAGGCCCTTCTAGGGAGGACAACATCAGTCTCAGCTTGCAGATGTGGAGGCTAAAGATCTGGGGCGCAGCGAGGACGAGCTCTTCCTCCCCCCCGCCCCGATCTCATCCCATCGTACAGTTCCAGGAGAATAGTCTGGGGTGGGGGGTGCCTCACTGTGGCAGTGCGTTCTGTGCTTATAAATAATAGATCTCTCTTTTCACCAGCAGACCAACCATCCTTCCAGTCCTGTATTTTGATATCATCTCATAAGAACTCCTCTTTTTTTTTTTTTTTTTTTTTGTTAAGCTCTATTCCTTTTGGTAATAACGCCACTCTTCAGCTTGACCCTTGACCTCTAAAATTTTAGGATTTTTTTTCCATTTTTACTTCATCTGGTGGACAATAGATGATTAAAATGTAAATGATACTAACAGCAACAAATTGGATGCTGGATGACTAAATATTCAGAAGGGAGTGCACAACCTTTTGTAATGTCTGGTTTCAATAAAATGTCCTGACTGTTTTGTAATCTTAGTATGTGTGATGTTTGTTGACAGCCTGCCACCAGTAGAGCTCTGACTCTATCTTTTGGCATGTCCGAAGAAGTAGCTAAACTGTGGTAGACAGCAGCGCTGAGGCTTTTGGTTTCAAGATGATTGTACATTCCTAGTTAAAGGGAATATTTGGTAGCTTGATGCATCAGAATCTTTCTTAGGGAAAAAAACCTGATTTTACTTCGCTTTAAAGTAATAATCTGTTGCAGTTTCTTTGACATGCATGCTGATATCTTTCTCTTTCTGGGGAAAATTGATCTTTAAGTATTTAAATTATGACACTGTGGTGTAGTTTCTGGATTGCTGGTCCAATAATCTTGCTTTAAGTAACAACATTGCACTTAATACAAATCTTCATCGCTTTTGGCTCTAGTGTTAAAAACCAATGGACTTACATTTTAGATTGGAGTATATTTTTAGAGCATCTTGGATTGTTTGGGGGTGTTTTTTTTTTTTGAGTCACTGGCTGAATTCCTAAAAGGAGAGAAAAAAGAATTCCTGGAATTCTAATGGGGGGAGTAGCAGAGGAAAAATTCCTCTGTTGTTCATGTTTCTCTCTCCAAAGCTTCTCTATCAGTAGTACTTCATTTGATTTTACTAAGGGCACTTTTTTCAGGTGACAAGTCCAAATTATTTGGAGAACTACTGCTACCTTATAGTGGGCTTTCGATGGATAGGAGAGAGAACAATGGATACTCTACAAACTTAATTTCTGTTTACTTTTGCCAATAACTATTATAGCAGGGTATTGTAGAACATGGAAGAAAATTCAGAATTTGATGTTTAGAATAACTTGTTAGTTACACTCTCAAAATATACTGTGGTAGTAGCAAGTAGTAAGTTTATATGTACCAGTATGGGATGTGCTAAGGTAGCCTGCAATTGAAAGGTTTGTAGCCTTTGACATTTTTATGTGAAACTAAAGTTCATGAAAACAAAATGGTGAGATCATGATCTAGCTGAGTAAGAAAGCAAAAATATAGTTTGTGATCCTAAATGAAACACACAAAAGGAAGCTAAAAATTGAGGTCCATCAGGATAGACTGAATTCTTCTGTGGTTTTTATTTTAACCACGAAACATGAGATTCAAAAGAAGTAATATCCTTTAGAATTATCCTATAAGTGATGTCAGCTCAAGTGTTTTAGAGCCTGACTCGATACTGGTTGTATGTAGAGGGAGAAAATAGCCCTGTCACACATGTCAGCTGATGCTCACCATCAAACCTAAGTCTTCACTGGATGCTTGGTCTCGTTGGTGTCTTCTGCTTATTTGAAAGGACTCTCTTCTATGACTCTTACAGAACAGTTAGCTTCCGTAGCTTTTGACCCCTGCTGCTTTTCCTTTCTGTTCGGTAAATGCTCTGCTTAGTTGCATGGCTAATAGCATGCAATTTGATTATTTTGTTTGTGTGTTCCTTGTAGTAAGACCTCACTGTGTTTCCTTTTAGAAGGACATTGAAATCTTGAAAAGGGCTCTTTTTTCTTTCATTTGGGGTGGGAAGCGGCTGTGCTCTTTTACAAGTCTTATCAGAAAAGACAGCTTTGAACTAAGGATACATTTTTTTTTTCAAATATGAAATTAGAAAAGAACTGATGAAAGGTCCTGTCTCAACTCACTGTTTGTTCTTCTCGTTCTTATCATGTCATTACTGTACTGTTTGCCCTGTCGTAAAGCAGCTCCTAGACAGAATTTCAAATTTACTTTAACTATCTTAAAGTGCAGCTCTTAGCAATGCGAGAGAGATGTATCCCAGTTGTTCCTTGCAAGTCACATTTAAAACCAGTTCAGCACTTTTGAAAGATTACTTCAGTCCAGAGATCTGAATTCATAATCTAGTTATAGACAGAGAGAGGAGGCTGGTTCTTTGGTCATATTCATCTGCTGTCCTCCCCTGTAGCAGCACTGCCACTTTTGTGACCCTGCTGTGAGCTGGTTTAGCTTGTTTAACTGGCAGAAAAGCATGTATTTATTTATCTATCAGAAAGGTTAGCTTTCTGTTGCCTTGGTGAGCTGACTTGGCTGGGAGTACAAGTGCCAGAGCCCAGTGAGGGAGAGGGAGCCGGATCCCATACTTTAAACAGCTGGATGTTTCACTGGCTCTGCTGTACTGAGAAACTGTACCCCAAGTAAAGCAGAGACATCTTTCGTTTTCTGATCTGAACCCCCAGGGTCTGTGCATAGCCGCCTGAAAACCACTGTTCTGCACCAGGGACCTACAACTTTGTTCTGTCAGAGTTTGAATTTAGGTTGGTAATGGTGCTTTAGTGCGCGTTCTTTGTGCTTTGGTTTATAAGAATAATTATTTTTTAGCCTTATTTCAGCAAGAATTGCTCATGTTTATCTGTGCATGCTACCTATGTCAGCCTATGGTTAAAATACATGAAAAAGTCATAGCTTTACCTTTTAATGGGGTATATAAAATTGCTCCTGCGCTTAGCAAAATAAGAAAAGCCTAGAAGCCAGAGGAATGCATAGGTACCCTGAAGGGGAGGAAGCAGAGGTTAAAAGTTACCGCTCTTCCCGTCAAAGGCTAATCATAAAAGTCACATAACAAAAATATCCTTTCTGTAACAAAACGATCCTCAGATAAACCTCCTGTGGTCCTCAGTTAGAGCTCTGTTATAAAGCCTAAGGACTGTCTGGCCTACACATACGTAGTACGGCTTTCTTCAAGGTAAAGTCTCAGCTTTTGGTGTAAATGTGGAGTCTCTTGCGTTGGGAAGCAGGTCGAATTTATTTAGTTCCGTTGTCAGATATGACAGGTTTTTCCACATGTTCTTTGTTCTGCTTTTAACAGTCTCACAGTGATTGATAAAACTCTTATTTCTTACTGCAATTTTTTAAGCTCGTTCAGAAAGCGGTGTTAAGCGTACTTAACTGAGAGTGAACACTAGGTGGTACCATTTCATAACTGCATTTATACTCGATGCGTCAACTGACTATGCAGGTGCTGAAGTCGTCACTTCAGCAATTTTTTACACGGGACATTAATTCTGATTAATATACTTTTAATTAGGGTATGTTTCTGGGATAAATTTGCTTAATTTTTAATGATATATCAGATCCTTACTGGCTGTTTGCAACTCAGCAAAGTAGGCAAGAGTTTGATTAGCATTGCTAAGCTATTACAAGAGATAAGAAGCCCAAGGAGCCTGCAATAAAATAGTAAAACTAACTTCAGAGCAAGTGAGATGATATGCATAAACTGAAAGACAGGACTTTTTGATTAAATAAGTATTGCCCCTTTAGAGTTGGACTTGCACTTACAGGAAACTTTAAAAAAAAAAAAAAAGAGAAAAAAAAAAAAGAAAAGAAAGGAGACATGGCGTCAGTGTGCCAGTGTCATATGGCTAGAAAAGAGCTGTTTTCACTTCCCGCTTAGCGCTTCCTTTATCAGTTCCACATTCTGTTTTTAAAGTCAAGAATCGCAACTATCAAGTTAGCGATTCACTTGTAATCCTGAAACTCTAGGAAACATCTCTTACATCTCTTAACATCTCTTAATGCCCAAGCATTAACAACAACGTTCTTTTATGTGGAGGACAAGAAATTTTGCTTCTCTTTGGAGATTATACACTGGTAGCTATGTACTGGTAGACTTATGTCTGTTTTCTGGGTGAAGGATGTCCACGTTTGTGCCCTTTTGAAGTGTATCTTGTGGCTTACGTAAGCATGTCTGGCACTGATTAATTTTTTCTGAAAACGGTGCTTTCTTTACAATGCCAGTTAGGAAAATTGGTATTTAAGAAACAGGAATTCTAATTCTCCTTTTTCTTCACTGGTTCATTAATGTTATACCGTATTTCGATTTATGAAGCTTTTTTTCGCAGGGTCCTTCAGGATCCACTTAAGCCTAATCTTTATTGTGCTTTCCAGAATCTGTAGCGACACGAAAAGTAGGATCTTTGATTCCAGGAACGAGCAGGCAAGCTTTCTTTGCTGAGATGATGTAGGTTACAACCAAATATAACAGTTATATATATTTTTTCAATCTATAAATCCAGATACTCTTTCTATTTCCTCTTTGTTGCTAGAGGATACCAACTTCTATACCAGTATATGCTGAACTGACCTGCATTACACCTGTCGGTTCCTTAAAAAATTTTTTAGGATAAAAGGTGGAGAAGTGGGGATTGCAGGTGTGTGTGTTTTTTGTTTTTATTTTTATTTTATAATGTTAAATGATAGTTCGCTCCATGGAGATTAGATCCAAAGACTTGTCTGTTAGAAAAACTGGAACACTTTACCAGCATTGAAGTATTTAGACTGATGCAAGGATCTAAATTAGATGTTGCATATATGCAGAATGTATGTTAAACTAGAAGTTACTGTGTTGGTTAATTACACCAGGACTGATGCACCACATTGTATAGTGATATTTTTTAGGGCTGTCAGTATTATAACTGTTGTTGTTCAGTTAACCTGGTGCAGGTTTTCCTAATCTCCGTGAGGCTTTTTAGATTCAAGGCTGAAGATGACACCCCCCCCCCCCAAAAAAAAAAAAAAAAAAAAAAAAAAGCAAGGGAGGGAGTGGAGGAGGAGGAGAATGAGTGACTTAGAGCCCTTTTACCTTGGGAGCCTGGGGAGCAGTTGAGCCTGTGCAGTGCGGTGCAGATCCCTGGAAACTTATACTGACAGACTGAACGTGGTACACGTTTCTCTAATACATGCTCAGATACTGTGACACATTGCAAAAATCACATCTGAATCACTGGAAGAAATGTCTGATTGATAACATGTTCTTGTGCCTGTGTGTTAAGTGAGAGAGGGGAATGGCTCCCTTAAAATTGTCATGTTATTTTAACTATTTAGTTCTGATAGTATCACATTAAATCAGTACTGACTTAAAACTGCGGATAGTTTGTTTGTCCTTGTACATGTTGCAAAGTATCTTAAAACAATTCTGCCTAGGAACAGATGGTATTACTAGGCAGAAATCTAGAGAGGGAGTAAATCTGTTAACTCTGGGCACATTTCCAGGGGAATAGTCAATCAATCTTTCTTTCTTTTTTTTTTTCTTTCTTTCTTTCTTTAGAGCAGAGAAGAAAGTTCTATGCTGGTATGAACAACATATTTCCATCAAGTAAAATAATCTGTTGCTTTGTCATTACACCAGGCTCCAGTTTGCTTGTTTTTTCCTCTTCAGAATAATGACAATCTGGGTTAGGGAGCATACTGAAACAACGTATGTGCAAACTCTGGCTGTACTGTGAGTGGTGTTCAACTAACAGGCCTTGATCTTGGCTAGGGAATTGCAGTTTATAATGAATGTTTTGGCAAAGCCAATTAGCTAACTTTTTATTTTTCTTCCTTCTCCAGGATCAAACTTGAATCGCTGTGGATTCAGAGGCTCTTCGTATTTAGGGATGCCGTTCAACCCATCCAAGGTTAGTTAAGTGTGGTGAAAAAAATTTCAGTTAGGCAGTAATTTCTGTCTTTTGTATAATATTAACTGCAGAACTGAGGAAAATGTGGGAGGTAGGGGTTTTTTTCTGTTGATATACTGAAACATTTGAAGAGCTTTCGTAATATGGGTGATGCTCTTAAAATGGTGCTGCTTGTGTTTACAGAGGGCAGTGAAGAGAACGACATACAAATTGTGGCTTGTCTCAGTGCACCCTCCCCTGCTCTGATCTGTAACTGGGGAGGGAAACTTCTCTAGCTCAAGAATTGCCTGTGGACCTGGAAGAGAAGGGCGTAATTGCTCTGCATCAGATGGTGGAGGGCATGCTGTTCTTCAGTATTCTTCTTCATGTTATGAAACGTGGGATGTTTGATTTTTGTCTGGGATCCGCTGACACATAGGCAGGGCTCTGCTTATCCCACTTTGTGGTGTAAAGCATTGAGAGGATGCTTTTCAGTCATGGAGCTGAGGTTCAGGAGAATTAAATCTGTATAGGAAAAGAGGATGCCCTTAATACTGGGGAGAAATGAGGTGAGCAAAGGCTACTAGAAATACAGCAGGTCTGATATGGTTGGAAGATAGAAATAGGGGCCAGTGTGCATGCAGGATTGTGAAAAAGATACAGAAATTCTGTGCTGTGTTTGAGAGTGAAAGCGCTGATTGTCCCGCTACTAAAGAGTGGATGAAACATCTCTCCCCAAGTATGTGACTTCTAGAGGAGAGATAGCAAGAGGATTTTAGATATTAATTTATTAATATTGGGAGAGGAAACTGGAAGCGAGGATGGACATCTGATATGGCTATGACTGTAGTTGAGTGCAAAAAGCCTTGAACTAGCTTGTGTATGAGGAGAGTACAGCAGCCTGTTTTGACCTCATTTTTATTTACTTAGCCTTAGGTTTTTGAGTATCTTGTGGGAATGTTAATCTGCACTAGAGTAATAACCACTTGATGGCCCTTTTGGCATAGCAAGTCAACCAAGTATTCGTAGCAGTAATGTTCACAGGTTATGCTTTATAGCAGGGGGAAAATAATTTTGAAGAGGATTTTGTTCGTCTCTATAGCAGGTGCTACAGCAACATGTGACAGGCAAGGTAATCTGCCTCTTGGTTTGCTTTGGTATTTATCCCGTTTTACGTTACAGATGGTGTCTACAGTGAGCTCCAGTTGTAGCAGTAAGATGAATTCATCATCTCTTTTAATTGGAATTAACCTCAGTGGCAATCCTACCACCCACTGAGCTTGAAGGAAAGAAGGAAAATGTCTGCTAAAAACAGAACCTGAAACAATTTGGGTTCGCTACGGGTGGCTTATTGGGATACTTTATTAAAAATAAAGCTTAAATGCCAACTAGCAAACTATGATTTCAGTATAGTTGTAAAAAAAAAAAAAAAACTTAAACACTGATTTTACTTGGAAGAAAGCTTCCTTTTGATAACAATCACCTAAAGAAGTTGAGGGTTTAGTGCTATTACTGTGATATAACTGCATTATAAGATAAACAAACACACAATCTTACCAAAGCAAGGCAATAAAAATGTCAGCCATGTTTCCTCAAAGGTCTGGGTCAGTACTTTGCAATGTAGTACGTTAAATCAGTATACGCTTTTTGGAAACTTGACCAAGTCCTCCCCAGTGCATAAAGCTTGAAAAACGAGTTTTGCATATAGTTTTGAGATCTTGTAGAAGCCTTTGATGATGAAAGGTCCAGAAGAATTGCAGAGTGTCATTGTAGCTTGACAGCACTTCCCGGTGTTTTAATGTTCAAGTTTCAGTAGTACACGAAATGTGTTGCAACCCATCAGTGTCTCATAACCTGTTAGCCAATCTGTAGAAGCAATAACGGGGTAGACTCATATCATCTATGGAAATTAATTGCAAGGTTGTTATATCTACAAAACTATTTGCAGATTGATATGCTTTTTATACAAGCATCAGAATGCTTTTTATGATGTATACGTTAAAGAAATCGGATCTACTTGGAATTATTGATACACAAAGGTTTAAATATTTCCGGAGTTATGTCCTTAAAATGTTCTGAAATGACTCAAAGAAAGAAGAACTTGCCAATTTGCTGTGACGACTTTGGGTTATGTTTAAGGCCTTGTTGTTTTTCTTTATTCATCATTTAAAAGTAGTCAGTTAAATGTGTGTCTTTAAAAATAATAAAAAAAATGCCTGTAAGCTTTTTGGATTTGTGTTGGCAGTTACTTATTCCATGCCACTACAGTCATTTCATTTTTGGACCGTGAGAAAGTGCCATATTGGAGCTAGCCAAATCTCTTCTGTCACTAGGGATATTTGAAAATAATAGAAAAAAGGCAAAGGATATGTTAGACCCTCCCGACTCTCTTAAATGTGACCAGGATATCTCATTTGTTCTCTTGTTTTTATAACTGTTACCTTTTAATGTTTGATGATAGTGTCTATGCAGCTCTTTGGGGTGGTAGCAAAAACGTAGCAAAGACATATCACCTTGACCGCTCACCCCGCAGTCTTAACAGTCTTAATTGTAAACGACGGCTAAGAATGCCATTTTTATCAGTGCATTTAAACATGATTCGTTTCAAATTAGAGAAGTATTATTTCCTGAAATGACTGTAGATTCTGTGGTCTCTCAGGTTTAGTGTTACCGGAGCTTAAACGGTCTTTTGAAATTAGGGGTTGACAGTCTCCTTACAGTTCCAGACAGGCCTAGCTCTTTTTTTATCTATTTAAACTGTTACAAATCAGTTTTAGGGGCTAGACTGAAAGCCAGCACCTAGCACTTTTTTGGAAAGTAACATATGTTTTGACTTGGATAAAAAAATAAAAAATCTGTTTTGTGTTCCCAGTACAACCTTATATTCTCTCAAGGCTGAAATAACTCATGCTTGTAACACTGATGCCAGCTGAGAAAACAAATTTTTGAAAGTCTGACTCCGTGTAGCGGTGTGTTTAGTAGCACTTTTAGCGTTTTGAAAGATCTTGGCTGCTTAGAGTTAATTCTTTCAAAGAAGGCTCAGATCATAGAGACCATCATGCTATCTCTCATGAAACAGGACTGGTTTACACCACTGCTGAGAGCCAAGTTAATCTCGTTCCTAAAAACAGTAATTATCTCAAGAGATGAACCGGACCTGGCCGTATCCCCGTAGCTGGGTTTCTCAGGCTGTGCAGGCATCAGTGTTTTAGGTCAGATCAGGAGAGCACTTCTTACGTGCATCTCCTTAACGTGCCTGACCCGCAGAGTGCACCATGCAAACTGGGTCCCTTTGGAGGGAGCTAAAGCAGCGGGTGCACCCTGCACGCACCCACTCACCCACCCGGTACCGGGCCGTCAGGCCGGGCAGCAGCCTGCAGCCGTGCTGGTGCGCGCGCGGAGCGGGGCCTGGTGCCGCAGCACCTCCTGCTCCGCTCCTGAGCCCCTGCCCGTTGCGCTGCGTCGCTCGTTAACGTAGCCGTAACCCTCGCGGGTTACGTTCACTTCTTGTGAATGGGTAATCTAAGCGTTTAACCATCCGTCTGTAGTTTAGCGCCCTTCTCGCTGCCAGTTTTTGAGAAGTAACTGCTGCTGTCCTTAAAATAACTTCATTTTGTGCCCTTGGCCCATGAAGCGCCCGGAGAGGACAGTAGCAATGGCTTTTTTTATGCCTGGCCTGATAGTTTGGTTAGTTGGTGCTGCTGTGCCTTTGGTCTGCAGTGTCTGTGAAGCAGAAATAGTGCAATTTAACTAAAAGTAGGCTTTATTCGTAGTACAGAACTTGAGAAGAAACTTTTTTTGGACCAGTCCTGAAGGTGCCCATTAAAAATCAGTTGCCTTGACATGGTGTCTGTCTTTGATAAATTCTGAGCAGGCTTTTGCACAGTGTCTGGATGGTTTTGTCCTATATAGCAGAGGCAATTTAGCAGCAGTTGTTTCTAATAAGCAGAGGTAATGTTTAAACACCCTTGATATTCAGCATAAGTCAAGCAACTTAAAAGACAAAGAGTCTTGCAGCTCAAGTGTTTGTCTTTCATTTGATCTCCATTCAGGGGGGAAAAAAAGTGCCCATGTACTAGAAAGCATCATTTTCTGGGGAGAAAAAGATTGCATTTCAGTACCTAAGATTATTTTTACCTTAAACACTGGCCTCTGTAGTATCAAAGGTACAAAAGTAGAGTTTGGCAGTTTGAATATCACACGTTTCTAGACATTCTTGAAGGAGGCTTTTTGTTTGGTTGGGTTTTGTTTCTGTTTGCTTTTTTGTTAGTTTTTTTCTTTGATTGGTTGTTTTTTTGCAAGAACTCCAAGGCCTGTGCCAGAGAGCGCAGTTGGAGCGTCCTCAGACGCTCCATCTTTGTCTATATAGGTTTGAAATTTAATGGTTCGTTTTAAAAAAAAAAAAAAAAAAAAAAGCAAAAAGTAGTCCTTCAAATGTACATAAGCATTTTTTCTGTATTTTGATAAAATGAGCAGAGTGTTGCTAGCTAATTTTGAAAAACATTTTAAATATTAAAAAGCATTATCTAGCGCAATACCAGAGTGCACATATATGCAGTGGAGCCGTTGGTTAGGGTTACTTTATCACAAGAGGCTTCCTCCCATCCACACAAATTTTAGAAGTATTAGCAGTTATCTTACAAAAGCTTTGAAACTTGTTATGTTTTCCTATTGAAAAAGCCATTTTGAGTCTTACTTTTTGGCATCAAATTGTCACAAGGCCAGTTTCTGCAATTCTTGAGTTCTTGTTTAATTTTTACCTCTTTATATGCAAGAAATGTAAATTTTGTTTCATCTCGAATGTCCCGTTCTTCTGATTGATGTCCCCCCAAAGAAACCCTATTATTCAGGCTCAGATGTTTTTGTTGAATAAGTGTGTGAAATGTATATTGGTGTGTGTAGGTACATACAAAAAGTGTGATGAGGAGTATCGTGACAACCTTGAAATAGTTCCTTGGAGCCTAGAGAAGACTAAGAGATAAGTGCGTCCTAGCATCCTTAAAATTTAACAGTTATGGTTAAGGGACAGAATGTATTATTCTTCTGGAATAAATATATTAACTATATTTGTTTTATATAAAAAACATGCATGTATGGTGCACAAGATCTGTGAGGCCCTCAGCTCCCCAAAACTTCATCTTGGCCTTTGCGAGTACATCACGCAATCGTTTCTGTTTATGTGATCTTGATTCTGAATCCTCTGTGTTTAGTTTAATTGTTGTTTAAATGCTGGCCATATACGCCGGGGTTTGGGGCTCTAAAATGAATGCTCTCAAGACTTCAGATGCATACCATCGTATTGACCCTCTGTCACTTCCACAGGCTTTTTTAGTAATTACATATCAAAATATCTACCAGTATACCCATTTTCCATATAAAGAATTGAATTGCTTGTTACATGATAATACCTGGATAAAGGAAAGCTGTTAGTGGTAGAGATAGTTGTGTGAGCTTACTAGCAGCTATTCTCAGCTATGTAATGACCTGTTTGAGAATTACTGTTTAAGTATGCATCCTCGTCGTCCTTTCTGCGTTACTTGTACCAAAGTATTTGTGTGGTATTCAAAGATGGAGGCAGAAGATTGCAGAACGCATTTAGCTGTGAGCTTCGTGATAGTATGTACAGCCAACGCGCACTTCCGTTTGTATTATATGCACCGTAAAGGTGTAGTTTGTGCTCTTGGCTGAAACCACCCTCCTCGCAGAGTGTTATACACCCCTGGGGTTGCTGAAACCCTGTGTTTGGAAGAGCATTATGTTACCTCTACACGTTGAAATATTTGCATGGAAAAGATGAGATGTGTACATTGTCTAGACATTGTAGTGATTGATACTGTTGGGGGTTTTTTCAGGGGAGAGGGGATTGTTTTGTATTATGAGCATGCAGTATACGTGCTTATAATGCATTTCTATGCAAACTGTATTTATTGCAGCAAGTGAGAGTGTAATAGAAATACCTGTGTTCACTAAAAATAAAGATCCAGTTATTTGAATGTATTTGTAGGCTTCCAAAACTTAACAGGCAGTATGAATTAGTGTGTGTATATAGAAAGCACAATTTAAGAAAATCGCACGGAGCAGAAATTCTGAGCTACTTGTGTTGAAACTGCGGGGAAAATTGCCACTTAAAGGGGCCTTCTTTGAGAATTACAGATGCTTTAGAAAATTTCCTGAATATCCAAGCATGTTTGAAATAGTTATGAACATTTGCATAAAATTTCTATAGCGAACGGTCTTAAAAAGTCAAGTCTGCATATCCTTAGAGTGAATCTGATTTGCTTAGTAAAGATAATCTTCCTCGGGAAGTAATATTTTCAAAATTAAAGTTGAACTGTTTCACTCTAGCTGTTACTGTTCCATTATTCCTGGTGTCAATATTTATTTGGAGAGGGACTTAAAAATAGCTGTGTGAGCGTGTAAACAGAGCGGTGCTACGCAATTAACATTGATTTGCAGGCTCCGGCGTTTTCCATGCGTCTGTGTGAAAGGAGTGGCAGCATCTCCTGCACTTTCCCTGCTCCCCTGATGCAGGAGCTTTGAAGTAGGCTGTGAACGCAGGCGGTCCTCTCAGTGCAGTTTAACCTGGATCGTACAGATGTTGGGAAACTTAAGTTTCCTCCCGAGCTGCTGACTGACCTGCTGGGGCGTTTGGTAGGCAGCGGGTACTAAGTATCAAAGAACCTTTGCAGATGTTTTTCATCTGCTAGTGTGTATCTTGTATTTCATTTGACCAAATATGCAAGAAGTTTTAGCTGCTGAGCTGGGATATTGAGAATCCTTCTAGGGCCAGAATTTGCTCAAATGTGGGTTTTCAGAAGAGAGACTTGTTTGGTTTAAAAGTAGATCAATAAACTGAATATTTTTCTGTGACAGAGCAAGTTTGTATCACCCGACACGTATGGATTTTGGGAGCTGAATTGTATGTTTCAAATATGTTTGATGCATCACGAGGGTTAAGCTGCTTATAATAAACTTTATTAAGGGGAAGGTATTCCGAACAGAAGATGTTTGGTTCTCATAGATTAAAATGCCGAAAGCGGTATGACAGGCCAAGTCATTCCTTCTGGGATCAGAGCCTGCCATCCAGCCAAGTCAGAGAAACGTGTTTCCCAACGGCGGCAGCCGTGCGCCCAGCAGCCCCCCATCCCCGGCTGCCCCGGGGGCAGCGGGGCTGGGGCCCGCGGAGCAGGGAGACACAGCTCACGGCAGCGCCGACAGCTCCCGGGCCGGCGCGGGAGCAGACCGCAGCCCCTTGAGATCTGCACCCCACTTCTCAGCAGAGACCCCGGGACAGGGCAGGGCCATGGTGGGAACTGAGGGAGCGGGGTGGGTGCAGCGCTCAGCACTCCCCTGCTCCCCTTCTGTTGCGTAGCTGGAGCTTTTCCAGTACCATCGCAGCTGCTTTCACCTTGCTGTTGCCCCCTTTCCCCATCTGTGTTTGATTCCTTAGTGGGGGAACAATTTCTTGCTGCTTAGTGGGTGATAGGTACTTCTCTCCTAGCCGCTTATTTGAAATAAAGCGCTCTGGCGTGGGAAACGAGCATGATTTGGCCTGAAAAATACCATGGACGCATAACATAATCTCATTTAACTTGTTTTTATACTGTTTATTGCATGTGGGGTTTTTTTTTAATAAATTGCAAAGTAAAAATGGCAGTTGACATAATCTTAGTAAAATGTGTTTTAGAAACTCATTTGTCTCTGCTGCTCAGCACAGAAGTAGCTCTTCTATCCAAAAAAAAAAAAAAAAAAACCAACAACAACCTTTCAGTTGTTCCAAACTGATCCATGCGAAGCATCCAAATTTATCGTGTTACGTGTGGTTTGTGTTGTCGTACAGTGGTAATGTCCAGGATGTATTTATACCACAAGAAAAAAAAGCATTCGGCTCACATCAGTCACTTCCCCATGTCATGATTTGTATCATGCAACTAGTCAGCATTTAACTCTCATTTTAGCTTCCCAGTTGACTTTGTTTTTTACGTAAATAAAACCCTGATTATTCTTTTATAATAGAGATGAAAGCGGATGAGGGGTTAATTTGCTTTCCCTTCAACTGACTGAGAGATTACCTACAAGTAGAAAAAGCATGAGAGAGATTATTAGTAATTAGGTTCTCAAATCTTTGCAGAAGCAACCTCTAGAGGTTTGGCTATTTAACGGAAAGCTCGCCCGCTGCCAGGAAACTAAAGCCCAGTAGTGTGTCAGGATAAACTTAGATACAGTTGAGCACGTCTGATTTTTATTTTGTTGGGTTTTTTTGGGTTAACTCTTGCATAAGTATCAGTGTTGGCGCAGTCTTGTTCCAAAGCTTCCTACTGACCGGCTGGCTGATCGCAAGGGGGCCAGAGCTGTGCAGTAACTGAGTTTCATTGAGAGGTTTAGTGAGGTGCCTTCAGTTTAACCGAATTCCTGAAGGGAAAGGAACTTTGCTTAACTCTTAAAACTTAACCAAAAAAAAAAAAAAAGAATATCTGACTGTGATATAAGGTTGTATGATGTTCCAAAAATTTTTTTCTTCCTTTTTTTTTTTTTTTTAGGGTCCTGGTATATCTCATCCCTATGATAGTGGCCATATAGCAATGACTTACACAGGTCTGTCATGTCTGGTTATTCTTGGAGATGATTTAAGTCGAGTAAATAAAGATGCCTTATTGGAAGGACTGAGAGCTCTCCAGCTGGAGGATGGAAGGTAAATTATATTTTATATTTTCCAACCCTGCGGAAGGTTAATGGAAAACCAAAGCATGGAATGAAACATAGCGCACATGTTTTTGTGAAAGTAGTGGTGTAATACTTTCTAGTGGAAAATGTTGTGGAGATCAGTGATAGAACATGTGCCACTTCACAGGTACCAAACAGTGTCCAGATTCGTTTCCATATTGGGCAATGATTGTTTGCTCACAGCTGTAGATACATACTAATAGAAAGTTAATAGTTTGGCTTATGTCTTGGGGATAGGTTTTTTTTTGGATTGTGTCTTTCAAATAAGTGAGACTTTCTCTGTTCACGTTCTCTGGTCTTGCAAGGCCCTGGAGCGCTATTAAGATGACGTTTGCTCTGCTTTGTGGGAGGGTGAGCTTTATTTAGTTTGGAGACACTCAGAACATAAATATAGCAGGATGAATTAGCCTATATGCTACTTATAGTAGAAGGGCAATAATATTAAACTTCGTTGTGTGATTCATCCTTTTTGCATGCGTTTTTTAAAAAAATACTGCATTTCCCTCTTCATCTGCTTCTGTTGGGTTTTTTTGTAGGCTGGAGCTGGTAGTTAATGACACTTCTGATGGGTCACGTGATCTGCCTGTGTAGTGAGATTTTACTAAATATCATTTTTGAAAGAGTACTTTAAGAAATGCGTAATTACATAAACCTTATTTCTGAGGGAATTCTATTTCACTTCATAGTGAAATTTCTGTCTCCGTTTACTAGCTGTGAAAGCTTTTTTTTTGTTTTTTTAATCAAAAGGCTTTTTATCACCTAGAAGTCTTCCAATGAAAACCTTTTTTGTGCAATATACCTTTCAAAATGCAACGTTACATTAAAAAAAAATCTAGTGTGTTCTAAATGGAAATTGTGACTAGAACGTTGTACAGTTTCTGCTTAGATATAGCTTCAGAATGACCTTAACGGGCCAAGTTCTAACGTACGTATACAAATATACATATGAATATTTGTTGATTTGCCTTAGTTCACAAGCGTCTTCAAAGATACAGGGGTGTCTGTACTGCTGCTAGATGCATTGCTGTTGCGTGCTGAGCCGTTTTTATTGTCACAGTATATCCAAGAGGAAGGAGTGGGGATGAGTTGTGCCAAACCCACTAGCGTCTTGAAGTGATTGCTTGCCATGATGCCTGTTTGCAATGATAAACTACATGCAGTTAACCTGTTCTGCATGTTTGTATCGTATATGGTTTTAATGTACAGACTGATTAAAGTACAGGGTTAAGTGTAAGATGCTGAAGAGTGCCAGCTAGCTGCCAGAGGGAAAGGAAGATGCTTTGCACCTCTCTGAGGTAGAACTGTTACTTGAGTGGGAGTCAACTCCTAGTATTACAGGCATTTTCATACCTATGGACAGAGCTTTTACTGCATCCAAGGGGAAGAATGCAAGAGGCCAGAACCTGACCTAACATCTTGTCTGGATGGGAATAGCCAGTGAGCTGAATAAGGGAAAGAGAAACTTTCCTCGCGTAACCGCAGTAGAAGTATACTATGCTTAGTTTTTATTCCTTCACCTATGTCTTCTATTAACTAAAAAAAATGTAATTATATTGTCTCTTTAAAAGTTATGAATGAATGTGTATGTGTGCATTCTTGCTTTACCTTGGCTTACTGTGGTCTGAAGTGTCTGAATACCATACACGGCAATTGTCACCTAAGGACGGAGTACAGTTGTAAACCACACCACTGGCACATCTTGAGAACTGTCCTGGTTCTCCTGAACGTCCTTTGCCATATCCAAAGAATAATGGAGTGGGTTTCCACTTGAGCTGGACCAGAGCTGGACCTGGCAGCCATAGGGGGTTAGCAGAGATGAAATGATCTCCCAGTAAATATCGGAGGCTCTTTGTAGGCAAGAAGATGTGGAGTGTGTACTTGGATGCCACAGTCAAAGGGGGAATGTCACAGTGGCTCTTGAAAGATGGCCTTTCAAGTCAGAAGTCCTTTGAGTTTATGTGTATATGTATATTTTTTTTTTTGGAGTAGGGATCTGACAGGAGGCCTCCTCAAAATATTCTGTTGTGCTAGCTTCTTGCCAATACTTGATTTTTAAAAAATATTCTGACTAGCTGTTTGAACCAAATGGAGGCTTGCCAGGAAGCAAATCAAAGTATCACTCTTCTTTCTAAGGTCTCTTAAAGAAGATGGGATTGTATCCAACCTCTATATAACAGTTTTAAAATGTCCTCAGAGTTTGGAAGGAATTTAACTCTTAGAAACCAAAAACTGGATTGCAAGTAATTTTCCCTTTTTAAATTAGAAATAGTAATAATAACAGTTACCTTGATACATATATGGGCATCTGATCCTGAAGTTAGTCAGAAGAGCAGTGTGAGTTACGAAGATTTCTAGAGCAGCAAAGAATTCTGCCAAGAGTAATAGATGGATATGGTAATTCATACATCAACGTGTAAGATAAGTGAAAGAACATATGCATCAGTATCTTTGGAAAAATAAAAGTCCAGGGTCGTGACATTGCCAGAAATAAGATTACCCAAACCACTAGGTGTTAATAGTTCTGTTGATTTTCTTTTCAGAACATATGATTCTAACCAAGCCAAGCAAAATTTTTTTCAGGTTTGGGTTACATTTGTAGTGTCGTTTCTCTGAATACTGTAACTAGAATAATTTTGAAAAGAAAAATAACGCAATTCCTAAAATGTTTCTCGTATTTTCTAATGTAAGAGGCCATACGATGTATAATGAGGAATACTTGTCTTTCAGTTTCTGTGCTGTGCTGGAAGGAAGTGAGAATGATATGAGATTCGTGTACTGTGCTTCCTGCATCTGCTACATGCTCGATAACTGGTCAGGCATGGATATGAAAAAAGCAATAGACTACATTAGAAGAAGTATGGTGAGTTATTCTCAGAGAGTTATTTCTTAACACATTGGAAAGGTAATTGTTCTTTTTCCTCACTATGACTATAAATCCATCCAAAGTGAAATTTTAGTTGTAGTATTTTGTTTGTTTCCTATTCCTGTTTTAGTGGGTTGAATATGAAAAGGTATGTTCCTTTTTCCATTTATATTTTCACACTGCAGTGTGTGTACTAGCAATGTAATTGTAGCATTTGTTGTGTGTATCTTCACTGAAACTTAAATTAAATCTGATCTTTTTTCTTTAAAACTCAATTTAAAATTGAAAGCAATATTATAAACAGAGGCCTGAAGTTCTTATAAATTAAAAAATGCATAGATAAAACATTGCATTAACAAATCCTCAAACTTCAATTAGCTGCAGTGCTGCTTTTTAAATGATATACAGAATCAAAGGAAAAATTAATTACTGAGATCAGTTCAAGCTTAATAAGTGTTCCAGTCATGCACATCATTAATCAGTTATTAGATATTTCCAATAAAGCAAAATGTTAGTATATGCAACTTTTTTTTATGTGCATGCTGTCTTCATTTTTTGATGGAGCAAAAGGATTTTCGGTTATTTTTCCGTTTCAATTTGGGTAGTAGGCATAAAGAGAGCACACACCTTAACCTGAACCAGTTTATTCTTAGGATGAGAGGTTGCAGATTCAGAGAAGATGAAGAACTGGTGTTAGACTGCAAATAATATCAGATGTGATTTATAAAACTTAAAGGACACAAGGTGAAACTTAAAGATATTTGGCAATGAAAAAAATATGCAAGTGCTGAAATTCATTAATACGGTGTGTACAGTGAGTTCATCCAAGTTACTTTGTGAGTTGGTTTAAATATGAAAATGATGCAGTACTTCTTGATCTGTACATCCAGCACACTTTTGGTATTTTAGTTAATAAATAAATGTACTTTTAAAATGCTACTTTTGTTAATTAAATGAATTTTATTTTCAAAGATTAGTACAAATGATTTACTAATCATTTGGAAACTAGAATTCCACAGTGTGAGTAGATGTACATAGTTAACTCTTCTGGTCCACAAAATAAAAAAAAAAAAAGCCAAGTTTGAGACACACCACTTCTTTTGTAAGTCTGTAAGTTGTTATAGTTATTACCAATAGTAGAATGGTAAATTTTAAGTGAGAAACAAATCTTAAAAAAAAAAAAAAAAAAAAAAAGAGTTAATCTCGTGCTTCAGTTATGATTTAGATCAGCAAGTAAAAAAATGATTTAAGTTAATCAGGCCTTGTCTGAATTGGTTTTTATTCTTTCTTTATTTTTTAGGGGGGTAGAGTTAGATCTTTAAGCATTTGTTAATGTATATGGCAAGGATCTTTCTGGTAGACCACCGAAAGACTTGTTAGGGATATATTTTTCTTCAAATATCCTTTTTCATAAGGTTTACAGTCACTCTGATTCATACGCTGTCCATTGATGACATTAGCCTGTGTATTGGAGTCAAGAGTATGAACAAAATTGTATGCACACTGTCACAGCTTGCTTTTAATGCCTGAGCTATCTTGTTTAACGTTAGTTCAAGTGTTTCTACTCTGCCCTTTGGTACGAGCGCTCTCAGTCTTAAGCTTCTGTAGGATGTGGTCTGTTTATATGTTGTGTAGTTCTAAACTATATTCAGTAGAATGCCCTACCCACGCAGAGTTAGCTAAACAGTATTTGCGTAGTCTAGGAATATAGCTAACATCGGTGAACTAAGTTAAAACGTGGCTCCGTCTTTCTCCTGTCTTGCAAGACACAACACAGTTGAGAAGATGATATGTGGTAACTGAACAAGTTCATATAATTTCCCTTAATATATGGCATTTACACTATAGACGTTAAAAGATGTGTCCCCCCAAGTGAAAAACAGATAAATGCTTGGATTTTAAGAGCAGTTTGACAGGATACCTCATCAAAAGCTTTGAAAACAAAACCAAACCTGAACTACTGGAAGGTAAGAAGGATTGTCCTTTTATGGATACAGCTATCCAGTTTACTGGAGAGGGCAGCTAGTGTAGTTTGCTAGTAATTTTGAGTTATTTATGACAGTATAGTCAGTTGTTAGACAAACATATTGACCGGGAGTCTGTTCACACTCAACCAGCTCCTTTAACCCCTTTTCCTTCAATTTTCCCATGCTTGTTCTTCCCCAATCCGCTTTGAATCCTCCCTTTCCTGCCTTTGGTCTTTTCCTTATCCATCTCATAGTAAGTTTTGCACATGCTCACATTCTGCTTAAAACATCCCGTAAGAAGTTTTATACCATCCAGAAATTCTCTTCCCCTGCATCCCCTAAGCAGTCCTGTACCCCGGTAGGCAATAACCGCCGTGAGCTAGCGTGGGTTTCCAGGGAGGGAGTTTCCGGCTGACTCCTCCTGGTGGGTTTCCTGCCAGGGATGATGCTTTAGCCCATCTCCTTCGATGGTCTGAAGGAGCAGCCGTGTCAGGGCGCTCCTTTTTCACTGATTAGGTCAGGAGGGTTCTTCCTCTGGCGTTGCTCCTCTGATCCTCGCTGGGCCTTTGTTTACCAAGATTAGCCCTTAATCAGCTAGCTTAACAGAGACACACTATTAAAGAAGAAGAACAGAGAGCAAAACCAAAGAGTAAAACCCTCGCTGTGGTATTCTGTACATCGCATCAATGGTGAATTTGCCTTTTGTACACCCTAGTGCAGTTCAGGTCCCAAAGGATACAATAAAACCAGGACGTGTGCAAAGAAAGTTGAGTTGGGTGGTCAGACGTACGAAAGGGTTTGTGTAAAAGGAGCGTTTAATATAACAGAACTCTTCATTCTGGAAGTGGAAATGAGAGTTCTCGAAAGTAGCAAGTGGCGCCGAAAAGATTAAGTGGGCAGGGAACGAGTGTTTCTTTCTAAGACAAAAACTAGAAAATATCATATTGAGGACACTTACAGAGCAGGCAAGTAGAGATTTTTTGGAAGTTTGGAGCTTTGAAATTGCACTGGAGATCTACTGTCTACTGCAAACCTGAACTGAATTTATAGTCTGCTTGCGGAGCCTTAGTACCTGCAATTTCCAATGGCTGTGTTCCTACTGGGAAAGCTGACCCCATTTAAAAAAATAATATTATTGTTTATAAATTATTATTTTTACTCTATCAAAAATAATAATAACAAGAACCAATTGAAGCCTGAACAGAAGAGACCTCATGGAAAGGCCCAGATTAATGCTTTAGTTAACTAATGAAGTCAAATTGTGGTCTAGGCGTGGTCTTAAGTCTGGAAAGCACTAGCTTATCATTAAGGCTAGGTCTGCTTCCGCCCAGCTGAGAGGGCAGCCCAAAGAATTTTGTTAGGCAACGTGCTGCAGGCAGCAGGCTCCTTAGGATGAGCTAATGTGTAACAAGAGTTACTATATTTCTGTCCAGGTTTACTGTAAATTAGGGGGTAGATCAACTATACGCTGCTCAGTAGGGCTCATGCTTTTTGAAAGTGTTGGCTTACCATGCATGCGCTGCAGAGCTGGTTTGCCCATGTGCAGTGGTTTTCTCTGGGTTTTCTGGATGTGCAGCTGCTTGGCAAGAGCAGTGCTTCCGTGTGCTACCTGTGTTGCAAGGCATCTGGCACTTTTGGGCAAACACATGGCGATCTTTGAATACCGCCTGGGCAAAATCACTGAGTCGAAGGTGTGTACAAGGAAATCTCAGGTGTACGGTAGCCCTATGTGAAAATTGTTTCACTGTGGCTGTGCTTCCTTCCTCTCATTTGTCTCTTTCCCCCACTACGACTGCCTTCAAATTGCGTTCCAATTCAGTTGTCTGTCGTATGAACCAAGTACTGCAATGTGTGTCCCGAACAAATGTAATGCACGTGTTGGCTCTGTTTAATGAAGCGGAGGATCCACAAATGTTAGCCTGAGTGCTTGTGTTAAGCTCAACTAAAATTTATTTTGAAATATAAAAGGTGTGTATTTTAGCTTGCTTTTGGCACTCTACAAAAATGTTATTTCATTTGTTTTTTCTTGTGTAATTACACAGTGAATATTGTTACAGATTTCCTTGCAAATGCTTATTCCTATTTTGCTGCAATGTTTTTGTTTTGATGCATCCATTAATTGTAAACGAAACAGATTGCTCAGTCGTAAGCTACTGTCACATAAAGGTGTGGTTTTGTTTTACTGTCTTATGTCATCATTTGCGGATAGATGAAACTCACTCTCACTCACTCCGTACAAGCCACAGTTCACAAACTTTTCTCAGCTATGCAAACCAATGTGCATGTGAAGTGCAGATAATTTGAATGGAGAGTAACAGGACTGGTTAGTCACAGTGATCTCTGTAATAGGCTTCTGGATTTTTAGCTTATTCTTTGTTACTTATTCTCTTTAGTGCTGCTGGATCAGAATTCTGACAGGTTTAATTTTGCTGAAACTGAAGTAGTGAAGATTCTGGTGTAGTTCGGCACATAAAGAACAGTGGAAGGTTGGAACATGAAATAGTTGCATGGAATTAACTGTATTAAAAAGAATTGCATCTTCATGCAGAACAAAATGAATGGCTTTCTCTTATCCAGTGACCAAAAAGTAACAAATAATTTAACAATACTGGTGGCAAAATAATTTTGGGTTAGTTTTTTTTGGTCAGTAGAATTGTCAGGTCCCAATCACACAATTTTTATCGGCATAAACCTTGGTCTAATTTGGTTTTGCATATTCAGAACTCAGATATGTTACTAATTAAAAAATAACAGACACTAAAATGCTGAAATTTAGAACGACCTCAGCAAACAGAGACTCCCAGTCCTTTTTTTGGCCAGCGTTTCTTGGTTTACCTCAGATTTGTTTTTAGGTAGAGATTGCAATAATTTTTAAGACATCTGATTCTTTTAGTATAGTACCATGTCTTCTGCATATATAGGTATGTGAGTCTGGGGATGATGAAGGTGGTTGTGAAACTTCCCGAGTGAGGGTTTGGAGTGTGAAGGGAAGATTGTGTCCAACTGGTTTTACCCGTTTCCTGAGGACAGCATTTAATTACGCAGCTTTCGTGCTGCAATAACCTAGAGCTTCTTTTGCATAGAGTTTCCTGGGCCTTTTCAAAAGGACAAAGAACCAAAACTATATCCCTAGTTCTTTAATGCACACATGTCCCCAAAGAGCAGCTGCTGCCTGTGAATAAATAGGCACCAGTCAGCCAAAGGTCAACGATTGTCTATTAAAATTTCAAGCTAATTGTAAATCCTAATGTAGTAAACTGTCTGGGGTGCACACTTAAACAGCCTTTCTCCATAACTAATTACTTTGCTATATGTAAAGCAAACCACTTCCTCTTACAATTACTGTTTGTAGAGTTAATTAGCTTTGCTAGCATAGCTTTGCTAATCAGCTTGCCCTTGCTTAGCAATTAATGAGCCTGAGGAGTGTGGCAGCACATTTGCATTGTGTTCTCCAAATGCACTGCCAGGAGTTTAAAGGAGCTTTGCACTCTGCGTTTGAACATTCAGATGTCCATAGTGATTATTTAAAATTGACCGTTTTCAGACTTTTAAAGATCAAGCTGCTGCTTGAAGTTTGTATATCAGACATTCAGTCTTTTTAGATACTTCATCTTGTAGCAACAACTCGAGAACTGAGGGATACGGTTTTCATGTGCTTAACCACTGTCTGCTTCTCTTCCCTCTTTTTCCCCAACATCCGTCTTTTGTAAAAATCTGCAAAATCCTCCTCATGTCATTGCTAAAGGCATGCTAGCTCCGGCAGCCATGCTGTAGTTAGGAGTATGGGAGTGATCAGTGCTCTGTCAAGGTATCCTGTATCTGTTAGCCACTATTAAATTCTTTGAAAAAAACATGAGAAATTCATAGTCAATAGTTGGTGAAAAATGAAAATTGCTTTCGGACTGTTTAATCAGAACATTCACTAGTCAGTAATTGAACTAGAATATAGAAGGTGAAGGTGATCTGTGTAATTTAACTTTGGAAGTTAAAAATAATTCAGTGTTTTATGTTTGTTCCTACTAAATGGTTTGTCCAGTAATAATGAATTCTATTGATTATTATGCATTCTGTGAACACTTCTGAATTAAACAGTTTCCATTTTATGAATAATTTACTCTGTTCTCTTGTTTCTTATCATGCAAAATGATTTAATGAATTTGTAGAGAAGAGATTGTTATTCCTACGTTTACAATATCACCTACTCTTAGATTGCTTACAGCAGACCTGTACTGAAATATTTTGGATGCTTTCTTTGTGAGAGTGAAGCTGCTCCTTTTTCTTTCACTTCACAAAGCAATTTTTTCCCCTCCTACCGGTCTTCAGTTTTTAAAAGCCTAATGTTCTTTCTCCACGCTAAAGCATTTCTTGTGCTTCAGCATTGTGCAGACAGTAGTACCTTACATTTTGCTGTCTCGTACATTACCCAGCTTTTGGATTAGAGACAGATTTTGCAGTTTTGTTTGGAAATATATATCCATTTTCCCTTTTCAGAAAGGCCCAACATTTCCATTTTTGTTTTAATGGTTACCTGCATTGCATGCTTTCCCTTTGGCAAAGAAATGTTTACCTAATTTCAGACTTTTAACATACATCACAGATAAAATGAACTCCGTGCTATTTAGTTAAAGAAAAAGTCATAAAAACTGCCTATATTGAAATAATGCTGATTCGCTCACCGGTCATTTTGTGCCAAGAGCTTTTTGAGGCATAGGTTCACAATTGAACCAGATTGAAGTGGTGGTATCGTCTGATGACAATTTTGCTAGTTAACTGAGAAATTGTAATGTCTACAGAAGTGATTTAGCTCTAAAGTAACTGGTTTGTGGTTTTTTTCTTCAGTCTTACGATAATGGCCTGGCACAAGGAGCTGGACTGGAATCTCATGGTAAGAGCGTTTAAAAAAAATAAATGGGTGTAGAACATTTTAAGACTGGAATTAAGTGAGAACTGCTGTAAGAAATGCAGGGTATGTCACGTTTTCCCTTCTGTTCTGGTTTTATGGAAGTAGGATGAAGAGGAGCAAATGCAAAACATGCCTCAGAACGTGATCCATCTTCTTGCCTTAGTTCAAGTTTAGTATCAGACCAGATAGGCTCTTAAGAATACATCAACTCCATTATTCTTACCTCATAAATGTTTTTCTGAAAGCTGTTGGCTGTAGACCTCGTCTCTTGCTAACAGAGCAACCTTTCTGTGCACGTACCATTGCAGCTCTGTGGATTTATCTGCAAGAGATCTTGTGCAATGCACTTGATAATTTCCAGTTTCAGCAGCTACCAGTAAAACCGAGAAACATTTCCTCTGTTAGGTTACAGCATTCATTTGGGGCTCAAATCTTGAAGCTGCAGTTAATTTTTGCAAACAGAGGTAAACCCTGAAGGTGGGAATTCCCAAGAGACTGATTTTCCAGCAAAGTATTTTTCTCTGCAATGAAGTAGTTGGACTTTTCCTTACTGAGAAATGACTATTAACATCTGTATGATCGATACTAAATCTATCAAATGTCTGCTAGCTTTATTGTTAATACTGAACTTTTATATTATTCCATATATGTTTTTCCTGCAGGATGGGCAAAGTTGAAAAACTTAAATTATTCTCTTACATATTTAAAAATGTAGTTAACTAAGTACTCTAGAATGCTAGAGATAACAAATGTCACTGCTTCAGAATTCTTCCTGCCTTTCTTCATCAGAATGAAAAGTAACGTTAGAGTTCACGGGGTCTTCTAATGCCGGATTAGACTAACAGTGGATCTTGGGCCCCAGGTCTTGAATCAACACCTTGTTCTTTCCTGGACTGTAATTTTGCAGTTATAGGTAATAGAATGAGCTTTGAGTTTTAAAAAGTGATGGCCATGATACACAGACTACATGAGTTTCTCCTCCAATTCCAAAATTCACCTTGTGGTTTCCTTGACAACAACAACAAAAAATCCTTAGAAAGTGTAATTTGTGTGTTTGTTACAACTGTGGGAATCCCACATTTGTTTTCATAGAATTGACCGTGTCTTAATTTTGTTCTGACTTGGTTTCTGTTCATCAGACACCTACTAAAGCATCAAATAGCAGTTGTCTTTACGGTAGAGTCATTTCAGGAAGATGATTAATGGTTGTGTTCGTTGTAATGCTGCAAATAAGGAGGAGGGAGAGTTGAACACCAATTTTTTGGTGTCAGGCTTCAAGTTAAGAACCTGTTAAGGCACATGTTATCGTGGGTGTTAAAGAAGGTGTTGGCAGCTGCCAACAAGTAGTTATTGGAACAAATCTTTAGGTGTCTTAGTTACACCTTTACTTTAGGAATCTGTTGTCCAGATCCAATGTCTTCAGCTCTGAGTTTCTGTCAAAGGGAATTATTGATATCTATTTCCTGTAAGCTGTTCCCAGCCTTTGTTTCTGCAGTGGCTTTAGTGCATTGTAGGAGTCACTAAACCAACTGGAAGACAAAATTTGCTTGTTAAGATAAAAACAGTTTAGCTGCAGCAATTGATCTGTCCAGTTACATAGCAGTACTAATTGTCCTAAAAGAAGTATTGGCTCATGATACGGGAGGAAAAAAATTGGTTGGAATGAGAGCGTCCCATCAACTGAAACCAGAGGGATTTTCAGGGCACAGTTAGTAATAGGAAGAAAACTAAAAGCTATGCAGATTAGTGTAATAAACAGTCTCTAAAACCAAGCCGGGGTAGGCAGAATTTTCCTTGTGAATTTCCTTCCTTTAACTTTATGACCTCCAGTGATTTATGGGGAAAGATATATCATATTTTAACTAAAAGCTCTTCTGTATATTTTTCTTCTCTGGGGGTTGTGTCTGAGACCGCCTTTGGCATCTCTGCTTCAGTCTGAGCGCTGGCTTCCCATTAGTTCTCTTGTGTGAGTTACATATGAAGAAATGTCTTCTGTTGCATTACCATTTACTCTTTCCTGAACTGCTGTGTAATGTAAACGAGGCAGCACTGAGGTGCCCTCCAGCTTTACGGAAGTGAATTCAGGCTTCTTTGTGCAAAAAGGGGGTTCTTTGGGGTTTTTTTTTTTCCTTTGATATATGTGCTGAGCTGAAAAGCATTTTATTTGTTTGGATTTTAGACTTGAAATGAACATTTTTGTGTTCCTTTAGAAATCTATTGATTTTAATCGTTATTACCCTAGTTAAAACTCTGTTTGGGATCATGCAGGCTGCAGTGAAAATCTGGCTGTCTTAAATAACTCTTTCCTCATAGGTGGCTCTACGTTTTGTGGTATTGCATCACTGTGTTTGATGGGTAAATTGGAAGAAGTTTTTTCAGAAAAAGAACTGAACAGAATAAGAAGGTGGTGTATAATGAGACAACAGAATGGCTACCATGGGCGACCCAACAAACCTGTAGACACCTGCTATTCCTTCTGGGTGGGAGCAACTTTGAAGGTAACGTATGGAAAAGCCATAGGATAGTTACTGACTTGTTTTGGTTTCTTAGCCATCGAGGCAGGATAACCATCTTGTTTGTTCTTTGCTTGGCACAGTTACATATTTAGTGCAAATACCTGAATATGCACAGACCACTATGAATGTCTCTCATCTTGCAAAAATGCAGGATAGGGAAGTTTACCAGATTACTGGAAGTTTACCAGTGCACCATTTATATACATAAATATGCACTATATTTTTGTATAAAATAAGTATACTAAAGTTTAGTATATTACTGTAACACTTTACTTTCTTTTTAGCTCTTGAACATATTCCAATATACAAATTTTGAGAAAAACCGAAATTACATCTTGTCAACTCAAGATCGCCTTGTTGGTGGATTCGCCAAATGGCCAGATAGCCATCCAGGTAAATCTCCTTCTCAAATTATGGGTGTGTTCTAAGCTAGAAATGTATTCCAGCAGCCAAACTTCTGAGAGATGTAAGAGGTTTTTTCCCTAGTCACCTTCAAGTAATGGAAAAAAAAAAAAATCCTTAAAATATATTTTGACTGACGTTTTCATGATCTAGAGGGAAAGAAGCAGGTATAGCTTTTCCTTGTTCAGCATCAGAGCAAGTGTGCCGCTGCTCTGATGTATCACTGTGTAAGAGTATCACTGTGTGCTTGGAGCTGGACAAGCTTTTCCGTACGTGTTTAGCTGTTTTCGTTAAAGAGCATGCTGTGCAGTGGGTATTTTTGGAAAGGGTCTGAGACAAATATTTCAGAACATTTATTTCCTTAAGAAAAGAATCCTTTGAGCATATTCAGAAGTCACTGATGTAGTTAAAAATAGCCAACTCAAAATATAGATAGCTACATATTATGTTTTACAGATTGTAGTTACACATAGAAATTATACAGATTATGTCTGAAAGTTGTATTAATTATTGGTTGCATTTTGGAAGTGGATACTGTTAATTTGCAAAGATGCTAGAGTTCAAAGGAGATGTTGTAAAAATGTGAAAACAAACCTCATGCCAATAGTATTGCTCAGTAGCATTTTGTACAGAGAAGATAAACAGTCTGTAAACTCCCCAAACAAGATAAAAATGTAGTCATAATAAAGGAGGAGACTGTTCAGATTCTGCACAGAGATGTTTCAGCCTGGCATCATTTCGTTGGGAAGAAAGCTGAGCTTAGAATTTCCCTCTGGAAAAAAATAAAGCATTTATCAAAGTGGACCCACACTGATGATATGGTGCTTGTGATATGCTTTTCTCCCTACCCCCGCCCCTCTTGAAAACTGATACTTGAAAATCAGCTTAGGATTTCTGAAGACTAGCTATATTTGCTCTACGTTATGTAGACCCATCTATGTATCCCTGAGAAGAAATATTTATGTTTATCTTGATGAAATATTTACTTAGGTTAGGAAGGAAAGCAGTGTGTTTAAAACCCTAGTCAGGTGAAAAGTTCCTTGGCCTGTCCTTTAACATAGCTGTGATTGTTTGGGATAAGATTTGAGCAAGGCAGGACTACTATTTGCTTTGCTACAAAACTCTGCTTTGATTTGTAGAGCGTTCCTGCCTAAACACAGCTATTTCCTACAAAGCAAGCTTTTACTGTCTCTTAAGCTTTCTTCTGAGAGTAGCTTAAAATAGCTTATACTTTTGAACCTGTCTGGCCACAGAAATGGAACAGGAAGATTGAACTAGAGCGCTAAGGCCTTACTAGATTGTCGTTCTGTGAATGTACAGAAGTTTTGCAGGTATGCCAAATTCTTCCTAGCTCTGGCAGTTCATAGAATACGTGTCTTCACAGATTGCTTATCTGCTGGGAAAAACTTAATTTGGTGTTTCTTTTGGTGCTGTTGACTTTGTGTCATAGGTTTTTTACGAAAAAAAATCAGTTTGTACTTTTGTGATAGGTGATGTTTTTTGCAGCATTCTTTCCTCAGGCAGATGGTAACAGCAGTCTGTGTTCACGTTTTTAAGAAAAACAGTAAAAAAGTGAATGCGATTCTAATCTGAAGACTGTAAATGTAGCATCATAAACATTGTTTTTATGGATCTGTTATTTCAATGTCGTATGCACAGCTGAGCTGCCTACAAGATTAGTCTAGTATGTGAAAGCCAAGCTGTCTTCCTGAACGTTATGTCTCTCCCACAATAATAGCGCTTTACTAACATGAAGTGTCTGTGGAGCTCCACTGTTTTCAAAAGCCTGCTGGTGGTAAAATGTACGTAGTACTCTCAACTTCAGTGTATATGCAAAAATATGAAGGTAACGAGACTGGTATGGGTCATCTTGCAGATGAGTTAGTAGTTCTGTTGAGGCTGAATAATGACAGAAATGATTCATTCTCCTTGAAGTGCTTAGCTCTTGTAAAGCTGAGGACAGTGGTTTCTGGGTTTGTTGCAAAACTCGGATGTGACAGAATATGCCAGGGAAAGTTTACAAAGTAAGAATATGCTATTTTTCATAGCTACTTTCTAGAATAGATTCAGAACTTGAGCTTCTGTAGCTCCTACTTTATGCAAAAAAACCCACCTCTGTTTAAATGTGGAAGCCCAACCTGTCTTTGCTGTGAAACACTGTTTTTAGGAAGAAAAGTAGGAGAAATTGCAGAAACCAAAAAGCTACTTGTGGTAATCTAAATAGTACATAGCCTGCCAAAGTTGCAGGTAACTTTCGCAACTGATGATTCAAGGAGATGCTATTTTGTAGTCCTGACGTTCCCATGCTAACAGACGTTAGTACACTGTTGGTTCTGGAGGCCAATAGCATTATTTAAAACCTTTTCATGGTTTAAAATAGTCAGCGTTTGGACTAAGGTGCTTGTTGAGCAGGGAGCTTAGCAAATTGTTTCTTGCCTTTGAAAATCAATCTGAAAAGTCAGGAGTCTTTTAAATGCTACTAATTCTCTGAAATCATAAGCATAACAAAGTGAATCGGGAGATTATTGTTTTGTTTCTAATAGTCTCTACCATCCACATAGGGTTGTCAAGTGTGGGAAAGGCTGTCAGAAGTTTCCTAAGGAAAATCCAGTCACACTTCTGTTACCTTTTCACAGAATCACAGAATAGTTGGGGTTGGCAGGGACCTCAGGAGGTCGCCTGGTGAAACCTCCTGCTCAAGCAGGCTCAGCTGGAGCAGGTTACCCAGAACCACGTCCAGTCGGGTTTTGAGTACCTCCGAGGATGGAAACTCCGCAGCCTCTCTGGGCAGCCTGTGCCAATGTTCAGGCACCCTCACAGTAGTGTTTTCTTGCATCATCTTTTGGGCTTTTTATATCACGCATTCTTTAAATCTGACAAATCTTCTCAATATTATGGCAGTAGTCTTACTGCTGTTTTATAAAGGGGGCATGGACACAGACTCATTAGGGAAATTCCTATTCCAAAGCAGAGCAAAAAACCTACTTTTTGTTTTATTCTTCACTTACGAGTGACTGATGCACGCATTTAACAATATCAGTATGAGGCAGATAAAAAGCAACATTTGTAATTTCCAGACCTGTCGTGTTAAGCTGTTAGATCTGCCATCGTATGTTGAAGCTACTTATTACAAATATTAAAACCCCAAGTATGCTGCAGATCTGGGATTTTTTTGTTAGAACATATACCGAAGTCATTCATTTTTTTCCCTAAACCTGAACATAAATCACAGTAAGATTTAGATAAACTTGTTTTAAACTACTAAATGTACTGCTGTGTGCTCAGCAGATCATGCTACGACTCTGATGTATTTCACTTGATACCTTTAAAATAATATGCAGTATAAGAGAACTGGGAGTGTGTGTAAATTGAAAATGATGCAAAAGAAAGATTAAAAGATTTAACCTGATAAAACAAGAGAGTGAGAGGATGAAAATGAGTGTGTGCAGTTACTAAAACACTCTAAATGGAGATGTGCTCTAGCAGATGTATGCACCTCGCATTTTTGTGCATGCTTTTAAGACAGCTGCTGAGTAGTTGCAAGGTTCATACTGTCTTCTATATTTATGTGTTGCTCATGAAACAAAACATTGGAAAGTGTGTTTTTCAGCCCTGAAAAGCCTTGTGTCTTTTATATCTTGAAATAGCAGAGTACACAGGCTGCATTGGTGTGTTTGGCTAGAACTCGGCTGCGTATTAAGTTGGTGTGGATTTACACAGCTGTAGAACTTCATGGCAATTAGGTTTCTATGTGGATTTTTGTGAATATCAGTGCAGCTTTCCATAGGGGTTAATACACTGTATTTTCTGAAGTTGAGCTCTCCTTCCCTGATTAGATGCAGTTCCTACCTGTACTCGTGAGCGTCCTTTTATCTGCTAGTTAATGCTGATAAGCAAAAGCCTTCTTTCAGGGAGGATATTTGGCTAGAGACTCTAGCCAGATACCTTCTTGTAATACCATTTTAGTCAGATGCAAAATTAGTGATACCATCCAAAGGTTATCAGGCGTTCAGAATTTGTAAGGGACGCAATAAGGTCACATCCTCTTTCCATCTTTAGACACTGATTTCATGGGCGGATAACCCAATCTAGTGGCTTGCAGTTGTGCAGAGGGGCCAGGCTCATTCCTCTTCCTCCCAGCTTCCTTTAGTGCAGCTGCGTGGTCCTTCCCCTTTTTTGCACCTGCTTTAGGATATTTAGAACCCATCTGCAAACCAATTTAATTCACTAAAAAGTTGGAAAACTGTCAAACTTTTCCTGCTTGGGTTAGTTTTCTTCCATGTTTTTTGAACTGCTTTAGGTTACGGAGTGTGTTCAGCGAGCTCTAGTGCTGGTATAAGGTCGGCAGCAGGAGCAGCGTGGGATGGGGGAAGAAGAGCATCTCTTTTTGGTGGCAGTGGTCTGTTACAGCTGATCGAGTCACCTCACGAACTCGTATCCCTAGGGTTTTTCTCTCTGGAAAAAGGGAGGTTAGGGAACGTAATGATTTCTTTCATACTTCTAACCTTTCCCGTTTGGCAGCTACCAGTGCTAAGGTTGGTGTTCCAATAGTCAGCTATCCACCTGACCTTTCATCTGCAAAAAAAATTCCTTCATATTTGAAAAAACAAGTTACTTCTGTTGAAGGAAGTATATTTCCAGCTCCTCAAAGTCTTTTGCTATGTGGCCTGAGCGCTCAGATGAAGTTATGTAGTAGGCAAGAATTTTTATAAAATAAAACAAGCTCTGTCTTACAGATTGCAGACTATCGTTTCATGCTGGAAGGTTTGGGCAGAAGTTATTTTCTTGCTTCAAATCCTATGTTTAAAACATAGCACCTTTTTGTTTTCCTTGACTGTAATTGTTTAGGGGTCTTGGAATCCAGGAGCAGTTGGCTGTTACAGCCTGACAGAAACATAATTTTTATTTTTCCTTTTCTCTCTTGCTTTCAGACGCTTTACACGCCTACTTTGGGATCTGTGGCTTGTCGTTAATGGGAGAAACTGGTATTTGCAAAGTTCATCCTGCCCTGAATGTAAGCACAAGAACCTCTGAGCGCCTTCACCACCTTCATCAGATCTGGAAAACAAGGACTCTAAACAGTGTCCAGATGACACACACATCTCTACATGACTGATTTAGACTTGAATTTAGTTCTGGTAGCATAATTGTAGCCCAAGGTTAAAAGCCATGTATAACCAATGTGCTCTTTTAAGTGCTGGAGTCATACAATCAGATCTGTGTTGCTGGCATCACTTTGATAGGCAATTGCCTTCAGCCAGGTATTTTGCCTTGGGGAAAAAGGAAATATTTGGGTTGTGCAGAAGTTTGTCACCACAGACTGTAAATGGCTCTTCAAATGGCTTTACTTCTGAGAAATCCCTTGAGGCAATTAAACATCATTTTTATTTTATTTTTTTAAATTTCTGCATACAGTGTCAAAATATATAATGGGAAAGTATTTTCAAAAACTGTTTACGTAACATGCAGTATAGCACAGGACCTTGGAGTTCTTTATGACCTTGATGTTTGACACATTTTTGGGTAGAGAATCTCCCATATTAAGTCTCAGTTAAAAATTACCTTTTGTTGTCTACTTCCAGATTCCACAAACTTTGTTTAAGAAAAAATAAAATTATTTTATTCAATATACTGTACTGTTAAAGTTGTGTGGCCTTACTAAATGGATTTCCTAATTCTGCTTATTAGCCTCTATACCAGTGCAGTGGATCATTAGCCAGTGTTTTGATCAGAAATATTCTTTTCATGGTTTATTAATGAGAGTGCAGGCTATTGATGTTGAGATATTCAGCACAGTCCTGTGAAAGAGTAGCATTAGAACCTGTTTCTGAAGTCAAGCCTTTGCAGTACATTAACAATGTGCCACTGCGCTTCGATTTTTTTTGATATTTTTCCCTTTTAGTATGAAATAATTTTAAGTTTCTTAATCATTCTGTATAACGAACAGAACATTGGGCCTTTAAAATAAGTGGCAGTGGTTTCCTGTCAGAGAGATACAGTGAACGTTCTCGGCTTATTTAGTCGGGTCCTACTCTGGATGCCCGAAATGCTGCTCGGAATCAAAACAATTAATTTTGCAGCTGTTGTTTTTGTGGCAGATTAGTTTGTCCATCTAAGGCATAGAGTAGGTAGCAGGATATCTTTCTACCTGCACTTCATTAAGGTACGTTCTTTTTTCTAATGGACTTCGGAATAGCAATCACCAATGTTCTCTCAAGCCAGATCACGCGTACCACTTGCCTCGGCAGAGCCCGCAGGAGACGCTACAGACAGACACTTTCACTCAGCAAGAAGAGCTGAAGGAATGACTGTGGTTCTGATCTTGCAATACAGTGGAAGTAAAAAGGGTGAAGTTGTCATCCCCCTACCACATATGTTAGAGAGATTCAACGTGCAGCTTCAGGCTACCAGAACAATCCCAGAAAGTGTTTTTTTCCTAAAAGCAGAAGAATTTCCATAGCATTGAAACATCACCAAGTGCGCTGCTCAGAAGAGCAGGGAAGGAACACGGAGCAGCACTTGGAAGAAAGACGCTTGCTCTAAGCTAGAGATGTCCCAAATCCCAGACTCTTTCCTTGCAGGAAGAGAGGCTATGCAGCTGAAAGTACTGTAAGAGTAGGAAGTCTGAAGTGGTGGAAGCAAGAGGTCTTTAAGGCTAGTATTGGGGAGAGGAAGTGAGATGCTTTTGAGGTAGGACTGGTGCAGAGTAAGAAAATAATATTAGGACTGGGAGTTATGAAAGGTGAAGATGAGAAAAATAGGGAAGGGAATATGGAGGAAGAGTTCCCCCAGTACCGGGAAGTTCAGGAAAAGTACGGGAAAGGATTTGAGTTTTCTAGAGCATGTGTATAGCTGAGGTGACAAGAGCAAAGGGGGAGTTCCTGGCTCAAGAAGCATGAGAAAATGAAGTGAAAAAGATCAAGTTTTGGAATTGTTTTTCTTCCCGCCATCCTGAGGAAATGACCTGAAATTCAGCTGCAAATAAAAAGGGGTGGTAGAATTCCCTGAAAGAGAGAGCCTGTCAGGCTGGGGGTTGTACCCTGAACATCTATGCAGTGCAGCAGTTCTTTTGGGGGTCCACACCTGGAGAGGCTCAACAGAACATCTGTCAGCAACAGCAGAGGTAGTTTCCTTGAATATGAGACTCGCAGGCAATGGAAACAAGGTCTACCTAGTTGAGAATCGATCAAAAAAACAGCTTAGGGTAGAAGTGGCACAAAATAGCACAGTGTATGGTTGTCCTTGACATAGGATGGTGGGCACAAGTTGACCCATGGTAGAGCGGATATAGTTTTGGAACATGGTGGAGTTACAGTGAAGATGAGATGCAAGTGGGAGCTATCTTTCCCTACCCAAGGCCTCTCTACCTTGCTGGAGAACTGCCTTACTAGGCTTTTAGCATGTAGTAGCCATGCATTTCAGAAGAGCTACATTCTGCTCAAAGCAAGCTGTTCAAAGTCTCTGCTGGGAAATAGCCAAAATAACAGGTACTTTCTTACCTGCCTTCCTGAGGAATGATGTATTTGATTATCTTGAGAAAAATGCCTAGTTAGTTGCATAATCCAAAACTATAGCTCCTGTGTTTCCCCATCTGTGAGCAGGATCTCATCTGTAAGTGATACCAGGATAAAGGAGCAGAAGCAATAGGGCAATAGTAAAAAATCACATTCTGCAAAAAATCAGTTCATTTCTTGCGGCAAGTAATGAAACAGTGTTTTGCTTAGAAAAGCAGCTAATATTTTTGCTTTGTTTTCTATAAACTACCTTGGCTTGTTAAGACAGATCTTCTGTTTCAGATCCCTTGACCCCGTATTTGTTCTCCAACTTTTTCTTTTCAGCTAATAACTTGACAGCATCTTCTGGGGACTGAATGTTGATAGCGCACTTACCCTTTTCTAAAGGTTGTAGGAGGCATATTTGTTTCCCATTAACTCCTAAAGCTTTTTCTGAAGTTAGCAAAATGCTTATGCCTTCACCCCTCATTGCGAATCTAATTGATTTGTTTGATCTGAAATCTTTAATCTTTTTTAAGTTGACCGGTATCCGTCTTTGTGCTAATAACCAACTCTGCACGCATGAGCTAACAAATATTACCATTGACTGTTCCTGTGCAGCAGCCGTTTAGATTCTGACTTACTGTGTGGTTAACGCTGGACTGCATTGCCCCTCCTATTTTTGTGGTCGTCATGTCTTCTGACTAGAAAAATGATAAATCATAAATTGATAGATAAAAATTTCACAGATAGAAAGAGAAATGGAGTCCCGAAGCTAAAATACTTTTAAAAACTAGGATGTTCAAATCCAGCTAAAATCTATAAAGTTTAAACATAGCTACGAAAAGCAAACCATGAGATTACTGTCCACCTGTAATAATTTTGTGTTAACCAGAGCTTTTGATAGAGGTTGAGCCCTCAATAAGGAATTAACAAACGAAATAGCTTTACCGTGTGCTTGAGGACGTAAAATGTCTTGGCAATGAGGGCTTGCAGCATGCAGAACAGCCACGACCACAGCCTTTTGATATTTCAGCAGCAGTGCCAGACAACAGCCCTGCTCTCTAATTCTTCCTGCTTGTTACGATTGCATTTATAAAATTAACACCTTATTTAATCCCCAGCAGCACTTCAACCTTGCTGATGTTGGCTTTGGCTGACAAACGTATGCCAGCTGGGTGCCCTCATCTTATGTGAAAGGCTCACAAACCATGGCTCTCATTCTGCTTCCTATTCCAGAAAAGCAGCTTTGAACCAGCCTCTTTAGACTAAGGAAGTTAAATGCATCCTTTCAATAGGATGTGAGGATTGAGGTTTCAAATATCATCATTAAGGCTTTCACAGCAGCTTTACTCTCTGGATTTGTTCATAGCTACTGCCAGATGTGATAACACCATTTTGGAAGGCTGTTGCTAAATATGTTCGTATTTGTATATGGACTCTTCATCTTGCGAAATTTTGTTCTAAATGGGACAATCATCAGCTGTAATAGACCAGACTAACAAGTAAATTTGATGTTGGAGAAACATCTAAATATTATGTATATTGAAACACATAATAAAGGTCCGTCTTGCTCCAAGTGCTAATTCCCTGTAACAAATTAAAAGACAACCTAAGAGGAGCAGAAGCAGCTTTGTCAAATAAGTTGTTCTTAATGCCAGCTAGTATCAAAAATGAAACATCCTTTAGAAACAATAGTGTTCCCGGAAAAATACATTTTGTCTTTGCAGCGAGTCCTTAGCCGTTCTTTTTGGGATTACCTTGTGTGGAGGGGAAGAAGCAAGGATTTCCAAAGTCAAGTGCTTTTGCGGAGAGCTCATCTTCTCACATTTTGGAGGAACTGCTGTTGGTGCCCTTCCTGAGGCAGAAGACGTGCTGTTGGGACAAGAGAAAGAGGGGAGACCCCCAGGTAAGCAGATCTTATTGCTGCAATTAAAATATGAAGTAACTCTGAAATTCATCACTTGAATGAGAATCTTGGTCTATTTAGGTTGCTGCTAGGTAACCTACTGTGGTGGTTCTGAAAATTTCTTGCTTTGCTATTGCAAGTAGGTGCCACCTAATCAGTTCTCCTGACTTTAGACAAGCATTGGATGACTGAGAGGAGGGTGTAATTCTCTCTGTACTACATAATTATTAAATCACTTGATCGAGTGGTTACACTATATCCTAGAATTATACTTTCAGCCCACCATTTTAAAGCTGTGATCTTCCTGGTCTTTATTTGCTTGATTAACTTCCCAATTTAATAAAATTCAAGGAACTGTTGCTTTGGGAAGCAGGCAACACTCTTGTGTTTTTGCAAGCCAATCTCATGTTCTGGGTGAAGAGCTACCCACAGAGCATATTCTCAGGGCACAGAACCTGAAAACCTCCAAGCTGTACCCACCAAAGGTCGCAAAATCTCATACTACTGCTTTGCTTTTGAGACGCTGGTGAAATGCCTTGTTTGATCACCACAGTGCAAGAGCATCCTTTAAAATATACATCTGTAAGTACAGACTCTCTACCTGCAGGCAAGGCTGATCAAAAGTGAGTGGTCATTACCACTGGAGATTGAACAGGATCTTGAGGAATGAACAAGTTCTGTCTCGAATGAAAAGGGGAAGCTCATCAAGGAAAAGAAAATCTGTGTGGAGACAACAATTTGCAACTTCTCTTTCTGAGAATTGCAAAATGTGCCCGGGGAGGGAAAACGTCTGTGGTGAGAGGAGAGCTTTCAACTTGCCAGATAGGGTTGTTTATGTTAAATTTACAAGTAAAAGGAGGAAAATGTGCATATGGAAGCCTGTGTTGTGACAGTTTTAGTTGTGTATGTGGGTGAAGATGGCCTCCACAGTAACCTGTGAAAGTGATGATAAGCAGGCTCTTGCACAAGGACCTGAGGCTTCCCTGTACACTGGTTAAAAACGCATTGCGTTCTAGCAGTCCTGAGCTGAAGCACTCCTGTGAGATAGCCAGGAGGCGTTAAGGAAGCCGTTTTTGCAAGAGCCATCACAGCTTTCATCCAGATCTCCCTCCCCATGTCCCGTTTGCTACAGCACGTGTGCTACAGAGGCTCTGCCTCACCCTAGGGGAGAAAGGATTCCACCTTGTCATTTTATGGAGAATCCGCTAAAAGACAATTTGACATGAAAATTACAGAAGAGAAGCCAATGCACAGCTTTTTGTTTTTCTTCACCAGTCCTAAAAGAGTGGTACTTATACTGTCTAGAAAGCTAAATATGCTGGAATCCTATGGAAATTGCATGCTACTTTTAGATAATTTAAAGGTTTTTCTAAGCACAGTGCTATATTTATTTGATGTTATACTGTCTAAGGAGCCTTCATTTAGCAACTTTCTTTAAATTATAACCATGTCTTACAAAAATAGGCCCATTTGCTGAAATTACATTTTAAGCTTGGACCTAGCCTTTGTATTGCTTATAATACCATTAAAATCCCCTTGAATTTCAGACTCATTGTGGAGAAGCATTGCACTGAAAGGCATCTATATAAACCTGCTGCCCGAGGAGGCTGTGGAGCTTTCAGCGGTGGCGTTCTTTCAGATCAGGTTAGACTAACCAGTCGGGAATGACGTAGGGACAGCTTTTCCTGCCTCGGGGTGGGGGCTCACTGATCTCTTAAGGACCCTGCTGGCCTGTTTTCTACAGTTCTTTTATCCTACCTCAACATCAGTTTTTGTTTGCCTCGGCCTGTAAATTCTTTCCACTGAGGACTGTTTTTAACTGGTTAGACTATTTAACATCATCCTGAACTGCAAGGTACATAGATGAGAACTGGGTGTTGCGTCTATAAATAGTACAAAGACACTTGAGAACAAGTCAGAAGTCTTAGAAGGATGGGGCGTATTTGCACTCCGGTCTGTATGTTCATATTGTACAGATCAGCTGTCCCCAGGCTGTGCGGGCTGCCCAGCATCCTTCTGAAATAGCCTCTCAAATATGCAGCGCTCTGGTGAGGCCAAGGACAGGATTCTGCTGGGGCTGTGTCTGGATGAGGCTTTCCGATGCAGCCACAGGGCTTTTCTATATATATATATGTATATAACACTATATATAACTCTCTGTATATGGCCAGAAAGAATGTGTGCCCTCTGTTGCTTCCCAGTTGCTATAGATAAGTTCCTCAGCAGCCCATGAAACTGCTACAGTTACCAAAGTTTCCTGATGGCTCTGTGCCTTAACATTTGCTTTCAGTGCAAATAAATTCCAGCCTCAAACACCTTCCTTCTGCAGAAACAGGAGTTACTGGTTAAGAGCGAATACTGTGATGGTAGATATCTGAAGAAAAGGTGGACACCTTACTAATCAGGTGAGCTTCTCTAGCCATAGGCCGCGTGGTGTCCCCCTCCCCTCTGCTGCCCCAGGCGTCTCATAGATATTATTAACCCTAATTCGGAAGGAACCGCAGTGGCGCGTGTTGCATCCTGTTTGCCCAAGATGGACACCCTTCCCCAGTGAGGGGGTATTCAGGCTTCTGGGATGAAGGGGAACAGCAGCTAGCAGTGGGAAAGCTGCCTCCACCCATCGCAGTAGCCTCTGCCGATTACGCTCTGGTGCTCGGTGGCCCAGGAGCCCAGCATCCACACAGGCATCAGACCTGCTGCGTGCCTTGCAGGGGCCTGCGCATCTTGGGAGCTGGGCTCTTAGTCATTTCTCCTCCTGTTCCTGGGTGACCCTAGTTCTGTACCTCTAATAACCTAGCTGTAAGCCTTCTGGACTATTGCAGGCTTTCTTACCTCCCATGACTTCGAGTCATAGTCAAGAAACCCCAGCGCAGGGAGGTTTCAGGGTTTCCTACACAAGGCAAAGGGAAGCAGTCTGCTTTTGACTGTGGCAGAAACCCAAACAAGTACACAGACTGACATTTGAGATGCATGTAGTGTATGGTCTCCAGGGAGGGCTGTTTTTTGAGCTGAAGACTCTGCAAGCTATGAAGAGCAACAGTTCCCATGATCTCCCTTCTAAAAAAGGAAACTAAATTCTGCAGCAGCTGTTGATCTGATAGCCAGTCTGGACTGGGTGTCCCTCTCGTCGTCTTCCGTTTAGCCAGCCTCCTCCAGCTACCCATGGGCTAGCTTTGCCGTCAGAACAAGCTGAGCTTTGTGCTGCTTTTCGAGGCCAGCCAGATTTGGAGCAAACAGGAAGGTAAAGGAAGGGTGATTTTAGTTCCTTTCAAAAATAAATGTTCTGACGTCAGTCACTGGTAAAGGTCTTACGCTACAAGCACTGGGGAAGGAAGATTCAGACACTTCAGGGGTGCAAAGAGCCCACTAAGAGGCTGAAACAGCTCTAGGCTAGACGTTTTTGCCAATTTACTGATGTCACTCAGGAGCTGATTATTCTTGATGACAGTTTAATCATGTAAAACATAAATAAAATCAAACCAGACCAAAATGTCCTTTTTGCAAACATAATTTATTTCACTCACCCCAGCTCTACCTGAAAAGAGTAGGTAAAAGGTAGGATGGCAGAGAAAAAAGAAAAAAGGTAATAAATAATGCCATATTTCTAGCTAGTGAAAGAAGGGTTTGTCTTGACTTTAACCAGTTGGAAATCCTTGGTTGGCAGGTAGTTTTGGGAGGACTCTGGAAGGAGCCAACCTTGGCAGAGCAACATGCATTTGACTTTACTCTCCTTCACAGCCGGGCAAAGCAAGCGTGACTCCGTGAAGTTCGTGAGTTATAGCTGTATTGGAGAGAAATATGTTCCACTCAGTTAGGCTGGTGCGTCAAGGAGGCCCTTGAAAGCACGCCAGGGAGAACTGCTGAAGCTGTCAAGAGACATGTAGAAGTCAAAGGAATAAAAAGAAAGTTACACTGAAAACCAGGCAGATTTCTGATTAGCGAAGCCTGGAAACTAGGGAATGGTGTTTAAGTGCTTGTCTGCCAGTGTTAGGGCCAAGAGTCGTATCATCAGGGGCTGTGCTTCTGCCTTTCACTCGTTCGATAACTACCCTTCTACAGCGACCAGGTCCCTGCGGCACGGTGTGTCCAACCTCGCTCTGTGCTGTGGTGCATGCAGGGCAGGGACGACGTCCCCAACAGTTGCCAAGCATTCGTGGGACTGCTCTCTTGCAGTACGGCCGATGGCTGGCTGTGCGCGTTGTGGCACTCCACTTGCACTGCGTTGCGACACACATGGGGGAACCAGGTGGAACCACCCCTTTGGGTGGCTTGGCCCCAAACAGATCTCTCTCCCTCCTCTGACCCCTGGCCAGCCTCAGCATCCATCCCACACCTGGAACTGGGGAATTGTCCCCCTGGGCTCCTCACAGTGCAAACAGCTAGTAGGCTGTATTTTGCCCTTGGCTTTTTGTTAATCCTACTAGGAGCAATGTGCTTTGTTGTGACTTTAGATAACTTTCCATGAGTGATGTTTTTTGCCTTTTGTTCAGTCCTACACATCCCTTTATATACCTGTTGCCAACTTTTGTTTATCCCAGTGGATCTCTGCGGGGGTCACCAGCACCTTTGTCAGTCCTCAGAGGGGGGAAAAGAGATGCAAGAGTCCCCTCGGGTTGCCTGCCCAGACATGCTGTACTGCTGCTCTGTTGACTGTGGTACGCTGCTATGGGATGCTTCTCCAGCAGGATGACATTTGTGTAAGTACTGATCCCAGCTGGATGATGGTGTTAAAGTTGGGTTGTAGGATCTGGTCTGGGGAGCTGCAGACTGGTGGAAGACCACAGGTAAACAGAAATGCTAATTTTGGTGTGGTGCACAGGAGGGAAGGATGGTAGTTGTCTGACAATGTACAATGGCAAGTACAATGGGGTCTACACAGACATTGTGCCATGCAAATTCAATCCACAGTGAACTTAATCCACTTTCAATGGGGATTAAAGACTCTATTAACTGCCTGGTAAATACATACCAAGAATGTAGTTGAATAAATACAGCGCATACCATTTTGAAAAACGAAAGTTAACTCAAACCTAATCCTGGTGTAGTTAAGCTTAAAGACAAGTGTAGGAGCCCAGCTGCTGCACTTAAACCTTGAACACCTAAATTAAACAAACTTTGTAGAAAGATGTAATACTCTTTAAAGGCCAGCTGAGTCTGAAAAGCTTTCAGGCCTATCCATTCTTCTTCAGAGCCTTCGCTGTTACAGACCTGCCTCTTCTGTAACTTGAACACATAAATCACTAAAATATATATCACTGCAGTTGCATGCAGATCTCAGTAGCATTCATCTTCCCTAATTTCCACGTCTCCTATTTCTTTGTTACACAAATTCTTTCAAGTAAATTAATAGAATCAGTAAATTAATCGAATCAGTCTGCCATGTTTTACTCAATTAATATTTTTTAAACTCCAGATTCCTGAAACTCTCTTTATATTGTCAAATTGGATTAACTGTATTTGTAGCATAAAATGGCCACTACATTACGTATTCATGGTATGCATCATTACAGACTTTGACTGAGTCCTTATAAATATATCATAACATACTCAATATATTAAATATTAATAGTAGTCTACATAATTGACCCATATTTCTTAAATGAACTTGTTCCCCGGGGCATGTGATACTTTACCAGTGTCATATGGGACAGTCTAAGAGGAAATCATACAGAAAGATATGTTTCTATATGGCACAGTCAGAGCCTTCACTCTGTACTTTCTTTAGTGTGTTGGTGCCTTACAGATCACGCATGGGGATGTTTACTGTTCTTGGATGGAGAGGTTTAAGTGGAGAAAGGCAAAAAGCCTAGAGGTAGATACCTCTGGCGTCAAAGAGGTCCGAACTCGAGTCACAGCTGCCCTTTGTGAACGAAATTGAACAAAATGACAGTGGATTTGAAATTCACCTTTTTATTTTACTACATTTGTCTTTGCCAGAGCACGTCCTCAGTGTGCTGAGGATCCCTGGATTACTCAGGAAGGCTAGAGACACCGAGGATGTAAAATCAAATTCGCCGACACAAAGTGAGGGTGTGAACAGGCAGCTGCATCACAGAGGCAGATCCGGGGATTCCAGGGAATCACAAACTAAGTCTGAACCCAGGGTAGGATTTATTACCAGGAGTGTCAGAGAGAAGGGACAGAAGATGGGTGGTCTGCCCTAAGGATCTGTGGTGGAACCTCAGCTGCAGTTGGAAGAGATGTGAAAGTAGGCAGCTCCCTGTCTGTGCGCTGATTGCTCACTAAGAGATGCCAGCTCGTTGTCTTCCTTCTTCCTCCCCAGAGCGCCACGGATGGGGATGGAAAAACGTAACATCCCACTGTCATGCCTAAAAGAACAACTGGGGATCGGTTTTGTTGCAGGGAGAGGTTTAGGTCTGCATGCAGCTACTGTGAGCTTTGAAATACAGTTTGGACATGTCACGTTTATTCTGCTTGTAAAGGCTTTCCAGCCGTCAGAAGGGCACACCTGTTTCATGGCAATTTTTTCAGCTGGTGATAGTTCCCATCAACATCCTTTCCTATGGAAGGAAGCTGTTTAGGTAAAATTCATGAACTATTTACACCAACTCTCTTTAATATTGCTTGAGTTGGGATGTAGACTTTTGAATGCTGCTATGAGAATAAATGCAGGTCACAGTTCTTATCAGAGGTATGCGTGCTTGGATATGCATAAGGATTTTTTTTTCCCCACGATTTCCCACGGTTTGTTCAAATGTACAATTTAACACTGAGGTAGGTCACACTGAATATTGGCATAGTTTTCTGCCACCTATAACATAGGTATTTCTTGCCATTTCTGTTGCTCTGGCATTGAAATTGTCAATAACATTTGAGTCCTGTGAGATGGAAGTACGTCTATACAGATCCATTTCCCTCTGAATACTGTGAAATGGAAGCCCTCCCCCTCTCCTCAGTACTGAATTAATTTTATTAGCCCTTTCTATATTGCCACTTGTAACTGTTTTCAAACATCTTCAAGTAGACTTCCTCATGCAATGATGGCCAACAATTTTAAGCATGGTGTACACGTGTATGGTGGGGGAAGACCCCTGGGCAAGATACTAGACTGGGATAAAGGGTGTGTGCTTGAGTGAGTTCACTCCATAATGAAAACAAGAAAATATCTTAGGCTCCTAGGAGAGTAGAAAGAAAATAGCATCAGGCTTCACTACTCAGCTTTATTTCAGAAGCAAAAACTGAGTTAGAGAAGGAAATCAAGCAGCAAATCTAGAGCTGTGACTACTGTCCTTGAAGAATCAACATATTTCACAGGTCAGGAAATACAAATTTTCTTTACAGTTGAATTTCCATGTCAATGTGCCAAGACAGAGCACTGTGTCCTACAACACTTCAGGATTTCAATACAGGGCCAGATTTTCCACTGCTGTACCCTTCCACATACCAGTTTAGATCATCTGATAATCTGGCCTGGGATACTTGCTTGTTTGGAGACCTGCTTCAAGACGAAGTGATAGAAAGCAAATTGAGTCGTTCTACTATTTAATTTCAATATTAAATGATGTGTTTTGAGGTTGGTAATTTGATGCCAACCAAAATTTTGAATGCCGTTTCAGGCAGGTTCCATAGCAGAGAACCAACCTCAGAGATGAAACAAAGGCAGAAAAATCATGAAAAGCAAATACATATTGGCTATTTATGTGGAACAGGTGAGGAGTTGTCAGCTATTTCTGACATACAGCCTACCTTGCAAAGGTTTTGTAAAACACAGCGGACAGTTACTAAGAGGGGTGAAAGTTCCTCGGCCACCAGCTGCAACGTAAAGTGTTTCCATCTGTCTGCAGCCTTCCAAAGGCACATTCCACTGTCATTCTGCTGCTACTCGAGATAACGCCTGGCACAAACTTTCTGCCATCCAAGGGAAGGTAAACTGGATCCCCCAGAACGGCTAAAGGAATAGATATCTCTTGCAGAGAGTAGTCCTGAATAGTCCTAACTATTCTGGATCTGTAGACAGCCCGTGTTAATGTTACTGAAGCAGCCACGAGGCTCTGTCAAGTCTTGCAGTACTCTGCAGAAATACTCTTTTCTGCAGGGCTGATGGTGGAGTGGGCTGTCATGCAGGGCTCGTGGTCATCCCAAACAGAGCTGTCATACAGGTATGCCATTGCTGAAGCTGTAAAACCAGTGCCAAAGTGGGCTGTGACATCCTCCTTTTTACCCGTCTCTGACAGCCACCCACACCTGGAGGAATATCAGTGGTAGTAAAGCTAACTCTGAAATAAAACTGCTCCAAGAAAAGAGCACAAGAGAACCATCTTTCTCCTATCTCCTCCAGTATCCATCTTGCCCTGGCTGACTTCATCATATGAGCTGAATATACATCTCTTTACATATATGGCATGTTGTAATGAGAACCACAAGCACTTTCTTGTGAGCTGTTGATTGTGGCGTTGATGGATGTGACAAAAATGAGATAACAAGGAAGGAGAAACCTTCCCTTTCAATCCCAAGCCCCAGAATTTCACCCCAGGCTGGTCAGAAGCCCCCTGTATAGCAGAAAGAAGCAAAACAAAACACACCAGAGGAGCAAAAACTCATGAGACAGCAGCCGGAAGTTCAGAGCACTTAATTCAAAATAACAATGTGATTCATGGCCAAAGAGCACAAGGCAAAAGGGCAACCACTTCAGAATAGTCCTATAGTGCGTGTACCGTGGCAGACTCTTGTCGCCTATGGTTTGGAAGATTGTTGGTGTGGGCCTTTTAACATGAACATAACAAACCTGCAGTGAGATTCAGGTGCAGACATACCTCAAGCTGAAAGGTTTTTAGTGTGTAAACTGCTGCATGCGGAGCTGTTGTCTTCTCTTTCAGGGACCAGAAAGGGCTGTAAATTCCTTAGCTTTTCAAATGGCCTGTCATTATTGAACGTTAAGGTCAAAGGTACGTTTGCTGCTTGGCTCTGGCAGTGGAGATTCACACTGATATTGTGGTATAATCTTCCTTGATATAGGAGTGCCTCAGTTGCTTAGCTCAGGACTAATGTGGAGTCCTCAAAAAGGATTACATGACCAGCTTGGGAGATGTGGGACACTTTATTTTAGACAGTCTGCTGTCCCAAGCTGAGCGAGCTCTGCTTTCTGCCTGCAGTCAATATTTAGCAGAGAAATTACAACAGTGAAAATTTCCCACGTGAGTGCCGTTTACTGAGCTGGAATTAGATCAGAGAGGCAAAATATCTCACATCATGTTAAATTATGTATCAAGGACGTCTTAACTGTGTGGGTGATGACAGTTGATTGTCCCCTGTGCCCCTCTCCCCATTGTTTATACCTAAGCTACTTGCACAAAAGCAATACGTGGAACACTGACACATGCTGAAAGTGTGTCTATAGCCCAATAACAAGCTATTGGGTTAATGAGTCACCTGAGATATATATATATATATAAAAAATTCTATGGTATCTAGTAACAGAAAAGCCTGGTAGCTATTCCTGTGTCTCATTTCCTGAGAAAGAAAAGGTATATTGTTTCAGTGAGTAACCTGTAGAAAGAATCTGGGATAACGTTACTACAGTATCAGTAAGCTTAGGAAATACAGCCTCTGAAGAGATACATTATACTGGTAAAAACACACCAAAGGGTGTTTTGTAACACACAGAGTGAGGTGCGGCATGGGGCTACCTGGTATCTGAAGTGTAAGAGTGCCTTGCCCCTTTCCACATTTTAGTTCTGGCATGAGCAAAGGGGGAGAGGAGATGAGAGTAGGGGACTAGCTACTTATTAGCCCTTCTCTCTGAATCTTGGGACAGCGGGATGCTAAGGGTTTGGGGGTGGTTCTAGGACCACAGGAGGAAGAAATGAGCCAAACGCTGGCTGAAGTGATCTTTTGTGCCTCTGCCAGAAGCAGGCTACTGCAGCTGCTTGGAGTGAGCCAGGCGGCATGGAGCAGGAGCGTGCTGCCTGCGGGGTTGGAGGCATCGTTCCCCAGCTGTCCTGTGGGCGCCAGCCCACAGCCCTTGGGTGGTTTTGCAGTGTTTCTGCCTGCAGCTGGCCGTCGTACCAGCTGTGAGCCCTGCGGCAGGCCCTGCAGCTTGCCCGCCTCGAGCAGCTTCTCGCCCGGCCTGGAGTACTTAAATTGCCAGGATACGTTTTCCTGCCTCAGCTATGTGCAGGCACATTGCCTCCATCTCGAGTGGCAGTATCAAGTTCTGGGATGCAGCAAAACAGATGACAGAAGTTTTCTTCCTGTTTGAGTTACCCTACAAATATGCTGTTAGCCAGCTGCAAACACAACCACACAGCTCATCCTCCCAATGAGGTACGTTGCATCAGTAGATGCGCCTATTCTTTATAGATGTGCCTACACACTCTTTCATCTAAACAAAAGCTTGGCATTTAGGAAGAACATGGTGCCTTTGGACAAATGCATTATACTGTACCTCTGCATACGTCCCGTTTTGAACTGTGCTTTCAAGTCCCTCTTTTTGAAAAGAGGCACGTCTACCCTGGGTACAGCCTACTTCGGCAGCTCCCGCTGCAGGGTCAGCCCCAAAGGGTTTTCAAAAGCACTTCTTGTGTTAGCACTTAAATGCAACTCGTGGCCATGCCACAGGGTCCAATGAAGATTGGGGGTACACCGATACAGTGATACTTAAGAATTGACCCGAGCGTGAGCACGGGCAGCCTGCTAGCTTTCACCCAGCACCAGCAGCACCCAAGGAGGCAGCACGGTATCGCCGGCTCTCTGCAGGCGCGCTCCGATGGCCGCCCCGCGCTGAGGCCGGGCCTCTCCGGCCCGCGGGCTGCCGGCCTCCGCCAGCCGGGCAAAGGCAAGAACCACCCCCCGCCGTGACCCGCGTCCGACGGACCCGTTACCGGCTCCGCGCCCGCGGGGGGGGGGGGCAGGGCGGCAGGGCGGGCGGAGGGGGCCGCGCACGGCGGGGCCGCGCCTCCCGAGCCCGCCGCCCCTCATGAAATTTTCACGGCGCGGCCGCCTTCGCCGCCCGCCCTGCCCGCCGCCACACGGCCGGCGCCACCGCTGCTCCCGCCCTGCCCGCCATGGCGGCGGCGGCGGCAGCCGACGGCAGCCGCTTCGCCTACATCACGGACCTGCTGGAGCGAGGCAAGGTGGGCGCCGTCCCTCGCCGCGCCGCCCCCTGGCGGCCGGGGTCGGGCCGGGCCGGGCGCGGGGCGGGGGGGGCTGGGTGCCCCCTCCTCTCCCCCCCGGCGCGGGCAAACGGCTGCGGGCGGCGCGCGGTGCGGCCGTTGACGGGAGGGACGCGCGCCGGGCGGCCGTTGACGGGAGGGGCGCGCGCCGGGCGGCCCCCTGGGCCGCTAGGCCGGCCGCGGGCGCCGGGGCCCTGGGTTGTGGCTGGCGGAGAGAGCCGAAAAGCGGCGCTGGGAGCCCGGGGAGGGGGCCCCCGAGCGAGCTGGGAGCCCGCGGCTTGTCAGGGGTGCGGGGCTGTGCCAGACGCGTCTGGAGGAGAGAGGGTCGGTCCCTGCAGCGGGGCACGGCGCCTCCCGCCCTCTGTTTTGCGCTCTTCGGCCTTCCCTCTGTCTTATTTTTATGGCCAACTTAACTCATCCCTAGGACTGATGCCTCCTCTTGGAGGCTGGCGTAAGGTTTGCGGCACGCTCGCGAGGCCGTCGGGTGGCAAAGTGAAACAACGAGCGTGGAGCGTTACCCGGACTGAAGCAGTTAGACGCGTGGCATTTTGGCAGCTTTCTGTCCTGTAAACGACGCTTGGTGGATATGGTGCGCTCATGTAGGCAGTATCCATGCCAACGCGTTGCTCGGTGCTTTTTCTGTTATCCGTAGTTGGTGTGGCTGTGGGCAGCGCTGCAGTGAAAAGTGTCACCCGCAGGAAATGACTCAGAGTTTGCAAATATTCGGTGGGAAACACTAGTGTGTGCGTTTCTTAAAACGGGGGGAAAAACCCAACTTCTCGTATATTGTGAGCTGCTGATATGTGTCAGAAACGTGGAGTTTTTCTCCCCGCACCAAAGACTTTACTGTGATGGATTTTTAAAAAGCTGAACTGCATGGCCTTTTTTTATTTAAAAATAAGGGCAGTAAATAAAGGGCTTATTTGGAAGACGCTGTTCCTGCTCTGAAGGCAGAGTCATTTCCAGAGGCTGCCTTCAAATTGCAGTTCCAGTTCACCCACCGTTGCTTCCCATTCCCTCTCCTAAGTGGCCTGAATGAACATGTGGAGCAGGGTGAGAGATGTCTTTCCTGGGTGATTTTCTGCCTCTCCTTGCTGGGGAGGAGTCGCGCCTGCGTCTCCAAAGGACAATTCGGATGGCCAAGTCTTGTTTCGGTCACAGCCGCTTTACGCAGTACACATAGTCATAAAGGCTTTCAGGCAAGGATCCCCTTCTGCCTGTGATTTCCCCTTGGAGGAGGATGATGATACTTCTGTGCTGTCTCTCACAGTCAAACAGTCTGTGCTGGTAACTTGAATTAGACTTCCCCCCCGCAAGAGCATATGCTTCAGTAGACAACTGAGTTAGCACTTTTGAGTGAAATATGCATATGTATTGCAAACAGTGCTGTTCTTTATACACAGAGCATCACAGTTGCCAAGTCCCATCTCAAGAGACACTTGGTGAACCTGAAGAAAATAGGAGCAGTAGCTGTGCTGCGCGCTTAGCAGACTGTTTTGCAGAGGTTGTCCCTCTATTTGAGACTCTTCAAGGGCCAGCTCTTGAGACCTCTCACTCTCTACTTTTCCTTTTGCATTTCTTTCCCTTCAGAGTAGGGTTTTAGGTTGCAGCCCCTTTGTAATTAATTGATGTTACCCAGGAGCTTTGAGTTTAATTCACCACCTGAGGTTCTGCTTTCTCAGAGACAGTAGGAGGGACCTAGTCTACTCAGCCAAGACTATCCACTCGTACTGGCAATGCCCACTACAGGAGGAGCAGCTTGGACTAGCAGACGACTAATTCTGATGGGATAATTAAGCTTCTTTCTCAAGTGGCATAAACCACGCCAGCAAAAGGACTATCCTGCTTGGTAAACTGTATTTGCTTAGGGGCAGGGTATTACTGCTTAGAGGTCTCATTAACCTCATTTTCCCTTTCCCGTGCTCTTAAATCGATAAAGCTGTTTCAACAAAGCCTGAGAGCATTAACATACTCTGAATTAACTGGAAAACATCTCGCTACAGTGAACTCTTACTAGAGAAACAGAATGCAGTAACAATACCTTATGCTCACATACTCACCTATCTGCTATACAGGATCCGAACAGGTATGATATAGCTGATTTATCAGCTTTTAGACTCCGAGCAGCCTTTTATAAGAAAGGGGTCATGCTGTTTTCCCCACATAGCTTCCCCTCTGTGTCCAGCCTCTCAAACCAGGGCAAATCTTTATGTATCGCTTTCCCCCGGGGCATGTGGCTCCACAGACTTGTTATCTTTATTAGTGCTTTCATTAATATTTCTGTGTGATATTATTCCCCTGTGATTCTGTTTCACACTCGCAACTTACACATTGTACCTGGAACACAAAGATGCATGTAACACTTATAGCCCCAATACGATAGTCCTTGTGTAATCCATATGTCCGCAACATCTGTTATGGCTCAATACAATAGTCTTTGAGATATTCTAGGCTTCCAAGGCACCTGTCACAATCATCACAGTAGCATCTGAGCGCTTCAAAATATCCTTGTGAGATAGATTAACTGTTAACTACATTTTCTAGTGGAGGCGCTGAGGCATAAAGAGATTGTATGACCTTCTTTCAGGACTCTCAAGTCTCAATTCAAATCTTAGCAAGGAAGGACATTCAACTGCCTCAAAATCACATTACGTTCCAGAAATGGCTTGGGGCTTTTTTTCCCTGCCTCCTCTTCACTGTCCATGAATTTCCTTTTGCAACAGTCGAACGCACAAACGCCCCCACAATTGTTGTGCCTCACTCCATTCAAAATTAGGTTCTGTTTTTATAGACTTGTGTTTTCCTCATCGAAATGCATCTACTTCCATTATAATAACAACTTTAATGAATTTTATATGCTATAAGTAAATATTTGTGTTTGAGGGTGTAATAGACATTTCTCCATGTAGTAGAAACGTTTTGGGGCATTTTTCTGTAGAAGGATTAAAATCAATAAACCAATATGAAACAATATGAATTTCAGAGACAGGCTAGCATCACTGATGCTGTGTGCACTAGCCCTTGGTTTAGTTGAAACGAGGGTCTTAGCATACTCCATTTTTTGATAAAATCTCTAGTCTGTTCCGTTATTTCCTCACTCATTTATTTTATCATCTATTCCTGCTCAGCATGGTTTGCAGAAGCTGAGAGCTTGTGATTCATAAAGAACAGCTTTGAAAACAGTGCTCCAGGAAGAGCATTTTGAGAAATGGATACTTTTTAAAAACAAGCCCCAAACCTCATAGGAGAACATGCCAACTTTTCAAAATAATTGTTAAAAGCATATGAAATTCTGTTAAGCTCTCCATCCAGACTGTGCAGATAACTAAACACCAATTTTCTGTCCCTGTCTTCTGTCTGTTTTTATACAGTGACCGATGTACAATTATCTTATAATGGCATTTTTTTATTTCTTTGGGGGAAGATGAGGGTTGAGTCTACATAGTGATGTAAAAACAAAGTCACAGGAGGAACTGAAAAGAGGAAATACAATCAGGTTTACGAGGGGCTGCGGAGGTCAGTGGGTTGTTCTGAGCTGCCTGACTCACTGGAATTGAAGTTCCGCTCCTTGACTTCCAGAAGATAAAGCTTTAGATATTTCTTGCCTATGTGTGGGGAAAAAGCTTGTTTGGGTATTTAGTCCCTTTGAGGAGACTAGTCCTTTCTTTTAACAGCAGTCTACTACTGTTTATAGAGTGTCCAGAAGTGTGTTAGATTATGTCAGTATTGTGAGGGGTGTTTGTGCAAAAAGGTGACTTGGGTTAAAAGACTTGGGTTAAAAGAGCACATGAAGGTAACTTGGTGTTTGATTTGGGTTAACAGCTTAAGGTAGACATTGCAGAGAAGTCTGAATTTGAAATCTCGCAGCTAAGAATTAAAATCCAACTTGCCTGTCTTCGCTGCTTTTAATCTGAGTTACTTAGCTGGGTTAGTCAGCCTGTGTGACAAAGTGTGTTTCTACAGCGTAGACATGCCCTCATCATTTCAGTGATGGATTTTCTGAAGAGCCTACAACAGCAAGCGATGTGATATGGCAAGGGAGAGCTACCAGCTTTGCTCTTAGGGACAGGGATAGCTACAATCAGAAGTAAAGGAGAGAAGGCAATGGGAACAGAAGAGCAATACGCTGGGTGGTACGTGTGTATTGTTGAGATGTTTCGTGCCGTATCTTACGTGGTGTCAGAAATTGAGTCTGTGGGTGAGCTTCCTTTAAATTTGCTTTTTCTTTAACGTAAACCTCTCACGTTTCAAATGCTTTTGAAAAACAACTATTATGTTTTGTTTCTTTAAAACGGTAATATTTGTTTACAGTTAGGATTCTCTCAGTTCAGAGCTGGAGAGTATTTTGGTCTGAATTTCATATATTTTGGGGAAGCTTTTCCATGATAATTCTTCCATTTGCTTGGCACGTGAATATAAAGGATGGAAGGAAACAGCAATGTCTTCTGTCTGGGCTGTTGTCTGTAGCTGCTCTTTGGATCTCCTGAGACTGCTGCTCTCCAGCTTGTCACTGATGTGAAGTAGAATACTGTAGACATGGCAGTAAGTGAAAAAGTAAAGATACACGGAACTGACTTCTGCTTTGAGGTGTGCTAGCTACAAATCCTTCCCGAAACTGAACACAATCCTAATATTCTGGCAGTTTGGTGAGCATAGTCCTTATTGGTTCAGCACTCTCTGTCTAGCAGTGAATAATGTGACCTCCCTAATTTGTTCAGTCTAAGGCTATGAGCTTTGTTAGGAAGCCCGTCGGACCAGCAAAGGTTATGGTCCTGTAGCGCATCTCTGCTCCCGCAAAGTAGATAAACAACCAGAATCAAAGAGTGATTTGGATTCAGCAAATGTCTTGCTACCAGAGAAAACACAGAGTAAAGGACTTGCAGGTCCTACAAGTTAGAAGAGAGATGTTATTTCTTTGGCATTTGGGAAGAAGGCATGTTAAAGCTGTCATTTCAGGTGATTGGACTAGCGGTATGTATCAGTGCTCTATAGTTTGCTGTCATCAAATAAACTGAATATTCATAAGTGTTCAGTGTAACTCGCAAGAACTGTAGTTCTTGTCTTGGAAAATATGCAAAATAATTAAGCATTACAGTCTCACACAGTTACTGAGAGGCCTCAGCAGATAAAATGTGGCACCAGCGGGATGGAGAAAAGCTGCAACAGTGGCTGTACATGAAAGATAAAGCAAGCACTCTTTAAAATGATGATTCCCTTCCACACTTCAACCTTAACAGAAGTTTGAATGCAGATAAAGTCCTCAGATTAGGGTTTGATTATTTTTTATTTTATGACCAAAAAAACTCAAGTCAGCATCATTTTCTCTGTATTTTGAAACACCAAAGGGCTATAGGCCCTTGCTCGCTCTTCAGAGTGACACAGCTGAAGGGTAACTATCGAGAAGACAAAGATGAGCCTGTACTCCTAAGCCAAAAGAAGCTCATTTCTCTCAGGCGCCATAAGTTCCAGCCTGATTGCTGAGCGAAACATGTATCTCAATCTGTGTGACAGAGAAAAGCCTGGGAAAAATAATGACCCTCAAGGTTCAACTTTTAAACTCTAAGCAGAGAAGCAAATCGCACCACTGACAATTTACAGAGAGCTGGAGGTAGGCTGCAACCCCACTGCATGCATTCTGGCTGAAAATACTTCTTATTGCCCAGGGGAAAAAAGTGTCTGTCGGGTAGCTTGGCCCCCAAGACTCTGCCTGTACTGCCACGTTAGCTGAGGACAAATCTCACACTTCAACCTGAACGTCACGTGTATTTATGCCACGTACCCATTGGCTCTGCTCTGATGCAAGTCCAGTCTAACGCAGCGTGCGCTTCAATCAGAGAAATGCAGACCCAGCAGGGGACTGGTGCACACTTGCGCTTTGGCTAGAAAAGCAGTAGAAATAAAACTCTCTTCAATGACTTGGTTCTGGATTTGAATGTGGCCTCGAGCGCAGCTCCTGGAGGCAGGAGAGGTGTTGCCTCTTCGGGGCAGCGACAGGCTTGTGTTGCTTAGGATCCCAATGACAGTACAAATAGCACAGAACAGTGTAGGCTTTCTGTCGCCTACTGAAAACCAGCGCCTCCTCGTTCTTCAAATCGTACTGATAGTTAATGCAAATCAGTGCTTGGCTGACTGCTGTGTACTACCGATTAAATTAACAAGCACATTTAAGCCCAGGTAGGAGGGAAAATAAGGATAACAAAATTGTCCTTCAGTTTCTCTCCTGTGCTGCTAATCTTAGGAATGCAAGGCACTCCTCCAGCTCCCTCAGGCCACCTCACCTGCTGAGGGGACCCAAGCAAATTATGCAGGATGAGTTGAACTCTCTTGACGCTTTCCAGGTAATTCCTGATGTAGAAGGAATCCCTAGTTATTCTCCACAGAACAGGTTTCCAACTGATGCACGTATGTAGCTGAGAACAAAGCAGATGGGTAGGTCTGACCTCGGTGGCCACGCTGTGCTTACTAACCCTTTCTGCAGAGGCTACCAACAGGAGTGTCTACTGATAGTGGGTTGTGCTCTTAGTCATTTAATGTATCAGCGATTCCTAACTGTTCTTTTCTTCCTCTCAGCAGTTTAAAGCTAACGCAGAGCTTGGCACTGCGAATGCCGTAGGCCTGGGCTGGGGCAGGATCAAAAGGCTCGTAAAAAGGTGTGAGCACAAAAGGGGGAGTTTTTCCCTTTAGAGGCCTTCAAAGACCTTTTCATCCATGTCACATCTTAACGTGGTGGAAGAGATGGTAATTAAAATCCTACTCCAAAGTGCCTGAAGCCAGGGCAAACAGACATGCAAACAAGTTAATACCTTAATGATCTATCAGGGGATTGAGCAAGCAGTCGCTCGCAAGCCCTGACAATGACAGTGGCTGGCACTATGATGCAACGGCAGGCTGCGGGAGGATGGGAAGGACGCGTGTGCTCCAGGTTTGGCCACGCTGACTACATTGGCCTTTGCTGGCAACTACACCTCTGGCGTGAAGCAAGGCATCGTTTTCCTAGCTGTGCTGCCTAAGACAAAGCTCTTCATATTGTTTCAAAGACAGTAGCAGAGACAAACAGGCTTTGTGCTTGCCTGCAGCGGATAGTTCATGGGGCCCCAAATCAATCACATCCAGGATCAGCGAGGGGTAGTGTGCTAATGTAGCGAAGGCTGGATCACGCTTACTAAGAAGTACGCCCTTTAAAATGAGCCCTAAAAAGCAGGAAACTTGGGGGTAATAAAGGAGGTTAATGGATAATGTAGTTATTCAGAAGCATCCAAAGCATTACTCAATGTGTAGCTGGAAGGCTGACAACTAAACATGTCCTTATCAACCTGTTCTTCCTCCCTTGTGTGCTTTTATTGCTGCAGGGCAGTGTGTGAGCCTGGTCAAGTGACATGATTCAGTTTGAATATACATACTCTGCATTGGTGTCATTATCAGAATAATTTCAAGCCTACTACTCTTTAAGAGGGTGGTTTCTAAAGTAAATATGAAATAAAAACTTTACATGTACTCTTAAAAGCTCTTCTAATATATATTTCTCTTTGCAGTGCTAGACATGCAAAACCATCACCTCTGTCTTCATAACTTCCAAGTGTAATTTTCCATTCAAATTTCACAGCCAGGCCACTGAAGCTCAAATTTAAATAATGACTAAAAACCAAATTAGACTTTTCATATATGTTTATTTTATTGACTCACATGAAATGTAATTTTGAGGAGGGAAAGGAATTTATTATCCCACTGTCATTCTTTTAAATAGACTATGCCAAAATAGGTCAAATTCAGGGTTTGACAAACTGACAGCAAGCACTTCCAACATTCACATAGTCCCTACTCCATCTGTTTTAATTAACTAAACCTCCTTCCATTGTGTAATATAAGGACACTGTATGTCTTAACCTTGAATTCCCTAACTTAAAAGTGATTTTTCTCTCTTAGGCTAATACTACATAACTTCAGACAGCATTGTTTCTGCAGCTGCCCCAACATCTGAAGAAGTGAGAGATTTAATGTATTTTCTGTTTGCTCTGGCTGTTGGTGAAAAGGATAGTTGCCTCACCTTTTCAAAAGCAAACACAAACACTGATAATAATCGTTGGTTTTCTGCCCGTCTAGCTGCCACGAAAGCCAGCAGGGCTCGCCTGGTGCATTTCTGCTATGTCCTTAAAATAGCCACTGTCCAGCTTGCTTTCCCATGTCCTGGATATCATGGTGCTGTTCTCTTTAGGGACAGGCATATGTCTGCGTGACATCGTTGTTATTAGAGGCCCTAATGAAAGGATGTTGAATGGGACAGCAGAAACTACTTCCGCAGAGAAGAGTAAGGAACAGGAACTTGAGCCGAAGTGCTAGGAAAGGGAGCGTTTTGGGTTACTCCTCCGGCGTTGGGAGGGCCTTGGGTAATGCTCAGGGCCGCGCGGAGGCAGTCCGGCGAAGAAGCCCTGGCAGGGCAGGCGCAGCGGGCAGCGAAGGGGCAAGGCCGCGGGTTTCTGGGGCCGGTGGGCCTGGAGGACCAGCCGGCGCTGCCGCGGGGGGCAGCAGGTGGCGGTGGGGAGAAATAGGGCGTTTCGCGTTGAAGAGGAGAGCGGCAGTGTGTTGCCCCAGCTGCCCTAGATGCCAATGAATGCCTGTACCCGGGTGAACTGGCAATAAAACCTCTCGGTATTTCATTTCCTCGCACTGGGAGGAAAGGACAGCTTCGCGTGCTGTGCTTCCCTCTCCTGCGCGCGGCCCGTTTCGTACTAAGCACGCCATGCCGAGGTCCCTCGGCTTGGATGAGCGACGTTTCTGCTGTGTGTCGCGTCACTTGGGGGGCAGAGAAAAAAAAACCAAAAAACAAAAAACCCGTATTTCTCCCTTCAAACATACAACTCCTGAGAACTGCTAGCCGGCAGCCGTCGCTCCTTCCTGCTTTCCGTGAGTCCCGCAGCCCCCTCACTGGCGAACACACTGTACACGCCGCAGCACCCGGCCGGCCCCCCCCCCCCCCCCCGCGGGCGGCAGGGCCGCGCCGGCGGTTAGCAGACGGTTGGGGGCGGGTCCGCGCGGGGCGGGGCGGGGCGGGGCGCCGCAGCCCGGCCGGGGAGCGGCGGCGGCGGCGGCGCCGCTGGACAGCTCCGAGCGGCGCAGCTCGGCGGGCGGGCGGCGCGGCGCTGCCCCCTGGCGGCGCGGGCGCGGGCGGTGGGTGTGGCCGCCCCCCGCGGCTCGCCGAGGCCGCTAGGTGCGCGGCGGCCGCCCGCCCGCCATTGTGCGCTGGGCGGCCCCGCCCGGCGCGGGCGGCACTAGGCGAGCAGCCGCCGCGGGGCAGCGCCGGCAGCTGGCCGCTCTCCTCTGCGCTCCGCCCCGGCCGCTGCAGCGGAGCCCGCGGGCGCAGGCGGCGCCAGGATGGAGGGCGACCGGCTGGAGCCTTCTGTGAGTGCCGGGGGGCGGCGGGGCCGGGGGCGCCTGGGGGAACCGTCCCCCGGTGCTGGGGGCGGCGGCGGCCCCTGCCCGCTGCGTGCGTGAGCGGGCGGGCGGGCGGGCGCCTCGGCTCCGCGGAGGGGCAGAGCCCCGTGGCGGCGGCTGGGGGCCACCGTGGCCGGTCCGCGCCGTCAGTCACGCCGCGGGGGTGGGGGGGGGGCGCGGCCGGGCTGCCCAAATCCGCGTGTGGTGCGAGGGGCTCAGGCGGCGGCCCGGCCGGGCGGTGCGCGGCGCTGCGCCTTTGTGTGCGGCCCGGGTGCGCTCGCTGCAGCCCCCGGGGTGGGGGGCCGGCGGGGTTGGGTTTATTCTGCTTGACGTTTTGAGGGGATCCTCTCCCCCCCCCCCGTTTCCTTCGGGGGGTTGTGGGGCCGTCAGCCCGCGCGTCTCAAAAGGGGGCTTCGCCGGCACTGGGAGCGCCGCGTCCGCTGCGGCTGGGGTGGGGTGGGGGGGCGGCCTGTCTGGTTTCGTGGCGCACGGAGCGGCCCGGTCCGGACGGGACGGGGGGGGACGGTCACGGAGAGACTCGTGCGTGCGCGCCTGCAGCTTGGCCCTCTCGGAGGGTTTTTTTTGTTGTTTTTTAAACTTGCCGTTGGCTTTCTCGGCGGGTTTTGTAGCATCTGAGCCCGGTGCCAGATGGCCCCAGGCACGTTAAATTGTCGGAGTGCTGCGTGTGGATCCAAGGGCTGCTCTTTGTGTGCAACAAAAAAAAAAAAAGGCATTCTTGATTGGAACTGTTAACCTAATGAAGTCAAGGCAGTTTCCGTGTGCTTACATGTGATTTACGCTGGCTGCGGGAAAGCCTGATGTCTTACCAGTCTGACTCTTGGGGGGTTTTTTGGTTTGTTTGCTTGCTTATTTTAAAAGCAAGCAAGCAAACTGAGTTAAACCTATAGAGTCTTCTCCTCAGCAACTATGGCTGCTCTCGCTTCACTAGGATTTTTACCCTGAGTTAAGACTGCACCCCTCCTCTTTTTTCTTCCCCTGCAATGCAGGCATGACCTGAAGATGAACTGGGTTTGCATAGTTTCAGTTGAAATGACCGTTGCCAGTGCTTTCCTAAACGGTGATTTGGGTTGGTGTGCGGTGTTTATCAGAGCTGCGCCCCAAAACAGCTAAAACTGTGTAGAGCAGTTGTTCTACAGAGCTGGGGTTCAGTGACATATGTACGTACAGTAATGCAGTATGTCCTACTGGCTTGTATTTTCTGCACTTACACTTGCTTTCCCCCCGCTTTCTGTTGTGAAGGTTACCATAAAGAATATCGAAAGAGAGCTCATCTGCCCAGCATGCAAGGAATTATTTACCCATCCACTGATCCTTCCTTGTCAGCACAGTATTTGTCACAAATGTGTAAAAGAGATTCTCTTCACGCTCGAAGACTCTTTCACCGATGGAGGCTCTGAATCCTCTAATCAGAGTAGCCCTCGAATTCGAATCCATTCTCCTAGCATGGATAGAATTGACAGGATTAGTAGATCAGGTACGTATCAGAGCTTTGCATGTTTTCCTGATTTCATATACGTTAGGCTGACTTGAACTGAAGGGTATCTGTGTTGGTAGAGTGTCTTCTTGGTACTCCTGACATCAGTAGTTAAATGGATAACTTTGGGAATAGTGCGAGTCTTGTTCATTCTGTGCTAAGAACAATGAGAATATTTTTATTGTAAGGACAATGCACTCCATTTCGTGTAGAGTAAAGTTAGTCTTTGTGGCATCATGTAAATGTTCCTAGCCCTTGTTTTTATTTATTTCTGTATTTCAATGACTGCTGAGCATCAAGATGTCAAAATTGACAATTTTATTGTCTGTCATAATACTGTTAAGTCGTTCTCTCAGATTTTTGCCAGCCTAAATTCTATAGTTTTGACTCCCGAGTCTTTGCAAACTTTCCAAATAATAGTGTTGGCCTGTCCGTTTCTTTACATTAAATTCTTTCCATAGAGGATGATCACTGCATGGTTGAAGAACTGTGATGGATGACTGTAGCAAACAGTCTCTTTCAGCATGGTCTGCTTAAAGCTTTAAAGAGTACTTAGCTTTATGGCTCTTAATGCTCTTTGTGATATCACGCTGTAAAGATTCTTAGTTTGATTCTGCTCAGTTATCTGTCTAATCCACAGATAAGTTGATCAACTTTTATGCAGATATATGGAAAGTATTTCACGCATGCTATACTTAAAAGAAACCTCACATCTTGGCTTTCAGAATTTTCTGGAAGCGTGTTCATGTGCAAGACAAACCCTAAATCTTACATTTCACGTGTTCCTAATGCTCATCCTCCCCGTTTTTCGAAATTCAAATGTTTTATTTCACCATCTTCTCTTAAACGTCTCTTAGCTTTAGTACTGATATTTTTGCAAATAAGTAAATGTTATCTTTGCCTTAGTTTAGCTGATTGATGGTTACATGGTGTGAGGGAATCCTCAGCTGAGTGGCCGGTTATTTTCATTACAGCCCTATTCGGGTAGGGGATGGACAGCCCCGCGGTCGCTATTTAGCTCTACCTACAGTTCACTTTTTGTCTAAGCCCTTTGCTAACTCCAGTTTTGCACAAGCTTAGAATGAAGAGAGCGCCCCATGGTAACTGAATTCCCCCGAATAGAAGACTGTTTACCTGTTATACCCAGTAAGCATAACGTGCTGATATGCCTTCATGTGTATTGACTAAAGCTCTCACTGATTTCAGTTGCAACTGTCCACTTTATATTTTTGCAAAGTGAGCATCAAACCCCCAGCACCTGGGAAGTGATGAATACACCATGGGTGACCTCCCTGTGAAGCTGTGGCTTATGAAATGTGGGTGTATCAGACAGGCTGTGCATGGGGAACGACCTCCCCATGCTGCGCTCAGCAGCTTAAGCAAGGAGATAATCCTTTCTCTCCTGCCAAAACCTGTCTTCCTGCTTGCTTTCCATCAGCCACTACAAATAAAGATCTAACACTGCACAGTCTCTGCTTGCTGCCATAGTGCCACGTGTGCTGAATGAGGCAGAGGCTCTGTTGAGAGACTGACTTTTAATTACTAGGAGAAAGCAAACGCTATAATGTCTCCTGCGCCAGCGCATGGCGGAGGAGCAGGTAGTTTCGGAGACTTGAGAATTAGGATTTGAAGAGCTTAGCTTGCAGCTCTACCAGACTTGTTGGATGCCCTTTTCACAAGATTTAGTGTTACTGCTTTGTTATGTCAGTAAGGACAAGACAACAAAGATTCATTCTGGGGACTCCTCCCCCTCGTGATTTATGCACTCAGTTTACTGCACGGGTTGTAGTTTTTAAATCTATAGTAGTCCTCCACCGTCCCAGCAAACTGATAGGAAGTGATGTGTGCTATCTCCTCATCTGACCTATTAGTAGAGGGAGACGAAGGCTTTGTTAGACCTGTTTGATGGGTAGCAACGGAATGTAGAGATGTGGAAATATTGGGCTTTCCCCTCCCATCCCCCTAAAGAGCATCGGGCAGATGCACTTTGTAGGAAAAATGATCGTCTCAAACGGTTCAGGTTTGCCAAATGAAAAGCATATGGAAATGGGAGCTTTAAAGAACAGAGTTAGACATACAGCTTGTGCTGCCTTTACTTACAGTGTTAAAGGCATTGTAGCTCTATTGCTATGTGAGGTAGATTTGCTCTCAAAAATTTGGTACCATCAATATTCAACTGAATTGCAACTGACATTTGTACAATTCTTGTCTGGCATCCCAAGTAACTGTACTGTGCATCCTCTTGCTAATTCCTTTTGTGAATAGACTTTACACAATGTATATAAATTTATTATATATCCTGAGTGGGATTTGTAATAAAATATTAAAGAAAAACATCCGAGGTTGGGTTGCACGTGAAACAGTAGAATTTCTGGCAGGTTTGTATAGGGCATGTTGCTGTGGGGCATTATTTTCATATTTGAAAATACATATAACACCGTCTTCATTTTTTTTTAATTTTTTTTCTTTCTTAAGGAATCCTCACTGTCTATTGAAGATACCAGCTATTTTACATGATTTTGGCCTTTAAATTCTTGAGAAGCCAGAAAGAACTGGTCTACATTTTGTGATTATTGTGCACACACAACTTGCATTTTCAAATAGAGTTTATCTTAATGTGGAAAGGCTGGAACTGGTAGAACACTTTTATTTTGCAGTTAAAATGGAGTGCATGCTCTTGTTAAATCTAAGGTGTTGGTTTAAGAAAAATCCAGTTTTGTATGCAAAACTAAATTACTTTTTGGTTAAAAAAATTAAACTGTTGTATATAAAATAAAAATAAAGGGCATTTCTTATTGCTAATTGATCTTCTGTAATGTTAGTGTAATTAGAAAAAAGCATGTGTTGTGGTTATGTTGACTTGTGCAGCGTTGATGGATGTCGCAGAAATGGAGTAAATTTAAAGATGTATATGTATATATAAATATTTTTTTTCTTCCATCTGTTCTTTCTCCCTTCTTCACTCTACTTTAATATTGCAATTGTCATGTGTTAGGAAATTAAACAACCTTTCCTTTCAGCCTTAAAATAGTTTAACAGCCACAGGAAAGAAAACAATTGACGCTCTTCATCTGAGCCATTGTAAACCAATGGTATATCTCATTTTTCAATCTCTAAAAACAGCTTTCTGTTCATTGTTCGCAGCCTCGCAGAGGAGGTCTTTTGGGTGGAGAGGTAGAAATGCTTCACTTCTTATATGGCTCTAGATAGTATAGTGTTTAGATCTCGAGTTAAATATCGTTGGTTAGCATATAGTTTTTTTTGTCAGTGGTCAAGTCCACAAAACGGCTTTTGCAGTGAGCAAAGGTGCAGAAGACTTCTATTAGGAAAGCTTTTCATTCTGTTCTACGATTGACTTAAAGGTCAACTGGACTAGAATTAAGTAAAGGGTTTTTTTTTTTTAAATGTGTGTGTGCATGACTAAACATACTTTAAAAGGTGCAAATAGACCAGCTATCTCTTCCCTTTAAAACAAAAAAACCCAACCCTCTCGCTTTTTAATTTTCAAGAGTTACATAATCAAGTTTCAGTAAAACTGCTGTCTTACTACTAGTGAAATGTAGTTGTTATATTGATCTTCGTAACACTTAGAGGTCATAGTCAGCAATATCACTTTTAAGTGGAAGGTCATACCAGTTCTTCATTGGATCTGCGCCCCCTTAATTATATCTGAGTAAAAAGAGAAGGACTGAAATTCACACCTTGCCGATCTGACCGGGTAGGTCTGGATCTGGCAATTTAGTATGGCACATGCATGTGGGAGGGAAAACTAAATACTTAAAAGTGACACTTTTTTCTCATGGTTAGCATGCTGAGTGACACTGTCAAGTTGAAGGATAACCAATGTGTCTTTGTTTTAAATAGATTTAATTCCGGAAACACTGGCAGAGATGCTAGCATGAGCATCTCTGCCACTGTTTTGGGCTGGTGCTCAGATGTTACCAGAAATGTTTCTTTGTAGGTGTGATGCTCTGTCAAAAATGGGAAAACCAAACCTTCCTGTTGGCATAATATTGGCAGGCACATGAGCAGTCCATAAAATCACTGTATCCTTCAAGAAAGGAATGAGCTGAACTCACCACAAATCTGAATTTCACACTCCCCATGAAGAACAAAGCAACTAATAGGAAGTGGAAGTCAAATTGCCTCAGTTGGAGAACAGAAGTATCATAAACAAACAAAGTATTGGACACTTAAAGCTGTTTTTATCTGCTCTGGTCACAGAAAACACCCATGACTTGGGGTAGATTTTTGAAGTAGCTGAAAATTATTTTTTAACTATAAATTTGTCTCCCCTTTTTTTTTTTTTTTTCTTTCTTCCTAAAGATCTGTTCACAAGCATTAAATGAGTTTGGGAGTGGCAGTATACACTTACTTTTCTTTTTCTTTCTTTTTTTTTTTTTTTAATGCATCAGAATCCAGTTGACTTTTAAAAACTTTTGGGTTTTTTTTAAACTTTCACAAAATTAGCATTCATGTCTTCCATAATCACGGAATGCTGGTGATACTGTTTACATGGAAAACACAATTTTATCTTTAAGGTGTCTTATCCCTTTGCAAACCCACAGCTGTAGGTTGGGTGACTTTTCCACATTTTAAGTGTTAGTATCTCCCTGTGGGAAAAGGGTGTTTAAATAGGGTATTTATAAGATGCGTACGACTTAGGAGTGCTCTTTGGCTACAGTCTTTAGAACCTGTATGTATCCTAATATTTGTGGATTTGGAGTCGCAGTGAGAAAACAATAATATTGTGTGGTTTTTTTTTTTTTCTAAATTTCGTAGACAAACTTAGATATCTATTTTTACTGAGTCAATGATAATCAGTAGTATGTTCTCCAGTTACCGATCTGGGTTTTCACTGAAAGGGGAGTGTTCTGTTTACGACCCACAATCGAAAAATTTTTGTGATAATTCCTAGTGTTTCACTAAATATATACTTGTTTGTTGGAAACTGGATTGGCAAGGTATAAAACAGAATCTGGGGAGGATCTGAGTTTCTCTGAACATTTAATATGTCTTGCAGAATCCAAATTTTTTGCTACTTGAAATGCTTTTTTGTCTTTTGCGTATGTGCAAAATTCAATTTCAGCAAATTGAAAGCCAGACAAGAATAGAAAAGACAGTGCTCAAAAGTCATCTCTCACTTCAACGCAGTGTTTGCTTTTCAGAATATGAGCTTATAAATCCTATAAACAATAAGCAGACTTAATTCTTACTGCATATTAGTATTTTAACATTCTCACTAGGCAAAAAGAGAATGTTTCCATGCTTTAAGTCTTAAATTGGCAGAGGATGCTGAGACGCTTAGGAAGTACGCTTCCGGGTTTTGAAACAGAAAAAACTAAGCTCTTAGAGTACTATTTGGTGAAAAGGGATGAGACATCTTAAGACATGCAGGACTTCTGGGTGTTGGATTGAGTTCTGTAAGCAAAGTGTCACCAGTATATGTAGAGCATGGCTCATCACTACAGTCTTGTTTTATTCCATGACTGGCAGAATGAAAGGCCTCAATTCGATTGCAGCTAAACTCATCTTTGAGTTAAACAAACACCAATTCCACATTTGAGCCTCTTGGGCCAGACTTCAAAAGCATGCTACTGGATAAGAATTTCAGACTGTATTTTTAAACTTGACCACTGCACCATATTTTTCCTTGTTATCTTGCTTTGTCACTGCTTGCTTTCTGCTATAGTGAACTGCTTGTAGGCAGTTTCGTACATACAACACTGTATCATTATTTTCCTAGTTATAGGAGATGTAAGTATTCCCCATCCCCTTCTTATAGCTACTGACTGCATGATACTGCATGCAAAATCATCCTTCCGCTCAGGCCATTGTAGAAGCCTGTGCAGAAGGTCTCTCCATTCTGTGCAGAGTGCTAGCTTGGAGCATACATTTTAAATAAGGTTTGTGTTTCACTGCTGTTCCTGTGCATTGCATGTGTGTGTTGCTGTATATGCCAAGTTACAGGTATTACAGGATGTGCAGTTTGGGTTATTAATTGACTTCAAGTAAGTACCCAAAAAATAAAAAAATCTCTGCTTCCCTTAGCCAGAGAGTTATATACTTTTGACTTGGGCTACTACTACTGCATTCTGTAAATATGATCTAATTGTTCTGCTCAGGACCTGCAGAAAGGTGAAAGACCAGCTGAATTTCAGACTATCAGCTTGTACATACTTATTCCTGCTCTGGTTCTGGCTTTTTTAGCCAGGCTTTTTTTTCTGACAATCATGCATAACTATCATGGGGCACGTTTCAAAGATTTGTAAAGCAATGAGTTCCTTATGGGAGTGTTTTTAAAGAGGCTGAGAAGTGCATGATAGGAAGGGAGGCTTTAAAGGGTTGGTTGTAGCAACCATAGAAGAAAAGCATGAGGCAAGTGTCTTTCTGGCTAATGTCCAAGGACGCTTCAGAAATGTTGATGCTTCATTTTTTTTTTTTTTTTTTGGAGAGGAGCTCACTAAATACAGATAAGAACCAATTTCCTGTTGTTAAAATTAAGAACCCATTTCAGCACGGTAAGAATTTGGTTGTATGCACTCTTAAGTCACACCTCCGTTTACAGATTCATTAGTTGTAGTGGCATGCACTCATCTCAAAGGGATTTTGAAACTGTGCTCCGGTTGGAGGATGCTTTTTTGTTTCTTTGCGTGGGGAACTGAGAGGATACATATTAGGCATAAATGCTGGCTTAGACTGCTTCAGAATTACCGGAATGACCCCTCTTTGTTGTTCCCCTTGAGTTCATGAATGAGATGGGGGATGCACTCCCTCTTCCGTAGCTTTGAGGACGTTGAGCAGCAAAGAGCTTTTGGGTCTACAGCAGCCATTTCAGAACAAGTCCCAAGGGCTTTTGAAGCTTGCAGCTTTACTTGAGCCTTGGAGAGGCTTATTTTGGAGAGGAGGAGAAAGTTTCATGTAGCTGTTTGGTGGGAACGTAACCTCTCTGCAATGCCCTTGTAAAACAAAAAGCGATAGGCCTGCTCTGTTTAATCAGGCAGATCCCTTGTTCCCTGCCTCAGGGTAAGGGAATCTCTCAAATTCACTCATCTCAGTGTTGAGGTTCCCTTTGATTTGTGTACAGGTTTAGTTAGCAGTTCTTTATCAAGGCCAAGTCAGCTGCAGCATGTTTTGACTAACTGATTTGGTTGGCATTTCATAGCGGTAATACCTAGTTCTCATGCTGGCTGTTTTTATGACTCCTCTTGGGAAAAGCAAGATAAGTTTGTGTCAGCCAAAGCAAACTTCTAGGACCTCAAAATTGGCTATATTCATCGGGGAATAACTATTTATTCTCACTCTGAGAATAAGCCTCCTTCGCTTGAACATGGTACCAAGCCATGACTGTGTATCTGGGCAGCCAGGCAGCCTAATACTAAACGATTTCTGGAAAGTACATGTTTAGTGTTTAAAAATGGCTGCAACTTGAATGCATCCAAAACTAGGCCAGGATCTCCAGAATGTTCTCTTAAGGGAGTGCTTTTTGAAGCTGTACGTGCTATGTAATTGTCATAGGAGTGTTTTAGGCTTCTGAAAGAAAACAGTTTGTTCCTGTGTAAACCCTCAGACTAGTTAAAGTAACTGGTCCCAAGTGACTCGCCATAAGTTTAGGCCATGCTCTTCCACACCTTGCGCAGAGATGGTGAGATCTTCAGAACAGAAGAGCAATTTTTTTTTTTTTTTTTTTTTTTTTTTACCAATGCCTGGTAATGCAGGGCCTGCTTGGAAGAAAAAGAGTAGCGATGTTGGCACAGCGTTGTTGCAAGAAACAAAACTGCAGGAAGGAAGCAGATGATAGAATTGGAACAGTTAAATTCATCTTAACGTGGAATTAAGTCTTAGAGTAGTTTGTAATGTCTCTGTACTCAAACGTTACAGTGCCTTGTAACAGCAAATCTGTTCTCTTTGGCTTGGCAGAATGCATATGAGTTAGTATTGTATTGGTTTGGATGATGTGCTAAAATAGTTCGGGATTGGTTCATAAATTCCTGTGTCCCTAAAGCGTCTAAAACTCTTCTGTTTATGCTCCTACTAAACCAGGATTTGCTGTCTATACAGGCAGAAAACGCAATTCACTGACTCCTAGAACGACTATGTTTCCTTGTCCTGGCTGTCGGCATGATATTGATCTTGGAGAACGTGGCATCAGCGGCTTATTTCGAAACCTTACTTTGGAAACCATTGTGGAAAGATATAGGCAGGCAGCCAGGGCAGCCACAGCTATTATGTGCGATTTCTGCAAACCTCCAGCTCAAGAATCCACAAAGAGCTGCATGGACTGCAGTGCCAGCTATTGCAATGAATGTTTCAAAGTATACCATCCTTGGGGAACTGTAAAAGCTCAGCATGAGTACGTAGGACCAACCACCAACTTCAGACCCAAGGTAAGTGTATATCTTAATAATAGTGCAGCATTTGGATATAGCTTGCAGACACATCTGTGCAGTGGTAGTTGCTTTTTAGGGTCGTTGTTGCTTTTCTGACTTGTGCTATTATTTATTGAGCGAACAGCTTTTGTTCTTGTTGATGCTGAGGTTAGTTGGAGCTGAAAAGTCCAGAGAAAACGTATCTGAAGGAGACGCTAGAAAAAGGGATTTTTTACTTTGAGGGATGGATTGTGTTATTTGTGGCTTGTTGTCCTTTTGTAAGATTTAACGATCTTGAACAACCAGAATTGTAGTGCTTTTCGCTAGAGCTCAGATAAAGCAGGACCTATGTGTGTGTGGTAAACGGAGAAAACACCTTCCTCTCCCCAGCTTTATGCAGGTTCAGATGTTTTTTGCCTGAGCTTGATGGAGAGCCGAACATCGTTTTTCTTTTCTCCTTCTGTGCATCTGCCAGTAGCAGGAGGTGGAGTTCAAGGCTCCACTGTTGCTACACCCCATTATTTTATTTTATTTTTTTTAGCTGTAGCAGAAGAAGAAAACATAATGGCTAGTTTCCTACTTTTCATGCTGCTTCTGCATTCAGGGAAAACAGAATGACTGCAAACTAGTTAACTTTGTTTCTCCTGCTAAGCTGATGCAGAACATGGTTGTGCTCTATTGAGTTGAAGTTACGGGAGAGGGGCAATTGTCACAGCTGCCATCTCTAACAAAAGACCACAGCAGGCCTTAATGTCCCTGCGTTTGCTGCATGCCCTGTGGCCTGTGAGGAGGAGAGAGCCTTGGGCTGATTTTCATGGACTTGTTTGTGACAGCAAGGCTTGGGGCTAGAGCTCTCTGGAGGGGACTGGCCTTACTTACTGTAATACTAGCTCTTGGTCCCGTGCAGGGAGTGGTTCCGGTGCAGGGGGACGCAGCAAGCTCAATTCAAAGTACTCCCAGTAACGAAGCAGTCCTCTGAAGCTTTTTCTAGCACACTGCTTAGGTCTGTTATTAGAGGGGATATAGTGTGAGGCATGAGCAAAGGTTTTAAGCATGAAGCCAGAGTCTGTTTGCTGCAAGCAAGTATGTCAGCTGTACGCAGGCTTCCTCCCAAGGAGAGCTCTTGTCTGGCCCCACAGCAGATAAGCGCTGGATTGGGGAGAGCCGAGCACGCACTGGCCCAACAACCTCCGTGCCATTGAAGGTCCTACAAATACCCAAAGTACTGGTGTTCAGGGAGTTTTGATTTGGGTTTATGAAACTTCTTGCTCCATGTTGCCTCCTCTTATGGTGAGTGTTTTACAATACTACGCTCTTCTTCAGCTTCTCTATGAACCAACTTTGTTGTAGGCCAAAACAGACGTTTAAGCTGATACAAAAGTGGACCCTCTTGTGCAGCTGACTAGACCTCAGCTCTTCTAGAACTAGAAATAATTCAGGCATTTTATAGGTGTGGGCTTGACTTTACAGGAAACTTTGTATGGATCCTTCTCCCCCAGAAGACTAGAACATAGATGTAAAGATTTACCTGGGCTCTGGAGTTAAAATCTGCTCGTGTTGTTCATGAATAAAAAAATCACATCTCTCGAAAGTAAGGACTACTGAAGTCTTCAATCAATGCTAAAATTTCTGCAGAGCTGACTTGAAATGAGCTCAGTTCTGGAGAAGGCTCCCACTTGGGCCTCCTCTTGGTTTTAATCCTAGACTCTCTCCCCTCAAGTAAGCAGGCTCAACTCTGGCACAACTGCTAATTCAGGCTTGAAAAATTAGGTTCATGTTTGTATCCTCTAATAAAGTGTTCAAGCTAAGATACTAAAATTAAATTAAAGTTATGCTATGTGCGAGAAGCGCTTGACTGATGTTCTCTTGTAGGTGAGGCTGGAAAAACTTGAGACTCGAGAGTTAGTAAGCCAGTATATAATAAGCATCCAGTAATCCACTTAGTGGAGTTCTTTCTGGGTCTGTCGTGTTCATTGCAGTTAATAACAAGCACATGCTTGAAGTACTTTAAAATGTACTAGCACACAGCTATCTGTCTGTGTAAAATGCCACTTTATTGGATAAAAATGTGTTAAAAGTGTGTATGCTCTCTTCTACCCACGGCTATTGATCTAAAATGCTCTACAGCTCCCTACAAACTTTTCTATAGTGCCTATTTCAAAATACCAAATCTTTGTGTGCTCTTAAATCTAAACTTAATCTTCCTGTAGTTTACCAACATGTGGTACATACAAAAGTCAGTAGTTAAATTCTGTTGAAGCAGAGTGAAATAGGGAAAAGTAGTTTTGATCATCCTAACCTTGCTATACCAAGTGCTAATGGGACCTCTGGCTTTTTAAAGTTATATGTGAAGACAGAGGTATTGTTTCAACAACAGCAAAGTCATAGTAGAGATACATCAGCTACAGATACTGCTTTTTATAAAAGCTTCCCAACTACAGCAAACTGAGCTTTACTGTGGTCTTATAGAGATCTTTTTGAGGAGTGTTTCAGCTTAACATGAGGAAAAAAGTGCGTATTTCATTACACTGCGCTGTTAAGACCTGAATTGAATGCTTGGAGTATTTGTTAGTCTCCTACACAATGTTCCCAGTCACCACTTTGATTAATTGAAAACCAGACTGGAGAGCACTTTGTGGCATGTGTGCTGGGGATGGGAGAGGCGCATACTGGACCGATTGTTCCTGAATATGAGAGGACTGGACAAGATAATCTGCTGACCTCTTCTGTCTCTAGCCTGCAGTTTGTCATTCGTGTTCACATGAGGAGGTGAATAAAAATGTATGGCTTCTACTGAGGTGGCTAGACAGTGCTGTGGAATTATGACTTCCCTGGACTAACAGCGACTGCAGTTTTTTGGAGGTGTCTACTTGCACGGCTGACTTTCAGGAAAGCTTCCTTTCCATAATCCAGTAGGCAATGGCAGCAGAATAGTTTATTGTGTTCTGCCTAATGATAGCCAGCTGTACCAAGGTGCTTGTGAGACTCATCTGTTTACCCTGTTCATTGAAGCCTAAGGGAACACTTAGGGGCTGAGAGCTGGTTTTAGGGAAGGCCTGCGTTTTTAGCTTGGTGTGTCCATGTTTATGCTACTAGCAAATTTCTGGTTTTCTGTTCTTTCCTGTCTTTTTTTTTTTTGGTAAAACGGCTTGACTGTTTTGACCTGTATGGTACTGCTGCTCGTTCTTCTCCTTGGCTTGCAGCTGAAAACCTTTTTCAAGAGCTCTTCTGTGATAGCGTAGAGTAGATGGTCCCAAACACTGCCTTTCAGTATTCTGGAATGGGGTGGAATGAGGCGGAATGGGGCAATGGATTTTTTTTTTTTTTCCTTTGAGATGCGTTTATCTGTTATCTGAGCTTGGAGCTGAACTGCATTTTTCTCTTTGAGCAATTATTCCCTCTTGTTCAATTCTGAAAGGTGATTTTTTTTTTTTTTTAGTGAACAGCAGATTTTTCCAAAAAACCCATTTAATCTGATATTGAAAATAGCACTCGATATGAACAACTTGTAATTGGAGTCAGACAAAAAAAAAAAAAGAATTAGGCTCCTTCTCTTTAATTTGACTGTGACTGATGTTGGAGGCTGTGTTTTATTTGCTGCTCCAAGAGCAATGGGCTAAGTGGCTGATTTGAGTCTAGTTTAGGTTTAGATCGTTACTGGATTAAGCCAACCCTGGCTTTCGGAAGTAGTTCATAGCCCTTTCAGCTGGTTTAACAGGGTGGGGTGTGTTGCTGTATTGCATTTACAACTCTGAGCAGCAGTGCCAGGGAGCTAGTTAACTGTGATAGCGTGGGGTATGCAAACAAACTCGGGGATCAGCAAGGTCAGTAGCAGCGTGCGCGCCATGCGGTGTGTACGTGGACGTTGCTACAGTTTTACTCAATGTAAACCTCGCTGAAACCGTGTATGTTCATCCCTTGAATATTGCTTGCACAGAAATATATAATGATGGCGGATAAACGGAATATAAAAATCCAGTGAGGGACCTGGATACTGCTGTGGGATTGTTTGTTTGTTTGTTTTAATGGCTTGTTGAGCACCTCAGTTTTTGGAAATACACCTGCATTCTCTCTGCTGTCTTTTCAGATTTTGATGTGCCCAGAACATGAAATGGAGAGGGTAAACATGTACTGTGAAATTTGCAGAAGGCCTGTTTGTCATCTTTGTAAACTGGGTGGATCTCATGCAAACCATAGAGTAACAACCATGAGCACGGCCTACAAAACCCTTAAGGTAAAAGTAAATATTGTTTGATCTGGCCTTAAGAAGGGGAAGAGTACTGAGCTTCTGGTGTAAGGGCAAACTCTCTCTGGCAGAAAGCCAGAATGTGTATTTAGAGGACACTGAACTAGTCATGAGGTGTGCTCTTGTGCAACATCTGGTAATGTGTGTATTAGTGTGATTTGGCATATGTCTGAGCAACTGTATATTCCATGACATTTGAACCACCTTAAAACCACTCCAGATAAAATTGAATCTGAAATAACTTTTGGGACTTTATATGTTTCTGAAGTCCTGTGTCTGTTAATTCCCTAAGCATAGTAGAATAGGGAAGACTTGCAAGCATTGCTTTGTTTATTAGAGAATGATTGCTGCTACTTCCTCCTCTTCCTTTTCTCGCTCTTCTCTTCCCCACCAAAAAAACCCAACCCTGCTTCCCTTGTGCTCCTTGGCCTCCTCACCTGTTGTTTACCAGGCTATTCCTGTACTGCTGCTGACCCTTTTGCAGGTAGGGAAGTGCAGAGGCACTCAGAATATTAGTGCTCCAAACCACTTATTTTGCTACTAAGTCTTATTGCGAAGGAGTCAATAATAACTGAGGAAGCGTTTTCCGAAGTTTCGGTAATGGCCGTAAGCCTCGTGTTGCTCAGTCTAAGAGAGGATGGTTCCTGTGGCTGGGGAAGAGAGGGCCAACTTAGGCTGTTCCGTGTTGGCGTTAGAAGCCTCTGCTCCTAGCCCTGCTCAAAACAGGGGCCTGATTGCTTGGCACAGTCATCGTCCATCACTGAACAACAGGTCTCTGCAGCGTTGGCTTTCATAACCAGTAGCTGCTTTTCAGTCTTATAACTAGACAAACCGAGCCCTAGCCGGACAACTTACCTGCACTGGTTTGAGTGGGATATCGGTGTTCTGCCAGCTTGCTATTGTATTTTAACAGGAGAAGCTTTCAAAAGATATAGAATACCTCATCAGTAAGGAGAGCCAGGTAAAAGGTCAAATCTCTCAGCTGGGTCTCCTGATGAAGGAAACAGAGGTAAGCATGACTTGCTTATTGCTTGGGGATGGTCCTTGAAGGCATGCAACAGGGACTTGCACTGTTCTCAGTAAAGCGTTTCAAATCCTTTTTGTCAGTTAGTCAATAAAATAATTTCTGTAGCTTGTGTTAGTATTGAATCGCACTTGTCTCCTGTACGGCGTAATCCTGATGGTGAGGGAAACTTGGGCAACATAAGCAGTCTGTCCAGAAAGGGAAGTTTTGGGTGCTACTGTAAATGTAATTGAAATAAGGCTTATGTGATATCTTAACCAAAGAGAAGCGGATTAGAGTTAAAGCTCTGGGTGTTAATGGCACTGCACAATTTATACCCTCTGTTTAATTGGAGATGCTGTTGCAATAAAATCAGAATCGAGCACAAAAACTCCCTGTAGAACGCCCAGAGCAGGGGAGCATATTCGCACCAAGCTGAAAAACTCTGTGCACAGAAATGGTGGGAGCTCTTAGCCCTGTCCATATCTTGATACAGACCATACCTATGCTTTGTGGTTCCTGATGCAGGGCATAGTCAGAGATGGGCCTGCTGTTCTGAGGGCATATGTGGGAAAATGGATTTGACTCCTGATTCAGGATAATTAGGGAAGCTAGAAGAGCGCCCGGCTCTTGGAGACATGAAGACTTCAGAGGTTGACTTGCTTTTATAAGTGATTCTACATGAGCTGTTTAGACAGAGGAATGTCCTGCATAATTCAAGAAGTAATCAGAGGAATATTTTCTTAATCTTCATTTGTTCAAGTAGTAAGTGCTTACTAGCTGGGGTGCAGTGTTGCTCATATGAGCTTTACTGTGGTGTTAAAAACTGAAAATATTAGTCTTGTCTGCCAAACAGATGACTAGAGCGCTATGATGTTTTGAAAAACCTTAAATATGCTTCTGTACTCATGCCCCAGGGCCGTGGAATCTCTCTCAAATGTATTTTCTTCCCTCCTAGTGCAATGGTGAGAGAGCTAAAGAAGAAGCATCTCAGAATTTTGACAAACTGTTCGATGTTCTGCAAGAGAAGAGATCAGTAGCTCTCAGGGCAATTGAAGCATCTAAGAACTTAAGGCTGGAAAAACTACAAACCCAAATAGAGGAATATCAAGGTCTTCTGGAAAATAATGGCCTTGTGGGTTATGCTCAAGAAGTGCTCAAAGAAACTGATCAGTCTTGTTTTGTTCAAACAGCAAAACAACTTCATGTCAGGTATTTTAAGTCTGTTCCATTTTAGGTGCGGGATGCCTGTTCAAGCGTACTCTTCTGATAGCAAAGTTCTCCATGCAGTACCTTGTATTTGCAGAGGTTCATAGGTGGTCCAGGTGGGGTTTTGTAGAAATTACTATGTTCCAGTGCATGCTAAGAAATGGCACACAGAAGGGATTCTCTCCTACAACATCTAGCCTTGCTTAGCAGAACTGCAGTATAAGGGCAGTCCATTCAGCTCACTGATGCATTTCTTTGCTCAGAGATTGCATCAGGAATTTGCAAGTTAATCTGTAGTTCTGTTCTGGCTTTAAACTCTTTGATCTTAATAGTTGTTCTCCATTAGCACTTCACCTCTGTTTTGTTCTTTGAAGGTAATGCCCCAAATAGTTCAGATGCTGCCATCTGAACTGTTATCTGTTCGTTATCTTTACATTGATGTACAAAAGGCATTTAAATTCTGTGGTTAAGCTCTGTCTGGTGAGACAGAAATTCCTGGGAAATTTCAGTAACTACCTGAAAATAAGACTTTTCTTTTAAAGTAAAACCTAACATTTTTATTTTAAGAAATGCATACATATGAATTACCTCTTCTCTCTTCCCTCATCCTTGTGCTTTCAGAATCCAAAAAGCTACTGAGTCCTTGAAGAGCTTCAGGCCAGCAGCGGAAACTTCTTTTCAAGACTTTGTGGTGGATGTAGCCAAGCAAGAAGAGGTTCTTGGTGACTTGTCCTTCTATTCCAATGGTAAGGTGCGAGAGCAGCAGGTCTTTCTTGATTCGGGGCCTGTAAGGCTCTCTCTAAAAAGAGGCAAGAATCATGCAGGGCTGCAGTTAGATAACTCTGTCATGCGCCTTTTGACTCGCATTGTTTCCTCTTTCTCAGTGATACACAAGGCGTTACCTATCAGCAACGCTAGCTTCAGCTTTGATAAATAAGCTAAGATGCCATCATCTTCAGTGCCAGTTTATGTTGCCTTCCAAAATATTGCAGTTGAGTAATACCTGCCTGGTATTGCTAGAAGCTTGTCTTTCCGTGACTGAAAAGGACTGGGTTTTGTATGGTTTGTGGCTTGCCAGCAAAAATAAGTAATACTGACAACTTTCAAAGTAAACGCAGAAAATAAAGGATTTATTTTGGCGCGTGAACAGAACCATCCTCACTGCATGAGGCAGACTTTTTTTTTTAAATTCATCGCAGTATCCATTGTACAAATGGCTTATATGGTTAATTCTAAAACAACATATATCTAAACTTAGGGTTTTTTTTCTTTCTCCTTAATTTCTGGCATTCCAGGTCTAGAGGTACCAGAAATCAATGAAGAGCAGAGTAAAATGTACAACAAAGCTGTGATCAGTTGGGAATATCCTGGGAAAGCAGACTCAGCTGATATATATGTCCTTGAGTATCGTAAGCTTAATAAAGATGAGGAGAGTGCAACGTGGCAGGAGATCGAAGTTTGCAGCAAGAGCAAAATAATATCAGATCTTGATAACAACAGCAGCTATGCCTTCAGAGTCCGAGGATACAAAGGGTCCATCTGTAGCCCTTGGAGCAGAGAAGTTATCTTGCATACACCTCCAGCTCCAGGTACCGTTTCATTTATGTCCAGAAAGTGCTGAATTTGTATCTATAGATGTTATGAGAAATTGTAGGCGATTTCTAGAAGCTCTCAGACTTCTTTTTTCCTGGTATCCATTTGCATAAATGTATACAAGTATTGTTAACAAGCAGGTTCCTTAGTATACTGAGACTATGTTAGCTTGTGTGACATTCCTGGCAGCTTTCAAAAGTGAGAATTTCAAATGCCAGTGTGTGTTTAAAATGTAGTTTATAAGCACAGAAGGCCAAATTGTTAACTAATGGTAAATTTTTGGGATACTATTTTTCAGTTTTTAGTTTTCTTTTTGATGATAAATGTGGGTACAACAGTGAACATCTCCTGCTGAACCCAAGAAGAAACTCCGTGGAAAGCAGGGCTGGATTTCCTCTGCTGCTAGGAGCTGAACGCATACAGGTTGGCTGTTATACAACCCTGGATTATATCATTGGCGACACTGGGATTGCCAAAGGGAAGCATTTCTGGGCTTTTCATGTGGAAGCCCATTCGTACCTGGTGAAAGTGGGAGTTGCGTCTAGCGCCAAGATACAGGAATGGCTCCATAATCCCCGTGATGTGACCAGCCCAAGGTAAATTATGGATTCTTGCGTAATACATGTTCTACATAAGCAGATGGCTTTTTAAAAAATAAATTAAGAGGAAGTCTGGTCTAAATCAGTAAACAATATGCACCCTAATCAGTGGAAAGTAGATGGAAGGGTCTGGTGCATGCAGGGTTGTTTTTGTTTTGGGGAGGGAGGGAGGGAGTTTGGTTTTGGGGGTGGCTGGGTTTGTTGGTTTGTTTTCCCAAACATTAGTAGACAGCTGCTCTTTAGTTACTTGGAGTCTTATCTTTTTTCTGGAGAAAGAAATCATGTTCCTATATTTGTCAAGATATTAAATTAAATTAAAGCAAGAAGGAAAAAAAAAATCCATAGCTGCAAGACTGAGGCACTGTTTAATCATCAGTAGGTAGACCCTGCCTTAATTCCCTGAGTGTGCTAGGTTTGCCTGCCCTTCTGAGGTTCAGTGTTCACTCTATTATCTTCGTGGTAGCTTTCTTCACAGTAGACTCCAAGTCACTGGCTTATCTGAGGCTATACTCTTGTGGACTGTACTGGGGTGATACTAGGCACAAACCAAAGTACAATGGACAATGCAGCAAAAAGATTTCCAGCTCTCAATTACAGTTCTAGTAAACTTGGATGTGTCTGGGAACTGCAGGCTGAGGAACTGCAGGCTGAGGAAGTATACCCTGGGGATTTGCAACTTTTTCAGGAATCTAACAGATGCATTGGCTTCCTCCTATAAGACGTACTAAAACTGTAAAAATGCCAATGTTTTGAGTTGCTTAAGGTCAGACAGAGCCTTTTTGTAAGGCGAGAAATTAAATCCTGACTTCCTTATCCTTGTTTTCTTATTCACGCAAATATCTAGAAACCCTTAACTGACACACATCTTTTTTTAAAAAAAAAAAAAAAAAAAAAACCAAACCCCACCTAGGAATTGTATGCATAGAAGAATGATGGCTTTGTATGCTTCTTTGATCTGCCTTCGTTTGGTAAAAAAGTAGGGAAAACATTGCAGACAGAACAGATCTGGCTACGGACTTCCCCCAGTCACCAACTAGGAACAGGAGTTCAGGGAAACCTCCCCAAAGAGTCCAAATTATTTTTTAAACTTGGAACGTAATATGCTGTGTTGTGAATTTAAAAGACAACACAACACAGCAGTGATACGGAAAACTCATAGTACAAGAAGAACGTTAAACATATTTACTTGTTTCATATTATGTAAATATGTTCAAGTAAAACATATCCTGCCTGTAGTGACTAGTCATATTTGCTAAACTACTACGCATGTTAACTTATTTCCTATAATGTTCCTTACAGATTACCTTTCACAAGTATGTTTTTAGATAAATCTGAAGTTTGAGCTCCTTTGTAAAACTGTCTCTGGTTACATCCTCATTAGCGTTCACCTGCATGAACTCTGTTTGAAGTGTTCCAAGTGAGCATTCCCCAACTACTAAATGCATCTTTCTGTCTGGCTTAGGTATATTCTTACTGCACGAGGTTTTCTGAGTGCTTGTGGGGTATTACCTGTCTTTCTTACAAAAATATTTTCTCTTGTTTAAATTGCTGGTAACGCTTTAGATTTGATAAAAGCAAATGGTTGTTTTTCTATTCTAGATACGAACAAGACAGTGGTCATGACAGTGGGAGTGAAGATACCTGCTTTGAATCATCCCAGCCTTTTACACTGGTCACTTTAGGCATGAAAAGTTTCTTTATCCCCAAGGCACCTGCCGCCCCCAAAGATTCAGCGAGCAGAATCCTTCCCATGCCATCGTGTATAGGGGTCTGCCTTGACTATGACAAAGGCAAGGTTGGATTCTACGATGCAGATCATATGAAATGCCTTTATGAGCGCCAGGTGGACTGCTCTGGAATAATGTATCCGGCATTTGCTTTAATGGGTGGCTCAGGAATTCATCTTGAGGAAGCCATCGCAGCAAACTACTTGGAGTACCAAGATGACATATAATACTAGTGATCTTTTCCCATTGCTGTTTTGAGATGGAAAATGAGAGCAGAGGTGTTCTGCCTTAGCGTTCAGTCCTAATTAATTACATCATATTTAAGTGCTGCACACAAGCCTTTGGGTCATGTTTTTTTAAACAAACGGCCCAGTTGCTTCTACAAGCGGGAAACGTTCTTCCAGCAACTCTCCTGCCTTTCTTGTGATCTGTGCGATGCTGTTCTCCGCAGACTTCCTTCCTAGGGGGAGGCAGTTGGGAAGAAGTTTGACTAGCAACCAAAACTACTCCTCGGGGTGGAAATCTGCCTTTTAAGTAATTTAAATCCTTACATAGTTGGTTTTGCATTATTGGAGTCGAAGCGACGGTGTGTGATTGCCATTCTCCTTTAAGAAATCTGCCTGAATGCATTTGAGCGGTCAAATGCTTTCTGACTAACCCCTGAGCACCACTAGGGTGGGCCTTGCAGTGCTAAGTAACGCTTGCACAAGTACAAAGCAGTGAGAAAGCAAAACTGCAGCTGAATGTTTAGGTTGTATTTGGAAGGAGAGGGTTAAACTAAAAACTGATCGTATTTCATGTACCTTTAGTGTGACTGTAAGCTAAAACTCTAATTCTGACACCTGGTGTATAGTTGGTGGCATAATGGTAAGTTTCTTTGCTCTTCCAGGTTTTTAGTGTAGGCTACGTAAAGTAAATAAAGTGCAATTTGACCTTAAACATCAGACTTCTGAGTGTGAAGTCTGAATTTCTTGCATGTATGAGTAATAGTACCTGGTATGTGGGCAAAAGCAAATGAGTTATTAACGTAAGTAATGAAATGCGAACTTTTAAATTCAGGTATTTCTGTTAATACATGTTTTATAAGTTAACTTTGTATCTAATAAAGGCTCGTTTTTAGTAAGAATGTTAAAAATGCACTGATTAAGTTTTGAGACCCACGTTTTGCCTTAAAGGGTGTCTCTGTTCAAATTTCTGTTCCTCTCATGTTCAAAACTGTATCGGGTAGTAGTGTTTGCATCTGTCTGGAAGGAATCTGTCTAAAAATCCATTTGAGTACTTGCACTGTTAGCTTGCATTGTGAAAAATACGGATCTAAAGTGAAGGACGTTTCTAATACATACTTGGTGCTTTCTGATTTTGGGGTATAGTGGCCCATCTTGATGAATGTGTATGAAGTATGCTTACTAAGTGCATGTATACAGTTGTAGAAATGGGACCTGAAAATCACAATACACTTAAATGAATGTAGGTCATAATGCAAAACCTTAGCTATGCTTTGCTGTATGAACTGTCATGCTGATCAGATTAGAGTCTGCCTCTCCCAGGGTCCTCTCTCCTAAGCCTCCATCCAGCGGCCACTGTTGGAAGATAAGAACAGGGCAATGTGGAGGGGTTGTTCTCCTGCCGCGCACTCCCAGCCTCTGGTAATCGGCAGAAGAGTCACTTGCCCCAAGGGGAGTGTGATAGCCCTCTTGGGGCTAGATAGGCTCAGCAAAGGCAACCTCTCGTGTTTGTCTTGCCACTAATGCTCTTGCCTTACTAATACTGTGGGGCAGTAAGTTCCACAGCTTAATTGTGTGCTTGTCTAAGAAATACTTTGATAGACTTAGGCAGCAGTTTTTAAACAGTGGGTATTTCCTGGGACTTCTCCTGCAGGAGAAATGGCAAATCGTCTGTCACTAGTCGTCCTTTACGTTATTTCTTTGTATAATAGATCTTTATCATAGTCTTTCCTTCCCATTACACCCTCCTCATTTTTCCTTTTTTTATATCCACATTTCCTGCCTACCTAGTCGCTCATGGCGCGGAAACTGTTCTGTGCTCATGAGCATCCTATTGCCCCTCTTGTTGTCTTCTCTCACTTTTCAAGACCAAGTAGAGCAGCGCTCCGTACGGACACACTCTGCTACTGTGAAGGCTGACAAGGTGCTGGGTTTTGTTTTTTACCACGGTCCTAAAACTGTGATTGTCTTTTTTGATAGTGAATATCAAGCTAGTGTTTTCAGAGGTTCTTCTGCATGATCCTAATGATGAGTTCTACACAAGCTATGCACATGTAGGGTTTCCCCACTCCGTTATCTTGTATTTATTAATGTTGACTTTCAACTGCCAGTTTTTCTAGGGACTTAAGTCCTGAGGGCCTTCTGCAGCTCTTCACAGTCATTTCTAAACTTGATTGCTGCTGAGTAATTTTGTAGGTAGCACAAATATCCTTTTTGGTTTGCTTCCTTTCCTAGATCACTGAGGAATATCTCGAATAACTTAAATTGTAGTGAGACCCAGCAAATCTCCTTCCATTGTTAAAAGTTACTGTTTCTTCCATTTTTGTTTCTTTGTTGTTTATTAACCCATGAATAGTTCAATCCACCACAGAAAACTTTCAAATTCTAGTCCACTATATTGACTAGATCACTCATCCTTTTGTGTGTGAGCTCAGTAAAGTCGAATAGACCCAGGAGGCAGGATTCTCTCTTCAGTAGCTGTGTCTTCTCTCATCACCGTTTGTCCATATATCTACCAAATCTAGTATAAGCTTAAACCTATCGATTTTAGAGGGTTGGACTTATCTGGGAACAACAGACCAGACAAATCTTTTTCTACGGATGAGTATCATACATGTCACTTCTGACTCTTCTGTTTCAGAAACTGGTCTAAATGGCACATTTTATGTCACGGTTAGCATTCCACAATTCTGCACTGAGATTCTTTGGAAACATCTGAATTGGTATCCCTAGGATGTAGCAGTTGATTACTGTTTGTTTAATGAAATCTTTGTAAAGTAAACACTTTGTCTTAAATACTAAGAGTCCCTCAGACTCACTCCTCTTTTTTTTTTTTTTTTTTAAATCTGGTTTGAGAACAGAGGTGAGGGATGAAGAATTCTTTATTTTTTTTCTACTCTCGCCTTACCTCACATTCATTTAAGATGTGCTTAGCTATGCAATTACTTACTCTACTGGACAGAGACTGATGCTACTTTAAAAGCTCATCCTTTGACGAGAACATTAATCTAGGTTTTGATATGTCTGTATTTATCTCACTCTGAGTTTAAAAATTGATTTGGCATTTGGTGTTACTTGAATACTTTGGACACATTCATTACAGTACTATATGGTGCTTACTCCAATTTATTAAATACAAAACGTATTGTCAGAAGCAAAGGCTTTTTTTTCACTACAATGGAAAAGTGTCATCTCTTCAAAATGCAGTTCAACGGTACTTGCCTATCCAGATATTTTTTTTTTTCCAAACCAAGTTTCTTCCTACAAAACAGCACTTTACAATGTAGACTAAGCTAAGAATGGTGTGGTATTGTGTGGATCCTTGTGCAATATAGCTGTTTGGTGATTACTGTGTGATCTGCAAAGCTCCATGCAGGTGTGAATCATGTAGACCCTTTTTCTTAAATATCTAAAGCTTTAACAAGAAGGCCTTGTTTAAAAATATTCTGAAATGTAAATGTGATGTCACTTTTTTTTTTAAATAAAAGCTGAAAATCCAGTAGTTTGGTTTTTCATGTTATTACATCCCAGCTCTAAAGCACCCCTGTTGAAATGATATTTCTTAAGAGTAGATGACAACAGGTGAATTGGGAGGAGAAAGCACTGTTCTTCCGTGCAAAAGGCTTTGGCTCTCAAGTCTTCCCATGTACCCACTGAGGGGTGCTCTAGGTAAGTACCTCTAGTTTTCCACTGAACAAGGAGTGTAGTTTGGGCTGGTTGCCACAGCAGGCACTTACTTAAAGATGCCACTGTTAGGAACTTGGCTGCCCAAGGCTCCTGCCCCTGTCTGCAGAGGGAAATGTGTATCTGGAAGGAGGTGGGCTCTTGGGCATTTTCAGAGGAGCCTTCCTCTTCCTTATGAAGGAAACTGGTAGTGCTTGGCTCAGCCAAGTGCCCTGACTTAGGTCAGATGGACCCAAGCCCTTGTCTGACTTGAACTGTAACTGTGAAAGCTGGTACCAGGGCTTATATCTGCGTCTCTGAGACTTCAGGGTTGATGTTTTGGGCAGTTAACTGCTTTGCAAGTTCCAGCCTCTGGTGGGTTCCTCCTTTCAGACATGCTGCGTGGGTACCTGGGAGTGCTGGAGACTGTATTCAGAAGTGTCCTGTGAACAGTGCTAATGCGATTTAAGAGCCTCAAAGCTGTACCTTAGTCAAAAAAATAATATATATAGACGTAACTTCTTTCATTCTTATGAGAGAATGGCTGACATCTCTTGCAGGTAGGAGTATCAAAACTAAGTACGGTGTTTGCTGAATTTTCTCAACTTTCCGATTTAAGCTCAAGCCTCAAGCATGTTTTTCAACGCTATAAATGACAGGTTTGTTTATTGCTTAACTTGAGTAAAACCAGCTCTGTGAAGACACGACAGAAGAGTGTCTGAGGAAGCAGTTGGGGGGGAAAAAAACTCAGGGTAAAGAATATTCTTTGAGCCACATCAGCAGATGAATGCAGTTTTCTGGCACTTCCTGAAACGTTTACCATGAGGGCTGGATTCAGATGGTGCATGGGCTTTGGCTTACCTCCTGCTCAGTAACAATTTGCTGAAAGCTTATTTTAAGGTTCAGAAAAACCCCATCACTCCATATAACTGTACATCTGTATGAGAGAACTTCAGTTTGCACTGGAGTCTCAAATTAGAAAGAAGTGGCTTTGACTTGGCTGGCAGGGTATTTCTAGCTCCTTGGCAAAATAATAAGGCTTTTTGTGTATTTATTGCCCAACTATAAACATTGCACTGGGCAAATCCAACTTAGCATGAAAGGATCCATTTGTTTTAGCTATCCTGCCTGGCTTGACAGGCTTAGTCCTTGTTCTTAACCCTTTTATTTCTCTTGCCTCTTCCCATAAGACATTTATAAGGGAGGAGTAGAGGGCTCAAATAATTTGGGGTTTTTTGTTTTTTTTTAAATATTTTTTTTCTCCCAAATCTTTTTCCTACCAGTTGATTTAATTCTGCCTCCCTCATTCTCCTACTCTATAACACCCACATCAGCTCTGCTTTGCTGTAGCTATTGAATTTTCTGCTCTTTTCTCTCAGACCTGGAAACAACTACAGCAGCAGTATCCTCTGCTCCTCCATACAACATAACTGATAAGGGAGCAGGGGGAGAAGCTATCCTTAACCCTTAAGCAAGGGGACAGAGAGAAACTGCCCTGAGTAGATAGAAACCTTTCATCCTGTAACAGTAAGTTTCTGAGAAGAGACAAAAAGGTTATTTTCTCCAGAGACCTTGCCTGATTGTTCTTGCATGAGGTGGTCAAGCTGGGTGGGGGCATTCAGAGGAGGTTCCCACCGATGCTGCTAAAAACACATAACCGCAGCGCAACTTGACGCGTTGTCCAGAAATAGCTGTTTCTGGAGTTGGTAAGCCACTGTGACGTGGCAGGCTAAAGCAGGGGGTTCAGTGCAGTCCTCCCGGAAAAGGAACATGCAGATGAAGGAACATGCAGATGCCTTTGTTTTGATGGCCATCTCCTAGGAAAAACTGTTGTCTGAATTGTTATACAGGTATCTATTATCTATCTCCCCCCCCCACACACACACCTTTTTTAAAGACCTACAGTATAACTTTAAGAGTAGAGTTCAAATTAATGCAATTTGAATGGGTTGTCGTACTTGTTCCTAGTATAGAACTAGTTCTATACCTGAGCTAGTGGAATGAAAACAGTTCCTTCAAGAAGTTGTCTCCTAAATACTTCTTCAAAACCAAGTTAAGCAATAAACGCAGATTCAAAATTAGGAATTCATTTAAGAAGTTGTTTCATAAGAAAACTGCAAAGGGTTGGACCTAGCCACTTGACTCTGGAAAACCAACAGCACTTCATTCATCACTGAACCTATCTATATACAGATGTATACATGTATATGTGGGTGTATGTGCATATGCCTCTTTTTGCTGCAAAAAAGGCTTCTTATAAAGAAATCATTAGGAAGATCAGAAAACTATGAGTCATTCAATTAATAGCAGTAGTTGTTCTTAGGGCCTTCTTATTCATGGTTTTGCATATTGCTGGACCAAGTGTATTCACTGCATCTAGTTGTTTAGAATATAAAAAATGATAGAAGAGAGGCCTTTTCATATGCACCTGGGCATGCGTTCCGTGAAGGGGCTATTTGCAGAAGATGCACAAGGACCTGGAGCTGAGATGTGACCGGGCACCTTGGCAGGATGATTTTGTTGTTTCTCTGGACTTAAAAGAAGATGGTAGAGCCAGGAATGCTGACTGCTGCAACTTGTCCTGTAGGACCCCCGATGCAGGCAGACGCTCTTGACTCCTTCCTGAAAACGCTGACGTTATGCTTCCCCCCTGTCAGCAGCTTTAAACCTTTTAGCTCCCCTGAGTCAGCGTGGCACTCGCAGCTTGTTTTGCTCTTCTGAAAAGTGGCCTAGTACTTCTTGCTGCTCTTTTCGTAGTGGAGATGTTCAGTGGTCACAGGCAGGACACCTCTGGGTGGAGCCTGGTGTCTGGCAGCAGCTCCCTGCACGGAGGAAAGCTTCTCTCCTTCCTAACAGACAGATGCTCCTGTTTACGGACAGGGATCCAACTAGAAAAAGCAGCCTGTTTTGTGCAGCCTGTCTGGACTTTAGCTGGGTTTGTCTCTTCTTTCCTTCTGTAGAAGGAATCTGTAGAAAGGAATCTTCCTCTGTAGAAAGATTGTATGCATCAGGCACCCTCTGATATTTCAGAGCATTCATGCAGGTGTGAATTCATTCTTGCTCCAGGCTTTATTAAATCTTTTTCCTTGCACAGACTTCCTGCCGTGCAGGCGAAAAGAGAAGAGTCCATTTCAGAAAACTATTAAGACAGAAAAATAAGGTTGAGGAAAGATAAGACTAGGCCTTGTTATGGCAAAAAATATTTATAGTACCATGTTGCTACTATTTTAATTTCATTTCTGCATACTTTGTTTCCTCCCAACATGTAAGATTTCTAGAATGGCATTTTCAAGGCACTACTGAGTAAGGCATGTACCAGTAAGCATCTCTCTCCACAAACTCTAGTTCTCTTCTGAATACTCACTGAATGACTCACTTGCTAGTTCACAGATTTTAAATTTTGTATGGTTTATATTTTGTGGTTGTTGTTGTTGTTGTTAGGAAAAAGGCGGCTTCTGTTTTCAAAGCCCGTCCTCCTGTGGATGGAAAAGCGAGCCCGCTTTGGCTTCTGCTCCCCCCGTTTGTTCGTGTGCAGGCGCAAAGGCAGGTGTCTCCGTGCCCGAAGGGCAGCAAGTCAAAGGGATAGGGACTTCATGGGAGGAAGTGCACTGCAGTGCATTACATGAATGAAGTTAATCCAGTTTCACCGCCCAATGCCATTAAAGCCAGCGAGATGTTGCCGGTGTCACCAGTGAGCGTGAGAGCTCAGCGCTGCAGGCCAGGAACGCTCCCTGGCTGCTGCTGCCTTTTCCCAGGCTCCTCGCTGCATGGTTGCCATCACCCACAGCCCCGTCCAATTCCCTGTGCGCCAGCTAGCGCCTGGCAGTCACAGCGCTTAGCTTGGTTAATTAATACTGTAATCAAAGGGCAATAACATAAATCATGTGGATTTGCAGTGTAAACATTTCCAAGAGTCTTTAAACATGAATTTATCTTCCAGTAGGTTTTTTTTTTTTACGGTTTTGTCTGTACGTGCCATGGGAGCAGCCAGTACGACAGGACACCTGGCCTCGAGGAGGGTCTCCTCAGGGCCATGGGAGCGTTTCTGCCTGGTCCCAGGTGGTGGGTTTGGAGCTTGGTGGTCAGATCCGATGACGTGCCCATGCTGCTGGGCCCACGGGGAGAGAGGACGAGGAGGGGGCAGCTGCTTTCACGTCACCTCCGTGCAATTAGGCTTCGTTCAGAGCGGTGAGCAGTCAGGGTTGAAAGGTTAATTTGTATTGACTTTCCAGTGTCTCCGCCTTTATTTTTTTTCCTTCTCTTCAAGTTTTCCTACCTAGCCAGTACCTAGATTTCTAACGTTAATGCAAAGAGAAAGAGTTTTTTTTAGAGAAGCAGTACACAGAACATGCCCTTGCAGATCATTCCTAAAAGGATTACGTATAGTAAGGAAAAAATACTAAATAGTTACTTGTTTACAATGTTGACATCTTGCCTGTCATTATTTATAGCTACAGAGAATACTTGAACTTAGTTTGAGCCCAGTCTGGCTTGGGCAGCCCTGCTGCAGCCACATGTCCCCTCTCAACCAGCCCCACGGGTTCCCCTGCAGGGACCTGTCCCTTCCGGCGCTCGCCCCATATGCCCACCGATGGGGCGAGTTGCACGTGTTTGCGGGATTGGCTCACAGAGCAAGGCAGCGAGGAGGAAACGGTGAAATGTTTTTAAGAATGCGTGATCAAAGTGTATCGGCTGAGAAGCAGACACTGAAATAGTTTGGAAAGATGGGCAATGGGGTTTCAGAGCAGTCGTTAGCAGCTCTTCCTGAGAGACAAGCTGAGCCTGCTTTGGGTAGCTCATGTATAGTCAGTGCGTGCTTCGCTTTATAGGCTCCGCAGTTTCGCAAATGCCCGTTTACTTCTCAAGGGAGAGGCACAAGATTTAAGAGTGTGTGAGGTGCTCTTTGACACAGGACCAACCCAGGCTTTAATGTATTTTCAGACACTGCCGGTAGCATTGCAGTCCTCCACAGAACACACATGAATGCAAAGGCACATGGGCCGACTGCTTTGAAGTAAATCTGGGAAATGATTCCTCTCCTTTGAAATGCAAACATGATGGCACAGCCACTGCTCCTGTGGCTGCCGCTCCCTTTCATATGGCATGTAAAATGCAAATGAAAGCTAGAGAGTGACAGTCACAGGCTTTGAGAAGCAAAGGGCCAGGAAAAAAAACACATTCTTCTTGTCAGCTTGTTTTACTCAAAGCAATACTTAGCCTGTTGAAATAGAGTTCAACAAGTAAGTCTGCAGAGACCTACTTGTTGGAAATTAAGTCGAAAGCTTGCACTCCAGTGAGGCTCAGAGTGGATGAGTATCCTGCGTTTCAGTGTTGAGGTCAGCACTGCTCACATTTACAACATGTCTGCAATGGAAAATTTGGGTTGGCAAGGCCAACCTCTATCCAGATTGTTGAGAAATCTGCTGGAAGTTCTTTCAGTTTTCACAAGACAAACTCCGATTTAGTAAGAATGTTCTTCACTGCTGTTCGATTTGTTGCTGTCGTGACACTAGGGACAGTGAGGATGATAAAAAGACATAAGTAGTAATAAAGTTCTCGCTATTTAAAAATAAAACCAATGCATCTCTATTGTGAAAGACTGCTGCAGAAAGGATTACAGATGCTTTGGCATGAAGATCTTTCCTGTAGCTATTAAGAACTTCTAAATGAATCGAGAAATTGAGGTTGTCATGGTCTGGATTTATCCAGTTTGCAAAGCAGGCTTAGGTTTCATTCACACATGTTTATATCATGAGTGAATAAGCCAAATCATGTCCATCCCAGATTGGTTGAAGTTACAAGGTGGGCTTTGTTCCAAGGCTAGCTGAAGCAAATAGAAAGTCAGATGAGAACAGCTCTAAGTCAACAAATTGGAAAAGAAAAAAGGCAGAAGTTTTCCAGAAAAATTAGTGAGCGTTACGACGTCATACCGGAGCCTGCCATTTTTCATTTCCCTCTTCCACATTTGAGTTACTGGCCAGAACATTTGTACCCCTCTGCTCTTCCCACTCCTATAGAAGGTTTGGTCTCAATGCCTATATAATATTGCAGAATATATTGTCACAAATATTGGCAGAAGTATTTACAGACAATTAATGTTAGGTTGTTTTATTTAATATCTGGGCTTTCTCCTTGTCAAAGTGATAAAGCAACAATATTGCAGGATAGTAAACTATCTGCAGAAGAGGAAAGAAAGTCCTCCTCTACATCTTCATTAACAAGCTCTCATCTGATTCTTGTATAGTTACCATCTGGCAAAATTATCATTAACAAACTGCACTTTCTCTAATACACATTTTGTAGTCGGTGTGTTTCTGTACCAACCCATGATGTGATGCAGAAAGTAGTAGTGAACTAGCCCCAGATATAAAGCCTCCCCGTAGAAGCAAACCCATGCAGGCTCCAAATGTGGTAATCTATAACAACCTCACCTGCCCACCAGTCGCCAGAGCAAACTCATCGGTCCAATCTTCCTTTTCTAGGATGGGGTGCATTAACACCATCAGGTTGCCAAATCACATCATTGTCCTCAAAGCAGCCTAGGTTTGGGCACTTAATTATTAAACCCCACTGCTGGAACCAAAAGAAGAGAAATAGAACATCTTGAGCCTGAATTAGAAAATTTCAGATAATCTTTCTCATTTCGAACCATAGCTAATCCCTTCCAGAAAAGCTCAGTTTTCCTATATTTAAGAAAGTGTACTCTACTGACAAAACATCCACTGATTACTTGCTCTTGCAAAACATCTTCCACACAATAAGGTCTTCAAAGACAGAGCCAAGCAAATGGAACCAAGCCAAGTCTGAGAGGGTAATTTAAACTCACACTGTTTGCATTAGCATCAAGTCCTCATCATGGAGTTTCAGTAACTTCATAAATTCAGGAACAGACCCCTGAAAGAAGCCAAGAACAATATATTCCCTTCAATTCCACGTGAACTTCCCACTGGATGCACTCAGGTTTCTGCTCATATGGATGTTGTGGAACGGTAAAGATCTCAGCTTAACAACAGCCACCATCCCTAGCATATTAAAATGAAAACTAGCAAGATTCTTGCAAAGAAATGCTTGCCTTCATGTTCCAAAAATGTCTGATGTCTCCCTCCTCTCACACCTGTATCTTTTACTTCTCATCACATAACCCTTTGACACACAGTGAGTTCAGGTGGGTTTCAAGCTTATGGCTAGATTGTTATCCTCTGAGATCATTGCTCTGGGCAATTAGCATAATATCCTGGTTTTACCTGTGCATTCAGATTCAGTTTGAAATAAGTATTTCCTTAGCTGAAAAGCAAGGTTTCTGTAGCATTGTGCTGCCTGCAGACCTCCAGTTAGAGGCCCTAATTTGAAAATTGGCAGGCACTGGTTCACACAGCTGGGATAGCAGGAAGAAGCAGCTACGTTTTTTTTCAGGTCTGAAAATTAATATAATTAAGTCATGAGCTTAGTTCCATTGAGTTGCTGTCATTAAACCATGCATCTGGCAATCACAACACCTCCAGTGAACTGCTGTGGGTACAGAGCAGTTAGATCCTCAAAATGGAGATGGAGAGATTAGAATCAGAAAACCCTTCTGAAACAGAATTTCTAGCGAAGGAAGATATTCATTCCCTTATTCCTCAAAGCCATTACATTTTCAAAGGGCATAATTTAATCACTCACTGAATACTGGAAAGCTGTAAGCTTCAGAAGCCGTAGGTTACTGTCTTTGCGTTCATTTATTTTTAACAGAAGTAAGCAACAAAGTCTGCTACAGGAGACCTGCTGGAAGCATGAACCACCTAAAACTAAAGCCCCAGAGCCGGTTTCTGGGTGGTTGGTGATGTTCCGGCGCGTCACACACACAACACAGATGTTGCAGCCCTTTGCTGGGGCTGGGTTTTGCAGCCAGTCTGAAGGCTGGCAGAGGTGGTGAGTGGGGGTACTGGTGACAGACGCCCGCTGCGTGTGGTGGATGGGGCTGGACCTGGTACCCTTCCCGTGTGTCTACGGTGGGGGCCTGAGGCGAATTATTAGGGGAAGGTTTAGTTGGGCCAGGCGGCGATCCCTGGTGTGAAAGGCAGGGAGAGGCAGCGGCACCCGCAGGGCCAGTGTCACCTCGGGGAGCCCCCGCCGGGCTGGGGCTGCTCTGCTGCCCAGCGCGTCCAGCCCAGCGTGGCGTCCCTGGGGTCTGCTCCCACTCTACCGTCTTGAAAATCTCCTGTGGAAAAAACAGGGAAAGGCTGTCTATACCAACAAACAACCTAAGTTTAGATTTGTCTCCTTTCTGTTATATGTCGTTATAGACGGTAACGCCATAAATAAAAAGTTGGCTAGATCATGTAAAAGGATAAGGAACGTGCGTTCTTCCTTGGGGTGCCGCGATCGGCATGGGGCTGGGATCAGAAAAGGCTGAAAGCGGGATGCCTGCTTAAATTTAAAGCATGCAGCCGTAATCAAGGTGCTGTGCTGTTCAAAGTCACTTCCTGAGTTGCAGGAAGTGACTTTGCAGGTGGCAGAGGTGTATTAATCTGTGGTGCATGGCTAGAAGCAGTGCTCTGTAATAGCGTGTTTCGATGCAAGCAAATATAAATTAGCTACTGTAAAGGCAGGGCACTTCTAGATGTCAGTGACAGAAGAGTAACTACCCTTCTTAGCAGCCTGACGGCTACAAATACGTGAAGAGTTAGTTCTGAAGGGTGTTGGGTCTCAAAACGCCTGAAGTGTGAATCATTAAAACCCCTTTTTCCTTGAAGCACAAAGTATTTTGCAACCTCGGCGCGCCTGGTGCTTCACTCGGGCTGAGCGGGGCCTTTAGGAAGGCGAAGCTCCCCCTCGGCTTTGAGAGGCGGCGCCTGCACCCAGCCGGTATGAACGGGGCCCGAGATGCCTTGAGCTGGGGGAGGCCAGAACCGGGGCCCTGCCGTGCCCAGCGCCCGCGCTTCAAAGCACTGGTGCGAGGGTCGCGGCCGAAGGGCCCCGCCGGCGCCTCGCCTGGCCGCCCCTCGAGCCTTGGGGCGCAGGACCGCGCTCTCGTGAGCACGTGTTTTCCGTTCCCGTTGTGAAGAGCTTCGACTCCTTGTTGTTCAGCCAGGCGGTTAGATAGATAAAGCCCTCCGAGGCCCCCTCCGCCCGCCCGCGCGGCCGTTGGCCTCCCGCGGCGCGGCCGTTGGCTCCTCGGCGCGCGGCCGTTGGCTCCTCGGCGCGCGGCCGTTGGCTCCTCGGCGCGCGGCCGTTGGCCTCCCGCGGCGCGGCCGTTGTTGGCCCCGCGCGGCTCTGCCCGGGCGCCGCCAGGAGATGGCAGCGCCGCGCCGCGCCTCGGCCCGCTTGGCCCTGCCTGCCCGCCCGCGGCGGGGGAGAGCCGGGACGGGAGCCCCGGAGGGGATCCCGGGGGCAGCGGGGGGCGCTCAGACGTGGCGGCGGCGGGCGAGCAGCCGCTCTGCGGGAGCCCGTGGCCGCCGGCCCAGGGCAGCGGCGGCTCCGCGCTGGGCAGGGCCCGGCCGCGCTGGGGCGCTCAGACCGTCCTTCGGTTCAAAGCGGGCGAACAGGCTGCAGGATGGAGGTGCTGCTGTGGTGAAAATGCTCCTCGGCTCTAGCTCCTGTAAAGTAAGAGAGATTTTTTAAGGCTACCCAGCAGGCAGGCACATAGCACCTGGGTAGCGCGGGCAGGTGTAACGGAGGGAGACCGTGTGTGTTCCCTCGGCAGCGCTGAGAGCAGGCCTGCTGACAGCGAAGCTGGTTTTTGCCTGAATTTGGTTAACGCGTCTACCAAGCATGCTGGCCACCTACAGTCCCACTCTGTTTAGAAGCGCCCAAAGCATTTCTGCCACCAGAAGCAGGGGGCCACCTAAACAGGGCACTGCACTGCGCAATGGGACTGCCTCCTCCCCAGCTGGGGCTGTGGGGGCTGGTGCCAGGCCGTCAGCCCACCCGGTTCTCAGCAGGGCTCCTGAAATCCTGGGGTTTTTCACTTAAAAGTACAGCAAGTTGAACTGGGAGCAACTTCCTTCCCTTCTGCCTCCCTCCCACGTCTGCAGCAGGGACGCAGCATCCTGTTCGCCGCACCGGCTGCTCCAGCAGCGCTCGCGTGCAGCCCTGCTTCCCTGCTGCGCTTGCCTCGCGCGGAGGGAACAGTGTGGTCCACGGGCAGCCGCTGCACCAGGTGAGTCCAAGCAGAGCCTTTCTCTGGCTGAGCATGCCGGGAGCGTGCGCCGGTTGTCTCAGCTGGAGGCTGCTCTTGGCATACACTCATTGTGTTTCTAGGAGAACATGCAGCTCGTTCTGGTGCCGAGTGCTTCCAATTTGTATTCGCTGTGTGACTGAGATAATAAGTAATTGTAAAGCTGAAGAACTTGGAGAACGTCACGCTACAATTTTTTAGGCCTGCTAATGGAAAGAAAGGTGGAAAGAGGGCACAACACCCATTTACAATGCACGCTCTTCAACTGAGAGGAGGACAGCTTCTAAATTTGTTGCCTAGGTGGGTTGGTAGCTATCTGAAGCAATTTCTTGGCAATGTGAATCTCCCACTAAGTAATACGGCTGTTTGTTTTTGGAAAGCTCAGGGTGCTGCCAGCAGGGAGGTATACCAGCAAGAATATCTATGAATTTTCTACTTTCTTTTTAGTAACACATAGGAGATGAAAAATGTTCCATGATCAGCTCACTAAATAATTGCTTCAGAATAAAGGGTCAAGTATCAGAATAATTGGCCTGGATGTTGATGTTTCTGTGCCCACACTCTTGATGAGCTCCTGTCTCTGAATTTCAGAAGATACTTTTTTTCTTAAGCAGTAAAGAACGTGCAGTATTTAAGAGGGAAACTGTATCTCTGAGAACACACCAGAGGCCTTCTAGTCAGACACATGAAAGTTATTAAACTAACATTCTTCAAAAAGCTGACCAGATGACTGTTACTTCCCCTGAGATTAACCGGCCAGCTTCTCAGCCTTAAAGACTTTATATCCCTGGCCTTATAAACCACTCGCTTGAAGAGAGCTGCAGGAGAAGCAGGGACTTGACAGGTTCACCTATTGCAATGTCACTGGGTCCTGCATGGCTCACACTTCTGTGTGATCCAGCTCGCTGACTCTGTGTTTCCCCATGTGCTTTACCTGCTTTTCTTGTCTTGGCGCTTTTTCTGTGGATTGCTTCCTCAGCGCCACTTAGGAGCATCACAAGTCTACCCTATAGTTAGTACAGTAATCATTGCAGCCGTCTCTTCCTGTCTGACACATGCCTGCTCATTTCTCTGGCGCATCTGTGTTTTATTTAAGGACCATGCCGTCAGTACTGTGACTTGATTAAGTGAAGAAGGGATCTGTTTTGGGTCAAGGCTGCTAAGTCACGTTTGCCGTAAAAAATAACGATGTGATTGCATACTACGTTTTCTCAGCAGCAGAGCTGGTTTAAGAAGTTTCTCAACAGGCTGTCGCCAGCTGCCCGTTCCTCCCACCTCCAGCCTATTTTTTGAAGGGATGGTGACTGATAGGGCAGGGGTGAGAATGAGCAATGGGGGATAGGAAAGGGAGAGCTTTGGCAATGAAGCCACATTAAGAAAATGTAATGTGCAATTATGTGCTAGATACGCCGTATCCATCCAAATACCGCAGTGACCTCTGCTTTCCCTTTCTTTTTTTTCTTACGTGATTTATTTCAACCCCAATGCCTGCTGGTTGGCCTTGACCAAAGGCAATGTTGCCAAGTTTGTGGGATCCTATTATTATGCTGTTATTTAATGAGATAAGCAATTTTCAGATAGCCATGCTAAATAGCCTTTGGGAACCTGAGCGCTAGTGACCTCCAGATCAGTCTCCTGTAGCAGGCTGGATGCCCAGCATCTTATTAAAAATACGTATTTATATGTCCCATAAGAGAATGGGAATTGATTTTCCTCCCCAAGTTGTTTCTGTAGGTGTGTTTTAAAAGTCTCTTTTTAGCACTGTGTTGCTTACTCTTTTGAACTGCTGATGCTAACTCGTCAAATAGTGGAGAGTTTTGTTACAGTCTGTGGCTGCTTCTCATTGAGGGTGCAGCAGATGATTTCTTCCACAGATGGCTGAATACTTATTGGATGTCCAAACGTATGGCACGAACAGTTCTGACTGAGGTGGTGAGAATGTAATTGAACTGCTGCAGGCTCAGTCCCAAGCAGTCCTGCCTGGCCATGTACGTCAGGGTGAGCCAGAGGCAGCTGGCTCAAGGGAGCAGCGATCTCGTGCTGCGGTTGCAGGTGGCTGCATGGTTGCTGGCCGGCTGCAGGAGGGTGACTGTGGCTGGTGGGACCTCCAGAGCACACAGGAGCGAGAGCTGTGGAAAAGAGCCCCGGGGGGGTCCTTGTAAACACTGTACTACAAAGTCCTACTCACGGTGGAGATTTTTTACCCTTTGTAAGAGGGGAAGGTTAGGTTCATCTATGGTACATGTGTGTGGGATAAGCAACAAAAATCGCTAAATGCTTTATATTGTCTTAATAAGCTTGACCTGTGGCATCTCAGTTCAGGGCTTTGCATAGAAATGTGGGATTTATTTGTCTGGACAGCGCTGAGAGCCAAACTCTCATGTGCGTGAATCATAAGTAGGACCTTAGAGCCAAATTACAGCAGGAAACACCAAATATTTGCCACATCCCAACTTTGTCTACACAGTTGCAGAGCTTATACATAGCTGCAGGTGTTTCACTGGGTATATGCTTTTGTGTGAGAGTAGTGGGTATCGCTTAAATAGTGTTCTGGGAGATCTATTTCTTCCTGTTTATAAAGATACCCTTGCAATGGTGCTTAGTTTACAAATTGCTTCTTCTAACAATTAGGGTTATTTGCTATCAGTCAGGTAAATGCTGGAAAATCCTCTCTAACTCCAGACAGATGGGCAAAGGAGCCTTTATAAACATTACATTTTTTTCTCTGCTTCAGGATGTTATCGTAGCCACTTCTTTTTTGGAGGTAGCTGGTAAAAGGAAAAAAAAGTGTATGTGGGTTTGTTTTTTTAATTTTTGTGTTTTGACATGTTCTCTGTTTTGAATTGCAATGAAGTGTCCTAAACTCAGTTTCTCTGCCACTGTTGTACTGCTTTCATGGAGGAAGATTTTATGAAGAAGTTCTTTTTCCTGAAGGGCAAATACACTACAAGTTGATATCGGTCAGTCTCTTAATGAGTATATTCACAGCTCCAAAAATCTGGATTTCAGACTACCCAAGTACTTAACTGTGGTCCCATGATCCAATGCCTATGCATACCAAGCACCTGTTAGCTTCTGCGCAGAAATGGGTTGCTGCAGTGCTGCTCAATCACTGCTTCTCAGCCAATTATGCTTTGCTGAAGAACTCGACAAGCTTTGTGCTGGGACCTTTTTAGCGACGTGAATATTTTTTTGGATAGAGAAAGATGCATGGGATGGTGGTATTTGCTTTGCTGAGATGCCTTTTAAGGATTTAACGAGCTCTGATAATTTGTCATGGTCGTTAAAGGACTACTCTGGAGGCTAGAATGCTTTCCTCATTGTGCTGTAGATTAAGCTTGGATAATGAGCGTGTTGTAAACTCTGTTAGCCACCCTGACCGTAACTAATGCCTTGTGTGTAATGGATGAGGGAACACATTGTACTTTCAAGTTCACACTTGTGCCTCCATTTCCCCCACCACAGAGGGTCCCGTGGTATCTTTCCATGATAGGATCCTGTGGCAGTGAAGGTGACAAACTCTCCCTTCCTTGTTGCTAGTATCTATCCTTATGCTGTAGTGCTCCGCATACTTGGGTCTCGTGCACGGCAAAGCTACGGTCCCTCAGCCTTAAGGCTGATCTGGCTTTCTACACGTTTCAGAATATGCTTGTTGAGCCTAAGATTTGATACCTGCAGACGTAATGGCCAATGCAAATCCAACTGGTGATGGAGTGGCCAATTTACCTGTGTGGGGGGGGTGTGGTGTGTGTTGTTTTTTTTTTTCTGCCTTTTTTTTTTTTTGCAAGTGTGAGAGAAATCCTCATATAGAAGGGGAGAGTGCTGTAGTGAGAGTGGGAAGCGCACTCAGTTGCTGTCGAGAGAGTCAACAAATCCCAGCGAACTCGGGGCTTACCCGCTCCAGTGCTAGCCCACCCACCTAGAGAGTAGCCAAGGGGGTGATGCCAAGGCATGCAGGTCAGCTCTCCAGTAAGAGGAAGCCAGAGCCCTCAGTGCACTGAGCTGTGATTCCTTGCTTGTTTAAGGAAAGATGCCAGGAAAAGAGCTCAGGGGGAGAGTTTTCTTAACCTTCATTTCTCTCAGAAAATTAACACATGCAGAAAAGGTACTGGCAGGAACGGGGATTTTGTGAGCTGACTATTTCCCTGTGAAGCTGAGAATACCATTTTACTTTGCTGATTAAATGCGAATTACTACCCTGAGATCTGAAGAGCTGCGTCCCCTTACATCAATAGTGAACGTAGCCCTGTTTTGCTAATGAGGGTACCTCTGCGTGACAGATCTACAGTTCGGATGTTGATATTCTTTCTAAATTTGGCAGTACTCTGAGTCTCCTTTTTAAGTTCAGAAATAAATGAGATCCTATTCTTACTCCTAGGTCTATTGAAAGCAAAATTCTGTGCTCGTGTTTCCTATTTCCTAATTCAGGCTTTATCTCAATTCATTCTCAGCAAACGTCATTTCCCTCAAATAATCTGGGCACAGTACAACTGACCAGGAGAGCTTACAATAAGGGTATGTGTCTGAATACTTAACCTGATCAAATTCAGTAGTTTTGCTCCCTAGTTTGCTTCCTGGCACAGCTTGGATGTGTGAAATTCATTCTCCTGGTAGTCCTCACAATAACAGAATAAAATATTTATTCTCTAGCTGATTAAAAACATAGGAATGCATATTAAGAAAGCAAAGAGAAGACCTCCCACAGGAGGGTCGCAGCAATCGAACAAGTAGACAGAACCAATCACTACTGTCTTACCTTTCAGCCCTCCCTGTGTTGTTAGGAAGACCCTTTTAGCTGGATGGAAGGTGAAAATAATCTTTTTCAAGTCAGAAGAGTGTTTGTGCACTTCCAATGCCCAGCCCTGCTGTGCTGCATACTTGGCCACTCTTTCACTGCGTTTGCTTTTGACTCTCCAGCCTGGACAGAGGTGATAGCTTCTGAGTAGGTAAACTAAAAAGAAAAAGGTAAAAGCACATTGCAGGTCGTCTTAAACAAGAACCTTCCCAATATGAAAGGCTGCCTGTGTCATGATCTTTAAGTAGATGTTTAGTGCAGAAGAAATTGTTAATAGTGTTCATGCCTTTAAATAAAGATTGAGAACAAAAAAGTAAGAAACCTCTTATACTAGCCGTCTCTTGCAATGGCTGCCATTGGCTATGACACTGGTGCGTGGAGGAGAAGGTGCTGAGCAGGCAAGCCCTGTCGAGTGGTCCGTGACTTTACCGTGAAAAGCATGTTTTATTTGCTGTTATCATATAGCTACTGGCAAGACGAACATAAAGTCTGGGCCTTACAGGCCTCACAGAGAACTTCACCTCTGACTTTAACGGGACCAAGATGCACCTCACTGTTCTCCCTTCAGTCTTGCAGGGTGCGGTAGGCCATATCACATGAGGGTTTTGCAGTCTCCGTGCCTGGATTCATTTATTCCTTGGCACGTCTTCATAGAAATGCTACATGACTTTGTGCATTCTCACTTTCGTGTTCAGTAAGCAAGGCTGACTTGTGAGCACTCCCTCTGTAGATGTCACTAACACACCCTGTTTGCTGGATTACCCTGGGAGTTAAAAGTAAGGCTGTCACACGAGGAATCATTGCATAAGGAACCACACTGGCTATGCTCTACCTGAGGGTATTTATGCCAGTTACTTTTGGTCATTGTCATGTAATGACTAGGATTTTCAAATCTTGTACCAGTTGGTCATGCATTATTTTTATAAGGACTAATTTATTTTATGGAGACTGATTACTATTCCATTCTATTTCCCCCTCCCCATGCTCTTTTATAATAAATTAGGAAAGTTATATTATTATTATTACCCCTGGAGAAAGGAGGGTTTTGAGGGACCTGATCACTGTAATATTCATAATGAAGAGGGCTGTTTTGAAAGCAATGAGATGCTGTCCTGAATAAAGAGGAGTCAAAACCCAGCAGCCTGAAAGGAAAATTAAGTAATAAGAAATCAGAAATTCACTTAGGACCACTTCAGTCAGAAGGAAGATGTATGGAGAGGGGTAAATCCAAGAAAGACTGGCCTGGTGAAGTTACAGAATGCTAAGAGTCAGGTATTGATTCGGGAGAGAAGTATAACGTAAGCAATGTATAACCAAGAGTTGGGACAAATTATATCGGAGGGGAGCTTGCTTATTTTACTTAAGGGTCTTGCATTCCCCCTTATCTGCAGTACATCTCAAGGGGCAAATCCTCTTCCTCCTCTGTAGATCAGTGCTGTTTTTCCAACGTCCAGGGCCTTCTTTGCAGGGACAAGTGACAAGATTGAGGAATCTTGCAGAAGTACCTCTTGCAAACTTTTCAGGATAGGGCCTACCGCACCCAAATATGCGCCGAGATTTTGAGGACTCCGTTGCCAAAAGGAGGGGGTATGTGAGCAGGATGGGGGGGATTAGGGAGAGATCATCTCCAGTGGTGCAGCTAGAGCAGCCCAATGCCCCCGTGTGTGGGAGGGATGAGGGTGGCGGCCACCATGGGAATGCACTGTGCTTATGAAGTTACGTCCGCACTCTGGTATCCCAGCTGCTCCCAAGGGCCTCCTCGGCTCTTTGATGCACCTCTTTGTCCTTAGCACACAGACAAAGACTTCATTTTACACAGGATATCATACAGGAAATGTGTTTACATTCATAGTTAAGAGACATCCCAATGCATTAAGGTAAGGAAATGCTCTTCCATGCTGTTCATTCCAACAAGGGTACCAAGATGGCTGAAAAATGCTCATGTTTGAAGTAGGTATCTCCAGGCCATGTCTACAATTTCTTGTAAATTTACAGCTGGGTACATTCCAGGAGACTAGGACGGGGTGAAAGTCATGCCAGTATTTTTAAAAAGGGAAGTGAAATGATTTTAGGTCAATCTTTCATTGATTTGTGCCCAAAAGATAGCACGATTAAACGATGGAAATGTAATTAATGTCAGTCAATATGGCTTAAGGAAAATAGGTCTTGTCAAATGTACTTAATTTAATTGCCTGAGATCACAGGTTCGGCTGATAAAAGTATTGTGGTTTTCTTGGGCTCCCTTTTTTGGATAGGTGCCAGTCCACAGTATTCGTCCAAGAGCCGTAGCCATCCTCTGCGTTAGGCTTTTGAGGAGATTTGAGGTGCTGTGTCTGGTTTGGTGGCTTTTACTTGTGGCTGCCCATCTCTCAGGCTTGCAGCTGATGGGGCAGCCTTGCCTTTTAAGTTGCTGATACGTCCTCCCAGGACCCCAGCTAGCCAGGCATGCTTTTGGAGTACAGCAATCACCGCTCTGTCTGCAGCACAGACATACTCTTTTGCTTAGAAGCCATTAATTTTGTGGAACTGCCGCGTTCTTCTGCCACCTCGTGTGGCTACAGTTACTTATATAAGTTGTTCTGGTAGCTTAGGGTAAACCAAATGTACATGTATATGCATTGAAATGGACGGTGAAAACGTGTGGGGTTAGAAAAGCATTACAAGAACATTTGGAGGTTTGACCAATGGCCCTGCAAAGGGACATTTAGGAGCTTAGTCTCTGGTTTGTGTTCATGATGTAAAAGTACTCTTCTGGAGTAATGTACCTGGTACTCCATAGTCATATTAAACAAAATCATAATGCGAAAGCTGAAAAATCAAAACGAGGAAAACTATGCCCTTATCAAGGGCTAAGATAAATGGTCTGTCATTTGGGAGGCTTTCAGTTATGGCTCATGTCTTTCGCAAAGACATATATATATAGATTGGCCCTAATTCTTGGGCGTCTGGCAGGACATACTAAATGTCATTTTATAGTTCTACTTTGGCTTCACTGTACTTATGGACCAATAACACCTCTGGCAGGAAGCACCTACCACTAATTGGAAGTACTTGTATTCTCTGATTCTCAACCCAAATATCTAGGCTCATATTAAAATATATGCTATGCTAGATTCCTGGCTTTTACTGATTTATTTAGCTCTGTTGACTTATCTGGGGCTGCGCTCATTAACACCAATTTGATTTTGGTTACGAGAATGCCAAACAAAGAAAAGCGAATTTCAAGGGTTTGCCTATCTGTGGTATCTGTGTTGGGCATTGAATGGAAAACTGTTATCAAAGCAGACGCGTCATCTCCTGGGACCAAACAGAATTCTTGACTTGCCTCTGACTTCAGTAAACTTTGCACTTACTGTTTCATAACATGTCTGACTAGATTCATTTGTCTCAGTGTCCCTGTAATACACTGTTCAAAGCCAGACATGACAAAAGGGAAATAAATAATGTAACTTTTCTCATGCCCTAAACCTCAAGGCCTTTTTTTAATCACTAGTTTGACTATACCTACTGCTTTAGTATAGAATAAAAACAAAGATACGTGAACCCAGTCAGCTATTCTGTCAGCTATGCAAGGCCAGTGTTCAACACAGACAGAGGAGTACAAACATACACAAAATTGGCCCAGATGAAAGGATAATCCCTTTGGAAGTGCAACTCGCAACATTTGTTTAGGGTATGAAAAGCGCTGTATTCCAGCGAGGTTCCTGCAGAGATACTGAGTTGAAATAAGGCTTCACTAGGGTTTCGAAGGCGGTGAGATTTAAGCACAAAGTTTTACTGATTGCAAATGTGCTTGAAAACTTGTGTGAATAGAACTAGACAATGGGCTCGGGGCCTATGAGAATTTCACTAGTATTGCCTCCACAGCAAAATTAGTTTCTATGAATCCCCCTCCCACACACCCTGCCCAGGATCTCTGATCTGTTGGGCGTCTCTAAATCTTTCCTTCTTTTTGCCTCCTATAATCTGATATTGTAGCAAGAAAGCAATAGATAGCCAAGTGTTTAATAAATTGTAGTCTGGCTTTCTTATCTGTATTGAATAGGTGTGCAAGCTGTCTAGTAATGTCTTTAAATACAAAGAAACTTAGATTTAGAAAATTCTGCCTGATCATACCATCATAAACTTTACTGGCAGTTTACCGTAAAGAAGATGAAATGATGTACTTTTAAGACCATCGTGTTATTTTTACTACTTAATGCTGCAAGATGTGTCTGCATTCACTGTGTTCAGGATAGTGCCCACTTTCATGGTGATAATTTTATAACTCAAACCGTATTTAGTATCTGAGCGTCACGTGTGAGTTGTCTATTGTTGTTGTAATATTGTCTATTGATTCACTTCCAGCGGTTGTTAGCAGAGAGAAGAGGCCACCCGAGATATCAAAGACGGATCATTCTCCACCTTGAAGAGTGGCAGTGAATGGCTTCTCCTCTGTTCTCTTGCTTTGGGTGTGCTCTTGCCCATTTGTCAAGGCTGGCTGTTCTGCTGTCCTGGACAGTTCAGTTCAGCTCTTAGTTCAGAGGCATACTTCCTTTCTCCAAAGATGTTAGAAGATCCTGCAGTAGGCACTGATCTACATCTGTATCTCAAACAGATTCCTGACTGACAGCCTAGAGAAAGCAAGCTGCTGGGAAGAGCTCTGCTGAACTTAGGCAGCTTTGGATCAAGTCTTTAGTGAGGGGAAAGCAAGTAAAAAGAAATTATATTTTAATCCTAACTCCAGGTGAAGAAAAAAGGTGGTGCCAGTCGACTACCTGGTGGGTATTGCTCTTTCATGCTTTCTGAAGTTCCATCCTGATAACCATACAGCTTTACATCTATGGGACAAACACAACTTATGAGCAGCTGAAAGAAATGGCAACAAAATTTAAGAAACAGAATGGAAAAGATGCCAAAATATAAGAGGCTATAACAAGCTCGTTAATGAAAAATAACTATGTAATAGCAGAGGCAGCCATTTCCTGCTATTAATCATGACTGTAGTTTTAAATAATAATAAACGGATAGCTGCATCTGTTAATTCAGACTCCATTTTATAGAAGGGGATTTCTGTCATCAAAGACAGTAAACAGTTTTCACCTGTAACTCCTTGCTTGGTCTGGGGGGCCCTCTAGGTCTGGGTTTAAGTCTTCCCCCAGTTTTGTTAGTTTGGTCAGCTATTACTCATGGCTCCTGTCTGAGACCGTAGGGTGGAATTGGGCAGATGATCAGTGAAACCCACTCTGGGGTTCCTGAGTTTCTACCTGGTGGTTGCGAAACATGCATCAGCTTGCCAGAACTTGGCTTGTAAGTTAGAGGAGGAAAGAGAAAGGGAGCAGGCAGAGAGTGGCTGTGAAAATCTGAGTTTTCGGAAAACCTCCTGTCATGGCAACGTGAGAGGTGGGGAATAGGGATTTTTGAGAACCGCCCTTGTAGGTTGCTGCAGAGACCAGAGTCCTCCTGCAGATGCAACGGCCTAACAAATTGCCAAACTTTGGAAAAGGCCAAATAGTTCTTGAGTCAGTGTATGTCTGTGATGGCTCAGTGTCTCTGGAGAGCGGGCTCGGGTAAGCAAGAGTCTTTCTTAGACTGTGTCTAAAACATACTAATAATAAATGATACCAGAACCCAGGGAAAGAAAACAGCAAGGCTTCACAAACAGCCCAATTCTGCACACATAGCAGGCTCTGAATGTTAGTGGATGCCAAAAAACTAACATACGAAAAACTAAACCAACCCACCCCCATGCCTGCTACAGGCAGACAAGATTTGTGTTTGTACCAGAGTGCCATCTAATTTATAATTTGATGGGCATCGAATAGGTCCCTTGGGGCAGAACTCTACCTTTTGTTTCAATAAAAGAGCCTTTTTTACTATAAAGAAAATAAAAATCTGGAGAGAAGCCATGAACTGGAAGTAAACTTTCTGCCCTTCCAGAGAACTGGGACAATTGCAGTGAGAGGTGTGAAGTGCTGTATTCATCTCAGTAGCTCAGAACACAACCTCAAAATGAACATTTAAATCTCCCTATTTCTATGTCAACCACTTTGCTGGGAAAGTCCCATTTGTCTTCAAGGCAAAAATTGCTCTAATACTAAACCCTCCATTTCTTCCCCAAACAACTGCTCCGGTTCAGCTGTGAGCTGTCAGAGCAGATATCCTCAGGGAGCTGTCTAGCCAAAACGTGGGGACAGAGCAACACAGGACTAGTTGAGCAGGGAGGCTGTGCTGCAAGCAAGAACAGCCTGGCAAAAGCACAGTCTGACATCCCTGCCAGCCAAGGGCGGTTGGTGGGTGCTGCGTGAGGGCCCATTCCTGTTACGGTGCTCTGAATTTACTGCGGAGGCTTTGCAGGCTTGATTTTTCTCCTCTCGTCAAGCTGGCCATGTCAGGCGTATCCCCAGTGAAAGATACATAAAGGTTGGAATGTTTACTTTATGCAAGCTGTAACTCATTTTTCCAAACTAAATTTGATGTTTGAGTATTTTCTTCTCTCATAAATAAACCTATTGTTATCATTCATGTTATTTGCCCCTTAAAATGAACAGCCAGAGCAGGAACTAAAAATCGACATTAACATATAACTTGCTGCAATATCATCCTGAGAAAACACAGCCAACCACAGAAACATTTCAGGACCTGACCTGTCAGTCTAAGTTTGCAAGAGCAATCCTTACTCTCATGAGTAATCCTATTCAATTGGCAAGGCTTCTGGCTCAAGAGTAAATATTTTCTACCCCTTAAAGGTTTTTTTTGACATACAGTCTTGTTTTATCGCTATTTTCAAAGTCGCTACTTCAGAAAATGGACCAAAGCAAAGCTTTTGATTTCTGGTCTGTTTTAATGCATGTTTAGTCTTATAATTCTGTTCTCCTAATGTGTTCTTGACTTGTACTGCAACTGGGACATAAATGTAGCCATGCTGAGGCAATATAATACAGGACAAGTGGTTAACAAAGCCTAGAGCTATTTTAGCATATTTTTTAGCACTGTGAAATACAATAGTAGCACAGAAGCCAGGGTCCTGAAAATATTTTCCGGCTGTCTCTGTGCTCTTTCGTATTTTGATAGCTGATATACAGAGTATTTTCTTAAGCCTCCTTTAGATTTAGATAAACACAAGAGGGCACTTTAGTCCATTTATTTATTCAAGCTGATGCATAGGATAATCCTTTCCATTACGCCGATCCCTTAAAGAGTTAAGCAAATGAAACTGCTTTTTTAGGTTTTTTTTTTCTCACTTAATAGGATCAAACCACAGAGTGTTTTGAAAACCACCAGAGGTGGTGAGCTAGGCAAGGGAATGACAGGAGAGAGATCTAAGAAGAAAATGCATGTTGTGTCTCGGTGGTGGAAGTTGCCTCTTGTTAGACAGCTGTTTGGTGGTCACACCTCTTTGAGCTGTGGTCTGAAATACTGTCATTATGCAAGGTTGGGTGTAGGTAACATCTAGAAAATATTTTAGAAAATGGTTTAGAAAATGATGATTAGATGTCTTGCTTCACTTAGGTCAAAATCAAGTTGGGAGTAGTAAACTTCTGGAAATGAAAGAGCATAAATGACAGTTAAAGTCAAGGCCTTTTTTTTTTTTTTAAAGCTGTTTTTGAACCATTACTTAGGCATAGAGTCGAAGCTGGAAGTCCAGTAGCGGTGATTCCGCAGTGCAAGTTCTCCTTACCTTTTGAGTTGGACAAGGATTATGAAAACTAGGTTATTCAGCTAGTGCTGGTGAGTGTGGCTATATTCAGCTGCAGAACAGCTGCTATATTTTTAGCTGATGTGTAAAGATTAAAAAATACTGGGAGAGAGTGCAAGGCTAATGGCAATAAACTATTGCCTCAGGCTCCAAGACTTTCCTTTTACTGCCTGTAATCCGATACTGTCAGCAGCACTGTGCAACCAGGAAATTCCTTTAAACCCCGAGCAAGCTTTATGATATCTGTTGTTCTCCAATGCCAAGGATTTCACATTTCTCCTCTTCTTTTTTTTTTTTTCTCATCCCTACTTTCTCCCTTTATTGTTTTGCAACAAAGGGAGGCCCTTTTATATTCGCTTGTTTTTCATCTTATTTCTATAGCACTACGAGTGTGTTGCTGAGAAAGGGATTCTCAAGGCCCCGTTCTTTCCATATCTCGCTATAAAATAAAAACATGCACTTCAAGTTAGTGGCTAAGCGCACTTGTCGTATGTATCTAGTTGTGTAGCTACTTGGCAGAGTGTGTTGCATGCCTTACTAAGCAGGGCTAATGAGGAGTTACGTCTTCCATCTCCCTTACCTTTGTGCTCCAACCTTCCATGGTTTGAGTGTGCTTCTGTTTGCATAATAGCACTCATTCTTTGTAGCCATATATCTGTTTCTGAATTTGTTTACATCTATTGTAGAGTTTTTATAGAAGAATGTCACCATTTTCTGGCTGCTCCTTTAGACCTACTATGTTGCCAAAGGATTCTTTTGAGAACCAGAAAGGAAGATGATTTGACAGAAGGTCAAAGGAACTGGAGGCTAAACTAGGTAGGATGCAGAGTGGATTGTCTCTGATCAGTTCTCATTAGTATTTGTAATTGCATGGCAATACTCACCGTAAAAAGTGAACAAATTTGAAAGTAATATAGCATAAGCTCTTACTCACTAGTTTAGATTCCCTATAAACCCACTTATCTAATTTATTGGACAGAGTGTGTGATGTGTCTTGAATATGACTCTGTCCATTGACAGAGTTATTTCTTTAGTTCAAGCTGTAGAGACATATGCAGAGACTGTTTGAATGATGAAGGTTGCCACTTCAGTTCCTTGAGTCAGCTAGGTTTAAAATTCATCGTATGTCACAGTAGCAATATGACATGTATTGTATACAATTGAAGAATCCCTTGAATATTAAACAGTGTACCGCTAAGTCAAAGGGAACTGTCGACCAAGGTAAAAACACCTAATTTAAAGACCTCACTCCACAGCAAATCTAAATATAGCCATATATGCTATGAGGAAGCCAAGAAATATATTTCTTACAAATGAAAAATTCAGAGCTGAACTATTATTAATTGTTTGGAATGTTAGACTCTTGTATGTAATGATCCATCTATGCATACATATTTATAACCATCTGTGGAAGAGATGCTATATGACAGAGGGCTAAATATCTTAGACACAATATTGACCTGAGAAGTTCCTTTTATCTTGTCAAATTTAGTCTAGTTTTATTTATATTGTTTACAAAGTGGCCAAGAAGTTTGTAATAGACCACTGCTAAGATGATAAATTCTCACCTGGAAGGGAATAACTTTTAAACCTATATTGCTGAAACTGATTAAACCATTTTTGTCGCTAACCTGGAGAGCGGCCATGGTACGTAGGGTGTTTTTTTGAAGTGTGCCGCGCTTGACTGCCAATCTGCTATTAGTGCTAGTAAGTTAATTGGAGCTGAGTTGCCAAAGGCCAGGCTGCTGAAATGGGGACATGACCCTTAGCTTTGAAATTACAGGCAGGGTGAGGTATGTTGCTAAGATGTATTTTTTAGTGTTCAGTTAGGATAGAAATGAGCGAGCATATTGAAAATACTGTTGAGCTATTTTATATGTAATACAGTAATATACACGGTATGTATATTATTTATATAGAGAAAGTAAGAAAAAGTATTCTTATGTGTATATATGCTATCTATAACATAATGTTATTGCTAAAATGTCATTGGGCTATTTTGGAGTCAGGTGGAAAACATTTTTCGGAGAGATCCTCTGGCTGTTAATGATCTTTGTAATAGAGCACATTTTTGGGTTTACAGATCACTTCAGTCTTCTCTGCACCACTATAGGTGAATAAAAGATGATGTGAATCTAGGAAGCTACTGTCATAGCAGGGTGTATGCAGGTATTGTATTAACAATGCATGTATGCCTGAATGTATTCAGTCTCAGGCAGGTATAAGAAGGCATGGTATTTATTACCTCTTAAAACTGGGTTAATTTATGTTGCAAAATAAGGTATAAAATATCAGTAAAAATATAAAAAATCTAGTCTTAGTTCACTATAAAAGCGCATATATGAGAAATTTATGGCTAGAACTCTGACCTATGTCACTGGTAAAACTTTGGAATTTAGGTGAAGCCTGTTCTCTGTATTCCTTTCAGAAGTGTGTGGGATTGTTTTTTATCCACCCTGTACAAGCAGATGGGCCTCTCATCCTTTCAGCCCATTAGTGCTTTGGGATCTAGCTGGACCCTGAGGGATTTGCAAGAGATCAGGGCAACGTGTGCTGATGCCCGTGTTTCTGGTCCATGCACAGTGACTTCTGCTTTGCTGTGCCTCTGCTGGACTCTCATCTCAACTCAGTCTCGCCTTTCCCCTTTCTATCCCCAGGCTGGGTTTCTGCGGAGCAGCTGGGAAAGTGCATAGGTCAAGAATACAAGTCCATAATGTCATTTGCATTGCTGCAGTTGCACAGTTTTGGTGGGCGTGTGCTGCAGATACCCCTCTCTTTTGCATTGCATTTACCTCCCGCTTGCTCTTCTCTGCCCTTTCCAGTAATCGTGAACCTACAGGTCCATCATGAGGAGACTTACTGAAATCTGAGAGAAAGCTGGAGAATACCAAGAAGGGCAGGAGGAAGCAGGGCTGACAACTGAGAAAACGTGATTTATTTCCCTGACTCTGTCACCGCCTTGCTGTGTAACCTTGAGCAGGTTGTTTTTTATCACCTAGCGTTTCAGAAAAAAGCAAAGAGGACTGCGGGAGTCACTGACTGAGGAGCTGAGATAGCGGGAGCCCTTTCACGGGGGTAATGTACTTGCGATAAGTGAATTCGCTGGGCAGCGCAGATCCCCCTGTTGACTGCTGGAATCAGGGGGGTCTGAGGGGTGGAGAGCACGGCGCATTTAGGTTATTAACAGTTTGCAGCAATGCAGCACGCTGTGACAGTGAGCACCGCGGCTCGGTGACCTGTCACCGCTTTCCCCTGGTGCCAGCGGGCGCCTTCCCTCCCTGGCAGATGAAAGGGAGCAGCGGGCTCGCTGGGGTAAGAGATGCTGTACTCAATTATGTGGCGGGTGATTGCTAAAAAGTACAAGGATTAAAAAGCAGATGTGCGTTGATATTCAAACAGCTACGTTACACAAGATCTGAGAGTAACCCTTACTTGACAGAAGTGTCAAAGGTAACAGCTGAGGTTTTTTTGTAGACATTTTCTTCCTGTGCCTTACTAACATATGGGCCTTACAAAGCTGCAGTAGTGCACTGTTTTGCTGCTATGTAGCACCTTCACCCTGAAGTCCTTGAATGCTGATGAACATTTTCTCCTTTACTTCCTCTGAGGGAGGTACACAGAGTTATGTCACTTGTTTAACATAACAAATCAGGCATGTCCCTGTCCCCTAGAAGGGCACAGTCGCTCTTCCCGGGCTGTTTTCCTGCAAGTGCAGGGGAGAGGGCACCTTACCTCCTTATTTGTGTTTGGCAGCGCTGGGAGGCCCCGAGCTCATTACCCCCCTGGGCCCTGGAGCACCCATGGAGAAGGCCCGACTGGGGCTCTTTGGGGCTGGGCCGAGACCACGCTGCCCCGCACGCTGTTTGCTCTTCGGTGTCGAAGCGGCTAGGAGGAGGGTTGTGCTTTCCCCAGTGGAAAGTGATAACGCTTGGCAATTGCGCACATTCATTTAGGATTCCCTAGAAGATTGAATTCGGTTTGAAAGATAAGCTGACACTACTATTAGCTTTCTGCTAACGAAATCAAAGTACTCATAAATTACCTTTTCTATAGCGAGGCTTTATGAATGAATTCATTTGTCAGTATGTTTGAGCTATACTTTCTTTCAGAGCCCGAGGAGGACTTGAAAACAGGTAAAGGTTGTTTTCTGTACTCCTCAGAAACCTCTCGAGTGTCCGGCCCCTGGGCTGCGCGGGAGGGGGCCCCTCAGGGTGCTTCCCCCCGCCTGAGGGGAGCCGTCAGGGCTACGGGGGAAGATGAATGTGAGTTTTTAAGGCTTTAGTCGCTTCAGGTCTTGGCCTGTGTGTGGTGTTTTGTGGGGCCTGGAGCGGGGTGGCTGGGGAAAGCCCGAGTCCGTGAAAGGCTGGTGGAGGGAGACCCTTGTGTGCCCCAGGCACCACAGCGGCCCGTGCCCCTCCCCGGCAGCGTGCCCCGCAGCTCCCCTCAGGCGCAGACCGCCGTTTGCCCTCACCTGGCCATGGCGTGACATGTTCCCGCATGGGGCGAGTATAGTGCTTTTCACGGCAACACAAAGCTCCATCCTCCTGTTTGTGGGGCCAGCCAGGATCCCTCAGTGTGCCTTCGAAAGAACTAAAAAGCCATTTTGCTAGTTATCAAATTGTTAATGAAGTGTTTCAAATGTGGACCCCTTGCAAAAAAGAAAAAAGAAAAAAAAGTGTAATCCTTCAGTGAGCAAACATCTGTCTCCTCCAGGAAGTCAAAAAGCCTTGAGGGAAACCGTGCAGTGAGAAGGAAGCACGCCATACAGTCGTTGAAGCACATGACGAAGTACTATTAAAGCTGCAAACACCAGATGATCAAATGATCAAGGCATCAAAATCAAGAGTCAAACATGACATTTTATCATGATTCCAGAGGGAATTAATTTTCTAGAGGCCTGTGTGTGGGGATGACCTCCAGTTCCTAGCCATGTAAGAGAAGTTAGCGTCTAACTCTTTACACTGGTGCTCAGAAGTTCAGAGTAATATATTTTCCTTCTTTGGTTGCAGTTTCTCCCACATAATCTCCCTGATCGTTCTCTTTTCTCTTGTTCTTTTTTTGTATCCCTGGTGGTAGGTACGTTGCATATAGAACAGCATTTTATAATGCTTAAGTAATCATTTCTTCAAAGCACTACTGAGAAGGAATGTAATACAAAGCAGGCACAATAGTTTCTCCTGAAATGGCTGGAGACCTTCGCTGGTTATTAGCTCTACATGTGCTCTGTGTTGTTATCAGCAGGCTTCTGCAGCAGTTACGCGGAGAATACTGCCTTACTCGGTCAACTAAGAGCCTGGAGAGCTTTGATTGAGCTTTGTTAGAGCTGAATAGAATAGCTGGTGGGGAGCCGCTGTATTTTGTTGCTGCTCTAATGGTTACTTTTTTAAGAGAACAGTGTTTGGAAATTAAAATTCTTAAATGGATGTGGAATTTTGTCAGGACAGCTATTACCTTCCGCATTAGTCAAGTATTAACAGATTCTGAATCAGAAGCTTATTGCAATTTACCTGCTGATCGACAGGGCTAGAGATGCACAGGTTTTTGACAGGGTAATAGCTGGGCAGCTGTGAATAAGGCTGAGGTTCTCTGCCTTCTGGTGTGATATCTTGCTCCAAAGAGGTGTTTTGCACAAACACACCATTAAGCAGTGTAGACAGCAGTACTCTGGCATTAAAATAAAAAAGTCTTATTTGAAGAATCAGTACCTTGTTCAGCTTGGACAGCAGGGACAGTGAAGATGTAGCTGTGCTAATGTAACCCAGCCTGCAAAACATGAAGCGGCCAACGGCTGAAGTAGGAACTGAGGAGATGCGCAAGCATCTCTTTCATGCAGAAGCCCTGCTGCATCGCTCAGCTCCGCATAGATGACTTGAATGTAGTCCCCAGAGGAAACCAGTTGGTGTGGGGCAGGTGGCAACAATTGTTACGGTAAATGTCCTTTATATGTAAGCTAGGTAAATACTCCAGGTCTTTTGATTGTAAGGGACTATGGGGTTCCTGGTCCTGGTGGTCTCTCGCTCTTCTTGAACCTTGATTAATTGAGGCTCTCCGTTACTTTCTGTGATTCCTATATGTCACCACCATTCCTGCAACTGTGGTTCTGGGTCTTTTTCTTCGGGCTTATTAGGAGCTGTTCAGCGCCATCGGCGACAGGCATTTCAATGGCTCACCCTGTAACGAGACAGGGACAATAATAAGCAGCCAGGTGAACAACACTTCACGAGCAACTCCTTGCTCATTTTCAAGCACTGCTTGCTGGCTAAGGCAGGAAGACAAACTGTAAATAACAATTAATTACTTAATCTTCCATTCAGCAGTGATGTATATTCTGAGGCAGTTTCATCCTTGGTTTAGCTCTAAGCCAAAGGGCTATCTTATTTGTCCCGAATCTTTGGTAGCATTAAAAAAAAAAAAAAATTAGAGAAATCATTTTCAGAGAAACAATTTCTTTAAAAAGAGTCCATTCTGGGAGCATGGTTATGTACACAGTAGTTCAACAAATAAAAAGGACCTAATTAAAGGAATTATACCAGTAATATTTCAGGACAGGCTACGGTGTGGAGACTTTGCTATGCACAGAGTAGAATACTAGAAATACCTTGTTAACAATGATAGCTGGATATCTGCATTTGTTTTTCTTCTAGTTCAAGGGACTTAAATACAAGGAACTTACTTTTAATGCAAAAGTGCATTTTTGCTTATGCACTGTAGTTATTGCTCTTGCTATGGAGAATAATAAGCAGGAGTATCCACTGCAGGTGATACAAGATGATGCAGCAATAAAAGACTGCAAAACAAAACAAAGAGTCAAAACAAAAAAATAAATTTTACTTCAGATTCATGCATGCATTCAAAAGTATTCGGTGTGACGTACCATCTCACTGAATACCATTTCTGACACATTTTGGTCTTTCTTGGAGGTCTGAGAAAGCCAGTCTTTCCTGTTTTGTTTTATTTGCATTTTTATAATTTGGTAAAATGGAGAAAGAACTGGGTAGTCAACATACTTAAAAGAAGCTACATGAAAAAAATACACAGCATTCCTTTGACCAGATGTCCATACATTAACTTAAGCAAATTGCTTATTGCAGAACTTGTGAAATCGGGGCTAGTGTTATTAGATTATTGTCTAGGTGGCTTTACTAGGCAACAAGTGCAAGATAATAAAAGCAAGACAGGAGAACCAATTTGAACGGTCAGACTTGCATTGCAGGAAACTGACTCAATGCATATTTTTAAAGTTAGAAATGTAACTCAAAATTCCCGAAGACAAAAGTATTCTGCAAAATATTAATTTTTTTCATCATTCTCTCTCTATGCACAGTAGAGAGAAGAGGGATCAATCTAGCCTGATGTTTATAAACCGCATTGAGACTTCTAGATGCCAGGAATTCTGATCTCAAATTCCTTTCTTGTAAGTATCGAAGCAAGATGCTTATTGTAGAAGAAAAAAAGAGATAGCACTACAAATAATACCTTAGATTATGGAACTGTTTTTTTTCATGTGTGTCACACCTCCGTAGTCTGGACTTATTCAGAAATTATTGCTTAGCTACTGATCTGTGCACTTCAGAAAGTGTATCTCATCTGTTAAACGTCCTGATTTCTGGTCCGATTAAATCTTAACTGCTGAGTTGTCCTGGTCTGATACCAACAACACTTCTTAGGATTCCTAGCTGTCTTTGCCTGCATGTAGGAGAGAGAAGAGATTTTTGATTGAAAGGTAAATGTACTGGCAGAATTTGACTGAAAACTCTACTTGGAAAGAAACCGTGAACAGTATTTTCGGTTGTTGTTCCAGGTAACTCATTACACTGTCCAGAGGAAAAGGAGCAGCTTTGACTTCTGAGCAGGCAGGCCTAGGATGGTACTTGGGCTGGGTTTTGCCTTGTTTCATTTTGTCGCTTTTTCTAAAGAAATTCAACCTGGGAGGGGTAATTCTGACCCACTACAATGAACCCCCAATTCTGACCCGGTACATTTGGAGAAAAATGGGGAGCTTATATCGTTACAGCCTGCATGTCACTTACTTGTTAGCAGTGTTTTAAAATATTCTGGAAGGTGTTGTGGTATTTGTTAATGGTTGGTATTGCAATCACACCTACTTTATTTGCGTTTCTGTGTTTTGAGAACTCACCTGCTGTGTGGTAAAAGCTTAATATCTGTTAGACGGAAATATGATTAGATGTGTGTATACTGATATTCCCTGAATTATTTATTGGAGGAGAAGGAAAAAGGAAGAGAGGTGATGCGTGTTTGGGGAGAGGAGAGGAAAGACAAACTTTGAGAAGTTGAAAAGGTGACTTTGAAGGTCAAGCAGTTACTTAAGGACGATGGTTGGTTGGTTTAGGTGTGTTTCTGTTTTGTTTTAAATTCAAAAAGGATGAATCAAATTATTTTTAAAATGTATCTTCGAAGTGTTATCAGTGAAATGTCTGGGCACAGTTCTGGCAACTTGAAAGAGAAAACTGTAGAATAAGTGCAGATGCAAATACCATTTATTTTAATGAACCATGCTATAATTTAATCCAACTATGTGCTAGTAAATAAAATCTAAAATGATAAAAACCAGTGAGTCTTAAAAGTACTGAAGAGTATAAAACTGCATTGTTGTTAAATAGAAACTGATATCTGACAACTTTGTGGCTATTTTTAGAACATAATTTGAAAGCCTAACAACAGTGACAAGCCTATCTTGTCATAACAATGTATAGGAAACATTGTGCATAGCTATATATTGTGCTGAATACCCTGCTTTATTAAGAACCCAATGTGATTAGGATTCATGCAGAAGACTGATTATTTTATGTTCTTAACAGGAGTATTTACAACATAATCACATTTTGCAACTGCCAAGGGATGATTTTGGAGAATTTTCTGTAAACCAAGAAAGAACAACATAAAGGCATGACCCTACTGGATCTGCCAGCCGGCCTTTACAGAGTCTGCTTCGCCCTTGCCAAAGCTCTGTAGTATCTCTGTAGTATGGTTTTGATGACAGGAATAGAGGTGATACCTGAAGACACTTCTCATCTCATTGCAGGTAAGGGCACAGAGATTTTAAAACATGAATAATAACTAGTAATCAGTGTCAGATATGAAGTAACATTCTGCCACTACAGCTTTGTGCTGAAACAAGTTTTCTTCGTTACAATTTCCCTTTTGAGAGTGAAATTGCGGCCTGGTTACCCTAGCACCTGTAAGTGACACTTGTGTTGCTCCCGCAAGTGCTGAGTGGTGGGGAAATGTGCTTTTGGCAGGCTCCGGAGAACCCCAGACCTGTGATTTCAGGCCTTTAAGACCTTCACCTCTCTCATAAATTGGCTGAACATCTACGTGATTGCAGGCTTGGCAAGTTTGCTTATTATCTCTGAGAGACTGGTGACTGTAGATCAGAAATTGCCTTGGGTGATCTCCTTGCTCTGAGATGATCTCCATGTTAGTACCATGCTAGGCACACATGTATGCTTGCTATTTCCCTGAGAGAAAAAAATACACAAACAGACCATGATGCCTCTGCCCCTAACTCTTCAGCTATCCACTCTAGTGACTATTCTTGCTGGGTACTCTGTGAGTAACTATAGCAAGAACTGGGTATTGTACAGTGACCGTCTGTTTCCTGACCCTATAGACACTGGCAATCCTATCCCATAGTATGATTGATTCAAATGCATAGAGTTCTGGGAAAACCTGATGATCTGTATCTCCTATTACAAACCACTTTGGGGTCTGCTCTCTGAGGAATACTTGGGAGTCATGAGGAATGGCTGACTCATCTCCCCTGCTATGATTGTAATTTTCCATTTACACAGTGAACTTGGGCTTGTGCGCAGAAACTACTGGAAAATTCCAGCTGTCCTTCTCCTGAGCAAGGTCAAAGCTGAACTGGATGCTATAGACAGAAACCATAATGCAAACTTAACGTACACAAGCTGTTGTCAGTTGTGCGCACATCACTGCTTCCAATCAAAATGCCTAGAATCGATAAGTCTAATGCCAACAAACTAAAGACAGCCTAGATAGTATCTGAAAGTTGCCATCAGTTGCTCTGTTCCTCACTAGCTGAGCTGATAGCATTCATTTTAGAAAATTTTATCACTGAACTCTGGATCCCATTAAAATCTCGTGTGATTATGTAATGGGCCATGCTCTACTCTATCTTTTGGCAATGACGAGGAAGTCTCACTCTCCAGCTGCATGGTCTTTTAGCAAATTGAGATCTCCTAATTGATCTGAATATTCAGACCTCAGAATAGCACAGAGACAGCACTTCTGAGGATAACTAATGATATTTTACAAAATTCAAATTCTGGCCATCCACCAGCATTCATTTTTGCTAAATCAAAGTGCAGTGTTCCTTTGTGAGCTAATACTAAAGCTGAATGTAATTAGAGTCATGCTGAAGAGTTTACCAGAAATCAAGATCTCTCTTGACTCTGGAAATATTTCTGCCTCATATTAAGAAGGGAAAAATAAAACCTTAATTCATGTTCCCGTGCCCGAACTTACAGAGAGCTTTACAAATTATGGTGGGAAAAATAGGGTGTGAACTTACAGCATGTCAAACAGATACAGAATCGCTCTTACTTTATGATAAAAACAAGGCAGTTCTTTCCCTTTATCACTGTGGGGTAACCTTTCTGAAATTACCTAGTGCCTACCACAGTACAGAAGTATGCACACAGCTACGTGGAACAGCTGCTATGCAGCAATTTGTTCAGTGTCTGCACACTGTATTTCTTATCCTTTTTGGAAAGGGAAATGAAAGCGTCTATCGGGCAGTAATCTGATAGTTTGAGCACTAGTACACTGAAAAGCAGGAATTCCCTTTTTTTTTCCCCTTAGGTACCACATTCAGCAGCAGTGGTGGTTGTATATCACCTACCGTTCACTGAAGCTGCAGCTCCTGTATTGTGCCAAGCCCTTACTGGTTTGGAGTGAATTATATATTGCAGTTTGAGGGTTCATTTAGTACATTGCATGTACTGGTAAGCTTTCTTCAGCTTCAAAAAAAAAAAATCAGATGGGAGAATCCTGCAAATACAGATTTTATTCTTTTCTGCAGTTCCTCATTTCTCATTCCTACCTAGTTGTGCTGGTTCATCTGTTAGCAAGGTTAGCATGAGACAGCAAACCAGCTCAGAGAACCAGTACATATTCCAGATAGCCCAGTAAGAAAGTCTGTTTCACTGCACAGCCGTGCAGACAATTGCATTGGTACAATTAGGGGCAGTACAGGAGAACGAGGTGGCGGAAGTTGTGTAGCCTGATGTTGCCACCAAAAGAAACGTTTGTCAGACCTGTTTGGACAGACTGGATTGAAATCAGCCGCTCAGTTAAGAAGTTAGCAGAGACACACGCATGTGCACCCACCCACCCACATGCACAGAGGAGACAAGTTAGAAGGAAGAACCCCAAAGAGCAAAGCCAGGATAACGTTGTCACCTGAGTAGGTATTAGAGGCAAAAGGCATCTAGCCAAGTCACCAGTGGCAGGCTGAGATTAGTAGTCTGCATCGAGTCTATGTCTTTCTACAACCTGAGTTGGTGATTTCTTAGGCACTTAGACTTTCTAGATCTATCCTGCTAGATAGTCCCGTACAAATGCTCAAAGGGATTGACTGGGTGCTTTATAAAGCTAAACTACAAACTTCTCTGGGCCTATAATATATGCAGATACCCACCTGGTACCTACGATTTTGGATTCTTCAAAATCTACTCTGTAATCTAAAATATCCTCTAGTTTTGATTTCTGTTATGACCAGGTTGATGAAATGAAGGGGGAGACACCCATCAAATAAAAATAAATTTGACTAAGAAAGAATGAAATATACAACACTCCAGTCATTCCCTAGTGACTAATCGGCTTGTTTCATTGAATTATCACCAACAAGGACATTATTATTCTTACTTGTGTATGTAACTCTGCTGTTTTAACAATTTAGGTGACTCATCCAGAGGAAATAGAGCACGACCCATCTATTTAACTTTGTATTCAGCCATAGCTGGAAGCCATTTAGGTTTTCTAATTTAAAATGCAACTAAAGAGAAATCACATTTGCAATGGTTGGGGAGTGGGAAGAGAATGATTAATCTAACCAAGAATATCACCTAGTCATTGAGATAATGGAAAAAGTTTGGGATTATGAATATGAGAAATCACTGGATCCTGGCAAGGTGCAGAACATCCTCAATTTGACTTGACTTCAGTTAAGTGAAGGACACTAAGCACTACCCAGAGGTTTACTCCTAACTGGGGAAAGGGTAGAGAATTTGTCTCAGATCTAGTATCTGCTACTGTAACATGCTAGAACTGCTGAAGTTTACACTGAGGTCTAAAAAGACAATGTTACTGTTGTTTTAAATAGCAGTTGAAATAGCAAAGTAATTTACGATTTCCTAATAACTGCTGTCTTTTTGTCTCATCTTGTCATTGGGTTGTTAGCTCAGCAGGAGCAGGCTCTTCTAGTCAGCCTTTTATGCCCAGTCTATTTGTAGATACGCTTGCTTAGGAATGGTGTGATTTTTTCTTTGCAGTTTGTCCAGCTCTGCCGCTAAGCAAGCGCTAACCACGAGCCCCTTGGAATCTCTGGGCACTCCTGATAAATACATATATCCCTGTCACATGCATGTGCCTAAGCGGGTGTACACCGATCCCCTGATGGTGTCTCACATCCTCCGTTTTTATTTTTAAGCACGTTTCGTGATTGCTTTTGTCCTTTTCTCTTGTCCTTTAGGAGCTGTGGAAATCTTTAGGCAATGGATGGTTTGGGTGGGACACGGAACAGTCATTGCATTTATTCTCTTTATTTTGCCTCCCCCTCTTTCCTGCGGATTACATTTAGAAGACTGAGTTCATTGTTGCTAAGCCCAATCTCTTCTCCTTGCTCTTTGAGCTGTAACCTTTGTGACCAGAATTTGGAGAAGTGATAAGGATTCCAACTGGCTGAGCCTATGAAGGGCTGAGCAGAAGGTGCAGTCCAGGTTATTCATCAGAAAGAGGAGGAAAAAAAGTACGCAGGGAAAGCAGCAGTCTGCCTAGGTATTACGTTTTAAAAGGGTATGTTTTGACTGTAGTATTAACAGATGAAAATGCCTTATCAATAGACATGTGCTCGGAAACTGCCTTTTTATATTGGTGAGAATAGAATGAAGCATCTTAATTATATTGGCGATGGGGAGGAATCAATGTTGTGAAAAGGAATTACCTGTACCTAGCAAAAACTGCTTTTACTGACGGTATCAGCAAAAAGTAGAAAATATTACTATCAAAGCAAAAAAAAATTATACATATTAAAAAAAAATTCTTTTGGTACTATTCAAATGCATATCATCGTACTGGATGAAAGAGAAGAGCTGCATGAAAGGTGACACATTATTGCGTATTACCCACTGCATTTTAATTAGATTAAGTTTCCTGCTCCTTCAGGAGTTTAATGTCAACTATTACAACACTGACAATAAGATTTCTCATCTCTTTTCCTCCTGTGTCTCCCCATCCTGTTGTAAGCATTAGTCAAATGAGCTTATGATTAAACGATGAGGTATGGAACCAAAGAGAAAGATTTGCTTCAGCCTCACTATTTTTTTTTTTCTTCCATGAAGTCACGTTTTCACACTTTGATTATTACTTAGTTGTATAGTTAATGATGTCAGACACGGGTATTCTAACCCTTGTGCAGACAAACTTGTGACCATGCCCAGTACAGTGTCTGCATTCTTATTTTTTTTAATCATCTCTAGCCCGCAATGAGGTTGCCCATCACATGCAGTTCAGTTAGTGCTGTGCCTGCTGCTGTTACGATAAGCGGTTTCACAACAGGACACTACTTCATGATTATGCATAGGGACTTGGAGAATGCTGCGTTCAAGAAGTGTTTGATGACACAGAACAGTATGTGTAGAAGAGTAGGTCTGAATATTACACTGTCTTGGCTCTATCTCCTTAGGCACAGACGCAGAATTTGGCGTCAGAAGTGAGTTGCCTCCTGAGGTATGTAAAACTGGAAACTAAACATATTACGAAACAAAGAGCAGGGAGCAAAGCATTAGCTGTAGCATCACCCCAGCTCTCTGCTCAAGCTAATGGACATAAAGGGGGGGATGTTAGCAACTGGGTTGTTTTCACATCACAACAGGAAGATAGGAAAACTCCAAAATTGTAGCAAGTCTGGATGAAAATGGAAAAATAAGATAAGCCGGGGTAAATGTTGCTAAAATCTGTATATGTAGCAGCTGACTTGGAGATGCCATTAAATCCTAGCATTTTTCTTCCAGTTCAGTGAGCACAAACTAGCTTATGCAAAAATAATCTTCTGTTAAACACACCATATTTCTTGAGGTCCTTAATGATACGTGAGTGTGTTGTAAATGGCAGGCTAATACACTTTACAAAAAGAAATCTAAATCTTGTGGCAGGTTACAAACGGAGATAAAAGGTGAATATCCAAGCCTACCTGAACTTTAGCAAAAACAGTAAGACACATGCAGAACTAATGAAAAGCTGCAAAAGTAGAGTATGTGTGCAGCAGACACAAGGACTGTTTACCAGCCATAAAGGACATAAAAAAACCGGGGAAAATGTACTGGCATTTTTTTTTTCAAAAGCAGTATGTGCAATAGGTTTTGAAAAAGAAGTAGTTTTAGCAAAAGCTTGCAAGCAGAATAGGTTGAATGGGAGAAATGTATAATATCAGGAAGCAATCAGTGACCCTGAGGTTGAAATTTTGTTCATATTTCACAAATATTAGGTAAAATACCATAAACAATTTGCAAAGCCCAAGGCCAGTACTCAGTGCAAAGTAAAACAGCATCGCTCCTAAAGCCAACAGAGGTGATGTTGATAATACTTAACTGGGACAAGCAGTTGATACGCTAGACACAAGCAAAAGCTGAAATACCTGAAACAACCTGGGTTTCTTGCAATGTAGAAAAATAACTATAATGTTCCTGATGGGCTGGAGTGTCTTTCTCGTGTCTGTCTGTTGCAAGATATAACACAGGTGCTCCACAGGCTGATTAGAGTTCTAGTGGTGCAACCATTGTTTTAAAAGGAAGAAAGAAGGCCTCATTAAAATCAACAGGAAAATAAGGCTTTTAAAGCTAGAAAGATGACAAACTGGAAAGAGGATAGTGACTTTTAAGGTACAGAGAAAGTTGCATTTTTGTAGACTGAAGGCGATTTTTAAAAAACCACTTAACAAAGTTCTCTTTCAAATGCCTGCAGCTAAGAACTGCTATCAGACTTAGCAAAAAAAAAAAAAAAAAAAGCATCTTCAGAACTTGCTATCAGTAACAAAACATCTAGGTTGATGGCCACAGGGGTCAGCCCATTTTCAGATAGCTTGGTTACTCTCAGCGGTATATGAGATCATGGAGCTTGAAACAGACCAAAAGCCTTACCTGGTTTCTCAGGCAGATAGTGGGCAGGTAGCCCATACCAAGTTCAGGATCACTGGCAACACTTAGACTTGCAAGTTCAAGACCGTCCTTGGTTTGTCTGTACCAAAATGGCTTAGACGCAGCCTTATGCTGCATGAAGTAAGTTGATATGTTACCGTGATGCTGCATTTGGAAACAAACGGGTAGATGCAGATCACAGAGGGCGAGAGATTGTGGTATTCATATTTAATAAATGAGAAAAAGGAAATTATAAGAATGGCCAAAGTAATATTTATTCCTACCTCCCTCTTTTCATCCAGAAGGAGCAGAAAAAGTCAATTAAAGTTGAGTTGACTCACATGACACATTTTGTTTAGCCACCAGAAAAAGATTAAAAAAATAGTTGTATTCTGTTCTTTGTTTCATTCCACTGTAGTACTTCTGGATATTTCTCTTCTGAATTAAAAATTCAAAATGAACCGTTGCTTTAAAACATAAGATGTTTTGATTTTAGGATATATTTGTTTGAACAGTTTGAAAACAATTTGTTTCAGTTGTCTTGTACACACATTTCTCAGCAGAAAATTGTTCTGACTCAAAATTGTCACTGTTCTTGTAACAGAGGAGGACGTGAAACCCTAATCACAATTTAGGAAATATTTGGTGAGAAAGGAGAGCATACAAAGAACAAATGCCCAAACAATCCCCCCTCCAAGTGTTACAATGCTATAATAGCTCTTGAGACATACAGCTGTATGGTTTTGTTTTGCCTGTGTTACTGGAAGGTAGGCCTGCAGGTGGCTGCATCTGCAGCAGGTGTTCTGCTGCGCGGTGTATTTTGGCTGCTGGGTGGCTGCTGTAAGAGGAGCGAGGCCACAGGCACCCTCCCGGCTGCCTCCGTTGCCCTCCTAGGGAAACGCGCTGGGTCAGCCGTGGGAGGCGTTGCTTACAAACCCGCCTCTGTCACTGTCTTTCTTTGCCCGGGGGACACTTTTTGGTACTTCTAGGGAGGCTCCAGGTCCTTGAGGGCTGTATTGCGACAACTGCCCGTTCTCCTCAATTCTCTGACAGAGCACAATGGTGAACAGCTCAGTGCCTGGACTGGTCCAAGGTTTCTTTCTCGCAACAGCTGTTCTGCACCTCAACCTTCAACTGTGGAATAATGTTCAAGTATCTTCATCTGAGTGGTATTCAGCTAGCTGGAGCATTCAGTCTTAGTGTGCATGATCCCACAGTAGAGCCCTACCCAGTACATGGAGGCAGATGATACAGTTTACTGGGATGAGGATTGCCCCCTTAGGTTATATGTTAAAAAGTTTGGTATTTCTGCTGGGCTGGGAAAATCATTTCTATTGCAGCTCTTGTAAAGAGTCAGTTAGCAACGTACTGCTCATAAAAATCTTATTGTGTCCCAGTTCAAATACCACAGTATACAGAAAGAGATAAAAACAACTGTAAGCCAGCTAGCTGAGAAGGAAACCGCCATTGCTGCCAGAGAAAACATTTCATGAAAGTCAACTTGTTTGGGACATGGTGTCCAAGTGTTTTAATTATTTTATAATCTCTTGATGAATTTCAACCACATTCATCAAGGGAATACAAATCTCAAAAATATTTCATGAAGACTGGGTAGAGGAAAAGACCACACAGCTACCTTAGCAGAAAGAAAAGGGTATTTTGGAGCCTGCATCTGAGTACATCCAAAGAAATATAGGTGGGGAGAAGTTTCAGCAAGAATTTTCCCGATAATAGGAAGAGTTTCGGCTGAGGCCTGTCCTTTAAACACCCAAACAAATCCTCTATGAGCCATACATCACAGGAGATTAAAATTCATTCTTTTCAAAGCATATGGAACTACTTGCTGATGGACTACAGGGACATGTAATGCCACTACCAGGATCATGACATGACAGAGCATTTAGAGTGTTAGAGTCTTTATAAATGATTAATAAATGTTTTAAATTCTGACCAAACATAGGTATCTTTGTTCTTCCAGCCATATGTTACTTAATTTATAAGCATGTATGTGTGTAGGGGAGAAGGATTAAGATGAATATTTAAATAGCAAATGCTATTTCTTTGAATTTGCCTATGTTAAAAGAACTGGAGCCTTTGCCTTTGATCTGTTGTCTAAAACTCCAGCCCTGCAATTTGCAGTGAGCGTGCAGACCGCCTTGTAATCACAGCAAGCCATTGGTACATTGTACACTTCAAAAGTGGAATGGATGCAAGGTAAAATCTGCTAGTGCTTATGCTAAGATTTTTGTAGAACCTTTTCAACTAAGTTTTACCATTTGTGGAAGATCATTGATATTAGCCTGCATGAAATTTTGTGAAAGACACGGCTAAACAAGTTAATACTGACTTGGAAAGATTTTATCATTCAGAAAAAAGTTACCACAGGAAGCTCTGTGCAAAAGCCAGCTGAGTAGCCATCAATGAACAAATTTAATGGTAAACATTATTAGATAGGAAATAGAGAACAAACCATAAAACTATGCTACTGTGCAAGTACCTGGTGCATGTTATATTTTGGATACTATATGCAGATCTGCCCTATTCCACTGCCTCCTCTCTAGATCTCCAAAAGGATATATTAGGATTAAAAAAAAGATACAAAAAGAGCAATAGAGAAGGATGTACAGGCTTCTGCAGCAAGACAGATTGTCTGCACTAAGTACCTAACCTAGAAAAGGTTGTTGTGAGGGAACTACGATAGAGGTTGGTAGATCACGAAAGGGGTGGGAGATCTCAAAAGGGAACAATTACTGGTTTTTTCTCCTAGTACAAGAACTGTGAGTCATCAGATGAAGTTATGAGGTATTTGGTTTAAGCAAACTGAAGAAGTACCTTTTGTAAAAAGAGCGCTTCAGCTATGGAATTTAGTGTTGAAGGACAGTGTAGGTGCGAATGTCCTAGATAGGTTCAAGAAATGAGAGATTTGGCCAAGTCCCAAAGGTAAAGACTGGGAGAAACTGTGCGAGTGCGCTGGGAGAAGTCTCACTGAGTGATTGACTGTGCCTGTTTTTTTCCCCTAACCTTTAGTGGTCACCGTCAGGACATTTGGTCTATTGAAGTGCAATATATGCTTTTTATATAGTATTTCAATTTGAGCTGCATTTACAGTGAAGGAAGAAGATTGTCACGAATGTTCAAAATAGTGGTATTGTTTACATTATTCCACTGTATTCATTGCTATGTGTTTTAATAAAAAACCGTTTTGAAGCATATTGCAAGTCTGCAGCATTAGGCAATATGCATATTATCTCTGAAGTAGATAAACGTATGGATACCTAATTGGTACAGATATGCTATGCATTTTGATTTTAATTAGAAACTAATTATGAATCACAATTGGAAACAACTTAGACACTAATAATTTATACACTAAAATTATCTTTACGGGTTGTTTGCATTTGTATTCAGGAAGGATGTAGGCATCTACATGCTGATAGACATTTGGTGTCCAGACACAAAGAAGCTCACCTGATTATACATGCTGCCTGAAGACTTGGCCAAAAGTTTCAAAAGCATATTGTATTTTTGTGCTGCTGTGTTTGTAGATGGCCAAATAAAGTTAACAGTAAGGCCTGGCTTTTCAAAATATTTAGGCCTGGATCTGACTACCATCCTTCTCACAATATAATTACTTAAGGTAAGACTTAAAATTTTTCAGAAGTTTTAAGTACAAACTTGATAAAGAAGGCAGTCTTTAAAAGTTACCTGGGCAATGCATCTAATATATTAGTCATTCTTCTCCTCTCCTGTTTGTACACAATTATGAACACCAGTTCTTTCCCCCTCTTGAAGAGATTCAACGATCAGGTGGCAAGTTAGAAGAAAACACCAGGCAAAAAGTGATATAAGCATGTAGTTCTCATTAGCAGAACCTAGTTTCTCTTGAGTCTGTTAAATGTATCTTTAGTAAGTGCAGTGTAGTCCTTTTATGCTTAAATGGCTTGAAGTCTGAATGTTCTTGTACATTAGTCAAAAGTCTTTATAGTTTTTACTGGAAATCACATATCCTACCAGATCTGAAATCTTTGTCCATAGTTATTTGATTGTTCCTAGTTTCAGATTGAGTATTAAATACCCAGATGTTCTACAGTCAGTTTTTTTTTTTTTTTTACAGGAGCTTATTAATGGCAATCGAGAAGGTCCATCTATCTCAGTTATATCATTTCAGTCCTTTTCCTCACAATTATTGATTTTTACTTTGGCAAATGATAGCCCTTGCAAGACCCACAAAAAATGAATGCTATTCAGCTGAAACCAATGGACAAGTCCTGAATTCTACTACTTATCTGGAACTCCCAGTTCAAATTAATAACAATTTTGGGTACTTAATAAGTTTGTCTGATACATTGCAAATATCAGGTGTCTCCTAAATCTTATCTGGCCTTCATACTACCCTTAAAAGATAGGCACCATCAAAAATATATGAAATTACATGACCGTACTTCCTGATTAATTTCACCAGATACATATACTGGGGATTTCAAATTATCTTCCATGGAGCTTCTGCATGGGGTGTTCTTCAGCTAGAAAACATCCATGTATAATTTTAAGCAACGTTACATAGCAGTCAATAGCTCCAGGGACTTCAAATGGCTAATTGAAAGCATTTTTGAATATTATTCATGGAACAACTCATAAGCAATTTCCAAATTACTTCCTCTAGAGGTCAAGTTATTGATGCACTCATCTAAGTCAGCTGGCCTGTGAGGAAGCCATAATTAGAAACAAGATCAATAGAAACCTTCTTAGTTGAAATACCTAGCAGATGTTTCTAATGATGAATAGTTGCAGATGTTAGAAGTCATAAGTATTGTGGGGTATGATAGTAATGGCTAATGTTATGTGTGCCTTCCCTTAAAAATGTGAAAGCCAGTACTGAGTATAATATTTATGGTCTTTTGAAAAAGCATTTTGGCTCTCCCTCACATGCTGCCTCAACTTTTTTCTTCAGCAGAGTCAATTGTTTCAGCTGCAGCCTCTGCCTGGCTCGCCTCCTGGCTTGGTTTGCCTCCAGCTTCAACAACAGCAAGATTTACTCTCTTGGGTCATTTTTAAGGTAACTTGGATCTCTGTTGTTCATCCTAACAAATACTTGTCCTTATTAATAATGGTTTGTTAATTATGAAGTCAGTGGCTCTGTTCTGTCCTTAGTGTATTTATTCTGTGCTCCATCCAGTGGATCAAATTCAGGTGGGAACTCCTAGCCCTAACTGGTGTTATCAAATTGCATTGTCAAGAACACTTATCTTGGGGAGAATAGTGCTGTAAAAACTGTTATTGTGAGATCCTGTGTTTTATTGCCTTCTAGTTATTCTCATGTCAGTTGCACTCAGTTTACAAGTGGAAAGACATTTTTCTCTGTTTGGCTATCTGGTTCCCAAGTGCAAGAGATCAATAGGAAGAAAAAGGTAAAGAGCAAAGGGCTTGACAGGACAGAGAAAATGAGAAAGAGGAGATTGGAGGAGCTGCGTCAAGAAACAGTAGCATCTGTTTTTAAGGTCATAATGTCTTGACAACCACAAGCACAATTTTGAATTGGATTTGGAAGTGGAGAGAAATCCAGTAAAAGAAATAGAGTGTTATTGCCCTTCCTGGTGTGGAAGAGTAGCTTAGCTTACTGAAAGTCATAAATACATGGCATTATTTCTTTAAATATAGCTATGAGCTCTTGGGTAGTTTTTTCAATGCTTCTGAAACGATGGGAATGCTACCAGCATGCACGTAGAGAGACTGTATGTGTTGCTTTCTGTTAGTAAATATAGTCTACTCAGGCACAGAATTCTCTTCCTATTTTATCTGTGGTATAAGGTGTGAAAGGCATGCCAATAGGAATGCAGCTATAGCCTGAAGATGGAAGTGTGAAAGTAAAATTTACAGAGCGTTCCAGTGTGTGTATGGATTACAGCAAAGCCAGGGGCTGATTTAAAGATGAATTCTGGGGTGGGTGGGTGGGTGTGGTTGGGGGGAGGAAGAGGGAGACTGATTTGAATGGGCTGAGTGTCTGAAAATGTAGGTACTTGTGGCTATGATTAGAAAGCATGTATTTGTGTATCTACTTAGCCATTTGGATTCCTGATGCCATCCTCTATTTCACTTCTTAATTTCAGTATTAGAGGTACATTTGCACCGTATGATATTTCTCATGGTTTGAAAAGCAGGCCTGCAAAGGAGAATATATTTGAAAGAAATATTCAAGTCCATCACTTCTTCCTGACTTGCTGTATAAAGGGTAGTATGTAAATATAAATTATATGGTAATCATGTCTCTCAGATAAGTTAAACTAAAGCAGCCTTCAGGAGAATTTGTTTCTTGTTCCGATCACGTGCACTTCAACATTTACTCTCCCCTTTTCCTAAAGGCTGATGGGCTATAGTCATTTTGATATGCCTCCACATGCAATGTTTATGTATTTACTTGAATCTGATCCAGTGGTATAATGAGGTTACCTCTGAAATAGCAGTTCTGTAAACACAAAGCTATCATCTACTTTGTACTCTTCAACCTTCTTAACACCGTAGTTGGTACTAAGACTGCTGAGTCTACTTTCCAAAAGTAATTTGTGTTAACATCGTGCATTTGTGAGACTCCTAGCTGGTGGCAACTTTGCAATGACTTTCAGTTTATTTTCCATATGATATCACAGCTTGTTTTTCCAATGTGGTAGAATTAAGATTAGCTCTTGGGAGAATGCCACTTAGCGAGGTCAGGTTCTTTAGTACTTCTGTCCATCTTATGTGCTGTGAAATCCCACTAAGGCCAAGAAAAATAGGCAATTATTCTATCTATGGGCATTCCTCTGTGTAGCAATAGTAGAGAATATCTCACAAGAAGCAGAAGAGAACTTATTTTACATCGCTAATTCTTGTATACAGAAGCACACGATGTGAGCTAAGTATATCCAGGTATCCAAATAGTGATTTGTGAAGTTTTGAGTGTAAAGCTTAACGAAGTCTCCCTGACATTATATTATGGGAGCATTTCTTGAACCTCTTCCCTGAGGATGCATCCCACAGCACTCATAAAACCAACTGATGGAAAATGTAGCATAGAAGTTCCCAGATTAACTGGTAATCCTTTTTACCACAGGTAACCTGCTTCCAGTAAAACACTAAGTTAGGCCCTGAATCAGTAAGTGTTTAAAGGAATGCTGTGTCTCAAGTTTTGAGCAGTCTGACTTTTTCAAACATCACTTTCTGATCATTGATCATGTTACTTGTTGTTGTTGGCAACATTGACAGCTGGGAAAACCAATGTGGGGACGTGTCACTGGAGGGATCTAATAAGCAGACTGCTTGCTTTAGAGTGCAAGACGTTGAGTTTTCATTTGTTGTTACAAGTTACTCCACAAGAATCTTTCTAATCATGTTTCTGGTAGATGACATTTTCTACATCGTGAAACACTTGCCGGGACCAGGCAGTTGGCTTGAGAGGTGCGCTAGAAAGCAGCGGTGAGGATGAAACCAAGCACTTCTATAGGTAGAAACTGAGCTTTCGCTATGCAAGGTTTTGATATAAATGAGTCATAAAGTCTGTGAAGTTACTGTAAAAGTGGTGTACAAGGACTTCTGAAAGATGTCATTTGAGAAAAACAAGAACGGTGTGGTGTTTGCATAATGTAACTTTTCAACCGAGATTTTTGCAGGCAATTACAATGCCGACAATATAGCTTGTGCTGTGACTAATAGCTAAACATTTTATCTCCATGGTGCTATACAGATGTCGTGAAAAAGACTGTGGATAGATGTAGAATAGGTTCACACATAGCAAAACAGAGGGAAATGTTAAAAAAGGCAGGGGGAGGGGAAGAGGCTTGCTTTAAAATTCATTGCAATTCTCTCTCCATAAGCTCCCATTAATTGTAATGCTGACTCCATGTAAGAACAGTAATTCAGACCTGTGAGCAGCCAGTTGAGGACTGGGCACATAGGCGTTTCTATTCTGCGGTCTGTTCGCATGCTGTGGGGGTGTTCGTCATAATCACACTTTAAAGCTTTTTGGCTGTCGAGAATAAGATGGCATGCAAATTACTCCATAAATTGTGCGTCTCATAAAAATGGAGCTATGAAAACTGATTTGTATCAGAAACCCCCTTTCGAGGTTTACGAACACAAACTGGGAACATTTGCAGAACAACTGCTGAAGTGAGTGCTGGGGGAGGGAAGAGCAGCACATAACCTATTTACTGCTTACAAAGGCAGCAGTTAGTGTAGATAATGTTCCTACACTGATAATGATACCGAAATGATTAGAGCAGCCTGCCCGCAATCAAGTGCGAACCCTCACAGTATTTCTTCATTAGTGCTTCACCTTGAACTACCGAATATTGTCACAAAAGACTCTTCCCCCCTGCCCCCCCAATCCCTCGGTTTCTTTTGCTTCAGAAAATACACTGGCAACTCAGAATTGCTTTTTGGGTTAACAGTGTTTATACTTGACTCCAAGGCATCATAATGGATTTCCATCTTGGGTTGAGCCTCTGGGCACTCAATAATCAATAATGGATCAAGTAAATAGCGTTTCTTTTGTAGAGGTGTATACCACTTCATGTTCACGTGAGTCCTTAAGCCAGAATTGCTTGTGCTGGCCTCTGCAAAGGGGTTTAGTTTTCAACTATTAGAAGATACACTCAGAACTTACAAAGTGCCTTTTGATGAAGTGCATCACTCCTGAGATAGATGAGTGCCTGCTCTAAAAATCTGTCCGGTTACTTTTTTATGTTCTCATGCTGCCTGCTGCTTCCAGATAAAACCAGTCCTTTCTTTATCAGGTTACAAGATGACGAGTGTAAGCAGACAAATTCTCTCCAGTGATTATAGATCCTTTAAGCGTTCCCAAACGTTTTCAGTCTGACACTTATCTTTATAATGCTTTTGCTATTAGTGGTTTGCACAAATGTTATATGTGGGTGATCTTCTGTTTCTGGCATGTTTTTAAGCATATTCTTGCAGTATTTGTTGTTCATGTTATATGTATTACAAGACTGAATGTGTTTTTTGTGACGTGAGGTACAGGCCCTAGCTATAGGAAAAATCAACAGTTCGGGCATTCTTAGTAATCAGCCATTTATTTCATACCATCATGAAAGCTTAACAAAGACTTACAGAAGTGTAGAGGATTTTCCCTATGCAGTAAGGGACCACAAACTCTACCTCTGTTTCATCCACTCTGACTACAAAATGTAAAGCCTTTGGCTTTCAAAGATAGCATATGTGTGTGTGCATGTGTCTTTGTGTGTGTGCCTACTGTAATATGCTTTATTCTTGTCTAGGCTTCAGGCATATATAATTTGGAGTTTTGAGTGCTGTGGGATTCCTGGGCTATTTTGTGTGGCACTGCGTTGAAAAAGTCTTCTGTAGATATTAGTATGTTTTTCAAAAGCAAGCATTTCATTGTTCAGTTTTTTTTTAGTCTGTATTAATCACTGATGGTAGAGAGATGTCAAACCAAGGCTTTGTATTTTTTTTCCTTAACTTGCAATTAGAACAAAATTGTGTTTAGGCTTTGGAATGTACATATATTTGAAGAAGTAAGAAACTGCAAAATCTGTCTGAATCGGAGCTTTTTATACTAGATCTACAAATGATGCACTGTCATATCAAAATTTCCATCTTAGGTTATAGCCTTGACTTAGCGTGACCAGTGGCCAATGCCCACCAGGATGTTTTTAGTAATCTGCAAGTTCTGACTTAAATCTCAACCCTGTGTATTTTTGGTCACATAGTGTACAGCGCAGTTGGATGTCTCTGCAATTTTTTTTGGAGCATACACAGAACCCTTAACTTTCCTGCCTGCTAAGTATTGGACTGCACTGGAAGGTTAGGTGAAGGGGAGCATCAGTAATGTTTGTGCTCCCTGTAGTTAGAGAGCGTATCACCTAGCATGCTGGGGACACTGAACGTAGGTACTTGCTAAGAGATGTGTTAGAGAGGCCTAATTCCCATTGCACTGAAGAGATTTGGCAGGTTTGCATGTGTACTGTTTCACTGGTATTGAGAGTTTCTCAGTGGGAGAGGGACCCTGTACAGATCTGGGAGTAAATACTCGTTTTGCAACTGACTGCAGTTGTTCTAGGATTAGGCCATAAAGTAACACACAAATCAGTCTTGCTTTTCCTGTGGAATATATTCTGTTTGTGTGCACACATGTATTTCAAGGAAGGCATGAAATATATTTAGAGAAATAAATCATCTACTCCTTGTTAACCTGAATCATCCCTTTGCTGTTGAGGAACTGGCAGAAGGGTGCCTTGTGGCCACTTCCTCTCTGTTCTCAGTTTTTCTTTTTGTGAACTTTTTTTTGTTGTGTGTGTGTGTATGTGTGTTTTTTTAAGGCCCCCATTAATAGGCTAAAGTAGCAATTCCTAAACTCTTCAAGTTGTTGCCCTGGATTTGGTATGACACCGGGCTGCCATTCTGCTGCTTTCAGTGTCTCTGGGTGCATCCAAAGAGTAGATCATCTCCATTCCATTCAATATTCCAAATATCTTCTGTTCCATTGTATAACACAGAAGATAATGTGCCTTAAAAAGTATTCATGACCTATACAAACAGGTCCAAATTCTTCCCCGCTTCCAAGTGCTTGTACTGCTCTGCTGATGAAGGCAGCCAGGAAAAGTAGTCAGCATACGGTGATCCATGGACACCATTCACATGGAAGTCATTTCACCTATTCAGCTGTCTAAAAGTTGGGAGTCTTGTTGTCTAGTAAACCCTCAAAGTCCGTGGAGAGAAGTAGCTACTTCTAATGTGTGATCTTTATTTATTTATTTATTTCCTCCATCGAAATAATGGTAGTGAAAACAGATGGTATAAATTACTACCTGGAAGCACCTGTTTCTGCTCGGTGACCACAGAGAGTGCTTAGATAAATAGCCTAGACACATCAATTTTAGCAAATAAAGTTGAATGAAAGAAATCTCATTCTCTGTGTAGATGACTCTTTACAGTACTCATTCCCTGCAGGTTGTGGCGGGGGCTACCGGCAGCAGAATATGTTAAAAGAGGCAGCTGTGAGCAGTGGTAGCCCGTGGCTACGAGGGAAATGTTCCACACGCAGCCTTGGGCTCAGCCAGTTCGGAAGTTGTAGGTTGCCAGAAGATAGGAGACTATCCCAGGGTTGGGATAGCTCTGTAGCTGTTTCTTACACTCTTTGCCTAAGCATATGCTAGTGCCTACTGTAAGGCAAGACACTGAATTAAAAAGACTTTTTACCTGATCCAGCGCAATCTCTCTTATGTTCTGTATAGTTTGCAAAAAAACAAAAACAAAAAAACCCACCCTTTTGTAGTTGTAAGAATGAAGAGAATTCTCTATTTGATTCCAGCTGGACTTGGCTTTTGAAATAATTTTACTTAACCACTGTGTATCCTCAACTGCTATCTCTAATTATTTACTCCCCTAAAAAAGAAAAGAGAAAAAAAAGAGCAAAGTTTCGAAACTCTGTCATGTGACCCTCAATAACGTCACATAAAAGGATACTTTAGACCAAATCCTGATGTTTTTGCTTATTTCCTACTAGGATCTGAATTCTTACTGCCATACATCTTTGGTAGCCATTTATACTTTCTTGCAAAATTAGTATAAAATATCACTATTCTGATTTCCTCCCTGCTTTAGATCTGCCTTGGGTGAGGATAAAAGAGAACTACAAAAAGTAGTAGTCACTCAGTATCTAGGGAAAACTCATTTGTGGTAGGAATGAAGAATAGTTTTCAACACTTAGCACTGTATGACTAAGGAATAGGGATGGAAAACATTTTGAAAAGGGCAGAAGAGATGTCAAAGGGACAGAATGAGCAGGTAATATTGAGTCCTGAAATGGCAGGGAAAATAAAACTAAATTAAAAAACAAAACAAAAAACCTTCAATGCTGGCAGACATTTATACATTTAAGAATACTTTCTCTTGCCCTGGATCATAACAAAGCTCACTGGAGAGAGAGGAAAACAAACTCTCCACAAACAGAGAGTGGGCAAAGTGCAAGGCTGAGGAAACACTGGCTGTTAGAAGTGCAGGTAGCAGCTGAAAGGACCTTGAGGAAAATGAGTAAAATCCTTCAGTTTCTGTAAATAGTTTGGAACTAGAGTTCAGATTTTTTTGTTTGTTTGCTTTTTGATGGACTAGTGGCAACACCTTTGTTCATAGACAGCACTGCTCTAAGCTCATGAGGGCATTCCTGTGAATATAGATCAATTTTATATCTGTGGTACAGTTGTTTGAGCAGTAATAATTGAAATGAGGGATATTTCCTTGAGGTAAATGACCTGCAAGGTAGAGCAGGAGACTTGAGTCACAGCTGATGGCCGTTAACCTTAGCAGATCCATTAATCCTAGATATGCCATGTGCTTCAGTTATGATTGCTGTTAGAAGTGGAATATGAAAATAAACAGGCTTTGGGGCCACATTCACCTCTTCTGGATACAGGTATACTGGAGCTTATTGACTAACTGTATACCTACATAGGAATACCTGACATCAGGATGGCATATAGCCCATAGATAGCTAATTTTAACTGGCAGTTCAGTGTTCTCTTGTAGATGTTATGCTCTGAGAATGAGTCAGTTAAGAATGTCTTATTTAACTAATACGTTTTGGTCTCTATGCCTCGCTATTTATTCTGATGTGAATCCTGAAGAATTAATTCAGCCTCATTTAACCCAAGATTTTATAGGAATGCTTGAGTAGAATTTGTCCTACTTGCTTTACAGAAGCGTCTTACCTTTAATTTTGTTGCTGCTTCTGTTTTTATAGTATTGGGCAAGAGGGAAGAGTCAAGAAAAAAGAAAGCTGGTAAATTAAAGAGGGAAGCTGTGCGTATCGCTATTGGTGCTATCACATACCTACAAATGTATTTAAGTGATTCATTTGGTTTCTAGTGCAGGTTGCTAAACAAAGTTTACTTGAAGTTAACTTCAACTTTACTAAATTATGATGTATTAGAAATGGCCCTAAACCAAAGCTGCAGAGAAGAACTGGATATGCACATGGGAAAACTGACCCAAGATCTGGATCCAAAGTCCGAGTATCACGAATTTTTATGATGTTCCCAACCACTGTCAGGAGCTGGTGCATGTTTCCCTTGAAAATGTTTAAAACCAAAATTTGCTGTACAGGTCACACCTCTTGCAATTATTAATAGCAGAATGCTTTGAAAATTAAAAATTTCAACACTTTGAATCTGGATTTCTCATACATACTATAAATTTCAGTTATCCCATCCACGCTGTTAAAATTTCCCTATAATTGGTCGTTTTCATTATTATCTGAGTGGCAAGAATGTCACTTGACCCTTCGACGTGCACATCTGAAAAGGCATTAGCACCTTGGGACTGCGGATGCAAAAGGAACAGTTGTCGTGTCGTTGCTGCCACACGAGAAATAGAGCTCTGTAAAGCTCAATCATTAAAATGTCTGGAACGGAAAGGAAGTAGAGGTGACTACGGCTGTTAATTCAAGCAACAAGATCAAATGCAGATGTGTGCTACCTATAAGCCATTCGCTACCTAATCTTACAGCAACTGAGAGATACTTTATCAGGTTTACTTAGCTTATTTGGAGGCCTGACAGCTCCAGAAAACTAAATATTTGATTTAGAAGACTATTCGTTCCTAGATCTTACTTTCACCATCAATAGGACAAATTTGTTTGATTTCCCATGGCTAAAACTATTATGGGGACCGGAGGGAGGGAATATTTGTGACTTTGGGGATTGTCTACTCCTGTTTATACTGTATGTTTTTATATTGCCTGGATCATTGTTTGGAGCACGGACTGCAACATCAGAGATGGGATTATTGTGATTTTCACCCGTGGGGTTGGTAGCACATTGCTATCAGAAAAGTGATGTTCTTTTCTAGTAATAAAAACATGGCTATAGAGAGGAAAATACCTCATACATATACACTGTTTGCAGAAATGTTTCTAAATAGAAGCTTTCTATGTTTTTGTAGTTCTTTTGTAACTCTTTGAGGTTATAGTTACAAGGAACTAGATAGTAAATATGCACAAAACTTTTCTAGGACAAAAAAGCGTTAGGGGCAGCATAAATTATTTACAAAGGAACTAACTTCTTGCAGCAGCTTTTAGAGAGGGGGGGGAAAAAAAGAATTTGTATGCAGACTAAGATTCGAAAGCAACATTCGGGAATATAGATATTAAAGCAGGCAAAAGATAGAACAGCCAGTGACGTGTTAGAATCTAACAGAGGTATTCAGCAGAATCTTTTTAATTTGAGATCCAAAATTTTCAAACAGTCCCTATCTTTAAAGGGTCTTAAAGAGACTTTTATCTCACTCTGGTGTTCAAAAATTGTGTGCTTTTAGGCCTGGAACTAGTTCTGAATGTTGTGTGTCTCCATTCAGAATTCTTTCCAACCTCGGAGGACTTCCTCTCTCAACTCCTCTCGTGGCGAGTGCCCTTCAGCCTCTGTGTTTGAGCACTGGAAGGGAGCACCATTTGATCAAGAGCCGCATTTGTTATTCAGTAAGATTTCTGGCTGCTGGAAGCTCCCAAGGAGGTGACACTTGGTTGAATCTGGGCATGCAACTGTTTCCAGCTCATTCCTTCCTCAAGGCACTATAGGGAGCAAATGGTTCTGATCTGGATTTGAACTCCACTTTCTTTTTACTGCGGCTTTATTACTAGGTCATTTGGGAACATTATGGATGATCTATTTAAGGCATATCTCTGTTTCAGATCATTGTTTTTAATTTAGATTTAAATGTAGGTTAAATGGGTGCAGCATGGGTTATTTTTTTTTCTTGCACAGACAGCAAATGTGTTTTCAGCTTTCAGAACCAGTGCAAAAGGTTTTTTTTTTTCTTGCCTTTTCTGCTTTTCCTTGGGAATCCTTACTCTGCCAAACCCATCTGAATTAACTTTCTGCCCTGCCAATTTGTAGCAAAGGAGGAAGCTGCTGACATTTAAAGCTGGATTACGCAGAGTACAGAATCATAACATTGCCTTTGCTTACAGTGCTCTGACAACAAATTTATTGTTAATGTATAGCGGGTTTTCCTGTCACACATTCCAGTTTATAGAAGCCTACATAGCACCACCAGTAGATTTCCTCAGCCTACAGTATTAGCATCCTTCTTGTAAGCAAAACTACTAGTGCACTGGGACCCTTGCTAACTTCTCCGACTTTCAGAACAAGGATTGATTAAGTGCCTATGGAAACTGAGCCTCGTGTAACTTCTGACGCAGGCCTACAGGAATGGCAAGTTAGGCATCTGTTACTGTTGTTGTCCATGCTGTAACTCCTCTCCTGACTTTGGTTTTCAAGACTCGGTATGGTACCTTTCTCAAGCTCTCCACATTCGCTCAGTCTTTAAAGAAAGGAGCTGCTTTTGGATAGGGAGACCTGTATTTTTGCGCATCGCTTGAATTGCGGGTTAAAAGAGCGTCTATTTTATGTGGCTAGGGTTTTAGAGCATAACTTCTGTAACATCAAGTAACATAGCAGTGGTTCTTGTTCAGTTCAAGAGTCCATGTTTGTGTTAGTACGGTCTATCACAAACTGCAAGCAATCTTTGACTGTGTGAGTTAGGAATTTTGTTTTCATCTGTGCTTTATACATGGTAGATGCTGGTGCTTTAGAAATAGCATAAAGGAACAGCAAACTGAGTGAGATTTGAATTTTTTTATATTTTTTTCTGAAGTGCCAGCATCTACCATGTATGAAGCATAGAGGAAGATAAAATTCTGGGCTCGTTTAGCACGTAGCCTAAACAAAGAGGCAAAATGATACAAAGTGCCCTGAATGAGCAAGGAGTAGTAGCTTTTCAATGTGATGAATGGCACTGCTTACACGGGTGCACTCCTGATGTGCTTGTTGGAAGTCTACCGCTGTTAACACGCTTAAACTGCATAGTCTTTCTGCATTGTGCCAATAGGTTTCTGTTTTATATTCGTGCTAGTTCCATCCATGGAACTCACTGATTTCAGTAAGACGTCTGCATGCAGAACTACAGGAGAATAAGCAATAAAGATTCGCACTGCAGATAAGAAAGGACTCTAGTTTGGTGCCAGAAGCATGTTGCCATTAGGCTGGTGGTGCTTAAAACAATACAGAAGAATCTGTCATTGTTAAGAAAGGGGGCATAGCTGATAATATATTATTGATTTCAAGTACTTGACTTTCTTGGATTTTTTTTTTAATGTGTGTGACTATAAATAGACATGCATGAACAATGGCATACGGTTAAATTTCATTTGAACTATAATGAAGATGGAACCACATCTGTAGCACTTTCACATAAGAGGTCTATCTCTGAAAAACAAAGAATAAAGCTACTAGCCCCCAAGTGCTTGCAGTCCACTGTGAGGAATAGCGTTATATTCATGTCTTCACCTCTTTTGTTCTGTGACCTCAGAGAAAGTTGCTTAAGAATTAGTGCATCAGTTCAGAAAGAGCTACTAATTTTTTTCTTTTATTTAAGTTTTAAATAGATATATTCTGTTCCCACTGAAGTATCCATGGGAAAACCTGACAAAATTTCTTTCAGTCTAAAAAACAAATTGTGGACATAAGCTATGACCAAGACAATGCATTTGTGTTTTCATGTTTCCCATTTTTACTACAAATTCATATGTGTATTTTCCAGATACATGCTTATTAAGCTTCAGGAATTCAGTGCTCCTAGAGATAAGGCTACTTTTATTTAGAAAACTCACTGTAAACTAAGAAGCACTCAGCACTGAGAATTATGGCCTATACTCATTTGCTAGCTGTGTTTAATAATCTGCTCAGCAATGTTGTAGAAGATACAATTTTTAATTTTATTCAAACTGTTTTCACGTGAGTTATTTCCTTACGGCGTTAGAGGTTTAGAAGGACCTAGCTGTAGCTATTCTGTAGCTACCCTGGCTAGAACCGAGCAAGATGGGCTCGTTCTGTTTTCCTGCACAAATGCTATCCTTAAATAACCGTCATTGCATCTGAGAATCATAGGATAAACAGTCTCCCTGCTAGGCATCCTCTGCCAGGAATTAAGTATGACACTTTCATGATATGTCTGGTCTCTGTTGCTTGGTCAGAGGTCTGTGTTCTGGTATGCCTTCTGAGACCAACTGACACTATTAGGCAGCTTTATTTATTATTATCTGCTGTAGCTTGTGGCAGTGCACTGAAATCCCTTCCTTATAGGAGCTTACCGTTTTGGATTTGGATTGCACACACTCTCAAGAAGGCTTGTGCTACATGCTCTGTTTTGGAGTCGTCTTTTTATCTGTTTTCTTGTACCCTTTTGCATTAATGTAAAATAGAAGTTCATCTAGAGCCACGGTATATGGTTTAGGCTTAGAATCTGCTTATGACAGAGGCAGAGAAAACATGACGCAAATGCTGCTACGGACGCAGAGTTTCTATCTCAGTCATGTAATTCACAATATTACAATGATAATGTTTCTGTCACTCTCTTCAGCTGATAGTATTTGTGTGGCATTGAAAGATTAAGTAATCTGGAATTATATTTAAAACGCAACACTGGTATTGTGCAAATGGCAGATGAATCTGACTGTTGTGAAATTTAAGGTTCACTTCTGCTGTGGGAAATGAAATGCTAGCAAGATTTAGAAAATAAACAAGAAAGTATTCGGGAACAGTAAGTGATCTTTATGATCCTGGTAGTTCTTGCTAACTGCAGTTAGCAACAGTACTTGTTTCAGTATCCAGTAGCTAATAATTATGGTTTTCAATGAGATTGTATTGAAAAACGATTGGAAAATTGAGGAAAACATCTAAAATGTAAATGAGAAGTGTCTATTCCCCGCTAATAAATTCCAAAGAAATCTAAAGCATAGCCAGAGAGAAGGGAAGAGGCTTGAAAAACAAACTCTATGAAAGAAAGTGAGAAACTAGTAAAGACTTTTTTTTACATGAGAGTGTTCTGTTGATGAATGAATTAAAAAACATCCTTTAAAATGTTTCTTTGGTATTTGGTCTGGGAAACAGTGAAGTACCACTTATTTTAAATACATGATTTTATTAATAGATCAGGAAAACGTTCAGAAGGAGGGCTGGCACTTTTCAGGTGACTTTGACATGGTACCCTTGGGCAGCGTTTGAATTGTTCGGTGTTTCTCAACTACTTGTTCCAAGAAACCTCTCAAAGGAGAAAGTTGTTCAGTGTCAATCTTGCTTCTGGTAGTCAAACTTCCACGTGGCTACCTGTTCTGACCTAAAACTCTCTGAAGGCAAGTTAAAGTTCACTGTGCCCTTAAACTTCAATTAACTAAGAAGGAGCATGCTTGAGCTATTGAAATTTTGGATAATGCTGGAAAAGCAAATATTTAATTATCTATCCCTTGCTTATTTCCTTTATATAGGAAAGGTAAAAATTGTCCATAACTGGTTCCCTAGCAGTTTGGTCTACAGAGTGCCTAAGAACTTCCTTAGAGTCACTGAGCGTTTTCCATTCCCATGCTTAGCACTGGTAGGGATCAAGCTTTGTCTTTTTTAATAGATTTTAGGGCTTGAAGTTTTCATCTCATTGTTTCATTTAAAATGAGCACACGGCTGATCTCAGAACAGCAGTGACACAGGCTATGCAATTAATGAACACCTGCCTTTGTGCTATCAAAGGGGAAGAGAAAGGAGCAAAATCCGTAATAAAATTAGTCAATATATCTAGGAGAAGTGTGATGATCTGAAGTACTAGACAGGTGTCCTAATCCTGTCAAGTTTCTTTCCCCCTCCCATTGCCCTGGTGGGACTATTGTCTTTTCTTCTACCATCTTGAGCACTAACCCTCTCCCAGCGCTCCCTTCTTCATATACGATCAATGTACGGTGCAGGAAAAGTTTTGCAACTCTGACCAGCCTGACTATGCAAGTCATCTTTATTTTCTTCTTTCGATGCCAATGAAATACCTTACACAAACATGGCCTATGAGCAAAGCCCATACTTGATTTGGAACCTGCCTATGTTAGGCCAATAAAAGTTCTTCATTTTCATTCGAAGGATGACAACTAAAATAACAAAAAAGTCTAACTGCAGATTCAGCCCTAGACAGCCTAGACTGAAAAGCCTTAGAAGGTAGAGTCAAGGAAAGGGAAGGAATGAAGAGGAAAAACAGAGGTGGTGATTCTCCATGGATTTTCTTTCCCCCCCCCCTTTCTCTCTCTCCTTCCTTTTTTTTTTTTTTCCTCCTCAGGTGCCCTGTTGTACAAGGGCAAATAGGACTTGATATTCCATCCTTCAGGATAACAAAATTTACCACCTCTTTATACATACATAAATGACTCTCTAAGGTGCAATTCATCTAAATACAAGACTTATCAGCTTCTGATGTTTATTTTTGGCTTAAAAGTTTTCTCTTCATTTTACTATAGGTGATGAGTATTTTGTCTCCAATGTTTGCGGAAATTCCATTGTTAGGAATAACATCTTTCTTATGAAATAGTCATGAGAAAAGACCGAAATGTGCATGTTAACCTGGCCAGGTTGTAAGCATCAGTAATGAGAAACGGTTGTAGAGCAAGGTCAGAATATTTGTCAAAGAACCACAGTAGAGATGAGGGAAAAGTATCTGTGGGTTTCACTGGTAGAGCTCGTTATTCTGGCATCCTGTCCAATGCCTGAGGCTACCTTTTGATAGCCTCAGGAAAGAACCCTCCACACTGACTTTCTGCTTTCATTTAGGTTTAGTTTTCTTTGATATATATGTGTATATATACACATGTATAAAAATAACTAAAATGTATTTATTTTAAAAGTTGAAGGATTTTCCTTTGTGTAGTAGACCACATGAAGCTTAAGAGGCAACTTTCTTTCTCAGACAAAATAATGAAAGGATAACAATATTGCAATTAATCCTAAAAAAAAAAAAAACTAATTTGTTCCTATATAGAACTTCATTAGTAACGTATGTCATTAGGGACATAAAGGTATGTATTTCTAGGGACAGGGTCAGAAGAGCCCTCTGAAGCGCAAGATGCCCTCCCAGCAGTAGCCAACCCACTAAGTTTGGCAGCAGCAGCCAGCCTAGCCCCTCTCCCACAGGTTCTGGCCCCTGCAGCCCAAGAGATGTGGAACGGGTGCATTTGGCTGCTCCTAGGGGATGTGGGAGACTGAGCGCTGGTGCTATGGCAAGGAGAAGTGCTGAGCAATGCAAAGGAATGGGGCAAAGTAGGAGGAGGGGTCCCCACATCTTAGTTCTTTCCCCTGCTGCTGCAGCAACGGAGCCCTTCTGAATTATGCCATCACTGCCGAAAGAGGAGCGTTCCTGGTGGATTCACATTGTGCTTCAGATTCTGTTTGGATTTATAGCAGTAGATATCCAGAGTAACTCCATTAAGGTCAATAATCAATTTTATAATTGCACATAAACAATTTTGAAAGTCTGCCCTCTCACTCCCATTTGAGAAACGGTTTTAACGAAGCAAGGGGTTATTGATGAACTTGGCTAATCTTCAAGTGATATACTTAGAATATCAGTCTTCTGATTCCTCCAGAATACAGCAGCTTAAGATATTAATGCTGCAGTAGCATACAAGAAAGAATGTTTATGCACATTTCAAGGAAAGCAGTGCAGTAAGAGAAAAACAACTGCAGTGTAGAGACTGGATTTGCATTTCACTTTAATTTGTAGTCTCTGCTCAGTTGCTGTTATTCACAGAATCACAAGTTATTCACAGAAGTTGACGTTGCGATATATATTAGAAGTTTCTGTACTGCCAAATCAAGAGGAATAACTTGGAGGCAATATAAGAAAGGGCAAGGTGTGTATGCCAGGGCAAAGTTCACACATGAATGAAAACACACTAGAAACTGTGTGTAGTGCTGGGATTCACATTTCTTGATTTCAGTCTTACTGTTACAAAAATGCAGGGTAATCGCTTCTGTATGTATCACAGACTTTCTCTGAAAAGCATTGAAGTAACATTGAAATGCAGTGCTTCAAGGAATTCAAAATAACACAGTATGCAAGTTTCTTATGCATAACTCGCTGCTTGCATTAAATAGAGTTTCAGCCTTCAAAATATTCTAGAAAAATGAATCTTAACTTGCAAAAAACACATGCCTGTTTGAGGAAATTACAGAAGAACAGTTCTGACACTTGCCAGCTGGGTTTATTTTAGGTCTTTTTTCCATTCCTCAGATGGATGAAGAATAGTTACCCAACTACCTTTGCTTGCTTCAGTCACCAGTGATGAGTCAATGTTTACATTGTAAGTTGTGATAACTGAAGAGTTTCTTAGTAGAGGAGTAGCTGGGATTGCCAAAATGTCGCTGTGTCAGTGACTACTGCTAATTCTGATTTCCTTGAGCAGCTTTTTTTTGTTTGTTTTTGCATGCTGATGAAGCGAGTTGCTTTTGTGTGTGCTGTCTCCTGTGATACTGCTCTTGTGGAGAATTTAAAGGACCTTTAATTTTGGGTATCCTAGCTTATTATCTGCTAAGACCTTAGTCCTACATCTACTGAGACTTCAAATACATGCCCATTAATTTTATTTTCCTTCTGCTTTAAAGCCGTTTTCATCTTCTGAGATTTTTCACACCGTAACTCCTGAACTAAGAATTGCAATGCAGAAGGCAGGAAGTTTGGTATTTTTCACCATGATAATCACAGAAATTCAGGTGTCAGTTAAGTAACCTGAGCATAAACACTCCTACTGATTAAGGAAGGAATCATCATTGCTTTAGGACTTCTGTGGCTTTTATTAATGTGTGTTTGATTTAAGATTGAGAAATGAGAGAACCCCCTTTATTCTTTGATAGACTTACGGAAATTGATGGGTTTAGTTGGTCATGTGTAACGATGATCATGTTATGGAGAGGAGCAGGAACAGTTCTACCACAAAACTTTGACTGTGCATTGGTTATACTTGCATTCATTTACAAATGAGAGAGTTTCTTGTAACATGTCCATAAGTGATTATTTTAAAATCTTATTCCTTAATGGGGAGATTTTATTGAAAGCTATACTAGGCATCACAGAATTGTTTCAGTGGCCTCACAATGAAATCTGCTGAACGTGGCTAGCAGAAGCAGTTTTTGGGTAAAAAGAAATGTTCTGTTGTCACCCGCAGCCTAAAACTAAAATTGATTCTGTTGTGAATAGTTTTGAATCTCTCTTCAGTAAAATGCTGAGCATCACCTTCATTTGTAAGCCATTGTGGTCCTAAGCCTGTTCTCGCTGACTCCTTTTCTTTGATATTCTGCTTGAAAACTGATACCAAATGTCTGCATCCAGACCCTGAGACTATAGTGGGGAGGTCGTTATACTGAATCTGCTCATCTCAGAGCTGTTACTACGAGCACTGCTTCTTTGAAAGTAGCCTTTAATTCAGCACTAACAAAAAGCAGCTGTTGTCTTTATTTTGCTGCTCAGTCACCATCTATCTGTACCAGAAAAGATCAGAAGTAAGAAACGAGACATGTCAGTGGGGCCAGCCATACTAGCTCATACCATTGAGTCAGTCCCCTGACATCTCCTCTCAGGGTGACACGTGAGCTAATAAATCTAGCTGTTCTGCGTCAACAGAGTTTGAAACAGCAATTGTAAAAACGGAGATTTATCAAACCACAAGTCATATCCACCAGGACTGCAGCTCTTCCTGAGAGAACAGTGAGTTAGTTACTCTAGAGCGCAGGTACATGCCTGACGTGTCTTCTGTATGTCCTTGCTAAATCATGTAAGTGCCTTGTCTCTGCTGCTTCCCAGCTATGAGTAGAGATAGCCTAATCTATGTTGTATGAGCAGCTTCAGAGGGAAGGCATTACTGAACAAGGAGTACTTGCCCATAGTTTCCATGTTTTTGACCTGTAACAACCTAGGTCTGAAAATGAAAGTAGAGTTCAAGCTGATTGACTCCACTTTCTTTTCAAACGGTGGGTCTGCTATTACTAGATCATGCCATGTAATTACTGAAGAGTCCTCACAGTTTGCTGCAGCACAACTGATTGACTCTTTTTGTGCCATTATTCCAAGTAGGTGGAATATAACCAAGCAACCTTGTGATTGCAAAAAAGAAAAAAAAAAAAAAGCCTTTCTCTCTGTTGTAATCAACTTACAAAGAGCCTCCTACCACAGCTATATGGAATAATACATAAATGGAAAAAAGTTATTAGGAGAGGTCTCTGAGGAAGGCCTCCTACTGTTCTTGAATGCGTATCTTGCAACTTGGAGATGGGTGACCAGCAAACAGTGCTGCCCTCAATCCATGCCACCTCTCAAAGCAAGTCCATTTCTTTCCATCCAGTCTGGGCTGGAGGTAGCTAATAACTTAATTGAACTCTTATTTTTTTTTTATAAAACCAAGAGGCTGAACTGTGGGCTTTGTGGCAGGAATGTACGAATGACGACTGCCTCCTTTTCTGCCCTTGCTACCCAGCTCTTCCTGTCAGCAAGAATGCCGGGCTCTCCGACCGAGTAACTGCTGTTTCGCAAACCCCCCATTCATTCACAATCAGATCTATTGAGAAACTACCACTCATCCCAGGCAGAACAATAATGAAGCCAATCATTAGTACAATATGCCTAAGATTAGATGAACAACTGGTGCTTCTGGCTGGAGGTACAGCTGCTGCAGACACGTCAGCCTGCCCTTTGTATGTGTTACCAAGTGAGGTGTGATTTCAAAGCCTAAGTGCTAAAGGAAAGATGGGGAAAGGAGAAGTAGGCTGTGAGACAAGCAAGTTCACTTATGCAGTGTTTGAAAAAAAAAAATGCTGATAAGAAGCAGCATAAGAAGGGTATGAAAGTATCTGTGAAATAAAAGGACTATTATGTTGTTTACAAACTGCTCATCAAAGGTGTCCTTCGGAAGCAGATGAATAAGGATGGCTGTTAACTGAAGAAGGTTTCATAGGATGTCTTGGTCACAAAATTAAAGGCTGCTCTTCTGAAGGAATAAGAAATTCCACCTGAAGCTATGAGGCGTTCCTTCTTGGCAGGAGCTTTCATGGCAGAAACACTCCTAGGGTAATATTTCCCATGTTTTGTCCTAGTCTCTGTCTAGTGCACTCCTGAATGTTAACTGTGGAGAGTAAATATCATGCAATGGTCCATAGATTTCAGTATTACTAACACAGCTGTTGAAAAGCGTATATTAGTCTGCAGAACAACCCAAGACTTAAAAAATATATATATATTCCCCTATATGCTGGCTGCAGCTTCTTTCTTTTCATTGTGATTAACAACTTGTAAGAGTAAGAAGGTGGAGTTTGTTCTCTGCAACAAGAAGGATTAGAAATCTAGTTCAAAAAGCAAAAGTTGAAATTCTTGTTTAATCACCCGACTTGAAGGATTAAGCTGTAAGCAAAGACCAACTATAGCAACACAGAATCACAGGAGGCGTGCACCAGCATTAGCATTTGGATGCCCATGCACTGTAGGCACATTTTTGCCTACACCAGAAAAAAAGACAATGCACGATGCAATAACAGACAAATAGTCAAAGGCCTCTCTTTAAAAGGTCAAGCGAGTACCTCATCCAACCAGAGACTCTAAAAGTCTGTTCACAGTTTTAGAAGGCTGTATATAGTGTGCCTATATAGTCTGTATATAGTCTGGCCCATGCATGGGAATCAAGGGACAAGTGGAAAGCAAGTGCTCTTGGTCTTGGTGGAATAAGAGAAAAAGAGCTATATGACAGTTCTATGTATTTGTCAGTCAAAAGGGTAGTAGAGAGAAGTCTGCATGAAGCAATAGCTGTTGAAGACCTAGAATTAACAGTGCGTTAAAATAACATTTGAAAAAAGGAAAAGTGAAACTAACCTTTGACAAACCTGCAAGTCTGAATTTGAGGCTCAGTATTAAAATGAGACAAATGCTGAAAAGTGTGGAAATGTACTACTAAGGTGAGCTAAAAAAATCTTTATTCTGCTCCTGTGTTACCTATCTACAATAATAATCTATAAGGCAATGCTGGGAAAAGGCTGTCCTGTATTAAAAATTTCTGTGTGATGCCCAGTACCATTGGGCATTGGCCCCTGATCGAAGCATTATGGAAATACAGATATGGACCATAATTACCTTGCTAAGTGGGGCCTCTTTATCTCACAGCATTCCTTCCGAGGTACTGGTATACCTACTTAGAAAGTAGGGTATCTGAGAGTGACAAAAATTACTTGTGTACTGTACCCTGCACCCTGAGTTGGTGGCACAGCCAGGATTAGATTTAAGGATCCAGTGCAAAGTCTTGTGCTTATTCCTTCCCTGAGCAAATGGGCTTTGCACATATACATGTAAAATGCACATTCAGAACAAAAGGTCGTCCTCGGAAAACCTTGTTTGTGGCAGATCTGTGAGGGAGTGCGGTCCCAAACTCCCAGAGTGGTGTTTAGATAAGAGCTCCCCTGCCGTGTGCGATCTGTTTGTTGCCACTGATATGGGGACTCCCCCAGACAATTCACAACTTGTCAGTGTGTGTCAGTAGTCCAATTTAAGTGACTGTAAACTGGCAGGAAAGAGAAAATAGAAAGAGGTTGTTCCCAGAGTATGGAAGTAAAACCATCTCATAGATCACTGTTAATTTTAAACCAACTTTTTAGTCAAAAAGATAGATACACTTTGAAACTAAAACTTCAGGCAAATTTATCTCTGAGATCAGAAGTGATATATGTGAAAAATGCAAACCAAAATGACTGAAACAGTGTTTTGGTGCTGTGGAAATCGAAATATTTTTCTTCTTATGGTCAAGTTGTCTTTCACTGAATAGATAGAGGAGACTAAAGTTAAGTCTTTTGTGCTGCAGAATTATACAGCTAACATAGTATTTAAAAATCCATCAAGAAACAAGCTTTTTTTGCTTTTTTCCTTTTTTTTTGTTTTTGTTTTTCCCCTACTCAGTGGTGATATAATCAATCCACCAAGAGGTTTGCATGTGCCAGGAATGAAAGATGTAAAGGCAGGCTTTATCAAAGTCCTTTTTAATCTTGTCCTCCTTCTATTGGTCCACACACCATTTAGTGTGTTTCAGAGTTTACTTAGGGATAAGTAAGGCATCCAGTGTTAAGAGGTCTGCCAATTCATGATTGTACATGGGGGTAAACCGTAAAGCAGAAACTTTATCAGCCATGAAGACTCTTTTTCCTGGAGAAAGTTGAATTACCTTTCTTTACCAAGTATATTTTGCTGCTTTTATCACTTCTTGGTGCTGATTTGGAAAAGCAACAGTTCCAAAGGGTACCCTAGGGCATTAAATATTCTTCAGAAGTGAGAGAAGTGAAAAGAGGGAATTGGAAATCCCTAATGCCAGCATACACCATTTAAAATACTATTTAGTTGTACAGTAGACTTGACTGAACAGATCTTGGAAGAAGCTGCTTATTCTTTTAAAGCACTTAGAATCAGATTCTGCTTTTTTTTAAAGAAGAAAATCTTTTTTTAAAAAACTCCCATTTCAAATTACTTCACTGCTGTTTAATTTGTGTGAAATACAGGCTTAATGAGAAAAGGGAATTTCCTCTCAGAGATATTGGCTTGAGCTATAAAATTAATAAAAGCAATGTACAAAGGCATAAGATGTATCTACTCAGATAACCTCCATCCTGGGACCCATTAACACTTCTCTCAAGAATTGTTTTAGATAGATGGCTAGCAATTTTGATGACCTATGCAGTATTTTGTATTATCTTTGGGAGGGCTATGCCTAGTGTTCTGTCCTCCAGGGTTTTCAAATGAATCAAATGAGCATTCAAAAAATAGGGCAATAAAAGGCATAGATTATTTTAAAAGGATCAAGGGAATTAATTAAAAGAATAGATAGTGCCTTTTAAGAAGTTGGGAGAATTTTTTGGTTTATATATTTCTCTGTCATATCAAGAAGAAATTTCAGATTATAACATTAAACATCTCAGAGTTATCCAGAATACTTCTTATGGGCTAATAGTTGACTCTGGTATCATTACTGTGATCCAGTTGTTGTAATCTTCACATGCTCATGTTCTTTGTGAGAACCAGCTGGTAACTTGGGATAGGGCATCTCTTTGTTTCCAGGTTTTCTGCTTCACGTGGAGTCATAATAGGTGCAGAGTTTCCACTAACTTTCATCATTATTGTTGTTTTATATCTCTGATTACTTTCCAACTCAGCCATGCTGTGATTGGCAGTGAAATGAGAAAGTAATGGGTTACGGAATAAAGCTCGAATGCTATTTTTTCACAGAAGACCAACTTCTGCTGAACAGTCCATTTTGTATAATGCTTATGCTACAGTACACCACTCTTTTCTTTAAATGTAGAAAGAGGAGATGGGTTTCTGTAGATTTCCTATGTGTGATGTCTCAATTTGAAGCCTATGAAAATAATCTGAATGTAATATATGGACGAATAAAGCCTTTAGTTTCTGAGAGGGAGGTTTTGCAAACTTGAATATAGGTGTTTGCTGATAGCAAGGGAAAGATCTGGCCCCTTCTTCCTGACCTCCATGGTACTGCAACTGGGAAAGATGTTTGTTCAACTATCCTGTGGAATTTTTTATCGTTTCAGATTTTTTTTTTCTTTTTTACAGTTTGACTATGACTTTTTTTAAAGGGCCTGAAAGTTATAGGAAGGGAACATACGAGCCTGTTTGCTTGGTTTTTCTTTACCATAAGCAATGTAAAGCATTTGGGAGTATGCAATGTGCAGGTGAGTTCACAATCCCGTCATAATTTTGGCCTATAGGAAACCTGCAGGACCAGCATTAGGACCGGAGACATCACCAGTGACTCTTGCCACTAAACAAACGTAAACTCCAAAGTCTTTACAGAATGTGATGTGCTGAATATAGGCTGTTGCCCCTCTTACTGATAACCCTAGGAGAGTGACTAATTCCTACCACAAATCTGATAAGCAAAAAGATAAATGGCGTGCGTGCGCACACACACACACACACACACACATGGATGCACACACTACAATGGCTGTATTCAAAAGCAGTATTGTAAACTTGGTTCAGTCATATGTTTTCCAGACACGAATTGTATCCTTTGTCCTACCATATAACCTGTACCTGACAGACAGCAAAATCTCTTGGTTTAATTAAGGACTACGGATGAGAAGGATTCTTGGGTTCATCATGGTTCCTGTCTCTCTTCCCAAAGCTTGCAGGGCACAACCCCGCTCCCAGGTGACACTCCTGCATGTATGCCAGCCTTGCCCAGTGTCCTGCAGGCTGCTTCCCACTACTTACTGGTAGGGACTTGGCCTTTCTTGTGCCTCGCAGGTTGAGCTCTACTGCCACAACAGAAGTGCAGAGAAGCTTACCAGCACTTTGCTCCCCTCTAGGGGAGGGTGTAAAGAAGGCAAAGACCTCTTTTCAATTTCTGCTTTTCAGGGCTTTTCAAGAAAATGCCTTCCTGCCTCCTGCTAAACCAACGGGCTAGACCTCCTGAGCTGTGTGAAGCATTTGTCGCTTTATACTGGGAAGCAGGTGGGAGGTGGAGGGATCCCTACGCAGCCTAATCTAACATCCAGGAAAGGAATAAAAGCCAGTTACGCACTTGGGTTTTGAAAGCCCTGGGTGCTGGAGACTGGTGCTCTCCCAAGGAGCTCGCTGAGGTGGGGTGCAGCGTGCTTGCTTGGAGACACTTTGCCTTGTCCCCCCATCCTGACGCTTCCCCCATCTTGTCACGAGGTGGCAGTATTTAGTTTCCACTGTTTGGCTCACGGTATGCTTGCCATCGGGGTTCCTTTTCCCCAGATTGATTCCCCCCCCCCCCCCACCCCGGTGAGTCCAGCAGGGCACACTTTTCTGCATGGTTACGAGCAGTTCGCTCTGCGTACTGTGGATGTAGTGCTCAACACCTGGGCTCCGGCAAGCCTCTGAGCTGTGAGGCCACCGCAAAGTGGGGGCTTGCGTTCAAGTATTTTATTTCATTGCGTTCATGTTTTGTCATTACAGCTGTATGCATGATCTTAGGTGCAACAGGTGAAGCAAGACCCTTATATTGGGTCCTTGGTCTATTCAATGGTCTGTTTAGTCTTTGCTTTCGGGGGATATGCCCCTGCTCAAGTGACAGAACCAGAATGTGCACATGGGGTCAGGATCAGGCACCTTCTCCTTGCCTTGAGTGCTCCTCTCTGCAGTGAAAGTGGACCTAACATGGCTGAGAGCTCTTGGCACCCTCTTCAAGGTTCAAATGCAAAATCTCGTATACAGGGAAGCTTGGGGTCAGCTTGACGCTTAGAACGGTAGAGGGCAGGTATGAAATACAAATGTCTGAAATGCAGGACTGATTAATCAGGAAGTAATAGGTAGAATATTATCTCCAAGCTGGGATTTTATTGTTTGAAAGCAATGAAGAAACTGAAGGACCTCAGTGTGGGAATGCTAGTACTTCGCAATCAACAGGCCAGTGACACTAGTGATGATGTTTTCATTTCTTATCGCCATTCTTCTGGAGTTTAACTAACCCATAGGGTAGTGCATACCAAATCCTGTAGTCTTAGGGTGGTTGAACAGCTGATATTTGACTGTCATTCAGGAGCTTGCTGGCTTCTGAAAATGATGTTTATTCTGAGATGCTGCCGTACAGGAATGGCTTGTTATACAAGTGTTTATGCAAGGCAATAGTCATGGTGATTTTTGAACATGTTTTGTTTTTTTTTTTTTTGTGTTTCTTACTAAGACTAGTTCAAAAAACCCCAGAATGTTGGCTGTTTTTTGCAAAAAGCATTGGAATCCACTTGTTGTTTTTATTAATCCTTTTGGCATTAGAATATATTCAGAGACTATCGTGAATGAGCAAGAGGCAAAAAAATATTTACGGTGTAGATATGGCAGATAGGTGGGACAGTCCTAACATGCATACGTTCCTGACTGAAGTCTTACATAACTATGCCGTCCGGACTCAAAGCTTTCTGAGACAGAGGCTTCCAGTGCAAGTGCATTTAAACTAAGCGCTATCTACTCAGTAGTTCAGAAATTGTTTTTCTAGAGTTCAGCCTTATTCTGCTGTTATGAACATTTACCAAAACACAATAGCTTGAATATTTTCCAGCAAATATTCAATCAACGTATAAGAAAAAGCCTACTTGCCTAGCACATTAAGGAGGTTTTTCTTTAACTAAAAAACAATCTCGAAATACACAAATACTAGTCTCACGCATTTATATGATGTTTATGTTATTAAAAAGTAGGAAATGAAGAACAGGAGCTGCCTTGAGAAATGTATGCCGAGAGTAAAGGTCTAGAGTTATGGGCTGAGATCTGAATGAAGTCAGATTCACGACAGCCTGGTTTTCTTTGTTCTGTAGGGATTTATACTTTTTCTTTCTGCTCAAGAAAACTTCAAAACAATAATAAAAATTCCGGTCAGAAAGAGAGCAGCACACGTTACAGAATTAAAATAGCCCAAATCCTCCTCCCCATGGCCTTGTCAGAAGTATTGCAAGGGCTAATGTGTGAAAGGAAAGGCCAGAACATGACAAACTTCCTGAAAGGCTGAATGTAATTCTTCTCCAGACTGGCTGATGTTGGCAAATTAATTTATCATTCCAGACAATTCCATGATAATATTAGTCACGGATACAATAAAACCCTATTAAGACAACTTTCAGCATTTCACATCACTGAATTGTCAGGAAAAGAATTAACCTTCAGCAATTCGTTTTTTTTTTTTAGTTCTTTTCCATACCATCAGCTACAGTTTTCAGATGCAGTTTCCTTACTTTACCAAGTCTTAAAGAAAGTTGTCTGATGGGATATGGCAGATTTTAGGGGTTTCAGCCGCTTTGCAATGAGCCTCCTCATTTTACCCGCTGTGAGCTTTGTTATGAGAAGTGGCTGTTCCCTAACCCCAGCCAATACTGTCCAAAAAAACCCCCCCAAAACAAACAAACCAAAAACAAACAAAGAAAAAAACACCAGGAAAGACTGAAGGGCTACAACCCTCATGTTTTTCTACTGCAGTGCATACGTTTTTCTGTGGCGTATAAATTCTTGCCATCATGCACTGCTTGCAAAAAGAAATCCAAAGAAAAATAATATGTATTTCCTGGCTTGCAGTTTTCCAGGAAGGTCTCTTTAATGACTCCTCCCTGCTAAGTTAAGCACGTCATTGGCAGGATACAATTGTCTGGAAAAACAAAAACTAAAATGCGATAGGGGAGAGGGTGGCAGGCTTTGCCAAAGTGGCTCCGTACACCCCACGGGGAACGCGTAGAGCGCTAGACTGGTTTTTCTCTCGATTAGGATGTCTTGAGCTCTTCAGTTCGCAACAAATTAGCGAATATACCACTATTTAATTTCCTGTGACGCAGGCTGTAAGTCATTGTTCCAGCTTCCCAAGTTTAACTTGTCCAAATAGCGATCAGCGAATTCTGCAGGCTGCATGGTACAATGTGTGCTCATTTATAGTAGTTTTCACAACCAATCAACCACTTAATTCACCTCTAAAAGATGTTTACACCCTGTTACATGAAGGCATGAGCATTTGTCACCGACGTGTCTTGCTACAAGATGTGTTTAGCATCTGTGTTTAAGAACATTTCTTCGATTTCATAGCCTTTATTTTTATTTTTTTTACTCTTATTAGTGAATTGCAGCTAAACATATTGGGCCGAGAGGCCCCAATAAACAGCGACTGTTAAGCCCTTGCTAAGAAAGGAACAGCCCCTTGTTAGGTTCTTCACTCAGTTCCTGAAGCTTCAGGCCCAGGATGAAATAGCAGATGTCTTTCAAGAAATTCCAAGCCGATTTTTAACACCGGTAACTTTTGGAATACAGCTCCTTTAAAGAAAAAAAAAAAAAACAGACGAGTTCATTTTTATGAAGACAAAAGAATGTTAGCAGTTGTAGGAAGCTCAGAATACTTTTTTGAAATATTTTACCTTTTAAAGATTGAAAAAACCACTGTGGGTGAGATTGCAGTGTTTTGTTATTGTTACCATGTAAATGTTATTTTGTTTTAAAAGTATGTGTGTAGCTGCCTTACAATTGAAACCTTAAAATACAAACACTAATGCTTTTGTCAGTTCCTGCTGCATGAGTCATTCTCCAGAGTTCTCAACAGCATTTCCTAGAAGTCTTGAGACCAGCATATCTCCTATTTGATGTCTTTTGCAAAGCCTTCTACTGAGATGATCTACTCCCTAATTATTTTGATCAGATATAACGGTTTTCTTAAGTGCATTACTGTGTGTCTCAATTTGGTTGTTCACTTTTGTGCGCTCTCTTGGCACCAACAGTGTGATGACTCTTTTTTTCCTTCAGCTTAAGCTCTTTATTTTTCAGTACATGTTCAGATCAGTGATTTGGAATTCTAGATCTATCATTACTGACAGACATTCATCCAACTATTTCCAAGTGCATTATATTTTGTGAGGAAGATTGGCATAAGTATTCTTTGCTATAATAAAATATGAGAGAAAGAAAGGGAGATTTAATTACTAAGACTCAATTGCTGGCTCAGGCTTCTGCTGCCTCTTAGAAATTCAGAGGAAACCCTTTAATTAGAGTAAAATTATATTCAATGTTCATTTTTTTCTATGTCTCATTGTTGGTTTTCTTGACAGGTTCTTTTCTTTTTCTGTGTAGCTGCTGGGAGAAAAGATTTTTTTTTTTTTTTAAAAAAGGTTTATTTAGAAGCAAACAAACCTGACTTTGCATGGGTTGTAGCAAGGTTGCCTATTGCTTTCCCATTGCCTGTTTTAAGTTCCTTCAAATCTACAAAGTTTCAAAATTTTCAGTTTGGACTGATACCTTCTGTGTCAGGATTCAGACTCAAGCTGCCTACTTGAAGAGAAGGTTGACCTCAGAGAACTGTAATCCAGATGGTTCCATTTTTGGAATGGGAGAGGAAATTTTAGGACCCAGTAGTTGAATCTTCCTGTATGTTGGGCATTGCAGCTTTCTGTTGGGCGAGGACTTGCTCTTTGTGTTAGAGGTGTATTTTTGCTGTCTCTACGTTTCGTCAAATTTCAAATCTTTGGAAAAAAATTACTATCAGTGCAAGCTCAGGAGGCCATTTTGATGCTTTTTAGCTGATAAAATCGCAGTGATTTCTTCTGCATTGAGCATGCTCCAAGCAGGGAGATGAGCAGAGTCCATGTTGCAATTGCAAGTATGAGCTGTTCTACTCATTGCTGGGGAGGCTGCATCTTGAGTACAGTGTGCGTTTCAAGAACAGATAGACCAGTCTGCACCTAGAGCAGAATAGCAAAAACCAGAAAAGTGAAAGAATAAAGCTTGTCCAGGCTGGAAGAGAGAAGATTAAAGAAAGACGTTAGGGTAAGACAAAACAGCCTAACAGCCTTAATAGGAAGAAGGAAGAATGAGGTTCGATATCAGATCTTTTTTGCTAACAGCATAGTGAAGCACTGAAAATGCTACTTAGGAAGGCTGTAGGATCCCCATCATTGCAACTTTTTCCAGAACAGTGATTGAAATCATCATCTTTAGTAGCGAAGGCGTGTTTGTTCCCGTCTTGAAGCAGATGATGGATTTAGAAGGTCCCTTCCAGGCCCACATTTGTATAAACATGAACGTGATCATAAACTTTCAGCACAAGACTTATGTGCTGCTTTTACCTTTTCAACCTACACCTGACAAAAATGGAAAATACAGCAGACACTCTGCAGTGGTTATATGAATTGAGGCTTGTCTTCATTGCAAAAGTAAGCATAAATTTGCATCTCTGAATTATTCCCCTCAAGCTGGCCTCTTTCCAGTGAAAGAATAACAACAGTGGCCGTGCTGAAGAACAACACTAGAGCTGCAGAAGGTGACTTTCTTTGCAGAGTGATTACATTAGCAGCTGAAGAGCTGGTGTAACTCAAGCTGTTTTATCCTTCTTTGTTTACCAGTTCAGGTGTCAGCAGCACCTCAGTTTAAAACCCCTTTCAGCCAACTGCCATCTAGCTCCATATTAAAGCATCATTTAAGTTAAGCTGCAAAAGTGTATGGGCACAAAGGCTCCTGGATAGGAACAAAATCTGAATTATAGTTTGGACAAAGGTCTTTGACAAGTGAGAAGTGCAAATGATACTGTGGCGGTTGAGATGTTACCTTCAGAGCTGCATGCACAATTCTCTGCTTGATAGTTACCAGACTTACATTAATATGGCTGAAGGGAACATGAGTCTAGGACCTTTAGTTCTCAGCCTGCTGTCTTAGATTAAATTTCTATTGCAGTCTCTTTTAAAGGAAAGTTAATTTTGGTGGAGATGTAGGGACTATGTCTTTGGAGGTGCCTTCAGCCGCTGCAGTAAGAATTGTACAGCTCATTTATCGAAGCCCTTTGTTCAAACTATAATTCAAGTCCTGTCACCTACTTGATGCATATATATATCTATATAGATATGTGTGTGCGTGTGTGTGAGAGACCTATCTTGGATAATTTGTCAGAGTGTTAGCAGTGTAACGAAAACAAGTTCTCAGGAGCAAATCACCTGCTTCCACAGGGAAAATGGTCAGTAATTACGCTACTGTTTATCTGTGCTTTCAACTTACAGACCCATCCTGAGGAATTCTTTTACACACTCACTGAAGTTAATACCAAAATGTTTATGCTTGGTATCCAACAAAATTAGGGGGATTAATAATTTTATTTATTACTGTTGTTAATTAACAAGTGAATATTTGTCTGTTTAAAGCATCTTGTGACATTCTACTTTCATATGTGCAGGGCAATGACAGTCTTTTTTGATAGCATCTCCTGGTAGCTGCTAACTACTAGTAAATAGTAACCATTATTGTACCCCAACTTTGTTTCTTGCCTCCATTTCCCCTAATTTTGGATCAATAAGAAAAAAAATACATAAAAACAGCTGCAGAGAACTTACTGACCTTGTTAAAGGTGGAAAAGGGATAGAAATGAAAACAATTACAGCAAAAGAAAATGGGATGGGGGGGTGGGGAAAGCAGCTGTAAGTGCATATATAAAGAGATTTTATAAACTAAATCTTAGCAAACTCATCCAGGGCATAAGGAATCCCTGGTGAATGGTCTCAAGCAACCCCTGCTTGAACAGTTATCTATTTGGAAAAAGAAATTGCTAAAAGAAGAAGAACAGTCCTAAGTAAGTCAGTAGTGTTCTCAGCTGTATCTCTTTTTTCCAGTTCATGAGGAAGAAGCTCATCAAGTAAAATGGTATTAATTTTGATGTGGATAGAATTTCTGCTGTTGCGCTTTTCTGTGATGCTGAATGTATCTACTTTGCAAAGACAAAGCAAGATGCGGCGGAAACTTCTGGCTTTTGAATAAAGACAAAGGGATTTGGGTTTCCTGACTTCTAGAGTTCTCTCTAGTCAGTATGGCTTTGAGACCGTGCAGCCTATGCGGTTAGGCTATGGGGAAGAAATTAACGCTTTTGAGTAATGATCAAGTGAAGTAGCAAAAGACATCTTTGTACTGACTGGAAGAGACAAAAATCATCCCAGGCATCTTATGATCTTGGCTGATACTGTCCTCTCTAGAAATAAGGTTAGAAGACAGGCCACATGCCTATGTGGTGTAGTACAAGTGGTAAGAGTTTGGTTAAGACCCCAGACCTGCAATGATGCTCATGAAAGAAAACTGCTCAGATAAAATGAGGATAGAAGGTTACAAGATATTCTTCTCACGCTACAGTTATAACCATTTGCACTGCGTGTCCGTTGATCATTCATGTAGAAGCCACAGCTTCTATTTTATGACATAAGCTATGTAAGGATATGCTAGGATCATATTTTTCATTTGCTATTAAAGTGAGGTATAGAGGCACACTGGGTAAAATTGGTGGTGAAAGCTGTGTTTTCACCCTTTTAATTTGAGACTATCAAAACAATAATGAGCCTAGAAGTCTAGATGAAGCCTCAGCACTTCTCTTTGCGCAAGTGAAAAGCGGAAGAACTGAGTATTGTCCCAGCAATATTGCAGGTATTTCATTAATCCATTGTCTTTGCAGTTATCCTATAAGAACACATTCATCTGTCCTTACCTCAGATTTCTGGTAAACATCCACGGAACCGTCTGCCATGGTTCAAAGCAGTGCTCACATAAGTGAGACCTTTACTTCTGTACAGCTCTAGCTGACTAATATAATCTTACATGAGCTGGAAAATAAGGAATAGATGAACCTTGTTAGGTAACTGTTGCTAATTTCTTGCAGCACATTGAGGAGGGAGACCAGAGGGTGAAAGAAACCCTGGTGACAGGAGAAAGTCAAAGAGATTGGCCTGAGGCTATGTCATTGGCAAGGCTAGTGGCAGCTCATGCCATAAATCTAATATAAAAAATAATGAATAGCTAGGACAGTAGACCCTGGTGGTGGGAAACACCTCCCTGGGCATCCAACACTGAACCAAAGGCTGAGTGAGGTGAAAACAGTGCCTGTAGGGGCCAGGTGGCCAGCCAGGACCCATTGCATTGAGCAGTGGCAGCGAGTATCCCACTCCCTGGATCCCTGGCCAGCCTGAACTGGACCGGAGGGGCAGGAGCCTTGACTGGCGTGAGTGTGCAGGGTGTTTGCCATAGGAGAGAAATCTTAGAATAGAAATTGTTGTCCACCCACTATGCCCATCCTGCTGAGTAAATAAATTTTAGATTATGTGTCATTGAGGGGTGTAGGTCAGTTCTTGTGGCTACCCCACCTACATTCTCCTGTGACAACTGAGCAAACAGCTGCAGCAAGTTAAGAGGCTTCCCCTTTTTGCTGGCTCTTGGTCACGGCCTTTTTTTCTGGAGAATATTTCCCCTGCTGGAGAGCAGGCAGACTGGGAGAAGTGGCCGTGCTACAGCCCTGGAGTTTACGTTCTGCTGTCTTAATTCACTACCCAGAAAGCGAGTCTGATCTAAGCTAATATGCTGGTCTGTGAGCTAGAGTTCAGAGCTGAAGTACCACAACTAGATTTGCCAGAGCAATCTGGCCATATAATCTTTGCTATTTTTAGGCCCTGATCCAGAAAAACCCTTTGGCACATGCTTATACTTAAAATATTTGCATACTTAAACATATTATCTGAGGTCTATCCACCCAGTGCCGAAATGTTTTAGTAATGTTTACAATAACACCCACAAGGAGCTTGGATGTTTGAAATTACTGAAATACAGAAAACAGAGGCTCTAATGTGCTGTAGCATTTTTAAGTTGGCAAAAGTATTTCCCCGGTATTCCCCAAATGCTTGAATTAGGTTTGTCAGTAACTGTTCAGTTTCCGTTAAAGTGTCAGGGTTTACCTGCATGTGCATTTTAGAATAGAAATCTTCCCCTGTGTAATTCACAATGCAATATCTGGAGGAGCACTTGCTAATATCTGTGATTAATTGGCAGAAGTAAACTGAATGCTTTAATTGAAATGATTTTTGCCTTGAAATACTATTTTACTCTTTTTTCAAAATCATATCTATTTTACCAGAAATGTTTGAAAGATTTTGAAGAACATCTATAAGTTGAACAGTGTGGAAAAATGACTTTTCCATTTCCAAATGTATTTTGAAAGGACTGCTATTTAAGTGAAGCCTTTCGAGAAACCTAGCAGCGCTGTTTAAAAATTGCTTCACAAAAACAGTGAAATTTTGGTTATCCCAATTCAGTGTAATTTCTCTGCTGAAAGCTCAATTTTACACAGGATTAAAAAAAAAAAAAAAAAAAGGAAGTTTTCTGACCAAACCTATTAGTTATGGTGCTTTGAAAGATAATGCTATACATACCCTAAACATAAACTAATTATCTTGGATTTAATTTGAAACAACATCCTTTCAGCCTGGCTAAAAATTAATAATAATAATTAAAAAAAAAAAAAAAGCGACACGAACCCCACCCTCAAACCCTGCCCCTTTTAAAAGGACACAGAAGAGCCCTGGGGAGGCAGTGCAACACTAGCTGGCTACCTAGATGTTCCAAGCTGATTAGGAGTTCACTTAGGCTTGACAGATGTTTATTGATATTTGAGGTCTCTGCTTCAGTGAAAAAGCATCCTCCTCTACCTCCCTGCTTTCTACAGCTTGTCAATCTCAGGTGAAGATGAACATGTTAAATGACCGCCTTGTTAATTTATTAATGAGTAATGACAGAAAGAGCAGTGCTGAATGCTCGTGAAATTTGTCTTTCAGTGGAGAGTGATCCGTGTTTTAAGGAAACACCTTTAACTACCTTTCATTACTAATTTAGCTCGTCATTGTGCATTATACTTAAAGATCAACAACAACCAGCAAACTGCTGCATTATTATGGAAGCGAATGTACTGAAGAGGAAAGAATTACATGTACCAGACAACAGTTGGGGCTTTCGGCTGTATTGTATTACAAGGAGAGCCGAAACTGCATTAGCATTTGAAAGTAGGATGCAGAATAATTATATTCAATTAACTAAGGAGTCCTTGGGCAGCAGCCCAACAGAGGGCTTCACTTCTCGAGACCAGGCAGAAGGGAAGGAAGTAAACTGGTTTGAATTCTCTGCTCCTGAAGTGTTAATAAATACAAGTACTGTGCCACGGCTGTTAAATATGCAGTTATCAGGAATGAATAGCTGGTTTAATCCTGATAGAAGTAGTGGTGTTTGCTGCTATACAACAGTTCTGTAAGCTGCACTGAGGCAGGCAGGCGGGTATGTGGCTCAGTTTGCAGGAAGAGCCGTCCAATACGCACACGCAGTCCTGGTAACTATCTGTTTTCATGTTCCACATTCTACCTTCTTTGAAGTGGAGGGAGTTTGCACTCATCCTCATGTATTCGTGCTTACTTATTACTCCAGTAATGGGAACCAGTCTTCTTACTAACAATCTTATCCTGCCATAAGCAGGAAAGCAGCGCATGAACTGCTGTAAATGGAACAAGAGGTGTCAGTCCCTGAGTTAGGCAATGGCCTGGGGAGATGTCTTCCCACGCAGAACATAGGGAGTGGACACCAAGAAAGGGAAGCCGCTGCCTTAAAGGCACTGCCAGAAGGTGTCCAAAACGGAGCTAACCGTTACTTCAGATTTGCTTTATATTCTCTGCTCTGAAGTAGAGCAGACTTTCTCCCCAGACCCCAGGACACTGAGTGGAGCACGCCTAGATATGAGCCTTCCTCCAGCAGAATATCTTAGGTGGCTAATGAAGAGAAGACTATGGCTACAGCTAGTCAAATGGCAGCTAAGAAGTAGTAAATACCCACTATATAATTCACATGGCAGAATCTATGGCAAGCAGGACACTGGTATCACCAAAATCTCTAGGTTTTCATCCTCTAAACATGACCTTTTGATTCAAATTGCCGTTAGAGCTTAAAATATTGTAATTGCTATGGATCTTTGCAACAGATATATAAAGTTTTTTTTATTAGTTGTCTTCCATACCCATACTTCTTAAAACTTAGTTATGTAAAAAATAATACATCTGGATTAGACCAACTCTTGCTTGATTCGTCTGCCTGTGCTTGTAACTTTTATCTGCGTGAATGACGTGTGCCGTCCTTCCTAGCTAACGCGTCTTTTGTTCGAGTTCCTTGATATCACTACTCTCTCACTTGTTTATATCATGTGTAAGTGGGTTTATTCATACAGAGGGATGGCAATTAGCAGAGGAATTTTAACTGTTACCATTTTGGCAGTGGCATTTCACACTTTTACTTCCTCTCTAGCTCTTATGTCTCAAGTATAGGAAGCTTTTTGTCTGCCCTAGTTTAGATGTCAAGGCTGATGGATGGAATTTCTTGCAAGAAGTTAATCTGCCTGGCCTACTCAGTGTTTGGTTACCTCAGGACATCGCTAGGTTTTTGCAAAGATTTTGGCAGGCTAGCAATTGTTAATATGAACCTAGCTGTAGCTCAGTAGAAGACGACTGCTGAAAACGTGATGTGAAAACAATCTTTGCAGATACTTAGTATTTTTGTAAATAAGTTTTATTATGGAGTACTGCATTTTTATCTCAAACAGCTACCTCATGTGCCAGTAAATAGTTCATAATATTTTCCTTTTATGAAAATGTCAGCAAAAGGGATAAATGGGCTCATATCCTTTTAATGCTTCCCTATAATGTAAACTGAAGGCTTGAAAGTGTTCTGTTAAAAGATTGTTTTTCCTTTCCTTCAGACATTAATGATTTATGTAACATCAGGCTAAGTGGTGACAGAAGAACTGGTGAAGTAATGATATCAGAAGAAAGAAATGACTGAAAGATGGGGAAGGCAGAACTGAGTGTTTGTTTTTTTGTTTTTGTTTTCAGATCAGACATTTGAAAACTTTATTGCTTTCTCTTTAGTAAATAACTGCTTATTCCAAAGCTTGCATTGTCACTTGGGTGCAAAAACGGCTTTGGTAGAGTTTTGGCAACGCGTTCTCAAGCCGAGTCTTTGACGATGCCTCTTGGAAAGTTCTGAGAAGTTCAGCAGAATCAAAGAGGAGAAAATTTGAACTCATTTTAGCAATTGAGACGCCTATTATCGTATAGAGTCAGAAGCAGGGGAAAACAAAGCCCCTGAAGCTTCCAGGAGTCTAAATTATTAAAACATGGACGTATTTAGGAGAGAAAGAAAGATCTTCAGGAAGCTCTTAAGTAGAGCAGAGAAATACATCAACATCTTAATAAACCATATTTATTAATAAACCACACTTTTTTAGGATTCCACTCTTCCCATTTGTGTGGTAAAACTACAGAAGTGTTATCTACATTTAGACTTTAATATGTTGTCTAATATATGTTAACAATACTTTTATTAGTAGTATTGATGAAGCCTAGAAGTGAAAAGAATTTGTGAAGATGATTTTTACAGCAGCTAATCTTTTATTTTCTACTAATCCTTTCTGTGGCAGTTTCAATTACGAATTTGTCAGAGGAGTTATTCACGTGACCCAAAAGTACATAGAAATATTCTATTTAACTTCAGCGGGCTTTGGAGGAGGCTGAGTAAGAACAAGGATTACTGTCTCCTTAAGCAAAAAATACATAGTATCATAAGGTCATATAGTTTATCATTCCGTTTACTCAGAATCCTTCTCTGGCTGGCAAATTCTGCAAAAGGCACCTCTCTGAATTTCTATGGCATGGGGAATAGTTTCCCTTTTTAAGAGAAACCTATGATTTCTGAAATGAGCTGCATTGGTAAGTTAGGCTCTCTGATTTCTTTGTGCGATATCCAGAGTGACACCTTCTTTGCTTTCAAGCCAGAAATGTTTCAATGTGACAAGAGCAAAGCTGGGCAAGTTTGTTTTCTCTGAGGAAGCCTCTAAAGAAGCTAAGGGAAGTCTGTTATTGCTGTGATTTGGAGAGGGAGGGAAAGGAAGTGTCTCCTACTTTCAAAGCACTAAGTGTCTGGAAAGCTCTCCTTTTGAAATGGAGGAACTGTTGATTTTAGTTGCAAATGGTTTTCTCTAAGTTTGGGAAGAATCAGCATCACTTGCTTATCTGAACTGCTGCAAATTGCAGGCAAAAGCACTAAGGTTAGGTAGGAATGTGTGCACTGTAAGAATGATGTGCAGTCTCTTCTTGAAAAGTTGGCTTCAAATAAATGGGAGAAGTATTTTTTCCATGTCTCAGTTCAAATTTAGATTGAGGCTTCTTTTGGAGCTAAAATTTGGCATTTCTCCAATAAGAGCATTCCTTTTCTATACCAGACCATGGCTGCAATCATTACAAAATGCAATGCTTGTTTTTTGATGAAATGCTTTCTAAAATTAGGGGTTTTTTTTTTTTTTGGCCTTTCTAATAGAAGTTTATTTTCACCTCTCTTTTAAATCTCATTACTGGTGAATAAATACCTACAGATTACTCCCCCGCCATTCTCATCCACAGATACATGCTGTGCTCTTCAATAAGCTAGTTGCCCTGAGTCCCGAGAACAAGGGTTTGTCCTCGGCAGAAGAGCTGTTCAGCTCTCTCCTTTTATGGCTCCTGTCCACGGAACTCCTGTCTGCCAAGCGAAACGCTCTGAAATCGTGTCAGTATGCAGAGGGAGTCTGAAAGCTCATCTTTGTAAATCGGTCCTTTATAATGAATGTTTTTGCTTTACCTTATGGTGCTGCTGAGTACATTATTTCTGGTATTTTTTTTTTTATATTAGTAATGTGCTGAGGCTCTTTGTGAAAAGCATTTTAAAGATAACATCCTATTATTATTGTTTTTGCAGTTACATGATTATTTGTTGCTTTGTATGACTACTCAACTTGCATTAGTGCTTAGCCTTTGACAAGCACAAAGGGAAACAATTATGTTTCCTTCCTTTATCCTTTGCAGGAGCAAGAGGTAGATTCCTAACATTTATGTGCATTACCCCTGAAATGCTTTCTTTCTGTTTTAATAATCCTGTGTATTTTCTCTTCTGTGCGGTGGGAGAAGGTAAAATAATGAACCATGCATGGCAGATGTTAGTCATATTGCTTAGGGTGCTCTTGGAAGACTTTCAGTTGCAAAGGTGATGAGGGCAGGGAATTAGGACAGGATAGAATAGAAGAGGATAATTTAACGAGTGCAACCCTGCCTTTTAGTGGCTGTCTCCAGGGAGTATATAAAAGACCTTCCAAGACCACGTAAAAAAGTTTTAAGGCAGGTGTGATAGGCCTGTGTTTTTGAGGACAAAGAGGTGTAGTCTTAGCTTTCATGCAATGTATACAGTAACTGTTGCTTGCGCTATATGAATTCTTTACATCAGCTGCTCCTATATTAGATGCACATACTCAAACACCTACTTCTTATGTTCCTCACGTTGCTTAGAAGTTTAAATTGGCGTTAACCTCCTTCAGTGCAAATTTTTGCACCTAGATGTAGACTTTGCGCATCCTAGTTAGGTACCTGACCTGAAAACTGAGTATCCAGATCCAAAGTTGAAGTAGGGAGTGCATGTTTGGTGCAGATTCAAAGCTTTTTGCATGTGTAATATTCAAGCTCAAAACTGAATGTAGCTGCAGTAGAGACGCTTGTGAATTCATCAGCGCTCAGTTAAATATGAATAGATAGTGGTCATATTGTTATATGATGTTTAATGGGAATAAACAGTTGCAGATGGGAATGGTATCTTTAATGCAAGAAATCCAGCCTCATTCTCCTCTGAGTGATGCCAGAGCAACCGGGAATTATCATTTCCATGGGGCTGAGCTGCTATAATCAGTCGATTGCATTCAGCCTTCCCCTGCCTCGTACCAGTTTTAAGCTAGTGGAGTTCCACTGACTTCATTGTTTCTGTGCTGGCCTGAAACTGGAGAAGTAGGGAGAAGAATTAAGTCTCTTGCCCCTGAATAACAAGTAACTATACCTCTCTCTTTCATAGCAGAAATTTGAATGATTTTACTTAGTGTAAAGGAAGTGGAGCACTACTCATTGCCTGTATTATCTCAGATTATGAGTGGGTTTTACTTTAGCTCTGTGTTGCATGTATGGCAGTTGATGAGTAACTGGGAAGGGGAAGAACGTCCACTGGAGTGGGGCTACAGTAAACTTACAGCTAGTTATAATAGTTTTTATCTCTTATGCTGCATTAGAAATATGTGCCTGCCTGCTGTCACGGCTCTCTGCCCGTTTTAGCAAGCTACCAGTATTTCATCCATGCCTCATTCCCTTGTTATGAACTATTCTTGTAAAGAGATCTTACCCACTGTGTCATGCTGCCTAATGTAGAAAACAATTTAGAGCTCAAACAGGGAGTCTGTCATGATATGCCTGAGATCTTCTACTATTCTGTACCTACTTGAACGTCTAAGCAGATGTTGGTTTGACTCTGCATGTCAAATGTAAGTCTTCAGGCTCTCCTTTTAACTGCTAAGAGATGAAGAACTGATATCACTGAGTAACTGAGCGTTTTAGTATTTCTGCTGTGTTATCTTGATGGGCACCAAGATTGAACCGAAGCCATCCAGAGTTATCAGTGTGAGTTGCTAATGTTAAATAGCCTTTGGCTCCAGACAAAACTGTACCTCTGTGAATGAAGAGGAATGCAGAATCCACAGCAACAAGTAGTTACCAATGGGTGAAGATCAGTAGATTGCGTTGAGCCCACAAGGCTTGTATCCCTGGGCTTGTTCTATCCACTGTCATCCGCCCAGCTCGCTGTGACCACCATCACCTTGCTGGATACTAGAGGTTGAACAAAGGGGCCTGGGGAACTGAAGTATATCTTAGCCGCTCAAATAGAGGTCAACAGTAACAGTTTTGCACCCTTTGTGAGCCAGCTATAGCAGGAGACACATAATATGCATGGACCAGTGAGTTGTATTCATCTCAAATGGATAATATTCAAAATTGCTGTGATTCAAGGGGATAGAGCAGTTTTCATAATTTCTGCTGTCTCCTGTAAATTTCACATTATGAAGACACCTAAGTGGTAAGCTCACAAAATGAGCTCTAAGGATCACAAGGGGAAAATATTCCAAAACGGACCCTGAAGAGTGAAGTTTTCACAACAACTGCAGAAACCACCCTACTGTCTAGAAATGACTGCAAAGCCTGTACATACGCACCATTCTTTATGTGGGATGGGATGTTTATACAGATTCATTTGGACACCTGAAACCTACTGGGCAGCATGCAGCTTGCTGAAAGATGCAGGGATATTGGAGAAGGCTTTGCATTCAAATGAACACAACGTATTCAGTCCTTGTAGTTTACTGGTTGAACCTATGCAATGATAAGGTAATTCTTTGGCACAATAGGAAACAAGAGAGGTATATCTGGAGAATAAACAGCACGCTCAGGGCAAGCTCTCTGGTATTATTATCATTCGTATTTATCTAATTCCAAAATATTCCATTTTCGTTTTGCAGCACATCTTTCCGTTAATTTTTTAATTGCTTTGAAGAAGCTGCCTGAAAGGAAAACAGAACTTTTGGCTTCTGAGTTGCCAGTTTGAGCTTATGGTATTTTGGAGAATGTTTAAATTTGGGAGCTTGATGTGCTGTTGAGACTTTTGGATGAGAGAAGTATATTTTTTCCTAATCCTGTGCAAAAGGGCAGTTCTGGCTTTAAACTTGGGAATGCATGTCGCTCCTCTGCCTTCTGCTCTACTGAAATGGATACTTAACTGTACATACCACTGAGCCTGGTAGCCTTCTACAGAGTACAGCGGTAAAATCATCACTGAATGATTTCTCACTGGAATGAAGTGATCCTCATAACAGCCAAAGATCGAGAACATGAGACTCTCAGTTTTGCACAAGTGAAATTCTGTGGGTTCTCCTGGAAAAGGATCGGATTTTCTCCTTCTCTTTTGCTTGTTTGTTTGCTTAATGAAAGCAAATATTTGGGGCTGCAGTGGTGCTGTAAAAAATCTCAGTTAGAAGGTGTTTTGAGCAGCTGCGTGATCTAAGAAGCTTGCAAGAGGCTGCTTGTTAAAAAGGTATAACATAAAGAGTTCTGTCATCTACATCTGGTTTTCAAGTACAGATGTATGTAATTATGCACACAATTATATTTAAAAAATCGCAAAAACGTTGTCTATTGTAAAATGTACTCCATTTTGGAGGGTGAGAACAGCTCTTGGCTCTTTCCACTTAAGCTGTCTCTGATTGAGCTTCCCATCTTTGCTAAATAACTGATTCTCTTTTCTGACTGGCTTCTATTTCCACAGCTTCTATCCATTTCTGTCAGGCTAAATCTCCATAACCCATATCGTTTTCCTATTGGAATAAGTTCTCGCCAGCGTTGTCTGTTACTCCACCTTATCACACCTATTCCTCTCCAACCCAGTAGTACTCTGTCATGCCAACATCTCCTCCCGACTATCTTTATTCGCCTCCTTTCTTATTATTCTCGTCATTTGCCAGGCTCTTATTATGTGAACATCCCCTGTAAAGTACAGTACTTCATAAACCAAATTTGTTTCTAGAAACAAATTTTTATGCAATTAATTTTGTAGATCTGGAATTACTTAATACATTATTGATGAGTTTTCCATTGTTTTCCATTAGAAGGATGAAATTATTTTTTCAAATGGACTTCATCTGAACAGTCAACTAAGTATTAATAAAACACAGCAAGCATTTTAAAAGATTTATGCGTTGACTAGAACTCAGAATTTTCTTTCTTTCCTCCTCAGTTTTTTCCAAGACATACTTGTATCTCTGTCACACAGGGAACTAATTTAATTAATAGAAATACAGTATGATTTTTGAGGGGGCATGATTCATGATGAAAGAGTCGGGTCTTGTCTTCCCATTATAGCGCTGCTGCACAACGTGTGCTTCACAAACGCTTCTGAGAGTGAGCAAGCGCGCCCCTTCATGTTTCCATGTAGATTGTACTCAAGGCCCAATGGATGTAAAAACATACGTTTATAGGTAGAACCTCCTGCCACCCTCATTTGTCGGTAGCACGTATCAGCAGTAACTCCTCTGAACTCCTCAGACTTGCTCTCCTGTTAAATAAACGCAAGGGCAAGCAGTCGGGGCTGAAGCACTGGGGTGATGCTCCACAGAGAGCATCGGAAACCAGCCTCTAGCGAGACACAGCAGAGAGAGCTGGGCTACTAGAAATGACCTGCATTCGGTTGTCTGTTATTAATTACATCCTTGTTTCCTACACTGAAAAACTGTCACATCGCCTCAGGGCTGCCCTGGTGTGCTGAGCCGCGAGGTGTTTTTCTTGTGTTTGCAACTTTGCAAGCCAAGAGGTTAATACATCTGTTTTCATGGAGGGAGGGCTCTGCAAGCGCTCCCTCTTCTCAAGGCCAGCGGCCCCCGAGGCCTAAGGAGGCAGGCCAGGGCAGGCCGGTGACACGTGCTCTTTGCCAGAGTGCTCTTTTGCTCTTTTAATTTTCACTAGCAAATCTAAAAACTGAATTTCTAGTGCTTCTTGCTCAGGATGAGTTTTGAGAGTAGGAAAGAAGTGGGAACTGCTGGAGCAACGTGAACCCTCTGAGCAGTGCTGGGAGCAGTCTCTAGTGTACCCACGGGAAGAAGCGGAGCCCAGGCTGCTCTGCCTCCTCCTTACCCAAGCAGCCTACTCCCTGCTTTGCTTACAGCCCGTACTACCCTGTAAACATCAGTAAAATGAGAATAACGCTAATTTTTCCTACTCGTCTCAAGATGTTCTTCGGATAAATTTATCAGTCTTGAAGTAGTCTTCGCACCATGTATATATTTACGGCTGGGATGTCACTTGGCAAACAACCCATTACGCAACCCTTAAAGCTCTTATACGGCAAAGCCGCAAAGGGCATATAAATTTAAGCGTTTCTGAAAGTTTTACGAAGGCCGGAGAGCTTAAACACTTAGAGACATAGAACTGGGAAAGATTTCCTGCATTACCAAGTCCATTCACCCTCCTATTTTAGGCAACCAGGTCATACAAGCTCATGAAGGAAGTTACCAAGCTCCTTATAAATAAATATTTGGACTTTTTTGAGCAGCGAGGGAATCATAACTAACCAGCCAGTTATCTTTAGGGTAAAGAAATACACCAGTATCAAGTGGCGACTTCTAAATATGATTATACGTTTGGAGCACATGGCATTGGCAAATGTATTTGTAGATTAGGTGTGGAACTGTATGGGCATTTCGGATTTGCAAAAGTGTGACTGGACCGAAAAAAATCTCTTCGCTGCTTTTTGGGGTAGGCACAGAGTGTGTAAACTGTCGTTGATCACATTTATCTTGCCCCTTCTGCATACCTACCGTATCATTCTAAAGCACGGCTTTTTAACTAAAGCTGAGAAAACCAAAGCAGATTGAAAGAAAATGTTTCACCAGTATTAATAGCATATTCTAAGCGACTGTGCCTTTTCCCCCTCGCATTTTGAATCAATGCCAAAAGGATGCCCTCACTTCAAAATGCCATCTAGTAATTTTCTGTTACACCTGTAGGGAGGAAGGTATAGATAAGAATACATTTCAGAATTCAGGCTGTAGAAGCACTTTTGAAACCTGGCACCGCGTGCAAGCCCTGCAGAGGGAGGTGCTGTCAGGCCTGCAGACTGCCTCGTGTTGACACTGGAAAGGGGAGCTGCTGCTTTGTAGCAAATGTATTACCAAGGTCAGATATGGCAGTGTCCCAGCTCTTCTGGATATAATTTTAATGATGCAATTAGATATAAGCACATTAAAATAATAAGATTTTTCACTGTTCTGTCTGTCAGTTTCAGTCTCTCTGACCAATTTTATTAGTATCCTGATTGAATCTGCTGCAAATTCTGCCATCAGTTATTAATTTTTTTTAATGTTTGCCTGGCATTAGTTCCCAGGTGGACATGGAGGTCCTCTTGTGCTGGGGACCATTTTATTTGCTCTGTCATAGAAAAAAATTGCCTGTAGTCTGAAGAAGATGATAGAAGAACTAGTAAGAAAGTCTGAGGTTGACCAACAAAAAGCAGAGAGGCGCTGGTAGTGAAAATCAAGCCATGCAGTTACACAGCTTAACTAATGCACAACTTGATAGCCCCAAATTATCTGAATTTCAAGACTATATAAGCATACACAAAAATAACCTCAGCTGCTGTGCATGCTGGCCTTCATGGTTTGATACTTGGTCAGCAATGCTCAGAACTTGCAGTGTTTTTATCCGTGAAGTATTTTCTGCACTAATAAATCACAAGGAAGTGCCACCGTGTCCCGTCCTGTTCTGCCTTTGCCTGGTTTGCTCTGAGCGCCTTGCTCTGCTCTCCCCATGCCAATGGAAGAGCTACCAGTTGTTTAGTGGATCCTTATCTTAAGTAAAAAGTCAGCTTCTCCTTGATCAAGACAATGAAATTAGCAACAAAATCACGACTCAGAAACAGCCGGTATTAAATAGTTTCTCACCGTAATGCCTAGCAAAACCCTGAGTCAACTGTCCGCCTTTCTGGCAAAAGGTTTCTGGGAGGTTTGAAACAGAACACTTAGCACAGCAGGTTTTTTCTGGAGAAGCTGAAAAATTTTCCTCTTTTTTCTTTTAATACAGAGAAACTTTTAGGCAATAATGTGTGCATAAGGTTTGGTGGCACAGCGTTGGGTTGTTTTCTTTTACTTTCCCTACAGAAACAGCATGCACTAGTAGAAAAGGTTCATTAATCAGTTCTTTGTATGTGTTTTCTAAGTGCTTATTTGTTTCAAAGCAAATCATGTGAACTTTGAATTAAGCTTGCCTGACTTTATAGCCAGAACAAATGGTGAAAGAAATAGGCAGTGACGTCATTAAGCTCCCTGTTTATCCTTTTTTGGTACGTTTCCTCTTTTAAACATCAGCTGCTTTACTTTTTACCTCTCATATCTCCTTTTGCTGTGCACAACATATGTGCTTGTATGCTTAATACACACATGTATGGCTTTTGTAAAGCATGTTGCATATATTTCTGCATGTGGCTGTGTACCAGCGTATCTAGAAGCAGGATATGGTATCAGAGTGCAAATGGCATGAGAGAGGGGAATGAATGGGAGTGATTTGCCTGTTGCTGGCAACTGCCTTCAGTCATTGCTAGCTTTTCAAATCAGGCTGACTACGGAGCTCTGATGTTCACGCTTTCCAAATTCTGGCTTTTACAATGATTACCAGTTTTTTAAGAGCTAAGTTCACATCAGGTAATAACAAAGTACACAGCTGTACTCACTAACATTTGACTCTGATACTGTTGGAGAGCAAAATCTGCACAGTGGCACGTGTCTCCCTGGTTCCCTGCCAAAGTGTATACTGCCTGATACAGAAGCAGGCACTTGCCGGCCACATTTGAAGACTCTGCTTGTATTCAGTCTTATCTTCTAGATTAAACAGTTGTTCATAACTTCTAACCAACTCTAATTCATATCCCTTTACTAAGAGCAACAGCAGCTACCCAGCAACTGCACACCTGAAAATACTGGTAGATTTAATTTATGAGGTGTTTTAATGGCAAGGTTTGAGAAGCTGAAAAAAGGAGAGTTGTATCTAAATGTGACAAACAGCACAGAGCTTCTACATGCATATAAACATAGTTTGAAACTTTTATACTCCTGACTGTTTTGTATTAGACTGACATTACATTTTCTGATAATGTATGGAAAGTTTGAGGAAAAGCTGCTTTTCTGTCTTCATTTATTCTCTTTGGGGCAAATCCATCTCTGCAGAAAGATGGATTCAGGAAATCTAGGACAACAGCATAGCCATAAACTGTAGCTTTTCATCACCATGCTGTCTGTGAGCCTAGCTTTTCCATACAATAAATCATCTGCAGTAGTGGTGAATAAAAGCAGGAGGTTATGTTTCTTCTTGTATTGGCAATGCGACAATGGCTCTGAAATGGGGTTGCAAGTTAGGGAGAGATCAGTCCATGAGGACAAGGATTCTTCCTCTTCTATGTCCATAGAAAAAAGAAAGACGAAGGCTTCTCACTCCTGCATTCCTTTATTTCTACTCTCTTTTTTTTGTGGAATCTGATGGAATTACTGGGAATTCAGTAATTTCTTGTTCCAGTTTGTTTTGTTACGTATGAACCTGTAAGTAATTTGTTCTCATATGCCTTTCTCTGCCATAGTGCCAATCTCAATGCAGTTTTATAAATATGTTGCCATTTGCGTTCAGATGCTCTGTTTTGGTCTAAAAACAAACCATGCCTACTGTTAAAGTAAAATTAATATTTGTAGACTCTGGAAGTACTCTTTTGAAGTTGCATGGCTTTCTTACCTGATATATTTTGTAAGATTTTTAAAACTTTTTTTTAGATTTAAGTAGTATCAACTAGGAACCAACAGATGCCATGGTATATTGTTAAAAGAGAGTTAAAAGGACTTTGTTTAGAGGCTTAGGAGCAGGACTCATCTTTTCACTCTACTGCCATATTCCTAAGGGCATGAACATCGCAGAGAGTTAGTGTGTCCACTCCCATCACCAAAAAGTACATCAAAGCAGTACATTTCCAACTTCATTAAATTTTCTGAGGTCACTCCTCTACTGGAATAGTGTAGTAAATCAGCACGTAGATCTGATTGCCACTTATCTCCACATAATCAGAAAAGTTACTTAAACTTAATGCTCGTAGGTTAAATCTTTGCAGAAACACGATGATGTGGTAGCACAACAGAGAGTTCACCTAGAAAATTATCAGCAGGACCAAGAACAGAAACTGTCCCTAGAGAGTATCAGAGCTAGAGCTCTGGTCTGGAATTAGTTTGAAACATTTAGACATTTATTCCTGCGTGGATTCCATTAACTTTACTTAAAACACAGACACCTCACAACAAAATTTGCCCAGAGAGCAAAAGAGTGTCTAATTAATTAAAGAACATAAAAAGCAATATTAATTTTGCATGCGAAGAAGGATAAAAGGCACTTAAAACAAAATTTCCATACTCAAGTAAAAAGTGCACCGAAACTCTAAATGCAGACTAAATCAGATGGATTAGTTTGAATAATAGACCCAAGGAAAGGAAATGCAGTGTAACTATTCACAGGAATTTTGATTGCAGACGTGCCTTCAGTTTCAGCATGCCTGAAATAGAAGCAGATCTTCAAATTGCAGCCATCTACTAATGCTAGATAATGAACCAGCACTGCAGTCTTCAGTTCTAGTCCCATCTTCATGACCCAAACTAAACGTTCTTACAGACTCTCCCACTGCACAGTATGTATCAGTGATCAACCTGTCCTACTGCTGAAGCAAAATCACAAAATTGTATGGTAGTTATTCAGAGTTTGCTTTATTTCAGTAAAGCATTAATGTTCAGATATTTTATTCTCAAGGGTGATGGTCCTGCAATGACTCAGCTTTACATATTGAGAATACGCCTCTGGATGTGAATAGCTCTCACTTAAGGATCTTTGGTGGGATCTGAACCCCGTAGGGTGTTAACATAAAAAGGGTTAGCAAAATGTCAGATGTCCCTGTCTTTAGCTGCAGTTCACTTTCAATTCGTGCCACCAACAGTTTCTTTTTTCACAGTGATCCACGCTTTCTGTGGAGATCCACTGTGTCTCAGCCAACATACAGTGTCACAGCTGACTCATCCATGAGCTTATTTTAATGCTTGCTGCCTCAGTTCTGCACACCACCTCTTTTCAAGGTCGTTTTCATTTATGTCCAGGACCTAGTCTCCTCCTTTACAGTTTAGTTCAATTCACACATTTCTTAACTCTCAACACCTCTGACAGTCTGCCCTGTTTCCCTCCTCAAGGCAAATACTTCCTTAGGGGCAGTAAGTCTGTGTGCTCCTGCCCACAGGAGGACACGAGGGAGCAGGGTGCGCAACAGAAGGGTGGTTGGACTGCCTAGACCAGGCAAGATGCATCTTTAACAGTAGTAGTGTCCACTACAGTTTATCCAGTTGTAACTGGAGGGCCTGCCAATGGTACGTGCGCGACGGAAAAAGAAGCGTTTCCAGAGGACAGCATTTCAGCTCCCTGGTGCATTGGCAGAATGAGTAGGGATTGTTTTGACCAAGGACATTCTTGTTGAAGGACAGCATTTTACTCTTTCCAAACTCTGATTTTTTGCCTAGGTTGTCTGTTTTTCCTCAATGTGACTGATGTGACTGCCTTTCATGTTTCAGAGACCAAATGAGTTCTAAAGAAATGTAACAGGGAATAGCAAATGACATTGCAAAACCAAACAATCAGAAAATCTGAATGGGACACTGAAAGCCTCTAATTTATTTTTCCTGTCCCATTTGATAATGGATAGTTTGATCGGCTTGGATGAGTGTGTCTTAATACATGCTATTATATTTTTAACAACCTTAATCATATCCTGTTAGCCCTACCATAATGCATGGGCTGTTCAGACTAGAATCAGAGAGCTATAGAACAATCCTTCAATCAAACCCAGAAAGGGGGTGTGCTGAGGCATGGGAAATGAAAGCATTATGGATTTTAAGTGCTTCAGTGGTAGTGTTTTTAGGTTGTCAGCTTTGATTTATGTCATTTAAAGTTTGCAATACACAAACATGCAAATCACACCAGCACTCGGCAAAGGATCAGATATAGTCTTGAACATGCTGGAATATTATGCTCCTAAGGATGGACCTTGAAGTACTCAGCAAATCTTAGATGTTAAATCTGAATTGCCAGACATATATTGCAAAATATATATGTTACCTCACACGTTGCTTTAGTTGTTCCTTTAGTTACTGTACATATTCCCTCTTGGCTATTGCACCCTGGGCCAGGTGGAACAACTCTCTGGGCAGCTGCATATTTTCTGCTGGGAACAGCTTTCTGGCACACAGGGTCAAGGCACGTGGAGAGAGACAGAGTCTGGAGGCAACCTGAAGAACCAATCCTAACTCCCTGAGAAGAATGGGGAGCAGAGAAGAAGGCAGGCACCGGAAATGACGGAAAGGAAGAGATTTTCCTGGACAGAGTGGGCAAGGAAGAGATTTGTTTAGAAACCCTTTAAATTTGTCCTACTGGGCAGATGTAGAACTCTCTCTAGTCCAAATTCCCTTGTTCTAATGAAACATGACATGAGTTTCAAAGATCTTAACGGTGAGCATGTTTTAAGGAAAAGGTGCAGGTGGGTCTGTCGTAAAGCTCTGGCCAGCTTAGGGTCATATCGTAAGAACATGCCAAAGTTCCATTTCTGCTTCACAGATTGGGCAGAGCCAAAGAAATGCTGTCAGCTCTTCTAGGCAGAATCAATGTCAGTCTTTGATTTGTTGCAATCTGAAATTAAAATTATCCTTATATTGTACTTATGACAATATTTCAACACTGATGCTAATTCTGAGTTCCTTATCCGATATGTAATCAGTGCTTGCATAAGCAACTTCCATTGAATTCCTGTAAGTAAAAAACAGACAAAACCCAACAAATTTCCCTCCATTAAAAAACTCAGAGGTTAGATAATGAAAGTTATATTAATTCTTAAACAATACCAATAAGCTGGGTTCAGATAAATGACTTTCCCCACAGAAGCTCTCAAAGCACTTTCCAAATATGAATAATTATAAATCTATGACACAAAAATAAAATCGTAAGACTTTGTGCAGTTTACAGATAAGGAACCATAAGAGTATGTGGCTTATTCTATGACGATTTGTGAAAGAGTCAAGAATTTTGGTTGATTTTCCCTCTGTTTCTTCAGAGAACATGCTTCTTTCCATATAACAGATAAGTACCTTTAGATTACTTTGTTCTTTTGAATTCTGGTGTCGTAAGGGTGTTCAACAGTCCAAAAAACAGTAACCATAGCAAAAAGACAGCTAAGAATACCACATGCACCAGCTACAAAAAGATGCTATTTTTCAAGGCACTTGAAGATTCATTTCAGAGAGAAGAGAAAAGCTATGCTAGTTCTCTACATAATTGCTAAGCAACATTTAACAAATAATATGATGCCACATATCACTATATTTGCAGTAGCTTTTTGCTGTGCGGCTGGATCCAGGAGATCCAGCACAAGGGGAGTGAGTTGGAATCGATTCCTTTTTGTTAATCACAGGTGGAACCGGTCCTTTACAAAATCAGGCATGAGCATATGAGCAAAGACATGTGAGCATAATTTGAAGGTGATGGGCTGTACAAATGTAGGTGTGGTAGTAACCTGGACCCTTTCCAGCTCATCCTGGTGTGTAAGAGGGAAAGAACCCAACCTGACCTTTACGTCTGAGGTCGAATTTGAGACAGATGGCGAGGCACAAATCAATTCTTTGTTGTTAATTGAGCAAAGTCAATGCAAAGTCACTGGCAGACAGTGAGCATGGAGTCACAGAACTGCTTTTGGACAGAATCACTTATGAAAGAGGTTTCATGTTGAATGGCAAGGACAGGACTGTGCATGAAATGAAGTGTGACCGGCCTCAGTACAAAAGATTCTTCTGCTTCTCTTGAATCCTCATTTTCAGGCATTTCCCCTTAATCTTTTCCCCTTTGCTCATCTTGTGCTGATACCTGCCTAATACTTAGCAAGTGCAGTCCTGAAGTGTCTGCTTGTCCTCTTCACTTCCCTGCTTTGACATTCATTTGGCAAAGAGTGCCGGTTGCTTGGTGGGTGTTTATTACGGTGCCGGATCAAAGCTTGAGGACATTGGCACTGCCTGAAACTTTCTTTGATCCACTGATAGTATTTCAATTAAAGGCAGATTTGGCAGTGCCTCTTGGTTTTCCATCAAACTTTACTTCATGGCCTGTTCCACTTTCACCTCCTACACTGGAATCTTCCAGGGAAATGTCATCTCATTACTTGTTTTTCAGACCCTTATCAAGGACTTAGGTCATATAACAGTACAACTCTTGTTTGATGTTACCTGTTTCAACTCTAATGTCAGACTAGGATGATCCCAGTGTGATTTTAAGTCACTTCTTCCCAAGACAGGGTTCATTCGTCCTGTATGTCCTATTGGCTTTATTCCTCAGTACATGCCTTCACATTTGATGTATTAAAACAGACTTTAGTCCCTTGCATTTTATTTACCAGATAGATACACGCTGTTCTGCAGCAGGGACCTGACTTCTGCATTTTGAAGAAGGTGGAGAGTGTTTTAGAGAAAAGCAAAGGATGTTAAAAGTGACAAAAAGATAAAATGAAATAGCTAATGAAATGAATTATTAAGAGAGAGAGCTAGAGCTAACATTAGTCTTAGAAAAAGTAGACTCAGAGGCTTAAGTTCGTGCCGTTACAGGAAGAGAGGGGAAAAGTACTTTAGTTTCTGTTTGGTTTAAAAAGAGTGTAAGGCTTTACTGTTTTTTCAGCAGCTAACTTGCCAAGTATTTGCTAATCAGCTGTAAGGAATGATTTGAGCAACTGGAAAACCAGCTCAAAACGCAAGTAGATAAGCGCTGGCGCTCTTTCAATTCGGCTGCATCACACTGTAATTGGAAGGTTGACACTGAAGATATGCTGACTGCAGGCCTCTCAGCTGCAAAATCTAGGCAGACTTGCTGATGCTTTTTGAGACATTTATTCAAATAACGGTATCATCCTTGGCTTCTACTAGTTGTTTAATTTATAAGAGGTGATGTTATCTCCGGCTTTTTTAATCTGCACCCAACATATTACGGTACCATTTTGCAGGAGTATATCACTCTTCATCTTGAAGAGTTTGTAGATGTTTTATATCCAAACTGGGGGACTGATTTCCGTTTTCTTACAAGCAGCGGGTGCGGACGAAGTTGCAATGTCCTCACTAGTGTTGTCTCCTACAGCTGCACTGGAAGGCACCTGGCTGCAGAAATGGGTGATGCAGGGGCTCAAGAGGAAGCTTGTGTTGGCTCACAGGGGCAAATTTCACCCATACCAAATGATATTGATTCATGCAAATAAGCTATACAGTGACCCATTAAAGACTCTGCAGATATTTAACTATTAATTGCCCTTCTGCTAGGGGAGTGCACAAAATTATTGATGTGGGGCATACCGTCCTATGTTCCACTTCTTCCTGTTTTATTGAGTACAGAACCAAATGGAGTTAATGGCGATGAGAAGTGACATATTTTGATGTGTAATGGAAATGTGGTGGTTAACTTCCAAAAACCAGATCACTGGATAGTTTTGGGTAACTGCCACGTAGTATCAGAAAAAGCACTGCATAATAAAGTGATTGCATCAAAGGATACTGTAGATTCATACTGATTGCTGTCACTTGGAAAATTTTCCAGCCTTTAATTTTATTCCCTCTCCTTGAGTTCTGGTTTGCAGCTGTCAAATAATGGTGCTAACTACTTCAGGAATGTGATTGCGCTTCCTTTTGTTTTGTTCATTGTAGACTCATAGTTTTGCCTCGCTCATTATATACCCTGAGGGTAAGTCAAATTAAATGAAGTGACAGGTAGCATATATAATGTGATTGTTTTAACCAGCCTGCTAAAGCTAGGAAGATTCTGATTGAGCTGCAGCAGGAAACAAGGCAAAATTGCCTACAGCATGCTAGGAAATGCAGGAGATTGCCAGTCAAAGGGAATATTACAAAATATACTGAATGATAACAGCAAACTCGGAACGCATTTGTGTTGAGAGATGAACGTGAGATTGGCACAGCCCAGAGACACTTCTGACAGAGCTTTAATTTGGGCCACTTTCTAATCCATTCAATAAATGTGGTCCTGAAAATGAAGTTTAGTTGAGGAGTACAGGATGTGTGTGGGGCCGCTCACAATGGGAGACTACACATCAGAGAGACAGCCAGGAGCAACAAACAGAGAAAGCAGCATTTCTTGCCCTACAGATGATTATATGGAGTATTAAAATATGCATTGTAGCAAGACCTAGCACAACTGGAACCATTTATAACCCAGATTTTTTTTAAAGCTTTTGAGGAAAGGCAGAGCTTGAGACGTTTCAAAGGGACCTGCGTTGAGACGGCAGATGCTCAGCATATTTCGTAGACTGGGCTCCCTTCAGATTTGGCCTGTAAAATTGAAGCACCTGAATGATTTAATCACTGTTGAACTCAAGCTTTTGTGTAGCCATCTGGTCTTGATGAGATTCCTCACAGAGCCCCATAGGATTTGGGTTGATAGTCCCCACGCTTTGGCTCTGCTGCTCTGACTTTGCATTTGGCTTTCCCTGTCTGCACGTTGGCTTGAACATAAATGCAAGCTGTTTGTAAAGATGAATTCACAAAGATTGCGCTACTACTAACCTGAAAAAGAAGGAAGTCTATTCCTATGGAATTACTGCTCAAGAAAACACTACGCAATGGGTTTTTAGTTCTTTAAACCATTTTAATTAATCTTTTCAGAACCAAGGCAAGGCAGGACTATTGACGTTATCTTCTTTATTTCTGGGGTTGTGAACTTAAGCCAGTTTTTAATTAATTAGAATTCTGTGTGGTAAGGCTTCAGAGATGTTTCCGTGCTTACCACTTAGCTTGAAAACTAAAATACTATTGCAAAATATATAAACATTTACAAAAAATTAATCAAATTATCAAATTTGGTTACTTGTTCAATTGTCCCAGAAAGGAAGTCACTTTTCATAATCAATGGAATTCCCTCAGCAAGAAAATGAACTTTTAAGCTCCATAAATATATATATAGCGATCAAAAAGCATAAAGAGTGATTTTCTGTAGTCCAAAGCGTGAATCCCATGGATGGTTCCACGATTGGGATCACTCTCTGAATCTCAGATCACAAAGCTCTCAGTGACTGAGAGTAGGCAGAAGAGCTTTACCAAATTGTTTTCTTAAGATCTTAATTCATCACAACAAATAGATGATAGTAAAAAATAAGAGCTAAAAATTAGTGTTCATTCGTGACGTTTCTTCCAATGCTCTTTTCAAATGGCTAAAGGTCACTCTACCCTAGAAATGAAACATATTGAATGAACAGTTTAGTTTATTTAAAAGCTTCTTTCCTAGTAGTTGACAATATTTGCTTTTTGCCCTGTGTCCAGTGCAGTTGTGGTTAGTTTCAGTTGTCCCACAGATTGGAAAACTTCTAGTTGTGTGCAAAGGGTCTGTCAAGAGTACTGACTATAATAAAAAAAAAAAAAAAAAAGAGTAACTCAAACCCTCTGAACAGCAGAATTACTTTATCTTTCTTTTTAATACTATAAAATATAAGCTGTATGAGACTGAGTATTTCTTGATGTTTGGGCAGAGCAGCAAGCAGTAGCACCTTTATCTTATTGTGACTTCTTAATAACATAAGCTCATATCTCTCATTACATCTGTTACAATGCAATATTATTAGTAGACTTATATGAGAGTTAGTACTATAGCAAGAAGTGCTGGTACTACGTTTCAGAACTGTTTAGCTGCTTTATGTAAGATTTTATATTATGCCTCTTTTAATAAAATGCCTCTCTTAGTAAAGCCAAGATTTGGCCTAGTTTTGCCTAGGATTTCAATACTTTAATGAATAAATTGGACTCTGTATAATCTCCTGATTCCTGTGGGAGAATTACTCATTGTTTCCACCCCAAGCCCATCTCTGTGATGCCAGTTACATTCATAAAGTTAAAATGCTTGTTATTCCAGCTCAACACAGCTGCCAAGTAATGAAAATATTAGAGTAGCATTGTACATCTGTCGGCCTATTTTGACTTCCGTATAATTGTGTCTATATTGTTTAAAAGAGAGTCTTACACTGTTAAGCTGCTTTTTCTGTTTAGATTGCCCAGCTCTTGTCCAGTTCCAGGCTATTTTCCTCTGAAACGGATTAGTTGGTTATTAGGAACAGAGTGAAGAGTACAAGAAAAATAACCTGTGTAGGAAAAAGGAGGGGTTCTGATTGTATGGAGGCTGCTCACAAGGGTGCTGTAATCAGTGTATTTTCTTGAAGCACAACATGAGTGGGGAAGGAGAAGTTAAACTTTTGATAATCACTGATAGAATTCGTCACTATTAAAAGCAAATCTTCCAAGCAGTCTGAGCAATAAAGCCTAATGTCATTTTGTGATAGTAACCCTAGGAAAAATAACAAACTTCTGGCATTTTAGAAACTTCTTTCTATTCTCCATGTGTTGTCAGAATTTCTTTATAGCATAAGCGTTAAGTTTCTCTGGCAGCCCCTCACACAGGTTGTTGTTATTCTAGTTAGCTGCTGTGTGTTACCCGCATAACTCCAGCCATATCTGTGCTCTGATGCCATTCTTGGTGATCCCTCCCGACCTCACACCAAATGGTGTTTAGGCACCAAGTTGGCCCCTGCCCTTCGCTGTGTCTTGCTGCACCTTTTAATGTTTTATTTCAGTCGTCTTTGTGCATGTGGCCCCTGTTGGTGTGAGCCCCAAACCTCAGCCTGGCATCACACCCTGAAGCTAGGCACTGCACTTTTCCCCCACCCATACTGGCTTGAAACCTAACCCTGGTGCTGGTCCTGATTTTTGCTGAGAAGTCTGCAAGCACCCTCATCCAGTACATAAATGGCAGCTTGCTAAGATGCGCTGCCACAGCCTTTCTGGAGTTGCGTTAGGTTTATAACCTTGCATAAGGTTACCAGTGAGATCAGGTGACCCAAAAATTAGAGCCCACTGTTGCTCATCCAGATCCAAAGACTACAACTTATATATGGGGCTTGTACTAGCTGACAGATTAGGGCCAGCTCTTAAGGTTAGGGTATGATTTGCTACTTGCAACCCATAGAAAATCTGCTGTGATTGCTGAGGGAATTTAGGCAACCTTCATATGCTCAGAAAACATGTATGGTGATTTCATACGGGTTTTGGTAAGGTAGCTGCCTAATTCCTGGGCATTGCAGCATTAAGCAGCACAGCATAAAAGCCCTTTGGTGAGTCTTGGCTGTGCTACTCAGTAATGTCTAAGCAGGACAGGTTCCAAGCTTTGTATAATTTTTTTTAGTATAAGTTATGCAAGTGAGACTGGCAATTTTCCACAGTACAAACATGTTTTCAAATTTCCCATGAAACAAAAATTGTTAAGTATTTTGCTTAAATATTCCCACCAAAAAAACACCCTACCCAGTCTGAAGCCCAACATATCAATATCTCACCATGCTATGGCAGGCAACCATATGAAAACAAGAGTTATTCTGCAAACAGTTTTATAGTATTTGCAATAGAGGGGAGAACAGTACCTGCTACAAGAGTGATTTGCCCCAATAATTGACTCATTATTTAAGTAGAACAATCCATTGTCAGGAGAGGGAGACCATATGGAAAAGATTAAAGGAATATTGTAAAAAAGTAATAAATGTAATATTGCGGTATTGCTTAGTTAGCAGTTCCTTACTGAATGGGATGCAGCTGCAAGGATCATTAATCCTCTCTAATTCTTTGCCAATCTTGCTTGATGTTACAGAAGCAGTGGGAGTAGGACTAATGGAAGCTGAGTATGGATATTAATTCTCCTTTTGTAATTTCCTGTTTCATTTGTATTCAGTAGACTACAGTTGCATACAAAGGAGGAAATGAGACTTTGCCAAGATATAAAACAAACAAGGATGTTAAAAAAAAAAAAAGAAAAAAAAGGTGAAGTAGCCCATAAAAACGAAGAACTGCCCAAACTTCAGTCATTTTTTATCTTCATTAGAAATTTCAGATTTACATCACTTCATGACAAAAAAACTTGCTTTTCTTTATTTATTCCTCTCCTTGCTAGTTCCCAAAATGCTAGAAAACCATCTATAGAAGCTTTTTCCTTTTTACTTTCTCTACTATTCTCCAAAAACTTAATGACCCTTTTGTCAGCACGTATTCCAGATCTTCCTTCTCCATAAATTTATAGTTCCCTCTAGGACCTAGGGCTTATTCTGTATTTGCCAAAATTTAGAAAGCTGCTGTGGAGATCCCAAATAGCAGTAAGTAGTTCTATGATCTTTCTTCTGAGCCTTTTTCCCTGATGACTATATGTCTTCTGGTTCATGACTACTGGGGTCATCAGAAGAGACACGAGGACTCTGTGGAGTCTGAACCACTAGCAAGAACAGAGACTGCAGATTTTGGGGGCAGGCGAACACGATGTTTCAGGAGCCAGAGGTGACAGACCAGGAGAGGCAGCAGTAGCTCCTCAGGGAGCTGCTCAGCCCCATCCTATTCCTCATGCTGCTGCTCCCAGATCCTAGTGGTCACAGCCCCACCCGCGAGTCATCCCTGTTGGTGCAGGACTTACTTGACAAGCTGAGCTAGGGCTTGCAGTAGCTGTGCTAGGACTACCAGCCATGACACTGACGCGTGCATTAAGTCCGGGGTTGCAGCTCAATCCGATAAGCTTTTCTATGTAGATGTATTGCCACTGGTGAAGCGTTGTGGCTGCTGTTTTTCTTAATTTAAAAATACATTTCTGTAATAAAAACAGGGGTTTGCCATAATAGAGATAGTATGGGGATTTGCAGGGCTTTATGTACATCTCACTTGGTTATTCATGCCTTTTATCCACAAAGCTGGCAACTCCCTTCAGTTTGCCTGGTCTCAGAGACCCAGTTAAGTAGGAACTTTAACCTGGTCCCAAATCCAGAGCTCCCAAATGACATCTTTGTTCATAATGACCTTGCTCAAATGCAGTTTCCTCACCTTCTTTCTAATACACCTAAATAGTATACGTTGTACAAATATGAGTCATTGCTCATACTTCACATGATGTGCTTGTGCGCATCAGCTATCCTTATTTAGTAACAAGATTCTTCATCGAATGAATTTTAGCATCCTTTAAAATTAAACTCTTGCTTATGTCATGGCAAGCCTTCAGAACAGGCTTTTCGGAAGGGAAATCTCTGTCAAATGGGTGGAGGAATTGGGGAATGTTGACTTAGGCTTGTGGAAGTGGAAGACCAGCCTTAAAAAGATGAAATGCATTGTTTCCTGTAAAGCATCATTTCTTTTTCTCTGAGAAAGCAAGCAACAAAAGACAGTTAGACCTCAAGAGAAACTCAATTAATAAAATGTAGTAAAATACTGAAATAAATGAGGAACTGACACACCTCTCTGACAGTCCTGGCTGTCAGATTTCATCCTTACAGGTTTTAAAAATGCTTTTGCTTATTTATATAGGTAGTGTAGGTATTAGAGATAAGAATTAAATAAGTGCTTATTTTAAATAAACCTGACAAGTTAAGAGGCATTTCTTTTCATGTTTAGAAAGTGTTTGAAAGAATGTATTATTTTATATCATGGACTGTAGATCCTGAACTGGTAGCAACTCCTTTAATTCGGTTTCCATCATTTGGATGAACTGGTCCTTGATGTGTGTTTGAAACTGACAAGATAAAGAAGATATTTTAGTTTTATTTCATCCTGATTTCAAAAATACATAATAACTCTACGCTTTCTTACAACTATGTGCACAGTTTCAGGAACTGGATAGAAACTTCTGCCAAAACAAATGTATTTTGAAGCAGAATTATCAAATGCCAAGGAGATCTTATTGCCCAAGAGGTGAAATATTTCATATAAAATAAAAAGAACAAAGTTTAATTTGTTCTCAAGCTTCAGTTGAAACATAAACCAACTAATTGTATTTGAAATCCCAAAGGCCTTAAAGAACATTTTTTATAAGATTTCTTGCATTGTTTTGCAGACTCATGAGATCTGAACTTTTAATTGTTCTCCCTGCCCTGACTTTTGAGTTTTCCCTTTCATTGATTTCTAAAATGCAGCCATTCATTTCACTAGATATCTCTGTAAAAAGCAGGTGAGTGTGCCTATACCAGCGGGATAAGTCAGAAAATCAAAACGGATGATGCTATGCTAGAAGATAACGTGCAAAAAAATAAGCAGGCCAAAACCTTTTCCAGCCTGAGACCGTCTTCAAACTAAGAGCGCTTGCCTACGTTTTAAAGGCCCTCGTCTGCAAGAAAACAAGTTGGGTTTCATTACCCATTTGCATCAACAGGCTAAATGGACTAGCTGGGCTATCCGGAGAAGAATTAGAAAGCTGAATGTCAAGTTACACAAAAAAGCTTTCATAAGACTAAGGAATTTAAATTTCAGTGGCTTTGAATGTGGTATGTAGCTGTAAAGAAGCACTCATCTTCACGCAAACCGTTTTAGAAATTTTGGTACCAACTTTTTCCTCTTACCTTCCGCTTTAAAATACCAACCTACGCCAGCCGCCTTGCCCCCTTCCTCCCATTGCTCTCAGGAGCAAGCTCAGCACGATCGTGCATTTTCATTAATGGTCTTCTCTTTTTCCTTTCTACAAAAGAAGAGTAGAAATAAAGAAACTCTGCAATTATTTTGTACCAACAGTAGCAACGCTGAGAAAATCTTTGTAATCTAAAGCACTTTCTTCCATACGTGAAAACTGTTAAAAGCGACTCCCTGTAGCAAACAGCAGTTTAAGCATTGGAGCAGCATATTAAGCAGTGGCATCTCTTTGTAGAATATGCAACTCTTTCTGCAGTCCACAAAGCTAGTACTACTGTACCTGTCACCAGCTGCCTCCCATTCACAGTGTCTGAAACCATAAGCGTATGCAGAGGTGTCTAAATGGCCTCGCGTTTACAAATGGGGATTTATTTTTCTCTAAATGAAGAAAAGAACAAAATATCTCTCACAAAGCCTCGAGTCGGGGAACACAAACAGCAAACCCTGCCTTGGCTTGCCTCCTAGGTGCCCTGTGGTTTCCCGGGATTGCACACCACCCAGCGCAGGGACTGCCCGCAGGGCTGGGGCTCTGCTCCTGCCCAGGAGTCAGCTGCAGGGCAGGGAGACGTGTCGAGGCATTTTCTTGGTCACGTGTGGATTATTTTTTTCCTGTGTTTTTTCCCATCACCTCTTGACCACTCTCTATTGAAAGGAAGGTGGGCTGCTGAAGGCACCGAGTGAGGGAAAGTCAGTTTTAAAGACCTCTTGTCACTGCACTATGCAGCGTAGAGGACTGGTAAATTAGGGGGACAGCTACGACTCCTTGTCAGCCAGGCCTGCCCTTAGCTCACTCCTAAGTAGCTGTGAGACCAAAGCGGCATCTGACAGGCTGCATAAAAATGGTGAAAATAGCTTGTTTATGTTTCCCTGTCTTATATCCCGGGTGAAGATTGGCTGAGCCAGGCTTGAGCATCTACCCTCCTGCAGAAGGGAGCTGTAAACTGTGGCTTCTGAAATGCCTTTTGAAATATTTTGAGTACAGTTAACCTAATGCCAGGCAATGTTTCTAAATAGCAAGTGTGGTGCTACTACTGACGTTGCTGCTTGTGAAGATTTGACCTGTTCCACAACAGCCATAATGAATGACCGTAATGATACTATAGAGTTTCCTTTGGTTCTGCTTCATGCATTAACCTGCCAAACCTGCAGGTCTCACCGAGACTTCTTGCTATGAAAGCTAACCTAAAGCGCTTCTGAACATCACTTGCATTTAGAAGAAATAAATATTGATAACTTTCCTTCCTTCTGTGAACTCAGCAAGAAAAATGAAGTCTAATACAAAGATCTGCAGAGTTGCCATTTTTTAGGAAGCATAAATAAGTATCGTATATAACATGATATAACAGTGAACAAAGCCAGTAAATCATTTTGTTGTTATTGATTTATAAGGTGGGGCTAATTGCTTTATTAAGATAGTCAAACAAATCATAGTGAGTAATGTATTCATCTAATTGTATCTCTTTTGTTGCTCATGAAATATTTGCAAGCAAATCCTGAAATTCTGAGATGCATTTGTTTTTCTAAATAATTCACAAGATAGATTCACCAGCACGTCCTCTTTCATGATTTAGTATCAGCAGCTCAGAATTGTCTGCGTTTTGTTACCAGAGTGAGACTTCATTAAGATGCTGAATGCTCTTTAACAGTTTGAAATACTCCGATGTTCTTCCCCTCAGTGAAGTTTTTTTGATAGTTTTTTCATGATTTACTTACTTGCTTCCACCTAGCAGTAGAGGTGCACTGCAGAAAGTTTTTCCACTGCAGAAAGCAGTGTTGAGCTTTCTTCAGAAACACTCATATGGCTCCAAGGAATAATATTACAAAACAATCTCGGAAATTGGGAAAGCATTTAAGAAGTGAGGAAAACCTTTCTTTTATCATTACTGTAAATTATAAGAAAAAGATAGCCTGTTACTTTCAGGAGGCTGGAGATTATCAGTAGGGACAGGTAGGCTTAGCTATGTCGAGTGAAAGATATCAGAAGTGAAGGATACACCAATACTGCTAAGCAGAAGAAGACCAGGAGATGCGTTAGAGCGCTGAGGGCTGTGATTATCCACAGAGTTTAGTCGTTGGTTCTCTCCCCAGCTTTGCTTTGAACCGTTCCAGCTGGCTCCTTCCAAGATAAATTTGTTGCAAAGGTGGCAAGCCCTGTATCAGCATCGACGCTTGTCAAGTGGTGCCATCACGGAGCAGTTCTTGTCCCTCCTTTGTTTAGCAGTATGGGTAGAACCAGAGAGGTAGAGCTGCCCAAAGGTAAGCGGTCAGAAGATTTTGATTTTCTTCTAACCTACGTGTTAAGCTAACCATGCAGGCTCGCTCCTGCACCTTTTTTATAAACTTTGAGATCTATGGATGAGGAGTGCTTCGTAAGTGCTCAGTGTTGATTAATTGCTATTATTACAAGCATTGCCAGGTTGGCATGCTGGGGCTGTTCAGTGTGAGCGGCCCTAATCACAAGTAATGAGACATCAGCGGGAAATGACATTGGTTCCTGTGGAGTGCTCTATTGCTGTACAGAAAATGCTTTATTTCTCCCCTTCTCGAAAGCTAATTGCTTTGTGTTATTGTTTAACATCGTGTAATTGCACTAGTTGCCAAGAAGGAAAAATAAGTGGTTCTTTTTGGATCAGGTTGTAACTATGCGTTTAGAAGGTGCCTAATGTGAAATCGTGACTACAGATGAAAGAGGAAGGGACCCCAGGGGTGCCATATTCCCTCCTTAGTGAGCCTGAGCTTCCTATTTGTAAATTAACATCGTTAACATTAACGGGAGTTACACATGCATATACTGTGAGAGGCTGGCGTCCCAAGTACAGAATACTGCAGTGCAAAGGCAATTAATGGCCCTGCAGTGTGACATGCCCGTACTTTCCCAGGTACTGAATTAGAGTTGAATAGCAGATGGCAGGCAATAAGAATGTGCGAGTAAGTTTAAGATAGATCTCTGTGTTTTACAAAATTGCAGTTTTCACATCATCTGGAGGCAGTTGCAAAATAAAAAAAGAAAAAGAAGCTTATAGTCCTGGAGGTTATATACGCATGCAAATAGTCTGTTGCAGAAATGTTTAATACTTGTTTTTAATGTTTTTAATATTTAGCTCCACAAAAATTGTGAATAGAGTACCTCCATTTTTAGAAGTGAACGTTAGTATCGCTGGAAACCTTTACATGTAGAAAGAGACTGGTGAGACAGCACAGCAAACTCCCGTCTGCTTTGTCACTCTGGAAGCTGCTGTCGGTTCGTGAAAAGCGTGGTATGCCTATGCCTACCACATTCCCAAAGAGCAGTGGTGTCGCCGGGAGTGATCCTGCCCTCCCCTGACCTTGTCATACAGGTACTCGCATTCTGCAGTGGAGCTGGGAACAAAATTCCAGATGAAAAGGAAATACTGGCCCAAACGCTGCTCTTTTGCTCTTTTTTTTTTTTTTTTTTTTTTCCTGAAAGACAGCTCATGGACGGCAGATTATGGTTAAGCCCTACGCTATATTACAGCTACAAGTAATTGACTTACTTTCCCCAGGTAATAGCGAGGCTGATATATCCCAGAACGGACAGCCAGAAGTTTGTGTGACATACAAGGCACCGCAGAAGCAAATTTAACTCTATTTGATGCTCTGAACGTACCTATTGAGTAAGCAATTTGAAATGGTTTAGTATGCTAATGTTTATGAATAGCTTTGTTGTATAGGAAAAGAAGATGCAGGAATTTATCCATCAGTCTTTTGATTTCAGTAGTAATGCCGCTGGGAATGAAAGATGAAAGGAGATTCCATATAGGTATCTGTAGGGACCCATTCCACCTAAATGATTCCTGCTTTCTCTCCCATTACCGTGCTTTCTTTTCTGCTTTATTTGTTGGGGGAAGTGGGGGGTAGGAAGGAGACAAGAAGAAACATTTCACACGGAGACTAGCCTTTGTTAAAAGCTCTGTTTAAAGTTGCTGCTGTTGGACTTTTCATTCCAGTCGCACAGATTAACTTTCTGCGTTATCCCAGACTTTTCTGCACTGCACCTTGTGTTCCTTCTCCTAAAGCTCACGCTTGTCATTACGCTCCCATACTGAAACCGTTTGTCTTTAAAGGCAGAGCGAGACCCTTGTATGTGAATTCAAGTCTAAAATACAAGATAGTAAAAGGAGCCAGGACACAAAAGTGGGTGCTCTCGAGCCAACGCAAAGCCGGTACAAAGCTGGTAAATCCACATGTTTCTCTAGCAGTCTAATGAGGATTCTCTGGGTGTAAGGTTAATGAGAAAATGAATAATTGCTTTGCTTTTAAGAGTAACTGCATAAATTGTGCATATGATGACTCTGGTCTCCTGTGTGATAATAGCTACTGACTTGAATCCCTTATATCAAAAATGACCAAAGAAGAATATAAGAAGCAACTCAGATGTTTCATTTTAGCTCCCTTTCTTCTTTCATAAGAAAATACAGCTTGAAATGAACTGGCATCCAATTTTCATTTGATACTTGTGTTTTTTTCCTCTAGTCTTTTTTGTCATAGGATCTTCTCTGCTGTATTGTGCTGCTTAGTTCCAATCTTCCGTTTACATGATGGTTTATTCTTCTTAAGCATAGTCCATAGAGTGGTTTTCTGGTTGGATTTTTATCTCAGCGTACAGGCTGCTATGAACACCTGTTTTGATTACAGAACTGCTGTCTGTATGCCATGTAGCTTCTCTAAAACTGGTTACTGGTTGTTATTTCACTTCAGAGTAAAACATTTACTTGATATATACCCCGTTCCCTGGTGTTATAAAGAGCGCTTCTCTGATGTTATAAAGGGAACTTCTTAGGTGGTAGATAATTTACTCAGTGCTTCACTGTACCTGTCTGCTGCATCTGCCACTTGTTAAGCTTATGAAACGATCCTGATATTGATTAAACAGTGTTTTCTGTTATAGATAATTGATACTTGACATGCCATGTGTAGTGCTGAAACTCAAGTGTTTAACTCAAGGCTGTGGCTTCTTAGGGTTGGCATGAGGACTAAAAGAATTACTATTTATGATACTAAGAAACCAGTTCGACCAGTGCATTCAGAGATTTAATTTGGCCCAGTACGTTTACTAAGGAATGGCCTGGAGCTGCAGAGTTATGATCTGAAAAATTAATTTGGAGACATTGCTAGAGGTATGTTTAATCTCTGTCTAACTGCAAAGCCTTCTCGCATAAAAATTGCTTTGATTTTATTAGGCAGATCATGACAATAGCTGAGGTCAGCAGAGGTAGCAACTAGATGTCTACAGCAAGAGAGCGTGAGCTAATTCCTTCCCCAAGGAGCAATGGAAATAGGATCTGGAGGCCAGTCGGCTTGATTGGGGTGGGCACAAGGGGAATTTTGAAATACTAAGGGCTAGAGGCAAGGAGGCAGGTGATTAGAAGATAAATGGTCTTTGCGTGAGGTTCAGACTATTCTTCCACAGGGGCCTCATGATCAAATGTTCTTCTGGACGTGTCAAATTAATTTCACCCTGAAATAATATTGAACCCATGTAAGCAGATGAAATGTGCTGTGCAAGCCATTTCCTTTACTTTGTTCTTACTCTCTCTCTTTCTTAGCACGTTTTGTTTATAGATGAAATAGTGTAATGTAGATGTAATATGACCTCTAAGAGCAGAGTTCCCTCGCTTGTTTGGAGGTAGATTTAAGGCAAAAAGCACATCCACAGCTCAAAACTACACTATTTGCCTCCATCAAAAGGCAGGACTGCCAAAACAGAAGGAATAACAAAAGCAAAACTCTTGCAGACAGATGCCTCAGTAAGGAGAAGCCAGAAGAACTCAAAGGGGATCTATGAACTGAGGTGGTGTAGATAATAAAGTTATATAAAAACTGACCACCACTGCATCTTCTTCTGGCTATGTTTGAAAAGAAAAATTGTGAGGCCTGCTCACTCCTTTAAAAGGCCTCTGTCATTTTGAAAAGTATTTAGGTAGTAGACCTGAAATGGATGGAGGTATCCACTCCTGCTGGGGATGGAAGGCCAGGCATATATCCTTGAGTTAGCTTTCTCCATTGCTTAGCTGTGGGACGCTCCTAGCATATGATCTTTGTCTGTTTCTGAAGTCCTAGTGATCCATATGGAGAAGTGACTCCTTATGGGTGTTGGATTACACTCACGAGAGGCCTTTTGAGCTGTATTCGAGGTGTACAGCAGCACCTAGCTGGGATCAGACCATACATCTGTGAAGACAGAGGCACGTCCAGTCTGCAGGCGCTCTTAGTCAGAGGTAGACTTGGGCTTCCAAGGGGAGTTTGGCGAGTCTGTGCATGGCAGTAGGGAGAAAAGCTGAGAGCGCTACTGAAGACAAGGCTTATACATGTGGTGGAGGTACCGCTGGTCTGTCCCTAAAGCCCAACCAGGTTGGTGGAGGAGCTACCCACGGACATGTGTGAGAGCGGCAAACCCACTAGAAAAAGGGTTAGCTGGGGAGCAGGCCCTGTTGGGGATGGATTTCAATAGCCAGTTCTACCAAACTGAACTGAACAAACTTGTACCATCCCGATCCTGGGCGAGAATGCCCCAGCCCTGGTTTGGGAGCTGGGTAGTTCAGCTGGCTGACTGAGAGAAAGAGCATGTTAAGCATAGACACAGTCATTAAGGTAGCTGCACAGTTTCTGCACCAGAGGTGGTTTCAACCTGGCCAGCCTGAGTGCAGGTGCAGTGAAAGTTTCTCTGCCTACGCTTGACCCTTGCCAGATCTGTTCCTAAAGGACTACGCAAAACATGTGGAATACCAATGAGTGTGAAAGGAGGGCAGGGAAGCAATGAAAATAATAGTAAATATAAGTAGCTTGCAAAACAGGAGAAGTAATCACAGGTCTCCACTTCTTCAGTTTCCGTTGTCTTTTCCTAGAGATTAACTTTAGCATTTTTCTCTATGATTCGCCTACAAACTCTAAATGGCTGGGCTAGTCCCACTTGGTGACTTCCTTGAGAAATATAGCTTATTTCATTATGAAGTTACTTGGTGAAGATGTTTTTTCGGAAGACTCTTGGAAGTTAACTATTTCTTAACTTGAGAGCCCAGAACTGTATTTGGCAGTGACAAGATGACTCATTTTTTAAAGTAATATGAAAAATCTTGATTCTTACAACTTTTGAAAGAAGAAAGTGAAGGAAAAAGGTGTCTTGAGCCCTAAAGGTGCGTGTGGTCCTCCAATGGAGTCTAACCCACCACTTAAAGTGCTGTCGGACTCAGAATTGCTACTGCTGGTAGCAAGAAGTTTTGTACAGTTAAATTTGTCCGATCAAAGAACAGTTGGAAAGCTGCCAGAGCTGATCACCCATTAGTTGGGAAAAGTTGTTTATTATTCACCTTCTCTCCACTGTCCCTCTCTAGCTGAATGTTCCTGACATTCACTCAGCAGGTCTATGCTGTTTTACCACATCACTGCTTAGTCTTAGACTTGATTTCCATATGTCACAGAAGAATCCAGTAATTACTCACAGTTATTTATATAGTAAGATGTTGCATTACTTGCTAACACCCACGTATTGGGAATAAATATACCTCCAAGTACAGTTTAGACTAAGCTGCTAACTGCAACCCACATTTTCTGTTGGGAGTTTAAGAATCTGGGGATTTCAGAAGTCATTTTTTGATTCCCTAGCTTCTTTATAACAATCGCTATTTTTTCCTGTCCTCAGACCTAGGTCTCTGTCATCAGACCCTTCTTTTTACAGAAATCTTTTAAAAATGCTACAACAGCGGAGATGGTTAGGTTAGACCTCCTTATTTAAAGCTGAGTGGGTGTCTTCCAGATCTGTTTGCTGTTTCTGCCATGTACACCACGAGAAACATCTTAACCAGAGGAGTTGGATTTATGAAGCGGCAGTAACAACCTGTGTTAAATACTACTTGCTGCTTCCAGGGGAAAGATCAAAGAGTTCATGCACTCACAAAAATAGTAAATTTGTCCTCTCTTGTTTGTCCTCTGTTGCCGGCTATTACCTCTCTCTGTTTTGCTTCTTGCCAGCAGGTAGGAGATCCCTGCATAGAGAGCGGAAGACCTTCCCTTACTTTTCCCTGTCTTCTTTCTCCCCAGTTGAGAGGAATGATCTCATTTTTTTTTGCTGTCAGGGAGCCTCTCTACTCAGCTACCGTGCCACAGGAAATGACCTTATGGACATTTGTATTATAGGCGCATTAAACAGTAGGGGATATTTCTGAAATAGTAGATTAGCGTAAGAGTACCAAATAGGAACCTTATTATTTCTTTTACGAGGAATGTTTTTTCCTGCTGCTTCTGCCTTATTTCTATCTTGAAGTTGTACCAAAAGCGTTCAGACTGTGAGACTACGTGTAGAATTGGGGCTTGATAGCCCTAATTTTTTTATTTGTCTGTCACCATTTTTCTTTGTAAATTGGGAAGTCCTCATCATTAAGGCTAATCTGAAAAAACTGAAGATGTATGTGCCTTTCTTTCCTTACCATCAGTTGCAAAGCTTCCTTTTCTGTCTTCAGGGAAAACTGTCAGGTTGAGAACTATTATACTCTAGTCATATTATATTCGGTGGCTAAGTGATTCATTGCAAGCTATCTGTTAAAACTAAGAAAAGCAATGTCACTTGCAGCTGAAGCTCTCATGTCATGTTAACTCAAGCATGCAGTTTGTTTTTTGTTGAAGCTTTTTAAAAAACAGTGGTTGATAGTCTGTGCCATCCACTAAAAAGAAGTGGGAAAATCAGACTTGCCTGCTACAAGGAACTTAAAAACACCTGCTTGACAGTAAACATTCAGCAGTTCCGTTGTCTGCAATGAAAGTATTCATGTGTTGAAAATTAAACATCTTCTAAGTGCTTTTCTGGGTAGGGCACACTTTTAAAACTGATGTGACTGAAATGCCATCAACATAACAATAGCCGTGGACATCTTTATAGTTAGCATCTCCCCAGCTGCCCCCGGTGCCCTGCTCCCTTGCGGGGTGGTGAGACGGGCCCGGGCTGCCAGGCCCTGACCTGCCCCACAGGCAGCCCGCGCTGATACCAGCTCCCCAGAGCGGCCAGCCTGCCTGACACCCTGACACCGAGGTAGGTGTGGGAAAACTACGGTATTTTGGATCTGTCATATCTCAAAATCCATGGGACCTTGAAGGAAATGATGTAGTTCCTGCCTCTTTGTGTGTCTTTGGCGCTCAAGAGGAAGACAAATGTGCAGTAGGTCTCATTTTTGCACATTTTCACAATGAAGAGGAAATGCGATGTTGTTATTTCAAAAATAAAGCCAGGGCCCTAGACACAATTCTCTGGGGAGGCATCCTGATGCAGTTGAAAAGGGGCAAGAGCCGAGGGCCCCCGCTGTTGTCCGCTGTTGTCTAAATAGAGCGGATCTAGTTACGGCTTTCTAAAGATTTTAAGCTCATTGAATAGATCTTTGGAAATGATAATTATTTCCCATGATCCTAATGCTAATCCTTGACTGTTTACCACAGATGTAGCTTTCTGTGTACCCATGGGCTGTGTGCAAATCTAAGAAATGACACCGAGCGTTTCCTTTCAAGGGGCTATATGTACCTTATTGCAATAAACTCAGTGTGCCACTTAGCATAGGACTTCCCTAGCTTTCTTTTGACGTTTTTACAGCGTTTTTGTTTTGTTATATCCCTGTATCCACTTTCTGACTTTACAAAGTTCAGGCACTTCCAACTTGCCTTTCTATAAAATGCTGCAAGGCATTTAATTAAGTGGTTCAAATGTGCCTGTAATCTAGACTGAGAAAGGTCTCTTCATTGTTGCTAAAAGCAGGTAAGCAATTAAGCTTTGCCCTCCAAGGTTGTCATGCTGTTGCAGGGCATCCTGCAGCCGCAGAAACCAGTGGCTTTCACAGGGGCATCAGTCAGAATAATTCATGTGTGCCATATGCTGTCGTTGCTCAGAACTGCAGTTGTTGGCGCTGGGTACTTTGTTTTCTTTCTTCAATGTCAACTTCCCCCCCTACTTCACTCCACCCCCCCGCACCCAAATCCTGGTATATTTGAAGGCATCCCTACCTCAGTGACATTTAAAGAGGAAAAGATGGACGAAATATGAAGTGCAACCCATTCACGAAAGATTGCAGTATTTTAAATATGTATGTGCTTATTCCAGATGTGTGTTAGTTACACGCACTTCCTAAGCTAAAGAAAATTCTCAGCCTTGCGCTCATCCATTGACTGAGTCTGGGAATCATCCTGGAGCCTGAACTGCCCCAGAGGCCAGGATTTGGTATTTGGTAGCCAAAAAATAAATGCAGAGTGGGTGAGACTTCCAACTGGAAATGCCTAAGAAAAGGATTATTCTGAGTGCTCTAGCTATTGGTCTTCTCTAGGTTGATTATAAGCTATTGTTGATTTAATTTTAAGCAGGAGTGGAAATAGATGGTAGCTTGTTTCTTCAGTTTGTAGACTGGTATTGAAAAAAAGGGGGATGTTTCCACTGTATTGCTCTGCTATACCTGGAGCCAATGTCCCTGTTATTAAAAAAAAAAAAAAAAAAAGCCATGGTCATCCCAGGTATACCAGGAGCTTTCTTGTCCACAGCTATTCTGGGGATCCCTGTTTGAAGAAGGAGGTTCTTATGACAAAGGGGAAAACTCTTTTACATAAGCACAAACTCTGCAAAAATGGGGACCCCCGTGTATCCCCCACTCTGTCTCTTATTAGCGCCTCATCTGTGGAACCGAAACTCATAAGAAACACTGTGGTTCTCCTTAGTGGGGACTGTTGATGTTTAGGTGGAGAGAGGAAAGCATGAAAGACAGGCAGGCATTTAGCCATGACCTCACACTTAGGACCCACTCCCTTCTTTCCAAGGAGCCGAGGGGCTCAGAGCCACTGATGACAGGGATTATCTAATTTCCAGATTTATTTTTGAATTTAGAAAGTTATTCAGACTATAACCACTATTTAACCACTGTAAAAACATTACTGATGCATATTCATTAATTTTTAGCAACTAAGTAAACAGTTGTTCAGGTTTAGTTGCTTATCACAGCAACTTATAATTTGCATGCAGTGACCATAGTGTAATCTCACAGAGAAAAAAAAAGTGCTGTTCTGCTCAGCTGCCTGAAAAGTTCATTTACCACCATTTGCTTCCTGCAGAGTATGTTGGGGCAGCATGGAAAATGGAGAAATGAACTCTCTCCAGAAACACTTGGACATCCGTTTCCTTTCATCGTCTCCATGCAAGTACAATTGTTTGTGGCCTGCTCTCCTCTCTTGGGCGGGATTTGTCATGGACCATGGCTAACGAGAGGCCTCCGTGACATAACAGCAGCATGAGACGAGCCTAAGTGAAGACTCAGCCTGAGGCTGCACCATGCAGGTGAGTTGATTTATGAAATTAGTGTGTCCCACCCTCCAAGCTGACATCCTGCTCCTTCGCCTCCTCCCTACTGCGTTCCCAGACCCGTGGTCCCCCCTAAAACTGCCTCAGCACATTCAGAAATGCTTGTGCTGCTGAGTTAACTGGCAGCAGGGCTACGTGGCTGGCGGGGTGAGGGCAGGGGAAAGCCAGGCAGCCCTTGTCGGTGGCAGCCCACTGTGAGGTTGGCTCAGGTCCACCATGAAACCTCATCCTCAAGCCCTTGTGTTGTTCCTTTGAAATAGCAGGGTCCCGACTGGGGGCCAAATGCTGCCTGCACTGAAACAGCCCGCAGAATTATTTCATTCATCATTTGAAAAGCTTCTGCTGCTTGTGATGATGTACGACTTGGATGTGTTCATCGGGTCAGCGTGCCCATGTCTCACTAACATACCATAGATGACAAACTGGGACGCTTCCTGCTTCTTGAGAATGAGACGCTTAAGTCTCTCAGACCCACTTTTTCCTTGGTCCTTTTGAGGTCAAAATACTTCTCTCTTGTCTCCAAAGAGAAAAAGCAAAAGCTTCCCATTAAAACACAGCCGTTGTTCTGTGCACGGTGACTTTGCCTCTGTTTGGTGTCGCTATTTTGAGATACTCAGAGGAGCTCAAGCGAGGAAACGACTGTGTGCCTCTGACTTCACCACAGGGCCTCAACGTTCTTGAATGGAAAAGTTTCGAAATACCATTATCTCCAGTTTAATGCGGTCCAGAAAATATCTTTATTTCTTTTGTATAGGAAAATGCTCCTGATAAAAGTCAGACACTTTTATGTTGAAGTAAAGTTTATATTTGCTGCCTGTCCTGCGGCACAAGCAGGAGCACCGCAACTGTGTGCTCAGGTCTAATTAAGGAACAAATTACAGCATGGACCTGCCCCGTTAGGTGGTGATAATATCCATAGATTAGATTGCTTGCTAGTGTGCTTGCTTTTGCTAAGGCTGGAAACGTTACAAGCCTAATCTGTGTCTTAATGAAATTTGACTACTACATTGCAGCCAACAAGATCAGGTGTCAGCCATGATCATTGAATGTGATTATTGGTGTCAGGGTTCATAAATATTTTAAGCACCTTCACTATATTAACCTGAAATATTGCCAGCTTTTTTATTCAGCCTTCCTTGGTGAAGAGAGAACTAGAGGGTAAATTATCTAGAAGGAGAAAGAAAGGAAATTCACTTTTTCTAGTGCAGTAAACTCAGAAGGGTACAATTATGTGCAATTATGAAAATTAATCTGTATATACTTTTCCTAAAAGTAACAAAATAAGGAACGTGTGTTGCTGCGCCGAAGAAGACTCAGAAGAATCAATTAGCTGGCAAGCTGCCATTCCACAAAGACTGTGTGGTGCACTTTTTCCTCTTTTTCTCTCCCCATCACCTTAGTTTAGGGTATATTTTCTCAGGGAATCATAAATGCCAAAGGAAATGGTTTGTGTTGCATAAAAAATGTCTTAAAAGTAGTTTGTCCACTGTAGATTTGAGGAACATTTGAAAAAACAAACAAGATGTCAATCATGACATAGCTTACCAATGCAAACAGTACTTTGGTAATTAAGAAAGCAGCTCTGTCAAGGAGTTAGTTGTAGTGAAAATCTGAAATGAAATAAAGAATGAAGAATCACAAGAGTTCTCAAATTCAAGTGCTTTTCATACAGCATACAACCCCCTGTAAGTTCTCCTGCCCACAAACTCACAGCAAGCAAAATAATAGAATTTCTGCCAATCTCACCTCTTTATTTTCTCTTTGTTTGCAAGGCGTCTTTTCATACTGAGTGTAATAACCCCACTGACTGTGTGGATCTTACTTTCTAAATGTTCTGTAATAGCTTGAAGCCACAATCAGGTGAAGGACAATGTATAATAATTTGGGGTGACATTAGGGAATAAGTCATTTTTGTGTGTAGCCAGGAGAGAGTTTATGGACGGGTCCCACATTTTTTCTTTAGTGCAGCATACATCCACAGACGATTTCCAAACATACTAATCATTATTTATGACAAAATGGTTTTCAATTACATTAAACAATTTTAGAAATTAACCTTCTCCCAAGAACCCTCTTTGAATTGAATGCCTTTTTAGAGAAATGATGGTGGTTTTAAGAAAACCATTTACAAAACAAAATTTTTGTTTAGAGAAATTATTTGGTTGCCTTGGACACTCGGTGTTCTGCGCCCCCAGGAAAGATGCACGTTCATTTCTTACCCAGCCCTCATTGCCCATGAAATATGGGCCTATGCACAAAACAATCACCGATTTTTTTGGATGCTGAATACTGTACTTTGGATATGTATCAAAATACGCACTCCCTTTCTAGTTGATCAATATTCATTTCTTCTAAAAAAATCCCTTTCTCTTTTCTGCTGTCCTGATAAAATTTATGAGACTTTTTTTACTCTAAGGCCCTAAGCTTTAGAGTATCCTACTCAAGATGAATGGCCTAGTGAAACGGGTTATTAAAGGGAGTTTCTTACATAATTAGAAGTGAGGGCTCAGGCATGAGAAAGTTGTTTATCTTACAATTCCAATTTGTTTTTAATAATGGTGCCCAAACAAGCCCGAAGCATTAAATTAAAGTAGTGCTGCTAGCCCTTTAAAAAACTGAACAGTGCTGTTGCTCTGTAGAATACCTGATTTGAAAAGCTCCTATGAAATATCCCAGTGAGGCGTTAACGTGCGATCTTCTGCCCCTCAAATGGGAGCTCTGGCGTTTTTCAGCTAAAAGCTACAACCAAAGAGACACAAGATAATAAAGTACATTTTAATCTTCTTTTTCCTGAGCATGGCACGTGCAGCACCTGTGAAATGATTATGCTTGCTCTTTTTTCCCTTTTATTTTAGCTTCCTGTGGGGCAAAGTGTGACCAGAAGGGAACATTTCGCTTTGAGTTCCTCTGCCACGGACTTCTGTCAACGATAATCCCTTTGCCCTTGCTAATCTTTATAAAATGTCCGGCCTAATGGGACAATGCAGCCGGGGCACGGTTGTATTGGGAATGTCTGACGTCAAAGCTTTTAAACCCCAAGCGTCTTTGGCAAGGTGACCTCCGATGAGGAGGAATTCCATGCCAAATCGTTCTGAGGACATGTCGTTTTTCCAGTGACAGGGAAAAGAAGTGGCGCAAGATACGGATTTTCATCCCATCATGGTTCAAAATGTTTATTTTGGTCCCATAACGGGATTATGAAGAACAAACTGAGCAGATTCCCCATGGAAAAAGGTGCTAAGAGGTATCTGGTTAATCTGATAGCCATAATGGGAGATGAGTTTTTGTTTCAATTTTTTTCTGTACTATCATTATTTTGCAGGGTTGGATAACAAGTCACCCTCCTTTTTTAAATCTTAGCATAGCCTCCATGATTTATGGGAACGTTATGATTAATGACAAGTAAGGAAGACCTATTTTACTTTGAAAGGACACTATTCATGTTGAGTTAAACTGAACATCTAATGTTCAGTTTATATTACAAATTAAAGGTAAATGAAGACTGGTTTCCAGGGAAAATAAATACAGTAAGAAAGTATTACACAGTGGTAAAAATACTCAAAGTGCCTATAAGAGATTAAAACACAGAGTAGATTAATTTTTTTACCTCATGTTTTTTCATCTAAAACAGAAAAAATAGTATTCCTAGGTATTTTGTATGCTTTCTGGAGAACAGAAGATAGATATCATCAAACCCTTTTCTCTTTGCAAACTCCTGTGAATGATTATATGCTTCACGTATTTCATCACTCATTTTACATTGATCACAAACATTCAGGCATACCCAGGAAAAAGACGTATTTTTCAGTTTAATATATAAACAGGTTTTATTTCTATTTGAGGAAAACCAAGAAAGAACAAATGACCAGTTTCCCATGAAGGAGAACGTTCTCTTTGTTCTTTAACAGTCTGGCTCTGAACCTAAATCCTCTATATTTAAAGGAGCCATTTTCAAAAAATTAGACGGACGTTTGCTTTCAGTTACACAGCTATTTCAACAGCCATACAAAGATGGCTCCAATTTAAGGATCCAGAGTGAAGATATGATTTCACTGAAGCAGGCTTTAAAAAGAGACACGACAGGCGCTACACCGCAGTCACAGATGTTAGCACTAAATGTTTAATGAGGGAAAACCTTGTTCTGTTCTCTGCCTTGTATTAAATGACCTTCGGCCAACAAGGGTAGCAGGAGCTAGTTCTGAATAAACACTAACAGTGAAAGTTTCCAGAGCAGTAAGAATGCTGCTGTTAGCAGATTGATAGAAAATGCTTTTTGCCTATAGTATTTTCATCAGAAAATCTCAAAAGTGGCTTTGCAAGAGTAGCTTCCTACATGGGCAAACTGGGGCAAAGGAACCGTGGCTGGAGAAGCCACTGCAGTTGGCCCCCTGCGAAGCTGGGGAGGGAACGTGGGCATCCTCGCATAGTACCCTCACTGCTGAGCAGCACTGCTTGCTTTACCAGCTGTTAGTTATCCAGAGCAGCATCTAGGACGTCGTACTCACTTCGGTATTTCTCAAGTATCCGATAAAATATGTGGAAGCGATTTAAACCAATAAGTGTACCAGGAAGAGTAGATCCAGCCTGGACTAAAGCTTAAAAATGATAATAAAAATGGCTATCCTTATTTCTACCTGGTTATCAAATCATCTCAAAACTTTGAAATCTGGCCAATGCTTTGGATCCAAAATTGCACTAAAGTCTTGCAAAAGGCCCCCTTAAAAACAGCCAAACCAAAATCTACCAGCTAGACGTTACTAATATTTAGGTTACTAAATGCCAGATTTGTCAGCTTAAGCCCATTTCGATTTCTAATGAAATCTAATGACCGCATGCTCACTGTAATTCTCTTTCTTGTAAAATAAATATTACATTTGCTAATACTAATAAATATTGCATTTGGCTACAATAATAAATGTGTCTGAGTGTGCTAATTGGCTCTCTATTAGGGTGTTTCCAAACTGATGGTTCTTATTAGTGTTAATGAAATTGCCAGATGGCATCCAGTGTTGATAGAAGCCTTGGCAAAAATGGCAGTCTGTGTAGTGTACCACTTCATCATGTGTGTAGTTAAATTTAAAAACGCGGCTTGGAGAGCTAACTAAATTAATTATGGAGTCTGCAAAGAGAAAAAGTTTATGAGCCTCTTGGCTCCTCTACTATGTTGTTGTAACATGAAACTCCCCTTTCTTGTCTTTTCTTTGTTCATTGTGTTTTCACATTATAAATGGTTTGAAATATATCTGGATCTAGCTGACAAAGAGAAATTTCAGTAAATGCACAGAATACACAGCAAGTATACGTATAGGCATAATGGCATGAGATTTTTAGAGGTGGATTTAAGCCACTCTGCAATAGAATTGTTTCCTATAATTAGTATGATTTCTTTTTTTTATTTCTTCAGTCCTTTATCCTCCAAGCCTGGCACACTATCTGAGGACCATCGGAAACAGTGACCTGTCCACTGAGTCTCTCTAAAGGTAGGTGTTGCCCCAGGTTTAACAACTCCATTTAATCATTCTTTGCTTCCATATCTCCATCTGTGAAATACAGAAATTTTAGTCCCTCACAGAGAGGACTGAGAATAGTGATCCATTACTTCTTGCTCAATTTTTGGATGTCTTCCATTACAGAAATGAAGAGTTCAAAAACGTACCTGTTGTCCCTATTATGTCGAAGACATACGGAGGTCTCTCATGAATCATGACTAATGTAGACAGTATTAATGAGTAAGTAGTTATATCACTATTGTTTCAGCAGTAAACAAGGACAATCTTTAATTTCCAAATACTAATTTAAATATGTTTGTCATCTGGCGAACGTCATTAAATAGAAATAGCTGGTGAAAGGTTTTGTCCTGAGAATACTCATTCTCTTTCATCTCACTTCCCAGAGAACAGCTGTATGGCAGTCCCAAGAAAAGATTGTTTCTCGACATTTGGGTACAGTTTCAGAGCTTCAAACTATACCTCTGCCATCCTGAGCGATTTCTTTAAGCAACATGCTAGTTGTATGACTTATCACTAAATACAGTTGAGAGCCTCTTTTCTAGTGTCACCTTTTAGTTGTGGAGTGAGTCGTATTTAAGCGCTCGTAATTTCACTACAGTGTTGATATCTTTCTCTTGGAAAGAGCCTAACAGCCTGTCTGTGTCTGTGTGTAACAGCAAGACTGAATTTACTGGCTAGCGTGCACTGCCTGTTTTTGCTGCTGAATAGAAAAGCGTTACAGTAAAGAACCCAGAGGCTCTAGAGATGGAAAGGACCTACAACATTAGAGTATCCCTTTTGCCTGCTAGCCTGTGCCACACCTGACTCTGCACAACAGGTTATCCAGCACTGTGTTTTGTTTAGCTTTGAAGTTCTACTGTATCCCCTGTGAGAGTGTTTCCCACGCAAGGTAATGAAATGTCAGAAATTGTCCCTCGTATGTGTCATGCTCTTCTCCCCGTTTCAGTGGAGCTAATACCTCGTAATTGTATTCCTCTATACTGTTTTCATTTCATCTCCGTTCTCTCAATCTAAGTAATTCTCAGCTGACTAGATCTAGGGAATAACTGACCACTTTGCCCATCAGAATAGTGAAAAAAAATAGTTAGTTTTAAAAAGTGTTTAGGGCAGAGATACTTTCTGCATGTGTGTTTTACCATGCCAAGCACAGTGTAATCTAATCCTACGTATCCTAATAAATTCCTACGTAATGCTGCAGTGCAATCTGGGATTACTTAATACAGGTAGAAGTGGGTAAGAACTACTTCCAAAGTGGATAGGTATGTTGTATAAGGTACGAATGTTCCACCAAAGTGCTTTTTACATTTTTTAAGGGCATTTGACATTAATGGCCTGTACTCAACCAACAGTGCGTAGCAGGATTATAGCAGAGGTTTTGTATGTTTTGATATATTCTGAGCATTCAGCTGAAGTGCATGAAAGCCTGTTCAGTGATATTCTAATGCCAAAGCAAAAAAAATGGGCATGCAGAATTACTGAAGTTCTGACCTTTTAATTATAAAATGTTAAGAATTTTATGACAAACCAAACTTTTGACCCATTTCTTTGATAATGCCTATAGTTTACTGATAAATATGAATTCACTGTTATCATATTCTGTCTTTTGTAGAAATGTAATTATTATAATCTGTAATTGTTATCATCCATATGACCTGCTTGAATATTTTTATATTGTTACAGTTAATAGTTAGGCTTTGACTCAGCACTGACTCAGCTGAATGATTCCTTTGAAGTAATAATGAAGAAACTTATTAAGAACATTTAATGTGCTCTTCTTTATAATACAGCTTTATTTTAAAACAGATAACTATATCCTGTGGATAAATATATTGCATGTTTTCATTTCTGGATAAGATGCAATACTATTCCTATTTGTTTGCTGAGAAAATTATAGAGTGTTATTCTTTTTCTCACTAACTGCATCTAGAAAAGAATGTAGTGATGGTAGGGTCCAGTTATTCATATGGCAGTTACAAAGTCAGATTTACTTCAAAATTCACAAAGCAGTCAAACTGTGACCAGGGTTGGATAGAATCAACCAGCAGATTATAAGATAAAACATATGGGCAATCTGTCCCTCTGTGTGTCTCTCTAGGAGCTGATACAGTCACAGTTACAACGGTATCTAAGCACTTAAAAAATAAGTACAGCATCCTGAAATAGCAATGGAAATGTACCAGAGTCCTCTAGCAGCAGCAGCAGCAGGACACAAAGCAAGTCCAGACACTATTTCCTAATCATATAAAGAGGTTTATGTGGCTCCTTTACTGTTGTTGTCAAATCTGTCCCTTCCAGTCATAATGTGTTTGAGACCAAAAGGAGTTAGGCACCAGAAGCCCCTTCCACAGTTCTCTCCTGAGAAAGAGGCTGAAAAGTCAAATTGTCAGCCCGTGCAGACTGACATTACTATATAGATACCAAGGGCATGACACTGACATATGTCACCTTACGATCCAGCCTATTACATATCCAGATAACAGGATTTGATATCAGTGTAACACTTACAGGCAAGGGAACCCCTTCATTTTATTTCTAAGGAAAACAAAATGGTTTATATTTGTATCAAATTTTTGCACTTGGTTTAGAAAAATTGCATGCATGTTTTTGGTGCCTTGCACAATGCAAAGCCCAGATGCTACATCTCCTTTTCAGCACAGCTCTGGCTTTGCGTGGCTGCTGCTGCTGCTCTCTGTCTTTCTGAATCCCACTGTCCCACGCCTTTGCAGCACAGCCTCCGAGAGTCTTGGTTCAGTAGCTTGGGAATCCCACTGCTGCTGGTGGTGGGTTTAAATGTCCCCTACAAAGGGAGGCATAGCTTTGGGGAAGCCACCTCAAAGAGAAAAAGGTACTGAAGGAAGGAAGATGGGCTTGTTTTGCAGCAGGCAGGAGTCATCGGGATCTCTGGCCTGAGAGAGAGAAAAAATCGGAAAAAAGATGAAAGAGTGACATCCTGCAGTCACTACACAAAGAATAATTCACTGTCCTTGAGGTGAAAAAGAGTGCAGTGAGACTTACAATGTCCAAAGTTCAAGTGAAACTTCAAAGAACGAGTTAAACACTGTGAACCATATCTCTCTCAAGGAAAATTTCTATGTTTGGAAGCCCTGCCTTCTTAGCCTCTCTCAATTAACAGTTTTTGAAAGCAAATGACCAGTAGTTCTGTGAAGAACAGTGGCATATGTCCCCATGTCAAAAGTATAATCTTTCAAATATGATTCACAGTTGAAATACCTTGAAGCCTTTCTCCTTTGGGAACAATTAAAGCAAAACCAGGGCCAAACATCCTGCAGATGCTAGCTGTCTAATGGAAACTATTTAGTAACATCATCAAGGAAAATATTGCACAGCCCGTAGCCTTTTTCTCATTTCTCATGCAGACCGGGAGAATGCAACATGCTCACACTGCAGAGTGTCACCTGCAGAGTATCACCAGCACGATATCTCTCTGCTACCAGCTATGAGTTGGCAGGATACGGGCATACGTTAAAGGACTTCCTCCCATCAAGGGCATGCATAACTAAGATGAAATTATATTTTTGAATAATACAAAAAGAAGTCTTTGAAAAGGAAGACTTTGAGACTATCTGGCTGATGTTTTAGTTCTTCTTTTCCCCTCCCAAGAGATAAGTGAAGGATGGTAGTGATTTTTCTGCATTAAATATATAGATTTTAAATTAGGCTGTTTTTTAGAGCTTTTGTTATGAAGATAGTACTTTTGTACAATCATTCATTTTCTTTGAAACTGTATTTAAACGTCATGGCTATCATTGGCAATATTGCTTTTTAAATTTGCTGAGTGTGCAGTAATAGGATTAATCTCAAGACCTTTTTAAAATTACAGTGAATTATTGTTTAAGTGTTCCAAAAGTCATTTTAGAAATTAATTGAGTACAAAATGTGCAGTTTTATTTCCGTTTGTGCGTGTACCATACACTCTTGGAACTTACTTGCAGTATCAGATCAGCGATTGTTTTTCGGCTGTTTCAGATATAGAGTCTTTATCAGTTTCTACCTGGACATTGGCATACTATCATATCACCAAAGGTACATAGATCACCTGCTCTGCTATGCCCTGATGCATAAGCTGTCAAGAAATTCTCACTGTTTATAATATATAGCCCTCTTGTAGCCATCGGCTTATTGGCAAGCGTATTCCTTGGTAAAACGGAAGACAGCCAAGCACCTATGTATACTGGTAATCTCTTGCAACCAGAAGAGCTTGGAAGCGTACGACTGTGTGCGAGTGAAAAGCAGTGCTGAGGATGTGCTAATTAACTGTAGAGGCAAGACTGCTTTATTCCTCTCATCCCCTCCTCCTTCCCAGATCTGTGAGGCAAAACTGGCGGCAAAAGCAAGGGCTAGTCTGTGGCTGCTTCTTTTCAGCAATGCATAAATATCTGTGATCCTCTCAAAGTATAAGCACACTTCTGTATGGCAACAAATTGTATTTCATATATTTTATTTAACCACCCCAAGTGCAAAAGATGCTTTCACACAAGGAGATAGAAAATTGTTCAGCTCAGCTGTATCATGGGGCAGACTTCTGGATCAAAAACTGACCTCATCTACTTCTGTTTTTTTACATGTAGGCCTCTGTTATGATACTGTTCAACACTGGAAACATTTTTCCTTTCTTATGGAAATAAGAATAACATTTTATTTTCTGGAGTAAGAGTAGGACCACGTATTTTTTCCCTTTCTCAGTGAACGGCTGCAAATTTGAGCTCCAGAAACTTAATTGGGTTGTGGCTGTTTAAAATAACACTTAACTCCTAGCAGCTGTGGTTAATGGAGCTGCTCAACACAACAGCCACCTGGTTAAACATGATTAACTTCCACAGGTTTCACGTTGTGTGTCCTATGCTGGAGTTGGAAACTTCTGTGGCCTTGAGGAGCATTTTGCTTTTTTTTTCTGAGGTGGGTGAAAGAATTTTATTCTAATTTTAAACTAGCTTTATAATGTTGGTCTTTTGATACACTCAATTATTGTTTACATCCTAGGCAGCAAAATTTTGATAGATGAGAGCTTGATTTAAAGTCATAACACCACAATAGCAAAAGAAAAATAGATTCCTTTTAATTTCATGTTACTTCACATTTTAGAGAGGGAAAATACCTAATTTATTAATCTATTTTGTCTGAATAGAAGGTTATGGTTTACTAGATAAATACAAACCTAAGTGGAGATTTTGGAAAATGTGTTTCTCTTACCTACTGGCTAACAAAATGAAAACTCTTTGCCTTATCTTAGCTCTTAACTCCTATTAATGAGATTATCAAAATAATATGTGCTGGTAAGAACAGGAGAGGCTTTTTGTCCTGAGGACAGAAGAATCTTGTATGTCTGCCTGCAGGAAGAATTCTGTTTAGAGAACGTCTAATAATTGAGGCTTCTTGAGATTCTCTAACACTTCCCTGAAACCTTGTTTTGAGAGGTCTGTGTGACTTCTTAAAGAAGAGAAAAAACTTTTGGCTTTAAGGTCACCTTGTTTCTCTTCAGTAAGAACTCTTTTAAAAATATATATATTCCTTTTCCCTTAATTTATTGCAATCCAGACTTTTCTGAATCTTATGTTTAGAGTGCCTCAGTCTACTGGTTCCTTGCTCCTTTCCAATGTACAATGTAAAAGTAAAAATTAATAAATACAAAATGTTATAAATGCTAAGCTAGTCCTTCGCTACTGTTCAGTAGTAGCCATGCAACAGAAATGACTGTTTTTGAAAATGCAGCTTCCTGAGTTTGTGTCTGATTTAGTTCTCCAGATGTTTAGTTTATTTACTGTTTGTCCAGTTTATTATCATAACTAGTTGACAACTAAGATCTTCCGATATCTTTAAATGGTATTTAGGCTTCTGGCAAAAAACCTCAAGAACAAAGTATGTGTGTGGAGGGAGATGAGTTTTCATCCTGTCTCTGTGCTAGCAATACGAATCGATTTAGGAACCTTGACTTGCTCTGCTCAAGGCTCAGCTGTTGCTTCTCAAGGTCTGTTGAATTCCTGTTGAGAGGAACTAGACCCTGGCAGTTGAGGTCCAGTTGAAGTCATCCACATTGGCTGTAGTTAAGTGGATCTTCCAGGGAAAATTAAATACGCAACTGTACTGCACGGTCAATTTGACTATAGTAGGTCAATTGAACTAGAGCGGTGAACTTGATACAAGAGGAGCAGTACATCTACTTGGTGAAGTGCAGGACTGCCTAATGTTGTTTAAATACAAATTTCAAAGCCTGCTCTTCCTCCTCCAGTTCCTGGCAGAAATGTAAAAGAGGAAAATAAACTGACTGAAAAATATTGGCCAAAAAAACCCTTTTTCCTAAGTAAATATTAAAATGGGTATTGAAACTAGTAATAACCCACTTGCTTGAACTTTTAGGTTTTGTGTGGGTATCCACTAGATCTTTGGAACAAATTAAGTCAAACTGATGTATCTAAACTACAGAAAGCTTGTGATATCCTTTTATAGTATTCAGAAGTCTGCCACTCATGCTTTACAATCTTGTATAATCTATGTACGAGTTGGAAGTAAGTGGTTTTCTTGGTATGGTATGAATGATACTGGATACAGTTCCTCCATATACAGAAAGACTGAAGGTTTTGAGGCATTGAGATTGCAGGCATGGGCTCTGCCGTCCCAGGGCCACGTTTCACCAGGCAGTGCTGCAGGCAGGTTCCTGTGCCAGCCTGTGCAGCCTGCTGAGCTAACGAGGCTCACATAGGGGAGAGAGCAAAGTGGGGGCCGGTAAAGTTCATGCTTTCCTTTAGGTAACAAATAAGATGCCAGTAACTATGGGTGCATGCTGGAAATTGTTCTTAAGAGTAATAGATGCAAGATTTTGGGTTTTGCTTTCCAAAAAACAGTTATAGGTGTGATACAGTCTTGAAGGAAGAGAAGATGAAGAAGCTATACTGCAAAGTGTTACTAAGTATAAAGATGAGTGCTAATGGTGGAATGGCAAAAGCTCCTAATTGATACTGTGGTTTTTAGTAAGGGAGTGGCATAGTTATTCACTCAGGGCAATGTTCTTGAGTAGAAAATACCTCAGAAACCTAATGCTGAGGGGTTCTCAATGCAGCTAGGCTTGATAGGCAGGTTGTGCTGGCAACTCAACAGGGTGAAAGATTGGCCTTGCTGAGGCTGGTGTGGGCTCACCCGCTGACTCCGAGGACAATGATCTCATCTCAGGTCTAACCTTTAAAACTATTGAGGGTATGACTCTCAGCTTTAATTAGGGCATAATTTTTAACAAGCTAGTCATTCCCTTTTCATCATACATAAATGAAGCTTCAAATTTACTTGTTTGCTTCAGGATTTTACTTTTTAATAAAATAATTAGTGCTCTGGCCATTTTGTCTTGAAACTCAGAACATAAAAGGTCATGACCTTTGGATTTGTCTCTAATGACCTCTTCCCATATTAGGGGGTTTCTTTCAATTCCCCGGTGAATTCCCTGAAGCACTTCAAAACAGCATCAGGATACTGGTTATGTAGTAACAGGTTTGTCTTTTACTTTTTTCAATAGTGTACATGTAGGGCTTTGTACAGCCTAATTTAAAATCCCCAAACATAGGATCCCACGTTGCTGTTATACCACTACGTGATTCTTGATATTCATGCCATCCCTTTTCACTCCTGTAGTCCTATCCTTCACTGTCTAAAGAATAAGAGTAGACAAGGAAAACCTTCTCCCAGAGATGCACAGAAGCATGCTATTTTTTGCATAGAAGATGTTACAGTTGAAAGTCAGCTACAGTCCAGTCCACTTTTCAAAATTATTAAGAGTAACATGGTATTTCCTGAATCTCTTGAGGTATGTGTGTGCACCTGCATGTTTTCCCACAGGTTCCCCACCCTGAGCTGCTGGATGGAAGATGCTTGTGGTAGACATATTGAAGAGAAGGAGCAGTCTGCACAAATAAGAGAGAGTATGGAGGAAGCATACAGGAGTGGATGTCTCGGGCCTGGGAATGCAACTTACCTGTGGGACAGTTGAGGCAAAGCCAAGTTATGTGTTTTCCCTGTTCTGCCTCCCTGCCTGAGTGCCCTGTCCTGTGCTCTTCACCACGGCAGCTGCCATGAAAATGATAGTACAGGACTGAAATCTGGGGTGCTTCTCCATTATGGTACAGTAGGACCTTCTGGAGGAGAGCGGAAGGAAAGTGTTGAAGAATGTGCTTTTTTGGCAGTATATCTGACTTTCTTCCCTTGTCATCTAAACCAGGCATGTATACTTCTAGGCTAGCAATTCTTTCTCATTTTTTCTGTTAGACCAAGTTTCCTCATAGTTCTTTGCAAATCTGTCCCTTTAGGTTCCAAATTTTTGTTTGTATATGGATAGTATATTTTTCTTAATTGCCCTAATTTGCCTCTATTTTCCTGTTAGGGAGCATTCTAAAGATAAATGCTTTATTTCACATACAACCGCAGTAAAGCTGCTTAGAGACAGTCTGTAACTTCCTTTCCTCCATATGGAAGCCAAAATTGTGCTACTCCTTTTATGCTACCATATGGCCTTGCACATGCATGTACTTGCAATTTTCCATTGCTGCTACAATAAATCTTTTAAGTGCTTTACTGCCCAGGTTCTTCTGGCTTTGTCACTATCTTCCTCCTCCCGCCTTATTGAGAAAAGAGTTCTTATTGTGGGTAGCAAGTGTAAACAATTTCATGCCTATATGCTTTTCACTTATTTTACAGCATTCTCTCTTCTCATTTTGGTTTCAGTGTGTTAGATCTTCCAGAACTAGCCAATTAAGATTACTGTTTTGAAAATCAGAATTTTCTACCTGCCCAGCTTTTGCAGGTATGTGAATTGACTAATATGCTTAACAAAACTAACATAGCTATCTGAATATTTTCTTCACTGATCACCTGTCTCTAGAACTTCCAGTACTCTTTACACGAGGGAGGAAAAAATCCTATTTAAAAAAAAAAAAAATTGCTTTGGGATGCCCCATTCTCCTCATGGCTTCTACATGGTGAAGAGTTCTCAATAATTTTGGTGTGTTTCCCCTTTTTCAGGTGTTTATATGCTCTTTGAGTTTCATCTTTTCTTTAGTTAAACAGAAGTACCCTGCAGATATTCAGGGATGCTCATGAGCATTTCCTGTAGCTGACTGGTTTAAACAAAGCCTTAAAAAAGCCCTCTTCCTACAGGAATATCAACAACTTGAATTCTTTGCTTTTATCAGCAGTGATCTGTTTCTCTACAGTGTTGTATCGTTCATCTCTTTATTAAGCAAAATGCACAGAGTCTTTATAAGTTTGTCGTGGGAGCTCCAAGCAGGAACAGCACAACACAAGTTCTTTATAGTAAAAATACAGCTATTGTTGAGATTTAGTAAGGAGTAATATTGGGATTGGAGCCTGTATCTTTAGGGATACGCCTTGGAGCTCTGCAGTGGAATGTTGTGATGGTTTTTGGCCCTGGAATCAGGCTTAGGAGACATAAGCTAGAGGAGTGAGCAACGGAAATACAGGGACACTAGGGAACTTTGTGCCATGACTAAGGTTACCAGTTTGGTCTGTCTACAGCCCTCAAAATGAATTCTTGAGTTGGTTCCCTACGAAAGAGTTGAAATCTTTACATCTGGGGGAAAGGGCTATCAGAGCTACTATTTCCCCCTAAACCCACTGGAATCTAGGTGAGCACTTTGAATTGCAAGGCAGCTCTTTCCTGAGACCTGTGAGGTCCCTGAAGCGGTGGAGTGGGGTGAGGGGAACATGAACAAGTAAAGTGGGCAACAGCTATGGAAGTACAGCCTCAAAGTAATCAGCTCAACCAGATGATACAGCAGGGCAGGGAAAAAACATTTTTGCACACATAAGCCCTTCTGAAACAGCAAATTTCAAGTGAAGTAAAATTTGAGTTAATTTGTCATTCAACTAGGCAATGTGACGGAAAGTAGTAGCTAGTGTATGGGGCAGAGGAGAAGGTCAGCAAAGGGGAGAGCGAGCTGGAATCGACTGCAACACGAGGAAGTGCTGTCTGCAACTGGCTGCAGCTTACGACCAGTATGAGTCACATCAGGCAAGTGTCCAATGTGAAGACATGACCCCTCAGAAAGAGTATGAAGGAGCAGCCTTCAAGACCTTGATTTGTGGTCTGAAAGCCAGCTTGCACAAGGGAAGATATAGATGAGAGTTGAGGACCTTGACGCTTAGGGGAGAGGATGCTGAGAAGGGGTAGGAGATGAAGGGAGTAAGAAGAGCTAGATGGTCCAGCAAACCAGGTCATTTATTTGGTAGGTATATGAGTACCTTGCATCATACACAGGGTGCTGGATTTAGCTGTGTTGTTTTATAAATTGCAGTTCTGTAGCCTGCTGCTTAATTGCATGTCAGGAGGCCTGTCATCCTTGCATTTCATCTGAGCTGAAGAGCAAGGAAGGTAGCGTTTTACATGTATTTTTTCGTGTGCTGAGATTATGTGCTTTGGCATCTGGCTCTTACCAGTAATGAGGCAAGGAGGGAGCTGAATAGCTCTAAAGTGCTGTCAGGTTATAGCGTGTATTATTATTCCTCAGTCTGCAATTTATGATGATTTGAAAACTTAGGAACAGTTCAGGATGTACTGTCTATGCCTGTGGCTCACCTTATACATACATAATGCAGGGCAATTGGTAAATAAGGTCCGTACCCCTTTGATTTGGAATTGATCTGATAGGGAAGTGTTACCCTGAAATATGTGGCCTATTCAGTGGGAGTCTCTTTGGATGGCTGAGGCAAGGAATGTGCCACTTTGACAGAGGTATTCCACTTGTGAACTAGTGGAAATAGCATTGAATAGTGTGAGCTTGTTATTCTTGCTCCAGTATTCAGCTAACACACAGTATCACATTCTTGGAGATGGTAGGAATTATTGCTTAGCTTAATTCACTCCTAAAGGCCAGGTGTTTTTTATTTATAGAGGGCATACTAAAAATAGTAACATAGAGTAGTCACAATTAGTATTTATAGTCATTGCATAAAGTATAGTATATAGCTGACAGGTTAATTCTCTAACAGCTTTCATAGTGCTTCCTTTGAATGTGAAAGTTTTAAAAAATTGCCTCTTAACTGTTACAAAATGCATTGTTTGTATCAGAAGTACTTGTTTAAAGTGTAGGGAATGCCTAAAAGTTGATTCAAAAAATAGAAGTCTCCTTGCCTTTGCAGTTGTAAACGGGAAAAGGTTTATATTTTTGTCTTGGGTACTGACACATTCTTGATGTTTGTCATACTGTTACTGGCAAGTGTCAAGATGAAGTTTTTTCAGGCCTTCCTACAATCCCTGTATGACTGCTGAGCCATAAGCAAGGATGAACCGTGAAATTCCAGTGCTCAAAGGCTGCATCCTGAACTTCAGCACTACTGTTTCTTACTGTGTGTCTGCATGGTGAGCCTAAAAGAACTTAAACTCCCATGTGTGCTAGAAAGTGTTATGTAATAGGCCAAACAAAAGAAAAAGGAAGAATGTTTTCTGTTCTGGAGAGCTCTCCTGTGCCATTTGTTTGGCCACTGTCCTTCCCAAAAGGGGTGATGGAGAGGGTAACTCTCTTCACTCCAGGTGGATTGTAATCTAAAAATGCTATTATATCACAAATATCATATGCACTCCGAAGATGCCCAGCAGTTTTCATAACTTCAAGAATGAACGCAAAATAAACACTGGCTTGTAGGACTTCTCAAGGAAAAAAAACTTCCATAACTGAATTGTATGTTGCTTTACATCACGGTGAGCAAGTCAGAGCTACAATCGCTGCTGTGCTAAATCCCTTTGAAGGAGGTAGTTATACTACTCAGTACAAGGTGTGATACATTTCATAAAGAATCCGAAAAATCTTAAAAATATACGTAGGAATTAATCATGACTATAATATAGCCACCTTGGGGTCCTGAACGTGTACAGCAGCTTTTAGTAAAGAAGATTAAGAGGATTTTGTGACTAAAGAGCACAAAGGATACAAAACAAACAGAATGTTCTAAATGATCAAGGTTAACAGTACTCTGTTTAGACAGTATGGTAGAGCCTTAACAAATTACTAGGGTATCTTATTTAGGATTCATAGTGATGATATTTGTTGTGCAGTCTTGGCTCTTGGCATGACACACAAGAATTAGTTAGTATTACCTTCTGCAGCCCTTGGCTCTTCTTTCAAGTACTGACTCGTCTTGAGGCTACCAAGTACCTTAGAGGACAAGGTCAATGGTAGAGGTGATATGGTTGCAGCAGAATGAACAGTAAGCACATAACAGATGGTGATAAAACATTAGAAGAAATATTTAAGTATTGTGAGAAATTACTGGAAGCACTACGTATTCATTTGTAACTGAAGAGACCTACCTCATGCTGAAAGATGCCATGGAGTTTGGTGCTCGCTGCCAGGCTGCAGCGCTGGCGAAACGCAGCCATTTCAGGTTCTCGTGACTACCATCTTCCTTTTCGATATCTATATGTAAGATATGCTAAAGGTCATAACATCCGAAGGTAAGTTGTCATCTGTGAAGACTTTAAAAACTGTCAAAATTGTTCAGCGTGGTGCAGGAGAAATCCAGGAGTCCAGTATCCAGTTAGGAACAAAATGAACTGGGAAGCATGTGGTTGTGCTTGTCTCTGGATGGTTTTCAGTGCCCAATGGGGGGACAGGGTAGTTTTCATGTGAGTCTGTTTTGTTACTTGATGTCCCTAAATAGAAAAAACTAACTTGCCAAAGTCTACTACTACTTACTGTTGTAAGTAGTGCAAAATTCTAATTGACAGGGAACTTTATAACGAAGACGACAATCTCCCCTAAGACTCCAGGAATATAGATTAAAAAGGGCAAGGGAAGGACATGATCTAAAAGCTGAAAATAGTTCAAACAAACCCAGAGGCACTGGTTTACGCTGGGACGGAACAGAAGATTGACAGATCTATGATATTGTCAGGAAGCAGCAGCAGAGCTGGGAGCCAAGGGCGACAGCAGGGCAGGCAGGCTCTCCCCGATGAGGGCACAGGTGCCCAGCCCCTGAACGAGGAGAGCAGAGCAGCACCAAGGAATGTGCCCAGGGGTGTCTGAGGGGCCTGTGGCCACCACGCCAGCCACTAGAGAGAGGCTTGCTGAGGCATCTCTCAGCTCTTTCCCACAGCCTAGCTGTTTTCCCAGCAGTCTGATCCAAGGCTGCACCATGGCAGAGCTGACCTACGACTCGGGCAGCTAAATGCTCAGGGTGTATGGGATAAGCATTTGAGCCTGTTGGTGCACTGACTGCGTGGCAAATACTGAATTTAAAGAGATGTTAAGCCTATGGAGCTGATGTCATGTTCCTGTGTGTATAAATAATGCAGTCTTGTGTTAACTAACACTAACGCAAAAGACCCGAGAGAAAATAACAGGTATAGTTAGAAAACAAAAACCTACCGAGAAATACTTGACTAAGAGGATGGAATTGTTTACTTTCCAGTAACATTTAACATGCTCCATGTAGAACAGAATTTATTCAGGAGTAGAAGGTGCATTGTCTTGTAAACTTCTTGGCTGCGTTTAGCGGCTGCTTCCACAATTGTAAAACTAGATCAGTGCAGTACTGAGTCGCTCAGTGATACTGATCTGAGTTGTCTTGCATGGCATGTGATCGTGCTTCTGTAGAACTAGCCAAAGGATGTGGTAAAGAACACAGACAAGACACAATCTTATCCATCTTCCGTCAGCCAACATAAAATTAGCATGAAGCCTGCTTAGACAAATCTGGATTGATCTTTCTGATGAGAACGTGACCTCCCAAAGTTAGTTTATACCAGAGCAGAGCATCACACTGCAGTGACTTCTGGTCTGGTGCCAGGAATTAGAGAGCTGGAGGCGCCATGTTCATAGAAGCGCAACGTTAGCCTCCTTGTTTCACCAGGGATTGGTGCTGCTACAGTCCTTTCCAGATCCCTTCTACCATGCCTGATATTTATGCCCACAGTTTACCTTGCCTTGAAAGAGATAACAAAGAAGCTCCTCTGGTGAGATTGTAGCCTGTGTGTATAACAGAGGTGGTGTGACTTTGATCTTTCCTGTGGTTGGAAAATGAATGGTCTCTAATTCATTGGCTCGCCTGAATTTTTCATTCCTGCCTTGTGGTAGTTTTTTTTTCCTTCTCTCAGTTAAGTGTGAGACTTCAAACTTTTTGTGATCCATTAATCTAAAAGGATGATTCAGGATGATGTCATGCAGGAAGCCTTGAATCTAACGTATCGTGTGTGGTCTTTGCACAATGATGACTGCATCCCAAGAGTATAAGAAATTACTTTATTTGAGCTATTCATACATCTTATGTAGACAACCATACTAAAAACACAGTTCAGAGCGGGATCGAAAATTTATGCTCATAAAGTAAGTAGCTTCCTAGCCTTAGAGAAGCCTAGGCCCACAAAAGGCCGTTAATGTTCATACCTCTGAAGGAGTGGAGCAGGAAATACCCTGAAATGTTGGATTCTTATTTAGAGCTCTTGCATTTATATTTCAAACTCCAGTTCTGAAAGTATGCAAGTAAGTATAGAGAAAGATGTCAGAAATGAGGATGGATTTTTGAAAGTGAAGGCAACGTTTCTGCTCTAACATCTGGGACAATGATAAATCTTAAAAAATGTTTCAGCTCAGACTAGAGTGCAAGTGTTTTGTTTGACTCATTCCTTCTGTTTTTTCACACTGAGATGAAAGTGTGACCTTAATATGTTAAAAGATTGGATGGGGGAGAGATTTTTAGATTGAAATGGGCAAACTCCAGTGCTAATCTCCACAGAGGGTGAATCCATACCCCAGAGCGCATGCCAAAGACTTGTTTGTAGAAATGTATGATAATGACCCAGGAGCTGGGGACTGTTTCTTGCTGAGCTGATGAAACCCAGCATGAGGATGGGTATTGCCAAGTGCTAAGGACAGATTATTTCCATGAGGCATGAGCCTGGGCTTCCCTGCACAAAGCAGAAGACCAAAAGTAGGCCTGCACGAACCTTAAATCTTTGCACTCGCTCACACTGGCTTTCAGTCACGAGTTTGCTGTTCTTTCAAATTCAGCGTACATAAGTTACTCCCATCTTGCAGTGCTGTCAGGTGCTGAAGTGCAGAGGCAGATCTGCTGTGGCACATCAGAGTAATTGGAGGGAAATAGGAACAGAAATGAGACCAGCCTTGTGTGTTAGTGAGAAGGAGGAGCAGAAGTAGATCCTTACTATCACAGTTATGAAAGAAAATGTTTGGTTGAAAGTACTCATAGGTAAGTAAGGAAGTTACTCAATATCAAAACACTGTTCTCCTTGAGTAATGTGCAGGGAGCGTTACTGAAGTGCCTCTGAGTGCCTTGTTTGTACCTTTTCCGGATGACTGCAGAAAAAAATGTTAAAAGTCAAGCGAAAACCCCCAAGGCTAGGTCTGTCTTTCAGCTAATAGTTATTTTTCCCTCCCTTATTAGCTGAGCCTGAGTCAGTCTTCCTTCTTAAATCTGTCACTCCTCTTTTTCCTCTTGGTAATGCTGAAAAGAGGAAATGAAACACACTAGTAGCATAACCAAATCAGAAAATGAATATGAAGTCCTACTGATGTACCTCAGACTTCTGGCACCTTCAGAATTGCATTATGTTTATTCATTTCTACAAACAGTTTTTATAATCAAATGTTCCCTTCTCCAATGATAAATGTTAAGAGCAGGAAAAATGTATTTAGTATCTGTTGGAACTGGAGAGAGAGAGAGCGGAGACAAGTAGATAAGCGTTGCCTGAGTAAGTGGCTGTTGCAGGCATTTTCATCTCTTGAAAAATAAAAACATCCTTCTGTTCTTGGTCTGCGACCATGTCAGATAATTGCTCTTCCCTTTTCTCATTCCCTTTCTCCTTGGGAATTCTGTTCTCCAAAGGCAAAAATAGCTTCTGCTGGAAATGTGTGGTGATGCAGTATAGTTACAGAAGGTGAAAGGGTAGTGAGGAACTCAAACAACTCATAGAAGCTATGTAGGTCACTAGCACTGTGGAGAAAAGTGCTTTTGAGTTTTTTATCTTGTTTGTTTTTCTGCTGGAGAAGAAGTTTGGTGCTGACACATTTAAAAGTTAAAGGATATATCTTCAAGGAACAGATTTGCTAAAGAAGAAATATCCTCCTAATTTGCAAGTAGAAACCCATTCTTTGCTCTAAGCTTCCAAGGTGTGCCCAAGACATCTTTTCGGCACTTATCTCCCTGGGAGTCTGACCAGGAAAGCAGTCTCTGTGATTCTGAGACTCTGCATAACCCAGGGAAATTGGAGAAACTCCTGAAAGAAATGCCTCTCTGTTGCCCTGAGCAATGGTTTGCTCTCTGCAACAGTATTCTGCATGCTATGTGGCACACAGGCAAAAAAAGTCTTTGACTCTGACCTGTCTCTGTTCCTTTAAAGGATGGGGTGAGGAATAGGAGAGACGAGCTTCTTGTTTCCTTCAGACATTTCATGCTGTATTCAACTCTGCTATATTAGCATATTCAATAAACTTTGTCAACAGTTTTAATGCTATTTGTTCTAGTTATCTCATGCCTTACCACCAACAACTTTGGGCTAATTAGTGGGAAACGGCAACACTTCAATATTATAAAGTTCTGCAGCCACTCAGTTGACCTTAGCTTGCAACAAAGGTTTTGAGAACAGTTTTGAGAAGACTGTGTAATAACCATGCTCAGCAATATTAACAAAGATGAGAATTTGCTGGCACTGCTATTTTTTTAAGATCTAATCTTATCTGTCTGTGAATTTGCCTGATGCTGAAATGTGCCGTCCTGCAAAGTCCTCGTGATGACTACAGCTCCTCCTAGGAAGATCGTTTTGTATCTGCGCAGTTTTGGGACAGGTTCAATACCAAAGTCTGCTTGTTCTAGAATCACAGTGATGGCTTGAAAACCCCTGGGGAATAACTCTTGCTTATCACGCTAGGTAATCTGGAAAAAGAAAGCTTATGCCTGATATCCAGCTTGTGGTCAAAAGAGCTTGTACGAGAGTTCAGGACGGTGATGAGGAAAGGCACTTCTGGGTGTTTTACACAGCTTTTCTGCAGTGAGTTTCTCAAGTATGCTCAAAACTGTAACTGATTTTATACATTCATAGGATGTATCTTTGGTCCAGGAGAAAGAAGGGTTTGAGCTCCTATAGATCAGCAAACTGACAACATTGTCAAAAACTCTTTTGATCTGAGAAAGATCGCACAAAATAGAACCAGTTAAGGAATGAACACAAAGTATACAGATGAACTTGAGAAAGGTTGTCTTCTGTCTGCCCTACCAAAAGCGGTAAGGGAATACTGCAGTAACCTTTTAGCTAGGAAGCAACCCAAGCATGCAGTGAGCCTTAGCATAGCTATGTTAGTTAGCTATGTCAGGCCAAGTATATCAAGACATAAAAAGCACCATCCATTACAGCAAGCTTCATCCATGTGTTGTATTATTTTCCAGAGTCCTTGAAGCCTTATGGCAACGTCTAGAGCTTTTGTTGTACCACATCTAACGTAATGGATTTTGGCCACATGAGCCTAAACTGGGCCTGTCATTGAAAGCTTGCATTTTGCTGAAGGAAAACAAAGGATGGGAAGTCTTTTGGAAAGCAAGTGTAAGCGGTGTGTGTGGGCAACTCAATGCTTGGGTATAAACACCTGTAATCTCTCTTAAAAATCAGTTTTGAGTTGTAAAAATTTCTGCTCCTTAGGGGACTTAGGGTAGAAAAAGGTTGAATTTGGAAGGAGAGATTGCTAGGGCCAGCAGCATTTATATGCCCATAACTGGCAGAAGGTTGTGTGATTATGAAATATGGTGTTGTATTTTTAAAAAGCAAGAAACTGCATGCTTACCATAGCAACCTTTTTGCTATGTGGTTCACATGCTACAAAGATACATGACAACTTGCTCAAGTAACTCCCACACTTGCCCTTGCAATGTAACATTATGAATTTGTAAAGCTTTTGTGGAAATTGTTTAAAGAAACAATTCCCAGCATCTAAATACAAGTGTTGGGTGGGGGGAGAGGATTGAGTTTTTTCTTCTTTCACAAAAAAAAAAAAGAAAGAAAAAAAACCCGCTAAGCTTCTGTGAGTTAGGTAACGTTTGCTTTTTCTATTGTACCATGTGAAAGGGAATAGGAAAGTAGCAAGTATGTGATCCACTTGAGTTGATCAAAATCAATGGCACTTTGAAAGTGCCTTGGATTAGAGCAACTCTCCTGTGTAGACAGTCCTTATGAGTTAAAGAAATGAAAGTGTCCTAATAGGCACTTAATTCACTGGATTGATTGCAACCCCTTCTCAGCTAGTGTCTTCAGAGATTTCTGACACATTCTGAGAACAGAACTGGAATTATTAGTTGATTTGGTGCCTAGGGCTCCAATGCATTGGAGCTGAACAAATATGTGACGGAGAGTGTCCCTGCCCTGAAGTGCATATAATTTGAGACTTCATCCTGATTTCTGTAATTGAGAACTCATGGGATTCCGCGCAGGCTGTGCAGGCTGATTGACATGCAGTTTTATGGGAAGGGTGAGAAGAAGAATTCGCTGTTCTCCCTGGATTTCCCCACACCCACCCCCGCTGAACCAGGAATAAATGCGGAGAGAATCCACCCGGCTGCCCTGCTTTCCGCCCCTGACAAGCTGGCTGCTTGTTAACGCGATGAAGGAAAGTGGGCACGGGTGGGCAGGAGAGCAGCTGCTGAGAACATTTTAGGGAGGACATTCCTGAGAGAAAGTGTGAAAGCAACTGGGAGTGCTAGCCCCGTGCGTCCTCCAGATAAGTTTGTGATGCTGCTATGCGACCCATCTCTCTCTAGTTCAAAAGTTCTGTTTTTAAGATACCTTGGGCCAGGGAGCAGCAGCAGAGGGAGCTGAGGGTGACAGTGGGACGGGCAAGGCCCTTCAGACAAGGGCACAGGCCCACAGCCCGAAAATGTGGAGAGCGGAGTGGGCCTGAGGACAGTGACCAGGGACAGCTGAGGGGCCTGTGGCCCCCTCACCAGCCCTAGCACTGAGATGAGTCCGAGGTCAGGCCAAGGAGCCACATCAGTGGGTCCAGGTCAGCGAGGTATGTTCTGAGAACAGTGTACCTGCAAGACAGCTCAGGCAAAGACCTGGGGAAGGGCCTGAGCTTAAATGCAGCTCCCAAGCTGAGGGAGGCTGAGGCACTCGATAAGGGGTCCACGCCTCTTTGCCACCACATAGATGTTCTCCCCGCAGGCTGCACCATGGCAGAGCTGACCTTCAGCACAGGCAGCTAAACCCTGAGGAGCAGCAGGGAGAGCTTGCAGTGTCTCTGCTCCTCACTCGGGATCCTCACAACCTCCATGACTTTTAAGAGCTTTTTCTCATTTAATTCTGTCATTTCCAGAGCTCCAGTCTCATGGTAATATGTCATTTCATGGGTTCTCCGATATACTCATCTTTCAACCCGTTGCACTGCGGATTATGGAGGCAGAAAGCATCCTGCATATAGCAAGCGTATCAGGCATGCTAATAATGTTTGTTTGCTTCAGATACTCAAATGCCATTGAGCAGAACAGGCATCTCTTGTGGAATGACATTCTTGAGACCTGCCCCTCTCAGGAGGGCATTGCAACCACAGGAAACAGTAGAAATAGAAAACTCTTAGCCCTGTCTTGACTGACTGCTTGCCTTTAGTAGGGGGCTGCCAACTGAGCCCTGCTCCCCTTCCTGCTGATTCAGCTCTGGAGTTGCAAAAATGAGAGTGGCAGCAGTGTACACCTTCGCCTCTGAATCCTTCCCTCCCAAGCTGCCTCCCAGCACTTCTTGTAGCCTAGCAAGGGATAGGGAGGGACACAGTAACAGGGATGGAGGCTTTGTGGAGGCACACCAAAGGTCTGTGGCAATTTTGAGCCTCGGAGGGAAACGACTCTCTCAAAAGGCTAAGGCTGGACCCTGATGCTGTACTATCACCGTAACTGTGTGTTACCACATCAGCTTGAGATGCCCACATGTTAGATAAGTGCGATGTTGGGTAAAATGTGTTCGGACGGAAAGCGTTATAAATGGGGAAAATATCACTTAGGTTATGGAGGCAAGGACTGTGTCAGTCAAATTAGCTTGACAGTTTCCAGGATGAGCTCCCGTGTTTGACTTGCCTCGCTCCTCTTCTCCCCTCTTGACCTGATGTAGTACTGAAATGACTCTAGAGTAGAAAGGTCAGATTTTGAGAGCGTATTACGCTGGCAGCTCTATCTTCGTGAGGATGAAACTGGATATGATTTGCAGAGGTAAGGAAAAAAATATTCCTCCTTTTTTCCTTTGTTAATATGCTATCTAGTATTATTTGATGCTGAATTTTTTTAGTCTTGGACGCTGTGACAAACCAAGGCAGGGTTGTGACAGACCTGTCCAAATGCCAACTTCTTATCTTCCTACCCAGGAGCGGATGCAGCCCTAACGTCAGTGAAGTCACCCTTGTCCTGCCTCCTCTGTTGTGGTAAATGACAAGGGATGAGACTGCAAGGCAGGGCGACAGTGAGAAAACCTCTTCTCTGAACAGCATTGCAGATTCAATCCAGTTCCCCAATCCTGGCACACGGGTGAGAGAGCTGGGGAGTTTGAGATGTGTGCTGGAAGGGAGTGAAGCCCCCTCACCATGTTTCTTTGCTCCTTTGCTTGAGCTGTTTGTATTCAGAGCTGGGTAAGGGTAGAGGAAGGACTAATGTGCCTGTCGCTAAGTAGACTTGCTGTGGTTTATTTAAACCTCCTGTGAGTGCTACGCTGTTCTAAAGCTCTGAATTGGAGGTGGGCCGAAGACTGCTATTTGCTCTACCCACCCATAAGTAACCTCACTTATTGCAAATATTATAGAAGCTGTGCAGCCCTTGTGTACCCGTGTACTTTCTGGTATCTGTGCAAAGGCCTGGTCTTTGGGCTCTAAATGGGTTTATACTCTGTGTGTGTGCGTGTGTTGTTTTTTAACTGAATATGCATCTCCTCTTGTGCCATATCTGACAGCACATACAGAACAGGGAAGCTATGGTAGATGAGCCAGATACCATGCAGAAAGTGTCTTCTGCTCTCAGACAGCTGTTCCTGGAGTCTGGATGCATTGCATCTCTGCAGAGATCCTGTCATGGAGTTCTTGTCTGCTTTCTTCTTTCCCCTTGGTTTAGATTTTGTACAAGTTTTTATAGAAGTGGGTTGTTTTCTGGTACTTAAAAGCCAGTATTAGGGTCTACGTACCAAAGGATCCTGTTTGTATTAATTATGTATCTGGAAACTTCTGTGAAGGATTTGTGTTGGGGGGTCTTAGAAAAAATATGTAGTGGCAACACACGGAAAAAAGGCTGTGAACTTGTCAATATTAATAGATTTCTGGGTTCACCGTTGTTAGGGAGAGGCAATGTTTTAGGAGAGTCCTTCACTCTCCCCTGTGTAACAGAGGAGAGAAATGGACTATAAGATGGTTTAGCTTGCACTGTAAGCAAAGCCTTGATAGATATATATTGCATGTTTTTTTTACACACACACACACACACACACGGACAAGGTCAAATGTTGTCTCAGTAATGGTCAGTGAGAGGGCTGCTTTAGTCACTTGCTAGTGAGAGGACCACTATGAGTTCTTGAAAGTCTGGTGGGCCAGTCTTAGTATAAAATCAAAACAGATAAATGAGCTCTCCGATCCAGGGAGGTTTTAAAAATGCCTGTGACTCTGGCATCTAGAAGATTCTTTCCTGAGGTTAGAAAAAGCTCACTGTGTGGAGAAGAGGAGTTTACAGTTTAACAGCGCTGAAGCTGAACTCCTTAGACACAGCTGCTCTTTTCAGGCTATTTTGTTTCAGTCTCCCCTGCGCTGTGGCTCAGGTTTCATGGTGACTGCAGCAAGCCCTTACTGACAGCTGCTGTGGTTGAACAGAGAGGGCTCCTGGTTTCTGACACTGCCGAGCTTTCCCTCGGAGCTACTGCCAGAATGCCTAATTTAAAAAAAGCCTGTGGTGTTTCATCATTGTCTCATTTTCAGAATACGATTTTGGGGACCAATCTGAGTTAATTGAATTTCCCTCTTATGACACTGGGATCGGCGGTATTTATAGCAACCTAATTTGAGTTTTCACTTGCTTAAATGGATATACTGTTCATATTAAGTTTAAAGACGTACGTGGATCTCACGGAGGGCTCAATTTTCCAGGCTAGGAGGCTATCGTAGGCAGTATCTTGCCAGCAGCTGGAGAATATCCTTGTGGTCACAAGCAGTTCAGTTTGTGAACGGGCAGCGATGTTTGCTTTTTTGCTGTTCTTAATCAATTTGTTCACGTTAAACTACTCTGGGATTTTAGTCTATTGGCAGAAATGAACGTGTGTGATGGGGTTATGCGTTTGTGAAGTTAAAAAAAGAAAAAGAAAAAGAAGTTTTAGGTGCTACAATGTTTTAATGATGGGTTTCTTCTCTAGAGGTTGCTGGGAGTAACAGTTAAAGTTTTTTGCACCCTGCAATGCACATGAATCCCCTCACTCTCACCAGTCTCCTCTCCCCCAAGTATTTAAATATTGTCTCTTCAGTGAGTTAAGTTGACATAGGCACTTATTTAACACAACATGTTTCTCATGGTTTTTTTAATTATACCCAGTGCTTGCCAGTAGGTAAAATAAAAGCAAGCTAAAGTAAGACTCGGTTAGTATGATTCTCCGTCACAGATTCCAGACAGTTCAGAAGCTGGTCACGGTGCCATCATCTGCGTTTTGTTCCTGAGTGTCATCAACTCCCTCTGTCACACCCTGGCTTTTCAGCAACTGGGTGCATTCCAGCTGCCCCTGCAGTTTCAGAAAAATAGGTCCAGTTGACTTTTGATGCCCTCAGTCATAAACAGGAGATTTCCACAGACACTCTTCCAGGCTTATTAGAGAACTGTGGAAGTGGGAGAGCAAAATACTTCCAGTTTGTTCAGCAATTGTGTTTGCAGAGAGCAGACATGTTTTTATTTGGGGGGGATGAGGGGGGAATCATTGCAACTTGTGTTGTGTGTCTTAAATCAGCTGTTGTGCTCTATTAGAACACAGTATTTTGCTGTATTATTCACTTTTCTTGAGCACCTCCACATTCACAAAAGGGAGCGGAATGGAGTCATCAGAGGTTTTGAGAGTGCAGTACACCTAGACCAAAGCCCATAGTCATACCTGCCTCTGCTCGGGCCTCAGGCTGTGTAGGGGCAAGATAAGATTGCATAGGGCTGGCACCCTCTTTCCTTGTTACTGCTTTGTACTAAGGACAGGTGGACCCTGTGTGTGTTTCCTACTCTGGTAGGATACTCTGACTGTATGGAAGGCTCGCCTTTGCACAGGCGGCCTCCGCTATTTAGCAGTCCTGGAAAAAATTAGTCTGATTTCTTCTAGAGCCTTTTCCATGAAGGAACTTACTTCTGGTGCAGCCGGAAATGAATTGTTATCGCAGTGTAATCATGGCGAGAAATATCATTGTCTAGACAAGTTTAGACACAGAAGAGCTTTCAGTATAAATTATTTCTTTTAAAACTGTGCTTTTAGCAACTTCTTAAGAAAGGTAGCGTCTCTGACCTACGCTTCTCAAAGTGCAGCTTTTGAAGTGCAGTGTCAAGACGAAATTGCTCTGTTTTTTGCCTTCATCTTCCCTCCCTCCCCAATCCACAAAGGTCATTTGCCTGAAAGCGGTAGGTTACCATTTGCTTCCTTGTCTCGTAAGGGTAGCCCATAGGAAAAGACAGACCTGCATATAAAGCCTTTGATCCACATCTATTCTGAAGCAGGCTGTTCAGGAACACAAAATACGCTGGCTTTTTGCAGTAAGTGGGTTTTCCCTGAAGGTAAAGGAAGCTCATGTCTGAATATGCAAAATTTGAAAGAAAACTACCTGGGATACCGTCACCTGTATTGGTTTTAGATGCTAAAGAGCGCAGGCCAAGCATCCTTGGATTTCTGTGACACTGGCTGAGGCTGCGTTTGACATTGATGTATTAGGGGACCAGGGGCCGCAAGAGAAACAAGAGCGGTTTTTCCCTGTTGCGCGTATCACCAGTGGGTCTTCACATTAACTCTCAGTTGCAGTTGGTGCTGCATCTTGTTCTCCAGCTCCTAAGGTAATGCTTCACATGAGAAGAGGTAGAGCGCCGTTGTCTATGCAGTTAAGTTTTATTTTGCAATATGGTATTTAATATGAACCTCCTATTTGTTTTTTAGCATTCACTTATTTCAAGAAAAACCTTTCTGCAGCCACCCCAGTTGATTTGATTATACCTTCTTGGCTTTCAAACACATGTTTGAGAGAGACTCCATTTCTCTGTCAGAGCATACTGTAATTAAAGCAGCACTACTTATTTTCATGTCCAATTTTATCTTACTGCTAAGGCTTTATTTTTTTTCCTTTTTGTTTTCTGTTACTGTCCTGCCAACCATTTACCTCCAGGAATCATAGGACTGATTGAAAGGACAGCTGATCTTTGTTCTTTTTGCTACTAATTTTATTAGACACAGAGGCCTTCCACTTAAAGGGAGCTTATGGGAGGAGGCTTGTCTTCATTGTGTTCGACAGTGCTAAGCAACGCATCCTCTTGCATTGTTGGTTTTCCTGGGTGCGCTCTGGGGAAGAATGAAAAAAAAAATGCGCTACCCTCCCTCCCCCTTCCCACTTTGTTTACTAAATCTCCATGGAAGTTTGAAAGATGAAAAAACAAAACAAAAAACCTCAACTCCCCCACCCCCAGCAAAAAACCCCTTCTTATGTTGGATAATGAGATCTCAATTAAAATTCAACCTATTTAAGAGGAGAGTATCTTATCATTATCGTATCTCTTTAAGCGATTTAGTATGTGCAACAGTGGAAGCAGATGAATCAAATACAAGCACTTGTGCTGAAGGGTACAGACGAAGAGGTTATAGTTGGGGCTGATCAAATTAGACAATGCTCTTTTGTTTACATCACAGGCTGCAGTTTCAGTTATTCACAGAAGACATAAATAACTCGTTTTAACTGCCAGGCTTTTCAAAATTTAGGATGGTATGCTATTGTTTAGGGATGCAAACTAGTATCCAAGCATTATAACATGTGAAGCATCAGGAAATTTGATAGAAGCTAATGCGTTCTCCAAGCTCCAAAAGTAAGCTGGTTATTTATGTACTGGCATGTGAATTCAGAAACTATATGTGGACACTTCTGAGGCCAATATGAATAAATCATTTTTTCTCCACAAAATTGGTCACACAAAAGTATTTGACCACGTAACTGTGTATGAAGGCTAATAATAAGCCCTTCTAAGAGCATTAAAACTTTGATGTTTATTTGCTATGTTCAGGAAATTAAGGCGCACCTTGTACGCTACCAAACATTTGGTTTATTTATTGACATCTCTTTTCTCTACAGTTATTTTTCACATAATATCGTCCTGTCAAAGATTTCTTTCTCTTTATGTGGCAAATAGAAGCTAGACAGATGTTCAGATTTAATAAACTGGGCCCTTTAGTAAACACTCCTGAGGCAAAAGTGTCCTAGGAACGGAGAGTTCATAGCTGATGTGCCAGAGTAATATGTGCAAGATTTTTATTCCCCATCACTACTACTTTAATTAAAAACTAATACTACTTGTTTTTTGAGAAAGGAATAATCTTGGTCTGGTTGGTTTGCTTGTGTTGGTTTTTTTTTTGCACTTATGAATGCAATGAACATCCGCAAGCTTAGGAGTAATACATATGATTGGAGCCTTCAGAACTATAGACTAACACTGCAAGGGAATCGACCTCAGATATGCCTGCCAAGGGGATGTATGCAAAAAGTTGAGAATTAGTAGGAATACTTATAAGTCGTTGCCAGCTTCGTACATGCAGTGGGATATATCCTAATGATGAAGATGAGTTGATTAGTTATAAGTGTTTAGGGGGTCGCTAATGTGGTAGTGGGCTTTTTTCCTTCAATGAGAGCACAAGTTTGGGGTGTCTGAGATAGTGGAGATGAGGGAGGAGGGTATGAGCAATTTTCTGGTTAGTTGTCAGAAGAGAACTGCACGACTTATTTCCCCTTAATACTTAGTCTTCCTGTTTTAAAGTCTTTGGGGATGGGTTGAGGTGTTCTACCATAACAGTGATCATAGGAACTTGAAAAATAGGGTTGATAGCTAACATTGCATCACAAGGAGAAATAAAAACCTCGGCGGTAAATGTGCATGGAAAGCAGAATGTAGACTTCTTTGTGTATGCTTGAGCAAACATAGGCTTACTTTAATATTTAGACAATCAGATTGTTCTGGTCTGAAAAGTTGTATTATAAGCTGGAGAGAGCCTGAGACTTCTCTGATGCTGTGAACTCCAAATCTGAAGGAATTGCTGGTGCCTTCTGACTAGTCCTGTCATGCGCATGCGTAAGGAATATGTTAGGGGCAAAATATTCCAGGATTTGGCTACCTTAAAATGTTTTGTTCATTTGTTTAATAGAGGCTGTTTGTGCTGGTTCTACAAAGAACATTAGATTTTCAGGTGTCTGATGCCCACCCTCAGACTTAGAAACCGCTGGATTTTGAGATGGAAGAACTTCCCTTCTGTTCTCATTGCAGCCATCTTTTCCCCCTGCTCCTCTGTCTGCCTCTGAATGGTGGCATGTGATAATGAAAACTGTGAGATCGTGAAAGGGTTTCTCAGTACTAATCTTGTTAACCTGGCAACACTGCCCTTAATTAGCATGAATCCCCCTCCTTCCCTTTCCAACTTCACTTGTTGCTAGAAGAGGTTTTGTTTTGGAATCCGTTGGATGCCCCAGGGGAGCTGCAGCTTGTTTGGTCTCCAGCTACCTTCCCTCGGTGGAAAGCAACAGCAGCTGTGCGAGACTACGAGGACTGAAGTTCTTCAGCAAGAGTTTTCAAAGCAAAGAGAGAAATTGCACAAATTGACAGGAATCAAGGGACAGAAAGAAAATGCTAAAAACTGGATGAGCAGCTAAATCCATTTTAGAAATACATTTTCATCTTAATTCTTGAAAATGAGTTGTCTCTGGTTGCAGCCTTTTATTTAGATTTTGTAATTTTAAATAGGCAGCAGTCTTCAAATGTTAGTGGTATGTTATATCCTTCCAAGCTGATTGCCAGGTACAAAGCCCAAGCAAGTTGCATTGGGTTTGTAGGCAGACCTCAGGTCCTGAAGCAACAGAAGATGAAAAGTAAAAGGGAAACTCTGTGAGTAGCAGTGCAAAAATGCTAAGGTCAAAGCCTTTCCCTTAGCTAGGGAAAGCCTTGACCAAGGCTTTGGTCAAGTGGAAGTTGGGCGTTTCCTTATCCTGGGTGACCCTGACTGCCAAAGCTAGATGTCTAGGATTTGCAGGCAATGCATCTGAAGCATTGAGTCCTTTTGAAATATGCTCCCCAATTCTATATGCCTAGCAGAGAGCTGCCAATGGCTGGCTGGTGGAAATGCTTTCCAGAGGGGCAGGTGGCCTAGTAGCTAGGGCTCAAGTCTAGAGCGAGATCTCTTTGCCATGGGTTTGTTTGTTTGACCTTTGAGGACGAGTTTCCTCCTGCTTTCAATCTTACATGACTTAGATGCTTTAGGAAGAGTGTAGGGACAATCCCGCTATGAGCAATGACAGCTTAAACACAAGAGACCCCTGCTCGTTGATACCTAGCAGAAAACCTGTTTTGTCATATTGCTGATGAGGGTCATCTGAATACTGATAGTATCACTTGACTGCAGGAAAGAGGCTTTAACAAGTTGTGAAGTAGGAGGACTCTTGCCTTTTGATACAAACGCTTTGCAGTTGTCTGTTTTTGGACTATGACTTTTTTTCTAGCTGTGTTATGTACTGTCTATATATACCTTAACATCCCAGCCTGTAGAAGGGAGGTACTTTGTTAGGAAATAAGGTCTTCCTCTTCCAGCTTCTGTCACGTGTTGGCCCAGAGGGTGATTAGCAAGTGCTGAAAACTTTCAAGGGCAGAAAAGCACAATAGTTGAGCACAAGCAGTGCATACAATATGAAATCTGAAACTTAATGTCTTTCACTGTTCGGAAACCTGCAGGGAGATATCGTAGCTGGTTGCAAACCATCTGTGCAGGCAAAAGAAACGCAATAGAGAAGGTGGCTCATATTTGAAATGATGTGAAGATGGGTTGTATCTGTTAAGCGCACCTATTCTTTTCTGGAGTCTGTTGCTTTTGCTGTGTTACTTATTTATTTAGTGCTGCAATAGATGTCCAATAGCTTGAAGAAGAATGAATAAGGTAACTGCAAAGATGAACAGATCTGTGTAAACAGATGTAGTGATTTTGTGAATCTCAAAGAAAAGCCAAGGAAATTCTCTGCTATTATTGAACTAAAGGAAAACAAATGAATAATGTATAAACCCCTCCATTAAGTGAAGAAAATTGTACTTTGAGGGTGAAAAGAAAATACTGTGAGCTGCATTTACTGTAAGAAGACGTGTTATACAATTGAAAGGCTTTTGAACAACAGCATAACTGACAGAGAAAGGTGCTAACCGTTGTTAGGGGTGAGGAGAATAATGCTGTGCATCTTTGTACCTTTGCTCCTAACTCCTCGCTAACAAAATTCACCTGTATTAGTTTTACTGCAGTTTGGTTCCCCTCTCAGAGGAGAAAAATCCCAACTGCCCATTTGACAGCTGAGTGGCATGACTGACCTATAGCTAAGAGCAAACAAAATATAATGTCAGGCTTGTAGGATGGGTCTTTCTCTGATGTGATTTGCAGATGTTGGGAGTTTGTAGGGCCCTGCCTTTCTAACTTAGTCTGCTTGAAACGGAAGTAAATTCTGCTCTGCCTGGGGCCTGTCAACCAAACTGTGGTGCAGGAGGAGGCGTATGCTCTGTAGGGTGTAGTTGGCCAAGTGGATTTTCAGGGAAATGTTTTTTTTTCCTTAGAGGTCTAGGTGTTTCATGAAGACATGTTGTTCTCCTCGTGACTTGCAAAAAGTGAGGGAGGCTTCAGCTGAGTTAGAGTATGAGGCTGAAATGTGTCCAAGGCGAGTATGAACTACCACTGTTTGAACGCTAGTCTTGTGTGTGCTGCAAAGTAAGACTTGAGCCGGGATCTCCAGGAATATTCCACTCCTTTGCATTTACCAGCATATACCCACTTGTGCTTTACCATGAGTACCTCTGAGGTACTCAAGACTGCTTTTTTTTTTTTTTTGTCTTTGTTCCCAGAACAAAAGAATGAGAACAAAAGAAGAATAAGAACAAAACCAAATGTTAAAAGCTAATAGGATGCTGCATTATTTCCCCCCACCCCCAAGAGCTCTGCAGCTGAATGCAGCTCCCTGGGACTGCAGCAGAAATGTGGCAGCGTCTCTGCACTGCGGCCTGGCTCTGGTGAGCCACACAACTTTTGCTTTTCCTCCATGCCCGTTATTTGCTGGAAGGTGCAATAGTAGTGGGCTTCCCTTCTTGCCCCCTGAGGAACGGATGTGTGGGAAAAGCTTTTCTTTGGAAGATGTTACAGGTCATGAAGACCAAGCGTCTGAATGAATCTGTGCCTGTATTAGTTCAGCCTCTCTAATGTAGTGTAAAAGCATCGCGTTTATTGAGCAACAGAGCGCACAAGAATTAATTATTCTTTCTTTAAAAGTAATAAGAGAACATACAATTCCATAACATTGCTCTGCTAAGAGCTGCAGTGGGCACTTTTCATTGGAGTTTAGTATTGACACCCCAAGGTTGGGGGTGGTATTTAGCAGCAATTTTGAGGAATCCAGAAGCGCAGCTGGAAGAGGGCGCGTTGTTCAGATTTCCAGGGGCTCAGACTTTAGAAGTCTTGCAGCAGTGAAGACGGAGGTCTGACCTGGGTGCTCCTACAGCAGAGCACTGGCATGACCTCGCTGCTGTTAGGTCTTATTTATACCTCTTAGAGACTAGCATCAGACACAAAATGCTTTGTCATGTAAAAATATCTTACTTATGCTACAAATTACAGAAAGTTGCGCTTAAGTTCTGTAAAAATTTTGCATGTTTATGAGGCAAAAGCTACTTGTGCTGTTAATGGCCGCTCGGGAGATGAATATGTATAGTAATGGAGACGTGTTCCTCTTGCAATGATGAGACAGGTACTTTAGAAAATTGAATCTTAGGTTAAAGTTTTAGGCTTTTTTTGTTTGTTTGTTTTAAAGTATTGATTCTTGACTGACTTATATGGAGAAAAAAAATTGTGTTTCTAAGTTTGGGTGCAATATTCTCCATTATTGTGGGATATTCTGATTCTTGGGGGTTTTCTGTTGCTTTTTAACTTATTTTCTCTCCACAAGTGTGAGGAAATGGCTACATGCTCTTTGCTTGTAAATGCTAAGACCCCAAATCCGAAATACTTGCATGGGATGGCAGCTATTCTATATGCTGGCATTACTCAGCATGCCCTGCGCGTTACACCTGGGACTTACCTGAAAGCATTTTGGGGTTGCCCAAGAAATGATGGGCTCAGAACAAAAGCTGTCTTAAAAGTTAGTTACCTCTGGGTAAAATACCACTGGGGAGGCCTCCTGGCCAGCAAATGGGCAGAGGCGACTGCTGCCTTGGTGGGGTTACCCACCAGCCCACCTCATGTCCTGCTCTCATGTGATACAATTTACCGTACCTGAAAATTAACCCTTTTTAATTTCTGGAAACAAGCAGATCCCTTTGAGAGAGGAGTAAAGGAGGAGCTCGGTTTTAGAGCACTGTCAACAGTTGTGTTAATTAAACTCCAGCGCAGCTGAGAGTGGATGATGCCGCTCATTAAGAAGTGAACAGACTATTTTGCAGAAACCAGTAAATATATTCAGTGCTGAAAGGCTTTAGCTGCCACAACTAAAGCTGCACAGGATTTCAGCATTTGACAGGGGTGAGGCATAGTATGTACCCTTTCTGATCCCATTAAACCATTAAGGGCTTTATCTGAAGCCTATTGGAATCTATTTAAAAAGCTACTATTAATCTAGGCTGACTTTGCTTCACATCCTTTGTTTCCAAAATGCTTCCATGGGGGGATTTCTTTTTTTTTTTTAAACCAATACCTTTATTACTCTTTCTGTAATCCTGTCCCCCACCTCATTCCCTGTTATTGGCTTTTTTGAGATTTTTCTTCTGATTGTGTATGCTTCTGTTTTCATGGGTTACAGAACTACCAGGGACCGGCCTAAGTTAGGTTCATTGGCCATGACTGCAAATTTTCCGTAATCCAGTGTGTTTTTTTTTTTTTTTTTCCCCGGAACGTTCTTGGCTGGCAGGAGGAGTGAGGTGTTGAATAATGAAACCATGATGGGCAAGTGGTATCCATGCTGCACTTTTGTGTTTGACACCGCTTAAAGAAAATATTAGTACCAAGTTGGAAGTATGGAAGTCTGAAAGTGTGTGGGTTGTGAACAGAGAAGCAGGAGCACTTTTTGGTGTGAGGCTTGAAAGGAGCATCCTTGCTTTAAAAAAGAAAATATATATATAAAATTAAAAACCCCTCTGCATGGAAATTCCTGCTTTGAACCACAGCACTAACCTCTTTCCAGTAATTCAAGGAATGTTCAAATAGTGCAAGCCTGGAAGAAGCAAGGGAGAAATATAACACATCAACTCATCCCACGTACTTCATGTAGAGTCTAGTACAGAGTCACAAACAGTGAGGTTGCATAAATATTTTAACAGCAAATTCTCATGTGCTTTTTTTAAGTGACTGGCTAATGCCCAAATGGTTGTATATTACAAATTACCTCTGAAATGGTTGCACCTCTTGTAAAATAAAGCACTTAACAGCATTTCACATATCATTAACTTCTTGCAATGTTTTAAGTGAAAAGTCAACTGCAATAACTGATGTTTTAGCTTTTCCCATTCATTTACTGTATAGCCAAGTACTTTTGTGGTACTTGAGTTTACATGAGTGTCTACTACTGACGTTCCTATGTTATGTCCACAGCGCACTGGGAGTTTAGAGAAATATTAACCACGTTCGAATCGAGGGGGAACTGAGGTTTTTAAAATAACTTTTGTGATATTTTAGAGCCAGCATCCCAAAAGAGTTTAGGTGTTACTCTACTTGAATTTTTTTTTTTTTTTCATATCTCTTCCAAAGATCAATCTATCTAGTGCAATACTCAGACCTGGCTTAGGTCCCTGGTTTAGGCCTGTCCTTGAATAAAGAATTAACTCGTCAAGTAAAGATTTCTTTGTAGTGGGTCAGCTTGTTTTGGGGGGCGGTAGGAAGAGGGCTTAGAAGAAAAATGACTAAATGCACAAAGTTGAGTAAAAAGGTGGGGGGGAAAGGGCTAAGGCGCTTAGCGAGGAGTGCTTCTATCTGTCTGGGTTCATCACCCCACTCCATCTCTTGGAGTTAGGCTCTTTCCAGTTGCGTGTGATGTCTCTTTAATCACAGCTGAAGAAAAATAACCCTTGTCTTTTAATTCGTCACTTAACAGGACAAGAGATGCTCAAAACCTTTCATGAGAAATGAGCGTTAAAATGGTAGTTAATACTCTGAAACTCTGACCATTTAGTTGTTATAACTATTCTGTATGTTTTCATGTTGAAGCAATTTTAACCTTGATCAGACTAAGCTTTCCTATAACCATCGCCCAAATTGCCTTCAGTCTCACTGCTCGCTAGTGTTGCCTGTGCGACAGCAACAGTGAAGTAAAAAACAACTGTATGTAACATTGTTGTCTTGTTTCCTTTTTGCAATATATTAAACACAACATCCAGTAAAAATATAAACACATCTTTTAATAGTAAGGTCAGCACTTCTTAGCAGAACTCTAAGCAGACGTCTCTGTGACCTTTTACGCTAATAATTCTGTTTTCCTAAAGTATTAAAAATGTACAGTGAGGCACGTTCCCTTTGGTTCACGTAACTACCTGTATTTATTTACTGTGAGAGTGTCTCATGGATTTCTGTTAAGTATACAAGTTTCTGATTATAGTATTGAAATCTAGGGTTTAGGCATTGGTTGGTGTTCCATAATTCTGTAAAATAATCTTCACTTGTTACCTAAGACCATAATGGCACAGTGGCCAAAACAATCCGAGATCTGCAGAATCTACCGATCGATGTGTATTTTCCACCAGGAACTGCTTTATTCTTCTGGATATAACACTTGCCAGGCTTTGCCTGATGCGAATGTTCAGGCTGTCTCTGACTCCATAAAAGCAGAAGCAGCAAAGTACCAAGCCACTGGTGCTTCCTCCTATCCAATATGGCAAGAAAGAGAGGCTATAAGGAAATGTGGATATGACACGTCTTATTACCTATGGGGATTTGAGTACAGCCTTCCTGCTGTCTAAGGGAGAGCATCCTGTAACAGGGAGAAGGATGCTGGCTGACTACGCAGTCATTATGGCATGCACCTGGAAAGGAGCAGGAGAAAAAAAGGTGCGTGCTGTTTCATGCTCTTATATGTATCTTTATATTCTGGTCATCTGAGCATATATAGAAAACGAGATGGCTGAACCAAATCTTCTTCCAGAAGTGAAAAAATTTCCTCTCCTATGAGTGTCCTTGCTAGCGAGCTTTTGGGTTATTTCAGCTGCTTTTCCTCAAAAAACGAAGGCAATATCTCTTTTGGCAGATGCACTGATCTCCAAGTATGTTAACAGGCGTGGGTTATGTACAACTACCCCGATGGGATAGAAATCAAATCTCAGTGAAAAGAGTGGTGTTTCCTGTAGATTAATTGTGGATGAATAAATCGTCTTCTGTGACTCCTATTTCACGGGAGACTTATGTACCAGAAGTGGTACAGGCTACCAGGATGTGCAATTAAAATATGAATTTACTTGCCATCAACATATTCTGACAGTCTGCAAGCTACTTGGAGCAGTAATGCATGTGTAGCTTCGGGGGAACTTCTATCTATGTTTAAATGAATTGGTGAGCAGTGGGGGGTTGCTTCTTGACTCTTCACGAGGCAGATAGGAGCCCAGAAAGGGACGTGGTGATTTGTGCAGTTGCCTTGTACCTAAATATATCATCAGTCCACTTTTCCCTTCCCCACGTGCTTCTGACATGGCTGTCACTATATCACTTTTATGACCAGAAAATGTTGATATTTACTTCTATGATTGCATGAAATACTTGAGATATCTTGCACAAGCAATGCGTCCGCTTTTGGCAGGAAAAAGAATGAAGGTCAGGCATCAGATGGCTTTCCTTAATCTTTGAGCTGAGTTTTATTATTTGTTCCACAGAGCCAGGCTGTGGAGCAGGTATAAACTGAGATAGCCCTGGGTAGCATTTTGACTTGGAGATGATTTTGGGGTTCTCCTCCTTGCTGTTCCCTCCCTGCTCTGGGACGGCAACGGAGAGAGAAATAAGCATCTGCAATGGTCAGAACTCTTAGAAGTAAAGGTTGGCCTCGCTCAGCTTCTGCATCATGCGCTTAGGCTGAGCCAGAGCTGTTCAAATAACTATCAGGCAGCTTGAGCAGCGGTGCAAGGTGTGCTGCTCTTTAGCTTCTTGCAGTGCCAATAGTGAGAGCTGAGGCAGAGGGAACTTCATAAACTGAACCGTGCATTCACATGCCACCAGCTAGTACCTGGCTGCTTTGTACGCCAATAACTGGCGTTTTCTTCACCAACCTAGAAGGTTGCAAAAGGCTTCTTTATCTGACAATGTCTTTCTTAGAGCGGCTGAGCAAAGATCACAGGGAGGGAGCGTGAAGACAGCTTGTGGGGGGAGAGAGACTTTACCAATCTGCTTGTCATTTAGAGAAAGCTTAATGTATAAATGTCATGGAAACAAGCTGTTCCTTCGAATAAAACCAATACTGTGCTTCATACTTCTTCCTTCTTAATCTTTTTAATGCAAGGGAAAAAGAAGGCAAATGTTAAACAGTTAAAAGCAAATATTTTCTATGGTAGCAGTCTAGCTGTCTGCAGTTTACTGTCTAGTCATCTTTGAATATTATATGCTACAGCTGGAGATCCTCGAGCAGGAAGCTGACTACCCTGGCAGGTGAAGTGGACGTTCAGACTGATGAAACCTGGGCTGAGAACAGACTCTTGCACTGCCATCAGATACCAGACCATGTCAGCATTGCCTGTAGAGGTGGTCCATTTCTTCTGCATGGCAGAGCTGGGCCTGGCCTTCAAAAGACAATTTAGACCTATCCATTGACCGTTAATAGGCAGGCTCCCAGCTGTGACAGTTGAGGATCTAACTCTGTCCTATTTCGACCTCTCTGAAATTTGTTGCAAAACTCATTTGGAAATCCTACTCGCTAGTTGCTCATCTTCTGTTTCCATTCTGCTGAGAAGAATATCTGCAGTTCTGAAAGTGCACTTATTTCATGCTGCTGTATTACAGTAATTGCTTCAAACTGAAAATAAATATAGCAGAATCACTACATATATTTTATAGGCTGGGGAAAACAGGGTAGCATGGCAGGAAATATGACCCTGAATCTTGTAGCACTGGAAAAGCGGTCTGTTTCTTAAGTACAATTTTTAAATTTCTTTTCATACACTTGATAACTGAAATAAGTAAAGTATGGCCTGATTTCCTACCACTGCACTTTTGATACCTGAGCGGCTTTCTCTGTGTGTAGATTGTAACTACAGCAGCTAAAAGAGCAAAGAAACCCTTCCAGCTACTCATGCATTGTCTTCCGAAGTAGCTTGGGAATTCATGGGAAAGCTGCTTCTCTAAGGAGCTGATTTGGGATGTAACTGAGCACCCAGAAGGTGTTAAGTACCTGCTGAGCAAGTGATTTCGGTGGGCATAGACGTTTCTCGGCCCTTCTGTGGAAGTGAACCTGCAGTAGTGCGGGCTGAGCTACCTAAAGTCGATGCCCTGCTCGAGGGATCCTGAGCCCAGCAGCAGGAAGTGCTTTAGAAACCTGTTGAAACCACTGATAATACAGTAAGTTTGAGTCACAGTTATTAGTCAGATGTATTGAAAGCTCTGTCTCAAAGGAAGCTAATGAAGCTGGATGGCTTACTGGCACGTTTCCGTCTGGGGACCGTACTCTGAACTCGTGTGCTGGGGAGCGAATCCCTCAGCTTCTTGTCTCACCGCCGTGTAGCGCGAGTCGGAGTCTGAGCTCCAGCGAGCAAAGATATCAATAAGTGCTAAAAAGCATCAGACAAAAATCGATGTCTATCTTGACACTAGGCTTAAAACTTTTTCTTTTTTTTTCCATTTTGTTTGTTTGTTTTGTTTCCCTTGAGTCAGGTAACTGCTGCTGACAGAGCAGGGTGCTTGTCTTGAGAAGATGCTGCAGAGCAGCACAGCTTTGCCCTGTGTGTGCAGTGGAGCAGCAGACACTGTCCGCTCCTTGCAGCAGCGGCACAGACCTGTCAAAATGAGTGTTGTCTTATTGTGCTTGAGAGATGATAGGAAAAACAGTTTCTTTTCGGTCCATGATATCATTTGAGAAGCATAGTGATACCTTTGGGTGGGAGAATGGATGGAATTATAATTCCCTGGTTACCAGCATGGCTGCCTTGTCGAGGTGATGTTCTGGGTCCATGCCTGCTCTCAGGAGGGACCTTGTTATCTGCCGCCTCCCGCTAGGCGTGTGAGCCGGGTGGTGAGCCATGGGTGTCTGGGGCCATCTGGCCTTTCAGATCAGGCTGTCCCAGGGACGAGGACACAGTAATTGTGGATCCCGTGGCTCAGAAGTTGAAGGAAAACACTGCAGAAGGTTGAGGGTGGGTGAGAGCAATGGAGGGAGCGGAGCTGCCAGGCGTATTGAAAGACCTTGTAACTAAAGCCTACGTGTTTGTGTGCACGTGTAAGGCAATGACTCTTTCAGTGACTGGTCTTTAAAATGGTTTCTTTGGCTGAGTGATGTTTATGAAATTCAGGTGTTGGGGCTTTGATCATTGCTGTAACATTACCCTTTATGCCACAAGTGTTTGAAAATGCAGGGTAAATTTAAGGGTGGTTCTTAAGACAGATTTCTTGTTGTCATACATGTGTGCGAAGCTCATGTACTGGCCAGGTTTATCTCCGTGGACCTTTGTAACTTCTCCTGTAGAAATGTGGATTCCCGGTCTCTTTGGTACGGCAGAGCTCTGCCACACTTCATTTTGGATAGGCAGGCTTTTGCTGCTCAGCACATTGTAAAGTTGTTGTTGTTTTTTCTTAAAGGGTAAATCTGAATGTCCAAAACTGCTCCTTAGGTAGTTTTTTGTTTTTGTTTAGAGATTACTTGTAACCTCACTTCTTCCTTTCCCCCCCCCCCCCCGGATGTTAGCTGCCTGGCAAGATTGGCTCTTCAGACACTAATTTATCACAAACTCTTTCATGTTTTCTTCTGCTTTCTATTATAGAGTTTTGGAGTGGTTGGTTGGTTTGTTTGTTTTTTAAATCTTGTTTCATTTTGTGTGAGGAACAGCCTTCGTATTTCTGTAATCGCTTGACAACTTTATCTGCATAAAGTGATGGATGCTATTAAACACAGACAGTGCATCTCTATGGCTCCTTGTCAGGCAACACGATTGTCTCTTCGTTGCTGCCCGTGACTTTCAGAAGCTTCACTTAAATCTCTTCTAAGCTCTGAAGCTTGTGACTGGCCGATTCGCCTATGCCAGCATTTTCTCCATCTTCTTTATTGTTCCTTTGTACCGTGTGACTGACTGACTGGTCCATCTGGACTGGAGATGCTTTTCTGCTTAGGGACTGGCTTCATTGCAGTGTAACAGAACATGCAGTCTCTTTTTAGACTCGTCTTAGGATATTTGGAAAGGCAGGTTTGGAAGACAATGAGAGGTTAGAATAAGCATCATTTTAAAGTGGAACCTCTAACTAAAAAAATGTTGCTTTCTTCATGTATAATTGAAAACAATCTAGATTTCCTTAAATAGTTAAGGATGTTAATGGGGTTAAGTGAATCTGAATGCAAGGGAAGTCAACATAAATGCTTCACCTCTACAGCCAGTTTGGTCACTTGCCATGTTACACTGCAACAGGTTCATATTTGGCTTACGGTTTTATTTGCACTGCGCCTATATTGCATCTCCTCCTTTATGTGGAAAGGCTTGCAGTTTTCCACAGGAGAAACTTCTTTAAATATAAGCCTGAAAATTATGGACTTAATGGAACTTGAACTATATCACTGTGATAAAGTCTAATACAGGGCAACATGATCACGCTAATTCTGGCAACGGACTCCATTTTAGCTTTCTTAGAGCATGTCTACACACCCTGGCCAGACGATACTGCACCTGCTCCATCCATGTGCTGAACTGCCTGGCTGCAAGCAAATTCTTGGCTAAAAGTCAAGTGTCTGCACTAGGCTTGGTGCAGTGCTAAGCCTCATGTCTTGAGGACAGTTGCAAAAATTAACAGAACTCTCCCGATAATCCTGTGCATTCGCCTATTGCTGCGAGATGGGCGGTTATTTGCTCAGCGCTGTTAACTCACTATCATGTCTCTGGACCAGCACTGATGCGCAGATGATGTGGAGCTCAGGCAGGTTGGAGGTATACTGGTGCACAGCCGACTGCAAAGACATTTCCTAAACATCTCTATTTAATTGCCCAGGTATAGAATCAGATTCCTAAGCCTTGACTGACAGATGTAGAATAATTTTATTAATAAGCATGCATAAAGTACAACATACATAAATGCTTGGCTCTAAATGTGGATAAGCTCCACCTCTGGACTGTACCAATATGCCAGTGCTTTACCTGGGCCTCAGCTGGCTTGTATCTAAGTAGCCAGGAGCATTGGTGGAGGAAGTCTGTGACTGTTTCTACCTGCGCAGGCAGATATACTTACTGGTAGGGACTAGGTTCCGAAAAGTTAGACAGCGTTAGCTCTTTCCTCCCTTTTCCTCTTTGTTTGGCTGTTTCATACTGCTTAATTATTCTGAGATGGGTGGGAAGAAAGGCAAAGGAGGTGCTAGCTTTTCCTTTTCTCCCTTTTGAGAAAGGAAAAAATGATATGAGCAACAAAATTTTTGATAAATGGAAGGAACAGACTTGCTAATTAGAAAATCTTTCCTCTGAAGACAGAACTTACTGAATTTTTTTTTTTGTAACCCTTAATTAGGGGAAAAGAGCTTTGGGACAATTTCCATCTGGAGAACTGACATGGGTAATAGGTTCTATTCTGGATAGTTAGGCACTCATATTTAACCCGTTTATTCTTCTTTTATATTGAAAAATGCTTTTATTGTCCTTTGCATCGCTTTGAAGGCCCATGTATGAGCTGACATGGGAAGAGTCTTACAAACGGAAGCGCAGTAAAACAATATGCCTGTTGCCTCTCTTTGACGTCTGATGACGACAGTGATTGAGAGCCCCGAGTCTAGGGACCCAAAGTTTTTAAATCATGAGGAAAGGTTTGGGGTTCCAGAAGGTGTTCAGAGCTCCTAAGATGGATGCTTTAACTTTGAGGTAGTGAAGCTCCTTCCGCATCAGAGCCAATGCTATGGAGATGCGGAAGGTAAAGGAAATCTCAATTGTGCAGGTCCATCTGGGAACATCTCCAGGCTTACGATGGATACTGATTTGCAGAATTAAGCTCTGCAGAGTGTTTTGCAAGTATATTGTGCTGTGAGCAAATTATTCTGATCCTGCAGAGACTGAAATATAACATGCACCATTTAAATGAATGCACCTAAACATGGTGAAGATGCCTGTTTGCGCTCGTCTTTACTGGCAAGATATCTTTGATAAGAATCACTAAAAATGCAGGGATTAGCAATAAGGCTCCAAAATAACCGGTAAGTGGAATGCAATGAAATGGAGAGATTCAGCAGCAAATGAAAGCTGAATTTTCCAATCCATGAGACTAAACTAAAGCATGCGTGAGGCTCTTCAACTTGTAATACAGTAAATAGGCCATGTGCTTTTTGTGAGAGATTCCTTGTTATTTGTAAACATTCAAAGAAAAATCTAAATGTAACTATAGAAGCAGTTTCAGAGATCTGCCATAATGCTTTCTTCTTTTGGTGAGCTGGTATGGTGAACATTGTGAAGGAGCTTATGTTTCAGAAATTAAAAAAAAAAAATTAGTAATGGAATTTGTGGTACAAGGGTCAAACAAGGAAAAATGAAAAGGAATTTTGTATTAGGAATAAGAAAGCTAAAGCTCTAGTACTTTGTGCTCTCCTGAATGTAAGTCTGTATCTGTATTTTCTTGGACTAGATTCACATGTAGTGCTTTTCTAAGCCAGATATTAGAAGGAAAGAATTATCAGTGTCAAAAATTCAGATAAAATCTGCAGTGAGCTTTGGTTCGATTTCTTAGTTTATTCTGGAGTATTCCATGGGGTTGTCACTTGTAGGAGTGCAAGATAATTTGGCAGACTATTACAAAGTCCTGTTGATATGATTAGTCCCATTACACCTAACAGGACTGCTTGCAAGAAGTTAGTAGGCTCAGGCTCTTGAGTCCTACCGTGTAACAGAGGTTGGAGAGGTTAAGGTGACAGTTACTCTTTCACAGCAGGAGAAGCCAGCTCAACACGTGTAGCCAGATCTTGACTCAACCTCAACTCTGAGAGAGCAGCGAGAATTTTTAATGTGGAAGTACAGATCTTTAAAAACCCAGTTGTACAATCTAGAGGGGGAAAAAATACTAATAAAAAAGATCTTACAAATACAAAAAGATGTTGTAAGCAAGAAAAGAGCTAGTTCACGCTGACAAGAGGAAAAAGCAATGGTTTAAGCTACAGAAAGGGTATTTTGCGTTCAGTGACAGCAAAAATATTCTGAAACATACACGAAAAAATGGGAGAATGGCAAAATGAAAATCTTTCAGAAAAAGAGCCTGATGCCTAACTGTTCAATCCCAGTTTTACTAATCAATGCTTCTAACCTTGCCAACCATGTAAAGCAGCTGGCTTCATTGCCTTCCAAATAGCATCTAGTTTAGGATTTACTGTGACTGAGCTGGCTCAGTAGTAGCGTTATATACTCTTATCCATCTTTTTCCTCTGGTAACGCAAAAAGCCATCACCTTTTCAAAGGATCAGAAGGTACTGGAGAATCTCTTGAGCTTTTTATAACCAAACAAGGCCTCTGGACAGAACTCACACTCATCAATTACACACGTCTTTGAACTAAAAAGGCAAGCCCTCTTTTATAAATAGGCCTAAAACGTGTGCCGGTTTTCAGATGATGAAAGGCCTTGTGTTTGGTTTGGGGAATGTGGGGTGTTGAGAATAGCTCTTCTGGCGTGCCTGACTTTCTGTGTTACCAGCCTCCCTGGCTGTCATGACTGACGAGAACTCGTAATCTTTCCATAAGGCAGTCCTCGTTTCCTTCACCATGCATGTTAGTTACATCGAGACAGGCTGAGTATTCCTAGGAAACGGTTGCCTATACTTAGTGGCTACACTTACCTATAGTTGGCCCCTTTGTCTGTAAATTAATGGCAGCTAATGTAATTTGCTATTTATAAAAGAGCAAATTATATAAAATATTTTGTAATGTAAACTAATTTCCTATTTATAAATAGAAATTGTGAGTGCAAATTGTATGTGCTGTGCATTTAAGATTACCCAGGGTTGCTGCTCTGGACTAGAAACCAAAAGAAAAGTGAGCTGAAGCTGTTTCACAAACATGTACCATATGCTTCCTAAGGAAAGTAGGAGACCTTTTTATTTAATGCATGAAAGGCAAGTACCACAGATACCCCACTGGTGTAACTCAGTCTATGCCAGGTTTGTTTCCAACATTTTTAAAAATTATTGTTAAAAGTGTCTTACTAAGCTTGGCTGCATAGCAGAGGCCCTGGGGACTGCCGACATGTGATGGACACAGACTCTTGTGTGGCCATAACACAGTCGTGTGTGCTGTACCGCTGTGTCTTCAGTCGCTCCAGAAACCTGAAGCCCACAGCTGGGAGTGGAGAAAGGACCAACCTAAGACTTTCCAAGCCAAAGAGTTTTAACGGGAGGCTACCAGCTTCAAAGTGATACTTCTGTCTGGATATACTTATTGGGTACAGTTATGAAACGCCAATACCTGAATAAACTAATGGGAATTCAGCTGTGCTTTTTTTTTTTTTGCACAAGTAGTCAGTTTAAAAAGTCTTTGCCATGGGCATTGCATAAATAATTTTTATATATATGTATATGTGTGTGTGTGTGTGGCTGTGTGAGTGTACAAATGCATTATTGGAGAAAAATGCTAAACAAAAGCCCTAAGAAATTTCTAAAAACTCATGGCATACCTCCTAACTGATTTTCTAGGATGACTTATATTTTTAACTAATCACTTGAGTAACTGAAGCCATCAGTGACCTTTTTAAAAGACTATACATGCACAGCACACTGTTAGAGGAACACTGGGGTTTTTGTTTTTTTCCCTTCCACTGCCAGCAAAGTTTAAAGAATGAGTTTTCATACTGAGGGATAATTAAGCCTGAATCTTGTTTCTTAAAGGTTTAGAATTAGGCCTTTTGATCATAATGTTTTTTTTTTTTAAACTGTTAAAAGTCCAAGCAACCAAGCAAGTAAGTGCAGAAATTAACCTTTTTATTATATTATATACTGTAGTAGTAAAGTTTGTTTGAAGTGCATGAATAAAAAGTTAGTGAAAGTACAGGAGGAACAATCTAATATAGCAATAATAGGTGCATTCACTGTGCATCTGAGAGGAGGAAGGGGGGGGGGGGGGCGAAGAAAAAAAAAAAAAAAAAGAGTTTTCACTCATTTTGGCCTAAAACATTTGTGTTCAGGTTTCCAGGATTCTGACATCAGAACCCAGATAACGCTGATTAGAACCGTAGGGCTTTACAATAAAAGCTAAAATATTGACCATATGATGGCAAAAAAGTCTTTATTTTGTGGTTAACTTATTCTCTTCTAGCTACTCTCTGATGAAGTTGGTGGTGCTGTGGAGGAGGATCTCCTTCTTCTTGACAAAGACCGTGATCGCTCAGCACTGTAGGCAACATGCTTATCATAGTTTTGTATCTGAGCCTCGAGGAAATCCCTCTGTTGCTGGCTGATTGTCTGGCTAATCAGTCCCGGGAGAGCTTGAATGCTACCAATTAAAGTTTCCAGTTTAGTTTCCAGAGTAACAATTCTCTTCTCAAAATCTTCGCTTCTTTCATTTAAGTCAGAGATCATGTCGTACATGATGTTTTGAGTCTGAAAGTAGAAGGATGTAAGCAAAGTAAGTTTAGAGCGATCTCACAATCATGGCAACACGCAGCACAGCTTAACAAGGGTTCCTAAGTGGTTCTGCGCCTCACGAAAGAGGAGAAGAATATCAGAGCAAGATCTAGTCTTACGAAATCATTTTACCTCTAGATTCTCATCAAACTTTCTACTGATGCTAAATCTGTTGAACGTAAATGAAACACCACTGATATTTTCCGTAGCGTTTTAAACGTCTAGCTCTTAATGAATTAGATAAAACGCCAGACCTTTTTAGAAGTTTGGTGCTTAGAAAAGCAACATCCTAAGGTTTGTGACCAGAATTAATTGTGTAAGCCTTGAGGAGACCAAAAGTTGCAAAGCGCAGTGATACACTCTCGACTCTCCTCTGATTTTTAAACACCTAGATACTTCTAAGCAGAACAGTTTTGCTTGTTTTCTCCTTAAGCTGAGCAGGTTTTTTTGAACTGGTTGTAAATAAGAGTAGTAAGGGAGACTGCTTTTTGAAATGTAGAGCAAGGAGTAAAGCCTCACGCGTACACTTCTCTGCTTCTACCCTTCCCCCATCTATCTGTCCTCTACAAGACAGTGTTTCCTAATGGAAAGTATGCAGGTAAACTTTAAAATGTCATAATGGTCAGTACAAATGTAAACTAAAGAAGTGTGTTATTTCAGTCTGTCACTTTTTATTCTTTCATTTCCATTTGTTTTTCTGGCAATTGATGCACAGAAGTGGTTAAAAATAATGACTGATTTTTCTCCCTCTTGTAGACTAAGACTTCAGATTAGACTTACACTGAAGCTGAAATAATTGGATGTAATTTGGTAGACACGCTGGCTGGAGTTTATAATCCATTACACAGGAATGAAAAATTAATTGAATAACTGACTACCTGAAGTGCAAAGCACTGAGGTATCAGATGAGTGTCTATAATCCATTTTCCCTGCCCCCCCCCCCCAAGATGCTAGCATAATCCTTGAAAGTAAATTAGTCTACATGAAATAGTAGCTGAAAAGTCCTTATCAGTTGCCAGAGTGAGCCCCCCAGAGTGAGATGTATTTTCAGCAACTGATGCTAAGGCAGGTGGTTCCCTACAGCAAAAGGGGAACAAACACTGCACTGTCTGTCTAATCCTTGCCTTGATGATGCACTTTATGTATATGCATACATATTAGTCTAATGTGAAACCCAAAATGCGCTCAGCTGCCTCTGTCTAGTTATTGTTTTATATTTAAAAAACAACAGGCAAGTAGTTTGTGCTTGAATAGCCTAAGCAAGCCTTATAATACATCAGCAAAGCGGTCACTTGTTATTCTTGGAACGAATAGAGACGTAGGCATTTAAAGTCTAAAGTCCCAAAAGAGCTGGAGTTGGAAACCCAGCACCCCTCATCTCAGTCCGTGTGAGAGCCTGGAAACTGTGGTCCCTCATGGCACAGTCGCCCCTAACTGGAAAGCAGAATCCTTTCCAATACAGCTCTAAGCAAATGCTGCCCTATCGCAGTTCAGGCTAAGCATGATTATTGCAGTCAGTTCAGCAGCTCTTAGGATCAGCCCTCAGTTGTGAAATCTTTTTTTCAAATATCTTCCCCCTCCCCACAAACCTGGTGCATTCAAACCTTGACCGGTGCTGTAAATGCAATGTTTCATTTACTAAAATGTTAACCCATAATAGATACCATTTTGTTTTTCTACAAATAACAAAGTTGTTAACAGTATTTGCATGGGTAATGCCTAACGTTTTCACTTACAAGCTCTTCATTTTGAAAGGCTGAATGTTACTGCAAAACAACAGTAAGTGCCTACTAACCTTTGCCAGGTCCACCAAAGTGTTGGCTTGATCGTTCAGTTTCCTTTGTTCCATTTTTACACTTCTTAATCTAAAAAGTGGAATTTTAAGTCAGATGATTGGGTGTGTAGTCATCTTAAGTTTTCTAGCAAGCATGCATAAAACTTACAAGAACAAATAACTGCATGGACAATGCCTCGAGTACTTTGTGTAAAGTCAGAATTGGTCATGTGTCTGGTACAATGAGAAGCATGCTTCTTCAACACCGCAAAAAAGAAAGAGCAAGGAAATGTGATGTCCTTGAGACTACTGTTTGCCATGGTTAAAGTTGAATTCAAAAAGGGAGATAACAGTTTATCCAGGCTACATGAAAGAAAGCCAAAACATTCCTCAAAGCCTCAGTATCGTGACAAGTAGATATAGGAAGAAACATGAAACAAGTGATTTTTGTCATTAATGTTGTAGCAGTCGAGAATCTTCCCATGCCTACATGACTAGATACAGGTATTAGCCCTGTTCAGTCGGAAATGGATTGGGTTAGCAGGTGTTTGTTTGAACCTGATGGAAATACAGTGATAAGTGAGTTTCCCACTATATTTTAAACAGAACTTTCATCTGACCAGCAGCTAAATAACCAATATATTTGCCAATACATTTATATCCTTACCTTTCTGTATGCAGCTTGCAAAGCTAAATATGATTACACAGACATACCTTTTCAATGCACTAGTCAAAAAAAAAAAAAGTTGAGTGTAATTTTATCTTTGATGCTTACCTAACTGTATTACGGTATGCACATACTGAAAGATATATGCATGACCTTCCCTACATGTTTTCTGAATTAAACTCTGTTCTTCAGATTAACTTCTACAGGAGTGGTTTATATATATTTATAGATATGAAATTTTCAAAAATACACTTAAGCAATGACGAGCTTATGAGTGAGTGGCTTGTTAGACGTTTCCCAGCAGAGACTTACTTGGGCTTTAAATGACTTTTCTAGTAGACGGTCTGAGCAATAAATAGCTTTTTTTTTTCCCCCCAAAAACCAACACATCACTTTATAACACATGGGTGATTGACAAATGCCATGTAGTCAACTACTATCTCAAGGGGCAACCAAGTGGTTAGCTCTCAAATGAAAATAAGGTTGGCAGCCTTTTATGGCCTGTGGGTTGCTAACACGCTCTGCCTGTTTCTCAGTGATTGTGTTACTTCTTAGAAAGTTATGTATATCTTACAAAGCAAACATTACTTCATAAAAGCATATACAAGTGTTCCTCTAAAACAAAAACTGAAACTCTGGCAGTGGCACGAAAGAGCGCCATGGCACTCCCAACTTGTGTGGCACGCTCATGGCAGTTGCAAGGCTTTGTAGGCCTCAAAGTGCTCCAACCTCAACCCAGATGTGGAGACTCCTTTTGCCGTCTCTGCGTTTTGAACAAACAGGGGATGAAATTCTGACACCCCCTCCCCCCCCCGGTTCAAATTGATGAGAAAACTGCCAAGGCTTTCAGAGGGATCAGAATTATAGCCTTAGACTCCTGAAAGCCAACCAATCTGTTCATCTCCAATAGCTTGACATTTCCAAGATGGCTATAAATGTGTTTAAAAACTGGAGGCAGAATTGGGAGAGTCCTCTTCAGTGATGTTTATTTTTCTAAACTAAATTGGAGAAAATGGATACAAATTACCGCTTAAATTCTGAGAAGCAGGCGAAGGCTGAGAGCTTCCACAGTGTTACTGTTTGTTGCTGTTTTGTTTTTGTTTGTATACATACACATGTAGATACACATATCTGTACCTCTAGCTGCCTGTGCGTCTGCCTGTCCATCTAGCTAAATAAAAGCCTTCTGGGAGATGCTCCAAAATCAGGAAGCTTGTGTTCAGATCTTGTGTTACCAAACATTTGCCTTTCACATCTAGGCTAACCTCCACGAGGAAACTAAGTTGTGAACAGTGACTAGCTATCTTTCTTAATATGTAGACATAACTCTGTTTGTTAAGGTAGAAATCAGTTGTTCACATAAAGGTGACGTTCCAGCAGCTTGTTGCTGAATGTCATACACACCTTTTTCCTCCTCAGGCTTCCTTCAGCGCACGATGTCTATGATGTGGTTTGTAGGCATGGTGCTTTCAGAGGCTACAAGCTGGAGCTATTTTAAAGGAAAAAGTAAGGAGGCCCCTCCAGTGTTATGAGTTATATCATTACAGCCCCAGAACAGAGTATTTACTTGGAAAGAAGTATGTACTGATTTGACTACAGAATGATACTCCTAGTGTTTTGGTGAGCGCTCTCTCTCAAACAATTTGCAGGATATATATACTTTCTGCTTGTCTTTCTTAAGATTCTTTCAATCACCTATTTGCTAGTTTGCATGTTGCCTTCTAAAATTTTTGAGCAATCTATTATCAAAAGAAGTACTAGCTGACATCAGTGTGATAGTGCCTAATGGAAACCAGCCCCGAATCCGCACAGATTGTAAAAAATGCATCTCTAGGTAATGGCAAGTCTTTAGCTGCAGCAGTCAGATTACAAGAAAAGTGAGAGACTTTTGTTCTTAAGTAAGTTCATTAAGAGGAAATATGAAACATCCTGATATTATGAACTTCACTTATCACAGCAAAAGATCATGATTCTGGATCGCGTTTCCATGGCAGCAATCAGACCATCGAAGTTCACAAATAAAGACTCTATTTTTTGCATGCAGACAGTGGTAAATTCTGCAAATTTAGAAAGGAACAGCTCATACAACTTACTTCCGAGCTCTATTTTCATTTTGTTGAAATAAAAAGACAAAACAAAAGAAAACAAACTGTAAAATATACTAAAACAACCAAATGAGCACAGTGGGCTCGATTCAGCAGGTGCGACGTCCTAGAGAGTTGCTATTGCTTCTACTCCGTGACTGCCTCACTCAGTCTAATTTGCTTGCATTTATGACAAGGGAGCTTGCAGTACACTGAAACCTTCCCATCAGCTATCATTTGTAGCTTTTCTTACTCATATGATACATTAAAAAATGCAATATTCTTGTTTAGAGTGCCGATTTCATCTTCACCTTACTTAGCGTGTATGAGGAGGGAAAAAAAAAAAAAAGACCCAGACCAGCTGAAGGTAGAACAGTCACAGGCCATATCTTCAGCCCTTTTAGGGCTGTGAGTGTGAGTTTGAGTTTGTTACTGTAACCTACTCTGATTTCTTGTATAAAACAACTGGCCCAAAAACCTCACGCCTTTCATCCCTGGCTCCAGCCCAGTGGTTGAGGAAGAAGGACCAAAAAGAAAAAGTGAGATTCCAGAAAGATGGATGAGCGGCAGATGCTGCTGTGAGTCCCTTGAGAAAAGTTCAGAGACACAAGGGGAGAGCAAACAAACTGCACCCAGCTACCCTGCTACCGCTGGAAGAAAGCAGACCACTAGAGCAATGGTTCCCTCCATGGCAGAGTCCTCAGCATACTGAGAAAGTTATCCCTTTTTTTTTTTTTTTTTTTTTTTTTTTTGCTTAAATAAAACAGGTTCTAGAATGGGAAGCAAAGTGCTAAAGGACAGAGGGAAATGTGTTATTAATACAGCTGTTCAGAGTTTGGTTGGTACAGCCAGGAAAAAAAATGAACGCTGCCACCTTCTCCAACCCCCCCCCTTCCCTCCCCCCAAAAAAAAACCCTGATTGATTAATGAATTTTTTTAAGGCAGCTGCACAGCACCACGTTATAACCTGTGGAGCTCTTCTGGGCTTGAATGGTGATGCAAAGATGCAAAGCTGCAGCTCAAGCCTGCTGTGCTTATTTTAGAGCCCTCCTTGCGCACATGCACGCACGCTCACTCACTCACTCTCACAAAATAATAAGGTTAAAATGTTAAGGTATAACTTTTGCAGTCAGGGATTCAAATAAGTCTTGCAAACGATGTACAGAATGTGCCATCCTCTATCCCAGAGCCCCTGCCCCCTGCCCCCCTCACCCCCCCCCGGGTCATTTAAGCTGAGCAGCATGTCAGAATTAAGCCAATATAGTTTTTTTTCCCTACCTAAAAAAAAAAATATATATATATATATATATATATATATATGCCTCCACTTTTGTGGCCTTGTTTGCTAGTGCCTCAACTAGATCTACAAGAGCACAGTCACAGTTAACCTTGAAAGTTTGCTAAATATGAGCCAGTAATTAAGGTTTGTAGACTATTTCGTACTTTAAAGCTTAGCTCGCTAGTCCTTAAAACGACGCTATGAGCCAGAGAAGCAGTGACTGTTAGCCTCAATTATGATAAGCTGGCCTTCCCTGGCCTCGCTTCCACACAAAACGATGCCAAACAAACAGGAGCGGCTGCATGACTGTAGGAGGGTCAGTGGTATGCATCCCTCCTCGCAGCTTCGCTCACACACACACAGACCGCTCTTAGGCATTATCCCAAAAGAAGAAGCGGTTAAAACTGACCCTTAATTAATTTAGCCACATTTCCACTATATGTATGTCATGAAAACATATTCAGTAGGCTGTACAAACGGCTGCCCCAGGCTGGATGGCTATGTCAAATAGTGCACACAAATAGTGGCATGGGTCCTGGCCGTTCGTTACAATGAATCTGCGGTTCCTGAGAACAAAAGGCCTTTTTTTTTTTTTTTTCCATGTAATTTAAGGAATAGTAACTGAACCATTGTACAGTTCTAGCAGTGAGATAGCTTTATGAAAAAGACATATGATAAATTTTAGCTAAATATTTATAGACTGGCATACCATAATTCAGCTTAATCCTTCGGTTGGTCACAACTCTCAGGCGTCTTTTCAGTCCTTTTAGATGTTAAGCAGAGGGGAAGAGCTGAGCTGAACTTCGCCAGGGGCATCCAACAGCCACGCAACAGTTGCTGGCATATACTCCCATTCTCTACACCTGATGTCGGGTAATAGCTGACTGGAACCACTAAGCGATTGTAACCACCAAGGAAATATGGAGAGAGAGGCAGCTACTTGCTGTCGAGCTGCACAAAGTAAGCCGAAAACTTGATTGCATTTGCTTTTCATTAAACACAGCCTAGCACCTGTTCTATGGCATCGTTCTGATGTGAAATTTTTAAACCATTTGCTACAAATGAAACCTTTTTTTTTTTCCTCTCTTATCATCTACTGTATTTTGTAGCGTTTTTACCTGTAGGGCAAATAGATGCAACAAAGGATAGTCTCAGTGGCAAAACACATGCATGCCAAGTCTCAGCTAATTCATGAACCATTATGAACACCCAGGAAAAAACTGTGAACAATTTTGATTTATCTTCTGTCGGGCATACACAGCCAGCATACTTTCTTTTTTTAAACAGACACTGCAATAAAAACCTCCTTTCTGTCTTACTCTGAAAGAAAGAGAAAATGGAAACTCAAGAGCAAAGGTCTCAGTAGGGAGAGAGAAAGAAAGAACAAAAATGGAAAACCAAAGCAAAATAATACTTACTGATGAATAGCTTGCAAGAATTTGCGTTGATGTTTCCTTACTTTCGCATGGTCTATCTTTTTAACCAGCTTTGTGTTTTTATAAATTAACCATGTTTCCCTGAGTACATTGGCCGCTGCATTTTTCACCTGTTAAATAAAAGAAAAATACTAGGCTGATGAAAATAGTATTGTATGTCTTTTTTTTTTAATCCATTCCAGTGTAAACCCTTTCTAAAGCACCTTAAGACACTGCCTGTGGGAAGTGGGTATATCAGGAAGCTGCAGCAGGGAGGCCAGAAAGAAATGGTCTGACCAGAGAGACAGCTGAGCAATTTCTGGGTTGCTTGTAAGAGTGATATCGGGACCAGCTTTCTTTACATGTGGGAATTACTTGTCCCTCTTGAAAGGAGTTAGGACCATTTGGTGTTTATGACAACATAAATTACAGTGAGGGAATATTCACGCATTATCTGTGTGGTAATTAACTAGATGTATTTTATAGGACTGTAAAGTTCCTCTCTTCTTGTTGTATGATTATTACCTCCTATTTTTCTTAGCAATTTAACAGTCTTAAATTTCCAGAGCTGTTCACACAGATGTTATTTTTCTGCATTTGTTTCCTTATTCTGTTCTTTTTCTTACCGTTTTCACAGGAGAAGAAAAATAACTTGTTAATGAATGTAGCTAGTGTTCTATTTCATGAATTCTTTCATTATTTTTTTAATGGGTCTATAAAATGTTAGAGTACCCGCAGTTCCTTCCTGGCCCTCCAATATTCTGAGGAATACTTGAAAACAATAGACAATTTAAATGCAATGTTGATTAATGCCACAATTACTAGGTTACTTATAAAGGCAAACAGTCCTTATTATTCATCTCTATTTTCTCTCCCTCCAGCTTTCTATCATGCCAGTCACTGCAGCGTCAGAGCTAAGCCGATGTATCAGTTTAGACCCTGTGGGAATGCCGTGCAGTCGCTCCCCCCGGGCAGGAGCGCCCACCTTGCACCTGTCAAAGCTCTGGAGAACTTTGGCCCCAACTTCAGTAGAAGCGGGATCAGGTTTTAGAGCCCTCCTCCAGATCGCCAGTCCTTGCATTTCTGTAAGGTCTGGCTGTCTTCAGGCTCCGAGGAAACCTCTCCAGTATCTGTGGAGCTGATTTGTGATCTGACGTGCATCTCAGAATTAAAGGATTGGTTTGCTTTTCATTCGCTTTGAGTTTTGGGAGTACTGAAGCTACCAAAGCACCACGTGGATGCCCTACTGAACTGATATTTAGATTTATATGAAGGATAGATGAATAGAATAAACTTTAAAAGGCACAGATGAGCACCAGACTCTCAAAATCTGGCCAATCTTCACAAAACCTTTTTTACCCCTGAAAGAAATTTTCAGCTCAGCTGTCAGATTACACTTGAAGAGTTTTCTTGTCAGCTCCCTGAATGGCAACTTCTTACCTCATCATGGACAAGCATCAAAGCAGTGTGCTGCATTTGAAATCTGCCACTAAATCACCATCTGTGAGAGAGACTATTTTAGCTACCTGCTTCTCCATACTCTTCAGATTTTAGTTTCCTGTGGTGGGATTCACTTGGCCAAATACCTAAATTTACAGTAGATTCCTACTCTAATCAAATGAACCGACTCAGGTAAGAGTCACCTCATTTTTGGTATCACCAGTGTAGATTTCCAAAAGCATATGTCTCTGCTAGGAAGGGACAAACTGTTCTCTGGGGCCTGGTATCAACGGGACCTTAACTGACTATAATGGGGACGTAAAGCAGCAAGCTCAACTGGACTCTTTAAGGTAGGTTACACGAATCCCACCCTTTACGCCTATATAAGAACTGCCTTCCTACTCGTCTTTGGTTTTCCCCACTCTAACTGCTTAGGGGAGATGTGCGCTTTTCCCTGGAGACTGCCACAGAGACGTGGAAGCTAAGACAACTAGAGGAACGCGTTGACATGCCTGAGAGGAGCGCCTGCCCCAGCCAGAGACATTTCCTGGGTCTCCTCAGCAGAGGAGCTGAGGCAGCGCCGCGAGCACTGCTGCGAGAGCTCTGCTGACACAGCCGACCTTCCCGATCCGGAGCGGGGCCCACTTTCTGCCTCAGGGCTCTCCATCCATCAGTAAGGACAAGCTCCGGTGAGTTCCCATTCTGAGCACGAAGGCTTTCCTCTCAGCATTGGTTCGCTTCAATAACTAAGATAAACCAAGTGGAGAGGATTTTGTAGCTCTCACTCATTTTCTCGTTTCCTCAGTACTGACCTGTTTTTCCTGGACACAGGATTTCTACTGCCTCCTTTGCTGTGTTCTTTCATTTTCCAACATGTTATTTGTCAACACAAATTCAAGCTATATCTCTTAAGGAAAATTTTAAAATATTTGGTGTGAACGTCAGTGATTTCTAAAGTTTTTTTTTTTCTTGATACCTCTTTCAAATATTTTAATTATCTACAAAACATCTTTCAGGCTGCTGCATTACTGTGTGCAGCTGTGTGAGCCATGTGTTCAGTTCACACAAAGCAATTGCAAAGACTACCTCACTCACAAACTATGAATACTTGAAATTTATTCTTAAGTATAAGAAGGCATATCTTTTTCTAAGGGACAGTCCTTCATAGCTTGAAATTCTGAAATATAATCAGTCATTTCATCTATTTTAGCCACAAGAATTCTATGTATTCTTCTCATAGGCTGTATGACAGTTTGTCAGTTTAATGTATTAGTCTCTAGTTTCATAGCTTTTAACCGTTGGCTACATGAGTTGTCTTCCAGCAGCAAGGACCCTCTATAAAAGGATAGACAAATCCTCAAAATCTGCCGGTAACCTGCTGTTGCCCTTGACTGCAGAGAGCTCAGGGCATTTACTTCCCTCATGCATCTTGCAAAATCACACTCATGACAAAGTTCAATACGAGAATGGAGCATGAGATCATTTAAAACAAATGCAGAAACAGATTTAACACACATTTCCTTTTCAGTTGTGAATATAAAGTGTGACTTACTCTTTTAGTTAGCTGGGTGTCCATCATGAAATTATGCACATGTTTTTCAGCTTTGGTAAGTTCTAACTTCCTTGCGACCACAGCTACCACCAGTGCAGTGCACCCAGCACCCTGAAAACAATAAAACAGACCCCCAAGAGGTTATTACTGCATTTTTTCAGAGTTTTAAATGGATTTTTCTCCTTTGCTGTAGAGATATGGCCAGGCATCAAGTGATTCACCATCCCTGGTAAATATAGTGAACACGCTACAGCTATTTCAGTTCAGAGCGATAGGAAGCGTCAGCAATTGCAGGCTAGTAAACTGTCAAGGCATCAAAATAATTAGTGAGCAGCATCATTTGAAAGTTCTGCTTTTTTTCCTGCAGGGGTTGAAAACTTCAAACACATCCCCTTTGTAGTGCGTAAACAAAGGGGGTTATCAGAACAAATTGTAAAACTCAGAATATTAGAAAAATAAATGCAGAATACCCTGGCCTTAACAATTGTCTAGGGTGTACGGTAATTGCTAAAGAAGAAATTAGATTACTTTACAATTGTCTAGAGTGTATGGCAATTGCTAAAGAAGAAATTAGATTAGATTAGTACTTAGCACACAAAAAAGAAAGCTTTCTTAGGATTTTCTTTAAGGCCTAAAGGTGAAGTTGTCATAAATCTAGTATTTAACCACTTCAGTATACTTCCCTGCTGTTTTCTGAGGCCTACAATGATCTTTTCCCCATAGTATTTCTGCAGCTCTTATTCCCATTTAAAATAGCACACAACCACAACACCATTACCTCAAAACTTGAATGGAGAAAGTGGCAAGTTTCTAATTTGTGCTGTCTATATGTATGTGTATCTGTATATATGCATGGACATGCATGTTGGTAACAGGCCAAAGCCAGCAGGTGCCAGTTTCCTTTGGAAAAACAGTACCTTTATCAGCACTGCGAGTTTAAATTTTTTAAGGGAAGGGAAAGGAAGCTAGAATGAGTAAGGTAACCAGAAACAGCAGGTATTACACGCAGCTCCAGGTATCATTTACCATTCCTGAATTCTGTGGGCTTTCGTGGGTTTTTTTTTTAAAACATGCTTCACAGATTGTTTTTAAAAAATATATAAAATCACATTAAATAAGCTGTGTTTAACTTGCAGGTCCACTCGACTCTAGCTGTTTAGTGCATCTGTATCAGTTACTCTTCTAGTGAAAAACAGTCTCTGGTTGGAGCTTACTACGTTTTCAGACACACAGCTTTCTTCCACTCTTTCCATATTTCCCCCATTAATGTACTCTTGCTGCGTTCCTCCTCTACAGCTGCTTTACTCTCTCCAGAAAATACAGAAGAACATTGATGAATCCAGCTTCCCGGGCACAAATTCCACTACTAAACACGCAGAGATGCCAAAAAAACCCCAAATCACTGGAAACCCTCACTCCCGCACTGTCCTCAAAAACTGCATCGTTTGCCCTCTGCACGCACTTACTGAGGTATCCACTGAATTGTGTGAAAGCCTCCAGTCCGCAATTTCACTCCGCTGGTAGAGCATTTCAGTAAATTCATCTGCTCCCTCACAAGGGCCCATCATCTTCAATTAGTTCTGATCTATCAGCGTTTCCATCCCCCAGTAACCCTCAGGGAGCCCTCAAATAAGGAAGTCCCTTATCATTTTGCTGTAGTTGCCCATGCAGTAAAGGTAGTTGGAGGCTCACTCTCTAATCATGAGATGAAGGCAAAATGGGAATATAATAGGTTCTTTGCTTCCCTACATCGCACATAATGAGGCAGAAGAGAGCTAATGCAGCTTAAGGCTGAGCACTCCTGCAATGCACCCAGCCTTCTGAGGTGAGGACAAGGCAACCCTGTGAGACGCGACTGAAAGAAATTCCCCAGGAAACAGCCAACGCTTCTCCGGTGGCCCTTCCTGTGAAGGAGGGCTGGAGGGAATAGCTAATATCCTTCTCTGCGGGCAAAATAAACTACCCCGCACAATAGCAAGAACACGAAGAGAAGAACAGAAGTCTTTCGGCCCATAAGTGAGGCCAGCGCTCAGTGGGGCAAACGTTGCTTCCGTGACATAACTCAGCACTAGGCCTGCTTACAACAAGAACGCGCTTGCACTCACTGACGGCCAAGCTGGTAGGAGATTATTAATATGGAGCAGCTTGCTCGCCGCTGGCAAAAAGTGGTGCAAAACAGCTGTTTTGGCCGCGCTCCTATGGAAGAGAAATATTATATATTAAAAAAGGGGGGGGGAGGATGAAGAGGAATAGTGACAGACAAAAGGAATTCAGTTTGAGTCCTACAATCATTCCAGGCGTTTGAGATGATTAACTCTTATACTTGTTTAAAGTGTCACAGCGGTCACAATAGCCAAAGCTCTTAAAGGATGGTAGCTTTACCTCTCACATGAAAGATGGTGCGTGCAGCAATAGCAAGCATATAGTCACCAGCATGCTTCAGAAACCACCGCCGTGGTTTGCATGGCCTGCTAGCTTCCTCACCACCAAACTGCAGTTGCAAGGTATTCTCCATTCAGAGCACCGCCCTTGGCTTCATGGGCTATGACATGATCTCAGGATATGAAAACAGGCTCTTTTAACATTTCTGCAAATGAGAGCAGTAAAACACTGGCTTCTTGTTCTTTTTTTTTTTTTTTTGCAATACTTTGAAGAGGAAAAAATATTCTTTAAACAACTAACAGCTTACAGAACAACACACTGAAATCCTACTTAAAGTATGTGATTCTAATTAATATTTTATGTTACTGCTCTGCACTTTTATACAGTTTCCCCCAAAGAGCTCAGCATCCTTAAAAATAATAATAAAGTGAGAATTATCCCGAACTGCAGCAACGAAACACAAGCAATACTGTTATTTTAAAATGGCAGCATCACACTTGCTGTATTTTGGAACATCCCTGATCACGTTAAAATTAGTAACGTGAATTCAATGAGTTCATGCTCATATACCCAAGTCTTTTTCATTTATCAATACTAAACAAAGCAGAAGCTCTTGGCTTCTTATTAAAATGACTTGGGCTAAGTAAAAGCCCGCGCTTCAACTGCAAGAAAGTCTCTTTTGAGAATAATTTAAAAAAAAAAAATTTCAAAAAAGGTGATCTTTTGAATTACTGTATTTTATCATTTCCAGCATCATTCTTTTTGTCCTGTTTTCAAGTAAATAATAAACTAAACGACTGCTTCAAGCGCCTGCTTAACTTTGAAGGGAATCATGTATCATTAAAAGCAAAGGAAAAAAGGAATACTGTACAAATTTTCAGGTATCAAGGCAGTAATTCATTCTGTTTGGAATCTGCCCTCTTCAGTCAGTCCCCTGTCAGCCTCTTCCATTACAGCGATAGTTTAAATTGTGTATTTTGTGTTGGTAAACAGCATGACCTTAAGGGCAGTTGGGGCTTCCAGTACGTCAAAACAGGAGAGAAAAAAGACTGAAAGAATATTCATAACGTTCATCATCAGCCCTCTGAAACTTTAGCTACAGCTATACAGCTGAAAGCCGCCCAAGCCCTCCACCCCACTGAACTGCCTATTCAAGGGGCAGCTAAAATAAAAGATGCAAAGGCAGGTGGCAGATTTCAGAGAAGTAAAAAGCAGTGGTTTGTCCTAATTAGTAAATGCTGTTCACAGCTGTGTATATCAGACCTAAACTTTCTGTCCTGAGACTATTTCAGAAAAGAAGAGCCAAAATGACAGAGAAAAATCCAGTCCTTGTCACTCTTCAGATTTTCAATGACTGGAGGCAAATTTGAAAGACAGATGTTTCAGCTTTCGCAGTTTTTCAAAACTGCAAATTTCTCCTTTTTCTGTGCAGAAAAGCTTTTGCGTGAAGCATTAAACATTTACAAACTGTGTTGACAAATTCAGACACATCTGTTAAAAAACCTGGACACAAACTATCATAATGCATACAGCCGTAAGTATCCTAGGCACACCAAAGTTGAAGTTTGCCTGTATTGCTCAACTGCTCCATTTAATGTAGGAAGCTAGTAACAGAACTAACTGTCCAGCACCTGCTCTCCTTCAAGTACTACATGATCAAGAGTTTGCCAGGAACCACCAGGTTTAAAAGCCGATCTCTCCGGATTCTTCTGTTCTCCAGAAAGCATGCACTGACCAAACAAAACTTCCTACTCAGCCAGCAGAAGCCCCAAAAGAAGAGAGAGTTGAAAATGGGCTTCTCAGAAACGGTTCAGACGAGCACACCACCCACGAGCTGAGCAGTGCCTGGATTCTGTTTGCAGTGAGCTGAAACTGAAGCAGCTGAACCTCATCCTGAACGCACAGTATTTGTTGCTTCATATGGAATGATGTGTATCAGTCCTTGGTAAAAAGCCTGAAAACAAACATATGACAGACGACACATCATCCTTGGCCTTTCAGTCAGGCAGAGCAACAAACACTGGACTGGATTTTCCTGCAAAGTGGCATCAAATCTTTGATGACGGTGATGCAAAACTTGCATTTGTGAGCAATACGTCCCTGAAGCAGAAGGTCTACAGCCATTTACACTGCACAGAGCGTTCCTTGATCATCGCTCCACTTAGCTGCTAGCCTGTATGAAAACATTCTGATATGTCTGCAAACAACTTAAGAACATTCTTCACAGCTCCAGTTCTAAAGATGCCGCTCCTGCTCATAAGAAGGAAGGATGAGACTTAGGTTCAAATGCTTGGCCAGGTAAGCGATAACCCACGAAAGCTATCCCTAGGTGAGCTCTTTGATGCCTACAGTCCAAAGTAAATAGCACAAATAGAAAACAAATCTGTGTGGGTATTTGATTCTCATATGTACTTTTAAGTAATTGTTAAACATTTTTTTCAGTTACACAAGCCTAAATGATGACGGATGTTCCTCAGAAAAATGAACATGGAAGAATAGGTAGGATGAGGGGGAAAAACCACCACAATCTATCAACAGGTGCAGGCTTTCTGAGAGCAAGCCTACACTGTTTCAAAACCAGCAAGACAGGAAAGGTGAAATTAATTGTAGTTCAGGTTGTACTTTGAATTTAGCAACTGAAAAAGAAAATGCTAAACTGCACCTCCCCATTCCCCAAATGAAAGAACTATTACTTCGCGTTACCATTCACTTTGCCCTTAGGCCCCATGAACGGCAGCTTTTCCTATCTGTCCACACAGCTAAAACTCACATCTTGGCATTGTCTTCTGAATTGTTGCAAATACCCTTTCATCTGCTTAGACAAAGCAATTAATCTCCTTCATATCCATAATCAAGGAGTTGCTGCAATGGTTATTTTCTTTGCCAGTCATTTGTTTACTGTTACTCTGCTCTGTGTCCCCCTACTCCCTTCTCTGTGGCATCAGATAAAGAACATTTGCCCTCATGTTGCTTATTTTATGCCCTTAGGTTCCTCCATCCCATCAAAAGGGACACATTGGATCCTGGCTCTAATAAGCATTCATTCCCCACTACTAAAGGCTTTCATACAAAGCCCTGCGCTACATCTCTTGACTTAGAAAACACACACAAATCTAATATATTGTTTTCTTTCAAAATCCCCCTTTTTTAGTATATTATTTACTTATTACAAAACTTACCACAACCAGTAATGATACTTAGATTCCTGGTGTGCCACGATCACTTGCTGTAATACTGTAGCATAAGGCCTCCTTGGTCCCCTCTCGCTTTCCTATATGGTAAGCCATTTGGGAACTAGGACTACATATTTCTCCTGTCTTTATACAATACCTGACTCAATGGCATCCGATAAGAGTCCAGAAGTTCTACAATAATATAAATAACAATGAATGAAGATGGTAGGTCTGTACTGTACACATCACCACGCTAGACTTCGTTTTGTCTTTATTTCTTCTTCAGCTCCCACTGTGCTCTGCTGAGACACCTATCAAGATGCATATTATGTATCAGCTGAGGTACCTGTAGCAGTCTTATCACAGCCCTCTATCCTGCTCTTTGCTGATGTAGCCCACCCTGAGCTTTCTGCTGTCATCATCAGGGCTGCCAGTCTTGAGCTAACTAATTTAAAGCTATCAATCACAGAGAATTTAGATTATGGTACACTGCAGGAGACATAGCCCTGCTCAAATGCAACAGCTGCTCTACAGGGGGAAAAGCTCCTGTTGCCCAGAGTGCCTAAAATTACAGAAATCATATCTGACGAGGATGAGGCTATGAAGTGTGGATCAGGATCATGCCTTTCCTACAGTTCGCAATGAGGGGGTCATACTGATGCTGTACACTGCGAGTGCAAGCCTGTGCTGTTCAGACTCGGATGTCAGCAATGTTTAGTGTTTGGGTGTAGCGTTCCAGTAAGGGTCAAATTGTAGTGATAACCAAAGAGAGGTGCTTGCAAGTCTTCACTTAAAGGTTATGTTTTGGAATTCTTTTTGTTGTCTTGCTTAAAAGCTGAGAAAAAGAATGGCTAGTACTGTCTGAGAAGCTGCACTGAAAACAGGATTTGGTCAGCAGCTTAAAAACCTGGGACTTAAAAACATCCTACACTCCTTTAAGTAAATGCCTCTGGCATTTCCACTTGGTTCTTTCTTTGGTAAGGTTCCAAAATGCATTTACATGACAGCAATGAATTGGGCAATTTCTGTAACTACTTTGATTGCCTGGGGTCATATATATACGCCTGGAGGGTGCTATTGGTGAGAAAGGAAGCAATGCAGTGTATCAGTGGCTCTGCTGAAAGTCTCCTGGCAGCTTTGGTTTAGCTGGACTGGAAGTGAAGTGCAGTCTTTAGTGCTGTAGTTGTCACAAAAATGTCCTGCTATACTTGCCTGTAGCTGAAAGAAGGCAGCTGCCACATTTCTTGCTCATATCCCTTGGGATCCACTGAGGGAGAGAGAAGGTCCGCTTTGCAGACAAATGGCTCTGGTGGGAAATTTAGCTCTGCACCAGAAAAGGCACAACATTCCTCCTGCTGCTCTGCATAAAATGAAAAGCCTGTAAGAATTTAAACAGATACTCTGCTCATTTGGCTCTCTAGAAGGTGGACTTATTGGACCACTCGGGGAGAAAAAAAAAGTCTTGCTTGAAGTAAAAACAAAAACCAAAACCAAAAAAACCTCTCCAAAACAAGCAATGAAAAAGTTGAGGGAGGAATCCATCCACAAGACAGACAGAGGCTATGGAAATGGCGTCATATAATGCGGTTTTGCATTTGTCATTGTTGTCTACTGGGAGAGAGATGCAATCTCGCAACACTGAAACAAAGGAGGATGAGTAAAAGGACAGCAACTATATTGTCTCAGCCAAAAATGTGACCTAAAATAGTTTTGCATTATTTATACTTTCATATATTCAGTACTTTGCCTGGCTACTAATGTCTTCAGTGGAGTTTGTGTCAGTCTGCACCACAGCTAGAATTTGGTTGCAACCTTTCAACTTCTATTCTGGAATACAGCAGGTGAGCAGTAAGGGTACCAGCAGGTGAGTGATAGCTATGAAGTAAACTCTTTTTCCTTAGTAATGCAGGCGGACTACCGGGAAAGGCTCCTGGGACAGCACGCGAAGTAACCGTTTGTAAAACAAAGCCAATCTCTCTTCCACTAGGCAAAAGTGTAAATGATGGCAGTGCTAACTCGGACAAGTCCAAGAAGTGAACACCCCCAGTGGCTGGGCTTCCTGGGGAACCTTCAATCATCATAACAGCTGAACGGCCCACCGGAGATCCTGACAGTCATGGTGAAATTGTTCTGCCTGGCAAGCAAAACCTCTTTGCTGAGCAAGGAGGTGAAACCTGATTTCCCTTAACTGGCAGGCTGAACAGCCTATAGAGCTGATAGGAAGCATTAGTTTAATAATTCAGGAGGAGGCTACTAATGATGTGCTTGTCCAACATCTGTCACAGGAAATCAGGCAACCCCAAGAGCGTAAACACAAAACTTTCATGAGAATACTTGTAAAGGTACAAAGCAATTGCTGTATTAAAATCCAAAGGTATTGCAGATGAAATCAAATCACATGACATTTTTTCAAAACAAAGCAAAAGTTCTCCTACAACAACATTCAGCTCCAGTCGTATTTATGTAAACAAAGATATCTTGGGAGAAGTGCTGTTCATTGCAGGCAGTAACTGACTGCCTTTGAACTTGCTGAAACGCAACCACAGTTCCTAATTAGATCTAAGTTTCTCTGTCCTCTGACACTTCAAAAACTTCCCTATTCTTCTGGGAGGAAATGAAGACCTTCCGAGAGGTGTTTTTTTTTCTTTTTTCCCCCCAATTCTAAAAGATGGTTACACCTTCCAGAAGATTTTCTTTATTCAAATGGAGATACAAGACCGCCTCTGCTCTTCTTTCACAGTCCAACTTGCTGCCCGAGCCACTACTGCCCCAAGGATCACTCACGCACACACTCTCTCCCCCTCTGTCTCAGGAACTGTTCAGCTTCACTTCTGTAATTTTTTGTTCCTTCTTTTCTTTATTTTTCTTTACTTCAGCTAGATATTTCATCCCAAAAAGCCATAGTCATAAAACAACCCAGAAGAAGTAACTGCATTCCTGAGAAAAGTTTCCATTCTGGCAGATTGGTGTGCTGCAACAACAATGATAAGGGAGCTGAAAAAATTCTGACCAGCCCAACTACTGCTAGTTTCAACCCTAAAATTCAAGCATCATTAACCGTCTTCTCCATTGTATGTTTGTGCTTGACACATCATCCATTTACATTGAATTATGTTAGAAGGAACAAACACAAACTGTTCTGAACCCTGAGGTCACTTCTATTTATTACTGAATTCTCACAATCAAATGAATTATATTCCAGCATGTAGCTGAGAAGTGGACCTGAAATGCTACCAATCTGCATGGGAGGCTTTTCACATTTTCCTGTACTGTCACGGAAGTAAAAACCAAGCTGTGTTCTAGATTTTTGAAATTCCTCCAGTAGGCTTCTCACCGACAAAACTGTTCACCTCGTTGCTCTAACCTTTTACCATCAGACATGAAAAATGATAAAAATATTATAGATTCTTGAAAAATGTGCAGAATGTTCTAGGTAAAGCTTTAAATGGCAATACAATCTATTATCCTCTTACTGCTATTACAGAAAATTGAGTCACTTCTACAGTTCAACCATACTCACGAGGCAGCATATTAGTCTTAATAATACCTTTTCAGCATTTTGAGCATAACTCAAAATACATTTCTGCATTTCATAAACAATTCTCTGTTTCTGCACCTAATTACAGAATTAAACAATGTCAAGAAAAGTTTTCTTAAGAATCCCACAATGTTTTAGGCATTACAACGCAAAATAATTTATGACCTTTTGGTGCATTAGCCACTGAAAGTTCTATAAAATAAAAGAGTTTTCAAACATCACCACTCAAACCTGATGTTTACCTCCTTTTTCTTTTATTCAGAAATCTTCCCAGGAGATCTGCAGCCAATGTTAACTCTGCAGTTACAGAATTACTCACCCACATGAGAGGAGTTCAGATCCAGGAGTTTTACTTAAAAATCTTCCAGAAGAAACACCTAATCCCCTCCTTACCCACCTCGATGATGCAACTTTAGGAGTACCTTCAACATTTGTTTGCTTCATTCATAAGCTTAATAATCTCTCTGGTGTTCGTTTTAATAAGAAGAGCATCTGAGCTGCAGTTTCAGCAACGATGCCAACATGAAAATCCTACAGGATATTTATTTGATCTGAAACAATCTTCATTCAGACTTCAGCCAGCCACTCTGTGCAGCCTCTGATAGAACGGTTGTAACAGTTGCAACTCACCCATTTCATCCTAGGAACATAGGTTTGACCTACTAGTTCTGTCAAGTCAGCTTCTTGTTGTTGGCAGTGCTCTTCTGGAAGGCAATCCTTAACTCTGCAGCACACAATCATGCACTAGCTCCCCCTATAATGCTGCACGTAAGAGCAAAAGAGTCCTTCTCAAACCTTACAGAAGATCTTGTGTTTGAAGCCATAAGAACGTATTACTATTATTTTATCTTGCATAACTACAAAAAGCTCATAAAGAGCTGTAAGAAATATCCAGAAATACAGATTTGCTCAGTAATTGCAACATGAATTGCATGGAAGGACTATATGTTGCAGGAAGACACACTTCTACTTATTTGTTCCAAATGTAATGGCTGATAATGGAGACAAACAGATCCCCTGTTCTCTTATTGGGCAAGGAACTATTCGATATCCCTCATATTCTTCATATATTGAGTATTTCATTCATCCATTCTGATTCTTCCCATCCCACAGTCAATAGTGATGCACCTTCCCGTAGCTTCTCATGCTTGCTTTTCCTTTTACTTCTACCAGTTTCTACCTTCCTTAATTTACATTTTTGCTCCCTTCAATATACTCCTCATACAGCAAGGAAAATTTGGCAAACCTCTCTGACATTCTGACGCTATAAAACAGTTCAGCAGGTGAAAACACTGTCCACGTATAAGCAGTGCCACTGACATTAGTAGTGGCATGAACAAAGTGCTGCACCTGCAGCAGAGCTCAGCCTGCTGCCCAGGGCCCGTGAGGGGTGCTGGGGCGTGCACTGACAACCACTGCATGTTTGGTGGACAGGCAAAATTCAGACGCCGTTGCATGGCATGGTGAAGACTTCGTGGCTCTCCCCATCTCTTCCGTATCCTGTTCTGCTTCAGAAGATGGCACTCATATTTCCATCCATCCATCACTGTCTGTGCGCCTACCTGACGCGTAGAGAGGGCAGCAGGCACGTTCACTGTTAGATTTATGGCCTACCTGGTCCATAGTCTGCGATTGCTGCCAAGTGAAGTTACATCAGAAAAAACGGTGATCGGTAATTTAGAAGGGGTTACCCAGTTTAGTTTCTCTTGCCAGTATATAAACAGCATCCGTATTCACTCGGTATTGCCCTGTTTCAATACTTTCATTAAAGATTCACATGCTTACGTGCTCTGCAAGATCGACAATTAAATTGTTCAGTATGGCAGAACACACTCTTTCTGTATTTCCCCCTCCTTTTTCAAAAGCCAAATGGTTCATGGCTTTCCTTTTGCTTGTTTAATCGTTTTGATATATTAGTTAGAGTTCTTTCTTTTCTGGCCTACCTTAATGATCCTCAAGTGCTTTCTTCTCTTTTAGTGTCATCAGAATATGTTTACAGTTTATCCTGTTTTCCAGTGCTACATATTTGTAGAATTTAAAACACGTCACTTGAACCAAGGCCTCAAGAGAGCAATAGCTGTCAGTTTTAACAACTGGCACAACTTGGTGCCGTCAGCAGATCGCATAAAGTTGACTTCCCTTGGCTGGAGCCCAAGGCAGGGTTCAGCCTGCCCAATTTCCAGCCCATGGAAAGCAATTCCTGAGGCAGAAGAGGGAGGAGAGCCAGCGCACACCTGGGCTCTCCCGGGAACGGGGTCAGGACACAAAAGGAGCCCTGTGGGGGCTAGTCTCACACTAAAGATCACACTAGTCTAGCAATGCACTTGCTACTTCAGGTGCAAGGGAACTACATTTTTCTCTAAAAATCACACAAATGGTTTGATTTTGCTTGTTAACATTCATTCCACAGTTATTCCAGTGTATCTTTTAATTAGACTATCAATCATTCCTCTGGAAATGGAAATTTTTAAGTCTGGTCTTTTAGGATCTTATCTTTTCCACAATAAACTTGATTTAGTCACTGTACAGGTTTCAAAAGAGTAGCTTTTTTTAAAGAATTATATCTAAAACGGTCAGTCTTGCATCAGATCTTCCAGCCTAAACTCCATTAATATATTCACTGTTTCACACTGCACAACTTTCAGATGTGTTACCAAAAGAAATCATTAATTCAACACCTGAATTTGTCCCATTGCTCCACAATTTTCCTCTCAAAGATGACAGTTTACCAAGGCCAAATTGCTGACGCCCTTTAAAATTCAGTTAAGGGTCAGACTTCCCATATTGTTTTAACTAACATCACTACCTACCTGACCCCTTTTTTGTTCTGTAGCAATACTAATATTCTTACTGCACTTCTGCAGGGATTTGAAGCTCCTAAGACTTCTGTCACTGTAAGTTTTTTCATATTGAAAACGGCAAGAGTGCTGAACAATTTGTTGCGAGTGTATACTCAAGGCGAGTTAACCCAAATTTGGTTGTTTTTTGTTCAGAAAAACCTAGCCAGAGATAGTAATGGGAAGGGATAATGATCTGATACCTGCATCCTGAAGCATTTGCTTCTTATTTCCAAGCAGTTTCTGGGAAGAAGAAAAGCACTGTAACAGCATTGTCCCGTTCTGCACACGCCTGTGGCAACATGCGCTACTTGTTCTCCTCTTTTCCTAAGGAACTTAGGGCACTTTTTACCCTCTTTGGCATCAAAATCCTTCTGAGAATGAGGAACAAAGGCAAATACCCCAGAAGATGGCAGATTTGAGCTTAGTCAACAGCCTTTAGAAAAGCCTTCTGAGTCATTCCTCTTCAGCCTGTATTTTCCAACTAAATTAGGAACTCTGTATTTAAAGAGACATGCATGTGCTGTCACCACCAAAATGTCCTAAAAGTCCTTCTCAGTAAAGGTCAAGGACCTGAAATCTGTCAGATGTTTTTTTTTAAAAAAAAAAAAAAGGAAGCATTTGGAAATAAATTTTCAACAATAACAGAATGCATTGATCTTACTTTACTCTTTGGACATAAAATACAAATTTTTATAAATAACAGATTACCAAAACACCTATTAGAAGGAAGAAACTTTTTGCCACCATTTTTTTCAGCCGTAATCCTAATATACCTGTTCAACAGCAGGTAAATATTTGAGCTGCATTACTTTCATGATCAATAGATAAGAAAGATAAATATGTGTGGGTGTAGATATATATATATATATATATATATATATTTTACTGTCAGATATATTATATTATGATGCCCATCCTGTTTTTCTCATTCACAGGGAAATTTACACAGGAGCTTTACCCAAATAGAAGTGGCAGGCTCAGGAGCTTTATTACTTCTAATTTACTGTAGATATGCAGAAGTTTCCCAGACATTGTAGTTTATTGTCCTGCTCCCTCCCAAATTGCACCTTTGGCCACATGGTGCAATTCACAAAAACTGAAATTGCCCAAGAGGTACATCTAACAAATATGTACTGAATATGCATGGACTTATAATTGCTGCATTTTATCAATGGCAGGCAAAAACTCATAATGAAAACTGCACTAGGTAAAACCCCTCAGAGCAATGGAAGCCTATGGACTGTATGGTATTAGACTTACAAGAAATAATGTCGAAAAATATGCACAAGCAACGAGGACACTAGTCACCACCACTGCTCTGTACCTGTAAGTAACTCGATTTTAAGTAGCAAATGTCAGATCTGTAGGTTCGTTATTATTAGTGGTCCGTTCATACATGTCCAAAGATAATCAAGAAAATACGACTTCGTAACACTTAATGAAAGACTCTATTGAGATTTTGAAGCTGCAAATTACATCAGGGTAGAGAATTTGTTTCTCTGTTTTCATTACAGAGCTCTTCATTTTACCTCTGGAGGATGAAAGCCCTCTGTTCTGTAAGGTGGAACGAGAGACCAAGGGGGTGGCGAAAGTAAGCCTATACACTCTACAAGCTTTTTGTTACGACAGCCAAGAGTTCTGGGACTAATTCCAGCAAACTTAATCTCATATCCGGCGAATAAATTCAGAAACACTCACCATGATTCCAGTGAGTAAACAGACACCTTTCCCACAGTACGTATTAGGTACCATGTCACCATATCCAATGGATAGAAAAGTTATTGAGATCAGCCACATTGCCCCAAGAAAGTTGCTAGTAACATCCTGTTGATCATGGTACCTGAAAAGAAAAAGAAAACAACTTCTTTATCACAAAAACCTCTAGTAAATTTTTGTGCTGTCAGAAAGGGATCTCACTAACTGGTGATCCAGCTGTTCTTGTATTCTGCAATTATTTCTTCTTTAAAAGCAATTATAAGGGATAATATAAAACTCAAATACAATGACATTACCAGTAAAGAAACAGAAGACACAACAAAAGCACAAGTAGCAGGGATACTCATATCACAGAATCACAGAATCACAGAATCATTTAGGTTGGAAGGGACCTCTAGAGATCATCTAGTCCAACCTCCCTGCTCAAGCAGGGTCACCTAGAGCATATTGCCCAGGATCACATCCAGACAACATTTTATACTTCAGTATTCTCTTGTTATTAAAATAGCAGAAATCCTGGGTTTTGATAGAGTCTCTTCATGGGGGGATACAAGTCCTGTTGACCCTCTGCAGTTGCATAAGACATCCGTGTATTATAGATGCTGCTGTCTCAGGCATACATGGAAGTCAGAGATGGATGTGTGGGTAAGTAGAGAGCAGAGCAGATTTCCATCTCCTCAGCCTAAATGTAACTCTGTAATCAGAAATCTAATAATGGACTGTCATGTGAATGCTGAATTAAACAACCTAGGATCCTCACTCTCCTTCAGCATGTTCAAGATAAATAGAACTGTATGCTATTGTATTCCTCGTCACCACAAGATCTTCACCTTAAAAATAAGAAAGCCTCCCTTTTGTGTTAATGTCAGCTATTAAATGTAATTTTCTGATGTGCCATTTGGTGTCTTAGTTTTCATATTCTAATGGAATATGTTCATTTTCTCCTTTAAAGAAAACAAGCTCAAATGAATAATCGAGTCTTTACATTACATATAGACCTAATCAACTGAGAAGCCATTAGGACATGTTTTAGGGATAAAACCTGCTGTTACCACTCTCTCTGCAGGAAGAAAGGCCTAACGGATTAATGTAGATGCAGTTTTGCTTCCCAGACACAGAGTAGCTCTGCAACAGAGACAATCTCAAGGTTGTAATAACCCCTGCAGCTGCTGTGAAGCCTCCGGTTAGTTATCTATGCTGTTGGATCCTCAAGGGTATTATTTTAGCTAATCCCCAAATCAGCGTCTCACAGTGGGTCACAGGGTGCCACGGGGGATTAGCTCACAAATCCATAAGCAACCCACTTTCCACCGCTGAAATAATTGCTTCAGTTTTCTTCTTTTCTGGACCTCGGTCTCAAAGATGGAGCAGGAATGCAGAGTGAACACAAAAACAGCCTCAGGAAATTCCCTGTTCTCTCATTTGCAAGATATTCCTTGCGTGCATCTGCCAAATAGCTTCATTCTGTTCTTCCAAGTCTCACCGATGCCCTGATGGTTACAAGGACCTACAAACTCTTCAACTGCCAGAGTCTACAGTAATCATGGCGATCTAAGCTGTTCCACTGTTCGCCTCTACCCTTTCTCTGTTGGTGATAATGCTGTCTCTCTCACATACTTTATACAAACTTTTGAATGTTTTTTTGTTCTGTTATTGCAGCATCTAGAACAATGCCATAACAGTCCACAGTTGGAGCTCCTAAGGATGACGGTGGCACGAATAACGATAACCACATCAGCGACAAGAGTAACTGATGCAAGCTCAATTTAACTCATTGCACAATCACAAAGAGATCTGGCATTGCTTTTTTTTTCAGTCTGCACTAAATGTTATGGGTTTTAGTCTTCATTTAATGAATTCGGCTAATAAGGAGTATGAAATACATAGAAGCACACAGAGAGATATATTCATCTCATTTGCGAGGCCAGAAGAAAGCGCATGTATCATGCAGGTCCCTTAAAAATATCACGTAAGTGCCATAACCCATAGGCTTTGGATAAGCTTCACAGAAATGAGCTAAAATCACAACAGATACTCTGAAGCTGACAACTCAATTGAATACAAATAAATGCTTACACAAATACTTAAGAGAGATTTCTATAATGCCCATGTTTCAGTTTTGAACCTGGCCATTTCTGAACTTCAGACAGAAAACAATTTACCTACAAAGATGAAAATAGGAAGCGATGCTTTTGGTTTTTTTCTTACGTTAATGTCCAAATTGTTACATCCTGACAAAATTTCAGCCCTATGGGAAGAAAGCTTTAGAAATGTTGATAGGACTGAAAATAGAACCTTCGAACACAAATTACTGTGCTCCTGAAATAAATACCTGTTTCAGATAAAGACCGTCAAAATCTCTCTCTTACACCTTGAGCAATACAGTGTGATACAGTCTCTACGGATCCCCTTTTATCCATTCCGGAACGTACAGAACTGAATCTATATATAGATTATTTAGCAAAGGTGACATGGGGTTACATTAAAAAAGTGCAACTATCAACAGTAGTTTTTCAGGTTTCATTGGAGATGCGGATCTTAATTAGTAAGGTCCCTTAGATGAAATATTCATTAAATCCATCTGCATCCATATTTAGTAGTGCACTTCAAGGACCTATTCAAATGGTTTTATCTTGTTAGCTCAGCTCTTTTGGATTTCCTACTCTGCGTATTTCATCTGGTTATGATTTTAAGATTATTGTTCAGCAGGTAAATGATATGCACACTTAATTTTTAAATCATCATCAATACTTATGATTTTATTGTGACCAAAGTGCAAAGAATACTGTATATCCTCTCTGTGGGCTCAACTCCTCAGGCACGGCAATTAAAACATAATTTCATCTTTCAACAACATCAAAAAATCCTTTCCATCACAACTGCATGGGGAAAGTTGAAAGAGTACCTTCTCATGTTAAAAATCCATCAGAAAAAAAAAGACAACCTGAAAGGGAGGCTTTCCCTCATTACCTCTCTGACTTGTTTTTACGTCACAACCCTACGACTGAACTCTTCCATTTTTCCCGGCAACGGTAAAACACACAAAGCGGCAATTAAACTTCCCCGAGTTTCTCCACCAATCCAGCTCTAAACGTGTTGCACTCAAGTCACCAGAAGGCTTGAGAAAAAAAGTCTTTCCCACCACTGTATTTTTCAGTTCAGTATTGACACCGTCTTCAACAGAGCCAACTGTAATGGAGGTTGCAGTAAGCACAAAGCCCATCCGCACTACTAGCCAGAACAAAGCTATCTTGTTCACTGCCATTAAGCAGCCATCAACTGCTACAGACATTTCCTCCCTCTGGCTGGATTTTGGAAGTCAACTTCAATGTAACTAACACCAGAACACAACTGCAATGTTCCTAAATTATCCATTCACTCTGTAGTTGAGAGCTCTCAACCTTGATAAGAAAATACAGGCAATTGACATAGACACTATGAAAAGCTTGGAAAAACAAACCGAAAGCTTTAGGGGAACAAAAAGAAAAAGAAATAATTTTTTCCCTCCCCAGAAAACAAGTTCAGCACAAAATAAAATCCAGTCATTACCAACCAGACTGTAAAATTAAAGCTTCCCGGCATTAATTTTTAGTTTAAGATTTTTATTTTTGATAAAGATGTTGGTTTTTTAAATTAGATTCACTGGGAAAAAAGTATTTATTTAACTACTTAAAGCCTACTATTCTCAGTCAATAAAAACCAGCGCTAGAAACACAGCGAGTCACTTAAAATAGAAGATAAGAGCTAATATTTATTGTGTTAAAACTGCAGCTACAAACAGGCTGGTTTTCTGGATCACATCCAGCCTCACACAGCAACAGAATAAAGGGCCATTCAGAAGAGCAGTGTATTCCCCTGAGGTAGGAAAATCCTTGGCTGAAGCCACACAGGCCCAAGTCCTATTTATCACCTTTTCTCTCCTGCTCTAATAAGGAACGTGCTAGCAGGCAGGTGGCACTAGAGCTAGAACATGCTACTCTCCAGACAATCCTCATCCTCATCCTGTGAAAAGCCATTATTCAGTTCTCAGAAACCAGCACATATCCGTCCTGAGACTACTCTAATTTAAGCCAAAAAACAGCTGAATGATTAGATCTGTGCAAAAATAGAATGACTTGATTCCTCCCCAAGCCAAACTGCGTGGGAGTTTTACCATTCATCTCAAGAAGCCATAAATATATTCTTCAACTGACAGTACTGCAGTGGCTTGGGTTGTCAAAGCGATATTCCAGATTCCTCACCAAACAGCAGTCCTTTTCTTCTGCATTCGCTCTCAGTATCATGATTTTCAGTATTGTTTTCCTTCAGAATTATGCTCATAATTTGATGATGTTTCAGTTAACTGATGAGACACCTACTGTTTAGTTGCACACAGCAATCGCCCATTGATTTAATCATGACATCTAATTCACATTCATCTTAAAAAGCGATGAGTAAGAAGAAATAAAATATAGCATTAACTTAACCACAGATGCATTTATTCAGACTTAGCAGTTTCAGTGCAGTTTATTTTTGCCTGCCTGGACAGCCTCTGGTAACTCTGCACTCTTCGGTTTTGCTTTCCTGGACAACTCAAGGAAAGACCTAAAAGATAAGTTGAAAAGATCACCCTTTCTGTAAGGGAAGAAAATGGATTGCTTGCATAGTAATCATACAGCAATTCCCAGCTAGCAATGCAATGCCAGCCTAGGCTGAGTTTGGTCTTGTTAGACCTTAAAAACTTTTAGCCTAATAACGGCTGAAAACAGACTCAGCCCATTAAATCAGATTCTCGTCAAGACTCAGTTGAGACACTGATTGATCTAACTAGCTATTAGAGCTCTCCCACAGCATTAAGCCTTTCTGTCACTAAGTGCCTTTTTAGTTAGATAGTAGATATTGGCATATTTTTTCTTTTAATACAGTGACAATCACAGACGAGTCCTTTTATTCCTTCTCATTTCCTCCTGTTTAAAAGAAAGGAAGAAAGAAAGAAGGAAAAAAAGGCCCCGACTCTGAGACTAATGAAGTCAATGGAAGAAGTTCTGCCTACCTTAGTGGTCTGAGAAGTGGATGTCACTCCTCTTTTTTTCTAACACACCTCCTGACATCCCCCAAATATTTACCAACAGCAGCAAAAATGTTCTTATCACAAAAAAGGCTTCATGGAAGTGCAAGATGCTAAGGCAAACGCCTGGATTATAGAGAGATTCACAACAGTTAACAATTCTAAACCCAACCCAAGAGAGCAGGTGTAAGCAAACAGTCCGGATCGCTTCTACAGGGGTTAAAACGTTAATTATTTTTCTCTTAAATTAAGACTATTTGTGTGGTAATGGAAAACTAACAAATCCACAAGAGGAATGTTAAATACAATTACATAACTAGCATTTATGTTATGTTAACTAAGATGGATAGAAAGAACAGTCTAAAAGAAAAAGAATGACAGAGGAGACAGAGAATTCAACACAGAAATAGAAGGGTGAGACGGCATGTTTTAAGAAACATCATTATACTTGAATATAAGTTGCAGTTTAAACATAAGCAAGCAGACAGACAGTTTAAACCTCTAGCTGCTTTCAGAGATCTATCTGACAATGCCTGGGCAATGGGTAACCTGCTAGTAGAGAAATAAAGACTAATCACTGTTTTTTTTTCCAAAGGGCACCAAACTTCTATTCAGCCTCAACTGGCCAAGGTCTTGCCTTGTTTTCTTGGAGCTGTAGAGAGCTGATACTCCACTAAATTAGTATACCTAAATTGGTATACCTGTGTGCAGCCTTGGGAGATGGAAAGAGTTCCTGTCACCCCAGAAGACGACGTTTGGCCACAAGCATAAGCTGGATATACCAAAGATGCTGCAGGTGCTCAGAAGGCTGGGTGTAATTCTCAGTGCTGGGATGGAAGTTCCTAGCGTTGCCTGAAATGAACGCCACACACATCCCCTTCCAAATCATGTGGACACTCTCAGTTCTGCGATTGACTGAAAACAGTTTTACCTGCACTGAAAAAATCTGAAAGTGTTTTAAGGGGACTCTCTTGGATCAATTTTACATGAAGAATAATTGGGAAACTTTTAATATTGTAACAGGCAGCAATCCACTCAGATTCCATTTAACTTTCTTTTCTGGAGGAATACAAATTGCCTGTGATCGTATGGTGTCGCCCCTTGAAAGGATATGATATAGTGGCGAGTTAACCGTATTTATCAACTTCTCCCGCAAAGTAATTTCAACAAATACATCAGTTCTAATGCACCGAAACCAATATGTTTTTCCAGTAAATACAAACACAGAATAGAGCACACCTGAGGCTGGACGACATAGTTCCTAGGATGAAGTAGAGCTGTGACAATTTAGAACAAGTTAAGATCTTCCTTACATGTTTTTTTAGGGCTTAACTATACCAGCAATGGCTGAGATTGAATTAGGTATCTTTCCTATTTCTGATTTCCACTTTAACTATTGTTAAAATGGCTAATACTAAATCTTCACAGATGTGATGGCAGGGATTTCCTCCTACTGTGGATTTGAATAAACCGTTATAACTGGATAAAGTTTGAAATACTTCTCTTCTTTTAAATTAGTTTAGAATACTATGTTCCAATTATATATATTTTACTGGCTTAAAAACGAAATAAAATTGAATTTCTAAGCAAAAAGTACAGAGGAGATTAAAATAAAATATTGAAACAAACACTGCATTTGGGGGCAACCCAAACAAAATTTTCCACGTAATAAACATTTTGTCTGAAGAAGTTTACCCTCTACTTCAAAGCTCTCTTTGAAGAGCAGAGTCATTAAAAAGCTGGACCATGGACATCAGTAACCAAATGTAGCTGCGTTATATTAAAGTCAAAGTCAAAAGTTAAGGTCTTACACAGGCTTCTCCCAGAAAGCGATGCCTAGATGTTCAATACATGACACAACAAACAATATTTTTAAAAGTCATCTTTTTTTTTCAGACCTTTTAAAATAGCCACTTCTTACTCCCAATATTTCCAATTTTCTGAAATGTAAAACCCTTGTATTTGCAGAAGCAACAAAGAAGTTCTAAACTCAGAGGACTTGGACCTGAACAACAAACAGCACATGAACGCATTGTTTTTTCACAGCAGCGTAATAGCTGGAACATATTTCAGATATGCATGAACTGCTCTTCATTGTTTTATTACAATGTGTTTAACTTATCCAAAGAGCCCATACGTTAGAGGAACTCATTCCTCAAGGAAAATAATCTAGGAATTATTTCGTATTTGTTTTTTAGTGAAGTAAATACTAGGTTACTTGCCACTGCTGACCTGTGCATTGATTTTGAATAAACAGATAACATTTATTCTAACAAGTTACCCTGACATAAATCACATCAAAAGGCTCCACCTAGTAAAACCATTCCTCAGTATTCTTTATGTATCGCCAAACTGAAGATGTCTTTAATTTCTCTCTACTATGTTCACTCCTCTCTAAGGACTTTTCTCTAGGACGGGCAAGAAGCATGGCCAGACTTCTTGGGAAACAGTCTCCACGCACAGAGAGGCATGAACAGGAGATGCTTTTCCTGTGACCCTTTGCCATGAACGCTCACGATTCTCTCGTGTGTGTCCTAGTTTCCCTAAGGAAAAACATCCTTTTCCTCATATTTTCCCAAGGAATACGAACAATGCTGTAGTCTCAAAAAGCCTCAGGTTATATGAAAATTCTAAGGTCTTATTAAAGCTTTAAAATTGTTCCGTGCAAAGAAGATTTGTTCTGGCCTTGCTTAACACCTCCCCCTCCCCGACACACACACACCCCTCCGAAACCCCACCTTTTGGGCTTATTCCCAGGTATAATCATACGCTTATCCCACTGTGCTTCCACCTTCATATATTCCAGTATTCTTACTTTGTCTTTGCCGCCTTCTTACACTTTAGAAGCCAGTAACGTTTCATTGTTGAATGCAATTCCGTATGTCAAGAAACTTTCTAATAAAATAGCTGAGCTAATTAAATTGAAAAGAAAATATAAAAATATACTTCTCCTTGTCAACATTTAGAGATGCAATAATGAAACAAAACACTCATCTAGGGATTTAAATTTGACTACTACTGGTGTTTATTTCCAGTATGTTTGTTGTGATCCAGTATCATAACGAATAACACTAAAGATCTTGGAAAGCTGTACCCTAAGTCTTAAACCAACCGCTACCTCTTGGAGACCACACCAGGCTCTGCTGGGCTACACTACCTTCCATCTGCCTACAGCACGTTCTTTTAAATATCTGCCATGACTGATTTTGGTAGACCTTGTCCCTGCTCCGTTATAGCAATTTCCGCATTCCCCTAATCACCTGTCCTACAAGAACGAGGCAACAGCATGGGGAAACGGACCCGAGAAACACCGTCTGGAGTCAGGCAGCCGTGCCCCTTCTGACAGTAAGAGCAGCGCCGTTTCTCCCCGTCGAGTCTGCTCCCGCCATACCGCCCGCAACATATTAAGAGCTTCCCCTTCCCTTTCCCCACCGCGCGCATTAGCTCTTCTGCGTCGGATACTGCTGACTCTTTGAGGGACGTTAACGAGAAGCAAAACTCATCTTCAGAAAGTTTTTTTTTGTCCATGTTACTGAATATTTTTCTGAAGCTTTAGCATTCTTCGTCTTGGAAAATACAATCGCAGCCTCTTTTTCTTAGGCTCCATCGTTGGCCACATAAAAGTTATGATCTCCACCCAGCCAGCGTCTGTCATTAATTTATTTTTCATACTCCCAGTCTGCCTGTCCATTTCTGCTTACCACTTTAATGCAGCAGCAATAACTCCATTTGTATTTGAAAGAACAGCATACTTTGCTTACTAGTAAAAAAAAAAAAAAAAAACCGCTAATGATAGTTATAAACATACTCAATTTGGCACACAGCCTAGCATGATTACAGTATAATAATATAATATGATCCAGTACAATATATTAGACTTGAAGATATTAAAAAGCACATAATGTGATACCATGCTTGTTCCTGTTCCTTTTTAACGGGAAGTCTTGCCTGTGTCAGAACTGCGAGATTTTGGTCAGTGTAAGAAATTATAAGACTGTAAAGAAATTCTATAGGATTATAGAAACTTGCCAAAAGAGCTGGTAAAACAATAAATAAATATTATGTAGGTCTAGATTCAATAAGAGTTAGCATCTACCTGCCAAAATTACGCAGCTGGAAATACCGGCACTGAGGTCCTGCCTCACATGACACCATCTCTGAGAGGGTTAATCTCTAACTGTGAGATAGTCTGACAGCTTCCCCTTGGGAGGCCCAGTCCTAAACTCTCTCCTGAACTAAATGGACTAAGCTGGTACTTTTTTTCCTATAACCAAGGAAAAATCGGGGTTCCAGTCCCTCAGAAAAGTGCACTAGGCAGCAGATCAGCGTCTCTCTCCAACGTTCTTGCTGAAATGTAGTCCCAGAACAACCAATATCCTATTGGTTAAACATTTGCCTAAGAGTAAGACTTGGCTGATCTCTTCAGAGGCAATTTCATAAAAGGGATTTTTAGAAAACAGTGGAAGAAAAATAAAATCTGGTTGCAAATGGTATCATTGCAAAATACATTTTCTATAGCCTAAATGGCTCGTCCTGCAATGAAGGAAGATACCACAGCGCATCTAGTTCACTAAAACAGAAGAACAAGTCAAAAAACCCCAAATTTGTATTTCTTCAGCTCTTCTGCTGCAAGTCACAAAGGAGAACACTTAGAGCACAGCTCTGTAACAGTATATACAGGCCATATATTACTGCATGCTCTGCTACCCAATTTATCTCACAATTAGCAATCCTGGGGGAAAGCAGAAGAAAGCATTGTTTAAAGATAAACTACTTTGGTAACAATAAAACTATTACATAGGACTAAAATCAACTTTGAGATTTCAAAGCTGTCAAACATTTTTGTCTTTCATCCAAGCTATTAAAAAGACCTTTTTCACAAAAAAAACTTTGTACAGAATTCATACACGTTGCATTTGATATGACTGATCCAATGAAAAAGAAACAAGTTAAATATAAAGGAGGTAATTACATAAAAGGAGGTACCATTATTAAACATGCCGTATTTCTTGACACTAGGTATCACGGGAGAACTGGATTTTAGGAGGATTCAAAACTGAGCTGTGTTATAACAAGAACAACCAAGGATACAGAAGCAAGATAAAAATATATAAAGATATTAATCTTGACGTTTCATAGCATAAGGCAAATATTAAATGTCAGGGATTAGGAAGAAGTTTTGCCTATAGGCAGCTATGACAGATCTGTTAATCTCTTTGTGATTCGTGTCTGATTGAAAGCAGAAAAATGAACGATATGAACCTGTATCTTCAGAAGCAGGAGGAGTTAGTTTCGAAGTGATACCTCGCGGCAGGGCAGCAGCACGCCAAGCCTCATCGTTAAAATCCAGCGCTGCACTCCGAGAGCCTGAAAGGCATGAACCCCTCAAAGCCGCGACACAGGAGGGTGCAATAAGCAAGCAGGAATAACGAGCGTGGGCCCATCGGTTTAAGCCCGTACGACACATCCCCACCCCACGGGAGAGCACGAGCCTGGCCGGCGCTGCCGACGCCATGGGCGAAGGGAAACCCTGGCGGGCGGTCAGGGACCTGCAGGGCCTCACACGGGCTCCGGCACAGCCCTGCACGGAAATAGCTTTGGAAATCAGGGAACTTGGTTTAAGAGGAGAAATTTCCATTTTCAGAACTTGCCAGGCCCCAAAGATCTCTTTCCTAGTGGGATGGCCGAGTGAGGAAGAAGGGAGAAGCAAGTTCAAAAAGCTTTTCTGGCCCCTGTTGTAAGACCCGAGGGCTGCCTATCACACAGAGCTTCAGAATAATTACGTTCCTCATGCAGCTTATTTACCCTAGATTTCTTTTTCCTTAAAGTAACATCTGGGAATTTTATATGAACTGTCTCAAAGAGGAAAAAAATAATGAAACCCAGAAAAAACCCCAAACTCAGAAAAAAAATCTCAATATAATCTTTGCAGCCATTGTTCAAATCGCCACAGGAACCCGCTCCCACCCGCGGTGGGTCACTCGCGTGTCTGTGCGCCATTGGTCTCACAGGAGGCATCAGACTGAACCCAAATGTTAAAATTGTTCCTTCATTACAGGGATGGAAATCAGCAACAGAGGAAAAGAATCTGTTTCCCTCTTTCTAAACATGACTCATTTTAATTAGAAACACACAGGAGAAAGCAAACAAAGCAAAGCGAGTAAGAACACCCCTTTTTCTCTCCGAGACTACAGCTGGGACTCAGAGCGATCGCTATCGTTAAGGTTACGTGACTGATTCTTTCCATTTCAGAAAATTTGTATTTATTCTCCATTGTGCAGAATTTTGCCAAATGTTAATTATTTGTACTAATACACTTCATTCCATTCAGATTTTTTTTTTCTCCCAGATAGATCGAACTTCCTTATGCCACGGAGCGGGCTCAGGGATTCAGCTTTTGCCAGCGTTGTTAAAATTCACTTACATTTGGTGTCATTCTGGGTCTCTGAGAAAAACAAAAACAGATCTCATATGTTCAGAATTGCCCTAGAGTTTAGAGACTCAACTCTCTTCCGCAGCTTCTAGGCACATGTCCACATTGCACAGAGGAACTGAACGTGCTCTGTACAGCTCTGGCTCTCAGAGGCAACCTGAGACTCCAATAGGCATTTTTAGCTGACTGAGCAAGAGTAGCAAATAGGCTGAAATGAGCAATCATAATTCATGCTCTTTGGGCTCATGTATTACAGCGCACTCCAACTCCATTTCCACATACTACTTTTTAGCCTTCACAAAAATGCGCTGCTACCTAGTCCGGTCCTAGAGCACAGCTCTGCACCAGGGATGAACAACAGTAGCACAGAATATTTTATTTTCATATGTCTTTCTGCCTCATTTTTCTGAAATGAAAATTCAGGTTTTAACTTTTCATAGCTTTGTGACAGGCTTTGTGCATGAGGTTAACCATGTTTGTCACAGCTCACCCTTATTCTGGTGGTCTTCACATTCTGAGCTTTCAGCTCCATACCTCAAAGTTTGGTTTGCCGAAGTCACGGATGCTCAAAGCTGCAACTAAACAATGAACTCGAAGTGCTCTATAATGACAAGTATGTCTAAAATCAAGAATCTATGTTTCTTAAATTAGACATCCAAACGTCGTGTAACAGCAGAACTTTTTTACTGGGCCCCAAAAATGTCCCAAAGCACCAAAATAACCCTTCAAATGCCTCAGTACCTATAAGCCAAGCAAAATGGATGGAAAAATTCTTGGAGTACGACTTCCCATGGGCTTTCCACAAGGCACAGGAAAAAAGCGCTTTTAAGTTTCTTCTCAAGCCCAAGCTGATTCAAATCAACATCATCGTCTCCCTGTCCTACGAGACAGGTTGTGAAATCATCTCAGACTTTCTTGAAGCTATTTCAACCTTAGATTGAGTTCAAAACGGAGAGAGCCTGCCTCTGTGATCTAACGGAGAGAAATACTGCCTGAAAAGACCAGCGCAGGACTCAGCGAAAGGGACACGTCGATTCCTATCCCTGACAAATCATCGAGTAAACAGTAGTTCTGCTTTCAAAGCAACGTTCAGCAAATTTTTGCGAAAAGTATAGAGACCACACACATTGACTAACAGAAGTAAAAAACAAAACAGTCCAGAGCTGCTCTATTTGTAGCTCTGCACCTCACCATTACCAAACGAGGTTCATTAAAAGAAGCTCCTGTAAACACACACTCACGTAAAAGAAATATTCTAATGCATGGACCAAACGGAAGTGACAAAAGCAACTTTAAAGCAATATTTTTATTTTGGAGTGTTTTCGTTTGTATACTTATTTTAAAAATATATATATGCACGCACAGTTTCTTTCTGTGGCCACACTTTTGTCACACGGTATAATGTTTGCAATTTGTTGATACAGTAAGAATGAATCTTCTTTTCACAAGATCATCTTTAATTCTTCACAGTATAAGAGCAGTAGTTACAGCTGTATTATTATTGGAATATCAATCATTCAAAAATCAAAGAAAGTTCCTTAATAAGCTCCACTGTGAATCATTTGGTATGTTCACTAGCAACTAATTCACTCCTAAAGTTTTCCTTTATCTTGCATTTTACGTTTTCTCTGGAGATACTGTGCTATTATTTTGTACCTCTCAGAAAGAGTTTGGCTTGTGTTTTGTTCTGTTGTTTTTTGCTTTGTTTTTTAAGTTGAGATCATCAAACAGAATCAATTGACAGCTAAAGAATCGGAAGGAATTTGCCGAGGGAAAACTTCAGACACAGAAGTTTTAGAAATTAGAGTCTAGAGACAGAACTAATCGTTACGCACTTAAAACTAAGCCCAGTACCCGAATGAGGTAAAGGTTACCGTTTGTTTTCTCCTGTATGTGTACGTGGGGAAAAGGATGGGGGAAAAGAGGAGGAGGGCAAAATTAGCCAGCAAAGATAGTGCTGAATTCTCAGAGAAGACTGAGTGGCAATCTGAGCAGTCCACAGGTATTTTTCACTCATGGAACTAGTTTCATTTCTCATCATGCAAATTATTGTCTTTTAATTCCTTGCTTTCCTACAGCAGAACCTGATGCCTTTCATAAAAAGCAGTGGAGTACAAGCTCACAGTCATACAATTTCAATTTAATGTCAAAATTTCTTGAAAATACAAACTATTTTCCCAACACAAGCATGTTTTCTAATGAAATGCACATTGGAAAGAGATGGCAAAAAAAACTCCAAGCCAATTTCCTCTCCCCTAGAATTAAAAAGCTACATATAATCAACAGATTCATCCAAATGTATGTTCTGGATAGACTGGAGAATAAAACTCTGCTATGTAGGACAGAATCGTGGAAATAACTATTTTATAAAAACAAGGCAGAATTGCTGTAGCTAACTCTGGGTCTGAGACAAAGCCTGTGGCCAGTGGAAACAATTCCATTGACTGCCTCACATTTTGGGCTAGGCTCACACTCATATCATTGGCAACGCTAGCATCATGTATTTAACTTCAGTGAATACAAAGTATATTTGTTCCTTGAATATATTTTAATGTCTTTTATGAAAAGGAAAGGTTGCATTTAGTTTAACGCTTCCACATGTCACACTGCTTAGAACTAGACAGATTTTACTGAATATTTATAAAGACAACTCCAAACATGAAGTCTGTGTACTTGAGAGTCGTCTGAAAGTTGTGCCAGATTTCACTAACAGTCTGTCACTGATGTACTGGGGACAATTAGTACATTTAACTTCATGAAATACAAGGAAGTATAAAGACATATTTATATATTGTTATACAGCAAATGAAGCAAAGAACGCACTCGTAAGACAAACACCTTTCCACTATTTTTATGTACGAAACTTCAGCATGAGGCTGTCAATCGTTAAAAAAAAAAAGGGTTCTCCCTTTTTCAATGTTATTCTTTTCATCACACTGATAAATAAGGCAGCTAGAAAAATACTTCAAGGTGAATTCCTGTGATGATATGACTCTAAAAAAATCAGTAGTAGTATTAGTCATTTTACAGCCACATTCAAATAATACAGAATCTTCTCAAAGTACAGTATGTGGTACAATTACCTGACTTATACCAGAGAAGACTTTAGTTCAGTAAATGGCTGAAATAGGCAAACTACTCATCTCTTCTGCTGGTCGATAGCGAGAAACAAAGCAAAAATGGCTGGTTTTGCTTTCCTCGTAGCACCAACGTGCCTGCCAATACATTTGGGAGCTACGCATGAAGGACAGCAGGTGACAATCGTATTTCATGAGTTCATATGGGAGATTTTGGCATTGCAAGCGCCCAGATTTCAGGGATTTAACCCTTCACAGACATCCTTAACTAAATAAAGAGACATTCATTTGCTAGAAATCAAAAACAGTTATCCGTGTAGAAGATAAATTTTTCTTTCTCTCTGGTACAACCAACATATTGCCGTATGCCTTACGTCGGAGTGAATGGATATACAGATAAACGATGGGACAGCATTTCCGTCCCAAGTCTCTTACGGCTAGTACATGTTAAAAGAAGTATCATAGTTTCCATCAGGCTATCAGAAACAAAATAATACTTAACGAAGGTGTTGGTAATTAAAGAATACCATCCTCATTTGTTTATAACGGACCTCTGCAGTGTCAGATTTGAAGACAGAAGTATTGCTTAACCAAATACATCTGAAAGAAAATGCCTAAGAGATGGAATGTCATCAGTGAACTCAGTAGTACTGCAAGTATGAGATTATATGAAGCCTGAATCTTCTACTCTCTTCCTACACTTTCTCATTAAAAAAAATAAAGCTAAAATAGAACTTTTCGGTTTTGCTAATTTTGCACTTTCCAGTTTATTTGCTTACTTGCTTTCAAGGACAGCATAACACTAAGGATCATTAACCATATAGGCATCGTTCTCATTTTAATGGCAGTAATTTATCAAAAAAGTAAACATCTTGCAGTATTTTCTCTGAACACTATGCACACGAGAGCTCTTTCTACTGCCAATTTTTTTTTTTTTTAAACCAGGAACATTTTGTTGCCTGATCTCTTGGCCTTCGTTCAAGACTTTCTCATCGTTCACCTCTAGTGATTTCATTGAAGAACTGGGGAAAGCACTGAAATTCTGTACTCTGAAGGAACTCAGGGAGGCGACTCTTTTAGCAAGACACAGCAGTTACATGTAGCCACTCCATGTTCTAGCGGAGGGAAGTAGCTTGAGCGGCAAATGAACTTACTTTTTGCGCTGTCTACACCTGTATCATCTGTTTTGCAGTCTACAACTTGAACGTGTTGGAAAAAGCCTTTAAAAATAATACAGAGATTTTTGTCTAAAGTCTCTTGATTGCTCTGTTGGTAATTTCTATGCAAATCATACCGTACACGCGTGAGGTATCTATGTGGCTGTTTCATATTTAAACGCAATTCTTGGGCCATTATTCGGGCAGGCAAGCACATAATTGGGGTCATGGTGAACTCAGTATTTACAGGAGAGGAATCCTGGACTTTTGGGATGCTACCTACAGCTTTACTGATTTGATACGAATACCAGACTGAATGTCAACTGTTGCTAATTATTCGTTTTTTCAGAGTGTGGAACGGTTCACAAAAAGCTGTCAACATAATTAGTATTAAATTGCATTGAAGAGAGCATGAGCGGGAAGATGAATGAGCTTGAAAATGAATGAATGAGCCTGAAATCTCATTTACGGTGCTCTCTTGGCCCTGGAAATGAGGCGATCTCACTGATGGGGCAAACATGGGGAAGCGTGCATGCACAAGCTGGTCTAGTTCTAGACTGAAGAACGCTGCCCTTAGAGAGCTACTAACCCTTCACCTTTCACTTGGCAGAACTGGCCCTCTGCAAGATGTTAACAGAAACTGAATTCAATTTTAAGAAGAAAAGAAAAGAAAAGAAAAGGAAAAGCACTTGTAGAGCTCCCTTATACAAACGTGACTGCGAAACTACAGCTTGTTCTGGTATCTTGACTGTTTCAGGGGTCTTGCTTCATAAAAGTCCCCGAGATTACCATTTGAAAGCATCACAAAGGATAGCAAAAAGAACCTGATTTTTGTTCTTTGCCTCTCATTTTAAATGAATAACAACCATTAGCTTACAGGTCAAAGATGCCTTATTTCATTAGCAAAAATCCGTAACATTAAAGAAAAAACAAATCAGAGATACACTGCAGAATAAGTTCGGTTTGAGAGAGGAAGAAAAGGACTAGACGCAAAACTGAAGAGGTGTGTCACTCTACCAGAGCTGGAACCACTTTATACATAAGTAGTATTTCTGGAGCTACAAAACATTCTTTCAAACATTCCTTTGTTCACCAAATCTAATAGAGTGAAATTTTTTCCTGCGACTGTTCAACTACATTTGAATGGTACTTTCTATAGAACTCAAAAAAAAAAAGATATGAGTAACGGTCAAATTACTGAGAAAATAATCTTAGGCTTCTCTAGACTGCAACTTTTGTGTTCAAGGAATGGAGTCATGAGTTCCTCAAGGGGAAAGAGGACAAAGACCTCCAACTACACTGAGCAAAAATCCCTGAAAAACGTATTAGATCCACAGTCTTACTTTTGCCACTCCACCTAGCTCCAGATAATTTCTCCTTTAGGTTCAGAAGCTGTGATCAAATAGAAGTAGAAACCGAGCTGAAGGATAGTCACAAAGGCTTCTGCAGAGGATGGCCCATGTTTCCTGAAAACCTGTCCCCAGAAAGCGAGAAAGCATAACATAACCTTACAGAATAACCACTTTTCCTGCACTTTCCCTCTTCCTACTCAGAATATGTACCGCCAGATTGCATCTCTCTACCTGTACAATGATTTTAAGTGACACAAAAGCATCATCACCACAATTATACTTTAATAGGACTTTCTGCTGGGTAAGTTCAAACCATTTTGTTATTCAGTATAAGGATACCATGCCAAACAGTAAAGATAAATATTATTACCTGCATGGAACAAACACATAGAGATAAAGTGACTTTGCCCAAGGCTGCAACAGATCTATAGGATGGATTCTCCACCTCATGCTTTAACAAAGAGAATATTGTCTATATAATTAGATAACCGCATTTTCCACTAAACCATTCCACTTTTTATTTTCCTATATTCTTAAGAATTTATAACTTATTTGTATACATTTAGCATACTTTTGTTGGCATACTAAAACCTTCACTTCAATATTCTCTACTGTCTACAGAACTATACCCTGCTACTTGATTGACAGCAAAGTATTAGGATTGATCCTATTAGAACCATACTAACATTCTTTGAGCCTGAATTTTTATTTTCCTTCTGAAGAAAATGAAAATGAACTGATCCGCTGTGTAATTCCTGGTGCAGACCGCAGTGTCTCCAGTGGACACTGAACACCAGGCTGCAGCATCTGCTTCCTGATTGATTGTTTGTACCAGACCTCATTTTCCAAAATCAAGAAAAATCATGTTCCTTGCCGTCAGAAATACAATCACTGAAGGACAACAGTGTCCTGCTGTGGTACTCTGATTGTGTCAGCAGGTCTTCTACCTACCAGCACACAATGAACAGGGAAGGCAACTAATGTGATCTGCTTGCAAGGAGATGCAACTGTTAGAGCAAGTACCACTCTAAATGCAGCGTTATCAAGAATTATCAAGCACAACTTTCGTCAAATGTTGGTATGCTTGGAAAAGGAGGAAAATTAATGCTGCAAGTATTACTGAGAGCTGACAAGCCTCTTTAATACTAAATTAACTAAATGTAACATATAATTTGCTTTTGAATGCCTTGGAAAGAATCTACTGCAAAAGATTCCACTTTTACACCAAAGTTTAAACAGGCAGGGATACAATTTTAGAAGCTCATTAGTCTGAAGGTGTATGATGATCTTCTGAAAAGATGATGATTTTCTGAAAAACAGAGTCAAAAGAAAAAGACACTTGGGCATGAATACTTGATCTGAAATCTCACTGTTCAATTTCAGATAACGTTGCATCTCTACCATTTTGGATTATGGGAAAAATTTCAGGCTAGTATCTACTGCATTCTTCAAAATAGAGCTTAACATAAGGGATCACCTTTGGAACAGCAGGTATCTTTTTTCTGAAACAGAGGTAAGAGATGCATTGTTTTCCTTTGAAGATCAGTACTTAACGCAGATCATTTGCAAGGTCATTTCTCACATACGCTACCAAAGACTCCGAAATATGAAATCCAGGCCCTGGTCAACACTTAGGTCCCAAAGGAAAACATTCTGCATAATTCTCAGGGGAACACAATTAAACTAAGTGACTACATAAGTGATACATTTACGCTATTCAGTAACAACAGAGAACAGGTCTGACTGAAGGAGACAAGACACAGAGATTAAGGTTGTCCCTCAATACCTACAAGATGCAAGGCTGAAGCAGCAAGCAGACGGTGCGCTTGCCAAACAGCGCCTCCAGCAGCGTTGGCTCTACGTTCTCCTACCGCGACCCCACTGCAAACACAGCAGCCAGCATGTAATGTTTTATAAACACGTTTAGCCCCTGCAAGATGCACCGCAGCCAAATATTAAATTCTGGAAGAAGCTATCAAACTTTCTGACATGACTGATTATTAACTGAGATACTTTCCATGCTCTGCCACGCTCTCTCCAGAGCTGGACAGAGGGAGCAGCTTCTCTGTTCCGGGTCTCATGTCTGATATCCATCCAACTGGAGAGGTAGCAGAGCAGTAGAAAACAAGCCAAAAAAAGGAAAACGAGTGTTCAGTCAACATCCTCCTCTCCCCTCCTGCAGCATCCCGCTGCAATGGGACTAGCATTTTTCATCTCTCTTTGAGATAAAATCCTTCTGTTTAACATTCGCATAGTCCACAAAGGAAATAATCTCGTTTGACTCTCTTTTGTTTTGTTTCAAAAACACCCTGACAGCATGAAACAGCTAATATGCAGTAAACTGAGGACTGAAATGCACTACTGATTTGGAGTGCTTCTTGCAAGTAAAGACAAGGTGCTTGAATTGGATTTTTTAATATTAATATCTGTGTTTGTGAAAAAGATTATAGCTTTTAAAGACAACAATCAGGCATCGGTGTAAGTCTTATTCACAAACGGCACTTCCATACTGCAAAATTTTTAATTCCGAGGTGTCTGAGCACCAGCTATTGAATCAGACCCTTTCCTGAACCTGGAGTTTCACGGCTCAGCCTGCCTTAGCTTATGAGAGCATGAGGTCACAGCTTGAACTCGCACAGGTTTTGCCAGCTGGGCCCCGAAATTTCTGAAGATTTTCAGTCAGATCTCTACTCGGGTGTTTGCTCTGTTGTGTGACTATCTGAAGCAGATTACCTTGAAATTGCATCCTTTACCGCTTTGCTGGTCTGCTATTTATGTTCAGAAATGAAGCACTCAGTTACAAGGATGAATCAAAAAGGGACGTCTAGCTACTCCGCTCAAACAGCAAGATGCAAATGTTTAATATTCTACAATTAAGAACACGTTTGAAAATGAATATGCATAAGCTAGCACTGCCTGGGGTCACAATCATTAAATTTTCCTCTAAGTAGAAGGAACTACAAATTCTGCTGCCCACTCATGTTAACAGCAATTAAAAATGTTATCACCTATTTGATTACAGATGTTAGCATAAGACACTTCCGTGAGTTAACACAAGTCATATTCTGGGTAAACAAAAGAGCGCTTTCCACAAAAACACATTTGCGACATCATTTAAGTAAGATAAATCAAACAGGGCTGAGTTTCATTTACACACAGATTCTTGTCTCTCAGAGGACCTAGCAACATAGGATCATCAAAATCCCAACATATAAGCACCAGAAAGTACACACCGCCTATAACATCGTACTTTGTTAAAACTAAACAGTTGGCACAAGTGGTGGCTGCTGCCATTTTGGAATTTTTCTTGCTTAAATTAATCGTGTTTTGTAAAGGAGTCTTTCACTCTTCCCATCAAGTTTAACAAGGCAGTCTCTCAACAGAGAATTTAAAACACTTTCACTGCCATAAGATTATTCAGCTGAAAACCCTCGTAGTGCCTTACAAACATTAAGGAGTTTGAAGAGACAAAAGATTACTATCCCCTTTTTATTGCAACCCTCCCTCTCTGCAACCCCTGCTGTAGACTTCTCTCCTCGATACGGCCCCACATCAGCCACCTCGGCACCAACTCCTGCAGCAAGCTGTGAGCATGTCTGTACAGAGATAAAAAAAAAAGGTCAAAATTACACATAAGAGACAAGACTGTTGGGACGGGATGGTTACTAGCTCAAGGATCCAAGAGGGAAAGGCACCAGCATGGAAAGGTGTAAAATCTTAAAGGAAACAAACAGGGAGGCCAGTCAGGATGGCTCGCCTCGCCGGAGCCGTTGAGGCATCAGCCGGCCGTCAGCGTCGAGGTGCTGGATGGCACTGCAGCAGCACTGAGGACCCGTCCTTGGGAGCCACCGAGGCCGCCCTTCCCCGCGGGCTCACCCAAGCCTCGCGGGGGCCTTACCGGGGTGCTGAGCATACCAACACTTAGCTGAATAGCGCAGGAGATCCTAGCTATAGCTCCTGGGTGTGTCAGCAAGCAAATTGCTTTGCACTTCTAAGTCATGCATGCTCTGCTCGCAGAGCCCCTTTTACCCGGCTGAAGGGTACCAAACACTCTGACCCAAAAGAGGGTCGGAGCAGGGCATCACAGGTAAGGAAATTAAAGCACAGGTGTAGTTAACATCATTAGTTAATCCCTGGATTGCAAAGACGACTTTGGCAAATCTGGCTTACAGTAATCTAAATCCTAATCTTCTTATACAAAATCCTGATCTTTGAAAGAATATGTTTGTGTGTTTGGCCCACACAACTCTCAGTTCCTAGGTTTTCAAAACCTTCTTGCTTTGTACTCCAAACTTACATACAACTCAAAATATTTTTAACGGAGTTTGTCAGATGAGACAAAACGTTATGTGACTATGACTACGCTCATATCTAAACATTTATTCTCAAGTTTAGGATTATTAAGAATACTTTGTAACATGATCACCAGCTGCTTTACTACCTTATCCTAACAAAACTCGAAGGAACTGGTGAACAATACATCTATTGCACTCCACAAACTGGGGCATAATCTTGCAGTCCTGGCACACCCACAATACTTACTAATACACATTTTATTTAATTTATACTAAAAAATCATTGCTTTACACTCTTGGGTGATCATCAGGGGAGACTACATCAGCATTAGCTCATTATCTTCTGTCTTACTGTTTTACCTTTAATCATTCCATCATGTCTTCTTTGTGCACTACAGTATGTTGTATTGCTTCAAAGACAACATAAACTATATATTTTCCGGGTATATTCACTTTGTAAATAGTCTTTTGCAAGTCAAAGTTACTTGTAAATATTTAGCCTCTTCAAAAAAAAAAAAAAAAGTTATTTCATAGTAATTGCCAGACAGCCTTCTTTTTCCTTCTCTCTCTCAGACACACACGCACATATACCAGGTGATTATAACATGTCTTTTCATTCACGCCAGAGCCAACTTCCTAGCGCCACAAAGCATATTTTCAGACGCACACAAAACTCCCTACAACTGACACCTAAGCTTGTATCCAAGGTTCAGCCCGATCACTTTGCGTGATTACACACTGAATACGTTCGTTTTTGCACCCATCCCCAAAGGCCTGAAGCCAGCGAGAGCCCACGGGCTTCCACAGGTTTTGCCTCGGGTCCCGAGCCGTGCTGCAGCTGGGCTACGACCTGCTCCTGTTTCTGCCCTTACCCTCCCCTCAGGAAGCTGACACTCTGGGGCTTAAGAAATCTTCATAGCCTCATTCCACCTCTCGGGTGGTCGCGGGCTGGTCTCTTTAGCTCGCCCTCAGAAGACTGGATTACGCACTGCATCGCGCACGCAATCCATCGCCAGGAGCACAGCGCCGAGACACCTGCCTAGCGCCGGCCCGTTCCAGCTCTACCTGATGATACACGTCTGCGGCACAGCGCTGGGCACGGTCCACAAGGAGCACCCCCAACTGACTGAACGGCGCCTCTCCTGCCCCCTCCCAGGCTGACACGAACACAACTTCCCCTCTGCGAGGGAATTAAGGCTACCGAGACCCTCGCCTCAGCTTTCGGCACTTCGGGCAGCACGGCTCTGAGAGGAAACGGAGCCGACTAGCCCAGCATCACTCCTGCCGGGGCAGCGCGCGCGGCACAAGCTGGCAGCACAGTTGGCAGCAGTCGAAACTCAACAGTTTGTCTCAAACCGCTGTATCAACAAATGCAGGCATCCACCTGCACCTGAACATCAGCAGCTTTCAGAAGCATCTGGCTCTTTCTTCCTCACTAAAATTTACTACGTTTATTAGTACTGCAGTAGCATATACGGAAGTGTTTTTCTCGGGCACCACTGTGCTGAGCAGCGCACAAACATATACAACGAAGGCAGCCCCTGACCCAAAAGCTCGCAACTTAAATAATCCAAGATACTTGTCCAGTGTATGTTGCACAAATAGCTTCAGATTTCCTTTAACGTACTTCGATTCAGTGAACTGCTCTTGTGGAAACCCATCAAAATTTTGCCAGTGGATTTCATTTAACACGCAACAAGGCTTAAAAACATACGCTGTGTATCCCGAGATAAACGCCGCGTTTTGCAGAGAAGTAACTGTGAGTAGATTCACGTTCTATTTTCTAACTTGGGAATGGTTTTGACTGATCAGCCTACAACTGGTTTAACATCACTGTTTTTGGAATCTAAAATGTAAGCGTAGGTGATAATGCACACCGACACTTGCACAGAGAAAAGATTAAAAAAAAAAAAAGGAAAAAAGGACAAGAAAAAAGAAAATCTTGTACCATAGCCCGACCTCCTCATTCAGCATTAGCGAGCACCGGGCACCTGAGAATACTGAGATTCTGGGGATGTACACAAGCCCCAATGGTAATAATGGAGGTGCAACGGAAAAAAAACCCACTTTTTAAAACAAAACATAACGCATTCCTTCTTACTCCATTACCCAAACGCAAACGTGTAAAACATGCTACACTTGTCAGATTATAGGGCATTTTGTAAAAAGAAAAATAACTCAGTATAAATCAAGTTCAAAAAGATGTCTGGATTTCAGTGCAGAAATACAATTGAAGCTTTCCGGAAATACTAGTATTAGGATATGGCAATTCCTGTGTTTCGGGCCAAAATGATAAAGAGCTTGGTCACCTGTAACGGGATTTATAAGGCAAAACGTTCTTCCTTCCACTGCTCTGTTCACTAAGGTAAGTTCCTCAGAAGCAGACGGCAAGGGAACTGATGACATTTCTGGCTGTCTCGCAGGGAGACCTGCCTGCAGCGGCCGCCCCAGTCTCGCAGGCTGACCAGTGGGTGTCATGTCGAGGGACCAGTAGCTGCTGCACCCATCGTTCCCATTTGACAGAGCCTACTTCCCGCAACATTAATTCCCTATATTCAGTAATGCAGATCAAGCCACGCAGGCAAAGCTGTGCCCTTTACCGCTGCCACTAAGAGAAGAAAACTACCCTTTTTAAGCTATCTTCTGACAGGAGCGTGGACTTCTCACTAACCTTCCACTGGGGCTAGGGGTGGGACCTCCCCGCTCGCAGCGCAACGGTCTGCTGCATTAGCCTGGACGCAAAAGCTGCTCTCTGTAATTGCCGTTAAACTTTGCTACGGCAAAGTTACGGTTAAATATCAAACGTCTCCATAGGGATTTAGAGCCTGCTAAAGAGTTGATACCAGAGTCGTAGTGAAGTAAATGGGGTTGGGGATCCTTTGAACAAGCAGTCTTAATACTGCTGCATGTAAGCAAGACAGTACCAGAACCATACTACCTGGTAAAGCGAAGTAACTTGTGAAAATATAACGCTGTAGGCCTTCTCTGAGGTATAGATTTGTCTGGAGAGCTATTCTACCCACCCACATGAAGAGTATAGGGCTTTTTCATATAGCGCCCTCTCACAGCTATGAAGTGCAACCTTAGAGTGATGTCTTTGCACTGCAAATTACAAATTGGCTACAAATTAATCTCAGTTAATCTCAAATTAAGCTTAAGAACAGGTATAAAAAGTTTAACAAAGCCTATAGCTGATTTTGAACTTTTCAAGGTGAAAATCACAACCCAAACAAACAAAAACACTGAATGTACTGAAAGAACAAATAAAAGGGCAGAAGAACGCAGACAAGGAAACCAAAGAACACGTCAACTATTTGAACAGCCCCTTCTGATGCTTCCCTCCATATAACCATCAGTTTCTTTAAATTATACAGTTCCTCCCATACAAGTTATCTGCTGCAACTGACCTTATAGACCTGATTTTTTTATGGCTGAATTGTACATTCCCAATAACAGAAATGCTGTAGGTCAGTTTGGTTGGCATATCTTCAGTTTGTTAGCAGTGAACTGACTATCACGATACAAACTACTCACTGTGGCCCAACATCTAGATAGGAAGCACATTAAAACAAATGGTAAAGTCTAAATCCTCCTTCCAGTTTGTATTTTTCAAATACATTAAGCAACTGGAGCAACAAATTACATTTTGAGTTGATAAAAAAACTGACTTCTGCTTTAGAATGATGATGTTTTCCTTCTAGGTCTACCAAGGACGCCAAATTTTTATTTGGATCCACTACCCTCTTCTGAATCTGGGTTATGTGTATCAGACATATACTGACGTACTTCGGTGATGGACTCCCTTGCTGCCTTTATTATTTGATAAAATATCTGATGTCTGTTGGTAAATTTTCAGTCAGAAGGATAAAACAGTTAGATCTGGTTTTATTTTTGAATTGCTTTGAGGTGTAACTATTATAAAAGAATGAAGTAACATTTACAGTCATTCTACGCTGCCTCTGCAAAAACAGGAACTATCAGGAAACTGGAGAGCAAAGAGTCGTTTGATCATTCGTAGCCCAGGTTCAGCCAAGTCAAGGTGATGTTAAGGCATATTTGATCACTGTTGCGTAGAACATTTAACAGTTACCTTTACAACCACTGCAGAAACCTGACTACAAGCAGCAGGTTTTGGTTTCAGTCAAACTAAGCAAAGTTAAACAACTATGATAAATAAATGGACAGCATTGTCAACACACAAACATCATTTTATCTGTTGACAAGGATCAGAAATATTAGCTAGAAAAAGGAAAAAATGATAGCTCATTGCTTCTGAGCTTTTTGAGCTAAAAAGAGATTTAAAACTAAATACCTAAATTTGGCCTCTTAAAAAACGCTACTGTGAATCTCCGCACTGGCGTTGCGGAGACCGTTGAAGACAGTTTTCAGTGTGCGATCATACATGCCGTGTAAAAATCTCAGAAAAGGCCCTCGACCCAACCAAAGAAGCCAAACACACAACATGAGGAAATCAGATAGCCAGGGAAAGCTTTTCGGCACAAATTACAACTGAGACTCTAGCTGCATCCATCTGCTTGTATCAAATGAATCCTTAGCGTTTGCCCAGCCGTTGTCATCTGTGAGCTGCTTATTGAAAGCTTAGAGATGGCATCGTACTACTAACCGTTAAGACAATTTTATTTGTATAAAACACAAGTGAACGCTGAGCAGAAAAGGATTTCACCTTCACACGCAGAGGGACGTCTTCTGTTCGTTTGCTAAATCAAGGAAAGAGTACAGAGCAAAAACTGAAAGGAGGAAAAACGCTAACTAAACAAACTGCTTAATCTGAACCGACTTCATCGCCAAATGTTAGACAGAGGTACAAACAGAACCAAAAACGGTGCCAAAAACATGCTCTCTGGGGAAGCGGAAAATCCAGTTCTGCTCTCAGCTGTGCTACTGTAAACCCACAGTAACTCCAGGCACGTGATACGCGCCGCTCCGGACGCACCGCAGGCAAACACGGCCCACGTTGCCCCGACACACAGCGTGCGTTAGAGCCACGTTTGCACCCAGAACATGGCGCCACGCTCTTCTTCTCTTTGCTTAGAGAAAGTAAGAGAACAGCAGCGGCAGCTCCCCGCTACGCAATCTGGAAAGGCACGCGGCTACTCCTCACAGCAGCGGCACGTCTTCTTCAAAAGAGCAAAGCAAATCGGTCAGGCTTTGCAGCGGCACAACAACTACGCAGGCTGCATAAACTTTTAACTTGTTTGGAGACACGTTTCTCTTTCGTCTGCTAAAACCAACTAATTGCCGTGCACAGAGCTATCTCAGTAACAAGATCATCACGAGACCGCGGTAAGTAACGTGCTTACAGGGCTCGTGATTCACGGACCCAAGTAACGCATTCACAAGCGTACTAGACCATGTGCCTCAGAGAGGTTATGAACGCAAACATCTACTGAGTTAGACCTAATAAAAAATTTAGAGTTTCATTATGAAGCCCGCATATGATTGACAGCAATATACCGGTGCTGGCAGTTAAAAGGCTGCTATTCAAACCTATGTAATGTAATCTTCCCCTCAGAATAGACAAGAATAACCTGAATAATAAAAAAGCCAGACTTTCTGGCACTGAAGCCACCCTTCAGTGCTTTCCCCACCTTTGCCTCGCGCACTGCCTTGGCCAGGCGACCCGGGAGCCTCAGCGCTCAGCGTACGCTGCCTGCCCACCGTCGTCACCCGCGCCACAGGCTGCCCTCACCGACGACCTTACGCTGCCGTCCCGGAAAACACCCTGCTCGCCGACACAAAGCATCACGCGCTATAATTAGCTTTCTGGGAGCTAACAACAAAGCCATTAAGGCACTGGGAAAGACACGTGCCCTGCCTTAGTTGAGCGTACGTCAAGCGACAGACCAGTGCAGCAGGGAAGCCTGCGGTGAGCGCAGCGCAGGAGGGCGACCTGGTCTGCTGAGGACCCACAGCCCGTCTCTGCACAGCTCTCTGGGGAGAGGCGGACAAGGACGCTCCTTCGCCATCACCTTCCTCACTAGGAGAGGCACGGCTTCCGACTCTCCCCCCATTCACAGCAGAGCCGTTTTTTGGGGGGTGGAAAATCTCCTGATGGCAAATAGCCCAACAGTTTCAAAACAGTTTCAAATGACAAATTCAGCAGCGATGGCTTCTGCCGAAAACCCACAACCCCCCCCAGTAAGGACGCTACCTACCACGACTAATCCCAGTCTTCAAAAACAGCTGGAATAGGATGAGACTGTTAATTGCGCTCCATATTTTTAACATTTTAATTTGACTATTAAATCTTATCTCCATCATTTCGTTCTAATTTGGATGGCCAACAAACTGCTTTAATAAGAGGCAGCAATACTACAGCCACTAATGCAAAGCTTTATGTAAAACCCCTATGTAATTCGGCTTAATGAGCTTGGAGCTAGAGTGATTCTGAGAACTGTTTTATAGTTACGACCATTGAGTTTCATTCATGTAAATTCCCCCTCCTCAAAAAAAAAAAAAAAGCCACCAAACCGCTGACTAAGTCCTAATTTCTGCTAAATGTAACACAATACATCAGGGTTCCATGTATATGTACTGCTACGTGGAACTCTTTCTAAAGGCAACATTTATTTTTTGGATCGTTTGGATATATAAAATAGTCGGTTCCATCAAATAAAGACTCTCTCTAGTTACAACTAAAAAGAAAATAGACTTAAGCACAGAAGAAAAAAATGCATTTAGTCTCTGTAAACTAAACTTTAACTACGGAGCAAATCAAACCCGTTGAGATTCCAGGAGACGTCCTCTGAGGACTATAACCTACACAGCACAGAATGGATTTAGTGGCCTTTTCCGTGAAAAACGGCTATTTTATCTATCTACAGCTATAATAGACAGGATATTTATTTAGAGCGCTTCAGAGGGCAAAGTGCCAAAAGCCTTCCATTGTGAGGGGCTTGGGGATTTCTGGGGGTGCGTGCGGGTGTTAAATGTACTTCTCTACGGGGCAAGGGCCTGCACGTTTCCAGTGGCCTAATTAGTAACTGGGAGCTAGAACCAGTATCATTCACTCACCAGAATACTTATACGTTCCCTCTAGGGAAAAGCTGAAGCAAAATATGCATAAAATTGGGTGTGCAGCTAGCAGGAATGATAGGAGTATCTAACTCTCAAAGGCAAAACCTAGCCCTTTTAGTGTTTTTGAAATGCAAAATTAGTATGGTTAAATGTTAAGGCACCTGACCTTTGACTGGTCTCCACTGACAGAATGCAATTACACTAGGGACATATTAATCCAACACTCAGGTCTATATTTAACTTGCTTTTAGATATGCTTTGTTTTGTTTTTAAAGTGTCAGCGGTTATGCAGCTTACCATCCCAAGCACTACAGTCACGTCAGGAACAGCAACCGCGATTTCAAATGCGCAACGCCTGCCACTAGCGCAGCACAGAGTTGAAAAAGTCAGTCCTGATCACAACCCTTAGCTGAGCGCACCTGACTGCACAAATAAGCTTCCTCCCAGCATCGCACTGATGCAGAAGTGCTTCAGTTCTTGTTCAGTAATTTTCACTGTGAGAGACAAAGCTTTATATGTTTGTTTTGAACACGCATCTAATAAAAAGTTAGCAATGCAATGGCTCTGTAATGAAGAGATTATTTCATAAGAATAAAATACTACAAATTATTAACTAGTGATACATAAAATAGTGACGGCAATGGATGCTGAAGCTGCTCAGAACTACTTAACAAAAGATTTGGGAAACTCCTGAGTGGGCACGTTTTGTTGAAAGAAAACTGGTGGGAACAGAAGTGAAAAGACAAAGAGAAGGGGTTTAGCAGAAGCTTGCTCAGCTGAAGCCTGTTCAAATCTCTATTACAAGAACATGTTATTAAAATACAACTATTATAGACTGATTGGATATCTGGAATGTCCCAACTGGCCCAACAACGGGGAATATTTTGAAACTAAAAGATGTTACTGTTAACTTGGCATTTTCAGAACATACTCAAATGATCAGTCTTGCCCTAACGTGATGGAACTACATTGACACCAGGCATCTACTGTAACACACTGTATTCCACAATTCAGGGGATATTAACATAAAAGAAGCAATGTCAAGAAGATCTCTATATTCAGTGTATAAGATCAGCTATTTTTCTTTGTAGCAAATGGAGAAGTAAGGCCATGAAAGATTTCCCAAAGTAACCCGACCATAACAGTTGGCTTGCATTTTAACTGCTGACCTAAATCAGCTGTCACAAGTAACTCCTCTAAACTGTTTTGAAAATGAGCAAGACAAAGAAAGGAAGAGGAAAACCAAAATGGTAACAACCAACAGGGGAAATCCCTTAGGTATGCTGAAGAAGGTCTTCTAGCTTAAGTAAGTAGAAATTCATCAGAGGATCTGAGAGCTGCCCCAGGCATTAAATCTTTCACAAAGAATCAGCCTAATTATTTCCTTCAGGTTTAGCCTGTTTCACCCAGGGAACGTTCCCCAGCAGTCCTGTCCAACCCAAAGTTACCTTCTTTTTTGTTAAAGTTACGTTCGAGAAACTCAAATCTCAAGGTGTCAGCCCCGGTAGCCATTTGTTCTGTACCTATGCCGAAGTTTGGGGGAGGGGAAAGTTTGAAAACTAGGCAAAGTGAATGAAAATCTCTCTCTCAAATGCACCTTTTCTGATCTTTAGGGAAAGAAAATAAAATAGTTAACCTCACTGTAACTTCTGCTTCTTCCCCTTTCTTGATCTTGCCTACCCCCCAACAACATTTTTGCGCTTCCAATTTTTATAAGGGACAATAAAACCGCATTTTCCATTGAAATTTTCCATGGCTATTTCATCTGCATTACTCTCCATTAATTTAGCTCACAAACAAAATAAATGAAAGCCGATATCATTGCAGAACATCAACAGCTGTCGGTAAAGACCTTTTATGGCATTTGGCCCCTGTTTCAGCAAACATGTGTGAAGTCTGATCAAAACATCAAAATGAAATTGCAATGCCACAGCAAACGCTGTGGCACAAACTTTCCTACAAAAATTCTTCAGATTAAAAGGCGAAGCACTCCTGACCATCACCACAACACAGTGCAAGCCACCCAGCACCCAACACATCAAGGACCCGCAAGCTCCATTGCATTAAATATTTAGGTCCCCTGAATATAAAACCAAAGAATCAAAACAAGAGATAAAAACAGAAAGAAAGATCGAACCAACAAACAAACAAACAAACAAACAAAACAACCTTACCTTTCACAAGCTCGGACAGTCCATGCAGCAATTATCCATAATGAGATACTAAAAACCAACAGTACAGTTCCTGGACATATTGTCATTAAAGTCTTCATAACAAAACGGGTATTGAAGTTTATCTTATTTAATGCTCCAATGCTTCTAGATGAGGCATCAGTGAAAAGTTTGCTATGCAACAGCATAACTCTGGCAATAAGATATAGTCTTAAGAACATTGGTATAGATAAAATAATATCCACATCAGCTGTTGTTGTGGATGGAGCGTAAGAAAAGGCGAGCCGGGCTGTCCATGTGAATGTATAGTTCCCAGGTATGGGATGTATAGCACACACCAGTATTTCCAAGCAGATAAAGAAAATACGCTCATAAGTCATGGCTATTCTCCAGTCATCTGCTCCATTGTCCACCATGAACAACTGAAATAATAAAATATAAAGTTAACTTTAGTACGTCATTAACAAACCTTGTTATAATTCCATTTTCAAAAAAAACATAGCTTTCAGAGCTGCTAATGACCACTAAAAATAAAAGAAATTTCAGCAAAGGACATTACCGAGCCACCACAAAGTGAAACCTAATTTTGGCAAAGCCAGAAAGAATTTTTTCACTTTTTTTTTTTTTTTTACTGCACATGAAACTGATTTTCCACATGTTATTTGCCAAGAATTTCTCATATTCTTCTGTAATTGTGATTTATTATTAAAAAAAAAAAAAGAGAGAACTCTCCACCAATTAAGCCTTTTCCCTCCAAGATCGATTAGTTCTTCAAAGTTCATGAAGTTGAGGAAAAATTAAGAAAGTGTTTTTAGGATGGAGATTTAAATTACAAATTGAAACTACTTTTTAAGGTACAATGTTTAGATTTATTTAGAGCATACCCATGCTCCAGCCAGGACAAGACTATAGTTTCCGTAGACATCTCCAAGCTTTCTTCCAACCTGAAACTTCAGGTACCGATACAGATCAATGCAGGCTACAAAACCATTCAAGAAATTACCTAAAAGGGAAACTCATGAAATAGTAGTTCAACTGTAGCTCTACTGCTGGCAGTACTTGAACTAGCTGTTACAAAGCTAGCCTGAGCATGTTTAAAGGAATGGTAGTCACACCTTCAACACCAGAGTAGTCCCAGGCAGCCTGCTGATGTCTACTACTTGCTGAAAATTAAATGCACTTGTAAGTCTTTGCACGATCAAGGGCTTCAGTTTACCACCCAGGAACAAAAGTAACCAAACATTTCACGCTGTTTAGAAAATGATGTTCCTGAAGGTTTACAAAATAAATAATCAAATAATATTTGTCACTAGTAGAGAGCAGGGGTACGCATAAAGCTGCAAATAAGCTACTTTGGGGGAAAAAAAGAAAAGAAAAGAAAAGGAAAATAATCCATAATACAAAGAACACAAACTCGGGAGCCGGGGCAGACCAACCCCCTACTTCAGCTGCAGTCTGAATCTAGGTGAGGCTGTTCAACAGACAGCAGTAGATTGTTCACAATTCAAGAGCAATTCCAGGGCTGAAAAGGAGAAATACCCAAAGAATGCCCTCCTCAACTTAAGAAAAGTATTTCCAGCATGCTGCACACCATATAAAGGGCCAAACAATTCCTCTTCTGCATTGCTCTTTGCCCCTTTCCATCTTTTGAGAGTTTTCAAATAAAAGCCCGAACTCTCTGTATATGCCCTTCAGAAACAGAAATCACACTCTGCATCTTCCTGCCAATTCACTGTTTCTCAGAAAAATGCTCCAGTCTTTTGTTTAAGAGAGCGATGACCATAAACTAACTGGCGCTATAACCTAAAAGAAGGAAAGAAGTTAACCACAGTACGAAACAAAAGGAAATCAAAATAAATTCTTGTGTTTGCGGACCTGTTTTTCACTCCTTCCTGTTTTTTCTCTACTTCGGGTATAGCTCTTACCTCCACTTCAATGCTATTAAAGTCAAAGAAACACAAAGAGAGTTGAATTAAGAAAAAGAAACACACTCAGTGGATTCAACGTATGCAACGTGAGCACATCCACTCTCTTTTACCCGTGGGCTTTCTGAAGACTTTGTATGCTAGATACAAAAATGAAACTGATAGCGGTAGAAAGGCCAATTTATCTCTTCAGTCAGTTGTTTATTACCAAAAAAAGAGTTGGGTTTGCACTTAGTAAATGTACTACTTGATACAAAGGAAGAGACACGTAATATCAAATCCCTCAATTGCTGTGTGTTTTTCTGAAGAAAAGACTAAGTGAACAACACAGCTAAGCACTTCGGTCTTCAGGCACGTTCCAGACGCACGTTAAGCCAGCAGTGTTTTAAAATTTCTTTTCAAGTTGTGCAACTGCTGAAAAAGCAATAGTCTTTTGTCCCCTCTTTTTACCTACCATCTTCACAGGTTTCAATAAGAATACTGCATGCAGAAAGGCAACTGAAGAAAAACGATGCTTTAAGTACTGAATCAATTTAAAAAGTGAGAATGGAAGAATGTTGAGTTAAACTTAGACATTAAAATTTGATCTTACAATTTTCATAGAAGAAAATGTTATTTAATCACTTTGGTTTCTTTTAAACTTCAAGATGTCATTATGGAAGATATACTTGAGAACGCATTCACTTGTCAGCAGAAGAAATCCTAATACGCTGCAAAGAAAGAAGTTTCTCGGTAGTGTTAAGTGGAATGTGTTATGTTTGCTGACGCAGAAAATCCCTGTCAACTTCCCTGGACCTCAGCAATGCCAAGTGCGTCCAAGAAAAATAATATTTGAAAGCGATAATACCTTCAGCTATCCCATAATGAGATTTAGGAGGTGAAAACATGGAAGGTAGAACGCATCAGAAGCCACAGAGGATCACAGATCCAGTACAAACATTTGTGTTTCCTAAAACTTTTAAACATTTCAAAATCATATTTATGAGGTGAATTTCCATACAAAGCTGTGTCTCTAGAATCAAACAATGTATTATGTGAATATCAAACATTCTGGAACAAATTTGGGCCTGTAAATTAGGCTGCGAATAACAATTAACCTGGAATGTACGGAAAACACATAGGAATTAGTACAGGATTGCATGTATATTTTATATACTTGCAATTTTGTAACCTAAAAAAACGTAATTGTTCATTTTTAGTTTTGAAAACGCGATGACATTTGTGCGTGCCTGCTTGCTTGACTATGTATATTTACTATTGAGAAAGCAAGGAAGGAGAATGAGAGGAGGAGACAAATAAAGCTGAAGAGCAAAATATTAAGGCTACACATACATACCCTTTGCTGCTGTATATACACATATATACCCTCTGTTATAATAACCATGTATTAATTTTAAGATGCTATCCCCTGTTTCAGTGGTGAAGGATGGTAGCAATAAAGAGAGAAGACACTTTTCCTATAGAACTGAATTCCACGGTCTACACAGAAGGCCAAACGCCGTTCAAGGTCAAAGACGTTACGCCTGTTCACAGCTTTCCAATTTCTCACGTTAAAGTTCAATGTTAGACTAAAAATTTAGCGTTTTGTGTCAGCGTTCTTCAAAGCTTCTTCTCCTATAGAACTATCGTAGACCTTTACTAAATCTGCACTCTACAAGACAAATTAAGAAGTTATTTTCATCTGAAATTATATAATGCATTCCCAATATGTGGAAAAACAGGTAGAAGTGAGACGTGCATCAATCTTAAGCAACAAATGAACCTGATGTTTCTATTGCCACCCAGTATAAATGTAAAAATAAATAGCATACCATAGATATTTGTATAGGTGTGTATATATTTACATAACAACACTTTGTGCTAAATTCACATAACACCAGATTAAAAAAGAAAAATGAATTCAGAATAGACAGATTGCACACAGTGACAACTTAGATCACAGACTCCCTGAAGTTATTTAAAATAGAAGCAGAGAGGTTAATTTTGTAAATCATTGGTGGATCAAAACAAATTCATACCAGGCTATCAGAGGATGTTGGTGAATGCAGAGTACAAAGAAACTGGCCAGTTTCTAAGAAGGCCTTTACAATCCTTAAAAAAAAAAAAAAGTGAAAACAATATCACTACTCTGCTCTAAGACTGCGAGGGCATGTTAACACAGAGATATAAAGGAAGCAATAAACAATGATAAAGTAGCATCGGCTGCACCACTAGAGTCATTCCTTGCAGAAGGACAATCAACTGCACTCGCAAAGGTAGTGTGGCAATCGGTTAATTTAAATTTCCAGTTTTCAAGTGGTTAAGTATTGGAGTTACTTTAACCTTCTAAAAGAGCCGACAGAACTATTAGAGAAACAAGCAAAAAACAGCATCTGTGGCTGTTGATCTACAGGACTTTTTGACCAAACTTTTTTCTATAGTTTGTAGTCCCCAAAATGTCGCTTATTCAATCAAAAAAAGCATTATACTACTCAGAGAGGAAGAAGGTATTGCTCTTATCTCACTACTACAGTCAAGTCATCTCCCCACGTCTTTCCGTTAAGTACAAATGATTGAAAACTATATGGTAGTTGGAAACAGACATCTCATCTTAACACCATTTCCCCAAAACAAGAGATGAAAAAGACCTTTTTCCATTGTTATCACATGGCCTGCAAGTTATTCAAAGGCCTGTCCCGGACCTTGGAGTGCCTGCAGGAATTTGTGAAGGTTGCTGGACTCCGAATCGTGAATACAATCCCAAAGAGCAGAGAAGTTAGTGACTTTAAGTCCTGAGGCATCAAACACCTTTTGCATGCAAGCACAGAAGGCAAAGAATACTGTATTTCACAAAACTACATGTAAGCTTGTATTTTCTGGACTGTTTCTCACATCTGGAGTTAAGATCCAACCTTCCAGTCAGTCATTAGAAATTGATCCGCAGAATCTTATGGATATACCTGTCTACGTGAATGGAACACTCTTAGTTTGCTTACATGGGGAAGCTATATGCACATACGTATAGATAAGGCACCCACTTGCTCACATCCCTAACTATAAAAAGCCAACTTAAAGGATAATTGTAGAAGTCTGATATTTAGTTTCAGCGTAAAAATGATTTTTTGTATAATACTTTTTACATAAATTTGCTATTTCTATGCAAAACAAGTTTTTCGTGGTTACTGATATCTTGCTACGTGTGCTATGGCTGCACATGTCACTACACATAAAGAAAACTTCACAATGTGTGCTATTAACTAAGTAAACTCACAATATATGGGGACAGCATTAAACCTGACCATTACCACGGGGAAGGCATATGCAATTGAGGCTCTGACCACTTAGGGTCTTTGTGTACACGTACACAGAGGAACATAACAACAATCATTTTAATAAAAATGTATGTTATTCAACACACGTATCAGGTTTGTCCACGTCTCTTTTAATCCTTGTCCCTCAGGTCATTACGGAATAACTAGCTCAAATTTTCTATGAGAATGAGTTTTGTTTTGTTTTTAAACAAAGAAAAGACATTCATGATCATGCAACCATACAGTTAAATTCTGCCTACACATATTTTCCTTCTGTTTTAAGATACGGATAGTATTCTTTTTTGCTTTCTCTCTCTAAAGATATTCTAGGGCATTGCTCAGTATTTTTCAATGCTACAGGCCAGACTTTGAGCTTTATCATTTGTCTCAGACAACTATGAAGTGTCTTAACCCTGACAGCCTACAATGAGAAGGAATTGCACTCGGCAATTGCTGGGACATAGATTTTCCATGCGTGTAGTTCTCCTAATACATACGTGCTTCAGGGACCAAAGAGCGTAAGAGGTTCCTAAAACTGTCATGCTTTCTACTCAGTAACCCTCTGTGCAAAGAGATAGCATCAAGAACTGAAATTCAATGACTCCAAGGGAAAAAAGGATCTTCTTAGATACTCACATTTCTTCCCCAGTACAATGGAGAAGAACAACCCCCTGAGGAAAGCATAATTATGTAATGGACTAAGAAATCCTCATAAGCTTATAAATTTATAACATGATCAAAAGAATGAGATAATGAGCTTATTATTATTAATAGAAAGGACTGGTTTTGACCCAAAAGATAATGATTAAGCCCAAAACAAAAGATCTTTACATTCTCATTATTAAAAAGGTATTTCATAATTTAATTTAGTTCAGACTCTTGCTGGAACAATCACACTTGAGTCTCTTCATTGCTGTAACCATGGACGATATTTAGCTATATGAACTTCTATGAACCTCTGAACCAAATCAGAGTTCCAGAAATAAAAGTTCACTACTCTGGGTTACCATATTCATTTGAGATATTTAGTAGACTCATCAGTAAGTGATTAAAGTAAAAATACCGAATAATGCGTTCTTTCAAAGTCAGCATCTGCTATAGGTATTTTTTCATTTTAATAATGTTCTTCACGTAACAGTTACACTATTCTTCAGTAGATTCACACTCCACTCTCTCCAGCTGGATAAAACACAATGAGAATGAGTTCCTGAAGTCACAACATTTGGAAAGTTTCCATTTAGGACAAACAGTGCCTAAAAGCTCCTGTGACTGGGGTTGACAGTCAATAATGACCTGCAAGCTGATGCAGAAGGAGCATGACTTAAAGCTCTGCAGGCTATCTAGCGTAAGCGCAGGAAGAATAATACAGAAAGAGCAGTTTAGGTAGGGCTCCTTTTCCTTTGCACAAAGACGCAAAACAGGGAAAGGGGACTAGTGAACTAAAAAAAGTGTGTTACTAGTTTTATACTAGGTATTGTTCTGTTATTCAAAATGTAAGGAAGAAATAGAAAAAAGAAGAAGCGTATATCATTGCAAAACAGATATGTTTACTAGCAAATACACTGGGTGACCCAGAGCAATCCAGAGTAGCTGCTCCATACACCTGAGAGAGGTGGAGTGAAAAACATACATGGCTTTAAAAACCATACTTCTGTTCCAAGGAATTTAAGGACAGAGCAGGTTATTTGCCTATAGCAAACCTTTAGGAAACATTTCACCAACCAAGCTGCTTAAATACAACTTGTTCAGAATCCAGTTCCCATCTGCTGCCACTCCGCTTCCCCCTACTTCTACCTGGCCTGTTCTGGCTCACTGCCATCACCAAGGGAAGCGAGCGTAGAAGAACATTAGCTATGCTAGCTTTATTACACTTTAAAGCAAAAGTTGCAAATAAAAACTGAATTTGCACTTTCACAAATATAAGCAACAAATGACTGCACTGAACAAATTACTAATCCAATAAAATAATTCCAAAACAAAATATTTCTTTAAAAACATTTGCTGGTCTTTTAGGTGGTCTTCTATACCTACGACACTAATCTTGGCAGTACTGGCATGGAAACACTGGTCAGATTAGGGATGAATTTAGTTTTGCACTGAGGCAGCAATTCCAAAACGTTGTGTATGGAGGATGAAGCACATCTTCCCACAAAATAACAGTACTATTTTACAGAACTGATTTTTAGAATGGATCCTGTAAGAAACCTAGTGCCTTCTCTCATATTTCTTCTCTGTTTCAAGTATCTCAGACATAAAATAACTCTGATTCTACAACCTTCTCGTAGAAGCAAAAGTCACTGAGAACAATCTACACTTCAGTATTTTTATGTGTTAATTTTAAATGATCATTGCACAGTTTTTCATTTGGATTTGATTTTCTTCATTCAGTACTAAAAATAATTTGTTCTACAGATCACTGCACGAAAAACTGCCATCTCCCAAAACGGCTGCCATCTGCCACTGTTCCTAATGTGAAAGAAGCCTCACACTCTTCGGGGAAGATCAGCTTCATTACTACTGGGAAAACCGGAACCAATTAAAAAAAAAAAGGTTGTATTTACTGAAGAAATTGGCAATATTTTTGCTAGGGAATAGATGAAACAGAAGTTACAGGAAGAAACAATCTTCTGAATCTGAAGCTAGATAAAATGAGTTCATTCATTCATTTTGCCAAAGTATAACACCCCGCGACTCTAAATCTAGGAACTTATTTAAAAAAAAAAAAAAAAGATTGATTCCAACACATCATATACATAAGAATCTTCCTTCTAAGTTCCTCCTTCAGTGTCTATGTATGACTTACTTGGGGATTTCTGTGTGTTTGCTTTTAAGCTGGATTTTATTTAACTGGTAACAGGTGAATACAGATCAGTACCATAGGAATTATTAGGTCCCTGCAATGTTTTACCATCTCATAAACACACTTAAACTGGAAACTTAGTTTAAGGTTATACTTAAAATTACTCCACATACAGAAACGCAAAACCTAAGCACTTAAGTGTTGTCCTAAAGCAGCACCATTTAAACAAGGTAAATGTCTTGGGCAGCAAGAGAAGTAGAGTGGAGTTAGACCCACTTGTATATTTGAGTATCTACATAAACACCATCATGCATTGATCCTGACTGTATAGCGACAGTCCTGCAAGTACTGCCTCTACAGTTCATGCTGGCAGGCAACACTGCAGAGGGAACAGCAGCAAAGCAACCATTTTATTACCTGTTATCTCCTAAAGGCCTAAAGTGGGCTTCTGGCTAAATCACACAGCAGATAAGAGAGTCCTCATACTTCCTCAAAGATTAAGTTAAAGTATCTTTAGGAGCGCTAATTTTCAACATCACGTTGAATAAACACGGACACAAGTGATTTATTTCTTTACAGGTAACAGAGCTTCACTTGATGACTACCAATTACGACTGAAGCTGCTCCATCAGCACAAGTAGCTTAACTGAGCTACCTGGGTTCACCGAGGAATTCTCATGCATAACAAAGAAAAATCCCAGCATATGCTATCAAACACCTCCCATGGCATACATCCTTCTTGAGGCTGCCCTGTTACTATCTGAGCGTTACAGCTTCATGAAATCTGTCTGGTTTACAGGAACTCTCTCAAGTACAAGATGCTCTGTCCACCGTCAAAGTTATTCTTTTGGTTTTCTTGGTTTTTTTAAGTCCACAAACCAAATAAATGAAACAAATTTGCACTGAACGCTGACAATCCCGTCCTCTTCCGTGACTTAAAGATAAAAATGCTTTTCAAAAATGTTTTAGAAAGCTTTATTTTAACAACTATGTAGGTCAGCAAAAGCCTGATGTCCAGCAGTGAACATAGGACAACGCAAGCCACAGCACATATACGAAAGTCACAGGTGAAACATAAGAATTATTAATTTTGGATGAGCTTACTGACACCTCTGATCAGGGGCCGGATGTAACAACTGTTCATCCTTTTTTATTTTCCTTCTAAGTGCCAAATGGCAGGAGAAAAGAATGGTCTGCCAGCTCCTGAGCACACTGCTGAATTTCTCATCTGGCTCCGCTGCACCCTATTCTGTTGCTGGGAGGCAGATAAATGTCTATTCATACATGGCTGCAAATAAAGATGGATAATCAAACATACTCCTATCTGACAACCAAATCTGGAATGCAGCCTGGCCGTATCTTTCATATTATTTTTTTTTCCACATCTTGCCATTAGATTATCTTATAAATATTTGAAAACTGAACTGGAAATACCTCAGGCCAAGCACAGATCTGTGCTGCTGTGTAAGGGTGTTACCACTTTAAGCCGTCGCACTGCAGAAGTCATAAGAGAATGGAAATTATTGTCTTGTGCCATACAGCCCCAAACTGAATGAGAACAAAAGCACTTATTGTAAAGCCACTTTACCCCATGATACCATTCAGATGAGGATCATATTTTGTAGCAGTAGTCATGGAGTACATTTTCAGACAGACTGAAATTTGGATGGATGAGAACTTCTCCTGTACCAGCCCATTCCTTAGGCACAGCCCAAGAACAACACTTGAGCAGTATCCTACAATCAAAGGAATAGATGCGGCCACAATCTGGCTGTTGCACAGCCAAAACACAATTTAGAGCTACCCCAGCAAGAAGCTCCCTGGGGAAAGAAAGAATAGGAAGAGAACCTCCTTAGCTTTTCCATGAATCCATGTCGGGCCAAGAATTCCCAAGTCTCTTTGAAAAGAGTTTTTGTTACTAATATAGTTTTGATGTGAGAGGGCTCGAAGGATCAAACCCCTAGCATATCATGAAGATGCTCTAAATTAAAATGCTCCCAAAATCCCACTAACTTAGACACTTTCACAAATACGAATTCTTCTCTGAAGTCGTATTTTGTTGAAACACACCTAGATGAGCATGGCTGGTGTAAAAAAACCCAAAAACTAATGGTGTGTAGAAATTCACTGACAATACTTTTGACACGAACTTCAGGTACTATCAGTAAATGCTCAGTGATGGCTATTCTTAATCACATTATTTGTTTCAGCTGGGAAACAACTTACCATGGGGTGTCTAGGCACCTATGAACATCTCAGTCTGCCTCTAGTTTCCCAGACTGAAAGCAGAGTTCTGTGCATGCAGGTTTTATGGGTGTCATGCTACACGCTGAATCAAAGCTACTATGCAATTGTTGTTGTTTTTAAACTAAGACATGCCTCATTCCCTGGCTGCAGCAGATCTTAGTCTTAAAAGCATAATGATTTGTCTCAAAACAAAAAATAACATTCACAGCCTGGGATGAATCTTCACGTCTGTGAAGAGACTGAAGTTGAAGTACTGGTTCACGATGCCTTATTCTCATGAAAGGCCTTACAGTCAGGGGTATGGGCAGATGTGAATGACTGCATATACCTGCAATAATATTACATGACAGAAGTTGCAGTGCTACGAAAGCTGGAACAAACAATGGTAATAGGAGCAAAATACCTCATAAAGATCCCCAACAGTATCTGATTAGGATATGTTGTGGAGCACAGCATTCATTTTACATTGCATCGCCTGGGAACATCATCTACAGCCGGCTGTTCTTGGAAATTATAGCCATAGCTGGTTGACAACGGCAGCATCTTATTTATGTGAAAAAAGACTGGTCTCAGGATAAGACTACGAGCTAGGCAAGCCTGAGCTTCAAATGTAGAGCTGAAGCCATTCCAAGATTACTTCCAAAGCACTTGAACTCCTAGCCTCAGCCTTCCCTTTGTAAAGCTATCATTTTAGCTTCATGGCAGAAAAAATGTGAGGATTCTTTCAAGTAATTCCCTTTGACAACGATAAATGCAATATAAATGCTTGTTATATATGCCTTTCTTTTTCTACAGGCTAACTTGCATCTACCCATCAAAGCACATAACTGATGTATAACTGTTCTTGAAAGATACACCACTACACTTAAAATACTACAAGGAAAGGAACTATACTTATTGCAGATTACAGGTGAGAAAGCTCAGGAAGTTCTATTCCCACAGGTGACAATACAATCTATGAATATGAGGCCATGTACATTTATTTCTCAATCATTTTTATTTCAAATATGCTCTCTTACAAGTAAAAAGTCTTCCTTTGCCTCTGATACCCCCTTCTAAATACCCAGATTCAGTATCAAGCTAGGTCCTTGGGCATCTTGGTCCTTATCAGTAGGTCTTTACCAGTACTAGAGATTTTACAGGACAAACTATATTTTGAGTTACATGTGTACAGCCTTTTAATTCCCTGATTATGACCCTCACAGCACCTATTGCCTTAAATAATTTTGTCATACGTGTTCAGTTAGAATTCAACAAACAATTCTGTTGGTCAAGCACGTAACACAGAACCTAACTCTCCCCTTTTCATCAGGATGGCTCTACAGCATTAACAGGAACAAAAGCTTTGAAGGTACTACTGCTACTACTGTGGCAGAGAGGGTTTTCTTTAAGTAAATATGCCAATTTAGAGAAAAAAACCAGAGTGAATTAATCTTAAAAAGACTAAGTGTAGCAACATTAAAATACAAATGCAAGGTATTTAAGGCCTAGCCACCAGTTTAAGTTTATACAGAACTCACAGGTGTATTTCTTATCATGAAAAGGTTTACTACTTCTCCAAAGAGGATTTAATTCTGAAAGGTCCTACACTCCCCACCAAATCAATGAGATAAGGAGGCCTCTTAAAAGATGCACATATCCCTCTTCAGAATCCAACCTTAAAGGAATACGGAACTTCCACACCTTTTTTTTGCTTTTAAAATGTTGGTATAGAACTATTTTTATTAAGAGCTATTTTCACACAGATGAAAGATGAATGAGAGCAATTGCAGGGACTGCTCAAGGGAAGAGATTCAATGAACCAATAAGCTACAAATATGTGATTTCCAGTAACTATATTTACACAGTATTCTATAAAGCATAGATGTATTATATAAAGTGAACATTTTTGGTTGCAAAAGTCTAGGTTTAGGTACATTGGTTTAAAGTGAAAATGTTTATGTTTTATTACTGAGCTTAGACAAGGGTTTAGACAAGGCTGTAGAACATGCTGCCATGACAATCTCTTCTTAGCTCGTGACAGCCATAAGAAATTGCTTAATGCACCTTTCAAAGTTAAAATAATTGAACAAAACCGTTTTTTTTTTGTTTTGCCTCATTAAAAATACACTGCCCACTAGAAGTAAAATTGCTGAATATTTCATGTGTCACATCTTTTGAATGGAAGCTTTTCCATCCACCTTTTCAGTGTAATGTAGCTAATACTATTAGGAAAAAAAGCAAAAAGGTGATATTAAATACTGTTTTTCTTTATGTTCTCACGTTGTGCAACTTCTCCCTTTTCAACAGAGCAGAGCTGTAATTTACTTCCTCACAAAATTACTTGTTTTCCTGCTTGCTTTAGAGTTTATTCCCCGTTAATAAAAGAAACACACAATGACCAATATATCTAGCTTACCTGAAAGCTTATTAAAAGATCAATTATAGCCTCCTCTCTTCAGGGTAATTTATGTCTTAAAAGGAGCTACAGAGGCTCAAAGCAGCAATTCATCCTACAGTGAGGGAGCGTGACAAAGATTTTTATCATCAAAATCAAGGGTGAAAAAAAGCTGATTTAAGTTGTACAAAAACTTCCACACAGCTTCATAAATACTCCCAAGTCCTACACAGCAGCTATTGCTGTGCTGACCTCTGCTCAAAAAAACATATCTCAAAACAAACTCAAAGCCAGAATACGTTTACACACACTTGATTATGTACTACTATGTCTGGACGAACTTTGAATGGCCTCATTAAAAAACGTTCAGAACAACGGTGCATTTGAACGACCAATGCTAGTTATTGTCAGGCCAACCATTCAACAGCCTGACCAGGGGAGACAACCTCGTCCTGTATCCTAACGGAGGCTGTTGGAAATGAGCATCTTCTACATTTATCCTAAACGCAAAAGGCCTCAAATGCTTTCAGTTGCTTTTCATTAGATGCCTGACCAATGCAAAAGGATTCTCCACGCTGCCTTCTCTGCCTTACGCGTTAGAGTGCTGATTTTCAGAGATGCTGGGCATCTGTAACTTCTCCTAGGTCTATTCAAAAATGTCCTGAACGGAACTAAAAGTAAAGACTTACCATGCAACTACTCTGAAGTGTTAATTTGACAGGATATGGTCTCTCTAGATTCCTTACGCAAGAAGCTCCTGTACCTTGGACCAAAACTGCCACATAGTAAGTTCTGCTATCATCTGATCTGAGGCCTATTAAAATATACAGAAAAATTTCAGTAATTCTCAACAGCATTTAGATCAGAATAAAATCACCACTCAAAGTTTATTTCTTGATTGTCAGGTGTTATTCAACAGATGTGCTTTCTGTGCTAACTCTTAATCTACCTCATTTGTGTTCACAGCAGCAACAGGTTTTACTGTCTGTATTTGTTAGTCCTGATGATTCAAGCAAAGACAAGCTAGATTCTGTGTCTTTCGGCACAGAGTCAACAGACTTCCAACACGACACACCATGAGGTAAACATGTATCACCATGGTGAATGCAAAAGGATTATGCAGATATAAACAAATAAATAATCTGGCCTGTGGAATATTCATTATTACTTGTGATAGGAAACCGTAAGAGAGTTTAGCTTCATATTTGTTATTGAGTGCAGGATTTTCACTGAAGAACTTTCCGTTGATGCCAGTAAGATAATTAAAGTTCCATAAACAGTGTTGATTATAATCATGCATTATGGACTTTATTTAACTAATAAGTCAGGAAATGTATTTATTAATATTCACTGCTGTTTCCTAGTACGGCCTGTTCCTCCTCTTCATTTTCAGGGGAGAGAGAGAAAAGGTGAAAAGATTCTTGACTCTTCAGCAAGATGTCTGGGCTCACATCAGTGGCAATTTTCCATAAAGTTAAGGAAGACTCAAAGTGTTTCACTGCAAATCAGTACCACGTGATTTTCCCACCACTTCAGAACGCTCGAGGGACTAAAGGTACTTTCTCCCTGGAGGCCTGGAAAGTGATGGATTGAATTCTAAAAATGAACTCTGCTGTGACAGCAGTGGCTTAACCTTAACTTTGAAGTCTGCATGACTGTCCATAGGAGTTCTACCTAAGTTCTACCTCAATACACATACAAGAAATTGAAAGTTTCTACTCATTTCTGCTAAATATCAACAATTTTCATTTTTTTCTATGAGTAAGAACATCTGTATCAGTGAAAAAGGAGGAGAAGAGGTTCAGATTCAGTCCAGGAAAACACAGGTTACCATTATTCAGAAAGGGCAATAGAAGGGCAACGTTTATTTACAGAAGGGATACTCTTAAGTTTTCCAGCACCAAAGCACAAACTTCCCAGTGGACACATTCCTCCTACCCAGTAAGAATCATCTCTGAAGAAATACCAGGCTGTGACAGAATACCCAAGAGAAGGGATTAAGGGCATTTTACGAGAAACCTTAGAGAATTTGGGCTTTAATTCTTTGTTCTGAGTGATATAAGAAAGTGCCAGTAAAACTTCGGAATGCACATTTAGAAAGCATTTCCATCCCCAGCAGTACGAGAGAGAGAGACAGCAATGTCTACTTCCCAGTAAAGGTAATACAACTTAAGCTTTACCATGCAAACTGTTATCCAAAAGTTTCTTAACTTCCACCTGATTATTAATTTAACAATGAATTCCATTAGAGAAGGGTGGAATGGAATAATCAGTTATCTAGAAACAACAGTTCTAATAATGTTGTATTGTGCTGTTTTAATTATGTAAAATACCATGAAGTAACAAACTGTTTATGCATGAAGTGGGTAATTTATACATTATAATGATAATTGGATGATGTTGTCTTCTTAGCTCTTTCCTCTTCCACCTCTTCAAACGTGTATTCCTCAACTGGAGCAATAGTCAGAGAAATACCTGATCTAGGCTGGGATAATGACGAGTTATATTTTTCCTACTGGCCTTCCAAACAAAGGACACTATTTGAAGAACTGAATCAACAACCACACAAGCCTAGAGAAAGAGTAATGAGTACTTCGTAATCCCTCAAATGTGACGTTTTTAACAATATTACAAGCATGACAACAATAAACCAAAAGGAGATTACACAGATTTGGAGTTGTCACCATACTTAAGTCCAACATCATTATTGTTGCTTACTTGATTTTGTTCGGGGGGAGGGAGGTGAAGGCAGTATGGCTTGTAGATTTTTTCCTCTTTTCTGTAAATGATAATGTAAGCTAAGAGTCATCATTTAAAACTACCTGGTTTCCATCTGATTTTATTGTGGTCTTAACATAACTCACATTAATAAATATAATAGCAATTCCTGCTTAACTCTGAGAGTTAAACAGAACAACGAATCCACTGCAATCACTGAAAAACAATTTGAAAAAAAAAAAAACCACCCACACATTTTCACATTTCAGATATTTCACAGGACCAGGCAGCATCCAAACAGTGATTCTGGTCTAAATACTGTAGCCACACCATTCTGGAGACTTTGACCTGTCAAACGCTGGGCAGGTTTCTTCGGAAGATTTAAAATAACTAATTAAATAAATAAATGAAATCTGTTTTGCTAACCGGTTAAGAACGCATAGAAGACCATGCCGGAAAGGCTGCAGGCGCGAGGAGGCGGCGGCGGGAGCACTGCCCGGCTGCGTGGCGGGGGAGCTGGCGGGGAGCTGGGGGAGCCCCCGGGGCCGGGCCCCGCCGCCGCACGGCACGCGGAGCTGTCTGCGGTGCTGAACGGGGAGGCGGCGGGCAAGACCCCGCGCACCCGGCAGGCGCAAGGGGCCGCCGCTCCTCCACTGCTTAGCAACTACAGTCTAACCAGTAAATAAATAAATAAATAAAGATAAAAATAAAAACACCGCAAGCCCATTTGTCTCGCATCCATGTAACGCTCTTGCGAAGAAGCTCTGTAAGTCTGACGAAACCTCCTTTCCAAAACAGGACGTTGGGCACCTCTGGGACAGGCTAACTCCTAGTCCGGTTTAACTGACCATTTGCTGTCAAAGCAGAACGCACAGGCAAGGTCATTTAAACAGAAAGATTACAGTCACCTTCTATGCCATTAGGCACTGCCATAGGCTCGCTTGCAGCATGGCTCTTCAGCCTTCCTACCAAGAAATCAATGGAACAGACTACTGAAAAAAATGAAGAAGCTGATTTCGGTTAGCGGGTATTTTAGGTTGCCAGGTGCTTCTAAATATTAAATCTGCAAGTGGTAGTAATTGCTACACTTTCGTCTTACTCCCCAACATATTTTGGTTCATGTTTCATAGAAGAAATTGTTTTTTTCTTTTGGCAAGTTTGCTTCTATCAGACTGTAAAACATACGACACTGCAAGCAGAGCGTGCTGATGCTCTCCTGTTCCATACAACACAATGTGCTCTCTCAGTGAATTCCTGCTAATTTACACTATACTTACTGGTTAAGTCTAAGTACCTTCCAGAGAAAAATCAAAAGGAATGACCAGATTTGAACAGGATTAACAAATAGCTGGTACACAGTCCTCCAGGACACAACCAACCATCTGCGGGCATGATTCTACAGACTTCCTTCACGGAAGACTCCACTGCACTTAGAGGGCAATTTGTCTGAATTAAAGACTAGAGAAATTGACCCTAGAAGAATCCCTTCAGAAAAAAGGCAGCTTTTAAGATTATTTAAAAAAACATTATGGGGCTTATACACTTTTTTTTTTCTTTTAAACCTGGAGGAAGTTCTGCACATTTCTAAGCTAAAGCATTTTGGAGGTACCTCTTTTCTGCAGATTTCAGCTGTAGCATAAGTTCATCACCAAAGACAGATGTAAATGTTGCTCTGCATGTTTTTCATCTTATTTTTTAAGAAGTGGATGTGTACAAACATATTGTGCCTAAATTAAAAAGTTATCAGATACCTAATAGCTAGAGGTGGTACAATGCTCTTTCCTTCCAATAGTCTCCTTGAAAAGAGAACTTCCCTTTCATTTTCAAAATGAATAAGAGCCCCTTGGAGTTCCAGCTTACTCTGGCCCCTGCCACGATCATTGCAGTCCACAGTGTCTTTCAGACAAAAACATAGGGTATGACTGTTTTACAAACAGGTATGCTTGTTGTATGTTGCTATAACCTGCAGTTTTGAAAACTACATTAACCTTGATTAAGTCATGCAATTGAATAACTTCTCCATGAAGTCTCATGCATGAGGAAGTTCTTTAATATGATCAATACAAAAAAAAAAAATCAAAGAAATGCAACTGAGTTTTTTTAAAAAGATTGTCTTTTCTGATCCATAACAAATCTCTGAAAGACTATAATATACTCTGAATATAAATGCTGGAGTAACTTACTGTAAGCTGATGTGTACAGAGACCCATAACTGCTTAGTTACCTTGTATATGATTTCATATTTAAAGTCTCTGGAAAATGCATAAAATAATCCAAATTCTTACAGAGCTTGTTTTTTCAGCTTTGTTCTTAGCTCCTCAAGCACCACTTACAGTAAGCTACACTGGAGAAGGCAGCTCCCACACTGCAGCAGCTACCTTTATTTATTTTTCCACAAATACAGAAACCTCTTCATCAGTATTCCACTAGTTTCTAGTGATATTCTTTTACAGTAATACTTATTTATTGAGTACAATAAGGTCAAGCAGTTGTCCATCTTTGATACTAATGCAAAGAAACTGGGTTCTGTGCCAGAAATAGAAGTTTTGCATGTGTAAAGACCGCAGGGCAAGATCCAATTTGGCAAACAGTTCAGTAACATAATACTTTAACATTAGTCTAGGTAGAATACTAGGGTACCTTTTCACATAAGAACTGCTATGGTACTGATTTGCATAGAAGGAGGGAAGTGTACAATTCTTAATTTCTCTTTTTTCTTAATCGGTACAACTGAAAAAGTCGTCTTTGCCCTTGAAAACTGTCATTCCAGCCAGCATCCCAAGGTCTCTCCAAAGAGAAATAGCAAAAGCACCAACATATCTATGGATAAGATATTTTTCACTCCAAAACTTTGAAAACTGTTACACGGTTCAATTTAGCTAAAATCACAAATTTCCATCTCTTGATCAAAGACAATCAGAAGTCAGGAAAGCTGAATGCAGGATAGATAATATCTGTTAGACTTGTTCTATGGCTTTGATCATTACGTGCCCCCTACCTTTAGCCCTACCCATCTTGACAGTTTTCCTCTGTCACCTCCTCTGGAGGTTTCCACTGTGGTTGCAGTTTCTGTTGCACTAAATAAAACAAGGTCAACATAAGTGTTCCCCATCTCTTCAAATATTTTCCTAGAGCATGCTAGTTTCTGAGAAAGCATAACGAAGATTACATACCCAGAAGTTAGCGAAGTCTTTTCCCTGACAATTAAGCCTGTCATCCACAGGAAACACACAACATAAGATTTAGCTATTGGGAAATAAAAGACCGTTGCTCTATAACTGCTACAGAAAACAAAAGGTATGTTAGAGACAAAGCGTGTTATAACCTCGGGACAAACTGATCCTACAGCATAATTGCAGGTAACAGCTCCTGGCAGGCAAAGCTTCCTGGCACGCATATGTCATGTAGCCTATCATATTTCTCCCCAGGGCTGAAATACGTTCACTGAACTTTGGGAAACACTAAGTGACTGTTTTTGTTTTCGTTTTCTGAACCCGCGGGAAGCACAAAGTACTTATGACAGCAACAGCTTCAGAAAAACTGACTCTGCAATTGCTGCTACGGCAACCCCCAGTAATTCACAAAGCAAAGCATTACCTGGATTTCCCTTGCGTGGTACACGATAATGAGGCCGAGCAGGATAATCGTGGAGAGGCTAATAAGGCATTTCAGAGCGAGGGAATACAGCGACTCCTGCAAAGGGAAGACACGGGTGTCCCTCAGAGACCCGCGAGTACCGGGCTGCCCCATGCTGGGGACACCTCACGGTAGCAGCCCAGGCCAGGGACAGGGGGTCGCCTTGCCTAACAGCAGCCGGGAGAGGGGGGTCGCCCCGGCTATGGCTAGCTGGGGAAGGGGAAGGGGAAGGGGAGTCGCCTCGCCCGGTGCCGAAAGGCCCTAAGCAGCAGCGGGAGGCGGGTGGTACCTTGGTGTAGGCGCCCCAGGACAGCTCAGTCTCGATGACCATGACCACGATGCCGAACATGCCGAAGATGAGCGCGTAGTCGCTGAGGCGCTTGCGCTTCTCGAAGAGCGCCCGGCGGTGCCCCAGCTTGTAGCCGATGTTCTGGTTCTTCTTCTTGCTGGACTTGCTGCCGCCGTTGTTGGGGGCGCCGGGGCCCGGGCCGGGGCCGGCGGGGCCGTAGAGCGCCAGGTTGTTGGAGTTGTTGTGCTCGGGCTTGGACACCACGATTTCTGGGGCGGCAGCGGCGGGGCTGGGGCTGGCGAGCGGTGGCTGGAGGGGCTGCGCCTCGGAGTCCAGCTCGTGGAGGTTCCTGCGGGACGAGCTCAGGTTGCTGAGCGGCCGCATGACGCCGCCGTTGTACCTGCAGCTGCTCATGGCTATTTCGGTGAAGGGGTTGCTCTCCCGGCGCTGCTGCTGCTGGTGGTGATGGTGGTGGTGATGGTGGTGGTGAGCGCTGCCGCTGCTGACACTGCTGCTGGGGCTGGCTGCCTGCTGCTGCTGCTGCAGGCTATGGCACTGGTGGTACTGGGGATACTGGTGGGGCTGCCTGGCCGAGCCGGCATGGCTGGAAGGGGTCAGCTCGCTGACGTTCAGCTGGCTGCCCTGCCGGGAGGAGGCGGCGGAGGAGAGCGGCGACGAGTGCGTCCGGAAGGCGCCCGAGAGGGGCGAAGAGGTGCGGAGCAGCAGGGGCAGGTTATCCCCCGCTGCTGCCGCAGCAGCCCCGTAGTAGGCGCAGTTGTTGCACTGGAGGCATGGGCTGTGCTGCTGCTGCTGCTGCTGCTGGAGGAGACTCTGCTTGTCCTGGCCGAGCGGCGGCGGCGGCTGGCACTGCGGCGGCGGCGGCGGGCGCTGCTGCTGCTGCTGCTGCTGCTCGGCGCAGAAGCCCGGCGGGAACTGCAGCGGGGTTTCCATGCCCGCGCCGTTAAAGCCGCAGGAGGACCAGGCGGTGCTGCGCCCTGCGCAATGCGTTATGGTCGGCAGGGGAGCGTCCTGCTGCCGCCACCGAGGGCCCATCCCGGCTCCCGTAGAATCCAACCGCCGCGTCCGATTGGTCGGGCGGACCAAAACAACGGGCATCACGTCACCTGGAGGGGGGGGGACAAGCCGCAGCGTGAGGCGGCGGGGGCGGGGCGGGGCGGAGCTCGGCCGAGGGGTCCGCCCGCCCGCCCGCCCGCCGGGGATCCCGCCGCCGCCGCGGCTTTCCCGCCCGCCGCCCCGCGGAAACCCGGGGGCTGCCGGGGGCTCCCCGGGGGCGGGGAGGCCGCGCCCGCCCGCTCCCGGCATCGCCCTCCCCGGGCAGGGGCTGCCGCGGCGAGGCGCCCCGCGTGGCCGCTCCGCTCCGCTCCCCTCCCCGGCCCGGCCCGGCCCGGCCGCCGCTCACATCTGCGCTGCCGCCGCCGCCGCCGGAACATGGGCGCCGCGCCGCGCTCCGGAGCTGTCCAGCGCCGCCCCGCCGACCTGCAAGACACCGCGGCGCCGTAAGGGCCCGGCCGCGGCGGGAGGCTGCCGAGGTGCGTCAGCGCGGGGCCGCCCTGCGCCGTCCGCTCACACGCAGTTGGTGCCGATGTTTCTCAGACCTGTAACACAGGGGAGGGTTTCTGTCGGCCGCGCTTTTCCCCGACGGACAGAAACTAGTCCCGGGCAGCTCCACGGGGGCTCAGACCCGCGGCTGGCTCTACAGGGCGGCCTGGAGGTTAGAGACTTAGTCTAGTGGGTTACCAGATGCTTGCCAGAGAGACGGGAGCGCTTGCTCTAAGTCACTGAGCTTCTGCCTGGATCCGGCTTCCTGAAACTCCGGTCCACAGCAGTCTTTGAACTGCTCACCTGCTGCCTTGGGGCCCCCCTTCCCCTTCCTCTTCCTCCCCAAACTCTCACTGAATAATTCGTTCTGGCAGCTCCTTCAGACAGAGCAGTGTCTGAACGGGAGAGGCTCTTATACTGCATTTATTTAAGAAAAGAATCATGAAAAAGGTAAGTGATTGACTTTATTATAGCTATGCCATTCCTGTTGCCTAGCTGAGATTATAAGACATGGCCTTTTTTTTCCCCTCCAGTCAGGCATCACTGTCTCTGCAGACTGAAAAATCAGCTGTAAAATTGCACTCTAATAGCATAGGTCTCTTTACATCTTCAGGTTCTCTCTGATATTAAAGACAAAATTCACCGAGCCTTTCTAGGATAAAAGCCTACACCTGTGTAAGTTCTGTATCTCACACAGCATTCAGTTTCCTTGACACTCTGCAGGCTTGAGGGGCTCGCATTTTCAGTTATTTGGGTGAGGTACTATGACTGACTAAGTTTTTAAAAATGCTCTGCTATAAGATTTCAGTTACTTAATTCTTAGCCAAAACATACCTTTTAAAGCAAGCAAGTATTGCGTATGCACAATCAACCCTCACTAACGCAGTAAACGTTATGATTCAGAAATATAGGTAGATTATTCTCAAAGTGACCAGCAATTAGAATCTCTGAGTACGCTTACACAACGTAGGCTATTCGGAAAAAACACGCATACATAGGGGTGTATATAATATATAGCATCATAATGCCTTCTGATATGCCACAACTGTATTAACAATAAAGTTCTGAATAAAAATTCACTTACACATTCTTTCCTGAATGATAAAGCACTTTCTAAATACATCAGTCTGCACTTTTAAATTATACTAAAGTGCATCTGGATGCTCTCCTTTGCAGTCAGTTCTCCCAAGCATCCAGGACCAAAAACAAAAGGAAGCTTTTAGTTTTAAGAATGAACATGCCGTTTAACACAGTTTCAGACCTTCCATTATCTGTTTGTAAAAAACACGGTGCTATAATTCTGTCTCAGTGGTCCTCTTTTGCCTGTGTTTTCAAACACATACGAATCAGAAAATCTTACAGAAAATATGTTTCGATCACGGTGTATATAAAAGTTCTGCACAAATGTCCTGTCAGAATATATGCTTTACAAAGTTAATTAAAGATTCAGATATGCTTAGCTTTCATCCTTCCTTCTCTGTACATGTCACGTCCTTAATGTTTACTTAAATATACTTTCTTTTAAGTGTTCTTTTTAACACAAGATAAAGTCCTCAGGATCTAGTTCAGCATGAAGGACTAAGAAATCTGTAAATCTGCATGTATTATTTGGAAGTCAACAAGGATTCGTCCTGGAATTTCATCTACTCTGACCATGCAAGGTTTTCATTAGAATTGTGAAAAAAAATTCATCTTTTAAAAATCCTAGTAGACTACAATATGAATACAAGATTGCTGTTGTTTTATATGGGGAAATGACTGCATGTCTACTTCTAATGCATATGTAACAGCTACAAATTCCAGCTTTAATGTATCTACTGCTGATAGCCTATTGATTTGCAGAACTGGGCAAGGACATTGCTGTTACTAGCTTTTGGATATTTCATCTACCTGCTTGATAGTTTCATTATGCCAATAAACAAATGAATGTTCCTGTGTTTAACACAAGAGGTCATACTAATCACACAGCATGTTATAAAACCAATCAGTTAGAGGTTTTATTTCAGTTCCGTTGTACAATTTGGGGTATCTTATCACAGCTTCAAGGTCTAAAGTAAGAACTGGTGACAGTTTGCTTCTTCATAGCTAAAGAGGCAAACCTCCCTCTCTACGACAGTAATAAGTGAGCTGGAATACAAAGATGCTATTTAATCTAACAAACATCCTTCCTGTATTTTTAAAGTTCACTTTTACAAATGAGTGTATTTAATTTCAGAAATAAAGTATCGATGTGAACTGAATTGTTATATTCTTTCATATCACCAAGAAATTAGCATGGGCAGCTTAGAACTGCTAACACTTACTAAGATGGGAATAAGAGGAAACCCCTATGGAACAAATATTATCTCTTTGGGTTTGGGGGCTTTTTATTTTTAGTACCTTTTCATTATACACTGGGTGGAACTACTCTTACTGATTATCTTAGTTCCTGCTGCTGCTTTGCCAAAGAAACTTTACACATATATACTTGCGTTCATTTGTAGAAGAAGTCTGTGAGAGAAGGACAGAGACAATTACTGCAGATTTCATTTGATAATGATTATTAGGGGAGATGGTTGGAAAAGATTTTCTTTTTCTCCAAACCCACTAATTGCAAGAACAAGATAGATTGCGTTGAACAAAGCTATACCAGTAGTGGGACAGAAAGCTCAACAGACATAGGAAAAATTAGATTTCTGAGAACAAAAAAATCCACTATATCTGAAGTGACAGCTAATGGCTAGTCATTTTAAAGTCTCACATAACAACATCCAAAGAAGATACAACACCTACAGGCTACGATAAAAGCTATTAGAAAGCTATTTGGCTCTTATCCTATTGCCCTTACTCATGCCAGACTCCCGTTACAGTCACTGAGAGTTTTGCACTTGTAAAAATGTCCACAGATATAGGAAAAGATAGATAGAAAACAGAAATAAGGAAATACAAAAAAATAAAACAGAATAGAATAGGAAATTCTATTCTATAACAGCATTTTGGCCTCAGAAGCATATCCTGCACAAGACCTAGGAGTTTCTGGAAAGCACTGAAAGAAAAGCAGTCTTGTCCACTTCAAAAAAAGCAAGCAAGCAAGCATGTAGCTGAGCATGTACCCAGAAAGATGCCACTCAGTGAAAGCAGAGTCACGTTAAGAAAAACAGAGCTAACACAGACTGCAATAGGGTATCACAAGACCATTCAGGGGTATCCAGGCAGCAATAAAAATGCTTTGTGAGACAACGCCAAAACGATTGCAGTACGGCTGCCAAGACGATGAGATGAAAACTAACCATGTGAGCCACACGCGCAAGTTACCTTTTTGCATACCATCTGGCAGGGCTTCACCCACCAGATGGCTCTGACATTCACCCCGGCAACTTCTGCCACTTATTTATGCGCTCTAGCTGGAATCCCATCCCTGCTGGCCCTCTGCTGACTTCCAGGACTTTTCATACGGTTCCACAGTTGGGGGGGGGGGGGAAGGAGAGGAAACACCAGATAACCCTGACTCCATGCAGATAATACAACAAGGTATTAGGAGGAGGCATGCTTTACAGTTTCTGCTTTAGATTTCATGCTCTTCCACCAATCTGCACGTTCCTCTGCTCCTCCAGCGTATCACCAGTGAAAAAGCAAATTCCTTTTAGAACAAACCCAGCACGTGTTAAAAAGGGGCATTTAGGACAAGCAAAAAATAAGGGCACCGCATTGGCAGTTTTAAAATTCTGATCCAGATTTTCAAATGTGAGGGTGCTTTTTTTTTTTTTTTTAAAGGGGGTGCAGCTTAAAAAATAAGAACAAAAATCAGAAATGCCGCACACCTTTCTTGCGGTAAACAGGCCCTCTGAAAGGGATGGGGCAGGGGGGTTTAGTTTTTTTGCTGATAAAACTTTTTATTACTAATTAAGCAAAGTTAAAATATTGGATGGGATCTGCAAAACAGCTAGGAAAAGCATTTCTTCCCTTAATTCACTTATCCACCCTTTCTAGAGGTCTTTACAGCATTTGGAGATCAGGCAGACAAAATTTTGCTTTTGGTTTTTTTGTCTTATTATCAGGGGGGTATTATCCTGTCACCCAGGAGGAATTTCTTATCTAGTTAATTGCATCAGCTTCAATACTATTGTGCACAGCCATTGCAGGTGCTCAGCAGGTGATTACTACGTTATTTTTAATTTAACTACCCTTTGACTATTATTATCTCACAGTTTGGTGCAGTTTTGTAACAGAACTTTAACACGGTGCAATCACTGGTATAATAATATCACGTAATATTTCTATTTCAGCCTGTGCAAAAGCAAAGAGAGACTTGGGGTGAGGGAGAGGGTTATCAAGTGCGTGACCCTACTCTTGGCATTACAGAATGCAGCATTTGAAGAATTTTGACCCGTTAGGTCCAGTGAGACAGGGTTTACATCTAAATATAATACCATACCTTGTAAAGTTGGCAGTGCACAAGTTGAAGCTCTTAGCAGCACTCATCCCCATAAAATATGTCATACTTCTGAATCACGTAGCAATTGATTCCAAGTAATTAAGTGTCATTTGCCCGTATTTGGAAAATAAATATTTTTTCCGTTGATACTTTATCATCAGTGCTTTCATTTTACCATCAAAACATAGTTATCATGGATTTGTACCAGCATTGTAGTTGGAAAATTCATCCTAGTATACTTAATAATATGATACCTTATTAAGCTGTAAAACATGAATAACAGACTTTGCTTTTATCAGATGATAAGTATATGGTGTGTATGGTTGATTGCAAATCTTAAATGCACTATATAAAAGGTTCTTATCTCTACAGTCAGTAGCCATCACAAATCAAAATATGTATGAAGAGTAAGTTGCTTCCTTGGTTGTATTTACTGGGGGCTGTTTTATTTGTTCCTACAGTTCTGATGCCCTGAAAGACTCTACAACTTCTACAGAATATTAAAATCCAGGTCACAAGAGTCCATCAGCTTGTTATTATTACCCTCATGGCTAAATCATACCTACAGCCTTTTGAATATATTCATATTATACACAAATGTCATTATATGTTGTGGCCCCATTTGTAGAAATTTTACCTTCAACAAGTTTGCAAAGTTAATATACGCTTGCAGAATAAATGGAAGCAGAGGAAGAGATGAAAGCCAGTGTCCAGTTTTGTGTCATCTGTGGTACCACATTCTATTTGATACAGACTTAATTGTATTTGTGTGGTTGGATTTTTAATTTCTGATATGGCTGACTCGGGGAATGAGTTTGGGGCAGCGGAATGGGGCTACGACTGACAGAAGAGCATCTCACTTCTGCCTTCCTAGTTAGGCAGGTCTGCATCACCTCGTTCTTTCCACTGCCCTCCACCTTATCTCTTTCGACTTGTTGTCCTGCACATAACAGGGTCTTCTTTACCATCCTCCCTACTGCAGAGGTGATAGGGCATTTATTTTTATGGTGACTGACAGCACCTCCAGTTCAAATGATGGAAGACAGGGAAGACTTATGCTGCTCTTCAGCTGTTGTAGGCTATTATAAAAGCAATCTGTGCTACAAGCTGGCTCTGGTTTGAAAAGCCCAGCAACCTAACAACTCTTCAGGGGGATAGTCCTTTCTTATGTAACTAATGGATACAAAAGGTGGGCAAGTAAGGGGGAAAAAATGAGGTATTTCCCCACAAGTGATTTGGCTAGACTTCCACTTATATATGGAAGAGAGGAAAGTCTCAGAAGGCTATAGATAATCTCTTGCCTAGCCTCTGTGTAAGAAAGACTACTGAGGAAATGGGACCAAGCTGCCCGTCTTCCCTGCTAGATCATCTACCAGATCAGGGCAAAGGATCTCATCCAGTCCCTTCTGAAGTACCTACTGACTCCTGTAGGTTTTAATTGCACTTGAGAGATCCAGCAGGAGGAACTGTACGTGCCAGAAGGCTTTATGGAAATTTGTGTTCCCTGAAGTATAATTCTTCTTGCTTCTCTCCTGTATAGCCTATACTTCCATATTACCCAAGCAAAAATTAACTGTGCTATTGAGAAAAAGACTAGATGGTTTTAACAAAAACTAAGTTTAAGGAGAAGGGGATTAACATTCTTCACATAGCCTATAAAATCTTAACCCATTCAAAAAACACTGCCATAGAGCTAAATCTCCTGCATTCCAGCTGGGCAAAAATCATCTCTGAAACACAATACGTTAGACTAAGTAGCTCTTGTATTAACAGAGTGACATTTTAAAATACACGTAACGCTGTAGGCTGCTTTTAAAAAGGTAGGACGACCAGACCATTCCTCAAAGGAAAAACTACCGCTTTTTTCATTCTGTCTACAACTTTACACATTCAAAATACATACTCTGCTAGAGGGACTACATTAGAGAAGCCTGATGCAGAAACAGGAAATATAAGGAAAGTGTGGTTTCTTCACTTCTGACAAGCATTTTGGCTTCTGTATCTTTTTGGAAGGTCAAAATCAAGTTTAAAATGGAAAAGGTCTTCTAGCTTTAATTATGAAGTCTCTGCTGTAACTATTATAAAATATGTCCTAGAAGTTCCTTCTCAGACTAATTTTCCTAGTATTAAAAATGTAACAGTGATCAGGCTGGTCTGAATAAAACTAGTTTGTCTGTCTCACAGAAACTGAATTAGATATCCTCTGGTTAAGAAAGCCACCCATAGGCATGGTAGGAAACCATTTTCTCTTTCATGATTGTTATCACAGAAGAAATACGGTAAATAGGTAAGATACCTCCCTGTACCATCTGGGGAAATTATATGGATGTCAGCAATGTTGAGAGTGACAAGTTGTCAAAATGTCACATACCACTCAGTGATGCACACAGTTGTCCACACCGGTATTCACAAATAATTACACTCGGTACTCTCAGAAGGATGAAGATGTTGTAACATCTACACGTACCTCTGCACACCTCGCTTCTGGGCACCTGACCTCTACTGCAGAATTCAAGACCATGAATTAGCGGGGTTACAAAAGCTAGTATGCAAAGCTTGAGCTATTCAAGAGTATGAACTGAGGATAGGGATGCTTCCTCAAGACCAACATTTAACTGATGATTCTCCTATTCAGCTTTCAGAGCCTTGAACTACCTCCTGATAGGGTAGGTGCGTAAGCATTTTCTTTTAAGCATTATCAACAGTTGTGTTCTCCTCTTAAAACGTAACGTGTTTGGGTATAAAGGTATCAGTATTTCTGCTCCACCTAAACACAGCAGGTAAGAAAATGTGATTTTTCCTTTCCGCCAGCTTGCACAGGCTTAGACACTCACTCCATCGCGGAGAGCAGGACCTAAAAAAATCAAGCTGCAATCTAGCTGGGGGAAGGGACAGCCAATCCCTCCCCTTACTGTTGTTTAGCCGTGAAATATGTGATGATTTGCTGAGTCAGACAGAACAAAAGTACGCCAGACACAACACAAACCTAGCCAAGAACCTGCCGCTCTCTTCGGAATAGGAACTGGAATCCTCTCTTAGGAAATGAAGAGACCCAGTCACAGACCCTCTGCGAGAATGATGCTCAGTACCACTCAGCAAGTTCTTTTTCAACTTCATCAAGCTTTTTTTTTTTTTTTTTTTTATGATTTGTGCTTTATGACAATGTTTTTGCATAACAGACAAAACAAAAATGCTATTTGAAATAAAATATGTACATAATTTTATTTATAATGTATAAAGTGTGGCAGTGATTCAGAAAAAAGTAAATGCCATATTATAAGAGGTTTGGCTATGTTTTTTCATGAAAAGTGCCTAGACTCAATGCCTAGACTATTTTTTCTCTGATTTACCAGAAATTTACTACTTAAACTCCTGCACAAAATTCCCAAAGCAGTATTCCATAGTGACAAGAAGGAAATATCACAATTGTCCGGGTTAAATTTTCTTATTTTCTCTACCCAGAGGCTGTTCTACAGAAGTTAGCTATTTGGTTCTACTTTATTTTTTGATAGCCACAAACAGGACAGCTAATTTACTATTAAACAGTATGACTTTGCAGAAACTACACTTCATTGCCTATTAGATTAATCAGTGCTATTGCATAAACAAAAGCCCTATCAACCAAAATAGGCAAGACTGGAAAGGTATGTGTTGCGGCAATTTCATAAAGCTTGCAAATAGCTATGAGGAGGAGTAAAAGTAACATTGCCAAATATGTTCGCAATGCAAGTTAGAGGAAAGTCACTTTTTCAAATACCTGGTTAAAACTGCAATTCCTCCAAAGCGGGACAACCACGTAGGACATTTTTTCCCTGACAGATACTACATTTTTCAAAGAATCAGTGACTGCTCCCAAGCCGTTTCATGACTGAGATAATTTTTCTCAAATCACGTTGGTAAAACTAAATAAATAAAGCCCAGCACCGTTTTTTCAAATAACTAGCTTATTCATTCAGTAATCCCCGTTCCAACAGTTTTCAGGCTATAGGAGACACAGGTTCCCTTCCGGGCACGAGCAGATTAGAACAGAAGTTTTTCAGTTTCTCCTTCTGAGGCTGTAACGTTTAGCGTTAAACAAAAAAAAAGGCTCCAAGAGTGGTCATGCCTCTGCAATCTGGCAGCTCGGATTTGAAGGTGAACACTATAATTTCCACTCCTGCACCAGTGAATAACTGTCGAGCCTCTACAGAACGGTACCGGAAGGGTGGCGCAAGAATGCCGCTGCTCGGACCGTTTTGTGATGCGCTGTTGGGCAGGATCCCCCAGGCAGAGCAGCACAGGGATTCGGGCTTTGCAGCGCCCTCGGTGACTAGTTTAACAACAGGACTACTGCATAAGGGCGAGAATAATGCCACCTACCTTCAAATTATTTGCTCATATCTTTTCCTTTTCTTACAACACCTAAAAGCTTTTTTTTTTTTAATTGAATAACATTACATGTTGAGAGCTTCTAGTTTAATCATACATGAAAAAGGGCGCTTAAATCTGGTTTGATCTGAACCTAAACTTCCGAATTCTCCTGCTGAAAAATAAATTATTCACACAGTTTTACTCCTTCCAACTTTGCTTGACTCTATTTCAAGTGCAAAGCTTTCATTTCTACAGGCAGCTATTTACACAGACCAAATGCACGTCTCGGGGGACAACCATTCATGTCTTTCTACGCAAGCATCTCTTTGCAGATGTGAACGTCTATTTGGTAGACGCAGTTTGAATGTTTGCTTTCGAAAACTGACCTGAAAGACAGTGGCAGATGTAAATGCAGAATCTAGCTCAGGTTCATAAATCTACAGCAAGTGAAATATGTGAAGCAATAGTAAAAAGGCTTAACAATTCTCAGGGTCATTTTCTGATGAAACATAGCGGCTTATATTTGCAGAAAGGTGGCTGCTGTATGGTAGGCACGAGCTCTGCCAATATATTTCTGACTGCCTTTGCACCTGAAGCTTCAGGACTGCAAGCGGCCTGGGAAGTTAGAGGTACCAAAGCACTAAAAATGAATACGCATGTCTTACACTGGCAGAGGGGTGTGGAGGGGACTCACGCCTACTACGAGGCAAAGCCTGACTTTATATGAAAATGCCCCCTCGTATACTCATAAACAATCTCTTTAACCGGATAAAAGCCACTCAAGTGGATCGGTATGCTCGCTGGTCTCTGACTTGCGATATGAAAGTAATATATGACAGTAGAGCTAGAAAGGAAAATAAGACTGCAGTCACTATGAAAGAATACTGGAACTACAGAGATGAACTATGTGAGGTGGAAAGAATGATAATGAGGGATAAAAAAAGCCACAATTCCAAAATAGATGTGACAGCAGATGTTTAAAAAAATTGGAGACAGGGGAATTGAAAAGTGTAATTACAAGAATGAGAGGTGATGTTTTGGCCAGAAATATAATATGCATACAAAAGGATTTGTCTGAATTCGATGTGCCACCAGCACTGAATTTCTTAAAAAGCAAGAATGTCACTTATTAAATGCCAATGAGAAACTCGGGGAACAGCTGTTATCCATGCAGAATACAAATATCATTTCTGGCATAAGTCCTGAACAGCAAAAGTTGACCTGCTGATGCAAGGCGCTTGCTCTTTTCAAGAACAATCCTACCAGCAAGCTTGTCTTTTTTTTTTTTTTTTTTTTTTATTGTTACAAACTTGATCCGTGTCTGCAAAGTGCCTACTCTGGTGCTCTGTGCTAGAAAATCAGATACGGCCCGCTGAGCACCGGTCCTGCCCCTCTTCGAAACCTCTGGGGCGAGACAGCGCCCAGGCTCACTTTTAACCCTGGTCCCCTGCCTTCTACAGGGGCTAAGCAGGGATTGTGCAAGGGCTTGGTGACAGATGCGGGGACAGCCTGTCCCCTTTGGTGTTTACATGGTGACAGCAGGATAACGCGGACACATTCAAGCTTGGCTTTAAGTGACTAGGATAACAGTAGCCCGGTAATCAGTTAAGAAAGACGAGTTGATGTGGAGCTGCGAGGAGCAGAGCTCTGCTGCTGGTGGGAGGCCCCTCGAAAGCACTTCTCCACTGTGCAACAGCCCATCAGCAAGGATGCACCCAGCTCAGCTCAGCTCCTCACAGCTTTGAGAGCAGAGGATATGAGGTTTGATCTCCCTTCTAAAGTTTCTTATTTGAAACGCCAGCTATAAAACTAAGTTGATACCTGAGCTGCCTTTTAATCTCTTCGAGCTAAAAGCTCAGGCTTATAAAGACAATAATTTGCAAAGGTTCTCAACTTTATGGAAAAGAATCCCGTTATAAATTTTGAATGTTCCCATTTCTAAAGTTTCATTTATTTGCCACTAACTTTTCTGGCAAGAGAAAGGACACAGGTTCTGTTCTGTTTTTTCTATATCATGTCTTTTATTTTTCAGTCCCTTTTATTTAAACCACTATTCTTATAACGTTAGGAGGTGCAAATATATAGAAGTTTACTCAAAAAAGCTAAGAAGTTAGGAGGTCATGCAGTATGTTTTCCGCAAGTTTTTTCTATGTCTTGCCGATGCAAATTATTCCTTTCTCAGCCTCCTTTAGCACTGAAATACCCTTCTTGAAATGAAATGTCCAGTGCAACACTTCAAAGAAGGTACAGCATTGTCTTTAATTAAAACGTATAAAAATATCCCCCTTTTTAGTATTTATCCTATTATTTACGCATCTTTGGCTTTAACCACATCCTGAGGTTTTTCACTGAGCTACCTGCAGTGGCAGGTAATATTTCTGTCTCAGGTTAAAAATTATTCATTTCCTGCTATATTACAGCAGTAGTTTCCCCATGATTCCTAACTCTTCTCCATAATCATTTGTTTAAGCCAAGCTTATCTAGAATGTCCAAGCAAAGAACTCCTAATAAGTAGGTAACAGCTCAGGGTAACATAGTTTATCCTGTTAAGGCACGTGCGGAAGATTAACCCAGTGTACTTTTCAGGAGGCTTTTGAATGTTCAGGTTTTTCTTAATGTATGCGTAACAGAGCGGTGCAGTCAAGGGGAGGGATTTATTTCTCTCATCTCTGAAGAACATGGCTCAAGCACTCAGCAAGTTACATCAAACCCGTAAAGGCTGTGAGCCAAATCTTTTGGAACTGCTTAGTTGATCCATTCTGTCAAACGGACAGACAGATGTGCAGGTGCTCAGCAGCTCTGAAAATTAAGAGAATTGCTATGATAGCAACACAAAGATTTAGAACTGTTCCTTAGTTCAAGACCAAGGTTTTATCTTTCGGTACTAGGCAGAAGGGTGCAAGTATTCCAGATCTGAAGGAAGTAGTGGAACAGTGACAGCGCAGGCTAACACAGGTTACTTCCCTGGATGTAAAGCCTTTTCCTAAAAACAGTATAGATATGACAGTATCTTTCATACGATTATGGAGAAAACGGATACTGAACACGTGTTCAGTGAAAAATCTGAGAAGTCTTAGTAGCTTTGATCAGTAGTTTTGGTTTAGAACTGCTGTTTCTCATGCTGGTATTTGTTCTCTTGTAGCATTAAAGTACGTAAGAGTATTAAATGAATATAAGCATCATATTAAAAATAGATTACTGGAATTATGCTAATTCAGGGAAGAGCGATGAATATATGAAAAGACTTTGTAAGTGCCTGAAGGCAGAGCTATTAGAGAACTGGAAAGTACTTTCTCAATCACATTACGAGGGTGGACACAAATAAGACATGAGAACGAGAAGAACTTTTAAGGAGAAGCCCAAGAGATTTGCATCTAAAAGTGAAAGAACCATGCCCAATGGTATTAGTTTTGTCCAACTGTGACACCCCACTTGAATTGCTGCATAAAGGGATTGCATGAACATGTGCTTATTGCATGAGCACGTTCCTGAGCGTGCTCTTAATTATACATGAATGCATGTTCTTTTCAGGAATGAAACAGGCAAGGCGATTCAAAGCAGAAAAAGACTCCTATACTCCTCACAGAAAGCACCTCCTTAATTTAGGTTTATATAGCTGATTGGCACAGCGTAGCATCTTAGGCTCTCCAGAAACAGAAGAATTATTTGATAACAAATTTTGTGCAATTCCAAAAATTATCCATGCTAAGCAGTTATCCCCGTGCATCTATTTCACTAGAGAGAACCCCTCTCATTTTACTTAACTGAAGCACAATGAAAGAATAAGGTCACGGATGGATTTTAAGATTCATCATTTAACTCTGCATAAGTATAAGTAAACTCAAATCACAAATCGACTGCTTACTTCTCTTTTCCACGGCTCCTGCATACCGACATTATATTGACGGCAACACCATTTCCAGTCCATCATGGTTCTAAACTTCTGCTTTTTACAATCAACTAGGTAAAGCTATTCTCCATTGGCAAGGAGTATATCAGTATAACTTCTGTCACAACATCCCTCTTCACTGTTCTCATTTCCTCTGAAGGCTGTCTCTCTGCCTCTCTCAAGAGTGAACCCGTTAGGGGTCATTTTTGGCCACCAAATTGCCAGTCTCCAGCCAGCTTCTTCCAGTGAGCCAGTTTAACACAAGGTACATGTCTGAGCTAGGCTGAAGAGGTGTCAGAGTCCTGGTACTTGTGCAATGACAAGTGAAGCGCTGAGCACCACTGGCAAAAGAAACTGCTAGAAGACAGTCCAGATTAGGGCCTCGACAATACCTCACAATCTTATCTTTGGATCTGTATTTACCCAGGTTTAGAAATGAATTTGAAAAGATGCTCACTTAGGGTAGGAAAATACATGCTATGTATCCCAGAATACCCTCTCTCATTTCAAGATTCGTCTGTTTTGAATAGCTGCTCAGTAGCTTGTACAGAATAAATTAAAGGTCTCAGACTATTTCCTACTAGTAGAACGATTTCTTAATCATGATTTACATTAATTATCTTTCAGCTGAGTACATCTATACAGTAATTGTGTAAAACGATAAAGTCTATTACACTAGAACATAAATGTTTTAAATCTAAAATGTTTATCCAGTGAAATTTCTCCCTGTTAAGTACCCGCTTGGCTCCACAGAGCATCACTTAAATCTCTAGTTCTTTCCACAGAGGTTAACAACTCTGCACCACATCAGCAATAGAATTAAATGCTCTATTGCTCAGCACTGTAACAGTTTTCGGCTATCTAGCCACCTAATGTGATCCGTAACCTTCAGTTAGGGGTTACAACTAGAGACTTCATACAATACATGGGAAGAGTTAGTTATCTAACCATGAAATTGCAGAAGCAACGCCACTGCATGGGGACCTGACCTAGCCAATAGACAACTGCCATCGGAGGGACTGAGGCATTCATGAAAGAAAATGCCACCAGCCAGTACACAAGGCGGACACCCAGCTCCACACCTCTGCTTGAGGCACAGCAGGCACCCTCACTCCTCACCAAACACGGTCGGGATGGGAAAAGGAGGACAAGGATGCAGAGAGGCCTGTGGCAAGCTTTGCCAGGTCAACGCACACATCCAAGATGCAGAACAAACAGGCTGAATATCTTCCTCTGCTTGAGGAGCTTTAATGCACGACTTTTAGCGCAATGCTCAAGCCACTCACCTAGCGGACTCTTAACAGACCATACTTTAAATACTCACTGGGACAGGGGCTGGAAACCAGGTTTCCAAGTCCCAAATCACTCCCTCAGCCATTAGTCTGCAGAGCTTTGCAACGGCTATTTAATTATTCTGTTCACCGTAAGAGTAATTCAGAAAACCTTATCCTATATTCTGGCAATTAGAGAATTCAGCTCAGAGGGAGGAGAGACAGATTTAAGACGTTATCACATAGGCGAGACCTGCAGCATGGTCTCACAGCCAAACCTAAGGGACAGGCCAAAAACTTAAGTTATTAAATAAGTGAACCTGGGGGAACAGGTAGCAGCATCTCTCTTTTTGAAGAGGGAGTGAGGGCAGAAGAGCAACTCTATAGTTAGTGAGCTACAGAGATGCGTACAGGAGCGGGCCCCGGATGGTGAGAGATGTAAAAGAAACAGTCAGGATCCATCGCTTCGTTCTGAGCAGACACAAACGCGGTGCCTAACTGCTCACCACATGCAAGATTTCAGTCCTAGGCACCCCCAAAATGAAGTGCCTCAAGGACTGAACTGATAGGAGAGAGAGCATCTGCATGATCAAGTAGCAGATGTGATGGAGGCCTTGAAGCCTCAAATCCCGACCTTATATTTTCTAACAAGTCCACTATAAAGAAGGGATCCAGACTGACATTTTGAATACTTATCTCATATCGATTTCTCAGTAAAAGGGGATATGGGACAAACAGCTAAAGGGGGGGAAAATAGGTCAGGATTTACCCAGGCATTTGGTGATTCAAGATGAAATAGCTGAATTACTAATTGCAGAATATATAACCTCTTGCTTAAAACTGCATCAACACCAGACAACTGGAAAGTGGCTGAGGTTCCTGGGAAGATATGTGATACTACAGACCAGTAAACCTGATCTCTGGACTGTGAAAATGAGTAAAAACTGTAATAAAAAAAGAATACACACATGAATGAACATGATTTTGGGGAAGAATCAACATCTTTTTTCTTCCCCTTACAGAGGGGCCATCTTTAAAAATCTGATGGATCTCCTTGAAGGAATCAACACAAGCATGTTAACAAGGGAGAATCATTTGATACACTTTACTTGGATTTTAAAAAGACATTTAACTAGGACCCTGAAATCAACTTCTCTTTGCAGTAAGGAATCATTACTTTTCTTTTTCTCCTGTATAATTTTTCTTAAGGACAAAAATAGATTATTATGTGGCAGGGCCAAGGCACTAAAATATACTACAACATTTTGTTCACTGATACAGAATGAGAGAGTTACTTTATCAAAACATTTCAAACTCCTTATTTTTTAATAGAATATTTAATTTTCTTCTCTTTCCATATGGGCTTTAAGATTATATTTGTAAGTCCTAAGATAACGCACAGCAGCCCGGGTAATGTTATCTGCTCTTCTAGCAAGGCCTTACTGTCAGTAAATGAAATAAAGGACAATGGTAGCTGAATATGAACAAACTTTGCAATAAAAAGTAGTGTACCTTTATTCTGCCAAATGCAGATACTCCCGTAGCAGGAGTGCTGGTTTGAAGGTGGCTAAGCAGCTGCACAGTCACAGCAACTCAGTTCAGTGACTACAGTCAGGGGACAAACAGAGAGACTCCTCCAGTAAACTACTCAGGAGACTTCAATCAATCCTGAAAGAGCTTTCTTTGCTCTGATTTTAGAGAAAGACTATTCACATGACTAAGCTGGCTGAATAACCAGAGCAACCAGATGTGAAGGTGAAAAATAAATAGGCTCTTTTCAAAAGGAATAGTTTCCCTGTCATCCTATGTGCATATGGCAGCAATAGCTTGAATTTTATGCTTATTTAACTATATGCAATTGTGAGCTGACTGAATTAAAAAAAAAAAGGAAATATGGTCCTTGAGTCACTTTTCAATTGACAGCTGGTCAGTATTTGTCATGCAACATCTTCCTTCACCTTTCAAAAAGGACTCTTACCCTATCATTTTCTTCTGCTGAGGAAAAAAAAAGAAGTTTCAGATTTTAGGATTTTTTTCCTTTTCCACTGTACTCCTTTACTCCCTCAGTAAAGTGGATTTGGGAGGTAGTTTTAGGCCATAGTATTGATTTCAATCATATGAACAGGGAAGATATGAAGGATTATTGAAAGAGAAAGAACAAAAAAAAAAAAAAAGGAACAGCGTTGAGAAATGCTGATCATACCAAAAGAGAAGCACCTCTGTAGTGGAGATATTCCATTAATGAAAGATAAGCCAAATCCACTTTATATATTCATTTCTCCTTTGAATTCTCTCTCTTTCATCTAACAGGAGTGGCAGTAGCAATCTACACAAAAATAATTGTGCTTACCTTGTAACCATGCGAGTCTAAGGAAAATAAGGAAGAAATGAAGAAGCTGAACTTCACCAACATTTGCAGCTGGACTATTTATATCCAGTCTATAAATATATAGGACATTGGTTCATACTCCCTTTGTTTTATTGTACTCCCTCACATGGCTAAGCCAAAGACAAAAAAGGAGCTATTTTAGTTTTAGTTACAGCTTTTGCAGCACTCAGTATTGCTGAAAAGACAGCTTTCAACTTTAGTACTACTTCGCATAATATTTGTGCTTTGCAGATGAATTCTGTACAAAAGCTTTGATTTTAATTTGAGGGAGAGGAATTGGAAATTACTGAGGCATGAGAGAACTACATAATTCTTCTAGATCTCTTCTTCATATGTTGAGTCAAGAGCTGCATGACAGTATGTTTTCTATTCAATTATATGTCTAACCATACCTTACGTTCATTCTTAATTCATCAGTCTGCATCTTGACATGTGCAGATCTCATATATGAAGAAAATTTGCTTCAAGAACCTAATCTTTCTAAATCTTTTAAGCAAGGTTTTTCAGAAATGGCTTTAAATTTGGCTGCCTTATTTTCTGATAGATATACTCGCCTCTTAGGAAGGCCTGAACTTCAGAAAGTGCTGAGAATTCAGACCCAAATATTAGGCCCTTTAAATACTGAGGTTGAACACTCTAAAAGCAGGGCTTCCAAAATCTTTGCAGGCTTATGAAAACCTTGTCTTACTTCCTGTCCCATAAAACTGCAGTTGTTGCAAGCTGAAATAGCAGTTCTAGTGCCTTTCTGTTATCAACAATCCCTATCAGAATTGTGTTTGAGCCTACCTTTTAGCCTTCTGTTTTCTGAAGAATACAAGTCAAATTCCTCACCTCAACATCAAATATTCAGTAGGATCAAGTGCCTACTGGAGTAAATGAAAAGATATTAATTTCAATGGATGTCGAATCAAACCTCTATTTACAGTAATATTAGCTGCTCTACCTTCTCTGTAACTGCTACATATAGCACACTACATCATAAAACAACTTGGTGCCACAGTGGTGAGCGTTGCAAAAATCTAGCTTGCACGTAGTAGAATCCAGCCCTAGGCATCTAGGCTCCCTGTGCAGGAGAAAGAAAGATATTTCCAAAGAGGATCCACAAGAACTAGCTGATAGGGAAACACAAGCATACGAAGGTACCTTATATGCGGCTTATCCCCAATATTAGTAAGCATCAGAGGCTGCATCTCTCTCCACTTTGGATTCAAAGCCTGAAACCTCTCTTGAACACAGACACACGTATGTGTAAAAGAGAGCCAGAAACAGGAATGGCGTCTTCCCTTCTACATCATAGTCTTGGGATTAGAAGTTCATCTACTTTTTGGAAAACCTCCCAAATTTTACTGTCTGTCTCTCCTCTGCCACAGCGTTCAAAAAAGTTTCTGAGGAAGGAGAGGAGGAGGGAGGGAGCGTGACTGTTCAGCCAAATGGCTCTATATAACATTCAGTGAGACAGAGCTTCCTGATGTTTAAGGCTCTGATATTTATCCTGTACAAGTCCAGAAGCATCTCCTCCATCTCCTTTCCCAGCTGTGTTTCGAAGAAAGCAACGGCTGCACCTACATTTGATGAAAAGCCCAGTCCCTCTAGATTTTGCATAACGTGTGCTGTACAAAAGCCTACCAGACCGCTGCCTCAGAGAGACTGATGGAGTAACATCTAGTTTCTCTATCCAAGTGAGATTTTGTGTTAATTCTTCAGCAACGACAAGACAACGTTCCCAGGTTTATGAGACCTTTGGAGACAAAAGCTCAGGTGACTGTGGAGTACATCCCACAAAGATTAGACAGAGGCTGCACAACCTCACTTACTAGAGAGTCTTTACGTGCCTGCCTCCCCCATTTTATACACTTCAGTCCTCTTTTGATGGACACAACATTATGATTAGCCTTAGGAAGGATGGGGCAGCAGCAGGACTAAATTCCGTGTGCCATCAATGCAGAAAGAGAAACCGAAGCTTCTGCTCTGAACCGTCCCCCAGAAAAGCTCCCAGGTGAAAGTTAGCCTTTGTGAATACGTCTCTATTTTGCTAGTTGCTTCCAGGCGGCCAAGGAGAAGGGTGGGTACAAAAAGCCATCCCATCTTGCATATCTATCTACACAGCAGCAAAGAACAGCTGCAGTCTTGTGCTCCCTTGTGTTACAGTTTCTTGGAGTGCCTAGATTGCTCCAGTAATTCAGAGTGCCCACATCTCCCACATGACTGGTCCTTAATAAGAAAGAAAAGATAAAATACCAGTGGTTCATTTGAGTTCTCTTATTTATGATTCATCAGCAAAAGCTTCAGGGTTTTGTAAAAACATTTTCTGAACTCAGCTGAGATGGCAAACAGCAACAATGATTCTGTCTTTGATGATGTAATATCTCCACAGAGCTAAATGTTAAAGAATTATGTATGTTTGACTATATTCATCCTTCAGACTGCATTCAGTAACTATTTTTTCCCCCCTCTACATGAGTTCTAGACCTGCTAAGGCAACAGACAGAAACCGAATAAACCAAATTGTTCAAAGCACATTACCTTGAGCTAGGAAGCACAAATTGCTTACCCAGCCAGCTTAGGTAAGTCCCACATCCTTGTTCCCTGCACTCACCATCTCAAGGTGAGCAATATAAGAAAGCAAGCTCAAGTCTGACCACATTAGCGTAGAAACGTCCTAAAGACTCCTTTCTCTCCCAAGCGGCTTTAATCAAGCAGCCTCTTCCATTCACTTACGATTCATGGTCTGGAACTGCCTTTCTGAGGTAGGAGCCTCTCTCTCCTTTTTTTTTTTTTTTTTTTTATTTTTTTTTAAAAAAAAGGCTGACTAGAACAGTCTTTAAAATGCAGTTAAGAACATTTTTCCAGGGCTTGGACTCAATGCCTCTGCTGCTTGAGGCAATTCAAACACACATCAGGGAGAGCCTGTCACCCTGCACTTATGCTTAGCTTGGGGACAGATGGCACCCGCAGGCTTTCCTGCTGAAGCTAGGCTATGTACAAAGAAAGCAAGATTCACTGGACAAGAATGAGCTTTGCTTTTTTAAATCTGTATCTGTTTCTTTTACAAGTAATTACAACAAATGCATTTGAAGTTTTCAATAACTGAAGGGTATCAGCTCTGATACACATACTAGCAGTTACTAAAACTAGCTGACTGTACACATACCATATGTTATCAGCTGTAGAAATCACTGATGACTTTCCTTTGATACAAAAATTTAACCCAATCATTACTACCAAACTCATTAGAAAGAAAGTACATTTCCAGTTTTCTTTTCTGTACAGTTTTCATGACTTCTACTGTGTAGTCACAGGGGTGCCACTACCACAAGCAGGTATTTGTAAATAGAACTGCATGGAAGGCACAGAAACTATTTACTTGGATAAAGTTTAACAAACAGACAGAAGTATGTAAAAAGTTAGAGCATCAGCTGAGTCTTTTGTTTGTGCAGTTCTTTGCAAGAAACAAGGATGATGCAGGCAAATACAGCTGCATACCAAGGGCTAGAAATGCAGGCATTTACAACGCATGCAAGATGTTTGTGTGACAGCTGTTACAACAGAAACTTCTGCAAGGCTGTGGAATGATTCAGCAAAAGAAATTTTGCTGGACATTAGAACAGGCATCGATGAGGTGAAATTTCTCTTTCCTGTATATATCTTTGACTGAGTAAGGGACATTTCATATCTTTCTGTTTATACCTTTTGCATTTGCTGGCATGCCCTAGAGGAAGGCATAAAAGCCATACCAAATATTCCTATCTTCAAAGGTTAATTGGCTAGCATTTGAGACTTGAGTGTTGACTGTGTAATAAGGAAGCTACAAAGTAACCGTTTTATGAGGTTTTTTTTAAAAATATTTTCAAAAAAGCATATTAAAGCTCAAAGGGAAGAACTGCATTTATTCAGAACATTAACTGTCATTCTTCCTTTATGCGCTGCTGTGCTTCCTTACCCTATGATTAGTCAGAGCTACCCTCTGCTCCCAGAGCCTCTTAGTCAAACTCTTGTCCCAGCACACAGCCAGAACAACCGAGATGCGCGTCGTGCGTGCCTTGACCGGGGATCTTCACTTGGTATTCACACTGAAATGCTCCTTTATTCTCAGCTATGTTTCCCCTACCTTTATGAAAACTGAAGTGTTTTTACATCACGCTTTAAGTGTACTCTAATTTCCATTTTCTCTTTGCTACCTTAGCATAGCCAGGGATCTTTCCACACGTGGGCCAGCTCCTAACTCACATTCCAGTGACATGGTAAGTCTGTAAGCGGTGAAAGCAGTGCAGTCATGTTGCTCAGGTCTCAAGATTTGAGAGACTTGTTTCTAGCACAATAGTGAGTCTTAGCATATTGGAAAGCAGAGCTTGGCTGCGCTGGTATGCAGAAAGTCCGCTCCTTCTTCTCCATCCGCAGTACAGACACTGGAATAACAAAGTTATTGCAGGGCATGAAGCCACTGAGCAGCCTGAAAAGATCCTGTTACTCCTCTCATCACCACCTGCAGATACTTAGACATGCCAGCCAGAATGCTATGGTTGAAATCCTTCCTGTCATACCTATGTGATTAATCACATTATGAGATACACTTTTAGAAGGGCTAAACACCTGCAAGCATCATTCATAACATCTTGATATAATAAGTATTCATAGTTCTCATTGATTTAAGCTATTGAATTCTGAACATTTCACGACTAAGGCGGGATTTGACCCTAAATGTTTGCCTCTAAAAATAAAATCAATTGTAAACAGATTAAGCTCAGCATCATCCAAGCTATAGTTCCCCAAGACAGTTAAACGTTTAAAGATGTGATCTGTAATTGCGGTCTATCATCCCCCTAAACCATTTTGAAGTGATGAGAACAGAACACTCTTGCCCCTCAGTGGCTTTTTGGCGTCCTTCTCTACAAGGGAAATTAAAGTGGTTTGGAATTCATTGGATAACAAAGTGAAAAGAATAAATATTTCCGAATAAACAACACGGTGCTCAACGACTGCCATTCGTTTTCTATTCAACATAATCGATCTGTATCCACTGAGAAGCAAAAAACCCAGCAATCCTTTCACATAAAAAAGTCTATTCTGCAAGTAGTTTACCAAGGGTCCAGAACGTTCATGATGCGTGGGTTTTTTTTGTTTGTTTTTTTTTACTATTAAAAAGTTTATTTTTAAGAGGCAGCTTTCCATTTTCTCAGGAACATTCAAGACTTCTGTGGCAATGATCCTGAACTTACATAGCACAGGGTCCCTGTCTTTCCTTATTTATTACTCCTGTTGTCATTCACCTTGTAACCTCATATGCAGCCACACAAAGCAGTGAATGCTGGCATAGTTGAACCTAGGGAAATCTTCATATGCGTTGATAAATAAGTGATGCAAGTATTAACATATGATGGAAGTATTAACATAATCCACAGCCTCGCTATACAACAGCATGGTAGCGATGCTAGCAGGAAGCTGTAATTTATTATATATTCACTGCCCTTCAATGCTATTCCGAGAAATTTCTCCAGCAGCTGAAGACTAAAACAAAGTCTAGTACAACATACAGGTATTGAACTTGATCCCTTTCATTAAAAAAAAAAAAAAATCTCACAACAACTGTCATACATCAAAGTCAAACTTGACATGTCAATACTGGATGCCCTGATCTGGACAGAAGAGCATACTGCACACTTGCCACTGTCATGTTCTGAGAAGCAACCACCTGCCCCGCCACGTGACTATGAAAGCAGATTGGGATTTGCATTGAATATTGGGCCAGGCTGGATCTTCGTGTCTGCCCACACACACTTACCGCTCTTTCTCCTCCACCTCTTTTAAAGAAGCTAGTCCCAGTTTGTGCTGCACTTGACACTTGAAGCTTGCTTCTGACGCTATTAGTTTTGCCTTATGTTCTACAGGAGATCTGAAATATTCCTTGAGTAGTCTTGCATTCATGCAACTACAAGCTAAAGAGCCTACCACAATGCATTGATTCACATGTGAGCTAATTTCATAGAAGATGCAGAAACATTTAATACAAACTGAAGAAGAGAAAAAGATTCCAAAACACAGTTACTCAGTTTTGAAAATTTTGCAATGGCTAAGAAATATTTTAGAAAGCAAATAAAAGCCTGGGGCAGGTTCTGGTCTTTGTTAAAGCAGTGTTGTTGCATTCAGACAATGCAATCGTTCCACAGATGGCAACTCAGAGCACAGCTATGCTTTACGTACACAAGGAGTTGTGTACCTGTAACACCTGTAACTCAGTGAACAAAAGGCACATAGAAAGCTGTAGCATTCCTCTAAGAGATATGTCATCCTAGTTAAAACGAGCAAAAGACTAGAAAATAGACTGTGCCTCTTAATATGTAAGCTCAGGTATGGAACATAGCAGAAATATTTCAGTGAGCAGGAGCTCTGGACTTAACCACTTCTTAATGTACTGTGATTTGACTGAGGTCAAAGATGGAAAAGATTCAGGCTAAGGAACAACTTCCATACATGCATTCACCTCTACAGAATAAAGGATGAGAGCTTACAAAACAAATTGTTTTACACAACAAATGTCAGTCTATTTTAATATTCTGGACAGAAACCAGAATAGCTTTACCTAGGCAAGATCAAAGTTTTTGAGGCAGTTAGACAAACTTAGCAGACCACGTGGACAACAAAGAAACAAGAGAATCACAAAAAGGCAACTTCTTAAGATTATTCTAGAATATTCATGCAGTCAAAACAGAACAGGTTATTTGGCTGATGATTACAACAAGAAATAGCATAGCAAATTCTACAGTTCACAATTACTGAAACATAAGAATTGACATTCTCCCCATAAAAGAGAGAGGTAACTTACGTTTCTCACTGAAAGAGAAGAAAACAGGGCTGACGCATACACGCTTAAGAGAACAGTCAGCTTCCAGAACTGGCATATCCAGGCTTCTGTCTCTGCTCACCCTCTGCAATTCAGTCTTGCTAGCTCAGGTCTTACAGAAATATTAAAATAACCATCATATGGTTTTTATATGCAACTGTTTAATGTGTTCATGCAATAGGAAACATAGAAACAAAGTGTTAGGCATTACTGCCTCTACTATTATATTTTAAATACCAACTATAAAAAAAGACATTAAGAAAAGGCCAGATTGAAAAATGCATTGTTATGTAACTACTGCTTAATGAAAAGCTGAATTTTGGTAGAGACCTAAGTCCAACTTCTAAACTGCATTTACTAAACAATACTAAGCTCTTCTATTGCCGGAACAGTAATCACCACGGGGCTAGATGGGCACAAACACTGGCTTAGGCTGCAGGCAACTCTGACATCAGCAGAAAGTTATCATATGCAGGTGCAACAGAAGCTAAAAGCTGTACATCCCCCCTGTGCTCCTTTCCCCCCAGCTCCCTACTCTGACAGCAGGGAGCAGGAACAGCTATTACATCTCTATTCAACACATCTCAAGGCATCTGTTTAAAACATGGTTCACAGACCACCCTTTCAGCCCACCATATGTTCTGAAATTATACGCAGAATTGTGTCACACCTCAACTCTGCAAACACAGAGCTGGACATAAACCCTTGAATCAAGCCCCAGGCTGAATCAAGGACGTGCAAGTGAACTCCTGCAACTCCACGGACTCCAGTTTAATGCACATGGGGTTCAGAACTCCAGCGTCAAATCACCTGAAACTTGTTGGTGAATTTGCAGATATAAAAGGACAGAAGAGTAGAAGGGAACTCAGAGCATCCAGTAAAAACTGACAAGTTACACCCCTTTCTGGAGCATAAAATCTCCAACTAAGAACATGTGAAAGCAGAGACTCCACGAAGATTTCACTACAGGATCAATCTTTGCTTAAGCATGAGAGATGTTCCTGAAATAACCTCTTTCCATTTCCAAAAGATTCTTTTCACTAATACCCCAGTATGTCTCCTTGTTCCAGCTCTTTCCTGGAGCGCTTATAACTGAGTTTTACGGAACAAATCTCTGTAGGCTGGATTCATCGGGCTCACATAAAATTAGCAGAGTGCCAAAAAGCAATCTAGCCAGCATTGGCTTTGTATCACAGAAGGCAGGGATGCAATAGGCCTCAAGATGTCATCCAGCCAATTCCCTTCACCAATTCCCTTCTGGCATTCCTAACACAAGTTTGTCTAACCTAAAAATCACAAGTGAGAAAATCCATTGCCCTCCAAGACAATCTTCTCCAAGGCCAAAGAATTTGTACTATTAGAAAGTGTTTCCTTACACAACACAGACGTTTCCTGCTGCAGTTTTAGCCCATTGCTTCTTGTACTGCTTCAGTGTGCTTGGAAAGCAATTTCTGTAGCTATTTCTTTGTAGCTACTTCTTATGTATTTGAAGAATTCCCTTCAGTCTACTCTAAACAACCCAATCCTCTCATCATTTCCTCATAGATAAAATTTTTTAAACTTGTGACTGCTTTCGCCGTTTTCTTCCGGACTTTCATTCATTGGTCCATGTATTTCTTCAAGTGCAGTGACCCAAACCAGACATGCAGTTTTCCACTTGAGACCGTATCAGTAATGAAATCTGATGCTTTGTGCATCTTACAGATATCCTTCTCCCATAAACTTCTGGCTCTGTATAAACATGACATATGCTTCTTAGCTTTTGAATCCCTTTCCCATATGCACCAAGACATATGTGGTTAAGGAGCAACAAACGTGTACATAATAGGGAGACAAACATGTTTTGGATGCTAAGATGCAGTCTGGGAAACGCAAGTAGGTGCCCAGAAGCCATTTTTAGAACTTCTAACTTCTATTTATCACCTACTCAAAAAGAGTCTTGAATATGGATTTCAAAGAAAGAAAAGTAGGCAGGGATAAAATTGACTCAAAATTCCCATAAAACGCATGCTACAGGTCTCCGCTGGTATAACTTAGCTCTGTTAAAGCCAGTGCAGATATGCCATGAAATAAACAACAGTCAGCAAGGATTCGTTGAGACAAATAATATCACATCAAGCTAATTTGCTTCTATGACGGGGTAACAAGCATTATAGATGGAGAAAAGACAGGATACGCAACATGTCTTTTTTTTTTTTTTTTTTTTTTTAAATGAAGGCTGTGACTGTCTCTGATGACCTTTCTGTAAGTATGCTGGAGAAATATAGCCTAGGAGGGAGCTACAATGAAGCAGATATAAAAGTGCTTAAGGAAAACCATACTCAGAGTAGCTCACGATGGTACACCATCAAACCGTAAAAATATTTCAAATGGGGTTCCACAGTAATGATTCAGATCTTTGAGTAGACAGTGCACTTATTAAGTTTGTGTATGTGCATGAAGTAGAAAAGATTGCACTCACTTTGGCAGACAGATAGCATTTAAAATGATCTTGACAAATTGCACAATATTATGTTTCTGTGGGGATAATCAATTATAGGAATTCAACATGAAGAACATCTATGCAGCAGCTTTGCAGGAAAGGAGCTGGGGATGGAATTAACCACAAACCAAAGAAGCTTCAGAATTCATTCTTTTGCAAAAAGGTACTCTATAAGGTGCTAATAGGAACGTCAAAACTCAAGACACACTAAGGAATCCACATGACTAAACAGCCTTGCTAATGGAGTACTCTGTTCTAAGCACCATAGTTTAGAAAATATCGTTTTAGTGCAAAGCTTCCAGAAGAGAACATCAACAACAAATGGAAACCCAAAGAAAAAAGAAGTTCACAATGAAATTTATTTAGTCTAGGGACTACATTACAATGAGAAAAATTAATAAATATTTCCTTGTGCCCCCCTGGATGTAGGATGAGAAGCAACAGGTCTAAATCACATATAGATCAGATCTTTTTGATTACGTGGATGGTGAAGGACAAGAGTTGATTATGTACGAAAGATTACAACATCTCCTTCCTAGCATACAATTTTTAAAAACAAGCTGGAAAATCTGTTGTTAGGAAACTTTCAGGTAGAGTTCCTGTGGTTGGGGATGAACTAGATAATCTAAAAAGGTATCTTCTAGCAGTATTCTCTGTTGTTCTGTCTGTAAGAGCTGAGCATCTAGCTCCTGTTCTCTCACCTAGCTTTATAAAAGCTCATGACACATTCTTGGCACAACATATGTAACAGCTCACCAGCTCGGATCATTAATTTCTGGCAGCAGACTTCACCCGCACAGTGCATGCCACTCTTACCATAGTCAGTACCGCAGTCTTTTACTGACCTCTCCAGCACCACCACTGAAAGCCTATGTTTCCTGACCTATCTTGCGTTTGTCTCCATGACACATTGCTGGAGGGCAGATTCCCGTTCCAAACCTGTCATTGTTTTGCTATTCACTAAGTTTTCTTTTAAAAACTTCTGGTTATGCTCCAGCCGTGATTTTTTCATCAGCAGTTCCACTACTATATAGTGGCACTATATAAAGTTCCATCTTATCAGCATACGAAGAACTCTCCTTATTCATCATTTTGGGTCACTGCTGCTGTGCCGATGCCATGTGATGCAAATGTGAGCAACACTGAATTAGCAAGTCTCTTGGAGTACAATATGCTATGCTGTGCAATGCCATGTGTCAGCTTTTGTCTACTGCAGGCTGATGGCAATAACCCCTCGAGTCAAAGGTATCAGAACAGCAACAGATTTTTTTTTCTATTGCTAATTTAGAGTGACAAATGGTTTTTGTTTTCTTTCAACTATAGCTCCGGTAATAAAGTTGGACTGATATCCATAGAAAACAAAGTGTGTGTTCACCCTTTCCTCCCTGATATTGCTGCAGAAAAAACAGCTATAAGACACGGCTACTTTAACTAGGGTGCGGATAATCTCTCCCCGCTCTCTCTTTCAAATCACCACAGAATTATCTCCACTAAACCTTTTTTCACCGGAAATTGGGCAACACTGCTGAGAACAGGTCCTATTCCTAATTTACAAGAATGATCCCTACCTTGGCTGGAAGTCGGGGATGAATGGTGCCCACTCCAATAAACTTCTTTCAAGTCTCAAGCTTGCCATCCTCTCCAATTTTCATAGCAATAGTGACTACAGAAAATTCTCCAGTTACTGTCCCATCGTCACACCATCCTCACCCTCACTTCTTCAGAAAAAACACTGAGAAAAGTAATGAAAGCTAAATTCAAACATTTGAAATTAACCTTCAGCATGGAGATGCCAGGCGGGCCCAGAGTAATCCATGTCAGAGGACAGATTACCTCAAAACCTTAACTGTAACATTATCCTTCCTATGCATCCCAAATTGTCTCTGCTTGCCAAAGAGGCATGAAACTTTATGGATCACTAAATCTAGATGATGGGGTGATACTAATGGTACAGCTGCCATTTTATATCTCCAACTAAACAGAAAGTACTAATCCTCAAAGAGGAGAGCATGCTGCAGTGATCTTACTATGCATCACCCCCATCCTGGGGAGGCGTAAGCCTTGTTTATGAAAAATACATACAGGTAGAAGTTAATAGAAATGGAGAAACAGTTTGGTTATTTTGTAACCTGCTAAAATTCAGCTAAGTTTGTCAATGTGAAGCTCAAAGATTCATAGTTTATTTTCACTGCAAATTTTCAAAGACACTGTTACTCCAGAGAAACGTCCTCTCCTTAAGTCTTCCGAGACCACTTCATTCTTTTGAGAAAAGGCAAAAGCAAGTGACAATCAGAGAGAAATACATTTCTTTCTGAGGTCCTTATGGATTGAATTCCTAGAAGAGCTCGGTTTGTTCTTGCCACATTGCAAAATTTTCTCTGTAGAAGTTTTCCTCACTATAACGAGGGAAGGGGACAAGAAAGAGAGACATGCTCTGTGCAGATCTCCCTCATGTACATTGTTCTGTACAAGAATGGAAGAACAAAGCTCCTTGCAAACCACCACTCATTCTTGCCTTGAAAATCCAGCTTGTTAAGGTATTGCCTAGGTGACAGTTGCTTTAGACATTTCCTAACACAAATTGATGCTCTGGGCAAACATTTATTCAGTAATTCTGAACCAAACCCTGAGCAGGCATCAGCGTTCGAGGCCTCTTGCAACTCTACTGCAAGCTGCATAATCTACAAATACGTTGGCACACAGAAGTGTGCACTAGTTAATAGATTCATTATCACTACAGGATGCACACCATCAAATTTTTACATTTTCTTTGATCCAGCAGTCTCTGGCAACATTTCAATGCACGGTAACTACTTTAAGTTATCGTGTTATTATTCTTCTATGCATGTTTAAAATTTGTATAGCTGCAAAGCATTAATTTTGCTCGCAGTTGGGGTTTCTGTATACTGATGTCTCATCTGAACAGTTAAAAGCAAGAATTGAAATCACTCTGCACAAAGTTGTCTTCTTCATTTATTTCCTACACCCCCAACTGATGTTTCCGCTGCCTTGAAAACATGTCCTCTTTGTGACGAGCAGGAGGCACTGTTGCTTTGGGATCAAAACGCTTCTCTTCCCGTTTTTTGACCATATTTTCATTTCAGTCAGTAAGATATTTTAATTAATTATTTGTACGCAGTCAGCCAGCAACCAAAGTAAAAATTAAAATGCTAATATATCTTCATATCTTATGGAATGAAAATATAAAACAATTAAAAGTTGTAGCTTTGCTGCACGAGAGCTACTTGCTTCACCTTTTACTGCGTGGTGAAGAATCATCTCCCTTCACAGCCTCCTCAGCGCACCCATCTCTCAAAGCAGACAAGCCACCTTAGGTCACAGTAACAACAGGGGTTAGCAAGAGAATGGCAGAACAAGGAGCCTTACTCAACCTCCTTTTTATTTCTGTTCTGTCTTAACATGTTGTTTTGTGTTTTCTTTACTTCAAAAGAGGTAAGCTTCTAGTGTTTTGCTCAATAAAAAATAGGATTTTTCCACATTTAAAAGTCTTTTGGTCTTCAGGGGGGAGTTCACTACAGACAAAGATCTAAGCAGATCCAACTCAAAGTTTGGGCCAGGTAGCCTTTGATCCCAAAGCCTATAAAACAGTGCATCTTGCTTGTTGGAAATAGTCAGATGGTACTTTTCCATCACTTTACATTTTAATGTAAAATGTGAACATTATATAGTATCATGGTCACCAGGCGATCAAAGCACAGTGCACTGTAAGCATCTAAAATAAGGTAAATGCCTCCTGCAAAATGGAGAGAGTCACAGTAGTGACTAAATGAGGCATGATGAAAAAGAAATGGGAGCAGGAAAAAAAGTCAAAAGAGTAGGTTAGTATTTTTAGAGGCTAGGGAGAAAGAATGTATTTAGAGATTTTGTGTTTTGGTTTTTTCCCCCCTTTTATGGCTTTTTAAAATAGGAAAGTTCTCTTCGTGCATCAAAAACAAAGAACAAAATCTGAATCTTATGAGCAAAGATCTACTTATGTATCATAGGTATTTGTGTTCAAAATCTGCACTGACAAATAACTGCACCTAATTCAAAAAAGTTGGAAGAAAGGGAAAAATGATAGTGTGACCAAAAGACAAACCCAAAAGACCTCTCTCTACTAACAGGACAATGAAAGCGTTAATTTTAGTATGTATAGGGACATTAAAATCACAAGATAAATGTAAATTTTGTTCAATTTGAACACGACTCGTGAGAAATAACCTAGCTATACCTCCGCTACGATGAGTGGGAAAATGTATAGCATTTTGAGCCTAGAGTTCAAAGCTTTAGTTATTAATATATGCTGCCTTTCATGAAACCCACACTTTCAGCAGAGCTAGCTGGAACCCAACCTACTTCACAGGAAAATGACATTTCAAAATTAATTTTTGTTCCAAATTGGATGATAAAACGGTGATGTTTCCCACAGAGTGGAAAGCTCCCATAAAAATTTCAGAGGGGAAATACCCAAAATATTTCAAATATTAATGACTGCTCACATCTTTGTAGTGCAAACAAAATGCACAGAAATTTTTTCTGCTGTTATTGCAACTGTAGTCAAAATTAAGCATGTAGACTTCAAAAATCATTTCCCAGTTTTCAAAGCCAGTATCAGAACAACAGCGTGAAAACAACCTCTTTCAGCTTTTCCTCATATACTTCCACCAAGACAGGCTGGGAGCTAGAGACAGTTGTTCACTGAAGAAATGGCTGCAGCGGTTTAAGATGTTACTGCCTCATGTCAGAGCTCACTTTCTACGCCAGAGCCAGTGGGACAAATCATGCTCTTCCTTTTAGTGTGAAGTTAGCAACTTGGTTAGACTAATGCTGCTTTCTTTATCCCAAAACTGAGGATGAATACTCAAAAGATCCTTTCCACTCATTTCCTTTAAGTTCTGGCAAAGAGATAGCAGCAAACAATCCCAGGAAAATAGCTTTTCAACCCACCCCTTTTATAGAGGGGACCTCTAGCTGTGGCTTGATACATTTTCAACAGTGTTTTAACTCTACTTGCCAAATGATGAAAACGCAACCAGTTAAAGGAAGGCTCAGCAGCACGCCATTGAAACGTGCTGTGGACTGATACAAACGCTTTTTATTTCATGAGCCGTCTCCTGCTCTCCACAGACTGTTGCAAAACCATACATTTGCACACAGGTTGTGGGCTCCCTTTAGTTTTGGGAACCCAGCTGAAACTTAACTTATGGGCTCACTAACACTGAAAGGAGTTGCATTAATATGACTTAATGGACCAAATTTTCTAGCACGCAAAGTCCATTATTTACTAAACATGAAACAGGGAATTTAAACTAGCCAAAGATCAGGACTTGAAAACTAATCAAGCAACAGCAGTCTTTGCCAGCTTAGTTAATAAGCCATTTAGCCACCTTCTGTGCTTATTTGCATTATGGTTTTAAATACAGTAGGGTCTTAAAACATAGACTTATTTACCTGTGAGGTTTAAGTGATTCAAAAAGATCCTTCCAGTAATGATTAGTCAATTAAAAATAATAAGTAAATGTGTACATCCCACTAACCAGTAAAAGCTGTGAAGCTGTTGAATTTAATCTGATTTTCACCTGCAAACAGAAGAAGCGTTCAAGCTGATTTGACATCTGTCTTGGTTTGATTGAAGACCGGACCTAGGGTTGTTTAAAGTTGGCTCTGAATTCGTTTACAGATCTTTTGGGAAGCAATCCATGGGTAAGAGCAGAAGAAGTAGGTCCAAAGACAGACCTGCACAACTCCAAACCAGGGATATTAATATACAGGAGACATACAAATTTAAGTCTAGCTTATGTAAAAAGGCTTTTTTTTTCTTTTTTTAAATACAGAGTGCTTTCATTAGTTAGAGTTTTATTTCTAGAGCAGTAAGGATATGGCGAAGCCCAAAGCCTGACATGTTTTGCCACACTGATTTCTCAGCTGCCATGAACACAAGGGTGCCTGAGAAAACCCTTTTGAAAAAAAAGTCCTTTTCCAAGGGAATTGTCAGGACAAGTTCTTGGATTTTTGTCTGCTTTAAAGGATCCTCGAACTTAAGTAGGAGAAGAAGTGAGAAGAGAGAGACTCACAATTTATAGGTGGGGTACCTGGCTCCCTTGCAGCCACAGTGGGAGTTGAAAGAAATGCTAAGAGCGGCCAGGGTGTTATGATTTGACAGAGAGGAGAAAGAAACCTGAGCTATGATTAATGCTCATCACATTGTGCATGTTCTTAGCTGTGAAAACACCCCCACACTGTAACTGCCCTCCTGTTGCTTATCATACTCGCTACTGCCTTTTCCTCTCTTCAGCTAACAGGCCCCAAAGAACCACATATATTTTCACATGTGTTTCTACATTGTTAGCACAGTAGAGCTCCTATCTCGAGCTAGGACAGTTCAGCGCAACACCACCACCAAAACCTCAGTAATTCTGATATTTTGTACAGATCCTGCAGGATGCTAAGTTTAAGGACTGGCAAGCCATTCGTGTTACTATGGGAACTGGCTTCTTGGTTAGTCACACATTCAATGTACTTATCTCTACACTTCACACAAAAACTGTTCGTGATTTTGTTCTAGGGCTACCTGAGAGCTGCATGGAAGGAAGCGTTCGGTTTGTTAGAAATAAATCCACTGCAGTAAATAAAATGCTTTTCCTATAGTAACACATTAAATTCAATGAGGCTGCAATATTTTCTGATGAAAGTCGGATGCGCTCGTGATTCCAACAGCTTTAAGGAAGGATAGAGCAATTAAGCTTCCAAATTGGGGCAGCCCTTGCAAGGCTGCAGCAACTGTAGTGGCTGGACTCATGCCCAACTAACCAACCTTTCTGCAAAATTCCACACGGGACATCATTTCCTATAGAAAGGACCAATTTTTTCTCTGCTTACCAGGAATTCCCATTCAATTGCATTTTCAGTTTCCTTTCTATAACTGAGCAATAAACAACTTTGGCCCCAGAGTTACATTAAATCAAATCCATGCCAATATCTGCTGGGAATAAACTGCATAGCTAGGGTATATCGATATCATTTCACATTAAAATGATTTTAAACAATAATAATGAAAAGTCCCTTAGGTCCAGGATGAATTTCACAACAAAAAACATATCTGTTCATCTCAAGAAGTTACGGCTTTTGCCTGCAACATGGGAAACTGAGGTGCGTGCAGGTCACTGTTGTACTTGGTGGGGGCTGTGCACTTGAACAAGAGCTGCTTATACTCCCAGGGAGCGCTCCAAGCAGTTGGGGTTTCTCTTTCTCTCTGCCTGTTTCTCCTCTCACCTTAGGCACCCTCCTCAGTTAGGCCACACAGCTGGGGTAGAAGTATAAACCAAGAAAGTGCTCACTTAGGACACTGCTGTATTCTTCTTTTATAACTAACTAGGTTAAACGTTTGTGGATCCAAGGCAAAAAATGAGCCAGGACTAGGCAACATTTGTGTACTTTTCCAATTCAGTAAGAGATTGCCAAAGTCCAATATTTTTGCAGAAGCTACCCCTCCCCCCTCCTCAAACACTTTTGTCTAACTCTAAAAATTAGAATAAATACACATAAATCAGTGATTCAGACTGCCTATATGAGAACTATGAACAATACTTACTATGTTTAAACTTCACATATGCTAAAGATTTTAGGCAACCTAGAAAAAAAACACTCTGGAAATTCTATTCAATTCTTACTGCTTTTAAATTGTTATGAAATATAATAGCGATAACACCCTCCATACAAATTATCTTTTGTAGCGAGCTCTACAAATGTTGAAATATCATCTGAATGTACTGCAATAAAAGATGCAAGTAAAGGGTGGGAATGTGGCTCTTGTGAGGTGTGCACGTGTGAGTAAAAAACCAAAGTTTTTGTTTCAACAGCACACTCTTTGAAGACAGTGATAAATTCTTGTAACAGAAAAGCAAGAGTCTTGTATCTCATTAGGCTACATTGTGGGAGACAAAATATGAGGTTCTTACAGAGCTAATGGCATAACAGCAGATCATCCACATACCATACCTGCTAGCTACTAGGAGCTAATAAGCAAACGATCCCTTGGGATCTAATTCAACGACCAAACTAACAACAAGGAAACCCAGAGAAGACTGCTGAAGCCTCAAAATATTTGTTTGTACACTGCGAAAGCAGGTGGGCAGAATTTAAACTGGTCTCCTGATGATTAACTGCAATACCTACCATAATCTGGCTTGAAGATGTACAGCTTGACAGGGGTTACAGAAAAAAGTTTCCAGGGCTGAGAGCCCTAAATCCTGGGTGCTTCTCACGCTCTCACTTTCCTCCACTGCAGTTCTCTCTGTGGGATATATATACACACACAGATTTTTGTATAATATATATGCAATTTTCGATGAGATGCCTCTCAGTGAAGATTGTTTTCACTTGACATATGACCACCTGCTTGAAGGTAGCAATTTTTCCACGTGCTTTGAGGAAGAAAAGCAAAATCACAAGTTGCAGCAGTTTTGAGTAATGCTTTCTGAGAAAAAAAAAAAATTCAGCTTTCTAATATTTTAAGAATCTTCCATTAAAAAAAAGAAAATAAGTAAGCTTTTATTTCCAGTTAACTGAAGAACTGTACCTACAAGAGGGCTAGAGGGAAGGGAGGCAGATAAAGCATAGGACCATTAAAGCGTGGCAATACCTGAACATGCAGTGTCAGGAGGGAAACAGCAGGAAATCATAATTTTACTTCTAGTTCTGATTTCTACTGTTTATGACTTTAAAATCATACCGCAGCTAAGGCAGTTTACTAGTTAAAAGCAATACTATTTTAAGAATCTGAGACCAGCAGAAGTAGCCTGCCCTCCATGACAACAATAGATTGGCAGAATTGCAAATTCCTCTAATGTGCATAGTATAAAATCTAGTGGGGAAAAAAAAATGTATCTGGCACTAGCTGCACAGCTGACAGAGAACGGATTACAACAAATAGGTACATTATACAGCAGATTGTGGCATCATCCTATTAATGTTGTGGCAGATCTCGATAACCATGGTGACAATTTCATAGAAGTATCTGACAGAATTCAAGAATTATTTTTCATCCAGGTTCTGGGCCACTAACAAATTTGGGAAGGAAGGAGCACTTCACAGTGCCTGTCATGTTATCGTACCTCTAGCTATCGAAGCAACTATTTTCCACAAGTGAAGGGCAACACTGTTCTTTATCTGATCTAAATCCAACTCGCACTGAAACCGCCAGAAGAAGCACAAGCACGTTATTCTCATGGAGGTAAATCTCCACTGAGGGGCATCTCATTGAAAATTATTTTCACTTGACACATGACCACCTGCTTGAAGGCAGTAATTTTTCCATGTGCTTTGAGGAAGAAAAGCAAAACCACAAGTCACTGCAGTTTTGAGTAATGCTTCTTCAGAAGAGAAAGAAATTACCATTGGCTCATAGAAAGTTTTCCAACACAGCTGCTTTTTCTGGAGTTCTGACAGCAGAGCTGTGCGCCGCTGAACTATAAACATAGCTGCTGCTTGGGCCGTCAGAAATCCAGCTCAAAAATATAAACACTTTTGAACAAAATAGCCTTGGACTATAATAGCCTGTGAGTTATTGAAAAGGATGTGGACACAATTGGAAGCCATTCTTTCCTAAATGCTCAGAAACCACAGCAACAGTAATTACTTTTCCTCCAGTGCTTTCAAACTCACTTCAGCCATTGTTCAGTGATTTGTAGGCTCTGCAGAAAAGCAGATGGTGTGCTTTGACCACTGCTTATTTTACCAAGCAATTTTTATTCCACTGTTGTTGCTTATCCTTCCTCCATTTATTGCACCTGCTCACATCTTCAGGCTTGAGTAATTCTCCTGGAGCAAGGGCCGTTTCTGTGATGTTTGAGTGGACAGTGCCTAATGCAGGATGGCCTTGCCCCTAATGCAGGCCTCTGAGGGCAAAAGTTAGGCACTAAACAATCTTCTGGTGCCCTGTGCTACCTCGAGTCACTTAAGGCATTACACTTCAATATTTTCACCATTGTAATTTTTGCCTAATTAAGAGATGCGGTAGACAAAAAAGCACACTTCACTTGGTGGATTGCAGGGAAGAGAAGGTGTCTAAGAAGCAGCAGGAATAGTCTGAAAGATGGTCCACTCAGCTTTCCTCAGGGGAAAAAAATGTGAAAAGACAGGGGCAAAGTGAGGAAAATTGCTCACAGTCCTATCAGTGCTACAAGCAGCAGTAAGCGATACTGAGGAACCATGCATGCGCTTTTCAGCATTCGAGTCTCTACAAATCCATATATATCCATACATATCCACAGATACCCGTTAATCCTCATGTCTCTTGTTCTAATGATAATACTCTGACTTACTCTAAAAGTCGACTCAAATGAACTGAGAAACTCACTTCAGTCAGCTAACTGGAGGCAACACAAATCTTTGGCTGCAAGGAATATTTTGATTTAAAGTGACCCACCCACAAGAGACAAGATAATAACACTGCAGTTTAATTTCTAGCCAGCATAAACAAGAACATCTATTTTTTTAAACACTTTTCTTCTAAGCAAATTATTCCTGAAAAAACAAGCTAAGACTTTTAAGAATGTCCCTGTTTTACTGCTATTTTTCAACACCCTTTTAGAATTAGTATATGGAGGAACAACAACTACTCCCTTTTGATTAGGCTTAATTCAATCCATTTGCTAAGAAAAAAAATTGACTTTGATCAGCATTTGCACTATGCTGATCATAGTCAAATGGACCCCTCAATCTGTAGATCCTTGTTTCCTTCTGTCCAGTGAATGCACCTACACAACACCATCATGGTGAATGGCAGTTCTAGGGATCAATTGTTCCATTTGGACCTTCTCCTTAAAGAAAAGTTCTATTTCTGGGCTGTCATTTCAAATGTAAACTCTCCTTAAATTGCTGAATAAATAAGTGTTTTTTGTCCTGTATCTGTCTAGGTACTTTCTGTTGCATCACTATTCTATGAATAGACTAGGAAATAATTCGGTTCTCCAGCACTGCTGCCCTGGCAGCAGGTTGTTACCCAGCCTCTTCACAACACGCCAGTATTGTTCAAGGAGAAACACGCATCCCATTGCCAGGTGGCACCATGCAGTCCAGCAGGTAAGAAAATGACAGAAGCAGCCACAGCAGCAACTGCTGCCCTGGAAGCATCACAGATAAGGGTCATTACGGTAAGCCAGAGTGCTTGTCTGCATGGGTCTCCCATCCAGTCAGAGCCAAGATGAGATGGTACCTTCTTGCGCGAATGCACAAACACCCACAGTGCCTCAGGGAAAAAAAAAACATGGAGAGAGATGCCAGATGGCAAATCCAGCCAAGAGAAACCACTGCAAAAGCTACCCATGCTGTGACCACACCACAGACAGGCTCTGCTTGTGAGCTCTCTCTCTTCCCCCACCTTTCGTGGGATTTGGATATTTAGATTGCTTATTGCTCAGCATAACAAAGCCTCATTCTCAGGTGCCCACAGACATGACTAACAGCAACAGGAAAAACAAAGAACTTCATTGCCAAATATCTCATCTAGGTGAAAGCTAGCATAGGTTGTACAGAATGAGTCACTGATGCTACCTTAGTATGAGGGGCAGAAATTACAGTCCTCTAACCAGAAGGAATATCAGCTAAAGGAAAAGCAGGTTTCTGAATGATTACAGGATATTTGAACATACCCTTTAAATAAGAACCTCAGAGAACTCCAAGACCTATGAATCTGCGCTTGTGCATTCACATATATTACATTGCTGACCCAAGAGCTATTCAAGAGAGATTCCAGAGTGAAGGGAATTACTGGTACAGGGTGAGGACTGCAAGGAACAGTTTCAATAGGACTGAACAAGAGTATTTCCATCAGAGAGTATATTATAACTCAGCAGTTAAAACAATATAGCAGGAAATGTGGGGTTGTATCACTTCTGCAGGAAAAGACAAGACTGTCCACACTGAGCTACTTGATAAAGGAGAGCAGCCCACTGGCGTCTCTCTGGTGGTTTTTTTTTTTTTTTTTTTTTTTTTTTTTGCAGAGGCTGATGCAAGAAATGACCACAATAGCTTAAAGCAAAGGTAGGACCCACACTGCTGAACGGTATCCACATGGAGGTTTTGGTTGCTGAAGCATGTTAAAAGCTTCAGGCTTTTTTTTTTTTTTTTTTTTTACCTGCAGGCTAGGAGGTAACTGAGCGGAGGGCTTTGAAGATCTAAATTTTGGATTTAGACACTTGCAAAGAAAGCTAAATACATAAATCGTTTTGTAAATGTAGCCCACTTTTTGAGGAAAGGTGCCTCTATAGGATGCCATGAGGATTCTTTGAGCGTTTCCTTCTGATCTGTGATACAAAATTTAAGTCTGAAGTAATGCCACTGAGAAAAGTGGAATGTACTGGGGTACAAATTGTTAAACGAGATAAAAACTTGCCCCACGACCAGCGATGCCTGTAAAGATTGGGTGTTCTTTGAGGTGTTATGCAACATTTTGCAGTAAAATATTCACTTGCTTGAAGAGTTTTAAACAGAAATGAAAATAAGATTACTTTTAAAAGAGATGAAGTTGTGATTTTTAACAATTACGCTGAATAAATTTTCACTCTACTTGATTCTCATATACAAAAGTGCATTATTAAAGGCAGCACTAGATCACTTGATCTTTTGTATCAAAATAAATATCCTTAAACTTTTTTCTAAGAAGAATACAAGGGTGGGATAAGGAGAAGCTGTAAAATTAACACCAACTCTTTGAAATGGAAATCACCTAACAAAAGACTATCAGTGATAAGAGAGGATTTGTAGAAAGCGATAATACATCAAGGAAATGGCTTTTGAAATGCTGATGCACACAAACCTCTAAAGTAGATTTTCTATGGCATGTCAGAAAAATCTTGTGTTCACTTGCTGTACTTTTCAAGTATGTGTACGCACGCTAAAGTTGGCAACTGCTTGGTGTATTCAAGAAAAACTCATGTTTTTGAAAGAACACAGTGATGCAGCAGGCATGACTTCTGCAGAAAACAGAAGAAGCTGCTGCTATCAGTCTCTGGACTTTGATGAGGAAAAATTTTAAGCAGCAAAACAAGATCTCTAAAATGCCTATAAAATTTTGCAGGTATCCAGTTATTCTGGGACTTTAAGGTTTCAGATGCCTACAGATCAATCACAAACTGTAGAAAAAAGGATTAAGTGGGGAAAAAAAAAACAGAGAGGGGGGTTGGAAGTAATTGTTTTCATTTCTGATCACTGTCAGACTTTGTTTGTCAGACCACTACAGTCTTATTCCTATTTGAATGTTACCAATGTAACATTTTTATTAAGAAAGTGCCTGTCAAGGAAAAGTACAGGAGAAGAAATCTTAGCAACAGAAAGGCAGTTTAGGTTTCTAGTTTATTAAACGTTTTATGCGTTTGGAATTTATCTTACCCACCTGTATTGCCCAGTCATGCACATTAGTTACGTCTTCGGGATTACGCTCCTTTCCATGTTTGCCTAGACTAGTTTAATTTGTGCTTCCAATTACACCAGTGTGCTGCCTCTCTAATTGCGACAGAGCAAAATGAAGTCTGGATGAGACCAATTAGAAGTGCCAGGGCACTACGTGGCCATTGGCTCCCAGCGTCAGGGACTGCCGGCAGGGCAGCCCTGGCCCCTGGTACCGCTGCAGGGATGGGCCAGGCACAAGAGAAAGAGGGGACTATGAAGCAAGTGGAAATAGAGCTGCCCTCGACTGCAGATTCCAGGCTTGCAACCCTTCTGCGCCTCGAGAGCACACATCAACCGCAAGGGTTTGCGGTACCGAGACTCAGCAAGCGTGGCCTTGACAGAGACGTTAAAGTCGACACCAGTTATCGCCGTTACCCACCTGCAGAAGAAGGGAGAACAGGATCCCCATATGATATATGAACCCCAGCTGCCTCACTTTTTCAGCTCGAACGGAAATATGCAGTTGATACACAGCAATCCGCATTTACACCAGTCCCCTCCTATGAAAGCCTTAGCTCCTTAGTGCTAGCTGCAGCAGTTTGTACCGAACCCCACAATGCAGCTTCTGAGGAGGCAACTGAAAGAGCTCCTTTTTAACGTGAAGCTGAAAGAGCTACGGTGCACATCACACGCTCGGGTCAGGGAATCCTTAACCCAAAGAAATGTGTAACCTCCTGGTTAGCCCGCTAGAGGGGTCCCATCTGTGGCTAACCCAGAGAAAATGCTAGCTTCTAGGGCCACCAATTACCCACTGTTATTTCAAATCTTATCAGCAGTTTATGCAGGTAGCCCAGAAAACCCCAACTCCTCATGTTACACACAAAAGAAAACAAAACAGAAAAAAGAAAAGAAAAAAACAATGACTTTTTTGGATAGGTACCACGTATACTTGACACTTCAAATAACTCCTATGTCTGCGTAAAGTGTAACGACAGCTTAAACAAACATTTAGTTTTTCTAAACCCAATTACAACTCTGTGTTCGTTATATATTTGACTAACAGAGAGGTGATCAGCTTGCATTCAAATTGGACTTCAGAATTTGCGAAAGTTTCACCTGAAGATTTTAGTTAGAATAATTCAATGGAGGAGTCACACATTTCGGCACATTAGTTTCTTTTGTATTTAATACAAATAGTATTCTCAGTTAGGAAACAGGTAGAAGAGAGGGTGTGGGGGGGTATATTTTCAAAGTACTTCAGGAATAATTTTTAGAGAAGCCCTACAATAGCAATTGTGATGACAAGAAATTTAACTGATTTCGAGAGGCAGCTATTACATTTTATGAAACTGGGGCTATCTACAACAGGAGAGAGCTGGCTTTTATAATCCTGATCATCATTTTTCCAAAAGTCAAAATATTTAATCCTCTAAAAGGCTAAATATAAAAACCTATAGAAACCAGTGGGCTTTGGATAAGCTACCAGAAGATATTTGATTCAACGTCACTGTCACTTTTTCTCTCATCTCATTCTCTCCCTCTGTATTTTCAAGATCATCTTCCCAGCTGTTTGAGTCATTTATCCACTGTGCCATGAGCATTTCGTTAATTAAAAAGAAAAGCCTAAAATTCCTTTTATTTGCATTAAATGAATTATAGAGGCTATTCTTCAACATATGCAATGAATGATCCCGTTTGCATACACAACAGCTTTACCTGAGCTTTTCACTTGCTTTCTTCTACTACCTTATGACAGACACCTTCATAGCATTTCTGTTACAGAAAGTTTTCCGTTTGTTTTTAAACGCCCATAACTTCACCTTGCTTTGTTCCATTCACTCAGGAGCAACGGAAGAGTAACTGAAGGTTTTCGTCTTCTCTTTCCCACATGGGAAGTCTGGCCTCACCCTTGATCTCTTGGGAACATCAGTTTAGCAGATTTAAAATGGACTATTAATGACTATATTTAGCTTCTTCTGAAACTGCCACGGGCGCCACACAGAACAGAAAAATCCATTCGCATGTGAGAAAGCACTTGAGACTTTCACTTTCACACACAGGAAGAAAGGCTGAAGTTATTCCCTTGTTTATTTCCAGCTGAATGCCCAAAAGGGAGCACAGAAGCAAACTAACCAGGAGACATATCCAGGACCTACTGAAGCAAGTGAGGATTTTGGCAGGTACAACAGTGCAGAGAGGTTTTCATACACCATCATTCAGCAATTCACATTTGAATACCCAGCCAAACTACTGCTACAAGGTCTTAAATGTTTTTGCTGTTACCAAAATCAAATTCCACCTTTGCAAAATAATTCCAAAAGCTAAATACTACCCCACTTGAATGCTGTTTCATTGCTGCTTTTTTGCTCACAGTCAATATTTTTCTTTTAATCTATTTTGGAAATGTATTTTCGGAGATTCATTTACCTACCTGCAAGAAACACTACTTATCTCAAGCAGTTTGCCTTTGTCAGTGATGGCCCCTCTTCCCCCTAACATCTCACGCAATCTATTTGTTTAGTCATATTCCGATACGGAAGCCAATAACAGGAAAGTGCATGTTCGAACCAAGAAAGACGATTCCAATGCATTATCTTTCATTATGACTTCTCACTAACAGATTTAATTTATACAAATGGATATTGTTTTCCTACACAGACAACACTGCATGAAGAGGCAAAGCAGTAACAGCCAGCTTTGCGCATCTCATTCCAGATTCTTTTGCTCCCTGATCCCAAACCTCCTCTCCCCTATTTCCATTCCTTCTCCGCTGTCTCCAAAGACGTTCTCTTCCAAGGCTCTGCCAAATGTCATTTATTCTCTGCAACCCCAACCTTCTACTGGTCTTTCATTCCAGGCCTGACTTCACAGCTTTTCCCCCGGTAAGCCTGGCCACTTGCGATACCTCCTCCATGTTCCATTAAATCTCAGTCCCACAAAGCTCTGAACTAACATGTCTGGCTTGGGGCACGAAAAATCCAATGCAGTTCAGTTTATATGGACTTATACATTGCTCACATGCCCAAAGTGCAATGCCTTGCCGGGTCTGACAAGCACAACCAGTTCCAGCGAGACTTATGCCCCTCTTTCACTGAAACCACAAACGGCTTGGTGGAGTTTTTCCACTCTGCATTAATCTAACAAGAAACTCCGAGCTGGTTTTAAAGTTAGTTCATCAACCATTTAGGGCATTACGGACTAGCAGCTAAGAACAACCCTTCCAACCAACTGCCTGAGTAAGCTAGTCACTAGAGTTAATAACCATCACCTAGACACTTACAAGTGCTTTCAAATCTGCAGTTCTAAATGAAGCTAAAAAAGACTTCTTTCCTCCTGTTTTTGCCAATATCTGAAATATAATCAGTCTTCATTAAGCCCTCCAGCTTGCCAGGTGTTTATATTTCCTTGCTTTCAATAATTTTTTTTTCATTAAACCAAAGTAGACTTCAAATTAAACAACATAAAGTAGATATTGGGCAGTTAAATTGCAGCAACAACAACTGAGGTATGTAAAAAGTGCAAGACTCCAGGAGTCTTTAATTCTTCTCTTTCCATGGCAAATAATGGCATCTTAGTCCACTTCTAAGTGACATGTCAAAAAAGAAATGACATTTTCATTCATTATTTCTACAATAAACCAATGAATTCTAAAAGGAAATGCAGTCCTAACAGGTATATAAATGATCATTACAGAGAAGTCCTGATTTGTTAGGAATTTCTGCCTAAAGGCATTTACAACACCAGTTTTTCTCTATTAGCAAATGTTGACTTTGTAATGAGATCATTGCTGCAGTCTCCAGTGGTGCTATTTCAGTTTGTCTCCAATTATAAACTCAGTAGGTCACAGCACAGCCTGGGGAGGTGGGGGGAAGGGAAAAGAAAAAAAGAAAGCAAAAACCCACAGAAAACCAAACCTATCAATAGTCCCATTAAAAATATCAAGTACAAACTTTGGGCAGAGAGGGCAATCAGTGAACATGGTTGTACTGTGTCTTTTTATACTGGAAGAAATAATTACACATCCCCAAACTGATCAAATTTAAACCTCTTAAGTCTGGGGGTTTCACCTGCAGTAATACTGGCCATCTATCTCAAGTAGTCCGGGGCAGCACTGCAAGTCTGCTGTGGAGAAGTGCCAATGTTAGGAACATCCCTGCCAATTTTCCACAGTAAGGAGGAACAAGGACGTAGACACATCAGTATTTTTAGCCAGACTGGGAATGTGCTTTTGAAGAGAATTTCCCAGTCACCTCCACATGCCATCGCATCATGTCATGGAGCAATCTCAGACCATAACAGCTGGATTTCTTTTGGATGAAACTGAACAGGCAAGTACTCTCAAAAACTTCCCTAACGCGCTCCAACCGATAACGGGCATTTAAGCCACAGGACCAGATTAGCACTTGTTCAAAACAACCCCACCTCACCTCCGAAAAATGGCAGGGTGCTGACAGTAGGCCCGTGGCACCGACCTTGCCGCTCTACAGAGCGGCTCCTTGTAGGCCACACCGCTTACCTGCACAGACGCGGCTGGTGCAACGTGACACAACACAACTGCAACTCTGAGGCTGTAACCACATCACATCATGAACCCGTTCCTTGACCTCAGACAATCATCCATTCCTCTCAAAAGTACTCAGAAAATTTTAGAACTGCCTCATTAGCAGAGTTTCCTAACAGAGTGAAAAGTAGGCTTTGCAGCTAGCCAGTTAGCAATAGCACTGAAGGACGGAGAGGTCACAAGAAGCTAACGTTAATCTCTAAAACATTTCAGACCACTGTTTTGCCTGAACCACAAGGTGAGGCAGGAGGAGGTAACCACAGCTGCAGTTAAGACTAGAGATTAGAAAAAAGCTTGAAACCAATAAAGGAGCCAGAAGCTGAAAGCATCCCTGAGCTTTCTGTTATCATTACGCCTAGCTACTTTAAAGATGCAGCCTGATCACATTTTGAAAAGTATTATATGACATATCTGGCTGTGCATGCAGTAAATTAGTCTCTGTGACCCAGTAAATCTCTTTCACCCTTATTTTCTCCTAAGATCCCCAGACAGAGATATACTGTGGGCAAGAGTAAGCGAGAGCATGAGCAGCGATAAGTACTTATTAGCGCATAGATCCTATGCTACCTCTGCCTTGTCTTAACAGATGAGGACCAGCACGGTCATTCCTTTTCTTCAAACACGAGTTTAAAGTCTGGAAGCGAGGTAGGACAAGACAGCCTAAGCAAAATGACAGCATGCCATGGTCATCCTTTCCCCAAGAAATATTAACACCTTCATCTTCAAAGCTCCTCTAGTTTTTATGAAAGAATTTCAACCCAAATCATGTTATTCTAAAATCACGTATATAAAGAAGATTGTACAGATATTGACCCGATAAGAGATTCTATCTTTTAGCTAATAGCAATGGCTAGTAAACATGGCAAGGAGCAAAGCAATGCTGCTGTACACACAGGTACAGATGTGCGCGTCTGCAGGATTACAAAGACGGACAAAGTTGTTTTGCAATTCATTACTTCCATTTTATTGAGAGAGCTGAAAATGCTTCACAGAAAGGAAAGCCTACACTATTTCCATGTTACAAACGTAGAAACAAATATGAGGAGCGTGCTCACCCACCCTTAATTAATTCTTAAGTTATTTATTCTAGTTACTAAGAACTAGTGGAATCTTACTCTGCACACAGCAGTATTATTCTACTGGGGTACAGAGGGCCCCAACTCTGACCTGCCCAAAGTCACCAAACAAACTGGTGAAGTCAGGAACCTCTCATTGCTATCCTCAAGCAGGACAGCTTTCCACACGCTTTCTGCTTCCCTGTATTTGCTTCCTTTTTAGTACATCTCTTATTACTTGCCATCAAGTCTTTATCACAGGTTTTCCTTTAGCAATGTCTGACACTCAGTTCAGCTAGCACTCCACAGAAAATAGCTCCCTGTGCTATTAAGGAGGACATGTAGCACAGCTGCACCATTGCTAAGCGTAACAAAAACCAAAAGGCTTCAGGCTTATGATCACTAGGAGAGAAAAGTTGGATGCAGCAGCACAGAGACTCCTGAACGAGATGCATTTAAGATCAACTTGTACCCTGCTATCATCTTTGTTCTGCAGGCTCTAGTGATATGAAACCAACTTAGGTTCATCCTGAAGTATCAGTTTCTCTTACTTTTAATTTCCTCAAGGACATCTCTCCTTTTTCATGGAGGAGGGTGTTCTTAAAGTAAAAGAATAAGTTTATATTAACACTCCATGAAGGTGACAAGAAGCCAACTCAATTGTATAAATGCTGACCACATTTCGTATTCAGACTGCAGGCACTTTGGAAAAGAACCTCTTACTGACAAACATACCTGGCCATCATGCACATGCACGCACACACACACACAAAACAACCACCACCACCAGACAACATCTTCTCTTCTAACTTAAATAAATAAGAGCGATTCTAACCAACGCTAGCTTCTGCTATTGACACCATTCATTTAGTTGAAGCTAGTTTACAGACTGGATACCCTGGCACCATATTCATCATTTATACCTGGAAGTAAGCAGCGAAGATAAGCTGCAAAAATAAAACTCAAAACAAAATTTCATCTTTTTTATCTGTCAGTATAACTCCAGAAGAATAACAAGTCATTTTGGTTTCAGGATGGCCTTGGATTCTACTATGCCATGTTCACACGGTCTAGGACTGCCACAGAACCAGTCCTCTCTCTTTCCAGGGAAAGCAAGTGAATACTAAAAAGGATGCAAATAATCACCTTATTTCTTTTAGATGTGAAGTGTTTTAGGAACATAGCTCTAAAGAGTGAATAAAACTTCCCATTTTTATTCAAGTCTCTCATTATCAAGACGACTCTATCAAATATAGTTCCAGATTTACCTTTTACTTAACCTTTCAGAAATCAGTTATTAGAAACCTGGCTCTCTGATAGCGTTCCCTCAAATAAAGCTTTGCGTGCTTGAGGACAGGGACAGAGCTGTCAACCTTCCTCCTTTTCTGCAGTTGGATACTTTACACCGCACATGCGGCATTGGAATTCTGCAAGCTGCTGCAGAAGATTAATTGAAATCAACAGCCTAGCGCCCTAATGAATTTTTAAAAACTGAGATTAAAAACATTCTGCAAGTACAGAGACAGGTCAGAAAAATTAGTGGTGATACTGCATTCTGTAAAGCATCTGTCAACCCTGATGATGATTGTTTTATGCAATGCTCACCAGCATGACAAGAAATATTGGGGGGTTTTTTGTTTGTTTGGGTAAGGGTTTTTTGGTTTTCTGTTTGTTTTGTTTTTTAGAGCTGATACAGTAAAGAAATGTTAAAGTCATCAGATCTGAGGTTTTTACTCTGTGACATTAGTGCCCTCTACATCCTAAGCCCTCAAGTCAAAAGACTGGCCAGGTGTCTCAGAGAAGTTTCAAGTTATTCCTTCCCCCAACGTCGTGCTTCTCATCGAGTCCTTCAGATTGTTTCCCTTCCAACCGCGCCTGTTTCTTACCTCAACATTAAATACCATAGGCATCTTTTCAACAGTTCTGCCAAATCTGATGCTCCATTCAGCCAATATGCTCCTAAAACAGCATTCTGAGCCTATGTGAAAGCTTTAGGCATTGCTAAGCATAAGAAACAGAGGAATCATGCTTACTACAGAAGCAGGATGTTCTGACAGAAGGAGATCTGGAAACTGAGTAAGTAACTGAGTGAGTTAGAAAAAAGAGGTACAAGGAGTGAGGGATTCAAAATTCAGAGGACAGACATGAAAGCTAGGAAACTATATATAAAGAGAACACGAGGGTCACTCAGTGGACAAGAAGCACAGGGAATAATTCCTCCGAAAAGAGAACTGTAGTAAACTCAATGGCTTCCAACAAGGACACTCGGGATTCCCGGTCAGTGACAGTTTGGCCACTGAGATCAGTGTGATCTGAAGTTTCATGCCTAGAGGCTCAGTATTCCTTTCAAAAGCGGCTATTTTTACAGTGTGGGTATCTCCTTGTCAGAGCAAAGATTGGACTCTTGCATTTATCTGCGCCAGCAGCAGCAAGCATGTCTCTGGAGAAAGCGAAATACTACATTAGTGTATCAGAAATAAAAAATATGTTGGAAGTATTTTGAGGCGGCAGGTGTTTATTCTTAAAATTCCACTCTAACTTTAGTTTACATCAGCTCTAACACTTAATGGTCATTTATGTCCCTCAGTGAGCCAACACATCATTCTAAAGCACATTTTAAAGGTTTTAAAAAATTGCCAAGGATTGGAATAGGAGGAAGAACATTAGTTTCCAGCCCACCTTTACTCAGCAGGCCTGGGAGAAGTCCTCATCTCTCCACTGGGAGAAACACCCATCAAGCTGTTGCTGTAATGAATAATAGTTTTCAAATTCTAGATGATTTTTAACAATGCCAAGCAAATCTATAGTACCTAAAGGCTTTTACTGTCTCAGCTCTTTCCAGTTTTAAGGATCTCTGTCAAGATAAGAAGTTAGACTCTCACTGACTCAAACTCAAGCAGCAGCACAATTTCAGTGTAAAAGTCCCAAACACATACTAAAAGCTGCAAGATTTTAAAACAAGTTGTATTTTGATGAGATGCCTATTACACAGGATGCCAACAAACTGATTGCAGACACATCTAATTACGCAGAGAGCGCTCTCAGGCATTTGCTTTAAGAAGAGCAAAAAAATCTTTCGAAATATTTTCTTATTCCTCATTTCTCTGTGTAGTCAATACAGAAACTTTCCTATCTATCTGCAGTGATAGAGTTCTTCAACATTTGCCACAAGACAACCTGTAAATGACGTGGGCAACTGCAGCATGGCAGATCTGCTACAGCTTTACTATCAGGGCATTATCACAGGGCATAAGGTTTGAACAGAGCAAGACACAAGTACAATTTGAACCCACTGGCTGTACTGTGAACCAGAAGAGAAAGACTCAGCAGAGCCACACACTTGGCCATAACGTTATACATAATAGTGTTTCCCATGCTAAACTAGTTTTTCAGCTTGAGGCAGTCAGGTTTCAACTGCTCACGTTCAATACCTTCCTATAGGGGTAACATGGGTTAGGAGCCCAAAGACCAACACTGTTTCCAGCCAACAAGCAGGGATGCAGGAGAGTAAATAGGCCTATGCTCACACATGCACACACACATGCACATTTTGCACATACCGGGGGTATCCAGAAGCCTCATTTGGGCCTAAAGACCCGATCAACTGCACCTCAGTAGAGTCGCACATGCTCAGAGATTGCCCGTGCTCTGGGAGGCAACAAAAAGGGACAGCGCATGGGGGGAAAAGAAAACATTGCTCTGTTTTACAGACACAAAGCTGAACCAGAGATGGCAAAATCCTAGCTCCACTGAAGTAAGCGGCCACACTCCTCAAGGTCATCATCCTACACCATCAAAGTCCAAAGAATTTTCCTATGACTTCAAGCAATTTGTTCTAGGACACTTAGCCAGAACTGGGTGTTGAAGCCAAATCTCCTTTGGACGTTACTTTATAATTCACAGCAATTTAGGTATTTATTAAAACTGGAAAAAAAGCAACTGAAGATACTACATTCTTGTTGGCTCTGCTCAACATGAAGCTGTAGCTTCAAGTATTGTCTGACAAACTCTATTGCATAGCACATCCAACATTGTTTTTAAAAATCATCTACCTGTCTTCCTGACTTTCCATTCTGACTGAAGGGGGAGTTTGTAACTTTCAACAGCTTCTGTCTAAAATTAGAAGATTTCTGCTTTAGATCAAGTACCCTTGGCTCTCCAAAAAAAAAAAAAAAAAAAAAAAGCTTTCGATTGTATTTACAGTCAGAATAAAACAACACTAACCATTGACACAGGGCTTCCCATCACCTGCTTTCCAAACACTTCACTAAGCAATGGAAGAATAACTGGATGAGGCAAAGCAAAAGAAAGTATGTGACTTACTGAAGGTCACGTAACAATTCCCTGTAGCAAAGTCAAGAGAAGAAAACAGCTCCCCTGCTTCCTGGTCCAACGGATCTCACCACTGTCCAACTCTCTAAACTCCTGCTAGATATAGCTGCAGGAGGAAGACCAACAATTCATACAGACTTGCCCAGTAATCAGCAACGAGGTACAAAGTGGGAAAAGCAGCCAAAAGAGTCCGGTCGTTGCATCTAACCAAGGACCCTGGACAGCCCAGAAAGCATCACAGGAAGCCCTGCATCAGCACCTCAGGGCTAGGGCTCAAGAGTCCTTACAGTTGACGTCAGGATGCGTTTTTGGCGTGCTAGGACTTCAGGAACATCTCATACAAACAGCATGAGCACAGTCTTGAGAAGGCATTTCAGAATATCATTACATTATTTTTACACTCAGATTTAGCTGCAGTCCACACTAAAGACCTAATTGTTGTAGAAGTCAAGGTGCAAACCTTACACAAGACAGTAAGGAGAGTGGGAGGGACAAAATTATGTTCTAATAAAATTCTACATACCTTCTAAATCACCAACATGCAACTATATCTAAGGTAAGATACTATAATTTTTAACTTTTATGATGTGCAACTGAAGAACAGTATCTACCTGGACCAGAATAAGAATATAAATCTTACAAAATAATAAGCATATTTAAAGTAATGCAATTTAAAGGAATGTTCACCAGGGTGGAAGTTCACTAATATATTTGCATTAGCTACATGCTTTTGTGGTAGAAGCCCTCATATTTGTATAGGATGTTATTACAATATTGTTTCATTGTTTTTACATTTTCCTGCAAATAGGGACAAAGCCAGGTTTCTGCTAAGCACCTTGCCAGGTGCTTATTCCGAATGTCCCAAAATCTCAGGTTCTGCTTGGTTTAGTACTTGTGTTGTGTCCTATTAGTAGGGCACAAATGCTTGAACATTTTCTCAAGTTGCACAAGTGGCAGCAACTTACCCCACAGCATAAGAAGAGGTTAAAAAAAACATTTTCTTGGAACAAAATTGCTCATTCATGAGACAAAACTGAAACAATTTATTATGTCAGTACTTTCATCTCGTGCATCTGTGGATGTATTTCAGTGTTTTCTAGTGTGCCAAATGAAATAATACAAAGTGTTACAACGTTTGTAATATATAAAACGAATTTCGCAAAACTTTCCTTCCCCCCCCGGATAATTAACTTTCCACAGAGGTACTTACATAATAGAATCACCCATAAAGCAGGGTTATTAACAATACTCTTGATCATGTTAGTATCCTAGAAGTATGCCGAGCTTTTTACCACACTGTACTACACCAGTGAAAATTAGATTACATTAATGTATTTCTATGGATATGCACCCTGGGACATGTAATCAGAGAGATGATCTCTTTTAAATTAAATAGTCTAAGATGTATTTTCAGCAGACTGATAAACATAAATATAACGTGAAAGTTTTGATCTTGTTTGACTCCTCAGGCAACAAAATGTCTTTGATTTTATACTGAAGTGTACAATAGCCGTGAACTAGAAGAGGTCATAGAAAAGTGATAACAATGAAAATATGAATTTGGTCATGATAAGTTTGTGCTGAGTCTACAAGATAGAGTGCATAGCCAAGGATTAGAGAAGAGAATAAAACTGGAGTATATGCTAAGGACTTGGAAAAGATCTAAGATCAACAGTGATAAAGGTTTTATGGATGAATGATGAGCACTGTAAAAATTTAATAAAAGGTACATTGACACTGCATTTTGTAAGTAATCCAGTGATGACAATCATATGTGCTTCCGAGTTTAAAATAAAATTATTAATTGCCTGAATATCTCTGGGAAGAGACTGCAAGTTACTGTTTTTTACGCCTAACAGTTCCAGTTCCAAAAACCCTATCTTTGCTCATTTGAGTAAAACAAACTACATAGAGGAATAGAAGCTAAAGGAAACATTGCCCATCTTCCCCTTGTATTTCCTTATGACCAAATTATACCATGCATTCAAAGGTGACATTGTTCCCAAGTAGAGTGTTACAGTATAAATGTACTCTGTTCATTATTTGAAACGTAAGCAATGAATCTCTGACACTTGAGAGGTGCTGTTGATCCAGTAAGGCTCTAAACCAGCTGTTTTACTTATATTGCTGAGCGGGGCTACCTAGATTATGGGGTGCTAACCTTAATGCGCAGCAGAAATACAAATCTGGAAAAGGAAAAACTCGTATTCTCAAGTAAAGCACATTCAAATCAAACAGCTATCAGTCAACTGAGGCGCTGGAGAAGTTTAAAGAAAAACAGATGACAAAACAGTAAAAAAGGGTAAAGAAAGAGATGAGTAAGAATTATACAATGCAGTTCTCCCTTGTTTAAAGTGTTCACCTCAAAAGACTTCCCAGCTGTTAAAAGATACCTGAGTGGCAAGCGCTGTGATCACCCACGCACGAAACCATCTCTCAGCTTACCTGCTGCGTCTCACTATCAGCTCAGAGGTGTCCTGCTCTGACAGCTTTGCCTTTCAGCTTTTGGGATCAGCCAGACTGTCCCCCTACAGGCTGTTTTTCCTAGGATGTGGCGCCTAACCGTGGGCTGCAATCTCTTCTACCACGCACAGTCTTCTTGCTTGCCTCTGCGTATGTGTCAATTCAAGGGCTCCTTGAGGAGTGAGTAAAAGAGGGGCAAAACCGATAGGTTTATTTCAGTCACTCCCCATTTCCACCTGAAGCATTATCTTACCATTTTGAATTGCACACCCGTACGGCAGATAAAACAGCTAGACCACTGCAGGTGAAGAAGAAAGTGACCATTTGTAAACAAGGCTTAAAGTTCAAAAAGAAGTACTAATAAAACCTTCCAAGCCCAAAAACAACCTGTTTCAGGGTCAGTCAACTTCTCTTGCTGGGAGGAAAAGGGGGGGAAAAATGCTTACCGGAGAGCTCTCTGACAGGAAAGCAGCTTACTGAAGAGGAGGGGACAAGCTATAGAAATATTTGCATGACTGACAGCCTAGAGCACCATCTTCCTTTTGTTTGCTTTTCTTTCTCCTGCACAGAGGCACACGTGGATACAAAAACAACACAGCGCTAGTTGTTCTCCTACCCTCACAAAACGAGGGCTGTTTGTTTTTTAACCCATCTCCAACAAATACGCATTACTATGTATAGTTTTGCTATGCTCCCTGCTTTTGTATTTAAGGATTGCTCTTTTATAGCACGTGCCGTAAAATACCCTGAGTTTTTAAATGGTTTCACTTCTCCAAAAGAACGGATCATTTAAATACTCAAAACTTGGGTAGCCCTGCATTTCTGTCCCTTTAATTGAAGGAAAGTCACCTAGAAAGGCCCAGTGACCCTGAATGTCAGTACTGTTTATTAAGGGCCAGATTTTACCATTCTTTGTCCCTCTTCTCCTCACTGATTTTAGTAGGGATGCTTACTCAATGGAAATTGTCAGTGAGTGAGCAGTGTGGTAGCAGCATCTGGCCCTAAGTCCTGATGTAAAGCTAAAGAGGAAACGTCAGCTTGACAGTTCGGGAGACCAGTCTGTCATCTACCTAAAATTCGGCAGAACAAGCAGCGTTCATCAGCTATAAGAACTAGGCAGAACGGACATGAAAAACAAATTAGTTTTTTCTCTTAAAAAAAAAAAGAATCAGTTAGTTCTTGACTTCCTCATCAAGTTAACAAGACAGATGACAAAAATCACTGAAACCCTAGACAATGCCTCCATTCCCTCTCAAGTGCTTTGGATGAAGTCCTTTCTGCCAAATCCTGACAGTATGGCGTGAGGTAGACATGATACCAAGGCTGCCTTTACCTCTCAGATGGGACGCTGACCCGTTTCCCGGTGGAAACAACTCTTACCAGACTATTTCAATAGGTTGCATAGGCTTTTTTATTTTTAATGATCATAGGTTTTATTTTGCAGACTAATTGATAGAGTCATTTCTCCTTGACCCACTCAACTTTCTCTACCTTTTTGAGAGCAACAAATTGTGTTTAACCTCTATGGGTACAGCCTTTCCAGTATAAGAATCAATCACGGATGTTGTAAGATCAGCATTGCCTTAACATTTCATATTCGGTTCATATAACATAACATATTTCATTGCTTTTTTCTTAATTGCATCCAATTACTGCTTTCCGAAAGAGTACTGGACATCCAAAACATGCTCAATTTCATGTCTCTGCACACAGCTTTTAATATCTAGTGGGATAACGGCCTGCTGCTGTTAAAGAATTAATAGCTTTACATAATTTTGGAGGAGGGGAGTGGACACCATAGGTGGGGAATAGAAGTTGAAAGTGCAAATAACAAGGAACAAATAATTGTTTTTGTATCTCATGACGCAATTTAAAGAGTTAAATTTTGTAATGCAAGTATAGTTTGGGGCAGACATTAGGCATATGTAATTCTCCAGGTACAAACATCGGCAAAGAACAGCTTGGCACTGTAGTCCAAAACCTCTACTACAACAGGACTGAGAGGATTACAAGAGAAAACGTTAATGAGAGGATACTCTTTGTAAGTTCCAAAAATCACTTATTACCTGCGACTTAACAGACGCGCTGGTTACTCACAGAAACATGCAAGACCAAAGCAAGCTCATGAACTTCATACCTAAAGAAGGTGGCCAAATTATTTTAGAGATAATACGGTACATGTGTTAACTCCCTCAGAACCACACTGCCAAATAACGCATGCTTATTTTCCATAGCTTGCTATTTATTTCAAATGCTTTTGACTTCACAATTCTTTCTAGGCAAATAGCTTAATTTTAAAAAGATTCTCAAGTACATTCTGCTTTTTCCATTTTACCTGATGAGCGGTGCACAGAAGATAAAGCAAAAGAATGGAAACTCAAGCGGCAGGCCCACAGGAACAGCCACTGCACAACAGAGAATTTGATCAAGATAAGGGAAAGAAACGGTCAGAGAAAGGAACCGAAGGCTCCAAGGACTGTCTGGGCTTCTACCCAAACCGCACGCTCGCAGGCTGACTGCTGCGGAGAGCGGTTTGTCCGACCTGCCCGTTGCTACAAAGTCAACAACGGCCAGAGCTAGAAAGCAGCTCCCTTTACAAAATAAGTCTCTTTTCTTCTAGATTATGTTAGTTGCTTTATGTTCCTCCCCCTCCACCCGGCTCTGCAGACAGGGGCGCTGCCCTGCGCTGGACATCCCGCTCCACCCACGGCTGGGGCGCCCCTGAACAGCCACGTCCACTTTCTGCCTAGAAACTTTCCAAGGATCAGGCTGACCAATCAATACTTCTCCAAGTGCCCTTCCTTTAAAAATAAATAAATAAATAAATATATATATATATATATATTTCACCATCATTGTCCTAGAAATTATTAGGTAACCTGAGTACCTAATGCATCCAGTTACCTAACCAGTGAAAGAAAACAATACAATAGGCAGGTCAGTGAGTTTACATTACCTTCAGTGAGCAGCGGGGGCAAAAAGAAAAGCAAGCTGCAGGTTCACAACTCTTATGGGTGCCTGGTTCTTGGCACTAGATAGTTAATATAGTGGACCACTCGTGCACCTGGCCTATCACAAGCTATTATACTTTAAGAAAGTATACAAACTCCTAAAACAAGAAATAAGCTCATCATCATCTCTATATAAATATACACACACAGAGGATAGCTAAACAGAAGATACCAAGCTGATGAACTACGGTTTTCCATCAGATAAAGAACACTTCGTACCAGACAGGGCAATCGGTCCTGCCTCACACCCTTGCATCAAAAAAATCCATTTCACTCTAATTCTTTTTCCTCTATTCATTGTGCCTTTCATCGCAAAGAATTTTTTATGCCAACCTGTAGGACGCCAGCACTCACTTTGGTGACGATTAACACCACGTACGCCAACAGGAAAACGCTCTCCCCCTTAAATCGTAAGGCAGACTTTTGGCTAGAGCGGAAACAAAGCTACACTGAGGCCCAGGTTAGTTCATTCACCCTTGCCCATAACCCTACTCCTGCCACAGACAGGTGAATGAATAAACGGGAACTCCTTCACAAACCCAAGTCAATATTCTCTTAGACACTAAAAGCAGCTTCCGTATGGGCTCCTGGCAATTCCCTAGGGAGCATGAAGGGGGGGGGGGGGGGGGGGGATGCACTATACCATAATTATTTTGTCAGGAAAAAAACCCCAAACTGTATTAATAAGAGGACTGAGGAGCACATTACTTTGATTTTCAATGCAGTCAATCATGTACTCCTACCATGGAGCTTACTAAACATGTACTATTTGTGCAACCTTTTCTGTTTCTTTCCTTGATAAGCCTAATCAATAGGCCAGAATGAAGAGATAGCTTTGCACTGGCAGGTTAGCTGAAAAGCAAGGTGATTTATTTTTATTTACTTCTTGAGAAAACTTTTAAAGATGTAGAAGTTTAAAGTACAGCTTTTTGGCAAGATTTACAACTACCTTCATTTGATTTCAATATTATTCAAGCACAACACGTTTGCTGAACATTAAAGGAAAGAACTGATCAACCTCAAAGGTTAAGTGCAAAGAACAGTTTGTTAGAGCACTATGCCACCTTTTTAAGTATAATCTCTTCAACAGGTGCAAGAAGAGCAATTTTTTCATTTCAGGTTATTTAGCCAGTTCATGAGAAGTTCTCCTAGCTCTATTAGGAAATGCTGTGCCTAAGAACAGCCAGTTTCATTCATTAACTACAGATATTATTTCCACTGTTAATCAATGAGTTTCAGTACAAAGCATATTTTCATAAGCTTCCTTTTTCCTTCATGTATTTGGCAACTTTTATATAGCTTTACTTAGCTAATATATCTGCAAAATATTGGTCAAATGCATTATTAATTAATTTACAGTTTCCAGCTGCACATGGTTTCATAGAAATGACAAGTCAAACAGTTCCTTGGTAAATTTTTAGTAACACAAAGATATCCCTGAATTAAGTAAAAAAAAAAAAAAAAAAAAGCCATTTCTGGCTGTCAACCAAAATGCAAACAACTGAACAACAGAGCAGCCTTTTTAGAAGCAAAACAAATAAATGCAAATAAACGGAAAGCCAAATGCAAAGCAGCAAAGGGTGAAAAGGAAGCACTTCACCAAGAAAATTCAACGCAACAGAGAAAGCCACACTCCATGAAGGCTAAGCATCATGAAAAACCAACAAAACATAGCAATACAGAATGAGACAAAAACAGATTGGCTGAGCTTAGGTTAATGGCAGTTAACAGCAGCAGAACTCAGGGCTTCAGTACGCACAACAATACAAGTGAAAAGACAGCCCTTGCCCTGAGAAAGCAGTTCCCAAAATCTGCTGACAAAGCCTTCCACAAGCAGCTGTTTGAAAAACTAAGCTTTTAAAACTGCAAAGTATCAGCAAATATTTAAGACAACAAGCCAAAAGAAGGGGAACGGGTCAGGTTTTGAGCTACGTTGCTGCTAGCTCCCTGTGTCAGGAAAGCTCCTTACCCAAATCTGCAGCATTTAATACGCTCGCTGCTGCAGTGTTCACCCTGTCCCGGCAGCGGTGGCACGGCAGGCAAGACCAGCCCTCTTGGGCACCAGGAGGATGGGGAGCGGGGAGCACCCCGGCAGCAACGGGGCACCAGGCAGGCAGGTGCGGAGGGCAAGCACCACCAGCAGCTCCCCTGGGGCCCCGGGGACGAGCCGCAGCTGCCCTGCAGTTGGGCAATCAGCATCAGGGCAGGGCCATGGTCCCTAGGGACTCGCTGGGGCTTACGCACAGTTTGTCCGCTGAAACTTGCTGAGCAGGAAGTGGAAAGCACCTACCCTGCAAAGACACTGCTGGGAGAGAGAGGGGAGATTTGTCTCAAAACTCTTACGTCTCATCCAGCACACCTGAATTTCTTTTATTTCAAAAGCCACTTTGTTCTCATTTGTGTTTTAATGAAACTTAGCGATAGAAATTGAAAGCCTTCTTTATGAAACCTTGCTTTATGGAAAAGGTTGGTTCATCACACCACTCAACTGACAGGCAATTAATTTGTCCTGTTCCTTGCCAAAGACCCTGCTGGCCCACACTGTCAAGCTGCTGGAGTGCCTTCCAGGAAGCCCTGTCAATCCCTGAGGAACGAAACTCAGGAAGGCATCCCATCCCTGCAGTACCCCCAGTTATTCCCCCCACACAACCACCTCAAAGCAGCAAGCTGGCTAACCTGCATTCCCAGAGCCCCTCCAACGCTACCTTGGAACACAGGCCAAAACATCATCCTGCATAGCCCAAATCACCACCCTCTCATGCTGTACTTGATTTCTTTAGGGTTTTATTCTAACCATCCCCTCCTCTCCCCACCCCCTGCCCTAGCACAGCTTCTCTTTGATAACAGACAACTTGCTATTGCAGTAATTCATGTCAGCTGTGCAGAGTGAAGCATCATTCCCTCGTCTGCATGTGGTTAGAGTACGCACAGAGCTGCAATTCTGACAACACCTGAAATGCATCAGTGTTGGGATGGGCCAGCTGGGGAATATGCAGATAACAGACTACTGATGGACCAAAGTGGATAAGTTGAAAGGGCCATCAGCTAGTCAAATTATGCGAATAAATGCTCAAGATAAAGCTGGCAAAAATGAATCTTGTTCCATGAACAAAGTGTTCCTGGAAGTCTGGAGCCAAGAGCATGGGCTATTCTCCACCACACTACACATTTTAGCAGAACAACACTGTAGATAGAAAGGAATCAAATCCTAAGAGGCCTAGTTAATTAGGATTTTAAGTACTTGGCAGAGGTAGTATACAGAGTAGCCTGCTTTTAATCCAAAAAATGTGTGTTAATTGGGGAAAATAAATCAACCTGGCAATACCTGGGGAAAAGATACAAGCACGTAGTTCCTCATTAGCTAGAAACACATGCAGACTAAGAGCCAGTTTTCTTTTGGTAATGGGTGTTTTGATAAACATCTGCCTCTAGCCACCAATCTCTGTTCCAGTGCAGAGGGGGAAGGACCTGGCTCTCAACAGCATCCTGCCTCCACAGCAATTCCTATTGCGGGAGTCTCCTTAGGCTGCACATTGGCAAACTTTTCTCGGTCACCCACTGGAGGCTGGAATTTAGTATGATCAAAAAACGCTCACGTGAAGAGCAAGAGTCAGATTATATTCAACTAGAAAACCTCAACAACTCCCACAGCCCCTCCGGCATGAGACCACACAGCAGAGAGCATGGTGTCATCACAGCATGCAGAGGTCAGGTCCTGGAAAAGGACCAGCAGCAGCTACAACAGACCTGAGAGCAGCAGCCCCTTGCTGAGGAGCATCCGGGCTGGAGGTGGTCCCATGGTTATCGACACAAAATGGTACTCCAGGCTGGGTAGCCTTAGCAGGGCAACTGCTGGCAGTGGCATAACGAGAGAGTATGACACAGCCAGTGAGAGGATAACACTCTCAATTTAAAGTATTGTTCAGGATTAGAGAAGGCTTTGAGAAAATACTGATGAATGTTATAAATCCAGGCAAGTAGCTGTCAGAATGCAGAAAGAAATTTATTTCAGAGAAAAGTAATATAGGAAGAGGTAAGACCTATACATATTGCTGTGTCCTAAATTAGCCTATCAAGGAATACAGTAAAGGACTGTGGACCAATGAGTGAAAACATCTCTGTTCAGTGATAAACAGAAATGAAAAAAAGCAGACAAAACATTCGACTAAACAAAGAGAGGTAAAATACTGAAAATATTACTAGGGATAGTCTGATAAAAAGCAATTTAATGTGACTGTCCAAAATTAGCAAAACATCTTTCAAAAGGACAAACAAAGAGACAGGAAAATACAGATAAGCCACAGACGCCAGGAGGCACTACTAGGCTTCTTCCACTTGGAGGCATGGGCAGACGTATAACTGAACAGACTGGAATAAGTTGGAATTGTTTAATTAAAGAAGGGAAAAGAAAGGGTGGAAAAACAGTGAATGGCTGGGAAAAGATAAAAGTATACATAGTGAATCTGAAAGACAATTTCAAAACAGATAAAAAAGGAACTTTTTCCTATAACTTAGCCAATCTTTGGAACTACAAGCCAAAAGATAGCAAAAGCCAAAGTTAGTAAGATTCAATAAACCATTAAAATGTAGCTAATGAGAACATCTGTATGGGCTATTTAAAAACAAAATGGAGCAGATTTGAAGCCCTATGTTTCAGGACAACAGGTTGGTTATTCCAGTAACTGCCCACTGGCTAATTTCTGGCACTATTCCCTGAAACAGTCACAGTAGCTGGTATCAACGACAGTACCAGATTGGATGAATTATTCATATAATCTAGAATGGCAATTGCTGTTCACGTATTCTGTTGTGACTATAATCTTACTTATGACCTACCGTTCCCTGCATGCTACTCTGGCGTGTTTCTGGAACTCACAAGTCACAGCTGTTTCTTCTATTGCCACCTTATTTTTATTAGTTTTGGTGTCTCGAGGTACTTTGAAAAGAGACAACAGCTGGTAAATGGTGTTCTAAGTTCAAAAAAGCAGTATCCACAAACACGCAGTGACGTAACAAAGCCAAAGGTGTTGCAGCATCTCTGTCCATTGAATGTCTTCAAAGTTGAAATGTACTAAAGTCAGCAATTAAAAAAAAAAAGGAAAAAAAAGAAAGGACAGCATAGACACAATTGAAAAAATACTCTATATACAAGTCATAGACTGTGACAGCAGATGAGTGGGAAAGATGCTTTTTGGTCCCAGAAAACCTAAAACATTCTCTATTCTGCATTAGCAAGATGTCAATGTTTTTTGGGAAAAAAAAAAGACGAATAGCCAAAGCAAACATGCAAACAAGAACAACAATAACAACAGAGAGTAAACGAGATCAGCATAGCTAATTGCTGGTTAGTTACAACACTTACCCATGACGTTGCTTCGTGTGCATTCAGCTCAGGGCGCTGTCATCCACACAGCTCCCACAGAAACACTTTCTCTGCTAGAGCTGTTGGGGGTTAGGTCACTCTTGACATTGCTTATTGAGGCAGTTCCTCTCTGTAAGTAAATATTCCATTTGCACAGTAGCTCAAGACGGGAAGTCTTCAGTATCCCTGAGGTATGCCTGAACCAGGGTTAAAGAAAAAGCTGGTCTCAGACACTCTCTTTCAAATTCAAAAATACATAGAAGAATCAGGTAGTCTCCAACTGTGAGCATAAAACATGAATGTATGCCTTCATATCCCATGACTAATTATTTATTCAACTGGCTTCCAGCCAGTACCTTGTGAAAAGGAGCTACTGTCACAATTTACCTACCAAAGCACTTTCTCTTGTGCCTTATCAGGGAACCATAGGCTGGAATAGGGTGACCTCCTGAGGTCCCCTCTGTTGCTCTCCTCCAAGATTATCACTACATCAGTCTTTATAGACACCTACTCATCTCTTCTGAGAGGTTCCTGAAAAGAGGCTCCCTGGCCAACCTAGCCAACCTAGTCTGGTGCTCCCCTATTTTGCTACTAGACAACTTTTCTTACCACATAATCTGAATCCTCCTTGCCACAAATTTTAGCCCGTTATATCTTACTCTAGCACGGAGAACAGATTAGCCCCCCTGCTTTTGCAGCAGTCTGTACATACTGAAAGACTGTGTGTATCCTCTCAGCTCCTGCAGTTCATCTAGCTGCTCCCTGGAGCTCATGTTCACTGGACAGGAGGTCATTCTTACTGCCCTCTTCCAGTCTGGATCTCATCTTCCTATGTCCGTTCCAAACCGTCAACACCTTTTTTGAAGTACAGTACCTAAAACAGGACATAGCAGTGACAGGGATGCCTTTCCAGGGTTCCATGGTACCAGGACTTATTGCGCATCCTAGTGCAGTTTCTCCATCACCTTAAGGGACCTATGCGGCAGAAGGGTCCTACAGGATTTGTGTCCCATTAATCATTTTTTCCTAGACTAACCCCCCTGCACTGCAGCTAAGGCGGCAAAAGCGAAGAGGGAAAACTTGTGGTCAGATCCTGATCTCTGAACTTTACTGGTAGGAAATAAAAAGTATGAGAACAAAGCAGTGACCGAGGTAATTTGTCTGAAAGCAACCATCAGGGCCAACTAGCAGAGCGTGAAGAGATGGAAGCGAGAAAGAGTCTGAAACGTCTTGACGGCCGTACAGACCCCCAGGGCACTCCTGCAAGTACTGCACTGACCCAGAACGTGGCCCAGCAGGACGCAGCCGTGCTCTGGCCCTGCCCTCCTGAGGTGCTGCTACCATGAGGCACAGTGCCAAGAAAGCCATCAACCTGACAGGATTTTTTCACGTTCATTTAACAACTATATTCTGGGCCACCTGTACTGTCTGCTGCCCAGGGGCTAATTGAGAAATGAAGGGTGGGCAGACAGGAGCACAAATCCCAGCATATCAAGTGGAAGTGACCTGTGGCATCAGATGGAAATCCCCACTATATCCGCCAGCTGTTGAACAAACGCCTATCTTCAAGACAAAAAGCGGTACAAGAAAAGTGCCTGTGATATCAGCCAATGCTTTGCACCTGGTATGAGCCTCTGCTCAAACCCTGAAGCCAAGAAAGGAATCCGAAAATAAACACGTCTTATTTATACCTTCTCTCTGCTTTCTTCTCAGTAGGAGGATAAGAAAAACAACGAATGAATTTTCAATGAGGCTCTAAGACATTACGTCAATGAACTTTTTTAAATGATGAAACACTCCCATATGGCTTTAGTTACATGCCACGGAAGTGATCATCAATAAGGCACTTGAAACTGCAATAGCAACAACCAGGGAAAAACACCCAGATTGCACCAGCTGCTTCACTCAGCAGCAGCTGTCCTCCCTCCATCACCACTTCCCAGTTCCAGCCCTTTGCTGGCTGCCAGCGTTACAACTTAGGTTTCACTGAATCGTTAGCACCTTCAAATAGCACTTTTTGTGGTTTGCATAACACTGTTACCGCCAGTCCAGCAAAGGATCTATGCATGCACTCAATCTAAGCTATTATTTAAGCCAATTGCTTACTTAAGCACTTAGATGGACTGAGCTCTGAGTTTTCTGCACCATTCAGAAAGTTAAGGACATGCCCATTAAGACTCCACCACAAATTTGGGATAACCAGATACTACTTGGGACCAACCAAATGTCAGCCAGGAATGTAACAGGTTTCCTTATAATCTATATTAAAGGGTTATAATTTATGTTGGAGGCTAAGACTAAGCAGGGACAGCTCAGTCTTCACTCCACTATGAATTTTTCACTTCTCCTAACAGTTTAATTTAGTCCTTTAGCTTCGTGAGGATTTTTTTCTTCTTCTAAAATTCTAAGTATGAGGCTTCTGTTCTGGATTGATGTCTCTAACTTTTAACCTCTTCTAACTGCCTGGGAAGGGGTAAATTTGCACTCATGAAAAGAAAGGAAGAATTAAAAAACTACAAGCTGTATAGTATAGGCACACAGAGATCTCTTCTTCACCTACCCCTCCCTAGCAGCGCCTCAGCCTAGCAGATTGCGTTCTGCAAGTGTTCGTATTGCCAAATATCTGACCTAAAAATAATAATTAAAAATTTGCTTTGTATTTAAAAAAGAAAATTATTCCTGCACTGATCCAGTCTGCATTGTTCATTGTTTTACTTACTCCACATAATCCTACTTTAGCTGAGTCAGAAGTGGAAAGTAAAATAAAGGTGAGGCTCATACTCTGAGAAAAGGAAAAGGAAACAGTCTTTGAACAGGCAACAAAAAATGAAAAAAGGAGGTAATTCCACTGCAGTCTATTTGCAAAACGTGCACTTGTTTTGCTCTGTTCCTTACAACATCGTTACTTAGCAGATATAGTTCTTGTCCCACTGAGCAGTTATTTCCCTGGAGGAATGACACACAAGAGCACATTCCCATGCCTACACTCTGACCTTGTGGAGTACTATTACAAAGCCTGTAAAGACACAGAGGGAGTCTAAATCACTTGATGCAATGGTTATCTCTAATCTGCCTGTGATTCTTCACAGATTTCAACAGAAAAGAAGTGGCAAAGGATAGAATAATAATAAACAGATTTTCAATATAACAAGATCATCCTATAAAATAGCTAGTATAATCTGAAAACCCTCTTCCTTTAGGTCAATAGCAACATATATTGTAACTAATAAAATTCAACCTTAAGTCAAAAGATTACAGACCTAAATTAATGAAACATATCTGAAGCAAAAGGTGTGCTTCAGTGCTCAGTACAGAACGTGCACATTTTATATTGAGCTGTGATGAGTTTTAAAATCGTAAGTACCTGGACTCCTCTTAAAGCAAGTCATCATTACTCATATTCCCTAGTGAAGACTGCAGATCTAAATATTTCAAATAGCCTCATCAACATAGCATCAGTCATTTCAGAACAGGTCAGGACACCTCTGTGTTTTGTTGCTCAGTTTACATATGTGATTCCCCTTATTCTCACCAGACTGGATAAGCTGATCAGTAGAACTTTAATCTATACACAGTATTTGCTTGCTATATTTCTATTTCCACAGGGATGGGGTTGTACATTACAGAAATTTACCAAGTACAAAACAGTTTTAAAACAGAGAAATATAGATCCCTTATCAACTTAGAGCATGCATAATAATTACAAATTCCAAAATGGATAAAGAGCTTAGAAATGAACTTTAAATTACTTTTGATAACAAGAGCACTTATTATAGATTATACATAGTTTTATTAGTATCGTATAATTTGCTTGAAGGTCAGAAAACAATGTGCTTTTGAGATCACTTTGGGGCTGCCAAAAAGTTACTCTCTATCTAAACTAAAGATATATTCAGACAATTAAACATTTGCTGTCACTGTGCACCGTTGCAGTCCCAGCCTAAAATCAGACATTCATTTTATTCCCAGATAGTTCTAATGGCTAATGTTATCCAATGAACAGGCAAAAAAATATTGTCTTATTTCCACTCATTCCACTGCGGCTATCTGTATATGTGAATTTCACCTCGTCTTAGGTAACTCTGAGGAAGGTCAGAGTCAGACATAAGGGTTACGGAGGGGCTACGTACGTAAAGCAAAGCTAACCACAAGGAGGCTACGTGGAAGGGGAAGGAGCAAAGGTGGGTTGAGAGGAGGATCAGCCTTTGCCCCGCGCCATTGCTTTGCCAAGGACTCACAGGGACTGCAGACCTCTTCAGCTCTTCAGCCACAGCAACCTCAGCTGCCATACATAGTTCTGCAGCAAAGACCCTGTCACAATGGTTCTGCATTTTGGCTGGGTTTTTCAGTTTGTTCCTTAGATGTAAAGTGGAAAATAATTTTTCAAATCCAGAGCCACTGAAAATCAAGAAAAAACTCAAAAGTTTACTGGACTTTGTGTCTATATAGTCTGTGCTAATTTGTTCCTGTGATTCTCACCTAACATTAGCATTCCGAAGTTTAGAAGGATGCAGAAAAGCCAACATTGCATTGAGGCTAAGTGAAACTTTAGCCATGTGATCTGCCGACAAACTCAGATACAGGAATATCTTCCTTCCATCAGATTTTCAAAGCAGTATGTGTGCGTGTGCATACAATATGAGTTGGAAAAATAGAGAGGTGGGCATGAAAAGACTTTACGAAAGGGCCCTGTGAGCCTTAGTATCTGTGCAAAGCAGATTTGGAGAACACTCTGGCATGCATTTTAATAACGACCAGAAAAAGAGCGTTTCTAATACCATGCATGTATGTATGAACATGCAGCACTGTTTCACCCCCCCCCCCCACCTTGCCAGCAGATTTCCCCTACCAAAAGCGTACACCGTGCAGTACTGATGGGTGCAGCAGGCTGCCCTTCTGCTGGCATCCCAGCAGCCTGGTAAGCTGATGCTGCAGGCACATGTTGAGGCAAGGACATGTAATAACCCCTCTGTGCCATCTCACCAAAACAGCAGTAACGCTGAAAGCCAAGGGACCGTTAGAACATTGGATAGCAGTTAGCGTCCTTTACCCTCTGGCTTAGTATCTCTAGGCATCAATTTTGGTTAGTAAAATCAGAATTTAGCACGGGTGGAACTCAAGGCTCCTTACATTTTAAGAGCATCTGAATTAACATGTTAAGATAAATCTAGTTCTCCTCTTTCCTTCTGCAGTGGTTATGCAGTTTTCCTGCCTGTAAGCAGGTGTTGTCATCCAGAGTTACATCAAAGACCCTTTTGAGTTTAATATTTGCAAGCCATTCCCTTTTTTGTTTTGTTAGCATTTTCTCTCGTACATATTAATTACTGCAGACCTCTGCCAACACGTGTTAATACCCAATCACAGTCTCTTTCAAAGGGAAATGTCAAAGATTAAATTCAAATGAAGGATGACATTTCAGTCTGCCTATTCCCTGAATAATGGTTCTTCTCTACCTTCCAGACTCTTCAGTGGCAGAGAAACACAATATTTAAAGAAAAAGTCCAAACACACAAAAAAAGCGCACTGCAGTTTGTTATACAGGAACTAAAGTCTCCAAATCATCTTCCTAGAGGCAAAACAAACTACACGACAAAAATATTAGAAATAAAACTAAAATCTTTCAAAACCGGCATGTTTCGCTTGCCAGGTGCTTCTGAGAACTGTCAGAAAAACAACAGAATATATACCCTTCTTCCGCCCCTTGGTTGTCTCCAACTGCACGCTGGGGCTGAATGTATGAACTAGCACTTCTGCTTCTCTCAGACCTTGCTCACCGCTTTGGACCGCCCTCACTGGCAGCGTCCTACCCGTGCGTCGGGAAGCGGCGAGGGCAGGTGAGCTGGGAGCCGGGCGCACGCAGGCGGAGGCAGCGGCCCCACCGATGAGGGCGCAGGCCCACCATCCCCGGACAAGGACAGCACACTGATGGTGACCAGCGTTGGCCGAGGGGGCTGCGGCCGCCACGCCAGCCCTGGCGCTGAAGTGCGCCGAGGTCGTGCCGAGGGGCCAAGCCTGCGAGTCTGGGTCAGGGCAGTGCAGGACCAGGCAGAGGCGTCCCTGCAACGCAGCTCAGGCAGAGGCTGAGGGCAAGAGCCCAGCTCAAAAGCCGCTGCTGAGGAAAGCGGGACGAGCTCCCCAGCTAGGGCTTCTCAGGCTCCCTGACACCTGGCTGCATGGTCGCCCGGTCAAAGCCAGCCCTCTGCCCAGCCAAACGCCCGAGAGCAGGACAGAAGTTACTGAGGCCCTCAGGCCCCTGACACCATGGTCATGGAAACACAGGGTGAAGAAGGTGCTAGAACTACTTTTGAAAGGTCTGTGCAGGAAAATTTTGAAAATAAGCTGATTATTCGCAAGCTTGAATTCATACGTAGAGTCTGCACCTTCAGTGAAAACAATCTGGTGATCCGCACGTTGAAGAACACTGAAAAGCACCAGTCTGGGCAGAATTTTGGACCGAGTCCTCTGCTCTTCCTTTTGGTCTTCTCAGTGCACATGCTACACCGCATGACTCCTTCAAGGTTTCTCTGACTTCACAAAACAAATGCTAGAAGTGCTGGATAGGTTATATCTACAACAATTTAAATGCCCTTAAAAGAAATGTCCTTGAGATTCAGCCAAGTGAGACGCTCATTCTCCATAGCTTCTCTTCACCTCTTGAGAGTCTCAGTGTTACCAATACTTTATTTGTGGGAAAACACAATGGCTGACTCAAAGAGTTACAATTTAAGGAAAAATAAGTAACAGTGGTTAGAATGGATAAAAAGGAGAATACGGTGAGAAAGAGGGCCTCAAACATTAATATTCTTCTCCCGGCAATGCCTTAGACTTCTAGACTGGTACAGTTTGCACAGCGACAAGCTAAAGCAGCTCTGAGAGTCAGCAGCCCTAAAGAATTTGTCTGCACAGGAAAAATGAATGGCAAAGCCATTCTGGAGTAACTAGCGAGATGCTGATATCCACGTGTAATGCCTTTCTGTGAGCCTTGTGCTCTGAAACTGAAAAAACACTTTGACAACCCAAGACACCAAAGTTATTTTAAACACCTCCATCAATCAGTTTCCTGGTGTAAACAAAATCCCCATAGAATTTGACCGAGCGTAACACAGACATCGCTTCTCAATTTAATTTGAAAACGCAGCCAATATTACTGCTCCATATATTTCGTTAGCATTTGTGACCTTGATTTGACATCTCAATAACAGACAACAGTAGCAGCGATATTTAGGTTCCGTCTTTCTCAGTGGGACCCAGAACCAGTCCTACTAGCCTTTTACTAGCAAGCTGGAAGACGGTCTGTAATGACTATCCAAATTTGAAACACAGAAGTTCAAAAGTTCTGGCCTTCTAGGCTTTTGGCATTCTGGAAATAGAAATGAAACAGTAAGCTTCTCAGTAATTTCTCCAGAACCTTCATGAAATATTGTGTTACATATGCATACAATTGAGTAGAGGATAGCAGAATCTGAATCACGTTACAAAATTTAATAAAGAATCACATCATTGTTACAATGAGAGCTCAGAAAGCCCCTAAAATATATATTCATACTCATCAAGCATTACACATGTGCTATTTAAGGCTCTGAGATTTATATGGAATGGACCGTTAATGACCAGCATCCATTCTTTTTTAAGCAATTTGCTGGGGACTCTTCAAGAAGATTGATAATATGGAATAGACATTATTCCATTGTGTGTGTTTTCTTGAGAGTATAGAGTACCTACCTTCAGTTTAAATGCAGATATTTGAAATAACAGTATTTTGTTGATTAGAATTTGTATTTGTTTTCTACTACCATAAATTTTCCTTGTTCAGAAGATTTTAATAACTTCTTCTGCTAAATTATTTTAGCGGCTGCCCAGTTTTAAAAGCTTTGAAATATGACCAAGAGAGCAGAGCTTCAGGGAGCAGAATTAGAATAGCAGTGAAGTGTGGTACCTTTAGTATGACTGAAGGCAATTATTAAGGGCCATTTGGCTGTGGTATTCCATCCAGAGATGTATTATACTACATTATCTGCACAATCAATCATATTTATTCATCCATCCTCTGGCATGGTTATAAGCTAAGCATCCAATATTGCAAACACTTAAACACATATAACAATGTATTGACATGACATTTTATGTTAATAGGTTTACATTTTAAAAAATCTATCATATGCATGAAATGAAAGAGCAGGCTGTAAATGGGCTTTTCACTTTACACCACCAATCGCAACAGCAGCGCCGGGCATGAGGTTTCACTCACTGCCCTTTCTGTGGCTGAGTAACACTACCCCAGCACAGTCCCCTGGCAGGGAAAAGCAGTGCCCTCCTCCAGCTGCCTAGCCTCACTGTTCAGCGAGCAGGAAAGCAGCAGAGGGGGGACCACAGCACCTATCATATTGCCACAAACGGCACCACAACCTACAGCCCCACAGTATGTTCAGAGAACTACCTCTTTCCTACAGCTCCCTAAGAACAGCTGCCACAATTAGCAGCCAATCCAGAGGAGCCAGGCAAACGCTGTCTCCTATAAAAGGTGACAGGAGATGTCTCCTGTACCTTGAGCACAGTAGGGAAGCGATGCCAGAGCTGCACACCAGAGGGATTTTTGTGCGTGCTGCATATCCTCAGATAGCTTTAGGACAGACAAGTCCGGGCTCTTGGCCATGGCCAAGGAATGAAGAATTAGGCATTGACACAAGTGCCCCACTACCACCCAAAGCCTCACTTATGTTTTTCATGTATTATCCTCACTATTTAATCCACAAATAGTATCTGGGGATAGGATCTTAAATGTATTTTGTCCTGCTGCTGCAGCACTATTTCTTAATATAGGCTTTCACTCTGACCAGTATTTATTTCCCACCTCTCCTCCCTCATGACAGTATTATTCTTTGCTCTTTTATGCCCCTTCTCTGTACATTTGCCTCAAGGAGTTTTGCAGCTGCAGCATATCAATAACCTTACAGAAGCTGCTGCATGACTGATTCACATCTATTGCTGCAAATCAAGGACAAAGAACTGAACTGGCAGATAAAAGTAATTGCAATTTTCCATTCCTGCTTCACAAGCAAGGCAACCAAATGGGTCGTTCTCCAAGAAAGGTATTCAAATTAACCAGTGATTTCTAAAATAGAAATAAATAGGAATATACTGAACTGCTTAGAACAAAAATAGAACAGAAGAAACTGTAGCTCTTTCTTTACTGTATGCACAATCTGCACAGTTGAACATTTGAGCTTACTACTTTCACTGCTAAATAAATGAACTTCTAATTCATAATAAAAACAATGAGCCAAATCTTACATCCCCAATGTCAGCAATATTTTGCCTGCATAAAGGGTCCCGGACACCCTGAACCCAAGCCACCTCATCAGTATTTGTCCTGTGCTATTCAAATTTAAGTAATAATGAATTCAGTGGGTACCGAAGAACTCTGATCAGAAAATCCTGACCTAATTAGTAAGACATCAAACAACCCTTTAAAAGAGGTTGTTTATACCTTCTGTTTTCATTGCCTTGTTCCAGAGTATCAAAAAACCCTCTCTTCTTCCCTGTCTTTTTTCACTTGTAAGTCCTTTGAATCTTGACCTGTAAAAAGAAATAGCAAAGGCTGAAGATGCTGTAAATTAATGTACCATCTGATAGATTGCAATGTTTCTTAAGTATCTTACTGACAGATTAGTAGCTTCTAAGAATCTCATAAGTTGCAAGTTAGTTACCATGTTATATTTTCATAACAAAACATTCTTAATCATTAAAAACAATCATTTACATTTGTAGTGCCTATCAACCCTACAAGGTCCAAATTCTGTCTTAGATTGTAAATTCAGAAAATCATTCATTCACTGCTGCTATCCAGTCTTGATTGGGGAGGAACGAAAAGCAACACTGAAAGGGCATCCATTTTTAGAAAACTTGCGGAAGAATAACTTTTGCAACTTCTCATGAATTATGTATTGTAGAAGATACTTGCATACACATTGCTGTGCATGAACTCCTGGGGATGCTTTTTGAAGAGTTTAAACTTTAATGAAAAATAAGGGTTGCTACTAAAGGAAATGATCATTTCCTACAACAAAACCACAAATATCTTCAGTTCCATCCTATCCTATCCACTGCATAAAATTTCTACAGAGTTTAACCCCGTACTTAAAGAACATCTGTGAAGTCAACTCAAGAAATACTTTGCATCCTCTCCTTAACTCTTTTAAGTATGTTGATTGAAAAACTCTCCTTGTACAAAGGTATCATGAAACCTAGACTGCTAAAAAGCAATTGTGCTTTCTTCTCCAATTCCCACCATTTTAGGGTTTCCTACTCCTTAGCTTTGTATTGAAAAGAAACCCTCTGGACAACTGCTTGTTTTGAAACTCTGGGACACTTTTATACGCAAAAGCCTATACATAATGCAACAGCATGCCTTGGGGCCTTGTAATTTTAAGCATATAAGTTTTAAATGAGATAGATAATCAGGCACCTACAGAACACATTTGCATCTTTCACTCAATTGAGGCTCTGAGATCAAATATTTAAGGGTATTTAAGAGCGTATAAGCACTTTGGATCTCTCGGAATAATGTCTGAGTTGCCTTGTCCTTTACATGCACGCTTATGTGTATCTCTATTGTAACTCAGTTGTGTAAATGACATTACTTCTGCTGCTCTGTTTAATGAAACGGTAAAAATCGGTGAGAATTATGGGATAACAGAAAGAGAAATTGCAATATTTCTGGAAAGTTTCCAATATGAACGATTAACAAGATTTAGGATTTCATATGCACTTCACTAAGTTTTCATCTCTGTCTGAGGAATATAAGAGAATTAAAACACAACATTATGAGAACACTCTGATTTTGTGATACTGGGGCACATACTTTCTTGCAAATAAGTAGGAATAATAGTAATAGCTTTCCCCTGGGTTTCATCCAGTGTTTTCACTGCTGAATTTTGCACTCAATTTGAGCTACTGTTGAAGTAGCACAGAAAAGTTAAAATAATCAAATCTCAGATCTCTCCCTCCCTTAAACTACAGAAGTTCAAATTATTAATTTCTTGGGTTTTGGTGCAAGACCACAAATCAGTCTGACACAGCACAAAAAAGAACTGCGGTGCATTTGTACAAGTTCCTAGGAAACCTATGACAAACCTGACATCATCTTAGACTGTGTAGAGAAATCTAAAATTAGATTTTCATGAATTAAATTCATTTTTTATGAAATTTCATGAATTTAATTCATTCTGTGGCCCAGTGCATGGCTCACTGTAAGCCAGTATCAGGTTAGTACAAAACTGTTTGTGCATCCAGCTTTCATTTGCGCAAATTCTGAGCACTATGCCCATACGGGAAATATTAGTATATATTAAATGGAAATTTGACGTGAAAATTTGCTACATTAGAGAAGCACATATGAACACACACAAATTGTTAGCAAACAGACCAAGTATAGAAGATTTAACTAATTACAAAGAAAACATCCGCAAGTTAGCAAATCTGCTTCCTCCACTACTTCCTGTCCAAGTGACCGTGTTAACAAAGCTGTGGGAGGTCTTGGTGAGCAAAAAAAAAAAACAACTCTGACCCAACTGCTCTTTGTACTGTGCTTCGTAAAAATAAAAAAATATATTCCCCGTTTGTAAATATATCTAGTTTGCAGCAATAGCTCTCCTCTGTTCAGCCCTCTGTTATGGCAATTATGGATTTTTTTTTTTTACACTTTTGTTCTCATGTTTTGCTGCCATTAAAAATAAATTCTAAAATGAAATAATTTTTTAACTTTCACAATATAATCAAGTATGCCTTTTTTGTGCTGTGTGATATTTTATGAAATGACAAGAATAAAGAGCATTATTTATAAACCACTCATTTACATTGTTTTTATAAACATGCAGAGAAAGAGAATAATAGTGTTGTTTTATCAGTTAGCTTTATAACGTGCTTACTGAGCTATTTTCTCCTAACGCATCACTTCTTAGCATTGCATCAAATGATGTTACTTTAATTTCAGTTTATCAGTTCAGTTTCTTGTTGGCATCGCCATAAGAAAAGTCTGCAATTTTGATAGCTGTGCTTTTGTCTTTTAGATACTACAGATAAACTACACATTTACCACAGAAAGATTTCAACTATTGTTGGATCTTGTGTTTACCTTCTCTTAGTTATCCCACAGGAAGCACCCATGAGCACTGACCCTTTTACTAGAGCTTCTGTTGCGAGGTAAGATCTAACTGCTGCCTCTGGCTAGCAGGAGGCATACAGGTCATCTTTGAAACGCAAACACGCTTTGCAAAGTAACTATTCACATGCCGGGGGTTCTATCCCTGCAGCAAACAAGGCAAATATCTTCAGACAATACTTTTGCCTGGCTGCCCATGCTGTGAGCACAGGTCCATTTTGATAAGAGAAATAACATTTCTAGTTCACTTCAATGCCGAACACAATGTCTTTTTTCAGAAAAATAGTCCAAGAAAATAAAAGTGACTGATTTGTATACGAGAATGTGTAATTGCAGCAGTATTTGTGCTGACATCATGAAAGATTTGGTGAAGTTAGGCATTATCCACATAGGAATTTTAGCCAATATTTTGCATTCATGCAACAGAGCAAATTCTTAGCAGGGTGTGCATGAAATAATAATAAATATTAAGAGAGATCCCAAAGGCCTTCATTTTTTTCATTTACACATTACAGAGAATGCTATCCTCAGAACAGTATAAATTAATGGACAGAAAATATGAGAGTGCTATTACTCAGAACTGTAATCAAGGAGATGGAGGATGTCAGAAATGACAACAGCCACAAAACTTTTGTAAACCCTGGGTGAGGAAGGGAAGTAGCAAGAAGGTAAGTAGCATCCTTTGTGGTAACAGCCTTTTTCAAGCCCCACAGCGCACCCCTGTCACCATCCCATGGTGCAGCAGAGAGGGACAACAGAGGGCAGTTTGCAAAATGCCCAGTGCAAACCAATCTGCATCAACATCACATAACTACGTTGTCTTAAGACGAGACTCCCAGTCATTTGTTCGTGCACATATAGATCGTTTCAAACTAAGGCCCATGCATAAAACGAGTCTTGGTTTATCAGCTCAATCTTTATTAGGATTTCAGTGGGACTACTTATGTGAAGAACTACTATTAAACACAGGTAAAGGACTTATACTCTGACCCCTGGTAGTCTCCTCATAAGCAGAGTCAGAAGAATAGAATACAACATTCATGAGCATTTGTCAACACACTATAAACAACAGCCAAGCTCAATTCTGCTATGACACGGACTTGCTCAACTTCACTACTTTCAGAGGTCCTTATTCTTTTGCATAACTTTATTACGTATTAGTAGATAAGCAAGAGAATCAAACCTGCAATTTGTGGAACTCCTATTTTTCAAGAAATTTGTTATATGCGATCCCTAATTAGGTCAAGATTTTCTTATACAGTCAAAGAAAAATCATGAAGAAACCATCATTTGATGGGAACACATACAGTCAATACATACTATCAAATCTGCTTCACAGGAAGCTTCAACCCAGCAGTGTGATGTTTTTTCCCCACCATCTGCAGATGAGCTGGTCCTTGCTTCTTAAAAATTACTGGGCCTTTGCATGGAATGATGGAAGAGTGTTCTAAGTCTGTTTAAAGAAGGCAGTTAGGTTATCAGAAAGCTATAACGCAGCAGGAACATATATTGAATTTGAGAATTTATCAATACCAGTAATAAAAGCTACACTGTTGTAAATTATTCTTCTCATGTATACACATTACTTCAAGGGAGAGAATTCAGGTGCCTGGAGAAGCTGATGACTCTGTTACTAGTTGAACATTCCTCCCAAAGAAAATTACCTTCATTTTTATTTCAGGCTTTATACTTTTTGTTCATTGCCCTCCTCAGAATTTGGGCACTGAAATTAGCAGAACATTCATTGCATACCTCCCCAGGAGAAAGCAGGAAGGATGTGTGTAACATTACAATTAAGTATGAAATCCAATATCATTTAAAGACTGTCTGGACTAGCTGAGGAAAGACCTTCTTATGTTTCCAAAATTCAGCTGAAAGAGGGCCATAGTTTCTTGTTATTAGTCCTCTTTGATGCCTATCATTTTTATTTTTTTCTGAAAGTGTAGATTGAAGTAAAAAAAAAAAAACATCAGCTTTCTCTACTACCTCCGACTGTAAAGTGTTGTTTCTGTAGCAATACACAAAATTAGTGAAAAACAAAGCAACCGTACAACTAACTCCTGCATGCAGAAGGTGTATTTTTCTTGCTCTGCCGCTGAATGAAGAACACTTGATTGCTGGCCGTACACCAATCCTTCATCTCATTTTATCTTCAGTTTTACACTATAGCAGCAACGAAGCATTTTTCCACTTACAAATAAGTTATACTCATTCATAACTCTTCCTTCAAGACTTTATTTTGTTTGGACATCTCTGATTCCTCCTCTCCTTTCTCCTGAATTTGGCTAGATCCTGATTCTTTTCCAGTTTAGCCTAAAAGTTTCAGTCATGCAAAACAGTATCTCCGTTGTAAGCCAAAAAGTATCAGATCGCAAGAGATCCACTGCCTCACAGGGCAAAATCAGAAGGAATCATCAGGGAAAATCAGAAGGTTTGACAGCTGTTTTGACAAATCTTTGAATTTTTCCAATGTTTATCTTCACCTTAGCCAAATATCTTTGGTTTACGTATGCATATGACAACTGCATAACACCAGCTGTCTCCTAAGATTTTCACTACCACTTCTGTTTTGCCAGGCAACCCCTTCGTAAGCCAAGCATTTCTGAAAGGGCAAAAGTCATGTACATTCAGAAAGCCTACTCTTAACACCACTTGTTCCTTATATATTGCCTCTATAGAAGATGGATAGAGATATGATGTGGGCCAGGACGACTGCTAGCAGCAGCGTAAGAGTCACTCACGTTATAACAGGTGCAAGCAAAGGCTGTTGTGATTTCTTCCCCAGCCTTGCAGAAGCACCATGGCCCATGCCAGCAAGCAGGACCTTCCACCATATCCTTTCCATCCATATAAAACTGAAACTTCTTCAGGTGACAGTCACACTAATTCATCCCAAAGTAAAGCATTAAGAATGTTGACTGCAGCCTGATTATTGATTGTGTACTAAAAGCAAAAGATGCTCTTTCACTTATGTTCTTCAAATATCAGCCTTCAAAGTAAAATCATCCCCTTCCATCTACAATTGCTCTTAACTAAGCCCAAGAAGGACCTGAATTGCCTTTGTAGGGAAGTAAATTGATTGGTCTGAGCAGATTTTGCAATATCCTTTAACTTTACAAATTTCAGAGATCAATGATAAAGACAGGAGAACTGATGGCTTTCACAGACTGGAAATTAAAATATTATAATTTAGAAATGTATTTTTGCCAACCTGATTTTATTCTGTATTTCAAAATATTCCAAGAATATCCTATCAACAAGAGGCCAGCGGGATATGATTTTCTTTTCCTTACAAAAGGATTCCTTTCCAAATGCAGATACAGCTGACTCTAACACATATTATTATGCTCACGTAGACTGATGCTTGTGGCCTATCCTTATAAATCCAACAAGCTTGAAGAGTAATTTCCTTATTATGGCGTACAACTATTTATATGAAATATGTAAGCTTCCATAAAATATTTCAGCAGCCAGGACATTCATTACAAATACGAATACAGAATAAGTCTTACTGAAGCAAGAAACCATATTTTGCTGTAAGTAGTATCTTCATCACCAGAGAACCATCACAAGCCCTGGCAAGAAACAAAAGTATAGTCTACTCGATACAAACTAATTTGTGGAAAACTAAATGAAGCACACTCTTATTCTGCAGTGTTCAAAGATGCATTGATTTCTTATCAATGTCAAAGTAACAGGACATGAAGAGACGATAGGCAACTTCTTTTAAAGCCTGGAGTTTTTTAATCTGCCATTCAAATGTCAATCTCTTGGAACATAGACCTTGCTCCTGCACCTGAACAGTTTTCTCGGACGCCATTAGGTTTAGTTACTTGTGATCAGCTGCTTGACATCTATACCTACTTGGGCTAACAGTGTTTCCCTATGGGCCCAGGATGCATGCAAAACCTTTGGGAGCTGACAATACAAAGCTTTGAATTCTATGGCTGCTATAAGGCGTGCTGCATTGAGATGAAATGCTTGCAGATAACCTGCTTCCCTCTAGTGACTGGATATAAAGAGGAAGCCAGAGCCTAATAAACATTGTGGGGTTGCTTTAGTTCGTATTAGGTCTGATGTATGACTTAACCTAATGGAAGAAAGGGAACTTCTCTGTTTCCAGTGGAGCCTGCTAAATTATCAAGTTTTTCTTTTGACAGCTACAGAAGTATTAGTTTAAAAACATGACTTAAGCTTAAATAGTTAGAAATGCATATTCAAAAAGCTGAATAATTTATATCTGCAATTATCTTAATTTATGGCCTATTCTATATTCTATCTCCCAAACTCAGCATAGTCTCCCAGGAGTAGGAGGGAGGACTTTCTCCAGAGAGGTGGTATATCAGGTGGCTAAGTCCCCAAGACATATGAGCAGAGTTCAAATAGCACAGGGGCCAACAGAAATGCTCTTACACAAGTCAAGCAGGCCTCTTACAGCAAGAGCAGCACATCTGCAACGGCAGTACAACAGCAGGGCTAGGGAGCGCCCGCGAAAGCAATGTCATCTGGGAGATGAGAAGAGGGGGTACATTAACACAATTGGAAAAAAAATCTGCATATGGCACAGCTATTTCAGTTTTACTTCAAAACAAAGCAGATACAGTCTTTGTTAAAAACATCACCCATCAGTGCTGCAGTTCAGAATTCGCGATATTTAGATGTGCCCACAGGAAGCCCCATCCAAACAACCTATATCGGCTCACAACAGTACTCAACTGCACTTCTAATTCTGGGGAGATGCAGGAGAGCACCTCTGCATTTTCTTCTGTATTGCTCCCAGTGAATAAACTTGATAAACGAGAACATAGATATTGCTGAGCCGCTACCTCACTCTGTACTAGATCGCCTCTCACACTTTCCTCACAGTCCAGAATACATAGAGAAAATTGCCATTTTACATGCACAAAGCAAGTGGCAGGTTGTGGTCAATGTACTTATCACATGAATATTTATCACACTGCCCTGACAATGGCTGTGGAAGGGCCCAGGCACATCAACAGGCTTCAAGACCACGGCTAAGCTACGGCACAATTTTCACTATCAGCTGCCATGTTATCCTTGCCTTTCGCAGCTCCTTTTCATTTGTCATAAATACAAGATTCAACAAAGACAACCACGGCAATCTGTGTAGCACCTAGGACTAATATCAAACTGAAGCCTCTGAACTTTATCATGGTAGTAATATAAATAATATTTATTCAGTGCTCCAGTCAGCTAACTGTGTTTTTAAATAGCGGCAAAACAAGGACAATTTATCAATTCATCAAAGTTATGTTTAATGCATAGCCAAATGTACCATGAAGCAAGACAAACACGCTCATAATGAACACACAGTTTAATGAACCAAACTCGTATAACCTTCTCAGTTGAATGATTTCCTACTCAACAAGCTATCTGCATGTTGCAAGTGCACCTTTTATTAAGTAAAATATTATTCAGCATGCCTAGAAGTAGTAAAATCCGGTTCTCAAGTAGAATATTTTTCATGCATGCATTTATTTTAATAAAAACATTAGGTTCTCATTTAGACTTTGGGAATCCATTACATAAATTTGCCGTACTATACTACTATAGGATGGCAACCATTACATAAATTTAATAACTACTACAGTATGCCAACCATTACGGCACAAATATGCTATAATAAAAAGAATTAACTCTTCGCAAATTTCTTCAACCTCAGCCATCACCCATATAAAAGAAAAGTAAAGGGATAGTTTTACGTAGTAAACTCTAAAATAACCTATAGGTCTAGGAAGAATTGGTTACAAGCAAATGCATAACACTATCAAGGAATATTATTATCAAGGAAATGATTTCTTCAAAGAGTACTGTTATATTTCAAAGCAACTAAAATTTTTTTTGATAACTGTTAAGAGTTATTTAGCTCTGGCCACCATAACAACAAAAACAGAAATCTAAACAAACCAGTTACACGTCAGTGTAACAGTTAGTAACCTCCCATGGCTTGCTACCACATAACCAACATAGGAAATTCAGAAGTTTCTGAACATTTGGCTCCACATACTAGCAGTAGCGTGACGAAGTCCTAGTCACTGACCAGGCAGCCACTGAAAGAAGACGACAGCCCCTGTCCCATAGACCTTTCAGTCCAGCTACTTAAATCTTTGAGATATTTGCTGGAGCATGATGAAGAGCTCTAGCAGTGGTTCCCACGACAACAGAAATACCACCCTTTTCCCCAAGAAAAGACATCCCTAAAAGCTCTTGAGATAAAAGAGGAAGTTAAACAGAGGTTCACCCCACGTGGAACCATTAGTTCCTCATGTGGAACTAAAACATGACAATCTTTGTATTGCTTTTGCTATTCCTGATTTGCGATGCACAGACAAAACCCTCACAACATCTGTCCTCAGGAGATAGATGGTCAGAGGAGACCCAGCCTGAGCACCCCCCTCTGGCTTCCACTGCCTCTCCTTGGGACTCTCCAGTATAAATACATAACCCTCATCCTTGTGCTCCTACAATCAGCAGCTTTTGAACCTCTTACTGTTTCACAGTTGCTTACAGGCTGAAAAAAAAGTTGGGTTTTTCTTTGTATTACACAGGTTGTATTTTGTAGCTTAGAACAGATCCACAGGCAAATAGGCGAGGTTTAAAAGGGAGAAATGCCAACATAGCGCAGCTGTCTTCCTAATAACCTCCAATAAAATCTTCTACTGGGATTTTCTCTGGCCCACAAATCCCTTTTGTGCAGAATGCCATTAAAAAGAGAAGCCTCATAATTGTCCAAACATTTTATTTGTAGGCCCTGTCAAGAAAATGTTGCAGCTTCCCAGAGGAGCAAATAAAAAGACTTTGATGGAGAGACATTCACTGAGAGCAGACATTTTTCTGAATAGGATGCTTGCCATTTGGAAATTTCTTGCGTGTCCCATAGACATCATGACGTGGTAAGTCCTTTCAAAAGTAGAGCTCTGGGCAATAAATTATCTGCCTAAGTTTTTATGTCAGCAGTTTTCCACTATATCTAACTAATATTATCAAAAAGTCACCCTAGTAATAGCAATGGCTGAACAATACACGACTGCTGGAACATAGTCATGAATAATAAAGAGCCTCCAAGTATCTGAATTCTCTCTTTCGGTAATGTGGATACATACAATAATTTATAAAATCATGGCTTTTATTACCAGCATTGATAAACTCTCAAATTCAATATACGCTCCTGCTACCATATATAACTTTTTAGTATACTAATTGGCTTCTTTAAACAGACCTAAAACACTCTGTCCTACCATGCCATGTAAAGGCCCACTAATTTTCAATAGCAAAGGACCAGCTCAGGTAGGATAGAAATAGGGCTGGGTTTTCAGCCAACCCCTGTGGAAAAAAAACAGAGTCAGGTCCAATAAGATAATTAGTGGATTTATGCCAGTTGCACCAAATTAGTCAGCTTTGGAAATAAGCCTGGAAAAAATTTCAAAGTAGAAATTTATTAAACTTCATTGTGAAATTCACTTCAATATTATTTTAAAAATGCAATATTACAAAAGGCAGATCTTTTTTTCTCTTCTTTCTCCCAATGTTTTGGAACTTTCAGGATATCAAAAATATAAGGCAGTTATTCACACTGCTCAAGACACAAGCTGTTGTGTCCTTCACACACAACATACATAACCTGAGAAGACCTTGCACACACAAATTGTAACGCAGAACTAATGAAGTCAGACCTCCTGTCTAGTCAAATACCTTCATCAGCACCCCTAGACTCCCCTGTCCTAGTCCTGCACCAAGGCTGCTGGGTCCCATCATGCGGACTGGGGGTTTGGCACTCCCATGCCATGAGGGCACTACATGACAAGGAGCACACATGCTGAGTGGCACAAGGAGAGGAAGGTCCATACCTTGCGCGTAGTCAGCGTTCACGAAGATCAGCAGAAAGACGCCCCAATCCCATCCTTCCGCCCTGGGCAGACAAAGCCAGTTCTCCCTAGTTACAGTCCCAGGCACTGCCCCACGGGAATTAGCAACCTTCTCAGAACTGGAAGGACTCTGGCACTTGAGCTTATGGCAAGTGTCGTGCGCTCTGAGGAAGCAGGAAAGTCCCATTTGCCCCTAAAACACTGCACAGACCCCTAAGTGGACATGGCAAGACACTTCCAGCCTTCCAGTGTATGGAATGAAAAGAAAATCAGCAGGCTTTTACAAAACACACATGAATGAAAACTTGAAAGAACAGCCTTTTGTAGAAAATAGAAAGGAAAACTAGATTTAGATCTTCTGTCTTCTTGTTTTAACCTCTAGGAGGAATTTTACTGCAGAGGTAGGTGCTGTACTGAGAATTTGGATTATATTAGTCTGAAGCATCTTGAGACCCAGATTTACCCCAGTATGTTTCTGCTGGTGGCCATCCATTCTTTTCCTTGATGAGCCTCTAGATAGAACTAGAGCCCATATCATCTGTCTTCCATCCAAAACGCACACCTAGATAAATCTGCAGCCATACAACACCACCAGTGGACTTCTCAGAAACGCAAGCTTATTTCCAGGGAATCACTTTGGATACATCTATTCTGTCAAAGTTAGGGAAAAGCAGAGGAAGAAAATGACCATAGCAAAGTCCAATAACAGCCTACGGGACTTTCAGAAAAATTAGGCATAGCATCCCTATGCAGAAAGAAATTCAGTGTCACCTGCTGTACAAGCTAGTCTCCATGCATAATGCTTATATCTGCGCATTGCGTGATACCCAGCGTGAGAATCACAAAACCACTCGTAAGAATGCTGATGAAATATTCCAAATCAGCAGTAGTAGGAACATACTGCCACACATAATGGGCCCTGAGAGAAATGAAAAGAATCCTTCTTCACAGTACATACTCTAAGTGCTTCCTCCTAAAAGTATCTGTTTTATGTCTCTAAATACACTCTGGTACAATTACGGTTACGAATGCTCAAAAAACCCTCCGTTGTCGCTGCAGCAGCAGCCAGGGTTATATAGCCAATTGCCATGCATAGTGTCTATTTGAATACACACAAAAATGCACTCACCTAAAGCATTTAATAACTTTAAAAGCTCTCAAATAATTGAGCCCATGTAAGCCACCATTTTTAATGACCTTGAATTTGATTTTTTTTTTTTAAGTAAAAATGATTGATAGCTCTCTAGTCTAAACAGAAATCCATCATATTAGGCAACCTATAGGCTGGCACAATTGGCCTCAAATGTATCCTCCCCACTTTCAATCAGAGTTGATTCCTAGCTAGTCTATCCTGTTCTTGGCAGAGGACTGGCAGTTCAGTACAGGAATGTCCATGTTCCATACCTGTCCTTTCTAGTCCATGCCAAGTTGACTGCAGTTTAAGTTCGTAATTAAGAGACTAAAGATCTGTGCGTGAAGGTGGTAGAGCACATGCCTATTTTTACAATATTAGGTTATTGTAAAATGAGGTTATTGTAGCAGCTAAAAAAACTCTTTGGAGCCACTATCCTGCCAGGCAGGGTGTGAAAATGACAACAGAAGGCAATTTCTACAGCAAATGTTTTACACTGTAACATTCTCATAAGACATAATTGATGCAAACTTCTTGGCTTTTCACTTGACTTTCCATGGCTGTCTGGAAAGACGTGATTTTTTGTTATTTAGAGGCATTAAAGAAGAAGGGAATCTTAAGATGGTCAAGATGTATTTCTAAAAAAAGTGCTACATTTTTCAACTTATTTGTCCCATTTATAAAAGGTAGCACCAAAAAGTAAAAAAAAAAAAAAAGACTGTGATTGGATAGTGGAGCCATTCGAGTACTCCCTTGCGACTAGACTAATAATCATCTGCCTATTTGAAGTGGAAGATTTTTCCTTTTGTTATGGCAGGGGTGGACAAGAATTGCTTTCCAGTGAAAGATTCTAAGATTGTTTGAGAGCGGAAATGTTAAGTGAGCAAGTTATATTTCTGTTCTTATTTAATGCTTGGTGCAAGGGGAAGAAATATGACTTATTATGCCAGCCCATTTTTAAATATGCAGTGTCACAATCCTGCATCCAGGTGTATCAAAGTGCACTTTAAAGCATAATTGAAAATGACATAATAAAGCTTTGAGAGGAAATAGGAGCACTATAACAGACTATGCAAGCAATTTTAATACAGCTACTGCCATTACTTCTGAAATTTTACAGTCATTATGGAGATCTATGGACGTCCGTTCCTCAAGACCAAGAAAAAGGCAGAAGATGAGATTAGTCGAGTGTTGGGAAAAGATGTTGATTTATTTCAGAAGGGCAAAAATTATATTGAGCATGCATATTCTTACGCCTAAGCAGTGGCACTTCATTCAGTGCACCTGCAGAAGTTTATGCAAGAAGCAGGGAAAAATTTAATATTTCAATTTTTGTCTCAACCCAGACTAACCTGTGAATTTAATCTGTGAGGGATTGTTTGTCTTCCTTTTTATTTTGTTTTTTTACTGGAAGAGAAAGTTGTAATTGGGACTACTGCTAGAAATGACTCCTAGTTTGAGCAATCTTGTATTATTTGGGCTGAATTTATGGTTAAAACAGGGATAACTCAAATTAGACATAATATTCAACATTAATAATCTTGTTGATTAATCATTAGAGTATCTTCTCTTGAATAATGGAAAATTCATCAGCATTTGGAACCTCTTTAAAAAATATACAAGCTAAAGCTCAACATTATTCAGTAATCTGGTTAGGAAAAATATTTCTTCCTGGCAGAAGTGAAAAGGTATTCAGACAATACAGGACATTATTCTCACTTATTACAGCAAGCATTAGATGCTTTGTTTTTGAAAAACACCCATGTAACAGTGCCTGACTAAATTTAAAGAGCTGCACTTCACCATATTTTCATGTTAGATATTGTTAATTTTTCTTGTATTTCATATAATAGCATTAGGCAAGTGATTGTTTAAATTGCTTTCTCTCACAAACGGCTTATAGCTTCCTGAGCTTACATATAAAATATATGTGTGTGGAATACATACCCTTATGTGTACATATATACGTATATGTTCGTATATATACACAAAATCTGCTAGAAGTCAAAAAATACTCCCAATAAAAACACAAATCACTCACTAGAAATTGTAGTCAGCATTATCAACCACAATCAAAAGAACCTGACTCAGGTGGTCTTTCTATTGAAGTATATTTGCCAGTTTCCAGCACCCATATGGGTCAGCAATCAGTCCCCAAAAGGGATTTCATTTTTTAACAAACGGTGTTACTGTGAAAATGAGGACTCTTGGTAGGGCAAATCTGGACAGGTTTTCTCAAAGTCACTTTTCAACAATAGCATCTGGTTGACTCAACTAATCTCTGTCCAACACAGGAAGATGTGATAAGTTGAAGAACGACGTCTTTACCATTGCTTTGAAGTCAAAACTTGAAAGAAGATAGCAAGTCACAGGAAGGAGAAGTAGCTTAAAAGGGAAAATACATTAATCATCAAATTACATAAAAAAAACTTGGGCCTATGGCACAGACTGCCCAGCAGGTTGCTACATTTTAGAAGAGACCGTTAATAATTAAGACACTTGAAAATATGCCGTCAACCTTTTTAAGAATTCCTAGCAAATCAGTTTGATATGAAGAAGCGGGGAGGAATTCCTCATTAAACCTGACACTTCTCAGAAGACGACCGTTTTCTTTCAATTAAATTATTTGTTGAGAAACATGTAACAACTGTGTGACAGAATTTCTGATTAAAATGATGGTGCACAAGATGAATCCCGGAGCCGCCACAACCAGGCAGTGAAGAGGATTACCTTGGAGGTGTCAGACCCAAATAAGTAGGCAGGTTCCTCAGGCAGAGGAAGAGTTCAGTATGTTTCTTCCCAAATAACTCGTTTGTCTGGGCTGAGTGAAAACAGCAGACTGGGCCCTTCTCTACCCTGCACCTCTCTCATTCACTGCAGAACAAGAACACTGCATCACTCTTAAAATATTTTTTTAGACTGGAAAGCATTTCCTATCCAGAACTACTTCTACATGAATAATCTTGTTAAAAGTTAATTTCTACTAATTACAAGGCCTCTGTACTTCTCTCTGTTTTTATATCAGTTTTTGTGAAGCACTTCTAAAAATTAGCTTGTCTGGATTCCTCACCTGCTTCTGTTTTTTTTTTTTTAAATAGCATGCAAACTGCTCTTTACCATGGAACACTTTGAAACCAAGTCCTGCTATCACCACAAAAAAAAAAAAAAAAAAAAAAAAGATTTGAAGCAGCCAGCTCCTTCCATCCGAAGCCACCTACGTGTCAAACACACAGCAGAACCGCAATCCAGTGATGATTCCACTGCTTCCCTTTTCTCAGAAAAACTGCAAACGAAACTGCTTCTAGCCTAATGATGCATCTCAGAAGAACAGCTGTAAGCCTTCTTTAAAATAGTCTCTCTTTTCACTTCAGCACTTGCATATGCAGCCGGGACAACTGTGACCATAAAATGTGCGTTAGAGCAAATGACTGGCTGGTTAGAGGCTACGGATAAGATTCATCGTCTTATCCTATTCCACAACCTGACTCCTCCTCAGTAAGTACATATTGTACTCCACTGACCACAAAAGGAGTTTTGAACCCATGCTTTTACATGCCTTTTACATGCCATGGATGGTAAGAACCCTACTCTTCCTTTTTATCCTCCCTATCTTTGTTTTGCTCAACAAGTCATCATTTTGGGGAGTCTTCGGTAAATCAGAATTAAAATAAAAGCTAGACCTGAACTAGGATGTGTATCTCTTTTAAGAAAATACAGAAAATTGCCCAAGATCTTGCTCACCACATAATAGATCAGTATGGTTGTTGTTTTCATTTATTTGTTTTGTCATTTCTCTTCTCTACAGGCATTCACAATGGAAAGACACATAATGCTTTTGCGTATGGAAGAAAGCACAGGAAATCCAGCTCAGCTTTTTCTCACTATGACTCCCATTCCATCTTATGCACGTAATGAAGAGAAAAGAAATAATCAAAAAAATTCCTACCCACCTTCACTCCCTTCCAAAAATGGCTCCTTGGAGCTTTTGTTTTCACTGAAGCAGACAGACGCAGCTACAATTTCTGTCCAGCGAACGGCACCCACATTTATGTCCAACAGTTCTGCATTCTAATAGGAATATAACTGCTCTCATATCAAATTACTGCTGTCATGTTTGCTGTCTCTCAGTGAAAAGCCAGATTTGTGAACAGGTGATTTCTGAAAATGAGAATGTCCTTTTAAGTATGTTGAAACTGTGCTTTCAGTTAAGCTAAATACTTCTGTCAAACAGAAGTAGGCATACTTACGCCTGATCTTCTAAACTCCTGTTTGCACCAGAAAGAGCAAGTCATTTAACAAGGTTTCGGTTATAACTGAATGACTTCACGATATAACACTGCTGTGAAAAATAAGCAACTTCTATTTGTAAGATTCCTTTGGGTGCATTTGCAAAGTTGATGTTCATGGGTGAACTGGCATTCATGGCCCCAGAGATGAAAAACTGATATTTAATCCATCGAGCATCCAAACTCTACACTGAGTAAGTTCCTCTTCGAGATTTCTATGGCACTTACCACTTTGCTATTTGAAATGTTTGAAATTATTTAAGTGCCTCCACATCAGGTGCAAAGAAGAGACCTTCTCAGCACCATGCAAAAACACAGTCAAGACCGTTCCTGCCTCAAAAACTCCACAATCTAAAGCAAAGGACAACAGAGAGAATCAGAGAAACAGGCAAGAAAATACTAAGAAATGAGAACACATAGTCAGCAGATGGGCTGTGGCTTGAACACAGTAGCAACCTGCCTGTTGCCACAACATTCAGAAACACCTGAATGAAAAGGAATGTCTGAAGGATGACAATGAAACAGAGTCACAGATACTTGCAGAGAATGCCTCCCAAATGTAAGAAAACATGAGAGAAAGTGCAGTTCTTGCCTAGAAATCAAGCTCATAAATTAGGAGAACTCATATCATGGTCTACTCAGAAGCAGGGCTCAGTTTCTCAACGCTGCATCATAAACAAAAGGTAAGCAAGAAGAATATGAGAAGAAACTGAGCCCTGCTTCTGGAAGTGAAGATAACTTATTTATGACTGACATTAGAGAGAAGTACCCCACGCTGATGAAGAGGGAACGCTGATATGGTCAAAAATGATCTTTGTGCATTTGGCACAGCTATGAAGAGTATTTCTGAAGGCCAGAGAAAAGGCTACTGCTGTACTCAAGTGGCAAGGAAACAATGTCCTGGATAAGGATTTCGATTGTGTGGCTGGACAGGAGAATATATTCTGCAGAAAAAATCTTCATGACTTGGATCTTGGGTGTCAGAACCTCAGGAAGGGTAAAAGAAAGATAACTCTAAAGAGAGGAAGAAAAGATGAGCTGAAAAGAGGGCAGTTATGTTGTACTTCATCAGCATGATATCTCAGCAATGCACTGTAAAGAGGGCAGAAGCAGGTGACAATTTGATGAGTGAGTCAAAAGTGGCAAAGCAGAAAGGGAAAAACACAGCTAGTTAGCAAGGAAGACAGAAGACTGGGAGATGGCAGAATAAACGCCTGGTGCAGCAAACCAACGACACTGCAAGGCTGACAATACAGCAGGTATAGCTGCACAGAAACAAAATACATGAGGGAAGCCACGGCTGCAATTCGGCAGAGTGGAACTTTTGGGATGAGGACAAAGACCGCGAAACATAAATCAGAGCAAGAAATAGAGAGTATCAGCAAGAATATTCATGGAAGAAAAGACAGCATACAGAGAGCTGAGAGGAGATGAGAAAGTACCAAGACTGCTGGTCTAGAAGTCTTGGAAAGACCATGTGACAGGCACAGTGACGGTCCTCAACTCACAATGCCAGTAGAGAGCTAGTTCTGGTTAAAGCGGGAGGACTCAGCGTAATAGTTCAGAAATAGAACGCTGCTTCATGAAGATTGACTTAAATGAAAAGCCCGTCAGGTTAACAGGAGAACTGAATTGGAGCTGCAGGTCAAACAAAGAGGAGAAGGGTAAAGCTTACGGGACAGCTGAGCCAGCACCAAAGCTCCCCATAGAGAAGGGCTGGAGGCTGCCAGAGAGCAGAGTGTCGGCTGCACACATATGTAAAAACTAAACAAAACTCTCCAGAAAGCACGCTGCCACGGGAGACTGCAGAAGCAGACAGTATCAGCAGGTTCAAAGAGGGACTGGACAAATTCACGGACAACAGTGCCATAAAAGACACTAAAGGGAATAGGTAGGATGCACTTTCTAAAGTCCTGATACTGGGACCCCTCCAGTCACACATTTGAAAGGTCTGCTCAAACCTTGAGAAGCAAGAACATTTTAATGGAATGAGGTCTAAGCACAAAAGGTTGCTACAGGCAGTATAGAACATTTTCTGCCCATTTTAACTCTGGAAACTGACTGGATTATTATTTTCTGAAACTTTTTGAAGGAAAAATAATTATAGCCTTAGGTAGAAAGTGGCATGAGAAATAGAGACCTTGACAGAAGCTTTAGTATGGAATCAGCACTATAAAACATCAGCCAGTTTAGGTTAAAAACAAACAAAAAAAAAATTACTTTGCTTGTAAGTGAATTTGTTAATTTATTGATTGTTTTGCAGGGTCCCTTGCCAAAAGGGACCTGTTTCATCTGTTTCGTTATTACTATCTTTAATCACATACAAAATCTTGCCAAACAATTGCTAGTATAAACATTAGTCTTAGCTGATTCACCTCAGGAGACTCCTCTTGTCCATGAAGGGACAGAGGATGGGGGAGGGAGATAAATGTTCCAGCTTCTGTGCAATCGTATCGGTATGACTTTCAAGGAACATTAAGTTTGTTCCTACACACCTCCCAGGAACAGTTCCAGAAAAAGAAATCACACATGATATTTGAATAGACCTTCATCTCTCCACTGACACACAGAAGAACAATTCCAGCCCTTTGACACAAAGATGGGATTACAACTTCAGGGCAGGGTTCACCTATTGAAGACATGGAAAATTAAAAAGAATAAGACTAAAGGACAATACCAGTAAAGAGAGAGCTTGAGAGTCTTCCTCGAGGATCTCTTTACACAGCAATAAGTCAGGCCTCATTATTCAAATTACTACAATGCTTAGAGGGACCTTGACCCCACTTTACTAACCCCACAGCCTTTTACTCCTGTGTTTGCACAGCCTTTTCTTCAAAATGCTTTCAATCTAGGTATAAGGCAAAAAACGATTGACGCAAACATATGATTGGAGAGAGACAATGGACAAGGGGAGAAGTTACGGCACTTAAACAATCATTTAAGCAGCTAATTAAATCTACGCCCATGCTTGAACTCAGGCTTTACTTGAAGCACATGAGTCATCCCATCCACATCTTTTGCATAGCTAAAGTAAAGGCTTAAGTATCTCACAGATCAGGACTCTGGTCCATGCTGTGGGAAATAAGAAATCTCAAGATCCTTACATGCCCTCTCCCTTTCTCTCCATCACGTTTCCAATGAAAAAACAAGGAAAGGTCAAACAGGGGCTACATACTCTTATTAATCACTATACGAAAATGAACTTTTCTATCAAAACTTAAATTCATCCCTTTTGAAATCGTTAGGACTTTCATTCATTCTGAATTTCTTACTGAGAAACTTGTAAATAAAACTAAAAAAATATAATGAATAAAACTTAAGTTTACCTATTCAATAAGTAAACGGCTTAAATCAAAGCCTAGAAGAAAATGAAAATTCAGTTAAAAAAATAATAAAAAAAAAAGCTTTAAGCTTCTAATTGATTTATAAACAAAGTAGCTGAATCTGTATCTCCACAGGTCCAAGAATGGTTGTTGCTGTCCCTCTTACCTTTGATTACAGTGCAGAAGAAGAGAATATTTTCTGCTCCTATTCCTTCTAACGCAGAAGCAAATTTTAGCTGCCTTTCTCATGATAATTTTGTATTTGTTTCCCACGGTTTAGAACACTTGAGCTATTTTAATAGGAAGAGTTAACATAATATTAAACTTAAAGTGTATTTCTTCAAATATGCAACTGTATATTTTAAAAAGTATTTCAAGAGATATTGAGATAATTCAATGTTACAGTGTGACTGGCAAATATTTGCAATAAACCTATCACAAACAGTCAAAAGTCCAAACACTGCAGAAGAAATCTGAGTCATTCAGGTTAAATGTTCTTATGCATTGGTGATACTCTTAATACAAAACCTTACCTGAACATAACCATTATAAACCTATTCCTTAGAAGAACACGGAAACAGAAGAAGAGAGCAGTATTATTTTAATATATTATTCATTGTTAATCATCAGCTTCACATTCAGTAACTGTGAAGCACTGGGTTATATGCCTACATTACTTCTACGGTTACTAGGGATAGCACTGCTTATTCTGCTCCTTCTTCCCTGGGCTCCAGCTCCCCAGCATTCCCAGGACAGCAAGCTCCAGTCACCAGTACTTAACTGACAATGTCTATGTCAGCACCTTGGAAGCCTCTTCTATGTCGAGCTACTCAGCTTTCTCTATCCTAGACCTGAATCTGCAATAGATTCAGAAAGAAACCACAGGATGGCTAAAAGATATTTTAGTTTAAAATACATGTGTAGAAAGTTATGATTTAAGAATTCTGAAGGACTCACAATATTGAAACCAAACTTATTCACCTGTCACCACAATCACTGGAGACATTTGTTCGTAACAGGAACCTAAGCAAACATGTTAACAGCTCGGGAAATACAGGGTCCTATCCCACCTAAACATGGTTAAAGTTGCTATAGCTAAAGCCTCCTGCTGACATAATGCTTTCAAATAAATATATCTCAGCTCTTACAAGATATCTGACTGGTATTATAATTAGAAAGTGGAGGGTGCAAAGATGATTTTAGCAAGAGATTGGCCTCTTACGTGTAGCAATGACGGTTCTCATAAATTCTAGGAATACACTAATTTTTCTGTTAGGAGCCCCGCCCTCAGGATAGCTAGGCAGAAATATTAGAAAAGCGGCAGAAGGCGAGCTGAGAGCGCTATGACAGACGTCTGGAATCACATTCATTTGAAAAATATGAGGGTAACAAGCTAGTCCTGGACAGGCACTAGTCAAACTAATAAACTCTTGTACAATTAAAATTAGGCATGTAATTGCACATACATTTGTGTACCTCCTGGTAGCACTTCCAGTTTTGTCTCAGCAAACAGCGTAATCAGCTGTTCTTATCCAGAATTTTCTGACTTCTGTTTAGAAGTTTAAGGTGTATCTTTCACTGAATGAAAGTATGAGGGCCAGAAAACAGAAAATACAGGTCTTAAGTACTGTCAAGAGAATAGAATAGCAAAATCTACTACAACGCTATCTTATCTCCTAGACTTATCTTCTGCTCTTACAAGAGTATTCCACCTCTTAAAAATAAAATATAATAAATTCCAGACAAATGCAATCTAGAACCAAAAATCAAACAAAAATCTAAACATCCACTCATTTTTCTGCATAGCTCCCTATTTAAGAGCATCACTGCACTCATTTAAAATGCACTCATTTAAAATATCTACAGAAAAGCCAATACTTGTCTAAGGCAAAGATGCAAATTTAAGACCACAATAACTAACTGACTAGATAGATAGATAGCTAAATGAATAAATAAATAAATAGGACTACTTCCTTAAGGTCATTTGTCATTCAGTCCTTTCAGTGAGCAGCACACACTCATCAAAGCAACATGCTGTAGGAACGTGAACCCCAGGGGTGCTGCAGTGGGGCTCAGCTGTTTCACTGGCTAAATTTAACAACCGTACTATTTTACATCCTGACCACTACTGGACAACCTTGTGTCCATATTCCCTATCCCATCATACACTAGACAGAGTACAAATTGGCATCACAAAAACAAAATAAGCATTTCATTCATAGCATCATTTCTTATATTTTATACCTAAAATAAAATGCAGTATTACTTATTTTCTGAGATTCACCCTTTTCATTTGCATATTATAGGCACATCAGCTTTTCATTTGTTTCTGAAAAATGAAAAATCCTCTCACTGAACAAGAGTGTCAGACTGACATCAGTATGCCTAGACTAGATATGTGCATTTCGAGAGAAAATCAAGACTCTGGTACACCCTAGCATCTTGTTTGCTGGCAGACTGCAACTGTGGGTTAAAGCCTGAGCCGAGCTTTATCTTAGCAAAGAACTCAGCCATTGTGCAAGCAAGGACACTGGCGAGCTCACTCCACTGCTGACATTCTTCCAACACACTTCCCACAGTTCAAATCAACGGACAGAGAAAGCTCAACCAATTGCCTGGAAAAGAATACTCTTGCCCCTTCCTTCAGAGGACCAGAGGGTAATCTGCCAAGATAAATGGACAAATACAGGAGCAGGACAAATGTAAGAGTATCGTAGGATTAGTTTGGACATGCTCCAGCTTTCACTAACCTGAGACCACACTCAGCACCTGCTGAGTTACAGTACTGAAAGCCAAGGAAGTGCTACTGACTCCAAGGGAGCGCTGCTGCCTCACCCTATACCGGCCCTAGCTCCTAGCAAGTACGAGCCACTTCAGGGCAGCAGAGGAACTCTTTGCTCTGCTTTCTGCGTAAATCCCTGTCTGAGCATTATATAGATCCACATATTTACAGGTTATGTTGAGATCTGAATCCAACTAATCCAGAATATTAAATCAGCTTCTTTCCTGAATCGAGGCCAGAGCATCCAGAACTTTGCAGAATCTAACCCTCAGTGGTGTTTGCACGTATACAAATAATGACGCCTTAACAGGTTTATGCAATAGTGAAGCTGTTAAATCCATACACACATACCATCCAGAAACCTCTAAAACAGGCAGGATACGCCAAGCTAGGGCAACGAGCCAGCAGCATTATTTTCAACACCAAACAGCAGTGACACATCCAGCAACAATTAAAGAAATTCAGAAGACACAGCAAGATGCAAGCACAGATGGGAAAGAGAAAGACAGGCTATCTTTCCCTCCAATCCTAGCAGTCGCAAAAGATTTTCCACAGAGCTCCGAAAAATATAGGAACATAGGAATGAGCAGAGTAATTCATCAGACTGTCTAGTGCTTTAGCAGAGACTTGTTAAGTCCCACCTACTGCATAATATGATCAGTCAATCAAATGTGACTGCATATACAGCTTGCCTGCACAGATATACACAAGCAAGCCACAGTAATAAAAGAGATTAATTACTCCAAACAGATGCAAAATCCCTCCAGTAAATACAGCAGAAATAATCCCCAAGAAGTCTATTACTGTCGATATCTAATTAAGTTTGCATAATATACAAACTGAAGACTCAAAAGGGAATGTCAGTACAATTTGATCCAGCAACCAGACTGTTGGCTTTTGGGGAAACAAATTAATGACCTTACCAAAGAAAGATTCTGTTAAAAAACGCATCACTTTAAGAAGATCATGGCCTGTGTTGGCAAGAAAGCCAAAGTATCTGTATGCACCACTAATCACTGCAGATATTTAATCTTCTCCTATTAGATAAACTACAAGGTCAAGGCCATAAAAATTCTGTGAGTCCAAATATGAATTATTTTCATTCCCTTCTATTATTTCCTTCCCTAACCAATTTTGCTGGAGAAAAGTTTTTGACATACCATCCGTTCTACCTTTAACCTTTGATTCCTCATACAAAATTGACTAAAATATTGCAGCAGTAATTTTCATTTTTCAAATTCCTCATTGCTCTAGAAGTATCTGTAGAGGTCCTGAAAACTTCACATCAGAAGAGGGCTTGGAGAAAAACATTTATCTGTCTTCCTACGCTAAGCATTGTTTCGTTCTCCACTGCTGATAAACTTCAGGGTAAAATAAGCGAATTTGGAGGTTAGATGCGTCACAGAGAAACTCACTTGTTGAACTGTAAGCACAGGAACAGCCCCAATTTTCTTCCTTTAGCTTACTTGTATGCCTTAACACAAGCACATCAAAACAGTGATTATAAGATTTGGGCTATAATCACAAAGTAATCATAGGGATATCAAACCAGTTTTAGTTAACTGTGAACTAAAGTGATTTTGAAATAAAAACCAAAGGAGAAACAGACACTGCAAATGCTTATGCACATATTTAACTTATCAACTGTGAGTGGCCTCCTTGATTTCACAGTAGACAAGTACAGCGGATGTGTAAGCACTTGCACAGTTTGAATCTAGAATTGGAACTCATTGACTGAATAAACAGATAGAATTAAAATGTTACAAAGTAGTGTGTTAAAAAAAAAAAATCTGAAAGTTCTGTTAAGTCTAACTCACCTGCTAAGACCTGAATTCAAAAATATTTATTCCTCCCATATCCCTGAGGATTTGAATCAGTATAATAAATGCAACTCTCTTCCTGAAGGCAGGCGACTGTATCAGCACCAACTTGCCAAGAAGGCATGCAGTATTAAAAGCACTGATCTTGGCATGGAAAAATCCTTTCCTCATTACAAAAATACATTTATTTATCCTAAATAGAATTTGTGCACTCCCAGTAGAATTATTTACTCATGTAAAGACTGTAGAATGAGCATGTAACCCAAGTGTTTTAGGTTATTATTGAGTGGTTATCATTTTTTATAGCGACCTTGAACTTCCTTCGATTGTCTAACGTAACATCCATCGCCTTCCTTCAAGGCTGCTGCTATACCTGACAGTAGGACTCCCAAGGAATGGCAAGTTCATTTGGAAACGTCATACGAGTCCTAACAGAACTCTGGAAACTCGAGAGGACTCGAGGCAGGACATGACCGATACATGACTCCCCATCAACAAAAAAGAGTGGTTTCAAAATTCAGGAAGTTTCTGACAAATGCAGCAGAAAGTTGGCATTTAGCAAACCTGCTCTCGCCCTTATCTTTGTGATTAAATTCTGTGCATCATTCTAAAAATAAGTTAGATGAAGGGAAATTAGCAAAATCCCTTTGTAAAGCAACTAAACTAAGTTATGCTAAAGGATGTCTTACATTTCCTTTTAGAACTACTAATATTTTTGTCACATTCTCAAATATTTGACATCTAATAAGCTCATCTCTGGGAACCCCTGTCACACTTTGAATGTTACTTTGCTGACAAGTGAAACATAAACGCTATTTACAAGAAAAGATTTGCAGATACTCCAGAGATAGGCAAGTACTTTCAATGGTTAGAAGACACCCAGGAAGATTCATTTATTAACAAGGTAGGAAACATCGTGGAGAAAATGATGAGCAAATGAGGGAAAGTTACGTTGTCATAAGGTAATCAAATCATCAAAAAAAATTGTGTATGACAAATATCTAAATGTATATTTAACATTCATACTGGTTAGGAAAAAAATCTGTATTACGAACTTCTTCGTTTAGTGAATAATACAGACTGAAATTGCTAATACATCATTTTTTAATACAAATACCTTACATGTTCATTCACCTAAAGCTTATGTAGGGAAATAAGGGTCAGATATATAAACGGCTGGCTCCTGCAGTATCATCAAGAAAAAATACAAGCTTCATAAAACCGTTTACTCTAAAGAAGGGAAGACATGGAAAGGTTTCACTCCATCAGAGCACTGCTGCTTCAAAACTTCCTTTTGATCACAAGAAAATTCTGAGCAGGAGAATTCACTTTTAAAAGGATTTACCAGCAATGCCTATGAAGGAATAAGAACAAAAGATTGAGGAAAGAGCATTACGGCACTTTGGTTTTGGCTACCAAACATATTTTCCTGATAATAATTTGGTACGGGCATATCTGGATTTCTAAGCATGTCTGATGTGTGTACTTTCCTCTAATACAATGTTTCATGCATAATTTGCCTGAAACTGTCTGAAAGCAGTCTGGGGTCAACATGATCATTTTTATGGGGCAGAAGAGCGGTAAACAGAAGAACTTTTTGTCCATATTAATACACAGACAACATACACAGGATACAGAAAAAGGCACCTGATCTTTTTTTTTTCTGATAATCTGTAGACTGTAGATAAGATTGAAGATCTTCTCTTTCTAATGCTATAATTAAATTTATTAGGGCAGTTAAATAAGAAAACTTAATTAATCTTCTTAATTTGATTTAGAATGTTTTATACAAAGATGTATACTATATAAAAATTTAGGACACTACAAAGTTATCTTTTCCTCTTGTTAAACACACTTCTATTTTTAACGGCAACAATAATTATCGGACCCCCTCTACTCTAGTTTGTCTGATTTAAGTTGATATTAATGAGTACTGAATCTTAAATTGTGCCACATAACAAAGCCTATTTTCACAGCCAGTTCCAGTCTCCTTAACAGCGGAAACAGAACTGAACTTCTCCTCCTGTAGGGCCAGGCTCAAGATGCTAAAAGAAGGGCTCCAAGTGCAAAGCTTGCCAAAGGAAAGGAGGAGCTGGGGCAGGCACCGTTGCTGCTGGAGGGATCTCCCCAGCAGTTACCATCACTGCACAGCCTGATCTGATCCTGCAGGAGCCGCAGGCCAGGCCTTCCAGGAGTTGGGCTTTGGGGCCACTCATCTCTCATCGTCCTCAACAGTTTGTTGAAATTGGCAGCTGCCTACTTTGCCTAGAGCTGGAATCAGCCCTGCTTACTGTGGAATAATTACGCAAGGAGAGCTGTGAGCCTGAGACCTTGTGTGCGCACACCAAGCTAGCATTTCGAACCCAAACCCATTAGCAGTGCTATGAGGATGCAGCTCTCTCAACTATCCTGCTCTGACCACCATCAGAAACAAGGCAAAGCTGGGTCACCAGCATCCACATTTACTGCTACCAAACCATCCTTGTACAACCTCTGTGCCCCCCAAGAAAAGCACTGCATACTCCACAGTTCAGTTGCACGACGCTCAATGCTGCATATATGCCAGATTTGCTGAGGTAATATTCAAATTTTTACTTATTCACAGAGAGAGAGTAATCCATGTCCTCTGCTTCCCACTGCACATGTAAATTCAGATGCTGGTCATCTGGACGCTGTAGAATAACCTTTACTTCCATAAACTATAAAAAACTTCTTGAACTGGAAGGGCTGGATGCCTTATACGTCAGCGCAATTAGTGTCAAATGGAGAACCATAAGGGAGACAACTTGAAACAGGTTTCCAAAGATGCCAAATGAGAATCTGGCCGCCTGTGAGCAGGAGAAGAAGGAAAGGAGCTGCTTTGCCTACACTGGCCGTCGCGGAAAGATGTATACTGTAGAACAAAGGTGTCCCAGGACAGATAGCAAGAGGCCTGAGGACTATGTGGGGGATATACTTTGCAAAATACTACAGCCAGGTACAATTTCAGGATTACTCTTGTTCTGCATTTGAAATAGATCTCTCTTGTGCGAGTTCTAAACATTTGTGTTCAAATAGTAACACCCTAAAGTTAATCTTCTTTCTGTAAATCAGATAAAAAGGCAAAGCAGTGAGTAATTCTACTACTTCCGTTGTCTCCCAAGTCCTAGCAGATCCAGCAGCAGTCTGACTGATTCACAGAAATCTGCGTTTATTCAGGGCAGTACTGTTTTTACTTAAGGACACTTTCTATGCACATGTTTAGGAGAACAACATGAAGAGTGAGATGCTGAACCCACACACTATGACAAAAGATCCTCTCAAAGGCCAGAGGGTGGAACTCAGAAACTGCAAAGAAGCTCTGGAATTACGAATTGAGTAAACAAATAGAGCTGACCGTTCCTTTATTATTAGGGTGAATCAAAAGTGCCACAAACTACAAGCGTCACTGTAAAGCAGAACATTTTGGCATTACTATCTCTAAGTGCTTATGGACAAGATATGTTTCTGAATGTCTCGCCTATGAGTACCCAACAGATACAGGACAATCAAGACTTCATTTTCCACCTGATCTTCAAACATCTTCAGGAACTACTTGAGGTTCTCTCTATCAGTACTGTAAATGTAAATGAATATAAACTTAAAGATAGAAGCTAGAGCAGATTGGCAAACACACAGAGCTGGGGGCAGGGAGAGATCTAAGTAAATTTGGCCTCTGCAGTCTCCACTCTGCAAGCCCCTACCCTGCCAAGTGACGAAAGAAAACCAGAAATTGTATCTGCTCCATCCATGAATCAATCACAGCACAGGTTTTTGTTTGTGAATCTGCCTGAGGATTCCTTTCTTTCTCCCTCATCACAGGTTTCAACAGCCCTCTTCTACTTGAAGGCAGCATCCTACTGACGCATCCTTAAACCATGCCATGTTTTTCAACCTGTAGAGCAAGTAATACCCTCTAAGAGAGTGGCACTATAAAGCTTAGAGCTCTCTGCAGTTTGGCATATTTTTCTTTAGCAGGAAACAGAAGTAGTACTGACTGAAATGAATGAGGTGGTTTAGCCTTATTATTTGTGATACACCTCAAACAGAAGTGTGCTGCTCACTTCTCCCAGAAGAAGAGCAAGCAGCATCCACTTGTTTCCTTCTCAATCCCCCTGTCTGCATATGATATGACACATCTGGTTATTTTGTCTGCCTCCAGTGAAATAAAGTTCAGCCTGTGAATTCCAGAGCTTTATGAGCATTCAAGATCAGGACTTTCAACGACCGTTCATTTTGCTAATCCTGAGGTCTCCTCATGGAGTAGGGCAGCAGGCGGCAGAGGAAAAGAAAAGGGAGGGAACACAATGAAACAGTCACTTCAAGCTGTTCACAAACCAAGGGAATGAAATAGTGGGGAAGGACATGTCCTGAATGCATGACAAGCTCATCACATCAGAGTTCCCAATTCAGTAGCTTGCCTGTATGTATCTACAGAGCCACAAAGCCAGGAAACCACTGAACGTGCATTATATGACACTCGAGAATGCATGTCAGGTTCTCAGTACCAAAGTGTACACAGGACAAACGCACTTGCTCCTCACCCTAATTAGAGTATCTCAGCGAAGCCTTGCTTTTATGCAGGACTTCAAAAGCATACCCTTGAAGAGCTATGATTATCTAGTTTGCTTGGTGTTAAGCTCTGACTCTTCTTCCTAACCCTTCCAAGGAAGTCATTTGCCTGATTTTTCTTTCAAATGGTTGTAAAAGGTTATATGGCATCATTCTGCAAAACTTTCTCATCATGCTCTGAATTCTCAAAATCCCCAATCTCTACTCAAAATATAAGCACGTTGTGCTTCCAGGTTTCACTCCTTATGCTGATGACCTGAACTCCGTTTCATAGCCTCCCCCCATTTTGACTCAACAGAACTGAACATTTCTTTCTACATGCATTACGCCATACAAAGCCATCTGTTTGCTCTGAGGCATCCCAGACTCATTACTTGTGAATGACTCTTAGCAAAAATTGAGACAGAATGAAGAATAACAGGAAAAAATTGGAGATAACGTGGATGCTAAATGTGCTCAGATTTTGCAAATCAAAAACCTGCAATCTCTCTCAGGCAGGTTAACACCTTGCATCTGATAAAGTAATCTTAGGTTAAACAAATATTCTGTTTTTCAAATCTTTTGCTAGACAGGCTGTAACATCATTTAGTACTGTCTCTATTTTCTCTCCACATAAAATAATATATCCGGAGCAATGTGAATTCAGGAAAGACAAGCGTTTGAGTTAGAACTGTGGCTTGCCTCCACTGCTGGAAGTATTCAAACGCAGATTACATAAATCAGCAAGAGAAATGAAGCTGGTAACAAACTGATAGAGCATAGGGGTGGTACCAGGTCGCTCTGCAGCACAACTTCAACCTCATCACTTGTCCTCTGGAAGATAAGGACATAAGTTGACGTTATTCTTCTGTCTCCACTGACTTCTGGCTTGCACCAGTTTTACGTCAGTGGTCAGTTTCATCTATTTCAAGCATATTACTGCTGATGTACACTGCTGAAAGAGAAGAGTCAAGAGAAGAATCTCCTGCAATGTCTTCCACTGGTTGTGACACATAAAGAGGAAAAGGAGTCGCACAGTGAGAACACAAAAGACTTGAAAACTGGTGTGGGGAAGGACGGTTCAAAGCCAACTCTTTTCAGTCTCAAAAGACTGAAGTCTTTCAGTTCCTTGAGAAAGGATAAAGGAAGGAAGGAATGATAAGCTAACCCAGCTAAGCTTTTCTGTGCACATGCTGTTGACTCACATGACAAAACTCAGCTCCCCAGACTCAAACCTTTCTTGCAGCTTCAAATGCGGCACACAGCAATTTCAGATGGAAATTCTCCGTGATACATTTTGCAAGCAATTTTATGCTATTGGCATAAAAGCCATCAGGAAACTAGAAATACTGCTGCTCCCTTTTCAGCTTTACCCTAACAGGATCGACTACCTGTTTCAGTTGTGCATACTAGCCAATCCTTCTGAGAACACCAAGAAGCAAACATTTTACTCTACTACATGAACAGTTGCATGCTGCACTTAGGGTAACTGCCGGGGAAAAATTCTCTTGGAATCTGAATTCGTTCACGTTTGAAGCAGAAACTTCCATCAAAAGCTTTTATCTCCTTCTAAGTAATGGTTGTTGTAAAAGTGATCGCGTTTTGCACAGCAGATTGAGTTAATTTGTATTAATTTGTAATTCAACAGACAGCATTATCTTACAAAAAGAGAAACTGCAGTATTTAGGACCCCTATTCCCTTTTTTGGGATAATTTTATGCTTGTGGTAAAAAGATTCAAGTTTTTTGCTGGGATTCTAGCCAATGCTTCATTTTTTGCCTTAATAAATGAAAGGGGGATAATTATTGGAGCTCTGGGCATTTTCCACAGGATAATGATTAACAGTTTTCACAAAGTGTCAGGAAACACCTTGACTTGGAAGGATTCCTCACACACTTAAGTGTCGAATTGGACAATGCCTATCCCTGAGGGCTATGCAAAATCCAATTGCCAAAGATTCAGGATGCGGCTCCTCTCCGCTAATAACAGACAGATATTACTTATTCTGGGACTACACTCACCAGTATATTTCTTTTATTTTGATAAGGTATTTCTGTCGAGAATGCTTATTTTTGGTACAAATCATTATAAAATGCTCTGAAGTATCTTCTCTAGTGGTCAGGTTTTAGTTCTGCTATTTAAGCTTCTTGACCTCTGTCCACTACTTACTCTAAATACTATCTCCCTTTAAATTTTGTGAAATTTCCAAAATCACATGACCTCCATTCCTAGGACCACTATTTTGCCATCAAAAGAACACATTTGGCTTAGTAATTATCGATTTACTTTCTCCTATTATCATCTCCAGCAACCTCTAGCAAATGTAAGACTCTTTGTATAATTCTCATTTTCCCATCTACAGTGGCACTACAATTCATTACCGGAGAAACATCAAGAAGTTGCTTATACAAGAAAATGTACTGGAAAAATTGTAACTGAAAAACTATATTGCTAGAGGAATACTGGCACAGCTATCTATTCATGTGAACTCTCACCCCAAATTAAAAATGTCTACATTAGTAGTTACACTGTCAAAGTTATACTAGCATAATTGCACGCTAAAGATATGCCAGCGATTCCTCTTAATTAACTTACTTGGGTCACTGCTGGTCATTGTCTTTATTAACCTCAACAGACAGGTTGAGGCTAACATGAGTTTGATTCTTTGTATGTATTTACCAATATCATGCTTCTCTAATATTAAAAACATTACCTCAATAAAGTAATCTTCATATTAACACACGACAGATGCTCATGAAACTGCAGCTGCAGCAAACTGAACAAGACAGAAATATTTCTTTCTATCAAGGGTCTATCAGCGCCACTCTTAAACCAGCACCTAGCAGGTCACTTATTAGAAATGAGATACTTCTTATAGCCTGGGACAATACGAACAAATTCTTACCAAGAACGGCAGAATCATTTCCAGGACTATCTGAGAATCGTCTGTCGTTATAAATTAAATACTGTTTGCACTTACAACGATATCCTGTGTTTAAGGGTCTCAGAGTTTCCCTATTATAACCTGCTGGAACTGAGAGACTGTTGGCCTTGTCTTCCTCACATTGTGAAGGCTGAATTCAGTGTATGCTCCCCAGAGCTTCCTCTTTGTGGGAGAAGGGTATGAGGAGGGGACTGGCTCCATTTCCAACCAAGGGCACGCTCAAGACCTGCACGCAGAAAGGGAGGCAGCAGGACGCTTCTAAAGGCTGTCTTTAAGGAGAAAGGTATTCAGCACACTATGAAACACAAGATACGACAAAGGCTTTCCCCAATGCTGTTGTGCTGATTTTTGCTCAACAGGCTCTTGTTTGTCTGTGAATCAGAAAAATCTCATAACATGCTAAGCAGAAACAGACAGCTTCAGAAACAATTCGCATTCTGACAGCCAATTTCCATTTCTGATCCATTTGCCTCTTCCCGGGGCATGTTCACTGAAGAAAAATGAACTCATGTAGAGCACAGCAAAATCATTATACCATTTTAGCAGAGGCTATATGTGTTTAAAAAAAACTGTTTAGGAGAAGCCAATTTATTTCTATAGACATTCAAAACTTCTTGAGCCTCTTGGAACCTAATCAAAACCAGCCTGTGATGAATTGCTGTGACAATTTACCTCCTCCTTGCACAGCCCAGGCTTGTATTCATTACCTGAAGATTTACATTGGTGCTATAGTAGAATCCTGCTAAATGTATAACCTTGTTAGTCAGACAAATGCATTCATTTAGAATGTCTCTGTCTCCCACAGAGGATTGTTTATAGGACTCTATTACCTGAAATAGTTATGCTCTGACATGTATCAAATGTTGTATTCATCTCACGCATCTGTTTAGAGAGCAGGTTAATTTTTCCCGGTGTTTACTTCACATGGAAAACAGGAATCAGATACCATTGCACAGTGTCATTTGCTTTAGAGAAGAAGATTCAAGCTGGAGCCGAACGAAGCATACGCGGCCGTTGCAAAGTGGACTGTAAGTGATTCTCGCTCAACAGGAGCGCCTTTTCAGAAACACGGGTCTTTGCAGTAGGGACTATTATAAGAGCTTTCCACAAAGGATTATCAGACACATGCAAATGTCTGAGTCATGTACTCTGTGTCGCTTAGACAACAGTACACACATTTCCTTTCAGAAGCCTGTGTACCTGCTTTGACATTACCGCCAGAAACACTGTCATGCTTCCTTACATCTCTGGATTTAAAGTTTTAGATTAGGCAGGAAATATTGCCACGGTATAGGGGAAAGGAGGAGTATAGCGGAGGTTGTATTCATTCTCAAACTCAAAATAAGAACGCACAACGTGAAAAAGCATCAGTTTTACATAATTTTGTAAAAGCTGTCAAAATTAAGCAACTCAAAACCTTGACTATGGCCTTCTTTTAAACTTATTTTCCCATCATTCCAATTAAGGGACCCTTCACATGCTGTATCTTTTTAGAATCTTAGAAATCTATCTAGATATTACCTTAGAAATTCTCCTAGATATTTTAAGCTAATGGTTAGAATCTTTAATAGCTACAATAGTTATTATCATCCCTCTAATAATAAGTTAAAATATACATCACTCTGTTTTTACGGTGTCGCAATGATTTATTCTGTTTTGCACTTGACTTTTTCACAGCTTGGTGCCATTTTTTTTTCCCTCCCTATTCTTTGGACCGTCTTTTACCACTGATTTTAGGGAAAAACAAGCCATTCTTTGGGTGCAATGAGGAGCGTGGGGAGGCAGTAGGAACATAAAAGCTATTATCAGAAGACAGTGAAAGAGTCAGTGAGCCCCAAAGACTCATATATGTTGTACCCTAATTACTCAGAGAGAGTAATTTGTCAACCATGTCTACTCTGAAGATAACCTTCAGAACTGTAATTTTACACGCTGAACTGGATTACTGTTTTTTTCTACATCTTGTTTATATTTAGTATTTTCACAGCAACAGGGGCGAGTTTCATTTTGACGCCCAATTAATGAATCTGAGAGCTGAGTTGCAATACTTGTATCTGATATTAACAGACTGAAATATGCACTACAATATACTTTGTGATCTCTGCCTCTCAATTAACACTTTCCAAGTTGTGTGCTGTCATCATTAATTATACTAACAAATAAATAAAAATGTTCTGACCTAATAAAATACTGTACACATCAAATAAATGCCTGATCATTTTCATCCCATTACTCATCAATCATTAATTTTACCTTTCTTTTATACAGGATAAACTCTGCCTGACAAACCATGTCAGCATTAACGTCAAAATCAGCAGAAAATAATTTGTTTTGAAGTTTCTAACAGGAAGAGTACATTATATAGAACTATGTAAAAATTGTAAGCCATTGAAAATATCCAACATTGTCCCTCAATAGTTATTTCCCTCCTTATCAAATCACTGAGTAAGGCCAATGGGAAGCAGATTTTCAGTTAATGCCCTGAAGAATTTTAACCTTAAGAAACCGATTCAGAAAGCATAATGGCAGTTATGCTGATAGACCTCCCAACCTCTTTCCACAGGAGGACAGGATAAATAGGAGGAGGAGGAAGCTCTCCAACACATACCTGAGTATTTACACAAAAGTGATAGGTGTCCTTAGTGCTCAGAACAAACGCAGTGAACAAGGCATAACACTGGAAATAAGGAATTAGGCAAAGTATTCACAATATTTTGGTATCGCTAGCTTTCTCAGATTCCTTATTCCGTACTCTGAAAAATGTTTGAACATGGAAAGTTTGTCAGCAGGAAGCAAAAGTCCCATAAAAGATATTTACATTGTTAGTTGTGGCAGGAATATCTTTCGACTCCACTTGAACACTCCTCTAGCAGTAGTATTCTGCCCCCTCAAGAAAAACAGAAATGCTAAGGCTGGGATTCTTAGAAGTTTCCTAAAAGCTAGTTTGTGCCAGGCACCTAAACACTTCTAAATACATAGCCATATGCGCCCTAGATGACTTACCAGAGTGTAGAATAGCAACTAAGTCAATAGATCCGATTTTAAAATTCCGGTTGAAATTTCACATGAAGAGCAAGCATTGTTTCCTGACCAGACACATTCAAAATTATAGTTCAGGGCCAATATTACTCTTGTTTAGAGGAATAAAGAAAGGTCTAAATACCTGATTATATAAGACATTCCCCCTTCTCTTCCCCCCCTTCTTCCTATTTCTGTCCAAATGCCAAAAGTAAAAAAATTCCACAAAATTATTTACATTTATCTGCTTGAGCCCTTCAAACACAAACCTGAGAATGTGTTTTCTGTGAATCTGAAGTACCCAGTCGAACAGGTCCCTTTGATGTTAATCTCATTATAAATAATAAATAAAAACGTCGTCATTGCTGTTGTAAGAGCGAGTTGAATACCACTTACATCTTTTTTTGGCCCTTGGCAAAGGGGGATCTCAAACAGCAAAGAGCAAACAATCCGTAAGCGGAGACATGTTTTCACACTAACACTTCAAGGAGCAAACACATTAGTAAACTCAGAGTAAGCTCAATGATAACACGCGAACAAAGAACGGAGGTTACGTTCATCATACAGTTTGCCATTAAGAGGTAGTGAGTGAAGATTTAAAACACCAGTCTCAAATCTCTGAAGCTTGGAAGCCTTCTATAAATTTCAGCTGGCACAGCTCCCACTTTTAGCACGGTCTTACTTAATAAGAAAGGGAAGGGGAAATAATCTAACAATTACCTAGAGACTAAATGCAATTTCTTAAGGGAAAAGAGAGACAAATGTCCTTACTTTCTGAGTTTGTCTTTATCAAAACAGTGACTTGAAGCTAGAATTTAGCCCTTCCTGGGAAAATGAAGGGCTACCCAGCTGCCTAGTGCTCCAGGCAGAACTAGTAGATAGCAGTCTGAAAAGAAATAGTGCTGCTGTTATTCAGCAGTCTCTCAGCTGATCACTAAGCTGGAAAATAAACACTGTAATACACCAGCTAACTGTGGGAAAAAGATAATGTTGAAGAAGACTAAAAGCCACAGGAGTAAAAGAGGCTCAACTCTGATTTTTAATAGATAGGTGGACACACACTGTGATACCTACTCAGACTTCTGTGCCTCAGAAGTGCAAGGAAGGGGCACAAAACAACCCGGAGGAAACATTCCCTGAAGGACGCGCTGCCTGTCTGTGGAGCTGAGTTTTCCTGCCTATGAGCTCTCAGGTGTTATCTGCTGCCTTACAACTCTCAAGCCTACCGCCTTCCGGGGACAAGTTTCAAAATAAGTCTAAGAGGAGACCTGCGGGTTCATTGCTTCTCTTGTCACATTATGGATTCGACCATAGGAAAGGGTGACCCAGCCTATTATATTTTCATACGTATTATGTGTTGTGTTACATTATTAATAAAAGCTGGAGTGCTGAAATAGCATTTTGCTGTTTGTTTATATTTGCAGTCTCTAGATGCGAGTTACTTAAATGACAGTGTTTGGTCTAGACGCAGATCACAGATAGATTTTGCACAGAAATTACCAAACGTCACACCTCTCACATCCTTACAAGATGTCCTCTATTTCTTACCATTCTCTTGGTCTCTGAAGACCAGATGCTGAGATCTGCTACTGAGCATCTGCTCTTGGCTGGTCCAACAGGGCTCTGTAAAAGTTTAGTGTTGATAAACGTGTTCAGTGGTCCTTGCTCCAATCACTTTGATGACCTTGGTAAAATGTGGTCTTTGGTACAACAATGAAAATGACTATTTCCTTTCCTATTTCTCAGGAATTGACATAACGATTCCACCACTGAGTAACAGACATAACAAAATCACTTCAAACAAATAAAAGAAAAAAGCTTAACAGATCCTCTACTAAATTTAAAGGGCATTAAAATAATGCTGCTTAGGTATGTTGCTTTATAAAACTTAAAAGAACAAAATAAAAAACTGCATCAAAGTAAACAATAGCATCTATTTGGGATCACAGTTAACAGCATGCTCAGAGTTAAATGGAGGCAGGTTTTTATCTATAAATTATTTTCCTCAAAAATCTGGGAACACCTTAGCCTAAAGGGAGTAGGAAGAAACTTAAAACAAAAAAGCAGCAGCAGTAAGGGTTAGGAGAAAGTGATGAAAGCACCCACAACAAAGAAACAAGGTGATGGAGAACAGCTTTTTGATAACTGTTATGCTTGCAGAATTGCATTAACACGGATACTCTAACAGTATTGTACATCTTTCGAGACTGACAAGCAGGTGGCATTCATTTTAGCATGTTCTCAGTAAACTGTATTAGGAATATCTAATTCCATGAAGAGAGATGTAGTGCCATACATTGTTTCTATTTGTATCACTCCTTTTTATTTTCTTTGTATTATGGCCCTTGAACATCCAGCTTACAAGCCATTTGTCTCACCTTTCAAAAAATGAAATAGATTATCTACTAATTTAAAGAGAATGAAAATACTGGCCCCCAGACCTTCTTAGCTGTACTGGAAGGGAGAGCGTTGTCAATGGGCAACTGGGATTTTCACCTGCCAGAGAAATGAAATATCCACAGCTACAAAGTTGCTATTGGCAATTAAAATACCCAGCTCCTCACTTCAGGAAGAAGAGGCCAGTGGGGTGAATGGACAGATATCTCTGGGCAACATAGTCTTTAGGCTACTTTAATTTATACTGTAAACCACACAGCCAACTTAGTGGCAACAAAACTCTCTCTCTTCCCTGTCCTTCCCATCCAGACTCCTAACCAGTTACAACTGGGGCCAGACCAAGGAACTGAGTTCATAACCTCTGATGGTCCTTTGCAGCATTCTGGAGCGTAAAGTCACCAGAGAGAACATATGTTTCACCATAACATCTTCTATCAAGCCCTCACAGCAAAATCTTTGCTCTTATAACAAAAGCAGAGAACAGGCAAGATCAGGAAGCTACCAGTGCTTGAGGCCTCAGGGAACAGATAGTCAGGGAGGCAGAGGAGGGTAAGCCCTTTCAAGGAAAAAAGTTATTAAATCCAACCGGTATGCCGATGTATTAGTGTTTAACCCTGCTGCATTCTCAGAGGACACATTTTGTGATACTCTCATTTTTTTCTAAGAAAGGCAACTTTTTTTGCAGGTCCAATATGATGGTTTTCCATACAAGTCGGATTCACTTTTGCTCTCTCTTAAAGAATCGTAGCTTTTAGCTCTACAAAAAAATAAACTAAAATAATAACCGTGATGCTTTTGCTGGTAAGTTAATAGAACTCCTCTGTCACTAATAATAAAGAGCTAGTGTTTAGGTGCTGTGAACATATCTGTGATGAGGCACGGGTAAGAAACAGACTTAGGGTGTATGAAGATATTGAGGAAATATTATTTTCTAAACTCATTTGAGGGACAACCAAGGATGCGCAAGATATATACCATGTTCTGTGCGAAGCCATCATTGCTTCTAATAAGTTATATTACAGAATAATATCCCCTAGTTGCTTTGGTTTTATTGAATGCCATTTCTCTTCTGCCATTACTGCTCTAGCAAATTGTCTTCAAATTGTCTGAAAAGCTTAAGAGCTATACATTAAAACTGACATGTTTTTATTGCAAATGACGTGCTTGAAAAAAGAATCCAACTGCCTAGAATTTAAAACAAAAACGTGGTGGCACACACATCCTGAAAACTGAATTCATACCAGTCCTGAACACACTGGCTGGCTGTGCAGAAAGAGGGAAGAGCGCCCAGCACGCCATGCACCAGCTCCCTCACAACTCATATAACCAAGAGGCACATCCAGAATGAAGCCATGCCCAGCTTTGGTTTCCTCACCATGCCATTAAAGATGGCCTAAAAAGCACATTTATTCTGGTCTTCTGCTGGCCATTGCTGCCTGACCTGTCTTCTGCCTGGCAGCCAAAGACTTGCTCTTTGTAGTGCAGAGGAAATTATGGAGAATTTGGTGCCCTCTGTGCAGCGCTCTGCCTTGTCCTTCATTATCTGACAGCACCATTCAACGCCATCACACTCACCGTAACAAGATCCCATATGAGACTTTCAGGATGTATTTGCATAAACCTTTGCTTATAAGGAACACCCCAAAGAGACCAGAACGGCTTTTTAAACTGAAAAGCCAAGTTTTATATAGACAGAAGCTTGAACATATAACTTTTTTTTTTAACGGAACAACTCAAATGAGGCAGAACAAAAACGAAAAGGATTTGCAAAAAAAAACTGCTCTCCCCTTTCCTCATGCTGTACACACACACACACCAGTGTCTTACAGAGAAGGTCCTTTCTTTCAGATTTACTTTCAGCCTAGTGCAGTGATTTTTAAGGTTGTTGCAGACACCGTCCTACCCCCCTGGTTCCCTAAAGAGTCTGTGCTGGTTCCTTGTGCTTATCAGCAGTGTCTACGGCAGTCAAGCTCACCCCTTCCCGAGGTTTCCCATTCTCAGCCTCTCTCCTGCCTACTACACCACTTTGCCAGGCCCTCTCCTGAAGTCTGCGCCCCAGGGAAGTTTCAAGAGTGTGCCGTCTTCTGCCCTCTCCATGCATAAACTTGTGAAGCATAACTACTGTCAGCTGTAACTCAGTTCACATTGTTCCCACAAGCACAAAAAGCACAGGCCGCCAGGAAGTGTTGCCACCAGCACAATATAATTCCCCAGTCAAATTCTCAGATAGTCTGGTACTAGGCAAGCTTTAGGAACAAAAATATAACAAGAGCCAATGATGGAAACTGAAGTGAGACACACTTGGATAAAAAAAATTAAGTGCAAGATCTTACCAAGTATTTTGATGAGTTGGAAGTTTTTGAATTAAGACTGGATGCTTTCTTTTCTACACAAGATATCAAAACTCAGATAATTTAAGAAAGTCCAATGTCTTATGTTATCTAAGAGGTCAGGCTAGATGATTCTCACTGTTCCACTATGGCCTTATCATCAAGTTACACTTCTTCAATAAAAAAGACCCTAGAAGCATGAAGAACAAAGTTCTAATCATAGAGACTAATGTAGATGAAGACTAAAACGTATTTAGCCTGACGTTATCACTGTTTGAAACAACACCTGTTAGTGTGCTGACAAATAACTCTTTCCCATAAAATAACATTCTCTGTACTCCACCTTGTAAAATACTGAATGCTCTCAAGCACACGTTCAGCCCTGGAGCCTCACAGGAGCAAGACCAAGCCAGTTAGATTTGCGCATTAGCTCTTTTCGGCCAAGACAGTCCTAAAAACAGCAGGGATAGTGCTATATTGGATAGCACACATGCTGTGCAGGAAGAACAACAGTAAAATCCTACTATATTCCCGTTCCATCAGTAACCATTCTGCTCAAAGTAAAAGAACTGTCTTCTAGTCAGCTGTAAATCTGTAAACCAAGTGCTGGGAGATACATTTTTAAGACGCTCTTTGGCTTATTTTTAAAGTGACACGGGGATTTCAGGAGGTCTTCCATATTTATTTCAAATGATGTAAATGTACCATCACTGCTTCAGTAGCAACACTCACCCGGTTACAAAGATACTTCTGTATGTAAACGTCTGCCTTGAGACCTAAGTGCTGGAAAGTCTTCTCCTAGCTCTTGTCGCCTAAATAACAGCTCTCAAAACAAACATCCACGTACTATAGGATGATATGACAACTACTAAACGACTTATACTGACTCAACTTCAGTACAAAACCTTTTCTCTCTCTTGCATTATCCTGCAGACCATCTACTTACATACACAAAAAAATGTTTTAAGAATAAGTACTTTAGCTAAAAAAAAAAAAAATTTTAACTGCCATACTGTTACCATCAGTACTGCACAACTGAAACTCCCTGCACAACGAACTCTAATAATAAGATACTCACCAGAAGAAGTTCCCCAAAAGAGTGAACCAGATTCCCTGATCATTCCCGCAAAAGGGGTCAGATTAGCTCTTGGCAGCTAGAGATTCCTCCTTCTACGTGGGGAACCACAGCAGAGAGGATCAGAATATGGAAGTCTCCATTGAAGCCTTCCTCAGAGATAGGAGGTGAGAAATTCAGCCACAAATACTTAAATTCCCTACGTATTGGCATATAGAAGGAATAATAAATGGACACCAACAGGCACCTAAACTGGCCACTAAGAAAACTGCCTAAAACAATTTCTTTGTAAAAATTTGTATTGTTTAGATATCTATGCACGGATACAGGTACATTGTTCTCAGCACACACAGCTGAAAACTCTGGTTCTAAACATATTTACTAGGCAGTAAAACCTTGAAATTACAGAAATAACTATCTGACGCAAAGAGAATTCCCTTAAAGCGTATACACAAGATAGGAAATGAGAGTGCTAACTCATGATTCTTGTGACAGACTAGAGTTGAAAAAGCGATGTGCAGAAAGCTATTTAAAAGAATGTAGCACTGAAAATAAACCACAATATCTGCAGAGATTTTACAGTTATTCAAGAGGGTATATAATGGCATGATTTTAAAGTAATATAGAAAAGGCACATTATATCATTTTACACAGGCTAGTAACTTTTCAGTATGTATGCTCCTATGCTTCTTGTACAACTACACAACATCGCCATTCTCATTTAAGTATTTTAAAGGGTTTGACTTGAACATAGTTCCAGAAGAGACCTTCTGGGTGGCTGAGTCAGCCTCCAGCTATCCAGAAGCAATCACACCACATACCACTTTTTCATAATCTGATCCAAGTTTGAAACGCCTGCCCTACTGCAAGCCTTCCCCCTACAAAAACGTCAGCATAGCTAAGATCATTCAAACTACCTTGCATTTATTTGCAGGGCTGGAAAATGCATACAGGTAGCAGAAATACACATAGCTTTGCTGTTCCCCTACCATCTGCATAGTTCGGGGCAGAGTGAGCTAGATCCTATTCTGTCCTGTGGAGCAACAGTTAGGCTGCACAAATATAGGTGCGAACAGAACTTGCCACAGGGAAAATTTGCAATGGTGAGGAAGGTTCAGAAACCAGACGGAACTCAGCAGGAGCTCAGTGTTCAGGCTGGGACTGAAAAGCCAATCATTAAGGGTAAGGGAAAAGAAAGCATTTTTTCTTATTATAAATTCAGCAAGTGCTATACCACTAATTTAGGATAAAATCATTGAATCGTACAGTGCCCTTTCAGAAGGTATCAGCACTTCAATATCTAGAAAGGAAACATACCCAGAAAAAATGCAGTGTGTACAATGCAAGGTATTGCCAGAAGGACTGTCCTCTCAGGAAATTCCCCAAGAGTCGCAGGACTGAATCCTAATCCTCAAATTGAAATAATCCTCAAGGGTTCGAAGAATTTAGGTAATGCCAGCTACTGCCCTGCATATCCCGCAGTCACTGGACAAGGTCCAGCAGCACATGTTCTTAGGGTCATTTTTCCATTTTGGGCACGTGGAATCTGTCCTGCACTTCCTTGGGAGCTCAGTAAGAGCCTTTCCCCACTCCTCCCACAATCCCCTACTATCTATAATTCCTCCCTGACTTTTTCAAATCTTGTTTACTTTCCTAATTTTCAGTTAATAACAAGTAGAGACAGTCACCTCCACTATGACTACGTTGTTCCCTGTTTTAGGATAGCCATGGCAGGGGGAAAAACAAGCATATTAACCTTCTATTTTTTTAGTGGTCTTTAAAGCAAATACTGTCTATTCTGCTGAAGTCCGACTCAGCCTATTCACGTCTTGTGTCAGACTGGGAGAGTAGGAACTTGAATGGTGAGCACAATGGATATTTTCTGCTTTACCTTCCTTTTTGGTGTTGTACAAGTGGCCTGGGACAGGAGATGAGGGACTCCTGTGCAGAAGGTCCAACGCAGATTTTCCCACTCCTCATTCACACAGAACTGAGATGATTTCAATTCCTCTCAGCTCATCAAACGTAACAAATGTAAACCGCATATATTTGGGGGTGAAGTAGGAGGAGAGAGCGTTATTTTACAGGATCAAACAGAAAATCAATTGACTGATTAAAAGATTGCAAGTGATCCTTCCACATGTACCACTTTCTGCCTCCATGATGCTCTTTTCCTAAGTACAGAGGCATTTCGAGCTTACTCATTTCAGAGGTATCCAGGCATTAGCTCGTGAGCGTTCGTATTCCACTGTCTCTTTGTGCTATACAATTAAGGAGTAATTTTAACTTTACTGTTGAATGCTTCCTTTCTTTGTTTGAAAAAAATAGCTAATTCCTCCTTCATTGCTAATGCTGTAGACTTCATTTCTTTCAAATTCTGAGTATAGACGTTGAAAGGATTTATTTATTCTATTATAGAGTACTACTTCCATCAGATTTTTCCAGGGCTCCATTTGTCAGGAATTATTTCACTACACAGCTGTGTTCATGCTGCCACTCAGTGGCAGCCAAGAGATAAGTAAATCAGTAATGTCCGTGTTTATGCTGCCCTCAGAGATCTCTTGGAATGACTCCTAAGGCAAATGAAATACCATGTGCCCATTTTCTGACTGCAGAACAGCCACAGCCCACAGAGCGTTCACTCATACAGCCCAACCGCTATTTACACCAGGCATATACAAGCAGTGACACCCATGAAATCCAAACCATTACTCCAGATTTGCAGAAGATTGCAGATCTACTTGACAGTGGAATTTAGCGCTCTCTACTTCTTCCTGGGTTTTTAAGATAACGTTATTGCATACAATACACAGAGTAACTTGATAGTCTTCTTCCCAGGTCCATTGGAAGTATTTCAATCAAATTTTCCTCTTTGCTTTGCTAGTATAACTCCTGAGTTAGGCTGATGACTCTTTAAATTCTCCCATAACAGAAAAACTTTGTTTCTCTGATCCAGGTAGCAGGTCAAAAGACATTTAAACTTCTCACTCTCTCCGAGGCTTTTACGTATCTGTCAGGGCCAAATCAGCTCCAGCAACAGCAGCTGCTTCACTGTAGTTGAATATACAGAGAGTCAAAAGAGGCAACAGAAAGTGTTGATCTCAAGCAGAGAGGCAGCTGGCAGGCCTCTGTAATTAAATTCCTGGCAGTCTTTGTATGTTTTTATAATTTTCCCTTGGTCAGCGGATATTTAAGTGTCTCGACTCCTAGAACTCACTGCATATTCTTCTAAATGTCACTGCACATTTGCAGGTCACTGCTCAATTAGGCTCCAATGGTTTTCCATTTACAAATCTAACTCCTTAATTGTTTCAGAAGTATCATAGGATTTCAAGTGTTCAGTGATTTCAGGTCTGTCCCCTCCCAAAGACAGGCATACCAGCTGCTTCTGTACAGCTGCGACCTTCTTGCTTGTATCATGACTGGACAGCATCTCATCCTCCTTGGTACTTTAAAAATTATTCTTACTGTCAAAACTTGTTGTTGAAAAGAAAAAAAAAAAATCAAATGTTACAGTGAAATGAAGCATAAACCATGACATTGTCCTAACAGTTTAACCAGATAGTCCCTTCCTCTTCTGTAGCAAAGCTAATCTCCAATAAAATCTCTCTGTGACCTTGAATCTCTACATAGTTTTGTGAATTAGAGTGATGCGCCTTCCTTCCCCTTTCTTCCACAGTCCTTTGTTTCCTTACTACAGGTAACTACCAAACACTACTCTTATTTTATGTATTTGTGCACAATATTATGTAGCTCCTTGTGCTTGTTGCTAGTATAATGCTGTTAGAACAAGCATTCCATTATTCAAACATGATTTAGGAAAAAAAAAAAAAAAGCCCATTTTCAATCTTCCCAGTCCTGCTGATGGTAGATGATTATCAATTGCTTGAAACAACAGTTAAATTTAAAAAATCTACAAAGAGACTGAGAAGAAAACAAAAGTCTGATCCTATATAAAGACACCAAGCTCTAAAGGCAGAGGCCCTCAGCAGTGAGCCACCTGCATTCAGGCATGGAAGGCTGATCCCTGCAAATGAGCACTAGCAAAGATCTCATCTTACAAGTTCCTTCATTTTCTATTTCTGTTCATCTTGGAATATCTATTCCATTTCAATGCACCAGAGTAATAGCAAGACAGCTATTTTTTTAGCCGGGTACTGTTGAATCTCTGCAATGGTGAGGTTAACGTATCATGCAGTTTGTCATCCCATGGGATCCCAAGGCTAAGCCTCTTAACCTCAGCGGAAGATCTGTCTCAACACCACGAGCTTTCTCCCACCATGGCAATCAGATAAGAAACTGGATTAAAATGGCCAGTATCAAAAAGCAAGCAGAGCAACATTAAAGTGCTTATACTTCCATATCACAGTTTGCAGGATGTTTTCGTGGTCTTATCAATATTTTGTTCCTGCAACACCAGGAGAAAGCTTTCTACTCCAGCATTCATTCCCGCACGCAGGCAGCTAGGCTGGAGCCTAAACTAATCTAAACTTCTCAAATATAAATGAAAAACAAGAATCTGCTCCAACATTATCGCTTTGTAGTTCTCCCTTCACAAGAGAAGCCTGGAAGGCAAATGTCCTTCCAAAGAATGGCCCCAGTCCATGCAGAAGGAACCACAGTGCATCTATGAAATTTATTGTCAGGCCTTTGCAATTGCAGTAGCAAAATTTTCAGTAAGGTCTGCCTTAAAGTGATAGACTTTTATTTTGCTGTTGGATATCCTTTTGCCTTACACAGTCTGTTCATAAAGAGGAGGACGGTGATGAATAAACGTTAACTTGTAGGAGATTTTAATGACCACTTCATCTCTGACATGGAACCTCGTGAATATTTCCCACATCAGCTTGGTAATCAGGTGATACTGCAACACTTCACATGACTCCTTTTCTGATTGCAGCACCAGAAAGGACACACTGTGAAGACAGTACACAGATCAACAGCCTGCCAAAGAAAATGATGTTGTGCAATGCCAAATGCACCTGCAATTAAGGAACACAGGCTACCTTAATTTGCACTTCACTTTATGCCTCTATTCATATGAGCAATCTACTGTTTCATTCCCACAAATCTGGAGACAAACTTTCAAGCTGCTCACTGTTGCATAGGAATGAGCATCCCCTGCTAATTAAAAAAGGCTACCCTCGTTGAGTAAGATACCCCTCATATTAATTTCTTCATTTGCACTATTTAATAACCCTCGATCAAAGGCACAGTGCCCTCTGCATCCAAGCAGAAAACTGGAATTACACCAGTTGTTGCTTCAATTAAAGTATGGTTATTTTCTCCAAGTCTGTCATTTACCACGCATCTCCCTCTTAAATACTGGCCCCTTTTCTCACATGTTTGCTTACGGTTCCATAAAGGGTAGCAGAGACATCTACCTATTTTCCAACACCTGCTGCCATTATATAGAATGGAAATAGGGTAACATCAGGCTTTCTGTTGACATTTCAGAACAGTAAGTTTCCATTTGCTGTACCGCATCCCTGGAAGCGTAGGACTTCAAGATCAGCAGAAATTCTGGCAGAACTGCCTACAGCAAATACGAGAGAAGAAAAGCTGTTACTGTATTTCTTCCTCTTTGTCACAGAGAGGAACCGAGGCCCAAGCACTGCTGCGGTAGCTGGTTGTGCAGGACGCAGAGCCAGAGCAGCGCAGACCGTGCTGCACAACAGCGCCCAGCGCGCTACAGCAGGGACTCCACACTCACTCTTGGCAAGCTCTCTGCATGTGGGTAAACTAAGGCAAGAATTTGCTGTTCAAAATACGGTTTCTACGGTCTCAGTGGTTTCTATATAATTGTGCTTCCTACTCTTCTTGTTCTTGTACCAGATCAGTTTTGAGATGTAAAAACAGAAACTGTTTGCTGCTGTAAACGCAAGTCATTTAAAGCAGTCTGCAGGCCTGTTTTTTGCAACAGAATAAAGTGTAACCAATTATAAACTAATTTTACCTAAAGGAATAATAATCTTTTCCAGCAACTCCTGCAATATAGCAGTGGCTCCTGATTATGTCATGACAATGTATCTGAGTCCTGAGCAAAATTAACTCTCTCTGCATTAGAATGATTAAAGATTAAGCTCTCCCCTGGGTTTGAAAGAGTCCTTGTTGCGTGTGACAAATGTCAAAGTGTGCTCCAACATAGAGAATTTAACCTAAACCTGTATCCTGACTTTTACGCAGTTTGAGATTATATCTATTTTAGATGACGTTAAGGTGCACCAATGCTGTTCCTTTCAAATAAGGAGCAGATTCACTACTAAATGTGATCGTTTGTAACGTCAAAAAGCTTCATCTTGTTGGAAAGATATCACTTAAAATAGAAAAAGTGGGGTTAAATAAAACATTTTCACACTAGTTATTGTGGTTTAAATTTCAGCCTTGATTTTCTTCACTTTCTAATGAAACACCTCAAAGAATCCCAAAAGCTAACGTGCGAGTTTCAGGTGACTTTTTCACCGACAGTGATGTGAACTGAAATAAATGATGCAGAAGCCAAAGTAATTGGAATGCCTATCTAGAAGTTTACAGATCAAGGCTGGGATATTTATAATTCTAAGGACAGCATGTTATGGCTGCTCTTGGCATTTGACATGAGAAGAAGGTTAAGAAGGCTTAAGCACAGAATGTCAAATATGAAACAAGGTTAAAGCAGAGAGCTGGGAGGTACAAGCTGTAGAGTCTTTTAACAACTATTTTGAGATATTACCATTTCATTTTCATGCCTCAGTTTACCTAGTTTACAGCACTGGTTTATCTTTCAGATGTGTAATGAAGATTCATTTATTTACTGATACTACTGCTAATAAAAAATCATTCATGATTTGAGAACTTTTAGCAATCTCAGATGAGTTTGTAGACAAGGATTATTTGTCCCTTTTTTTTTTTTCCTGATGCTCCTTATTGCAAAAATTAAGAAGATATTCAGATTTTACAAGCACCTAATCAGAAATTCCATGTTCAAAAAAAACTTGCTACCAGTCTGCTTGCTTGACAAATGCCTTTACCATTTCTTATTTATGAGTAATTTAACCAGCTTAAAAGACGCAAGGACAACAGAGTATCAGTGTGACTTATGCATTTGTTTACTTGTGTCTTATTCTCCAAAGTGACCGCAAAGATGTAGTGTTTCTAATTATCAGGTCAAGACACAGGCAGCAGCAATGTTTATGAAAGCTTCCTAGCAGAGGATGGGAGGCCGGGGAATGCTGCAGTGCATCGCTGCAAATGAGAAAATCCAGAGCTGACACTTGATAGCTCCACTTTCAGAAGGTAATTAATGAGGACAGTAGACAGTTTTCAATACAACCCCTAATTGTAGGCTAAACATAGCAGAGTGCTGTTTTGAGGATTAATTGGTTAATGTCTGTAAAAGGCTTTAAGCATGGAGTCATAAAAATGCTAAGTGGCATTATTATTTTAACAGAAATAGGATGAGTCACATTTTCATTTTTCTTTGCCATGGGCGGCTACAGAAGACCTGCTTTCTGTGCAACGGTATGAATAGATGTGAGTTATGAGCTCAAAACTGTAACATGATGAACAACTGGAGCTGTAATTTTCTGTTTACAGTACATAATTCACATCTGGAACTCAGTGCCACAAGACATTAAAGAAACAAAAAATTAGATTGAAAAAATGAGATTAGATATTTGTTTCCTTTTTTTCAGAAGAAACTAATATGGTATTCCTCAAAATTACATGCCCCAAGTTAGAGACTCCTTAAAAAAGATGACCAACATTTCTATAAAAAATAGGACACTTAAATATTTCAAACTGAGCTCTAGGAACTGAGACCTCCAAAATCACTTACTAATTTGAAAAATAAGCCCTTTTATAAAAATCAAGAATTGTTGCAGCTATGTTCTGCTCCACCTCTGTTACTGCTAGAGTTGAGTTCAACTGTCAAAAACTATATGCCATTAATGAAAAGTACAATGGAGCCATATAAAAAATTCCTTATGTCTAGATGAAACAGCGGCACATGCAAAGAGATTTAAATTAGGAAAATGGAAGAGAAGAAAGTAAGAAGCTGTAGTAAGATACTACTCTATGATAGAGTGGGAAGTACTGGACAGAGACTGCTCTTTTTCCTTTCTTTATCCAGAAAAGGCAGTGTGACTAGCCAGACAAAGCACTGGACGGAGGCTCAACAGACTTCACTTCTAGTCATGGTACTGCAAGCAATGTGCTGGAAGACCCCGAGGAACTTACCTCTTTCGGGATATTGTAGTCTGGAATTTGTCTACCCCAGAACGTGGCCAAAGCCGTAACTCCATCTTTTATGGCTAACTACTGACGGCACTGGGCGTTGTTCCTGTGGTCCTAGTGCCATTACCTGGGACACGTAACGCAAAAGGGAGTATAAAATCTGTTTGCAAGATGACTGTTCTCAGAACACATAAAACCACCCATAGGGGCTATGTTCTGTCCAAAGGAAAAGAGGTTGGACATTTAGCTTCGAGTCAAAGTCAGAAAATAGTTTAGAACTGATGTTAAAATGAAAAGTATAAAAGCACCTTGTTTTAACATTTTTGAAATGTAAACTAATTCAGGCTAAATGAAGAAGGGATTTAGATATCGTTCATTAAATGGAAGAAGGAGACACAAAACAAATGTTATCCTTTTAGCCCATGGGTTGATATGTCTCCAGCATAATGAATCTCAGTTCAAGACTCCTCTGTTTCATTCAAAACCAGACTCTTTAATTTTCCAGCACCCAGGCAAATATTCTGCTTGCCAGCTTATAATGATGCTGGCACCACTTTCTCTTCCTCCCCGGTTTTGTGAAAGACTCTGAAGTTCCCTCATGGCTCAAAGCCCAGCTTCGTTAAAAATAGAGTAATTAGAACCCTAACTAGGAACTGAAAGTCAAAATACTTTTTTGGATCACAGCTCTCATGCTTGAGAAAGTGCCCATAAGCAGATTTTTTAAATCATTTTTATAAATAGACCATTTTTTAATTTTGTAGATCAGCAGCTGACCTGAAAGAAAGCCAGTAGTGATGCAGAAGACTATGCCCTACTGTGAAATCTCTTAAAGAATTTAGTCTGAGGTACAGAAAAGTAATGCTGGCCCAGGACCTGACCTTTTAAAAAATTATTGTTTTGTTCACACAACCTGTTTAAAAGCATTCAGCTTTTATGATGATGGATTTTTTATGGATTTCTATAAGGAAAAATGTTAGAATGATTTTTAAAAACACATTTTCTCCAAATTAATCCTTTTCTTTAGATTTTATTCTCTAATAAAATTGAAGAATATTTTGAAATGAAAAAATCAAATTATAACTTTAAAAAGTTTCTTTCTGAAAGGCACAGATCAACTGAAATAATTGCTAAATTTTACACTAATTTTAGAACTTCAGGCAACTGTAGTTAAATTCATACTCTTTTTAGTGAAAGAAATTGAATTGGAAAATTGAAGGTCTCTTTTACTACTTCCTGCCTCCTCTCCTGCCTGTCCCAGGTGGTTTTAAAGTTTCACTCAGAGGGTAAGGAGGAAATCTTTCTGTGGCGGAGTTTTTTTTTTTCTTTTTTAAACCAAGATGGTGGCTACTTTTAAGTGTTTTGGCACTGGAATGAACCCAAGAAATCTAGATTAGGAAAAAGTAGATGGGAAGGCACGGTTGTTTTTAATGTATATAACATCACCATGCATCTAGTATATACATCAACACTCAGCTAGAAAACAAATCAATCTATGTAATTCAGGCTGCAGGAACTGCCTGCAAAACCAAAACAGTTCCATTAAGGGAAAGCATTTCTGCATTTTTCAGCTTTCTAATGGGTCACATCACCTCTTTGGCCTCCTTCACAAGTTGTATTTCCCCTCCACTTCAGCTAGGAACCCTGAGGCGTTCACACTTTTGCCCCAGCCTAGACTTTGGTCCACCTTCACACCTCCAAAGCCAAACAGACGGCAGATATGGACATGAATACTCATTGAAGCACATGAATCAAGAGGGTTAAAGAAGGTGTTTACGCTGTATCTCTGAAAAAGGAGCAAGAAAAATGTGGCAGGCTGCAAAGATTCAGCCTGAATTAGGAGAAACCTGGGGTATATTCACAGGAACAGGAAACGATTATTCACTTGGAGTGCCAAAAATATGGCTTCAGCTAGTAGCCATATTGCTGGGTTCCCTTGTACAGAGCAAAAGGTAGAGTGGGTGTTCAATACATGACAAAGAAATCAATGAGACATTATTTTCTCTACTGTCTTTGGTATATGAATTAATGGCTTATATTTCACTCACAGCTTGTTCACAATAGCTGAAGAATAGGACTTCCTTGATAGGGCTGATAAGGAATAAAACAAGGATAGTAGTGTCCACCCCAACTTGCTGTAGGCCTGACTGTAAGTTACAAGACAGCATGATTAATTATATTGGATCAACACAAAAAGCTAAAAATAAAACACAGGACACAATCCAAACTACCTCTGCTGTTAAATTAATCTCCCTGTTTCTGCCAAATGGAAGGAGCCTATTTATCAAAGTGAAACTTCCAGCTCATTTACTATGATAAAAAATGAACTTTCAATGAAATTTAATGAGATTTCAAAATGTATCAGGTATCAGTGCACTCTTCTATTTTGAGACAGTAGTGTTTTTAAAAGTCATTCTCTCTCATGCAAGTTGAGCTCTAACTGAATGACAAGCTACTGATGTAACCATTGGTCTTCACAGACACCATAATGATTGGGCTTCCTTCACTCTCCTTTACGTATCCTGCATTGATTGAAAAAAAACAAAAAAAAAACAGAAAAAGGCAAAATAATTTTTTCAGTTCTAACTTTGTTGCATGGAGCTTTTTGTTTATGTTTGCCTGGCGCAAAGCTAGTCTGGATGTGCAGAGTTTACAATTATTTAGAAAAAAAATTCTGGTATCTTCAACAGATATCCACTTGAGCTGACAACACTTTCTCAGAGGCTGAAATGTATCGTTCATCAGCCTCTACAGGCACTTTGCAACTGTGACACAGCACGAGCCTCACCTATTCCTTTAATCCTCCAGAGAACAGTGGAATTCACAATAAAACTGGACCTACTGCCATACCCAAATTTATCCTGTTTTTTTTTGTCACAAAAGATTCTTTCATCAAAGTTTGCTCGTGAAATTCCCAGACTTCTTAGGTACAAGAAGTCCAGCTTCACTCAGGTATTTACTATTCTGGCTGTCCTTACAGCTGCAGGAAGAGAGGGGAAGGTATCCCACCAGATTTACCCTGTTCACCTAAGGAGAAGCAGCACAAAGCCAAGGAGCAGTGTATCCCAAGATTACTCATGCTCCACTGCTGTTTGCTTTAACAACTCTGCTTCTGCAGAGCATCTAATGGGTGTTTTGCCCTCAAAACACATACGAACTCCAGAACCAGGCAAAGGCATTTCTCTGCCCTCCTGTCTGGCTACAGTGGGTTAGTACCAAGCACACCAGGCTGACTTTACTGATGACTTCCTTAAAAACTAGCAGTTTTGGTCCAGATCCAAAGGCTCAAACACGTTCTGCTGAAGAAAAACACAAGGTGCATAAATTAGCACCCGTCTGAGATCTGAAGCCACTCCGCATTTAACAGTTACATCAGCCACTTACCACAGTGTGCCTACGGGGAGGAAGAATAACAGAGGAATCGCTGTGGGTCCTCAGCAAATCCAAGTATCCCACTCACCCCCAGTGCTGGTCTAAGCCTAATTGCAGGCATTTTCACAGCCTCAAGTCTTTCCATTAACATCAGTGCAGGGGTTTCTACACTGTTTTCAGGAGCTCCCACCTCATCCATTTGCTTTGTCATCACTAGAAATTATTAACGAAATAGCAGCACATACAGCTCAAAGCAAAGAGGAAGGCAAACAAACTGAAGAGCAAATACACCATAAGGGCAGGCCGTAGGCCTTCAGCATTAAATTGAATTCCACTTTGATGTTTCTAGATGCATGAAAAAGGCTATTAAAAGAGATTGTTTTCTCAGAAATGACTAAAGAACTGGAGGACCTTCCCATTACCGGTCATACATACAACTCATTTCTAAGTAGATTACTCCAGGTTGCTAAAATCAGTACAGCGATTCATCAGTGGAGAAACCGTTACTTGACTTCCGTGTGAATGACAAACTACAACCCAGTGAAGTGCAGAATAAATCAATTCCTGATGTCCAGCTGACTTGCTTTGACCAAGAGGAAATCTGTACTTTTGTTCCCATGCTGAATGTAATTCCCACACAGGAACACGGACAACATCACCCGTATTTGTGGTGTTGCAGGCAGCTGCTTCCATTAGGGAAGAAACTCCTTAAAGACTCCTTGGTGCAGCTGTGTCTGGGACCAGAGACACGGCAGGGCAGGGCCTTCTTGCTCTCATCTACAAGAACCTTTGGGCCAGCCCTTCACAGGACAGCACTCCCAACGCTAGCTCAGGTCATTTGGGCCACTGAAAAGGTACGTGCGTGTACCTATCACTACTGATGAAAAACACTGGATCTGAAAATCCTGTAAAGTTTCCAGTACTGCCTTTGGCAGGCTGAGAGCTAAAAGCAAGATCCTCCCTGCACTCTGCACACTTGGCACAGTGTCTCTAACCTAAAGCAAATTACCTCCAAATGGGGATATTCTCTCTTCCTCTCAGATGGATGGCAAACCGCTCCTGCATCCTTCTTGTAACAAGACGCAATGTGTAAATAGAAACACATTTTCTTACTCTCTTTCCCACTCTCTCTCACGCACAACCACAGCTTCCCACAGAAGTTAGGCCCCAACTGCAAGATCATTTCTACTTCTTGAAATTTTACAGCAAATGAATTTTCATGAGATTTTTTTCACCAAAAAAATCTAAGTCACGAAGTATGATTTGAGCATCACAGAGTCCTACACAGCAAAATATTTTCACGTATACATACAGGAGATCAATACCTAGCTAAATTACAGATTGATCATTAGTAAATTTAAAGCAATATTAGGAACAATATCCACATGCCTTATTTTTCATATCCTGAGAAACAGTGCAAAGATTGAGTAACTAGGGTGAACCCTTAACTCAGAAAAATTAACACAGAAGACAGCATGTCCTATGAATTTAATGAAAAACAGGAAACTACATTTTCTGCCTTCCGTTTTCCAGATAGAGTCAGAATAAACAGCATATAACCACAGGCATTAAGCATTTTGCCAGCTGCTCAAATTTGACAGATACCTTATCCAATAAATGAAACAGTTGCTGACTGATGTCAATTATTGATGCAGATATTAAGTATGCTGCAGAAAGGCTCCACTATTTTTGTCTAGAAAAGATGCTCAGAATTAACCTAAAGATAGTCCTGTAACATGATCAGGGTGAAATATAGATAAAATTTTTACCCTAATTCATAGCCAGGTCTTCATAAATGCAAATTAAACAGCACACATTATATATTTTGGGTCTTCTTTTCAGATACCTATTACTAGCTGCAATACTTTAAGATACCTATTAATTGTTTTTGTTTGTCTGATTTTTGCAATGATTATTACTTTTGGACAGACAAAGAATTACATTGCCTTTATGATATTGTCAAGATATACATTATAAATACTCCAATTAATTCTTATTTTGACAAGGAAGGCAGCTTTCCTCATATAATTCAAGTTGAATGAGGGAAAACACTTTAGTAGTCTTAAGCGGGAAAAAAAAAAAAAACCCACACACTCAATTCTTCCTTACCATAGGTAAGGCAAGGAAAATCAGTTGTTAAGGGAAACTTATCAATATGGTAGTAATGCTGTTGCAGTTATGATAAGGATATAAACAAGGATATAAACAAGTCAAGGTTTGCAGAAAGAGGTCTTATCTGTGTCAGACTAAGCTGATAGAACTAAAAAAAACCTGACAAGCCCCTCTATGGATCATGTTTGTCTATTAGGTTTTCCCTGGCCTTTATTTTATATTTGCACAGGTTTACTGACTTCTGGAAGCATTGCTATTTTTAGAATGAACTGTAGACATCTCATCTTAGGGAAAAGAGACTTGTGAAGAAGCTATATTGCAGATTATCAATATGAAGAGGGAAGGGAAAAAACTAAAGGGAACCTTTAACAGGTTCAACTGTGCACTCTGAAAATGTATGAGGCATTCAGAATTGAAACAATATGCCCAAATTGCCCAACCATCATATTCATTCAGCAGGTAATTAAATCAAGTCTGAGACGGTCAGACTGCTTCTGCCAAAATCTCAGATATTCCTCCGATCGTTCTCTGATTTGTCTGTCCTGGGAGAAGAGGTACAAAACACTGATCACTGCTGAGGGTAGGAAAAAACTAAAGAGTTTTTCTTCTAAATCACGCTTGGGAAGGACTTTAAAGTAATGAATGAGGCACACAGGATACGGGGGACCACTCTCCAGCCAAAGCTAAGGCCATTTTGTACTACACTGCTGATAAAACTGTCCTCCAAAGTTATGCAGCGGACCTAACAAGTCTTTGACCGTTTCAGCCCCCTTGAATATTCTGTTCTCTAGAACAAAACTTAAGAATCAGACCTATTGCATGCATTTGGACTCAAAGCTTTCAAGTAGACACAAACAGACTTTGCTACACGGAAGAAAAGCTTTGATTAGATATATACACAAGGATGCTGTATTGTCCTGTTGAGTATATAGAAATAATTAACTTAAAAGAGTAGTTAATTATGCTGTGACTGTGCAAGACTTTACAGCCACCATCTGTTCTGCACCGACTTCAGGATCATTACTGGGAATAAAACCCAGGGCTTGCTGTTCCCAAATACTGCTGCCTACAGTTTGAATTAAACAAAAATCTCCATTAGCACTTCCCCTGTGACTGTGTCTGAGCAGGGGAGCTGAGAAGAAGGGCCAGGTCCTCTCTGCTGTCTTCAAAACTGAAAGGGACCCAGCTGACAAGCCAAGACAGACAAGGAGCCTTTATGAAGAGAGGACTAGGCCTGCTGTCACCACAGTGCCTCATTCCTCGGCATGACCTCTCCAGGCAATAACCCCAGCAGCCCTCACATACGCTCACTTATACACTGCATACTCTTGTATTCCCTGGCCTTAGATTTTAGGAAGAAATCAACACAGACACACTGCTACCACTTTCCCGCAGTGGGGAATTAAGGCACTACCACAGGGGCCTGCCCCAGAGAAAGCTGGCAGTCATCTTTATTGCTTCCTAAGTATTGCACAGATGGGGAACAGGGCAAAAATATTTCGCACGCTTGCCAGCCAGGAATATAGAAGCACTGGAGCAGCTTGTTTCAACTCTCGTTTTCTTGTTCAAGGTCATTAAGTCTTTCTACAATCACTGAACAAATATGAAAGACTGGCACCTTCTCTCCTCCCTTCCCCTTTGTCCCCAAATATCAGCTCCCTCCCTCATCAGGAAGGTCCACCGCCAGCCTCCTACCTGCAAGAGCAGTAAATCATATTCCTGGGCAGGACACCACCTAGAACAGCAATCTTCAACCCTCTTACTTCTCTCCACTCCTAATGGCACAAACAAAGGCCGGTTTTCCATTATCTAGCAACTCCTACCCAAAGATCTCAAATGCCAATCCATTAAGTCTCTCAAACTCCTCCTTTAGACGGACTATTCCGCTACTGTGGATACTAAAGCAGAGAGAAAAAGCGTGGTGGGATTTTAAAAGACTCCCAAGTGACGAGGCAGAAAAGGCCATGGAAATCCTTAAGTCACACAGGAAATTTTCTGTAGAAATCATCAGTCTTCCCACCCAATACATTACCCCCTTTCCTTCACTTCCCAATAATTAAGACTGGTCTTGTGTACTTAACAACAAATTAGAAGACAAGTGAAATAAACATCAATCAACGAATCAAAAAAGAAGAACAGAAGACGACAGCTGAGCCACTTCTTATTTCTACCTTTCTTATTTCTACCTTACGTTCTGAATCATGCTCGCTTGCTTTCGATTCTCTCTCTAGACCGTGCTCCCACACAGACGAGGTATTCGTACGTAGTGAAGGATAAGTAGTGCCCTGGCAACGCACAGAAAAAGACTGGAGGAACACAACTATGGCTATAACTATAGCCAGCTTTGTAAAAATCTTTCACCATAAGGATGAATGCATTCACTCAAAAAATATATTCCAGCAATACTTGACTGCATGAGGAATTCCCAGCCTCAGGGTCCCTCGTCAATGTACCACTTTGATTTTTCCAATGGAGAATTTGACAGTGTATTGTTGTAACACATTACAACACACTCTCTCCACTCTTATCAGTATAGAGTCAGCTATTGTCTCAGTTAACGAGGGAGATCTTTATTAATTTCTATACAGAAATAGCAGCCTTCTTGATCTTTGATACCTATCTTAACCTTCAGTGGGCAAAATGTAAGCAATTAGTAATTTCACTGTATATTAAAGTGATGAAGTTTTGCTTCTATTTTAATGCCATATACAATGACCAAAAGAATTCAATGACACAAATCTTGATTTTATGAGTGCTAATTATAGCTATTTCTTAAGAGTTCAGAATAATCAGGTTTTAGCAGATATGGCAGTCTGAAAAATAACATGGATCACAATTTAACAACACAATGTAGATTTTTTTTTTTTTTAATCTCTGAAAAAGAGATGGGTCTAAACTACATTCTGGTGATAGGTATTTTTCAGAGCGGGCAGCTGAATAAAATGCAAGTTCATGCCTGAGCACTTGCAGACTTCACAAATAGCTTCTTTTTTGGCCACTTTTGGGGACGCTCCTAAGTAAGTGTCTATTCACGTGCACACATATGCAATGACGGAAGCCGGCATTTGAAAAGCAGAACCATCACTGATCCTGCAGACCAGTGCTGTCTCTATTTTCCAGTTGCCACCACCACTGAAACAAGGTGAACATAAATATCAGAAAAGCCCAGTTACTACAGCTTTTCCTTGTTTATACACTTAATATTATTATTTTCACTTTTTAATCCAGTAGCATACACCTCCGTCACTACAGTACTTCTTTTTGATGACTGAATAATTTATAATGTAAAAATTCAATCAGTTTAATAACCAAAGAGCGCTGTGATCATGTATAGCCAGCCACTTCAAATAAACATTTTGCCCAGAGGTTCTGCTGATTGTGTATACTGGAACTGTATTCAAAACCTGGGGGAAAACAGGAAAAAGATGAGCTGCACTAGGGAGTGATCTGCTTGCTGAGCACAGCAGCGTGCAGTTGGCAGACGCAGCGTCCCTCAGAAGATGTCACAGCTGTCAATAAGAATCAGAGCACAGGCTTCAGGAGCACAAAGGAAATAATTCAGCCACTAAATGAGGAAAGACCACTTGTTAACGTTACAGCCACCTCCTAACTGGTAGTCTTCTGCAGGTTTCTATTTTAAAGTGGTGAAATTTCGTACTCCTCGTATTCATTTTCACTGTACTCAAAAGCTATACCCAAAACCTCAGGCAGGCAAAAAGCAAATCTCCTTTATTTCTTAGGTCTATTCAGTTTACATGGGTTATAGGATAAGGTCCAAAGAAAGAGCTAAAAATCACATGAAGTAGCCTGTAGTTCTATTTGTTTTTCCAACACTAAAAAACACTCACCTTAAAAATATTAGTACCTGACCATCTGAGAAATAGCTTGACTTCAGCATGTATAACTGCTCAGTCCTGCTTTCCCTGAATACTAATGGATGTCTCAAATGTACAAGGTAGGCAAGGTATGCAGCAAAAGTAAGCTATAGCTCCAAGCCTTTAAGTTTTTTACTACTACTCATACCTGCTTTGTTCTTTCTTTAATGTTTTATCTGTTTCACAACAAAAATCGTGATGCACAAAATTAAGCAAAATAATATTTCTATTTACTGTATTAGACATTCTCACAGGCACAGGAGATTGGAAGCTTCATTCTTTCAAAATAGTTTTTCATTTAACTTAACTAAACCAGATTTTTTTTCTCTAGGATCAGCAATACTGATGAATTAACCCCCTTCCTGACCAGTGGTATAGAAATAAGGAATCATCTTGGAAAATATGGATGCTCTGACATTTCCTCTAGCATTTGACCACAAACTTAGGATAGGTCTCTCGGTGTACATCAGTGAACATCTTCAAGACTAAATCATCTCATTGCAAGAAAACAATAACAGATCCTCAGTTACTGCAACTGCACAAAGTCGGATCCTAAGTTTGGATAGGGTAAATTTTCCAGCTGGGACCAGAACCCCTGCTGCAGCAAAAATCCCAACAGGCACTGTGAAGCTGTGGGTAGTGGATACTGAACGAACGTGCGTGGAAAAAGATTACATATTCTCCAGATAATAAGGATTATCTGCCAGGAAACAGGCTGAGGAAGAGCTGCTCAGTGCATCCACGAGTACTTGCTTCATCTGAGGGAGCCCCAAGCTCTCCCCGGCGTTGGGATTACAGTCCGCCGCGATCCCAGTGCAGCAGGTTTTGGCTGCAATGAAGAGGTAAAGTCTGTCCTACAGGCTTTTCTTCATCAATTTTTGCATTTAAGCTATAGATGAAAACCTCTAGCTCATTAGTTACTCATTAAACTGAGACTCTGTGCTGAGATTATATCATATGGCTAAGGGCAAGGCTTTGCTGGTAGCTGGGTGATCTGAATTCCCAAAGCTGCTAAAGCTCATACAGCAAAGATACCTCAAAATCTAACAGCAGGCCTCAGCTAACCCCGCCTCAAGATCAAGCTGTGGGACCTTTGAGAAGATACTGTCATCACTCATCCTTATATTCCTGCAGCTTTCCCTTGCTTTCACAGGTATAGAGTTATTGTTTTAAGACAGACTCTCAGTCACACGGAGATTTCGGTACTGGATTTGTAAAAGAGGAACGTTGTTCACCCTAATTTAACCCCTTTACTTCGGTTTATCAGAAGGCAGATGACCTAAGCATGCAAACAAGAAAGTATACGTGCTATAGAAATAGGGCCACAATATATAAAGAACAAACAATAAACAATAAAAACTGAAGAGTAAGATTTTGATCAGTGGAATACTGCGAGCAATGCTACTGGTGCTCATTTCTTTTACACAAACACACACTATTGCCTCAATTCTGCTGTCTTCTCTTAGATACAGAGTTGAATTTTGCTGTCTACATAAGAACATGCTTTAACATGTAACATAACAAGCTTTTATAGCTAGGTAAAAAGACAGAAAAGTGTATTTCATAGCGAAGAATACCGCATGGCTCCTTTCTGCATACTGATTCCTCCCTTACACTGAGCTACCAAAATGATAAACTACACCATGCGTCCTTTCATCTATCTATTGTCAATCCTCTACAAGTATTGGTAGCTGTGATATAATTCATGCTAGATAGCAAATGAAAAGGTTTTTACTTTGACAGCTGGGTAAATAATTGTTAGCAGACAGAACGGGAACAAAAGATGACAAAGGATCACTGCAGTAGCACAGACAGTAGGAACAATGAGCTATTCACAACCTCCAGTGCTAGAATGACAGGAAGCATCTGATTTCACCACAAAAGACCAAACATGCTTCTCTATAATGAAATTCTTCTTTCACAGACCCTTTTCTGCTTTATATATCCTACAGGCTGCTTGCATTAGTCACAATAAAAGGCATACTTTGGGAGGAAAATGCCACAAGTCATTCTCTTTGTCACACAGTTCCACAAATAAGTCATCTTCTGAAAAACAGATTCTACTATTTCCCTCTCCTTCAGTGCTGAGAAAAATACACTTAAATGAACTAGCAAGCACATGGCATCTCTACAATCTGGTAAACGAGCAATCTGCAGCCATGTTTCTTTTTTTCTTCCTTCCCTCCTCCTCTCTCACCCCCACCCTATGTCTTCATTGGTATGCAAAGCAAGTCAAAGGAGGGAATTTCTTGTTCTCTTGTTCACTAGCTAGAGGGTTATTCCTTCGCTGCGCTATTTATAGATTTGCTTTCAACTGCAGTGGGGAACTCACTGTTTGCTGTTCAGCGTTTTATGCCTAGCTAGCCTCCTGGGGAGGCAGCATTTTCATAAATTCTATGAATGGCACCAGGGTTGCTGCTAACGTTCCATCTGCCTTTCTATTTAGCAAACAAAATCCTTTCCTATTGCCATTTTCTAAGTTAAAACAATACCCTCACTAATTTCATAATATAAGTACACAGGAGGCAAAGTTGCTTGTTTCCGTGGAAGGTTTTTTTAATGCATTTTTTTTCATTGCACTACCTATTACAGCCTTGCAGGACTATTGCTACTACTCTGAAACATGGCAGGCACAGGTTAAGGAATGAGATATTAAATTTATTCAAGAAAAGAGATGACTCATTTGATATGATATCATCACCCTTTGAATAGGGGCATAACATCACCATACAGAGAAAGATAAGTAGATTCATCTGTGTTACAAATGGTAAGATCATTTCTAGGATGCAGGTGCTCATTTGATGCTACTGCAGTAAACGCCAGACACAATGTGCTACTAACAATGAAAAAACTCAGTTCTCATTTGCCTCTTTTTCCTCCCTGTTCCTGTATTACTCCAGCAGCACAGAGGGCACTGAACTAGACAGCCAGAGGCCAAGGGTGACTTCACTCAGAGGAGCCACAGCTCAGGCAGCCATAAATAGAACACACAAAACCCAGCATAGGGGAGGTAAACGCCAGCTATTAAAAAGATCAAGGGGAATGCCTCCATAGTGTCCCTGTAAAAATGGAGATCTGGGCCTGCAGAATAGCCCACCGGCAGGTCTGTGGAAACCACTCCCATGCAGAGCTCTGGATTCCACCTTGTGTCACCTCCTGTGGCAACACGATTCCCTTTGCTGCTTCTGCTCCTCCACAGGCTTTTCTGCCCACCACATGCTGCATCACAGAAGAAGAGAGCAAATGAGGCTGGCTACTAAGTGCTGGGTAATTGCATTCACAGAGGTAGCAGAAAAGAGACTCCATTGGTCCTAAGTGTGGTGAATAAAACGCAAAATTATACCTCCAAATGGCAGACGGAGGGTCCCTACAAATTATCTCACTTCTTGTGGGATGCACATTATTCTGCCTTTTCTCCAGGTGTGGGCACTAGACCCGCAGGCCGCTCTTGTGGATGACAGCAGCAGCGGTTGCAGGGTGCCAGTCTAAGGCCGTGGGGCAGGCACAGCCCAAGGTAAAGTGGACTCAGGGAAGTGAGAGAAACCCCCTGCTGACGATAAAACTTGCCAAAGGCACCAGAGGAAGTAGTAGCGAGAATTCTCTCACTTCCACACTATCTCCACCTGTTAGTGAGGGGACAAGTTCAGCTCTTCATTCCAATACACAGAGCATCACGGACTGAAGATACTTTTCTCTGTTGAAATTCCATGTACCTTAGCACACAGCTGCCCCCACAAGCTACAGTTTGGATTCCCCCAAGCTGCAAGTTGCACATGATGTATCTCCACATGTTGGCCAGCATCAAAACACCTGATCTGTGGTCTAACACCTGGCAGACCGAAATTTGCATCACAGTAGTGAGCACTTTGGGTTTTAATTATTAGTCCCTTTGCTGACTGCATTCCCTGGAGGATCCAAAGCCCGCCAGCCTCACCTTTATCTCTGGGAAGGTCAAGAGCAAATAATCACGGAAATCATTTCCAAATATTCAGCTGACAAAAAGGTGATTGGGAGTAGTCAGCATAGATTTATGAAGAGAAAAATCAAGCCTGACCAACCTGATAGCCTGCTGCTATGAGATCACTGGCTTGGTGGATGAGGGATGAGCCATGGATGTTACTGGATGACTTGACTTTAGTAAGCCTTTGACACCATCTCCCATAACAACCTCACTGACAAGCTGATGAAGTATGGACTAGATAAGTGGACACTGAGGTGGACTGAAAACTGGCATAAATGCTTGCCTCAAAGGGTTGTGATCAGCGGCCCAAAGTCCAGCTGGACATCAGTTGCTAGTGGTATTCCCCAGGGGCCAAGACTGTTTAACATCTTCATTAATGACCTTGCTGATGGGACAATATGCACCCTCAGCAAATCTGCAGATGATCCAAAACTGGGAGTGACTGACAGACCAGACGGCTGTGCTGCCATTAGGAGGGACCTCAACAGGCTGGAGAAATGACCAAATAGGGACCTCCTTAAGTTCAACAAAGGGAAATGCCAAGTCCTGCACCTGGGAAGAAATAACCCCACGCACCAGTACAAGCTGCAGAGCAGCTTGTCAGAAAAGGACCTGGGGGTCCTAGCGGACACCAGGTTAAACATGAGCTAGCAATGCACCCTTGTGGCAAAGAAGGCTGAGGGCATTTTGGGCTGCATTAAGAGCAGCGTTGCCAGAAGCTCAAGGGTTATTCCCCTCTACTCAGCCCTAGTGAGACATATCTGGAGTACTGTGTCCGGTTCTGGGCTTCCCAGTGCAAGGAGGACGTGGACGTACTGGAGTACGTCCAGCAAAGGGGCCACTAAGATGATTTAAAGGACTAGAGCATCTGTCATACGAGGAGAGGCTGAAAGAGCCGGAATTGTTCAGTTTCATGAAGAGAAGGCTCTGATGAGAGAGTGTAAAGAAGACAGAGCCAGACTCTTCTCACACACAAGCACTGGAGGGTAGAATGAAGCTCACTACATAAAAATAAAACAAGGCTCCTATTTAGAAATAATACATCTAAAAATCCTGTGAGATTTTTATAAGATCTAAAAATGATAAGCGTTACCACTGCTTATTTTTCCCTTTCTATACTAAAAGGATAGGAATAACTGTCTTAAAACTATTTCAGCCATGAAGCAGCTAATATTTCCCAAAGAAGGAACAGCAGTGAAGTCACAAGTGGCACCATGGTCTACTATGAAGAGTCGTTACCATGTAATCCAGTGTCTTCTATGAACTCTTTATAGGCAAATGAAACCTAACTATTCTTTTTAACTGCCAGCACTCAATGGAAGATTTAGCCTTTTTATTTGATATCACATCATTATGGTTTACCTGGAGACAGGGTAGACCAAGCCATTGGCTAGGTGTATCAGAACAACTACAGAATACACATCTACGTACAGAGGACACAAAAAATACAGAGTACAAAACCAACAGGTGATGAAGTCATCACATCCCAGCACTGTGTTATGATTAATTCATGATTTTTCACAAGCGGAGGCTTTTATGTCCATAAACATTCAATAAATGGCAGAGCAGTTTTCAATTTCATGCACTCCATTTGTTTTAATTGAATTTGAAAGAGAAAGCCAAGGCATAAGCGCTAATTTATGGGATTTAACCAGGAGCTCCAGCAGCAAAAACACATCCACTTACATGTTCACTAGTGTTATCCTTCTCCTTGTCACTCCATGCTGAAGTTTGGATTTGGCTTCACAAAGAGTCATGGCATGCTGTCAACCATTGTCCCCGTGACCTGAGAGGAAGCACAGTACTATGATTAGAGCAAGAGCAAAAGACTTGAGAGACCAAGTCCTTACCCTGATACACTTCCAGTATGTCCCTGAGCCTTTAGTTTTTTCTGATAACATCGTCCATTATCTTGGCTATGAACCCAAATTCACAGTTTGTCCATAGCGCCCATTGCACGGACCATCTTCTATCCTAAGTGCGAAACAGGCTTCTCTGGCTGCCATCGCCAGATTACCTGTGTTGAGGCTGAGACAAAGCCTGCAGGAGATAACTTGGAGACCCCTGACAACTGTGTGAGCCAGTATCGCAGTCCACGGAAAAGTCAGCCTTAGCCTCAAGTGAGCTGCTCCAGATCTACAACCACTGCAGCTGAGGGCGTTCATTCCTGATCGAGGTGCTTGCTTTGGTACTAACTACAGGTAGACAGACCGAGGAAGGTCAGAGGGAAAGTGTGACTACTCGAAGGCTCTAGGTGGGCTTTCTACTTCTAGGCAAACACCGCTAGCACAGGGTATCCGAGATGGAAACTGCTGCGCCTTGCCAGAGGAGCTCAGGAGGCGCAGTGCAAGAAGGAGCAGCGGCAGACCTGGAAGGCAGGATGAAATGCTGTGTTCTGGCAGGGGCACAGCAAGGAGTGAGGAGCACCAAGAAAATGGAAAAAGAGCGAAAATGCAAAGGAAATACTGCATCTCCTCCCTTGAGAGTTTCCATATTTGAAGGGAAATAATTTTAATGCATTGTTAGAGAAAGCCTTCAGGCTGATGCTGTCTCAGGAAAAACAATTTACAGCCCTGCAGTGTTCCACATAATAGCATGAGGAAATGGGCTAATGTCTTCAGCAGATAACAGCTCAGTGGCACCTTACTCACTCAATTTTGCCATTGCAAATATCCTCACTCCTAGCTCCATTTTAAAATGCATTTGGATACATTCTCTTGCTATTGTCGCTATATTCAAATGTTTCCTTCCCTATCCACCCAGAGGAACGGGGAACATAAGTGTTCTGTCCACCGACTATTAGGAAAGACAGACAATTATTTGTCTGGAAGCTTGGGATTTTAAGAAATCTATTGAGATTGAAGGCATTCCATACTGCTAATACGCAACTAGGAACTGGAAGCATATCACTTAATTTGTAAAAATAATTACATACTAATTAATATAACTTGAGGCAACAAATACAAACCTACCATACTGTCTGCAGTACATCAGTCATGGTTAACCACTGGAAAAGTTTGCCCAGAGAAGTAGGGCGATGGTCTTCCTTGAGATTTTCAAAACTTGACCAAACGACATCTTGTACAACCCAATATAGCTTTAAAGTTAGCTCTGCTCTGAACAGCGGGTCAGACTATGTGAACACCTTCTATCCTAAATTATTCTATGATTGCATTTCAATAATATTTGAACAATATTATATTTATGTGCAAGGTCAAGATAAAAAACTAAAACCAAAAACAGCAAGTTTTTTTCCAGAAGAAGCAGAAGAAATATCTTTTTTCGTATCATAAAACTAGAAAGAAGAAATGAATCTATGCAAAGTATAGAAACAAGTGTCAACTATTTATCCTGCAAAACTAATGATGATTGATGAGCACTGAAAAACACACTGAGGAGCTTGTATTAATTCATACAGAATATTACCTACACTGCCATGTAAATATTAGCCAGCGGCATCTACACAGATAACGCAGCACGATATACCAATAGGCATTTCTTCTGTACAACTTTGCATAGTCCTAGCATGACAATTTTAGCAAAATTAAGTAACTTGAAAAATGAACTCATCCTCCTTCATTATCCCTGCCTACTCCATAGAGCTGTGCAGTTCCACTGGCAGTCAAAAAACTGACTTCTGGTTTACACTCGAGTAAAAAGAGAACGTAATCTAAAGCATCTCTGACAATCCTCTGTCACCTTATTCACCCAAAACTCTGTGGTTTCCTCAGGAATCGCACTTCAGCCAACAGGTGTTTCAGGTGATCAAGGGCTGAAGAATACGGCCTGAGGTTTGTTTCTTGATCTTACCTAGTTCTTGCCTCTGAAAATCAAAATGTTCAATGTGAGCTCAGTGAACGACAAATGACAGCCATTCTCCCAGCTGCTCCCATTTTTAATTGCCAAATGTAGTTTAGAATGGTTATAATTAAATTATATACAATCATAAAAAACAACTAAAAGTTTGCAACAATTTCATCAAGGCAGACAAAAATTGGGCCAAATAACAGTTTTGCTCATGTTTATGATTATGATATTCAGAAATTTTTATTTATATCCAGAGGTTGAACTCCTAAAGCACTGATGTTGATAAATTTTCGTCACTCGCTTCCCACTCATGCCACAACCAAAAAAGCCAGCTCAAGGCTTCCAAGTAGTATGAGATGAGTGGCTGGGGCCTTGTCGCCCCTTCCTCAGGGTTACCACTGTCTTTTCAAGTCATTTTGTTCAGGCATCTTTAGCCACGTGCAAAAAGGCTCTGTAAGCAGGATATAAAACAGCTTGAAAGGATAAAGTAATTATTTATGGGCTGAAACACACAAATGATAGGATTTTATGAGGTAGGAGGGTAGGCACGTGTATGCTCAGCACCCCGAGAAGGCAGCCGGCGAGCTGGCTGGGAAGGTAGCATCAGCCAGGGCAGACAGGTCAGCCTGCGCTGCTCTCCAGGGCAGAGCCTCAGCACACCTCTTCCAACAAACCAGCAGCCCCCCCTGCTTTTCCCTTGAGGATTTTACGCCTTTCAAGTTTTTTGGTTTCCTCTTGAACCTCTGAGCTACTAATGGTCCCTCTTTCAACGGTCCTACCCCATCTGTAATTTTTCATTTCCTCTCTTGTGTGGCTCCATTCTACAAACTCTACGCCCACTGGGCCGTAGCAGAGTTGGTCCGTGGATGCCTGGGGCACAGACAGCCAGACCCTCAGGAAGGGAGGATGTTACAGCGGAGGTACAGAGAGCAGAAGAAGAGCTAGAGCCAGGACAACTGGGAAGATAGTGCTGATGGGCCAGGCTTACTGCTGCAATGTCTTGGAAAAATGGGAGGAGAAATGCTGCCAGCGGCTGTTGCTTCTGCCACGCAACTACACATACTTCCGTCCATCACCATCTGGTAGCTAACAGACCAGCTTTTCAAGGCAAAGAAAGCATTGAATCATGAGAATTTTGCTGCTACCATCCAACCTGCTGCCCTCCCCAGCTGCCTGCTTCTCCTTCCCTAGAGTCTGCCCAGAACACCAAAGCACAGAAAGGTAACACCTCGAACACTCTGCTTCCGTTGCACCTAATACACTTACATAAATATTCATTGTACTTCCTCTTGCCACGCACATTCCCCTGAATGAACACTTGCTCATGGTAGTATTTATATAGGATAAGTATGAAACAGTCAACAATATTAGGAGAAGTTTATGCATTGTATTGTTTTATTCTAAAATAAAATGATATTGTTTCCATGCTCCATTATTCTTGTTTATCAGGAAATCACTTTAATCGACAATTTCATAAAACATATGCACAGAAAGACTCTTATTACAACATTCAACTTCTGAAAAACATAGGTAACATTTAATAACATCACTCTGACAAGCTAAATATTAATTCCCTGGCTGGTCAATTTACAGTTTAATCATCAAAATCAAATTCCAGAACACTGTTATCCTGTGGAAAGAGACATTAACTGAGAACTTGCACATGCCATCAGTATAGGAAAGCATATAAACGAGCGAGAGAAGGTAGTAATTAGAACATCCCCCTGCAGAGCGCTGCGAAGGAAGTTGCTCTGCCAGGCGCTACTCGACCATTTCCATGTTTCCCGTTTCAGCCTGTGCCTCATAAGGCTGGCAAAGGCGGAGCGGCACACTCTCCTGGTGCACACCCAAAGAAGGGGCACAATCTCAAACTTTACGATAACTTCGTACTACGTTTTGAGAGAAGTTTTAAAGCTAGTGATGGGTTCTGCAAATCCTCATATTAAAAAATGCTGCTAACTGAAATAATCCCATGAACAAAGCCACCATCATAGAATCATACGTTTCAACTCCCTTCTCTTCCTAGGAAGCCCCTCTCGGCTCAAGCAGAGAGTCATTCTCCATGCTTCACCTACACAGCAAAGTCTTTTATACAGATGGCTAACGGTATACAGAAAAAGGGGCAACTTAACCTGCTTAGTGTATACAAGAAATGGGTAAATGTTCTGTTGCCAAAATTGGAAGCAGGTAGCTTTCAACTTCCTTCAGCTGCTTGTCCATCAGTACACCAGTGCTTTTACATTCTCCCACACACCCACATCTGCTACTTATGGATGACGCACAGAGCTTTAAAATCCACACCGCTCCGTAGCCTATGCCCACAGCACGCTCATTTAGCTTGTAAAAACGCTGTCACGGAAATTACTCAGCCTGTAAAACCAAATGACATAGGGGAGGGAAGGCCTGGGTATACATGGGTGTAGGGAACTCCATAGGGCTCCAAACACTTAAGAAAAAGGGGCAGAAGAAGGAAAGACAAAACCGCGGGGCTACTATATATCAAGAGTACCAAACAGCGCACATTATCTACTCTGCCCCAGTGAGCATTTACAAACAACTCAGTGAGTTTTTGTAATAGTCTAGGAAAGTACCTTAAGGAAAACATTTAAGTCCACATTTCAAGATTGCGCCAGCAAAGCTAGCTTAAAAAAAAGAGACGGAAGATGAGCCAAAGACTTACAAACCAGTCAGCTTCGCTTCAATTTCCAAAAAAATCCCCACAGGAAATAATTGAGATATCTGAAACCATCTAGACAGTAAAAAGAGTTACTCTGCATGGATTTGTCAAGAAAAAAAATCACATTCAAAGAGCCATATTTTTTTTCCAATACAGAAAAACAGACCTTGTGGGCAGAAGAAAAACAGTATATATTAACTTAATATCATATATATTGACTTTACTAAGGCTTTTGATACTATTATAAATGACTTTCTCATAAGTGAGCTTAGAAAACAAGGTCTAGAGAAAAGAACAGTAGGAAAGATGCAAAACCAATTGAAAAACTGTACTCAAAAGACTGTATCAAGACTGACTGCATCAGTCATCCAAGCTGGAATCTGCTGGAAGACAAGACTGAAAATCAAAATGACCTTGGACAACTGGGGAAACGGTCTTAAAGTTTGAGACAGAATACAAAAGGATAAATGTAAAATTTTGAACATAGGTAGGAATAATCAGTTACACAATTACAGGAAACATAAGTTCAGCTCTGCAGAAAAAACCCCAACAAGCTGAATATGAGTCAGAAAGCATTTGGGAAGGTATAAATGGTCTAAAATCTGCACAATACCAGAAGCAGTCCTTTTGCCACACTCAGAACTGGCAAGGTCTCCGTTGGTAAGCTATACGCTACTAGAGAATCCAGAAAACAATGAGAGTGATAGAAATCTATAAAATATGGCCCTTGGGAAAGATCCAATGAACTGAGCTTGCTTAGTTGGACGGAAATAGATTGAGGACATGCTGTTAACTGACAATTAGTTGTCCAATTATCAGTGTAATTATAATAATCAGTTTACAATAACTAAAGAAATTACTAAATGTTTCTGCAAGTGCAGAATATTCTCAAGCACAAAGAGCCTCACAAGGCATCTCAGCTTCTCTCCTGGAGCCAGGTGGTGATACAAGTAAAATGAGATAAATTCTCTCAAAAATTACAGAAATGTGAATTGTTATTTATGCAATTTTTGTTGTCTAAAATTGGAACAATGGCAGTAAAAATCTGCAGATGGGGGTACATCATATATTTAACTCTGCTAATGAGTTTCAGAGTTAAAACAAAAATACATGGGCTGAGGGTGCCACGCAAGGAAGAAAGGTAGAGATCTGGGATGGATTCTTTCCTCACTTTCTTTTTATGGGCTGCACTGCTAACAGCATATGTCCTAAAGCAATCTTAACACGGAACTAAATGCATTTTTTGTAACATTTCAAAGAAGATGCAAATAAAATTTAAGTTCTCACAGAGGAAAAAAATCTATGAACAGCCACTTTTTAAATGAAGGCTTATTTTAAAGAGTGTGACTCCAGCAAAAGAAAGTGTTTTCAGACTTATGGTTTAATAAGAGACGGTGCAATGGTGCAAAGAAAATTAACTTTGGTATAGAAAGCACATGCATCCTGATTTATACACAGCAGAGCAACACTAATAGTCATGAAAAGTCAGTCTGGCTTATGCGTTCATTAATTTAGTTTGTTCTTTCAACCTGTATTGTATGGAGAAAGGAAAATAAACTAAATAATCTCCTCTGTACAGAACAAATAATTTAAAAGTAAGTATTTGAAGCTGGCAGATTTTCTGGTGACCACAAACCTATCTATAGAACAATAATTAAAGCAATATTTTCTTGAGGGTATAATTTCTGCAGTCATTCTTTGACGTTAAGCTGAGCACCCTCCAAATAAACTGAAATCAAAAGACTTAGGGGAATGAGCCAAGCTTTGAGTGTATTCATCTTTCTGCTCATTTTCTCTCTACTTCTCCTCAGATTTCAATACTACACAGAAAAGAGGTTGTGGCAGATTTTAATCACATAGATCAAAACTAGAATATCCAATCTGAACTTTTGCATATCATGAGAGGATTGCTTGCATTGCATCCCCGGCTTCTTATCAGCCCCTTTAATACCAATACAGTATCAGTACCAGTACAACTGGTGGTTTTCAAATGTTAGACAGCATTTGCATTTACCATGTTTCAGCAATTGCCTTTACCATGTTTAGTGCTTTCTTATCTGGTGATCTCTAATCATATCACTGCCTTTAATTAACTAATGAAGGTATATACTTCCCCTGAGGTGGGGATTTATGGAAATCACTTCCTATGAGCTTTGAAAAAAGTCATTTCTCATTTGGAATCTGACACCAATGAAATACAGCACATCTGCTCAGGAAGAAATTAAAAACAAGTATTTCAGCCCTTACAAACTGAATGGCTATGGCAAAATGGGCAAGGATTTTGATCAAAACACTATAATTAACCCCTGTTTTTGCATAATATGCTGCTGGAACATTATTAGAAATTCAGTACAAGGTCAACAGTGAAGTTCCCTGGACTTATAGGGAGCCAGAATTTAATCCTGACTTTTACAACTAATTCAAAGAACTATTTTCACCCTGAACATTCAGCTTTTGTTTGTTTTTCAAGGCTTACTTGGTTTTCCTCATGAGCCAATGGAAAAAGCACTAAAACAGATCACTGAGAATAACTGCTTCTAAGGCAGTTCTTTCTTAAAGGTTTGCAGGGAATTAACTGTAACAAAAGGTCATCCAAAATAAAAGGAAGGGTAGAAGTAACAAAAATGGCTCAAAGCGTACGAAAGCAATCACCTACCTTTAAATACGACTAGGCATGTGAAGTTTAACAGAGATGAAACACAAATCATAGAAACACAAACCGTTCTTACATGTCCTATGTTGATTATTTCAGCCCTTGTCCCTACCAGAAACAAAGGCTGATACTACGAAGTAGGTTAGTCTGCAAACTGCCTGTAAAGAAGTGCCTCATGAGAAAGCTTTTAAAATACAATAAAACAAAAACCAAAAACCCAACAACATTCAGAGAACTCTGACGCTTTATTTCATGCATAACTCTAGAAGCCATGCAGAAAAGGTGAAAGTTCACTTTAATTCAAATTCTCACTTCCAACTCATTTCCACTGGGCTAAGAAAGCCAGGGCAGGTTCCTCCCCAGCACTTCAGTTCCAGTTAGAGAGAAGTAATAACATTAGTTTCAGCTCCCTATTTTAAGCTAATTATGCCTGTGGCTGGTCAAACAGGACAGATCCCAAAACAACAAGAGCTCAAGAGCACGTGAACGGCACCAGTCACAGACTGTGTGGACTCTGAAGAAGTGCAGGACCAGAAACAGACTGATTTGGTCAACCCTCCCTCAGTTTGTTCTTGGAAAAAAGCCAGCAGAACCCTGAGGAAACGGTCATCGTTTCCCTTGAAAGATATCTTGAGAAGTCTCATTTTTCATATTCACAAAGCAAATCCTCTGGGTTTCGCAAAGCTGCACTGCATATTTGGAAAACTCTGTGGAAGAAATTCTAATGCATCAAACCTAAAACTTGGAGGTAGCTTATTCTTGGAAAGCATCATTAAACTGCAGAAGTTTCTATGACTCTCTAGTATACAAGCCCATCAGACAGGCCTCTGACTGTGTGTTGTACCTGAGGACCCTGGCATGCTTTTGACCCAAGCCTCCTTTTGCAGTAACACCATTTTGCCTAGGGATCACAGGTCTGGCAAACACCTGCCAGGCACGAGGAAATGAATCAGCAAGTCCCAACTGCCTAAATACCTTTGGCGTTTCCACCTGTCCAGAACAGCTCCCATTTATGCAGATTTTTCAGCCAAGAATCTCTGACGCTTTGTAGCTATGGATTAAGCCCCATGCCACCCTTAAAGCGTACTGCGTCCTTTCATTTTAAGGGTGAATGGCAGGCCCAGAAACCCAAGAGCACAGAAGCCCCCATCTGCCTGAGCCAGCAGAGCAGTATGTGCTCTGCTCTGCGACAGTAGTGTGGAAGGGAGACACTGGGAGCCAGGAGAGGCTACCCTTGAGGCTCCTCCAAACCCTGCCCAGAACTGAACCCGTCCTGGGACGGCTCTGGAAGGACACAAGCACGCAAAGACAGTGGTCTCGTCACTGCTGGATGCTGCGCTTCCTGTCTTCAGCACAAGAGCTGCCCATCATGTGTAGAAGATAACTTTCTGAAGTCCTCTTTTATGACTTTTACAATAACTTTTTCACTCGATAACTTCTGACAGTGGCTCCTTATGTTCAGTGCTCTTCTCCAAGTTGAACCCTAAGTTTATCAAGGTAGGCTACCTACCCTGAAGGCATCCACATGAATAAATTAAAAGTAATAAATTTTCTGTCAGATAGGTAAAGAGCTATTCCAGTCTCCCAGATCCTTTGCTCCAGCCAGTAGGTGCATCTTCTCCCTGTCAGATATCTACGGTCAAAATTTCATCTTATTCCTTGTGTCTCTCAATACTTAACAGTGGCAAGAAGTCTTCAAACACGTAAACTACAACTTCAGTGAAGATTCATTTGGGTCTTTAAGCTTTAAAAAACACATGACTAGAAGCAGAATATAAAACTGCAGTGACTAAATAATCAGAGATGACTGATACAGCATAGAGGTGCTTTGTTGAAGTTAGTTGTTTCACGGCTAAAAAAAATATAATAATACAGACCCTGTCATCGATGGCTTTTGTCTTCAACAGCACTCAGAATTGTGATTACCTTGTTGGCATTGCAGCTCAGTACTATCCTTATTTGCTTTGCAAGATTATGAACAGAGTAAACCTTCAAAGGAAATACTTTCTCTAATCATTCACAAGATGAGTTGGGCAACCAGAACTTCATACAGTGCTCTAGTCACTGGCGCTGTCGCCCTACTCGCTGTACTCTGTTGATGAAGAGTCTTCATATCGTGCTTTGTAAGGCAGGCAAAAAAGCATCCCCGGCTCCATGAGTGCTACAGTTTGAGCCTTCATCCCAGAGAAACCATTTTGTAATAAAGCCTATTTTGACTGAGGTGCAATTATTATCAACACAAGACTCAGAAGGGAAAATACCAAGGAAAGTTTTCTATGTGAAGAATTGTGAGTATGAGGATCCAGAAAGTGCACAACTTTTAAATTTGCTTACTATCCCCTTCCGTAGCATTCACAGTTTTTGTAGCACAAACCTGCTATCACTGCGGAAATAGAGAAAACATAATAGCAACAACTAAGAAGTGATGTCGATGCTCCTGTCATTCCCACAAAAGAGGTCCCAAAGAAGCTCTGATGCTTACCAGCTAACTTAACTTTCCTCACCACAAAAGGTCTTTGAAAGGGTCTTCCCTTCAAATTATTACCAGAGAACCCTTCTGGACCTCTCTACAGCCAGCGTTCAAGGTATTGGTGTCAAGGTATAGTATAATGTATATACACTCAAACACACGTATATGCATAATGTGGTGTATCTAGCCACAGATCATGGCACAATACCCCTTCAAATAATCCTATTTACTTGACAGTTACATGAACAATGCAGGAAACAAATGCTTTTTCTAAGCTCCCAGACTTATCAAGAGACTTGACACTTAACCACCGTTATCATAATTATTATTCAATTACAGTAGCATATAAGACATCTCAGCTAAGAATCAGATTACATAATTTCAGGGACATGTTAAACAAGTAATAGCTAGAACTTACAAGCAACAGATCAGAGAGCAAGTGACTAATGAATGATGTAAATACATAAGCTGATGGAATGGGGAGGATAAAAAACAAAGGAATTGAAGATTTTTAAAAAATTAGAAGCCTTAGCCTACCTTTCACCTGGCCTATATTACATGGGATGATATGGAGACATAAGAGAAAGGTAGTGTTTAAGGAGAGATTTTGAAGATAATTTTTTACAAGATTTCTATAATTTTTTTTTAAGCATTCCAGTTTCTGCAGTGAAGGTCAGACAAGCAAAAATGCAAGAACAGTCATTTCTAATAAAATATGAAGGGAAATAGGCTGAGCAGTAAATGACACTGATGTGAATGAAGGAAAAAAAAATTACCAAGTAACCTTTGAAGGATTTTGAAAAAATTTAGGAACAGATGAAAATACTAGTCATCTATTCCACTACGGTGGATTCCACTTTCTTGGCAACACTGTTCAGAAGATGTTAAGTTGGTATGCAAAACAAGCCTTGATCACTACTTGTATTTCAATTTACAGCTGCATTAAATACTTGTGACCTTCCCCTCGAATCCATTCAAACAAACCATTGGTCTGCACGGCTGGCATATGTAGATATTTTGGAAGCATCACTAAAGAAGTTTCTTTCTAAGGTGATTAGGCACACATAGCACAGACAAAGTGACCTGAGAGAGTAGGGGTTTTTTTTGTTTTTTTTTTTTACACTAACGGTACTCTGTCAAAACGTATGTCTCCAAATTGTGCTTCTTCATTTAGACTCAAGGAGATCAAGATGTCAAGTCATATATCAAAAAACTGCTGTGTAACCATCTGTAACACAGAGAACTTTTCTATTTACGTAAAAGCCCAAGAATGTATAGCAAATCTACTTTCAGCTCTCCTATGTTACTGTAAGCAGAGCTAGACTTTAGGGTGTGCGATGTAAATAGACATCTACTCTAGAGAATAAAGCACATTTGCAAATGGTGCCAAAAATTCCCCATAAACATTTATGTCGTGTTAAAACTGGCAAATTGACAGATTGCTCAATGTAATTCACTTGGTGCTTTACCATGGAGTTCGGAAGTCAACTGCAAGAATTTTAAAAAACCAAAAACAAAAAACAACTCCTGTTGGAGCAGACTGTCACAGGTTTGATTTGAGTGTTCAAGTGATGTGAGTACAGGAAAAGTTCTCTGAAAGATACTTACATTTAAACTGGTGCATAAAACGCAAGAAACAACGTCTGCCAATGCTGAACTAAAGTTTACTAGCTATCCAGCTCATATGCAATGATGAGGAGGAAATCAGCTAGGAGAAAACGTAACTATTGCCCAGATCTCATGCTGGTGATCAACACAGGACTGAATTTCAGCCTAAGGAAAGTACTGCAAGAGATAAGCCCACTGTCATAAGCAATACTGGAAAACAACCTATTGTAAGATGTTAGGTAGTATTTGTGGAATGCAGATTTTGATTTTGCACAGGACAAGTATCCTATCAGAAAGCTATGGTTAACAATTCCACTAATCCAGGCAGAGAACAGAGAGAAAAGTTAGGCCAAAAAACTAACATATAGTTCAAATGTGCAATACCGAGAATTTGGAGTCAGCAGCTCAGAAACCTTTAATAATTCCTGTTCCAAAAGTAGAATAAAAAAGAGATGCTAGGACTCCTTTCTTTCTTTGAGTGAACCTTCGGAACATTCCCCCCCACACACACCATAGTCTTTATTCTTAATCAAGCATCTACCTCCACTTTTCAGAAAGCAGCAGCCTTACATTCAGTTACCACCTTCTATTCCTTCCCCTTATCAGCTTTCGGAAGTAAGAGAGAAGCATTAAAGGAACAGTAGAATAAAGCAGAATGTCCTATAATAATATTAAAAAAATAAAAGCCTAAAAACCAGCAACGGGCAGAAAAAACAAAAGGTAGGAAAGCTCTGAGGGGTCAGCAGCAGAGAGGAGCATGCTAGGGTACCCAGGGTCTCTTGGTGCTTCAATTAATAATCACTGCATGCTTAAATTTAAATTAGATACTCTGGTAATTTAAATTAGCTGTGTTTGGTTCAAGTCCACCAGTAATTCAATGCCAGCATAATTCTACTTAAGAGATTTTAAACAATTGCTAAGCAAAGAAAACTCTCAACCCAAAGCTGTGTCAGTTAAAATCAAATGCATACAAAGCAATTTTACACACGAGTGAGTTCATGTGGCACTTTACACTTTAATTTGGTTTGCAAAATGGATCATTTTTCAAAGAATTTCATAGACAGTGCATCTCTCATTTGATTTCTGTGAGCTGGAGAAAAGTGTAACACTGTATTTAAGACTATCTCATGTCTCTGGCCTTTTAAATAACAGCAATCAGAGAGAATCATAAGTAAAGCCTGCAAAATCACTTCTAGATAAGCATTGGCTGTTTCTGCCTCCTGGACAAAAGCTGCTTTGGCACGGTCTGATATCACGTGGATTAGAGAGGTTAATTTGCGGAAATCAGCGTGTCTTTACTAAAACCTTCGTAAATATTTTTTTACTCCAATATAATTCTGAAGAATCTGTCGTACAGAAGGCATTACATGGTAATGGAAACCGCTCGTCTCTTCACAGTAACCTTACAGCTTCTGAGCTTTGTAGCACTGCTGGAACTGGACTCGTGTTTACCAATGTCTCAGGACACATAAACCCTAACTCTGAAGCTTTTCTCAGTAAAAACAGTACTTAAGATAGAGAACAACCAACAGAAGAATGGCATGTTAACAGGCCTGCAGCATCTAGAGAGACAGAAGGGCAGACCATTTTAAGGCTCACAGCAACAAAACACTTCTCTTGGAGTCCAGGAATTATTTTCAAGTGATGGAGATGATCCAGGAAAACCAAAAGAGAAGATCCAGGAGAACAGAAGATAGATAAGAAACAGAAATTTGGAAATGCAGACAAGAAAAGTAAAGGTGGTATTAAGATAGTAGTTTATACCATCATCTCCTCAAGAGCGTGCAGGATCCAGCCCTCTTCCTCCACACAAGCCCTGAGCAATAGCTGTCTGGGCAACAACTTCCCTTCAATAAAGTTCTGGTTATTTACTTTGGCTAACAATCGGACCTAATCTTTCTAAAAGTAGGACTAATAAAACCTTTCCTGTTATCTAATGCTGACTATGCAACATAAGTCTGCAGCTGCTTAAGATGTCAGAAAGTAGTGATTCCCCAACAAATAACCACTGCTGGTTTGTCTGTCACTACTGATGTCAGACCAAGTGTGAAGACAGGTAAGTCAGACCAGAGAGAACTCAGTACTTGGCTGTATCAAGTCCAAAACATCCGCATGTAAGTAATGAGGTGCTCTGACGAATTCATCAGAGCTCAAGCTTCTTCTCGTTTCCTGGGTCTTGCCTGGCCTATCTCTAAATTAAAATCTTTGCCTGGCAAGATCCTGAAGGGCCTTTATCCCCTAAAGGATAAAGGGAAGCAGAGGAAGTGAGAAGAAACAGGTCTATAGACGGATCAAGCCAAGCTGTAATTCTTTCCTATTCATATACCGCTTTCAGAGAGGACTGTCTATGGAGCACGTGAATATGCAATCCCTGTTTTTATAAGACCCAGGAAGAAAGTCTCACATTTGTTCTTTTAATTTCATTTTTCAAAGGCGTAAGCAAGCAAGCTCGAAAAGAAACACCGATGCATCATGATTTTCAAATTCCAACAGGAAATATTTTTCAGGCGGAAAAGTATGTCCTTGCATTTACAAATTCATTAAACACTGCTAAATTTGAGAGGTAATTTCTTTTTTTTTGAGAGGCATTTCTTCAAACAGCTTCTGAATTCACTTTTATTTTTATTTTTTTCCCCCTCAAACAAGGGCTAAATAACTTTAGTCTCACTTACAGTTTTCTTTATGACTATTACATTTTTGGAATCTAGGTTTGGCAAGCAAACCCTGTGCAACTCCCTGTCAAACAAAACACTTGAATATTTCAAGAGTGTTTTCCAACTGTTTTACTTTTTGTATTTCTATATACTCATGTGCAAGAGTATGCATATACACTTGCTAAAAATCACCTGATAGAATGGCAAACTCAAATTAGATAATGACTGGCATTAAAATCTTTATAATAGCTTAATTAAGCAAACCAAATAAATGGCTCTGTGTAGCCTCCTGAGTGCTACTGGCAAAAGCTGCTCTTGTATGTGTAAACGATTATAATGCACATCTGAAAGTAACTTCTGCACATGAAGAGACCAGTACAAAAAATTAGGCAAGTCACAACCCTTTGTAGAGAGAGGCAGCCTACCTCCTCCCAATGCCAGATCACTAGGCTATGAACGCGCTCTGTGGCTCCGTTAGCTCAAACTAATAAAACCCTACTCCTTAGCAGGAAAGGGAGAGCTATCCCACAAACAGGAAAACATCCTGCAGGGAAGCTGCTGTTGAGCTTACTACCTATTCTAGCTTTCCTTTAGCATTCATCCCAGAGTTATCTAAATGCACAAACACAAGTTTGTGCATTTTACCACACCCTACGTGCTGAGATTCCAAGGTAATCTCGGTTCCTTAACTCAAGCCTACAGGGTTTAACTGAGCATGCCTAAGTGACGTTTGTATGTAACTCTGATCCCCCCACATACTAGTACAGCAGATCAATAATTTAAATGCAGCGGAAGAAATCCATTTTCCAAAAAGATACCCTTTCTCTATTTCAGGAGGTCTGCTTATAGTCCAACAGGCCAGGTGGCTGCAACCTCACATCTGAAAGGCTCCTATATCCTACTGCGGAGCGCAAAGCTAGCCAGCATTGCCAGGCAAAAACTTTTAAAAAAGCTTTAACTTTTGTTCTTTCCAACTGTATGTCAAATCAATAGTCCTTCTGTGGAATTAATTTACTTTGTGCCCAGGCAGACAAAACTGAAAATCTGATCAATATGAAAGAAAACTTGTTTGATGCATCCTGGGTGACGATGACCAATGATCTGTTTTTTCACTCGCAGTTTTGCAAAGAACTGTTACTGTGTGTGTGAAGAGACATAATAATGATACTAACGCTAGTAGGTAGGAAGGTGTGCCGCCCCTACTACTGCCGTACCCGGCAGGCACAGCTCAGGGGCCCAGCAACATTCTAAAAACAACCTTCACCAAACTGAAAGGAAAGCCAGACTAAGGAAAACAAAAGGTCTTTTTCAGAAAGAGTACAGCATAGCTGTGAGCACCCAGCTAGGAAAATGTTCTTTAATCACACTCCAATAATAAGAGAGAGGCTTATTTAGGAGTTAATGGATGGGATAGATTTACCTCACTTAATTTCAGGTATCTACAACACAGATGTCCACGACTGAGCTATTTACCCTCAGCCCCCTTTACAGTCAACAGAGAGAAACAGGAACTTTTAAGATCCAGGTCATCTTGACCTTCTCCTACTTCTACTTCAGGAAGACACAAATTATGCTACAGAAATACCTATTTCTTACTGTCTCTTGCTTCACAGCTAATTCCACTCACACGGATGCATATATCTGGACTAACACCACTCCCATAAATAGACAGAGTGCAGTAACAAGAAATCACTTTGGTAACCCTTGCTCCCCCATGATTTTCCATCCCAACCCCTTCCCTTCTCAAGCCACTCCAGCTTCTGCAGGGCATTCGTATCAGAATTAAATGCAAGACTCTAGGAAATTCATGAGTGTGACTCTAACTCTACTTTGTCTATGCTGCCCTAGAAAACAGCGAGATCTCGTTTCCATATGGAAAGTGGGAGGATACATTGTGCACAAAAACATTGGCCAGATTCAATACACTGACTGAAAAAAATAGCATCTGAAGTGACAACATGAATTATTTTTATCTATTTGCTGCACTGTGTTTTTGGTGACCTGAGTGGAATTAACATTCTTCTTGGCCTTAACTTAAAAAAACAAAAAAAAGGTTTAGTCACTTGATCAATATTTTCACTTGAATAAAATTTTCCAGAAACTGCAGTCAGAAAGTCAGAGATACTTCCAATTTTTGTTCACAAACCTCTTGAGAGCCATTAAATTTTTCCAAGAGTAATTTTTAAAAGTACAACAGGCCTCTGGGAAACTACTGTTTTGAAGATTATAGTAACCAGTGTATCATTACAGAAGACCTCATTTCCCAGAATGTTGATTCTCTAGACAGCCAATAGCTGCTCTCCCCCTACACTTTATGACTTTTTTTTTTTTCAATAAACAATCCATCCGTTCTTAGTATTTTTATGATTCTCTTTTTTCTGGCGTTTGTGAAGTTTTCTGAGTACCTCCTAGTCCAGCCAAAAGGCTAAAAATTGTTAGGTAGGACAAGTAACTTGCTCCACAGATTTGATATTCCCTCTCTCATCAGGAAGCCTGGAGTAATCGGACTCCACATGGATACCTTGCTGAAGCACACTCCTACAGCCCAGATCCAGGGATACCCAGACCTGTCTCAACAGAAGAAATACTCCCTTTCTCTCATTCCCTCGTGCTGACTGGAAGACTAGTCGGACCATTAGATACTCTCCTTTTCCCACTCTGTACACTAACATACCTAGGAAATACATGCTGGGACATGGCAGCACGCTCATGCGGCTGATCCATTTGCAAAATAAGGACACACAATGTCCACAAAGAACTGAGCCAGAGCAGGAAGCCTCCTGTCCTTGAGGTGAATTCAAACCTCAGTGCATAAACAGAGCGATACTTTAAGAGATCTATACTTGAATAAAACCCGCACAATCACAGAGTGGGAGGACTATTACTAAGAGGAGCTCAGCTTGCAGCAAAGCAGCCAACTGCAAATTAAAATATTAAATAAAGATTATCTGTCATATTCTTATGTTCTATACAGCTGGATGTCCAGAAAGAAAACTACCTCATGTATAAACAAAACCTCTTGTACAATTATTGAATGCCCAGCTGGCATAGATGCTGGGTGATTACACAGTGATGGAGGTCTGGAATTATTATGTAAAGTATCAATCAAAGCCAGGATGATGAATGATGGGCAGCATTTGATTAATAGACACAGAGGGGAACAAAAATGCAAAATCAGTGCTGCTAATTTAAAAAGTACATAACTAGCCAATATAAAGAAGCCTATAAAAGTCCACCATAAAAACTTCTATAATGCTTTTGTAATGCTTCCATTTCCTACAGTGGAAAAGGAATGAATTTCACGCAGAAGAGACACTGCTCCATAAGACTGCAATTTGTTTCTTCTGCAGGAAATACTTGCGGGAAGAGGCTCTCTTCTGTGAGATCAGTACATCAGGGACAGGAGATTTAGCTTCACACAGTGGGTACTGCCATAACCCTTCCAAATCACAGCTCAAAATCCTTTAAAAATAAAAAATAAAAACCAATGTCACTTTCTCCAAAAGTCAGCTATAAAGATGCACTCATCCTATTTTGGTACCACCTATTCTGGTCCTCCCCCATACCAGAGCATGCAAAACACTGTACGCAGTTCTATATTCTGACTATCTTAGCTGCTTTATTCTGGTATTTTACTCTAGATAGTAGGCAAGTGCAGGGAAACTGCAAATTTGGTCAAATATTCACTCAATTTTATGGAAACTAAGCCATTTGCAAAACATGGAGGTTCCCATGGAGGAGAATTTGGAAGTCCCAAAATACAATTAGAGAAGTCTTTCTTATGTTTCTGACCATAACAAATGCAAGAAACCCTTCTAACTCTGCAGTCTAGTGCTGAAGGCTCCAAGAACCTAAGGTAGCTCAGATAAGAAAATGGAAAGTACAAAAGAATGGCTTTACCTCACTCATTCACGTAAGCACCAGTAAACTTAGCTCACAACGAAGGGGACGTTGCAGAAGGTTTTTTAATGAATAAAGCATTACTCTATTTATGAGGAGGAATATAGGGGTTTATAAAACAGAAATATTCTGGCTACCCCAGCGGTGGGGTTGTTAACATAATTGTTATTAAAGCTCTCAGATAGTTCCCTTTCTCCAATTCCCTGTAACTTTACCAAGTGTTAGCCATTTTCACTGAAAGGTAGATAGAACCCTCCAGGGCACCACAGAACTGTCCTAACTGCTAGACCATCTTTTCTTTTCCTGCTATTCCCCGTCTTGTCCACTACACATCTTCCAAACTGTGCAGTAAATGAGACAGCAGTTTGACAGACAGCAGCCTTTTTTGCAAAAGACTCCTCATTAAGCCTCAGAGCAGCCTAGCTTGTGCACAGAAAGAAACAAGCACTCTGTGGAAAAATACGACACAATCACATAATCAAGGGCTTAATATCTACATCTTCTAACTTTTAGGAAAGTAATATACTATTTTCAAACACCATTTTTAGGTATAATTGCTTACCTATTACTGAAAGTAGCATTTTACGGATAAAACGGGCATCACTGCCCTAAAAAAGCAAGATGGAAAATGCTTCAGATATGCAGCTGCAGGAAACCAGTTTAAAAATACATCTTAAGCACACAATGATCAATAAACCCTGTTTAGCTCTACCTCTAGCCGTTATATCAGCAAATATCACTAATATTTGTTTGCTTGGGAGACTGCCTTTGTGTATTACCATTGGTACTTTGGAGATTTTCCAATATCCTCAACTTTGCTTCCTCAGAGAGGAAAGGCTTGTAAGAAATTACAGCTCTGCAGCAGATTGCTTCCAGTATCCTAACTGCACTTTGCATCGCAGCTACTGTCCAAAAGACTCAGTAGCACCACGGCTGGACTTGCAGCTCCAGCTTTTGAGAAGAGCCAGCCTGCAGCCACCAACAACCAACCGAGCCCCCACAATTCCCAAGCACTTCCCGCACAACTCCAACGCCAGTAGGAGAGCGTGTGACCAGTGATGGGGGGGCTATGCCTGCTGCTGGGTGACACCATGCCCAAGCACAGCAAGAAGCAAGCCAGCATGCGCTGCTGATTAAACCATTGTGAACCAATTTCCCAGTATGCATCTCTCGGATGCTGTGGAGATGTTACACAGGCATGGCCAAATAACAACCCCGCCGGAAGGATGCTTCTCTTCGAAATGTCTTGGCTATGGGTTTTGACCTTTCCACTGTTCCTCACAAGCATGAGGAACTTAATCACTTAATCACTTTTTCCTTTATGTTGTCGGAAAGTTGACCGCTGGCACTACACGTTCATGTATGTTCTCCTAATGCTGCCAAACGTAGCTACCAAGTGAGAGGATCAACAAACATTTAAGTACCTAGTAAAGTTAACTCACTAATTACCGACAGCAGTGTTGATTAATGGATATTCCATAACCATCCCTTCGCAAGGAACAGAACATCATTTTCAAACCTTGTTTAATAAATCTAGCTCATGGAAATCAGCATAATATTTTTCCTGCTTGCAGGAAGTACAACATTTCAGATAATTGCATTTTCTCCTATGTCAAAACTGCAATATTGTGCCAAACTCATAAGACCAGATGGGTCTGTGTTTTATAATGAAGCAGTCCTACAATGTTTTTCAGGAAAGAGGAGGGTAAACAGATGCAATTTATGAGGCTACAAGTCATCAAGCCTAGTTCTCTTAGTCTGTCAGGAGCCAAGAGCATTCTCTTTATATGTAATTAACAAACAGCACATTCCCATGAGGCTGTGAGGTCACTTAATGAAGTTGGGACTTCTCCATATGAGATTTTCCTAGGTTAGTGATTATTGACTACACCTGGAGGGAGCAAACATTGTAAGATATATAAAGGAACATGGAGAGGTATTTTTAATTTGTACAGTCAGCTTTTCTGGAGTACATGTGGTACTCTTCTTTCACCATCCCTGCTCGATACTTACGTGTAACATTAAGGACAGAAAAATGACTTAATCTTCTCTCTGCACGTACATATAAAGCCCTCCTGATCTGTAAAGGTATAAAACTCACTCACAATGAAGAAAATATTCATTTTCTAAAATTACATTTTTGAACAGCAGACAGAATTTGACTATTGAGGAACCTCTCTGTTCATTCAGCAGGTCTACTGCATCCTAAACGCAGAAACCACTTGCCTATAATGAAGTAAGACAGGAGCCAAATGCTCCCTTGTTCCAGTGGTATTTGGTTCAGAACCACTAACGGAAACAACATCAGTAAACAAGCACGGCATCTTCTGAACACTACTGGAACCAGACAAAGGGGTCCAAGAACCACCAAGGAAGCAACGTAATAGAAAAAGAAACATCAAGTGACAAGGAACAACATATACAGAACACTGAAATTAAAAAAACGGACACAGAAAAAACAAACAGAAAAAGAGGAAACCTGCAGAAGGGAACTTTGCCTCACAGATTTAGGTGTTTACCATGCAGAGGTCCACATCTGAATCGCCTGTCTTCCCTGTACACTCAAGCAAGGTGGTCACAATCCTGTCAATGTAGCTTAGGGTGAGGTTCACCTGACCACTGCAGGCACCCACTTTAGGACGAGATGAATCGCACATAAATTTCACTCCCCAAACTGATCTCCTCTCCACTGACAAGAAAGCACAGCCTGTTTGGATACGAGCACAGATGCACAAACAGGGTCAGATGAATCCAGCTGCTGTTGGCTGAGCCCAACAACCTTCAGTTGCCAAAAGGAATTACTGCAAGATCACCAAAGACATGGAATTAGGGGGCAGGAGCTCACTGTTCAGAGAATGAGACTATGTATTTCTTCCTCTCTCATTTAATAAATGCTTTTTGCAGACCTATATGGATCCTAAGTGTGGAAGCCCCTAGCACTGACAGAGGCCAAGAATTATTTTGGCTTTTGATTTCTCAAGAAACAGTATGAAGGAAGGGAGAAAGGAAGGATAGAACATTTAAGAAATGCAGCAGCAATAGAGCCAGTAGGGAAAGCAGTATTTCCTCTCTGCTTCTCCCTCCTTCCCTTCAAGATTCTGGGACACTGCTATAAAAAGCAGAGAATAATGTAAAAAAGAAGAACTATATAAATTCCACGCCAGTAGCTCTGCAGTCTCACTCTGGCCATTCTTCCAAGAGGAAGGGTTGGCCTCCTTTTTTTCTTGCAAAAAAACAAGTTATGAAAATGATAATTAAAAGAGTTAACGAATCTCAGCTACCCTGCAAGAAAAAAAAAACGTTACAAAAATGTCTTTATCCTGTTGGTCCTGATATGCCTCGTGACCCAAATGTGATTTGTTGACTGCTCTCAGTATTTGGGAGTGAGAAGGACAGGTATAACTAATGCATTTCTCAAGGTCTCCCTGATAATATTTCCAAAATCCTTCCTGAAGCTAGTAGTTTAACTCCTAGCAATGACAAAGTGATCATTACCCAGGTGACTGCAAACAGCATGAACCCCACACTGTTCGCGCTGCAAAATCCATGATGCCCTGAAACACCAGGAGTGAAAGTGAATTTATAATGAAGTGTGGCTTCTACCCAAAGGCTACCAAAAACGCCATTTCTAATCTTCCTTAACTTTGATTTATTGAAATACCATTCATCCTGGTAAGCGCTAGCACTGATGCACAGAGTCAATCAACTTCCATGTCCTGGTAGAGAGCCTCAGCTCAGCCACCAAGATATGAACCTGTAAAAAATTACAATTCAAGACAGTCTTTGACAAATTATATGGGTAGTACTGGACAGCAAAGAGTTTTACAGCACACACAACTCCGCGATTTCAAAAACTACATGAATGCTCCTGAATGTCTGCCTATCTGGAGACCATCAAAAATACTGTTTGGTGAGAAATATTATCTTTGGAGCTGAAAAATCCTTTCCCGGTAAAATTTTTGCAAGAGGGGTACACTTTCTTGGAAAGCAGGAATTTCAATGAGCTGTCATTTCCTAGCAAAACATATTTTGTCAAAAAAAATCCTGGGCATGACTTTAATGCTAGATCAGAACCTTGAAGCTGTTTCTTCATCACCTAAATGTTGCTTTGCAATTTTTTTACAAGGAGTGAGCCTGTGTTTTACTCCACGGCCTAAGCATGTCACTAGGCACGTACAAATTACAAATCCTCTTGATGCTCATCTTTATCTTGGATTGCTATTTAAATTAACTTACTAAAGCTCTTAACCAATTTCCATCAAATTAGAAGGAGGGAGGGGAAGGAAGAGGTCCAAAGATATGAAGTTGTTATAAATTTTGTGAAAATCAATGACAGGGGAGGGAGAAGAGACTCAAAACTAGTACCCCTGCTAAGGAAAAGGCTGTAGCGTGAGTGCTACCTGCTGACTAGTCAACCGGCACATGGTGAGCTCTGCCCAGCCACCGCATATGTTGCATCTAGTGCAACAGTTAGGGAACAAGGTAGGGATCCAAGGCAGCTCCTCTCTGGGAAAGGGGCAGGAGAAGGTGGAAGGGTTAAGGAACACCAAGAGAAACTGGGGATATTACACAGAGATCAGACTGGGGGAGGGATGGAGTTAATGTCTCGGAAGGATGTCAGGGCAAGGGACACACAATCACAAGAAACCAGATTCATGTGCTTACTGAATATAACCTACTTTACTTTTGACAAGCAGCTTTTGTGAAGAAGTTTGAGCCATTATGACTTCTACAAAAATAGTATTTTCGTCCCCCAGCTCCAAGGTGAACCTTACGTACCAGTTACAAAACTTGTCTCTAATGAAAGCCTGGAACAGGCTGGCAAACAAGTGTCTAACTTCATACTCTAAATACAGTAAAAATATCTTCATAAAAGAAATATAAATTCTCTAGTCAGGCCTCGGAGCTCTTCAATACCAAGAACTGGCTGTAAACTACCTCTGGTGTCCCAAGTAGCCACAGGCTCTTTTGCTTCCCTGGGGCTCATGTTTAACCCTTATCTATCCAGCCTGCAGTTTCAGACCTTTTTAAAGGTTCTGCTTCTCAGACACAGACAGCAGCACATCGGCACATACTGATTAGCTGACCCATCCAGCAAATACATAACAAATGATTAGTCAGATTATTGACTACAAACAAGCTGCCACTTAACAAATAACAACAACGTCATGTTTATTTGTTCATTCTATATTATACAAACAAATAATCAGTTTGTGAATATCTCTCAAGAATAGAGCCTAAACATTCAGAAAAAAATAGAAATTAAAATTTTCCGTTATATTTTACCAAAGAATCTGGAACTTTCAAAGGCACTGGATATTCTACAAAAAAAAAAAAAAAAAAAAAACAATGCTGAAAGTTGCAATATGTTGCTTATACAATGCATGATTTACCACATAGCTTAGGCACTGGCCATTGCTTTTCACCTCTGATAAAATTAACAGACATCTGAATGGTGACTCAATTCTCATTAAGTTCATCTGGATTCATTTTGTCACTTTGGTTCTAGTATGACTGCCAATACATAGGCAGACTATGTCCACACGGAAAGAAACTTGAAAATTAGTCCAGCAGCTGTAACGTTAATTGTAACTTACTGAAGATGTTTGCCTTAAAAGAAAATTTTTCCCACCCTCAGGCCTGATATAGAATCCTTTTGAATTCTTGATATCTGCACTTTCTTGAAGTAGTAGCTAATGAATCTGCAAGCAGATTGTTTTTGCTGAACTATGTTCTCATTCATCTTAGTAACAAAGTATGCTATCCAAGGTACCTACCAACACCTGTTCCTTCCATAAGAGAAAAAAGACTGAATACATCACTAGGTGCAACATTCATGCAAAAAGGAAAGACAACTTATTGCTCATTCTAACGTGAAGGGGAACTCTGAAATTCTCATCATCTTTCCCAAAAACACAGAAATTGAAACTTACACTATATCCACCAAATTCATCACTGGCTAAAAGCATGCTGGGTTATCAGCTTTCCTTCAAATATTCTCTGGAAAAAAAAAATGAAAGTCTGTCTACTATCTGTGAGAGTTTCTCAGATGATGAAAGCATCATTTATCTGAATTATTTCAAATTAGTCTGAACTGGAAAGAATGGGAAAATATAGTGAATTACAATCCTCCTCTCATTAAAAGAAGCTGCCCTAAATAACCCGGTTATTCTCAGTCTTCTTTCATAGCTGAGGATGCGTCTACATTGTGCAATGCAGCATGGTGCAGAGATTAGGTGCAAGTCCGTACGTCCCTGCAGCACACAGCAGCAAAACGCTAAGACCGTGAGATTCTGGAAGTAGGAAAAAAACATGCCATTGCCGTGCTCTGCCCAGGACACTCTCCTAGCATCAACCGCCTCAAATGGAACATTGCCTTAAAACAGCTAAATTGCTTCAGGCTGCAAATGAGGTTGTTTGGAGCCAACTACACATGAAGCACTGAGTACAGACCCTCACGTTCAAAGAAAGACGGCTTGATCAATCATCTTCTAACCAGTGTGGCTTCTTAATATAGTGATTTCACAATCCTTCCGTACCTACCTTCCTGGCCTGAAGGACTTGTGATCCAATTTACAACTTAGCACTCCAGGTGGGTGCATCAGCATAATATGTGGTAAGACAAAAATGACTAGCAACATGCTGCTGTATACTCCAGGTAGGTTCATTGCTTTGAGAAGTTCAGAGGTCTGCTTACTTAAAATTACATGACAAACCTAAACAAAAACAGAAACAGACATATTATTTCCACTCTTCTCTAACAGAAGGCTTGTAGGTGCAATCCTGACCTCATGGGAGTCTTTGATAACTCTCTCAATAGCATTAACAGAATACAGATTCCACTAAAGGGTTACAGACATGAATGAATTTAGATCAGTGAGCTCAGAAAGAGGCTTTTTTTCTTTTTTCCTTCCTCCCACTCTTCCTCATGCCATTTTTTCCTTTGAAAACATTAAACACAGAGAATCTTTGATGCAGACAATCTTTAAGAAACCCCTTACATTCTCTAAACCAAAATCTATTTGACCTGCTGAGAAACATTTTTATACTCTACAGCTGTTGGCACACTAGCAGTTTCAACATCGCGGACAAAGTACCCTTCCTGAACCTCCAGCTTTCAATGGTCTGTCTTATGGTCTAACTCATCAAGAATGCCTCAGGAAGAAAGGCAGATGTCGTTATTGTGGCCGGAAATCCTGACCTTGCTTCCTGAGGCCTCAGTTACACACCCAGCAACTAACGATGTGAGCTCTACGACGTCTGGTTGCCCAGGTGCCACCTTCCTTTCCTATCGACGCCTCGGCAGACCCCTAAGAGGTGCCAGCACCCATTAAGTTCTGCAAGTTACAGAGTAGACATTGCAGCACTGCCTCCGTTTATGACTTATTTGAATGAGGAGTAAAACAAGCAGCATCTAGCTGGTAGAAAGTCAAATTAGAAACAATTACATACTTTATGAAGAGCAGACGAGAGCACAACTATCAGCTCACGAGAGCCTGATCAGCTTAATTCTCCTCTCCTAATCTAGCTCTACCTAAACACAAGCTCTACTGAGCCCAAGGTAATTACTCCCCATTTACAAGAGGACAAATGAAATCAAAATTAAGGTCACTGCATAATATCTGAAGCATAATTCTGGAGTCACTCCAGCCCTCATGCCTATGACTGCACATATGGCTCTATTACCTCTTTAAAATACAACATATTACTCAGGCCTGCTAGGAAACACCTTCATATGTACTGCCACCACTCAGAGCCTTCTGGTTTAGCAACCAAATATGGGAACTAGAACTTACATGGGGAGACTCTCCGGCACCTCTCCTGCAAGAGGTTAACACTTTGAGATCATTTCAGCTCCCTTGCTCTCCAGGCCACAGCGCAGCGGCCCTAGTCTAGGGCCAAGCATTACTTTATGCAACTTCAACACCACCTACACTTCAACATAGGAAGAATTTGTGACAGTGCTCTCCAAGCCAGGAGAGAAGGACTGAAAACACATAACCTTAAATGGTTACGCTACTGAAAGAGCTCTCCTTCACCAAGGAATTCTCCAGTTGTCAGATTACAATTCTTCTGTGTCACCAAAGGGGCCCCTGAGGCCAGCATCTCAGCTAAAAACCTGCTCAGGGCAACACTGCAGTTCCCATCCAGAATTTTCAGCACTAACAGCTGGGTGAAATTTTACACTTTAAAGCTTTCTTCCCTGGAAAACTGCGTTGTCCAAAATCAGTATTTGGGGCGAGGGACGGTGACAATATTAACAAAATTGCTGATTTCTCCAGCTCCAGAGAACCATGGCAAAAAATAATAATTTTGTTTGGAAACAAAACTTCCAATTTCAAAAAGCTGTTTCTAAACAAATTGTTTTCATACAGCATATTTTCGGAAAAAAGTCTGAATTACTCATTCAGACATTCTTTGTTCAAAACATTTTTTATTCCCTTGAAGCATTTGGATATTCTGACTTTCCATTCTAATTTGAAAGGGAGATGAAATGTCAGCATTTCCCAAATGGTGAAAACATTGCTCTCCCAACCCACTGTGTGTCGTATCGTTAACCAAAAACGGTTCCTTTCTCATCAAGGTCAGTTCTTTTTTAAACAATAAGAGTTATGATGCTCACCCCCTTTTAGTTCTTAAGAAACTGGGACAGGAAAAGGACTGTAAGCTATTTTTAATATCATACAGACAGCATGTGACACAGACAAAACTAGAATGCCAAATGCTTGACTCCCATTTTCCATGTGCGAATCAAAAGACCAATCAAGGGCTCCTTTTGCAAGTTATTGGGACAAACATAAACTTGTCCCTGTACCGGCGCATGCACCCCAAAAATCACACAATAGACGGTGAATAGATGATTCATGAATAGAATGAACAAAAAAGGCAGGAAAGGAAAGTTGTTTCTCCTTCTGTTTCATAGATGTGAAAAGGAAGCTCCTTATGTGAATAGCCACAATACTATCCAATCGCTCCAGCTAAGTATTTTATTAACAAAAAGGACATCTGCTCTCATACATAGGCCCAGAAGACACTGGCAGGGTCTTTGAGTCGAGTCCCCCATGGTGACAGACAAACATGCCACAGATGTGGTCCAGAAGAGCCAGCAAATACCTAATGCACATCTTTATCTCCCTCACCCCTATTGATTTATAAATATTCTTCCTTCAAGTGAAAGAAAGCTCAAAGCAGATAAAAGCTGTTTCACAAATATCTTTGGTTACATATCTACCGAGAAGAAACTGTTCATTTTTCTTAGATAATAACTTTCAGAAAGAAAAAGGAAATTTCAGCATAAATTCTTCACATTGTCTCCAGGCTTGTATACTTTGCACTTAGTTTTACATCTTCATGGCATGTTCCACTAATCATGAGAAACAATCCTAGTCCACTTTTACATACAAGAATGAATCTCAGACAGTAAGATTATACTAAATTATTATTAAGATTATACATACGCTGATGATACTAAACTGGGGGGAGAGGCTAACACACCAGAAGACTGTGCTGCCATTCAGAGGGACCTGGACAGGCTGGAGAGGTGGCCAGAGAGGAACCTCATGAAGTTCAACAAAGGCAAGTGCAAGGTCCTGCACCTAGGCAGGAATAATCCCATGCACCAGCAGAGGCTGGGGGTTGACCTGCTGGAAAGTAGCTCTGCAGAGAAGGACCTGGGAGTGCTGGTGGACAACAAGTTAAACATGAGCCAGCAGTGTGCCCTTGTGGCCAAGAAGGCCAATGGTCTCCTGGGGTGCATTAGGCAGAGTGTTGCCAGCAGGTGGAGGGAGGTGATCCTGCCCCTCTCCTCAGCCCTGGTGAGGCCTCCCCTGGAGTACTGGGTCCAGTTCTGGGCTCCCCAGGACAAGAGAGACGTGGCACTCCTGGAGAGAGTCCAGCGGAGGGCTACCAAGATTAGAGGGCTGGAGCACCTCTCCTAGGAAGAAAGACTGCAAGAGCTGGGTCTGTTCAGCCTGGAGAAGAGAAGATTGAGAGGGGATCTCATCAACGTGTACAAGTATCTGAAGGGGGAGTGTCAAGAGGATGAGGCCAGCCTCTTCTCTGTGGTGCCCAGCAACAGGACAAGAGGCAACGGGCAGAAACTGAACCACAGGAAGTTCCATCTGAACCTGAGAAACAACTTCTTCACTGTGAGGGTGACAGAGCATTGCAACAGGTTGCCCAGAGAGGTAGTGGAGTCTCCTTCGCTGGAGATATTCAAAAGCCGTCTGGATGTGATCCTGGGCAATATGCTCTAGGTGACCCTGCTTGAACAGGGAGGTTGGACTAGATGATCTCCAGAGGTCCCATCCAACCTATATGATTCTGTGATTCTGTGATTAAAAATGTTTAGCTGCTTCAGAATAATGCTGTGGCCTACACACCTCCTCACAAGGTCTATGCTATTTCCAGTGAGCCCTTAACATACCTTAAACAGCTTTTCTTGGGAAAGTATTGAACTTCCCTTTTCAAGTCCTGCAATGCATTCAGCCTCCAATAAAAGGAGATTAAAAGGATTTGGAAATGATTTTTTCCTCATCTGCTTTATCAGACTGTCTTGGAGACTGTCATGCACAATGAAACAGTTGCTAGAGCATCACATACAGCTTGCACTGCCCTCCCAGAGCCAGACAGCTTGAAAAAAGAAGATCCCTGAACAAGATCTTAAACAGCAATCTATAAAAGGACTGCTGTCCTTCCCAGGTCATCTCTCCTTTTCAGATTTTTCAGGCAACTCTGGCAATGACACACAGAAAGCAGGATCACTTACTTTCTATATCGGACCTGCCTGTGACATATACTCCTGAGGCAGGGCATGAAGGGAGAGGAAGGAAAAGCAAGAATACAGTTGCAAATTCACCACCACTGCTGCTCCCTGTCCTTCCTTGCCTGCCCTGAGCCTGGAAGCAAGTGCTGAAGCCTGGTGTCACACACAGGCAAGACACAGAAGGCAGGTTGCTCTGAGAAGCCAGGCCGGTCTTTGAAGGTTCAAGGCCCCACTGTGCGATGGAAAATGGGCCTTAACAGCTTTAAAAGTTAAAAAAAAAAAAAAAAAAACTTTATGGGAAAATGTTCTCAAAATATACGTTTGAAATTTCACCTCAAAGAAGCATTATGCTGAGCACATTTCAAGTGCACATACAGCAACACTGAAATGAAACTTGAGATTGAATTTGAAATACAATAAAAATGACTGTATGGACAGGTAATTGAATCATGTGACAACAGTTTTGGAAGATCAAGATAACAAGCACTATGCACAGACAGAATAATTCACTGCATCTTTGATACCACGTAATTTTGCAGCAACTTGGCATTAACCTTCTTTAACTTGTGGTTACACTGTTAACTGTCACTTCATCAGTACTGCACACAACAGCATCTTCCTTTGCAGTTGAAATACTGGTAGTGAGTACAGATCTTTTCACTAGTCAAGTTCCTGTCATTTAATACCGGTACATTCAAGGGAAAAGGGGCAATGCCACCTCCTGAACAATGGGTGTGAATGATGTTTTCAGCAATGCTAGCTGGCAACAAGGAAGAGAAGCTACGTAGTTTACCTGTAAAAATCCCTTTATCCAGCACTGGCTTCTCAGTGTTGCACAGGACAACAAGTAACGAGAATGCAGCAAATCTGGGGATTTAAATACAGTGCATTTACTACAGTCGTTAGAAGGCCAGCTCTACCAGCAAGGTATCAGCTCCCATTGCAAAGACTGAAGGGCTTTCTTATCACGTTTGGGCAAATTTACATGGAGGTTAATTCAACCAGACTGTAAAAGAGCGATAAGTTCCCAGGCTTCACTAAAATAATAAATCAAAATAAAGAGAATAAATGACTCAGTGATACAGGCAGGTAAATAGAGTAGAGTTTGCTAAAGCATTCAGTGTCAGTGTATTTCTGATGCTGCTAAAATCAATGGTGAAATTATCACTGGCAAGTAAGACAGTAATGTTAAATTTTCTGTTGACTCCTTAGAAAAAAAACTCTATTATCCCAGCACTTAAGGGGTTAACAATCACTAAAAATATCCTTTATTAATATTCCAAAAAGTCACACCAACCTTTTCCTAGATGATTTATCGTTCCCTGAAACTTTACTTTATACAATTACTTTATTCACAAGAATAGTTTTTTCTGCACGCTAAATCATTTTTGCACATAAGCATTTTCCGAACTGAATTCTTAAACCTGAGGCAAGAAGAATGATGTCACCTGCCAATTTAAAAATAATTATTTGACTTTAATATGCAGAGACAGTATTGACCAAATATCAACATCCATATTTAATCTATTCTTATTAGAATATGGTATCTAGGTCATTGTATCAATCTACAATTGCCAATTAGTTTTTCAGAGTTCACAAGAATAACTAATAGTGGCATGAAAACATCTGCATTTTCTTTATGGAAACAATTTTCAAAAACCAGTATTTTCTTTCTTCTATTCAAAATGGTTCATAGATCTGTCCTTGATTTGTCAAGCACGCAAAGATTAATCATGTTTCATGCTTCGATAAATTTTCAAATTTCTGCAGGGAAGAAAATCTTCAGTGAAGATGTTTTCTCATTTCTGTATACATGGCAAACAACCACTCTTTTGTTTGTAATGTGTGGTCTTAATCTACAACAATTTATCTTTATCACCCAGACGTGCTTGACAATACAGGACACCATTAATCCCGATTTCAAACTGGCAGACAATTTCACACATACAGTGAGTTTCAGCAAACAAGGAATATGTCTTTACTACCAATTTTTATGGTGGCTGTTGCTGTTTCTTTTAATTCTCTCAATTTTGTTAATAGTTGAAGCTAGCAGTCTGTTTAGAATTCTGCTTTTGAGTTTTACAAAACACGTTACAATTGTAAATTTATTTAAAAATAATAATAATCAGTTACTAAACACTTGACTCTCTGTAAACGATTAGCCTTCTTACTCTTTGCTTGCTGTAAAATTTGTGCATGTATACCTTCACTAATACCTGAATACTCTATAAATAGTAATAACCAAAAATCTACCTCAGAAAAAAATGCATTTGTCAGAAATTGAGGTGACCTATCGTACAGAAGAACAGGAAGACTAACTATTCAGTAGCAACCAAGGCGCTTCCTCAGTCATTTAGGATGCTAGCAAGCACACAAAAGAGCCCCCAGCAGGATGTGTAGCTGCTCTCCTAGCGCAAGGCAGCTGCCTGTTTCGTTCTGTTTTGTCTGTCTTATTCTTAAAGAAATCCAGTGACAGACACTCCACACTGCTCTGCAAAATGTTGCAAAGCTTCATCATCCATATCACTAGAAAGCTAATTATCAATATCTCATAATTCTCTACTTGTTATGTATTTGTCCATGGAGCTCCTGTTTTTGCCAACATACAGGCTTTTTCAGCCAGCCTTCCATCCTTACCTAAAGAGCCCTCCTCATCACATTAGAGCTGGGTGGATGAACTTATTCCTTCCTTTTTCAGGGAAGCAGGCCTAAAGAGGGCAACCAGCTGTGCAGTGAGGGAGCTGATGTTCAGTCCACTACTTCCTATTGGTCTCTATAAGTAAGCATTTGCTTTTGTCTTACGTGGGCTGTGCTTCAGCCAGTTTGCCACCGTTCAAATTATAATCTTATGTGCCACCTAGTCAAACAATCAGCAGTATGCGTGAAGTAATCTCTGAGAGCTGACCCTATCAATACAATAAAGGTACTATAACAAAAAAAAACATCCCATTACCTCCTGGAAAATGCTCCAAAACCCTTTGGAGGGATGTCAGCAGGAGGGTTGGCAGAGCAGGTCTCTGTGTCACCTGCTTGATGCCTCCCCTCTAGACCACTTCAACAACCACATCATACACTACCCTCCAAATACTCACAATGTCCTCTAAGCCTCCTACAGTGCCCCTACTCCTGTCCTGATCTGCTGTAGGGTCAATTTAACCTAGCTGCCAGCGTTCACAACAGGTAGACGACAGATCTAAAATTAGCAGCATGGGTGCACAACTGAGAGTATTGCCAAAATGACAGCAACATGAGGCAATCTCAGTATCATACTATGAATTGAAATGCAGCCAAGAAATTGAGGATTTTTGAAAACCCCAAGGATTGTTGTAATTACTTTGCCATGATCCTTGTATAATCTTTGTCAAAAATCAGGGATCCATGACAAGAGTCATTGCCAGACGATGCGCCTTGTTGAGCAACACTGAACAAAACGGCTTCTTTAAAACAAGTCAGCACACTGCTTTGTCAAAAGAGGTGGCCTGCACCAAAACCAGACCCACCATCTTCCCCTCCTGCTGAAGCCGAAGACGACAGCCCACTATACTTCACAAGTATCTAGACCCTCAGGAATAAAACCAGCTTCAATTCAAACGGGGAAAACGTTTTTTTCCAACCCTGCTCCTACAGTGTTAACTGCTTCACAGTGAATCTCAAAAAATCCTTACCATTTTACCCCAACTGCTTATGAAAGCCACTGACCAAATGGGAACGTATGTTGTAACTACAGAGATACCTAACAAATGACAGTTTGAAAGCAAGTGAAAAATAGATGCATGCAATGTAACAGGCTTTTAGGCTAAATAAATAATTCTGCTAATACTTTAAACAAACCGAGAGCTATATACTTCTACAGAGTTGCAGCACTGCATGGGAGTGATAGCGTTTAGGAAATCAACTACAAACGATGGTCACAAAAAAATGGAAGTTTTTCCAGTTCATAATTGAAATGATGTTATGACACTTTCACCTGTAACTAATGATGCAGTGCCCAAACCAGCAGCTGTATTCCAGTTTGTGAACAGGACGTTCCCAGGAACAGATTGGCCAAGCTGTTTCTTTGTCTGTCCCCAGCTGCTAATCAGAACATCTAATTCTTAACATTGCTGCCTGCTTAGAGGGTGCATTTCAATGACAAAAGGATCTTCTCCATTTGCTGTCTCCGATTCCTTGCTTCAACAGAGATATAAAAGCAGACAAGCAAGAAAGCATAGGGTCTTGTTCACAGGAACACCTTTGTGTCAAATCACAACGGCATTTTCTAGAAAAATATTATCCATAAGTGCAGATAGCAGCTGTGGTTCTTTTACCTCATAAACCGTTTATGTTTATAATTATGTTATTTATCAGGATTGTTTTTGCTTCTCCACCAATTTATATATTACGTGTTAGTGGAAAGAGCAAACTGGAAATGCAAAGAATCCACATGTTACTGCTACTGTTTGCTTTATCTACAGTGTTGCAGATTCCCTTTTGGTTTCTAGTTGATTTCATAATTTGCCTGGAAATACAAGAAACTGACTCCATGATGAGATCCTGTGAGTCTATATTTCCATACGGTCTATCTGTAGTGCCAAGAACTAAGCTAAAGATATTTTAGAAAACTGCTGCAATGTAATGTACAATGCAGTATTTTAAATTAACTGGCACAGTTTCTATAAAAACTTTGCACAGTTTCACCTGTGATTCAATAGTCTGGGATGGTCTAAAGGTATAGCTATGTGGAGCCTGAAACTTGCTTGAGGTGTATCACACCTCACCCTCTTCCAGTATGGCTCAATCAGTAAGTCTCAACTGCATTTGAAATACATTTCCAACTTCCAACAAGCAGTCTGCTCCCACCCTCAACCATAAGGGACAGCACTATAAAAGGAGCCTTCAGAGATGCAAAGATAGCAACCCAAGAAGAAAACGTGGCCTGAGATATTAACAAAAGGCCACACAATGTCATTTCAGATTACTATCACATTGAAGTCGTAACACAGTCAATTATTCCTTCCTCTAAATCACCTCAGCAACAATCTCACCTCTGAGGTCATTACAAAAGCTTAGCATTTTCTGCATGAAAAACTGTTTCCTCCCATCTGTTCCAAATTTGTTTCTCATTAATTTCCATTTGTGCTTACCTGTCATATTCAAATTGGGCCGTTATTATAGATTAAGATGGCACAGATTCAACAAATAGTGTGACACAAAGAACCGACCCTCTCCATATTATTTTCAAAGGCCTCCTTGACCACCTATCCTTCCATGGATGCTCACTACGCCGTTCTGCTCTGTTTTCATCAGACACAAAGCTGAATTCTCTCTGTATTGAAACCTAGACCTTCATCAGATCCAAGTTTCCTAAGTGCTCTCCTTTGATAATGGACCAAATGGAGAAACCAGACCTGCATGCCAGATGTGGACTGTACATCTCCGACTACCTGAGCCACATGTCCTGTCTGGCCTTAAAGTCTGTGACTCTCCCACAGTTACACTGAAGAGGACTTAAACATTTTTTCACAGACATAGACTTGCCATAGTAGTTATCTACAAAAATAAATTAACCAAAAGCAGACTGGATTTCCCTCAGGGCAGTGTAAAATACTTGACTATTTACAGGATTTAATTTCCAGCAGATGGAACAAGTCTGCATCGCTCCCCCAATCACAGCCACCTTCTCTGAAGTTCATCTGAAATGACTCGGTGCTTCAAATCTTAACTTTTTGTTCGTTTAAAAATCAAAAGTTTCCTCTATCATCTCGTCAGTGTCTCTCTTGTATCGATCCAGGAAAGAAGGTATCAATAGCTATCATTAAGAAAATTCTTAATGATAATCTAAGCTAATTAATATTTATTGATCATTTTATTGCAAATCCATTTTAACTGCATGTATCAAATTTATAAACACTATAAACTGAGCTAACTACAGCACTCATCAGAGGTAGGAGTATTACTATCCCAGTGTTAAGGTTCAGGAAATTTGATTTAAAAAGAGGATAAGGCATTTTGGTATGCAACTCCTTTTCACAAATTGAAAATAATATAACTAGCCTTTTTAATGTCTTAATATAATCAGTATAATTCCCAAGATAATTTTCCTACAGCTATTAAACACAAAATGGAGAAGAATTCTTTTGATGTTCTTCAACAGGGACCACTGCAGAATGAGTTACTAATAAAATAATTAACCAATTTTGTTTTCATACTGTAGAAAGAGAATGGAAGCATTATTAATCTGGTAGTAATAGGATGGATTCATCACTCTGATACGATGTAGGAACATTATTGAATTTTTAATTCATACAAATACATAGAATTCTTAGTCATTAGAGTATAAAGTGAATGAATTGCTATGCTGAGTAGTAATTGCCAAATGGAGAGTAGTAATTGCCAAATGGAAATGCTAACAGCAAATCAAAACTCCATAAGTGTCAAATTGTACAGTTAACTTACCACTGCTACATTGTTATATAAAACTACTTATTTGTACAGACAAAGCCAAAGATAGAACTCAGAATCACCTCTGTTTATTTCATGACCTCGTCTTTGTTCCAAGTAGTGATAAACTGTCCAAAGTACAGGTAACACCTTTCTCTTAACGGCTTAGGGTGTCTTTTTTTTTTTTTTCCTCCGTTTTTTAACCAGAAAAAGTAGGAGGAAGATCCATATCAACCTGGATAAACAAAAACTTTGGGGATTGCAAATCAGAGGATAAAGGACCGATAAGCACATAAAGCTACATGTTAGAGGTCAGAGAAAAAGAAAATTGCCAAGGCGGCTTAGTAAGAACTCAAACAATAAAAGATCCTTTGGCAATATAAAGTAGAAAAACAACAAGAAAGTGGGACAACAATGCAGATGAAGTAGTCAGGATAACTAAACATTTTGGTCTAGTTTTCAGGCAAGGTGATTCACCCCATGCTAGGTGAAAGCAAAATTGGAGAAGTTTCATGTCATGAAGGAGAACTGGGGAACCAAGTAATTCCCATCTCTGCACCAAACTAACTAATTGCCAAGGTCTTTCACACATTTGCCAACAGGATTGCTTGACTGGAGAACAGCAAACATGGAATAATGATTAAAAGAGGAAAACAAAATCCGGAAGACAAACTAGATTTACTCTAGCTGAATTTCATAAAACAATCCCCCATAAAGTACCAGAAATCAAACTATTTACCTGGAGAAGCTCAGTAAAAGAAATGAGGCAGGTAAAGAACTCACTACAGGAGAAAAGACACTGTGCTGTGTTTTGTTGTGTTATGTTGCGTTGTGAAAGGAGCTCTACAGCCCAAAAGAAAATAGGTGGTTTGGAGACAGATGAATTATGAGAATTGTGTGTTCTTATTAACAGTCTCAGCACAAAATAGCAGGAGCGTACTAATGAAATTTGCTGCAGTCAAAAAGCTGAGAGACATTTTCAATACAGTAATCAGTAATGTAGCTTCAATAGAGTTGCAATGCAATATCATACAAGAAGCACTGGATAGTGGAACATTATGTGCAATTGTCCCATTGTGCAGAATTAGAAGAAAAACTTCTGTTACAGGATAGGGGTTTATCAGCAGTTGCAGAGGGAGAAAAAAGAGCAGTATAACCACAGGATGATTATGAACCACGGGTGTTATAGAGCAGGGAAAAAGTAAATGCAGTCCCAGAACATATTAACCAAGGATTTCCTTTATGAAACAGGAATTAATATCTCTGTATAAACCACACTGAGATTGCACTGAAAGACAACACTGAAGTCTGGTTTCCTCATACTTCAAGAAATGTGCTCTTACCTGAGCAGGTACAGAGAAAGCCTCTATGACCATCAGAGGAACGAAAAGCCTTAATATGACCATCAGAGGAACGAAAAGCCTTAATAAGACTTAATCAGCCTTCCAATAGTAATGGACCCAATGATCAAACTGGTTCTGAGAGGCATTTGATAACTTTATGAGCAAGATCACATGACTCTGCTGTCTTCAAAAGCAGGGGACTGGACTAGATCCAGAACGTTTTTCTGTTGGTGGTGGGTTTCGTTCATTTAAGTGTTCTGTACCATGCTCCAGTGGAACATTTAAGCTCAATCTTTTATTACATACAGTTAATGGTTGGATGAAGTCTTGCGGAATCACATGTATATCGTTAACGGCAACTGTTCTTGAACGATTCTTAGGAGCAAAAGCAGAGATGCAGACTTGGGGCACTGGCCCACCTTACGGTTTACAGACATCTTTCTTTCGGACTGACTCAGGAATTTTAGTCGTCTAAACTGGAAGACAAGAATGGAGGAGAAGGGGAAGAAAGAAAGTGTGGCATTAGTTAAAATTAATGAGGTTTGCATGTAAGAAGAAGAAAAAGTGCAACAGGGGAAGAACACAGCCAGAAAAGACAGGCCCTTCAAAACACAGATGTCTAGTGAAAGAGTTTCAAGTCTAGTGAGAGGCTGAGGGACCTCTGATGTTATGAGGAAGGAAACACCTTTGAGGTAATCACAGCAACAAGCTTCATCCACATTCTCTGGAAATATACAGACTGCATAAAAAAATAAGGCTGCACTTACACGTAAAATAAACATTTTGCCACCAGTTTCTCCTTCTAGCAGGAAGGACCTCAGATTTCGCAAAGTCACTCAGGTGTAAAGAAGTAACAGCTTCTCAGTTTTCAGTAAACACATGTGACTTCTTGACGAATATTTATGTTGGCTATAAATTATGTAGTGCAAGTAAGACCAGTCAGTCATGCGCTAGCCTGAGATGCAACCAGTTTGTTTATAGCAGATCAATAGCATATTAAATAATTTTATATGGCTCTGCTTGTAATTCCTCAACATGCAGCAAAAATGACCTGAGAACTGCCAAAAGACTTGGCTACAAATAACAGTTTTATGCATTCATAGCAAGCTGCACAACAGTGAAGTCACAAAAAACTCATGTAGACTTCACTCGTTTTTCTGATAGAAAACTGACTTGCATGTCTTCACATTTATCCTTTTCTGAGAGGCTCTTTATCATGGCCAGATACGGCCATTGTCCACTCATGTAACAGGCAACTCATCTCTGCCCTCATGGGTACTTCCTAACAGATTCAAGTTCATTGGAATAGATTCAAGAACATTAGCCCTCTGTCAAGCCCCAGCAATATCCTGACTGTGATGAGCCAAAGGCACCTTGGTACCAAGACATACAACAGAGAAAAAAGGTGCAAGTCTACCAGCCATGAATTTAATTAAAATCCCTCCTGGTCACTGCTCTCCTAGATCATATAAAACAGCTGGGAACGTAGCCAAGTTGCACATTTTGGTTATCTCTAATAACAAAACCACTTCAGAGGACCAAAAATCACTTCTGCTAAATTCACCATGTTGGCCAACTTGCTTTAAACACACACTAGTGACAGCAACCTGCCTGCCATCTCTGGACTGAGCCTGAAATATCTTAGTCAGGCTCCATCACGTGCAAAATCAGCACAGCTCAACTACAATCGCTCTCTCAGCTGTTTGTTCTTTTTGGCTTGAAAACACTTCTCTTATGTACAAGATCTGTAACCGTATCACTTTAAAGAGCGACAGAGCACTTACAGCGCCTGATGCTCAAGTCTAGAGGGAATCCATCTCACAAAAACCCAGCGTCACATCCCGAGCTGCCTTCTCAAACACAGTGGAGAACATTCATGTACCACAGCGACGCAGAAGAACACTAGAAGAACAGCACAGAACACAATCAGAGGTTGTTCTGGATACAACAGGGTCCCTGCTTACGCGGTTTAAGGCTCTAGCCGTTTTCCTCAGCAAAATAGACTGAATAGCGTAAGAGCCTTCTCAGGATCCAATTTAGCAGCCAGGGTTCACCCAAGCATAAAAACATCCTTGTCCAGAGCTCACTGACCCCCTCTTTGCTAACGCACATCAAATCACAAACACGTACGAGGGGCTGGAAAGATAAGCATTGCTGAAGCTGCTACAATTATCCTGACAGGTCGGCCAGCCTCCCAAACTGAGAAATCCTCATGAAACCAGAGCAATCGACTCACGGTCCCTGTGTATTACTGGAACAGCACACAGGAACAAGCCTCCACCTGTTCAAAAACAAAACCAACCAAAGGACCAGGATCCAGTCCTTGAGACTTTTTGCTTCTCTAGGAATATGAAAAAGTACCCTATAACTTGCAGCATGCTATTTACTAACTCAAGAGCACTGCAAAACTGACCAGCTAAATTCTCAAAAGGACAAGAATTTAACTTTCCAACTAGATAAATTCACTTCAGTTCAGTGATAAAGACCATCTGATGCCTCACTAGTGACTTTTTCCATGATATTCAGCACCATACTTAAGGCTATAGGAAAACAAGATCAAATCAATCCTTTCTGTATATCCCTTTTCCCAGTGGAAGAGTTTTTAAGAAACCGATAGATGCCTCACACATCCAGGCAAAATTAGCATCTCTTTATATTTCTGTCACATAATAACCTTTTTCCAAGAAACTTGACAACTGCTTCTCAGATTGACCTATAAGGGTGTGTGTGCAAATCTAGAGATAGAGATACACATTTATGAGCAAACAGCTGGCATATAAGAACAGTAATGCAGCTCAAATCAAAACATTTAACTCCTTAAAGCTTCTCCTATGAACGCGCATTTGCCTGCTTAATAGCTACCATATAGTGGCTACCAGAAAATTAGCTGTGGAAAAACATTGCTCAGTAACTGCCTAAAATATAGTAGTTTTCTATTTTAAAACTTTGTAGGTTCTTAAAGTCTACAACTCAGGAAGTCACACGAAAGTTCACTTTTAATCTTTCCTGGACGTAGAAAAAGAGTGAATTAACACCACTGTTAATCATAATAAAAGCCATTAAGCCTCACTGATTCTCTTTTTAATGGCTAATAATTTTGCCATGACAGCAAATCCAAATTCTTCAAATTCTTCCTTTGAAGAAAGATGATCCTTATGTTACTGGTATCTCTGCAAAAGGCAGATCTTTTTTCAGTTACTTAATATACAATGGTCCACTTTATTCAGTTTTCTGCCTTAAAATGCAGTTTTCCAGCAGCAAGCCTCAGAAACATGTTCTTACACCTGCTCAGAAATCAATTTCCCCGAGTGGAGTGCTGCGGCCTGCCAGAAAGGATGAAAGGAGAATCACGTTCAGCAAGAGCCAGAAAAAGAAAAGAAAAAAGAAAGCCACTTTCATAAGATTATCTGCATGTGTCTTTGTTGGCTTGAGAAGTATAGAGGAACGGATTTAACTGCTTCTGCCCACGAGGAAGCAAATAATCTGAGATCCAGAGGTTTGCCTTGACAACTGGAAGCACAGTTTCATGGCTGCAACACAAATAGCGATCGCAAAGGTACACAAAGGAGAATTGCTTTGTTTCAACTGCCTTGCTGAAGGCTGTGATCTACAATCAGAAAGCACATCTCAGGAAGTATTAGACCTGTACGAGGTTGCTGCAGTTACCAAACTCTTCATTATGACTCCCTAAATATACCGCTAGCAGTGCACAGCCTCAGAGAATTAAAGTCTCTTACAGGAATCTCGTTGTGATTATCTTAACCTCAAGCATAGTCTCTGAGAGTCTCTGATAAAAGCTATGACTGAAGAGGTCCAAAGGAAGTTGTTCATCTCCCACTACACAGTTTCCTTTCACCGTGGCTTTTAACTCTTCTCATCCTCCATAATTCTGACTGCAGAGGAAAAGTGCCAAGAGGAAATAACAGAAAAATAAATGTAGTTAATTTTAAGAACAGTGCGGTGCTTTCATTCATCTCATTGGATACGTTTTCAAAGCAATGTACCAGTTAAAAAATACCAGTGCTTCTTGGAAGCATTTGTCATCTCTAACCTTCGAGGAATGCTCCAGCACTAAAGTCTTGGTGCAAAGTTATTTCACCAACTACAGCTGTCTTCAGCTACATTACATTTAGCTGTAGCAACGGAGACTACAGCTCTTCTAATTAATAGTAACTGTTCAATATAAAGCTAACAACATTCAGTCAGATGTCACCAACATCCACAAGATTAAACAAGCATACATTTTGATCACGTAGGATGTGCTCTTTCCTGAGGGAGGCAACACAGAGGACTAGATTCTGATGTTTCCACAAAAACGTAAATCAAAAGCGAGTTCCTTGTGGTTTATGGAGCTATCCTACAAGGAGACCAACACGATCAGCTGGAATGTGTCCACAAGCCCCAAGCCAGATTTAGCTAATGGGCTCTAAGTCCTTTTCAAAACCTCGGTGTCAGGACACCATTTTTCTACTGCCCAAATCTTTCTCCCACAAATCCTTCACCTCTTACCACGTTCCCTACAACCTCGACCTAGAGCACCTTCTTACTGAACCCCTTTCTTAATGAACATCTCTTGCATAAAGGATCCTGCTCCTATCTCACCACCTCTCACTAAAAAACAACAACAAAATCCAAGTTAATTCATAGTAGTTTATTTCTTAACCAGGAAATAATCCATCTGTTCGAGGGAACTGAACAAATAACGATGATTCACTTGTGCCCCCATACATTGCAATCAACAACTGGGAAGAAGAGGGGAAACGTTCTTTTCTTTTTAAACTTTGCTGAAAACCACTACCAGAGACGCGGTATCATGCAGTGGTAAATGATAGCAGAACCAGCAGGCTAAGCCTTCTGGCTAGGAACTGAATAATATGCTCCAATGATTCCTCTTAGAAATAGTGTCCTAGTTCTGCTACCTGCACTATGGCAGCTCTTTTTACTTTCAAGACCAAGATTACCTTCGCACAAAGATTACCGTGACAGCCAAATGATTGTTTGTCAGCTTTAGAATTAGACAGAAAGTCTGAATAAGAAATGGCTCTATTAAATCAAAGAGATCATAAGCAACTATTTATAGGAACTATTTGCTGCTGACACACTACTCAAAAATTAACTGTTCCCCTGGACTTCAAAATGAGTGTTCAGTTCCCTCATATGTGATCATACTGAAAAATAAAGGAAATTAAAACAGGAAGACACAGGAGAGCTGTCATGTTTCTTCTCATTTCCTATTTGCCAAAGAGGAGTGCTTTGTATTCCACTTGCACGTGGATTTAATTGGTGAACCTATTTCTATAGAAAAATGGACAAATCAGCTTTTTCTTGTTTGGTTCTTCTAAATTTTAGCGTGTTCTTTCACCCCTAAGTCCGTAACTTATTAGTTCCTTCCCCTCTTATTATTATTGTTATTGTTTATATGACAGTAGCATTCAGCAATTCTGGCCAACACCAGAGCAGGTATGGCTGCTTTGCACTCTGCTTCTGCAGAGCAAGTCCCAGACAGTAAGAAGTATGATACATCTGCTGCTCCAGAGATTTTGTTCTGTTCCAAGATAGAAATGGGATATAGCAAGAAAAGCAATAATATTATCTCCATTTTGCATATGGTGAAGTGAGGTACAGCAGGACATAGACTCCCCCCCCGCCAGTTCTTCCCTGTGGCCCATCTCCTAGGTTCCCAGAGAGACGTGCTCAAACCAGCAGTTTCCCCTCCACAAGAACTGGCAGGAATCAGGGCAGAGTCGTTTGCCAGGTCAAAGAAGTCTGCAGCACAGCTAAGAATCAAACCCACATCTCCCAAGCCATAGCTCAGTGCCGTTAGAAATCAGCAACCTTCCTGCTCATGCATAGATGGCCACAATATCGCGTTTTTTTTAAAAACGGAACCACTCATTCAGGAATAAAAACTTGCATCATCAGGGTTTTTAAATGTAGTACGTCCAATGACCACATTAATGAAGTATGTGCTGCAAAAAATGAGATGGAGTTCCCCACATTTCTATATTGTGCTATTACATCTGGAGAAAGGGAAGAGAAGGGATTTGCGTTTGCCAGCGTGTGAAACAGCCCCAAACATCTCTCCGTGTTCAGTGAAGAGAGAGATTTTTTTTTCCCCACCATTTACACCGAAGAAACATAAGAGGACCTTATTAACATGACAGGGAGTTAACTAGATGAAGAATAATTTGCATTTTCATAGGATAACATATTTGCTTTGAATGGCTTTGGCCTGTTACCACATCCACCTTTTGGAACCCTTCGGAAGAGAAACTGGAGTAAGCAGTTTTTGCAAGTGAAGAAGCTGTACTATACTGAAGCTGTACTGTGGCTAATTGGCTGCTGATGACTGAACTTTTCTTTAGCCCTGGGAATAATACTCGATTCTTAAAATAGTAATACAATTATCATTACTACTTTGATTTCAAAGGTTTTATAATTGGTGACCCTCAGACAAAAAGCCCTTCTTCTCTGACGGATAATATCTTTCACTTATAATTTCCTGATAATACTAAGTGGTAAGTAGCTCCACTTCCTGGCCAATGCTCCCTTTTAATAAGCAAATTCTTATTATCAAAATCCTAATTGGCCATTTTGAGATTATCAAATTTTGGAGACATTCCACAAATCAAGCCAGAACTGTTAGAAAAGTCTGTATCATTCCTTCTAAAAACTTATTACCCAAAAGTTTCAGCGATACCTCCTCAACATGTCGATAACTAACATCAATTTATGCAGTAAGTGCAAAAATCCAGGCAGGCAGGCAGGCAGGCATAAAGGACTGACAACTATATAACCAATAGTACGTATACTTATCCAATCCTTCTCTTTCATGTGCATGCTCTAAATTAATATTCGCAAAGCAGTTTGCAAAAACATTTCAAGGATGGAAGGGGCAAAAGGCCAAATAATGAAGTCAAAATTCATTTTATTTACCTCCGTATATTGGTCTTTCAGAGTAGTAATATATTTTGCTATGACTGAGAAGCTTGAAGTTTGCTCTGTAAACAAGGACAGACAATTTGTCAAGAAGTCAAATTCCCCTTCTGCATTCCCCTTCTTCTAAATTCATCAATATCAATTAACGATGTATTCTAAACCAGAAATTGCTTGTGACAAAGTGGAGAGAATGAGAAAGCGTGTAGCCATTCCAACAGTGACAGCGCGAGCACTTCTGTCACGAACACTGACATCAGTGGCAAAAAAAGCAGAAGCTGTCTGCTCTGCACAGTTAAAAAAAATATTAAAACAAGCGTATCCTAACAAGGTGCCACTGATGATAGTCTCAAGGAAGTATTTATAAATGTTGGCATCTGTTGTGCACAAGGTCTATTTGCCCTTCTTCTCCTTTCATGTTGCAAAGTGGAAAAACAAAACCCGAAAGGAAGCATATATAACATCTCCTAGACTGAACGTCCATGCAGGGTCAAAAGTACACTTTTGCATCTGAAGTACTTAAGTAATTTCTTTTTAAATTGCTGCGATCTAAGCTCTCCATATAGCAATGAACACTGCACAATTAGACCTTTGCCTCTGCATTAAGCTCCTCTTATTTCAGTGAGGAAGTATGAAGCTTCTGCATGAAGCTCCTTGCACGACTTTATCACCCAGTGTCATATAAACATACTCATTTTAAAAAAAATGAAACAAAAAAAAACCCTCTTCAACTTAATGTATTTAGATATGTGCTCAGGGCATTAAAAACAAAAGAAACGTAGCAGTTCAGATGAGCTACTCCAAAAGCTGGATACCTCACTTACGCAGAATTCTGATGAGAGGAGGCCACCCAAAGTCAGGTTGGCACTGCTGTTCCCAACTGGCACTAGGAGGTGGAATTTTGACAAACAATCATCTTGCCAGAAAATTAAGCCTTTGCCAAGTACAGCTCACTGAACCTTTTCCAGCCTCAAAGTGCTAAGATAAGTTGAAAGGATCGTGATGTTCTGTTTAGATCAACTAATTTACTAATTAACTAATACTCCTAACTAATGTGCCAAGTTTCATGCTAAACTTAAACACCTGGGAAGAGGGAGCTTCCGCATAGCTCACATGTATGGGCATGGTATTTAAACCATTCCTTCTTCTAAATTCAGAGAAATTACAGAAAAGTGAGTGGGCTGGGATCTCAAGGAAACAACCTTTTTATTTCAGGCATGATCTCATGAAGCTGGTAGAGTTTAGCTAACCCTCTCTCAAAAACTTCCTGGCATGATGATCATCTCATAACCTAACCACATTCAGAACTTGATTATGTTCAGTTAGAAAGCGTTTCCTGATATCTAACCTTAAACTCTGAAAGAGCAAATCAATTAGTTTCTTCCTGTCCAGCTCCTAATTGATATCCAGAACAGCTGACTGCTGTCATCCTCCATAACAACTTGCTACACCCTTGAAGCCTTTTCTGTTCTCCCTCAGTTTTCCCTTCTGTGGATGGAAACATTTCTTTTGCATCAGGTTTTCTAAAGCTATCAGTTTTGGTTCTTGACTCTTCTCCTGGGCATTCTGTAACTCCTCTGTCTCCTTTCTAAGGGTGGTGCCCAAAATGGGACAAAAAGCTTCAACTGAAGCCTCACAAGCACCAAGTAAAGTCCAAGAATTTTCTCTCACAGTTTTCAGACAACTCTTCTGTTAGTACTACCCAAATCAGTATGTTTCTTTTCAGAACTGCATGACATAATTTATTTTCATGCATAGTCTACTAAAAATCCTGATGCTTTTCTCCATTCTGTCTGACAATATATTCCCCAGTTTGCACGTATGCGATGTTTCGCTCCTAGGTATAATGTTTTGCACTGGTCTTAATTTAATCTTACTGATTTTACATTTTTCCAATGAACCAAGAGCACTACGAATTCTACTGCTACTGTCCAAAGCCCTCGCAACCCCTCTCAGCTTGGCATCATGCACTAATTTTGTTCAGAATCATTGCTGAAAGGAAATAAGCATTTACCAGTTATGATGTTCTAAAGCTGCAGACACAGATTAGAGGAAAAAGACTCCATTCTTTTCAAGCTAAATCATTCAGTGCAAGACTCCCTCTCCAAAAATTCAAATATGGCACGTAAACAGCATTTGCCCTGCAATTGTTTGCCAAAGAGCAAAAAATTAGATAAGATACTGACCTCTAACAACTTGAGAGAATACCAGGAACAACAGGCTCTCGGCCAGCTGCTACGCTTTTTCTTTCGGTCTAACTGATTGCGGGGGGGAGGCAGAGTCTAAGATATTCAGGTTCTATCACAGAGTCTTCTGGTATGTGGCATATGAAGGGAATCATAAACGTTAAAAAGCCATGTGCTATTCAGAGCACTAATTTGTGCTAGAATGTAATTAGAACAGAAGTTGCAACATACCATTTAATTAATCTCTCTCCTCCATACAAAAGTACCGAGAGGTATGCTCACTGCAGCTCTGTATGACAAGAGAGTAGAAGGAGAGGTAAAGAAACTACCTTTGCGCTCTAGCTGTATGCAAACTCCTTCCAAAGGCAAAGGGACCTGAAGACTCTTCTCCATAAACCAACCTGCTGAGAATCTGCCAGACTCCTTGCATAGGAGTCCCAAGATGAGTTCTCTCACGTCCTAGTTCAGGAAAGCATCCCCATTTGTCCATTCTCATCTGTTATACTCAGCTGTATATATAATTGAATTCCTGTGGGTCCCATGTACAGATTCATATGCGAGTCCACATGACACAAAATAAAGAAGGGCATTCCTTCAAAAATATAAAATGAATTTTAGGTGCAATGAACTTTCTGTCTGAACTTAAAAAAAACGTTTCAATTTAACAAGATCAAAAAAACTGAGACATAAGTAGATTTACAAGGGCATTCAGCTATGATTAACAAAGTCAAAGAAGAAAACCTTTCCCCAGTCACTTTGTTTCCAATAGCTCCATGTTCAGCATCTGAGGGACTGGCAAAGTACTTCAAGCCCGGCAATGCATTACTGCAGCTTTGCGGCTTCCGCACCCAGATCAGCGCATCAACTCACAGAAATGACACAATAAGCTCAGGCTATCTGTATGCACTCGTGTATGCTTATGCACAGGCAGAAAACATGAGTAAAGAAGGGAGAAACAGTGCAAGAACAGCAGAAAGTGAAAGACAAGAGCGTTTGTGGCAAGACCCTGATAAAAAATTAAAAAAGTACAGCCGAGAAAAATAAGTTTGACATATCCAGAATGGAAACCTCTATTCCCCAGAATATGACTAAACAGTTGTTAAGTTCCACAGCACTTGGAGAAGCACCATTTTTTGCATACTCTTCATATTGGGTCACAAAAATACTCAGCTCCCTTCCCAATATTTCCTATAAGCTAGCAACAAGCTATCAGATTGGACACCAGCTAACTGTTAGAGCCAAAAGGAGTAACACAGAGTTTCAATTTTAACCAACTTTCTCAGAATTCAGTTCATAGGATTATGGCTCATCCTGAAAGGATGTAACTGCTACTTTTCAAACAGTGCATTCATTCTAAAATCGTTTTATTTAAAATTCCCTCTACTGTTACATACGACTACCTTCCAGGATCTCTTCAGCGTATTAACTTTCCACTTACACATCATAGCCTGCTGTTTACTCTGCCCTTTTCTTGCTGCTCGAATATGTTAGCACCCCACAACAAAAGTGCGTCAACAGTATTTAAAGATCATAGAAAGCCTTTCTATTTTTGTTTCTCTATGTCCTTCTTTGAAAGAACCTCTACAGAAATACAAACATTTGTTCTGGATTACTGAATGAAATGCACACCTTTTACTACAAGACACGAGTCCCTCTGCAGTCTGGGTAAAAACCCGGCCTTCCTGAAGTCAAGGAGAGTTTTGCTATTGGCTTTAATACGCAGAATCTTAACCCTAATTAAGCTGCAAAACAAGGCCATAACTGACTTAACATCTTCCTGGATTTTTTATTTGGTTTTTAAATCTAGGTCCGAGGTCCTCAATCCTTGTAGCAGATATAATCATTTATCACTGCTCAGTGTGGCTGTAAAGCCAGCAATCTCATCTGGTGCCATTTTACATGCATATAGCAAAGGGTACAGAGTGGGTGGCAGCAAGATAAACTTTGTTGTACCACAAATTACTGAACAGAAGAAAACATTCATGTGTTGGCACGATAGATCACGGCCTGATATTTTTAGTTCAGGTCTTATTATGCCAAAAGACTACACAATGCATATTGCGATGCATATCACATTTCCTCAAATCAGGAGCTACAACTGAATTAACTCAGGTAACTGAAAATCATATTTTTTAAAGTGTCCAATAATCATGTGTTTAAAATTACCACATACTTAGAAGACTAACTAATTCATTAAAACAATCTTCTCCCCTGTAATAGACACCTGATCATCTCTGTTGTGGGAAGGAAAAGTCCTGAAGGTGCTCCAGTGTTGCTTCCCTGTATATCTGCGTAACACATTGCTGCTATACTGTGGTACAAGAGAAGCCAGAACAATTATGAAGAAGTTGGTGGGCGTCTGCCTGCTTGGTATCTCCCTATCAAATCCCAGCAAACTGTTCGCTCCTTTAAAACAAAGGATGATTAAGCCAATTAAAGCTACCCCCAAACCACTTGGCATCTGATGCTCAAACACTGGAAATATCTGACATATTCCAGACTGAAGAACATAGACTCATATTTTTTCACAAATATCATATGCCTCTCAAATTGTCTGTAGAAAACGTTACTGTGACTGAGGTCAGAAAGTTAAATCAGGGGAAGGTGTAAGATAGGTACCAATGTCAAGCCAAATAATGGCATAGATAAGATGTTATGGGATCTTCAGGTCTCTTCTGGAAATAATTTAAGAAGAACCATTGCCTAGCTTCAGACCCATGAGGTGCACTCTTTGAAAACCCATTAACAAAAAGAATATCAACATTTTAAAGATGTTGGCCTGTACAACCTAGGGCATGTTATCTGCAGTACAGATTGACAACCAGAAAACACAGAGAAAGCCTGTAGTGAGCAAGACAGGCAGCTCCTCTGCCTGACAGTCGACTCAGAGGAACTTATAAAATGAAAGATAAAAATCTACGTAAAGAGAAATAAATATGAATACTATTTTACCCCTTGCTCCTCATGGTAGGCGCCTCGGATTAAAAGTAATACTTCTTTAATCTCTGTTTGAAAGACACTGTCCATTTCAATAGGCTCAGGAAAGACCAAAGTTAGGTGTGTTGGCTGTCATGCTGACTCAGCTGCAAAATAGACTGTTGCTGCCCAAGAATCCATTCTAGAAATCATTAAACTACCTGATTCTATCCCAAATGAGAAGTAGGAAACAGGGCCCATAAGAATACAACAGAAGGGCCTAAAACATATCCAATGACCACAACAGCCCTACTTACCCACCACCACCATCCGTGGAGTAATTCCTGATTTATACCAAAGTAATTTAGAAGTTCAGGCACATGATGACTCATAAATCCTAAGCTGTTCCGGTGTGGAGAAAGAACTGATGAAATGGAACCAACCAAAACAGCAATTAGCTTACTCTTGAGACTATTTCTCTCTGCCAAGCTGTGCGCGCACTATTATCACTCACGTACACAACCAGTTTAGGAAGAAATCACCACCTTCAAAAATGAAATGCTGTTACTCATTTACAAAAATGCAGGCAATGCTGCTAACAGAAGTCACCAATACTGACATAAACATACTAAAATAAATTACACTGATTTCCAAGGAATTCCGTGAGCAGACTCTCTTGGGAGAGGAAGTCAAGAGAGAAAAAATTCCATCAAGACAGACAAAACTCTTTGCTGAATGACATCATGGCTTTTCTAACGCGTGGTCATAATTACCCTTTGCATTAGGAATATATCGCTGAGACAATATGGCCTGAAAGCAACACAGAGTGCTGTAAGAGTCCAGCTTCAGCAGGAGGATGCTTCTGCAAAACTTGCACACTTTTTTTATGCTGTCACATTAGCCTTCAAATAGAGAAAGACGACCCCGGCAATATAACACCTCACTACTTGCGAGCTATCAAAACAGACGTTTGAGAATAATGGCAGCGTAGACAAGAATGCAGCAAGCAGACAATGATCAAGAAGCGATTATAAAACATCTCAAGAAGAGTAAATACCATGACCAAACCAACATCAGACATAGTACAATAACCGAAAAAGGAAAGTCTGTTCCGTGGATATTTCCAGAGCTTTATCTTGGAGGTCCGTAAAAACCTATGTCTGTGGACACCTAAGCATAGTGGGAGTGGGCGGCCTTTAGAAGACCATTTTTTGATTCACGACCACCAACAGCTCCCTGTTCACCTTCTAACTGCAGGGCTAAAAATGACTACCCTCCTCCTAGCTGTTGCCTGGCAGAATAGAAATCAGCTCTCTACTCATCTGCCAGATTTGCCTCAGAGCACAAGGTCGGGCAACCGCCAGCTCCTTCCTAGGCGCACTGCTTCACAGAAGGCAAGGAAAAGGGAGCAGAGGAAACCAGGTTGAGGCTACCTTATCCATCAGCTTGCCCCTTCTTTCACCATACTATCTGGGAATTTTTTTTGACCAGTTACCCAATTGTCGGATAAAGGGAAAGGGGATCCCTTTGCCTTCTTTCTCCATATTTACATGAGTGGCCCTTCTTGCCATGTGGAAGAGCTGAACGATATTCTTTTGAGAAATAATTTTCCACACTGCAGTGAAAAATCCACTTCCTAAGGGGATGCCTGAAGAACAACTATAGAAAGCAAAGAGTACAGGCTGAACACTGAAATCAGTGGAGGAAATCAGTGAAAATTCTTGAAATAAAAGGATGCTATATATGTTATGTTACACTGAAAACATAGCAGAAATTGGAATCATTGCAGCAGAGTGCACACACAGAGATGTACAATAGCCTAGGAGACGCTGCTGGTATAAGAGTAATCACAGAGCACGTTTCTTCCACTCAGTTACACTTTCTCCTCGAAAAACAACTGATTATTCAAAATACTGGCTGCAGTATCTTATCTGCTGCCTTCGCTTCTCACCTACCTCTTATACCAAGGCTTGGGAGCATGCCCTTACAAGGTTTTCCCTAACTGTTGTTTTCTACAGTTTCTGCACCCCTGTAACCATTCCCTAGGTGCAACTGGCCACCTTCTACTATATTTTGTACTTGGAAACAGGCTGATTCCCTTAACAACATAGAACACAGTTATCTTTCATTTCAGACCTGGCAAAGCTTTGTTAGTAGCCTACCAGTGTGGCGATTATCCTGACAGAGCCCACTTTCAAGTGACATGTTGCAAAGGTTCATTGCACAACCATGCAATTCATTTAGGGAAAAAAAAAAATACATCTGAGCTATTATCAGGCAAGTCCTGTCCACAGCAATACTTCTAATTCTCACAGTGGAATCACTTCTAATTCACCCACATCACAAGCAGCAATGGCAGCAATACCAGCACAAATTAGCCACTGATCGATTGTCACTACTTTGGACAGTACCATCGGGTTTTGTCTTTCTTCCCCCCCCTCATTGCTACAATACAATTTCCAAAATGACAGGAAAAAACAATAACCAACTCATCAACAGGAATGAACAAATATAGCTATGCAGCAGCTCAGCACAGTATGGCAAAGCAGGAGTCAGCTAGCCAAAGCCATGGCTGATTTCACGTAGTGCTGGCAACAGCCCTGCTTCAAACAGGAGGTAGGACTAGGTGACCTCCAGAGGTCCCTTCCAGCTAAAACCTCCATTGTTCTTTTATACAGATTAATCACAATTAGCAGTTTGGAGAATGGGATCTGAGCACAGGCAAAATTCTTAGCTAAAAATTCTAGAATATCTAGGAGGAACAGAGGAATCTGTCATTTTAGCTAGCACAGCTGATCTGCACTGAGAAATAATGATCACAAATTCCCTGCATTTATTGCAAAGACTTTCCTCTTTAAAAAAAAAAAAAAAAGTAGAAAATGGTGGCTTTATATTTATCTAGACATTCTGTTTACACATAATTTCTGTCAAGCCCTATTTTGATTAGGAGCAAACTCAGTAACAACACATAAAAGAGCATTTTAGATGTTTTTTAAATGATGTGCTGAGTATACCAAAAGGGAAGATAGCTTATCCAAATACACTTTCAAATCAGTAAGTATTAGACAAATACTGAGTACCTGTACACACTCAGATATCTGACTCTTTCTAGCCACTGGGTGGGAACCCAGCCTAATTTCTGAGGCCCTTACACTGTATTTCTACTTCTGCGCTACTGAAGAATCACTCCACACTGTTACTTCTGAGCCCCTTCACAACCCAACGCCAGCCCGAGTGCTCAGCTGCCTCTCTCTTACCCTTGCCTCACCTATCCTTAGGCCTCAGTCTCAAAACTGCTCACTGCGAGTAATCCCTGTATAAAGTCATCGTGGAAACGTTGCTGGGAACCGACATCTAGAGGTCACCTAGTTCTACACGAAATCATTCCAATTTGTGGCTTTTGCCTACGTTTTATAACTATACACTCACTGCAATTTGATACTGGACAGACTGTTAACGACAGTTACGATTTTTCCCCAGAACGACTGGTGCTTTGGACTCTCTTACAGTGTGCCACAGAATGTAAATCCCTTAATCCCACATTAAACACCTTCGCCCCAACCTTTGTAACAGTGCAAACCAGAACTAATCATCTTTCTTTTAATCAATATTTCTTTTTTCTCTGTTGTGAACCGAATGCAGCACAAAGGCTAATCAGCACACCTTCCATGCAGGTCACAGAGAAAGAAGTATTGATCAAAAGAGAAGCAGTTCTTTCCGATTTGCCTATGTTGTACAGTGAAAGCAAAAGTGGCCTGATTCACTTTAAAGTAAGCAAATCAAGTAATTCCCTCCCACTATTTTCACAAGGAGCACTCAAAAACCTTATCCTTCCACCTGCGATTAGCAGCCTGTAGCACAGGGCATTTGCTTCCACAGAAAAGAGACAGAAGCTGTTCCTAACTTAATCAAATATTTTTCTATTTAAACAAGATGTTCTCCTAACGATAACCAAAAAGAGAAGCAATACCACAACAAACTGCCCTGAGCAGAACGGTTTAGAAACGTGATCCTGACAAACCTGATCAGTGTATTACTGGAGGTGAAGATCTTGTACACACAGAAGTGTGCACACAGGATGACTGGGCTTTTCTTCTAGAAAGAAAAGAATTCTTCTAGGATAGACAAGCTGACCCCAATCTGCCCTTCACGTTCCTTGCTGATTTACAATCAGGACTGTCTTAACACCTTAATCAGAGTAGCACATGACTTTACATAATGATCACAGGGGTCAATATCTATCCCAAATAACATCAGTAACAATACTGTACCGTCCAGGTTTCCCAAACCCATTACAGCATTTGCAGTTTATAACTCCTCAGTAGCAGCCCACCTCACTGGTCTGTCAGGCAAGTCAATATTCCACCCTGCAGGAAGGATCCATTTTCCTTTAAAAATATGCTGAAAGCTCCCCTTCCCAGAAGGAATAGCAGTCTAGTCATTTTGGTTAATATCTGATTTTCTGGATGTATGATCTCACGATACCTCCACACCACATTGACACAGAATATTTAAGTTAAGTAGCTTTTAAACGAATTAACTTGACGATCCTATCATCCCTAAGTTATTGAGGCGCAGAGAAAACATGATGTAAAACACTGCATTACAATCTCAAGCAGTTCATTAGCATTCTCACAGGATAGACCTATCTCAAACAGTTCTCCAACTAAAGAAAATTCCATCAAGGTTCTAATATTCCCCAAAACAACAGAACGCTCAACCAACATGGGTGTATGTATCATTCTGCATCTAGCTTACTTTTATAGGAACAAGAAAATGCTTAGATTACTACAATAATGTATCCCCAAACTTACCTAAGGTACATGTATATTTACAAATCCAATTCAGAAATACAGTTCTCACTGAGCATAAGAATAAGGCAAATGCAAGCAGAAAAAATCGGAGGTGTTGGCTTATATTTAGATCCATCAACATTTAAAAAATACATTCAAAGCTTCTTGAAAAACAAGGGGGAAGATGCATACAGTTTCTTTTTGTCGGAGCCATAGGAAATACATTGGGACTTGTGATGCTCCAGTGATACCCCAAGCTTACACTATCACCTAGCGTGTCTCACAACAGTGAGATCACAGCTGTAGAACCACAGAGGGGAAAAAAAGACCAAAAAGGAAATTGTGGGTCTCCTCCTCACCATGCAACAAGGCAGGATCAGCTAGCTATCCATATGCCATTTCTGACAGAGCTTTTTCAAGCAGTTCTTAAAGGCTCCTGATGATGGTCGTAACACCAACCTCACAGAAATCTACTGTAGTGCTCCATTATCCATAATGTCAGACAGCGTTTCTTAAGGGCTAACTTGAACTCTTTGCACAACTTCTAAGCTCAGTTTTTGTCCTACTCATCACACACAAGGAGAACAGATTATTCCCTTCCTCTCTACAGCAAACTTCTCCATATTTGAAGAGACTGCAATCCCGTATCTTCCGCACAGTGCCCCTGGGATAGTGATGTATGCAAAATCACACTTTTTCTAACATTCTTCTTTAAGTATGTAAGTCCATCCAGAAATTAAGGACAGTTTCCATCATCTTGGCGGCCACATGCTAAAGCTGTCTTCATGATACTACCACCAACCTGAGTAACCACATGTGCTTTGTGTTAAAAAAAAAATCTTACACTTTCATATACACATTTCACAACAACTGACATACCAAAATGGTGGAAGGATGAAAGCATATTCAAAAAGTCATCTAATTCCCACTTTCCCCAGCCAATCATCCTTGTTTTAAATTTAATCAGTTCATTCCTACTTACTGATATTACACTGTATAACAAAAACATGGGTGGGAGTTAATTAGTCTGACATATTTTCCACATAGCAGGCTTTACTTATGTTGTCTACTGTCAGAATCATTCCAATTACCATTATTTGAAGTGCTGCGCAGGCAGAAGTCTTCACTACAAACAAGTTCAATAGGTTGTACAAAAGTCAGGTGCTAGGTTACAGATTCTTGAGTGCCATCTACTGGTACCTTATCTATTCAGAAACGAGCTCAGAGCTACCTAAGTTTTGCTGGCTCCAGGTCAACTGCACTGAACAAATGATAAGGTAGGTTACTTTCCCTGCTGACCCCAGCTACAACTTTTAATTTCCTGCAACCACAAGCAGTATCAGAGGGTCTTTCAGGCAACAAGTGCACGAGACGCCACAAGCTAGTGACCATTGCTGTACACAAAAACTGCATGTCCAGTGTGTTCCTGCAGCAGTTCTCATGAAATCAACAAAGACTCTTATTTTTACTACGTGACAAAATGACTCCAGTTAATTTTAACAAAAGTTTATTACACTAGTATACAATTTGTACTCTAATTTACCTCGTAAAGTTTTATAAAGTCACAGAGACCCAGTGACCCCCCAACAGGGTTTTACAGACATGCCTATTTATACCTCTCCGCATGGGGCAGAATAAATACAACAATTTAATACTGCTTTAGAACCATACGAAAAACAAGTACTCTACTTTTTAGCGTAACCAATTAATATGCATCTCATCAGGCCCTAGTCCTCCATTCCTCTCCTCAGAGTTCCTCTGTTCACTAGGACGACCTACAGTTAACAGTCTATCTTACCCCTTTCAAGACTCCAGCCTAAGCAAGCCAGCATCCCTTTACAACTGGGTTAAGTGGAGGCAGTGTTTGATGCAAGTCTGAAGAGAAGCGCAAAATCACACCTTCAGACCCATATTAAGACTGTTAGCTACTTTGCTTTGGCACCCACAGGGTGAACAGGTCCCTAAAAAAAAGTACGTAAACTGAAAGGAAAAATGCTATCCTATATTACAGGACATGACGCTAGCACAGTGATGGTCTTGTTTCCTACTGTTCTTAAAACAGGAGAGTTTTAACCTTGAATATATAAGCTTGTTAAATTGTCCTCGTTTCTTTTTCTCAGTAACATCAAACGTAGCACTGGCTCCTTTCCTAATCATTCTGCTACACAGTGCAGAGAGAAATTCTCCTGGGGTTTCATGCAGCAGATCACAAACATTACTATACCACAAACAAGGAACAAAGACTAGTACTTGACCAACCTGCAGTTAAATCTGATTCCAAACGATCTGTTGAGAAGTGCATTGTCTCGGCCCCAGTGGGCACCCACCGACAAGCCTTCCTGTTCCACTCAGTGTGCCCACCCCCCAGGCCTTCCCCACCTTGCCCAGCCCCAGGCCTCCATCTCAGCCCAGCCTGGAGCCATCACTCTCTGTCCCTTCCCCTGCCCGGCCATGGACCCTGCCAACCCCGGCCCAGTCCCAGCCCATCCCTGCAGCAGTGCCTGGTGCCCGGCGCTGGGGCTGCCCTGGCTGTCCCCAGCGCCCTGCTCCCTCATGGGACGGTGGGATGGGCCCAGGCTGCTGGGCCTGGCCCTGCCACTGTAGGCAGCCCCCACCGCCAGCGGCCCCTGGCCCCCAGGGAGTAGCTAACCCACGCTGCAATCTAACAAGCATAAACTCTTATAATAGGACAGGATTGACACGATGAAAACTAGTATCTGCCCAAACTATCGATATATAATTTCCCTGAGAGCAATTAAGACAGGATACAATTCATTCCAAGGCAGGACAATTAAGACAGGATACAATTCATTCCAAGCCTGGACTTTGAAATGGGGTGTTCTACATAAAACCTGGCCTACCTCTCTCAGCATCCACTGCTTGCCCAAAGGCATAGAGCCTGAAGAACTATGGCTGCATCTGCATTGGTATTTTGGTTCAGAGCAGGGGTGCAGTTTCACAGCAAATCCCCCATTGTCTCCACTTAACACACGCCAGTTCAGACCAGAAAGCAGTTGTGTTGCACACACACTAGATTCCTCTCAGTAGAAGCAAAATCAAAATCTCAGTCTACGTACACACGAAACGTGCTCCAACCCCTTTTTAGGCACTTAAAGATTTCCGTCGCTTCCCATTTCTCTGAAGTAGTGATCCAACTTCTTAGTATACTGTATTTTTCCTAGGAGATCGCTCAGGCCCAGGCCTGTAAGGTTTCCTGCGGGAACATCCGTCGCATGCCAACAAACAGGAAGGGTCGAAAAGGCATAAAAGACCTGGGAAAAGACATGGCCAGAACTCTGCTTGCCCAAAGCAGACAGTAAACAACCAAGGAGGTGGCAAGTTTTTCCGTTACACTTCCCACACTGGAAAACCTCTCTTACTGCCCAAGAACACAGGGTAAACAGAGGCACTGTGGAGAGACATGAACCATGGCTTCGGCGTCATGACAGCATCCTCCAAGCAGCTGCTTTTAGGTAGCCTGGTTCTATCCGCCTACAAAGCGGTCTTCTTATGTAAGACATACTATGAAGGGGAAAGCAGTTGCCTTAAGTTGTTGCACTAGAACAGGTCCCTAACAATTAGTCTTACAAATCTGCCCTCTCATTTTTACAGTGTACATAAGGCCCTAAGCATTTGTTGCTATCTGAATGTTTTGGGATCAAGAAAAGCTACTGAGAGTTACCTAAAGGTAAGATGCCCTTAGTTTCCTTTTTTTTCCTGAGACTGGTAGATAAAAGTATTCCAGTCTCATTCAGGCTTTCTCTCCCAATAATGCTCTGCCAAGATCTCCAGCTGTGGGCCTTAAAAATTAAAGGACTTGTCATTATGGTATGTTTAAGGTAAATGAACCACTTAATCCACGATATAATTAACATCAAGTGCATTCCTCATTTAGCACTTCCATGTTTCCGCTTTTAGCAGAAGCCTCCTTGTTTTATGTGCTGTTCAGCATACAAAAATGAAACACTTCAGTCAGTACTGCATCTTAAATTTTTCATTCTGTTTCTGCTTTTCTCTTTCTCAGCCTGAGTCAGAGCACCACACTAAACCCAAAATTCTGAATCAACACTATGATTCCAGTTGATTTTACGAATGGTCCTGGTTCAATTGCAGGATGAGTTATCATCTAAGGTAAAATACCTTTAGACGTCAGGCTGTTCAAAAAGAGCTGTTTTGTAGCATCTGCTCATCTGCAGCACAATGCAAGTCTCAAAATCAAGAAAAGTTCTTGGTACTAGGTGATCCATTATAAACGCCTCAAACAAGTCAGAGAATGATTAAATAGCTATAGCAGGATCTCATTTGTTCTCAAGTCAACCACTTGAATTCAAAATTGCATTAATTTCAGTAGGAGTTTTGTCAGGGTAGTAGTTGTAGTACAGGGACTTTACTGCACGTTTTTATTTAGTTTACTCTTCGTGTCTGAAGAAAAAGTCTCTTATTAATGATAAGCAGGTCCAGAACCAGCAGAAGGATGTCTCAAATGCAAAGAGAAATATACAGCTCAGCAACACGGACAGAAAACAAAACACAACTGCCAAAATTTCTGCATCGTTGAATAAACAGATACTATGTACTTACCATTTACACACTAAAAGGTTTATTTTCCTAAATAATTGAGTAACGCAAGAGGAAATAGTCGATAAGATAAAAGTGAGCATCCTCCACAGAAAGTGAGGAATTTCTAAACAGATGAACGCTGAGATGGTTCTCCAGTGCCCTGTACTTTTGTCCCAGGAGCAGGCGTACATAGGGAGAGGCAACACATTACCAAAGCACAATAGCAAGTGGTCAGCATCATTTTGTGCAGAAACGCATTTTACAAAAGGTTTAAGAGAGGCCCATCAGACTATGGTGGAGTATTCAACTGTTATTCACAAAAACTTGTAAAGATTCAAATACATTAACTGTGATGCAACAAGTACTCCAGACAGGATAAATACATAAAGCCTGATTCTTATCTCCAACTTCCAGCTCAGTGGAACTATTCCCTATTTACATTAGATGAGATCAGAGCCACAACAATAATACAACAATATATTTGGTGTGTCATATTTTTTCAACTCAAACAAGGCCAATAGCTTCACGCTTGCTTCAGGGTATTTGCTTTGGTTCTTACTAACAAAACATCTGACTAACAAAAGTGAGACGATTAGTCAGGATTAATTAGTTTCTGACTAAAGAAATTTAGAAGAAGAGAGGTGGTGAATTGTCAAGGCTGGGATCTACAAAGGAACACACTTTCAAAAGGGGCAAGGTGCTTTTCATTTCTTGGAAATCTCCACTTTCAGAAGTTTGCTTAGGCAAGCAATTTTCTCACAGGAAAAAGAGTAAAGCTGAGGCCAAGTACTAAGGCGTAGTGAGCAAACAGCTTTTTTTTGACCCAAATGGCAAGTAATAGCTTAGTGTTTATGATCAAAGCTAGGCCTTCATTAAGGAGAAACAGCACTGAAAACAGTAAAGGAAGAAACAATGATTTCACGAGTGACGAAACCCAGGCACACCCATACGCTCATGGAACTTGGCTCACTGAATTCTGCAAGATTCAATGTACAGATTCAGGAATCCACTCACCTACATTTCCTCAGGTGATCAAAGTCTTACACTTCTCCTCTTGTACAAGGATATAAACTGTCTGCAGCTATGTTACATAAGCAGGATACCAAAGACAGGAATTAGTCCTGAGCGCTGGTTAAATATTCAGTTTAGAGAGGATTAAAAAATAAGAGCAGGAAAAAATCATTTACATTGTTCAAGTTTTGAAAAAAATAAAGAAAAAGCTTTAAAAAAAAAAACTTTGAAATGCTGCAAAAAACATGCCCATCCTAAAAAAGCTGCACAACCGCTCAAGATAACAGCTTGGTCTGGGCCAGAGTTCAAATAAAATGATAGGAGTTGGGAACTCCTTGGTGCTCAGCCTGAGCACCTCTCACTGGGAGAACTCATTTTTCTCAAGCCTGTCTGACGTGAACGGGCACTGCGGCAGGTGGAGATACTAGCAGTCTGAAATCTGAAAGCAATACAGTTATGAGAGCACGGAGTTGCATCCAAGTAAATTTGCTTGGCTGAGATACTGGGTTTACTAACTTGGGACAGCTCTAGGCTAACATTGCTGGTCTACTTTTGATTCCAGAACAACCGTGGTCAAGGCAGCTCTGCCTTGCATCCTACAGCATGGGCAGAAGATTCTCCGTCTATAAAAACAAACATAATGTCGTACAGCTATCCTCCTAGCAATTCTAGGAGGACTGATATTTATATTGCTCTAAATAAATACTGTGTATTATTTATAGACATACTTATTGGTTCTGGATGTTTAAAATTGCAGTCAAATTCTGCATGGTACTCACTGTCTTTTTGATTCTTTCACCATTCATTTGTATCCTACTACTTTGTCTGTGCTATGCCCCAGCGAGGGAGTAGCAGCCCCAGAAAGGAGAATTTGGCAAATCTAAAGCAATTTCAAAATAAAACAAAGAAACCCAGCTAGCAGAGATGAATCCAGAAGGCTTGGGGTAGTTTTGAAATTCAGCTAACCCGATTTTACAACCAACTTAGGCCATGAACATATGGACAGAGAGATGTTCAAAGCATAAATCTGAAGCATATTGAGTGGTTGGACCTACATGCAAAGGAGCATACTGTGAATTTGAAAGCTTAGGGAACGAGCAAGTTGCACCTTCAAAATGCAAACATTTGAAAATATAATGCATTTAGCCCCAATATATCCAGGAATAAGTTGCTAACTTGCATTTTAAGAAGTGTATCACACATTCACTGCTTTTTAAAACTAAAATAGCCCAACCACATAGGTATCCACAGTGCCAGTTAGCTGTGCAGAGTAGATAACTGAATGCTGCAAGGCTACCAGAGTGCTTAGCTTTAACAAAGCTTTTTATAGTTTAATGTGTCACAGATAACCAGCTCTTCATAAATAGTATTTTAGACATTCAGGTGTAATTCTGCACAAGTTGCCTACAATCATAAGCAAGGAGCTTTCATGGTCCACTTGGTGCACATGCATTATGAACCAGGCAACTCTCAATTATTCAGTTATTCACTGATGTATACTGATCACTCGGCCTTGTGCCCACAATCCAGTTTGTGGCACAGTGTCAGCAATACGGTTATATGTAGAGCACGAACTTCTCAGATAACCCCCACTTTGCCTTCTGCTCTTCAAAGCTGTCCCTGCTGTCTACTGGCAACAACTTACAAGTTTTCTAAACTTACAAACACGCTGCGTATGTTCTTGCAGCCTGATTTACAAAAGCGTTATACTATCTATATTTGCACTTTATCTGGGTTGTCTTAATGCTTCTCTCCCCCAAATACTCTGAAAAATTGTAAAGAGACCATAAAATTTCTTAGTTGCATGAGTATTTTACTTCTGCACTAAATCTCTCCCTGATCCAGTGCTGTGTGTAAATGAATCAGGGTTGCACGGTGATGGGATTCCTGTCTATAACGCATTTTCTCTCTTACACAAACTGGAAGTTGCACAGGAAAGCATGGGAGGAGCAAGCTTGCAGGTGTCATTACAAGGCCGCTCTTCATCACATCTGAAAGGTTGTGGCAGTTGCAAGAGGTCCCCAATGACTGGAAAAAGGCAAACAGCACCCTCATCTTCAGATGGAGGGAAAAAAAAAAAAGCATGAAGGGGAAGGCAGCAGCGAGGCAGGAAGGTGGATCGGGAGAGCTAATGGCTGGTCAGCCTAGTCTCAGTCCCTCAAAAGACTATGAATTATTACCTTCCCTGGTAGGTTTATGGAGCCATTTCCAGGCCCACGAAAGACCAGAAGGTTACAGGGAATAAACCATCCCGGATTTGCCAAGAGCAAATCACGCCTGATCAACCTCAGCACCTCCTACGATGAGATGACTGGCTCTGTCAATGAAGGGAGAACTGTGGATGTAAGCGATGTCCTGACTTTACTGAGGCTTTTGACATGGTCCCCTGTTGTGCCCCCAAAGCTAGTAAGGATGGACAGACTACAAAGTAAGCGAAACCCTGGCTGGACCTTGGGGTGAAAGGGTCAAAGTCTACCTGTTTAACAATTAGTATAACCGTTACTCTAACTTAAAGTCCAACAGCTACAAGAAGTGCTCCTCAGGAGTTCATAAAGGTGCCAATACCACCTGGACAGTGGACAGGGGGCACCCAAAGCGTGTGAACCACTCCACACGGGAGGCAGCAGTTAATAAGCTGAAGGGCAAGGTTGCCACGACAAGAATACCACAAAGTTCAACAAAGATAAATAGGAAACCTTGTGCCTTTAGATGCAGAGCTCCATGCATCGCTACAGGCTCAGCACCCCTGTCTGGAGTGAAACTTTGCAGAGAAAAAGCTGGGAGTCCTGGCAGACAAGAAGTTAAATGTGTCAGTAGTGTGCCCTTGCAGCAGTGAAGTTCTACTGCATGCAGCCCTGCGTTACAAGAGTGTGGCCAGTAGGTTGCCAGAAGAGATTATTCCTCTCTCTGTGGCACTCACGTGACCAGATCTGGAGTACTGTGCCCAGTTTAGGAGCCCTCAGTACACAAGAGAGATCCAGCAAACATGAGAGAGTACAGCAGAGGGCCACTTAGGTGGTCAGGGGGCTAGAGCACATCATGTGTGAGGAGAGGCTGAAGAACTGGGCTTCTCCAGCCTGGAGGAGAGATAGCTAAGGGAGGATCTAGTTATTGTCTTCCACTACCTAAACTGGGGTTAAAGAGAAAGAGAGATTCTTCTCATAGGGACACAGTAAAAGAAAAACAGGCAATGGTGACAAGTTGCAAGAAATAAAATTCCAGCTAGAAATAAGGAAAAATTCTTCACCATAACAGTGACTAAGCACTACAACAGATTGTCCAGAGATGTTCTGGTATCTCCATTCTTGGAGATTTTCCAGACCGAACTGGACAAGGTCCTGAGTAATCTGGTCTACGATTGATGTTAGCCCTGCTCTGAGCTGGAGGCTGGACTACATGATTTCCAGAGGTCTCTTCCTACCTACATTTTTCTATGATTCTATTAACAAGAAAGATGGTATCAGGAAGAAAAACATAAGAACAATAGTACAGTACCCTTGAAAATTAGATTTAAAATTAGAAAATGAGATTCTAATTAGGAAATCAGAAGATTAGAAAATCTCTTCCTCTCTCTGTCACGGGGTTTTTACAAGGTGTTAGGCAAGTACATAAGCCATTTATTGCAAAGTTGATCACTTATTGTGAGCTTTTAATTTTGCAGAGGCGTCTTTACTTTGAGGCTTGATCTAAAGGAGCACCAAGTACTGCAGCTTGCAACTGAGGCAGTACTTATTGCACTTTGCATATATTAAGTGTTACAAAACATTAAGTACTCTAAAAAGCATACTGGGTATCTCAGTTACTGAAGACCAACTCTCATCTCTCTGTAAATGGGGAAGATAACGTCCTCTCATCTTTAGGGATTTTGAGAAGATTAATTAATGTTTATGATGCAATCAAGTACTACAAAGATGTGCATCATCTGTCTTCAATCCAGCATCTGAATATTGTTCAGTAATTAAAGCATACAGTTACACACTCTGCAAAAAGGAGAGAAAAAATACTGAATAGCTGTTCATGAAGAGAGTATCCTGTTCACCAAATAAAACTCTGAGAAAAAGAAGAAAAACGGAAGACAGGATTCTACCCTGTAATTAAATACACCCTCATAACTCAAGACCATGAGAAAAAGGGCATAGGAAAAAAAAGCGTAAAGGCAACCTTGATCCAGTTATTTCCTAACCTTTGAGCACCTGACTTTGCAACATCGATAATGTTCTTTCAGTGCAGCAAGAAATATAAATTTAGAAACCAACAGGCAAGAAACAACTAATTAGGACATGGCAGTCTAATCAGTGGGATTATGTTTCTGAATGAGATTCAGTCCACGTGCAGTAGACGCTAACATGCTCCCCAACATTCGCATGGGGGAATTAGCATTCCTGATACAAAGTTAGACTATTTTTTCTAAGGTTACTTCAGGCTTATCATGCCCAACTTTCATATCAGATCTCACAGTGCCTTTCCATTTCACATTTTTGATTACCATGAATCTTATAAATGCAGGTTGCACTCACCTTGAGGAAAGACAGGGTCAAATGCCAATGCTCTGCTATAGATAAGGAAAGATTAAAAGTAAATTTTATTTCCTGACAACATATTTTTCACTGGGCCCTTTGATCTTATTGTTGAATACTGATAACACCCTGCGTTCTATCATGCAATTATACCTGTGTTGTCCTGATTGATTAAACGTAACAATTACAGGCCACTGTGCAATACAAACCTAAATAAACAGACCACTGTAAAGAAAAATGCAAATTTATTTCATAGTAAAGAAATCAATGTTCTAAAAAAGGAAGCAGACCATGGAAAACAAAAGAAAAGAAATTAATTCAGGTAAGATCTCTACATTAGAGACAGGAAATTCAGGAATTTTTTTTTTTTTTATATATAAAAATATTTTCCTTCCTTCCATACTATCTATTTACTCTTCCTCGTTTTAGGATAGCTTCTTAGCAACCTCTCTCTCTCTTTTTTTTTTTTTTTTTTTAACTATTTCTTCCCTTATGGAACTACCACAGCAATAAGGACTTTGCTATTGCACAAGAGGATATTTTTCACCTCAAGACCTAGTTTTCAGCTAGAACTTTCAGTCCAAAAGGCCCTGTCTGAGAATGTATTTCCTATGACTTCCAATATCTCAGCAGTGAAAGTATATTGAAAGAGAAGGCATTATTTCACTCAAGTAATCTTCTTATATCTAATCTGTAAATAAAGTTTTCTATCTCTCAGTTAAGACTATTTATGCCCTTACTATTGCTGTGCACAGTAATAATGGTTGAAAATACCTACTTGTGTGCAGTCAGACATGTTATGCCTGCAGGAGAACTCACAATAACACTCAACCCTATTGCAAGTAGTCTTTCTTTCCCTCAAGAATCTGCTTTGAGTTGTATGTAGGAATCAGCTAAATAACACTAAGCCGGAAAGGAAGAAGGAGAAATTAGTATGTTGTATATCTTTACTTTAGCAAGGCCTTTTACACCACAGTCTCCCATAGTCTCCTCACCACCAAATAAGCGAGACAGGCTGGATAAGTGGATGACAAAGTGGGTGAAAAACTGGCTGTGTTGCCAGGCTCAAAGAGTTGAGATCAATAGCGCAAAGCCCAGCTGATGACCACTAACTAGTGGCATCAAAATTGGGACCAATCTTGTTTAATGTCTTCATTAACAACCTGGATGACAGAACAGACTGCACTCTCAGCAAACGTGTGGAGAACACCAAATTGGGGGGAGCAGCCAATACACAGAGGAACCTGGACAGGGTGGAGAAATGGGTGGGTAAGAACCTCATGAAGTTCAAAAAAAGCACATGCCAAGTCTTGCACTTGGGATGGACTAACCTCATGCAACAGGACAGCCTGGAGGCTGACTGGCTAGGAAGCAGCTGTGCAGGAAAAAAATCTGGGAGTCCAGGAGAACAAGAACTTGAACATAAGCCAGCAGTGTACCCTTGCAGCAATTCTTTGTGGTCAACCTCCTCCTGGGCTGTATTAGCAAAAGTGCAGCCCACAGGTGCAGGACAGCGGTCCTCCCCCTGTTTGGCACTTGCAAGACTGCATCCAGAGTGCAGTGTTCCTTTTGGGGGTCTCCAGTACACGAAAGACATGGACATAGTGGAGCGAGTCCAGTGAAGGGCCACTAAAGCTGGTCAGGGGGCTGGATCACACAGCTGACAAGAAGAGCCTGAGGGAACTGGGTTTGTTCAGCTTGGAGAACAGAAGGCAGAGACTTAATTGCTGTTTATAGCTACCTGCCTGGAGGGCACAGAGAAGACAGAGCCAAACTCTTCTTAGAGGTGTGCAGCGGTAAGAGGTAAGGCAACAGACACAAGCTGGGACATGGGAAGTTCTCATTAGATAGAAGGAAAACCTTTTTCACCGTCAGGGTGAAATGCTGGCATCGGGTCTGACAGAGGCTGCGGAGACTCTATTCCTGGAGGCGTTCAAGACTTGACTGGATGCGACCTGGAGAAACCTGATCTGATCAGACCTGCTCTGAGCAGAGAGTTGGACTAGATGATCTCCAGGGGTCCCTCCCAACCTAAATTATTCTAAGATTCGTTGTATGCAGATGAAAAAACAGCAGACAGTCCCTGAACAGTGGGCACCTACCAAGGATAGACATGAAAGAGAAATGAACCATTCTGTCTCTAGCTCAGTTCTGCCCTGAAGCTGGCAGCTGAAGAGAGGGAGGTAGCTGACACAGAAAGTCCTTTTTCTTTAGATAACAGGTGCCCTAAAATTGTTACACAAAAAGTTGAGTTCATCTGACCCTTAAAACCAGAAATAAAGATAAGAAACCTCACAGGAGAGTCAGAAGTTGGACTGCCCACAGAACATTTTTTCTCTCCATCAATATTAGAAGACATGGCTTCTGCTGCTATGGGCAACATCTATCCTCTGCATCAGAGAAAAGGGAAAAAATAATAGAGCAGTCTTTCTTAAAACCTGAAGTTTTAAGAACACTTCCACACATTACTGCATTGGCTAACATGTGGTAAACAAACCTTTTCGAGTGCGCATTTCAACGACAAAAAAGCCTCTATGATGCTCTTTTGAGATTCAGAAATACCTAGATATTAACAAACATCTTACCTTATAAAACGTGAATTGATCCAAGCTTCTTGAGCCTTAAAATGTGAGACAACAAAATATAATACAATAAACTTCAGAAAAGCACTTTCAGTCTTGAGCAAATTATTTTCCCTGCCTCTAAGTAATAACCGTAACTTTTATCTCCAGTGAGGCTCTCTGAAGGGATGAATAACGTACTCTAAAGAAGGCACTGTTCTAAAACAAATGTGTGAGAAAAACTTACATGCATCTTTGAATACACAAAAGGTATAAATGACCTCCTGTTTACCTATCACTTACTTTTCAGTGCTTTCTCATTCTGCCATCCTGAATAAATTCAGAGCAAACTTTTCCTGCCAATTCACAGCCCACCATTTAGTTAAATCAGCTCTGGGACCAGCAGAGACGTTCCTTAGAGCTAAAAGAAAGGAAAAAGATATTCAGTAAAATAATCTTGCCAGCTAAACCAGAGTTTCAACACGGATTAGACTGAATCATGCCTTGTAGGCACAGCCCTGCTTGAGGACTGGTCTGGGGATGCGCAGTCCCAGCCACAGCACTCAAGACGCCATGCCCTAAAGAAGCAGATGTTTCCCACAAAGCACACTATTGCCTACTCACTCTCTGCACGAACACCACGCAGGAAGGCCATTTCCACCGACTCCCTGCTCCTTTCTCTGCCCCCACGGTCACAGGGTACATTACTTCCCAACCCCAGATCTTCCTATCGCTCAGTTTGATCCTGTCTTGGTAGCAAGACACATCACTTAAGCATCTTGAAAGAGGATTTACCTTACAGCTCCAGAGCATTCATTCACCTTGGATGGTGTCCAGTCTCCAAGAGTGTGTTTGCATTCCTATTTGTAACCATTACCACCTTTACTATACCACATTATCCCAGCTGCACATGGGAGAGTTAAAAAGGAACTCCAGAAACTATCCTGAAACATGAGATTCGATTTTAGTCCTAAGAAAAAGCTATCAGGAGCAACGGATGCAATCCTGATCTTCTAGCAAACCTTGCAGTAAGGGAATGACTATGGAACTCACTGATTTAAGAGCAAGAGATACCAAAGCCAGCATGGATCACCATTTTCTTCACTCTGCTGCTTTCCTTCTCAGCCCCGTATGCACAAACCAGAGCACATCCAATTAAAGAGGCTGATTAAGAGCATCTCTGATTAAGAAGCCTCCAAGCTGCCATGAGCCATTGATGAGTTCTTTCAGCTGCATCTTTTCTCGCTGCGTCTTATCTGAAGGCTGAACTCGACTCCTAATTCAATTTCCAGTGTTCGGACAAAACTGTTAGGCCATTCTCAGCAAGGCGGAAAAAGCCAGTCATCAAATACTGCAACGTACAAAGGAACTATAAGCAATGGACAATTCACCTTTCTGCCTACAAACCTACAGTTTGACAAAGAGTTAACCTCACCTTGCAATTTTTTTTTTCCAGTCTCTGAATTTTTGGTGTTTTTTTCTGAAGTCCTCGCATAACTGTTATCTTCTTCTGCAAGTACAGACACCAGAATCAGACAAAGTGTTTTTAAAGTCGTCTCACTGTTGTTGTACTTAAAGACAAGAATCTTCCTCAACTTCTGCTTAATTTAGCTTTTTTAAGATATGCCTTAAGTTAGAACTTTCTAGGCCAAATGTCTTCTGCCTCACTTATATAACTTGTACTCTCCATAGCCACACAGATTTGTACTTGTTTGCATTAAAATTTATCTTCTTGGCCCGCAATTAATTAACCAGCTACCTTGGATTACCCAAGTACCTATATTTGATCTCTCTCCCTAACTGTTTACCCATCAGTTCCATCAGTCTTGATATTGTCTGCATATTTTACCAGCAACAGTAACAGTCCAATAAAAATAATGACTTACGAGTCCCCTAATGCCTAGAGGACTCTGCTAAAAATGAACTATTTCATTTGTCTCTACCCATTAACAATTATATTGTGGTTGATCAGTTGGCCAGTTTTTAATCCATCTAATCTATTAAGTGTTAGTTTCCAAATACTGAAAGATTTTAAAATCAGGATGTTTTCCTATTAGATCAATGGTTTTGATGACTCCAATGTACACAGAACTGCCCTTTTTTTTTTTTTTATTCAAGTCAGACCTATATAATCAAGTTTTTAAAAAAAGTTAGCTGCTATGAATTCAAGCTCCCTGACATCAGTTACATTTTAAGCCACTACATCTTTCTGACAGGGTCCAAACAAGTGGTTCCATTATATTTTTCAAGTGCATAACCAGACTAACCTGCATGCAATTCTTTAGTCATTGCTGTTGCTTCTTTTAAAAAACTAGAGACTCTATAAACAGTCTCTGAAATCTCTCCCTAGTGTTAGGGGATTATCAACATTAATGATTCAGAGAACTCCTTATCTACTGAAATTTCAGAGAAACCAAATTGGCCAGAACAGCTGATATGGAAACATTTAATTTGTTTGGGGGCTGAAGCATGCAGCATACAAGGAGATGCTAAAGGAACTGAAGTTCTTTAGCCTGGAGAAGAGAAAGTTAATTGCTGTCTTCTGGTACCCAAATGGGGCTACAGAGAACACAGAGCCAGAATCCAGTCAGAGGGGCACGCTAAAAAAACAAGAAGCAACAGTCCCAAGTTGCAAAAACTGAAATTCCAATTGGAGATTAAAAAAAAAAAAAAAAATATCTTTCCCCATGACAAGCACTGGAACTTAGCCTGTGGATTCTTCAGCCTTGGAGATTTTCAAAACTCCACTGGCCCAGGTCCTGAGCAACCTAATCTAGCTTTCACATGAGTACCGCTTTGAGCAGAGGGCTGGACCACACAACCTCCTGAGAACCTTTCCACCCTAAATTATCTTAGGATTTTACAACTCTAATTTTAGCAGACACATCTTCTCACTTTTCTTTTGTTACAGCTAACAAAAGTTCCATTTCAATCAGGATCATCACATGTGAAGGAAACATCTCTTCTTTCATTCCAAACACAAAATGGAAATAACTGCTACTTTGTTTGCCTCGTTTAAAAAAAAAAAAGAACACACACACACACACCCCTATTATGTAATTTTACCATCTGCATTTAACAATGACCTGTATCTGACCTAGAAGTTTAAGCAAATTTAAAAAAAAAAAAAACCACCCTATTATGTTTAGGAACTCTAAAGAAGTTTCTGACTATTTGAGAAGTCACTCAGGTGGAAATCACACATAACAGTCATTCTTCCTATATATTCCTATAAATAGATGTCTGCCTTCTCATTTCTGGGACAAACACTACTTATTCCTTGCATTCCCTAGCGTGATGGTACATCACTAAAGCAGCAGAGAGCCTGGGCCACAATAGGGCTCCTCCTAACAGGAGCAGGAAAGAACAGACCAGGTCAGAAAACCTGGAGACAGCCCTGATTTAAAAGCTAGTGGCTTCTGCTGCCAGCAACGGGACAGAAAGAGGCATGACAGTGCCTTGGGTCACACAGGTATTCACCAACTGGACGACAGTGTCTTTGGGTTGCACACGTATTCATCAACCCCTTCCCTAGCTTTAGGAGCAGAAATCTCTGCCGGCACCTCTTCAGGCAGCACACACTGCTCCTCCCCATCTCATCCAGCGTTGACAAAGCAGATACCAGGCCCGTGGCTACTCCAGGCAATCTACCACCCTGGGCAACTGCCTGCTTTCACTGCAATAAACACTGTATCCCCTCCAAGGTTAATAGCTTTCTCTCCACTTCCAAATAAAATAAAAGGAAATACAACAGAAGGGGAATTAAAAAAAAAAAAAAGGACACAAGACCTTACGTTCTAACATTAAAATCAACTAGAAGACAAACTAAGAAAAAACTAGATCAAGTGACCTTCATATATCATAATGATTTTTTTTCCTTCTCAGTAGATAATCTTTAAAGCAGAATATGTGAGAACGTTTACCACGCTAATGGATAACTTCTATATAAACCAGGAAGCAAGTTGGTTTTAATAGGCTAAACAATTAACCTTGAAGAACATTTCATGCTTCCAAGCATAGGCAAATTAATGTCTTTTCTTGCTTTTGATGAAAAAGTATATACAATGTCATTATTTGGACATAAAGCTTACCCTAAATCAAGAACTCAAACTCTTACTGCGGTATACTACTGCATCTGAAAGCAGGACTGCCTTGTGAAGTGTGACAACATGCAAAGCCTTCCAGGTGTAAGTTTAGTTTAAATGAAGTTCAGGTCCTGACTGACAGAAAGTTGTTACAAGGGTTAGCATTTTAAGGTGCTATGCTATTTATACCTGAATTCTGTCCCCTGTTTTGAAAGCTTCCAGAAGAGAAATCTGAGCTTCTTACTGTGTGTGGAAAAGAACCAAACATCAGTTCAGCAGGTTTTTTGGAATGATGGAGAGGTTTGGATCAGAGTTCCCTTACTACCAGAAACAGGCCTGTATGATCACATCTGGAGTTGGGTTTGGATCAGAGTTCCCTTACTACCAGAAACAGGCCTGTATGATCACATCTGGAGTTGGGTTTGGATCAGAGTTCCCTTACTACCAGAAACAGGCCTGTATGATCACATCTGGAGTCGGACTGCATCCAAATTTCACTCTTCCTAAAATTTGTATTCTATTATTACAGTTATAAGAAGTCCACACTATAAAACAGAATTACAATTTAACGGTAAGAACAGTCAGCAGATCTTCATCACTGCAGCAAGTGGAAGAGAAGACAGAATGTTGTATAGCTTCTACGTTTTATAAGAAGCACAACCCCATGTGCACTAAAATGCCTTATTCCTGAATTCACCTTCCAACTTCCAGAAGTAACCATTTCCAGACTTTTTTGCCCTCTTCTGACCTGCTCATAATTGTTCCCATCATCCGAAGAGCATCAATCTTGTGGTCACCATGACTGTTTCATGACAACAGCTTTTAGTACATATTACATTATTCTCACAGCAATAAATTTTGTATAAATAATTCATTCCTTTCATTTTAGGTTGTCTTCTGTTACACATAGGCCCCAGTCTTCTGAGAGTTGGGCCATTCAGGGTAAGGGTTAAATCCAACCTCATGCCATCTATGTTATGAACTGAGAATGTAAGACCATTTAAAAACGAATATTCTAAAGCATTTTGTATACGGGACCATGGCCAGCTATTAGACCCTGACAAAACAAATAGGTGAACAAGTTCTCTTTCCTGCAATTGCTTACTCATACTTTACTGAGTTCTTTCCCCTTTTTCACGAGTCTTTTATTCCAGCACACCGCAGAAGCAAATGCAGGTCCTTTGGTGATGACCTTAAAATGTACCGTTGTCATTCTCCTTTTGGCAAGATCTCTATTACATAAAAACCAAATAAATGCAGTATTTTAAAACAGAACACATTGCTTCCTCTTGGCTCTCTTCCCAGTGGATTCTCCAAAGAACACTCAAACTGTGCCTGCTTTTAAACTCAATTAACACATCCCTTCATTCTGCATTTTTTTCTCAAGTGAAATTCCAAATCAACTATAACCAGAGATGAAGCTTCAGCTCCGAAAAATCCTAATCCTCATGCATCCCTAAACTGTAAGCACATCCAAATCTTGATCTTGCTTTGATCTCTGAAGTTGACTCCTGTGAAAAGTTTGGTTCAAACTACAATTTCTAGACACTTGCAAATATGCATACATGTATTAATACAGAGTAAATTCACTGTCATCCTAGACTAGAAAGGAAAGATGAACAGTCCCAACAAAGAATTCCATCTTCAAAAGTATGAAGTATAAATTTATGGAAATTGTAAAAAAAAAAAAAAAAAAAAAAAAAGTTATGGCCTTTTTCCAGACATGCTAAACCCCATGAAACATCACTAAAAGACGACCAATAAAAATCAAGTCACTGTTAAACAGAGCTCTGAATTATGTCAAGATTTACGGCACGCATTCACTTGAAAGTAGCACAAGCTCATGCTGGCAGTGAAAGACCTGGCCTCTGCCTTGGCGATTTCATTTCACTGCCTACACCATGGTGTTGGCACAGTGTTCCTGCAGCTGCACACCAGATCAGATCAAGGGACTACTCCCCGTTAAAAATAATTGTCTTTTGTTTTGGTCTTACGTGGTAAGGTGAATTCTGTATTTTCTTGCACATAAAGAAGAGTCTGGAAAAGCTAAATTTCAGGAAATTTCATGGAAAGAGTTTCCTAGGAGTCCTTCTCTCCCTACTGAGTACAGTGGGAGCCTGGGGAAACCAAGCTCTCTAGGAACTTCCTCCCCAGTACTGATTATTAAAAAAAAAAAAAAAAAAGAGGAGTTCTCTTTTCAGTAAAACCTAAATGCTTCTCCCAATTTCTAGAGCTTAGAGACTTAGAGAACAGCCTTCAGCATGGAAAATACAGGGAAAGCTGTCCAATGCCCCTCAGGCCAGGAAAGTGTATCCATTATGGAGTGGGAAGCTGCAATTAGTGCACATTGCAGCAGTTGGGTATCAGGGGAGGTAGTCTGCTGGTCTCTTCGAATCTGTACTCACTGGTTACAATCCGCACTTAGAGACTGACTTTCTTTTCAGGTAAAGGTCTTAGCTGTGACAGGACCCTGTTTCACTTCCTGATGTCCTCCAAGAGCCTCAAACCACTGTATAAATATGGGATTCAAATAGAGACTGGCTGGTGATACTGAGGTTGGGTTTCCTGGAGCAGAGGATGTGTATAACTCAGGTGAATGTGTTTTACTGATCCTTTCCTTGCCTGCAGCTTAGAGAAGAGGAATCTCTTACAGGTCCATCGAAATGTTGTTTGCTCAAGCCAGAGCAGCTCATTTTAGCTTTGAATATTTTCCAGTTCACTCCCCAGTGCATTAATCAAGATGGTGGCCGTCGCAGCAGCACCATCTCCAATTTCAGCCCACAGCACTGGCAATGTGAATCCCTTTGCTTTTCCAAGGCAGCCCTCTTGATGTGTTCCCTTCCAGTATATCCAACCCAGAAACGTTCACTTGGGTGGGGGGTGCAGAATGCCACTGCTTTTATTCTAACGCAGCCAAAAGTCTCCAGGCAGCTTCCCAGAAGCTGCATTGCAGCAATGCCCTCTCATCAGCTTGCAATACACACGGACAACTGTGATGAGCAAGGATTGCTATTTTTCATTGACATGCTGATCTCGCAGCGTGGAGCCCAGAAAGGCACTCCTCCGCTCACTGTTGCTCTCACACTGCATATTTCTTCTGACCCCAAATTCCCACTTTCCATTCTCTGCAGCTTGCTTTACACAAATACAACACCCACCCACCAGTCTCTTCCAGATCTTGTGCTCTGCAACCATAAGGCCACTTTCAGCAGAATAAGGCATAGCAGAGAGCATTTGGGATTCTCCCCATCGTGCTAGCACTGCTATGAAAAAGGTCTAGGTGTCATTGAGAATTATCACCACTGATAAACAACAAATAAATAAATAAAAAGGAATATCAGAAGGAGAAGGCTACCAACTTAAAAATAGCTTTTCGTTTCAGTCATAAAGAGTGAACTGCAAGGAAAAACAAAAAAAAAAATCCCCAAGGAATGTACGAGGCACAAATTAGAACGCCTTATCCAGGAAGTCTTTCATGTTCCTTCCTCCTGTGGGCAAAGCAGAACTTCTAGATATCCTGACTGATATTACCTTTCAAGCGCATCAGTCAATAACACAAAGTCTCCTGAACTGGTAAGATTTTCACGACTCAAAACTCAAAAACATTAACTTATTATATGGAATCCTTTCCAGAAAGTCTAAGATATGTTAAGGCGCACAAAACACCATCTTCAACAGCAGCATCTTTCAACCACTGCTGTAACAAAGAAATCTGCAACTAAACTGTCCTATGGCCACTTACATCCAACTACTACATTTTAACACATTCATTCATCTTTTTCCTTCTGGCATCTCTGTTTCTGGGGGAAAAGGGATCTGTGAAAAGATCACGCTCTTTAAGAAGCTAGGGCCCTATGTGCCGGAAGAAATTTTTATTTCTCTTTTGGAGACATGAGGTGGAGCTACGTCATGACGGAATACACAGTAAACGCATGAAAAACATGCATTTGACTGTTTGATTGGGTATTTGATTGTTAGAGGTCAAAGCCTGCAGTCTTACACAGATATCTGCAGTCAATCCTTCGCAGGATTGCTGCTTGAAAATGAATTTTAAAAATCAAAACAAATGTGTATAAGTAGGGCGTTACTAGATAAAAACCCTTTAAAGGAAAAGGAGAAAGTGTCAGGACAACAAACAAAAGTGAGGGAGGAGGGGAGGTGAATGGGTGTTTCCTGAAGATGAAAAACACTACAATTTTTATCTGTGAATCAAATGTCAGCTCCTGGCTGGAGCAAAACAAGGAGAAGATTCATGCTCCAATGACAACCTTTCAGCACACCTTTGAGTAGATGGCTGAAAAAAACAAAAGCGTTCTTAAGTCTTTTAGTATTTATATTATATGTGACGGAAAGGTTGACATGCTGTTAAAAGTATTAGCTTGTTAATATTTAACTAATTCAACCTTAGAGCATCTCCATATTATTATGCTCATTAAAAAGATAAATAAATAAAGATAGATGGAAATAAATGATTTACTAAGATGACATAAGGCCAGTGCATAAAGCTAGCATCAGTCTTCCTATTAGCTCTAGATTGAATGCATTTGGCATATGAACCAAAAATATTACAGCATCCACCTCTTCCATCAGGTAGGTCATCCTGTAATTTGAACGTCATACCTTCAAACCAGTCCTCGCATTCCATACAGTCTTTGAAAAAGGACAGCCATAAACATATCTTTCCAAAAGGTCCCCAATACAGCTAAATTTGAGGCAGTAAGAACAGCGCTCTGTCCTTGCGAGGAAGTAAAAAGCAGTTTAGAGCACTGCAGCTGTTTTTCCTTTTGGTACGAAAACACACTACACAACACATTTTCTGTGTGAGCTAACAGCAATTTTCATGTCGAGGTTTTGCTGCCAAAAAGGACTTTTAAATTAACTGAGCTAGCAGAAACTTCCACAAAGGAATTCCAGCCCCGTAATCAGAGATTGTCCAGCTCTTCTGGCGGCAACATGTGACAGTTTACAGTAGCGCTGGCGCATGGAGGGTTAAAAGCAAATAGAGCAAGCGCACCTCACTGGGCAAGCTCCCGACCAGGCCTTTTGATGCCATGAGTTCAGCAGGGCACAGGAATTCCACGCAGCCGTCCCCCTCCTGAGAGACAGAGAGAATAAATTTTAAGTTCGGGAACTACGCAGGGCATCATCGCTGTGCACAGCGTTTTACACAGACACAGGATCCCTCGCTGAAGAAATCCGCAACCCGCAAAGCTGTCAGGGCAAGGAAAACTGGCTAGCGCCAACAAAGCAACGCCACCAGCAAGTAACACGGCGGTGGCACGGCGGTACCAGGCCATGCCACCGCGCTACGCCTGCTGATTTGCCTTGGCCTGCCTACTCCGGAAGATAGGAAAAAATCAGAAGAAAAAGCAGGCAGGGTTAGCCAAGCTAAAAACTGGGCACAATGAAAACAGGCCACTGCAAAGAAAAAACAGCAGCGCGCGAAAAGCTCTACTGTTCAACAGCGTTATTCCTTTTACCCTAATTAACACCAGGCGGTGGAATGGCATCAGCAGGTACAAGCCGGGAGATGGCAGATGATATTTTTCGGTTATTAAATGAAAAAAAAAAAAAAAAAACCGTGTGAAGGGCACAGGGCCGGGGCAGGAGAGGGCAGGGCGGGCGGTGCCGAGGCCACGAAATGGCGGCTGCCAGGGAGCCTGGCCCGGCCGCCAGAGGGGTTCTCCCCCCCCCCCCCCCCCACCGCTACGTGCTTCACACCGAGGGCGGGCGAGGGCCAAAACCGACCAGCGCACCCGCCGCCGGGCCGGGATGGCGCCGTCCCCGCCAGGGGAGGGCGGCCGCGGAGCCGGCCGCCGAGAGCCCACCCGCGGCGGAGGCGGCGCCTCCTCGGCTCGGCCCCGGCCGCCGGCCCGCGGATGGCTCCGCGCCCTCAGGGCGCTCCTACCTGGGGGAGGCGCGGACATGGCGGCGGCCGGGCCAGGGCGGGCTGAGGGGGCCCCCTCGGCCTGACAAGAAGTCCTCGTGCTTCTGAAAGTCCTTCTCCCGCCGAAGCAGGACTCCCTTCCCTGTCTGTCACACAAATACTGCAAAGCGGAAGGTTTTTGCCTTCCGTATGTATTTTTAACTGAGAAAAAGTAAAGTCAGGACATACGGACACAGCGAGAGTTAGGACTTCACGTTCATTTCTACAGCAAGACGTTGATTTTGCGTTCAGTTGGTGGCACGGGGGGGTCCTGACATAAAACAGAAGCAGCAACTGTTACTGAATCACAAGCAAACCAGAGCTAACAGGGTTTTTTTTAGTTTAAAAGAAACACAGGAGAGGGGGAGACACTTCCATTATATCAATGAGAAGCTTACTATGATTTCTGTTACATTTTTACAAAATCCTAAGAATTTGTTCAAATTACACTACCTAAGTATTTTTGAGGGACATCAGGAGGTATATTCACATACCTCTCTGGCTCTGATTGCAGGTACTACTCTGGGACATGAGGCTGTTCAAAACTTTGAGGACTCCAGCCTGCATTCACTAGAGGGACATTCATTCAGCTTTGTCATTGCACTCTTAGGCAACGTGCTATTCAAGCATATGGCCGTCAGACCTTCAGTAGAGGCGGAGGGGAAAAAAGCCTTTCCCTTTCCATACTAGCACCAAATTAAAAAAAAACACACACACACAAAAACAAAAAATCCCACAGAGTTTGGAGATCCACCCAGGTTCAAGCCTGTCTTCTCTCAGTTTATGGCAGAAAATTGAAAGAAATATTCAGTCTGCAACTGCAGAGTTACGGATCGAGTGCTGTGGAGTGCAATACATTTCCTGTGCTTTTTTTTTAATTGACAAAAGCTTGAAGGTCACTCAAGGTCAAAGACTATCTGATGTAGCCTACCTCTTCTAGTAACAATAGATCAGATGTGTTTTATATGTGGAAATCAACACAGATCTAATACTTTTCTCTATTTTTTGTTCATACATTTTCTAATAAACATATTAAATATCTGGGACGTTTTTGTGGCGTGTTAGTTCTTGCTTTCATTTTACATTCTTTTTTTGTTTAACTGAGCGGCTAAATTTAACGAATGTTGGATCAGCAGAAGCAGCTACTTGATGCATCTCTTCTCTAGGGCTTGTAGCAACATTTGTTAAGCCTGTTTTAAAAAATGCTCCCCATGGTTTCTGAGTGGGCAAAACAAGCATAGTGCTCAGTTGGAGTAAACACAGCCACATGTTGCTCTGTTTACCACCAGCAGAAGCTTGAGAGAAAAGCAGCTGTCACACTGGGTCACAGTGACACAGCTGTTCTCAGCAGGATACGTGATCCTTCTGCTTTGCTCAGTGTCAGGTTGTGCATTCGGTGGGGGCACGACACTTTAAGAATGGTGTGACCCCACTGAGGAGGGGTTAGAGAGTCCAAAAAGAACGATGAGAGATTTGAAGATGCGAGGAAGACGAGATCAAAATATATAACGAATCGGGTCGGTACAGTCCAGTTACTACGTTTCATTTTATGGCATCTAACACAGTGGTTCACTTTGTTGACACTGCAGATTAGGAATGGTTGTCACATTTTGATAGGAACCATATCCACAGTAATTTAAGTCCATCCAAATAAGAGAAAAATATCACACTCGAAATCTCTAAAAGGCACTTTTGTCCCTAGCAGCAAAAGCTTTTACATTTTAAAGGTTAATGAGCAGTCAGAAAAAAAAACTTTTCTGACATGTTAAATAAAAGACAAAATTTAAAAATGCAATTATCTTTTATTATTTCAGAATCCAGATCAAAGCGGTTAACGATAGTCAGTAGCTGAAGAGAAGCTTTAAAGGGGAAGGATTACAAGTAAATTGTGGACTAACCTCATCTATGGTAAGTCTCAAAGGATTCTCTAAAGCACTGATCCTGCTTCCAAGAGATCCACTAAACTGGGAAAAGCAAGCCTCACGTTAGAAGGCCTAAATTCATTACGCAGGAGCCAGCACATCTCCTGAGCGCTTGATTGTGACCTGAAAAGGGTTGAAAGCCCTTGATCTAATCAGTCTGCCAAGGGCACACTCAAAGCTGGACTAGCCAGTGGCCCAGACTGCAGGCTTAGCAGTGTCACCTCAAGTGCACGTAGAGCAGGCGCTGTTCAGCTCACGCAGCAAGGACCACTCTGCCTGCTCGGGCACGCACTGCTTCCTCACACAGGCTGCGAGCCCAGAGCAAGTGCGAGAGCACCCAATAACTCCATCAGTAAGAATTACTGCTGAACAGCTACCCACTTATCTCACTTTCTCCAAAACAAATTGTGTCAAACCAACTTACCCTTCTTTTTTCATCTCAGCAGGTAGAGCTGGATATGCTATATCTCGACTTCAGGCTTCTTACACAGTCCTACAAAGCAAACAGAGAGAAAACTGTGGTCAAGATAAACTTACTAAAAAGGGTGATCAGAGGTGAAAAGTGAACTCAGAGTAGTTGACTAGTGGCTCACTGTCAAACAGAGAGGACACATCACATGGCCCTGCAAAAAGCTGTCCCGAGTGCAATTACTCTACACTGCCATTAGTCATATAGAGTTGGAAGCACACTCTCAATGAATCTGTGGACAGCTCAAAGCCTGTGCGGTTACAAGGACTGTGCAGAAAAGGATTAGCATTCAAAATGATCTTGACAAATTGGAGAAATGATCTGAAATCAGGAAGATTAAATTCAGTAAGGTGGAAAGTACATGTGGAAGAACAATCACATGCACGTACATGGAATATCGAGGAAGGAACCTGGGATGGAGAAAGAGCAGACTACAAACTCACAAACTGAAGATGAAACAAGGTAACACCGTGACAAATCAAAAAAAAAAAAAAAAGCCAATCTCATTCTGCACTGTTGTATGTAAGACCACAGCAGATGATCATTCTGCTTTATTTGATGCTGCCAAGCACTAGCTGGACTATTTTGTCTTGTTTTGAATGCACACTTAAAAAAAAATGGAGATTGTTTAGAGACAGTTCAGAGGAGAGCAATGAAAGTTGCAAGAAGCAGGGAAAACAGCAGCCAAGGAAAGACTGAAAGAAATGGAATTAGTTATTCTACAAAGAACAGGGAGAGCGAGCATCAAAGCGGTCTGCAAACGGATAAAAGGGTTCCAGAGAAGAGGGGAATGATCAGTGGGTCTCCATGTCCAATGCACGATACGACCAGGAACAATATTTATTTGCAAGTTTAAGATAGATGTTAGAGGAACCTTCCTAACTGTAAAGACAGCTAAAAACCTCCAGTAACAGACATTCCTCAAAGACGACTGTTCCAGTTCTGAGGAACTGTTTGTTAAATATCTTTGGGGGAGATGATCCAAGTTTACTTATCCTTGTCTCAGAGCAAATAAATATATTCTCTGACTACCCACGTTTCCTTCAGTTAACGTATCTAGTAACAAGCAAAAGCAAACCCACAACAGCCTATAAAACTGCAGAAATAATAAACAAGCACATCTAAATTACTTTTACAAAACTCAGTTTATGTGAAAGGGTTTCATTATAAAAACATATTCAGTCACTATTTATATAAATCTGTTAATCCTTTTTAATGTTGTTAAATATTGTAAGAATGTTGCTATGGATGATTATCTAAGCAAGTGGCATTTAAAGAAAAATGTAAAGAAGCAAGATTAATCTTCTGTCTTTGAAGAAAACACCATGGGAAAGGAAAAGCCTCCGAACATCCTTTTCAACTCCATCAGTTCAGGACTTTGAAGAGGTAAGAGCATTTAGGAGCATGCTTAACCGTAGATGCACAACAGAGCTTGCCAAAAAGCAGAGTTCCAGGCAACAGGGAATTTTCAACATTTCCCACAAACTAGAAACTTGAGGAAAAATTTGTTTCAGAAATGCTGAAATAGGGAGCCATTTTGTTTCAGGAACACCCCGACCCTGCTGCTGCTCAGATAAATAGCCATCTAAATTTCCTTGAACGCAGCAGAGCCCCGTGCATCCCAGTCTTCAACGTGGCGTGCCAAGTTTCCCTGAGTCATCTGCCTTAGATCCAGCATCGACAATTTCAAGTGCAAAATTTCAGCTCTGCAGCAGAGCGCTCGGAAGCCCTGAGCTCTCAGAATTGCCATCTCCCTGCAGGAACGCCAGGAACCAAACTGTGGCAAAGATTAAACTCTTGCACTCTCAGATCCTCACTTAACGCAGAGAGCCAGGAAAGCTTGGCTTGGCTGGCTGTCCCAAAGCTGCAGGTTCTGCTTCTTCAGCTCCCAAGTACAGTTACAAGATGGATTATCACAGGGATTGGAAATGAAGGAAAACCTGCCAGGAACTTAGGCAGATTCATTCAGAAACCCATTTAGGATTTTAAGAAAATTTGCTCAAAGGATGCTTCAAAAGAAACATTTTGTGCATAAAATAATCTGCACTTTTCTGATCAGCTGAATTACAGAGTGCTGCAGGTGTGCAAGAACACATGGAGAGAAATAAATCTGATTGTGAAATGAGTACCTGTCATATGCTGTACCTTTCCATTTCAATTATAAATAAAAATAAAGCAAACCTCTAGCACAACCCAAGGTAAAGGGCAGCAGCAGAACCAATTTTAAAAGTAATTGGTTTTCAAATTAAACCCACACAATCAGCATATGGATTTTTCTTCCCCAGGTAGAAGATACAAAGTTTCAAAAGATTCTGTCAAAATATAGCTGTGCACCAAGCTGAAATTCACATGATCGATAATATTTTCATCTTGACTAGCTATTAATGGGGAGAAATGCTACAGGTCAAAATTTTGATATGCTGGCAGGCAGTTACCATGAAGTCAGCTATGAACGTTTCACAAGTAAGCTTTAGCTATGCACTATTTTCTTTTAAATTAACTTCACTATGGAATTAAGTCTGGGGAAATTTATGCCAGCTTCCAAGTTTTGCAGGAATTAGTTATCTGAGTTTTAGACTGTAGACTTGAAATCAGTATTGGAACCTTTTAAGAGCCACATCTCATTTCTCAGACTCAATAGATAGGTAAATATATAAGGCAGGTTCTTGAAACGACTTTATTTACTGTACACCTATGCCCTTTTCAAGCTTCCCTCAGGGAATAGCAGGATTTTTGCCTAAGCAAGGAGTTTGGGAATTTGTCCAAATACAGGGCAGCTGAGGAGAGAGGAGGAAGAGTAGAAATTACATTAAATTACATTAAATGGGGAACTGGCAAAAAAGGAAGGAGAAAAAGCATTTGAAGGGAAAAGCTGGAATGACCAAGGGAAGAACAAGCATTTGTATATCTGATGAGAATTCTTCTAACCTGGTGATCTTGACATACATCAAAAGGAGATGTTTTCCTTGTGAGGACAAATGGGAAGGAATGGAAGAATTTCATTTGCTCACTCCTCTCCTTTTCTAGAAACTTTCCCTATACAATCATCCCAAGCAAATTGCCATGACTCTCCCTAACCTACGTCTGTGAATTGCTACAGAAGAGAGATTAAAAAAAGCTAGGAGGGATAGCAGGTAAAAGAATAAGTGACAGTGAGGCAAAGAGCATTCTTTGATGAGATTGTAAGGATGTGACTCGTGACATACGCGTGAGGATGAAGACTGAGGGCTATAAACACTTTGTGCAGAAGAGTATCTCTCCAGGGCTGAACGGAGCGGGAGCTGGAGGTGGGAGCTTTCACCTCTCTCAGCTACAGAGGTCAGCAGCTCTTGGCTGGGACATCTCCTACTATGGCAGAAAAGCAGAGAAAATTTGGGAAAAGTTATCTCAGGGCCTGGGAAGCAGTAAGAAGTGGCAAAGAGGCTTATTCCGGTTTGTATATATGTGACTGTCATGCTTCTCCGTTTCTGAAATTACTGGTTGAGGCTGCAGCAAGTCAATACCTGGGACTCGACCTAGTTTTGCTTGCTCCATTTTGTACTTCGGAAGAACATGGGATACTTACCCCACGGTGCACACACTGCAAGTTCACAGTCCATCTCCTCTTCCCTGTGTTGTTCATAGGCTTGTTGCCAGTCTTTGTAATGCAAGACAAATATTACAGCTCACTGCAGTTTCTGAGATTGAATGGCTGGATTGTGAATATAGTTTTTCTCTCAGGAGTAAAGGATACACTGCAAGAGTAACACTGTGAGCAAAACGTGATATAAATATCTCGTTTGAAAACAAGTGTCCTGGCCAACACTAACAGGCTTGTGGCACTGACAAAGCCCCAGAGAGATGAAGGTGTCACCCACGTAAACATACCTTACCCTTGCACAGGAGGGCCTCGCCTTGATCTGAATAAGTTGGAGAAAGCATGCACTTCACTATCCAGGACAGGGTCTAAGCAGATTTGGGAAGTTTAGCTACAGAGGAGGTGGGTTAGAAAATACACACATGTGCGTTAAAAGAAAGGGGGGGAAAAATCCCAAGCTCCTGGAAAGAAAAGGAAAAGAAGAAAAGCTGCCAAAAAGCATATAAGATGACCAGGTCACTCAGGCCTTGGCCATTTTGCACTCTGACTTCACTTCAGCACTTCAGCTCCGGGTTCACTAAACTCTATTACACACTGTCTGCAGCTTCTTTTTCACTACTCTTCGCGTGTCATAAATCGTTCTTCTCCCTGTCCTTAGCCACAGCAACAGTATCTCCCCTCACCTCTGCTGCCATCACACACTGACAGACTTGAATCGTCAGGCCACAGCCTCCTTGGAGAGCATTTCTCTCAATGCATTTATTTTGCATGTGCTTTGGGAAATGGCAGTGCTCCCGTTCACAGTCAGCCAGGTCTTTTCCCCGGTGCTTCTCTCCAGATTTCTCCAGCCTGTACTCCCTGCAGAGAGGAAGAATTTGGAATTGAGGAATACGCCCATAAGCCTGCGAGACCCTTATGCATTGCTCATATGTGTTTGGAGGCATCATTAAGCCACACCACAGGAGCTCTGCTACCTGCAGATGCAGTGCTTGGTTGGGGTTGGCTTTTTTCAGACTTCATTAGGATGATGTGAAACAAGAACTTCAAATTTTCTTCGATTTTTGAAGAAGTTTCTCTCTTTCTCTCTCTGTCAATTTTATTTTTCTTCTTTACTCTGTTAGGATAAAATATGTCTTAGCATAATAGTATTAGAACAGCTACAAGGAGTCATTATGTTGTTGCCAGGAAAAGCATCTTTGTACTGACATCTTTGTTCAGAAAGGGAACTTAACAGGAGCATTAGCCCTAGTACTGATTTGCTAATGCCCAGCACCTTGCCAGTGATTTACTTTACTGCCAGACCAACACAAAATGCTTCAATACAAGCATTTTAGTCATCCTTGTATTCCATTTGCACTTATGCCAGTCATTATGCACATTTGACACTGAAGGAGAGATTTGTCTGTTTTATGGCAAGTTTTCAATGTGACCAAATTCTCTTTCTGAAATCTTCCTGTTTATCTACAGCTGACACTTTGACCCTGTTACTGTCTTAAATTCAATATAGTGGTGGCAAAGTTTGAAATTACATTAAGAAAATGTCAGTCGTGAAATTAATATTTGTAAATTGAAGTAAGAAAGCACTGTAATTCAAAAATGATTAGATTTATGTGCTGTGCTAACCTTGCTGCATTCCAGAAAAATATAATGCAGCATTTAGATTATTTGCTTATCAGCCTTTTAAAAATTAATATGCAATACTTTTGCACAAAATCTCTACGCCCACTTAAGTCAAAGGGGCACACCCCACCCAGTGTAAAGACTGCAGGCTTTTCTGATCCAAACGCAAAGGAGCAAGGCTGGTAAACACAAGAGTAGTCTCTAAAATTCTTTCCAAAGAGTTTATTTTTTCATAGCAGTGCATGAATGTCACACAAGCTATAGCGTGCGAGGACAAAGTGAAAAGATTGTCCCTGCGCCAAAGAACTAACACTGTAATAAGAAGGGTTTCTTGTAAAAATTGCTAGGTTCTTCTGAAACTGAAGATTGCAGTCACTTTCCAATACTGTCTTTTTACTTTCCTACACTCATAAACTCAGTAGCCTCTCCCTAAAAATCACAGGCGGTGTCATCCTGCCTCTCATATAAAATTAATCATTCATCGCTTTGACACTACACAATCAAGAACTAAAGATGGTTATTAAACTTACCAAAAATATATTTTGAAACTTACGGGAAAACATTCTTGTTTGAATACAAGGAGAATATTTAAAAGTCAAGGATTTTCAAGTATCTTTCCCACAACTTGAACTCTGAGATTGTAATAGCATATTTAGTCCTATAAAGTTACCACACTATGAGAATATCACAGAGGTATCGTAAACAACTATACAACATTTCTGAGGTTCTAAAATAGGAAGAAACTTGCTAGGTAAGACTTCCAAACAAATTGTATACCAGCATCCTTGATTTTGATGGGAGAGAGGCCCCAAAATACTTCTGAAAGTCCCGCTAAAGACCTATGCGCAACTTTAGGCACCAGATATTTTAGAAAATCTGCCCCCACACTTCATAACACTTTCCATTAAAATAGGAACAAGCCTACTCAGAGGAAAAAAAAAAAAAGTTTCCAACAAAGACACTATTTATTTTGCCAGACTAACTCCAGTCAAGTCTATAAGTCGCCATTTTCCTTAAATAATGTGTGAGAGGTTACATCCCTGCAGACCTGAGGATCTGATTTTCTTCTCAGTTCTAACAGTATAAATCACAAATAACTCCACTGACTTCATTGACATTCTAAGAGTAAAAGAACGGAGAACCAGACTGTTGGTATCTATTCAAAAGTGCCTTTATCTATTAGTTGCTGCATATAAAAAAGAGACCAATTTGTGCATAAGGATGGAAGCAGAACAAATAGAAGAACAAGTGCAGAAGTATTCCAGGTGACACACACACAGTCACGTCTCATTTTGTAAATAATTTCCACTGAATGAGGGAGAATTTGGACAGAGAAAATAGTTTTCTTAAGCTTAAATATCAAATATTAAGGGAATAAAGCAGGCTATCAGTTAACCAGAAAACAAATAAATGTAATAAATTCTGACAAAACTGACAACATTGCCAACTTAAAGAACATGGTATACTCAAAGCAAACTTGAAAGGGTCTAGCTACTATTAAGTTAATATTAATTTTAGCTATATGCATATACTAGCTGCTATAACTAAAAGATTTCCTATCCAAGGCCAAAACAAGTGGTATAGAAGAGAGAGATCTAGTTGCCTGAGATGACTTGAGATGGCCAGAAGAGACTTCCTTTTGCAGGGAAGCTTTAAGCAGACACAGATCAGATACGTTCTTCTTCTATGCCACTAACTCCCCACTTTACAACTGTAAGTAAGCAGGAGGCTTCCTAGGGATATTCTAAAGCACGGTATTAGGAAGACCAAGTGAAAACAGGTGTAGCCACACCTATTAAAGGGACTCTATGCCAGTAATATAAGTCAGGTTCACTACTGCATAATTTATTTTGCACCAGTGTTGGGGTTCCTTTACTTAAAGGGCTACAAAGGACCATGGCCACGCTTCTCTGTTGTAACTCAAGACCTAAATGCTCTTTACTCCCCTCCTTTTGTGCAGTAGATTTTCTGGACAATCAATTCCAATCAAGGTTTCCTTTTTTCTTATCTTATTTTGTATTCCTTCAAAGTACGCCCTTCTTAAAATCCAATATCTGTGTGCTACTTGAGTATGCCATTGCCAACATAGCAAATCTGATTGCGTTGTGACCATTCACCCTTGAACGTCCATGCAATTCTATCTTCTCATATTTTTCTTCTGTTTCCTTAGATCAAAACAGTCTATTCTGCTTGGACATTGAACAAATTGAAACATGCTTGTCTTGTGCTTTCAAAGACACATGGTTTATGTCTTACTTTTTACTGTTCGAGATACTGAAAAAGTCTACAACTAGCTTTTAGGCCCTATTATCTCGATGAATATCTTCTGCTTCTGTGTTCTTATAATTAGTTCCCTCTCTGCAGCTAGTAATCAAGGCAGAGATGATAGCAGCTATCCTAAGAGATATAACCAAAATTATTAGCTCTGAAAAAAATAAATTCTTGGTATTTGCATGACAGTCAGATTACGCTGAAAGTCCTAGGTGAACTGAGCGAACCGTGTGGTATGCAGATGTTGTACCTTGCCGCTACACAGAACTAGAGATAAATGGCAGGGTTATGTTTTCTCTTAAGTATGTCTCCTCTCACTTGCTCCTAAAAGAAAGACCCACAAAGTGAAGCAAAATAATTTCTATCAACCCAAAGCTGTGTGGTGAGATGTTCTTAAAAGGAAGAAGATAAGGAAGCAGTGACATCTATAGATTGTATACCATCTACAGATTGCAGAACAAAAAGAAAAAAGAGTTTCAATATTTTAGCAACATGTTGTTGCGCAGCTCAAAATGTCTGTAGCTGCAATATGTTTTCGATGAGTCTGGAAGCATTGTATATATACACAATAAAAGATTAAGTTGGTACAAGAATGCAAAGACTAGCATTTCCCTTGGTCACTAACCACAAGGCTCCCCCTTAATATGTTATCTAAGAAAGGCAGAAATTTTTACAACTGTTCACTCCTAGGCTGCATTTTAATTATGAATTAGATATTCTTCCCCTCATACCATCTGATTTTGCTTACTCTCAAACTGTATTCCCAAACTGTATCTTCTTCAACTCAGATTCTGTGTGGCTGAAAGAAAAATTATGCACTTGCAGACATGTTCCTGAACCATAGGTGTCACCTTCTTACTCAGGAAGTAGGAAAGAAATCTAGAGAGGGCTCTGCGCAGAGGTACCAGGGTGCAGAGGGTGGGGTCTATACTATTCAGGGGGTGCTCTGAAGGGCAGAGAGACCTGTCCCCACCACTTTCTGGAAACAAAAGCCAAGAACAGGTCAATGTGCCAGTTTTCTTAAGTCATCTAACATTCAGTACCAGTCTCTGTGTGATACTGACTTAGTATTACAGAGATTTCACTCAACTGGCAAGGAGCACAAGAGCTTGGCAGAAGGGAAGAAAGGGCTTGATTCCAACCCCACCTCCCAGGCCTACCAATACAGGTTATATTAAAAAGGCTTTGAAGGAGAACCATGATTAGAGCACTGAAAACCAGGAATTTATCTTCGTGATATGCGTCTTAGCCACTGGACTACGGTGTCACTCGTGCTTCTATGCTGGGTTTCAAAGAGAGGGAGAGAGGGAGAGGAGCGGAGGGGGTGTCCCCCAGTCACCCTGCCTTATTGCCTTGGAAAGCAGAAATCTTGAGTTTGGTCTCTGCCTTCAGGTAGCCTAGAGCCCATTTCCTCCCTGGAGGAGTGTTCCAAATATTAGGGTTTTATTAAGCATACAACAATTAGGGTATTATTAATCACGGTAGTATAAAAAGTTTGAGCATCGCTATCAATACTATTGTAAAAGAACAGTGAAGTACCTGTTTCCGGGAACGGTCCAAACGTCTTGGTATGTGTGGCACGCTAGAGCATATATACTGGCCTACACCACAGTGGGACTTGGGTTGGAGATATTTGAATTTCAGGTGTTGTTATCTAAAGTATTCCAGAGTCCTCCTTTCATCCTTTGGAACCTTAATAACAACAGACACATCCTCAAATACAATGGTATCTGTATTAGGACTGTTCTTTTATAAATTGGATTAAATAGTGAAATGACTGAACAAATATCTCCTACTTCCCCACCACCATCATGTTTTTCTTACAGAAATCATTACTGTAAGTGTCATGACTTTTGATATCGTTATTCCTATGAAATACACACTAGTGTCAGGCTTGCTACCCAAATGTCCAGAACACCACAACGTTTCAGTGTCGTATCTAATTACAGCCAAACCATGGGCAGCAAACAGCATTGAATACAAGAACATTAGAATCAAATAATTTCTTCAGTGTTAGAGCACCATCACCTTCAAATCTTAAATTCTCAGATGAAATTTCCTCTGAAAAAAATACAACCCTTAATACAACCCTTAATCTTGTCTGTCATTCCAGGCCAGCAAGAGTTGACCTTTCCAACCCGTATTGTTGCACAGGGCAGAGACACTAATCTGAATGAAAATCTCTCTCGGAGGCACTGTCATTGCCTCATACACAATAACAGCCAGACTCGCATTTCCAGTCACTTTCTGCACATAAGTAAAATAAGAGCTTATCAAATATAATAGAGTTGTCCACAGGTTCTGCGGCACAAGTACAGGCACTATTATCAGCTAGAAAAGCAATTACAACAGGAACAGTCTTGCTAATGGGTGACATTCTGGTCTTTACTGAACAGTTCTTCAAAACTAGGCAAGTCTTTAGACATGGTAGTTTAAATTCTGTTAAAATAAAAAGGCCTTGTTCCTAGATAGGACAGGCTAATAACAAAGGATATACACTTGACAAAAAAAATTAGAGTAGCCAGTAAGAATTAGATAACAATGTGCATGGTTAGAAAATGCCTGGAAAATAAGTAGATAAAATAGCTAATGAATAGCTAAATTCATTTGCAGATGTCTCAGATGCTTGCAGATGGTTACCCTCATCTGCCAGGCTGTTCTAAAAGATACACAAGGTAAACAAGATAGCCTTGTTAGAGGGGGGAAAAAAAAAAAAATCTGCTTTGACTTTGGTAAAGCCCCTTGATTTCATTTTAACTAAACAAGAGCCTTTCTGTAATAATTTCAGTGTCTCAGGTCAGGTAAATCTAGCAAAAGCAATAAATGTTAATTGGGATCTTTTTAATCTTTTTCACAAAAATTAAAATTTTATATTTAAAAAAAAATTTGCATCCGGTTTACAGTGTCAATCTCTCTTGATTTTTGCCTTTGTAATTTAAGGTATGATCCAATAATAACTAGGACTTACAGAAATTTTTTAAATTGACTTCAGTGTGTGGGTCAGTCATTTAGTCATACAGTATTTCTCTTGCCAAGAAGCTTTAAGATCATCTCCTAATGAGCCTGAGAAGCATCTGGTATGTTACTCTTGGGTACCCCAAGAATCTGATCCGAGAGCAGCATAAACCACATGCTCATTTGCTGTCTTCTTTAACCCCACCCTGTGGGGAAAAGATCCCATTTGTCTTAGGTGCAGAAATAGCAAATAACAAATTGCAGTTGGATTAAAATGATCTTTTCTTAAGCAACATTCCAACATCATTTCAAAGACATTTTGTATCCCTTGTACCCTAAAACTCCACATAGCGTTTATTATTTCTTTTTAGCCTACAAAAAATGCAACTGGAATTAAAAGACAGTCAATTATAAAAGAAGGAAACCATTTGAAATTTTCAACCAGCTCACACTGAACATCATTTCAATTGCATTTTTTAAATTCTAGCAAAAAAATAAAAAATAACTTTGTTCCAAAACAGAACAATTTTTTTCTGCATACCCCACTGCAAGACAAGCAAAGCTCTTCCATCAGCAGCTGCAATTTCTAATTCTGTCTCAGGAGAGAAAAGAACAAATTCTAATGTGAAGTTGGTTTTCAGATGAAGAGCTATCACAGACATGCCCAAGCAGTGGTTTGCCCTGGTACTGACCAGTACCAATTCATTTCCCACTTGCAAGTGTATCACTCCACGCAGCACAATAGGTGCGTGTGTTGCCAAGGAAGCTACACCAGACCCATTGTGCCTGCTATACCTTGGAGATAAAGTACTTTCTTCTTCTTATAGAGGCATCTTCTCGCGAGTGATGTCCTGAAGAGCGATCTGAAGTACTGGGCAAATTTCCCGCACAAGGGGGAAAACGTAACCCCGTGCGGCAGCGGTGGGGTGACCCAGGGCTCGCTGATCCACGCATTCAGGCCAAGGAGTCTCCTGAAAGCAAAGCAGCAGAACTGAGTGCTCTCTCCCACGCCGTAGAAGTTCATGGTCCTGGCTGCAGCACCCACTTGGGCACCATATTAAAGTATTAGTGGTCAATAGCAGAAATTAAGAACAGTCCCTCCCCAGGGTAAGAGGAGAGATTAAGTATCACTTGTGGATGGAGGAGGGCAAGGGAATGGGAAGCAATTTCTAGTACAATAAAAACAATTGCTCCTCTAGTCAGACCTCCACACTTGGCCTTGCATTTTTCCTGTAATTTTTATTGACGGCAGGGAGCTTTGACAAACAGCGCTATAGATAGTGAAAGCAACATTGGCCAAGGTTCTGGTTATGGCCAGTGCCATTGAACGGTTGCAAGATTCACTGCTGTTCACTCAGCACTGGAGGGGATTTTGACAGGTGCCAAATGCCCATCCCTGCCCACCCTACAAAATGTTTTAGCAATGAGTAAACATGGGAGGGGAAAAAAAACCATCCTATATTGTAAGGAATAGAGAAAGAGAACGGGAGGGGAAAATGAATGTTTATTATGAATGGTAGTGAAATTAAGCAATGATTACTCCAAAGTATTAGTAATGTCACTCTGTAAGAGAGGCCAATATAGTGGTTTCATAGGTACTTTCTCCCAATGATATCTTCTGCAGTCCTGCCTGGTTTCCAAATAAAGCCGTATTTTCAACCGCTCTCTTATATAACCCAAGTCTAGATGCTGAGAGTAAAAGTGGGCTCATTCTTTTTTTGTAATAAAGATCTTTCAGGATAAAGGGTACTTGCAGATAAGGCTCTGCAAACTTGTTTTCCAGTGAAATTGTGACACCCATGCAAACCTCTTCTGTTCTCTTTTTACAGCAACAGTTTGTAGAGCTGCCATTGATTGAAACTCAGTGATTCTGTCAGTGAGTGATGCACGGGAAAAAACCACAACTCTCAGCTCCCTTATTTCCATTGCTAATAGGAACAAAATACCAACCAAAATGTTTCTAAAAATCACGAAAAAAGATTGAATAGTTTCAGGAGCTTACTGTTTTGAGAAGAGGTACCAGATACACTGACACATTTCAAAGCAGAGCAAGAGCCTCCTTTCAAGCACTGAACAGGTCTACTTTTCAAATGCAGTGTTTCAGAAGCTGTCAGCTCCAGATCTACCTAATCCAAGGTTCGGGTTTCTGCACTTCTGCAACAGGCAAAAAACTTCAGACATGCTGTTGCCAGCTACATGCTCCACACACAAACCTGTCACATATTGAACTTGAAAAGTGCACATTAACCTTCATAATATAAAGGTACAACTGAAAGGTATATTTGGAAATTACAAAAAAGACCTTTGAAACCATACTTGGAAACCATAATCTGTTTTAAACATTACCTATAAAAAAAATACATTTGACCCTATGATGAAGAATTCAGTTAGGGTATTTCACAGGTAATGACTTTTTATTTTCTAATTCAACCATCCATAAAATGGAGTCTTCTGTGTGCTTACTGAAGCATTTTTAATTGCGCTTTTCTTTACAACCAAACTGAAGGCCAGCAGCATAAGAAATGAATTTAAAAGTTCATTATGTTCTCCATTTTTTTTTAGGGAGAATATTGCCACGAGGTAAGCATGGAGTTGCTCCTCACTTTCAAAAAGAGCTGTTCAGACCATATACGTGGTGACTAGTGAACAGGGAACTATCGCTAAGCAAGTTTTTCCTGTGACATAGGACAGGCCACAGTCCTGTGCGATGGCCATGTCAACCCCAGTGCCAGCTCCGGCCCCAATCCTGACCAGGTCCTGCCACCCCGTGCCCCAGCTCCTCGTGGCAAGGCTGCTGCTGCCACCTGCCTGGTGCTGCTCAGCTCCCGGCTCGCCTGCAGAGCAGCCGCCCTCGCTGTGCCCTGGCAGGAACAAGTTGGGTGAAACCAGTCAACCATTAGGCACTAAAATGAATTCACGCAGAGTCCACAAAGGATAGATATACCTCACGACTAATGGCAAAATAATCTGATGCCTTAGTCCATACTTAAAAATATCCTCAAAAACAAACCCTGGGAACTAAAATTAGTAAACTGACTACACACTCAAAATCACAGATTCAAGAAAAGCATTAGTTTTGTACATCATCATAGTTTTCCTCACACATCACCTATGGTTAAATCCTTCATCTCCAACAAGCAATAGTTGTCTATCTGTCTCTCTGTCCCTAGGAGCTGAACGAGCTCCTTGGCTGTCTCTACACTAATGCCTCTAATACCTCTCTCCTACCAGTTTCCTCTCCAGGTTGTCTGGTTGTTTAATATAAGTAAAACTCAGGGCATGTTCTCAAACAACAACTAAATAGGCAGAAGAGTCACTGCTTGCTTTAAAGTCATGCTGATGGCATCCTAAAAAGACCTTAGAATAGGTAGATATCAAAAACAACAGAACAACTTCGTCTTGTCACAGCTCCAGGAAGAAAGATGAGTCCATGAGTCTTCTATGAGATACAGAAGGATTAACTTTGGAGCTTATTTTATTATTTTATTTTATTGCACTGTGACATTACCTCATCTTAAATGGTTCTTGCCCTATTGACCTGCTGAACAGAAAGGCATGGGCATAAGCTCTGGCTGTTCCATGGGCAAACGTCCCAGCTACTCATCTTCATCTACTTACTCTGAGCATGTCTTTGGTGCCATAGCTGCTAATTAAAGAATTTCCCTGTCTACAAGAATGACATGGGGACTAACATACTAAGTAACATCTTTTAGCTCCCACAGAGAAATTACAGTAAACCCAACTGGAATAATCCAGTATTACAGTTCTGTTGATTTTATTTGATATGCACCACAGGCAGCATCACACCCAACATGCCTAGGCTGTCACTGAACAAATAAAATTTAAACCTCATACTAGCAAAGTTCAAAATACAACCTACGCTGCAAAACAAATAAGCCGTTTGATTCCCAGGAGTCACAAAACTGGCATTTTATGGAGTCCATAGCTTATATATTTTCCCACTTCAACTGTGTTCTAACTTTAAATTGTTAAAGGAAAAAAATATATATTCTCAGCAGTGCACAGTGTTTATCAAAAACTGCTTGCAGTGGGCGACAGCCAGTCCTTCTGAACTCTTCAAGACCTCATATCATAGACTTATTTGTCCTTCATGTTAAGAAACCTACAGGAAAAATTGCTGCTAGAGGCTTCATATCTGCTAAGAGTCCTAAATCTCGTACAGATGATTTTCTTGGTGCTTTTAGTGCCCCAAATTATCTAAGAAAATGACTATCAAGAATAGCATGCTGATAGTGTCAGTAGCCTTGAGAATTTCAGTAACTATCTTATATAAATTTATTATGTACATTCCTTTTAAAAAGTCACTTCATGTATTTTCACCATCACGGGTAATCTATGAATTGTTGTGACTTTTTCAAATGCTTGTTATTTTGTTAAATTTTATTGACATAGTTCTTATGCATGGTTGCCTTTCTCCGGCTACATTATCCAATTAAGTTGTTCTTGAAAGTGTACACTCTTAGCTTACTAATAATTAAACCTTCTCATTCCTGGAAATGAATTACAGGCTTAGCTACCACTTTCCAGGAAATTAAAACAAGTCAGACAATGGACCTGATAGATCTCTCAAAGCCATTTGCCCTAGCTGTATAAAACTTTTCTTCACTTGGGAGTTAAGTATTTTCTTTGCTTTAGAGCCATTTGTGCTCAAAGACACTGAACTGAAACATAACAGTCCTTTTTGGCTGCCCTGCCAGCAATCCTCAAGCTGATGCACAAGTTAGTATAATTCATCTATTGTTAACATGACCACAATGCAAACTTAATTCTAGTGTATGGCCCTGACCCTTGCAGCAATACCCTCTCTTAAAAAGGGATAGATGTATTCTCTCATAATTACAGTAGAGAATTCATGGAGCAGTTTAGCCTGCTGCAAGGAAAGCATCAAGGAAAAATGCCTCTGCTCCCAGGTCTTAGAGCTACGTAATTGAGCTCCTGCGGAAGCCACAGTTAATGTTTATTTCACATCTGTCTCCTTTTAAATAAGGATGATTAGAAGTATGTAGCTGCCTCCTTAAAAGCACCTGTTCACTTCCCCTTCCAGTGTGAAATATAAGGTCATCCAATGAAGCTAGAAGCAACTGGATTAAAAACAAAAGATGTTTTTTTTCCTGCCAGAGCGTCAAACTTACAGAACTCCCTGCCAAAGTATACCATCATGCAGACATTTACCTGGCTTCAAGACAAGAGTGGACTAATACTTTACAGAGAGATCTGTTCAGGATTTCTATATATATAAACCACATCAAATTCCGTTTGAAGTTTCCGTGAAACGAAAACAGAAGGAAGCTTGGGAGAGTACCTAGGGAAAGTGTCAAGTGTGTTTGCCCTGTTACTACTTTACCTGGGCATCTATTCAATGACTATTGTTGCAGACAGGATACTGAACTGGCAGGAGCTCATGTACAGTTATGTTCTAGCCTATCATCCAGGTCACTAAGACTACTGAATAGCACTGATTCAGGCTAAATCCCTGATCCTCTTGCATCGTCACAGAAGGAGATTTATTATATTGGCTTGACATGATTCATTCTTAACAAATAAATGTTGACTGTTTTCCTTGCTTTCTTCTAAATTCAAATAGTTTCTTTGGGCATTTTCTACAGACTTTTCCCTGGGAATTGAAGATAATGGCAGTCGATCTGCAATTTTCCAGTTCTTCCTGTATTTTTATTTGTAAAGATAAATAGTACATTTGTTCTTGTTCATTCTTCCATTGCCTCACTAAACCCTCACAGGTCCTCAAAGATATCTACTGCTTGCTCTGAGACTGCTATTGCCACTTCAAGAACAAAGCTACGTGGTTTCAGATCAAGCTCATTTCAAAACACCTGCCTTACCTAAGTACTAATACAGTCTTTCCCTGTTAAATGCTGAGGTGTCATCTCTTTAAACCAAGTACTAATTATCCTGGCTTTCTGATTGCAGTTGAAGTCTTTACCAAAGATCAGTGTCAAAAGATACTAACCTTGGCCTTCCCAGCTTCATGTGCCAGTAATTTTTCTTCTCTCTTCAGTAGTGGACCAGTCTTTCCCTTGGCACTGTATTTACTGCTAATGCACTAACAAAAATGATTCCTTGTTGCCCTACTTGCTACGTGTGCATTTTGTACTTTGTTTTTTTCTTTAAATTATGCTGCACTTCCATCCTTTTACTTAGTCATCTGACCTAGTTTCCAGTTTCTGTACACTTTCTTCCTGGTCTGAAGTCCGTGAAGTTGCCTCTTTACAATATCTCCTACCTTTCCTCTGCAGTAGGATAGTTTTTATTTGTGCATTTTTGAATGAAAGTTAGTATCACTATTGTTAATTTAAATTGTCCATTGTACGAGCTATACTCTGAGCATGACCATGAGACAGGAATGCTCAAAAAACCTAGGGGGACTTCCCCTTCCCATTTCTGGATCTCAACAGGGTTTATGATGGAGCTAGGCACCAAAAGCGTTCAGACTGGAGATAGGCCGACCACAAGGACATCACAGAATAGCAAGGTACCTGCAGAGCTTTCGTGTTAGAAGATGCAGTCATATGCTCAGGCACTTCCAGAAGTTGGCAGCCACTCAGCAGGTCTTGTGCATCACAGTATCTATCCTACATAGCTAGCTCAAGCCTCTCTTTAGATCTGACACATAGTCACGAATAACTATAACCACTCTTTCCCTCTGCTGTTTTTGAAGTGAAAAAATTTTTCACGGATATGCAGACAGCAACAAATAGTTGAGAGAACTCAAGATTTTGAAGAGATTTTTCGATTTGGAAAACGTATTTTTCTGTCCACCCTGAAAGTTGGACAAACTTCATCCACAACGATGTACAATGAATACTAGTGCTGTACTATTTACAAGAAAAGGGTTAAATTACTTGAGGAAACTGTTGCCTTATTGGTATTGTATTTCTACACTAGAAAGAAAAGGAAGTAGAATCTAGACTGTCTGGGGTGAACCTCCTTAAATTAGCACTGCACAGCACGAAAAGACATTAACTCTACAGTACAAAAATGATTGCATCATTCATCATAGATCACCAAGGCTTGTAGTTTTCAAGGTTTCCATACTAAAAATACAACAATTTAATTAGGATTATAAACTGTGCAATGCTTTACTGCCATCTATTTAATATAAAAATGTCCAGATTTTGGTATGATAAATATCCATTCCACATCTAATATCCAAAGGCATCCGTCGCTGATCATCTGTCTCTGTGCAAACTGTGATAGAATTTATAATATAAACCATTATTATTGAGATGATTAAGTACAAGGAGTTGAATCCTCCTCTCTGTGCAGTGGTGTAAATGCAGAGTAATACCATTGGCCTGCATGGCATTACCCTACATTTACATTGGGAGGCAACATGATTTCAGTTACAGAAATGCTAGTAACAGAGCCCAAGAACGCTCCATGCAAGCAGTTTGGGGTTTGACAGATAGGCTGACACTATGTCCTTCTCTTCTTCTCTTTCATTCCACTCCCACGTGGCACATATATTAAATATCAGCATTTACTACCCACAGCAGCATGGCAGCACTGGTCACCATGGCATTCCTACCAACACAGCTGTCCAGACCAGCCGCTTCCCGGACAGCTCGGGAGAGCAAATACTGCCCTGAAAATACTCTTAACACAGGCACCTCCAACAGTTACAGCTAGCTCACAAAGGCTTTCACTAATTTCCTATCCTTAATTAAAAAACAAACAAGTCAAAATGTGAAAGGTATCCACAAGGCAGTCTGGAAAGTGTTTGCTTTGGAGGTGTGCGGAGGGGGCTGACAATGAGCATCATTTCATCAATATCTGTCCATCACTTCTGCACCCAGCAGTTCATGCTGGTCCTATAGTCAAATTAGCACCATCAGTCACAACGCTTGTTCTGCTATCGCAGCCCCAGCGTTATTAAACCTTCCCTCCCTGACCCCAGTCCTAAATACCAGTATTGTTCCTCTGGCAGTGGCTTCTCCCACAGCTGCTACAGCCGGGCAAGATAGCCAGGGAGGGTCTACCTGTCCTCAACAATTTGGGGAGGGGGAGAGCAGGGATCAGAGCAAAGAACTACCCAACCTTGGACTGCTGGGCTCTGCGCGACAAGAACGGGGCACGCAACCCACCAGTGGCAGTCCCAGCTCTAGGGGAGGGTGCTAATGACACGGACCCACTGCTTGGAAAACTGTATTTTCAGGCCGTATAAACCACCTCAGCCTTTTAGGCTAAAAGCTTTACCTCTTGCATTTATTATGAAGCAAGGATCAGGATGAAATCAGAAGGTACCTTTATAAATTATTCTGAAAACCCGTGGAATTTAACAGAGAAGTAGATCCTTCCTGCTTGTTGGCAGATACCCCTGCAATAAAATCCTACTAGATCCTCTGAGACTTACTTACCAGAGAGGAACTTGCAGACACAAAACCCTTTCTGAACCTCTACCTTTGTTCTCCAAGACAGTCCAAGGCTTTAAGGAACATTTTTACAATTTCCAAAATACTAGCAGAGAGACTGCATACAGAAAAGGTTGCGATATCCCAGAATTGGCTATGGAGAATTAGGCTTAATGAAATACAACATACAGCCTGAGTGAAGCAAGCAGTTAAAATTTAGGAAGCAATCCATTTTTGTCAGTGTGCTCATACGCTTAAAATCAAACAATAAGCACAGCAAAACTTCTCCACAATAGTTACTGGAATTATACCAAATCTTAATTGAAAATGCTTCCAAGAAACAGCTTCAAAAAGACTCATTTAAAGCTAAAATTATACAAACAGCTTTTTTATTTATAAGCCCACATTCTCCCTTCCACAGAAATGGAAACAACATGCGTTCTTATGCTGCATCATTTATCTGCATAAGTCAGGCTTCAGATCCACACCACATAGCGTTCTAATCTGTAACACATTTGTTCTATAGGTCTGCTGTGTGCAGAGATAAAAATGTTATTAATAGTGTCCCAAAGCAGCTCACAAAACATCACTTATTATTAATGCAAGCAAGAAGTGCAAAGAAGTCTGTAACCTTTGGGCTTTTGAGAAAAATACAGAATATAGTACGAACGAATAATTGGATACAATTTGTCTCACTCAAATGTTACTAACATTGACAGCCACACAATCTGTTTCATATACTTTACAAATTAGAGGCTGATCTAAAGAATAATTCTTTGGTGCTCAACACATTTTACCGATTTATTTTTGATTAAAAATATAATCACTATACAGATGAACAGAAAACCTGGAAGGTTTCTGTGGCGCCCCTTGCAAAAGATAAGAAGCAGGCAACGCATCGGAGACTATTTCAGCAACAAAACTACGAAGTCGCTATCGTTCCCTGTCTCTTGAGGAGCACCGCGTTGGAGAGGCAGGATGCTACCTCTGTCTCAACAACAACTCAGACTAAGCAGTCAGGGTGTAGATCCCAGACTGCATTTCTATATTCAGCTAACGCCCTTCATAGAAAATAGCATGCCGCTAAATGAGGAGAAGGCATTGTTTCTTGTAATTAGCAAGAATTAAGGAATAATTTTCTGAAAATGATAGGGAAGACTTGCTTTTCTGAAAATAACGCTTAGACAAAAAAAGCAAGACGGGAAATTACTGCCTACATGCTAACAACGTCAAGTGTAAGAAAAAAGAGCTGCTTCTCATAACTACTGTGGCAATGGGAAAAGCATTAATAATTGACTCCACAACTGGCAGAGGCTTTGAATTGACGCCTTGACTGGCTTCACTCGGCAAGAGCAGGTGTCCTGACTTACAAAGGCTTCTTGTTTTTAAATAGGCTGAGTTCAGCAAAGGGCAGTGACGGAAGCCAATATTTTTGCAGGAGCTCTTACAGAACATGAATGGGAGAAGAGGAGGAACAACTGTACAGCATTTCATATCATACCTACACATAAGGACCTAGCACAAGGGTGCTACTTGTCACAGGGTTACTTATGTAAGGTACAGAGGCTGTGAGAGCCTTCCTGATGTGATCCCATTAAAAACATTTTCTGGAGAGCAGGGGTTATGATTTTGCGTATGTGTAGCGGGAGGAATTCTGTTTTATTAGTATGCTGTTCATTCACCCAGCTGGAAACTAAAACTCAGTTTTGAACAGGTAAGTGAAAACAGAATTCAGAGCGCACAAATTTCATCCCTACCTTTACTGCCCCTCGCTGCAGATGCGCTGAGGGTTGGTCAAGCATGCATAGTTCCTCCCTATAAAAAGAAAACAAAAAGATTTTTGTAAATGTAACAAAGCAGGTGCTGGTGACAGGCATGGGCACAGTGTTAGGGCACGGTTTGAGTAGCTGGTCATAGATTCACTTTGCCTGTATAAAGAAGAGAATAAATCATAAAAGCCCTCCTCTACTCAAGCACACATTTGTTCCGTATCTTTTTCTTTGCTAATGAACCTGCCCAGTCTTTACAGCCTTACCAAGAACTTGGCTGCTTTGAAACTGTTAGTTTCCTTTAGCAAGGGAAACACGTTCATGCTAGACAGAGTTGGTTTTAAATCAAAAACATATTTTAGAATAGGTCTAAAATCTTCATCTTCTAGGTCAATAAAGGGAATTAAGGAAGCATCTTCATACCATTTTAATGTAAAAACAGGCTTAAGTTTCAAATACTCAATAATGCAGAAGACGCTATCTCATTTTATCAGAATTTTACATTACATAAATTTTATCAAATTAACTAATTTGTCATCCTACCACCGCTCCCTCTCGGCACAGACAGACATTTGAAGAACTGTCTCATTAACCTAGTTGTAAAAAGCATGCCAAGCCGGATCAAGTAACAAAGCTTTTAATGAGGTATTTTTACCTTTGCTGCAATTGCGGCGGATGTCAGTTTTCAATTTTGTTGAATTAGTAGTACAGTTCTTGTATTCTCATACAGCTACAGAGCTTTTAAAATAACCAAGAACAAATACTACTGTATCATTGAGGATTCTGAGCCAGACTGACATACGAGAGAGCACAAACAATTCTCAAAGACATAAACTTAAATTCTCTGGTGATTGTATAATATAGAACTTTAATTTTACTTCTTGCAGGACAATAAAGATTTTTTTCTGACCTCAAAAGTTAACAACCTACCTAGAGGTAGAGTTTAGAAACACTTTTTATTTAAAAGGCCATTAAAACTCAGCAAAGTTTTGTTTTTGCTTTGAATTTTATATTTAATTATCTTTCAAAGTTCCCCAAAAAGTGATGACCTGCTGATTTCATGTCCTGTTTCGCAAAAAACCTTTTCATCATCTTGTTTCTATTTGGAAGATGGTACAAACAAGTGGAAGAATTTAGCCAAGTACACCTGAGAATCAGTGGCCCTGCCCTACAGCGTGCCGCCAAACACACAAGACCACAAGTCTGTGGTCTATGGAGACCGATTTTGAGGTTTTCTCCCAGTTTCCCTCTGAGCTAGTCATCTGAAGTGTTGGTTATAAATAGTCATTGGTAAAAGCATTCTCAGGTAGGACTGTAATATCACAGTAATTATTATTACATTTACAGCTCTTATGAAAGGATAGAATAGTAATTGGATTCAAGCTGAAGTAGGAAAGAAGCAAGCATAAGTGAAGGAATAAACTACGCTAAGTGGCTTTGCTTACAGCCTTACTTTCAACTAGTAACGTTTACAATATACGGCCATAAGGATTCCTTTCATAGCATAAAATGGGCACCAGTATTACCAAAAGATCTACTTATCGTACTGCTAGAACCAAAATATTACATATGTGAGGCTTAGACAATCTCAAGCAAATTCCCAGGCTTTGACAAGAGTAGAAACTATGTTATCAGACTAAAAGTGCCATTTGCCATTGAGATCTGAACCCTGAACAGCAGTTAAAGAGATTAACGTGCTCCAAACATATATTTTCTATGGACAGATGGATCCAAGAGGAGAGGCCAATCACTTTGTTTTCACTCTATTTTTCACTATACTGAGATTTAACTGTAGGACTTCATATGCACGAGGACACCAAGATCAATTTTTGCTTTACAGTTCCTCTCTGTCTCTGTTCCCTCTGCCCTCCAAGGCGACTTTCCATCATGCCTAGTTCTCTGAACAGACAGAGCAACCTTTCACATAACTCTGAGCATCACACTCTCAAAGTGCCCTCCCTGCCTCCCCACCTAATCTGGCTTTAGTACCAAGCCCAGCACTCAGACAGAAACCAGCTGCTGCCGTCCTCCAGCACAGCCCCCCGTGCGCCACCAACGGGGCCCTGCCGCTGCCTTGCGCAGCTCTGAGCACGCTTGGATAGAGCAGCCCCAAGACTGCCCAGTCTCAGCTTTGTATTGCCTGCTATCTGCACTAGCGTGATGCCTTTACAAGGTTAAGGAGGTATAGCAGTGTGGCAGAAAGAATTAAATCATAAGGTAACCAAATTACTTCTTCATATTCTACCCCAGCACTTGAATCTTCTGTTAAGCACGACAACACAGACTACCAAAGCTGGATGTAACACGTATCCCCCCCTAAAATAACCTGTTATAGCTTCTTGGGGACTTCCCTCGGCAGTTCATATGACAGCTTGTCCCCAACAGCGAGCAGCACCATTCTGGCCCAATGGCAAGGGAAGCAGTGCAAGAGCAGAGGCTCCAGACTCACTTTATGGGAAAAAAGTATTCTTTTATTCATACAATGCCCAGAGCGTGGCAGGATGAGGACTGCGGGTGAAATCCTACCCCTGGAGCTTTGCCACTCACTTTAGAGTTACCAACGGGTTTTCCCAGACCTTCATCCCTATACGGCAGCAAGACTAAACATTAAAAGACTCGGTAGGGAAAACTACTTATGTCTTCCATACAGCTCCATTAAAGCTAATGGAAAGACTCCCAATGATTCCAGGAAATACTTGGACAGAAGTTTTACGTGCCCTCCTGATGACCACTTTAAAAAATATATATATATATATATATATATATGTGTGTGTGTATGTATGTATGTATGTATATACACACACAGAACATGCTTCCGTGGAGGGGGACAGAGAAGCACAACTTCTGCCCACACTCCGAACTGGCCAGAAACAAGCAATTCCAGTCCAAAGTTGCATAAAGCTGCACGTCATCTGATTTAATATGCCGTGTCTCTGAGCAGGACTTACTGGTTTGAGAAGAGCCCCATCCTGGTGTCATTGTGCAGCTTTCTGACCACAACTGACTCCCAGCCAGCCTGCTCAGGGCCACAGGAAATGAGCTTGCATCTGCTTCAACCTCTCCACAGAAACATGCCCATAAACTAGCCAAGGCTCTAGATAGGCTGATACATTTGCTATAACAGTCATTCCGGCTAGCAATGATTTTCACTGAAACAATTAGGTCAGTGGCAGTTAAACCCATTACATTTTGTTGTAAAGAGACAAAGCTTGAGTAGACCATAATGAGAAATACGTAATAGCAGAGTCTTCTTTTTGTGAACACAATGACACTAAGAAAATTAAGAAATATAATATTATATTTTACAATATAGTTTTGGGATAATGATGCTTGAATAATAATTATTATCGCATATCAATAGATGATGTCCAGCGAGTTATCATTCTGTGTTAACATTTATGGTTTCTTCTTTAAAGAATTGATTTGATAACATAGTGCCCATGAAACAGCAGTTCAGCACCACTGTTTCTCTCTGAGCACGCTCTTTTGCATGCTACTTGGTGATGTGGAAGCAAACTATTACTCAATACACAGTGTAATAGAATTAACTATTGGATCATTCTTTGGCAAAAAATATGCAATTAGTATATGTGCATTCTTGTAAAGATTACGAATACTGTTCAAAGCTTCATTGGTTGTATTGTAAAACAGAAAAGAGATCAAGTGATGTAGTTTATATTCAACAGAATTGTTATAAGTCAAGAAGGAAGGGAGCATACGTTCCAGAAGCAATTAGGTGCCAGGCTTTATTTCACGAGATTCTACATTAGCACCATTATTACTATTATTTTCCTCTTGCTTTCTTGCCCAGCACCCCAACTTTATTCCCAAATGGAGACGCAGTTGTCTTTATACATATATCATCACCACCCTGCAAAAAGCACGAGCAGGCTCAGTTCCGTTAGGCCACACAGAGTTACATCAGCTGTATCACTGCTTCTCAGATAGCCTATCTTTCAAGCACCAAAAAAAGAGGAAGCGTACCTTGTAGCTGGCTATTATTTCTTACAGTATAACACATTAGAGAAGAAAAACATAGGGAAATGGCTTGTAGCTGCATGGCAGCTGGTGAAATCATAGCCATCTTCCTAAGCAACGTTGATGTATGATTCTCATCAGCACAATACATTGCCCTCACCTCCTGGACGCTGAAAAAAATTTACCAGCATTTGTTGCATAGTCATTAGAGACTTGCATCTGTTTCTAGTCTAACAGCACTTCTCATAATTAGTTCCTTCGGCTGCTGTCTGGACTGTGCTCTTTGCACCTCTGCAGAAAATGCTATGAGAGCCTGGTCCTGTTTCCACTTAATTCAATAGAATAGACTTGAATTACAGCAATAAGCTTTTATAGTCCCAAGTTGTACAGTAGACCAGGTCAGAGGGGAGGAAAAAAACCAAGAAAACCTACACAATTGCTTTCTTTAAAAAGAAGAAAGTAAAGGAAAAATACACTAGTGGGGCGGGGGGAGGGACAGAGATCATCAGTTATTCATTACATGCGTGCCATGTAACGGCACACAATGCCGAAGACAAAACGATGTTAATAATATTAACAATATGCGCATACCTACTGATCCTTAAACCAGCTTTTACTAGCTTTCCTCATGTTCTCTCCTGGGTTCTTCGACAAACTATAGCAAAAAAGGGAAAACACAGGCAGGCAGAGCACCGAGAAACATCAGGGGAAAAAAAAAAGATTATATATATCTATATATCTATATATCTATATATATATATAATATATATATATATATATCACTTCAGTTTTGTGGGGCAAAGACACTGCAAGGGGATGCAGTCTACACTGAAATTAAAAAAGGGTAACAAATAAAAAATTGTCCAGAATTCTATAGAATTAAAAGAAATCAAACCAGTGCTGCCTAAATGGAGTTTATGCTATTGAAAAATCACCTGGGTAACTGAAGTCAGAGTCCTAGCTCTGTACCCTTTGAGATGCTGCCTGCACGGCTCAAGCTCCGTCACTGCTGCGCTCCAGGCTAGCATGTCTCACCAGCCCAGCCCAGTGTCTCCATAAGCTGCAAAGAACAAAACCACTCATGTCAGCGAGACTGCAAATTCCCACAGCTACACTCACTCTTAGATTGCATATTTCAATAGGTAAAAATCTAGCTGACTGCCTTTATAATGACAGGAAACAAAGACTACTAGAACGTAATACAAAAAGCTGTTACAAGTTTTACAATTTTGCATTTCATGAGGTTTCATAAAAAATAAACTTTTCGGTTCTAAAGTCTATGGGAACTGATCAGAGAGCAATTCTCCGTGAAAACGGAGAAAATATTTGCATCCATTTTTCTATTTTTCCAGTCGACACTTTAGTCTTTTTTAAGGAATCTCAATAGCTCAACAGTATATAGGAAAAAAAACCTTCTATTCCAGCAGAGAATTTGCATTAGATCAAAGAAATAATAAATCCCACTAATACAATTAACACACTCCATATTTAAAACATATATGGCATACACAAAAGACCAAACCTTCTCTGTCTTTTCTTTGCCAGTTACTACTATGACACACTGTAAAGGGTTTAACAATTCTGTAGAGTGCCTCTATTGGTGAGGAATGCAGAAATCTCATGCTTATCCTGATATACCTTTTATACCGCTTATTCTATGTTTTTAGAAAAGCCCTGATCCTGACAAGAAGAGCAGACCTCTCGGACATTGAGGTGGAGCGTTTGCCACACAAATACAGAAATTCAGCCCACACAGCTCTTCCTACAAGACCAAGCCAGAAAGATCCTGTAAGTTCAGTCTTGTTCCCACTGATGAAATCACTTGAGAAGTGAAGCATCACTTCCTCAGGATAAAGGGTGGAAGCATTCAGCTGTGATTGACACCTGTACAAACCTCTTGTTGGCTAGGAGAAGATCCCATTCCATCCACTCAGCATTACTGGATCTCATGCAAGTGATGTTTACTGTCACCAGAACATTTAACTCCTAAAGCGTAAAAACATGCATATAGATACACACACACAAAGCACCTACGTTTTTCATTTTAGCAGGTGAAGGTACTTCAGCAAGTTTTGAAAAAGCAAAGAGGGATAATGTACTTATAGCGCAGCTTTGCTCTAGGCTTCACCTTCACCATATCTACATATTACACGTTTTTTCCCTTTTAAACCCTCTACTAGTTGTGGAGATAGCCTCTTCCCCCTCTTCCCCCTAAAAGGAAATTAGAAGTGGATTTGTTAACTTTGCAACAAAGGCCCAGCACGAAATTAAAATAAATTTTCTTTTCTCTTTCCTTAGGTCGCATTTTCAGGACATTTTAATTCCGTAATATTTGTTTGCCAAATAAGTTCACACTGGAATAGACATCATCTATTTGCTTGCATTAGTCACTTTTTTCTTAATTCTATACCACCTTAAGAGCAGAGCAGGGTTCACTCCAGTCTGAGACAAATATTACCATCTTTAATTGAGGACTAGGAATTGTATTTTGATATATACTACAGGCCATGGCACATTTTGAAGAAAAATCCCCCAGTGAATCGCAGAAATGATTTCTGCACCTATGAGTACGAGGGTAAGCAAGTATGAGAGCAAACAAGTTTTAAAACGTTTCCAGTCAGTGGCATGATTTCTCAGAGGATCTCATATCAACACAAAACAGATTTGAGATTTATTGTACGCTGCTTTCAATTGGAAATGGCTGTTCAGGTTCACAGAACGGGGATGTTACTAAAATTTAAAATCTTCCCGGTGAGACTTTACAGAAATGTTTGAGGCGTATGTCGTTTGAAGAAGAGTTCATTAACCTGATGATAACTTAAAATTAAAGTGTTAGCCACCATATAAAGAAAGAAGGGTTTAACAACACAGAACAGGGCAGCTAGAAGGAGGGAGGCCATACACAGGTGCTCGGGAGGCCAGGAGCCGACGGCTCTCGTTCCTGCTGAGCACCTTGACCTCCACCAGCTCAGCCAGCCCGGAATCCTGCTCGGTCTTGCCAAGAGCTGTGGGTTCAGACTTTAGGGATCCAATGGGCTAGAGGCTGCTGTGATCATATTAGACAAAATTCCCCTGCCAGGCAACAGAGCAAGGTAATATAGCACTTATGAGGAGATCCCTCGAAATGCCAGTATCTCCTCAATGCTACATTGGTTTGCTCACCCCAGGGAGGTCCTCCCTGGCACCAAGGGAGAGGAAGGGTCTCCTCTGTACTCCTCTCTCGCCACTCTGCTCCCTGTCAGCACCCACAAGCCCACCATGCTTTCTTCTGAAAAGCCCCTCCAAGCCACAGCCTTTTCTCCAAAAGCCCTGTTAGCTTTCACACCTACACCTTCCTTCTGCTGTAATGCAGAGTCCAACCCTGCACTTTATTTGAAGTTTAGCAGCACCTAAATGTTTCAAGACTCCAAACTATGACACATCTTAGCAGCTTCTTTATCACGAAATTTGAAAAATACAATAAAACCTTCAGCTGTGCTGTGTAATTTTCTATCTCATCAAATTGATCATGCAGATACAAAAAGGTGGCCCCAGTCATGTGGATGGATAGCTGATGGTACGAGGCTCTTCCCTCTATCATGGCTGTTTGCTGCTACATACCTAATAGGCGATTTCTATTGCACCTTATATTTCTCAGCTATAGCATAAGGCTAAATCTTTTTGATCTTTCAGCAGTGCTGGGAAGTTACTGCCATCTGTAAACTTTTTTGAAATTTTTAAATGGAAGATGCTATAGAAGAAAAATATCGAAGTGAGAGGTGGGGAGTTCTCTGGATAAAAGTTTGAGACAGATTAGTGATTAATTTTTCTGCCTCCCAGAAAAACATATTTAAAATATTTATATCTTCCATATAAATGCATTGATATGTGTGAATATTCAAAAGAGAGGAATTCCCTTTCAGCTACATATGTCTGTTTATTAGCAAGCACTCCTTTAATGTTAGTATTAAAGGCTTTGAAGAACAAGTGCCTACAGACAGGCAGCACAGTTTGAAAAACAGTGGCAAGGGACTCTGTGATTTCTGAACACGAGTGAACACCAACAGAAGAGACGAGCAAGGGAAGGATTTGATTAAGGATGCAGGCATCAAACGTGACGGTTCATCATTCCAATTATGTTAATGGGACTAATGTGCTTCAACCTGTCAGTTGTACTTAAAACTAGCAAAACACGATGCTCATTCTCAAGTAGTACGCTTTCTTTCCCTCCGAGTTTGAGGATATTACAGTCCACAAATCAGCAGCCATACCAAGAGCAGCAGGCAACAGCACAAGGGAAATGAAGAGCATCTGGCTACAGTATAATTGCAAACTTGAGCAGTTTCCAGGCTGCCATGCTCATGAACTGAGCAGAGCTAGTGCTGTATTATTAGTAGAAGACCGGTCTGTTTTCCATTTGACTAGGAAACAGAAAAATTATATGCAGCCAGAGCTCTGCAGAAGATCACCCTCCCACATACAACTAACAAAGTACAAGCAAGGGCTAAGAGAAGTGAGGACTGGCAGGGCCTGGTCTGGGGGAGATAACCTTTAGTCTCCCTTTACATGCCAGATGTAGAATTAAAAAGAGGCTGTGTATGAAGTGTTTTCAGCATGCACGTGAGGTTTCTCTTGCTAGCTGAAGACGGGCATAACCAGAGCAATATATTCCCCACAATGTATCCTTAGTCTCACCTGGCATTATGGAGCAAATCAACATAAGCACCGCTGACTTATTTTGGTACAGTCTAATTAATGGAGATGTTTAAAAATAATTTTTAAAAAGGCTTACCATTTTTCCTGAATTCGTGGAGGAAGAACTACAGTTTCAGACACCACAAATGACTGGTTTTGGAGGGAATACACAAGTGCAACAGAAACTCTTGATCTAGGGTTGCGTAGAACGTGGTTCAAGGTGTAGTTCTCATAACATAATGAAAAAGATCCAGAAAGGACCCCAAGAGATTACTTAGTTCACCTTTCTGTCTAGGACGAGGTCAGCTCTACACATACTAATCCTACCAGGTTGTTTCCCAGTCTGCTTTTAAACACATCCAACAGTGAAGATTCAAGTAAAGCCTTCTCAGATAATCTGTTGAAAAGGTGCTTCATAGCACCAGCAAGTTTTGCTTAAACTATACACGAAGCATTTCTTCCTGTAAACTGACTTTTGTCCTGCCTAGCCGGACATGAAGAGCAGATCCCTCTTTGCAGCCCACCTATGTCCTTGAAGAGTTAAAGTTTCCCTCCATTTCCTCTATAACTTGAACAACTCCAATCCTTTCTCCCCATAGGTCCTGCTTTCTGGACGTCTGATTATCCTTGTTGCTCTCCCTTTAGCTTCCCACAATTGGCCCACACCTTTCTAGAACTACACTACCCAAAACGTGGTATTCAAGCTATGCAGATGAATTAGTTCCTAACAGCACTACTCAACTTACATTTTTTCACATGATGGTTTCTTTTTTTCCACAACATATGACACTATTGGCCTGTGCTCAGTTCAAGACCTGCTAAAATTCACAATTTCTTCTCTAAAGAGCTGTTGATTAGATGTTCCCCGTTCCATACTGGAATGGATTCATTTTGCCTAAGTTTCATTCTTTGAATTTGTTTTTACTCGTACCTTAAATTTCATACAATATTTTGATTGTCAAGATGACTTTGAATTCTAATTCTAGTCTACAAGTCTCTCACAGCTTGATGTCATCTACAAGTTTAGTACGCTTTGTTATACTACATCCCTCATTAAGGAAAATATTAAACAACACCGAGTGGAAAAAGAAAAAAGAGCTTTTATGAAAGATGCTTACGTCTCACAGTTCCACTAGAGTTTTCAGAAGGAATCCACAAACGCATAAATAGGGGTGATTCAGTTCACGTAATATACTCCACTTCACAAAAACTTTGTCACAGTCCCCCACCAAACAATAAGAACGAGAAAAAAGGGAAGGTCCGCTCACTCATAATAATTATGTAGAAGCTAAGAAACAAAAGGTAGGAAATAAAGTGCATTTTCAGAAGAAAGGAAGACTGCCCCTGGAGTCTGTGCCAAGATCTTTGCCAAGTTTGTGCTGTTTAACATATGAATATGATCCAAAACAGGAAATGTAAAAGCAAGATTGAACAGTGAGGTCTACTGCTGAAACAGTTTCTTGAGGGTAGCCAGAACAGAAGGTAACTGAGAAGAGCTGAAAAAGGGTATCACTATCACTAGTGGGTTGACTAGTGATAAAAATGATGGGTGAAATTCTGCACCAATAAATGCAAAGTATCGCACATAGGAGGAAGGGATACTATTGATGATACATATGTAATAATAGGCTTTAAATTAGCCATTACCTATCAGGAAAGAGCTGGGAGTCATTTTGGGCAGTTCTATGTAAATGTAAGATCAATACTTAGCAGCAGTCATAAAGGCAACTAAAACATTAAGAAGCATTAGGAAAGAAATCAAGAAGAGAAGAGAAAATATCATTGTGCCATCATGCAAGTCTTTGGCGCAGCTTCATCTGATTACTGTGCACAGTTCTCAAAAACATCAGAAAAGAGCTCTTCCTTTCAGAAGGCTAGTGTAGAGCTCCAAGAGCTACAGTGAAGGGTGGCACCCGTGACCACTTACAGAGTGGCTTCTGGAGGAAGGGAATATAGATAGGTCAGGATCTTGAGCCTAGAAGAGAAATAACTGAGGGGAAAAAATGGCACATGAGTGGCATTGGAAAAGATGAACAGGGGAATTTTCAACTGTTTTGATTAACATAGAATTTGAGAGGCACCAAATGAATTTTACAAGTAATAGCTGTAGAAAAACAGAAGGAAGTCCTTTTCCCCAGTGCATAATTAAATAGCAGAATTCACTGCACAGGATATATCAGAGGAAAAACATACAAATGGTTTCAGTGTGCCTACAGAAATTCATGAAAGAGCCATCAGGAACTATCAAAACATGTAATTCGGATGCAATCTCCAGCTCAGGAAATCTTTAAGCTGCAAAGTACTAGAAAGGCACCCTGGGGAAAAAGCATCACTGGAAGCTTGCCCTGCCCACATACTCTTCTAACATATCCTTTACTGGCAAGCATCAGATTAGGACAGTGGATCGGGGAACCTCTGGTGTGACCTAGGACAGCTGTTCTTTGTTCTTATGAATCACTTGTAAACAGATTTGTGTTTGCTATTTATAGATCAGATATTCACAATTAACTGCTTCACAATCCATGCGAACAGATTTCCTCCTATGGATTTTTGTAGCTCTTAGTGACATAAGACAGGTCATTAAAGTCACATACTGTCCAGACTGTAAAAACAGGGAACTATCAAAGCAAAAATAAATATAATAAATATAATATAATAAAATGTTTTTTTCCACACATTGCAACATCTGATCACATATCAATATGAATTAGTTGCATGAAAACAGACAATTCCCCAAATATTAACACATCTCAGACCCCCAAATACAGGACTTCTAGAAAGGAAAGAAAAACAAATCATAATTCTTGGTACCGTTCTTAAGACTTAGTTGGGGTTCTACAGAACAATACCCTTGTCAGTGCAGAACGCCAGGAGTGTCTGTCTTTTTCTTTTTTTAAGCATAAATAAAACCAATAAGCCAAGTCACGTATTACCAGCTAAACTGACAGTAATGACTGCCCCAAAGCCCAGATGAACTTCCCTTCGTGTGGTCACTTGTTCTTGCATAATTCATCTTGCAGTAAGCGGTTCAGACAACATGGGGGGGTGCATCACCTCTCACTGGCTTCCTGCTTTGTGTTGCAAAAGGGCGTGGATTACTTCCATCAGCACATGAATATCTGTATTACTCTCTTCTTCTGGGTGATGGGAATCTGCAGCCTCCCTGATGCAATTTAGCTGTCCCTTTGGTTTTGCTACTATTGCACTTCACATGAACAAAACAACAACAACAGAAAGAAAAAGACCCCTACAACACTGTGATCATGATCTGCAGAGAAGGAGCTGTCATAAGCAGACTGACCTGTGCTTTGCATTTAGAGCAAACATTTACTATTTTCCAGTCCTCATCCAACCTTAGTATGATGTTGCAGCAGTTGTGAAGTGAGATATGTCTTATTAATTATATGTCTTATGAATAATATCTGATTCATTACATCAAGAACAGATGCAGTCTCTTCGAAGTCTCCCCATAGATAAAGGAATGCATTAAAAGGAAACTTATTTCTTTTATCTACCCTTATGAGAAAGAGAGCAAAGGAGAAAAGACATTTTTCTTTTATTTGTCAGTATCATGGGACAGGAGATACCTGAACTGATGAAAGAAACCTGATGTCAGTTGGCCTACTTAGAGGAGAGAAAGACATGAAACAGAATTTCAACTAGCCACACCTCCTGCCTTCCACACACTTGCTACATTAAAAGAACAGCTTCTGGGAGCAGGAAGAGAAATTAAGTAGCATGGACCATCTTGGAAGGGCTTTACACAGCCATACTTGGAGTGTGGTTTTTTTTTTTTTGGCTTGCTGCATCACAGAGCACTGAGTAATACCAGGTTACTGCTTCTGGGATGTTCATGTCACCTGCAGTAGGAAAGGTATGGACCACAACAAATATCTGCACCATCTAGGTGTGGAGTTACTAACCATGCCCACTTCCTTCCAACGTGCCGTCAGGGTGAGCCCACAGCTTTTGGAGTGCATTGAAATATTGCTTTCAATCCACAAATATTGGTCTCAGTTGGGGCAGTTCACCACACGCATTAACTAAAAGTTGCCAGTGTAACGTTTAAATTCACACAGCATAAACATAGCTGAGGTTTCACGATCACAGTAAGTCACGTAGAAATAGTCAGGACTGCAGCAAGAGGCTGCTAACAAACCCTTTTATTCACTGAATTTTGCTACACACCTGCATTCTAGTCTCCTAGTCCACTATTTCTCTCATCCTGATTTGGTGTTACAAATTTCATCCTTAATTACACTCAACACTGTGCTGCTTCTGCCAGAGGACGCCAGATACAAGAAAGATCTCCAGCAACTGCAGTCCATTTGAGGAGAGTCCAACCAGCAGCTTCAGCGCTCCATGTGCACACAAAGCACGAAGAGCCAGGAGGTTACAAAGACTTTGTTCTGGGCAGAGTGCAAGTTTCAGAGTGCCCCAATCTGGATAATCGCTAAGTCCCCAAAAGAAGAGCAAATTTCAAGACAATGTGAATTAGTGTGTGGATTTTCAAGATCTTAGAATAGCTGACCTTTTAAACAGACAGCAGTTCACCATCTTAGCTGTAGCTGAGCTGGCACATTGCTATAATTCTTTTAGAAATAGAGAGTAGCTAAAGAGTATTGAGGCTTGACTGGCTTCACATTCAGTTAATGATAAAAGCTGCTGGTTCATTAATCTTCTGGGCGACATAAACTCTACCGCTGCAGAGCAGCTTGTCATTTAAAGGCCTTGGGCCCAAAAGCCCTCTGGTGACTACCTTCATTTACCTTGTTGAATCCTAGGTGCCACAGTCAAAGGGCTGTGAATGAAAGTGAGGGCTGCAGGAGCACAAAGAGCAGAAAGTGGTGAAGACAGGGCTGAGGGGAGGAGGTGGAAGCCACCTCAGCAGGGAAGCCTGGCCTGGAGGACAGGGCTCTTCTCACCAGCCGCAAGAAAGATCTGATGGGAATATCAACAGCAGAGTCAAATAATTGAAGGCCGCTGAAGCAGGGGCGCGAGGCAGATCAGCGTGCAGAAGCGGGCTTTGGCAAGCTGCACCTGGAGGATGCTCAGACATCAGCTCCTCAGAGGGTGAGGTCAGACCCGGCAGGCAGCCAGGCCCATGCTAAGAGGAAAGACCTCCTTTAGCCCTTGACAGCTGTCTGCCCATTTTCACTAGTATTGAACTGTGCTCATGGAAAATGCAGCCCAGGGGAGGAGGAAAGGAAGGCCCAATAAGGGGAGAGGGATGGGAAAACTAAGAGGTAGGCAATGGCAACAGTCACTTGTACTAACGTTTGCCCTGTGTTTTGAATTAGATTTGTAACATTTCCATCAGACTACAAGCCCCAAAGCTCAGCACAAAATACATTAGCAGGCAGTTTGTAGACATAGAGGGGATTACCAGATACAATTGCTTTTTGAGATTGGGCATGTTTCCAGGTACCTCAGTGATTGTTTTCAGGTCTGTTAATGATTTCACTTGAATTTCTGGTCTAGTTTCAGCAGTAGCAGCCCAGACCTCCATCTCAATCTCAGAAGCACAAAAGTATCTCCAAGTCATATTACAACAGCCCAGCTCAGGGACTGTTTTATTTGCACTGCAATCTTCTATCTGCAAGGAAAATTTAGGTTTAGCGGGCCTTAATCAAATACAGACTATCAGTGTAGGGTAAAGTAGCATGACCTGCTGAAGCGTCTAAGCCACTGTCTATCTCAGAAACGGTGTAAGTGGTTTCATCTTGTCAGGTCTTATTATACTAAAGAAAAGCTACTGAATGCTAAAGAAATAATCTTGCCTCATGCTTTTGTCCTGCCCTGCCTCTCATCTACCATTATCATTAATATGCCTTTTAAAGCTCAGTATTTAAAGTTGTCCTACTTTTTTCCAACAACTTAGGTGCTCAGCTAAAATTTCTACCTATAATAGTGTATTGTCATTCACTTCTGATAGCAGATACCAGCGTGAAAGTGATATTCCACTCTCAAGGAACCAGCTCACAAGACAAAACCAAACAACCCACAGTTGAAGTAAAAATAGATTTCCATAATCCACATTTCAACCAGTAATATACTCAATTAGAAATGCAATTTGAACACTTAGTACGTATATATAGGGCAAAAATGCACTTCTACTAATACACAGGTATATTTAGTATACATCCTACCTTGAAGAGGAACTTGCTGTAAAGTACACATTAAAAAGCACTTTTCTTGATGAGAAACGAGCAGCGTCTCCCGTGATTACTCTACATAGCGGGCACCATTCCATTTCAACAACTTTGAGGAGGTTTAACAACTTTGAGAAAGTTCCACCTTTTGCCAGTTCCAAAAGTGCCTTAAGAAAACAGTACTTCAGCCTTCATGCTGATTTCACATTTTTTTAGCTGTATGCTCTTGTATCACTGCTGACTCCAGAGGTGACTTGCAGCTCACGGATCAAACCTTTTTTTCCCCTTGAAAAAGAAAACGAAAAGAAATGAAACAAATGTACAAGAACCTACAATTCAGAGTCAGCCCTTTGAAAGTAAAGCCTAAGTCTCATCTGTAACCATTTTGTTTCTAATACATACTGATGTTTGTGAGGGGTTTTTTTTTGGTTCCTGCTTGCCTTTAGAATTTATAATCACAATGCAGAGAAATTTATTATGGGCTATGATGTATTACCTTAAGGTTGCCCTTAAGATCTCATTGGCTTAGATAACATCACCTCAAGACTTACACAGTCTTTCCTACACATCACAGAGAATACAGAAGAAGATATTATTTATAGTCCAGTAACTAAAGGTCCTTGGAGCTGTAGAGTCGTACAAAGCAACCCCACCTCAGCAGCTTGGATCCTGAAAAGACAAAGCGCAAGTGACTGCCGGGAAGAAAAGCCAACAAAAGGAGGAACCGTTCAAATAAAGCAACCGAAGCAACAGCAGGCATGCACCCACTGCTGCTGCTGGCTAAATATCGCCAAGGTCGAGCTAATGTAACAGCAAAGTCCAACTAAATCAACACCAGCAAAAGTTTAGAAAAGGTATACATGGAAGTGGGGAGGGAAACAGTGGGGGAAAGACAAAAGGTCCCAAGACGAGCAGCTTTTGTGTCCCTACAGCCGCAGGCACGAGCGGCCCAAGCAGCACTGCGACCATCCCTACTCCATCACACGACGGGGCGGCTCCCGGCCGCGTGCCAAAACGGGGATTTGCCGCTGTGAGGGGCAGCTCTGAGCGGCCTTTCTTCCCTCTAGTTCCCGGGACGACATTATCGAAGCTAACGAACAGATTTAAGGGTCGCCTCTCACCTCGGCATCACGACCACAAACGGCAGTGGCTGGCTGGGGACAACGGGACCCCCTCAGCACAAACAGCACAGAAGGAAGTAAAACCACCAGTTTCTCACAGGGACTGGAGGCGCTGGGTTTGGGCTAGACCCGTAAACACCCTTGGCAGAGGATATTTGGGAAAAGCTCCTTATTAAAAAGTATGCCACAGCTTCTGTCTCTCTCTCATGAGTCATACCACACCTGGCAGACAAGTATGAAACCCAACAGGAGAGCGGGCTCACGGGGGTAGAGTACAGGCAGGGGAACTAAGGGATTTCTTCCTTGCTCAGGCACACATTTGCTCTACCACCACAATCAGCACCGCTCTTCTGCTGTGTTTCATTTTAACCTCTCCATAAAAGAGGGAGAGCTGCAGGCGCAGCCTGCTGCACGGACAAGCTAATCTGCTGCTTGTTTTCAAAGCTGAGTGGGCAGAAGGTAATATCAAACTCCAGGGTATATATTACGTGAACTAATTCAGTAGTTCTCCAATAACTGTCTTACTAGAAGAATTTCTGGGCTGGAGCAACGTTGCTAGCAATTTGCAATTCCCCCAGAATGTATTTATATGGAAACTGAACCCTTGCCTTAAATCATTGTCAAGAAGAAACAAAATATACATTTACTGGAGCAAATGCATGTAAAAACTTGAACAAATTAAAATAATAGCTCTGTACAAACAAGGACTTTAAACAACTTGCAGTATCACTTCTTGCACTGAAGCAACCAGAGTTGCGTAACCTTGAATCTCTATTTGTGCATAGCAACAGAAGTGAATTTGACAGTCAGCTGAAGTATTTACATTCTGTGCTATCAGCCTTTTAAAACATAAAGGCCTCTATTTTACCACTCATCTGGTTTAAAATAACCTGGAAAAGATGGAAATCTCGTTTCTGAACCTCTTTGTCCTTGGCCAGCGCTGAAGGAGAGCTGGCGCACGGATAGTCTCAAGGACAGAAATTAGAGTTTACCAAGAGAGAGAAACGGCAGAGAAAGAAATACTCCCTGTTCTCCTCCTAAACCCCGCACTTACTGGTGTACCGCCTGACCCTTTTGGTAACTTGCCTCTAATGAGAACCAAGGCAGCTGCCCTCCTTTCCAGAGCAGCCCCTCTGCTATGGTGCGTTGCAGCCACTTTCAGCCACAGTACTAGGCTGTGGTCACCTGGAGGTCTGAGTACCGCTCCTGCTGGGTGTGGGAAAAGCAAGGAAGAAAAGCAGTTCACTGCTCTAAATTCAATTGACTGCTATCCTCACTTCAAATGGAAAATTTTCAAGGATGCACAGTCAAAAGGATGCTGTTTCGCAGCCCAGAGTGGTGCGAGAGAGCACTGCAGTTGCAGGGCAGAGCCCACAAGCACGGGAAGCTGCAGAAAGGAGCCGCTGCTCCTGCCACAGCCTCCCCACTCCCTTCCCTGCTGCCCGGGGCTGCCCTGGGCCTTCTGCCCACCTCCAAAACATCATTCCTGGTTTGGGATATCCCCCCGTTAAGTCATAGGAAAAGACAAGGTTTCTTTTGTTTGCAACCAGACTGAGCTTAAATCCTCCCACCTAACATCCACTTGCAAAACAGACTTTGGAAGGGTTTCCAAGCGGGCCCTGTTGCTCCAGTTACAAGCGAAACGAGCGTGCCTTCCACGCCAGTCCTCTGCTGAGCCCCGCTCCGGGGACAGCGCACCAAAACTGCCTGCTGCGCTCTGAAACCCTCTGCCTGGGGCTGTCCCAGCAGCCCCCTGATCCACCAAAATCAGACTGAAAAGAGGGCTTTCCCACACCACCCTCTTTTGGCCCTTTTTGATCCTATTTGACCTTTTCCTTCCTCTTGTGATTCTCTCTGTGCCACAGAGTCAGTTCTAATCAGGGACGCCAGTCTCGACGCCAGAAGGATGGAGGCTGTCGATAGACTGCAGGGCTTGCCGAAGCTGCACAGCTCACACTTGGGTTTTAAGAACCGAAACCCCGCAGCACGAAGCTCAGCAAAATATTGCCCACCACCACTAAACCGACAAATTGCTTGTAGGCAAAGCAGAAGCCGGGGGCGGGGGGGGGTTTGGCTTGTCTCTCTTTTTAAATATGCTAACAGCAACTGTTACAGAGAGCGAATACTTTAGGGGGAGGGAAGGGAGCATATTAGGTATTAAAAAAAAAAAAAAAAAAAGCTAGCAGTACCAAGTCAGATGAAACAGGGTAATCACGATTTTGTTTCTCTTATTGTTAGCACAAGTTAAAACTGTCAAACCTACGTTTTTTCCTCTAACTAGGAGAAAAAGCCCAAAGTAACTGGAGTCTGGGAGCTCACATAAACCTCTTAGATGCCATGTGCATTTCTAGATAGAAAAAACAGGGTTAAAATACGTGGGTTTTTTTCCCTTTTCCTTGAGAAGATAGCGTCAAGAGCAAGCCTATTGTTAGAAATAGGAGCAGCAGACTGGGGATCTCCCCAGTCAGCGGCATGTGTCTTCCAGGCGAGAGGAAAACTCCCTGTAAGGCAGACAGGGAGTCTGAATTATTAAAGCTGAAGGAATAATCTACTCAGACTGATCAGAGTGGGGCTCTCTTGAGGGCTGGTGGGGTTTTTCCACTGGCAGGCAGACGACGTCGTACGTGAGCTGCATTTAAAGCCGTCACCACCGCATTTCCATATTGCTTTCTCAAGCACAATTTCTATTGCCTCCAGTGTTCTCCAAAAACACAAAAACACCAACAGGACACCCTACTGTTAGGGCTGGTCGAACTATCAAAGGAGAAAACGGAATTAGATCCCCCTGCGACTATAATGTAATTTCCCCACCGCTCCGCTGCTTCCACAGGGGGAATTTTTTTTTTTTTTAATTATAAATAATTGCACCTAGGAGCGCGTAATGCAGCACAATGAACATCTATGGGCACAGGGTTTCCCAGGCAACCTCTTCTCAACGGTCTGTTTCTAGGTGATACCATTCTCTACCCTATAAAACCTTGAACAGCCTCATCTGTCACAAGCCAAGGGGGGGCGGCGGGGGAGAGGCAGAGGGAATCACCTTAACAACAGATTCATTCATTTGAATACATGAACGCTCTACAATTATTTTTGATTCCTAGGACTGATTTTTGAGCTATTGGCTTGTAAATGCTTGTTGGAAAGCAGCATATTTGAGCACGAAAAGAATTTATTATCCTAAATACTACCAGAATTATTTTTAGTCTCCTACAGAAAAATTTTCTTACATTAAAAAAAAAAAAAAAAGTTTCCTGGCATCCCTGTGGAGCGTTGCTGGCTGATTTTGTAAGTCAGTTGTGTCACTCATGTTTAATATGACTTTTACCTCCTGAGGTTTCACAAGAGAAAATGCCAATCAAGCTGCTGACTCCGATATAAAAATCGAATCACTTGAATTGGAAACTGCCTTGAAGAGCCAGGCATCAGGGAAAAAAGCAGTGCTGACATACTGCAAATTTTTTCTCTCCATATCAGTTGCTTTGTTTCTAAATTCTCCAGGACGGAGAGCACAGAAAGATGCTTGGGGCTGCGCTCTTGCTCGCCAGCTCGGCGTGGTGTTATTAGAGCGGGCTGGAAGCCCCGCAGGAGCTGAAAGCATGTGTTTTAGGTAAGCGTGTACGTGTCACCGAGGTGCCTCCCTGTGTTGAGGAAACAAATTAAAAGCCTTCAATTACTAAACCCAAAGGTTTTTCAGGTAGCTCGAGCACTGCAGGTGATAAGCTTTCCCTCCAACTTGCAATGGAAATTCTCTTGCCAACGTCTTCACCAACCGCGTTGTCCCCTCTTCTTGCCTGCCAGCTCCACTCCCTTTCCATGCCCCTTTCCTCTTCCGTATATGCATCTGCGTGAAAGACCGGCATTTGGCTCAGTCTTGTCGAGGCAGGAAAAGGGGATGAGCCTGTAAATCTAACCACAATGCAATCACTAAGAGATCACAAGCATAGCACAGGAGCCATCCACTCCAGGTCCTCTGTTACAAGGAGGAAGAAAAATGTGGTTTTTTTTCCTCTTATGAATTCTGTTCCCTTGCTGCAACTAAGAAATCCCACTCAATATCTCCCGGTGTACGCACAGAGGGAAATAGATCCTTTGTTTTCCTTTACTGCCACCACGTTATGGCAAAACAGTGGTGGCCTATCATTTTGGACACGCTGCTTTCTAGATTCTTCCCTAACATAATTTAGATTGGAGTTACAGCAAAACACGTGGCCCAGAACCTGCAGCTCGCTAATAATTAGCAAAGAGGCAAAGAATAAAAACTGATGCCAATAAAATGAAAAGGTCAAAAGCTGACTCCTTATTTTGAATACTAAACAGATAAGCACTGCCTGGATACGTTCAAATGCACTTCCATGGTTTTGCTGCAGCTTCATTCCAAGTTTTACAGTAAGGTCACAAAGTTAAAATACTGGACAGAAAGAAAACTCCAGCTAGCTTTGGTAACAGTATCAACAGATAAGCAGCAAGCACAAAGCTTTACAGGCTCTAATGACAGTTACAACGACTTACTGGGGTAGTGTTTTTTGAGACACCCAAAATAATACCTAATAAGAATTATTTAACATTTATTTTAAAAGATTGCTTTTATTTTGTACCCACACCAAATCATAGGATGCAATTCAGTCCAAATATTGCATTCTTTCCTGGCTATTAGTAAACATCAGAACATGTACAGATTGCAGATGCTTTGCAACTAAGTCAAAGCAGAAGACAAAGAAAATCTATTTGGTCCTATCTACAAGAGCAGGAGGAGATTACCCAGCGTTGTTGTTTCATAAAAATTATCCTAGAACATTTAATCTACTTCACAAAGCTAATTAATCCAGACCCTGATCAGTTTTTATTCCAGAGCAGTGCATCTGGATGGGAAAGCATGCTGGAAGAACTGTTTCAATGCTGCTTATACCACAGTAGTCGGCTGGCCAACGCGTCACGGAGGTAAAGCTCTAGACAAAAAAGGGAGAGCGTACAGTTGGTATGAGTGTAATTGCTTCAATATCACAGGCCCTACAGAGCAGAACCATTTTCAATTGCAAAACTCTGCCTTCACCTGAACATTTCAGTGCTGCAAGAAGCCTCGCCAGCGTCAATGCCCTGCCACTGTGAGAAAGTCAAAGCACCACGGGAGTCTCCTCCCTGACGTGCCTATGGAAGGCAGCACAACGCTATTCTTTTTCAAGTTTAGAATCATATAACCAAAATATGTTAGCACTTCAGTCAGATGTACAAAACATAATAGATGGTTGAGAATTTCTGTGCAGGAAATCGGGCTCATGGGATCAGTAACGGATTTTGATGCGCAGAACCCTTTACCTTTGTATCACTAGTTCAAAGCCACCCAATGTCAAAGGACACAGAGGCACTGTCATCTGGCAGCAATTACATGAACTATGTGAAATGAATTGGTGTTTTGATTCCAGTTGCAAAGAAAGTGCCCTTCTCAAACCCCCAATTCAGTAGCTGTAAGGTGCAGTACAAGGACTCTGCTCCCAGCGAGCAGAGCCCACATCACCCTCTCACTGTATTTTGGGATTTTTGCCAAAGTAGAAGACTAGTTACCCGTTTCGCCACGCTGCTGTAGGTTGTCCTTGTTCTAGAGACATAGGTTTGCATCCTGCTGCGAGGCGCCCCAGCACCATGCCGAACCCACAGGCGTCGGGGAGAGTCCTGGTGCTGCTGTCAGCACGGGCTCCTGCCACAGCTTTGCCACCAAGGTCGGCACCACCAAAATGGCTTAGCTGCAAAGACACAGCCACATCTCCCAGAGATTTCACAAATAAACTCCCAAATTAAGGAGAGAAGTAAAATCACTGTTGTTATAATCCTGTCATTTCAGACCAAATCAAAAGCAGTTGTTGTTGCACAACTCTGGCACTAGACTATTGTTAATGGCTACTTCAAATTCTGAAGTTAACGTAGTGACCAAAATCTCCTTTCCCTCTAAAATAGCATCAGTTAAATTTTGAGAGCTCGGATTCCATTCAGAAAACATCACCAACACACTAAATGGGCTTCAGCATTTCATTACTTTGCAATAAAACCCAGAGCAATATCAGTATTCTCGAGACCAACCCTGAGAGGGTTTGAGAAAGGCAGAGCTGTTTTCCAGAGGTTAAGAGCATGAGCCTCAAAGCTTAAAGTCTGTTTTCTCCTAATGCTTCATAATAAGACAAAAAGTGTGGCATAATTAAATAAATTAAAAATGAGCTTTCTATCAAGGGTGAGCAGAATGAACCTAAAATATTTCCATAATTGCAACTGATCTGCATTCATTTTAGACACAGAATCTGCAGGGTTACTAAGTGGCTGCATTAAAAAGCTGTAAAACTAAAAAGATACTATAGAATTCAGTCACTTACAGAGGCAGTATAATTTTCATATATAAATATGAATAATATTCTCTCAACCGTAGCCTACTTTTTAATACAGAAAGCACAGCTGAAAGCTTATTTTTCTGAAAATGCAAGAGACTCTCCTTTATGAGCAAGGACGTTTCAAAGGTTATTAGAATTTTCAGAAGGACTTAATGGAATCAGACGGTGGATTTAAAATGTTTACTTGTAAAGGGAATGTGCTAGAAAGTGCAGTTTCATTGTCAATAAATTATGGTTTCAGGTGAGCAAATAACCTGGATAGAAATGGAATCATGTTAAAAGCTTCTCTCACCAGCACTGTTAGGGCTTTGTCCTCTGCAAGCGATTAATGCAGGTAAGCCGAGACACGAGCTCCCACCTCTCCTGATTAGAAGTCTGCTCTTGGCTGTAGAACAAGAGTATGAAATTAGAAAGAATTATATTAAACACAGACATCTCTAAGTAGATTACAGTTAGATTCCACAGTGTGCTGCCAACGCAGGGTTATACAAGTTCTCTGGCAGTTTCTTGAGATTTCAGTGTTATGGTGATGGGCAGTTTGTGACTCCCTTACAGTGCTCTTGTCTTCCAGATATGGTCAGTAATGGTGGCTTGGCATTTCCCACTTGGGAAATCCTTCCTTTTACAGCTTGATTTGCTGTGGCACAGGCAAGATACAAAGCCTTTGGCCAGGGCAGCGCAAGCTGCTGAGTTGCTCTTACGGTGCATGTTTTCTAGTGCGGAAAGCAAACTCAAATCATGCAGTCTGGGTTTTGCCTGGAAGTCACCTCCACACTAGAGGGCACCATCAGGGCCTATATCTCGACCAACACTAGGATGCTGGAGTAGCCAGGATATGTAAAAGAGACAAATGTAGGATTTAAAAGGTCATCAGACCAAAATTTGGAGTCAGTAAGCAAGCAAGAAGCTCCTCTCCAAGGCCTGGTCTACAGCAGAGAAGGTTAAACGCACCATACCAGCAAACCTTTGCAGGACAGACACAGCTTGCACAGCAGGGCTTCCTGTGCTGACACAGCTTACTTCTACTGCCACAAGTGAAATAACCTACTCTGACTCGTTTGCCAAAACGAGTGCCTCTGCATCAGGCTCTGCTGGTACAAAATTGCTGAATATATCTATATACACACAAACACATACGCATATGTGTGTGTGTATAGATATATATAAACACTTTTTAACACCCCACAACCCTCACAGCCATCACTAGCCTTGGAAAAAGTTCTTTGCATGGACCTACCCCAAGACATGCTTCCTTTCCCTCTCCTTCTCAGTTGCCTTTAATTTGAAAACCGACTCTACTGTTCATAAGGCTGGTGGGTGGCAATATCTCAGCATGTGGCCCTTAAAAATTTGTTGTTTATTGACCTGGTGGGAGAGGAGAGTTACTTTTGATCTTTATTTAATGAGACCACAGAAATTAATTCTGGAGTGGAAAATTTTGGAGTCTCATTCTAGGTGGAAAGTACTGGGAACACAACACGGCACACGCACAATCCAAGAGACATGTCAGATCTTCTAGATCAGTCAGCAAGGACGCAGGAGAATGATACTCCTCTTCCCCCACTGCCTGCCTGTTCCAAAATTTAGTGCTTAGAGATTGAAGTTTCTGATAACACAAGAGCAAGGAGGCATACCTAGAAGTTTCTCATATTATTTCATTGCTTCCACTGTTTTTCTGCTTCCTCTTTATCTATGTCAAGGAGATTTCAAAGACAAAACAATCTTGCAGATGTAGGAATGGTAAGCAGCCTAAGGAAAACAGTATTTGTTGGAAAAACATTTAACAAAGAAACATGAGTCAAAGGGAAGACACAACCAGATTAACCTGTTTTAGTACGCAAGTACTCCGTGTTCCACGGGAAGTTTCATAACATAAGCTGTAAACAGGCATTTACCAAGAAAAAGGAATATGGCATGTCTTTTCAACTTTTTTAATAGACAGATACTACTTGCGTTATACTTTGGAAATGCAAATTCTATATATCTATCTGATCAAAATCTTGGGAGACAACTAGAAATGGAATAACTGTGATACAAAAGGAGGAATTTTTAGTTTGTATTCAACAACCAACTAAAACTTTATCGTAATAAACACTGTGAAGAGATTATGGTTCTTCTGAAGGTTCAGGTCCCCCCCACACCATTACCAATGAAATAAACAAACTTCCTGGTATTTAAAGATGAGATTTTTTTATTTTTATTTTTTTAACTTTTGTATCTCCTTACAGATCAAGGAGTCATAAGAGAGCGCAAATAGAGTTATCAAAAGAGAAACTCAGAATAATCCTATGTCAAGTTCAGCATTTTCTTTACTTCCTTCTGTAAACTGGTTCCAAGCATCTGTTTAAATATTACTTTTGACCATTCAGTATCAGGTGTCATCAGCTTTCCCGAGCTCTTCGCGACACTAGTGTTAACTCTATTGGATGGTGGAAGAGCAGATTCACATACACTCTCACCTCACCCCCGGTTAAAAGAGGGCCAGAATGAATCATCCACCAGACTGAAATTAAATCAACCAGTAATAATTTTTTTCCAAATATACAGTTTCTCAGGACAATGTAAAGAAAAAGCCGCAATAACGCAAGAACTATAATTTATAACGGTACGTTCTATGGTGTAGTCTCTTTCATCCTTTATTCATGAATTTCTATTTCCCATGTTCTAAGCTTTTCTTGACAGAACATCACCATCTAGTGACTGTGAGTGCTTATGGGAGTTTCCAGAAACCAGATCAATAGACCTTGAAAAGAAAAAGCTGATAGGAGTGGGGGGAAAAAAGAAAGAAAATGAGAATGGGGAACAACCCTTCTTGCTATTTAAATAGGAGCAATTTCCAAAGCAAGCTGAAAGACAACATCCTAATGAAACCCAAGGTGGTGTTTACAGGTTGGTTAAACGTTTACAATTAAGTAACAATACTTATTATTTTAGATACAAAAAAGGCTAAGCTTTTAGCTCACTATTGCTGAACTAAACTGATCTGAGATATCTGATATAATTAGAAGTAATTAAATTAAAATGTACAATATTAAAAAAGAGGAAATTCAGACACTGTCAGGAAAACCTTCCCAGCAGTAAGTATATTATGGTCTCCACAGAAATGTGCTGGAACTTGATTCCTTGTCATATGTTAAGAGTAGACTATGCAGAAGTATATAGTGAGGAGCTCAACCCCACATTCATGAGATCGCAAACCACTCAATATAGTCCCATGGATATTTTCCTTCTCAGATATTTTGGCTCTGAGATATCTAATAATCAAGAAAGGGATCTCACTTCTAGGTAAGGGTCTCCTAAGTAAACTGCATTTTATTGCTCCTACTGTTAAAGTGGTTCTTTCTGTGAGACCATACTACCATATTCTAACTATGCTCCGTTTACCTACAGAGTAACTTTACAAGACAGAAATACAAAATAAGGACTGGCTCCACAGATTGTTTACCTTTTTCAAGTATCAAAAAACCCAAAGAATCAAATCAGATTTATGCAGATACATATGTAGATCTGCAAATAAAGTGTCTTTATTATCTTGGGCTAAATGCCAGCAGAGGATAACGCACAGGGTAAAAGCAGGTGGAAGAGGAGGTGTTTGAGCTCTAAAACAAACCAGAGGAGAGTGAGACTTTGCTTGATCAGACATTGAACACAGCTGTAGCTAATGCCAAGCAGCGTCACAAGTCTCTGCCAGAAGTAAGGGATAGCCACAATTAAATTGCCTCACAGCGGCTTTAACCCAAGAATAATGACATTGACACCAAGGGTTCGTTTAGGGAAGGAAGCTCACTTTAGCATATCGGTAAAGTGCTTTCTCTTTTACAATGCTTGCTGAAACATTTTCGCCCTAATCCTTTCACTGCTCCAAAGTACTTTGGAAGGATCATCTCTAAGCCTTTCCTTCCACTAAGTCTAGCTCCTGGCCCTCTTCTGAAGCTTCACGAATGCTTTTCCCCCTGCAGCTGCCAGGGGAACTCCTTCCAGGGAGAAAGGCACAAATTGCACATATATCACCCTGATTAAACCTAACGGTAGCCTAAGTTATCAAGGGACAAAGCAGAGTAAGAAATAAACATGGCATTTGGACACTCTATGGAAAGTCACATTCAAAAGCCTAAGTACAGGCCCGTTGACCCAACACTTGTATTGCTACAGATGTCAGTTAAAACAGTGCCAAACCTAAGTTAAGATACCCAGTGTTATGCTTATATTTCTCAACTTATTAAAGAAGAGGTTCATCCAAAACAGGCCTTTTTTTCTTATGGTTTGCAAGAATGCAGTCTTTTCACTATGAACTTGGCTCAGATTACTCAATTTCATATATTTAAGAGGCATCACTGATGATGATAATTGTCATTGGCAACGAATACTACTTAGGTTCGATAAATGTAGAATACTCACATCTGACACTATTTTTAAAAACAAACAGATAACCCAACTTAGCATGCAGCATTGGTTGTGTCTATCATATTCAAAATATTATTGAAAAATATTAGGTAGCTTTTGGTTCTAAATCTATACATAAATACAATCCTATCAGAGAAGGGTTTTCTCAAACACCAATAAGTTGGAAACGGCAAAAAGGATGACCAGCAACAGGCTACAAATTATCTTGACTTTAAAGTGAAACTAAAGTTTTATCCTGTGACGATGCTACATTTTTCAGTGGTTAAGTTACATATGTAACTCCACTTCTCATACCTTTAAAGCACAGAATGTTAAGCTCTGCAGGAAATTATTGCGGGTTGAATTAGGGATGAAGAGGATATTTTTGCCCTGCTCTAAAATAGTCCTGAGTTATGTATTATTTTTAGAAACTAGTTCACATCACAGAAGTTGATAGAAAGCTTTTACTTACCCAACTGTGAAACTGGGCCACTGTGGCAGATTTAAACATAGCGCCTCTCCCTGAGTAAGCCTCGCTACTGCCTTACCTGTGTTACTCCAGCCCACTGAGACTCCTCACTGAATTGGCATTACTCCGTTGGAGCACATCCTCTTGAAATATCCAGTTATATACTACACCAGGCACTAAATACTGTATGTTTTGTGCATCAAAAAATAAATCACCTATTAAACTTCCATTTTATTTATAACCTGGATTTCTAAATGAATCACAAACTTTGTTACGTTGTTAGAAGTCATGTCATCCTGTGCATCTAGTAGCATCTGGGAACACACAAGAAGGGAAGCACAAAGTCCTTAGGTTACAATCAAATGAAATGCACTCAACAGATGGATGTCAAGGTAATTCACCCCAGGGACCCTAGTAACATTCACTCTTCTGCTTTACAAATGGCAGCAGAGCCCAAGAGTGAAATAACCATAACCAAGCTTCAAAAAGAAATGCAATCAGCTATGTGCTTTGGGTTGTTACTCATGAACAGACATGGAAAAAAAAAAAAAGGGGGGGGGGACAAACTATGCTTCTGGATGGAAGCACGAGGCATCATTCCCTTTGAAGCTTAAAAAGTCCATTTTGTATGTGGTGTCAAACTTTCAGGAGTATCTTCACAAGGCAGGTCTCCACCACAGTATTAAAGCAGCCCTTGAGAAAAGCAGGCTAGTATCTACCTGTCCAGGAAACACATCCCAACAGAAATGCTTCCAATCTAAAGAATTGGAATTTAATTGCATTCCAGGTTGTTTTTCCAGCAAAATTACTGAGTTCTTACTGTTGTCATGGCATATGCTCACAGAAGTTTAGTTGCAAGCTACTCAATACGCAGACACAATTATTACTACTATATTGTAGTGCAGGCCAAAACATCAGCAACAGTCATATCCCTCTATGCTAGACATTGTATTTTAATATGCTTGCACTACTAGGAGCTTACAATTTAAAGGAAAATTTGCTGTTCTCATTTACTGCAGCCAGACAGCTGTAGGAGATTAAAAAGCAAGTATTCAAATTAAGAACAGAAAACAGTTACACATGCTAGCTTTGTAGTTTACCAGTTTCAGTTCCTAGTTCTGGTGTTTCCAAGACAAAAGAATATTTATATAAAATACAAATTAATCCTAGATGATGACATAATACCAATGATCCTTCATGGTTTCCTGACTGCAATGCCATCAGCAGCATTCAATATTATGTTTCTTTACGTACCCCATTACAGCTCCATTGTGTTTTCATATCAGTTTCATGGTACAAAATCATTTCCAGTGCAGTGTCTGTGGCCAACGTGCATAATAAAATGATGACTATTTCGTCATACCTAGAAAGCTTTAAAACTGTCATCTGACCTGGGAATATTGGGTCATGCAGATTGGTGAATAAATTTGGGGTAGGAGAAAATAAGGTAAACTAGATGTGGATTAAACAAATCATATTTGGTAGGGAAGGAGAAACAAAGAAGGAAATTGTAATTTTAAACCAACCCATTGTGTTTTGGGTTGAAGAGCACTTTGATTTCTCTAGGGGCTCCCTAAGTTTCTTGTTTCCTAGGATGAATTTCCAAAAGAACAACCATTCTAAACTAAAAGAATAATGCCTTAGTTTTCAAAAGACTTCCAAAATTTTTGTCCCAAACTTTTCATGGTTAAATTCAAACTGACTTAGCAAGTACTTCTTGCTCTGAAACTACTGTTTTCAATAAGCTTACTCTGAGATTTAAAAAAAAAAAAGTTTATTTTAAAACTTTATTTTTAACTATAGCGAAACAAAACTTAGTGATTTTCTTCTCGATAACAATACAACAGTTATGACACAGACCTAGAAACTTCAGCAGCAACCCCCTTAGGAGTGTTCTTAGAGATCTACCGCTTACAAATCAGGCGGGTAAAGTGACAGAGGCAAGCGGCTGATCGTTTGCCGTGAGACCTCCTGCAGCTGTGAGCACATACCCAATTCCCCCACAAGCCTGGTTCAGAGCTGCAATCACTGCACCAGCAGAGCACGGCCTGCAGAAACACAGGTCTGCCTGCCACGATGCTCTGTGCTGCCCACTGGGTACCGCAGGGTGGGAGGGAGCTGTTTCTTGCTTTGGTTTTGTGTTATCTCTTGCCTAGAACAACACAAATCTGAAAATTGAGTCCAGCTTCCCAACTGCAGTTATTACAGAAGAAGAATATATTACATTTGTTGTACCTCAAGTGTACTCTGGAGGAAATACAACTACAAAAAACGCCTAGTTATCTCTAAGAGCAGGATAAGCCTCCAGGTACAAATCAGGTGTATCTTTTGTGCTAGGTCAAATTTCGCAGTCTATGTCACACACAAGGTCAAACTGCACAATTTAATGGCTGTTTCTGTCTTTAAAGACGGCATAAAGTCTGAGAATATCCTGAGAAGAATAAACTGGCAGTCTCCCTCAGGAGACAGCAGAGAGAAGGCAGCCCTGTCAAGGACCAGGAGTTATGTAAGCCTCCGCTGAAATCTAGAGAAAGGAGGAAGGTGCGTGAAGGTCAGGTAGAGGCAGTAGTGCGTGACTTCCTCTGCTTTCTCTAACTGAATGTTTTTTTCCACTGGCCTTAAAACTCCCTCTCCTCACCTTGTGCAACCAGTAATTAACTAACTGGCTTTTGGATTCTTTGGTAAGAGCATGCAATACCCATCACAGGCAGAACACATAAAACAGAAGCTAAAAGCAGCCCACAGCACATTCCCAAATGCAACATTTTGGCATGAAAACACAATTTCTGGCAGTGAAAAAAGTCAACTCTTGGCAAACACAAAACACAATGCACAAGATTTACACCTGAGCACTCAAACAAGATATGTGGCAAGCATAAAATAATCCTGGTAAGCAACAGCCAGGAACCGACTGTTTGGACTGACTTCTAGAAGTCAGTTGTATCTTGGCACAAGGGTTCGTTTCTCCTCCTGGCACAAGCCCAAGGAACTTCAACCACATACCCTCTAAGCTCTCACCACATGTCCCCAGGAAGGTCTATTTGTTTTCTTGCCTATTGTGGCTCCCTCCCCTGTTTCTCTGCAATTAGCTCTAGGATCACCGTCAAAGAAACCAGGCTGGGCAGCTGATTTTTCCCTTTGATTCTGGCATCTCCACAAGTGATGTATCAGCCAGAATCACCTCTGCCTGCATTCAGTACTGATTACTCGCAACCCAGGGAAGCGGGATTCCTCTGCTGAGCATGGAAGAGGGTTCACAGCTTATGCGTAAAGGGAAAGAGAGAGATCCATTTTAACAAACAGCAAAGCAGAAAGCATAGTGAAACTCTCGCTTCTCCAGGCTTGGGCTGTAGTTGTCTTCCCCTAGCACTAAAACAAGCACAGGTGAATGGACGGGGAGCCTTTCTCATGGCATCTCCAACCTCAGGACTATTACCTTGTTCTAACTCTGCTGCTCAGCACCTTTCACCGGTCAGCCAATATAAACCAGAGCCCCAACGTTTTCTGGTTCCCTCAAACAACAGGGAAAGTGCAGGTATATTCTGCTTGCCTCACAGCCTGCAGAAGCAGCATTCCAGGACACTGCAGAACTTCTCATAAGGATTGCCTCAGGCCAGATCAATATGAAAGCTTTTATCTATTGTTTCATTACATAATGCTTCATATAGCTTCCACTTTGACAACACGAATACAAAAGAAAAAAAAACAAACAAAAGGCTTAAGGCTGGAGATTAGTCAAAGATACCAATCCACAAAACCCAAGTTCATGTCACGCACGCAGTACGCTGTGCAAACAGGAACACTCAGACTAAAAATAGGAACATTCAAAGATTAAACGCTTAGTTCAAGTTATCTCTCTCCTCTTCAGTTTCAGGGAAGATTGCAGAGAAGAAAGAAAGGTAAGGAAGAAACAAGCACGTTCCACTTCCTGCTCTTATGAAGATAATTTATTTGCATAGGGGAGCTTGCATGCAGGTTTCCTCAAAGTGCCATGTTAATAAACAGGAGTGACTGTTTTGATTACACTGCAGAAGCACATTGCTTAGTTGCAGTCAGAGGAAACTCAGGTAGTACCCTAACTTTTCCACAGCCGAACTACACATCCAACGTAGGCTCAGTCTCCTGGTTTGCCATGTACAAAGCTCAAGTTTATCGTTCCGTCTTCTGAGCTCAGTATTAGAGCTGAAGCATCTCAAGATTTTTCAGCAATATCACAGGGAAGAGAGCTATTCCCTAGTGCCCACTTCAAGGGCAAGAGCTCCTCCTCACCACGTTCTCGCAGCCAGATCCAGACAAAACCACAAGTTACCTAAGCTAAAGAAGTTAGGGAGATAGATGAAGTCTATCACAACAGACAGTAACAACAACAGTCTGTCTCAGAATAAATGCAAAAAAAAAAAAAAAAAAAACCAAACTCCATATAATAAGCTGCTGTTTCTGCCCCATTCCAACCGAGGGAATGAGAAGGCTGCTGAAATGCCAGTCAAACTGGTCCATTGCCTCCCCTCCATCCCAATATCTAGTACGATTTTTCCTAATTACTATTCTGCAGATGTCACATTGTGGTTTTCCCAAATGATAGGATATATGATTCACCTTTGGGGAGGGGGGGCAGGGGAGAGAAAAAGGCTTAAATACAGGAAACTATGCACTTTGTGAAAGCATCAAAGTCCCATAGTCCAGCAGTAAAGAAAGGCAAAGCATTTCTGAGTTTTTAAAAACACAATTCATGTGGACAATCTAAGGCTGGAAACCAAAACTTGCAATAATTCCACTAGTCCACTAGTGCTCCCATTAAACAGAGCTCATGTGAGTCAAAAGGTTATGAGCAGTTCTGACAAGACTATGACAGTGGAGAACTAATACATCTTTTATATACAAAGTTCAAAGACATTTCATATGATAAACCTCAAAAAAAATGGGTTCAGTGCATTTCTTACAGATTTTTTTAAATAAATTTGATGCAAAAAATCTTTTTGCACTCCCTTGTGCTAAAAACTAATAAAAGTTTAGTGTAATTAGTACTTAAGGGAAAATGTTAAGGGCAGAACAGTAGGCCACATACCTAACTTGGCCAATTTGTTTTTATTTTCCTGCAGGCAGTTTGTACATATCCAATTAGGACTTGTTTGTTTTATCTAGCTATGTTTGCACTTTCTCCTAAACAAATACATACTTTTCCCCTTCTTGATCGAGAGGCTCTTCTGGTTATTTCCCATTCACGTTAGCTGCTCCCCATTTTCTACTTTTAGCATTCTCAACAATTAACTCACATTAAAAAACAGACAAGCCAACACCTTTGTCCAAATAACTGACAGAAGACTGTCCCATTGACAGAACCGATTTTCACACAGTAGACTTCTACAGAAAAACGGTTGCTGTGCAAGAAATGCCATTCACTTTCAAACTATCGGCTGCCTCAAATGAATGGAGGACAACTTGCAGAGCTTCTTTATTGCCAAGGCTGGTTTTTGAAAGCATTGAAACTTGATTGGCTGAGAAAAGTAATAACATGCTTTGTCCAAGCTGCCTAAGTACAGTTAGAGTTCTTGTAGACTGTCTTCACCACTCATTAATTTGAATTAAATAGGCTACTAAGATAAAGATAAATCTATCCTGAGGGGGAAAAAAAAGGAGGGGAGAATGTTTTTGGAACAACACTACTTATGCAAATGAGAGTTCAGTTCTGGGTTTAAGCTGAAAAACCACACACTGCCTAGTCTTGATCCCATCAGCATGCTTAAAACTCGTTTTCTTTTAAAACTTTAGAAATCTCTTCTTCCTCACCCACCTTCAGATCCAGCAAGTCATTCACATCTCTGGCAGCCTTTTCAAGGACTGCAGCGGGTCCTACAGTAACCTGTTTTAGGTCTTGGCTTTCTAAGGATGCTGATGAGTTCGCTGTTGCTTGATTGTTTTCACGGGCCTCGAAAGAAACATCCACTGCCGTTGGTCTGAAGCTGTTAAGCTTATGCATTTTACTTTTGTTGTTGTTTGTTTAAACAGTTGCTACAAATAGCACCAGGGCATACTATTGCAAAGTCTCAGATAAATAAAAGGCTACAGAACTTTCTCATCTCTCTGCTGCCTATTTAGAGTAATATTTGAGAACACAACTGTAGGTGTATTTTCAATGCACGCAGAACGCGTCTTCCCTCCTCCCAAAGACCTACTCACTGACTCCTTACAGGAATAACAGAAAAAAGTAGAGTGAGAAAACATTTCCCAAGGTCACAAACCCAAGTACAATAAAACAAAAATGCCCTGGAAAAATTCTGTTGCTAGCAATTTAGGACAACAGAAATAGCAAAGAGCAGACCTCACAATTTTAAGCAGCCTACTGATGTTGGCACTGCAGCTGCCCAAGGAATTGCATTCTCTGTATGCTGAGGGACCAAAAGCTGACTTAGCTCAAGCATAAACAAACCTTGCACTGTATCTCTATGTGGTATTTCAGGAAAAGGCCCTTAACAAGCATTCTCTAGAAAAAGTCCTGACAAGCAGTGCAGAGTGCAAACACCTCACTGCCTGGGAAGCAATTCACTGGGCAAGTTATACATGGTCATGGAGAGAGGCCAGGTCAGGCCTGGGAGCGGGATCCTGAACTCTGACCAGAGCAGATCTTTTCACTTAGAAAACCATCCTGACATCAGTCACTTCGTGGAGGTAAATAGTGTTCTTATCCCAGCAATGTTTACAGAAAATCAGTATTATTTAAAGCCTTTAATGACTAGCATGTCCGTATTGCCGTAGTCTTACACTGTTTGCTTGCCATAGGAAAAATAAATAAATAAATAAAAAGGGACTTTTAAGATCCATCCTTTAATATCTACCTATAGCCTACAGGAAGTAGCCCTTCTCACCTCTATGGAAGTAAAAACAGATAGATGAGTAAGTCAGATATAAAGCGACAAGTTACTGTGCAATTTCCCCACATCTTGCTGCTTTTCTTGAGGTGAGGCCATTTCATTTGCATGGTCTAATAAATCTAGGCTTCATTTCAAAACATAAGTCCTCAGCAGAGAAAAGCTCATAAACAAGCCAGCTACACCACCTAGCTTCTCTCTGAAGCATCTTCAGCATCCTATTTTTCACGACAGCAGTGTTTTTAATTCCTCTAAGGTCAATGCTTCTCCCAAATCTAACCCTTACGCATCCACTGTCTCTCACCACTGATTTTACAAACAATTTTCCAGCTGTAACACTTGGAGACTTCAGAAATCCTTTCACCTAACCAAGGCTCATTACTGGTGGTCACAGGAGTGTGACAGAGCTGCTTCCATCTTCCCTTCCATTCTTTTATCTTACACAGAACCAATGTGACCTTTCAACTCAAGGTTGACTACTGTGTCCACATTTACCAAAGCCTCACACCATCTCTTACTGGTTTGATTCATTATTGAGTGAAGAGTCATCAGTTAAAACAAACATCAGAATGAGGACCAAACACCAAAATAACACTTGGTATTCATTCTGTCTCTGGGAAATTAGGGCTCCCTCGATCCCTTCTCGCAGTATTTCCTTCCCTAAGAGTATTAAAACAGGGCACCTGTGATCTCTGACTTCAGTCAATTTTTCCTGCTTTTTTAAATGAAAACTGGCACACTCACACTAAGTCTCAGTTCTGACAAAAGCTCCTCCACGCCCCGTTCTTGAACTTGAGCGCTAGGAAACAAATATCAAAATAACAGACTCTGTTTATCTCCCTTGGGCAAATGCATTATGACAGTCTTCAACTACTTTCTCATCTCATCCATTTAAAAAAAAAAGGGGTGTGGGGGTGTGGGGCAACAACTCAACAACTCCCACCTTCGAGGCTCTGAGCAGGAATGGAAGCAGAACCAGTGTAGCTAAGCTAACCCTCAACATCAGACAAAACCGCAATATGAACATGGCTACCGTGTTCTAACATCCAAGCTGGATCATGGTCCCCTGTAACATATTTGCATGGTGCTTATGAAGAGACGGAGCCCAGAGATAAACTCACACATGAAAGACTGATGTTGTCTGCCACATACACATTAGGTTAATCAGTTCAATCTAGCCAACACAGGTAATTAGGAGAATAGTCTAGAGCATCAGCTCACAAGTCTCTTAAAGCTTTACAGCCTACCTGTAGCCCTTCTGAAGGTGTCCTACAGCCCTTCTGCTCATCTCTTCTCTCCTTCCTAAACTGGTACTTCTGGGACTTCAAGTCTTCTTCAAGTCCCAGGGCCTCCCCTAGAACAAAAGGTATGTCCCTCTTTTGTGTAAAGGCTGTGGATGGAGCATAATAATTCTCTTAAGAGTGAAAAAACCTCATTTAATATCATCTTGCAATACATTAAGACTTAGCAGCACCTAAGCTGCTGAAAGCAGTAATCATTGAAATGTTACCCTGAAAGACAGAATTCTTCATTACTAACTAGCAAAAAAGCATGGGTACAGAGAGTTTCTTAATTTGAACAGAACCATGAACCAGGGGGGGAAAAAAAAAAAAAAAAAAGAAAATACAGATAATTCAGAGTAACATTTTGAAGCTCATATAAATAACTTAACAGAAGCCACACACACAAAAATGATACTGGCATTTAACAACACTTCTCCCAGCTCCTCAAAAGATATTTCAAAACCCTAAGTCCTCCTGTCTTGTTTCAGAGTTATGCTCCTGAATAAATGTCTCAGAGGATTTGATTTCTTTCTCAAAATGGAATTCAGGAAGAAACTTACATCAGAATTCATTCACAGTTCATCGCATCTTGGTGCAGTTTTATACAGTTTATTGATGAAGTTTTACCAAAAGGGAAGTTTATTTTACATAGGAAAGTATTGCTGAAGATAAAGCAGGTTACATTATTTCTTGAAAAGTTACTTCACTATGAAGGTAAAAGTTCAGGTTATTACCAGACCCTTGTAAAATGAAGCTATGCAGTTGAATTTACCAAAATGCCATTGCAGTCCAGTAGTGCATATTAACAAATGTTCATGCTAGCAAGATTTGTATTGAGCATCCAAAACAGCGGGTAGTTTCTCATTATGCAGCAACTAAGGAAAAAACTTCTATAACTTCTTGGTACCCTGGCAAAGCTCATTAAACAACAAGGGAAACGCTATATATTTGCAGTTTTCCTTTCATTAGTTAAAATATTTCCACTCAACTGAAAAATTCCAGATATCTGAAAGAAGAAAGTTAATTTCCTCCCCCCCCGCCCAAAAAAAAATTAACACAGTGCAATAATGCTTATTAGCATGCTCACTTCAAGAGCAGTATACATTTTATTGTTCTCTTTAGGAGTTTTTTTTTTTTTTTTTAAGATAATATGGTACATTGTGTCTTCATCTCACTGAGGACTGAACCGAGTATCTAGGAAGACAGAAAGAGCTCCAACTGGAAGTCTTTGAATGGTTTGCCTCCTGCAGATTTTTTCAAGTCTATCAAGGAGCAAGCTCAGGAAACGCACAAGTTTATAAACCACCTTTTTCCATAAAATTTGTAAGAATTTATGCAAGGCCCTTCCTCTAAGTTTAGTTAAAATCAGTCAACTATTTCAAAAACTGCTGTGGAAGGAAGCACTGTCTCTGCAGCAAAGCGGGAAGAAAGTAAAAAAAAAAAAATAAAAAAAAAAAAAAGAGAGAGAGAGAGAGAGAGAAGTTGAGGAATAAAGAAGGTAACACTGTAAACCAAAAAGGTCACAGTGAGTTTGCCAGCCCACAGAGAGTTGGAACTTCTTCTCTACACAGCCTGCTTTTAAAAAGATTATCAAGACACTTTACCAAGAGCAGAAGATATTAAATCTATTTTACACGTGTCACACAACTGCATTTTACTCTCCGTTTCTGCCAGCATCCAGAATATCCTCAGATAAAAGCAATTTTGACAATCGTGTTTTCTTCCTTAATCTTATTTGATTGCTATTGGGTTTCACCAGATACTCCCTATAGACAGAACAAAGTGGTAGGTTCTTTTAAAAGCCTCAGGCTATAGTCTCTACTCGTGCATCAACAGTACCAAACTCAATCGGCCTACGCACACAGGCGAAGTTACAAGATCAGGCTGCAAATCCGAAAGCCAGGCATTATACAACGTAAGTGAGGGGAAAAAAAAAAAAGTTTAACATACACATACATACACACACACACAAATTGGGAGGAGCTTTAAAATTCTTTATGGGTTTGATACAAATAAAAACACTTCACTTCTAATTCAGTTTAAAGATGAAGTACCTTAGGGGTAACTATGAATTGATCCAATCACAAGTCAGAGAAATTGGCCTGCCAGGTTTGAGCCATGATTTCATTTTGACAACAGGCAATATCAAGCATTTAAAAAAGAAGCTATGAGAAATCCCACAGCAGAAATTAAATCTGCAAGCACTAGAAGAACTGTCTTGAAATGCCTTTGTAGACTTCGTCATGAAGGAGCAGAAATGGTATCAGGTCACCAATGTGGAAAAAAAGAAGAAAAAAGAAAAGCAAGCAGAAAAGCAAATATTCAGTGAAATAATTGTAACAAAACCAGTCTTAGGCTACAAACTATTTAACAAACAGTTTTTAGAGAAAGGAACCAAGTTCTGTCAGCAGCAAAAGAGCTTGCCATTTTTACCTTATTTTCAGAAGCACGTTATTGAGGAAACGGCACACCTCACCGTTTTCTTACATAAGGCAGTATTTTAGCTCTGATCTACTGTCTTGCGTAATATTACTAGCGTTAGCCCAAATCATCACCACTCAGATTAGCTTTGCTCATGTAAGAGTACACTGTGCAAACTTGTGGATGTAATCCATAACCCCATTTCTTTACCCTTCCCTCCTCACTCTAATATTTAGGGACAAATATCTAGCTTGCAAGAGGGCTGTATCTACATCAGAGTAAATCCTGGCTGGCAACCTCCAAATGGGATTTTTACTATTGCACTCTGAGGACGGCAATGGGTGGTTTGTCTCGTTTGTCGTAGCAGGACAGAGCTTCTGTAAGTCACCTGCTGTTTCTATCCTGGAACAGCCCCGGAGCTCTTCCAGGAACTGATCATAGTGCTAGTTGCTGCACACAGCAACCAAGATAATCTCTTTGGAGGTGAGGAAGATACAAGACGCAGAATGAAAGCAAAGAATGTCAATACACGGTCTCAGAAAACTGGAATTTGCTCAATGGCTCAAAATAGCACTTACTTTCCAAAACATTCAACAAAGTAACATGACCCCAAAGGAGAGCACTGCAGGAAGATCCATCAGAAAGGTCATTGCTGCACAGTGAAGTAACCATACAGACATTTTGCATGGATTCAACAACAGTAATGCGCGTCCACAGAGAGAATACAACATTATTCGCACTAGATGAAACCTAGCAAAATTGTTATGGATGACAACGCAGAAAATTAAGGGAGATTATCTGAGAAAACAAGAAGGTCACTTGCTACTGAGTTTCAAGAGTGGAATCTTTTAACGTGGACATGCTTTTAGATTATATCAAAACAGTGCTTAAAAAAAGGGAATCCAAGAGAATACCAGCTAGACTTATCCAAAAATAATTTATGCTAATTTATTACAAGTTACCATTCAGAAATGTATATTACTATGGTGCTACCAGAAAACAGCTGCTTAATTTAGAGGTAAAAGGGAATGACAGCACACAAGGTTAATACATCTTTCTTCTGTATTTTTATTTAGAAATAAAAGTATGTCTGCAAGTGACTTTGCACAGCAAAACAAGAGTACCATACATCACATTGTTCAGTGTTTCTTAGTTCAAAATAACCTCTCCTAGTAAGTAATTTAGTTCAAAAATAAAAAAAACATTTACACCTACTATACAATACTCCTTGCAGACTGTAGCATAGACAAGTTGTAGTATTGCTGTTTACAGAAAAAGCATTTACCTTCAGTTTTTACAAACCAAATGATATTGTTGCCGAATGCTGAAAGTCCACAGAATGAGCAGCAGCAATTCTAACTACCAACTACCGGTTGATTCTGTCTTGTAAAGGTGGTCTCAGAAGTCAGTAGGAAGCACTGATACACCATGGCACTGAGCTTACAGTGGTATAAATCAGAGGTAAACCTTTTTTTTTTTTTTCTTTTTTTCTTTTTTTTAAATCATCATTTCAAAGCTAGCATAATCATCGCCTTGCAGAGGACCTTTCTATGCCTCACCTAAAGTCAGGACAGGTCCTTTGGATTTGTTCTCAAGACATTACTCATCTCTGATTTGGTCTTCCCTGAGTTCAGTTTTTACTCAGACACTGACAGCAACAATCCTGAATGTGTATCCATGAAGACACGCGCAGCTTCGTGGGAAGAAAGAGAGAAGGCAGAAAATACAAACAGTAAAGTAAGGTAAGTACAATGGAACAATAAATTGTTGGCTTATTAGAACCAGAAAATAACATGCAAGTATCCTCACTATGAGCATTAATTTATCCTGTTCTGTCAGTATTAAAATTAGTAAAACAAGCAAAAACATGTGAACCTTATTTTAAAATATTTGCTCATCTGGTAAATTGAAGCTAACTGCAGGAAGTCTGATCACCATGAAAACGTTCACAAAGAAAGAAAAGGAAAGTTTTAAGTGTACTTAAAGTCTCAGGACATAATTAGCTCCTACCTTCCCTCCTAAAGCTTTAAACTGACTGAAATATTACTTTTGTGTATAACATTAGATTTTAAGCAGAAACTCATTGCAGTCTGAGCGCTGAATTTAGTGAAAACGTTTTAAAAGGTTCATTTTGCAAAGCAACAATTTAAAACAAGAACTAAAATTGAAAACAACTTTATTACAGAGGCTTTTGTATTTCAAAACATTAAATAGTCAAATACAAAAATTATGAATTCTAAAATCATTGCTGGGAAAATTTGACAGCAGAAAACATGAGCAATGATACAGAATGGGACTCAGTTGTTTATGACCTCAAATCCTATATTTAGTCAAACTGAAACTTGTATATAATTTGAATAAAAAACAGACGTACAGTAAAAAAGTCAGTGGATATCCTGAAAGCTTTAGCTGATAATCAACATAAAGTTTTCCTGGGGAAAAAAAAAGCATGAAGATACTTACAGTCTTTTTTCCCTACTGTGAAAGGCCACTCATGATCTTTTTTCTCCTTTCATGAGTGTCTGATTGTAGGACTGCTGTCCCTTCCAGAATTTAAATCATACCTCTCTTCTAAACAGTAATTACTACATACTGAAAGGAGAGCACACCTAATCATGCTTTGATCATACCTGAAGTTCAGAGAAACATTTATGAATTCTTTCTCCATCTGCCCCAAGTTCTAAGGAAATTTACTGCATGTATCCTTGAAAGCCATACAACACAGCATGGAGCCCACTGCATCCCAGAGAATGTATGAGGCAGGGAAAACAAGCAAACAAAAAAGTATCATCACTTGCTGGAAACCAAGGTTTGTAGGAGGACTCAGTTACTCTTACAAAGATAAAGCCTATTCTTTACCCACGGAAGTCACTACACAGTAAGCAAGAAGGAATACACAGTGTACCCTGAACTCTGTGTGAATATTCCTAGCAAACATTAAGAGCTTATGCTCTTTCCTGCTCAAAAGCAGGAAAGCTCTCAGTTTATACTAACAGTGCAGTTAAGTGCAGACTGTGAGCAGAGTGAATTTATATCACTCTTACACTGCAGTAACCTAACTTCTAACGACAAGCCCAAGAAAATAATAATTGAAAAAATTAGTATAGAAGAAAAAAATGAAAGAGGTATAGAACGAAAGTATGAAGACTACATTAAAAGATGAAAAAAGTTCTACTGTTTTTTTTTTTTTTTCTTCAGGGGAGGGATTCAAATTCTTCTTCTAATAATGTCCAGGTTAGTGATCTATTAGACTATCTCTTCACTGCAGCCTTTTGAAAGGTTATTTCAGCTTACCAAAGTGAGACTACCTTTTAAAGAAGATAAATAACAAACTGGAAACATGTGTTGGACCAATTCTCTCTCAAAGCGGTCTCATGCCCCTTTCATTTATTTACTTAATGGAACTTTGACATTCTCCTTTTGCCTAGTTGTCTGTCTGAATTTATCCTGCTCTCTCACACTGAGCATATGAAAGTTCAAAAAGTACTTCATGGAATCTTCAAATCTATTTCGAAGCATCTATTCTCATTTAGTCTTGCATTTTTCTTAAAATGACTAATTAATATCACACTGGTTTCTCTCATACTTTTTACTGTGTTGAGACTGTTTAAATGTAAACTGTGTATTTAAACTGTCTGCTGTGTTACTCTAAGGCCATAATGAACTTACATATTCCGTTGCTTTAAACTTAATTTGAACTTAGCTATCTTTTTAAAAGTCAACTGCACACTGAATATCCTACTCTAAAAACATTGTCATTCAGTCAAAAACAGCCTGGTGAAGACTTACGACATTTGCTATCACAAGGAAATACTGAAACTAACAGAATTCCCTCTATTTTTCCAGTGCTAGTTGTAGAGCGTCACCAGCAACCTCAAGAGCTTGTGGCACCAGCTTCTTCCTCATCTTTATATCGTAGGCACACTGCTGGTTCTAGTGGTTATAAAAGGTGTTGTGACAATGATAGCTGAAAAATCAAGAGAAAGAAAAAAAACTTAAAATTAAGTAAACCTGTTTCTTCCCAAACTGCAAAGGAAAAACAAATACATTGTACATGGATAACTTTTCCTCTATCACTATCTATCATAATAAAGTAAGTAATGCATGAAGTATCTACCTCTAGCATGTTACTCTTTATAAAGTCAATCAGTTGAACTTTTCTCTCCCAAGGGAATACGATCCCAAAGCTGTAGCAGCTGCTCTCCAACTTGTGGTTCCAGCTCCTAGGAACGAACACGAAATTAGGAAGGTCGTTTTCACTGCTAGTACTAAACACGCAGAAACCAATTACAAAAATAGCTAGATAAAGTTAACCGTGACTGCTTTTAGTCTTTTTGAAAGAGTTCGTTTCCTTTACTATTCACACATATATTAGAACTAGTTTACAGTTTGCTTGGGCTTTCTTCCTTTCAGAGTAAGCTGTCGGTTCTGGAGAAAAAAAATTCAGAGTGGACAAGATCATATGTGCCATGTATCTTGTACCTTCCATAGGCCACTCGCTTATGAAATAAAAGATGTGGAGAATCATGATCCTTAAACTTAATGCAATTGAGTGTGGTGGAGAACCTGGACAGGCAGTCACAGGTAACACAGCAGCTCTTAATGGAAGCATGGATAACATTAATATTAACCAGTTGCATAATGATCCTCAAGATTTTGTCTATGAAGAAAACCTTACAGCAGAAATATTGTTATACTCCACCACCACCGCATGCTACTGGTCACGTTCCTTTCCTCGTTCTTACAACGACCGAAGTTTTGGGGAAACACAGTGAGAATGAGATACATGAAATTTAGAACAAGCGTCTAACATCATGGAGATATTTGTACCTTTTTTGGGGAAGTGGGGAGGTCACAGAAACTGCCAAAAAAAGCTCCTGTGCTACCTTCCCTTCAGCTATTTGTAGCTTCTGGCTTTAGCGGATTAGGGAATCTGTCCTACGCTTTATTCTACCTCAACTCTCAGGATTCTCTTCAGATTTCAGAGGAAACTCAAAGGTGCAATTTTGAGCACTTATTTGGGTGTGACAGACTATCTCAGCAGCAAACAAACATGAAGAGCTCCAGAACCAAAATTAAAAATTCTGGAAAACTTTAGTTTTTGTGGACATACATTAAGCAAAGGCTGCTTTGATTTTATGAGACTAAACCCTGACCAAAACCAAGTGATATTTCAGAAAAGCTGTTCATAACTTCCGAGTGAAAAAGCCAACACAGTTCCAATGCGTATCACACTACTTCCACAGAAGAGACTGGATGAAATAGAAAGGCTTTGTATACTGATCTCTGAAATGCCTCAGTTACCACAGGAAAAAATTCATATTTTCACTGTAACTAGTAAACCTGGAAGCTAAAGAAACAGGATCCTTTCACAGGAACTTTCAGCGCAGGCTATTCAATTTTGTTAAGATATACTTTCTATATCTTTATCTAGCTATATATAGCAGTCAATTTCCACAGTTGGTGGATAGCTTTAATTGCCTTCTGAATTAGTTCTGTATTATTCTCTTACGGTTTATCTAAATTATACTCAATGATTCTTTTCCCCAAGGAATTAGCATGCTCAATTACAACATTTTAGAAGTTGCCTATAAATCTGTTTACAAATGGAAAAACCTAAAATTGGTATTTCTAACTTTCTCTTCTTTTGGGGAACAACTGGGGCAGAATACACAAAGGGTGATGAATCAGAATAGCTTCTACAGTTTGACCTATTTTTCCAAAGGCATGGTTGCATCAAAACTGTAAGGCTCCTTCTGTCAGACGTACATTTTCTTGCTCTACAGCAAAGCCTCTATTTCCTCAACAGTAACGCACGAGCAGGGCACAATGTGCGTGTGTCAATGAACTATGATTCAGATTAACAGACACATGAGAAGCGTTGATAAAAATGTCAAGTCTAAAGAAGCCAAAATAACACAGCTCTGAGTAAAGGAGACTTTACAAGGCAATAACATTACCTGGCCATCTCTGCTTATTTGTACTTTCTTATTGTCATTCCAAGGGTTGAGCAAATGGTGGGCACACTGAAAAGGAAGACTTTCTTTTCGGATCCACTCCACCTTAAATACACCTCCTAAACCTGTAGACCCCCAGTCTTGACTTTTCTCACGTCCTATCTCTGACGACATTCTAGCAAAACCCTGGAGTAAAAAAAAAATTGGAATACGAAAGGAGAAACACAGTTAGAGGGCATTTGGTCACTTTGGAATTAAATGAATGACTGGACTTCATTTTCACTAAATTTTCAAATTAGTTTCAAAGTGATTCACACACTTTTCCCCGTGAAGCAAGATATTTAAAAGTGTTTACATCTAGAAAATTGCTAGAGAAGTGTCAATCTTTTTGCCACTTGACATATGGATTCAAAGGTTTGACCACTGAGAATATCTCTTGATTAAACCTTGACAATTTCTTTTAAACTTTGTAACAGAATATTTCAAAAAAGTATAGTAAAAAACATTTGAAATGTAAAGAATCATGATGAGCGCCGTATTATGTCATATTCCAGCAGCTATTCCTTCTTAGACATTTTTGGAGATCCATTCCCTCCTTCCCCTGTCCCCTCTACATTAAAAACCTTTTACATAGTATTAAGAGCACGTGGCTGTTCTTCCTGAAGAAAAGACAAGTTAAAGTTGCCGTTTTCTTCTTCAAAGCTGGAAGAAATTCCAACAAGACAAGCAAGAGTGCGTGAGTGTACGCGGAGAGGGGAAGGACCACAAATCCAGAACGGTTTCTGACTTTTATCGTTATCAGGACATCCCTCGAGAGGGTGGGGGGAGGTGGCCCATCAAGTATTCCGGCAAGGTTGTACAAGTCTTGATCTCTTTAAGAGGCTGCTTGTATTGGATTCTCTGGTTGCCAGTACGCACTACTTTTATAAGATACAGTCCTGGATAACTCAAGCCAGATTTGAAATGTAAATCGATACAAGGAAAAGGAGAGGAAAAAAGATTGAAAAAAGACACACAATGGAAGAGCACGTTAATAGGAATGGAAGACTCACGTTTCCACGGATGGCCAAAACCGAGGGGCAAGGCAACATCAACTGCCTATGCTCCTGACTTCAACAAACTAAAGCCTTTCACTCCCCCTCTTCTTCCTCTAAGAGCACAACTAAAACAGCCCATTTACAGTTTCCTTAATACAGAGCAGAAAACCACAACTGACAATGAAAATAACTTTTCAATATTACATCTGTGTTTACCAAATCATCATATGCATCTCCCACCATAATCTTTCAGTGGTATCACCAAGACTGTGGTATTTGAATTACTTCATTAGATTTTAATTTTAGCTTTTATGAATAAGTTTATATAATAAGATGAGTTGAACTTTGCTTACTAGGGAAAACTGAGTTTAGCCTTCCCTACAATACAGCTAACATGCAACTTCAAATCACTAGGTAAAGCCTTTAACTCGAAACTGGCTGCCTGTTGTTGACGACTCTCTTGCTAACTAGAATATATTACGTAAAATACTGTAGTAGTGGCCTAAACATTTGCGAAATCAGGACATAACTCCAAAAAAGTATAGTCATGACTTTCCAGCCATCTGGCTTTTAGAAGTTTCTTGTTCAGAAAAAGTAGACTTTTATTGATATCTGGGAGTCTTCTGACTTTAGAAAGTTGCCATTTGATAACTGCTTATTACTTCATAGTATTAATTTTAGCATGCAAAAAAGAGGCAGCAATCCTCTGCTTTGCCTTTTTTTAATTAATTTATTTTTTAAGGATTAACTTAGGATATCAACATTACTGAGGAAACCTGGAGCTGGTTCAGCCTTAGCTTTGAGTGACAAGCTGAGATAGCTAAAAAGGTGTTATTTCAGAGCAGAATGAAATACTCCGTCACTTGAGCAACCAGATACACTTGCCCTCCTGAGCTGTTTTTTCAGAAGATCAGAAAACATAAGCAAAAACTCCCCACTATGTAGTCATCTATTACACTCTCTTAAACCATCAGCCAAAGCTAACATGTAATGTTAACTAAGGACTCACCTGAAAGTGTCCAGATCCTTGGACAGAAAATATTAAGTAAACCATGCTGCTCTCCCAAAAGGCTCTATTTAGTTTTCGTTCATTACTTGGCGTAGTAGACCATATACCTTTCTGCTGAGAAATATCAAGGTTTCGCAGGTTGCTACTTTTCATTATAAAGTACCGAACCAGCATATTTGGTCTTGGTGAGGGAGATTTGGAACCCTGCAAAAAGAATACAGTAAAATAAACTACAATAAAGTAAAGTAGGTTTTAGTTCTAAAGTTTAGTTGTAAACCATTTCAACATATGAAGATAAAAATCCCTTGAGTGCATTCCTGCATTCCTCCCCCAGGTTCTAATAGAAAAACAGAAACTCTCAGCTGGTACTATCTGCATTGGTTTTTAAAGGTATTTCAAATCTATTTTACATTTCTGAGACACCTTCCAAAATAATCAGTCTTTTTGAAAAGAGGAACAGCAAACAAGTACAGCAGAGCAGCAGTCTAGCAATTAAATACAATTATTTCAAGTTTTACACACCTTCAGGCGAGAAACGTAACTGTTCTAGACTGTAGCCTAAGCTACACTATTCACGTTTCCCATCTTCAGAAAATACATAAGTTGTCCCGCTTTTACATGACATGAACTTAAAATGTGAAAGATTTAAGAGGAATTATCAAAGCCTCCAAAGAGTCAGTGCCTAGAGGAACAAGAGGTTTTCCTCTCAGTGTTCTGTGGTTTACCATTCAAATATGCTGGGAGAATTAAGCCAGTAACTTCATAAAATGTGCGGTCTATTAAAACAACTATCCTCAGAAAGCAAGCAGTCATAATGAGGCAGATAACACAAAACTTGAAGAGAACCAGTGTCGTAATATATGCTATTACAGAAACAGAGGGAAGCAGAATCCAAAGCAAAATGGAGAATTCAGAGTGCAGGCTCTGTATATTAATTTAGCAAGAAAACAAGTATAACTCCACTGGTGATTACATAAAGTTAAAAAAAAAAAAAAGAGGGGGAGAGAGAGAGAGATTGTTCTACTCTAGATAGCTTTAACTCAGCTCTCTGCAAAGAACAATATTTTACTGCATTCAGCTAGCATAACAAGGATACTTAGTCTAGATTTTAAGTTCCAAAAAGAAATAGCATTACGCAGGTTAAAAAAAGGAAATCTAAGTTAGGCTCTTAATTTATCAATATAATACAAGACAGTTTCTGAAAGATGCAATCTAATTTACTTCTGAAATACAATATCGAAGAGTGGGATAATTTATTCATGAGAACTCTACCTTTCCAGATAATGGAGGAGAGGGACTGGCACATGGGCTAGGATAACTACTGCTGTCTGTAGACTTCACTGATGATTGATCTGACCTGTCATCTGAAGCTCGCTTGGAGTGCAAAACGCTTCTTTCTTTGTACTTCTGTGCCTGGTGAAACGCTGGAGGTGTAGATTTCATTAGAACCCTAAGAGGTAAGGGTGGATTTAGGATAGTTTAACATGCCAAGAGTTTAATAAGCAGTCGCAGTAGAACTGACAGCTAAATCTCAGCCTATTGCATGACTATAAACATTACAATAAGTACAAACCATATTAAGTATTTTAAATTTAAAAAATACTTATTATGCATTGTTTTTGAATGCTGGGGTTATAGCTCTTCCGCTATTTCTTTCCAGAGATCAGATTTCACGGACAACATATCTCTGACTGACTGTCCCCTCAAACAGCAGGCTTTCATAGGAAATACTTATCAATGAAATCACAACTACAATGCAATGCAGCACAACAGCAATTCTTCCGACTGTATTGTCATCCTTCTGTTACGAAACATATGCAATTCCTGTTCTTTTTTGTTACTAGCAGAAATTCAAGTGCTGCTTTTATATCTCCAAAAATTACCACTTATTCTCTGAAAGTCTTCAAACAGCTTACTTTTCAGCATTAGAAGAGTCATCAGAGAATTCTGTTTCTGCTGAGCTTTTCCTGCTGTTACTTGACCTCCACGAAGATGCTAAAGGAAGTTCTTCAGAAGACATAGGTCTTGGTCTCTGCCCAATCCCTGAAGGCTGCTGCAAACCTGCAGACTGTTCTTCAGTGCTTAGAACAGTTATAATTGCTCTTATAGTTGCTTCATCAACTTGAGACCAAGGTTTAGAAGGCGCTCGCATACGACGCAGAAATAAGCTATGCCACTTCTGTCTGAGTTGCAACAGCAAACCAGCAGCCTGTAATGATTTTTAACTCTGTTAAAGACTAATCAAAATTAGATCAGCCAGATACAGGCTGCCTATGTCTCTCTTAAACAGACAGCATCTGGCATTCTAAAACGAACAGGATCAGAACTCTGACTGGCAAGACTAAAACGGGGAGGAAGAGGGGGCTGAAGGGGATGGTCATTTGAAGAAAATTTAAAAGTTATCCTTTCTTCTCTGGGGTTATCTAAAATTATTTTTAAAACCTTCTATTTCTTTTAGCTCTGCACCAAAAACTCACAACCGTACTGTAAACCTGCAGGATTTGTTATTGTTCACTTTCACATTCTCTTCATTCATACCTGGCGAAAAAAAGATCAGTTCTAAGCGACATCTTTCTCCAAAGCCAGACTTTAGCTCAAATGCAGTGACTGAACTTAGACTGAATTATGCACGCTATTAAAATGCACTTTAGTTTTCAAAAACCCCACTGCTTTGAACATCTCTACAACAGATAATATTATTGCTGGATCTGAATGGTCTGAACATTTCATAATTCATAAGCAACTTTTCTTCCTACAACAACCATCAGAGTTTCTCAATGACATGAAGATTTTTATCTTCAATATATTATTTTCCTTTTGTTAAATCTGGCCTTTCTTACATTATCTCCAACTTCAAACGCTCCATCTTGAGCTAGCTTTAATCTTGCTCTCAGAGAGGGAAATACACAATTTTCCATTTTTTAAAGGAAATTATCTATTACCTGAATGTTTAAGAAATTTTTATAAAGTTAAATATACAAAAAAGTAATAAATAAACCTATGATAAATACAAAGACAAATATTCTTTTCCAATGAACAAGCATTAAGCTGATACAGTGCTTACTTCAGGATCCAGTTTGAAATGGAGCCATTCATCTAGCTTCAGTACTGCCAGATTAGCAGTTGTTTTATCCTCCATCTCGCTATCACTGCTGTCATTAGGCACCCCATCCACTGGATGAAACAAACAGGAAAAAGTGCATTAGCATTTCTATATTATTTCCACTGCATATGAAATACCAAACATTATTATATTGCCTGAAATAAACCCATTTCCCTTCTAAATTTCAATTCTACTTAATATTCTCTCTTCATCTACTTCTAAATAGAGATATTAAAATATCTTTTTTATTTTTTTCTCAAAACCTCTCAGTAAGAAGTCTGTCAATCTGCTTTTACTTTAGTAGCAGAACTCAAATATTAGACACAAATAGACACACAGAGGGTTCTGTTATGTAAACCCCTGTACTGTTATGATCTGACTCACTCAGGTGCCTCCACGTAAACCCCTGCACTGTTATGATCTGACTCTCTCAGATACCTCCATCAATAAACCATTAGCACACACAAACTGATGCCTGAAGCTATTCGCAAAATCATGCATTGCTCTATGCTTTGTTTATCTTCTAGGAATGCAGCAGATTCAAGACCCATATAAAAATATATATATGGCTATAAAGCAGGAGTCCCATTTCTCAAAAAAAGGTTTGATGCCATCAGCATGGATACTGGTTTTAACAGTTAAACAGTAAGACAAGAAAGCTTCAGTAATTTAATATAGGCTCTTTCTTTGATTCCGAGATAACTTTTCTAGTGAGAACAAACAGCAGGATAGATTTTTTTTTTTGCTTCTATTCCTACAGTGCTCTATAAAAATAACAAAATTATTTCCTGTATATTCCCAGTTACTTCTAGTTTCTGGTATAGCTAACTGTCATTAAAAGCTACCAGAAGATAATAACTGAAAATTTTTTAAAATCCATGTTTTGGCTGGAAGCAGTAGGTGTACATTGCAATAATGACAGTTTCTAAACTGTTCAGTTTGAATAATCTGATTCAAGCAATATCAGATAAACTGGTCTCTAGAAAAAAAATGTACAAACTACACTTTTCAGCATTATTATCATTAGACATTTCATACTAATCCAATAAAGGTGTAGATATTAGGAATTATACTCTGCTAACATTTGTGCGATTTCAGAACAATGCAAATGTAATTTACGCCTATGAGTCCCTGAAGATTCGTAAGTACGAATTCAAGTGATGTAATATGACAACACTGCTTGCATTTCTTTTGGAAAAAAATTCACTGCTGCTTGCTGTAGAAATATTAGATGGAAAAAGTTGTAAGGTTATTCTTAGAATTTTTTACCTAATACCAAACTAATTACTTCCAGAATAGGCACTGTGACACTTATAGCTATTTCTGGTGTCCCAGACAAGTTATTTCCAGCCAAAAACACGCTTACCATCACCATGAAGTTAAACATAAAGTTCATGTTGGCCCTGCCTTCAAAGAGGCCAGACAGACTGGTCTCTGCTCTTGGTTATACCACTGAAGTCGTAGGTACAGTAAAAGAAGGAGGAGGAAAGGGAAGGTATTTGGAAGTAGCAAGAAAGGAAGACAGCAGGTTCAGAGGAACTGCTAACAGCTTCTGCAGTCTAGGGACAACTATCATAGACGTAGCTCAGAAGAGCTTTCAATCTCCTCTAAAGCACGTTGGATAATTGTATCTAGGGAAAGAGCAGGGGTCTGGTATGCCAAATGGATAATCTTTGTTCAGAAAGAAATAAATTCCCTACTGCAGGAAGTCTAGATCATCTAGTTACTCTCCTATGTCAAAGCCTATCTTAATTAGGCTCATCATGCCTCTAGGAGGCAGCAGTGAATCTGACCCACATACAGTATTTCAAATTAATTTCAGAGATTAAAAACAGCAGATTAAATACTACAGAATCCACATAGCCTTCGATAATTAACTAGAACTGCGTTAGCCAAAATTAAACCAATTTTGGTTTAATTATGAAGACTGTGATTACAAATGAATTTGTAATCATAGTCACATTCATTAACTAAGTATAGGGCTGTCTCAAGTCAGTACAAACGCACTCAACTTTAAGACAAAGTCATTTCGTCCCAGACAAAACTCAGTGGTATATCCATTTCTCACTTATTTAAGCAACTAGCCTTCAAATCTCAGAGAACAACCTTCTATAAATCTATTGTTTTATTTTTCATAGCCCAGCATGGTACTGGAAAGCTCTCAAATCAGGCACAAACGCAAAAGAAATATTCATATATTCTCCATGAGGCTTTGACAGCAATTCATTTGTTCACAAATCGCCCATCTGATTAGCTAACCTCAGATACGTGAAAGCAAAACTGATTCTGTCCAATAAGGACCGTGACGGTATATTTGGTACGTCTCCACAAATAGATAAGGCAGTAAGGAAGAAGGTGAAAGAGCAAAAGAAAAAGAAAGAAAAGGAAAGAAGAGAAGACCATTGTCATATTTCAAGAACCTTATACTACAGCAGGCTAAGACTTCAGGCCTTAACGCACTGATGATATCCATGTGAATAAGGTTTGGCTCAAGTAATAGAGATGGGGGCAAAGGAAACAATATTTGAAGAAAAAAATTTTTCAGGGAAGATTATAATCATGGATGAAACATATGTACAACACAGGAACTACCGCTTCCCTGGTGTGATCCATTAATATCGACAAAGAAAATCAACTCTTCAACTAGTACAGGTCTACTGTAGACTATGAATGCAGATCCCTATCCCCGCCATAACTGTTCCATAACCTTCATATATGACAGAACACTAAGAGAATACAAGATCAGGGACGGGGATCCTTTCTGATGATACTGTTTAAGAATTAAGCTCCTAATGTTGTATTTTTCATTATTTATCTGGTCAACAGTAAAAAGTTAAAATCAACAGAATCAAAATGCAGCACTTTAAAAAGGTTTATTAAAAGGAAATTAAGGTATAAAACTACTTGTGTATAAAGCCGAGACATTTATTACAGGGCCAGTAAGCTACTCAGCAGCTACAGTAACTCTGGTGTTGTAGCTTTGAGATTTAGCACATATATAAAAATTTTATATATATATAAAATGTTCTTGAAAAATAATCCTTCCATCCCACATACTACTGCATATCAACAGGTATATACCTCGAAAAGATGAAGGCTCTTGCAAAGCATTACTTGGTAACCTAGCTGGTCCGCAGAAGAGTGACACAGTGACAGGTGTTACAACTGAACAGCATCTGATATTTGCTATCCTGTGAGCCCTTGTCATTTCATCATAGATAAGCCAGTCTGTAGGGAGTGCCTGAATGGCTGCAGCTTGCCCATTTGCTGGAGGAATCTGCGCAAAAGCAATTAAGACTTTAGGCTGTTTTACCTTTTATTTGAAATTAAAAGCATGTGTGTGTATGTATAAGATACCCTACCACTTCAAAGCCAAATATATTGCTTAAAAAAAAAAAAACTAAAAAAAAAAAAATCACTACTTTAGAACAGAATCCCTTCTTGCTACCATCAGCAGTTGGTTCAAAACAGTTTGATAATTAGGGTTTTTTTGCTATTTTGTCTTATTCTACATAAACAGAGGATTAACTGAAGTAAGTTCTGATGAAACAATTCTGCAAAAACAAACCAACTCCAATTGCTTACTTTAACAAAGGAAAAAAGCATTGTGCAAAAAGTAACGTTTAGGCACGCACATGCTGCTGTCAAAGTACTGACAACTATGAAGAGAAATTTTTAAAACTTTCACAAGCGTGTTTAGCAGACTCTGCTCTTGTTTGTAGACTACAAATTTGAGATTTTACCTTTTTATACTGAGGTTGACTAAGAACAGAGGTAGGATGAAATCGTACTTTCTTCTCCTTTGGTCCAGTCAAAATGAGGCTTTCTCTGTCTACATGCACTAGATTTGGATACATCCCAGCCACTAAAGCACCTTTAACTACAGCCCAGTTTTCAGAGTTAGTGTTAACATCTCTAATATCACCTCCTCCTCTGGCTCTAACAAAACCTGAGCAAGGAAGAAGATAAAGATTCATTAGAGTGGACTTTATATATTTTTTCTTCTCCAAATCCTGTTGGGAAATAAAGTGAAATAAAGTACAAATTTGCTGCATTTTTCACACTGCCAACCTTACCACAATCAAGAAGAAACCATTAGATTGAGATCCTTCTAGAGATAATGAGTTTTACTATCACAAAGTAGAGTTACTTTTACAATACAAAGACATTTCATGTAGAAATAATTTAACAGAACACGAAAATCCAAAGAAATGAATCTTGCACTGTGAAAGCCAGTGAAATGTGGAACAAAGAGTGCTTTCAGTTAGATCAGCATGAGATTCTGTTCCCCAGCAACACTTCCTCCATCTAGAATCTGCACCTGCCCAGAATGAATGTGCATCAGTCCATTTCAAATTAAGGAAGTAACTGACACCAGTGAACACTATTCTTGTTACTGCTCATACTAGGCTGGACTCCAAACTTATGTTAAGGTTTTTTTTTTTTTTTTTTTTTTTATGAGCTATTTACCTGAAGCTCTGAGCTGACCAAGCAACTGTGTTCTCATTCCTATGATGATTTCCATTGTGGCTTGAGAAAGAAAGTTCTTTTCACAGAAGGCTCTCTCCCAGCCATCACTCCGCGCCTTCTGCCATGCCTGTAAACAGTGTTTTTACATTTGCTTATAAATTTGATTAACTAAAAAAACAGAAATGAACTTTTTGGTTAAGTACAGTGAAATTTATGACAATAAAGTGAAGACAAATCCCATATCTGAAAGGGGAGATATATATCAAGCCAGATCTATTCTGGTCAAGTACTACATTATCTTCATCTTCTTCTTTAAATTAACATAAAGCATCTCCAAGTTATTTTATAGCCTATCCACTGATTACTTGAAATGACATCTTGTTTGAATATTCAGAGTTTAACTAGGCTAGCAAGTAATATGGAAAAATAAAAATAATTTGAACAAAATGTTTCCTACAGATAAAATTATTAGTGAGTTCACTGAACAGGAAAGCCGCCAGGCAAAAAACAAAGTTTCTTCTCTGAGGAATTAATTATAGTCTATCTATTAATTACAGTCTATCTATTTCCAACTTTGTAGGTACACCATTTGCTTTGATATGAAATCTACTGAGATTAGTACTCTTTCTGAAGATGAAATAATACCTGGAAAGCCCTGAGAAGCGCCATATGGTCACTAAATGTTCCTGCAGTAAAACGTTTTCTACACAGCATGGCTGCACGCTTTTGAGACGCCTGTGTAGGTAGGACAAAAGGGTCTCGATAGGCAAGAGTGCAAGCAATGGTAAGAATAGGATCCAGGCACTTCAAAACAACAGCACACAACACCATTTTACCAAGGTGTGGCTCTACTGGTAAATCAGCCAGATGATAACCAAGTTCGGTGAGATCTTCCCAAGTATCCATAGCATCTATTGTCTGATTTAAAAAGAAAGAGGAAAGGGGAAAAATGAGTTTATAACAAAAGCAGAAAAGAAATCTATGTGGGACATTAGCTAGATTAGTTGCCAAATACTAAAAATGCAAGACAAACTGTGTGAAATTGAGCTGATATTTTTACGCAGTCTCTCTCCCCTTAACAAGAACTGATCTGTCCACATGACCAAATGGAAACAGAAACCCAGAGCGTCCCTGAGTGACTAAACAACAAAGTCTCACTAAACATAAGACAGAGGAAAACATATTGACGTACCACGAACACAGAAGCAAATATAACTCCCATATAAGCCTACTCTACTGCTGACCTTAAGCATTTGCACAGCATTTCTCACAATTAAAGCTGGTGGAGGATCTGGAGCTTTCATGAGAAAGTCAGCGATTGGGCAATTAATTGGAGCCAGCAATTTTGTGTGCAAACAAAGTTCCTGCAAGTTAAAAAACAAAGAACTTGTTAAGACTGTGGAAAAATCAGTATTCTGTAGGTAATAATACGGTGTGGTGAAACTACATTAAAAAAAGGTATGATTGATTGATAACTGAACATGCACCTGAAGTGGCATTCTTAGAAGTTCTGGAGTCTGAAATTCCAACATATTCTGAAATCGGAGCTTGCTGAACAGACGGAAACAGACTCCAGGCCGACAGCGACCAGCCCTTGAAAATAAAATATTAAAGCTCGTTGGTAACTACAAATAAGTTGTGAGCTTTTCTGGTTTTGTTTTAGTAAAAAATAAATTCAAACTGAAACCACAGAAGCAAGTCTAACACAAAGATAATTTTGTCATTAAGCAGAAGGCCCACACATGAGGTGAGATTTTTCCAGTAAATGGTTTATTTTTGATAGTAAGGAAATTTGCTATTTTAACTTTACCTCAGCATCAGAAGATTTGGAGAAATGAAAAGAAGTCCTATTTGAACAGGTGTGGGGTTTTTGCTGCCCTAAGACCAATCCAAATCTCATATTCCTTACAGGTAAGGACAGTAATAAACTTCATTCTTCCAAATTTGGAACAGAATGTGGAACAGAAGGAAGTTATTCCAGGAATAAAAGGCAGACAACTTAAAGGGAAGAGACAGAGATGAAAAACGCTCACATGCACACCCAAATTCCTGCAGGTTAATGCTGACATTTTATCAGCAAACATGGGTGTTTCCTCTTAGCCCTCACCCAGGCCTGGGAAGAGTATGATAAAGGCCCGTAAAGTCAGGAACAGTCTGTAGAAGCATGAATAATATCTCTTCTAATACGGGGATGAAGAGGCATCAAAAACTAGCGTTAAGATAGCCCTTTGCCCGCAGATAGACAAGCTGTGTAACACCTTTTTATAGGATATTGCAGGTGCTACGCAGGAAGAAAAAAAGCAAATACATTCGCTTAAAGATGATAGATGTTTGCAAAATAAAATTCAATATGAAGCATGTATTACCTGCCTTTTCTCTGGATAGCACTGGCTTTTGAAATCCACACCATTTTTAACATAGTAACACAATTCAGTGCATCAAAAGACTTCTATAACAGAAAAGTAAAGAACATAAAAACAAGATTTAATGAGGTATATGAAATGAGAGTAACGAATTACTTAGCTCATCAAAACAAGTTCTCTGAAAATAGTAATAGCAGCAGCAGCAGCATCTGACACAAGGGTATGTTTTAAAGCAGTTCAGTTTCAAGTGAATTTATGCTCTCTCCTTTGAAATATGTTTGTACTACACAGTTTTCTAAATCGGAATTTTTCCAGTCAATAAGTAATTTGCACAATGAATTGTGTTCTGCAGCACCCCAAACCAAGCAAAAATGTTACAGGCAATAAAGTTCTCTTTTTTGACATGCTTAAGAATTATTTCAGTTTTCCTAAATGTTGTGCTAAAATTCAGAACAACTGCATTACCATGAGAACTTCAGAAATTTGATGAACATACCTCCTCTGAAACACAGTTTGATTTTCTAAACCATATCCTAGGTCTTAAAACCATCTCATTACTGCACGTTATCTCATGTTTCTTGTACTAATAATTAGGAAAGTGCCATTCAACACTGTCGTCAACAAACAAAGCTTAAGAACTTAGCTATAGATTAGACTTAGTCTGGATACAGTAATAGGACAGAGAGAACTCCCAGCTTTCTCTGCTTAGGAAGATGGAGGTCTGAACAGATGGACATTCCTTGAAATCAAATAGAAGGCTGCGTTTTAAAAATGAGCCTGCAGCAGCTTTTCCAGGGTTTTAAGAGCTAGCTGTTTACAATATTTGTCATAAAACAAACGGTTGTCAAAACTGCTCATGAAGTTTTGTTACTTGGTATCTATTTCCAACACATACTAGCACTAGGCCTACTAATAAAAGAAATCCTTCAAAGCTTATGTTTTTGTATTAGTATTCTAAAATAACATTAATCAAACGGAAGTTTAAGCCAACCATACCTCTTTCATCTTCCCTGAATCAATAACAAACACAACATCATTGACTGTGATGCTGGTTTCTGCGATATTAGTAGAAAGAATCTGTAATTAAAAAAATACTGTAGTAACTGTAGAAGCAAAGACTGTATTAATCAATATAACATTGGAAAAAGTCACATGATACTTGCTATTTTGCGGATGCCAGCAGGTGGACTTTTAAGCACCTTCTTCTGATCTGAAGTCTGCATATTTGAATGCAGCATGAAAACTTGATATCTAATGCAAGACAGAAAACAGGTTTTAAGCATCTTCACAAAAAACAGTAAAAACTTGAGTCAACAATATAAACCAGAGTTTTTACCTGTGAGCATTATCAGCAAATCTCTTGTCATCAAAAAGAATACGGTCTCGCAGACTAACTATCTCATCATATCCTGGAAGAAATATTAAAATCGCTCCTAAAGGAAAAAAAAAAAAGTTTGTATACAGAGTTAAATAACAAACTCTTCAAGTATACAAAACTATACTTAAGAATCATGTATATTAACACCCCAAAAGGTTTTACCATTTTGGTATTGCTGAACAGAAAGCACAATTTAATCAGCAAAAGCTGAATCTACAGCAATTTATTAGACGTGTGTATATATACTTACCAGCATCACAACTATGACAGACATTGTAAAGTAAGTGCATAACCAGATCCAGATCCACTTTTTCATCATCAAAACTGTGATGATAAGCTTTCAACAATTCTCTGTCCTCTGCACTAAGGTCACTACCACTTGTTTGGACCAGGGAACTTTCATCCAGATTTCCAAATTCCAGTGAAGCACTAAAAAATATAAATACACAGGCCAGACTCAAGGTTGCTTGCTTCAGGCTTGCATTCAGATATCAATTCAAATTTACATCAAGACTAACATAACTACTATGCCCATTTTTAATAAGAAATATTTAAAATGTAGCAGCACAGCACTTGAATGTTTAGCATTAACTTTAATCATCTTCATTGAAACACAACAGTAAGCAACCCTGAAAGAACTGAAAGTATAAATGCCATTTGTTTAACCACTTAAAGGGAAAATCCTAAAAAGAAACATATATTTTCCAACTACTTTCCTGCTATGGAAGTTTAAGCAGGTACTACACTAACAGAAACTACACTAAGAGAAATTACAATAAAATAGGGCTCTGCAGAACTGTAAACTACTACCTGTAAGTTAATCAAAAAACAATTCTTGAATGTTTTAATGTATTTATCGCTCATCCGTAAAGTTTCTTTTAGTATAGATACATCAAGTATCGACAATACACACCAAAGGGAAAAAAAAAAAACCACTATAAAAGATAGATCAGCTTCATTTCAATTACAGAGCCTTAATTTGGGACCATGGTAGCACTGTAACTACAAAACAGCTATCTTCACCATACAGACAGGCTAAGTTAATATAACCACATCTTGCCTAGATGTGGACATACCTGTCAGGGAAGAAGATCAACATAAATGACATAAAAGAAGTCCTAACCATTAGAACTACATATATCATACAACCTATGCCATCATAATCACTATGATGATACTGAATGCAAAACAAACCGTTGAGTAATAACAATATGTTTTCAAAATGTTCCTATGCCCAAATAAGTCTAGCTATCTAGACCAGACTTTGGAACCCACAAAACTATCAACTTTTCTGATTAAAAGGCGGCAAAGCACAAATTGATATTCTCCATGTTATTCCTGCAAAGTAATTATAGTTTACCTGTAGGATTCCAAAAGGTCAATAACCTCCGTCTGTCCAAAGTGCTTAGCCCAATCCAAAGCCATCCTGAAAGAGTTGCATAGTGATCTTTATTACTTCTGTCTTCAAAAGATGTATATCTATACCACATTATGTCAGTAAACAACTGATTCAGTGCATTTTTTTCTATCAATTTCTGCATTATAGTTTAATCAGTACGGTTACTGCTGGACCTGAAACATCCCATTTGCATGGGCATAAATGAGTATGACATATAGCTACATGATTTTTAGATATCTACAATTCTCTACCAAGCAAGAATACTTGCTCTATGCAGAAATGCCTGCAAATGTTGGGGGGAGGGCAGAGTTTGCCAATTCCTCTGAAAAATCACACACCAATGTGCAAAAATAAGCCATGCCTCTTGCAGCACCTTCACTAATAAACCTCACCAGCACCCAGAAGTCATCCTGAAAAGTCACACCTCAGATGTTTTTTACAGTAATGTGTAAAGATTTTGGTCTGTTTGACGCCTTATGGAAGTTGTTATTTTTTCAGTCCTATAGAGGTTACTCTCTTATACTACAAGTGACCAAGCATTTTGGGTCTAATTCAGTGAATGTAGAAAGATTCTCATTTTTTTCCCAATCAGGTGCCAAATCAGGTTAATTGAAAACAGAAGTGTATATCTGTATATTTGGCTGTTTAATTAAGTATTTAATTAAGACTGCAGAAAAGAATGATGCAACAAAAGTTAAAAATTGTTTAGCCTGTCAAAATGTATTACTGCTTACAGCACTGAAAAATTGCTAAATTAATTCATTCAGGAAGTATATTGGAAATCTTTCATTTTATATAAAAATTTATATATTTTTTTCAGTCGAGCTGTTTGTTTTTACCAGCCATTGGATGATTTGCAGTGGATATTTGCTCCCATACTGATCAGTTGCTCTACTGGACTCAAAAAGCCTCTCCCTGAAGCAATCATTAGTGCAGTTGCACTGGTTTCACTGTGCCTGTAGTCAACTGACAAGTACAAAAGAAAAGAAAACAAAACAAAACAAAAGGCAAATGTTATCATTTCATCTAAATGTAACACGAATAAGAATTGCAAAAGCCAGCCCAACCAGAGTTTACTTCCTTACTCCATCCTACAGTCAGTTTTCAACACTATTTTAGAAACATACTATAACATCTGTTAACACTTCAGAACAAGTTCAGTAATGAATAACTACACAATTCAATAAACCCAAATCATCCTATTCAGTTTTCCAATTAGCATTAGAAATCAAAAGTAACACAAAGATTGAAACTGGGATAATAACTTGAATTTCTGTGGCTTCTTTGCCTAAGTTTTTTTTTTTCCTTATAGAATAAAATAAACGAAAGAAACCTACCACTGACATTTTCAGTCAAAATGAGATGAAACACCTGAGCAAAGGCATCAACATCTTTATGCAGCCAGATGTCAGAAAGGCAAGAATCCATTTCTTTTATTAGCCACGGTTCAAGGCAATTTACATCTTTTTCAGTCTAAAGAGAAAAAACAGCCTTGAAAGATGAATCTCTCTAAAAAGTTATTTTGTCTCTTTTCTCATATATTACACATTAGGAATTTTAACAGTGTAAGGGCAGTTAGCTTTGTAAGTAACAAGCAGAAATACAGCATTCACACATAAATTAAAGTATTTATGGTATCACATGCAGGTATTTACAACAATGGCAGTGAGTTGATCTAAGGAACAGTTATGTACAACTGTCACCATCATCTAATAAATCATGCCTTGGCTATATTCTAGAATAGTTAAACTAATAAAAAAAGAAACTAATATTTTAAAGCATGTTAACGTCCTCCTAGAAACTCAACAGGAATAATGTCTCTATAAATCAATTTTTAAGTGTCTACTAATATAATGTAAATCTAAATCTTTCCAACAAAAGAAAATGCTTACCAGTTGACTGAATACTGTGTCACCACCATCATCTAACAGATCATACTCTTCAGCTACGCTTGGGACAGGTCTTTGCCTCTGAGATTCTGGTTTGCTATTATTTTCTTGAGCAGAATACCACTCAGTAAGAGTGCTTTGCTGCTTTTCTTCTAGAATGCATAAGATAGTCCCAAAAAGTGTTTTAAAGTGATGTTAGTCATCCATTGCTTTCTGCTACAAAAAGTAGTGAGACTAAGCCAAAAGTTTTTATATAAGGGCTCCCAAACTCCACCACTGCAAACCTCTGCTTTAAGAACAAGGCAAAAATACCACTCGGGTGTTAAAACTTCCAAAGCCTCCAGTTTTCCAACTCAGTATATTTGAAAGAGTTTCCTAAGTAAATAGTTTTTAAAGAATTCTGAGTTCAGATCTCCTTCCAGAAGTGAAAGATCAAAGAGAAATGAAATAGCTCCTGCATGTAACAACTAATTTTTGTGTACAAGCAGAAAAAACAGTAGAAGACATAGCAGTGCTTTAGCTGAACTTTTCCATCCACAGCAATCAAAGCTAGCAACATGATAAACAGTTAGGTCTATATGTTATATACACTAGGATCATTTTGCAACAGCTCTTAATTTAAGAGGTACGCCTTTTATAAGTTAAGAATGTTTGCTTTCAAATAACGTATCTACTTAATCAACCTAAAGACAACTGTACCAAGTTCAAGTGTATTACTGTTTCATATCTGAGAAATACGGTGAAAAATGTTACCACTAGGAACTGCTTCTGCGCAATAACCAAAAAGACCAAACAAACAAACTGCCTCTACAGCAGCTGCAGTTTAATTTGCACCCAGAAGTCATATAGTAGCTTCTGCTGCTAAGTCTTTCATGTGGGTAAAACACAAATTTATAGCCCTTTCTGCTCCAGAATAATTAGGAAAGATAAAACAATACTTACCAAACAGAGACAAAAAATATGCAACTATCGAAAGTGAAAATATTTAATTTTTATCTGTTATACTTCAACAAGGTAAACATTGAGAGCTTAAAGATACTTTCTTTCATCTGATCTTGTCTCAGCTAATATTCCGTCTTTAGAATTTCACACACAGAATCACTATATTTAATTGTTCAACGAATCAATGAGCCTCACACCCTACCCGCCCCCTTCCCCAAAAGGGTACCAACCTCGCTGCTTCTCCTTTTTGTACTTTGCCATCTCTTTATTTGTATATCCAGTGCTTCGTAAAATGTCCTCCAGAAACATCTCTTTCACTTCAAAAGGTCTTCCTTGTACTGAAAATATAAATGATTTATACTATACTAAATATTCCCTGGGCCCCCTGATAATCTTAATAAAAATTGCAATTTCATACACATGAGAAATCAACTATGAAACAAAACACTCTCGTTTAAGGGATAACTATTATTTTCCTCGAAAAATCATGTAAGAGTACCTTTATCAGGCATTTCTTTTCTTAAAATTACTGCACTGCAAAACAAATTAACATTTACAAAGGCAAATACCAGGTGGGTACAACGACTTTCACTAACCTCTTCAGTTCTATTGAAGTGGTATGGGAAGAGATGCCTGTGATCAACAGTTATTCATTGCTATTTTATTAAAAGTAGCCATTTTTCTTTAAGGTTAAAGTAAAGAATCCACTGTTAGCTACCACTGTATGACTGACAGATTACAGATGTAACAGTAATTAATACAGCTTTAGTGCAAGATGGCACAAAAAGATTGACGCTTTTGCATTAAAATACTTTCTTTCAAGAGAAGTGTACGAGCAGATGCCTGCTTTACTGAATACTTCCTAACAAATGAGATATTCCAAATGGTCTGTATCTCCTAACAATTTACCCTGATTTATTTTTCAATAGTGCTCATTTCTAGACCACCTTTATGGACACTAAAGATTCCACTGCACAGGGAAACTTTATCCCTAGATTTTAATTTCTGCTCCCTTAGTAGACTTTTGCCATAGCTGAGTTGAAATCACCCAGGACCTTTCTCTCCTTCAGATAGTCCCAGAAAATATAGCTTTGGTTCACGTAATTTAGGAAGCTATACAGTAGGAACTAGAATTTGCTGGAACAAATTAATGAAAGCCAGACTCTTGTCGAACCTAGGATCTGTAGCACCCTGGAGACTGGCGCCTCAAGAACCTTTTCCTGCTCCTTGATCTGAACACCTACATGGCGGGGGGGACTGGGGATCCCCAAACTTACGGTACTTCCTGTGATAAAAACACTTCACTGAAATACTTGCAAATAGTTAATTAAATAAACATAATAAAAAGAAGAGCATCGTTCTAACTTTGATTAACTTCACTTTATAAATCTGACTATATCTGCCTAGCGTTTAAGAGTTGATATAAATACTTACTGTGTATTATTGGACAACTTCCAAAATACCTAATAAAGAGATTTGCATCTAGAGCAGCACTAGAAAGAATTAGTTTTAGACCAGTCTGTTTTTGCAACACATCTCTCAGTTTTATTAACAAGAAATCACTGAATCTATCCCTCTCATGTACTTCATCCTTAAAAAAAAGGAAAGAAAGAAAGACAAAAAAAATTGATAAGCATCACGGATCCAGACTTACAACCTTTCAGAAATGTGAACTTTTTTTTTTTTTTTTTTTTTAAAACTAAAACAGTATTTTGTCGGTACATTACGGATGCATTAAGAAGTAGATCTCACCGGCTTTAAATAAGGTTGTTGTTTTTTTTTTTTTTTTAATACTGAGAAGTCAAACTGTTTCAAGAAGTATCATAAAGATATCAGAGCAGACTGCTGTTAATGCACAAGCCACACATAGCTTGATTTCAGAGGCTCAAGTGAACTTCTGGAATTTTTCTAATACTTACATCCAAAGGCATCTCATCTCCAAGACACTGACACAAACTGCAATCCTACAAAATCTACTTTAATAAACTCTCACTTCAGCACTGATGAGCATTTAGAGAAATGCAAGCTATCACACAAATAGAAAAAAAGTCAGATTGCTTAGATCCATTAAGTCATGAACAAGTTCAGCTCAGATCAGTCATATGCCTTAATTGATGTTATAATCTTTGTTGCTGTATTCTTCTATCTTGTTTTACATTATGAACTTACAGAGTAGAGACCCAAATACAAGATTTTTAGACTGAAGGCAAGAATGCATGAAACATTCTTATACTTGTTTCACTTTCATACTTAAGCAACTAAAATTATGCTGTCTTCCAGCAGTGGAGATCTTAATTTTGGCAAGGCGATAAATACTCCAGTTCCACTCACTTCTCAGACTCCACAGTAGGAGTATTCACATAATTATAAACCAACATACTTAAGTAATTTGCTGAAAATTAGATTGCTTATTATCTTGAATACATTTGCGCAAACCTGGACTTCAAAAAGTAGTACAAGATGCAAGAAAAACTGATACGTTCACTTTGAATCATATCAACAAGAAGCTCCTTAAAGCTCTTCTGCCTTCTGACAGAGGATGTTACAAATGACTTAAGGTTCTATTCTCCCAAACTGCATCATGATACCCAAAATCAATTATCAGCATGAACCTAAGGGAAGTCAATAAAATTATTTTATCAAAAAAAAAAAAAGTATATGCAATAAGAGACATCAGATAAGGGGGAGGAAAAAAAAAGCTACTTTAATTCAGGGTCAGCCAAAACAAGAACATATTAAACGCTCAGGAAATTAATAAGGAAGACCCCCTAGAATCTCATCTTACAATATTCAATATGTACCTGCTCCCTCTCACGTGAAATACAACAAGATTCTTACCACAATAACATGTGTCACTGTTGATAGAGTGCTGTCTCCTGCCATTAGGGTGCGAAGCAGTACACCATTAGTGCAAAACGTTAACAAAGTCTTTGGAGAAACCCTATTAAACAGTTTATAAAGATACTTCAGTCCTTTGCACCATTTAACTGTGTAATGTAAATACACACTAACTTTGCTCTATTTATTAAAAATTAAAGGATTGAATAGCTGCTCACCAGAGGGATTAGATTATAGTTCTTTTACCAAAGAATTCAGGCTCACTATGTGTTTTTACACAGTGGCTATTTCCAAGAGACTTCCTGAAGAACCTTAAGGCTTATGTTCCAAAACTTCAGACAATGAATTCGTTTGACAAAATCAAATGCAAATTTAAAAAAATAAAGGAAAAAGAGGAGCCTGGAGAGCCTATGTTGCTTAATTTACTGGAAAAATCAGTGCAGACACCAGGCTCCCATTTTTCAACAAATATTTGGCCTGCAATATTTGCATTTGTCTGTAATTGACTGCATGACATAAGATCAGCTGATGCATCAATTTCTTCTTCAAGAATTTCAAAATCTGTAAAAGCTACTATTCTGATACCCATAGCAGAGCTAGCTGTGCACATCAAGATAAAGATTGCCGCTACTCTCTCCAGCACTGCCAGTCTGAGTTCTGAGAAGTTCCTTCATATGGTGCTCTACAGCTCTTCTCTTGAAGGCACAGGACCTCACTCAGTTACCACATGCACGTTTCTTTCCAAGTTTGGAATTTATGTCTCATTTCAAATTTCTTCCGTATTTTGAAGAAGGTAATCAAGATGGAAACGTTTTACTTTTCCCAGCTCTAATCTCTGGTCTTCCTCTCTAGTAGCCTCTTACAGAAATCCTAATTGCTATCTAAGTTAATAAAAAAATAAAACAAAAAACACCTCCTGTGTGACTGTAAACATTCCTATTCCCACCTTTTTCACACAATATTGGAAATATTCCTCTCTCTCTCCCATTTGCCCTTCCAAATACTATCAAAAATCCTATTAATTCCTCCTAAAGTAATATTTTCCACGCTGCTTCTAGAAGCTCATCCACTTTGATCTGACTTTTACTGGGTTCTTCAAACATCATAATACTTCCATACGTTAATCATCCACCTCATTTCCAATTCATCTTTAGTACCTCTTGAAATCCCTTCATAGGCTTGTGAACTTTTGTATGCACATTCACACTTTTCCATAATTTGGCTTTATTGTTTCATTGCGTTTGGTTCTTTAGCTACCAGTTATCTTCATCCACACAAGCAACGAAACCTGCCATATCCTTTGTTATCTTCTTCTCACTCATCTCCACACCGTTACCCATTCCTGGGAACCCTGCCAACTACATAGCTCAGTGAATCTCCCATTCTGCTTTAGAAAAATATTCCTAAAATAACCTAGAAATCTCTTTTTATATCATTTCATGCTTAACAAAAGAAAAGTTGAGAAACAAATTACATTTAAACCAAACTAGATTGGTATATTATGCTCAACTTCATCATTCACTTTCAGAGTTTTGTTTTTTCCCTGCCAGATCTCCTATTAACTCTCGCTATATAGCTTTTATTAGAGCATCCTGGTCCTACCCTTCTCCAAAAGTTGTAGAACTTTTGGACCTATGCAATTTAAAAGAAAAAAGGAAAAAAAAAAAAAAGGAAGAAGGACAAAAAAAAAGGAAAAAGAAGACTTGATCTGCAAGTAAAACAAGAATATCCCTTCCCAGCCCCTGTCAAAGCACAAACTGAGTGAATGCTCCTGCAAGTCCTTTCTGTAAGACAATCTACCACATGCAACTGCAAGTCTACAGGAGGAAAACTATTTTTCACCCTTAAATATTCCATTACCGGAAATAACATATCCTATTATTTAAAAACTAGGAACGCTTTGTTCCTTTGAGCCTTTATTGTGCTATATTCCCAATATATTGTACTTCAAAATGCACACAAGATGAAAGATACTTACACAAGATCAATTGACTTTAAGAAATACTGTTATTACCTGCTTTCTAATCGGATCTGATAACCGATCGTCTGGCCAATTTTTTCTCTTCTTTCTGCTGCCACTCTTTCAGCCACAGCAATAGCGGCCAAGCGTCTTGGCTGAGTGCAAAATATACGACAAGGAATTCCATTTTTGTAACAGTCATCAAGCAGGAACTGAGGAATCTATAAAAAAAATTGTTCGGATTTATTTTTTAGTGTGATAAAGTTATAGCTATTCACTACAGTGAAGAAATGTAATTGCTTCTCAATATTGCACACATTGCGAAAGGATTCGCAATAAGATTATCGTGTCACGTGTACTTGAAGGGGCAGAAAGACAGCAAAAATGTCTAACATTAAGTTTAAGCTCCCTCACAAACAGAAGTCGAAGCTTTTCCCTCCCTTTTCAGAGAGATTTTTAAAAAAATACTTTGTGAAGAAAATTAGCTTTAGAAGGAAAAGAACTAAACAAAACGCTAGCTATATTCCTTAAAATATTTTTAGTTATTTTAATGGAAAACTTTATCAGAAGACTGTGCAGAACTATTTACTCTTTTAATAAGTATCTGCTGGCTTAATAATTCAAAAGCCAGAAAGTGAGTTTTATTAAAAACCAAGACTTTCTACCACACCAAAAAAAAGCTAGAAAACTAGAATAAAGAAATCCTCTATTACAGAAATTAGAATAGTTTTGTGCAAGTACTGTTATCTTTTTTATTTCATTAAAGGAACATACTTGAGTAGTTTTTCCCGATCCAGTCTCTCCTACAATCAAAACAACTCTATTGTCTTTAATTATTTTGACAATTTCTTCCTGTTTTTCAAAAACTGGTAGCGATTGCCTGAAAGAATCAAACTCCGATTCCCCTCTTTTCACAGGAACCTGAGGGATACCGTTGTTAAGCCGTCCACTAGTCTTGCTCATTTCTCTGTTTTCTGAGAAGAGAAGTTAACAAATCACGTGAACAGACAGATACAAAAATCACTAAAATATCACTGAATAATCCTAAAGGAAAATGAACATTCCTGACTTCATATGCATCCCTATGAACAAAGGGACACACCCATCACACATTTAAATAATACATTCAGAGTAAGTTATCCCGTTATTGTGCTTGAAATGAATACTTTTCAAAGGAGTTATTACTTGTATAGCTATTTTGAGTTAAAAAAAAAAAAAAAAAAAGACTTTCCCAATACATTGCTCAGGAAGTCTAAAAACATTTATTACGCATCAAAAGCGGAAAGAGAGCTAGAAAACTAAAGCCAAGAAAAGCAGTCTGGCATATTTTCTTGGCCTTTCATATCACTTTTACACATCCACAGTTGCACAAAAACAGTCACTCCACAGTGAAATAAAACGATTTTTAATTTATTCCCAACTGACAAATATTTCTTCTCAGAAAAAATAACTTTACTGTAATTCATACTCCTCCTTTCACATTCTCTCTCAACTTCACTACCTCCTTTTAGTCTTATAGAGCCTGATGCTCTGGTCCAAATGATTTGTCTTAAATAACACAAATTAATTACACAGAATCTATACCCCTAGACACACAATGTACACCATCATGTATTAGAAAGTAATACGTAAGTATTCAAAGAACCTGTAAATCTTCATAACTAGAGACTACTTCAAATTCAGTGTTAGTAAGTACTACTCCAAAATTGCTTAATAATTATTTTTTAGAAAAATGAAAAGCTTGCTGTAAATTCAATTATGTATGTGTAAAGTGATTAAGAGCTTAATAGATTAAATTACAAGAAGCACCGTCTTGCCAAGAATGACATAGACTAACAGATTAAAAGGGCCAAAAACTATAGAAAAAAGTGTTCAGGTGCAGCAAAGAGATTATTTTTACATTATTAGTTTACCCCTTCCCTAAGCAGCTGCTAAGTACTTTTATTATTGTTTCTCTCTGTTTATTAAACAGCCCGTTAACCTATTAAAATATCACCAAATGAAAACTAATAGAAGAAGCACTTAAAAGCATGAACCATCAAAAATCTGAAATACCCAATGAAATAAAGCATATTGATGGAAGTATTTTTTGTGTATTACAGCTAACTGTGCACAGGAACAGAATGAAACTCTTACAGCTGTTGAAGCAATAATGTTGTTAGGACCACTGATATATCAAAAGTAGGTCTTCCAATGCACTATTTCATGTTCTGGAGATCAAGTTTAGATAACTAACTTTTTAGTTCTGAATGAAATCCATTGTTAGAAGATGACAATAATAAAACAAGAAATTTATTTTTTTAAGAACATGAATTCCTGTGAGCAGTAGAACAAACTCAGCCTGGTTTCCTAATAAAGGTGTTCTTACATAGCAGTCCTGAGAGCCTTTCTCTCTTCACTTCCACCTCAGAACTTGTGGGAATTCGTATCTTTGAGAAATTTACCTTTCCAGCCAAATTTGGTTGGAATTGGCCGAAAGATTCAGAAGTAACTTGGCAGAAAAGGAGACATCATAATGTGGGAGACATGATTGCTTAAAATATACTTCCCCTGGTAAACAAGACGTTTTACTCAAAATTAAAGGCCAAGAGAATCAAGTGTTTGGTTTGGGCCACTTTTCCATTTGGCAGGGAAGGGGAAACAAAAGTTTTGTCTTTTGTGATTTGTGGGTTTTCCATTTTGTTTATTTTAAAGCACTGTTGATTTGCAAGTCCATATCAAAACACACACTGAACATACCAGCTTCAATAGCAAATGCATTTCCTCGCTCAGTCTTTGGTAGAAGTTCTGTCCGTTCTTTATTTGTGACAGGAAATCTCTGAATTAAGCTCCGCACAGCATGTTTCGTGTTGGGAGTCAAACAGCAAGACATTACTGCACGTGCCAGTTCTGATCCATCTTTCTTCCTTACGGTCAGGTATCGATTTGCTCCTTTCCTGAGAGGAAAGGAAATTCTGTATTACAAATAAGCAACCTACATACCTCTATGTAAAGCTATTTGACCACAATTCTTTCTTGACTGCTTTAACATTATTTTCAAATAAAAAGTCATATCGAGAAACTTCCAAGTACAACGCACTAAAACATCTACCACCATTAACATGAAGTAGCACAGCACAGACACTGCAGAATTCTGATGGCTTTGCAGTTAGGCCTCCATAATGTAACATTGTTCAGTTATCCTTTCTTTTCAAGCGCTGTCATTGCATTTGCTTCCTAAAAGATAGTAGACAGTTCCATCATTCATTGTATCAATCAATAGTGACAGGTATAACACATAACGATTTCTATACAAATTTAAGAGACTTAGAGGTTGTTAAAAGCCAACAAACAGAAGTAGCAGAAAACCTGCCTTCTAGTAATATTCAAAGCCTGAAGCAAGTCCAGTAAAACAAACTAAAAGCACCTAGATTCCTGTGATGTTCATTATCAAATTAAGTTTTACAATTCAGAAATAGAGCCAACACATTTAATCATAAAACTTCAGTACAAACAGTTATTGCTCATTTGTTCTAAAACTGAACTCTGATACTGAAATGTAAAGAATTGTTGTAAATATGTTTGAAATCGAACTGTTTTGTGCCTGGGCTACAACAACCGATCGACACACTTTGAACATGATTTATTAGAGTAACAGCACAACGTCTCACACCAAGAGCCAAATACCCTCCCTCTAACAGGGATTAAAACACGTACTGGTGGTAGAGTGGCGCACATAGCTGCTTTCTAAACTATTGGCTTGGGTTCAGCTTCTGGCCAATATAAGATTTAATTTCAGAATTACAAAAATATTGGGTGCTTCTCATCACGGCTTCAGCTTCATCTAGGGAAAAGTTGTCAGACCAGAAAAGAAACATACAGCAATACTTCTCCTGAGTGTGCTCCCAGCCTTCAGTAGTCTGCATGTCAGCAACTTCTTGTACACAACTACATGTACACTAACCAGATATCAAAAGAAAAACATACTAGCTATGAAGAGTTTACAATAAGGTTTCTATAAATAATTAACATATGATTGGTCAACTCAAAGGGAAAAAAAACTACGGACACAAAACATCGTCCTACCGTTCCCAAGAGTTTCCATTATTTATTCACTCTATGCAACAAGTACAATAATGAATATTAGATTAAAATTATATTCTATCAAGAAACACAATGATGAAAACCAATCACAATCAAGTTTTTAAAAATAACATTTGAAATGATCAATCTTTAGGAAAATTACTGAAGAAATTTGGGGAGACTAAACCCGAGTAGAACACTGAAGTTCAGAGAAACAAAATCCCTTTTTAAAATCACGTGCAACCTATTATTACAGTCAAAAAAGATGAAGTTTATGTTTTCCTAGGTGAACATTCCCTTTTTCTGAGTTGATTAAATTTTAGTTCAACTGTTTCCCAAGATGCCTATCACCCTGGATAATGGAAAAAAACCTGCAAATAACATACCACAGATTCTGGTAGGATGCTGCTTACAAACACTTAAGTAGCTCTACAAAGAATCAATAAGGATTCAAGTAGGCTTTATCAGCTACAGTTCAGCACAGGCATTGCACAACGCAAGCATGTTTCTGCTGCCCATATGGGTGTTTATGATGTGGCTTTTCAACACCCCTTTCCCCTAAAACATGATACAAAGATACAAAAGTTCAGCTGAACTTACTGGCTCATGGGAATCTTGGCAAAATCAGCTGTAACACCCCTGAGACTGGAGCCAATGTAGAAGCAACTTAACTTCAGTTGAACGTTACCATGCTTGAATAAGCTCTTCTGAAACCAAGACGTGCATCCAGTGCAAACACTACCGAATTGTGCTCACCAACAGGACGTTGGCAGGTAAGCATGGATCAAAGAACTAGTGTTGCACACTTCCTCTGCAAGATTCATGCAATTTCACCGAAACTGAAGAGCAGCAAATGCTGCTACAGCTATACAACACTTCACACACACACACAAAGAGAGAGAGAAGTTTCACAGGGCATTCCATCAGCCTAGGTCTTTTTGCAGCTTTCCCTTTCTTGTTGCTCTGCCACCTTACCTCCCAAGCGAATCTCAGCTTTTATCCAAGCTCATCAGGTAAGTAAACATGGATTTTATCTTCAGAAAATCAGAGTGGGGCAAGAGAAAGAAACATCATAATATCTGCATACAAGCCCTTCTTTCCTGCACTTCTCAACAGAAGCCCTGTTTTGGAGATGCTATTCTATATACCGTCTTACTCTGCCAAGTTCTCAGGTACTACATAAAGACCTTGAGAATACAGTAGTGCTGAACTCGGTGAGGAGCCTTTTTTTAAATGAACACATGAAACCACAAGAGAGCAAAAGGGCAAGCTACCTCCAACTAAGCGTGCCACAAATTTCTTTAGCTAGATCTAAAACAAAGCTAAAGAAAACCTTATTTTGTCTTTCCTTTTAGTCTTTCCTCCCTAGTATAATCCCTTGTAAAAATGCAGGATACGCTAGAAATACAGGTCACTTTACAGTTAGTAAAGAAATTCCATACATTTACAGCTACTAATGAGATTTCATACAGGTACTCTAAACTAAATCAGATTCCAACTTACCCTTTGCTTTTAGAAATCAGACCAAGAGACTGACTGAGACGATGAATAAAAGCTCTTTCAATACTAGTCAAAGAAGAAGGAAATTCCATTTCTAGAAGTATGATAAAAAGAACAAATATGACAACACAACATGTAACATCCTTAACACCATCACCTAGATGCTACGAGTTTTTCAGCCCCCAAACTTATCGTGCTCACACTTTCCTGAAAAGGGCGATAAAACCCATAGGTGCACAAACGCTGCTGTCAGCCACAGAAGTAACGGCAGTGGGGTACCCTCGCGCTTGCAAAGGAGGAAGGTTTACAAGCAAGAGGGGCGTTACTTTCACAAAAAGGAGCTGAAAAAGGCTTCCGTTGGGGCCCTAAGCGTCTGTGACCCCCTCCTCCCGGCCCTCGCCTCCTCCTCCTCCTCCCACCCGCTCGCCGGCTCAGCCAGGTGCTCCGCACCCGGCGCCCAGCTTGCGCCGCCGGGCCGCGCCTCAGCGCCGCCGGTACCGCGCCCGCGGGGCCATCGCACCTGCGGGGCGGGGCGGGGCGGGGCGGTGCCCCCCCCTCAACGGTCCGCCCTGCCCCCCCCAACGGCCGGGCCGCCGCAGCCCCCGCGCACCTTTCTGATCGCCGTAGCGGAACCGCTCCAGGGCGATGTTCACCGCGATCTTCACCTCCTCGTCGATGCGGATATCCTTCAGCCCCTTGGCGCGGCCGCGGCCCGCACCGGAGGCGGCGGCGGCGGCAGCAGCAGAGCCGCCCGCACCACTACTACTACTACTACCGCCGCCGCCGCCGCCGCCGCCGGGCTGCCGCGGGGAGACGCTGCTAGGTCGCGACATGGCTCGGCGGCCGGAGGGGACGGCGCAGCCGCGCTGGGGGCGGCGCTCGCGCCCACCTGTGCGCGGCGGCGGTGGGTGCCGGCGGCGCGGGGCCCAGCCGGGAAGCGACGGGGCGGGGGGAGGGGGGAAGGAGGTACCGCCTGAGGGAGGGGGCGGGACCGGGGTAGCGTCGTGACGTACGTACGTGCGCGCGCGCGGGCGAGCGGAGCCGTCCCTGCTCCTGAGGAATCTCCCGCCTCCTCCGGCCCCGGGGTCCCGCCGGGCCGAGGCCCCGCCCCCAGAGAGCTTGGGGGCGGGGCGAGGCGGAGGCCGTCGGCAGGGCTGCGGCGCAGGCTGCGTCCGTTAGAGCGCGCGTCCGGCTGATTGTTGCCTGGCGTATTCCCCTCAGGTCCCGCAGCCGTGGGCGCCGCATGCTCTGGGCAGAGGGACGGGACGGGACGGCAGAGGCGGACGGTGTCTGCTGCCCGCGGGCCCGCTTGGCCCCGCCGCCGGGGCTGGGCTGGGCTGGGCGGCAGGAGCCGCGGGCGGGCTGGCCGCCCTCGCCGAGGGGCTCCGGGAGCAGGCGGTAGCCCGGGCCACGCCGCGGTAGCTGAGCTGCGGAGTTGTCAGGAAACTTGGGCTCCTCCTGCGATGTGCAGGTGGGTGAGATCACCGCAGACCTCAGCCTCTTAGCTGTGAGATGTTAACTCGCTGTGCGTTTTGGACGAGTTGTGCAGTCATTGAGCGGCTTGGGGACTTAGCCGGTGTTCCGAGTAGTCCCTCGGTCAGGAAATCACTCTCTGGGTAGCGCCATCATCTTTCGTGCCAGCTTTTCGACTCCGCGCTGAGGATGTTCTGCGACCTGGCACAGGGCGCGCAGCTGAAGCTCCCCTCGTTGGCATGAGTCGTCATTCAGTCTTCCCCCACGCTTGGACGTTTTGAGCATACTTTGACCAAGAGCAAACTGATCCTCAAGGGTGAACTTCAGTGGAGAACTGAGTAGATGGCAAACATTTACTGTCTGAAGTGGCTGCCTGCAAAATACCTTTTAAGAGAGCGCTACCAAAGTTGTATACAAAGCTCACTTCACCATAAATCTGCTCTGAGAAGTGGCTCTGCAGTTAAAGGTTTGCTTGGTTGTAGGGTTATTTAAATATTCTCAGTTTTCTAATCTAACTTTCTTCTACACATCTTCAACAGAAGCGTTTAATGCTATTTAGCTACAGATATTTCCATGATACTCAGTAGGGTAGTGTTTGAGCACATCACATTTATTAATGAACCAAATTGTATAACATCACAAGGTAAGGATTATTTTTCCTTACTGTTCACGGTGATAAATGAGAGGTGATACCTGGTTTGAAAGAGTCACACTGGAAATCTGTAAGTATGAATATAGTTCTGTTACCAATTCCTACGTCTTAACAGCATCATCTTGCCTTCCTACAGTACATGCATGTGATTCTGCAGGCCCTATTCTGACCTCAGATTTGCAATCCTGTGTATACAGCAGCTCATAGACATAATTATTAGCTGTTACATTAAATTAATCTGTAAAGCTAAGAGCATGAGGGGGCACAACTGGATCCTGCATAACAGATCTCTTAATAGCTTGCTTCTTCCATTGCTGTATTGACTCTCCAAGGCTATTAAATGTGTAAAAGCAGGAAAATATTATTTGACTTATTTAAAAAGACATGATTCAAAACAAACACAGAGAATATACACACTGAACTATTTTTATATAGTCCCTCTTGAAAATAAAGCTGCATTTTATGGGGCGTGGCCTGAATTCACAGCTATTGCAACTGCATTGGTAGCATTATACCAGGGATTAATTTATCTCCAGGAATTTAAGACAGGAACTCATAAAATATTAGTGAAATAAGGGGAAGCTTGACTCACTACATTAATAATGTTTAAATTTCCCACATTGTAAAGATGCATGGGGGTGCTGGCACATTAAGCATGATTTAAACTATCAATTTGCTATCGATTTTTTGCTATAAATATGCCTAAACAACACTTCAGACAGCCAATAAATCATGCTCCCAAAACTGTTGGTATAAATTGGAGGAGTCAGCATTTATGTAACAAAATCTACCGAACACAGAGTGGTTCCATGCTACAGTGAAGCAGAAGGAAGGTTTTCCTAACCAGTGGTTGTTACCCTATATTGCATGCTGCAACAAGTGATTGCCTGGTCCTGCTAACTGTCTGATTACAGTCTGTACAGAGTGCATAAAAGACAGAGTGAGAACAGAAGTTTGCTGTAAGGTAAGCTTGTGTGTTAGGGGGCAATTGTGCAAACTGGCCTTCTGGTTTTGAACACTTGTGAATATACTTCCAAAAAGTCACTAAGGGTGATTCTGGACCACCTCTGAGGCTGCCCTCCGGGCCAGACTTGCCTACATGCAGGCAGCAAGCCTGCAAAGGACGAGCGGCAGCACACTCCTTCTGGAGCACGTGGGATCCAAGCATGCCGTATTATCATGCCATAGGGCGTGTTGCCACAACCTGTTTGCCAGGCCAGAAGAGAGAAGCAGAAGACAGTGTGCATCGTGCTTACTGTTGCTCGAGAAGTGCTTTTTCACAGCGACCTAAGTTCTCCACTCTGTGAGGAGCAACACAAATCTTCCCTTTAGTAACGGACACGTGGTTCTGCAGGGTTAGGCTAACCAGCGTATGGGATTTAACACTCCTGGGTTTTGGTTGGTTTGAAGTTAGAGATTGACACGTTTCATTTGTTATGATTAACCCCAGTGAAGCATTTTAAGTTCAAAAGTTTGTTTCAAATTTTTAAGTCTGTCGTATGTGCTTTCCATTCAGGAGACAGTAGGAACAGAGGAGCGGATTAAACCACTCATGAAAAATGAGATGAAAAATGAAATGGTAAGCAGCATAACAAATAAGCAGACCATGACTAACAGGTCAAAGGGTTTATTGAGAAAAATTCTAATGAATGTATAGATCTGGTATGTGTTGTTCATGTATGTGTAAATTGTGTATACTACCTGTCTAAATCCTCCCAGCATAGGCATGCCAGCACAAGGGCCCAGCTCTATGCAGATACTGCCATTGTTTTCACCATCACAGTTTATTATCTTTCTGTAGTCAAGAAAAGATTGTAATTGCCAAGTGCAGTTCTGACAGCATGTATCCTTTTCCTATAGGAATGCTCTGTCATTTTAACACACTGGTTTCTCAAAATTACTCGCTGAGTAATGTAGTCTAACACTTAGGTCTAGCTTCTCATTAGTTGTCTTCCCTCAGGCATTTCCTAGAGAAAGGTCTATGTCTCTGGACATAGGAAATGCTACACTGCATTTACTCGTAACTTCATGGAGTTTGGCATTCTGTCTCCAGCTGAGGTCAATGTTAGATGTAGATGTGTAAGAGGAAGATACCACAGACCTTTCTGAACAATATATGTACAAAACAGCTTTTGTCTTTGTTTCTAAGTTCTTAAACCTGGTGGTTTATGTATATTCCTTAAACATTTTATACTAATAAAATTTACTAGCTGCAGGTTTTCTTACTATAATTAATAACTCATAAGACTTTTTAAAACTTTATTTCATGGCTGGCCTCAGAAATACCTTCTGGCTAAGGAGTTCCACAGAGCAAATATCACTGGAATAAGAATTATTTCCTTCTATCACCATATGTCCGAATGCCCATATATATTTTTATGAAAAGTGGTAAGAGGCAGCAGAGTTTTATGCTAAATATATCAGCATATTCAAATACAATTAAGCATTCTTATTTTACCCTCCTCAGAGGCACTTGTATTATGAAACAGTTTTTGCTGGCATCTTTTTGCTTTGCATAATATTCTCCCTCTCTTGAATACTACAAAAACTCCACGAAAGATGCCGCTATAGCAAGAAAAAGAACTTTAAAGGAAATCTATGAGACAAAATTAGCCATTATGTACTAATTATGAATGCGCATTGTGTCAGAGTTGACTCCGGAATAATTAGTCTTTTTCATTTTTTAATGGTTGTAGTGGTTAGAGTCATAAGACTTGTTTTTCTCCTTTGAAATATCATGCAAAGATCACTGATGATCTAATATTAATCTGCAAGATCAGGTTAGTCAAAGAGCAAAAGATTTCAGTTCTTCCATTATAAAAATGGTATTGTGATACCTTTTTATTTCAGGCATCATAGTAAATTTGTAACCAAATAGTTATTGGTTTACTGAGGTCCCGTTAAAATTAGTTATGTATTTGTACATATTTAGGAGGGTATAAGTAATCTGAATTTATAATAGGAAATGTTTGTGTAAGAAATGACATCTGGTGAAAATGAGCCTCTGGTGCTTTATTGTACAAAATCGTATACACTGATAGTTCCCTGGGATTTTGTGGGATATATATGGACAATTGCCTCCTCCTCGTTTATGTTGTCACTTGTACCACGCACTGACACATTTTCCATAATTTCTCCTTCATTTGTCTCTTCCTCTGCCCTTATTCCCTTTAATTTCTAATTATTATTTTCTAGATGTAAGGCAACAAGCGTATTGGTCAGCTTAATCAATATATCAGTATAATAATACTCAGTATATCCGTGTATCTGTAGATATATAAATATATTTACAAGTATGTTTTTGTCTGTGTGATCTCACTCTCGCCGTGAAATAGTATTTGAACGTCTTGACCGATTTAAACCAAATTTAAAGGCAGAGTAGCATGGTAGAAGTCTTAGGTATCAAATACCTCAAAGTTTAATGAAAATAGGCAGCAGGGCGGAGGATAGAAATTCTATTTGTATTCAACTGAATAGAAAGGCTGCAGCAATAGCTCAGTCCTTATCAGGTAACGTAGACACTTAAAAATGCATCAAGTCTGGGAGAAATTGTAATCAAAGTTCATCTCTTAGTAGACATCAGAGAATCCAACTAATCACACAGCTCTGTAGGGACAGCATGACTCATGGAACTGATATATTTATTCTTTCCCACTCTTTTACAGGTTCTCTCTGCCCTCATCCACTGCTAAAACCTATTCTCACGAAGGGTTTCAGGACAGCAGATGTAGGACGTTTCAGAGGCAGGGCAGTGTCACCTGGTGATACTGACGTTTACCAGCCATAAGGTAAAGAAAAATAGGTGATGAGCTACAGCTTAAGCCTGCAGTCTTCATCCTTGAAAACTGCTCCCTTGGGTACTTATATTAGAGTCCATGGTGGGAAATGGAATGCCATTGAGTGATCCAGTTCACCTTCTGTACGCCCAGAAGGTATATGTGGCTGTCAAAAGCACGCTATTTTTCTGAGCCAAGACCTGGCAACCACAGGAGTTCTAGGGACCCTCCTTAGACACTCCCAGCTCATCTCTTATTTCTGAATCATTTGGGTTTCACTTAAGTTCCATTTCACTTAGGTTCCAAGATAGGAGTTCATTTTGATTTTTCTGAAGAAAATACTCAAAAACAACAACATGAATCTAGAAGGTAAAGTCAGGTTTTTTCTGTTCAGTGGCGAGAACTGCCAAGAGCTGGACTTAGCATCAACCTTAGCCAGTACATCTGTACAATACAGGGAACCCTAATACAAAGGTATTATCTCAGCATAGAAAGCAGTACAGTTGCATTAGCATGATGCCATGCCTGAACCAACTGAGGCCAAGCTTAGTTTCAGTGCTAGAGTGACAAACCTTCTGTTTCCAGAGCTAAGGGTCACTTTCCTTAAGTTAGTCTTTTACGTTCTGAGGATGTATCAGCTAAAAAAAAGCTCACAAAAAAGGAAAGGAAACTTTCAGAGTTTCTCTGTATATCATAAAAACACAGAAAAGCCATGCTGATTTTGTAATTTGTTTAAAAAATCCGTAGCAATTAAATTACCTGTATGAGTCTGCAGCAGGCTTTTCTCTCCAGTGAATATACTGAACTGTCTGTCACTGTCTCCTGTGTCAATTGATCAAGGATATCCTATTCTCTTCCCTATTGTGGAGAGGGAAATTGCCTAGGTTTTGTTATATTTTTTTTGTTGCTTGGGAAAAAAGTTGCAAGACTGCATCATGTAGCAGAATTGCCTACGTCTTTCTTCTATGACAAGATATTTGTTACACAGATTCACAATTTAAAATCTAATCAGGGGTGTACATTTCTTGGATCTTAATGTTCCCTTGCTCATAAATTAACTTTTCATTTGGTGCTTCTTTAGTTCATTTTTTTATTGTTTTCATGTCATATAATTTCCATTGTCAAATAATGTACATTTTTGGCACAAAGCAGAACTCATGTAACTTTCTTCTCTGATGGGTTGCATCTTCCCTTCAAGATTAGTGCTTAGAAAGCAAGTTGTATATCTAATGAGATGTCATGATCTTTGTTATAAATAGTCTCTGTCCCGTAATAATGACAGTTTTGTCTTTGATTTGGCTATCCATATCCTATATCACACTCTTAAGTATGTCCAACTGTGGCATAGTAAAGTTATATCTACTATATTTAAGATTTAGCTTTAAAGTCTAAAGGATTTAGCTTTAAATATAAAGGATATTATCTACGTGAGGCTTAGGCAGAGCAGAATCTGTTTCACTGTACCTGATCCAAAATACTCTTCTGTATAGTTCTTCCAATGTGAAATAAAAGCGACTTTATTGGGGATTTTTATTTTACCTTGAATAACTAAATTGCGCCATAAAACCGTTAACACAAAATCACTTTCAATTCTGCATAAATTCTGCATGCTCAGTAATTTAAAGGCAGAAATCTACTGTAGCTGCAGCAAAATGTGGACAATATTATGCATCCGAATCCTTTTATTCTTTGTCATTTTCTCTTTTAGTATCCTGTGGAACTTGAAAACTCCATAGATATTGATGTTGTAGGTTATACTGATGTCTAATTTATTCAGTGGCTGTAGGACTAACCCTTTCAGGCCCCCTCTTTGAGCAGTTCAGAACTTGGAGTGTTGAAACTTTAGAGGAAAATAGCAATCTCTTGCAGTGCCCAAGGCATCCAGTGAGTTCAGCAGTATATCCAAGTGAGGGCTGGGAAGGGCATGCTTCCAAACAAGGTCAAATATGCCCCAGTTCTTCCAATAACTGTCTCTGCTGCTACTCCCTCCTAAAATACGAAGCTGTGCTTTCTGGGTGAGCGAATGACAGAGGGGAGTAGTGAGAGTGGAAAGATCTCGTTTAGAAGAGTAAAGTGATGGCGAACATGGAGGATGGATAGAGCTGCCTGAACACTAGCAGGTTTATTATGTCTGAAATATTATAAAGGCAGTACAGAAATTGCAGGAATTCCATGTCTTATCAGGTCGAGAGGTGAACTGAAGGCAGAAAGATTTCATATCTGTCATTCATATGCTTGTGTCTCTGTTGAAATTGGAATTCAGAGGAATTGATATGTTCCCTAGAGAAATTTAATTAGGCCTAATCAGCCTCTCCTGACAGAACACTGTTTCACTGAAATATTTTGACGAACATTATACTTGAGTTGCAAACATTTTCTGGAGTACAGAACACGTTTAACTATTGCAGCCATCAGCAGTTTGCAGAAATAAAAAGTTATCAAGGTTACCTCATAGCCACAGTCTACAAGAAGGCCATTTATCTCTAAAATTATCCCCGCTTTTTTCAGCCAAAGTAGCATTCTGTTAACAGAGATACAGATGTAAAGAAAAAAACTTTGACGAATAGCAGTGGAAATGTTCATTATCTTTGTCTAAATATATATCAAAGAAGTTCAGGAAATGACAGATCCAAATTGTGGATTTGTATGCACGATTCAGGACTGTGGCAAGTTGTATTTGGTAGGAGAGTGTTTTAGGACATGGCTTGGAAAAAGAGACAAACCTTTCCCCATTTACATTCATTATCATCAAACAAAAGTACATCCTTTAAAACAGCTTTACAAGGTGCCTGAGCATTACAAGGTGAAAATGAACAGAAGAGTTCTCAGAAAAATGGTATACAGACCCCTAATATCATATCTAAATGAAAGTATTTTCATTTTTACGCAAAGTGTATCATTTTAACCAATCATGTTTTGGAGGAGAAGAAAAAAATCTAAAAAAAATCGTCTAATGAAAAAAAATTATTTTCCTTTGAAAATATTGCTTTGATGAAGAATTTTCAACTAGCGCTGCTTGATAGCAATTCCACAGTAAAGGCTGCATGAGATTTGCATTTCTAGCAGGAATGAAATACTATGCCTGTGATGTGAGATGGATCTAAATGAAGTAATGTGAAAAGGCTAATATAATGACTCTAGACATCAGGATTTTGGCGAGGATTTAAGTACTAATTTCCTAGCTAAACCACGGCTCTGGTGGTGGCAAAAGCACTTTGCTGTATATGGGAATGTTTTAAGTATTATTTATTTAAACTCACATACTATGTCTGTTACTTTTAATTTGGTTACAGTGAAGACAGATAAACAAAGATGGCCTTTATCTGAAGGCTACTGAAATCAAGGATAATCTTTCTTTTGATACCACCAGCCATTGGTTTCAGTCCTTGCATATGTTAAAAACTTCAGTCTGAATACCTAAGCAGTTACAGAAATTTAAAACAGCTAAAACCCCTGAAATGCATGACAGTGATATCAGAGCATGCATGTTTTAAGGTATTTGTTAGAAAATAAATAATATGTATTAATGTACACTTCCCTCATTGAAAAAATGTTTACATATAAAAATATGTACATAGATGTTACACAGGTCATTGCCAGGCAGAGATTTAGCTAAGGACTATAGATGCTGGCATATCTTCCACCTCTTATTAGTGTAGTATGTGTGTACCAGGTCATATTATGTGAAAGTGCCTGGTGACTGCACATATCCACTTTACATTTGAACCTAAATCCATGTAAACCAGATTAACAGCCTCCGTACCTCATTTTATTATATCTTCCTGGTGAGATTATGGCAGGGCACCAGCCCTCCCCTTTCCAGCCCAGAGCCATCAGTCCCTGCTCAATGACTCCACAGGAGTGCTGGCTCCAGCCCTGCCACAGCACCCACCCATAGGTGCCTGCCCGGCTCAGCCTTGGCCCTATCCCTGTCGCGTCCCCATGGCAGTGCCTGACACCCAGGGCTGGGGCTGCCCCTGGTGCCCTGCTCCCTTGTAGGCAGTGGGACAGGCCTGGGCTGCCAGGCCACATGGTGCCCTGACAGATTAAGCCGTTCTCCACAGGAGTCCCAGATGTCTCCTACCTTGTGTGCACGGATATGGTGGGCTCCGAAGGCACCTAAGGTTCAAGTCTGGGAAAAATAGCTCGAGGTATAGAAGGGAAGAGGAGCAGCTTAGATAGCTAGTTTTTCACATCATTATCTGTCTCTGGCTATGCGTTCTTCTTTTTCTGCATAGTAAGCATCCATGAGAAAGTTAATGTTTCTTGAGTAGTATTACATGGTTTTTGTATCATATTTTATATATATTTATAGTGTGTTCCTGTTCCTGTAAGTAAACAGGTAAACATCGAATTGCTCGCCAGCAGCAGAGAGGACAGAGCCACAACCCCAAAGGAAGCAAAACTTCCACAAGTTAAAACTAAAATGCTGTTGAGACATCAAATGGTTGTCATTTATTAATTGCTTTAAAACTGTTTTCTGTAATATTTGCAATGTGTTCTTAAAATATGGCATTTACTACTCTCTTGGCATTCAAAATCTTTTCTGCATTCTGAAGATTTGGAGTGATCTGGACCAAGCGTGCTAAACTTCGCATTGCCTTTCAGGCACTCTTCCTACATTTCTCTGTCCTCATTCTATCCTTGCCTGAATAACTAGGTAATTGATTAACTCTTAAAATGTGCTGTGTTTTAAAATTCGCTCATAAATGTGCCTGGAGGTGCTGGCATGCACAGGAAAAAAAAATGGGTATCATAAAGCTACCTGTCTCTGTTGCCCCATTTCCATTTATTGGTGGGAAGTTAGTGCAGAACACTGCTGTCCCATCACTAAAGTGTAGTCTAGGGCCTAATTGCCAAGTACAGCTAAAAGGGTAGAAAGTTTGCCTAAGTTAGCTAGTAGCCTGCTGATTTGCACTTTCTTTATAGGGGTGTCCGTTAGTTTACAGTCTTGGTTTACCTAAGAACCTCATGGAGAAACATGGAACTCGAGAAGGTGAGCGTGTCTGGAACAAATGAAAAACGGTTGGGTGCAGAAATTAGGAAAAGGTAAGGGCTGGTATTCTGGGGAATCACACTCCTGATGCTTTAAGCAAGTACTCCACTGCACACCTTGGCCATCTTGTTTAAAGGAGTATTACTAAATTAGAAGTCACACTTAGTGCTTGAAATCTTAAGTTACTGGTTGTTTTGTTTGCTGCTTTGGGGGGAGGTTGATCTTAGAGTGCTGTGGCTGAAACCTGTGTAGCAGGAAACATTTTTCGCTTTTAGTCAGCTGACTTCGGTCTTTTGGCAGCTTTCTATGTGCAGTTAGTTTACTTGTTTTCTTATGTAAAACCAGCTGTAGCTAAATTTTGATATGTGTACAACCGTTTTCTTTTCCTATTGTTGGATACCTAACTTTAGATATTTTTGACTTGACTTTTAGAGATCACAAGGACCTAGATTTCCCATTGATGTGGTGGAAGTCTTAGGAGTCCAGCACTTCAGGAAATCAAGTAGCTTATGCCTACATAAATATTGTCTACATAAATATTGTATTTTGTCTATATAAATATTGGAGAATAAATGCAACTAATATTGGTACAATATTGCTCTTCCTGCTTGCAATGGTTGTCAGGTATGTTTTTACATTTCAGTTTAGAAATCAGAATGTGATGGAAAGTTGATTGTAGAATAAGCTAATGTTGAAAAATTGGGGATTCATTTAACTTGAATGAAAAGATAAACAAAAAGAGATTGACAGGTAAGACCCTCAGTTTCAAAAAGAAAACCCACAAACTCTCTCCTTTTGAGAACTATCAAGCCTGTTTTCTGAGAGGGGACACGCAGGGGAGGATGGGCAGCAGTGTGGAGGTCTTACTGCTTGCTCTCCTTCCCTGTTCTCTTTCCCCATATTCCTGGATACCAGTCATCCTTACTACCAGGGACAGTGAGAATGCACTTCAGGAAGGATAGTACCTACTGCTGGAGAGCTTCTATGCTTTAAATATATTTTTTTGCCATTTGAAATTCATATTTTTGGCTGCAGGAGTGGACTACCACATAAGTAACAGCAGGCACTGAGAAGTCTGGGGAACTACTGCTTGGACTGCTGCTTTCCAACTGATGTGATATGTCTTCTTTTTAAAGGTTGGATTTGGATCAAGATACCAGCCAGTAAGCTGAACTGATTTTGTTCTCTTTTGTTCCATAACACAGCTAGGATATCAGCTGTTCATATCAGCTAGATGAAAATGTCTTCGGTGAGTTTTGTATAAGGAAAAGTTAGAAACTACTGTGGTAGGTTTAAAGAAGAGTCTTGGGACTTTCCTTGAAGATGCAAAAATTAACTGCAACCCTCAAAGAGGAGAAGCTGTCAGAAGAGACTCAATGGATATATATATTTGCTGTGCTCGTTGCTAATGTCTTTTTAAGTTGGTTATTTACCTGTTTCCTTCCTTAGGAGGAGACATTGTTTTAGGACAGCTGTATGGTTAATAAGAAAAAATGTGTGCTGTATTTGCAGAATGTGTGCAAGAATTCTTGTGTGTGGTGTTGAACAGCTACAATCTATGGGCTGTGGCTGAAGAGCAGTGGTCTTGTGACTGTCTGGCTGCTCCAGTGACGTTCTGCTTTCGACATCAGAGAAACAGCTGCAGTGAGCAGCTGCTCTCACACACGAAAAACATCCTCCAAAGGATGGAGAAAAAGCAACTGCTGATAAGACTAAGAAAGAGATTGGAGGTCAAAAGCAGAACGTGACGTAAATCTTCAAAGGCTACAGAAGGCTACATATATTCTGAAAGAAGAAGGATACTTGTGGATATTCTCTACTTCCGTTCTCTTGACGGAGTATGGAAATGTGTTGGACAGAAGCGTGGCTCCATACCCCCGTGCTTCGGCCAACCACCAAGCAGTGCTGTGGGAAATGGAAACTGGAAAACTGCAGAGACTAAGAGAGTACGTGAGTGAGCGTGTATTTGTACTTGCAAGCAGTTTTATCCTATAAAAACATAGAGACTCTTTGCCTTGCAATGACTTTAATCGAGATGCGATAAGTATTAATGATAAGAACTATTGGCATGAGTTATCCTACCTGAAAGGAACTGTGTGCCAAGAGGAGTTTGATTACTTTGTTGACATTACAAATTCTTGAGCCGTTGTCAACAGCCAGGAAGATCAAGCTGCCGTGTGGGAAGAACTGGATGTCTTCAAAGACTGAATAGGAGCAGGATAACATTTGATAGAATGAATGGAAATGGTATGTCCTTAGTAAGAAGAATTTTTTGCATGTGCATAAAATAGGTTAGGAGAAGACTTAGCTGACCTAATTAATCCAGGATGGCTGAGTGAAAGATGTAATGCTACTGTGAAACAGGCAAATGCTGATCTAGGCAGTTTCAAAATAGATATTTCCAGTAGGTGTTGATAAGGGTGGCAAGGATACTAAAGGAAATGAAGAGGCTATCCTGTATGGTGCAATGAAAAGGCTTATTTAATCTGGAAACATGAAGACTGCAAAGGAAATGAATTTTCTCTAAATGCAAAGGAGACAGATCGGGGGAGGGGGAAGCCATGAATAAATTTGGAAATTAAGTATTTTTTAAGCACCAGAGCAGGCACCATCGTACCTGATGAAGAACGGTTGGAAGAGAAAAAAATTACCACCTTTTGAGGTAACATTTGATCAATGGAGAGGAAATAATTTCTATCAGCGCCAAGAGGGGCTGGTGTTCTGTGCCCCAGATCACTCACCTGTTCTATCCACCATCAAAAAAACTGAAGCTTGCACCTAGCGCTACTGAAAAAGTTCATTTTTGTTGTAGCTTGCCTAGGCTCGGCTTTTACAGGTGAGCCAAAGTCAGAGAAGGCTTGCAGCTCTCCTGAAGCAGGGAGCAGGGCCTGTGAGAATGCCAGGGCCTGCCAGCTGACATAGAAGGAAAACAAGGCCCCCAGACCCCCAGCTCCGGTGAGATTTGCCCAGCGCTTGCTTGCTGGTCCCTAGGGGGCTGGCCTCCGAAATTGTGAGAGCGCCTAGCCCTGCTTTGGCTAGGCCACTCGCTCTCTCACATACCACAGTGACTTTTGGCGTTGAGAGAGGCCGGGGGAAAGGTGGACGAGGACCGCGCGCTCCCTAGGGACGCGCACAGGAGGCCAGCGGGGAGGGTGAGCCGCCCTCCTGCCCAGCCCGGCCGGATGTGCCGCTCCGGAGGGTGCCGGCCAGGCGGCTCGGCCTCGGGGCCGCGGCGCCCCGCACGCCCGCCCCCCGCGGGCGCGCCGGGGCTGCGCGGGGCGGGGGCGCGCGCGCCGCGGAAGGTGCACTGGGGCGGGGGCCGGCGGCGCGCGGCGGGCGCGCGCGCCGCCTGGCCGCGCGCCGGGGCTCCCCACCCCCGCGCCTGCATTGTGCTGCCGCTCGCACTTTGCAGGCGCGGCGGGACTGGGAATCCCGGGCGCCTCAGGCAGCTTCGCTGCTGCCGCCGTCTCCTCCTCCTCCTCGGGAGCTGGGCGCATGATGGCGGCAGCCGCGGTAGTGGAGGTGAGCGTGAGCAGCGCCGGGAGCAGCAGCAGCGATACCTCCAGCACCGGCGAGGAGGAGCGGATGAGGCGCCTCTTCCAGACCTGCGACGGTGATGGGGACGGCTACATCAGCAGGTAGCAGCAGCGGGAGGGGGAGGCGGTTCTTTGCGTGGCTGATACAGAGGTTCTGCCCCCCCCTCCGCCCCCGAAGTGGCGTCTCAACTTCTCAGTGAGTTTGCCGCGGAGAGTTTCAGCAGTTTGCGAAGCGCAGCACCGCGCTGGGCGGGGCGGCGGCGCCTCCGTGCCCATCGGCGCCAGGCCGAACCGTCCGCCACCCCGAGCAGCGTGCGAGGCGCTGGGCTGCAGCCGGGGCGGCGGCGGGGAGCCCGGGCGGCCCCAGGGCGGCGCCCGCCCTGCCGCGCTGGGTCTTCTGCAGCTGGGACCGTGAGGGACCGACAGTGGCCGAGCCGGCGTCCGGCTCTGTAGCTACGGGGTGCCTCTCTGTAGCACGGCGCTGCCAGCTCGAGGCTGTAACGTTATCTCCTCAGGCGCGTCGCCAAGCAGGGAGCGCGCGGCGGCCGTGAGGAGGTGCCCTGCCTGGGAGCCCCTCCGCGCGCCCCCTCGGACAGCCGTTGGCGACCGTTGGCCCCCGCAGCGATCCCCAACCGCCGCCCAGCTCTGCTCTGCTCTGCGCGCCCAGCTGAGGGCGCGGGGTTTGAGATCAGCGCTTTGGTTGTGTGTGAGAATAGCTATATGGTTTTAAGGCTTGATACGTAAAAATGCAAGACCTTTAACTTCCACTAGGTCTGGAAGTTCAGGTCTTCCAACCTAGACGTTTTTGATGACCCAGTGTGTTAGGCAGGTGATTTCTGTAAGTAAACAAAGTTGGTCAAAGATAAAACTGAAGCAAGGCTTAGAGGAAGGTATATTTCTATCAGAAGCATTTTGGTTAGTTCAGCTGACGTGCTTGGGAAAAAATGAATGTCCTTTTGGGCCCTTCCTCAGGTATGTCTACTTCCTAATATGCCAATCTAAAAAGTTAAGACTTCTTATTACGATTCTTACTATGCTTAAATCTGTAGTAGTGGGTAATGTCATAAGTATGATAGTCTAAGATAAAAGTCATACCAATTTCTCAGAATATCTAATTTTCTTGTGTTTTTATCGATATCCTTTTATAACCTCATTTAAATGCCTATACCCATCCCCCTTCTTAGTTTCAAGATTGTGACCCTAGTTGCTTGTGCAATGCAGTAGATTGTAAATAAGCCATAATCACATATCTGGAAGCATTGGCAGTGTATTTTGATCAGGATAGGATTTAATGGAAGATATTTCTTGAACTAGTCCTCTTCTTCCACACTATAATTCAAAAAATCTTGCCTTTAGAAGTTCAGTTATTTTTCAGAGATGCTGGGAAATGACAGCTTCAAAATGAAGGCAGTGATGCAGTTAGTAAGTGCTTCTAGAGAGCTGAGTTAAAGCGAGGGAAAGTTTCTAAGCTTGTCCTCCAGCCTGAAACCTAAGAGTATGACCCTACAGAAAGGCTAAGTAAACTTCAGTCCCCTCTGTCCTCTCTTTGGAACCAGAAAGTTGCTGAAAATCTCAAATAGCTGGCAGTCACTAAAAAAATAGAACTTCAAGGTCATGATCTTTCTAATCTAAAGGGCTTCCATACGCTGTTTTTTCCTATTTAATCATTATTTTGACAGCTGTTGTTCTGAAATTAAAACTCTGAAAATACTTGCTTTCCTACCAGTGTGCTAAGATGACTTCTCTTTCCACCTGTTTACTCTGTTAATGGAAGTTATTTTGAAGTCTGAAAACTCAGGATTGTTCACTTACAGTGCACACTGCCTCCCGTGAGCACGCTCTCTGACCTGTACATGGTGGTGGTGTTCTGCAGCGTAAACTGAATTAAACTGAAGGGATGTTAATGTTGCAGTGCTTCATATGGACAGTTGAGAGATGCTACTACTACACAAGCCAGTCATATTTTTGATGGAGTTTCCTTACCTTTATGTGTTGTTCCAAATTAATACTCTGTATATTTCAAAACGGATGAGCGTTGCTTGAACTATGCTGTTAAAAGTTTCCAAGGCTCCACAACATGTCCTAGGAAGGACCTTGGATTTCAGTAGGAAACAGAATTACAGCTCAAGGGATAGTGGTTACAAATTCTTTAGGATTTAGTGGGTCCGTTGTTGCTAATACCTTGCTTTATATGGGACTGTGCCTTCAAGGCAAAATTGGTATGGCCGTGATCAGAATATAGTATAGTAAATTGTTATCTTCCCTTACATTTCTGTATTTGTGCAGAAGTGGTGAATGAATATTTGACAAGTGATCTTTGGCATCAAAGGGAGTCATTTGCTTTTCTTGATTTCATTAGTTCATCTAGGTAATCAATCTTGTAAATGGAACGCATTCCTCGCTTTGCTTTGCTTAGTGTCTCGATTTCTCTTGTAATCTATTTTATAGCAATGGTTTATGCAGGAGCAGACTTGCTCGGTGGTTTTTGGATACTTCTGTAATGCACGCCACCTTAGTCTTAAAGACAGCTCCTTCTGGTTCATGGGCGCACACAGTCTCCCTGTGAAAAGTATAGCAACTATTTTTTCATTCTTTACAGTCTTATGACAGTGTTTGGGTTAATGCATTTTTTAGTGTACCAAATTAAAAAAAAAAAAAAAAGCCAAAAAAACCTTGCGTCTGCTTTTGTATTTAACTTAATCCTGTCATCGTGTGCATACTCTTTGTCTTGCATCTGCTTTTCCTTTTTTCATAGAGGGGAGTTGTTTGATTTTCCTGTTCCCTCTTGCCCTGCTTCATTGGGCTTTCCTTTCCTCATGGGACTGGTGATGTTTTTGATCCTTGAGGGTAATGCTGCTTTCTTTGTTGCCTTTCCTGTAGCCCCAGCGGAGATGGTAGGCTGACTTCTCCACGTTCCTGCTCCATTTACAGGAGGTGAAACATTGCAATAAATGCCTGGGCATCTGCAGGCATAAAGAGCTAAAGAACAGAGAAGCCAGCACTGTAAAACCAGCTGTTTCCTTGTGGACTAGAAATGATCTATAGAGTTTTAGTAGTCTGAGCCTCTTTTCAGAACTTAATTTATTTTCTGTATAATGGAGTTGAAAATTGCAGTTTTGCAGCTATTTCTTAGCATAAGTTGTCATATCTTTCAAAACAAGTACCCTTTCTGCTTTCCTTATAGGGTTGAAGCTTCATCAGCTTTTTGTTTGCATAGTGCATGCAGCAGTTTGTTCGTGAGATTGCTTTCTCTCCAACTGTAGATCTGTTAGGGAAGAGAAGATCTTTATTCTTGCAGAAAAGGCAGGCATTTTGTATGCATGTTTATTTAGTTCATATTGCATGGGGAAAAGAGCTATTTGCATTCCTAATGAAGTTATGTGGTGTCTCAGCTGTGGAAATGCTTTGTTGTGCATCAAACTGTAAACCTCTTCAAATAATAGCAGGGAAGTAGAGGCACAGATGGAGAGGAGGAGCATGTCCTGAGATACTGATTAATTTTCGGACTCTCAGTAGTTAGGTTGATATTAAAATGAAAAAGCGTAAGTACTAAGTGTGTGCTGTTAATGGTTGTAATGCAGGAGAAATTGAATGATGGGGTATGGAATGCTAGGCCTATGTTTATTGCTCGTTACGTGTTGTAGCTATATTAGAAACTTGCGTGTTGAAATCTTGCAGCATCTAGCTAGACAAAAATATTGAGAGAACACAGGAGTTTTAGTTTGTTAGTTTGCACAGAAATGTTTTTTGCTCCTTTGGGGAGTGATAGTAGTTGCTTAATTATTTAACATCTCATAAGGGCTCGTTTGTTGATATGTCATCAGTAATGAGAGGTAACTACAAATAAACACTTGCAAAGCAGTACATGATTAAGGCTGGATCCTGAACTCTTAAGATCAGCTGGATCACCTCACTGGGAGGAGGAGTCAGCTTTAAGCACTGTTTACATGAAAACTTTATTTTTGCAGCTGTAGCTGGATTGTGTTGTTATGAACAAAAAGCTGTTAACTGAAAAAACACTGCATTCATTTGTTTTGTTTTTCTTCTGTTTGTTTTGAAAAGCTTGAGAATCTAATGTTATGGTTAAAACTGTTTTCAGCTTTAGAGGGTCAGTGCATTGGGGAGGACACCTGCTGCCTTTTTTTTTTTTTCCTTTTTTTAATAGGGTCAGCATATGTGGCCTTGGTGGATGTCGGTGCAGAAAGTGAGAGCATGCTGGGTTTTTACAGGTGGCAGGCTAGATTAATGTTGTCTTTAGAAACTTGATTGCCATGTAGTTTTATTATATTTTAACTGTACTGAAGTTCTAGTTACACACATAATGAATTTCACCTTTACTGTAGTAATTACTAAGTAGGTTTCCAGATTATTCTTTTGCAACACTGCGTGCTCTAAATGAAGTAATTTTGTATCTGCAGTAGATAGCTTCATTTACAAAAAATGAAGCTATGAGTTATGGAGATGATTGATGAAGAAAAATCTAACTTCATTATTAAGTTACAAATACGTGATAGTTTTATAATTTTAACTTCTAAACATGGATAAATACTTTTTAGGATTGTGAAACAAAGGTGAAGTTAGTGTTGAGTGCATAAGAAGAAATTTCATCGTGCTATTTGAAATAAAAAAGTTATCTTTGTAGAGTTTATTTGAAAATGTTTTCTTCTGTGTATGCTAACGCTTCTACGTTGCGTTCAGTGTTTATCACACTCTGCTTTTAAATGATTGAAAGGCCACACACCTGCTGATTCTGTAGTGAGCTTGTACGGTCCATTAAAAGTACATGCTGAAAGAGTGCTTCCTTTGACTGCCCTCCTCAGAAAGAGTTAAAAGAAGCTTGTTGGATTTGGTCTATTATGTGAACAGTTTTAGTGGTATATAGCTTTGGGGACTCTCACAAGCTTTGCTTTTGACAAGCTGATATTTCTTCTTTTAATGGGCTACAGTAGTTTTGTAGCTAGGTATTTATAACCATGGAAAAAACTGCGAAAGCATTTATTGCTTTAATCCAGGTTGCACACTAGTATTCTTGTAAATTCCTTCATTAACATGGTTGAACTAGATCTGTTTACAGGATGCTTGATTTTGTGTGTGTGTGTAATTTTATGTAAGTAAAATAAGTACTGTTGAGAAATCTAAATGCCCAAACTGACTAACTTGGATTTTTTTTTTTTTAATAAGTAGGTAAATGAAATATATTTAAATCAAATATTTTTTTTTTCTAAACATATTTTTTTACTCTCCCTTTTTCCCTCTCCTCTTTTAAAAATAGATAACTATGGCAAAGCGTTTGGAGTGAATATGGATAATGATGTTTCCCAGGATAGTAATCTGTTTTTTTTCCTTGCAGCTGGTTGAGGAGGAGAGTTTACAGTTTAGGCTATAGCCCCATGTGAGCTATAAATCAAGTTCATCCAAAGCATTGTCAGAGATATTGACCAAGTATCATGTATTTAAAAACTTGTATACAAGTTGGAGGCAGTGATCTGGATGTCATAGAAGATGTGTAAGTAATGAGCTCAGCACTGTGCTGCAAATTGTTGTTTCTGGGATGGGGGGAAATGGGGAAGCTACCAGTGTAGGGTAAATCTTGATGAACTTGTGACAGATCTCATAAGTAAAATACGTAAATGCAACAAGAGCGAAGTACTTAGCATGGATTTTAAGTAGTCCTGGGTTCCAAATTCATTGATATAATAACTGTTACACTTATAGTAAAATTAGAGGAGAAGGAAGTTTGGCCTTGGGCCATCACTAGCCTATCTTTTACGCTACTCCTCAGCATGCAGGGGAGAACTATGTTAGTTCTTAGGTGAAAAGCACTGACCCTCTGAAGCCGAATGCAGTTTTAACCATAACATTATTCCTGATGGAGCTGACAGCAATATATCAAGGTTATCAGCCATATAAAGAATATGCGTACATCATGGCGGTGAGCTTCTCAGACTCCTACTTTGTGCTGTGTATTTCTGAGTGTTGCAATTAGTAACTCTCCAGTATTGGTGACGGTTGTAAAGCAGAGTACAAACAACTCTCTTGACAAGGAAAAAGGATGTTTTTCTCACAGGTTGTACTTGCCAAGGCAGTTTTGATAGTGGTAGCCACAAGGGAACCATACAATAAAGAAAACTTGAGCAGGCCCTTCCTATCACTGTTTCCTTTCCTTAACCATTGGTTGCTATTCAAGCTATTGCCATATTCAGGTAGATAGCTATCCTTACCTGTGCAGGCAGGCCAGCCAGCCAGCCTCACCTCCAATCCCTGGAAAGGTGATGGAACAGCTCATCCTGGAGGCCATCTCTAGGCATGTGGAGGACAAGAAGGTGATCAGGAGTAGTCACTATGGCTTCAGTAAAGGGTGATCATGCTTAACCAACCTGATAGCTTTCTATGATGGGACAACTGGTTGGATAGATGAAGGGAGAGCAGTGGATGTTGTCTCCCTTGACTTCAGCAAGGCCTTTGATACTGTCTCCCATCGCATCCTCCTAGGCAAGCTCAGGAAGTGCAGGCTGGATGAGTGGGCAGTGAGGTGGCTTGAGAAGTGGCTGGATGGCCGAGCTCAGAGGGTTGTGGTGAATGGCGCAGAGTCAAGTTGGAGGCCTGTGGCTAGTGGTGTCCCCCAGGGGTCAGTGCTGGGTCCAGTCCTGTTCAATGTATTCATCGATGACCTGGAGGAAGGCACAGAGTGCACCCTCAGCAAGTTTGCTGATGATCCAAAACTAGGGGGAGTGGCTGACACACCAGAAGGCTGTGCTGCCCTTCAGAGGGACCTGGACAGGCCTGGACAGGAGAGCTGGGCAGAGAGGAACCTCATGAAGTTCAACAAAGGCAGGGACAGGGTCCTTCCCCTAGGGAGGAATAACCCCCTGCACCAGTACAGGCTGGGGGTTGACCCGCTGGCAAGCAGCTCTGCAGAGAAGGACCTGGGAGACCTGGTGGACAGCAAGTTGACCATGAGGCAGCAATATGCCCTTGTGGCCAAGAAGGCCAATGGGATCCTGGGGTGCTTTAGGCAGAGTGTTGCCGGCAGGTCGAGGGAGGTGATCCTGCCCGTCTACTCAGCCCTGCTGAGGCCTCCCCTGGAGTACTGTGTCCAATTCTGGGCTCCCCAATACAAGAGAGAGAGAGAGCTACTGGAGCAAGCCCAGCGGAGGGCTACTAAGATGGCGAAGGGACTGGAGCACCTCTCCTCTGAAGAAAGGCTGAGAGAGCTGGGCCTGTTCAGCCTGGAGAAGAGAAGACTGAGGGGGGATCTCATCAACGTGTACAAGTATCTGAAGGGAGGGCGTCAAGAGGATGGGGCCGGCCTGTTCTCCGTGATGCCCCGCGATAGGACGAGAGGCAACGGGCACAAGCTGCAACACAGGAAGTTCCATCCGAACGTGAGGAAAAACTTCTTTACGGTGAGGGTGACTAAGGACTGGAATAGGTTGCTCAGTGAGGTTGTGGAGTCTCCGTCCTTGGGAGATATTCAAAAGCCGTCTGGACACGATCCTGGGCAATGTGCTCTAGGTGACCCTGCTTGAGCAGGGGGGTTGGACTAGATGATCGCGAGAGGTCCCTTCCAACCTCAACCGTTCTGTGGTTCTGTGCATGTTGGACTGTTGCAATAGAAGTGCCTATGAAAGAGACAACTTGGTCCATTCATCCCAAAAAACCTAAACAAGATCACCAGCACAACCATTGTAGAATTAGTTAGCCTTATATGTAAAATTTTTTTTGCTCTGTAAAACACTGAGATAAAACTGTCTTCATCACAAAATTACATTTAAAATGTTCACAATCAAGTGAAAATTTTGAAATATACTCTGCAGATGTAAACAGTTTGTATTTTTTAATATACAGTTGCCTTTTCTAAAACTTCTTTAGTTCGTAGCAATTCAAAACATGGGGCATGTTAAGAGAATGTAACACGTAAGCAACTCTTGTACAACTGTCAGGACAGAGCTACTGTAATCAAAGTGCCTAGATGTGCTCAGTGCATGACAACTTCTGTGGATTACTGGCAAACTGCAGAGGCCTCTAATATGGTTAAATTGTTTTCCTTTCACTGTGTTGTCCCAGGATGACCAGGGACGAAGATTAGCAGAGGCACTTATTTGATTATATTAATGCGGATTTAGAGGGTAATGTTAAAATGCCTCTTCTGAAATAAGCCTAATATACAGAATTTGCAAAAAGATCTGAACAAGAAGTTTTTCTATTTTAGCTCAGGAGCATACAGTTATCCTGCTTCTTTTAGCTGATGGTTTTAGATCCCTCTGAAACTAGTGAGGAGCTTGGGAGACAGACACCACCTGCCCTGAAGTAGCCAGCTGCTCTAGAGCATGAGATACAGTCATTAAAAATCATTTAGAATACACTGGAGCGGCTGGACTGGATGCTGATGAAGGAGGTTGAGATGAAATACATTTGTGGTATGTTGTATTTTGTGATGGACTTGAACTAGGTCTTGACTACAGTAATGGTTACTTCTCCAAAGAAGAGTATTTTCTGTTGTTCAGAGGTTTATGATAGCTGGAAACCGCTTTGCGACGATTCTGTTCTGTTTCTGAAAAGTGTCCTATATAGGTGCTACCTTAAAATGACATATATTTCTGGATTTTTATGTAGAAGAGTGCTGGGAAAAAATATTCTCTCTGGAGTTATTCAACAAATGTGTTTCTGAAGTTGCCAGTGTATGAAAAGAGTGAATGTGTATATCATTTAGGCTTTTTTTCATTCAATCCACTGTTTCCCAACCCTTCTTAAAAATCGATCAATTCATCTGCTCCGTACATAACGCTTGTAACCTGTTAGAGATTTCTGTACCTTGGTAATTGCCTCTAAAATCACACTGAACTCGTAAATGCGCAGACATGCGCAGGCACGTTTATCAAAGTTTTTAATCAGCTTCTTTTGCTATTCAGGGCATAGTACTATATGTACTGTGCATACTATTTTGCAGCCGTATGGTGGTAAAACATGGGGTTTCCACGGCAAGCATGGTCATTTACGAGCCCATGCAAATACATTCAGTGATGATCTCTCAGAAAACTTGATTTCAGCATAAGTTAATACTCTGCCTGTAGATATTTTCTAGTCCCTTCAGGCTGTTCTCTGCTGGATGGAAGCAGCATCAGGATGAAATGTGTAAGTAGAAGCTGCTGTGAGTATTTGGCTGTGAGTAAGCTGGGGGATGACAGAGCTCTACGTCCTACAAATAAGAGGTTTAGAAAAGATGAACTCTGCAACACAAAACAGGCAGAAATAAAAACTGCCTTTGAAGAGCTGTGAGAAAAGTAATATTATTCTGGCAGTTTTGCAGATACTGCAGTTTCTGATTTCAAAAGCAGTTTGGTCCTGCACAGTCCTGATTCTGACCTCAATCCAGCTGTCTAACTAGGAAACATCATTTTGAAGTAGTCTGCAAAATCTCATCAGGATGAGAACAAGGCTTTACATAGTCCTTACATCGTATCTGGCTTTCTTCTGGATACTGCTGGGCCATACTTACCTTCATGCAGTTAGAAAAGTTGTTAGAGCCCGGTACAAGATTTTCTTTTCATTTCTAAGAGCTGGACTATCTAGTCTGTGCTTTCTTGAACCACCTGAAAGCTTGACACAACTCAATTTTAGGAATTCCAACAAAAAAAACGATCTGAGCCTTACTGATACAGACTGTTTGTCCTTGTCCTGTTTTTTCAATATATCTTGAAAACAGTTGCAGCTCCCAGGTTCTGCTCCTAGACTTAATTTTATTTTTGTATCTATCTCCATTAGGAAGCTGTCACAGGGACTGTGAAACAGGTAACTAAAGGGGTGTTTTTATATGGATACGGCACAATACTGAGTGCCAAATAAGATGTAGTCTGTTTTCTCTGTGTCTCTTGGAGCTTGCTTTTCTCAGTGGTTCCACAGTTGTATAGATTTTGTAGGTTTTTATTTTTTGTCCTCTGCAGGTCCTCTCAGAGCGTTATAACAAAAAAAAAAAAGTAATGAGGTATTGGGGGGGGGAACCAGGTGGGCTGATCTAGAGGAAAGGCGAAAGAGACATGCTGCATGCTTAGTTTGGGATGATTTAAAACTAACCCCCTTGTTAAATACTATGTCTTAGGAAACATACCAAGAATTAATATTTGTTAAAGGCTTACACATTTCAAAGTCTGTATTTGTCACAATTGATACACAGTCAGAAGAATATATTTAAACCTGAACTTTCAGAACCCTTCGTATTTTAGGAGTAGCCATCGGTCCAGTTCTTATGTAAACCTCAGACTTAGCTGGAGCTATTCATATTTTAAACTTTGTAAAGCTTTTCCATTTTTCTTTACTCATTGATATTGGTAAACTGGGAAGAGTGACTTAAGTATAAATCTCAGGCTTGTTGTTATATGGTTTGATTTTATTCTTTTCCTCTTTTTTGGGAGCTTAATGTTCAGGTAGACTGTAATTTGGAAGAAAACTTGAGTAATCAGTTACTTGAGAATACAGCTGTCAAACTCTTTGTTCCCTTTGAACGCTACCATTCAGTTAACTTCTAAGTGCTGAAGCTCTTTCTTATCTTTAATCGTTGTTAATGAATTTGTTGCTAATACCGTATTATTGAGATTATGACTGTGAGGGAATTAAACCTCCATATAAATTCAGTAATCTCCTTTTTGTTGCTCTGGAGGTGGGGGGAAAAAAAAGTAGTTGCTGAACTTTTTCTTGTGATCTTCCAGAATGGCCATCAAGAAGCCCAGAAAAATACAACTACGCTAATATGTTGGATTCCCCTCCTCCATTAGGTTGCAGCATAAAGACTGCTGGTGGCCATTTTCGTGGTATGACTGAGACTTCAGTAAATATTTGAATTTCTCTGATTCCATATGATTGCGTTTTCTTCTGCTTATGGCAGGCAAGGTAGGTAGAATCCTCCATTACCATTGTTGCTTAGCTCACGTTTCTTTACAAGCAGGACCTTTCTAGAGGTTTTTAGAATTAAGTTGCCAGAATCCATACTTAGAAACTAATGTATAGGTTGACTGTTTTGGGAGGCTCTTGGATGAGAGAAAAGTCCCACCACTGGGTGGTTAACTCATTATATTTTCTTTGTCTGCTCTTGTTATCTGCCTGTTGAGGATGCCATGTGGAAATATTTAGCTGGCCATTGTGGATGGATTCTAAATCAATTTAAAAAAAAAACCAACTTCGACTTAGATTTCTGACATAGGATAATTGGTGTCTGAACTTAATTCAGCAACAGGGCATGGATGTTGTCGTTTTGAGCAGAGCGCCTCACAAGATACTTAGGCACCTGGCCTTTTCTAGCAAATCCACGGCCCTAAGCTAGGTGCCTGAACTCCTTATGAAATAAATTGTGAAAATCAAGTGGAGGTTTCATGGCTGTTTGAAGTCAGCCTAAGTGCAAGGTGCTGCTGGAAGAGTTGTTCAACCCTGTGTAGTCTTGAAATCTCTCTTGTGGCTGTACTAGAATTTGTTCAGTGAGCCAGATCAGAGAACTGTTCTAACTGAAAACTAGCTCAAGAAGAAATACTAATTTTCAGGCTGAAATGTCAGTTTGTGTAGCTGGCTCATCGTATGCTTGGGGTTTAGCTGTGATCCTTCTGGTAATGTCTTTTTTAAATACAGTTAGCGTCAAATGCTCTGAAGTGAGAAACATTCCTAAAAATTGATTTGTGACCATAAAAAGGACGTTGTTTTTAAAAAGTGTGAAACCATAACAAAAGGGTTTTTTTTAGATTCTTAGCACCGCTGTTGGTAGTGAGAGAGTGAAAGAGATTAACGAGGCCAGTGCTGTGTCTAATTGACTGTTGTCCAAAGGATGGACTGGGAGTGATGTTTGGAGGAAAATAGTTAGGTTGGGGATACCTGGCTTTGGAAATCCACCTTATCTTTACTGTGGATGTTTGTGTGCATCTTTGAGAATAAATAGTACATGTGTGGAACTTACCCTAGCAGAATGACTGTTCCCAAGCACTTAGCATGTTAGTTAAAGTTAGCTGTAATGAACGCATTTAATGTCTCATTTTTTCCAAGAGGTTTTTGCAGCACTACTTGCTTAAATTTTAATAAAGCAAAATAGTACTTATGTAGTGTTAGCAGTAATTTACTAAATGAAATTTCTTCTGCCATTTGTAAGGGTAAGTTAGGTAACAAAGACCAGGCTGCCCCTGAATGAAAACTAGGCTCCTGGTAGTTCCTACCATGTGGTAGAATCTGTGGGCTGTATTGATACTGTGTTTTAGCAAAACTTCAAACTAGCGAGCTGCACAAGGGAAAGCATAGAATGGCAGAGGTTCAGTTGACAAGCAGTGCTTCTCTGCTGATAAGTGGACCTTTGTTTGCCTGCAACAATTCTGTCTCCAGAGAAGACAGCCTTGGCCAAGAATGGATACACTGTTCTCCCAGGTTTTGAGATGCAGTTTGTGTTAACGGTTTAACATAATGTTCAGACTACACCATTTAATTACTTTATTTCTAATGAGTAAAATGTGTGTGTGTTGTGCGTACTGTAAAACAAACATTTCACTTCTGGAAGTTCCTGCAACAAACTGGCAGTCTTGTCCATATCTAGTAGGAAATGGGGTTGGGGAGGGTGGCAGGTGGGATCCTACTGGGATATACTGCCTGTTGGAGGTAGCTTCCTACTGCTCTCCCAGGAGAAAGAGTGGCATTGTAGACTGTGTAGAATGTGGCTGGAGTAGTGCTGTGAGAGGTAGCCAAGCTGAGGCAGGGCTCTGAAGTAAAAGCTTTATAGGTTATGAATAAAGCCAACGCCCTGAGACTGGAGTTAATCTTCCGCTGTGTTCAGCAGGTGGAGTTTTTGAGCGGGTTGGCTGTTTACCCTTCTTTTTCCTTGTTACTGCTCAGCATATTGGAACTAGGTCAGATTGCTAAGGTTAATTGTGAACTTACAGAACAAGCAGGGCAGAAAATGAAACTAGCTAGGAGTTTCAGGAGTCAGGAGAAGTTATTGCAGAGTGCATAGGCGGTAAGAGGAAAACCAAGGAAAGGGTACCTAAGGGAGGGAAGAAGTAAACTGTTTATGGCCGATGCCGTGAATCGTGAAAAGCTTTGCCTCTTTTTTTTTTTTTTCTGACAAATGTCAAATGTGGGGAGATGGTTCCTGCAAATAGCACTGATGGCAAAGACCTTGGAAATATGAGGAAAGAAAGAAATTAGAGAGTTCTTAGATTTATGTTTTAATTGATTGTACTTAGTGAAGTTGATGTAGCGTTCTTAAAGACAGCCTCAGAACTATTTTGTAGGGTTTTTTTCTGAAGCCTTTCAAAAAATGGGAAAAGATTGAATATGGGTATTCTCTTTAAAATTGTGGTAGAGTGGGGAGAAGCAGGAAAATGGACCAGTCTGCATATAACCTATCTGTAGTTACCCATGAGATAACTATTTGAATATTGTTTGTTATGAATAAGTTGTATCAAGCCCATTCAATCTTTCTAAAACGTAGTAAGAGCAGTTGATAGACGTGAAGCAATAGATGCCTTCTGTCTTCTCTTTAGTAAAGTTTTTGGTGTTGTTTTATGACACTGTAAGCAAGCCGGAGACAGAGTATCACGCAGGTAGTTTTTCTTTTTTTTTTTTTCCTCTCCTCTCAAGTTATACTCGGAGATCATTAGATACTAATAGTTTGTTTTCCAAATGGAACGTTATATCAAATTGAAATTGGTAATATGTCGTGGGCCAGATCAGTGCTATTCAGGATTAATGATTTGGGTGACATGATAATGAATAAGCTTAATTAAATCTGAGATGACAGCAAGCTAAGGAAGATTGAAGATGTGCAGGAGGATAGGATCGGTGTTGACAAATTGAAGATAAGGCTTGAAAAAAAAATCAGGTAAGATAAAGTAGGGGTAAGTGCACAGTAGCACATTTAGTGGTGCAAATACAGGATGTGTACTTGAGAAAATGGTCTGAGATTTATAGTAGGTCTTAAATTAAATATGGATTAGTGATATCTTGCTATTTTAAGACAAGAATTTTGTTTTCAATTTTTCTGCTCTTTTTCAGTGCCTTCAAGGCCTAAGATGGTGTACCATGTCTAGTTTTGCATGACACCGTCCATCAGGTTGTTGGATCAATTGGAGAGAGCTCAGAGCAGTTCACAGAAAATGATCAGCACTGCAGAGGTTTGAGTTCTTTACTCAGAAGATGAGACATCTTGAGAATGGGTTTTAAGTATGTGATGACTATTTTTGTGTTATCCACCATGATTATAGAAAACAGATTGTTGCTTTTCTTTCTGAAATACTGTGTTTTAAACTGTAGCTGGAAAGATTCAGATTAGGAAACTGGGGGAGCAGTGAAGCACTAGCATAAGTCACCAGTGGAGATTGTGGAGGCCTTAAGAACAGATTAGACAGCCCTCTGTCAAGAATGACATGGGTATATTTGTTCCTGCCTTTGGGTATAGGGTAGGATAATTTTCTTTTGCGGTTCTTTCCATAGGCTTGTTATATGCAGTATTTCTATGGAGTGACATCTTAATAATTTAAAGCTTCTTCAGTCCACCTGTGCAGACCTCCATTCTCAGAACTGTACCACTCCGCTTTAGATTTAAAACACAAAACCTCCTTTTACTCCTTGTTTTTCCTTCACCTTTTCATCCGTTTTCCTAGAACAGACTCCAGTCTGCCTCCTTCCCTCTATATGGAGTTTTGCCATGACTGGCTAATGGGAGGCATAATATTTGTCACGATGGACTGAGATTTTGGTTGCATATCTGGTTTTGGAAGCCGTTGAGTGAGGTCAGAAGGTTGCTGCCACTTGGTCTATGTTGCAGCCTGTTGCCATCCACTCCGATCTGGTAGCATAACTGCATGTAGAATTGCATCTGTAACCTCCTTCCGTCAAGACAATTGGTGTCTGAATTGTTTTGTGGTTTTAAGCTCTGTCCGTTTGACAGAACTTTAAGTTGGGATTTACGGTTCTGCACCTTTTTCTTTGGTTGCTTGAGTAGGATGTCTGCCCACGCCTCATGTGCTGCTGAAATGTCATGCCTGTACTAGAAGATGCATAAAAAATATGAACATTGTTCAACATGCATCTAAGCACAATCTTTTCAGTCTTGTGAGTTCAAAAAGCTGTAGCAGCACAGACCTGTCTACTGGAGACCTTCTTAGTAAAGCAGTGCAAAATATCAAAACGTTTAGTGGGGGAGTTGACAGCTTTTTTTACTGGTGTCAGTAAAGAGCAACGCTTTAATAAAATCAGGCCAGAATCAGGATTGGAACTAGTATCCACTAATATGGATACTTGTCTCGTACTCTACCTCCTGGCTTACTTTCCCAAATTCTTTTTCTGTTCTGTAAAATCAAAACATGTATTACTCCTTAGGTAGAGTGCAGTACTAGATAGACTCTCTGTCTAGAGTAATATGCAGGTAACGACTTTGTTTAAATCATATTTTACAGTCAGAGACATGGCTGTAATGTTTAAGGCTGGTAATTTTCAAAAGTGATGCCTAAATTTGAGTGCTTACCTTGAGATGCTTTGTGTCTAGTTTTAAAAAAAAAAAAAAAAAAAACCTTGTATGTGTGATTTCCATTAGCTACAGGTGAAGTTGAGAATGTGAAGTTGTTGGCACTGAGCACTTCTGAGGAAAAGCTTGAATTATCTTGGACTGGGCATTCAGTTAAGATGCTAAATTCTGAAGAATTTCAAACAAATCTTCTAGTCGCTTCTGAATATCTCTCTTCACTTGATCTGAGCGATTGAGAGTCAGTTTCTTTATTTGCAAAGTAGTTTTATAATACTTATCTATCGTGAAGTCTTTTTGTGAAGGATTATAGAGATACAACTTAAAGTTGCCTAGCCAGTGGTAGATGCAGAATTTGAAGTGAAGATTTCTGGGTGCCCAGCCCTGAGTTTGTCACGCTAAACCAGTGTTTCCCAGTTGGCAGGTTGTGGCCCACTGGAGAGCTGCAAAACTATTCAAAGACTATCACAAACTTAGCCAGTAGCCTGAGAAATACACTTGAGAAGTTCTGCCCTTTTTTAAAGGCTGCACGAGCCAAAAGCGGGTAGTTGTGCTTTTGGCTGTTCCGTGCATAAGTTTTGTGTGCTCTTCCAGCTTTTGGTGGAAGAGAGAATCTGAGAAGCAGATCTGAGAAGCAAGGAGCGTCTTCTCTTGGTCTTGTAGCAGAAGTTCACAGTGTAGTACTGAGGGCTTCTGTAATGTATGTTCTGTGTTGCTTATAGTTCTTGGAATGTAAGATGGCTTTGGAACTGTAAGGAGCCTGTGAATTAACTTATCCGTGTTGGTAGAGTTTGAGGGATAAGCGTTTTATACAGCCTGCTTCTTGTGATGCTTAGGACATGTTATCTAGCCGTTTCTTTCTCAGTCTAAAATGCTGATGGTACATATCCTAAGAATCTCTAAGCAAAAGGCTTAGCCAGTTTGCCTCTGAAGAGAGTGGTGCTGTTGTTGACCTAGTGCTGGTGCGGATACTTGTCTGCCTCAGTAGTGAACTAGTGCAGGGAGCTGAGTCAAGAAAAACTGTTCCCTTAAGTATGATGAGCTTTATGCTGGTTTAACTTGCCTGCTCAATCAGCCCCATGAGAGGAAAATGGAAGGAGATGTGGGGAGATAGGACTGAGAATGGAATCATCCCTTTTGGCAGCAGCAAGCTGACAAAGTGTATTCTAAGCTCTTGCTTCTTTATATGGAGGGAAAAATAGAGAGCAAAGGGAACTGCTGACACACTACTTTGGGGAGCCAGAACGATGAGCAGCAAAGAGGACCAGAAAGATGTATTTTCACAGTAGAGAGCTGCTTCTCAGATGGAAGGGAACTGATTTGCAGGGCACAGAGCCCAGGCATAGCAGTCTGGAGAGTGCTCAGTTAGAGGTAAGGGACCTCTATTAGCACTGTGTGTGACTTGGCAGCATCCAAGCATCCGTTTACACTAGACTGTCAATGCAGATAACTTTTTCTTTTTTTCCTTTTTGCAAGGGCCTGCAGCTTCTTAAATGGAAAGCAAAAGCAAATGTTTTAGGTAAGTAGCAAAGAGTAGCAAGCGTGAACAGCATGAGGGGAAAAAAACAATTCTGAGATCGTTCCCATGGCTGCTTGCCTGCTTGCTGTTGGTCATAGAAAAGTGAAAGCTAGGGAACCACTGTAACTCTGTAAGTGATTTAAGTAGTAAGGGCTTGACTTGCCGAGAACCAAGAGAGCGTCAGCGTGGACGGGCACCATGTGGTGCCTAGAAACGCAGCAGTCTGGTAAGTGTCCAGCAGAGGGAACTCCAAAGATTGATAGTTACACCAGAGAAATAGGTTGCGCACACTGATACCAAAGGTGAAAGTAAACAGTGATTCCAGGAAAGTATTTTTTATTAATAACCCCTTATTGCTTCATTTGCTGAGGGTGTTACAGAATGCTCCATCAGAGAGGCATTTTCATTTTAGTCCTCGCCAGTAGTCCTACTGGCTATCCACAGAACTGATCTTGAGGTGACTACTCATAACACAACTATGTGGAACAGGTTTTCTTATGGTTTGCTGTTTGCTTACTCTGTCTGCCTCTAAGGAACTGGAGTGCATCTTTAATTTTAACCTTTCTTCTTCAAAGGAATTTCTGTACCTAGACTGCAGGTTGCATAAGCAAAGAATAAATACTTCCTAGCAAAGCGTCCTTAAAATCTTTGTAGTAGCTGAAAACTTAAATAGTTTTTAGTGAAGTTATAGTTGCCCTTTGTGTTAAATAGTGGCAATAGAACCAGCATTCCTTTATAGATTTGATAGCATATCATAAGGGATAAGAACAGAAAAACGACTGCTTGTTCAGTTAAGTCTCAGAGCAGTCAGCTGTGGGTATTGTGTAGCATGCGTGCTTGCCTAGAGAGTTCCTCATGCTTACTAAAGCGGTAATCAGAACAAGGTAAAGAGGAGTATGGCAGGAAGTATGGCTGTGCTAAGAAAGAAAAAGACTGTGTCACTGATCCTGTTTTGTGGTCTAACAGAATTATCACCCACTTAAAGTTTGATCTTCCAGTTGCAAAGAAAACTGATAATAAGTAAGAACGCTTCTCTTTTGTAATTTTTAGCACGTGCACATGTATGCTTGCTTTGCATGTTTAACTGCCCAGTGTTATTATACTGTGAAGTAGGTATGCTATGTTTGTATTTAATTCCTCTTGGGGGAGGAAATCTAACGTTTCAAATTTTATATCAAGTTATAAACTTTAGCTAGACTCATTTTGTAGTTGTTACAGAAATCCTGTGCTTTTAACCTGAGTTAGTAGGAGTTAGGAAAATGGCATGTGTAAGGCTTCTCAAAGGATTGCTATGGTAGGTAGATGGCTAAATAAATCAAATTATGACAGAATAACCTGGATTCTGATGCTATCCTGTTAAAAGAACAGAGCTCCTTGTGGCAGCAGGAGTTCAGTTCCATAGCTTCTTTAGCTCTTTTTCCAATTGTCTATAAAAGTTTTGCTTATGTATCATTGGTGTCATAGCCAACATGCTTAAAACCTGTTACGTGGTAGTCCTTTTGAGAATTTTTTTCAATAAAAATGAAATGAATGTAAGGTAAAATTAAAAGAATCTATTTAAGCATATGATTTTCTTCTCCAAGCACTGAGCTGCTTAATCTGAAAATATTCTAAATTATGTACCTTGGAGAAAAGGTTTAAAGTGATATACCAAGCTTGTTAAATCCAAAGTGGAAAATACCTTTCTGATTATTGGAGTGAAGAATGACTTAGTAGCAGTAATCTTGCCCTGATGTCAGTAAATATTTTTATATGGAGTTTTTGATATGATTGGTGTATAGTTTATTGAGAATGTTAATTGAAACTGATACTACGCAAAGTCCAGATTGGTTGATTTTGTATGTGAGCTACTGTGATCCCAATTTGGTTGTGTTTGTTTCTTTGTTGCCTCAAGCAGCTAAACTTTAACCTAGACTGAAAAAATAAAGCTAATTGACTAGATGCTGATTTCCAGTTGGTATACTGACAGTAAACACAGGAGAGTTACTAGTGTGAAAATGGGGCACCAAAAGTGAAATGAAGCCTTAGCAAGACAGAAAACTAAATGGTTGAAAATGCTGTAAATATAGTATTTGTAATCATTCTAACTACTCCTGTAACTCTGACTGCTCCTCTAATCCTGTAGCTTTTTGAAAACTCTGTTCTTTGTCATCTAATTGTTTTTTTCCAGTGCTCATCCCCATAAACATGAGCAGAGATGGACTTGTCATAAGACAGTTTAATAAAATAGTTATGTCACACGGTGACATGAGTTTGTATGCTACATGTTAGCTAGTATTTTCAGAAAGTTTGAGAAGTTGAATGCCTAACCCTTTAGACTCTGAAAAATTCTTACCTATGAACACAGGTAAGAATTCATTTGAAGTGTGTCCGATGGTATGATTGGATTCTCTAACATATGTTAGAAACTTCCTGTTACCATCTGTCCTGTGTGTCTATCACCATAAAAAATGGATCCAGATTTTGTAGAAGTCAATGGAAGGAGGTCAGTTGACTCCAGCAGAATGAGGGTCAAGTTCAAGAGAAGAAATGTGATAATTTCTGGCTTTAAAATACATTTTCTATTTGGACACTCGGTTTGATTTGCAGTGTAGTATTTGCATAGGCTTCAGTTCTACAAAGCACTTGAGAACACTTAACTTTAACAACAGGTATACTTGAATTATGTGCATGTGTCTGCCTGTAAGCCTTTGTGTGTGTTTTGAACCAGTCTTAGGAACAACGTTGATACTCATCCTGACATTAAAAATTAGGTCAAAATAGCTGGCTGAATTATTCTATAAAGAAAGATGTTTTCATAAAAAAGTATTATTTGGTTTTTGTTGTTAAGCAATAGGGCTAGATTGTTTCATCTGCAGTAGGATCCCCTGATGTTGTAATTGCTCTTTGTAGAATTTGATGTTCTCAAAATTTTTTGTATTTCAGAATGTTTTTGAGACTAATTTTTTTTTTTAAGCTACTAGAAGTTCCAATTAGTTGTGCTTCTCAACAGGCAGATGTTTACATGGAGAAACTCCTGTAGATGTACAAGGGAATGTTTGTAGCATGTAAACAGAAAATATTTTTCTTTATTAAAAACAGAAAAAAACATTTTGATAATGTTTGTAGATGGAGATTAGGAAAGCTGTTGTCATTTCAGATTGGTTTGTCCTGAGTAAACGGAATCTGTTTTCAGTAGTACTGGTAGTCCCAAGTTACTTCGGTAATCTCTGATTTCGTGCTCTTTGTAATTCATTACATCTTTGCTCATGCTTCTATAGTTTGTTTCAGGCTATGTCTTCAAACTGCAGAAGTTACAAATGACATTTAGTTAATATCTGCATGGTTGGAGGGAGCTCAGCTGAGCACAGCTCAGCACTGACAAACCTTTTGAAGGTCAGGAAGCAAACATTAATTTGGAGATGTATTTTGTGAGCCTTACGGAAATGCTGGTGACAGAGACTTGTGGTTGTCATTGACAACTGAGCGTAAAGCACTCCACTAGTGCCACAGCCTCCTCCCACTTATCTGTGGCAAAATGGCTCTTCTGAGACTAGGGCAGCAGCCCTTTGTCTTGGGAGCCCCTGATAGGATCACTGTACACTGCTTTTCCCTTTTTGTCCTTATTCCAAAGATTAGTCCGCCTCTGGGCACTCCGAAAGTCTGTGATGCTACATCTATTCTGATGTTAGAACACGTATCATTAAGTACATTCACCGTTCCTTTGTAAATAGCTATCAAAACATTTGTTGCTGTAGTTAAGTAGTTGCTGCCAATCTTATCACATCACTACTCTGCTTAAGGTTGGGGGTTAATTCAGATATAACTGTTGGCCCCTGATATGCAGGCTAATTTCACTTTAAGTTGCTAGTGTAAGGCATAGCTTAGTTGCACGTGTGGTTCCTCTTGTGAAAATTTGAATGCCTGGTGTTCCTTATCTTTACAACACCCTTGTGAGATTGGTCTGAATTATTTTAATTTTTAAAACCAGGGAACTGAGCCATAGTAAGATTTTATTATTATTATTATTATTATTATTATTATTATTATTATTATTATTTTCTCAGCCACTTAAAAAGCTAATCAACACTCTTATAGAAATGTTAACTACAATTATCAATCATTTAGATTTGGCATGTGTAATGTAGTTCAAGTCTCTCATAATAAAATCATTTGTTATCCTAAGTGGAGATTTTGGCGGGGGTGGGGGGGAGGGCGCTAAAATACATAGTCATAACATGGCTTATCTATTTATTTATTGTATACCAGTTTCACTATAAACATCTCTGCCAAGATGTCTGTTTGGGCATCTGTTCTGGATTTACTGCATGGAACAGACTTCCAAAGCTCCGTCTGAAGTGTGACTTCTTTTCTATACGACAGATGGACATTGGTTGTGATATTAAAAGGCTTTAATGTAACATTTGATGCAAGACTTTTGGATACTTTATGGTATTTACAGAAACTTTTGAATGATGTTCAGATACTAGCGCTGAAATTCTGATAGTACTAAAAATAATAATAATTCATATAATACTAATTCTGTTACACAATTCTTTCTTCCTGTGGAAAGGTTTTGTATGGCATAAAAATGAGTAACAGATTAAAAAAAGCCATGAAGTACTTATACCGTTTGTGCTATGAATCACTGATAATGTTGTGGCAGTCCAAAACAAAAAGTATTTCAGAAAAAGGTGGAGGGAAAGAAATAGCAAAGTGTGAAAGTGCCAAAATAGTGGCAATTTTTTAAACTTTGAAATCAGATAGAATGAGGCGCCAAGGAAATCTTGGTAGTTCAGAGCAGCTGTTGCTTCAGATGTAAATTGGGTCACGTTTCTTTTTAGGGTCTAACTAGTTGGCATTTGACAAATAATACATCTATCTTCCTTTAGTTGCTGGAGAAGAGGTTTCAACGTTTTCTTTCCTGCTCTGTCCCATACCCCTCACTCTGTAAAGTAGGATATTCCCTGAGTGGGAGGGGAATAGAAAGAAAAGAGGAAGAAAATGAGTCTTTGACTCTCCCTTTTGTGAGTAGATGATTTTTGTTTTAAGTAGCAGGGGAATGAGGCAGGCCTCAATCTACCAAACTTGTCTATATGCTGCTTGGGAAAACTGTGAGCGTCTGGAAAGGAAGAGATGCACTTTCTCTGTATGCTCAGGAAGACAGTGCAGTCTTGGCTTACAGTTGCAATGTTGCGCTTACACAAGAACAGCAAGGTTTTTTTTTGTTTTTAATGGTTTACATTTTGAAAAAGGCAGTATGACCGTTTGGCATTCAAAGAGAACCTCCCTTTTTTGAGGGATTGATTTAGTCTTTGATGCAGCAAGTTATTTAAATATTTCACTGAGCTGGGCCTGTGTCATTATTGGAGACTATCAGATGTTTGTCTAATAGTCCACTTACAATGCATTCTTTACTCTTGTTCCTTGAGTGGATTTGTTAATGGTTATTCACCATTATTTAGTAATCTGGGAAACGAGCACCTCAATATTTTCTCCTCAGAATAATTTTCTCCCTCAGATTGAGTCTAAGTTATGTGCTGAAAGTTCTTTTCTTCTCAGACAAAACTGAAAATGGCATTGGCCCCAGTCTTTTGCAATGTCTTCCCTCTCCCCCCCCTCCCCCTCTCCCCCCCTCCCCCCCCCAGTATGTTTAGGGTTATTTGCATGCATCCATCCTAATAGCGCTCTGTACAAATTTGTAAATGTATTGTATTTTGGAAGTATCTTTCCTGTTGATTTGGTTGCAACTATCTTTTGACCTCTGAAACTTAGTGTTAGAGTACTTTTCAGAGTGCTACCTCCTCCTCGTTTTGTGACTTTCGTTTAAACAGTTGGACCAAGGAAGATTCTTAAGAGGTTTTTTTAGTCAGAACGTTTGGGGACAGGCTTGAAGCCAGTTATTCAAAGTATTATTTCCTTTCTGACTGTATTTTCTTTGTCCTTCTTGGATTTTTCCTATTTAACATACTGCTGTTTAATGACAAAAGAAAATAAGGTTAATGCTTAAAGAAAAATGTTGCCTGTTTTTCTGTGGTCTTTCTCTGTTGAACTCTGTTGTCACCCTTATGGTTTGGACAAAAATCATAGTTGACCCGTTGAGTTTAAGCGTCTGTGTGTTAATGCATTGCCAGATTAAACAGAGTTAGCATTCCTTTTCTTCTAAACTAAATTGCTCTCTCTTTTCTTTTTTTTTTTCCCCTTCTCTCACCCCATCTTCCCTACCTTTTCATCCCTCCCCTCCCCCCATTCTCCCTCTAAAAACGTCCTCAGGAATGACTTGCTGATGGTTTGCCGCCAGCTGAATATGGAAGAGTCTGTCGCTGAGATCATGCACCAGCTGGGAGCAGATGAAAATGGAAAAATTTCCTTTCAAGATTTTAGTCAGTGCCGCATGCAACTGGTGCGAGAAATCAGGAAGGAGGAAGTGGAGCTTTCTGTGAAATCGAATGAATCTTTTAAGAAGAAAAATTTACGGGACAGGATAGCTTCCTGGCCGACTAGCAGTGATAACAGTTTAGGTAGGTATGCCTTTTAAATATTCTGCTGGTGTGATCTAAGAAGAGGTAAACTCCTGAGAGTTTTGCTATCATTTTTACTGGCATCAGGATTTCACCTGAAGGATTTTACGAATATGCTTTGGCATGATTTCCTCATACATTAGAGTGCTGTTATATTGTTATTGTCTAGCCATCCTTTATGTGGACTAGCATGTGTGCAGAACATCCTCTTCTGAAAGCCCTAGTTGTTGAAGACAACAATCTTCCTTGAAAAGGCAGGAGTTGCAGAGCTCAGCAGGTAACTGAAGACCTAGCGAGCTCTTCATTGGCTGAAAAGCCCAGACAGGTAGGTAGAAATATTAAAAGCAAGGAGACAAATAATCTTAGTCTCATGTCTTTGAGATATAATATACTGTAGGAGTGTGGGTGATTCTGGGATGCTTTAGAAAATTGATCTACTTACTTGAGGATCTGAGGGCTGGAAATTCCTTGAGATTTAGAGAATACAAATGTTCTTCTTTCCTTTTGTAATTTGTAATCCTTCCTCCCTCCATGCAAAAAAGTCAGCAAAAAAACCCTTCCCATGCTATGTGCAGGAACGCAGGACATAGGAAGGAATTGCCTGTGTTACTGAGTCTGGTCCTCTCTAGCATTGTGATCAACCATCGTTAGATTGGAAAGGTTTACACCTCCAAAATGCTTCCTTTCGCCCTATAACAAATGCAAGAGACTAGAAGACAACAGCTTCTGAGGCCAGCTCCGCAAACGCAAGGTGCTGCAGAAAGGCCTGAGGATGTTGTCAGTGCTCTGGCTCCCTGCAGCAGGTGGGTACTAGCTAAATATGACAGCGGATCCATGATCTAGGAGCTGACCCATGCCCGTGCTTCAGAAGGCAGCCATCAACCTTTGAATGTACTTAGAGATTTCTGTATCCCCTCAACCTTTTTTATTTGTTCAGAGTACACGAGCTTAGATTTTTTTTTTTTAAATACTCTGTTAATGACAGATCCTCCGTTAATCATCACAGTATTCTTTCTTTGCAAGTGTCTCAATTTAAGTTAAGAGTATACTTTACCCTCAGATCTGTTTCACAGCTCTATTTCTTCTTCGCTATCTGATCTCTTTTACTTGTTTTCATAGTCATGTTGTTGTAGTCAGTATTTCTTCTGTTTCTCCTTCGTGTGTGTGTGTGTATGTTTATATGTGTGCATATATGAAGTACAAGAGGATTAACTCCTTAGTTATGAAACTCCAGTTCCCATTCTCTATCACTGTCTGCACTGCTTCTTCAGAATCCTTGGCCTTAATTGCCTTTCCAACCCATGACTCTTCTCCAGGAGCTGTATCAAACAACACTTTAAAACCCAGATGGCTCCTACTTTCTTTTTTTTTACTGGATTAAGGATGATGTATGTTTCACAGCTCACATACATAATTATCTTTACTGCCCTTTTTATATTGGCCTTTTTTTTTCAGTACTGCCACAGATGCGTTTTTCTTTTTGGAAAAGAGAAGAACACTTCTGCCCCCAAACAGCCATACACACTGCCCCTGTTTGCTGTCTTCCTCTAGCTTTCAGAGGTTTCTAGCAACTTGTGTTTTAAAACTTTCTTAGACAATTCTGCCTCATAAATAGGGATTGTAATAAAAGACGTGTCCTAAACTTTACAGGAGGAAGCTGTTTATTACAGTCCCCAAATGCATCCCACAAAGAAATGTTATTAACTGCTGCTAAAAAAATACTGCCATGTGATGAACATTCAAATTTATTGATGTCCCCATTGCTCCCAGGACAATCCATACTCCTTTTTTTTTTTTTTCCTCCTCCCCCTGTTTACTAATGTCTTTTTGTTATACAAGGGAGATCTAATGCATTTTTTTAGTTGATAAGTCATATTTCTCTTGATAATTTTTCTTTCAAAAGTTGATTGATCTCAGGAGTAGTTTTGAAGGTATGTTCTGTGCCATGCTCATGAAGCCTGACTTTGCCATACTGTAGTTTTAAACCTATAGAAAGTTCATGCTTTCTGTGCTTGCCCTGGCTTGACTCTTGCAGATTTTGTAAGACTTGCTCATAATTGGAAAATACATGGACATGTTCCCCCACATAAACAAAAAACAGAGTAGGAAGAAATAAAAATAATGACACCCAGAATGCAACTGTTTTTTATTTGGTTGTAAAAGAAAACCATTGTGGCAGCACTGCCTAAGATGTTCTACAGATCTTTTCTTAAAGAGGCCAGAAAACGCTACTATAGTGTAACTCAGTAATGTAAACACTGAACAGAGCATGAACGTAACGAAAGCAGGGGAATGGTACCTACAGTGAAGCTTGACTTACAAGCTGCGTGTGCTTCCATGCCTTTCAAGTCTTTGGGGGATCATGTATGCAGTCTTGTTAGTGATCAGAGTGTTGATTCTATTATGCTGGTCAGCTTGCTATTGCTTTCCAAATGTTTAAGATAGGAGACATGGTGGTATGCTAAAACATACATATAAACTTGATAGATGCTCTTTGTTTTGTGTTTTTGTTTTGGATTTTTTGTTTTGTTTTGTTTTGCCAACGGTACACTGTTTTTAATAAGTTATCTTCAAAGGCTGTTTATAGGCCTTTTCTCAAGACTTGTTTCCCTGTGATGTGTGAGCAGCTGTTATCCTTTGAAAGCTTTTATCATGTATCCATATGGAGTGCATAAATTACAAAAATTCCAAATCCATTTAATTGGCACTGAGCAGCAGCAATCCTGGTTATCTGAAGCAAAAGAATCTAGCTTCTCTGATGAGGCTTTTTACACTGCAAGTTTGTATGTGACTCTACAGAGGTTACCAGTCAGACAGGATTTTGTGCAGGCTTTTCTTGTAGATGTACACAGATCCTTCACAGAGTGTGAAAATTGATGTGTATATCTTTAAAAAATATATATTACTTATAATTATTACACTTCATTATGAAGTAGAGTGGTAACTGGAAAAGTCCTAAGAAATAATTACTTTTAAATTATTATTGAACTTTTTTCTCATCTGTCACTTTTTATCATTGATGAAAAGTTATTCTAATAATTTTGCCCCCCCGAAATATTTCTTCTCCTGTGTTCCCAGGTGGGATGCAAAAGTAAGTAGACTGGATTTTAGTCAAGATGCAAGTTTCTTAATACCCAGTCATATATGTGCCGAGTAAGCTAAACCCATATCTGTTTCTGCCAGCTTGGCAATCAAATGAGAGAGTGTAAGACTAGATTTAAAAAATTAATCTTATATTCAAATGCCTGACTAAGGACACTTTTCGAGTTATTAGATGATGTTTTTTTGCTGCTTGAATATCAGCAACTCAGGTATGTTATAATATATTTTGCTACTTACTCTGCACCACTAAACTCAGTGGGAAACTTGACATTAATTTCCAATTACTAACTAGTGATTTTCATGCAAATGAAATTGAATGTGAACTCTGTTAATTTAATATTCTTTTGACATTATTTAAAATATAATAAAAATGAATAAAAAAACTTTTGAAAGTATTGTTAGAGTCTTGCAATGACTGTATGCTAACCTGACTCCTTGATGTATCACTTCAGGAGGAAATACAGGAAGAATTTCGGCTGAATGAGATCTGTTGATACAGTTCCCAGTTTTGGAGACAGAGGTGCAGTGATAGGCACCTTAAATCTGTGTGAATAATCTGTCCACTGATGGAGATGGATCACTTAGCAAATGCAGCCTTGTAATACAGCAGAACCATACCTCTAATGATTTAAGGCAGGAAGTTAGCTGAATAGGTATGGCTTCTGTCAGTTTTTTCAATGTTGTATGGTTTTAAATGTTTTATGTGAAAGCTAGAATTAGATTTATATTTGTTATATGTTGTATAGATTTGTCTAGCTCTTTACAGATAAATCACAGAACCACAGAACGGTTGAGGTTGGAAGGGACCTCTCGCGATCATCTAGTCCAACCCCCCTGCTCAAGCAGGGTCACCTAGAGCACATTGCCCAGGATCGTGTCCAGACGGCTTTTGAATATCTCCCAAGGACGGAGACTCCACAACCTCACTGAGCAACCTATTCCAGTCCTTAGTCACCCTCACCGTAAAGAAGTTTTTCCTCACGTTCGGATGGAACTTCCTGTGTTGCAGCTTGTGCCCGTTGCCTCTCGTCCTATCGCGGGGCATCACGGAGAACAGGCCGGCCCCATCCTCTTGACGCCCTCCCTTCAGATACTTGTACACGTTGATGAGATCCCCCCTCAGTCTTCTCTTCTCCAGGCTGAACAGGCCCAGCTCTCTCAGCCTTTCTTCAGAGGAGAGGTGCTCCAGTCCCTTCGCCATCTTAGTAGCCCTCCGCTGGGCTTGCTCCAGTAGCTCTCTCTCTCTCTTGTATTGGGGAGCCCAGAATTGGACACAGTACTCCAGGGGAGGCCTCAGCAGGGCTGAGTAGACGGGCAGGATCACCTCCCTCGACCTGCCGGCAACACTCTGCCTAAAGCACCCCAGGATCCCATTGGCCTTCTTGGCCACAAGGGCATATTGCTGCCTCATGGTCAACTTGCTGTCCACCAGGTCTCCCAGGTCCTTCTCTGCAGAGCTGCTTGCCAGCGGGTCAGCCTCCAAATGGCAAATCGCCTTTTTTTTTTTCCCATGATAAAGATAGCCTGTTTATAGTATCTGTTGTTTTTGAGGGTGAACAAAATGAGGTAGTTTATCAGTAAATTCTTTCTTCAGGCAGATGAGTGATTTTTCTGTACCTGCTGATCTGATTTCATATGCTAGGTAAACAGTTATGAAAACCAGAATCCATAAGCAGTCTTTCACTCTAGGATAGTGATTAGTAATTAATTTGTAGCCAGCTCCCCTGTTCTCTTTACTAAAAGGCAGTTCCTTGAAAATCTGATATGGTAACTTATTTACATCATATATCAGGCATGAGAATAACTCAAAACAATGGCAGAAATTCGGTCTCAAATTAAGCTTATGGGTAAGTATGAGAAGCAGGCCAGTTGGGGCAGAAAACCATTGCTTTTCCCTTGCGTTGGCTCTGTGTTTGACCAAATTGCTTTCAAGAAGTTGATGCAGTGATTAGATTTATTTAGGCTATATTTAATTAAGTGCTATGGAGTTAGAGCTCATACGGACCTGTAGGAGTGCTGCAGTTTCTTCTTGAGGCTTCTGAGCAAAGTTTCACGCTAGGGTTATTTAATGTGAAAGTCTCTTAGGCCGAGTTTAACTGCGTATGAACTTAGATTAATTATAAGTGGTTCAGTTTTTTGCTTTTAAATATTCCTTCGATGCTGCTGTTTCTGTGCTGAGAAGGAGAATATAAGTTTTTTGGTAGAAACTTAAAGCAGTTAGTTCTATGAGCAGCAGAACAAATGAAGCTGGTTTTCCAAGGAATTTATATTTGACAGTTGATTGACCTTCATATTAAAAGCTGAGTGGATAGTATACTGGGTATTAAATAGCAATGAACCTGTGCAAAATGGAAGTCTTTCCTGAAGAATGGGTTCCCTGATGTCTTATAGGGCACAAACCTGGACTGAAGCTTTCTGATGGTTCGTGCATTCATATAATCATGACAGCTGTACTGCATCAGACCAAAGATTCTTCTGAAGTGGTGTACTACCTCTTAGAGTGACGAAAAGCAAATGCTTTGAGAAGGTTATTAGAATAGGGCATGCACGGCTGAATTTCAGTTCAGGGGCTTTGAACCAGAGACAGTTGCATGCATGCGCATGCACTTGCTCACACACTTGCTCATCTTCCCTTTTCCCTCCCTCTGTGATACTGTCTTCCAGAAATGTATCTTGGAACTCATGCAGCTCTCTCACATTCACAATGTCCTGCAGCCAGAATTTCCACAGCGTACCTTTGTGTTACGTGAAGAAGTAACTTCTTTTCCTTTGCGTGGCCACCTTCTGTGTTTTTGTTGTTGTTTTTCCTGGCGCATATAGTAGAAGTTGAGCTCACGTTGCGCTTTTTTTTTTTTTCTCCTCAGCGGGAGCACTAATAGGCTCTCTTAGTGTTACTTTCCACGGAATTTGTAGGAATTTAGTGTCTTTGAGACTTTGATGCTGCTATAAATGTCTTTGAAATTACCAAATATATTTAAAAAGTTGGAGGGAAGGGGGAAGAAAGACTGACTGGGGCACAGCATGCCTGCAGGGAGAAACCTGGAAGAGTTGGTACAGTTGCTGCTACCAAGAGCCAGTGCAAGTAAGGGCTGGCCGAGACACGAGCATGCAGCTAGCGCTGGAGCCTTGATCTATGGCCTTCTGAGCACCGCACAGCTCTGCAGAGCACCACAGCTCTGGCTCGTTCGAGACTAACATTCCTGCACGATCAAGTGCTGTCTATGCTTTTTAGCCAACCCCAGCAGCAAGACGTGGAGGTGTGGCTTGTCAAATGGAGTGTGAAACTAGGTTCCAGCATCATTTGATTACTTTGGTCCCAGCTGTGCTTTCTACACGAACTCTAGTAAGCTTGAGGAACCAAAGGCGTTCAGAGAGGCTGTGCTTCATTTGGCTGGTGCTCTTTAGGGAGGAGCATGTTGATACAGCCCACTCCCCGGCTTCTGTAAAATAAGGATTGTCTTGCAGAACGTTTCTGCTTCTCCTCTCCTAACTAATGTGGTGACGTACTCTCCACCTTGCCCACCTCTAGTGTTACCAATGTAGATCTGAACTATTACAGTTCCTAGAGCAACAAGCAATGCAATGAGGATGTTTTGTTTGCTTGGTTTGGTGCATGTGAATTAAGGTCAGATCCAAATTGAGAGCATCTAAAATGGAGGTTAGGGAGGCTCCATCATATACAGAGAAAACTGAAATATGAGAGAAAATAATACTGCTTCTTCAAAAGTGCATGTCAGACTTGTGCATTGCGGTTCATGTTCATGGTGTAACTCATGGCATATAAAATGCTGCTCGTACCCTTTCGAAGTATTCTTGCTTGTCTTGGCATGATCTAAAAGTGTTTTGGGGATTTCTTCTCTAAGCTATTTAGAAAATGCTAAGTCTAAGCAAAAATTATCAGAGGTGTCAGATGCATTTTTCTAAGAGGTTCAAGTCTTTTCCTTCTTGGAGCAAAAACTATTGACTTGGTTCATTTCTCCCCTTAGATAATTTCATAAAACAGATTTATCCCCTGGAGTATGTTGCCTTATTTAATCTGGATGGGGTTTAGCTATGGTTTCCTTCCTTTAGAGCTTGTTATCCTCGCTTCCAATCCTAAGGAGAAAAGGGCAGAAATAACATAGCCTAACATAGTGTCTTCTGTGCGGCGTTCATCAAACCAGATATGGGTATGGTGGGAAGAACAAGATCTGGTGGTGATGCAACAGGCTAGGCGTAGAGTGATTCTCAAAATTTAGTGCATCTTCCGTAACTGCTCCTCCCAGAGCAAATTGTTTCCTTCTGGGCCATTGTAGAAGCCTTCTGCAAAAGTTCTGATGAAAAGTTTTTCTAGGACTGGGTGGTGACTTGAGAGTGCATTTTAAAAAACATACCTGTGCAGTCTTTTTTCAAAAACTTTATTCTAAATTCTCCTAGAACTAGTAATGCATATTTAAGAGAAAACTTTCTGTATTTTTAAATAAACATTCTCACCATCTGTGTGTGAGAGGTGATTTGTAGCTATATGGAATAGCAATAATAAGTAGAATTTATTTCTAAACTCTAAGCTCCGCTGTAGTTAAAGTATTTTTATCTTGATGTCCTGAAATGCTTATTTGAAGGAAATGATTGGGATGGGTCCCAGATGTATGCTTTCCTGGCATATAGTTAGTTGAGCAGTGTGTAGGAAGCTACTACGTTGTCAGCAGACGCAACTGAAGAGTACATTTCTCTGTGTTGCAGGTGGTAAAGCAGTAGTCCTCTTGGGAATAAAAAAGCTGCTCTTCTTTTAGTCTGGAATATAATGACAAGAGTTGATCAAAAATTTTTTGTAGAGAAATTCCTGTTGTAAAAACTGAGGTATTTTGTGGAGGTAGCAGCTTTGGTGGTGTGTAAAGTATTCTGACATTTGTCTTGCTTCTTGCTGGCTCAAGTGGTGTAGGCCCTTTGGCTTTCAGGGTCAATGTTGAGAAGTCAGATGGTGTGCACTGCCTCTCAAATCCAAGGAATTTCAGGTCCCTGCGACAGTGTGAAGAATCTGGAAACTCAGGTTCTGGGAGTCTTGCAACTAGGACTGGAAAACCTGTACTCCCGCACTCTTGATGGTGGGTAGTATAGAAACAAGAGGAGTGCGTGTTTCATTGAGCAGCGTGGTTGGCTGATTTGTTTTTTATCAGAAAGTCTATATGTTGATATTCCAAAAATGGATGGAATTTGTTTTTGTGAGAAGGGCAGATATTTGTCTGAACTTGTGGACTAAAATCCTCAGTTTTTGACAGTCTTAAGTTTTGATCATTTTTATTTGCATATATTTGCTGCCATGTTATCTTTCAAATTGTTTTGTAATCTGATTTAAAATAAATGAATAGATTTTTAGAGTATATTTCCTGTTAAATAGGAAACATAGTTACTCTGAGAGGCCTAGGTCATGTACAGTACTGTAACCACTGACAGTGAAGCTGGAGCTCGTGGTCTTTGGTTCCTGCATGGGAGTGGGTTCCCTGACTTGCACAGAGCCTTTTGTAGTTACCTCCTTGTGGTTTTAAGTGGGTTTTATTTCTATTCCAGACACAAACAGTTCTGCCAGAAGGTTCTTGAGAATCCAAAAGGATATTTATTCATTCATCCTCCCCTTCCTTGTTAGTTTCTTATAGCTCTTCTGGGAAAAATATCACAGACAGCAGAATGTGAGAAAGTTTACATTCCGTTATAGAGAAAACAACAGAAATAGTTTTAGTAAGCTCCAAATATGACTTTTTAATTTTTACTTCTCTGGTTGGATTGGCTTAGTATGAAGTTGACCCTTCTGGACTTTGGAACACAGCTTATTTTCGGTTGTTTTTGTTTACTGTACCTTATTTGAACAATTAGAAGTCTCTTCAACTTTTAAATTTTCTTTGAAATGCATTTGACCTTTGTAGTTTTGCATCAGCTTATGGGAATTAGATGTCCGAATGTCCAAAGGGTTATTCTCCACTCCTCTTTATTTCCTCCCCCAAGCCCGTTTTTATAGCTAGGCCTACTCCTTGACATCTTACCCAACTGACTACTTCATGTGAAATGACTATTTTTGGTTAATTTTGTAAGTCTTTACCTCCACCCAGTAGTGCCTTTATCTCCAGAAGTGTATGTATTATTAAGTTAGTAGGGAGCTTGGAAATGACTAGTGCTTTTCAGAAATATCCCCATTGCCTTCTTTGAGTAGCAGAATAAGTGGTCAAAATTCCCAATCTTTTTAAGAGGTTGTCACATTTTAATTGTTAAATAAAAGATTAGCCCAAAATAAAAAGATTTGTGTGCCGAAAAATAGTCATTCTTAGGGTAAGATTATGCTTTAGGGAATGCAGAAAACTGTCTTCAGTCAGTCAGAGCCTAAATTTTGAGTAGTGAGAGGAAAGGAAAAGAGGGCAAACCTCTGGCTCACCTTAGAAAACTGCAGTGTCACCGATGGCTTAAAGTTATTACCTGTTTATGCCCATTGGGTGATCTGTTGTGTGAAATAAGGTCATGAAATCAGATGGAAAATATCTCCAGTAGTTGTCATATACTTGTGCAAAGGCATGAAGGAGATGTTTATGATAATAAAATAAATAAAATATTTATTCAGCTGTTGATTAGAAAATTATGACTGATTGAAATAGATTTTGAGAACAGAGGTTAAGAATGAGCAGAGAGGAGTTAACCGTCTGCCCACTCAGCACTAAAACCGTCAGACTCTGGAAGGAAGTTTCTGCCAGAAACTGAGAGCTGTGCCTTGTGCTCCTATAAATTATTTTCTGTAATCAGTGATCAGACTTTGGATCTCTGCTGTTAAGACTGTCCTCATCCAGTAAGGTGTGGCTATGGGACCTAGTGGGTGGTTGTACTCCTCTCCTCTTACCTCGTGAACTATCTTCATGTTTGCCATTCTTAAGCCAGGTTCATTCGAAAAGTTGATACAGGGCTACTCTTGCAATACCTGACTTGCTCTGATATCCCAAATACTTTCAGCAGCTAGTGTGGCTTCAGTGCCCTACTGTCCTGAAGAATGATCTCTTCTACTTTAAGAACAGAAATAAAATCACAGAATTCTGGGTTCATCAGTAAGGTGTCTGATAAAGCTGACCTTCACCAAACCAAAAAGCCTGGCTGTACAGATAGACTTGCAGTTACGGTTGGCGTCTGTTTCCCTGTTGCAGAGTACATGGTTTCTAGAAAGAATGTTAATTGTTCTAGAGAAGATGAAATAGCATTTGCTTTCAAGTTAACAGGATGAGATAACACTGGCACAAGAGCATCAGAATCCTCTCCTGAGGGCTGAATCTTCTTGCTGAGAGCTTTCCAGGGAGCAAAGGAAGATTAACTAGCAAGAAGTCTCAATGCAGATGGGCAGGGTATCCCATCATAGTTACATTAGTCAAGGGAATTGCTGTAAATTACTTTAAACAGCAACTGAAACTATATCTTTGATCATGGAATCTCGTCTTTCTATGCATCATTTGCTGTGATCAGACTGAACTGTTCTTTGCTTTTTATAGATGTGACGTTATAAGACGTGTAAAAGTTTAAATACATATAAACTGTAGGTAAATAATTAAGAGCAGGGGCTAACTGAATGAACAGCAAAACCTACAAAACAGGAATCTTAAATGTTTCAGATAGCTGGAAAACTCAAAGCTTATGTGATTGACCTTACAGCTAGTAGTGTGTACAGACCTATTCTAGATAGTCTACAAAACACTAGAAACAAAAGCTTCCTCGTACATGAATGTTTGCTGTAACAGGAGATTTCCTCAGGATCAATTGCAGGTCAAGACAGATAAGTGCTAGTAATGTTAGGAAATCAATCAAAAGAATATTTATGTAGAAAATGCTACTGGGTCAAAGCATCATTTTTTTGAGGTCGACATTTACCCTTTAAATGTATAGGAGTCTCCACTGTATGCAGTGTAGTATTTTTTCCAATTAGTTAAATTCAGTCTTTTTCTGTTTTCCATTTGTGGATGTCAGAACTTCTCTTATTTTCTGGGGTTTGTACCACGAGACAGAATAGCTGACAAGTTACAGATGTGTTAGCTAAACTAATTTTTATATCCTGTTGCAGGTGTTGGGGAACTATTTTGTTTAGAAATTGTCTGTACTTTCTTTGAAAATAAAGGTACTCTTGGTGCTAATAATGTGTCTTTATCTCTACATTTGCTGGATTTCTTCCTTTTCTTCTATTTGTAGCTCTCTCTCTAAATTGTGAAAGACTGAAGATAGCAAATGGGACAGGAATTTTTCTCTGGTTGATCTTTTTTTTTCCCCCCCCCATGAACTTGCCCTTAGCCCTTTACAACCAACCACTACCCACTTCCATGGGCATAAGCATATGGATTGGGCTGTCCCAGGACTTGCCTAATCAGAAACTGATTTTTATGCTGCATTTTTAAACAAGTCTGGTGTATTCATTCAGTCCATTAAGAGTGTATTTGGCTGTCTTACGGCGTAATTGAAACTCTGCTTATGTAATTCAAAAACAATGATATGCCTTTCTGTTACATGGCTGATATAAATAGTGTGCAACTGAATTTTTTTTCCTGCTTTGTGGTTGTAATAGCATCATTTCTGCTGCATGCTTACTACCTGGGAATTTCCACAATAATTTTGTTTCTTTTAAGACAGAAATCTTATGTTTGGTGTGATTAAACCCAGAATAAAATACCGGAAATGTCTTCTTCCGTAACAGTCATCTCTCCTTGCACCTTTAGAATGTGTATTTTAAATTAGTTGAACTTTTAACCATTTTTAACTCAAGAAGTTTTCTTATGTCTTTCCTGGAGGGTTGTATCCATCTGTGACTGATAGGTAACTTCTGAGCTGGCACAGTGTCACAAGTATGTTCAGTATTATAGCAGATGGTACAATCTACAAAAAGCCCTTGGGTCTTTTGGGAAAAGCTGATGTTGTTAACTTTAAGGTAATTAGTGGTGTGAGCCCTTTTGCAGACCAGTGTCTTTTGACTAATAGAAACTTAAAGTGCAGATACTTTGCTGAACGTATGTTTAGCTCTGTGAAAACGAGTATCTGTATAGTATAATCTACTCTCTTAATTCTGTGGCTGTGCCTGCGCAGATACCCTGGTTGTCTCCTGTGTCCTTGTCTAGCTGGCAGAAGGCAGAACTGATTCCTAGGCTCCTGAGACAACATCTCTGCTGCTTTAGCTCCCTTGGTTGCAGGAAATTTTTTTTGTGATGCTGTAGCCACGAGAGGGCAGAGATACCTAACACTGTACATTGTACATTGTCACTAGTCTTAGTACACTATACACGCACTGTAACGTAGTCATGCTTTGAATGGGAAACAGCTATTAGTAATACCTTAGCTTGACTGTTTTGGAAAGCTTGCGGAAAGTATTTAGATTAAGTACACTGATGCGTAGTCTCGATGTAAAAGTAACTGAATTAATCTTAATCTTTAATCACTACCTGTACCTGTGATAATGAATCATGTTAGTTATATTAGGACAAAAGGTAATCTTGTACTTAGTAGTCAGTACAAAATAATTGTTTTCTGTTATTTTCTAATTATATTTTAAAAGACTGGCATATTATCATTGCAGTAAGCCAGGGAAAGCACCTATGAATTTCTTAAGTCGATTTGTCACGCATAGCTGCTTTACAGAGGTATTGATCTAAAGCTACAGATTAGTTGCTGTCATGCCTCCCTTCTTGCTGTTTTTCTCTTTGCACATTTGCAAATTTAATTTTCTTGGTTGGGGGAGGGAAGGCATTCTCCTAATTGTTCATAATATGGTATATTACTGCTCCCTGGCATTTTACTGAATAAGAAATAATCACTGATTAGTAAGCGCTCACTTAGAATACTAATCAATGTTTCAGAGAGGGAAAATAGCTGTGTGAAGAAGTGAAAGCTTTTGCGCTATGATGATAGCATTACTGACAATTACTATTTGCTGATGGTGTGGTGCATTTGCAGTTTTGCTCTACCTGTAGATCTCAATTCTGTGTTGACTTTTCTGTTAACTTAGAATGTGTTCTTGGACAAGTCAATTGTTTATAATCTTCATTAGTCTACATATGAAATAGTACATGCTGCCCAGAGTTATTAAACAATTTAGCGTCTACTATGGAATGTTTTAGGAGGTTATTGAGTATAAAACATAGCAGCATTTTAAAAGGAGTCAGTTGTGTGGAAAGCAGAAACACCTAAGGATGAAGTAGTTACCAATGAAACAAAATTGGAAAACGTTGTTAAATCTCTTGTTTCGGGGTTTAACCCTATCTCTGACTATAGGAAATTGGGAGTGCTGTACATGGACAAATAGGAACTAGTAACCCTACATCTTCATCGTACAAAAAGTTTATGTGAAGCGTTCATTGCTTGTCACTAGATATATGATAGTATTCTTGTGCTTATTTGTAATGAAACAGCTGGTGATTGACACTTCCTAGAAACTTGAACTATAACAAGCAATCCTGAGGTAATCAATAAGAAAGGCAGCGCTAACATGAAAAGGTGATAAACTGCACATGTAGGAGATTAATTTTATTGATATTACTTCAGTGAACAAAATAGGTAGATGTTTCTCCTGTTTTGTACTTAGACTAATGCTGCCCTTTATTCTGAAAGAATGAATTGACACTTTTTCTTTCTGTGGTTTGTAGCTGTTGTAAATTATTCAATTTTTACTCTTACTAAATAATGTATGCAAATGCTATTATTTTCTATCCTGAGTCTTGTAATTTGTTAAATGGCCTATGTGTTGCAAGTGTTCTTAGTGTTCTTAGGGTTTTTTTTTTTTTTTCTTCTGGCTTTGCCAGCATGTGCAAGATGTGGAATAATGTTGGGGAAGCTATTTGCTTTTGTTTTCTTTGTGGACAGGCAAGCAGGCTCATTCCTGTATTCTTTATACACATCTCATACTAAGTTGTTCTTCCATTTATGCTTTTTAGGTGCCCTGTCAGGAGCCAGAGAAAGCTGGGAATACGATTCAGGAGCAAGAGACCTTCAGAGCCCTGACCTCCAGAGTCACTTTACCCTACAAAAGCTGTTGGAATATGGTGGAAGCAATGTGATTCAACAGGCTGCTCTGCAGAGGCTTCTATCTCAGGCGTCAAATCTCAGCAGCTCTGTTGGAGGAAGTTATTTAGAACTTGCCAACACTGTAAGTGCCTTTTGCCTCTGCTTTTAAGTTCTTTATAAATTTTTTTTTCTTGTTTTTCTCCAGATCAGCCTTATTAGTTCAACCTTTGAGCCTTTTTGGAAACAGTATCAGGCTGCTTTTTCTTTTGTTTACCAAAATGCCGTTATGATTTCGGCAGTTGGTAGGTGTATATCAGCTCTGAGGTCATAGGATAATTCCAGTTTGAAGGGAACCTCAAGAGGTCGTCTAGTCCAACGTCCTGTTCAAGAGTTAGTGTCTAACGGAAGTGATAGCTGGCCACAGAGAGCAATTAACTTCACTAAGCTGCATTATTTAAATACCAACAATAACAACAACAGATCTTGTTTTTAAAAAGTGTTTTTAAAAGCCTTTTAAGGTTTATATTCATGGACATGGTCAGACCTAGAACTGAAAGTTTCCTCGTGCAGAGTAAAAATATGTAGGTATTAATACATATCTAAAGAAAAAAGGAGTTCAAGAAAGTCGATGATTCCTTAAAGGAATTGCATTCTCTTTTTACCTAGGAAGAATAGTAAGAGATCAACTGAGGTGAATCCTAAGCTCTTTGATCTTCAAAGTTAGACAGTAACATATTAAAACTAGACAGAATGGAAAATGAGTAGACACAGTATATAGATGTGTTATAAAGAAGGTTAGTTAGCTTCATTTATTGGTTCCAGTACTTTTCTGGAACTGTGGACAATTTTTAAGTAAGAATGAACATCTAGCTCTATAAAAGAACAAATCACGTCTGGCCAGTCTCATATGTGCTTTAACAGAATAATAAACTTTGGAGATAGAGGAGGAAGAGTAGATGTCATGCATCTCTGGCAACACGTTTGACCCTGCCTTGAATAACATTGTCATAATCAAGCTAGAGAAACATGGTCTAAATGAAGCTGCTAATAGATGAATATGTACCTGGTTTGAGAATTGTGGGGCACAGGTTTTTGAATGTCATTTCGAGCGCTTTGTTCTCTGATTTCTATGAAGACACTGCCAAACACAAATCAAACTGTGCTGGTAAAATCAGTACTTAAAACTTCCCCACACTGAAAGCTGCTGTTGTGGTCATTCCTTTAAAAGGTGCAAATCTAGGGAAGGTAGTGAAGCAATATATAATTTCCTGTTCAGTTTTACACATTCCATAGCTTTGATTTCCCTTAAAAATTACAATTTTTGGAAAAACATGAGCTATTTCCCAATGTATTATTTTAAAGGATGCAGAGTTCGCTTTTACAGAAGCTTAAATGGAGCTGCTTAAGACCAGCATAGCTAAGGGGAAAAAAAGTCACTTGCACACTTTTGTGTCTGGTTTATAAACTATGAGTTGCTATGTCCCTATTGGATCTGGTAGTTCGTTTAGGTGGGTATGTACTGACGTTTCGTCTTTCCGTGTTCCTCCTGACGGATGATTCAGAAGCAGTCGACTTTGGTAACCTGTCGTATATTTGCAGATACAAAGGCCCAGGTGTGCAGTGTTATTCTAGAATGCAAAGTGTGAATGCTACTGTGTTGCTCTGAAAGTGGAAATCTTAAAAATGCTGAAGGATCATAAGAAATAAAGACTCCCAGATATTATGGCTTTCTCTTTATTTCCATCTCTAAATTCCTTCTGTATTTACTGCTGTCAAAGACGTATGATCTTTGTTTTAACGAGCGTATGTCATGCTTCTGCTTTTAAATATTCTTCCTATGGTCTTTCAAACCATAGTACAATAAGTAGTCTCTCATTTATATGTAGATGAATACAAAAATGTCTCCATTTGACTCCTGCTAAGCATGGTATCATGAGTCATATGTAAATTTTTGCTTTGGCTTTATTAAAATAGAGAAAGAGAATTATAGTTTATTTTGTTTTTCAGTGTATTTCAATTTATTTCATTTACACTGTTCTTAATACTGGGGGACATGCTTACTGAAGACTAAATTTAGACTCCTTTGAAGAGATAGCTGCAGCTTTCTTAGGGCTGCAATTTATTATGCGTGGTTCCTTCTCTATCTCAAATTGTTTTACCTAATTACGTTTGCCACAATGACAAGCCTAACTGCTCCCCTGCATTCATCTTTAGAAATAACAGATCTCAGCTTTCGCATTTTTGTGGGTTGAATCCAGCAGACTTTCCTATTTGTAGATGAGGAGCTGGGCGGACCCCTTCGTACTGTAACCAGGGTTACTTCAAAAAAACTTGTGGAGATTGAATACCTGCATTCCTTCCCTTTGGCAGTTGAGTGTATTTCTTTTGGAAAACTGCGTAATAGAAGGACAAAGATTTTAAAATAGACTGTGCAGACGTTTCTTTCTAGAACTTTAAATGCTCCTAAAGTTAACCAGAGAAGTTTTTCTTCTTCAGAGTGCTTACAAAAAAGCAGAGCAGAGCCTCTCTGTGTCATCTTGCTCTTATGAAACAGTTCTTGACAGCTGAACATCATCTCCCGGTTACATCTATGCAGGCCATATGGACACACTCTTGAGAGCAATGATTTTTACATTTCCTTATAGACTTTTAGACTTTAGACTCACAGTTTTAACATAGCCATTATTGTTTTGCTGAACGTAAATCACCTGGGTGCTTTCTGGTTAGCAGCCATGTGATTCCGTCCCCCCACCCCCACCCCTTCTGGGCACCTTGAGGTGTTTTTCCCTAGCAGAGTGTCATTTCTGGTTATTTAATTTTCTGCTTCGTTTTTCTGACAGCCTACTTTTGATTTAAAACTATGCAGTCAGGCTAAAGACATCCCTGTGGTGACTGCTAATATACTTGTACAGCACAGATCACACTCATGAGTCAATGCAGAGTGTCTCCATGCCCCTCTCAACGTTGAGGTAAGTTTTCCATGTGCAAAAGGTAAAGGAACATCAATCGACCACTACTTGGCTCAGTTTCTATAAAGGGAAAAAAAATGGCATTTTTGAAATCCTGTGAACATACAGCTGAGCAGAGCTTTATAAAAATACGATATCTGTTCCTTCAGTTACTTTCGTCCCTGGTCCAGTGTTGATTTATCCTAATGTGTGCAAATATCTCAACAAGAAACTTCAACCTATTTTTGGAGGTATGGAGTGCTGAATAGTCAAAGGATCACATAATTATTCTTATTTTTCTTGCTTGGAATTTGGTTTCATGTGAAGTGAAAAAGATATATATATATATTTTTTTACTTTGGGGAAGATTATTCTGGTTGCCTGGAGGGAATGATACAAAAATGAAATTGAAATGTAATGATTTATATTCATCATTGCTTATGTTTTTATCCATTAATTTCATTTAGCTATGTTTTGGTTAATTTACATGTGTTCAGATTCAGCTTTTGTTTTAGCTGAATAAATTATTCAGTAGTTTTTACAGGGTTTGTAACTCTTCTAACATTTTTCAGATTAACTGTTGTTAAGTTTGAATAGTAAGAACACATTTCTCTTTATAGCTTTTCACTTGGATACCAGTATTTATGACTAACATATTAACCTTTAACTTGACATATCACTTCTTACTGATGATGTACCTGTTAATGTCATTAGGTTGAATACTATTGTAAATGTCTCTGATAGGAACCTTTGTATGTGCTCCAAACGTAATCATTTATCCGCTTGGTTTTTATTATATATGGCTATAAATAATCTAACTATTTTTCATGGATAAGAAAGAATTTCAGTATCTCAAAGGAATTCTTTCAGGAATTTGCATGTTTGGGATTTTTTTGTTTGTACTTGAAGCTTCAAAGTTGGATGCGAATCACTAATATGGATGGCCATGTAAATGCATTGAAATAACTGATTTGTGTTGCCACATCTGTTTACTTCCCAGGAGGCCATGCAATCTTGATTTTTTTTTTTTTTTTCTCCCCCTGTAGTGCTATCAGAAGGGATAGCACTTGTTTCTAGGAGATAAAGTATTGCTGTTCTCTGAAAACGTTGCTCATGGCAGCAGGTGGATATCATATGCATCTTGCACATTAGAATTCCGGTGAAGTTTAATAACCTGAAACAACAAGATTTGGATGTGCTTAATTCTCTTTCCCGTTCTCCCTGCACATGGTTAAAATAGACTGATTAATTGTGTTCTTTTTTTACTTTTTTATTTTTTGAGTATAATGTGTGCACTTTTGGTTTGTTTTTATGTAAGTGTTCATACGCGTCTGTGTTCTTACTATTAGTTTCTGTTGTCACTCAGCATTGGTAAGACGATAGATTTATACTTGTGTAAATGTGGCTACTTCTGACAACATGTAAATCCATTTCACGTGGTTTGATTTGACATGATAACATGATTTTATGCCTCTCTTCTGTCAGCCATAAATAACTGTTTTGTTTGGACGAAAGTCTCGGCACACCGGTCTTACATTTTGGAAATGTGGCCCCGAGTATCTCTACATGTGTGTATTTGTTTTTTTACTGTCTCATCTCTGAACTGATTTGGTGCAGGATCCTTTAATCTCTGATATTTCCTTCCAAAGACACTCTAGCTATATTGGAAACTGTTGGACTAGTTTCCTTAGCCGCTTTCTACGACTCTTTTTGATTGAAAACATTTAGGAATAGGTTTGATGGGGATATTATTGACTTGGGAAGGGGAGGAGTACAGCTGTATTTTTGACAAGAGTGTGGGGTAGGATTTCTTCATAACCACTTGCTTTTAGTAGGCTATGTCGCTGTTTTGTCTTCAGAGCTGTAGCGCGAGTGCCACAGGTTTGCCTGTTGTTACTAACTCAGAGAGAAGGGCATATTTACAGAGTTTCCAGCGTTGCTTCCTGCACCATCGTATTGTCCTGGCCAATTAATAAGGAGGCATAATCCTGCTTACCTTGTGCAGGGCTCTCAGTGCAAGATGGGTGTGTCTAGGTGGATGACGCTGGCCCAGGTTGCTCCAGCTGCCAAATCTGCACTTGCTTCTCATCTTAAGAGAAGAAGATATTGGGCTGTCTTCATAGAGAAAGAAGAACAGAAAGCTAATGCAACAAGATTCTTAATGCATCTTCTTTTAACTATTCTGGAAAACAGTCTTCCTTAGCTATTGCTCTCTGATTTGCATGTATGTGTACCTCATTTGGAAGTATTAAAGACTTCTAGCGAGCTTGGGAATCAACTATTTTTATCCTGAGTCTATGTGCAACAAGGTTTGGTTTTTGTGCAGTGGAATTGAAGTGACTAAAGCAAATTTACTTCTGACTGAAGATTCTCTGCAAAATAGAGATATCATCTCAGTTGGATACACAACTCAAAAGTTTATAAAAAACAAAAGCAAATGGGAAGTAGCGATTTCATAGCAAAGCAATATATAGATACTTTGGTATTAGCTTCTCAGCATCATCACTGACAGATGAGAACTTTGAGTCTCTGTCTTAGGAAGTATCATGTTTTCTGAAAACAGTTATTCTTCCTGTGATACACTTTGGGCAGACTCAGCGCATTGTTAATTTTTCTTCTTTAAGACCATTGATCTACAAGTTATAACAGACAGAACCGTTATTTTGAGCTATTATTTTTAGTTGACATAGATTATATTGAGTGATAATACTCCAGATGCCACTATTACATTTTTCAGGGACAGATGGCTTTTTCTTTCCTGCGTAGATGATATGCCCCATAATCAGCCAAGCCTAAATTGCAGTGGTCTATTTATATAAATAACTTTTGGTTATAAAATAGCACACTTCAGATTATCAGTAAGTATTATGTTTATTTCAGGCTGTAGTGCGGGTGATTTTGGATAACTGCCTGAAACAGCATTACTGGCCTGTTTTATGCTGAGTCATGAGTAACCATTTGTGTGCTCAGAGGTGCATATAACTTTAGCACTGCTGTCATATGACTTGGATGTAAGACGTAATGATTTCTTGCAATGCCTTAACATGTTAAAATGTGCTTAGTGCTTTAGAAGGAGAATATTGTAGAGATGCTTACTGCTTGGAGTTCAGTCACATGACATTCTGTTTTGCTATTTAAAACGCTGAATTTAATCTCTTTCTTCTTGGAGCCCCTTCTCTGGCACTTCAAACCATATGACATTACATCAGTTATTTTGATACTTTATATCTTGCCTCCTTCTTTGGCTGTAAGACAACCAGGTGTCCTTTACTTTGTGACTAGCAGGGGATATGCCTATGTAACTTACAATCTTTCCTTAGAAAGACTTCTCAGTCTAGAGAAGAAGTGCCTAGTTAATGGCATTCTTGAAAGAGCGCTTAATTCAGTCACTGGTGTAATTGGATTATCGGCTGACAACAGGAGTTGCTTGCCCATCTCATTTATAAGTTTTTATTTGGTACCTGTCACTGTACTGTTAGAGCATTTAAGGTGGGCAAATGATACTACTGAAAACAAAAGCCCCATAGCACTTACCTCCCCGCAAAGCTTTAAACCTTATATGTGTACTGTAATTTTTTTAAGCCACATTAGTGGCTTAACTTTAACTAGGCTTGTGAGAGTAGGTATTAAAACTGATGCCTTAAATACAGGAAGCGCTGACTGGCTGCCAAACATATCAGAAATGCTTTTGTGAGATGGAGGGTGGGGGGGAGGTTTCATAGAGTTTTGTGACTGCATGAAGGCTGTCCTTTTTGGTTCATTCAGGGTGTACTCTTACACTTGAACTCTCCATTGTTTAATTTATAGCCATCATTTGCAAAGTAAATGTGAGTTTTATTGAAAACACGCACAGATTTCTTTTGGGGAAAGTATCTTTTACGAAAAAGCGTTAAGAAAGTCTGAAGACAGAAGTGTACTGTGACAGGTAATTACCTGGTTAGTTTGCAGGTTACTTTTGTTTGGTGTCTTTGCTAATGAGAGCATACTGTTAATGTCTCATTTCATTTCTGAGGTTTTTATGATTTTATAACTCAGTAACGTTTGTATGTTCCTTTCTGGCAAGGTCTGCCCCTGTGGTCCTTCTCTCTATCTCTGTCTCTATCTCTAATCTGTAGCATAAGACAGAATTTAGTTACTTGTGCGCAGACTGATTTTTCCCAATTTATCTTCTTGACGAATCCTGTGTCCTGTTCACGTTAAGGATCCAGTGCACTCTGTATGGTGAACTATGGGAGCCTGCTCTCTTCCCCCTACACTCATTTGTTTTCTGTGCGCTATGTGCAACTGTTATTACAATTTCTATTTCATGTCAATATGAGCTATTACTTGTATGAAAATGTAACCTAATGACTCTTTGAACTGGAACCCTACTAGGGGGGAAGGCCTGAAGTTGAATATGATTCTAGTAGTCTGGACGATGGAGCCCACTCTTTATAAAATATTTGTGCCCAAGATAACTTATCTTTTGTGCCTTTGCTGCCAAGCAAGGCATTGTTTCCATTCTGCCAGTCTTAAAATAGAATGCGAGGATTCCATTAAAGTGAAAATTGATTATAAGAATATAGATTCAGCAGGCTTGGCTTGTCAGAAAGCAGGCATAAAGGTGGTTTTCTCTGACAGAAATTTGTATGTTTGGGGATCTGGGAAACTGTTTCAGTCTTTGATTTCCAGCCAGCACTGTAATGGAATTTATTTGTGTGAAGCAGGCATCAGGTATAATAGGATTATGCATTATGTTTATGTGATCCTGGCTTTAATATCCCTCTAATAGTACTCAGTTTATTCATTTCTCTCATATAAATTAAAAGTGGAAATTATAGATTAGATCTGCCAGGACTCATCAACGTTATGTGAAGTTTAGTTTTTCTGTTCTTGGAACTTACTGCATCATAACAGAAATGCAGATGAGCAGGAAGAAAATAATAAACTTTCATAAAAACTCCCTTCAGCAGCATATTGACACTGTTTCTTTATCTGTTGTAAATTATTGCACTGTATCCCCTCTCTAAGAACTCTATGCTGTTTTTTGTGAGTTTATTTGAGAGTCCTGTTACTATCCATCTGCAGATGATCAGAGCACCAAGTGACGAGTGTCAACACAGGGCACATTTGCTCAGATAGCCTTTTAATAGGTGCTCTTGACTGAGGCTTTTAATTGGATCTTTCAGGTGACTGCCAAGTAGCATCCCCTACAAGCACATAACGGTGCAGTACACAGAATAATGGGTTTTGACCCATTGCTGCAGTTGTAATTGGGTATTGAGAACTGGCATGGCGCAGTTAGGTGCTATAGGAAAGGGGCTGTGAAGCAGTGTGTAAGCAGACATGCTCACGGTCGACGCAGCAAATTTCCTAACTTCTAATTTAACTTAATTGCAAGGACTTTGTTCTCCGCCCCAACTTTGTCCACTACTTAGAAACCGGCCTTATGCATCTCATTTTGTCTGCTCTAGTTAAGAGGAGAGCTCCGACTGTGATGTAGATGTTCAGATCTTTTTATTTTTCCAAACTTTTTTTTTCCAGTTGTCTGAAATGAAGAGCAGTTCACCTGGTATGTTGTGCCAGCGCTACTGCACACAGCTGTGTAGAATGTAGTGTTAATATTGTGCCTTGCTTGGCAATGACAGGCTGAATCTGAGGCCCAGGGTCAGTCTGTAGTATTAACCTCCTGGATTCCCACGTGCCGAAGAGATTACCGTGTAACTTCAGTCATGAGAATTTCTCTCTTCACCTGGCATAGCTGCAGTTGTCGATGCTGAGCTTCAGTGAATTGTCATCTATTAAAAAGATAAAAATACTTCTGCATACATACTAAACCCTCATGTTTTGTTTACATGATACATTAGAACTGTGAAAATAAAGTGAAAATCTTTCCACGGTGCACAGTACAAAATGGACTCTGGATGTTTTCCTGGTCAGTGCTATAATGGAGTATGCAACCATTATCCTGCCAACCAAGTGAGACGAGGCAGGTTTCCATAAAAGCCTATCAGTGCCATGATTGAATTAGTCAAGAGGCTCCTGCTCTGCGGAATCATCTCTGGCACTCTCGGGTCTGGGACGTTGACTTGAGGCAGTACAGGATGCTGCCACCATCCAAACTGTCAGCTCCTCTTCATGTTTGGTATTTTTTAATGAGTGTATGGTTGGCAGCACAGCTGTTTTGGGGAACTATTTTGGTGCCAGTGCAGAGAGAATGGGAGGTGAGCGGTTCTGCACATGTGCTCTCTAGCTCTCTTTTTCTACGTTTTGTGAAGAAATGTTTCAGCAGGGTTGCTTCATTTCGGACTACAAAAGCATATTGTTACTTCTCAGCCGGGAAACAGGTTATGATAATAGCTATGTTGCAGTATATTGGTAAACTGTTTTTCATCATGGTAAGAAGCAATCAAAATAAACTATTTGAATTTCAGGAAGGGCAATTTCTGTTCTATGAAGAGTTTGTAATGAAATAAAAACCCCACTGCTATATATACACCTGAGTAAGGTCTGTGCCCTTAAGCTGAATAACCAGCTCTAATTTCCTACACTGAATTTCGTATTACATTACCTACTTGAAGCCATAATTTTAGGGAAGTGACTGGAGCAAAAGACATTGAATTTCTCTAGCCTATGCATTTTTAAAGAGATAGTAAGTGCCTATTATTGGTTGAATCTAATTTTTACGTGAATATTGATTGTCTGGTATGCACTGCAGAAAAAGAGAAAAAGTCTTTGTTTCTGTAGGACCTACAAGGATGTCAGGCATTTCTTTATATTGATGAAAGGTCTTGTGCTGTAAGAGTAGAACAAACACATTTTTTTAAAAAAAGGAGGCTGTTGGATGGGATTATTTTCTTTATTTTAGTTAATTGATAGACCTTATTTGAATGAATAAGCACTGGTAATATTCAGCAAGTCATTTTTAAACTGAGTGAAGTAGGTGGCTGTTAAGATGAGACCTGAAAGTAAAGAAGATTTTTAGCTTTGTAATCCTGCTCGAAAGTGGTTTTTTCGTGACCGTGAGTGGCATGAGAAAACTGGAAACAGATCTCAGGCTGGAGAACAAACAGACCATACTAGAAAATCAGAGATTTTGTAAATGATGAAGCAGGACTACTCCCTGTCCCTCCCAAAGTAAAATGAAACCGTCAGATATGACGGGCGAAGTAGAAATAAGGCAGAAGTAGCATAGTCTTGAAGACTGTGGTGAGAAGCTTTAAATGTAGGAAAATACATAGGGAAAGAGTCACTGGAAAAATTCAAAAGGTAAAAGCGTACAGTTCAATGGGCAGGAAACTGCATTTCATAGATCAGATGGAGATTAGAATAGAGGGCTTGGATTTTAAGTTTAGCCATTTGGGGAGAGAAAAAGGAGAGACCTTAGAAAAACACAGAAACATGAATATTTACTAGATGCTGAATATATAGGGAGCTGAGAAGTGATCCAAAGGCCAGTTTGCAGATCTTCCTAAGCAGCCACTAAACTATGTATCCAAAGAAGACAGCAAGTAAAAAAAAATTCAAATGAGAGCAGTAGGAGTTCAGTTGTAATATTTTTGAAGTTGTTGATAGTAAAATAGATCTGGTTGAAATTTTTCAATTCACCAGAGGTTTTATTATATATCATTTTTAACTCATATCATGGTTGAAGTAAATTTTCTTTGCATATCTGCCAAACTGAAAGCTCCCCAGACCCCATAAGTGCTCAAAGAAGTTGATATTCTTTTTGTTTAAATGCTCATGCCAGCAAAAAAATCTTACAGTATACTGATTTTTAGGTCGTGTTTGTCAGCAACTTGCTAAAGTTTCAAGTAGGGTGCTGTCAGACACTTGCCTTGGATTCACCAAAATTCATCTAATATGAAACATTTCAGTCTAAGTGAATCTGTATTTTGTAATATATACATATATTTTTATTTTTTATATTTTTGTTTTTTATACACCCACTATATATGCATACATATATATATATATATGTAGTCAGAAAGTATCCCTCAATTCATCTTTTAAATGTTCTGAAGAGATACTGAGTAGAGATGCTGAAATGTGATGTTTGGATAGATGGAGGGGGGAAGAGTCCAGCTATAGCTCTGATGTAAACCAGGGGGCCAGGATCTCTTTCCCCTTCTTTGTGTCACCATGGCACTTATGTGGTCACTGGGTCCAGCTCAGGGAAGTGTTGGGCTGATATACTCGTGGTAATGGAAGTCAGAATGGAGAGAAACGTTGTTTTGATTAGAGAAAAGAGTTAGATTGACTGCATGTAGACGGCTCGAAGAGTCTTAGGGTAAAAGAGAAATGGGCAGAAGAGGAGTTGGATTGCTGAATTTTTGCAGAGACCAGAGCGTGACTGTGGAGTGGGGATTGGAACTCGAAATCAGGAAGAAGATAGAAAAGCTTTGAAGGAGAAATACAAAACTAAGAGTTTAGGAATGAGGAGAGGATGCAAATGAGAAAATCTCACTCTCAGGGACTGGGAAAAACAGGAGAGACTTAGAGGAGGAGTCCTGGCAAATCTTATTTAAGCAAGTGAGAAGTTTTGAAAGAAATGCAATTTGCAGCTGATGAAGGGATACAATTTCTGATGAAGTGGGGAAGTAGATATCTTGAAGCTAGGACTAATCTAAGGGCATGCCGTTAGGAATGATCTTATTTTTAGTGCAATAAGCGTGCAAAACCACAGGGCTGTTTCTACGGGAGTTAAATGGGAATATGGGTACCAAGGTTCTGGAGATCGGGAATGAAGTGAGTGAATTTATCTTGTGGTGAGTAAGTGGAGGAAGGCATGACTGAACGGAGGGACACTGGATGTTGAAGGGAAGCTTAGCAGAAATATGCTGACCTGAACTGTAGTTTACAGAATGGCCTCTTTTGTGTTTGTAAGCAAGGAGCAAATGAGCAGTGATAATAATTAGGTGGCAGTAAGACAGAAGGAACTTAAAAATTGCTACCGTTTCCCCCTGTTGTCCTCTCAGACAAGTCTCATGAATAACAGGCTCACATAGGCTCCTTGATCCTTTTCCCGTTCTGACCCTATGTTTAAGGCTCAGTGGGGTCAGATGGAATCGCAATGAATGTGATGGCTGTGGATGAAATGACAGAAAATGAGAGTGATTGGTTGACAGCTTGGTGAGTGGCTTGGTGGCATAAAATACTGGAGGATGGAAAGAGGGATCATATGTAAACTCCCAAGGAGACTGGTCAGGTCAAGGACGTGACATTTTAAGTGGATTAAGTATTTGGAGAGAGGTGAAGGGGTGAGAGTAGCTGATTGAAGTGCTGTTTGGAAATTCCATTATTCTAGACATGTTATCTGTTTTAGACTAATCAAGACGGTATGACTGAAGGAAAGAAGAGAAGTTTACTTGTGTTTTTCAGAGTGAGTGCTTCATTCTTTAGTATAAGGTTACTTGCAATTGTTTCAAATGAGCCAGACTCTTTTCTCTCAGCCTAGGTGCCATAACCTTTAGTAGCATTAATGAGAACAGTTTGCTTCAAGAAGAAGCAACTATCCTTGTCAACCTCTCCCTTTTAAATCATAGTGCATTAGTGCTATTGAATAAAGAACTGCCTGGAAACATTATCCAAGTATTGTATTGAATTTCCACTTCCAAATTTAGCCTTCATGTTAACCTTCTGAGTGCTAGTACTTTGTCCATGGAAATACAGACCCTGGCACTACACCTGCCTATTTTGAGCCAAAGAGAGAACAAGAACATGTTGTCCTTCAGTTGTGTGTAGTATATTTGTAACATTTGAATGGGTAGTTTATTTGCGTGTGGAACTGTGCAGGGTGCTACTCTAATTGCAGAGATAAAGTTGAAATAAACAAACATGAATTAAATGCTTAATAGACTTCAGTTAGTGGCATTTCCATGATAAAGCTAACTAAACGGAACAAACCCAAAATACCTTATTTCATACATGCTGGAATTGTGATCAGCTAATCATTCATGTTGTGTGCAGAGTGAAATTGCTTGCCAGAGAATGGCACGTGCTATATACTGAAGGATGTAACATATACATATTTAACAGATAGCCTCTTTTATGGTATAGTTTTCACTTTGCAGCTGTCAAAACAAGACTGATGGAAAATTCATGCTTGGCAATTGTGTCACATCTGCTTCAGTAACTGTTAGGAAATAGACTACTCTAGTTACTGGAAGATACTGTGAGTGAGAGACCTTGCAAAATTTCTACAGTGCTAAGTTTTTTCCATGTTCCATGGGAGTTTCAAAAGTAAAGGTGAGAAAGGCAGCGAAGTTGTATCTGTACCAAAAGAATGGTATTATGCCAGCTGGTAGAGTAAACCTTGCTGAATGATTATCCAAAGACAACCAAAAGATAGACTCCTCAGTAAATATCTGATACGTGTCAATGATTCTTTTAACACAGATTAAAAAGAAACAGTAAATGGAATAAAATGGAATAGAGTGGCCATCCGATTATTAGATCAACAGTGAGCAAACATCCACACTAATGGTTGTTACTGAATAATTCTGAAATTATTTTGGGAAGAATCTGTCAGTGCACATGCGCATACCTACAGGCAGTATGCAGCATGAGCGCTTTGGAGGTACAGAAAACACTAACTGGTCAGAATGCGCTGAGGTTGGCTGGAAGCTCAGCCCAGTAGCTTTGTCTTGACGGAGTCTGTTTGTTTATTTCAACTTTTTCTACCCGCATCAATGACGGTTAGGGTCATCCAGTTTGTCATTCTTGATTGTATTATGGTAATACAGGCTGAGGCATCCACTGAGACTAGGCCCTCTTGGGCTAAGAAATGTACAAGTGTCTAGTGTAAGAGATTCTGCCCCCCAAAGACTGTAGAGGCTAAATAAAGAAGGCAGACACAACGTGGAGAGCAAGAGAGCGTTATAATCCTGGATGAGCAACTAAGACAGGGAGACAGTAAACGAACAGTCAGCGGCCAAACAGAAATGGACAGGGATCGAGCCTAATAGGCACCTCTTTCTATCTCAATCACAGGGCTCTCCTTTCTCTTTCTGGGCGATACTAAATTGGTATTCTCAAGATTTTTCTTCATTTTCCTTGAAGCCTTCTGTGGCACAAGCCAATGGAAAAATGCATTTGGGCTTCAACAGAGTTCTTAGTACCCCAGTACTGTATTAGATCACTTAGTGTATTTGAAAACAGTGAAACTTCCTAGAGACAATTGGTCAGATCTATCTGGGAATTTAATTCTGTGATACGATATGGTTCTCAATGAGTTAATAAATGGAATCAGAGAAATGCTAGATCATCTTAAACTTCACAGAGGAGCAAGATCTAAATCTTAAAGTTATTCAGATGTTCAGACAGTATGGAGTCATGATTTAAAAGTTTTGATGTGATAATTATTTTAGAAGAGTGATTTACATTTAGTTTTAACTAACTCTCCACAATGAAGAAGTGCCCACAAATCAGGTACCAGATTCTCATTTCATGATGGGAAAAATAAAGGCCTCTTGTAATTAAGATGAGCCTTGCTACCAGTTTATGCATATATGTATCCTGTAAGGTTGTCTTGTAGCTTTCTTGTTTGTTTGTTTTCCTCCCCTGAACTGTAATCTGTCAAGGGAGAGCACTGCGCTTAAACACGCGGTATCCTATATCTGTTAAAATAGATTATTAAAGCTAGAGCAGGCCCACTGATCAGCAAGAACAGTGGCAAGTCCATAGGCTCCCAGAAGTTATCAGTGCATGTGGGGATTCATGCAAAAGTATCCAAAATAGATATCTATGCATGGATGAAAACTATTCTTTATCACTTCAGAAGTATTGATTCAGGAGTTTTTAAGGACTTTACACTAAATGGAAACTGGCAGTGGCAGTATCTATGGGTTAGTTAAAGATAATGGTGGATGCTTTCCAACTCAGAAATGTGCATGCCTGTACTACCTGGTGTGAGCATGCAGCAATTGTAATGGGAGTCAGCTGGGATTAAAGTAAAGTAACTTTTCATCACTGTTTGGTTTAACTGTTTCATTAATTTGCAAGTCAGTTACAACGCATTTTAAATTTAATGTAAGTATTACTCTGATAGTATCTGCATGTACCTCCTGTGTTCTTGTGCACACCTGAAATAATATGAATTCTGCTTTTGTTTTACAGTCAATGACTCTTTCTATCATGTTAGTGTCTGGACTTGGAAAGGGACAGAATAAAATCCTGTGTAACATATATATGAATTCAGTACTGTGTGGAGCTACTTCAGATCCTCAGGTGTCGTGCACCCTTATGCTTGGGTGTCCACGCAGTGTCATGTGCCCAGTCTGTCCAGTGGCTAGTCTGCCAGGAGTTCACAACAGTGGCAAATGAGGAAGGCAAATCAAAACTATTCTGAGCGCCTACTTTTAGTCAGGTAGGAACTATTTGGCAGTATAGGGGTATAATATGGGAAATGCAGTGTTTTAGAATCATACTTAACAAGACCTCCCGTTAGAAAAAGAAAACCTTAGAACTTTATTCTTAAGTAGTTCTAGGACTCGTCTGTTGTTGGAGAACCTGTGTAGTATATGCTGGAATTGGACAGAGAAACGATCAGAGGAGATTTTAAGTAGTTGATAGAGAACATAGGAGCTGATAGAGATACTGACCCAGAATACAATAATTTTGTCACCCTCCCATTTGGGAAGGTGTAACTTGGAAAAAATCAGGACAAACAAAGTATTGTGTCAGCTGCAGCAGGTTTTGAACCAAAGTTCTTCCTCGTTTGACAAATGAGGTAAGTTGCTATTAAGGACCTCTGTTTCTAGGAGTAAAGCACTGCTAATCACATGGTAATGCACAGCCAAGCAATGTGCAAAACTACTTTGTTCCAAAGTTCTACTGTTCCATATTGCCATCTGTGGTCTGCAGGAGTCTGCATCGTCCTGGCTCCCTACGTCCTGGAGGCAGGTTTTGCTGTTTGCCCTGTGCTGTGTTTCTTTTAGCTGAGACAACAGCAGTCTGCCACAAGAGAGCAGTGCAGCCTGTTGCCGGTATTTGAGGGAAAATAAATGAGAACATATATCGGGAACAAAGCAGATGAATAAAGAGGATTACAGGGAAGCGCTGACTGTACAGACAGAACTGAATGTAAAGGTGAGATAGGGCAGATGCTCTCCAGGAGAAAATCCTGAAAGATGGAAACAGTGTAGGTGGGCATGAAAAAGGAAGGGAAATAAAAAAAATAATTGCTGGAAAGCAACCTGGAGAATAGGAAAAATACAGAAAAGAGAAAGAAAAGGCTGGAAGATATAGCTAGAGGATGGAAGTAAAAAGAGACTGTGGCATTTACCCTTACCCCCTGAGCTGGAAGGGAGAGCTGCAGTTTGTGATCCCGGTACTGAGGAAGGACTGGGGGCCTGAAGCTTAGAGCTAGTGCTAGTGCTTTTCAGTATAAGAAATCAATATGCGTGTTTTTATCTTGGTCCTCGTTCTTAATCTACTTTCCATATTGTCATTTGGATGAATTGTATTTCTGTATGCATGCTGCTATTCATCTGTGATTAAAATGATTAATAGAGGAGAAAAAAATAAATTCACAGGATGATTTTCAAAGTGTTACCCTTGGAGAGCATTGTTTCCCCCATAAACATATTTACTGGCGTGTGAGGGTTGTGCCATGGCTTATATAGAATTTATTTCTGTTTCTCCTTTAAAAAATTTAACTCTTAGCAGGATTTGATGCTTTAGTATTAAGCCAAGATGATCAGGTAAATTTCAGCTGCAGAGTGTGGTATTTCCAACTTCTAACTTCAGAAGTACATCATAACCCTGTGGCACAAAGCATATGCAGCTACCACTGTATTTTGGGGGATTGGTGGTGGGGGAAAGGAGGCTGCTTTTTGCAATGAGCAGCTCATGTCCACAAATCCACTGCGTTAAGGATTTTTCTGGATTATTAGTTGGATGTTGAAATCCAATGTTGGGTATTTTTTCCCTTTCTTCTGGTAGCATCTTCCCATTTGTAAAACGTCAGCATGCTGTGTAAAATCTGTGGCTTTCTAATGGTGCTTTTGTGCTTACTGTGACCTTTTGAAATCATTACAATTCCCCCCCCCCACCAACTCTCCTTACTTAACTGCACATGGGAATAGGGAAATATGAATCCAATTTACTGTTATCCAGGTGGCTTTTCCTGTTAGTGACTTAGCTTTATAGTTTTAGGTACAGTAATTACTATACAGAAAGCTGGAAAGATGCCTGTAATTCCAAAATGAACTCTCTGTAGCTCTCTCCCTCCCACTTGCACTCTCCTTTTAGTACCGCCCCTTCCATGCACCCTGTAGCCAGCAGCAAGACAGCTGTGTTTGATCATAAACCACTTAAACTCCAGGCTCACTGGCAGGGGAAACTTTAGCATGAAGTGCAGCATTGGTTTGTCTCTGGAGGTGGGGGTGTCCTCTCTTTTGCCTTCTCTCTTCCCCAACACTGAAGACCTTGCAGCGCTATTTTTGTATTTTCACTGTGAACTTGTCTGAAGCTCACCAAATCGTTCCGAGTACATTAAAAGGCTTTGGGAGATGCTCTCAGACCGAGTTGGAGAAAAGGGCAGCATAAAACGAACGGCAGAGATGAAGCACAACTTACAGATGGACTAGGAGAGCTGGAAGATCCGGAAGCGGTACTTTCCCTGCATTCCCCGAGCACTCCACAGTGCTAACAAGTCTTTTGCAGCAATGGATTGTCTGTGCAGTGGAAACTAATTTGGCTCTTTTAGAAGATCTTGCATCATTAATTTGAACTGTATCAATGTGGAGTGAAAATGGCTGTCTAGAGCAAAATGTGCAAGATAGAGAAATCTTGGAGAGGCAAGAACTATTGAATCTGTTAAACAAAGCTTGGAAGCATTAAAATCTGTAAAAATTGTCAAGCCCTGAAAAGTCTAATCATGAATTCTGGAGTTGCTATGAAATATGGAAATGACTCCCCTGTGGAGCTGAGTGAGGTAAGCAGTTTCAGCGTCCTTCTTTATGCTTTAAAAAAAAAAAAAAAAAGAAAGAAAGAAAAGCTTCCCTTTTGGGCTTTCAAACTGCGAGCAATGCAATTAAAAATTAATAGAATGTGTATCTTGCTATAACTTGCTATGCCAATCAGGAAACGACCTGAACTTGCTTGCTGCTTTAGTACGATTAAGTAGTGAAAAGCAAACGGTTGTAACCATGTAAAGACATTTTTTTCCTGTAGTCTGGCAGCACGCATTCTCTTACCCCCCAAGAGCTGTGTTTATAGCCAACATTCATCTTTGTGGTAGGTGAAATACGGAGATCTCGGCTGAGATTAAGTGTGTGGTAACTAATTTAGAAGGGAAGTGGGGTGAGCGGAAGATGACAAATATTTATTGGTAAAACAACAGCACTGGCAGAAGTTGTGTTTGATTGTGTTTAGCTAAGATGATGATGTTCCTTTGGATTAGATGAATGTTTCCTTGTCTAAAAGGAGAAAAAATAAGCCATGGGAAACTTTTTACTTTTCCCTTACAAACCATAGTAAGGTGATATTTCTTATAGTTGCAGGTATGTCTGGTTGTTGTACAACATTGTTTGCTTGTTTTTAATTAATTTGAAATTAAGGCCACATCAGAGACTATGCAAATGTTTAATAAATGTGTTAGAAGCTGTATCTTTTCACTGTTATTGAAATGTCTTAGATGTGCCACCCTAATGGGCTTACTTGTCCTGAGAACTGCTAATTTTAGTTATGCTGTGAAACTCTGAGCATCTTATTAAGGTCATTTTGTAGAAACTTGAATCTGCAATCTGTATTGTCCCAGTTTAAATGAAATCCTTCTCTTTTCCTCCTTGTCCATTTCTTTGATATAACTTTTATTGTAACATATCACTTATTTATTTCATAAGTTTTATTAGAAGCATTATGATAATCTTGGCAGAATGAGAAAGTTCACAATTTGTACAGGGGAAAGCAGAGTAGGTACTGAGCCAGTGCAGTATCCTGCCATGTAGGAGGAACAGTAGGTTTGTGACTGTGGAGTTTTAGTGAAAGAAATTTCATAGATGTTCCTACTTTAAGTAAAAAAGAGTTCAGTTTAGTTAACTCTGTGTTACTCTCGCAAATGATTGCTTAAAAACAATATATTGGCACCTCAGCCTAAATGAAGTTCATAAACTCAGCACAAAAGGCCAGGATATTTTTGGTAGCAGTCTGCCATGGTGTTTCTGGCTACAGCTGTATTAATGGCTTATTGATCACTGCTTTCTATCCCCTCAACATTTAACTTTCAGGACTGCGTAGGATCACATAAAACCTGGAGTGTCAATGGGGTTTGATACTTGGATAGTTATTTGGAGCAGGCAGTATTTACTGCTAACACATTTACCTGACTGGACTATTTGAAAGTTTACCAGTTTAAATTTACTTTACTCGTTCACAGGGTAAGACTTTTTTGTAACAAAATATCTGTTATCTTTTTCTTTTGACATTTTAAGGTGGGAAACATCAAAAGAGGTCTGTGACCAGGCACCATGGCACATTTTTGTTTGTTTAATTTTTAAAAATTACTTTAATACTTGGTTACTTTTGTACTCCAGGGCAACTGATAGACCCCTTTCTGACTGCAGACAAAGCAGTGAAGATCTTAAACTCTTAACTTCCCCAGCTGTTAATCATCATCTTTACTGATGGTTTCCACCTTTGTGATTTGAGCTGCTTGTGTGAGCATGCTTTAGCCTGTTTCACTCAAAGGTCCAGGTTAGTTTCAATATTGGTCTTTGATAAAGCAGATCATTTTGAATGAATTATGGGCTTACAGCAGCATCATATCCTCCACGAGGGAGGAGCTTTTCTACTGTTGCTGTGAGTACTCTGAGATGCAGTTAGTTGCTCGCCTCTAACCTTTAATTATTCAATGAATTTTTGTCTCCCTGTAGTTTGTATGCTCATATTAGACTTTATAAGGCTATTTGTTTCTACAGAGGTTCTTCAAAATCTTTCTTTTCCTACTAGTGAATTGTACTGTTTTTTCTTGCTGTTATTGAAGATTGGAAGCCTCGGGTAAAGGCTGTACATACATTATTTAACTGTTTTTCTCTCATCTTCTTGATGCTTTTCCCCTTTCCCTTCTTTTCTGTCTGTATCTTCTGTATGGCATGTTTGGTTTTGGTCACTGGAAGACAGTAGCGGCATGTTCATTTAAACAATGGGAGCAAGGTGGAACTGGCTACCACGAGCATTCGATGAGACTAGTGCAGTCTTAGGGGATTTTCACATGCACCTCTCTCTCTACTGCCAGCATGTATTTTCACGTTACAGTGGGCTGTTACCAATATATATGGCTGAACGGCAAATATGGTAACAGACCAAGAACGACCATCATAAGAACTTGATGCACATTGGTTTGTGTTGTGGGTGCTTGGGTCTCTCTCTGAGTACCAGAAGCTCTAGGTATGAAACTGCTATTATTAAAATAAACAGGAAGACTCCAAAGATTTGGAGATGTAATGCATTCTTCAATGGATGCGTTAGACAAAACAGAAAATGAAATTGTTGCAATGCATTCCGTTTGTATTGAAACTTTTCTTTTTGCTTGAGAGGTACATCCGTCTTTGGAGAAAATGGGTCACAGCTGTGGTTGTAGAAATTGGTGTGTGGTTCATGTTTGCTGTTCCTAAACTCTTGTCCAGGTAAACATAGGTCGTGATAGTCTTTATTTACTCCGCGCCATTCCTCCCTGCCCCCAAGTTCATGCTGAAAGCGAAAAAGAAAAGAAAAAAAAAACCCTTGATTTCTTTCACTGGTCACTCATACTTCTACAAAACTCATGACTTGTTTTTGGTGATCTCGAACTGCAGAGTTCCAGCTATTGTTATCGATGCACATATCAATACCTATTACTGTATTTCCTCTGCTTGCCCTTCAACCTCCTCTTTTTTGTCTCCAAACAAGGAAGGATTAGTCAACGTGCTGTTTGTATGGCAGATTCAGAATGTTGTAACTGCAGAGAGAGGTAAAAAAGCATCGTTCTCATTATACAATAGCAAGGCTGTTAGCTATAGCTGTTAGCATTTTTCTTTTTTATTTTAATATAGGACACATTAGGAGAGGCAAATCTGAAATTTACCAGTGACTGTTGTACCCCATGAGAATGTAGGAGAGGTTTTGATACCTTTGAAAATACAAAGTAATGTCTGACGAAGCTGACTTCTACTGTTACGAAATGGTCTTTTAGTTGTCAATGTTCTGGTCCGATATTATTTGCAGAGTTTGCTTTTTAAGGCTTGAACAAGAATGAATGTGATTTATATGCCATATATGACACCTAAATTAGGTAAGTGCTCTTTGGATCCCTTTGGGGTTTTTTTAGTCATATGATACTGTAAACCTTGAGTGCAGTCATGGAGTATATTTTTAAAGCCAACACTGTGAATGTTATTGAAAGCACGTATAGGTATAGTCCTGTGCACAGAAACTGCAGTTACAGATTTGTTGTTGTGTAGTTAAAAATGAAACTATATCAGAATATATATGCTTAGTACATATTCAATTAGTTATTGTACAGGGAGAAGTATTTGTATGGAAGAAGCTGAATTGCTTAATCTGTATTTTCTTTGTCTTCCAAATTCAAAGATATCACCACCTTTGATGCAGCAAGTCCCTGAGCCTCAAATTGCTTAAAGGGGAAACAGCATTGTGTGGGAGCTTGCCTGGTCCTTATAGCCACTCCTAACCACCCGCTGTTGAGATGGCATGCTGAGGTATAGCGACCTGTAGTGTGACTTAGTACAACTGTAGGGCTAAATCTTGTCAGTAGTTACGCACGTGCCTAATTTTAGGACTGTTCAAATTGGTGGTGTAGGAACAGGAAAATAACGTAAGTACTGTGCTTCATGGTGTCCTTCTCAGTTGTATAGTTAAGGGCTAAATTATATGCTTGGATTAAGGGCTAAATTCTGTTTGTGGATATAATTTTCACTAAAGTGAGTCTCGTGAATTTGCTGATAGTAAAATTATGCCTAAGAGAACTTGTCATGGGCTAAGGGCTGATATTATATTATTGCAATACGTTCAGCACTTCAGGTGCAGCGTTTTTTTCCTAGTGTGATTGTCAACTATGTTCTTTAAGCACTTCTTGTATAAGCTGGTGATGTATAATTTTTGAAAAGGATATATATTCTTTTCTGCACAGCGAAATTAGAAGATACCGTGCTTCTTTAGGTGCATACTTTATGCCTTCTGCCTCTCTCCTTGTGCTTGGAAGTTAGGTCTTTAGAAGGTAAGTGGTGGTGTTTGCGATCTTAGATATAGCTGCGTGTTCTTTAACCCTTTACATTGCCTGGAACAAACAGCTTGGCTGTGTATCTTTGAAAAAGGTTATTTTTATTTCTTGTTTGTTTGTTTTGTTTAACCAGCATGGCATTTACATTTTGGGGGAAGGGAAGAGTGGATTTGAAATCTTGTCTTTGTGTGGGAGATAGAATAGCAAGTTCATAAAAAGGGTTTCACCAAAATCTTACATATAATGCAATATGTGAAGAGACAAAGGGATAGCCAAATTTTAGAGACTTAACTTATAACTTTCTTTATAATTTTAGTGTAGGACAATATTGCACTTCCTTTTAAGATTTATGTTGCATCACTGCTATACTTCAGTTTACACTTTTGAGGATGTAGAAGAAAAGTTATAGAAAGAAAAGGGGCTGTGTGGCTTAAAGTTGCACTCGTGAGACCAGTGAATGAGCCGGAGGTGGCCTGTGGGCTGGGCTGGGTAACCAGTGGGAGAGCAACATACTGGAGCCGAGCCTTGCTGGCAAGGGAGAAATTCTGCAGTAGCAATCCCTGCCCTGAGGTAGTTTCCCATGTTTTTCTGTTCTTTTAGAACATGCGCCAGCTTGTGCTCATATTGTACATACATGTGAGGAAATAGCACTGAGGAAACCGTACACAGATTTTGTATGTATTTAAGGCTGGGAATAAAACTCAAACACTTGCTTTATCTTCCTCAGTTTGGTAGTCTTATCATTAAAACAGTGCGTAACTGTCACGCTAATATTCCACCTGCTTTCCGAGTGGTCTCTGGCCATGCAGCAAGAGTGCTCGTATACTCTCAGTACTCCTTTTGTAAGCAGATGGACTCCATTTCCCACTGGGATCCTCTCCCTGATACTCGGCATGGCCTTGGCCTTCAATGTCAAAGATGTATGGAAATTGTAATGAAAAGGCAGTGTGTATAGCGTCTTGCTACCAGAGAGGGTACAGTTTTCCCCAGTCAGAGGATGTTGTGCGGCCTGTGATAAATTGTTAATGTTGGTTCTTCAAAATGCTGTGGTCTTGCAATGGAACAGAGTGGAACATGATTATCAAATACTAAACGTGGCATATTTTTAAATTCCTTTAACCTTTAAAAAATTGCATAACAAATTTCTTTGGTAACAGCAGACGAACCAAAACAGTGAGCAGTTTGTGTGAACTGCTGAGTAATGGCTGATGTCAAAGACTTAGAAAAGGGAATGCAGCAACCCAAGATGCTTAGATCAAAGTATCTTCAGGTCAGGCTTTGTTAAATGGGTTCTAGTAGAGATCTGAGTAAAACTTTTATTTGACAGGTAGCTATAATACCCTTAGCCTTTCAGGTATGTTCTTAGCGTTGTTGCTGCAGAGACACTGAGGTACAGTTTGCTGCATCTCTTTGTAAATGTTTTCTTTGGGTGAACTCTGCCCAGTCTCTGTCGTCTTTCCTGATTTGTGTGGGCTTTGTGAAGTACTAAGCAACCTTGCAAAACTGACATTTTCCTATACTTTTGCCTCGCAGGATGTTGAGACAGTAAATGTAAAGTATAGCTACAGAATTTAAAGAGTTACCGTGAGTATCAGTTACGCTGATGTGGCTATCTCATTTAAAGAACAGATTTTAGTGGAGAATTTTAGTGGACAAGCTTCTGGATAGTAGCCATAAAGTCTGAATGTGACTTTTAGGTTAGATACACTTCTGTCCTATGCCATCAGTCTACCTGTGATTATTCATCTCTTTGAAAAATCTAATTTATTCTTAAAGTTTATTTTGAAATTTTATGATGAATTATATAGGTGAAAGCATCCTTTAAAAGGGGAAGGTCAGCTTTTCCAGAGTTACTTGGACATCCGCAGTTTATTAATAGACATATGGTTTAGTCAGGCGAGTGTGCTGTTATGTTATCAGTGAGCTGTACTGCTGATGTGAGAAATATAGGTTAGAACGTGAACTTAGATCCATAGTCTAGCTGAGGGGGCTCTATTTCTAGCATGATCAACATATATAATTTCCAATGTGGCTGATGCATGGTATTTCCAATGTAAAAAACATAGTGACTTCAAAGAATGTTTATTTTCTGGATTTGTGTGAGCTGCTTATCAGGCACAGAGTATGTTTCAGGCTAGGATGTTATTAAATTGAAGCACTATAAAAAGATTACTCGAAATGCCCAAACACTGTCAGCACAGATAATGCTCTTCTGTAGCCTCCTGATGGCCCAAAAAAAAAAAAAAAAAAGCGAAGATTATGTAACATATCTGCCAGCCTGATATTTTAATATTCCTAGCTATCGAAAAACACTTTTGAAAAATGTGTTACAGGCTGAGAATTTAATAAGGACAAGCACATGCTATGGAAGTACCATTAGCAACATACTAGATCCTGTAAATCTTTTTTAAAAATTAGATGTTTTTATTCTTGGATCAAAAACCCAGAAGTTCATTTTCAGGAGAGTTTTGGAGGTAAAGTGAGATCACCCTTCCCCTCATCTCCTTCCAAGCTTTGTTGGAAAAGAAAAATGTATTTCTTTGTCATTGATCAGGCTTAGACCTACCAGGACTTGACTGTGGGTGCTGTGTGCTTGCAACAGTTGCAAGACTCTCAGAGGCTGTTGTGGGTTCCCCTGCAATCTATCTGTAGTTTGTGAAGGAACACTTAAACAAAAGCTTCTGAAAGAGCGAGAATCCATAGATTGCAGAGTTGCTGTTTTCAAAGATAGAAATGTCCATGTTGCATGTGCATGTGAAGGAGGAAGGGGCACAGAGAAAGGCTTTATGATGAAATTGGACAGCTGTGATAGGATATAATGAGATATGTTGTTCTGGTGCTCTGAGTAGTTTGAAAAATATTAAGCAGGAAGTGTGTTTTTGTCACTTCTGTTTTTCACTTGTGTTTCAGTTTTGTTGTCTTTGTGACACTATGGTATTTAAAGTCGCAGGTTTTACTCGTGCTGGTAACTTCTGCTTTCTGAGCCCTGTGGAAAAGCCTATTGGAGCTCTTCTGTTACATGGAGTAATAATATGTCAACCTATGTACTCTGTAGGGAAATGTGGTGAGGCCTGAATTCAAAGAGTCTTTGTGACAGACGGGGGAAAGTTTGGTGTGGAAGGTGGGATCTGGTGCTGTTAAAGAGACTGCTTTGACACTGATAGCTGTCTGTTAGCCCAGCATCAGGATTTGTCGTATGAGTGAACCTTCTGCATGAATGATTTATTTTTCCTGAAGATTCAGATTTCTACTTTGTAACAGTAGAGATAGTCATTATGACTCTGGAAATTAGCTTACATCTTCCAACTCTGTGATTGGAATTAAAATATTAAATGACATAAATCTCTTTAGTCAAGCCAGATTCAAAAATACAGAAAAAAGTTGTGTTTGCATGAATAAATATACCAAACTTTACCTATTATAAGGGTTTTGCCATAGATTGTAAAGCTGACTAAATTGTATTAGCTTTTTTTTTTTTGGGGGGGGGGAAGTGAAAGTTTTTGAAAGCATGTAGTTGGTATCTAAAATTCTATGAAAAAATAAACTTGTTTTTCTTTCCCTTGATTTTTCAGTATTGCTATTTGTGCTATTTGCTATTCCCTCCCCCCCCCAAGTAAGACATTAAACCAGCGTTGGGGTGGGGGGCAGCTTTGCTGGTGGAATATGGATGGCACCAGAGCTGTGTGGGATTTAGGCTGTGTCTTGTTGTGTTGACTCTGAGTAAATCCCTGTTTCTCCATGTGCATCTTTTCTTTGTCTTGTCTGCTTTTAAGCTCTCCAGAGCTGGGGATTGTTTTTTGTTGATTGTATGGTGATACTGTAATGGAACTGCTGGACATTATTTGAATGTGCCTAATTATTAATTATTTGAGTCATTTAAAGAGCCCAATTTACTTATAATAAAAAGTGAGATTTTAACGCAGAGTTGTAGTAGAATTTTGGCATTACAGCTAAGTTACATGAGCTGGAAACAAAGGGAGTAGCAGTTAAAGGTTTCTACAGCGTCACAAAACACTCCCCAGTCTACCTCTCTTTTCATGTTCTGAAATTGTGTTCAGTGCTGTATGCTCTTAAGCTCATAAGCACATGGAAAAAGCTACTTCTTTCAATGCAAGACTGTGTTATACAAAATATTTTAAAATAATATATTTGTAAATATTTAGATGTAGCAGGTGAACCAAAAAATTAAAGCAGAAATGGTTGTGGTATTTACATTTATTTTACTTTTAAATAGGACTTAACTTCAGTCGGGTGCTTTTTTTCTGCAGCAGCCAAATGTCTTTTTTTTTTTTTTTTTAAGTTAAATACATGTAAATGCAGGTAAAAGTGCGATCAGTGTGTGATGACTGAAGAATTATTGGCAATACTTAACACCTTAACTTTTCTTTTTTTTTTTTTTTTAGTACATCATTATTTGTTTGTACCTGTGGTGTTCCGTTATTTTTGACTAAATGCAAAGATGTTGTGAGGAACAGTGGTCTATAAATGGCTGTTAATGTAATGATAAATACAATTTTATTATTAAAGTATAGAATAATGAGCCATATAGAATAGAAATAGATTACCACTGTTACAATATTAGTTTTGTCTTTATGTGTTAAATATCTATATTCATAAAGGAAATTCCAAACTTTTAGTCTTTATAATAAAGTTTAAAAAAATTGGCATTGTAATGCAATGACAGAGTTAAGTATTTAATAGGTGAGACCGATATCGCCATCTTTTAAGGTTGCTTCCTAATATGAACTCCTGTTGCATTTTAGCTTTGCCGGACTCTGGCAAACTTTCAAACTGCAGTCTTCTATAAGCTGAATTTCTTGGGAGAATATCAGGCAAAATATTACATCTGTTTCCACAAATAAAGCTAGTGAAACAGACAAAGCTTTGCCGTGTTAAAAACAAAAAAACTGGCAATTCTTTTTGCTGTCACTGTGCTTTGAAACAGTACTTGAAATTTGCCAATGTATTAGCATTTATATGATTTTTCTGTTAACTGATCTTGCAAAGATATTCAGGGAAGGGGACAAAAATATTTACGAGTCCTCGGTACAATACTTGTCTGGATCACTGCAGCTAAAACTTCTGAAGATTTCGGTAAGCCTGCTTTAACTCAGAGGTTAGCGGAAATCTTCCAGTTTTATCCCTGGATGTTGGGCGAGCACTGGAGCACTGTGACAAGGTGCAAAGACATGGCTTTTTCCTGGCCTCAGACAACTCCCATTTCTTCCCATCCAGTTGTGCCTTCTCAGTATGTGAGGATCACACTTTCTGATTAAAAGGTGTAGGTGGGACAAGAATTGGACTTGAAAATTAGGAAAAAGCGCAAGGGACAGTAAAAAAGGAAAAGCTGGAAGGAGAGACCAGGGCTTAGAGCGAGGCGATTGGGCATGGAAGGAGAGGGGAGCTGAGGTCACAGGAGGTATGCGTTGGGCTGGAAGCTGGATGTGTTGCAAGATGCCTGGGCTGGCAGATGAGAAGGGGACCTGTGAGGCTGGGGAGAAAAGACAGCTGAAAAAGGTGTGGATGAGAACTGGATATGAGCTATGGAACAAAGAGTTGAAGATAGAGGAGATTGGAAAAGAAGCCAAGAAAGGACTGCATATGTGTGGGGACGCAAAATACATGCAAGCTTCCCATCTGTGCAGAGGAGAAATACCGTGCAGTTTTAGTGTCCGTTGTAATACATTAGTACACAGGCTTTGAATTAGGCTTGCACTAACGCTGTAAATCTTGCATTTCTAACTTCAGAGTGCTGGGCTTTGAACTCTAATAATGCTTCTTTTCTTAAAAATGCTGGTTGTTTGCAGTATTACTGTGATTGCATGGTAAATTTTGTAGGTTAACATCACTAACCTTTGTAGAATTCTGGAAATGCTGCGGCAGGTGGTGGCTGGATTTTTATCGTAAATTACCAGGATCTCGCTAGAATGTGATACATCACAATGTAGAAATTTGCATCAGACTTATGGAAAATAGCCATCTGCTGATAACTCAAATGAGATACTGTTTTAAAAATAGGCTAGTAAATTGCTCAGAAATGTGAGGATCTTTTAGTGTTGGCTAGAATCATAACACAGCGCCTCTGGTTTCTGACCCACTAGAGCAACTTTCTGAAATTTGTTCCAGAAAACTAAATTGTTTAATTGCAATAATGGAATTTCAACTGTCAACGTGAAACCGTGACACATGGTTGTGATGACCTTCAAAAACAAGATGATGACTGTGCAGTCAGCTGCTGCTAAGCCCAAAGTTATTTCACTGACAGCTCAGTAACCTTCTGAACCATGTTTACAGAGGTTTGGATGAAGCTCCTGGTTTGGCTGGTGTTCCTGTAAAACTGAGCATGGGTGACAATCTTACTAAGTCAATCCTTTGCAGACAGTAAGCCCAAATGCTTGCAAATTAAGATGTTACGATGAGCTGACCTTCGTCTACAAGAAGCAGAGATGACCTTACCCCAAACTGTTTGCGCTTGCTACCAAGACTTGTTCTTCAGAGGATTGAGTGCATCTAGTTTGATAATCCTTTGCACTTCTTTGTTCGATGTCTAAATTGTGCAGGTAGCCTACTCTTAGACTATAGACGGTTATTAAGTAATAGAATCTAGCTTGCTGTTAACAATAGGTAGCATTCATATTAGCAGCTGGCTTGTCATAGCTATCAGCTGCATATATTATTACATCTCCCTGATGCTACCTCGTCAAGTGGTACTTCTGTTATATCCTTTCTTGGACCTGGCTGGGCTAATGTGCTTGAGATGTGTTTTGTAGCCAAGTACAGAAACCAAAGTGGTTATCACCCTAGCTGCACAAATGACCAAGTACCCACTTACGAATGGTCAGCACCTTTGATGCTGATAAATCTACATGAGATGCTTTTATTTTTCTGCCCCTTCATTTTTTTTTTCTCTTTTGCCTGCACAGCATATTACAGCATAGTTTTTGCTACTTAGTGGTGCTGCTATTACCTCATTTACCAGCTTATTTGGTTCTTTTTATTTAAACTGATTTGCAGGCTTATTTGGTTCTTTGATTTTAAATTCAAAATGGTCTGCCTTTGTTTATCAGCTGTTTTTTTTTTTTTTTGGAGGAGAAGAAATAAAGAGATTCTATCCACTCCTAGAGCCAGCTTTGCACATGGCAAGAAAATCATCACAGGAATCATCACATTTCCTCATGGTGAGGAAATGATTACTTTGAGATCTGAATGGTTTGAAATTCTAGAAGCTGAAAAGATATGCCAAAAGTGCATATAGACTACATTTTTTGTCTTGTGATGTTTGGTATACGTGAAGTCATGTTCTGCCCAGGTTTAACTCACCTCGTAGAAGGTCTGGCACTTGCTGAACAAGCCATGTTGTTGCTTTCAATGAAATAAACACATGAATTAAGTCTTTGAGGGAAAATGTATCTGTAGCTGTAACATGATATGTCAGCCAACTGCTGTGAATGATTGCAGTATGACAGTAATACTGAGATGACTGCTATATATGAAGGAAGGAATTTGTTACTATATTTCCTGTGATGATTTTCTTGTCATGTGCAAAGCTGGCTCTAGGAGTGGATAGAATCTCTTTATTTCTTCTCCTCCAATGATGGATATTTTCCCTCTGGTGCAAAGTAGAAAAAAGTTTTGTGGCTCATAACAGTCAAGGTATTGTGGTGTGGAGATTTTTAGTTATTCTGTGATGGATCTCTGCAAGACTCAGAACTTTTTTGCTATATATACTTCTTAAGCGTGCAGACTCTGTCTCTCGTACTGCAGTACTACAGATTTCACAGTAGCAAAGTTCAGATTCAGATTTTGTTTTTGTTATTGAAAAGTTTACTCTCAACCTTGATTATTTCATGTGTGAAACAAGCAGAAGAGACCTGTAACAGTTGTATTAATGGTTGTAAACTGGAATAGCAATGTGGATTTATATAAAGTTTGCAATAATTAAATAGAGTCTAAATTACTGTAAAAACCAGTCTTTCCTATTTGTTTATAATAGTATGCATACACACACACACACACACACACACGCACGCATAGGAATGTCTGCATCTCATAAACTTGTGCTTGCCGCTTCATCATCTTTGGGAAACAGTAACTCTCAAGCGGGAGTTCAGGAGCAACAGATCATACTTCCTTGGGATAAAAAGAGTTTCTTCTAAAGAGCAAATTTGTCTTTGGAGCTGAACTTCTGTCTCTTCTGTGCAATCAGCTCCTTGCTCTGACAAGCCCCTTGTGGTTGACAAGTTAAGTTTCAAAACCTGCTTTAGTAGTTTTCCACCTTCGGTCTATTTTAAGACCAAAAGGAATTTAGCAAACCTGAGCCAGCATCTCCAAACAAAGAAACAGAAGCAAAAATGGAGGATGAGAATGCGACTGAGCCTTTCTGACACGTTTTAGTGCAGTTGTGTGGTGACACGCCGCAGAAAACGCAGTAATTTGGGAGTCTCTAGTGATAGTGAGTTTACAGTTAATCCAGAATCCAGGTCAGTTTGTTCACCTAAATCAACTTTGAAATGAAACTTGCCAGAATACAAGGTTCTCTGGTGATGGAAGAGCTATCTGGTGTATCTCTTCTTTGTTAAATTGACTAATGGGACACAGTTTCTAAGTAGGAAATTTGATAGTGATCAAAGCTCCTTCATCCTCTGGTTAATTCTTGGATTATAGGCACAGCCCATAACAAGTTGAAACAGTTAAAAATGAGTAACCCCCCTTCTCCCTTCCCACCGAGGGGACTGTACCTTAATACTGCTGTTTTTATCATGGATATAATGAACAGTCAGTTCAGTGCTCAGCACACTCAAGATGGAAAAACTCTCCAATGTGGGAAAAGAAGAGAGGGGAGAAGAGGGAGGCGGATGGCTAGATGAAAAGAACCTTAAATTTGTCACGAGAAGGTAAATCAGTTTATCATTTGTGAACATTTGCTGTTATTACTGGCTCACAACTTTGAAGTGGTTTCAAAACATCTTTGTCACAACTGAGTTAGTGTTCTTTTTGTAAAGCTAACAGGAGGGATTTTTTTCCCCCTGCTGACTGTTCAAACTCAGTCTATGCCCTTAGAGTCAAATGAGTCCCTTTCTTTTTCATGTGGCATCACCAGAGCTCTGTTTCACTTAATGGCTCTTAGTATATTAAAAAAAAAAAAATTGCTAGGAATGCACACTTTATTAAAAACTTGAGAAGCAATATCTTTGGGAAGTTGCTGCAAAACAACACCGTATTTATGGTAGAACACACTATGCAAAATTATGATATTATAACATTTAAATATATATATTCCCTACTTGCAAGAAACATAAGTAAAAGCATAGAGAACATTCACAATTTCAAAACTATTTTTGAAAGGTTTTCTTTAGCTATTTTATTTCTGCCAGTGGATTTCCCATTCCTTTCTTCTACAACTGAAATACACAATCAAAACCAGGTTTGCATTAAGAAAAAGAATTTGTTTCAAAATATTTGCTCGGAAAATCGGTGTTTCCAACAGTTGTTAGAACTGGGATGTTGAGAAATTAAAATGATGAATTATATGGGTTTTTCAGAGTTTGGTCTTTTCCCACCTTACAGCGTTCTGGTTTTAGGTGTTTTCTAGATTACTATGCTCCCATTCAGCTGGGCTGTGGTAATTCTGCTTTTATTTGGCAGAACAAGAATTGCAAACAGTGGGTAACCTTAAATTGTCTATCTGACTTCTTATTTTAGAATGGCTAAAGGACCAAATTGCCGAGGATCAATGGGTATTACTTAGGCCAAAGTGCGGTGGTCATTTCCTCTGTACAGAAAAGGTTAACAGAGCAACTGATAGAATAAGTTTTGTGTTAAATCTGAAATGACAGTAACATACAGTAATATTACAATGATAGCAAGGCTTTGTACTTCCATAGTGCTTTTCATCTGAGGAGCTGAAATAAGTTGTGCACCATTATGGATGCAATTCTGTCGCTGTAGTATACGAGAACGTACATTTCAATTTGTTAATTATAGCGCATTACATGCTTTTGTCAGAAATGTTAGTCAAACTGGTAACTCAATTCCAGTTGCCTGACTTGGTCTTGTGGAGAGGAGCGTGTCTTCTTGGGGCATGGTTATGAAAATTACAGTTTGAAACATTTTAAAGAAAGGGATATACAGAATTTTAATGATTGGCTGAGTTGAGGGCCATTTTACATTGTAAGAATGACCTGGTTGCAACCGTTAAGCAGATTTCATAGCATTGCTTGTGGAGGCATTGTGATGTAGTAATTTTGAGAAAATAGATTTTAAAAAAATGACAATGACATATAGTATTCATAGATGATGGCGCCTCCTATTTATGTGTTTAAAGAAGACTTGTTAGCAAGACCATTGGCAGTCCTTTCCCTCCCACCTCACATTGGTGGTCTCTGGAGTCCACCCGCTCAATCAGCAGATGCTTGTCACGTTTTACAGTTTGCATTTGGGTACGCTGTTCTACTTTTCTTTTGACTGTGCCCCCAGCTTGTTCTCTTCTTTCTTTCTCAGCTGCTTTACTAGAGGCCATGTATGTCTTCAACTTTCTTTTGCCCTTTCAGCCCTCTTGCAGTTGCTAATTTTTCATCACTGCCTTTTATCACTTTACTTTTGAGTGTGTCCACCTCCCCCATCCCCATCTGTCTGTTTATTTATGTTACACTCCCTGTTTCTTCAAGGAACTCTGGAGTCCCCGCTGACGGTCTTCATTAACAGAAAAAGAGTTCTGCCTCTTGCAGGGTTGACTGTATAAGGCTGTAACCCCTTCGGGAAAGGGGACGATTCTTTGTTGGCATAGTGGCATATATCTGCTACGTGAGTAGTAAGCATGATTTTGTGCCAAATGAATAGTCATGACTAAACCAGTGTAATTTTTACATGTAACGAGGCTAGCCCAGACCTAGGCAGGGTGACCTGTGGTGTTGCTGCGGCCATAATGCAGCGCTGTGCTTTGACTGGAAACCTCCTCTGGTTGTTCTGGAGAATTATACAGTACTTCACAGCCTAATGAAAGAAAGAATGGTTTCTGGAGTACCTCTGGTCGAGAATTACTGAAGAGTTGATTGCCTTGGGACTTGCTTTTTGTAGTGGAGTACTCTAAATAAAGTCAAACTTGCCTGGCAATTTTGCCATTGTAAGGAGTGGTTTTCCTGGGGAATTCCCAAGCGTTGGTAGTACAGGTCAGTTTTGCTGAAATTCCAGAATGTCAGCCTAATATTTTTCAAATTGCTCTTTCTTCAGATTTTATGTTGGGTCCCAGCACTGCTGACTGGAAATGATAGTAGATCTTAGGAGGATCTCTCTACCTTTTCCCTACCTCAGTCAATCTGAGCACTCTTACACTCTGCTGAAATCCCCTCCTCCTCCTGTTAACTTTTTCCTGCTGTAGCATTAGAGAGCTGTTTGAGTGTAGTTAATTCTGGCCGTGCTTATATCTGAACTGGATTCCCAGCAATAATTTGCAAATAGCTATGTCTAGCCATTTCCTACCCCCCAGTGCCGCTACCAGTCCACAGCCAGCCTTTTGGCAGCTTAAAAGGGAAAACAAGTTATTTTAAACAGTGGAGAAAGCATAACTGAATCTTTTGATGTTATTTTACAAAATACTTTGTTCATTATAAGAGTATAAATGGCTTTGTAGTTTAACTTAGTTCTATTCAGTCCAGTCGTCTACTTACTTCTCTTTGATGTTTTAATAGAAATTATGAAAAGCAATCAACCTAGATAACCTGAGACCTTCTTGACCGGAGTGAAGTCATTGACATTTTGGCACTGCTAAACTCATTAGCAGTATTAACCCAAGTGTTTTTACTTTCAGCACTGCTGCATTTCATGCGTAAAATTTTATATGCAGAAAGATAAAGACCTTACAACCTCCTCATTAGCAAATCTAATAAGTGATATGCAATTTATGGTTATGCGCCAAGTACATTGATTATGATTATGAAGTCATTGCAATTTAATAATGTAATTTGTCAATATCAATCAAAAACTTACTCATTATGAGAAAATTTTTGCAAGCCAGAGGAAAACATAGTTTCTCATTAGGCTAAAATAAAATGAACATGAAGGTAAGGGGAGAATGCGGAGGAGAGAAAGGAATACTTTTTGCAGTCCTGGCGATATGTTCAGATTTTGCTTGAAACATATTTATTTACAATATGGAGAACGTATAAATAATACCCTTCTTTTCATTCACTCTTTTTTGGCCTTGCCTTCACTCTATTTTAGTCAAAGTACTTTTTTAAAAAAAAAAAAAGTGATCCTAAAGCATCTGAAAACTACAGTTGCTTATAGTAGTGCTGCAATGGTTCTGTTTGGTTTTAGTAGATAGAATTCTTGTAGCCAAGACTGGATCACATGACAGAAAAATAATTCATTGACTGTTATTTGATCAATAAAAATACTGATTGACTTAGTAGACTAACAAAGGTGAGATTATTTTATATCAGTTGACTAGATTGGGTTTCACAATCCTTTTTCCTTGGAACAAATGTTTCTCTCCTCTTTTTTTACTCGCTTTCATTTGAACGCTTAAACTTTCTCTGCATTCATGTTCATGTGTTTGAAAGGGAACTCGTTGCTTGTTTGTCTGCCTGACCCTTAAACCTACACTTTTGGAAAGGAATGAGGCAGTGCAGAAAGCAGAAGCACCATAGAGAGCTTAAAAAAATGCTATTTGGAGGTTACTAGAGCCACTGCAACAGCAAGGTGCACCATTTCTTCCAGTTTGCTGGCAAATACCATGCACTGGAAAAGATGCCATTGCAGGCAGCAAAGGGAGTCCACCTCAGGGACAGTGGAGCCCTAATAGGCAAGGGCTGAATTTTAGTATTGCAGTGCATTTGCAACTGGGATTTAGACTGCAGTTCAGTGACACATTAAATCTAACTTTAGGAGGCCTAGTATTTGATGAAAAATATTATGGCCACCTGGTAGAAATCACCGATCCAGTTAAAAGAAAGAGAGGAAGAGAAATTACAGTCATTGTCTGGAGTTGTTCAAAATATTTTGACATGCTAATTTTGTACCAGTAGGCTTTATGACAGATCAGACATTGTCTGCCTGAAATACCTTACCTTTATGCCTGCTTACCTGATGTCTGTCCTCTAGTAGCAGTGCAAAGGCACAAGCTGGTATAAGTACTGTTATCATGTCTCCTGCATTATTCAGTGGAAATACAGACATGTGTCGATGCCCAAACCAGATGGAATTTGTACACTTAGGAGGTCTGGTAATGTTGAGTATATGTCTGGTATTAATAATTGTGGAACCACAATCTAAGCTGTGGCCTTCAGATGTCTACAAAATACAGAGGTAGAAAGGGGTATAGAAATACTTGAGCTCCAGTACCAGCTTCTACTCTTGTACTCCTACTGCTGCTAAAAAGATCAGTGCGAATTTTAGCATGGCATTTTCCAAATGTTTTGTGTCTGGATGAGGACTGGACTGATTCAGCGTCATGCAGTTCTGCTGAAAAGTTTTATTTGAAAGTTGGGAAACGCTATATAGTTGTAGACTGGACCCAATTTTTTAACCTTTCCAAAAGACAGATTTTTTTTTTTTTTTTAATTTGGAGGGGGGGAAAAAAGCTCATTTCCCATGTCGAGTTGTGGTTCCGTATGCAATAAGGTGGAGTTCATGCACAGAGCAAAAGGTATAAGTGTATTTTAAATTCTTTTAGGACGAGGCAATTGGTTTAATGAAGCTGAACATACGTGAAAGATAAAGTCTGTTCCTTTTGGGTCCCAGATGACAACGTAAATAATGTATTACAGAGCTTTATGATAGAGCAGCTGCAAGTCATGAACAAAAACACATGGGAATTGCATATCCTTGAGCCATCTAAAGTTGCAATCTTGTCAGCTATTGTTCATGGCATATAGCTTTCAAGAATTACAGCAGGATTATTTGGACCTTTTTTAATGTACAAGATTCTTGGCATGAATTCCAGTCTAGGTGGAGCAGAAAGCTGCTAGACACAGCGGAGATTTCAAATGGCTAATTGTTTTAAAAGGAAGAGCAGTAAGTGCCTGTAGTTTATTTGCCCTAGAACAAGGGGAAACTTGGTGATCCCTCCCTTCCCAGGCTTAGTTTAATCAGAAAAGAAATGAGTCTTGTATGTATCTATTTGTCTGCCTTTGCAGGGTAGTTCTGAGCTTTAATTAGTATTTATACAGTGTTTTGAAAACATGAAAGAATGTATATGTATTATATATTATTCTTACCCCTTTAAAATGTCAGTTATATTGGTAAAAAGCCAGTCGTCTTTCTTTAAGTTAGCAGAAGGTCCTTAGTAGGACAAGGATTTGCTGATGAAAAGAGCCAACCTTTTCTCTTTTTTGAAACTAAATTATTTGCAGAATCATGTTTTTTGGGAAAGAGACTGACACTTTCTGCTCCGTAAGTATCTGGATTTCATCTTTTCCTTCTTTGCTCAGTTGATTTGAACCTTCAGGAATCTGGCCATTTGTTTCTCATAAACTGTTGCTCAGTAATATTCTAGCTTTGTCCTAATCTTGCTGTAGTTTAAATGGTCTGCTGTACTGTCTTTTTTTGGCTCTTGAAAAAATTTCTTTTAGGGCTTCATCAGCCTCTTTAAAATGTCTTTTCCCTCTTCATTGTGAGAAATCTATAAGGAATTCAAGTTTTGGGGGAATACCATACTCATTTTGTTGCTATTGTACTGATACATTTTCTCTTGTTAATGGAGTGATGAAATTTTTTTTTCCATGTTCTTCTTCGTATTTTCCTTTTCCTTTGAGCCATGCTTTCTGTGGCAGTGCTCCAGAGGATATTGTCTCCCAGACAGATTACTTTAAAATATATATATTGTTTTTAAAATGACAATCTCCAAGTCTGTTTCTTTAAATCAAAATACTGGTCTCTGTTAAACATTAGAGATATGTCTGAAGTTTCACAGACACCTTGATTGTATATGAAAGTAGGTAGGATTCATTTAAAAAAAAAAAGGGAGGGAAGAAAAAAAGTCCCTTTTTTTTCCTTCTGGTTCTCATTTTGGGTTGTTTTCAAAGACTGATCATTTGACCTATTAAGTGAATCTGCCATTTCACTGCAATAGTAATAATAATGTAAAACCAACAACAGCAAAAAACAACTACTTGGGCAGGTGTCTTGAAAGACTGATGTTTTGAAAACCCTTATCTACTGTGAATCGTAGAGCACACTTAGCTGTTATTGAAAATCCAGACTGCTCAGTGTTCCAAAGCAATGTCCTCTACTGAATGGGGCATAGTTCTCAGAGAATCAGGAGAGGGATGGCAGAAACTAGACAAAGTCCTTATCTCTCCTCTGGCACATAGCTAACAATAGAGGATGTGGAAAGTGAATGTCTTCCTATTAATGCATCAATTTTTGTGGTGCGTCTGTACTTTAGAGCAGGTGATAGTACGTGAGAGTTTCCACTCTCTTAGTAGGTTTTTAATTTTAAAGGATTTGCTTTTTCATAAACTCAGTCCTTCTGTATTTATCTCTGATTTAAATGATACGATTTGGTAATCATTTGCTACTCTAGCTTTGGCTCAGGTTCTTAGGATGAGTGTCTTCAATCCTAGGGCACCTGATCTAACATCTCTCTGTAGCACTTGCTTCTCTCAAAAAATGTTAGTTGTATTGATGCCTGTGTAATCTCTCAGTCAATAATTTTTTTTGCATTAAATATTCTTCGGTTTTTATCTATGCTTCGTGGTTACATCGTGCTTTCTTGACTACAGCAAATCCAGTATCTTGGTATATCAAAGAGTTAAGTGAGTTTCTCTCCCTTGATGATTCATCTCCTAAAGAATAAGAGAAAAGAGCCTGACATAAGAATAAATCATTCCTTAACAGACAGTGGTTGGTCCTGATGAAGATGAAAACTGTGGAAGAAAGAAAATGAAATGTCAAGCTCATTTTGTAAACGCTATCCTAGTGTAATCAGCAGGGTTTTCAGGGGTCTGTGTGCAAGTCATGAGGAATCATGATTTGCACAAACAATGTCCTTTTTGTTTTACTGACTGTATCTGGTCTTTATAATGCTTTTAAGAGCCCTGGTTATGCAATGTAATTAATCATCAAGGGAATTTGGGTTTATGGTATATTCAAAGTAAACATTTTTTTTAATTGCTGGAGCTTTGTTTCTGTTGTATGCTCTGGGTAAGTGCAATAATAAATGCTTAGCTTAAAGGGATGCTGTCAACTTGAAACATAGTCCTTTTTTGGCTTTTTTTTTTTTTTAGTTGAAAGGTGCTTCAGAAACCATACCAATTCACTTGCCGGCTTTATTATTTTAAAGCCACTGTGTTTTCTTGTTTTTTTTTTTTTTTTCTCTGCAGCGCAGGTAATGAGAAAATTGATTAGCTATATAAGGAATTCTGTAAAACATATAAAGTACATACAATTAACTATTTCCCCCAGGTATTAGTTTATCCTGTTATCTGGAGTTGTGTCCCTGTTCACTTTTTTTTTTTTTTTTTAATTTAAGGAAATTTTGAACCTTTTCAGCATTCAGATCCTTTGTCATTACAGTGTCTACTACATTCAGTAGTTCCTTGGTATCTCAGAGTTTGGAATAAAATGTTTAAATATAATACTGTATTTCAAACTCTGTAAAAGTGGCTGACAGAGAAGCTCAAGCAAAGTTTGCTGCAGCAAGTTAAGGGGCTAGCATTCACTAGCTGTCTGCACCACCTCTCTGCTGGAGGTTCCCACTCCGGCAGTTGCGTGTACTTTAACTCTACTTAAGTGTAAAGCCCAGCTCTTTTTAGTTTAAATCCCCCTTGTTCAGAAGCGTTGCCTTCCCTTCAGCGACTGGTAAAGAAATCCATTAGGACATCCAGAAGCGTTTGGGCTTGCCGTTGCCAGGAATGCTTGTTCTGCCATCAGTGTCTGAGATGTTAGCTTCCCATGGCACTATGATTCCCCATAGATAACATTATGATTTCTGTTCATGCTCAGTTCTGGTCTGGCTGGTCTATTATAAACTCCCAACTGTATCTTAGACTCTCATTCTTTCCGAAATGCTTCTGACTGTCAGGTTTTATCTGTGCTCTCCCTTCTTTGTAGACTGCACATAATTTACATGCCATGCTGCTCTCCCTCACTTCCTTTCCTTCTTTCCGGAACAGTATGTGTCCTCCAGCTCATTGTGGTCCTCAAGTGCCTGTTAGCCGTGTGTGCTGTGGATGTATGGATGTGCAGACACAGTTGTTCCCACTGATCTCCTCCAAGTCCTGGACTAGTATTGCTTCCAGTTGTGGGCGCAGCACAGCTGCTGTGAGGTCTTGCCGCTCTGCACCATGCTTTTCTGTGCGGCAAGTTAGTGGCCGCTGATGTGCAAGTTAGTGGCTGCCTGAGGTCAGAGGCGGACTCTTGTGTTTTTTGTTTGTTTATTTTAAAAAGCATATCCTAACACTGTAACTGCATTGAAATCAGGAGCAAGTTTTCCTGCAGAATGGAACAAATTGTCACTGCCATCTTCTAAGTATGACTACAGCAGCTAATATTGATGCCATGACAAATTCATTGAGCAAAATAATCCATCTGCTAAATAAATTAAATAAATACATTTGTCTGCTATGTTATTAAGTACCTAAAGTCACTTTAAAGATATCTTTACAAAAATTCTGGGAACCATCTCTGGATTTCCTTAAGAAATAATTTTTGAATAATTATATGGGTTGTATGCCTGTTAGCGTATTTGTAAATACTTTCAAGTAAGACGTAGGCAATACTTTATTGTATTGTCCTGCAGCAAGATCTGTGTGCATCGTATGTGTATTTGGGTAGTCTGAGTAGTAGCGGCAGGTTAGCTCTTTACAGGATCTTGCAACGTTTCTAAGAGCAGTATTATGTTCGTATTGCTTGCTGTGAACTTATGTTTTGAGAAATGTCCGTTCCTTGCCTCTACTAAGTACCTATTTGATCGGCTGTCTTAATAGTGATTTTTGCAGTGGTCAACAGTATGATGATGATGTAGTCTGACAGTTAGAGACTGGGCAGCTGAACATTTTCTCCAAGTTCAGAGGAATCTTACCATAATTTTCCCTTTGCAGGTCACAGTGTAGATTGCTTCAAGGCTCCACAAGCTGTTCTGCAGATCTTTGTAACCATGCACAAATGAAGTGTTCTGTTATCTGAGATTTTGGAAGTCTTGGCAAGACAAAATGTTGTAATTTTACCTGAATGCATTTAAAGTTATGGTAGATAATTGTAAGTGGAAGTCAGCATTCTGTGTGCCTCCCATTTACTGCACAAATAGACTAATCTGAGATGTTTAGGATATGGTATTGTGCCAAGTATTGCTAACGTTTGCTGATATCATAACCATAGTTAACCGTAAAACTTGAAATTTTGAAGGTTTAGAAGCTTAATTACCAGGTCTGAACTTGATTTTATATGACCTACAGATCTAGGGCTAAATTCTAAGCTCTTAACAGGGTATGTAAAGCTCAGGCTGCTAGTATTGAAAGCTTTGCAGGATATAGCACCTGAACCAAGCCTACTTTAAATAAGCGAGAATCTGTTCATTGATCTTTAGTGAAGATTCATGGTTCGATCAGGTGCGTAGCACAGAAAGCACTAATGCTTTTAAGCTGCTGACTGCACCTCTGTTGCCTTTGGTATTAAATCTACTCCGTTTTTTAATGATTATTTCTGAGGGAGGATTTAAAGAAAGAAGTAAAAATACAATATATAGAAGAAAATAGGGTTGATTTGCACATATGACAAGGATGTTGTTTTGAGAGCATGTTTTAAAACAGGCACCAGATTTAGACGTGCTGAAAAAGGAGTCTTGGTGTTCATTGCTGCAGCAGCACAAACTGTCAACTCATCTGCTGTCTCCTGCCTACTGTACTGAAGAGAATATGTGCTAGTACCGCTACAGCGTATAGCTGGTTGTTTTGGCTTGAACAGCAGATAAATATGGGATTGTATAAGACACCATGTTTTTTAAGGAAGTGGCTGAGGTGCTGGCACGCGACTTCTGCTGACCCTGCTGTAAGAATGGCAACCTATGGCAGAAGGGATGTCCCGGCTGGAGGACAGTAGCTTTGCAAATTGCTTCCATGGGACTTGTTACTTCTTTGTTACTCGGTCTCCGAGTGCTGTAAAGCTGAGTTCGTCACTAACATCTCTGTTCAGCTGTGTTGCTCCAAACTGTAAATAGCACATATTGAGGAGCTGTATACTCTGTTTATGTGCACGCGTAGCGGGATACAGTGGTTATTGACACAAGTTAAGTACCCTTGTGTTAAGTTCTCTAGCTGTTACCCTTGGTACGAAAAGTTGAATTCAGCTGGACCTGCAGCCTTTGCTTGTGTCTTGTCTGTGAGTAAATGGATTTGCTTACTTTCTGAATAGATGTGTCATTCATGCTATGTATCCAGCATAACTAGTCTTTGTCTTATTGCCAGTACAACTGCATCTATATTAAGGTTTTTTTCAGCTCAGTTGTGATCGCTAGAAGCATGCGTTCTTTTAGCTGTTGACGAATGTACCTGTGCTCTCAAAACTGCAAACGCGTAGACCTGATGCAAAATTCCCGGTAACTTCTGTGGGGCCTCTACCTGAAAGAGGAATGCACAGTTATGCTCTGACTGCCTTTGACTGTATGGTGCAGAAAAACTATGCCAATATATTGATACCAGGTGAAGAACCACCCCTTCAAAGCAGCATCAACCAGTCTCTGCAACAAAAATCACTTCCCCCCTCTGCCTTTTCCATGTAAATTGTGCCAGGTTTTCTGGAAATATTTTCGTGGGGATTGGATCTTTTGTGAAAGCTTAGTCTGAGCCAAGTGCGGATTTCGTTTGATCTTTGAAGATTTATGTTTACAGTACTTCTCAGCACCTAGAAAAGTGTGTGAAGGAAGCCTAATAATATGTTTGAGGAAACTGATGGCAAACAGACTGCTAAAATAGCAACACTTAGTTGCTTTCCCCCCCCCCCCCATTTCTTGTACGTATTGGCATGCCTAGTACCTTAACATTAGGAGAGAAAATGTTCTTTAAATGATGAAAGAAGTTCACAGCTTAGGGAAAGTTATGAGAAATGCCTAACAAGCACAAAGTAAATGTTCTTAAAAGTTGTTATGGAAACGATGAATTGGTACCACAGTATCTGTAGCTACCTGTAGTAACATTTAGCCCATCAAATAAAAATCTCTGTTTGCCTCCAAGTGTTAGGATACCTAATATAATTGCCATTTCCTAACCTGTTGTCGCTTGTTTTACTGTTCAGCTCGTATCAGCTGCTATGCATTCTTTTATCACAATTTCCTCAAATCAGAATAGAAACTTTTCTTGTTCACTTAATTTATTATTTTTCCAGTCAACCTCTGCGGGTGACATTCTTATGTAGCAGGACAGCAGTAAAAGGAGTTTCCGGTTCTTTCGTTACTTTGTGACAGTCTGCATCGGGAGTACCACATCCCTTGTACCGCAAGGACCCCCATGCAGCACCAAGCAGAGAGAAACTGCATGAGAGTGCACATCAGACCAGATAGTGAGTCATGTTTTTTGTAGCCTTACTCTGGAAAATAAAGCCTTCAGATCCCTCTCTGCAGAAATAAGTCTTAACACAAAGTGTTATGATTCCAAATGTGCTTAATACTTGGATGCAGACTCTGTTGCAGATGCAGGTCCTCAAAATCTTCTCTGAAGCCTCTCAACCAGGTGGATTTTTTGCCTGTGTGTTAACTGATGGATCTTTTCTTGTGCCCTTTTACCCTTGCAGCCAGAAACTTCTCAGATCTACTTAAATAAAACAAAAAGGAATCCATTATCAAGCTCATATTATTAAATAAAATCTAGATAATAGAGCTTTCATAATTGTTGTAGAGGAATAATTTCCAAAACACATGAAACCATGTGTTTTAAATAAGCCGTTGCCTACATAGGATAACTTTATTATGCCAACATTTAATAAAATAATTGTGATTTGTTTTCTAACACAGCAGTGACTACAGTTATTTATATTGTATTTCAGTAGAACAATGTAAACTTATAGCCTTTATTTACTTACGTTTTACAGTCCAGACATTCCCTTTGAAAGTATGCAGCGTTTCTGAAAATATGACCTTCTAGACTCCAACTGACTTATTTCAGACTACTCTGATGTGGTATAACATCTGCCAGTCAGAAGCGGGGTGCTTACTGCGCTGAACTAATCCCTGTCTACAGCAGATTCCTGAGGTTTAGAAGTTAATGGAATGAATAACTTTATTCTTTTCAGAGTAGTCTTAGTATTTTAGCCCTCTGAAGGTGGCGGGGGGCTGAGTAGCTCATTCCACTGCAGTGTTGCCTTGAAAGTATCTTCTGACTAACAGACAGCTCACACTCCAGCATTGTTCTGTAGCTTGCTCTTTTGAAATAAAAAAATTTTTAACAAAAATATTAGGGGAGGGGACTTTTTTTTTCTCTTAATTGTTTTGATGAGAGGTCATTGCGAAAACAGTGAAATGTTCTGAAGGTTTCCAGTCATCTTGAAGACATCCTTAAAGGAGTTGAATATTATACTACTTGTACACTTAGGGTACTCTGCTCATTAAAAAAGTCATAAAAGTCACCTAGCTTTGGGCACTTGGAGTTGCACGTTTGCATCCCTAAAATGATTTGTTTAGGCTTATAAAGAAACTAATTTATCTATGTGAAAATAATATTTTGTATATTTTATGCATCATAAAATCTAATTTTACAGCTATGAATATATAATTCATTTTCAGATAAACCCTGAGGAATTACCTATTTTACCAACAGTAAGACTGAGCCACAACGTATAACAATTATGAAACTATTCCTACTTTTCTAATTTTTGCTACTCTGAAGGTAAATGCTGCTGCAGTGATATTCCATTGCCCAGTTCTAACCACAGCTTTGCCATTGATTCTGTAAATAGTTTTAGTTAAACTGCTTAATTTCTGCTTCTAAATTCCTCCTTTTCCATGGACACAGTATTTTTGACAGTTGGTATTTTTCAGGAGGTACTTGCTTTTTCTTTTCAACCAAGATGAGCAAGCATCCAGATGTGATTTTTTTTTTTAACCAGGTTTAAAAAGAAAAAGGAGGCACATGTCTTAAAAACAGTAAAGTGTACAATGAATATTGAAAGTAGACTCTACCTTTAAATACAAGGAGTCCACTGTTTTCTTTTTTTAACCTGCTATTGCTTTAAGAGATTCTGGATGAGATTGTCAATATGAGTCTGTCGAAGTTAAATAGCTAATTCCCATGGAAATCAGTTTGGACTCTGAAATTCTTAGATTCCTTTCTGGAAGCAGGTTCCAAATTGGGTCTCTGTGCAAGACTGTGATCCTAGTGCAGCTGAGCTGCCTTCGCCAGTATCTGTTCAGTTCAGGAAAAATCTATTAAGCTTTCTTGAGACATTTAAGGGAGGTACCAATAGTGCCCAAGGTCACCTTCTATGTACAAACAATAAGGGAGGGTTATTGGTGAGTTTGAACCGTACATTTCTTAACATAGAAAGTAGAGATGTAGTAGTTGCACCTACTGATATGTATGTAGCCAGACTGTTAATTTGGAGACCTAAAGTCCCTAAAGTTAGATGGCTAAATATCCTTTTAATATATGTATTTAATGGCGTTAACTAATGATAGTAAGCCAAGTCAGCGTCCCTTCCTTTCTTAATTTACTTCTCCAGAAAGCAGCCTGTCCTAACGTCCAACTGGAGAGTTTTTATGGTGGATTTCCTTATTCTTTCAGAGATTCTTCAGTCCTTCCAAATCTGTTTTCCTGTTTGTCTATGTATAGAATATTTAAACTTTTGAGCCATTAAGTGGTTCAAAATGATGCTGATTTATGCTTGAGGTGGCCAAGTCTAGCTTCCTCTGAATGGGGCAGTGGTAAATGTAACTGAATTGCTTTGTCGTTTTTTTTTTTTTTTTTTTTAAATTTCTGCATGCTCCCTCAAGATAGGATGTCAGTTGATGATCAGAGAGGTGAAGTACAAAATACCTTTGCTTGGCGATAAAGAGCACTTAGGCTTTAAAAACCTTCCAGTTAATTTCGAGCATTTTGGTCACAGAGTTTTGCTGACCACGGTCTGCTCATTTAACAAAAGATCACGGCAGGCTGTTTCATAGTCTCTTGTCTGTGAAGCAAGTTAGGGGGTTGCTGGTTCCTTGTTAGTGTGCCAGCCTGCCTTTGGCACGCCTGGGATGGTGGGACCTGGGAACGTTCCAGGTGCAAGAGCAGCTCTTTCAGTTCTGTTTAGTGCCAAGTCACTTCCTTTAATGATCCTTGATGACTTATCAGTAATAATTCCAGGCCAAGATACAGCCTGACCTTAGCTAAAGGGGAAAGGTATCATTTTGTGGGACTGCTAAAGCTGATATTTTTTGGAAAAGGGCTTTAAAAAGCAGTCCGCTCTGAAAAAAATTGGTGAAATTTAATGTCCACATGAAAAAAAGTGAACATTCTGTTATCTAGAGTATTGTAATTAATGTATGCTCTTGTGATGAAAGGGAGTAGAGATATTCACATATTAGATGTGAGAAAACAGTAATGGCCTGTCTGCATGGGGATGTGTTCCAGTTGTGCTGTTAGCACTGTTGTATTTAAACAGCTGTAATTATATTGATAGAATTCCCCATGCAGAGACTCCCCTCTGAGTATAAGCTTGCCTTTTTCTAGTCTGAGGTGAACCGCTTTGGAAGCAATTCGAACTAAGGCAGAAAAGAAAGGAAATGTTTTGATTTAATAATAAAAAAAAAAAAAAGAGCAAATGCACAGTGTGTTGTACCAAATGGCTACCGTATTTTAAACTTGTCCCTCTTCCTGTATAGCTCTCCTGGCTAGACAAGCCCCAGATAGGGCCAAGTAATGTGCTTATGTTGCTGCTCAACTTGCTTGTTAATACTGTATTACTATTTCCTAGTGATCTATGTTTTTTTCCTGTATCTTATCGATCATTATTCTTTATATGCAGACGGTAGATCTTTTGCATAGTGTTGGGCCTGAAGGAGTCCTTTTGCAGAAGAGTTCATAGGTACAACAGTAATGCAAAAACAGGAGAGCGGATATCAGATCTGAAGGCAGTATTCTCACCTCTGTACCCTTATGACAGGCTGAATAATAGTTATTTGTATTACTGTAGCATGTAATAGACAGTCCTATTAACAATTAGCTGATGTGAAAAATACACATGTGGAAAGCTCTGCAGCCCAAGTCTAACCTATTAGCGCATACCCACTCCCAGGAAGCTATAAAAATCTACTGCAGATTAAACTAATTTTGGCTGATCAAATAGAACTGGAGTAAAGTGAAAAAAAAAAGAGAGAGAAGATATTTACTGGAGCAGGAAATGTGTTTAAATGTATTTTCTGTATTCCTTTGGTTCTTTTGATTATATGGCTAAGTGAAATCACTTCAAATGTATTCTTTGCAGTCTAGTATAGCTGATATTTTTGGTTGGAAGATGCAGATAATCTTTTAATATTTCTTAATGACCTTGGAAATTGTTATGTCAACTGAAAAAATTATACAAATTTTGGACGTAAAGATCCACGAAACCATCCATTCCATGTCTCTGCAAATGTAAGAGCGTTTCCTGAAGTATATTTTGTTATCCGATCTAGCTGTACAGTTTTCAAGTCAAGGGGCCTTTAACCCTTGGGAAGCTATTCTACAGCTCTTGCATCTTGTTATCTGGAACCCCCTTTTTGGAAACTTCCTTGAGGTATTCTTAGTTTCACTCCAACAGTCTTATATCTACCTTTTCAGGATTATATCTCTATTTGTTTTATTCAGTATTTTTTAACGCTTCTGCATTTCTATATTTTCACGTGCATGAGAGTTGTGATAATTTTTATTTGCACAGCAGTGATGCTAATGCAAGTAGCATCAATGCAGCAAAGTAATGCAGCAAAGTTTTCTAATTAACATTCAGCTTCCAAGTAGTTCTTCCTTGGACAATCATTCATTTTCCATCTTAAGCTGTTGCACCTCTACTTCATTTCTTTCTTTCCTTCTTTCCACCATTAACATGGTTAAGTTCCATGGCTGTTTAGAAAGCTTCCTGCACCTACTAAAACTTGCTGCTGGTAAATTAGTATTGACTGAAGTACTATTCAGTGGAGTAACCTTTTTGTCTCTGAAAATTGTAGTTATTTTCTTGCCTTTCAGTGTGGTTTCATACTGCTTGTACATCCTCCCGGTCATATTTTTCATCTTCTATGGCTCTTGTTAAGTACTGCATCTTGAATGAAGTGGCACAAACCCATCACTGACAGAAAAATGAGCGGAAGTGGTCTCTTCTCCTCCCAGTGAATGGGGGAACATGGAAATTACTTCTTTCAGCTCTCAGGAAAGGCTTACCTCCTAGGGACAGGAGGGCAACGCAGAAGGTGCGTGCCATCTTCTAAAAGAGAAGAAAGGATTCAGAGAAGCAAAAGGAGCAGGTCCAGGAGATCCTGCACTTTTCAAGATTAAGCTTCAGTGAATTTTTCCTCTGTCAAAAAATAAATCTAGCTTTTGCGTCTGTGTGTAGCTGTGTGCATCTCTATACATCTGAATGCTTTTGGAGAAGTCTTTAATAGTCTTGCAGGGACACTGTAAGAAGATAAGAGAGGGGATGGAAGCAAAAGTCGTTCTTGTGAAGTGCACTTCTTCCAACTCTTTAATTAAGGAACTTCAGGTGGTCACAGTCAGTTAATTAAAAATCATTAATTATAAAAGGGAGGGAAAATATTCTGGAAAATATTTTGTCCTGACTAAAATTAGGATGGATACTGGAAAAGAAGGTACCTAAAGGTATGTGTATTTGTTTCCCTACTGAAATCACAGTGGGAAAGTTGTCCCAGGATATAAGTTAGAGAATATTTCATCTTTCACTATTTATTCTGTATATTTTAGTTTATTTTTTTTTTCTTTTTAGTAACTTCTAGTGACTGTCTTATCTCAGAAGTAATAACTGGTATAAACTTTTGTCTGTGATCATTTTAATATGGCAATTTTTACCATTATCATGTTGGCAGGTTGAAAGGAGAGAGGATAGAAAGGTGTATGAGCGGGAAGTGTACTTGTTAACTTTGGATGTGAATGAGCAAAGATTTTTGTGTTTGAAAAGAAAAGTAAAATGGTGAAGGAAAATCTATGTTAGCACCAAGCACTCAGCTTGTTACTACTTTACCAGTTTCCTGGCTTGTACTGTCTGACTCATTGGTGAAAGTTTCCGTCTCAGGTTGCAAAGAGTCATTGAATGTTCCTGGTCCTTTCCAGAAAATAAGATCATGAGTTGGTGCGTTCCAGTGTTCTCTCTGTGTGAATATTACTATACTCTTGGGTAGCCACCACCACTGCAGACGTAGGAGAAAAGACGTCAAAATGTTTGTTGAGAATTGCATGAGCAACCAGTCCTTGTTGGAAGCACAGCAGTTGGGAATTGTCCCATCTCACCACACAGGTTACGCCCTGTCATCTCGTTTTGACCTGTATGGGACTTTCCGACTAAAGGTTACAGCAACAGAGTTGGCTGGTTAGTTGTGCTTTGATCAGCCTTTACGTAATCTTCAATTATGTGAAATTGCAACACCTCAAATTTTTATAAACTGTGACCAGTTAGTATTTATTTGAAGAATTGCTTGCTTTTCTGAAGGTCAGAACTATCTGTTCACTGACTGATAACTGAAGAGCTAACTTTGTGAATTAAACTACCTTTTCTTCGTTGTTTTGCTGAGGCCAGAGGCTGAAACCTGTTTGTGATTTGTTTACATCGTCTGAGGGAGAGAATTGGCCTAGGATGTCTTGAATTAAATCAATCTGATTATAGTTAATTTTCCCATTTTAGTGTTCAAATATATTGCATTATATTACAAAACATAATGTATTGGAGAAGAGGAGGTATGTTCAGATTTGAACACTTACATGCCTAAAATTAGATTTAGTCTAATGAGATGAACGCTTGTGCGTCCAATTGATTTTGCTTGTTTGGCTTCGTTGACGCTAATTCTACGTTTCAAAGATGAGCATAATTCTTTATTGTATTCTTAGATCCGAATTCTGACCTGTTGTTATAGGAAGTTGGGCCTTCCATATCATTACTGAAAACTATCTACAGGTACCAACAAGCAGGATTTGATTCTAATCTTTATTTTGCTTACTGCTGTTTATATATAGATATATAGATATAATATATGTATGTGTGTTTTTGCTAGAGTAGCTTGAGAAATTCTCATTTTTGGGAAAACTTTCTGGAATGAGAGAACATAAACGTTAGCTACCTACCTGTCGGCAAACTACCTTTGTTCAAAAAAACAAAGCCTATTTTCTTTCTTCTTTATTGTTATATAATTGTTCATATGTGAAAATTCTGGATGCATCGTAGAATGTGATGTCATTTTTATGTGCTGAAGAGTTATTTTTTGCCTCTCACCCCCCAGGGAACACACGCACATATGTTGTCTTGACTTATGATAATCCCATGCAATGATGTGAGCAGCACTTTTCTTTCTTGATGTCTGGTATTAATCTAGCCAGAAATAGTTTAGTGCTGATTGTAGTGGAAAGGAAGAAGAACAGGAAATACTGAGAGAGACTTTTTTTTTCCCATTTCATTTGATTTTCTTGATATTGTTGAAGGATGTAATCCAGATAAATTATTTCAGAAGCCCAGGACAACTGCAATAGGACTTCCATTTCACTTAACAGCATAAGAATTTTTCAGGTTTTTCTTGTGCTGGAAGAAAGAGGCACTTAAAAAAGAAACTGGGTTTGGTGGATTTTTTTTGGTTTTTTTTGTTGGTGGTGGTGGTGGTGGTGGTTTTTTTGCTTGTATCTACAGTTTTGTTTAATTTGCCTAAACTGATATTTTTTATGGGTAAGGAGAGGTCAATGAGAGAAAATCGTGTTTTTCTCAAATTATGTAATGCTCATATATGGCTGTGTTTGTTTGCATGTTATGTTTAGGACATAAACTGTTTCATGCTGTTGCTTTGTCTCAATGTCAGGTCTAAATGTGCCACTTTATTCGGTCTCTGATTCCTATTTTGAGACCACAGTCTGCAATAATGTATCCCTGAGGCAGTCGTGTATACAGATCTTACAACCTGTTGTGTTCTTTTCCAGTATCCCAAGGCAGTACTGGATTATTTAAAGATCTGAAACCATTTTGCTAAGACATGGATTCTGCTCTGTCCGCTCCTTTTGTTCACGCTCTCTTGAGTGGTACATAGAAGCTGGCTTTCTCTAAGCTGACAGATCTTATCAAAAATCTCTTTTAATAGTTTTGCAAATAGCACACAAGGGGACCAGTAAATAAAACTTACTCGGGCAATCCATAGGTGTCTGATAATTCTGAGGTTATTTAATAAAATCTGTTTACACAATAGAAGTATTTAAAAATGTTTTTCTCGAGTCAGTTCAGTCGTTCACGACCATAAAGTACTTCGTGTTTGGCAGAAGATAATGTTTCTGTTGAACAGCTGCAGAGTAAGTGACAAATGGTTTTCTCGAATTAGCTGAAGGTGCAACGTCAGCCCCCACCGCTCGTGGGTCAGGTCTCTGGTAGGGAGGCAGGCTGCACACAGACAGGAGGCTTGACGTTTACATGGTTTCCCTGAAACCTGTGTTAACTGTTGCGATCCGTACAGCTGCAGCGAGTCACTGGGCCAAGAACGCAGCAGTGCTGCTGTATGTGAGCTGAACTACATAAATAAAGAACAGATAATTAGCAATATTAGGCTCCTGGCCTTGTGCTTGGACCATTTTCAGATTTCAGACTGCCGTGTTCTCAACTGTAGCCTTTATTGAGGGGTCATTGGCTTTCATGAATCCAGCCTGAGGTGAGGCTGGAAGTAGCTTCCACTTATCCTGTACTTCCAAACAGGACAGCTCAGAGCCTTGCTAGATGAAGGATTTTTTTCAGTAAAATACCTACTTTTGGTGACCATGTATAACCAAATAAAATAAATTGTCAATGACTGCCAAGTTTAAAGTTCAGAAAAAAGAATGCAAAGTTTACTTTACTGCTATAAGACCAAGAATAATCAAGCCTACTACAGAAAAATGGGGAAGTGAAAGTCCATTCAAACTGATATGAAGGGAACTATAAGGAGTCCCGTTCTCATTGATGTAATGGAAAAGAAGTATGTTCATATGAGCTGTTGGATTCTCTGCATCTGGGCAATTTCACCAGTGCTGCAGGTCTTTTACAGCTTGGTTTAGTATGTCAGCTTTTCCTGCTGAAGGGTAGCTCTTCTTATCATTTTAAGAAATATCTTTGCTATTCTTTCCATTTACTTCTCCAAAGGCTTTTGTAGTCAAATGTATTTCAAGAGGAACAGGAAGTTGCCTTATTTGTGCTCCCCTCCCTTTCTTCCGATCCTATGATTGTTAATTCTGGTAAGTGTGTTTTTTCTTAACCTATCCTTTTTCCAACCACTCTTAAAGTATTAAAAACCAGAGGGCTTTTTCTGTTTGTTATACTTTAAATTCAAATTAGTTTTCAACACTTTTCTATTAGGATCTAAGAAAGGCTGCATATGGTCCCACCAAAGATCCTTTTAGCCCAGTATCTTGTCTCTGACAGTGACCGATAGTGGTTGTCTGGAATAGGGTAAGAGTGGAGCAGGCATCTATGATGCTTCCCTCAGATATTTTTCCACTCTTGAACCGTGCGTGCCTCGGGGACCTCCTGAGCCACCTGTGTTTTCTGTGTATTTAGTAACCCTCAGTATATTTTCCTTCTATGAACTTATCCAGTCTCCCTTCAGCCCATGTAAACTCTCAGTATCCCTAACATCCTCTGGCATGGAGTTCCACCATTTAAAAACAGAGTGAGAGAAGAGCTGTCTCCTTTTGTCTCTTTAGAGTGTTTCCTTCTAGCTCTAGTTCTTTCAGTAGAAGAAAAAGGGAGTAGTTACTCTTTTCAACTCCTCTGTGCCATTCAGGGTTTTGAATACTTGCTTGAACGGTGAAGTGAGAATTGTTATTTTCATTTTTGTTCTACAACTAAGACTGGTTTTTTCCATGCACGTCCGTAAGTGCTCCCGCCCCCCTGACCATATTGTTGGCCTCCCACTGGACTCACTCAAGTTTATTAGTGTCTTGCGTGTACTGTAGGGCCCAAAACTGACCACACGCTTCCAGAAGTGGTCTAAAGAGTGCTAAGTAAATGGGAATAATCACTTTCCTTGATTTCCTGGCTGCATTCCTGTTGAAACAGCCCAGGATGCTGTTAGCCTTCATTGCTGCCACGGTGCCCTGATGACTTCTGTTTAGCCGACTCTCCACATGCTTTGGAGCATGCCTCGTTGCAGGGGTTAGTCCGTCCCATGTACAGAACTTTGCATTTGTCCTTGTTGAATTTAATGAGGTTTCTTTTGGCCCATTTCTCCAACCTGTTTATGTCCAAGGTTATCATTGAAATGGAAGTTGATAAAGTCCCCTAAATCCTTGAAACTTATATTCTAAAAAAGAGCATGAGGGAAGGAAGTTGTTAAAAGAACTTAGATTCTACAAAAAAGATGTGTAGGGATAAATCTCCTATAAATTGGTCTGTAGAGTAGAGCCAAAAGAGAAATGTTCCAGCATACTTAATTTTAAAACGTCATATAAATATCAATTAAACAGATACTATTAATACCACTTATAGTGTTAGGAGATTATTAGTAATGATGAATGAAGTTCTGGCACCTTTAATCAAAGAAGGAACAGAGGACCATAACTTTTACACAATCCTTTCTCCATTGAAATATAGCCATTTTCTGGCACAGTGCCACAGTGTCCCAAACAGCCATGAATGATAAATTGGAGGGAAATTGATGTACCTCTTTAAATTGAAAATACAATGTAATTATTGAAGAAGTGGAATATATTTGCCAGAACTGAAATTTGGACAGCCACTTGGTTTCAGTTCTCTTTAAAAGATCTTTAATAACTGCAAGTGCTGTATCTAGTCGTATGCCTTTGAATGAAACTAGGTTTAAACTGAATGAACTGGAGTATCTTCAGTGGAGCTTTATTTGTTACAATCCCTTGGAGTTCTTCTGGCTTTTTACTTGGGACCAGTCATTTTAATTCTTGCTACTGATAGAAAACATATGCTTATGTTCAATATAAATAGGTGATTTCAAAAATACTTGCTCATTCTCACATAGTTTCTGTGTTATCACTGAATATACTTCGTTTTGTGTTGGCTTCCATCAGTTTCTGTTTTGTTGTCAACCGTCAATTAATAAATACAAAATATATTGTTATGTAGGAGAAATTGAGTGGTATGTTCCTACATTTTTCTTCATGAAATGGGCTAGAAGATAAGCTTGTTCTTTAACTCCCAGTTTCATATATATTTATGTATTCATGAGTCACCAAAGCCTTATTTAATGTCTCTCTTGTCTAAAATAGGAAATCACAAAATGTAGTGAGAAGTCAAGAAAAGTAGAAAGAATGGTTAATTCTGTGATGGGCTGCATAAAGGTTCTAGGGAAATGTTGTTATTAAATACTACTATATTTTCAGAAATAGATGGCTTAGTCATAGAGCACTGTGAAGTGCACTGTCAAGATTCTTTTAAAGATTTGATAAACTTTTATAGCTAATGAATTGGGAAATGTTTATGGGGACGTTTCTTAAGATGAACTGCTTACTGTATTGGGAACCTAAGATAAAATATTTAAGAAAAAAATATTTTATACACATTCTTTTATAAACATTCCTAAGAAAAAGGCATACTTAATAGTAAATGTTTTCAAATTACTTTTGAAAGTAAAAACCTTGTTGCAGCTGAAGTATTGAAAGTATGGTAGATGAATAGTTTAAAGCAATTCAGAGTTTGTAACTGTCCTCAGTAAGTGTCTGTTATATGCAAGTTATGGGTGCGTACTTGAGCAGGGGAGGTGTTAGCGAGCTGGTTGTTGTTGCTGTAGCTTAAAGCTGTTGCTTAAAATGGCTTTCTTAGCCATTCAGTTTTCCCACTGATAGAGCTGTGGGAATGAACAAGTTAATGTCAATGGAAAGCACTGTGTAAGTTGTAAATATTAATGTTGTTGGTTATTATCAGAAAATAATAAAGAATATTTTATTGAAATGGGAAGAGAATCCCATTTAGGATTTAGGGAATTTCCAGCATAATGGGAAATTTCCAGCATTTATTATTTCCAGCATAATTTTTACTAGAGTTGCTATCTTAACTTTCGTAGTCTCTAATAGCCACTCTAGATTGATCCTGATAGGATACCCTTTTTCCAGATGGTATTTTTACCTTTGATTGAAAGATGCAGAATCCTGAAATTATTTTGACAAAGGACTAGGTGGAATGCCTTTTGCAGAATACACTGATGTTGGCTGCCTGAATTTAGGTTTAATTTGGTAAAGATTTTGCCCAAATAAATAAAACAATATTGTCACCTTTTCCAAGACAGATAATTTTATGTTTTTGATTAGACTAAGGAAGTATTCATCAACACTTAAGAAACAAAACGTTAAAAAAAGAACCTACTGTGTCAGAAGTTGGCTTCTTATCCAATTAAAATCTCTGTTAAATGACAAGGAAAAATACTGAAGTTGAACCTCACTGAAGAGAAAAGCTACTTGAGTGGCCTTTGAAATAATTTGAAATTGGAGGCTTTATCACTATTGCAATTGCAGCAGCGCTAACTTTAGCTCACATTAAGGGCTAATGTTGAAAGTACTGGGGTCATCTAGTGTTAACCAGGGTAGTTGAACAGTTGGATACAGTGTGTGCTGCTGTGAAGGAGAACATGGCAGAATGCTGAAACTTGACTATGGCTTTTCATGCTGGGATTCCTTTTTAAATTGTGTCATTTTACATGTATTGTAACCTTTTTGTGTGTGATTTATGTGGAAGAAGAAGAGCAAGTGGTTTTTTTTTTTCCCTGAAAAGCGTGAGATGTTGAAAAAGACATGTGGTTCCTGGTGCTACCAGTGAAAATATAACTTTCAGGTGGTGATAGCTTAATAAACCACACAAATTGAATGAAAGATGGCCTCTCTGAATTCCAGATTTGTACAGACTTTACAAACCGTAGAGCCAATTAATAAGTTTTTCAGCATAGCAAAGACCAAAAATTAGTACAAAGAGGATTGACGTGCATTGTAGTTAGTTGTAGCTTGGACATTTTTAAGATGCACTGGCTAGGTTAAATAATCTTAAAGCAAATTTAGAATATACTAAACCTTCCTGATTACTGATAAAACTTCACTTCTAAATCATAACCTCTCAAGCCTTTCCTTTCAGAGTTACTGACAAATTGGCCAGAATAAACTGTGCTACACCGTTTAAAGTTTCACAGCTGTCAAGAAAATTTGCCTGAATTTTAACAGGATTTCCTTGGGGAGGGGAGGGGAAGATCAGACTAACAAGGAAGTAACAAAATTGGTTAAATGATGTTTTGTAACTTACTTGGCTACACAGAAGGAATGTAGCAGGTAAAAGGTCATATCCTGTAAACGAAGCTCTCATTTCGCACTTGCCAATAATTTATGAATTGTAACCAGATAAAATGTGCAGTGTGGTTGAATCAGGAATTTCAGGAGGAGATTTTAGTGGATGAATTGAATTCTGTAGTGCTTACACACAAACAACATTTAGAAGTCTTGGACTAGAGTAGGGAGACAAGAAGACTTTTCATCTGTTATGATTAGAAAAGACAGTGTTAGTCTTGATTGTGCCATATTATTTTTACATAAACATGGACATGTCAGACTTTTTCTTTTTTCTTACAGCATCAGAAAATAAGGTGGAAATGAACAAATAATAGCATAGCCTGGAAGATTTTGGAAGGTGTTACAGAAATCAGAGATATTTTTGTGTTTCTAAAATAATTAAAATCTTCTCCTTGGCAGTAGTGCCCTAAGGTTGTCACAATCGCATGAATTTAGTGGATCCACAAGTGCTGCTCTTTTTTTTTTTTTTTTTTTTCTTTCACCTGCTCTGTAACAGAATCACTGCATTAATGAAAGGAACTGCTTGGTGAAAAAACATAGGCTGTTTCACCTTTTTCAACTCATCGAAAAGTAGGGTAGGCAAGTGTGTTGTTGTTTATTCCCTGATGCTTTGTGTAAGTGGAAGTCGTGTTTCTTTTTGTTCTAGATGTACCAATTATCAATTTTCATTATATTACAATTTTTTTAATAGAAAGAAAAGTCTCAGTGTACTGTTTCATAGGACAATATTTAACTTTATCTTTTGACAAGGGAAATTCAGTGATTTTTTTTTTTTTGCCCTCACTTCTATTTTTTTTACCTCAAAAATCAAGAAATTTCATAAGCCTGTTAATATGTGGATAGAAAAGTTGTCTTGAAAGTTAATTTATAAGTTAAATTAGTTAATTTAGGATTAATTTAGAATGCAGTTAATTCAGAAATGAGTTTTAAAAGATGAAATGCTATACTAATGGACACTTTCATAGCCTGAATACAATGAGACAGATCAAATGTAAATTTGCACAGAGTAGACAAAGTTTTGATTTTGTTACTCCTTATTATCTTTAATCCAATTTTTTACACTTAGCCACTTTGGCAAAGCCAGATTTCATTCCTCATTCTTTTAACATAGAGGGGTAGTAGAATCCTATGACATTTAGGTCTATAAGCCTGTGTCACTGCTGATAAATGGCATAGGCAACTGAAAAAAGTCAGCCTGCTTCGTAGAGCGTTCCCCAGAGGAGCCAGCCAAGCCACTGTCTTCCAGGAGGGAAAAGATGAGTGGCTGCCCTGACCTTTGCTAGTGCTAGGAAGGTGCTTGGCTGATGCCTTCTCTAAGTTGGGGCTATTAGGAGGTCACTGGCCAGAGCGGTGTTTATGAACTGACGTCTCTTTGCCCCTAAAAGTCTCACACACAAAATCTAAGAGATAATAAACAAACAACAGTCGTCTCAAAGGGAAGTAGGGTTTATGAAGGAAAAATATGCCTTTGAATTAAAAACAGATTCTGATTTTTTTTTTTTCTGAGAATCCTTATGTTGTCACTTAATATTTCTGTAGCCTTATACCTCTTGTTTCTGCTACCTTTGCACTTTTTCTGTTGGGCTCTTATGAGAAGATTGATTCACAGATCATTGAAAGTTGAGTAGCATGCTGTAGACCAGAACTAAAGCAAGCCTTACAGGTTATGCTCTTGAGGCATGTTGTTGGGAAAAGGCTCACCAGCAACCATATTGCTCATCGGTATCGGTAGAATAAAGCACAGATACTCTACTAAATGCGACGCTCAGAATAGGCCTTCTCTTTTTCATAGAGGTTGCTTTTAGAAATTTCTCGCACAATACAGGTGTGTGCTCCCTGGGTCTCTTCATGCTATCTCCCTCTCAGCAAGACTCTAAATTAGTGGCATGCGCTGTTGCATCTAAAGAATGGGCTCCTTCCCCTTTCCAAAGGAGAAGAAAAATAAATGTTGGCAGCTGATGCTGCTTGCTTTCTGCTGCCCTGATTGATTGCCATTCCTGATATACCATGAGGACTGCTGATCATCCCCAAGCAATGCAGGGGTTAATGATTCACACTCTGCAAATTATTGCTGTCACTAGCACCTAAGCTACTTGCTGTCTGAGATCAGTCATTCGCATCTCTCAAGGCTGTTGATCTCGTCAGTCTCCAGACTTGCCTCCACATCAGTTAGGCTGCCATCGCATTTCACAGTTCTCACAGTCATAGTTGCATCTGAAGGCCGGTTATAATTTTTTAAATTTGCAATCTAGAGGAAAGAAAGCAGCTTTGCAAGGTGCTGATGTGGCATTGGAGCTCACCATACCTGTTTATGAGCCTTGCTTCTCCTTTGCAGGATTAGCATCGTGAAGTTATATTCTCTGGGTAGAAGTTGAGTGTAAAATCAAAGCCCCTAAGATAGCAGAGGAGGTTCTGAACTTCCCATTCTGTTAGAATTGCAACTTAACGTCTTTAATTCAATTTTATTGCCTAGTGTGGAAGAAGTATTACTGTGTGCTAGAGAACCGGTAAAGGCTACATTGCAATAGAGTACCAAATGACACCAGTGTGCCATGATCCTTTTTGTAACAGATAAATATAGAGGTTTTGGAATAGTGGATAGATGAAGCTATAAGACAACTGAAGAATGGAAAATAGGGACTAGTATTCCTTTGCAGTGTCTTGATATAGCATGCAATGTTTTTATTATTAAAAATTCAGAAAAACTTACCCTAAGAAAAGAAAGATGGATATATGCTTATTTGAGAAATGGGCTAATTGCATATGGAGAACACTGCATCTATTAGACACTAACAGAAAAACCTTACAGATTACTCCGTAGGTATAACTTATTATTAACTTTAAGTATATATATGTATTTCAAGGAGACTCCTCAGTGAATATGACTCTATCTTAGAGGAGCAGCAGTCTTTGGATATGAATTTTACTGAAATAATAATAGTAATGGCATCTTCTCCAGATTTAGCTGAGTGGGTTTTTTGTATGTTGCTGATCAGTCTCTTAAAAATAAAGACCAAGTCAAACAGTACGTTTATCTCGAAGGCCGTGATGGCATTGTTCAAGTAAATGCATACTTGCAGAGCGACTCCCTGCAGTGTGTGATGAAGTAGTATTATTGTTTTTATAGCTTAGTTTTTTACTTTTTACTTTGGTTCCATGCAGTTGTGGAAAACCTTTGCATAAAGAAAATAAATTCTGTTTGGTGCTCTCGGTGGCAGTGACAATTGGTCAAAAGTAGTAATTGTGGTTTCAGCTAATACTGAGATTGAAGTTTAATAATTCAGGAGTGTTGCGTTTCGTTGCTGAAGTATTCTGGGCTCTTGATCCCACTTTAATACAAGAATTGTTGACTGAAGTGTTGTGCATATGTGCTTGTGTGCGTGCTGACTCACTTGCACTCCAGCTATGCAAGCTGAAGAAATGCCTCGTGTGGGTATTGCTGTCAGAACTCTCCTCCTCTTCCCACTTTAACTAAACAGTCCTCCTCCTTAAGTGACAAAGCAAGTAGGTGCTCTCCACATAAGAAAAATGAAGTAACTTAGAAGTTTGTCAGACGCACTGCCAAGTCTTCCTATTCCAATAATCTTATTTTAAATGGAGCTTGAGAGTTCCAACAAGAAGCTGCTTTTGTGAACCTGAAAAAGTGATACCTCAAAAAGCTTTTAAACAGAAGTCTGATGGGTTAATGCTGCAATGCTTTTGGCTATTAGGAAAGGCCTTTTTTCTTTCAAAATGTTTATTGTGGAAGATGCCTGACAGTATCTCTTCTCTACTTCCCCTTGCATAATATCCTTCTCTTCCTGACACTTCAAACTTTGAAATTGAACAAAATTGAGGAATAATGCTGTGTCGGGTACTGCAGTTAAATGGTGATTTGCATGCTAGCTTGTTTTTGGAACGGTAGGTATTTTGTATTCAGAACGGGCATTATTTCGAATTGCTTAGGTGTAAGGTTGCGGTGAGCCTAACTGAAGGCTGACTTGCTGCAAGTACAAAGGGTTTTAAACATACCTGGTACGGTGATTCAGGACTGTTCAGCATTCAAAAGAACCCCTCTGCTATTCTTATGCCTTCTTGTGGTGTTTTTTCTTCAGATGATTTCCAGAGTAGCTTCAAAATGCACATATGTGTGTAGCTTTCACAAAGCTCACACATGCACTAGTTTTTTCCTGTTCATGTGGATGTGCTATGCACATGGTAGTGCGCATAGCTTAAGTTACTGCAAATGGTCTTAGTAATAATCTTTAGTAATAATTGTTTAGAAGAAGAAGAAAAAAAACCCTCTCTCTTAACTTTAGCCAAATTCATATAATTGTTATTTCCACAGGATGTTTCAGGGATGGCATATGACTGGGAATTTTACTATTTAGCATTTCGTGATTAATATTGAAAATTATTCTTGTATTGCTCAATATGAGCTTTGTGGTCTGTGTGGGTATGACCCCTCTCCTTTTGGATAACTGAAATGCAAGCATCCCAGTGGCCAAACAGGGGTACATCTCCCTGTTGATGAGGAGGAGGTATCACAGGCTCTTGGGCTTGGAGTGGGTTACTCCCTCTGGAACAGTTTGTCTTGCTTTACTCCCTGCTCATATTTGAGAGGCCCTCAGGAAGAAGGGTAGCTAGAAACAGGGGATGTAAATTGTTCATGTGCCAGTCTTCTTTCTGATGCCAGAGACACAGTCAGGAAATCTAGGGATGTGCATCAAAACCTCCTCTGGGCTGTGTTGGATTTACTGGTTATGCCTGGGTGGGCTGTGTGAGGCGTGGGTACGCACATCTAGTGCCTGGGCAGTGGATGGCTTTAAAGTCGCTCTGTAAGAGTCAAGATAGACAGCTTTCTGCCAAGGCAAAGTCACTTCTGTGGGGCATTGGCCTGTGTTTCAGTGTTCGCAGGGAGTGCTGTGCTCCTTAATGTCCTGAGAAACTCAAAAGTGATGCGGCCTTGGTGAGCGAAGGATCGTGAAGCTTGATTTCACTTGAAGTGAGTTCTGTTCAGGTATGTGCTCAAATGTGTCATCTTTGATCTGCTGGTACCTCAGTACAGAGATGATGACATTTTCATATGCAAAATGCCCTTGGAGTGTTATCTATATTAAACTCATGAGCAAGTACGTCTGTGATTTTGAGTTAACACGTCAGGCCATCCGCAAAAATCATTTTGCGTTAGCTCTCTTTCTCATGTTGACATGCTTCTTGAGCTTTAAGGACTATAATTATGGACAAGTATTTCCTTCTTTTGAAACATGGCTTGAAACACAGTGAAGTCCCTGAAAACCTTCATTTTCAACAGAGGAATCTGCCAGCAGGTCTGGTTCAATCCTCCTCCCTATTTTGGATGTTTCTGAATAAAAATTGGTAGCATGTTGTCTTCTTTGGGTCATTTTGATATATTGTCAGTTGCTTTATTAGGGAAGGAGGAGTGAAGAGAGAAACTGAGAAACAGAAACAAAGATATTCACACTTCCAATGTCTCATGCTGTGCGGATCCTTCTACTTCTCACTTCAGTGCTGTTTATCATTAGTGGCACATTGCTGCTGTCACTGCGTGGCAGCTTTTTTTAATGACACAGGTTTTGTACGGTGTTTAAGCTCCTGCTGATGTGCTGCTTAATGTGCAAAGACAATTTTGACACTCCCTCCCCCCCCCACCTGTAAACGTAAAGTTGCCTAGGTCTGGTGTGTTTAATAGAGTTGTGATTTAGCTTTCAGCTGATCCAGTTCAGGCTGAATTTTGACAAGTGTGTAAATCTTCATAAGGAAGCATCTGCTTTGCTCTTAGATTCACAGCGCTGTTGCGTAGTATACCAGTCTTCCTGACAGCCTCTGTGCTAATCATGTCTCACACTTCAGTTGCAGTCCTCTCTTCCAGTAGTACTTCTAACAGTGCTGATCTCATCAAGGGACTTCTTAGAGAGAACAACTAAAATGCTCCTGATAGCAGCGCTATTCTCAGGGGCCTGGTTCATTTAATTGGAACTTCAGGGTGTTTGAGAGATGTAAAACTATCACTTCCACTCTTATTCACCATTCTCCATATCCATGTTTGTGTTGCTGAGCTGCTCAGGAGAAAACCTTGTGCAGAATTTGTCCTTTACCTCTGTTGTCTTTAGATTAGATCGTCCCTGCCTTTTTTGGCTGTGCAAAGAAGCTGTGCTATGCTTGGGCACACCAGTGAAAAATGCCCTTCTGTGGGCACAAACCCACCTCTTCTGTAACGTTTGCCGGGTGGTTTCATTTGCTACCGTTGAAGTGGTAGCTGAGACAGTTGGATGGAAATGCTCTTTCTGCTCGCCTCTCCTCCCTTTAACCGCTCCCACAAAATTCTCTGCATTTCCTCAAAGGCATTGTTTAAAACTGAGTTGTACGTACTTTCTCCACATGCTGTGTTCTCAGGTGGTTTCATGTATGAAATCTGTATGGTGATGAGCATTCTCCCAACTGAAACCTCCTCTTAAAATTACTTCTCTTCCATTCCCTGAGTGTTTACTACTAAACTTCTGTGCTGTTTAGCTAGCTAAATCCCAATAGTACCTTGGTCAAACCTCCATGTGGATGCTTTAAGTACTCCTTTCCTACTTTCCTGGTTTATTACTGATCACGTCGCCTGCTTCTTCACTCATATTGGAGTTGTGCTTCCATTCCTGAGCTTTAAACTTCTAAAAGAAATGTTCACCTTTTCTGTTTTCCTCCTCTTTTCCTCTTACTCTTTGTGCTCCTCCAGACTCTTTTACCTACCAGTATTACATCCCCTTGACTGGGGGTATTCATTTATCCTGGTGAAAGCAAACTGCACTGAATTTGAGGGAAGGGGAGGAGTAAAAGAAATTGTTCTTGCCCACTCAGGCAGCAGCCAAACAAGCCATTGCTCGGGCACGTGTGAGGAGCTGGAGTGCTCAAGGCAGAAGGCAGGAGAGGGTGTTGGGGCTAGGGCTTTCCTATTCTGAGGAATGTAGAACGTTGTTTTTAACTATAAAGATTAAAAAAGGAGAAGAATGATTTGCTGCGTCTACTGTAATTTATGGTGATGGCTGGAAGCCTCTATCCAGAAACCAGTTATTAAAATTAGACCTTTTCATTTCAATTCCTTGATTTGTAGTAAGCTATGATATTACTGAGATAGGGCTTTGCAACACTGCATGTCTGTAGTTCACTGCAGATCATACTGTATCACCTCAGGGTTCTTCCTAACAGATTTTTTTTAAGGGCTAATGTTATGATGAAATATTACCTTTGACGCATAATAATCTGGGAAGCTGCTTTTACCATTAATAGAGATTCTACCAGGCACTACTGGGAATGGTGTAATTTAGAGCTGCTTAGCAGTAGAAGGAGAGGGCAATCAGGGTTAATTATGTCAAAGAGCTTTAGAAAAATTATTTACTCTGCAAATGCAAGATGTAAGGTTGCTACCTCAACAGATGAGTAATAGTAATAGGAGGTGGGCTTGATTCTGTAAATACTGGTTTATTAAAATATTCCAAAGTAAGGCTAGCATGACTGCTGATAGGAGGAAATATGTTCAGGGGCCAGGTTGTCTGTAAGCGTTAGGTTTAGTGCATGAGCAGACAGATCTTTTGTACGTGGATAGAAATACTGAAGTAATTTTGGGAAATGCCTGAGACAACATAGGCAGAAAGTCAGAATGGAGAGGTATCTCTAAAGCAGCAAGCATACATTGCGTTACACAGCAATGTAAAAGGGAATAACCGTGTGATGCCAGTGAGAAATTAACTGTAAAATGAGGCTATTTGTAATGGGAAAATATTTTTGCAATGATCGTTTTGGGGGATGAATAAAGGATTTATATGCAGTGCCTCTGGCTTTGTTTTAGGTTTAAATTTAATCTAGAATCCTTTTCCTCTAAGTTGCTTATATAACTCATCTGAAGAAGGTATGGAAGCTATCAGGACCTTACTTTCCAGTAGCCGGCGTAACCCAATATCAGATGTGATTCTTATATTCCTTAAAAGTGCAAGTGTAAAATTTACTAAATTATTATTTTATTAACCTACAGGTGAGTAGACCATGTGATTTGGTGTTAATACATATGCATATAGTGGATATATACATAGCGCATGTAAACCTCCGAGGGGGGAAATCCAAAGCATTTAAGAGAGATTATTTTGGGCTCTCACTCATGCTCTTTGGCAGAGGTAGGTAGTATGGCTGACACTGTCTAGCTGCTCTTACTGCCTTTCTGAGATTGCTCTTCTCTTACCAGAGGCCTGGCTCATCAGTTGGCCATGCATTGGGCTTCTCAACTGTATCATTTGCCTGGTATTGATACACCAGAAACTGGGAGTGATTTGTATTCAGTGGTGATGGCTGTGAACTGTAATAGCTCAGGAACAGGTATGTATCCTTGAGGGGATCAGGGAAGTCCAGCACGAGAAAGAAACGCTCTATCTAACTCTTTGTGGCAGTCTTGAGTCAGAGCCATTAGCTGTACCTCCTGCGCTCCTTGAACAGTATGGGAAGAATACAGCTGTAGTTTTTGTTACAACAGGAAATAAGTTTTTGTATTTCATTATAAGTTCCTAAAGGAGAAGAGACATGGTTGTTTTCACAACAGTTGAGGTAAACCCCTGTATTCACTTAATATCTTACCCAGCTTAGTTTATCTAGAGATAAATAAAAACTGCAGTGTTTCCCTTCTATGACAGTTATATGATGTTGTATTTTCAGAATACCAAAGCATACCTTTTTTGTGGTTAAGGTGGTGATACTGACATCCACACGACCTTGCTTTTTTGACTGTACATCTATTTTGTACTATTTCCGCATCTGAGTTGTGGGATGCAGCGTGATGTCAAGGACATACAGAGTCAGAGCAACTTAGTAGGATTTAAAAGATAAGACGTTGGAAGAGTACTTCAGTAACTTTTTTACAACTAAATCAGAGCATTCTGCTGCAAACTTCTCCCTCAAACCACATTGCTTGCTGGCCCATAAAACCACATCTCTGTTTGCTTAAGGATCTTTTTCTACATAAAAATTTAAAAGCCTGAAAATCATATTCCTGCATGAAATGTGTTATGCTGCCTCTTCCACTGAAGATTTGGAAAAGACAAATACAACAGTTGTTTTCAACTTATATACTTGTGAATTGACAATGTCTGTGATAAATGCTGAAAACGTTCAGTAAAAAGTTATGATAAACCAAGTATGACGCTGAGAAGGGAATAGGCAGACGTGTGTCTAGAATATCGAGGCCACGAATACCTTGTCTCTGAGTGTGATGACCATCAAGTTGGAGGCTGCCAAAAAGCCTATCTAAACATCAGCAAAATAGAAAAACTCTTACATTTTGATAAGGATTTTTCTCTTTGTATGTTTGTATCCGTATTCAAAACCCAGACTCTCCATGTAACTCGAAAAAAAAACCCTGAGATGTAAGAGACCAACTGCGGTTTTGTCTTGCACAAATAATTTTGCTTTTAGAACTTAATTGACAGTTTGGTTAGTGATAGATGAAGCAGAACAGAATTTAGTTTAACTACCTTATTAGTTCATGTAGCCAGAGGAAAAAAAAAAAACATAAAAAATGGATTTTTACAGTACAGTTAAGCAGGTGTTTCTGAAAGGATGCAGAAGACAGAGTTAAAAGGTGCAGTTTACAATGCTGTCAGTTTTCTCACTCTAATCACGCTCCAGCTGTTTTACCTTCACGTTCCAAGCGACTTGCAGTGCTGCAGCTCTCCCAGACAGGTTTGATCGTGTGAAATGACTAGGAAGATAGGTAGAGTACATGAAAGCTTTCATGTAAATGTTTGGTCTTCTGATTAGGGCAGGGGAGATAGTTAACTTGAAGAGAGTTTTCTGAGGTTGACCGCTTCAGTTATCTTCTTTTGTTTGGACCTGTGATAAACATTGAAGGAGAGAATCACGAACAGAGAACATGGGTAGGTTGCAGTTAGAAGGCTAATGTTTTTCTAGGAGGGTTTTCTTAGTATTTAACTGAATGCCTACAGGTGTAAGGAATGTATTCAATTCAAGTTTTTCTAAAAGCTTTTTAAATCTTGCAGATTTGTAAAAGATAACAGTTGGGAGACATTAATTCCTTGGAAAATCCTCTGTTCTAAGGAAAACAAGTATTTAGAACTCAATCTTACATACATTTCTTTCTGTGTATGTGTTCAGGCTGCCAAACAAATTGGTTGAAATAATCATACAAGAAATCAGATATGTACAAAACCTAATTTAATGAAGAACATGGAAATGTTTTAAAAAATTATATTGTCTAGCTGATCAGATTAATCTCTGGGATACCAGAATGTCTTGTATTGACAAAATATACCTGCAGCATAAATAAAGCGTTTGTATTGAATGGGTAGGTATCAGCTGTGTTCATGCTTTCTGGGTATTAAGCCAAAAAAATTTCGAAGCTGGATAAATGTTTTGCTCAGGTTATTTCATGTAGGTGTTACAACCTTGGAACACCTTCATCTTAGGTGGCCTGTGGAAACCCGCTGCTGTCATGCTCAAGAACTGCCCTGCGTCTTCCGCTGATTTTAATTGCAACACGGGACAAATCCTTGACCTGAAAGGGTGCTGTTGGTTTTATCCACTGTGTAGAGAGTGCTGGCATTACAGTTGCAGCTGTTGTCGTTACCCTATCCTGTAATACAGAGTTAATGCCTCGTTGTTGCACCACGTTTTTGCACTTTATGAGGCGCTGGACAGACATTTGCTCTGCTGGAGAGTGAGCTAATTTGGCTGACCACTTTGTGCAAGCTAGCGAGCCTTCGCAGTGACTGCCCTGTCAGCACAACTGTGGGCTGGTAGCATGTGGGGCAATAATACCTGGATTCAGAAGAAGGCATTGGTCCGTAGTCTGAGAAATATCTTTGGGAGGTAGGTGTACAGTCTACCTGATACAGCATGCTTCACAATTAGCATTGTCGGCGAATGTTTCAAAGTAGATCTGGCAAAACCAGTGTTGAGGAATTACCATATCAAACTTGTCATAAAGGCAAGTAATTGCTAGGTGGGGTTATATAGCCTGTGTTATGCAGGAGGTCAGATTAGATCATCACTATTTCTTCTGGTTTTAAATTCTATGACTCTAATGCAACCAGTTGTTCCATGCGATCACTGTCCATGCTTGTTTATCACCGACACACCCCTATCAGCTCGCGTCCATATGTGGCTCACAGCGGAGCAGATCTGTCTGGTTTCCAGGGAATGAAGAGCTTTCCCATGGGTCAATGTGGTAAGCAAAAATGAAACTTTAAAAGTATACCAGTATGACATGGAGTTAATTTAGAGGGTGGGGGGGAGAACTGAAAGTTACAAAATTTTCAATTAGGAATTCAGACACTCTTGACTAACTTGAGCTGAGTCAGTAGAACCTGTCTTTAACTGAGGCAGTACTTCACTTGGATCAGTTTAGAAACAGGCCCAATAAGAAACACACACTGAATTTAAACCAGTTGAAGTTTGGAGTGTACACAAGGACTCTGTTCGTTTGTTTCCTTGTCCCATTTTGCTTATAATACCAAATCTACTCATAGAATTATAAAACACAAGATACTGCATCAGTTGCTGGAATTCTCAGTTTTTCTGTTTTTTCTCAAATCTTACTGCAAATCTTTTTTCCCAGGTAATGCACTGAAAGTACATCAGTCAGAGATAGCCTTTGCTGAGAGTGTCCAATTGCACGTTTTTTTGTCCATAGAACCTTGGATAGTATTGAACTTGTCAGCACAAATTTGAGCTAGATATTCTTCTATTGAGGGGAAAAAAAAAAAAACTATTTCTGTGTAAATATTCAGAAATAGTTAATGATATTTTATTGAAAAAGATCGAGATCATTCCATTTATTAGTATTAGCAATATGTTAAGGGAGCAAAATACTACTTTTTAAAATTCAGAATATGTTTTGTCTCTAGGCAGCAAGAATGTCAGCAGTGCTGAAGTTTCTAATTAATTTGCAGCAAAAGTGTGTAGAAGAGTGAGCAGCTGTGCAGGTAATTGTTTGCTTGGACATTGCTCAGTTTTTTGAACTGTCAGTTCAGGATAGGTGATGCTTTCAATTTGTGTTCCCCCATCATTAGCAAAAGATGCAGAAACAGTTTCAGTAATTATGAAGGGATTGGGCTTGTGACTGAAGTATTCAATATTTACTTCCATTTAAAGCTTTCGAGAATTTGCACCACTGTTGGACACAGAATCAAGGTTTGACATCCATGTTTATGTAACATATGTGTGAAAAATACCTATGAGGAATTGGCACTGATGCGCAGTTGTTGTATGAGCTTTATGAATGGGCAAAGATTCACAGTATTTAACTCTCTGCTAAGCCCTTTCATAAAGAAAGGAGAAAGAGGAAAAAGTAAAACCTCATTGTTAGGCAGGTTTGATTCATAGGCACAAAACTGAAGTAATGCAAAATTAAGGATAAAATAAATGGGTCACCTTGCAGCGAACTGTTGTTGCTTGAAAGCTTTCTGTTTTATGTTGGCTGTGCTGGAATGGAAATTGAATGGCAGCAGTGCAGAGTGTAGGTCAGGAAGTGACCAAGTGATTGGTGGAATCAGATATATTTAGTATTTTGAAAATACGGCCTTTGGTGGTTCTGATGTGTGTAAGCAGCCCTACACTTGTTCTGATAAATCTTCAGCTCTCCTCTTATGCTGGCAAGTGCTGGTTATAGGCAAGAATTTACCTGTGTGCGCGATTTTAGGCCAAATCTGAAGGCCTGAGTAGTGAAAGTTTAACCCTATTGGCATAAAAAAGTCAGAACTGCTGGGAGAGAGATTAAAGACTAAGTTTTCAGACAGTTTATGTGCGTGGAATATGCAAGAGCTGTTACTTAAATATACGTATATAAAAACACAAAAGAAGGAATTAATTACTGAAAAAGTTGTTGATTTGTTTTTTAGCTTACATGAGCATGGGTTAATTTTTAGTCCTGCAGATGAAAATCTTCTGGTCGTATTGAATGTGCCCGGTTAATGTTACTGCTGTGCTGTCTGCTGTGTTCATGAGATGCAACGCCCGTCTCTCCCTGAGTTCATTGCTTCCCGGAAATAATTGTTTTGCCAGGCACATTGCCTTTTGAGGGAGGGAAGGGAAGACATGATTTTCAAAGAGGACAGGACTGGAGTGAACTGCTCACATTTTAATAAGGTTTGAGTCAACACCACTCTAAGCTCTTATGGCCTTGCCCTATTTCATCCCTTTGTTAGTACTGAGTTTTAATTGGAGTGATTCAAATGATTTCATAAAAGCAAGCAGAGTTGCTGTGAGTAGAGTTATTGTCATGTGATAATAATTGGTATGCTGGTAACTGTTTGCTAGGTTTTTCTCCTTCCTTTGCAGGGTCTGGGATAGGTTGACAAGTCTGTAGGGTGTTTTCCTCAGTCGAACAAGTACTACTGCTGAGATGGTATATAAATGTTACTCAACAAAAGTTGAGTAAATTAAAAGTTAGTAGGAAGGCTCATTCTTAGTGGGGGAAAAAATGTGTAAGTACTAAACTCAGAATTGTCTGTGATTGTTATGATGCAACCATTTTTTTAAATATCTCTTTGACAGATGGTCTGCATAGCTTTTCTTTGGAATCAGCAGTGCCCATTAGAAGAGGGCACCTAAGTAGGTCAGTTGAACCTGTTAACTGAGTTCTAATGTATGAGAACAGCAACTCCATCGTGACTCCAGGAGCACGGAGCATAGCACAGGTTTTTGGTACACCAGCGCGTCTTTTCTTTTGGATTATTGTATCAGGAAAATGTTGCAACCTATCCAAAGGAAAATTTGCGTACAGAGTTGTTCCTTTTATTGTATTTCTCTCTGACACCACCTCTCGCTGATTTCCTTCATATAGTTTGGCTGGATATTTGGTGTGGTTTGGCTGTATATTTAGTTTCTCTGGAACAAAAATACCAATTTTAAAAATAATAATTACAAAAATCTTTTTAAAATCCAGTTTACCTTTGGAAGAACAGGAAGTAGGTTTAAAGGCTGGAACTGAAAAGTAAGATCTGCTACAGAAGCTATTTTTGAGCTTCCCACTTGTGCAAGGTACCTAGGAATTACTCCAGTGTTACTATTTTGTTTGTTAACTATAAGCAGATATATTTGTGTAGGTGGGGAGTTGGTTGCTGCTTGCATAAAGCTTTTAGGGGTTACCATTACTGGTTGGCAGGAGGTCTGTCTGTATCTCTTATCAAACGCTTTCCAGCTGTGAGTGCTGCAGAGGTTGGTCTGCCGTAACCCACAAACTGGTGCGCTCATTTGCTTTGGCCATTTTACTGTACTGTACTGTAAATGTGAAGTTTTTACCATTCTCCTTCAGAAATGCCTTCTGATAATAAGAATTTGTGGCTCCTAGTGGCATAAACCACTGTCAGAAGCACCCGCCTCTTGTCTGATTGTTTCAAAGCAGTTTTAATATTAAAATCCCTTGGTGATGGCAATGTGCTGATCAGAACAGTATGTCTTTGGGGATATATTTAAATATGAGGATGCCAGATAGAGTTTTTTAACTTAAGTTGTTAGGAGGCAGTTTTAGCAACTTTATCCAGCTGACTTGGAGTGGTTTATTCATTTATTTATAGCACAAAAGTTAAAAAAAAAAAAAAAAAAGACAAAATGAGGCTTTTGAGCATGCAAGTCTCAGAAGCGAAGAAATTCTGAGAACTTGCATGTCATTTAAACCACCTTTTAAACCATCAGCAAGACGACTGGTGGAGCAGCTCCCCAGGGTTACAGAGGCGTGCTGGTATCAGCTGCAAGGAGGGGAATTGGGGCACAATTTCACATCACGAATGCTTAGCTTGACTGTGGTATGGCATTTGGGACAGGGGCAGAGTCTGAAACAGCCTTGGAACAGAGCAGTTACTGAGAAATTATTAAGAACAGAGTGAAGGTGTACTTACTGCTGGCATATTAAAACAGCAAAAGGACTAAGTGGATAACATTGCATTTGTGTATTTAAAAAAAAAGAATATTGGTGTAATGGTAAATGTTTGCAAGATGCAATGGTTGTAGAATGTGTACGGAGACAGAGACTTGAAGAGGTGGAATTAGTTAGATAAAGCCAGAGTGACTTACCAGGTTCTTTCACCTAGTGGGTGAGGGACAGTAACTTGGAAAACAATCTGTACAAGGAAGCTCCATGTTGCTCAAGATAATTAAAAATCGTTACTGATGGAAGCATATGATCCTGTGCCTGAAGGGGAAAATAATTTAATAATGAGCTGGATTATATCATTCCAAGATAGAGAAATCCTGCTTTAGCTCATATTTGTTTAAATATGATCCTGAAGTAATGAACCAAATTTAGTTTCTTTACAGTTTTCCATCACATTTCAAGAGTACGTGTTTTTAACAGGAACTTTTGTCTGTACAAAAGTATTCATGTTATGTGAGTGTATGTATTTAGGCAATTATTTTTTCAATTACATACCTCAAAAGTTAAATTTGTCATTCATATTCAAACCAAACTTGGGAACATTATATCATGCTAAGCCATTTATTGCTAATTAACACTGGCTTCTAAGTGCCATTTGAGGTTCTAGTTCTCACGTGACTGTTTTCCAAACCTGATGGTATCACTGATTTAAGAAGTACAATTACAAGCCAGTCAACCAAACATGCAAACTCTTCTTCCTCCCCCCGCCATTAACTTAATTGCTACACAACATGCTTCGCTGTAACATCTGACTAGTATATTATAATTATTTTCCAAGTTCAGAGAAAACCGAGTTCAGACTAAAGAGATGAAAGTGTGCTGCTATTCCTGTGCCTGGGAACGGTTAGCTGGACAAGCCATGTTTCTTGCTGCAAGACAATCTAGGTGAAGTCTGAATTGTAGCGCTTTTTTTTTTTTAATTGAAGTCTGCATCTTCAGAATACTGCTTTTCCAGATGGTCTTTTGGATGGCTGGCTAAACTGAGGAGGTGTTCAGTCCCAGGCTAACATAGGTAAGCTTCAGGAATTAGTGTTTCTGCAGTTATGAACTGATCAATGTCTCTTTTGTTTTCAAAGTACTAGCTGTTTAAGGCCAAGTGTCACTCAGTGGTGATTATGCTATTTAATTGTCTAATGTAACCTTTACTTGTGAGCTGCTCTAGGTAGGCTCTGTGACACTTGTTCAGCACAGCAGCAAATGCTGAATGTGGATTGTTACTGGCTTTAGTCTGTGCCCAATCTGAGCTAACCTCGTGTATCCTTAGAATTGCATCTCAACGGAGCTACGTGATCGTCAGTACCATTATTACATTAACTTATCTACATACACAAAATGAAAAACAAATTTTTGTTTCCTTTTTATTAATGCTTTTGCTGTGAGGATTTGTGCATGAGATGGGCATTCTCTTGCAAGTGCTTGACTCTTTTATGAGTGACTTCCTTCTGTAACAAAGTGCTTAGTAACGCGTATGCGCTAAACCAGAAAGAAAGAGGTGGAAATATTAGTCTGACCAGTAGGCAGTTACCTTTGTAGAAAGACTTGCAAGCAGAAGTGACCGATAAAACCTACATTTTCAGACATTTAAAGTATTGTGTGCAGATAGTAACATAAGAGTCTACGTTGCAATGCACTGAAGGTGGCTGTGTTCTTCTGGTCTAGAAACCAGAACTGTATTTGGAATGGATTTTAGGTTGGTGACGTTTGTAAGCTGAGTATTAATAGTAATATGTGTTCATGGTACTGGTCTTCGACTAAGCAGTGGCATCTGTGCACATCTTGTATGTGTGATGTTTTCATGATTCCATATTTTTTCATTAGTCATGATGACTGACAGATTATATAGTTTTTTTTTTTTTAATGAACTCGAATACTTGAAGAAAAAAGTCTTCCTATATGTTTTTGCACTTAGGATGTTTTTGATGCCTCTTGAACAGATATAATCATGTCTTTTAATTACTTTATTAAATAATGTCTTATTTTGTCAATGTGATATTTAGCACTACAAAAATAGCATATTTAAATGAATATGTCTTGTGTGATGAGATCGATAGTTTCTTTATCTCCTCCATTTTTAACCTGTGACTTCTTACGTTGAACAGTAGAGCACTTTGTCATCTGTTATTGTATGTGCATGTTTGTTTATTGTAGGTTTGTTACTTTCAAATTTCCTACAAACGTGAGTGCCTGAAAATAAATCTTTTGCTAATCTGGAAATGTGATATGCAAAGGGAACGCTCTCCAGCCTCCAGAGAAGGTCAGCAAAGTACCATTGAGACATAAAGTAATCTGTGGTCTGGGTCATGCTGAAAGCTCTTATTGATATGAGATTAGTCTCAATGGAGATGTCCGGCTGTCACATGTTCATCATACAGATTGAGAGCAGGGAGATCAGCTCAGAGTTGGGTCAGAGGGAGAGAGGGCTGAGGCAGAGATGCCTCCTATACTGCAGAGACTGAGGATATGAAGGGAGCTAATGCTTCATAAGCTATGCTGATTAAAAATTGCAAAGCTTGTTAGATGTAGGATGCTCTGTTCACTGCTCATGGGACAAGCAAGCCGTTAATTAAGGTAAGGGCATTGTTCTTCAGAAACAGATTTTGGAAGTTTTGTTTATTGTGTATGTGCTTTTTTTTTTTTTTTTAAGTGCAGTTTGCTCCTTTGCTATTGGAAAAAATTGGCTGCTGCGTAACATAGTATTGTCAGAAAAATAACTGGAATGTAAAAATGCCTTTGAACTCAGGATGGATTTGTTTTTGCTTCCCAGGCAGTCAGCATCAGTGTTTTTGAACAAAAGGGAGGAGGCTGATTACTGAAAGGTTTCCTGTTCTTGTGGATAAGAAGCTTTGAAAGAGAAACAGGAAACAGAAATTCTCACAAATAATTAGTATTCTGCTTCGTTTTGTGACATTCTGTACAAATTGTAAATGAAGCGGCAATAAGTATCTGCAGAGCACAGCGGGCTGGGCAGAGTATCTTGAAGCACTTCCATGGGGGAAAAAGAACGGCCAAGAATGCAGAATTATGCAAAGTACTTCTCCTGTATTGGACTTGTGTGCGTGAAAGAACTTGATGTGGGATGTGTTGACGGGTGTACATGCCCGTCCCTACAGAAGATAAAAGAAAGGCTGAGCTTTATGTATGGAAAAAGCATATGTATGTGTTTGTATTGGGCGGGGGAGAAGTTTTTACTTAGGTTTAGTATTTTACATGTCTTATGTAAAAGATCAAATGTAAATGCCCAAATAAGGGCATTATGTAAAATGCCCTTATTTGAAGAAAGCAGCTTTATTGCTGTTTGGGGAACATGGCACATATTTACAGTGTTCCTGAAAGACTAGTTGCTGGACTAGCCTCTCCTCTCTTGCAAGGCATTTAGATCTCACCCCTTCCTCTCCCAAATGCATATACACAAACAGGCACACACTCATAAACAAGAAAGGCTTCTCCAGAGGAAGCAGCTGTGAACACACAGTTGCTCAAGCAACTCATAGCTGTGGCTGGAATTTATCTTGAAAGGATTAAAAGAGGAAAGAATTGCACAAGACAGATGGGAGACTGGCAGAGTCGTTCTGCTGGTTAGTGGGTTAGTAGATTGCTACGTGCCTCCTGTGAGCTTTAAGTCATTCATCCCTCTGTTTCATGCTGTAAGTATGTAAGGGAGAGTGGAAGACTGGCAGTCAGAAGTACAACTCCGGGTAAAAAAACCAAAACTATGCACTAAGGTGAGTTTATTGATATTCTGCCCCCTCCCCCCCCCTCCGCCCCCAAATAGTATGGAGCAGTCGTTATTTCCTGTTGTGGCTCTGTAGGCAGGAGGGCAGAACACTAAGGCATCTTTATTTTTAAGTCTGTATTTCCCTGGCCTTACTCCTACACCTTTATTTTGCTTAAACTGTATGCTACAGTTAACTCACCAGGATTTGCTACGTTTTTCTTGACTTGCTGCCTTCTCTTTGTGGTACTGAGAAGTTTGGCAAGGTTGGCTGCTAGGGAAGAAGGGGGGAAGGGCGAGGCAGGCAAGGAGGTGGGGGTAGGGAAGGACAAGTTAGCAGAGGAAAATCTTTTGAGCGTTTCTGTTGTGCAGACAACTCGTGCTGTAAGGAGCTGTGTGCTGGGGACAGCCCTTGACTCTGGCCGTGCGTGCTGGCTACAGTGCTGAGAATGAGAGATTCAGGTAAGGCAGCAAGAAAGCAGATGGTTGTTAGCTGGATGGGATTTTTATGCTGTCCCTCTCCCACCCCGTCCATTACATCCCTCCCCTTGCCTTGTTGGGGGTCTTTCCCTGCTTTGTAATGGACCCTGGGACAAATATCTAGGAAGACTTCAGACAGATGCCAACCTGTGTGAACAGAACATAACTCTTTTTATAGATGTTAACATCAGACAGCTGGATAATAAATGTTTTCATCTTACTTTTTTAACCTCTGCGCGATCTTAACTGGGAGACGCAGCAACTTAAAGCATGATTCTGATTTTTCACTGCACTAATTACCTTCTGTTTATATGAACATGAGAGTAAATAATTAGCTCACTGAATATCTCTGAATGGCTTAGGAGCAGTCATATAAATTGTAAATTCTCTCTCTGTCGTGTGTCAAGATTTTATAGCAAAGGTAACTGTAGAATACATTGAGCGAGAAAGTTTTAGTATTGTTGGTGGCGGTGGGGGTAATTAAGGGGCTTGGGAATAAAGATTTTGGACACCTGAGAGATTGGGAGTGGGGGCTTCACTGAAAGAACTGAAAGAGCTCTCATATTGGAAACGCAAGATTAATTATATGGTTGAGCTGACCATTGTAAACCTTGAAAATAAGAAAGCATTTTGACTCTGTGAGAAGGTTCAGTCAGTGAAGAACAGAGAGAGTTACAGGAGAACTTTGTACTCTTAAAACAAACAAACAAACAAACAAACACTCATGTCACAGTAAATCTGTTCTTCTCTTTGATCTGAAAGCTTTTCCATAGCTTTTAATCACTACCAGCCCTGTTGTAAGTTTAAAAAGGCAGAAACAGTTAACAAGCTTATTTTATATAAAACGTTCAGGAAAATTTTGCTGCAGTTATGTAGTGGAAATAAATTTAATATTTTGAATTCCTTATGTAAAAATGCCAGATCCTTTTTAATAACTATTTACTGAATTCTGCATTTGAGTTTTATTATTATTTGCAGTGAATGTGGTGTTCAGAGCACTTTAGAATGGCTTCGTTTTACCTGAATTTAAAGATTTTGTACCACCCTGTTTTCATTGAGATTATTCTCGTATTGCCAAGTGGAAATATGGAAAGGTGATCAGTGCAAGAATAGACCTGTTTTCAATTATCAATTCTTTTAATTTATGTCACTACATTTATTGCAAGGTCAAGTGCAAGTTCTCTGCAGATTATATTGTAATGTGAACCTACCTGGCAGCACAGAAGAGCCAGAGACAAATAAAAAGAAAGAGGTAATACTTGATTACAGTAATCAGTAGCGTTTGGACCACCCATCTGAATATGCAGTATTTGAGTGAAACTTAATTTCTGCGTATTTATACCTATCTTCATTGTAAGGTTTTTTGGCTGAGACTTCGTAGCTTTGTTCTATGTGCAGCAGGGCCTATGCACACACCAGTGTATTGTAACAGATAATGGTAGTAAAGGTTTCTGATTAAAAAGCACATATATATATATATTTTTTTTTACATTAAGCATTTCCTCTTTGATCTTAATGTTTGTATAGCGGCTACCATTATGGCCTTAGCCTGCTTCCACTTCTTTGTATACATTAGATTCTTCTAATTGAAGACAGAACAAACCTCACTGTTTCGCTCTTGTGCTTGCTAATATAGGGAAGTCTTGGCAGCCTGTGATGCACTTGCTTTTTCCCCATACCGTGAGAAAGGGTGCACAGGGCAATGTTTAAGAAGTTGTCAAGGCTCCTGGAACCTTCTCTGGTTCAGGGCTGCTCTGACAGCCACAGAGCTCATGAGGATTGGAGCGGGGGTGGGAAAGGGAGGAACTGTAAGTAATTTGATCAAGCACAAGTAGTACTCACTACCAAGTCCAGAACCAAGAGGGTAGAGAAGAGCAGTTCATTTCACCCTCTACTTCCCTCTATAGATTAGGAGCAATGAATGTGTCGGTGGTACATCCAGGATTGCTTCTAAACCTGTCTTTACTTTGAGTTGGCCAGCCCTTCTGGAGATGCTGCAAACACGACTTCTGTTCTGCTGTATAGCTGTTATTTGCTTTGGGAGGCTGAGAAAAGGCAGGAAGGATTTATGTTACAGGATCTCTTCTCCGTTCACTTTCCTGTGTCTTAGCTACCTTCCTGTTGCTGAGGAAGCTGGGAGCGTGCTATGCCCAAAACATGCTCCTGGGAAATTCCAAGAATCTTTTCTTTTTTTGCCTCCCAAAGACTGTATAGCAAAGGTTTAAAAAAAATTTTTTTTAATAAATATTTTTTTTGTCCTGGCTGTTTTCTCAAGTGTGAAGGCTTTGCAACAGTTAGGATATGAGAAAGGTGTACAGTAGCCTTTCCTCTCCCTGTGCGTTTCTTTGACATCAACCAAGCAACATGACAAACAGTTGTTGATTTGTTTTATGTCTAGCTTACTGCTTTGTTGGTGCAGTCTTTCCCAACCATGTGGGTTTTTCTTTTCCACTTCCTTTAGCTTTTGGAGGTGCCTCAGCTGGTTCAGATTAGCATTGCATCCAACCCCTATGAATCAGCATACACCAAAACTTCACACCCAGGGAAAAAGCCACCATCTGTCTTTTTGTTATATTCCTTTTCCTCCTATTAAAGGAGGCGCTTTCCTAACTCCGAATAACAATGAGAGTCAGGATGGATGCAGGGCCTTTTGCTGCCGTGGACTTTGAGATGTCACATTCACTATTAATCACTTTATTATTAAATCAGTTCTCCACCTCGCAGCAGCAGTGACAGAAGTACAAAACTATGTTTCAGTTTCTTCATTGCTATCACGAGGGCAGCAGTAGCATCGACAGGACTCGGGTATTTTTATTTTTACCAGTACGTTGTCTAATACTGTTTACTCTTAGAAGATGATGTGGTGCAGATTACCCCAGCCTGATACAGTAGGGAATAAGGAATAATTTTATATTCCATGCAGAATACTTCAATGACTATGTGACTTTTTTTTCTTGCTTCTTCTGAAATGTTGGCTTTTAATCAAAACTGAAGACAGCACCCCAGACCCGATAGGTTGCTTTTCTGATCCAGCGTGGCAAACCTCTATTTCTAGCCAAAATGTATGCATTATTGCTGTTTTCACAGACCTGTTCTCCCATCCCTTTCTTGCTGTGTAATGCTCTATGGCAAACGAAACGATGAGAGCTAGTCTTTGGGGTCTAATTGTTCAGCCATGTCCACGGGCCTTCCTCTTGTGCGTTCTTCCTCTTCCTTGTTTGAACTCCTTGCATATTTTACAGCTGCCATGGGGTCACCTCGTTTGTAGCTGGGGAAGCAGGCAGAGAGAGACATCTTGATGCTCTTGCTCACTCCCATGCTCTCTCTGTCTGTCATTAACACCCCCAACTCAGTTGTTTGCACAGCCTCTCACTCAGAAGTTAAATTTCACTTCCCTGTCGGCTGGACGCTGTAGGTAGCGAAAGCTGTTAGAGGCCAAGAGTGTGAGGCCACCAAGCAGCAGCACACTTGCCCTGTTCTCATTAGGGTCACCATTCTGCATATCAGAGTTTAGGTACTCTATCTATTTTTACACCATTAATTTTCAGGATCAAACTTGGGGAAATCTGTCACAGTCCTACTTATCTGACAGCTTTTTCTCTCCCTGAGGGGATGGCTTCTGCAATACAGAAAGAGGGGCAAAAATAAGCCATTTCCCAAGGAACTACATGAAGACCCAAATAAAACACCTGTGAAGGCAAGATCTTCGAGAACTTGCATGCCAAGTATGATCTTTTTAAAACAATACAGCAATTAAACTTCAGATAGGAGAAGTCGTAGAGAGACGGGTAGACTGAGACCAGTATAGAAAGATGTTACTGTTAAAGTGAGACTTGGAGGAAAGGTGGAGGAAGGCGGGAGAGGGCAATTTGTCTCCTTGAAGGTGAGAGACTGTGCTGAGTGAAATGGGCCTGTAGGAAAGAAGCTGGTAGGTGTAACAAAAGAGAAATGTGGATGTTAAGGAGGAAGCGTCATCCAAGAAATGAAAGCGGGGGAGTGCGTGTGTGTGAAGGAGATGGATGGTACAACAGAATGAAATGGAAGCCAGTTCTGTTGTATTAAGAGCCTGTACAGGGAGGACAGCCACACGTTATGGCTAAGAGGAACAGAGCCAGTGGAGAAGTTTGCAGCCGAGGGGTTCTGTGGGCTGATATGTGAAGACAACAGCATTTTTCCATGATGTTTTAGGTATCCTGAGTCAAGATGACCAAAGCACAGAGCAGGTATTTAGCCACAGAGAAAGGTGCTGGAGAGAAAGAAATGACAAGCTACAGGAAGAATCTCACTGTGAAACAAGCAGAGTTAGCTCTTCGGTCCTGCTGAGAGGTGTTGACAAAAGGATGCTTTCCCACTCCGGTGGAAATGGAGATCAGGCAAAGGGAGAGATCACTCACGCGTTCCTTACTAGTGAGGGGAGCCAGCACAAAGAGGAGGCACAAATAGCACAGTGGGATGTGGTGGAGATTCCAAACACCATGCAGATGGGAAGCAGCAGTAGATATTTATGGGGGTATATGAAGGCACAAGTGCACATTGAAAAGAAGGTGATAGCAATGAATTCAATTTAAAAGAAGGTGAGACCCACTGAGGTTCCTGATGACTCCTGAAGGACAGTCTTCAGGACCGAGGGGGAAAAAAAAGGTGTTTCCTTGAAGCACCTCAGTTGAGAGAGGGTTTTTTTTCTGCTCTAAGTATTTCAGAAGGGTGTCGCTAATGCTGGTGACAGTGTTTGTCCCCTTCTCTTTATCCTGCAACCTATTTGATTGCTGCTGGTGATTTGACTTGATTAATGTTGCATTTTGAAACTGAGAGCCAGCCCCATATGCACATACAAACACACATCATGTATGCTAGGGGAGGGTGGGAGAGAGGGCATTTTCTACCCACAAAAAAGATTGTAACACGGCAGCAAAAGGCCTGTCCGTTGGCAGCATTTATCTAAGGCAGCTGCTAGTTTGTGGTGAAGGTTGTGTGGCTGATTCTTGTGGAAGACTGCTGCTAATCAGGAATTAGAAGAAGTCATTAAAAAAGAAAAAGAAAAGAAAAAAACTAAGAAAGTCTTTTCACACTCTGCTGCCCCTGCTGTTTTTGTCATTTAGAAGACAAAAGTTTTTGAAGTTAGTGAGGCAGATGTTACCAGTTTCCTTAATATTCTATTTCCTAAGGAAATGTGGTGATGTAAAGTTACTGGTGTCTTCCTGGAACCTATTTGGTGATAATTGCTTATGTTCAAGGCAGTTTGACATGATCAGAGTAATCAAGGTCCTGAGTGGCCTAGTGGGGAAGTATCCCAGCTTCAGTAGGAAATTCTGGACTGAATGGTTTTTCAGCCCTCAGTGCCTTGAGGCATCTCTGGGGAGAGCACGGCATCTTACAAGCCTTTGAAATTTGTCCTCTTCCAGGACTTTTCTTTGAAAACTGGTTTCTGTTTCACTGTCGCCTCCAGGTGTTAAGGCAACCCTTCTGATAGCTGCTACTCCATATAGAAGAGATTTCAGAACTTCGTCTAACCCATCTCTGTCCTGAGGTTGTGATTTTGTCCAGGGACCGGGGTTTAGTCATGAAATCTGCTCTTGCTTCCTAAACAGTTAGCTTGGTTTCCTATGTGTTTTGACAGTTAGCTTTGCCATCATTTTTTGTCTAGATTTTTCTTTGCTTAGAGCTTCCCTAAAGAACTGAGGTTTCATCTTTCAGAATCTGGAAGAAATTTTATGGCCGTGGCCTTTCTGACAGCTTTCACTCCAGTAGAAGGAACCTTTGGGATGTGGTAAAACTGATTTCAGATGAGTTCTGAAAGGCGACAGTGCCTGTGACCCCTTTGTGCAGTTATACCTGTAAGTCATTTTGTGTTCCGGCCATTGTAGAACAAGAAACAGATTGGCATTTGATGATTTTCCAAGTTGCTTCTCTCTGAAATTAGTTCTGCATTAGGCAGACCTGCAGAGGCAAACCTTATTTTTGTTGCACTGGAACAGAGCCAACATGAGCGCAGCAAAGTCAAAATCATTTATTCAGAAGCAAACTCCCCTCCTTTTTTTGTAAAGCTATTTTTAGGCAGTTGTTGAAGTCTCCTCCTCTGGCACAGAGCGTTTTTCTGTGTTTCACTGAGTTACATAACCTCTCACTTGCATGGGAAACTTCATCGACATTGTTCTAATTTAACAAGCTGAATTCAAGCATCTCTTTAGAATTTAAATTTAGGTAGATTTCTTTAAAATGTTGTTAGATTTAGTTACTTCCCCCTTGTGCTAATTCTGGCCTCTTTGTCATTCTTGTTGTTTTAATCACACATTGGAATGAGCCTTAAAAGTATATTTGGAAGAAGAGAGAGGGTCCAGATTTTGTAAAGAAAATGTATTCTTTCCCCTGGCAAAACATTGGATTGCTTAGTGCTGTAGAGCATTCTGAGGACGTCTTCTGTGACGAGCCAGATATAACATTAACCCAAAGAAAGATTAGAAGAACGCCAATCAAAAGTATCCTAAGCTATCCAGTTAATGGTTTTACATGCTTTCCAGCAATGTAATTGATTTATGAAAATATGACTACTGAAATGAATTTAGGCATGCAGTGGCCTACACATGAGAGGTTGTAATACAACAATAATGATCTGTTGGTATACATGTAATCACGCTGGTAAGTTTAGTTTCTGCTAAAGTTCTAAGTTAAGTTTCGTAGGGCATTTAGGAAGAGAATAATTCTTTTTCTCTTTTCTCCTTTTTTGCTTTCATATACACTTCCCATGCTCTAAAGACGAGATCAAGAGGATTAAACGCAAGCACAATTGTTAAAGGCATCATAAAACGCTAGCTGTGGTAAAGGGCTCATAGGTTATTTGCTCGTCTGTTGCTGTTAATACAGAATTGCTCTCTACAGTATGTTTTAGGGCTTTTTCCAACTCTCCAGCATGTTTTAAATAATGGAATTTCCAAAATGTCTCTTGGCTGACTGTTCCTACTGAAAGAAATCTTAGACAAATTTCATAATACGCATCCCTTTCTTCCCTAACTAAATTGTTGTGGGCCAAAATGCATTTCCTCCTTGGGTATGTATCCCAAGGAATAGCTGTGTCATTAGCTGCCCCTGTTGAGTTACCGTTTACCCAGATTATGCATTCAGCTTCGCATGTGTACCTCAGAGATGCGCAGACCCTGTTGTGGTGAGCGTGGCGTTTGAGAGTAGGTAGACAGATACACAAAGCAATCAGGTCAGTGACTTTATGCTTTTTATTGTGTTTTCTGAATTCTCCTCAGTACGTCAGTCCCTCCTTGGTGTTGAATTTCTCAGGAATATTTCTCATGTTCCAGGTGGCTTACCTGAGCTGCACAAACAAGAGCAGTCATCTCCTTGACTCCCTAACAAGATCCCTTTCTGCCAGGAGTTCAAGACACGCTTCTTTCTGCTGCTCTTTCGCTTCCTCTCTCTGCCTCCTCCAGGGCCCTCCTGCATGTTAACTCTTTGTGTAATATATCCCCCTCCCAGCTTATATTATCTGACCTTTTTCCAAATTCAATTTAATTTCCAAACCATCTGCTGCAGGTCCTTTGTATTATTTCTCCATCTTCACTGGTGTTTCCAGCACCACCCAGTTTGCTCTCATTTGCAGATGTTGTTGTTTCATTGTTGGTTCCCTTTTACCTTTAATGAGGAAGCTGGAGAAGATAGGCGTGATCAGTTAATGCCTCTGCATAACTCAGTACCTTGTTTGTTTACTGTGCCGAGGTGGTGTTTGTGTTTAAGTTAATTAAATTTTAAATCAAATTTTCCTGAGACAATGTCTACTTCAATATAAAATTCCTACTGTGACTGCAGCATCTGGAGGGGTTTTTGTAATAAAGTGGTGGTAGGGGAATGGAAGTGAAGCCACTTTCTGCTGTAGCCTTTTCCCATTTGTTACTGGAGTTTGCATAAAGGTGGTTGGGAAGAATTTTTCAGGGTTACTTTCTGATTATTTTTTCTTTTATCAGCTGGGTATTATTGGTGAAGCTATTTGGCTAATAAATGAAAGCCATGGTGTTTTTAAAACCATTGTGCTTTATACTCCACATCAAGTGGGAAGGCACAGAATGGTAGTTGCAGAAGCACTCGCCCTGTGAGGAGCGGCTGAAGGATGGGGCTGTTCAGCCTGGAGCAGGGGCAGCTTCAGGGGGACTTAAAAGCAGCCCCCAGCACCCGGCAGGGTGGTTACTGGGGAGACAGAGACAGGCTCTTACTGAGGTGCATGATGGGAGGATGAGAGACAGGAGGCATAAATTGAAAAGGAAGGTTCCAACTGAATATATGGGAAAAAAAACTTTTTTGACATGTGGGTGGTCAAGCCAGGAGAGCAGGTTGCCCAGGGAGGTTGTGTAGCCTCTGTCCGTGGAGATTTTTCAAGACCCGGCTGGACAAAAAGCCCCGAGCAACCTGATTTGAATGCAGTGCCGACCCTGCTGAGAGCAGGAGGTTGGACTAGAGACCTCCCATCTGCCTGGAATGGTTCTACAGTTCTGGGCCACTCATCAGGCCTAGGCTGCTGCTGACGTTGCAGATTACTCATGCCTCAGTATTTGTTTCCCTGCTTAAATAAAAATAAGCACATTCAATTAGCTGTAGTTTCATAAGTCTTTTAAAATCTAAGTTGCATCTCCAAGTATTCTTCTTATGTAAACTAACAGGATTTTTTTTTTTAATCTACTGATAGGTGCTTTGTAAAGAACTAATTTGCTTTTCTTTTAAAATGAAGGTAAGAACGCTCTTTGTCAGCTGGTCCTGTATTTCCATGATGTCTGATAACACAGTGCATTACTATGATTAATTTATAATAGAAAACAGGGCATTCTAAAACATCTGCAAGGCTTGCATGAATTGTGAGCAAGTTGGAACTAACATAAGCTATATGTATTATTTCAGTTCCCATCTGACATCCTGCTCTCTTATCTATAAATAGCGTACCCCTTTACATATTCTATTCTGAGCACTGCTGCTCAGTGTAGCTTGTGTGCATCTTAGTTCTTTTTTCCATATCTTTAAATAATAGAATTGGCATGGAAGCTTTATTTATTTATATTGTTCCTCTGCATTATAGCTGCTGCTTTAAAATATTTTAGTTATAGGATGATGATCTGTAATTTTTTTTTTTTTTTTTTTTTGGGTACGGGGAGGCTGCATAAGCTCTTCTTGTTTCTCTGTTCAGCACAGATTGAAGTATCTTAACTGCAATACCTACTATACAATTTGCAAAATAAGTGTTACCGAATTGTAATGTCTGCAATAGAAAAACTCATTTCCATATTCATTGCAGTGTAACAATAATAGTTTTTCTTTCTTTCCCTCATTGTTTTGCTTTGAACAGATACAATCATTGGTGTGTTTGTGGTTTTATGTGAATGAAAGGTCTTTTCCCAATCACCATTGCAGGACAGCCTTGTTAATTCTCATGTTCCTAATCTAAAAGACAGTATTTGTTACCAAAACCCTGGCAAATGTCACCACACTTTTAATTAAAACAAAAAAAGTGAGTACTGACTTGAGAGTTTATCAGTTTCTGTCAACTAATCATTTTAATATCAATATTGTGCATAATTCGTGCACAGCAGAATAAGATAGTAAGCAATATTAGCACTGTGCTGTGCTTGCCAAAATAAATTCATAAAATACATTGGGGGACAAGATGGTTGAATGATTAGAGCGCTGGTCTGGCAAATGAAACACCTGGCTTCTAGTGCCAGGTCTGCCATTCTCTCTGATGTTTGCAAAAAAAAAGTAATCTCATTTATTCCTGTCTGTGGAGAGAAATACCATTCCCACTTCTGTAAAGCATTTATATAGTGCTTCTCACCTAGATTTCCAGATATTCCTACTTTTGTTTTCTCACTCAGCCTAGGAAATCCCAGGGATCTTTACCCAGTAGCATATAGTATTTGCGAGCTCTGATTCAGAAGAGCTGGCTGTCTGTGATGAGCTTCCCCACTCCTTGTTTAAACAAATACGGCAGTTTCTAGATGTAGTGCTATTGTCTATGTGAGGTGGAAGGTCAGACTAAATGACCTGGCCTTCAAGTCTATGAAATTACCTGGGGTTTATTGTATTTTATTTTGTTATGTAACATGGAAACTGCCTCAGTTAAATGCCACGACGCTATTTTGTTTTTACTTAGCTGAGAGACTTGGATGAAGGATGATTGAGGACTTTCTCTTAAAAGCTCTGCCCATATCATCATTTCAAAAAAATGGATTAGAAGATCATAATGTAATTCTGTTGAGCGAGGCCATGTGAGCCTCACCCTGGACGTGGAAGAGACTCGCTGATCTGTCCGTCTGCTTGCCTGCATGGGGAGAAAGCGGATGGAACGGATTCAGAAGTGGGTGATTCAGAGCGCGCAAGAGAAACAGCTCCATCCCACGTGCAAAGATTAGAAACCCAAGATCAGCCCAGTTAGAAATTAAACTGCAATGTGTAAGGCCTGCTGGGATTTCCGAGCGCCGGAACATTCCCATCTGTGTACGCTCTGCTTCTGGCTGTGGAGTGGGTTGAGGCAGACAGCGTGGTTGATTCTCACAGCTTCCGTAATTTTTTTTGGCAGTTCAAATCTGCCCACTGATAGCCACATAGCTGAGCATGTAAAACAAAACCTATTTTTCCATTGGCTGGTTCTGTAGCATTTGTATCTCCTGCAGTATATTGTCACAGTTCTGGGATATGGGATAAGGCTGGAACTGTGGGAACCTTTAAGTCTGCCTGTCAGTAGCATCGGAAAAATGTGCAAGAGTTGCACGGAAAGATGTTTATGTTTAAATGTAATGTTCTTGCCTAGAGCCATCTGGTTTGTACTGTCCTTGAATTCTTTTCCAGATCTCTCTCTTATTTTCTGATTTTGTAAGAGAGTGGAACATTTGCTATTAATTAGAAAAGAAAAGCCCTTAATGTCCCTACTCAAGGAAAACAGCTAACTTAAATCTCAGGAAACTCCAGTATATTAACTCAGAGCAGGGTGGTCTAACTGGCAGCGCAGCATACAGAACAAGTCCACGCAGCCTGCCATTGTAAGCTGAGAGAAGGGGAAGAGGCTGTAGGGGCAGCATGTGAAGCTCTGCTGCTGAACGTCTCTTTAGGTGCCTGTGCACAGCAGGCACCTGACAGCTGTATGGAAGCTATAGGCTGCTGTTGCTGCTTCCTCACACAGCAGGGATGAGAAGGTGGAGCTGGAGATGCCACAGTATGGCTGGTGAGCTGCACTCAAATACTGAATTATATAGCCAGCTGCTTCTACCTGCACAGGTGTCATGGAAACCTTCTGTCACCACTGGAAAGTTTGGACCCCTGTGACTCAGAAAAGGCTCTGCTGGTCTCAGTACCCAAGTGTTCAATGTCTAGGGATTGCTCTGTGGACTCCAGATGCTGCAGGCATGTTTCCTCCAACATGGAAATAGTAGAGCCTCTGATAGGATTACATGGAAGAGGAAACACTGATGCTGATAGTCCGTTGCTAGAATGGAAGGACTTAAGCCAAGCACAAGGCTGCCTATTCTGTGACTGTTCCCAGAGCAAGGAGGCGAGCAGGAGGAGAGGCGCGTGCATTTGGTTGACCAGTGTTCAGTCTGAGTGCGTTGTGTGGTTGGTGCTTCTACATAGGTAGGCACTTTGTGCTTTGCTCCTTCTACTTAAATGAGAACTGTGGGGCTTGTTTCAAGCCTGGCAATTTTTAAATAGTAGTTTTATGTGTAATTCACTCTGAGTCCATTTAAGGGCAAATTGAAACTTTAGAAAATCAATTTAGATACCTGAGGCTTAGCTATGCAGGAGAAGTAGCCTATGGTACCTTCTTTTGTAGATTCTGAGCACAGACAAAAAGCTCTTTGGTTACTTTTCGTTACTTGAAAATGGACTAAGCTAAATGGGGGTTGGGGACAGGAAGACTACTTATTGTAGAGTAAGAATATCCACATTAAAAATTAATATCAGTTTAATTAATGTTAGGTTTCCTAAACTATCACCTTTTTATGTCTGATTTATCTCAGCAGTATGTTGAAAGCTTTGTTTCACATCCTCTTCTGTTTTTTCTGAAATGTACTGGCATGTGATTTGGCTGTTAGTGGTGTTCCGGCTAAGCTAAATCATGGAGTGGTCTTATATGGAAGACAGTCCAAAATTTTGACCAAGTTTATTCAAGAAAGCTGAAATGACAAGTTACATTTTAATATTGTGCCTCTTTTCTAGCATTAACACATTTTAGACTTGGCCTTCAAGAAAAAAAAAGATCTAGGGAATAAATATGAAAATATTATTCTGAGAATTATTGTAAGTCACTTTATTGGAATCTTTGCAGAAGGTCCATCTGTCTCTTGAGGACAAGATCTGCGTGTCTTGGTGAAAAGAAGTGTTCAATAGTAAAGTGCTCAATGTGTTTTCGTTTGATTTGGGGTATGGAGCTGGGTGCAGTACTTCTGCTTAGGTACCTTTTAGAGAAAGATATAAACACAAGATTTTAAAACTTTGTGCATGAAGCTAGCATTGATTGTAATGGAAGGTTGGCAGAAACTCAGTTATCTCTATACTGCTAAATCTGATCCTTGTTACAAAGTGTTGGTTGGTTGTTTTTTTAATTTTTTTAATGTCCCTTACATTTGGTAACAACTATTTCTGGAGACAGGATTTGAGAGTTTGGGCAAGGTATCTGGAGCTGCTGAGTGTACTGCTTCTTGCTGTGTACTGAGCATTGCAGCCAAAATAGGCAAAAACGTTGCCTGCAAATTGAGACCATATTAATTGCTCCCTGCAATTAGGTAAATAGCTGCCTCTGCACGTAACAGAAGGAGGGAGAGGGTTAATGAGGGACTAACTCCCTCCTTAGAGGGACCGCAGAGCTGATTGGAAACAGCTGCTGGAAGTGCTGGGCCTAGACGAGCAGGGTAGTGCAGGCAGTGCAGGCACGGTGCTGCTGTGGGGAGGCCTCAGAGCAACAGCCTCGCAGCCAGCTCAGTGAAGAGACGCAAGGAAAAGACTGATAAGGGAAGAAGGTAGGAGCAATCCAGAAAAGAAACAAAGGGCAGACAAAAGTGTCCCCAGCCTGGAGCCCCCGAGGGATGTGAAATGGTAACTGAGGCCCAATAGGCTGACAGGAGTTCAGGCTGGAATGGCAGACTGAGAAAGGGATGCAGCCCCCTGAATACCCTTACCCTTTCTGTGTGAACGTTAAGACTTAAAATTATGTCAGCATCGTATAAAGTAGGGGTAGCCTAGGCATTAAAACTGCATAGCTCTGTTAATGGGATGCTCAGCTGGGCTGGCTGGCTCTGTTGAAGTGTGAGGAAACGTTACCCAGGAGGGACGCTGAGTATACGTGGCTGTGTTTCTCTGGAGCTGAGCTAGCTCTCCAGAGCTGGGTATTCCTGATGGCACTTATTAAAACGTGGCGTGTGGTTCATTGAAGTCTGCAACACAAGAGTCAAGTTAGCGAAAATTATTTATGGTATGAATGACTCAGATAATTGTCACATCTGCTCTGTAACATGGCGTTTTTACCTAGAAGTTGGCTTCCCTCTCTTTCTATACCTGTCGTGTATTTAGATATGCATCCTGCCTGCAGTTTGAACTGATGTTTGCTTCTGTGGCTGAGGATATTGGTTAAAGGCCAAACAATGCTTTAGCTTAAGCTGGAGCCTATCCACTTTGTAGAGAGGAAGCTGCTAATGCCCTTCCCGTTGTGTTCCCCTAAAGACAAAAACTTTTTCCTGCGATTGATGAAGTCAGCTGAGCAGAATAAAAACCTTAGAACTTATCAGCACAAAAAACCATGGAATATGCCCCAGAGATATACTTGGGAACATAGGGATTGCTTATATATGGGCTGAATGGACCCAAATGTTCATGTAGCAGATGCCAGTGATGTAATATATCCTTAGCTTGAGCGTGCCAACAGCAAAGAATGGTTAGCCCTGTCCTGCTAGGCAGTCAAGCACTGTCCTCCAGGGCTGTGATATGTATCAAGCACCAGTACTGTAAAACTAGAATGCTCCAAAGAAAGGCCGAAGGGAAAGAGAGCCTTCTGAACGAGGAGTAAATAGATTACGGCCTTTCAGCCTGATACGATAAGGGGGAGAAAGGAGTATGTGTTTTGAGACAGCGTTATAAATTCATGAGTGATTGGGAGAACGTCAGTAGGGAAACGGTTGTCCTTGAGTTGCAGAACACTGAAATCATTACCAGAGGAGCATTGCAAATGTGTGCCCCGTTCTCACACTTCTTTTTCCACTTTTGTTATTGTCCGCTCTCAGCAGGAGGATACTGGGCCGTCAGCCTGTGGTCTGGCCTGACGCAGTGCTGCTTAATATGCTGCTTGAAGTGGGAAACTACTGTAAGAGGGGAAAAAATGGGGTCCTGTGTTTTGACTGGTGTTTTTTTGGTTAGGTTGAAGTGGTTACTGCTTCACTGTTAGAATTATTTTAAAGCTAATGCTTTTAATATATCAAGATTTTAGGGGGCACAGAAGGTATTTCTGGGAATATACGTTAAGATAATACAGCAGTGTAACTCCACCTGAATTGTGAAGTATCGCATTGCAGAAGTGGTGAAACCGTGGAGAACTGAAAAGTAGACTTTCACTTTCGTTCTGCCAAATTATTTGAGTAATAAGCCATCAGCTAATGAATAAACAAATGAGAATGCTATGTGCGTGAGGAACCCTCTGTGAACAGTTGTACATGGGGAAGGTTTAGCTTTGGTATCAGCAAACATTTGGGCCTACAGAGTGTACAGGGGTGAAAAATAAGCCGTGTGTTAAATGGATTAATGCAGTGTTGATCCCTTTCTGTCAGGACAATTAACATGAGTAAAATGTTTGCTCTACTTTAAACAGATAAGGGAGTACTGTATTGTGTTCATCTGAAGATTAATGTTCCTATATGTGCAGCAGAGAGCACATGATTTATTTCCTGAACATTATGTAGATTTATAGCTGTGCCAGTTACTGCTGGAAAGCTCTTTATGAACCATGTTCACAGTGAGTCTTTTTTGTTATATGTTTAGTGAAAGAGGTCGTAAGAAGGATGCAGACATTTTGAAGTGTTAAGTGGGATGTTTGTGACATGTACAATGCCTTTAAATTATACATTTTGACTTGTCATGACCCCTGATTTTCTTTTATATGTGTACATGTGTGTGCATGCATCTGTTATATAAATATAAAGCATGTATTTTATTCAGTGCTTAAGAAGTAACTTCCTTTGGTGTCCTGACTTCCTTAGAGAATTAGTGATGTTTTTGTGTTATTATTTGATGATTTAAAACAAAGATTACACTCAAGGAGAGATTGACAACCTCATGGGGTGTGTGCTTTCTGTGGGACCGTGCTCTAGTTGCGTTTACAAGTATGCAACTCTTGTTTATTTAATAGGATTGCATGGGTGAAATACAGGCTTGAATTTGGCATTCAGAGCCTAAGATAAGGAATGAACCTGCCTTGTGCTCAGCAGAGACAGAACGATGCAAATATTATGCATATAGAACTCAAAATGTTAAGAGCAGTTTTTACTTTTAATTTTTGTTTGACTGAAGCTTTGAACTTTTCTAATTATGAACTTCTATAATTTAATTTATTAAGTGCAATTAAATTTTGAGAATGTTTGCACCAATTAATACTGAAGATTAATTGTCCATTAGACACTCTAAAACATTTAAATCTTAACTTCTGTTTTCTGAGAAATTGCAGGGAAGAAGTCATAGAAAATGCCTAGCCTTAAACAAAATACATGGTAGTCTGGAGTAGAGAAGATAATTTTTCTATTTGCAGAAATTTCACCTTACAAATTTTTTTATACTCTTTTCTCTTATTGAACAAGGCATTTTTTTCACATTAAAAAAAGCATCCTCATTTGAAGAACTGTATCTCATTTGCCGTGTCCCTACGTCTGAACTTACGATACAAAAGGACAAAAAAGATGTTATTGTTGAAGTGGTTATGAGAAACAGATTAAACCTTGTACTAGAATTTGCAAGAGAACTTTTCCCACCCGTGACTTGTGCAGACAGAGCCGTGAGCTGGACTGGAATTCTACTCATGACGTTTATGAGTGACACTTAGCTTGACTAGCTTCAGATTTGTTTTCAGTTCCTGGTTAATTGTACCTTTGAATGACTTTGGATGCTGTCTTTGCAAATCACTATCAGTAGTTGACTAGTATGACTTTGTCATATTACGGAGACTTGGTTCTCTGCTAATTTTACAGCAGCTTGCTTTCAGATTTGGAGAAGCGCACAAAAAAAAGTGTCTGAGAAAAATTACCGCCTGAACAAGATGCTATGCCTGATGCTAAATGCCAAGATATCATGTTGGTTTATTAGTCCGGTGCACAATGAAAGAAAATACTTCTCCTGAATAGAATAATATATCTAGGTGTTACTGAAATACAAAAAACTATTTGCGTAAGTTCCTGTTCACTGAACAGATTGAAGTGTGCCAGCGGTAGTCTCTGTGCAGCTTGCGCATGCTAGTGCGGTTGATAATGAACAGTTATTAACGTTTGGTTTTGACCTTTTCAGTTTGTACACTGGAGGTTGCAATGCTTAAAGTCTGAGCATTACAGTGCCTGAAAAAGAAAAATACCTTGATGCGGTTTTATTTCTTTCAAAAAGCCTGTTTCACAACTGCTACCGTGCTCGGCTTCTTTCTGAAGGTAGTTGAGGCAGGAAAAGAGTCTGGGGCATCATACAGAAATCTTGAATGAGATTTTCTGATAGTTAGCATCAGATATGCCATGCAAATAACTGGTATGAATTAGAGGGAGACAAGGTGTTGCAGGGCATTTGCAGTTTCTCTGTTCTTCAACTCACTGCTTTGGTCTGATAGAAAACTACTGTTTTTCACTAATGCATTTTTTTAAAATACATTTTTCCTGAAGGAGAAAGAGATTTTTTTAATGGAATACTTCAATGAAAAATTTATTTCCAATGAGTTATACCATAGAGAGTGAAAACTTACTTGGATAGACCTATGGACTTTCTATCTGGAGAGAGAAGAAAATTTGTTAGGGTAGAATTTAGAAGTTGTGCTTGATAATTTTTCTTAACTCCTGTTTAACATGCTGTCATCTGGAAATGAGGATAGTTATTTATCTAAACGTAAAAAGCAAGTGCTAGTTGCAAACATACTAAAAAACAGCTAAACAGTGCTTTTTGGTTTTTTGCTGCAAGAAAGCTCCTCTAACAACGTTGCAGTAGCTGCTGTTCTGAACCTCTTTCCAACAAACCCATCTCAAAAGCTGAATCATCACAGACTCTTAATCAGCGCTGTATTGTGCGACAGTGATAATTTTCTATCCAATTTGTTAAAAGTGTTTTTTTTGTTTTTGTTTTTGTTTTTTTTTTACTAATAACATCCAGTGCAGCAGGTGTAGAACTCAGCAGAAGAAATGTGAACTCTCCCATAATTTGCCATCTAACTGTAAAGCTTTTGGCAAAATCAGCCAGCTTTTCCCTCGTGTATAGACCAGGTAATAAGAAAAAGTAGGCAATGCTAGATGCAGGACTTTCGAAGTCTGAAAGTACTGAAGTATGTTGTTTACACATAAAATAACTCAAATATAACAAATTTTTACAGAGGTTTATCGTATGTGACTAGAGAGAAATTATAGAAGCTTTTCTTGCAGGAACTAAAATTATAGCATAGGTAATTTTTCTGCCTAAGGATTTGCATTAAACAAGTGTGAAGAAGTAAATTCCCCTTGGGGAAGTTGCTCATTCAAATTTGAACTGGTTTGATGGTAAGGACTGCCAGAAAACAAGAACTGAAATCTGCTTAAAACAACACGACGGATCTAGGGGATAGATCCTTGTGCTGAGAATTGACCTAGAACAGTGAGATGCTGGCCTGGGAACGCAGCATTAACAAGTTTTGACATTTACTGCCAGGAATGTGTCTTAACAGTGGATAATACCTGGTAAACCTTACATAAGTTGAATGTTGCTTATAGTACATTACCTTTCTAACATGCATTTAAAAAAAATACAGCTTTCTTGCAAGTTAGGTGGTCACTGGTTAACTGTGTCTCCCTGGAGAATGTGTAAGTGGTGGGTTGAATTGCAGGTGCCGGTAGCAAAGGCAGCGCTGGGAAGAATTGCCATCAAAATTGCTGTGAAGAGAGGCCAGCTGGTGGCCTGAGATGTGTGGAGAAGGAATACGAACCCTTTGGAAATGCAGCTAACCTCAGAACAATGAGCATAGGTAAAGAGAAAAACTGAACTGAAGGTAAATTGTTTTTTTGAGCATGCAAGCATGCTTCTCCAGAGGATTTTGTTGCCACAGCTGGAGACTCTAAACTTGTTTAGCTGTTTGTGAAGGATTGCTTGAGAGTTGCAGTTTTGGAAGCTACAGTATAGACAGTCTGGTAAAGCACTTCAGGGCATGAGCTGATCAAGAATCAGAAAGATATTTTCTTCCTAAAGATTTTGAACCGTTGGGCAAGTACCTTGTAGGGGCACTAGCTGTTTGGGGGCTTGGGGGGCTTTGTTTGTTTGTTTGTTTTCCCCTTTTTTTCTTCTGAAGCGTCAGATTTTGGTTTATGCCGGAAGCAGAGGGCCAGATATGGTGGATTACTGATTCCACCTGTCAGGACAAGTTTTGTCTCTCTAAATTTACAGTCACAGCAGATCATATAGGTCGTTCTTGAGACAAAGATCCTTATGTCACTGTAAGTACAGCTTTTTTGCTGTACTTGTTTGCAGTCTTATCTTTGGAAGTCAGAATTAATTTCCTGTTTGAGAGGTTTTGAAAAGAGCACAAGATCCATGGAATATCTTTTCTATTTTGTTATTATTTAATTAGCATAGTAAGTCGTATCTCTTTTTTGAGTGGCTCTCACATGATTGGCAGTCTCCTTTTCGAAAGATCTGGATTGTTGTCTGTCAGAAGAGACTGGAGGTGAAGCAGCAAGTTAATGTGATGGATAAACAGTGGGGCTGTTAGAAAACAAGTCCATGTGCCTGAGCTTATAGTCTACCTGTGACAGCTGTTGTATCCAGCGGTAGGACATGGGTCACCTTCATGCTAAATGCGGAGGGTGACTTGAGCGCCTTCTTGGGATTAGTCTTCTGCTTCTTTCTTTCTCGAGGACAGTGGTATCCCTGTCCCATAGGTGATCTTTGCAAACTGGACGGGAACAGAGAAGGGAGCTTTGACATCCTGAGATGTGCTAGGAAGAAGGAGCTGCACTGAACCTCAGCATTCTCTCTCCTTCTCCCTTCATTTTCTTCAGTTGTTTTGGGAAGAAGGGGAGGATAGAAAGAAATAGGTCTGTTTCTTCTTTCTATCAATCCAAAGTGTTGAAAATAGAAAATGTGTCTTATTGAAGTTACATTGAGAACCCTCCCCTGTCGGTAACTGTAAGGAGGTGCGAATGTTAAATAAATGTTAATAAATTGATCAAATCCTGCTTAGCTAATAGTGTAGACATACCAAGCTCTCCCCATCTCATAATGGTGTTCAAATATCACTTTCTTATTTTGAATTACAGAAAGGCTCTTCTGCGGTTGCAGACTATAAAGGCTGAGACTGAGGTGATATGAAGACAGTGTTTTGTCCTAGCATGATCCCCCGGACCCCCATTTCCATCCCCTGCATTATTTTTACCTTGCTCCCCCCTCCTTTGGAGGGCACGAGCAGGGCTGAGCCTTCATACGCCGTGCAAGAGCGTGGCAAGAGGGTGTCAGGGTGGCCGTGTGGGCTGCCTTGCCATGGGATGAGTAACACTGTTAAGAATCCAGAAAGAATTAACTTTTCAAAATATAGTTGTTTCATCTAGATCTGTATCTCCAGCTTCAGACATTTCTGGCTTGGGTTACTTTCAGGTCATGTTTTTAGGCTTTTCTTCCCATGTCTGCTAAAATTTTCTTTCCCGTGAAGATGTGAGCATCTGTTGTTATAGAAATAGTCCTGAAGTCCAGCACTCAGATGTAGCCTAAGCATTAGTCCTGCCCTCAGGCAGGCTCATGAAGTGCAAATTAGCACCATGCTCCATTCATCAAGTGCGAATTGTCGAAGCAGTTTTTCAAAGGAAGATATTTTCCATGACTATGCCTTTTTTTGTTGTTTATGCTGTTCTAAAACTGATCCTACTCAATGTAATGTCAGTGCTAGCATTAGATTATCTGTTGCTTGACATTTTTGAACAACGTTGTAATGTACTTTAAAGCAAGTGCTCTATCTTTATCAAACGCTTCACTGTGATTAAGGCAGGAGTTAACGTTTAATTTTTTTTAAGAAATAGTTTGAAATAGACATAGTATGTGAAGTGCCTAGAAATGTTAATTTCCATTTAAAAAAAAAAAGTTAAAATTGTTTCTAAATAACAAACAGATTGAACACATCTGCACATTTTTCAAATTAAAACAAAATTTACCATATGAGCACTTGCTTCTTGATTTGCTAGAATTTGGGTGGCTCCATTCTGGCTTGTTTTGGCACATCATTTGTTTAATCCTGCACAAACATATGAAGTAACTGTCGAATGCCTAATATGACCTAGTTACTTTAGCAGGGTAGTTGCAAAATGTCCATTTCCTATGTCATTTAGAAAATTGATAGCTTTTTATATTAGCATGTAGCAGTTGTTTCAAACATAGTTTTAGGGCACGTTTGTAAGTGCAGCCAGCAATTCAATGGTATTGCTTTTTTTAGTCATTTTGACTTTGCCTTAGGTAATTGCTTAAAGGGCAGTTGCCAGTGGTATTTCAGGGTTATGCTCTAGAGATCATACAGCTGAAATTGTCTAGGGAATATCGAGCTGTCCTGTCACTACTTCTGGGAGATGGTTGTTATTTTAAGTTTTTTTTTCCATTCCACCTTGCCAGGCCATTTACTGAAATGGACTTTTACATTTGTTTTGTCATTTGTACCATGAAAGTGCACCTTTCATGGAGCATGGCCAGGAAAAGGAGGCATAAAAATGTGCAGGGCTGAGAAGAAAAATGGTTGAGCGTCGCTGTACATTTTTATATCAATCACTTGCAAATCAACACATTTATTTAAAGTAGTGCTGTAGCTATTTGTGGTCCTGCTAAAATATGAACTTGAGAACTCCTTTGAATTTTTATGTACAGCAAATGTCTGCAACACCAATTGCATATCCTAACTCATTTCATATGAAAGTTATGTAAGCTTTGCCTAGGTTTTCTTTTGTCTTCAGCATTTTGAGATGTGTCCTAGTTGCATGAACCTGTATTGTAATTTCTTTCATTTTTTTTGTTCTTTGTAAGTTTTTCCTCTTGTACCTTTATTGCACAAGTCTTAAATACATACACATCACATGTTAAGGTCGTCTTTCACTTCAGCAGATTAGTGCCAGCCATGCCTAAGTTTTTACTGGGCTAACCTTGCTCTGGTTTTCTACTGCTGTCAACGGAAATTAGCAACGTACAGCACAATCACCACCCTAAACACGAAAATCCCTGAATTCAAACTCCAGACAAGGTTTGGTTTTTTTTTTTTTTTCCCCTCCTCTCCCTCCTCCATTTTAAAATGTGTTTTTCGTTGTAAACTTATCTTACTGACCTTTTTATTTCTTTGCTGGTGATTATGGTTTTGGTCGTTTTCCTCAGCTTGAGGAATAAGAAAGGTGTCAGAAAATACAATGCAATTCTTTCAAATTGGCTTTTATTGTTTTACCAAGCAGCTTGGGTTTTCAAATCCAGTGTAAAGTCATTTGATAAGAAAAAAATAGTTATGTTTTCAGAGATGAGATGGGCTTTTGAACATTTGATCAGGTGGGTCTGTTTATATTGCCTGTCCCTAAAATTGGTCATAGCAAAATACAAAAAAAAGTCCCTGCTATGAGTTATTTGCACTAAAACAGGCAAAACACAAGTCATAGACAAAATGGAGGAGAAGACAAGTAGAACAAACTGGTCATTTGATGTTAATATCTTATTACCATGATTTTGATGCTTTTATGGCTCGCTTGTTCTGTCAGAGGTTACATTTCTGAACGCGTGTTCCTGACCTGATGTACAGCAGAACTGTAGCTGGGGAAAGCAGGAAAAGAGATGGAGAAGGTAAGATCAGTGCTTTAATTTCTCAGAGAGAAGGCTGTACATAGGTCCGGTCCCTCTTGTAATTGCTCTATTGAAAACAGCAAAAGCGTGCCGTGAGTAAAACTGGTTTTAGTTATATGATTTTAATTTGGCTGGTCCCTGGTTGAGGAAGAGAAAAGTGTGGGTTAAATTCAGTGACCAGGATGACAGTTCACAATGACAGGAAAAATGCTGTGTGTAATAGTAATTGTAATGCTTTGCAGTGCTTTTTACTTAACCTATCATTTTCTCAGTGCCCTCCTTCATTGCCCTTTAGATCTTTCTCTTATTTTGTTTGTGGTATCAGAACTCTTGCAACAATATGTACTACAGGCATGTTACTAGCGTCCTGCTTCCTTATCACTCAGCTCACGTGGCTATCCCGTCTGCTTTTCTATTTTTGTTTTCCCCAAAAATCTTGAGAAACCTCACTGCCAGCAAACATTGATTTTAATTGTACTTGCATAGAAAATTTCACAAAGTGCAGTGCTAAAAGCAGTGTTTAAAGCACTGTGCAAACAATACATCATTAAATCATGTCTACCGTACTCTGTGAGATGATGTAGAAGCAGGTAGAAGTAAGCAGAGAGAAGTAAGGCAGAGACATGAAGGTCACAAAGGAGGCTGGAAGAGAGGTCAAAAGTTTGCTTCTCCTAAGATTGTGCCTACTTTTTGAATGTTTATATCTTCCAAGGCGTAGCTGTACAGTGGTTTGCATTTTAAAGACTACATTCTGTGCACAAATTGATAATGATAATTTCAGTAGCTGAACTGGCAGGATAGTATCAGGTACAGCATGTGGTATGTATGTGTTTGAGTAAGCAGCCTGCTGTTGTCCTTGCAGTAAATCTCATAGAAACTATAGCTTCTCATGTAAGGTAGGTGATACATTTATATGAATCCTATGCCCCTAATGCCTTTACTGGAAGAATTCTAATTTCCTTGGATGATAGTGGGAGAGACACGTTAGGAGGTTTGTCTGAGCCCTTTTCTCTCATTACTTTTGCATGTGTTGACTTTGCCTGCTCTGCTGGATAGAACGGGTGCATCAGCATCCCGTACTGTTTTTCTTCACATGGAATGTGAGAATTCAATACTTGCTGTATTAGATCCGAGGAGAATTTGTGAACAATGCAGGCTTTGTCAGTCAGCTGTTTTCCTTGTGCTCATGTAGAGCTCCTTGAGAGCTGTTGCTTGAAGGCTCAAAACAGTACGTAGTGCAGACAGAAATCTTCATGGTATCTGACTTAATTGTTACAAACTACTGAGTTTTTAATTTGTTCTATAATCTTGTGCTGTTAAGAGGCAGCCCACCTTGAATTATAAGCGTATGATATGAATGTTAGTGATGATAACTCTGCCTTGTCTATCATTGTTTGCTTGGGGGAGGGAGGGGGAGGAGGTTGCCATACGGCTACCTCCATTCTCTTCCCTTCCCTCAGTTCTCATATCATGTAATGCTCCAGTACTGCAGAATTGCAATAATGACTTGCTTATTGCCTTCCAGTTGAGGTTTTTAGATTGAGTCTTTTCATGTTTAATAGCTTGGATTATTAGATTTGAATTCTATTTTTTTTTCCTGGGTGACTTTTTTGTTGACTATAGCTCTTTGCTCAGAAGTTTGCTTTTTCATGTTATAGCAACATCCAAAGATTACTATCCCAGTTTCCACCCTGCCATGTAGTTTACAAACACACAGAGAAAAATAGTCTGTGGGAACTTTCACAGCATAACAAAAGATGCAACAATATTTTGTAACAACCTCTTTTAAGGCATCGGGGAGGAAACCACTTACGCTAGCTGTGTTAACCTTGCTTATTTTTTTTATTGCAGTAGTATCTAGAGGCTCCACTTGCATTGCATTACCTATTACTCTGTGCACTGGGAAAACATATGAAACTGAAGATTATCCCACCCAGCCACCCTCTCTGTATGTGATAACTTCATATTGTGTAGTCTGCCATTTCAGTACCTTTCATATGTGTTGTGTTATCCTTTTGGACCCCTCTTTTCCATTTTTCTTTTGTTTTAATGGTACTTTCAAACTGAGCTAGGCCAAAGCTATGAAAGTAAAGGATCATTTTGGATAATAAAACACCCAACAAACTTTGTAATAAATAATAAACCCTTTGGTTACTTGGAGAAGAGAGACGTACGTTAAAGGACCGACTAGCGTAACTCACCTGTCTGACGTCCTGCTTGGCAGGAGCTGTCAGGGCAGGCAGCAGCGTCACTGCAAACTAGACACAGTTTTTGCTGTTTCTTGCCTGGTTTGGGGTGTATTAGGGGGCATCAAGAAGAGCTCTGGCGATTGTGCTGTGGGAAGGGGACAAAGGTGCAAATCCATAGGAGGTCAGCCTCATTAGTTCCAGTGTTCAGAAAGCAAGTTGTTTTTCAATTAGATTTTTAAATTAACGGTGTCCTTTTATGCTACATCTCCGTGTGTGTATGTTATTGGTCTGGTATTTAATTAAAACCACAGCTGGTGATCACTTAATTATAATGTACAAAAGGGAATAATACTTACTTGACTGTGTAGCGTGGGCTTACTCAATTTAGAGAATTGTAGCCTTTTTTTGATCTACTGTTTGAAGGCTGTGGTGAGGGAAGCAAGATCTGATGAACAAGCAAGCTAGTGAGTTTCATTGCAACACTTCCCGTCTGTAGAGGGAACCAAGTGAAACAGTGGCTTATAAATTCACCAGCTTTCCTGAAGAGCGGAAGTCATGTATGAACAGATTGGTAAAATTAGTCTGGTGCTTGTTTGTCCATATTTTCCTGTGGTAGGAAGAAATGATTCAAAAGGCCAAGAATACTTCAAGATTCAAGGAATGTCGGAGTTTATTAAGCAATTTCAACACACGCGTTTGAAAGAAGCAGGCCTGAATTACTGGTTTTTCACTTGAAAAATGAGGCGGCCTCGAGAATCTTAAACTTACTGCGACATAAATAGACACACATGCAGATTTTCCACTGAAATGAATAACTCTGCATGTGCGTATGACTTCTTTTGTAACTGACATAATAAAAATATTTTAGACTGAGCTGACAAATGAGGATGCCCAGAGCCTCTAGCCTAGCTGGTTATACTGGAATTAAAACTGCAGAAAGCACATCCAGAATCGTCATATAATTGTTGTTTCTGTCTTGAAGCCGGAATTGGCCTTTTCTGTAACAATTGGAGTGCTATATATGAAGGAACTGTTGCCAAATAATCTAGTCTCTTTGCTCTGTTATAACTACTTGCACGTGTCAGTACACAGGAACACCTGTGCTTTGCTGGCTTCCGGTATTGTAAACTGTTTCAGTACAGATATCAACATTGGACTCATTAGCAGATTGACTGGAATTGGAGCAATAAAAATAACTTAAAAGAGACCCACCCAATAAAACGTCAGCCTGAGTGAAAAACTGCAGTAGTCTGACTGGAAGACTAGAAATAGGGTTTGCGTTTCGGTCTGAGTCTTGGCAGCAGGGCAGTGTTTGCCTTGTTGCTCAGTCCAGGGTGAAAGGTCATTTTTGTTTTCTCACCCGATATAATTTGGAATTGTTTCTTTACTACTACAAAGAAAGACTTCTGTATTGCTGGTTGTTTTTTTCCTCCGGACTTTTGAGTTGTAGCCATCGCTACTGAATATTGAATTCTAACCAATGCGTTTGGTGTGACAGTGAATGGGGTGTTTAGGAGAAAGAGAGTGTGCATGAGTTTTGAGTGTTGGATTTTTTTTTTAAAGTAAGAATTGTAGATTTTGTAGATTATGCTAGTTATCCTGGTCTGATATATATTTCCACAGGTTACCTGTTAAGTATAGAATGCATCTTTCATCCAAATAAGCTATTACAGAAAGAAAAACAGTTCAAGGTTTTCATCTGCAGCTTCAGTAAATCTGAATCATTGAAGCCCGCTGACATGAGACTCAGAAAAATGACAAGTGTGAAGCAGTAGCTTGAAGTGGAGTATGCATTAGTTGCAAAGTAAAATTGAGTCTTATGAATGGAGTTATTTGCTGCACCCGCGTGGAAACCTCTGCATGTCTGAAGGCATTAAAATGTGATGTACATTTTTTTTTTTATAGTGCAAATCTGAGTCAACTTTTAATCTAACACAAGGCTTGAGCTACTTTCTACTAAACTAATGTTAGAACTAATGTACACATTTCCAGCAGCATTGGACTTCATCGTATTTATCCTTTCAGTGCGTTTTCTGAGGGTGGAATGTGTATGCTGTCTAGAGAGAGAATTCCATATGAAAAGTATTCAGTGGTATGTGGATTATTTTTAGACTCTTTTGTAATATGAAAACTCCTGTTTACCACTACAGAAAACCACCAGTACTGTAACTGCTAAATAATATTTTCTCTCCTTTCAAATACTACTGCTGCTTATGGTACAGAAATTGGTTAATTTGTTTTTTCTTTCCTTTTTGTTTTCTAGCTCCATTTAGCAGCCCTGGCATCATTAAAGGGAGACATAGTGGAGCTTAATAAACGTCTACAACAAACAGAAAGGGAGCGTGACCTGTTGGAAAAGAAATTGGCAAAAGCACAGGTGAGCCGTAGTCTAAGATTCTGAAAACGGTCCTTGGTTTTCTGTTGTCCTTGCTCTTTGGAGAGCAATGTGGTGCTTGGAGAGAGGGTGAAGTATGTTAACCAAGTCATGAGTGAAAGAAGATTTCAAGATTGTATAAGAAATATACTTGCAGTGGTTTTAAGTTTTGTGTGCTGATGGCATTCTTTAAAAAAAAAAAAAAAGTCAAGAAATGATTAGATTAGTTTTGTGTTCAAGTCAACATAAACGACCTGTTTTAACAAGTTAACAATGATAAAAAGTTCTTGTCTGTTGGTAGTGCTTTGGTGGTATGTGAGAAGTGGTTCTGTGATCTGTTTAGCTTTCAGTAAGCCATTTTCTCTGGGAAAACACTGTCGGTGGAAAGCCAAGGGTTAAATAAGAATAAGGTCTGAACTATAATTCTTTCTCAGCTCTTAAGTCTTTTCAGAATTGGACTATTATTCTTTGTCTTTATATCTACGATAAACAAAACCTTTGTTTTCCCCATACTGTTGTTCTGGCAAATACCTTTTATAAGTGCTTTACAGTTCAAAACTGATTCAAAACATATGCTTGAATTTAATGGGGTTAGAAAGAGAAAAGAATGTCTGATCACCTACTGACTCACAGACTATTGTTTTTCAGTCATTTACACTTCCATAGAGCAAGTCAAAGCATTTTGTCCAGTAAAGCATCCCATCTTGATCTGAAAGCACCAAGCGCTGTGACTCTTTCATTGTTAGTTAGATTTTCTTAAAAGACATTAAAACATACTTAAATTGTCTCTTTTCAGCTTCCATTCACTGGTTCTTATTATGCTTTTTCCCATTAATTTAGAGTCTTTAGTATTCAGCATGTTCTTGGTGGGGGCTTGTATCTTTGAGTGGATATATACTGGGGCATTGCCTAAAAAACAGGGGTTACTTTAACTAAAGCCATATGTAGAAATGTTTATGGAGCTTACCTTTGAAGTCTTTTATTTCAACCGTATTTTGGCCCTTGTCTGAATTCACTGATTTTTTTTTTTTAAAGCTACCTTTAGGGTTCACAAGCTTATAAATAATATTTTTATTGCAGCCCATCAATGCAACACTGTCATAGTCTTTAGTCACTTGGATATATGACCCAGAGTCACATTGGGAGTTCATATTGAAACATTTTTCAGCTATAATCCTGAGATTCCTTTTTTAATTTATTGTTCTCTGAGGTTGACTCCTCTTTCTGAGACAGTTTGATATGAGACTGCATTTGGCAATCATTAAACAGTCAAATGGGTTCACTGTACCCAAATAATCTACATCATCTTCTGCTAATCGCAAATCTTTAGTAGTGTTCTATATGTATTTCCAGATATTTGTTAAAATATATGTGTACGTGTGTGCTTCAGTCTATGAGTAGCACATTGCAGGTGCTCCCGTGCAACGATGATTCCCCGTTGGCAGTGACTTTTGGAGGGATTTTTGTTTAATCAGCCCTTAGTCACAGTGAACACATGCTCTGGTGATATTCCATGAAATTGGGGTTTTGTTTGATTGGTTTTGTTTGTTACCAGCGCATGCATGTGTGCAGTGCTCAATTTGTAACACTGAGGGTTTTTTTCATGGTCGTGTGCTGTGTGGTTGTGAACACGAGTAATGATGGCTGTCTGTACTATGGATGTGATAAAACCAGAATATCTGGCTTTTCAGAGTCTCTGAAAGCTAGTGTGCTCTTGCCATACCTTTTCTCCAAGCTGAAATAAAGACTTTGGGGACACACTGAAAGGAGAAGATGCAAAGGGTGGGAGTGGGGCAGGAAAGGAAGACTGATAGGAATAGAGAAACTTTAAGATGTTTCTGGACTGACTGAGCTTAACTAGTTATCCTGGGGTGGTTATTTAGGGCAGTCCATCATTGCTGTAATGAGAAGGATAACTGGAATGCCGTAAGCGTTCTGTAATGATATGGTTGTGGCTGGTTGCAAACTTTGTCACAATTGTTTTTTTGGGGGAAAAAAAAGTTTTAACGAGCGATTTCTATAAAGTTTTCATATTTCGGTTCTTTTCAAATTCTTTTTTAAAAGCTCTGAAGTGGATAGAGAATCGTTTGGGTGTGACTGACATTTTAAAATAAAATCCAGTCCGTCATAAGGAGTAAGTCATTAAACAAGCACAGCTCAAACATTCAGTGTGTTGGCTATGTTTAAGTGCTGAGACACACTGTGGTGATACCACCTCATCTTTTCTTCTTTTTCTAACTGCATCACTTCCTTTTTCAAGTAGATGCTCCATTTAACATCATTTTTTGAACTTTTCCTCCCACTCCGCAGAGGATCATCCAAATGTGTGTCATATCGTATGTCATTTTTTCTCTACAACCTAATGTATTTCTCCCTCACTGATGCACATCAGAGGCTCAGAAGGCATAAATTAAATAAGGGATATTTGAGGTTCTGCGTAACCATATTCAGGTGCTAGTGGCTCAGTATTAAATCTCTTCTGCATCTGGACTTTACTTACGAAAGCAGCCCTTGTTTTCAGCTCCATTGACATGTTAAGCTCTCTCTAGAACAAATGGCTCTTGGACCATGTTTTGGTAACAACTTTCCTATCCTTTTGTGAGGCATATGAGACACCTTGGAAAGAAAGGGGATTAGTGATTTGCAGAACAGAGGTAATCTGAGGAGCTGTGGTATAAGAATTAGAGGTGGCAAATGGTTAAGAAAGATGGTTGGAGAGCTCATGCTTAGAATTTTTATAAAAGGAAGTAATTGATGGTTTGATGGAGCAGAGAGAACGAAAGCCTGTTTAAGTGATCGGATCAAAGGGCATATGTGGACATTCCTTATTGTTTGTTCCTGATGTGCAGCAGTCATGCAGGGATGCTGGGCCTAGGTAGCTCCCCCCGGGCATACAAGGCAGCGGAGGTTGTGTTAGCATAGCAGCCTGCCTGAGTGAGTCCCTTCTCCCTCTGCTGCTCGTTATAATGAAGAACCCTTTGTGTACATCCCTGCTCAGTCCTCCTTCCCCGAGCTGGGGGGGTAGCTTATTTTCGTTATGGCACTGTAACTTGCTGCGTTCCAGTTTTTCAGCTGCTTTTATGATTGGGATGCATAAAAGTCTGCGTTCTCTACTTTTGCCCTACTTGTGTTCCTGCTGTTGCTGATGTAGATTATTTTCCTGATGTCATTTTATGGGGCTGCTTTTATATAGCAAGGCCCTAACAGGAAACATAGAAACTGATAACCATAGCCTTACCAGATGAGGCCGAGACTTCATCTTGCTCGTTGTCCTGTTTCCCACAACAGTCAATAGTGAATTTCTTGGGAACAAGACAAGTAATGGATGGATCCCCAGACTGTCCTCCTGGCAGCCAGAGGCTGTTGACTTTGTGTGTAAATAGCCTCTTGTATATAGTAATAGTGACCCAAAAGAGCGTTTTATAATCCGGTCATGTTTGCCTAGCCACGTGTAATGAATGTGTGTATGCCGAGGCTGAGCAGAAGATCCTGTTGCTCTCAATGACAAGGAGCGTGGACTCCTTAATATTTAGATCCTTCTATGTTATACTTGATGAAAGTACTATCAAATGAAGATCATCAGAGAGGAAAGATGGTTATGGCTGCCCTTCCCCCCCCCCCCGCCATTGCTGTGATCTAAGGTGTGTTTCACAGGTCAGCAAAGCACTGTGTATTATCTTAAAATGAGAGGCACCACTGCAGGTCAGACCCCCTGAAAGCAGCACAAGCCAGGATTTCTGGTTATTGCACCATGAGAGAGTTGATCTCCAAAACTACAGTCTGTGCAGACCTTGCTGTAGCATTAGCCTACACCCTACTATTATTTCAGTGTGACAGCAGACCTCCTTGTTTATGTCTTTGTATTGGTGTGCAGTTTGGCACTGAATTGATTTCTTGAATGAAATATGCTGGAAAGTAGTGGCCAACTGCAACTAATCTTTTTTTCAAAATTTTTCTATGGTCATGAAGAGAAAAGTAGTGATTCTACTAGTTGTATCTGACCCTGTGTCCTGGCTCGGATAATGGTAAATAGCAGATATCTGAAGGGAGAGCATAAGAAACGCACATAGAAGGTTGTCCTCCTCCAGCATACTCCCTCATCTTTCAGCCATCAACAGTGTAGGAAGTCCCTGAGCCAGAGGCTGCATCATACTTAATAGTCCCCTATGGTCCTATTCTCCATGGATTTATCTAATCCTCTTTCTAATCCATTTATATTTTTGGGTTTTGCAACATCCTGTGTCACTGAATTCTAAAGTTTTATGGTAGAACACAAGATTTAACAACATGCTGGAAGTTTCAGCAAATAACAGCAGAAATGAATACTTCGCCTACTACGTTTTCCTTACTGTTACATCTCTTTCACCAGGCAGTTCTGCTCTCTTTACTCTTTTTTTGCTTTATTCCTAGAAATTTAGGGATTTAAAAATAAATAACTCTAGACACAGAGTAGCAAATCCTGTGTCACAGCAGCAGTACGTTCCATTAGTGCAATGATAATTCCTTGCCATCCTCTCAATTATTCAGAATTTAGGACAGGATGGAAGAATTTGAGTATAAGAATAAAACCAACACTGCGTAGACACGTAAGAACAGGAAACTTCACTATGAGACTTCAATTTCTCATTTAACGAAGTGTATTTGAAATAGAAATGCATTGTCTTCAGATCAACGTTGAAATTAATAGTTCTCTTGTGTGGTGTTCTTGCATCCCATGGATTAGTCCTTTTTACTTGTATTCTTCTTCCACATCAAGTATACACAGAGTATACAATCAAAGAATTTCATTCTGACCTTGTGTGTTTTCAGGATTGAGGCTTGGGCATGATGGACGTGTGTTTATACGTAAAGTTAGATGAACTGATTCCTGCTTTAAAATCTGCCACTCCTCTTAAATTAAAACATTGTATTATTTGAGCAAAGATTTTTTTAGCTTCTGTCAGCCTGTTAGCCAGGTTTATCATTGTGATGACTTGAATTCTTCCTGAATGCTGCAGCCAGAGTTGCTTGTGCCTCCTGCAGGGCCTGAGGCACTGGGGGATCTGTTACTGTAGCACTGCTGCTGGTGCTTTCTTGCTGTCCTCTGACTGAACACAGTAAAGGTAACACAGAGGACTGCAGCGGTAACGTTTCTTGTGTTAGGGATTTGTGTACGTTAGTAGGCGGTAACATCATGTGCTGAAACAACATCTTTGAGTTGGAATACTTTCTCTTACCATCTTTTTCCCTCGTATCCTGTGGTCGTTTCCCAGCATCAAGAGGTCAGACCAAGGTGTTCCCAGGCATTGTTAATTTATTCAGTAATTTACATAACCTTTTTAGTCTATCTCAAAAACCAGCTTAAGGTCACTTACATTAAGAACTGCGCGGGAAACTTTTCTCTTAACCCCAGCAATGACTCCTCTTTTGCAGTCTTGCAGTGGATTATCCCTGTATTTGCTTTCCCAGTGAATTGGTGCCTGTGTTTTTGTCAGAATTTTAATGAGAGACTGGAAGAAGGATGAGGAAAAGGCTCTGAGGTATTTATCTTAAAACCTTTGTGTGGCATATGCAATTAACTTGCCAGAGCTAAGTATGTACACCTTGGAAAGAAGCGGGAATTGGTGGCAGATACTGTTCTGAGACTCAAAAGATGCCAAAATTGAAGTGGATGATGAAGAGACTGGGTATCAAGGAAAAAAACACTTTAGCAATGGGTACCAAAAAAGTATGTTTCTTATCCTTTTTAAGCTTCAGATAAACGTGGCATAAGAAGGAGCAAACCTTTGTAACCAGATGAGTTTTTCATTGCTACGTTTTCGGATTCATACTGAACTATATTTCCGTCGTTTGGATATTTTTGCCTTTTTCAGTGGAGACTTGTCCTAGCTGACCAGAACTTATTAGAAGTAACCCTGTTCCCTCCTCCAAGCTACAGTTGTCCTTCTCAGCATCATTCCCTGCCTTTCCCAGAAGTTTTCTTTCTGCTTTTCCCAGTTGCTTTTGCCACAAATAAGCTGAGGGCCCTTTTAAAAAAGAAAATGTGAAGCTGCTCTCTCTATATCTCCAGATTGCTGGTTGCTCGCAAGGTATGTCTGTTACTAAATGACGGTTACCCTGAAAAATGGTGACTTGAGAAATAGCTGGAGAAAACAGAAAGTAAGTCTGATAATGTGGCTGAGGTCCATTAGCAAGAGTCAAGATAAACGATATTCTGCTTTTCAGTGCACAGCTTAGAAAGATGAAATGTGCTGTGACAAGCTTTTTATTTATTGTCTGAAAATAATTGTTACACACGCCATCTGAAATATCCTTTTGGGTTAAAAGAAAAAACAGTGCGCACAAGCATTATCCAGATCAATGAATTATGTAGTGTTTGTGGGCATCAAAGTGTGTTAGAGGAAATTTAGATTTAGAAAGGCACAGTAAGCAACTTTTTTATTGCACTTAATTTGTTCTAACACTGTTGTTAAACATTTTATCCCTGTTATTTTTGCGCTTTGAAAGCAGTAGTAGTTCTTCAACCAGTTCTTCAATGTTAAGATACAGAAAACTGCGAAATAAGTTCAGGAAGGTCCTGCAATAGTCATTATGTTGACTACTTGACATATACACTACACGTATATCATAAAGCCTTCAAGTAGTCAACATAAAGCCTTAAAAGCCAGGTGTATATTATCAGTTTTCTAAAATATGACCTTTTGCTCTGCTCCTGAGTCTGAAGAAGCACTCTGTCGTGGTCTAAATGAAACTGCATTTGACTCACTTTGGAGCTTTTGAACCTAGAACATCACTGCAGAATGGGATTTGGGGACAGTGTCCTTGTATAGTAGAGATGAAATCTGTTTCAGAATGTAGTGCAGTCCGGATCTGATCTTGTGCGGAGGGAAAGATCTTATACTGTGGATTAAATGGTTTTAAGATTTCTATTCTCTGATGATAAGCCTATGTTTATATTTAAAACAATGTTGTTTACTTTGTTGTCAAAGGGAGAGATGGATATCTCTTTCCTCTGCACCTTTTCCAAAAATAATGAAAAACAGTTTAACGCCTTCATGCTACAACCCTTCATTACGGTATGTGAGATAAATTCTTATGGTAGTTATCTATCACAAGATATATATATTACATTTATGGTGTGAAAGTCACTGCATGTTCCCCTGAACTTAAGAGGGGAAAAAAGGTTCTTCCACAATAATCCTGAAGCAAAGGATGAATGAGGAAAGACAGAAAAATTAAATATATATAAGAGGTACTATTTTGTTCCAGCCTGAACAGTGCTGGAAGGGTGTCCTAATGCCTGGAACCACTGTCTTTGAAACTGTATTTCTGAAATATAAAAATATCAAAATAAATTTCATAAAAATGCTAAAGGAAAATGTTACTGAAGCATAAATTACAAATGCAAGGAAGAATTTATGTAGATTATGTTCTCAAGCTGTGAATGGGATGGGCCCAGAAATCTAATGGCAAATTTTGAAAATTCTGGCATACCTGTTAGCACAGGTATAACTTTTATATATAAGACATAAAGGTTTGGGGGCATTTATGATTTGGAAAACAAGTTTTGATGCAACAGTGTTGGAGGGTTTCATATATTATTATGAGTTGTAGCTTTTAGCTTTTTTTAGTTGTAGTAGAAATGCTACTAAGGATCTTACTTTGCAGACCTTCAATTAACAGATGTGGGTTTTGTACTGTTGTTTGGTTTGTGAGTTTTCTTTTATTCACAGCACGGTACATACCGTTGTGTGGTTGCAAGGAGGCTTGACTGAATCCTGCCGGGGATCAGAAGCAGAGAGTTAGTCTTGCCCTTTCCAATCTGCTACCAAGCATAACGCCAATGAACATGCACTGTTGAGTGGCTGCAGTTGCAGAACAGCGGCAGAAACCAAGCAGTGATCTAGTTGTTTAAATGTTAAAATAATAAACACGTGAATATAGAGGTATAAAGGATGTACATGTAAGAAAAATATGTTATCTTTAATAGCTAATAAACATAAATATTCCTAATGGAAAAGAAGATTTTTTTCCTGGGTTTTACCTGGTTTTATATTCATTTGCCCAATCCTGCCTTTTCCATCGAGAATGATGGGGGAAGACAAGCGGCTGTATTTCACAATCTAGCGTGAAATACTTAGCTGAGATGAAAACTATGCGAGATCAAAGGTGCTTCTTACCCTTTAATAGTAAGCTGTTCTCGTTTGGAAATAACATTGTTTTTCTGTGATGGTGTCCAGTGTGCCAGCTCTGACTGCTGTAACTTTATGAAATGATGTTAGCCTGTAGCACTAATATATGTTGGTTTTCTGTTTGGGTGGGTTTTGAGACCTAGGGCATATGTAGTGAGAACTATAGGACTATGCAGGTAGAACTGTTTTTGCAATCACAAAGGAAGAAAGATGACCAAGGAGAGGCATAAGGTATGATATATAGGCAGCAGATAGTAAATCTTAGAGGTCAGTCTGTGTGATGGTCAGGAATTGTGTCAGAAGGCTAATTTTGAAAAAAGAGTATGAGGAAAGTGAAAGTTATTTTTGAAAGCTGGTGGTGTGTCACAGTCTCAAAGTCTGGTTACTTTTGTTTATCCTAAGGCAGTTTCTGCCTTAGGACGTCTTCTAATTCGGGCAATGTTGGGAAGATCCCTGAAGATTCTTGATGCATCATGAACCTCACAGAGATTCCAGGATGAGATATTCATGATGTTCTGAGTTGCAAATGATGTTTGTATTCAGGGCAGGAAGGGCAGCTGTTTGATGTGTTTTAAAAAATAATAATAAAAGTACATAGCCTTTCAGTTCCTAAAAACTTGCCGGTTGTATACCTTTGTGTATCCGTCAGGATTTTGCACCTGTCCTTTTTCTTGCAAAGACAGTGTCGGTTTGATGTGTAAGAAAGCCGTTAATGGTGTGCAATTTTGCTTTATGTCTGATCTCTATGCGGTTATTCATAAAACCCTTCCTGTTCCTTTGTACCCTTGCTCTCTGCTTTAGTGTGAACAATCCCACCTAATGAGAGAGCACGAAGACGTGCAGGAGCGAACAACGCTGCGCTACGAGGAACGAATCACAGAGCTGCACAGTATCATTGCTGAATTAAATAAGAAGATTGATCGACTGCAAGGAACAACAATAAGGTACTGAAACTCCCTGGAAGTTCTGGGCTAAATGCAGGCATGGTGCAAAATGGTGGGTGACGTACGTTGTAAACATAAGTTGATGATAACTTTAAGGTATTTAAACTTGTTGTGACTGGTACTAAATGGCTGTCCATAATTAGGGCGTGTGTCCTTGGCACAATCCAGTGTTCTGTAAGGCATCCGTGTCATCCCAAGGATGAATGGCAGTGTATTCTCATGGGTAGAAATGCACTCTGGTGAGGCTAGTGAATCCTGCAGAGAACTGCACTGTGCCATCTAAATGTTCCTTTAGTTTAATATACATGCCAAGGGGCCAGGTAAGTGATAGCAGTAGCGGCAAAAGGAAGATGTAGCCACCCAACCTGCACCTCCTTTTTTAACCTTCTGTGGCATTCACACATCACCTAAGCCAAATCACTTCTGATGAGAAATACAGATCGTATGGATTTCAATAGCTTTTATTCAATTTGTGCTAGCAGTTGTGACAACGATACGCGTCACATTGTTGCCTGTTCTTGGAACAGCAAAGCTTGGGGCATTGCATTAGGCCATTACTTTGTTACTGTTTTAAAATAAAATTTACGTTTGACTACAGGAGAATACTTATTTTTCCTCACTTGTTTTTGTCTATTATTCTCATCGCAGAGAAGGTCAGACTGGAAAAAGGAAGGAGCTTCTTAAAGCTTAATTTGTGGGGATGCATGTAAGCCACTAGAATCTAGGAATTTTCCAGAGAAGATCCAATTAGAGTTGACACCTTTGTAGGTGAAGTTTACGTGATGCTCTTCCCATGTAGCAAAGTTTGAGTTTTTTCTTGCTTATTAGCTGCATGCTTTTAAGAAAAAAATGGTGTACTATATATAATAGAAAATACCGTTATGCATGTATACCATGTAATTCTATCACTAGTTTTATATGGCATTGATCTTATGTAGAAAGATAAGTACTGCAAACTCTAGTGGTCATAACTGGTGATAGCCATGGTGATATTTTTTTTCGGGTAAAGGTATCTAAACTGATTGTACTTCTCTGAAAAAATTGCTATGACTCCATGGTCATTCATGCTTGATAGCTCTACGGTCAAACCTTCCATTTATTTTGTTTAGTCACCGTGTTGTTTCAGCATGGCGCTGGCTACCCAGCCATCTTGACTTCTGGTAAAATTGCACTAGTTGAAAAGGCTGGTTGAAGAGCAAAATATGGGAAATATCAGAGTTGCACTGATATTTTTTTGAATGACAGAAAAACTCGGTGGAAAAAAAAAATACTACATAATAACCACAAGAAATTTTTGGGTGGAGTCCTTGGGCCAAGCTACATGTATCAATTATAAAGTATTGGAATTTGGTGGATGCTGTGAATGTGCTGCCACATCCATTAAAAAAGTCAGCTCTGGCATGCAGAGTTAGAATGAGTTTGATGCCAAGTGCATGCTGCTGCTTGCAAAAGTGCAGTGGCTGCTTTGGGGTGCAGGCTGTTGAAGGCATTGGAATAATACTGCTGCAACAGATGCCAAGCCACTGTTGCGTGTGATTGTACAGTTATATCGTACGAGCACTCGTTTTGCTCAGATTGCTGGGCTACCTCCTCTTTTTCTTTTTGTTCTACTTTTGTTAGGAAGAACAAAGCCATGTATGAAGTTTTTAGTTTTATTTCCTTTAATGATTGGCACAGCTTACTTTCTTGGGCAGCCCAATACCTTGATGTTTGGGGAATGGAGAAGGAAAATTCTTCCTAAAAATGGCAAACAGAGGTAGAATTGGAGATATTCCATCCGGTTTATAAAGACAACTGAAAGAAGCAGTGTTAATACTTCCTGCTGGGACTTTCTGTAAATTTACTTTACGATCTTCTTGCCTCACTCTTTCGAATGTGTAACATCTCACAGAGCAAGGGTGGTATAATTGCTATCTCTGCTGGGACAGGTGTGCTGATGGTGCTGCACCCTTGGCTGTTGGGAATGTGAGCTAGGGAGCTGGAACAAAACAGTTCTGCACGAAAGTGTCCTGGGAAAATGGCTGTTCTAGGGCCGTTCTGCTAAATCAGAATACGAGAGGGATTTTATTTTTAATTTTTTAGTATGATTCTTAGATATCTGCAAGTACGCATACTGAGATAAGACTTTGCTTGTAATATCACACAGTTTAGGCTTTCTGAAAGCAGTTTCTCGACTCTACTTTAACTACAGAACAGAGAAGTGTCTCCCCAAGACTGACTCAGAGATTGTTCGGTATTTTCATGTATAGTGTTTAGGCTGTAAAAATAAACTACCATGCAGCCAGAAGTACTGCTGCTTTATGACATTCTTCATGGTTCCTCCCGATGAACAAAAATATTCTGGAAACAATTAGAAAAAGCCAGAGTTGCACAGAGAGAATTTGACTATCTACTTGAAGCTGTAATATCTTTAGATTGGTAACTATCGATATGAGGGTAAGTAAGCACACAAGCAGCAAGAATATGTAAGTCTGAAGAAGCTATTGCGACAGCTTGAGGAGTTTTGGTAGATGGTGTAAGCTAATTAGTGTTCTCCGTTCAGTTTGTTTGTTTGTTTTAAGAACCTTAGGTGATGTCAGGGTGATTTACACAGCTTGCAGTGTAATGGCTTTTGCTTGCATGGTTCAGTAAGTCCAGCTGTAGGAGAGAACTTAAGTCACATGCCCGTGTCTGTGTCTCTTCCCAGGTATATTTGATAAGCTACTCTTAGTAACAATAGCCTGATGGGAGTTATTTTAGAAATGTCTGTTGATATTCTAGATTTGCTAGGCATTTCTTGGGCATAACAAGTTCCATGTGTGTGGCCACATGAAGTTAACTGCTGCTCTTCCGCTACGTTCTTCCAGCATTCTCTAATGAAATTGAGGTCATTGGTTATGGGAGCAAGCCAGCATTTCATCTGCAATTGTCTCATCTCCCTGCTGATGCTCTAGACCCCCTCAGCTGGTTTGGAAATTCAGCCTCACTGGGAAGAAAAGAAAAGAAAAGAAAAAAAAAAAAGCTGTAACTGATTAGGGCTAGAAGAGAATTTCCTGTACTCGTACAATGTAAGTAGACTAGCTTTCTTGCTTGCTTCGTTCTTGAAGCCTGACAATGCAGAATTTACCCTCTGTGAGTTCAAGAAGGTAGCACCTTGGGGGTGAAAGGACGCTAAAAGTGGTCCACCAAGATGAGGATAAAACTGAGCAGGCTGAAGCCATAAATAATTGCTCTGTTTGTTCTTGGAAAATTTTAATTGGATGACTGTGTTTCACTGTTCTGGTCTGTGTTATTGGGGAGGAGGTGGGAAGAGGTGGCTTGTATTTGGCTTAAGTTTGTTGTAAAACTCAAGTCACAGAGCTTCAGTCAAATGTTGAGCAAAACTGTTGGATTTAAGAGTCTCTGATGTTTGTGCAGAGAAAATATAGAGCAGGTTTTGTCAGCTTCTTTCAGTGTGACTGCCTTTCACTGAGTGGTGCTAGCTCTGAGCTCCTGTTAAAGTATCAAGTGGATACAGGTGGTAATGTTTCCTCTAGTTCTGCTTTTCCCGTTTGCAGGAGAGGTTTTGTTTGTTTTTTCATTCGTTAATTCTCTATCCTTTGAGAAGGTGTATGCCTGCTGTCCGAGTGTGCACAACTTTATAAGTCAGGAAAACCAGTCAAATGGATCTTTCCAATTGCAGCAGTCCTATTGTAAATATTTGGGTATAAAGGATACGTAACTCTGAAACACAAAAAAGATTTACAAACTACGTTAATAGCGTACTAACAGGGAATTATGTCTATATTAAAGGTGAACGCTCCTGACTTCAGAAGCTTATGGTATTGCTATACATTGATTCAAGCTCAACTTCCTTTTTCTTAATCATGTCATTGGCTGGAAAAATTATCCATAATCCAGTTAAGCAGAAATAACTTTGGCCTTTGACTGACAGTTTTCCTTAGAAGTCATCCTGATGTTCAGCAGAAGAGAGAGATCAAACTGTTCGGTGTTCTAAACCCGTTGTTGTTTGGGTATATCTGTGCAACTCTGAAAATTATAAACAATAATACCAGAAGGGCCTAGACTCTCTTGCTTTCTGGTGCCTGCTAAGGATTATTTGAAACAGTTGTTGAGAATTTTGTAAGCCGTTGCTGCAAAACCATTAGTCTAGAATTACGGCTTTTAATCTGAAATGAAACATATTCAGAAAGTAGGTTGTCTTGGGGTTCATGAGGAAGAAGGAGAGTGAACAGACTACAGCATCACAAGAAATAGCACCTGGCGCTCAGAGGCATACCTACACAGTGACCTAGAGGTGTGATTCTAGCTTCTGAAGATGTACTAGGTTGGAGCTGTTTGGATTCAGTTCAAACACCACCGTGGATGTGATAGCGTTGGCTTCAGCCTACAATGCCCAACCCCACCTGTCTTCAGTGACTGATTCCCATGCTGTCGCAAGTGTATTGCTCTTTGTTCACAACTAGTTTAGGGACAAATCAAGCGTGTATATGCAGGGAGCAGTCGATTGGTGGGTTGCAGTGCGCATGTACCTGTAGTGTTCTCCATCTGAAGGCCTCAGAATGCTTTAAAAATACTTGTTAAAGGAAAAGAGTTGTTGAAAAAACAGCTGGCACCTGAAGTATGAAACCATCCAGTGTTTGCAGCCGTGAGGGAATGTGCACCTTACCAGTGCTCTGGCAGAACTTTTCAGTGGTGTGAAAGGATGCTAACAATGTGCTGGTTTTGCTCACTGACTGATGCAGTTTGTCTCAGTGTCTGTGCAGTGGTTGTGATCCTTGGCTGCAGCCTAACACGAGGGAAAAAATAAGTGTATAAGTACCTGCAAAAGACACTTTTTCTGGTCCAGCGCTTGACCCCAGGCTGATCTGTGCTTGGAACAGCTTGATCTGATCTTAACTGCTTCCAGCTTACCATGACATTCCAGCAGCAGGGAACCATCAAACAGAGCAGAGCAGGTATCTCATTTCTCCAGCCAGAACCTGAATGATGATGGCAGGGAAAGCAGCGTGAGGATTGCTGTGATGCCTTCAACCTCTAGGTGGTATGGCAGGAGTCCTGGGGCTAGTTGCATCTCTAATGCCACTGGAGAAGCACTCTCCCCTTCTAGGGAAAGAGGAGTCTTGGCCAGTATCTTCTGTTACTGTCAGCTTCAGTTTTAAACACAGAATTTCTATTTGCGATGCCTTCCTCAAATTTCCCCTTTGTATTTTAGCCCTCGATCTGTGCCCTATGAGGCCGCAGGTGGAGGGACTGATTGACCTTCCTGTTGCTGACGGAAGTGGATTTCTGATCTTTCTGGGCAGGTCGTGAGACCTAGAAGCATAAATTCAGCCAAAAACTGGATTCTCAGTTGAGTCCACAGAAGAGTGTGAGTGCTGCCACGTAACATGCTTTTCTAATGTCCCGAGATACTGAGGGTGCTTTAAATTGAAAAAAGAGCATTAGTGCTAGCTGGACCAAGCCATGTTGTGTTTTAAACGGAAAAGCTTTGCAATGAGAGCCAAAAGGATTGTGGTGAGAACTGATTGTTGTGTGTGTACAGCCGGCATCATTGTATGATCGGAGCAGCCTCTCATCCATTTGCAGGGGTATTTCAGGTTTTAAAATGTAGGACTAACTGTAGAGAGGCTGACGTATAATGAAAAAATGAATTACTTTCAGGCCAAAAAAATTCAGCTCTTTGAGTACATGGTAATTGTTTTTGTCGGAAGCTAATTATTGTTGGCTTGTGTTATGGTTAATAATTAACTCATTCATTGAACATTAACTCATGCTTATGTGTCTTTCTTGCTCTGTTTTAATTCCTGCTATTCGTGATTTAGTTCTCACACTTTCTTAAACATGTGTTGCATAGCGCCTTGCTTTGATCTAAATCTTAATTTTAACCAGTTGACTTGCATTTTTGTTTAATAATAGTCTCTAACTGCTTCTGATAAAGTCTAACTTTCCGTGCACTGAAGCAAATGTAAGGGTTGGAAGAGCCTAATAGTTCCTAAGGAAATTACATCTCAGTAACTTCAGAAACCCTGCTTGGCAAGCAAGCTGAAGTTTCTTTTTTTGCGTTGTCCTGATCACTTGTCACCTCTGCCACTTTGAAGACTTTTCTTCAATCAGTGTTCCCTGTATGTACAGGCCGTCTTCTTTGCTAATTTGCCTGGCAAATCCAGTCAAACCTTCAGGCTAAATCCTGCAAGATTTCTGCATGAAAAACTCATCACTGTATAGTGCGCGCACAGCAGATTCAGATTACAGGTGCCCCTCCCAGATGCAGATCCCCAGATAGCTCTTTGCTGTTTCTTGCTGCCTCCAAATCCAGACAGCTCCATTTTCATGCTGTTTCTCATCCACCCTTCTGCTGAAATTGAAGCAAAGTGAACTTCTGCACTTGACTTAATGTGTAACAAAATGAGGACTGTTTGCTCACTTGTCAGAGGGCCTCTGCACCTGTATAAACTGATGTTTTTCTCATGTTTAAAAAGTGCACCTTACTGTCAAAATAATCATTACAGAGGTAAAATTTATTTTTCTGAGTCGTATCAGCAAGTGGATCAAAAGAAAAAAAGGTTTACAAATGTTCTCAGGCAATTATCCATTTACGTATCTTCTTTCCCAGTGCTTTGAACTCTTCATGTGAAGACAGGCGGGAAAAGCCCTAATTTTTTAAGCTCGTTAGCTTTAGCTAAAGTCTTCTGTGGCCTAAATTATTTTGGTAGAACCAGCTTGACAAATTACAGTTAGAACCCAGGAAATGGAGGCTTTTTGTTTCCCAGTAACTGCAGCAGTTTGATGCCATACTCCCTTCTCTCCCTTTTGAGAAGGGAAAATGAAAACCTGCCTGTCCGTGGGAGAATTCTGATGCACGTGTGTAGGTACATGCATGTGCGCACTTGCTTCACGCGTGAGCCTACGGCAGGCTCAGACTGAGAGACAGAACAAAACTGGTTATTGCCAATCCGCTCTGGGATCAAAAGCTGCCTGTGCAATCAAGAATGGTCAGTTAGGGAGTTACTGCATAGCAGTGCATGGCCTTCTTGTGTATAAGTGAGGACGTGTGCGTGTGAAAAAAGCCCCGAGTTCCTCTTATTGTTTAGTTTTGTGGTGATCTGGAATAAGAAAGACCTTGAGAATAAAGAAATCGAAGGCAGGCACTGGGTGCCGCAAGTGGCTGTTACGGGTGTAGCGCAGGGGAAATTGCTTTGTGGTGAAGGATGTAAACCCTTTTCTATTGGATGGACAAAACCCTCTTATCCTCAGTTGCATTGTATCCTGTTGCTCTGATTACAGGTCTGAAATAAGTGCCACGGAGCTGCTATTTCCTCAGAGGTTTTTATTTTTGCCTTTGTGCTCTCTCTCAGGGAGGAAGATGAGTATTCAGAGCTGCGGTCAGAGCTCAGCCAAAGCCAGCATGAGGTCAATGAAGACTCACGCAGCATGGACCAGAATTCTGTTTCGGTACCGGAGAATCAGTCCACCATGGTCACTGCAGACGTGGGTGAGTTATACTTCTTAGTTGACGTGATGCTTTCTAGCAGTAGCAAGATATCCTTGCCTTGGAAATGCCAGTCAAACAGTTGGTGAGGAAATAGATGAATCTAGGCCATGTTAATCAAAACAAATGTTGGAACTTATCCACAACCGTGAACTTGCATTTGAAGTAATCTCCATGCCTTTGTGTGGAATAGCTACAGAGTCTAAAAGGGGATAATCTGTTCAGGAGAGTCCCTAATGCGCAAAAAAAAAAAAAAAAAAAAAAAAAAAGCTGTGCACATCCTTTTCTTGTACCAGCACAGTAGTCTAACCCTAGAAAAGAACTGCAGACTGAGTAAAAGTTGGGGGGAAAAGGCCTGGGGAGTGGAAGTATCTATCTTGTTTTTCTGCAACCTCATTATAAAAGCTATCTTGAGTTTTTGAAAATTGAGCCCTTTAAAAGTATTGTATAGAGATAAATTATTGAATTGGATTTAGCCCTGGATAAACCTGACCTAAGCCATTCAAGTACAGTGCAAGGAGAGAGCACCTCCAGGCAGTCTGTAAGTAACGTTTTGTGGTTAAGAACAAAGAGGGCAAAAGTATCTCTTCTTCGTACAAAAAGTATCTCTTCTTCAGAATTCCATCTGTTTTGCCATCCAGGCACAATTACTGATTGTTTGAGGAACCTGCAAGTACAAAAAATGTTACTGTAATCCAAAAATGCACGTGATTGTAATATAAGCATGAGCAGATAATAGGCCTAAAATGTGATAATATTCTAACTGGCTGGACACCATTGCAACCACAGTTAACCGCAGGCTAACAGAACTCCGGTGTAATCCTCATTGTGACTAACTTCAAGAATTCTCTTCAGACCATTCTCTTAACTGATATTTAAAAACGTAGCTTTTCTTCCCTAGGTAAACTGCCTGTTTATGTGGGAGCTTCTTTAGGCTGACACTGTACATGAGCAGTGTTTTAACAAATCATTGAAACAGTAGTCTGAATCCTTGTTGCAGAATGCGTGATCCTTACATATTAGGCCATTAACTTGATGTGAGGCTTTAATGGTTATAATGCAACATGTAATATTTGCTTTCCTACATTTCATAAAGTGTCTTGAAACAGTTTCCACTTATTTAGAGCAGTGCACTTCATAAGTGAGAATTTTTTGCTGTTTTTTTTCCCAAGACAGTACTTTCTAGAAGAACTGACCTGAGAACAGGCTGACTCTTGGGCATAGTATTATTCATTGCCCTCAGGTGCAGTACAATAATTTAGAAAATATGTTGCTATTCTAAGTAACCATATAAAATATAACTTTTCTGTATAACTTAATAAATTGAAATAAATGACACCAATTCCAGAACTGCATTTGCTCATAAATGCAAGACCTGCTGCAGCACATTTGTATTTCAGTGTCTTGAATTTCTAGAAGCACTGACAGAGCAATATTAATAATAATAAGTATCCCACACCTGGAGTTCAACTTATTTTTAAATACTTAGCAACAGTGGAGTTAACATATTTTAGTAGAGGTTTTTATAGTCTTAAAAATTGGATGCTTTTGCTTTCAGAAGTAAATGCTGAATGTTAAGTTTCTAGTCAAACATATTCTAACATGAGTTCTCTTTTTCTTTCTTTCTTTCTTTCTTTTTTATTTGACAAAGAATTTCAAACTAATTTACTTTTCAGCATTTATTTTGCGGTTGGGGCTTTGAGTTTATTCCTTATGGGATGGAACTGAAGTAGGGTTTGTGTGCATTAGCGGTGAGTTGTCGTTTTAAGTTTCCGCTAACGGTGGAAAACATGGAAATAAAATGAAATACAGCAACACAAAATAAAATGAATGTTAGCCTTAGGGTTTCTTTCATTTATCCATGTTCTTCTTCCATGTGTATGCTCGGGTTTGTTTTTTGTTTGTCTGTTTCAATATTCCTTTGAAAGTAAATCCCCTTATGTGTGCGTTTATATATATGTATATGCATTTATTTATTTATATGTATACACGCATAAATGGTAAATAATCATGACCTAATAACAGTATGTATGGCCTTGCTTATTGCACAAATGGAACGAGCATCAGTGACTTAGTAAATACACTAATATGTCATGATACACTAATGCCTTTAGATATACTGGTCTACTTCCTATAAGCAATAAAACAGTAAGAGCGAAAACTATTAATCCTCTGTGGTTTATCTTGCAAAGCTCATGACTGGGTTGTAATAGTTTTCTGAGAAAAATGTCTCTCTCTAACGTTATTGTAAACCTTATTTTTTCAGGGGAAGAAATGGTGCTGTAGAGCCAAAACTTAGCATATGTGGTCTTGTGTGAAGGTTGTTTGTTAAAATGGGCAAAACGTGTATTATATAAGATGTTATGGAGATTAAGGAATTAAGCAAATAATTTTTTTTTTTTTTACAGTTAAACATCCTCTGTGGTATATGCCACTCATAAGTGAGTTCTATTATTAAGGGGTATTTTTTATGTTATTGTTAAAGCAAAAGGGTGATTGTTAGTCAGGAGCTGTGTTCAAGAGTTGTTTCATATGTGCATTGCCTATTCACGTTTGTTATGTAATACCGTAACTTAATTATAGGTGTTTTTTTTTTTGTCAGCAGTAATTTCATATCTATTCATACTACGTTGTGGGGATAGATTTGTGGTAATGAGTTTACAGTTATTTACTTTCTGGCCTTTCATTGCCTACCTCTTTCAGTCTTCTCTTGCACTGCGATTTTTCAAGGCATTCTAAAGTAATCCGATGTCTCATGCTTGTTAAGTTTTAGATGCAGTTCAGTGCCAGATTCCTTTAGGTCGCTTTAAAAACCTCAGCCGTGAGGCTCGTGTTTGGAAATTCTGACTGTAGTGAAACCCTCGGAGCAGTAGTATAGAAATAACGCCCTGCAGCAAGAGTGCCTGCCGCTCTTTTAAATAAGATACAGGAACTGATGGTGCACCACTTCTGTACTGTGCAGTCAGCAGTTAATGTCAAAGTCCTCTTAATTAGTAACCTAGAAATAAATACCAGCTAATACATTTGAGAGACAGCACAAAAGTGAATTCTTCCATGTTCCTTAGGAACTACTGCTATGTATCACCAAATGTGCACTTTAGAAAGATGAAAATGTGAGCTAGATGAAGTGTGAGCTAGATGAAAGATGAAAAGTAAGCTGGCAAGGTGTTTTCCACACAAGTGGAAGGTGCTGTGGCAATACGCAAAGCGCCAGAACTTTGCCGAAGGACTGCAGGGGAAGTGATTCTCTGCCACCTCTTGTAATTCAGATAGTGTTCTTGTATATATATTGTTTATACAGCAGCAAAAAACAAGGGCTGCTCTTACACGTCATGCATATTCTGCAATTGAATCTGAAGAAGAAGTGGGTGTAAAAATGAAACACGGGCTCTTAAATAGTTGCTATGGGTCTTTTTTGTAAGCACAAGACCTTTGAAGTTGGGAGGTACCTAACTACAACTACAAAAATTTCTCTGAGAAACATCAAGTCATAATGTCATTGAATGTGCTGAACAGAAGAACAGGTGAATTTCCATAGAAAAACCTTTCAGGGTAAGAAAATCAGGATTGAAGGACTGAAGGGCAGAAAGATTGACAAAAAAGAAATTGCATATTCTGTTAGCATGTGGTGTCTTAAAAGTTTTGCCCCTCAGAAAAGAAAGCCCTCTGAAGTAAGAATGAGCATTTCAGATAAGCAGGGGGAGCGATATTTGTCAATTTGGAAATGACTTGTGGTTTGAGTTGAGATAGTTACGGTATTTAAGCCTGTCAGCTGATGAGGAAAAAAATGTCAGATTACAGGACATGCCTTTAACAAAAGGAGTGTTTAGCAGTTCTGCAACAAGTACTTCCTGGGTTAGAGTTTGTTGTTTCACTGAGTCACTCTTGGTTTCCATCAAATGTGTTCTTTTTATTTTGCAGATAACTGTAGTGACTTGAATTCAGAACTGCAAAGAGTGCTGACAGGTCTGGAAAATGTTGTCTGCGGGAGGAAGAAGAGCAGCTGCAGTTTATCTGTAGCAGAAGTGGATAGACATATTGAACAACTCACCACTGCCAGCGAACATTGTGATCTAGCCATTAAGGTATTGATAACATTAATCACTAAATGCAGTGAGTACCTTGCATGATGTGATAATATTCTGCAGAAATAGCACTTTATTTCCAAAGATGTCAAAATACTTGGAAAAAATCAACTCCAGCTCGTAGTATGTGTTCGTTAGGTAGTCATACACCTGTTAATACACTAAATTCTCCAAGGCACAGGAGGAGCTACTAATAGATTTTTTTTTGGTCTCAAAACAGATGCATTTGTCTCATCCTCACCTCAGAGGTGAGAGTAACTGGAGCACTCAGCAGTTAACTTACTTTCTGAAGGTTATCCAGCAAATGAATTGTTACTTGCTCAAGGTCACACAGCTGATTAGTGACTAGTAACTGAAACTGCAATATGTAACCCTTCTGAAGTTTGAGGAGAAAATGCCATAAACTACATGTCAGTTGTGGTTTTGCTGTCTTAATGTTATAAAGCTAGTATTTAACACAAAGCATGGAGTGATAGATTAGTTCTAACAAGACAAGCCAGCCACAGAAACAGGTAATTCAGTTGATACTTGTATGTCTTGGTTTTATTGTACATGTAACAGAACAGTAAAAGAAAAGCCTGGTAACACATATAGTGAAGGGGTTGTAATTCAAAACCTGAAAGCAAGGGAATAGTAAGGTGTCTTACTATAGAAAGGGAAACAGATGAGCAAATTTTTTTGTGTCAGATGGAAAAGCAGCAGTGACTTGTTTATCTATGAACAAGTGTAGCAACACTTTGCTCTTGAAGTGGTGAGGTCTGTGACCATTCCGAACTGCTCAGCTAGGTCCTTGGCATGCTGTGGGGCAAGGTCAGCTCTGTTCCTGGTGATGCCTAAAAAATATAATTGCCTGTAAAGAACTTAACATTGGAGGGTAGGTTAGTGAACATATGTTTGTAAGACAGAGAGATACTCGAGTCTCTTGCGTTTTCTGGAGCTTTAGGATTAAGTATTCTCAGTACTCGGTGTTCACTGACAAAGAGATTGTGAATCTTAGAAAACAGATGGAGATTAGTCTGTGCCTAGCGCACAAAAATCTCTGAAGTGAGAGGAGATGAGAACTTTTGCAGGAAGTGGATTCAGTAACATCACAAAACTGCTGCTAGAAGCTTAGTTCTCAAGCTGCTTGTTTATTTTTTTTTAAACGCCGTTGTTTACTGTTGATTCAAAGTAACTACAATCAGAGTTTTATCAGTGTAAGTAACTGTCAGCAGCTTCTCCCCAATACAAAATACAGTCCCTCTCCTTTCATGTGACCTCTCTGTGCACAACTATTTTGTAGGCCGTGGAAAGGGGAGGCTTCCCTGCTGCCTATACAGGGATTGTTTGCGTTGGACGAGTGATAGCACGCAAAGGATGTTAACGTTTCAAGAAGATAAGGAAACACTCTGACATGCTCAGATTACAAGTTGTAGAAGCATGTCACCAATGCGTTTCATGTAGCAAAAATAGGCAGAGCTGCTCTGCAGTTCCACCCATTGCTACAGGTCGTTTCTGCTTTCCTGCTTCTTCAGAGTGAGAACAGAGTTTCTTAAAATGCATAGAATCATGAATGGAAACCTGGAATGTTCTGTTTTTTAATCCTTTGCTTTTACTGCTGATGATTTTCTTCATTGTTGAGCTAAAGTATTAGTATTTAAAATATTTTGAATCCTCCTGCTTTGATGGTTAGAGTTCATTGTTGTTGTTAATGGATACTGATCACGTTCAAAATATGGGAGCATAGAGACAAAAAGGTCCCTCAGCTTTGTTGAGGACCGTAGGGCAGCCACTAGTGCTTATATATTTGCTAGTAGGCTTCAAATAATTTTCTGAGGAGAAGTTCCTACAGCTTCTTTTGTCTTGGAGATATTGCAAGGCATTTCTCCTTAGAGCATTATTTGAAGCCTACTAGCAAATATATAAGCAGAATTATAATTTAGATACTTTGTGGAGTTTTGTGTTTATGACTCTAAATGTATTAATGTATTACAGTTTTATGGGGGGAAATAGGAAATATGATTTAAAGGAGTAGACTGAACCTTGTTGCAAAAGTTTTGTCCCTACTTCTTCTACAGAGGCTTATGGAGTAATCTTCGACTAGTTGTTAAAAGTGTCTTGTCTCTTGTGAGTCTTTTCATGCCCACTAAGGATGGGACTCTTGCTATACCCCCATTTTGTTAAACAATATTAATTTGTTGATAACAGTAAAAAAACAGCTTTCCATTATCGTTTAGCCATGGGAGCATCTGTCCCCTTGCTGGTAGGGTGTGTGTGTGTGTTGCATGTGATTTTTCAGTTTCACCCAGTGGAAGTTGCTCAATCTCTTTTGCGCTGGATGGTGCCTACACAGCACAGTTCTCAGCAAGGGAAGGGGATGGGAAATGCTGAAAGGCATTATGTCCCAGAGAAAGCTAAACTTTTTTTTTAGGCACTAAAAAGACTGTAACCTTTCTGAGATAATGTAAGCCTAGCCAATGTACGTTTTCTTTCTTTTGCTTCTGTGTCGCTTTTAGGAAAGAATATGTCCCTAGGGACATAAAGAGGAGGACTCTTTTTCCTCTGCTCTTCCCTCTCTTTTCCTTGCCTTTTTTGTGAAGCTGGTCCAGCATGGAGAAAGGCCCCGTGCCCTGCACATACAACCACAGACGAGGCACAAGCTGCTGCTTTCTGCCTGTGACTCTGGCAGAGAAATAACATGCCCATGGCAAAGTCATTAGTTTGTTTTAAAGTGCTTTGAGAAAAAATTGCCCGGATTACTGTCATTCACCTTTTTTAATGAAAATAAGACAATTGATTTGTATATAAAGGATCCCTCTGCTCTGGTGCTAGACAGTATGAAAAATAGTAATAGAATGGCTGACCGTAATTTTGAACAAAAGAAGCAAAGTAACGGTGTTGCGGGGGGATGGGTATATGCATGTAATCCTATATTTGCCCTTTACACATTTTTGTGCTGTGTACCGTTAGTCTTGTTTAATCACCGTAGTTTGGTTCTTTCTGTTTTATGGTGACTGTATTTTTGCAGACGGTAGAAGAAATTGAGGGTGTACTAGGACGAGACCTTTATCCAAATCTATCTGAGGAGAGATCTCGATGGGAAAAGGAGCTGGCTGGCCTGCGGGAAGAGAACGAGAGCCTCACTGCCATGCTGTGTAGCAAAGAGGAGGAGCTGAACAGGACCAAGGCCACCATGAACGCTATTCGTGAAGAAAGGGACAGATTGCGCAGAAGGGTAAGGCCTGCCAGTCATCTCAGCGCTGCATAGAAAATGGCTTCTTGTTACAGGGGACAACTGAGGAGTCCTAGTCCATGTAATTTTGCCATCAAAACAGGCTTCACTTTCATCTCTCTTCCTGTACAGGTTTTAGGGTTTTGTTTTTAAAACCAAGCTATATGAATTACAGAGCTAGGGCAAAACTGAAGATAACTGACAAAGCATCTACGATGAGCAGCCAAGGTGTACAACCATCTTATGTCAGAGATCCTGTATTAACAGAAAACCTGATATTCGTCTCCGAGGAAGCACGTGTAACTTGTCTATAGAGAAAGCAGACGTTCATTTAGTGAATTTTCCTGTGAGGCATGTTTTTTCCTGTAAACCAGAAATATGTCTTTGTTTTTGAAGAGAATTCAATTTGTGATTAGGAGAAAGAAAAAGAGCAGGAGTCCTGTCACTGGGTAGCAACTCTCTGAACGGAGCAATGAGTAGTCCCAGCCACGTCCTATTTCCCTGTCTCCATTTTTTGACTGTTGTGTCAGACCTTGTGTTTTGTGTGAACTCTGCAATAAGAAAACTAGAGATTGTTATTAGAAAAGATGAAAGCTCAAGAGAATGTGAGCTCAATCCCTGTTACCTTTTAAATTAGTTAACCCTGTCTCTGTTAAATCTGTAGTGTTTTAGCTACATATCAAATAATTTCTGTTTCAAAACATGGCTGTTTCAAGCTTGTGCTCAGCTTGGCTGATGGTTTTTAGAGGACCATATCTTATTAAAAATTGTTGAAAGTGTTACCCTTTAGCTAATGACAGCAGAGCAACTTTTTATGCAAGTTCTATGTTTCTAAGAGAGCATTCTTTTTTAGCAGCAATATCATTTTAGGATGAAGTTGTCCTTTTTGCCATATCTAATCTTCAGATATCAAGCTACAGATTATTTTGGGAGAACTCTCTAGCCTCCCCCAACCCCAAAACAAAACAAAACAAAAAAACGTATTTGCGATGAAGGAGGAATTGTGGTCTGCCATCATATAAAACATGATCACTTTTCTAGCTTTTCTTTCCTAAAATTTCCTTTGCTAAAAAGGTTTTCTTTCCTAAAATTTCCTTCTATTATCTTCCATAAGAGTAAGTAGTTTTCAGTCCTGATGATTTTTGGACTGGTTTTATACTGACTTTTCTCTTAAAACAGAGTCACTACCACCCCTTGAGCTACAGAAGTAGTGTTTAGGTACCTGGTGAATTACTGTAGGTTTTGAGGGGTAGGGAGTGGTAGAAGTGTGCACTGGTGAAATTTGCTTGCACAAACACAGATGATGCAGAGCAGTGTTGGGTTATCATACAAGAAAATTAGGTGAGCTTGAAGACAGACTTAATAGAAGTAGAATTAAATTTTGAGAAGTAAGGAGTTGCAAGTTCGTGTACTTAAAACTAGTAACAAGAATTTATACTGACAGCCAGGAGCTCCACAGCTGAAAAAGAGAAAAAGGGAAAGAGCTGTTGTTTGTACCCTCAGGTATCAGGATGACCGAACCGTTGATGCATGGTGGCAAACACAATCGTATGATGTACCAGATAAGGTGTTTCCAGTAAAGATAGGAAAGACTATTGCAGTTCATATAAATTAGTGGTGAGATCTGATCTGGAATGTTGTATGTAGTTCTTATCTCTTGTGCTCAAAAGAGTTCATTTTGAATTGACAACAAAAGATATAGAAGATGGTCCGAGAAATGGGCCACATACTTGGAGAAGCGACCAAAAGGGATGGTTATGTTTAACCCGACAAAACAAAATCTGAATACAAGTTTGATTTTTCTTTATGAATACTGGAGAAAGCAAACCAGAATGGGAGAAAATGGCTATTCAAGCTTAGGGACAAAACTGGAGCAAGAACAGATTAATATATACTATCTGTGACTACATTAGATTAGAAGTTAGCCTATAAAGTTTCTAACAGACCAGACAATTGCAGTTTTGAAGCAACAGTAAGGCCTAATGTTAATGCCTAACTAATTCTAAAATGGAATTTAAAAATAATTAAAGATATGTTTGATTAATATTAAAAGATGATGTAGAGATACCCATCAAACCCAGGATTGTTACATTAGGATTGTATCCGAAGGAAAGCGAAAAACCCTACCTTTAATTGGCCCATTTCATACAGCTGCACTATTCCTTGAGCTAGCTGTAGTATCTCTCCAAAACTGTACTGTTTTGTCTGCTTGCCTGCCATAGCAGAGGATTGGGTTAGATGATGAAGAAAATGCCATCTAGTCCTATGTACGTGGATAGTGCTTGGACTGGTGACTTTGCATTAGAATTTCCAGTGGAATTCCCAGCAGCAGCATTTGTGGAGCCACACAAGCGCTGGTTATGCTATGAAATATGTATACAATTTCCTTAGTGCAGGCAGGGGCCTAGGAGTATGTTAATCACGTTGATCTAGTAGTTGTTGGCAGCTTTGCTGGAGCTGCTAACATGGATGCTGCACGCGTTACTGACGTGTCTCATTTATGGAAGCAACTCTGGTGAAAAGAGAATTGAGATCATCAGTGTGTTTCGTGTCAGTGGCTAGAAGAATTGCCAGATGAGAGCAGCAGTGTGAATTTCGTTCAGATCCGTGACCCTAGAGACGCTAGGTCTTGAATTGCTCTGTAAAGATGGTGAGCTGTCTGTCCTACAAAACAGGACAGTTACGTAATGTACGTTCATTCTTTTTTAATTAAGGGAACTCTTTTTGGATAGAATGGATAGATGTGTCTTGCCATAACCTGCCGGTGAGTGAATAACTAATGTTGGACTGGCACGGAGCATCACAAGATCAAATAGACTGTACTGAGACACAACTGGCAGTTTTTTTCTTTTTCATTTATTTTGCATTTATAAAGGACTTTATTGAAATACACATTTTTTAATATCGTCCTTAACTTGCAGAGCAACTGGTTTATTTTCCCCACCAGAGAAGTCTGCTCGTGACCTGTGACTGTCAGCAATACTGTGTAATTGGTGTACTGGAAACCATATTTGCACTTGTAATGTAACTTTGTGTCCATAGTTGCAACAAAATAAATGTTTTATTTGACCTATTAAATATTTTCTATATGCCACCTGAACTCAGAGTCACTTCAGATTATTTCCCTGGAGAGTGGGGAAGGAGAGCCGACTAAAATTTAGTTATTGTTCTTAAATTGAATTGGGTAAAGAGAATAAGCTGTAGTTGACCAGATCAATAGGTGCGTTACTTTAGCCCAATGCCCGTAATCAAGCAGAGTGCTCTCGATAGGTTTTTCTCAGACTTGTGAGAGATTTAATTTAATTAGGTATTTAATGTGTTCAGTTAACAGATTGTGCCGCTTCCTAGAACAGTAGCTAAGAAACAACATGCATATGGAGTTTTATTTCTCACGGGTCATTAGTAAATGAGGTCATCACTTATTTCTGTAGGTTATTTGCAATGCAGCTGCTAATTTCATAACGCAATTTATTTTATTTCTGCATGATACTGTAATATTAAAAATAAACATATTTAAGTCTGGGCTAGTCGATACCCTAGAAAACTGTTTAGCAGCATACCTAGCTGAGCCTAATTCTGAATCCACTAATGCAAACGGGATGCTGGAGAACTTCTGTACCAGTACCCGAGATTAACATTGGAATAAGACTGGAATCAGAGCAGTGCTATTAACTATTGTTAAATGTAGCAGCACACATAGTAGCAGAAAAAGCAGTATTTGTGTTCTTTGACAAAATCTCTTCTAGCCACCAGGGAGTCAGTTGAGCAATATCAGTATAGCGTAGAAACTCCAGCATGACTGCAAAGTAAAAGATGTTGTGTTTTTTGTTTTTTTTTTTAAATTACCACCCATGAAAGTTACCAGATTTGTAGTGCCTCAGCACAGTCCCAAGCAGTGTGTTGGCATACAAAGTGGTAGGTGCTGGCAGCGTTCAGGCTTCCCTGGGGCTTTTCTGAAGAACTAAGTCTAAAATGAAAAGGTGGTTCCAGCTCTGTGGAAGTCTATTAAATCTTTAGTTCTCTGCGTAAGCCATATGTCACCATTACAACTTGTGCGGTTAATCAGACGCTGCTAGTTTGGATGATATCTGTTCCTAACTCAGCTGAATTCACCAAACTAATCAGAAAAGCAAGCACTTTATGTTTTAGCTGTATTCTACTTAAGACCTTATTGAAATCATAACCCTGAGTGAAGTGGAAAAGCATGGTTTTAGTGTGTGATCCCTACGGCTGCCCAGGCTGCCCCCACTCCAAGAAATTTAATTTTAGCATGAGGGCTCTCCCAAAATACCTCATTCTTGCAAGCACTTTGAAACGCACCCAGACCACAGAAGGGGGTCAAATCCTTGACCTCCCAGGCATTCCTCAGCCCGCGCTCTTCTCACGTGACACAAAGCTGGCAGGAGCAGCTAGCTCGACTCTCCTCCTTTTGGCATCCTTCATGTCAGGGTCAGAAAGAATTGCTCCAGATTGCTATGTTATAGGTCTTCAGAGATGATTATAAGCTTGCACAGTTTAAAGTGATCCTTGAGCTCTTCTGTCTCCTTGTCTTTTGGTGTACACCAGAGACCTGAGGTGGCGGCCAAAAGCTATTTCCATTCCACTTCTCCTTCAGCTGCGTGGTATTTGCTTACACAGCAATATCTCAGCCTAGCTGTAAAAGAACTAGAGTTTTGCTTCTGTTTCCAAGCTTGCATGCAAATGCTCAGTGATTAATCTGAATTTCAGTGAAGAAAAGCCTGAGATAGGCTTATTGCCCTCATTTGTGTTTGTTTCTACCTTATGCTAGCCTGGTTCAGAATACTTCAGCTTTGTTTAAAAGCCTTCAGAGAATCCGCACTTCGCCTCCAGTGTCACGTCCTGTCACGTCCTTGATTTTTTTCCTTGCTTTGCATCTTTTATGGAGGTGCAGCACCCAGGTCTTTCTGCACGGATCAGTAGGCAGCACTTTGTCGGGGACTTCTGTCTGAAAGGTGGCAAAAGCTATAAAGCACTTGGTTGCCTACTTGTATCACCCAGTGAACTGTAGCTTTTCCTGATACTTACAAACCCATACATATAAATCTGTATAGCATGCTTGTTTTCCCAAAGCTTGATGTGTGTCTGTGTGGTGTTCCCTTTCTCTCTCCGTCAAAATTTTTCAAACTGTGGATTGATTTTCAGTTCTGTCCGAATAACAGAGCTGCCAAAGACAGTTGAATGATTCTGAGTTGCTTGAAACCACACATCTGGGTAGAGGGGAGAGATTCTCTGAATGCCTTAATTGAAGGAATGACTACCGACCTGAGCTGATTCAGAGCATTCACTGAGGAGACAGGCCCTTATAAGTACCAGAAAAGCCTTCCATCAGAGCGTAGGCGGTTCAAGGCCCGGCGTGCTCAGTCAACCACAACAGACAATCTTTAGGAAATCAGGCCTCGTTAGCCCTGGTGCTCATGATTGTTTAAACGTTTGGGAGAGGTTACGTTCAACTGAAAAGAATCAGTGGGAGGCCTGATGGAAAGCTTATCAGTGCTCAGAAGCCGAGAAGGGCCCTTGCCGCTGGCTCCGGTAATTCACCTGAATTATCACGTCCGTGGCTCGTTTTCCACCTTCTCCCTCACAGATTCGCAGCATGCGTAAATAAAATAGAAAGTGGGAGAAGTATATTCACGACCAGTACTTTGTTGTACTTCATCTTCCTCCTCTTTAACAAAAACAATTTGGAAGTGGTATTAAAATGCTGAAAAAATGCTTCATTACTTAAAGAGTTAAAAGATACTGCATGATAAAAGAGGTCGCAAGGTAGAAAGAAAAGCATCGTAGGCATGGCCTTTGTTTCAGAACGGGTTAAGAGCAAAAGCAGCAGGTGTCCTTTGAACGTGGAAATCAGCGATAAAAGCAGGGAGTTTGTAATGGTGCGTTCTTTTTATTGCGAGTATGTTATTAAATTGTGTAGTTGTGAGTACGCGCGCGTAAAGTACAAAGAGTAAAATGGATCAATATGTTTCTTGGATTTATGATTAGAGATAACTGGAGTGTCTTCCACTAAAGTGTTTTTCTATAACTCACTGTTGGTGTCTGCAGACATGTCCGTGGTGCCTGTTAATCACCTACACCGTCCTTTATAAATCCAACAGTACTGTAGTTTGTCGGGTGTTTTTTTTTCCTACCCTAGCTGTCTTTTCATTCATTTCTTAAGGCACCCTGAAGAAATGCTTTTTTTCTGGTTTTCTAGTCCGATTCTCAATTTTCAAGGAAAAAATAAGAAATGCAACTAAAGAATTGGTGCATGTTGCTAAACATCAAATATTAATAAATAAAATGTGAAATTATGAAGTTTTATGTTGTTTTAGTTACTTTAGAACGTCTGTTTGCATCTGACTTTCACAGTACCAAAAGTGAAAGAAAAAGGATATCCACAGAAAAAGGATATCCATTGCTCTCAAGTCTCTTGGCTGTATTGGCCTGTGTATCACTTAATCCCCCTGCTGTTGCTGTTTCCCAGGATCCAGCACTTCATTACTTCTGGGATTTCCATAATTCTTCTGGCTTCCTCCAGCCATATAAAAGATCTTTGCTCTTTCCTTTCTTTAATGTTGTCTTTCCAGGTGTTTCCCCAGATGTTTCCTTTATTCTTCTGAGCCCTCTCCTATGCCTTGTTTTATCTGATTCTGTAATTTGGTCTACTTGTCTGCCACTTTTTATCTCATGTAGAGTTTTAGGACCGCAGTGTTGATATCCTGCTGGATGTTCCTATCTTTGAACTAAATAGGAGGCCCAGGCTGAGGAAATCTTTCTTTAAATCATTCCTCTCTATTCCTCACTACTTCACAAATCCATTTCTCCCTATCTTTCAGCGGAACCTTTGGGATTTTTTTTCTCTTCATCCATGGGATTTGGCCAAATTTTTTCCAATTCCTGAACAATCTATCTGTCCCCTCTCTCCTATTTCTAAATACTTACTGTTTCTCATGTACAGTGCTGTAATCATCTTCTTTCTACTGGTAAACATAATCCTGAGCAGGATAACAGAACAAGCTTGTACAGTCACTGATCTCAAAATAAAGGAAGCCCGTGCATTCACCAATACAGAGAAGCCACCTCTTCTAAATATTTTTTCCTGAATTCCTTTTCTTTGGTCTTCCTTTATTTTTCCTTTAGAATTACTGTTAGTTTGGAAAAGTACTTTCTGAGGAGATAGTGCATACTGCTCTATTGGTGAAGGAAGTGCTAGTGACCAGAAATAGTTACCTGAGTTGTCTCAGGGCAGTCGGGTAGCTGGGCAACCCAGTTGGTTCCTGATTCTGCCTTGGTGAATGTGCGAAGTTTGAGTTCAGTGATTCCACAGGTAAGACAAACTTGTTCTGTTATTCTGCTCAGAATTACCATCCGGTACTTACTGCTACTGAAGTTAATGCAGTAAATAATAGCACTTAACGCGGCGCGCAGTTTCTCAAATGAAGGACTGAATTTGTAAACACATCAAGAAAACAGAGAGCTTATTAATGCTTTTTTAAGTTTGGTTGCTTCTGTGGTACAGTATTAAAGCAGTGACTAGCATAGATTGCTAACTGTGCTGTGCTTTGAGTTTTCTTTTATAAATGCTTTTCTGAGCAAAACTTTTTCTGGCTGTGGTCTTAGGTTGATTTTGCTTTCCATTGTGAATGTTATTTTACGAACCCTTAAGAATAATTGGTTTTGTAATTGTGGCTACTAATCACTGCTCAGTAATAAAACATAGACCAAAGAAAACCTATTAGTGTTAAACTTTTATGTAATATTGTCCTTACGTTAGGTGGTTTTAAAATTGGGAGTAAAGGAATGCACAGCGTTTTAAACAATTTTAACATGCTCTTTCTTGATTGCCCTTAACTTTGCAATGTAACTCACTTTTGGGCTGAACTCTTTCAGTACTGGCTTGTGGGCGTAGGTGAGCATTTTAGCAATTTTTAAAGTTGGACGTTAAGGCAGGATTTGATTTTCTCATGAATAAATCCTTAGTGGTTTTTCTCTTTGTTTGCTTTTCAACAATGCTGTAACTTAAGCACTTGGGGAATTTATTTTTTTTTTTATATTGACAGCCTGGGTTAAAGAAATAGTAATAAATGTTGATCTGAATTTAAGAAAAAACAGTTGTTTTTTTCCCCCTGGTGTTAATGCAGCAATACAAATCCTGTCTACGCTTGCACACCACATCTGCGAGCAGCAATGTGCATACATGGTTTATTTCGGTTTTAGACTTATCAGTAGGTTAAAATGATTGTTTCGCATCAGTGCAGCACTTCTGTCTTTAAGGTTTGCTTTGGTGCAGCTGTATCTGTGTGGGAAATCTCATCTGGGCAAAGGGATATAAAGGAGGCCTCAGCTGTAAATATCTAGAAGATACATTCTATGAATGTACTTTACACACAGCTGCTCACATTAACTTTATGATGGAATTACACTTAAAAAGATGTATAATTCTGGGGCAAATGCCCACATCCATTTTTCAGTAAGTTACTTTAAACACTAGGGATTCAGTTTAGAGGTTTTGTGTGCTACTTTTTGTAACCGGGAGACCGAGGGAAATGTTTGGCCTCACTTTGTTTAAGGTGTAGCACTCTGCCATGACTAAACAGGGAAGTGAATGTCGTTAGCTTTTTTGTGCTCTTATTGTTGTTATCTACAACCTTGTATAGTAATGCACAATTGTTATGCTTTATTTTGTAAAGCATGGAGTTTTTTTAGCACCTGCCTACAAATTCTGATACTTGACAGTAAGTCTTCAGGCAACCCTATCCTCAGTGTGCATAAAATCTGAAGCAGAAGCCGGAGGAGTCTCCAGGGAAGTAGAAGCGGACTGTAGGGGTTTGTAAGGGTCATAAGATACTGCTCTGGGGAGAGGGAAGAGTTTGAGCCTGAGCTCCTGCCTCAGTGCCATACATTGAAGGGATCTGTCTACGTTGTGCAGGGAACATCCTGACTGCCACTTCTTCAAGCACTGATCTCCAGAGCACTAACAGTGCGCTTATTGAGCTTATAGCTGAGCAAGGCCCAAAGCTTTAATGCATCTTTAATTTTGGTATTTTCTCACTGAGGGTTTCGGTTTGCTTAATCGGTTCTTAGTATGAGATCTCTCTTTAGTATGAGATCCCACTTTGTTCTGTACACTAGGTATCACAGTTGCATTTCATCCTACAAGTGGTTATCAAGCGAGCTGAACTCTGTTCTCGTTTCACTGGACTTTTGGTAAAGTTTCAGCAGTTCTGAACCCACACAGAAACTTTCATGTTAAGATGGACATTACAGCATTCCGGGATGTTTCCCCTTCGAATGGTTCCCTCTGCCTTCTCTCTCCTCATACTCTTTGTTTGAAACCAGGACGCTAGTTCTGTGGGGAAAAAACGAGCTCTGTCGCTTTCCCTTGTGGCATAACTGTGGTGTTAAGCAGACAATTTATTCTGTGTTTATTAGGAATTATTCCAAGGTACACACTATAATTGCATACTCAGCAATGCCTTTTGGCTCCTGCAGGCTTTTTTTTTTTTTTTTTTTTAAAAACCTTCTAGTTCTGGAGCTCTTTTGATATCAGTTCTACAAGAATTTGATGTGTTACGAGGACAGTGCAGCATTTTGCAGTATGTGCTTAGAGAGACCTTCTGCAAACTTAGCTGGGCACTTTCCTAGTGTTTTGTTGTCCATACATTACTCACTTTTTGGTGGCTCTACTTAACTGTAGTTTTGAAAGCATGATTAACATTTCAATTTCTTTGACCTTTAAATATGATGATGTCATCCTATGATATTTTTATGTCAAGCGTTTCTTCAGCATTGGAGCTTTCCATGAAGAATAGGAGCTTCATCTGTTTTATTTAGGCATCATAATCTTTGGCTAGAGCATTAGCTTCACCCCGCCCCCCCCAAAATATTTTCTATGCATATAGTATGCATATTTTGCCACAGGGCAAAATGCAGGTTCTGTACTCAAGCCAGAAGCAATTGGGTTTGATGAGACAGTGAGAAAATCTCTGAAATATTTAAATCATAAAAATTCAAAAACAGAATATTACATTTTATTATAGGTTCGGGAACTGCAAACACGTTTACAAAGCGTGCAGGCAACAGGTCCATCCAGCCCAAGTCGTCTCACTTCTGCAAATCGACCTGTTAACCCTAGTACTGGAGAGCTGAGCACAAGCAGCAGTAGCAATGATATTCCTATAGCCAAGGTAAGCTATTGTGTATCGCAGAAATGCAGCTTATTATCTGGGAGAAGTGGGTTTCATTTGGCACAGCTGCTGTGTAGGCATGTGATTATTTGGGAAATATCACGTAGAATCCCAGGAGAGTTTTCTGGGGTCATAAGCAGGCCCATGAACTTGACCTGACTTAAATGATTTTAAGTCTCTCAGTTACAACACAGATGTCAATCTATAGCAATTTACTTATGGTTTCCAAAACTAGCCAGTGAAAAAATTATGATGTATTTTGCATAATATATAAGGAGTGTGGGGTCCTGTTTAACTTGTGCAGCATTCTGACTTCTAGATTGCTGAAAGAGTGAAGTTGTCAAAGACAAGATCAGAGTCTTCATCGTCTGACAGACCTGTCCTAGGATCAGAAATCAGCAGCATAGGAGTAAGGACTAATAAGCATGTGCATGCGTGGTACCTTCTAAATATGACTTGTGTCCATTAAAAGCAGCATTGTTTTTCTAAAGATGTGAGCTAACTGAAAATACCTTAGCAGCTATTTTGAGAAAAATATTTCAACAGAGTATAAGTATTAACAGCGTTAAGATTTCACGGTGGCTAGAAGTCATATCCTGAATGACTTTAAGGAGATAATAAACAGTCAATATTACTCACCGAGCAAAGGCTTTTCAGTTGCATTCCACAATTTCTTAATTAACAGAGAACTTCATTCTGCTCTGATGTGCCAGTGTAAGTTTAGTAAACACAAGGTTGCTACTGTAGATTAATATTTATTTCACTGAAAGAAGATCTTGGGTCTGACCTTTTGCTTAGCTTTCAAGGAGGTAAATAACTTGCCTATTAACCTATTTAAATCTATGGTGGACTTCAACCTTTGGTCAGCTAGAATTTTGAGTCAAAGTAACTTCTTAAAGGAGAGACTTGTAAATGTCCTATTCTCTTTAAAATTCATAGAGAAAACTGAATAATGAATATCTTGAAGTGAATACACCCAAGCAAACCCAGCTGTCATTCCAGGCAATCTGTGGGAGGATCCAGTTGCTATCCATTCACAATGATCTATTAATTATCCTGTGCAGGTGTCCAGCAGCGTGGCTGAACACTTGGCGCATTCCCTCCAAGACTGCTCAAATATCCAAGAAATCTTCCAAACTCTGTATTCACATGGATCTGCTATCTCTGAAAGTAAAATCCGAGAGTTTGAAGTGGAGACAGAGAGATTAAATAGGTAAGGTGAAAAATTAGATATGCTCAAATATGTTGTCTGCTGTTAGCTTTGTTGAAGTTACTACTTTTTGTACGTTTCATGGTTGAGTCTCAGCTCAACTCTGACAGCTGCAAATAAACGTAAAATGGAGTTGAGAAACAGGTGATTGAGGCAATACGCTAAGGATTCTTTTCCATCAGTATGACAATTTGGTTGTGTATTATTAAACAAGCGTGGCACCATCATCTGCACTGTGGAGTATCCTTTGCTATGGCTAACCAAGTAGACATGCGTAAAACACAGTGCTAGAAATAAGGATTCCTATAACTTACTCTTCATCATTCTAGAATTAGCTCACTTTTTTTTTCTCTTAGAGAAACAGAATTATAGCATTAACTGTATCAGTGTACACTGATATGTGTTGGTGTGGAATACATACAGTTAGACTTCTGGCAGCTGCAGAAAGGTTGCAGTTAAAATACTGCTGTTAATTGCTGAATAAGCTCCGCCTTAGGCAAAGCTTCATGTCCTGTTTAGCACACAGGATCAAAACTGTGGATCAGGAACTTGAGAGCTGTGTCTGAGCATGCTTCCAAGTTCTCTCTTCCCCACTACTATCTCAAGTTTAGTCTAATCAATACGATATCTCCTTATTTGTAGCTCATGTTTTTGTAGTACTGCAAAATGTGATCTTTTTTCTCTCTGTGCCCTGCACAATTTTGCATTGACAGCGTGTATCCTTATGTGAGGTATCAAAGAGGAGGCAGGAGGTTGAAGCAGCTGTGAGTGTAGCACCTAGGAAGGTCAGGTTTCGTTTGGATCGCTGAAGAAGTGGTATACAAGCCCTTGTCTTTTTTTCTTGTGTTCGTCAAGAAGTTAGTGATTTTAGAGTTGTGGAGGATGGTATTGACTTCTTTGTTGGTTACCGTCTGGACTGTGAAATCATTTACCTGCTTGCTCTCACTGTATGTCCAACTCTGATGATTAGATAGAGTCCATTAGTGTGTGTTGCAGTTATCAGCAATGATAATAGTCAGTGATACTGATATTTTGAAGCTTTATTTTCGGATTTAGAGTTAACCTCACTGAGAAGAATATTGCAGTTAAGTTCTGATATGAGCTGTTGTTTGACCATTGCCAGAATTGTTGGAGATTTCATTGCATCACTGAAACTCAGTTCATGTTTTGGAAGTTGCCTCTGTAATCATGACTAAAATATTACTTTACGTGAAACCGTTATTCTGGATGCTCCAAGGAGAGGAGGCATTTATGCAGCTGTATGATCACTCCACACACCCACGCGTTCTGCTAATGAATGTGCCACTTAAGCAAATGTGGCAGCAGGTAGGGAGGAATGGAAGCAGAAAGATAAAGCGAAAAATTAAGATAACTGCCCCATACATTCTTGTGGCTGCAAAAGACGACTAGGGCTTTGTAATTGCTGCTCTTTCACAGCGAAACGTTATATTGATTGCATTTAATGGGAAGGAGAGGAGGAGAAGGAAGTGGGCTTTCCTACAGAAATGAGTATCGCCTTGGCTCTTGCTACGGGATATGGAACAGTCGGATTTTGCTGTAGTCATTTTAAAAAAAAATGCCTAGACCAAATTGTCATCTTTGTTTTAAATTATTGTTGTTTTAGAGTTTTCAAGACAGTGTCCGCACGCTATACTTGAAGGTTGTAAATGATTTCTTTTTCTACAGCCGTATTGAGCACTTGAAATCCCAGAATGACTTGTTAACCATAACACTGGAGGAATGCAAGAGCAATGCTGAGAGGATGAGCATGCTTGTTGGGAAATATGAGTCCAATGCTACAGCCCTCAGGCTTGCACTGCAATACAGGTATGTACCTACACAGAGGATGTCTCGGCCAGAAAAAGAGAGGGGGAGACTTGACAGAGGTCTCTGAGAGTGAAATTGTTGGTGTGCCGTAGTAAAGCTGTTTCTTTTTCATTCCTCCCTGAAAAATGCCACATTGGTTAAACTACTGGCCAAACTATGTAACTGAGGTTATTGGTACAAGTGTATCTCAACCGTAGTTCAGCAGCAGCAGTGAACTCAATCCAGTCATGAGACATTGGTTTTCTGCATTATTCAGGCACCTTTCACAAGGCCAGTGGACCAAGAAGTACCGTTTTACTCTACATAGTTTCAAGCAACTTCATCTGCCATCGATTGGATTTGTGGGTGAATCGCTTGGTATCGGTTTCGAGTATCTAAATTTGCTTTAATCTGTGTAAAAAGAGGGTGCCATTTAATTCCTTCCGCTGCAACTAATTTGGCGCAGGCATTCCTGGCAGTAGGACAAATTGTGTGCCTTTTAAGGAATGTATTCTGTTACATCAGCCTTGAGCAAATTATAAGGAAATGTAAATTACAAATAGGTGTGGTAACATATATACTGTTAAAAGTATATTAGCATGTAACACGAGCGAGTAACTCACAACTATGTTTAGTAGTTGTTGTCTTATATGGAGGAAAATCTTGCAGCCAGGACAGAGAAACAAGTATTTTTCTAAGTTTTCTTGGCACAGTAAGAAGGCCTGAAGAGAGCCTTCTCCAAGAAATAACGTTTACCATCAGTCATATTACTGACCATTTCACCAATGCTTCTGGAGCTCACCTCACATCAGATTTTTCCCCCTCTCTTGTTTTTCGCTGTTACATTAGTTGAGGCCAACTGAGATCATCATATGGAAGGAAGGACAGTTGAATGCTTGTGGTAGAAGCTATGTATGTGATGTCATTTAATATCCCTATTACCAGACAAGCAGTAGAGAATCATGTAGTTCATCAGCTACCTCTTTTTTTTTTGCTGATTGCAGATATTTTTCCAGTCTAAATTGCAAATATTGTTGTGTGATTTTTGTCTTCTGTGATTTGCTTTCTCTTTTAGTGAACAGTGCATAGAAGCGTATGAGCTGCTGTTGGCATTGGCAGAAAGCGAGCAGAGTCTCATTCTTGGGCAATTCAGAGCTGCAGGTGTTGGTTCTGTGGGTAAGATGTCAGTGAATCACTTTATTTAGATTTGATTCTGCCCGTCTATTAGCATTCATAAGAGTTAGTTGCAACAGTGAATCATCTTATGACCCGCCACTTAAGAACGCTCCTTGCGTTCTGTTTTGTTTCCAACCGAATAAGGGAATCATTTTTGCACACTAGAAGGGGGGAGGGGAGGGAGAGACTGGAAATAGCTCATAAATTTACCAGCAACTTAAATTAACCTGTGTATACCATTACAGGGGATGTCTGTTCTAGCTGTGGTGAGGCTGCTACAGGGATTTGCCTGTACAGAGTGGAATGGTTAAACAATACTCATGAGCAATGTAAGGCTTAGGACTGTACTGCTGTGGTAACTGCAAGTACAGATTGTATTTGTACTGGCAACATTCACCCACAAAAATTAAGTGTAGTCTATTAGAAGCTGGGATCAAAACAATGCAAAGCTATCATTCAGTGATTGCCAAAAAAAAAAAAAAAAAGAGGAGGAAAGCAGCTCTAGTTTTTCACCCCACCTTTTAACTTTGCCCTGGAATTTTTAAACTTTCTAGCTGATGTTTTACTATGTTGTCTGGGATATCAGCCTCTGTGTTCTGGGCTTATTTTATTTTGTGGGTAGTTAATTTTGTGACTAAGTTTTTTGAATATGTTCTCCAAGTAATAGAATAAGCCCCCTTCTATAGGTATATTTCTAAAGTGTGTGGAACTTCACATTACTGCTGGCTCCATTTTACTAGTGGAATGACATGTTTACACGATGAACATAAGTCTCGTTTTTATAATCTCGTCCTCCTTACTGATAGGAGAAGGTAGCAGTAGTAATCTTGGGTTAGGAAGTGGGGAAACCTTTGGAAAGGAAAGCATAGCTTTTCATGCTGTGCTGAGATTTAGTGACTGCCTGGTTGAGACAGTAATTTATAGCGCTAGCTTCTCAGGAATCACCGAAATGTAAACTGAAAGCTTTTAGAGACCAAATGACCATCTGGCATCAGAGCCACAAGGCTGGTGGGTTCAGCCTCTTGTTTTCAGGAGGCTGGATGCGCTCAGTCCACAGTCACTGTGCTGTTACCATGCAGCTTATTTTGCATCTTTTCTAGTGCTAGGAGCAAGCCTTTGTGTACATGAGTTAGCCTATGCAAGCAGACCATGGAGTAAATGTCAGAGTGGATGTTTTGGGTTTTTCATCTACTTTTCTTCCAGAGTCTAGTCCTTCCTTTCCACAGTGTGCTGTGGTGCTTTCGCTGCTGTAAGACATTGGTAGCTAGCAAAAATGTGTAGTCTTGGATTTTCTCCTTACACAGGTGACAGAAAGAAATCTTAGAAAGGGAGAACATATTGGATACGGGCAGGACTTTATCCCACATGCATTTTATGAAAGAGAGAGTGTAATTTAATTTTATAGGGGTATCTGTCAACAGCTCTTAATTACAGTATTATCAGTTACAGCCCTGTGATAGAAATGGTGCCAACTTCCTGTTACATAACTTTGGGGGAAGTTGATGTTTGGTTTACACACTTCTACTTCATGGTGAAATTTGATTAGAACACCTAGATAAAATAGCAGATTTTTGGTTTGAATATAGTCAAGTTTTGCACCAACATCTGTCATTGGAAAATGCCTGGGAATTGCTTCTGCATCACCTGGAGCTGAGCACAGCCCGCTGCTCTTAATAGAATATTCTCACTTCCTTTCTTCTGCGTGAACATTAGTTCTAATGCACGCAGTTTACTTAGCAAGTGCAAAGTATGGCTAATTGGTCTTTGATTTGCATAAGGATTAAATGAAAGTCTTGCATAGAGCAAACTGTCATGCGTTTATGCTTCCTGACACCTTTTCATTGTATTTAGTGAACTATGAATATGCTGTAGCTTTGTTCTGCCTTTCAGTGTAGCCGCTAGCGTGTCTTACTGTGCTGTGCTTGCTTACTGTGTCTTACTCCAGCTGGAGTCACAATTACAGGAATGGCAACTGCGGTGTTTTCTGCCTTGCCTCTGCTGAAGGGATGGCTCAGTAGCTGCACAGTCCCTGCAGAATCTCTGCAAGTTACAGCAAATTAATGAAGACCAATGCTGTTTTAGTATGCAGGACTGTAAACTCTGGAAGTTCAGCTGTTGCTTCTGAGCAGCAAAGCTGTCCTTGAGATGGAAAGGTAACCAGTAAGAGGGTGTTCTGGCAGACTGTTAGGGTTGAGGTGAAGGTGTTTGTGAGCAAGGGCCCTGCAAGTGACCACACTGTAAAACAGCACTGGACTGATGGAAGTAAGAGTTGTAAATTAGGTTGGCACTTTCCTAGTGTGTTATTATCTTGAGCATCTTGGACTAATCCTAACCTGCAGTGCACATCATTACAAACAGACAAGCTCGTTAAGGTAAAACACGACTTAAGACAAATACCTGGGTCTTGTGGCTGGGAGGGCTATGCGTTGTGGCCAGAAGTCCAGTTATCACTGATGCTCACGCAGCAGTGAAGCTGCTTTTACGTCACAAACTGATAATTTATCATCATCATCTTAGTATAAACTTGAAAGCGCACGGAAGCGTCTCTGTTCTTGCCTTCATTTTTATCACCCTCCTCAAAACTCTGAAACAGATTGTTTGCTTGCAAACTAGGGGACCAAACAGGTGATGAAAACATTACCCAGATGCTTAAGAGAGCTCATGACTGCAGGAAGACAGCTGAGAATGCAGCAAAAGCCTTGCTGATGAAACTGGATGGGAGCTGCGGGGGAGCCTATGCAATCACTGGCTGTAGTGTGCAGCCCTGGGAAAGCCTGTCATCCAACAGCCACACGAGGTAACTGCAACTTATTTGGTTTCCTAATCCCCAAGCGTTTGATTTCGGACTGAAGGTTATGTTGCATTCCATCTGCTGAACTACCTTCCTCACCTCAGGCTGCTGAGCGCTCTTGATTACTTTTTCTAAGTCACCATGCCTCAGTGGTCTAATTGTCTTTAGACTTTGAGCAACTCCAGCCAAGAAGGATCTTGTATAGATTTGTTGCAAGCGGGTGATTCTGAACTTTGATCTTCCTTGTAAAGGGCAAAACCATTATGTTTGTTTTACCCCAGTGACTCTCTTGCTGTCTCACTGAAACTTGGAGCATGTAATTCTTGTTCACGTCTATTCTATAAGGGCAGCACAGATCTACAGAGGACCGGAGACCGTAAGTGTGCGTCCACTGGGTTTTTGGAGTGTTCAATGATTGTTTTCTAAATGTCAAAAATCCACCATATATTTCATTTTGAACCATTTCCTCTCTTTTCTCCTTTCCCTTTGCCCCCCTCAAAATTCTTCCTTCCCATGCTATTGTTTTTGCAATGGAATGGCAAACACGCATCATGAAGGATAGAGTGGGTTCTTTCAGGAAAGGGCTGGATATTGCAGTAATTCCTGAAGACCTATAAAATAATGAATCTTAAATCAGCTATTATTGCAGAAGTGTTCCAGTTCAAATACATCTGCCAGCAGCTTCAGTTTGAGTCTTTGCCTGCCTGCAGTGTAGTTGTACTCTGTGCAGTGAATCTGTGTAGATACAGAATTGGCAAGCATCCTGGATAAATATAGATGAACATTTTTCTGTGTAAAATTTATTTTGGTTTCTCAGATTCACTCTAAAACTTTGTTTTAATTCTGTCTTTGGGCCAGTTCTTTATTCAAATGCTGTCATTTTTGACACTTTTAGAAGTTTATTTTAGTACTTCATCATTTCCTCTTCTTGCCACCATCTCCTCCAAAAGATCTTATTTCCTGCCTTGACGACTAGCATGGAGTAGCTAAAAATCAGGAAAAAAGGTAGTCCAAGTGAATGAGGTTCAAATGTGAAATAAATTTAAATATTTTTTTTCAAACAAGTTTTAATGCTCCACTAGCAGTCCCAGAAAGCTGTATTTTTGTTCAGAAATGAATGTGATACAATCTGAGCTAGTAACACATCGGTCGGTCATGGTACCAAAAGTATTGACTGGCCTAGGAGAAGAGTTATCCAGAGCTGTTTTGCACACTTGACTTGCCTTAGTGTGTGTGCGCACTTAGGCCGTTTCTGCACCTACATATGAACGTGTAAGCAGCCATGCATGGCCACACCTCTAGCTAGGCTGAGCTTGTTTACCCTTCTTCTATTTAAAAGGGTCGTTTTTAGTAGTTTTATAGCTACCTCAGTGTTTTTTGTTCTTATGAGCTGTCTGGTACTCAGTCGATGCATAATTTATTTTTCTCTAAAATAGCTTAGTTGGTTGCCAGGATTGAATGTGGGAAATGTTTGAGGTTTTTTCTGGGTTTTGGGTTGGTTTGGGGTTTTCAGCCTTTCCTTGAAAAGTATTTGGTAGGAATAGAGTCTCGACAGTCCTTCATTTGTTGACCATCATTTTCGTTTTGTGAAGGGGGAGGATGAGGGAAGTGCGTGTGTTTGGTGAGGAGCATTGTCCCTCGTGCTTGGTGTTTACAGTGAACTTCTGGCGGCCATCTCGCAAGATGTGTATGTGTGCATGTACTGTTTTGAATAGATGAAGTTTCAGCAGAGTATGCTTAAAATGGGATGGACTGCAAATTTCATCAGTATAAACTGTGGCATGTAAAAATGCAAAAGAAAATGCTTGTGTGTGCTAGAGAGAAATCTGTTCGCTTGAGTCATTATCATTGCAGGCTAAATTTTTCTGGCATGGAGCAAGATGTTGTACTGAGTATGGTAACCACTGTTATCTGCTTTGATATATGTGGAACCTGAGAAAGAAAAGTTGCTCTTACTTATCCAAAGGGCACACAGCTTGTAAAACGGACATCCCTATCTGATCATCCCTTATTCAACCCTCCACCCCACCAGCAATGTAATTTTTCTTTGTCTAAATCCACATACCAGGAAAAATACTTCTGAAACTTTAGCTTCTCCGTATAATACAAACCTTCTTTTCTTCCCTTGTGTTGTGGTCAAATGATACGTGATAGCAGCGTGTGCAGACTTTTCCCTACTGTGACCCCTGTCTCAAAAGAGAAGCGCCCCCTCCTCAGCTCACAAACGCACGATATCATTGCGGCAGTCCATAGATGGAAAGCTGCGTTGGTTTGAAGGGCAAACACCTGTCTATATTTACATCAGTAAGCCTTCTATCCTAGTTGTAAAAAAATTGAAGGTTCTCCCTTAACTCTTCTCCCTGTTTTCCTGGCCTTTGGTTTTTAGTTTGTTTTTTTTTTTTGTGTGTGTCTAGGACTCATGCTTTTTGGTGTTATCCTGCCTATATTGCCAGCTCTCTGTCTGTTCACGCGTGTTCCCCTGTCAGTTGGCTCCCTGCTGCTCTGGGCAGACCTCCCACTGCCACAGATCTGCCGCCTTCTGTGATTCTTTGATGTTGGTGGTTTCCATTTCCTTTCCTCTGCCACCGCAATAGCAATACAAGCAGATATAGGAAGGCCAGCTCTGGATTTCTAGCTGTTCCTGCAGGCTTCGTGTTTTTCCTTTGTCTTAAAGAACTTTGTCTTAAAGAACTCCCCTAAAACAGGGGAGTGGAGAGTGCTATGTGAGCCACCGTTAGGGGACCACTGTACTTAAATGAAAATGTTTTTACGTTATGTGACTCAAACATACTCTGAATCTGCAAGACTGATCTTTTGTCATTATTGTTTTGGTGTGGAGGCTCTTGATTGCAGATACATGTTGCTACCCTTTTTCTTTGTAACCAGAGTGAGTAGAGAGGGAGCGAGGTGATGAAAGCTCTCCTTCCCTGAGACTTGTGACAAATGAATAATTCTCCCTGCCGTTCAAAGCCCTGTAGAATAGGGGCTTATAATGGAAGGGTTGACCCATCTTTAGCTTTGGCATTTCAAATGAGTTTCTGAATGTCAAATCACTGAACACATTACTGAGAACAAATGCTCGGGGAGCCACCAGTGACAAGGGGTTAAAGATTGTAAAAGGGAGCAGCTGAAATGAAATGAAATGAAAGAGCATCACAGAGGTTGTTACTAGTGAAGTGAATAAAAATAATAGCGAGCATCTCAACTCATTTGGCTGGCAGCAACAACACAATAATGTTGCCAATTCGTTTTTGAAAATAAAAACAGCTCTGTGGTATAGTTGGAAGTCATAATTATTTTAATGGACAGAAGCTAACTATGGAACCTATACTGCACCTTGAAAAAGAAAGAGACAAAAGAGAAGGGCTGCAATTCTAGCTCTGCCTGAAAATGATGATGTGTATTCACTGCAGTGCTAGTGGCCTCAACCTTTCCCTGGATTCGTGGAGGGATAATCTGGCCTCTTACATGCAAAGGGAATTCTTTTCAGTATTACTTAGAACCACTAAGTATCTAAACTCAATCAAACACAGCGCTAAACCTCCCAGTCAGAATCACCATCAGATTTCAGATAAGTAGCTGACATGCAAGATTATCTTGGCTGAAGCGTGGAAATAAGTTATTTAGAAATATCGCAATAGATATCTTAATATCATCTATGGAACGCTTCATTGCTGGAGCAAATGATCCTGAGAAGGAAGAAGCAAGGTTTCACTAAAGTGTTCTGATTTTAGCTAAAAACACTGCTGTTTCTATTTTAGCTGGTTGGAGTATTTTTCCATTTCTGTGGAAAAGCTTTTATCTTTTGGCATTGTGCTGTTTCAGATATCGAGCCATAAGACTCACCTAGAAGACTGGTGGACCCATGTATGCTTTTTATCAAATGCATTCCTCAAGGTGTAAGGTTGCATGCAGACGCTCAAACAAGTTGTGTGGATTTAATACTGACAACATTATTTTAGTTCTGTCCGCTTTGCGTTATCTGCACCATTGCTGAATTGCAGATTTATTTATGGACTTGATTTTTTTTTAATACATTAACCAAAGACTCTGCAGGGTCATAAGGATAAAATTTTGTAGCATCCAAAAAGTGGTACACTCAAAGACGCTCTAGGAAGACCTATTTTATTTCCCTTCACTACATTGTATATGTAAATATTTATGTGTGTGAGTGTGCATGTATATATACATATGCAGTTTTATTGGCTGGTGTGTGTGCGTGCATGTGTATGTGTACATGTATGTACGTGTACATGTATTTATATACACACATACGCACATATGCCAGCCAATAAAACTGCATATGTGCTATACCAGCCAGCATTTTTCCATAGACTGTATATAAAAATTAATTTGACATCATCCAGGCATGACATCATTGTGTCAGACTTGAGGAATGAAACAAGTAGGTAGAATGCTTCTCTTTGCTTGTTCTGAATGCAGCAGCTGGGAGAAGGTGCAGACTGGTGGTGTGTCCTCCCTCGGTGTGATGAAACTGTGACCCCTCCCTGCCTACATGCTTGAGACATGAGAAACACTGCACATCTACTGCAGCAACTCCATGTGTCTTGTGGATGGTTGCATCACACTACATATGCATTTGTCAGTCTCTTTTCCTTTTGTCCTGATGGCCATTAGAAAGGAGAGCAGTATCTGGAACTGAGGCTGATGTGCCCACCAGCTGTGGGTGCTTAGCCAGAGCAGGAACGGGCCAGCGTTGTGGCTGTAGAAAGCCCTGGTGTTTGGCCTTTTGGGGGAACGCCGCTGGGGCGCTCTGCTGTGGGAGCTCAACAACATTGCAGCATATCTCTGTGGCTCCTTGCACAGCCTGGTTCTCGCAGCAGTTGAGAGGGAAGGAGGGCAAACGGAGGGCCAGCTGCTTCGCTCCTGGGTGGGGGCTTGCTACCAAATGTAGGGGGAGAGGGAATGTGCTTGTCCCTTCTTGTTGTGCTGGCTGGCTGAGACCGCTCCTCCATTAAATTCCTCTCACCTTATTAAAAAGGAGGGGGAAAAAAAAAAGAGCATGCTAGCAATTCAGCAGAGGAGCCAGCTCAGCTGCAGGCAGGCAGGCAGGCAGCCAGGACTGCAGTAAAAGCAGCCTGAGTATCACTGGCAGCAGCCCAGACTGCCTTCCTTGGCTTGCACTGCTCTCCGCAAAAGGATACGTGTATAGCCGGAGATCTTTAAGGGCCAGATCTGTGAATATCCAGCGAGTATGAGATTCAACAATACAACAGTATGCGACAACAGTAGACTTCCAGCATTTGTGCTCAGGTTCCATTCCCAGAGGGAGGGCTAGATTTTCTTTTCTTTGTAAGTGAAAACTAAGATGAGCTGTTTGCGTCCCAGAATTTGAAGCCTGTGTAGACTTTAAGGGCTATCCTTTTTCCAACAACAGCTATTTTATATTTAATCCAAAAAAACTACAGTTGTAGTCTTTGGGTGCTGAGGAAACTTGCAATACCATTCAGTATCGAATTAAGTATCTCTTACGCTGTCTGTCCTCGTTTTTCCTTATCGGTATCTACTTCAGAAGGGTGCCGTTAGACTCAGTGGAGCAGTGCTTATGAAGTGTTTTGAAGACATGAAGGACTAAGTATGAAAAAAAAGTAAACATTTCAACCTGGAAGAATTTCTGTATTAGTATAGACACAGAGTGCTTTTAGCTTCACTGCAGATGGAAATGGATGAAAATGAAAGCCAAGATTGGTTTGCACTTCTGGTAAATATGGCACCGATTATCCCTAAGAGGAGGAGGGGATAATACGGAATAAACAGAAAACTGTAGTAAAAACCTGTAATGGGATATTTCACAAGGGGGAAAGATTTTGAGAAATCTTTGTAGATCTGCCAGTTCTCCATCTCCTCCAAGGCTGTGCTTGGAATTTGTGGAAAGACTCGTTGGCAACTATCTGAGGCACTTTAAAATCAGTGCAGCTTCGGCAGAAGTATAGCCAAAGAAGAGAAAAAAACCAAGGCGCTCTCTTCCTTTTTCACATGCATAATATATTTTAGGACATCATCCTGACTCTCACAGCATGTAGCGGGTGGGGCTTTTTCTTCCTCCAAAAATGTTGAACAACAGTGCAATTTGATACAGAAAGTGATTTATTCCCCTGCTGATAACTGAGATCATCTAGCATTCCAGACAAGCACAGTTAATGGATGACTTATCCCTCGCCCAGCAGCTGATTACAGGTCCTCAGGAGACAGCAGGCAGCTTTGAGTGAGGTTATAGAAACAACAGGGCATTTTATTTTCCTTTTAGTGTTATTGCAACTATATTCAGCCCTGGAACGCTAAGGCTGTGTCAGTCTCAGCCCCCTACAGCACTGGCATGCGTGTAGGTGGGGATGCAGCACTGAGGCACCCGCGCTCTTACCAAGGCGTTAGTTTTCCCTTTGTAGAATCGCTTTGTAAACATTTCTGAGGCAGGCTAATGGTCAGCCATTCGTTTGAAACTATCCCCTTAGAAAAAGAATGTTCCATCAAGTCTTTTTATCAAAAGAACTGCTAAATTATGGGCTTGTTTTAAACCCCTGCACGCCTGAAGGGATTTTGGTGTTCTGTGAAATTAACCTTAGCATGAATTGAAAGATGCTGTTGCCTGACATCTGTCAGTGGATTTTTTTCTCAGGTTGATTCCTACAGGTGTCCATTAAAAAAATTCACAAGATAATTGGTACTACCATCAGCAGATATAAGTAAGGGCTGGACTGATTCTCGTTTCTTAGCAGATGCTTCTTACCAAGGAAGATGAAGACTCAGTGGTAAAGCAGCACGCAGAGGCTTTCACTGCTAGGGTATCGCTGAGAAATCTTAAGTAGCGTTTTTCTTCAAACTGAAAAAAAAAAAAAAAAATCCTTGTTTCACAAGTCACTGTTCCAGGAAAACTAATTCAATTACATGTTGCTAAATATCTGGCTTTGCAGACAAGTAGCCACTGATTTGGTTTTCTCACGGGGCTTGGAGAATTAAATTCCAGCTCTGCATTTGTCATACCTCTCTGCATCTTTTGAACATTGCACCATCCAGTCCACGCTACCTGTGTCCTTTCTGTGAACTTTAAGTCTGTGTTGATGAAAACAAATCCTAAGTATTGGGAGAGTATTTTGTACAAAAATCTAGATCTTATTCCCAGTGTGTTTTAATGCTGTGCTTTCTCTTTCCAGTACTACCAGCTCAACTGCAAGCAGTTGTGACACAGAGTTTACAAAGGAGGATGAGCAGCGGTTGAAGGATTACATACAGCAGTTGAAGAATGACAGGGCAGCAGTGAAGCTGACAATGCTGGAGCTAGAAAGCATCCACATTGATCCCCTTAGTTATGACGTTAAACCTCGTGGAGACAGCCAGAGGCTAGACCTGGAAAATGCAGTCTTGATGCAGGAGCTTATGGCAATGAAGGTATTTTATTTATAGTTGTTTTTATTATATTTAACAGGCTGACTGTGCTGCTGACAATCCCTCTGTGCTACAAAACACGCTAATAAAGTCACGCTTACGGAAGGCTTTGATAGTGATCGGCGGGTGTTAAAGGGTTACTTTGTTGAAGCGAATAAGGGCTGAAAATTGCTTTCCAATAGTGAAAGTGACAGAAGGCAAAGCATTAGCAGTGACGAGATCTGTGTGTTTTGGATTAGGCGAAGACTTCATCCGTGGCTCTAAACTTGGAACGTTCTCCTTGACAAACCAAATGTTCTCTCTCAGAGATATGGCAGCTGAGTTGCTTGAGGGTGACCAAAAGTATGATACAACACTTCCCATGAGACAGTTCATTACTTTACTTACAAGCTTGCAAATGTGTGTCTCCAATATTTGTGAGCTGAAGCAGAACAAATTCACCTTCTTTTAATACTGCCCTAGGAGGAAGAATGGTCTGTCAAAAGTTATCATCCTTTGTGCTCTCAAGCACTCACTAGTCTAGGGCTGTTCTAGACACTTTGCTCCAGTGTGTGGCTCAGTTTAGAGCAGGAGCAAAGGCTATATGGTGATGAGTTGCAGTAGCAGCGGTTTTAGGAGAATACCCTGCTCCCTGAGGCCTGACTTTTACCAACCAGGTGTAGACCTGAAGTCATTTTCCACCTGGCTTCTTTATTGGCTTTGTGAATTTAGAGAGGTGAACTAAAACATGGGAACATATTAAAGGGAACACAAGTGTGCATCTGCATTCAGAAATTGTCTGCTTTTAGTTCAGTTTAAGTAAGTTTAACTTCTGTGTATTGACAAGTCCTGCTACAGTGAACTAGTGGCAGATATGTTAGATGAAAGCTTCTAAATCTGTAGATTTTTTTTTTTTTTTTTAGGTCCGATAGTGTTGGCTAACTGGTAGCTTAGTACTGATAATTGTATTCTTAGTGGTATTGCCTTTCCATCTGATGACAAACGTAATTTTGCATTATAGCGTTTAATATTTACAGTCCAGAGAAAAAGATTCCCTGGTAACACTCAGAAGTTTTAAAGTTATATTAGTTGTTAGAATATATTATGTCCAGCTGAGCAGTATATTCCCCATAATGAAAGCAGGTAAGACATACCGAAAGACTCTTGCAAATTATTAGATGTGTATTTCAAACATCATGCTTCCCGTTCTCCTTCTTTGCCTCCAGATCTTCGCTGAAATGTCTTGTACATCATGTTCACCTCTAGCTTTAAATCGACTGGCAAGGGCAAACTGCAGAGCTATCCCTGTGATTAATGCCTGTGCCTTCCTTAACTTCACAGGAACCCAAATAGTTGCACATCATGATTTCTGGCACAATTTTGAGTGATGGTGATCCTTTCATTCACTAAATGATCAGCTGTCTTTTGACATGTGTTTTGCACTCCTAACTAGACTTAGCACACTGGATTTGCACTGCAGGAATTGTCCCCGGAAGAAAATAACGTCTTGATAGTTTGTGTGCAGTGGAACCTGGAATAGACACACGTTTTACGTAGGTGTCTGGAGTCAGTGTCAGTCCTTTCTGGCCCAGGGGAACTGACAGCAGTGTCCGTTGGTTGTCACTTGTTGTACTTTGTGGGAATTCATAAGTTCAGAAAATGTCTAGGTTTCTGAAAGGGACATAGGGAAAAGTCTCATGCTTGTCAAAGCCTGGAAAGCAACTGCTCTCCTGCTGCAGAAATTGAAGACTCCCGCCTTTCTTCTCTGTGTGGAGCATTTCAAAAGGCAAATAGGCAGAGCTGTGCTCTGCTTGCTTTGGTCTTGAGAAAACGTGCTGCCTTATTAGCATCCGTGGTTGTTGCTCAGGTCCGCGTTGCAAGCGGCTCGTATGTTTGACAAGCTATAGCAGTGCTGAACCGAAGGGGGCAGTTCACCAGGATGCCGTCACCTTCGAGTTTATTATTCGTGTCTATTATTTGGAGCATGCAGCTCATACAAAATAGCCTATATATCTGCCTTCTTCTGAGATGATAGGAGAATTTCAATTTTCTTACGGCAATTTTTGTTTTACTTGAAGCAAATGGTCTCATGGTGCTGTGGGGGACTTTGTCAAGTATCTCTGTAATCTGTTCCCTCCATTCTTAGCAAGGTTTGATGGGGCTACTCAAGGATTTCCTACACTTTTGGGTGTTAACAACCTGCTGCCGTGTTCTTGAAACATGCATCTCTGTTGGAATCTCTGCTGCATCTTTCAGCACCTTTCATTTATGACTCCCAGTAAAAACTGGTCACCACGTGAGTTATGTTGCTTCTTGCATCTATGTGTTGTGCTGATGGTATTACACATTCATTCTTTATTATTGATGAATCTGGTCCGTAAAGAGATGGCTTGGGGTAGTGTCGGGAAGCCTCGTACTTTGTTCTGTTCCAGTGTTTAATGATGCCGTGTTTATTCTCTTAGTGATCCAGCGTATAAAACGTAGTAGGTCCACCACTATTTCTGTAAAATCCGATTCTGTGCTTTGAGCAATAATTAACCATGTTTCCAAATATATTTTTGGCTGCTGTTTGTCATCATTCAGTGGATCTGGCTTTGAGGTCAGTTGTTGTTGTCATGCCCCAGTTAGCAAGGAGATTACTTTTGATGGGTGTAAACAATTCTTGGTTTGCAGCCTTTTCCTGCATTTCAGAGGACTCAGAATCTAGATAAGAAGTCTCAACTCTTTCTTCTCTGATAATTTTTCCTCCTTTGTGTACAGATGGTGATAATATTGCTTATAATGTGCTTTGAGACGACAATCTCTTTGCAGAAAATGTCAAGAATCCTTTGTTAAAGCATTTAACAAATGCTCTTATACCTGTATAGGGTAAAATACAGTTAGCCAGAGCTTTCATATATGCTTTATCTGCTCAGGTATTTGTTTTGCTTCTGAAAGATAATGTATTCCACCTTGTGTATTGTGATCCTCTTGGGGCCCCTTTCCATGACTTTCTAGAACATTTTGCCACGTAAGAGTCCTTGCTGTTGGATGTGCTCATGTCAGAAGAATAAAACACAAATTTTAATTTTGAGCGTGCTGTGGCATTTCTGATTGCGTTGAATCCGGGATGTTTTAACTTTCACTCATGCTTTTGCCCAGATTGGGAATTGGAATATGACTGCAGATACAAAATATTCCCCAGTATTCAATGGCTTTGTCTTGAAATGACTGCTAGATTAGGCGCTTGAAGCTTGTGAAGCTGCATGGTTCACCCAAGTCTTGTGCAATCAGTTGGAGGAGTGGCCGGTGGGCAGCTCCTCTTGCAGTGCTTCGTTTTGTAACTGCCCCTTGTGCTTCAGGCCCGCACTCTAAAAAAACATGTATGTTAAACTACAGAGAGGTTCACCAGCATCCTTTAATTAAAAAAAAGGGAGGAGGAGATAGCAGATATAGAGATAAAGCTGATGTTGCCATTGAAGTAAAATTTGGATGCTATCTTAGAAAACATATTTTCACGGAAAAGTTATTGCATATGTAAAGGCTAATTAACTCTATAAATAAACCTGACTTGCTTACATTTTGCCCCATCAAATGTTACTAGTTGCCACTGTCCCTTCAAGTGTCCGTACCAGCATCCTCAACTTGTAGATTCGATTTTTAACTTCAGTCTTTCCTTTCCCTTCCTTTCTGTTCCTTTTCTGAGAGCCCCTATAAGACATGGGCTGACAATCCCTCTACTTTTCCCCTGCTTTATCTTTGCTCCTCATCTTCCAAGTCCCCATTGCCCTGACATGAGAAGACTAAGGGATGGGGTGGAGGGTACCTTTGGAGTCCCCCCTTCCCCCCACCCCGGCAAGAAAAGTTTTTCCTCACATAAGAGCCAAAAGACTGTTCAAATTACTTCACAGCCTTCACTAAGTAGATTAATGGCTCTATAAAGTGAGGCTTAAGCTCAGTGCATATACTTTAAGCATACCAGACAATCCAGTTCAGCTCCTATAACTTTCATTTTTGCGAGGTTGGTATTGCTGAATAAGCCAATGATTACCTGCGATCGCTGTAACTGTACTGCCTCTGTGAGCGCTGCCTGCACTGTATCTGGAGAGTGAATTTTGGGGTAGGAACATGGATTCTCTTCTATGGAGAAAGTTAATCTAAATATGTGCCAAGATTTTTGTTTATATGGTCTTTGTTAACAATGGATATTGTACAAAGGGAATTGTATTTGAAGGATATGACAAGACACTTCTGACATTTTTGTGACCTAGCATATGATTTCTGTTTAAAAACATCACTTTTTTTTTTTTTTTTTTAGACTGGCCATGTAACAGGGAACTTTTTTCTTTCAAAGATGTTTACAGAGTGAACAAGTCTAGAGCTTGAACTGTAATACAGAAAACAGCTAAACAGCTGTGTGAACTCAGTGTTAGAGCCCATGAAGTGAACTAGTGTGTGGCAAGCTCAAAAATGAGAACATGCTTCTGGAGGCTTTGGTTTGGGGGTTGGTTTGTTTGTTTGGTAGTGGGTTTTTAACATATAATATAGATTAAATTTTAGAACAATTTTTCAAAGTATTCTGCGGACACTGGGTTTTCATAGGTTCAGAAAATAACTAGACATTTCATGGAAGAAACTTTTCTCAAGAGTTGTTAAACCCAAAGACCTCTCTGGTTCAGGAAGCCTGTCAGCTGTGATGCGCAGGAGGCCAGGAGAGTGGGCTGAAAGGCCGGCCACTGGGCTCTTGCCTTGTTCTTATAATTCTGCCCAGGCAACTCTGAGCTGCTGTCAGAGAGCAGACGTTCAAGCGGAAGTCTATCCCCACATAGCTGTCGTTACGTTACAATATTTGACAGCCTTGTCATAACTATCAGAGTGGCAGAAGAATTATGCACAAGAACTAGCTCTCAGAGTTGAGCTTTTTTTTTTTTTTTTTTTTTTTTAAATGAAGTACCAGTTTCCATCTTTTGTGGATCATATTTAGGGAAGAATGTAAGCTAGTGCAATTGTAATGGACCTGAAATTGTCTGACCATCTTGAGGAGGGAGACTAAAACAGGACATCTGATGATGCTATTCGCAGTTGCCCTTTTTGGCTAATTGATTGTGCCACAGGGGCTGGCAGTATGAGGCAGGAATATGTGGTCTGTGTTTGCTCTGCTACTTCCTCAAGTTTCATTCTAGTGTAATGAGGTAAACAGATGCTAATTCTTATTTATCAGTTGCCTGGAAACTGTGGCACTTCAGGAGCTATTTCACAGCAGCTCAGGCACTCCTGTTTATGAGGCAACAGTCTCGGAAGGGCAAGGTGGAACCGCAGCTTCAGCAGCTGTGGTATCGCTCTCAGATCCTTGATACTCTAGGTGCGGCACCTCAGCTGGTCTAGTGCCTCTGGGTTTGTTTCTGAGAGAGTGATTAAGGGATGGCACAGCTCCTGACACTCGCTTAGTCTCAAGGTATTGCAGCCCTCTGAGTCTCAGCTTTGCAATACTTTTCAGTTGCTTTTGCTTACAAACATGCTGTGTAGTCATATTCAGTGAAAAAGCCTTCCAGATGCTGCTAGTGTTCTTCACTGAAAAGAACACTCTTGAGTAGTAGGAGTGAATGAATCCCTTGTTAGATGTGCCTTCCTTTTGGGTATGTAGTCCCAAGAAACAGCATGCTGATAACGTTTCTTCAACAGGAGGAGATGGCAGAGCTGAAGGCGCAGCTTTACCTTCTGGAGAAGGAGAAGAAGGCGTTGGAATTGAAATTGAGCACCCGAGAGGCCCAGGAACAGGCCTACCTCGTCCACATCGAGCACTTGAAGTCTGAAGTGGAAGAGCAAAAAGAGCAGAGAATGAGGTCTCTCAGCTCTACTAGCAGCGGCAGCAAAGACAAATTGGGCAAGGTCAGGAATTAAAGCAAGTCTCCAAAACCAGTGTGCCCCTTCCTCCCTACAGCGTTTAGCATGTTAATCATTCTGCTCTTCTTCTATATGTGCATGCCTTTTCCTCCAGTTATTAGATGATTCCTTCCATCCTGTGATTTATGAGTGCTTTTCAGGGTTACTGCTAAACCTTGGCTAAAATGAGGTTATTGTTCTTGTGAATGGCTTTGTTGTACTCCTCCCAACTAACACATAAGCTGCTGTGGATGAGCATGTTGTGTCTTGCCTGTTGCCAGGCCTTGGAAGCAGATAGCAGTGGTATAGAAGGTCTAAGCAAAACACCCGCCCCTCACCCCCACCCCCCACCCCAAAATGTGATAAACTGAAGGTCATTTCTCTATGAAGCAGCTAGAGCATTGTAGTTATAATCTCCTTTTGCAAATCAGACGGTCTGTAATGATTTGAGAATGAGGATTTTTCCCCTTAATATGAAATTTATTTAACAGTTTTTCCCCTTAATATGAAATTTATTTAACAGAAATATATTTAACAGTTTTATGCATTTTCATTAGTAGTTTGCGTGAAGAAATAGTGATACCTAGGAGAACTTTAATCCTGTTCTTTTAGTTCTGTGTCCCCATGAAACCTCACTAGTGTATTTAAAAACAAAAACAGAACTGTGGTAGGGCTATCCTTATTTAAGAGTTTTTGGCAAAGCATCGTCTGAATTTTTTTGGTCCTGTGCTGCTTTGCTTCAAGTGTGGTGTCAAAAGCGTGTAAGGTACCAGGAATTATGCATGCTATAGTCAAATTCTGCAGATCAGTGTGCTCTGGTGGTTTAGAAGACATTTAGAAGGATCTGCAGAGTATGAATCTGATAGTTCATTTCTTGCTATATTGATACGCTGCCATGTTTCTGTGACACTGTGATGTTTATTGCACCTCCATTTTTTAAAGTAGGTGGGAATTTAGAGGTTTTCAGAGTTCTTCCATTAGATAATAAGCAACTCCAAATTAGATAATCTTGGCTCATTTCTCAGGAATGCAGTGATGGCACCGCAACACCGTTAACGTTAGCTGAGCTGAGACCATACAGCGAGAGTGAACTGACTGCTGAACTGACAAACGCGCTCAGGCGGTAAGCAACTCCCTTTACTGAAGGCATGACTTGTTCTGTAGGTCTTGAGCGAGATTTAGTTCTGAGCCTTAACTCGTACCCTGGATCGGTTTTAAGAACTATCACAGATGTTTCCTTTGAGAAGGAAAAGAATCAAAGTTTGTTTTTCTAACCTTCCCCTCTCTTCTGCTATTGTTATTCGGTTGCTAAAGTCTTTCCATGGTGCTCCTCTCCAGTGTTCATACAGCTTCTCTCAAATCCAAATGAAGTTTATCCTTAAGAAACCTTTGAAATGTTGGGAATTATTGTTCCAAATTTAGGCAACAGGAATATGAGGGCAAAACCAGTGATGTATCTTGCTTGAGGGCATGCAGAAAGCCAATAGTAGAGATGGGATTTGAATCTGATCTTTGGTTAAGAAGGTTGGTTGTAGATTAGAACTTGGGTGAGAGTTGCAGGAGTGGGAATTACAGTGATTTTGGCGATTCAGACACTGCATTTACCTCCCTGTGTATGTAAGCAGAGCCATAGTTTGATTACAAAGGAACGCTGTTGTGTGAAACATTAGCTCTCTGACAAGAGAAAAAAATTGATGTCTTGACAAACTCTTTTTATCAACAGCCGTGTTTTAAGCCAAAGCTTTCAGTACGATTATACATTAACTAGGCGTGTGTTTGTGCAGCAGTTTTCACTGCACCCAATATGTGGTAGCGTTCATGGCAAAGATACTGTTTCAGTAATCGTTTCAATTCGTATCCCACCTTTTGTAAGACACGGCCATCTAATGTCCGATTTGGTTATTGTATTTTGAAACTGTCTAAAATGCTACTAAGGATTTTGGTCAGAAAGAGAATGTTTTGCTTTTCCAGCATTTGAGTGCTCTGTAATGGTGGAACATCCTCTCTGACAGCTGTTGCGTTTCATTCTTGAACCACTTTTTTCATAGGTGCAGCTCGTAGTGTGCCTAGGGACGCTTAAGCCTAAAAGGTATTATGTAAAAATGTAAGATCGTTGCCACTGCAAAATCAATACAGCTTATACCATTTGCTTAATAGTCTGGCAGTTGCTGAATGTTTAGTTTGCCTGATGCAGGAAACAAAAATTCTGTGGTTAAAAAAAATCAAAACTGTCATTTGTGCGTGGGTGGATAAAACCCAACAACAAAGTGATTTAAATAAAACAGTGCACAGAGCCATTGGCTTCCCCCACACCCCCCAGGCTCGAGTCCTGGTGTGAGCAGCTCTGTTGGCATTTTCTACTTTCACTCATGCCGTAGCTTTTTCCTGTTGTTGTTTGCTTCTGGTTTCAAGAAGGTGCCAGTGACCTTAGTTAGCAGAGACTTGAGTAAAGTCATGAAATGTGGTTTGTTGACTACACAGAGGAAAAACTTTGCTTTATCTACTGTGCCTTAAGTTGATTAGCATGGATTTCCAGCTAGGGGCCTAGCAAGTACAGTTTGTCAGGCAGAAATGGGAAAGAAAAATAATCGGATTAAACTGTACATAAATTTTGGAGCAAAGTCTGTGTAATGGAAATATGACTGTACTAAATGTGACTGGTGCTGCCAGCGGGGCTCAAGCACAGTTTCTGTGAGCTGTGTGGACAGGGTATTTTTCTCCCTAATCAGTGTGCCAGCCAAGTCAGGCTGAATGCTTAGTTTCCTTATCCTGCAGTCTTCTGTCTGAAAATCAATAGAAAGTCTGTCTAACACTTGGGGAAGCCATGCTGGGACGTGGTTAGCAACAGCTATGCTTAAAAAATACCAGCAATTCTTAATTGTGGTCTTGGCATAAACGGAGTCGCAGATACCTTAGTGAGATTTATTCTATCGTGGATTCACAAAAAGTTATAAGATAATGGAGGTGTATTTTACCCTGTGCAAGTGCTAAAACACAGAACGGTCAGGAGTAACTGTGGCACCTTTAGGCACAAAGTGGCTTTAACTGCCTGTCCTTAGCAAAAGCCAATTCGTCAGCGCTCTTTCCACTTGTGTGGAAAGAGGAGTGCCAGCACCCTGCATGATCCAGGAGGTCCTGCAGGCTCCTCCAGCACCCTCCTTTCCCACTAAAGAACTGGGACCAGAATTTCAAGTAAAACATAATTTTTCCAGTTACTGTTTTTGCTGGGGGGGGGGGGGGGGGGGGGGCAGAGGGAGATGTGAAACAAGTGAGCTGAGTGCTTCCACACTGAATCTGAAACCTAGGGGCAATATTTAAACACAAACACTTGGGAGTATGTCATGGCTGGTTTTAGTTAGTGCACACATCCAGCCGTTGGACCTATCTATTGTACCTCCAGGCAGTAGATATTGGCGCAGGGACCAGCGGTTCCTAGGACAGGGGACTCAGACTTGACACCTCCCAAAAGTCCAGTTGCTTTTGAAGCTGTCCCCCAATCAGTGTGTGATTTCCTTCAGCAGCCCCGCTTGCTGCCCCTCTCCCCATGCTGCCTTCCCAAAGGCAGAAGTGCTGGCGGCTCCCCCCTTGGTGCTTTGCTGGTCTTTCCCTCTGTTGCTGCAGAGCTGTCACATCCTTCTCAGTTAATTGAAGCAGTGAAACCCAAATAAAACTGCAGGAGGCTGTTATGGCCTGGGTTTTGGCGTGGTTTGGAAGCATTAATGTGTTCACAGTCTGCCAGTGAGTTTGCAGCAGAAGTCTCGTCTGCCGAGGTTGCCTATCTTCCCTCTGCAGACACAGATTTTCTCTTACATCTGGAATCCATGTCTTGGAGCTCCCTGAGGTGTCGCTAGTAGTGCTCATGAGGGGAAATCCCAGGGAGGGGGGGATTCAGCAACTCCTCATTTATTGTTTCATTACATATTCTAGTACTCAGGGTATCCCATAGCTGTGTTCCATGTCAAAACCAGTCTTCAGGGCTTTCCGCAGAAACTGCTTTTCTTTTCCGTGGCCAACCATGTGTTAACTAGCAGAATTGTAAGTTATCTGGAAGTTATATGTTGTAAAAGTTGCATTTACGTTACCAAAGTTTCCAGTGTTGCAGGCTAGGACTGCTAATTTGGAAATGTTCCGTTTCAGGCAAGTGCGAATATTTTCTGCCAAAGACTCTCCAGCAATTTTTTCCCCTCCCTCCTTTCTAATAGGCTGCTGGAGTGTTTCAATGGACATGAAGCCTCTAAACTTCATTTTCTTGAGTTTGACACATTCATAAACGAGGTATTTGGCAGGAAATACTTCATTCTTGGGAGAGTGAAAATGTATTCCCAGCAGCCTGATGGCCTGGTGCTGACGCCCTTGTGGGCTGGTGCCGTAGGCCAGTTTTATGAAAGAGGATCTGGTTTGAATCTCCAAAAACCAGGAGTGTTACAGTCTCTGAGGGAGACCTTAAAATGGCATGTTCCTTACTGGCAAGTTCTGCCCTGCTGCTGCAGGGGAAAGGAGAATTGTAGATTACTTATTTAAGTTTCTAACTTAAAAGGCTCATACCAGCTTATAAATGTGTTAGATATGGCAGGGAGGAGGAAATAAGAAAGCTTTCTGGAGGGAGCGCTCTTATTTTAGCAGGTGACATGAAGAGTCTCTCCCCCATCTCAGTTCTTTTGAGTCTGTGCAGAGTGGCCAAGCTGGCCGGGACGAAGCTTCTCCCCAGACTTGGTAGAAATGTTCTGATTATTGAGGTCCTCCCAGTCTCTCATTGTATTTCCACTTGCTGATAGCTTTTGTGTCTGCCCAGAGGTATATTTTATTTATGTGTTTAAAGAATCCTTTATAACCATTAGAATATTTGGGCAGGAAGGATTGTGACAATAGCAGGTATTGGTCGTGATGGACACAACGCTTCATGTCTAGACTGTTCAGATCTCAACTGGGTCGGTACTGGCAGAAAATGATGATCTCTAATTGCTGTGCAGGGTTATGTGAGTTAAGGGAATTTTGTCAGTCTAACCACGTTTCAGTATCTACCTTGCAAAAGGGTGACTTTCCGCCTGGCGTCACAGCAGAGAAGCTGTACGTTTACCATGCCTGATGGCTTTTGAACCAAAAGACAACTTGATAGTGATGCTACCAGTGGGGGAGTAGCCATGTAGATAGAAAAGGGCAGTAATCAGTAGGACTGGCAGTTACCTTCTCTTAACAAAAAAGTCCTAGGTATTATATTTTGCACAGAGCTACTGTCCTGCCTCTCTAGAAGTGGAAACTCCATATATTTCTAGAAGTGCATAGAAAAGTTGTCTTATTGCAATAGCTTCTGTATTGAGACACAGTAATGCTCTTTGTAGACTCAGGCCCTTATGCCTGCCCCAGGACCACAACCCTGTGCTGTGCCAGCCTTTGTGGTTCGGGAGAGCAACCGTTTCAACAGAAAGCTGTGCTAAGGCAAGGCAGCAGCTCTTTCTGGGCACAAAGGCAGCTGGGGTTGTATCAGGCCACGTTTTTATTTTAAACTTCCACAGACTTCAAGTGTGGTGATATCCTAGTTTGACTTGGCTTTCAAGGCTCCCCCCCCCCGCAGTGTTCGTGATAACAGGATCCAGGAGTAGGTAGAAGCATCTCTGAAATTCTGGCCCATCATGAGCATCAATACGGAAATGAAAAAAGGAAGGCCTAAAGCCCATGCTGTTATAATGATTCAGATTTAAGACTTCTATTAAGAAGTGACTCAGTAAAATCCTCTTTCTGTTTGGCCAAAATAGAGCGTGAACACACAGCAGCTAAAGGCAGGGGCAGCGGGGAGCATTAGCACTTAGGAGCAACGGATGAGTGTGTCTAGTGCCTCGTCTGCTGCTTTTTGTCAGAGTTACGTTGTACTTGCTTGTTTCTGTCCTGTCACTGTCATGGCCATTAAACGGGGAGATGTGGAGCTCTGAAACATTTGCACGCCTCACACTGGCATGGACCGCAGCCATGGCTGATTTCAGGGATCTGTGTTTTTTCATAACTGTGCAGCCTCCTGCTGTGGTTTCTCTTGGCCGCCGGAGGGGCTCAGGAGGCACGGGGTGTTTGTGGAAATTCCCGCGGAGAAGCCTTCCTGCAAGAAGGGAATGGCTCACGGTGATATGAGGGACAGACTCCTCAGATGTCTTGGGTGGCTGTTTTTTCTATGTGCTTCACAAATAAATGTCATTTTTCTTTTCTTCTATTTTTGACATGGAATAAGTAGTTCTCCTTACCACTGAGTGGTTATCTAAATTGCTGCGCTGCTGTGCACTTTGACATGATTGTCACAGGGAGCTCCAAATAGCTCCAGGTCTGGAAAACTTCCAGGTCAGGCTGGCAAAGCTGGGTGGGAGGTCTGAGCACCAAGTGCGGCAGGCACTCGGCTGCCTCCCTCCAGGCCCGTCCTCCCTTTCTGCCCCCAGCCTGGGGTTTCCGTGATCGCTCCTGGCCTGTCCCCCTGCTGCCGATGTAGCACACGCGTGTGGTACCCACTGATTTCTGAAACCAGCTCCGAGCTTCTGACAATCAGGAAAAGAGTGATAAAACATTGTACACCAGCAAAGCATGCTTTAAAGCATTTGCTGTCTTCTCCCTCATCAGGAAAGGATACCTTTGGATGGGTGGCAAGCAGCACTGGTGTACTGAGGTCCATCAGTGCCCAGGGTGGTGGGGTAGGAAGACATGGCATCTGAAGAAGTTAATATTAACTCTTTTGGCATTTGCATAGTGTTGTTTTGTTGTTCCTTAGAAAAATTTCTGTTGTATATTAGGTGTTTTCCTCAGCGGGCCAACCCAGAGCAGTGAGGCAAGCGCGCTCTTCAATTGGCTTGGGGATTCTGCATGCAAGTCTGACCTAAGATGTTAGTTTAAACTGCTGGTGAAAAGAGGATTAATCTGCATTTGTTTTAAATGTCCAGCTGTGCTCTCCTGAGAGGAGTGGAACGCCTGGAGAAAACGCCTGGAAGTATGTGTCATCCTGTTTAGCTGGAAGTGGAGGAGAAAAAGCCAAAGAGAGCCAAGTGAGGCAGGGTGCCGTGTTTTTATCAGGAGGATACGGGGAAAGGGATTGGGAGCAGAGTGGTGTGGGCCTCCCTCGCACAGTGGCATCGTAGCTCGGGGCCGTGGAGGAGATGCCCCTCTCCTCCCCCGGTGCCGCGAGTGGGGGCTGGCGCTCAGGGGCGGCCTGGGTACGTGGGTGCACAACCACGGGGCCTCCGGCCCTGGGCTGGCCACCCCAGGGTGGCTTTGTGTATGCAAAGCAGGGGGCCGGGGTGAGCTGAAGCTAGCGGTGTCCTTCTGGCGGGGGTGCCAGCCTGTGAAGGGCTCTGCTGCTGGCAAGCAGCGCTTCCTGGTGGGCAAGAGAGGATGTTCCCCGACACAGCAAGACGTAGGATAGTCAGGCCCCAAAGGGCCCTGACTCCCTCAGCCCTGCTGTAGAAACCTTTCTCGCCTCCTGATCTGGAGAGACCTCGTTATTCCTTTTTTGCTCCAGGTTTGGCAGGAGCCGTGGGTGCTCTTGACCCCAGGCAGAGAGTGCGGAGGGGTAGAGAGTGTGCTTGTGCTTGTTCAGCAGGGGAAAGAGTTGGCTGGGAAGGCTCCAAGCCAGGGGCAGAGAAACAAGCTGTCTGCGTGCCGGGGAAGAGCAGCTTCCTGCTTTTGCAGCATGGGGGAATTCTAGAGAAGATGAGCAAGGGCAGGAAAATCTGCCTGGGAAGAATTTTGGCATAGAAAACCTGAACGTGTCCAGAAAAACCCGGAAGGAAAGGAACGCAGAATTCCATCTTTGTTGCCAGCACATTAGACCTTTCACTGGACCTGCTGGTTTTTAGTGGATGAGTGTAGGCTGTAGGGCTCTGATTACACCTGCTCTGAGCTTTTAACAGCACAGTCGGGGATTTCCTCAGCTGACTTCTTGAGTGCCCTGCAGCAGGGAGCCCTTGCAGTGCAAGCGAACCGTACTCGCAGATCATAAGCTTGTTCCCTGTTTCTGGGGATACGCGCTCATTTTCGCTGTGGGTATGAGGTGCCGCTGTTGTGTTTTCCACAACTCCAACAGCCAGCTGGAAGAGGAACTATTGAGAGCAAAAACTGTGCAGGCTTCTGCAGTCCAAATGACTCCTGAATTGGGGGGATCATAGGAATCGCGTTCTTCTGAAAATATTTGCCTCTCCCTCTCTTCTTCCAATCAAAATGCACACATAAATGCTTTCTCAGGATCCATATTTTTCTATGTTGCAGCCCAGGGGCACAGTAGCAGCATGGGTTTGGCACGTAAGCTTCTGTGCTAGTTCGTTCTCCAGACCCTGGAAGATTGCCTGGCAGGAGGAGACCCTGCCGCAGCCACAGAGCTATTCCTATCGGGACGATGTTCGAACGGTCTCGTGACACGCAGTTCCAGCCTGGGTTTTGCCAGGTTTTAAGAGGCTCTCATCCTGGAAAGATACCGCATTATGAATAGGACTGTTTTCAGATGTTCTGTTTTATTAAGCCTGCGCTTGCTTGATTATTCATCGCCTGCTGATTTATAAGAGCAGTCAGGAAAGTGAAGTGGTGCTGCGGATTCCATAAAGACACCTAAGCCTGTAACGTAGTGATGGGACACAGAGTGCACCTCAAAGATTCATTATTACTCCCGTACGTTGCCAAACTAAAGGATCAGTATTGGAAAGACACAAATAAGGAGCATTCTTTCCACCCAAACTGAGCTAATTAGTGGTAGAAAAAGAAGTGAGAACAGTGAGCATTGTGAGGCATGGGATTTTATGAAGGGGTAGAGCTTTTGCTGACTGACCAGGAAGGTGCAGCTCTGAGGTCTCTGATCTGCTGCTAAAAGTAGAAGATGCAGCACTGTGGGAGAAAAGCTTAGTTTGCAGGCAATTGTCATTAAGCAAGTGTTTGCATCTTCATTTCCCAGACTAAAACAAGGTATTTACTGTCCCTTTGCTGTTGCTGCTATACTGTCCATATGCCTGGGTGAAATGCCTCTTGAACTGAGGATATATAGATAGATGTTTTTAAGCAGGAGCTGCAAGTCCAAAAGTGTTCAATTCCTATCTGTTGTTTTTGCCATATTTTGGGAGGTGTATGTAGAGCTCCAGCACACGCTATCAACCTGCTGCATTGCTTTCCATGGGAGTAAGGTAAGAGCAGGCAGCTGTGCTCTTTTCACTGACTTCTTGACATCAACACAAGGCAACAGAACTGTCTGGATCTTGCCACTACAAATTGAGGATGCATATGTTTTACAGGTATAATCTATGTTTGAGGCGCCTAGCTTTGAAGCATTACTCCTCTGCTCAAAGCCTATTTAGCTAGATGGCTTAGAACTAGCATGTGAAAGTTGTTTAACTAGCCTGGGGTAGTCAGCAACGCGCTGGTTCTGCTGCTTTGGCAAGCAGCAAGACAAAGATACTACAGGCCAGATGTGAAGAAACACTGCAGATGTTTCTGTGGAGTTGAGAGTGAACATTACTGCTCGAGAGGTGTGTTTGCAGAAACAGAAACAAAAGGTGATGCAATAGTCTTATCGGGTAGCACTCACCGTAGCAGCCAAACTTCATCATGCGTGAAAAGTTCCTCCAAGACTTTCTGTCATTTCTTTCTTAGTGCCTTGTCCATTAGGCTCCTGTTGCAGCCGGAGTGTTACAAATTTCAGCTAAAATAAATTGTGGCTCCCGTGGGACTGTGCACAGTATCTTCAGAGCAATACCTTTTCTTGTACTTAAAAAATCACAGGCTGATTTAACATTAGGTTTCTTCTTTGTTCCCCTCTCCCCCAAAAACTACAAATGCTTGTTCCAGCCGACTTGCTATTCCTGCTGGGTGGCAGGGCAAGATGCTGTGCTGCTGGGCCTCCTCCAGAGCCCCTGCTGGGCAGTTCTTGGGGACAAGCACCAGATTTATGCCACTTGGTTCTGTTCTTGCATGGCTCTTATCAGTGGTGTCATGCGCACAGTTAGATAATAGGTCTGACTTCTGCTGGGTCTGATCTGTTCTCGTTTGATCTTATATTGCAAGTAAAAACTCCGGGATTTTTTAGTTCTTATTTTCTCTGCAGAACACAGATTTCAACTATAGACTGTTCTAAGTCCTTCTATTAGCTAAAGCAGGGTATAAGAATTTATATTTGGGGTGAAGAAGATGGTGAGCTCTTAACACTTAAAGGGAAAAAAAGTGAGTAACCTGAAAGTTAATGTTACTTTAATCAAAGGTTGCATAAAGAATACTGAGGATTCTTGATCAACAAGGGCTCTCTTATGTCCTTTTTAATTTGTCCAGTACAAAAGTGTCGGCAGTGTGCTGGGATAGATTGCTAGCTTGGACTATTTCCCGGATGTATTTTGTCAAGGCCCTTCTGCTGCTGAAGATGGACCCGGTGAGACGTGCCTCATGAGCTGTCTGTGTCTCTGGTTATAAAATGCTGCCATGGCCAGGCCGGCCTTGGAACTGCAGGCTAGTACAGCAGGGATTTCGGAGCATGAGCTTGGTCTGAGGGCAACTTCAGAAGGTTTTGCAAACTCTGGGGCAATAAACTGCTGTCAGGCTCTTCAAGTTTTAGAGAAAGTCTTTTGCTGTCTCAGAGTGCAGCTTGAGTTTGGAGAAGTGCTTTTCTCTAGTTTTCAATGACCGCCTGAAAATGAAGTACACTGGCAGATCAGGGGTGTTCATTTTGGTTTGGGCTGGGTTTTTGGCCCAGCTGTCAGCCTTGCAGAGGCAGCCTTGGCTTGGAAAACCTTATGGAGCACTTCTCTTCTGGAGCATCCATTCGAGCAGTGAGGGGTCTGTGAGCCAGATCACGCCTCAGTAATGGCCTTTTCAGCAGCCTCATCAGCACGGAGCCCTCATGTTGGGATCTTCCATCTCCGATGAGTATTAATTCCCAAGGTGCTCAGGGAGCTTGTATGGGTGCTAGGTGTAGCCTTACTGTTGAGATGAAATCCAATTCACTCGCAGCAACACTGACTTGTGCAACAAAAACAGGAGGAAAAAGCTGATCACAGCAAGGTGGTTCTAGGCAGTAAAGCACGGACATGTGGCTCCATACGTGCAAACTTCCCAAATGTGATGCTCGGCATTAAAAAAAAAAAAAAATCTAACTTTGGTCCCCTCTCTTCAAATCTCATAGCTTTCTCTCTGTGCTGCCTACGCTGGGAGGGTGAGTTGCTGAGAAAGGCTCCTTGCTGTCTGCTCCAGAGCCCCCAGTCAAGAGCTGGGGGCAGCCGGTCTCGGTGTCGGAGAGGGCTGTGGGCAGGCGCCAGCTCCGCGGCTGGGAGCTCCCTGGGAGGAGGCAGCGGCCCAGGGGGGCTGCCCAGCTGGGGGCTGCTGCGGGGCAAGGGCCCAAGGCTGGGCCCCACCGTCACGGACCCGCAGGCCGCATGCTCGCTCACCTGGGCCAGATGGTGCCTTTTAAGCTATCTTTTTAAAAAAAAAAAAAAAAAAAGCCATCTGTAAACCCCAAACGTTTATACTTATTCCTCTCCAGAACTTCTGCGTTGTTTTCTTTTTCTCTTTGTCTCTTAGATCACGAGGTACCTTACTTCCGTTTCAGCGCTCTTCATGTCATTTTTTGTTGGTTATTGTTTTAAACCTCACTACTGTAGATTATATGAAGGAAAAAAAAGAGCATTTCCTATAAGAAAATACCTGTGTGTTTATTTCTTCTGCATTTCTTGTGCTTGTCCCTTTGTGTCTGTACTCCCTTCTCTGGTTGTTCTTAACCTTCTCTGTTTCCTGCTGCCAAGTGGCCTGGACTCACTGGCTCCTCAGAAAAACGAGGGGGCTCCAATCAGATTGTAGTATCAGTTATTCAGGTAAATTTGAGGCAGTAACTGAAATTGACGGAATTTCTCTGAAGCTGTAGTAATTCATAAGAAAAAATTAATTTGATTAGCTTTACTAGTAATCCTAGTGTGCTATTCTTAATTAAAATTTCTGTATGATTACCATTGTTTCCTTTTTCGTCATCGTTTTCCTTACTGTCTCATTCAAGATGCAGAAGGCGGCAGATGCCAGGCATTGCATCTTTGCAATTATTTGTGAGTGTGATTCAGTTCATACAAGATCACGATCCATCAGAAAAGTTTTTCACCTTTTCTGTCTACTGCAGCTCTGATCCTATATTCCAAAATGATGAATTTTATAAAATCGATCTTTGGAAGAAGTTTAACATAGGAACGTTAACTCTGTATCAAAGCACTGTATCAAAGTTGTTTTTGTTTTTTTTTTTAAAAAAAAAAAAAGCAAATCCTGTGTTGTCCAAGTAGTATTAAGGAAAATATTTTCAGCCTGCCAGTCTTAACACACGGAAGAAACTTGTTGGCTGCATGCATGCTCTTGCAAGTTGAAGTGTTATTTCTGTTTTGAAAATTATTTTCTTATTCCTTTTCTCCTGATCCAGGGAGAAGAAACTGAAAGCTAGAGTGCAAGAGTTGGTGAGTGCTTTGGAGAGACTCACAAAGAGCAGTGAAATCAGGCATCAGCAGTCTGCAGAATTTGTTAATGACCTTAAGAGGGCAAACAGGTAAAGGATCTACTAGCAAATGGATGCAATTTTTTTTTTTTTTTTTTTTTCCTTTGGCCATGTTCTGGTAACGCACTGTAGTCCCCTCCCTAGCTGAATAAGGAGCTTCTGGACCCTTGTCTTCATGCTCATGACTCTTGAAGGTTATAGTTAGACGTGGGGGAGGATATAAACCTGCCATGCAGGATACTGAAAACTACATAACTAAGAATAGAGCAGGGGAAATAAGTTAATTTCAATTGAGTTGTTATTATTAAATGCATTATTATTAAACAAAAATGTAAATCCCTCCATCTGATCAGGTTTATGTATTGCAGTTATTTTGTTTAAATCTGCTCCCTTTTGCTGCAGCCTTATTAACAAACTGGCTTCCAAAACCCCTCTTCGGCAGCTGTACCTCTGTGAGCAATAAAATTGCCTCTCTTGGTAGTAACTTTGCATGGACTGAGAATATTATGGACTGTAGCTCTCCCTCCTGCAAAGAGCCTATAGCTCACAAAGTAATTTTCACTAACTGTATTTATAGGAGAGAAAGTTTTCTCCCCCAAAGAAACACTAGTTTGCTTAATGATGGGTTTTGTAAGCAGACGCTGGCTGTGGGGGAATCTTTTTGTAAAGCATTAGATGCTTGATGTTGTAGCATCCCGATTCCCAAATAGTGCTCTGCAAAGTCATCGTAAGCAACCCTCTAGCTGGGTCTTTAAGGCGTGTTTAAAAAAAAGTATTTTCAGTAATCAGTTTACTGGTGTAAAGGTGCACGCTTGCCCAAAAGAAATGAGAGAGGTTAGCGCTGATGCGAATTTGGAAAACAGTTTTAAAATACAAATTTTAGGAAGAGGATCAGTACCCAAACTTTGAAGTGCCCTCATGGCTTTTTTTTGGTAGCACTTGCTGTGAGCAAACTTTGAACGGTCTTGTATTGCCTTGTATTTCTAACAGTAACTTGGTAGCTGCTTATGAAAAAGCAAAGAAAAAGCATCAAAACAAGCTGAAGAAACTGGAGTCACAAATGATGGCCATGGTGGAGAGACATGAAACACAAGTGAGGATGCTCAAACAAAGAATAGCATTGCTAGAAGAGGAGAACTCTAGACCGCACACCAATGAGACTTCACTTTGAACGCGTCTCTTTCAACGACGGTTAGTGCCATTACAAATCTGTTTCTTTTGGAGGCTGGTTTTTAGGTAGCTTCAAACTCTTAAGAGCTCTGACCCTCAACACAGTTCAGCACCATCTCTAGGATTGCAGCTCTCCAGCCGTGAGCCATGGGGAGGGAGAACCTAACCATTAACCAAGAACTCTTTAATAATGAAAATGGACAGTGCCTGAATTATCATGCCATGAGCATGCACGTTGTCTGTGTCGTTATGTCTGTACTCATGCAGGTTCTCTTCCATCTTATGTCGCAAAGGCGACAGTGTCACATAACAAAATAATTCATGTTGAGATTTTATTTGGGGCAGTATGGAGATAACTGGAGGGTTCTCCCAATCCCCAAGCTCCTCCCTCTGCACACACCTTCTCTCTGTATTATGCTCCAGCCTTGCTGCTGCTGCTACATCAACTAAATAAGCAGATTTGGGGGTGGGGGATGGAAGTCTCTCTAAGATGATCGGCTGGTTTGCTGTTTGCACCACACCTGCAGTACTATTGCAGGTGCAGGTAGAGTAGGAAAACTCTACTCTTTTGTTTGGCCAAAAAAAAAAAAAACCCAACACCCTGGGCATGTCTGGGAACTATGGTAATGATATATTTCTTAGTTTGTAAGAGGACTAAAGGCTGTGAGTTTCACCCTGCCAGATAGTCTGTGCCAAGGTTGAGTAAGAAGTTATAGGAAATCTCCGGATATTGCATGTTGTATGCAATTATTTTCTGAGACAGCTGGATTTTCCTATTAATACATTATAGCCAAGGTTTTCTTTAAGAGGCTGGGCCGTCTTTGTCATGTGTATAGTTTTATTACATCTTTCTATGATCAAGAGGTAGAATGTCTTTTTTTATACTTTTGACCAAAAAAGGTACTTATTTATTAGAAATGTACCTGTTCAATATTAAATACATATGCACAAGCCTATAAATGTGTGTATGTATGGATGTACAACCACAAACAGAATGTGAATGGCTTTGTCTTCATATAGCTGCTTAGGCTAACTTTTGTTACTGTTAACATTCTTTTCTTTTGTTTAAGTAAGTCACATCATCTCAAAGTAAATGAATTGAAAATTTTGGCCTATAATAGTTATGACGGCTAAGTAAGTGAAGCGTGGAGATGAGGTGCTTCTAGGGAGCAAAAAATGGAAGTCTGACATGGCAGCAGTTTCGCATAGAATTTTCTTCTTTTCAACATAGCCAAGACCAGGCATGTAAAACAAACACAGCTGCCAGTTTGGCATTGTTAAAACAAGCATGGAGCCCAGTAACTTTGTTCAGCTGTTACTTCTCTGCTTCTATTTTTCAAGCTTTGTTTTATCCAGCAAATCCAATTTCAGGAGTCAGCTATCCTTTCTGTTCATCATATGACTTGTTGTACATGTTGGGCTGCACCTCAGGTTTGCTTAGTGTGTTTAGCGCGATGAGAAATTTTCATCTAGTACTGCAATTCCTAGTACTAAGGAAGTATTTTTAAGAAGACCTAAATGGTTCTGTCTAGTCTAGTCTTGGTAGGCCAGGCAGCCAAAGCAGTTCTGGGAAGTCATGTTCAGAATATGGTATTAGTGTTAACTCTCGGTTACAACTGAAACGCTCACGGTTGCCGTTCATGCTCTCTCTCTTATTACTGTAGCTGTTGTTTTCTTCTTTCCTTAACAGTATAATTTCTTGATAGTTCCCTAGAGTTTGATACATCCAGCTACAACGCCAACACCATAAGTAAGTGGTTGATTGCAGTAGTGCAAGTTAAGACAATGCTGATTTCCAAATTAAGTTGTAGATGGGGTGTGATGCCTTTAGGTTGGTTTTGGTCAGTCCTCTTTATTAAGATAATTGCACAATTCCCACTTACTACTTAAATGGAAATTTTTGCAAATCAGATTGTTGAGGCAACAGCTGCATTGATTTCTTACTGTCTGTATGGTTTTGCTAAGTATCCATTGTGTTTCATTTTTTTGGCCAAGTTTGTCAACAGAAATGTGAGTTTTGCCACACGTGTGCTTTAGTAATAGCTGATCACACTTGTTTCTGAAGAAAGTAATCCACTGCGCACTCTGGTGAAAGTGCAACTACAGTTTGTCTGCTTGTATCTGAAACAAGTAACTAGAGGTCATCTCAAATTGTCAATGTGAAATACCTTTCACCTAAGGTAGCTAGTAGCCATTGTTGTACTGGATTTCCTCTTTGGATCCATTTTTTTTTTTTTTTCCAGTTTGTTAGATTAGCTAAAGAAATTGTTAAGCCAGTTAGGCTTGAAGCCTTTGAATTGAAACCCATCTTTATGGGCAAGATTGTATATTAAGAAATGAAATGTAACTGGATTTAAAAATATAAAGCTGCAGTGTCCTACAGTGGGCCTTAAACAGGCAAGGATTTGCTGACTCTGTATAAACTAAGTGCTGTTTAATGCATTTACTGCACATCTCCCCAGCTAACTGTGCGCCAAGAGTGTTTTAGAATAAATCATGTATCATCATGAACGGTAAGTCACTCTCTCTTTCTTCCTATGGGGCTTAAAGACAGAGCAGCAAGACTGCTGTCACACAGCCTCTGTAGTAGCTTAGCTGTTTGCCAAACCAACACAGTAGCTTGCCTAAGCAAGTAGCTACTGCTTCCTGTGTTGGCACACTGGAAGAGGCTGGTAGGAGAGTGGTGAAAGGTTTACTGGTATTGTGCTTCGTATTTTAACAATTAGCTGCCAGTCCCCCTGTATTTGTTAAAAATGGCACTAATCCTGAGAGTGAATGCCAAAAGCCTACTTCCTTTTATGCAAGTTTGAAACACCAGCCTATAGACAAGTGTGCATTTTAACTTTACAGTCGATGCAAGTCACCGCAAATCACTGCAACTTAGCTCACTTAACACTTGTTGCAGAAATAGTACATTTGCAAAGCCAGAAAAATAATTGTTCACGCATTAATCTTAGTTTGTATTTTATTTTTTCACTTTCTGAATTGCTAGAGTGCATGAGACTTTACATTTCACTTTGCGTTCAGAAAAAAAACAGTACTTTTTCTAGTTACGTGTATAAATCTTCACCAGCTTGAATGTACTGCTAGCTATTACAAAGCACATGTCACTAAATTTGCATTAATGTCAGTATTGTTCTACTGTTTTTATTAGGAATTTCTCATTTAAAAACTCATTTAATATTGTACATTGTAAGATTAGAAACCTTTCAGCTTACTGAATTAGCTTTAAACGTATTGCTGCTTTTTAGTTTCCTAGCCGCTGTAAAATAGCTATTTTGTGTTTATTTGATATAGAATTGTAAAAACTGCATTTATTTATACAGAGACATTTATAATACTTTTATTTTACAAATGTTCTTATATTCTGAATAAATTTCTAATGCTATGTCTTTTCTTCTGGTGTTTCTTCAACATACCTGTCGTCATATTGCTGAGCGGTTCTGCTAAAAGGTAACACTATACCGTAATCTTTCTCTACGTGAAGTCAGTAAGGGAGGTGGATGGTACGGCACTGTGAGGAGTTACCATAAGGGGGACGTGCGATGTTGAACTCAGCGTGATCTGATCGATCCGTGGTTTTAACTGAGCTCAAAAACATTAAGACTTGCCACAGACCCGCCTTCACAGCTTCAATGAAAACTTTACAGAAATAGAAAAGCACATATGAAACTGTTTCCACATATCCAGTTCTTTTAATGACAAGCTTTATGGACCAAAAACTCTGTCATTTCATAAATACTTTCAAAGCACTTATTAAGGTTGACATACTTCCTTTCTTCAACACACCAGACCCCTTTTAAAATAAATTTTGCTTCCTATTGTTCGATGGGCCCCCTGTCCACCTTCACAATTGACTTTAAAAAATACTTCTTTTACTGGCACGTACATATAAATCAGTGCTGCTAATTGGCTTAAGGCAACATTAGTTTAAACATTCTATCATGAAAGAATAAACTGTACCAGCAGCACAGCCTTTACATTTCACACTGCAAACAGTAATGTTCATATTTCATTACTACAGTAAGTTATGAAGTCATTGACTTTAACTTCACAGAGAAATTACAGTAGAAAAGAAAATGTCAGTTTAGTCATAGCCTCTTAAATGATGTGCTTCAGTTTCTGAATCAGCGAACAACGATTAAAACCACAGCCATTAGTACAACATATGTTACAGGTAGTCACAGATTTTACCTACTCAAATTGAAGAGCTGACTAATGCAAACTACTCTTCAAAATAACATAATGGTTTAAGCAAGTTGAATAAAATCTGCAACTTGACATGGCATTTAACTCGCACTTAGCTGTAAATACTTTCTACTAAGCTAGTACTGATACAACACCACTTACTTACTTACATACCAGTGAGGAAAATGGATCAAGTTCTTGAGTCTTACAAAATCAAGAGGAAGACAGGTCATCTTTCACATATGAATGAGCTCTATAATAAAACACCGGCTCCCTATTTTTCTGCATGGAGTGCTGCACAGGATCTATCTCTTTGGACAGACAGGTCCTAAAATGTGTACAGCAATACAGTATTACCCCAAAGTCTATAAACAAAAACCCACCTCTCTCTGCAGGTTTTGGTTTTTGGTTTTTTTTTTTTTTTTTAATGTTACCATGCTGCGCTAGCCCAGCCTCACTGCTCCTCAGGTGTGAAGTGTTCCCAAACGCTGCACTGCTGTGCAGCCATACCAGCTCACTTAAGAATCGTGCTGTAAGTACAGGCTTGAGAAATATTTGCTAGAACTTTTAATCGTGCAATTTTACATAACTAACTTTCCTGCATAATATAAGTATGTACCCAATGAGTAGGAATAAATGGATCATCTTCCTCATTTACTGATTTTATTTAAATATGCTTAAAACATTTGTAGTCAAAGTAAATGCTTCTCATAGTGGCTCATGTGTTACAGGGAACTGAGGTTGTGCTAGTTATGTCTTTAAAAAGGTATACATGCTTGTTTTAAAACAATTAATGCTTCATGAGCTATAACTATTTTCTTAAGCATATTGAACTCCTAATGGAAACAAAATGAAAATTAGTTTTTCTGATCAACAATTAAAGAAGTGTTTAAGCTTGACAAAATACTTATCTTTTGAACAACTTATACAGTAAAGTTCATGGTGGACCTATTCAAATTTAAATATTCTGTACCCTGTCAAGCTGTCTGACAATTACTTTTAAGTAATTGTAGGTCAGCATGCTTTCTTTTGTTCTGTTAGTATTGAGGAATGAATTGCGGTCGCTTCCCAGAAGTGCCCACAATGAGACCTCTAAGCATGAATATAGGTGTTATAGTCAAAGTGAATATAGGCAAAGCTATACACGAGTATTTTAACCTAAAATTTTCAATGAAAAGACAAGTTAAAACCCAAGCATTTAATTATAACGTACTCCTGCTAATCCAGATTTTTTTTTCCCCCCTCTTGGTATGATCCTGAATATGGCCAATGGAATTGCTACATATGTTGCCTTGCTTTAAGTTCACAACCTACTTGAAACAGTGAAAATGCACACACAGCAAAAATCCTACTGCATCTCCTCTCAGTGCCTATGTACAGTATTAAGAACAGTGCAAATACTAGCAGTTAGCCTACTACTTTCATTCTTGAACTAGACTATTGCTACAAATGCATAAGAACAAATACCTATTACGCAAGAGTAGTGCCATTTCCAGGCCTAATTTACTGCAAAAGCACCTTCAGTTAGTTTGTAGAAAACTTACCCCATCTTAAATAATTTTGGTTGTTTCAAAAGCTGAAATACTACAATAACAAAAGCAATCTGAAATTAGTATGAAGTCATGTAAAAGCACCAGACTCTTTAACAGTTACAGTGCAAGTTTTAATTTCTTTAAGTAGAGAAACTGCTTTTAAAAAATCAATGAGAGGCTATTCTACCAGGTCTCAATAGTTTTGAGCTTCCTAAAAATGTGTATAGAGTAACCTCCTAATTTACAAGATGAAGGCACCTGATTTTCAGCCTCTGGAAAGAAAAGAGAAAAAAAAAAACACAAGCACACAAACCCCTGTTGTTCAGAATTTATAAAAAAAACAAAACAAAACAAAAACCAAACAGGTAGCTGAAAAATTAAGCAGCCCACTGACCCAACAACTGGAAAGCCAGTCACCCACAGACCCGCAGTACCATGCTGTATACCACAGCATATTAGAGCTTGGCTTCTTAATGTAGACTTGCTCTTCACACCAGCACGTTATGAGTGATGCTACAGCCTACAAATCATCAAGAAAGCGCTACTGCTATACACTACAAGTCACCAGGAAAGCCTACAATGTTAAGTATAAGAGTTGGAAAACAATCTGAGAGCAAGTCTACTAGGAAGAGCCAAGTTGCAAAGCCTGCCTTGTTTTTGAAAGGAACTATTGGCATACGTAACAGCCACAAGTAGGTGAAGCAAGAACACAGCAAACGTTGTTCTCAACACTCCACGGTAAAGCACAGGAACTCTGGAGCACAGCAAAGCAGCCTGGAACAGTGATGAAGACCAAAATTTTAATAAACACTATTTATGTAAGTTTGGTCTAAAAAAATTTACATTATGTTTTTTAAAAAAAAACCTGTGACTGTGCAATAAATAAAGCTGTTGCCCTGCTTCTTCCCAGTACCACTTTTCCCAGACTTCAAACTGTACAAGATAGATAGCTTCTTTCAAAAGCATGCATGTACATCAAGGAGTTGAAGTTAATATTTCTACATACATAATGCAGTTAGGCAGATCACTTTTCAGTCAAAGTGCAAAGCATTCTGGAAAAGCGAGATTCTAGAAATCTCACACTACTAAGACAGGAGAGTTATACAGTACTAGAAACTGCAAACTAATAGTCTAGACTCTCAAGACCCACGTGTTTATTGTTTCTTTTTGTTAAATGTTTGGTCATTTTATTCATTTTTTTTTTAATTTCAAGGACAGTGATAGATGACCATTCACAATTTGAATAAACCCCTTGCAGGCAAGCATTCTGACTTGTTTTTGCTCCAAACATAAGTAGTAGAATGATGTTTATTTTTCAAGTATCTTGACATCAGCTCTGACATGCAAGCAGTGACTCTTGGTTCTCTGTATTTATCCCCCACTCCCATGAAATTAAAAAAAAAAAAAAAAATCCATTACCACTTTTGTTATTTCTTCACTGTTTTACAGAAACACATGTAAACTGCACTCCTAAACCGGGAAATAGACTTAATTATAAAATGATGGTGAAATAAGAACATAAACTAGGAAGAGTAAACAATCTGAAACGTTCACGGTGCAGGGCACCCTGGAGCCTAAGGTAGATGACGCGACACCACCACACCTGCGTTGTTCTGGAAACCTTACTGAGAAAGCAGAAAGCAATGCTAACAAATACAAGAAACAGTACCCTTATACAAAGTAGTAAAAGTTATTGCATATTTAATCACATTTATTTGCAATGCACGTTAAGGCTAGATTTACTAAAAACCAGGACATATCTATAAGCCCCCTCTTTGGGCTTCTTAATGAAGCAACTAGTTTCTTTTATACTGAACCAAACCTTCATTAAGAAGATTTAAAAAAAAAAAAAAAAAAAAAAGAAAAAGACCCAGTGAATACAGAGGAGGGCCAGCATCTCCTATTCATAGGAGGCACTTGCTTCATTTTAGAGACTTCCTCTGTCTGTAACATGATTTACTATCTCAATAGTTTATTTGAACTTACAAGTTCAAAGTACATACAGTTTCAGCAAACACCCCCTTATTTCACAGAGCATGAAAGTAATTTATCTGAAAAGTCAACTTACTTATTAAAGATTTCCACAGTCTGATATTTAATCATGCCTTAGGAGAGGCTCGTTAACTCCACAGGCAGCAGCAGCAACCTGGAGATATGAATACAAACTTCTGCCTTGCCATGAGTAAAGGCACTTTTGCTGGGAAATCAACTACTTGCAGTGAAGAAGGAACTAAAGATTAGTTTTCACCTGAAGCTGAGTTAATTTAGCATCCTCCAGCACTATCCCACCCTCTCAGTTGCTGCACTTACCCATTTACTGTTTTGAACAGCCTTTGGATACTAATTCTTTTTACAAGGTGAACCAAAGCTAGAATGAGTTATTTCACAACTTGGTCCTGAACAACAAGGCCCTCAAGACTCTTGTTCTCCAGAGGGAGGAAATGCTGCAGTCCTGCAGTCTGTTTCTCCTGTTAACTCATACAGGAGTTCAGGCTTCCCACAGCCAAAAGTGCTACAGCGTTAAAAGTCCCAAATCACCTGGTGCCAGGCAGATAAATAAACCAGAAGATAGCTCTAAAGCCATTTTTGAGGGGGAAAAAAAAAAAAAATACTAGGCAATAGATGATGTAGGGTAGTTGAAGGAAGACCAGGATTGTGAGTTTTTTTGGATACCACATGAGTTGTGTAAAGAAAGACTCAGTGCATGAACGTTCACTCTGATGGGAGAAGAGGGCCCACCTGTCAAATAATCATTTGCACACCCTTATTTTACAGAAGGGTCCGTTGTAAGATCTGGGACAACATGCTTTTGTTACGAGCCACTGTGACAAACAAGGACAGTACATTTTTCCCAACTGCAAAGCATGTATTCAAAACCCCTTAATTTGAATCACGAAGAACAGATTTCATACAGTTTGTCACCTCAACTCCTACTGCTATTTTTTTCTTCACATCTTTGATACTGTTATTAAGTGTTGTAGCTGCAAGTGACTGAGGCTACATCATTCAAATGCTAGCTGCAAGTGCAAATCAATACTATTGGATATATACAGAACATACACTACGCTAGAGATCTAAGGACATCAGCACAGAATATAATAATCGGCACTCTCAGAATAGTTATTGCAAGCCTGATTAAAAGCCATTTAGTGTCACACAATGCTTCTATTATCCATGCACCTGCCTTCTTCCTCTCAGCAAGATCCAGAGGCTTATTTACATTCAATACAAATGCTACACAAGTAACCTCTAACCAAAAAAAAGTTTAAGCCTTTCTTTTTGGAGAGCAGCTGCAAATGGCTAACACAAAACTTTTAACTTCTCCCCAGTTTGGGGCAGTTCTTAGAACCGAGGCTAGATGTTTTGAACGGCTAAGTTCTACCCAGTTTGAGCATCCTCACTGAAGACAGAAGCAGAGTAGGTACAAGGCGGCAAAATGCTATAGATTCAACTCCAAGGTTTACTGATTGCTGGCCAATGAACAATAACTTTCAGTGTGAAGGAGGGAGGATATTTTGGGGCAAAAAAATGGAAAAGAAAAAGAATGAAAGGTTGAGGCTAGGTTTGAAATGTGCAACTTAGGGTTTCAAAATTACTAGGACAGACAAAGGATTCCTCTGAGAATCACTTTCATTGCCACTGCCGTACTATTGCAATGTACTAGAAAATGAAGAGCAACAATTCCAACAACTTCACGTTAGACTAGTTAAAAGTTTAGCAAGCTGGTATACGGCCAACAGTTAAAAAAAAATACATAGCAAGTTAAAAAAACAAGAAAAAAATGCCCTCTAATGCACAGCTAGGAATAGTGAACTGAACACACTGGAAAGGTACTTTTGTGGACAAAGGCGATAGTGCATTTAAAGTGCAACACTTCACCATGCCTCTCCCATACTGCAAAGAAAACAGACCCTTCCAAACCATCAGTCAATTCCTGCATTGCATTAAAAAAGAAAAAGACACACACACACAAAAAACCAAAACCAAAAATCATTCCTCCCCTCCCCCCAAAAAAACTCCTGAGAAAGAGTAAGGCTGGATTAGAAACCCACTCAATTGCAACAGGCAAGTCTGATTTTTGTTCTTAACAGGTTTGCTGTCAGAGGTCAAAACTTTTCATTATGGCATCATGGTCAAACTTGAAGCTCAAGAAAGCTCTCGATGAGAATGCAGATTTGTAATGGCCATTGCATGCCACAGACTGTCCCTCTACATGTTCAGGCAGTGGGTCTTCGCTGGAGCAACATATCTCATACGCTGCATCTGCTTAAAGGAAAAAAAAAAAGGCAAGGAACAAATTTTAAACAGCTAGTTAGAAATAAGTGGATCAATGACAGTATGTAAGTCTACAAAGCCATACATGAAAGGCACATTCAATTAACATTTACAAAGCCTGTGTGTCTGGTCATAAACTGGAAGGTAAGTCAAACAGCCACATTTACCAGCCATCTAGGGGCTGGAACAAATCTTAAAACTCGCGGCAACCCGGGGATGCTTTCAGTAGCCACAGGTTTCTGGTTTGCAACTCACATCTTACTTAGGAGGAAATAAACGTGGCTTTATTTCCTGAACAGGAAGTAGAAAACTGTGTGAACGCACTCAAAAAGCACTGGTTAATCCAAACTAGTCTAACAGCAACTGCAGAGCGCAGGAAGTATTATGACTAGCAGGACAGAAGGCTACACTTGGACTAACACTTCATTACCAGCATTGTGTTGATTCAGATACTATTTTCTGAATCAACACTCCGTTATTTTCACCCAGCAACATGGTGAAGTCTAACAGTTTCCACAATTAAAGAGAAGAAATGCAAAACCACATAAAGTTGACCAAAAAAAAAAAAAAAAGAACTTCCTTAGAAAAATATGCCTTCATTACATTTGGCAGGTTGTCATACGGGGGGAAAACAAAAAAACATCATTCTAGTGCCTTCAGCCCTAAATGCCTGACACTGGATAGAAATTGAGAGCATACTTGCCTGTTTCAAAGTTATCTTGAAGTCTTCTTGGATTAAGCCTTTTTTCACATTTCTAGTTAAGAGAACGACCACACATTACACACTTCATAAGAAAATTACATTTATGTTCCTGGAGGTATTGCTGAAGTGTCAGCTAAGAGGCATGCTGGTTACATTTGCTTTGACATACCTCCTGATGTGGGAATTATGTCTTTTATAACTCAGAACGTGAATTCTGTGATGCTGCTTTATCGAATAAGCATGCTCCAATTCCACCACAAGTGTTTTGGAAGCATGCGAGTCAGCCAACCATTTTTAAGATGCAGGCTCTTAAGGAGAAATTTTCAGCATTTTCTAAATGTTTTAAGCCAGAAAGGACTTGCATATGATGGTGTGGAATCAAAGGGGCCCGTACATATGCCTGTTCTTAAATCTGACTGCTCTGAAAAGCTGGGGGGGGGTGGGGGTAGAGTATTTGCAAACAGGCAGCAACTGCCAATTAGAGACAGAAACTTAAGACATCTCTAAGCAAAAATTAAGTGCTAGCCCCAGGTATGCCACTACAGGTATACAAATAAAGACAGAAGTATGACCCTGTGCACTGCATTAAAATTAAGAGCTCTCTGACCTCCACATTCTGTTAGAAAACGTCTCTGGGAAATGAAGTGTTTAAACTAAAAGATCAATAATCACAGAAACATAAACAAAACAACACAGAAACATTTAGCCAAGTTTATAAAGAGCGTGCACAGTAACTGTGGAGCATTAACAGTTCCACTCGTTTCTATAAAGATCCTACAGACTCTCACCATCACAAAAACCACAAAATTTGTGGTTTTCTGTAAAACCACAACATTTCTGGGAAGTCAGTCCTCTAGATTTTCATTCTTCTACTCTCCGGGCTAAATGCAGCTAACCATTGCTATCTACAGAAATGATTTCACAAGGATGAGAGTTTATGGTTTCTTCCTTTTTATATGAAAACGAGAAAGAAGGTAAGAATTACAAACCAGAATAAGAAGAGTCTAGCTTACCGCCAGTAAATAAGTAACACTAAAGCCTGGACAAGGAAGTTGAGCTGCATGGAGAACTGGGGCTCAGTTGCTTGCACAAAAGCCAACTGAGTAGAATTACAGAACCATAAAGAATGGCTTACCTATAGATGTATAGGCATATGAGGTAAGAAATGTCATATTTCTACAACATACCTACTGAATATTCTGTTCAAATATACTTTTGACAGATGTGCACTCTAGCTATTACTGGAACCCGATAAATGAGAGAGCCACTACACGTTTCTTACCAAGGCATGGTTTTGCTTAGCTGGTTGACTGTGGACTCCATTTGTTCGCTTCTTTTGGCTGGGAGTGTCTTGATATTGCTTTCTGCCATTGCCCCTCAAGTTCTGACTCAGCCATTACATCAAAAAAAAAAAAAAAAACCAGTAAAGAATTTAAATAGCAGCATCGAGCATAATTGCAGTGTGACACTTTCTACTTATTAACTAAATTTCCCTCCCAATACCTCAAAACATTTAAACAATATTTTTTTGTAGACAAACTGAAGTACACAAAAATTAACAAAGCAACATAGACTCAAGTTACAAAAAGTAACTTTTACTCAGTCTCTTGCACTGTTACATTGTTATACAATAATACCATGCAGTTCCCACACTCTGATACACACGTACTAGTGGTATGCAAAAAACTCAATGCGGTACATGAAGGACGCCCAAAGGGTGAGCACCAACTGCCGTGCATACCTGAAACAACACAACTACTTACTGCCTGATGCCCACCCCCTCCAATGTCAATACCAAGCAAATAAAGACTGAGAACTCACCACAGTGGTGGTGGTGGTGGTGTGTGCGTGTCCCGCATGTTTTGGTTTTGCATGTTACGGGTGATAAAATTCTTTAGTTCCAGGATGGAACAATGAGCCAAGATACCTATTTTTAAATGGTCCAGATAACATGTTTGCCTGGAAAACATAACATACCTTTATTTTTAAAGCTTCAGACATCTCAGGATGATTATATGGCTTCTGTGGCTGTTTTGGCTTTACCCACTGCTCTCCTGAAAAGCCGTCTGTAAACACCTGCTGACTACAGCGAAGTTTGGATCTAGCACATGAAAAGAAACAGAATTTACAACACAACCTCAAGGCTATTAATAGCAAAACAGAAACATATTAAAGTTTTCTGCCTCTCCAGAACAACCTAGAGGACAAGCTGAACCGTCAAAACTACAACGATGCTCGCTTCATTCACCCAACTTTAGTTGGGTTGCTAGCAGGACGCCCGTGCTGTTTAGACAGCGGGTTGCGTCCACCTTAGCATCTAATACATCAATGGTCAGTGCTCAACTGGCCTGAATTACTGGAGCGTAGCCTTCCCCTTCAGGGATCGAGGTTTGAAGACTCGCTCTACCACTTTTAGCTCAGCTGAAACAAGAAAACAGTAGTACTTGTTCCCCTAGTGACCCCTTCCAGTATTCTCTTAATTGATTTTAGGCTTTTCAATACCCCTCTCACTTTAAAGTAGGTTTTATCTAGCTACTTCTGAAATTACTTTCCAGTACTACTACTTCTTTAAAGAGCCTTATTTTCCTTAGGGGAAATAAAAGCATTGCACAAAGTTATCTACTCATTCTAGCTTGCTTTTTGGATTGCCATAGATAGGACTCAATAAATTATCTCAGTTCCAGCATGCTTGCGAATTCACCAAAAGTTTAAAAAAAAAAAAAAAAGGAAAGAAAAAAGAAAAAAGCACATCAAGATAGTAATTAACCTTCCATCCTATTTAGAATCCTCTGAGATATTTCGGTAATCTTATTAACCCATTCTATTCCTGAAACAGGAACACTCAGAAAGAAAGGATGATTAGCTTTGTACAACCAATGTTTTATAGAAAGGTTACAGAGGGGTTAAACTGACCTGGATCTTACCTCGCTTTTTCCATGTTGAGCTTAGAGGGTGTGCTCCCAGTAGATGAAAATCCATTGTCGCTATCCGAGGAATCTCCATTCCTTCGAGAAATCCATTCCCTCAGTGGCCTGTGACCAAGCAGAAGTTCAATAAGATTCACTTACTAAAACAAGTCTAAAGAAATTAAAGTCTTTGAAAGGCAATGGCCTATTATTTGGCTCATCTTGAACATACCTGATGAAAGGAATGGCCATAAAAAATTTGTTAGGTGCTAAACCTAGCTTGGACTTTGGGGTCATGTCATTCCTGTGGCATGGTAATTTGTCGATGGAAAACCATTCAATATTCTAAAAAAACAGGAAAAAAAAAAGACACTGTTGTAGCATTAGAAAATTTTACAAGTGCACACCATCCACAATTATCTTTTTTAATGAAAAACTGCAACAAAAGACTTGAATTAGCAGATTACAAAAGTTTTCCACATAAGGCTAGTTAATGACAAGTCATTCTTCTGACCGCAACTACACAATAATCGTTGAAAGAGCCCATATTCATTGTAAGATTATATCATCTAAAATATAAAATGTATTATCCAGCAACAAAATTTTGAGCGAGATTTTTCAAAAGAACACAAAACAAAACAAACCACTGTGGACTGAATGCCAGAATATACAGGGAGAAGTTTTAAGTAAATTTCAAGGCCACTACTATTCTTGCTGTTTTTAAAGTGTCCCCAAAAACAGACCACCAATAGTAGTTCAAAAAACATCAAAAACAAGAGAACTTAGTTTGCAGAATGCGTTTGAGCTTCTATTACCAAACAAAAACAAAACAAAACAAAAAAAAACAACCAACACCATGGGAAGAGGACAGAATTTGTGCGAGAATAATTTTTACGTTGCAGTTTTAACTACTATAATTGTATACTTTGTGGAATATGGGGAGAAATCAAGAATTCTGAAAATACATTAAAAACCCATATGACCTTTTCTATTACTAAATCTTGCCCCAAAAGCCAGCTCCAGATAAGATACATACATTCAAAACAAGGTACAGACTGAATGAATTTCTAGAACAATTCTACAGGAATTACAAAAATGACACGCCAGGCTGAATCAGATCAGATGAAGAAAGTATTTCAACATGGACACAACAACCTAATGTGGTAAGAACTCTTCATAACAGTAACCACGTGCACAGGGGTGGAAAAAAAATGAAGTTACTGTACTTTAAAAATTATCAGCTTCTACTCTTTCATTCGGTATTAAAAACGTATCACTGAAGTTCAGAGTTGCATGCTACACTACTTCTGCAAAACAACTCTTTAATGCCAAAAAAATGAGAGCTCCTTGTCCAGTCAACCACTAGCACCTTTTCCCATTTTGAAGCCAGATACCCTGTTCAGTGGCACCGCCTGCATAAAAATATGGGGATAGATGTTGTAAAGTGAATCGCACTACTAGAAAAATATCCAGTTTTCAAAGATGATGGGGGTCACCCACAGTAACAAACTTTCTAGAAATTCTGATACTTGAGTATTTGCTTCTTCCTTTCACAATGCCTTTTAAAAGCCTAATGGTACACAGACCATGCCCCCATTGCGTGCCCCCTCCCCAGCCTCCCCTTTCACACACACCATTCACTAAGTCTAGACTGTGTGAGCTATGACAGATTCTCATTAAAGAGTTAAGAGTGTTTCCTCTTCTAATGCATAGGGGTTTGTATATCATCGATTAATAATTTTATCTTCAGAAGAACACATACAGTTATAGATGCAGCTTTAGCTAGGAATAACATGGAATGATTAACACATACACTATTTAGGTGAAAAGAGGGGGAGAATTGTTGTTTGCCTGCATGTTCTAATGTTGTTTTCACGATGAATAGAGGTGTCAGATAGGCGGTCACGAATCAGTCTTTGCGTCAGAGTTGCAAGAAGTTGGTAAGACCCTACAGTGGTGAGATGCCATTTGTAACTAGCATTTGAGACAATCATTGCATTTAGTAGTTTCATGATTTTACAGACCATTAGCTTAAAAAAACAAAAAACAATACAAAAAAAAACAAAAAGAACACCTACCACCCAACTGTCACAACAAAGCAGCTTCACAACTAAACAAACCAATACATACCCGAATTTCCCTTCTAGTTTTAGGGTTGAATTTTGTGTTCTTTGGAACTCCTGGAATGATGTACAGCCGTGCTAACTGATCATTAATTCGCAGCTCGATGTATTCTTCTTTGCAGATATAATCTTTTATGTCAAACCCGGTTTCTTCAAATACCTGAGAAGTATATAGATGATGTTAGCGCGTACATTAAGATTCATCGTTTCAAAAACCTACCATGATGAGGGAAAGCATGACTAGTTTTCAGATCTACCTAGAAAAGCAGGCCTTGGCTAAGAAAAAACAAAACATTTACACAGATACATGCCTATTAATTGAAAGGGTGTCTAAGATCCAATGCACTTTACGTTTCTTTAAGACTGACAGATCTGTAATAACAAAAAAAAGTTGAAACAATCTTATGACACTTTTATGTATCAATTCATTAATATGAATGGTGAGTCTCCAGCTGGTCCTTCCTAAACATTTTTAGCATATTTTATGGTCTATGTTTGCAGTGAAAGATGGCTACATGTTTCACTTCCAAAAACAGAGAGGAAATGAAGCACAAATTAAAAAAAAAAAAAAAAAAGATATTATTAATGAAAGCAAGTAACTGACTAGTTAGTCTTCAAATTAGTTCATATGACCCCTCTCATAAAAAGAGAAAACAAATCATCTTCCCTTATAAATATATTAAGAGTAGCAGAGCTTAAAAAAAGCAAAAACACACAAAAAAATAGAAAATATACTTTTTCAATTAAGGGAAGATACACTTTTCCTCCCATACTTAATCTTATTACTGTAACCAGTGTTTTCCCTTCCTAAAGGGTCTTTCCAGATGGTTTAATTGAATTCAGTGTAGAAATTCATCTCACCAAGAGAATAATCCATTCCATGTTGTTTTGCCCTCATCAATGCCTGGAACAGTAGTGAATTGTGGTCATATTGCCCAGTGAAGAGATCCTAAATTAGACCACGTACAGTGCCACACAGATGCAGCTTATGGTTTTAGATCTGTGCTGACCCAAGTGGAAGTAGTTCGAAGATTTATGCACAGAAATTATGGTCATGACAACTTCTGGCAGTATCTAAGCTTAGAAGAACTTGCCAGGTTAGCCACAGTAGCAGTCTGTCTCGGAGGAGACAGTTCATAGCAACAGCGGTGCTCACTGGTATAATTTAAAGCAATTTATCAAATGAAAAACACCATCAAAAGGGTTTTTGCCAGTATAACTGTGCCTGCATTAAGGCTGTTGCTAGCATGATAAAAAGGGGAAGGGATATTTCATGATATCCCTTCCCAAACTAGTTATGCCCACTTTCAATAACCTCCCGCCCACTGTGTTGCGGTTCATATTTTTATGGTCTCCCTGCCCTTCAAGCTGCAGTCCTTCAGACCAACCCTAATATTATCTGTCCAGTAAAAGCTTAATCAAGCACACTCTTTAACGGGTGGGGGGAGGAGACACGCACCAAATAATAAAATCAACTTTATTGAGTCTCTGCTCATCTTTCCCAACCCTTGAGTTGGGCAATGACAGTCCACTGCATCTATAGCTCAGATGTTTTACTCTTCGTTAAGTCATACAGTACTACATAAACAATGTTCTACCTTCAGAAATCAGTAAGGAATCATGTGAAAGTTCACATCTGTCCACTGCATAATAATGCACCGTTAAGATGAAATACCTGATTTTGCTTTTCCAAGTCCCGATTACATAGCTGAGTAGTGTGGAAAGCATCCTCAGGAAGTCAGAAATAAGGAATTTTTCATTCATGTGTTTTCAGCACATACGTATAGGAAGAAAACTCATGACTTCTCACATATTCACTCAGTCCAGTCAAGAAGAAAATCAATGCGTCTTACTACTTTCCTTCATCCAGTAAATTCTTTCTCAATTCTAGCTGTATTACGAGACTTTCAGTTACAGGAACACTGAGTTTATAACCAGTAATACTCTTTTACAGTCTATTTTTTAGCATACATACTCTAGCATACGTATCGGGTTTCCTGCAACAATAAATCCCACAGATTATTTTATTTTTATAGTTTACTTGCCATATATAGTGATCCTTGTTCCTGTATCACTGAACAATTTAAAATAAAGTTCTTCGCAAATTTTACATAACCTTCTACAACCTCCATCTGCCTACAGCATTACATAGCGCATCTTACCTAGGCTTAATTCCCACTCTTTTACCATCTTACAGTTCTGGTGGCTCTTGCAATTAATATTCCAAAAGCCACAGAGTAGCTAGATTTTCACAAACAGCAGAAATAATACTTAAAAGTTGACTGATACCGTAGAGCAGAACTTTTACAATAGCATTCACTTAAGTTAGCAAATCTGTGCAAGGCGATCAAAAACATCAGAACCCTGTGATTTTAAACCAGATAAACAAACCCTTAATAATCACTGCTGGCAACTCAGAAAACAACTAAAAGTTATAGTAGAAGAATCTTGCAAGAATGGACAAGTTATTTACCTGATTTTCATAAACAGATAATACGAGATTTTAGTTAGGTATCTAACACGCCTCCTGCTCTCAGCAAGATTTAATTTCTTTATCTTAAAAGGAAAAAAAAAATTCAATTTAAGAGAATCAAATGCAACTTACCTCTCTAGCAGCACAGTCATGAGGAGCCTCCTCTTTATTTACTTTCCCTTTTGGAAATCCCCAACCAGACTTTGCTAAATAGCCCTGGACCAAAAGAACCTGCAAAACACAAGGAACGCAACTGCCAAACATCCATTATTTTAAGCAATTTCTAGGAAACCTCTTCTCTTTAACCCTCAAAAGATACTTTTCATTGGAGGAAGGAACCAACTCTTAAGTATTCATTACCACCACCGCTTTCTGATAGAGTTTTCTGTATTCTAGCAAGAAAAGTCAAAACTTTCTACGTGTCTCATAATTCAGATAGAGAAAAAAAAAAATGAGTATGAAAGAAAGCAAAAGTGTATCCACTGTCTCCCATACTTTACTTGCATATTCTATTCCTGTACACACTTCAACAGTGTCACATTTCTGCCAGGTCTCTGTGAATCTAAACTGCCTCTTTCTTTTTAAGATGACAAATGTAAACTACAAAAAAAGATTCCTTTTGCCAGCACACAATCCACGCATCCCACTAGTCCCTCACAATTATTTCCATACTTACATTTTCAAGTGTTTCATCGAGAATAATTGCACCATAGGTTGGCACTCCCATTTTATATTCCTTCCATTCATCTAAAACCTTTTGTACATCTTCACCTTGAGGCAGTAAAAAAGGGCAGTGATTGAAGAGTACAGAAGCATGTTAAGGATGCTAAATTTATTTATCCAGTTTCCAATCACATGCAGTCATACAAAGCTACCCACTCGACGTTTACAACAACCACTCCCTCCCTAGAGGGCTTTCTAGATACATTCTCTTGGAAGTAAAGACCATTACAGATTCTCACCATGCAGAGAAAACATGAACAACATTTATAACTCTAAAACTTTGAAAGCAAATCTACAAGTCCTTAAAAAACATCTTACCAAAACACCAAAGATGCTACCAATTATTCTCCAGCACTGTATTTAAAAACAAAACGCTACGGCAGAAGTGACATTTCTGGCGAAGGTAAGCCACAAAGGAAAAGATGTAATGAACAAGTATCATCTACTACACTTCATTTTTCCTGTGCTGCCTACAAGTACCAGAGGAACTGCTTTGGTCTGAAAAATACATTTATACCTTAAAAGGCTACTTGAACTTAACCAACAAGTCTGCATAGTATCCACTGACAGAAAATAAAAATTTTTCAGTTTATTGCTAAAATAAATACTGCCAGCCTTCCAAACAAAGTCTCCGATTTTCAAACTGACAAGGAATTATTTTGGATAGTGAAATCATAAACAATATTATTATGAAGGTTAGAACCAAGACTCCAGTTCCATTTCAAGAACGTATGGGAAAAGGTTAAAACAAAACCACTCGCTGGATTTTGGTATGAAACGTACTTGACAAATTTTTCTCTAACAAGGCATAGATCAGGTAGAGTTCTGCAAGGCCTGACACTTAATGAAAAAAAGCAGAGGACGGCCATACGAGTTCAGTAAAAACGCATCCTCTCCCCTACCAACGGAGGGGCTTCTAGAAGGATCCTGCAGCAACGGCCAGAAACTCTGAACAAATGCATACCATTTCCCATGAGGGAACGCATACCGTCTTTAGCTACACTCACACTTGCATCAGCATTTTCAGTGAAAGGCTTTAAATAAGCAGAAAGCATACCCTGGAGAGTTCCAAAAGCTCCTCTCTGAAACCTACCCCAGTCTGCCAACTTGTGGCCACGAGGAAAAGTCCAAGTGAAAAATCCTCAGAGATATTGCTTGTTTTCCATAGTTCCAAAGCAGCAAGAGAAACATCTCTTTTGTAGAAGTCACAAAATTACGGGAGCACTGAAAAGTTAAAAATCACATGTCTAGCGGATAATCACCAGGACGCAAACAGCCATTTTCCCACTGCATGTACAAGACACAAAGTTTCACTAACAATATGCAGGTTCCACTTTATCCACAGTGTCTGAAAACATTTACAGTAATAAAAAGGATATCAGCTTTAGCAAAATCTCTTATCCCACACTGAGGTAATCCTGGTGTGTTTTGCATGTAGAAATCCAAGTAAAACCAATGGGCGAGTTCAATCTGAAAACATACTCTGATTGCATTGTCTCTCTCTTCACTCGGAATGTGCAAAATAAATCGGCTGCCAGGAAAGAAAGAAAAATAAGATTAGACAAATCTATCGATTTAAATGAACCTAATAATGAAAACGCGCTACAGCAGCAGTTTTCCTAATCTGAGTGCAGAGCAACAGATCTCCCTGGTGGTCCGCACAGCAAAAAGTTTTCACAGGAAAGTAAGACACAGCTTTTAAAGTTAGAAAGGAGAATGGGTCATGAGGTTTGTTCTCTCCCAAAACTCAATTACAAGAAACTAAATAATTTAACTGTTGTGGGGGGAAAAAAAGAAAAAAAAAAAGGTGAAGAAAGCCTATGTAAATGGCTATATTACAAAAATGAAACAATTTTTAAATGTCCAGTAAAAAATTTCTGTGAATTCCAATATATTTCTTCTGGGCACAAGTTAAAACACATCCACGTATCTTTTTAACTGAAAAGCACAGTAAACTATTAATCTACATGAAATGTAAAGTCTTTCTGATTCTGGCAATATGATCTTATCCCTTCCCTCAGTCTGAAGTAGAAAGCGGAGAACTGGTTTACTTTTCAAGTCTATTTTTCGCTTCTCTCCTACTAGCTCAGATATGAGCACAAAAAGATGAGACTTCCACAGATGAACCTTTGAGCAGTAGCACTGTATGACAGTTCTTTTTATTCAAGAAGCTTTCTGTTTTGTTTTTAAGATCAAGAACAACAGAGTTTCTCTTCAGAAATTTAAGGTCATCCGCCCCATTGAGCTTAAACCATTTGCCAAGGCTCTTCTAAATTCAGCTCTTGAGAAGTACCATCTCAGTCCCACAAGTGCATAGTATTCTTGCTGGAAATAGAACTATTTAAGATGTCTTTAATTAAAATTTTACAAGTATGAGCGAGTAACCTTTTCACTTTCACGAGTAACTCCTCCTACTTGCCAGTTTTGAGGTGGCAATACCCCCCCACATTGCTTCCCATTTGTAAGGCTCTATTTCTACTCAAAGTTACCCTTACATATAAGGCTGCTGTACCTCAAAGGTATGAAAATCAAGTATATTTGTATACACTTTATAACTAGTCGATGATGCTTTCTTGCCCCAGCACTGCCACTGATCAAGAATCCGAAGATGCAGTATGCAGAAGCAGTACCAAAGAAGAACAAGAACATGCCAGCAATAGGCTTAAGAGTAATACGAACAAAGCCAATTAACTTTTTAATACCTAAGTAGCATTCTTCACTTTTAAGCCACTTGCGGTACCTGAATCCCAAAAGAGGGACTGAATTGCTAACAACAGGTATCTCCAGCTTGTACCTCCTAAATTCAAAAGATGAGGCAACAGTACTTGCTTGCAGGAGAAAGTAAGGTCCAAGCAGCCCAAATCCTAAATGAAGACTCTGCAATAAGACGCTATATCAAGACTAGGCAGCCCCACTTATTTATTTAGCAGTCACAGAGTACAACTCAGTAGTAAGACAGCACGATGAAAAATTAGTATGCATGTAAGATTTGCTAGTTAACAAAATGGGTCAGAGCAGTCCTGCTCCTGAAGCATATATACAGATTAATTTGCCAAAACTGGAATTGTTATCTGAGCTTTCTGTAATTCTAAAACAGCCTAAGAGGAACTCTATAGACACTTGAAGACGTTCTATACCTGGCTTTTGCTTTCGACTTGTTTTTACATGCTGCCAAGTAACGTTTCGCCATCTGAACAAGAACTAAGGTGTAGAAATATCTTAATTTAGTTTACTAGCAGGTAAAAGCTGTGATACAGCTTTAAAAAGTTCCATTGCAAGTGACACGAGACTAGTGTTTAATCTTATTTTTGTTATCCTTAGGAGTATGGCCTTACAATTAAAACATTTAACAATAATCACCACCACCTATACTTGATCCTCATGCAGACCTCTGGAGTGGAATATAAAAGCCTACTTACTACTTCCTATAGTGGAAAATTGTTTATTTTTTAAGAGCTAGTTTATATTGGTTCTTTGCTATGGGCCTCAGTGCTATATAATTTCAGTATTAGATTCTGTGAACTCACAGCTATGAATGTTTGACTCAGAATTTAGCATAACGTTACCTACAGTAACGGGTAAGTGGCATATGGGAAACAAAGCCTATAGTCTGAAAGCCCCTTCATCTGATAGCCCTTTCATCTGATCTACTTGATTTAATAAACCCATTATGCAAGAGAACTTTTAATAATATGCATTAAAAAAATCCCACTACGTTTAAGCTTAACTATAACCTACATGAAATCATTATACATTCCACTGCTGAAAGCCTGGGCAAACACTGAATGTAATTAATATGGGAGAGAACATCCATAGGTACACACTGAAACTGCAATATTGTTTTCTATTGTTTTCTTTTTTTTCATTGTTTTTACACAAGAAATCAATGCAATAATTTCCCTTTTTCAAGTAAGCACTTAGTTTGATGTTAAATGCTATAGTTGCAACTAAATGGCCAACCTTTACCCCCAGCAAAATACTTCAGCATAGAAATGCTGCAAACCACACCTTGTAAATACACTAGCCTAATTAATAACTTTAGGCCATAAACCCTGCCTAAGAATGTAATTTAGGCCTTCCTACAGAATAAGTTTATATATCTCAAAATCAACTTGCTTCAAACCACTACAGAGAATAAAAAGTTGGAGACTTAGCCCAATTAACCATACAATTTAATGCTATTTGGCAATTTAAGACCAAACCGTTTGATACAAGAGGAAATCCACAGCCATCCTGCACAGTGCAGGAGAACTTGGAACCTATAATCCACAATGATAAAAGAACTGAGGTGGTAAAGGTCACCCAACAGTACCTTGTGGTTTTCCAAAATATCACACTCATCAAAACAAAAAAAAAAAACAAAAATATATCACACCCACCTCTCAGGTCATACAAAATTAAAGTATCAGCTGAGGTGCCTTTGGTGCTGACAACAGCTATGAGAATTACCTGCAGGCACTAAACTAGCTGTAGCTGCCCTGCCCTGAACACTGGAATTATTACTCAGACTAATTGGCTGAATAGATGGCACAGCTGCAAATGATCTGAGGACCTACACATGAACCTCTTTGACTGGCCTCTATGTGGGATCAAAGGAAAGTGATTTAGCTTAAAGAAAAATTTAAATGTATCTTAATTTAGCTGTTCCTTATATTGACTACCTCTACAACAGGTTACACTGGTCTTTTTGTCACAGGGAAAAGTACCAAACGTCAAGCAGGTCAACAGCAAATACAGGCAGAAGTACTTAAGTTGACGTTATCTTGTGAATATATATACACAACAGGGTTCTCCATTTGACAAATACACACTTTTCTACCGAGAATCCAGACCTTTCGCTTCAAATAAGAGGAAAATATTCCTGTCCAAAAAGAATACAAGTCTGAAAGATACTCTGACACTATCAAGACGCACAAAGAGAGTGGCTGTATTTTGTGCACATCTAAGCTTTAACTTAGCTTCTTGGCTTACAAATGAAATATATTTACATATATACATACACACACACATATATACCTATATATATATATTCACAAACATACAAAATCTTAAATTACTGGGCAAGTTTGGCTTGAGAGCAGAAATTTTTCTCTTTTTAGCTTGATAAAAGTAATATAAATTTTTGCCATCTTCTAAAAAATCAACAGTAATTTAGATTTTTAGTTGACACATTGGTACAGTTCATATAGAAACAGCAGAGATTTTCTAAGGGCCTAAGCTTTTATTATACTGAAATTATCATAATACTTTAAGTATTGAAGGTTTGTTTGCCAATAGTATTAACAACAAAAATCAGCGTGAGTTGTGCTAAAAGTGACTTTAAATTAAGTTCAATAACTAAGGATGAAAACTTGCAAAGCTCCTTCTGCTAAGATTTCCATATCATACATATATCATACACAGATTGAAGAATGCAGAAGTAACAGATCTTCTAACATTCTGTTTATAGTCAACCAATCCAAGTGCCCCACCACTGATCTTCCACTTCCTTGATTACTCCCTTGATTACTCCCTTGAGTCAAGGCCTATCAGGTCCTCTCACTTCCCCACTTTCTCTCCTTGCCAAAACATCAAAGGTTGATTCCTCTACTCCTTTCAGTTGCCCTGTCCATGCCCAAACAGGGTAATATATTTGAAACAGGGCTGATCTGTCAGCACTAATGAAAGTCAGGCCCCTAACCTACCACTCTGTGGCTTTTAACTAAAGCCACACCAGTAGATTCATGGATTCATGCAATTAGAAGACAAAACAGCATTTCAAAGGTAGAAGATGACAGCAGCTCAAAGGAACACCATTACACAGATAGCAGGACCAAGCCTAAAACAACTTAAGATCCAGATTACATGTGTGCCCTTCCATCACGTTCCCCATGAGAGTCAAACAACTAAGCTGCCTATTTCAGTTCTTGAAGTATTGGAATTCCCGCTCCTGGTTCTCTGGAAAAATCTTAAATTCCTTCCTCATATGTGAGCAGACATCTAAAAGAAAAGCCCCATCTTTGGGGTGGTCTCTACAGGGAGCTCAGAAGAGACACGATGGATACACGGACATCTTTCAGTGGCTAGACTTTCAGAACTAAAATTAAGACTCGGGTACTGCAAAGTCTGACTCTTGCATTAGATACAAAATGAAACGGTAATGTGCTGAACAGTTCCAGTTGCCTGTGGCATTCTGAATTCTAAGCACTCTCATTCACCTGAGAACAGTAATTCCAGGTAAGTGGACTATCCTTCATCTCTGGCAACCATTTTCTGTAGCACATAAATACTTCAGGGAGGTCCTTTCAATCTAGTAAGGCGCAAGGATTATTTCATGCGATATATCACAATCAGTTCTAGATATCAAATTCTGGAGATGACACAGATGAGTTCTAAAGTCCAAAAGACTGCTTCAGTAACGATCAGAGGTTGAGATCAAGGGAGGGGGAGCCTTCTCCCAAAAGAAAACAAAGCTTTTGTGTCTTATGGCACTATGAAAATTTAAACGTGTAGCCTTTAGGAGAAGAAAAAGCGATCATTCGTTTTAAAGGATCAGCAAACAGGAGAGAACAATTTTGGAGCGATGGGCGTTCCTTGACCCCCTTTTTTCCATCTCACCAGAGCTCTCTTTTCTAGAGGAGAAAAATCTGCAGAAAGGACTCTCCACCACCCCCCTACCAATCAAACTTAGACTTTTCAACTATATACATCACAATAATTCATCACAACACGTACTATATCAGCCTCGCACTTACAACTCCCCTCTCGCTCGCACAAACACTGCCGATGCAGTTTTACTTCCTTGGCCACACGGCGTAAACTTCTGAACCGCGAAACACTGGAAGACAACCATGAAGCACCTTCCGCCGCTCCAACCCTCTGCCCTCCATTTCTTCCGCGCTGCTAACTTAGCTCTACATCGGTTTTCGACTACGGTGCAGACTACAAAGTAGGTACCTTCTCCACCCTACCAGGGTAGCTTTCAACAGGCTCCTTACGCGGTGGCACCTTCGGCTACGACCCCCCCCCCCCCGCCTCACACACACAGCGAGAGGCTCCTGCAGCAGCAGCAACGACCCCCTTTCCGCTTCGCAGCCGCCGCAGCGGTCCCCACACCCCCTCCTGCCCTCCGCACAACCCGAGCCCGCCGCGCTGCCGCCCCGGGGGCCCAACGGACGGGCCGCGCGCGCGCGCAGCTGGGGGGGGGGTGGGGGGGAACGTGCGCGCGCCCCCTCCCCCCGCAACGGCCGCGCGCCCGGGGCACCATGGGAGGGGGCACCGCCGCGGGGGGGGGGAGGGGGAAGAGGAGGCGCTGCCCCGCCGGGGCTGCGCAGTGGGAGGCGGGCCCGGCCCCGCCCGCGCGGGGCGGCGCGGAGGTACCTGCACAGGTCGTCCAAGACGCTGCTGGGGATCTCGGCCCGTTTGGTCTCCATGGGGAAACGCGGCTCATCCCGACGCGACGGAGCCCGCACCACAGCACGGCGGCGGAGGCGGGACTACGCGGCGCCCGCCCAGCGCGGTGCGGAGCGAGGCGCGGCGGGAGTGACAACCCCTTGCACCAATCCTCGCGTGCGCGCGGCGCCCGGGGCCGTCCACGGGGGGAGGGGGCAGCGTGGCTCCAAAAGGGAGCCAGTCACCTCTGGAGATATTAGGGGAAAGGGCCAATCAGATAACGGCGGGAGCGAGCCAATGGGCGCCGCTGTGATGGCAATGTGCAGTGCGCGCCTGCGCGTAGGGGCAGCCGGCCCGGGGAGCGAGCGAGCGGCGCGCTGGGCGGCCCGCCGCCATCTCGGCCCGGCCGTGGAGGCCGGCGGCTGTAGGAGGCTCCCAGGCAGGCCCGCCGCGGGCTCATCCTCCGTTGTCGCAGCAGCCCTCGGGGGACTTCGTGCAGGGCTGCAGCCTTTGCGTCGGGTGCCCGGGCTGCCGCGCGGAGCACCAGACAAACCCCCCCTTAGACGGGTTTATCTCCTCGGTGAGTTCCGCGTGAAGAAGTAAACTTCTTTGAAATCTGTCTTTGTTTCGTTCCTCTCTTCTCAAATTCACGTTGGATGGGGGGAGGAGCAAAGGAAGCATGTGACAGCTTACGGGCTTTAAACCGAGAACACAAAACATTAAACGTTGCGTTTGTTACTTATTTTCCTTATCATAAAGACTTTCGGCTACAGTCATAAAGTTTAACGCTTGGAGATGTTTAAACCTTACACTGTAAATAGCCATAAGCACAGAAAGTATTTTTAACTTCAGTCGAGGCTAGAAGAAAAGAAATACGTACCAAACAAAAACGTCTCCCAGTTCACGTTCATGGAAAACTTCTGTTGCGATTACAGCCACCAGGGGGTGTCCGCCGCACTTGTCGCAGAAGTTGCATGAAATGTTAATGAGGATACAGCCCTGCCTTAGGGAGCCACTTCAGCTGCAGCAGCTGGAGGCCAATAGCTGTTGTTGCCTTTGGTTTTTTTAATTAGAAGTGTATATTTAAAGCTTATTTCTCAGACTTGCTCCCTTGGTGGCTATGGTACTCCTATCTCTAAACATTCCCCTCGAAACAGCCGTGTCTGTCTGCAGTGCCGGTGATGTTCCCGCTCCCCCTCCTTTCCTCAGCGCAGAGCCTGAGGAGCACTCTCAGGGTCTGCTTCCACAACAGCCTAGTGAACCCTGCTGCTGCTAGCCAACTGAAGGGCTATGATGTCAAGAAGCCAAAAGAGCAGAGCCCTGATGTCTGACTGCAAGAATCACTCTGCTGGGGTTCCTTTCCTTTTCTCTATCTTTTTTCTTCTCTTGTATGCCCATCTACCACTTCTCGATTAGTTGTCATTGCTGGGGACGTAAATAATTTTAACAGACATGAAATATGTCTTAAGTTTTTCCTACAGAAATTGTTGTGCTGACGAGTGCTTACGTGAAGAAAGCTGAAACTCCAAACTGCAGTTTCCCTGGTGCAGTAAGATGCCTCTCTGGTCCATAAACATCCACATCCTGGAGGACATAAGGAAAATTTTAAATTCCAAGTCGGAACCTATCTGAAGCAGGGATCAGGGAAAATTAGCTCCTCCTGCTAATGCTTCTCCCTGCTCTAGTACCTCATTTTTTAACACATACGTGAAACCAGGAGCCCTCCACAACTGTTAAAGGGAGAAAAAATATTTTAGAAAACACACTTTGATGCCATAGCTGTCATCTATGCTACTATTACCCTGTTCACGGTTTCTGCAAAAAAATGGCAGATTAAGTTATGAAACATTGTTGGATAGTAGGATGCTTAACTCAGGAGGACTGTGCTAACTGAAGAACATAATGACAGTTTAAACACAATGCTGCCAAGCCTCCAGGACAGGGGAGCTGGAAGAGGAAGCACTTGTCCATTTCTGCTTGCTGCAGTTTTGAGACATGTCTGAAAAGGTTAGTCAGAGCAGAAGTCTAAGAAAAAAATATATGTTAAGTAGAATTTGGAACTGCGTATCACTGGGTGTTTTTTTTTTTCCTCATTTATAACCTTGTTGTCAGTGTTATGCTGTCAAGCTGCAAGAGCAGTCGGGTACTAGGATGCCCAGGTATAGAGCTGGGAAATTTTTCCTAGTACCCACAGCACCTCACAGCTCCAGGCAACCTGCAGAATAACCCAGTCATACAGTCGAGCAAGTTTTTAATCTTTGCTTATCAGTCAGTCCTGATTCCATAGCAAGGCTACAATAAAAAATTTGGAAATGAGTATTTTTCTGTTTGCATCGGGACAAGGAAAGAAGGTAGCAGAAAATAAAAAAGGGTAAGCAGTTTGTGCAGTTCGAAGGGAAGCACAGAACAGGATTGCACAGGAAACGCCACAGTTGAGGGTGGAGATAGCTTTGCTTGGAGAAGCTGGCCAAGGTGGAGGGTAGAATTGTGTTCAATAGGAGGAAACTTTTTCAGAAGCTAAGAACCAGCCAAACCCAGATCTCAACAATATGCATTTGCAGCTCAAGTTAATTAGAACAAAGACTCTGGTAGAGCCTGGAGAGTCTGCAACCAACTGACCTGGTCTGAGGCTTGCCTAGCTTATCAGAAGAATCCATTTTTCCCAATCAACGCTCCAATAAACTGTTTCTATACCAAAATCTCCAGTAAGGGATAGTTAATGGAGGTAGCAAGGAGGCTGAGAAGCACTGACTTACTCCTAAGCAACAAGTCAATGCAAACATCCTCTGTTAGAGGAACGGATGTAAACCAAATGGTATCCAAACTAAAAAGCCCAGATAGGCACATTCAGTATTGAGAGCGGGCATCCATAAAGGGCCAGTGTTATCAGGGAATTGTGAGCTCAGCACTCCCAGTTGCCCAAACTGATACTCTGACTCAAATTTGCTTAAAAGCTAAACGGTGACAATGTGACACTACTCCCCTCCTCTGCTCCGTTAGCGGGTGTTACATGGCACACAATGGGAACGGGAGGGCTCACACAGACGTGCACCTCTGATGGACAAAAGGAATCAATTAGTACTACGCTACCCCTGCTGAGAAACAAATTGCTAAATATTTTGAAGTGAGGTTTAGGTATGGCAAATCACCTACCCAAGGTTAATGAAAATCTAAGGTCCAAATCCATGTATGTCTCAGTTCCCTGTTTCTAAGGAAGACTGCCACAAAGATCTGAAAATAATCTGGCAGGGTTTGACTTTTTTTTTAAGAGAGAAGCATCACAGCAAATGCCACAATGGCGTGAAATGCAAGAAATTATAAAAATTAATAAGATGTATTCAGTAGAGTATTTGGACAAAGTATGGTATCTAAATCCTGGTGAGATTCCCTGAACCCTGCAGAGGAGGCCAGAAACCTGTGGGAAAAAATAAGCCTGTGATCACATAGTTACTGGATATATAAAGAGCTGCCCTAAGTCTTCAGAGAAAATTTAGGCATTTAGGCATTTCTTAACATTACAGTACTTTATTCAAATAATCTTCTGGTTAAATCCTTGCGTGTAATCATTAATTTAATTAAAATAACATGTATAATGTTATATATACAGAACAAGCATGAAGCAAAGCACAGCGCACGCTTATGGGGCATATCTACGTGATTTACTTAAGGCAACACCGAGCTCACAGGCTTAACTGGCTGATCCACATGACAATTTACACATCCCTTGGGCAGGATCATCCACTCAAACTCCAAGTTAAGCAGATTGCTGGAGGAAGTATGCACCTGTGCTAAAGCCAGAGGCTAACCTTTAATTCTTGCTGGATGGATGACAGAAGTGGACCATAGCTCAGGGTGAAGACAATAAACAGGAAAACAGATTAAGAAGTCGGTGAGCACATCTCACCTCTAGGCCTTTCTGATCATAAAATCAGACCAAACAGCTCAAACCACCAAAGTGGAGAAGCAGAGGAGAGACATTAATTTGTATTAATTAGAAAATATAAGCAGAAAAAGAAATGGTGTAAAAAAGGGGAAGCAGAAAAATGGAGGAGGACCATAGAAAGGAAATAACTCTGCTATGTTCCATTTTCTTTCATTGCCTCTTAAAAAGCAACCCTCAGGGGGAAAAAGAAGACAGCCTCTTAAGCATGTGGTTTAAGGGTGGAATTCTCCCAGGCCAGGTGTCTCTGGTAACTCGTGACTTCCGACATCAGAGTTTGGCAGTAGCCCATGACTTCAGACTTTAGAGTTTGGCATTTCAGGGTAATCCACTGCTAAAGGCGCAGTAGCCTGGACTAATTGGCTACTGTCGCATGTGCTTTTATTCTGAGCACACATCTAGGTCACTGCTACCTTCCAAACTTAGAAGGTGGGAAAGTTCTCATCTCTTGGCTCTCCCAGAGATTGTCCTGTTCCTTTTTTTGTTTCTCTTCATCGCCTAAGGAGTTCACTCAGTCCCTCCTATAAGTTTCCCCTTTAGGCTAGCAGCCTTCAGGTTCCAGTGTCCTTTGATCTTAGTATCAGGCTTTGCTGGGAACAGGAAGGAGCACTACTCGATATGCTCTCCGTATTGTGCTGGAAGAGCTTTGGTATTCTCTAGTACAGCACCCTACCTTTGTTTCTGTTTGCCTTTTCAACTTGATTCTTTTAATAACCCATTTTGCTCTTGCTCCATAGCAAATAATTCATCACAAACACAGGAGTTTTGCACATTTCTGTTAGTAATTTTCTCAACACATTGCAATACACAAAAAAAGAGCCTCTTGTTTAGCACACATCAAGTGGAAGAGATAATAGTTCTGTATCTAAAAGAATGTCTTCTCAATCTTTTGTATTAGGCCCCCTTTTCTATAATGGCTCGTGTCTCATTTGCCCTTCTCCAGTCCTTCAGTTTTACATACACAATCAGAACAGCATTTTAAAAGGAGCCTAGAAAGCGTGAGAAAAGAAAGAGGGCAGACGAGAGAAAGTGCAAAAGAGGGAGAGATTCTAACAAACAAAGACTGAAGGAAGTTTCCCTGAGGCTTCTTGCACTCCTGCAGAATGGGACCTGACTCAGCAAACCCTTCCTCGGTTCGAGAATTGCTGATTTAGAACTGAGCAAGTCCATTGATTTTTCCACACCTCAACTTACCCATAAGCAAAATAAGAGTAAGACTGCTTTCTGTATCATGTAGTGATGCTTACCTTACGCCACTTTTAAGCCTTTAGGCACATCAGAATAGCAAAGTATTCTTACACAGTTGGGGAATCTTTATACTTGACAAAAAAAGAGAATCTCAAGGAACTTGCTAACATTTCTAATATTACCCTATTTTAAATTCAGGTATAGAGTTTTATTCTGTCTGAGCTGAGAATGAAATCTCTTGACAAAGCTTGTTAATAACCATTTCTTACGGATATCTGAGATATTCATCTTCATAGATTTCACTGCAGCAGCACCCCTTCAGGCTATATAATGCATTTGCCAGCAGTCCTCCACATTCTCCATAAAAGCCAAGAAACATCGGGTGGATATCGCAAAGAGAAGGAAATTAGGGGGTCTGGAACACATACAAGGAGAGGCTCAGGGACGTGGGTTTGTTGTGCTTGTTCTCAGAAGAGAAGGCGAAGCACAGGTATCTAATTGCTATCTTCAGCTATCTACAGGGAGGCTATAGAGAAGCAGAGTGTCCTCAGCAGTACCAAGGACCAGGACAAAGGACAAGAGGAAACAGTCACAAGTGACACCAAGAGTAATTTCAATTTCAAGCATTGAGGAAGTCTCCTCTGCAAGTGTGGTTAAGCACAGGAACAGGCAGCCCAGAGAGACTGCAGACTTTCCGTCCCTGAAGATTTTCACACCCCACTGGCCCAAGCCCTGAGCACCCCGGTCTTTGATGTTAGCCCTGCTTTGAGCGGAAGATTGGACTACATGACCAAATAGATCCCTCCCAAATTAAAGTATTTTATGACTCCATTAAGTAAGAAGAAAACTTTTACCCCAAGAAAGTTGAAATCACGGGACGAACCTTTGAGCTGGGGTTAGAGAGCAGGCATTCCTCCCTCTCTCCTCCTCACCTCTGCCTTCTAGTAATAGAGCTACTTGAAAGAATAAAAGGGGTTTCCACAGTTAGGCAAGTTTGTCTTCAGTTCCTTGCAAAATGCAGACTCCAAAGACAATGAGAAGTTGAAAGGATGATGTGCCACTTAGGTTTAATTTTTTCTCAGGTAAAGATAAGAAAAAAAAATTTTTGAGGACAAATCAGGATTTTCCTGCATGCTTATGAGTGACACAGATTCGAAGGAAGCACATAGAGTCTCCATTACAAGCTATAAAGCTGAGTCAGATGCAGAGGAGTTACTGGGAAGGGTCAGCCCAGCCAAGGATGCTCCCAAGATTAAGTCATACCCCATAAACTATATTTTGTTGGCAAGAACAGTATGCATACCATGAATTCTAGGGTACAGTTACAGATGTCCACTGCTGCCCTCAGTGCGGTCACACACCTTTTGGGTAACAGCGTAATCAGGTTATCATAACCTTTCTTCTAATTCAGGTCAATTCCTGCCTTTCCGTCTCTTGACTTTTCCTCATCACTTGGCACCTGCAATTTGTGATAGCACATACTGGCTTTTTCCCTCTTGCTCTGCAGCGCCACACACAGTTTTTTGGGGCGCTAGAGGTGGCTACCTGAGGGTCGCGGCCGGAGGCCGTGGCGCGAGCCCCTCGCCCTGCTGGCCGAGCGGAGGCCCCCAGTGCTCCCGAGTGCCCTGCTAACAACTGCCCTGCCAAAAAACCCCAGCTCGGGACAGACACGGTGCTGAGAACGACCCCGAAGGATGACTGAAGCTTATTTACACAAGAGATTTAGTTTCTGTTGCGCTTAAAAAAGGTGCGTGTGGGGGGGAAGGGGCTGTCTGCTCATTTAAACAACAGGCATTTTCACCCTGAAGACGCCCACGGCCTCACACCACGGCTTCAGTCTAGCGCTGGCACCTCGGCCACCACGCCGTCGTACCCGAGCCGACGGGCGCACCCCGCGACGGCCCCCGCAGGCCCGGGGGAATCCGGGCGCTGCCCGGCCTCCATTTCGCGGCGCGGGCCGGGCCGGGCCGAGATGGGCTGCGCCGGGGCAAGATGGCTCCCTCCCTCTCCCCCTCCCCCTGCCCGCCGGCCGCAGCGGCTCGCTGGTGGGCCGCCGTGCCGCCTGCCGCCGGCGGGGCGGGGCGGGCTGCGGTGGCGGCGGGCGGCGCCAGGCGCAGAGCCCGTCCCTCGGCCGCCGCGTGCCCGCGGGCTGTGCGCGCTGCCGCCGGCCAGGGCTGAGGCGCAGCAGCGGGCGCCGGCACCGGTCTCACCATGACGGCGGCGATGCGGCAGCGGTTTGACAGGTTCCTGCACGAGAAGAACTGCCTGACCGGCGTGCTGGAGAAAATCGAGAGCAAGACTGGCGTGAACCGCACCTACATCGCCCTCGGTGGGTGCCCGCCGCCGCCGCCCTGCGCGGTCCCGGCCCGCCTCCCCCCGCTCCGCGGCCCGGTCGCTGCGTGTGCCCGCCGGGGTGTCGCGCTGGCGCCGGCAGGCTCGGCGGGGGGGCCGCGGCCGCTGCCTGCGGCTCCCGCGCCGCGGCTGCGGTAACGGCGGCCGCGCCCTGCCCGCTCCTCCTGCGCCGCGCCGCCTGGAGCCCCCCGGCGGGCCGCCGCCGCCCTCCCCGCTGGAAGCCCGGCGGGTAGCGCCTGCCTCCGTCCGGGCCTCGGGGCGGGGGCGGGCGGGCGGAGGGAGGGAGGGAGGGAGGGAGGCCCCGGCGGCCGCGCCGCCATGTACCCCTTCAGCGCCGCAGGTGAGGGCCGGCGCGGGCGCCCCGCGGGACGCGTGTCCGTTCCCCCCCCCCCGCTAACGGCTGTCCGCTCTCTCCGCGCAGCTGTCGCCGGGGCGGTGGCCGTGTACCTGGTGATCGGCTACGGCGCCTCGCTGCTCTGCAACCTCATCGGCTTCGCCTACCCCGCGTACATCTCGTGAGTGGGCCCGGCGGGGGCAGGGGGGTGCGGGGGGCGCCTCCTCCCGGGGCCGCCCTGAAAGCAGGCGCCGCTCGCCTGCGGTGGGGAGGTCGCGGAGGATTAGCGAGTTTGGCTTCGGGGAACGTCCCCGAGCCTTTTGCCCCTTTTGGCCATGACTGTTACTTAACGGGGATACTGGCTGAGGGAAATTCGGTTGCACAATCACAGCCCTTTGCTGGCCCAGGGCTGTTGCTGCGGTGATCAAGGACCCTGCTCCAAAACGTTGCTCCTTTGCCTGTCTCCCTCTCTGTTGTTCCCTCCCACGCCCGTTTCTGTTAGCCGTTGTAGTCCCTGGGTACTAAGTAAAGAACAAGCTTTCTTCCCATCTGGCAGGGCCTGCGTAATGAATTACAGATGGCAGACGTTCAGCAATTTTCGTACTTGAAAATCTGTTCCCATAGCGCATCGTGCTTCAGCTTTGACTTTGTAGCTTTGTCATCTTCAATAGGAAGCGGGATCACTGTTATCTTATTTGCTGCAGCAACGGTATTTGATAAAATATATATTGATAGTTCTAGCTGAGTGCGCTCTCGGATGTGGCAGGAGGGCGCTGATGCAGCGTCAGCATATGTTTAATGCAAAGCTCTGTGCAAGGGTCCGGAGACAGAGCTGCGTTCAGGGACGGTTTGTGCTCCAAAATAGCCTAGCTGATGAGAAGGTGGAACTGAAGACACTGAAGCACCTTTTAGGAGTAAAACACCCTAAAGCGTTTCATTTTGTCAAAGGATGGCGCAGGAAAGCCTCCTTAGAAGTTTTGTTTTTAAGAATATTGGATATCTTTCATGAGCATTAGATTTTTAAGTTATTACAGTAAAATGGATTTCCTGTTAGGTAAAAGCACAGTGGAGTATGTTGCAAAAGGCTTTGGAAATGTAGTGTATAAAAACTTCTGTGTAGCCAAATATGTTCATAAAATGGAAGTTCTTCCCAACTGTACTAATAGATTGTTAAAACACAGTGTTTGCCTTTTAAATAATGGTGCGTAAATGCAGTCAGCAACTTTAAAAAAAATATGTTCTTTGTACTTAGGTCCTGGGCAATACAAAATATACTGCTTTGCTTGTTCCTTCTGTTATATTTTTCAGCTATATTGAAGATTGACTTAGTTTTAGACTTGGACAAGATTAAAACTACCTCTTTAAACATCTTAAGATTGCAGCGTTTAGAAATATAAAACTTTTTTCTAACAATGTCACTGGTGGGCATTAGTTTAGAAGATTATAGGCCAAGAACAACTCCAGAGAAACTTAGATTTTTATTTTTATAAAGCAATTTATATTTAAATTTTATTTTTTCATTAAAAGCTGAAAGTAAAAATATAGGTTTTCAGTCTATAAGACTTCAAAACCTTAAAACAGTTGCATAGGAATTGTATTTATGTAATAATGTATGTCTGAGGTCACTTTGATATCAGTACTGTATAAAAAATATATCTAAATTTTTTAATTTGTTTTAAAATTTGGTTTTGGGCCTATATTTTATACTTAAAATATGCCTTTATTCTCTCTGTCTTTGCATATGTCTTCTGACTATGTGAACGTACAAATGAGCACAGAGAACAGTTGCATACTGGCAGCTTTGTTGAATAAACTGATAAAAGCTCTAAGGGCTGTGAAGGCAAGATAGTACCAAATAAAATGCAGATAATGAGTTTTCTCCTCTGATTTCTTTCTCCTTCCATATTTGGAAAATTTGTTTTACTTTGAGTTTATCTTTGTGCAATATGTCTACCGTTCCACATGCAGGAAGATGTTTTAAATCTATCTTAACGTAAAAAGTTACCTCTTTCATGTTAGCACTGTGTTTTCTTTAGGGGCGAGTGCATGTGGCATTGTCCTTGGCTGCATGTTCTGCTTCAAAAATAATAATTATCTGAATAACACGCACATGAATACAATGCCATTTCTGTTTTTTTTCACTTTAATGCTCTCACTTTAGGTATCTTTTTAATGCTAAAATATTTTTAGGAGAAACTTAGTTATAATCTTATATTAAAATTTTATTTAAAACGCATTTAATCCATTACAGTGGTTTTGGAACTATGTATCCCTTTAGCTATTTAATAGCATTATTTATGTGTTGGTACTATGCACTTCTCAACTTCTTTTTTTCCATATCAAAATTAGATTAAATACATCTTTATTGCTTAAAATCAAACCTGGAGCATTATCAGTATCTCTTACTGAACAAAGTTAAGGTAGCACTTGCATTGCTGAGTGTGCCTTACGCCAGGGTTTTCCAGTGGCAGCCTGTGGATGAAGTAGCCTGCTGACAGCACAGCGGGGCTTACTCCCTTGCCCTCATTCCCAAATGCAGAACTGGGCTGTAGCGTTTTCCCATCCGTGCTCCTCTGCCCTAAACCTTCTGGCAGTCCAGCGCGGGTGCAGAGGAGACACGGGGAAGGTGTGCTAATGTGCACACCATGGTCCCATTCTGCTTCCCCTTTTTCGAGTGTAAGGTGCATGAACTCAGGAGAGGAAGTATTGCCTTTGCCAGTTTGTACAGGGTTACAGGGTCAGCCTGGCAGCAGGGGAAGATGGTGGCCTTCAGTCTGCTCTCTAGCACGGGCCGCTTAACTGTGAACAAGAACAAGAATCCTCTTTGGTGCTCGCCCTTATACTGGGCTAAACCACGATGAGATAAAGCTGAATTACTGGAGAGATTCTTGCTTCCCTTTCCACTGCTCCGGATCCTGTACTGCCGTTAGGGTGCTGCTGAGTGCTGTTGCTCATGCTTGCAGACCCAAACCCCAAGGAGGGCCACTGGGGATGGTTTGCTTATTCCTCACTTCTATTCATTCTGGCCCTCTTGAAAAGACAGTTGAAGAGCCTGCTCTGTGATTTGGTAACAGTAGCGAGATTTACTTCCTAGCGTTGGGCACAACGTCAGCTCTCAAGTGACTCTTCCTTTAAGTAAAACTAAGCGCTGTGGCTCCTGGAAGAGGTCAGGGAACAGAGGCAGAAACTGAAAGTATTAGGCAGTGTTAATTTGATGTTTACACAGGCATTTCAACAATGGGACCAACTGTGAAACATCTCAGAAGGGTACTGAAAGGGAAAAAGAGATTACTTTTTCCCAGTTAACTTACACTGATCTATTGCATAATAGAAGACAGCATCATTTATGTATTGTGGTTGACTGAATTGTTTAAAATAAGAAATAACTACATAATTCGTCAGGCTTCTGCCTTTTCAGAAGGAAAGACGCTCATTAAATGTCAGGAAAGATGTGTGTTCTGCAAGAACTGTGAGAGAGATCACATCCTATCCTTACAGCTTGACTACAGTGCCAAGCAGGCTACTGAATGAGTGACCCATTAGGTATGTTCCAAGTCTAACTGTTAGTTTAGGATTTTAGTATTGGATTATATTGGTCATGATAGTTACTGTCTCTTCTCTATGCCTAAAAGAAAGAATAGTAGATTAAAAACAAACCCAGAGAAGGATGCTCAGCTCATAATTCAGTCTGTTCACATATGAAACGTGAAGTTTTATGGATGTGCAAGTTTCTGACCATCAGGCCCTGTATAATTCTGTAGTTTATTTTCTTATCACTTATGTTGTTCTTTATATTCAGTGTATGTGCGTGTACGTGTGTGTGCGCCTGTGCTATGCTGCAGGTGCAAATTTCAGTGGAGAAGCGCTGGGGAGTCTAGCCCCTTCGTTTGGCCTAGCTGATAAGGTGTGTGTGACCTTCAGTGTTACATGACACCGCTGCAGCTGTGTGGGTGCCCGATTTCACATCAGCCGGTGCTGTGTCAGCCCCATGGAGTGCTAATGAATGCACAAAGCCAGCCCAAGGCGAGGGGGACTCCTTGGTTAATATTGTAACTGTTTTGCGCAGGCACAGCTGTTTCCCTCCCTCCCTCCCCCTTCACATTTAGCTTTGCTTTGTGCAAGTCTATGGTAGGTTTATACATGAAGGAGTTTTCTTCCTCCAGTGATACAAAATCTTCCAAAAATCCAAGTCTTTATGCTCTGTCATCATCGAGGGTCTACTCATGAGGCTCTTACGCAGGCAAAATTGAGAAGTGTTTCTTCCAAGATTATCTGGCTGCATCCCAGAAAGTCAGACAATTAGGATTCAAGTTTGTCATAAAATTCTAGTCCTATTCCCTCCAATTCTGTTCAGTGCTCGTGAAGAAATAAAGTAACCTGTCTGAAACTGAAATCTAATGTTCATTTGCAGCCTTTTGTGATGGCAGTAGACCAGCATTTAAAACTTTGCCACAAATGATGGAAGCAACTTTTTATATCTTTACTGAGCTTTAACTGCACAAGGGAATAGTCAGCCTAGATGGAAGAAATTACTATTGGCAGTTTTTAAATAACTGCCAATATTTTCATTGCTTCCCTAAACTTGCCAGGGTTAGTCTGTTTAAATGTAGCTCCACCCATAACCAGTGGTGGTTAGCAGCCGCCACTAAAAAAAAAAAAAAGAACGAGCAGGAAAGAAGTCTTTGATGACTAAGAAATGCATGCAAAGGATTTGCTGAAATTTCACAAGTGCTGTCACGTCAGTGTAAAAATTGCCAAGATGAAAATGGCTTTGGGCAGTAAAAATGCCTGAACTTATTACTGGTGTCTTGAAGGGAGAAAAGCAATATAGCACAATCATACCTCTGCTTTGGCTAATTTTATGCTGTTGCTTCAATTTAGCTGGCTTTGCTGTGTAAGTGCTGCTCATGTCATTTTATGTAAGACTTAATCGAAACTGAATGTGCAGAGGTAGAAACAAGCAATTCAAGTCCTTATTTGAGTATTGTTATAGTCTTGAGCTGCCTTCCTAGTTCCTTTGCCTCTTCCTTTGGTCAAGGATGCTTTGAAAGTGTAAAATCATTCATGTATTTGTTGAGAGATAAGGCAGCAAATTTGTTTTCTCTAAAAAGAAAGGCTTTCTTTTTTTCCCCACGTGGAAAATGCTGCATGCTATGTTAATATTCTTGAGTAATGTTCCATTGCTGCTTTTTAAAGATGATTTGAGCAAGATGATGTATCTAACCATATTCACAATGCTCGGTTTATGTAAGAGCAGAAAGTTTCCAAATCTGTCTTCGTTTATACTGGCTCTTTTCCCATCCTATGCTTTTTTAATGAGGCTTCAAACACTAAAAAGAATTTTAACTTTTGTGTATGTTCTGCCAGTCACTTCCTCCAAACTTGTTTGCTTTTTGTCTTCTAGGTTTAAGAGTGCCGTGTGTCAAATAAAAGCTCTCTATGTCCGTTGAAAGGAAAGCACGAGATTTGTCCAAAAGATAGCAAGTGGTCACATACTGGAGAGAGCATCTAACATAACAATAACTGTAGGAAAATTATAATTGGTTTTCCATATATTAAATTTAGCTTAAAAAGATAAAGATCTTTGAGCTACAGGTCTACAATTGGAATTAAACTAATTGGAAGATTTCCAGTTTCTAACTGATGAGGATACTATTTTTAGGGAATGCAGATATGTTTGAGACATAATCAATGCAGGCACTTTACAAGACCTTCTTAGTCAAGATACGCTGCAGTATTGCACTGTGCTTGCACTATTCTCTCTTACTGAAGTGGTCTCTGGATACCCGGCTGATGGAGGCCTACAGATGTTAATGGAACAGTTTGACTTACACAAGCTGGGGTTTGCTGGCGTATATTTCTAAGCTACCCTTCCTTGTGGAGAATCACAGTACTTCAAAAATTTCTTGTGCTAATTCTAAACGCTAGAAAAATTGAGCTGGACTCAAAAGCGAGATCAGAACAAATATTGGATTAGTGTTAGTTGCAGTTCTTGTTTGCTTGTTTGTTTTGTTTTGGTCATGTATTTTAGTTAGGATTGAGGTCTTTCTCCGCATCTATGAGACTCTTGAGCATAGAAGAGCCAGCAACATCTTGCTGTTCCAAAAGGAAGGGCACCTACTGTCACTGTGCATACAATGAACAAGATGCTTAAGGAATTTTTGGATGAGAATAATGAGGCTGTCTTCTGCTCTTATGAAAATAAATATTCCATGAGATCTTGTGTGTGAGGGTCTGTGAACATTAGATGAAACTTCAATTTAGAACTTAGAGCTGAAGAACAATATTAGAACTGTAATAAAATTACACTTGAATATATTCTCCACAATGCAACATATCTTGACAAGAAAACATAACTTATTTCTGTATTGCTAGAAGAATATAGCAGCGGCCCAGTCCTCCTCTATTCAGTGAACAACAGTGCTGTGTTTGATCTCTGGGCTTACACCCTAAGCAATACCAGCTGTGGAGAGGCAATCACTGAACGTGAAATATTTTTTTCTTCAAACAAAACTGTCACAAAAAAAGAGGACACCAGAAGTGTTGTGTCTCAGATCATTAGCAAGTAGCTTCCTCTTGTGGAAATGGCAGCATGTCTGTACTACAAAGGTAAGATGTAGTTGTTGTTGTTTTTCTTAAACTCCCTGACTGCACGCTGCTTGTCTTTCCTGTCAGCACCTTGAGGGAAGACAACCTGAAAGACTTCTGTAATATAAACAAACAGAATTAGACATTACAAAAACAGGGCTAGCAGACAGTGTAGCAATACTGGTCTGATTGCTAGTGTGGACAAGTACAGCCAGCGGTAAAGCCGGTAAAGCTTAGCAGGAGAATGCAAGCGCAGGCGCGCTCCACGAAAGCCAGCAGTGACTTTCCTTGCCTGTGTTAAGTTTGGAACTGCAGCAAATTCCCTTTCTAGAGAAGGCACATGAATAGCTTCTAGCGGAGCAGCGAGCTGAACTGTGCTGGTGTTGCTGCTGGGCCACGCTGCCTGCGTTGCCCAGATGGTGTGCTGGAGCAAGCAGTTACCCAACTTTCCCAGGCAGATGGCCTGGGGAACTGATACAGGTTAATCTGTCATGGCAAAAAAATTAGGGGGGAGGGAGAGGGGAGAGGCGAGTTAAAAAAACTTGAGTTAAAACTCAAGTTTTAGCTTGAGTTAAAATTGGGGCACTGATTATCATATAGCCCTTGTTCCAGCACAAGAGAGTGGGTAAGAATAAGCAGAGCAATGAGGTGACAGGATTGCTGCTTTTTGCAGGAATCCAGCTTTGTGCTGATGTAAATTGTAGTTTGTAGAATCTGCTTCATTGTTAGACAAAGTGCCCTGTGCTCCTCTTGTTAGCTTAGTCTCCATTTTCTTTGAAGAAGTGAAGCTGGAAGGCGCTTTGTACCACTGTTGTGTTACTTGGTGTTGCCTCCTACTAATATCTGGCTCTCCATGGACAGCGAATCCCCTTGCTGTCCCTTCATGAGTTCATCTACTGCCATCTTCTGGATACACAATAATGATGAGAGCAGGGAGATGGCAGGCTTGTGCGTATACAAATATTGCAGAGTATTTGGCAGAAAGATGTTTTGGGGATCCGGAAGTGCATGGCACTATTAGTGGAGATGGTACGGAGGAAGAAAGATGGAAGACATAAGGCTTTTAATTGCTGAAAGAAAATGAAGAAGATAAAGTAATAAAGCACATACAAATAAACAGGTACTTCCTTCATTGAAGTGATGCCAGGTGCCACAGAGGCAGCCTGCCAAAGATAAGTTTGACATGAGGAAGGTGCCAAAAGTCAGAGGTCTGTGTTACAACTGACTGTTGATCCCACAGGGATGACTGGAGAGCTAAAAGTACATTACTTTTGAATAGCAACAAACTGCTACAACGAGTTGAGAGGCACTGGTAAATGTAAGATCCAGAAGTACAGGGAATTTCAGTTTTTTCAAGTTAGAGAAAAAAAGTGCCATGCACAACTAAGAGAGTCAAAAATATGCCTGCCCGCTCATGCAGCGTATCAGTGGTTAGAAAACTGAAGGAAGGGTAAACAACATGTTTTCTCTTCTTTAACTACAGCATGAGCACTGGGTTTAGTTTAAGCGGTGCCTTGTGGGATGGAATATCTAGGTTGATGCATGGGTGGTTTACTGTGCACCAAAGATCTCTTGGCTTATACTGGAGGCTTGTGTTATATCTTTTGTATTAAAATGTGATGTGCACCTTTGCAAGAGTCATCATCAGGTGTGCCTTGTAAATTGCGGGGTTTTGAGTGATCACTTTACACGGCACTAGGGTAATAGATGTTGGCATGTCTGTCTTGGTTTCTGGCTTCCACTTCTTATTGGCTGGACTCAGCTCAAAAAAGGCCAGCCTCCAAATCAGTGAAATTATAATAAACTTTTTCTGTGAGTACTCTCTGTGTGAATTAACACTAACAATAGCTTGTTGTGTTGGAGCTAATGTAGGAATGTGTAACAGTCTCTTCCTGGAAAAGATCTCATTTTTGTCAAAAGGAGCCAGATGCTTTATGTGAATGAACTGAACATAGCAACGTGCTAAAATGAGACCAGCACGTATTATCAGGTAACAGGATAAAAAAAATCACGCTCGATCGAGAATTCACTTGGACTGATTCTGAGACACACACACAATTGAAACTGAACTGGTATTCTGAAATTGTAGTTCCATAAATGAATGTAGTTACATAAAGCCCTGGACTGCCAGAGAAAATGGCAGCCTCAGCACTTCCTCTTTGGCCTCACCAGTTAACAGGGCATCAGGGAAGAGATCTTAAAAATGAACCCAGCCAAGAAGTTTTCTGTTGGGTCACCATCTGCTTGCACAAGTGGCAACGCTGGCCCATGGCGAGTCCTTTTCTCTACTGAACAAACATCTGTTTTTAAAATAACTGAGCAGGAATGTTGACTATCCAGTCTACTGGAAGCGGTTCATAATGACTGCTGTTACCTCTGACGTGCAGAACTACTGTAAGTAGTTGCTTGCGGCTTTAAATATAGTTCTCTACAGTTAGCGTATAAACACCATATACAAGCTGACAGTATTTCTTCTTTTCTTTTTTAAATTTGAAACGCGAGGTTTTGGATGTTCCTGTCTTTGTTAGGAGACTGTAATGTTATGTGCCTCTGGGACTGACTTACCTGGTGTTAAGATGTACCAATAGCCATTACAGGAAGGCTATTCTAAATTTGACTCTAGTGCCAATGTCTCATGATCTGCATTCATCTCTGACCTGTATCCTTTCACTTACTAATGGAGATTGCATTTGGAATAGTACACTGATCGATTCATGATTTAACAGGGAAAAAAATAAAATGTTCTTGGCTTGAAGTAGCGTACATGACACGTTGTCTCCTCAAGTTAGTTGCACAGAACGTTACGGAGGTATAATAGTTTCTTACAGAATAAGTTACTAAAGTTAATTCTAATTATGGTGAGATTCAGTTGTTCAAAAGAGAATAGTTATAAATGATTAAAAAAACATATTTTGGATATTTTACAGAACTACATTGTACTTGCTGATTCTTGAATGTGAAGGATTTTCTGTGCCTTACTCTTGAAATACTGTGTAAGTACGGAGGACGGAGATAGCTCTTGCCTTTCTTTTATTTTTAAGTAGAGAAGAGCTAGAATATGGATTCACACTGGCACTCTCAGGTGAGGGACATATTCTTCCCCATTCTGAGGCAGAACACTCATCGAATACTTTCCTTTCTTTGACTGCAGTTAAAATGTTAAATCCCTGATGGCCCTGCTCTTATCCACTCTTTCCTTCATTCCCCTCCCGCCCCCAGCTAAGTGGGATTAGAGCTGGAGACATTGCTAACGGCCGCAGTTTGTATTTTTACTTCTGAGCTGACATTGGTGGCTGATACCTTAGTGGGTGTGGTAGGCGTCTGCTCAGTGAACTTGTCCTATGATATCTAGATCAGACCATTATAGGAGGAGGATTGGATTGTGCATTGGCTTTCACAGCATGCAGGACAACAGCATCTGGATGGTGTTGGATTTTAACCCCACACCCCACACATCAGATGGTTAAACCAGACAATTTTTTGTCCACTTGTAGTACTACTGCTTCTGAGCATTTGACCATAAAGTGTCTTGTTCATAATTCCCTTATCACTGATAAAAGCAATCCTTATTTTTTAGATTTCTCAGCACATCCAGGAGGAAGACTGAGAAACCTGTAGGATAGCATGTATAGCACAAAAACTCCAATTAAAATAACAGTTCTCCACATCAAGTAATAATTTGACTTTTGCTTGGCTAGGCTACAGGGCCACCTTTCTCTCCCCCAAATTAGTGGTCCTGTGATTCCTAAACCTAAAGGACAGGATTTTAGGGTGGCTAATTCTCTGTGTTGCCAGCATTCATATCATTAAGAGTTGCTTAAAATAATTTTGTTTTTAGTTAATTTAGTGCTATGTCCTTGGGATTAGTGTTTTCAAATGTTTTTCTCCAATGCCCTCAGGGCTAGTAATTCATAGCTATAAAAACAGCTTAGATTCACCTTTATTGCTTCAGCACTTGAGGAGTCACAGCGTTACGGTTTGACTGAAATTTGCAAGATTGGCAGTGCTTCCTCTTAGGTGCTATCAGGGCTCTTTCACAGATCATGAATACTTGGGAGCAAAAGCTGCTATATCTTGAGATTTTTGGATGAGTGGATATGTTGTAGACATAAGCACATGCTGAACAGGTATCCCTGTGAAGCTGAAGTACTTTAAAAATCAGTGAATACCTGACAGACAGGAAAAAATGCATATCTCTCTAACTTCTTAAGTCTGCCACTTTGTTTTCTATTTGTTTGTTATTAGGGATCTTTCTTTAAGGTCCATATGGAGGCAGTCAGTTCCCATTCTCTGATTTGACTAGGCAGAACATCAACGTAAGGAACTGCGGCAGCAGATGGTAAAAATTCAAATGGGGCACACCCATAGCATTGCGTTTATGGAGCTCTTAAAGGTCATTCATATTTATAGGAGAGAAAATAAGGTAATAAATAAAGTATTAGCACTGCGATACCACGTCATCTGCCGTTTGCTTCAGCATTGGAAATTCTAAGCTTTCTGATGAAAATTTCTAACTTTCATGATTTCTAAGATGGCTTTAATAACGTCAACAAAGATCAAACAATGTCTTCTTAATCTGTGGATGGCTTCAAACAATGAGTGGAAAATAGCAAATCTGTTAGCTGTTTCATCGCTGAGCATCCTCTCAACAAATACCAAGCTAACATGCACATTGTGAAATCCCAGACATCCTTCATCAATATAAATGCCTCTAATGCAGAACTTGTCTGTGATTCTGTGATAACCAGAATAATTCATGCACTTAAGGCCTTCAGCAAGTTCTCCGTAACATTGAGAAACTTTGCAGTGAGTTTGGCTCTCTCCTTTATTTGTCCCTTTGTTCAACACTGTAACTTCCCTACTAGTTCCTTGTACTTTTTTCTTTCCTTCTAGAAGTGTAGTTTCACACTTTGAAAACAGCCCAGATCAGTAACCCTCTCCCTCACCTCCCCTATCCAGTGATACTAGAACAACTGAAAGAGAGGTGCAGGTGTAGGAAAAAACGTAGTTTAGAGTGGGAGGGCAGGAGCTAGAGACGTTGGCACTGCCTTTAAGAAAAGTGCCAGGAACTGCTGTTTCCTAATGCTGTGTTGTTAGGAACAGCAGTAAGCAGACCTGCTGCTGTCCAGCTGTGGCAAACCTGTTTTTCCGGTTGGGCTGTGTGGTACTTTAACAACCACACCTTGTTGTGCTTGCGTGGGACAAGGGCTATTACAATTCCCCACAAAGAACCTTGCTGACAGCCATAAGCTCTAATGGAAATAATACATAAGTATAATGCAAGTGTAAAATCTTCATACTGCGTAATTCGGTCCAGTAGCTAAGCCAATTTTGTGTGCGTGTGTGTGGTGGGTATGCTAGTACTTTTTCTAAAACATAAAGTTTGTCACATGATTGATTTTTTTCTTAACCTGTAGAACTAGGAAGTGGCACGCTCCAAAGGGTTTGTGAATTCACAAAGCAGGAAGTGTACTCACAGACACCGTCTCTCTCGAGTTTCCGCTCTGTAAATCTCCCTAACTCTCAGAATCTTCATTTACAGATTTTAAAAGAAAACTTTGCACCTTTGCACAGATGTTGCTTCAGCAGAAACGTGTTTAATATTGAGGGAATAAAAGTTTAAGAGAATTGAAATGAAATTCATTAAACTCAGTATACCAATTTTAAACCTATGGCATGAGTGGAGAGGATAAATGCTTTTTAATATTCTCAAGTTTCACATTATCAAATTCACCCTTGCTATCATTTCCTTCTAAAACACCATGCCAGCAGTACAGGCTGGGGGCTGATCTGCTGGAAAGTAGCTTTGCAGAGAAGGACCTGGGAGTCCTGGTGGACAAATTAACCATGAGCCAGCAGTGTGCCCTTGTGGCCAAGAAGGCCAATGGGATCCTGGGCTGCATTAGGAAGAGCGTTGCCAGCAGGTGGAGGGAGGTAGTCCTTCCCTCTACTCAGCCTTGGTGAGGTCTCACCTGGAGTACTGGGTCCAGTTCTGGGCTCCCCAGTACAAGAGAGACACGGAGTTACTGGAGCGAGCCCAGCGGAGGGCTACTAAGATGGTGAAGGGACTGGAGCACCTCTCCTCTGAAGAAAGGCTGAGAGAGCTGGGCCTGTTCAGTCAGGGGAAGAGAAGACTGAGGGGGGATCTCATCAATGTGTACAAATATCTGGAGGGAGGGTGTCCAGAGGATGGGGCCAGACTCTTCTCCGTGGTGCCCAGCAACAGGACGAGAGGCAACGGGCACAAGCTGAAACAGGAAGTTCCATCTGAACAAAAGGAAGAACTTTTCTACTGTGAGGGTGACGGAGCGCTGGAGCAGGTTGTCCAGAGAGGTTGTGGAGTCTCTGTTCCTTGGGAGATATTCAAAAGCTGTCTGGACACAATCCTGGGCAATACGTTGCAAGTGACGCTGCTTGAGCAGGGGGGTTGGACTAGATGATCACCAGAGCCTCAGCCGTTCTGTGATTTTGTGAACTTTTTATGGTAGTAATCTAGGACTTAGCAAGTCTAGAATCTCTGCTCTACTTCTTTTACTAAAGAAAACTCATGTGCATCTTTACTCAAGCTATTTTGTTGTTAAAACTATATAAACTTGAACTACGTTCTCCTAGCAGCTGGAGAACAAAAAGGCATTTAGTCATTGAATAGGAACCCTAAGACTTTACTAGAGATTGTTCCGCACTGTTCTTACTAACACAGGCTACATCATAATTTGCAAGTCCCATAGGAGTGGATTTATAGAGCAAAACAGTTGGTGCTGCAGCTATGCACGTTTGGGGGAGGGTACTTTGCACAAGCTCTGTTTTGCTTCTGTGGAAGCGAAGTGGAAGTGCTTGTTAGTAGTTAGAGCACGTCTTCTGGTTTACCTTTTCAAAAAGGAATCTAGCTCACGTACGTGATAAGTAAGGATGTTTAAGATTCGCTTCAAAATCCTGAACTAAATTTAAAATGTTAATATAGATGCATGCAGAACTGGCCAAATACTATCCCTTCTCTTCTCTACTTTTCCATCCAACGAACTGATAGGGCAAGAGGCTCTTTTTTTTTTTTTTTTTTTTTTTTTTTTACCCACAGAGCTAGAAATAGCTCAAATATCTTTTCTTTTTGGAGCCTCACATGTAGAAAAAGGCTTTGCTATTCAAAGATCATGAGCACGCTGTCTGTATGATAGATGCTATTTAAGCCTCTTCTGTACAGCATATAGAGAAATTAAATTAGGGGAATTCATGTATAACAACAAATCTGAGACATAAAAACCTCAGCATTGTAGATGAAACTGGCACTACTAACTTGCTCGCTTGTTTTGTTTTCCTCACAGCATCAAGGCTATTGAAAGCCCCAACAAAGATGATGACACACAGTGGCTGACTTACTGGGTTGTGTATGGCATTTTCAGCATAGCAGAATTCTTCTCTGATATCTTTCTATCCTGGTTCCCTTTCTACTACATGCTAAAGGTAGGTTAATTCATTTCCCCCTCCCCTAACACAAGATTTTTGATGTAACTGGTTTAATGTTTTCAGAACAAAAAGATGACAACAGATTTCCCCTGGAATCATTCCTGGGTCACACCTTATTTTTACATGCTGATTACGTGTAATTTGTTATTCCAGCACTGTGAAAGTGATCTGCCTAAGGGTGATGGTTTTGTGGAGGAAGACAGGAAGTTGAGGTGGGTGGCAGGGAAAGAACTGTGGTGTTCTATGAAAGAAGAGCCTATTCAGGTGTACAGTGGAAAGCCAGTATATGAATATGTATGACGTATACTCACATTTAATAGTTTTGAATTCATACAGTGCATTTGTAGATCTTCTTTTCTAATTTCTTGATGGTAAAAAAATGTGTCAAGGATTTCTTCATGCCAGCACAACACCCTTTCTGAAGAGCGTGCAATTGAAATTCAGGCTGACCTAGCAAGTGAAGACCAAACACAGACGGCTCTGATAATACCGTTCCCAGAAGTACCGCGTTTACATCTAGTGATGGCATGAACAGTAAGACACTTTTCTCAGTTCAGCAAAAAGCATAACAACTGAAGGAAGCAATTAAGATAAATGCACAGCTTTCTAAGATAATCACTGAAGGGACATACATGTAAAAGCATTTACGGTCAGTAGTGGGGAGAAGCAGAGATTTACTTTTGTGATATAAAGGCAGGCAGAAGGCTTTGGCTGAGAATCAGAAAGCATTGCTAACTGGCTGGAAGGGTGGGAAGAGCTTGCTTGTAAGGAAAAGGGGAAAGCCCACAGCTTGGCACTTTCAATCTAGCTGTGACTAAAATCTCTTGCAGTGTAGTTTGTGGTGTCTCTAGGTTTCCTTTATGATCTTACGAAACAGAAACTCAGATATGTCATACGTGCTACTTTCCAAGTCTCACATATGCTAAATTTGCATATTGACATTCATTTTGTACAGCTTGTAGGTTGTACGCTGGACTGACTGAGTCTTGGCTACTTGCTGTTTCTGTATACCTTGATATGCAGGACTGAGACTGATCTTAGGTGTTCCCATATTTCTGCAATTCAGAGCTTAAGCGCTGCAGCCTCAAAATGCACTAGGAGTTTTTACAGATGGATACAAGGCACGTTGAAGCACTCCTTTGAAAGCATGCGTTACGATGTTGGCATATACTTTTGTTCTACAGCTGAGAACTATTTTGGATTTCCTTGGTGGGTTTTTTTGTTTTTTTTTTAGTAATGCCTATTTTCTGGTTATCTATCTTCTTTGTTCTCTAAAGCATAGGAAATGTTTACAACTCATGAAAAAAATGATTTTGTATGTAATCTGCTTCTCTCTTTTTCAGTATATCTCTTGATTATTTAATGATTTCTCTGGCATTAATATATTGTAGTCAAAGAAAGTAGCAGAGGTTATTCTAGGAGTATTATTGGGAATGGGAGGGAAAGGAGACTCCAGAGCTTACTCATAGTTCTTTCTTTGAACACTAAAATACTGTTTCAGAACAGAATTCCAGCAGATACTTCATACTGGTTATATTATGCAAAGTGCTACTAAGAGGTACTCAATCAAATGAAGTAGGAGTTTTCATTGTGAGGGAAGTAACACTTCAAATGCGTCAGACTGACATCAGGGCTTTTGACTTCAAGACAGCAGTTGTCTCCTCTCACCCCTGCCCCCTATGCAATTAATTACTGATTTCCACTGAAGAGCTGTTTCACTTTCATGAAAATCAACACCTTATTTTAATGACTAAAGTAGACTTTTGAGTTCACATCTGCAGTCATATAAGACACGCCTTGGGTTTTGGTAGTATTCTACCTGTAGAAGCATGGAACTGATCATGGGATCACACACCGTGTTTCCTAGCTGCAGTCATTTCATCTGTGGTAGTGGAGAAACTAGTTGAACTGTTTTACGCTGCCAGGGCCAGAACAAGTATTAGCACCGGATCCAAGTGTTTTAAATCTAGGTCAGGTAACTGCATAATGGAAGTAACTCCATTCCATGAACACCATTCCCTCCTGTGGCTGTACTGCAGGCACCAAAAGAGTGTAATAACTTTTTTCCCCCTAGTTACTCTTTTCACGGTCTGAGCTATGTCAGTCTCTTTTAGACCATATTAGGTTTAATGGTCTATGTAACACAAAATTTCACAAAAGACTAGGGAAGAATAAACTAGACTTAACAGTCTGACACTGTCAAGATTTGAAAAGACCGAGACCTGCAACTTTGGTACATATCCTCTGGAAAATATATTTAATCATCTGTTTCAGTAAATTTCAGAAGTAATAGGTATTTGAGAACAAACCTGTAACTGGAAAAGATTTAATTTTTCCTTGACTAGATTGGGACAAGACTGTAAATTCAAAATGACTAATTCTTTTCCTAGGCAAGAAATCAAAGTTTCCTTTACTTTTAGTTTCAGAGGAAGTTGGACTTACAGCTCAGGGACTTCCTAAAACAAAGGAGAGCTAAGTAACATCTGTGTGTAGTGGGACAAGTAAGATAATTGTTAGTGGCTAGCCGGTTATTCTTTGCAGGAAATAAATTCAATATACTTCTCAGCTTTTAATGAAAGATAACAGGACAATATATTATCATTTATATTTTAGGCTATATTACATCTCAAATAAACAGAAGCTTTTGAAAATAAGTATTCCATCACTTCTTGCTTTTATTTTCTCTGAACACACTTAGTAGCAATTGCTACTAATGCCATATTTTATTGCACGTTGAATTATTTCTTTTAATTGACTGAAATGCCCCTGCTAGGCATTCTCATTGGTAAGCACTTTACTTTGAAAAACTTTACTTTAAAAAAAACCTTTTTTCCTCTTCTGGAAAAACATCTCCCTTTAAGCTATTCTGATAGCTACAACGCATACCTGAAAGAAAAAAAGCTTAAAGCTTCCCTAAAAGGATGTTAAATTGGTTTAGCAAAATCTTCCATAGAATGCAGTTGTTCTCCCCAGGAAACAGCTGTACTTTTTGAAGACATGTCCTATCAAGATACCTCTCCAGCTCCAAATACATCATAAATGGTTTTATCTAGGGGAAGGAGAAGTGGCCTTTTAAACAAAAAAAAAAAAAAGGCGAGTAGCACTCTCCTCCAGAAGTAGTAGATTAAAGATCTTTACTTCAACAGATGAGCATAATAGAGAGAAATTTTATCTTGGTGTTCGTTGCAGTGAAAACTATGCCAACATGTCACGTCTGAACAGCAAAACGTGTAGGATTTTTAATCTCAATATCCCTTCCTTATCTGAGGAAGAATAGAGGGAAGATAATCCAAAATATTTGGAAGGTTTATCTGAAGACTGCGTGACTTTCATAATTCAAAAGAGGTTTTAATCTTTTTTTGTTGTTAAAGTCATACCAGAACCTTCCTTTTAAGATAACCTCTATTGACTTAGTCACCTTTTAATGGTCAGCCTGTTGTTAGGAGTTTCTTATGTGACACCAAAGTAATATTTGGGTGTGGCTTTGTATTTGCAGTTTTCCAGTGGGAAATCAAAAGTGTGAGGGGAAGGAAAAGAGACAGAAATGTCTAGCTAGGCACAGTGGATTTTTGAAAGGATACTGTAATCAAATTAGTTTCTAGGAAATGCTTTTATGTTATACAGTATACTGGAAATCTCATCAATAAGTAAAAAGCTTTGCTTATGTTTTAAAAATTACTTTCTCTCAGAAGCTCTGCTGCATGCATTGAAACATGCCTTCGCTGTCTCTTCAGCCACTGGAGATACTGCTATGTGAAGATATGTATACTGGAAAACTTTTGAAATTTAAACTATTAAAAGAAATGCTGTTTGTCAACACTATTGAAGGGCGCCATTATCACTTTCATTTAAATACAGAATTTTAGGTTGCTTACAGTTGTACTGTAGTTTAAATGATTTAGTTTCATGCTTTCCATTTTTGGTGTCTACTGTATGTATTTGGGTTTGGTGTTTTTGAGGAGGAAAAGTTCAGGCTGTGTGGGTTTTTTTCCCTCCCTCTCTCTCTCTCCCCTCACAAAAAGCTGTGGAAATCCTCAAATGGTTAATCATGTCTAAAGCAAAAGAAAGCATATTTTGCTTGAGGTTGTGGTGTTTTTGATTTGTCTTTTCAGAAATCTCAGGTAGTCTTCTCTGAGAAATTGTTCTGGCTTTAGACTGTGGAGAGGGTCACGACATCTGATAATGGTGTACGCTTTGTGTCTAGAAGGAACTATACCATTGTCGAGAAAATCTGCCTAATTTGGTTGAGGTTTTATCATTGAAAAATGTTTTTGTATAAACTTACAGAACAGAAGCAGATTTACTTGTGGGACTTCCTGCTCTTTGAATATTTTAATTTTGTTTGCATATCTGTCTTTGTATTTTATTGAACAGTGAGACTGAAGCCACATAAAAGGTGCTCCAGTGAAGACCGATATTTATAATACACTAGCAGCTATCTTTTCAGCCCCCCTTTTAAGATACAAAAATAGTACTGTACTCTCTCTCCCCTTTCCCCCCCCAAAAGCAGAATGTGGTATAAAAGCTATATAGCTAAACTGTGCAATCTGAAAGTGTTTCCCATGTCTGCGCTCTATGCATAGCTTGCCTCTATCCTGCCTTCATGTCAGTTTTAACATTGGGGTGCACATCATCCCGTTCTTCCCTGTTGCATTTTCAAGGTAAGGAAGTGGAAAGGACAAGAATATGTTCTGGCTGGATTTAAGTGACTGAGGGATCTAGACCTTCAGTCATGCCTAGCTAGGGAGACTAATGTTTTGTCTAATTAGCTTTTATACTACTAAACTAAACAAAAACAAAAACATGCAATGGTCTTTTTTTTTTTTTTTTTTACAGATTAGCTTTTTCACTAGAGGCTTCCTCCTTTATCCTATGAGTATGCATGAAATTATTCCAATATAAGGTTCATTACATGAAACAATACTGATACACATTGTTATTAGGCTGTGACCATGCAAAATGAAGGTCATGTACTGCTTTAAATATACTCAAGTCTGTGACAGAGTTAAGAAGACAGGCTACACCTTCTGTCTCCTACCTCCTTTCCTGTACTAATGCAGATGTCCTTGTTCCATGTAGTGTGGCTTCTTGTTGTGGTGCATGGCTCCAAGTCCTTCTAACGGGGCAGAGTTTCTCTATCATCGAATTATCCGCCCTTTCTTCCTGAAGCACGAAGCTCAGCTGGACAGTGTTGTTAAAGACCTGAAAGACAAGGCTGCAGAAACTGCAGATACCATCACTAAAGAAGGTGAGGAAAAGACCATTCACTAATCACATCAATTAGAAAGAGTTCACCTTTGCTACTCTAATGTTAAAGTTCGTATTTATCATCTCTGGAAAATATTTTGTAAAAAGATTATATCAACTTTAACGGTGAGGTCAGATTTGGATGAAATTACCAAGTAAAGAAAGAGGATTGCAGGCAATTTTAACTTCTAGGAATACAGGTATGCTTGCTGAGAGCGAGCAAGCTATGGCTTGTATGAAATAATAGCTAATTAGCTCATGTGTCTTTCCAACATACATATCCATAGAAATACTCTCTCTGTAGAGAGACAGATCAGCACATCCTCACAAGACGCCTTCTGCAAATACAATTATTATTTCAGTGCATTCTTGCATCTCCTAAAATACCATCTCAAATACCTGGTGCTACGGCGGAACGTCTAGTAAAAATCCTTGAACTCCAACAAACAGCAACATGTAAAATTAAGTTTTCTTGTCTATATAAGTATTTGAACTTTTCTCTCTTCTGAGCAAATTTTGAAATAACTTAATTTTTTTTAGAATGGCCTCCTAATTGTGTCACAGCCTGAAGCTTGTTTAATTTTTACTTTTATTTCTCTGCATTTTAAACTGAACCCTTATACTCCAAAATGTCTGATGATAATTTTATGAGTAAGAAAAAGAATTGTATTTATTAAGTAACTGACGTAAAAGTTTATTTAAATTTAATTTGAAAAATTTTGAGACGATACTTCAAAGCACATTAAGTCTCCTTGCTCTTGAACACCACATGCAGTCTGATTTCCTCTTACCTAACTTGCCATTTTTCCTATCAGTATTTCAATGATCTGCCTTTCTTTGTCATTCTTGGAATTTTTGCTGCATGACCCTTACTGAGTCATACTGGTAGGGAGAGATCTTAATGTTCTTCCACCTTGCACATGGGATTTCTCTGTCTTCTTTTCATCACGTACTCCTCTTTCCTATTTTTAGATAAAAAGATTTGCACATATGTGTATTATTTTTTTTAAGAACTTGTATCCACACACACACACACACACCTGTGTTAGCATTATTCCAGCAATATTTCTTCAGCTTGGTAGTAATTTCTTGCTGTGAATCTGGATGTCCTAGACACCGAGTAGCCCTATTTTCTCCCTAAAATAGAAGTCAGTCAGTCTGTGCTGTTTATTGTGCAGCTCCTTATGTATGGTTTCGATTCACTGCACAATTTATTTTTGAAAAGCCTTATATTATCAGTATCATCATAATATATATATATATATGCACATATGCACACACACACTAAAACTATGATGTTTCTTTTGTAACTTGAAAGGAAGATAACATTTTTATGCAGCTCGAGAACACCGAATAGGCCACTAAAATTAAACTTTTTTTCTCCTGCAGCCAAGAAAGCAACAGTGAACTTGCTGGGTGAAGAGAAGAAGAGCACTTAAACTATTAACTGGATAAAGAATGTTTCCCTACCACCTCCTTGATAAAGCTTGATGCTGCTGGGGACTGTGGTATAATTTTAATAATGTTGCCTTGGAAACATTTTGATATTAAAGGAATGTGTTGTACGTTTGCTTACTATTTTGCTCTTGTCTGTATAGAAAGTAAGCACTTTTATTTAAAAGCAATGCAGTGGGCAGCATCGGAAGCTTATTGAAAATATTTTATTCATCTTCATGCAGAAGAAATCTTTCAGTAATCACCTTCTGCAATAACATAAATAAAAAGTATATATCCCACAGGCTCTGCACTTTAGTTGTCTCTTTGTGCATGTAATTACTCTTAACACTTTAACTCTGGTGTGTCTGGTGACATAAAATTTTTGTATGAGGAAACTATAGCCTGAAAGGATTCTCTTGAATATGCAGGGAATTATTGAGAGGTGGCATAATGGATATATTCCCCACTAATGAAGTTGTAAATGATGAAACTGTTGTTCTAGCCACCTGATGATAGAGATTATTCAATGTTGCATGTTTCATTGTAACTTACAGTTATTGGTACAGTGTGTGTATTCTTAAATGGATAGATACTAAATATGGGAAAGAGTAACTTCATTCAAGTGATCCAGCTTACATTAGCGTGAAGTAATTTGCCAGAAATGGATGCATTACCTTGAGAGCACAGCATTACTAAAGTACAACTCTCTGCCTTTTCTTGCTAAAAGTTGTCATCTAAAATTGAAAACAGAGTGCCTTGTAAGATCACACTCAAAAGCACAAACCACCTTTCACTAGGGAGTGATGCTGTTACAAGCCTTTTTTTTTTTTCCTAAAGCCCTGTTGAAATAGTTAGTGCCCTGGGTGTCAGTCCCCAGAACTACATCACTAATTATCACCACAACCTCTGTGAGCGTTTTCTGCTCATAACAAATCTGCAGTCTGTTCTGATTGTACTAAGAACAATGCTGCATGAGCACTGAGCAGTCTTAAGGAACAGGGATGGTGGTGTTGAGATTACTTGATCTATTCCTGACCAATCAGTGCGAATGCAACCAAAGTTGTTACAAGAAGAATATAGTCTGTTTTGCAGTTCATGGAATAGAATAGAACTTACTTACAGAACATGAAGAAGTTGTTAAGCTTAAACTTTTGCTATGTTAAGCGATTTCTAGGTCCACCATCCTAAATTGATTAGGCTGTAATCTTAAGATAAGGCACTGAAGGCTTCTGGCGTTCCACAAGTTGATGATATTATAAACATTCCCTCTAAATTTTCAGAGACTAGAACTGTAAAAGATTGAAGCGTGCACTATTATTTAGTAGATCACTTTTGAATTTGAGCGATACCTATTATAAGAACAGATGTAACAGTGTCTTAAGAGTAAGCTTTTTAGCCTTTAAGCTGGAAAACACAGCACTGACTCTGTAAGACAGCACTTACAGCTGTCAAAGAACAACTACAATGGGGAAGCATGAGATCCACCATGCATCGTTTTTTGTCCTACAGCATACACGGTTTGTTATTTGAAGGAAGAACACGGAATACTGCAGTATGTAAATGAAAACATTTGGCTGATTATTCAGTGACGGCTTTTTGTAACGAATGGATCTACTGCAAAGAATAAAGTTTACAGCAAAGTTGTAGATGTGAGCAAGTAGAAAAGTCTAACAGCGACTCACAATTTAAGTAACCTCATTTCTTGTCCTAGCTTCCTCTGTCTTTAACCCACTGAACTTGGCAATCCATCCTAAATCCTCATGTTGTATTTTAAAGTTATATGCATAGCAGTCATATGTGGTCAGTTTAATTTTGTTTCACCTCATAAAATAAATTATGTTAAATAATGATACTTACATTCAATACTGTATTTGATTTAGGTTCAGAGTACTACAAAAACTGCTTTTCTAAAAGCTGTTGGTAAGTCTGAGACTTTCCAAGACTATCCAGGTCTGCAGCAGAGACAAAACTTAATTCTCAGACAAATCATCATTTCTTTAAAATACTACCATTATCAATGAGATAAAACACTTCTTTCAGTTAAGTGTTAAGGGTGACCATTCCTTTACGTTTCTCAAAGAACTTACCAGTTGGGCTTTCGATCAACTTCCTATATTTACAACCCAGTATTTCTTGATCCAACAGCTAAATTTGTGCTCCTTATCAGATTTCTACTTGAAAGTAGAGCTACCACCTGTTTGAAAGTTGTTAATATAACTTGATCTTGTTGTTTGCATTGTTGCAAACAGAAATGACCATCTGGAGCATTCGTGGGCTTTCACAGTGATTTAATTCTGAGAGCTAAACGTATCGTGTCCTCAAAGAAAGGGTGATTCTTTTCGGACTGAGAAACTTCCTGGGAAGACTTTAGTTAAAAGTAAAGATTCAGGACTAACTTTGCTGTCTAAAGAAAAACAGTATTTTCTGCAGGAAGTTACCTTTTCCTGCAAGTAACTCCACTGGGCTGGCCCCTCGTATCAGTGCTCTTCTCAAAGTTGTCTTCACAACATTTATAGGACAATGTTAATATACACTTCTAATCAATGTCTGTGCTGAAGTTGTAACATGCTAAATAAAAATGGATACAAATAAAGAGATTCTTACAGGACTGGTATAACGCTTCAGTATTTCTTAAGAACCTTATACCTCAACACATAGAGAAACCGAATCAGTTTAAAAAGGCAGAATGTCTTTACAGGATGTTCACTTCTCTACCCAAACTTCATTACCATGGAACTAGTAGGAACTTCTCTAAAAGCATGATGGAAGTACTTCTTTTGCTTTATGACTAGATCTCATGGTGCAATGTAGCTGTTTTAGAGCGCTGGACCTTAACAGAACAGTTTTGAATACAGATCTGAACAGTGAGCACAACAGACTGCCGACACAGCACAGTTTTCAAGACTTCATAGCTTTGCTTTCCTGAGGAATTATCAAGGGCTAGGTCCTGGGAATGCAGGATCCTATAGAAATGTATACAGGAAACACTATAAACTACAGGGATTTCAGACTGTTTTTTCCTCTCCCATTGATTTTCTAGTCTTCCATAAGTGATATAGATATATAATACGGCATAGTTACTGGCAGGTAGGAGTGTTCACACTTACAGTTCTTTCTGCTTGAAGTGTAAGTAGGACGTTTATTCCATACATTTCCAAACTCAGCAAGCAGAACAAAAGAAGTTCTTAGAGAAAAGCAATAAAAACCCCACAATGATACAAACACCGCTAATGATACTAAAATAAAACTGAATTTACTAAAACAAAGCAAGATAGTTAGCAAAGAATATACCTTCTTGTAAGTAGTGGAAGACATGACTAATATTTGCCAGGTCAAAACCTCTCAATGTTTTTAATTTGACAAAGTTAAAGTGCCTTGAGTTTGTGTTCCAGTCTTGTCAAGTTTGTACAATCAATTATACTTTGTACAAATATTCTGAGAATCGATGTAAACATATTGACTAATTCCTTAATCCTCTCCTCCAAAACTTTCAAACTCAACCAACCATAACTGCCCTATGCAAAAAAGGAAGAACAGGGTTTAAAACAATAAATGACAAATTCTTGCAGGTCATGATACTACACAGAATTATGTTAAATAGTATATTTAGGCTCAGCAATCATTTGACTACAGGCAAAGGATAATAATTTTGAATAAGCTGCCACTACTGATAAGAATATAATAAATACATTCTGTCCTGCAGCAAATCTTAAAGAGAAAATTATGTTCATAAGATTTAGTGATTATTCAGAGACATAAGTATTTCCTGTACACTGCATGTTCTGCAAGCATGCAAACAGAGTACTGAATCTCAGTCTTGTATTTCCAGAGAAATTCTACATCCAGTGCGATGGTATGAAGCAGTACTTCAGCATTAACCACCTGGAAACCATTAAGGGAATCCTCTGTTGTACAACCACACCGACACAGCCTTGTGAAGAACAGATCTCTTTGTGGTCCATAAAATAGTAAGAAGTGCCTGAGCAAGAAACGTGGTGGGTGACTGTCAACTCATGAAATAATAAAGTAAAAATAACTGAAGATGAACTTTGAATTTAGCAACCTGTTGGAAGGATGCATTTGCTGTAGGCAATGGAATTCCACAAAACAAAACCACCTTATGTGCCTACCATTTTCTATTACTGCATCCTTGCAAGAGAATACTGAAAGCCTACAGACTTAAATTAGACTTTTCAAATTCTGCTATCTGGAAAAAAAAAACCTTGACAGAGACAACGAGAAACACATGCTGTTTCATAAGAAGCAGAACTCGACCGCATTCCACTCAGTTCCTACCTAGAGTTTCCTCCACTCACTCCTACGTCCCATGCTACCGATTATTTTCATTTCCTTCCCATCTCCCTTATGCCTACCACCACAATGTAGTCGGTATCTTTTCAGGGCCTTGACAAAAGACAGCTAATTTGGTAGTTATTTCGCCAGTTCTAATCCGTACCTAATCTGAAGCTACATATATGCTGACTGGACAGCCAATACACTAAATGCAGTTTGGCCAAAGCAAACTGCCAACCAGGAAGAACACGTGCTCATTCTCCTTGCCTTTTTTTGTTCCATCCAGAACACAGAAAGTTCCTTCACTGGATGCGTTAACAGAGTCTCATCTCTCAACTCGGCCACTGCACTTCATGACTTATGGGAACTCACTGTCTCTGAGAACTCTAGTCATTGCATCATTTCAACCAAATCTATCAACAGACTCAAAAGTTATAAAGGGACAGATGAAGTCAGCGTTTGTATTAAGCCTCGCTTCTTGAAAACAGGCAAAAAAGCCCTCTCTAGAAACCTATACCAAGACATAAAATAACCTAACAAAAGCCAGTCTGTAACTGGAGGAATTACATTAAGACATAGCTAAATCTGCAGCTACAGAGAGAAAGAGAACAAAACAAGTGAGCCACTCCACCTTTCATGCTCTCGGTACAGCACGCACAAACACCACAGACAGATAAACATATGCTGTCCCAAAAGAAAGTGTTGGCTAAACGGCTCCAATCATTCAGCTACAGGCACCATGAACAGAATATACATACAGAGATGTTTAAGAACAGCTATTTTCCCAAACCCTGGTCTTTATGCAATCTACCTCATGGCTGAAGGTGAAAAATCACATACGGTTATACGTTATTATCACTTCCCAAAGTAAGATACATTTCCACATACAATTTGAAACTCATGGTCTTTACATCCAGAATTGAATGATGGTGGTTGCGATTCTGCTACAGCAGACTTGCAGCTACAGCTACTTGCTCCCTTCCGTATATCTGAAAGAACCACCTACCTTACAACAGTGCTAAATGTTCATTTCTACAGTTATTCCTTTCAATGTTGTTTGCCTGCATGTTCAAATCTGCTACGTAATGCCTATTGTCAGTTTTCCTATCTGCTGCTGCCACAGAAATTGTTACAGGGAGGCTGATTTTTGAGCTCACGTGCCTGTTTCAAAAGTTTAATCTTTGTCTAGGTACTGAAATACCAACACAGGAACATAACAAGTATGTATATTTAAATATCTACACTAGTATCTTTGAGACAGATATCAGCTTTAATATCCATATTCCTCATCTCAGAGATACAGAGTCAATTCCCACCCAGCAATGCATGTCCTTAATATTGCCACCCACAGGAAACCATAGTTATCCTTAGTGCTATTTTAATAATTCTACTCTTCTAGGCAAATTCTCACAGAAGAGAGTAAAAGCTAGACAGACTAACTAACAAGACTGCCAGGTACCAAACACCTTAAAGAGATGTCCATTACCAGCCAATTTCTGAAAAAAAAAAATGGTTTTCTATCGACAGCATTGAGATCGAGAATTCTAGTGTTTTTGCAGCACCCTTCTCCCTACCTCCATTTCTGCCAGTCCCCAAATGGACTACGTACAATGCAGAACTGTCCCATTTTTCCAAAACTAAAAGTAAAATGCCAGAAGACACTTTCCTTGCAACACTTGAAATGGCCTGAAGACACCAGTATGTTCACAACTGTAATTCCATAGATATCAGGGTCCTGAACAAACTGATCCATCTTTCTAAACAAAGAAAAAAAAAAAAGACTTGAGAAACACATTCAAGTCCTGAGAAATCCTGTAGGACTTAACATTTTTTTTTAAAACGACTTACTAACAATAAAAAGAGGGAACAAAATTACGCCAAATACAGCTTAGATTAGCTTTATCTATGTCAATTACATTATATTTTATGATATTGTATTCAAATTTTTAAAGGAACATGAGAAAGCTGAAGCGTACAAGTAAGACTTCTATTTCACCAATCAGACTATAACAATCTTTTCTCGTTCCTGTTCTCTCTTTTCTTAGGGGGGTGGCAGGGGAGGGAAAAGAGAGAAGGAAGCAGAACCGACAGGCCTGCATAATAATCTGACCTAATATCATAACCCACTTGTTTTTAATCATCTAATTAACTCAGTTCGTCAAAAAAAAAAAAAGTAAAAAAAATAAAATAAAATAAAATAAAATAAGAAATCCAGAAATGAAATAATGGTTTGTAAGCTTAGCCAAGGCAGGAAAAGGGAAGTTGCGGTTAATTTTCTGATCCGTCATTTATAGGACCTGTACTGCTCACATAAGAGTACTTCCTGAAGCAAACTAGAAAGCAAAATGATAAGCTCATATAAGGGTAGGGGAAACGGCAACAAAACCCCACAGACTTTAGATCCTTAATGGTAGTAATTATTTGATTTCCTAGTAGAGTGTAACTTGTTTCAAAAAATTAAAAAAAAAAAGCTTTACACAAAATACCCTGACAGCGTTCTTTGTTCATTTGATTAAACCACAGTTTAAGAAATTTGGTGTTAATATTACTCTTTGCAGAAATGTCTCCCAGTTTCTTCATAAGGTCCTTATTTTTAAAATAACTCAACTAGTTCTGTTTCTTTAATTGGGTAAGTTAGTAAGCAACGCAACTAAGATCCTTTCTTAATCCACACTGCATAGCGCAGACAAATTCTTTGGATGTTCAACTTACGGCCACTGTAAGCAGATATCCAGTATGATTTAACCTTCATATTTTTCAAATGTCAATGGCCTAAAGCTGTGACTTGCAATACTCATGCATAACTATCATAACTTCATAAGAATCTATTTACCTCCATTTAACATCATGGAATTGAGATATTCTCTTTTATGAAGTAATTTTCACAGAGCTCCCTGAAAAATAAAGTTTCAGAGAAGGTACTCAACTAGCAGGAGGAGCCAGGAATAATTTAAACCCCCAAATCTGTGAAGAATTACGGTCCATTTATATATTGACTATACTTTCAAGACTTGCTTGAATACATTACTTACTACGTGTTCCCAAGTTGCAACTAACCTTTAACACTTTCTTAATTGCGTAGAGCGTAAGTAGCTAAGTAACAGTCTCTAGCAACCTCCACTTGTCTTCTAACATGCCTACTCTTCCTATCGCATAGCATCCTAGCAACTCATGGAAAAAGGCCAGTGAACTAGCTTCTCAGAATTTAGGTGCGTTTTCCAGGAGAGATCCTCCAAAGTTGGTATGTGTAAACTGTTAATTCTGCAGAAACAACAAATCTTTATATTCTATCATGCTAGATCAAAAGATGTCTTCCAGCAAGTCATTCTATTACACATGGCCTATATTTTTTTACTCCTTCACTGTCATGGGGTTTGGTCTGAGGAACTTTTTTGTAACAGCTTTCGGATTTTGTACAACTGTAGTGAGAATGAGAACACAGCATACTTCATTAAATGCAATACAAGAATCACTCTTACTGAACATTACAGACAGAAAATACAAACAACTTTGAACTGTTCACAACTAGAGGGCTCTATGTAGTTGCACTATCAGCACCTATCTATCAATCAACTTCAAGGGGCACCAGTAGCTTACTAAGCTACTAAAAAAAAAAAAAAAAAGGGGCAGTTCAGTAGAACAAGAAATAAAAGTATTAGAAGAAAACCCAAACTACAAGCACTAGCAATCTGAGCAAGGATACCAAGCACAACCCTTTGTCAAGTTTCATTACTTTAGTAAACTCTGACTATTCTAGAAATGACAATTCTAAAAATAGTCATTAAATGTCTAGATGGATTTCGGATGCTGCTCATCTTTAAAATAGGGGGAGAAAAAAGGTGACACCATAGGATAGCATACCTGATAGATAAAGATGAGACAAACCCCAAGAGAGAGAGTATCTCCACATGGAGAACTTACCAAAATAGTCTGGTTAACTTTCCTCTAGTACTCATTTATGAAAGCATCCAGCTCATTTTGTTTTCATACAGTAAGGACTAGAAAAACTCATGCAGGAAATTCTTAACTGATAACTGGTACTGCTGTTTCCTTTTCTGTCTCCTTATACTAAACCATTCCTCACTTCACTTACACAGTGTATTTCTTGAGTTCTTCTAAGGTTCCTTGTTGCTGACAGCTGTTCTGACCACCTCAACTTCTCCAATGACTGACTTTTTGCCCCTGTCCATGGGCTACACGTCTATAAAATATAACATTTTATTTTACGTTAGCAGATATTGTGAGCCTCAGACGTTTGAAACAATATTTGAGAGATTAAAGGTAGAAAGTACATTTCATAAGCTCTCAAAACCAACCTGAAATATATGATATGGTATCTTACATTACAAAAGACACAAAGGAACAGCTATTTTGTTCAACTAACTTAAAATGTTAAAATATTATCCCTACAGTAAGTCACATACATCTTTTAAGTACGTTTTGGAGGGGAAAAAAACAAAAACAAAACAACAAAAGAAATGCTCTTCACAAGTGTTTATATAATTAGATTTTTCAAAATTAACTTGTTGCCTTTATTAGTACACTTGACAGTTGTGAAAGATAATTAGCAAGGAAAGTTTACAGAATCAATTTCACTCATTTACATTTTTCTTTTAGCAACACAGACCATTCAGAATTAAAATAGTCACTTAACTAGCATAGAGAAATGGTGTACTAAGGCAATCAGTTTTCCGGTATCTAGTCTGCATAAGTTTGTTTGTTTGTTTTTAAAAAAAGCTGAATAACACTGCGTAGTTCTTCTGGAAAGAGTAATTCTCCCAGCCACCCCATTTGCTTATGTTCTTTCACCTTCAGAACTGCATGTTAGCTTTTGACTTGCAGGCTGTATGTAGATAGATTTGCTGTGACACAGAGATGAGGCAGTTACATGCATTCCAATGCCGGAAAAAGCAGGCAGTTCTATTCAGCTTCACCTGTGGGGTTTTTTTGTTTTTTTTTTTTTCTTCCTCCTTCCCTCCGGTATCTTTCACTTCAAAGTTGCAATCAGTAACGTGTCCATCCATATCTGTAGTAAGCACAGCTATGTAAAGTAACAGTTATTCCAGATGTAGGCTCATTTCTTTTTCTTCCCTTTGCCTTTTTTGCCTCCTTCTCCTTGCTGGAGACTTTGCTCGCTACCTCCCATTTTTTGTGTTCTTGTCTTCAGTTTGGGAATGGTTTCTGCAGCATACAGCATCACTGATTTACCTAAAAATAAAGAGAGAGAAAGAGAGAGAGAGAGAGAGAGAGAGAAAGAACTCACAAAGTTAAGAACATTCACAGCGTTTTGAAAGTTAGAATCTTCAGCCCCGGCTCAGTTTTTTGTTAAAACAGATACAAAATGCAGAGTTGTTCTTACTTTCCCCATGTAGCTGGAAGTTTGTGCAAAGCTTTAATCAGATTTTTAAGCCCAGGACTAATGAAGTGTCACAGCTCATTAGAGCCTTGTCATTATTTACACCAGATTATGATCTCTCTTGCATAGCCATCAAGACTGAAGTATCCCCTCTTGGATTACCTGTATCAGAGCGGCACATGACCTGACAGTCTCCAAAGCATCGACACCCTTCCTACGACTCTCTCCCCCCTCACTTTCCAATGGCCAAAAATTGTTGGCACAGAATAACCAGGCAACAAGTGCAAGCATCTTTAGAAAGACACTAGCTCATCTTGCATGGGCAAGTAATTTATGGAACTTTCAGGGACCCTCCCACTTTATTTTTAATTTATGTAAACGGTGAAGAGAAAATAAATACACACTCAATATTGTGTTTTATCAGTTTGCCATCTGTACCAATGCTTAACTGATGCATATAACCTACGAAAAAGGTGGAATTTAGCCATTTTAATACAAACTCCTGTTTTGAAAAATGATCCTCCACAAAACAAAAAATCAAAACTGAACTGTTGTTTTGTTCAATACAGCACTCTTGCAACTTTCCTCCAAATCCTTTTCAGTTCAAGCCCTGAAAAAAGGCAAGATCAAAGACAACAGCACTTTACAAACTCCACTCACTTGCTTTATTTGGTTGACTTTAAAAGGTGAATTTATTTGATGTTAAGTTCTAAAATTTGTATTAGTAAAAACCATTAAACAAGCTGATAATATAAGACAAACAAAGCCTTCCTGTTTGTTAGTAACAGTTAAAGCATCTAACCCAGATGCTCTACTCACGTGTTGGAAACTGAGGTAAACACGGGTTGCCATCTTCTTGTTTGAGTTGAATTCGTACTCTACCCCTGTACTGCACATCACGGTTCCACTCTCTAGGATACATCTTATTTTTCTGTCATATGAAAGGATAAACTTATTTTACTAGGAATATGAAGTACGGGAATGATTTTCTGTGCAAGCTATCCAAATCACAGCAGCCTGCATGGAATTCTTTTGAGCAGATCAAACCCAGAGCCACAACTCTGCAGTATCATCCATCAGTTAGCCAGTGCAATAACACCCAAAGTCATAGTTTAACTTTTCCAGAAGCACTGCTGCAACCGGTTCATTGAATAACTTGCTACAGGGTCCACTGTACTACTCCATCAGTCTGGATCACAGCGACACGCGTTTTGTTTCCTCTCCATGGCCATGAACCCTTCTGGAACATCTTGGGACAATACATGAATGGGTCAGACGTCGAGGCCCGCTGACTTCAGATAACTCATATCTTTTATTTTCGTTAAAATAACATTACAGGCTTCTTCCTTGTACTGGCTATTTTACAGGCTAGTGTGCAATAACAGGAATATATTAGTCGTCTTGTGAAAAGCCAAGTGATTTTGTACAGACCTTGGATGCCAGTCATTAAACTCTTTGATGAGGATCTAATTTCTTTAACAAAATGCAATAGATGATTAATTCTAAAAAGAATAAATGGCGAAAAAAGTTCCCTTTTAGAAACTCAAGCTCATTCCCTATGGGGAAAAAAAAAGGTGAACAAGTTAAACTATCTAAAGACCACGGGAGTACTGAGATGATTACTACGGTACTGAAAACTAAAATTCTTTGGCTAAACCATGACTTCCACAAAGGTTTCAAAGGACCCTGAAGATTTCATACAGCAGAATCCTATTCCTATAGGACATTATTTCCAAAAATTAATCATCTTTCATTAGAAGTGAGCTACTTTTTAATATTTAATTTGTATAGCTCCAGGTTGCAAAATGAGTTTTTATTCTGGCCCTTTTCCATTAGAAACTTTCAAGCATCTAGTATAGTCTTCTCAGAAGGATATATATACCTACACACTTATAAAATATATACATATATTTTACAGTTAGCTTTTTTATAAGGTAAAAACATCATTATCTCCGAGATATGTGATTCTTGCCTTGCATATAGTTTTCCAATATCTGCTTAAGCATGATGTTCAGTTATTGCTCAAAGAAAAGAAGCATCTTGGCTGACAACCAAAGTTTTTCCATTACAATTTGTCCTCGCTTGTAAGAAAAGACATAACGAAAGAAAACCTAAGACCCATACCAAGTTATTTTTATTACCTCTACAAGCACGTTGAATCCAACTGCTGCACACACATCTTGGATTTCTGTAGATGTTGGATTTTCAACAGCCTATTGAAACAACAGTTTTTTATTACAGTTATTTTTAATTGATGAATTACCTAAACAGGGACCCGTTAGGCCCCTCGGCAACTGCTGCCGCTGCTACCCCAGCGCCCTGCGCTGGCGTGGCCGCTCACCCCCGGCTGCCGCCCCAGCGGACCCCCCACCCTCAGCCCGCTTCAACCAAACGGGTTAGAGGTTTCCTACCCTACACTTTGCAACTAGAAAAATACCGTGAGGGAGGGAGGGAGAGGATCACGACTACTTCCGGATACACTAAAAGCAACAACTACTAAATCTATGTACCATGTGCATAGGGACAAAGCACAGAATACGGGTGACATTAAGACAAGTTAGATCACCAGTCACACAGACTTTAGCCTACTACTGCTGTCTGCATCACTTCTAAATTCAGCAAGTTCTGCCGTAGATTATCAAGCATATTAGTTTTCAGTACTTCATCTTCCTGCCAAAGGGGCTGCTCATGTGAAAGCAGAGACTTAAACCCAGCGCTCTTCTAACAAGTCCACATGCTGACAGTAAGTTATCTTCAAATACATTGTAACTTCCAGTTCTCAGCCTATTTGCTGAGAAGGACAGGGAAGATAACAGCTTTGTCTGAGACTTGGTTTTATTTTCCAACTCCCTATGTACTACCACAAAGCAAAACATTGTATTTCTCCCACAAATTACTTTGTCTATAGGTATCCTTCTTCCTTCTGCTATTGTCTTCTTGTTATTTAAATAAGCTGGATAAATGCAGATGAATCTAGAAGACAAAACATTGCAAGATTAAGTAAGTAATATCAGCTCCTTAAATTGTTTGCGCGACGGTAAAATGAAAATAAGAAAGTCCATTTCTATAACACACGAGTTCCCAATTCCCCACAGCAGTTTAGAACAGCCACTTATTTTTCCTTGGCTAACTAGCAAGACATTGCAAAATCCCATTCTCAGTTATTTAAGGGACTATCACCAGTTGGCTGAAACCTTATTTGCAAGAAATCAGTTTCAGGAGCAAAACGCGGACAAAGGAAGGGGCCACCTCCTAGGCTTTTGAGAGCAAAGGAGGTTGAAAGAGCATGTTTTGACCCATAGCATCTCAAAAGCTAAAATCTAATATACCCATTTCCTTGAAAGATTGTAGTACCCTTATTGCTGATCGATTTCAAGTTCTCGATAAAAGCATTTTAATCATGGATTCGTTTTTCCCTATTCCCACAAAGAACTACCCAAATTTAGACAAGTTACAAAGCCTTTGAAAAACTACGCTTAGAGACTTGATAGCGCTAAGATCTTTCAAAAAGTTCAACCTTTGTCAAGCATATATAAGGACAAGAGTGACAGAAACTCACTCTTCTCATCAGGCAAAAATACTAGCAGAGCAGAAACTAAGGAAGCGATCAATTATATGGAGCAGATTAGTATTCAATGAGCTGGAGATGGACGAGGAGTCACTGATGCGGATTAAAAGGAAACACCTCTGAAAGAAAGCCTGCCTTGCTGAAAAAGTCTGCCTCAAGAAAATACCTCTTGCTGATCCTGAAGTTAGCTTCAGTCATCTCAACTCTCATTACTCTTCTACTCTCAAATACCTTTCCACAGATATTTTCCTCTATTAGTTACAATCCTCTTTACAGACCAGTTACCCCATTTTTACATAAGTGGTAGAGATCTGCACAGGAAAATTCTAATCTCATTACTGACATTCACAATCATCAATACACTGCACTACCCACCATCTCCTCCTCAGTTTACCTTTTCTGAGATTTAAACGCATTACATGAAAAAAAAAATGACATGGCAGCGTAACATCATGCACGCCAGCATCAGGAAAGGCTAAATGTTCACTTCCTGCTTCGACAAATAAGTGAGTTATAACAATCTCCCCCATACCACCCTTGAACAAGCTGAACCTTCTCTGCAACGAATCGCAGAGGTAAGGGGCACCTGTAGATTCCTCGACTTGCTGCAGAGCATGTGGACTGCACACTTGAAGGCTGCCCCTGGAAAACTGCTTTAAATTCACCACCGTGAAAATTGCTTGGGGAGACTAGGCATTTCAGCTACTCTAGATTCAATATGTGGCCGTTAACCATATTATATTTGTAACTGGTTTTTGAAGATACATAATAGAAATATTAACAACCAAACACAACTCTCTCAAGTCCTCAGCACCTCACGCAGGACACCTAGAACATTTTGTTTAGAACAAAGCAGCGCAAAGAAGCGCACAGCACCGCGCGTTACACTCCGCACCGGCGGCCCCCAAAGCAGCCCGACGGCTCGGAGGCGCGGCCGAGGCAGCGCCGGGGAAGAACACGGTGGGGGGGGGGGAAGGGGGGAAGGGTGCCTGACCCCTCGCCCCCGCTCCCCACCTGTTAGGCCCCTCGGCCACTGCTGCCGCCGCTACCCCAGCGCCCTGCGCTGACGCAGCCCCAGCGGACCCCCCACCCTCAGCCCGCTGCAACCAAACGGGTTAGAGCGGAACAGGACCGGAAGACGCAGCCCACGCTACCTCTCCTTATCAGCCGGAGACGCGGCGGCGGCCATAATAACTGGCGGCGGCGGCAGCAGCAGCAGCGTTCACCGCCGTTGCTTCCGTTGGCCCGGCCTCGTCACACCGCCCTCCCCCCTCCCCCACCAGAAATCCCGCCCCCTCCTTTCCAGCGACAAGCATTCCTGGCACCCGATTGGACGAGGTTGCTGTCTCTAAAGCGCACCAGCCTGTAGGAGGGCGCGACGTGGCTCGCGGCAGAGCGCGCGTGCGCCCCGGCTGCGCAGGCGCCGCTGCTGAGGGGGCGGGCGGGCGGGCGGGGCGGAGGCCGCCTCCCACCGCGGGGCGGAGCCGGAGCGTTGGTGGGAAACGGGAGCGGTGAGGAGCGCTCGGAAGCGGAACGCTGCGGGTCGCCTCGCCTCGGCGACTTTGTTCTTACCAACCCCAAAAGCGAAGTGAGGAAGCTTGGCAGCAGGTCAACGTTCCGGTGCGAGCGGCTTCGTTAGAAATGGCGCCCGGCTGCCAGGGTGGGCGGGAGGAGTCTGTGCGGCTTTCCGCGGGGGGCTCCCGGGGGTGGCGCTGTGCCGCAGCGCCAAAGACTCGCAAAGCACAAAAAGCTCGGCCCCTCATCTGCAAAATGCTCCTTCCCTGCCACTTCCTGGAAAAGCCAGCGCTGTTGAAAAGTTGGGGAGTGCGGTGTGGCGGTGTGAGACTAACTGACACAACCAAAACGTTGATAAGAACAGGAAACGTTATCAAAGATTGTTTCAGGGCCAGAACTGTGGCTCGTGCAGCGCAGGTACCCAAGGGCATGACAAGCGATCCAGGTCTTTGAAGCCAGGAACTTTTTGGTCAATGTTTTAAATGTTATGTGAGGATGATCCAGTACTAAGAAATCCTCGCGATAACTTGCCAGCATTTCAGGACCCTTCAGTTACACCAAATGAACTGTTCTGCACGTACGAAATTTCCAGAGACTGTATCAAGGGTGACGTTCAAAGAGCAAACTTAAGTTTCAGTTCAAGCTGACAAAATGACTGCTATGTTTTGTAACTCATTGATAGTAACAATGTTGCACTGTCTGTTAGTGATGTTTCTGTTGACTACTTTGTGCAGTCTCAGTAGTGAAAGACCACCCGGATTTGCTGTTTGGCAACAGCAAATCGACTCTGTCCTTCAGGAACATGAAGCGCACAAACTTGCTGCTGGTAGGACAGTGCAGCAGCGATGGGCAGACTGAATGGAGTACAAGCCCTAATGGAAGATGAATTCCACAGGGTACATTTTGTGCATTGTTACAGTCACTAATTAAACCTTTTCACGCAGCAGCTATGCTCCAGGACACACAAAGAACAAAGTATTTTTGCACGTTTTTCTGCACCTTTTTTCCTGCTTCAGTAAAGCATGTGGCTGTCCAAGATGAAGAACTGAATAGGAGGATGCTGAGATCCAGTGCAACACAATGGAACTTCCAGGGAAGGACTGTAAGGACAGTTCATGAAAACTTAGAAGAGTTGAGAGTTGTGGAGAAGCTTCAGGAAGAATCAAGGTGGCACCCAAACATGAGTTATTTGGGCTATTGATTCTTTTGAATGGTGGGAAGTTTTGTTGTCTTTTTTCTTTCCATCTTTGGTCTCATTATGCCAGAAGTGAATATACTGTTCAAACTACTACGGAAGTGAAATACAACTGAGTGGTCTCTGCAATAGCAGCTTTCAAAAATGTGATTGTAACTATATGGGAGGAGGCCAAAGCTTTGGCAGCCCTTTAGAAAGATAAAAAGCTGACAACAAAAAGAAAAGTTACACAAACTGAGCTGAGTCAAGTTGTGAAGGAAGCTTTTGATCCAATAGCTGTCCATGCTGAAGACCGATCGATTTTTCAGAGGGTGATCCCTGGTTACTTCAGGCTGCCTGATGTGGAGTTCTTTAAAAAATATATATGTTATTTTCCTGAAGGGAGATAAGATCGACAGCAATCGACTGTTTTCTGTTTTCAGACCAAAAAAAAAAAAGAAAAATAAAAAAGACGCAGCTTGGTATTTTCTGCTGATGCATAGCAGTAAAAGTGGTGTAAAATTCACTACCTCACTGTTTTACAAAACAATATAGAAGAAATTTTCAGTTAAATGATGAACTCCTTTCAAATAGAATCATGAGACCTATCAGAACATCAGAACTGAAAAAAGATGTTCTTGACACTGAAATGTGTGCAAAACCTACCTGAGGAACATGAAAAGCAAGAATAATTGGATGCTTTAGCAGTGCTGTTGATAGAGAACAACCTAGTGAAGCCAAGGAGCATTTTGCAAGGCTGAAGAACAGACAGGCACAGTCTTTTTGCGTGATGCTGTGAGACACTGAAGAAAAACATACCTCTCTAAGAGGTAATTATTAAAACTAATTATGTATTTAAACATATGGCCTTTTTTTGTTAATATATAACAACAAAACATTCTCATCTTAGGATTAGCTTGATAAAGAATTACCAGCGTGGTTTAGTACCACATTGTTCTTTCAAGTCTTTGTTGCATACACACACACATGTCTATTAAGAGACTTCTATTGAGATCCCCACCAACTAATAAGTGTTAGAAGTACCACTGCCTTGGGAGCTGTTGTCCAACTTGTCAGTGCTTAGCCTGTGCCTCAGTCAGGGTGGCAGAAGCAGGTTCTGCCAGCTGCTGTGACCACCGTTCAGCAAAACAGGCAGAAGGGGAGGGAAAGAGGGAGGTGGGCAGGTCAACACCATTTGCTCCTCCACTGCCTACATGCATGCTGCATGGCAGTGCGACCCTGCAGTGCCAGCGTCGTGTTTCCCTAACAGCAGGCTGTGGGCTGTCCCTTGCGCTCAGGGAGAAGGTGGTCCTTGTAGTTACGGAAGCCTGCAGCAATTGTTTACGGCATTTAACATTGACTGTACATACAATATAAGCTGTGGACAGACTAGATTTCATTATATTCACTGTGTCCCAGTACCAATATCTAATATGCAGGGCATACTCATGGTCTGATCTTTAGATGAAACATATTCATCACTAAAGCATGTTATGCATCAGGCTCATTGCAGTTTATTTTTGTTCTTCAGATAACAATACGTCTAACCTGGGACACACGGTCTTGAATCCCCCAAAAGGGTATAAAGCTAGATCTGAAAAACAATGCTCTAGCAGTGTTTAAATAAAAGAACTACCTAGTGCTTTTAGGGAAGAAAAAAAAAAGAATTATTTGTTATTGTCACAGTTTCAAATACAATTAATAAAAATTAGGCTAAAACTTAATGAACAAATACTAAAAGTTGTTTCTCCATTGTGCCATTCTTTTTTCTTAGATTTTCACAATGTTTCTAGTATCTCCGTTACTTTGTAGACCACTCTTTGGTGCATAATGGACTGCTATTAGACAATAGATTGAGAAGCACTGCTGTGACGTTACATTAAAAATGGCAGCAAACACAGCTGCAACTGGTGAGTGGCCCAATACTATTATTGCATATTAAGTTTGCTCTCAGTCTGCCCACTTAGTTTAGGATCCTGAGAAAGCTTTTATATGTTTGTTTGTTCAATGTTGTTATATTTGATAACTGCGTGCTATTTTTTCCTTTGTTTGAATTCATATAGTTTAAAAGCAACATATATAGATTAATGATTTCTCTTTTAATATAATATGTAAGCTTATTTCTGCATAGCACAGAAGCTACATAGCCAATGACATAAAGGATTTTTCACATCTATTTCAGATGGAAAAAATTATAAACAATTATTGGAAATTGCGTTTGCAGAGTTACAGATTGAATTATGCAGCATACCTAGCTGACAACAAGGGAAGCATGTCTTCTTTTCTGTAGATCCTATTATTTTATACCAATCTCATGTCTTGGTGCTAGAATTCACATTATCTTGAAACTAACATGCCTAAAATGAAGCATTAGGTACAAACATGCCAGTTTAATCCCCACCATCATTATAGAATGAGCTCATTGGGTATATGGCATCCAGCCACTACGTTCGTTCTAGTGTCACAAGGAATTTATTTTAAAGTTGAATTCTGCATATTTCCAGCCTGAAGAATTCAGAGGCATAAGTAGGTCACAAAACACACTAACTCAGGCATGTAACAGGCACGTGCGCTCTCCAAATATCTATTGTCCCTGACATCAGAAATTCAGTAATTAAGCTATAAAGTTCAAAACCTGACAGCTCTTAAACATTTAAAGCAATGTGAAGATAAGGTGTAATTGCTCTTGAGGATAGGTCGCATGTATGTCTGAAGCAAAATTTCACAATTCCAAATAATGCTTTTGTTTAATACCAGAGATTACCAGAGATACTGGTCTCTGAAAGCTGTGTATGACTTCATGAAGTTATTCTGTTTGTCACAACTATGCAGTGGAAATGGAAATGGCATGCAATTAACATTGCACTACATGCATTTCAAACAGAATTCTGTCATAGCACACACCACAGCAAGTAAGGTGTGCTCAGTCAAACCCTATTTTATGACTGTGAACTAACAGAAAATTATAATCAAGGGCCTGTAAAATTATGAAACAGAAATTCAGCAGGGGTTGTGATACAGGATGGCACATTTCACCTGGGATAAATCCAAATGCCCTAACTGGAAGTGGCTGCCTAAGCAAATGCATCTGGACTGAGCCAAAACAATACCTCTGTGTATCACTTGAAGTGTCACGTACAGTTATCAGCTCATTCAGACCTAGCTTAGGTGTTCAGTTTTCTCTAACCAAGTGTTACACTGTATAGTCTAAACATGCTAGAAATGCATATATAAAAAAACAGAAGGTGCAACACTGCTGTAGTGGACTGCTGATAAAAAGCAGAACAAAGAAAAGGGATGTAGGGTGAAATCTTGGTTGGTTCAATAGACATTGAAAGGAAGGGTTGAGCAGAGGAGGAATTTTCCACAGTCTTTGTAAGCAAGGATTCAAAAAATGTATTTGTAAATAAAATATAGGGAAAATGAGTGGTAAGAAAATAAACCATTTAAATGGAAACGCTTCATGAAATATGACACTAAGATGGAAGTGCAGGCAGGTGTAAACTAGGTCTGTCTGAAAGAGAACGCTGAACAGTGTAGAGAAGGAAAAAAAAAAAAGGAATGCCGTACTTCATTTAGATTCACAAAAGTGGTGTTTGCATACCATGAAACTTCACTATGCAGAATGAACTATAGCATCTTGGCATATTGCACTTTTAGAGTGCTGTGTACAACCACTTTCCCAAAAGAAGTGATTATTTTTAAATCCATGGACTACTCCAGTTCTATCTTAGTAAGCCAAAATCCTGTCTTTCAAACCTTAGGGGGTTTCTGGAGGAGCACAACCTCATGCCTGTCCTACAATTGAAGAGACAATTGCACAACTTACTCCAGTACTCAGCAGAAAAGTGCCTTCTGTTCATCTGTATGGTAGAGTCCTAGAAACAATCCTGATAGCACATGCACCCTTAAAAAGGCATAAACATCCACAAGATTTCTAAAGCCATATTGGGTTTCCTTGTTTCAATCTGCTTAAATGCTGCACCGTAACAGCAGCAGTGCCATAGCTGCCTTGAAATAGTGCTCCTGAATGCTATTCAATGCAGAACTAAAAGTCTTTTAGAATATCTTACCTAGACCCAACCCTTGACATGGAGTAATTCAGAAAATACAGCCGGTACCGTATACAGTATTTCTCCGAGATACAGGGAATAGCATGCACCGCATTGCCAATGGACTCTATCCAATCTCTATTTAGCTGGCAACAAAAAGAACTGGCAAAATGCAAATACAGAAAATAGGGATTTCTACCCATCTCTAATTCCTTGCTATTTGCAAAGAATATGTGACTGGGAAAAAAGTGTAGGTCTCAGTTTTACATCCAATTGTTTCTTGGCCTTTCTTTTTTGCCTTGTGTAACAGCTGGCAGCTGTGTAAAGTCACAACTGTGCAAAGTCAGTTTGTAAGAGCAGAAGGAACCATCAGTCATCCATACACATATGCGACACAATAATACACTATTTGCACTGAACTCACAGCTTTCATTTAAACTAGGGGATTTCTGTCTGAAAGGCTTCCACGTGACTTCAAACACTTCAAGAGCGTCAAATAATCCATCACAATTAGTCAGTTGTTCAGTTATTCTAAGAATAAAGGTGACAACTCCCTTTCCCAATGGAAAAAAAATAATCACATAAAAACGAGAAGTTTCTAGCCATTCATATTATGGCTTAATCTTTACATCTACCTTCCTTTACATCTTCCATGGCTACTTCCGTACAAAGTGTCTGCCATCACAGACCTTAGTAACGATCTAGGTAAGATGCACAAGCAAATCCGAATTCTCTTTATTGTATATCCACACTGCATCCCACCACCCCCCCACCCCCAACAACATGCTATTCTCTACAGAGGATTTTTAGGTGGAGGGACAGAATTAGGCATAAGCTACCTTCATTCAGTATTAAATGTAATCCCTTAAAACATCCTAGTTTTCTTGATCCTTAATTTAAACTGTAGGTGATAGAAATAATGCTTTTTTCCCTATAATCTGGCTTTGAAACGTTATCTAGCTTTTTAAAAACTGCTAGTAAGGGAATTTCCTTTTCTATTTATAAATTCAAACTAAAAAGTGTATTTTTCTGCTACCAAAATACCAAATCAGCCAACCAAACTCATTAATCCTGAAATGCAGAACTCATCTTCTAAACTATTAACAGAGAGAGCTACAAATACTAGAAAACACAGTATCTTACTAACTCAGCAACAGTGCATCTTTTTTTGTTCAAATGCTTCTGATCTAACTATATGTCAAAGCCTAAAGTGAACAGAAGGGTACAAAATATGCAGGTGCATGTATGTATAAATATGTATGTTTGTATGTTGGGAATTCAACGAATCCAGGTCCTTTGATAGTCTCTAATCAGGGATTAAAAATGCATTCATTATGGAAAAAAAAGAGTTGGAGTTAACTGAGTCTCTACTGTGCTTAAAAGTCATAATGAAATAAGCTCTTTCATGAACCTCTGGTAAATAATGGAGAGAAATTATGGAATGATGTTGTGGGAGAACTAGATTTTGTTCTGTGGAATTCATTTGAAAATAAACATGCAAGAAAACAGAGCTCTATTGGTAAATTCCACGTCGCTGAGCTTATTTCTCATTTGTGTTTGTATGAAACATGACTACCAACAAAATCAAATAAGAATGTTTTGGAGGCATTAGTTCTGATATGCTCTATCATTGTCTAACTGTCTTAACAGCGACTTCCTTTTAAATTAAATTATATTTCTAATACAGCAAACAGACGCCTAACTTTTAGTAGTAGCCGAGAAAAGAATTCCACTCTGACAAGGTGCAATCAAGAGGAAATTTTATGTAGCACTGCAGGTAATAAGTTATGCATAGCAAGCCTAAATTCAGAATTAGTATACTGTGAAACAAAATACATTAGAATAGTTGAAGGAAGAATTAATTACAGAGTTAGGATATAAACAGTAATGCATCTCAGGCAGAAGCAAACAACAAAACTGAAGGAAAGATAATTGTGGGCTGAGTTTGTTAAGGAGAAACAACATTTACAGGTGGGAAAATGCATCCAGTCTCAGAGGATGACAATTCTTTGCAGAGAACCAGCACAAGCTTTAGGCATCTTAAATCCCACCAAAAAGCAGGGCGTGAGAGATGTTCGGTGTGTACATCAGTCTTGGGCTCATTCTCTGGACAGAAGTGCGTTTCTCTGAGTGAACAAGCCCCCTCTACATCTTCACGATATCCTAATTGCAATTCCACAGCCACTCAAGCAAAGGATGTTTCCACAAACAGCAAAATGAGAATACTTTTCTGAAATCTTACAGTGGCAGAAATTCATAAGCATGTAAAGCCAGAACTGTTTGGAAATTTCACGAGGAATAGATCACTTGCAAATCTATGCTAGGGAGGCATTACCCAGTCTTCCAGTAAGTAAACAGTGCATGTGGTAGACTGAAATTTGACAGCAGAAAACTGAGGCATCAAATACACACTTTTATATTCATCTAGACATTACCAATTGATTCCAACACCTACATTACTGTTGCGAACTCTTAAGCTCTTCAGCCCCACACCAAATTCCCTTGCGCTTCCAATACGTAACCAAACACAACACATAAGCAGCCAACTTACCATTCTGACTAAAAACTCAACCTTAACTACATTAACATTCTCTATAAACACATTTACAGATAAAATCTGTTATTCTGCATACAGGAAACTATGAAGCTCCAATGAGGTTTTTGTATGTGATTTGAAATGAAAAAAGAGTGTGGGCATTTTTACTGTTTTGCTTAAAAAGTGCAAAGGAGATGGCTGTGGAAGCAAGGTGTGAACACATTTGGGTGATCTGGGCTCAAGAAAGTCTTCAAAGTTTTAAGCATGTGGAGGAGGTCGTGCTTCTTATTGACTGACAATTTGCTTCTGATTCACAGCTTCATTCAGATCACACATCTCATCAAGAACAATGCTGTCTGACAGGTGGATGAAATTTTGCAAGGCATTACAGTAGATAAATGAGGTTATGTTTAGGTGGAAGATTGTTAGAGACACTCTTACAGCAGTTCATACTATTTAATAAGAGAGCAAGGTGAGAAAAAGACCATTTGGGAGGCATCTAGCAACAAGAGAATACAAGAGTTTCCAAGAGTCCACCTAAACATTTTCCAGAACATCCCTGTAAGTAGGGACTGTCTTTATTAGGGAAGGACCCTTTCAAGCCTTTCCCAGAAAACTAGTTGCAGTAAATATATTTACCGGATGGATTTACTGCATTCAGTTTAACACGGAAAAATTTTAAATTGTCACCTACGTGTTATATATGACAGAAAAAACATTTTTTGGAAAGTGTTGAGTAACTTTTTGTTTTTAATTTAATATTCCAAAGTGAACATCAAAAATTTGCCTGTCAGATTAGCAGATAAAAGTTTTGCATTTTCATGGCCTGCTTGCATACTTTCAAAACGAAATCTCAATAATTTGTAGACAAACATTGTTCTCCCTATGTAGCTTATGGAATTTATTGGGGAAGATATGAAAGAATTCTTGGGGAAAGATGGCCGAGTCTCTGAAATCTTTCCTTTTCTCCCCTTTGCCCAAGACACAGCAACTAAGTTTGCCAACGCCATCACAGATACTTGTCCACAGTGAAGAACATAGCGTAAATTATATTTGCGTTTTGAAGCCAAGTCTTGCTTGAAACATTATTCCAGTCATGTCAGGAAATCCCGGCAAGGCTTTCAGTTCTTCAGCTGGCATGTCTGACAGAGAGTTTTGAGAATTATCTTGAAGCCTTTAGGGGAAAATACTCTGATGGAGAATTTCAAATGAAAAGTAAAAATAGATTAGTTCCCTTTTAAAGTTTGAAATGTTTAGTCAGAAGAACTTTCACAGAAAGTGAGCAATAACCTTAACTGTCGCACACACGTAACTTTCATCAAGAAACTAAAATGAATGTATATTTAAAAAAGTGAATTAGAATTTGCAAAGTGGTCATGTTTCCACTTTCAACATCAAGAGGACAAAGCTATAAATCAGTCTGAAATCAGCTTTATGAGTATTTTCAGAGTAAACTGATTTTCAGGTACTAGTTCAATATGTACCGGAAATGACAAGCTAATTCAAGGACAAGTAAAGGTCTGCATGCGAATCGCAGAAGTTCTACCAAAATCTGGAGAAGAAAATCCGCATTCTAGAAGAACAGTGAAATGAGTCTTGGATCCCATAGCTCCATGCTTTTCTTCTTTTTGACTTGATAGAAATAATGTCCTGTTACCTAGTGTGGTGACTTCACATAAATAAAACCAAGGAAAAAGCCTAAATCTTTAGCAGCGCAAACCAAATCCGTCTATCATTAATCTAGACATCATTACAAAACCAGATAAACAGAAAATAGCTTTAAAATGTATATGTGGGTGTTAGATTTTATTTCCACCATCCGTTTTTATAGCTAAGCTTAAACATATCTTGGTATCCTAATTGCTAACATCAATCAAACATCATGGGATATCCTTAGAGATGCTATAAAGGGTCTTAATGGATATTGAACATTTTAGATGCAGAATCAAGAGAAATGTAGGTCTGGAAGGGATTTCTAAAGGTCACCTAAGCCCATCTCTCTGCACAGAGGCAATACGAAATATACTCAAGCCCATCCTTAAGAGATGTTTGCTAAACCTCTTCTTAAAACTTCTATAATGGAAATTTAACAACTCCCATGGGAAGCATATTTCACTGTTTCACTACCCTTATAGTTGGAAAGTTTATCTTACCTATATCATTTTTGCTACAAATATAGGCTAGTTATAAGGTTATTAAGAGAAACTTCCCAATTATAATGATCATGAAATACCTCCCAGACTATCTAGAGAGGCCACTGCAATTTTCAAAGACATTCTAGTGCACAATACACATACAATTATTTATTGTTTCACCTCATCTTTTTTTTTTTTTTAAATAGCTCAGTTATAAAACTGTAATCAGAATTTCTTTATCTGGATTCAGTTTGACTTTAAACTCTTAGCAAGATGTACATGTAAAGCTGATGCCAACTGACCGTCCTGGATTACACAGTATACGTACCTATCAACAGTTAAAAGCCCAACACAAAAAAAGTATCACATAAACTTATATGAAAGATGGTTTTGCATTTTAGACACAGGGATGGAGTTCTGTATTCTACTCCAATAGGAAGCTCTGACTTTGAACAAATCACAGTCTTTCTCCACCTCTAGTTCTCCATCTTTAAAAGGACAGTAATACTGATAATAAAGGTTTTTGTGATGACTGTTATATGCAGATACATTAAATGAGGAGTGCTGCTGGTTAAGAGACTCACCAGATGATATAGAAATATAGCATGCCTATAAGCAAATTTGATGGGAGACAAAGTATAAATGAGGAAATAACATACCACTTCTTCCAAAAAGGTTATTTTGGTATTGACTTTTAATTTAATCTTAGTTGACTTCTGTTGATAGCATCTCATTTCTGTTAATAAAAAGTGCATTTCATATGCAGAATTTAAGATAAAAATAGATTAATTTCAATATCAGAGGAAGTACAATAGCCACAGATGTGATACACTCTACAACTGCGTTAAAGCTACCATAAAGTTAAATTGCTCTATTTCAGGGAATCCTGATATCAGGACGTTTTGGATCCTGCATACCAATTATTTAGAATGCTAACTTTAGAATAGTCGAGTCGATACACACAAGAAGCCTAGATGCTATGTCATGGTTTGTTCAATCATACGCACAATGGTTAATATTATATTCTTTTATAAGTGTCTCTGCTTTAAACCAAATCCCATCTAAATTCAGACCGCATATATATTTTAAGCACAGATTTGTCTTTTCAGCATTGTTTAAGCACAAACCATATGCGCATCAAAAAGGCTTGAGGCAGCAGATGTTCTGGTTTGTGTATACAACTCTTCTTCTACTACAGTAATGAATTTCTTATCATGGAATTTTTGCAATATTTTTCCCTCGATCATTTCTAAAAAATAAATAAAAAATGCATGAAGATTTCAAATAGAATTAAAATTTCATCTTACAGTCACTATTTCACATTCTACATTATTTCCCAATTAAGAAAAAAATCTTTTGTTTTATAAATATTACTTTTATACATACAATATTGTTTCAGGCTTGCAGTCAAGAAAACAATTATACTGCTTGGCTTCTGGAAATACCCTGCCTTTAGCCTTGTTATGCACCTGAGATGTGTGAAACCGTCTCAATTACAAATATAGTACAGAAGACCTAGGGCCTGATCCTGCAACTCTTATAAGCATCCTACAACCAGCCATTGTCAGTAATAAAGAAGGGTGAATAGTGGAGGTGCATGATTCTGCTGGACCAGGCCTTAAGTGTAAGTGCATTATACAAGACATTATAAGGTGACATCTCAAAATAAAATATCGTCTTTTTATGTAATGCAGAAGTAACACACACAATTTACATATAGTAATAATTTATTCTGAAATGTTCATTTTAGCCTCTGTTGAGACATCACCCATGTCTCATTAATAAAAGAGCAGCCATCTCACCTCAAATACCAGAATATACAACAAGTTACAGCATAGCAAAAAAATTCTACCTACTTGAAGATAAAATCTAGTTCAGGTAAAATAATTTTGTTCAAGGTTTTACAGTTACACAGTTTTCCTTTTGTTGCAGAGCACAAAGAGAGTGTAAATTGTTACACCATAGCTATCTATGCACATTATGTGACCACAGAAATGTTAATCATTGCTTCAGAAAATGAACCATCAGTTCCATTCATGCAGAAAAGCAGGCTGGGAAAGCTTGTTCAGCAGAAACCATATTACTGTGAATTTCACAGCCACATGATTAATTATTGGGTTAGATGGACTCACAAATACTAAAACTGAGTATATTTTTTTTTTGCATAAATAATACCAATTCTTCCCTGATGTAGTTTAGTCAGTCTGTAATCTAGAAATGATTGATAAAGCAATATGACTGTATCATCTCTATCTGTAAGGGTCATGATTTCAAGACAAGCAATATTTAAAGGATTATGGGATGGGATGCTAATTAAATACATGTTAAACATACTGTACAAATATAATTGCGTTAGCAATTTTACTCCAAACTGTCGATCAGGTATCCCTCCAAAATATTACCAATGAAGACAAAGTATACTATCAAATATGGCTTCCAGAACAAGGACCCTCTAACAAGAATCAAACCTATTTACAAAAAATAAAACAACAAATAAAACCAATCCCCAGTCTTTTAAGGTTTCATTTGGAACAAAGGTTTTCTCAACAGGTGCTGTAAATAATACATCAGTTCTCCTTTTTTTTTTTTTTTTTTTTTTTTGATGTATTTAAACAGAAGTCACCAGGTAAGAGCCCGAATGACGTTTAGGGCTCTGAGTTCCGCTGGAGTCTGTATTTTCTGTCTTCGAGTCACGTTTCTTTGTGCTGTTATTTACCGGCGTTGGAATTTGTGATGGCCGAGCAGAACTGTTGTCAGCACTACTTTTCCTGGGGCTTGGATTGTAGTTGAAAGGAGTCACTCTTGCTGCAACAGCACCACTGGGAGAGCTATGTTTACTGGAGCTACTGGAACTGAATGGTGTACGCTCACTAACAGTACTTTCATTATTTTCTGGTGCAGGAACAGCGTTATTCTGCATAGGTTTTGTTTCAGTTCCTTTCTTGTCTGGACTGTCTATTTGAATAAATGAGTTCAGACGATTTTCTAAACCAATGGTACGAACAGGAACGTTTCCATTCCCTGCATTTTGTTTTTCTTGACTCTCTTTAGAATCTTTACCATTCACACCCCCTTTCTCTGAAAGGCTGTCAATAACAGGGGGAGTATTGCCAGTTGGGGACCTTCCAGATCGAGGATTATTAATTGGGCAGTCTTCTATCCTCACCCACACGTCCTCTGTCTTCGAGACAGCTGGTGCCATCTGATAAATTAGAGTTTTGGAATCAGAGCCATTTGTTGCACCTGAGGAAGAATGCTGAGGATCATTCATTATTTGAGGAATTTCATTTTCTTTTATTTTTCTCCAAGTACCTTTAGCTGGTGCTTGACTTTCTTTACTTTGCTTGGGTCCAGAAACAGAACTTCCATATTGCTTTTCATCTTCACTCTTTGCCTTTTCACTGGATTCGGAAGAAGCTGACAGAATTGAGGAAGAACTTCCAGTTCTTCGCCAAGTGCTGACACGAGGAAGCGAGGAGGAATGCTTACTATGCTCACGCTTCCATGTTCCTGATCTATTGATTGGCAATCTAGACGGACTCTCGGAATGAGAGCGAGCTATATCATGACGTTTCACTGGTCTCCCATCATATTCCACAGAAGGGCTCAGATTAGGGGGTAATTTTCGCCAACCACTAGTCTGGGCAGTTGAATGAGTGGATAAAGACATATCAGGAAGAGACGGACTTAAAACTGGTGTCTGTATTTGGGACCTAGTGGGAGAATCCGGCCTGGAAGGAGACAGAGATTCAAATGAAGCAGACTCTTCTAATTTCCGTCTTAGGGTTGGACTCGGAGCCTCCTTAATAAAAGTTGACTGACGAACTAGCACAGGTCTCTCCGATCGGTCAGATTCGCTTCCGCTAGATTTTGTGGATGACATTCTGGACAGTTCAGTCTTCTTGTTGGATCCACCACTACTGAGAATCTGGTTTAATCCTTTTGAAGCAGACTCACTTCTGGGAATGCCACTGTTACTCTTAGGTAAGGCAGTTTGCTTTGCAAGGTTTTGCTGGCTCATCTGCCTGCCCGGTGATGTGTAAGACATTCTTCCTGAACTTGAAGATTTAGTTGAAGCTGTACTAGGAGATGAGGTCCTTGGCAACTGAGACAGTTTGTTGGGAGGACTTATACCATTTCTTCCCGGGGAAATTGAGTTTCGGCCTGGAGATTGCAGAGGCCTGCTTAATGGCTGCTGTTGAGGTCTGGAAGGAGTGGAATCTCTAGATCCGGATCTAGAAGGTCCTTTACTTGATCCACCCTGTTGAGAGGGTTGCCTAGTTACAGGAGCTGGCTCAGGTTTCACTGACGACTTGACTCCTCTTGGAGAACTAGTGCAACTTTGGCCTTCACTGGGACTCTTGGAGTTTGTGTTTTTCGGGGGGGGGCCTTTCTTGGAAACGGGACTAGTACTTGAGGAGCTATTTCGAACTCCCGGAATATGAATCATTGTCCTACCACGTGAAATTGAAGGCATACTTGTTTGTTGTGGTTGCTTTAGCTGGCTTGAAACTTCTGAACTGGAGCGAGCTTTTCCTGTAATTATACTTTTATACACTTTTTTCCCTCCTTTGATTCCTTTATTTTCAGATTCTACTTTTTTAGACTCCAATGTGCTCTTCTCCCCCGGCTTAAGAATTCTTGGACCTTTATTACTAGTAAAAGGCTTTTCTTCTTGGTCTGGGGTAAGATGAAATGGTGACCCTAGAGAAATACCAGATTTTAATGAAAGGATAGAATCAGAGTCTGATGAAGCTTGTCTAGACAGCGATGCAGCAGCTGCAGCTTGATGCAAGCTACTAACTATAGAATTTGCACCTTCTTGTATAGCTTTCCAATCAAAGTTCTCTGAATCAGGTGAGAAACCGTGCTCTGAATCCGGCCTCTGTATATCTCTCAAATCCAGGGTTAAATCTTCTGCCAGTATACCACCCATATTTCTGGAATTATTTTTTTCACTTTCACTCTTTACTCTTGAAGGCTTTTTCTTTTTAGGCATAGCAGAACTAATGCATTCCTGCAAAAGATCATCTTCCGAGTCAATGCTAAGAGAACTCAGGGAGCTGTTTCTAGAGAAACATACAGGTGTATCTTCAACATGAAACGACTTAGGTGCATAACCGGAAGTCTGAGGTCTACTCGATTCTATCTGTGAATCAGGAGCCTCACTTCGTTTTGCAGGTTCACTTTCTTTGTTGTTATTGTTTTCTTGATCAATATCACTGAGAGAACTAAGAGATGAATTGCGAGAAAAACAAACAGGTGTGTTCTCGATAGCAAAATTCTGCATCTTCTCATCTGTAGCTGCTCCTCTGTCTGGAATTTCTTTAGTTGACTGAGAGAAACTTTTAGGCTGGCTTCTGCCTGGTGGGTGTTTTTGACAGACTTGTGTCCTATTACTTGGTTGTTGATTTGAAGACTGCTCGGAACTAGTGCAGTCTTTGCTTTCCGTTTCCTTTGCTTCTTTTCCTTTTCTTAATTCTGCTTTCTCCCTTGAAAGGTCAACATCATCATCATCAAAATCTAAAGAACTTAGGGAATCATTCCGTGAAAAACAGTAAGGAGTTCCCTCAATAGGTGTGTAATGATGAGGGGAATCAAATGCAAAGCTTCCTCTTACACGCTCTTCATTATTTGGAAGTTTGTCATGAAAATCTCTTGAATTATTTTTAAGATGTTTCTTTGTGTCTCTGTTTTCTGAATAGCTTCTTTCATTATTAATGTTGCTTTTAGGCTCTGTGTTTTTTCTTATGCGTGCTCTGTATTCATTATTCTGGGGAGCAGGCTTTACTGGTGATGTTGGCTTCTTTTTCTCACCTTCTGATTGGTTTTTGTTACTTAGAGATGAAGATGCTTGTTGAATTTGATCCATTATCTTCTTCACTCTGAAAGGTTTGTGACTTTTTCCTTTTGGCATAGCTGAGTTGATGCACTCGGCCAAAATATCACCCTCTTCTGTTTTGTCATCGTCCAGTCCTGAGGCAGTCACAGTCGAGCTTTTCACCCTCTGAGAGTCATCTGTACTTCTGCCTTCTGTAGGAATGGTGTCTCTCTTCTCAAATTCCCCTGAGTCTGTCCCAGCACCCACGTTCTCTACATTGGCCAACTCATTTGGGGGTGATTCTATCGTGAGATCACTCAGAGATGTAGCTGTTGAAAAATTTATTGGTGTACCCTCAACACAATATACCCGTGGCATATCATCTCCAGGTGTAAAACTCACATGCTTTTGGGATTGCAGTCTGCTTTGTGAAGGCAAAAGTTTGTAAACTGGCAGCTGGCTTGGCTTCCTGGCTACAGGAGGAGGTATTTTTGAAGCAGATGCTTGAGAAGGCTTTTTGGCTTTACGTGACGACTTTGTTGGCATTGCAGAAATAATACATTCTTCCAGTATTTCAATATCGTCATCATCAGAATCATCCAGAATGTCTTTTTCTGCTTCAGTAGGCTTCTCTGCTTTCTTCTCTTGGTTATCCTTTGCGTCATCTGGCTGTTCAGGTTCTGCTTCGTTTCCATGCTCATTTTCATGTACTGGAGGCATGATTCTTAACTCTACATCTTTCTGTATAAATGGTTCATCAAGACTCAGAGCACTCAGGCTAGAAGAGCAAGAAAATCCATCGGGTGTACTTTCCGTGGCAAAATGCAGTAACGTATCAGCATCCGGCAACACCTGAACTCTTTGAACAGCTGCATTCACGGCTGCCTGTCTAGGACCAGGTTCTCTCTTTTCTGCACTAGGTACTTTACCTTTAGCTGCTTCTCTCTTTACTTGAGCTCCTTGGGCAGGGGGTGGAGTTTTACTTCTGCTTGGAGGCATTGTTTGTCCAGGGCTGTCTGGAAGATCACTGGGACTTATAATACCACTTACCATTCCACTGCAAGGCTCGCTTTGAACGGAGCTAGCAATTGAACGGCTTTCGAAACTATCCAGGGAACTTACAGAAGTACATCTGCTGAACATGAGCGGAGTCTCTTGCACATAATGTTCTGGTGGACTTTTAGGAGTCTGTGCGCCACTCTTCGAGGGAGATTTGGCACCTGAAGAAAATTCAACAGCTTTATGTCTAGAGGAATCAGAAGGCGATAAACTAGAAGTCTGAAGTCTACTCGATTTTGTTCTAATGTGTTGTGATGTTGATGTGACTTCGCTTACTGCGCCTTCTGTAGACAGAGTCCCACTGTTCTCTTTTAGTTCTGCTATCTGTAGTGTGTTATTAGCATCCGTCACACGGGTGGATTGATCACGCCCCATTTCATCTTCAGCTGATGACAACGATGACAAAGAGCTACACCTTGAAAAACATATCGGTGTATCTTCCACACAGTAAGTTTGTATAGTTTCCTGATTAATAGAGGGAGTCTTACAGGAGGCAGTCTTTTGAGCATGACTGCCTCTGCTCTGTGCAGAACTTGGGTGAAGCTGATTCTGTCTCTTTGAACTAGCTGAAGGGGCTGATGTGTTCCCACTACTTGAGGAAATATGGTCAGTTTTAGTGCTTTGCACTGATGAACTCTTTGAAAAAGTAAAAGACGGCTTCTGAGAAGACGGAGGAACTTCTGTTGAATATTTTAGACTATAGTCAATAGGCTGATCTACATGATGTTCCTCTTCATTGTATTTTATGCTATAATTGGTTGGTCTGTCTTCTTCCTCTTCATGTTGTTCCTCCTCAGAATAGCGTTCACTGTAGTTTGTTGGCTTATCATCATCATAATCATCAACCTGGCACAAGGACTGGTTTACTTTCTGATTCATTCCAAGAGTGGAGCCTACTCTGTTCTGATCTGAACCACTGGATCCTCTTGATCTGAAGGAAGAAACACATTCTTGCTGTCCAAAAGGTGACTGATATTTCATGTGCTTATCATCTCCACTCTCAGAATATACGGGGTAAGTTGCGTTTTGGCTCCTGGACTGCCTTTGTTCATTTTGTTTTATTTCATCATCTATTATGTGCTTAGGCCTTGCCCATCTTTCATTTTGGGAGGGACTCTGCCTTCCAGAATTTAACTGTTCATCCGAATATTTAAGACTATAATTAATAGGAGTGTCCAGCTCTCCCTCATTGTCATCCATATGATTTGCACTATGTATCTTATGTGCCAAGTCAGCTGGGTATTGACCATAACTGCAAAATTTACTTTCATCATCTTCCGAGTACGATTCAATGGAAGGTTTCATTTGGCCTCTTTTACCATAACCATCGCTGCTGCTGACGCTATTCAAACTATCATTTGAAGCTCTCTTGTATTCCATTTTTGTGTAAGGCACAGGACATGTCCTGTTGGAATTTTCAGCTTTAGGAAAGTACGTATTTGAGTGAGTATGGGCAGTGGCTGCTCTTCTCGGGGCATTTCTGTCCTCTGTCAAACAGTGCATTTCAGAAGTGGAACCAGAACTTCTGTCTTCTTGTGGAATATGCATGCTCGTTACTTCTTCCATAACTTTGGCAATCTGAGCTGCAGCAGTAGAAATCTGCATTCCTATTCTCTTGGAGGAGTTCCCGGTAGTCTCTGTACCTGGATGATAGGTATTCAAACCCACTGCACGATCCCTATCAAGATTTCTGTCTTTCTCAGATCGAGAATTTTCTGTATTCCCTCTACTGGAGGAAGAGGAACCAGGCAACACTGTAGTATTTAAATATGGTGAAAGTACAGTCACATTACCAGTATTAAAACTCTCTGATCTGCAAATCCCATCATCATGCCGATTGGCGTCCAAGACATACTCACTGTATATGTTTTGCTTATGTCTCTGCTTATTACGGTGAGAAGCTTTTGGGCTTAAATTATCAATGTTGTCAAAAGTCTCTGATAAATGCTGAGCGTCTAATTCTGCTTCCAGTGCCTTTTGTTTTCTAACATGAAGGGATGGTAAGCTTGATCCTGGAGACATAATATTGGCATCCTTATATTTTGCTGGCCTGTTTGCCATCAGATTTCTTAGAGCTGCAGCACTGCCCATTGCTATCATTTTGTGTTTTGAATGAATGAGATTTTTGAGCATGCTAACTGCTCCCATGTCCCAGAGTGCCTCCTGATCCTTTGCATTTCGTGCAGAAAGATTCCACAGGGTCCCACACGCATTACTAACTATTGTCAAACTGTGTGACTTCAGGTGCTGTAACAAGGTTTGTAAGCAGCTGTTCTCTCTCAAGATTTGCCTGGTGTTGAGCAATTGAAAACAAGAGTTAGTAAGTGGCACTTCAAAAGGACAAAACAACAAAAATCTATGATGCTATAAGCAAGTTTAATCCTTAGTAAAGATAAAATATGAATTCTCCAGGGCAAATATACCTTATTTTTCCTCAATTTTAAGCTGAATGCTAATCAAATTCTGCTGTGGATATGAATAATTTGCTCCCACACAACCCTCTCCATACGAAACAATTTTCCATTCCGGGTGGTTTCCTATGGCTGAAATAGCTAATGAATTTCTCTTGTTAGGAAAAGCTTGCAGTTCAATTCATCATTTAACAAGCAGCAAATACATTAATCCTTTTACATAGTCCTGTTATCTAAATGGAATATCAAATCTATTAAAAAAAGCTAATCCTTAATTACTGTACTTAATACATGCATTCATATTAGAACTCAGTCATAAAAACTGTCTAGTAAATATACTTTTGGTATCACTACAGATTTTCAGAAAACTAGAAAGTATATTCACCTGTGGTCCTCATTAGTAGCAATTAAGCTGGAAACATTTCTTAATATTCCTCCTCCACTTTCAATGATGGCTAAAGTGTTTGTTTGGCTCCGGTATGTCAGTGTGCCAACTAGAAATGCAAGAGCACCATCAACAGCACATATATCAGCTTTGTTCTCAGTGCAGTGTGCTGACAAATTCCATAAGGCACTCAAAACACTTTTTAAGGTGGATTCCTAGGAAAATAATAAAATTACAGAATTAAAGAATTTTCAATTACTGATCAGAAGCCCTCAGCAATATGTAAGCCAGCTTCAATGAGGTTTTAATAAACTTGTTTTTCTAGCTCCCGTGGATGCAAAGATAGCTTTGGAAACGTGAACCAAAAATAAATGAAAGAAATAATTCCTGCTGAATCTGCACAGAGCCTGAAAACACAGCTTGGAGAAACAAACTGCTTCACCGATTCTATCCCAGACTTGCAAACAACAAATTTATTTACCATGGAATCTGGCTTCTTTCCAGTTAACTACAGAATTTAATTTTTGTTTGGCATGAAATCTCTACACGTTGTATACTGATGGCCAATATTTTGCTTTCTGTTTTCCTGCATATGCCACTCCATTTCTCTTGTTTTCCTCACAAATATGAATTAAGTGTGTTTCAGTTTCTGCCTTCTGTGCTGATAAACTCGAGGCAGGTGGCACTGCACCCATACCTGCTTTTGTTTGCTTCTCTCTCCTTCCTTCATCTATGAATTTGTTACTGCTTGCGAGAAAGTTTGAGCCACAGTACTTGCCAGCTACCGTAATAGTAAAAAGGGTCTGTAGATTAGCAGGCAAGGGACTCTGGGTCAGAATATAATCCTGTCTGGATACCAAGTATACATCTATAGAATGGCAGAAGTGGAAGTCTATTTATTCACAAAATCAGAAGATAGTTTTATTAAATGGCAAATAATAAAAAATGCTATTGGAATGTGCCATTAGAACAGCACAGCTCATGAAACTGAACAGTGAAAGCTATCAACCCTCATAAATAAAATTCCAGAAATGTTAGTGGTTCTCAGATGTCATTGCTACACTGTGATCAGCTGCTGCCCAGTTAACTCAAAGCAATTCTCCTCTTCCAAGGGAACTACCTGAAACACTTCAAATATTTGACCAACGGCTTATGTCAAAAAGGATAATATCGGTATTTTAGGTAAAATTAATATAATCTCTTCAAAACTTATCTCATAGTCATTTATATATGATACCTTCTTAACTTCTAAAGCACATTCCATCAATGCTTTCACACTCCCAACTTCACGTAGAGTCTTTTTACTGTTTACATCTGCTCGCCAGGACAAGTTCCTCAACACACTTGCAATGACCTGCAAAACAAGAAATAAAAATAATGTATTTCAATAGAGCTATTTCTTTAGTAGGTTATCAGCACATCCTCCTGGATTTCCGGAACACTATGGAATCCATTAACAACGGTAACGTTCAGCTAATGAAGTAGCCTTCTGCTGAAATTTGTTTTCAGTTCTAGTCCTAGATATATCGTCCAAACGTTTCCGTTTGGACAGTTTGAGCAAAGGTACTGTTTTCTGTGTGCGTGTACATGAAACAAAGTTTTGAAAGCAGGTTCCCTTCTTTCCACATAGGCTGAAAAATTGGACCAAACGTTCAGATTTGTGCTCTCTTCTGATGTCTGTTGTAGACTTCTTATATAATTTCAGGAGAGAAATTTCTATTATCTTTTTCTCAGCTTTTCCAATTGTAAAACCGGACAATGGTTTTTACCTTCTCTATGATATTGATTTTCAGAGGTACGGTATGATTACTTTTATTAACGCTTCTAAAGCTCTTTTAAGTAATTAAAAAAATACACTGTGATAATCAGAATAGTTACCCATGGAAGATGGGTAGCCATTCAGCCTAAGTTCTTGTTCTCGGCAGCAACTAGATTGAGGTGCTTCAAAGTAAAATGCAATTGGGCACCATAATGGACAGCCCATAATATTTAACTTCATCCATTTATGGGCAGGCGTAAGCATGCATTTTTTCTATGGCTGCTCTTGTCACAGGAAGTGCATAAGCTTTTCAAAATATTACTAAATCATTGGTCTTGACATTTAATGCTTAATTTAAATTTCTTAGTTTTCATTTCATTGATAATTTCCTTGGTATCACGATTGAAAAAAGTAATGGGCGCAATTTACCTGTGGTATATCATTCCTTATGTTGTTCTGTGTCTCATGTCCTCATTTGTTTAGGGTCAAAACTATGTCTCTTGCAATACTTGTAACAGTCTTTCAATACTTACAATATTCTTTCAATGAAAATATCTTTCAGGACTTAAAATCACTAATTTCATTCATCCCAAATCGTTTCTGCAGGTTTTTTTGACCATTAGGTGATAAGAATTAAAAAAAAAAAATCCAACTATTCCAAATTATTCTTTTCTTTTTAAACCCTTGCTGCACTGAGCCGATGTTTTTGTTCACTGTCACCACAGCAGTTTCAGGTCTTGTTTTAAATGAGCTGCCAGCACTCATAAAGGTAGTAATGCATATGAATAGCTGAACCCGCAGTACTTTCAATTTAAATACTGAATATCATATGCTGTTTAAGATCTTTTTACACATCTCTGCATTTCCTCACAGTCTCTTTAATCTTGATAAATCCAAATAATCATACAACGCTGTGCCCTTGCAGTTGACTTCCTTTTCCAGAGTACTACATATCCATAATATCTGTCCTAATACCAAATCAGAGACCTGTTTTGTAATTTTAACTAGTTACTCAATTATAATTAGTTAGCTACTCCTCTAGTGGGGAAAAGTCTTAAGAGATAAAGTCAATTATATTTAAAAATTGTCCTTTTACCTATTTTCTGGTGATTCACTCAAACTGTGAGGGTTTTCCCTTCCAAAAGTTGTTCCGATTTATTTACATTATATATTTTTTTAAAGGGAACTACAATTTCATATTTAATAATTTTAAACAATTTCCATACCACTGAAGAACAGGTCTGTGCTCTACACTCTCAGGGTCACCCAAAGCACTTTACAAGGTTTAAAAAAAAAAAAAAAAAAAAAAAGATTGTTTACCAGGTGTTTTTCTTTACGTGGCATAAGCCATTGGAAGAGACCCTTTTGGTGTCACATCAAACACTTTGCTGACACTTACAATGCTTCTCTGGGAGGTGCTAGTCTGGAGAGCTGGCATGCATGTGCTAACAGAACAACCCCATCAAGCGTAATTGTAGATTGCCCTCTGAAATAGAGCACTCTCTACTATTATTCCTCTATTATTTATTTGCTGCTAGAGTAGAAGGAACCTCAGATGCCACAATACTGCATTAACCAGCAGTGTAATCCCGGTCTGTTAGCACTATCAGCAGTAAACTAAATGAGAGAACCTCAGACTGCTCACGCTCATCTTGAAAACCAGACTTCCAATAAGTTTTGTAGTCTGTATATAACATGTACTTTGGTGAAAAAACAGAATTTGACCCTCAGTTGAGCATTTGTACAGCAACAAAGTTGTACTTCATAATTTACAGAACAAAGACAGATACAAACTTTGCATCACAGATAATGTAACTTACTGCTGACAAGACAACACAAGAACAACAGTTAAGAAAAAACACAATCAGACCAGGAAGGATGGTGCATATTTAAAAGAGAGAGCCTCATTTGAAGGGGGGGGAAAAAAAAAAAAAAAGAATCTCTGTGGACAGCACACTAGAGACTCCATGAAAGAAGACCTGAATTCAAGCATAAAAATAAGGTGGAGAGGTAAAACGAGTAAAAGGAAAGTAAACCTTAGGAAAGGAGAGCAGAGATACAATAATTCAGCATAACATAATGAAATGGAAAAGATGCAAGATGACGGAAATGTCTAAGCTAAGGGAGTATTTCATCTCAAAAGGAAGTTACCTGTTGCAAGTCTTCACTTTCAGATTTTAATTGGGCTACAAGAGCTCTCATGCAGCCCTTCATAGAACATAATGTAGCCTGTTAGGAATCAGGAGGGGAAAAAAAAGAGAATTAAATAGCAGATTAGGCAGCTTGATTGTGCGTAATGCTTTGATATTTTAAGATAATCATCTCTGAAGTTCAACACAGCTTAGTGAAATAAGCTGCCAACAACAGATATTTGGTCTACGGCTATTAAAAAGTTAAGCATAACTACCAGTTTCTATTCTGGGAAATACGTGCCTGCTAAAGGCGTGCTAAATCTTGTATTTTTGACAACAGGCCTAGGACTAAACCTGAAACACTACTAGTTTGCAAGCCATCTTCACTATGTCCTAGATAACACACTGGACACTCACCTGTAAGTTGATAACGCATCGCTACTGGCTGCCTGGTGAGTTTCACAATCATACTTTTTATTTCAAATAAACTTTGTGAATCTTACATCAGACAGTAGTATGAATATTTAAAACTTACACAAACACATCAACATCCCTGAGCCTTGAAGAACAAACTGCCTTTTTAAGTACTTGAAAATCTGTATGGCTTACATTAGTAATTGTTGGTGACACGCATAACTAAATTAATTAAGTTAATTCCTCAAAAACAAAAAGTAGAACTGATACTCATCAGCTGTACAACACATCTGTATCACTGAGCAGCTTTCTTTGTGCTACAAACCCAGTAACTTCAGCCTTGCAGCAATTACTAATCAGATGATTTTAAGAGCCAATATTTTGTGAAGACTTTATTTGTAGCAGGGATTTACACTTTACCGTGTTTAAACCTGGAGCAAAAAGTGAGTAATATGAAACATGGTTTTATTTCCATTCACTCTTGAATATATCTTCCGTTAGAGTAGAAAGATAAAAGTCTTGTCTGAATGAAATTATTTTAAGAGCCATATCTTGGAAAACTCTGGGACAAGAAATTATTAATTTTTTTTTTTTTTTAATCATTTGAAAGCAAGGTCCCCAGTTGAAATCAGGGAGTCCATTTTATCCTCAAGTTATTTAAGTAGTGCCCATTATTAGCCAGACATGCTCCAAACATTTAAGAAAGAGGATCCAGACTGAAGATGACTGCAAAAATTCATCAGACAATAATAATATAATTCAGTGACAACTCTACAAAATTTGACTCAACTAACAGTTTTAGTTCCTAACTCTCAGAAAAACCAATCATTATCCATAATCATTGGTCCATAATCATCAGGTGCTACATGTTGTGGAAAGACCTAGTGTACCGTTTATACAGAAATAAAACCAACAGATAAAAATCCTGAGTTTCACTGACAAACTAAGAGTAACTTCATTTCATATGAAAGTTGATATTACACTTGTGTGATAAAACATTCAATTTGTGGCCTCCTCTGCTAGGAACAGCATGGAATGGCACAATTCTTTGGGAATTTCTGTTGTGAACCCAAATGCGAGTAATATCCTATCCTGGAGATTTTCATCACTCACAATTTAGAACAACAGTTCAAACACAGCTACAAACTGAAATTACCGTATGCCTGAAATTCTCTCTTACCTTGTTTGCCACATCTCCAAAAGTCAAGTTTGTCAGAGCCATTCCAGCATACCTTCTTAATGTAACACTATAGTGGTCATTTGTAAGTCCATACATTTCACAGTCCACTTGCAACAGTTCTGCAATGGCCTGCAAACCTCCTTTAAAAAGAAATTAAAAAAAAAAATAAGCTTAACGTAAGAATATAGTACACACACCAAGGAGCAAATTACACTCATATATACAGAAAAAAATCTCAAATATGTGAAACCCAAAAGGGTCAGAAAGATAAACAATAATTTCTTAAACATATTGTTAAATACTGACTCTGGACCTTGAATCCTGTCCTTAGTATAAACTGAAAGGCTTGGTAGCATGATCTTAAGATGATGGGGGAAAGGTGGGAACGGGGGCATTTTTGAAGATGTAAAAAGCACACTCATCTGTTAATTTCATCCAATGAAAATCACATTTGGCTGATGAACTCGCACCAATTACTTACAAGGCTATTCAGAAAATCTGGTAATTATTAATTTAATAATTATTACTGAATTTTATTTTCCCAGAAAAAAATACATAGGAAGTTTTCACTGATAATAAAAAGCGGCTCAGAATTGACAGGTGATGGACTACAAAATTCAGCCTACTACACAGGAACCTATCAATACGCTTAACTCATGATACAAAACCCCCCCCAGAGAAGTAGTCTCGATTCTAAGTCTAATATATCTAAAATCACAAATGTTTCCATGATAATAATACTCTTCCAAAATTCACAGCTCATGCCAGGAAAAAGAGTTAACTTGCATAATAACCTGTCCAGTGAGAAATGGTCTAGCGCTAAGTTCATTTAAATTGCATCAATCACTGACAGGGCAACTACTGATACAAATGAACTCACGATTGTTTAAACTAGTAGCAAAAAAGCTTCATATTCAGTGCAGCATACAAGAAAGGATTGTCAGCATTCCCAGCAAGCTTTTCAAAGGAAGCTAGAGAAAACCATTTGGTCTTACCAAGCTCATTCATTGCATGCCTGTGTTCTTCATCAAACGAAAGTTTCATCAAAACACATACTGCAGGACAGATCTGATGATCAACTGGAGCTGGCACTGATACGGAAAAAGGGAACGATTACTATTTCCTAGGCGTGTTATTTTGTCTAGATCATAAGCTTTCCAAAGAGAATCTAATCTTAGAGATAAACGAATTGCTATTTACTCAGGATTTGGATCACCGGCAAGATACAAAACCAGACAACTAATTAGGAACACTAATAATAAACGCGTATACACAGAGGCCCAAGATTACATCTATGTACTAGAAATAAGTACACTTGATGCTGAAAAGACTCCTCAGGAAAAAGAATTTAGGGAGAATTCTGAATGCATGTATTGGTAAGAAATATGACTTCAAGTACAAAAAAAATTATCTAATTCATTTGGAAAAATAATAAACTTAGCGACATAAATCAATAAACTTAAAATTTCTGGACGCACTAAATAATACAACATCTAACGTGAAGCTGTTTCCTTGGCTCTCTTCTTCATGTCCTTATGAATGGTTAATTAAAGCCTTTGTTTCATAACTGAGAACTTTTAAAGTTCATAATATCGCAAACGAGACTGTCTAAAGCACAAATTGTATTGGTACAACTTATTCAGAGCCCCACTTCTGCAAAACGATTCTTGCACTAAACTCCAGCACCCATGTCAGAGCCCACTGATTTCGGTAGCATTACTGACATAGAGGTCTGCAATACAAATTTTAAAAATGGCAACCTTAAACCTCTTTTTAATTCAGAAAAAGTTATGTAATCGTGAAGGGTGTATCTTTTTGCTGCTGTTGTTAAAGCTGTTCTCTGAGAAAACTCCAATTCACTTAAAATGGCACTTCTCTGGTAGTTTAATACCGAAACGTTTCTTATGTACAACATTTTAAACAGCAGTTTACATCATACTGAACAGACTAGAATGAGATTACTTAATTTGCGCCCTCTGTCCCTCTCCTAAGGGAAATGTGTGTCCTGAACAAACAGCAATTTGGGATTATTTTTTTATTTAGATACAAATCATTACCCATTGAAATGTACAAGAGCAATGAGTATAAAATTTAATATTAATTCGTAGGTTATAAATACAAAACGCTAAAATTGTGTCTGAAAACCATAGAAAGGCCTATGATTTAAAGACCAAATTTATAAATGGGATGTCACATCAGTAATAGATACTATTTCCTAAATCTACCTCAACTTAAAGTATATACATATTTATTTAAAAGAAACCTAACATTATATTCAACTAGAAATCAGATTTTTTTTTGGTAAACTCACTGTTTTCGAAACATCTTTTAAACATTTCCACACCGTTCACAGAACTTACTTGGGTTTTTGTCTTGGTCCATGCCTTGTTCATGCGCCTCCTGCCATTCCCAACATGTTTCACAGTAAGCACGGATTTGCTCCAAAAGATGGAGCACGCGGATTTCCCGTCTGCCTCGCTTATCATCAGGCTGGGAGTGAATGATGTTATGCAGTGCGGCACTGGCTCTGGCGCGGGCCTCTTTACTACCACGAGAGTTGCCTAACAACACAGAGTCTTTATCGTTGCCATGTAAAAGCTGGATGAGGAGAGGAAGACATCCAGACTGACGCATGGCTATGCAGCTGTCTTGGGAGCTAGACATTGCTAGCAAAGTTCGCGACATGTCATCCTTATCATGAGTACCAAGCATTGACAACAATGAATACACCATTTCCACCTGCAGGTCAAATGATTTTAAAAATACAGTTACATTTAAAAAATACATATTAAATTAGATTAAAGTGAAGTTCTGAATGGTACACATCAACAAAAAAGAAAATGTATTTATATAATGGTGCCAGAATTTGTACTACTTACAAACAATAAAATAAGTACTACTGGTTCTTCATCAGTTCTAACGTTAATAAATCTCACTTAGTGGTTAAATGGCTAGAATAACTGGGTGGTAACTGAATGTAACTGTACTAACCTACAAGATTAATCAGGAAGACTTCTAACTCTCCACTGTCCAAAGGGCTAAAGAAACATACTGATGAAAGTGCTTTAGTTTGGAAATGCTAGAATATATTTAAATGAATTTTATCTCAAAAAGAATGTTCTGTATGAGTCACTTTCAGTTAAAGATGCTCTTCAGTGAAAAATTATTTGATATGTGGAATTAATACAGTTATGCTAGACAAAGGATAAGGCTGATTTCATTAATTTTTAATTCACATGGTAATTTAAAAAAAATCTTACACACATTAAAAAAAATTTCCTTTAAAACTATTTCAAATTAACACATCATTTTGTGTTAGGATAAACAATTTGCATAGGGGCCAGATTATTTACAGCTAATGCAGAACTGACTAGGTCAATTAAGCCTTCTTCCAGTTTCAATGGATAACAGAAGTGGAACAAATGCTCGTTTAACATGTACAATATAAAGTACTAAGCATTTGTCAAATAAATCAAGCCACTAGAAAAAGAGCATTACACATTAAATTCAGAGCAACTAAATTTCAATTCAAAAATAGCAATTTTTGAGGGGTTCCCTTGGTTGTCATATAACACAGCAGCCAATGCACTCTCAGGTTTGTCTTTCCCATTCCGTTTGCTTTAGATGAGAAATGTGTTTGGTTCTCTTAATGAACTTTTAGTAGAAACAATATGATGTAAAAGATAACATTAGATACTATCTAGATACCCAAAGCTCCTAAAGGCAACAAAACCAGCAATGTTCCAACACACAGCACAACATATAGAAACTACCAAAGGGAACTGTTAAGTAGCAGTGGGTGTGTTTCTTTAGAATACACCAGCTCAACAAGAAATGAGACTTGTGGACTGTTGGACAAAGTTTCCTAATAATAACACATGACACATGAGTTACACAAAAATTGGATGGCAGTGGATAGAATAAGCAGTGAGTCTGTTAAAATGTATTTTTCTAAACATTGTAGACTTGCTGAAACAATGCACATCTTAAAATTTGTAAAATTGTATGACGACACGCAAAATTCACTGAAATAAGTCTTGGAAACAATTTTAGGGTAGTCTAGCATCCCAATTTGGAGATCCTGAAGTCCTAGACTGGAAAAATCCAATACTGTATTAAGCCAATCCATTTGGATTCTTGAAAGAGAGGGAATTTAATCTGCTTTATGCATGCCTCTTGACAGACATTTTAAGCGGCAGCTTTAATCCACAGTAATTTAGATTTGGAAGGTAAATTTTTCTCAGAGAATAAAGCTGAAGAAGCCATCCAAATCTGGCCTTCAGACTTGTGGCACATATAGTATAGGAAAAGCCATTTTTTTAATATAGATACAGATATATGTGTGTGTGTGTGTGTGTGCGCGCATTTTCTTTATATGTACTACACACAGAGGCATCTCTTTCTGCTTCTGTAAATGTAATTCCTCTACTTAAAATCTCTACTGCTTTCCATTCTTTTCATGCACTAACTTCAATTTTTTCCTACCCTACAGCACGCTAATTTCAACCTATTTATTTGCTTGTTTCCTTCCACACACAGTCCCTTTCCCTGCATTCAGGGCTCCCCCCTTGTCTGCACCTTTTGGGAGTTCTATATTTTATAATGGAAAGCTACAAACAGACACTCCAGCTAACGTTACCTCCATTTTGTGCACACGTAACGCTGCGGGGCAGAAATTACAACATTATAACGCTGTTTTAAGGCCAAACGTAACTTAATACTATGTCAAGCTAATACGCCTTGCTTCGCAGGGGAAAGGGCTCAGCAGCACCACAATGACCATACGTCTGACTGCTGATGCCAAAGGTAGTATAAACCCCAGCGGTTCAGGAAGTCAACTGTGTTACAGATTTGCCCTTTTTCTCCTCTCTTTTCATGCTGTTCATGTATTTTGAGTATACTCCCTATTGTGTATCAAGCTTCCTCTCTAATTTTTCAGTAACTTCAGAATATACTGCAAGAATGTAAAAGGTTGCTTCAAAAGACAAAAGTATATCCAATTTCCACCAACAACAGGGAGAGTGCAGCTAAGGAGGTTTAGGTTAGACATTAACAAAATTTAATGGTAGAAAGAGTGAAAAATTGACAGATACTGCTTATCATTAGTTTTTACTAATAGGTTAGACAGCTGTCATGTGCTGGCAAGAACACTTCTGAGAGAATTAATGCTTTATTGGGGAGCAGAGATGTATTAGATGACCTCCTCAATGTCCCTTAACATTTCCTATTTTCTAAGAATATTCAATTCAATTTTTTTGGTTACAATGACCATTTCGTATTTTTTCTCTGTGATTCTATGTCATATTATCTGAACTATTATAGAGAGAATGAACAGACATTTATCATCATGACGGGCTTGCATAACATTTTTTTTTTTTAATTTCTTAGCAATGGCATCAGTTTTGAGGATTCACACTTTGGAAAAGTATTCCAAGGTCTACTCTTAAAAGGGCTAGTTTTCATAACGGATTATACACATCAGCATCACAAGGTTTTTAGACCTCAAGTAATTTCTGGCAATCAAATTTTCTTATTGTAATAATTCCGTTAATGAAGCATCAGCAATCAAAAAAACAAAAAGGGATTTCTGTGCATGTATTTTAAAAGTTGAAAAAATATTTTAAATTTTTAATTCCATAAATTTAGTATGTGTGGACAGAACATTCAGCTAATATTAGTACTACTGGCAAAAACAATGAGGTTATTGTATTAGTAAAAATGTAGCATTAGCGACCTGTGGTTTGTAATCTTCGGTTACCTTGGTACCCAGATGACTTGTCAGTCTGCGAGGAACAGAGTAGTTGTTACTAGAGCTCATAACACTGGCTGTCTCATGGTCCATTCGAGCAGCAGAACCCTACGAATTAAAACAATATTTCCGTATTAAGACAGAGTCTAACTAGAACACCAACTACTGCCTGATTCAGTTTCAGCACTGGATAACAGAATCATACTTATAATGAACTGATAGCATGTTATTTCGGTTAAGACGGGTATCCTTCACCATCCCCAACACAATTTAGATGTTATGGTTAAACTGGTTTTATTACCCATTTTCCCTAAATGCAGTATCAGAAGAGTTATATTTTTCAATGCGAGTATTTTCTAATTACTATTTTCACCAAGAAAAAGAAGAGGACTTGGCAAAAAACTGAATTATGTTCACTATAAGCGGTAATTTCTCTAGAACCTATTATTGATAGCATGCTCCTACCTACAATACCAAGGCCCAGCTTATAAGCATCTTTGCTTTTTTAAACCATTGGGTACTTACATTTTTCCTTATTTTTCCCTCCATCTCTTAGCCTCTCACTCTCCTCTTTGCTTTTTTTTTAAATTAAAAAAAAATTTTTTTTTTAAATGTTCTTTCTTTTTCTCTGCTTCCCATCTGTGAAGTTTCCCTTACTATATCCCTCCCTCACAAGACGACTCCGTTCAGTTTGGGGCACTTAAAAATACATTTGAATAGTGAACACTGTAAGGGAATATTGTTGTGTTTGTTTCCTTGCTCTGCTGGGTGAGCTTGCATCTTGTCTCACAGCTGAGTTGAGTGCCTTACAATATTGAAGCTTGCCCTGTTGTCCTGTGCCTGTCTCTGCTTGTGGTGACTTTTTCCTGTACCAGCTCGCACAGGGAGAAGACAATTTCCAAGAGTCTCAATCCTTTCACGTACATCTAGGTAAATATGTTACCCAGGGTGATCAAAATAGGTGCTAATATAATAACTGTTTATCTAGAAGCATGTGTTCAATGTAACAGCCCAAATAAAAAATAAACTCCGAAAGTTAAAAGATTACCTCATATTCTACGTGTTTTTAAAACATTGCTAACTGTGAAGGAATCACAAAAGCAAACTCCTACAAAAATCATAGCTATTACTAGACCATGTCAGTGGCATTTAAAAAGCCATGCACAAAATAATGTAAACCATTTTAAAGATACAGGTCTCTTAATCTACTGATTCGCAATTTGTGGACCTAAAAATATGAGTCCGTTATGAAATTAAAAGCCATTAGTAGCTTACTGACGATGAAACCAGGGCAAAATTTTCAAAGGAAGTGCCTACACACCTAATTTAGAAAATGTGAGCACATAGGTTGAAATCAGTGATAAGAACTGTACATGCTCAGTCACTTTTAGTACCAAAACACTGTTTTACTGAGGTAGTCACCAATTCTTTGTTGATCTAGTACAAAAGCTAAAAAGCGATTCATGAAGTATTAGCTTAATTTGCAAAACAACATTGTCAGCCTACCTGGACCGCTGAATATGATTTTTTCAATAAAAATATACACCACACTGAAAAACTACATAAAAGACACTCTGAAATAACTTCTATGATGTTTTAGGTGCACCAGAAACAAAAATAAACATTTCTTCCCACAGTATTTGCTATTCATGCATTTCAACATTCGAAACTTGAAGTCGAAAGTGACTACAAATAAAAGGTAGAAATAGCTTCATGTAGAGTTTGTCTAGATAGAAAAAAAATTCGAGTTATGCTGGAATATGTAAACAGACATAATTATACTCATTCCACTCTCCATCTGAATCCAGAATATTTCATCCATATTCCGGAATAAGTATTAGCATGGGATGCTAAATAGGTATAACTAAAACGCTTTAATTCACACATTATTTTATTCTAATATAGATTTCCTATGTAAACAAGCCCTTATTCTCTCTGTTGAGGCTAGGAAAAATTGAAAAGTGTAAAGCTTAGAATGAAAACTATATTGGCCTTTCTAAATTATTTCTTTTAATAATCTGTAGTGCTACGAATATGGGAAAGCAACATGAGATTTTTACACTAACTGATCACATTACCTCGTCCTCAAACAACGCGCAGAGGATTACAGGTTCTGTACATGCCTGAAATTCTCCACTGTTAAATTCAGTACGTTCATTTTATCCAAGCAAGTAAAAACGACCCAAGTTTGCAGCACTAGCTCTTACAGGCCTTCATAGCATAGACAGAAATAGCATACTTTTCCAATTGCTTCCCCCAGAACTGCACCAACTGTGATCCAGATAACTATTTCCTTCAGTGCCATCATTTGGCCTTACTACTTGGAAGATGCCAGGAGGCCCGAATGAAATGTAATTATCTTTCTTACTGGCTCCTAAAGACTGATCTGAAAGAACTAGTATCAGAGAAGTGTAACCATTCATCCGAGAAACTGAAAAATAACAGAGAGATGTAACACGGACCCTTCTTGTGTAGACCCTTCTCTTTCCAAACTTTCTCCTGTCCTACTTCATTTGTGTTCTCCTTTTATACCTTTCTGTCTTTCACTGTTAAGATGACACAGAAAAGGACATGACTGAATCCTGAAAACCCTTGTCTTCAGTTGGCAAATTTTCAATTAATGTTGTTCACACGGCTACAAAACCAATTAGCTCCAAATTATTCAGTTAAAACTTTCTACCCTCTGCTTAAAACTGATTGCTCAAAAAAATTAAAATATACCGAGCTGAGTTATCCAAAATAAACGCTATGCCCAATCCATTAAGCCTATTCTCTCTGGACTTGCACTAAAAGTGAATAATCCCCAGATGTCTCCCAGAACACAGATTCAGAGCCCTGGATCTGGCAACCTCCAGGAGAAAAGAATACAAATACTTTAAACGTTTTTATGATGCAAAATTCAAAACTGCTTAAATCCTAAACATAAAACTGCGAATGAATAAATGAATCCTCCACTTGCATAAGTCTGCCAAGACACATGACAATCCCTTCTTCCATGTAAAATAACTGTTGTCCAAAATAACTCCTGATTCATACAATGAAGACAGAAAATACAGCCACAATACATCAATTATTTAAATACATTATGCTTTCAACCCCAAAGCAGCGCTGAACTATTTTTTTCCCCAAACAATAAAGCTGTCATAAGAATTAGAGCGAGAGCCTCCAGCAAATGCTCGGATATAACAGAGGGAACCTAATTCCAAATGGTTATCAAATATATTTCAAAAGTAAAACCGTAGGCCATTCCTTATGTTTAATCAAATGAAATATTCAAGCCAAACTGCACTATATATACCCTTTCTGATAAATCTTCCCATATGAGAAGCTTTCAGAAGGATTTAAATAATTCTGCTTCCCTAAAGTAGCAGAAATACTTTACATATGAATTCAATTATCAAAATTTATAGCGTGAAGTTTTCAGAACCCAAATTACTAATGCGAGTATCTCAGCTGCAGTTGGAAATTATGAAAGGAATGAACATTACCACATGGTAAATAAACCAAAGTATTTTTAGCCCAAAAAGGAAGACCCAAACTTGGATAAATATTAATTTTAAGGAGTAAGTAAAGAAGAACTTAATGTAGTCCTCTAAGTACCCTGCTAAGGTATTTCACTATTAAAGGAACAACAAAGAAAGATTATTTAAAAGTAATTTGATTACCCTTCAGCACACTTCCAGGAGATTATCTCATTGATACTACCATTTCAAATAGTATCTAAAATAGTATTACAGAAATATTAATGATAAACTTACTATTTGGTTCCTTTCTTTTTTAAATCACTGATATTTCAGTGATAATATCTAAAGTGAAATTTTGAAAAATTTCCCATAATTAAATCACATTCCTAATATTAAAGTTTACTTATTATAAAATACATTTTCTCTAGTCGTTCTTCTTATCTCCTTTTTTGTATTAGGCTCATTACTCACTGAAACAAAAGAAAACTGCTCCCTGCATTATGGAATATTTACACTTCATCCTCTTAAAACACTTATTTCTAATAAATATAGGAAATTGCTCACTTCCAATGGAATGAAGAAAAATGTCAATGTTTTAAAAATGAACAGGTATACAAATACAATAAAGTATATACCGAAATGTAAGCATTGCACATTTCAAGTATGTAATTATACTATCAAAAACCAAAATAGCTGATTTACCTGACCAGTGCCAGTAGTTGCCGTGCTGGTTTCCGCTGCTCCTTGACCTTCATTCTGCCTCTCTGTATCATGTGAACCTGCATCATGCTTGCTTTGAGGTGTCCTCTGTTAATACAAGAGTTTATGAAATTATATGCAGAAACGAAGTGCACGTTACCATTCAAAGCTCTCTAAAAGTGTAAATGCATCAGTGCTGTATCTTCTCAAAGCCATTGAACAGCGCTTACTATTTCATAGCTGTTAATTATTGAGGCTAAGGGCTGAGACTGAGCATCTTAGAAAAACTGCGAGATGAAAGTGAGGCACGTCCTCGGAGGATTATAGCCCTGCAAGACAAAGGATTTGCAGGGAGACACAGCAACACCCTTCTCCACCAGCTGTGCTCACATCGCTATCAGAAATGTAACAGAACTGGAGCAAACAGCTGTCTTCTCTGCAACGTCACATGGTCTATGCATTTACTGGAGACTAGCGCTAGCACAGTCAAATTAAGCTTCACGTTCAAACACAAACGCTTTGCGGGTGACAGAAGGATATACACACACTAAAAATCCTTCTACATCTTAATGACAAACAGCGCAGGAGTAACCACTTTGCCACAAATAAAATTTAAACAATCTGCTATCGATCAACCTCATCATATTGCCAAAACGAATGCAAATGATACAGCAACCTGGTACAGCCACGTTACAGTTCCTGAAGGCGATCCAATTTTCTGTACAAGCACAGGAAAACTAAACTGTTGTCACTACCACTCAGATCAAACAGGGAGCGCGCAAACGGAGACGGTTAATTCCCCGACAACATAAGCAAAGCTCCTCCCCCACATCTTCTGTCCCTCTCCTCCCCTTCGCATCAACCTTGCCTTTACTACACGCTATTTGTAAAAGCAGCAGCAGCTTCCTATTCACAACCCCTCCTGCAATATACCAGGGCGAAAAATAGTCAACATAACACCCAATTTCACGTGCAACTCCAAAGCAATTCTTACCAGATACTACCAGGGCTTATCTCCCCTTAAACGCACCCCGTGCGCTCGCAACGCCTACAAACACACACCGCCTTCTCCGCCACATGAGTCATCAGCAGGGCTCCAGCGTGAAACACCTTCAAGTTCACAGCACAGATTTTCACACTTTAGCTACTGGCATCGTTTGAAGGGAGAAGTGCAAAGCTGTTCTCTTTGCGCAGACCAATCCACGGAGTCAACTATAACATGCAGCCAGCAGGTAACTGGCATTTATTGAAGCTGATTCTTTCTTTATAAACACATACACATATATGTATGATTTTAAAAATATCTATCTATAACTTATTATTGTAAATAAACTAACATTCGCCTCTGACAGACTGTGGGTTAGCGGTTATAAAAGTATAACCGCAACAGGGATGCCTCCTCTTTGCATCATCTCTTAACACCAAAGGTAGGACCTGTGGATTAAAACGTGTAAGCTACCAGCCGCATCAGCCAAAGAACCACAGTATGTTAAACTACAGCAGATGTGGTCATCTCTGCATGTGGTACAGCAGCTAGAGACCGGCACACAGGTCCACTGTGCTCAACCGAACCGTGTACTTTGGGTCGTGATTTCTGAAGAACTGTGAAGCAAAGTGAATTGTGTTATTTCAGCAGCCGGTTTCTCGTGCGTACCTTGTCTGAGAGCGCCTTACAGAAGTGCTCATTACATTGTCCATGAAATGGATGAATAACAAAATCCCATTTACGCACTACGTGATGGCTGTAAAAGCGTGCAAGAAATATTAACACTGGTTTCTGAGAAGCCTTGGCTCAGAGGCTATAAGCTCAAGTGATGTATATAGTTCATACTTTAGTATACCTTTTCTTCTAAGAAAGCTCTTTTTTTTATCCCCCTTCCCTGAACTTGCTCCTTGAAAGCTCCAGGCTAGATGCAGGCAGGAAAACTGCTTCTCGTGATTTATCTGCAAGGGCTTGGTAAAACTGAAAGACTGCAAATCTTAATACAGTTTCCCTTTCTCTCTGCTTTGTGAAGACACCTCGTCTGCAGCTGTTCATTTAAACTCTAAGAGCGTTCACCCTCAGGAGGCATCAGCTGGGTTCACAGGCTTCTGTCATTTCTGAATTCTGGTATCACACTACTAAAGTAACTTTACGTTTTGAAGTTACTGAGGATGCCCATTCACTTTTGTAGCAAAATGGTGAAAGACGGCCAAGTTCCTATTACAGGAAGACAGAGAAGCCCCCTCTCGCTTGTCACTATACTCTAAATGCTTCTAAAGTGAACAGTAGCTAGCTATCACTTATCAATTCTTAATTTCCCCGTATTTACTAGTAGAAAAAAGACAAATCTCTGGGTAATTTGTGAAGCTTGCAAGAATAGTATGCCTTCATCCTAGTTGCTGAGATAACCTATTACACATAATTTTGCTGAGTGCTTTGAGAAAATGAGTTGCAAAAGTAGCCTCTTCTGTATTTATTAGGAATAATGACTTTTTTAGGCATAAGACACTAACTCTCTCACAATACTCATCTATCACATTAATTTCTGCGCATTAAAAACTACAGATACATTATTATTTTCTAGATATCAAAGAAAGTTTATTTTACCATAATGGCATAGCAGATCCAAAAGCTACAGACATACAAGTATACGTAAGAACGTAAAACCAAGAACGATACAACCAACAAAGACAAGCAACCATGAGACTGAAACTATTTTATTACAATTCAACCATAAAAGAAAAAAAAAATCTAGTGAGTCAAATCCTTAACAGAACTCCTAATCATCAAAGTGCTTTGTAAAAATAGCTTAAAAGCTTGCTGAGCATAATTTCTGCACATAATAAAACCTTTACGTTTTATCTACAGCACCACTGTCTAATGGAAACACGTATTTCAAATGATGGATACTATGACAGAAGGGCCTGTGCCACCGTAACAAATTAAAAACACCATAAAATACTTGCAAAGAAGTGGCTTTTTTTTCCTTTTAAATGCAATTTCAGATTTGTACCTGACAGCCAGCATTCTATTTTTGGAGGGTCTAACTCTAAAGTGGGTTGCAAATCCGTAAATCTCATGAAATATATAATAGAAGTCTCATGAAATTGGAAGGTAACATCACTCACAGGCAAATTATCACAATTTTCTAATTTATAGGTATTTGTAACTTTGCCAAGCATTAAAAATGTGCTAAAAGGTGTGCTACAATTTTCTCTGCTTCTTTATCTCCCAAAGTTATTTGACAGGGTACAGTACTATACTCGGGTCATATACTACAACATATATTGCGCTTAGATTCTACGACGACTGCCATCACCACAGGGGACAAGGAAATCAGTGGACAAGCTATGGAATTTATTGTTGTTGTTATTAATTCTTTACAAACATAAAGAGCACAGTCAAGTCGGGTATCACTACATCAGGCACAGCATAAGAATATAGCAAATGCCTCAGGTTCCCGTTTGTCAGTTACACAGACTTTGAAATTTGACTGCTACTACCTTTTTTCTTGCCACCGGGCAACTTCTGTACAGAACAGAAAGCACTGGTGACAGAGCAGTCAATTATTTAAGGCTATTCAGACTAAGTGCATACCTCTTATACAATGTCACATATATTTAACTAATTCTGACCGTTGGTAAAATTCTTCTCTTTAAAAAAAGAGCATGACATCTTATATTTCTTCTCTGCCAATAAACTGACCTCTGCCTAAGACCGCGTACTTCCTCTGTCTGCTCCTCAACTTACTCTTCCTGATTCAGCACTGCCTTACATCTTTCAAGTGCTTGTATACAGGTCCCCCACCAGACTGCCCTTCAAAACATAACCCCATCCCTTTTCTGAAACTTGTCAACAGACTTGTCTTTTGATGCATAATATTTACTCTTTTCTGCCAAACATGTTATTTGCAGAGCTGCATCCACGCTACTACTGGATTGCAGTTAGGGGCTGTCAATGGAGCGGATAACGAATGAGGTGGTGTTTGCTGCCCAACTTTTCTCAAAATTTATAGTAAATAAATACAAATCAGATCACTAAAAATAAATTGTACATTTTTTGTTCAGAAGCATTTTGATAGCTTTCATAACACATTTTTTGAAAATACCCTCAGCTTAGTTCTAAAACAATACTAATGATATCCGTCCAACAACAAGCTAGACATTCTATGCGGAGAAAACCCGTACATTAGAATGGTAAATTTTGTGCTTCCCTCATCTTGCTGAAAAGCAGAATCAATTTTGATATTGAATGAGGAAATGTAAGAAGTGAAAATTAAGTGTATCCCCATCCTGAAATAAAAAAAAGGAATGACAGGCACCCCTCTCACATGGTAAGAGTACCACCATTTTAGAAAAAAATTACAAACGTCATGCAAAGAAACCTCTTGTAAAACTGTGTGAAAATAAAATTATGCTGTAGTAACAGGACTCAATGAAAGTCTATGGCAGAACATGGATAAGAACCTGACCTTCCTGGACTATTGTTCTGGGCCTAAAAGACAGCAGAGTATCCTCTCTTTTCTTTTCCCTGTCTTGTCCACCTTCTTCTGTCCTATGCCCTGAATGTAGCCAAGTCCTAACAAATTATGTGGTAAAGACTAAGTGCAATTAAGAAGTGCATCATGTTCACACAAAAGGAAGCCACACTGTTTTATACTGCTGACTTTTCAGTACTAAGCAATTTTATTATTTTTAACGTGTTTCTGTTTTATTTAAAGAATAGTATGTTGCATGCCATCTGGGAAAACAGAAATACCATCATAGGGAACCTTACCACCCCCCAATGCTCACTGGTGAGGTCTATACCAAATATCTTTAAGATCCAAAGCACTAATCACAGATATTTGCATTAAAAGAACGTCTGGTAACTCGAGGAGCCTATTATCTGAGATATGGATGCAAACTGCTCAGTAAAGAGGATGTTAAAACTTTTTGTAAGCTACTGACAAAGCCTGCGCTAGATAGCAAACAAGTGCTGTAGACCAAGAATCCTAATTTCTTTTTCTGCTGAAGAACAAAGTTGTCTCTAGACTGCAGATTTCACAATCAAGTATATTAATTCAAAAAAGGTTTATGGTTAATAGGGGAGCTCGTTACTTTGAAAACAAGCTCTAACAAGTGTGACCTGCTGCATCTGCTCAGTTACGGTAACTTGTGAAAGGAAGGGAAGATATGTAATTGTGCTCAAAAGAAGAGTCATGAAGCTTAACTTTGTAACAAAACTAGAGATCAGAACTTCTAATTGGCCCTTCCTGACATCTACCAGATTGCACCTTCCCTGTGGTTGCTATATTCCTCTGTGACAATTCCTATTCATACAACATAAAAGTCTGATTAGGAGACTGGAAGCCCAATGCTATTGTCATTTAATTCAGTTGCTTAAACGCTTAATGCAGCTGCGCAAGCCTGCTAGTCAGACTACAGGAGAATTGCGTAAGCCAACTGGGGAAACTTATTAGTATGAAAGCAAAAGTCACTTCCTCCAAAAATAAAATCTCTCTTTCACCACAGGGTGCTGACAGAAATAAATGAAAAGGTTAGGAACTAAAGTGAAGGAAGATGGGAAGAGGCCAGAGAGAAAATACTATCAATTTTTCTGATAATTCCATTCTCTAAAATGTTTAGTGACTTTTAAAAGCAGCAATCTATGGCATAAATCCAACAAAATTGCAGCTGGATCGGCTAAAGCGTCAAAACACTAGATAACTTTAATTATAAACGCTGCTGTTTACGTCACCCAATCTAGAATTATGAAATCGTTTACTTTTTACAGGGGGAAAATCTACATCCCCTTAATAATTTAAAAGTTGCCCTGAATTTTCACAGTAGTTACTTTGGGTGAAGACAAACCATAAAACATTCAGGTCCAACATACAATTTACAGTTAAGTTACAGGTACAAGAAATGGAACTGAATTTGCAATTTAATTTCCACTATGAGTGCAGTTTTTGCTAATGGCAGGCACTATTACGAACTTTGTCATTTACGGGAAATATGATCTTGTACTTGTTAATACAGAAACCAATACTTAAACACTAAAAATATGCAGGGCTTCTATAATGAAATCTGGCAGAAACTGTATTCACCTTTTTTGGTTATCTTCTCTCAACAGATAAGCAAACCAGGAGGCTGCTTATCAGAGATTCAGATTTAGAAAGAAAAGTACTACTAATTTATATAATTATTTGCTAAAACCAAGACTCAGACTTTGTGATATATTGCATTTTGGTCTTTTTTTTGAAATTACCAGTTAAATTTTTGATTGATATATCAATATTGATGAAAATATAACAGTAGCACAGAGAATAGTCAAAGTATTCCACCCTCAGTTCGTTGGTAACAGAGCAACACATTACCAAATTTTACTCCCAAGACTGTTACAGCCTACCTACATATATTGACTAATTAATGAACAGTGTCGTCACTTGCTGATGCAAATAAGGCTGTCCACAAGTTTACTCTTTTAAATAGGTGTGGTTTGTTTGTTTTTAAAAAACATACCCTAGTCAAAAGAAGGCAAGTAATCGCTTACTAACCTCTGCTTCAGCTGCTTGTGACTGCAGGAGCTGTCGTATACGAAGGATGTCCTTCTCTATTTGCTGAATCCTTGCCACTCTCACCTGAAATGAATGTATTTTCATGTTTCATTTTTAAAAACTCCTTACACTTACTGTATAGAATGATAATATGAGAAGTTCATTGCAAATATAGCTGGCTACAAAACAGAACTGCTCCATTCATGTGGTAATTGCATGAACCGCAGTAAGACACAGGCACGACTGTAACATTTTCAAAACAGAATGGGTAATTAGGTTTTTAATATAACTAAGCACTAACTTGGATACAAGATTAGATTGTCGCACAGTACAAACTCAGGTCAAGAAAAACGCTTCGGCAAACTCGCACAATTTTCTTGCTTCCGAAATTGATGTTCTGCGTAGATTTTTAATAAATTATTTCCCTTTCACGTCAATGTTAGAATTCTACTTGCCTTACACAGATTTGAGAGAGAGTTATATTTGCAGAGTGCTTTGAAGGTATAAAATGCTGTCTGACTTGTATTATTTTCAGTTATTAGGATGCTTTGGTGGATTTGCCTATGCATAGCCTCTGAATATTTTCCATTCCTAAAAAAAATCTCCAAGAATTTAGAGGGTTAGTAAAAAAAGAAAAGTGCACATTGCTTTTTTGGCTTATCTGGGATTCTATAGATATCTCTGAATTAATTTGAGTCTTTTATAGCCATATAAAAGTGGCCACCTCACTTCCCACTGCAATCGTTCTGTGGTTAGTAAACGGAATGCTGAAAAAACAAACTTTACAGGATACATGTACTCTACGTAAGTTATACTGTGCACAGGATGCATTATGACTCTGTGAAGCGAGTGAATACAGTAAGTGATACATCCTTGTACCAGCCTGATGATAAATTGGCGTTATTTGACTTGAAAATTGGGCAGAAAATAAATAGCCCAGTAATATAGCAGGATATGAACCGAACACTGAACTGATTAAATAACATTTGCCTGTATAATAGGTAGGTTAAAAATGGATGCCTAGTTAAAATAAAACAAAACAAACAAACAAAAAAATCCTGATCATGTAACCTGAATAACAGTTAGAGTGCTACACTAATAAAGGAAAGGCTTTGTGCATCTAGTGGGCACTGCAAGGATTAGCATTATGACTAGCCTTATTTAACATCTTTGTAGTCTGGAAGTGGAAATAAACTGAACTTTAGAAGAGCTGCAAATGCCAAATTATACACATGAAATAGAAACATAACGGAATCTAGAGATTTTAGAAATATGGAAGAAAACATAATCACCAAATAGAAGTAATTCTTGAAATATGCACAATAATAAGCTGCGGGAAAAACACCCTAAACATCAACATACAGCGGCGATGCAAAATTACAAAGAGTAACCTATTAACTAGATTTGGATTGGTAAAGCAAAACATCAGAAAACAAGGTCAGTAGCATTTTAAACTGAACATACAGAGCAGGAGGCAGACAAATAATCCATCCCCCTTCTCTCTTGGATCAGGAGATTCTTAAGTATGAGAAAGATGATAGAAATATATAACTGGGTAACTGTACATTGGTGAGATGATGCATAACTGACAGAACCCCTCTCTTCTTTGTCTTTAAGCACGATTTTAATTTTTCATCAAACTGAGTTTCTTTCTATGTAACTAGCAAGTTATTCCATAAAGGGATCAAGAAAAAACAAGTATGTGTATGCATATACGTACATCTATAAGTGGGGAATTTATTTTTTTTTTGCAGAAGAAAGAAATGTAAAGATTACATGGTTTGTCCAGTATCAGTGATGAAGTCTTTGAAAGGGCCAAGAATTCAATCCATATATCCCAAATTTTAGTTCAGAGATAGAAACATCAGACCCTTCTTCTTTCTGCTTATTCTTTTTTTGTATCGCAGGGGACCTGAGGAGTTCAGTCGACCACGAGGATATTTTGTACCAAACGCTGTACAAGCAGAAAAAAGAACAGGCTGACCACTGCATGAATTCCTTGGGCAACAGCAGGTTATCCATGCTTATGGAATCAATATTATATATCTATAATACTGAGTCGTCTGCAATGCCAGCCTTTATATACCTCCATTCTTGCCTTCCTCGAAATTACATTTTACATTGTGTCCAGTAGCACAAATGGTCACGGAAGAATGAAAATACAGAGCCAAAGGAAAGCTGAAAAACAAGCAAGTTCACTATACTTGCCAGATATGAACGGTTCAGTTTATGCATTTGAACATCACAGTGGAGTAATCCAGAATTTGCTCTGAGGTATTTATACGTCAATTAAGTTCTACACAGTTTTGGCATCTATACCTTGGTACAATGAAACCAGGGGGAATTACCAGCCAAACTCAATAACAGAGTGCAGGAGGATATAGTTATTTCCTCTTCCTATTTTATAATCTTATGGAAATTACAGTGTCTATTAGGATTACATATAGGTGTTATACATATGTATCGGGAATAAAATAGTTGTGGTAACTACCAACAGGATGGAAGATTATGGTTTTCTGAATTAACGTATGCCTACGGGTTCCTCCTCCCCCACCCCCAAATTAAAAAAGAACAGGTAGGGAAGTAGCTACTTTAGGGACAACTTAATTACTTTCATAGTGATATAACTACAGTCAAATTGCTTCTTGCAGAGGTTTCATTTATTCTGCTTGAGTGCACTTAAAATTTGGCCAGCAGCCTACTGTATCCATTTAGCTCACTTCACCTTCTAGCTGCAGCTTGTTAAAGAACTTGCTCAGAAGTTCTAGAGTCGCTTCAGTATTACTTTCTTTTACAACAGGGAGAACCAGGCATACACAGACAGTCTCAACTCTGTTCTGCCTTCATTTGGAACTGGCTGCACCCAAGTCGCACAGTCGCCTTGGTGCAGGGCAGCCAATAAACCTCGGTAACACAGCCATACAGCATCCTGACCAGAGCCAGTTATTACCCCGGCAGCTTAGAACAGGGAAGAGTGAACTTGGGTCTAAGCGCTTCTATATAGACAGACCCTTACACAACCATAACGCACATACCTGATAGAGCGAGCTCTACAATTAGCGTGTATGTGTTTTGCTAAAAAATACAGCCACGGACTAACCATTTTTCAGAATTTTCTCAAGAATACCTACTAAATTATTCTGCTTTAAAGCCACTTTAAATTTTAATTACAAACAGAATTAATTAGAAATATTACTTACGTAGCAAAATTTTGTGTTGAGGTAAATTCAGTGAAGAAAATAAAGCCTAAAGAGACACTTTCTGTTCAAATGACTTATTTTTGTAACACTCTAGGAAAAAGCAGGTTATTTTATCAAACTAGTTACTTAACATCCATGGAAACAGCTGGCAATAAATAATTCAAATTGTCCCTCTGCTACTGTGGGGGAATAGCTTTTATAACCAGTCAACAGCTGATAATTTCATTTATCGAGTTCCCCACAGTTACAGTCTGAGTTATACTTCCAAATGTATGTGGCATGATTTGCATACAGAACTATGCACATACTCATCATGAACACAACAGAAACCTTACTTAGAGCAAACAGTTTACAGGTATGGATGTGAATGACATTTTGCTAGCATATCTTATTTTCAAAGATTATTCCTTAATACATGCTTTCTGGTAAAGGAAACTTAATAGCAGCTGAATTTTATTGTAAACTTAAAAGCATAAAGTTAAAAACCCAACATATTGTTTTGTTACACAAACAAATTAAGCAGCTGCAAATACACATTTGTTTGAAGCTAAAATTGTAATAAACTACAGTCAAATAATGATTTTTTTTTTAACCTCTCCCAACTACTCACAAGTCGTCTTTTAAACAAGCAAAGAAAGGTGCTTTTTGTTTGAGTGGTCTTTTTCTATGTTTTGATTCCTTTATTTTGTATTTAAAAGGCTAACTGAATGCTCTAAGGTATCACTGTGTTTGCACACAGTTTAAAGATACATGAATAATTTAATGACATCACTGGAAAACTTTTTCCAATCCTTTTAATAATGAAAGAAAAACTATACCTGTGCTCGCTTCTCCATGTCCTGACAAGTACCTAGTTGTTCTTCCATTGCAGCTCTGATTTGCCTTGCCTCATACTCTAACTGCCTTCTGGTCATGTCTGTTTGCAAGGAGAACTGAAATTGAAATGCAGAGAAGGCATTTTAGCAAATGAAGTTGATGCAAACTCTGTATTTCTCTGAACAGAAGCAGAACAATTTTTTCCACATGGAACTTCATAAACAAATAAAACACGAATAATAGACCTTTAAAATACTACTACATTCTTAAAAATAAGAACACAATACTGTTCAACCCAAAGACTACCTGCAAGTCTGTCAAATGACTAAATACAATATATAAACATTGACACAGTATCATTAAAAACATGGAACATTTGGATGCTAACGTATGTCAGCACACCAACAAAAATTGTTATGTTTTCCATCTAAATCTGTACTGGCAAAAATATTCATAGGTGTCAAACTACTGCACCTAGTGATGGTGTTCATGCTACTGCTATCAATCCTATTCTTAACTATCCTGTTTAAAAAAAAAAGCATAGCTGTTGAATTCATAACCTACAGGGAAAGGTACTCCAACTTTTCAAAGCACCAGAAAGGCTGGTTTATAATATTAATGTAATTTAAAAAAATAGGTCTTTGCAATTAATGGGGAGAACAAAAAATTAACAAGAAAGTTCATTTTCAGTGCAACTCCCTCAAGCTTTATTTTAAAAGATCTCAGAATTATAGAAAAGCCTAGGCTGGCAGCAACTCCTGGACATCACCCGGTCCCACCTTCTGTTGAAAGCTGGGCTTCAGATTAGGCTATCCAGGGCCTTTTCAAGCCAAGTTTTGAATATTTCTAGCCTGGCAGATTCCACCTCTTCTCTGAGCGATCTAATCCAATGTTCAAACTGTCCTCACGGTGAAGAATTTTTTTTCTTATATTCGAACAGAATTTCCCCTGAAACAACTGGGTGCCCTCCTGTCCTGTCACCATGTGAAGAGAGCACCTCCCATCTTCTCTATAGCTACCTTTTCAGTATTAGAAGACTGTCAGTAGATCCTTCCTAGGCCTTCTCTTCTCTAGGTTGAGCAAGATAATTTTTAAGCTGAAAGTTTAACTACTACTCATATGTACACAAGTAATTTATTCAAATATGTGGAAAATAGTACTAAGCCCAGTAAACATGTTTGCTCAAAAAGAGCATTAGTTAACATCATCTTCTGATGCACATGACTACCTTCGTCTCTAACTGTTCTTACCAGATGAACACGATATGAATTTATCTATTCAATTTCTGAAAAGTCAGTGGTTTCAGATATGTAGCTATATGGGACTGGCAAGTAAAACGAAATGAATGCCATGGAAGATCAGAAGATGCATCATTTAAAGATCAGTGAGAAATGCCTTTCTGGAAGAAAATGGGACGTGACAAGCAAACACTGCAGCTGTACTTATTTTTCAAACTTCTCTCTAGTCTGCTCTCCAGCAAAAAGGTACTAGCAACTAAAGAGAACACAAACCAAAAACAATGACTGCATGAATGTGTGAAAATCAAAACTAGAAGGCCTATTCATTCTTCGCTATTAGGAACAATTATTCACAAGTATAACAAGACTGTTAAGAGTATAAATCTTTCAGGAAGAAGTTTTAGACAGCACCAAAGTACTATGTTGCACTGCCAGGTTTAAAACAGTACTATTCATACAGGTACACGGCAGAACTTTTGGCATAACCTTGGGATCATGTTATTGATGGTCACTGAGAGAAGACAGAAATTTCATTTTCTTATTTGTTCCAGAACTTTTCCTGGTATGGAAAAGGGAAAAAATCAAAGCCCACATACACTAGTCATTTGTACCACCAATAATATGCAGAAATCTTATAAAGACAGAATTAATAAGCCCTTTCTACTTGGGATAAGGATCTTAAAAGATCCTTAAAAGGCCAGAAGGAAGCCTTCAGCTGCAGACATATGAAAAGAAAGGTAAAGTATGATACATGACCCTAGAGCCAACTGTATGATGGAGAACACACAGAAATGAGAAGGCTATGCATTTCAAAGCACAAGATAAAAGCATAAACTGAACTGAGAGATAGAAATTTGAAACCATGACGAAATTATGATGAGGTTAAAAAGCTTGGAAAATTCTTAGAAAATTCAATTATGGCTGATGTATCTTTTCATTTTTCCTAGAAGTCAACTCTTCACGGTTTTTGGACAATTACTGTTTGCAAATAAACACGTTTCCAACAGCAAGTTCTCCCAGAAGACTTCAGCAAGGTCAAGTCAGAAAGCCAGCAAGAGATATAATAGTCTATAAATACGAAAAATGCTACTAAAAAGAAAGGGATAATCTGTCCTTCCTCTGTGGATAGAAAAAGAAGTAATGGGCATAAATTACCACAAAAGAGATTTAGCACATCTGTTAAGCAAAACACTATAATAATAAGAGTTAAAGTTAATTGATTTTCTGTGAAGCTGGGGAGACTTCATCTTAAAAGCTACAGTGTATTTAGTGTGACACAGATACACCTGACTGCCTTTGGGAACAGACTGCATTTCCTCAAGGTCTATTTCAGTCTTCCCCGCCTTCCCCTGGTTTTCTGATCAACATGGCTGTGACTTAGTTTTAGATTTACTGAATGGCAACTGTTTTACCCCAGTCACTGAAGTGTTTTCATACTGTATTTCCATTTCCAGGAAGCTGACTAGCTCTCACAGCTAGTCAGCATAAATACAGCTAATCTGGTTCCTGTCCAGATATGCCTCTATAAGGATGGGCAACCAAGCCTTCACAGAACTGCACGTACTAAGGAAACGCACTGTAAGTACATGCACGTTGCTAAGGTCTGAAAGTAGGAAAACCTGTATTATCTGGGATATCAAAGATTTTCATTATCCTAGATAATGCTGATGACTATAACTAGTTTGGAGATGCCAAGGTAAAAGCTTGGAGGGTCATTAGACTCTGCATAGCCTATAGCACCATTTTACTCACTGTTCTGAATTAAGAGCTCCTGCGTAAATTGTCTCCTAGGCTAATATCGCTCACAAAACTAGAAGAGAAATAATGGAACTGATAGAGAAAAGGCCTTTGGGAGATACTGTTAAAGAAGAAACCTACCGACATGTAAATCTTTTGTCATAACGACTTTTCCAGTGCTCCTGTCTAGCACTGACATTCATACCGATAGGTACAAATTTAAACTAGTAAAATAGTATCTGAAAATCGGGGAACTGCAAAGGAAAAATGCATTACTTTGACTTAGTTAACTTTACATAGTGAATAAAACTGCTTTACATATGAAAACGATAGTAGAGAACTTCCCCAAATTCATAAAATACACACAGCATCTAAACAGAGATCACAGCACTAGATACAGAATGAGCATGCTGAAATTGCTTACGTTTTCAGTAAGGGGGAGGCTATCAATCCTTTTAGTAAGGTTTTGAAGCTGAGCGTAATACCAATCTTTTTCTTTCTCTTCCTTCTCAAGCTCCGCAAGCAACAGAGATCTATTAAAAACAGAAGCAGGAAATGTCTCACTAGTAAGTCTTCATTACCAATATAAGAACAGCAACAAGCATTGATATCAATACCAAAGGTCATATAAGAAAAGAGGTTTGTTGAAGGGGGCACTAAAGGAGAAGTTTGAGCAGGGGTTCTGTTCCCTGGCCCTAGCTGAACAAACTACCCACTACACTGTGCTATGCAAGTCAGTGTGACTTTTCGTGCATCAGGTCCACCTCTATAGAAGAGATGATAGCTACCCCTCATTACAAAATCACTTGGAAGTCTGCAGCTGAGAGGCATTTTGTGAAAGCTATGTTCAGGTATTCGCCCTGTGCTAACTTGCATCCTGCTACTTTATGACAATATGCTTTGTATAATGTAGCAAACTACAACTGCTATGTAAGAAAAGGCTTGGATTTTGTGGTAAATACATCTCACAATACCATTACTAAATTCCATTATCTTTGCTGCCTCTGTAGTGCCTTCTCACTAACTCTGCCACCCATGCCAAAACAATGCATAAAACAAACAAGTTATTTGCATGATTATTAAAAACATTTTAAAAGAGTACCTTCCATCAAATCTTATAGGCAGGATACATTTACAGCTGCTTAATACGTTTTAAATATGTAACATAAGCACGTTGCAGACCCAAGTAGTATGTGCTAAAGGCATCAGAACATCAATATAAGGAATTGAAGATGTTTATATGCAAACTCTGAGAACATATCTATTAAAATAGCATTACATACTGCTTTATCAACCCTTTATAATAAACCACATTTATACAGTTGTAAAATTTATCAATACAGTTACTTACTATTTATTGTTATCACATTTTTCCTTCTAAAATACATTTTAAAATGTTACGGTCAAAATCCTGCTAGTACATGTATACAGACAAGTCAGTTCCTAAGTTTTTTAGTTTCTTACAAGTGCTTTCTGCGAGCACTTCTCTCCCTTCTGACACTTTAATATCGCTCATTAACATCAGAGGAAATGCTAAAATCATATTAGATTACAGATGATATAAAGGCAGGTGTACTTCATTAAAAAAATTAAACGAGCATACCATTCATAAACAAAATTGGACTGATAATGCTGAAGACCGAACTCAAACACTCAGCCATAATACCGGAAGCTGCATACAAGTTTGCCCAGTACTATTTCCCCACTCCTTAACTTCTGCATCCTTTTCTCTCTAAACTCAGGTTGTGAACTTTCTGACAAGAGTCAAGCGAATCTTTCTAACAAATATGCACGCATCATGGATAATTACCACAAATGTTTTGCTAAGGAACAAAAACAGAGCATATAACAAAAATAAAAATCCCCCCTGACTACTTTGTTAATGCAGCTCAATCACGATTTGGTAAGATGATTATCAAGCTTTGAAATGAGAGAACTTCACGTAAAATAAAGGTTTTGAAGTATCTGTCTGACCTAGGTCTCTTCAAAAATGTTTCAAATAAATAAGTTTTGACGACTAACAGTTATGGTTCCATACTCAAAGCAGGCGATTTGAACAGTGCTCAAAGTGGAAAACGAAAAATTTACAGGATCTAGTTTATGTTAGTAAATGCTAAACTAACAGCTCTATTTTTTTTTCATTTACACACGGGCAGAACTGAGAATAATACTGACAAGAATCCATACATCTCAGAAAGTAAAAAAACCAGCATTCTTGTAACAGTTTAGAGGTATACCAAAGTAACTGGCATTGCCTAATCTAATGTAAAACCACACAAGAAAGGAATCGTAATCTTAATGACAGCTACAATACCTTTGAAAGAGATTAAGGAAAACCATACTGTTACACTAACTACTCAGTTGTTGGGCTGTTCTCCCTCACTCCGGATGCAAGAGACTGAAAAACTACACTCATCTAAGAGCGCTGAATGTTTTTAAGCACGACCAGAATAACGTAACTTTCCAGATTTGATTCAAAAGTCAGGTTGAAACAGAACCATTTAAGATGTCGAGGCAAACATAAAGCCATTTATTCGGTCAACTTTTATACTAGATGGGCTTACAAGTAAAATCAGTGAAAAAAGTAAGAAACAACAATTACCCTACTGTTGCAGGTAACCGTAGCAGGATTACAGGGTAACTGTAATCCCCCAGTTGCAAGGATGGGTCTGGGCAGGAATTCCTTAGGGCAAGGACTGTAGCCCTGTTGCCGGGACACTTTAGTCAGACTGAACAAAATGCCACTAGAGCCTACTCAGGGGAAGCCTGTGGGAAAGGGGTACTCACTCCCTTTCACCTCCCACCTGCCCATCCTCTCACACACGCCCGCTCTGCCTATCTCGATGCACGCAGACCTTCTGCAGGGCTTGCCTTTTTATTCCCCGTGTGTGCCACTGCACTGAGCGCGTCCAGTTTGGGAAATGAAAGTTACGGAAGTAAAATTAACCCAATCCTTTTTTCACAACGGTATGATGCTTTTTCTAATGGTATGAATCAGATCAGTCTCATCTGTTGCCGATCAAAACTATACGAGGACTTGCAAATGTCACGGGATTGACTAATTTTGCCTCTGGATGTCAAAAAACTGGTAGTAAAAAGAGGAGGGATTATTTTCAGCTAACCAACAGAAGTTCTTTTTAGAAAGCAGGTAAGTGAATAAGTGATTAAGTATCTCCTGTAAAATGTAGAGCATTCAGTTTGGGAGTGAGACATTGTGCCATTCAATCTGTTTTGACAGGCAGAAAGGATGCTAGAAGCAAGAAAAGAAACTTAAGAACCATCAGCGCACCACAAATAACATAATGCATGCCCTGGGGGGGGACTCCTTTCATTTAACAGGACCGTTTTTGCTTATGAGAAATGCTTTATTTGGGCTTAGTAGGTTGGCATCATTGCTCCTGGAGGAGGATTCTGGGTTTCACAATGACTTTAGGTTTATTAGCCTGAAGGAGCTTGGTACATTTGCAGCAGGTTCTGCCTCAATTTCCTTGAAAATAAGCAGAGTGGGTCTCTGCAGATACATCTGATCAGCTGCTCTTTGCACTGACATTTGTACCAAGTATTACACCAACCAGAAGTCAAGCTCCTTTTGCAGCCATCTGGAACTTTTTGAGGTCAGGAGCGAGCTTAAGGTGGAAGAGCTGTTACTGATCCAAGAAAAGTTTTGATGGAAAAATCCAATGCAGTTATTTCATCTCTTTATACTCCAAGACTGTTTATATCTATATTCTCACAGTATCAGAATATTCTGTTCTCTGTCGTATGCTCTCAAGTTCAGTGAGAATGCAGCAAGGTAAATCAAACAAACTTTTGGAACATTATAGTGCTTTCATGAGTAAAAAAAGTTTCCAATTTGAACTGCTTCTCTGAAGCATGTATGTTTCCAAACTCTTCTCTAACACTTTTTTTTTTTTTTTTGAAGCTCCCACCAATAAGTGAAGCTGAATGAATGCAAGATCAGACAAAAGCAGTTTCTTATTTCGGGAAATCTTTTTTGAATAAATACGTCAATCTTTTTCCCAGTTAAAGGGGAGAAGGGAAACAAAATATACACTATTCTACTTACATCATGTAATTTCATTTATAATTAATCCTGACTTCTATTAGTAAGCCATAAAATGATAACACCTTAAAAAGGTACAAATTCCTGAAGATGATGATCTGAAAAAAACCCAGTATTTCAAAGAGCAGTTTTTTCCGAACATCAAAAGCAAAACAGGTACAAATGTCTTTCAACCAAATGATGCATACAACATGGAAAATGAAATTTCTGCATGAATTGTCTGCAGAAAAAACAATTATTGACTGAGACAACAAACTTGTAGGATACATTAGCTGTTTCTGGCTGTTTTTTTAGCTATACACTTCAGTAAGTCAGCATTTTTTGTGCAACTGCAGGAGCACTGCAACATCCTCCTTAGGCTGAACACAAATTTTCCAACATCTGATACAAGCAAACACTGCTGACAGATGCTGGAAAGACTTGGGTAAGTAGCCCAGTCAGCCAAGAGGAGATAAGAGCAGGGAGAGAGAAGTCATGAGACAAAGAAAATGCTCAAAATAAACACTAAAGAAAAGAAGAGTGGAATAAAACAGAGGAAATAAAGCAGGAGAACAATTTTCATTCAAATTTCATCATTTTAAACACGTCCTAAGATCATCGGCCTAAGTGGAAAATTATAGAACTGACAAAATGTTTAATTTTTCTAAAAGACTCACTAAATTGCCAAAGACAAACTGACCCAAAAAGTAACTCGCAATGTACTTCGAAAAGTTTTGTTTTTGAGATAGTGTCTTATCAAATACACCTGAAACTAGCCAAAGCGAATGCAGAGGGCATTTAATAGGTAGTGTGTTCTAAACTGGTAGCACAAAAACATATATCCCTCCCCTCTTTTGGGGGCTTTGAAACTAGAAGGGAGCTGAGCAAAGGAGAAATACGTAGACAATTTTACCTTCATTCTGGTAACTGAACTAATTTATTAACTTTTTCCTTTAGTATATCATTTTTTGGACAAGCTAAATGTTCAGTACAAAGCAAATTTCAGCACTTTTCTCTAGATCCTTTTATTAATGAAAAGCATTTACTGAATTTCCCAAATTTGCACACACTTAATAAATGATCTGCTCCTCCCGAACACTCTTGCCCATAAGCAGCATATACTGTGCCTGTGTATTCGATTATTGGATGGGTTACTGGTTCCCTTGTTTTGGGTTTCCAAAAAACGTTCGTTTTCTTACCACACTGCTTTAACGTTTTGAGGCCTGGTAAGTTCCATGAGTTCTTTCATCCCCAAATTCTGATTCTTTGGGCTATCCAGGGTGCAATGCTGATACCTTAGCATTCTTACACGTCCCCTCAAATAGCGTAATAAACAGGCATTTTTGATTATCCGTCGTTTCACTAATAATGAAGCTAGATGTTATCTGGCCATGCCTCTGCAGATTTTCTCAGCAGCACAAATCTTTACTCCCTCAACTGTGATAGTAACACTGCGTTTCATAACCAGATCAGTGAACTCATCTGAAATTAAAATGTCCCTCTTCCTTTATTCCAGGATTATTATAAACAAAGAGCAGTTCACTGCTTAAGCCGTCTTTATCGTTGAGAAAAATTTCTGAAGAACTATCACCTTAGAATCCACAACAGTGGGAAAAAGATCACAGATGAGAAAACAGACGTATTAAAGCCCCTGAAGAACTCCAGTTGCTGGGAACGAATGCTTCTTGTTCTGAGTGGCCTGGAATTCATTTGAACCACAAATGAAAGCCCCAAGTACACTTATAGATTTTAGTATCACATGCAGTAGAATACAGCATCGGAAAAAATACGAACAAGATGAAATAAGACTGTTACTCTGAGTAAGAACCAAGGTGCTGTCCGTATGAAACATCACACACAGAAAGCTCTGTTCCATCAATCTTACTAAACTATACGCACTAGGAAGGAAGAGCACTTGCATGTAAAAAAGGAAGCATGGATAGCCATGAGTTCAAATGGCAGACACGTCAGATCCTTAAAGACTGGGACGACCAAGTGGGAAGAGATTCCTGACTTAGGGGGAAATATCCACATACAGCCCTTCATGAATCTAGATTTTATGAGAGGAAACACACACAATTAGTGCTTCTGACTAGGAAAATGAAAAAACGGAGTGGCTGCTAGATGAGGCTCAGAATGGACCCATAAGACATTACTTTCATTTAACTGCTACAATCCAAAGGGATCTAGACATACTACCTCAGAGGAAAAATGTACTCCTTTCAGCTCTTGATTGCAAAAGTTTTACTGAACACCAGGAAAGGCCCTTCGGGTTTTCCACAGTGGTGCCCACAAACCTTTTTGATACACACAAAGCTTTTGTAGGACAGTTCCAAAGAGGAATTTTTTTAAAAACTTTTTTTCAACTATTTGACACAAAAATACTGTGTTGCAATTTATATGGTTTTGCAGCCCCTTGGTCTGACATCCCATCCACTTCGTAGCTTTCAATGACCAAATCTTTAGAAAGTCCGGCTTAACGAGAGGCCTCTGAAACCACCTGGGATTTTAGTCAAATTTATTTTAGGATATCAAGAAGCCTTCAACAGAAACAGCTGCCTGTCTCTTGCTTTGCATTTCCTTCATAAGTGTTTGATGTGTGGTACATCTCTGTAATATGCCCTGGAAGTGTGTTCTTCACATTAAATGGATACCACTACTGTGCAAGAAAAAACAACTTCATTATTTTGCCAACAGGCTTGACATCCTATAGGGATGACATCTTGGAGACAGATTAAATGCTTTTGTTTGGTAGTCATTTTTGCTAAGAGAAAGAAATCACTAGGTAAATGACTACTAACATCAAGTGACTCATTAACAACCTGTTGTAGCTATTCGCATTTAAACAAGACAAAGAGATTGCACCTTCACATTGCCCCGCTTTCAGCACTTACCACTAGTGGTGAGGAGATAAAGAGGTGTTTGGGAGGCATCATTTTTCAAACTATAAAGATATTTAAGACGCTAACGCTCTGCTGATGAAAATAAAATTAACTTCAGAAAACGACCCGCAACAATGAAATACATGAAGAAGCAGTAAAAATCATACTGTATGCTTGAGGATTTTGTGTGTGTGTGTGTGTGTGTGTGTGTGTGTGTGTGTGTGTGTGTGTTTAAACCTAATGTAGATTCCAGATTCCTAGTTTTTCTTAACTGTTAGGATAATTCTGAGTACACCACTAATCAAAATCATACGCATGATAACTAAATATTAAGCGTGAGATCTTAAATGTGTCAGTAAACTTGCATGTTAAAATTGAAAGAAGTCAGCACACACTGAAGGAATAAATGAAGAAGTTTACCTCTCTTTTTCTAGCTCTTCTAAATAACCAGTGCTTTCTCTGCTTCCATTCATAAAACCTCTTCTTGGAAATGATCCCATGGGAACAGGACTGCACTCTCCTGAACGGCTCGACACAGACCCTTCCCGGCTCCCATATGAACGCATGGACACTTTTGGCCTTAACTTCACTCCAGGGAAGTTACTGCTTTCCAAGTTCAGTTCTAGATAATAAAGAGCAAATGTTTTCAGAGCTGAAATTCAGCAGCACAGCTCTTAAAGATCATTCCTACTTCACGTCATAGTTCATGAACAAATTTATGATTTTCTTTTTTTAAAAGGAAACAGTTAAAACATTTTGCCTCGGTATCCACAGAAGAGCATAATGTGAACAAAAATAGTCTTGACAGCATAGTTAGAGAGTAGTAGTCCTCTGAACGAGGAGATGCTCAAACTACAGTCCTGCCAACCAACACAGTATCTCCAAACCAGTTTCCTTGCCTCTTCCCCAGAGAACTTGGAAACAGGCAGAGCGTAGCATAAACGTCAGGTGAATTGTTCTCGTGGCCCACTTCCTAACATCATCTTTCTCAGGGCTCTTGCAGGTGCTCCACCATCGTATAAATGATGAGAACTGTCCACCATAGGGGCCTAAACGTGGACGTCCTGTACGATATTTCTGCTGCTGTGACAGAGATAACGGACGTATGGCAGGGAGTCACTGATCTGGGCTTGCTCTGCACATCCCATATAACGGCCTGGATGCGCATTCCACCACATTTCAGGGAAGGGGGCACCAATTTCCAGCAGGACAGATACAGTTCCAGCAATACCACAGGGAGAAGACAGGGCATGTAAACAACTTTAGAAAATTGACAGAACTAACCCACCACCAATTTAAACAATTAAATCCATTTTTGCCAAAAAAGTGAATAAAGTGCAAGTTGTATTACATGCAATTCATATGAAGCCCTACAGTAACAGTAGCAAAAGCACAAAAGCAACACAGGAAGACATTCTCTTTAGAAAGCGTGTCTTAAAACACTGAGCAAAAAATAACAGGCACCGAGACTACGCCTGACTGTCAAAGTTAGTAATGGAAAAAAGATGCAGCTGAGCTGGAAAATTTTATCCCAAAGCCACTATTACTAAGAAGCAAATGAACTTATTTAAAACATAATTCTAAATTTACCTTTAAGTCGTTCCAGTAAATCAATTTGTCCAGAAGATGCCATTGCTTCGTCTTCAATACTTCCTTGTAGCTGTTTCAGCACCTCCTATAAGAAATTAGCATAATTAAGAAAGCTTTACAATAAGCCACAAGGTAAATACATCTTATCCTGCCCTCAGTTATACATTTAGGTAACAGCTACTGTAACACCAATGTAAACTATCCTTCATATGAGCAGTGATCAAGTGCTATAACTTTAATTTCTGTCAAATAAGTTCCTCATTATTTTCCCAAACACTGTCACAATATAAAGTCTATCCTGATTAATTAATCTTCTCTGACAGTACAACTTATTAGATTATTTAAAAGTTCTTCTCAAAATGAATGCTCACATCTCTCTAATTTACAGATGGAGAAATGGAAGCAGAGGGAAACTCAGAGTCCAATTTCTCAATGTGTGTACCTGAAGTATGTCTTACAAATATAAAATCTGGATACATAATTAAAAGTTACTAAAGTATCTTAAACACTACATTTTTTGAACCTCAAAGATATCATCATCAGCAGAAATAATCTCCAGGGTTTTTTTCCTGTGAGGCCTCATCACCACCATATGCCAGAAAGGACAGTCACATTCTTCTGCTTACTACCACTACCACCATGCCTGTGAGGAAAAGATTTAGGACTCCTTCATGCGGCTGAAGCTTCAAAGCAAAGACCATCCCTGCACGCTATCAAGAACTACATGTGATCAAATTATATAGCTGAAGGAAAATACTTCTAATGCACAAAAAAATTCATAGCAAACAATGACTACTAGATTAAAAGCGGCTCGCGCCCTAGGGTTCTATTGCTCGGTGGCCTAAATTCAGGTGGAAAATTAAATGAAAGCTAGTGAAAGCCTTTTCCCACATCATAATAGTGGATACATCAATAGCAAAAATAAATTGAAAAGACTGGCCAGAAGGCAAAAAGCCCTTACTGCAATTTAAAATATGATTTTTCTTATTACGCTATAGAAAATATTTCTTAGAAAGAGTCAGAAAAAAAAACTCAGAATGATGAGAGGTGCTCCATACTTGTCATAGACAGATTCTGCACCTAGAACTGTACATCTTCTGTTCAGTATCTTAGATCTAATGAATTTTAAATAACAGTTATAAAGATCTCCATATCACTATTTTGCTATTTTAAGAAACCAGCATGCCTTACCATCAGTGTTAATGATTCTTAGAACTTGTACAGAAGGTACACTAAAGGCATTTTGCTCTGTTTGAAAGGAACAAGAACAGCATCTACAAGAAGTCAAGATACTCATTTTAAACAGATATAACACTCAGTTTTTCCTGTACTCAAAGCGTTGTTCCCAGTACAAAACCGAGATAAAAAGATTTTGAGTAAAGAATTCCACAGGATGGTGGAAATATCATCTCCAAGCACTAGTATCAGAACAAACAGTAGCTGCACAGTCACCCTGCAATCACCCACTATTTAATTACATGCCGTTATTCCAGAAACAGGAATTCTGGAGTAGTCACATTAACCATGTCTACACTGTTCTACCGAAGTAACTCTGAAGATGACGCTGAGGCCAAATTTCCTGAATCTTCATGTTGCCTGACCTATAGAGAGCCCCAAAAGTGTGACTACGTTAGTGTTTTAGTTCGGAGCACTTTGAAGCCAGTCTCCCAACCGCCCCTGCTAATGGGACTTCGGTTCACACTGTAGAGTAATCTCAGTGTGAACGAAACTCCTTTTAGATCCAGCAAGCCAGCAGTTACCATTCTCAAAGCGTTGATGGACATTCACTCCACGGGACCACACCGCAGCTAGTTCAAAGCAGAGTCCCTTGTAACACATACCGTATGGCTAGTGGGTCCTCAGCACCATCCGAGCCACAGGCCTACTCCTACTGCGCTACCTGTTCATACCTGCACAGTCTTTAGGATCAAGTCTGATGTGATAAAATCACTACTCTCAGAAAGAAAATCCCAGCTGCGCTTGTGCTTTTAAGTACATTTAAGGGCATCCTCATTAGCCATATGGCTCAGCCAACTCTATACATAACATCTGTCCTGTCAGCAAAGTCAGACAAACAAGTAATCTGGTGTTTTTCAAAGAACGGCTCCTACGTTATCCGACACAAGGGCAGATAACATTTGCAGACAGCAGACTTCGCTTAAAAGCCTGAAAGGGCAATGTGGATATGTGGAGTGGTCTTGGGACTATTTCAGGCTTCTGTCTTCTCCCCAGACCTGTCAGCTCTGACAAATTTAGAAATAGCTGGTGAATCCCCTTCTCCTGAGAACAGCACCTTGCTGCAGGAAAAAACTCCTACCCAAACCTCCAGCCCCCTCCTCAGAAGCCTCTTTCTCACCTCTCTGCTTGGTAGTTCTGCTATGTCAGAGATCCTACGTTCAGGATACTTTCCCGCATTACGAGTCCTCTTGCTTCAAGAGCCAATATGAACAGCTAAGTGGAAACACTGTCACCACGTTACTGAATTACAGGACTGAATGGTGTCCAGGTAGCTCAGGACTGCTGTCTGTCTCTGAATATCAGGTATTGGCCACGGCTTAGCGTCAGCCTACCGGATCACAGTTCTCAATTTTCTCTGCCACAATTCATTACTTTCGGTTTTAACTTTTATTTTTTTAACTATCCTTTCACTTCTTTTTTCAATACCACACACACATTTTCAGTGCACAGGAAAAGCTACCCATTATTTCTTTTCTATACAATCATTGCTTAGGTAACAATGCCTTTATTAGGCTATAACAGCGATTTCAAGCTCAGTCACCATACACTTTAAAGTCTAAACTGACAAGGTAGCAGCCCTGGGGCCAGATACTGGTGGAAAATGAGACTGTGCTAAAATGACAAATTGGGAATTTAGAATTTTATCTGAGCAGAGGGACTGAGCAGTGTCTGCAATAACCAATTTGCAGGTCATGGAGAAAACATGGCAAATTATCGATTACTGTGATATTTATTTACTTACTATAACTTCAAAACTCATGCCTTTCTTGAGCAGTTCTCCCATTTTTTCCCCTCAAGATTTGTAAAGTTTTAAAACAGTACTTTCCACAAACAATAATTTTGTATTTCTTTTAATAGCTTGTCTGTTAGATAGTGTAGAATCTTTTCCACATATAAGCTTGAACCACTTTAGCTAAAGCTATATTAATATTCTATTTGCTTAGGCAAGTTTGAATCCATACACTAGTAATGGTTTATAGCATTATTCTAAGCAAGTTCTTTAGTGACTCACTAGTGACTTACCGATAAAACAGGCACACAACCATAAGTGTCTATAACGAAGGCTGCAAAAGTTTTGCTCTATTCGTTTAAAGAAGGAGCCTAAACATAACCAAGTTTACCTTGTCCTATTGGAGGTCTACAAGAACACCTACGGAGGAAAAGGAGCAGTCCCTATGACTCATTGTGACTAGTGCAGCTCAGATTAGGGCTGTCAGACCCACGTGACGGGATGAATCACTTAAAGGCAATAAAGGGAAGATGCAGCATAAGTCAACAGTTTACTGTAAATTCATATATTTTTCATGGGAAATTATTTTGGAAACCTTAGAGAAAACCGTTAACTTCAATCTGTAAAAGAAACCTGTATATATTTTACTTTCCTGGAGTACAAGGCTAAATTTTGGTCTACTAGCTTAAATGGTTATGCTGCCTCCAGAGAGAACTCTGATATTTAAAAAGGCTTATAGAAAAGTATAGGTATATAAAATGGGAAAGCAGAATAGATGCTGTGAGTGCCTTGTGGATTGTGAAGTAAAGAACTAATGTCAATTTTTCGTTTGGGCTCTATGAACACATTCCTGAGCTTACAACTGATTTACGGCTAATTAAGCAAGCATGATCAGATATATCAGCAACTAACAGGAAAATTACTGGAAAGGAAAGTCTAAACAAGTATCTTCACAGCACGTGCACCCAGCTAAATGGTGAGGGTCATAAATAAAATTGCTTAAGGGCTTTGAATTTAATCAAGCTGCTACAAAGAAAGGAACAACAGAGAAATAGTTCTAATAATGCCAAAATTAAAATCTCAACAACTTGATTTAAAAGTATATTTAATTTTGAAAAAGTTTAAGCATATACATATTAATATACATATTTATAAACACTTACAAACATGATTTCTGCACAACAACATTCTGTTTTAGGCATATACCTCTCCTCCGGCAGGAGAGGGAGCATCCGTGGCACTTTACTGTTTCCATGGTATATTCCAAATTACATTTGAATAACAAATTTCACTGTGAGAAATTTTTTAAAATTTGTCCCTTCTTGCTGAGCCCAGTAGAAATTCTGTTAAATGGGTTTAGTCTTTTGTAAACGTTACTTTTTTCCCTTTCCCGTTTAAATAGAATAAGGCTTCTTAAAATTACATTTTCTCTTTTCTGAGACTTCCGTGTATTCAGAGAATGCCAAATTAAAATCACGATGAAGATCAAATATACAAAATCATTAGTTGTACTGAATTACAATCACTGGCAGTGGTGTGCCAGATACAGTTCAGTATCAGTTGGAGTAGGAAGCAAACAAGATATTTTGAATTTACTGGATCTTTTAAAGGTAAGCACAAACCTGTATTTAAAAATATTTGCCACAAAAGCTATTCTATCAATCAATTTTTAGTAAGATGAGTGTCATTCTTACCTGTTCCTCCCTCTTACCTAATAACTAGGTCCTGAACAAAGAGACATTCCTGTCATTTACATAGGCAATTCTTTTCATGCTTGTAAACAAAACTAAAGATTCAGTTCTCCTTTGGTTTAGGTTATGTATATCTTGGTTACCGCTACATTTGCGACATTTGAGTATAAAAACAGGTTTAACTGCAAAAATGGAAACAAGTGTTTACAATTGCAGATAGCATTTGAACATCTGTCCTAGCACCACTCAGGATAAGAATAATGCATACTGAATGATTGAAGACTATCACACTAAACCAAATCTACAGTGTTTCTAAATGACACCATTGGTACTCATGTTTTTACCCTAATATGCTGAAAACTAACTTACAATTGCATACTAAGCTGAATGTGATTTTAGAAGTTCAACCAAAAGCTGTGCACATTGTTTCAATTACTATTTGTTTAAAAGGGCAACAAAAAGATAAAATACACTAAAAGCACATCCATCACTCAAATTCAACAACAACATTAGAAGATGTCAAAACAGTGGGGAAAAACAGAATCCTGCTTTCAGTGCATTTATGGAGAGCATAAATCTAAAGGTCAAGGTCTGACGTGACCCTCCATAGTTATCTGAACTTGACAGTTCGTTAATACTATCACATATGCCAGCTATGACACTCATAGGGGCTGAGTGAGAGATATGGGGAGTAAGGGACTTATTCCATAAATTTCGGTGACTTACATTATGGCTTAATCAGGCTTGGTGGAAACCCTCCTGATTGCCTGCAGTGTCAGGCAACTGCCCTGGCTGCTCAACCCTATAACCAAGTCCAAATGATAACAGCAATGATAAAAGTATCTCTAGCTGTGAGGAAACACTGCAATAACTCAACTTTTAACCTTATAAAAAGAGTAAAAGCATTTGTTATGTGAAATGATGTTATTCATTTTCATTGAGTTTTCTGAACAATGACATTTTTATAAGAAAATTATTCCCTTTATGCCACCAGGCTCAAGAGCTGTCACTTGTTGTAATCATGTACTGTATTTTATTAAGTTTTTAGTGCAAGTTCTCTGTCAGATCAACTTAAGTATCTTATTTTATGCTCAGAAAGAATACTGTCTGAAGTCATGCCAGTAACTATAACTACCACTAGCTCAGTTTTACCTAAAATTCCTCTTAAAAAAAAGAAGAAAAATCTCTGATTCAATTTTCCAAGCAATTGGTATTCTGGTAGAATCCTTAGAACAAAGGCTAAGCTAAAAATATTAATTATCCTAAAATCATGCCAACAAGCTGAAAAAGACACACTCAATATAATGCCCCACATTCACTGATACTTAAAATGTCTGTTTTGTAACTTACTAAATATTTTTCATAACAATTAGTGCATTTTTCATAACGTGCATAACATAACATTTTTCATAACATAGTGCATAGTTCATAAAAAGGTGATTTGCAAGTGTTCAGCTGCATCGCTTGTGCGGCCACAGAATAGAAATATTTATCAGAACTTATTATTTGACTCAATTTCTAAAAATCCACGCAGCTTAAAGGAGTTTCTTTCACTGGCATATTATAATTTATCAAATGATCAATGCACGTGAATTAATATCTTCAAGTTTAGCATTCATCAACTATTTTTAGAGGATGTCTCTAAGATACTATCCCTTGCACGTCTATTGCACAAACAACATTCTTTTTCCTCGTGTCACAATTTGGTTGTGACGGTCTCCTTTATGCACTTTAGGTCTGACATCACCTCTTCACCCCTGAAGGGCATGGGTGCACAGGACTCAACAAAAACGCTCCACACGTGAAAAAATCCAAATTAGGGTAATGGAATTTGAGAAGGAAGGTGAAAGCCCACATTAGACAAAACAGCATACGACGTTTCCTACGCTAGCCAAGATTACTGTTCTTCCTTGAAACACTTCAAAAGTTCAAACGCTTACAAGTTTGCAGAGTTTACAACGTGCAAACTGAAATAAAATGGAAACCAAGCATACGCTGGAAAGAAAAATACCAAATGAACTACTACAGCAGAAGGTGTAGAAGCTCAGAATTTAGTACCTATTCCACAAATATTTATGTGGGCAAGGAACATTACTTCTGAATCAATGGCTTTACTCCCTAGCTGTTCATCAAGCAAAGTGTTAACAATTTCAATAATATTTTTATGAGTTAAAATCTTTTAGAAATTTAGCCTTAAAGTAGGCATTGCAATAGAGACATTGTCAATGTGAGACTATTAGGCAGCAAAAAGACTGAGCTAGTACTCTGTCAGCTTGCACCTCAGAACTAATTCCCCACATGAACAGCCTTTATGTTCAAGATTATACTCAGCTTATCTCACTTTCAAACTAGAGCAGCTAACTAACACCATGCACAGTAACGACTGCTCATACAGCAGTTAAATAAAATAAATACCAAGGCTCCAGGAAAAAAATAAGAGAGCTAGTATCACTATGCAAAGAACTTTTTAACAAAATAAGGAGTCATCATATTCTGCCCATTTATATCATGCCTGTTGTGCAGAACAGGATGAATGTAAAGCTGAGAAAGGTTTTCATTAAAGGATGAGTATATGAATATCTGCTGTGCAAATGTCCATATAGCCAATCATCTGGAGGAGGAACTAACTTTCAAAGCATCATATCCTGTGCTGCTACTATACTTTACAAAGCTCTCACTAACTAAACAGCTGTAACATGGCATTTCTACAGCTAGCTAATTCATTACTGTGCACAAAGACTAAGTGAAGTATCTTGTAGTGCATTTAAAAAAATGTATTATTCTAGAATAAAAAACATAACTCAGTTACACTGAAAGCAAAAAAATGTCATTATTATCTAATCAAACCACTTTTGTGTCTTGAGCTGATTACAATAATTTGCTTTTGAACAGTCTGTCTAGGGTGCTACAGCACCACGTGAGATCTGTCCCTTGGGATTCTCACTGGATTCTCTCCTTCCAGCTCAACTTTCAGCACACAGTATGTTTCTCACAGTGCACTGGAGTCACTCAATTGTCAGGATGCACGCTACCCACTCATAGTGAGACCACAGCCCTTCAAGGAGGTATAGTCTGGATAAGAAAGTCAGCAGATAGAAGAGATTAGAATTTCAGTTTAATTTTAATACGGTGAATCAACAATAGATTTTTCTGATCAGAATTTATATTTTCTTTGAGTAAGTTTAATTTTTTTCCTGCAGACTGCATTTCTGCCAAAAAGTAATTTTGAATAGAGATTCTTGACTCACTACAGATCATTCTACACCTGAAAATCTGTGTTTGAAGACTTCATTTGCAGAGGTAAATTAGAAAATATCACTTTATACAAATGTATACTTTTTCACCCTTAGTCTGACTATCATATGCGCTAACTTAAGAAAGTTGTTTTGTAGAATATGTGGAATTGTATCATAGCACGTATAAACCAGGTGACAAAAACAGAGGTGCGTCCTCTACCCTAAGGCAGGCATTTCTTTAATGTTTTCGTGTGCAAACCCAAATAAAATGCCTTTTAAATCTTTCTTGTGGTACTTTATTTTTTCATTCAACAAGCAAAAATAAAAATAACTTCTATTGGATAATTTTCTACTTCTTTATAGTTAGCTTGTGTCAATCTCAAAGTCTGTTAGCACTGCAAAGCAAACAAAAACAAAAAAAACAGAAAATCAGCTCTGAGTGTCTGATTCTTTGCCATGTTCCCACCATTGAAATCTGACACAAGTTAAGCTTCACAAAAGTTTCCATAGTTTTTCATTTCAATTCATTGATTCCCTCCCCAAAATTCTTTCTCAAAAGCAGGAAACATATTACAAAAACTTCTCTGGTTTGCTACTGCACCTTGAGCTGGTCTTCAAAACACTTTTAGTCCCTTCTACGTTTCCCTTTATTATCTGCTGTGATTTATGTTTCTGATTAAAGCTCCCTTAAAGCTGGGCCACAACAAAATTCAGTGAAGTATCAAAGAAACCAAGACAAAGCCTCCACTGTGTGCCAGATGGAAAACGCATCAAAACAAGCCCTTAAAAATGAAAGTTGGGAGAAGAAAAACAAGCTCTGTCAAGTCAGCAGAGCACACTGTCCCCTATAAATAACTCTAAAAAGTCAGGAGTACAAAGTACAAAAACCCCTTAACTTTGGCCACATAAGCCAGAACGTTGAAAAATCACTCAGACAAAACAAACTTGATTCATTAGAGCTGGCTGGAAGGTACACGGAAACAATGCCAGGACGAAGGCAGATCCAATGCGGGCACCGCTTCAGGAGGTACACTACTTGCATGGCAATGAGCAGATGTCGAGCATGCTAGAAGAGTTGAATTAACTGGTGGCACCCAAGCTAAATGAAGGGGAAAAAAAATGTATGCTCAGCTACTGCTAATAGCAAGCAAGAAAGTTGCATTCACTCACATCTCTATCGAGGTAAACGGGGTTCCTCTCCAAAAAGGGGTAAGCCAAACGCATGCAGGCAGAACCGCCGTGATGAAAACGCACAAAATGACAAAAGCAAAGGGATGGGGTAAAACGTGCAGGATGTCAGCACAGTCGCTGACGTGGCAGTGGCATCACAATGCTGTCACTGATTTATAAACCGCAAGCAAGCGACTCAGTCATACCGGCACTTAACACTGCTCAAATACTCTGCTCCTTTAAACAACAAGCTACCAACTCCGGTTTCCTAAAATAAACCCTTTTTAATGCGCCAAAGTTACCCTAGTGCGACCTTATGTAAAATTTTCAAAGTTAGACTGTCACCCGTTTAAGTCCCAATAAACATATCACAGAATTCAATTTTTCACATCAAAAATGTTTTCTTGAAATTATTTGCAAAGGTGTTCTCCACAAACATAAAAACTAATACATTGGGCCTCATGGTACTCCTAGACAGTCAGAGCTTTGGGGTGGATCTGCTTAGACCTTCTCACCAGCTCCTTTGACTGAGCTCCCCAAAGAAGATAGAAAAGTTTTTAAACCAGTAGTGCTAAGCTATAAACAGGGACAGTAGGCTAACCCTAAACAACAAAATACGAACCATCTAAATGAAGAAAACTCAAAGTGGCTTGAAAAGATGCTCCAATTTCAACTCGCACCCAGCCGGGTGGCTCAGGACAGCAGCGTGCTCCGTCGAGGCTACCTGCTCCAGGGAAGGCTCTTCCCATGCCCTGCCAGGCCCCGCTCTCCGCTTCCTGCTCCTGCCCGCAGCCCCTCAGGCTCTCTTCAGCTGCAGGCGGCCCAGCCGCCACCGCTGCTCCCTCCCTCCCTCCCTCCCAGCCCCTCGAGAGCACCAGGCACCCCTGCTGGGTGCCCTGGCCAGGCACCCCCACGGCACCTGTGCCGGCTGTCCCAGAAGGAAGGGGAATTCTCTGCCCCCCTTTGGCCGCTCTGCTCCCACCGCTCCTCCCAAGGGAGGGAATGGACCTGGGCGAAAAGCAAGCTGTCCTTCACCTGCGTCAGACCACACGTCCATCCACACCAGTATTTTACGCCAACAGCAGAAACCTAGACAAGGTGCTAGAACAGAACAGAATATACTATTCATTCCTCCTCATTATCCCTCTCCCCAACTTAACTTATTGATATCCCACCTCTGGGGGTACTAATTCCCAATCAATTCTTTTGACAAGCAATCGCTCCCACGAGTTACAGGAAAAAGTACCTTATTTGCTTGTTTTCCACTTGCTACCTGACAATGTTATTTCATATCCCTTAGATCTGGTATTGAGAGAGGCCAGTCATTCCCTATTAACTTTCCTCATATTATTTATGATTTTATGGACCTCAGCAACCTTCTCCCCTCCTGCCCCTCTCTCTCTCTCTCCCCCTCTCTCTTCCCCAAAAGAGTCCCACTCTATTCAACCCCATCACTTAAGGAAGCTGTTCATATCACCTAGTCATTCTTGTTGCACCCACACTAGTTCTGCTATGTTCTTTCTGAGAAGGTTCATCAGAATATACTGTTCAATGTGTGGATGCAGCACATATTTCCGCCCTGATGTAATTATAGGTTTTTATTTCATTATCTAGGCCTGTTCTATTACTTCCCAGCATCAGACTTGTTTGATCCAAATCAAGCATTAAACTGACAATTCTGGAGCGTGTGCGGGGCGGCGGGGGGGAAGGGAAGCTGACTTTTTTTTTTTATTTATTTAAAAGATCTGTGTTAACTGCAAGACCTCTCCCTACGTCACATTGTTGCCAAGCTAATTCAGAATCTCTTGTTACGTATATAAAGTTAGGACTGTTTTCCCACATGAATTATTTTACACTTGCGAGCACTGAATTTTATCTGCCGTGTATTCATTCAGTCATGCAATACCATGAGACCCTTCTGCAGCTCTTCACACCCAGTTTTCATTTTTACCACAGTGAAAACCAAACTTTTTAAGAACTTTTTCGTTCTTAAATAACTTAAGAATATGTTGAAAAATTCAGGTCACAGCAGAGATCTCACTAGAGACACTACTGGTAACACGAAAAAAGCCTGACTGTTTATTTTGCTCTTCAATTTTTATTTTTATTTTTTTACCTTTTAATCAGGTAGTAATCCAAGACAGAACCTTCTCAGTCTTTATGAGTCTTTGATGAGAGACATTACTAAAATGCTTTCAGAAATCCAAGCAGATTCATCAATGCCAATACTGCTTTCCTGCTACTCAGTGACTCCTTCCAAAGAACTCTAACAGATTTGTGAGCCATAAGCGTCTCTAAGAAAACAGTGTAAATTCTTTGCCAACTAACAGTCCAAATCTATTCTTTACTCTAGTTTCTGACAATGTGCCTATTATGAACATCAGGCTTGCTGGTTTGTAGATCTCCAATTTTTCCTGGAAAGTCTTCTTAACATGTGGCATCACACCTGCCACCTTCCATAAATCTTGTACCGAGGTAATTTTAAATATAGATTATGGAGCTTTATCTTCAGCTGACAAGAAGAAATGGTTGTAAATATGTAAAAGATCTTGCAGGAAAGTTACATGTGCATAAATTGGTTAAGTAATGCAGATGTCTGTTGAGTGAGATCAAAAAATAAGAAAATGAACACTAAACTTTCTTCAGTTTGGATTCTATAGTTTGACAGTATGTGTATGATACTTATGTGTAGAAGTATCCGAAGGGAGGGTGTCAAGAGGATGGGGCCAGACTCTTCTCCGGGGTGCCCAGTGACAGGACAAGAGGCAACGGGCACAAGCTGAAACACAGGCAAGTCTGTTTGAACATGAGGAAAAACTTTTTGACTGTGAGGGTGACAGCACTGGAGCAGGTTGCCCAGAGAGGCTGCGGAGTCTCCTTCCCTAGAGATGTTCAAAAGCCGTCTGGACGCAATCCTGGGTAATGTGCTCCAGGGGACGCTGCTTGAGCAGGGGGGTTGGACTAAATGATCTCCAGAGGTCCCTTCCAACCTCAACCACTCTGTGATTCTACGACAGTGTATCATTGCCCTTATGTTTAACAGATTAAGAAATAAAGATACAGATGGAAGGCAAGTGAAAATTTGTCGGGGAGGAAGTTCGGGGACTAACGGGGTACCTAACTAACAGTTAGAGGATACCTCTTAGGCAATAAGGTTGGCAAAGTGGAGATTACATAGAAAAGACGCACTGGGCAAGAAGTCATACTTGCTTGAATTGCTGCAAGGAGGAAACCTATCATAGAGGGAACTTCATAATCCATGATCAAACAAGAAACGACTGGCTGACAAACTGATGAAACTGTTGACAGAAGGGAAATAATTGGAGTGACTACGATTTTCACTATCCAGACCTCATGATTTACTCTAGTAAATGAATTATCCTCTTTCTTAGGCTGCAATCTGCTCTATCTTAAAGCCAAAGAGATCATACCTAGATCTTCCCAAGTGCTTAAGAGGAGAGGGTGGAACAGGTTATACATTAGACTTAACAGTTCAGCAATGTTACACTTAAGTTCCTTTAGAACTCTTGGGTAAATATCACTTGCTTCTGACACTTCACTCTAGCTGTTTCACCCCTGCATCTTAATACCATTCTTCCAAAAAAAATTTTATTTCTCTATGCCTTGCTGAAACGTTCTACTGTGTGCCATGTCAACCAAAAGTGTTTTCTCCAAAGATAAAAAGAAAAAAGGGAAAATGCAAGACAAAGCTAAAAGTAGTCTCCCTTTGGAAACAGATGGGAGAGCCTTGTTATCCGACACAGTATCTCGAGCAAACTGTTCAAGCTTCTGATACTCTAATCTAAGAATTGCTGCTAGATTCCCGAAGGTGGGATTACACATGTGGGTCTCCATTAAATGTATGTATCTGCCATCTACTTGAGAAATCTTATGTATAAATACATAGACACATACATATATTAGCTTATGAATTTTGTCATGTACCAGGAATCTCTGTGAAAACGTTAGGCTTCAAATTCTAATTTGCAAGCACACGGCTTACTAGATGCTGTATTTTACCATGATATATGGAACTAAGAAGTATTGTACCAGACACTAATATATCTCCTGTCATCTTCTGCACATTACAGTGAGGATCATTAAACACTGCTGATCAGAAAAAAAGCAGCTTTTCAAGATTAAGTACCAAGACATGGTGGACAAGCAGGACACCAATCACAAAATGGGGAATCTGAGTTGAAAAAAAAATCCCATCTCCTGCCTACATGATCAAGGAAACGTTTGATAAAAGGGGTCACAAGTTCTGAAAGAGAGACTCTCTCAGCAGTCATTTTAAAGTAAACTTTAAAGTTTGGGCAAGACGAGTAAAGGGTACCACTAACATCTGAAATCTTATGCACCTGCAAGGGTAAATTTCTAGAAAGGATGCGATTCAGCTACTGGGAAACCTGCTTTGTTTTTTGTTTTTTTTGTTTGGTTGGCTGGCTGGTTTTCCTTTTTAACTCTTCTTAACTCTTAATCCACACAGACCACAAAATCCTACTTCCAAACAAGATGAACAAAGAGTTCACATCCAAAAAGCGTAAGACAACGTCCAAACACTGCAAGTTGATTTACTCCTGAAACATTCCGAACATCAATCTTTTGTTTTATTAACAAACTGATGCTAAAATATTCAAAGCTAAAAGTATTACATTTTTAAGATTATCTCTTTTTCTCTTTTTAATAAAACAACCAAGCTACCATAACCATTTTATTAAGTTGTTAACTTGCTAGTCAGTCTGCTATTCCTGTTATGATTTGTATGATCATCCCTTTAAATAGTCATAAAAATATATGAGAGGAAGTTAAAGTTGCACAGAAAATAAAACACAATTATAAAACACATTATTTTACGATAAAATCATACTCAGATCTAATAAGAAATAAGTTTTCTCATATTCTCATTTCTGCATGACAGAAACCATACCAAAGTCAGGTGCCATGACATCCTCCCTAGCACACATCCTACCTTCAATTCAGCTAATTTAAGTATTGATCAATCAACCATAGGAAGTATGCACAGCATCACAATACATCTGGGATATTATATTCTATTGGCTTAAAATAATTTATTTTGCAACCACATTAAATTGTCTTTGCTTAACCTTGCACAAATGCTTTTAAAATCAAAATGAAATTCTTCAAAATATTTTAGCAGTTGTTTTTCTGTGTAGTCAAAATCCATTCCAATCCAACAAAGTAAAACATCACAAGATTTATTATCCTGCTTTCTAATTAGCAGAAAGAATCCCACAAACACTACCGATATCCAAAATAAAACCACTCTTTGACCTGCACTGCACATGAGAGTAACCAGCTCTCTAGCACTTGTCTTTTAAACCTGAATTCCTTAAAAACAAAAACCCAGAAAATTATTAAAACTAAAACCTTTATATGAAGGCAATGATCTGCTAAAAAAAAGAACTCTAGAAACCAAGTAAGTATAAAGAACGATGAACAAGTAGCTTAAGATTTCCCTAGTACAAAAGTTTAACCATTGATTTGTTTCTTTCCAGTGCATATTTATGTAAAGCTTTTGCCATTTTTGCATCTTTTCTGTTGACCTTTTTCATCCATTCAACCTGTATAAGACAATAACAAATTGCATCTGAAAGGAAAAACCTAAATATGTAATATAAATTGAATCACTGGTTCCCACAATGCTTGGGCCAGAAAAACGGAGAACTGACCTATCTTATGGACCAACACGAACTTTTAACATTAAAAATTGAAAATATTATTGAAAATATGGATACAATGATCACTTAAAGAAACACTGAACTAAGGGTTTTTAGAATTTAAAAATACAGGTGACTAAACCTGTCACAGAATAGTTGGGGTTGGCAGGCACCTTCAGAGACTGCCTGGTGCAGCCTCCTGCTCAAGCAGGGGCAGCTGGAGCAGGTTGCCCAGGACCGTGTCCAGTCAGGTTTTGAATACCTCCCGACGACGGAGGCTCCACAACATCTCCAGGCAGCCTGTGCCAGTGTTCAACCATCCTCAGAGTGAAGAGGGATTTTCTTATGTTCAAATGCAATTTCCTGTGTTTCAGTTTGTGCCCGTTGGCTCTCATCCTGTCACCGGGCACCAGTGAAAAGAGTCTGACCCCATCCACTTTACCCTTCCTCCTTCAGATATTTATAAACATTGAAAGATTCCCCCCCACCAACCCAAGCCTTCTCTTCTTCAGGCTAAAAAGCCTTGAGGAAAGTTGCCATCTTCTTAACAACACAATTTAAAGATGTATTTTTTTTAATCCAATACATTCTAAATAGAAGAAGAAATGAACCAGACAACTATTAGCCAGCTCATGCCGAATTTACCCTATCAAAAGCGAACTGTAAAATGTAAATTAGCTTCAAAATTACACCAAGTGAGATTTACTTTGAAATATTTGCCACAAAAAATAAGTATATATTAAAATACAGTATTTTCCTTTGAATTTGAGACTAAAACGCTCGTTTGTGGTAAGTATCTGAAAATGCCCTTTTCCACTCTGCCAACTACCATAACATATGCTAAAGCTCTTCTAGACCACTAAGAGTTACATAATTTAACATTAACATGGTATTATTAACACCACACTGCTTTAATGGAAATAAAATATGACCAGCAAAGAGGAATCACGGAAGGGACACCATATGTTCTTTAATCTCAACAACCGACATTTATTCAACAATTGTTCTATTACTCATGTTTTCTTCTTCTTCAAAAATTGTATTCGGATGCTGAAAAAAAATCTAGCTTAACTTTCTTCTGGTGAAGTTTGGCTCTCCTAAAATTCCAGGAAAAATTTATATAGCTGCATAAAATTCACAACAGATTTCATTCAACCTGGCTTCATTAATTTAAATAGTACTTTAAAGTACTAAAGAGTACTTTAACGTGTCCTCTTGAAGACTACGCTAAGCAAAATAATCACAAAGGTTTAGATTACACAATAAGAAAAATCACCACAGAAATACAGTGGTCAAGACTTCTCTTTTAATAGAGTTATTCCAAACATACTTCAGCATAAGAGAGCAAAATTTGAACTTGATCTTAACTTTTACGGGGAAAATAAATGAATAAACAAATGCAAGAGTGAAATACATAAACCTCTTCTGTACTGGGCAGAAAATGCAGCTAGTGCTTGCATGTCTTTATTCTCCATAGGACATGCATTAGAACGCGCCTGAAAAAATTTGAGAAATTAAAATCCATTCTAGTGAAATTCTTTCTATTTTATTATTGCTGCACGTTGACACAAGATACAGGCAATAAAATGAGTTGTAAAATAGAATGTAACTTTATCGGTACTATATAAAGATGAAACGGAGAGCTTTTTACACACAGAACATTATGTACAATAAAGATGACTTTCTTACACAAGACAACACGCTACTCATTTTACTGTAAAATCCAAGCAGAGACAGAGTGAGTGTGGAAATCGAGGATTACATGTTACTGCTTTGCTATTTCTTGAATAAAGTTAAATTACTTGTACTTGTTCCCATCAAGATTTGACATGGGGAAAGATATTAATATGAATTATCCATGATATGGGAAAAAAAAAAAAGAAAGAAAAAATTCCTTGGCAGAGAACTTGTCATTTACACAACCTAAGGAGAATAGCGTTCATTTGCAATATATTATCGAGAAAACGGAGGCCTTTTTCTGACATGAAGAGTTCTACATTTATAGACAGAAAGTAGATACAACTAACACTGAACTGCTTTTTTCATTTCTTTACAAATTGTACAGATTTTCAGAAAGAACAAAACTGTAATCTCTGTTTTTTGTTCCATAGTCTCTGTTTTATGTAGTTACTCCTATTATCTACATCTAGAGATTTTAACCACTCTCCTATGTGTATGGGCCTACATCATCACCATTGCACTGACCATCAAACAGCATATTTGTTTTTTTAGAGAGAATATTTTATCATACTGAACCGCTGTATTTCATCTGACAGTAAGCCAATAGTAACAACTGAATTTCCCAAGTTAGTCATAATACTCCCAGGGATTTCTTTTGTTTGAACAGTTAATCCCTAAGACAACACAAATTAAAAATACAAAGTGGACATTGTTTTACCAATCATTTTGGCACTCCTGATATCATATCCATCTTTATTTACCACTAAAATTCTTTTCTGGTCTGCAAACGGACTGTTTTCCCTTTTAAACATGAAATTCAGCTTTAAACACAAAGCATACAGACATTGTACTTTACTATATAGGTCAGTAGTAGTTTATTAAAAAACGCATCTGCAAGATGAGCTCGTGTTAAGCTTTTAATTCCAGTACGATTATCTTACATTTCTGAAACGGAGAGATTACAAAAGTGAGGCACGTTTGCACAACATTTTAACACTACTGCTCTCAAAATCAGTTTCTTTAAAAATGTTCAATGCTGTCTTTAAGGTGTCCTCTCAAAGTATTTTCTTCAACAACTGATCAAGGAATAAGGCAGAAAAGCAGATATAATAAACATACTAACGGTCCAAAGAATTACTGAGATGTTTCTACCTCAGCACAGATCTAAAACAGTTTAGAAACGACGACGTTGCTATAAAAATGTCACAGAACCACAGCTCATTTCCCCCGCTATCAATCCCTTTCTCCCATTCATATTTGGGATTTTATTTGGTGGTAGGGGCTGCTAGGCCTCTGTTTCATTCCAAAGAAGCTACTTATGTGCTAACCCAAAGGATTAGTTTTTCAAAGTAGTTGGAGTTTTAATTATTCATACGGCAGCTACAGGACTTTCAGCCCTCCACTTCTCTGGTTCTTCTATTTACTTTCCTTGTAATTATCCCTAATCATGGCACTGGAACCACACAAACCATGAAGCAAGCAGTTTCCTCCAGTGGAACACAGCCAGCATGCACTTTCTCCTGAAGCTTGTAAAACTGAAATCATCTCCTGACTAAAAAGAATCCTATGCTAATCTCCACCAAACTTTTTCACCCACAGATGGCAATTCCACAGATCACTCCCATACCATCTTTCAAATTCAAGCTTAAGTCAAAGCAAGATTTGGACACATTTCAAATACATCCGAAATAAACAAAGGAAAGAAACAGGGTCGCACTTCAGGTCCAAAGAGCAAACACTCACGAGGAATGGAACTGGTGGGGACTTTCTGATAGAATACAGATGAAATAATTCAGATTAATTGAAACAATGCTCTCCTCCAAATGAAAAGAAACATACCGAGTTTGGTGGAGTTTTAGGGGGAAAAATTCCTCAGATCCAGGATGGCATTTCAGAGAGAGCAAATACGAGGTATCTACTGAGAATACACTAATAAAGACTCTTCAGTGGAGTGTGATAGAATCACTTTCAGCCTGGTGGTCTGCCAGATTTGAAGCAAGGATATAAAGCTGTCCCACATCCCAAATTAATGCCCTAGAGTCCAGCTTATACAGCTGGTCTGTCTCCAGGTCACTGGAAATTTAATTATGTACACAGAAGTCAAAAGAAAAAAAATCCACAGGGGAACAAAGAAGAGAAAAGAGACTTTTTCTCTATCCCCTTTTCAAACCACAGGGAAGATCATCTCTCCTACTCTTCGCGCCCTTATTTTAGACTGAAATGACAGGGAGAGAGGGGAAATTATTAATGAATCTGCGATAATACTATCTGCAAAAATGAAAGACCTAACTCAAACTTTCTGATATGTACTTAAGCAAAACATTATTTTCAGAGTTGTTAATGCTGAATATAGTTTCATGTAGCTGAAATAAAGGGCTATAATTTCATTTTAATTGCAGAAAGCAAAACCATTTTCATTTTGCAGCAAAATGCAGGGATTAAATATAACTGAAAAATATGTAGTTCTTTCAAGTTTCATCACAACTACCAACACACGAAAATTTTTCTTCTTATAGTGAATACACAGCTCACAATCTAGATGCTGGAGGAAAAGCAGGTTCAACTAGAAGTATTTTTTTTTTAATTGCTACAGTCCTCATGAGCATATTTCAGAAAATTATAAAACAACTGTAAATTTGTCAGATGAACCCAAAAAAAAAAAAAAAAGGAGATGGAAGCACAAATGTAGTTTAACACTTAGAGTACCTTTACGCTATACAGGAGTATATGCAGAGATTCCAACCATTTCTGAGCCATATTAGGTTAGGCACCAAAAACAATCCATTTTTGCCAGCTGTTAGCACCAAAAAGCAGGATTTGTCAACTCAGGCACAGCGTTATGTTGATGGACCTATATTGCTTGTGAAATTCTGCCTTGTTCAGTGCCATGTACCACACCCACACAGCTGTACATATATCTTGCTGATCAAAATCCATCTAAATCCCATCAGAGCCTGGAGTTTCCTCTTGGATAGGTCAGTGCCTCTGAAGGCCTATACCTAGCCAATAAACACTAGATGGACAGATTTGGGTGAAACTAAAAAGTATGAATTTAGGCCTTGGGAGAGGCTGGAGACTTGTGGTCTTATTTTAAAGATGAACTTTTATTTTTGGGATGTTAATTAAACATTGCAATTGTAACAAAACCAAAAATTTGTAAACTTACCTTAAAATACTGTGAAAATCCCCAGTCTCTCCCATGTTTTCAAAAGCTGAGCAATACTTGCTTTGTCATAAACTATGCTAGCAGACTGGACTTCCTGCTGGGAAGTACAGCAGTAGTAAAATGGTAGTGCTTATCATGACACTCCAGAAAAAAAGACAGAAGAACAGGAAAGTGTTTCTAAAAACCATTTGAAGTGTTGTTTTAATTTTCAATTTTCAAAAAAACAGTTTGCATTATCAGGTAGATTTGATTAGCATAGTTTTTCCTTACACAACCTGGAAAAGAATTTTTTTTATTTAGAAGCACACAAAACTTGTTAAGTAACTACCAGTCCATTAAAACACCTGAACACAATCAAAAACAAAGGTAGTAACAGAAAAGGTGATGCACACAGAAATTTACTTTACAGTACCTTCATGTTAGATGCCTCAGTTTCCAGTTTTGTTAGGTGATTTGAGTTGTCCTCGAGCTCTTGTCGAAGATTGGAGTTTTCCATCTTTAAGGCCTCAACTTGCTTTAACAACTGATCATATGAAGCTGCAGCCATCCTGGGCTACCCTCAACCCTAGAAAAGTAACAGATAAGTTTTTCCTAAAATGTTTAATTTTAGTGTTATCTAAGCATGAAATTACATCTCACTCTTTTCCATTAACCACTCCATGTTCTAAACATTTAATTCCAATCCATTATATCAGGCTATTAAGGCCTAGAACTAATGCCGATTCAAAGGCTTTTTTCAGTGGGTTTCCATTTGATACACATGTTTCAGCAAAGGAAAGAAGCTGAAAACAATTGCTTCAGGTATTAGGGAAAGCCAGAATTCATGAGGGAAAATTATACCATCACACAAAAGCATCGTCACCATTAGCACTTCAGTAACAACAATAAAACACTAAGGAGATAATAGACTATATTTAATCATTTTTGAATAGCCAACAAGCACTGTCAACCACATCTATAATACGCTGACTGACTGCCCACATATGTTATGAAGTGGAAGATAGTCACAGATGCTCAGCTCTCCTTAGAGCAGCACACACTAATGGAGATATTGTGTGAAAGGAGAACAACAGTAAGTACTGAGCAATTTTAACATAACAAAAGCATCAAATGTAGTAGTAATCAAGTCTTCTGCAAAATTCCTAGTCATAAACATTAAAATAAATATTCCGTGTATTTCTAACACAAAAAGTGGTTAGATTTCACTGTAAAAAAATAGATAAAGGGCTATTCTTAGTATCAAGGATACCCTACACTGAAAATATAAAAAAGAAGAGTAAGAAAGGTATGTTATATAAATCATGAAGTAAAAACATCAAATATGCTATTATAGTGATTTTGTCCATAAGTCATGCCTGCATTTTCAGTGATATTTATTTGGGGTAACATTGTAACACAGCCCTAAAACACCACCACAATTATCCAGCCGTTACCAAGTAGCACGAAACAAATACTCTGATTTAAAGTATAAAATGTAAATTATTTCCCGCTTTCCAAATCAACACACCATCAGAGCTGTTCATCTCGGAAACGACGCGCAAGCTAATGAAAACCTGGCTGACCGCATCTGCGGCGCTTTACAGCGGAAGCTATCGATTTCTTCCTCGTCGGCCACTCTAGAGCCCAACAGGAAGCCCAGCCAATTCCACCCTCAGAACTTCCCAAGCAAGTATAAGACCTGCAACTCAAAAAAAAAAAAAAAAAAAAAAAAAAAAAAAAGCTTGCGGGACAACATGCCTATTCCATCACTACTCCGGTCCTTTGGAAAAGCTCACAGTCAGAATTTCCTGTATGCTCCTGGAACGTATTGCAAACGCGGCGGGCGGGCTGCCTTGCGCAGGGTGCGAAGAGCAGCACGGGTCCCGCGCCCCCTCTCACCACGCCGCTGACCGTTGTAATTACAAGGTCAAGTAACTGCTTGGGGAAGCAATTTTGCTCTCCCAGATGACTCTTAATTGAATTATTATCTAGCTAATTAAAAAGTAGGTAAAAAAAAAAATATCCAAAAGGTTGGACTTCTCCTATATAAAATTGGAAAACTATGTTTAATCTCTTAAACGTGAAACTCAAAGGAAATAAAAACAACAATAGATAAAGATGGGAACAATAACGAAAGCTGTACTGCTTTTTGATGTGACTAGTTTACTTCCTTTTCAAGGAGCAAAGCTTCGTATCCCAGACACCTCTCATCAGGAGCAAGAAAGAAGCCTGCCGTTTGTGGAACAGTGATTTCAATGACAGTACAAATGAGCTGAAGAAAAAAAATCCCGAATAAATCTCTTTTTGCCAAGATGGCCAGGCGGGACCGGAGACCTCGACTGCAGAGAAACGACGGCAATCTGAAACAACTGCTCTGTTGGACGGATTCTGTGCTTTTATCATCAGCCAGGTCCACCCAAGAGGTGGAGGGCTGCCAAAGAGCGCTGGGGGCCGGGGGCGAAGCGCACTGCTCATGTTCCTTTTCATGCCTGTATTTATTTGGTAAGTACTACTTTGCCACTCTAATAAATAAAACCAACGTTTCTTTTCAGAACATAAACTCCACGGACAATCCCGCACAAGCCCATGCAAGGGTGGGTAACTTCAAAATGTTTTTACTTCAAATCGCTATAAATTAGTATCATTCTGCAATATTGATACAACCCGTTGTTTTATATGAGGCTCTGGGATTACACTGCATAAGTAGCATACCTAAATGTCCATTTGTTGCACCTCTGGCATGTTAGAAATATACCTCAATTACATTGCACGTTTACTCATTTACTTCTAATTGACAGAGGCTGCTGTGTGCCATGTATTTGACATGCCCGTCCTTTCCAGCTAATCATCTTCTCACCTCATGTTAATCAGTGGTTAATATGAAAGGACAGGTAATGATTAAAATATCAGATTCTTCCATTTTTTTGGTCCAATCTGAGAAACTCTCATTCATCCACTTGGAAGTCAAAATAATCTGTCACGTTAACAGGACACATAAACGCAAAGAAGAAAACGGAAAAAAATGAATTGAGGAGAGGAGCTACAGTAGAAGAACAGCAATTGGGTAGCTCTGATTGTTTTAGATGAAAACAAGCTTAAATGTAGCTACATTAAATGAGTAAGAGTCTAGTTATGGAGTGGAGGTTTAAAATTTTAAGTAGCGTATCTTACATAAAGTGGCTGTCAACTCTCGGCAAAACCAACTTTGAGGTAGTATTTCAAATAAAGAAAAAAGTTTTACTCATCATATATCCAATAATAAAGATTCACTTATTTTTCCCTTAAAGAAGTAAGCACCCCCCTCCCCGAAATCCACCAAAATTCTCTTAACTGAAGCACTAAACATCGAATGGTTTCAAACAAGCAAAATAACTTTTAGGCATGTTCACCAAACTGTTGATTTCAAAAGATGTGATAAGACTCAGAGCAGAATTCAAGACTGGCTTTAGGCAATCACAGTATGGGAGCGAGGCCGTGTTTTACCTCAGACTAGGAGTCACTCACTGATTTATGCAGATGTCAAATACTACTGTGAAGGTTTTCAGATAAAAAAACTATTTGGATTAGCTCATTGCCACAAGCTAGGCAATCTAAAACATCTTCAATTTTTGTTTAATAACAGATTTTGTCCATGATGACAATAAGTTACATTTTTCACAGCCAGAAAGGAAATTTGCTCCTCAAAAATATTTTGCGCTTGGCTCAAGGACAGCGTTTTATTTTATTCTCCATTAACATTTCATTCAATTTTCTTGTGTGCTCTTTACAGAAGAAACCCAAAAGATAAGAACCACCCACAAACGTTTATTCATGCAAACACTCATTATGAACGATACCTTTCCATCACAGAATACAGACTTCATATCACAAAATAACCCGTATATTCCCAAAAGTTAGATAATGAATCTTTTGGTAATCCAAAATATCCAATCCAAAAATATGACTAGTTTGAATTTCTTGTGCTGAATTTAGAGTTCAGAGTACAAACACTAACAAGTCAAATATCTTATTTCTACTCTTTGAACCGCTCATAAATTGCAGAAACAAAATAAAAGATAAATGAGGAAGATTAATGAAGCCATTTGGGAAAACGCAGCAAAGTGTTTCAGACCTCTGCACGATGGCACAAGTTATTAAAGAGAAATCCTTATAGACTTCAGCATGGTCAGCATTTCTCCAAAAGCACACGACAATTTTAGTAATAGACAGTAACGCTGTATTAAAAGTTTCCAAGCCCCAAACTGAAAGGAGAGGCAACACGGTCCCTGGCTACCTGAAGGCCAGCTAAACACCTAGTGCTGGCACAGAAAGCACTTACTGGGACAGGAGCCCTATTTCTAACTTTTTTCGGCATTCTCAGTGCCGCACAGCTCTGGCACTCACTGCACAAGTCCCAGCTAAAAGCATCATCTGAAAGCCTGCAACAGCACTGAGAAGAAGCCTGAAGGGAAGAGATCCAACGTTACTGATGCGCTGTGGGCTCGGAAGGCATGGCATTGCTTTCAGTGATGCTGGCCGCTACCCTGGCTAAGGTAAGCCCCGGGATGCTTAAAGGGTTTACACCCCACCACAGCACAGGAGCCTCTCTGACATAGACCTCTCTGACCTCCAAGATGATTCTTGTTTCTCCTCGCCTGTTAAAGGAAGGACTACCATATATTTGAGGCAATCCTACACTCAGGCTGATACAGTGAACTACTTTTTAGAAATGACAGATCTAACCTACCACAAACACTGCACAGCATTTGAAACGGTGCCACATGTAACGTCAGCTATGGTTATGATAGAGATTAGTAGAAAACTGTACATAGATAAGGAATAATTTAAAGACAAGATGACAACGGGCTGTGCCGAAAGCAGAACTGTTGGGCTTGGGACAGGTTATTCATCAAATCTCCCAGGAACTAGGCTGTGACAGGCATTATTCATTATTTCATTATTGACCTTGGCATAAGAAGTGGCTGAGTGGCAACAAAGCTTGATGTCATACATTCAAGAGGCTTCATGAGATCACAGGACTGAAACACAATATATAAAGGATTCGATGACCTGAGGAACGGAACAGTAGAAATAGGTTGAAATTAAGAAACATAAAACGCAAGGTCATTGATTTAGCAATCACTAACAAGAGCTACCACCATGAGCTGGGATCCTGTCAGTTGGAAATAACGAGCAGGGAGAAGACTAACTTGAGCCTTACCAGTCAGCCACAGAAAGCCGGAGCGCTACCAACATGATACTAATACAAGGAAAGCAAACATAACCCCTAGAGTTACCAGGTTATTTTACAAGATACAAGTAACGTTTGAACAAGGATACTCTGCACAGTTTTGGTCAACCGTATTATGAAAAGTGAATGTAAGTGGGTGCGCAGAAAGATGCTATGTGATCAGGAGACTAGAGGGTCTCTTACAGGAGAAGAGACCAGCTGAGCAAGCCTTTGCTGCTTCAGCAAAACAAAGGCTGGAAGGACACAGCTACATCTTATAAATATTATTAGGGAGGGGAAAACACTCAAGAGGGAGAAAAATATGTATGTTAAAACACAGTACTGACACAGAACAAATGAGAACAAATGACCAACAAATTGGTCATTCATGAATGTAGACTGGAAACGTCATTAGAAGTTGTAAATTCAGAAATATCCTTGCCTAGCTGACTGCTCAGGAAGGAACTAGGCTTAACAACTCAGAAGTCCAATCTTATGTTCCTAAACATATATACCGAAAGATACTGCACCTATTTTCATTCCTACAATCCATTATATCAGTGCTATTCAATGAAAATTAAATTGCTTCTCTACATTCATTTGTGTCTTTTTCTCCACTATTCCATCTTTCAGTGTCTTTTGGAATAATGAAATGTCAAAGTATTTCACAAAAGACATAGTTATTTCATTTTAAGATTGGGGAAACTGAGCCATAGGTGATGTGCGACCACAAAGCAGGTTAGGCTTTCCCATGCCGAACTTTGTGACACCTTTCAGCACTTAGCTTGCAGAGTGGAATCACAAGGAAGACGCTTACTAGCTGTTCCACGTATTTTGAGTAGACACCTAAAAATTAAACTTAATTCAACAGTCATTTGCAGCGTTTGCTTAGGTATCCAACTACGTAAATGTTGTTAAGAACACATATCCCCAAGTCTGCTCGTCTTCTGGAAATAGATACCTACCAATAACCCCAGACTAACACTTGCATCAGATTGGAGTTCAGGTCTCCAAATTCTTGGATTTACGCTCCAAAATTATTCCTTTGGCTACAAAAAAAGACTTGATTTTTAAACACAGAAGTGGTGGCAGCAGCAAAGGAAGAGAAATTGATCCCTACCCATTTCTGGTCATTTCTTAGCAGTCAGAACACTTGCCCTGGGGAAACAATCAAACTTGGGGCCCTCTTCAGCCAGCCAGGCTTCCACACACATCCTCCCTCCCTCACTGAAGAGCCCAAAGTAAAGCAAGAAATAGTTTACACTTGGCCCTTTGGGCTGAAGCTATACCACTGCATACATATACAGAAACATATTCCAGATTCACGGGGCCAAAATCAGTTTAATCAAGAAAAATTATGACTCTTCACTCCACGTAGGAAGCCGCTACACTGGGGAGTTGAGGGAAAAGCAAGAAGATGAATTCTGGGTGCTTACACTTATTTTATACTCTACCTAACCTAAAGCAATTTGCGTGATACTTCAAACAGTTCAGCTTTGGGAAGTTCACTATTCCACTTCAGAGTCAGGCCCCCTTTTACACTCTCACTCTGCATTTCGTTTTGCAGCGTTCCAGAAACAAACGGAAGAATGCAGATACCCTTATTACTGGATCTACTCCAAGAAATAACTCTCTTGGGATGTAGGCTTAAACTTACCCGATAATAAACGTCTAGAATCTAGGTCTCCAGGCTCCCTGACCTGTATTCTCATCATTAAGAGATTTCTTCTCTTCCACCGCCTATCAAAGTAAGGCAAATCTATGACAAGAAACTTCACTACGCTCTACTGAATCAGCAGCTTACATGAATATACATATCAAAGGAGACACTCAAAGTGGATACTCTTTCACACACTAAAATCAAAATTAATCAGCAGCCTAAATTTATGCAAATGCACTGTTAAAATTTAGATATCCATTTTTCTACATTTAGAAAATTATACAAGTAACAACTACCCAGGAATCGGTAATTTCGGTGGGCTCTTTTTAGTCTGAAATCCCAAGAGACAGGCAAAAACATCAACATTCTCTGAAAACTTAGTTTTATATTAATCAGAGTGTTCTTCTGCATTTGATATCAATAAACATGCATACTCAACATGCCCTGAAGAGGTTCTGCTTAACAATTAAGCTCAACAATTTGTGATATATTAATTAAATCTCCTTATGAAAATATTTCAGACTCCATTACTGTTTTTTGCTCATAAAAGCTATTACTACCAGAGCTTTCTATTTTTATAAAACAACTTTTATAGAACTGAAGTCTAGTCTTAGTAAAACCCTAACATGTCTTTTCTCAACCATGTGGTGAGCAGAGCGCGCTAATGCGCTCTACAGCAACTGGAAATTGTTCACAGTGCAGTTTCTTTGCTTACAGTTGTAATCCTTGCACCTAACGTTCATGAATATACTGTTATAATTTAGTAAGGTTAGAAAGGACTATCAACTCTGATTTGTTTCAATAGCCACAGATTTCATCCAACTACCCTGTGCTAAGCCAAATATCTTGTCCTTGTTATTTTTTTAACCATTCTGCTGATTTTTGTCATTTACTCCAAGGTGGACTAACGGGGAATTGTTCTTCAAGAGCAAAATACATTAAATTCAGGAAAAAAAAGAAACGTATGTAGTGGCAGACCATGCTGTCATTAAAGCATATTTTTGAGGTTTTCCAATTAGTTAGTTATCAATCCTTTTAACACATTTCAAAAGAGATTCTGTTGAAGTTCCAAGCCTAAGGCTTCTGACTTGCAAGAGCCTAGTGCCATCGCTGGGCCAGCTGCACGGGGCAGGGGGGGCCTGCCCCGGCTGTCTGCCCTACCCATCTCCACCACGGTCCCACCCAGGGAACAGGGGCGGGCTCAGCTGCTCAGGCAGCAGCTGCTGAACCACTGCAGATTACCGCTTGACATACTAAGGTAATCTGAAATAGGTGTCGGTTTAACTTAATATGCTGGGCCATTAACCACAATGGTTCAGCAGCTGTTACATGAGCATTTCCAAAAGAGGGGCAGGGCTGACAGACAGGGGCAACCCGCAGCACAGCTGTTCCAAGGTAAGCCAGGCCCACTTGTTAATTTTAGCCCTAAACGTACAACTTCATACTGTTACCTTCATCAATATATTTAAAGCCTCAAAGAGAATGAAGTGAGGATTATTTGGCCATACTTATTTTGAACGTATCAAACCATGCTGATTTGCATTAATTCAATTTCTCTGTTGACTGAGTCCTTTTATCAGCTTTTCCACCACGCTGACTGGAGCTTGACTTCAAGTTAAAATGTTCAGTGCTTTATAGATAGATATCTTTCCGCTTCTCCTTTTTTTTTTTTTTTTTAACTCTAGCTAAGTATCAGCATTCTTCTAAGTTTTTTTGGTGTTTTAATAATTTATCAAAAATGACTATCCATGGGCCAGAGACTGACTTAGTTCAGTCAGGAGCAAGTTTTCCAGGCCTCCTAATTTAAAAATGCTTAGCCTTCACAGGAGTTGTTTAATAATTTCCTTGTGTACTCACTGACAAATACTCCGTCCCCTGCAGGTGATTAAAGGCCATTATCCTGATTCTTTCCAGAGTGCTCAAAATCATATTTCTGCCCTTTTCAGCATCACTGTGAACAATTTTGTTACTTCCACCTGGGAGCAAGCCTATGCCTTACCAAAACGGCTTTTGTAGCTAATGTATTTAATCCTCCTACCCCTCTGTGTATTAAAGAACAAACCCAAAACTTCTGGTCAGTAGCAGCTGGAGAGGAAGCTATTTTTTCATCTGGGCTATGTGGGCACACAAACATAACGAGGAAATGCCCATGAAGGGAAGAGCAGTGTTACAGATCTGGTACCTTCAGTTCATATTCTCCTTTGCTCTGTGTTAATGTGCCCAGGCACATCAGCCAGAGGAATACAGGAAGGAGCAGGAAACAGCCACCACTGAAAACTTTTTCAGTTGTTCACGAGCTTGCTTTAGCAACCACGACTTTGACACCGGAAAGCGGCTTGCAAGGTACGTAATGATATTCCTTTTAACAACGTCTTAAATGTTGAAATTTGCAAGTTGTTCATGAAATGATATCAAAAGAGAATCCCCAGATTAGGTGCCCTCTGAATTCCCTACTTTTGGGAAGGGTTTTTTTCAGCCATGCAGGAAAAACAAGGCCCAGATTAAAAGCCATTGCTACTATCAGTTTCCTAACAAAATGTATGAAAAGGTCAATCCCTTTAAAAGGGGGCCACGCTCGACTTTCCCTACCTAAACCTCAGCTGCATAGAGAGGATTTTCTTCTTAGTTTTTCTATCTACCTCTACACGAAGGTTAGCTTTGTACAGCAGAATAAAGTATTTAGGTGTTAATACACCTGATCTTCCTAAATCCTTTCAGTTGTGGGCAAGGGCGGGGGTTATGTCTCCCCCTCTTTTTTCCTTAAATGAATCTGTAATTTGGCAAGAGCTTTAGAGACACTGTTCCTTAAATTCAGTAACATAAGTAGTATACTGCAAAACCTATGGTGTACCAGCTTTTGAAAGACAGCTAGAATTCTGTCGATCACAAGTCAGCCTGCAACACCGCGGAACACAGATAAGCACAATTTCATACGCTTTGTCCTAGCAGACACATCATCTGCTTTTCCTAACCAAAACATAACTTGGGGTCCCAAAATAATAAATGATCCTTGTTCTCTGCAACTGTAAGAGAAGGAGGAGGACACTTACGATGGCAATCTCATCTGAAGTCTGTACTGCCTTGCTTGTTATAGGTCAAGTATGAAGATTTTTTTTTTTTTTTAAAACTAGAAACAACCCCACATTTAAGATTTTACTAGAGAACGCTAACAATCCAAAACACATTCATAATAACACCACAGAAAAGAGGAGAACCTGCAAGTCATACATTTCAGGCTATGAACGGTCCAGTTAAGTTTTCACACTGTCAAGGAAAAACAAACCAAAAAAACCCACCCCACTTCTTCCTTCAGCATTCTGGGTTGGGAAGTTCCCTAGCTTGTTAGTCATGCTGCATTCAGAATAGAACTGTGAAAATACAAAACATGATTTGCATTTAAATACTATATTGAACACAAAGAGTTCAGACACCGTTTGAATCATAACTTATATTGGATCGAGGATGATTCACAAGCCTGCACACTCATGCTTCGTGAAGATCATCTTTGCTACTCGTGGCCAATTGTGTACGACCTCACTACGTTTGACTTGCTGCTTACTTTTTATTTCTCCTAATCTTCTAATGGTCCAATTCCAGAAAGTGTAAGCTATTACATTTCTGAGACAGGTCTCTTATTCTAGCTGGAAACACAAGCTAAAACCATTAACATGAAATAAATTGATTTTAATTAAAAAAGAAAATGAAAAATATGTTAAAATCAGGAAATATGGAAATATCCTTCCATGTTGGGTACTCTATCAGGGTCATCTTCAGGGTTCACTTCAGCACCTGAAGTGAATAAAAGATCATTTATCTTGTAGGAAATACATCAGCATCTGTTCACACAGGCCCTGTTTGAATTTTGGAAAACAATCAGCCGAGACTCAAGTCTTCACTAGCAATAACTTATTGTCACAGCAGAACATCAGCATCAGAAGACTGTTTTTAATGCAATTTCATTACATTCGCAAAAAAGTAATAAATAACATTTCATCAACATAAATATTCCACCAACTGAATTAAGATACATGCATAAATCATTCATAGGAATTTGTAAACCAAAGGAGCCAATTTCAGACATGCATTTCCAACATATGCTATACTATGCTGATGATATACTAATAATTATACTGTTCTGTGATAACACGTATCAGAACATGTATCAGAACCCAACAGTTTGCACAAATATTTTGGCAAACATGATTATGTGGATTTCAGGGACAATGTTTAGGAAAGTGTACAATTATCAATTATTTAAAGAATTTAAAAGCTATCTTTTATTCATGCTGCCATTTTTAAGAGTGAGACTGCTGCTTCTCATAGCAACTACTTAGCTTGTCGCATAAAACAATACAAAGACTGTCTCTTGGAAGGTTTAAAAAAGTAAAGGAAGAAGCATCACCATAATAATCAACGCAATCCGCTATCATGCTTTGTCATTCTCTTTCTTTTCAGGAAAAAGCAGCCAAAGCACCTTTGCATCTTTTGCACCTTCCAATATTTGAGCAACTATAATAAACATTCAAAGTGTTATAGGACAAACACCCAGTATCGCCATTTTACCTTCTGAATCCAAGTACTCCAACTGGTAAGTCCTCAACTAATGCTTTAAAATTTAATGCCATCCAGAGCGTATCTCACCGACAAGACACCTATGACTTCCATTCTAGAACAAGTGCATGGCCTACATGGAAAATGTTTTGAGGGGATGTTTAATATAAAACAGAATTTCAAAATCTATGATAGAGTTTTCTTCATCAAGGGGTTTTCATACATCATTTTATTGAACAGAACTAAGGAGAAGGAAACATTTTTTACCAGTTTCTTGCAGTTTCCTTAAAAACACAGAAGAGTCTGCTTCCATAAAACTACTTTCAATGCTTACATTTATAGGCATTTTCTCAGAACCATAGTTTGGATAAAATAATCAGAAATCTATTAATTGCACTAGAACTAATACAAAAATTGACCAAGTATTAAAAACATTTAGTAGAAAGAATATTAAGGAGCACTTCCCATGCAACAACAGGAGAAAAAAATCATTAAAATCTGAAATTAATCTGTACTGTGTTATTCAAACATGTACAGCGATCTACTGAAGATACTTCCACACCAATGAAAAAGCTGCGTCTTCCCTGCTGCACCTTTAGAAGGCATCTTTCAACGTATGACTATCCAAACCAGACTAGTCAAAACTGGGTTTTGCTGATGCCTCGAAGAAAATTCTGTCAAATGAAAGACGCTCCCTACGGCTCACGGTCATAATCCTAGACCTATGCGGACGGAAAGCATTTTAAATTTGGACTCAAATAACAAATACAACCAAATCATTCGGCAGCACATTTGTCCTCCAAAAAAAACTATCTTACATCTTGGCAGAACCGGAGCGTTTTGCTGGCAATGACCTAATTACTAGAATAAAAAGCTGCATGTCTGACAAAGAGAAAGGAAGGACCCACCGCTTCATACATAATTTATTAAGATTTCCCACAGCATTCGGGTTAAGTCACAGATCCCAGCGCGTCTTTGTGATGTTAAATGAATTTCTGAGGAGCCGGGCGATCCTCGGGCACCTCCCGGCCCCGCTCCGCGGCGCCCGCTGCCCCCCGGCCGCGGCCCCTCCGCAGCGCTCCCGCCGCCGGCGCGGGGACGCGCTGCCGCAGCGAGGCGGCCCCGCCGCGGCCCCTCCGCGGCTCGCGCAGCCGGGCGGCCCCGCGCTACCTGCTGCCGCCGCCGCCGCCGCCGCTTTGTGTCCCCGCGGCCGCCGCCGGGGGCTCAGGCTCCCGCGCCGGCTCCCTTCTTTGTTACGCGGCGCCCGTCTCCTTAGAGACCGCGTTTCCCCCCTTTTCTAGGTCAGCAAGTCCCCCCCCCCCCGCATTTTTTAGCCTGTTTTTTAGCCACAAAAGCCGCTTTCTTCTCCCCTCCCAGGGCTGCCGCCTCCCTGTCAAGGCACGGGGGAGAGCCGCAGGCAGCCACCCCGGCTCTGCCGCGGCCGGCCCGCGCTCCCGCCCGCTCCCCGCGGCCTGTCAGGCGCCCGCGGCCCGGGCGGCAGCGCCGCCGCCGCCGCCGCACTCACCCCATCGCCGCGGCCGGCTGCGCCTCCATCCCGCCGCCAGCGCCCCGGCCCGCCCGGCCCCGCCCGCGCCCACCGGCTGCGCCGCGCCGCGGCCAATACGGCCCCGCCGGTCACGTGCCGCCCGGCCCCGCCCGCGCAGCCAATGGGGCGGCGCGCATGGATGAGGCGCCCCCCCCACCCCTCCCCGCGGGGGGAACAGCTGCTCCCCCTCCCTCCCGCGGGCGGGGGCGGGGCCGCGGCCGCTCCCCAGAACCGCGCGCTTGGGCTGAAGCGGGGGCCGCTCGCGCCCCAGCTGCTCCCCGCCCGCCCAGCGCGCTGCGGGGCCGCGGAAGCGCCGCGGTCGCGCGAGGTGACAGGCGGCGGAGGGAGGGCACGGCGCCGCACAGCCCCTGCAAGGGCACTCGCATCCCCCCCTAGGGCCAGGCTGGGGCAAGATCGCCCGCCCACCCGAGAGCTGCTGCCCCTCTGAGCACAGGCATCAGGCAGCCACGGCATGCAACATCGACCGCGGTGCCTGCTAACGCACGCATGCTCGTATCCTAACTTTTGGGGAGGTTTTAAACCGCCAACAAGGCGGGCAGGATCATGTCATAACTGCAAACAGAAAATAATAAAAAAAAAACCATCACAACCACCCCCAATTCTATATTGCAGCATTAATGCTCACTCTTCTGTAGCAATGGGTACAACACTTAAATTCTTCCTAGGGGAAAGAGTCTCTTAAGTGTCTGCATCACTTCGCTTGTGAAGATTATCACTCTGTTTCTCCTCCTTTCAATTAAGGGACAGGGATCGAATACTGTGCAAGACTACAAAAAAGCCTTTGCATTTATATAAAGGATGCAAGCACTGATAATAGATGGTTTTAGAAAAAAAGGTTCTGCACGTACTAGAGCTAATATACATTGCCTAGTTTCCAAAGAAAACACACAGATACTTGCTTTACAAAAAGGCAACTAAGCGTTTCTCCCAATGTCATCTCTAATGTATTTACACCTCAACAAAATAACATTTTCATGTACTTTTCAGACACAATTTTTTGTCATTACTACTTGCTGGTTTTATAATAGAGATAAAACGTATGCATTTAAGCTATACCAAATTAGAGCAATAAGTACAAGTTCAGTGAGGAGTGTTGGAGAAAAATCCAGAAGATGGATGAACAAACAAATCACTTCAGGACGATTTTAGAACCTCCTTCCAGAACTGACCTCTCCCTCCAAGGATAGAGAGGTGAGAGGTTATTAATGAAGAAGACGCAAGACTAAAGCAGCATGCTACAGAGTACAAGAGACAGCAGAAACCCTGCCATATGTCAGCCGTGTGAGCTTGTGGTCTACATTTGCTCTTTACAACAAGTTTTATAGATATCAGGTAGTAAGTGGGATGTTGTTAAAAAAAAATAAAAATCAGTTCTTATATAAAGACAGCTTTGCTTAAAAACACACTATTAGGTTTTTTTTTTATTCTCTGGAAGAAGTATTCTAGACTAAGTCTCTGAGCAGTGCAGTCCAACATCCGAACAAAAAAGGGAATGATACAAGACTTCAAAAAACTGCAACGCTTTATGAACGAAGCAAGTGAATGCCCTCCCCTGTGACATTTCATTACATTATTTATGGCAATATTTGCTCATGCAAGTGGACGTAACGATATATGCCTTTTTAATGAGCTATCTACCCCCACATGCTGGAGGAAGTTTCATTCTTCCTATAATCATTTCCTTGAGTTGCGTGGAACTAGCAGACTCATGATACCTCGTGGTTGGGACCAAGTGAAGTTAAAGGCACTACAGGCCTGCGCAGGGAAAGTGAGCAGTTGCGAAACAATGCTTAAACACAACTACTTCTGTTTCAGCTTTGTTTTCAAGGCTCATTTTTCCAGTCGCACAAGACAATACTGCAGTCTCAGGAAAGGCGCTCCTTGTCAGCTACCCTTTCAAAGGTCTTCAGGAATAAGATGTGTAACGTGTTGCCTGCTGCCTTCAATGTGGTATCACACAAAAATCTTCAAATGGTAAAGCATTTCAAACACAGTGAACTGCAGTAGTATTCAAGGACTCCCTGGGATGAGAACGATGAAAATGTCTCATGCTACATGGTTTTTGTTACGCAGCTTCCATTAGTTACAGCCATATTTGATGTCCTCCTGATTTTTGATAAACTCAGTTTCATTTTAGACTCGCGTATACTACAGACTGTACTAGCGAGTTAATAATCCTTCAGCTGTAAGCTGTATCATATTACTCCTGATGGTTTTAAAAGTTTAGAACCTGGTTTTCCATTAGATCTACAGCCATCCCACTGATAACAACGCCACTGTTCCTCCTGTCAAAAAAGTAAAAACTAAGCGCTCCTAGCTGTTGTGCAGCTCTCTCTTGCCTAAAATTATTTAAGTCAGTCAAGCTCAAATAAGTGCACATATAGCTCACAAAATTTACATTATCAGCCGGAAAGTTGCTGTAACATGAGTTGTGCCTTATACTCCCATCAGGTCAGTCAAACTGAGAACTGTAATGGTTTCAATTCATGGTCATAATCTGCAAGTGCAATACAGTCTAGAATGGCAGTTTTAAGCGTTCAAAGACATACTAAATGCGAGAGAGGCTGAAATCCTATATAATTCAAAGCTAAAACGCATACTTCTCAGTTAAAAACTGAGCTTGAGAAGTAGACTTAATTTTCATAGATCTCCTTCTAGAATCCAAACTGGGAATATCAGAGATCAAAAGCTTCATAAAGTATTCATTTACCCACGTTACACCACACTTGCTGCAGCTCTGAAAAGCCATAAGCTATAGTTCCCAGCCTGTGAAGAGATTCTGGTTAGTCCTGACCTCTTTCTTTATGAGCCTGGTACTCACAAGTTGGCATAGGTTTATGTAAATTCAGTGCTGATAAAAGATGTTAGATTCACTGCTCTATAGCCTCAAGTTCTGTATTTATTCACAGAACAAGCAGAGCATAAGCAGCAGCACAGACTCTCTTAATACCTCCTGCCAACATGACAGCTGAGTGGGAGGCAGAAAGCTTTCCCTTCCTTGCTCATAGTAATGCCCATTCTGTTATGATTTCTATAAAAAAAATGGTAGCTTATGTTCTGTGTCTGTCACATGCACTTGCCGCTGGAGAAAAATCCAATTTTATATGAAATTCAGTTTAATATACAGCATGTTACTAGTAGTAAGATGATCTTTCTCATATTGTCTGTTCCAGTGGTGTTAGGGCACTGATATACAACCAAACAGGTGAATGGTATTAGGATATAAACTCTACTTACGTCTTTCAAAACTACTGTCTAAGTGCAGTACTGTCATCCATTGACCCTTCTGATATTAATGAAGCAGCATTTGATTAAAATAAATAAATAAATAAATAAATTGGTCTCTCTGGAGAAAAAAAGGAGCACAGAAAGGAATTTTACAGAGAAGAAAGTCCTGTTTAGACTTCATTTTTGGCTAGTTACTTTCTAATCTGGCAGAAAGAACAAACTAGGCTTTTCATTTTCTGCAAAATACCATTGCCAAAACCCAAGACAAGTCTAGGAATATCTACTACATATGTGTATTATATAAAAACTTAAAAATCTATTAAGAGAACTAAATCTTTGCTGGTAAGCTATCAACTCCCAGGGACACAAAAGTTTAGTATTTGAAAACATCAGCTCAGTTTCCATATTCACAGTTTGACTATTTGTATTATTTTGGCCCAGATCCCTGTAGTCTACCCAGTACAGTGTTCTCACACAGCTAAACGAGATTTTTTTGCTGTAGAAGAGGAATTAGCAATCTCTTCATAGAATACTTGATGCAAGTCAGGCACTGTTTCCCAACCTCTTACTGCATTTACTAAAATCCAGTCTGAGACCAAATAAAATTAAGCTATAACCCTGCTTTTTTATTTCCCGTACTTGTCTCCCTCATCTACAAAGTGGTGCTAAACAGAAGCCCCAGAATGGATTAAGGTCCATTCTGAAAACAAAGGATGTTCCCCAAACCTTTATTTGCTTCATAAAATTAAGAATATTACAACAGAAAATGCAAGAGATTGTGGGTTTTTTCAGATAGCTTGACCATAAATGGGACAGTTTTCTGTGCCTTCACCACCTCACCCTCTGCAGCAGTACCCTTCTCCCTCGAGGCCTTTCACCACTTCATATATTTGAAGTGATTGATATTTCATTACTAGTCATTGTGCATGCACAGTACTAACTACCTTAGAGACTCTGGGCACAGCAAGTGGGTTGGATAATGAGTTAAATTCTCTCTGTTGCCAGGCATTATGCTTGGTATTACTTGCAAATGTGAAATGTAGTAGTGGCAAGTTAAAAGATTTGTCTTCAGAACTTCACTTACTAATATAAAATGCAAGTTTTACACATTGATTTACATTAGGCTACATCTTGGGGGGGGGGATTAAATAAGTGGCGTAAACAGATTTTATTAACAGAAAACAGTGTGCCCCTTCACAGGGTCAATTAACTGCAGGAAAGACCTGCAAACATAAGCTGAATGAGAAAAGCAGAGAAATGCATGCTGTTTCATTTCATAAATAAATCAGATTTACAGAATGCTATCTGCTCTTTAAATCCATTATTGTGTACAGCTCTCTACGGTTTGCAGTTCCTCTGTTTTGTCTGGAAGTACTGTACTCTCTGGGACATCTCCCACTCATACTTTCTTCCCTCTTACTAAATTTTTCCATCTCCATGCAGGTTTCTTGCTGCAACTTCAGTAAGTGAAAGTCTTGTGCAGGGAGAAGGAGCACATCTCTCCTCACTACAGTTAAATCTAGTAACATGTCATGGACCAATTTATAATATCAGCCGTATACGTTCTAGCAACAGTACAACAGCAATAACGGAAGGAGTTTTCATAGCAAGCCAGCAATCCAGCAGACGTCGCCATCCATTTCCCCATTCTTTTATCTCCACTGCATAACGAACCCCATCTGACACTAACTTCGTGTCACATTAACTATGGTTTCCTATCCTCTAATTAAGAGCATCACAGTATCCTTCTGTTGTATTGCTTTGTTTCCTCAGCCGCAGCTCTTGTCATGCATGTGAGTAGCTTACTATATCTGTGCTGTAATTACTTCTTAATCCAGCCATGCCATGCATTTTCTTTCCCTCCTAAACAGCTGCATATTTTATTCCGTTTTTCAGCCTTCCTTTTACTTCCGATGCTTTTTTTCCCACCTCTCCTTAATACTATTGCAAAACAAGGCACAACACTCGCCAGGCCTCATTTCTCATGTACTTATTCAGAGTACAGGTCTTTATCCAGAAATATTTCTGTTCAAATATCAACAAACTGAGTTGTTACTCATCCCAGGCTTCACCTCTGTAAGATGTTAAGAGGCTGCAAGTCAGATCAGTGTTGTGCTATACCTTAAGGTCTTCTGAAGAAATCAACAGAGAAATAGTCAATACATAAATATATCAGTTCTTTCCTTCTCAAACTAACTGCAGATGTCTATCTTACCCAATACTAACATTCTGCATTAGTTTTCATAAAAACTTCTGTTTTTTAAATGAGGAAAAAAGCAGTCCTTTCCAAAAAGCTGTGCTGCAACAACATAAAAGGAAGAAAAGTTTAAAGAAAGAAGAAAATTAAAATGGATTATGCTTATTCAATCACAGAAATCTGGAAAACTATTTTTCACAGATATGAGCTGGAAAACTGTCATTTGTCTGTATCACTCACTGAAAGAGTCTACGGTGACCACCTAAACAGAGAGCTGACTTTCAAGTTCAGTTTGTCTTACTCCACAGATTCACATATCTGCCCACCCACTTATTCCAAACCTCCAGCAAAGTAAAGGCTTATTCAGCCCCTTTGTAAACCTATAATTGCACATTCTAACCCATCTTTAATTCAGTTTCAGTAATCAGTTAACTTTACTGAAGGCAATACATCACACTGAACATCGTTCATGGGAAGAACGTGTCCAGTGTACCTCAGCCAACCTCTGGAAGATTTTTCACAGTAAAAGCTCTTCCTAAGGGAATTTGCTTATTAACACAGATTTCTCCTTTCTACCCCGTCTTGGCCATAGAATAGCAAAAGATGGAACACTTGCAGAAAGACTGAGGATTTCATGTTTCTCAGTGCTTCCCCAGACTGCCATGCTCTGGATCCGTCCAATCTGACCTAGAGTTACCTTTCATAATCAAATCTTTTCGTCTTAGAATATTTCATCCTTAGCCGCAACATAGCTGCTGGCTTTTCATGCAGGGTTGCATAGCTGTCAGTTGCTCAGAGACTGAATCAGAGTCAGACCTGGTAGAATAAACCGAGCACATGCCTAGAATACCTACAACAGCCTGAGTTACACAGATATATTTTGCTTATTCTTAATATTTAGCAGACATAAGAAGTTACATTCACATCTGTTCATGACAAATGGATGACCACACATGCAAACGGCTGATCAGATTCAGCTTCTTGATAAGCTGAGGTTGAAAAGTCACCACTAGAAAAAAATGCACGCTACCTGGTTGTGTGAGCATCCCAAAACTCCACAGCACTTTGATAAATGGAAGCTCTATTATTTCAGTGGTATATTTACCTTTCTCTTGACAATCTTCTTTTCAGTCTTCCTTTTGTTTAGGTTGAACCAGATGTCCTTCATCCAAAAGTTGATTTCTTGTAAGCATTCTGACATTTTAGTAGTGATAAATCAGTTAATCTATTTAGCTGCAGGTCACCAACATGTGTGTTTTGCCCAGGACATTGAAAAGGAGGGAGGGTCAATTTTTATGGGACCCTGTAAACAAAGAACTTTAAAAAAAATTTACCACCACCATCCTCCACATTTGCTAGGAGGGGGTTAAAAACAAAAAAAAGCTATCAATCTTTCTATACCATATTGATGACAGCTTTTTAAACTCCCACTGCAGCAAAGGCTGTAGCAATGTCTAGAAACACAACACAAAGATCTTACTTAGTCATGGCCGTGACTTTAGTGTCATCAGAATCTCTTAAATACTTAAATTAGGACCAGAGCCTCAACAGAGGCTCTTATCTAGAGGAAGATGTTCATAACAAACCAAACTAGAAAACTCTCCTTTACAAGATAAACTGTTGTTGTGAACTATGAGCATACACTCATCTTCATTAAAATCTCAAAAAAGAAAAAAAAGGCCAAAGCCAAGTTCCAGCATATAACGTTCAGTGTGAAAGTCCTCCTTTGAAGGACCTCAAAAATGGCTCTGAGGTTAAGACTTACACTGTATGGCTTAAGTTATGTACAACTTACTTGGCTCAGCAAAGAGGAGGCTGTTTTTTATTATAAAAGTATTGAAAATACTTTTATCAAAAGCTTAACAAGACTCAGTAGCTGGAAATTAGATAGATTGGAATTAAAATCCATAGTATCAGTATGCTTAATTGGATTACAAAAGCCCAGCACAAATTGAGTCTATAAGGTGAGACGGTATTCAAGAAAATTTGATTTTGAATGTTGTGCAGCTTCTGTGTAGGGGTCATACTGAATGGCATGGGGCTTCCTTCTGAGCTTGAAATGCATTAGATTTCACAATTCATTTGATCCTTCAAAAACTGTAATTCTCTGCAGTGTGTGTACACTCATAACACACTGCAACGATTATAATCGAGTCTTACACTACAGAGATTCAGCTGATTGCTTGTTAAAGCCAGGACAAAAAGTCCTCCAGCTCTTCTTCCCAAGACCAACGCAGAAATTGCTTTCCAACTTGCTGTCTTCTGTGAATGCAGAGATGAGCTGGCGCCGGAGGTAGCACTCTCCCAGCATGGACCGGCGCTCCCAGGTAGCGCAAAGAAGCCTCACAGATGCCTAGCCAGCATGCAGTTTTCCTCTTCATAGCCATATTAATCAAGTGTAATGTTTCACGTCAGATTTTTGGTTTAGCTTTTGTTTTTGAAGTGCTCCTGCTTTCTTCAGCTTATTTCTTAAGCATAAAATGCTTCCTCGGATGATCCGGGTCTCACTTCTCTAGGGAGTTCGCTGTTACACAAGTGTTTAGCATTGTGGCATCCTAAACTATTTTTTTACTCCTCCTGTGGCACACAGTTTAGTGGGTTATTTGAAAGTTGAAATCTGTAGTCTGATGCTTCTCTTCTTTGGGGGTTTGTTTTTGTAAAACCTGAGCAGTCTAGAACATCTTAGGTTATTTACTCCCAATAATGAAGCTTCATCTTACTGAAGAGTCAGTAAGGAACAAAAATCCAAACATACATTAGGGTGGGTTTGAGAGCCTACCCTGTCCAGTATTTAGTCAGTACAAACACTTTTTTGAACTGACCTACCTGCCCACTGGAAAAAAGAATGCAAAATGCAAATACTCATTGCATCTCTAGGCAAGCTGCTTCCAGGAGCAAGCTCTATCCATGCAGCACCAGTGCTCAGCGCTCTGCACTTTTGTAGGCCAACACGAAGTTGGCCTTTCTGTGGCCCATTCTTCACCTTGAAGATCAACATGCAAAGTAACAAAACAGCATCTGAGGCAGTAGCTGCTGAACATTTTACCGCTGTCAAAGTTACTTTCCTAAAGTACTGAGAAAAAGCAACTGAAGTAGGTAGAGGGGTGACAACCATGCCCAGAACAAATGAGTTGTCAGTGGAATAATCCAGAAGAAGAATGCACCGTAAGTCTGTCTGAATTGGGAAACCAGGAGTGCTTTCAAATTCCTTGCTCTAGTTGATGGATATTTGAGCAGCATCTTGGCAGACACCAGCCTTCCTCCTCCAGGTGGGATCCTGGGCCACTCAATTTAGATGGAACTGAAATACCCAAGTTACATGCCTTAAATCTTAAAATCGTTATGACACAACTGAGTAATTAAGGTGTATGAGGTGTTGCAACTCTCTCGAAAATATAAGCTTCTCAGGCTAAAAGTACCATAAAAAAAAAATCACAGAGGGGAAAAACATCCTACTGACTACAGCTACATTTTGTATCTCAGATTCCAATCCCTATGGACATGGGAAGGGAAAATTTTAAGTCATTACAACCATATTTAGGAAAACTCTCTGTATTGCTAAGCGCTCTAAAAGAACATTTTCCTTTTTTTGTCCTACACATAACCCCAATACTTCAATCTTAAATGAAGAAAAGATGTATTTTCAAAGATCCCCAAGGCAAGTCAGCTAGAATGTCAGCCCTAACTCACTGAGATTTAGGAGCAACTATAACTGACAATCAGAAGTTCCTCCTCAGCATGAAATTGTATTCTATTGATTCATGACTTTTAGAATTGTTTTGTATTTTTTAATCAAGTACTGAATCCCTTCTAGAAATAATTTGTACTGTTTTAATGTTAAAATTCAAGTCATTTAAGTTTAAGCTTGCCTGGTATTGAGTGATCTTGAGTAAACTCTGGCAAGCGTAAGACATTATGTGCAGTTTTTAATCTGTATAGAAACACTCTTGCAGACAAATTTAGTGCCTGCAAATCAAGATAAGCCGACATTACAAATTTTAAACTTTCCCCAGAAGTCTGAAAGGGGCCGTTGTGCAAGCTAATTTCCTCAGGTGTCAAGATGACAACAGAAATCTTCATGGTAGATATTTTTGCTTCTTCCTTGTCAGAATAAATAAGAGATCCCACAACACTGGCAAAATCCCTTCTGTCTTATGAACAGAAAACCAAAGTTCTTCTCCAATAACAGAACCGGTAGTAATTGAAATGTTCTTATTCAAGATTATGGATGAATTGTTCGTCAGCCTCACTTCCTACTTTTTCTGCCGTCTCTGAATTTTTTGTCTTATCTTGTGAGCAAACGTGTCTTATCACATTAAAGTTTCAGGTGACAGTCATGTTATGGCACTCGCTCATCATGTGATCAGACACGTAGCTGACTAAGGCATCTGGATGAGCGATTTGACTGGAACTGTTTCCGTGTGCTCAGATGGGCACCCACCACATAAAAGGGTGCACCTACGATTTGGACATGTGCTACAGCATGACCACATCTATGGAGTCCAAGTAATTCCACAAAAGGTTGTATAGCATGACTTCACTAGAAGATAAAACAACTACAAGAGTAGGTGCTTTCTCCTCTACACCTGGTTGATACTTTCCTGATGTTCTTTTAGTTTACAGTTTATTACCTTTCATTTTCCTAAAAGAAAACGCTAAGAAGTGCTAGCAGCGTGCTTCATGAAATCTTATTCCCCAGTTCAGCTGCCTGGCAACAACCTACATTGCAGGCTAGGAGCAGCGTAATTGCTTCAGTACAGGAATCGTGTCTTTTTATGGATTTGAGGTTTGCCCAACACAAAGCGATTCTGATGCTTAATGGGTTTCTAGAATTCCCACAATGTAATTATATAACAACTTAGGGAACACAGTAAAGAAGCAAGAACGATAAAGAGCACTAGCCATGCATGTTTACAAACAAAATGTGAACTGAATAAAATGGACAATTCTCCTTCAAACAATGAACTAGGTGGCAAATTGCCCACAATGACCATTGCTAGAGTCCATAAAAAAAACTCTGCCCCTTAAAAAGTCACAAGTTAGAAAATTTTCAGGCAATACAAACTGCGATAGAGCAAAGAAATTCCAACATTCCTATACTACCTATATTTAGAAAAGAAAATTTTAAAGGCAAAAATTAATGCATTAGCAGAGACCAAATGCAAAGCTTAGCCATGGTAGCCAACACGTTGAAGTAAGTTGCTTTTCCATCATTCTGTGAAGTTAAAACATTCTAAAACATAAAATAGTATAGCAAATTACAACCACGCTCTGTCGTTACAACTGGTTTCAGATCTTTATTGCTGCATGCGTACTGGACTGTCACCTGGAATCTTCAGTACCTTTAGATCATTTTAGGCACCCTTTCAGTCGTAAAGAAAATGGCTGCACATTTTGCTCACTAGTCAGACAGAGATTTGGAACAGTTTAAAGACAGTCAAGTACAGAAACCTACTTTTTCATGCAAATAAAGCAACACACAAATCCACTGGTTTGAGAGGAGGACAAGGACTCCTTTTCTCCATTCAATTCATTCTTTTCAGCTTCATGTACTTGAAACATTTTTTGGAAAACGCTTTATAAATTAAGTCTAGTTCTCAAAGTCTTAGCAATGACATTTAGACATTTAATTAGGAAGCCATCACTTGGACTGGCATCTAAACCTTTTGTCAGAGACCTAATTCCACATCAATTTAAACATACCATTAGCCTTATATTAACTAATAAGTCTCATAACTTTCTGGCTATCGGATTGCACTGGCAAGCATTAACATAACAGTGAAGAGCATCTAAATGAACACAAGCGTACAGTTCTACCGTGTACACATTAAGCTAGTAACAGTAATCTAAATAAGACAAAAACATAACCACATTCATTTATGAACTGGCATACCCTGTGCTTCTTGACACCGTGGATGCAATTACAGCAGACTGACAGCCAAATGAAAAAAGATTTGATCAAACAAATTGTTTCATCGAGTCCCAGCTGAGTCCAGACCTTAAACCTTTCTGGGGGTTATTCTGAATCACATTTAGAGATCTACACATGTAAACTCAGTACCATTACCACGTTTCAGCGTTTTAACCGTGGCCCATATTCAGTACATGGAATTTTAAAAAGTCACAAACATACATAACAGTATTTATAAACAAATAACCTATATACAGAACCAATGGAAAAAAATTACATTCGTTAACGTCCTTTTTCAGCTTGTATTTTTAACTTAGATCTGTGGTTTTCACTGAAACAACAACAAGAACATGCAAAATGCAGAAAAATGCTAGAGCAAAGTGCAGGAACTCTACTCTGTGGGTTTTTTCCTACTCTTGTGGAAACTGGAATACTACAGAAGTTTGAGTCACTACTCTGCTAGACTTGGCTAAAATTAGAGTCCTATACAATGAAGTGCTTGTAGTTGAACAATCTGGACACTGGGGACAAATTACAAATACAGTAATTCTGCTGAAATGCGGAGGAGGAAGACTGATACTAAGAAAATTAAAAATTGGATCTATAAGGAAATTGGGAAGTATTCAAAGCTGTGCTTAATCCCGCTATTGATAAAAAATAAATTAAGTCTGCAAACAAGCTTTGGGGGATTTTTGCTACATTTTGTAATGAAAAAAACATTCAGTTTAGCTTTGTGTTAAAAACCAACAACGTGGAAGGAATATGGCCACAGAGCAGATTCTGCTAACCTCGGAGTCTCATTTATCTCAACGTTGCCCACTGACACAATCTTCTTGGCAGTGATAGGTGCCAATTATATTGTCAAGGTTACTGGCACTGAAGCTTTTCACCTCAGAATTGCTGACACTGAAGTTGTTGATGCCAAAAGTAAAAAAAAAAAAAAACACACAAAAAAAACCCACACACACCCAACAAAAACACACACACACCCCACAAACCTAACATAATCAGCATTATTTTTTCTGCTGGGTCTAGATTCCAGTGTATAGCGCCTGCTGACAGGCAACACCTTTCCCCAAACTCTTTCCACATCCAAGTCCTAAATGATTAATATGGAACAATCAAGGATATTTAACACGAGCCCTTGGATTTGCAAGTTTTGGACTGGAGCCCTTGGATTTTCAAAGGGAGCAGAGATCTTGTATACAGTTCTTTCTGGGCAGAAAATACAGAAGTTGCAAACAATCACAGTGAGACAAGGCAGGCATTTAGCTCAAAAAATCCCATTATCCAGGGCAAGCTCAGTGCTCCTTTTGTGGAATGTCCAACTCAAATACCTGAATCTGTTTTTTTCCACAAAAAACATAGATGAAGTCTTAAAAAACAAACAAGCAAAGAAAACAAAACACAAAAGTTCTGGGTTCAACACAAGTTCAGTCTTACATCCCTTTTACTATAGTTTAAAAAAAAAAAAAGAGAGCGAGAGAATCATAGCTATTTATCCCTTTATGACCTATATGCTTTACACATCATAAATGGGAATTTTCTACTCTAGGAAGTCCTAAACATGAGCAGAAGTGACACTCCTTCCTTCCAGCAAGCTTTAAGCTGGAAAGGCACTGCATCAGTACCAATAAAATCTGAACCGCTCTTTCAGAATGAAAGTAGTCTTCACCGTCTCATAAAAGTAAAGTGCTGCCTTAGCTATTTGAAGATTTTATCAAACAGCAGAATGATGAAATGGCCAAAATTTTCAATAAAACAAGCAGGTCGCAACACAATACCGTAAGGTTCAGGGCAAATGCTAGGTCAGCTACAGGAAAGGTATTTTCTACTGAATAGGCAAGAGTTCTGGGAAGGTCACCCACTTCCTTAGGCCCTTTCAAGGCACTAAGCAAACTCCTGACAGAACGTTTCAAAGCTTCGGGAACCCGAAGTCAGCATTTACTTGCACAGAAAGTTCACAAATGAAAGCATGCCAAACTGCTGGTCCTAAGAACAAGCCTGCTAGAATTCTAGAAATTAGCTGAACTGCACCTGATTTTTACTGACCTGTCTGCAACTACTAGCGATTCAAAGTTGTGACAGCCACTCTCTTTGCAGCCATCAACACCAATGTGAAGACCAAAAGACTTTGTAAGGAATTTTTCAATTATACGAGATGCGTTTTGAAAATAGACAGTGATTTGAAAACAAGTAAGTACAGAAACATGATATTTATTCTGATTAGCAAAACCAAGACAAGTAAGACAGTAGTCTAGGGTGATGTCAGCAGTTTGAGGCAAAGCGGAAATTCTGTGCAAGGCTCACATGGGAATTTAAATCTGTTAAGACAGCCCTACTACGACCAGCCTCCAACAAGCAACCACTGATGAATTCACTTAGTGTGTTTACTCAGATACTATAAACACAAGATGCAATAACAGAAGATTACGAACTTTTTTGAACAATCTACTTTGCTCCATCTTCAAAAGCTGTCTTGTTTTACAGTTTGATGACTCCTACCCTATTCCAAAGGATGTTATATTACACACAAAGCAATAGAGGTAACCATTGTCTGACAATAGTGCCAATTAACACTACTGCAATTAAAAAAAATAAAATAAAGTCACACTTTCTAATATCCCCTTTTCCAGATGGTTCAACAGTAGTCAGCAAAGAATGGATTGTATTATTAAATAAATCAGAGAAGTTATATCTTTTTGGTGCTAGAAATTTTTTTCGAAATATAGAAACATTTTCTACATTTCAGGCAGCCTAACAGCAACTATCTTTCAAATAAAAACAAAAGCTCTTACACCACACTACTAGAAGTCATAATCATTAAAACATCCATTAGGGTAACAAGTCACACGATTGGTAATGGTACTACATGAACCTGCCTGCTCCAATTCTTACGCTACAGCCCTCAGAAAAGCTTCATTCCTAGAATAAGTCGGTTACTACAGTCCAGGACAGTACTGTTACCATGTCTGAAGTAGGTTTTGTTTAAAAACAACAACAACCACCACCAACTGTAAGAGTCTGCTCTCCAAACTACTAAATTCCAAAGCAACTAAGTGAGATCAACACGATAAATTTATTTCCCAAGACATCTTCCAAATCCCCTCACACATATTCGAAGAAAGGTGCATTAGCGTTTATTACACAATACAGAATATCCAGAAATTGCATTTAGTATGTAAACTGTGTGTATGTGTTTATGTTTATCTATACATAAAAATACTACTGAAGACCTATGAAAGAAATGATTATTCAATTCCCTGCATGTGAACAGATCCATTTCAGTATGTGGTCCTTTTATAACAGCATATACTATTGCTTTTTTTTCCCCCTACCTCATCTCCACACCCCAAACACCGTATGGATAAATTTGATCTTCAGGTCTACCCACACAAACAAGAAATAACTAATCCCACCAAAAAATAAAAATATGTAAGTATAGCTGTATATGCCCCCTCAATTTCTCAGTATAAATGGTTCTGCAGTACACCCCTTTGTTTCTGTTAATTACCACATATAACTACGCTTTTACCATCAAGAGCTTTCCATATATTCTTCCTCAAATCCAGGCACAACTGGCACGAAAAGTAACACTACCCAGAAACAGCACAAGCTTGGCAAATCAATCAGTTCTCTGAGAACACAGATCAGCTGCAAGATAAAGACATTGCAAGCAAGAACCACAGTGCAGTAACAGCTACCTATACAAACAGGAAAACTGGAGTTACAACTGTCAGAGAACGAATATCAGCTATCCTACACAGAGAACATCACAAATCTATTATGAAGACTGGTACAAAAAAAAATTAGTTATAAAAATCCCAATGCAAGAAACACTCTTTGCAACATTTCTGACAAAAAAAATTTGCCTCTTACATACTACATTTTCTTGTTTTTCTTAATAGCCTACAATTTCTAGGGAAAAAGACAAGCCTCATGGGTCATTTCCACTAGAACCACAGGGATATGTTTAAGCTTACAGTACTTCTGATTTTCAGCACCATGCTCGAACCTCAGTTTTTGTTTACATAACCAGAGATCCCCAGTCCATGCCATATTTTTATTTCTATCAATATTTATCTTTCTGTTGCCAAAAATCAGTTAAGAAAAACACTCCTATATAATGAAAGTCACAAGAGACAAACCAAAACAAGGAAGAGGAAACTGTTTCAGGGTATACAGTAACAGCTCTAAGTCCTATCCTGACATGTTTATTCAGGCATTCAAGTAACTTTATTAGATGAAAAGCATCTCACTACCTAAATAGGAAGTTTACAATCCAAAGGCAAACTCTAGTAGAACCTGTAACAACACAAACCAGAGGGGGCCGGAGGGAAATGCTCGTCATTGACCAACTGAATTCAATTTACAGTATAGCAATATAAAAAAATCTGAAAATCTTATTCCAAGAAACAGCAGCCAAGCACAAAAAGTCATGCAATTCTTAATATATGGTGACTTAGCTTGAAGTGAAAGAGCAATGACAGTAGGCATGTGTGAGATTATAACTAGCTATTTATATAAAATTTACATATAGAAGCTTGGGATTTCTATGTAATATACATATAAAACTATGATGCTATATAGGAATAACATTGCTTTGTTCTGAGCAGATTCTTTGCTAGCACCCTTTAAGTGGAAGAACAACAGCTATGTAAGATCACCATAGCAGGGGTTTCAGAGAGGAGAAAAAGCTCAAGTGATCCTGAGAACTTTTTTCATCAATAAAAGGAGAGTCAGCTCACACAATTTATGCTTTCACAATTTCTTTGCACTCCTGTCACACAACAATGAGAAGTTCTAGTTTCCTTCCAGTTCTCCCCGCGTGCCAGTTGCTGCAAAAAGGCCAGTCTACTAACAGCCAAATTCAGTTTTGTACGACTCAGCATCTCTCAGAATCTATTTAAAGCAAGTGACGCTCATAGCATTAACTGCATGAATAGGAAAACTTTTTATTCGGATCTGATTTCCAGAAAAAGTGTGCAGCTTCCACACAAAGCTTTAAGTGGTGGGTGGGTCAGCAGAGTTCAGAGAATAACTGAATGGTTAAGGTTGGAAGGGATGTTTAGAGATCTAGTCCAATGTCCCTGCTAGAGCAGGATCAGTTAGAGCATATTTCCCAGGATTGCGTCCAGATGGCTTTTGAATATCTCCCAAGGACGGGGACTCCATAACCTCACTCGGTCACCCTCACAGTAGAAAAGTTTTTCTTCATGCTCAGACAGACCTTCCTGCGCTTCAGCTTGCGCCCGTTGCCTCTCGTCCTATCGCTCGACATCATGGAGAAGAGTCTGGCCCCATCCTCTTGACACCCCCCCCCTTCAGATACTTATACACGTTGATGAGATCGCCTCTCAGTCTTCTCTTCTCCAGACTGAACAGGCCCAGCTCTCTCAGCCTTTCTTCAGAGGAGAGGTGCTCCAGTCCCTTCATCATCTTTGTAGCCCTCTGCTGGACTCTCTCCAGTAGTGCCATGTCTCTCTTGTACTGGGGAGCCCAGAATTGGACCCAGTACTCCAGGTGAGGCCTCCCCAGGGCTGAGAAGAGGGGCAGGATCACCTCCCTCCACCTGCTGGCAACACTCTGCCTAATGCAGCACCCCAGGAGACCATTGGCCTTCTTGGCCACAGTTAACTTCTTGTCCCCCAGCACTCCCAGGTCCTTCTCTGCAGAGCTGCTTGCCAGCAGGTCAACCCCCAGCCTGTACTGGTGCCTGGGGTTCTTCCTCCCTAGGTGCAGGACCCTGCACTTGCCTTTGTGAACTTCATGAGGTTCCCCTCTGCCCAGTCTGTCCAGGTCCCTCTGAATGGCAGCACAGCCCTCTGGGGTATCAGCCATTCCTCCCAGTTTAGCATCATCAACAAACTTGCTGAGGGTGCACTCTGTGCCTTCCTCCAGGTCATCGACGAATACATTGAACAAGACTGGACCCAGGACTGGCCCCTGGGGGACACCGCTAGCTACAGGCCTCCAACTAGCCTGCGCCACTGATCGCAACCCTTGGAGCTCTGCTCTTCAGCCAGTTCTACTACAGAACAAGAATAAAGAGCTCATAAAAATCACAGTCTTAAGAGAAGTATCATCATATTATTTCACATAAGTCTAAATTTTTATGCTGAATTATGAAGTCTACTTAATTAAAAGTCTGTTCTTCTATCAGAGATTAATAGTTCTATCAGTTTGTGAGTAAGCTGCATCTCTAAAGAATAGCTTCACAGTTGCAAAAGAGGCTTCAAAATGCTACTAATCCTTAAATTTTAATTTTTTTTTTTTAGTTCACCATTTCTACAGAAGAGTCATACTATTTGTGCTCTAACACAACTGTATTGACTAACTAAAAAGACGTTCTTGCTTGCTGAATTTTACTCCTCAAGGTAAGGGCAAAATACATTCTCTTCAGTCTGACAGCGTTCATATTTTTAAAATTTTATTTCCACTAGTGATAACTAGTACTAATCAATCACCATCTAATAGACACAAAGGAACATACTTGTGGAAGCCTATTAATCTTTTACTGTCCTATTAATCTTTTACAAATTAGCATAGATTAGCCTTGTGATTATGTCCAAAAGTACAGCTATAACAGCACGTGCAGACAGTGAAACCAAGCTGGCATTTCTTACTCATTTTAATTTTTCTTCCCAACTGCCTCTCCCATAAGCCTTAATGAAAAACAGCAAGTCCACTCAACATCACCTTCTGACATTTTAAGTGAATGCTTACCGCACAGGGGCTTCATCCTCCAGCTACACCTGATGCAACAAGACACAAGCTTTTTAAAAATAAATGATTATCATACAATAATCAAAATAAAGTTCTGTAACAGCACAGCATCAGCTACTGTCGAAATCACTGCCACAGATTATTTTAATACTATTTTAGCAAACTGGTACTTACAATCATAACCCAAGTCAATTCAGATCAAAAACCCAGCAGAACTTCCAGTGTTTTGGTATGCAAATAGGAGGAGTCAAAGCTGAGAGCTTACAGTAGAAGTGCTTTTGCTTTGCTAATGTTGCTAATAAATGGAACCTTGTCTGATGAAGATAATGTGAATTTGAAAAGCAAACTACTGGAAGATCCATCTAAAGATCAGTTTTAACAATGGGATGGCTACTGCCAAGCAGAGCCCTTGTATATTTATTTAGTACAGTCAGGCTGCTTTTTAAAGCCTACAATGGAGACTTCCTTAAAAACTAAACTTAAAACAATAATCCTATAAGACCCTTTTATCATTCACAGCACTGACATTCTCATTAAAATGGGAAAAGTTAGTGGTGTATGTTTTGCTCCTCAAGCTCTCTAGCTGCCTGGTTTCAGTGCATTCATTCATTGTTCGTTCCATCACTGTCATACAAGTTACTAAAAATCACCCCGTGAAAAATGGTAACCCGATACAAAGAAAAGACGATGATGCATTGCTTTCCACTGTCCAGATTCAATGGAGACAATTTGAAGGAGAATATTCTGAGGCCTAACCACAATAAAAAGTAGACTCTCTCACTGAGTTTCAAATGTAGTGAGAGAAAATCCTGAAATTCGTGAATTTCTACTGCATAGCACCATGAAATAACTTCTATAGCAAAGTTTGAAAGCAAAAAATGATAACATGCCCCACATCCTGAACCAATTCTATGCTCTCACATAACATTCATGATACTTCAGAACAACTTGCTACACATAAAATACTTCAAAAAGCACATATTTAACAATAATATTATTAATTTTATTTATCACTACTGAGCTGCTTGAAACAAACAGGAAAAGTTAACAACTATAAAAAAAAATCCAAACTATTGTGTTTTTTTAATCAAGGTCAGAATTTTCAAAATCTAGCCAAAACCGACTTAGCCAAATCTAACTTTTTCCCATTTGATCATCACAGTATTAAGAAAGTTTTATTATGAAATATGCTAATGTTTAGTATTAAATGTGATCATGGAAGGACATAATTCCCTTACCCAAAAGATTATCTAGCTATAAGAAAGTTCCAGAAATAATCTAAAAGTTAGGAGAGCAAAAACATATACACAGAAACATATTTTTTAAAGCACCCAGAAGGTTCTGCAAACTCAAAATACAGGTGTGCACTGGGGCTAAGAGTTATTAGTTAAAAACAAAAGCTGACCAAAACAGTATCTGAAACTTTGCGTGCACAGTAGCAGAGCGTGCTGTTGAGGGTTTTACAATTTGATATTCCAAAGAAGCTGCAATTGCAATGTTAGTTACTTCACGTTTTCTACAACAGATGTCTAGGTATCAACACTTCACATACTTGAGTACATATTTCGTTACATTTGCTAAAACATGTTCTTATGCACAACAGTGTTTGCTTCTGCACTATTCAGAAAACATTTTGTGTACTAACCTGCTATCTCAAACACTAAGGGCAAAACTAAAAATATTTCATAGATTATACCACCATTTGGATTGCCTGAGTTATCTGGTTTTTTCTTTATACCAGTAAGTATAAATACAAATGTATAATTTGGCAAAATATAATTATTTTGGAACCTAAAACGTCCAAGGAGAGCAAGTACTTGTAATTGCAAGGTCTTTTTCATTGGGCAGAACTATTCTATAAACAGTCTTTATCATAACTAGAGGAAAAGAAACATATCAAGGAAATTGAAGCATAACAATGACCTCAAGGCACTCACTTTAACAAGTCTAATATTTCTTGAGTGCTTAGGATTGGATGAAACCACTGGGCACACAATTTTTGCCGAACCCAGTTTAAAAATGTAAGATTACAGCACCTGAAGACAATAGGAAAAAAAGCTCTTTGTCATTTCAATTAGAGTGGCATAATCTTAATTAACTCTTGCACTAGTCCTACCGCTAGCAGGAACAGACAGCATTTCGGTAGGCTATCAACTGGGACGTTACCTCCTGAAACAAAGTTTTCAAATCTGTGCTTTTCTTTCGGAGCACAGAAGTCTTCTCTTGTTGATTAGCAGTTGGTAGAAGCAAGTACCTGAAATTAGCTTCTGCAGAATTTCACTTTATTTTCAGGAAAGTTAAAAGGTTCTATGACAGCTTTACTGAAAGGCCTGCCTTCCCACTTTTACAGAGTACTACTATCATATAGTTTATAGCAATTATCGGGGGAGAGGACAGGGACAGAGACACAAACCGATTAGTTATGTAGTTTAGTACACTTGCATCTTTGCTTCTTCCGTCTTCTGTAGTTCTACAACAAAACCGACGTTTACAGAAGTCTGAACTATTTTGCTTTACGTTCAATCACTTCCGCAGCTACGAACAGCAGCAGAGGCTACAATGACCTCAGGAGGCACTGGGGCCGTAGTCAGACAGACCTGTACGGATCCACCCCTCGCTGCAACAAGTTACAGAGGAAACATAACAGAAGTACATAACGCCTACTGACAGCGAGTTTTGAAGTCAAAGCCTAACCAGCTGCCAGAGGAAGGTTTTGCAGGTGAAGGACTCGACTTTTAAATTCCTTTTCACAGAAGAGGAGACCTGAGCTCTTCACGAGAGCGAGCCGCCGGGGCCTTGCTACTACTGCAGCATCTCAGCTAGCAGATACCGCAAGACGCTTGGCCAGATTTTGGAGCACAAAACCACCGAAGCCAGAGCGCGTCACGCCACCGCCAAAAGCCCCCGAGAGCTCTGCCATTACGCGAGCGACACCTACCAGAGGGAGCTCCCGCCGCGCGAGGGGCAGCGCCCGCGGGAGACCGCCCTGGCCGCGGAGGGGGGGAGGACAGCCCGCCCAGGCGGCACGGACACCGGCCGCGGGCACACGCGAGCCCACGCCGGGCCGGGCCACGCCGCCGCCCCGGCCCCCACCCGCAGCTCGGCGCCCCCGGGGCCGCCACCCCCGCCCACGGGCACTCACCTGCCTGCCGCGCTCTCCCCGCCCGCCAGCGCTGCTGCCGCTGCCGCCGCCGCGACTCCTCGGGCGCCTCCCGCCGCTGCCGGCCCGCGGAGCCCAGGGCGGCGCCCCCCGGGGCGGCGCGAAGGGGCAGCCGGCGGGGCCGGGCGCGCATACGGGGCGCGGGCCCGGCGGCCGCTCGCCCCGCTCACCGGCGAGGGCCGGCCCCCGTCCCGTCTGCCCAGCTCCTCATCCTGCCAGCGGGCTCCGGGGCAGCCCCGGCCTCCTGCCCAGCTCCTCCGCCGGCTCAGCGCCCGCCTCCCGCAAGCGCGCCCGGCCGCGGACGCCGGGGGTCTCTCGCCGGCGAGCCCGGCCCCCAACCGCCCCCCTCACTCGCTTCCCCGGACGAATCTCCCCGCCGCCATCTTGCCCGAGGGGGAGAGGGGAGCGCGCAGGCGCAGCCCAGGGAATCCCGGCCGCGGCGGCGGAGGTACAGGAACCCGCGCGCGTCGGCGGCGGTGGCGGCGGCGCGCATGCGCGAGGGCGGGAGCTCCTCCGCCCCCTCCGCTTGGCGCACACCTGCCACACGGGGCGGGGCGGGGCGGGGCGGTGGCGGGGGGAGGGGGGGTGGTGTGTGTGGAGTGGCCGTTACCCGCCAACCGCCGCCTTCGCGGTGGCTGCCGCGGCGCCGGGCTGGAGCGGGCGCTGAGCGCTGCGGGCTCTTTCTGTTTTCCCTCGCACGGAGACCTGGAGCGGGACAGGGCGGGCTGTTTTGATAGGGCAAAGCCGGCGGACGGCGAGAGCCTGAAACACGGCTCGAATAATAGCTGCCAAACAGATGTAGTCCCTGAAGGGTCGCCTGTCGTGGTTTGGAGAATAAGTACGGTCAGGGAGAGAAAAGACAGGCTGCAGAAAGGCCACTCGCCCTGGCAGAAAGAGATGCACGCAACGAGGTATGGCAGCTGAGGGCAAAAGTTGAGAGTGCTTTCTCCACGTGTGTATTGTTACCCTCCTGCAGCGGTCAGGCCAGCAGGTCAGTGAGACAGTTCCCCTTCACAGAAGAGAGACGCTCTTGCCGATCAGTCTGTGTTTATCCACGTGGTCAGGGATCTTTATAATAAACCCTACACCTTTACTGCAAGTGAAAACCAGCCCCTCGGGTCTCTGCCTCCCATGGTCCGCTCCAGCAGGCCCTGGGTGGGCAGAGGTGCTCTGGTAACTTGTTAGCTCCAGTCCACTGCTAACAATGGGTTATGCACAATGGCCAGCAGGTCTGCGGTTTGATACCAAGGTCCTTCATCGCTTTTGGCTGAACGCCACCAGGTCCTGATAACTTGCCTGTTGGGGTTATACTTCCTATAAAGTTACTTCAAACTGATCTGATGCCTCTGACCTTCTCATTGGGAAACAGATGTAGGGTTGGGACTCTCCCCAGCATCCCCAGCCGCAGTCTAATGCAGACAATTCTTTGAGCCTCTGTGCTATAGCTTTGACATCCTTGAGCCCCCCCCCGCCCCCTTAGACCTTTGTCACTAGCAGTCTCACCGATTTCCTAACTACCTTCTGGCTTTTGATGTATTTAAAGACCTTTTTACTGCCAGTTTGAGCATCCTTTGCAAGGTGCTCTTCGAATTCTTTTTTAGCCCTGACCGTGTTTAGCCCAAACATTTCCTGTTTAGATTTGACCTGCCGCGTTTTACAGGCTTTCTGTTCTCCTTATATGGGCCTGGGCAAGCTCTGCCCCCTCATTAGGATCAAAGAAATCACCTTCCTAAGCCCATTCGCACTCCTCTTCAGAGCCCATAATCAGAGGTAATACTAGACTGTCACAGCCCCCTGTGAAACTGGAAGTGGTTTTGTGCTGATGAGTAGTTGAGCCTGTGCATTTTATGTTTAGGTATTGTTTGCATTGTTTATTTTACTAATGAAGTTATTTCCAGGATTAATATCATTGGAATTAAATACACTAAGCAACAGTTATACACAGTTCAGCACAATTAACTTAGTAACATTTCATTTTTATTGGTAAATATTACTAGTTTTTACCTTCTTTTTACAATAAAGTGAGTCAACTATGAGGGTTACATATAAGATTATACACAACAGTAATAAAAACGTATACTCTGATGCTTCTAAAAATAAAGAAAAATCATTTCATACCTGGGAGATAACTCATTTTTAGCTGCAGTTTCCATCACTGCTGTGTTCTGATTTCTACTTTTCCATTTCAAGGGCCATAAAATTGTATCCTATAAACCATGATCATGAATAACTAACTACATGTGAGCTGATGCTACTGTGTGAACTCATATAATGAAAATTAGCTTAGTGAACCAGTGTTAGCTGCTCCAAATGTATATTTTATCTAAGCAAATGAGGTGTCAGACTGAATGTTGGAAAGGCAATACTTCTTGGTACATGTTTTTGTAAGTTCAGTCCCCCTTAGAGTCCCTTGCCTAAAAGCTAGATGATGACAAACATAAATTATTTTTCTGAGGAGCTGGGAATAAATCAAGGAGTGTCTCATTGTGTGACAATCTGAATAAAAACAATTGTAAACGTCTAGAAAAGCATGAAGTAACCTTCCTCTTCATGAAACGAGAGGAACTTTCAACATTTTTTAAGTCCGGTTTATGAGAGTCTGTTTTCAAATAAATTGCATTTGTGTGTCAGGTGGAGAGTTCTAACAATTAGAGTAACTACTGTTAAAAGGGAATTAATCTTAAACTGTACCTCATTCAGGAAGACTGAAAACATAAGAAGGATATTAAGGTAGCATTTTTTTTAATTATTTTCATATTTATTATTTTCCAAAGTGGGAAAGAAAGAAAAAGAAGAAAGAAATCATAAAAAAGAAATCATAAAGAAATCATAAAAGAAAGAAAGACAATAAATCAAAGAAAACCTAAAAAGAAAATCAAAGAAATCATAAAAAAGGTAGATCAAAACAATTTTAGGAAAATGAATCAACAGCAATAGTGGTATGCTATTTGCGGTCCCTTGGTTCCTTGAGGGCCCTATAGGTAAATAAGATAATCGGATGGATTTAACTATGAGCTACACCGTATGATTGTTGGGGTGAAGTGCTAGAATCAGGCCTATCTCCACAGGAAGAAAATAGAGAGAGTATCTGTCCTGGCAGTGAGGCTGATGGGCTCTGAGGTATTCTGAGAGCATGTCAAGCAGCAGCTGCTGGGCTGTTCCAGCTATAGCTCCTCCCTGGCCCCTGTGGCTGAACACCTGCTGTATTGCTAGGGAAGAAAGTAACTTTGGCTGATACACCATCTGCCTCCATGAAAGGGACAGCAAGTCACTGTATCAGACTCTTGAGCTAATCTGCCTTGTACAAAATAAAGGAATACAAAAGAGGTGGAAAAACAATAACTAGTTATGATTCTCAAGAGACCTGGCCATAATTGCTCTAAATTGTGCCGTAAGGAAGCATGTGCTATTTGAAATTAGCAGGAATTTGCCCTAGGAATTTGACCTCTCCTTTGCTTCCCATTGCTCCTTGTCATGCTGCCCCTACCCTTTCAGGAAGGGGACATAGGGTTTGTCTGTGTGCCTGTTGGGGAGTCCAGGACAAAAATGTGTGCATGGTGTACCCAAGTAGCACAGAAAGAGCAGACTGGAACATGTTTCTTAATATACCTTTGAAATAGCGTGCTTTCTTTTCTTTCCAGCCTGCTGGCCAGTCGCTCATCTGAAGATTATTAGTATTTATAGTTTTGTTTTTCAGAGCACTTTCAGATCAAGATCAGATTAGAATTCCATTTTGCTAGGTGTTTGACCGGTACACAAGTCAATTTTTGCCTGAACAGTTTAATCATCAAATTTAAAGCAATATGCCAGAAACAGATTTAAAAACCTAATGGGAGATGGAAAATGACAGTACCACTAATTAGTTAGACTGACAAATGAACAAGCTGATCATACTGAAGATAGCATTCTGAAAAGTTGTAGCCTGTTCTGGGGTAACTACCCACCAAGAAGAGCCATCACTTCATATCTTCAGATGTTTGTTAGAAGATGGACCATTTTCAGAAGTGTTGTTCCAAGGGCATTTTGGCAGCTCTTCCTAAAAAGCTGCTAACCTATTGGTCCAGGTTTTACATAAATGCATGAAAAATAAATTATTTAGGAATGATGTTAACTGTATTACAAAGCAGAATTATATTCTCCACGCTCTACACAGGAAAGCATTTCTCACAATTGGCAGTTCCCAGTATTATGATGCGAAATCCATGTAGTTGATTTTAAAATAGCATCTTGTAGGAGCCGTTTTGTCAACAATTACCTTGCAGAATAAAGGCCAGCCCAAAGGACTCGCAACATGTAAAACTACAGAGAGAGAAATTTAGGTAGTGGTTTTACTGATTCCTGCTGTTGATGGCCTATTCTTCTCTATTCAAGGACTGCCAATCCTATAAGGCAAATGACCCATAGCAAGGAGGACTTTCCTTTTTTATGCTTGATTTAAGCAATTAATGGTCTAATATTAAAATGTCACTCACAATGCACTTAGCCTTGTGCTAGACAATGGAATATTAAAAATAAGTTGTATGTGAGATTTAGATACTTATATGCTGGGTGGTTTTTTTTTTTCTCTTATATAGTTCTTATTTAAGGGGCAGTGTACTTCAGTGGCTGTAGTACTGACCTGGGATTTAGGAAATTCACATTCTCTTCCTGTCTCTGCCCATGAACTCTGCTGTGACACTGAGCAAATCATTTCACTTCTCTGTGAACGGTTAGCCCTCAAAACCTTCTCCTGTCATGTCTATTTAGACAGTAATCCTCTCAGGGAAGTAGATATTAGGTGTCTATGCAGTGCCAGCACTGCAGAGTCATCCTCTTTTTGATCACATATATAATATTGTTATAGAGGAAAGCAGAAATAATTTTACAACTCTTAAAATAAGTTGTCAAAGAATCTCAGAGTTAGTGTTGTATTTCCTGAATCAAGTCATTTTATTCAAAGGAACACAGAAAAAAGGTGAAATTTCTATAGGTTAATGTAAAAATTAGAAAAATGTTTGAATGATTTCTACTGTGAGTTAGTTGTAGTCAACAGAAAGTAATGGGAAAATGAGAACTCACAACACTTCGCTCCTGGGGTTCCAAACTATAACAAAGGAAAAAAAAGATGCTTTTCCAAAGAAATAGTCCTGAATTTAGATATTATGTAACCCCAGAATCCTAGGGGTGCATTTAGAACTGTGTTTTTAAACTAAACTTTAATGTTGTTAAATAACCAGCATGGATCCATCAATTAATTAGGTCAGAGAACCCGGAGCAACGAATCATATTTTGAGTTGTTGGTGGTTTGCCTGGCTCATGTTAAGGTTCACATATTTAAAGGAAACCAAAGGAAAAAACAGTAGATGTTAGTTAGTTAGTTTCTGTTAGCCAGAAAAGAAAACTGATCTCAGGGTTAAAGGATTAAAAATAGAGGTGTCCTCTTAAAGCCGCCTAATTTTTAGAATCATAGCATTAAATTTATCCTGTCAGTCTAAGGGAAAGTGATAGTTGCATGGAATATGTCCAGGTTTTCTGTGCTAGAGTTGAAGAGAGAAAGAAAAAAAGAGACACGGGTCTTAAATATTTATGAAAAATTACTTTGAGTGTAGTCCAGAGAATGAGTCATTTTGAGTTACATACAATTCCAGATAGCTGAAGAGGTCTGAACTTGCACCCAAAATCCTTAGCTTTCTAAAAGAGTGCTTGTGAAATTTAGATGTCTGCATCCTTAAATAATGCTGCTATCTGACCTGAGAGATAGAAGGGCAGAGAGATCCTAAAGACTAAATTTAGTTCAGGTGCTTGTCCCATTGAAATCTATAAGCCCAGAAGATTTTGATGCAGTGCTTGCTTCACAGTAAGAGGAGACAACTGCAGTAAGACAAGGAGACAGAGTCAGAGTGCAAGCTTCAGAAATTACTTTCTTGGATTACCGTAGCTCCCAAAGGCCAGGACACAAGGGACAGATTTTGGGGAGGGGGAACTAGAAAGCAATTTTTACATCAGAAACATTGCCTATGATCAACAGAAGAATTATACGTGGTTGCCAAAGCTACTAAATGCATATTAACAAAAATTGTGTTGTGAGTAAAGACAGGCAGTGACCAAGTTAGAAATATTATCCAAAATATTACAGTCAGGGAAGAAATGTTAGCAAACTTTTTTCAAGACAGAAGTTGACTCTACTTTACTGAAGAAAAAACAAGGTGTAAACGGAGTTTGTATATCCTAGAGTGTATTTCAGTAGCTGTGTGATTATAACAGTAGCATCTCCTTGACATCTAAGCAAGCAAGAAAGGCACCCTGCCATGGAGGTGAGGACTACAGGATGGTGTCTGTTTTAGAGAAGTGACTAAATTTGCCTAACACAGAAGAAAATACCTGGAAAGAAATGTAGTGAATGATCAGCTGTTTAACCAGCGTTTCATGGCGTTAGAGGCTAACTGTCCTGATTCAGACCACTTCAGCGCAACACTACTTAATGACTTCTAGGATGTGGAGTTTCTTCTCTCAAAGAAACGCCAAAGTTTTTATTTTGCTATGTATTGTACCAATGAGATTTTCAACAAAATGAGGCATTTTTCCTTGAGTGTCCTCTTTTCCAGAAAGTTATTCTGAGTAAAGCTTATTATTCCGTATACATTTCCAACTTCATACCTGTGGCTAGAAATTGATATGTAAACACGTGCTGACGGTTTTTTTACGGAATCGACTGGGGAAGCCTAGCTGTGAAAAATCAATGTATTTTGTGAAATGTGGGCAGTAGCTTATTTAAAAAAATGTAGTTGATTTAAGAAAAGCATCGTAACATTTACAGCAAGGGAATAAAGTATATTAATCATCAAAGCATTAGCTCCTAATAAGGTTTTAAAATTAGCATTATGTAGGAAAAGCTACCTATTCCGATAATGTTATTCATGAAATACTTTTTTATTTGAGCCATTCATTATTGTAAGTTTTTCACACATAGCTTATTAATAAGGAATCAAAATACTCGTATGACTGTTTATCCCTGGATGGTTGTCAGTGGCTGATAATATCATGATCTATTTTGTGCATGTAGAGTAGGATCAGTAATAGAGCTTAAATACCTCGAGCTCCCACTCGAATCAGAAGAGATAGAACATGTATCATGCTGCAGGAGCACCAAAAAAGGGGATAACAAGCAGGCAACACGTACATATGATAAAATGATACGTATTGCTAAACATATATTATTCTTCAGTCTTGTTTTATATTTTTTTCTGTCTGAACAACATAAAAAAGGAGTGAAAAACCAAGTCAAACACCAAATATGTATAATAATCTCTGGCAAGATTTGTCCAGTCAAAAATAAACATTTAAAAGTGACTTCCTCAGTAAGAATTATACAAGGTTGGATTGTTAAATCTTCATAATTATTTACGGATGTCTTACATGAAAAGCTTTAGGTGTGCTTTATTTCAGTAGTTGCTCTAAAAGATTTTGCCGTTCAGCTCAGTTTTCTTTACTGTGACTCGGGTAGCTGGCAGTTTGCTTAACATTCCACTGGGAACTTCTGTGGACCTAGCCAAACCATCAGCGTGATGACACTTAAGCATAGAAAAAATAACAATGGTAAGCAGTTTACACAGTAAATATACTAAAACTGAACTCATAAAATAGAGGTGCGTGAATTTGCTGATGTGGTAATTTTCAAAACTAGAAAAAATACAGCCAGGTGTCTTTTCATCCAAGTACAGGTGTAATCCATTACTTCAAACAGCGAGAGTAGCATGGATTTCAGGTGAACCATAAGCCCAGTGAAAATAGCATTGTTACAAAACAAATTTTTATGGATTGTTCCAAGTGAAGCAAATCTCTGTTGTCTTCCCCAAATTTTCTTATGATCAAGTATGATTCCTTACAAAGATCTTTAGCAGGGAAAAAACAATAGAGCTTCCAGTAGCGTGGGCTCGACATGTTTTTCCTCTCAAATGGTTGTTATCTAGAAAAAATGAACTAACGCTGCTGATACAAGCATTTTCAGAGTTCTCTCGGGAGAAAAATGTTTTAAAATATAGGAATTGTAGGAGGGGAATAAAGAAATACTTTTCAGTGCTTTCCAGAATATGGTGTTATATATGAAAGTCTTCATATTTCATCCCAGCATGCTTATAGTCCAGTATGTAGTATAATAATTATTTCATATTAAGACTTAATTTATGTGAAATTCAAGCAAATATAGCAGATAATAGAGTGTGCTGATTGGCTACGGCATGGTTTCGGACCATGAGATTCGTCTCAGGCATCTGAAGTCTTCTCAAAGATAGCCCAGGGGGCAACGCCTCTAGCTTATTTTAGCCACTTAAGATAAATTACCCTTTAGAGTTACCTGTTTAACTCCACTGATCGTAAAGGGAGTCTAGAGGACCAGCTTAGCCTTAAATGTCCAACTTTTATATTCTTAAATGAAAATGCATGATTCTTATCTCATATGCTGAGACAGGACTTATTCAATACAGTAATGCAAGAAATTAATGCAAATTATAAAATAAAACCGTTTAAATGCTTTTAGCAAGCTGCACAAGCATCTACACAAGTAGGTGGTTTTGTGTAAAGGACATACATAAATTTTATTCTTGGACCTTATCAAGGCATCTTTCCTTCACATTTCTGATTGTTACTCTCAGCGTATTATCAGTAATGTTATCCTTATCTGAGATGCTGCTACTGTTTCTCTGCAAAAGAAAAGGCTCTGGGGCCTGAATTACCAGCTCTAAGTCAAATATAACTCCATTTAAACAAATGCATCAGTATTGGCAAAATCAAATATATATATATACACGCATGACCATCTCTACAGTAGGTATTGTTTCTTTCTAAAAGTCTATTGTTACTTACTCGTCCACTGGTAGTAAGCAGTTTTTACAGTGCTGATGTGATAACCATTATCTCTTTGAAAACCGCCTAAACTAAAACCCCATGAATATAACTACATCACATACAGGTGGCAAATTCTGAGAAAAAATATATGGTTAGAGAGTCAAGATGTTCCTTCATAAGCTTGGTGAAAGCTTGGTGAAAAGTTTTGTGTAGTAGCAAAGCTTCCTTCATTGACTTGGTCCCAGGTCACCAGCAGGCAGGGGGCAGCCCCAGCTGCACTGGCCCTGCCGTGGTCCTCAGCCCCAGCAGCCAAACCGCCCCCAGGGGCACGCGCTCAGGCGTATGTTAAAAATTGAGAAATATGTTTTGAGAAAAATTTATGGTTTCAGATTAGGCCATGCCCAAAAAACTGTGCCAGCACCTACGTGACAAACAGTTGCCAGTTGAATTATCAGTTTTCTAAGAAAAGATTATTAAATGTTTTGCTAGAGATAACCTATAGCTATCAGTATTACTGAATTCATCATTATAGAAAAGTCCTTACAAAAGACAATGATAAACATCTGTGATTGATAACTTTCAAAATCCCCACTATGTCACTAGAGCTGTACATCATAAACCTATTTTGAAAGAATGACATAAGATTTTTAATACACTGAAGAGAAGATATTTCTGCTCAACTGGAACAGAAATAAAGTGTATTTTTAGTGCCATACTTTCATGTGTTTCATATTTTTATGTAAGATAAATTTCAGGACTTCTAGTCATGATTCAGCAAATAAATGCTTGCAAGCAGCTGAAGTAATAATTCTTATTACTCAATCAGTTACTTGAAAAACAAAGCTGTTCTGACATGCATGTTAAGTCCAGACCATAAAATTGAGCCAGTATTTCACATTCACAGGTGTTAATACTGTCTAGATTTTTTGAGGGATGTTAACGTCAAATAAGGAGAGTCATATAAGCAACAAAGGTTGATAGGTAAAAGGTCAAACCCAAGATAAATCTTCAAACGCGTTCTGTCAGAAGGAGAGAGAAGAGGAGATTTAGGGGTTTGTTTGGTTTCTAGTTGGGAAGGGACAAAGTGAAATAGCCACTGGAAGTTAAATTTCCATTTTTTATGGAAGTTTGCATAATTTTATAGTGGGCATTTCTACAGACTGCTTCCACTTTCTTTTAAGATAGGGGCAAAGCTGTCATGAGGCAAAGGTATTTCCTGACTTACCAGATAGCTTCAGTGAATTGGCCGGTGTTAGAACACAATCTCATCTTTTGACTGTAAAAGGAGAGTGCCTTCATAGTTGAACCTGATCACTGAACTGCACGGCAGCTGGTATCGATAAGATATATCAAGGTGTCATCAGATCATAACTTTCTTCTTCTGTTTTGCCGTCTCACTGTTAATGATGATACAGCAAACATCCGCACAAAGGAAAAACAAGCCTACTGTGACTTTTTTCCATGACCAAGCAGCAGGCCAGGGCCACTGCTGGGTCACAAATACTGCTGATCAACTCAGAAATTCTAGCAGCAGCGCAGTTGACAGAATCGGTCATGCAGAATGAAAGTCAGGGCTGTGTTCTCTGAAACCGATGGAAACTGGGCAGTGAGATGCTGCCTGACCAGAGCACAGATCTTGAGAAAATATTTTGGTGTGGCCAGAATGCAGAAGTCAGATCTATGAGGAGGAACCAGGGCACATTTCAAATTCTGTCATAACCTTTCCAGAAGTTAGGAGAGGGATGTATAAAGAAATTGACATTTTAAGAAAGAGGGAGAAAGAGAACAAAAGAGCAGGGAGTATCAGACAGAGATATATGTGTCTGATGCAACAGAATGCCATCATTTGCCATTGTTTCTGGGTCAGTGTGTACCACTTCATGGAGTGGTAGAACTACTAGGTATAATATATACAGACTACCTTAAAAGAGATTACTTGTAGTGTCAAGCACTAAAACATTAAGAAATCTGAGGGTGAAGGTTGCCTGTGCAATCTTAATTCATTTCATTTGCATGTGTATCCTGTGGAGCAGTATTTGTTCATACTGTCATATTTTTTCCACAGGAATCTAGAGTCAGTCAGTGACTGCATCTACTAAGAACATAAGAATGTGACGTGGCTTAGTTATGCACTCTGTAAAGAGCACCTTGTTCTGTTTGCTCTGAACTGAAGCTGCTAGTTTCATTTGAAGCCGCTTAGTTCATATAATGGGAGAGATAGTAAAGAGTCCTTCCATATTAACCCTCTCTTCTATGAAATGCCCTCTCAGTCATCTTTTTTCCCGGCTGAACTGTCCTAACCAAGCTAGTCAATCCTAGTATGGAAGGCATACCAAATCCTGGACACCCTTATCTGCACCTCTTTGAATTTTACTCTGTGCATTTTTATATACTCTATAGTGTATACATTGTACTATACCTAACATTCAAAATACAAGGGCAGCATGGGTGATGCACAGTGACATCTTTTGGAAATCAAAATAGACTACGTCAGCAGGACCTTTCTTGTGCGTGTGGTTACTGACTCCTTCAAGGAAAGCTGATGGATTAATATGTAAGGAGAAATTATGCAATAGTCATACTGATTCTTCCCCAATAGACCATATTTATCCATGCTTCCACTAATTTTGTTTTTCGTGGTGGCTTCCACTAACTTGCCCAATTGCAGAAGTCTTCTTACTGCTCTTTAGTTCCTCTTCTGCATCTACTCTGGAAGCGTTTTAAAAAGTTAGTGTCAGACTAGCCAGTGTCAGACTGACCACAGTCCTCTGATACTTGGGCCCACTGAAAAAATGTTGTGTGGTTAGTCTCTCAGCAATGTCATCCTTCAGTTCCTTTAGAGCCCTTGAGTGAACGTCCTTGGTTCCTGGTGATCTGATATTGTTTGTTTTTGTCTTTCTCCCTTAACATGTTTTACTAACGCTTGGATTTAAAGCAGATTATCTGACAGATTACCTGTAAGGAAAGGTTTACATTCTTGTCCTTCTTGTCTTCTTTTGTAATTCTGTATGTTTGATTCTCACAGAGAAGCTCGATTTTTGTTGATGTTTCCAGCAAGTGGGGTACAAATGAATCATATGCTGTATTGAGAAATGTCCTTGTGATGGATCAAAGGCATTGTTAAGCTGATGGAAAATGATAATTTAAAAAAGGATTGGGTACCTCTCTGAAGGTATTTATCACTTTTCATATGTCAACTGTAATTATACTGAAATAATTATGTTAATAGGGAATCTTTCATCAGTAAATATAAAAATAGTCTCTTTTACATCCAAGAATCTTGCCATCAGGAGAGAAGAAAAGCTAAAGGTTTCTGAAATGCAAGAAAGTTATTGAGCCAAATCCTGCAGGACTTGATAGGATGAATATAATTTCGCATCAGTACATTCCTGCTGGAAACATTGTAGAAGTTACTGTGGATTTGCTAGTGTAGTAGGACACAGTTAATAAGGATATACTTCAAGTACATTTGAAAAATTGAATGTGCTTGTGTGAAACTGCTGAATTTGAATGTTTGTAACTCTGAGCATGCTGAAACAATTTTGTTCGAACATGGCTTAATGTTTATCTAATTTTCCAAATAATCTAAATCTGAGGTTTCTATTCTTGTTAATTTTTAGTTATTTAGGCACAAATATTTGAATAATTACAGTTCTGAATATTTTACCAAAATTCTATAAAGTTAGATAAAAACACCTACTGACTATTAAGCATGTATATTTTCAGACCCAGAAGATAAGTAAAAATCTTTAAGCAAGTTTAAAAAAAGAGAAAATTGAATGGACTGTGATTTAACTACAAAATTAGGATTGTTATTTACAGGTGAGGCAGAGAAAGTATGCAATGTGAAAGTGTTTTCATAAAAACTTATTTTATAGTTCTCCGTGGTTACAGCTTCAAAGTCCTATGAAAAGTAACTCCAAAGTATTGGCTGATATACATATACCTGTGTGTATTCAGATTGTTTGCACACTACAAACTACAAGGCAAGCAAAGTGTCCCCCGTCCTGACTGAAGCTTTTGAATATGCAGAAACAAACAAACAAACCGAAACCAAGAGGCTGCTAACCTACAGAGGTAACGTGAGTGAGAGAACTGGCTTCTCCTCCTCCCTGAGTGACAGTTGACACTCTTAGCATCATATAATAGATAGCACCTTATAAAACCAATACTGAAGCTGAAGCCCAGATTCTCAAAGGTTTAACTGTATATGAAAACCTTTGCAGAAGCAAGGTGTATGTTCCTCAACTGAATCTTTGTTACTGATAGGTATATGTGATATATATCGCTTGTATATGTGATGGGAAGATTCCAATTTAAGTGTCAGTGAGAAGGATAAATTTGCATAATTAGCATCTGGAAGAAAAATCAAATGTGATGCATCACCATACATTTCTTTTTATTTTTAGAACTGCAGTTTAATTACCTCCGGCACTGTCACAGCTGCTACATGATTCTTAAATATTTTCACTGAGTAGTTGGCATCTTAATGGAGAGATTGCCTCCTGTACATTCTCTCCTGGTTGCGATTTTATGAAATAATCTAACTGCCTGAACTATAAATACCCTATTACAAAATTCTGTACTTCACTTCTTGTGCAGTTTCTTAGTTGGAGAAAATAAGGAAAGACAGAACAGTACAGAGGGCCAGTTTTACCCATCTTCTTGCCTGTATCTGTGTAGCTGCTATAGGACATTTAAATACATAACTAGAATATATAGTTTAGTAGAGTTAACCTGTGTGAAGAGTGAGCAAATAACTATGCCCCCAATTCTGATAAGATGAAACCTAATCTGATACTTTATATAACAGCTATGAAAAATGTTTGCATCTAGCAATCTAGAAATTCACATGTAATGTTTTATACTTTTTGAATTCTCAAAATGTACATGATTTGTGGAAATGTTATTCAATCAAACTTAATATGATTATTTTAAGAATACTGCCAGTTCCTGAAATTAATGCATTATCGTACGTTATTCAAAACGTCTCCTAATGTGCTGCTTCATTAAAAAGCAACCTAAATTCCCATAAATGAGTTCACAAGACAGAATTAAAGCAGTGAACAAAGAATTAGTAACACTAACAAATAATGATAAATAATTAGAAGTAGGCCTGAGTTGAAGATCTTCTTTTGAGACCTTGAAAACATTTGGCTCCAACCTTACTTTTTGCAAATCAGACAGGTCCATAAAATAACAGTATTTGAAATCCACATTTTCGTCATGTTAAAGATGAAATATTTACTGTGATTTCTTATACCTTGACTAAAATACGCATTGACTGAAAGTAGTTCCTGCATACAAATACATTTATATTACTACAAAGCCTCCACCGTAACCTTCTCTCCTCTTAGTTATTCCCTAATATCTTTCTGAATTTCTCTGGTTGTTTAGCATTCTCATCTGATACTGTAGATGAATAAACAGAGATTCAAGAAAGAGAGATTAGCAGATTTGCCTTAATTCAACCGTCACATATATAGTACTGCAAGAAATTCATAGGCCTTAATCGTGGAAATATTTGAGCATTTACTTAAGTTCGTTTCATTGAAATAACAATTCTGTGTAAAATTATGGGTTTACATAATCATTTGTATGATTAGAGCCTGTGGATTATTGATGAGAAGCTTGGATGAAAGAATCAATAGATTTCATTTCTCTAGCTTCTTCTGAGATCTGATCTTGAAACTGGTTGTCAGGTTTGCGGAGGATGCCGAATACATATAAACTTTCCTATGCAATCAAAAATATCAAAAAGATCAAACAGGGAGGACAAACAGTGAAAGCATTCCTGTCTTCTCATGCCAGGTGCCTGCCTAGGAGGAGCAGTCGTGCCTTCTTAGACGGTTCAGTGTGAGCAAATCTTTCTTTGTTTTAAACAGTTCATTCATTGTCTACTTTGAGGAGCAGGGGAACGGGAAGAAAAAAATTATATTCCTGTTCTGGATGAAATACATGGTATTTGTATATTTGTAACTGATAATAAAAAAATCAGCAGTGTTTGAGTTCACAAAATGTTACAAATGAGGATAAGTTGCATGTATGAAAAGTAGAGAGAATATTTGCAGATAGCTGCTCCCACCTCTCTTAATTGCTTATTTGATATATTTCTGCAAGGCAAGCATAATGTAAAGATGGCCAAAGTTCACTGAATGGATTGCACACTGAAAGAGGTACTTGTGTTTTTCAGTCCGTAAAAGTACACCTGCTTCTTCTGAGGGGCTATTGTATCACACAGTAAGGTTTCAAATGAAACCTTACCACCTAACACCTCATAAAGCCATTTATGATCAATAAATGAACCACTTTTTAAACAAAAAGAACAAATTTCTAATGGTATGGTACAGCTACTTATGCATATGTATTCTAGCAAAAATGTTTAAATGTTTTCTATCTCAAAAATGAATCACTGGAAGTAAATGATGCTTCTCCTATCTGGTAAGATGCACAATACCCAGATCCTTCATCAGCTCCTAGTGTTTTGAATCATATAGTATATTTCAGTGTATTCTTTCACAAGATCTGATGCATTATGCTATCGTCTAATTTAGTATTGCATTTCATTGCAGATTAAAGAAAAAAAAGAAGCTGAGTAGAACCAATCTTCGCGTTCTTTCCTTGTGAAAATGAATGGCAAAGAGACGTTAGTAGCCTTACTTGATTCTGGCTCAGGTATGTCTGAAGATTTCTAACTCCAAGCTTGCACATATGGTTACATTTCTTATTTTTTCCTTTGCTTTTTGTTATTTTTTCCATTCAAGAGTTTTTCTTTTCTCTCTATGTGATGCTAACTTCCTCTACTTTTTACAGATTAGCAACACACATCTGTTTACTTCAGAGCTAGGGTAACACACAGACTTTTGTCCGATGTACAGTCTTACTAGAGTGTCAGCATGATTGTCAGCATAATTTCTTGTACAGGTAATCATTAGTGACCACAAGTTAGAAATATAATGTGCATCTCTGTTTCCAAACGTACAAATCCATGCTTCTGGAAAACACTCCCTCAGCTGCTCCTCTCCACTGCTTATGCACTGACATTATACCTTGATTTCTAGAGTTGATGGTTATTTTGGGAGATTTTTTGGCAGTAAGAAAATTGGTGTTTATCGGTCACGTTTCCTAATTTTTAATTGAACAATACAGAACCTTGAGTCCAGCTGATGTCACTGGAGTTAGAGAAAAAACTGGAGCCATGCAGAAGTAAGCTGAGATGGCCCTTGAGTCTGGTTTCAGTAGATTTTCTTGCTTTTTCTTATAAACTTTCATAGCATAATTCCTGAGAGAAGCTTAGCATAAAACCATGTTAACACTTCTACTTTTCTGCTGTTGCTGAAATGCTACAAACCCATTAGAGTATGACAGCTGTTTTATTGATATGGAGGAAAAAAAAGAATAGGAGGGCTATATTTGCTTCCATATTGGGGTTAAACTGAAACAGAGATTTCAATTAAAAAATAAAAACACATTTTCTTCTGAAATAATTATGTAGTAATGCTAAAAACAACAACAATGAAAGCATGTGCTTAAACCAAACATGAGTGAGGATGGAACCAGTCTCATGCCCTAAAAAAAGTGATTAGCCCTCATATATTTCTGTCCTCAACACTTTTTGCAGCTGTGTTGCTTCGTGCTAGTAATACTTTTAAAGAAAAAAGATCTGCTTTTTGGTTGCACTTATCAGTTAAAACCAGAAATTCTAAAAATCTTCCCTTACAGGATGCAAATGGTAATGTTAGTTAAGCTAATAAAAAAGATTAAGTTGACATATAAAAACATAGGCTTATTTTCACTTAAGAGTTGCTTTGGTCTGTCTGTCTCAAATCTAAGAATTTACGTAGAAGTAATTCTTTTGTTGTTGTCCCAAAATAATTGTTTAAAAGTACCAGGCTAATTAGTTTCATATTTTTTTCCTTCTTTCCTGTATGTTTTGTGCTATTCGGAAAGGAAAGACTCCAACAGTTAAGTTTCTATGTACTCCTTATTTCTCTTCTATAAATAGCCATCTCCAGGTGCCTTTGTGCAGTAACCACTGCTGTTATAGAATGTGAAACAGAGTAAAAATGACAGCTGTCACATTTCTACTGGTCTCTTTTAAGCTTTTAGAATGAAATTAGATGATCATCAAGTGATTCACAAGCCACGTCATCCACATTCTATCTAATAGATATTACATTTAATTTAATGTATCAGAAGGATGAGCATTAGTGTCAGAGAGTTCAAGTTGGAGGTTATGAGACAGGGTGGTTTTTTTTTTTTAAATATGCCCTTATGCATTGCCCCCCCCAAGCATCTTCTAATGTGCTGAATGACTCTAATGAGCACTGAATATGCAACTAGGCGTCACTTTTAAATATTAACATTAAGAGAAAGCGTTCAAATTAGTATCACTGTACTATTGCAGTAAGGGCGATTTATATAGAAATTGGTGCTGGTCTCTCCTTGCATCAGTCAGATGAAGACTGAATGCAGAAATATCTGCCGTAAGATCTTTATGGCAGGTATGCCTAAATAACACTTCCTAAATAACATTTTGCAGTGTTCCTGTGTCTAAAGAATCTCTTTAGCCCTTTGTGCTGTCAAGTAAATACAGTATAGCCACGTTTGCTTACAAAGGAGGTAGGAATGAAAAAGATATGAAAGAAACTGGCATGGAATACACATCAGCTGGCTTTGTGGCAAATGAAACCTGGTTTAGTCACAAATAAGACAGTATTTTATCTGTAGCCTCCCTCTTCCAAAGAAGCAGCATTGGAAAAGAATTGTAATGAATGGATTCAAACCGACTTGTTCTGCGCACCTACTTTGTGAAATTAGGTGCTGAGTGTCACCCTCTGAAGTAGCCCTATCTCTTGACTTTGACTAAAGGAGTTTGAACAGATGAGCAGCAGCCAAGCAGGTGGCATCCGTGTCTCAGTCCTGGTTCCTCCTCTACTTTCTTCTTGACCAAGGCTCATTCATTGCATCCTTCTTAAGGGGCAGCCTACTTCCCCCTCTGCAGCCAGCCAGCCAGATCGGCAGACTTGTATGGAGGACTGTTGAAGAAAAAGGACCCTAGCTCTGCCGAGTGAAGAGTGAGCACTTCCTCTCACACCCATACTACTCACAAGTAGAGCAGCAACAGAGGGGCTGAACCCCTCTCAGAGCCAGATCTGTAATGTGAGCAGTCTGAATATACTCACTAGGAGAGGCTTTTTTTCCCGCTGTTTGGTCATGTTAGTGAAAATCCGTCCTTTGTGATTAGTCATTTCCTGAAGGAAGTGTGGGGTTTTTTTGGTATATCCTCTTAACGGGAGTTGATGAGGAAAAACACATGTTTGAATGTTATTTCCAATGGGAAAAACAATAAGGAGGAGGTTAGGTAAATGAAAAGGAGGAAGGACGGACTGAGGAAAGGGAAAAAACAGGGAAAAGGACAGAGAAATAGAAGTAGAGAAACCTATATCCTGACAAAAAAGGAGTGAAAGCAGCATTTTGTTATCCTGTACTTGTCTGTCGGTCTCTAAATATTTGCACAGTCACTGTATTGCCCTTCTGTATCATTGATATACTGCAGCCTATAAAAATATAAAAGTGAACTTGGCTATTTTCTACGAGAAAAGGGGAGTAAAATGGGAGACAACCAGATCTGCATTGTGAGGGAAACTGCTTTATTCAGTAGGTGAATGAAGGGAGACAGTGACAAGAGCTTCTTGACTTTTAATTCACACCTTGTGAGCTAGATCCATCTGGGAGTTTTGCCTTCAACAGAGGCAGCTCTGCAGTGGTGGCAAGGGGATTGTTACTGTCCTATGTATTCTAGAGATCACAGATCTGTTTCCTTTGATGGGGGCTGAGATCCACTTTTAGAAGTCATGGTAGAAATACTTTCTTTCATGTGTGCTTCAGAAATACAGAAGATAAGCTTTATACAGAGTCTGTTGTTATAATACTCACTGTTTACTTGTTTAAAGCATTCTCACATATTCCTGTAATTTCAAATCACAGTTGAGTAGCTAAGGAAAACTTGAGAAAAATCAATTAAAGTTTTGTTCCAAGACTAAAAGGTTCAATACATAACTTGCTTACAGCAATTTTTTACCCACAATTTTGAGCTGGATTAATCTGTTGGGGAGGGGACTGTTAATAGGACGAACAGGTCAGGAATGAAGCTGGCTTATTTGTGGCATAAGGGCACTTAAAATGTTTTTGATAAAAAATGATTCTAAACCAAAATGGCACTTATTAATAACCCGAGGGATTATGGCCAGTGTCTAGTAATATTTCCTAGACATCTGGAATGATCACAGCAAAGAAAGATCTTCAAGTGAAGAACCCTGAGGTTGTTTACTTGCAGTGCTGGCAGAGGTCAGAGATTCAAATCTTTGACTGAGTGAGCATCCCTACTAGAAAAACACTTAACGCTTGGATCCAGATGTATAAATGAATAGCCTGAATGGCCGGAAGGGATCACTGTGATCATCTAGTCTGAACCCCTTTCGGGGATTACTTCTGTTTTACGCTGAATGAGTCTTTGTCATAAAACACAAACAATCTTGAGAGAATGAGCTAAGAGTACTAACCAATAGGCTGCAGAGAATACATCTGCATGATGTTTAGCAGCAAATACAAACTCTTTTGGCCTGTTTGATCAAGCGGTCACATAGTCATGGTTAGTGCAATTTTGAGGTTAATGTAGCAATGGTAATGCCAGAGGGAACAAAAATTACAGCTAGATGACTGAAGTGGGTTGATTGGAAATTGTATGATGAATGTAGAATCTAAATCTAACTAAATCTAACTAAATCTAACTAAACCTCAGCTTCCTTAAGTGAATGCGAGGTTCCAGACAGCATCCTGACACTATGTGCTGAGTGCTGCAAAGTTACGTACTTTTCAGCTAATACACAGATGTATAATTAACTTTAAAAAAAACACACACACAAAACTTCTTTAAAAACAAGTATTTTAAATTTTACCTGCTTGTCTTGTCTTGTTTTTTTTTTAATCTCTATCTTAAGGGCTCTCAGTTTTGGGGTCCTGTCTATTAATCACTCATTCTAATCCCTGTTGTGTTTTTTCCTGTGAATAAAAATGATTTCTCCCCACAGGCTAGTATTGGTTGACAGCTCTCTAGTTATTAGGTGTTCAGGTTCTATAGCCACATTCACTTTGTGCAGTCCTATGTTGCTCTGTTAATGTGTCGCATATATTTATAGTATTAATGCATCTGACTGCTTTGCCAAATAATTCTTTGCTCTGCATAAGTGACTTCAAGCAAAATTCATGATATTAAGTAGTAAGACTATATGAATTTTTTGGCAATGTATTTTGGAGTTTGCTGCATCTGTCTTTAAAAAAATGAAAAATCTACCTCTATATTAAAATACTTAAAGTTTGAAGGCTGACTCAAAAGGCATGAATTATGTATCATGTGTGACTACTGCTTGTCTGTGCTAGATTAGAAAAGAATGTTTTTCATTTGATTTGATTACTCATAACTGGAGCACTAAATGAATGCAAAATTTGACACTTTATTATATTTTAAAAATCCAACCACAGAGTAATTTCTAAAACTGAAGGAAATATACAGGGATATCTCTCCTAGTAGACAGTTGTGATTCATAGGACTTCATGAGTCTTATAACTGCATATCAGTATTCAGAAGCCCTAGATAGATTTTTCTTCCACAATTTTGTCTGACTGATCTTTGAATATTTATGTTTTTGATGTCCATAGCATCCTGTATCAGCAAATTCTACAGTTTAACATTGGTAGTATGAAAAATTACTTCCTACTATTTCTGTTAAATACTTGGTAGTACAGCTTGATATGCCCCCAAATTACAATATTAAAATAAGAATTTGTGGGAAAAAATTGTCACAGGTAAGTTAAAGTACTACTAATGTGGCATATATTTTATTTAGTTACTATTGAGAGAAAATTATCTGGTAGACGAGCCTTTGTCAAAACATTATCCAAACTTTAATTTTATGGGCTGCTTGGATAGTAGATTTGAGATTGCTTTGAGCACATTGCAGTAGATGTATTTTCTGTATATAGGCATCTGAAGCGTTCAGAGTCATTACTCAATCTCCACCTTTTCTCCTCTCTAGAAAATTAAGTAGAATGCTTTTTAAATGATTTATCTCATGAGAAAAAATGTGGTCAGATGTGGGAGTCCAAAATTCTTTGGAGAACTGTTGCTTTAGGGTGATCTTCCTGAAGCCCCGTTGATTTCAATTACTTACACCGTAAAATTTTTTTTGAATTTGTATCTAAATGTTCTTTAGCTTGTTCTTTTCCTGTTCTGAAAGATGTATTCCTACTGTCTTGTTATTAAATTTTATGTGTATGAAGAACTGAGTCAGAATATTTTTTGATGGTAGGTTGAAAGAGCCTTTATTATTTCTAATACTCTTCATCATTTCTTATTTGTCCTTATGTACTCCAGCTATTATCTTGTACTCTTCCCTAGCAGTGTATCCTTGTTTTCAGGTTTGTGTGACTCCTCTTTGATTTTCAGAGCATTAACAAGCTTGTGATATAACCATTTTACTCTTGTAGTATACATCCTATTTTTCTGTCTTTTTGGAATAATTCACTACTGTTTTGAATGTTATCTCTTTTAACTGCTAGTTTGCTGGACCTTTTTTTCCTCTTTAGATTTGTTCTCATAGAAGTTATCAACCAGTTCCTTGACTTTGCTGAAACTTGTTCCTGAGTGTGCTCTGACGCGTAAAAAAGGAAAATGTAAAAAATCAATTAATTTTTTAAAATACTGTATTTTAAAGCCAGTGTTACGGGTTTTGGGACTGGGGCTTTGAATTCTCTGAATTGACAGTACCATAGTATATTATCTAACAACACAAAACTCATTGATGTGAGGTACTTTAATGGGTAATTTGGTTTCTTCAACAATTTTATCCTCCGTGTATACATTCATTCTTCTACAAATTTTTTGCAATTTGAAACGATTTACTAAGCAAAACATGTGCCGTAGATCTCTTAAAGAAGTTGACGAGACAAATACTTGAAGTTACTTATATTAATCTTTTATCGTTTTGTCACATCATTTGGTAAAATAGTAGCACATATTTTACCAAGGAAGAAATCAAGTAAAGATGTTAAATGACCTGGCAAAAGTTAGGGAGGAAATATAGGTCATGCATGTCACAAGACTTAAAAGAAGTCCTTGTTTCCAGGTCCCCACTTACACTTGAATGTAGATATAAAAAGGAAGGAAAGCATATGGTCTACTCAGAAAACACAGATGTAAAGATCAAAAGCGGAATAGGCCAAGGAGGTCACACGATCAACCACAAAATTTGCTCATAGTCTTAGTATTTGAAACTGCTGTGCATGTAACACTGGAACTTGTGGGTCAGCTGTGGGTCTGTATCTCTGAAAATTGCAGCCCACAGATACTTCTTTAACTATGGAAGCAGTAAAAGTTGTGTCTGTATTAACTGTTCTGTGGAAGAAAATGAGGGATGCCTTCAGCTTATAAATGCATAAATATTTCCCCATCGATTCTCTAAGACTCTCTTACTATTCCTAGTAACCCATCTACTCCTTTATGTTGCCTGAATGGTACTCTTCAATTAGAAAATACATAGATAGGCTCATGAAAAATCTTCCAGAGGAGTTGCTGATATGTAAGAAATTAGATACAGTATGCGATCTTTTTCCAGTAGCAACCAGAGTCAATAAATGTTCGTATAACTGCCCTTCGGAATAAGTAGACTATTAAATTATTAGTTTTTGTACAGTTCAAATTTATAACTGATCATTTTGTACCAATGCGTGTTCTACAGAAGATGACCTTCATCTCTCTTTTCCTGTTAGAAAAGTAAAGTGGCAGTGACTAATTGTCTGCATGAATATCTATGCCCTCTTAACAACAGTCCGTCCAGCTAACTGTTGAGAGCCAAACATTACTCTGTCATCATGGTTTGCAAATGGCAACTAAGTCAATTATAATTCAATATAGGCAGGGAGTGAAATACCAGTACCACGAGCTATTATGAGCTACTATTTACAGTGAAGTGCATAACCAGAAACACGTAATACTGATTCTGCACTGCACTGAATTATTTAAAGATAAATTTTCAGTCTAGAAATAGATGAGAGAAGTACAGTCACAATTCTGCAGAATGATCCAGTCTAGAAATCCCATAGTAACAATCAACTGTACTTTGGATTTATAGAGGTACATGTACAGTCATGTGGCAAATCTATTTTGAGATGATATGACTGTGGTTATTCCAAATGAGGTTGAAATGAGACTATATTCGATATAGACAAGTAACAGTCTTTTGAAATGAATGGCTGTTCAGTAGTTAATGTCAAGTACTGTAGTATGACTTCAGTAAGGCTACCCACTTTTAAAGCATAATTTTGTGTGTTAGCACTCTTCAGAGGACAAAATCTTTCTTGATCCTCATGTGAAACTGTCGTCAGTCTTTGATTTCCAAGCAGTTCAGGAATCTCAGCAGTGCACATTCAGTTCTGAAGGTGTACAGGAAGAACAAAGTAAGCAGCTTAACATTTTAAATCTCGTTTACCCTGTCTTAACTTCAATGACACTTCTTTCGAAAAGGAAGTTAATGTATAGGGGCAAAGAGGATTATGTTTCCACTGCAGTGTAAACACTCAGCATAGATCTCAAACTCTGATAGCTGACTGCATAAATAGTTCTGGTTATTATCTGTACAAAAACTGTTCAGATCAAGACATGTACACAGTGAAAATGGTGCACCTTTGAGCTAAGAGCCACTTAAAAGCTGGAATATTTAGCTCTGAAAAAGTAATGTAAGTGTTTTGAATTAAGGAGTTAAGCTCTCCAAGTAGGGACAGTAAATTCCTGAATATCAGTCAGTCAGTCAGTCGCTAAGAAAGAAGACGTATTGAATAAAGGTTTAAACTTGTATGCAGAGGAGCTTGATAATATTTTTACCTTAGCACACCCTGATATGAAAAGATACGTGATACAAGATATCATTCCCTCCTTTTAAACTCGGTGTAACAGAACACATGCTTTTCAGAGCTTTCCAGCCCCCTCAAAGGAAAATACTATTTTTTTCTGCACTGTGATTGTAAATGAATCCTTAAGGCTTTTCTAAAGCTTATCGGATCCAAAAATATTTCACACATAAAAAAATCAAGCTTAGAAGAGAACTGTTTTAAGTACAGAAAGATTTGATATCTCTGAAATAGCTCTCTGTACTTGTGATCAGAAAACATATAGTGTTCAGATAAAATAGGCTCTTTCTTAAAAGGTCTGTTCCAAGTGCATAGTCTGAGTTTTGATGAGTTCAAAGCCTGCTGGGATAGCTTTCTGAATTATAGGGAGATGACAAGTTTCATCACAGACTGCTGAATCTGCTCCTTTGCTTCCACAGAGTTCAGAAAATCAGCAGAGTTGCACATGAGCTTCAGTCCTGCAGAGCTCCTCAGCACTCATTCTGCAGTGTTTAGTTGCTCAGCAGGTCTCCTCTAGCTGCAGTGCTGCTGCGTTCTCGAATTTTTCAGGGCTAGAGCGCTATAGAATTAGACCTTTCTGCATGACTAGTTCTTTCATCAGTCACAGAGATGACATCTAACTTTTTCCCAAAGAATTTTTAAGTAAAGGAAGCATGGATATTCTTGTTTTGGCTTGGTTGTATCAACAAAGTAGTCGATTTTTAATTTTTCTGCACAATGACTCCAATTTAGCGTAAAAATAAAAGAAGCGTAAGCAATGAATTATCTACATAACAATGGTAGTTCAAGACCACCAGGAAATGAAGTTCAACAGGTGTTTTGAGATCCTGAAATGAGAAACTGCACTAGCACAGCCAGCATCTATAATTTTTATTTACATATGCTGTTCATAGCACAAGATTTTAGGGTAACCGTAATGACCTTCACAATTCAGGAGATGCATCTGCAAATGTCTATGCAATGCATAAAGGATGGGCAGATGACAATAATACCCTTCAAAGCAGTCCTACGTAAGAGGCCCCTGATCAAGTCGGTGTCCTAGGCAGGAGGTTTATGCAATAGTTGTTCAGTAACATAAGTAAAGTTTAATAATAGTAATTTTAAATGGAACTTGTCACATCTGGTGTGATAGTAGGAGCCCAAAACTGATGGAAGCCTATAGGGAGGGAAAAGAAGTTTAGGGAAAGGCCTCTAAAGACCTATCACCTTTATAATTGGTATGCCATATATGGTCTCTAGGGAAGGCAAGCTAGGAGTTAATCAAATATATGTACAGTGAGTACTTCTCGTAGTATATTATTTATAAAGTATCTGGTAGCCTTGAAAATGTTAGTCACTTGTAGGGAGGCTAGAAAAATAAGGTAGACAAGAGGGCAGGGCAGCTCCCTGGGATGGAGTTGGGTCTGTTTTCACATCGAATATATCAGTACTCAAATTCAAGCACAGACACCTTCCATTCCTTATTGATGTAAGTCAGGAGCTCTGGTTACCAAAGTTAACCTCCACTGGAAAAAAAAGGATAAAGAAGAAACAAGAGGACAGCAGCAACCACCCTATTTTAAGGGGTATCACTTACTTCCTTCATCTGTCCTGTGCATAAAGCAAAGCACAAAAAAAAGCGAGCATTTTCGTTCAGTGAAATACATTCTCTCTAGCCTCGCATGTTTGTTCCTCACTATAGTTCAATGAACTTTAATGAAATTTAGCTCATTTTTTTAATAAGGGGAAGTTGACCTTTTAGGAAGCAGTAAGCCTTAGTGAAGCATCTAGTAGACGCACAGAGTTAGCGTCCAAGGCTGGTGTGGCCATCCTGAAAAAAGAGTGATATATGGTAAAACACTGCTTAGCTGGCCTACTGGATTTCACTTCTTGTGTTATATCAGTTGCAGCTAAAATATGAGTTTGATTTCGGGCACTTTTAAGTTTACATCTTTTTGCTTAAATAGACTTCCATTTGTAGCTGAGTTTCCAACTTCACAGTGAAGAACTCAACCCTTTGCTTTGATAGCAGAAACTTAACATCCTTTTTCAAGTTTGGCTACTATTAGTATAGTCTCAGGAGACACCAACAAGCACTAGGTGTATTGCTTTTATTAAAAAAAAAGAATCCAAACAAAATGGTGCTGTAGACACTCGGCACCTGCAACCCAAGACAAGTTTGGAAATTCAGGCTTCACGGCATGTTTCTTGCCATGTTGCCAGGGCCAGTTTGGAGGCTGGCACGCCTTCACAATTTTATCTGTAATCCTATGGCTGACCCACCAGATCCCACCAGATCATCTGTGAAAAAGGCATCATTTTTTGTCGTGATTGTTGCCATTATACTCAATGGCAAAATGGAACCATTTAACAATTTAAACCATCCAACTAGCATTAAAGAGATATGATAAACTTTAGGCTAATGACAGTGTCTGCAGAAAAGGGAAAGGTAAACAAACACTGTACTTGCCTGACGTCATTTGAGGGACACTTTTTGTCACTGGAATTCATAGGGCTTGCTTACACCTAGATTTTATACTGCTGTAAAGTTTAGCTAGGAGTGTATTTTCCAGCCAATAATGGGGTGTAGACACACATCGTGTGTACAAAGAGTAGTGCCAGTGAAGAAGATTGCTGCCTATCAGCCTCTCCCAATCGGTTAGCTCAGTCTGTCAGATCTGATGGATGAGCTACTCAGTGTAAGTGTTTCCTAACTTGAGTCAGGCAAAGAGAACTGGGCTAATAAAGACTACTTAAGTAAACCTGCAGGCAGAGTTGAGGCACGGGGGTGACACGCTGCTGGGGGCGCACCAGTGAACGAGTTCTGGGGAAAACTGTCCAATTGCAGCCTCGCTGCTGCCTTACAACTTCTGACGAGGACGCTGCTATGCCAGCGTACGCAAGCTTCTACTGCTAAAGCGTGTGCTTCAACACAGAAACCGAATACATTGATTTAAAATGATGTAACTGAATTCCCTCAAGCAAGGTGATGTACTTGAAGTGTGCTGTTATTAAAGCAGTGCAACTAGAGTGGCACATGAAAGTAAAAGAGTAACATGAGGATGTAACAGTAAATTAAGACTAAGGCACAAAGTGAGTTTCAGTGTGTTGAGGGCTGAAAAAATGTAAGAAGCTGTGTAAACTCGTAGTATATTGGGGGCAGCAACAAAGGAAAATATAAGTCAGTGATGAAATAAGGGAGAGGGAACTAATGGAGGAAGTGGAGAAGGCTGAAGGGTTCAGCTGTCTCTTTTGCTTCTCTCTTCATAGGAAGACAGTTATAGCTTATTTATGACCACTGCCTGAGCAAAACATAGTTCTAACTAACGGTTAAAAGAACAGGCCAAAAAAATGGAAAGAATAGGCTTGAAAGAATATAGAAATAACTTGCCTGTATTCAAATCAGCACTGTGAACCTCAGCAGATATTTTCAAGAACTCTTCAAAGAAAGAATAAGGGCAGGAGAAAGACAACTGTGATACTTACCTCTAAAAAAGGCAAGGGGAAGGGGTAACGTAAAGAATTACAGACCAGTCTTACTTGATTCGTGGGAAGATACTGGGGATAAAATATATGCAATAGTTTCTAAGCATTTGGATAATGAAGCAATAATACATAGCCAATGTGGATTTGTCAAGAGCAAATAATGTCAACTCAATCTAATTTCCTTCTTGACAGAGTGACAGCAATAGCAGATGAAATGGGAAGCCATTTCTATATGTATTGACTTTTGAAAAGGTCTGCTGCTGTCCCATGTGACATTTTGTAAAGCAAAGTAGTAAAATATATTCTGGCTTAAATTACTAGTATGTTCATATACCGCTGGTTGAAAAGCTGCTCTCCGAAATTAGTTATCAATGAGTTGCTGTTAGACAGAGAATTTCAGGTTACTGTCCTGAATCCTTTGCTAAACAATATTTCCGTTCATAGCTGAATACATACTGTACTTGTACACTTTCCAGATAACATGATGATAGGAAAGGCTGCAGTCGCTCTGAGGGGCAGAATCAGAATTCAAACAGTCTTGAAACATTTTTTTGCATAGACAAAGTGAATTCCACTTTCTCTGTTTTAGTTCGAACAGTAGACTGAAAAAAAAAAAAAACCCCGAGCCCCACCCTCACTAGTGGGGGAGTTGTTCAGAAGGCTGTAGTTCAAATAAAGTAACAACTGTTACTATCATTTGCACGAGTCCTTATTTTATAAGCACAGACAGTAAGGTGCTTTCTCACGCCTGGGACACATCTCTGCTGACCCCTTCCATTTAAAATATGAAGTGGTGGGAACATGGGTACAGGATGAGGCTTTACTATATGTTTCAGTGAAAGCCCAGGTAGTGATGGCGGTTAGAAAGCTATCAGTTGCAGGTAGTTGTTAGTATTTCTAACAGTTTTTAGTACTGACAGTTATTAGTATTTCAGCTTGTTGTTACCAGCAGTGGAGCTATAAGTGAAGCAAGAGCAGAAATCCAAAGAAGAAGTGTAAATTCAAAAGCAGACCTAGAGGAGGTAGTTCATGGTAAAGTCATTTGCTCAGTCTCAGTGTTGATCCCTTTGCTTTTATCTCACCTGAGTAGTTTTTTGTTTTGCCTCAAAACCAAACTGGCGAAATTAATCTAAGTCTTCTCTAATGTTGCATCTTCTAATGTTGCACCCAGCATTCAAGAGCTGAAACGTATGAAAAGATTGCTCTGTACTTCTTCGCAGTAATTTTTTTTCTGGGATATCAAAAGAGCCCACAAAGTAAGGCAGGACTCCTTTTAACATGGAGGCTAACACGTCAGGCTTGTCTTCTCAGCACTTTTCACGCATGTTGAACCTACTATAAAAAACAGAACAAAGATGGAAGTAGGAATGTAGATTGGGATTTTCTGACAGAGACAAGATCAGTCAAAATCTCAAAGGTAAGCAATGCCTTTTCACAATTAGTCTGCTTTAAGACACTAAGTCTGTGGATTATATAGGAAACTGCTTGAATAATGTTTCAAGTGACTTAAGAAACAAGTGGTTGCCATTTGTTTCTACCGGAAGGGAATAGATAGAAGAAAATGGTAGCACAGTAGGGAGAAAATTGCAGTGCTCCGAATGCAGCATAATAAGCAGCAAGGTCAGTACCTTAACTGTCTTGATTTGCTGCTGTTAAAATAGCTAGGGATTCTGTAAGGGTAGTTTTGCTTTTCCCGACAAAAGTTTTGTGGTCATGCACACAAATGTTTCTAAACCTCTGCTGCTGTTTTAAAGAAACACGTTTCGTTGGAGTATGACATACGTTAGAAAAATAAAATAGCTGATATTAAGTTCTCTGGTTTTTTTTCCTTTTTAGCTTCCTTTTATCTTTCTTGATGGTACTAGATGCATATTAACATGCTTTAGAGCTCACATCTTGCCTTGTCGTTGAATTGATTCGTTTGTGTATTTTCCTCCTCTGAACTTCTCCCCTGTTCCTTTCTTTTGGATTTTTTTTTTTTAAATTTAAAGATAAACTACCTTATAACTGAGTCAGAAAAAACACCCCCAATATACTAAAGAAGTGACTGAACTATGCCATCTAACCTCAGCTGAGGGACACAGGTCCCAAGTACTCTTAGAAAGGACATTTGGAACCGGTGTTTGCTACCTGTAGTGCCAAGGCTCAAAGAGCCGCTCCCTCCATGTGAGTGTAGCTGAAGATTTTAGAAGCTCTGGGGAGAGATGAGTAGGACGATCACTGTTATGGTATGTGTACAACCTATAGAAAGCAAACTAAGACCAGGTGTGCGTGAGGATCCTTTTTTCAGTATGGCTTTACTGGCACATTTCTAAAGGGAAAGCACTCCTCTGTGGAATCAGACATCACAGCTCTTTCTTGTGTTACTGACAGCAAAATGAACTCAGCTTATTTGCGTCTCTTACTGAAGCTTGTTTGGCTGGGTCCAAGAACAAACTATACAACTGGAATTAAAAAAGTGGAGCTGTGTGCAATCGTATATACTGACAATGCTGCAAAACGTGCTCCCATGTGGGAGCCACCTCCATACTGAACAGAATCACAGTAATACCGTACCATGGGAATCTGGATGGGAGAAGGTCTCTCAAGTCAGGCTTTCTTTCCAGCCCTTCCCTTCTCTGTGCCCTGCTCCAAAGACGCCATTCAAAATAAAAGACCTGTTGCCAGGCAACCTCTTGCCATATCTTGAAGTAATTTTGTCATATGGATACGAGGTGCTGATGGCTGGCTGGATGTATTAGAGACACAGGATACTTCTTGAGCTGTTGTGAAATGAAAAATAATCATACCTTTCCTAATTACATATACGTGAGATAAGGATCAGGCTTATTAATTATTAACTGTCTTTCCAATCAACTTTACCATTAATCTTCATAGAATGTGAGTTTAAAATGTAACAAATGAAATAAACTTTGTACTAACAAGAGGTCAGGCGACTGTTCTGCTAAATAATTAGAAAAGAACAGCATTAGAACTGAGATTCATCAATGCAATCTACAGTCCTCCTGCTGTTTGATTATCAACTCATTAGTATTTAAATACACTTATAAATATTTCCCTTGAAATGTGCAGTTTAAACCAGATAGTTATTATAGTGCTATGGATTTATTTCTTAATTTAAATTTTTCATTTAGCTAAATATTTTATTGTAACACAGCTCTCTAGTTCCAGATGGGAAATAGGAACTAGTCCATGTAATTTCATTTTAATCTTAATAATGAGGAGTAGAGGGAGAGGAGAGTAGGGAAGTCTAATTGATCACCCAGGGAGAATGAGACTTTACTTCATTTCCTTTTTCCTAATTAAGTAATGCAATAGTGGATGAGTTAAACATGCATATAGTGGGGATGGTCCTATCATCAGTGCAATGTCAGCATAAAATGAATGTTTTCCTTCAGTTTAATTGCAAAATTGTGATGAGCATAGGAAGCATTTATTAGAACACATATTAGGTTGATCACATTTGAAATTGCATTTTCCATGTCTATAAGTAGTCTTTCATTTCACATTTAGACTTTGTTTTTTAAGGTGAAAACTGATAGTGACTGTTATCTAAAAGGGATCGTTTAACCAGGCTCTTCAGACTAAAGGTAGAACACATGGGAAAAGTCCACCTCTGAGAATACAGTAGAGTTTAGTTGCATGGATAGTCCATTCTATTAACATTTCTATTTTGGAAACAGAAATGGAAAAAAAAAGGTCAGAGCTATCACTGCATTGCCCTAAACCACCTACTCTTGTCACGGGCAACCTATTATACTTTTGTTATCTCTTAAGACCTTGTGTAAAGCAATGAAATGGATATTTAACTGGTCAGGAAGAAAAATATGCATGATTCTGTGAATTATAAGGAAGACAGCTTAAATTTTTCTTTTGCTTTTCCTTATGTGAGCAGCAATGAGACAGCAAAAATAATGACCTCTTTTGAACAGCATTAAATTGCAAGCTGATTCTCTTTTTCACTTGCTGATTCTCTTTTGACCTCAAACCTCATATTCTTGGCTACAGTTACACGCTTTCAGCAAGGGGAGCGGAGGGTAAGTTTCTCAGGACCCTGCTCAGTACAGTGTGACCCTTAGCCTGGGGACCCAGGCACCAGTTTAAGATAAAGCCGCATGAGATGGGTTTAGGTAATACGAAAGCTCGCTGGCACAAAGAGAAGAGGAGGCTCTGCTCCTGACTACTGTGATTTTACCGGTTGCCCCTTATGCTAATTAGACTTCTTCATAAGCTGTTTTAATTCACTGAAATGGCAGAAATTACCCCAGAAAAAGGAGAAGGTTTTTTGTTTGGTTTGCTTGTTGCTTTTGTCAGTTGAGTTATTTCAGTGAAGGGTCTGACATATTCCAGAGCAGACAGAAGGGCATGGACAAGGCCATGTGGCCAGGGGAGGGAAAAGAAAGGGAGAAAGGTGGCAGAGGAGATTTCAGCTGCAGGTGGCACGAGAACTTCTATAAACTTACAGATAAAAAATCGGGAGATACCATTTTGAATTCCCTTGTGTTGTGGAGAGCCACAAAGCCAAACCTCCTGCTTTCTGGATAGTCGATCTAGCAATTAGGCTATTGTGCATAAGCTGACATCTTCTACCTCTTCTCTGACTCTACACACAGATGATGCTGTGATCTGGGCATACCAACTAGCTCAGGCCCTGAATTGTTATATATTTAGCATGAAGATTATTAAGAAGTGCTATTTGGTCATAAATAAATTCTAAAATGGAAAATACACATTTCAACTCCTTTCTCACCTCCTCAGTAGTCAAGTATGGAGAAAGACTTGAAAGCATTTAATGCCTATGCGCTGTTGTATTTTATATGCTGCAGTTGATTGTCCTGGGAAAAGGATAGTAAAACAAATACATGCTGCATGCTAAAATACCAGTTAGATGTAGACTGAATTAGAAAATATTTAACACCTTTAAATCCCTGTTACCTGATATTGTCAGTACTTGGAATAATGCCGTGTTATAGAACGGCCAACAATATGACTTTAAAGTATGCAACTTCGTCTCCAGTAGGTAGTAAGCAACCTTGGAAGTCACACTGTCCGCTTCAGATAGCTAACTAGGTACCTACACAACTGTCTTCCAGGCTGCGCTAGACCTGAGGGTATGACTAAGTAAATAACCAAAGGGGAAACAAAGTAAGGTGTGAGCAGTCAACTACTCAGCAGTAATTGAACTTGCATACAGCTGTGCTCCACAGCACACAGGAGATAACTTACTTTGCATTTTACAGGGGCAGCTACACGGACTAGCCAAAACGCTGTAAATCCTTAGTTCATTTTTTTTCACACTGGAGTATTCATATGGCAGTACCTTTGGTGTAAATGAGTGCTAGATAAAGTTGGTACAGGGCAGAACTCTGATTTTTTTTCATATTTTCCTGGAAAACATTGGGGTGCATGTTAATTTGTGGCCTGCCAAAGGTATTTGAATGGCCTTTTTGGAACTAGACAAGCAAAAGGTTTGCCATTCCCGGCAAGAATTCTGTAGTCAGTTAAACGCCTCACTGGTTTAATTAGTGTGTCATCTTCCTTTGATCCAAACAAGGCTATTTGGCAAGACAACTGAAATAGCTTGAGCAGCTGCTTGTGTTGCACACCCTAGTTGCTAACACCAGTGGAACCGAACAGGAAATATTTGCAATGTTTCCTTTTGTTGCCTCTATGTCTCTCTTCACATCTTTTCCATGCGGTATAGAAGGCTCGGGCATCTTTTTTAATCCTGTATATTTGTAAGCATTTTTATTTGCCTTTAGTGTTCACCTATATTTTTATCTGATCTACAGGTCTCTTGGTATCCAAGAGGAGGGACACAAACATGCTTTACACGCTTTCCATAGGCACATGTATTTTATGTATCTGCAGAACATGCAGCCTCCATTTGTCACCGTCGAGAAATCAGAGTGGGATCAAGCTTTAGCTGTCGTTAGTAATGCACATCTTTCTGCAGCTGACATTGCAATGAACTGATCCAAAGAACATTTGCTTTTTTTAGCTCTTTGTAGGGAGTGGTGATAAAGCACACTTTAGAAAGGATTGAAAAATACAAAAATATATTGAACTGCTTTAGTTCTAAAAAGCTTGCCTTTTAGGTTGCTCACTGGCTCTGAAAATCAAGACTAAGTCACAACGTTCTGAGATATCTTATTGTTTATGTGTTTCATTATAGGCCTTCAAACCACATTACCTAACCAGGTTATCCTAAGGCCATAAGTAGAGCCATAACAAAGGTGAGGTACAAGGATTGTACTATATCTGATAAGGATATAGCCGTCATTTGTTTTGTAAAAAGGACCATATTCAGATAACTTCCATCCCACCAAAATGCTAAGGCTTAGTGTTTCCTGGTGGCCAGCTGCCGTGCAAGCTCGTCAGTAAGAGTCAATGGGAAACAATAGGCAGAGGAGCATAAGTAGAATTTTGGCCCACAGTATGAGGTTAGAAAACAAAAAGTAATGGTTGCAAAATATTTTGATTCAAGTATTGTGGAGATGGAGATCAGGATCAAACCAGAAGCTCTTTTGAGCATTTGTTGGTGTAGATACATCAGTCTCCAAATAAAGCCCTTTTTTTTTTTCCAAGTCAGCCTCTGGAATTCAATAGTTTTCTGTGTAGTTGTTTACAAATCCACTTATGTTGTGCTACTCTTGTTTTATTTGATGTAAACACATGGCAGTTCTTCCACAGAAGTTCCACTTTCAAAAAACAGATGCACGAAACAGAAAATGAACACATCTGTATGTGCTTAATGATTTTCTTTAATCTTCTAAGACTATCCTAGAAAGATATAGGGAGGAATTAAAAAAATGTTCTGTACATCTGTTTGCTTTTAATGTGTGTAAAACCAGCTAAACTTCCCTTTCAAAGGTTTTATTTTAAGCAATGGTTGTGGGAGAAGACAGGTTAGCTGCAGAAAAGCAATAATGTCTCTTCAAGTGGACTGGCAGTAGAAAACATAATATATCGGAATGCTATCACAACCAGGCATAACCTCACAAATTATACACACACAAACATCTGCTTCTGGATTTATTGATGCATCAGTAAAATGTAGCATGTTGCGTGGGGTATACAGAATGTCATACAATAAAATTGCGGCAGTCTTAACAATGAGCTTAGGAAACAAATGTTAGGGACAAAACAAAGAGAAACTCGGGAGAAGCAGAACATATTCAGGCATTGCCTTGTCTTTTCAGCTGTATCCTTGCAGTGGTGGTGAGACAGATGGGGAGTCTTCACAGGAGCTTGAGCATGCCTCTGTAGACATCTTTAGGATGAGAGGGAATCATCTCTCCTCTTCTGTTAAGAGGACAAAGATAACCTGTCCTATGTCGTTTCAGTGCTTCCCTTTTCTCTGGTGATACATGTCTAGACTCCACAAGCTAGGTGTCTTGACATTGCTGAGTACCCCCACCAAGATAATATTTCCCTGCAGAAGTCCAAGTCCAGGCACAGAATCATTCTGCGGGGAATAGGGCTGCCTTGCTCTGTCTCCGACAGTCCGCGATGCCCTCGCTTCCCTCAGCACTAACTTGGAGAGGGGAGTCCTCAACCTCTACCACAACTGGCAGTACTGCAGAGGAGGCACGCTCTTTTTTTTTTTTTTAAATTAATGTGAACGTAGATCACCAGGAAGCAATTGGAGCTTTCAGAGTTTAATTACACACTGTGTTACAAATATTAAAATCTAAATACACAGGTGAAGAAATGGAATCTTTTAAGAGAGTCCTCCCTTGGTCAGCTAGATCCATATTTCCCCTTTAAGGAATGAGAATGCACAGTTTCCATTTTGTGCCTGCTTTTTTCTTGTTCAAAGCGCTTTAACTCCTTCCCACTTATCATTCAATTTAATTCACCATCTGTTCACCCAGGACTTAGTATTTTCTGCTGAGATATCAAAGGAAGACCACATTAATCAAACATTAGTACTTTTGAAGCAAGCAGGATCTAGAAGCAACAGACATATAAATCATGACACCTAATTATATCTCGCATTTTTCTTTAGCACTGTCTGTAGGAATGTGTGCACTTCACAGGTTGCTGCTCTATCCTGAAGTTTAAGGCTGCAGAGACAGGCATATTAGATTTTCTTCATGACATTAAGAGGACTCAGGTGTAAGTCTGACTTACAACTAATAAGCTGAAACCAGAATTAGTGCTGTACCAGCGTATTTGCCACACATCAAAATAAGGTTAATAAATACACACAGGAAATAGCAAAATAAGGTCAGAATAAAGATCATTAGAAGTCGAGTTCTTGAACAAAAAAATGATGATTTGAGAAAGTGTTTAGACAGTAGAGCCAATTATTGTCAAAAAGGACACTGTGAGAGCTATGAGTAGGTAGGAATCGGTTAAGTATAAGAAATAACTAAACTGCAGTTAAAGGAGAGAAGTGATTGTTTTAAGAATGTTTTCCATTCCACTTAACACAATCACAATTTCTCTGACTCTATTTTTCGCTTGTTACCAAGCATTTAGAATCTTTTCTCAATAAAATGCCAAACCCTAGAATTTTTATCATTTAGTTTTCTTCTGACTGATTTCTTTAATCAGGTCTCTAATATCTCATCTAAATTTCATATAAATTTAATATTTTTTTTATTGCCCGCGTAATTTGTCTTTTCATAAGATGTTATCCCGCTATTTTGGGACAGCCTCCAACCTTTTCTTTTGAAGGTGTTCTTCTCTCTAATAATGCAGCTAGTTAGATATTCCTACTGCAGAACCAGAATCACCTGTCTGAAGAACTTTGTTGAAGGATTGCAAAACCCATAAATAAAAAGTTCTGATCAACAGCCAGAACTATATGGTATATTCTAGATCTCTCCTCACACATTTTAAGAGCCCATAATATATTAATATTGTAGTATGAATGGATGTTTTGTCCTATGAGTTTTTAATTGTGTGCTGAGAGAACGTGTAAAGGAAATATCATCTAAAATTGACCTACCTCTGTTTACACTGGAAAAGATCTGAACTTTTGATAAATTGCAACTTCATTTGCCTTTGCACAGCCTTTGCCATCTGCATGACTTAGGCATGTTTTGTTGTTCACTACATCCTGAGCCGCCCCTGTGCATCTGCTTCTGCCCCTGTGCGTCTGATTCTGTTTCTCTTGAGTTTTGCTATTGCATCCATTAAGCTTTGTATGAATTTACTTAAGAGTACTCAGCTCTCACAGGATCAGGTGCAGAGGTCAGGACCGAGAAAGACTGTTTGACTCTAGGTGGTGGTGCTTCTATATTTACACACTAGAAGTAAGTGCAGTCCTTGAAAAGGGACTTTTCTGTCCTTTGTCAAATGCTGTGACCTCTATGACCTTAGTCTGATTTTGTATGTACTACAGCTCAGTTAATTTCGATGTACTTGTTCCGGATTTATGTTCCTCTAGGACAATGATCAATTCTTATGTCTGTCGTCAGGAGTGATCCTGGCTATTACACTTACTGTAAGTACAGTTCTAGGAAATAATTTTACTATGCCCGTTTTGCTGCTAGGTTGTTACTGTCTCCTGACATTGAGGTAATAGCTGGAATCTGAGAGTTTATTTCAAATACAAGGGATATATTATCATTTGAATAACAAACTCTTTAGTTTCTAGGGTCTAGCTGGGATGTTCATGGCTCACGGGATGTGCAGGCTGCCCAAATATTTGCCTTTTATTCAGACCTGTTATCAGAAACTCTTTCTGAACTGATAGCTGCCAAGCAACAACTTCAAACCGCATATGTAATAGAACAAACTCAAAATTGTATAACGCATACAGACTCTTCAAGGAAGTCTTTGGCATTACTTTGGCGCCACATTTAAATTCTGGACTAGTTAATTCCAGAAAACATATAAAGAATGTACGACCGTTCCCTAGTATGGGAACCCAGAACTTCTCAGCCAAAGCTGGGCCTCCGTCACGCAAAGGTCGGTTCTGGGCTGAGGCTCTTTGTGTGTATCATAATACAATGTAATATGACAGATTCATCTCTATGGGAGATGCTGGTTATGAAGAGAGACGTGTAATACTTTGATGTCTGTAAGGGTCATGTGTAGGCCATTTGAAATGAAAGAAAAATGGCTTTTGTTCTGATGCAGTAAGAAGCATATTTGTTCAGACCTGCAAGTAGCTGCAAGTCCCACAGAGCAGCTATGAATTCAACACTCATCAACGGGTTAATTTATTAAAAAAAGGCTACTTTCACTAGTTGCTAGGTAACAGTGTAGTTCCCTCAGGCTTGTGATCAGCAAATGAATTTTTCTGATGATGCACTGCTGGTAACTGTTTATCTCGCTGCTGATGCCTGCATAAAGGAGGACTTTTTCTGAAGCTTCTCAACAGTGGAATTAGTTGTGTTTGCCCAGTTTACTCATATAATTTTAACTGACCTTGTAACTTGCAATGCTAATAAAAACCTCATTATCATGACTTACTTTACATGTAAATATCGTTGTCCACTGTTGCACCTTAAAATGTACACCTGCAGTTTAAAATTGTAGTTGGTATGAAAGCTGCAGCTGTAAATTTCTTACTCCTTCTTCATTTTAAATTTATTTGTAACATTAGGTCGGTGCATTTTCCGATTAGCTTTTAGCCAAAGGAAGTAAAAAAAAAAAAAAAAAGGGAAGTAAGTTGCAAGGAAAATTGAATAGCAAAGAAAGCAAGCAGCTGCAGTCTACAGATTTCATTTTCTTTGCAGTAGACGTTGCACTGGAACACAGGTTGCAAGGCTTCCTGCTAGGGTTCTTTTTCCAAAGAAATTGTATAGAAAGGATTTCCATTAAGGTCGAAGGAGTTCCTACTGTGTCGTTGAATAAATTCTTCGTGGAAAAAAAACCATAGCATGAAACAGTAAAAGCAGTTTCACTGCAAGTTTGTGCTGTGCAGATTCCTTAATTTTTTTGCATATTATTGGAACTAACTAGTGCTTCATGGGAAATAGGCTGTCAGTTTTGTTCACGTGTGAGTTGTTGCCTGTTTTGCAACTACCAATCCCATTCTCTAAAAGAGCTGCTGTCAGCTAAAAGAAAATATTCCTCCATGAACGGACACTGTTTGTGGAACAGTAGGTTACCATATTACTCTTGATGACAGCTGGGAGCAGTTCTAGAAGTCATTTTGAGGCTCTTGCATTGTCATGGCTCTCCGCTAATAAAACGTTCCTTCTGTCTAATGCAGAATGTAGTGGCTCTTTGGCTGTATTCCTGTGTAGGTGCAGTTGGGATCCAATTATAGGATGAATCAAGGTGACATATATGCTGTGCATCGGGCCTGCAAATAAGATTGTGCTGAGATTAGAGATTGATAAAAGGATAATCTGCAATAAGGTTATTCTGTGATGTGCATCAGTCTGGGGTCTTACTGTAATGGAGTAATTCATCTCTAAGGATTTCTATTCAACAAAGGAGAAAAATGACATGAACTAGGAAGAGGATATATTCAAAGTATCTCTTGTCAGTTTGGATAAAAAGAGAAACATTTAACTCAAAGAGAAGAGACCTGAATTTGTCTTATCCCTGCAACCACTGTATATTGGACAGAAAGAAAAAAAGCAAGCCTATTGAACAGCAGTAGAAGCAGTAGAAAGCTTATAAATGAAACACTGTATTAGACGGATCTTCTGCAACTAGAAACTGGGTCATACTGAAATGATTCTGCAAGCGGAAGGTTTTTCCTGATACTGTGATTTGAGATTAAACTGGCAGGAAACTTCAGCAGGTCAGTAGGATACCCTGAGGGGGAATGCTGACCATCCAAAATTTTGATGGTCGCCCTGATTTCCTAGGGCTATGGAAAATAAATATCAAGGGATACTGCTTGAGAAAAGTGAAAGAACAGAAGTGACCAGAAGGATGACTTCTCTGTATAATTTTAAGTAATGGAAAATATCCTTTTATTGTTAGGGATTAATGGCACGGCACCTTAATCCTCCATACATAGACAAACAGGCTGTCAAAAGCCTCTCACTTTTTAATAGAAATTGAGGGGAACCTTTATTGAAAAGCTGGCTGCAAACTGTGATTTTTGTTCTATGGGATTTCCAAGATTTGGAAATTTATTTTCACCCCGATTAAGTCTAACATTTTAAATTTCTATTAAGACCTGATTTTTAAGCAAATATTTTAAAACAAAATATGGTCAAAATGTTCTATTTTAATATAAACAAAACATTTTGTTCTGCGTTTGACCTTTCCATTTTACAGTTGCGAGCGTGTTTCAATATGTTGGTAGATTGGCATTTTCTGAGGAGAAACATAATTCATTGCAAAAATGCTGACTTTTAAAGCACTTGGTTATGGAATAAACACTTTATTTGCATTACCTGAAGTGCAACTCACTTGGACCAATTCCTTTCTTGTTTCTGTCAGCTGCTGCTCTGGCTGCCTCATCCAAAGTACTGAAGAGGCCTCAAGATATATGTGACTGCGATGTTCTTAAAATGAGTCTCCTCCAGGGTTATCCTAGTTTAATCACCTAAGAAAAAGCTTCCTTCTTCTCTAGTCATTCTTCCAACTGTATTTTCCTTTGCCTTTGACATCTCTTTGACACCTCTTCCTTTATTTTCTTATCTAACAGTGCTATTTGCATCCAAAATGAGAGTAGGGCTTGCTAGCTTCTTCCTAGAATCGCAAAAGTATGAAAACAAAGGCATTGGTTGGGTCAGAGAATTTGCTAATGAAGACAAAGGCGTTTGCCACACTGCCTGGAGTTTGATCCTGACTGGGTAATAAGCAAATGTCTTTGGCATCTGGTGATTGCACATTGCTGTGGGATATTAATTGGACAATCTCCGTCACATTCCCACTAGGCTGCAGCTTCTGGCCTTTCGCATTAATGAACGTGTTCTCAGAACTGGCACTGTTGTGCAGTAGGCAGCGTCAGCCCAGAAGCTGTGGCTCAGGAAGCCATGGAGATGCAGGGATAGACTCCTTGCTGCTCCCGAGCTTCTCATCATATCTGGAATGACTTATATCTATCTGCTTGGCTTATATCTGTGGCTGATTCTGTGTCAAACTCAGCCCTAGACTGAGGTTATATTTAGGTTATATTTAGGTTATATTCCACAAGAAACAGGGACAGAGTCAGAATTGAGTCAGAACAAAGACTATCCTGTAACATATCTCTGGCAGTATCTATTAGTGGATAACTTAGGAAATTATATAGTAATATAGAAAATATAAAGTATTGAAGTATGGAGTATCTAGCAATCAGTAACTGAGGAACTTCCTGAACTGGAGGTTGAATTCTAATTGTTGTGGTTAATAGCTAGGATTGGATTTGTCTGCTGTGATATTTTTAAATCTCATTACTACTTCAACTCCCTAACTTCTGAGGACAATGAATTCCATGGCTTCACTGTGTGTTGTGTTCCTTTTACTTGGTTTAAACTTGCTGCCTGGTAACTTCATGTTGTGCCCTTTGTTCTTGAACTGAGAAAGAGTAAGCAACTGGTTCCTGTTCAGCTTCCCCTCACTTTGTTCGACTTCTCTTCAGCTTTTCCACACTGAAGGATCTTGGTCTATTTAGAGTATCCTCATACAGAAAACAAAGCTATTCTATACTTTTGATCAACTCTGTTGCCAAATCCTCTACCTTTTTTACTTCCACTTCATTCTTTTTAGTGGGATGATCAGAACTGCGTGTTATGTTCAAGATGTGGGAACAGCAGAGTTTTTACAGTGATATGATGATATTTTCCGATTTATCCTCCATTCATCTCCTAAGAGTCCTTAGTTTGTTTTCCTCTAGCAACTTATATACCTGTTTAAGCACAACTAAGCACTGTGCTGACATTTTCAGAGAATAATGACTCCAAATTCCCTTTCATCTAGACCTCCCAGTTTGGAGCCAGTTCCTGAGTATGTATAGTCAGATCTTTTTTTCCCCAGGAGATTCAATTTCCATTTACTGGCTCTAAATTTCACTTAGCATTTTACCACCCAGTCACTTAGTGGTAGATGATCTCTCATTGCAGTTCTTTAGGCTTTAGATTAGACTATCCTGAGTACCTCAGGATTATCAGCAAGCTTTCTTGCCTTTCTCTTCCACTCCTTTTTCAAGTCCTTTTTGAACGTATTTGAGAACACAGTCAGCAGTGCTCGGTGTCGGTGACCCTACTCATAACTTCCTTCCATTGCGAAACTTTTCCACTTATAACTGGACTACAATTTTAGAAAATGCAAGAAAACAATGAATCAGACCCATTATATGTAGTTTGAATAGCTTCTGCTTGAGCCACTCCCTTTTTACTTAAAAGAAGGAATCTGGCTCTCTACAGTTATTAGCCTACTGTATTTAGAGCATACTAAATTCATACATATAGTGACAACAGTAGCTTTGAAGATTTCCTTTACGCTTATTATCTGAAATGTGAATATTCAAGAAAGGAGCAGGTAAGAAGGAGGTGCCTGAAGCATTTTCATAATGGGTATTATTGCAGCAATACCACTACAGCATATCACATTTATTTATGGATTTGCAGCTATCTTTTCATGTTAGAGAGGGGAGAATCAGCTAAGTATGAGGAATTTCTTCTCACTTCCTGAGTCAGATGCAAATGAAATATATGCAGTTCGTTTCAAATAACCTTCTAAAAAGTCCTTTTGATGTTCTCTTAGTATGTATGAAAAAGTATATTATTATGACCGTAATGTACTTATGACAACACTGATATTTAAGGTACTCTCTGTCTTTTTAATAGGTTTTAAAAAGTTTTAAGTGGGAAACATCAGGCAAAGGAAAGAGAGGGTGACTTGATGAGATTCTTCACAACACTTCAAGGATTGAAACAGCAATCTTCGAAATTAGTATCTTAAGCAAATTGAAGAAACTAGCCTAGAATAGACTAGTTGCCAATAATGGACTGTATGCAGGTAAAGGTAAGAACACTGGACTGGAATAGATTTTTCAAAAAATATACATCGTCCTGAAATGTAGTGATGCTATTAATGCAAACAGTAAAGGAAAAGACTTCTATAATGATAATCTTTTTGAATTTTCATCATCCAGTGCAAGGTAATGCAACTCAACAGCATTTTACGAGAGAATGGAGAAAAAGTAATGCCGGTTTGAGAAAATCAAGTGTTATATTTTTAGAAAGAAACTTCTGAAGAAGATGAACAGAGTTGATGCAAATTACTTTTGCCTGTGGACTTGAAACTCACATTGCATGGATCTGACTGATGTGATGTATTTTGCTACTTCTCTTGATAACTTTAGAACTGCTCTTCTAAGACAGGACTATTAAAGAAGGGGCCCTTTAGCATGTCCTAATCTTTAAAGATGCTGAGATCTCATAACTCTATAGATGCTGTTTGCCTCGTTAGTCTTTAAACACAGCCAGCGCAACAGAACCACTCACATACTGTATGTATTAGAATTTTTTATCTGTGTCTCATTGCAGGTGAATAAATATAGCATTTTATGAAAAGGTCTAGAGAAGGCTAGGGAGTATTATATAATTTGGCTACTTTTGAAAATTCCTCTAAGGATCTTCTAAAAAACTCATTTTTCTCTTCAGCTCATAGTAATCTCCGTACAGAATAGGTCTTGAAAAACTCTCCGTTAGGAATATCATATAAAATGAAATGGTATACTTGTGTGTTTGACACAGAGACTGTAACTGAATATGTTCTATGTCAAACAGAAGATCTTGATTAGGAAAGCATTTGCAACTAATTGTGTGCAGATATCAAATAATCCTGTTTAGCTTTAAAGCTAGAGACCACGCCATCAATCTGTTTGGGAGCGCCCCTTGCTAGCTCTTTATGTCTTAATGTGTTTGTCTAAAACATTTAGAATGCTAATTAATGCCAGTGGTAGTGAAGTAATTTGAGCTGTAGATCTTTGGTAATGTATTATTTCACTTGATAGCTCTGTGTTACTATGGTAACTACGCTACGCACGTGTTTTAGGGAAATGTTTGTTCACTGTGGCCAACACTGCTCTTATGTGGTCTAGAAAACAGTGAACATGGAATGAACGCAGTGGAAACACAGAAGCAGCAGAGTGGGATTTTTAGCTCTCGCTTTTTAGCTCAGGATCATCAGCTTTAGAAAGCAGCCCTTCATTTCGTCTTTGAACTGCATTTTATAGTGAGTGCTAGGAGGAATTTTTGAAATATTATACATCAAATAAGCTATGGAAATCAGTAGTTTGGGAGAAACGTAGGGAGATTAATAAGGATTTTTTTAATAGCAGTTAGACTGGTCATTTCAATGGCAGGAAAGGTCACTGTCCACAGAGGCTGAACACCTTCATATCCCAGGACAAAAAGAGAAATCTTACAAATTTTTTTAACCTAGCATTGCAAATGCTCATGCCTGTGCTTAATGTTGAAGCAGCCAATCAGGGACACTTTTTATTTGCTTGAAATTGAGCCTAAATGCTATTTCCACAGGCTACGGGTAGTATTTTTTGTTGTACTCAAAGAGGAAACACTTGGAAGTTAGCTTTCTAGAAGTGTTTAAGAAGAAAAGGTAATACTGTTGCTTTGTGTTGAAAATAGGAATGGGAAAAAAAAACTAATTTCGAAGTAAATAGCTTTGATTTATCTCTAACACATAACTTTACACCATCTGATTTTAGTATATTTAATGAAATTCTTACTTATATGTGTATTTATTATGAAGGGGAGGAATGAAAAGTCCTTTATAAATGAAATTTATTGTCATTTTCCATAATGAACAAAGTTTTAAATAATTTCTTAGGTCATGAGTAACACATTCTGAAAGCCTGGAGAAACAGGTGTATCTTTTAGTAGCTATGAGAATATTGGCGAAAGATCTGGTCATTCGAATTAAGATTATATGAAAATGTAATTTATAATAAAAATGGGGCAGGGGCAAAGATTGAAGTTACTGAAAAACTACTTCTCTCAAGCTTAGTTGTTAGAGGAAACAAAACAAAGCCTAAACAAGCAATGGATAAAATTGGATCTATGTATTATCTTGAAGTACCCAAGTCCCAAGCCTTGAAGGTAAAGAAAGCACATGAGTGAGCTGGATAACAGAATAAGTATATGCTTGTTAAAATTGCAATAACATGAAGTTGGGAAGGAAGGTAGTAGTCTGGAGGGTGGGTATAGAAATCAAAATGATGTGGCAAATAGAAAAATTGGGGTGACCTTTAGAAGGAACAAGGGCAAGAAAGGTAGGAGTTATCACTAATAAAGCATGGTGAACAGGTGATGAAACAGCAATCATTCAGAAAGGAAATTGGGGAGCGCTAGATTGTAAGACAGACATCAGTAAAAAAAAAAAAGGTTATACCATTGCAAAACAGGGAAACACTAGTCGAGAGTGTATAAATAGATATAGTTGAGAGTAATAAATATGCGTAGATGAGCAGTCAGTGACTGAGACATATTCTGCCCCCCTAACACACAGACTTCATTGCGTACTGTGCAGCACTAAGCTGTTGGCCACACAACCTCGAAACCTGGAGAGGACACATGCCAGAAATCCATGAGCAACTTAAGGGAGCTCCTTTAAGTTCATGAGTCCAAAGCATTCACAGGTTCTTTGCTTAGGTCGCTTTTTGTAATTTTGTAGTTCTTTGTCTGAGGCTGGTGTCGCCTTCACTTACCTTAACTGTTCCTTTATCCTGACTCAGCTGAAATACTCTTTTCTGTGTCATTCCACAGACATTTTTTCTCACCCTTCCTTATTTCCTTCAATTCTACTTAGGAAGTCTTAAATCACACAATGGCAGATACTGTTCTCATTAATGGGAAGGGGTTCAGTCACTCCTGCTAGCTGTTGCTTGTGGCAACTACAGGCTATTTGGCCTATAACAGAAGGCCTGGAAGACATGTGCATTAATAATTTGACTTGAAAGACATATGCATTAATTTGTCTGCTGTACTCAGCTTTGGTAAATCTCAGCTGGAGTCTGTGCCCAGATTTGGGTATTGCCCTTAAGAAAGATGTAAGTAATTGGAGAGACTCTAGAGAAGATACTGAAGGTGATCAAATATGGCCTATAAGGAAAGATTAAAGGAATGGGTGCTCTTTAGCTTAAAGAAGGCTAACATGGAACATGATAATAATCTTCAGTGGAGTAAAAGGCTGCCGTAAACTCAGAGGTAATAAGCTACCTGTGCAATGTGGAAGGGACAAGAAGTAATGCACTTAAATCATAGCAAGAGATATTTTAGCTAGGTATTGGGGAACATGTTTTAATGGGAAGCGAAATACGGAAAGAACTGCCTGGGAGGTCTGGAGGTCTTTAAGAGTAGTCTGGACAGACATTTGTAACAGGAATGACAATGGATAAGAGGATCTCTCAAGGTCCCTTCCAATTCTGCTGTCTTTGATTCTGTAACTCTACTATTTTTTTTCCTCTCCTGATTTTATTTTATTCTAGTATATTAACTGTTACTCTAATATCTTAAAACTTTAGGAGATTTTTTAAATTAATGTATGTGTATTCATCAGGTTCCACAGGAAAGTTATTTTTCCATGGTTACTGTGTGGTGACACATCCTTTAAATAATGGAGGGCACCTTTCTTGCTGGAAAGTGAGAGGGGTGATACTGTAACACACAACCAGCAAGAACATAAAAAAGTGTTTGTGGCCTGCAGTTAAGGCTTCATTCTAAATAGAGAAAAACATGTTAGCCTGCAGCTCTCTGGATGAAACAGATGAGCCAAGAGTGGCACCTGGTGTTCGGAATTTCTTATAGATTTTAATCAGGAAGTCATCACTCTTTCACAGAATCACAGAATCACAGAATGGTTGAGGTTGGAAGGGACCTCTGGAGATCATCTAGTCCAAACCCCCTGCTCAAGCAGGGTCCTCTAGAGCATGTTTCCCAGGATCACGTCCAGACGGGTTTTGAGTATCTCCAGCGAAGGAGACTCCACTACCTCTCTGGGCAACCTATTCCAGTGCTCTGTCACCCTCACAGTAAAGAAGTTTTTTCTCAGGTTCAGATGGAATTTCCTATGTTTCAGTTTCTGCCCGTTGCCTCTTGTCCTGTCACTGGGCACCATGGAGAAGAGACTGCCCCCATCCTCTTGACACCCCCCCCTTCAGATACTTATACACGTTGATGAGATCGCCTCTCAATCTTCTCTTCTCCAGACTGAACAGGCCCAGCTCTCTCAGCCTTTCTTCAGAGGAGAGGTGCTCCAGTCCCTTCATCATCTTTGTAGCCCTCTGCTGGACTCTCTCCAGTAGTGCCATGTCTCTCTTGTCCTGGGGAGCCCAGAATTGGACCCAGTACTCCAGGGGAGGCCTCCCCAGGGCTGAGGAGAGGGGCAGGATCACCTCCCTCCACCTGCTGGCAACACTCTGCCTAATGCACCCCAGGAGACCATTGGCCTTCTTGGCCACAAGGGCACATTGCTGGCTCATGTTTAACTTGTTGTCCACCAGCACTCCCAGGTCCTTCTCTGCAGAGCTACTTGCTGAAGTCCAGGTAGACAACATCCACTGCTCTGCCCTCATCTACCCAGCTAGTCATTCCATCAGAGAAGGCTATCAGGTTGGTCAAGCATGATTTCCCTTTGGTGAACCCATGCTGACTACTCCTGATCACCTTCTTGTCCTCCAGATGCTTAGTGAGGACCTCCAGGAGGAGCTGCTCCATCACCTTTCCAGGGATGGAGGTGAGGCTGACAGGCCTGTAGTTTCCTGGCTCCTCCTTTCTCTCAGCCGGTTAACCCTTGTCTCCTGAAAAAAGACCTATTTCTCACTGTTAATAACGTTTTGTTTGGAAGTTCTGGTATCCCCTGACCTTGGAGTTTGATAAGCTAGGAAGAAGTCAGGGTCTACCCTATGATACGGGCGTTTACCTACTGCCATACACATGAAAACCTGTCAGAACCTTTGAAAAAAATCATGACCTGCACATGCTCAGGAAGTATCTGATTGAAGTTTAGAGGTAAATTCTTTGTACACTGCATTTCTCAGGGTCTTATGTGTTACTTGATGTCACCTCAGAGAGACCTGGACTGTCTCCCCCAGCCCTGAGCCTTGTAGACGAAGCCCTCCCTTTAGTTAATTCTCCCACAAGGCCCAAGCCAAGGGTGAGAAGGGAATAGACAGCTGAGACTTTCAGCACTGAGAGCCTGTCTTTCCTGCTGTTTTACCCCTGATGGTGCTCTGGGTAAAAGAACAATCTCTGACTCAAATACAGGCAGGACTTTTCCTGTGCAGAGGATAGCCAGAGGAGTGAGCCAAGTGCAGGGGATGAACACTGCAGCTGCCCAGGCATGAGGCTAGTAAGAAAGGTAAGAGGAATAAAAATTGGAGGTCAGAGGTAGAGAGAAGTAAATCAGGGAATGAGAAGGTAACTGAGACTGCTCAGGCAAGGTAGTTGGGAGATACTGGAGCTGGCATATAGCATCTGGAGAAGTGAGACAAGGACAGGTGGACAAAAGAGCTGGGACAAGAGTCAGAAGCTTGAGCAGGGAAGGTAAGTACTAAGCAGGGGAAGAGAACAGGAGCAGGACAAGGAGTAAACAGTGGTTTAGAAACACAGCTGAGAGAGACATAACAGAGGGAAATGAGCAGAGTAAGTTAAGCCTGAGGAATAACAAGCAGGAGAATCTTTGTTTCCGCGTCCCTGGCTCTACCTGGTGCAGTTCAATTCCACCTCAGACAAATATGAGCTTATTCTGACTAGACTGACACCCCAATAAGCTGTAATGCAGCTCTGTGCAGAAGTACTAGCTTGGATCCTGGAAGAAGAGCAGCTGCTTTAGTGTGTTGATGTTCCTGGGTTGATAAGTCCTGCATCAATGCAGCTAGTCCTGGAAACAGTTTATTTAGTGCTTGTGTGAGGCTGGACTGCATGTACCTTGAATTCGCTGTCTCTTTACTACCAACAAATATCTGTGGAGCTCAAAGGTGAAACATCTCTTTCATCCCCTGCTCATATCCCTCATCACCCTCTGCAAAGAGGATGATACTTATTTGGTTGGCTCCAGTGGCAGAAGTCTGTGCAATGGACCAAGAGCTTCCAAAAGTGCTCTGTGGATTATCAGCAGGATGCCGATCATCTGACAAGAGCTTAATTAGTTTATTAGTGTTTATGAAGTAGTTGGACACAGTTGTGAGGGCGTCATAGAAAAGCCTATAATAATTCCCTTCAAAGCAGGGAAAAAGCAGCTTGCAGAAAGCTAGGCTCAGGACTACAATCAAAACTTTGAACAGCGAGGAATAAAATCGGCAATTAATTGAATGCTGCCCTTTCTGTACATTAACTCAGGCGTGGGCTCCAAAGGAGGAAGGGGATGGGCAGATGTGATTAAAGGCTGCCTCAGACTGTATATGCACAAGTCACCTTAATTCTGGCATCTGCTGACTTTGAAAAATGTGAAACTTCAATATATAGAGATGCGGCTAACTCAAGGGAGTCACCAAGGACAGCAGACTGCTGGGAGAAACAAAATGCCTTAACTTTTCTGCCCATGCCGCAGCCCAGAAAAGCTAAACTGTCTGTTTGTTGGTGCTGCTGGGGCAGTGGCAGTGTGTGGCAGCACCTACCCCAGGTCACAGCTGGCTGCTCTAGCTGCAGCAGTAACGTTCACCCTTGCACATTTCCTTGGCAGCAGGAGAGCAGCAAGTCTGGTTCCCCAGGTACTGCCTGTCCCGTCCCTCACTCCTGCTTCTCATGGCAGGCGTAGCAAAAATCTCTCCAGTCTCTTGCCCCACATCCTCAGTTTCGCCCACACTGTGTAGAGGAACAGTGTATTTCAACTTTGATAATCATCTCCTCCTAACTTTTTCTGCAACTTAAAAACAGCCAAAGCCCAGTCATGCAAAAGTATCAGAGCATGATCTTGCTTGCAATGTGGTGAGGCTGAAAAAACAAACTCCTTCCCCCTCACTGCACCCGAGCTGCAAAAGCACCGATACAACCACCTGCAACAGCTGGCATGGCTCAGGCGTTGGAAGGAGAGCTGCTGCTTGGGCAGTTGTCCCCCCCACCCCTCCCAACCCCATAAATTAATCAGCAGATCGTGAGTGTTCAAGCTTGTTAGACCTCTGATGAATGTCTTGAAGAGCCAGGGTATATGGAGATATGAAGAGGAGAGGGAGTACTTGAGAGGAAAAAAAGAAATTTTGGAGCAAGGGAAACTCTCAGAGCAAATAGATAAAACTAAAGTAGAGAGGTTAAACTTGCAAGGGGCAAGGGAACAGAGGTTCTCATTGTCCATTTTAAGAGAGGAAAGCATAGCTACTGAGTTATGAAGGAAAAAACAACCTTGTTAATAGACACATTCAGCAGCCTGTTTTGAATCAGTTAACTCATAAACTCAAGTTGTGTAAGCCATGAAGAATGACTGTGTGCTTTTTGATTCCATACAGCTTGAATGATAATATCTCTGAAACTTGGATGTAGTGTACAGTGGGACTTGGAACCTGTTCTGTGGATTATGCCTTACACACCTGATAGTAAACAAAGCAAGATGTAGTGAGGAATGTGTGGTTTCAAGATACAATTTTATGTCACACAAAAAGAAACAAATGCTAGAAACGAATGCTGGTGAAATTGCAAGTGTGAAAGCTATTACTGTTTCTCAGCCCTTGGGTACATTTATGGATTGATCAAATAGTTTTTTTTTTTTTTTTAATCTGGATTGATTAAGTGAGTATAAACTTCTGTTATTAAGTTCAGTTTAATGTGTAATAAGATACTTCATGAATGAGTGGAAGTAAGTTAGGCAAATCCTACCAGATCTGTTCCAGATAGCTAATCTACTCTTGCACTTGTAGGGAAATGATAAGCATTTTCAATTTAGATTGGAAAAAAAGAAGTAGGACTAGGTTTCTATGCATTGCATGGCACTCCTTATGAAATAGCTGAATGGCTTTTCTTTTATAATGACCATGGTTTGCTATGAGAGTTCTACTCCTGCTAATCCATTTGAAGTAAACATACATCACACCTTACTATCTTTGTTCACTTTATTGAAGTAACTGCAGCATTCCGGTATAATTGCATATGCCCCTGTAGCTAGTGAGCAAAGGTGATATAAACAGTGTATTACAGAGACCGCTGTATTACATTCTACAGTACTGAATGTTTCATCTATACTTTTTCAACACATCATTTCCTAAGATGTCTGAAGATTTCCATGATGAAGAATAGCCAAGGTGGTTCAGAGGGGAATCCACACAGCAAAATAGGCCTCTAGCATTTGTAAAATTATTAGCATAATACATTTCCTGGGATGCTGTACTCAGATTAGTAGCTGCATATGAAATATCAGAATGATTTACCTATAATGTAACAAACTTTTGTGCATTCTTTCAAATAGGTCATAGAATATGAATTGTGAATGTTGGTTTTTGTGGCAGAGCGTGTACCACAATGAAGAGTCAGACTTATAAGGGAAACGCTGAGAGCTCACAGTCATTTCAAGCATTTGCCAACTACCTTTGAAGTCCTTCATGTGCTAGAGAAAGCAAAACCTTTCAAATATCAAACGAGAGATTCTGGCTTCCTTATTGATTGAAATCCTGCTCCATTTTTGATTTTCCTACAAACCCCAGAGAGTGATATGTACCTACCAACCTGCAACTCCATTCTTCTTTTCTGTTCAGCTCCTAACAATCTGGCTTTTATGCTCTGTGACCAGTCAAGACTGCTCTGAACAAAGTAACAAATGGCCTCTGGCCAACTGGAAAATGAAACAACCATTGTCATGTCTTCATTCTCCTTCAGATACGTGTGCCTGTGCTCTTTTTTGTGCCTTGTCTTGTTTGGGCTTTTGCGATATTGGCATTATTCTACTCATGTTCTCTGACTACTCCGTCAGGAACTACTGTAAGTATATGGTATCTTTCTCTCAGGCAGTTCCCTATGACATTGTCTTTGTCAGTCTAGCATCTTTTATCTACTGAGTTTGCAGATGTATTTGATTATTCTCTGTGACTGCCAGTTTTTATTACCATTATGATTATTTGTGTGTTCTGGGGTAGTATAAACCAAGGAGAAAGTCATTCTGCGCAGGAGTTTATAGTACAAATAATTCATTACTTGCTCCCAGAAAACAGAGAACTATATAGTTTACATGCAAGTCTCCCAGTCATCCAGTATTGTATCAATTTTTTTTTCCTGTAAAAGTAACGCCTCATACTTTTTGATTCACAAAAAAATTATGAAACGAAGACTCAGAATGGTCCCGGATAAGAGACAAGTTTCTATTTTGCTTACAGTTAATTCCAGTCTATTATTGGTCTATGTTTCCATTACACTAACACTACTACGACATGAGGGCTGTAAAGCTTCTTTAATTGGTCGCATTCAAAATCTGTTAGCTGGTCTTCCCCAGACCCTGTAGCAGCTGGCATAAAGATCCTCTCCCTCTTCCACATTCTCTTGGCATAGGCTGAAATGAGGATATTCTTGGGAAAGGGGAGCAAGGGGAGCTCTCCCTCTGTTTGTGCCGGGACGCTGTTAGGTCTTTTAAGAAATGCACATCTGACTACATCTTTCATGCTTATTCTCTAAAACTGCAAAACTAATGGTAGGTGTGTATGTTTATATGTGTGTAATCCTGAAAGAGAGAGGCAGAAGGGAGATACGACAAGAGATAGAAAGCTGATCAGGAGTTCTTCTGCATTGCACCATAATTAAGAGCATAATTTTTTTTTCCTTTTAAACTGTGGTACCTATATTTTAAAATAAAGTTTCCTTACTGTGTGGATTGACTAGGTAGTTTCAGATAGAGGAAAAGAATTTGCATTCAGGATTTCTGGCCTGACTTGTTCAGAGACTGGAATATCAATTCTTGGCCAAGTCCAGAGACACAGGTATAGGGATAAGATGTGTGTACATGCTTTGTGTGTGTTTGTATGTAGGAGCTTGCTTCCATCTCCATAGAGTTCTACTTTTCTTGCCCTATTTATGATTTATGTTAGCTCCTGGGAACATTTCTGAGGTGTACTGTATAATATTCTGCTTCAAGGGTCATATTCTCTTCTGTAGAGAAATTCCTGCTTTCCTCAGTACTATAGAGAGAATTGCTCATTAGCTAGGTAACTTTAGTGCTTCTCTCTTTCAAGATTCCCTTGAGGCTTCAGAATCATTATTTAAGATTTCATTCAATAAAATATCATGGTCTTCTGGGCACAAACGGCATCTCTTAATTTATGACTGACGAATTTAAGGCAATCCTGACAATACTGCAGTAATATTTATGGCTTGTGTTTTGAATGCCATCTAGCGGTAGAACCATTTATGCAGCTCCCACAGTACAAAAGGGGAAGAAAGCATCTCTCCTGCTACTGAGCCTGCAGACCTTTACCACAAGGGAAGAATACCTGTGATGGACAGACATAAATAACGTACAATGGATTGTTAACGTTAGTGGAAGGTGACTAACTGGTCCTGGGACAACTAGAAATTAAACTTGAACTGACTGTTCTTTATACATTTCCTGTACGCATTCAAGAGACTGTAGCAATATTAATGGTTTCTAAACTTACTACAACGTTTTGTGGAAAAGATTGCACAGCTAATTCTTCTTCACATACTTTACAGTGCACATACGTAGAATATTGTCCATCTTTTTAAACTAATTTGCAAAATGTAGTAGTTCACATAAGAGTGAATCACCAACATCTTTGTGGTTATTTGCAACAGGTGAGACTATGTGTTTGATTTACACAGCTGCAAAAGACAGCTTGCTGTCCCCTAAATGTTTTGCACTGGCTATCCAGATTTGTGTAGCCAGGCAAACCAGAAAATAGCATGTGTTGAACTGCTAGTCTTTGCCGCCTCAATCCTTCCTCATATAAATAAGTGAAACTCAGTCTGCAAAAAGTGAGTGCAGCCCTAACTCCTCTTCAGCTGCTCTAATCTGCCTGACTTGGCTCACCTGTAAAGAGCTCTTGCTTGACTGTTCATCAATGGCTGCTGAAAACTCACAGGGTGTAGGCTTCATGCTGCATGCAGTTTTCTTGCTAGCAAGAAGGACAAAGAGTCTTCAGAGGCTTCTGGCTTCTCCTGTAGCTGTGCCCTATGCCTTTCTTCCTATCCTGATTCAGCCTTCAGTTCTGAGTTCTTGTTTCTGCTCTTGTTTTTTGCCCCCTTGTCTTGTTTCCTGTTACGGACTCATCTGTTTGACTGTGGTCAGATCTTGGTCCTGCTACCAAAATGTGCTAGCTTGGATCCTTGGTTGATGTGTTTCTAGCTATTTCTGGACTCAACTTGTTCTGAATGTGGCCTTTCTTTTCTGTATCTATTTGCTTGTTCACTGAAGTAGTGATGTGAGCAGAAAGTTTTTCTGCTGCAGAGGAAGTGCATAGGGTGACCCTCTTTTCCCAGGTGGCTCTCAGAAAAGTGCAACAGTGTGCTGCTTGCTAGAGTTGCATTAAAAAGACATGTCTCAGTCATGAAGTGTGAACATACTGTAGTCAAATGATGGCATCACTGCAGTACACAGTTACTATGCTACAGGTAAGGATTCTTTCCCCAGTGTTTCTCTGAACTTTTGTGCTTTAATATTGAATTATGTTCCCCTTCCCTCTCTAACCAAAGAGGAGAATTGCCTTCTCCACTAGCCTCTTGACTGTGTACTTCTATGAAGTATACTATGAAGTCTTCAAACAGGTTGTGAATTCTACATCATGTTCTAGGACTTACAAAAGAGAGTTACAGAGAAAGCTTGTACCGCACCTAACTTTCAAAGGGAAAGGCATGATTTTACTTTGAACATTTTAGTCAACTTTAGTTTTCGTTGATCAAATATAAAGGATGAGTTTACAGTCCATGGAGATTCAATTTGGAGCTAAGTTTTGTCTTTATGAGAGAAGTCTTTCAACCACAGATTTAAAAAAATGATTCTGTGCATTGCTTTGATAGTACTTCTATTCTCCTAAAGTTAAATATCCTTTCCTGCCTATGAGCTGCCTCCTAAAAATGTTATTGGACCAGAATCAGAGATTTCAGGAAGGATGGAGAAGCTCACAAATGGTAATTGACCCAAACACTAAATCCTTGCTGAAAATTGCTACCTTATTCCACATATACCACATACATCCATCTGTATCACACAAATCAACTGGATAACTTGGACATACCTTAAGTATTTCAAGGTTGCACATCTGTATTTGACTTATTTTTGCAATTTTTTTTTTACCAAGTAGTTATTTTTCTTCAGGTTTTTAAGCTGAACACTGTAGGCTTGTATTTGTGTTAGTGCAAGGGAATGAGTGGAACACTGTGAAACTCACCAACTTGGTTTAATGGCTGAGCTTTGTTAAGAGCACATACTAGAGCAGAATAAATTACAGGGAAATTCAAGCTAGAAAAAAATCATGTTTTCAGTGATCCAATGTGGTGTTAAAATGGCAAGTAAAGGAAAAATCACATTTGAGATCAGGTTTTTATCTTGGTAATGCCCCTTCAGTGGGTGAAGCGGGGAAACATTGGCTCCTTGTCTGTTGCTTTTGGCAATAAGCTCTGCAGTGACAGATCATCATGATTTCATTCTGATATTTGGCTGCAACAACCAATTTTAATCAACTTCAAAATAATGCTTCTTTGTCTGCCACAAAACAAATAGTGTCAGTAGTTGGAGCCATCACTTGTCTGACTAGTTTTGCTTATGAGGATTGTCAGCAAGCACAGAATAAAATTCATTGAGCTGGGTGTGCATGGAAAACTTAATGAACTCAGCCTCCTCATAATTTAAGAGGTGACCCCCATCTCCCCAGCTCTCTGATAAGCCTAGGCATTAAATATCAACTTGTGTATTTCGTTAGTGACATATTCCAGCTTTCATGGAAAAAGAGGACAATATTAGACAAGAAAATTACAAGGAATTATATAGCCTAAAGCATGGTGGCTTTTTTTTTTTAAATAGGGGTATTGTTGAGTAGACAGAACTGAGCACAAGATGTGGAGCATCAGAGAGCTTCATTAGACATGCAGTAAATGCTGTCTTCATGAAAACTGCTTCCAGAATCATTACAAGTTTTTTTCCAGGTATTTGCCGTTCAGCCATCTTATTTGGTTATCTCTGACTTTGGAGTTCTCTTTGTGCTTCTTCCAGGACAATGTATTTAAAACCTTTTTACAAGAAATGTTATTCCCATGGATCTTTGCCAGTTCGTGTATGATAGATTTTTGGTGGCACGCCATACCTGATAATCCAGTAATGTTTGTATCTTTTTGTTCATCTTGTGCACCCATATTTTGAGGTCTCTAGAAACAAACAAAAACCCAAGCAAACAAAAAAAGGAAATCACATCAGCATTATCATACCCAGTAATGTGACTTTGGCTCTCATTGTGGATGTACAGCTTCACCATTGCACAGTGAAAAATGGTCTATTCATCTGCAAAGAGGAGTAGCAGTATAATAAATTATGACTCTGTTATTCATTTGAGGAAGTGCATGCTCCTGATACTTCAGGAGGAAGCAGTTACTTTAAGGCTGTTTTTTAAATTATCAGTTTGGAAGTGGTTAGACAGGAGCCAGAAGGAAAGATGTGGGCTGGCTGTTTCTCTCTTTTTAGGGAGCGTGCAAGACTCTTCTGTGGGCTTTGCGCTTCTCACAATCCTATCAAACCAATGTCATAGCCAGGAGCAAAGGGCAGAAAAGAAAAACAAAACGGCCAGTTCTTAACAAAAATGATGCATTGGGAATGTGGGTCCTGTGGCAGAGCGAAATAGCTAGTGCTAGTGCTGTTTGCGGAAAGCTGAGATCCATGAGAATAACAGGCACGCCCCTGCTCCCAGCTGGTTTCTTGCAAGAGTGTCAGCAGCGTGCTTAAATATGCTGCTTTGTTGTTGACTAGGCTGAGTCGGTTCACGTGTCCTACCTTCACTCTATATTCTAATTAATGCCATAGAAGACAAATTCAAGACACTTAGAGCACAAGATATATGAAGTCTATAAGCTGATTGTTTTCATTGCCATTGACTTCGCTGGAGGACAGACACTTGTTTGTGATAACAGCTGAACTACTCCTCAGTTTGCTGAAGCAAGACTGGCCTTCTGTTAAATAGAGTTTTTCCTACGGTATTCAGAGGTTTTTGTTTTGTTTTCTCTGTCCTGTAGACTGCCATTATCTATGAGAAACACAACCACGTGCAACTTCTCTGCAGTGAGATGAACAAGTCTCACTCCACTTGGTGTGGCAATTTTCTTTACTAAACTCCCTATTTAAAAAAAAAAAGTGTCTAGAGATATGGAGAAACTGGAATAATCCTAGGACCATGAATTATACACCAGAAAGCAGGAACATCTTATTCTGTCTTGTGTGAGGTGGCAAGGTAAATGTTTCTATTTCTCATCTTTCCTTGTACAGAAAACCAGGTTTGTTCACACATGATCTTGCCGTGACTACTTCTGTGCTGAACGAGTCGAACTTCAAGGCTAAATTCCAGATCTGTAATCCCACTTTCCTGAGGGAAAAATCCCAGTGATATTATTTCTATGGACCTGTGATGCTAGGAATTTAAATATTATCATAGGACACATCTAGTATCTTTTTAGTACATGAAAACTAGAATAAAACTAAAAATAAAGCGACAGCAATATTTAAGAACAAAGATCCACACACTGAGTTTTAATAATTCCAGTTATTGATAATATAGGATTTGAGAGCTGCCTTTTTGAAAACATGGTTTAATGTATGTATCCTTTTAATTCTCTGAGCCTGTTGACATAACACTTCTACTCTCTTCAGAAGTCAAGAGCTGTCATGTTCACTAATGTTTCTAACCACAGGTATTTTTGATGGAGGAGATGAGAAATGGCATGTCAAGAGACAACAGTCGACTTGTTTATACATATGAGATTGGCATTTGAGATGTAATCCCCGCTCTTCCCCTGACTCAGTATAAGTCCTTGGTGAAATGACTTAACCTTTCTATGCCCCAGTTCTCTTGACTGTAGAGTAAGCCTAGTGACCTCTGCCTATCTTGCCTGCTGCTATTTGTGAGGATCAGTCACTTATTTTTATGCTTGCACAGTGCTTTGAAATAGTAAAGTTTAGCCTCTATTATTCCTCTTACTGATATTTTTGAATGCTGTGCTTGTCATTGCTATCATCATGAGCGGATGTTGGAGTTTCCTATCATAGAGGGTCAGAATTTGATCTCCTTTAAGTTAATATTATAATGAGAAATAATAGATATTTAAGGAAAAAGGAGCTTGAAGGCAAATTAGAGTCCAGCAGATGCTGGCTCTGGAGGCAGCACTGACAGATGCTGGATGTCAGAAGAAAATGGTCCTGTGGGAAACTCATCCTGTGAAGAAGACAATTGTTTTTAAGGGCCGTGGCTCAAGGACTTTGCAGTACACATCAGTCAACCACACTTTCAACCAGTCACACAAGTTGCTGGAGAGGGAAAAAGAACAAAAGTCACCTTGCTACTCTTAAGATTTTTTTTCTATCAGCTGATTAACAACATGTCAGAAAACGAAAGACTCTTTGGCAGATGAAGAATAAAACCCAGTGATTCCCTTTTTAGGCTGCAGATAAATAAACAGCCTCGCGGACTGCTGAGAGAGAAGATGCTTTGTTTGGAAATCATATTTTTATAATAATTTTTTGTGTCCGGCAGTAAGTCTCATCCTCCCCCTGCTCCAGCATAGTTACCAGAGCACTCTTACTGAATCCCTCTTACTCGGAAGGATAAATGTAGGAATAGAAACAGTCATTGATCCTAATCTGCTGTTGTATTACTGGCACTGTGCCATATCATGCTCTCTGTAAACTGATTAACTGCTGTGCTGGTTGTAGTAAGGTGTTGAGCAGCCACTGCTGTTTGGGAGACAAAGTAATGAAATAGTGGGAAGTGTAGCAAGAGCTTGCACAAGATCAGCTGCAGACATTAGGAACAACCTTAGATGTTACTAACCAAAACTGCCATTCTGCAGATAAAGAACCGTCTGCTTCTCTGGCCGTAAGTTTAAAGCCTGAACTCATTAGTCTTGGACCTGATGACTGTCTACAGCCTTATTTAAATACCTTCACGGGATGGATTGTGGCATTGGGCTGGCCTCAGGGATGGTATCTTCTGGCTAGCTCTCCTCCAGATAAGAGTTGTTCTGGCAGAGTTTCCAGCCCTTGATAAAGAGCAACACCAAAATGACTGTTCATTAAAGAACACTGTCCTGAGCAAGCTGATACTGTGGAGAAGACATCTTGGAAGAAACTCACAGGGAGGAATTTTCTCTAGGTGTTGTTGCCAGTAAGCTGGTGAGCCTGACTAACCAGCACTCAAAACCTGAACGAGTTAATGGTTTAATTATCACTGAAAAAGGATTCTTTTGCCAGGTTTGTCTCTGTCTACAGAGAAGTATACAGGATAATCTCAAAACCCAGCAACTGTTCAGCTGCTCGAACTGTCTCCATGAATTGAAAGCTCATGCTCTCACAGAAGGCAAAATGAAAACTCATGCTGTTAATAAGACTTCATCGTCATTATGACTGAATTACGAATCCTGTATGAGACATGTCTAAAAGGCATCAGGAATGATGAGTTAAAAAAGCTTATGAAGGGAACGCCATGTGGTCCGAAGAAGCCTGATATGTTCATATACCCGTGCAACCTAACATGGTGTCTGATTTGGTGGCTGTCTTGCACATATTTATGCAGATGCAAACAATATTCCTACATGATGGCCATCACTTGCTTGTGCACGGGTATAAAGTTGTGCAATCTCCATCCTTGTAGGTTTTCAAAACTGGACTAGATAAAGCCCTAAGGTAACCAGGTTGGGAGTCAGAGCTGACTCTGCTTTGAGCAGGAGGTTAGACTGGAGACCTCCTGAAGTCCCTTCCAACCTGAGTTATCCTATGATCCTAGGGTTTTACTTTGTTTGGCATCTGCTGAAATATCAATTCTGATCAACAGTCTCCTAGACTTGGTTATTCTGAGGCAAGGAGGATTACATAGGAAGGAACAGGAAGCAGATGAGCTTCTTAAACTTGTCCCTGAAACAGAGTCCTGTTCCTGGAAGCTTTTTGCTACAGGTTGAAACCAGGTTGAGTAGTGTCATGCTTTCTTTCAAAGTATGAAGATATTAGATGAAACAATTGGTTTAGAAGACCCAAGTATTCTGGGGGGGGAGGGTGCGGACAAAAAAACAGTTAAAACTCTTTCAACTAGCTCTCTACCACTCCTTATACCTCTTACAAAAAACTGAATTGCTATTAATAACTGTTATGCAGTCAATATTGCCTTCTTGGGTTTCAAAACTCTTCTATAAAGACAGCTGTATAAATAAAAGACTTTTACTTAGCTTTTAATGATTTATTAAATGATTTTTGATACTATAAGCAGAAGCAAGCAGAAATAAAACATAATTAAACTTAAATGTTAATTGTGACCTCAATAACTTTATAATCTGTGGAAACACATGTCTATACATATGCAAGGAATGATGTAGAACTTGGTTATAAGCTTTTTGGGGGGTTAACAGGCTTAAGGGTATAAATAAGCAGCCATTCAAAATGGTATTTCAAGTATGCTATCTTGGCAAAGCAGTAAGATGCCAGGAATCTAGGCCCTGTCGAAACAGTATAAACATGATATAAAATGCATGCACAAGCAAATTAAGAGTTCATTGTAATGTGCCAGTAGCAATGGAAACTTTATGAGTGAACTTGGTATTATGAATATGGAGAAATGGTAGGTAGTGAAGAGTAAACTTTTCTATAAGAGTACTAGTAGGGAAGGAAAGGCTTAATCTCATTAATCTTCTCCTCACAGATGCAGTGCACAGAGCTTTTACAACCTTGGAGCATCGTTGTATCAATTCTTGGCAATCTGTGCTATTCTGTAATGTGACGGATTTGAAAATGTGCATATATTAGAATACTAATACATTTTACACATTAGCTGAGAAACATAGCTAGTTTGTTATCCTAGAAAATGCAAAAATATCCACACTATAATCAACTTGTATATGACATATATAGCGTGCTATACATAGATGTATACTTCAGCATCAAGATACTCAGGATCATTTTTTGGCATCTAGTGTAGGATGCTTTGTTCTCAGACTGTGATAAAATCCGTTTTTGTTTTTGAGGAATAGAAACATATTTTGCGTCATTAACAGTTGCTTCACTTTGTATGTTTAGCTGTAAAAACAAGGTAAGCCTTGGAAGCGTCAACAAACTTGACATGAGCTACCCTTATACAGCTAGCTGTTTACCCTAAATGGCTAGGAGGAGCTGCCCTCAGGCACTTCATTAGCTCCCTGAGTGAAATGCCAGGAGCAGGTGTTTAGAAACTGTGCTACACTGTATAGCAAACTAAAAAGCCAGGAGAGGAAGGCAGCTTTGGACTGTGGTGAGCTCAGAAGGGCTGTGGGAGCAGATAATAGAGAGGAACACCCATGGTGCTAGACCACACTCCAGTTGCCTTCAAGGCAAAATGTTACATTTGAGGATAAGCCCAGTGCAAGCCCTATTTGCACTTCAATTTCATCCGAACTGTTTACGTTTCCATGACCCAGTCTAATCCTGTCTTTCTATCCCTGTTTGGCAGGCCCAGCACCTACAGAAACATCTGCTCAGAGTCCTTTTGCTATACTTTCCTCCTTGTTTGTGGGTTTTTTTTCAGTTTATATGCATTTTTTCATTTTCCTTCCTTTTATTTCTGTCTTCTCTGATGTACTTGTCATTGTTTCTTTTCTTTTTTCTAGATTTCACTTCTCTCCTGTACACTTACTGTGCAGTTCTGTCATCCAAACCTCAAACAGATCTATTTTTCCTCTTCCCCTTTCTTTTACCCTTTCCTTATATTTTCCCCTTTCCTTTCCTGTATGGGAAGTAGAGTTTCTTTTCTGCCAGCTGAGTATTATCATGACCAAGTAACTTGAACTCAAAATCCAGTTTGGCAAAAAGTTAAACTGTTAGGTGTACAGAATAATGCGGGACAATTAGCATTGCCGTTCTCTTAAAGGGCATGTGAAATTCATACTAAGACAATGTGAAAAGTTGCAGTAGCTGTAGTTTTAAAATGTTATGAGAATCTCTTATTTTCCTTGTCTGTCTTAACTCAGGCAAACTGAGTTCTTTAATTAATTTGGTTTATTGAGTGACTTTGTGCCCCATGCAGTTCTCATTTACTTTTTTTTTTTGTGTTGTGAAGAAAGAATCAAAGACTATCAAATGATGCACACACAAACATATCAGTCATGTCAACATATTAGTGATCCGGTCTAGCCTTCAACTCTGAATGTGAACTGGAGCAATCCCTATGCGAGCTCAGCCTCCCTCAAATGTGGAGATTGGCATTGCAGCTTGAGGGAGTTCTTTCCATCCTCTGACCACAAAAAGGAAACTGGAGACAAGTCAAGGCAAGCAACATGTGACAGGCTTTGGGGTATAGTCTTGCTTATCTGGTATCTGAGTCTACAAGATATATATATATGACAAACTGGTTATTTCCTAAATCAGTTGCAGGGAGCTACTGAAATCCTCTTGCTTATGAAATCATCATAGAAATGTATAGATACTGGAGAAGTGTCCCAAGTCTGCTTTCACTGTAGCTCTTGACTGATTATGTATGTTCTCCCGACAACTATTGTTTACTACATTTTCTACATCCAAGCTACAGCTAGAGAGGACTGTTCTCCCAGGAGGCGCAATCCTTACTAAAAATTGTACTAGAAAGTTTTGGGATTTCCAGTTAAATCAAAATTTGACATCTCACTGCGTTCTACAGCTGATCTTATTCTTTTAGTACAGATCTCACAATATTAGAAATCAAGTTAGTTATCGGAGAACTATAGCTTTAATTTTGGAACTCTAAGGCTAACACTGAAGAGCTTAAATCCAAATGCAGCTGTAATATTTGAACATCAGAACACAAATGGAATAAAGACTTGATATCTGTAAAAAAAAAAAAAAAAAAAAAAACCCAAACCAAAACAAAAAAACCCTGCCTTTTTAAAATTAAGATTCATAGAAATGAGTTTAATAAACTTTATAACAGTAGTTTTCTCTTTCTATCGGCATACATGCTATCTTTTGCTTGTGGGTGGCAGACACGCCGTATTAAAATATTGATCTTAATTGGCATCTGTGTCACTTTAATTAGCTCCTGAGTAGTTGCCTCCCTTAATTGGCTTAGAGTTCTGGCTGGGGGAATCCTCTCAGCCTGTATTTGGCTTGTCTAGGTCATGGTTTAGATTTAGTGTGTACCTGGGCTTATTTCCTAGGTGTGTGGAGGTCTCGGGTAGCTGTATTTCCCTCTGGGAAACAGAACTGAGCGTTTCTTGGCAATGATGCCCCCAAATACTTGCCGTGAGAATGCAAGGGAGAGCAGAGGAAAAGAAGAGATGATAGTTACAGATGCACGTGATTTCAGTTGTGTTTGAACAGCATGGGGCTCGTAATCAGTCATTCTGCTGTTGTCTGAGTCCCCTGTAACTTGCCAGTCAGCATGGCCGGTCTGTCACCGGGATGAAAGATGTTTCAGTAAGTGTATTCAAAAGAACTATCTTTTGCAAGAATATCAAAGTATATCTAATATCTTGTAACATGTATAGCGCTAGCTCCCTGAGCATGAAGGTTTTGGCACATCGTTTCTCATTGACTTACTCCAAAGATATGGTTCTGGAGCTTCTCTAGTGTGGCAAGAAAGAGCACAGTTGTTCAAAGTCAATACTCTCCTTTTCTGCACTTTGAGCGTGGATCTGCTCAGTCCCTTGTTACCAACAAAGGTGATGGTTTATTCTTTGGATAATATTCATTGAAAAAGATGTGTTTTTCTCCACAGAAAGCTCATCTCCTGAATGTCCGTGGACCTTTATGGCCTCTGTTCTTCTGCTGATTGGTACCCCAAGGAACCTAACTAAACTGTCATGGCATGAATTCAAGTCCTGGAGAGAATGTATTTTTTTCTCTCGGTAACGTAGATGGTTACATCTTGCCACTCAATTATCTTTACTATTAAAACATATTTAAGCTCTGCTGAGGAAGCTGAGCATAAGCAAAATGGAACAGGATAATCTAGTTCTTCTTTGCATAGGGGCAGCTTGTCAAAATCTTAACAGAAGCTCTGTAAAACCACATCACACACAAAATTAGGCTGAACAAACAGTAGCTAATTCTTTTTTTTCTAAAGACAGGGATTTTCTAAAGATAGGGTTTTTTTTCTTGCTTTGAAAGAAGTATATGGATTTTTTAGTTGCTAAATTCAGCTCTATAATTTACCATAAACATTCTAAAAACTTTATCTTATTCTTGGAGTGAGAAAGTACATTTAATATCATATTCTCTTTGTTCAAAAATTTCATAGACATGGCTTATCTAAAAACTGTGCTTTTCCCCTCTCTTTCAATCACAAAGTGAGAGATTTCAAAAAATCTTAATCGTTTACTTCATCATTGAGTGTATGTTAGCAGTGCTGCCATCTCCTAGGCTTTTGTTAAACAAAACAAACAAAAAAAGCATTTTTGCTCAGTGCCATGTTAATTCAGAGCTCCTGAAGGTGTTTATTGCTCTAGCAGTTCAAAAAAATTTAATCAACTGCTCAAGAGTAATTTTGGGGGCTTCTAATTTGTTTTCTGATTATCGCTGCTTTATAGATCTGAGTCATTGTTCTTAATTCAATATTTCTCATATTTAAGTGGTGTTGACTGATAATTCTTTAGGGGCTCTCTAAGTGTATTAAGTACAATCTAAGGTCAAATCACTGTTTTTGGAGGAAATACAAAACTGTTTAACATATGAAGAAGGTTTATTTGTAGTATGCCTTGGACAATGCATTGTTATTGCCCAGTGGTTGCATACATGTCTGATGTGTAGTAGTAACGCATAGTTCAAACAGATCCTTAGATGATAGCATCCGTGACTGTTTTAAGTAAAACTTTTACTAGTGAAATGAGAAGTGTGAATTCACTCACGTTTGTAACACGCTTAAACTTCAGGTTCTGAATGCTGAAAAGTGATATGTGGAAATGATTCTTTTCCATTGTCTGCCTCAATCCTCCTTTTGGGTAGAAGGGGCACAAATAAGTATACCTCTCAATGGGATGCTAAACGTCTTTTGGAGAACCCCTCTGGAAGGACTGTAAATATCTGAGAGCAGTCATAAGGCAGCGATGTCTGGGCAGGTGAGCGTGTGCTCAACTAGAGCAGTGCAATGCTGCTGAAAGAATTGCACCTCTTTTTTTCCTGTGAAGGTCCCCATCCCTTCTGGACAGTAACTGTTGAACAGTATTCTTCGTAGGAATCTTTTCTTCCGTGGAAGGTGGAAAGCGTTCAGGGTTGTACCTTTAGCCCAGGGTGTATGTGCTGCTGTTTTCTGTTTTCGTTTTACATCTCTTGCATTAGTACTCAATGCTTTTCTCTGCTCCTTGTGTGAACAGGAAGCTAAATCCAGGAGATGTAAGTGGTTGCTCTGCGTCTTGCTTTAATTTTTCACTAGTCCCCTGGAAGTCCATGTGGGAGCAAGATATGATTTGCTTTACTACAGACTGGGAAATAACAATGATAGGGAAGCGATAGTGATAACAGTGATAATGGCTCAAGAAAGGCCACCATGCCTCTTACTACATGTTCATCCACTGGCAGCAAATGTTTATGAGCAAAACGGTGTTATGATTAATGAGAAATGAGGTATGCAAAACTTTCCTTCAGGCAGTTAGTCTTCTTGCTGGTGTATCAGAATATGGATGTAGGTCACTGCACATATGGAAGTGCCTGTGACTCTTGGTGTCTTGTTTATAGGACTGCATTGAAAAATACTTGATTACAGCTAAAACTGTTTGTTGTTATGAAGGTGTGCTGGGCCACAGTGACTGCAATGAATCGTGCTAGGTGTCTCATTAACTAGGCAATGGACAAAAAACACCTTTATGCCCTAGTCCCGCGCTTACATGCCTAAGTTAAACGTGTCCGTAAATGTATGTGTGATGAGAGTTTATGTCAGCAAGTTTTCTTTTGCGGTGCTTGACCTGTGTTTTTTCTTGTAGAGGGAAGAAAAAAAGCAGCTCAGTTTCCTAGTGGATTTGGAAAACAGATGACTATCTTAAGTTTCTTAAAAGTTCTGAGCTGGCCTGATACTTGAAATAGTTAGGAAGGGCTAGTCTCATGCAGCGTGGCACTCCAAGCAAAGCTTAAATGCAGTCCTACATTTTTCCTCCCCTCTAAACCATAACTGTTTTGCTTCCGTGAGCTCCTCAGTGTTCATATTATCTCCTAATATAGATTCCATCCCCTCTTCCTCCACTCCCATGACAAATTTCCTCACCTTTTCAACTCAGGACCTCCTCACAGGTTTATACCTCAAATAGTAGGTTCTGGTACTACTGATGGATCAGCTGCTAGCTATGCTCTCAAGCAATAGATAGTTAGGAGGTGATTTTATGTGTTAGTAACTCTGTGCCTCAAAACACTGGCATCAGCCGAACATGGTGAGTGCATGTATTTTATATTCCCTGTGGATCAATCAGCAAATGTGCAGTAGCTTGATAAGGATCTTCAGAAACAGAGGACACTAAAGAGTTTACTTGGACTGCTTGTACCCAAGACTGGTCTTCATTTATGCTGCTCAGCTGTGGGATTGTGATTTAACAATATGAGCCATTTTTAAATTATAGTTAAAGGTTTTAAGACAGATTTTGAGTTCACTGAGCCTTCCCTCTCACTTGATGAATCGGTGATTTATATATGTATAATGACTTCAACTGACTTAAGGGGTAATTTCTGTCATGATGTGCATGATATATGGATCTAAATAGACTAAAGAGAAGGAAAAAGGAACCATCTGTTCCCTGGAAGACTGTCCGTTGTCAGAACAATTCAAGAAATGCATTTGAAAAATGTGTTGAGAAAGAGCAGGAATAAATGTATCTAAGTTCCTTGTGCTGTTTCGATGACATCCTCATTGGGTATATCTAGCCCAGCAAAGTTAGGAACTTGTTTTTAAGCTTTTGCATTACTTTATATTCTGTAACTTGTTCAAAAGGCTGTATTTTTCTGAAGATATGTGATTATACAAGCCTCGGTCTAACAAATCTGTCCTGTGCCCCGATCTTCACAGTCTTCATGGAAAGTACTGTTTTTGCAGGTACAGGGTGTAATACAGAGATCCCGGGGCCCCCTTGAACAAATTTACACGCAGCCTGCATCAAAGGAAATAGAAGTGGTATCTCCTGGGAGCAGCAGGGACTCATGTACAGCAGAAGCTTAAACGCTGAGATATCATTCCCTGGGTCTCTTACCTACCGGGCTAGTGAGGGTTTGTCAAGTGAGAAATCTCCTTATGCCCTACTCCTATGCAACGGGAGCAGGTTAACTATCTACGAAAAAACATTTATGCACATGCTTAAATGTGCACACGCAAACTTTGTGTGCTCTTCAACAGGACGCCTCGTGTGCAAAGCTAAACAAACGCACGTGTACTTGTGGGATGAAGGCTTAACGTTCTGCCTGAGGGCAAAAATCATGGGATATAGACGTGTGTAGCAATTAAAATACACAGGTGGACTAGTAGGAACTCCAGCAACTATATACAGCAGACAACGGGAACTTTTATATATATATATATATATATATATATATGTATATAAATTTTACGTATATAAATACACACATGCACACTACTACAGAGCTGCTGTTTTTTAAACCAAATATATGTGTAGCTAGCCCCCGCCTTTAACAGCACATTCGGGAAAGTATTTCCTGCCGCTTTTAAAGCTGACCTCTTCTGGACTCTCACCCGTGTCTCTTTAACTCTTGAAGCGCTTCCGCGTAAAGCGGGGAGGAGAAAAAAGCCCCCCGCTCTGGTGCCGCTTTCCCCGCAGCCCGACCCCGGCCGGCCGCAGCCGGGCCTCCTCCGCCCGCCCGGGGCTGCGCGGCCCCGGCGCCCCGCGCCGCCGGCCCAGCAGGGGTCACTGCTGCCGCGGCGCGGGGCCGCTGGCGCCGGCGAGGGAGCGGGTGGCAGGAGCGGCGGGGGTGAGCCCGCGCGGGGCGGGCCGGGGCCGGGGCCGGGGCCGCCGCTCCCCCCCGCCCCCCTCGGGAGCCGGCGCAGCTGAGCGCGGCTGCCCCGGCAGCGGGGGCAGCGAAGGTCCGGCTCTGCCCCGGCGGCGTGCGGCGCCGATGCCTGGTGGGATGCCGTGAGATGCGACGCGATGCGATGCCGCGGCGCCCCTAGCCCCGGGCCGGCTCCGCAGGCTGCGGCGCTGCCGGGGGCAGGGCGAGCCGGCGGAGCGCGGTGCCGCCGGGGCAGGCGCTGAGCAGGCAGCCCGTGGGCGGCGGCGGCGGCGGCGGCTCCTCCGCGGGGCAGGTGGCGTCGGCCGGCCCCCGCGCCGCGTGCATGGCCGTGCCGCCCGCCCCGCGCGGAGGACGGCACCGGCGGAGCGGCGGCGGGTTTCCCTTCGGCTGGGGCTGCCCCGGCGCCCGGCAGCGCTCCCTCCGCCTCCGCCTCCGCTCGCCCCGCTGAGGCAGCCGGCGGAGGAGGCGAGCCGCGGCGGCGGCGGACAGCAGCCTCCGCACATGGCCGCGGGCCGCCGAGGGACGCCAGCCCCGCGCCGGCCGGGCACCGCCGCCGCCCCGCTCCGCTAGGAGGGCTCCGCGGCCTGAGGTAACGCGCTCGCCTGACGGGACCCCTCCCGCCGCGGCGGGGAGGGCTCCGCGGCGCCCGCCCCTCCACACAAAGAGGAGGCGAAGCAATGTGCGCGGCCGCGGCGCGGGGCGGCTCGGTGCCTCCCCGGGGCGGGGGGAGCCGCCGTGACAGCGAGCCGGGGGCGCGGGCTGCGCCCTGGGCTCTTTCCTACCGCGGCTCTTTTCTCCCGTTTCTCCTAGGACGCTCCCGGCACCTCCCGTCCAGGCTCCCCCGCGGGATGGCCGCGGCGGAAGGCGGCCCCGCGGGGCTGCGCGCTGCGCCCTAGCACCGCCGGGCTCCCGCCGCCCCGGCCCGGCCCGCCTGCGCCCCGTCCCTCGCTGCTGCCGCCGCCGCCGCCGCCGCCCGGGGCGCTTCCCTCGTGCCCGCCTCGTCCCGGCCATCGCAGCAGGCATGGGCTGTTTCTGCGCTGTCCCGGAGGAATTTTATTGCGAAGTTTTGCTCCTGGATGAGGCTAAGCTGACCCTGACCACGCAGCAGCAGGGCATCAAGGTACGGGCGGGCGGGCGGGCCGGGCCGGGCCGGGCGCCGAGGGGCGTGCGGCTCCCTCGAGCTCGGGGGCCGAAAGGGAGCGGGGCAGGCGAGGGGGCCCTCGGGATCCCTCGGGAGGGGGAAGAACGACAGGGAGACTTTCGTTGCGGTCTCCCCAGGCTCAGATGGATCGGAAGGACGCGCGGCGGTGGGCGGACGTGGCTTTGGAGAGCGTACTTCCAGATACGCAGTTAAGCGAGCAGGTGCTCAGCGCTCTGGAGGACGCGGGGTACTGCGTACAAGTGCTTTATTGTACGTGCTGGAGAAAAAAAGAAGGCGGCGCTGTACAGGGCTGTTGTACCCCCCGTCGAGTCGCTGCCCCCCGCCGCGGTTTGGCCGCCGCCCCTCCGGTGCGGGCCGCCGAGCCCCGCCGCTGGCAGCCCGGCCGGTGGCAAAGCCGTGCGGTGCGGCAGATGAACTCTTCAAAGAAGTCATCTGCCAAGCTCTAATGAGTGCTGACAGAGCATGTGAAAACTGAGATTTTTCTAAAGGCCCTTAACTTGGTCCGGTTTGGTGAAGCCTGATGACAGCAAATAGCATGTCTTAGACACTTGAAGCTCTTGTTCCAAAGCACAGGGACTTGACTTTATTTGCAACGTAAGAACGTAGTTTCCATGTTGGATCGGGGAAAAAAAAGTTCTTCTAAATTTATTCTTGACAACAGCTAATCTATTTTAGCTGAGATGTTCAAAAAGTGAAAAATGTCCTGCAGTAGTCTATAATGTTTCAGCTTGAATGATTAAAGTCTCATGAAACAACGGGGGAGAAGAAAATCTAAAGGGGGGAAGGGGAAGCCAGAATAAGTTTATCAATGATCTGTGGCACTACCATCTCTGCATCTATTGAGGATTGCCAGGAGTTGCAGAATCGAGTGTCTGTAAATAGGCTCATAAATCCGTACTTAGCACAGAGTAGTAAGCAGATCGCTAGGCAGGCACTGAATTCAAACGTAACTGGCCCTTTGAAATTTAAGTTTAGACACTTCTGAAAAGCTTACCTTTATAGATGCAGATGTGGATGTATGTATTATATGTGTATATACACTTTTGTTGCCTGTAAATGTGCAATCAGATTATTAAAAGAATAATTTGTGAAGATAGTCCCGTGGGTGGCTTCCTGAATCGAAGCCGTGAAAGGTGATGGGTTTATGCAGAGTCTAATAAAAATTAACACCTCAATGAGAAAGAAAGGATCTGAAGGTGTAACTTATTCTTGAGAGCATACGACTTGCGATGTGGAGAAAGGTATAGTTTAGCTCAGAGCATGGTTTCCTGTCGTAGTTCGCGTGGCCTGGCTGTGGTGTGATGCTGAAGGTTTGGTCTTGTTCCACCTGTCCTTTCTTTGTGCTGAATCTAACCATTGAGTGGTTATAGGTGAGTTGGAATGGCTTATTGATCTGACAGAAAAGTAACAATTTGTTAATATTTTGGGGTACATGCTGGGATTGCACAGCAGGGGATATTAGGGAAAGGAGAATCTCCCTTTCTATAGCAGTCTGTTTTTTTGGATTAAATTTGTATAACGTGAAACCACACCCTACTGCTGTAGCTCTCTCTATGAGCCTTTGAAAGCTGGCAGGGAGGAGCTGCACAGCCCTCCCCAGCCACTGATTTCCACCTTTGTGTTTCTCCCTTGCCTTTGTACCCGCGCAAGTGTTTGTACAGCTGCATGTGAAGAGCATTGCAGATCCAGCTGAGGAGTAACTGTTGGTTTTCCTTTTGCTGGGTTAGTCTTCAGCTGGGTCAGTGCCTTGATCAGCTTCACAGCTGAAGGAGGGCAGAACTGGCTTTTTCAGCTGAGTCCTGGCCTATGCCATTTTAAACTGCTTGGGAAGCTTCTGTGTTGCTTTTATTCTAGGCTTTTACGTTAAAGTTATGTGATTAAAAAGTCTCTTTACAAAGAAATAAAATTTGTGATGTTCTGTCATTTTAAGCTTGAGAAACATCAGGTGTATAAGCCTTTTCTGCCTCTTTTGTTTTGATACCTTTGTTAGCATACACACATCTGAAAATGAAGGGTGTCATTTTATTTGTTTTTATAATACTCAGCTTTCTCTGTGCAAGGTACAAATTATAAATGTTTTTATGTATTCTATTCTAAATCAAAGATGTTCTTAGAACTTCAGATCTTGGATCTGGTCTTTCTTCTGTCTTCACACTTTTAATTGGGTTTATAACTACATAGGAAACTTAAGTTTTTGATACTGTTTTACAAATTTTCAACTATTACAAAAGCAGAGATTTTTAAGTGATTATAAAAGCAACTTTGATCTCTTCTCTTCCCCCAAGCAGATTCATGTCTGCTAGAAATGAAAACCACAACTTAATAGCTATTTACTCTCTGTGTTCTTACTTGGTTGTAGTGGAGGTAGTCCTGTTGTTTGCTTCAAAGGGTGAAAGACTGAGCTCTGTGACTTTAGGAGTCTTAGGCAGCTTGATTTCTTCAGTGAATCCGAAAGAAAGGCATAAAGTGAGTATTTGTACCAATGTCAAGTTTTGAAAATGCATCGCTTAGTTTGCGTTATCGTTCTGGCTTGCTACGTTTGACATCGACTGCAAGCGGCAAAATGCGGCATTTGTGAATTACCCTTTTTTATTAATGCATTTGTGGTACTGCAGAAGTGGGCTTTAAGTTGTACTTCAGATTAACACAGGGAGCAGAGAAGATACAAGATTAAGGCATCGATTGCAATTCAGAGATACTTAGCTCTTCTCTGTGGATTTGAAAGAGCTCCTCAGAGAAAGGAAAGGATAGGATTGTTTTTCTGCTCCCAGGTGGGGAAGCTGAGGTGCAGAGAGGTCAAGTGACTTTTTCAAGGTCATGCAAAGAGGTCAACATTGGAGCCAGCAATAAAGTCCCCAGGCCTCCGGGCTGGAGCGCTGGAAAGCCTGCCCTGGGCTGCTTTGTCTGGAGGTGTGTTAGTGCTGCTCTCTTCTTTCTAATTGCTCAAACGAACTCTTGTTTCTTGTATTTTGTTTCGATTTTCTCACTGTTACCAGTGCTGTTGTCTTGTTCTGCCTTTATGTCTTTGTGGTTTAAGATAAGAGCATTGCTGTGTGAAAATGTGAAAGTTGGCTGTCCAGCCTTTAGGTTTACTGCAGGTTGATAATAGCTAGATAATCAGGAAAGGGCATTGAGTGTCTCATTATTTTTTGAATGTTTCCCTGTAATGCATTAATAGAGAGAGAGATTTTGATTAGTACATATTTTAAAATAATAAAGCAACGGCAGTTGTTAGTCCAGAAGATTTTGGGTTTAGAGGCTGTTCACCAGTTCTGGGACGATATGTCTAACCAAGGTATATGGTATCAGATGGAGGCATCTTTTCCTACTATCAGATGGGGTAAGTTCTAAGAAAGGTGGTCAGGATGCTAGTTAGGAAACAGGTCGTTACAAGCCTTGTACTCCAAACAGGGTAAGAATTGGCTGTTACCTGAAGCAAAATAATCACTTTTCCAGGACTGTTATTTTGACTGCTCTTCACATAGCTGAACAATAATTTAGGCAGGCTTTACAGTGAGGTGTTACCTTCTAAGTTTGTTAATGTCACAGAATATGTCAGTAGTGTTTTGATACTATCCCTGACTGCGGATGGGTTGTGTGCGTTCTGTATATTGGCTTCATTAAGAATTGGAGTAATTATCCTTGCAGAAGGAAATTGGTGTTTTGTTGCACAAATTTGTTGTCAAAAGTCAAGGAAAGCTCTGTGGGTCCTTAGAAAATACTGCTGTGAAACATATTTGTTTGTAATTACCTATTTCAGAAAGAACTGGGATCCATATATGTAAACAGGAACCTGGTCAATTTTTCTACTTATTTTATTTGAAAATGTTATTTTAGGCAAGCATATTTGTTCCCTTCTTCCTGAAGGAGTTCAAAATATTTTGAAACATTGCGATTTTATATCTCTTTGGTTGTAATAAAAGTCTTCAAAAAAAAAAATTAGCTACTTCTCTAGTGCACAAACCAGTTAGACTTAAGTCTTTTGGTAATTGCACTTTTGAAGTATTCCCTGAAATTCCTCTCTCAGCACTATTTCCGTGCCATTAAGTCCTATTTAATTTGACATATACTTGATAACAGGCCAAGAGTGAAGTTTCATAATAAGAGAAGTGATGGATAGGATAGCTGCACTAATTTTTCTTGGAAAAAATTTTCTTGGACTCTCTTTACACTGTGTGTTAAGGTAACACTATTTTATTTGGTCATACCATCTAACAGTGATGTTCTGGACAGCATATCACTTAGTATTTTAAGGGGTTTTGTGACATACAAGTTGCGTGGCCCTCCGCACCAAGTTACATTTCATGGTTTATAAGTTACGCTTGTAGGCCAAATCTCTATAAAATGTACTCGGCGGGCACAGTTTCCAAGGAGCATGTGTGGCATTTATCTGGAAAGTAAGCAGACTGATTTTTCTGCATGACAATCTCCTGAGATTTCAACAAAATGGGACCCAAGAATTTAAAAGCAGTCTTCATCATCTCAACATATTTTACAAAAACAAACAAAAAACCACATGCACATGTGCGCACAACCCCCCCCCCCCAGAATAGCGAGTGACTGAGGTTAGGATCTGTGTTAAATGACTTGATATGTAAAAAGAAAAAAAAATTCTGAGTTCTTCAGAACATGATACATTTAGTAAAGAAATTTCTGGAATAGTTGACAATACAATTTAGTATAGTATATTGAAATAGTCAGGTTAACATACTGTTTTTGGAATATTTTCTTGGATTGTTCCTAGTGAGTTTGTCAAGATTAACATCTTCGTTTTTTCATTCCATGTTAAAGATTACTTTTTTGAGCAGTACAAAATGCCCCAGGCTTTATGCCTTCAAAGTAGACTATATATCAGAAAATTTGGGATATGCTTTTGAGATAATCTCATGTAACTGTAGGGACTCCAAGCAGTCAATATATGAATGATAGTTTCCTCCTCTCCCCCCCCCCCCCCCGATGTAGATGCATAATGAATGCATATGTCAGGAGAAAACAGATCCCTATGGATAGGGAGATCTCATATTTTTTTAATGAGTTTAATTGAGAGTTGGCATTACAAGTCAAATTGGCAGTCCTTTGCTGAGTGAATATGGGATGTATCCTTTTTGATGGTGATTTTTTTGCTGTTGTATGTTTCTGCACTTTTTAAAAAAAAGCAAAGCATCCTTCTGTGATAAATTTGCTTTTTATGCAGATATATTTTCAGAAATCCTAAACATCTCTTTAATGGTAAATTGGAGCTGCTTTCCATCTCTAGATAACTTGGGACTGTGTAGTTTGCCTCCTTGTGCTACTGAACTGTAATATCAAAGCTCAAGCATATTAAATCTGTATTTTTTTTTCCTTTTCCCTGTTTAGTATGGATTAATTGATACTTTCTAGACAGAGATTCTTTTAGATATTCAGAATATTGTTTTGAAAAGAACAGTTAATAAAAGGACGGCATCTTGAAATCTAGCTTTTTTTTTTAACTGAACCAGTAGTTTAAAAATACAATACTATTTCTAAGTCTTGTTTACAACCTTATTTTTTCTGTTGTTTATAAAAGTACAGTCTACTGTTATACGTGCATCTTTTGCACCGCAGCAGGGAAACTAAACAGATGATATCCTCAAGCTCCCAGTGTTAAGTGAATACATATTTTCTTCTTTAATGTTATTGATATAATACATCTAAGGGTTGTTTGTAACAACGGCAATGAAAACAATTTTAAACTGAAGCGTGGATTAATGATACTCCATAGCACTTACATGCTAGAAAGATGCAATTCTTCTTGCATTTTTTTAGTAGTGAGTATAAAATAGGATGAAGACATCTAAATTCACCCTGAGTACAATATGGTGCATGTGCAATTGTGCAGCTTTTCACGTTTCCGTCCTCTAGTAAAAAACAGAATGAAAGAAACAAAGGGTTTCACAAACCTTGCTATAAATTAACTACTCCTCGAAATTACTGTCACATATTTGAAATAGATTACTAATTTCACCAGTATCTTTACAGATGAGACCAGCAATTTTGAATACACCAGGGAATAACCATATAATAAATGAACACTGAGACACTTTATTTTCCCTAGGTGCACTTAACTAAATTAATGAAACCAGCATGACAGCAAGAAGGAAATCCATTAACTTTTAAATGAAGTTACCTCTTAGTCAACCTGAGCTTCGAGCAGTAATATTGTCAGAAGGATCTATTTTGGTGGTTTTAATGGGCAATAATTTCTTAATATAATCAGAGCAAATGTAAACTGTGTGAGGTGGCCCTTTTATTAAACTTTCTTTGCTTTTCTGTAACTTGAAGCTAACATTTCTTGCCTTAGAGTATTTAGTATAGTTAAATACCATCAGCTGATGTTTTAATTATTTTAGGTTATTAAAGTTGCTAGTTGTAAACTAAAATTCAGCTGCAGAATTGCAGCCCTTCCCCTTCCCCTCAAGAAGGAAAATCTCTAAGAATTGGAACCACGTGATATCAGGGGAACCCGTCAAGAGACCGGGTAGCTGAGGAGATGCTTCAGAAAGAGGATTTAATTATGAAGCTGTAATTTTTTGTCCCTGCATAGTGTTAAATTTCTGTTGCCAAGATGATATTGAACATGTATGAGAAAATAAGAAGTTTATGCATTGATCATGCTGCATGATTACTGACATCCATATTTTTGTTAGAAAGATGAGAGATTACTGATACATTTTCCTTTCTTGGATCTTGTCAGTTTTTTTTTTATTTCAAACGTTATTTTTTTAAAGGGAATTTCACCTTTGTAATGGTAGAACAGACAAGTTAGCTGAATTTTATTCAAAAGTGAGCTCTTTGCAAGTTAATAATCATACTTCAGCATCTGAATTTTGCAGACTGCATTTTTTAGTACACGTTTTAGATACTGTGCTTTCTGATCAGATCTTGGGCTAACGTTATACCTGTTTAATAGTTTAAAATAAAGATTGTAACTTCCGTGCTGACTATTTGTGCTTTTGTTTCCACTTTGTCTTTTGCATCCTATACCCCTGGGGGTGGTTGAACCCTGCAGGCACTCGGGTCAAAGGGACATGCCCAAGATCGCCCTGTGCTATTACTCAGAAGTGGAAAACCAATAAGAAGCATTGCAAAGGGAGAGCTCTACTCTTTTAGTTTTGTTGCAATATTGAGGGGGGAACCTGTCTGTTTTGCCAAGCGGGGAACGTGCTCTTTCATCTCTGACAGAGGCTGTATTGCTTTGTTTATCGCTCTAAGTAGTGTGTGTCTGTGTGGTTTTTTTTTAAGCTGAAATTCAAATAGTCATATTTGGAGATTAATACATTACCGTAAGCCATACCTTGTTTTTACTGTTGTCTCTGCTAGGTGTAAGTTGACTGTGCGCAGTGACTCTTTGGGAGGTGGGCTCTTTTCTGGCCCCTTTTTTCTTTTAAACAGATTAGTCCTGTCTAAGGAGTATAGAGACCACAAGCAGCAGTAAATGCATCTGCATTCTGTGTTTGAAAGAAGGAAAAGAATTGTAATGGTATTGGGAGGTTAGAAATAAAGTTGGGAATAGCAGTGAGAGAGGGGAAGAAATGCTGTGATGACAAGCAGAGAAACCTTTTGTGAAATGTAATTCTAGTAGTTCCTTTCCAGAGGTGGAAACAAGAAACCTCAGTGGTTTCTTTCAATCGATAGTGTAAAACATTGCAGAAATAACAAAAATAACAAGTAAAATTTAAAATGCCTACGTAAGCTTTTTGGATCATTGTTCACGGATGTCGTCATTGAACTGCCTGTATCATTAACCTATAGAACCAGTGATTTTTTAAATTTTTTTTTATTTTGTGCGTTTTAAAAAGTTTCAGAGGTGTGTAATGACTGCTTTTAAACAGCTTTTTCTTTCTCATCTCACTGGTTAAATTTGTATTCTTACTTGTTGTAATATTAAGGAAATTTACATAATTGGCAAACAGCCTGTCCTGTTGGTTATTTTTATTAGATAAGTTTAATAAGGAAAATCCTTTACGTTCTAGGAAATCCAGCTACTGCTTTAGTTTACACTTAAAATATTTAATAAATTCATTGTTTTATAGTCATGGGTAATTATTAATGTAGAGGGAAAAGTGGGCTATATTTTGTATGGTTCATGCACTTATTTGTCAGTATTTACCGTCTATGCTTTGCAGGGTGGAAAATGTTTCTCCGTAAGTCGGATAAGGAGACAATCCGTCTTCCTCTAGGCTTAGTTCTTGAAGTTTCAGATAGGTGGGTAAAATCGGTATGTGGCTGAGTGAGCCAATTTGATAATGAATGGCCTAGTGCTTTACTATCTTTACTATGTTCCCAGAAAAAGAGTACTGAATGCACTTTGAGATAAATTCTTTGGCCATGTGAGGCTAAGTGCCTTTTAGTAATGGAAAAGGAGGACCTTTTATATCTCGATTGCATGAAAAGTATTTGGAAAGCAGAAAATGGCAGTTTCTCCATGTAATTAGTGGTAAAATTTGGCATGACTACTAATGTATGTAAGCACATGCTTTAACACTTTGTTGAACTAAAGGAAGTTCAGCATTTTGCAGGATTAGGCCAGAAGAAAGATCATCCAGATAAAAATTGCTGGAATTAGTTCTTATTTTCCACAAACTATATGTAATTTCAGTGTAACTTCTCATTTATAGCAGTCTGAAATCAGAATACGTTATTTGTAGTGTCACCAAAAATATTAATATCTAGTCAGATATTAATGCCATAAGAATATTACAGATTTAGTGCCATGTGGATTTACCATAGGAAATTGGTGAGGCTAACTACTCGGGATTCCAAAAAGCGGAAGAACGCTTAATGTGAATAATGAAGAGTGACTTCAGCACTAATTTAAAACTTGAAGCATGTGGTTAAATATCCCTTCTGAAATAAGATAATCTCTAATTATTGGTATGAAACGTAATATAAAAACAGGTTTTTGCGCATCTGCATCCTGGGGGCTTCTTGAACCACCCTCAAAACTTACTGGTGTTGGCTGCCATCAAAGAGAGAAGAATACCACACTGGGCCTCACCTATGGTGTAATGCTTCTGTTTTTATGGTGCTATGTGTTTGTCTACAGTATAGAAGGGGTGCCTGATGTTCACAAAGTAGGATATTCTTCTCCCTTGTCAAAGTTATCAGAGGGAAGTCACCTGTCTTTTAGAGTCAAATATTAAATACAGGCTGGAAAGCTGTGACTATTACTACTTTTTCAGGTTTTGTTCATGCTGAGGAACCTAAAGAATCTCCATTTTTTTGTGATTCTCTGTGGCCATGTCTGTACTACCTGGGTAGACAATATAAGGGAGTGAATGGCGTCCTAGACTGAATAGCGCAGACTGGCCTCATCTGCACCGTGTTGCTTGTAGCCCAGAGCTTCTCCTTTGGGGCTCATTTGAAGTCTGCTTGATGCCGAGAGACGATCTTGTGTGTGTGTGGTTGGTTTGTTTATTCAGCATTCCAGAAAAAAAGAAAGAGCCGAATCTCAGACCATCATAATGCTGATTTTCGTACCATGACATTGAGGTGTGGGTGATATGTTTCAGGGTGTTTTGAAGGTGCGTCGGTGGCTGGATGATGTTGAACACTGGCTTGAGCAACTGAAGCCAAGCTATTTATCTTAGGCCCATGCAGTAAATGATCCTGACAGCTGTGCCTGGATCTTCTTTTGGAGGAATTTAGGACGCTTTAGAAGGGAGCATGGGACAAAGGTACCCTAAATTCATTATCGGGGATCAGGAAACAAAGGCCCTGGGCCAATCGAAGAAACACAAATTGACAGTACGATTACACTTGCAAAAAGCTTTTCTCATGTTGCTGTTCCTTCTGAGGAGGAAGGGAGGAAAGTCACAAGACCCTGTAATGGAACCCTTTGGAAGAGGTGTGTGAATGTCCTGACTTGCCCTCAGCTTTTTTGGTTTAATTTGCATTGGCTGCTTTGGGGAGGGAAGGAGGGAGTTGGCTTAAAGGTGTTATTTTAGTAATATTTTCAGGATGGAAAAAAGCACATAAGTTCAAAAGGTTAAATGTTTTGCTTCTGTTTTGAAGTGATGTCAGATTCTTCAGCCATATTCTTTCCCCTGTTCGTTCTTCTCTCCAAGAGCCCCTCAGCAGGACCTGGACATTCTAAAACATGTGCCTTTTGTTTTCATGTATAGCATTTAGGTTGGCTGAATACTTCAGTTTTCTTTTCAACGCTTGCTTTTTTCACCTGGAGCCTAGCAAGCTCTAAAGCTATGGTAACGTATTTGGAAACAAAAGCTTTTGGTCTCCTTTAAAGATATCATAGTTATTCTGGACTATTTTGAGCGGTTCCGTGTAAATAGGTGTGGAGCAGATTTACTATTAAGAAGATGCTCTTGGCCTTCTAATTCCTTCAATTCTTAGTCTATCCCTAGGCTGTATTGGCAAAAGCCAATCCTCTTCCCTCAGAAGAGTGATTTGTAATAACATTTCTTTTTCGTGTGAAAGCAGTAGTGAGTTAGCAAAGCACTTCCCTGACTTGGGAATGCTGGAAATGGAGAACCCGGTTTCAATTCCAGAGAAGACAATAGGTGTTCTGGCATGTTTTGGCACCAACTTCAAGAGGAGCCAAATTGGACCTGATTTTTCTGCAAGCACGCTCAATTAATAAGTGATGACGCTGAAAACAGAATGTGTTACATCTTGTTCAAAGATGTTAGATGTTGTTCACATGAAAGAAATGTATACACTTACAACCTTTTAAATAAAAGAAGCTCGACTTTTTCTTTGTCATCCTTGGCCTTTCATCAGAGTTCAGGTCTTGAGTCTGGCTGTTTTGAGCATGAGAGCTGTTTGTTACTTTCATGACTTTATTCAGTGATCCTAGAACTGTGTTTTCTCTCTTCCCCCTTTCCTGAAAACAATCTGCAATAGAAGCAAGTTTCATGAGCTATCTCCTGAAGTCTTTGGAGGGAGGGCAAGGCAAATCAGGTTTGTTTATGACCCCTGCTGCTTTGTAATAGGTGAACAAAAGTCAGCCTGGTTGGTCAGAAAAATAATAGGTTTGTTCTTGACTTGCGTGTGTACAGAAATTGGAGGGCGTTGGTGAAAGAAAGATGTTGGTCAGGGAATCTAGAAAATGTCAAAAGGAAAAGAATTTCACAGAACTTGATTTCTTTTGTTTTTCTTTGCATAGATCTGTCCTGTTTGTGTTTTTGTAACACTGAAATTTTTAATTTAGCATGCAGAAACTACAGAAGAAGACAAAAGTCCTACAGGAAAGCATGCTACTCATTTGGTCGTCTGTCTTTGTTGAGAGAAAGGTTTGATTTTGGGGGGAGGTAGGGGAGACTAAACTAGCTGCATTAAGTTCACTGAGGATGAACCAAAAATGGTATGTTTTTCATTATAGAGTGTTTTTTTTTTCCAGTTACATAGTCTGCATCTTGAGCCCATGGCATTTTCTGTTTTATTTTTTTTGTCCATGAGTGCTGCACAGGTCAGGGCTGAAGCTTTGCAGTAGGGCAGCATAAAGAAATACTTATGCTGCTGCATATGATGTACCTGTGTTGTGCTTAAAAAAACCTCTCTCCAAGAATCTTAATCCAGACCTCTTTGTAAACCAGTAATGCACTCAAAGAAACTCCAAACCCAAAAGTCTAGGCGAACCTTTCTTCTTTGTTTTATTTAAACCTACCATGTGCTTTCTCTTGCTGATGCTTCAAAACAGCCAGTTTTTTATATGCTTGCTGTATTGGAAGTTTAAGCATGCACTGAAAAGTAACAAGAGTATGAGCTAACATTCCTAATTGCATTCTCCTGTCTTCTGAAGTCATGTAAATGTATGCTATACCTATCTTTACGCTGGAGGTGATTATTTTTTGCGTGTGTTTGTTGTGTGTAATCCACCATTGGGTTGGTGTAGTCTGTTGAATTTAGCGGAATTTCTTCTGCCTTTGCCAGCAGAGGATGTGATTCTTCATCATAGTAGGCATTTCTTCCTGCGTGCATCTCACTGGCTAGAGCAGAGTAGACTCAGTGGTATTATCTGTGAGAAGAAGGATATCTAACAGACTGCTGCCTATTATCTTGTTTCTCAAGCTTGCTCTGATCCGTATTCCTTTCCTTGCATACGGAAGGAACATGGGATAAGAAGATCCAGTTGAACTGTAGAAAAGTATGTAATCAAATTTTGAACATTGACTTCTGAGCAAACGGAAAGTGAAGCAAAAGAACGTGTTCGACCAGTAAATTACAGGCTCTGGCAAAGTGTAAAGTGCCTTTAAGAAGCAGGTGTTGGCTATGTAAGTTCACCAGGCGTACAAACATGCTTGCCTTTTGGAGTCCGTTTAGGCCATTATTAGGAACAGTTACAGGGAACAGGAAACCTGATCTGACTGATAGGCTTTTTGTATTCAGTACAGGTTTGCAAAAAGAAAAAAAATCATAATGCAGGGGAAAACATGATTCTTTTTAGCTCTTCTGTCTAAGCCTGAAACAGGAGGGGGGAACCAGAAGAAGGAAAATCAGTCTAAAGGAAATTGCAGTAGTGATTGTTTAAAGTAAACACAAAGGAAGTCTTGTATTCTGTCTGTCAAGAGTGCTAACCATTTTTAGTCTGGAAGAAGGGGCTGAACATTTAATTAAACAATAACCTTTGACTTTATTCGTTTATACTCCCTTATTCCTAACAGTAAGGGATATATATATATATAGATTAAATGAGATTATTTTTTGTGTACAGATGTTTCCTGCAGTGCAAAGTTAGCGCTCAAATTTTCACAGATGTTTTGAGCATGTGCAAATTTATAATGATGATTGTTTTAGTCAAGATAGCACTTGAGCACACTGATAAAACATCAAAGTACTCTACAACGAGCCAGCACAAAGGCAGGCCCTGCCCCAGAGCGTTGTCAGTCTGGGGCTGAAGCAATACACAAGTGAGTGAATTGACAAATGTGGGAGGAGGGCAGCTTGGGAGGGAGGAGAAAAGAGGCCAGGTCGTCATTTCAGGCAATGCTGTTTCTACACAGTTGAACAGCTGATTAGTCTAGAGCAGTTCTTTTAATAATAAAATTTTCAGAATTCTACTGTAAGTAAATAGCCCCGGGGCATCTGCCCCAAATTACAGGTACATATGACCGGTAGCTTTGGACTGATCTGCTTCCAGGTCCTGTGTGGCTATCACAGTTTTGGTTACAGGTATGATAGTTTTGTATTAAAACATTTATAAAGGTAAAACAGTGTGGAAACAGTTTATACTGATGCAAATAATTTTGTACTTACTTAGCTTAACCCTTCCTCAAGTAAGAAAGACAACAAGTTAGCGTTAGCAGTTTGGCAGCCCTTTGCTGGGGCAGGCTGGGAGGGAGGTGCACAGTGAGTCCTGCAGCAGCGTGCAGAAGGCACTGTCTCTGTTTTTTAGGCAAGCCTGAGGATTTTAAGCATCTCTGACACAAAGGTAGCAAAGATGGCTTATCTGCCAAAGGCCTAGCAGGTAATTCCACAATGAATACTGACCTTATGCATACACAGAACCCACAACCTATCAAACCCATTTTCTTTCAAAACCTTAAGATTTTGTTTGCATGCAAAAATTGTCTTTCTGACTAACTGGAGGTACTTTCATGAACAGAAGTTCAACCTCACTGCAGTCTGTTTTGTTACACCGCTGTAATTGTGCTTATTTTACTATAGGCTACTTGTTTATGGGAAAAGGAATACGCTGTACAAGTCTAAAGCACCTTGACACAAATATAATCCGTAGCTTAGATATTTTCATATAGCAGAAAAAATATTTGGTGAAGTCACAGACTAGTTTTGAACCCTGAAGGAACAGATGTTTTTTTGTGACCAAGAATGTCTTAGTCTACTTGGTTTTAGGTAGAAGGCTGGACCTGCTTGAAAACATTTGTTATTTTGAACAAAGGTTTGTTTTGGTTCTGGGCTTTTGCTTCAACTAGGAATTATATCCTCAAGTTACATGGCAATCTTTATCCAGCTCAATTAAGCCAAGTAGAAGTAACAATTAGGCTTTAGTCAGCACACACATGTTCTGCTGTAAGGGAAAGAGGTAATATTTTCCTTTGTCAGATTACCTGAAAGGTCATTTGAGCCATAATGTGTCAAAGCAAAAAAAATTCAAGATGAAACAGCAACAGATCATGCATGTGAAAAAGAAGAGATTGGAAGGATCTGATCTTGGTGAGGAGGATGCTGCCTGTTAATGTCAGCGGGGATTATATTGTGTCACATTATCATAAACAGCATCAGAACTGTGCGTGAAAGAGATAGACATGATATATGTTTTCAAAAGTATTTAGGTGCGTAAGAGTATTTCCAAAGCATTTATTTGTAGAGCTCCTGCTTGGCGCCCATCTGCATCCTTAGGCACTTAGATTTTCATAAATCTCCATCTCAAGGTCTAAACTACCAGTTGCAAAGCATTGGTGTATGAGTATCATTTACCTCAAGTTGCCTTTATGATGCCTGGGGTATGAGAGCTAGACTCATGAGCTAAAACTGGGAAGCAGCATCTTAGCAGTTGAGTTGGCGTTTTCTTATTTAGTGCTAGAAAAAAAGACAGAGAATTTTTATGCTGTTGAGGCTGTATTTTTTTTTTAAAAACAATCGTAGATAATTACATGTGGATTTAACAGTTCTAAGGAACAGCTGCTGCTGACACAAAGAAACATTTGCCTCTAAGCAGTACTGTAATTCTTCACATAGGAACGTACTAAAATTGCTTCTCAAAAGGAAGATTTGACTATCACAGTCATTTATGTAGTGATACGGAGTTTCTAGTTCTAGGCCAGGTGATTCAGGTAGGTGTATGCCCTACCTAAAATTAAGTTCTTTAGTGGGACTGCAACATCTCAGTTGTTTACTTACATGCAACTCTTCTGGGCTCTGCTGATTCTTACAAGCTTCTGCCTAAAGGTTTGGGCACATAATCAAGCTGTTACAAGTTAATAACATAGCATGTGTCAGCTGTGGTGGCTATCTCCATGCATGAATATCAAATATTTGGTAATTCAGTTTAGTTTAGACTGCAGCGAGAGGATTAAGTTAGTTGCATTACCTTTCATTTGCGGTTGGCTAAGAGCCTGCACAGGTTGCGGCAGCTGTAGCTCACCTTACGCGGGTATCTTTTTAGGGTCTTTGAGTCCTATGGAAGGCTTGAAATCTGCAGGGTTTCAGACTGCAGTTCTGATCATGAGTTTCATGTTGGTGTCTTCTTCGATGCAAAATCTTTTATTTTCTTTCTTGCTCTCTTTGAAAATAACTTGTACTTTCTGTTGTCATGGTTGCAGAGAGAAACTCAAAAACATGAACCCTGCTGACTCCTAAAACCAGTAAGCCTGCATATTTCTATGAGGAAGTTCAGAATTAAAGAAAGCTTTGTGATTTTGTGTGTGTGTGGTGTTTTTTTTTTTTTTTCCTTGAAGCTGAAGTCATCATTTCTCAATGGCTAGGATTGCCTGTGTAGAACACAAGGGGTAAAACTGGATAGATAGGTCATATAGTTAATTTATAATGTAGTTACAGTAATTCATTCCTCATCTGTGTTAGGAAGCTTTCCCCATTATCTAGCCACTTTTGTTTTCCTTTAAGCTACTTTAGTTTTCCTAACTTCAGTGGGTCTGTGCACAGAGTACATTTAATCCTTAATGTTTTAAAACATGCTGTTTTATAGGATATTAGAGGACTGTTTATACTAGGAAATGGTGGACATCTTTGACTTTGGGCAGGGGCAGGTGCCCGGGACAATTGCCTGGCACCTGAGATGAGGGAGCGTGTGCCTGTATGGGGCAGTAGAATGTATTCAGATGCCTTCAACTACTATATCAGAGATTCATGTACCTAGACAAAATATCAAGACTGGTTTGCTTTGGCTTTAGCTGTTTCTGCTCTGCCCAATGCTTTTTGTGTACCCCTGTGAAACTTTCCCTTTGTTTCCACTGTGTGTGCGCTCTTTAAAATCCTACCTCAAAAATCTTGTTATGCCTCACTTGACTAGTGCTTCTTTCTACTGTTTTTCTTCCCTGATCATGAAACAAAAGGCCTAAGTCATCTAAACAATCTACCTGGTGTCCCCCTCCCTTCTTTGGTCAGTCTATTTTTTCCTAGTCTGGTAAGTGAGAGTGTGGGGGAGAGACAGAGCTCTTGCAGCAAGTAGAGGACAGCATCTGCCCGTCGCTATCCATGATAAAAAAGCAAAAACTTTAAGCAGCAATTTCGACCGTGGGCAAAAGGTTGTGTATAGAGTTGCTTTTTCACTGTGTGCAGCGAATCAACTGATGTCGTTAACACATTTTAAATAGCATACGTTCTTACTTGAGAAGTAAAACAGCGTTGTGCTGCTGCCTCTAAGGATTACAGTTCTGCTGTGCTCTTCTGAGAGTCCCCGTGTAGGCAGGCCCTAACGTTGTGACTCTGCAAAAGCTTTGGCTTTCTCCCTCCGCTCTTCCAAACCGCAACGAACTTTTCAGATATGTATCGTTATCTCTGTGCGTCATGCTGGTGGTACCTGGAGCTATTTGCTTGACAGAACACTGTGTGTTCCAAGGCGGCTTTAAACTGAGCCAGGCTGGCATCCAGCAGAAGTTCAGAAGATGCGATATGAAAGAAGTCTTCTGAAGAAGATGATGGGGAGGCTGAGAACTGGTAAGTTTGGTCTGCTGGCCAGAGCCCTGAGATGATACGTAAACAAATGGTGTACAGTTTCTGCTTCTACCAGTCTTCCTGTGTGACCTTAGGGGAGTCTGTACTTCAAGTCCCTGCATTGTAGAATGGGGGAAATTATTTCCCTTGTGTTGTGTTTTGTTTCATTATTTTGTTTGTAAATTTGAGGAGTTGAGGATTATCTGATGTGTTTCTTACAAATCCTTAGTGCAGCGAACGACAATATTCTGGAAGTCTCTGTGTGGCTCTTCCCTGTAAATGAAGATGATGGTAGGAGAGTAGAAGGGATAAGTGACGTGAGCAGTGAGAAAGGACTACTTTATATTTGGACTGAAGTTGATCTTATTGGATATAAGTCCTTCTACCAGATATAAATTCTCATGCAGTTCTTTGTTAGAAGTTCTAGGAGGATCTTGAAGACTGGAATGGTGTTCAGGCAAAAATCTGGTGTTTTGTTTTCCCTCAAAGAGCAGGGATTGACCAAAAAAAAAACAACACCCCAACCCACAAAACGGAAGCAAAGCAAAAAATGTGCACATAAACCTTGTCACCAGCTCTGCCAACTTCCTGGCCCTTCTTCTCTTTAAAAAATAAAAATAAAATGCCTGCCACCAGGCACACTTGTTCTTCTGCGCAGACTTAATTTTTAGGTTTGTTGGCTTGGTTTTGTGCATCTGTTCTTTGACACCTCCATGATACGGTTGCATTCGGTGTCCCTTCCCATTTCTTACAGTTCATATGACTTCTCCCTCTTCCCTCCCAAAAAGATGAAACTCGTGATTTTAGAACGGTGTTCGTTTATAGAAGAACCCTCTGCGTTCAGAAAGTTGGACTCATCTAGAATGAACTCATCTCTTCTGCAGGCAAAGCTACTTGCTGTTTGGGCTGAAGCTTTGAAGGACTTGAGTGTGTGTAATAGGCAGTTTTCATCTCTCACGTTTGAAAAGTTCTCCAGCGTCTCTCTAGTCATCTTGTTCTTCTGACAGCATAACATTAGACTGAATCTGTAACGTGGTATTAACCACCTGTCTTGCCAGCTGCTACCCTGGAAGCAAAAATGCAGAAGGAGGAAAAAGGTGCTGAACCAATATATATATGTATATGTATATATGTATATGTATATATGTGTGTGTGTGTATATATATATATATATATATGTATGTATGTATATATATATATGTATGTATATATGTGTATATATATGTGTATATGTATATTTTTTTTCAGTTTGTTTCCAGTCTGGGTTCAGATGTTGCTGGAGTTGTTTCAGGTCTGTAAAAGTTCAGAGTAACAGTTTGTGTTTGCTTCGGGTTTGGCTCTTGCCTTGCTGAGACGCTTGCATTTAGGGACAGTCCGTTTTGTGTTCCCTGCCTGCTGAGTGGCCTGGGGAGGAGGAAGAGCGGCGTTCATTCCCAGCCCTGCCGTTTCAATTGATTTCTTCTGCTCTGGCCCCTTCTTTTGTGCACTGAAAAAATGAAATGAAATAGAAACGACATGGTAGAGGTAATGTGCCCTTTCATTCACGCTTCTTCCTGCCTAGACTTGCTAATATTTAAATCTGTGGCTGCAGAGATGGGAAGGAGAGTAGGTACATTGCAAAGATCTTTGTAAAACTATTAATGCTGGACTGAATTAAGAGGAAAAATGTATTTGATCAAGAGAGAAGGTATTCCTTGAACTCTATCCTAATTATAGCTCTGCGTTTCTCCTTTCCCAACTTGGCCCAGCCCTGTCTAGGGTAGCCTGAGGACTGCTTTAATTTACTCTAGTTGGCTGCGATTCCCAAGGAGCTGTGTGCCACCTGGCTATAGAGGAGCAGGGCTCATCCCGGCTGCACCCTCTCCCCACCCTGCAGAGGCTCTGCGGGCAACAGTGTGTGGGAGCAGGCTCTCCCGGAGAGCGGCCCGCCAGGGTCGCCCGAAGCAGGGAGTCCCTGCCTGGGAACCTGCTGAGAGTTCCCGCTTTAAGCCGCTTGGGAAGCACAGAAGCGCAGAGCTTCTGCTCCCAGATCCTTCACGCGCTCTCGCGTATCCCCGTGCTGAGAAGTCTGAACGCCGCAGTCTGAAGCCCTCTGACTTTGAAGGCAGGCATTGTAACCGCCACGCTGAAGTCTGCGCGTTTTATCAGGGACCTAGCCTACTTAAAAACGTTTTTTTAAACATCGTTTTAGTTTGTGAGTCAAAGGTGCAAAAGTTTTGCCTCTGAAACGTTTGCAAAATGTTACTCGCAGACAAGCAGTAATAGCTGTATTCCAAAGAGAAGTCGTCTTGCTTTAGTTAGTTTACAAAGAATGGCTTTACTGGTCATCCTGCTGAAAAGAATTTTTTATCATACTGTGTTTCACTTAACTGAGCAAATATTAACAGTAAATTTAATGCATAATTACAGAACACAATCTTACATTATAAATTTTTCAGGTCAAACTGCATCCTATCTGTTAACTAGTTTTTTTTTCACTCCTTTGTTTGGATCAGAATGCTCTAATAAATGCTGTTAAATGCACTTTTCCTCCTCTACCTCCTTCTAAACGGCTGTGTTTTGGGAGTCATTAGTTCAGATGTTTGCACTGAGGCGTAGGAATTGATTTCTTGCCCGATTTGTGCTTTCCAGAGCTATTCTTCCTTTAAAAAAAAGAAAGACAAAAAAGACAAAAAATAAAAAAAAGAAAGAAAAAAGGGGGCAGCTCCACTGATGATAGGCTGTGTCACCAATATTGTTTTCTGGCGTTGCTATCCAGCTTTTTGTGTTTATTACACCTCATGACCTATATGTAGGCCCTGTGTAGACTTATGTCTTTGTTGAAGGTAAAATTAATGCAGCTACGCTTGTAAAGTGTTGGGAGTTGAGATGTTACTCTAAGTTAAACTTAAAAATATAAAGAGGTGCTCCAATGCATTGCACCAGTTCTAAGATAGGTGGGGGTTTTTTATACTGGAGAGAATCTTTTTTGCAGCCTTCTCAATAGGCTCGTTCTTCTAGAAGATTTGTCTTAAGACTGTATGATTTAATTTTGTCATATAGTTAGTTCAAAAGTGGAAGAAAGCATGATTTCTTCTTTTTTTCCATCGTAACCTTCTTTTAATCAAACATTGTGGTGCAGAAGCCTGTGGTCAGCAGGAAAAGTTTCATTTTCCTGTTTGGCAGATTAATTAATGGGTATAGAAAAGTTCATCGTCTGTCTAGTTTACAGAACCTGAGCTGATTTAAGATTGTAGTGAGCTGCCTGTATCTTCCTGCCAGTTTTAAGAACTGTGGTATTTTAAACTGTGTACCTGGAAATCTGAAACTTTACTTCAGTATTGATTGTGAGAATGAATTTTCTGGATTTTTGAGTATCTGAATGTGTTCTGTGCAAGTTAACTGCAGAGTTTTTTAAATTGGTATTTACTAAGTATTTGGTAAGTAATTGGTAAATACTAAGTATTTACTATTTAAGTGTTTACTAAGTATTATTAAGTATTGAAAATACTACCCGGAAATTGAATAGAAATAACATGCTGTAATTACATCTTTCACAGCCTTTCCTGGTGTTGCAGGGAAAATGTGTGGGGAAAAAAATCTATAATCTTAAGAAGAGAAGAGAATAGTCTGAAATGGCTGAGAAGAGTCATCAAGCAAACCCACTGCATTAGTTTTCACCATGTCTCTATTTTATACTGTAGTGATGGCTTGTTCACAAAGAAATATTTCATGTTCTCTCTCCGAAACTGTACTTTCAATGGCAAATTTGCTATGGATTAATAATATAATGTCAAAATAGAGAAATTATGCTGGGATGTCTTTGGTAAAGTGATAATTCTTTTAAGTGGCATTATATTGAAGCTATATGATTGGCTACGCTGTATTTGGGGAATAAAATCTAAAATATACGTTTTCTCAGTTTATGAAGGGACTCAGCTTTCATATAAAACAGGCTCAAACATTTACAGTCATGCATAAAATTGTAGAATTGTATGCCCCTGTTTCTTTAATGTTGCTTCCTTTGATCTGACAAGTGCAGTAGCTTGCTTGGTGGGCAGCTGAAAAATTGTGTGTCTTGCAGTTTATCGCGGGGCTATAATAATATGTTGGCAGTTTGTAATTAAGCTTAGGCTTAATGTCATCAGTTCAGTTATGTTAGATCATTATTTTTTCGTTTTACATTCTGAGGAATTAGTAGACTAAAAGTCCAGCACTAGTTGTTAGTAAGATCACTCCCAAGTCAAATGTGTTAACGGTGGCAATTCTTGGTAAACACCAGCGGATTACTTTATATGTACGGGGGTGTGTGTGTGTATACATACATGCACACACATGTATAAAAGTAATGGAAAGGTCAGAACTCTTTTCCAGGAGGCTAACTGAAGAGTGCAGTGTGGTAAAGAGCTGCTGGAGTTTGCATGACATGCTGAAAAGTTTGGGAAAGGTTTTTGAATCCCTAGTAAAGGAACAAAGGGTGCTGTTGAAAATGTGAGCTAGTTGATGATAGGGCAACGTGTGATATTGGTTGCTTTCGCTTATGAAGATGATGCAAATTTGAAGAATTGGAATTTTATCTGAAAATACCTGCTTCCCAGTTAAATGTGGCAGTCAGCGTTGTGATAACCAAAAGAGTTATCAAATCATGGTGGTGTGTGAGCGTTTTGTGGCTAGTTACTTGCATTGTTTTCCTTGCACGTTCAGTGAACTAGGCCAGATCTGTAATTTTTTTTGTCAGTGGAGATCTTTCCACTGATCTCAAAAGGCTGAGGGTCAGGCTGTTGTCCGTTCCCCTTTTGTTGGGGAAGACCTTTGATAACCTCAAGAGAGGCCTGGAAAAACCTAGCTGTGATTTTTCTCAAAAGTCGTCTAAAAAGCACTGTTCCCATTATGTAAATGTTGTTCTTTCAGAACTAGAATGGAAGGAAAAAGTTTCAAAACATTAATATTCACTGAGATCTTTCAATTTTAAATGCAGTTGTACACATCTGCATGCCATAAAGATTGCTTAGTATGTACTAATCATCTTTGTCAAGAGACTAATTTAGCGGGTAAAAACATGCTTTAAATGAAAAAGCAAGATTTAATACAATGTTAGGTAACTGCATGAAGTCACATTTTTAGCCATTAAATCCTAGAAATAGTGGCTTGTTTCATGTTTTCCAGTATCTTTTTCAGAAAACATAAGTCCACTTTTTTCAGGTGTAGCTTTCAAACGATGTTTTACACAGCTTTGTAGATTTCCATTGACTGTGCATTAAATTTGATAGCTACAAAGTTTTTAAATGGCCCAGAATAGATGTTTTGTATGGTTTTTCAGGAGCGGCGTTTTTTTAACTGCTTTTCTCCAGTGTTTTCTCTTTGGACCCTTTCTTTTCCATTTCAGCTACTGATTGTTTATAAAATGTCATTTATTAGTCTCTTCTCATTTCTGGCATTGGCTATTACAGATGATTCCTGCAGTGTAGCGTTAAACTTCCGATGCGTTTCCATGTATTGCTGCCCGTGACATGGAAAATAAGGAATCGGGGAAATCAGGTCAGTGGAGATAAAATTACTTGCCCCACTGGCAGAACCTTCACAATAGGAGGGAGTCTGAAATCTCCCTGCAAGCAGAGTCCCCTTCTGGCTAGTTTTTTGAACAGTGGTTACAGTGGATTGCTTCAGTAGACCAGATACAGGTTTTGTGCTTCGTTTATATGCAATTGTGTCTTTTAAGTAGAAATGGGCCACGCTGGAAAGTTTTTGGATGTGATCTGAGTGTTCTTGAAGATTAGGCTAGCGTGATGTTTAGAAGTGGGTTTCTAGCTGATTGTCTGGGATTGGTATGATCGAGGGGTTTGTGAAGAAAGTAGCACTGTTGCAGTTCCATGTTCTTGACAGGTTTTGTGGGGCATCTTTACGGAAGTAATCTGTCTTGACATGGCTGCAGGGTGCCCGGTCATGGCTTGATAAAGTTAGGTATGCTTCTGATGAGCGTGGTCTCCATCAATTTTAAAGGTGAATAAGCAACTAATCTCAACAGCACCTCTGGGTCTGTTTCAAAGAATTTTGTAGGTTATGCTTGCAGTTACTAACATGTTAGTAACTTTCTAGCAGGGCAATTAAATGTGTTCCTTCATCCTCTACTAGGGAAAACGGGAGCTGCCAAAAAGCCTCTGTGTTTCTGGCTCAGTTTGTACAAATTGCTCTGTCCTATATACTGTCTGTGAAATACTCAACCAGCTCATCCTTCTACCTGCAGACAGCGGGGAGGGTAGGAACTGGCGAAGTTGGGGGATTTTTGCCTGGTAGATCTTTGATTAGTATGTTGGAGATATAAAGCAAATCCAGGCTGTGTGTCGTATGCTTCACCTGATTGGGAGCGTTCTGTAATTAGACTTATGTGCAGTACCTGGAGGGGGGGAGGAGGAAGCTACTCTTTTAAAACCACCACCCCAGAAGTTATGGGTGATAAATGGCACAATAAGTTGATGCCTGATAGGCTCTTCTATTCTTGCCCTTGTGCAGTGCACTTTGGTTGCTGCTCAGTCCCTATTTGCCCCCCTCCTCCCTTTTTAACCTTCTGACTCTTTCTTTTATTATGTTATAATTAGATCTTGTGAGTGTTTTTGTCTCCTTTTTTGTGAGTATTGTGGGTTATCTCTTTTTGTCAACTTCGTTGCTTGCGCGCTCTCCTTGCGATCTTGCTCACCACGTTGCGTATGGTCAGGTTATGGTTCTACAGGATCAGTGCTTCCAGAGCATGAAAATACAGTGTTAAAGTAGGAAGACAGAGCTTGACTGACACGTGAAGCTTACGTGCTGCTGCCTGCAACTAGACGTTTGTGCTAGTTCTGTTAGGCCAAGGCAGGGCCAAAGGAAGTGCTGGTTTGTTCACACACAGCGTGATGTTTGCAATGAGCAAAAAGAAGGAGCCACGCTGTCTTTCTCGATTGCTTTCTGCTCTTTTCTTCTACTCGCTTTTAATGTATCTGTGCCCTTCTCCCTCCTGATTGTGGCTCCTTATTCTCCGGGAAGGCTCATCCTTCTAGTTGTTACCTGTGTCCTATTGGGGCTGAAGCAGGAACGCAAAAGGCTTACTTTAAGAAAGCAGACTGCAGGGCTGAAATCTTGTTGCTCAGCTATATTGAAAATAGACCTCAGCTGCTGTGTATTATGCTGTTTATCAAGAGAGCTAATGCATGGCTGCTTTAAGTACAGCTTGATATCTTTTGGTCTCTGCCATCTGGCATTTGAACAAGAGAAGAGACAAATTTTGTAATGTTATTTTCTCATCTGTTCAGCCACAGTGATCCAGCAAAACAGAAGTCTTCTTTTTGATCGTTTTGAATGCAGCAGACTCCATTAGCAAACTTTACGAGAAGTTTTTCCTTTTCATGAGGAAGAGTCATCATTATAGCACGGTTGGTTGAAAGCAGCTAGCCCTGCTTGCACTGCTGCCGTTGCTCGGGCTTCCACGTTGAGGTGTGCGTGCATGATTTGTCTACCTATGCCTGTATTTGCAGGGTGAAGGAGGGAGATTTTGTTGCAATGCAGGGTCTGAATTAGAATTAGGCTTAGAATGGATGGCAATTAGCAAAGTCAACCCTTTTAAAATAAATCCAGTTGGAATTTGTACAATTGGTTTCTGTTATTTTTAAAACAAAATCCATTTGCCTCTTGATTGTTCACTTCTTTTTGAAAAAGAACAGACTTCCATGCTCGTGCCTCAGCAAGGGATGCTCTCCTCCCTACTGGAGCTCACGCCCCAGATTTGACAGCCTGGATTTGAGAAAGCTCCTTGGAGAGATCTGTTCCAGTGACAGGGTTGGCCCAAAGGTGCTGGGCTCCCCCTGGCCCGGGATCCCGTCCATCTCCAGCACCTTTCCGCTCTGCTCTTGCAGTCCCGCTAACTCTTCCTTTCCTCCAGATGCTGTCTCCTGCATCTTTCCCTTGACTCATGGAGCTTTTAGTCACCTGTAAAAGCCCAGTTTTTTTCTGTAGTACTTCCTCCCCTCACATCCCTAACTGTTCAACCTTGAACTTTTCTGTATTTGTGAGGAAGGGAATTGAAGCGGGGGATGTTAGCATCTGTGATCTGTTTTGGGAGTAGATCAAATCAGTCATGGCAAGTTAAGGTGCATACATGTCTTGTGTATGTAAGTCAAAGTGTGACACTGGAAAAGCTCAGAGTACTTTGTATCTGGTTTATGAAGATAACTGTGAGTATGGAGTTTGTGCGGTCTTGGTATTATGTAGATAGAGAAATGTAAGAGAGATACAGAAGCCTAACAGAGAGGATAAAGTCTGAAAAGATCTGGTGAGAGATCGCTTTGGTCTATTGCATCTGAAGAAGTCAGTATTTTTTTTCCTCCTTAAAAAAACAGCATGTACAAGAAGAAAATTTTTTTTCCCCTTTCTGGCAGATTGTGTCAAATTGGAGGGGAAAAAAAATCATCACTCTGTGAAGGAAAAGGATTTTGCTCCTGCTTTAAGTACTAATTTCAGTGCAACTTCAACTTTGGAGCAATCATTATATAAATCTACCCATCTTTAAGCTCACTCTTGCTAGCTTGTATAGTTCCCATAAAGCCACAGAGCCAGATCTGACGGAACAGCCTGTCAGTTAAAAGAACCCTTAGAAAGCTAAGTACTTTAAAATTGTCATTCATCTTTTTTTTTCAGGCAAAATGCATTAGAATATTCTTTTATACCTGAAATGAAATTATTGTTTTCTTGAGCTGCTGTCATGTTAGTTCGATTATTTTATCTTTGGTATAATGAAACCCAGAGCCTCAGGATGTCTACTAACGTCGCAATTGTAATGGAATAAAAAAGTCATTTTGCCAGCCCTTTCCCGTTCTTCCTGCTCATTCGAAAACATGATAGACCTTTTATCCATCAGCATTTGAATGCAGCATTGCTTTCTTGCTATAAACAGGATGGATTTTCTGTGAATAGATGCTAAGGACTAGTGAAGGAATAAAGTCTTTTAGAAATACAGAATGATGTCTGTTAGCTAAGTGAGAGGGGAGGAGTGGAGTGACCTAGTTCTTTTACTGAGTCATCAACCATATTCTTTGTATGAAATTAGGTAGTGTAGGCATGACATAAACCACAATATGTGAAGTATTTATTTCATGTAAAAGTTTGCTTAACCTGCCACAGGAAGAGACTCCCAGAAGCTTCTCTAGGTTTTCCCGCTGCCTGATGCGGTGAGAAAATCTAAGCGTCGTGAGCTTTGCTGAGACAACCATGTAAGCCAATGTTTTAATGTAGAGGAAATGGGATTTTTTCCCAGCTAGTAAGTAACAGTAGTAAGTAGTGCCCTTTCACCCCTTCCAGGCAGGAAAAGGAACGGCCTCCTTCACCAAAGTCCTTAGTGTCAGGATTGCGCCCCTCACTCCCCTAATGGCATATAAATTGTTCTTTTGCTTTTGTGGTAATGTCTGTCTGGATCCTAGATGTTATTACACGAGAGAATTATGGAGAGTATAAATGGCCATAAGCCCTCCTGCTCCCCCAGGAAGGGGGCATTAGGGGTGAGTGGTGATGTAGGATGTCCATGGTCATGTGGGTGAAATGAGTCTTAATCTGGAAGAAACAGAACCGTTGAGTTTTGCTTTGGCAAATAACGTGTTTCTCAGAGCACATCGTGTGCATCCGTTATTGCACCCCTTCCCTCCATCTTCTCCCACTTTTACTTGAGTTCTTCTAGGTACCAGCACCCACACAAGCTCATTTGCTCCCCACGTCTTCCTCTGCCGTGAACAAATCAGGCTTCACGTGAATATTGAGAAGCGGAGCTCAGCAGAGCACAAGCAGGCGTAGGTTGGAGTATGGCGGAGGGTAGGAGTGAAGGGCTCAGGAGGATGTGGTCGGTGGAGATTGTGGTAAAGAGGATGGAGGAAAAATTGGTGGGAAAGGAGCGCAGGTATGTGGGTGACAGTAAAGGAGTAGGATCTTGTGCACAAGGGATGTGGTAAAAACAAGTGAAGGGGAAAAGTACATAGTGCATGGTGAAAGTCGTCTGTCTTGGTATGCATGGAGCATGATAGCCGCTGATTAGAAACGTGCTCTGAGAACTGCCCTCAAACTAAAGAACGTTTTACAGCTCAGTGTAGTTGACACCTATTAGCAGAACAAGAAGTCATGAGGTTTATTGCTCGTGATACTGTGATCTGTTTAGGAGGATGAGTGCAGCTGGTAGTTCTGCGAGGAAACTGGAAAGGTGAGTAAGTGAATGAAGTATCCAGATTTGGGAATATATCTGCTTATAATGTATTCATATACAGCCACAGCTCCTTTACTGAAACTAAGCTCAATAAACACAAAGGAAACTTCATTTTAAGGTGATGTCCTGTTAGCGGTAACCCAAATGTTTCTTCAATAGACTGTGGTAATCTAAATATATGCAGTAGTACCCCTCCAGTGATTTCAGCTCAATTTTTAGAAAGATGATGATGAGAAGTTTCATATGAAAAATCCATCCTACCACTTGTTATGTTGTTCCGCATGTTTATTACCTTCATTGTTTCTTCTTTTTAAGTTTAATACACATTTTTCCTACTATCTTTCACCTGTTTGACCTTATTCTATCTTTTATTGTTAAGAAACCATCTGTCAGATGTCTTCCTTGTCTTGATACTTGGAGGCACTGACCAAGTCACCCCTTTATTCTCTTTTGACAGACTGAATATTTCAAGTCTCTTCCTGAATGACAGGATTTCCAGAGTTAGGCTATTTTCTTAACCCCATTCTGAACCATTTTCGATTTTTTGAAGTATGGATGCAAGAACTAGATATATTTCTCCAGTAATATAAAAGTATTGCAGCGCTCCTACTTGGATACTTATGTGTTCATATGTCTGTTTTATCCTCCACCCTCTAGTAGCTGCGTCACTGCGACTCACGTTCAGTTGCTTATTCATGGTGATGCCCAAGTCTCATTCAGGGCTGCAGCTTTGCAGGACGTGAAACCCTACTTTATAAACTAGCCTGTGCTTTCTTCTTGCAGGTGAGCTTGCACTTTGCAGGTGTTACAGTGCATGCTCTCTAAGGACGCAGTCTTAGCAAGTGACTCAGGCCATTTTGCAAATAACTGGCTTGCCTCATTATTTTTCACTTTGCAGAAATCACAACTAGTAAATTTTACTGGAATGGTTTTATATTTTCCTACAGGTCATGGAAAAAGATAAGCTAACTGTCTAATGGGAAGACAGGAAGACATCGGTCTCTGCTGAAGATTATATTAATCCAATTTTTATTCCATTTAATTTTTTTTCTCCTTATAGTGTTACTTTTTGATGTTGACTGTGGTAGACTTATTTCTTATGGCTGTTAGAGCTCTCCAGTACAGTGCTGTAGTTAAAACAGGCTCTCAATTTTGAGCCCATGTAGGGGAAAAACAGATCCCTATCAAAATGACCAGTTACCTTGTACAAAGGAAATTACTGATCTTTGTATTTTCCCTCCTGACCATGGTTAATTATATTGTGGAAGGAAATAGTATGTAAGAATTTTCTGCTGTTAGAGCTGAAACTCAATGAAACCTCTAAACAAAGCCTTTTCTCCACCTCCTCCAGAACTGTGTTGTTATCTAGATACATCATCAGACTCCCAAAAGTAGGTTCTAGTATCTATTTACACAGTAAAGATTTTTGACAAAAAAAAAAAGTTAGCAGTCTTGTTGCCTTGAACTAAAACATGTTGTATAAAATATATTGTTGTAAAGTGTTATGACAGCGCTGCTCCTATTCATAAATAACAGTACTGGATAAATGTAAACATAAAAAAAATTTAGTCACAGAAGTGCTTGGCAGTAGTTGTGGTGGAACTCCCTAGTTGTTTGAGTTGTCGCATTTTGTTTTATTCTTTCACTGTATGTAGTTCAAAAATATTTAAAAATTAACTAGGTTATTCTCACGTTTCCATCATCATTCATTTTATCTTGTTGCTTTTAATGAATTTTCAAATACAAATCACCTTATTATAGCTGCTGAAGGAATAGGTTTTGACACCTTTTTAAATCATTTTAATTGTCAAGATTTTTATATAGCAGTGCAGATTTGCTGAAAAGTAACTACTCTTTTGAGTATCAGTAGATAATATTACTATTCTGTCCTTAATGGGGGAAAAAAAAAAGAAAGGAGAAAAAAGCCAACATTTGTTGTTATTAGGATATCTTTATAATTGTTTCTTACTGCAAACTCTAGTCAGTGGATTTTTGGAACAGAATGAGTTTGTGATGGTAATGAATAGTTTAATTTGGAATTTGACCAGCAGAAAAGTGTTAGAGCACCGAAGAGCCTAGGGTGGTGAATTAATATATGGAGTACAATGAGAGATGCGCTCACGGTTACCTACCAGCACCTTGAACCAAGTTGACGCATCTGCTCTATGAAGAGGAACATGCCTGTTGTCTGTTTACTTTCCTCTTCTCTACAGTTTCATGCCCCTCCCAGGCTTAGGTCTTCCAAATACAATTATTTATCCTATTTACATTAACAGGCACAGATACATCACGGTGGGCTGTAAAGATGATCTTCCCTATCTGCTTCATTAGTTCCTTCCCTAGGAGCATGCATTTTTCCAGTTATTTAATGTGGTAGTTGTTGTGGGACCACACAAGTGATCCATTCAGATAGGTGCTCATTGTGATCCGCCATTGAAGCTTCTTCCTGGTACGATGGGATTTGTAAAGTGGGTGCAAGTAAAGTGCCTATGTTAAGATCTGTTCTCTTACCAAAGTGTTATCAAGAATTGATAGTGAAAAGATTAATTTTATTATTATGGTATGGATAGAGTAGCAGGCATGAAGACATCTCCAAGTCCTTCCATGAGGTTTGCGATACAGGCTGTAATTCTCTTGTTCACGCTCCTTAGAGCAGTATGTTTTCTGTTTTTATCTTCTTTAAATCATATTGTATGTGTCATATTTCAGAGTAGAGGTTATATTTTCAAATGAACTCCCAAAGACTGTGTTAGCAGAATGAGACCCAGTATTGTGACTTTAATTTTAAAATACATGGTGTATAAAAATACATAGTTAATCCCTATTTCCTTTAACATGAACAAAGCAAAGATGGTAGTTGGTTCCATACATAATTAAGATTTTTTTTCTGTAAAAGTATCATTGTGTTGGTTAAAGGCCAGCAAATTAGAAGTCAAACTGAGATGGGTTTTACATGTTTCCCTTTTTATCAAAAAAGTTGAAAGTTTCTAATTGAAATACATGTTAACTGGGTCCTGGAGCCTGACTTGGTGTCTTTTACTTTTAAAGGAAAAAACATGTCTAGGATTTGTTTTCCCATCCTTCTGAATGGATGATGCAAGCACCAGCTTAAGTCAAACTTGCCAAATTTTACATGCTAATCGTGAGAATTACTCTTTTCCCACTTGTAACAAACTCTTCTGTGGGGATGCCGGCATCCTATGTTTTAACAGTTCTGTGACTTCCCGTGCCAGAGGCGCTGGCACGCTGCTTGGTGCCTGCCCACAGGCTCTTGAAGCAGGCAACGGCGTTGCTACGTGTTCCTCAGCCTCAAGGTAGCTCTGTGGGCCCACCAGTGTCATAGGACCTGGAGGGCTCATGTGTCATGAGGTGCCATGGAGATGTGTCCATCTTGTAGACCTTGCGGGCTGTGTTTCGAGGAGTTTGGGAGGTCTGAACAACGAGCGACTGAATCGTTGTGTGTGTCATCATACAGGTGAAGGAGCCAACAGTGTTAATAGTCCCTGTTAATGCCAGTTTTCTGTGTTCTTAAGTTGGGTCATTTGAGACATTTGGAACTAAGTTCTCACGATTAAAACGTGTTCCTTTTGTGGAGCCTGTCCATGAAGACTGGTGTGATTTCATCTAACAGGCGACCTTCTTATCCACAGCATAATTTGTAGATTGGGACCTGATTCAGTTCTTGTATTTTATAGAGGAATTGGACCTAAGCCTAATGCAACAATTTTAAATCAAGTTTTGCTGTCATGTCTGTGTGGGGTCCCGATTATCTCAATATTCCTTTGTAAAGCAGTGCCCGGGGCTGCACTATCACAGATTTGAGCTGAAATTCTGAGTTAATTTATTTTCTTCCCAACAGCTTTAGAAAGATAAGAGAGTGAAGAACCAGTGAGATAAGTATCTTTTCTTGTGCATTATGAATGTGTCTTATGTGCTAACTGATTGCGCTTATGTAAACCAGTGTACAGGTGTAACCAAAGACGTCAGTTAGGTAGCAGAGCCTTTACTACCAGAGGTTGTGAAAGCAGTAGCATTTCACCCTTGGAGATCACCTTGATGTTTTGGGTTGTGAAGTTGTGCAAGCTTGGAGGAAGTGCTTTCTCATATTTTTCCATAGCAAGTATTGAATGAAAAAGTATTGGAAGCCTCCTGTGAAAGCCATATGAGTGTAAAGCGTTGAGTGGGACACTGGCTTGGAAGAATTTCCTTTTAAAAGTTAAACTTGAGCGGTTGTGGTGCGGAATAGCACGTTGTTTGCATAGCCGGAACTGCAAAATCACTTTGTTCGTGAGAACTATGTCCTGCCTTTGAAACAGCCAACTTTTGACAAATTCGGGCTTGCAAAATGAAAAAATAATTAAATTACTAATGCAGTTTGTTTTGGAGAGGGCTTTTAAAGCAATATTGTCTGCCTGAGTTTGCCGACACATAGCTCCAGTTTCTTTCCTTAGAAAAAGAACAATTGGAAAGAAAAAAATATTTTCCGAGGAAGATGCTCGGAATTTGGAATGCCACTTTGTTTTCTTCTGATGCGGTCTTCCTGACTTCTAGAAATGAGGAATGAAGAAAAATCTTAGCTTTAAGAAGAAAAAAAATTATATATCAGCAGATTTGGCGGTGAAATATCTGAGCTGTAAAACTATAGTAAGAAAGCTGTCTTTATCTGTTACCAAAAGTCACTTGTTAGTGAGATGCTTTTTGTTATCAAAGGTAGTGTTTGCAAAATGTAGTGAACGGGGCTCAGTAACGTGCACGACAAATTATGCCTTTAAAAGGTACAGGTCAGTGCTAAGTTCTAACGTACTGCTGCTGTATATAATGGTGTCGCGCTCTGTTTTTGCCCGTTTATGAACGATAATTACTGAAGAGTGGAAGATTGATTTGCCATTTCCATCGGGACTGGTTTTCTTCCCTCAAGCGAGCCATAGAGTGTAAGCAAATTCACTGTTGCGTTGCCTTTCCCTGTGAAAAATCAAAGCCTTATTCTGCTAGGATAGAGGTGATTATAGCTAGCCCTGTTTCATCTGTCCATACAGTTTTCTCTTTTAAACAGTAACAGCTCACATTAGTATCTGTAGCTACATTGGTAGAATAAAAGCACGAAATGCAAAAGTAAATGTAAGAATTGCAAAGGCAGTCATCTATAATGTAATTAATGCTAACCTATCAGATCGTATTGTGCTGAAAAAGGCTTCTGTGGGTCATTGTGATGCTTGTGTTATTGTTCCAAAACGCGGCTGTTAACAGCACGGTAATTTATTGAAAGTAGGCTGCTTGAACTAAGGGACTTTTGTTAATAATTATTTAAAGGAACTTGTGGCGAGTATTGCTGGCCCAGACCTGTCTAACTGTTCTCTTTAGAAACTCTCCTCAGAGGTACCGTTTCTGGAAATTGTGCTAAAGGTAAACAGAGATTAATGTTATGATTTACTTTTATATATAACCTATCTTTCAGTGCGCTTACTTTTAAAGTTAAACAAACTTGCTGGTTAATATTGGGATAGTTCACTGTGGTTAAGTTTTGTTGGTGTAAGAGCTTTGAATGAATTTCGTGAACTACTGCTTTCCTTTTATATATAAATATATGAAATATAATTTTGGGGGTCGTCTTTATGAGTATGTGGATTGTGAGTTAATCGTATGCTATCACAAATAAAAAATATTTGTAGTTTGTGTATTTATCCCTTCAAATTATGTTTTCAAAATTAAATAATTAGCATTTAGATAAACAGTATTTTATTGTCTTCGAATAGTAAGTGTGCTTGTTTGTAAGCTTTCTATTTAAAAATACACTGGTAATGCCTGCTAACTCCTAACTGCATCCCTGTTACAGGCTTTATTAGGAGTTGGCATTTTTGCAGACCACTTTCCAGTGTGTTTTGGGCCACTGGTAGTCCAAACTGTGGGTTGAATAGCAGTGATACCAGCTGTATACATTTCCATAGTATTTTCTCCATGAGGAGATTTCTTACAATTCACTGTTCCCGGTTCACTGTCCAAGTATTCCTGAAAGCAAAGGGTAGGGGCATCCTTACCCAAAACTACTATTTTAATAAATTAGTGACCCGATCTCATTTCAGCCAAATGCAAGTAATATGATGCAGCATTATCCTCTTCTGTATGTTGTACAATGTATGGCTATTAAGTTATATCATAGGATAATTTAGGTTGGAAGGGACCTCTGGAGATCGTGTAGTGCAGCTGCCTTCCGAGGCAGGGCAGGTTGCTGGGGACCTTGCCCAGCTGAGCGTTGAGCACCTCCAAGGATGGAGGTGCCGTAACCTCTGGGCAACCTGTTGCTGCGCTTGCCGCTCTCCAGTGGGACATAAGGCGTTCCCCTTGCTGCATCCTGCGATCGTTGCCTCTTCTCCTTTCGTTGTGCGTCTTTGGCAAGGATCTGGCTCTGTCCTTTCTGACTGCATCGCCTTCCTCCCTTAACTTTCTTCCCTGCAGTGTAGACCAACCCGTTCCTTTAGCCTCTCTGTGTCTGTTATGTGCTGCAGCCCTTGCACTGTCCTTGCGGCCCGCTGTGGGACTTGCTTCCAGTTTATCTCCATCTCCTTGTGTACAGGACTTGTGTGAACTGTACTGTAGTTTCCTTTCATCTCTCGCCCTACATCTTTGTTTAACTTTGGATTTTAAGACTGCATACGTGCATTCATTTTACATTTGGTGTAGTGTAAAAGAGATCTCGGGTTGACTGCAAACCTCAGAGGACATATTGCATTCCCACTGGTGTGGTTAATCTGGGCGACTGGAGTAGCAGAGCGGTTTAACAGCGCTCTGCGCTCGATAACCAGGCGAATGGCAAACGGGTGGTGAATTGCTCCTCCCCTGAAGCTGCTTTGGACCACTTTGTAAACCGCTAACTCGGGATGTTTAGTGACAACCGTAACAGGAACAGATGGTTTTGGTCTGTAAATGCGTGTCCTTGCAATTTTGTCCTGTTGACTTTCACCTCATTTCTATTGATCCTGTCCTCAAGATAGTTTTCTTTCTCTATGGTGTGTCTGTGGTCTTCCTTTAGACTTCTTAATTTTAAATTGGTATGCGCCTACTTGTATTAAAGGCAGAAGCACAAAAGGTGAGTGAGTTATGTTCCACCTTCAGTGGTAGAGAAACTTATTTTGGTAATGTTTCTTTTTTTAAAAAAAAAAAAACTGCTGTCATTTTTCTTTCAGCTAGCTCCTTGTTTGCTTTACGCTTTCTCTACCATACCACATTTTATCCTATTTAATTAATAACTTCTCATGTAATAACAAACCAGATACTTTACTGAAGTTCAGACAGATGAAATGTATTGTGTTTTCTGTTCCTGAAAATCACCTCTGTAAGCAGAGAAATGTTTTGGCTTAGTGCATCAGCACAGCTTACTGTTAATGAAATTATGCTGTGTTGTATCTTGTTTACCTGCATGGCTTTAATCATTGTCGTCTTCCAAATGTATTCTAATTTTTTTTACGCTAGTGATGCCAGACTCATAACGTGGTTTTACAGAAGAGGAAGCTGAATCAAAGTGAGATGACTCAGGCAGCCAGTATAGAGTTGGGGATAGACACAAATTTTCCTGATGCCTGCCCATGTGTAATACGCAAAAAAGCTATCTTTTATCTCTGTCTAGATTATGAAGATGATAAATTATCCAGACATCTGATATGTACTTTCTGCTCCTAATGAACCTAGAAGTCTCCCAGAGTGATAGAGCTGTGAATATGCCAGGCTGACTGCACCCAATCTTAGGTGTTTCGAGTCTGGCTTATGAAGGTAGGGAAATGTAAATATTGATGTATGTAAATGAGTTGGAGGGAAATATTTGTCCTCTATGTACTTCTAGTGGCAGTCTACTCTGCTTGGTATTTTTGAGGCATCTGTTTCTCAGGTAAGTGACTTGAATTTGGAAGCAAAATAGCCTTTTCCATAAGTGATTGAAATAGAAATCCTAGGCTTTCTAGTCTAAATTATTTAGGTTTTATAGTTGTGCTTAATTTGGTAAATCTTGCCTACTTAAATGCATACATAAAATAACAGATATTTTTGAGTAATATTTTGTTTGTGCAGTGTATTCTGCATTATGACAGCACACGTTCAAATAACTTTGTCCAAGTGGTTTGTCACCAGTTGATACCTGTCAAACAGTGAAATATTTTTGAAGCCTAGTTATGCTCTTTGGTTTTGACAGGGGAGCTATATACCTTTTCTCCTTCACAATAGTTTGGAGAGTAAACAGAATTAGGTTTACAATAGCTTAACTTTCAATAGCGTGCTGTTTGATATACCAACAATGTTTTTTGACTTCCCAACAACCGTGCATTAAGCTGTTAAAACATATCCATTAGACTTGTTACCTGAAACACTACTGCCTACTGCTTTGTAACTGAGTTTTTTGAATATTGGGTAAATTATTGATGTAAATTGCCACGTGGGCTTAAATGGATCTATTCTAGGCTATAGCAGCTGAAGACGCTGCGAAGTTTTGACTATCTAAGGACTCGCTGCACTAATAAAATTGAACAGGTAGGGTTTTTTTTTTTTTTTGCCGTTGTTCAGTTAATCTGTGGCGATGTGATTCCTTAAAGAATTGGGTTTCATGACCAGGAGTGTATATATGTGTTTTTAAAACCAAAAGAAGTAGTTGCAGAATGGAATCTGGTATCCCCTGCTATAGATTTAAAGTATGGCCCTCCCTAGTGTAATTTGGATAATTAACCTGCTTGATCTATTCTTGGTATTTGTGTGACAATATTATGTCTAGAAAGAAAAGGCCAAATTCACTCCTGACAGAGCTCCATTGACTTAACTGGAATTATGCCAGAAAAGAAGAATGGGCCAGGGAGTATACAAATAAGCATGTTGGTGAGCAGTATTTTGCTGTATTCGTTGGTTCATATTTTATTACATGAAGCACTAGTAATTGTGCTTGTAAATCTGAAAACAAAGAATGGAAAATTTTGATTGAAATATTAAGGGGAAAAATGTAGATAAGGCCTTTCTGTCAGATCACAAGGAACTTTAATTATACTAAAAATATATATGATCAAAAGGAAGTCAATATAAGTGCAGAAGCAGGTTAGAGTCTTTGAATATTAATATCCCCTTGCCTTCTTTCTTTTAGTGTTAGGTGTACTGTAGCTTCAGTAAGAACATGCAATATTTTTGTTCTTGATGGCTATCATATTTTTAGACCAAGATTACTCTTGTGATGACAACCTAAAACAAAGAGATACAGAAGGCATGTATTAGTGTTACCCGCAGGTATATAGGATGAGAAATTGCTCCCTTCCACTCCAGACGCTGTAGTACATGATATCAGTTGGTCTTAGAGATGAGCATCCCCCAAGTTAAACATTCTACTATTGTTTTTGGCTGTTGCAATTTGGAAGAAGTCAACAGATGGGTTCTGTTGGTTCAGCAAGACAGGACGGTCAGATGTTACTGCAATTGGCAAAACGAGCAAGTCTGAATTGAGCAAAACGCATACCTTCGTTACTGAGCACAACGGCCTGGATAGACCGTTCTTAATGCGGCTGTGCAAGTGGCGACTTCACTGCTTTGTTCACAAAGCACGTGAAGGGGTTGGCAGTTCTCCTTTCCAGAACAATGCTGAGGCTCCGCTGTTGCAGGGAGGAATGAGAATATTGCAGTCCTTTCCAAGTGCTAACTCTGTATACGGGAACTCTGGACCACCTTTTTTCTGCTGGGGTAACTCCCTAGAGGCCAGTGGGTAAGGGAAAAAGCATAACGTCCGTGGCTTTGTACAACCTAGGTAAAAGCCTAAAAGAATTGCAGCCTGTGAAATACAGGGGCTTTCCCTTTTGGTATGTCGTGCGGTACCACAGAAAGGGCACAGTGGAGGATGATGCTCCCTCTTATTTTGTTTGCTTCCCATTGTCTGCACTTGATTATCATATTATGCTGGTTCTGTGCCAAAACATGACATCCCCAAGTCCCTCAATTCCTTTTCTTGAGCAAATGTCAGGAGCTTATTTCAGGCTTTGATAGTCTCTTCAAAGTGCAATGTCAGTGCAGCCTTTCTTCACAGTGTTCCCAAGACACTCTTTTGCTTTTACAGTAGGGAGTGACAACCAGGCAATAGCTAAATGCATAAAAATCTCCAGACAACTGTAAAGTGCATAAATATGAACAATAAGAATGTAAAAAAAAAAAAAAAAAAAAAAAAAAAAAGTGAACTTTGTGTGAAGAAGCTGGACTTTGCACTGAGACCAGAGTGGCAAGGCAAACCTTCAAAGTCCGGTTTATTTTCCGTATTCTTTGATCATGCTTCCGTCAGTGGGTTATTTTTTGTCCTGCCATTCTGAATTCTGCAATTCTTTTCCTCATCGCAAGTATTTTGGAAGTTTATGATACAGGGAAAGCATAGGGAGGATGCTGTATACTCAGACAGTATATGTAGGGTGTTGTCTGGGAGGCCCAGGCCTTGGAGAGGAGTCTGAGCTGGCTTCAGAAGTGTCCAAGCCACTTCTGTTAGGTAATAAACTCCTCCTTAATAATAGCACAGATGAGATGCACACCATTGGCATAGTATTTTATTACTCCCAGACCCAAGATAGTTTTATAGCACAGGTGTAAGTCTGAGTTTTTAGTAACGTACTTATGTCCGTGAGTTGGTTAACTTTCTGTTAAAATTGCTCAGATTTTCTGTAAGTGGGTGTACTTGAGTATCTTGGAGGCCTGAACCATGACTGGGAGACCTGGTCACTACTCCAGCGTAACTAATGTCATTTGGGGCACTTATTCTCTTCAATATTGACCATAGCAGGCAATCAAAAAATACTTCCCCTTCAGCTGGCATTATATTGTGGCCCGTTACATAGATGTCTGCCTAAAATTACTGATGGATGTCTGACACTCCCCCCAGGCTGTGGTAAGTCAAAATACATTGGATTTGTTTAGCCAATGTAACTGGAAGATCTTTGCTAACCTGGTGTACTTTCAGTGAAATCAGATCAGCGTGTGCTCACGTGAGCAGCTCGATGGGTAGGAGCAGCTGAGTAGGCTGGAGTCCATAATTTCCCCCGCACAGGGAAGGGGTTGTGTAGCGCCTTAGGCATCTGTGTGAGCAGTGGTTAGATTTGTTAAAACTGCGTATTGAGTGAGACTGTCTTTGAGCGCGTTTATTTTGTGGGTATTTGTATTGCATGAAACCGTAAGAGTTCACAGGGCAAAGAAGTGGCTCAGTCCTTTCCTGTGGCTGAGGCGTTGTGGTACGTCATGGGAAAAATACTTTGCCTTGAGAAGAGGGGCTGGTAGAAATAATTCTGGGATGAGTTTTCACTGTGATGCAGGCAAATATTGGGCAAACGTGTCCGTTACGAAATAAAACGTTTGGTTCAGATTCTTCTGCTGAGAAGTCTTACTTAAACCTTCCTACCCTGGGAGATGTTGGTTCAAGTAAAACCCCCTCTTTCAGTGGGAGAATACTCTGTTTGAAATCTTGCTATCTGCCCTTTTATTAGCTGTGTGAGATGGAATTTCAGCTCTAACCCTCGCTGGAATGAGTCAGTATTTTGGAGGCTGCTTTAAAAAAAACCCAAAAACCCAAGAAACGAAACACCCTACACCAGCTGCACCGCCACCTTTTAAATGACAGATACAGTTACTTTAAAAATATTTAGGTATTGCATATATTTGTTTATACGTTATATATTTGTATTATTAAAGTAATGTATATATTTAAATATAAGCATTTTAACTTATATTTAAATATAAGTTCTTGTCTCCAGTAGCAGTCTTGATGCAGTTAGTGTCAGCAGACAAGTGTTGCCAGTAAGGGTTTACATCATCAGAACAAAATTATGCAATAATGAAGGGGGGGGAAAGAAAAAATCCCCCACCAACTGTATTTCACAAGGAAGGGTGCTCAGTGACATCTCACTTGGGAACATGAATCTCCCTGACTTTACTGTAACACTTTGAGGAGCGCTACCTGGGCGCAGCATTTACCAGCCCGTTGCCAGAACGTTTGGCTGTAGGCATGGTTTACGTCCACATGAAGCGACACATTTTAAAAAACTTATAAAAATGGTGTTTCTTAATTAAAATGCAGGGGGAACCTGGGGGCTATTACTTTATTTGGTCCCACTGAATATGTTGCTAGTTTTACTGCTAGTAAACGATGTTATTTTATCATCAGCCAGTCAGGTCAAAACTGAAGGATGTGAGCCTTCCCTCTTCAAACCACAGGGATTTTTGCCTTTAAATTTTCAGTGTGACTGGGATCAAGTCTAATTCACACAGTAAGCTATATTTAACGTAAACAAAAGTAGTGCTGCCAAAAATCTTGTGTTACAGTATTCAACACAGATCAGAGATGAACGGATGATCAGTTTGGTTCCCCAAAAGGGATAGAACTAAGTACATTTGAAGCTAAACAAAAACGTTAGCAATTTTCTGTTTGAAATTTAGCAGTCTAGTCCACAATGCATGTTGTGATTTGCCTACAGAGAAAGAAGTATACTAGGCGTTTCCAGTAATTTAAAATAACTCCCTTTAACGCACACTCAGCTGAGGTTTTGCTAGTGCTCCTTGGCAGGGTACGTTGCACTAGAATTGAAGATACTGTCTGTGGTGGAGACTTCTGGTTGTTAAACACTAGTGGCTTACGTGCAAGCTTGTGAATTAAATGGCAGAGTTTTTACAGTCAGTTTTCAGTTTCATAATTTATTGTGCTTTAATTGTAATTTTCAGGTATTACTCTGATAAATTATTCAAAGTGAGCTGGGGTTTGTTTCTTGCTTGGGTCCCAGCAAAAGTGATTAAGCTTATGACTCCCGTGGCCCCACTGTAATCACACTGATTTTAAGTTGGCGGCCTGGCTTCTTTGGTAATAAAAAATGTAGTAGAAATCTTATTTCTAACATTAATCTAAAGTCCTCTGCCCCGGAAGTCAGTGATAAAATTCATATTGACTTAAATAGGATCAGATTTTCACTCTAATTATCACAATTCCCTCTGAGTGAAAAAGCTAGTTGAGTTATTCTCACACCACTGGCAGATTTCAAAAAGATACTTTTGTCTTTTGGTATTAACTGGAATTTTCTTCTAATGCAAATACGTTTGTAGTTTGATTAATGCCTGTATTTAAAAAAAACTGTCTTTAAAGCTCTTGTTCTTCTTGCATGAGAGGTGTGAGCAGATTGATGGAGTACAACAAATAGCCATCCCCATTAGCAAAGGATAGCATGCCTGAGGCACTTTATTAATTAACCTCTTGGGTCTGATACTGAAGATGCTGGAAGGATGCATTTTTCACTAGAATCACAAAACTTACACTGTTGTGTGCATTGAGGGGTTAACTGCTTGCATATCTGTGAACAAAGACTGCTGTTGATGAATAGATGTATTCTTTAGTTTTGAACTAGATGTGCAGAAAGAAGGGTTTAGTTCTGCAATACTTGGCAGAACTGCCAATACCCTGTTCTCCATATAGATTTTGATGCTATGCCTATCCCTAAATGCGCCTGTCAGCTGGGAGTGAAGCAACTTTCCCAGTGTAGTACATGTGCATATAGTCTTGTCATCTTCTTCATGGAGAACTATTGAGGAAGATGTGATTTGGTAGGGTTTTATTTTATTTTTGTTTCTTTAATATGTTTGTGGAATATTTATTTTAGCACAAAGAGCCAGCTGCCATATTTGGGTTATTCAGTTCCGTGGAGGTTCTTTATCAAAGAACAAAAACCTTCTGTAGGAATAGATTTCAAAGCCAAAGTATAGCGGTTTTTTGGTTTGTATCTTAACTTTAAAAACATCCTTCCCCCAAAACCTTGAAATGTTAAATTTATTTTAAAAAATGTGATTTTATTTTTTATTGATGAATTTACAGTTTAGTCATAACAGGTTGTACCTACAGCTTTAGCGAAATTTTGCTGGAAGATCTTTAAATATATACAGTACATATGAAATCATCTTTGCATGTGGTGACTATCCTTCATATGATGAGGTCAACGGGGGAAAACATTGTAGGTAACATTAACATAGTACATACATTCAAGAGGCTGAAATAGTGTTCCGCGGACTGCTTTAATTCCTTAATTTGTATGTCATTATTTGACCTTAGTGCTTGTTTTGTCTGTTTGTTTATGGGCAGGGGTACCATTCTTCCAAAAACCTGAGTCTGATTTTGGTTTATCTGAATGTTCAGGGCTGAAACTTGCAGTGATTCAGGAACTGATTGACAGCAGAATGAGGCACCCGTGCTGGGAGAGTGGCAGGAGAAAGGGCAGGCAGCCCTACTCAGGGGGTGCAATAGAGGGCTAGGAGCTGTGACAGATACGACGCAGCTTTTGCATTCCTCTCCGCTGCTGTGAGTCTGTCAGAGGCCTGACTTTCCCGTGGATTTTTTTTTTTTTTTCAGTAAAGAACATTGAAATTGAATACAGCCCAGTAGCAGTAAGATGGTAATATGACCCGATGCGGTATGTGGCACTGGATAGTAACTCTTCAGGACGACTAGAAACTCTAGAAGGACAGGACAGAAGAAAGGCGGATAGAGTTCCTCCATTAGCAGTCATTACAGCATGCTGCGCGATAACTTCTTCTTGCCCTGATGCAAATACATTGATTGTTTTGTTGTGCTTCAGTTTGGTAATAAGCATATCTAGAAAATTACTTTTAGAACAAAAATAATTCCAGTGTATATTCTATTATTCCTATGAGGAATGGCTGTTAAAAAAAAAGGCTGGTTTTAAATTTTAATCTTTAATTTTTCAAACAAATTTCCAGATGGATATTATGAAAAATTTTAATGAAAATTGAAGCTTTCAGTAGAATTTGATCAGTATCACAGGAAACATCATAGCAATTGAATTATCAAAGGATTACGGAAAAAGTATATACTTTTGTTTGGAACTATAAATGTAATCTTTTGCCTTCTGTCAGTATTTCCGGAATAAGTAATTTTCTTTACCTTCTCATTTTATGACCGATATAAGTGAATCAACTTGGAAATATGACTTTTAAATAAGGAAAATGATATTAAATTTTGGAGAAGTTGTTTTGGGGATGTGACAGTTTATCATCATGTAGAAGTTCTTTTAAAAGGAAAGTATACGTTTTAATGAAAATACATTCAAGCATGGTTAGATGAATCTTAAGGGGAAAATAAGCACTTTCATGCAACTACAAGGCATTGAATGCATTGCAGTGTGGACTCCATTGAATTTGGTACCAGAAACACCCAGCTGGCAATTGACAGATGGAAGGAAATAGCTTGAGTAGCTTGTAGGGTAGCAGCAAATACAGATATCTTTCTTTATGTCTTCTCGATAGGCAAGGGTTCTGCATTTCCCGATTACAGATGCTAAAGAAATACACCACAGGCACCTCACGACAAGCACAGAAGACAAGCACATGCGAATTTATAATGCCCACACGTCTAACGCAGACTCACCCATTGACTTTAAATTATTCCCAATTAATATGGAAGACGCGTCCCTTTGGGCCTGCCAGGGACCGGGCAGCTCCGAGAGAGGAGGCCCTTTTATTTTGAAAGCTGCGAGCTACCCTGGTGGTGCAGCAGGGCTCTTGCAGGCACCTAGCAGGAGATGTAGGAGTTCATGGCCCAGCCTTGGGCTGTCTTGCAGCAGACAGCTGGCATCCGGCAGGGTAGGAGAGGGGAATCCGATGCACTGGCTGCTCCGCCGAAGCCCCCTGGCAGGCAGGCAGGCAGGCAGGCAGCCTACAGAAGCGCGCTCCATGGAGACGGGGTGAGCAGGGCACGCACAGAGAGCTCGCGGAGGCTGCTTCATTTTTGACTTTGGCCATTTTGTCAGAGCAAAGCTCAGTGAACCCCAACGCCTTCTTTTTCTAGCTTGCACCTCCTTCAGAGTGTGGCTCTAGCTCACACCGAGTCCGAGATGAATTTGGCAATGCCTTGGCAGAGCTCACACTATGGAAAGGTCAGCTTTATGTCATCACAGTGTGTGACTTGCAGAGGGCAAGATGCAGAAGAGCCCAAGATGTGTGCTGTGAAAGGCTTGTTTAATGGAGAAGGCTACTCTTCCTCTTGCCCTCCTTTCCCTGCGTCACCCATGTCGGAGCCAGAAAGAAAAGGCCCCTCTGTCTCTTCAAGAAGATGAATTATCTCTTTGTTCCTCCCATGTATTTTAGAACCCATCTAAGAAGGGTTCCACTGTTCCACTGTTTTTCTGCTAACTTTTTCTCTTGAGGTTTTTTGTAATATCTGTTGACTGAATGATCATGTGGTAGTTCAGTTCAATCAAACGACAGGCAAACCAAGTCTGTTGCGAACACCTTTGGTTGTGAAGAAGGAAAACATGAGAGATTTTTTTCAAAAATATTGTTTGAACTGAGCTTGACTGAGGCTTCTAAAACATGAATCTACTTGAACAGAGATTTAAAGCTATGAGAAATTCCATCCTTTACTCCTGAACAAGAGGAGGGGGAAAAAAAATGTCTAGAGAACAACTTAAGAATTTATTTGGGAATTTCCATCTCAAATTGCTGACTCTGTGGACCAGAGTTTTGAAAAGACTTACACAAAAGAAGTGGAGGTTGGAGGCAATCGGAAACAAAAATGTGGGATTACCAAGGTAAAAGTCAGGGAGTAGCAGAAATAAGTATTTTGAGAAGCAGAAATAGAGGCTGTTCACATTTGTAAGCCTTACTGCAGGAAAGGAATAACCAAGTTATTAACAGCGTCACCAGGGCTGAAAATGAATGATGAGGAGGATAACGAGTTTGGCCTTTGCTTAGGGAGAGGAGGAGTACGGAGGTGGTTTGCTCTTTGGTCAGTCTTATGTTACTCTGTACAAACACGCTTTTGCAGGTATGCTCAGCTCTGACAGTACCGTTATTCATTCTACTACCAAACTGCCAAAAAGAGCATTAACAAGGTCTCCACTAATTTATTCTCCCTCCCATTCTTCTTTCCTTGCTCTTAAAAACATCCCCGCAAAAAAACTAAACCCCAAAACACTCTACTAATCAATACTTGGAGCCAACTTCACCCTAGAACAGGAAGATTGTTAACTGTCTTACTACTGTGCTTAACAGCGGAAGCAGTAGAAAAATCCTGAAACACTTTGACAGAATGTCTGTCCTCTTTTAATTTTTAAGATTCTTTCTTTCTGAACGCCTTTCAGTATTTAGCTCCTTACAGATATTCTCCCTTGAGAGTCTCACACTTAAAGCAGTTAGTCAAAGTACGTGACTTACCGAAACGGTAAGTTCTTGTGTTCTAAAACTGCAGTGTATAACGAGTTTAATGTGCTCCAAAAATGGGTACAGCACTTGATTTAAAATAAATGTTTAGATTGATGACCGTATGAGAAGTTAGGAGTGTTAGAATGGAGGCTTGGGTACTTCAAGTGCCTCCCTTGTGTACTTAGTCACAGATCACAAAATCATTTGTAGAGGTGGAATGGAACCAAAAATGCGAGAACTAATGACTAAAGCTAAAAGGTTATATACCTTTATATTTATTTTCAAAATTGTATCTTATCTGTACACTGGTGCAGACAACCTAAACAATGTTGCTCAAGTAAGACATAAGAAGTAAAGATAATAAAACGTGATGGGTAAGTAATCCAAAATAAGGCAGAAAAATAAAAAAGGTGAGAAAAGGGAAACTGAAAATGCTTCAAACCAAATTATCTCAATATCAGACAAGATAAAAAACCCTTCGAAGTTATATTTTTAAAACAGCAATAAATTTGCATGAGAGAGGTTTTGAACGTTTTCAACTACTGGAAAAAAGTATTACAGAAATCTCATTGAGAAGGTTATTTAGAAAGCATGTGATGCTTCCTCTGTTTGGATATATAACAAAGATATGTGGATATATGTTGGAATATAACAAAGATAAAGACCAGATCTTTCCTCTGCTGCACGAGAACTCTGCCAAGGCACTGCCAAAGTCCTCTCGGACTCGGCGTGAGCTGCAGCCACGCTCTGAAGGAGGTGCAAGCTAGAATAAGGAAGCGTGGGGTTCACTGAGCTTTGCTCTGACAAAATGGCCAAAGTCCATCTCCTCCACGGTTGAAGGGTTTCACCTGTTCTTCAGATTTGGAGCAAGAATTTTTGGCAGTTTTCCATACCATCCTTTAGGAACTAAGTGCAAAAACCCAAGCTGTTTTTAATGCTGCTGGGATTTGGCTGTGTGGGGGTTGGCATGGTGCAGGAGGGTGAGGTTTGGAGGAAGCAGCCTCCGCGAGCTCTCTGTGCGTGCCCTGCTCACCCCGTCTCCATGGAGCGCGCTTCTGTAGGCTGCCTGCCTGCCTGCCTGCCTGCCAGGGGGCTTCGGCGGAGCAGCCAGTGCATCGGATTCCCCTCTCCTACCCTGCCGGACGCCAGATGTCTGCTGCAAGACAGCCCAAGGCTGGGCCATGAACTCCTACATCTCCTGCTAGGTGCCTGCAAGAGCCCTGCTGCACCACCAGGGTAGCTCGCAGCTTTCAAAATAAAAGGGCCTCCTCTCTCGGAGCTGCCCGGTCCCTGGCAGGCCCAAAGGGACGCGTCTTCCATATTCATTGGGAATAATTTAAAGTCAATGGGTGAGACTGCGTTAGACGTGTGGGCATTATAAATTCGCATGTGCTTGTCTTCTGCGTCGTGAGGTGCCTGTGGTGTATTTCTTTAGCATCTGTAATCGGGAAATGCAGAACCCCTTGCCTATCGAGAAGACATACCAGGTCAAAAGCTGTGACTTCTACTGACTTGAGAAGAGGTTTTGTGAGGAGTAGAAAAATAATGATAGCCAACCTCATAACCGTTCCAAATGTGTAGTCCTGTGTTTTTGAATTTCATTATTATAATCATCATTTCTGTGGTGTAGGAAATATCCAAAATATATGGGTATCACAGAAGTGACCATTGGTATTGCTCTGTTCCACCCAACTGTTTTCTGTGCGAAGTTGACATGCTTTGTTGTAGGCAACGTAACTCACCTGTCATCTGGCAAATCTAGATGCTAACAAGCTGCTTAATGTTAATATTAGTGTATAGGTCAATGAGTGTTTTTTAATAAAATTGGTATGGCCTGAATCCCTCTACAGGAACTAATTGCTGCCATTTTACAAAATATTGTTTATGACTGATGAGGGATCAATTGTAAAGTATTATTAAGTATTAATTACATTTCTGCAGTCTGCTATTCTTTCCGTTAATAATGTGCTTGCTCTAATGTCATCTAGTGCCTGTCATCTTCACCGCTCTTTGACTCCTGCTCGGGGCATTTCTCATTATAGCATATGTGTGTGCGTGTGAAGAATGCGTTACTGTAAATGTGGTCACGCGTCTTTATAGGGTTTTGTGGCTCAGTGTTGCTGTTTGTTTGCTTCTAAATTGCAGACAAACATCACTGTTTTACAGACTGAGCTGATATTACAGTATCTAATTTTGAATAGTTTTCACGATATTTACACATTGCATCCTGGGGCAGCTCTGAATTTTATTTACTGAGATATGCAAATTGCAGTTTTCCATTCACTTTATATAGAGCTTTGTGTTAGGTATGCAAGAGGAATTGAAAAAAAAATTGCAGGGCTTGTGGATGTTTAACGAGACATGTTTTTAGTGTTCATGATAAAGATAGTAAGGAGTATATGTTTGCTTTTATGTGTTCAGTGAAATCCTTATCAACTCCCTCCCTCTTCCCCTTCCCCCCCCCCCCCCAAAAAAAAGCACGTTGAGCTGAAGTAGTTTCTCATAAGCCAAGTATTTCAGTAAATCTTTCTTTTAAACAGAAGCTACTCAGAATTAAGGTCAGTTTACATCTATCTGTGACTAAGCCTGGAAGTGTAGTCTAGCTGGTAGTTACAAGGGGAGAGGTTTAAGTAGCTGGAGATCCTACTCACTGGAATTTTACCTTCTGTTAAGGAACGGCCCCCAAAGTGGATTTTAAAAGATATTTAAAAATTTAGGACAGGTAAACTAATTTCAAAACCAGACAAATTAGATGCACTTTCAGACATGTTTCTAGAATCGCATTCCCTAATGAGAATGAGTTAGCGTAACTTACGTTAGTAAAAGCAAAACAACAAATCTCTGGGTGTCTTCATATACGTAACTTGAAAAATCAGTACCTTTAGATAACGTTCCAGCAAACAGAGCAGCTGCTCTGTAAAGTTCTTCTCAGGAGCATAGGTGGAGAAGTTTGTGCGTGTTTGTGCAAATTTGTGAGGAGTCTTCAGTGAGGGGAAAAAAAAAATGGAAAACAGGTTGGCGTATCTGCTGTCAGTGAAAGCAGAGAGGGGAAGAGATGAGTTTGTGCAGTTTGGTTTGTATGTTTGTATGATGTGTACTTAGGGCAGACTGTGGTATTTCATTTGCGTGTGTTACATCCTCAGTTCTGAAAGTATTTATTTCTATTATGCAATTGTGTTGGGGAACGTCTGCACGTATAAAATTACAGTAATTTAATTTCTTCTCTGTTTGCATGTGCATTCCGCAAATTAAGGTCAAGCTGTTTGTCTAGATGAATATTTTGTAAATATTGCACATTGTTAATTTGAAAATCTTCTCTGCTTGGACATGCATTGTGCAAATTGAGGCCTGGCTGGTTGTCTGCCTCAGGGGAAAAGAGGCGCTTATTCTGCAGTGACCACAGACCCCCAAGAACCTGAATTTTGGAGCCCTGAGCCTTGCTGCTTTTATAGCTAGAAGGAGGTAGAAAGCTGTGGTGGTATCGGGTCTTTTCTGAGCTTAATATGGGGGCAGGGGTGATCTTTGGAAGAAGCCCAACAGCGAACAATGAGAACATGCTCTTTGGAGACGCTTCTTTCGGTTACAGTCCTTCCAGGGATGGGAGGAACTGATGGCTCTACTCACCCTCGATTGTGTGACTTTGTACGCTGCTTTTGTAGAAAGTTTTCATCTCTTCTTAGTAATACTTAAGACAAAATTCTGCCATTCAATCTCTGAAGGTTCTGTGGAAATGGTACTGTGGGGGGGGGGGGCATCCACCTGAGCACCCACATGGTGTCGGGCTGGTCCATGCGTGTGCCGTTGCTGTGACAGACGCGTCCAGAGCTGCCTTTTACCTGCATGCAAGCAGTAGAACGGGGGCTTCCCCTCTTTTTTTGGGCTTTCTGTGCTCCTGCTCCAGACGTGGCTGGCCTGCGCACTCCAGCTCCAACAGGTAGGGAGCACCTCCCCTTACTGCATGGGCGCTAGCTACTGTGTAGCATGTAGGTGGTGGGTCAAGCACACTTCCAACTCAAGGGCCTGTTTAGCAGCACAACCCCTGCAGCCGTACGCCTGAGAGGGAAAGCTGAGGACGGTTGTATGTGCTCCTGACTCTCAGCACAATTGTGTGTCTTCCCCCGTAGCGCCCTCCTTGACTTTCCGTATTCTAATGAAGTTCCTTGTTCAATATCAGAAGCCTTCTGCTTTTGTTCTTTATTCTCGTCTCACGTCAGTGCAAAAGCGAAATAATTAACTTGGTGTCAGGTGTGACTTTCCAACAGACTCAACAACAGAGGGGGAAAAAAATAGGAAGACGTATCAAAAGACAGCAGTTCTGCTAAACCACAGTTTCAAGTCTCATATTTTTAAGCAGGGGCTCACAGATTATTCATCTGCATCTTCCTTAGCATTTATGAGGTTGTAAGAGACAGAGTCTGGTAAAGGCAGCAGATTGAATTACTTTCTGAAGAAAAGTTCCATGGTCACTGCCTGACTAAAAGAGGCAATGCTGTGTTTTATTTTGCTTTTAATAACTTGACATTTCACTCCCTACACGAATTTCTTCTTGAGAGAGGGACTAACATCCTGCAGAGGCTGGCGTTGCTATACTTCTTTCTTTGCGTTTAAATTTATTGTTGACCTCGATTGTGGATCTGATTTGGCTTTTGCTGCTGTGTACAATACAAAGAAGAGAATTAAACAGTATCAAACCAGAAAACCTCACTGGGGCTAAAAAGCAATGAGCAGTGTGCAAAATAGGAATTTCTGATGACTAAATATGCAGTAATGTGAATATATTGAAGTAGAATACTGTAGCATTTTTAAGAGAGCAATTTCTTTTTGATTAAAGAAATACAATTAAATCAAATATCTCCTGAAAGTTCAGGCTGTCATTTTTTTTGCCAGTAGAAACCTGCCTTTCTGGTTTATGAAACCATGGTGCTAACATGTAAAGTAAGATGTTATGAGTCATTTGAACAATTCTTTGTTCTCTCTTGAAAGCATTGCCAATGATGTTTTCAAATAAACTTATTATACTTGGGTTTACCCCTAAGAATGCAAGGCTCTAGCAAGTCTGAGCTTAATGCAAGGCAGGTTATGTAATTTCTGCAGCGCTATATGCTGTGGATGTCATTCTGTTAACGTTCTTTGATAGTTTTACTCTGCAGTTTTGGTGAATTATGTTATAATTTTATTGGTGAAAATAAGACAGCTTTTCTTCTGAATCTGATAGCTGAAGATAACTTTCTTCCAATGCAGTAAAAAAAAGTGCGTTTCAAGACTGATAAGTAGTCTCTTGGGGCTTTTTCGGCAGAATTGCTTTCCAGATTCCAGCTGAAGAGCCAATTTACTTGCATAAGACTCTGAACTCAATTGGCTTAAACTGAGAACTTGCTAATTGAAAATGAGGCTACACTGGTTTCAGTGAGGCTCTGAGAATGGGTCCGAAGGGTCTTCCTTAGTGTTGGCGATATGTGAGGTTAAGTAAAGTGAGGTTAGAGTGATAGAGGGGCAGTGACCAGCCCTCATCTCGGCAGTTCCCTGGTGGAGCACTGCCCCGTGTACCCACGGGGATCGCTGAAGGTCATGAAACGCCTTGGTGAGGAGGGCTATGGAGACAATTGCACACAGCGTGTTTTGACTGAGGATAACCACACATTGAGCATCTTACGGCTATAGATGTGGAGAGCACCCAACCGTTGTAAGTAACATGGCTTTGCGCAGCCTTTGGCCACAGCTGGATCACTTGTTTCTGCAGGAACTGCAGTGGTGGAAATGTTAATTGAGCTGTGTTAAGCAAAAAGTTAAGAGACATTTATTTTCTCTCTCGGCTCAACGATAGTTGAAAGATTTTTAAACGTCATTGCTGTTTATCTGCGAAAGGAAAAAAGAGATGCCTTAGTTTCTGCCAAACCAGGTGTGAAATGTGCTTGTTTGTTAGGGATCGTGCTAGCTTTAGCTTCTGGGGGAGGAGGAGGGGAAGGAGGTTGTCCCAAAGACTCTTCATTTACATTCAGCCCATTGCAGCCCTAAGCTGACTGAAAATGAAAAATGCCAGCCAGGTTAGCCGAATCCTGAACTGGTACAGAGTGATATAAGTTAAACTCTGTAGGACTTTAGTTTCTCTTTCGTTTTAGTCTAGCATCTTTGAGTCCCAACAGGGTGCGTAATTACCATAAGATGTTTGAGTGGAAAAGGGACTACTTTCATCTTTGTCCCTGGATTGCTTCCCCCCCTCCCCAAGTCCTACTAATAAAACTAATTGATGGTATGAATCATTTTACTGAGCAAACAAAAAGAGTGACAAGTTCATTGAAAAAGAGTAGACTTAAGGCAATCACAGAATTTCCATGTGCCTTCAGTAGGCCCTGCCCGGTTTCCCTCCATAGGCAGTAATGCAGGTAGCTCTGGTTAATGCCTTCTGAAAAGGCTTTGCTAACTGAAATTGAGTTCACCCTTTCAAAACCCCGTGGCTCTGGACAGCTGATTGTGGGTTTCCTTCCGTCTACAATATTCTTTTTACGTTTGCTACCCAGTTTAAGATGTTGCAACGGTTTATACCTAAATGGAGTCATTTGCAGTTAAGCGTAGGACCTTTGGGGTCAGGGCTGCTTTTTCGTTTTGTGCTTTTACGGTGTCAGTTTCTAAAGGATGCCAGTGGAGTCTTGGGTTCCCAAGGTATGATTGTAACTGCTTAAACGATCATTAGAACAGTTACCAACGCCAAAGGCAGTGGTCTCTTATATGAAGTATGAATGTTAACGTCTGTGCTTTTTAGTTAGATATCTTTCCTGCTTCTTTGAATAACAGTTTATAGAAGATGAGGTAGGACGGTTACTGCTGCTGTCTTGTATCCCTATTGTCCTGTGTTTAGCCTGTCCTTTTTGTTGTTGTTGTTGAGGTGTATTTGGTTTTGTTTCTGTGTTTTTTGCTGTAGTGCTCCTGACTGTCAGTTTATAGCTCAGAAAGGGTGATTCTTGTCTTGCATTGTTTTTACAACCCAAGTTCAGTTTTTATTGGGGAAAGCAATGATAAGATAACTGTACTTCTGTGCTTCAACTAAAACACTAAAGTGAGATTTAGTGAATTTCTGCTAACCTTAATCATGTTTTTCCCAAAGTTTTTCCGGTTATGTGGCTGATCGTTAAGTCTCCCTGTACGTGCTGAGGAAATATGTCATTCCAGTTGCTTTGTTCTCCTATCCTGACTTGGCATAACTGTTCAGTGTAAATAGCCTATATGATGGCATTAGATTGTGCCATACTGAGACCCTTTGAAGAACTGCTCCTGTTTAAGTAAACATATATTAAATTAGTTGAATAGCACGAATAAACAAGTCCCAGCCTACCAGAGATGTTTATCTTGCCATTACTTACTTAGAGTGCCATTGACCATCTGAAATTGTTGTACTGACCCTGCCTTGGTGACTGGGTACAAATACTTCACAAACGTGTCTACTGGAAAAGAATGAAAGTGCCTTCACAGTCGTTGTTTGACTGATATTTCACTAGCAGAGCTGAATTAAATAAATTGAATATCAATGTGTTTTTGCCATTTTAGTTGTGAAATTGTGATTTTTCTCCTAGGTTAAACAGCAAAAGAACACAAGCAGTATCTCTCAGCCTCAACTTCCTGTTTCAGTTCTCTCATGCTTTTACTGTAACAGAGAAGATTAAAGCAGATGTAAACTCGTTTTTGAAATCTATTGTAAATGGTTAATTGGCGACACATCTTTCAGGTGTGTGTGTCCTATTCACTGTTCTCTGACTGTTTATACGAGCTTCTTACAAGTAGTTTTTCCACATATGCAGGCTAAGCGTAGGGCAATTGGCATGCACTGGTATCCTAGGGCCCTTCTATGTATGTATACGTAAAGCAGTTAACCAAAGCCTAATTATGATTTATTTCCATGTTTTTCTGTGGAATTTAGGACTATAGGAAGCAAAGGCTTTACATGATTCTGTAGAGGGATCGTTCTGTGTAATTGTTCTCAGTTGTCTTTGCACGTTTGTTGTTGGCTAGCAGACAAACCGATAAGTAGGAGGCCTTCAGGTGGCAGTAAGCATTTCATAATATGTTGTCAACAGTACAACTTTGTTGGTAATGTTGTCCCCAATATTGTTTGCAAATACTAGAGTAGACCCTTAATGAAGTAGTATTCAAGAATACAGTGAGATTATTTTGATTCAAGGTGTTGGATTTCTCCCACTTCTACTACCAAAAGCATTTTAAATGAAAACAAATGAACTCCAACCTTCTTCAGCAAGAGTAATAACGGAGTAGCTAAGGATTCATAATTTACATCTTACGGACAGACTTTTGCCTCCTGATCTTCAGTGTCAGCGTTTGAGTGACAGGCAGTCTCTGCTTGAAGGAAGAATATTATTTCAGAATTGAGATATGCCGTGGGGATTAGAGTGTTGATCAGAGACCAGAAATTTGCAAGGAAAACACACTAGGCTCACTAGCATTGTATGCATGCGAGTACTCTTAAGTAGTTTTTTTTTTTGTTCTTATTTACCTGCTAACTACGTAACAATAGTTTCAGAATGGTTGGTTAAACACGTATCAGGACAATATATTTTCTTCTGTATATAGCTGAATTTTTGATTTAAGGCAGTGGGGAGCTGCCTTCTTCTTTAGACAAAGCTAACTGAATGCATGAACGCCACTGCACATAGCTGACAAAGGCAGAGCATCTTTATGAAAAGACCCTGTAAATTCTTTCCCACAGAAGTCAACGAAAGGGTCGGTTGTCCTGGGCTACGTATTTCGTCACTTAAACCTAGTGGAGATAGATTACTTTGGACTGCGCTACTGTGACCAAAGTCATCAAACGGTGAGTAAACGACACACCAGGCTGGGTTTTCCATCTGTAAAATTTACCCTCTTGACCTTTGCCTGTAGAGCATTAAATTGTCATGCCTTCACTAACTTTTACTATTTCATGAAACAGTCAGTTTTCCAGTAAAAATTTCCTTATGCTCATTTGCATTAAGATCTTGGAATAGTCATTAATGTTTTAGACAGGAACATTTTCTCATGCAGAATTTAGGATTTGATTTTTGAAAATAAAATGAAGAAAGTATAACAGGTAAAAAATTGTCGCAGTAAGTAGGGTTAAGTATTTTTCCGTTTTAGTGTTTTGCCCTGAACTCGATGCTTAGCACGTGATACTTTCCTGACTGGGAATTCTCTTTGAATGAACCAGTTGTAACTTACTCCTGTTTTGGCTGGGCCTGGAGTATCTTGAAAGCAGTGTCCCCAAGTGTGTCAAAAGCTGATTTACTTGGCCTGCTTGCTGATCTGCTGTCTTAGAGCATAGCTCCTGCTTTGAAGGAATCATTTGGCTGTCAGGACGTTTTGTATAGTATGGCGACTGCTCATTTACTGAGAGCCCCAGAAGTCAGGATATTGATAATGACCTCTTGGCTCCGCTTGGACTGGCACTGCGTCCTCAAGCCAATACCATGAAGAAGGAGTCCCATTTGATTGACAGGGACTCTCCACACGTGCAAGGCTTTTTCCAGCAGGAGATTACAGTCTTAATTGGGCAAGAAAATAGAAACTGGGCTGAGACATTTTAGGGCCAAAACAGTTGGATTGGGGCGGTGGTATCCGAACTGCCTTCCCAAAACAGGTTGTGAAGTGTTACTGCGGTCAGAGAGGAGGAGCAGGGAGTGCTCAGTAGGGGAACCAGTGCTGTATTCATAGAGAGGTCTTCATATTACCTTCATTTTATGAAAGGAATAATGCCTGGCTTATGGGTAATTATGTCAAGCTGTTATGCTTTTAAAGTCAACTGTATTTTGGGAGTAGGCACAGCACCCTGACCTCGAGAGATGTCAAGTTTTATCTAAAAATGATAGTAAGTTACTGAATTGACTAAATGCTTACTAATTTCTTCTGATTAGCTGAAGTAGAACCTGTAGAGACTGGAGTCATAGTAGCTAGAGACTATTGCTTGCTATTGGGAGCTGCAGACTGCCCTGCTCGCCATTTGTTTATTTCTGTGCTGTAGTCTAGACATTTATAAATTCAGTTAAAGCTTCAGGCTTTTAAACTAAGTTTTGTTACATGGAGATGAAAGTCAGATTCAGCGATGAACTGAAAAGTAGGCTGTTGAAAAGAGCATTTTTGATTTCCCGAGGAAACGTGTGAATGAAAAGCAGGTAGCTATTTTTTACTCTCAAAACAGTTTCCTTTTTTCCTGCAAAGACAAATTCCAGAGATGTGCACAGTGCGTATTAAGTGATTTATCTGGCATTGTGAAAATAAGAGAAGATTACCTCCCTTCAGAAAGGCTTAATGCGTAAGGGCACATTTTAGGATATATCCTGCTAATAGACTAGCAGATTTGGCTGTATGATATTATTGCATTTTTTCATTATGTTAGTGTGTATGAGCTGTCAGTCATTATGCCATTAACTCAGCCTCTCCAAATACTGCTTTTTTGCTTTTTTCTCTCGTATCGTGCTCTAGTGGTGTAACCTTAACGTTAGCCTTTGTCTCTGTTTTCCGATCACTCAAGATCGAGAAGCCGCTGTGCATAGGCTTTCCTGTGGATCATGAAGGTGTTCATCCCACTTCCCTAGTTTTCCTGCTTGTGTACTGGTAGCAGTCATGGTGTGGGAATACAAGTGGTACCAGCGCAGATAAGGAGCTCCAGTCGCTCTGTGTGTGGAGGTCCTCTGACCTGTATTTTGCCTGGCTTCCGCACTGGTGGGCAGGTGTCTCTGTAGTGTTTGTATTCCTGGTCTCTTGACTGGGGCACAGTGTATCCCCCGCCTGCAGATTTTCTTTACAGAGCGATCTGAGGTGCGTGGGAGAAGGGTGCACACACAAGCTTTGTCCTGACATGCCGCTGGGAAGCAGCCAGGATGTACAACCGGAGACCACAACTGTGGGCCACGTTATGGAGTGCACCTGCCCTGCCAGGTAGACACTGCCACAGTGACCGACTGAGTTTGTGCTGCAGGCTTTGCACCTGGGCTGTATTATAGAAAAATATCAGGAAAATGCCTGTTCCTGTTATTTATCTGTGCATAGGTAATTAGAAGTTAATGCTGTTTTACCTGGAAGGTTCATTAATGAGGACTGTGTTTAGTTTTACGTGTTTTATGCAACTGTTGCTAGGCTGCTGTTTTTAGTGAAATCCTTTTATGCCTTAAGAATGGCCAGTATAAAGGGAAAGCCTCCTTGGAACAAGCAACACCATGCACTTAAACTGTAAACATGTATTGAATTGCACAGTGAAAACTGCTCAAACCCTGTGGGCTATTGCGGGACTTAGTCCTGTACTGGCTGACAAGAAACCTAGATTTGAATTTTGTATTGGATATGTTTTGGATTGGCCAGAGCAGATTTCCTAAGGGAGTTAAAAAAGGTTACCTTGCTAATTAGTTTTAAAACTGTGCTCCTGAGTTAGTCTCAGAGAGAAAAATCTTTTTGGAGTATTGGCCACCTATTAACGCACTGCTACCGGTGAGGAATATTTTACTACTTAATTTGGCAGGTTTTTTTGTGGTATTATATATTTAACTGAGTGATGAATAAAATAGATTGGACAAAACTGTATGTTTTAAAGAACACAACACAGTCACAAAAGAGGTTTTTTATGAAGAGTATGAAAGAAATCGGTTAGTTATTCTTCCCATTATTTATGCATGCCTCGGCACTTCCAGTTTGTTTCATGCTGTGCTAGTGAGCTACCTCTTATGTGGGTAGTATCATAATTATTTTAGTAGTACTTTGGGTCTAATCAGGGAACAGGATTTCACTGTGCTATATAGCGTATGAATGCGTTAACAGTCAAGTGGTCTCTTCCTGAAGAAGCTAGCTAACTGATTGGAAAGTGAGAGAGAACAGCTAGGCGCAACAAAGAGAAGGACAGAACAAGAGAACAGGGAGGAGACCACGGACAGTAGGATAGAGCAGGAATTGGAGGATTCTGTCTCTAGAGTAGTAATTTGGACATATTATACGAATTTCTCTGCCGATGTTCCGGGTACCCTCAACCTCTTCATGTTAAAAGAACAGTATTTAATTTGCAAAATCAAGCACTTGAAAGTTAGGAATTGCCAAATTTATTATTCTCCAGTGAGGTACTTAAGCTATGTCTATCTTGTGCTCTGAGCAGGGTGGAAGTCCTAAGGAAAAACAAAAAGTATTTGATCTTATAACTGAAACTCCATCAAAATGAACAGATGGGTTGAACTAATGCTGTAGGATGTCAGTAGTGTTTCCTAACCTTGAGTGCTTTTGTTCACAAACTACACAGTGCTCTTTTAACATAGCATAGTATGTTTTTGGTATAGATAGGTTAAATGAAAAATAGTTTTAACTGATTGCCACTGTACCTCTCTGTGCCTTGTCATCAGCTGTTCGCTCAAGCCTTTTGCGTTGCTGCCCAAACTGTTGGCACTTCAGTCACACTGAGCTGAGGGCAGATCCAGCCTTTACTTTTCACTGTGGATGGTCAGCTGGGTCCTGACTGATGGGGCATTTTTTGTCTTCTGCCTCATCTGTCAGCAAAGTGGTATAATGTGCCCTATTTGGTGTTCTCAGGCAAGACCACCTCCAGAGTCTGTGCCGCAGAAGCTGAAAATGGTTTAGGAAAGGCTGTCCTGCCTTTTACTCTCTCACTGCTTTGGTAATTGGGAGAACAGCAGCCTTGTGATTTCCCTCTCCTTTAGTGGAGGAGGGACCAAATGCAAGGTAAGTCCATGTTAGGAGGCCCGCACAGGTCCCCTGCTCATCTCACTTCTGTTTCCCACCTTCCTCCAGCTCCCAGGTGCTCCCACATAATGACTGCTGCTACTGCCTCTCTGGCATCACCAATGTGCTTTAGGAGAGCGGTGCCAATTATTATTTTGGCAGGATGCCGATATTTTCTTGCAGCGTACGAAAGAGGGAATGGAAATGGCAATTTTCATACGTTATATCTCAGGAAAAGCTGAGCAGAATTTGATGAGAGAAAGGGCACTTCTGTAGCCTGAAGGCATTCCCTTGCTAAAACACAAAAGCATGCCGAAAAAAATCATGCTATTAGAGCTTCTCTTATGAAAAAGATTTTGAGATACCCTTATTGTAGACAAAGCTAGACAACTGAAAGCATTTTAAAGATCCTTTGGTAATAAAAACTATTTTTAACTTGCAGAAACCCGACTGCGTTTTGCAATCTCAAGTTTGGTCAGATTGGCCCCTCACCATCCCCAACTAAACTCTCATGCTAAACCTGCTCAGTCTAAGGTCCCTGGAGGCATGTCTGTGTTGTACAACAGGGTGTGATGCAAAGATCTGCCTTTTCTTCTCCACTGTAATGCTAACCTGAGCTGTTAAATTCACAATGGACAGCATAGCGATATTGGCTTAGGGCTATAAAAATACAGAAAGCATTATTACCGTGTAAATTCAGCAGCGTATCCAAGCTGATTTCCCCTGCCCCGGTTAGTTCAGGTACAGTGCTGTGCTAACGCATCCCTACCGCTCCAAGATCCGGAGCGAACATGAAATTGGCACCACTGTACCTGCGTACCGTGCATCTAGTGGGTAGTATGAATTTATTTGAAATAAGTGTTCATTTGGGTGCTTTCTTCCTTGCTGTGTGGAAGCTCTGTTTTGAGCGTACGGGTGTGGTAGAGTAGCATGTAGAAGATAGCCCTTGGCAATGCATTTTGCAGCTGAGTAGCCCAGAGGGGATGTAGAAGCAGCGAGGAGGGGATGCAGATCTCGATTTCTTCTGACGCTGAACTTTCTACTGTGAATTGCCCTGCTGCAATCAGGTCAGTTCAGTTATGGCAAAGTTAAATACAGAAGCCAGCACCATGAAGTCCGTAACCCAGCAGTGTGGACTCATGGATGCGAAGTATGTTTCTTGATCCATCCTACACAGTTAATAAAGGAACTGCAGCATGCTCAAATTGCCAGGTTATTAGACCAAATAGGTAGATGGCAAAAAAATAGCAGATTAAATGGACTGTATGTAACTTAGCTGTAGAAAAAGGCATCATTTTAACAAAATATTTGCTTACAATAGGAAATGTCTGTCCTTTAGGACTTCACTGTAACATGATATAGTGTACACTGTGATCTCAAGAGCTTGGAAGAACAGTTGAGCTGTACTTAGCTCATATTTTGTTTTTTGCCTGGGTTTGACATTTGCCCATGAATACAGTACACTAAATTAGCTCGAAAGAAAAAGACTTGGACTGGTTAAAATTAGGCTGTATAGCCAGTGAGAGGAAAGTGGGAGTTGATAGTATTGATTAGAAGCTAGAAACTGTAGAAGATTATTAAGGGAATGAGACAACCTAAACGAAGCTGATGGCCAACTGAATTAAAGGCAGTAAGAGTGAACTTTTAAAGGGTAGCAGGATCAAAAGGAAACTCATACTCTGGTATAGTATAGATTTATTATTAAGTATAAGAGAGAGAACTTCAGATTCTAATAAAAAGGTAGAAGTATTTAATACATATTTGTATTTTTAGGAAATGCCTGATGATTTATTCATTTCCTTTGTAATAAGGGAACATTTTCCTTTTTCAGAGTTCTTGACGAGGTCACCTAGGATGTCTGCAGCTCAGAAGATCTAGAGAGTTTGCATTTAATATTTGTAGAAAAACTGACCTAATAATTCTGATGGTTAATGTTGGCTGAAATTATGGAAGGTTTTTGATAATTTCAGATTATAATTGAAAAATGCTAGGTAATCTCTTAAATGTTATGATTTTTCTCTTGTAAAAGTGAACAAAAATTGGCGTGAGGAGATAGGTACAACTTCATAAAAGTCTTATTAAGATGCCTAAGGTACCTTAAGGTAATAAGTCTTATTAAGGTACCAAGGTACCTTATTAAGATACCTTGAAATTGATAGATTTGCCTCCACCGAACACTTCATTGACTGATACCACAGCAAACATTTCAACCTAGTTAATATTTTGTTTCAATTAAGTTCATGGAATTTGACCTAGATTTGACCCTATGCAGATTCAAGGAATGAAATTCGCGGAAGAAATGTTTGCGCTCATTTAAAGGGCTGATTATAAAATAACGCATACACCTTTCACAGCTTTGTCTCAGTTTAAAATCTTCATATTGGAGCCCGATTTGTAGAAGTACAGATGACAACAGAGCCTGTCTGTTCTTAAAACACCATACGTTTTTTAAAACATCTTTTTTTTTATAATTCCTTCCTAAAAAGGAACAAGGAAGATTTTGTTCATTAATGTCAAGTAAATTTATCATCATTCTTAGTAAATAATAATTTGTGTAGTAAATAAAGGGTAAATTGCCTTTGTAAATAGTAATTAGTAAATTAGTAGCCATCAATTTAGTAATTGGATAGCTGCATTTGTTAGTGCTAATGAAAAATAGTGATTTTTTTCCCCCCTATTTCTTCTGTGAATATTAAATTTTGCTTTCAGATGCACGTAATTTAGCACCTGCAGTTGGATGGGTAAGAGCTGGGTCCTCCGCTGCTTTGCAGTGGTGATGAGCTGCTTGTAAGTTAGATAAGTAGCTGTGTGCACAGGAGAGATACAGGCAGGAGCTCCCTGAGAAGTGACAAGCTGGTTGCCAAATAGATAAAAAGAATGAGACTACATGTCTCCTGCTTCAGCACCCATGAATGCTAAGTTTGTTGTCATCACCTGCTGTGCAAGTGTATTGGATTAACAGGAGAGAGGGCTCTTTTGTTTTCTTCCTCTTGGCTCTTTAACAATTTAACACGTGAATGCAAAACTATGACCATGTCCAACATTATTTATATGAATACACATGTATTTGATATGTATATAATGCACATTGTTATGTAGATGTGCATAAGTATGCTTAAAGGGCTCTACTGGGTGTGAAAGGTAATACACAATTGTGCTGTGTGTTACACAGCTGCCTGCAACTTGGAAATTGCATTCCAAAGACCATACAAAGAATATAATTTAGGCTGCAAAGTAGGAAACGTGAGAATTAAGACTTCTAATGCAACTTTAGTGTGCTTGTGCTGTCTACTTATGTGATGATACAGTCTTTGATTATGGGGCCACTGTCTGTTTTATCCCATCGCAGCCAGCGTATTGCATGGATACAAAAGGCAACAGAATTCAGGTTACAGAGACAACCAGAAGTCTGTAATACTCCTGGGCTTGACTTGGCAACTTGAATGGTGATACTTCAACATCAATTTTTTACATACAGTTAATCCATCCGTACGTATAAAGCTCAAAAACAAAGGGGACTATGAAACATTAAAAAATACAGCATCAAATCTTGAAGCTGATTTCAGTTCACTTAAGGAAAATCATTTTTGCTTTAAAGACTGTCGAGTTATTTTGTGATAGAATTTGATCTGTTGTTGAAACAGCATAGTTCTGATCTCTTGCAACATAACGCAGAGCTGTCAATGAAAAGCAAACTAGTTTGGCAATGTATTTTTCGCGCTGTGATGCCAGTTTTGGAAAGTGGGATGTTCTGAGGTCGGAATGTGCATTGCAGTGTCATTTTTGCCCCTTTTTTGCCTGTTAACTTTGAAATCTCTGTATTTTATCAGCTTACTGTGCTAGCTCAGATTATTGCTGGTAGGGAGTTCTGACAGGTTGTTTGAACAAGTGTGACGAGTTTTTCTTCCCTTCCCACCTTGTGTTGAGGTTAAGAGGGTTTGTGTTTTCGGATAGTTACTGGATGCATGCAAAACAAATACATTTTTCTTTAGGAAGTTTGAAGTGCCTGATCATCACTCTATATGCTTGTGAAGCTGTCACTTTTGACTCATGAGAATTTTGTAGGTAAGAGTCAAGTGTAAGGTTTTCCTCCTGTGTGAGGTGCCATCTTAATTATTTTTTTTAAAATGCAGCTCACTGAACAGACGGCTGATGACTCTTGTAATCTTAGTTTATGGCAATGCTCCACAAACGTTCCTGGATGTGAAATGGCAATATCAGTCTACTAGACCAAGAGCAAGGCATGCAGCTGGATCAGCGGCTAACTAGTTTGTTTTCCTGTTTCGTCAAAATACTGATAGTTGTTTACAACCGGTTATTCAATTAATTGTTTGAATTTTTCCTTTCAGTCTTTTGTAGTGTTTTTCCCTCTCTCCTTTGTTACTCGTTCTAATAGTGAAATTCTTTACTCTGGAGATGTCCTCTGGCTAGAAGAGGAAGAATTTTGATTGATCAGTTTAGCCTTGTTCTCTGTAGGGTGAGCTCAGTGGGGCGGGTAAGGCGTTTCCTCGTTCTTTGGTCTGTATAGTTCCTTGGTTAAAAGTGGGGGGCACAAAGGGAGTAAATTCAGGCTGCCTCAGAAAGCGCTTTTCAGGAGCTGTGTTCTGCAGCCTTTTTCCTCCCCATGTTTTAAAACTGTGTGCTGTTCTTGGCTGGTCCAAAAAGTTCATGTACGAGGGCAGAGGACAGAAATGAGTGAAGACAAGAATGGTCTTGGCAGCTGCCTGTGCACTTTTTTTCCAATAAATGAATCATAGAAATGTCAGGCTAAAGAAAAAATAAGCTAACGCAGTCATTGCGAGAACAGGATGTGCACCGTGCTGGTGATCCGTGTAGCCATCCTGAGAGGTAGCCAGCTGGTCTGCAGAAGTGGGCTCAGCGGTAACCTGCTGAATAGCTTCTAACAAAAGTTTGCTAGAGAAGGGGCAGAGTAATCGGAAGTTATACAAGCAGTTGTCTGTGGTCTGTTGGTCGAATGATAGGGGCGCTCTCGTAACAGCTGATGCCTTTGCAGCGCACCAAGTACATACACCTTGCTCATCTCTGACACGTTTGCCAACCAGCTCTTTAAACCTGCCGGGGGAAGAGATTCTGCGCCCTTTCTCCCTTGGTGCCGTTTGCCAGTGACTCCGTCCCCTGTTATTAGAAGGCTTTTCTAAAAATCAAAACTAAATTTTCTTTGCTGCTAGTTAAGCCACTTTCTTCACATCTTGTACTCAGTGGACATGACGGAAAATTGATCAGCGTTTTCTTATAGCAGTTCTTGGAGATGGAAGAGTTACGCCTATCGCCTCCCTTTTGGGCTTTGTTAGGAAAAAAAAATGGAGCCCCTTCATTCTTTCCCTGTAGGTCTTGTCTGACGTGCTTTGTTGTTACTGAGTGTATGTATACCTTTGCTGTTACTTCAGAGATAGCCTGCTTCGGTTAATCTCCCGGGAAGAAAAGAGCGGGTTGCACAGCAGCGTGTACTATCTCTGTCAGATAAGGTAGACACCAAGAGGTCCCTTATATAAATCCTCTGTAGAGCCAGCTGGTCACGAGACTGATACGTGGTAGCTCCTAGCAAACGCATTTCCTTTTAGCGAGACCCGTTGCCTCAGAGAAGACAGGTAACATCACACTCGTGCAGACGATGGTTCTCTGATCAGAAACGGCTCTACTGCTACGAGGCGGTTGTTAGCAGACGAGCGCGTCTCAGGCGGACGGTCTGTCCACTTCCGCGTTAATGTGATCTCGGAAAAGTTTCTGTGTTCTGCGGAGAAAATGAATCGTCTTACTTGTGCTCTGTTTGTGAGGAAAAACATCAATATATGAATAAATATGCACTTGATATTATCCTGCATGATTTGCAATGTTAAGTGACTATTTTCCATAATTATTTATCTCACAGTACTGGCTGGATCCTGCAAAGACCCTTGCTGAACATAAGGAATTGATAAACAGTATGTATTTAATTCAAACTTTTAAAGAAATTATCTGAAGATGAAACAACAGAGAAAGTATTCCATGTATATATAGCCTGTAAGGCCTTTGTATTCTAGTTGCAACAGGTTAATAGCTAATTCATTACTATAGTTCATAGCCACATCAAAATTTCACACACGCATTGAATGTACCGTCATTTTCCAAGGGTATTTGTGAGACTGTTGTCCAAGGAGTTCTCTGCCGTTACGTTTTTATTTTAGAAAACAAATGGTGCTATTCTTAACTTGTATAATTAATTTTATAATTTTATAATTATAATTTTATAATTAATTTTTATAATTAATTTTTAACTGTGATACCTCTACCATACTAACCACATGAAATTCCCTTTTTTCTTCTGAAGGTAACAATATTGCTTCTATTGATAATATGCTGGCTAATGTTTTTACTGCATTACTGTCTGGTCTTCCTATGTAATACCCGTTACTTGCATTATAATTAAAGAATTTTGGTAAGATTTCTTAAAAATAAATTGGAGACTTTCTGTGAAACATGTAAAAGTGGGAGCGTACGTGAAATAAATGCATCTGTAAGAATCTCGGGACGGAAGCTTACTGGGGAAGAACAATGTATTTATAAAAGTGGAATTAGAAAAGCCCTTCCAAATATTTATTAATTAAACTAGCATATAATTAAAATCTCTTTGTAAGATATTTGAAAATGTAGAAAGGCTTAATATTCAGTATAATTTATCGTAGGGAGTCACATTTCGCACAATTACATTTTTTTCAAAAGTCTCATTAGAAAAGGTATTTAAAGGTCAAAACCAATCAGTTAAAAAAAAGAACTTGGAGAAATAGCAAAGAAATCTAAAGTTAAAGTTTTCAAAATAAAAAAAAACTCCAAGTAGAATATGGGATATGAATAAATAAACACAATTTGTGGAAAAAATAGTAAAAAGACTTTTCTTAGTTTAGTTTTTTATTATTGTATTTATTATTATATTTGTGCTATTAGAACCTTGTTATTTTATAATAATTATGGTTTATTATTCATATGTTATGAATGTAGATGTTCTGCTTTGCTAAAGAATGTTATATGATTGTGTGAGGAATTTTTGGTGACTTCAAGTTTTATAGGCTTCGTAGTAGATGTTTTGTAATCAGATAATCATAACTATTACCTTTTGCACTGATTTTTATTTTTCTGTTTTTTTTCCCCCTCAGCTGGACCACCATACACGCTGTATTTCGGCATTAAATTCTATGCGGAAGATCCATGTAAACTTAAAGAAGAAATAACAAGGTGCAGTATTGTGATGGGAGCATAGGTAGTTGGTTTCCAGGTAGTAGCGGGTTAGAGTCAGGCGCGTACCGCTGCGGTGTGCCTGCGTTGTTGTTTATGCTGGAGCGTCTGCATGTGCAGGAAGAGAGTTGTGAGCAACTTCACGGAGGTTGGTATGAACCACGGTTAGGAAGATCAGGATGAAAAGGTACTTTCTAGTGCATTAAAAAGCAAAGGCATCTGATGTGCGTTTGAGTTCTTTCCTTTTTCTCTCTCTCCCTCTCTTTCTCTTCTTTCCTTTTCCTCCCTCTCCTTCTCTCTTTATGCATGTGCTATAGTGAAGTTTAGAGTTTACTTGGGTATCTAAATACAGGAGATTTTCTTCTTTATTGGTCATAGCTTAAATTCCAGGACTGTTTTTCAAGAGGACTTCTCTTTGTCCTAAAAATATGTGAAGGAAATTGAAGAGCTATGTGCTTTTCATTCTTTTAGATAAGATTAGCCTTAAAAAAAATTCTGCAGATACACGCACGTGCGCGCGCACGTGCACTTGCATGAACTCACACACAGGGGCTTTTCTGTTTGCTTTGTTTATGAAAGATCCTAGACAATTAATTTTATATTCAAAAGGAACTTTAAACATTGTGATAGGTAGATGGATAAAATTAATATACTGACTTGCATTAATAAATGCCAAAATATTTCTTCTGATGTCCAAGTTTGTGCTCAAGAGGAATATGACATGTAAGAATCCATTTGAACACGTGCAGGGATTTTAATTTTCCTTAATCAAACGTGGCAGTTGTTACAGCCTAAGCAGAATATATTTCATGTACCGCAATGAGAAATTTTTTTTTCCCCCTTAAGGGCACTGCAGTAACAGAAGTCTCAGTATAACAAGATTGATATTGACCTGGTAAAAATAAATAAAATGATGATTCTTCAGGTAAAAAACATAAGTTGGCTGCAATGTAATGCCCTGCTGCCCTCAAAGTTTGATACAGTTTTGCTGTTCCTTTCCAGAGCCACTTTCAACTCTACTCAAACAGGGGGAAAAAGATGGCCCTGGGAAGAGAACTTCAGCAGCAGAACCTGTTGTGATTACTGCTAGGGAGGCAGGTTGGATTTATGTCTGTGGAATGACAGGGGCTAAATTTTCAAGAATTGCATTTGGTTTCCTTGCAATAAAGTTAGCCTGTGATTTGCACTTATTTGGTGTGCAAATCTAGTCAAGAAGCATTTTGGTATAAATCGTAAGCCTCTATTTTTGTGTGCACAGTGTTTGTTTGCTCATGCAAAAGTTGCACCCTGGAAGGTACAGAGGTACATAAGAAAGCAATGTGCTTGTAACTACACTCTTCAAAAAACACACTGAAGAACAGCCAAATGCCATCAAACTTTATGAGCGTTTATTCCTATAGACTCTTAAACCTTGGAAGGGAAAAATATATATTTTCAGAAAAAAGGTAAAAATAAAGCCTTCTACCTAGAAGGGATTACAGCCACTCTTTTTCTTCATAACGATAATTTTCAGCAGGAAGTATGTGATTCCAGTGGTGCGCTGACTGTGTTTATTTGGAGCGTGATTGTTATTTGAACGCGTATGTGAGTGTTGTTATTAGATGTTAATGATCTATGGCATTACATGATTACTACTTGCAAATAATAAAATCCTGTCAAATTTGTAATTGCTTCACACCAAATTCTAATTTTGGTTTGTAGGCAAAAGCTAATGCTGAGCTGATTCCTATTAACATTTGCGGGATGTGTTTGCTAGAGCTGTGTGCTTGGGTACTTAATAGTATGCGTGACAAACTTGACAGCGAACAAGGTGAGAATATTTTAGCTACAAGTTTGGACAAAAGGCCTCGTTCTGTGAGGAGCTTAGTGGCTACAGTGGGAATTGAGAATGTTCATCACTTTGTAGGAGTCACTCCAGCACTTAACGGTTGTTGCCTCTGACTGTTTTTTGGCAAGGAGGTGAGTTTTGTTGCAAAGGCGTTGTTCTGTTGTATTCTGAACAAACATACTGGAAAGAGGCAGGTAAGGACACCTACTACATGGAAAGGACATTGGTAGCCCTATTCTGTTCCTGAAGCTCTGCACTGTAGACCTGTAGAGGTGTTAAAGGAAAAACGATTGTATATCAGAAGCGTATTTCATGTTAAAAAGAAGGTGCTGTGTGCTCCATAGTAGATTTAAAATCTTCTTTATCTTCATCATCCATACAGAGAATATTTGTCTAGATGGGACTGGCCAGCCCTAGATAGAAGCAATACTGACATGTTGCCTAGACAGGAGAAACCCTGAGTGTGCGCGCTTTATATCTCTGGATGACTTTCTCAAAAACTTCTGTGCAAGGTCCTGGCCATTAGGGATGAAGAATATTAGCCATTTGTTTAAGGATGGACGTTTTCTCCTGTCATAATCACACAAAGCACAGCACATATTCTGGGGATCATTAACCAGAAAGAAATGGATATTCTTATTTAGAGACTCAGTTGGTCTGATAAAGTCTAGTAATTTTTATTGGGCTTTCAATAATTGAAGGATCAGCTGTCGTGCAACCTGCAGTTTGTGAGCTTCCCAAGGACAAGAACAGTTGTACTTTGAACTTGCAGAGCCTTCCAAGGTGTTCTCATGAGTCAGGTGTAATAACAAACACAAAATAAATCAGTTACAGTGTAGCTGAACTGCTCTGTGTAGATGAAGTTGAATTAATGAATAATGAAAGAGCTGTGTGCGTGTGTGCATGACAAACTTTTTCTTAAAAAAGATACCTTTTCGGTGGTGTTTTTGTATGAACTTGGTGCAAGAACTTCATATAGGGTGCTGTAAAACACTGTGTAAAGGTGTTGTGGTAAAAACAGACAAAACAAAACCAAGTGTGTTTAAAAAGATTTCCTAGAATGAGTATGGAGAGTTGCAAAACCAAACAGGCCTTTTACCTGGTAGCTTGTTTTCTTGCCTATTACTTTTCCATCTGTTCTGTGCATATTGTTTTGTTGTTAAGCGCAGCATTGGAAAGACAGGAGGAGGTGTGGCGAATGCAGATAGATAGTTGTGCTCAGCTGGCAGCTGATGTCTGAGCCGTTTATCCGATGTGTGTTGAATATATACAATGGAGGCTGAAGAAACAGTATGTAAGGTGTTTTGGATTGCATTTGATGTAATGCTAGAAACTGAGAGATCTGCATCAGTAAAAATATTCTTAAAAACTTTGATTTTTACCTTTGCTTCTGAGTCCTGCTGCTGATTTTGAATTCAGTGAGGCTTTATGTTGAGACCTGAGTATGCATTTCACCAAGGGGAAGGTTTAGCCCAAAATTACATTTTATCCCTGCTGTCTCTGTTCCAAGAGGACAGGTATGCTGCACTAAGAAATACGGTTAGCTGCTGGTAATATATCCACCCATTTCTTCGTGAGAGGACAGACCCGATGAAATCTGCTTCCTATTCTAGACTTGCTATTTCTGATATGCAGAGAGGAAACCACTGATTCAAGCGATGTGTGATGCCCAGTTCTCCCCTAAGCTGATCCACTGATCAGGTTAAACTTTGGTCCTTTGATAGGTTTCTAGCAGAATTTTTGTGATTTTTAGCCCTCTTCCCCGTTTCTTGACTGCTGTATGAAAGTCAAAAGAGCGAAATTACACTTTTATGAGGAAAATTAATTTGCAGAGTTCTCCCCAATCCAGTTTCTTTCACTAGATTGTTCTTAGTTGTTACTTGAAGGTTAGGAGGAGAAAAGTAATTCAAACAGGGATAAAATTTTTGATTGTCACCTAATTATGTTACATGATGTGTTTTTAGTTAACTGGAAGATGATGAAATGTTACTTGGGGCATCGGGCTCGATACTGAAGTAATAACTTCATTTCCTCTTTGTTTTAGGTATCAGTTTTTCTTGCAGGTCAAGCAAGATGTTTTACAGGGCCGCTTGCCTTGTCCAACCAACACTGCAGCGCAGCTGGGAGCATATGTGATTCAGTGTAAGTTCTTCTGGCCAGCTGAGAGCTTATTTCTTTTAATCCTGTATTATGATTCACTTTGTGTTGACTGAAGACTTGATTAGCGCTTTGTGTGTTCATTTCAGAATGGAACAAAACAAATTTAGATTGATTTGTACCAGAGAACTGTAAATAGATGCTCAGTCTGAAGAGAAGAAGTAGAAATAATATAGAAATTAATAATGTAGAAATAATATAGAAATTAGTACCAAAAATATTTGAAAAGTTGATGATGATCTGAAGTACCTTCTGAGGAGTGTGTCAAACACTGTTTGCCTTACTCAGGAATACTTTATTTTGTACTTAGGACATCGCATGTAGACTGTGTCAACAACCCCCTCCTTTTTTTTTTCCCCCCATAGCATATTTTTTACTTCATCAGGCAGTTTAGAGTTGATTGGTCATTGGCAGCCTCCAGGCAACACATTCTGTCAAATAAAAGAATCTTTTAGAAATTACGTTATGTCAATATGAATGTACCTTGCTTGAAGAGAGGATGTGTTTTGACCTGAAGTGAAGAATTTTAATTCTTCCTGTCATTTATTTGCATTCATCCATCAGTAGGTAGCTTTTCAGAAGTGCAAGTTATATCCTATATACTTGCTAGAACTAGCGATCAATTAGGAAGGAGCTGTCTGTCTACCAGTTATTCCTCTTACATTGCAGTTCAAGCTCTACATTCAAACACAATGGGTAACTTTCAGCCGCTGGCCCTGCACGCGCCATTCAGATCATGCCAGGCAAAGATGATTGTCAAAGATGACAATCTTTGGTGTCCATGCTGATCCTTTCCTTAGCGCATGGGCAAAGACTTTTGTGGGCAAAGACTGCAGACTGTTATAGTGGCACTGATGGAAAACAGTACCCTTGGCACATCTGCAGAATCTGCCAATTCTGTTTTTTGATTGACCTGTTCCTGTTAGGAATACTGAAGTTCTTGCTGTTGTAGCTAGTCCTGTTGATCCTGTTATAGGCCAGAAACACATTGTCTTAGAGAGTTTTTTGAGAAACTTCTCAACATCTCCACTGAACAGGTAACTGTCTTGTTCTGGAAGCGTTATTAAATTCTAGAAAGAAACAGGAGTGGTTAGATGAGCCTTTTCCTTCATGGCCCTTATAGCCTGCTTTTGGCTGTCTGAGGTTTCAGTTGGCATTGGATAGAAACCTTCAGTGGAGATTTTCTCACAGAGGCCCCACGTGCACAAATTTTGCTCAGGGTTATTCAAACAAATTAACATATTAGCTGTAGCACAGTTTCTCAGATGCAATTCATTATAATTAAGATCATCAGAAGGAGGTTCTGAGAAAGGTGCATGTTTGTTTTATAATTGTATGGCAACATGTAAAGTAATACAACTAAGGTATACAAATTCTAGGTTTTTCCAAGAAAACAGTGTTTTGACTATTCATTAACCTTTTTTTGTTTAAGAAAATTTATTTTTTTACAACTATTTTGATTTTGAAAGTTAATTTAATGTTCAGAAAGTATACTGATACTTTATCAGAGAATAACGCCTTCTGTTTCCTCACAAGAAATGATGCGTTTCTACAAAGGACATATCTCTAGGTCTATCTCATAATATTTGTCTACATTCCCATTCAGACTTTGACGTTTCTGTTAAGAGTCAGCAAGAGTATGAATCGGGTCCGTCTGTAAAGTTACAGCTGGCTAGTGTGGACAGCTCTGTACATAAAGAGCAGATTATCTTATATTTCTCCTCTTCAAAAGAAGAACAGGTTTGGAGGTTTTTATTTGACTGCGTGGTGAAACTGCAGTCACTTGGGTAAAAGTGGATTGGCACAAATTATAGATTAGATAATATACTTTTTGGTTAACATGAAGCATTGCAAACTGGTGACCTTTTTTCTTTTCTTGTGTACTGTAGCTGAGCTGGGGGACTATGACCCGTACAAGCATACTGCAGGTTATGTGTCGGAGTACCGGTTTGTTCCGGACCAGAAGGAAGAACTAGAAGATGCCATAGAACGGATACACAAAACTCTGATGTAAGAACTCAGTAATGTTGGGAAATTGTCATTTAAAATCAGATTCAGAAATGCTTGGTAAGTGTGAACAGGCAGCACCTCATTAGTGCCAACCAGAGGTCTGCAGACTTGAGGAAACCCACAGCATCCAGTTATACCCCTCAGAAAAGTAGAAAAGTTTCGTGTGTTTCAAGTTGTCCTTTTCAGAACTGAATAGGAAAATAACTGGAAATATGATGTCTGTCAGGCCTAGGTATGGGTGTTTCTGAACCAGCAGTTTTAGTAGTGGTCCTGTCTTCTCTTAGTTTGTTGTAGTGGAAAAAAAAAAGAAATCTACATCTTCTGAACTGTTTGAGTTCAGTTCCCTGTTCCAGCGCAGATTTCCTGTGTTCTAATTTTGGACAAAATGCGTATTGCGTCCTTGCCTCCATCTATTCTCTGTAAAATGGGGATAATATTTATTTTCCTTATCCTGTCCTGTCTATTCTGATAATAAATTGTTTGGATAAAAAAACACTTTTAATATAATAACGTGAGGCACTTCGTACAATGAAGTGTCTCTTTTCTTGCCAGATCCTTACTGGGGTAAGGAAGGAGTGCTTGTAGCAACCTGTATAAATCTTTGTGAGAGCAACTCGCGTTGCAGGAGATACCAGGAAAGCAGCTTGTATGCACATGGCTTAAGTTGCGACATCTGTATATATTAAAGAGGCAGTTTGGTTTTACAGGCATAGAGTCCTTTCACTGTATTAACCAATGTGTCTTATGTAAAACATATTGGCAGTGATCAATGTAATGGATTCCACAGTAAGGAGGAACATAAGATTCATAAGGAAAAAAACAGTGCCTGGAGACAAAGTCATCAGGCAGCACTGAAGAACTCAAGGCATTAGAAGTGCTGGCTTCTGGACAGAAAACAAACAAATTCTAAAACTTTACATGAGCGTAAAAGCAGTGCGAGCACAGGATACCTGGTGGGTGTCAGAAGAGTTAAACTGAACCAGCCAGTACAGAAGTTTGCAGACATCAAAACTGTACCTGAAAACATTTCTCTGGCATGAGAAGAAGCTGAGAAGGCAGAAATAAGCTAGAATTACAATACTTGGCAGGGACCAAGTGATTGCAGGAGTAGAATATTAGGCTTACTGCAGACAGGACGAAAGAGGCCTGAAGAGATCTGAAACGTATTATCAACAGACGTAAGAGATTCATGCAATCTCAACTTAACCTTGGGAAAAGTTGGAAAAGACAGATTCATTTTCATCATAGAAGCTTACAAAGCTTTGGTTCTCCGTCTTCCAGGTACTGGAATAGTAATCACCCAGAATACATAAAATTCTGCTTTGTACTATCTTTGACATGGTGGGCAATCTCTGCCTGATGGTGGACACCAAGATGGTGCTTGGGATTCAGTTGATTCTCTGTCAGATTGCAATTTGTGCATGCGACATCTTTCCTTGATTACTGATCAAAGCAGTGGGAAGCAAAACTGCAGTAAGGACAGCCAAGGGATAGACTGCAGAGGCAAGCTGTTAAGAAAAGAAAGATAAGGACTGGTAACTTCTGGTCCCATTTGTTCTGTCAGTGCTTGAGTAAGAAACAGAAAAATTAAAGAGGAAAAAATACAACAATCTCACATGGAAGTTGGGGCAAAGAGCATAACTGGAGCTTTTTGGAGGTGGCATCAGAGAGGCGGAGAGTGCCACTTTCTGTCCCACTTACTTATTTTTAGAAATAGTCTTCTGTGTGATGAAGTCTCCGTAGCTTCAGAGAGGTTTTAGAATGAAGTTTACTTGGTATGTGAGTGACTGAGGCAGAAAGAGCAGTCACTGTGTGAAAGCGCAGGAAGTCAGAAAGATCTGGCTTCGCAGTCTGCAGTTCTGAATGTTACACTGCAGTGCCTTCAAAACTGCCAAATGTAAGCCTGGTTTTGAAAACAAAACATATGGAAGAAGCTCATACTGTACATAAAGCCAAAATAAACATTTACTTTCTTCTCTCCAACTTCATATTCCTGGTAAACGTAAAAGAAGCTTGTTCTAACAAGTCCAAGTTAGGTGCAATTGTGATAGAACCATTTATTAAGATGAGAGCCGTAAGAAATACTTTATGTTTATCACACCTTTTGTCAAAGTCATGTAGAGATAATCAGAACTAGCCATCGTGTATTTAGATCTAGATTTCTTGATTCTCCTGCTATAAGATAGCCCCAGTCCAGATAAAGGTTAAGTAATGTCTTGCCTGTGGTTTTGTATGTTAGTGTTACACGTACCTTGTTTAATGAGACTAGGTATTAACTCAGAGCTGTTCACTTTGGAAAGTTCTCTTGTGACTGGAATGCGTACCAGTTGCCACATTACCTTGAGCTTTCTCTTTTAGGGAAGAGAATCTGTTGTTAAATAATTATTTCTGAATGGTTGCCCGACTGCTCTGGAGAAACTGATGGATGACAGAGACTCTTACTACAGGCCTTTCTGTGAAGTAGAGTAGTACTGTTTTTTTTTCTCTTCTAGAGATGGGAAACTGAGGCACGGAGCGTTTATTTGGGTCAACATCACAGAGACTGGGTTCGAGAAATGAAACTTGAGATTAATTCCAGATCACCAATACTAAGCAGCTTTCATTCTTCTCTCTTTAGTTTCTCTAGTCATTTGGGTAATCAGACTATGATACGTTTAGCTCAAAGAGTTTGTGACTTAAAGATGAAATTCAGAAGGAGGGGGAGCAGAGGTTGTGAAGGGGAGTGATAGCTGTCTTCACAGCAGTGTTTTTATATGCTTGCTGAGCCAGAGCTCTGATACTCTTCTGCTCCTTGACTGCCCTTAGGTGACAGGGATTTCGAGGCACCAGAAAAAAGTGACACCAAGTTGCACACGCATTGCTAGTTCAGCCTGGCTGTCAGCATCAGCACGGCCAGCATGCCTTCTGTACACAGGTGAAAACTGTCTCTGGATACAATTTTTCAAGCTAGAGTGGCTTAGGGCATATCCCTGCTTCTTCTCACCTACCTACTGGTGACATTTTGCGAATAGGTTTGTGGAGCTCAGCTTTCAGTTTTAACACAGCACAGCAGATATTCTGGGATTTGTTCGGGATGAAGTTTCTGGAGCAAGTTTCTGAGTCATGTAAGGTGGGAGAACTCAGAGGTGGGAGTTTTTCTGGTTGCAGCAAGTGTCTGCAGCCTGCCCACGGCAGTTGTTGTCCCAAATGTAAACCAGCATGACAATCCTGAGGTCAAATAGCAGAGTGCAATGTGGTTTTGTTGTCAGCACCCTGAGCGTCTGCTTCCTCATGTGCACATGAAGATGTGCACATCTTCAACAGCAAACAGTGGCTGCAGCTCTTGCACCTGAGGGAGCAGACGCTCAGGGTGCTGCAGGAGGAATATAATCCTTCAGTACAAATGGGAGAGCTCGTGCTGGCCCTCTTACACTGTCTGCTGCAGACCGCAGCAGGTCGGGGGCTAACTGATGCTTGGCAGGTCAGCTGTTGGTGTTTTTTGAATCAATATTGCACGTTATCAGTGGGGCATAAGGAAAGCTAAAATGCCCATAATAGACCTAAGAGTGGCCTTCGGTATCGTTTAGGGCCAGTATTGTTTAGTGGCTCTCAGGAGCTCTTTGTTTGTCCAGCTAAAGGAGAGGTGCGTATCAGCTGCACAGTTATTACTTTGCCTGCTCTGTTGTTACTGACTGCAAAGGCTGGTTCAGATTTGAGATGTATTAGCAAGATGGATGATGCTGAGGAGAAAAAGAAACATTTATTCTTTGTGAGGATAGGAACAGTTTCAGTTCTTGACCCTCTCTGCTCCCTTCCACATTGTCTCCTCCATCTACGTTTGGGAGGACGTACACTTACCCTTCTCTTCCTTTAGTGGCTCCAGCTTACATCTTCACAGACCAAGCCTTTACTGAGGATTTTTGCAAATATACATGTTTATGTATTAAGTATAACTTTACAAATATTAACATACACTCAGTTGACATCTGAGCCTTTCGGTACTTTCTGAGATAAGTGGGATTTGTACACAAACATTTTTTTTTTTATATATGATCAGAAAGGAAATAGTAATAGGAATATTTAAATTGCTGTTGGATTCCGGTGCTAATTCATTGATGGGGTAATTCAGATTGCTTAGCCCTGATATTTAGCCTGCCTGTGAACTCAAAACAACAATGCTGCTTCAGTGAATGTTGTGCTCGTGTCTGTGAGAGCTACAAATATGATCTAAAAAAACAAGCTGTAGAATGAATTTTTATAGCAGCAGTGGGTAGAGTAGTGCCAGATTCAAGGACCTTGTCATCCTGAATACCCGGCGTTCTGCGTATTGTGAATACAGACGTGAGCCACTGAACTACTGGGAACTCCAGCTCTTGAGGAAAGGACTTTGTTCCAAGCTTCAGGTCTGCTACTTTTCCAGGACGCCTTGAAATATAGGGTGATCACCTGAGACGGTGTCAGTGCTGCTCTGTAGATGAGATGAGGTGAAGCAGCCTGTCTCTCAAATGCAGAGAAGCAATTTAAAAAACCTACGCTACTGCATTTATGCTAGCGCTGCTATTTCACGTGTTGCTCTTCATGTGTTTTCTACCTTGTCAGGCATAAAACAAAGTTGGGAAAACCTGGAAAGTACCTGCTAGGCTGAAGAGAACGGGGAGACAAGAAGAGAAAATGTATATATTGCAGGATTTTTCAGGTCTTGTGTCAAGATTTTGAGCTCTGCTTCACACCTTGAATATGAGTGGCGGCAAATGCAGTAAAATGTTCCCCCAAGACAACAGTTACAGGGTGAAGCAGGAAATGCGGTTTTTAGAGTTAGTGCTTATGGGTTCATGAGCTGTGCTGCACTTTCTCGGTAACACTCTAGTAGCAGTCATAGAAACTTGAGAAAGGAGTGAGGATGAAAATGCAGTTTCAGTTATTTCAGGCTTGCAACAGAGGGGTCTAACTGTTGTATCAATGGCAATTATTGAGGGAAGAACAAATTAAATTCTGAGGATAAGTCCATTGCTGACCACCATGAATTTATTTAGACTTTCTGGAAAAAAAAAAATCCTTCCTCAGTGATGTCAAGTACGCTCCTCACAGCCGTTTTTTCTCCACTTTTCACCCGTGGCCTCTCCCCACCGTGCAGCTGATGGTAGCTGTTAACTGATGCGTTGATATTTGCAGATAGAAAGGCAAGTTGGGTCTGTGAAACTGCTAATCTCTTGCAACAGACTCCACACTTTGTTTTTACAGTAGCAGGCTTGGGTATTGTTGACTGGCCTGGCTTCCTGTAGGCAAGATTTTATGAAGAAAAGAGCATTTCATCTGAAGTCCTGAACCTTGCTTTCAGAAATCCTTGCTAGCCGTGGCACTGCTAGGGGAAAACGCTCCCCCAGTCAGTCACTCCATTCCTGGTTTATTAATAATCATGTAGTTGTTTGAAAAAAGATTATTTTGCCTATTCAAACCTAAAAATGAAATGTCTGAAGCATGTTTGAGACAACAGGGCGTTAGTGTGGCATCCAGGAAAAGATTAGCCACTCTAGTTAACTTGCATTTTATATATGATAGCATCTTGCAGCAGAGAATTTTATAGTAAAAGTTTGTGCCCGCTGTACAATCTTACTTGGAGCCAGCAGAAATGCAGTGCTGAGAGGATAATGACAGTCTACACAAATGGTAGGAAGGGTTGCACATCCGTCCAGCCAACTGTTTTTATCGATAGGACAATACGTTAACTGGAAGTGCCAAGTTCTTATGCAGAATGTTGTTTACAGGGGTCAAGTTCCTGCTGAGGCAGAAGCGAATTACTTGGGGGTGGCCAAATCCCTGGAAATGTACGGAGTGGATCTCCATCCTGTTTATGTAAGTATTGCTTATAATTATGTATTTTAAATTTGATAGCCATGCAGAAAATCTCCTGTACTCAGGTGGTGGAGAGTATTTGTACTGTTTAGTCATCAGGCAATACCTTAAAAGAAAAAATTGTGCTTAAGAAGTCCAAAGAAATACGTGCTCACAGACCAAATGGATTAAATCTTTCGCACATACAGAAGCCTAATGGTTTTCAGATGAAAGGTTGTGATTGGATTACTCCTATGAAAGACAATCAACTGTACTAAGAAAATACAATGCTGATAAATTGGAAGGCATTAGTATAAGTGTCAGAAAAGATAGAGAGGGTTATAGTTCTTGTATTTGACACAATAATTTGCACGTTATTCTTTTGCAAAGAACACAGTGAGTGAGAGCTGAAAAGATTTCAGAATCATTGCCAAAGGCGACCAAAAATTAGGGTGGGGTAGGAGCATGTCTGGCTTATTTTAGTATTCATTGTGAAGGTTTTGCTAAAGAGACAGAGCATGTTTACAGCTTTTTCTGTACAATATAATGCGGCATTGCAAGCTGTCTGTATTGCCTCAGCAGATCCCTCTACCTCTTTTGTAAAACAACATGTATATTGGGATTGGATTGAAGCCATCACCTGAAGGCTATGTGCTCCTTGTAGAAACATCATTCTATCTTGTTTGAATAATTGTGCTCATGGCAGGGTTTTTTTATTTTTACTTATTGAATAAAAAGAAAATCAGAAGTTCACGTGGGGAGTTGTACTGTAAATAGTTCACTAAATTGGATGTCAGTACTTTGTAAAATTAATTAAAAGAAAATAAGTAAGCCAAGATGCTACCAAAAGATTAAGCGTGTATTTCCACCTGACAATTGTGCAGGCCACAATATGAAGTATTTTTTGATACACACTGTGGCTTAATGATATTCATATCCAGTGCTCTGTGCCCCTCCACCTATAGGAAGTGGGGGAGTTGCTGGAACCTGCTTCAACATGGTCCAGCAAAATCAAGTTAAATTTGCAGAGTCTGGAAAATTTGTTTTCACCTAGTTTGTTTATGCCCTGCAGAGGGATGGATCCCCAGCTGCGTGGTGAGGGGTGCGTTGTAATATGCCTAAGACTAACCCGTGAATATCATTATTTGTATTTATATTACAGTAGCACCAAAAGCCTTCCTTTGAGACTGAAGCTATAGATATAAAGAGACATAGTTCTTTTCATTACCTGGTCATACTGAAAATAAACTTGCCTTTAGCAGTTAGTTCATTTTGGAGCACAAGCAGAACTCGGGGAGATGAGCTTGAGCTTTCTCACAGAGAGGTATAATTTCTATAATCCCTCAGTCTCCCAGCTGATATTTTTTGTGGTTCATGATCTGCTGGTATAGAACAAATAGGGCTCTTCCGTATTCTCCCAAGCAGAGAGATTAACTAACTTCTGCAGCTGGCTTGTTTACCTCGTGCAGTGACTCTGTAAATAACCGCGTGCACTAAGATCTGCAGTCTTTCAAGCACCTTCAGTATCATAAGATACTGACGCGGTAATAATGATTGTGCGTAAAGGTAGAAGGATTAAAAAAAATAAAAATTAGGATTCTAGTGGAGATTTTTCTTGCCATTCCTGTTACCACCTCCCTTCACTCCCCGGGAGAAGGACCTGCCATAATACTCTGTAATAAAGGCCTAAGTGTGAAGCTTGACTGTTATTGGAGCTGCTGCTGGAACAACTCTGAACTAGCAGCTAGTATTATTTGAACTGGATCATTTGACTTTCATGTGCTCTGTGCCCATTTGTGCTTCTGCTCTGCAGGTCTTGGTGTGATCAAAGACGTTTCATTGGTAATGGGAATGCTTAGGGGGACTGGGCCAATTTTTGCCATTCCCTAGCAAAGTTAAGTGTTCGGTAAAAATGCTGCCGCTATTCCCTCAACAGGCAATTCTAAAAGTGGTGCCCAAAATACAGAAATTCTCTAAAAGGTTGAAAAGAGCCATTCTGAGATGAGACATTTTGGTGGCCCCTTCTGTTCCACAGAAGACTAAAGTCAGCATTTTGCTCTGAAGTGGGAGAACATGATGAGTTAACTGATTACTTTTGGTGATTACTGCTGAAAAAAAGAATAATGTTGTTGAATTGCTTCCCAAAATCATTTAGGCTTTTCTCAAATTAATTCAGAGCAAGTTCAAGAAAACTGTGATAGAAACTCCCTGTCTGTTAAACATCTAAGCAGTAACCCAAAAAGGGCTCATATGAAACTTCAGAAGACTCAGATTTTCTAGAGCTTGTGACTTCTTCAAACCTGAAACTTTAAGAATCTAGGTTGGGCAGGAGAACTCAACTCCTTTGTCTGTCCTGCTCTATTCCCTTTGAGGGTGTAGCCTATTCTGATCATAGACTACAAATTGGGGAGTTGGGGGGGGGGGGCCCTTCTGCCATTCACCTTCAGATTTTTCATCATATTCTGTACAAATATGATTTGCAATTCAGGTACTGACCTCAGAAACAGTTTCCTTTGGGGAAGATGATGTGACCCCTCCTTGTTACTCTTGGACATTGCTACCCTTTCTGAAAGAAATGCTCTGAATCTCTCAAAGCAGTTAGTTCCTTTCGGACCACTCTGTAGCAGCACACAGGTGATGTTATTTTAGAAGGGAGAAAGCAGCTGTGAGGTTAAACTGTAGTGAAGTAGGTCAGGAAATCACTGTGTACCTTCAGCTAGGGTTCAGGATGTCTGTTGCTATCATGTCTTAATAAAGAGTTTAGTCTCTGAACTCTGGCCATTTCCCAGATAGCTGAAAGTAATTCCTTTAATAAATTATTTTTATTTTATACCGTGGAATGTGGAAACTCCCATTCTTTCCTTGACTGCCATTCTGTTTTGCCTCTTTTGCATCTATGCGTAAGAGTTTTCTTATAGGGGTTTTCATCGTTGGATCAAGTACTGTTTTCCCCGTTCTAGCTAGGACGAAACAATGTGCTCAATTCAGTCATCAGACTGGCTTCCTCCACTAGACCGTACTGCTACTATGATACAAATTGCTGCTATAAATAATTGAATGACATATTTTTTATTTTCTAGGGTGAAAACAAATCTGAATATTTTTTAGGATTAACACCCGTAGGAGTTGTTGTCTACAAGAATAAAAAACAAGTAGGGAAATATTTCTGGTATGTATAATTTAACTGTGCAGTCTGTGTTTAAACAATATTATTGTACAGAAATATATGATTTGTGATTTATGTTTGAAAGGTTGATTTTATTTGGAAAAACATTTCACAGCTGGAATCTGTGTGTCCTAACCTTTGTGTGGATTATTTGAATTTTTAATTCTTTAATAATCCAAATATTGAAAAATATATTTTACCTTTACTGAATTCATGCTGAAATGTTTAAGTGCTGCTAATTTCTGCTGATATCTGGTGCGTACATGCAGAGAAAATCCTACTTTGAATCCTTTCTTGTCTTTGTATGTAAATATATGCAGCTTTATAGTGTACTATTTATGAAGTCAAAGTACCATGAACTACTTTCTGTCTTTTTTGCAATATTACAGGCCTAGAATTACAAAAGTTCACTTCAAGGAAACACAGTTTGAACTCAGAGTCGTGGGAAAAGATGTAAGTTTTTATTCAAGCCTGAAAGAAAACATAAAAATAATCTGTTTTAATTAATTGGGAAATGTTATGCATCCATCAAAGTGAAACTAATGCTACTGATGATTACTGCAAGAAAATGATCTCATGCTAAAGTGTCTTGTGTTCTTGATAGTTCTTGCAGATTTAGCAAAGAGAAAAGAGGAAGGAAGATTTTCTGTCTATGTTTTGCAAGTAGGGGAGAGAACTTCAGCAGAGCAATGCTAATGTAGGGATTTTGTAACAAGCTTTCATGCTTTCATACTATGCTCTATGAATTAGAGTGGACAGCTTCTAGAATGCCGTGGTTGTGCTATTGCATATAGTGCTTTTTAACAAGGCAAAATCTACAGGGAAAGATAATACCTACTGAAAAATGGAGAGCGGAAAACTTGGAAAACTTTCAGGCACCCAAGGTGAAGTTTCGTGGCTTTGGAACAGAAGCATCCGCCTTATACAGCTTGAACCACATTTGTCAGAATTTAATCCAATTGTGCTGTTCGGTCATTTGAGAGAAAAAAATGTTGATTCCTGTGGGAAAGTGTAGCAAATTTCTAGGAAGAGAAGAGGTTTTAAGGTAGATTCAGTGGAACAGAGAGATAGATATTTATCACCTGTGGAGCACAGAGAGATGTGGGGGTGGAGGGAGAAGTATGAAATATAATAAAAGAAATTGTTGCATTCAGTCTGTGACGTTTGGTGACTAGTTGACTAATGAGTTTAGTTTGCTGAGTTATTTTTTGAAAATGTTTTGTAGGTCTCTTTGGAGTATCAGGAGTGAAAGTTTAGGCACGGAATGGTTATTCTGTGAGAAATATTTCCTTGCTGGAAACTGTGCGTTTCTCTCCTTTCAGGTTATCTGTGCAAGTTTGTTCATCTGTGCAGTGGCTGTTAGTCTCGCCCATGATTTTTCTAAGAGGTCATTTGGTGCATTAAGTACATGCTGGGAAATGTATGTGTACCACTGATGGATTTTGTTGGTTCTGCTGAGGATAGTATTTCTTGTGCTTGTGGAGATGTGTTGACAAGTTTTGCTTTTGTTACTCAGAAGTGGTTTGGTTCTGTTTGGTGTGTTGGTCTATGGGAAGTTTATTTCTGATGATGTGTTTGTTGAAATCAGAGAGTTGTTTGAAGGTGGGGGAAGGTTGGGAAAACTTTTCTCAATGTTTCGTTTCAAGGGTGAATGCCTGTTCATGTGCAAACAAGTCCTAGATTGACTTAAGAGTGGATTGCATTGAAGTGATGCTGTAGTTTCTGTTTGATGTCACATGTATATGTTTTTTGTTTGAACCATCTGGAATTGCAAACGTTTAACATGCTGAAAAGAAAACCTGGAAGCTTTGGAAAATGTACATAAGTTTAGATTGGGAATGTTGATGGCCTATAAAGTTGGTGAGCATCTAGTATTATGATCATAAGACAAACACTTTGACAGCAGTTGGCAATTTCGAGTCCCAACAGGTATTTTTAGGAAATTGTTCAAGAGAACAGTAAGTACAAGGGTGTGTACCATCATTATAATCTACATTGCGACTAATACTCATTTGAAGTGCTTCTACTGCATTTCATATCCTGACAGGATAAAAAAATGCCAAAATGGCCCAGAAATATTGTCCTCTTCCTTTTTGTAAACACTGTAGCTTTGTTACTATGAAAAAGTATTTTTGGAATAAGTTAACAGCAGTCTTAGCCTCTGGATTAAAATCACTGTAGTAACAACTCATCAGTAGATTTACATGACTGTGTGTTCCAATACCCTACAAAAACTTCACTCATAAATTGCTTTTATTCCTCCATGCTTTGGAATAAATGCTATCACTTTGTCCTTTCATGTGAGAAATGAGTTTGCGCTATACGGTAGGAGAGTAAACGTACCGTCTTTGCTTCATGCTGCATCCTTGAATGTCACTTTACAGCACAGGGAATTAATAGGTTCCTTGTTACAGATGTAGCACACCAAGTCTGGAATGTGTTGCTCATTTCCAGACTATTCAGTTACTAGGAAGATGTTAACAGGTTATGACAAGGTTTGAAGGACACCAGAAATGGTCACAGGGAAGAGCTAAAGAACTATTTCTACTTCTGTCTCCATATCATGGAAAGTTATCTTTTCTCCTTTAATAACATTGCATGAAATAAACATGGTGGAGTTGGAAGGATGTACTTGGACATATTAAATACATAAACTTTTCCAAGCACGGAGTGAAGGTGGGTATAAAAGTCTAAGAAAACTTGAAGGGAGAAATGCTCAAAAGGAGGAGTTAGTAATTAAGATTGAACAGGGAGCACAGTTACAAGAAAAGGAGGAAACAGCCCAAACATCAGGGAAAAGGTGCACGGGCAGTAGGATTTATTAGACTGATGAGTACTCTCCATAGGAATTGATGGAAGGATGTGACTATTAACATTAGTTGGAGAGAACACTAGATAAGATTTAGCAAGAGGTGAAATAATGGAGTTTTTTTTCTCACTTAGTTGGAGCTTTATGGCTTAGAGGAAAGAAGCTAACATCATGTATTACTGAGAACAGATTGTTTCTGGGTATATTGTACACACTGGATTTTAGTTTGTTTCCATGCGCCAGTTACTTTTATTCACGCAAACAGACATCTTCCACAGATACACCTATTCATCAAGAGGAAGTTTGATGCTTTTAGCACTCTGTGAAGTGTTGCTCTTTTCCCAGCATGGAGTTACTTATGGTAACTTCTCAGTTCTTCCTTAAGATAAATTTGTCTGAGACTTTTCTAAACCTACAAAAGGACTTTGAATGTGCAGTTCCTGGTAAATGAGTGGAAGAGAACACCCTGGTTGCCTTGACCGATTTGAAAACGTCAGTCTAAATGTACGGCTCCATGTTCTCAGTCTACACAAAGAAGACACTGTGGGGGGCATGTGTCAGAATAAATTATGTATCGCTGCTGCTGCTGCTGCCGCCACCGCCGCGGAGTTTGTTGTTTACGTTGTTTCAGTTTTCATAAAGTTGATGATTTACTGAACACAACATACTTATGCTTACTGTCTTGTAATATCATGCTTCACCTCTCCTGGTTTGCATTGTAGTCTCTTGTGCTTCCTCAGATCTCTTCCATGAGAACATTTCCTATATATTTGAATTCTTCATTATGTGTATTATTCCTGTATACCTGTTGCTATTGTGTGCTAGCATGGTTATTGGTATTTTGGTTTTAGCTTTTACTGTTTTGGTTATGTTATCACATTTTTTTCCTCCTTAATTCTATTATTACTGTCCTTTTGTCATAAACAAAATACCGCTCTTAATTTGGCCATCCCTGGCTTATCCTGGCATGTGAGACTAGTGACTTGGACCAGCTGACAGAAGTTGTTTTTCAGCAGCATTTATCACTGAATCAGTATTTCCTTATCCCCCAACTTGACCCATGCTCTGAATTCTGAGCTAAAAACATGCTGTGCTTTCTGTGAAATGTCTTAAGTATCAATGTGAAATTAGGAACCTTTCTGCTTTATAGATTGCAGAGAGATTCCCTGAGCAGAATAGTTGCCGAATAATTTTTGGTGCGATTTCTCTTAAGCAAGATGAGAGATCCATCTGATCATTGTACCTGTGCACAATTCCTATTAGCAGAGATGTCTGTTGAACAGCCGTGCTGGTTGCTGAACATCCAGCAATATGGGTGGCTGCAGAAGACCCCCAAGTGCCACAAAATTGAGTCTAATCACAGTAGACAACTACTGGGAAATGAGGAACTGAAAGGGTGCACTACGTACCTTCTGTGCCTTCTCTGTGTAAGAAAGGCAGCTTGTTTCCTAAATTTCTCTCAGCTATGGAGATGAACAAAATAGAGAAAAAACATGGTGTGATAGGTTTGATAGGCTGGGAACTTAAATGTAGTAGTATGCAGCAGTTACAGAGGTGGAGCTGCATTGCCCATAGGTAGGATGTACTTCTGTTCCCCACAACTGAGTGGTGCTTTTTAAGAGTTCCTTTTACTTTGGTTACAGGGTGTCTGCGCGTGCAAGCGAATGGTTTAACTGGCTCACAGAGCTTAGGCAAAGCTTCTGTACTTATTTTTCATGTTTGTTTTTCGGGGAGTTCAGTCTGCAGAACACTTGCTTTCATTACTTCTCATTTTAAGAGAAGAGTCTTTTGGAAGTCTGAAATTTTTGCTTTGTGATGGATTTTGAAATTTGGTTTGTTCAAGTCTGAACAAACTCCCAAAACAGTGCAATTAAAAATGATTTACGCAATTGCAACACGAGCCTTCCTCTGCAGCCTTTCTTAGTCGGGTGAAGAAATTCAGCTCAGCTGAATTTGTAAGGTGAAGTTGATAAAGACACTTTTCAAGAGCAGTGCCAGCGACTGATGCATGTAAGAGGAACTTGAAGGCAATTCCAAGGCACGTAATGGTCCCCCTTCTGCTGGCTCAAGTGATTTTTGTTCTTTTAAATTATATTGGGAGACCCTGGACTTTTGCTTTTAATTAATGTGTTTGTTTATTTTTAATCTGATTTGTAGAGGTGTTCAAAGTCTGAAAGATGATTACATTAATAAGGTGGTCTAGCTATACACCTTTGTGAATTCACACACTTTTTTCCATTTTGAGCTATGTTACGGTATATCACTTATATGGTATATAAGTTATAAGAGCGGGAGCTCTTCATTTGATTTGTTCCTCTTGCACAGTTTCTTTAGAAGGTGGAACAGGGCTGAAGAGGTGTTTCTCCTATTCGAAAGTCCAATATAACTTAGATTTCCATTAAAGAAAAAAACAGCATTTTGATTTTTATGGTGACTGAAGAATTTGAAATAACTTTTGTATCGTTTGTATTTGTGCCCACTTAGGCCAGAGTGGGTAACGGAGGGTGGAGGTGAGCAAGCCCGCTGAAGTTAATATGTTGTGTATAACTTTTTTTTTTTAACCACTTTCTGACTCACCACATACTTGTAAGAATGGCTCAAGGCTTGATAGCTAAGTCTTCGCTAATCAACATTTTTGAAGGAGAACTAGGATTAAAATTCCTGGGTAAACTTAAAGTGGTTGTCATTAAAATGTTCGTGTCAGGGGTTTTTGTGTAGTAATTTTTTTGTAATCGTGGAGATAATATGAGGCTGAGATACTTTAAAACTTGATATGCTTTATGCGTAGTAGCATAGCATTTTTAATTTTAATTCTTGACTTGTATAATGTGCTTAAAGATAATTATCTAACTGGAGATTTCAGGTGACCTTATGTAACCAGTAATACCTTCTCCATTACATAAGCTATGATGGGTATGCATTGTGTAAATATGTGAAGACCAAATATTTCCTATTGGAGGAAGCAACTGATAGTATCCAGGTGTGTGCCTGACCTGGCAAAGAGTAATGTTTGGAAGCAGTCGCTTCAGAGCTAGTATTAACGTTTCTGTTACGTGTGCGTTCACTTGCAATGTGCTTTGTGATAGGGCAGGGTCCTCACTTAGGCTAAATTAATATTCAGCGCAACTGGGAAGAGTCTGTGTCTTGGCAGAGAGTTTCTATTAAGTATTGTTTTCATTTCCTGAACTGGGACTGGTAGGGGCTAATGTATGTCCTGTCATAAGTGAGAGCAGCTAAGGTCTGCTCTGAGGCACGGGTTTCCGAACGTCTTTGATCTGTGGAGTTTTAAAAATTTTCTAGTGCAGGTGCAGTGCCCCATGGAGCAAGTCTGCTAACAATAGGCTTGTTTTTCCCTGTTACTGAACTTCACAGCCAAGGGATCCGCTGGTCCCCAGAGGGAAAAGCTGCCATTTGTATGCGTGTCTTCCCTTCCAGGCAGACTCGAGCTTGCTCTGCCTGGGCACTGGGCTAGCTGGACACGAGCCAGCTCTGTACTTGAAGCTGTGTAATCACAGAGGTGTGGCAAAGCCAGCTCTGAACTGTTTGCAAAAGGCAGCGTAGGCATTCCCTAGGTGATATGTCAGCTGTGGCCGTCCCAGAGGCGTTCTGGGGCTACCCGGCGAGGGTTAGGTCGCTTGTCTCCTTTGAGGGGAGCAGATGGTGGAGTGCTATGCCGATTACCAACCTTTTAGTGGAGAAGATCTCCAATGCCCTGCCAGGTCCGTTTTCTAGCTGCTTTGAGAGGCAACATAAAACAATTAAAGGCTGTGGCTACTTTTGATTGACAGTGTATTATAAGTATGTTATAAGATAGTGTAGTCAAACTATGTGCATCCCATGTGCTGATCTGTCCCTCCCATAGGTAAAAATAGCAGTGGCAGTATGCTGTGGCAGTATGAGCGTTCGCGTGCGCTAGAGACTGCGGGACAAGCTACTGAAGTATTTAGAAAGAGAAGAGTGTGTTATATTTGTCCTCCCACTTGTGTAGTTGCTTGGCGCTCTCAGGATTAGAAGACAGGCAGCCCAACAACTACTAGATGGTGCTGCAAGGGACACTTCTGTTCCTTGGCTGCCTTGGGCCATGTGGTCCTGCCTTCTTCTGTACCCCAGCTCTGATGCCTGTCTGACCCTCAAGGGAGCTGGTGCAAGTCACAGACACGACCAAAAAACATCGTACAAAAATAACGCTTTTTCTGCTTGCTTGGCTAGCGCAGTCGGCTTCCTGAAAGATGAGACAAACACCAAAGCTGGGGCAGAGGAGAGGGCAGCACTGCACGGCCAGAGGTGAGGGCGAACTTCGGCGTGGACAGGTGGACCAGGGCCGCTCTGAAGCGGTTGCCATCACGTTTTGTGCCACCTCACCTTCAGTACGCTAGGCACTCTGAAAGCAGCAGCATAAATAGCGGGGAGTAGTTTGTGAGGCACCAAACAACACTGAGCATTTGTGTATGAAATTGTTGTTTCCTGTAAATCATCAGTAAAAGCACAATAGCTCTTTCTTTCTTGTGGTTCAGGTACAGTAAAGTAATTAGAACCACTCCCCCCCCCCTCCCCCCCGCCAGCTAACTCTCACTATCTGTAAAGAAGTTATAATCATTCAAGATGGTAAAGATGTTGCCTCTTAATGGAAACAAAAAGTGCATGATATTGTGTAAGATCATCCTTGCTTTACCTATACACATAGTTTCTTTCTTTAGGGGAGGGTGATTAAACCTAGGAGATGTTACTGCCTTAAGTACTGCTTTATTTTTAAATATGCACTTGTATATTGTGAGGGTAGTCACAGTGCTGTTAGAATATATCAAACCAGCTTAAAAGTAAATGGAGGAAATCCTAGACCTAAATATGCTGTATGCAGAGTCATATTGGGGTTAGTTGCGGTAAGTTACTGAATCCTTCTAAGAAAAATTGAAAAATGATAAAAGGATTATGAATTGTCTCCTCTGTGTTGGTCGAAGACCTGGGCGATGAATTTCTTAGGCTTCCTACCTTGATAAAATTTAGCTGTGCCATTTGACTCGTTACAAGCATCCATCCTGAGATGACAGTTAGTTTTCAGAGGTGTTCTATTCCGTTGAATACAACTAAATGAGTCTGAGTGTCATCAGAAAGCTTATTGGTTCCTCTCCTAATTTTTTGCGGACAGTGTTTCGTTTTGCAAATCTGAATTCCGTATCTTACCTGGTTGATAAATTTGATCTGCAGGGTGGCACTGTTTCTTCCTTAATGCCTTTAATTGCTGCATGATAAGTATGGGCATTTCAACCCATAGTTTATCATCAACATTTTTTACTTATCGACTGAGATGAGCTTTCTTCCCCTTAGAAAATAATTTCTTCAAAGAATGGCATCACTAATATTTGTTGTTGAAATCTTTCAATTGCAAGAAACTGTAGCTATACTTTCTCTCTTTTAGGTGCTAATTGATTTTCAGGTGTTAGGTATTATTTGTTTTATATATGGGAATATTCCAAAACTTTATGAAGAATAAAAAATAGATAAACAGACTAAGTAGAACCTTTTCCCTAATGAGAATCTTTCCCTTAATTTCAGTGGACTTCAAACTGGGCCAATAATAAGAAATAGCAGAAATACCTTATTTTTAAAAGTCCCTTTAAAAAAACAGAACATATCCTGACTTCTCCCCCACAAAACCCCAAACTTTCTCCTCTCACGTTATTTCCTTAAATAAATGTAAGTGCAGCAGAGGATTCTTTGCTTAAACACAAAATTTAGGAGTGAAGGAAGAAGGAGCAAGATCCTGCATATTAAATGTGAGTCATTCGGTTCTTTCCTAATAGAAGTTAAAATGAATCATCATATTGCAGAAAGTCTGTAATATCAGAGATCTGATCTGAGATTATTGTTTAAAATTGCACCGGTGACTAGAGCTGTGTGGATTTATGTGAAATCACACCAGGTGACAGTCTGATCTAGAAATTTTAGTATAAATTAAATAATGAAACCTGAAACTATGTTTCTTTTACATGTAAAATAAGCAGAGGAGAAGTACTGCTTGATATTTCTCCCCTGAAGGTCTTAGTTCCACTTCAGTGGGTAGACTGATTGCCAGAGGGGCATGAGCAGCGTGATTACTCTTGAAAATTCCAGCGTAAATGGGTTTTTCTCCTTGGCAGTCCTCAGGATTCCCCATGAAGCTTCCAGGTGTTGGATTTGCTGTAGACAAGTTTTAAAGTTTTTAGATTTACCTCTTTTGCTCCAAGTTAAACCCCTTGCGTATCCTGTAGAGAGGTTAAGATCCCTATGAAGCCCGAGATTGTCTTGTTAATAACTGTAGGAATATATTTATCGGACTAATTTAATATTTAATCATTTTTATACTATGCAACATAGCAATCTCAGATAAATCCTACTTTTTAATATTTACAGTTTTCTTAATATTTACATATTTCTTACTGTACTCTTCTTTCCTTGCTGTGATGCCCCGGAGGGGAAAACATGCTTTTTGAGAGAAGACTAGAGGGGGATTTTCATTCCTTGGATATTTCTTGTGACTGTCCCAGCCAGCCGTTTATATTTTTCCACTGGAGAAGTTTAACTAAGGAAATGAGCTCATGAGTATGTCTCCAATTTTTATTTTTGTCAGGGAATGAAGTCTCAGTTTGCAAAGTTCTGTCATTTTTGCTGTGACTTGTTTGAAGTTGCAGGAAAGGCTGCTTGAGCAGATAATTTGTGATTTTGGGAGGCTGCCTGACAGCCTTCCATAAGGATGTAATGGATTTCTTTGTGAAATAGGGAAGTCCAGAGAACATACTGAATTAGTTCACAGTTTGCAAGGTGCTCGCAGGTCACAATAGCTAATTAACTGGAGAATGAGAGAAACCTGCCACAGCTCTTTACCCCGCTACGCATGGTGCTGCAGAACCATAACCTACATGAGAGCATCCGTTTCCTAAAGCCGGCTGCCGAAAGTGGGGTGAGTCATACCCCCTGTACGATTGAGATATTGAGGAAACGATTGTAGGGCTCGCTTATGTCGCTGTTGCTGACAGTATCGTACTATGCGGAGAATTCGCACGGAAGTTAGTGGGACTATTTGTTCCTTGTGCAGATAGCAGATACAGAACTAAGCGCTTAAGTTTACTGAGTGAGAGATAATTGGAAATGCATTTTATGTGAACCGTTTTGAATGTTTAACTTGTTGGAAACAAGTGGAATAATGTGTCTGAGAGCTGTTGTTCCTGATTAACACGCGAAAGAGAATAGAGAATATAAAGAAAATGGAAAATATAAAGAGAATAAATAGAAAATAGATCAAGATTGGTTTCTGTTTCTCTCTATGAGCAGTTTGGTCTGATTTGTAGAAGTGCCTAAATATGGGTTTAGGAACAAAGCTTTTGATGTTAATTTTTTTTGAAAATGTTGATGTTGACGTCAGCATTACAAGAAGAGGGCTTCTTATTTTCTTAGTGTCTGACTTGGCAGCTTGGTAGCTGAAATTATTTATGGCGCTTAGAAAGAGTTGATTCATTTGCAGGATGTGCTGTCATAGGTACTGGTGCAGTTTTGGTATATTTTCCACTTTCTTACAGAAAGGAAATATATAGCTGCGTTAAAAACTAGTTTGTTGTAGGTATCTGTTGTACAGGTAGTGTAGGTATCACGTTTCATGGGCAGGTTGTAATTTTACACTGAGTTCTCGTGACTTTATGACCTTCCACAAAATTAAAACATTACAAAGTGTATGATTCCCACATTAAGTTTTAGGTCAGATTTGTGCCTGTTGTAATATATGTTACCAGCAGGATATTTCAGTAAGCAAAGGACATAAGTGCAAGTCCTGTATTTCTTTCTCTGGTGGTTCTTCTTGTCTCTTGGAAGTATTTCACAGTTTGTGGATGTCTGACTTCTCTTTCGTATTTCCCTGTAGTTTGTGGTTTCTTCGTGTCTGCTCTACTGACTGCCTGTTTCCTGTGAATAGGCTTAAAGCTTTTGAATATTCTTTTTTGTTGTCTGTCTTCCCGTAACTGTTCCCTCTGCAGGTGGATTTTAAGTCTTTTTCCATTGACCCTTTTTTCAAGTATTTTGAATCGTTCTGAAGTTAATGTTACTCCTTTATCTTTCCTTCCACGCACCTTTTTGATTTCCAGTTTTACCTCATTTTTTTCTCTACCCGCACGTCCTGTGCATTTTCTCCGTGCATTGTTGCTCCGTAGTTGTTTATAACAAATCTTCCATTGTGCTGTTCCTTTTCCTGAATATACTGTTAAACAGAGCCCTAAGAAGAATATATATATTTTTTTTGACCACGTGAGGTGCAGTTTCAGAAACGGACTTTATGAAAAACCTTTTCTGCTTTTTAGTTAGGAAGAAGCTGACATCTATGGACCGGAATCGAGGAACGGTATTGTTTCAGTAGTCTCCTTGTTCTTCTTCTTTTTCCGTGTCTAAGGAATCAATCCTTTAAATAATTATTTTCAGGCAATGAGAAACAAAAAAAACCCTTTAAATGAAGAATTGTACAAAATTATAGGACCTACATTTCTTCTTATTCATGTCTTATGTACAGTGATATGTGGATGATATCTTCTCATGCTCAGTAGATGAAAGTTCACTTCACTGGCAGAATCCTTCATAGCAGCATTGACTTTCTTTTGTTTTGTTTTCAGTGCAATGAAACTTCCTTCTTTTTTGAAGCACGTAACAAGACTGCATGCAAGCATCTCTGGAAATGTTGTGTAGAACATCATACATTTTTCAGGTGAGTGATGCTGAAGTTTATTGTGATTTCATTAGTGAAATGAGGGACACTGCACTGAATAAGAACCTTGCTATAGCTGAAAGTGGTGTCACAGACTTGCTACCTGACAACTCTTGTTTCCTCTTGATTATAGAATACTCTTGAAAGTTGATGCCTTCCTTTTTTATGATGCTATAAAACAATCGTTTTAAAATCTTTCAGTAGTTCAGTGGCTCATTTTGTCTTAGAATTCTTTCTAAAACAGCATATCTCAACTTGCATGAAGTATGTTGTAACAGAAGTATCCACGTACGTATATGGTGGGATTTAAGCTGTAACCATTACATTCTCTGTTGCAGCATTGACTTCAGGCTTTTGGATTTCACATGTTACTATTACCTATGATTTTTTGAATAGCATTCTTTGCTGTATGCAGAATTTTTGATAGAGTGACTCACTGAAGCTTTGTTGGAGTGTATAAAAACGTTTCCAGTATTATACCTCTCAAAACACGTTTGGTTACTATTGCAAAATCACTAGTAAAAATACACAAGGGTCTTTAGCTAGGAATCTGTTCGTGGAATGCTTAGGGCTGGCTTTAACAGTATTTTAAAGGTGTAAGCTCAGAATTCCTGCCCGTTTCTGTGCCATGGTGTTTTTGCCTGCCAGCGTGAAATATTGAGCAAAAGGCTGTTATTGCCAACAGTTTATAGCAGACCCTAAAATAAAGAGATGTATAGTCAAAAGAAGAGGACGTAAACATGTGGCTTTGTGGAACTCTGAACCCGTTAAGAGTCTGCCTGGTGGTGGGGATGAAGAGGAGTTAAGAGAAAATTATTTTTCAGAATTTAAGTTTGTATTTATTGTTCCTCCTCTTAGGAAAAGGAGTCTAGTTGGGACTTATCAACGTGAACTTACTCTGTTGTTTTATTTTTCAAATTATGTAGAATGCCAGAGAATGAGTCAAACTCTCTGTCAAGAAAATTCAGCAAGTTTGGATCCATAGGTTATAAACATCGGTACAGGTAAATTTATTTCTTTGTGTAAACGTCTGTTCAATTAATTCTTTCATTATTCCTATTTCTTCCCCTTTCTTCCAATTACAGAAAACAGTTATGTCTCACCCTACCCAGTTCTTTTCACAAAGGGACACTCAGGGCCGTTTTAGCTGACTCCATTTGTCTGTGTCTGAGGCCTTGGAAGGCAGTGTTAGGACAAATGTAGAAGTGACTTTTCATTGTCCAGATTCCTAGAGCTGGCTAGGACCTGCTGTAGCCGTTAGTGAAAGAGAGAGGAACCTTGGCAGTGCTTCAAGTTAAAATCTCATTGTTAAGTTGTGAAATTGCTCTAATATCCTAAAGATTTTTTCCCTGACAGCTGGGGAATACGAAGGCAGGGAGGCAGGCTGGCCGTCACCTGTCATCAGGGAGTTTGCAAAGGGATGGTACAAGCAGAAGAGCGTAGGAAATCCGCAACTGTGAGGCCCTCCTTTACAGCTACTTGGGCATTGTAATTGACTTATTGCAAGGGCTGTTGATGTGACTGGTTGTATCTCGTCCTGTAGCAGCAATGCTTTTGTAGCGCTGCTGTTTTATGAATGAAAATGAGGGAAGACCTAAAGGGAAATGGAGATATCTTTTCTAACTGGACTCTCTGGGAAAAACTGGATAAGCTTTCAAGCCTGCAAGCTCTTTTTATGTCTGAAAGAAGCAGCAGACTTTCAGGCAAAGGGTGTACAGGGAGCAGTTACTCTGTTTTAACCTGAGTTAACCAACTAGACAGTGTGACATAAGAGACAGTTAATACAACGGTGCAGAGGAAGATGTGGCAAGCGGAGAGGACTTAAGATAACTCTAGCTGTAGGGCCACAAAGGGCTAGCAGGAGACGGGATTTAGAAAAAACAGAAATATGACAGAAACCCAATATTTCTATTGAGCCTGGGGTCCTTAAGCCTGTTGAAACAACAGGGTCTTTGTCTAGTGAGAAAGACACTGGGTTTGGCATTCGGAGACCCCTGTGTTAAATCCTGTTCTGTCATATTGACTGAACAATTTTGAGGAAAATAATTTATGGCCTGATATTTAGAATTGCTTTAGAGTTGCATTTTCAGTGCGTATTCAGTGAACCTGAAGAGGAGGATGTGGAGCAGCAAATCAAGATCACATCTGAAAGCCAAGCCCCTTTCTTTTTCCATCTTCATTGGCCCTGTTTATCAAGTGGGGCTAAAAATAGTTTTTCTTCTTTTGTAGTTGTTTTGAAGCTGCTGGGTGAAGGAGCTCTGTATGCTATATTCACAAATTCTAGAGGTTTTTTCCATGTCCTGAAAATATACCAGTTTGTTTAGGGTTTAGGTTTATTTTTCTCTCGTCTGTGTGTCTTTTTCCTGTTTGCATTTCCACCGTCGCTCAAGGAGTACATATGTTACCATAGGTAACGTTGATGGTGTGTTATTTGTTAGGCAGTTCTTTGTCAGTGCCCCCTAGAAGATATCCTAAACCCAACAACCGTAACTCTCCGTTATTCAAGCGGCTCCTGGATTGCAATAGTAGCTACTAACAGTAGTGTGCAGTAGTAGCTCTATTACACTTGTCCCTGGTTGATTAGGATTTAAGACCTAGCTTGTGTTACAGATGGAGAGATGACTGTGCTGAGTCTGAGCTTGTTTGACTGAATCTGGATTGTGTCCAGGCAGGATCACTGGTGTGTTTCTGTGCCCTCCTCTCCGATGTATGTGGCTCATCATGTTATCTGCTGCGCCCCAGCTTCCCCTTACTCTTGTAAACGGAGGATTGATTGTACTGCCATTGGGGTTTCCAGTTTGATCCTGACCAGCGTAACCTCATCTGTGAAACTGGTATGGAATACACTGAATTCCTGCCAGAGTACTGAAGATGAGAGTTTTCCAGGCTGGACCGTTTCAGCTGATGGGAGCGTGGCAGGTTATGTGCTGTAGGAAAAGAAAGCTTTCTGTCTACTAGGACCTTCCTACGAGTAGAGTGTAGCAGTTACTGTGTTTGAGTCTTTTCTGCCACTGGTACATTGAGTCCCTTTTCTCTTGGCCGTGGTGGTTCTTTTTATTATTATTATTCATTAATTAATTAATTTATTAACAGCTCCAGTGTTGATCTGTGATTTGAATTGCCACGTCGGTTCAATTGTTACCGCCAGCAATTTTGTTAATGTTAGTTTTGTCTAGAACATATTTAAGCGTAGCTTTCTGTTCTAGTATAGTGTTCCCCGTTTTGCTGTAGTGGTTGTTTAGGATTTCCCCCTGATTTGAGCTGATGCTCTAGTAAATTGGAATGTGACGTGTAGTTATAGCACATTGATTACACAGTGTTAATCATATATGGTGATAATCGATTGGTGTTTGACACATTAACTCTCCTTGGAATGCAGAGAAACAAGCATAGCTAACAGCATTTTCATGTGCCTTGAATATCTTTCCTTTGTTTATCCCTCAGCTTTGATTTTTTTTTTCTTTGCCTTTTGTAACTGTTGTAGCACCACAAGCAGTGACAGTATTGTGTATCTGCATGCATCATTAGGTCGAAGCAGAAGCCATGATTCTGTTCTTGGACTGTGTATGTATTGGGACCATAATATTATGGTGTGTTTTTAAATCTTCCAGGTACTTCTTGTTAGGTGGCAGGCAGATTCCAAGAAAACAATTTCTCTCTCTTAAGATCAGATGTTTTGGTTAATTACACAGAGGTGTTAGTGTGAATGGAAGGTCTTATCCCCAGGTGTTTTCGTTAAAATTGCTTTTGGAATTTGCAAGACTAGCATGGCCACAGAACTTAAAAGTTGAGCGGAAATGTTTTCTGCCCAACTTGGGAACAAAAGAACATGAAACTGAATATCGAAAAACAGCATTACTTTGATGCAACGTTAGAGATTTTTTTGTCCTTTAATCCTTTTACAGATTTTAAGAAGATCAAAATTCTGCAGTGCTGATTACTCCTGTGGTGCTATTGGTGAAAACACAGTCATCCTAGTGGAGCCTATTCACATAGCTCAGAATATCTACACATGTAATGCCTGGAATAATTGCTTGGCACTAGCTAGCAAGACATCTGATTGCTTTTAAAACATGGAACTGCAGGTGTCAGAGTAATTGGGAGTTACTGTTAACAATTACTTCTTTTGTATGATAAGTTTCCTGAAGCGAACCAAGAGTTTTGGGGAGGAGTATGGGGCCTGGTTCACATTTGTATTATGACCACTTTATTCTGCCTAGTCACACGGAAAGGGGCTTTAACATGAGCATAAAATAATTTATTTATACTTGTAGTGACTTTTTCCACTGTGTGATGGAAAAGAGCTATACTATAAATGGGAATTGGGTCTTGTACTCAATTTAATATCAGTCAGGCCTGTGCTAGTGAGAGTACGTTATTACAGTTTGCTTTGCACGGGGTTTTTCATGCCGTTTTTATCGTCACTTCCCTATGGTAGAGCAAGTAGCCGCTTTCTGATTGCAACTGAACAACCTGAAATACGTGTTTTACTGAGGTAAAAATGTACAAAGAGAATTCAGGAAATAAAACAATCAAATTATTTAAGAAAGTTGTGTGTTAGAAGCTAGGAGGTTACAAAAGGTCACACTATCTCAACCCCTTCCTAATAGACCACCATTCAGTTTTGGTTGCTTAGCTCCCCTGAAAATACGAAATCTAGAAGAGATCAACACAATCTTTTGATGATTCTGCCATTGTCTGATTCAAAACAGAAGTGAATAAATAGCAGAGAGGGTAGTGCTATGTGCAGCCGATGCTGAGAGCAGGAGTAGTAGAGTTGGGATGAGAAGTGAATAGCTAACAAAAAGTACTGCCAAACCACATGCATTTTTTTCAATCTAAATATTTCCTATTTCTTAGATCCTGCATTTTTCCATGTGTTTATCTGATTTTTTTTAACGTAATTTTGGTGCATTTTCAAGTGGCAGGACGGCTTTGCAAATGACCAGAGACCTTTCTATTCAGCTTCCCCGGCCTGACCAGAGTGTTGAAAGAAGTCGCAGTAAGACTTATCCGAAAAGAACACAACAGACCGGTAAGTCCTTCTATGCTGTGCCTGCGGAAAGATTTCATCTTTGGCGTATGAGTCATTCTATTTTCAAGAAGCAAGTCAAAAATGCTCCAAGATCCTCAAGGATCTCTCAAAATGCATTTTCTCCCTTTTTTTTTTTTTTTTTTGGTTTAGGTCAGTAGAGACGTAACCTTAAATGGATTTTAAAATTCCAGCTTTGTGAATGAAAGTGACAAAAAGTAGATCAAACATGATAAAAATCCGTATGTATAGGTCTAAATGTAAAGTATGAAAGGGAAGTTTGAAAACAGACAGTTGGCACATATTTTTTATTTCTTGAAAACTGTCTGAAGAATTTGTATTTGCGTTGCTTAGTTGGGATCCCATAGTTCCAGCTCCTTAACCCAAGGTGTCTCCCTTTTACATCTGTTTCCCAGTTTGATAAAACTAGTGTAATATCCCTTTATTTTGATATTAAGTGGAATAGAATTAATGCCGTGCCCTCTGAAGTTTTAACATGCTTCAGATTTGTGAGCTGGAAAATCCTAACTGCATTCTGAAAATGTCAGGGGAGGCTGGAAGTTTTTGCAGGCATCAGAGGAAACATTTGAGATTAAGCACACATCCCAGGAGCTGTATCCAAAACAATGAACGTTTCCTGCAATCTAGTAATAGGGGCAAAAAGTTTTTCTAATGTCAGGCTCCAGTTCTACGTGTGATTATGTGCCTACCCTTAACTTCACTCGTGACAGCGATTGTACAAATTTGAGTGGAACGTATGTGCATAGAGTTAAGCGTATGTGCACGTGCGTTAGTGGTTTGAGGAAAACTTGTTTCGGGCTTTAAAATGTAAGCAAGCTTTCTCTTTATCACAGGTTAATATAGCATCAGAAAGTTTTGAGAGTCGCCATTTTTAAAAAGAAAGCAGGTATATACATCTGGAAACCACCCATGTTGATTCTGGTGACATCTTTGGATTCAGAGACAAAGTGAGCGTGTCTAGAAATTTTCTGTCCCTGTTCTGTGTATTAGCTCCAATGGGCATTGAAGTGTAGTGTCATTACAAGTATTATCCCTGGAAAATAAAAGCAGTTTACAACGCATTTTTTGGCGTTAAGTATAAGAAGGGAAGGATTGCTTTGCTTTTGGATCATGGTATCTTTTTGCAGTATCTGCGGTCGTGAACGGATGCCTAAACGCAGAAGAAGCTGTTCCTTCTTGAACCTAGGAACTTGGGCTTTTGTTCAGCTGGGCCATACCATACTTACACGTACACCATACTTACAGTAGTAGTTCCAGATGTATGCCACTTCCCACCTCATTACTCTCCTGTTTGGTTTTGCAGAAAATTTTACGGCTATTCAGAGGTAAACTTGTCGTCTGAAACTTGGCCCATCAGTTGGAAAGACTGTCTGCCTTAGCACGGGCACTGACTGTCTGTCTGTATTGCTGCAGGGGTGTGTGTGTTGTGCTCACTGATTGCTGGGGCCTCTCAACTCACTGTGAGGAAAACTGAGACCGCCTTATAATATATTTTACTGATACAAGGTGGTGTAGAATTTGCTGAGCAATGCGTGTTTGTTGTTTTGGTGGATTTAATTTGTTTGTTTTACTTCCAAAATAAAAAAGGCTACTTTTTCACCATCTTATTCATATGTATTTGTCTAATCTGTATTCTCCATCCTGGTATGTTAGGGATTTGTTTTGCTGTTAATTCAAGTTAATCCGTTATTTGCTGTGTGTTGTGAATGTGCCGTCCCTTTGCACTGGCGAGAGTGTATCACCTGGAACGGGCTTTAAGTAAAAGGAATTCGATTCATATCCCACTTAATATTTGCGGTAAGGAGAGCGAGCCACGTCGTTCAAACTCCGTCCTTCCCTATGAGGATATTTTGATTTATTTTTTCATTTTGTGTTCGGGCACTCACATTGATAAAAAGCTTGTACGGTTTCTCTGTTTACATGGGTTCTCAGACGCTGAGGGCAGGTTAATGCTGCTTCTCCTCCGTGTGACGGTCTGTCGCGTCTCATTAGGATAAGTCCTCCCCTTTTCACATAAATGGGTTCTTAGATGCAGCGATGTTGAGTGCAGGTAACACAATAAATCACATTTTGTTTCTTGATATGTTTTACTTGGTGAAAAATACTAACCCGCTGTAGATTTTGCTTTTACAGAATAATTTTGACCTCAGAAATGAGACTGGTGCTGTAAATGGTCTCATGAGTTACTTAAAACTTGCCCTGACTGAAATGGCTGAGAGGGTAATATGACATTGCTCATTAAAATAAACCTTCCTTTAACACAGTGAGATGACGTTAGCGGTTGTCATTGATAGCTAGTCTTTTTAGTTTTGTTTTTCATATGGGCTAAGAAGATTGAATGTGCCCTATTCAGCATTTGTAACAGGCTGAATTTTGTTTGCCTCTATAAATTAGAGATTTCTTAGGGTATTTTCTGCCAAATGCCACTTAGGTTAGTACCCAGCTGGATATTGTTTAAAATTTGTCTTGTTGTAACGAAAAGTAGAGTTGCGTTTGTTCTCCTGTCCCCCAAAGCCCGTAACAACCTACAAGTAGCTCTTGCACAGTAGTTTCCTTCTCACCTTCTCGGAGTTCAGCATCTTTCTTCACCTGCTGCTTTACCTTTTTTCCTCTTTTTAAGATTGCGAAATTAAATGCAGCCAGGTCGGTTGGCTGTTCTGCTTTTTGTTAGCTGTCGGTGCCAGGAAGGGGCTCAGCCGCAGCTGTGGTTTTGGGGGCAGGGAGACGAATCAGTGGCGCTGTGCATGCGAGGCTGTGACGCGCGTTGCCTCCATCGCAGAGGTGTGCTAAACCCTCGGACTTCTGTGACATCTCATGTTTTCCTTCGTTCTTCCTTTTTGTACCCTTGTTCCGCTCTTATTAGCAATTATGTAGCATGGGTTCTTCATCTTTTTTTTTTTTTTTTTTCCTGTCACTTAAATGTAGAGGTTAGCTATCTTTTGGACCGTTGAGCGACTACTAATGTTTCCTTGTCTCACTGGTCCATTAAAATACACTAAAGCCATTAGGGCTATAGCCGCTTGGTGAACTCCCTGGTAAGAGCTGGAGTAGATACCAAAACAATGATAAAAAATATTTATATTTTTAGTAAAAATATATGTGCTTTAAGGGCGGGATTGAAGGAGATGATAATGCGAACAGAGAGAAACTAGCTTTCTTAGGTAACAGCCGCTGCCCCTGACTGGCTCCCTTGATAAAATGCAGTAACCTCCCTTTTATCACTTGCTTAATACATTATGTATGTCAGCAGTCCTAAGGTTAGTGGAAAAAATCAGACCAGGAAACTTCAATGACTGTGTAATCAATGTTTTTATAGTACTGAATTGTTTTTCCTCCGTGTACATTTAGGTAAGTTTTTAATTTGGTGTTCAGCAGGAGAAGAGGGTTTAGGGGTTTTTTTTAGGAGGGGAATAAAAGCTCAGACTTGAGATATGCATAGCTTGTTTAGTTTGCATATTCTCTTCGTTTCATTTCGGTTAAGAAAGAGTTACAGTTATAATTTTGTTCTGGTTATAAATGACAAACTCAAGCAGGGGAACAGGATCTTGCATTGTTCTGTCCTATTCTGTTACGATAAGGCTTGACATTTTGTTCGGCTTTCGCAACGGCGCATACGGGCTGCCCGAAGAGAGCCTTCGTTACCCCTGGCTCCGCAGGAACGTGCCCTCTTGCAAACCACTGGTACGACCAAACCTGTTGCCGCGGGTCTGACTTTATTCAGCACTGGAAAATGCATTGCTTAGCGCTCGCTGTTGTGTGGTAACTGATTTGTCAGTGCCTCGTGCGCTGTGTAGTCGTTTGAACTCGCGTAAAATAAGTGCCGCGGTCTGATTTAAAAGCAAGGTGGGAGATCAAAAGTGGGTATTAAAATTGTGGTACTGTCTCCTGGGGGGCCTGGGTCAGGGCTCTCTTCTGGTAGTCCCGAGCACACGCGATCACAATCGTGGCCCTGACAAACCTACGTAACGTCATAGCCACCCGGCGTTATCCTGCTGGGTCCATCTCTGTCGTGGTATGGAGAACTGTTGGCTTTGAGCATTCAGAGTCATGAGTCTTCTCCCAGAAAGCTAGGAGACTGGGTTTAAAAGTTGAATTTTAGAAAATGAATGTTGGGATACTATTATTTACTTATGTAAATAAGTTTTTTTTTTTTTTTTTGAGCTTTCGGAGCAGAGCACGCAAGAATTTCTCCAAAAGTATGAAAAGTAGAAACTTCTGTGTTTTCTGCATAATTGCACCTCTTGAGAAACTTAGGCTTCAAGAAAGGCACGGTTCTAGTGAGAGGATTAGCCCCACTGAGTGTGTATGTTCATGTACAGCAACCTTTGCTTTATCTGAGTTGTCCTAACACAGGAGATAGCTCAGAGAGATGTAGGGAGGTATGCTGAAAGAAAGGATCGATTTAGGGAATTAAGGTTTTATCTTTCTGTCTCAACAGCTGTTGTATTCAGATCCGTAAAACAGAAATTTTTGGTTTGGGTAAGTATTTGGTTGCCAGAAATCTGACTTTCATTATTTACAGCTCTGGTTTTCGCCGAACATCAGGATCGTAGACACTTCTAACGGGGGTGCAGCAAACGGCCTCAGAAAGTGTGTGCCTAGTGTATATGCGTGACGTTTCAGAAGGGATTTGCACTGGAAAAGTTGAAAACCACTAATTTGATGTAAAAGAGTTAAAAGTCGATTGACTCATATTCATATATTTCCTGTGTTATTTTGTCCAGAACAATAACCTGCTTTAGAGGAAAATTGCTCCATTCTGGGAAACAAGCTCCTGTTGAATGGCTAGCAATACCAGCGTTAAGGATTTTTTAATATACGTTTCTCTGTGGTCTGTGACCCAAATACAGGAACTGTTTTTGACAGGTTTTTAAGGGGATAACTACATAATAGGTACCTCTATAAACCGACTTTTGCCTGAGGTAGATCAGCACCAGCGAAGCTGTGAAATGATTCGCTAACTGTAAAAGTTTTTTTTTAAATCAGCGATTTTGTAAAAGGGTGGATTTGACCACTTCTGTATTTCATGTGTATGGTATGAGGTAAACAAAACCTTTGAGATTACTGGTTTGGAAATTAATTTGGTAAATAAATGGTGTCGCAGAGTGAGCTAAGCTGTGTTATTGCATAGACACACAGAAGTCCATCCCTTTTTATAAGCTCATAGTAACATGCAGTGCAGAGCATGAACTCTTACTGACTGTTTTCCTTTTGCTCATGCTATCTTCTGCCCTCATTAATAGATTTAAATATAAACACTACTTCCAGGCAATGTCAATGGAATGAATTTAATTGATAAGAAGCAGAATGACGTAATTAGTTTTGCCAGGCTCCTGAAGTTACATACTTTCGGTGTTTTTAAACACCAAAAGTTTAAACACTGTTTAAATTTGAATGCAAAAGTTGGGATCAAGATCACTGAAAAAGCAAATCAAAGCATGTGCATTCACATTATTGGAAAAGTTACGGTCAGTTTTCACTGAACTGAACTTTTATTTAACAAAAGGTAAACCAGGAAAACGTGCTACAAGTGAGCTATCTGGCTATCTAAGGTATTTTTGAGAGGCCTATTACCTTGGCATGTGAGAAACAGTAATACAGATAAGATACGGTAATGGGGTTAGTGTTTAGACAATTTTCCTGGAGTCTGTTTTTTTTTTTATAGTAGGGGTAGTGTCGCGCAGACGTGTATGTTGATAGAACACCATTGTATAAGGCCGAGTTATTATAGTGATTTTGCTATCTCATGTTTGATGGCAAATGGGAGCTAAATATATCTGAATGCACAAAAAAGGTGTATGGGGAAGGGAGGGTTAGGAACCCTGACATATCCTTGTAGTCTGACACTGACCTACTTCATCTTCGTTTCACTGCTGGTATCTTCCCTGAAGGTGGTAAATTTCTTTTTCCTGTTCTTATTTGCTGTCATCTTTCTTTGTTATTTTTGACTCTAGGTATTCTTGGGGGTTTTTGTTCTGCATATTTTCTTATCCACATTTATCCAAGAAAGCGTTCAGCTTTCTTAAGCCACTAATTCTTCTTTCAGTAGTTCTGTCCTTTTGCCAAGCAGGTTTTAATGGCAGTGTAGCTATTGCCGTTTTCTTGAAAACGGAAAATAACTGTGTGGATAGATGTACGGTGCTTCAGCGAGTCTGTAAAGTTGGTTGTCTCTTCCTGTATGAACTAGTGTGTTCATTCAGAATACCTAAATGGTATTTTCAGTTCTGTCCATGAATTTGTGTGCATTCTGCATTTCTTTATTTAGAATATTCCATGTTCTTCCTAGTCCTTAAGCTTACATGAACAATCAAAAGTGCAGACAGAGACACAGTCTTTGCTTCAGTGGGAGTACAAAGACTTTCTATCCTTACCTACCTCGGAGGAGCAAAGGATGTACAAGACAGGAACCTGGCAGCTCCCCTGCCAGGCGCTAGTCTGAAAAAATAAGTAGGGAAAGTAGTAAACTACATCATAAAAAAGCGGTAAAGTCAAAGACGAAAAGGGCTTGACTGAGTTGCCTGCACACGGTGACTAATGCCACTTGAGACCCTCTGCTGTATCCAAGACATCTGCAGGAGACTAGCAGAGGTAGCCTATAGAAGACCCACACCCTTCTGGAGGGGCAGTTGATGTCCAAACAGGATGTTTTAGGGCACCTCAGACGCCCGTGTTGAAGTAGAATAGACCCCAGAGATTTTGTATGTCAAAGGGGTGATGTGGGAAGTTGAACAAGCTTACGAAGAAAACTTATAATGCAGAATTGAGCCCCTGTTTGATTTTAGACATTCGGTTATAGTTTTAGCCAAACAAAAAGGCTCTGAGTTTGTACCACTGTATTAGCCGTATGGTGCTGTTACTGCTTTCCAAAAGACCTAGCGTTTTTTTACTAGCAGTTTTATGGCTTTCAGCCAATATGTAATGGAAATCCTTCATTATCTTCAGTGAACAACCTACGAGTCCTGCCCAGGACTGAGGCACATCATCAGTGGTGATGTTTTGTTATTTTACATAACATCTGCTTCTAGAGTTGGGAACGGTTTTCTTAGAAATGACTGAAATTGCCATTGAGAGAGAAGGAGAACACACTAATTGAAGGGAAATTACTTTTTTAACATCTCTATATGGAACAGCAAGAAAAAACTTGCCACGTTTTTTTTTCTTTGGGCAGATGGACCCTTTTAAAACTAATGAATCAAACCAAATCTCCTTAGTTGGGCACTAAACTGAACTAGGGAATAGATAGTTCACAGTTCTAATAGAGAAATTAAAATGTTATTCAGTTGTATTGGAAGCCTTGGAATAGTTCCATAGAGCTGTGTTGTCAGGTAATTTTCTCTTTGTTAGAAGTTGTTTGGCACGTCGTTTTTTCTTTTTCTTTTTTTTTTTCCCCCTCAGCCTTTCCACAGAGGCAGCACAGATGAATATTAATGACACAGCATGAAAACTAAAAAAAAAAACAACACTAATAAAAACCAACCTGTCTTGGTGATTGATGTATTTTTTGTTTGTTGTTGAAGCTCTGCCAGATCTGCGCGATGTACCTGCACTACCTACCAAGTTAAATAGGTTGCTGCTTTTTCTTTTAATGATACTGAGGTGTATTCAGCTGTGCAGCACAGCTTTATCGTGCCATTTTGGCTTTAACCCGGTATTATATATCCAGATCCTGTGGCCCTCTGTGCTGCTCCTAAATCGTGAACGCACCAATCTCTTCCGTTGGAGCGTGATAATATGGGGGCTCAGAAAGAGGGGAAAGTGCATGTTCCTTCTCCTTCTGTAAGTTCCCTTTCAGGGCTCTGGTGGGGGGCTCCAATGCCAACAGTGCACAAAGATTGGGACCAAAATGTATAGAGCATCGGGCACAACACTGGAAAATAGGCAGATATCCTTCAAATATCGGCCAGGTGTTTCTGGCTTACTGAAAGTGAGCCTTGGCTGCTTCTGTTAAGAGTATTATTCTTTATTGTGTCTCTCTGTTTATATTATTAGTTCTCAAATCTATTAGTTTATTATTTTCTTGATCATAACTTAGGAAATATCTGTGATGTGTGCATAGTGTTGCTATATCAACTCACAGCTACTTTATGCACAGTTACTATATCAAATTTCTTAGAATAAACATTTCATCTTGCTTAACCATCCAATCTAATGATTGTTTTAGAGGCCACAGTTATAGCACTGGAGAGTCCCAAACATTTTCAGAGTGTATACCTCACTGAATGAGGTTATATTCTCCTCTCACCTTTCTTCTCATCAGTGCCTGAGCAGGGAATTCCCTCCTATTTGCAGTGGCATAGTGTCCCTGAGGGAGAAATAGCTCCTAACTCCTCCATCTCATGTAGAAGAGTAATGAATGTAACCTATGCTGAACTTTTTTGTAATGTGGTATAACTAAAAACAAAGATAAAACACCGAAACATGCTCCTTGTACACCCCTAGCAAGCACAACGTGCATCAGCTGACTTGTGTGTTATTTTATCTCGCGTACTGCACTGTGTTCAGCAGGATTATATGAGGTTTTAGTACACTGGTTAGGCTGAATAGGTGTGCAAGGGACCTGCTAAAGGATTGTTTTGTGTTTTTTATTTTTTCAGGCTCTAACAGCATAAACCAGATTACAACAAATGGGGAACATGAACGAACTACCAAAATTATTGCACCTTCTCCAGTGAAAAGGTAACCAGACCAGCACTTCACTTCCAGTTTGTAAGACACCACATATTACATTCAGTAGAGGAACACATTTAATAATCATTAATCATGGCTTTTCCTGCCCTTAAAATTCAGGATTCCCTGATCTCACCTGCTGACAAAGGCCATAGAACGTTGCCCAATAATTGGTATTAGATCTTCGGGCTGCCCTGGAACAGAGGTTCCAGATGACAGAGTCTGGGAACCCATGAATCAGAGCAAGTTAATGGGAAAACAAACAGTCTGAGGCCTAAACCTGAAAAACAAGATTTATGGCACAAGGGCACTGTCTTGGTCACGATAGGTATGAAGTCCTGTGTGTCTCTCCCCTGCACCTTCCCTCTGTGGATGCTTCAAGCTGGCAGCACTGCTGGCACGGCCTTCACAGGTGCTCTGAGAGCAGGGCATGTGCCCTCTGCCTCTGTACAGGGCTAACTCTGCTTGGCGAGGCGCAGGGAGGGACATACTGGGCATGGCTTCCCCTCCAGCAGCGCTGTCAATCTTGCAGTCCATTACTCACGATTACTCTGGTAAACCCAGGAGTAGTATAGTACAAAACTCGTGCATGTTTGTGCCTGATTCTGTGCAGCAGTGGGTTGCCGGGGCTCCTCTGAGTTTAGTGGTCCTCTTTTTAAAATTTTCAGTGCTGAAATGTGCACCTCTGGCTATTAGGTGTATTTGAGAGAAAGAGATGAGTCTCAGATTCAGAAAGGGATTTACACCCCCACCCTTAATTTAGGTGGAATTTAGGTGCCTGACTCAAAACAGTTATCTGACAAAACCATGAGTCAAGAGCTCGGCACGTAACTTTTTTGCTCGATTGCCTAAACGTCTGCGTCTCTGCATGCCCAGTAGCCCTGACAAGTTTTCTGAGTTAAGCAGCTCTGGCCTTGTCTCTTTATGAAAGCTGTGGGCTTCACGTTCTAGGTCTTTGGCTGGCCTCTGAAGAAGGGTCTAAAAGATTTACTCCAAACTGTTACTGGCTGATGTTTCCTGTTGCCTAATAATTAGAACGGTTGCCCAAAAAGAGAAGAGCTGAGTTAAGCTGCTTCCTCAGCTTGAGGGAATTTGAATCCAGTATTCCAGCCCTTAGAAAGCTGTTCCGATCACAGGTTAAAAGAAAGGTTATCATGTTGCCATTTCATCCTGCTGAAGCTAGGCCAGTGAGCAGAAAAAACAATGCAAGATTTGTGAGGAGAGAGAAAGAGACAAAGCAAGAGATATCCTTATTTTGTAGTTCAGAGATGATAGTCTTGGAAAGGGAGAGCCTTTAACTACAGCTTGTGATCCCTGTTTTGACTGGTGAATCATTTGAGGAAAGTGGGTAGGCAGGTTGTAGAGCAAGGAACAGGATAAATGGCTCTCAGCATGGCAGTTTCAGAGTTTCTGGGTTTAGTTTTTAACTTCACAATTTAAAAAGAATTCTCAGGCAGACTCTTACTGATGCAGGTTTTTAAATAGTGTTAGTAACTTTTAAACTGAAAAAAAAGTAAGTTGTTTTTCTTGCACCTTTTCTATATAGAAATTTGATTTACGGCCACTTCTGTATTCCAGGTATTTATCTGCGTGGAAGATGCACAAAAAAGGAAATATCTCTATGTTTATAAATTACATAATTTATTTTTTAGTTTCCTTGATTTATTTTTCTTCTTCTCTGTGTCTGCATGTCTGCATTTGGTGGACGTTTGCCATGTCCACCAAATTTAATATACCTGACAGACAGCACGCACCCTTTGTGAAGCATTTACAGTTTGGTAGTTCACTCCATTCCACGTTAATTCTCACATTACTTGCCAGTCGTTCTTACAGAGCGTCTTTGAGCAGCTCTTATGAGCTGAGTGTCTGTAGCTTAACATCTCTCTCACTGTTGAGATGACTTGTTGGTAATTCTGCATAAACAGTAAAAATTCAAGGTAAACAGGAAAAAGCCCCAGTAACCTGCCATCAAATTTAGATCCCAGCCTTTGCAAATACTCTGAATGAACTCGGTCCCTTTTGCAACTGCATTCCTGGAGATAAGGCCGGTGTCTGAAGAGCTGCCATGCTCTAGCTCTCTAGCTGTAAAGTATGTGTCTGCTCTGAAGTAGTAATGACTTAGGAATCTAATGCAGTTAATTCACCTCCCAGGATTATAGCTCTGCCTCTCTTTTTTACAATTTGAAAGCATAATCTAAATTTCTGTAAGCACAACCTTCAAGCTGAGAATTGCTCAGTAGTTTATGCTGTGCAAAAGCAGTTGTTTCTGTAGCACGAGACAGAAACATTTACCCAAGTAACTTTCTCAGTCTGCTGTAAGCTCGTGTTTTTAAGGCTGGGAACAGATTCTGTGCACATATGAGTCAATAATTAATGGGGACAGTATTAAGAAAATGATTCACCTGATAAAGCGGGCTCTAATTTCTTTTCCTGCTGACCTACTGTAGCTTTGCATTTTGTTCATTGTGTGAGAATTAAATGATTAACTCGGTGACCTGTAGTAACCAAAGGCTGAGGTTAAAAGTGGATTAGTGAGCTAAGTAGCCACTATTCCCTTATAAAGCTGAGTCTGTCACCTCCTGCTCTGAGCAAAGAACGCTGGCTTATGCCCCCCTCTCTATAAGCATCTGTAAAAGCCTTTTTGCTGTTTAAGTTGCACTTGGGAAGCATTTGTAGCATTAATGTTTGTAGTGGGATGCTGTCAGTAGTACTTCTTGAAGAGCTTAGTAGAAACTAATATGGCTGTCTCGTTTTGTATTGGGTGAACTGCTTGTTCATTTTGTGAGCGAGCACTAGAGGTGACAGTGCAGGAAGAGCGTGACTAGCCATTGGAGAGAGAAGGAGGCAAAAAGCACACTCCAGCCAGAAGCCACCATCCAACATTTGGAGTGGCAGCGAGCAGGCGGTCTGGGTGCATTAGTGTGATAAGAGTTGTGAAACCTGACAGCATGAGAAAGAAAGAATGAAAAAGAAATTAGAGTATGCTGTTGTTTCCCCCATGCCCCCACAGGTAGAATGGGAGATTGGTTACGAACCCTGGTATATCTCTCTTAAGCCAGGTCCCTGTCTTGGCTGTCCTGGTACTTTGGCTTGCAGGAGTCAGTGAAGATAGCTCTTTCACATCGTTAGATCAGTGCTCAGAAAAAAATGCTTTCCTGCTTTGCTAGCAGGAAGACAGTGAACGGAGTTACTGGGGAAGGGATGAGAAGAAAGTGGAGAACATCACTGTGCTACTCTATGAACCCGTGGTCTGTCACGTTTGGAATAGTTATCTACCCTCCCTTTGTCACACCTATCTTAAAGCAGATACTATAGACCTAGAAAAATGAGAAGGAAAATCAGATCTACGGGATAGCTCCTGTACTGGGAGAGATTAAACTATGACTCTTTCACTTAGAAAAGAGATGAGGGATAGGTGTTAGAAATCTGTTTAAAAAAAAAAAAAAGGGGGATGGAATCTGTGATTAGAGAACCATCATTCTTAGTCCCATAAACCCAGAACTAGCAAGGATTAAATAGTGGAAGTTTTGAAACAAAATGCCATAGTTAAATACTGGAACTCACTGCTACCAGGCACCATTCATGCCAAAAATAAAAGTATGTTCAAAAAGTGTTTAGATAAATCCATGGAAGAAAGTTCCATCAAGAACTCTGTTTAATTGAAAAAAAAAAAAGAAAAAAGAGGCAAGTAAAGCCTCTGATTCAGTAATCCATTAACTGCATATTGTGGAAAGCTGGGAGGGCATCCTGTGTATTTGCCCTATTCTTAGACTTTCTGCTTTAGCCTCTGTTTTCATCTATGCTGAGACAAGACTGACCTTTTTTCTGACTCAGTACAGCCATAATTAAGAGACTTCAGAGCTGATTTTTGAAGTCATATTTTTTTCTTCCAGTCTTTCTTTCTAGGCCAGATTTGTTAACACAGCAGCTGTTTGCCTTCTTTCACATAACAGGCAAACAGCTGTATGCCAGGGTGGGTCTCTCTAATGACTGCATTCCTCTAAGATTAATTCTTTAAGAGTCTGTGGCGGGGGGAAGATGATCTGTACATTATAGGTTTAAAAAACCATATTTGTACTTTTATTTAGCTTTAAAAAGATGAAAAATGAAAACAGCCCAGAAACCCAAAGAAGTAAAACAAGTGCACCGTGGGAGGAAAACGGCCCAAAGAGGTAAGGCAAGGCATGATGACTTAAGTATCGTGCAAAGGTAAATATCATGCCCTGGCAATAAGGTGAAGGAGATTAGTGATAATAATATATTAGCAGAGTCGTAATAGATCTGTCATAAGAAATAGGTACTGACATGGATAAACAGTGAGATAAAAATTAGGAAAGAAAGGGTAGAAGGAAATAGTCACTGGATAGGAGTCACCAGTGGCATTCTGCAGAGATCTGTGCTTGGATATCTGCTTTCCAGCGTATCTATAAAAGAACTGGAAAGAAGGCTGAACAGAAAACCCTTAGAGATGGAGTGACTAGTCACTAAATGATAGATGACATCACTGAGTCACTAAATGTGAAGTGAGGCACAGTGTCGGGTAGGGGAATACTCCTAGATTCCCAAGTGAAATGAGGTGCTGTAGATGGCCATTACCATGTAGGACTGGGATTTGGGGATTATGGTGGATAGCTTCATGGAAACATCAGCTCAGTAGCAGTCAGAAAAAAATTAGCGAGTATTAGGAAAGGGATAGAGAAGAGAGCAAGAGAACAGCATTATGCCATTACATAAATTTGTGGATCGTGTCTTTGCTCCTTGAACAATGAGTGCAGTTCTGATGTCCTTATCCCAGAATGGTTATAATAAAGCTGGAAGAGGCTTTGAGAGAGGCAGTAAGGGTGATCACAGGTATGAATGACTGTAGAGGAAACGTGTACAAGGTATAACTGCGTAGACCAGGACTCTTCGGTCTGGAAACGAGGCAATTTCAGAGAATGTGATAGAGGTCTAGAAAGTCACAAATAGTATAGAGAAAGGGGATAGAGATCAATAATACTTATATTTTTCCAGTGTAGGGACTTGGGAGTGTCAGAGGAAGGTAGTTAGGAGCAGTTTAAAAGCACTCAAAAGGAGTAGTGACTCCCGGTGAGTAGGAGACCTGTTCTGCTCCTTTAGAAGGGATGCCCGAAGTTAATGGGTGCCTGGGAGAGATGGAGCCGGTACATGGAGAAGAGAGATCCGCTGCGGGCTCCTAAACGCAGAGGAACAACACATGGATGAGGAAGTCCTCTGAGCTGGAAATAGGTAGGGAGAGAGAGAGTATAGGAAGAACTATCATACACTTTTACCTTCTTACCTTTCTGTAAGTGGTTGCTTATGGCTGCTGTTGGAAACAGGCCACCGAATTAGATGGATCATTGATGTGGTTCAGTATGATCCTACTTTTATGTGATGATACAGGTCTATACACAGTGTGTTACCAGGACTTTTCTGCTAAAATTCCTATATCTTTATGGGCACCATGATGACTTACTCTGTTTGGTCCTATTGTAAATATAAAGAGTTTTCAGAATAAGAACAAAGCAGCGTGCTGATGTTCTCTTGCTGGGGTAGACTTTTGTGTGTGATGTTTAAAGATGTTTAAAGACGAAGGGGTGTCAGCTTGTCACGTTACAGCTTCAGAGTTGAAATAGTTCTCAGAACAGAAGGAAATTTAAAGGCCTAACAGCTGAAGAACAGAAAGACTGAATTTTTGCAAGTCCTTCTATTCTAAAGGACTATGCAGTTGTGGACACATAAGGAGACTATATGCTGCACGGAGGGTTTAACAGCTTCTAATAAAGATTTTCTAGTTCTGAAACACATTCACTTTGAAATGAACTGTGGCAGGTTTTTTTTACTGAGCAGAGCAGTATGGCCATGAGCAGTCTGCACAAGGAGGTGAAGAACAACCATGTATCTGATTTAAAGACTAGAGGGTGTTAGGAAAGCAGAAAGAAATACCTTAACTGGAATTTGGCGAGAATACCGCATTTACCACATAGCTGTCACAAAAAGGGCTAAGTAACATTAGATGAAGGTGTGTTGTGGAGTTTAGCATACATCATCCTAGAAACTGTAGTATTGCTGTTGCATCACTGCAGCATCCTAGAGCGATTTGTACTCTGTCACAGGCTCTAGTAAACTGTTGGAAGAGGTCCTTACATTCCTGTAGGGAGATGCTACAGGACAATCCATACAAGCGTTTTGTAACCAGCGGTACCGTCTACTTCTAACTCTGTTACAGCCTTGGGTCCCTCCCAGGCTTAAGTAGATAACCTGAAGCTTGAAACTCCTCACTTTCAATGGCAGAGGATTGTGTGGATCAACAGTGGAGACCTAAAAGTAAAATTGTTTCCAGGTCCTGAGTGTTGGCTTTGTGGTGAAGAGACATTTCAGGATATTAGCACTATTTTAATGCCTCGGTTCATGGAAATCATGTATAAAGAGTATGGATGCACTTTGAATGCCTAGCGCTTAGTTGTTCTAAGGTACAAAAGTTTTATTATGCTAAAAGAAACATGCATATGCTTGGTTGTACGTTTTGTAAGTTTAGAGCTGTGGTCTCAGTGCTAAGTGGACTCTCTCCTGTGTTTTCAAGGTTCAGCGTAAAATATTTATTCCTGGAAAGCAATACCACTTGTAATTATATAGCGCGTACACATGCAAACACAAACACACACACACACGTATATGTATAACTGAATATATATATATATATGTATATACATATGTGTGTGTGCGCACACACACACACGTGTATCCCTTCTCGTTATTTTTGTAGACTGAATCTGGGCTAGCTGACTTAACTTTTCTGGAAGTTTTAAGGTCAATTGTTTGCTCTTCCTTTTTAACTCTAGTGGGCTGTATAATTCTCCCAGTGACCGCAATAAATCACCAAAGTTTCCTTACTCTCGGCGACGGAACCCATCCGGTGGCAGTGAGAATGAATCTGGGCAGCCAGTCCGGAGGAGGTAAGAGCACGGAGGCTAGTCAGTGTTAGCTGCTTTTTATGCAGGTGCTGCGTGCTCTGCATTCAGTAAGGGCTCTTGGAGACACAGCTGGGTCCTGGCAAAATGAGTACTCTAGGGGTCAGTTGTCAGTACAAAACAAGACTGAACAAAATGCCAGATCTGCTTTTGGAAGGGAAACTTCAGTCAGGCTTTTTGCCTGTTTGCTCTTCTGGGTACCAGGAAAATAATACTGAAAATCCAAGAGCTTGCATTATTTGCACTTGCAAGATCCTTTTAGTTGCTGCAGCTATTCTTTGCTTGTAAAGGAGCGGATTGAGGTTGCTTGCTTTACAATGAGCTTCTGATACAGTACAGTGTTTTGCTTTAAGTACAGCAAAGAATAAACGTGTGAGCCATTAAGCTGTCTTCAGCAGTCCCATGTGCGAATTACTTTACATGAGAAAGTATGCCAGTAAAAATACAACTATGATTACTTAATGTGTTTTTAATGGGTATGTGCTGAATTGAGTAACTTAAAGTAGTAACATGAAACGGATGGAGAATCTGTGCTGCGTCTTCTGGAGTATGGCCAGAATGCAAATTACAGGGACAGTTCAGGTCCTGAAGTGATACAGTTTTGAGGGACTACATCTTACCTAGGATGATTTGTCTTGCTGGGAAGCTGCTTTCATCATCTGAGCTAGCAACCCTTAACGCAGGGGCTAGGTTCCCCAGTGCTGTGGTCTGCAGTGAAGTATAGCCACTCTACCATATTTATAGTGGTCTTCTAGGGCTGCCTTATGAGCCAGCACGCTCGAATTACATTTTCTTCTGACATCTCTGATGCCATTCCCTGTTTGGCCCTCAGAGCCAAGGTTTGCAGAGGGATCTTTGAATATACAGCTGTACTGATGGAGAAATCTTCTCCTAGATAGATATGCAGCTTTTACATTTGTTTTCTGAGCCACTCCAGACCTTTTGTCTGCCATTAGCAGTCTAGAACAGGAGTGAAGAAACTCACCTATGGAATCTGCTTAGTGACCTCATGCTTGAGTTAAGGTAAATCAGGGTAGCTCTCTTTCAGTCAATGCAGAAATGTTGATTTACTCTCTTGGACATAGCACTCGTAAGCGTTAATAGCAATTTGGTTCCTGAGATGGATTTTCTGATTCATTTCTAGCTTGGTTAGCAGAAGGACTTGCTGGGCTCTGCAAAAACAAAGGAATACAGATGTGCAGTTCAAAAACCATCTTGTATCATGAAAAGAATAATGTTTGAGTATCATGCAGGAGGGGATTTTTTGAGATGCAAAATGTTTGTCATCTGGGATTTACATTTGGCTCATCTGCTAGGTAGACAGGTGGTCACGCCAATAACAAGTTTTCTCTTGGGTCACCACACCACCAAAATATTTTTAAAAGTCTTATCTCATATGTGAGACTGTGAAGACTGACAATAGCGGGTAGATACTAACCTAATTATGTCTTCCTGAATCTCAGGTTTTATTCATGCACTTTCCTTTTTCATCTGTTTAATAACAATAGCCATGTTGTTTATGTGCTCCTTACTGGAATTAAGAGGGAAACATCAGACTTTGCTATGCTGGAAACAGTAGGAAGCTCTAAATGCCAGCTTACTGTGCTCAACCTTGCAAGTCAGGGGTTTGCAATGAGACCTTAAATGGGATCATGCCTTCGCAGCTTATTGTAAAGGTGGCCTGCAAAGTTTAAAACAAGCACACATGCCCCTTTTTTCCTACCTTAAATCCTACTAAAAAAAAAAAAATCTTATGTGAAGGCTTTATTGGAAAAGATGCGTGCTCTTCTGTATTCATGTTAAGTGATGCTATAGTATTTGATTAAAACTTCCTTAATGTCATAGGAAAGCCCAAAACAGTGGCGAAGATTCAGATTTAAAGCCAAGGAGAAGGTAAATATATAATCTATAGCAGTGATGAAATGATTACAAAGGTACTGATCATATTTTAGTTCCCTGCATGCCCTTCCTCCCTTCCTTCTTCCCTCATCCTCTTGCATGTTTAAAAGGCTTGTTGTGTTCCACCTACATAGGTTTTTCTTTCCTGCCTTACTTTTGCTAAAATGCTCTGTAGTATAACCTCATCACATCACAGATTCACACAAGGTGCGCATTGTTACTACACCATGCTAGAAGTAGTTTATGGAAGCTTCCTGAAGGCTTGTCTGCAACTTGAAAGTCAATTTCCAAAGTAGGAGGTTTCGAATTTTGCATCTGCAATACAGAAGATCTTGTTGTGAATTCTCTAACCTCTCACTCTACTTTATTTAACCTGTTTTGAAAGTGAGTAAACTGATGTTTGAGATGAGTTGTCCTGCAAAAGGTAGGTATAGAGGCATGTCTATTCTGATTCAACTTCTTACAGTCTTGTCACTGTCTTACACGTTTTGATGAGGGTTTTTTTTAAACTTATTTCTCTGCGGTCTTGCCTGGATGTCGCGCTTCCAAATAAAATGCTGATGTGCGATTAGGTATGCGCTTCCACACCTCAACTTTTGGCAAGTTCTTTTTTCTGGAGTCCTCTAGTATTGCATCTGACTGCTGTGGCATTGCCACAGCAGTGCTACTCCCTGGTCCTGTCCTCCTTCCCTGGCCACTGGAAAGAGGAGACGTTGCAGTTCATTTGGTGTCAGAGCCTGTTGAATCTTGTGAAAGGGAGGAAACACTCCCAGGATCTGATTCACTGCTGCAGCATAGGAAAGGAGCTCTGGCACAGATACAGAAATCTCGGGGACAATCACAGGAAGTCAGAGAAAAAGCTCACATACTTTGCACCTATTGTAAGACAACAGAGTAACTTTTTGAAGGATATTTCCGTTATGCTCTGCCAGTGATAGCCCCGTGGTGGATGACCAGAACATAAAGCAGAGAGGATGTAGTTAGACATCTCAGGTGGAAAATCTCAGTACTCAGAAGGGACCTCTGTTTGCTATACTACGTTACAAACGTGTGTGTCTGTTCCAGACACCAGCATATGAACCCTATGTCAGTTGCTTCTCAGAAATAACCAAATCCTGCAACCTCTCAGGCCCATAGCTTCCCTCCTGGGCTGCGTATGTTCTGCCTCTCTTGCCTAACTGACAAAGCCTGCCTTCCTGCTCCTTGTGTCAGACCATACAGAGGCACCAGCCTCAATATCTCAGAGATGTTGCATGACCAGGAAAGGATGAGGAAAAAAAGGGTGAAAGGATGTAGTTGTCAGAGATCAGGATAATCCCGTCTGTTCTTGCACCTGATTTAGGAAATTGCCTTTATTTCCATCTTTAGTATTTTATTCAGTTCAGTAAAAGCTGATGTTTAATATGTGGTGAAAGCATATATACTGACAGCTAACACGAGCAGCTGCCGCTCAGCTGACAGCTCAGCAGCCCTGCTGTCTTTCTGCAAGTGCTTTCCTGACAGGGAACACAAAGTAATTCAATGTTCAGTACAAAAGGTGGATCATATTTTTATTCCTGAAAAGCTAGAGAAAGAGTTATCTTGAGCAAATCAGGATGTTTATCGTGCAGTTTTCTTGCCAAAAAGTATGCTTTTTGATGCTTTGGTACTTTGTGGGATGCATTGCCTAAGTCAGAGCAAGAAAATACTTGAAATCATGAGAAATGTGAAAGAACTCTGTTGCTCTAGGAATGACCTAGGAATGTGGAGAGTCGAGATTCGTAGGAAATGATAATATTTTATTGGACAACTGATAAGATTCAGAGCACATAAGGGCTGCTGCAGTTCTAGAGCATTCATTGCTCTCTGAACAATTTGAACACGCTTGAGCCGGTGTCTTTTGGACACTCTCTTTTATTCCTGCTTCTTCCTTTGGAATAATGTTTTTCTTTGGAAACATACATCTCTCTTATCCATGCTTTCAGCTTCACCCAGAAATGTCCATTTTCACCTGGGAAACTGGCTGTCTTGAGCCTCTTAGTGGTTTTAACATGTAAAATTTGTGGGTGGGGAGGGAGGAGAGGGTTCTGCTTTTCCGCTGGAGAAATTTCGCTTTTCCAGGCCTTTCCCCTGCAGACAAGCTGGGTTGAACTGCGTTTCCTAGGCTTTGGTTATCCTGTTATTTTAGAATACCTCTGTTTGAATGGGAGCTATTTGAGTGAATGATTTCCTATTGTCCCCAGCTCGGGGGAGAGGGGAAAACCAGCCTCCTTACTGAGCTTTTGATTCCATAGACTCTGAGGCATTTAATGACACAGCAATTTTATAAAACTAACCATAATTCACAGCTGCTATGGACAGATTCATGAGCCTGTCAGCTCTGACAGAAGGACACCTATAACAGTGTCTTACTTTTAAAGGCAGAGGCTAGAGTGATGATGACACTGAGTAGAGGTCAGCTCTTCGGCTATTGTATTTCTTGGGGAATCTCTCTTGACTTCCTCTTTGAGCTCTTCTCCCTGAGCGGTCAGACCATGCGGTGAGCAGGTGCTCCTCAGGAGTGCCCGGCCTTGGCGTGAAACGCTTCCACTTACCTGTTACCTACCCTGCTGACCTGCCTTCACTCTTCAGCTTATCTGAGGGTTGTTTAACAAGTCTACTCTCTTTCCCAAGTGGCTCGTCAAAGAAAGAAAAAGCCAGGAGGAACAAGATCATCTGCATCTTTGTCAGTGGCAGCAGGAGTCATCTCTTTTTCTCTCTTATTTCATTCCCAGAGACCTCACAGAGCAAAACTTCCACTTTCCATTGCAGCAAAAACATCAGCATTTCTAATTCCTGATAAACTATATTCTCCGAGGCCAGCTCACATTAGTATTGGTAAACTTTCCCCATTAATCACCTGGGCCATCAGCACCGCAGAGGAACGTGTCTGTCTTTGGAGGCATTCTGAGACCATCGTTGCACTAAGTAAAGAATGGTCCAAAACAGTTTTTGATAACCCCAGAGATCCTCTCATATAGTGCCATTTTTTTTAGGACCTAGCCCAACAGTGCAGTAACAAAATTCTGGTTTCTAGAACCAAAGCCCTGACAGCTGGTCTGTCTGCTCCAAAATGTCGATCAGTGGCAACTGAGGATTTAAAGCTTTTAGATAGTAATTGCCAAGCACTTCCCCGTGCTGAGGGGAGCTTGCGTGTAGGTAGGTGTATCCCCATGACTCCAGCTCCAGGTTGAATTCTCGTAACAGTTCTGAAGACGGTGATATTTTCTTCTTGAAGTTCAGCTGTCAGTGTTGTCTGTCTACTTTTGAATCAGCTTGTACCACCAGTCTGTTTCAGTAATAAATATTCAGAGCCATAAATGTCACCTTACCATTTGAAGCTTCGCAATCAGAGGGGATATACAAGAAGCCAGTGCTTTATTTCCTTTTCCCTCACGTGTTGCACCATCTTTGGAGCTCTGCCTTGAGTCATCTCAAAGCTGTGCGGATGCATCTGCAAGCTTGTGCACTTCAGCCTTTCTATATTTATGAAGACAGCAGAATCACAGTGTTCAGTGGCGTTTCCTCCATGCTGCCTGACGCTTGGGAAATGATAGAAACTTGCAGAAGCCAGGTGGAAGTTGAGCTGAATAGAAAAAGAGATGCGGTAAACATTTTAGTTTGCTTGCCAATATCAGAATTACTGTGTAGCTTCTGTTGGATGTCCCGCTGTGTGGAGTAAGAAGAATGGCAGAATGGATACCATTTAAAGGCAAAACATTTCACATTTCAAAGCAACGTTTCCCTGTGGCATATACACAAAGAATGCTGAAAGCTTAAATAAAAAACGCGAAAACGTAGTGCAATGATTTAAAAGGAAAACAGCACTCACCTGACAGTGCTCTCTGGGCGCGCCACCTTTAAAGCAGTTATTCCTAAGTAATGAGAGAAAGACCATGAGGCTCTCAGGTTTAGACAAGCCTTCTAAACTCTTCCTTAGTCCTGATTTTGCTAATAATGTTTTCTCAATATTGTTTGTTCCTTGTTCAGAATCTTGGTACTTCTGTAATATTGTAACAGTAGAAAAAAGTGAGAATGAGCACTTACCATTTCTGTTTTGTGGCTTGCAAGATATTAAAAGATAAATTGATTTTGAGAGAGAGAGCAACTAAAATACGAGTTGTATGCTTAGTACCTGGCCTACCTTGCTTTCTTCCTCTCCAGATCGCGGTCTCGGTGTAACACCAGCAGCGGCAGTGAATCAGAAAACTCTACCAGAGAACACCGGAAGAAGAGAAACAGGTGACCATTCTGTATTTTAGACATAGAAACATGAAACATAAACAGATGGAGCGTGGGTTCTTCTATGGTAGCTCCGGTAAAAAACAAACAAACAATCTAACCTGTTTTACTTGTGTGCAGTCCTCCTGAGGTAGCTTAATTAATGCCTGTGTTTGAATAAAAAGAGAAATAATTACCAAAGTAGATAAACACTGTAGATGTCTGCAGTCATCCACATGTTTGGGAAGAACTCGTTAATGGATTGTAAAATCAAATACTGGCACACGTTTATAAGAGACTTGAAATACTAATGCGAATAAAATGGACAATGGTGATGAGATGATATTCCCAGCATGTACTTCGGCACCTCAAAAATTTCGTAAGTAGAATTTTAGCAGAAAATAAGCTTTGGGGAAGAATCCTCAAAGTGTTTTTGAAGGGCTCTACAACTTGTTGCTGTTTTTAAATCCATATATTAAATTTTGGAAAATATTCTTTGTTTTCTAAAATGTGAAGAGTGGGTTTAAACCCAAAATATGTACAGTGTCAGCTTTTAGTAGGATAACAGCGGTTAATACTCGGTGATGCTAGCCAGTTTTGGTTTTTTATGTTTATTTTTCTTATTGCTGATAAGAGAAGCCTTGTTTAACTACTAATTGATTGTGGCAATTTTTTTCCGTTAAAGCAGCCACTTTTATTTCCCACTGGAGATGACAGCATTTTGAGAGTTATGTATTAAAATTGATTTTTTAAACCTATAGAATTACTTCATATTGCATAAACAAAACATAGTAGAACTGTCATTTGACAAAAGAGGAATTGTTTAATGCAGATTTCTAAAAAAGCTCTCTGCACAAGCTGCCATAACTGCTTATTGTTTCTCATGCAGTGCTGTGAATGATAAGTGATTCTGAGATATTTCGAAGCTCTTAGAAATAATTATGTGCTAGATATGTTAAAGCAGTGGAATGTGTCTTGTTTGTAAAGTGCCGCAGAAGTATGTAGTATAATAATAATTTAGACATGACTTGCAGTAGGTAGAGATGCTAAAAAAAATGCTAACATTCAGAAAAAGCATAGCTGAGCCATGAGATTTCTTTAGAGTTTGCTTAAATCAGAGCAGAGTCTTGCGAGATATGTGGGTAACAATAACCTAGTGCGTGTGGAAGATTTGTTTTCCAGGAGAGCTCTGAAGCTTGAATGAAATACTGAGTTTAAGTTTCAGTGAGCAGTAGGTAAATAGTTTTTTCCCCTATGAAACTTGTTGTTCAGAAAGCTCCGCAAGCAAGTGAAGGAAATTAGAGACTGACCACAAGAATGTTTTTAAGAGCTTCTTGCAATATAAGGAATGAATTGTAAAAACGATTAAGTAGGGCTTATCATTTTTTGAAGAATAAAAGAACCTTTACCTACCCTTCTTCAGTTCCTGCCAAAGTGCTTAAAATTAAAAAGAAAAAAAAAGACTTAGTATGTGTAATGGGTGTTTTTATGCTGTTTGACATTTTCAGGAATGTAAGAAATATAAAAAAAAAATTAATATTGCAGAATTTCCTACCCCTTGGTGGTCGCTTGAAGTCGGACGAGATCAAAAGTCATTTCAGTGTTAGAGTAAACAAGCACAAAACGAGCCGGTCATCTGAGACTTGCCCCTTGTCATCAGGTGCATGAAAACTACCAGTCATAATGAATTTCTGCATTTCGTTAGCAGCCACAGGAGGAATATAATACACTGAATGGGCACAGACATTTGAATTGCTTTCTTATTAGAAGACGTGAGCCAGTCCTGACACAGTTAAATGGCACAATACCGGGAGGGTTGCGCTGCTGTTGCTCAGGCTTTATCTGTGGCATAGATTAATACAAATTTATTTCCCAGTCCTGTAATCAGGCCCACGGCACAAGCAGACACAAAGTTGTGCTGTTTGTGATTGGGATAAAATGCCTGATTCTCACATTCTCCAGAAGAATCTGATTCTGATCACAGAAGAGTAGAATATGTTGCTCGCATGAGGGGAGATCACTGGGAAGTAACTCTCAGATGAAAACAGATCTACTGGGGAAAAACAGAAATGCAGTTGTGACCTTCTGAAGGTGAAACAGTGGAAAAAGGCTGGAGAGAAACTGTTTACTTAATCTCGGTCAACCTTTGAGATTTCAGTCCATCGTATGAATATTTTATCCTGAGCAAACGTTCATAAGTAGTTGAAAAAGAACCTATGGTGAGCATATTTAAATCGTAGAAGAAACACGTTTGCTTTTTTTAATGCTGTGGTCAAAATGCATTGCGTAGATAAAAATATCTTTGAGTAGTAGACAGCGTATACTGGAAAATAGTCTTCCACTTGGTTATACTTGGAAGATCCATCACATTTGTAAATAAATAGTAGCTGTACGCTCCAGTATATTTTGAATGGGATTTCAGGAGTCAAATAAGTCCTCAGTATTGCTTTCTCAGGGGGATACGTAGCAAGAGATCACTGTGGGGAACAATAGACCTCTAAGTCCTAGTGCAGAAAATTTATAGGCAGAGAAGGTTGAAAAATGGAGAAAGTCTGAAAGTTAAATGATTTTTTTTCGCATCCGTTCTTTCAAAGAAATATGTGAACATATGTATAAAACTGATGTAAATTTATTTAGGAGGGCAAAGAAATGCTAAAGGAGAATGGGATTGCAGTGTGGGCATGTGATCAAAATTTGAAGCACGTGTAGAGGGCTGAGGCAGGAACAGAATGAAATATCTGCAAGTCTGACTTCAACAGTATGCAGTTTTACAAAATTTCTGGCTCAGACTTCTGCTTTCTCTTGTCGACAGTTAGGACATGATTGCTCTTTCAATACCTGATGCTAAAACTTCTCAGTGTTTTTTTACAAGAAGCAAAAGCTGCAATATCCTGAGTTTCACCAGCTAAAGGTTTAGTTTCCATTTTCTTAATTTTAGTTCCATAAGAGGTTATGCAGGGGAAATATATTGCAGTGTAATAGAATGGAAATAAACCTCAAAGAAAGAAAATCTCATTTTGCAGTGGTCCTGGATTTGGGAGAAGAGTTACTTCCTGCCTGTGTTCTTACCAAAGAGCAGGGTTTTGCTGCAGGACTCTTCTTCATCTTCAGTCTCCTGTATCTAAGGAAGGGAATGTCTAAAGGTAGTCATGTACGACATCTGTGTGCTGAACTCACTCTTGGAAATTACTGAACCCAAATGTCCAGGGTGCAGTGGAGTCATCACCTAAAGACTGTGTGAACACGATATGGAAATATGGACTCCACTGGAGACGGTGTTAGGCAACAGAGTCAGTGAAACCCATTTAAAAGAAGAACCTAATGAAGACTTCAAATCTCCGCATGCTGGGATCAGTGTGGCCTAACCGGAGGCGTATCTGTTAATGAGCTCTTATCCCAGCATCAGCAAAGATTTCTTTTCCGTAACCATCTTATACCAATGGTAGTGATACTGTTTGTTTTTGTTTGCTTGTTTATTGCTGTGTTTTGTTTAAAAAATGGTCTTGAAATGACACTGGACAATGTCATTTGAATTTTTGTTGGTTCCGGCTGAATTTTGCTGGAAACCACGTTGCCAGCTATTATGTTCTCTGAAGTCATTTCTTCTTTTATTTTGTCCTCCTTTACCTTTAGAGCAGGGAGAGTTTTAGCTGTGCAGAAGAGCGCTTTTCTGTTATCACTGCAGTTTTGTTCCCTTGTAGCCCCGAGGGATTCCATTAGTAGACTGGCCCAGAGCAGAAATGATGTGTTTACTCCTTTAATTAGAGGCCATTCATCAAAAGCAGATCGACAAAGCGTGTGGTCAGCACAGAAGTGTAATTTCCAGTGCTTGTCGGGGAGGCGCAGAATCTCGTGCGCGCTGTGCTGGAGCGCGGGCGTCATGCTCCGCCGTGCTGTGCGGTTCTTGGGTAGCTCGCAATTATTTTATGGTCAGCATCCGAATGTCTGCTTCAGAGCCTAGCTGTCTGCTTGTCCCGTTAGGTGCTAGTCCTTGAGGGGGACTGGGCAAGGGACTGACAAATGGGCAGAAGAAGCATCCAGCGCAGCAGTTGTGATCCGGCAGCCCTACGCGTTCTTTCTGTGCAGGTTGAAGCGACTGCCGTACGTGCAAGGCAGTTGGTAGTGTTTATACCATGCAGGGCACGATTGCTCCCTCCACAAATTGGATTATTCGGGATGAAAATTGCAGTTCGTTACTTGTTGCTGTGTGAGTTCTTGTATTAAATCCGCAGATAGAAGCTTATGTTAATCCCTGTCACTAGCAGATTACAGGTTGAAAAAAAGTTGCTTAGAAATCAAAACCTAGCGCTGTGGTCTACTCCAGATGCTTGGTGCCGTTTGGTAGAGTTGTGAGGCTTTGCAGTAGTTGGGGATCCGGCTCAAAATCGTTACGCATGTGAGAGAAGGATCTGATCAAAGGAAAAGCGGCAGCCTGCTTAGCCAGTTTAGCCTGATACAATTCAAAACTCAACTGGAAAGACGTAGAGGTGGTGAAGAGCAAGAACAATAACATACTTTGCATTTCCTAGGGAGTAAAGTCTCTGCTGTAATCCATTTATCTCTGTTGGTTTGTTTGTTTTACCTGTCAGTCTTCCCATTCTTGTTACGCTACTCTGGCTTCTTCAATGCGCCAGTCACGCTGTCATACCAGACAGCCCGCTCTTGGACTGATATTTTCCAGGGTTGTTTCTCAATTTTTGCTGATTTCTAAATTCGGTGCTGTGACCAAGCACAGCCATTGGTTTCACCTTAGCATCTTATTACAGCAGTCATATCTGTATCCCCCAAACTGCGAGGCTTCTGTATAGTCTCGAATGGCCAGGTAGTGGCACGTTGATTGTTCTGGCTTGTTGTGTCATTGCAGTTAGCTCCGCCTGCTATTGAACATGCTGAGTTTATGTGATTTTGCATTTTAATTTGCACTGCGTTCCAATAATGGATTCATGGATTTATTTAAAAAGAATATCATATCCCATCTGAAAATAGCCTAACATTGGAATCTCTTATTTCTAAATGATTTGGATCGTTTAATGATAGGAAATAATTCACGGGACTGAGGATTTCACCTTCCCGTCTGCCTCTTCAAATCAGCTGCTGCGTTAGCAGCTAGCTAATCTAAACCTCTGAGCAGAACGGTTCCCTGTCAGCGATGGGCTCTTTTGCTTTACGCTGACCTGCTTTTGGGAAGCCCGGATTTTAACGGCTTTCTCCGCCCCTCAGTTTTTTGCATCTCTCTCAGATCAATAAAACGACGAGATTATCTGTGTCTCTTTGGAAGGTGGATTTTGATGCCTTGGTGGTGGGTTTTCTCCTCTCCTTTGGACGGAGCAGGGTGTTCCCTGGGCCAGAGGTGCTTACCGGGGAGGCCTGTAGGGGTTGCTGAGTCTCGGTTGGAGGGGGAAGTTGTTGTACAGGCGTTCCAGGATGGGGCAAGCAAGGCTTGATGCGGAGGCACCGGGCACAACCACACCAACGCAAACAGGGGCCGGAGGCACATAGAGGGCAGTGCGGCACACAGGTGACGGTGGTCGTCATGGGCTGTTTTGCAGGTCAGGGCGAAGGGACCGCTTCCTCTGAGCGGGAGCTTGCTCAGGGCGTCCCTGGGGCATTTTCCCGAGGTCCCATGAAGGTGTGTGCTGCAACGATGCATTTGAAAAAAGTTGCAGCCGTGTATCACAATATTGGACTTCTACTTGCTGTAGGTGAGGTGAACTCGAAAAGCTAAATAGAGGAAGGAAAAAATTCCAGCCGTTCGGCTTGGGCCAAGAAGACAAATTGAATTCAAGTCGTAGGCCTGTTTTTGCTGTCCTGGAGTGATTCATCTTTGGCCCAAGCTATTTCTAAATAACAGATCAGTGAATTCTCTTTGATACAGGTTCTTATGCTTTAATATATTTTGGGAATATTATTTATAAATATAGCAAGATAAAAAGTTAAAATATTGCATAATAGTAGCTGGAATTCTGCAAGGAAAAAAATAACCCGTTTCTTTCTCAGAACGACCTGGGACGGAGACCTCAAGACTAAAGTCCTGGTACTTGTTTTGCAGGTTACGGCAAGAGAATGACATGGTTGACTCAGCTCCTCAGTGGGAAGCCGTGCTGCGGCGACAAAAGGAGAAAAACCAGGCAGATCCGAACTACCGTCGATCCAGGCACAGATCTCGATCGTATGTAAAATTAGCCCACTTTGACTTGAACATTAAGGCTGCTGTAGCACGTTAAAAAGTAGGAAGAGCATCTCCAGTATAGTTATTCCTCGCAGTTACTCAGGAACAGTGGCTTTCACTTGGCATGTTCTCACATAGCAGATTTGTCTCTCTGTGGCCTCCTTTGCTTTAGTGATTTGAATTTGAGGGTACGAGTAACGCAGAATAGGCTCTGTAACAGACTTGGCCAGTAACCAACTCCACGACCTTGGATGAGGTATTGCACTGTTTTGTGGCTCACTGAACCTCAATTCTGTAATGAGGACAGCGATGCCCCTGCTCTTTGCAGCATCTCTGCAAAGACATTCTGTTTTTGTGCGAGAGGTGCAGGCGTTTTTGTGAAATGTGTGTGCGTTTCTTTAATCAGTGTAATGTCTGCAGTGTTATTCCAGATGAGACCAGCTACTGAAGTCTCCATGTCAAATTACCATTTGTAAGCAGCAGCCGGTGATTTATTAGGTCCTGATGTCAGGATTTCCATGACAGAGCCGTGTTGCTAGGCAGTGCCATTCCTACCGATAGCCATTCCCCACATGGTGAAATTGTCGGTTTCTAGAATTAATTTTCTCAGACGAACAAAAATACTCATTTTATTATAACTATGTTTTCTTTTAATGGCATGTTTGGGGGGTTTAGACACATTGTTTTGGACTGTGTGTGTTCCAGCCGAATGTACCACCGGAGAAACCACCTAGAGCAGCCTCAGTGTCAGGGAGCCCTGGGGACAGGGCTGGGCGATGTGTTCAAGAATGCCGGGAGAGCAGCTACGAAGGCACTGCGAGACCAGGCAAAAGAGCAGTCTTTGAAGCTATATCCCCGCTCTCACTGCCTTGCTAAAATAGATGAGTTGTCCAGCTCTGAAGCCCATGGCTTAACGCGTGACCGTTGTAACCCAGTATAATCACTTAACATAGTTTCTTTTCCTCAATGCCTTTTTTTTTCTTTTAATTTGCCTTCCATGTTACGACTAACCAACACAAACTGTAAGGCCTTGAATTGCTAAATTTATTTGCCTTAGTAAGCATTTTAGTATAGTTTGAAGAAGAATGAAATATTTGTAACAAAATTCTAGGATGCAGATTTGAATCTCTTCAAGGACTTTGGCTTTGCTGCATTTCCCAAGTGGGAAGAAGTGCCCAGGGGTTCCTGACAATCCCGTGCGTGCATGGTGTTAGGGGAGAGCAAAGATTCGTACTTTTATTGACCCGTGGACACAAAAGAAGGAGGGATAGAAATCACTGCCTCCAGCAAAATGTAGAGAATGCGTCTTGTCCCTTTTTAGTTCCTCATACAAAGAACATACTTAGCCTCATGAAGGGAAGGATGATTCTCCCTGATTTAATCAGTGGAATTTTATTATAGCTAAGTGGGGAGGGGAATAGTAATTTTCACTGTCAGCCCCACACGCTCCCAATAAGCCTCTAAAGGAAGCATGAGGGGAGGAAGGGGGTTTGTTTCTTAGAAGGCTGTGTTGATATAGCTAAATTTAAAAGATATATTGTTATAAATGCTTATTTGTGATTGGAAAGATTTATTCACCCCGTTTCTGAGGAAATCAGCTGCAAGCATATTAGGAACATACACCATATTAAGTATACGGCTATTTTATTCTTACCTATTGAAACTGTAATCTGCATTGATGTTTCCGGTATTAAAATCCACTGGAGTTCTGTTCTCATAGTTACCCACGTTGTTAGAACCCATTTTTTATCTCCAGCTTCCTAGCTTACAGTTTTACTACTTTTATGAGAAACAGTATTTGTTATTAAAATTCCAAATGTTGGAATTTCTACTTTTACTGGTTTTGTACAGACCTGTTCGCTCTCAACTGCACAAAAGTCAAATATTATTATTGTAGGACGATATATTACTAAAAATAAGAAATATTAAAACTCACTCCTATTAAAGGTGCAAATATAACACTGTTTGATTTACATTTTTGTACTATATACAGAAAGTGCTATAAACTAGGAAATGCACTCAGTTTATGAGAGCATGGTTAGATGAAATTTATAGCCAACTTTTTTTTCTTCCTTGTGCCAGGTAAGTTTTATTGCTTAGACAGCACAGGCTCCCTCTTGCGGCTAACAACTTACAAAATGCATTTTTTCTTCCCTCCCGAAAATACTAGCCAGCGCAGTGATATTCTGGATTATATATTTTTTAAAAATACTATTAGCAAAAAGCATAAAGGTGTAGTATGTCTTTATTGTAACAAGGCAAGGTCCTAGAGAAAGCAAAGAAAGGAGGAAACCCTTAAGATTTTAGGTAACTCTTCGTTTCTCTTCTCTCTCCTGTTGTGATAGTGATGAATATACTCCTCACTTTTGTGTGCCTCGCTTAATGTATGTCAGTATGAGCTAAAAAAGGGAAAACTTGAATGCCTTTAAAGGTACTTTAAAAAAAAAAAGTCTGGTAAAAGGGTTTTATCTGTTTGAACAGTCAAATCAAACAAGATGGATAAACCCTAGCTGCAGTAGGTTATAAGAGCATTTATTGAGTTTAGTTTGGCTCAGCTGTTTGCTTACAGGACTGTATGCATGTTAGAGAGAAGGGAAACAAGTGAATCCCTAGGGTATAGGGTATGGTCGTTTCTATTTTTTAATCTGGACACATGGTCACTTCAATTCACACATTTAACAATTGACACAAAACCTTCATTTTAATAGTACAAATAAGTCTTTCACATTAGGTTATGTTTTGCTGTCAGCTTAACTAGAGGTTCATCTTGGAAGCCTGAAGGTTGAAATTTTTGTTACCGTGTCTGGCACGACGCTGCATTTCATGTGTTTGATAACGAGTAATATTAATCATTGTTGGTGAGTGTGTGTGTGTGTGTGTGTGGCAGGGGGTTTCTCCTTGGTCTCAGGAATAAAAATATTTGACAAGAATTTGACCTTTCTTTCTTCTAAAGGAAACAGCAAATATAGAAAGCTCCCAGTTCTAGTTCTACGGGGTTTATTTTCAAGAGTTCAAGTAAAACATCTGCATAGCCAAAGGGCTTTTTTAATTAAGAAGAATGGTCATTAAAATTCCATGGCTATTTAAATCTACCATTTGTGAATCACGAAATCAAATTGAATTATTAATAAGGGTGCAGATGCAGACATAAAAATAATGTAGACCTTATTAACGTCTAGGGTTGTTTGCGCTTGTAAAAACCAAATAACAACAACAAAAAAAACCCCTGGAGACTCACCACTTACTGTGAATTCCCATTAGGTGTCTTGCGGATTTGAGAATCCGATTAGCTTACAAATTGTCCAGAAGCTGTTATCTGTTCAAAATTTGATTCAGATACTGCAATAGGACAATCCGAATATATATTATCTGTCCAAAGTCTGGATGCTAAAACGATTCACAATAAAAAAAAAGTGAAAAGAGTGTAAGAGGAGGATTGTGATCTGGCATTGAAGTTTTAGTAGAAGGATCTCCTCCTTATGTGTTGTTGAGAACTACACAAACATGAGTTTCCTATTCAGTATTTACAATGCCTACATTTCACCCTAACAAAGCCTCTCTTTTCATAAGCTTTTCTTCATTTTAGAGTGATACTGTTCCTGCTGTCTTCCAAGGAAGCAGAATCAGGCCTTTGGTGAAAAAAATACTTGTATTAAGATACAGTATCTGTATCATGTTTCTGGATGTTCTTTTGTGGGGAGTTAACTTGAATAGCTGCTATGAGGTTATCCCAGTATCTTAAAGGCTTCTTAAACTGCTGGAAGATGGATAACGTCAAGATGCGAATTCCTAAAAACAGTTTGCTCTGAGCAATGATTGCGCATAGCGCCTTTCCTTCATGCTTTTTTTCATGAGATGCCATATTTGGCTCTACTGGTGTTTTACGGCAATGGTTCCCTTATTACTGTAGTTGCAGAGGTGGAAGGAAGAGGAGGAGGGAGAGGATGGGAGAGGTCACAGAATTCAGCACCCAGAGCTGGCCATAGAAAGCAGGAGGCACAATTCCTAGAAAATGGTGAGATGAAGGCAACTTCTTATTTAACCGCTCTCTTCCCACGCTGCTCCACGAGTTAGTATTTCTTACCGCAGGTGAGGCCGTGTGCCATGTTCAGTGACACAGGGAGACTTAGGACCGCATCCTGAACTGGTGTATTTTCATGAATAAGTACGGGCAATGAGCTAATCAGATGGGTTAGTGGCGTGCACAATACCCTGCTTTGTGGGAACCCTGGGTTTGGGAGTGACCTTGGGGCTTTCCTTCCTCAGGCAAACTAGGGCTTGTAAGCATTACAAAGCCTCCCTGGAGGAGCTGCCGTTTTCAGTGAGCTGTCCCATTCCCCACTGCCTGATTATTCAGTCTCAGAAGAGGATGCCTATCTTCCCAGCCCCAGGGTGAATGCGGGGTTTGCAGCTGCTATTTTGTGAGTAGGGGGTTGCATAGAAGCAGAAATCAATTCAAAGTTGGGGGCAAAAAAGGCTGTTAGAAACCGCTGCATACCAAGCTCCTGCCTCAGGGAGTTAAAAATAATGTGAACTGATGGAAGAAGGGGAGTAAAAAGAAGTAAAAGCAAGAAGAGAGAAGGAAAGAGGAGAAGGGAGAATCGGAGAAAATGAAATACAGTAAACTAAACACAAACGCGCAAAGCCATCAAAACCTCTTAATGCTGTTAAAAAAAAAAAAAAAAGAAATCAGATTGCAAGCTACTTGTGGCTGCAGCTCTTGCACCTGATGGCTGCAGATGCCCTCATGCAGATGCCCTGGCCTGTCGGACCAGACAGCAGAGCGGTCTGACAGGAGGACAGGACGCATCCCCGGGGCAGAGGGGGCGAGGAGGTCTGCGCGATGCTGCCTTTGAACACCATCACTAGCATGAAGCCTGAGAACGTTATGGATTAGCTTATATTAGTCCCATTAGGGAATTACAGATGTAAAGTTGTTTCTTGCCTTTCTCTCTCTGTGGTATTTTTACAGTATTAAACTAGGATCTTCCAGGACTTCTACACCTGTGAAATCTAAAAAAAATTATCATCTCTAGATAATCTGCTTCTATGCCATCTGTAAACATTTACTGAAATACAGATGTCTCTGAACATTATTCCCAGACTGAAGTCTGGAAATAAGCCAAACATGTAATGGTGAAACAAAAACATAGTAAAACAATTAGTGAGAGAGAACAGTTTGGAATAATCTCTGATATGGCTCTCTCACTGAGCAATGGAGAGTCAATTTAACAGATGCTTTACAACTAACAAAAAGGCAAAATCCTGCTCTCTTCCTTGATCTTCATTTAAGTCTGTGGATTATATCATTCCAAAAGCATCTTTGACTATGATGGGCCCTTTTGTTTAAAGGGGGAAAAAAAAAAAAAGCAAAAAGCACAAATGTATATGATCTGATGAAACCGTGACTTCTGTGGGAGCATTTAGGCACGCTGATCCTTTTGTAAGTTGCCTCCCTTGCATCTCGGAGGACGTGGAACAGTCTAGCTGTCTACGCTGAAGTTGTGTAATCGCAATGAAAAGAGCGATCTGATCTCTTCATACACTGTAGTCCCTGCCACTGTGTAAAGCGTCTATTTAATCCACTAAGCTGCATGGTTTTTGGTGGTTTCTAGGTGTAACTTCAGCAACAGCGGTGGTTTCATGTTAAACTTGCAATGAAATAGAATAAGAAAAATAAAAAGAAAGGACAGTCTAGTTAGGAGACAGTATTTTCTGTAATTAGCTGGAAGATGAGAAACATGTAATTCAGGCTTTCTGTACTATATCTCCATATCTGCAACAGAAAAATTACAATTTTGGCTAAGCAATATATCCATGAATGAAATACTTGCTAAAATTTTTGCGTGTTTGTGTGTAAGTGTGATCGCTGTTGTCGCATTTGTCCTAGATGTCGCCAAGTCAAAGTATAAACGAGCAGAGCAGAAACCTTACCTGCAAAGCACCAGCAAGCCTGAGGCTAGGCTGCGATGAGAGCTGAGCGAGAGCTCCTCTTTCCTGGGGCCCGCTGGGAATGGGCAGGGATTCCTGCCGGCTTGGCCAGGCCTGGCCTGGCTGGCCCATGCGACCTGCTTCCTGCCCGCAGAGGGCTCACTGGGCCACCCCGGTGTTTCTCAGGAATTACTCCTTTAAAAGGAGTAATTCCAAAACACACTGTCCTCAGCTGGGCTGGGGGCTAAGGGGGCAGCAGCAGGTGGGCACAGCTTTGGCTTGCAGGGAGAACCTGTTCTGCCATTAATGCTTTGCGCGTACTTTTGCTGAAGGCTAGTGGAACAGAAATGGTGATTTTACTCAGAGCCTCTCGTTCAAGAAATGACTTTTCAGTTCCAATAAAGCAATGAAGTTTAGTATATTTCCCAAGATAACAAACTTTAAAATTGAAGTCACTAGTGGATTACGCTTGCCATAATTTCTGTGCTTAATGTATGCCATTAAAAGTTATTTGAGCGGCAATACCTCAGATGGTGGTTTTCACAGTTCTGCGTTGTTTGTTTTTCTCGGTCTTTGTAGGAGAAGCCCAGATGTACAAGCTAAAGAACAACTGTGGAAACATATTCAGTAAGTACTGTCCTCGTAGGGTCTGACTGACCACTGCATTGCCCCAGTAGAGTTATTCACGCTCCTTGCGCTGTGGCTATAAAGCAGTATGTTCTGATTTGGTTATGTGCCACAGTACATTAATTACACAGGTGTAAATTACTTCACTTGGCTATGCGTAGAAGATACTTCACACCACTGAATACAGTGTGTATTCATCATATGTAGATGAATTAAAGAAAAATGCGGTATTTTAGAGATGTATTCTTGTGGGGCTTCCAAAATGTCCTTGGTTTTAATACTGACACTTTTAGGATGAGGCCTCTTATCCTCATACATACTATTACCAAATAGGGAGATAATGACCTATTCCAAAGGATATTCAATGTTCAGTATTCACAATATTCATGTATATCGTGAAGCAACAAGATCAGGTTACGAGGAGGTGAGAGGAGGATGAAAGAGGATGCGACCTGCAGTTGAAGCTATCAAGGTAGTTAGACACAGTTCTTAATAGGTTTCCTATTTTGATGTCAGTATAGCTTCAGGGCTCAAAACAGCTTGTTTAGGTAGATCTTTCCAGCTTAATATAATAATAATAATAAAAAAGAATGGTTATGTAGTTGCTAGCTACTGTAATATTATTAACTTTGCCTAATTCTTTCTAGGAAGGAACTTGTGGATCCATCTGGCCTGTCTGAGGAGCAATTGAAAGAAATCCCATACACTAAAGTAGAGTGAGTTTGTGTCAGCATTTTTCTTTGGAAATACAAAAGCCCACTTTTCTTCTTTTACTGTGAACTCTGTCAAACTGAAGTAGGAGTGGGCTACACATAATCCGTAAGTTTTTATCCTCTCAAAACGCTTATCAGGATGGGTTGGGTGAGGATACTAAATAATTTTTAAAGCTAACATTTTCCCTTTCCCAAATACAAAAAGAATCGTCTTCAGCTCTTCCTATGCCACTCGCTCATCAGCCTGCTGTATGTATGTACGTTCGATGTGTCTCCCTATGCCACCCTTCAATCCGTTCTATGTTATACGTAGTACACAATCAGGGAGAATTGAATACAAACAAGCAAGCCCATTTCTTTCTTAAACTTCTGCTTCCTTTTAATTTTTTTATTCTGATCATCTAAAGCACTGTTTGACCTGCTCAACCCCTTTTCCCTGGCTTATCATGGGCAGCTGCCAGGGCATAGCCATTTCCTTCAGAACGGACATCTATTTCCCCGTAATTGCCCATTTGGGATGCCATGTGTTAGTGCAAGCAGCTGCCTGTGACACAAATGGGATCCGTTTATATTATAGTGTTCTTCCACAACACCACTAACAAAAAAGGCTGATGTTAGCGCTGTATATTTTAATACATCCCTTATTAAACCGTTTCATTCTCAAACACAATGACATGGCCGTTTTAGTGACCTTTACACTTTTAAAGCATTAACTTGTAAGTACAGACTCATAAGGAAAGCATCAGCCTTTTAAGTGCAGACAGTGCAAGAAGCCATCTGTTATACTTTAATAAGAAACGGAGGGGTGTCTCAGTCTGAAGTTGTGTTTATTTTTTTGTGCCAAAGCTCTGATTTTTTAATCTACTGTTTCTCACTTAGGACTCAAGGTGACCCAATTCGCATTAGACATTCGCATTCCCCTCGAAGCTACCGGCAGTATCGGCGCTCCCAGTGCTCTGATGGCGAAAGATCTGTTCTGTCAGAAGTGAAGTATGTGCAAGTGATTATTAGCAATGGATTGTTTTAAATGGGTCACAGATGTTCTTCAGAGATCATGCTTAGATTAGAAGTGGCATGTTTGTGATTGTTTGCTGACATAGGATTCAGGCAACCCTGTAAGCAATAAGTCTTCAGAGCTAAATAACTCAACGAAGTGCAAAAACATTTGTAGTCTATTTTGAGCCATGGAGGCTTGCTTGACTCGCTCCGTAGAGAGGGCGAAAAACTGAAAAAGCCAAATGAAACCTGCCCCGCTCCTCCTCCCTTAGGCAACTTCATGACCTACCTCTGAGAGCTCATATGAGTCACTTTCCAAACACCTACATCCTTAACAGCGTGGAGCTGCTCATTTGCAGGAGTGTGTTTCGTGGGAACTCCAATACACCCTTCTTCAGCAGTGGGTTTGTCAGTCTTTCCTAGAAGACCAATTTCTAAAGGGAATAGCTGTGCATGGAGAAGAAGAAGCCCCATTCTCAGTTATATTAAGGCCTGAAATGACAAAAGCAGTTCCCTGAAAATATCGCCCACCTAAGGTCCTCCCCTCCCCTCCCACCCCCCTATACATAGCTGCATCACTCCCTGTGGCCCCAGCACAAAGTACAGAGAAGTAGGTTGAGGCGTTTCAGGGGAGGCGCTCTGCCTTGGGAGAAGGATGTCCTGGGCTTGCTGGACGGCTCCTGCTCTCTGTTCCTGTGCTGCCCACAGGAGGCGAGCTGGTGATGCCCTGAAGGAGATGGGGCACACTTGCGATTTAGGATGAGGCTCATCTCACATAAAGTAATAAAGTTGGGCCCTCTCTCTTAGTCTAGGAGGAGAGAGGCTTCATAAGAAGAGAAGGGGTGAACCGTGCCCTGAAGGTGCCTCTCCCCACTGCATATTGAGAGTGGCCACAATAGCTTTCAGCCATCTCAAGTTAGGGGATAGGCAGTGAGTTGCTTTTGAGATCTGTAATTCCTTGATGTGTCTTTACGTAACCAGCTGGGTCAGGTTCATATGCTTCTTGTGTATTGTTGCGGTATACTTCATCACAGCGATATCTATTTTGTAATATCATTTTATAATTCCAGTGCAAAAACGGATCTGGTGCCTCCACTGCCTGTGACACGTTCCTCAGATGCTAGAGGACCCAGCATCCAGTTGACTCAACAGGTTAGTAATTGCACATCTGTGAAAATTTTCCTTTTTTGGAGGGAGAAGGGGTCCAGTGCTGTATTTACATTAAATCTTTATCTTTCAGTGAAAATGAAAGCTGACTCGGTTTTTTGTTGTTTTTTTTTTTTTAACCAATGTGACTGGAAGCTTTACATTTTGCAGTTTGACTACTTTGTTTACATTTCCAAATATACTGAATTCTGTAGCGTATGCTCCCACAGAAATCTGCTTCTACTACTGGAGGGCACGTTCCTATTTAAAGTTTGATGCTTTGTTAACATGCTATCCTGTTTCCACAGGAGGAGAATCAACTCTCACAATTACTGAAAATATGCACGTGTGCTTAGGATGTAGTTGTAATGATAGTCTATTATCATTTTCCCTCCAGTTCTTAGAGCTTGATTGCTCAGGCTTGAAACACAGTTATTCTTTTCAGCTTATTGAAATTTAAAATGGACGGAGCTTGTCTTCATCAGCGGCTTTTATCATAAATTATGGTAACATATCTCTTAGCTTTGATAGTCAGTCGTATTAAGCTCCAAACACGAGAAGGAAATGATATCAAAAAAGCAAGCACTTCTGTTATACAAGTGCACTAAAGGAAAACCAATGTATACAAGGGAAAATTCCAGACACATTTCTACCTAGCTTCCAAATCCTTAGAACGGTACAAGCTGCTTCTCTTCTGACAAACGCTTTCTGTTTTACCTGGAGGTTTTTCCCACAATGCTATGGGATTCTCATGTACTTACGAAAAGTTTTGTTCCTTTACTGGTATGTATTAGCGATTTGGGTACACTCATATAGGCAGACTCCTAAATTGTGTTTTCTTTCTAGACCCTTTTTTATTTATTTAAGTTTGATTTTTATCATCATTATTGGCAATGGGAGGGCATATCTATGTAATAACACATTTAGTAGAAACAGATAGGATTCCTAGTTGTCCTCTTAAGAGAGTGTATATAGGTTTTCAGCGAGAAAAATAAGTCTTTACCAAAACGACTAGATTGTCATTTAGAAATCTGTGTTGTAGTTTCAAATCTAAAAGCAGAATATGAAATAGAATACACACATTTCTTTCTCGCCCATCATGTCGGCTAATCTAGCATGTGAGTGTACGAAACTGCATGCTGCTACTGCAGTGTGGAAACTCCAAAGAACGCGCCTTGTAAAACATGTCCAGTTTTATCCTGTAAGCAGTTAGAATAACGGAAGTTTGAACAACTTTAACATAAAAAAGAGATTTGGGGTTTTTTCATTTTAAGGCCAGCAAACATGTGCTGTCAGATAGGAATTAAGTCTAAGGATATTTGTATTCCTGCGTATGATGGAAACTGAAAAAGATGAGCCATCCTTGATATTTTCGCAAGGACTTGCTCCAGCAGGGAGCAGGAAGGTGGTATACTTAAAACTAAGCACATTTAAGTGCTTTATAGAAATAGGTAACTTGCAGTATTGAGTCCTGTTCAAAATTCATCACGTAGTCTTATTTTCGTTACTGTCTAATACTATTTGGCTTGAATTCCTTGCCCTGGAAGGAATTAATGTTACAGTGTTCAGTGTCCACAAGCACCTCTCTTTTCCCTTTTCCCCGGAATGCCTCACAACAGTGGCCGTTAATTCCTAATGAACGCTTGTTTGCAGTATTTGGCCAAATACCAAAAAATTAGTCCTGGTATTTCCTGAACAGGGAATATGAATCCAAATAGCATAGAGGGGCAGCAGCTGGGAGGGGAGGGAGAAGGCAAGAGGGGAAGAAGTTGTGTTTGATCAAATGTACAGACTTCGCTATTTCTGGTATCAGTAAATTGTTCTATCCTTAGTCTAAGGCTGTCGCAGAAGCAGTTATCAAAACATGGGATACAAATTCTGCTATACGTTTTCAGCAACATATTTTCATTTGTTCTCCTCAGAGACGAAATGGATCTAAAGACAGCCTAATAGAAGAAAAATCTCAGCTATCCACTAACAACCTGGATGGAAAACCCACCACTAAAACAATAAAAACTGTACAGGTGTCACGCCTCAAGGTAGAGACTTGATTGCTGTAACCGAAGATGGTGAATGATTTTATTCTTTGGAAACAGAGAGGGGGTTTTTGTGCAAGGAAGGAAGCTAAAGTTGGAGCGATAGCAATTTCCTCAGAACTTGCAGAAACGCAGCGCTTGCTGGGAAGGCCAAGCAATGCATTTACCGCTTACGCTGCTCTAGTGGTGTGACTGACTGAGGAGAAGCTGCCTGATTAGACAACCAAAAAGAAAAGTCTTAGTAAAACTGAATAATCAGCAGTTACATTTCCAAAAAAGAAAAAAAAAAATTGCTGCAACAAAACAGGCTTTACGGTCTGCTCTGTAACTGAATTGCCTTTTTCCAAAAATGACTGTTAACTAACATGATCAGGACCAGATGCTCTAAGGGAATCAAAATAGTCATATTTTTTGGCCAATTGTGCAATGCAGTATGACTTGGGAAGAAACATCTTTACAATTCCATCTGGTGATTAACTTACACCCTGAAACATAAGGATTGCTAGCTCTTAAAACGTTTGTTTTAGCTTAGCACAACAACAGATGCTGGTGTTGTTAATACAAATGTTGACTCAATCAATTTTTAGCTCAGAAATAATGGACTGCATAACTCCCTGTGGCAGAGAGTTCCAGGGATTATACAGATTTACTTTCACTCAACAGTTCAAGTGTTTGCAATTTTGAATGCCCTTTTGTGTACAGGGACTATTTAATTGAACATTGCCTACTATAAGAATAGATCTAACATCTTTATGGTAAACCACACTGGAAACATCTGGATATGTACTGACCTACTGTATTAAGTGACCTACTGTATTAAGACCGCTTAGCAGAGCACTTAAATATCAGTTAAACAAAACTTGTAGAGTAGGATTTAAAGAGCTGGCAAATAGCCCTTTTTTTAAACTAGATTAGCAAAGCCTGCCTTAATCTCTTTTCATATGGAATAATGTCAATGACCTCTATTACTCCTCTCTGAGCCACTTCTTCTGTGATAAAATGACAAAGGCAGTATTCCAGCTGTGATAATTATATTTTATTCTATTGTCAAGGTAGGACTAGTAAGTTTTAATGATGCTGCACATTGAGCAGATTATCTTCCAGCGCGTGCCTGATGTGACGCCTAGATCTGTCCTATCGCTTTGTATGAATAGTTGAAGTCATTCATGTCTCTCCCATTTGTCTTCAGTCTGTACACTGCCTACCCTCCTCGCTTTGCCAGCTTACTAAGGAGCTTAGCAAAACCTTTTTGTTATGAAGGGAACTTTGCTAAGTGTAATCCCCAAACTACATACTGAATTTTTTAAACAGCAATGGAAACAGCTGTTGTAGTTCATGTGCCCTTGGTATAGGGGGTTTTATTTCCCCCTTCATCTTTAGAGTCTTTATTCTCTGCAATGATCGGAAGTGGTCAGATGAATGCCATTATGCAGGGTAGTAATGGTACAGTTTGTATGTTCCTATGACAATATGGACTGGTCTGCAGGTTGAGAGATACTGCACCATTCCAGGGAAGGCAGGTTCACCTGACAGATAAGTGTCCAAAGAAAAATATCTCAGATAGTGCTTCTCCTTTGGTCTCAGTGAACAATCCTAAGGTAAGGAAGAGCTTGGAGCAAATGTAGTTTTCACAGAGGTTCTTCAACATTTTCTGAATTTACTACAGACATCACCCTAAGACACTGTTGGGCTTGGCTTAAAGTAATTGCTCAAACTGTTTGTAAAAGTCTTTTACAAAGTATCCCAAACTTTGAAATGAATGGTTTCATTGTCATTTTTCCATTTACAGTGATTCTTTAGGATCTGTTTATGACCTGGAGCAGTATTCTCACACGTATTGCTTTAAACAAAAACAACAACCCATTGTCCTATAGCTTAATCTGTATCACCACAATCCTTTGGAATACTCCCAAGAATACTAAAATTATGACTAACCACACAAGAACTGGTTAAGGTACCCTGAATCAAAGCTGCTCCTTATTTCTTCAAGAAGCTGTCCCAAGCTTGGAGCTTTATACATTTGCTTGTAGTTTGTTGCTTTCTAAATTACTGCCTCTCTTCTGGTCTCCTTACTGAGGTAGAGGCAAGTAGAACACCTCTATTACTTTAGGAGTACTTGCATTCTTATGATTTGAGAATATCTGTACACGCTGTCCGTATCTTGTCAATCTTCAAGTCTTATCGATCAGGAAGAAAGTTACTTACAAGGCTTACATCCAACCTGGTGTTTCCCTGGATGCTGTCTCCTGCCTATGGGCTTTTGTATATTATCAATGGATACCATCAGCTAGATGTGTGATATCTTACTTATTCCACTATATCAGAAAATAGGCTTATGTCTAGACTAGTATCCATATTTTTCAATTCTAAATTGGTAGTAAAACAGCATTTTTCTAGTCAAGCTAACTTGTTTTTTTTAAAAAAAGAGAAACTTGCAGAAAGAGTCCTGCACTTGAATTAGTGGTTACTCCCAATGAGACTGTGTAAGAATCACGTTTTAACAAGCCTAATGATCAGCCTGGATCAATACAATTTTGTCTCAGTACAAGAAAGACTGAGCTTACTGCACGTATTGCATGTTAGTGTGAGAACAAGACAAAATTCAGACAAGGACATCACTGTCAGCTAGTAGAACAGAAAAGGAAAGTTATTCTGTATATATGCACCTCCAATCCCTTTGAGCTTGTCTTCCCGGGTCATTTGAGGAAAGGCACCTCTTGTGATTTCTTCAGTTTTGTACATGAGATCTAAAAGTAATCAATCACCAAAAGCACTTACCATGCTACAGCTGTACTCCGTAAGCCTACAACAGGAGTACAAGATCAACAAGTGGCTGGCCAATTAGCAACTCGGAGCTGCACCTAGCCCTTCCTGCAGTTACTACGCTCCCCTGCTTCCTTGGGCTTGGGCCCCTCGCTGCCCAGCAGCAGCAGCGCTGCGTTGCGCAGTCCGAGCACGACGCTCACGGTGCCTCCTTGTGAGTCAGGCACAAGATGGGAAATGCTTAACCACGTTAGGCAAAGTTCTCCCTTGGGCTGGGTCTTACACAGACTTGTCCTACATGGGCAAAGGACTGAAATGAGATGTTCTCTTCCTGGTTCTGCTTCCGGTCTGCTGAAGCAATCTCAGGCGAATGACTTTAACTTTGTGCCTCAGCGTTTACCTCTCCTGAGATTTCTGTAAGTAAGTGCTATGAATAGATAAGCTACGGATCTGTCTCACCCATTAGCTGGCAACATCCAACTATACAGATGTACCTCTTAGCAAAACAAGTATTTTACACAATAAAGAGGGCTGGTTATCCACACCACAAAAGCATTTTCGCATATCCCAGACTGATCTCCTTGCTCGTTAGCTGGTTTCTTCATCAGGCAGGAGCTAGCCTTGACCTTTTCTACAATGCATTGTCAAAACTGCTGACCTACAATTCATACTCTGGTTAAGCTCATTTTCTTGCAAGGTGTTGGTTCAGAAAAAAACAAAAACAAAAAACTAACATTTAAGTTGCCAAATCATCTTCATGCAATTGAATATTGAACTGGATAGCATATTTTGTTTTGGAAAAGTCTGTTTAATTCAAAGCTCTCTGGAAAGATGTTTTAAAACAACCTACATAAACATATCAATGTGATGCGTATACTCTATGTACGTTAAGTTAAATATTCATGAAGCAACTGTGTGCTTTGTTTAAAATTGAGTTTGATAGATGGCTGTGTCAAAACTTGTGTCCAGGTTATTTAAAAGTCAAGTAAAACTTGAATTTTTAGGGCATTCCATGGTTGCCTATGTGTCTTATTTACATTACACAGAGGAGAAGAACTTCAGAAACACACAGATTCATTTGACAGCACCATCTGGTAGAAACAGGTGTAGTACCAATTAAAATCCACTTGAGGATACAGCTTCTCCAGATTAAGTATTTTTGCTGGTAGCAGAGAGTTGTCACAAGTTTTTTGTATACTTCCAATACATACCCCAGCTTCCTTATCTAAAAGGAAAATCACCACCAACAAGCATCAGACTGCATGAGCTGTCAAACCAAACATACAGAGCCAGTGTGGCAGATGTGTGCTCTCTCCTTCATGTGCCCATGTTTTAATTTCTTCCCTGTATTTGTCTCCTTGATAAGAGTGAGGAAAACTGCTGCCCTTACAGCTGGCCTCAGTTTGCATGATATATACCTGCCATAGTATTAAGATCTTGAAAATTATTAGACCTTACATATTTCCTCAATAAGGGCATTAGAATGTACTTGACATTCTTCATAAACTACTTCTGCTAATTTTACTACAAACAAGCCCCTTTGCCAGGAAAAAGAAATAATAAATAATTTACATTCAATAATATTACTGGTCATGCACTGATGCAAACTGTCTGTTTTCATTTATTAGATCAAGCCTCGGTGAAGTTGGACTGAATTGTATAAGTCTCAATGCAGTGAGATGAAAGGTAAAGGGGAATTGAGAACAAGCCAGCTGTTTCCTTTCTATCCTCACCCCATAGGAGTTATGATTCTCAGGCTTTGAATATTAACCCTCTTTCATAGAGCACCAAAGGTGAGTAACAGAAAGGAGGGTTGGTAAAGCACCAAGCTAGTGCAAGTCTGTTTTCTAGCTTCCCTTGAACACTTGGGATCCCTTCCTCCTCTCTACTTCAATACTATCAACCTTAAGTCTGCCAGATTCTGTGTTAGTGTTAGAGTAAAGCAGAGGAAGGAAAGGAGGGGGGAGGGAGTTTCACAAGGGGGTTTTTTGTTTGTTTTGCAAGGGTACAATCCAATTAGCTGCTCATAAAAACTAGGAAAAGCAGTCCTAACCTCTTAACACCATTCATACAGTTACCAGCAATACTATTTTAGTAATTAGTGCCTCTTTTCCCCCATTTATTCCTCCCTCCACATCACTTTTGTTTCACAGTGTGGTGGGACAAATTAAAAAAAAAAAAAAGAATCAATAAATACCAAAGTTTAAATTCTCCAGTTTTTCCTGTTGATACGGAATTGACATTTCAGACACCATCATTTAAGCTTGGCATTAGCTGGTACTCTCAAGGGTTTAAAAAACAAAACAACAGAAAGTCTTAAAAAGCTACTCCTGCTAGTCTTGCACTTCTGAACAAAGACCCAGGAGCAACTCCTGAACAGATGGTCTCTTCAGGGAATATAATCCCAAATGCAACCGCTAACCTTTCTAGGGCATCCAATAATTACACCTTCATTCACAAGATGATAACCATTCTTGTCTAAACTTTCTCCCATCTTGACAAAGCAGAAAGAAACTCATGCTTGTACTTACAAGTTGCATTAGTAATTTGCCTATATTCAGTACTGAGAAATCTGACATTGCAAGTTTTGGAATTTCAGCATTCACAGTGGCTGATAAAATACATGTATGATGAACAAACCTTCCAGTAAGAGGTAGGCAATCCCATCATTATTCCTGCAGTGTATTTCATTCTACTTCAGGTTTAGTTTACAGGCCATACGTGGTGCCATAACATGCAGAGTGTCTAGGGTCCAAAGAAAGCTTGCAGGTTTTTCATACTGCAGAAATACCTCTGTCTCAGCTTTTAAATCCAAGTTTGCTGAATTTCAAATTTCTGCTTTTCCTCACTGCAATACAAGTCACAGCTAACCCAATCTCTCAGAGCACTGCAGAAGACCATGGTTTCAGCAATTAACTCCCATCCATTTATTAGCTCTTGGGATTTAGTCCAAAGGGGTGAATTGGTATGCCAAAGCAATATAATACAAGTCCTACTGCTGAACAGAAGCATCTGCTATTATAGCTTGGAAAAGATGAGAGTTCCAAGAATTAAAAAGAAAGATCTTTATTTTTTTGTCTACACAGACATTGCCAGACACTGCCCCAATTCAGTTAAGAGCAACTTGTGAGTTTTACCACGTGAATTTTCAGGCTTAATATTCCATCTTTTCTATAGGTTTCTGTTTCTTATGGAGAAGACTTATTCTACACAGAATGCCATTTGTCTCAGGCTGGTTCCGACAATTCTTCCTAAAAAAGAGTAAACACAATGCAAGATTGGACACATGTAACTGGTGACTGTTTTCAATAATATTCCTATCCGAGCAACCATTAGGTTGCTAGATCCTTAAGACTGGTACAAAGTTACAAGGACCAGCTTCCCCCTCATCCTTTTGGAAAACGGTCAGAAACCAAAATCTGCAACTGTAATGTTTATAAAGCCTATATGCAAGAGAAGCTCTTTGCCTAACTAAGCAAAATTTCAGATCCTAATCCACTCTAAGTAAGTTAGTAGCAGCTCTAATGCTTTGTACTGGAATGGATCAACAGACAGTTTTGTAGTTGTAACTCATGCACACATACATTTGTGCATTGGGCAATGATGGTTTAGTTTAAGAGAATGGTGTTACACAAAACAAGAACAGTAGGTCATTGTAAAGCCAGTAAGAGGAGACTCTCTGGTTGTTTTATGTTGAAAAAGAAGTAGCCACGTAATTAAGTACATCCACTCATAGTGGATTACCATTAATGTAATCTTTTTTTTTTTCTGGTGCCCAACAGAATTTGTTTTTGTTTTTTTAAAAAAAGCACCTGTCTATTCTTCAGCCTTGCAAAGAGCTCCGTGACTTTGGTGTTAAGAATCTTGTATGCATTTCACTAGTTCATTCTCTATCAACAGCACTGGTAAAGCATTGAGTCATTATGTGTTTCCCATGTTCCTCAAGTAGATTTTCACATGTTTCAGTGCGTGAAACATTCCAATTCTGATACTGTCATGCATGTGCTAATAATTTGAAGAACTTTTCATTTCATTGAAAACTTGTTATACTCTTCCCCTCCTTCCACCAAAGGAAAGGAACAGCGATATAGTGAACTTTATATCACTGAAGTTCATACATATGAACATCAGCATGTTCATAGAATATATCAAGCTGTCCTCAGTTTATTTTTTCTAAAAACTGAGGATATTTGACTACCCTATCTAATTCCTTATCAGAAGATAGCATACAGTCTTTAAATGACTCAACATCACCCAGTCTGGTAGCAGTTAGGAGATCAGCATCTGAATTTATCTTCAGTATGGACAACTACTGGATCATAAACTTCCTTTATAACTTGACTCAGCTCCGTTTGCATAACCTTTCTTTCTTGGCTGAAGAGCTTATAACGTTGCCTTTGCAAAGCGCTGCCAAATCATCAGCCTGTTCTCAGAGAGTTGCAATTGCATTTTGAAAGCTGGTATTGCAAGTGCTGCACAATTACATAGTCTGTATTTCTATTCTGTAGCCGTCTGTACAGTATATCCATTTCTGGCACAGTGAGAACAAAGAAAGCAAGCAACACAGCCATTCAGCATTCGGAAGACTGAATAGTGCAAACTACTCACAAACGGGACCAAATGCCACCCTGATTCTTCCTGAAGCTTCTCCATGACTCTCAACTCTTCTGGGTTTTCTTAAGCCATATTTACAGTTCTTCCCTGGGAAGTCCACTGTTTTGCACTGGGTTTCGGCATCCTCCTCTTCAATGTGCCATCAAGGAGAGCTGAATGCATCAGTGAAACAAACAAAAAGAATAATGGGAACACAGACAAACGTTCAGAAAAAATACTTTCAGCTCTGCGTGTGTCCTGCAATATGTTCCTGCAGGTTTAATTGGCAAACATAACTGCACAAAATGTGCAAAAAGGAATCTGTCTTTTATCAGTGTTTCTACTTCAGGCCATCTACCCTTCACCACTCTTGTACTTTCCTATGTTTGAGCAATTCGTTTGTTCACCTCACATTCATAAAAGTCCACTGCTGTTTCAACAAACCTCCATCCATTTTTTCTTTCGCTACTGAGTACTGCACAAAGCATTCAGTAGGAACACTGCTCTCTAGCACATCGCATATTATGTTCCCTGAAATGCCGGTAGATTATCATAATGATTTCTCAGTACTGGATTATCTTCACACAGCACTTCAAACATTGACCAGAAATCTCCTGGCTTCAAAGGCTCAAATGACTTATCATGCCCTTGGGTACGTACTTAAGTTACACAAACCACAGTTTTGGCACTGAAACAAATCTTGGATAATACATCCCATTCTTATCATCTTGGTTGTATTACCACATTTCACAGTGAAGCGCACTATCCAGCTTTTAAACAGTGCTGGCTTTTCCAGGAAGTTACAGAGAAATAGCATTTTGCACATGAAATGTTGGGCTTCCATGATTTACCAGTCTTCCACACAAACATTTTAAGTCCCTGTACCCTGAATTTCTCCACAGCACCGCCCCCCCCCCCCCCCCAAAAAAAAAAAACCACACTAAGACACACAGATTCTTCCTGAACACACTGGTAGCCAGGCATGATTTTTAACAAAGCCCCTCACAGTGAAATGTTGACTTGCTCTTAGGATTTCTCACTTTGCTTTTGTTGTTGATAAGAACAAAGTTGTCAGGCTGAGGGAACCCAGAGTGTTTCACTTGCGATTTCTGCTCAAAAGTCATTCTGCTGAACTTGAATGATGTACTTTGTTCCAAAACCAAGTTCATCATACAAAGGAAGCTAGAAGCACGCAGTTCTAAAATAAATTCTTATCACTCACCTTATGGAGAAAATTGCAGGACAATTGGGGTATCAGGACTTTGTAACTTCATCCTGCTTTGGCGATTTCACCACATGCTTGCCTCTATGAGCTCGAGAACTGCCAGCAAAATCCCCACTGATGGATACTGCACAAACGCACCAGAGCTCTGTTAGAGGTTTCTGTAGGTATTTTAGCATTCTGCTAGGAACAGATCCCACTATCCCCAAGGTAAGAGCTGCCCCCTGCTAACAATGATACCCTAAAGTATACTTCACACCACCAAAAGTGCATCAAAACAAGACTGCAGCAGAACAGAAGACATCATCCAATACTAAGCTGTGCTACACAGGGATTCCCTTTATACTTTTTCTGACCTCTCAGTCATTAATAACAAAATGACACAACGCAAAAGCAAAACACACTGAGAACATCGCTAGCTGTGATCTTCATCTTTTCTGTAGCAGAGTGTACATAGGTTGTACGTATCTTTGTGTAAGTGAAAAACTACAGGACTCTGAAGAAGTCCGAAATTAGACTATCATTCTTGTAAACATTAAACAGGAATAAAATCTTGCATCACCAAGGATAGAAGCAGCTCTTAAACTGCAACGATAAAAAAAAAACAACAATCTTTTGGATAACATGCAGGACTGCTTTACATTTTAGTATCTTGCAACACTGATACTTCTGTTGCTTTATCATTAGAAAGAGTTTAGGCCTGCTAGTCAATCTTTTGGATACTAGACTGTTCCATGTAGCTTTTTAATAAAAACTACCTGTGCATTAAAGAGCCATTGATGATTTAGATTTCTGGAGGATGGTCTCTCAAAGTTTCTAATGTTTACTGCTAGGAAGAAAAAAGGAAAAAAAACAAGAAAACCTACATTTTATCCAATGGACAAAGAAAAATTTATCACCACGTTACAGCATGATCTGTGTACGTTAACTGCAGCTTTTTAGTCATTCTTTTTTCCATTAGATAAAGTGATATATGTTAGCCAAAGAAATACATAAAACAATACAAAGAGATGGCAAGAACTGGGGCTATAAGAGCAACCCTAGAACTACCTTCAGAACTGCAATGGAAGTTTTAGGTACAACATAAGGTTAACTAAGGAATTGTTAAGTTTGTTTGAACAGATCCGCAAAGGAGCTGAAGAAACAAACAAAAAATGATATCTGTAGTAATTACTTGCAGTACAGCTGTAAAAACGTTATCCTTACAGTCAGGAGAGCTAAGTAATACTAAAAGCGAACATTAAGCTATTAATTTTTCCTTTTCTAACGACCCACAAATTCTTCACTTAGAAAGGCCGAAAAATAAAAGCTAATACGTAACTGCTCATCCATTTAACTGCTAAGAGATGGGTTTTTTTGTCCTTGCAAAACCAGGGAGGAGAAAAGGTACATTAACCAACTCCTTAAACAGTTTTAGCAAGAATTCCTGTTTGCCTTTTTTGACACCACATTCATTCTGGAAGTGAATGAATGGGCAACACAAAGGCAAAAATTTAAATATCAAGACCAATCGCTTCTCTCTGTAGAATTCGATTAACAGCACGTGAAAGAAATCAGTTTCTCAACAGGTAAGTTATTCCAAAGTCACACATAAATAATTATTTATATAGGGCAAACATTTAATCAAAAAAGCCCCATCATACCATGCTCTTGGGACATCATGTGCTGATCATGTTGGTGCTTGCTTAGGCCATGAGCTGATTTCCATTGCTTTCTGAAAGAACAAGGAAGCGAATACTCACTTGAAAGAGTAACTGAGATACGGCATCCACAAAGCAATACTCGGAATAATTGCCCAGTTTTAAAGAACAGGCAGTAGGCTCAAAACAAGAGAAAAACATGATCATCAGCACACTTTAAGACTGCGGGCTACTCTACGTAGCACAAGTTACAGCTAACTCTAGCGCCTACTACGGCGACTAGGAATCGTATGGAAATCCAGCAACATCCGAGAAAATCAGGCGCAGGAGACAGCTCACAACCGGCCGAGCCCTTCCGGCGCCGGCGTTCCCGTGCCCGCAGCGGGGAGGCCCACACGCGGCCTGCGCTGAGGCGACGCCACGTGCGCGCAGGCCGCGGCGCTTCAGAGCCCGCCGCCGCCCGCCCCCGAGCGGCCCAGCTCCCCTCGGCCCCCCGGGGCCGCGCTCCAGCCCGACCTACCCTGGCCGGACCCAGCCCGCCGCCGCCGCTCACGCTCGGGGCCGTTGGGACACCGCGGGCCGCAGAGGCCAGGCGGGCGGGCACCCAACGGTCAGCAAACGGCTGCCGCGAGACCGAGCGAGAGCTCAACCGCCTCCCAGCGTACCCCGAGCGGGGCAAACCAACCCCCCGCGCAGCGGGGGGGTGCGACGTGTGCCAACCCGTCCCGCAGCGTGGGGAGCAGAGCCGGGCCGGGGGGGCTCCATGTCCCCACAGCGGCAGGCGGCAGCAGGCAGGAGCCCGAGCTGGAGAACGCGGGGAGGGCAGGGTTAAGGCAGCGAGGGCAGCTCACCCCCCCCCCCGGCCGAATGGAGCGATGCAGTAGCCCGCGGGCGGGGAGCACCCCGCCCCCAGCCCCGCCTGCGCGCAGGCGCAGTGCCGCAGCGCGACCGTTGAGCTCGCGCGGGGGGTGCGCTGCCGTTCCCGCCCCGGCGCTGCCGGCGGCCGCCTCAGGGCGGTGCTGCGAGCCGCCCGCGCCGCCCTCTGCCCCGCGGGTGCGGGCTGCTGCGGGCCCTCTGCCTCGGGGTTTTGTGTTGATTTAAGTAGCTGCGGTGGAAAATTCCCCAGTGTAACTGTTCTTCTGTGGGAGCGGCACTAATGTACTCACGGCATCTTTACGCCAGCGAGCCGAGCGCACGGTAGGGGTTTTACCAGTATGGCTAGTTCAAGCCTGCGCCCTGATAGCGTAGTTATATCGACGCATAAGGAGTGTTTTATGCCTAAAGCTCACACTGTGAAATAAACTCTCCCACTGCGGACACATGATCCTCCACAGCAGCAGGCTCTGGAGGACTCACATGGCTAGAGGTGGTCCTTGCTCTCAGCCGAGGTTAGGGCTCCCTCCTGAACACGCTAGGTCGGCCTTTTAGCAGAAGCTCTCCTCTGAAAGGCAATAAAGTTCATACAGAGACTACTACATGTGGGCATCCTGACCCTGTGAATTCCTCTGCCTGGAGCACTGGTCTGTGAGCCCCGAGGAGAGCTCTGCCCTGTATGCGTGCAAAGTATCCTCCGTTCCAGTGAGCGAGGAGGTGTGCAATAGCCCTGGAGATTTAATGTCCGAACACTGATAGAGGCTCAGGCATGACAGCACAGTCTCCGGATTTGCTGATCTTGTAAGTGGCAGGTGTGCATATAATGTACAAAAGACTGTGTGTTGGGGCGGGGGGGGTTGTGTACACCTGGAGGATAAGTTGAGACAGTGTAGAGAAAAAAGAGTGAGCTCCAGAGCGGGAACTGGTAACAGTTGTAGAGAAACCTTAGACCTGCACTGCTTTTTTGTCATCTGTCTTTCTTGCTCTCTGCATATAGCCATTGCGGCCTGCTTGCTTCTTCTAGCTGCTCCTTCCCTGCTTGGAATTAGCAGAGAGTGGTTACGTTTGGTGTCCAAAAGCCACAATTGCAAGTCATTTCTGCAGCGCAGCCTGACGTGTGACAAATCAGCTAAGTTACAGGAGGTCATAAAAGGGCTGCCAAACGCCTGAGTGTGATTCATGGCAGCCCTGACAGCTGGGAAGAAAAGATAAAAGCGAAAAAAAAAAAAAAGTTCAGGGCAGGCAATGTCAGCACTGGCAGCTTCTGGCTTAGAGAAGTGTACAGATTTCTCACAGTGCAGGATTCTTTCTCTGGTAAGTTAGGCTCAGTCTGCAGTCTGCACGGTGGAAGTTTATTCTTTTGTCATGTTGAGCATACCCCTAATGTAGACAGGGCATATTAGTGCTCTGTTTAACTTCATAGTGAGACTAATCAATACTGTTAACATTAATTTTAAGCAAATTCACAAGTGTTATCATGCTTACCTTCACTGGCTTTGTTTTATCCAAGTGCTGTTTTCCCCAGGAAGAAAATTGTCTTTATTGAAGTATTACTCAAATATTGCCTCAACTATAGCTCTTATGCACTCATAAAGGTCAGCACTTTAGTAAAATGATGCTGAAAACACAAAAGCAGTTGGTCTTGCAGAGGACACAGATCAGATCGTTGCTGACAGTCACACTAGTAAAGCAGTGGAAGCCTGTTACTGTGTTCTGCTCATTCAGGCAGGTGTTGCTTTGCAGCTTGAGGACAGCTGCCTGGACAGAGGTTGACTCAAGTTAAGCTAGTCCAGATTTCAATAACATAAGCTAACAGTATAGCAAAGAAAAAACCTTTAATGTGCGTGCCCTTTGTTATTTGTACCTCGGGATACAGAAGAGCTCAGATAGGCACACATCTTGAGAAAGCATTTTTTAGTTATAAAACACTAACTGATTATATGAAAACTAGGTCATTTCAGTTGTGCCCAGAAGTTGTTACTAGAACAATCAGATACCATTAGAGAAGAGGGGACCAGAGAGATTTTTCATATGACAGACATGGGTTAGGGACATAGGTCACAGGTGCTATCCTGGTTTTCCTAGTTCTTCTCCGCACCGAACAACTTGCTGACAGCAAGAATAAATAATCGGTGGAACAATTTACAAAGGACTGTAGGAGACCCTGCATTGCTAGGTTTTTAAAAATCAGTCTGATTGATTTAATCCAATGAGAGACAGGATTTTTCTGAAAGTGGTGATGTAACTGAAAAATAAATGACTTCAGGGCCTCTGTTATACAGAAGGTCCGCGTAGATGATCACAGTGAACCTGGATTTGTAGTTTCTGAATCCATGAGCATTTTCTTTGTTACAACTATCCCTCTGAAGCCAGGACATGCTTGCTCGAGGACATAATTAACAATAATTCTCAGTTATCTAGTGACTGAATATATCCTCTGGAGGTGGAAGCAGACACCTAGCTGCCACTTTAAGTATTAAGGGGCTTTGACAGAAGGTGCTGATGACTCTTGGTGTAGCAGGCTAAGATATGGCTGTCCCAGCAGTCTGTCTCATTGTTCTGCCATGGATTACTGCACATGTTGCATAGTTTGCATAAGTGAATTAGCTGCTCTGATACAAAGCCCTGTTCTAGCTTAAATGGCCTCTTCTGGGGAATTTGAGCTGAGCCACTGACCTGCAAGCATGCAGTGAGTTCTCTGTCAGACCTGAGAGTATTTCTGATGAGCTAGCGCGGAAAGAGCTTATTTAGGCCTTTATAGCATTGACTTCAGTTCTAGAAAGCACTGCACAGTGGTAATGCTCTCTCTGTCCACCCTTACTTAATTTTATTAAAGTATAGTTCAACAGCTGGCAACTAACCTCCTCAAATGAAGACATTTTTTTTTCCCCACAGAGAGATAAAGTCATGTCAAATTGCATTAGAGTTTTATCAATGTACCACTGCGTGCAAAGGAGAATGAAGTATATCATCTGGCCCAATTCAACCTTCATTCTCACTCTTCAAGGAAAGTGCTGTAGAAACCGTTCTTGCTCTTCAGCCCTGTAGTCATTGATTTCCTGGGGCACTAATGAGCAGTCACAATTTGAAGTCTGTAATAAATGTCTTGTTTTGTTCCACCCATTCCGGGTGTGTCCTTAGTTTTCCTGAGTGAATTCCAACACTAACCTGCAAGGATACAATTCCCTGTTGTGTTTTCTTGAGCAGGAAAACCAGTTCCTGCCCTTCCTGGCTCATGACCACTTGTTCCTGCTCCCAAACCTTAGTTTACTGCTCCATCAGTTGTGCCAGTGCAAGTATTTGTGGGAACAAGCTGCAAAACAGGCCACTGAGACTAGCAGGACCAAAAACTCCCAGGTGTTTTGGCTTTGGGCACGATTAAAGTGTGCAATAGAATAAAATAACATAAAATGACATAAAGTAACGCAAAAGAAACAAAAATGGGTAAGTGTAACATTAGCAGAGCCAATAAGGGTTGCAGTTTAACATACGTGCTTTAGTCTAGGTCTTCGGTGTCCGGTTTGGGGTGTGTGTTGCAGAGAAAGCTTGCAGATCCAGCTGTTCTTTGCTTCCTTTTCCTCATATGGAAAAAGGGGCTGATATGTACACAGATACGACAGTGATGTTATAGGAAACTGCAACACAAGCGGATAAGGAGAGTATATATCTCATGGAAGCACTGTGAGTAAAAGCTGAAGTATCTTTAGAGTGCTTTGTGAGCTGTGAGTCATCAGTACAGTATTGCTCCTGGCCTGTTGTCCTGAGTGATTTGGAGCACTTTCAAGGCCAAGACTTTCTGCATGCCTTCACTGAACAGAGCTCCCACAGAAGTTGCAGGGTGTGTGATTCCTTACCTTTTGGCTGCCTCATTCCGTTACATGTTTTTCCTGGCAACCACCAGAGGTCAGTGTAATGCCAATAATACCAAGGAATGTGGGAAGGGCAATATTGCCAGGTTGCTGCTGATTGCTGGGATCATAGGAATTGCTTGAGTACAGCAGTGATCTGTCTAGCAGCATATCCTGTTTTTTGTCAGTTCCACATGAATCAGGGGAAGGGTATGAAGCTGGCAATAGCCAATGTGAAGTCGCCCGTGAATTGTGAGACTGTGCTAGAGACTGGCTTAACTCCAGAAGCATGAAGCTTAATGTTTCTCCCAGAGGGTGTTACCATTAACTAGCAGCATTCCAGATACTCCTGACAGCTGTAGAAGTGCCTAGATCTTGCTCAGCTCTTCTCTCTGTGGCTCCTTGTGCTAACACAGGTCACAGTTTATTTGCAGGTTGGATGGAAAAATATTTTGTTTGATTTCCATTTCTCACCTTTTATTTCAACTGGAGGTTCTCGCATTATGAGTCAGGGCAAACAAGTTCCCAGGCTTTGGGGCCTTCATTATTTTACGCATTCTCACCCGTTTTCCGTAGAAGGGAGGCATTCCTGTCTTACAGTCTCTCTTTTTCTTTATTCTTACTGTGTTTTTCTGAACTTATTTGGAAATAATTCTGCCTGTTTAAAGGTGGAATGCTCAGTAACAGCACATAAAATTCCAGATGAATCCACACCACTGAGTTCTATAGAGGCGCTAAAGTATTTTTGTTGTTATCCCTTCTTCCAGTCCTTAGGGACTTCAACATCTTGTTTCCTTTTCTTAACAGTATCTGCTTATTAACAGAGAGAGGTCTACACTGGGTTGGCTACAGTGACATATCAGTCTCTTTCAGAACTGAAACTATAAATTAGGAACATTTTAGGGCAGGGCTCTTGCCTATAAATTTTTCCCTGTAAGGCACATTACTTTGTGTTTGTTGTTACTGAATTTCACCTATTCACCTAACCTGTGTAGCCCTCTCTGAAGTTCCTCTCAGCTTCTACTGGTAGCTTTAATAACTGCGTTGAATTATAAACCCCAGCAAACTGCTAGTGCTTTAAGAATGCTGGATATTTTTTACTTTCATAAATTTCCATAGCCACTGTGTATCACAAGCCTTCAGCTGGCAGAGCCATGTGCGGCCTGTTTCCTCAGAGTGAAGGGGTTTTCCTTTCTGTTTCATGTTTTCTTTCACTATAAACAGGACAGTGGACTAAGTTACCTTGGAGGGAAAAATTTTGAGCAAGAGTCTTTTTCTTCCCTCAGATGCGGATCCAGTGACTGACTCTTTCTTTTGTGGTACTCTGGGACAAAAAAAATTAGCGGAAATGAGTACATGAAGCACCTAATCCAGGGTCAGACAAATTAGTAGTAAATAAGCCAGATTTTCAAAAACTCTGAGCATCTTGCATCCAGGACTCACTTACTAATGTGTAATTAGTAATTAGATGCTAATACCAAATCACAGGTTCCCTCCTTACCATCCTTTTAGCATGCTTCTGCAGGTGGGTGTAAATACTTACTGAAAAAGCCACAAGAAGTCCATATGGGAATTACTTGGTGTACAGATCTCCGGAGCAGCGTATATCTAGCTGGTTTTGGTAACAAGAACACTTCAAAGTGGTTCAGAAGAACAGCGTGTTAGTCACTGACTTGGAATGTGAGCAGTTGTGCTCAGCAGCCGGGGTGAACTGCTCTGTGGAGTCAGTAGATGAACCTGCCCCAGGTTTTGCTGGGGAGAATGTCACCTCTTTGAAGCTGAAAGATGGTTAATTTCTGTGTAGGAGGATTGGTTCATGTAAGAGTAATAAATTCTGTTTCTAGGATGCCACTTGCCCGCTCTGTATATGGTATATACACTATACTTGTTTTGAAGAAGTTAGGTCTAACTCCTGATGCATATGAGCACACTACAAATAGCTTTTATTTTCAAAACATTAGATAACATAAGCATACACCCACACAGCCTTGCCAGCATTGTTATGGCTTTGAACTGTTTATTTGTTTTTGAGAAGCTCAGTCAAGACTGGCACTGAGTAAACATAGTAACTGTTTGTTTCTCTGAGTTACCTGAGCTACTGAGTTTTAGGGCTCACAGCGAGGATCTGTTTTAGCACTCGCAGTGAGCAGTGATGGTGGCTTCTGAGAGTGGTTTGTGAAAGTACTTGTCTTCTTCTAACAGATCAGTCTCATATTGGCCCTTCCCTTCAGTTCATGCTAGCCGGGAGTGGGGTGCTCAGTTCATTTGGCACTGAACAAATTTGAAGTCTGGCTTTCAGGTTTTGCTTGAGTCCTCTGTTCTATTTTCTTGGAATAGATTCTTCTTGCCCAGTGGAAATGGGCAGGACAATAGTGAAAAGATAACCATTGGTCAGGGTGTGTTCTGTGTGCAAGAAAACTAAGGTCCAGGGCTACCTATCTGGTTCTTCCTTTCCTTATTCTTCACTTTTTAATGAAAACTAAGAAGTAGAGGAGAACAGGGTTCAGTCTTCAGAAAGGGGCTTGTTTATTCTTGTGCAGATTATCAGGAGTGAACACCTGGCACTAAAATACCAGTAGGTTTTCCTGGCAAATGTGTTCCAAGATCACTGCTCCTCTGGGTTTGTCAAAAAGCAGACCATGTTTGGCTTGCAGAGAAACCTGTGCATGCATCGGCATTTTGCCTCTTGGTCTTTACAGGTTTAAGAAGTTGTCACAATTCCCTCTGCGCTCACTGCAACGCCAGTGTTTTACAATGCTCTGAAAAGCATGCTGGGGTATCATCACTCTGCAGGCTGCTGTCTACATCCAAATGACTTATCTTGTCATTTGTGCGGTTGATGTGTTGGTGGGCCTCTGGGTAATGTGGAAGTAGGGAAATGGGCATTAATTTGTTATTTAAGAATAATTGGGGACAGAAGACAAAACTTACAGTGGGAGGAGTACTCAAAAGTTGTCACCTCAAAAACAGTTAATAAATTAGACTTTAAGTCTTGAGTTTACCTTTTCTGCAGTGTTCTGGCATTTCCAGTTCTAGCCCTGATGTGTCCCTGCTAAAAGTTGCTAGGTCTAATCGGCCCAGGAATTGCTTAAGTAGAACAAATAAGGAAAGAAATGGTACCATTTCAAATCCAGAATTTCATTCATGCCTATGTCTGCCTGATCCAAAGGTGGCCAGCTTTTCTAGTCAGTGGGTAGTGGTTTTTTCTAATGGTACGAGTGAGCTGTACTTCCCAGCCCCTTTCTTATCCTGACCAGAAAGAGCAGTAATACATACAATACAGTTATCCTTCTGCTTATACGGTAGGTCTGGTGCTTCCTAGAAATCAAATAACTCTGCGTCCACTCTTGAGGGATCCTTGGAAAAGAGGCAGCTAAGCGCAGGCTGCAGCTGCCATAACAATATGTGCATCTCGTGACCTGCTCCCATAGAGCCCGTATGAAAGAGGGCAGCTGAAAGGAAACTACAGGCCGGATGAATTGCTTTGTCATGCTGCAGACAGCCCACAGGACTGGACACTGGTTTAATCCATGCTTTTTTCTTCCTTGTCTCTCCCTCCCCTTCTTCCTCCCCACACCTCTGTAATATTCTTTGATGACCATTGATCTTTTGGGTGTTTTAGTCTATTTTAATACACTCTTTCTGAGTAGGATGTAAAGCCCCAGGAGATTTTTCTTTTTAAATAACGGCAGTGTGTGATTCAGAGAATGAAATACCCAATTGTGAGATCATGCAACAGTTGAGAAATAATGTTATCCACTGGTGGTAAAATGCAGCATTAACATTATTTTACATTAACTCTGCTCATTAAGCCTCACCATTGTAGTTTCACTGGAAAAATGTGTTGGCCTGACATAGTCTAAGAGATAATCAGAGCTTTTCTTTCATTCTGTGATTGCACATCCTGTTTAATTAGGAAATTACAGACTAGAAGATCCTTTCAGGCTGCAATAAGAAAAATGTCAGTATTAATCTACAATATTTGTCCCATTCACGAAGAGCAGTTATGAGCTATGAATTATAAATGATAAATTATACAGTGTGGTATTCATCTGTACTCCAACACAAATAGGTTTACAGTTCTTGCCCCAACTATCTGTAAATCTCCATAGCTTTATTCAGGAGGAAAATGGGGTACAAGTTTTCATTTTTCCTCAAGCACTGTTGGCTTTAACTTAGACCAGAATAGCCACTGGTCACAGGTATCCGCTCTATGGCAGATATTCATGTTCAAGGACCATTGAGGACGTACCCAGTTGCAATGTGGGCATGCACACTGCATACCGGGCTGAGCTTGTTGAGGGACTAGATCCTTCAGAAATTCATGCCTCCTTGCAGAGATGCCTTCTCATAGGGCTGCATAAATTGCCAAAACTTTATCTTTAGCCTTTCTGTTGACCAATATAAGTAATACTTGCTCAAAATACTGTTTTTTGTGGATCCTATTCTGAAATACCTAACTCTACCTTTGCAGGGTAGAGAGAGCCAGGCTTCAAAGCTGAGGACTATGTGGTATCGGTGCAGTAATACTCAGCACTGTGGAGCCTATATTGCTTTGTGGATCTGAGTCCAGTTCTGCCCGGACCCAGTTCTGCACTGGGATGCCCTAAGACCCCTGCACATGACTCAATATGGTCATGAAGTCTATGGAAGTCTTTCGGAGCACCCTGATATCAATATTGGAACAGTTTTCAAACATAGATGTCACTATTTCACTATGTTCACTTGGCTAAATAGTGCTGTCCTTGCACTCAGACTTCTCAGCAGAGGACCCAGCTGTTAGCTGGTCAGGTTCAAATTCCTCATTTAAATGCCTGGAATAAATGTAGATTTCCAAATTTGAGATGTAGTTCCCCAGTACTGTTGTATTAACCATCTCACCTGGTTAAAAACTAGAATATATGCAACCACTCTGAATATCTGCCACTAAACTGGCAACCAGACATTAATGGCATTTTGAGACAGTATTTCATCCATAATTACATTTGCATCAAACTTTAAAACGTAGCTGTGTCCCAGAAAGTGACCATGCAGGAATGACCTTAGTTTCTCGGCAGATTTGCTCACTCTGTGTACAGAGAGTCCTAACTCCTGACTTAGGATTCAAGAAGAATGGGAGAAACAAGCATTAACCACCTTTTCCTCCTGTTAATTTTTGAGTCAGCTCAGGTAAAAGGAGTACATTGGATCCCTTTTTTTGTGCATCCCCCATGCAGTTGCTCACCAAATGCCGACTTGTGCAAGTCTGTTGAAAACAATGGGTTTCACTGTTCCTGCACAAGGGCAAAACCTGGCTTGCTGGATGTTTATTAGCAGTGATCATATGCAAACAGGAATTAACTCAGCTTGCCTTTCAAATCCTATGCTGAATTTGGGTCTGCCATTACTTCATTGTAATGTGGACATACAGATATGAAGATCCCAGGCAGATAATGCCCTGGAATGCCCAAAACACTTGCCTAAGAGACAGAACTTGAAAAATCTGTTTTGTATTATTTATTTAATATGGAGTTAGAAGAAAGGGACTAGACTATATCAGTTACACTTAATACAATTCAGAGATCAGTGCTTTTACAGGTCATGGACGCCAATTGTGCTTTTTTTGTGACATGTTTGGACACCACATGTTGCCTTTGTGTACTTCTCAGGTTCCCACTGCTATACAATCTGTCATCCTGGCAGTTGTGAACTCAGGGTCTTCTTTTCTCCTACTGCTGAAGTTTGGCACAAGTGTCACTAGGTGTTGTGGGAAAGAAGCATATGGTATCACTGTGACTGAGGAGGGATTCCTTGCGGAAGCATGAGTACTGGAAGTATTACGTAAGCTTTTTTTAAAATTGTTATTTCTGTTTTATTGAAACCAACATGTCAGCTTATAAGCAGGCACTGTGCCACTCCAGCAGATGGGCAGGAACGTTAAGTAGCCCAGAGAATAGTTCTGCACAGGTCTCACATGTGTGGTGATCTGAGTCTCAGAAAGAGCTGTCACTGTAGCTCTTCCTAGGGATCGTCCCTGGCATATGGCTAGAAGGGAGGCAGTATATTATCACTCAATTACTTTAAAAAAACAAGTCATCAAAAATAGTGTACAGTAAAGTTGCTAGGTTTTTGGCGCTGATGAATAGGAAGGAGAGCCTCTGGAGTTACCAGAAAGTCTTTGTTTTAAAGTGTGCCTTTCAAAAAAAGATTGCCATGAAAAGCTATAGAAGGGTAGTGTGCAGTGCCTGAATTTCAGCTGAGTAGCTTAAAAGAGTGATATGTATACTTCTTCAGCACTGCTTTTTCCCTTTTGTTTAGTATTTAAACCTGGTAATACCTCTAAGGCCCAACTAGGCTAGAACTCCATATGCGCTGTGCTAATGTATGGTAAATGATGATAGTCCCATACCCTGTGGTGTATTTACAACCTAGAAGAAGATAATAGATAACCCGTGCTGGGACAATCAAGCAGCTGGAGCACAGACACAGAGGGGAAAACACAAAGACTGGATATTTCAACTGTATATAATAATATGTTTTCTTTGAACATGGTAAGCATTAAAGATTGTGCATTTCAAATCATTTTATTATAACTTTTCCCTTACCAGAAGTTCTTTAAGCCACACAGCTGTCCCACTTACCAGAAGCGGAGTGTAAAAAGCCCTACAAGTCTATATCCATGCTTGAGTGATGGATCTGATCACTTCTGCAGGTTTTGTCAAAAAAGGATTTTTCAGAAGGAACAACACATTACAAATCCCCTGTTATTATTAATATAATCTTTTTAAGTCTGTTTTTCAAAGGAAAATAAACTTTTGTGATCACGCTTTCTGGCTGCCAGGTCTTCCCATAGTTATTGGCCATTTATAATGGACGTTTTCAACTGATTTCAAAGGGGAGAAAAAAATCTTAGAATGAATTATTCTTCTGCAGATCCAGTGAAAACCAGTGGCTTTGTAGTTGCTAAAGCCTCCACTGAGAAAAAAAGACAGAACAACTCAGCTGTTAGATATTCTTTTTGGCAGCCTATTAGCCAGCCAAAGGTCACACATACAGTTGCAGATTAGCAGCTGCATGTGCTATTTCTTGCCTTGTGAGATTGTCATGGTGGTGGGTGGGTACAGAGGACTAAGGACTCACATGAATTCTTCTGCCCACAGAACACCCTGTAATGCTTAATCTTTTCGATGGTGAGGAAATCAATACTTTCAAAAGAGAAACTGATCCAATGTAAAATGTAAAGTAAGATCTTTCTTCAGGACTGCTGAAATACTGGTTTGGCAAGATCTGCCTGGAGAACCTTAGGGAAAGTTGAATCAATTAATAATATGCAATCAGTACAAACAAGAACATCCAGTTGTGTTTGGGGGGGGGGGGGTCGGAGGTTAGGTGCAAGTCTTGATTTCGTTCCTATGCATGTAGGTGAGTGGATGACCTTCACTTATACAGACAGCTGCAAGGTACTGTTGAAGTGAGCATTCCAGGTGTTGACATTAATACAGCATTAGCAGTGTGCGGCTCGGCACAAGGCAGCTGCTCGAGTATTTTTCTGTGTGCAGAACCCCACGCTGTTGCAATTACAGTTACATGTACAGAGCCTGCTTGGATCACTGTCTTCAGGAGTTTCAGTCAAACCTCTGACTGATGAGTAACTGATGAGCATTGATGCTGAAGCCTAGCCAAAACTCTAGTAGTGCCTAGTGAGACTCCTCCTGGACACTTCTCCAAATCCTAAATTGCTCATGGATTTATACCTCTCTATTTTTGGAGCTAATCTCTTTTATTTGTCATTCATTAAAGAAATATGCAGGGTTCAAAATGAAATCACTTGTTAAATCTAGGCTGGTTTCTAGGGTATATTTGCCCGTTGTCTCTCCATTTTCAGTAATGTTCATTTGCCTCAAATGAGAATGGAGGCTTGTTGTCCTAGCTGTGAATCCTTAGAAATGTCATTTCCAGCATCAAGGACTTTCTGTTTGAAGGCATGATGCATAGTGGAGATCTAGTGAAATCAGCAGCAGTAGATTACCTGCATGCTTGCAGGGTAACGGTGCTGTTTGTTGTGTGCTTAAGGTTAAATGTGCGTGAATATAAGATTTGAGCCTAAGAAAGTAAGTGAACATTAAGACAGATGCAGTCAGATCTGAATGTTAAAGGTAATCTGAAAACATTTGTCCACATACATTTACATTCTTTACATTGTTTTAAGATAGGTGTTTAGAAATTGAAAAGAAAAGCAGAAATGAGTTAGTTAGGGTGTGAGACACATTTCAATATAAGACAGCTTAGTCACTGGGGGAAGAATAAAATATCTTTCTGATGTGCTGTTTTTTTAATTTTGCATAAAGGATATAGCGGAATAAGGGCACATAGCTTCTAAAGAAGTAATACAGAGGTCAAAATGATGCATGTGGCTGCATAATCCCCCATACGGGTGAATCACCAGGCTGCTTCCTAGGAAAATGCAACTGAGAACAGGTTGGACCAAAACATCATTTTGTTAGTGCTTGAGAGTCTTTCCTCTGTCTTTTTAATAAAAAGGCACTATGCATGTAATGTGTCAGAGGTAGTGTGGAAGCTATAACTTAGAGGAATTTAGAGTGATAGGTCTAATAGGGGCCTAAGTTACAAAGCTATGTAAGAGAAAGCACTACTTTTAGTCAAGGGATCCTACTCATTTCCTAATTTACATCACTTTGCCTGTGGAGTAACTCCATTGAGCTCAGCTGCAAAGCTGCAGATTTACACAAATGTAAGTGAGCTCAGAAACTAGGCATTTGTCTATTACCATTATCTGATCTTTAAAAGATAAACAGTTCTGTAAAAAAGAGGCTGCAGCAGCACAGATTGCAGAAGACCTAATTCATTCAACTCAAAAAGCAAGGACTAGCCACTTAAAACAGCTGTGTGATTAAGATGACTCACTCTCAGCAGAGCAACATACTACACTAGAAAGGAAAATCATCTCAACTCCAGCGCTGTGATACTAAACAGAAGCTCATACGTACCATCAAAAAGGCAGAGAAGACTTAACTACGTAGGTTCAAGTAAATTAAAAATTGGGCTATACCTTTGTGCTTGCCTTTGAAATGATCTGAGAGAAGGTGCTCACAAAAGATTGCTATGTTTCATCATAAACAAATTGGTTTTTTCGCATGACACAATCATGTTGTGTCCTTGTGTGTGCTTTTTTATGCAAAGTTATTCCATCATGGTGTATTGTGATGCAACTGAGGCATGATGCTGCTTTACAAAGCAAACTTGTTCTAAGAAAGAAGAAGAAAACTCCAGGAAGGCTGGAAGGTGTCAGGATGATGGAGGTATTTCATTTTACATAACAAGGACCTTCTCGGTCAGGCACATTAACAAGTCGATGAAGGTACTGAAGATCTCATATGGAGAGCTAGATACTGTTTTGGCAAGACAAGCAGGAGTGTGCAGGAATGTGAAAGAATTTCTTCTGTAAATGGTGAAATCTATGTGGTAATTTCTACGAATCCACCAATTCAGTAATTTCTATGATTCTGCCATTTTTTTGTTTTTGTCTTTTGTTTTGCAAAATACCACAAGGCTATGAACACATTTTAAAAGTAGCTTGTGAAGTGTTTTGTTTTTTAAAGGTATGACCCATTGTGTCTAGAGTTGAAGAAAATAGAATTAAATATGTAGAGCCAGATCACTGTAGCTTTGCCAGTCTTGTGTTGAAGACAGTACATATTTAGGCAGAATTTCCAAACAGTCATGGTGCCAGGGCTTGTTGGCTATAATTTGCAGCCTTGCTCAATCAGTTCTTTCTGACAAGTTTAAATACCCTATCTTATTTTGAAGTTATGACAGTGCTCTCACTGGTTTCACCATCGCAAAACTGCTTGCTTAATTGTCTAAATTTGGGCTTGGTTCTGGGAGTCACTGAACACTTTCACGCAGAGTTACTTCTCTCAAGAGTCAGGGTTGTAGTACCTCAGCCTGAGGAAACATGCTCTGCACAGAGTGCCTGCAGAGAGCAGAGCCCCGCTCAGCCCTAGAGTTACCTTGCAAAGATACTGACCTGTGGATCATGCTGCTGTTGATATGGCAGCTATGGAGTGGCGTGCAGCCTGAATAGGGGCTGTGGAGGCTCTCTATGTGTCCTCACTGTGACCATGTGAGACTGGGAAGGGGTGGAGAGGGGAGCAAGCAGATGTCTTGACTTTTTAATATGTCTCATCTTGTAGAGAATGACAATTCAACAGGATTGCACAAGGTCCTTGGTTTGTTCAGCCAGCAGAGTTGCACTTCATGTGGATGCCATGAAAACATAAACTCTTTGTTTCTGTTGAATTTTGTTAATCCCTCTTTGGCAGGTTATGCACATACAGAAATTCATAGTGGGGTGAATATAGGTAAAAAAATTTTTTGACACAAATACTCTGTGGATTAACTTCCCAGTCAAGGCATTCATTATGCTTTGTGCTGATAATGTTATTTGCCGCTTCATTGCTATGGTTTAGTATGGTTCATTGAACTATTTGCACAAAATGGAGCTGATTGAGCACTTAGGACTTTCTACTGGAGTCTAGTCATTTGTGTGCTTTGCTGTACAGATAACCTAATACCCCAAATCAAGCCTTTGTTTAAAAAAAAAAAAGTCACCATATGTTTATCTCATTATGCTCTTGATAGAAAAGGTTACTGGTAGGACATAGATATAGCTCCAAAAGATGGCTCATAAAAGTTTTTAGGTATTGGGAGCATATTCTGGATTTAAATGTTTGCAAGCACATCCCTGTTGTGTTATACGGATGTATAATGTCATAAAATATAAATTAGCCATTACAATGTGCAAAAAGGAATATCATTTTTTGTCTTGGAGCTGTCATGTTTTGCATGGTGCTGCAGTACGGAGGCGTTTTGCAGATAAAACCTCAGTGGAGAGACTTACCCGTGCTGCATTCCGTCAGGCCCACCTATATGTTTATGTCAATGCAGAAGTGTTATTCATCTGATAAATTAGCTAACCCCCTACAATTTGTCTTGTGACTTTGATCATGATAATGCCCAGTTCCTACCAATCTGTAAGGTTTATTCCAACTTTTCAAACTTCTAAAAGACTTCACACAGTGAATGACTGGGAATTGCATAATATCTCTTTCAGTAGTTTTTAGTAATATTTAGTAGTATTCATAATACTTTGTTCTGCAGAAATTACTGAAAACATAACTATATATTTAATGGGAGAACAGCTAACAACCTTTCCTTTAAAATACTAGGATTGCCTATTTGGGACCCCTTATTCTGCATATTTTCTTCATATTGCTTTTTTTTTTGTGTTGGGATCAATAGGCACGGTTCTAAATTAGGAAAATATCCACACCTTACTTGTGACTTTGACCCTTGTTAGTAAATCAGTCATTCTAAACACTAACAGAGAAAGACTGTACTGACAGAGTAATCAAGGAATGTGTTTATGTGATATAAATGTGTTGTGGTAAACCTACTTTTTTTCTTTAGAGGTGAGTGGCTTAACATCTCAGGTAGAAGAACAAAACATAATAGCAGAGGCTGGTTGAAAGTGCTTACAAATATATGTTCTTTCACAAGTGAATGAAAGGCTTTGGTCAAATGAATGCCTCAGGCAGACATTGAACCGTTTGAAATCAGCATTTCTCTGCAACAGATTGAAGTAGTGCTTGGTGACAATCTTTTGTGAGTAAATATTCATTAGCACTAGAAGACAGAAAACAGATGCCCTGTTCAGATACAGAAAGCTAAGTAACAATGCCACACAGAGACTTTAGTTATAGAGAAAAATGTTACTGACAAATAGATGGCAGAAAAGGTTTTTGCATGTGATCTGTTTTCAGTGACTTGACAGAATGAGAAATCTCAGTTCAGTTAATGGGAGAGAGGGAGTGATGTTCTGTGGCAATGAACAGAGTACCCTGCTGGGTAGAGCTGCCAGTGGTTTACACCTTGCACATTCCTTAAAGCACTCTGGTACATGTGTCTTCTAGGACCTCTTAAACCTATTGAGAATAGTCTTGGTTTTCATAGTTAGAAATAATGCATGGACCCACAGATATCTGTGGAAGACAGGTAAACACCACTGACCATGGCCAGTCTTTTCAAATATGATCACTAAACTCAGGCTAGTAGCTCTTTTTCTGGGAGTTAACATACCTGATGCCTATAAGTAAGTGTACAGTACATAACATCTCTAAAACTCAGTCCTGCTGTATGTCGTGTTGAGCCTCTAAAAATGGAGTCAGTCAGAATGAATAGTTGACTCTGGAATGTTGGCTGTGAATACGTTTTTACGGACAGATGTGAAAAGATACACATTTGCTCTGACTGCAGGTAAAGTTGCCTTGAATTGGGCCAGCTTTGGCCTGGAGATCCTATAGCTTCCTTACCATGCTCTGACCCTGAGTTAATAGGTTGTGCTGAGCAAGCTCATATGTCTCTATACTTGTCTCCAGAGCTAGTTCAGGAGACAGAAAAAAAGATATGTCCTCTGAGGAAGGCTGAACACCTGCTTTGTGATAGCTACAGATGCTTTGTTTTAAATTGACACTATGAATTCTAGGAGATTTTCAAATTGATGGACTTAGGTGGAGAATGGAGCATGCGGAAGAGGAGTTTATCCTGGAAAAAAAAGTCCACTCTGTCTGTTTATATCAAAAAGCTTGTTGGCTTGTGCTGTATTGACTTCATATCTTTGTTAACCCTGTGATCCTCAAAAGTTTAGGCTTTTTTTGATGTGAAGGAACTAAAGACAAAATTCTGTATATTTATTTAAAATAGTTTCCCTTTAATGATGCCACGGTGAATGTCAGTGGAAGGACAAGAAAAGTTATTTTCACCATAAACTTTTTGCTTTACACTTTATACAGCTGAGATAATGAGAATGGAATAGCCTGTTATACTTTCTGGTGCTGGTCGTTCATGGAGTGACGCTGTGAAGTTAACAGGAGTTTTAGTTCCTCTGTAATTCTCAATAATATTTCAATCTCAAGCAAAATTTATTTGAATTTGAAATAAATTTGATTAGGCTCATTTTGAGTGATTAAAGATTTTGTAAATGTAGGTCTGATTTGAAATGGTGAACCTCAACTGATCCAAAATTTTTCTCTTCCAATATCTGCCAATACAGGCAGCAGTCGGAGTTCAAACTGAAAGACTTACTGTCACGTCACAGCCGTGCTGTCTGTATTTCGTTATGTACACTGCTGCACTTTGTGAGATGAACTGCGTAAGCATGTATTTTGTGTACTCTTTACTGGGACTCCTACTTTATAAACTCAAATAACATGTAGAGTACCTGTGAATCGTAGTTTGGTACTACTTCATAACCTGCTATTCATGAGCAAAAAAAGTTGTCATGGAAACTTGAACTGGGAGATTTGAGACAATAATTTGATTCAAATCCTTTATTCAATGAATGTGTTCTCTTTCTATTAATTAATTGTGAAGGATTTTTGGTTTTCTTGTATTTGTCTGTTGTTTGAAATATGTTGCTAAGCAATTCCTATTAATATAATTTGTGAGTACTTCTTTGCATGCATTTAATGTATGACATTTAAAGTGCTTATTAGTTTTAATAGAAAAGAGAGGTCACCTGATACGGTATGTTGCTTTTCCCTGTACATCAGATATATTTCCCTTTCCTTACGAAATGTCCTTCTTTCTTAGGTTCATGTTTTTCATGTGAATACTTTCATTTTTGGGCATTCACTCATTTGTTAAAATATTTGATGGCTGTAAGAAGACAAAAGGAATCAAATTTTTTTATTAGAGCATGCTGTAACAGGATTTCTTGGAGGCTTTTTTCCCCAGGTTGATTAAGGAGGAAGCAATTTATGTGAAAACATAAGAACTTAGGGTTTCAAAGAGGATCTATTTATTGAATGCATATCAGTCAAGAGGGCAATATTGTGAATTCTGGAAGACTCATTAATTCAGGATTTGTTTTTTCATTAGTTTATTTAGGAATTCTAATCAATGTTTACAGTATTTTTTTGTGGATCAGTTTCTTGCCAGGTGTGGGTGCAAAAAGTTGTGGTATATGAATCGTTAGTTGTCCTAGTGGCCTGTTTTTATAAAGGCTGAGACTGAAATACAGACAGGTATTTTTCTGTAAATAAGTGTGGAAAATTCAGGCAGTTTGGCTTTATATTCTAGTTTCTCTTAGATATCTATCTTTTTCATGATGTTCATAGTCTTTACTTAACACTAAATTTAAAAATTAATTTAGTTTCTTTTTTTTTCCTAATGGTTAGTGAGCATTAAATAATACTGGACTGACAGTATGTGGAAACTAAATTCCTCTGTGTATTCATAGTTCTAATCTAGGCTGCACAGTTGCTCCAGCTGAATTATTTGTAACTGAACTGTTCTCATGAGCACTTCGTGTTTCAGAGTGGGAAATGCCTGTCTCTGCTCCATAGGGCTCTGCAGTGGTTTCTGTACTCTGACTTTTTATGTAACCTAGCGCTGTTTTTTCCCCCTGGTTGTACTCTTTCCTTTTTTCCATATCTGCTGATCTAACTTTTCCTTTATGTAGGAGGTGTCTACATGAATTTTTAAATTGTTTTTCCAGCAGGGTTGTTCCCTGAGAGTTGACACTGAGTATACCCAACCACTGGTGTTAAGCATGATGTAATGTAGTCTGCTCTGAAGAAGTATGGCTGGCACAGTAGTTAGATAGCTTTTGGCCACCAGTAGCCTGACTGCCTTGTTAATGTTGTCAGCACTTTCAAACTCCTGGGAGTTGTGTTGACTTTGGTAGTTTCCATTCCTGTATAAGGTATCTCTGAAAAAGGACTCATCTGCAGTACAAAGGTGTTGCCAGTATAGCTTTTCTGAGCTTAGCTAAACCAGCAGATTTTCCTATTGGAGATGCAATGTGTACCAAATATACCAGCAAAAGTCTTCCCCTCCCCCCCTTTTTTTTTGGCTGGCTCAAATATGTCTTAGCCTTTCCCTCCTCCCTCCAAATAACACCTTTCTTTGACACTGTCACACTGACAAGCATTTCTAGAATAGACTTTGCCACGGTCTGCTAGCAGCACAGGACTTGAAGAGTTAAACTGCACATGGAGATGCTGACTGATTGAGAAAGCAAATATTGTGGGGGTCTGGGAGACGTGAATGGTGGAGAGCGTCTGCTCTCCTTGATGTGCCTTTATCTATGTAGGTGAGCAACTGTTTGTTCACTTTTTTCTACTCTAAGTTTCAGTCAATTAATCTTCTACTTTAAGTGATTCAGTAGGAATAGAATATTCCTTGTAATGTAAAAATCTTGTCTATCCTCCATTTTGTGGTTGTGCTTTCTCACAACAGCAAGCTCTCTTTTGGCTTCTGAATCATATAGGTAATTGCTTATTGATTCTCACTAATCTTTCAGCAGGTGACCTGAGGAACTATTAGTTTGGTTCCCACATTAATGTAAGCTTTATCAAAACCACAGCTTCTGCCTAAATAGACTTGGAAAAACCATTGCATCTCATCCAGATAGCACTTTAACTCCTTTCTGAAAACTGTCTGTCATAGCAAACAAAAAAAGTCATCTTCCTTTTTCTGTATCTTGTATTTGACAGAACTTACTTAGCAGATAAATATTTCATACTTAGGAAGGGAGAGTGTTAAGCAAACTAAAAAAAATTATTTTACCAAGGCCATCACTTATTTACGGGACTAGAAACTGTATAACTGTATAGTATCTATATATTTAAATAGGATATACCTAAAACATTCTAGGAAGCTCTGTTTAGTAACAAGAATCCAATGCACATGTAAGGGAAGAAATGAAAAATCAGTTCTCCTGTGCTTCTCAGTTACTTATAAAACATATTTGTGGGAATAAGTGAATAACTTCAAGAAATATCTTGAAATACCTACTTCAAGTTTTTGTAAGCAGGAGTAGCCAATGCATCGTGAGCTCTTCTTGTAAAGAAAAGAAATTACCACACTGACCAACGTGTACAATTATCTGAGCAGCAGAACAGAAGAAAGTACTGCTTGATGCACTGTGCCTTTCAAATTGCCAGCAAAAATCAATCTCTGATTATTTGTGGTTGTTCAAAATACATTTTGAATTTAAAACAACAGTAGTGATGACAGCATTGTCATCAAACCAGTTCCAAGTTCAATGCTTGCTTTAGTTTCTAATCCCATGCTATTTTGGAACTGTACCAGGTGCTGCTTTCCACATATTTTTAGTGGCTGGAAACTTGAGGCTAGAAGAGCTTTTGAAATAAGAGGACTTCCATGTTATATGGTTTAATGGTTTTTGACCTTAGATTTGGTGGTTTAGATTTATTCCCTCATCAGACAATCTCTGAAGAGATATTACATTAAACATTTGTTTGATACTTCCTTAAAGAAGTGATATCATGGAGTTTATTTCAATTTACATGAGTAAAGCCTTTTTGCCTGTTTGGATCCTAAGTACCCGCAGAGACAAATATTAAGTACTATTGGCACTGTAAGACAGGCCCTATATATGAATGCTGGGCTGCGTTAGCAAGATTGCAATCAGCAAGTCCAGGGAAGTGATTATTCCCCTCCATTGTGCACTTGTGAGGCCACATCTGAAGAACTGTGCCCAATTTTGGGACCTCAGTACAAGGAAGATCCTGCCAAATTGTAGAGAATCCAGCAGAAGGCCACTAGGATGCCTAGAGCGCATAACACGCCTCCACATCTGAGAGGGCTGGGTTTGTTCAGCTTTGTTTTCAGAAGACTAAGAGGGGATCTTATTGCTTATGCCCAACTATTTAGTGGAGGACTGTAGGGAAGACAAAGCCAGACTCTCCTCAGTGGTGCACACTTAAAGGACAAGAGATGACAGTCATAACTTGTAGCGAAATAAATTCTACCTGGATGTAAGAAAAGAAGTGTTCACCATGGGAGTGGTTAAGCACCAGCACAGGTGCCTCAAGAAGGCGTGGAATCACCATCCTTGTCCTCAGCTGGGCCAGGCACTGAGTAACCTGATCTTACCTGGAAGGTAGCCCTGCTTTGAGTAGGACATTGGACCAGATGACATCCAGAAACAACTTAAGTGAACACGTAAGCGTTCAGTATAAATAAAGAGGAAATGTGAACAAGATAAGGAGACAGACAAATCTAAAAATTCCCAGTGAAGTTCCCACAAGCAGCATTCACTTTCTATGGGCTTTGTACTTTTAAAATATCCTTTTCTTGCATTTCATGAATGATAAAAAAGCAAGTGGTCTAAGTGTTTTTTTCATGAAGTTGAATTCCAGCTGTAATGGATCTTTATGAAGAAAAGCAGTAAATTTGCAAATTTAAAGTCCATTTTTTTTAAATAAGTAGGATATATTGAATTAAAAGTTTTAAGTACATTGGCATAGCATTTTCATGTCTTGTCATTTACAGCATCTGTTTCTTGTACTCCAGACCATTCATTGCAATTATCACAACATGTGAGTCTTGGAACACTAGCTATAAACAATTAAACTTCCTATTAGCTAGCTAGTTCTAAAAATAGAGTTTATTCTCTATTGTTATTAGTCAACTAAACCTGTAAAGAATTCCATTCGATTAACCTTTAAATGGACAAGCCATGCAATTACCTGGAAGAGTAAAATATTAAAAAGTCTATCATGAAGGACAGAAACTGGAAGGTGTACGAGTGGTATCCCCCATACCATGTATAGTAGCTGTATTCTTAGCTCTCTCCTTCTGTAAGAAAGGAAGAGGCTCTTTCATATGTGGCTTTGATGATACTTATTTCGTAGAAAAGTTCCCTTCTCTTCTATGAGCATTCCACTTCAGTGAGCTCCAAACATATGGCCAATCCATTGTGGGAGGAGAAAAGAAAGAAGGACAGAAGGAAATCAAAGACTTGTTTTGATAACGAGGAATGTAACTATTTTTAAACAAGACATTTAGGTTGATATAGTTTCTATACGAGTCAGATAGTAATGGAAAGTTTAAAAAACTAAGAGAACTTTCAGGCTCTTTTTGTAAAACTCTTTTAATTTTGCTGGGTTTTTTGGTGGTTGTTTTTTTTAACTTTGGACCTTGGCTTTGTTTACAAAGCAGGCTCCTGAGGAGATATATTGAAGAGATAAGGCTTTTGGTCTTCTGGGTGGGCTGTAAAGCATAGTATCTCTTGCTCATTTTTTTTTCCACTGCCTTTCTTCTACGAAAAGCTTCAAGCTCTCTCTCCATAAAATGATTAGATGTTAGTTACAGTAAGGGAGAGGGAAAAGCCAGATAGCTGGAGCAATGGTATCACTGGAGTCAAGTTGTGGAATACCAGCTGCCTGGGAGATGGGAAAGAAAGAGGAAGAGGATGGGAGAAGAGTATGCCCCAATGAGGGCATTTCTTAGGCAACTATGTAATTTCTTTTTTTAATTTAGGAAATAGGACCTATTTGCAGATCTAGACCCTATAATAACTTAACAAATAATTTAGCAATTATTTAAATAACAAATTATGTAAAGCCTAATTAACCAGAATCCACCCATCAGAAATGGGAATAAATGTAGAACAGCAGGGAACAGATCTTCCCACACAAATTCTTCTTGTTCCCAAAAGAAGTTGCATAGATAATTGCCTTCTTTTTGGTCCAACTAGCTAGATAACATTTGGGGCTTTTTAGGATATTCCAGTGAGGAGGAAACACTGAACATGGAGCTGAGTTAGTTAATGCTGTTTCATTTATTTACAGTAACAGATAAAGTTCAGCTTTCTTAAGCAGAGGAGGAACAATAATTTCCTCCTCACTGTTTTTCAGTTTGAGGCCTAACCCTGTCTCTGTGCCTTTTTGGGGCCCAGCAAACCAAACATTTCTTCTATGTCTTTCTCTGAGCATCTCACTCCTTTTCTACTTGAGCTGCTTGCAACCATTCACGCTTAGAACAAAAACATGTATAATCCCCTTTACCTAGAGCAACAGCATTCCTTTGCCTTTATTTCCTGCAGGAAAATGTACTTAACATTTGATATAGCTATCTTCAGTGTAGGGAAATGGTTGAACTTGCCAGATCCAACAAGATTTGATCTAACCTCTAACAATACCCATTGCAGTTTTCTGAAAAAAGAAAAAAGGCTGTTCTTTTTTTTCAAAAGATGGCTCTAGAAGAAAACAGATATCATCACTCCCTTTCTTTTATTTTTCAGGGCTCCAGGTGGAGCACCCATCTTTGGCAGAAGCTTTCCCATGGGAAAAGAGCCTTTTTTCAAAGTAGGCATCTCTCATGCCATTCAGATCAGAAGCTATGTGGCTAAATGTCACCTAGAATCCAATGGACAAGTAATTAAAGTCAAAGGATACTGGTGGCATACACTCCCAGGAAGTTATGGTGCTTAACAAGCAAATTCATTGTCAATTTTTCCAGCTTGGAAGAGAAAGCGTTGAGAATCATTAATAATACCTTGCAGCAGAGTAAGGTTTAAAAAAAGTAAGGTATGGATAACAATAGGGAGGTCTAAATTCAAAATTATTTTATGTCCAGAACCAGACACAGATGGGACAGAGCTGCCTTGGGCACTAAAATAATATAATTATCTTAACCAGCTAGGAATCTAGCAAAGGCCTTGTAAAACAGGGTAATGAAGCATACAAATCATTGGTTAATGTATGACAATATATTTATTACTGGGTGGGAGAAGAGGTCAAATGAGCACTTGACTTTTTCAACAATCAAGGGGTTCCATAGGGGGCTGATGCAGTGGGTTTAAGTCACAGTGCTGCAGTCATTTTGCCCCCAGTTTTTTCCCAGCCTCTTTTGGATTTCACTGCCTTTGTGATGAATAATATCTGGATGAGAAGTGAAGCCACTTGATCCAGTGAAGCCACTGGATCCAGCAATCCAAAATTTGGGCCAGGTTCAAGTAATACTCCAGTTTGTAAACTGCAGTGGTCTAGGAGCAGTTTCACCTGCAGTTTGGATGTCACTGCTGCGTGTTGGTGACCTCTAGGAGATGAGAAAGGCAAACTACTGGAAGCCAAAACTGCTGTAGCTACCTAACAGTATCGCCCTGTCTTCATGAGTCAACACTATGAAGTTGTTGTGCCAAAACTGTTCATTCTGTGGGCTAAGAAGAATGGTCTCAGATCTGGACCCAGTGCAGAGCTCCTGTTGAAACAGCTGCATTTGGTCTTAAAATCGTTACCCGCATCAGGTGGAGTGTGGCTGACCAGATAGGGGACAACGAAGCAGTGAGCTGCAGAGAGCTGCAGTGGAATGGTAGCTTCCAGCATTGCTGAGCTGAGCTGTCAAAAGGCATGCAAATTTTATCAAATATTTGGAAAGATGAAATAGATGCCTGCCAAGATATAACCTGTCAAGGAGCCTACGGCCTGGAGAAATCAAAATGATTTGTTTTTTACAAATCTGCATAGTCACTAGGCAGGTTTTTTGTGAATTGCCCCAAAGCTAGAAATAAATTACTTTTCATTAAGTTTACCCATATGGAAACCTTCTATATCATGAGAAATGTTCTTTGAAAAGGCTGCACTGATGGGACCAGGATTAAAAATGGGGTTTAAATCAAATGGAAGAGAAAGAGAAAAGAGTGAAATATAGTCTAGGAAGAAAGCAGCTGGCATCTGATGTAATCTAGTTCAAGCTTGTAGTTGCTTCACCTCTGTTCATAGTTTTAGCAAAGGCCTTCAGGACTAATTCTAGCCCAAATTCTGACACGTACTTATTGTCTTAATCAGCTTCTTTTAAGTGATGGTTGAGACCCTTAGCAAACAGAAACAAAAATATTCATGTTGTGTTCATGTGTGTGGATGTAAGCGCATGTATATAATTACTGTTTTCGCCCAGCTCTGGTAACTGTAAGTGAAAATTGGCTAAAAGCACTGGGTTTTTTTTTGTTGTTCTTATGTTTTTGGGGTTTTTAAGGATGTTAGCAGTTTCAAGGGCCAGATTTCAGTCTGTGTCCAGTAATCACTCCATCCTATTGTGTTAAGTGTACTAGAAATAGGCATAAGAAGCAAGCATATTGGAAATATGTGCTTAAATACGTATATATTTATTCCAGATGTGTTGAGGACATACTTATATCTTTGGGTGCAAACCAGACTTGACCTTCCTGCAGTGCTTTGAGATGAGTCAGAGAATGGTATATGGTGCTCTGAGCTCTTCTTCAGGTTCTCTGGATCTTGGCTATGCCAGACGCAGGGGTTACCACCAGAAGTTATTTTTACCCTTGTAACAGGGATTGTGCTGTACCCCAGCCACTGGCTCACCCATATTTATGCCAAGTCAGTGGCCTGGCTGTGAACTGCGTTTGCTGAAAGGGAGCCACTGCCTTCTCTGCCCCTGCTGCTTGGTAGGTGATAGATAAGATCACAGAATGGTTGAGGTTGGAAGGGACCTCTGGAGATCATCTAGTCCAACCCCCCTGCTCAAGCAGGGTCCTCTAGAGCACGTTGCACAGAATCACGTCCAGGCGGGTTTTAAATATCTCTGGGGAAGGAGGCTCCACAACCTCTCTGGGCAACCTGCTCCAATGCTCAGTCACCCTCACAAGAAATAAGTTTTTCCTCATGTTCAGACGGAACTTCCTGTGTTTCAGTTTCTGCTCGTTGCCTCTTGTTCTGTCCACGGAGAAGAATCTGGCCCCATCCTCTTGACACCCTCCCTTCAGATACTTGTACACATTGATGAGATCACCTCTCAGTCTTCTCTTCTCCAGGTTGAACAGGCCCAGCTCTCTTAGCCTATCTATCTTCAGAGGAGAGATGCTCCAGTCCCCTCATCATCTTTGTAGCCCTAAAGATGAGGGACTCCTCACAACTGTCACAGATGAACTCCATCTGTGACATATGTTATCTAACTTTGGCAAGAATCATGAGTCAGAGTACTTAGCAGGGCATAGGCACAACCCAGCATCAGTGCATTGCTATGACTTCTAGAGCCGATCTATTTTATAGCTTGCCGAGTTGCGGTTATGGGCAGAGCAAATTCTGGACTACCTTCACTGAACTGTGTAGGTATGCCCTACACTTCCTATTATATATTTTGCACGTGCTTATTCTTTTATTTCTGGAGTTATATCTGATGCATAAGCAAATCAATATGCTTAGCTCACCCCAGGACATAATAGCAAGGCATTGCTTAGACGGACTGATACCTTGCACATAAAAAGTGGATCAAGAAGGCTGGCTAAGGTGACTATGTATGCTTGAAAATGCCCCAAGTGAAATGCCCAGGCAACTCAGACTTGATAATCTATCTATCTGGAGCAGCACTTCTGTTGGTAACGCACCCGTGTGTGTGTCTGCCTGAGATGCGTTGTCATCAACACCTTTGTCTTCATATCATCATTACTATCGTTATAAAAGCCCCAAGAGGTCCCAGTCATGCTTAGGATCCCGCAGGCCTCAGCACTCTACAAATGCCTAACAATCAAGAGCTGTCTCTCCAAGAGTTTTCAGGGATAGGGGGGTTCAATACTTTTCCTATCTAGTTTCATCACTACAGAAGAACCGAAGTAGTTCACGTGTATCTTTCTGTGTGAGAGAAGACTTGTACGAGTCACAACCAGTCTGCTATGCTTTTTGCCCCTCTTTTTTGCCTGCTCTAACTCATTTTATAGGTGCAACTGAGTTTTCAAGCAGGATTTCATTTCGTGCCTGAAACGAGTTGTTATACATTCAAATTGAAATAATATAGCTACCCACTGACATTCTTATAAATAGTATTTTATGTATCTTACTGAAATGTGTGAACTTATTTGCTTCATTGGCACTTGTTTTCCCTTCAGCAAAATCCAACTGCTCTTGGAGCAAAGAGATAGGTCTTGGCTGAACACAGAAGTATTCCTCTCCATAAATTCTTATTCTCTTCTCAGGAATTAGGAATTGCTATTTGCCCTGCCCACTCTCTTGTCTCCATCATCTGTATAACTTGTTGGAATGTAAGAATTCAGTAAATACTAACTTTGTAGCTCTGCTTCACTCAGTTTAAGACTGTTTCTATGGCAGCAGGAAATGAGTTTTTTGAAAAAAAGTGTTTGGTTTAGAGGTTTCCCTGGCAGATCTAATATTGTTATCTTCAATAAGAAGAAAACAGAATCAACTACTTTCTCGAACCATTCCCTACTATAAGCCTGCTCGTATGTACCGTTACTGTCTAACTGGATAGCCACTTGCTATAGATAACTTTGGTCTGACAGGTCAGGCAATGGGTCATTATGTTTACAAATGAACCATTACCTTTTGCTAAACACCAAAGGACTTATTACATATATGGATGTATATAAGTAAGCAGAAATCATATATACATGTACAAAAAAACAAGCAGAAACTAACTAATCCTCAGACATGTCGGGGAAGAGGAGGAAATCTCCCATGCACTCTGATAAGCCATGTACAGCAGCAGCTAATACTGCAGCGTACATGTTACAGTAAATTTCTTTGTCACTATAGTCCTCCTTGTTCTATAAGCGGAAATGTTGATCGTAGAAAAGAAAATGGACCCCATATAGTTCGTCTGTTTCTCAAACATAGCTCAGCAAAGTTTTCTGATCATGGCTTATAGTGGTGTTTGAGTAGTTACCATATTCACATCACTATCTCTAAATCAGTGATAAAAACTGACATCCAGTGACATCAGTTAATGTTTTTATCTCCGTCTTACAGAATCAGAAACTGCAGGATGGAGTGAATAGCTCATCTAAAACCATAAAGCAAGTTAGAACCTACCCATGTGTTAAAAGTTCCTTATAAGCTACAATTCTAGTAGGAGTGAGAAGGAAGCTCAAGATGGTGTTCCACATTGCTGGGCTGGGAAAGTGCTTGGGATTGCCACTGTTTGTTCTGGAGACCCATCACAGTGTTGCACCAATTCCCTTGTGGTAAGGGCTTGATAAAATGTATTTTAAAAAAGTCATGTTACTATCTGGCACCCAGGCATTATAACTCACGTTAACGACTAGGTGGTGTTATCTAGTCCAGGATACTAAGGCTATTCCCTTCTCTTTTAAAACGTGTGGAGGGATTGCACTAAGACAGCACCCAAGCACTGACAAATTAGCTTCTGTGTAGCATCCCAACAATAAAAAAAAGGAGATTTTGTAAAAAGCAAATCAAATGCTGCAGAAAAGCATATAAAATACACCTGACAGAACAGGGTTCACTGAGTGTTTATATTTTCATATTTTTCCTTCTGTTGTTTCTCATTCTACTCTCTTGTTGTCCTCTCCTGGTTGGCCATAGACATGCACCTGGGAGCTGGCATGTTTTGAGGAGCTTTCTTCAGCTCCATTGAATAACCCATTGTGGGCACTCAGAAACGAGCATGCTGCTAGGTGCATTTCTGAACGTCCGTCTTAGGTGTTACTTGAAACTGGTCTGGCAGTTAGAACTGCCACTAGCTTTAGATTTAGTCTATGATTTGAGTAAAACTTTTACATCTATTGTTTAATTAAAAGTCTGTGGTCTCTGATAATTTTGTGTGGCTAGAATTTTAATTTGGGATATGTAACGATATGACAAGAAAGCTACCAAAATCAAGCAAATAGCAGAATGATCTGGTACTCATTCTTCCTGCAAGAATTATAACACAAATGTAAGTAGATCAAAGGAGATTTGATTATTTAGGTGTAGATTTCAGGTCGGACATTTGCGAAGTGAAATATGAATGCAAGAATAGATTGCTTCCATGAAAACAAAGGCTGCTGCGGGCAGGCATATACACTTATTTATCATGTGGAGAAAATATTCACCTCTCATTTATAGATCACTTCCAATGATATGGAAGCAGTTTTGTGGTCAGTGGGATCTGCTGGACGTCCTTTCCTAGTTCAAGCATTAGATATTGTACCTAGGGCATGCAGTGCTGTGTGTAATGCATTCCATCTGTTACAAGACTGAAATGAACATTTGGTACACACGCCTGCCAAATGAACTGCTGTGAGCTGCCAAAGTGCAGCATGTTAAAAGGGAGAGAAGGTTGTTGAATTTCCTGATTCTCTGATATCTGAGAATGTGGCTATTGGAAAATAATTTCTAGCATGGCATACAGGGGAAGAATACGGAATTATTTATATTGACTTCTCTGGTATTTCCAGTCATTTTCCCACCTTACATTGATGTCCACAGTTGTCTCTCTCAGCAGTGAGCGGAGGTTTGCTGCCACTGGGCATTAGTCAGTCTCTCCCTGAGGTGCACAATCAGGCGTCCTGTTTTTCCCTTGGAATCTCCTTGCCTTCTATTTCAAAATATAACCTCTCTGCAAGAATTCATGGCAAAGCTGGTTTTTTTTTTTTTAGTCTAGAAACCAGACCAATGGCAAGATTCCGGGTGCATGATGCATCCAGCTTGTGCTTCATTAAAGCTATGGAAACTTAAAATTGTTCTCACAATAGGAATTAAGATAGGAAGCATGCTTACAGTTACAAAAAATGCATATATCTGCCTTTCTTCCATTTTCTCTGCTCAGTGTAAGAGAGGCTCTGAAGTAGGCTGGAGACCATGGCACTTGGACAGTTCAGGGTTGCTGGTATGATGCCAAGGTGCACTCCTCTGACTTAGAGCCTTGTTGCTGATGATGAGTTTTGCTCTGTGGCTGAGTTAGTCCTTGGCCAACCCAGGAGATTGTCTGGGGAGGACAGGAAGATTATTTGGGGATACCTTTGCATCAACCTGCTCCTGTTGCAGAAAAATGCAAGTGGATTGAAGGACAGAAGAATGTCCTCCCGAGCAATCAGGAGAGGGCAGTGGAGGTCTGCCAGCTCCTGAGTTGTGCAAGTTGGGTGCTGCCTGCATCATCACCTAGGTAGACTGACCCAAATCCCCATATTCACATGGTTTGTGGGAAAAGAAGTCTAAAACTTGAGTAAGACCCTGCATTCATTCCGTTGTGGGGACATGCACCAACTGAGTGTGTACATGACGCAAGGCACAGACTGCTTGGAAAATATGAATATATGATATTGGGAATGCTTTGCTATTTGATTCCCTGAGGATCTAGTGTGAACAGAGGACATATGGTGATGGATGTAGATACGAAAGGACAAACCACACTGATGTCAGCAAAACAGAAACAAGAACTGAGTGGGTGTACAGTGAAATCTGCAGTAGCCAGATCATCTCTCTCTTTCCTGCTCTCCCCTCATCTTCCATGAATAAAAGATAAGCCTGTCAAGGCTACTGTCTAGACTGTGTATTGAAGAAATTTCTGCAGAAACAATGGGACCACAGAACAGATTGGGCTGAAACCTGAACAGGTTTTAAATTCTAATTTCTCTTTTGGGATTGTTTGGTTTCGGGACTTCCTGCTTGAATAGGTAGTTCTTGGTTATGTTGAAAGGGTTGAGGTTTTCCTTTACCCATGCAAACAAAGCTGAAAGCTCTGTTTTAGACGGAACTATTGTGTGCCTTAATTTAATTGAACAAACACAATCAGCTGTAATGAAAACAAAGTATTTCTATGCTGTACTGCAGGCAGGTTTTACGCTTCTCAGGGATGGCTTCCGAGTTTGACAGGATCTACCTTAGCACAGTTTGATATTGTCTCGCTCTTTCCTACTTCTCTTGGGGATTCCTGTTGCAAAAAATTAAAATATTAGAAAAAAACAAAGAAAGTTAAGATAAGAAACAGAACAGAATTTTATCTGGCTCAAAGCCTTTCTAAATGCTCAGTGAGGTCATCTGTGAGTGAAAAAGCACGAAGAACGCAATGGCTTAATAGAGCAGCAATCTTTGTAGGTGATCCGGTGCAAATTAAATTTTAGATACCTCTTTTATCGCTGACTGCTCAGTTTTTTGCTTGGCCGATAGCACAGTTTCCCCAGGGAAACTCTTGATTGCTTCAGGATGGAAGACATGCCATGGAAAATGCGCATGGTTGCAGAGCTGCAGCACTGCAGCAGTTTCTTGCTGCTCAGAAAGCTGTGTAGTGGCCATTGAAACGAGGTATAATTTACGGTCAATGGTAATTCTGCTCTGTACTGGACTAAGGACTAGTATGGCTCCAGGGTTAGGTGGCACGCCTCTGTCTCAAGTCCAGTCCCATACAGGGCATGATTAGACCCAAGGATCCAGAGATAACAGTAGCCACTTGAGGAAACAGTTACTCAATTCCAGTTTGTGACAAAGGGAATGAATAAATTTTGTGCCTTAGCCAAGAAAGGCCTGGCTTAATGTTGTGGCTTTATTTGCACCTCTTCCTATCATGGACTGAACAAAGTCAGAACTTGCCTAAACCCAAAGTTTTAGCAAGAGCTAACCTACAGGAGCAGTGTGGAAGAATTTTGTTTACATTCCAGATTATACAAGGATTTTCAGCTCAAGCACAAATATCACCTCACTTATTCCGTAGTCTCAGCTCATAGAAGCTTTATCCAGGCCTCTCAGGACATTCAGTGGGCGCTAACCATCTGGATACCTTCCTGGACCTAGATGCCAAACTTAACACATTGCAGTACCTGCAATTGCCTCAGCAACTGTGTGGTGTGTGACAGATCTTTCAGGATGTGCTGCCTTGGGACAAGAATGATTAATACTGCAGTGAGCAGTGGTGCAATATTCTGCAGCACATCACAGAAGAGGACTTTATAGTGAAGTGCAATTAGATACAAAGTCGCACTGACAGAAATTATTTATGTTTGAGATTACTTATGTAGTCAGAAACAAATGAGCTGAACAAGGTGCAAGGAAAGAGGATACAACTGTGCAATTGTAAAGGCTTCTTTAGTTGCAACTCCCTGAAAATCTTGGCAGTGGACTAGTATAAATAAACAGATCTCTCATTAGTCTGAGTGGAGTGTACATGCTGAGGTGTAGAGAGGTGTACATTTCTCAAGTTCAGAAGGCACTGGGGGGTGTGGCAAGAGAAAAGCTTTGGGGAAGTAAGAATTAGGTGCCACAGAGGATGACTTCTAGCTATTCTGAGATTAATAAGGAATCTAAGATCAGGGCCAGTGCAAGCCTGTAGCTTAAGAGATGATCTTTAAAGCAGTGAGAAGCTTCAAAAGAGTTAATTCCAGAAACCAAAAGAGAACTGAATGAAGAAAAGTTCGTGGCAGAATGTGGTTGCAAATACCTTCATGAATACTTCTGTATACATCTGTGTAGAAATCACTGGAGACAGAAGCAGATCTTAAACCACTGGGAGCCATATTATCTTTGACTGACTGAAAAGAAAGCTCACACGGTCAGTACTCGTTGTTCAATATAGCTTGCTTCCTGCAGCCCACTCCCTTTCCCTCAGGACGATGAGCTCACACCGGATACTCTTCACCTTGGCTGTATGCCATTCGTCGAAGTGGATTTGGAATGCGATCTGTATGAACAACAAACTCATGTTATAGCAAGGCAATTCTTAGTATATTTCTTTTGCTGTAATGCCCCTCATGTATTACAATTAAATCATAATTACAGGCATACTATGGCTGCATTACCTCATCATTTTCTGTGGGCAGATTTTTCTTAGCCTGTTTGCTAAGTCTCTCAACAGCAGGACATGCTAGGATTCTTCTTCCGTTTGTTCATAAATATATTCTTGCTTGATAATGTAACATTACATGTAGTTCTCAGAAGGTCATGCTAGCTTTTTTTCCCTTGTACTTGCTGTAATTCTACCTGGTTCCATCTCAAGGAACACTGAAGCATCCACATCTCCCTCACAGCTAACCACACACTTCAGTATGTCCAAAGACTGTAATTATTGCCTTCCCTGGTGGTAAATACCTCTTCTTTTCACCAAAAGGTGTTGCAGGTACTGCAGATAAAATGAAGGCTAAAAGAACAACTAAGGTGGAATGAAGAAGAAGAAAAATACAAAATTAAAGTTGTCACTCATTATTCCTTAGGAAAACTCTTTACACTTTATAAAAGTTTGCAGGTCTGTGCCTCCTGAGGCCCGTGTGTCGGTTGTTACAATACTTACATGGTCTTATTCGTGTTTCTGCACTTCCATTGCAGCAAGGATTCTAGAAGGTCTGCAGGCAATAGATGCACATCAAACATAAAGCTTGAGAGCAGCCATGTTTGCAAGCCCCACTGATTTGAGATGAATACTTCAACAGCAGTCACTGCTGACTAGATGTGCAAGAGGAACAGAGACAGATCCTATCTGTGTTCATGGTTAGGGTTGTGTAGGTGAGCAAATATGCCTGCAAATGTTTACTCTCCAGTAGGAAAGCTGTTGGCAATGGGATTACTCAAAGCAAGCTACGAGATGCACTTTGTGCACAGGTTGCTGCTGCCAGCTTAGCGGAGTATATGTTGAATGATGCTTAAGATGCCCTCTGATAAATATTGTAATGGGAATGTAGTGGCAGTTTTGGCCACATCTTTAACTATGTCCGTAATGACCTTCTGTACAGCCAGTGAGAGCAAGTGAGTAATGCAGGCGTGGATTAGAGACTTTGAATCTGTTGAAGCAATAGCCTGTGACAATCTAGGTTGCATCAGCAAAGCCATGAATGGTAGGGTAGAAATACTGATTTCATCTCTCCATTGGCTACACTGGTAAGTAGTAGAAGTATTCTTCTATTCTCTTGACAACATTCATTTTATTTCTAATGTGTCAGAATAGCAGAGGACAAAAATTGCTCTATCTGTCTGGCAATCTCCAAGCAAGGGCATCTTTCACAGCTATAGATTTATTATCATTTGAGAACAGCTAGTGTGCATTATAACACTATCTCATAGTCAAGTCCTAGGACGATGGTAAGCACTGCAAATCAGAAAAGGGTAGACCAGGAAGAGACATATTGTTATTTGTTATGGCTCCCTAAAGGGGTGAGGAAACATCAACCTGGAGTTTTAGGAAATGCTATCAAAGTCAAGTACTAGCTACTTCATGAATTGTCTAGAGCATTTTTTCAAATATTTTGCTTGCTTTCTTACCAAATTAAATGTACTTAGAGAGAAGATACTCTTTCTCCTTGATAGTTCAGTGAGGAAGAACACAATGGGGAAGAAAAAGAGATACATTTTCTATAATTCATGAAGAGCTAATCAATCAGAAATGGTCCTTAGGTTTTATTTCATCTATCTCAAGACCTTAGGAGATGGGCAAAGAAGGTATTCCCATTAGGGGAGCTTAAACTTTAAGGGTTTTTTTTGTGGTTTAACTGTAAAAGAAGCTTCCACTGGTCTCACTGTGCCACATGTTGTCTTCTTGCCAGTGAAGTCAATTTTTCAAAAGGCAGTTAACACTTCAAAGCCTCAGTCACTGTAATGGGCCCAGGACTTTGGTTTGAGTTTTAAGAACGTGCAAGATGTTCAAGGGGTGCAATAAGAAGTCTTTGATCACAGGTGATCTTGGATATAGTTACCAACTGGAAAGAGCATCAAATGCTTTCCTTCCTGTGTTTGCTTTTTAAATTTATTAATTTCTCTTCCTGTTTCTCTCTCTCTCTTGTTTCCTCCCTTTCATATGTTTTTTTCATTTATCAAACTTGCTACTGGAAAATGTAGTCATAAAGAGAGAAAGAATAGAAGACTATCCATAGTTAAGCTTGTCTTTTAACTTCTAATCAGCATTAGGTAGACCAGCAATATACTTGCAGAGTACAGTGGAACTGAATTTTATTAGTTGCATTTGTTCTTTGTCATTTAGCAGAACATGTAAAATCCAAGCACATGCAAAACCCAAATGTACAAGACAGTAAATAAAACCAGAACGTGTCAGGAACATCCTTCAGGATTTTAAAATCAAATTAAATCTAGTCACATCAGATGTATCCAACTGGCAGTAAAAAAGACTAAGGGAAGCAAATGGGGGAAGTCATAATAGAAAGCATATTTTAACTGTTTGAGAGATGCACAGCTCAAGGTTTTTAACTTAGCATGTTGTACAACATGAATGAAAATACATCTCTTGAAACCATCCACTTTGCCATAAGTAACAGTTTCCTTCAGGGAGGTTATTAGATGGAGGGTCTTTGGAAAAGGACATGTTATAGAATACAAATCCAGATTTGAGGAGGCCATTACTTGCCTACCATGCATACAGCATGCAGGAACAGCTGGAAGTGATGTGAACAGGAACAGAGAAACCTGATGCTCCAGCTAATTTCTCTTAGAAATGTTAATGCACAGAGTGAGGGGGAGGAGAAAAGGTCAGCTTGAAAGAGAGGTATTAATTGCAGGGATCTAGAGCCAAGAGGGACATCTAGAAGCTATAGATGGCAATGATGACTTCTGAGAATGGGTAAAATGCTAGCTGGAGCAGGAGGGAGACAAGCGTGAAGGTGAAAGTGAGGCTTGAGTAGGAAAACATGGAACAGCAGAGGTGATAATGAGGTAGGAAACAGAACCAAGGCTGAGCAAGGCAAATGGCAAGAAGGAGGCAAAAAAGTTTGCTTGGAGGAGACAGGACGAGCAGGAGAGACAGTGGAAACACATGAGAGAGAGAACAAGGAAGTAGAACAGGCATGAGGAGAGGAGGAAGAAGAGAAAAGATAGTAGATGAAAGTGCAAGCTGTTAGGAGGAAGAAAAAGGAGGCAAAGTGGCACAAGCATAGTGAGATACTGGAGAAGTGATGCCAAACGAGCACTGACTCACTTGTGAAAGAATCACTAGTACAGAGGAGTAATTCAGAACAGGCGGTAAACAGCCAGTCTGCCCAGAAGAAGCATGGGCTGGTAGTTCATGAGTGATGTGCTGAGATGCACAGTATTAGGTTAGTGGACAAGATGGAGAGAGCAGAGCAACAGCCAGGCTGCTTTGTCTATGATTACAGTCTCCCGGGGAGAGTCTGACAGGTGTCAGAAAGGGGGTTGTCTTCAGGTCTTCCATGAGTGCTTCTGTGAACAGGACAGAGTGTGGCTGTGTGTAAATACTTTTGAGGATGTGGGCTAAAGAGGTCTAGTTTTGACATAATATGTGGAAAGAGTAATGTGTGGGCAGACTCCTGGCCTGCCTGACAGCATGAGAAGCACCAAGGAAGGAGAGTCCCAAAGCTCCAAGCAGGTAACAGAGATTGAGGTTCTGTCTGGAATGAGAGTCTTTATCTTCTTGCTTAGGGCAGCTTGCTTAGTATTTTGCATGTGTAGAGATACTACGTCTGGTCTTAAGAATAGATTAGTTTTCCACAGTGGTGTGAAACAGGCTTACATTGAACAACTGATTCAAAAGAACATTTGACTGAGGCAATAGTTACTTAGACACAAACCCAATTTTAATTTAGCCTGCAAACTAGTTGCACTTAGCACAAAACATCAAATTAGGGATTCATTTACCTTCATCAAGATGTTTATGGAAACTTGATTAGAAAGGGTGGCTGCAAAATGCAAATATTAATTTTGAAATCTCATAACATGAATCTAATATACTTCTGAATTATTCAGTGGGATACTGCGGTATTGGTGGATGGTATTTAAATTATTAACAGCATAGCTTTCCATTTCACAGGCAAGACGTTTTTTACAGGAACCTTCCCGTTTAATGTGATCAGACTGAATCCATTTGTTAAGAATTTCAGTCAGAACAATACAATGTGTACTGTAGACAAAAAAAGAAGTTGTCATATACAGAGGCATAATTCAACAATCTATAGTGAATTTCTATTTCCTGGGCTTTTTAAAATTATTTTTTAAAGAAAACAAGCAGTATTTGTGCCACAATTTTTCTGTGATCTTTCTTTACTTCAGTTTGTTAGTGGTCACTTCTCCAAACATATTATTTACACAGCACCATAAATGCACGTGGTGCTTTGCAGATAAGCACGCCAGGTCCTATGCTGAAGTGCGTATCATTCCACTAAAACAGACAGGAGTAATGTTTTCCGCTTCAAAATCCACATATTTGTCTGCCTGCCTCTATTTAGTATTTAATTTACAGCAGACATTTTTAATGCTTGTATGACTGCAATATCTGACCAGCCTACAGATGGATGAAATTCTACATCTCTCTCTCATTTTAGACCCAAAATAGATAAAGCCCTGTAACTGTAGTGATGATCAGTGTTGGACAACATGTCAGCTTGATTACAGTGTGCAGAGATGGATATTTCATCTTACTTTTCATTGCAAATGCCAATTCCAGCAGAAATCATCCTGCCTCACCTTCCAGGAAATTCTCCCAAGATTCTTCAGCATCGGAGTCAGTATTTACCATCAGGATGGGCAGCAAAGTTATGAGGTTTCTGGACTATATATTTTCTGCTATAGACCCTAAGCCCCAAGCACTTTATTGCTGTGAAGTACAGGGTGCTATTATAATGTGCTACTTTAGTCCACAGAGAGGCAGGGCACTACTGGGATACCCTGAGCTCATAACTCAAGTGGCATGAGCAAGAAGGCTTTACACATTTCCACCATTGCTGACCACTGAACTGTTACCAAATTTGCCTCATCAGAATCCGATTCAGGAATGTGTTCTGACTTGAGTTGATGGAAATTATGGCTTCAAATACGTAAGTGACAGAAAGCCATCTGAATCTGATAACTGCTGGGAAATCTGGAGAACATTCAATTTCAGCCTTCTTCCTGGTGACGTGTTTCACACTGTAAGATCCACCTTTTGTGTGTTGTCAGCTGTCTGGTTGGAAGTGATAGGTGCAAGTTCAAAAGTTAAGGCTCTGGTCCTGAAAGTTCCTCCTGGTCCAGGTATACCCGCTGCAGTCATTTCTCTGGCTTTTCCAGTAGGCATATGTTAGGCCCACAGCCTGAGATTCTTCCCTGCCTTAGAGAATGCCCTTCCTGCTTAAGGGCTAAGTTATATTTGAGAGAGCAAGGCTGAGAAGCCTGTGCTGCTGTTGCCCTTCTGGGTCTTAGCAGAGTCTTTCAGCCCCTAACATTACCAGTTCATAGTACTGAACTCTTTTGAAAAATCCTGATTTATGCCCATTCACTGTGCCTTTAACAAAATTAAACCTATTGTGCCAAGTAGGATGGTGCATAAATAAATAAATAACTTGTAGCAGCTGTGAACCTAGTGCTTGCCAGAACTGTATATAGCAGTTCCCAGAGACCACTGGGAAGTTGCAGAGGAAAAACAGTTTTAAAATAACATTTTTAAGTACAGTTTTTAAGCCAACTGATAATTTAGAATGTATCTGCATCTGTGAATTTGTTTAAGTAGAATAAATGTGGAATAAATGGAATATTGACATCAAGCAAATATTTAAAAGGATTGATCAGAAATATACTCTTCTTCCACATTATTTAGCTTTTGAGCACTACAGATTTGGGGAAGTGATTCAGACATCATCCTGCCTCTTGAATTTTCATACAAATTTATTTCTACTCCATTCCTGATTTATAACCTGAAGGATTGTGAGTGGAAGGATTGTTAGTCTTGCTGAAGCAAGAAAAAATGTTGACTCTTAAACATCTTGTGCTTGATCTCTCAAACTAAGTGGTAAGTGTGCAATGCTAAGTGCATTCGATTTCCATTGCAACAACCAATATTGGGTTTTAAAAATAATTCTTACTGTTTAGTGGTTCCCACTGTGACTCTAATGACTGGACTTCCAAGAACTTTGTGCTTGATGTACGTAGCTTTTGTGAAAGTCTGGCCTCAATTATAGAAGCTAAAAAGTTTTGAAAATCTGTCTTTCTTTTAAATTCTTAAACTTGGCTCATAATTGAACATGAAATTGTAAGAGAGATACAGATCTCTTCAACAAAATAATGATAATTTGAAGAACTCTTCCCCCTCCTCACAGACTAATTTCACATACATAGGATAAGCTCCAATGTAACCCTACACTTTGGAAAGATTTGCTGATAGGCCACCCTGCACAGCTGAGATTTGCAATGACTTCCTTTTGAGTAGCAGAAGAGCTGTGAGGAGTACTGCCTTGTTCGCTCCCTAGATGGGTGACTTGCACCCAAGTGCTTGGTTTGAACCAACCTCAGACACCTGCCTGGAGATCTGTTTTGCATTGCTACATTAGAAATATCTATGTAAATAATTCACAGTAGCGGAAGTGCCTATTCCTGTGCAGAGTATCTTCTCTCATTCTTTTGGACGGCAGTGGCAGAGGATTCCCTGCTTCACTACTAGTTTTGACATTTGTCAGGGCTTTGAATTTTATGACACATGTACAGCTTCCATTCAGACTTTTGTACGGTCATTCCAGTGAATGTAGAGACAACACTTGAATTTCCAGCCTTATTTGATGACAATTTGATGACCATCCGCTCTTAGATACTGTTGAACTAGGTTGCCATGCTAGGTGAGACTGCGTTTAATAGCTGTTTTCAATTAATATGAACATTCCTTCCTTGCAAGAAAGAACAGTCCTATTCTGTTAAAAATGATAATCCGATTCTTTCTGTATCAGTGTATCAGCTTTCTGTATCAGATAGCTTCAAGAAGCTTGTGAAATCTTCTCTAGGACTGACCTTAGCAGATGAAATCTCAAACATGAATGGCATGAAAGCAAAAACTTGCGCTGGGTATTACTGGGTATTAGAAATACAGAACTGTTGATTTTTCAAAAGCAACTGGTGATCCTGAGTTGTGGGTTCAAATTTCAGGTGCCAAACCTTAGACGCTGTTCAAGTTCTAATTTTTAAAAGGTGCTTTTTAGAGATTGAGGTCTTAATGTATCTAAACTCGATGAACTCAATATGTAATCAAATTTGAAAATCTGGACCACTGGACTTTGTGGTGCAGTGTACAAGATGTTTATGGAATGACAAAACATTAAAATGATCTGGGGAGATTTCATTAAAGAGAAAAATAATTCTAAATTAAACTACTAACTTACCTATATGATATTTACAATCCCTATGATACATAATTATGAGTATGCAAAAGTGATAAAGGATGCTTCTGAAGCTTTAAAACAATTGTGTTGCAGATCTGATAGTATAAGAAATAAGTGACTGGGTAGAGGATATCAAGATGATGCCTAAAGATACAGGAGTTCTTGGAAAGGACTAATAGTAATGGGTTAAGTGATTTCATGTTTTCTGATTTTCTTGGGAGTATATAAATTAATTGAATACAAAAATTATTTTGATTCATTGTGTCAAATTATGCTGCAAGTTATAATCAGTTCCTGATTATAATTATACAGCTTTGAAGATTAGCTGGATGTGATGGAGAACGGAATTGACCTGTAGTTTCTGATTTAACAGTCTTGTTTTTATTATGAGGGAAAGCTTGGGGTCTGAATTCATTGTTATATTAATCATGAGATAAACTATAGATGTGCTTTTCATTAGCACTGTAGAACATCAGTTATTCAGTACACTCTGCTATGTGTAGCAGTCATTCCTTAGTGACTAATTACATGGATGATTCCTGTGATATTTGAAATGCTGATCACTTTGTTCACTGTTTCCATGAAATGTGAATAACCTCATGTGCGACTGTATGATGATACTGCAGACTGTATGATGTAAACTTTAATCAGCATGGGTTTGAGATGGCTTCAAGGCCAAGTTAATAAGATTGTACTGTAAATATGTCACTCCAGCCAGTGGTATACACATCATAATTATTTATTTTGTATGCCACATACTTCACTGAGAGACAGTTTTAAAATATGCTGAAACTTTTTAAAAATAATTTGCATTATTTTTTGCATTAGTCAGGCAGCATTATTATCATGTGCAAGAGATCTTTTAGGCAGAAGAAAATTGTAATTAATATAAGTTAAACACTAGTAAAATTATAAAAAAAAAATCTACATATGATAATATTTCAGCCTTGATTAGGCTTGAAGCAACTGTTGAGTATATCATTAGATATATGGGAATCTTTTTTTCTGCTGCTATCTCCCAGTGTCATGACATATTTGACTGCAAATCTGTCCTTGATTTATCAGTGTATATTCCTCATCTCGCTGTGTATTTCATTAATTTATATGTGCAATTTATATGTGGCGTTGGGCAGAAGGCACTTTTCCATGAAAAGCTGCGACAGCTGATGGAAATTTGAGAAAGAGGAACAAAGATTCAGCTGGTCAGGATGTTGTAATAGGCACTGTGCAGGCAAAAAAAAAAAAAAAAAAAAAAAGCAAAGGTACCTGCACAGAGGATTGGTGAAATTGCACTTTCTCACATATGTACGCCTGCTTCTGTTCTCTTTGTGTTTTTTCTCCTTATTATATTATGTTATATATATATATAAAATTGCTTATATATATATATATATATATATATATATATATATATATATATCCCCCTACATACTATGTAGGGGGGATTTGAACCATGTGTGCTTATTATAATATGAAGGCAAGATATATGTGACTTAGAGCTCAGGTCTAATTTTTGAAGAACCAAATTTGTCATTTCTTTAGGAATTTAATATTGAAAGACAAAACTTCTGACCAGTCCTCAGGGCTTCAGTGCGTATGTTTTACCCCTTCTGACACCAACGATAAGTAATTCAGTATGCTGTAAAAGAGTGTTGTAAACTCATTATTTTAGGAGCTGGGTATCCTAATCTTAGCAACTGGCATCCACATATGCCAGTAGATACTTCGTGAGTTAGCGGTTGTTAGAGACACACGCCTTTGCCCGCTTTTCTCTTAGCTGACCATTGCTTTGAACATAGCCGTGATTGCTGCTGTTGTGTTTGGTGTGGAACCTGATGGTACAGAGGTGCACCGGGTGTGGTTTGAGCGTGCCTGCTAAACTCAGCACCTTGGGACTGAGGAGGGATCGGCTGTGGGGCTTGACGGGCCGTGGGAGGGGGTCAGGCAGTGTGTTCAGGAGAGATAGTACTGAATCATGCTTGCACAGAGGCTGAGCTGCACCATAAGCAGCCTGTGAACTGCCTGCCTCAAATTTTAGGTGTCTCTAGCCCCAGCAATGGGCTCAGACAGGGGTTTTGAGGCTTGCATGTTTTGACTTAAGTTCTGTACGTCTTACTTCAGAGATCTAAATCCTTTTAAGGATCAAGCCATAGACTTGGACCTGTAACATGAAGGCTGAGAGCAGACTGGCGCATCTGTGTGGGGACAAGGTACTGAGATGACAGCATTGTCAGGGTCACAGCTCTCAACCAGTAGAGGACTTGTCAGTCTCTAATTAGAAAAGAGAAATTCATTTTTGTGCTAGGTCCTGATGAACCCTATTCTGTGGACTAAAATGATGCATAGGTCCGGGACAGATCCTCCTCTCCCCTCCTCCCAACCCATGAAGATAAATTTCACCTACAGTGAGTGGGAACTCACAAGGACTGAGATAGTGAACACTGGCATTACTCATTTTCTAATGTAAGCTGAAGACCAGCATGTCGCCTATGTTAAACAAGGAAAGAAAGCTGTCTATTTCTAGTGACTCTGAGGATGAATCAAATGTCATGAGTAAAATAATGAAAGAAAAGGCAAGAATTCTGTACATTTAAAGCAAGGAATTAGGAGAAATTAGTCAGAGATTTCTGATCCACTCTATATTCTGATGTTCTTTTTTTTTTTTTTTTTCTCTTTCAGGAGGTGACATTCACTCACACGTTTACACAAATGGAAACTTGGCATTCATGAGTCACTGATCTTAATGTGGGATTAAGAACAAAAACCTATGCTTCTTGACACCTACCGTCAGGTAAGAAAACAGGCTAGCCAAGCTGGACAGTTTTACTTGCCTTTGAACAAGTGTTAATAGGGTAAAAGGTAATGCGTAGTCTAATGAAGCAAATATATGGAAAGATATATGTGGGGAAACACAGATCATAGTTCATATAGTATTTTGGAATTGCTGTGTAATGTCAAAGGCCTAGCCGGTGGGCTACAGGTCAGGCTATAGCACGTGCCTTATTTTGGAAAAAACGTGTGACTGTGATGGAAGGACACATGAAGAGAAAACACTCTTGTGTCCAAATCTTGCCCAGTCTGTTCAAGAAAGGATGTTTACAAGACTCTTTCAGGGTGGCCAGAGAAAAAGGACTCCATCTATCATCTCCTGTGCCTATGGAAACGTAGTGTATCCCCTCTCTGGTCATTCATGTGAGCACTGTGGTGGGCTTAGCTATTGGCTTCCGTTCTTCTTTATGGTGATTGTTCCTTTGCAAATTCAGTTGCAAGATCCACTCCTTGTGTAGTCCCTGGCTCTGAATTAGTCTATGCTTTGAGTGGAAGGAGCCAAAGTGGAAGAAACAGATGAAGCTTTCTACATCTTGCTCTTCCTTGCTCAGTGGAATTGCACTGTTACTCAGATCTTGAATCTTATGGCTATACCTATGTCATATGAGTGGCCTCAGGAAAGACTGTGAACACCATCGTTAGGACTGATTTCTCCTTTTAATCCACATGACTGCTGCACAGGCTGCCTACAGGCAGCCCATGGACCGCCTCTCTGCTGTAAGGCTGCGTACTAAGATGTCCAGCAGTGCATTAAGCTATTGGACATGTGTGGGCATGTGGCTTCCTTCATAAAGTGGCCTCTGGCTGCACCTGGGGCTGTACTTTGAAGTGTCCTGTCTGTATGGACTGTGCATTTGGTCTTGAACCTTGCCTTGGGGTATCCTTTACAAATGCAGTACAGATGTATCCTTTGTGCCAATAGATGGAAGGGAAGAATTTAGTCACAGAACAGCAGAAATCTGCTTTGCACACAGCTGTATTTTATATAAACATATAAGTATAGACAGGATTTCATTTGAGACTAGCATATTCTTGGTGGAGGATACTTCAAAACTTGTAGAGGTTGTCTTCTGTTCTGTAAGTGATGCAGTGGAAGAAACAGGAATCTCATGTGAAAAGCCCATGCGACTATAATTGTTTAAGAAGATCTACAGCTCTTCTGTGGTATAGAAATACATTATTTATGCTTCCTTTTTGTTTTTCTCCTTTTTTGTTACAGTGTTCTTAACTGACTCTATCTTGGCCCAGGACCAGTGTTTCTAGTACATCCAGAATTACATATTTGTGGAATTTAAGTACTAAAGATGTACAATTTGTTCTTTATAATTTGGCTTCTCTTGTAATCTTCACTTATAAACCCAGATAAATAAAAGAACACATGCCTGGCTGAAATGCACAACCCTTGCAGTTCTGCCTAATTGCTTCCTCATTGCAGTTCTCTTTCAACCCTTTCCCCTCCAGTTTTGTTTCAAAACTGTGAAGACGTGGCTACCTGACTTCATGTTTGGCGGATTATTGAAGGCAACAGCTAGATAAACTTGGTGACCACTCTGAGGGCCGATGAGACAATAGCTATCTAGTTTTCTATGTGATGCCAAGCCAAAAGCTTTGCCAGAATAAATCTTGTTCGAATTAAACATTTGCCTAATTATTTTATGTGGCACATGTCTGATAAGTCAGCAGAAAAAATGATTTGATGCATTTTAAATAACGGGCACAAAGTACTCTGAACAGGGAGCCAGGGAGTGATTTGTTTTAGCTCAAATGGCAGGCTTATGCAGATAGGCTAGCATGCTTATCAGAGAAAGAAAATGCAGAACCAGCAGTTACAGGCACCACCAGCAGTAGGGTATGCCAGCAGTGGGGCTATTTTTGTTTTTTAGATATATGGCAACTGTCAAACTCTTCCAAGAAATGTGACTCAGTGTTGTTGGCTCTCAGAGAACATGGTCAATTGGTTTCTTATAGTCTTTAATTATTAATTTTTACTCCAAAGCTTAGAAACCTGAACATGATGCTTATATATTAGCTTTTTCCATGCAGTAAATAATAAATATCCTACCTACATTTGAAGGAGAATGAAACAGAGCTGTTTATTCTATAACATCATGTTCAAAAGTTCATGCTTTGACCATGACAAAAGAATTTTGTTTGGATGGCAGCTTCAGAAATGGGCACAGACTATCCAATTTTATTTGAAAGCTGCTTTTTAAAACATAAAAAGTGTAGAGAATTTTACAAGAGAATGTTAACCTTTAGCCTATGTTTACATTAGGAGTGCTTTACTGGAAGAGAAAGTTATATGTATTGTATACTGGCACTAGAGCAATAAAGGTAAAGATTTGCACTATATACATATAGTAAAACCAGTGTGGCCTCCCTCTCACCTGCCCCCGGAGGGAACAAGCTATTCTGGAGAAAAAATGTTGTTTTTCCTGTAAGGTCTTTTGTTACTATAGCTGTTTTGGGTAGGGCTCAGACCTTCATACTCTTCCTGAACAAATTCTCTGTAATATAAACCAAGATGACGATTGAATTTTATGTGCAATATCTGTACTTGGAGGGTATTTGCTAGTATCATAGCTCCCTGGGAGCTATTCCTCCTAGTTTCCTGGGAAATAAAGGGCTTGATCCTTGGGTATGATCTCCTTGCTCAAATTGCCTTTAGTTGATTTAAAGTGTTTTGTTCAAGCTGATTCATGTTCTTAACACCTTTATCTAGTTTATCCCAAATTTTCTAGAAGATTCCTGCCACAGATTAGATCATTTTGTGAAGAGGAGCTGCCTACAATATTTCATGAATATTATATGAGTCATCATTTGTTTGCTATTGCACTGGTTGCTTTACAGTTACCTACTAGAACGATCCCTTTGCTAACTGCTTCCAATTAATCTAAGTCATCGCTAGCTAGCCATGGCACTTACCAATTTATGTGAAATTTTACCTGTGTTGAGTTCTGCACCATGGTATGGTACAGAGTAGGAGAAATCTAGGTTGGGAGCTGAAATGAAGCTATTTGGGACCGAGAAAAACGCAGCCTCTGAAGAATGTTGGTAGAAGTGAGAGGCAGAGACTCCTGGAGAGTGCATCATACCCAGGGCTCTGATAAGTGATACATCCAAGGCAAATTAGCTACATTTATCCTAGTGAACAGGCCCAGGGCATTGACTAAGGTGCTGGCCTGCAGTTGCCCTTTCTGCTTAGCTGTTAGCACACTCCTTAGCATACCTTTGGTTTTGGCTAAGGCTGGCTTTCCTAGACAATTTCTGGGTACAGTTCAGGAGCGCAATGCAGAAATTGTTTCAAGTGCACAGTGTGGCTGAGACCAACCTATTCAGAGGGGAAGTGGAGGACAAAGGGAGAGGAAGAGCTCTGGGTCAATTTATTTAATAGTTTAGACATAGTCAGTACTAGGTTTGCCTAAGAAAGATAGGAGCGCAGGCCTTTTATTGCCTTAAGAACTCTGTTTGCTAGTAATGTTTCATTTCTCCTGAGGAGATCTGACAGTACTTGGTTTGAGGAAGGTATTTGTATTCACTGTAACTTTCAGAGTCGCTGCACATGAGATCAGCATGGCTGTATTAGAATTATGTAGAGTAGATCTAGCCTAAGTGGCACTTGGAGCGTTGCACTTTTTGTTCAGAGAACGACATCATGGATATATGTGCTGGTAGCATGAACCAGGCAGCTTGCTGAGCAACTGTGGTTGGTGCCTGCTTGAACCAGTGTTGTGGAAAAGTGTCTGTAAGCCATTGCCAGTGTGGCAGGGGTGGAGGTGGCAAAATCAGTTCTGTGCTCCTGGTTCTCCTGGCCTGAACTGTAAGCTCTGCAAAGTCCTTAAAGCAGGACTCTTCAGACCTGCCAAGAGCAAGTAGCAAAAACCTGCTTAAAACAGCTATAATCAGGCTCCACACAGTGAATCCCTGTTAAGATCTGCAAAACAGCCTAGCACAGTTCCTGCACAGCCTCACCCTCCAAGCCTTCATCTTCCTTCTCACCGATGTGTGTATCAACAGTGTGTGTAGCACTTACCTAGCATCTGCATCCCAGCGCTAGGGTGCTTATGGCTCTTCTGCAGACCCTAGTGGAGACCTCTTAAATGTGAAGATGTGGGGTATGTGGGCTGCAGGTCAGGAGCCCAGTCTGTGAGGAGGTCCTTGTGTTACTCCCCATGAGGCATGGCTGCTTACAGCCTGAGTTCCTGCTACTAGAGGGAGGCCTAACACTGCCTCTAGCACTAACTCACTCTGCAACTCCTAGGCCCACGGTATGATTGGCTGGAGACTGGGAAGTGAGAGTGATTCCCATCCACAATCTTCCCAAACTGCACTGATCCTTCTCAACCCCTAACATGTTGCTTCTCTCATCAGCCACTCATGGAATCCTCCCTAGCTGTAGCGGAGGCAGGTAAGTAAGTTATTTCAATAAATGCTTTATTTTGTTCTTATCCTTGAGGCAGTAAAATTCAGTTTCGTCTATTCTGCTGAAAAACTGAACTGGCTCTGGTACTTTAGAGAAGCTGGGAGTTGTGGATAACATAGTGTGTTTTGGATTTGATGAAGTTATCTATGATTTCATGCATTTTACTTCCTGATTAGTAAAGTTTTGTTAAGAATATGTGTTAAAGTCAAAGTGACAGAAAGTGAGTTTAAACCTGGTTAGAAAGTCTTCTCTCTTGTGTAGAAAGTGCTAATTTCATAGCATAATTCCTGTTGGATGGGATCTCTGGATGTCATCTAGTTCAACATCTTACTCAAAGCAGGGCTAGCTTCCAGGTAAGACCAGGTTGCTTAGTGCTTGGCCCAGCTGAGGACAAGGAAACTCCAAGGATGGCGATTCTGCGTCTCCTCGGGGCACCTGTGCTGGTGCTTAACCACTCCCGTGGTGAACACTTTTTCCCATGTATCTGGTTAGAACTCCTTATGCTGCAAGTTGTGACAGTTACCTCTTGACACTTCATTGTGCATCTCTGAGAAGAGTCTGTCTTCATATTCTCTGTAATACCTTTTATTTTAATGGTAAGGTTTCATGACTAGTCTCGTTTAACCTAATTGTTGCCAGGATGCAGGTTCTCAGTTATGCAGCTTCAGCTGCACGTTTGCCCAATGTGCCTGTAGTTCTTCTATAGCCTTTGCAACTGAATGGATCACAAAACTGCAGTTCAACAGAATGTAATTTAGCTCATGCTGTCACCAGCCTATACAGCCTGATTTTGTACCGTAACCGATTTAGGTAATAAATGTTTAAATCAAAAGCATGTTTTAAGTCACTCCAGTGATATCTATTTCTGTAAGGCAAATACTGTTTAATAGATCCAGTGGTGAGGTGACTTATTTGAAGTGGCTAACATATTATTTTCAGCTGATACTGCAGTGTAGAAAAGTCATTAGTTCAGCACCCATTTGTTAGATGCCTTTGTGCTCTTTCCACTTGCATCCTCCGTGCTCTTGGGGCTCAGTAAGATCTCAAGAGTAAGTCTGGACAGGAATGGGGGAGGTCTAAGAATTAGCTGCTTTGTTTAGCACTTTCCTTGCAAAACCTAGTAGTCGCTACTGCAGTCTGTTTGTAAGGCTTCTTATTCCTTATTAATGTTGTCTGGTTTCCTTATGGAAAATATAAGGCTGAAAAGGAAAAATTGGACAGACTGCAGAATATCTTGTGTCAAACCTCTAGAATGCAAAGAATTTGGAATCGGTTTTCCTCACATAGCTTCATAGTCACTCTTCAAAAGAAAAGCATCGGAAAGGAGAGGCTGCTTGTGGTGTCCTGGGGCTATTATCTCCTCTATCCGATACCTGCTGAAGGAGGTTATGACAGGGCCTCGTGCTATTGTAGAGGTCATTTTAGTTCCCTTGCAGGGAGAGAGGTGGAAGGGGAGGGGGGAAAAGAGAGGCAGAGAAAGGGAGTCAGTGCTCTTACCAAGTGCAGTCACAAGTCTATTGACAATGCTGCTGTCTTTCCATTGGGACAAAACAAAGCAAGGCATAGTTTCATCCCCTTTAATAGCATGCAATTGGTTAGCACTATAACAATCCTACAGAAACCTACAGCAGTGGTAGGTAAATAGTGATGCAGAGAAGGAAGTTTGATTGTACACGACACATTGCACTCTTCTGCCTTACAGTACTTAGCAGTGCTCCTAGCAGTCTTCAGTGATCTCTGGTACATGCTGCTTTTATTAGGGTTAGGAGAATATATCACAACATCGCAGTCTTTTCTAGCATTTCAGGAATTTCTAGTACCTTTCCATGAGAAAGAATTGTTTCAGAGTCTTGAGTGTAATGATGAAAACTTCCATGTAGATACATTCTATTGTGTAAATAAAATATTTCAAAAAAATTTGTAAAATCATGAAATGCAGTTCAGCAAAGATGACTTTTACATTTATTAATGTGTGTTGCTGTACATGGAAGTGAGAAAGGATTGGAGGGAAGCATTGTGATAATTAAACTCTCAATTAAATTATATTCGTGGTTCTCATAATGTTTGAAAGTTGAAATGAACCTTTAGACTGTGCTTACACTTTATGAATTCGTCTAGAAATCCTTAATTCTTTACTGCAAGAAACTGAAACTGTCTAAGAGCATGACTGACATTTGCACACAGCAAATAATATGATTTCAAAATACAGTCTCCAAGGAGAAGTACATACTTGGATTAATAGGATATTATAATTCTTTCCCAGTGGTTCTGTGCTTTGGCAAGAAATCTTCTTGGATGTTAGTAACCAGCAACTGCAGATGGGCTGGAACAGCTCAAGAGGGAAAGTCTGAAGTGATTTTTACATGTAGATGTAAGTCACTTTTCTGTTTTAAACTAATAAGATCTAAAACATCATGGTAACAGATGTCCTTCTTTGAAGCTAAACATTTCAGAAAGGAAATCTCTCTATCGGTCTGTGTCTATCATGATATATACAATAGAAAAATGTATCTTGTCATTCTGAGAAATGTTTTCACTTACAGTGAAATGCTGATTTCCTCACAGAAAATTTAATACCATTAACAGTGTCAATAATCTTATTGTGCCTGACTGGAGAAAATACTTAAGGGCCTATCAATATGTCCAATAGTCAGAAGAACCATTCTTTCTTTTTTAATTTTGATATTCGTACTTACTACTCTTCAGAATCAGAGGGGATACTGAGGATCATGGCTTATCCTTTGGACAAAAGCTTTTCATTTTTAAATGAAAACTAGGGTTTTCAGAAATGTGGGCCAGGCTAACAGGGGCAGGAGAAATGGATGCTGGAAGACCTATATATTAAGTAATTAGGGCTTCAACTTGGGGTGTGTTGCAGAGGAAATTTTCCCCCAAAACTTTCGAAGTTTCAAAAGGTATTTTCGTTTACATTATTTGAGAAGATGGCCTCTATTTTAATGACACGTAATACATTTCTTTATAAATCAGCTGCCTTCATTTATCATCAGCACCTAAAACAATCCCCTTCTTCCCTGCCAAATCTAACATATTTTGTGTAGGATCAGATAAAAATGCACTGAGTTTCCCAAAAAAGTTTCTACTCCCCTCAGGTAAAGTGAGTTTAGAGTGGATATTTTAATGCCACTGCTTGGTGCTAGCATTTTGTAGTGCTTAAAAATGGTAAGTGATTAAACTCCACAAGATGAAGTTTCTCACTTGCCATTTTAGACAATAATCAAAAACATTAATCAGAACCATGATCTTAATTTTTTCAATTTATTCTGGAGCTTGAGAACAGAGCTTGTGTTTGCTAAAGATGGAAGAAGAACCTGGAAATAATAACACCAAAGCGCACATGGATTCTTTATTTTTTGGCAAAATGGATATTTAAAAGAAAGATGAGAGTTTTATTTTTTATTTTAAGCAATATCAAAATTCAGCATACTTGAGAAGAATGACTATGTCTTAAAATTGAGGCTTGGGAAAATTAACTTCATATAGTGGCATGCAAAACAGATATGAACTAGCACAGACTTTTATCTTACTTACGCTCATGATAGCACTCATCAGTGAGAAGTGCCTAAATGGAGTAAGATATCTGTGGGGAGTCGCCGTAGCTAGTGTTAGTTCACTGCTCCCGTTTTCAACCTAAGTATTTAATTGATGGGTGGGTTCTTAACAACTGCAAGTAGGAAGAGAGATGCCTTAGGTAAGTTGCATACTTTGAGGCAATTTTTTTTGTTAACGGAACAGTGAGTTCAAGTTCTGTGTCTCTGAATACAGGAGAAACAAAAAGAAGCCAGAAACTTCTATGAAGTAACATTCGTTTTGCTTTCCCCGTTCCATTTAGCTGCTTCCAAACGTCCATAGCTTCTACAGTCATTGCCTCCCCGCTACATTTGCATTTAGCCTCCTGAAAAGTACAGTGAGTCACAGGGCAGGATTTGCCATGCTAATTTATGGGTTGGGTAGTAACATTCCTCCTTCTGATATTGATAGACAAAGAGGTGTGTTGTGTGGTGATTGCTCCTTTGTTTATGTGAAACAAAGGTTATTTACCCATCCACTTTTAACAGATCTATGGTAAAAGGCCACTTCTAAGTCCTTCTGTCATGAAGTTGAAGTGCCACAGGACCTACTATATTGGAGCAGACTAATGGCCCACCTTTTTGTCCCTTCTGGGACTAAAAGACTTCCACTGGAGACTGAGGCCCCCTTCTCTTTCCCAGTCGTCCCAACTTGTGTATAACTGTCTCTGAGTCATTCCAGTGGGAGTCTGTCAGTGTCATGTGTCCCAGTACATTCTCCTCCACTCCTATGATGATCCCTTTCTGAAAGATGCCCACATTTTTATTCCTGGCAGACAGCCCACTCTTTGGTTGTCTGCATCTGCTCTGGGGACGGACCCATGAGTTTTTCTTAGAGTCATATAAACCTGCTTCTTCCGCTCTTAGTATGAAATTCCTCCCCTACATGTTCTTCCTTCTGTTTGCAGATCATTCTGTATTTGGCCTTTTCTTTCATGATTTTCTGTCTATCATCTTTATGCCACCTTTAGTTCCATCCTTTGCCCCAGTATTCATTGTTTCTTCCTCTCCTCTTTGGGAGTGAGCTGCTTCATAGTTCTCATTTTTTGTTTCTGCCCATCTCTCCTTAGTGCAGCCAATCTCTTCCTCAACATCTTTCCTCTGATAGCTTTCTTCCTCTCTTTTCTCTGTGGTTACGTTCTTCTGGTGGTAATCCTTCTAGCCCAGGGTATTATAGCAGGTATCCCTCAGTCTTGGGTTCTGTGCACTTTTTCTGCTCCATTGCGATGACAAGTGCCTACTGAACTCCCCTATTCTCAAGTTGCCTCTAAGTCTTGGATCTCATCATTTGTTAGCTGACTTAATCAGGTCAAACCATTCACAGAAATAGCTTGTGCCAGGTACTTCTGCAGAGATAACGTATCTCCTACTGCCTCTGCACCTTCTCATTTTTGTCATGCCAATCCTCAGGTCATCTCCAGTTCTGTTGCTTTGTGTTCTGTCACTGTTAACTTCTTCTTCCTTTTCATTGGCCTTAAAGCAGAAAGGACAAAATCCCCACAACCTTTCTTTTATACTCTTTGCTTTACTAGCTACACATTTCAGAAAATGGAGAATAATATCCTAGTTAAGAGAGGCATGCTCCTATCCTCATGCATAGTGAAAGCAGCCGAATCACTGCTTTAAATGGAAAATTCAACTCTAGCTTAAATGTGGAAACTCACGTCCTGTAATTAGTTGGCAACTTTTGTAAAACTAAAAGCTATGTAAAAGTAAAGTATGAGATGATATGTAAATGTCAATTACTAGCCTCTGATCCAATATTATACTGGAAGGGGAGAAAAAGGGGAAGGATGGATGCAGGAGGATCCTTAGGCAGCTAGTACTGATCATCATAACTCCCTTGCTGCGAAAGTTTGCCACTGCACAGGATATGGCTGTTGGAAGTAGTTTTGGAGAAGCAGCAGTTTTGATCATCAGCCATGTCTGAATGTTGTCAAATGCAAACACCTGTATCCACTAAATCCACTAGACTTAGAGTTGTATGAACCAGACAGTCTAAGGTTTTCAGAAAGGTCTTGCTCCACCCATTTAAGCGCTAAATAAAGCTTGCATTTTGGGAAGACACATCCATGCCTATTATCTAACTGTAGCCCACAATCACAGGACACTGCTTACTCCATGCAGAATTAGAATGGTAGAGGTTGCCCATCAGGCTGGCCAGAATCTGGTACTCCAGAAACACTGCTTTCACCCCAGGGTTACGTATGTATGTCTGATCTGACGAAAACCAAAGGGCTTGATTTTCACATATTTCCCATGATTTGAATGTGATTTCAAGATGGTAATTTCAGGAGCCAATCAAAATGCGGAAACTTAATTTTAAATCAGATAATACAAAAAGCTCACTCTTAGGAGACAGCTGAAGTCTATCTTTTTTTCATTTAATTCCTGTTAACTGTTGGAATTCACCTGCACGATTCATTTGAAATGGCCAGTTCTAAAAACTCTTAGGAATAAAAACAGTGCTTGTAACAAATGCATCTGTTAAACTGTGTTCTGTCCATCAACCAACACAAATTTTGGGATTCCCCTTATGAAACCTTCTGGAGTTTATTGCTTTGAACATACTCTTTTTCCAGTTCTATTGCAGTGAGACATGAAGCCCTCTTTGTAGGAAGTATAGCATTTGCACTTTTATGACTGACTGTGGAAAGTCTTAGCACCCTCTGTTTTGCCTTCTACTGAGCAATCTGCTTCCTCTGCTGCAAGGAGCTCTTTGTAGAAGCTTTGTATTTGACCTTTCAAATAGTACAGGATACCCATGCCAATTAGGAGTGCTCCTAAGGACAGCACTTTGTATAGCCTTTTAAACTGTAAATTAATTCTGCTTCTTGAATCATCATTAAAGCATCCTCCGAAGATTATTTCACTGATGAGAGAGGGGGTGTACTTGCTGGTGAGTAATCAGTATGACAGGGTCTCTGAGCCAATATTGCTGCTCCATGGGAAGGAGAAATAGTACTGCAGAATGAGGTGCTGACCTGGGTGACTATCCACAATTTTCGGTTCAAGTTTTCCAGCATATCATGTACTTGCCGCTTCCTTTCCTTTCCTCGCCTTTCCTTCCCCTTTGTCCGGGAGAGAAATTCAGATGTTTTCTGCACTGCACTGCAAGGAATTTTGCATTTATTTTATTCTCTTCCATGATCCGCTTTCCTTGGAAGACAATTTTGAGGGGAATTTGGAGGAGGGAGGGCTGCTGTGAAGCAAGGTGCTACTTGGCATGAGCACTAATGACAGAATGAGGTCTTTCAGTGAGGATTCTGGTTTGTTCAACCACAGAATCTTGAATCTCGTACAGAATTTCTCTTAGATTCATGGATATTACAGATGGAAAAGTCATATTAGGTCATCTAGTTCATCCTTCTGAGAGCACAGGGTTATTCAGCAGGACATATGTTTCTAATGTTTTGTCTAACCTAATTTTATAGGCCAGGTGATGAGTCATGGGTCTTACACCATCCCCAAAGGAACAATATTCTACGGCTAATCAAATTTCAATGCTGGGAAGATTTTTTTTTCTTGATATAGATTTTCCATTTCTTAATTTTATTTTGTTATACTTGCTTATCTCTTCCAAACACTTCCTCGCAGCCTTTGTATTTAAGTTCTTCAGCTATCTCTTTGCTCCCAACAGGTCATGATATTTTAGATAGGGCAAGTAGTTGAAACCTATCTTCATTTTTGCCTGACATGTTGCCTTATAAAACTTTTTTAAATTAGCTTATAATCTAATCAATTTTTATATGCTCAGACTAGAACATTTGTGAAATTTCAGCCATATCTGAGAACTGTATGAGACAAAAATGCTCTTGTTTCCCCCATGTTCCATAAGCAATACAGTCATTCAGTTGAGGCTCTGCATGACCATGTGTGGAAGCAAGTCTGTGAAATTTGTCAGGAAAGGTGGGAGTTCCCAGCTAAAATTTGCCTTTTGCCATCATTGCAAAAATGTACTTCTGGAAATGAAGAAACTTTTTAAAAAAAAAAAAAAAGTCAGTTCTCAGGAGCTCAGTGGGGACTTGTCAGAGTTTGGTTGTTGACTTCCAAGTGTGGAACGTGCTCAGTCCAACTGCAGCTCCTGTGAGGTGACTGGAACATACCTGCTGCAGCTCTCCTCCAGAGCTGAGCTCCTCAGGCAGGCAGCTACGCTGGCTGAGGAGACAGGCAAAGATCTGAGAAACGGACATCAGGAAAGCAGGAGGAGAAAAGAGGAAGAGATGGATCATGTGGGAAAGGGGAAATAAAAGCCAAGGGAAGGTGATAAACAGCAGGGAGAAAGAACATGTAGACAGAGAGCATAACAGACTAGCTGGAAAGAAAGAGAGGCTGGAGCTGGGAATGAGGGAAGGTAAGAGCAGTCGAGGAAAAAAGAATAGACTAGACACAAGAGGAAGCGCAAGACTCTGTAACCACATGGTCCTGTATAGATCCTGGCATGTGATAAACATTAGAAAGTCATTCTCTTTTATATTGTTTTGCTAGTAGGTTTTATGGCTTTACTGGCTTTATCGTCGTTATGGCGTTACATGGTTTTACCAGTAGGAGATGATTTTTTGCAGTCCTAGTTTTACAGTCCTGTTTTTAGTTCCAGACTTTTTTCCCCTGTCCCCTAAGTAGCTTTGTCCCCGTCTCTCACCTCATGTACTATGTTCTCCTGAGAAACTTTCTTCCCATAGGCAGCTCCCTGCTTTCCTCTCCTCCTAGCTCCCTATCAGGAATAGGCCTCTGTATCTGTCCCTTCTGCATTCGTATCACCTCTCCCCCAGTTTGTGGCCCTTTTCCTTTCCACTTCAGAAAATTGTTTATGTCAACACATTCATAGTTGTATCCTTTTATTAGGTATCGTAAAGTGCAGTAAAAGGTCTAGAATGACTGATTCGTGTGTAGCGATCGGAATGATTATTATTATTTCAAGAACTATAAACACAGAATGAGGAATCTCTCAACAAAAAATATTGTCTAACACTTCTCATTTCAATGGCCATTTCAGTATGACATTTAATATTTGTTTTGGTTGCTATCAAGATTTTATCAAAATATATAAACAAATGTTTGCTTGACCTTGGTGAGATGAAGCAAAAATGAGCATTGCTATTATGCTTTAAAAGAAAATAGTATTGGCTATGGTAGTGCCCTGTTTGTAAGAAGGGGTATGCAAGGCTGGTGTTTTATCTCTAGTGATTTTCTTTCAGTAGAGGCTAAAAAATACTGCCAGATTTCAAGGGTAAAGTTGTGAATTACAATACTGGAGTTTCTTACAGTAGCTTGAACATTAAAAAGCTAGTCATAAAACAACATAAAATTCCATTAGTTTACTGGTGTCTTTGCTATCAGTATTAAAGTTGCTTTTCAAGACCATGACTAGAGAACTGAGATCACTGTAAAGTCAGCTGTTGTGTCATAAAGAAACCTTTTATTGTTGAACTGGGGATGCTTATTTTACTGCAGTAGAAATGGCATATAGAGAAATGCACTTGATGTTTTTGGATTTGTTAATGGTTTATCATCTGACTAATTCCTACTATATGATTTTATTCTACCATGTTTGGTTTTATCTGAAAGACTTGTCTCTTTTGATTCCTTTGAAAGCAATCATTTCAAGGAACAAATATTGCTACATCACCACTGAGAGAAAAAAGCAGTTGCTACTGGTTACCCTATTCCCAAAACCAAACTAATGTATTTCTTTGGGAATTACTTATTTTTGTTTTCTGAATATTATCCTGGATTTGGAGCCTTCTAAATGAAAGAACAGAAGACCTCTCCTTTGCAGAAAGTGTTGTGTTTAACCAGCTGTGTTTCAGGATTTAATGTGCCAGGATTTATTATAATCTTTCACTAAAATAGTTGGGATTTTATCAGATACAAAGCATGCATGTAAAATATCTGTGCATAGTGATCTAGTGTGAAAGCATAACTTGAACCCTTTAAAATATCTGAAATCATTTCTTAAAATACATCCATTAGTAAGAAAATATTAAGAAAGCTATTGTTTGAAGAATTACTGGAACAGTTTTTTTTCAAAGTGTCTGTTCAAAAACACTAAATCTTTTACATTCTCAAAAATGCATTTAGCAAAAATCTGACTATACAGTCAGCTATCTTTTGTTTCTTTGCTATTGCAAAAGATTATTTATCTACCATTATGTTAGCAGTGAAATGGTAAATGAAAAAAAGTGGGATGAATTCATTGTTTAGTGTATATGAGAACTAGATAAACTTGTTCTTGCTGAAATTAGAAGCAGATAAACTCTCTTGACCTCCATTTACCCTTGCCTGCACTGAAGTATTGCAGTTAATTGTCATCTCTATTACATGCACACAAACACACACTGTACTCTTTCATTTACTGAAGCAATCTAATATTTGAGTATACATAAATAAAAGAGAAACATTTACTTGGAGCCAGAATTAGGCAGGTAATCCCTTCCTCCTCATGCAGCCCAGCATGCATCTCTGTAGCATGGGAGCACCAGCCCTTCCTGTTTTGAGTCAGTACTGTAGGTAGAGTGCTGAAAGCTGTGTCCTGAGAACTGAACTGAGGAGAGTGCATGAGTGAATTACTCATTCCTGTGGGCACAAAGATCCTGAGGAAAGGCTTTAGCTTCTTGAAGCAAACTCTCCTTGGCGCTCCTCCTGTGCACTCCCTCTCATGTAGAGTACTAAAGCCACCATCTAATCCTAATTACAGAGGCTGAATCACTGCAACTGCACAATCCTACCTACAGTTTTTGTGTCTTCCCTCCCAATTCTCCCTACTTGTGACTTGCCTCAAGTACGTGACAAACTTCTCTGGACGAGGATTGTCTGCTGCTCTGTATTATTCCAGTATATAGTGCAATAGGGTTCAGTATTGATTTGGGACTCAGGTCAGCATTGGGATGCTCCTGATAAACTGAAGAGAGGACACTAATTATAAAGAAAGGAGTTCCCATGAAGGGAAGCCTGGCAAAAGAATATGCCACTGCCAACATCACTGCATGACATTACAGGGTACGCGGTCTGTGACAGGACCTGGTCGAATTCTAGATTGCTAGTATTGCAAAATAGTTTGCCTTACGAACTAGTGAGGCATTAATATACAACTGATAATATTTATGAAAATATATTTATTTATTTATTTAATATATTCTGATAATATTTATGTACCGTTGTATTTTGCGAGTATTTCTCTTCATCTACAGTATTAAGGCTGTCCAGAACAAACTCATTCTTTTTATCGCTACATCATTCTTCTTGAACAGGAAGAAAACACCATCAGGAAAAATACTTGCTTCATCAGAGGGTTAAGGAAGGATAGCGTCATGTTCTTCAGCCTGAATGATCTCTCATTCCCTTTGAAGGGCAATTGAACAGTGAGCTGGCTATAGTGCAAAGGAACATGTTTCCAAGTCTGAATTTCAAGTGTGCAATCTAAGGGAAGATCACCTGTTTAGATATTATCTGTCAGACGAGATAAGAGAGTCAGTCTAGATGCCAAGCCTGGAGAAAGAGAAGCAAAAAACTGTGAAAGGTCATTAAGAGACATTCATATGAGAGCTGAGAGAAGTAAGGCAGGATCTGGTCATACTCAGAAAGACTGAAAGCTGCTAGGATCCCAAGACTTGGGACCAGAAAAGCGACCTGATAGATATTCTCAGTGGGGAAGCCAAATGGAACTGTAACAAGACTATTCCGTTCATTTATTTGTCAGAAATTGTCACGAATCTTTAATATGATTCTTCAGTCCAAAAAACCTGCAAAATATTAGGTGCCTATAGTGGAACTAGGGGGAAAACTAGGCATTCAAGTCTAAAACTGCGCTTTGATAAACCTTCCTAAGTTGGTCTGTAACTGCCGTATCTCCTTCATCACTACCGTGGAGTTCTCCAAGAGCCTAGAAGTTTACCTCTGTACAGGTACAGGTAGATAGGACTCTAAGATTGTCGGGGCAGAGGAACTGGGTGCCCAGCTCATACCGACAACCAATTTTGATTTTTTAAGTGAACTTCTCTGCCTAAGACTTCTGAGATCCTACTCCTAGGGATGTCTCAGCACAGACTTTAGCTAAACAGACCAGTGCCCAAACGCAGTTACCCTAGAGGGAGAAAGTGACATACGTAAAAGCTGTCCTTGCGTGGTTTCTACCCCACGGAAATTCAGTCTGAACAGAGACAAAAACAGACACTTCTTGACTGAGATGTTGCATTCACTGATGAGAAATTGTTTTGGAAATGCCTAAAATTCATATAACTGCATAAGAACATTCATTCTGAGCCTGTTCTCTCTAACAGCAAAGCAAGAACAGAGTATGAAAGCATTCAGAGTCATGGGTACTGTGCCACTGGACCAAGGAGAAACTGGATGCTAGCAAACTTTTAGGCTTTTTGTTGAAAGTGCTAAATTATTGGCACAGTGCTAATCAAGCTCTTCTGCTGAACTGAACAAATCTGGCTATCTAACAAATCACTTAATATGTAATCAGGATATGGGTAAGCCAGACCACCTAACAAGTGAGTGATACGTAGACAAGTAGTATTTTTTGACATCTGTTACCTCAGGTTTCCTGCCATGTTCTCCAGCTGCTACTTTAAAAATTTTGCTTGTGTTATTACCAAACTGCATATTCTAAAAAGCCATAATGAAAAAGCTGGCTGATTAAAAGCAAGTTACTCATCAAACTCATTACAGCTTTCAAGAGTATCTGTCTCATAGCTGCCGGAAGAATTATTTTGCTATAGTGGCATTTCTACTAAATCTTCTATTTCAGTTTCTCTTTATCATGGATGTTTAATAAGCCTCACCATTAAGACCATTTCTCCAAGGATTAGTTGTCTTACAAATGTATCCATACTTCTTTTGGTTTTGCCAATCAAATTCATTTGAGGGAGGAGGCCTGGCCTGAAAATTGTGCTCGAGTCTGCCAACTTGTCCCTTTAAAACTCATATTTGATTTCTCAGTTGCTGCTTAGAGTTGCACTCTTTGTGATCAATGAAACCTCTCTTCTGTATCTGCTCCAACTGTCCCAGTAGTAATTTAAGTAAACTTTATTTCAGTCCATTCCTGGTTATATTTGTATCTTCTAATGTCTTCAGAGCGAGCTGCATTTGACACTTCCCTTGCTGGGTTGTTGCCGTTTGTTCAGCTCATAAACTACAGAGATGTTAAGGTGTTTCTGTACAGAGCTTCTATTGGAAAGCTTCAATATTCCTTCTGTTGAATTTAGGTTTTTTTCCTGACTATAGTGCTGAAGCAGTGCAAGTGACATGCTAGCAGTGATACATCAGGCTTTCAGTTTTGTTTTCAGCTTCTTTTTCTAACCATCTTTAGATAAATTCTCATGGGTTTCCTGTTTATCCAGTAGGGGAAAGGCATCACCATTTTTAGCTATGAATGCTATTAAAAATGTTCTAAACAGCCTTTTTCCCCCTTCTGTGGCAATGGCTTTTAATTAAAAAAGAACACACACTTTAAGAATCTTCTTGGCTTCCAGGGAACTCCAGCTAAGTAGCTTGCAAAAGTGGCAAAGTTCACTTACTCACCTGACAAGAAATGTGAATTAGCTTACTTTTTACTATTACAGCTTATATTTTACTATTACAAGTGCTTAGCTTAAGCACTTAGACTCGGCAAGTTCTTAGGCATGTCTTGGAGGCAGCATCAGAATTTCGGGAGTCACTGGTTTTATCTCTTCACAAGAGCTTTATCGTCAGTGTGGGCAGCACTTCCATTGAGGACTATCCTCCTTCATTTGCATTCACATTACATTTCTGAGGAGTTCTGGCATACACTGTACAATTACAGCTTAGTAATACTTACATGATTGCCCCCACCTAGGGCACCAGCGGTGTCAGGTTAAGAGCTTGCAGGTATTGAGTGTAGATAGATAGCACAAGTTTAGTAGTTTGGTATCAGCTAGAGATAGTGCTGAAAATCTGATAGCTCTGAGACAGAGAAAGCTGTGGCACTGACACAAAAAAGAAAGGGAAGGAGAGAAAGCATGGCTTAAAAGATCTGGATGCTGAAACCTCTTCTGCTAGAGAAACTGAAGTTTTTAAACAAGATAGCTAAGGAAAACACATCTAAGGCTGCTCCATAAAGGACAAGAACAATTCAATCTCAGTTGCTTTCTTTTAATATCTCTCTCTCTCTAACCAGCCATGGGTGAAACAACCAGCAACTTCACATAGAGAAAAAGAATTTCCCACAAAGATCCAAGAATTTCACCCTTCTGCTACTCTCAGCAGTGGATAAAATGTGAGCTATGGTAACATGAAAGCAAAGAACAAAGCTTGGAGTGAGAGAAGAGGCCAGGGCAATTCATTCTCTCTAAATGCATTGCCATTTCATTTTTCTCTTTTCTGCTCTGCATAACGATGGTTATGAAAAAGCATGTCATAGTTCTGATAGAAAGAATACTGCAATGTTGGTTTGTGAGGCCAACATTCGAAACTTCCATGCTTATTCTTTTGGATGAAATACAGTTCACAGATATTTGTATCATCCCTGCCATGTGAATTGTGGAAGATTCAGTGCTGTACTGGGGTTTAAGGAGCCTTCTAAAACCAGAAGTACAAACAACACTATTCTTTTTCTTGAGAATTAACAACTAATAAGGTACATGGATAGAAAATTCTGTTGCTACAGCTGCAGAAAAAGTTCTTCATAGTATCAGTATTAGGTGGATTTTTTAGATATAAAAGAATTTTTTAGAGTAGTAGCATATATAAAATGAAACTGGTATCAACTCAAAGTATCAGCCTTATGTTTTAAATAGAAATGTGATAATATTTCAAAAGAAGAGTGGCACAACAGCTTCAGAGCTTTAGGGGTGTTATCAAACACTGAGATGTGTAGTATTTTCATTATCAATTTCATCAAGACTGGAGACCCTATAAGTGATCGCAATAAATTAAAATCTTAGTTATCATTTAGACTTTTATAAAAATCTTTGAGCAACAGATAAGAGGCTTCTCAGCAAACAAGTCTAATCTGACTTCTATTTTAGCATGGAGCTGGGACGGAACATTTGAAGTGTGCTGTGGTTATAATAACTTCCATAATGTTGTTCCAATTTTTTTTTTAAAGTTTTCAGGACACCAGCTTCACAGTTTGCGAAAATGCTAAATTATTTCCAAACTGTAATTTTTCTCACTTTGGAGAAGTAAGATATTTACAGGCAAACATACACAATCGAGTGAGACTGCTATCATTGGAGTTCAAACTGGTGAATAAATATGATTTACTGTAGACTTTTAGCACTTCTCTCAAAATCAACTGCATTGAAAATGATAATGTACTCTTATTATTTACTATACTTCATTATTAGCTATACAGTATACAAGAGACTTGCATTTTGTTAGAAAACTCCACCCGAGTAGCCTGAGACATGAAGAAGTTCAACAGGCCTATGCCAGCGATGTGGAGGAGACCAACCATTCTTTCTTTTTCTCTCACAGAAAGACAAAGATGGTATCCCACTAAACTTTGCCAAACAAGAAATTACTATGTAAGCTAAATTCGTCCTAGGAATCTCTATGAGGAATTTATTTATTTCACCTGGAAAATAACATTGCCTACCTCTGTTATGGCCAACTAACTCTTAAGTCCAGAAGTAAAAAAAACCATTTTCCAAGCAGCAGGCCTAGTCACAACAGAAGCCCTGACAGCAACCATGGCACTGTTTTCAGTTCTAAATTACTCCCTTTCTAGATTACTAGAGAGAGCAGACTAATATCCCAACAGAAACAAGAAATCCCATGGTCATGAAGGCAGTCCACCTTTTCCGTGAAAACAGTACTACGCATACAAGTGATTCACTAACAGCTTGTCTTTTGTAAGCAAGCTAAGAAAAGTGGCCTGCCACCACCTCTTAGCTGCTTACATGTGGGATCCCTAACAGCCGGAGTTCAGACCAGAGAAAGACACAGAAACAGCTCTTTTTCATTACTTTCATCTTTATATATATGTTTTTAAAAAGTGTGTCATTCTCCGTATGTTAGATCTCCCTCATTCCTTCTTCATTTCCAGCAGGCTGTGGGGCACAGTGAAAATACTCTTACAGCATAGGTGTTGGCACTCAAGCGTGGGCAAGAGTAAACAGGCATTATGGAAAACCGTGCCTCTATCTTAATTCTGAACGCAGCGTCCTTAATCATGTAGTCTTCTCTGTCAGAGCTCAGGATCTTTACAGATATGCTGAGAAAGCTATGCTGGCAAGGTAAGAAAATAGTAGTAGGAACAATATGTAACTCTAGCAAAGATAAAATATATTCTCTCCCTCAATTCAAACCAAACTAAGCCAAACTAAGGTAGTGGTGTCAGGAACATCAAAAGTGCTTTTGAGTATCTAGTAGCTTTCCACACTATTAATGATACCTACCTTCCGATTGCTGAACAAAAATAATACAAAATGGAAACAACGCCTGACTTCAGTCCTCTTGGTGGCAGGTCTGGTTTTCTGTGATCACATCATTTATTTAACAACTCTAGGGCACTGGTTATGGCTTCACACTGGCCCTAGCTCTTATCTTAGACCATTATAAATTGAAAGTTTGCTCCAGTGAACATGATGCAACAAATGCAAAACTGGAAGAGAGAGAACAGTCAGCCATTATATCCAGAAATAAAGTTACAGACTTTGATAAAGCTCCAGCAAGTATTGATGCATGTTGCCTTTGCAGTACAAATCACTGTGATTAGTTTATGTATTCTGTTTTCTGAATTCACTTCCTTTTGAAAATAATGGTTGTGCAGTGTAGTGATTCCAGTTGTTTCATGGGATTCGTACTCAGAAATAGCCTTTGACAGAGACTTTCTGCAACATCTGTAGTCGGCTTGATTAATAAAATAGGAGTATGCTTAGAAGAAATGAAGACAGAACTTTCATAGCTGCTGAGCCTGTTCCAGATGACTCATTTCTGAAACAAAAATGCCCAAGATTTCCTGTTACAAAGAATTATTCCTTTAATGTTGCCTTAAAATGATTCTTCAGATTCAAAACCACATAACAGGACAAACATGGACAATATACCAAGCACAATATGAAATAGTAAAGCTACTCCTTACTCATCTTGTGAAAGAAAAGGAGACAGATACTGAGAGTCTTATGGTCATTTATATTTTTAGTATTTTGGAAGTGTACAAACAGGTATTTAAAGAAATACATTAGATAGTTGGGATGATAAAAACTGCTATCATTATTTGGCGGAAGGCAGAAAAACCTACAGAAAAAGCCATTCTACTGTGAAAAATGGGAATGGGGACCTTTCACTGTCAATCTGTTCTTAGGTAATGCAAAAAGTAAAAAAGTTGTTAGACATTAAAATGAGCTAAAACCATTCAGAATATGTACACCAGATCACGTAGCTACTTCAATTAGATTCAGTTATATGGGAATTCAGAGAACTTCTATGCCTTTTTTTGGTAAAGCTTGTAAAGCTTTTTTCTGGTGCTTTCTTGATTTTATTTTTTGTTAATGTAGTGAACCTAAGTCTATATAAAATGTAATAATTGCTGCCTGTAAAGGGAGCAAAGACTCCCACATTTAAACTCAGGGCTCCCTTTCTTGAGAGAAACAAGGTTACCAAGCCTCAGACTAATTTCATCGCATCTCAGTTTGCTCTTTCATGCTGTTATGCTGCTTTTATGGCTTTACTAAGATTGATCTCTTCAATCCAAGCATGCAACTCATGAAACATTTTTAGTCAATAAGCCTCCAGTGTGAAGAAGACATGGATGCTTCTTGCTAGTTTGATCTTTCCAAATGGGTCCCCAAATGCAGGTAACCTGCTGCTCAGAAGGAAATGATACCCAGTGTCTCAGAACAATAAAATAAAGAAAACTCTTCTTCCTGGCAAGCGTATCCTAAAATCTCTCTCGTTCACAACTTCCCCATCATGATGCTTTTTGGCACGGGGACCATTTTATCTGGAATGAGTTTTGTCTGTGACTTATAACGGGTTCTGTGTTTAAATCTATTCAGATCAGTTAACAAGCTGCTGTGGCCATGGCCGTGCTACGTTTATATCAAAGTGTTATTTCAGAGCCAGCCATGGGCATAGGCAAAAAAGACCCATTGCTTAAAGCAAGCAATGTTTGTGGGGAAGCAGAATATCCAGGGCCCTGCCGTTTTGCTGTGCCAGGGCCCTGGAGCGACCAGCGTGCGCTGCTGCTGGGCGGGAGCCCCTGCAGCCATCACCAGCCCCGCTTCCGCAAGGCAAGGCAAGAGGGCACGGTGTGGCTCTCGCGCTCCCGTTGCCACAGCCAGGGAACCTGTGTCTCAGCCAGAGCCCAGCTCTGCCCCACGGTGCGCTGGCAAAGTTCAGTTTTGCCTACACGGCTGAAAGGTGTTAAGATGGCTCTGTCTTATTTTATGCTGGCATGTGTGTGGAAATACAAGAGATATAAGAGAATCTATCTACCCTTCTAAATTGAACTGACTTAGGATAAAGTAGTATGAAACTAATTATCCTTAGCTGTATTTAGATGGTATCGCTTTCAGCCACAGGAACCCTTGGGGTCTCTGAGCTCCAGAAAAAAGCAGCAAAAAGTATATTCATATATTAAATAATAACTCTCAATAACCTTGTAAGTAGATATAGTCAGAGTGAGATTGAGAAAGAAAAGAAAAGAAGGTAAAATGATTATAAAAAACAATCCTTGAAATAATAACATTCCAAAAGGAGGGTGTTCTTTCTGGCTAGCTCTTTCGACTTTTAGCAGGAGTCTCGTGATACTTCATCTTTTTCTTACTTGCTGAGCTCAACGTTACATTTTTTCATAAGACATTTTTCAAGGAAGCAGATACGGAGGGCATATGAACAGTGTGCATGAGTAAGGTTAGAAATTGTTAATGTATTTACAGTCTGAAAAAGAACTCTCTGTGGAATAATATTTTATTTTCTCAGAGAATCCAAGTTTTCAGTTTACAAGTCAAAACTGAGATACAGCTTTTCTTTTTTTATTATTTCAAAACAAAACACTGCTCTCTGTGTTTGGGGAGCCACCAAGAAAGCTCCAACTAGAGAGAATAATGGAAAACTCTCCTAGACCTTACAGTATTTCATTCACACAGGAAGTACAGTCAGATGTCAAATTAATTTACCATCAAGAACAATATATAGAGCCATTTTATTTCAGCTTATGTTTCATTGTTCTTCCCATCCTTACCGTGAGATGCTTAGCAAGTACTTCTGGAGCATATTCATTCTGAGGGTATTTCCAACTGAGATGAGGGCAGTAACACCAGAAGTGTTACTGTTTTTCTGATTAAGGGCATTTCTTTGTTTTAACAGCAATAAATCATGTATTGAATTTATTTGGCATGAACTGCCTAACATTAAGAGTAAGAAAGATTTTACCTTGTAATAAAAGCATTGCAATAAATGTGAGCAGGAGTACATAATGTGCCTTTTTTTAAACTAGAAATTGTTTGCACATTGCTGAACTCATGAGTAGAGACTAATGAATAGGGATATAGGAATTCCAATATGTCTTATTAAAATGAAATCAAGGACAGCAAAAAAAGGTGAGCAGTTCTTCTAATGGACACCCTAGGCACCGTTTGTAAAGGGCTGCTATCTGCTGTCTTTCAGCAAGATGTCACATTTTTGCCATAACACCAGCAGGACAACATTAGACACAGTTTAAAAGATTAAATTAATTAATTTGCTGCTTTATGCGTTGTTTATCAGTGCCTTACTTTAAAACACTGATGCACTGGTAAGCAATAGGTAGTATAATTTTCAGAAATGTAAACTGCAGTGTATTCACTTGTGATTCACTTCAGAACCATGTTGCCTCTTCACATTAGCAGGTACTTAATAAATGAGAAGATTATTCTATTCTCTTATTGAACCAGATGTTGCTATAACTCTTTATGGCTTCATGAATAAGCATTCAGGATTTCACTGAAAAGGTTCTAATTATTCCATCTGCACTTACACTTATATAACCTTCATTTGTAATTAAAATCTATTTTTGTACTAATTGTGGACTGGGTTTTCTTAACTGGTGATATCAATGCAAATGTCATTTTATGCACTCATAGCCACATGTTGTTATAACTATACATGCGTACATGACTAGGCACTCATAACCACAAATCAGCAGCAGTTGTGCTAATTTCTATGGGAATTTCTATTTTTTCTTCTGTTAACTCCAAGAGGACCTTGTGCAAATCTCTTTGTGAATTCATTTTCTATATTCTGATAGTATGTTTGCTCCTGCAAGCTTCGCTGTATTAGGGAATTGGCTTTGATGCAAATTCGGCAAAAAATAATGCATAGTGGAAAAAGAGTAGACCATGTTTTCTGTGTCCCTTCAAGAAAAAAAGTGCAATCTAATTTTGGAATAACTGTTCGAACCATAAATTAACCAGTTAAACATTCTCACCAAAAGTTTAATCGTTTCAGTTAATCCACCGTTTGCGAGATTACATTTGGAATGGCTAACATTAGGAATGCTGAATGTGCTACTTTACCAGTATATTTACACTTCCTCACTGACAGTGTTGAATAAAGGAGTCCTGATGTCATTAAGTGCCTTGATGGACTGGGTCAAGTGTCTGATGAGACTGTTAGTTATTCAAATGTTATAGAACTGGGACAAAAGCGATTTGAAAAGAGCATATGCTTGTCAAAATTTCCTGCACAGCCACAAGCCATAGCTGATTCTTCAGCTTGCTTTTTGGTCCATGGCATAGTTTGACAAACATGTGCTCTGTTTACATTTATAATGATTATTTGTGTAGAGGCAGCTGGTATACCTACAGTATTTTTCAGAATGGTCTTTCTTTTAATGTTACTGCTGTTGTGTGATTAGACTATATGTCCGTACAGGCATTACTCAGAATGAAGAGAGAACCAGAAAGTAGCTGATTTACTGAAAGAGCCTTGCTAGGACAAGACGCAGGCACGGTAGACAAAGAAGCACTATCTATTTTTCCTTTATCAGTTATATAAAACTTCCTTCAAGCTGAAAAGTCCCCCCATCATCACCTGCGGAAGATGTGCAGTTGTGTCTCCCTGCCTTTGGTCACACTGGTGACCAAATAGGCAAGGGCACTAATAGGGTAGGCAAAGGGACTGTTCTTCAGCCTGCTGAACGCAGCCCCAGCAACCAGCCTGTCACTTCTAAGTGTGCAATTACGCTTTCTTCTGCTGGGTGACTTCTGGTCTTGGTACAATTTCACGTGTAAGTAGAAGGTAAATGGGATTTTCTAAAAAGGGGGTGAGGGCAGATATCACACTGGCAGCTGTGTTATGTGAAGGAAATGAGAGCTCTGCCTGTATAAAGAGATAAATGGAAGGTCTCTGCCGCATCCTGGCACCTCCTTTATGGGTGTATTTGAATCCGGCTTTGTAGTTAGCTGAGGTCTGAGAGATGTTGGACTTGTCTCTCTTATGCCCTGTGTGTTCCTTGTGGTAGGGAGAGTGCAGGCACATTAGTACACCTGATGGTCCAAAGGAGCCAAAGAAGCCCATTTTCTTGAGCCAGTTTTCATATCAGCTATGTTACTGCTGCTCACCACTGTTGAGTAAACCTCACAACTGACTGCCTGATATACCTCCACTACCCTTAGTGCTAGTGGTTGACTTTCCAACAGCGAAGTGGTTAGCTATGGGCATGTAGTCATTTGAGTTGCCCAGCTTTGGAGGGCAATAGCAAGCTGTCTGGAGGATTATGACCTCTCTCATTTGCATGTCCTGGCACTGATCAAGGTGAATTTCTAGTGTGTAAATTTTTCAGCCATTATTCATAGATTCAGATCTTTAGACAGTCAGCTCTTTTGCCCACTCTGCCTTCAAAGAACTAGTTTTGTTAGTTATGTTAGTGTATTGGGAGTAATCCTGGAAAGAGGCCATGGCTGCGGTGTGCACCGGGGAACTGGCCTTACAAGCCATAGCACAGCGTGCGGCTGCCTTGCAATGCTAGCAGCCACTGTGTCTGACTGGGCAGCAGGTGGCTGGGTCATGCGTGGGAGTCCAAATGAGGTCCCCTCTGCAGTGTAGTCATATGTTCAGACAAAGCTGATCTGTTGCTCTTTTTAAAAAAAAGGTTGACTCATGTCATCAATGACTAATGCAACCAGCTCTGGATTCCAGACTGAGATGGCTTGGACAGCAAGCATAAAACAGTAATTCATCCATGTTTCTAGTGTCAGGGCTTATGATGAAAAAAAAAAAAACCCACTTCCCACAAAGTTTTCTTGACTAATACTGATCATTTGAGGCATCTTGAGGTCATTGATGAAGAGATTAATAATTTTCCACTTGATGCAAAACAACCATCCTTTGCTCAGGTGGCAGAAAAATCCATGGGTTGTTAATATAAGATATCTCCAAGCTGATAAAGGTGTCAGAATATAGCTCTTGAAAGAAGTGACTGAACGTGCAGTGTTATGATTGTTGTGCTGGAAGGCACAAGAAGGGGTAATCCTGAAAGTTTTGCTACTCATGGAAGTTTTGCTATGAGCATCTTTTCCAAGCGGTGTTCTTGGAACATGTGCTTCTATTGCAATGCTCTGTACTTGTCTGTGCTTTTTGCTCCCTAGCTGTATCAGAAAATGACCCATGACTCAGCTCTGGAAGATTTATTTTTAGAGAAAAACTGAAAGAGAGCTAACAAACTGTTCACAGATGAAAAGTTTTTATTTCAAGTAGCCCAAAGTTATCTGCACAGCTGAGGAAAAAGAAAACATCTAAAAGATGTGTGACGTTAGCCACTCTCTTATCATTACTTATTCAGGCTTCTAGAGAAAACAAAAGTGAACAGTAGGTGTCTAATTTATAAATAAAATAATGATGTTAGAACAACACCTCAGCCACTCTAGTGCATTGCTACAGATGCAGGCATTGAGATATCTCTGCAGAAGTACAAACACAGTCATAGTTATGATCTGAACACCAGAATAGTGATGCAAATATGCAAAGCTTCCCTGGGTGACTTTACAGCTCTCAAGAATCCAGTGATTAGTTCTTATTTTCTTCTTCTTTTTTTTTTTAAGAGGTCTGTATGCTTTGGTACTCTGATAGGGTGTGCCTTTGCTTCCTAACAATTCTTTGGTTTCGGTTATGAAATTGAAGACATTTATGAGAATACTGCAATATTGAAGGAAAATACGCCTGATAGTTTACCACCTAGACTAATGTGTCATGTGTTTAGAACAAGCACATTCAGAAAAAAGTGGGGAAAATAAAGAAACTAGCAAGACTAAATCTAGGTTTTAATTCCCTGAAGGATCCTTACCATGAGGCTGTGCTGGTTCCATACCCAGATATAAGGGAGACTACCTAGAAGTCAAAAATACAATTTGAAATTTTTGGAAACACATGGAAATTTTCAGCTTCTCCTTCAAAAGTGTGTTCTACTTCTCAAGTAGTTAAAAACATTTTAGAAGGGGAGAATAAACAAAGTTAAGAATAGAGTGAAAACCTCAGTGGGAAAAAATTACGAATCATTTTATCACTCTTTCTTCCACAGTGCTCTGTACTCCTTTCATCAAGTTCTTTGCAATTTCAGCCAATATTCTGATTTTATTTTTAGGCTGGACTCACAAAGCTACACAGTCTAAGGCAAAAATAAATATGTAACAAATGAGATTGAGTCTCCCATTCCTTCACCTTTGCTGTGAAGGGGCTTACACGCACATGGATTCACATTTCCTTCTTCTGTGAATCCTTCCTCAGAGCCACATCTCTGGTGGCAGGAAGCAGTACAATGCCAGGGATAGGCTGTCAACTAGATCATTTCTTGAGATGCCTCCTGGTCCTATTTTATGTGCATTTTATAGTCCTACAGCAATCTGTCTTTTATGATGGTGGCCAGGAGGCTTGATCCTTTCGCTGTTTCAAGCAGGCAGTGAGTGCCAAAGGGAGTCCCTCTGTCCTGGTCTGTGCTGCAGGTGAATCGGAGCACCACCCTGGCTGCTTGTGCAACAGGGGCCTGCTACAGCTCGGATGGCTCTCACTTAAGGCAAAAACTGATAGTTTGTTTGGCTAAATCAGAGGGTGCAAGTGATGGATGAGTTGTGGGACAGAGTGTTCTTGGCAAATTGTTCCATCTAAGTCAGTCAGGAATTAGAGCTGCTGCAGTGTTTCCAGAAAAAAATAGCCATGGCTGCCTTCTGAATGAGGCCAGGCACTCAGTGAGCCCCTTTCTTTCCACCCATTAGCTCCTACCTCTTTGCTTATCTCCAAGATATGCTTTAAACTTTGAACTACCTCTTGTCAAACCACACTGTCTGTTTTTATTTAATCTCTTGCATTCTTCTTTCTCAGTAGACATGTTATGTTTAGCCTTAATTACAATATTTTCCTAGGAGAGACTTAGGGTACTTCTGCCCACAGAAACACATTCATTTTCTTTCCATGGCTTCCAATACTGTGAACCCTCACAGCTTTATCTTATTCATTCAGCTCTGCTGTATCCTATTTTCTTAAACATAAGTCTTATTAGAGGGTGCTAACAGCAGAATCGTATAATTAAACTGCAGATTATACTAGAAGACAGGTAGACATGGACTATGCATTTTTCCTATTTTGTCTGCCACACTGAGCCAGCAAAAACAAAGTTCAAAGTAATAAACCAATTAACTGACTATCACAAGGCAGCTACTTTATGTTATTTCAAGCTTAGGCACATTTGCTCCTGTTAGACATATCTCTTTTGTCCAAATAGCACATCAAGCCGAGGATGGCTTAATAATACCGAGAAGGAAGGGTCATAAAGGAGTCTCTTTTGTGCCATTCAGTCTGTGGTTAGGGGTAGAAGCTATCTTCCCTAGTAAAGGAGAAATGTTCTCCACCCACACAAGGCCTCAGGGTTTGGGCATTGGGCTCACATTGTGAGCACAATGTGGAATGGCTGATGGGGTGAAATTTCCAGCCCTCTGTGTTAAAGCGTGGGGTTGCTGGGGAATTCTGTTTCGGCTGGTACTTTGGTCTGTATGCAGGAAGAGTGTCTACAGCCCTCTGCACCAGTTGCCCATGGTATTTGGAACCCTGGAACTGGATGAAGGTAGTTCGGTGGCTTCTCTGTTGCCTAGCTCTTCATATGTTGCTGTGGGGATTTTGGTGGGATGACGTGTGCACGCTGGTGTGCTGTCTGTCTAGTACAGGTGACTTCTGTTTTCCTTCTTCAGTATGGAAAAGAGGTGTTAGGAGGCTCAGAAGTACTTAGAAATTTTGTTCAGAGAAGAAATTTCAGTTCATCCTAAAGGGTATACATTAATCTCTGCATTGCAAACAGCTTCTTATTTGTTAATGTCTTCCACAACTGCTCTTCCAGCCCCTACAGTTTGCCTCTAAATACCCTGTTGAAGAGATTAGCAGCTCTGAAAACTCTCAGCTCACTACCTAGCGCTTTGTGTTTTGAGAGGTTCTACTCAAAGTTCAAGCTTTACTCTAAATTCTCTTAACTCCTAGAGGTAATCCACTTTGGAAGTCATCTGCTCAGCTGGCTCATCAGTGTGCTAGTTGTTGAGCTAATGGAGAACGCATGAATAGCAATGGTACAGTAAATTGAGGTTTGGACTGAAAAGTATCACAGAACTGCAAGAAACAGTGACCCAGCAGTAGGCATAGTCAGAATGGATCAGTGCAGTGCGTGTTTATTTAGGAAGCTCCGAGTCTGGCTGGAAGGGTTCACACTGCATGGTAAGGCTCTTTCTTCCTCTGAGACTTACTGCTGCCATTGCTGCTATGCTAAGGATGGGGCACCTCCCATGGCTCCCATTCTCTCTGACATGACGTGGGAATGAACTGCGTTTATGCAATAGAGATCCACTAGGAACCAAATCTAGAAAGAGTGAGCAACAAATCATCATGGAATAGAGCAGAAGATAAGTACAAAATTCAGCCTCCTATTCCCTCAAACCTCCACCTTGTGCTGCAGAACTGCTTTTGCATCAGCACTCACAGGGTATTCCTCAAGCATAGAAGAGGGGGAATAACTAACGTCTAAACTGACACATTTTCTGGCAGTAAAGGCAGATGTGTGCACGTATCTGGATCTGAAGTTGGACCTTTACTAGCTCTAACCAGGTGTGAAACATGAACAACACTTGGCCACAATTTTTTGATTGTGATCCATATATGTATACAGAATCCATATATGTATATAGAATAAAAATACTGGAGATCACACATATGCTATTATGGTATATGTGTACTTATTTTAGCTATCTTATATGTTTGAAGTAAACACTGTCATGTTAGCTCCATAATCCCAGAGCAGCCTGGAAGCACTATGAAGCTGAGTCAAATCCTTTTCATACTGCTATTCTGCAAGATCAAATTTTGCAACAAATAAGCAGCAAAACTATGCCAGTTCAGTTGCACTGCTCACTGTGTTGAGGATAAAAGAGCCATGGTTCTACCTCATCCTTATAAACCTGCCTTTGTGGGGAAAAGCAAATGATGAGTATACAGACCACATTTCTTTTTAGGTCTCCTAATCCAGCCTGTAGTTATTCAGGGCTTTAAATGATTCTCACTTGTATTGACAAATAGTTCAGTTATATCTAGTTACTTAATTGCTCATATCGGCTGGCTAGTTCTTAGGTGCATATGATTAGTGGGGCAGCAGCACTACTAATAGACAGGGCTACAGGAAAATATTAATTTGAATGCAAAGTGAGAGGGCTGTGACATGACCTGACAGAGCCATGAAATAGTAAAATGACAGTTTACTGATAGAAACTAACTGAGCACTGTTAGAGTAATTCCTTTTCATTATAAGTCATAAATCAACTTTAGAAGGGATGATGATAACTTGGTTCGTTCAACCTACTTAGGCTTTAGTGTTCAAAATTTCCAGTGCTGCATGTGGCAGAACCCCAAAGTAAGGGACATATTTCAAGCAGCAGTAGATCTGAATTTCTGTAATACACGTAAAATTACTTTTTTGAGCTCAATTTCAGTGTTTCTTCTGTCACAGCATATTCATCAGCCTTCCTGTGGACTAAATCAATTTGGGTCTAAAATAAATGGTGTTCTTCATATCCTGGACAAACTGGCCTCATGACTACTACAGTGAGGAAAGAAAGTAATTTTCTTTTCTGTAGTCATTCACTGAGAACATGTTCCAGACTGGTAGGGGAAGATCAGTGCTAAAAATTGCCAGTCAAAGAATCATTCTTTTTCATAAATTTATTTTTCACAAAAAAGAAAGCTGAAAAAATTTACTGTTTGCAAAATATTTTGTGCTGAAATGTTTCTATTTTAAAACTCAAATACCAAAAACCAAAAAAGAAAAGCAGTTTTCTGTTCAACATGCAAATCTTGAGCAAAATTTTTCATTTATGGTGGTTTCATTGGAATAAAAGGCTCCAGAAACTGCTGACTAAAATAAAACGTTTCCACAAACTATTTTCTCAAAAATCCTATCACTTGATGGATGCTGTTGTCTAGCTCTGCTTTTGAAGAGCTTTTCGAGCAAAGAGAAGGGGAGCAGGAAAAAGAGGAAGGAATATAGATATTCCTTCCAGACATATATTAGTGGTGAAATGTAATTTGCAAATACTTTGCTTCTTTTATATTCATTTTATGTAAAGCTTTTGCTCTTATTGTCTCTGTCAGCAGAGAGAAAGCAAAATAAGCCTCAGGCACCAGAGCCTCTGCACAAAGGCAATCCTAGGGTACACGTTTAGATTTTAGCCTGCAGTGGGATGCTGACTGTCTGTGGGAGACACACAGCCTCTTCACAAAATGTAAAAATCTGAAAGTTGTGTAAGTGTTGGGCTTTGAAGTGTGAACACTGGCAAAGGCAAAGCAGCTTTAATAATTACAGTTTTCAAGAACTTTGCAGGGGTGCTTCTCCTTCTGAGACTACTCTCTGGGAAAACCTGCCATGCATTCTGCTTTACAATATGCCAAGAAGAGATTACCACTCCTTGAATCCTGTGAATTTATCTAAAAATTAAGCTGGTATGTAGAAAATTTATAGGAACTTTTTCACCATCAGTAAAGATAAATCCAAATCAAAGATACGGAGAGCTTTCTGCTTCCCAGCTTGCAATGGGGATAGGAAATCTGAGCTTTTTCCAGATAGTGCCTCTGTCAGGCAGAGAAAGCAATACTGTGCCCTATTCTGAGGGAGGGGGTCCACAAGTAGTGAAGCAATGCAGGATGGATACCCTGCGTGTCATTCAGGGCATTATACAGCAATGCAGGTACTGTGAATCAGGAGCATGGATCAGGCAGATAATAACTGAATACCCAATAGGCTCCTAATTAGCAAGCTGAAGTATGGAGTAACAGTTGCCCCAAAAAGCACTTCAAGAGTACCCTAATGGCAAACTCGCTTGAATATTGCTGCCTGGACAACTCCTTGGAGATCATATAACAGGCAGCAAGAAAGTGTCAAAGTGAGAGAAGGCATGAGACTTTTTGTCAGCAACAATTATAGCATGAAAATTACTCAGGCTGAAGGATGCCTCAGTATCAGGATAGTAACCAGCTTGTACACTAAGCAGTGCTCAAACTGTGCAAGCAAAGGTGCTTACTGTGGGTAGCCTGGATGGTCGTCTGACATCCACTATGCTTAGCTTGTTCATAGCTACTACAGCACACTCACCTTCAAAAGTGAGAGATTCGCTTCGGCAACAGAGAGGTCTCACTGAAATTTGCCAGGACCTTAGGCTCTGCTGACTACTTCTGTTCTTTACTGTTGATGCCTCCCTCCTTGATTGCCAGTATGAACAGGGGAGAAAATAAAATGAAGCCCGGGATTCAGATTAGCCAAGAAAAATATGAGAAGGAACAATGCAAGAGGTGAGGGTATAGAAGGCATGGTGCACCTCTGTTAAAAAAGATTGTTCTTCTTTATAAAGGATGTTACAACGGCAATACAGTTGGCTATAGCAATACTACCTTGACCTGCTTGCACAGCCTGTGGGCTGTCAGAGAGCAGTGCTGGAGCTTGTGAGCCAAACTTTGTTTCAGGATTAGCTGTTTGAAAGTGGAACATTGTGCCAGACTGCTATAGGTACAGGAATAGGGGAAGAAAACAGGTACAGTAAAGTCAGAGGAACGATAAGGCTTATACTAGGTCTGGGCCCTGAGCTGCGCTGGTGTGATTGAAGCAGCCTCATCCATAAGACTCGCCAAAGGAACTTTACTGGTGAAAACACAAATCTCTTCAGATTGTAGCCAGAATAGTAGCCAGAATAGGGCTTTGGAAGATACGCCTTTTTTTGCTTAAATATTGAGAGTGGGGATTAGATGCTTGAAACTTTTGTAGATTTATCTCAAAGGCATGTAACAGGAGTCTGAGTGGGAAGCAAAGCACGTACAATTTAGGTGTTAGACAATCAGTGCAGTGAGCTTGGAGCCTGCATCCTATTTTTTAAAAAGTCTAGACATTTGGGAGCCTACATCCAGACTGAGGTGCTTCTGAAGATTTTACCCAAGGTCTGCCAGTAGAAAAACTTGTTAGCTAGGTTACATAAAGATTTAACTGGCTATTTCCTTATTTTTTGAGAATTGCATAGGTTGATGTTGTACTAAATTAACCTTTGTTTGTAAATCACAAGATTTTTCAGTAGTGTGAATCAGATATAGTTTCAGGAAATAAATTAAGTTAAGATAGTCATTGTCAGATGTTTTGATAAGACTTTCCATGCTGAAAGATTGGAAAAAATTAAAGCCAATTGCTTCATTTTAATGGCTATATTATAATGGCTATTTGAGGCATTGTCAAGCCTCACATAAATCTGAACTGGGACTTGATGAGGATTATTCTTTTGTTCCTTTAGATTAGGCATGAATTTAGTAAGAGCAAATGGTTTTCTGGCAGTTCTAAATTCTGCTTATGATGGGTTTGGCTGCTGCTGGGCAGCAGCATTCAAATTGCACAGTTCTGCATAGCATAATGCATGAGATTAGCACGGGAATGTTAGGTAAGATAGGGTTAGAATGCAATATTCTTTAAAAGATTCAACAGTATTGAATCCCTCATGTGTATACAAACACATCCAGTTTACATCATCAAGTGCCATTGCGAGTGCCATGGTAATTTGTCTGTTTATTCCTGCTCTGTGCAACTTTGAGCCACGAAGAGTTTTGCAAGGCAATGCAATGGGACATTTTTATAGTCTTCTCTGGAAATGATACAAAGCTTCCATTAAGAGAGATGGCTGTGCTTCAGATATGTTCTTGACTGGATGTCTCTATCTGATATGTGGAGATTCTCCTCAGGTTATCACATCTTTGAAAGATGCTCTGAGAGAAAATACAAACAAGATTTGCATCACATATGGAGCACGTTATGAAATTCTGTTCTTCTAAAGGATACAGTTCTAAACAGTGACCGAAGAAACTTTTCAGTGTTTATTAACAAGTTGAGAAATTGGACCTAGAGTAATCCCACATAACTGTAACACTTAACTAGCTCTTCTAATGTTAGAAGAATTAGTCTTCTAAGTTAGGAGAGTTGTCTACCTAGACCTTCTGTGTATTCAGTCAAGAGCCATTCACACTTCTACAGTTAGGCGCTTCTAGAGAGATATTTGCTATCTCTCTCCATTGACCATGTGCCAGTGGCTGACATCAATAGCTGAAGATGAGCATGCTCCTGATTTTAAAAAAATGTTAGAAGTAAAACTGATACTGTGTCAAAGGATGCATGGTAACAGTCATTCTAGAAACTCATGCCAGAAAGAATGATTTATGTAACTTGATTCATAATTTGATCTCATTAAAAATAAGGACATCGCTGATATCACATGAAAATGATTGATAGAAAATGTGATCGGTTTGCCTGGAATGTATTGCTTGGTGTTAGAATAGGCTGTCAGAGGAAAGTGTCGGTACTGTATTCAGTGTTCTCCTTTAAATAACTGGCCATTACTTCAGCTTTCTTGTTAAGCCTTTTGTCAGGCTCGAGATGACTAAACTTGCTGCACAGCCAGGCACTGAATCAGAAATACCCTCCACCCTTTATCTCACATCGTTTCTGAATTGGTTCAGGTCCAAAGAATTGAAATTGGGTGACTCTGGAGTCAAGTGAGGAAAGCTGGCAGTGATGCCTAGAGCTGATTAAACTCAGATTTCCCCAGTCTGAAAGATGCTAGACTGGACTCAAATCCACTAGATGAGTCAAAGAGAGCAGGATCTAAAACGCTGTTTCTTAACTGCATATATTGTTTGTGAAAATGTGGATCTTAAGCTCAAAGGCTACATGAGCAATGCAGACTCCCCTGTATGAGGGGAATGGATTTCTCTCTTTCGCCTGTCTGCTTTATTCTCATTGGGCTACCTAGACAGTGGACATACACGTGACAGTTACATTAAATAGGTTCCCCCATTTTCTGGTCACTGTGACATAAAAGACTTTTCTCTGACTTTTCCATGATTACGTTCTGATTTGCTCAAGAAAAATTGGCTGGACTGCTGCCGAGACTTTAATTGAAATGATGCTTTCAATGTACCAGGATAAGTATCACTCTCACCTCTTAGAATACGGCACAGTCAAGCTTCTTGTGAATGTTTCTTTTTGTTAAGCTTTTTATTCTGCGTTTGTTTAGCTCAAGGTACAGTGGGCTGCAGTAACCAAACAGAGCAGAGCATGAATCACAGTAGCAAAGCTCTGGTCCAAGAGGAAATGACACAGTTTTTTGGCCTAAAGATGGAAGGAGGCATTTCTAACCAGTGTTGCTGTTAATGTGTTCATGAGCAGTAGTTAGTTTAATAAACTCATGCTCCCTACTGGCACATCAACTAGATAAGGGGCAAGTTCAGTTTCCTGGATAGCTCCCTGACATTATTTCTCTTCATGCTAGCACCAGTACTGACCTGTTTGAGTGAAGCTTGAGATAACTGCTTGGCATGTATATGCAATCAGGATATGACTGGGGTGAGGATTCTGACTGGGCCTACTGTGAAGAAGCTGTTAATATCAGTAACGTTACTCTCGTCTAATGCCAAATTCCTCAGAGAGTGTACCGTGTTATAGAGTGCCCAGTGTATGATGTGTTGGTATAATTTGTGAGAGTGAATTGTAAATATTTCAGTCTGATAAACATGTATCACAAATAATTTAAGTTTGGGGGGTGCAAGAGAGATTTCACTCTTTTCTTCACTGCAAATGTGAAATTGCTAAATTATATGCTGAGCTCCCCACAGAGACTGTCAGATATGGAGAGTTCTGAGAACTGAGCTGAACGGATGGAAAGAAAAAGGATGTGCTGTAATTTTGCACAGGATAGGAGTTGTAAGAGTGCTTACTGTGATTTTATGGAAATAAAGAAATTGATTCCCTGTAAGTGTAATCACAATCTGCGATAATACGCCATAGCATGATGTGCTTTTATCCTGTAATTGTTAACTGCTGTAAATATTTCAGTGCAAACAATGTGAATACTATGGGAACACTGCTGACTTTAGGCAGATAGAGAGTTATTCCTGTCCGCAGGAAAGAAAGCACTATTTGTATGATAAGTTTTGGTTGCCACTGCATTTCAGAAGCCACTTGTAGCAAGCTGGAGCCAACCAAGAACTGTATAAGGAAAAGAGCTAGTTAAATACTACAGCTGCCCTTTGACTTGATCTACTTGTTTCCATTCTCTTCCCTGATACTATGATTCCTGGATGGCTTATCACAGGATAAAAAAAAAAGTCAAGGAAGAAGATTTGGGTGACGCTGCTTTTTAGCACTCTCACAGATAGACTCCAAGAAAAGTGATGCTTGGGAACTGTAAGACACAGACGGGAAGAAAGTGCTGAGTAAACTACTTTTCTTTTGGCAACACAAAACAGCGGCGTCAACACAGACCATTTCTGTAGTAATTTCTGGGCTATCTCACTGCTGTCTCATATGTTGACACTTCTCAATACCGGGACATTGTGGTGAAGAATGATAATGTTACTCTGCAGGAAAGAACTCTCAGTTCTCGTAGAGCCTCCCAGAGCACAAAGATGAGGAAGTACAAGTACTGCAGAAACGGTCGTTTGATATTTGTGGAATTATTTGATATCAAGTCTCTAAAGAAGCTTTTGACCAAACAGAAAGTCAATCTATCTATCTGCAGCGCTATCTGCCAGGTCCTTTGACCCTGGCCATCATGGTGCAGGCTGAAGTACAGCGTTTAGTCTGCTATATGAATGATCGCTGTCTCTGCGGAACTGCAGTCACCCTCAGCCTGCTGGCCCTGTTCTGTGGATCACCAGTGGCTCCAAATCAGTGTAAAGAAGATAGTCCAAGACTGAAAAATGCTCTGAAAGGCTTAACATCCCGTTCAGAGACCCAATGGGCAGCTGCTTCCTCACCCCCAGACAGTTTACCTCATGGTATTTCAGAAGTCTCAGTCCCTGTCCCCTTTCCTGCTTGTTAGACAGGAAGAACTGAAGAGAAGGGGAATGCCTATAGACCTTAGAGCTCCCAGAACCATCCCGTTGGTTCAGTTTAGCTTTTCATAATCCCTCTTTAAATGCAGGTGGGCTCACTTGCTCTTATTGAAATATGTCCAACAATAAGCTCTATTACCCATTCCAGGTTTGCAAGAGAAGAAAATCTATTTTTGTAAGTTACATTGTTATCTTTTACTAATAGGGGAGAGCTTGGAAACTCGGGTGTGAAGATGACTGAAAGCTAATATCAAGATTGCTTTTATTTTGAATGAAAATCAGCCACTTACTTACATGTTATCGTTCATGTAACTCAACGTTTTATACCGTAGTGGCTCTATTTTTAAAGGGCTCTGAAGTACTCTTAGACTTGGTCTTATTGTTAAAGACAAATAGCTAAACCCACGCTTATGTTATGTATCTTACGAATGGAACTAATTAGAGTACAGCTGGAAATCCAGTGAGATATTTTTGGTATAACTGGTTGAAGTAAAGCTGGTTCAACTGCCATCACTTTTTTCCTGTTTTTTTTTTTTCCCCTCTTATGAGCGGCCTCAGTTCTAATTTCTGTTGTGGCTTTTATGATTGATGTCCCAAGATCTCTTAGTGTGATTCTTTTCTCCTGACAGGCTTATTTTTCTTTTTACTGTGGCTGTGTGCTTCATGCTACTCACTAAAAACAACTTCAGCTGTACTTCTGATTTCTTGGGCTTGCCAGCTTGTGTTGATCTTAGCAAAGAGCAGATATTCTGCATCACTATCAGCACTTTTTCATGAAGTTATATTTTCAAATCTTTACTACGGGTCTGCAAAATAGTCTCCTAAAATGCCTTCTCATGATCTGTGCCTTTGAAGACTACTGCAGGTAAATTGCAGAGCTGTCTGTGATGTGTCACCAGAAGAAACTGTCTGGTTACGTTAGGAATAGCCCAGTCCTGTCTCCATGTAAGAGAAAAAAATCCAGGGATTTTGATGAAGGGCGAAGAACTTTCGCCTCTTTCCTGCTTGAGGAACAAGAAAGGGAACAAGAGAGGATATTCACCAGGTAGGGGCTATGGATTACCTGTGGACTAGCATTACTGTATTAGCTGGATGGGAAAGAGATGGAAAACAGAACAGAAAAGAAGCAATGCAGAGGAGGAGAGACTCAGCAGATGAAAGAATGAAAGGATCCAAACCCTAGGCTGGCCAGGGACTTTGGAGAATAAACACAGAGGAAGATGGAAAAAATAATAGTGGAGGAACAGGTAGCTTTTGAAAAGTGAGTAGCAACAGAGAAGGAACCCTTACAAACCGCAAGGAGAAAACTGGAAGTATACTGTGGGGAACGGCTAGTGGTAGTGATTTCTGCTATAAGCGGTAAATGTTTAGATTCAAGCACAACATTAAACTTTCAGGTATGCAAAAATTGCCAAATTTGACTCTTTCCCATTATTGTATAGAGAAAATGTTCTTAGAACCTGGCTTTATACCATACATTCCCTAAACTAAGAGCTTCTTGTGTCCTTTTATGTAAAAGTCAAGTTGCTTTTCTTTTCATGTAAGTTGAGTAGTATCAGCGAAGCTGCCACATGGTGTATTTCACCTCTCTTTTCCAAAGACCAGTAATAGTAGCAGAAACAGTATTTACCTGTCATTGCTCTCTCTTTGTATTATCTTTTGTGAGATATCTATGTTGTTGTGTTGCTCTTGGAAACAGCACCAGGAGCAGCATTCACTTGCAGAGCCTGGGAGAGAAATGCAGAACCTCCTTGTGTGAGTGCACGTCCAAGCATAATCCCCTCAACCTAAACAGTTCTTTAAAATGAATCGTTGCAATTAAGCAACATTAGGGCCTTGGTGTAAAGTCTGGATCCACAATACAGGAATGCATTTAAGATCCAGTATTCATAGTTTCTGCCTAGAGGAGTCAAGGCTTCTGTGAGCATCTCACTCAACAAGCACAGAAACACGCCAGCAGCTTTTCACGGAGAATTCATTTTGATATCAATTCCATTTTGGTCTGCTTTCTGAGCCTGGTAGTTTATATCACATTGGCTGCCAAATGGTGACTACAATTTTCAGTCACTACTGACCTGGGTGAGGATGAAACCTAGAGCAGAAGTAGGGTAGATCACCCACAGTAATTTCCTCAGTTAGGGAGCACATTTCCAGCAGAAAATGAAAATGAATTATTCCCCATTTTTGATCACATTTAGGAAGTGATGTCTGTCACTCGTAGAACATCAAGCTGAAAAAAGTGCTTATAAGTCATTTCAGAGTTATGCAGTAGAAGTCACTGACCGCTTTTCAAGTTGCCAGTACTTCTAGAGTTCTCGTGATAGGCCCAAAGGTGCAACAGTTAATCTGAGTAACTTTGGCAGCATAATGCGCAATTTAGTTTCTGAAGAAATCCCAGCATCTTCTGAGGAGCTACACTGTGTGTGATCTTGGTTCATGTGCTAAAAAGTAGGAAGAAATTGAAGCCCAGCTTCCCTGCTGGTTGGTGATATTTTTAATCTGGGCTCACCTTTTTACTGTTTTCATCATTATCCTTGTCAATATAGGGAAAATTGTTTTGGCTGTTAAACTGCAGTCTCCTACATACATATGCATTTGCATTTCACACTAGTTCAGAACTTTAGATCTTTGTATTACTGCCCACACTCTAATTTTTTTAATCTTTACAGTATTAATGTGAAGTAGGTAGCCCCTTGATTTCTTAACCCTTGCGCTGTTGAAATTAAAAAATGGCTTCATGAATCTTTTCAAACACTTGTCGAGAAAGGAATAATGAAAGAAAGATTGCTTGCTTGCTCTTGGCCAAAACCTTCTGCGATAAGACTCATCCCAGAGCAAATTTATCAGTTGGGTAATAACATCTTGAAAATGGGGGTTAAACGGAAATGCTGACAGGCCATGAACTGCATAGTCTGACTGAAACTCCCTGCAACTTCATGTATTTTCCCAGTGCGTTGGGACTCTTGTTCTCTTTTCTCCTTAACCCAAAATGACAGGTCTGTTATACATATGTATGCTAAGTGCCTTAATGGATTTGGACAGCCTCTCCCTGATTTCTAAGATGCAGTCATTAGGTGGTTCTTGGAAGCAGGTGCTATTTCTGGGCTGAGCTCTGTTTCTCTGTCTCTCCCCTGCTAACCTTTTCACCTCTGCTAATGATTAACGATGATGGGGTTTGAATGACGGCAGGGCAGCTGCCTCAGCCGCACTGCTGGAAAGGTTTGTTTTAAACTTGCTTGTCTGTCCCCTGGGGTTTTGAAAGGAAGGGAGAGATGTATGTTGATATAGGAATTAAGTAAATATTTACTTTTGGTTGATTTTCCACTGTCCTCGCTTACAGATTTTCCGCAGCCTAATCTGTGTGCCACCTGTCTCACCCTGTACTCCAATCCCCCCCACCGTGCCTGCCACTGGTACGAGCGGGCCAGTGATCAGCCCTGTGGCTGAAGCAGGAGATCTGGAGAGTCTGACAAAGTGCCGTCCCCAGTGCTGATGGCCGTTTTCTTTGGCGCCTGGTCATGATGTTTCTAAAAGCCCCAGGGGAGAGGTACTGGATAATCCTGACCAACTTGGTAACTAATCCCACGACATCTGTAGTATTTCCTGACACCTCTGGTTAAGGGCTGGGAGAGAAACTCCAGCTGTGTGTTACCGTTTCGAATTGTGGTTGGCCTGGCCTGACACTGATTGATACAGGGAGACATAGACCCTGTGAAACCCTTGGGTTAGCATGTGCAGAAGCCATGCCTGCACCGGCACTGTCTGCACAAAGGGTAGGAAATGTGTCCGACTGTGCGGGAGGGGTGGTTACAGTTCCCTACTGGACAGATGCTGATGTGTGGGGACCATATGTTACTTCTCTACCTAGCAAATGAAACGCCTTGCAGCCATCCTCCTGCACCTGACGTGCATAAGCAGATGGCCTGACTGTATTGCTAGGTAGTATTGCCAGCATTTGTCCTTTCCTAGTGGTCAAGACTGGAGCAAGGACACAATTTGATCTATAGCATTGGTTAATCATTGCATACCACTGAAGGCCTTGCACTTCTGCGCCCATTGAATTTCACTGCTTTGGAGTCTGTTTTAAGTTGCTTTCCTCAGATGTAACTAAATCACAAATTAAATTTGCCCACCCCTTCATATTTACTAATATTAACATTTTTTTGTAGGGCAACATTGTCCCTGGCACCAACAAGTTGATTTACACATATTAACCTTTTCTGATATTTACAACGGACTCATTAATTAAATTGGCTCAGTTCTGCCATCTAACACTTCAGAAGTGAAAATAGATATGTTTACAATATTCCTACAGAAATCATTTACTTTACTTGTAATATAGCTATGAAGCAAATTACTAAGGCAATGAGTGATCAAGATATAATGGGATATAGTTAGCATTAGGGAGATAAGAAACTGAAACCTTATTCCAGCTGTCTCCACCTGAGAGCTCCTTGGTCAGTAACTCTTTGCTTTTCAGTAGCATCTTTCATCAAGGACAGTGAAATGGCTGACAAACATTAGGTAATAAAGAAAGATCCTTCGCCATCCTGGTAATACAGGAAGGCTTTGCAGAATCTGGGGGTGGCACTGTTGTGTTCTCCTATCACGTTTTCATAGGGTGCGTTCATAAAAAGCGTTTGGGAGAATTCCCATTAATCATCAAGCGTACTGGATTTCAGTAAAAATTCAACTGAGTAGTGATATTGTTCAGAAGGGCATTTTATGGAAAGACTAGTATAGAAACTTGACGCTTGCAGCAACACTCATGGAAGACGCCCATTTGAAGCGCTGTATCACACCACAGGAGAACGATCGCATGGTTTTGTCAGCATGTCCTCCGCTATAATTGGATACAGCTACTCTTACTGCTACTGTATGAGCATGAGTACTTTTAACAGGACTAGTATAATTAATGGAGGCCAGCATACCCAGTCATTTTCCCTCCCCAGCCACCGTTAGGCCTGTGCGTTTACAGCAAGGGCATTACTGTAATGGCAACCAGGAAATGGAAAAGAGCTGGAGAAATATGTATTGTTCCCCTGTTCTGGCTTATAGCCATTTCACAGTTGCGTTGTTGATGAGAACAGGCTTTAGAAGAAGAGTATTAAAGAGAAAACAGAATTAAGAGCTAAGAGCACAGGACATTTCAAGGGAAGGATTTTAACACCTTTTTCCCCTCAGCCATGGCTGTAAAACAATCTGGTTTTGCTGTTAAAGCCCCTTTAAAACATGCTGGGCCCAAGAGGGAGAGAGAACTCCCAGTGAGAAGCATATATCCAGATCTGATGGAGGATTAATTCATTCATTCATTCTAAAGCCTCCAAGAAAGAATGTGAAAAATAATATCTTCCGAGTGTTTGTTGATACAAGAAAACCGAAGGCATGCCACATTTAAATGAGGGTGAATTCTGTCAGCTGTGTACAAAATCTGTTGGTTTAGAAAAAGCCCACTGGTCCGTACAGTACTCCTTTGACATGCTGTGCATCGTTCTGCATTTTTCATTCTCAATTTCTCTGTGGAGCAGCCAGTAATAAGTTAGAAAAATAGCATTTCTTCCCACAAAGTTCTTTCTTGGCAAAGACACAATAAGAAAATTGGGCCTTCTGTTATCTCTGTGGGCTTAGCCGTTAAATTAAAATAGGGGGATCAGAGCTGGGTTCTCACTGCTCATTGCCAGATGTAGTGAAGAGTGCCTTTATTTATATAGATAAAGGTATCATAGGTCAGGGCCCAGTTTTCCTATATGCTATTGAAAAGAATGTCCCTGACATACATCTGGGCTTGAATGCAAGGGCCCAGAGACAGCTTGAACTGCTGGAGATGTTTGTTAGGAGAAGCTTGTTGAACTTTCTGTCTGGATAAAAAGAGGTGGTTCTAGGGTAAAGCAATAAAATTATGATTTGTCTACAGCCCAGATGATTCTTAGGCTTGCATTTTCAAATGAGGTGACTGAGAAATATGGTAGTGAAGGAGATTAGAATGGGACCAGAGACAGTGCCCACTGAAAAACTTGGAAGGTCGGATAAGGGGAGCACACTTACCAGCATTTTAGAGAGTCAGGAAGAGAATCAGGAGAGGAAAGAGCCACGGAAATTAAGAGAAAACAAGATTTCAAGAAGAAGAACGTGACTGACTTTCACAAAGATTTCTGACAGCTGAAGGAGGATGGGAATGAACTGAGGTAGAGAAATTTTGGAGGTGAGACTCATCTTGCTTTATTTTAGACATCCATGTTGCCTGTCTAGTCAATGGAGACTACAAATTGATTCATCTCATCCTAAAGCACAGGCCTGTATTTGCTCAGCCTGATTGTTTGCTTACACTCTGCTGACTGAATTGACTGAAATGGGTATATAGACACCTCGCTCACAGGCAGATGCCTATATTGTTGATACCTAAAAACAGGGGCCTGAATCCCACTCTAGCCATCTACTGTATAAGTGCTAGTCATGTAGCTCAGACCTCTTGTTCTATGTAAGAGGGTCCTATTATAAAACCAACTTCTAGGGAAATTTTGCAAACTCATTGCCATATGCACAGCAAGTAGAGAAAACAGGCAACATATACAAGATTTGTGGCAGTGAGCAAATGGGAATTTGCTTGCACTAGAATACCTCTAGTTCTTTATTACTGGTGAGCCTAATAAAGAAAGGGGGTCCCAGATCCTCATCTGCATTATGCTGTGCTATGCTGTGACCACAGCCATGAACGCTGATCTTTCCATCCTGCCATTTATCCAATCTATGTTTTCTCTTGCATTTTCTCTGACACATCTTTTTTTGCTGAGTGAAGACAAGACGAACAGAGAATGGTGGGTATATGCATGCACACACATTCATCTATATATTTGTATGTGTCGTCGTATACAAATTGGCAGCTTGATTTTCTAGGATGCTTAATAGCAACAGCTGAATGGGAACTTTCAAATGTCCAATTCATTTGAAAATCAAACCACTTATTCAGGTTGCTAAGTATAAATTTATGCCTTCTATTTTGAAATACTCACAGATTTTAAAGTGGTACTGAAAGAGAATGGTGTGACTGTGTTTTAACTGACACATAACAGCATTACTACTGTCCTCAAAAGCACTAGGTCAGTGCAGGAATTCGCCTGACTCCTTCAAACGCACAGAAAACTTAAGTAGATCTCATGGCCATGATTCAGATACATGGTTTCAAGTACCAGAGAGGCCACTCTGTTAAGGATTTTATCTTGTGCCCGTTGCAATATTAGATCATACCTGTGGTATCTGTTCGTTCATGTCTTAAGGAAAAATTGGACTTCATGCAGTTATCCAGATTGGAGTCTGACCAGACACCTCTTACGTGGGTAAAATGGGGTCCGAGGTCTCTCAAAGCATTTAAACTGGATGTTTTACATCCAAAACACTTAGATATTCTTTCTGTAATCATTTCCTACTTCTGGCTGTCACATGTGGGCCTCTGAAGTTGGAGTGTGTTAGGTTGATCTCTGCCAACTTTTATATTTTTGTCTGGCTGTGCCCTGAGCAAATGATGGCATTAGACATAACAATAACACACAGTGCTGTGCCTCCAACAGAGAGAGAACACAATCTGTGTAATTCATTTGTGAGGGATAATAATGGGAATTTACAGCACCAGCAAAATCCAGGTCAGGACACTTTCAAGGTCTTGTAGTGCTCCAAGACAATACAGCTGATACTTGTACAGTGCACATAGCATTGATGATGAAGCGCAATAATTTGAGGCTGTGTGGTTTTACTCTTATTTACCTTATAAACTATACATTTCTCTCATTCATTGTTGTTCATTGCGGGAGTAGACCCACAGAAAAAGGTTCCTCTCGGAGGATGAGTAAGGACATCAGAATCTGGCCTTTGCTCGTCAGATTTTAAGAAATAGCTTACCCCGTTGACTACCTGTGTCAACAGTTTCAGCAGTTAAAAGCAAGTAATTTAAAACTTAGCAATAGTTTTCAGCTCTGATCCAGAAACCCTTAGGAGATGTCTCTAAGGGATCCATGAAAGACAGTTAAGGAAAGCAAAGTTATTGTGAATAGTGTTCTATTTTTAGGAGAACTACAGATTGAAAAAAGGTTGACAGTTACTGAAAAAGCATTTGTATTTGCATCCCCACCTAGAACACAAGTGATGGAAAATAATGATACACAAATTATAAGTGTCCAGATGCAAAAACAAATTTGACCAGTTAACTCTGAAGTACCTTTCATGGACATCTGGAATGCTGAGTGATGGCTGAACTAACAAATCCCTAAATATGCAGTGACCAGTGGATTCCCAGGCTAAACAAATCCTTGTGGGCCAAGCTGTAAAAATTCCTCTAATGTTATTAAAAAAAAAGGCTGATCAGATTTTTTCATCCTTAAATTAGTTGATTCTGCAACTTTGTTTTCTAGAGATTGAGGAGACTTTTCTTTTTTTTTTTTAATAAGCATAAGCCTTCTTTTCAGGTTTCCTGCAATACAGAAGATCTACATCACAGTCACACAGTATTTATAACCTCTATGATTCTTTCCATCGTGTTAGCGTCAGGGAGAACAGGTAGCATTCTCATGACAGAGTCCTTTAGTGCCAGCTTCACAGGGTTAACTGCAGAAGACCTTATTCCGTCCTTACTTGGGCAAAATTCCATTTGCTCAGCAGGAGTCTGTCTGGGTAAAGATTTTGGGATTTGACAGACAATGTTTATGAGTTATACAGGAAAACTAGCTGAAATAGTAATCACTGCAGCCCTTTCTAATGGGCTAATAGATTTTTTCAAGCAGCTGGAAGATTTTTTATAATCCCTCCAAGCCCTTCCTTTCAGATTTACAGTCCTGGCTTCCAATAAATGATGGAAGTTTCTTTCAATTTACCATCTCAGCCAGGTGCCTTAATGAGCTCTGCAAGAGAGCTCACACAAGTCATAACAGGAGCTGGAGGAGCAGCCTCCTGCTTCAGGCACAGAACAGCTGCTTGCAGATGGTCTGTGGTGAAGAACTACTCCCAGAGCCTCTCCCCAGTGAGAGGAGATCTTGCACATGGAGTGCAAGGTTATGCTGCGTGGAACATCGCCCTCTTTCTCTCGTGTCTTCCTCTGTATTCCCTGCGTGCCTGCTCCCTCGCGCAAACATTTCACCTGTTGAATCTGTGAGCGGGAAGGGGATGCATGATTTTAGAAATGATAGACTGAGTAGGAGAATTTCTGGTGCATAGTTTGGTACTTCCTGCTCCAAAGGGGAAAGAAAAGTTTTGTTCCTAGAACGTACCTCCATATTTTCGTGACATTTTTCTTCACATAGGACATGAGTATTTAGTGAATACTTACATGCAATTTTACCTCCAGCTTGAGAAAGGTTCTCTCTTTCTTTCCCAGAAAAATCATGGTGTGATATTTTTAATGCTCAACCTGCAAAGTGCTGAGTGTCTTCCGCTCTCTGTAGCCAATGGGGTAGACCATGCCTTCTTAGAATGAAGAGATCATTAGTTTATTAGTTAAATAGTTCTGCATCTTTCGTATGTATATTGACAAACCGATCCATGAACTGATTAAGTATTCTACAATTAAAGCATTTCATATTTGGAAGCAGATGCCGACAGTCTAGAACAGAATGCTTTATGCACTTCACTTCTGTACTGCTTTATTTCAAAATGTTTCTGTGGGATGAAATGTCAATTTTTGTATGGAGCAAGTCACATTCAGTGCAGCAGTGGGAGTGAGTGCTTCCAGTGCAAGACACATTACAGTACTTACAGCAATAGGAAGAGTGATGTAGGTGCATATCATTTCTAACGCCTGTTTCGCATGGAGTTTACTGCTTCTGTGCCTTCATGAAGGGTCTGTGTGAGCTTGTCTGCCTTTTTTCAACCCTATCAGCTAGCTTATGGAAGCTATTATGTCTCCTGACAAGCCTGGCTTTTTATAACAGATATGCACAATGGAAGAGTTAACACTGCATGTTCATCAGTCCTTCATTTTATGGACCATAGCATGAGGCTCTGTAAAAGCGAAAGCTTTATTTTCTGTAACTGCATTTGTGGTTCATTTAATGGTTTTATAGCAGAGGAAGACACAAATTTTGAAAAGGAAAACAAAGAAGAAACAGAAGTAACCCATGAGTTGTTTTAATTGGATACCTTAACTTTAGGCAGTAACAAAGTTATAGCTATAACAAGATCCACGGGAAGACAGGGAGCCCAAGACACCCTGATTCGTTTTTTTGTGAAATCCCTTGTCCCCTGGAACAGTCTGCCAGGGGAAGGCAGGGCCATGTGTGAGATACAAAGTATGGTTTCCAGAGATGCAGCTAGTTTTCCATGCAGCATGAAACCTCTGAGGCTCTTCTTGCATCTGCTCTTGAGAAAAAGAAGGAAGCAAGACTAAATGTTATTACTGCTTTTTCTGTCGATAGTAATTCTGTGAGGAACTGAGAGGAGCAAAACATTAAAAGCACTGCTCCTTCACTCCTGCTCCTTGGCATCACAGAACATTAGGGTGAAGAGTCACAAAAATTCCTGGGATTAGGAACTGCTCCATTAGCCCACTTTGCTGCTTTTTCCTGTACCCTCCTCCTTTTTCTTCATACTCTTATCTGGATCTCGCAGGAGAAATCGGAGGGACCTTTGCTTGGGCTATATGACTCCGGTGCTAAGAGAATTCTTTTTAAAGCTATGCGGTTAAGGTTCATGTTTTCTGTTTAAATGGTCCTTGAGAAATGTCTAGCTTTGATCTAATTTGAACTATTAACTTTTAGAAAGATATTATCTTTATGAGACACTTTCTATCTCTTAACCATGTCTGGAGAATCTGTATGACAGTGCACAGTGATCACACTATGTATTAATGTGGGAATGTGAATGTTATCTCAGATGAAAGCTTAGAAATGCTATGCCTGTACTTATATTCTGTACATCTGCTTTAGTCCCACTAAACAGCTGCAATGATTCACATGGTAGTGCAGTCTTGCATAATTGCCTTTGAGTTGCTGGACTTTCAGAAAGTGCTTTTTCTTCATGCTCTTCTCAAATCCACTTTCTTTCTAAGTTTCCCAACTTTGATCCTGAACTTTGCATAACAAATCTAAGAGCAGAAAAATCATATGGGTGTCATTGGAAATGACTATGATTCATTATTTTCAGCTGTTGTATTCTTGGATATCTGCATTTGGGCAGGGCTCAACACAAGGTTTTCTAACAGCATCTCAATTCCCCAAACTCAAGTTACTCTCGTTGTAAAGCAGAAAGAAAATTGTTCCCTGAGGCTATATCCTGTCACACCCAGGATTCCTCTAGGAACCCTGGTCTCCCCTTGGACCATGCAACTCTGGTTGATACTAAAGATTTGGCCGTGACTGAGTCTTGTTGAGAGTATTAGTGGTAATATAACAAAAACTGAGCAGCTGGTAATGGTTGTTGTAAGTCGGAGTTGAAGGGTATTGATGGGGAAGCTGCTGACAGTGTTACTGTCTGGGGATGGGAGGTGCACAAGCTCCTTCTGAGGGTGTAGTTAGACAGACTGTGCTCTGCCAGGCTAATACAGCATGATTCACAATTGCTGCATTTACCTGTCTTCAAAATAGGGTAGCCAGGCCCCAGTTCTGTTATCTGATACAACTGAAATCAGGCTGAGGCCATCATGCTGCGTTCACTTATCCTTTTTCAACAGCATGTACATTTTGAATAGCTAGGCTGAATCTGAACTACTAGCTGAACTGACAAGTTCTAACCCTCTTTTGCCAACTAACACACAAAGTCCTCTCTACAAGTGACTTTATTAAGTCACGCTTTTGACACAATGCTTTATTCAAAATACACTGCTTCTGGTAAGTCTGGCTTTCTAACCTGGTCGGAGAGAGTGAAAACTGGTTTTTGTTTAGCAAAAGCAGTGGTAAGCATTTCTATCTTCACCACTTCTCATTAGTCTTCGTTCCTGAAAACGACGTTGTCCCTTAAGATCCAAAGGGGAAAAAACGGGATTCTTGTGGAAGCACAAGTTATTGCTGTATACAGCCGTTCCACAAAAGTTCAGACATTGATTCGGGATTCTTCCTTGGGATATAATTTAACGGAGAGGAAAAGGGAAAGAAATATCAGAATTTTAAACACGAATGTAGATGTCGGCAATTGTGTGTCACCATATGATGGAAGGCTGGCAAAAATATCGTCCAGATGGGCTCTTCTTCCCTTAACTATACTTCCAGTAATAATAAAAGGATCCAGAACTCCTTTACTAAAGATCTCATTGCCAGCTTCTTTTACGCAGGGTTATAAAATTAGCTTCAAGGGAAGTGAGACTTTCCTATGGATGTGTGGAGTTGCTCATAAATTTTTTACTGAGATCCATTATCAAAGAAGTGTGACATACAAAGTAATGAATGATTGAATCTCACTGAAGGTGAGTAAGAGTTGGCAGTTCTGCAGTGCTTCAGAATTCAAAGCCTAATGGAGCATCCTCCAGCAAGAATTCATGACAGCAACGCTGGATTCAAGGTTCTGTTGCCTAAGCTGACATCCTGCTCTGGCACTAATCCCACAGCAATATAAAACTCTTTCCAGAGAAATTGTTTTCCACTGAATACTGGATCAGGCAGTACCATGTTAGTATTGCAGATAAGAGCACAAATTGGCAATACATTTTACAGACCACTACTCCCTTTCTCCTTAGATACTTTTTATGAACTGTGAGAAAAAAATCAACCAACCTCACTGGAGTAGTTCAAGTAAATAATTGGTGTTGCGCTCCTTGGTCTGCCTTCATGATGCCACATACAGTAAGCTGTATAACAAGGTATTTGACATTAGTTTTGCAAGCCTGGTCTTTGGAAGTCAAATGCTCTCTTGTGATCTCCTATTGTTTCAGGGGTGACATGTATAGTAATGAAATAAGGTGCAGGGGGAGCTTGGTGGCAGAGGATAAGTCTACCAGCTTCTGATTTGCAGCAAGTGTTGGTAAAGCACCACAAGATGAATGCCCAAAACAGTTGCTGTGTAGAGAATAGTAAATGATATATTTGTATCTGCTGGAAGGCAAACTGAATGGCAAAAGTGTGCCACTTTGCCATCACACTCAAAGAAGTGGTCACCTCACTACAGAGAAGATTTGAATGGACTGATGCAACTTAGGTCTTGATTGTGCTATGTAGGAACTTTGCACTCAGTCCTGTATAAGTGTCTAGCCTAGGTCTAGCAAAGTACAATTATTGTCCTCTGTCTAACATTTTTCGTTTTTAGGACCTTTCATTGCCATCCATCACCAGAATATCATGACATTTTCCAGTTAAAACCCATAGACCAAAATGTGCAGGTGGTTTCAGTCTTGGATGTTCCTTTTCTGAGTTGTGAGCAAAGTGGCCCTGAAGGTGCATGGAAGTAGGAAATGCAGATGCCATTTTATGACTGATTTTGTCTTTTGGTGGATGGAAGTCGTCTTTGTATATTTTCTCAGACACACAACTGTTTCAATAAAAGGTGAGGACTGTCCACCTGGAGACATGTCTGTTTTGGATAGAGTCCTAGCGGGCCTAGGGGTCATAGATCCAGTGTGATTTCTCCCTCCTGAACCGCAGTGCAGGGAGGGGAGTGGACAAAGTGAGATTTATTTTGCAAAGCAGCAGTTGGCGTGATTCCTGTGGTATAACCCACTGTTGGGTCCGTGACTAGAAAGAGATTGACGGTGCTGTTACTAACTCCCTGTCAGCCACCCCTTTCTGCCAAAAGACAGTGGGAGCTAGACGCCAAAGATAATCTGATCCCCTGTCTGCTAGACTTCAGAGGGCAGACTTCCAACGTGTGAATTAACACACAGCTAAGGTTTCAGGTGAGCAAAACTGTTCCAAGAGCAATTTTGGCTGCGTAAAGCATTGCAATTGCACTTCTGAAAAAGGCATGTAGGACTCTAGGATCTCATCTCTAGGCACAGCTCCTTTGGCTGTGCAAATTTGTCTGTAGAGTTTCAGAATTAGCACCTCTTGCAGCTGGGCTTAAAGGGACTGCTGTTTCCAGGGCAGGGATGAAGGTGTCCATCCCAGTTGCCAATACGGCTGCTTGCTTATGGTAACCTCACTCTTTGACCCTTTATATGATTCAAGTTAGGAATCCAGTTGTTTATTTTGCCTGATCGAATAAGGTGCAAATACTTGCCAGTGCGCCACAGTGTTGTATTCATTTCAGCCACTATATCCACCTTGTCAAAAGGTCAGTGAAAACTGGCATATGCCATTTCTGGAAATCAAATTTCAGTATCTGAGCGCAGAGGCATTTTGCGAGCGAAGGGAAGCAGGCATGGCTAGCTGGTTGCTGCACACCCAGCATACCAAGCAGACCCTCATTTCACAGCTCTTCTGTTCTCCCCCACTAAGAACGCATAGGCATATTCAGGACCCCGTATGTTTAATTACACCCTTCATACCAGTGGCTTTCATTAATATACAAAAAAAGGCAGTCAGGCCTGAATGCTCACGAAGTGGTGTTATTTGGGGTGGAGGGTGGTGCTGTGCTATGGAGCAGTGTTTCTCTAAGTAATGTGACAGGAGCACATGAACAAAGCTAACGGATAAGCCACGTTCTCTGAGCATGCAAGGCAGCTTAATAAAGAAACGTGCATTTTAATTCTTAGAATTATCTCGGCATCATACGTGGGCAAGGCACACACTTTACCCTGTTTTTTTCACATAAATCTGAATCTAGGTTCATTCTCTTGGTGTTAATCCTTTTGGGAACACTGAGATCTTGTTGGCTGAATCTCTGGCTGGTTTTGCTAACATAGTAAGGAAAAAAGGTCTCTCTTATCTTAATTTCTCCCCCATTGCCTTGGTTTTAGATGTTCTTGAAATGGTAAATCTGTCTGAATTTTGATATACAGTGTTCTGTGGTCCCTGGTTAAGGTGGCTGAACAGTTCCAGTTTAACCTAGATACTCAAATGCTTTCCTAGCCAGAAAGGCTGAATAGTGAAATATTTCTGTATTAAAAGTAAAGTCTGTTTTGGGTTAGTTAGTTGATGGGTTAGTTAGTTAGTTAGTTTGGGTTAGTTTTGGGGTTAGTTTAATCTACTGATTAAATCTTACTCTTCAGGAAGATATTTTTATCACTTCTGTTTTTAAGTTTATTTGATTTCCCCTCAAGGTCTTCAGTGAACTGAGGGCTCAGTCTTCGGTGCTGTTCAGGGAACATCTTCAATTTCTCAGGGAGCACTGAAAACAAAATGCTCCCCCTCTAACAGGACTGACCCTAAAGAAACTGGTAAGGCTTAGGATTTCATTTCTGAGAGAATGTCAGATCCTGTAGCCGTTACTCAACGTTTCACTCGAGCCATACTCAGGCTTCGGCCTTTTTCCCTTTGGCATTTTCCCCTTCTTTCCATAAATAATATGCTGAAGGGCCGGACTGCTACTGAAACTACAGAGGCAAACCTGCACAATTACCAAGAGATCTATTGCATTAAATTTCAAATACCAGTTTAAAAAAAAAAAGTTTCCTGTAAAAAGTCCAGTATATAATGAGCACATACACACATTTTAACTGGGACCCTGATGCTCCTATGTCACAGTGAGATAAATTATCAGTTTCTGCATTGCAGTATGATTTTGTCTCCCAATCTGATATCAAATGAAGACTATTGTACATCAAAGTACATTGTATAATAAGGCTGCCACTGAACTGGAATGAGGGCAAGCTGCCATGGTTTATTAATGCTGCTGCTGAAACTAAAATAGAAATATAAAAGCCAGCTTCTGCCCTGTGTGTTGAGCCTACCCTGAGAACCAGCGTGCCAGAAGGGACATTCAGCCTCGGGGTTCTGCTGCTGGAGGGAGAGATAAACTTCAGGCCTCCTTCTCCAGAGGAGACTGTGGTAGAAGCATGGGGGGTGAAACAGCAAATAAGATGATGGGAAGGCCCATTTTGGCTTTTCTGCAGACCACTGTCCCTGGAGGTGCCAGACTGTAGATGGCTTATGCTGCCATAGGCCTACGTGAAACAGGTTTCCTTCTGCGATTGTTTCATGTATTTTATTTAATATAATTAGGGCTGAATCAGCATTTGGCTCACAGGTAGGAAGAGCACACGTTTCAGTTATGGCACGTTAGGTCTATGGCATTCCAGCACAGCCTGGAAGGGAGTTTGTCACAGCGCTGGGACTACGTATAGATGGCAGTAGCCTCTTCACTGTTATGTATGTGTGAGATGAAGTTCACAATGCAAATCTAAAAAACACTGCAGTGATAGCTGTAGCAAAATAAAGAGCAAAAACTTCAATTACCCTTGCACAGCACTTCCTCTCTTTTCCAGGATTTGCCTGGATACAGCTGGAACAAGAATCTGACCCTAAGGACTGTGCTGTGGAAGATTTGCAGCTCTTTACATTAGAGCAGAAATTAGGTAATGTTTCTGTTACTTATTACTTATAATTAAGTAGTATCTATCCCAAGTACTGTTTTACTACTTCAGCTGGCACATGCTAACGTTTGGTGGTTTTACAGTTTGCCTGAGCGTTCTTCTAACTGAGAATTGTTTTTTCAAGCTAAGCACAACAGAGGCATAGTTGAGCAAATGTAAAAAGTTTACAGAAAAAAGATGTCAGTCTCTGAAAACTACTTGAAATGCTTTGTGCATATGCTCAATATGGTCAGTAAAAACATACAGATGGACCAAATCCTCCTCCCACCAAAGTCAATGCCCATTATGCTGGTGAAATTGGGTTTAGGCCTGTGATTTTTATCAGGACAACTTTATGAATATTTATTTGATAAAACTGTACACCAGCGACATTCTCAAGGCATCCAGCACTCCCTTCTCCCTTCTATTATGCCCCTTAGCCCAGCTGCCATTTTAATGATACTTCCACGATAGGGTTTGGCAAGATGAAAGCTGCAGTAAGTGCACAAAGAAGAAAAAATTAGCAAAGGTACATTACATCAGAAAAGCTGCAAAACTAAAGAACATGGTAGCTTGAAGATTCTTTGCAAGTATTGCAAAACTCTGTTGACTCAAGCAAGGACAGAGATGGATATGATAACGTGAAAATAAAAAATTGTCACTTTATAGACAGAAGAGTTAAAGAGGTTTTTTTTTTATGTTCCCTGGTAAGTTGTACAGTTTTGAGGGCATAGGCTTCTTTGACCACTGGAAGGTGAATCGAGTGAAAAACAAAAAATACTTTGCTATAGAACTTTGCAATGTTCCAGTGTCCATGATTTTGAATAAGAAATTTCTAACAGGAGGTTTTTTTTCCTTGCTGTAATCTGTGGATTACTTTTCTGCTCGTATCTTTTTGGTAAATATGATATCCTTTTTCAAGAATGCAGTGATTGCAATTGCATTTACATTACTGCACAGTAAAAGGCATAGTACAGTAGTGGCTATGTTATGGCTCATAGTGATAAAGAACAGCAGCTATTTACATTTACATTTCACATTATATGAAACAAAAAATATATTTATTCATTACTATTAAATAAAAGCACTCGTTATCTAATATTCCTTTATCAATCCAGCTCAGCATTACATGCCCTTAATATCCTAAAGCAAATGCTTAAACCCAGTATATATCCAGTACGTCCGGTGCACAACGACAGCTGTATCACTGCATAGGCACCACTGTGCACCAGCAGCAATCCTGCATGTCTGGGAGCCCCACGAAAGAAGCAGCGGACAGCAGGCCAGAAGTCTCTTTTGGACATTTGGACATAATTTGTGGATAGAAAAACAATAAACTTTCTGGTGCACCTGTATATATAATAGACTTCATTCTTCCTGAATTTGAACTATGCCTGTTCATCTGTACTTAATTCTACATTTTGTTAGAGCGGGAAGTATCCTGGTAGTTCACTCAGCCTCAGGAATAGAGGTGATGTTGAGGATTAAACATGAGGCTTCATTTCACAAAAATCGGATTCCGTCAGTGAGTTACGTCCTTTATTAAACATAGCTGCTAATTTTCCTAGGGGCAATACTAGCACTGAGCTTAAATTCTTACTCATGTACAATCCCTTCTACGTTATAGAAATTATTGGCATTCGTCGGCAGTCTGATTTCCTGATGGAGAATGTTAAGCTGTTGTAAGGAATGCTTCAGCTTAGGCACTTGTCTTCTCGTGAAGCTATTTTGTTCTCCCAAGAGTGTTTAAACAAAGGAAACTCGAGAAGTTTAAGTAGAAGGTACTGTGCCAGTTCTCTGTGGTAACTGCTGGGACTGAGTTGATAGGACCCTGCCCACAGATGCCTAGCAACATACACCCTATATGCTACTGCTCTCATTAAGCTCATCATGGGCTTAATTGCACCTCCAAAGTAAAGTAACACTGTTTGCTCCTATCCTGGGGTTCAGAGAATTCAGGCATTTCCAAACAGCGACAGGTAATTCATTTGACAGCAGCAGCAAAATGACTTGCACCAGGTAGATACTGTTATTTTAGGGCTTTGGTGGATTATTTGGTAAGTGAAAGGTTTTCCTAATGCCAAGCCATTAGATTTATTAGTATGGTATGACAAACAGATGTCAGATTCCTGGTCAGTGTCCACCTAACAGGGATGCCCAGGCTGACATAATGTTGTTATCATGTAAAAATAATAGGGAGCTTTTGGGTGGGAGGGGCTGATGCAATGCCAGCATAATTATACACATCAGTAGAAATCATGCCATGGTGCATTACTGTAGTGTGGTGAACTCAAGTGCTTGTTTTTCAAGATAGTGTGCTTAGCAAAATAGAGTATAGTGATACTTTTGAACTATAAAATATAATACATAGGTATTTTACTTACCATTTCCTCATATTTATGGAATGAACACGTGCATTGCAAGAACGTCCCTGTAGGGAATGATCAGATGCTTCAACGTGAACGATGCAGAGGTAAACACGTGAAAGGGTGTAGTATAAATCTGCAAATGTTATGGCAGGATGCTGACACATAACATATGATGAATATATGATATGATCTCGTAAGCATAAGTTTGGGGTGGCTGTGTGAGGTGCAAGTGGCTAAATTACAGTGGACCTAGGCAGATGACTGGACATATGATCATCTAATGCATTTTTTTGGTAAAAAATTGGCACTTTCAATCTTTGCTCTCAGCCTACCCTTGGTATTTCAGAAAGGTGCAAACTGCATCTGCTTGCACTCTGCAGACAGTGTGTCAAATAAGGACTCAGTGTTTGGAGCTAGTGGTAGTGTTTCCCCTGGAAGAGTACTTTCTCTCGTGGATTCAGTAACAGTCCGTCTACGTGAGGTGGCCTCGGGAACGTGCTGAATGCCTGTCTCTACCAGCAAACTTAACCGTATCTTCTCACCGTATCTGCTCACTTTTTGAACTGTTTGGTCGATGAGTCAGCCCTGCAACACACAAACAGTGTGTATTGGCATCGCAGGTAGCTGCAACACCCACCTCTGGCTTTTCCCGTGATGAGCCTGTTTGCCAGCAGGCGTTGGCCCTGAATTGATTCTGGCCACTTCTCTATTTCTGTGTTACCTACTGCCAACCGGAAGGTCTATGTCTGCCAACATCCACCGCAATGATTTTTCTCTTGGTAAAGAAGAAAACATAAGTATCAGAGAGAGCATTTTTTAATCTACCAGTATATTCATTAATTGTGGCTAGAATACAGAATTTATATGTGGGACTGGTTTATATGTACTTTTCTCCTATCTTTAACTTATAACAGGGGCACAATTAGGGGTTAAGTATTAAAAAAATCCTGAGTTAACAGATTATGATTAGAAATTCAGATGTTTAGTCCTGCAGACACCTACGACTGTAAACAGTGCTTCTCCTGGCAAGGTTTTTCCGAGGATGATGCTAAGTGCTGTATGCAGGTGTAAGTGATTCAGTGGTGGAGCCTGGTGCCATGCACCTTTCATATTTAGGGTATTCATCATAGGAATGCATGCATGGTATTTACCTATTATATGTTAGCTACAAAATGTTCTCTTGCCCACCTAGGATTATCAGGGTCATCTGGCAAGCAGTAAGAATAACTGGGTGTTTTTTAGTTCAGCAAAAATGAAGATTCAGACCCCCCTCACTTTGCTTTGCTTTGCTTTTCTCCACTGCCTTCTCACCATTCTTGTCCCCTAATAGGTTTACTTAGTTTAGCTTGTATATAAGTGTTTTCACTTTGATATAAGTATATGTATGTTTTTAGTCTCCCACAGAAAATTAATAAATAGGAATGAAAGGTTAGATTCATGCTGTTGCTTCCCACTTTCAGCAGCAGGAAGCCTGCTTCAAATCTTATTTCTGTTGGGGATTTTGCCCTCTGTCTTCCAGGAGAATGTCCCAATATTCATTCCTTATGGCTCACTGAATATTTGTGTGGTTCATGCAAAGTGGAAACAAGAAAGGTTGAGGGCTACTCGCTTTAGGATAGTTCTAAGTCTGGGGGCTAGGATGTTTGTTCGACAGGCTCAGGTCACTGTCTGGATGTCAGCGGGACCCCGTTCTAGTGTGTGCTTACAGACTCAAAAAATGCGCACTGACGGTTCAGTGTGCCAAAACATGCTGTAGCATGCTGGTTGAGACATTTGCTGGGAGGAGGGAACGCAAGAAAATCAAATCTGGGTCTCCCATATCCTAACTCACCATTCTAGCCGTCAAGCTGTGCCCTCTTTCACTGTGAAGCTAATGCTGAAATAATTTATTTTTCTTGGATTTAAAGTACTGAAAGTCCTTGCTAAACTGGGCACGTATTCACAGAAGTTTCAGGATGGCTGAAATGCCACATTTTGGTGAATCAGCTCTTGCAGAGACTGTGCCCGGAGGAAGTCATGAGGCGCTCTCATCTCAGTCTGCACAGGCTCAGTTGCTCCACTGTCTGTAGGGAAGGTATCTCCTTCCCGCGGCAGACCTCCCAGGACGAGGAGGTGGGCAGTACGGGGGAGTGCTCTGCGCTTTATTCTGTTGTCGCCGTGACTCAGTCAGCAGATCTGAACCAGAGCTGGGAGGGAGGTGATCTGCTGCTGACCTTGCTCAGTCACAGTCACAGACACGTTGCGCTCTCCCTGGGGGAAATGCACCTCTGCCCTAAGGGACACCTCTCCTCCGGAGGAGCTCACGTGCTGTGATGTCCCTTACTCAAGTCAGTTTTAGGCCAATTTGACGTTCTTTCATGTACAACTGTACACCTGTGCGTACTGAACGATGAGCACCCTTTAACATTGCAACACAGGCAAGGCCCTAGAATTAAAAAGCAGTCTCATGTAAACCTTGAGGACTTCTGAAATGGTTTTAGTCTTTCCCATTCCCTTTCTCTTCCCTCCCTTCCCTCCACCACACCTTCTGCACACCTGGCTGTTAAAACCAGACACACATAAGTGCAGATATGCTTAATGCTGTCTAGACAAGTACCCTATTAAGCTGGGCTGGGGCAGCAGTTGCCATAGCGATGAACAAATAAGGTTTGGCAGCTGAAAACGAGGTAGTGGGATATTCATACTTTCTTTACAGTATAGTGGTGGAGATGTCAGAGTGAATTTACAGTGTGAGAAATGGCAGCTCAGTGTTAACTATTAACGGAAGAGCCATAAATAGAAAATGATATAGTTGGTTAAGGACTAGACTTCTAATTTCACAATAAAGGTGAAAACTGTAAGTTTTGAAATAACGGCCCCCCCGAAATGCTCCTAAATGCAAAGAGAAAGAGTAAGTTTCCAGTACTTCTGTTTTGGATTGTTTAGTGTGAAGCATGCAAATAATAATGAAAATAAGCATGATGTAAAACCTTACATCATGAGCTGCTTTTATTTTTATAGTTGAAGTTTACTTTGAAGTTCTAACTTGACAGGCGGTAGTTTTTCACTTTTAGGGTGGACCAGAAAGCCAGTTTCAGTTTTCACACCATTTTTGGCTAGCAGTGCAATGGAATTGCTGGGGCCGTCTCAGAAAGAAACCACTGGATTTTCTTACTCCAACAAAGATTCATGAGAAAAATCTTTCCACCTCTCACTATATTGTGTAATACAGATACAAAAACATCTCTCCTTTCTTATGGAAGGAGTTAAGCTACAGTAACCAGTGTGGTGGAGTGTCAGGGGGGAAGGGAGAGAGGCCTCCAAGGAGAGTGTAACGCCTCTTCTCCTTGGCCAGGAGCTGCCATGGTGGCAGCACTGGGGACACGGCACCACTGCAGCCACCCACTGCTCGTGTCCCCTCCTTGCTCTGCTCATGGTAGCGTGGGGCCCATTATAAGCCCTTTCTAGCTGTAAAAAGAAATCAGATGTGACTGAATAGTCCTTAACATGGCATGTTTGCTATATAGTTGCTTTTATTTTCATCTGTAATTCCTGAAATGTGTTTCATTGAAGAGAAGGAATACTACAGCATAATTGTGCTCAGAGGTAATACAGCAAGGAAGTAGTATTTCGGGTGATATTATGACATGTTCATGGATTTCTTTTCTCTTGAACCCTCTCTGTTTTGCATAATTTGTATATTAAAGTTTTGGACAGCTGAGCAGTGTATTTTGATGTATTTGTTAATATACACAGGAAAGCCGTGAGCTGTGAGAGGTGAAGGAAATATTTTTCCTAACAGAACAAGTTCGGACCAATTTAGTCTTAGTCCCAAATTTTTCATCTATAAATTGGCACTTGTCCCATTGTGAGATTATTATGATTCCTCCTTTCCTGTGTTCATGGGAACAAGTAGAACTTTTCTGTTGACTTCAGAGGCAGGTAGCTGTGGGCCCACAGACTTGAGAAGCAAAAATACAAATACAAATCCAGATGTCAGGCAAGTCTGCCTTAAACTCCTCCTACTGAGGTCTTTGCTTGACCTCAACTTTGTGAACTGATCAGCTATGTTTACTTCAAAGGGAGATAAGTTAGCTGAGCATTTCGGAGAATTTCTCTTCAAACAGGGAACCGTATGGATGATGTCACCTGAAACTTCCGCGGAACAGCATGGCAGTTGAATAGGTTGGGCTAAACCACTCAGTCTTAATGATATTTTAAAATATTTTAGAACTGAAAGGTTAAAATTACCAAAAACAACAAAAAAAGCATATATTTTCTGCACCTCAATTCTAGTTTCAGTAATGTTTTTATGGAGGAACTACTGTAATGGTTGTTTACTGGGATGAAACACTTACTTAGTATTACAGATTACTGTTTCCACCCATTTATCATGTTAATTTTTGTGCAGGCGCAAAACCTAGCAATTTTTTGGCTACGCTCAAGAAGGTTTGTAGTTAAACTGAGATGTGTAGGAACCACTCCAGCTTACAGTAGCAAAAACATTATTTTTGCCAGTGTAACCTAAACCAGGTTCCCAAAAAGTACAACTCGTATCCTTGAAAGATTTTTGTGACAGGATAATTGTATCTATAAAAATTCTTCTGTTGCAAGAGCTGTGTTGGTTAGGTGTGTATGTTTTCTTGGCTCCTTGCCAACATAGTTGTGTGGCTAAAACTTGCTGGTGTGGCCCATACCTCAACACTGAAATACTTACAGAGAGAACTGAGATTTAGCACGCCTACTCAGATATGCTGCTACAGCGTTAGATAAACTACAGGTTTTCAGGACATTTTCCTTAGGAATAGGTTAAATAAATGATTGTCAGTGTTTCTGCTAGAATGTAAATACCCGGGTAAATAACTTCGTAGTGTAGGTGGGCATCCTTTTTTCTTACTGAAGTTAGATGTATCCATCTTCTCTGCAAGAATCAGCTTCCAAAATATGGCAAAATCTTCTGCTGTTTTTTCCAGTAAATGTCCTTGTACAAAGATTATCTCCATTATCATAAAGAAAGAATATGGTGGGGGGGTTCAGGATTATGTGTTTACAGTGTATATCGAAACCTCATTTTTGAGACCTCAGAGAGTGTGATTTTTGAAGTTGTTCACAAGCCCATTTTATGCAAAATGAGAAATAAAGTCTATTTAAAGACCTATGTTAAGAATTTCCCAAACTCATTAAAATTGCTAGTACCTTATGCATGACTTTGATCTCAGGATGTTAGTAAATCTGAACATTTTTGACACAGCAGTATTTTAAGTACATTTGGTTTGTCAATATATTTACATTTGTGTATTTCTCAATATATTTACAAATGTACGTTTACCAAAGTACATTTGATTTATCAGTGTATTTGACTTATAGGGTCATTCAAATCATCTCTTTTTGTTTTCTGAGATTCAGGTTCCAATTTATTACAGTCTAAACTTTCTACATAGATTTTCTCAGCATAGATTTGCTGAGAAAAGTCTCAGCAAAAGTGGAAATAAAGCCTCACATTTTGGTTAGCTGGGCCTAATACAGTTCTAAAAGGTGTTACATAATTATATGCTTGTACAGCTCTTTTCTTTTACAGTCATTATGGGAAACAACAGTTGCTTGATCATGGCAATAAAAAAAAGTCTGTCTTCAAAAAATTACTGATAAAGGAATCATTCTTTCCCCAACCTACAATATTTTCAGATAGGTTTTGCATCTGCTTGGATAACCCATTTTGGAAGTAAATTGGATTTAAGCTTTGGATTAGGCCCAAGGTGAGATGTAACTGAACAGTGCTGCAATTTTACAGAGTATCTTTATTTATACACATAGATTAGTGTGACCACTGGTGGGGCTGGGGAAGAACCCGTAGTTCTTGTGTACTTCTGCAGTACATTTTGCTTTCTCCCAACACTAGTACCAGTACCAAAAATAGTATGTAATAAACTCTCAAGACAAGTTTTTCTGAGTTGTTTCATTTAGCACTTGCTTGTTTTCGTACAAAAGGAAAAGAAACAGAAATGTATACCAGGGAAACACAAGCACAGTATAAATGAACATTTTCAAAAAATATAGCATGGCTTGATGTAACTTGGTTGAGACCTATATGCTTCCTAAAAACTCATGTGCTTTGTTTTTCATAGAATCCTTTACATATCTTCTCACTTACTTTTTTGGGAAAAAATTATATCAATTCAGTATATCATTTTTCTCCTCTACTCCAGTGCACAGCTTTTCTTCACCACCACCTCTTGCCTCTTTGGCAGGGCTTCCTCCACCCCTCTTCTGGGAGTTCTGCAAGGCATAACCCAGAAAAAGAGTGTTGGAGGCACTGAAATATTGTAAAAATTTCTCTTCTAGTTCTGGAAGCAAGGCAGTCCATGTAGTAATAATGGTTGCGTCAGAAATACCATTCTTTCTCTTGTGCTCTTTCTCTTCTGCCCTTAAATCTCTCTCTCAGTTGTTAAATAAGAAATAGAGAAATAATCAGTGTTCCAGTTTCTTGAAAAGTTTATGACAAGGAAGGAATAGAGAAACTGGGAGAAGAAGGAACAGGGGAACATGGCAGAGAAATGAACCTCCGGGGCTACTGAGTCCAGGCTTTTCCTGTGAGAGATACCATAACGTCTAATCTCTTTGATAAACCCTCCAAGCACCAAATTCTGTCTTAAATGTCAGTGGTCTCCTTTACTCCCACCACTTCTGTGAGAGCGGTTGTTCCAGAAATTTGTGTTCATTCCTAGCATGTTTTTGGCTACATCTTCCCCAGCTTGCCTTTTGCCGTTCCAGAGAGTGCCTTAAACAGACAAGCTTTGAGCAGCTCTTCTCCGCTGGAATGAAGATGCTGTCCTTTAATGGAAATGGACTTCTCTTTCCCTCTCTCTCTATCTCTGCAACCTTGATCTCCAATCCTGGGTCATTCTGCAGGTGAGCTGTCCCATGAGCAGGTACTCTTCTGAGTCACAACAGTGCACTTTTCCAAAAACCGAATAATCTGTAGAAACAGCTCTGTACATTGTCTTTCCCTTCCACCTGCTTTGAGATGGCAAACGCTAGTTGTTGTGGTTAACAACAGTTCTTGCTTGAGCTGATTTTTTTTATCTAAAGAAGCTCCCAAAAGATTTGTTCCTCCTTCTGTTCAGAAGACTAGGGTCTACCTCTCTCTCCTACAGAGCGACTTTCTTGTTATACTTCACAGTCTGATAGCAACACAGATAACTGAAAGGGCTGAAGCTGACAAATAGAAGGTGCTTCAGAAGCCTACAAATCAAATAGACATCAGGTAACGTAATGTGATGAAGAGCTTAGTAGTAAAATTTATGAAATGCTGTAGTATTGCTTGACAAAATACTCTTTTTTGATTACCAGCTAATAGAAGTGTGAAATCTCCTGCTCCTGACATATTGGAGTTATGGTTCTGCCACTGTTTGCTTCCTTTGCCCACTGTAAAATGGATATGCCTTATGGCTGAATAAATAATCAGACAAGGAGATGGAGCCAGGCTTTTCACAGTGGTGCAAGGGCACAGTATGAGAGACAAGGGCAGGAGCTGAAATGAGAGGTTCAGACTGGCTTTAAGGAAAAACTTCCCCCTCACCAGAGTAGTCCAGCAGTGGCACAGGTTGTGCGGAGAGGCTGTGCCAGCTCTCTCCATCCCTGGAGGATTTCAAGACCTGACTGGACAACACACTGTGCAGCCTGGTCCGACCACAGAGCTGTGAGCTGGGGGTTGGACAGGAGACACCCCCTGGCGTCCCTTCCAGCCTGAAATAGTTTGTGACTCTGTGATTGGAAATAAAATAACCAGACTGTCTACCATAGTTTCATGGCTGTGATATAATCTGCTGTTACCCCTCTCCCTGCCAGGTTGGTAAGAGGAGTGTTTAAATAGATGTGCCTCACACCATGCCCTGATGGACACCTTATGAAGGCACTATGCGCTTGTTAAACGAAGCAGTTTGAAAGGTATGATCATTCTGCTGTGAACATGCACACAGCCTGTTTGTGGATATTTCTGCTCTGGGAGCAAGGAGCAAACACACCTTACTCATCTTACAGGCAAGACCCATATAGATAAGGAAGTTTCTCAAGTAACCAGATCTTGCAGAAATTCAGCTTCTTGAATTATAACGTGGAGGAAATATATGGCACTGAGTCTTAAAAGCCGAGAATCCCAGAAGCCCGCTCCAGGCTAGAGGTGAGGTGCTGTGGTAAACACTCTTTGAAGCTTTGAGTTCTTTTAAAATATAACTTAAAGCAAAATACATTGTAGTGCTCCAGTCTAAAAAATGATACAGAGTTGCAGAAGTGCACTAAGGTGACCGTTGTGGGCAAGGCAGTTTCTTGGCGTTTTAAGTCACCATGGTTACCTTAGAATTCAAGCTATAGTTATAGTTCCAGTAAAATCCTGGGGCTGTGAACCATTTTGAGATGAGAATAATGAGCCCTTCATTAGCTGAGCAGATATATATCACTCTCCCTATCAGATTGCATCCCTTCCATTTTTATGGGGCGAGTTTGAGTGCTGCAGCTTTCAGCTGAGTACCTGTCACTCTCAGGCAGCTGGGAGGTGGAGACACTGTGAACTGTTTCGCTGAAGATGAGACTAAGATGAATTCCTGTTGAGTTCAGCTGATGCTGAATCAAGCTGCCCGAGAAGAGTATCACCATAATGATAGTACCCTAGGCCAAAGCACCCAGTACTTTTCCCCCAGCCGTGTTTCCCCCAGCCGTGCAGACTAAATGAGGAGGACAGGGGGGAGGCCGCATCTGTGACAAATCAGTCCATACTTAATCAGCATGAACTGTGATGTGTCTTGGACAAACCAGGCTCCTACCAGGTGGCACCTTATACAGTCACAACCTGTAAGGAGAAAAATCAGATGGAAAATCTAAGGGTTCGGTTTGTTTGTTTAAACATAAAAGTATTAAGATATTCTTTACTATTTCTTCTTTCCTATCTGGAGTTTCCTTTCTTAGAGGCAGAATGTTTCAAATCAAAATAGATGAGTTTTTTCAAGCAGACAGTTTTACCAAACAACTTTTAAAAGATTGCGCAGAACCTCTGAACAATCCTGAAAAGAAGCTGACTCCCCCAAGCCCCCATAACTGTACTTTTATTACTTTCAAGCTGATCTTAGAAAATCCAAAGACTGCGACTAATTTTTAACTTGTGTTTTAAAGTAATTAAATGGTCATTTTTATATTGTGAAAGGTTTGAAGTCTGAACATTCCTTTTAAAGCTATGACTTAACACACAGCATTTTTCTAGATCATCCTAAGGATGTTTAAGGGAAAGGGCATGGTTCTTAAACACACAAAATGAGATTTTAATCTATACAATCTATCTTTTTTTCAGTATTTTGAATTGCTGTTGTGTGGGAGTACAAAGGCTGAATTTTCCCATTAGTCATTTCTAGGGCAACAGACTATGATGATGTAAATTCAGGATTATGACTTCACCATAGCATCAAGCAGCAGAAACAGAATAGTGATGGAAAGCACTTATTTAAAAAAAAAAAAAAAGCAGTAAAAGTGAAAGGAAAACATACATTAGTTTGAATGTATTTTATTTAAAATTTGGGGCACAGTTCTTTTATTGTGATAATACAGCATTTCATGATATGTAGTGGAGTAACAGAACAGGAGAATGAGACAGTCGGGACCCATTATGCTAGACAGTACAAGCTTGAAAGGAGCATGGCTACATGTCCCTTCATATTGCTGTTATGAGTTCTGCTCTGAAGGGACCTTCTCAACTTCTCTGCATCTCTTGGTCCACCACCTCTTTACTATGTCAGGAAATGAGAATGCCAGTTACTCCTGACAGTATTGCAGCAATTAAGTGACATAGATATCTATTATGAACTAGGCTTGGTCCACCTAGTCTTTCACATGCAGTCATTAACCATGTGTCAGGTGGTTAGATTCAAGAAGAGTGATGTAGTGAACACCTCCGTAACCTGTAGTTAAATATTGGACTTTGCTGCCTGGTTGAATTTCTTCCCTTCTTTCTTCATCCTCTTGGCTCTCAAGTTTCCTTTTATCCCCCCCAGGAATATAAAATTTCCTTTAAAATATAGCACTTTGGCCTTGAACATGACCATGACCAAATGCAGATGAACGCTTAATCCTTTATAGTTCAAGCAAAGAAAGACTTGTACATTCTTATTGACTGATTTGCCGACCTGCACTAAATCAAAAGTGCCAGACATCGCCTGGATAAATATCCAGACATTGCCTGATAAATGTCTAGACCACTTCTCAGGTGAGATAGAAAAATATCCAATTAAATTAACCTAAAACATTTTAATCATATAAAAGATATTGAAATGATTCACAATATTACAACAGCAGTTCCTCAAGATCATCTCTGCATCCTGCCTTGGTGCAATATAATATTACATGATGCTATAAATAAGTGTGACTGAATGTCACTCTTCAAATATCAGCTTTGCCTGTTCACTTCAGCAGTTACCAGCTTTACCCCAATAAAGGCATTGAACCGAAATTCTTCAGATTCAATTCTATTGTGTCAATGTTTTATGAAAAGATCAATTTGATCGATTTGGAATACTTTTCAAAGTATTTCCGTAGTGAGTTTAGTTACCGCATGCTTTCTTTGAAGAAAATAATGAAAGTGCACTAAGTTAGACAACACAAAGCAAAACCTGCTGCTCTAAGGGACAAGATCTGCCATTTTCATTTCGCAGTTACTTCACTGACATTATGATAGTAGGAAGAGCAATAGAGCATGAGTACACTGCCATTACTTGTACTGCACCCTTACAATAAATAGTATATCCACATTACCAATATAATAATTACAGTGAAAAAATGAAGGGCACTTCTTTATGTAACATGAAAAGCTTAGTCTTCCTGCTGTTTCTGATACTGTCTGCATTTTAGGGGCAAGGAAGAGTACATCAGATTAAAATCCTTCTTGTTTTGACAGCTCGAGGTCAGATTTTAAAAGAGAAGGGAAACAAACAAAAATCAGCAAAAAACAAAAATATCTAACAAGGTCCTTACTGAGTAGCTAGCTCAGCAGTAAGTTATAAAGTGGACTTCTCAAAATTGTATATGGCATTCTAAGGTCCTAAAATCAGTAGAAGGTTGGGCACGGAATCTGTTGGTGCCCTACGGACAAGAAAAAAATGATGAAGATTAGTTTAAAGTAGAGAAATACATTAGCAGCAGAAAGGACTATTACGATCAACTCTCTGAACCTTTTATATTACACAGGCTGTAGGACTTGCCTGAATTAATGCCATATTTCCATTCATCACTAGATCCTTAGACTATAGCAACTTGCAGTCCCAATGCTGTTCCTCAGTGCCGGGATTGGATTTGATGAGCTGCTCTGCCGTGAGGGGGAACGGCCTTTCCAGTCACGTAAGGAGAAGTAAGCAGTGCTTCTTCTCCCACTCCTTCAGGTTTCATTACGTCTCCTCTGATCAACACGATAGGTTAGGCGAGTCTCTTTTTTCTGTTTCCTTCAGCTTTGTGTTTATACTTTTGTGAGACATTTGCTGTCTTCTGGTAGGCATAATGAGTTTGGCAGTCCCACCACACCACCTCAGTCAGTTGTGCCACAAATTTCCCGCTCTCAGCAACTGTTTTAAGCGTAGGTGGTGAGCTCGCCTGTGCCAGCTGAGTTTGTCTTAGCTGAGCCCTCTGAGGTGAAGTCTTGTACATCAGTCCACAATGCTCTTTCAAAAGGAATACATTCCAGCTGCTTAGATCCCAGCATCTTCCTTGAGAGTCTCCTGTATAGGGTTTAGACAGGGTAGTGACTTTCATCAAAGTGACTTACACTTGTATCTATTTGTCTGTCAACTTGAGCTATAACACAGAGGAATGATAAAGTGCAGCACTGATCGTTCTGCTTTGCTGATGCGTCCCCTTCACTAAGCACTGCTCCCTGCAAACTTTAATAGCAGCTCTTCTAAGTTTAATTCTAGATATGAAATTTTTGATCTGTATTAAGCAGTGAACATCTTTCAGTACACACCAATGTATTTATGCACAGCTATATTTTGACACCAATTAGCTGAGGTTTCATCCAGTGAGTATAGACCATGGGGATTTTGCATTTCTCTCACTTTTTAATCAAAACAGCATGCACGCCAAGTCAAATGCTGAACAGAAGTCATTGCAACAACTTTATTTGCTTTATCAGCCCAACTTGTAGTGTCAGTCAAATAACTATATCAAGTTGCCATGTGCAAGATAACAGTTTACCTCTTTGGCAGTGTTAATAGGCCTTGAAGTGAGTGTCAGTCATGTCTACTTTGGAAGTGCGCAAAGTGGCCAACAAATAAGAATCAGGATCTTAAATCCTTTATTAGGCACAATCAGGTCAAGATGTGACCCAATTTTCAAAGACAGAGAAAAATCCTTGCTTTTAATGAAGTCAAGAGGGAGAGTACATGTTTACTGCCTTTGCAAATCAAGTCCCTGTGTAGGTGTGTATCTTTAGGCACTCGCCTTTGGAAATGTTGGCTCCACTGGTTACTTTGCTTGAGAAAATTGCTTTTTAATCTAATCAGCTGTTCCCACATTGGCCGCTTAGCAGAGGAGTTTGTCCAGCTCTGCACAGTCCTTCAAGGAGAGGCTCGTAGCAGCTCTACCCATTATCTCTGGCAGTCCTGTTTCTCCTGCTTTAAAGACCTCTGTGCTTCATGTGTCACTGTGGCCCCCTTAGGAGTCATGGTAGGAGGCAGGAAAGGGCCAGAGACGCCATGGAAAAGTTCACAGTGACAGACTTCTACTCTTAAGTGCCAGCTTGTGTTTCTATGGCTCTGCCTTTGTTTTTAAAAATATAAGTTATGATTAATCTAGCCATTTACAAAACCACAGAATTGAAGGGAACCACAGCTTCATGGAGTCCACAGCCTGCTGCAGTGAACCTTTCAGCTGAGATTAGAAATCATTTTCCATTGTAAGTCTAATGTTGACATAACATCTTTTAAAAAGCTCCCTTCTGCCTGTTTCTCATGTGCAGTCTCTGGCCCAAGATGCTTTTCCCCAAGAAAAATTTGAAATTAATTTGACAAGATGTTTTTGAGATTTAGGACTTTGAAGATAAAATATGTTTTTCATTTGGGAGAAAGTCGAATATTTTTGAAGTTAAAGTTTTAAAGTGTTTATAGTTTTCAAATGTGTTTTTTTATTAGGTCTTCAAAAATAATACCCAGAATACCTTTTAAATTCTGGAGCCCTTTGCTACGGACACTCTGGAGACAGTTCTGATCTGAGAGTGTAAGTTTTAGCAAAATGCAAATTTCTTGATGTGATCTTAGAGTGTTTACAAAGTCGACAGAACACTTGTCAAACATATTATGCATGAATGATAGAAAGGGGCCAAAGTAGGAAATTTAACATCTTCTAAGGCATTAATACATCCAACATTTCACTTGAGACTTTCCTACTGCCTGTCAAATGTTTGTCCACCGTCCTAATACTGTTCTTTTGCATTTCTATGCTTAGCTTTCTCATAAAGTTGGGTTTTTTTTTTTTTAGGCAGGAATCCTCCTCAGTTGTGTTATGTTTCTGTAGTGGAATATAATGAGCTCTGAGCATTCATCAAAGTTGAGAGTGGTGTGTAGAACAGTTCTGTAAAGTATTGGAGTACACTTGCTGAGTTAAAAAAGATAACACCAAAAGGAAAGGTCAATGAGCAAAGATCTTTTTAAGCAGTGCCAGATACAAAGCAACAAAACTTCCACCAAAAGCTGCTTGAATTGTATTAATTATGAACATACGAATAGCAAGTGACCGTAGCCATCCGCAGAGGTAACGCTGTGCACTGTCACGTGCAGCCACCCAGGTATACAGTGCTCTCCTCCCCCAGCCCTCCATAGCCTGCACGTGGTCTCAGTACTTCATCTGCAGCTGCGCACTTCAAGAGGAGGAAGCGCCAGTGATTCATTTTTAAGAAGAACTAACCACGATTATTCTTGATAAAAATACATGCGGTTAAAAATAAGCCATGAGATTGAAGGAGGCAGCATATTGTATTTCTATGGCTATGTTATCGGAGTGGTCACAGTCTATTTGTCTCAGACCAAAAGTCCATTTACCCCAGTATTATCTCTGGCAGTGGCAAAGCAGATGTGTAGGGACTTAAGGATCAGGACAAGTGATGAGGACGTGGCGTCCCACTGAGCTGTGCTCTCTGAAAACAAATACAGTATCACTGCATTTTCTCCTACTGCTGTAGAATCTAATGAACACGTAATGGCCTCTTCCATCTCTGATTAATACTTGATATAGTCAAGCAAAAGAAAATGTTCTAGAAAGAGCTTTTGGCAGATGCCAGGTGGGGTCATTACCTCTCCGGGGCCAAAATCTCCTTTTCATTAATCACTGTAAAATATGGTGTAACTGAACAGTAAGGTCTGATCTGGGGAATTCAATGCTTCCTAAGCATTTTGTTATTTAGGAATTGCTTTCAGTTAAAAAGGCATCATTTCTTTTTATGACACGCTGGGATTGCCAAACCCCAGACTTTACCAAAGTGGCAAAAAAGACAGACTGAGTCCTGCAAACACACAAAAAAAGATCTTCAAAGAAGCAGCTTTGTCTACCATTTCAAAAGGGATCTTTTAACTTTTCCTTTTAATTTTAATCTTTTAAGTGCCTGGTTCTTTAGTCTCTATTATGAAAAATACCAGCAAACAGAGAGAATCATTAGATGAATGATAATGGACTGAAGCTCACTCTCTGCAAAATGAATGGGAGATGTGTTACTGGTGAACAGTCAGGACTCTTTCCTGCAGAGTAAAACAATATGGCTTTAAGTGAAGTCCCAGATCTACCCTGCAGGCATTTGAAACAGAAAAAAAAATAAACTATGCCACAGTTTGTGATAGAAGGCATAGTGCAGGCTTACCAGAAAAAAAAAAAGAACTAACTGTGGGCAATCAAATTCTGACCATCTCCTTCTGTAGTGAGGAAGTTATAACTCCTTAGAGTTAAAGGGAAATTTTAATTTTTGGTTTTAAACCTATGAAGCTAGCAAAAAAAGAAATCATTAATTCCATACACATTACTTCCACAACTTCATGTTTTCTTGAAACAAGGCTTGAAATACTCTAAAGGAAATGTTATGGCCTATAATATAGGATGAAAGAGTCCATTTATTCTTTAGGTACAGCTGGGTATTTTGGCTGAACTTTTTCCCTTTCTGTATTCCCCAAACACAGCTATTTATGTCTGTGTCTGACCCGAACTGGGTTCCCATTTATGATTACTTTTATGGGTCCTAATTTCCCAGTCTGGCTACAGAAATTCAGGGCTATTTGTTTTCTAATACAATAATAATACTGTTGTTGTAATACAGTATGTCCAGATCATAGAAACTTTCAGCATGATGGGCAGCGGTGAGCCTGAGTATTTTTGTGCTTTATGTAGAATGAAATTTCCTCGACGGAATGTATTTATTTCCACGTAGCTAGAAAAAATTCAAAATCCAGACATTTGAAAATTTGCAGATAGAACTGATTCAAATCAAGCTCCTATCTTCTATTCCTGATTTTCAGGAACTGGTGAACTGGCAATAACTGATCCTCTGTTCCTGAGTTCCAGTCAAACTGGAATTAATCTTTATAGCTAAACTTGGGCTTATCCCAGACAAGTGGTGACTAAGGTAACCTTACATGTTCTAAGTTGCTGAGAATAATTGAATGCAACAGCCCATAATAGGAAAACTGTAGTTTGCATTTTTAATGAAATGAATTCTCATGAATTTAAATGAAGCATACAGTGTTTATTTAATTGACTAGAATAGAAAGGCTCATCTCTTGTTCCATTACTTGGAACAGCATTTAAAACATTGCCTTCTGTGAGACCACTAGTGTGAATAAATGCTACCTACAAAAGTGAGGGTTACAGATTGGGTTGCCGCTCATGTCTTTCATTAAATGGTGCAACTATGTTACCTTTGTAAGTATACATATCAAAATGACATTCGCAGAGTGTCAGCGTAAGTTAGGAAAGGCCTCATCTTAGCTTGAACAAAGTACACGCGGGTCCTGTTCACGATGCTGCTTCCTTTGGATTTGATTTAGTTGTTTTCTTATCAGCAACGGATCCCATGATCTGCATTTTAACTTTTCTTCTAAAGTTTGAAAATGTAGAGGACTTTCTCTGTTGTCTCCCCTTTCTCCTCTAGATCCATCTGTCCAGGGAGAACATGCTAATACTTCTTTATCCTAGTTGGCACTACTAACATTTGTCATGCAGTCTTACTCAGGAATACATGTTCTGGTTCTGTTCTTCATGTTAAAGCACCTGAGCTTACGGTGAGTCAAAACCAAGCTGTACATTTTAATGCAAGTTTCTGAACCCTTCTTTCTTGTCCAAGTCATTTATTATAATTTCCTTGAAAGGAATACTTGGAATCACAGTACTGTGGGAAATAATTAGACAATGAAATAAATACCGTACTCCACAGACCTTCAGTTAATGGTGTCTCTGTAACATTCAGACACAAAAAGACCAACGGTCCCTCTGTCATATGGCAACGAAAGCCACGTGCTTGCGAGTGACTGTACACAAGATTCTTCTTTTGAACTGAAGAGATTCCATTTTCCCAGCATGCAGATATTGCTTGGAATATTTTGGCAAACCAACTGTACGACTGAAGCGTTCACTGATTTTACAGGACAACACAACGTCAAAGTCAAGCCGAGTTCTAAACGGTTAGTTATGCAATTCTTGGTTAGTATGCAGAAATAGAGTTTCTTCACAATTTAATCCATTGGCTGTGAACGTGTCTTTTGATCTACCAGTTTTTAGACTTCTGGTACAAATATTTGTTATGTATGTTGCTGATAACAAATAGATCAAGGAGTGCCAGAAGTAAAATGTATATGCTGCTAAAAGATAAATTATATAGACCAAGAGGTTCTGTTAATGCTCTAATGAAAGTTAGAGTGTCAACTGTTCCTAGGTTTTGTTACATGAATCACTAATCAACATAATTGTCAATTGCTGCATTTTGGGTCTGACTCTGCAGTAGATGAGAAACCCTAACTTCCTCTGAAATCAACAGCAATTGTGTACCCAGATTAGGGCGTGATTATTCAGTTTGACCGAAACATGTGAATTAGGACATACTCGGAACTTGTCAGGTAGCAGATTTAAAATGGAACGTAGCATTTTTTCCATATAGCACAAAACTAGGTTTACTGCCACATCAGGAAGTTGTAAAGCAGTAAACGTGCAAAGGGGTTAAAAAAAAAAAAAAAAGGATTAGCAGATGAGTGGAGGATGGCCCCATTATTCGTCATTAAATATGATAGTCCTGACCCAACCAGCCCAATAAACGTCTGTAGGGATTCTGCGTGTGGGATGCATCCCTCTTATAACTCCATCCCCTTTAATTTTCTTGAACATACACTGCAGGCCACTGCTGAAAACAGAATACTATAGGTATGCGGGGCTTTGGCCTCATGCAGTATAGCTGTTCTTGTGGTAACAAATACGGATTGGCATATCCGCTTTATACCAGTTAATTCTCACATACCTTTTCACAAAATTACTAAAGCTATAAAGCAGAAATTACATTTGGAGTTTCATAGAGCTTTCATCACTTAACCTCAGTTTTGTAAGAGTCAGTCTGACATCTGCTATAATTTAAAAATGACTTGGGTTGCTGGAACTAACCAGATCACAGAGGCAATATGTTTCAGGGGAGCATCTCCTGAATTAGGATCTAGGAAGAGCACATGCAGGAGAAGAGCTCCAGGCAAACAAGCCACTGTAGCTGTTTTTCTTCTGCTTGTGCCACTAGAGCAGTGCAGGACTTTACCTAAAGTCTTAGACTCTTGCTGGGACTGTGGCTACTGTTTTCCAAGTGCATGACTGCAAGTCTGGAAATCATGAAGTGCTATTGACTGAAATGGCCATGGTCAGTACTAGTATTTTTCTCTTGCTTTCTATGGCAGTTCTCTTTCCCATGTACTGTTGTTTTTTTGAGATGCACTAGCCTCACAGTCCCTGAAGCCTGAAATTTGCTGTACTTTATCAGTTTTTCTTCTATCTATACCCACAGATCACGATCAAATCCTCCTGCGTCTTCTACCACAGCATTCTCAAATGATTTCTCTGTCTGTTCAATAGAAAAACATTTTATCCAAGCCCATAGCAAACCCCCAAAATTTCAGCTGATGCAGATTTTCACTTTAACTTTGATGTGCTTAACCTTAGCAGTGTACTTAATTGAGTACCTGTAGGTAGCTTCATGGAAGTTAAGGAGTCTCATCTAACTACAGAGGCCTTGCCGTGATCAGTATTTATGATTTTCCTTCCTTTGGTGTATTCTTGAATACTTTTCTGTGTATTTTACATCTTGCTGTCAAGTATTCAGTGTTAGTGATTATTACGCAGGAACTGCAATAGGTGAACTTGTAATCTATTCTAGAAATGTCAGGAGCTTTAGTTTGTTAAAAGCGAAGAGGTTTGCTTAGCTGGATTTGTTTCCCGAGCTGATGTGCAGTTCTTCCATCCAAATTGTCCTCTCTTGGAGGACCAGTAGTAAACCCTTAACATTTGGTTTATTTAATGACAAATTAATCTTAATTGGAAAGCTGCCAGATAGCTCAGTTCCATCAGTTATTTATGTACAACTCATTTTATTTAGTAATAAAAATAAATGAAAACAAAGTTCTCATAGGGAGATAAAAGAAGAAAAAAGAAACCCTCGGAATGCAGCCCCCAGAAAACTAAAATGGAAATGGAGCCCATAGTTTATGTCTTCTGAAAAAGTGAGCTAATGGGTAGTCTTCCCCTCGCACTTCAATTAAGTTGCCATAAAAACATCATGCACACGCTCTGACAAGTAGCTCATTACCATGTCGTCCCCTTTTTTGCTAGGAAAAGTTGCTCAAGTTTTTAACTAGAGCAATGCATTTCCCCACTTTCTTCCTTCAGTAATTTATTGATGAATAGAAATGAAGAGTAGAAAAAGTGCGAGAGGCAGAAGACTCTGGAAGAGAGCAAAGCTGTCATTACATGCTGTGCCTTTATGCCTGCATGGTGAGTTTCTGCTCTTAGAATACATCTGTGAAGGTGCTGCAGTGGTGCTGTCATTAAGGAAAGCTGCACACGTGACCTGGCTTCATTGCCAAAACTTTTCCTGTCTGCTTCCCCCAGCACCTCATGTGCCACCCTCCCACCTTCTTATTTCAGGTGGTCCAGGCCAATTTATTGCCTGTGCTAGCAGCTCTCCATGGGCCCTGTTTCCCACTACATTACCTGTCAGGCTTGAGCCAAACCCGTTTCCAGACCAGCATCTCGTTAGTTTGCTGTGTCGCGCACAATATTGGGATCAGATGGCTGAAGGATGGAAGTGAGAAGATGAGTGGGAACCATGGCCCGTAGCGTATGATACAGCTTCTCTGCTCACTGTCAGCACTGGGAAGGACAAGTTGTGAGTGATTCTCTGGCAACTATTTTGTGCCTATTCATTGCAAGCTATGAAGTTTCCCAGCTGTTGATTTATAAACAGTAAACCGTCTTTACATGCATAACTTTTGCTGCTTTTACCTCCCCTTCAGCCACAAGTGCCTATTCTGCTCTCTCTGCTTTGCCAGCCCATTTTAGACTATTTGTATAATCATAATGCTTTGTAAATTGGGGCTTTATCAATTTTAGGGTTTATAAGGCAGGCCATAAAGAGAAATAAAGGGAAAAAGAATCAAAGGACATGGGCATACAAAGGCAGTAGATGGAACAAGCTCTTCACCTCCACCTAAAATTGACCACAAAACAAAATCAGACTGGTTTAGGTAACCACAGGGTATAAAAATTAGGCTTGGGGTTAAACGTAGTCTTCCTGGGGACAAGGGGACTATTTATTTATATGCCACATTTGTAATAATGAAGTTCTGTATTAGTGATTAGAGACAAAAGGGGGAAGTCTGGCATTGGACTCACAGGCTGAAATTTCCAGCTGCAGGTGAAAAAAGATTTTCACTTCCTCACAACCTAGCAACCCTAACGCTTTTTACTTCTTTACCAAATAAATGATCAATAGTTTTTATTTCTTTTGGTGCATTTCTTGATTAATATTTTTAGTAAAGTGATTTTGAAAGATATTTTCAGTTCAGTGTAACACTTTGCTTTGCTGGGACAGGTTTCTTAAACTCTCTTGGTTTGCATGTCATTGTTTGGGGTCAACATCCTCTGTATTAGTCTTTTGTCCTGCAAAGCTTGAAGCTGTGGTTACACTTCCAGAACCAGGAGTGGCAAAACCTCTCCTAGCCCATATCGTCCAGGGCTGGACGATTCTCTGCTCCCTCCTGCTCTTCTGCCATGCTCACAGGCTTTTGTCCTCTTATTCCAGTTCTGCCTTTGTTTCCTATTTTCCATCCAGAGCTGCTATTGGAAACTTGCTGAGCGAAAGGAAGTGCGAGACATTACAGCCAAACTAAACAGTGCAGACTTTGAGCAGAACTTAGCAACTTAGCTATTCACAGGGAGCACGCAGGTAGGACTTTCCCGATATGGGCAACTACAAACAGCACAGCAAACCAGTTTAAGGGGAAAGAGAGCAAGTCACTGGGAAGAAAGTGAAGACGTTAAGGGCTCAGGTCCGAGCTGGAGGTCTGTGCCTGTCTGCAGCCACTCTTGCTTGCTCAAGTAAAGGACGTTCTGAGTGGGCTTTGGGATGTGGGGGGTATATGGAGAAAGGGTTACAGGAGCTGGGCACACAGGGCTTGAGGCAGCAGGGAAGGGAGAAAGACACCAAAGGCTTAGCTGAGGGCTTATCATCTGTATGAGCTCATACCTCTCCTCCCACTTGGAACGGACACAACTTTCCAGGAAATCCCACATAACATCCAATATGCTTCATAGTGGCATGTTCAGCCCACTTCAACATTGTCCACTTGAGCTTCTTAAGGGTTTCATTAATGCAAGCTTCTCATCACCCCCGCCCAGTTATGTTCTTGGTATCTGTTACAATCCCCCAGTGCTGAATCTCTACAAACAGTGAGTCTCTGGATCTTTACCAGCTAGGAAGCGTATTCCCCCAGGTCAGCAGATGCACCTCAGCTAAAGGGAACCCACTGTTGTTAACTAAAAGTGTGCAGTGAAGGACTGCTGCCTGCACTGGGCCACCTAAAAACCTGCTATTTTGCAAAAGGTTAGAAGAATTCTCCTTCGCTATCAAGATAAAGGTTAAATTTATAGCCTCTAACGTGATAGAGGCCTCATGTTTGATCAGTGATGACCTGTGGAGGGGGCAGAAAGGAGAGCAGACACAAGCAGTAGTAAGCATGTATTTCTGTGTGAGTGTTTTCATTTGTGTAATAAAAAACAATCGACTGAGTGTGCCTGAATTGCTTTCTCCAACTTGCTGCTGCATGTTTTGCATGCAATCATCCTGCAGCAAAAGGCAGGCTGCAAGAAAGCAGAAGATGACGAAAGCTGCTCGGGAACCAGGGGTCTGTGGCTAAACTCCTGAGAAAACCACAGCTGCCGCTCTGCGGGCTGGAGCAGTTGGGGTGTCGGGTGGCGCCGCTCAAGCCAGCCTGCCTGCGTCCTCCTGGGAAGCACAGGGCGGTGAGCGGGGGCAAGTCAGAGAGGGCAAACCATGCGGTTTGTGTGCACCACAGTGCCTGCAGAGCTGCTGGCAAGGCCCTCGGGGGCTGGCAGGGTGCCCGGAAAGCACACAAATGGTAAAAGAGGTGTAACTGAGGAGGGTGGGGGAGGGCCTGAGCCAGCTGAGCAGCGGCACCGCGCTGTCAGGGGAGGGTGGCTGGGCTCGGCTACCTGGTGTCCAGCTGGTTGTGATCAAAGGGGAGAAGCCAGCCAGTCTGAGAGTGTGCAGGTGGGGGGACTCGCTCAGGCTCCAGCGGGAAGGAGCAGGCATGGTCCACGCTCAGAAGACCTGGCAGCAGGAAAGAGGTCCGAGTGTGGCCTGTGTCCAAAAAGAAAGGGCAGAACATGGACCTGAGCTTCCTTGTAAAGAGCCATCAAAGCCATCCACTTCTGAGCACAGAGATGTGGAAGGGAGCAAGAAAGGACTGGTGAAAAGGTCTCGGGGGTGGCTGTGTCAGAAGCCCAGTCGCACATGCCAACAGAGCAGTGCCAGCAGATGATATGAAATCCAGCAGAAAGAAGACTAGATGAAAGATATACCCTAATTCTTTTTTTAAGAAATTTTATTCCAGGAAACTGAATATTACGCTATGCAGTAGTAACATGCCCTAAGTAGCTAATGGTCTGATCCTAATGCAGTGAAGCTAGAAATACTGTCAGAGATTATCATGGGTTTAAATATTGGGCTGAATGTGCCCCATGCTTGTCCCTTCCAGTTGCCTAATTTTTGCTGAACCAAGAGGCTTGCAGAGCATTCCCAGAAGCGGGTAACTGATGAGAAGTGGCCAAAGGCACGCAAGGTGATTCCACTCAATAAACAGCAGACTTGTGTGAACCACTGAAACAGCAGTTTTAGGGGGAGTTAAATATGAGTGGGTTTGAAAAACAGTGTTAGTTGCTCTAAACCTAGGCCTAAGGGAGAAGGCTTAATTTCCTCTTAGCCTGCAACATGTATAATTTCATACCATTTTAACCTCCTTGGCCTTGGAAATTTTAACCTTGAGGAAGATAACGACAGGCGGGGCAGGGGCAGAGGGAAGCGGTTTCTCAGTGCTCGTTTCCCCGGCCTTTCGTCATGTATCTCTGCAGAGCGTTTTAGGGGGCGACCCCGCGCTGCCTCTGGCTCCCACCCGCTGCGTCTGCGCCGCCCCGTCCCCCCCGGTGCCTTTGCAGCGGGAGCCTTTTGTGTCCCCGCGCCCTACGTCACTCGGCTGTTTCCGCCTGCGCCGCTTGGGGTCACCGGCGGCCGCCGGGCCCGGGGCTCCCCTCGCCGCCCCCCTCCCCCCCGGCTCTGCGCGGGGGGCACCTGCACCCCCGGCGGTTCAGGGGGGCGGGGGGCGCCGGCCCGGCCCGGCCTCGCCGCCCGCGCCACCTGCGCGGCCGCGGCCCCGCCGCCGTGTCAGGGCGCGGCGCCCCCTCCTCCCCGCCCACCATTTTCCTCTCCTCTCAGACAGGCAGCGGCACGGGCGAGGCGGCTGCCGCTGCCTCCCTCTCCCTCCCCTTCTCCTCAGATGCCCTTTGCTGCCGCTGCTGCAGGGTTATTATTACAGTACGTGGCTGCTCCCTCCCTCCCTCCCTCCCTCCCCCCGCGCCGCGCCGCGCCGCGCCGCGCCGCCCCGCTCCGCTCCGCGCCGCTGGCAGGGCGCCGCGGCTGTGCAGCGCCTTGGCCCCGCTCCGCGCCTGGCCGCCGCCCAAGCGCGCGCGGCGCTGCCGTGTGGGGAGCGCCGGGCCCCGCGCGCGCGCGGGGGACACCAACGGCCGCGCAGGCGGCGGCGGCGCCAACGGCCGCCCGGCCCCGCCGCTGCCCGCCGGGCGCCCCCGGCCCGGGCCCGGGCCCGGTGCCGGTCCGGGCGGCGGCGGGCAGCGGGGGGACGCGGGGCTGCGGATTATTGCAGACTAAGCAGTCTGGCGCTGCGGCGGCGGCGGCGGCGGCGGGCGGGGAGGGGGAGCGGGGGGAGCGCGCGTGTGTAAGGAGGGCCGGGCGGGGAGGGGAAGGAGGGAGGGAGGGGAGGGGGAGCGCTGGCAGGCAGCCAGCTGCCATCAGAATTAGCTCATTGTTCAATATAACCAGCGCTGGCAACCAAAACCCAGCCCGGGAGAGAGACTTTCCCCCAGCCGCCCCCACCCCTTTTTTCTTTTTTTCTCCACGGCCGCACTTTGGAAGAGGTGCAGTCATTCTTCCCCACACCCCCTACCCTCTCTCCACTCCCCCAACTATAAATTCCCTTCTGTAGCATGCTGCCCTTTTTTAATCCACATTTGTGTTTCAGATCATGTAGAAAGGACAGAAAGTGAGCAGGGAGCGGGGGCTTTTGTCTGTAAGTATATGCAATTCCAATCCACAGATTTTTTTTTTTTTAATATATATATTAATTCTCTCTCTCTTTCTTTGTTTCTTTTCATTTCCTTTTGCCCTTAGCTGGACTTTGCTGCAGCTTGCCTTCCCCCCTCTCGGTGCACGTTTCCAAGCAGGCTTTCTTAAAGAAGATGAGAAACGTGCAGTATCTATATATTTAACTCTTTGTCTTTATGCTTTAAGGCTGGATTTCTAGGCTGGGGATTTTTCTGCACACATTCACGGGGAGATGTGGTTTCCTAAAACTGGGGATTTTTGGTTTTTTTTTTCTTTTTTGCTTTTGCACTCCAAAGACACTGGAAGGCATTTTTGAACTTAATGCACTTTGCTTTTTTAGCATGCATGCAAGGCTCTCGGATTGGTTTTTCGTCTCTTTTCTTCTCTCTTGTAAAACGAATCTCCCTCTTCTCCGCCCTGACACTGGATTCCTCTCAGGCTGCTGGGGTTTATTTTTAGAAAGCAGTCATTCTTGCAACAGCCTTCTGCATTTTTGCATGTGCAGCAGTTAAATTTTGGGTGGTTCTTTTGAAAAAAAACAAAACAAAACAAAAACGTATTTTTGTGTACGTTTAGTGATGTGCTCTCTTCCAGCCGTTTCTACGTACATCTATAGAGATATGAGTTTGCAATTTTATATCCAACATGTATGTATGTGTTTGTGTGTAAACATATGACTCATACCTAATTACATTTCATACATACACAGTATAGGTAAGAAATATGTAATCACTGGAAGAGAACTTTAATTTTTGCCATCAGATGAAAACTGATAAAGGAGGTATGCTGCAAATACAGTCAATTAAGAGAGTAGCAATTTAAAGTACCATTTAAATGAGATGGCACCTACTCCTCTTTTTTTTCCTCCCTATTTAAAATAGGTGTGTGTACGTGGAAGAGAAGGAGAGAGAAAACCGAAGGTTATGTAATGCAGTGCCATTTCCAAAAATACCTACTCTCTGGGCCATTGCATCGTGAAAGCCTGACACTGTTATACTTGTTTCTTGATTGCAAAAAAATACATGTTGTAGTATGCCCACGAACAATGGACCACCTTTACAGTAAGCGTAGGATGATGGATTTTTGTCCTCTTGGCTGATTTTTAAGTGTGTTAACCATTAGATATAGTGCTCTTCAAAGATATACCAAGTGCTAAGAATAGCGTAGGGCTTTGCAAATCCAGGTACCAGGGATTCCTTTGTCCTATATTTAAGCCTACAGACCACTGAAGTGCAGAGAAGCATGATATATAAGCGTACATGTGGTTAGAATAATTTGCATGACTTTAATCTTAACCACTGAAGCTTATACTTGGCTCATTCACTATTATGCTGGCAAAAAGCCTTTTAAATGGTGTGACAGTTGGACTTACATGATTTTTTTTTTCATTTTTTTCTGTATTTTTTTAAATTATTTTCAGATTGTTCTCCTTGTGCTACTTGAGAGAAACTGCAATCCCAAGATTTAACAGAATCTAAAAATGGTAAGAATTAGTTGCTTTAGCAAAGAATCAGTAATTTTTTTATATAAATACAAGCCTTCTTTCCCCATCCCCAACACCCATTTATAAATATGACCTATATTAGACTTTTTGAGATTATGGGGATTTGCCATACAATGATTGATGTACTCTGAAAACCTCCATATGTTGGATCTTTGATTTTCATGCATTTTTTGAATAAAAAAACTGAAATCTCTCTTTGTGCAGTAAGGCTTATTTAACTGAAACAAAAAATGTTTAGAATATTATGAAAAATACACAGCATAACACATAGGAATACATACAGACAAAGCAGTATCCAGTAATTCCACTTCTCCCTCCTCCCTCCCCAAAAAAGAAGAAATAGGTCATTGCACTTAGTATATGAAACAGAGTTAATGTTGTTCTTTGAGGGAAGTACATAAGATGCAAACACCTTTTTTTATTATGTACTAAATTTTTCAGAAGGCTGTCCTTTCTTTGTGGTAGGAATCTATTTTAGAAAAAAAGGCTAGGCCTAAGCCTAACTGAACTTACAAGCACTTAGTTGGAATGTATTTTTTGAACAGTATTGCAACAATTTTCCATTTCTTTCACTACTAATTGTGTTTATATTTTTACTGATTTATAGCTCATTTTGTTATAATGTGAGATACTGTTGCTGATATACCTAATTTTAAGGGTGAAACATATTATGCATCTAAACAGTCTCTAAATATGGTATTCTCTGAGAAAGGCTGTCAGCAGACAGTCTCAGCAGGACAAAGAAAATCCTTTTTACCTAAAGGACAGGTAAAACAGGCAAAATTAGATTTGATTATATATGTAGACATAGAGCGTTTTTGATTGAAGATACAGCTATTACTGAACTAAGTCTCAATACATGTGTTAACATAAATGTGATATACTTTGGGTGCTACATCATACCACTTTCATAGTCAAAAATCTGCTAATTTGTACTAGGGCAATACCTAGTCTGAAGTAGCTTTGCATAGGGAGTGCATTGGCACAAAATATTTTCCAAAGTGTGAGACTCAAGGACATATTATAAAGATTAATATGTAATTGCATAAATTGTATTATACTTGTCTGTGTCTTTGGAGTTGTTTTGATGGGGGGGGGGAGAATGAAGCAAAGAACGTTTGAAAATAAGAAAATATGTAATCTGTCATAAAAAAAAAAACTTTTTTTCTGTTTGGCTCCTTGTTTTATATCATTTCTATCTGCAGAAATAAATTTGCAAATTCTGGAGTTTTAGTCTATTCTGGAACCTACTTTTATCAAAATGCTTTGCTCATCTGTATATAAATGAATAGCTGGGGGTGGGGAATTAAAAGGGAAATGATTCATTTAAGCTGTGAATAGAAATCATGTTAAAATACATTCTGTTCACACAACTGTGGAATATTGGATAAGGAGGCAACTGTTTTCCTACCAACACCAAGGTGACAATCAGCCCACATTCTGAGCTAGTACGCAGGCTGCTATGTGCAATATATGACTATCTATGGAACAAAAGATTATTTTAAGTTTTGTTAGGCATAAAATAGCCATTGATTTTTTTTTTTTTTAAATCAACAGATGGTTCTATAAATCTAGCAAGGTTCCTGTAGTAGTCAGTGAAATCAGTTTTGTAAAGCCAGCTTGCAGGCCAGAACACAAAATACAACTTAGAACTATCCAATTGCAGAAAATCAAATATAATTACCCATCTGTTTATTTTTTCTAGTGAAAAGTTTTTTTGTTTTGTTTTTTTGTTTTAATTTGTTCTGACAATCCTTAATTCCCTCCCCCCCCTTTTTTTGATTGTTGATCAGAATATAAATCTAAGAAAGACTAGATTTTTCCCCAGCTTACAGCATTGCTTAAGATGCAAGACTTGGCAGAACTTGTTCCCTTACCACCACCCTTCCCTTCCCCCCCCCCCTTTACTTTTGGCACAGTAACACTGAATGTAATGAAGTCAGACCACTGACATACTTTCCTTGCAGTAGTGGACACACTTGTCTTTGGCATAGTTCTTGTGTTTATTCCAAGTGTCTCCTTAGCCATTCTAATTTGCAGGAAAATTTCTTCTTTACATATTTACATAATCAACACTTTCTACACTAAAATCCGTAACTGTCAAAGTGTTTACTTTGTTTTTAATACACCAGCATATGCAAGGACTTTATTCTGCTTTCACTGAAGTCAAGGAGAATTTAGCTGTTACATTTCTCCAGGCTGAACTAAACTTTAAAAAAGGAGAAAAAAGTGAACTGTTTACTGCTTTACTAAACTGAAGGTACATTAATGATTTCGTTAAGCTTATGGTAAAATTAAAAGTAGTTAGAATAAGGTTGTTGAATGAGAACAAATTAATTCTTAGTTTAACTCCACTGTCTTTACTTCTCAGTTTCTTAATGTTCTTATTCCGTAAAGTATCTCTTAAAGTTCTTACAAGTGAAAACCAACACCTTAGAAGGTTAGTTTTCAGTGCTGCTTCTCCTTTCCCTAGACTTAGAATTATGATTTGCTCATACCTGGTTAATGAAGCTGTATAATGTTTAAATCATAATAATGTAAAGAGAAATAAAAGGCGACAGAGTCTGCTTTGTTTTCTTCTGATAATTTTAAGTTATGGATATTTTTAAGCCATCTGTCAAAAGAAGACCTGACATTTAAGGATCTGTCTTTAGTTGTGTAAAATTTATTTGCTTACAAAGTGACCCCTGAAGGCAGAAAGAACCTTTTCTGTATCTTTGCAGTGTAAAAAGGCCTGAGATTGTTTTTTTTTTTTAATTATTGCTTTTATTTGAAATGCTAGAAATTGGGTACACCACCTTCCTGGAAAATGTTGTACCTCATAACATATCAGGTTTGATTTCACTGCTAATTAAGAAAATACATGGGTTCTAACTTTAAAAATAAAAAGTGCTATAATTGTGTTTAAAAATGTATTTAGCCTATGTAATCCAGTCACTGAAATAAAGGCTTCTGTGGGATGAAAGAGAATAGGAAGTTTCATAAGTCCAGTTTTCTGTGACCTCCAAAGAACAGAATCACAGAATCATTTAGGTTGGAAGGGACCTCTGGAGATCATCTAGTCCAACCTCCCTGCTCAAGCAGGGTCACCTAGAGCATATTTCCCAGGAAGCTTTTAGCAGGAACACTTTTAGCAAGACCAGAAAATACAATTTTTTTAAGGTAACACTTTTTTTTTTTTTTTAATGAATAAATCAAACAGACCTTTTACACACTTCACAAAGTGGTCTGTTTGTTTGCTTTTAAAGCACTCAGGTGTGTCCTTTTACCCCTGTTGTTCCCACTGCAGTTCATTTCTGGACTTCAAGTTCAGTACCGAGAGTATGCAGTGCTGGTGCTAAGGAATTTAAATGGCAGGTTTATCAGTAACTAATAAAAGTGTGTATCAGTATACAGACGCATCCTTTTTATTTTCAGGTAGGCCAAAACTAAATTATAGAAAGAAAAAATATTCTAGAGCAGCTCATTATTTTTCTTCTGACTTACAATGAGTTAATGGCTTTCTTCTAAAGCACTAGGGCTTTTAGACACAGAGGTGTCGTGCCGCATAGCTACATCATCCCGGAGCGAAAGATCCCAAAGGGAGGTCATTGGGCTGAACACTTCCTGTAGTGTATCCTTCTCCCAGCTGGATCAGTTTTGAGGCTATTTTATAATTTGCATTCTCTGCATTTTACTAGTCTTGCTTGGGAAAAAGAAGAAGGAAAAATGGGATAGCGGCCTCTTGGAGAGGAAAAACAACTGGGGGATTGAAAAGGAAAAACAACTGGGGGAAAGGTTTTTCCATTAAGTCGGAGAGAGAAGTGACAGCCTGCATTTGGGTGAAGGGAAAAACCAGCCATCCCATTTCTTTTTTGCAGTTCATAGGGAAAAGTATGACATCATTTAAATTAGGTTAGTATGTGTATGAGAAGAGCTTATAGTTAAGATTTCAGCCTGACTTACCGTGAAGAATGTTTTGCCAGTGGGTATTCTGCAGATATGTTTACACATTCTGTAATTTTCTGTATTCATAAAATGACTTTATTTTTGTTAGAACAACTGTTCATAGCTTTAAGATAATCTATGGAAACTGGAGACTGGGATTTGTCTGACACAGAGGCAGACATTATTATGTGCTTTTTATATGCTCTGAGGAATAGGAAGAATGAGATATGAGGCATTGAGTCCAGCCTAATATTAGATACACACTAGGCGAGTATAACTCATGGTTCTGGCATGAGAAAACTTATACTACCTTGTTTCCTGCGTCTGGAACTGGAATTGAATTCTCCTTTGTTCTCCTTTATGGTCGTTCGGGACTGTGTAAAAGCTGTAGGAATGAATGGGATCCGGTTCTGTTTGTGTGTAGCCAGGGGCAGAATTTGGTCAAGAAAAGTTATTGTGAGGGATGACAGTTAGGCAGTTTTGGCTGTCTGACTGGGTATTGTCCTTTTATAGTATGCTTATGTATTGTATATGAAGAATACATTTGATCCAATTTGTCTGTAGTACTTGATTACTGAAAACTTAGAAAGAGTTAAGGCCTTTCCAGCTTACAAAATAAATAAGCAAAAATAAAAACTCAACCTTTTCAATACTTTTGCTAATTCAGCTGTTCAGTTGTGCAGACAAAGCACCTTTACTTAATTATGGCTAGAACAATTCGTAGTGGGGTTTAAAAGAAAAAATAATATTTGTGCAAAGCAGATACTATGGTACAATTCATTTGTACATTTAAAAACAAGAGATGTGTGTGTGTCCACCTAGTCACAAACATCCACACTCAGGCTCCTCAAATTTTAGAGCTATGCACCAGCATACTTCAGCTGAATGGGACAAGTGTTGACAAGTGGATTGGGAGTTTAAGTAATACTTTGTCTTTTTCCAGGACAAACCTTTACAAAGCCTTTTTCATAAAGGCTGATATATAGGAAAATCAAAAAAAAAATCACATACAGCCTGTAATATTACAGTCATGATGCTTTGCTTTTTAAGGGTCGGGAGCAAAAGCCCTCACCAATGAACAGACCTTTTTTTGCACCATAACACTGCTGCCCCACACCTGAGCTCTGATCATTGTGTGTATAGCTAAAGAGAGAGGAGAGAAACTACCCCTAGCAGCCCCAAAACAACTTAATAAAATAATTCAGTTTGACAGGATCATTGACTAGGGCAGGATATTTTAATAAAAATATTTTTGAATATTTGTATTTTGTTTTTATTTCAAAGATTTATTCACTCTGATACCTCATTAAACCATATTGGTTGAGGGTGCAATCTGGAAAGGTGCAAAAATGTCCTTTTTAAATGTTTAATGTGGCATGATACTATGAATCATTGTTTGAGTGTTACGTGAAATTCAATTTAGGCTGCTGGTCTGGCAAATTCACTGTAGCACTACTGAATGAGTCCCTATGTAGGTGCTCCTGTGAGGGTTACTAATGTTTTCTTCTGTAAATACTGAATTAAAAAAAGGCATCAGCCCTCAAAATATGTAACTTTTTTTTTCATCCTGCAAGAAATGTTTCTGGATTAATTTTGTTAACACTAACCCTCTTGTCTGTCTACTTGCATAGCATACCTTTGTGGGAATATGTTAAAAAAAAGTTCAAAGAAATTTTGTGTGTTCTCCCTGCAGGTAGCGAAAGCTTTGGCTTAGTATGCGCGTTAGCAGAAAGAACTCCTGGATTCTTAAAACAGGGATTTTCAGATAAAAAACACATTGCCATCATACAGCTACTCAAAAAAATTAAGTTAGAGAGGAACAAATCTTCCTTCCTTCTTTATTTTGACATGAGTATATCAGTGATGAATCTTCCAGCACGAAAGGGTGTGAGTTTAAATAATGCTATTGCTGTTGGCAGCAGAAAATCCTGTGGCCATATGGGTAAATTTTCTTACCTTTAATTTCTCAGCCAAGTAATCATATAAAGAAGAAGAAAAAACAAAACAAAACAAAAAACTTGTCAAGCAAAGTTGTTTTACTGCGTGTCTACTGATTAGGTAAATCTCAGAACCCGTATGTATTTTATTATTTACAATATACGTAACATATATGATACAGTTTAGATTGTGCTTTCATATTTAGAGTAACAGTAAAGCAGTAAACATTAAAGGATGGTAGATGCAGGTGATACAGTGACAGTGCAGGTAAATGTACCATAATGCTTTCAAGCACCTGCTACAATATCATCAGCTGTGGCCGTTACATCTCTTTTAATGAGGTAAGTGCTACCTGCACAATGTGGTTTTGCCTGTCATTTCCAAGAGCACTACTGGGGCCTCTAACAGTTGCCTGAAATACTGGTTGGGCATGAGGTTGGTGTCCTGTGAGAAGTTAGACTTTCATTGCTGGGCTGCACAGGAAAGCAGTCAGCAGAGGTAGTGTGCTTGCCGCCACTTGGAGAACATTCGTGGGGATTTCTAGTCGTGTCTCTGGTATGTGCGAGAAATTTAAACAATTTTTGTTTTTAAAAAAAGTTAATCCAAAGTGGTATATTAATTATTCTGTAAGTTGCAGTATACAGGCCACTCATTTAAGAAAATTTATAGGAAATTTAAAAAAAAAAAAAAAAAGAGGCATGCTTTGGGATTCAGTTTGGCTTTGCATCTTTTGTGTCCCCCAAAACTGGAAGTAGGGAGTTGGGAGAGCATGCAGGAGAAGCATCCTTCTGCGCTTTCTCTCTTCTTAAGTCTTTGTTCAGGATTCCCCTAGTGGCCACTGCTCTTCCCCTTGCAGTGCTTGGTCAGTGTTGCTTACGAAGCTACCTGAGAAGCTGAGCATACAGCCTTTGGTCCTGAATTTTGCTGCCATACTGTGTTCACCTAACCTAATAACAGAGATTTGCATTGGCTTCTGCAGCTACTGTCAAGCGTAGCTACTAATTAAACATTGCACTACCTGATGATGCTTGAAGAGTCAATGATGAACTCACAAGCACTTGCCTGAAAACTCAAATCCTTTTTTAATTTTTCAGGCCTGTTATAGTTGGTTTTCTGTGTGTGCATGTTAGTACCTTAAGTAATATAACAAAAGCTACCACTGTAGTACACAGGCAAGCAAAATTAAGACAAAAAGGTGTTGGGTTGCATAGGTTTTTGAATTTGTTTTTCTAGAGGGCTTGTTTGGTTATTTCAATGCTTTACAGCAGCATTTCTGTGCTTTACAGTTTTAGAGTTCATGCACTGAAATTTATTGGTGGAATAAAGTAGTTTACAGTTGTTTTACTGTTTAATAGAATATGCATTTATTTCCTCTGCTTTTTGTGGTTCTTTTCCTTTCAAGGAGTGTGATGCTCTAGTAATGGGAAACTTTGTTAAATTCGTGAGTTCAGTCAGAAGGTGGATGAGCATTTATGACAGTGTTCACCGTATACCATTTGCTTTCCTTTTCTCCTATTCTTCATATGCACAGTAACTGTTAACAATGCTTTGCACTGGCTTTTGTGCGCTTAATTAAGAAAAAGACCAACCTGAGGGCACTTGCAGCAAACAGGCTAGGTTCATCCTGAGTAGTAAGGAAAAGTGAGAATTGATCTGTGTGCCAGAAAAGTGCATTACACTCAGGTGGTGTGAGGAGGATTTCTCTCCAGGAAAGAGCAAAGTGTTTTCTATAACTAACTCATTCAGTCTTGTATGCCAGAAGACAACTAAAGTTTCTGTCAGAGGGATCTTACCAGCTGAAGAATTTGGTAGGAACGTGCTGACTATATTCAAGCTAGTTTAGCTTGTGTTTTGGCCTCCTCAGGACCGTACTTGCTCACTTTTGGAGGCCAGTAGTCACTTAAGAGACCCCTTTGGTGGAAAAATGTGTCTACTCTGGGCACCTAGTCTTCAACCAGAATCCTAGCGAGGGGCTCTGCAGCATTAAAGCACATCAGTCTTAAAGCCATGGTTTTAGTCACTCACACGTTGCTTATACATGTTGTAAAAAGCTGTAAATACATACATAAAAGATGAAAATGGTAAATTACATTGTGGATGAAAATAAGAGCAAGTTCTTTGAAGAAGCTGAAGTAGATGAGCCAATGCAGGAGACTACATGGTAGCAGGTACTTCAGTGTCACCTGGAAAATACAAGCTTTAAGAAGGGTGAAAGAAATTGTGGAAGAAGATGGATTTAGATGAGAAGTTTTGTACTTGAAATCTAGGAAAATTACTTCCAAGGTCACTTCCTGATGTTTTGTAAGGAAGGAGCAGATGACATCCTACTCTTTGAAAGTGACAGAAATTGAAGAAGTGATGAACAAGAACTGCAAAAAACCCTAATGAATAAGCTTGCTAATTCATCTCATACTTGTCTCATTTAGGCTTTTTCATCTCTGTGTGGTAGTGAGCTTGAGTCATCACATGGGGAGGAATAATATCTTGCCCATGAAAAGGCAGAACCAGCAAAGGATGCTGATGCGCAGAAGGCAAAGAGAAGCTCAGGTGTGCAATCGTCCTGCCAATATGCTGCCATATATCAGTTCTTCCCATAGTGGCAGGTAAAGTCTAGCCAAAAAGGTAGGCTAGCTGGAACAGGCCCAGTAAGGAAGAGAACAATTGTATAATTGTTTATCAGTTCTCTCAAACATGTATCTCCATCTGCCTGCTCCGTGGAAGTAACCAAGTGCTAAATGATTCTTTTCGCTGTTTTTTGAATGTTCATGGCACTGATCTGGAAAGCAGCATTGCTAGAAATACCTGCTATCCTGCAGTCTATTAAAAACGTGAAGAGAGGGTATTTTGAGGTAACTTCATTGCTGTGCCACAAGAGGCTCAAGCTTGTGATGCAGAGCCATGTAAAAAAAAGCAATCAAGTTCACAAAGTTGAGAGACCTCACGCTTGTTAAGCTAGTTGTTCGCGGTGCTTTAAAATGGTTAAGTTTGCATTTTAACTTGGGAGGCTTGTGGTTTCTGATAGTTTAATATGGAAAGCTTCGACACTGAGCCTGTTTCTGAAGCAGCCTTTCAAGACAGCAGCATCCTACTTAATTGTGACTACAGCTTCTTAAATATAAAAAAGATGCATGAAAACTTCAGTCAGGGTTTGAGGTAAGGAGCAATGATGAGCACTCTTGATGTTACGCTGGCGTTTCCCTCTCCAGAAGATTCAGAAGACAAAGTTGATTGATAGCAGACTACCATCCAACTAAACTCTGACAAGCAGCAACCATTCAACTGACAGTTGCTATATGTATTAAATCTTGCGCACTAGGTTTGGAACATGGTGGACGTTAATATCATATGCTTTCATAATGTTCCCCTCACTGTTAAAAATAAACTACTGCAGATGGGAGCGCTAGCTTACCTCTTCCGCTGAAGTTAATGATAAAGCATGCATTGATCCCAGCTCAAGCTTTTCTTCCCGTTTTCTTTAAAATGAATCAATTGTTTTAACAGAATGATTTATCTGATATTCAAGCAGTGCTGTAACAAAATTTGCAGTCACGGTTCTTTTTCTGCATCTGGATGGTGATAGTGGGCCATCGGTTTTAAACAGAACTTTTTACTGTAGTAGGGGGCATTGGGGGGATTGGGAAGTGGATGGTAGAATGTGATGGGAAAAGCCACTGCAGCTCAAACTAGCTGGTGACTAAGAAACTTAAGATACTGCACAGTAATAACTGTTTCCACTTAGCAGGAACTATGTTACATTTTTTTGCAAAAGTAAATGCATCAGGAAACAACTGGGAGAGAAAATCTGCCAGACACTTTCAGTGGTGCTGAGATCAGCCAGAATTGAAATAGTCTACAATTTTTCCTCTAGGAGCTTTAATATCATTGATTTACATCATTGCGACACAGACCAATGGTGATGAAAAATCCCTGAACTATTTTAAAGGAATGTAGGTATGGAAATGAGGAGTGTTGTTTCTTTCCAGCTATATGGTCTGTGCCCAGGGCAGCATGGTGCGAGGACAGCTTCTGTCCGTTCTGGATTAGGAGCTGCTGCAGAATCGCAGGGCCATCAGTCCTCGGGACTGCACGGGGGAAGTTTTAGTGTGCTGCAGAGTGGAAAAATGTGCCATGACAGAAGTGTGCTGCCACTGTCTTTCCTTCCCTTCAACATGCACGTGGCTCATTTTACCCCTCTGGTCCTCAGCACATGGCCATTCATGTCTGTTAGGCTACTGATCCATCTAGTACATCTAGTACAGCTTCTTCCTAGGTAGGGTTTTGGTGCAGAATTCAGTGAAGAATTACTAGGGCTGGTGTCTTTTTCTTTGGAATTCGGAATTTCTAGAGAACTTCTTTTTTTCCCCAGAGTTAGTTTACATGTTAAAGAAGTTATGTGAAACTTGTCAGAAGGTGGTTTCAGTTGTACTTGGAGCAGTTGATTTTCTTCGTCAAGTTGTGGGTCAGAATTCCAGGCTGCAGTGGAGCTGAACTCCATGTCGGAGGCTGGAGTGGAGCTAAACTCTAATGTCGGAGTGAGACGTGATGAACAGGAATTCAGTCATCGCCCACGTGGAAAGAAAAAAAAAGAGAAAAAGATAGAAAAAATACCTCTAGAGGCTTTTCTTGTTTGCTTCTTAAATATAAAAAGCTCAGAAGTGCTTAACAGGAGTGTGCTCATTGTGCTAAAGCCCTGTCTTTGAGATGTCTTAAGTCTGCTTTTTCTTCTGGTGGATATATGTGGTAGCAAGAAAATTATTTTAGCGTCATGCTGTGACTGATACTGTAGATTTAGCCAACTCTTTCAAAATTGTTTTGCATACCTCTTTTGAAGGTGGGCAAAACTTTGTGCTCCCTTGCTGTTGCTCATAAGGAGCAAGGAGCTTTATAAGAGGACCAGTAGCTAAAAATGGAAGACTAAGTGCTAGTGTTTTGAAATGCTGGTTAGACAGAGCCATTGCAATAGCAAAAACAGGATTCTCAGTTTGCTGAGCAGAGCAAAGCAGAGTCTGCTCTCAGAAATCCTTCTCTTTTTGAACAAAGTAGCAGTAAATAGCATTGCAGTCCTGATGCTGTAATAACTGGTAAATAGACTGAGCATTTGTTTGCCTCCACTATGCTTTTCCTGATTTGTAGTCGTAATTTTGATAATTTATATATTTTTAAGAAAATGGATGCTAAAAAAGTTAAAAAACCATCTGCTTGACAGCTCATAGTTCCTTGTTTGAAGTTGGCCTCAGTTTCTCAGGGGGGATTGCTGTGTTGTTGCAGGACACGGTCTCACACAGCACTTCCCAGGTCAGTGGGGTTTTCTTCCCCCAGATTTAGCAACATGGGAGCGAATGGTGTTGTGCCAGAAAGTAACGCTTCCAAGGCGCATAATGTTGCTAGTCAGATGTTTAGGGGTGATCTACTCTGGCAGCTTATGGCTGAAGTTTGCTAGCTTGTTTTTTTCACTAATGATTACCAAACAGTGAGGCTATCAGTTGGAGTCAACCTATTGCTCTGATACATTGTCTAGACTTGCAAGAACTTGAATTTTCAGTCTGTTCTAAAGTTCAGTAAGTCTATCATAAAACCTGATTTTTTTTTTTTCTTATTTATTTCAGTCAAGCCTATACTCCCATAGTAATCGCACAGGAAGCACTAAGAAATGAAAATATGGTGTATATCAGTGAAAGCATTTATCTAGAAGTGTTTGCCTGATGCTAACAGCTGGGTTGCTGCATGCCTCACATCCTCTGCTGTAATGGAGCAGTTCTTTGCACTTTTCCTCTACCTATAGCTCATCTTGAAACATTAATATCAGTTGTTTTGAGCTGCTGTAGTTGACTAAAAGCTCTTGCTGTGTATTTATAGCACCCTAGTAACCAGTGTATCTAAACATCTCAGTAGCATTTTACAGAGGATGTAGCGTGGCCAGACATGTCCTTTTTAATTTTTCCTTGTGGACTAGTAAGTCCGGAGTGGATTTTTCTAAACTGGCATCTTTTTTCCATTCCAGAATCTTCCCCCATTTAGGCAGGACCTGAGCTGCGATGCCCTGGCCCTTCAGCCTTGTATGAAAGGCAGGTAGCAACAGTCCTTTAACTGCCAGGGTCACCACTTCAGTATAGTTATTGCACTGCAATTACTACACATGGAGTAGGTCTGTGTGATTATTATCCAGCAGTGGTGGCCACAACAGGTGTTTCTGAAGAAGACATTAAGAAAGTAGGACATTACTAAATATTTTTGTTCATAGAGGAAATCAATGTGAAAGATAGTTTGGGATTTTTGTGTTGGTTTTTTTTTTTTCTTCTTCTTCTTCTTCTTTTTTTTTTTTTTTTTACCCTAGAGCATAGTTTATCTTGCAGTTTACACCTCTTCTCCCCCACCCCCAAAACTCACCTTCAAACTGTAGTCCCTCCAAGTCTTTATGAATGTAAGCCTAGATGGTTGCTCCTTTTTGTCACTTAAATGCAAGTGTTATTTTATTCCTGCTAAATTGTTAATACTTTGGGATGACAAGGTCTGTAGACTAACTTGGATCCATCTCAGACTGCATGGAAAATATAGAAACTGATGTACACCATAACAAGTAATACTGTATTCTGTTGCTTATTCCTTGCCAGTACAGGAAAATACACATTTTTGTGTACTTGGCTGTTTGAGTATGTTCTGCAGTAGAGCTGAACCACTGTTTCTGGTTCACATCATGGGTTTTCATACAAAGGCTATGGCTACATGACAAAATCAAGGCATAGCTGCAAGACAGGTAATCAGTGATTTAAAATAACAACAGGAGAGCTTAGGGGTTACTTGATATCTTTCATTTGCATGTCTCAGAGATTCAGTGTGAACATTAACTGATGAATCCACAGAGCGCCCTGTGCTGTATATTAGCTATTCCTGTGTCAGACATGCCCAGAGAGCTTAACTGGCTTCTCTGAGATCCTGTAGTAAGCTAAAACAGAACAAAACAAGAATCTGATGCTCTAATCGGTACACAGCACTGCATTTTGTACTATGGAAAATCACAGAAGAGTTTATTGGAATAGGCACTGCCGTAGACTCTGTTTCAGATTTCTCTCCTATATTCCCTACTGTACAGGAGAGTTCAGGATTTTTTCTTAGAAAGATGATTTAAATAATTCTCTAATAGTTTCTTCAAGCTGCATCTAGTCCAGCTTGTGGCTACTAATAGTCAAAACGTAAGTCCACAAAAATGAAAACATTTCTTTGGTTTCAGTGTAGATACAGTGGCAAGCAGGTGATTAAAACCAGTTCACCAGGAATTTTTGAGTCCCAAATTGCAAAGAAGTTTCAAGGGTGTAACTGATAAAGTAGTTCAGCTTGAAACTGTGCAGAAAGAGTTTAATTCACTGACCAGAGACACAGTAGGCAGACACACTAGGAGAATAAGATCTTCAGTGTAGTCTACAATGCTAGTACCCGAGCACTTTGCAGTGTTCAATGAGAGTGACCTGGAGAACGGCTGTCACCCCTTCCTGCTGCCAAGGACCGAAGCGTGGGAGGGCTGCAGCGCAGGTTCACCCTGACTGAGGTGCATTAGCCTGGCGTATAGGTGCTCTGGGTTCCCTCCACAGTTGGTGGCTGCTTTGGATCGTGACCATTCCCCCTGGGTGACTCCCTTTCTCAACTGTGGAGCTGGCCTAGCAGAAGTGGGCTCTTTCCTTAGTGTCAGGTAGAATGAGTCAGCCCAAATCATCTTTCCTGTGGCTGTACAAGAAGTTTTGCCGCAGCTGAGCCTTAGGCCAGTATCTTAAGCGTTAAGCCCTGCTACCAGCTACTTTATCATATGTACTTTATAACGCGTTGGAATTCCTTTAATGTCAAAAAACCAAGGCGCTAACACAGGATTAGAGCTGTGTTCAGTGACCTGAGAAAGTGCTGAGTTGCCGTCCGCAGTTCACTGTGAGAAGATTATCAAAGGTGCGTTCCCATTGCCTCCTGCAGGCATCAGCAAAGGTAATAATCTTCATTAAAGAGGCTTTTGCCAGTGAGTTGTGGCTGCTAGTGGTGCTGGGCCCAGCTGTAATTCAAGAGTGTGTTGTGGGAGTTGTTCATTCTCGTTTTTCCTCCTCCTCAGTAGGACAGTCGTCTGTAATGTCCTTTGCAAGGGATGTTTTATAAGGGGTCAGAAGCAGAAGAGCGTGGGCATGTACGTGGTCTCACAAAACCCTGAGTAAGTTTAACAACAACTGACATGTGCTTATTATATGTGTAAGTCCTGCCGTATTACAGAACTTCTTGAAGAGAGTCTAAAAGCCATATTAAAAAAGATACATCCTATGACCTTTAGGAAGGGCTGTGAAACACAAAAGTGCCATCCACAATATAGTTGAAATACTCCAGGGACAGATCGTATTGTCACGGGTACTCAAAAAATGTGTACTGAGCATAAACCGCAGCTCTAGGTCTCTGGGCCAAACTCGACTGACATTAGACTTTTGGTTTTAGTAATGTGGGCTATCACATGAACACCATTTGATTGCATGTAATGAATCTCTCTGTAAGAAATTGTATATATTTATGTCACTACAGGTTTATCAACCAAGGTTAACGGTTTGGGTTAGCCAGGAACTCTTTCCAACCAGCCGAGGGGATGGGGGATTTCCAAAGGTAAAGTTTTTTATGTAATTTCTTTCATCTAACAAACAGTCTCCTAAGGTGAAAATTTTCTGTAATAAGCAATGTGAAAGTTCCTTAGATTTTATTTTATGACTGCTTCAAGAGAGTAGCCAGCTCTCATGATTTCATCACGAGTCTCATGGTATTCTGTTTTTCTTAAAGCCTTGACTCCTTGAGCCAAGCAGTTAAGTGAGGATTTCAGCTTTCATTTTAAAATTATGTTTTTAGCCTTCAGGGCTGCAGAAAACATGGACTCTTGCTGGCTTACATACCAGAAAGAAAACATACAAATTTTCAAAAGCTCATGTTTCTCAAGCCCATCTCGTGATTTTGCAAGCTTGACATCCGATTTTGAATGCTTGATTTTGGCAATTTTCACTTGGCAATAGAGAGAAAGAAGTCAATGTAATGCAGGAAGTTTTCTCCATGCCTTTTTCCCTTTTTTTTTTTTTTTTTTTTAATTTTAAGTTTTGTGCTTGTGTTTTACCTTGCTTGAGTTAAAGCATACAAAGATGGCAGTCTTCATTTGAGTCTGAGGAATAAGTACCCTGTTAACATAAAGGAAGAAGGAGTGGCATATCAGACAAGACTGATAACACTTTGTTTTATTACCATTGCTGATTTCATAAACCCCAAATTGGATATGAAATTTGAACAGGAAAATAAAGCAGTTACTCAGAACCACAGAACATGTGTGTTTCAGTCTCATATTCTCTTTTATTAATGACTCAAAATTTGGCAAAAAGATTGGCAGGTAAGCTAAGGAGAGAGTACATAGAAAACTGTTTTGATTCAATTTCAATTACTATCTAGGCTGCAGATCCCTGTTAACTCAACTCTGTTTTTCCATCTGGATTACACTTATTTTCCACACTTTTTCTTCATAAAGGGAGTTCTAAAATTCATAGCTGGGCTACGTTTGTGTGCATCATATTTGCAGACTCATGTGTGATTGATTATGCCTCTTTTTAAATTAACGTATATAGCAGTGATGACATTCAAAATATTTCAAAGGTTCAGCTAAATAGGCTGATAGCAATACTAGATTGAGAGGAATGTGCTATATATGGTCATGCTTATATTAAATGAATTTGCTAATTTTATGAATCAGTTGTGTGTTAACTAGATGATTTTTATTCACACTTTCAAAGTTAGCAGTGTTTCTGAGCTGTCATTCATCATTATACAAAGTTGCTCCTGGAACACAGGAATAAAGCTGTGAACTATGTGCAGCTTGGTTAACAACAACACTGCATTATACTGCGTTTATGAATAGCCATGTTTTAGTGTTGTACACAGCTTAAAAAAGAGTATATTAAAAAGGATCACGGTTTCTGAACTGGTAAGAAAAATATTATCCTTTTTTCTATGCAGTGATTAGATTCCTGCTTTACACGTTCCATGCATTTGTTCTAGCTTTTATGTAATTCTTCAGAAGATATTTGGCATATGCATAGGAGGACCAATTTTTAGAACTAGCTCCAAATTTTCTTTCATAATTGAGTTTCAAAAGCAACTTGAATATGAGTTGCATACAATCCGGCTTCCAGCAGAGTATCAGCCTTAACAGAAACTGTCTTTGGAATCTAATTTTCTTCATCAAGCTTATAAAATTAATCAGAGTGAATTGCTGAAGAAGACTGCAGAAACTGCTCAGTCCTTCAGTTCAACAGTTTTATGAACTCATTGCTAATCCTAAACAAGTTGGACTAAAGAAAGACTAAAATTAAATGAATAGATTTTTTTAAAACTCTTAATTTTAGATAAAAGGCCTTTTCTTTCTCATGCAACCAACAAGTATAAAAGGATATATTTATTAAAGACAACTTATTTCCAGACCTAGAAGGGTCATATGGGACTTTTTATCTTATGATTGTATGGCAGAATTTCAGGACTGAGATTGTTTTCACAGCTGAAAAGGAACTGCCCAACACAATGCTTTTGGAAATTTGCCCAGCTCTTTGGTCTGTGTGGTGTGCCTGTTTGCATGTGTAAGTTTCTCGTTTTCCCCACATATCCTGTAATGATACCCAAGTAGCAAATTTAGTCAACAAAAAAGCAAAAATATTATCGCAAGGATGGAATTTTCTGGAGTCCTGTGAAGGAACATGTTTGTGCAGTCACTAGAATTTCAACAATATTTCTTCATTCTGAAATTCTGTCTCTGGCAAAATTCCCAGTTTGGCTCTAGCAAAGACAAGGTACGTTTCCACTCCTGCTCCTTCCCCCAAGTTGCAGAGCCCGTCTGCATGTGCCCTCACAGCCGTCGCTGCTCAGTTTCTCTACTTCTGGTGCCCCTCAAGGAGAGGGCACTGTTTGCCTCTAGGAAAGGCTTTCAGCTCTGTGTTCAGCCTGAAAACCGCTATTGGCTGCGTGCAGTGCAGAAGCAGCACGTCACGGACCAGAAGGCAGAATTTAGCCTATAAACTGTAACAGAGACAGTGGGAACGTCATGGCGTGGTTGCACTCTCAGCACAAGTGAATGTAGCTAATACGGGCACGCCAATAAAAAGATCTTGCTTCAGAAGAGCCTGGAGAGGGAAAGACCCTGAAAATTGCATTTTCTTGGTATTTGTAGACTGCTGTGAGTTTATTTCTTAATTCAGAAACTCACAGCTCTCCTGTCAGAAAAATGGAAGTCAGAGAAGATAGCGTCAATGTCTTCAACAAACTTCAAAAAGAAGTAATCATTTTGTTTGATGTACATATCCTAAGCAATAAAGCCAATAACTCACCTTTACAATTCTGATCTCTTAAACACAAAAAACAGATTGTTTTTTTTCAATCACTTGAAATATATTTCCAGTTAAACACAGTGGTTTGTTTACGATCCCATTGTAACATATCATCACCAAAGTATTTAAGCACATAGTTAGCCTTCAGTCCTCCTATTGATACTTAAATTGAAATGCATATTTAAGTGCTTTCCTAAATAGACATAGACTTAAGCCAGCGGGAGCAATGTTTAAGTACCATTAACAAAAGCTTGAGGTAGCTGGCTAACATGACACCCTTTCTTTACTTTTCTGGCGACCATGATAATACAATACAGTACATTTAGAGTACCAGAAGGAAAAGGATAAAGGCTCTTTTCAGTGATGTATTACAGGAAAGTCGTTCATTAGTGTATGCTAGCTGCTTGAGGTGTAAGGCTTTAAAAAGGTGAGAGGCCTGAGCTCTGAAGGGTCCTCTGTAATAATGAAATGGACTTTCATATCTAAGACATCATTTCCACGTTGGAGGCCAAGTGGGGCCATAGAGAGGAGTGTGAGGTTTTAAAAAAGCAAGCAAAGTAATTAATTGGTAGAGTACACCATTAATGATTTGGTTACCTGTGTCAGTATTGCGTTATATTTTTAAAAGGGGCTCTGCCGTCTTTAGGTGTTGGCTATGAGCTCTGTCTCATCGATACTGAGATGCCGTGCCTGCATTTTTATGCCTGTGTGTGCAGGACAGGTGATACCAAGTTACCAGCCCTCCTGGTACACCACCACAACTGCACCGCAACGTGCACAGGGGCAGGTTTGGGGCTGTGCTGTGCCAGCCCTCGTGGAGGGGCTGAGCTCAGGAAGCCCCCAGCCTCTCGCCTGCTGTCGTGTGTGAAGTGGCCTCGCTCACCCTGCTTCTCGAGGATGAAATAGTTTCCTGGAATGAGCCCAGGCAGTCAAGGAGTTGGAAAATTTGGGCCTGCCCAGAAATTGCTTGGTATAGTGATAGCAAGGAAAAGCCCTTTGAGGAACAGCGTGGGATGTGTAGCGGCTGGTGAGCTGTGGAAAGGGTTGTCACTCAAAAGCCCCCCCGCTCCCCACAACTTTGCTAGGATGGTTGGGGCTGCCCCAGCTGGCGCACGTGGCCGAATGCCCCCGCTTCAGCGGGGTGGCGGGGTGGGGGTTGTCTCAACTCCTTTGTACTTGGCTGCCAGGGCACGCTCGTTCAACTCAAAGTAAAGACGTTTCCTCAGATGTTCCTGGGCTTGCTTAATTTCTAAACAATCTTTTCCTCCCTGTGGCATTAGTCTTTAGAGTTGATTGAGCCATGTTTAGTAGGTGTTTACTTCTAAACTACAGTTAAAGGACTATAAAAACCTTAGGATATGAAAAGGGAGGGTGCACCCCATCAAACAGTCTTTGGAGAAGCACAGCTAATACTGTTTTTCTTCTCTGCAGGGATATCTTCCTATCTCAAAGGAAGTAAATCGCAAGAAGAAAAGTGAGGCTGAAGTGGCGTTCCTGACTCCAGTAAATGGCTATGGACACCATTTCACCAAAATCAATTACCTCTACTCTTTTTAATCATAATTCCTCCATTTGTATTACATATGGTGTATGGGTTTGATGAGGTCATGGTGTCATATATCGGGAATTGTTTCTGTGTAAATCATCAAGTGTAAGAAGAAACTATGGGACTCTGAGCCTTGCTTTAGAGAATAACAGTGGACAAATGTGTACCATAAAAATAGTTTTTAACATTCTGACTCAAGCGAAAGCTCTCAGAATTTCACACTGTGAATCCATGTTTACAAACATTACAGGTGGGCCTTCAGGCCTGGTTCTACCACAGCAATGTCTTCCACTACTCAAACTCCACTGCTCACATGCAACTGGTTAACTGCTCTCTCTCCATTTCCACCATCCCTAACTGCTTCTTGCAGAGGCTGAGAGTCCCCCTTTTTTTTCATTTAGATGTAACAACAAGCCTAGTAGTTTATTTTCATCAATTGTCTGTATATCTCTATATTTTATCCATGTACTCTTTTGATGTATAGAAGTAGTATGAAACTCATGGTTTCCTTGTGGTAAGTGATTGTGATGCTGCCACGGGATTTGAGACACTGATGAATGGTGCTATTTTGGACTTTAAATATGCTCCTTGGCAAGGTAGCTCTGATGGAGTTAATTTTTATTTCCATGTTCTGAGAAGGTGTTGGTACTTTGTTTTTCTGAATGTTGTTCTTTAGACTGGACTGACTTGTTTACTTGTGTCTTCAGTGTGGCTTTCTTATTCAGTGCTGTAGGTGAGTAACTACTTATAGTGTAAAGTAAGGAACTGATTCCCTATCAGGGTCCACTCACAAACATGCAGTTATAGTGGGAGCAATCACAAAACTGTAATTTACTTAAACTCTCCTTTCTGATTCCTATCCACCTAACTTGGAGAAAGATGAGCAATAATTTTCCACCAGTCTTTCAAAATCTCTTCGGTTTTGCCTTTTTTTAAAAAAGATTTTTTGAAAGAAGGGACACGTTTTAATGTCCTCTTCAAATCCATAAAATAGGGGACATCATTGTCAGAACAATAAAATAAATTTCCAGGAGACCTCCTAAAGGGGAAAGGGTACATTTCCACAGTACTGCCAACATGTGGATTTTACATTTTTGTTTTTGCTCCCAGAGAACTAACAATACAAAACAATACAAAACACAAAACTAAACAGTATCATCTACTCATGGAATGTTGTTGTGTTAGACACAGTCTGAAAGCCCACCTTAATTTTTTATATAACTCTGTCTTTTAGCTCTTCCTTTTACAGGGCAGGCCTTGTTCTGAACTGTTTTAGCTTCTGACTGTTAAATACCAATGCATGCACTGCACTTCCTAGAGTTCTTTCCTTTTCCCACCTTCTGTATCCCTTTTCTTGTACATTTTATTTTCCAGTAGATTAGATGCGTCTACTGTGCTGTATATAGAGCAAGAAATAATATTCAGCAGTTGTGGCATTTATGTATAGTTGCAGTTGTGTACTGCTGAAAACGCAGGCTTTTGTAACAATGTGATCTTTAATAATGCACTACAAGTACCCAATGTATTTTAGCTATTTTAGTAGGATTTGTTCAATAAATATGCAAGCTCTAAGGGTAGCCGTGATGTCTCCATTTCCTTATTGTAAGGGAACGGCTCCTTTACGGTTGTCTTTGCACCTGTTCTTTATATGACTTCTGAATTTATGTCAGAAAAATCTGGTGATGTAAAAGGTGATTCCTTTGGAATTGTCGTCTGCTAAACAATAGCTATTGTGATACCCTAACTACCAGCTCTGGAGCTGGGAAATGACAGCTGCCAGACAATTGTAGCCAAGTATTTCTCTTTTAAGATTCCTGAGAGCCTGGCTCAGGCCGTTGTTAGGAATTCCAGGAGGGGGCTGTGAGCTGATATGCATGGTGAAGACAACACATTTCTTCTGCAGTCTCTTGTAAATTACACTGATTTAACCGACCGTTTTTCTAGCATGTGTAAGTAAGTTTTATAGAATGCTGCTACACTCCTTTCTTGGAAGGAGTTTTACTGAGTGGAAAAAAGTAATAATATCTGCATTTGTAAGGCTTATAATGTACATTGGTTTCATTTTAGCATAGAACAGAAACATAGCATCACGTTTCAAAAACGCAAGCTGCAATCTACCAATTAACACCAGATGTAGGTCTGCTGCTGAAGGCTTCCAGTCATGCGACCAAATGAGTGCAATTCCATATGCCTTGACTGTCTGTCCCACTAAGTGAATTTACACAAAGATCATGTCTGGTCTGCTGACTTTGCTTGGATCAGTTAAAAAAAAAAAAAAACGACCATGCACACAAGGCACCACTGCTCACTGAGCCGAACGGCCACCGATCTAATTGTAGGAAAGACAACACACTGTGGATTTGGACTAGAGTTGGCTCTGTGGTTAGAAAGCAATTTTATTTATGCATGTGTACATACATGATATATATGTGTGTGTGTGTATATACACACACTATATATACACTATATATACATGAGATGTGTATATACATATTTATGGTGCTAAGCAGTTAATAGAATTAGAGCACTGATTTATTGATTTTTTTTTTTAAATCTGGGCCACTGGCTTTGGGAAATAAGTGAACCATTTCTAAAAAAGCTATGAAAGTTGATTAAAAAGAAACCTAAAAAATCCCAACCCTGCTGTTAGTATTATTTAAATGTGCTACACAGGAAAAGCTCTTAAAGCTTCTGGAAAAATCTAACAGGATTGCACACAGTCATTTTAGAACCTGGAACTGCTGAAATAAGGACTGCTTGACCTTGGGCACTGCTTTTTAATCTTCTCAGCAACGTGCCACGTTTTAATAAAGACATAAGGATTGGTGGATTAGGGTTGTCAGTCAAACTACAGAAAAACTTTTGTTAATAACAAATGTGAAAGACTCCTTACTATATACATCTTTTCATATAATAACTTCCTAGAGGCTGAAATTTGTCAAAGCTGATTTTATACAGCTGATGATTCAAAGAGGCTTCCTGAATATGCAAAGGTGACCTGCTCTGTTGCATCAGCGATAGTGGCCGTAGCATGCATGTAGCAACAACTTCATAAGGCTTAAAAAAAAAAACAAAAAAACACAGACTAACAATAACTTAAAAAAAAAGAAAACAGCATGGTCATTTTTAAGGAATGAATGTAGGATTTCATACAGGTCCTCTTCCTTGTAGTGATCCTTGAATTATAAGTATTAACACTGCAGTGAAGAAACCATCCAGTTTGGACTCTGTGGGACATCAGCTACATGCATCACATTTTTTGCTCCTGTCATACCTATGATACAAAACTGACTCTGGGCTCAAAAAACCATCCGAGAGCCCCAGCTGTCCCTTTTCGCTAGGAGCAGGTAGCGAGCTGCTGCGGTGAGGCACTGCAGCCGGCCGACGTGCACGCGCCATCACTGGTAGCCCTCACCGGGTGCTGTGGGGCCACGCTGCGGAGTCTGCTGCCCCCCCCGCCCCAGCCTTGGCCGGGCACCGCTCACCTCAGCCGTGCGCCCCCTCGCCTCGGCCCTCGCCAGCGGCCGCGTTTGCGTAGCGGGGCTCCCTGTGCGGCCGTAGGCTCTGCAGCAGCTGTGCTGAGCCCGCGGCAGGGCAAACGTTGTGGTCGGGCTGCAGAGCTGTTCTGTGTGTATGGGGGCGGTAGGAATGGGCCCTGGGCCCACGGCCCCTTCTTCGCAGCCGCTGCAAACAATGGCCCCAAAGCTCAGGCCTTTGAATAAAATCAGCCGGGCTGAGGCCTCGGCGGTTTCGTGGAGACGAGAGCTCGCCGCAGGCAGTGTCTGCCCCTCTCACAGCTCTCCCCAAAACCTGCCCCAGTCATTGCCACCCTCTCCCCACCCCTCAGAGCCACTGAGCTCGCCCAGGGCAGCTACAGCACACCTGAACTTTGCTGCGTCAAGGATGAGAGGGAACTGAGGTATACTGGGCTCTTCCTCGGGAGGGCAACACTTAATTTTGTCTACTCTGCAAAGAGCCCTTGAATTGGCTCGGCGACACAGGGGAATACAAGTTGATCCAGAGGGGTTGTGGGAGGGTGAGGGAGCAGCCCGGTGCTCCTCAGGTTGTTGGCGAGGTTTCCTGGAGGTGAAAAACTTGTTAAAATAATTGAAGAGGACAGATGCAGTAAAACCATGACATCCCCCCACCCCACCCCAAGCTTGTTAAATAATTATTTGTGCAATAGAAAGGCTAGCGACAGTATTTTTTTAAGGCACTGTGGTCAAGTAGGTCAATTCAGAAAACCTTGGTTCCAACTTGCAAACCTTCTAATAACATATCATGGCAGAGCTGGCAAATCGATCTTTTTTGTCCTTCAGCAACTCAGATGATAAATAAAAAAGAAATCAAAGATGACACCTGCAAAATAGGAATAGCAATAATCGATACCTGTTTTTCACAAAGTATTTTAAACGATGCTGTTTTAGAAACTAGTTATTGTTGGCATTCAGCAATAACAATTTCAGCAAAAAGTAGGTCAAAAGTGCTTGCACTACCAGTTAAATTCTAGTACTGAAAAAAGCATAGTTAATTATCAAATGAAGAAACTATTAACCCTTTATACCTTGGAGTTATAACACCAAGGACATCAAGAGGCAATGGATTAAAAGGCGATTATTCAGTGGAAACTAGCTAACGTTTGTCTGTGTGGCTATAAAACCTATACAACCATGCAGGTTTATTCACAAAACCAAACCAAACCAAAAAAAACAAAACAAAAAAAACCCCTTCCAATGTTAAAGCTGTACTACCACATTACAAAAGAAGAAATCAATAATCCATATAAGAAGTTCAAACCCCAAAAGCAACTTAAATAGAATGAAAATGAGCCCAGTTCTGCCTCAACACCATCATGTTCTTGTGGGGGGGGGGGGGGGAAGCAAACATGATACTGGAATAACCTGGAGTATAGCCAGTGAGACAAGTGAAGTAATAGTTTAGCTCTAGTCAGCATTGGCACGTCTACAGCTGGAGTAAGACATCCTATTTGGGCATCCCACTTCAAAAAAAGATGCGTGCCCAGGGGCAAGAGGCCAGGCGACAGAAAGACAGCGACGGTAGAAAGTATGTTTGATGAGGAATGAGTGACAGAAGCGGGTCTGTTTAGTCCGAAGTGAAGGTACTGAACTGCGCTTTATGGGGGGCGGGGGGGGTAGGACGAGATAAAGTAGCGTTCAGGGTCATGAAAAAGCTTTAGGTAAAATTTAGAAGCTTAGAAAACAATTTCTAGCGGGAAGGATAAGGACCACGCTGGAGTGGATTGCTAACGGGAGGCTGTGGGATGTTGGTCTGTCAAGCTCTTTAAGAACAGGTTGGCAAATATCTGTTATTATTTGTATTACCTGTTATTCAGAGCCAGATGATCCTATCACGAAGTAATGACAGACTAGAACTGAGAATTTCTGCCTTGTTTTTTAACGGCTTCCTAAAAACTTCTCTAGCAAACGCAACCCCCCCCCCCCCCCCCCCCCCCGTGACCCCCGTACCTATCTAAGGGCATCCACATGAGCGTTGCTTCCCCAAACGGGCTCTGCTGCTACAGGTGTGAAAATATACGTAACTTATGCTGCAGCTGAGAGAAAGGAGAGGCTAGGAGGAAAAAAGAAAAGAGGGGAAAAAAGACTGTAGCAAGTGCTTACGGGGGCAGCAGGGGTTCAGCAGCAGCCATGCCGTTCTGATACTCCAATTTGCCATAGGTATTTTTGGTTTTGCACACTGGTCTCTGAAATAACCTGCTGAAAACACCCAGAAAGCAAACTTGACCTTAGTGGCCAGTCGCTGAGGGCTTTGCTTCCCTGGGAGCGGGGAGCTGGAGGCAGGGAGGAGGGCTGGGTACTATGGCCCTGCCAGGAGGAGGTGCATCATGAAACCCCTTTGCTAGCCAGGTGCCGAGGAGGAGGGGCGCACAGTGACGCCTTGGCTCGGCCGGCATACACTGGCTTGGGCCTCAAGACGCTGGCTTTGCCTCTGCCCATGGATGCGCCTTGACAACACTCACACAATGGCCAGCCACAGCCTGGTTCCCCCCCCCCCCCCACCCCGCACCCTTAGTCCCAGGCTAAGCCGGGGGAACGTGATAAACCAGAACATACGCACTGTAGTTTGCATCCTCCTGAAGAAAAAGTGTCCAATATTTGGACGCTCAAATACTGCCTATCTATGCTGCAGAATAAAGCAGACGATACATCGTGCATTTATAATTTGCCGGCAATGTAAACATAACCTAAAATCCTCAGGTAACCTACTAGCATACTGACAAGCCAGGCTGCCTACGCTGATTCAGCTTGACAGTTTTGTGAGCGCTTTCGGAGTTTTGAGCTACCATCTGTCTGTCAGGGTACGGCCACAGCTCGAAGTGCTGTGTAGGCTGGTGTAAATTATCTCAGGAAGTAGTGTAAGTGCAAAATCAGGGCTGCTTAAAAAACAAGCAAAAGGGTGCTCATACCCCGTACATTCATTTCCACCTTGCCCTTTCTGAGATTGCCCAAGTGTATTCGTGGCACCAACTTGATCCTTTTTTGTCAATTTGTAACTTAAATTACCTTTCAGAGCAGCTTAACCCTATCCCTGCCCTGAGGCCTCCAACTTGGGGTTTTTCCTTGTGGGTTTAAAGGCATCATGCTGTATGTCACTTGGTACAGGCTGCTTTTCAAAGCTCTCGCTCCTTGTGACTCATCTAATATTTTCCAGCTGCTGATTCCAGAGGAAGAGATGTGACCCAACAGCTGATGTTTTATATAAAGAAAGAGTATCCTGTTTGCACAGCGCTGTTTCAGATTCATGTTGCACGTGTTCAAAGTTAAACCCCATGAATCTGTCCAGACAGATAATTGTATTCTTGGGAAATCTACTTTATGTAACTCAGAACAGATCCTGAAAGCCTCAAGAAGTCACAGCAGTAGAGACTTCTTTCTTCCAAGCCCCTTTTTCAAGATGGAAGTGCTGAGCAGGTTTCTCATGCATTTTTTGCAAGAACTCTCATGTATTTTTGCCTTCTCAAGTCCTCAGTTTATCTCAACAGGTTCCTGTTAACAAATATTTAGCAATAACAGCTTAACAAATGCTTGCAAGTAACTTAGAAACCTCTTTGTGCCCTGATTTCTTCTCAACGCTTCATCATCCCAAAAGTTGCATTTCCTAGCTGGAAGTTGCAGAGTGTTTTAAGCACCTATTAATATTCTCTATATCCAGCCATTCAAGATTTTCCATTGATCATTCAACTTTCTATAACAAAACTACTGGAGAGCAAGTAGTAGAGGCGGCTAAGTTTAGGACCATGTTGCCACAGGTTTCTTGCTATATCTAGCTTTACGTTCCCACGGGTTACACAATCAGCTGCATCGCTGACTGCACTGACAGCTGTACAACTGTTGCTAGAGTTAAGTCTGTTAGCAGGCTGTCAAAGCAGTCTTTTCTCTGGGGGTTTTATTTCCCTTTGAGTCATTTTGGCTTGGTCACTTTTCCCTCAGAACTGTTTGCTCGGAGGTGGGTTTCTGCCCATTACTCACTAGGTCGATTGTATAGCCCCGTCTGGTGAAGTCCACTGGGAGGCTCAGGAGCCATCCTGTTTCCGGACCTCACTTTCACAGACTTCAGTTAGCTGTTCAAAACCACCTGTACCCTTTCAGCAGTTCACAGTCCATTTGCTTTCAAGTCTCAAGCCTTCCTCGGCCGCGCATGCAAGTTGGCAGTACTGCTCGCAGGAAGGTTTGGGGAGGACAGGGCTGCACAGGGCAAAACTACCCCCAAGACCCCAAAAGAAAGGGGGAGGGTATAAAGAAGATGCCTGAGCATTGCATTTGTAAATAAACAGCAGCAAGTTATCAGTTAGTTAGCTGTAGCAGCAGGAAACGTTCCTGTTGGATTCTGTAATGCTAGCCATAGCAGGAAATGATTATGTAAAATGCAGAATTGTTTCTATTTAAAAGTGCACTTTGATCAACAAAGTGAGAAGAGATATAGTTCATGTTTTGCATGGTGAAATTCAGCATTTGAGCAACTTGCTGAAGTTTGTTTTACTGGGGAGCCCCAAGTTAGCAGCCTTGCAGTTTGCTTCATCTGGTAAAGCTCACAGCATTGCCAATTCACACAAGAGAGCAGAGGGAGAGCCACAGCACTCTTGCTGCAAGTTTCATTTGCTGTCCATCCCTTTGCCCAATGACCCAAATATCCCAAGTTGGAAGGGTGAAGCTGGACACTGGCAGTGGGGTGTGCAGCCCCCATGATGCCAAAGCCCACTACGACACCACTTCACCTCTCCAGCTCCCCCTGCCCCGAGGGACAGACACAAGCATGTTTTAGCAGCAGGATTCCATGTCTAGCAGCTGCGTGAGCCAAATATCTGATGAAAATATATATTAAAAAAACCCAGGTGTATTTGTTCACATTAGTATATAGCACGCAATGTCCTAAGGCTGCGGAGAGGCTTTCTAAAGGGAAATGAAAGGAATGGGGTCACCTCAGTCCCTGAAAACCAGACAGGCAAAGAACTGGGAAATAGGGAAATGTTCCCCCCCGGTAGAAAAAAGGGACCTTAATTAAATCCTCTTCTGTGATTTCATGTTATCTATCCTAATTTCCAGGAAATTAGGTAGAAGGAGAATCCAAGAACACTGTGTGCCTAAATTACATGCCAAAACACCAGAGATGTTGAAACAGTAAGCCATCATTTTGATCTCACACAACTGTAAATCTTGAGTTACTCCACTGGAGTTACTAGGCTGAATAAACAAGATCAAAACTAGGTTCACAGGGTTGATCCAGATCTTTTGAAGTACTTGTAAAGTAGACTTTTAAGCTGAGTAATTGAAATTCAGTAATTTAGCTCTCTCAGTCTGTCTGGACACTGTCACTAAACAGGGTCTAAAGAAATGCAGGCTTTCAGTGGAGGGGTGCGACTGAGCTCAGTGTGCAGGAGCTTCCCACTGGTGAGCTCTTTCGAATCATGTTGGTCCTACCTTTTCTCCCTTTTTTTTGGCTTCTGAAAGGCAAATCTGAAGTCCTCTCTGCTTTCTGGGGTGCTCAGTTGCTACTGAGTAGACATCGAGGCTCTTTGTGCATTTTAGGCAAGAGTATCACTTTAATCCATTCCTAATGGGTTTCTTCTGTTATCACCCTAAGGGGTATCTTTTGTTATCAGGATGATCACGCTGCGATGTTCCCTCTTCAGAGACTGCCCCACACTGGGGAGGAAGAAAAGGCACGAATGGCAGCTAATTTTCTGCTGGGACAACCTGGAACCTACTCCAACTGTCAGCCGAGCTACCGTGTGGTGGCATTGCTCTTGGGGTTCAGCAGTTTTTTTAGAGTGCTCAAGTCTTCCAACAGCTCCCAGAAGATACCATTCTCCCCTAGCAAAACCTATCTAAACAGCACAATCAGGTACCGGCTAAGTTTTTGGACGGGTACTGGCCTAGGAAGTATGGCCCAGGGAAAGGAGTTATAACACAGGTTTCCTGAAAACTCATTTTTCCCTGGCTACTTTAATGGCTTTTATACTGCTGCAATTTACTTGAGGGATGAAGATGACCTGGGATCAGGGTCAAGAAAGGATCTTTCTTCTGCTGGTCCACAGCAAAGGCAGAAGAGGAACACAACTCTCACAATTAATCCCTGCCTGGGCCTGTTGCAAAGTTAATATCCTTTTATCTATCCTTTGTCCTATTGCATTTATAATCACAAATCTCAGAAATATGAACAGCAATTGAAACTATGTACCACGATGAAAACACAAAAAAGTCATTATTTCTTTTATGAATTACACAGTAACATTACACCCAGTGGAAGCTACGTTTTGTTCATGCTTTTGAAAATCATGCCATGTTTTTTTCTTTCAAATTACTGCATATTAACCCATTTCAAAAGGCTTGGGCTTCCTTATTTCTTCTGAAATTATGCATAAAGAGCTGAACCCATTCCACACTCTCCATGACTAGGACATACAGATAACCATAAACACTCCCTCAATATGATATAGCATTTTTAAAGGCCTGGAATTATTTGACTGGTAAAACATCACTTCTTAATTGTGTCCTTTTTTTTTTTTTCCTTTGGGAAATAACATACCATCTTCTGTTTGGTCTTAAAGACTTAAACCTCAGAAAATACTAAGAAATGCAATAGATTAGAAATATTATGCAAAAACAACAACAACAACAACAAAATTCCCCAGAGGTCTCCGAGGAAGAACAAACTATTGTGGATAGGCAGAGATGTTCATTTCAGAACATGTGATTTCCATATTCTAAATTAATTCATAGTATAATAGCATTCAATCACTGTTGACACTACAATGAGCACAACTAGCTGTACACAGGGTGGTAGGTATATCTGAGGCAAAACATGTATTTCAAATAGACCATATCACTACATGTTAAGTAGACAGTCTTTAGTATTAATAATCTTAAAGGAAACTACCCAAAGCAGGGATGGTGAAGAGCACACTCCTGCACTTTGGGAAACCCTTCTGGGGCAACGCATACAGCGCGCCAGAACTTTGCTGGATTATAAATAACTAGATTTGGCCTGGCTCTCATGTGGATTATGCAAGTTCAGTGTGGAAGAGTAAAGCGGATTAAGGGCCTCATGTCGCCTATTTCTGAGCCAGCAGTTTGCTTTTACAACGCAGACATAACATGAAGGAACACTATGGGAATAACTGCTGTTCTTCTGGTAGTGTTCAGGTGCCTTCTGAAGCAAAAAAGTGAAAGACATTAGAGACATCACAATTTCCTATGTACTGCAAACAATTCTTGTGCTACAGAAGAGAGAATTCTTGAAAATTTAGGATCTTACAGTATGCAAACTAGCATGATCTGCCCCCCTGGCAACTCAGTGCCGCAACACTATTTGTGCCCGAGAGAGCGGTGGCTCCTGAAATGGCTCTGAGTAGCAACCAGCTTTTTACTGAGGGTATTTCAGAGGTGGGTATTCGTTGCGAACTGGGACTGCATTGCTCACTTTGGATCTGTCAGGTCTCGACTTGCACGCTGACTTTCAAGTACCCAAAAGCATATCAGCTCTATGCCAAGCCTGTGCCACAAACTGATTTCCTGATTTCATTATGGGAAGAATGATGTGAAAGTTACTGAAAAGAAAGCAAACAAAAAGGAAGTGGTAGATCAGATAAACTACTTTAGCCAATGCACTCAAACTTTCTTATCTTCTACTAGTTGCTAAAAACATCTATTTTCTTTGCCATAAAACACAACTATACGTCAGTGTCTTTGATCATGCCATGTGCGGGAATGCGGGCCTCAGGTTGCCAAGCTGAGCTGTCATATATGTCCAGTGTTGTGTTATTTTCTCTATTTATTGCTGTATTCTCTGGCCCTCCTAAAAAGTAGTAGAATAAAAAAAACTAATATTGAATGACTTACATGTCCTGGGGTAACAAGCAACCCACACAGCACTCTGAGCATTCACAAAAATTATTAACTGTAATAAAAGTAAGCAGCTGCAATACTAGAGGTAAAAATCCCTGAAGGAGAAGGTTAATGGCTCCACCAGAAGAGCCTGTTCTCCAGTGCTGATGCTTCAGCACTATTCACTCCAGTGAGCCAGAAGGAGGTGCTACTGCTGTCACGGCTCTGCCCAGTGTCACCTCAGCTCCGGGAAGCAGACAGCCACGGAGCACTGGAGCAGCGGGAACCCTGGGGCGCTCTATGGCAGGGGTTCATTAACACAAACCACGGAGCCGTCTGTGGCAGGGGTTCGTTAATACACCAGTGAACATCCCCCTGCACTGCCGTGCCTGCTCGATACTACCTGTTGCTGTCCTCAGCATAGAAGGGAAGCTTTTCACAAAAAGGATAACTGGGGACAATGTTCAGTCCCTGAGGTAGAAGCCCACATACCAGCACCGCTACTGAAGGACATCTGCAGAATAGCGAAGTTAATTCATGATCCCTCTGAATAATGTGAATGAACTGTTCTGTTTTCTCTTCCTCCTGCCTTGAGACAATTTCAAGTCTACTAACAGTTAGAAACTTGTAAGAGGTGGATATGCTTTAGTCTTGCAAAGTCCAGACTACTAATACAGCAGCATAAAAAGTTGCTTTTGAAACTCTGGCTTTAACTTTCCTCTGCCTTCATTTTTCCAGGTACCAAACGGTGATAATACGGATTATTCAGCTTTGTAATGAAAGAGGTTGCAGTTCTCTGAGAACAAGTTAAGAGTTGAGCATTAAAAATAGCCCCAAGGCCACAGCATGAGTCTAATAAATGTGGGAATCTGGTCATGTTCACTAATTTCTTATGCAAACTAAGACAAGTCACTCTGTGTCAGACCTTCAACAAACAAACAAACAAAAGGAGGTGTCTACAGGTTCAGTGTTGGAACTTACTTTTATGTACTCCAAATACATTACCTCCCCATTCCCCTTCAAGGCTCATTTTTGCCATAACGCCTCTATTCACCACTTTCGGCCTTCGCAGTGCTGTTGCAGTGACTGTGAAACACTAAAACCATAGTGTTGCAGTGACTGTGAAACACTAAAACCATAGTGATCTGATTCATGCAAGTATGAGAGATTGATACAACAGTTGTTGTTACTCCTTTCTTTACCTTATTACTGCATTGACTGATAAGACTGATCACTGATACTTTTCATCTGTACAATTCTGAAATACCTACTATAGCTAAGAGTACTTGCAACAACCCACAGGTTTTCCCTGACTTATATTCTTTTATTCTAGTGCTAACATTTTCTACGGCTACCGATAGTTCTTCCCCCTCCCTGTACGTTCAACCCTCACATATTCACCAGGAATAACAATACGCTTGTTGTATTCATTTTGTCAGGCTAAGTAAGCCAAGTTATTCTAGCCCACGCTTAACCTAAGCTCTCTATTCCTTGACCACCTAAGGAGTTTAAGAAAAGACGCATGAACTTCCAAGGAATCCTGTCAAAAATCCTATCATAGCTTTTAATAACAATAACCACTATTTGTATTCAAAACTCACAGTAATTGCACTAATATATTGTTGCACTATATTCTATGCCTTCGTTATTCTCACCAGATGACTGACTTAAGCATATAGTCTTATTGTTGGCCCTTAAGTGTGGGACTTGGCTCTTAATTTTATCCTTTTTCTACTAAACCATCCCTTAAATTCATTCAGCCAGTCTGATCTTCCTCTAGGTGCAACGACGCCTTGCAACGGAACTTAGATTTCCAAATTCTCATCTATACTGAAATATATTGTTGTGCAGAGATCCGTACTTTAAGTTGTGCAAAGTAAGAGACGTTTGCCTTAGCATTTGTAAAAATGTCAGCAAAAGTTTTAAGAAAAGAAACTGAATTTAGTTCAAACAAAAGGATTTACTGATATTATAACAAACCACTTGTAAACAGCCAACAAAGATTCATCAAGGACAAATCACATCCAACCAATCTCATTCCCACTACAATAACGTAAAAGGTTTGTGAATAAACAATAGAAGTCATAAATCTTGCCTTTCATTATGCTCTAGACATTGGCTGATGTGATCTTTCCATAAGCAAACCAAGCAAACCAGGTCGAGATGAAGTAGTTTAGAGTGGATACAAAACTGGAGAACCATACCAGAAGAGTGCTCAGCCATTTACTGTAAGAAAAAAAAGGACAGACTGAGTTCTGCCTTGGATTTTGTGCAACCCAGTATTTTCAGCAACTAGGCTATCAGAATAGAGAGTAACCCTATTATGTAGGCAGTGAGCCAGTGGTACTGACAGAACTGACAGTGACACTGGAGAGCACCTTTAACACTTAAGCTTATTTTGATAAATTGGAGAAATGATCTTTTTTAAACAGATATTTTTGAGTAAGAATAAGCAGAAGGTACTACATGCAGACAGGCAACTGTTTAGACAAAATATCCAATTTTTTGGGTAGCACTTCTGTAGAAAAGAATCTGAGGGTCATAATGGATCTAAAGCTAACACGAGTCAATCTGCTGCTGTTACTAAAAAAACAAACACTGTACTGGAAAATATATAAATAGAAGCATAACCTACAAGACACATGAAGTACTCATTCCACTCTAGTCAGCATTAGTAAAACCTCAGCTGGACCACTGTATCCAGTTTTGGGCAAGGCACTTCCTGCAAGATGGGGAGTAACTGGAGGGAGTCCAGAGGAGAGCAGTGAGAATAGCCAGAGGTCTCGAGAATGTACTCAGTGAGAAAAGACTGAGCGAAACAGGGCTGTTTAGTTTAAAGAAGAGAACACTGAGGGGAATGTGACAACGCTCTTAAAGTATACAAGAGGCAGCTGCAAAGGGGTAGGGAATAAACTTCTTTCTAGCTCCACGAGGGTTAGGACAGGCAACAAAGGGCCTAAATCCGGCTCTAGGTTCGGGGGTATGTTCTAATGGCTACAATATTGCTGCAGAACCTGGGGAAAAATCTCAGATGGAGATTCAAGAAAAAAGAAACAAACCCCTCTCAGAAATAACACAGATGACAGGCAGGCAGTTCATCTTGTTTTAGAAGGATGAACCTCTTGGAGACCTTTCCAGACTAGGTATTACCAAGGACTACATGCATTTCATGTAAACAAAAGGAAAAGAAAACAATGGATGAAAGATGGGTGCAAGATTTTAGACCCAACTGATAAATAAATTAAGAGAGGGATGAGGTTTTCAGGCCTCCATTCCTCCATTAAATTATTTGGCAGTAATTTAAAAGATACGTAAGTGAGAGGAAACATAAAATAGCTGAAGATTTAAGTATCTGAAACTTCTGACATTAATACCATGATTTCCAGCTGTGCTGTCTCCTGGGGTCCTAGCGTTCACCCTGACACCACTGTACTTCCTGATCTCAATGAAGAAGTCAGAAAAAGGGGACCTCAGACAGGTATAGGGGACAGTCCTGAAAATGAAACATGGGTTTCACACACACTTTTCCATCCATTGTTTGGGCAGCCTGGCCCTCAGGGACTCAGGCTATTTGGAACCAGCTGGCCCTGTTCAGCAAGCCCTCTCTTTGATGCTTGCGCTAGGTACAAGAAAGGTCCCACCTAGGGCTAGGCAGAAGAGCAGCCCTGTCTGCCCCGCTTGGAGGCATCCAGCCTGACACAAGACTGCCCGAGGCGCTCAGCAGGCAGAGCACGTGTCTGGGTTATTGTGATGACCTCGGCACGAGCGTGAAAAAGCTGTGAGGTCGGTTTGGAAGTGGTGGTGATGCTCACCTGGAACGTGGCGTCGCTATCCTGCCACCCCTGCAGCGGGCAAACCATCAGTGTGGGCCAGCCAGAGCCAGACCACTGCGGTGCCGCGCCGTCGTGAGAGCAGGAGCCCTGACACGACAGGTCTCTGCGGGAGCAGGCACTCCCCTCCACTACCCCCTCCCTTGCTTCTCTCTCTTAGTCAGCTAAAAAATGGGTCTTGCACAGCCTGGCCGGCAACCCCAGAGACAGCTAAAAGCAGCACGTAGCACAGAGCGTGGCTGGCCTCGCAGGGGCTAATGAGCCTGGGTGCTGTGTTCTCTTTGCAAGCAAGTCAGCAGCAGACAGAGGAACTAGTTCTACTCTTTTGGTTCCCTTTTATGTACACATACCTTACTGCCACATCAAAAGGTTAAACAGGAGATCTCTAAGAACAGCCGCCCACCGCATCTCAACTGAATTTTCACTTAAAATGGACAATTTTAGATATTTTTAGTAATAGCTGAAAGGGCAACATTTGAGAGATTTTTTTTTTCTTTATATCAGTCTCTCGGTACCTAAATGGGAAAAGAAATGATGGGAATTCCATACACTGTTAACGAACCAAAGGCTTCAATGCTTTATACTTCAAATATTTGCATCATCTTCCTTCTCTTTCTGTACCCTTAAAACATTTAAAGTATTTTCAAGTGCAGTGTTTTCGAGGGGTCTAAGCAGACAAGTATATAAAACTTTGAACCATGACTGTTTGTTTGTCACACTGTGACAGGGCTGTGTTAAAAATATTAGTTCAGTGGCTGCATTTAACCTATCAAAGTTCACAGAACAGCACCAGAAGACGCAGTCAGTCTGCAATCTTTAGCCCAGAGGCCCTACAATTTAATAAAAAGTATGATTCAGTACCTGTAACAAACAGGAGGAGGAAAACAAACAATAAGTGTAACAAAACTGACATGATCAAACTTGCTACATGCAGTTTCTAGCATTTCCATAACCAGCTGCTTTTAGGCTACGTCAGTGATGATCTTAATTTTTCACTTTACCTCACTGCCTTAAGAAAACAATTAATTAAATATAAGGAGTTTAGTTTCTTTTAAGACACCTACTCAGATAAAAAGCCAGCTTTCCCCTTCAAACTATCTGACCTATGCACTGCCAAGCTGCGCAGGCAGCCAAGATCGCAGCAGCGCCCTGCCTGTGCAGGAAGGATGTGCATCCACTGCCCAAACTGCAGCTAACAGAGTGCAGGGCTCAGTGGGGCTGTAGCTGCCCCTCTTACTTTTACTGAGTGCAGAACCTACACCAGGTCCTGTCCACTCGACCCCACCATCCAGCCCCTCTCAGAGGCAGCCGTAATCTGGGGTTTCAAATGTGCCTGGTAAAACTGGTAAAAGTCACATTTAGATTTTTTTTTTTTTTCCAGTTACATGTTGGCCTCATGGGACCATGCAAGAGCTCCCAATGGAGATGTGGGTATCGTTTACATCCTTAGTACTGCAGAGGAAGGATCACTGCATAGAGCTATCTATCTGCTGTGGAGCTACTGAGGGCCCCCAAACACAGCTATGAAAGGCAGCATATACGTTCTCTTCCATTGCACGAACAAGTTACACGGCCTTACCAGCTACAAAAATCCTCTAAAAGCCATGTAGAGGTTGATAGGCAAGATGCATGTAAATTATGTACAAAAATTATTTTTTCAGTTGGATCTGAAGCTCTTACCTACTTTACTAGTCCATACATTCTTAGCCTTTTCAAATGCTCCTAGGCAGCGTAGGCTACCATATGGACCCACACAGTTTAACATACTGGCTATAGCTATGTTGCCTTTAAAGAGAGGACGTGGGAGCATATCCGTATCGGCATACCTGCGTCTAACCCACGGAGAATGGCAAGTGCAGGCTAAGGACAATTTCTTTGGGCGCTGCTGGTAGCATTCAAGCTGCCTAATGCTTTGTCAAAATACACTTAACTACTATGCCATACTGGCAGGATACGTGTCCAAAAGCAAATTTTTCTTTCATTTTAGCATTCAGAGCATCTCTCAGTAATATGCTAGTAACTTCTGCATTCTGCCCGTTAACTCCGGCGCGTCAGGTGCTTAATATTATCTAATCATCCAGATCATTATATTAATTCACATATATTTAGAAGACAATTTATTACATGTTTCACTGAATATAGAGCTGTAAATCTGTTTCTTAGAAGCATTAATTAATTTTTTCTTAATCCTGGAGACTGGGTTCCTGGTATGTTTAAGAGGTCAGTATTATGGATGTGAAATTTCACATTTCAGTCCTGCAATGTTCTAATTTAAAAATGTTCTCATTCTAGTAGAGAGAGAGAGAGAGAGAGAGAAAGAGAGAAAATTTTTATAGACTTGCCACAAGGAAAATTTTATGTGGAGAATTATTTGTGTTTTCTATACTACATAAAAGCAATTTTACATCAGTTCTTTAGCTTCCTCTGGGTTTTTGATTTTTAAAGAGCTTAGAGTCCTCTGCCTGCTTTTTCTTGTTTTGGACCCAACCAAATTATTACTAAACTTCATTAAAGAAAGTTTTGTAAACATTCTACTTCACAGGTGAAGCCAAGAATTTAGGAAGGTGAGCAGAACTGACTTTCATGCAGATAAGAGGACCACCATCAAACATTGCCTCTTCAAATTTTAACATCACTTTATGAGTTCAGTCACTTTTGCTACCGGCGATAAAAGGGAAGATAATAAAAGGAGGATAAATTTTCCTCTTCTCAGCCTGCCTTTTGCATAGCTATCAAACGCATTTGAATCTAGTCACTGTGAGAGACTGTACTCAATTAATTAGGCCTCAGCTCTGATTCAGTACAATTGCTATGTATTAGCATGAAGCTAACTTACCTGCTTTACCATAATGTGAATGAACTGCTAAAAAGTAATTCATAATTATGAAGGGAATTTTCCAAATTCTCATATGGTTCTTCTTTATGAACATTTCTATAGCTTTAAGGCACTCCATCACAACAGGATGAAACATAAAATAGGGTTAGAGCAGAAAATTTCCACTCCAGTATTTCTGTTGAAATATATAGTAATCACTACCTTGTTTTTTTAGTACAGTTCTTTGGGTTAAATCAGAACTGACAAGACCCGAGTGAATGTATGACTGGTTTACTTTGCATGTGTCTTTGATCACTTTATATAATGATTTAGCCAAAAGCAAACATTACAGGCGGTTTAGAATTTTGTAAGGACAACTCTGAACTCTGCTTTTTCAGAGCAATTACTCCTAAATTACAAGAAAGGACAAAAACAAGTTCTATCTCCATTTTTACAGTCAAGAGAGTACGTGCCCTCTTTGTTTAATGCTGGGGGGGGTATGGAGAACAGTGTACAGATGAAGAAAGTCGGCAGTGCAGATCTTTAAGGGAGAAAATGAGCAAGGCAGTCAAGAAGTAGACCTGTCTTGAGTTTCTAATAGGAATTTCTTTAACTTTTGTATGCTGCTGTTTATATGAATATAATCAGCCTGGTGTTTCTAGATGTTTCCAACTAAATATGCAGTCATGCAGCCAGATGTGAAAGGCAAAGTTCAATTATAACTAAAGCCACTGAGTGACACACTGTTTCTTCCTCCCCAGTTACATTTGTGGGAGTAGAACATGTCCATTTTTTCTCTGGAAATCCTTTATGAAATCAAACTGATTTCAGGGCCACATCTGTGACAGTTAAATAAAAACAAGAAATAAAAGAGAAGTAACTCCTACTCAAGGATATGACATTACATTAAATTATTCCTTAAAGATATTGTTCATACGGAATACTTACACTGCTAAGAGGAACAAGTAAATATGAGTATTACCGAATTAGTACGGTGAAAGGTGGTACTAAGCATAATTTTTGAAAGGCATAATACTGCTGATTTAGCTTCCCAGCATCACTGTTGTGTTTTATGTTCAGCCCATAAAAAGAAAATCCTGGATCCTAAAGGCTGCCATTACACAGGGGTCCATCCCATTACATAGGGATCCTGTGCAATGGTGACCTTTACACCAGCAGCCCCTCAGGTGCTGAGTGAGTATATTTGCAATATAGGTCGGGAAAACAGATGCTGACAGCAGAACTGAGACATTTTGAATGAAATAAGAATTTGAAAAATGATGACTTCAGACTAGCTCAGAGCAGAGGTTTTTGTTTTTTCTCTTTAGTGTTCAAATGGGAGATCACTTATGTTTTACTCAAAGATTCATCTCCATTTTTAGCTATTTGATCCTTTTTATAACCTTTTCTATCAATATTTGTCAGTTTATAAGCAAATGCATGATTTCTAAGTAAAATCTCAATGTTGTTTAAAAACACAAAGTGAAACTTCTAATAAAGAAGCCATTAATTCTGAGATGTGTTTAAATGAAAAGCCACAACACTTAGCTTTCCCAGCGATACTTTTTTTTTTTAAACCTAAAACCATTGCCAAATTTGACCTTCTGCAAATTCTGGACTCTGCTGAGAACAGGGGAGGAATGGAAAAGATGGAAGTATGTTCAGTTCTGCAATGATCTGTTTCTCAACCCTTGGCTCTGCGGAGCTTGTGAACCAAGGCCGTAACAAATGGCATGTATGACAACTTATCAGATTTTGTCATTCACAGAGTCGGGACTTGCATACTTCATAAAACAGCCATTTTCCAGAAGTAGGTCTGTCCCAAAGATGTTTTTTTAACGGAGTGTCCACACCACACATTGTCTTCACATTCATGTCTTCTCTGTTTGGTACTGCTAGCAAAGACAATTTCAAGAGCGAGGGGGAGATCACCTCCTGTGGAGTGGTATATATTCGGTGATACTTTTCTAACTGGAGATACAGATTTGTGCTCTGCTAATGACATAAAGTGGAGTTAATGTAGCAACTTAGGTTTTTATCCGTGAACTTTATTACTGATAGCCTATCCAGATGATTGAGTTCTGAGAGGGCAGAAGCTACTTTGGACTTCTAAAGTCAGTAAATGTAACGTCAAATCACTGGGACAAACTGAGAATTGCAGCACTGTAACTTCTGTTGCATTGTGACGATGCAGGAGAGCAGTTAGTGTGCAAGCACAGCCTACCTTTTAGAATCCACATCTAACCATATCAAAAAGCTAATTTCTGCCAGGACACCCAAAGGGACAATTCAGTCTTTTTCTAATAATTAGCTTTCAGTTTTCAATTCAAATCAGAGTATTTCTTCAGGTAAAACTTCAATTAATTTCAAGCCATTTCACCAGAATCCAAGGATAACGCAGTATCCACACATCATTGTAGGGACTGTTTTTCCTCCACCCACAAATTTTCTAATTCTATGCCAGATGGAAAAAAGATCATTTCATGAAACCTAACACCCTCCCCCGCCAGAAGGAAAACCCGTACATACCCGTACTTGCTTCTGTATCCTAACTGTTTCTTTTCCTCTAGCCCAGACCCAATCCTCTTTGAATCAAATCCTTCTCTAGCAATTCAATTAATTCTAATTTTCTGAGATTGGAACTCCACTCTTCTGTGCAACATGTAGGGCAGGAAACAGCAAGCAAGGAACAAATCCAAAGCACACAAGGCAAAAAAGGCAGGAAGAAAAGTTCAGAGAGAGAAAGAGAGAGATCTGTCTTCCATCAAATGTGCCAGTGAGAGAGCAAGCAGCACTCTGTTCCTTTAACTTTGCTGGGACTGTTTGTGTGCATAAATGCATACAGGCATTCATGTTTTGACGGGCTGAGATCTAAGAGTAGACCAAAGAAGCTGGGGGAGGGAGTGGAGAGGAGGTCTGAAATTCTCATTTTCATTCAAGTGAGTTGTTGCATCGGAGTTTATTCTGACTCAGTGCTGTGGTATCAATCGCTTTTTTTGCGTGGGAAGGTTGAAGGGGAAAACACGCGTGCGCGCGCACACACACACACACACACACACACACACACACAGAGTGCTCTATAGAATTCCAATTCACTTAACCCAATGCTATAGTAGAAGATACTTTACACATCGCAAAATGTCATGAATAGCAAACCAAAAAGCAGTACGCTGTCTTTATCTACCAAACTGGAGGGGAATCTGTTGTGGTCATGAAGCAGTGCTGTCCTTAATTGAAGGAGATAATGTTGGAGCAATTCCTCTCTCTCTGGTCTTCCTTTGTTCCCAGTCTTGTAGGAGCTGTGACCATCTTATATCTCCTTGTTATCCCTTGTATTTTGATCATACATGGGATTTTACATGTAGGATACATATTCCTTGTTCTCTCTGTTATGCCGTAAAACCAGTCTCACCCAGCTCTCATGGTTGCATTCCTTTAGCAACCAGCGACTGACTACTTGTGATTTGTTTTTCCACCCTTGGCCCTACCACCCTGTGTCTGTATTCTCAAGACCTCTGCCATCAAGTCTAGAGCCTTTGCTCTCTGCAGTTTGTATATATTTGAGGGATTTTAAACACCATTCTAGAGTACGCATTTCCCAAATGTAAATATGAACGTGTGGCATGTGTAGGACCTGGATGTAGTACTGCTACTCACTGTTTGCAGTAGGGTTTCTTCTATGTCAGGAAGCATGCATCTATCATATCAGTATTCTTTAGCCAGACCTCGATGAGAAGTGGGACACAACTTTCTTATGCAATAATAAATACTGTAAAACCCAGAACAAACTCTGCCTGACCTTCAACCACTTTCCAAGAAATAGTTTAAGTATTTTCCAAAAAGGCAATAGTTATGTAGGAAGTTGTCCAGCTTGGCAAGTGTGCGAGAAAATGATGCCAAAAGTCCAATCTCATTTGCCAACGTCAAGAGTATAATATCTCTCTGCAAGTTTCCACTTGGTAAATCAGAGATAAGAATTAGCCACTTTTCTTACATCGTGAGAACAGTGTATCTGCATAAGTACACAGCAGTCTTTCTAGTTAAGCAGATTTCTTTTGGTTGCTATGCTAAACCACAAGAGCATTTTACTTAAAAACAGACTTTTTAATCAGACTTGCAGTTCTATTTCAAATGGTGAAAGTTCCTCTAGCATTAATGTAACCTGAAATGAAAACTAAACCAAAGTCACAGATTTTGAGTAATGGAGCTGAAAGAGTCACTTCAGCTATTGTCAGACATCTAGTAAGTTAGTTTTCAGGTGCACATGAGTTCAAGACTGAGGCACAGCTATTTTACTTAGCCACAAAGAAGAGAAAGGTTTTGCACTAACATTTATTTTTCAGACCTTCCTTAGTTATGCTAGGAAAACAAAAGCAGAGGACTGCAACAATATTTATTTTGGGGGCTAAAACCCACTTGCTCTCTTGGTTCTCCATAGCAGGTATGCATGAGTAATTCCAAGTTTTATTTGTTTTCGGGCCTTTCTACTTAAAGAGTCAGGCCACGTGATTTAAAGAAGGTTGCATTCCAACCATTCTGCAAGCAGAGGACCTCAGTGCTTCAGGTTTTCCTGGTCGATAATATTTTTCAAATGCCAAAACACCACAAACAATTATGTAATCATATACTTCATCTAAAAATAGGAGACCAGGTTTTGCTATCAGGAAGAAATAGATTTTGTTTCCTCATCTTGAAAAATAGGTGATCACAAGATGTTGTAGATGACTACAAGTGGTCTAAAGCACACGAGACTTATTTGTTTAAACTGCTCATTTGAAAATTAGGCCTGTTTCCATATCAAATTATTAATCAGCCTCTGAAAAACTCCCCTGAAAATGTCTGAAAATTATTGGTTGTTTCATATTCAATTGTATTAACTTGATATACAACTGGTAGATTTTTGAATTGGACGAAATATCAAATCAAAGAGAAGAAGGGCTCATTTCTGTAATGCGCCAAATGTCCTGGCTGCAGCCCAGCAAAGAACTTACTCATGTGCTCTATTTAAAATAACCAGTCCCAGTGCAGACTGCTCACATGCAAAAAGTCAGATACAGCTGTATTTGTAAGAGAAAGGCTCTATACATAGCAAAAGTTGCTTGGGACAGTGCTTCCTGTAAATAGATTATAGGCCAAAGAGAAAATATTTTAAATAAGAAAAAAGTAATCCTACTATTTGAAATTTTGTTACCCACACAAGTAACTAGCTGTCAGAAAAGTGCATTTAGGTCTATCACATTTTGAATTTCCTTACATGTATGTTGTTTCTTGCTTGGGAGTTACGTCTAGGAACAAAAAGGGGATTTTGACCGTCTGGCTGGGAACTCAGACAGTCTGGTTGGAGCATGAGCTGCAGATGTCCAGGAATCCTGGACAAATATCTTGCATGCACAAGGAGATCAAAACCACACATAGAAATTACTGCACTTGTACTGTATGGAAACTGCCCAAAGTGCCACACAGATAAGCTGTGTCGCAGCAAGCCTGCCACAGTTGGACATGCTGGGTTTCTGCACAGCAAATGCGCAGAGACTTCTGCTGGGAAATCCAGGCGCTAAAGCAGCCATGAATGTGTAGATGGGATATGCTGCTGCCTGGCTTTTAATTACCTCATTTCTATTCACAGATGCAGAACTGAACATTACATAGCTGCAAGCACACAAACTGAAATGATAAAGTAATAAATGAGGAAAAGACACTAAAACTGCAAAGCAACCATAGAAAAACAATCTCAAAGATAAAATGATTTCATCAAGAGTGGTTGTTGCTGTAAGTTGTTTTGTCTGCTTTTACTCCAGCAACACAACATTAACAAAACAAAACAAACCTCTAATAAGCAAACACTAAGCAGAAACATCATCATTAGAAACAATCACTGTATTTAACCTGTACGGCAGATAGAATATAGAAAGTAACATCTCGCTCTACCACACAGCCCACACCCCCTCTTTAGGAGGAAAAGCAGAATCTGAAGTTAATGTACAATGAATTTTCCAGTCACTACAGGCAGCCTGGTAAACAAGCCACAAAATAAGAACAGACTTGAGTGAGTCTCCCCCATCCTGCTGACTCCACTGTGTTGCACTTTTTAGTGGTTCAAAGGGCCACTGCAGAAACTTTTCCTACTGTCCTGCACGCTCTGGTTTAAGCCAGACAAAAATCAGAAATGTTAAGCTAGAGCAAGCATTACATGCACTGGCCACAGGTTAAGCTAGCTAACTTGAACTAGTCAGATAGCATTATCAAATTCCTATTTTTTTTTTATGGATTGCAGAAAATCAGATGTGTAAATAGCAATGTAGATGAGAAGGTAGTAAAATCTATGTATGTAAGTTAGTTGTCTATTGCCTTTTTTTCAGCATTTCTCTAAAAGGACATTTTCTATTGGCTTCGTAGTGACTCTCTAAAGTTTACCAACACACACAATATTACCACAGCAGGGAACTACTGCAATTTGACAACATTAAATAGATGCCAGGTTGATTTCATAGCTGAGGGCCATGTTCTTAGATGTGATATACAGTGTGAAGAAGGCAACTTCTGAGAGACACTATTCAAAAGTCTCAAAAATCTGCCAAAAGACATTTTAGGACAGACACTTAACTGGTAAAAAAAAATAAAGAAATTCCACTAAAATAAACAAACAAAAAACTCCATTTTCACTCTCAGTTGGCTGTATAAGTTATGCTATCCTTCAAAATAATTTAATTTCATTATTTTTAAGCTACAGAACAAAGCAGAATGCAGGACTGCTTTCCAGTTATGAAAAAAATAATCTGTTTTTCTTGTAAATACAATATTGCAAAATGGCAAATGTTATCTCAGTATTATCTGGCTCAGAATGCACTAGAGGGTGACGAGACTATTTCTGTTTACTAACAAGGTAATGTTTGAATTGATTATCCAGTAACTATGCTGATAACCCAGGGTCAAATGTAGGTTGATTTATTTCTTATCTGCTACTAACACTAAGAAATATCCCCAGTTTTAACCATTAGGTATTACTTAAGTCTAAGCAAAAGATTTGCCATCTTTTTGTGTTCTCTGTAAATTAGTACTTTATCATGTTTTTTTTTTAATATTTGTAGTTACGTATACGCCTCTCCCCAAGAACAATGAGACGTCCAGGTACTCATAAGCTTGCCTTGCAACAACTGTCTGTAAAGCACCTCCAAAACAGGTCCTGTAAAGCCTTGTCCAAACAGAACAATTCCAGGGGCTGGGGTCATGCTCCCTTCAAGTCAGCGGTGAGAGCATGAAAGGCAGTCCAGAGAGCTAACCTGCCTGGCAGGGATGTATCAAGAGCTGCCCAACCAGAAACACTAGAGTTTAGCCTGCCTAAACTGGAACAGTAGGTGCTTAAACCTCAGAAAACAATTCAATCTCTCCTGAAAACAATTCTCACTCCTGAAGGCAACTGAAAATCAATTTATTTCAGTTCCCTGAATGCCTAAACTCAGGCTCTTGCGCGCTGCTTTGGAATCCTGTCACCCGGCAGACATAGAAGGTACTCGGGCTCTAGGTCAATTAAGGGGTATGACATTGCCTGCTGCATCAGGCGCTTGCCCCAAATTGCGAGATATGAGTTCTAGGCCCCAAGGTCCCAATTCCCAGGAAAATATCCTCTCACATTTGCACTAAGAGACACACTGGGTAAGGCTATTCTCTAGTCTCTTGTTAAACCTGCATTCCTTCCTCCACCATAGTCTAGTAATTCCACCAAGCGTTCAAAAGGAAAAAGAAAGCAGCCTACTGGTGGAAGCACTTGAGTGGGATCGAGGAGATCCTGGATCCTCTCAGACTATTTATGTATTTTGCATTGGACAGGAATGAGGCAAAAGCAACCCCGAGAGCAGAGATGCATGAAGACAGCCTAACCTGACCAAGTGAGCCAGCTCTGAGTAGCGTACAGTTATAGCACTGTGGCACTGTGTGAGATCTGCTATGCATGTTCTTCAGTACAGCACCACGTTAGCCCTGCTAAACAGCTTTTTTGCAGCCTGAGCAAGCAGCTGCCGTTAATTTGGCATGGCACAAGGGTGAGAGAGGACAGGAAGAGGGCAAGGCTGAATATCTTCTTAATTCAATTTCTTGCCCCCAAAACGGAAGTTTTGCAATGGGAGTTTGGAATAATCAGCTCATATTGGTCATACTAGAGTAACAATGACTGCATTTCACTTCTTCATTGCCCTGTCGCAGTGTGCAACATGTCACAAAACACAGACACTCACCAGCAGAGTGTCCCAGTTAGTATGTATGCTGGAGAGAGCCACAGCACAGCCCGGCCTTTGCAATACTCTCAGGCCACTTTCCAAAGGAAGCCGGATAAGGCCTTTCTCCTCCCCAGCACCCCAGGAACATCTCTGCCAAGTGATATCTCAGTGTGCCAACTAGGCTGCATGACACAGAGGAAGAGAGGGGGCTGGATCCACTGGGTGCTTGCTGGTCAGTACCTCAGAAACAGCTTTTGCCAAACAGCATGAGCAGAACAATATCTATCCTATGGCTGATATCCAGCCCCTTTTATTTGATGAGGCTCACAAAGTGCTGATGAGCACTGTCCCCAGCCACCTTCTCCCTGCAGGGGTGGATGCCTATCTCCTCTCCTTATGAGAACGCCTAAACCTACTTGCTGAAGAAGGCATGGGAAGGCTGATACTCGGCTATCATGCCCCTGAGCCCTTCCTGCCTTTCTAGAGGATCTTGAGCATCACCAGTACGGATCTGTGAGGGCTCCCTTCTAAAGACTACCTGATAGGTGAGAGGGTGCATGGTGCATGTAAGTCAGGAGTAGAGTGAGTGCAGGGAGAGCCTGGTGGGATAGCTGTGCTGTCTGAGGACACTCCATGTACACAGTATGGATATGGCGGGCCCCACCTGGATGGCAGCTTTGAGGCCTATAGTGTCCGTTTGGATAGGATATCCTCCATGGATTGGCACTCAGGAATAGACAGCAGTGTAGGTGTCACCTTTTGAGCTGAGAAAAAAAGATCAGCCATGCTGAACACCAAGCAAATGAGTCAAATGAACTTCAGCAGAGAGGAGTCAAAAGTGGAATTTCAAGGAATGGTTTTGAATTACTGCTACATGTAAAGAGATAATTCTCCTTTGTACATCAGGTGAGGCACTGTAATTCTGAAGTTTATAAACTGGTACATCCAAATAAGGCATACCAGAACTGCAAAGCAAATACAAGGTTGAATATGGAAGCCATGTCAGTATGCTGCCAAACCTAATCTCATTAGCCTTCCCAGGAAGGTTCCTTAATGCAGGATCAGAGCAAGGCTGACAAAGTTATGTCCTTTCTGGGGCAGAATTACTTGGCAGCAACTAAGGGCTCTTTGCAGTGCTTTCTGCTCTGACCACTAGACATGTCCTGGCTAAAAAATGACAGAGTGCATTAGGAACATCTCTACCTCCAACAGTTAGTACCCGGAGGTCAGCCAGGTGTCAACCATCAAGCTTGCACAAGACAAGAAACAAAGGGGCTTCCACTGAAGATACAGAAATAATCAATTTAAAATTGGGAGAAGTAATTACATTCTGAACCAAATCATAAGCAGTCTGAGTACCCTCTACCCCAAGCTATTAGAGAAAAAAAGACTTTTGTTGGATTAAATATTAAAAAATATTTTAAAAATCAGATACATTTTTCATAAGTAAGCAAGCTATTCCTTGCTGTTACACTAACCAGAGGAAGAATTAATATGGAAGAGATTCACGGTTCACGTCAGAATTAATCACTGTGAGGCTTATGTTGGGAACAAACTTTTCCTATTGGCATGTTAACTGTATAACTGGATTTGTGAAGGTCCTACATGTGTTTTTGAAGCTCCTAATCCGATCCAAGTCAAAGCCACCACTTGACTTTGCAAGGTTTGTGCTTCTCCATGCCTACCCAAGCTTTCTGCTAATTAGAGGGAAGATTATTTACGGAAAATCAAGGGCGGAGGCAAGGGAAAAAATGGCACCAAGTTGTACAAACCAACTGTACTAAATTGTTTGTCTTCAGGACAGAAAGGAAGACTAGATGACACTTTACTTTACTATGAAGAAAGACTACACTATCTGATTAGATACAAGGAGATCATTTTTCACCATGACTGCAAGTCGTTACGCACTAAAACAGGTTCCCAGAGAAACTCTATTCTTTCAACTTAAATTATTGTTTCCGTGATTCTACAGAGGGCAATAGGTAATCCTTAGCCACAGCAAGTAGGATAGAGAGAAGCCTGACATGTCCATTTTGTGTTCAGGGCTTATAATGTGCTGCCTTTCTTGCCAATGTTTGCATTGTTTCTACACATTGCTCTTTGCCTTCTTTTTCGCCACCTCCACTTCTCATTTGCCCTGCTAAATAAATATTGATTTAGAATTATCTTCAGTCAAGTGCAAGTCATTGGATGCCACTGCAAGAAGAAATCAAAGCTAAGCTCTGTCCCTAAGAGGTAGCTCTAACATCTGTTAGATCTGTGAAACCGTTTGAACCCGTGTTATCATTATATCACACGCAGACATGCTGGAGCAGTGAAGATGTTTATGGTATCTTTATGATGATGATGATGTTACCCAGGACCTTGATTTTTAGTGATGTACCTCCACCCTTGCTAGTATCAGCAGAAGCACTTAATTATGTGTGGCACACCTTTCCACTACCTAAATGGGTTTTGACAAAGTGACAGCAGTTAACAGGCAAATTAAGAAATTAAGAAAAATACCTAATGTAGGAAAAGTCAAGAAATTAAATCAAGTTACAGTGAGCCAGGACAAAGCATGTTCTCAGTTTACAACGTCCCAGAATAGTTCTTTCATTCATTCTCTCTACAATAGTCTTATTTAGAGAACCTAGAATGGCAAAGGTAAAAGTGTGTGGTTTGTGCTGAGGTTTTTATCTGCTTCAGTGGCACTTCTGCATGTGATTCCTGAGGGTAAGGTGGTCTTACCTGTTCTTGGGATGTTTCCCAAGAAGCAAGCATGCCCTAAACTGGGACCTTTAAACTCGAACATCTGTTCTAAACGTCTTTTCTCAAAAAACAAAGGTGATGTTTTGTGTGCACCAGTTCTGACGGTAGTTAGTTTGAGGTCTCCATTTTGTTGTACCTCAAACTCCATTAAAAACAAACCCTCAGTAAAGACTAGGTTGAAATAGATGAAGGTAATTCACTTACAACATGCTCAAGAGTAAGTTTCCTGTACGCTGTCTCTCCTTGCTGCAGGGCACAATGAAATGCTTCTGAACAAACAGCAAACATGTCCAGTAGTTTGGCCTAAGCAGGGTAAAAAAATGCAACATCTCCTTGCTTGGAGGATTCAACGTATTCCACCTAGAGTTCCACTGTAATCACAGTTTAGATGAGAAGGTGTCGTAACTCTGTTCAAGGCTCACAGAAAGCCAAAGCAGAGGAGGGCATTAATGTCTAGAATTCCTTTGAGAAGTAAAAGCCTTCTCTAATGAGGACTGAGGAACCATGGTCTCAGTTATCTCACAATGCGTTCCAACCAACAAATTATACTGTTTCCTTAGTAAGAGCACTCTCCACCCCCCTCTCCAGCTGATACAGGCAGAACTGGGCTTGCAGATTTAACTCCCTGCAATATAGCTTTCTTCAGTCCATCAAAATAAAGAGAAATCTTTGGAGCAGAGAGAAGAAACAGATTTGTTCCTTCCCATCTTCACACTCCGCCAAGTGTCCTAATCACAAGGACAGATCAAACCTCCTTCAGTCTCTTTTTTTTTTTTGGCTCTGTGGGTTTTGCATTTCTGGCTTCAGAGGGGGTAAACAGCAGCAGCAGAAAATGCTCTTGTCAAAAGTTCCCATGACCCAGTAGTTTGATCACTCTTCTGGGGACAGGGTCTCAAGCCCACTCATGCAGAACACAATGCAAAAAAAGGTACTACAATCATGGCCCTACCTAGACTTACGCTGAGCAGATGGAGGGATGTCCTTCTGGCTCTTTATACCCTCAGTGCAAGAGACACACTTAAGTGGATGGCATCACTTTGTGTTAGGGCCTAAATCCCTAAATAAATCAATGTGGAAAGGAAGTCCCACATTAGGTGGATTAAATCACTGATTGGCACTGTCTATATGGCAAGCTTCCAGTGCACCTGGCATTCCTTGCCCCCAAGCTGTCTAGGGCTCAATCTCCTTGGAGATCTGGACTCCAGCAGGGGAACCCTGCACACCTGGCTGCCTCCCTCAGAGCTCTTCTTCTGTTGCTGCTTTTGCAACAGTGACCTCATTTTATTCCTAATGGGAATTTTAATCCCTATCTCCTCTACTCCCGCCTAGTCCCCAGTCTAGAATGGCTTTCTCATTCCAGGGCATACAGCAGCATCTACTGGCATTTCATGGACTTTATCTGTAAGCCATGAGTGCTTTTAGTCTTTTGATGACCCCTGCATCCATCAGTCCAGCACAGAACACTCTCTCTACTATTATTTTCCCCCTCAAACCAGTTAATGAGCAAATGATTTAATAACCCTTTTAAACTCCATTTAAGAGCTCCACCTAGCAACCTTTATAGTTTGCATAATGATCTGCGTAAAATTCCAAAAGTAATGAGATTAGAAGAATGGCCATCTAAAAGACATACTGTTAAAGAGCAAGAAGAAAAAAGCCCAGAAATCCAGCCAGCATTTTCAATTCTGTAGTTATCGTAACATTACCGCATTAGCAGTTCTGAGAGTCAGCTAAGCAGTGGAGTTCTTGGAAGTGACACTGGGGTCATGCACATGTTTACACACAATGCATTGCATACACCTGCAGTCTAATCAGAAGTGGGATACTGCCAAGAATAGGAAAAACTTTGCTAACTGTCATCTGTGTATTGTAGGTTTCAGTAGCAGTGTCAGTAGCAAGGGGCTTCAGCATGGGCTAGCTACACAGGTTTTTATGCAAGCCCCAGGCACACAAGTCTTTGGCTGCTAATTCTTCTCTCTTATGGTATCAACACATCTAGATCACTGCCACCTTGGGTATGGCTATACACACTGCAGTCACACCTGACTGCTGTGCAGTTGTGTTTTAGGCACAGAGGAGCCTTTGAACGCTAGGCTTGGGTGCTGCTGCCACATCATGTTAGCTCCAATTGCCACTTTCCAATAAGTTCCTGTTATATCCTCATGCAGACTGTAAATGAATCCTTCCATTAGGGTAGGAAAGCACAGTCTAATGTAACTAAATTAAAAAACAACTAGAAAAAAATGTTGTAATTATACATTTGAAAACAGTAGTTAACTTGGCTGTGGAAGAGTGAGAGTTCAGTAGCTAAAGAGTATTGGAGAGGCTTCACATCAACATCTTTCTCCCTAAGCTGCCCTGTGGACCTTCCCATGAAGAGTGATAATTAGATAACGACTAGAAATTATCACAATGGCATTTATTTCACAACACAACAATTTTTTTTTTCAGTTTAGACATGTAACACAATTGTGGGATTTGCAACTCTTCTTTGGAGCAGCTATAGGAAGTTCAAAGACCTTTAGTAAGGGCTACACAACTCACCGCTGCAGGATTCAAGTGTACATATGTTCAGGTCAAATTGCTTTACAAAAACTTAAACTCTCATTTGCTCTACCTTGAAATAAGAGGATGGGGGTGAAACTTAAAGCATTCAGACAAAAAAAGAGAGCCATATTTAAGTGTCCAAAAGAGACAAAACTAGTACCATCTTTCAAGGAAGTATTTTAAGGATGTGAGTGTGCACGCGCACACACACACACACGCACACAAACAGACGCGCACACACGCACATCCCTCAACAAACTCTTACAAAATACCGCTGCACTCTGTCCTTCTTACAAAACTGCCCAAAAAATGGAACAAGATTTTTTTAAAGCTGTCTTCCTTGGGCAGTGTTTTAATAATGCACTTAGACTCTCATTTAACCTAATAGACCAACCTTCACTGATATTATTACATACAGGGAAACCAAAACAGTCATGTGCTATTTCCAGCTGAACCAGTTATGCAAACTCAGTATATAAATGGACTCAAAGCATCAACACAAGAAACTGAAGAGATGATAAAGCTACCACTGAGTGTTACTGCTTTTTAAAGCAATTACAGTAGCTTTACGAACTAAAATGAACTAGGTACTTTCTAGGCAGATGATGAGGGTCTCTTTGCATTCAAGGAGTTCAACCTATGACAAAGCAAGAAAGGAAGAAACGTGATTCAGTATATACTAACGTAACAACTACTACTGTTTGTGAGATTTACAATAAAATTGAAAAAATCTTTCAAAACAATTTAAATACAAATAAATGCAAGGTAAAGTTATAAGAGTAAGATTTCTAATGGCCCTTAATACATTTCTGGGAAAATAGATTACGTAAAAGACTTCCCCATCTTAGTATATGAAACAAATGATAACTGCAGAGGCAAGCAAATTGCTTACTATCGGGAAAAGGATGTAGCAAAAAGGTTGTGGACAAAAAGAGCAAGTACTTACCATAAGAATTGTTTAAAGAGCAAGTACTTACCATCACTGAATGGATCAGAATAGCCATTTCCCATACTGTTTAATTCATATTCCAGTCTACTAAAGATATTGGGGTAAATCAGTCTCTGAAGAACATATCAGAATTTCTGTAGATTTGGTGCTGCTGTATTAGACGTTTACACAAACATGTAAACGGCTAGGTCCTTCACCAAAGAGTTTACATTTCAAGACAAGAGATAGCTCAAAGGTTGAGAACATGAACTATAAATGAGTTAGAACTAACTCCTCTGACATCTTGTAAAGTCATCTTAGGTTTCCCGCAGCACCTCCTAGACAGAGAATTTCTGCAAACATATGTGACAAGTGAAATATTTCTAGAGAAAACAAAACAACCAAGGAGCAAGGGGAAATTCAGGATTCTAAAACATGCTGAGCTACTGACCTGCTCTTTATGAAAGCATGTTTAAGGAGAGGTAATGGGTTGGACTGAATGTGCATCTTTGGAATAAACTTACTTACATTATCAGGAAATGTAATTAGGTTACACATTTTATCTCTAATTTCTATTGTCCTAGCTAGTGTGTAATTATATTTTTGAAACATTAGAAGTTTAGATTTAATTTTAATCTTTGACAAAAGAGGACCACAAAGTCTTATTTCTTGTTCTCAGAAAGCTACCTTGGGAAATTCATTGACTACTGCTGGAAAAAAATAAAGGAAAATTCAATGTATGAACTCAGTAGTTCTTAAGTATAAAGGGAGAGCGGCCCCTTAATCATATTTTGTTGGAAGCAAGGGCTAATAATCTCACAGGTTTGCTGACTATATACACTTTTGACTTTATTATAGACACAATAAATGATGGTGTTCTTACAACATCCATTCATTAGAGATCAATCTAGATCAGAACAATCTAGGAACTAGTTCTAGGAACTTTCTGCTGCCATCTACAGACTGGGGTTGCAGTAATTTGAAGTGGGCCTCCTGCTCTGAACCCAGTACCAGTGAACATTCAAGTCATACTGAAGACTGACTCAAGACATAAAGGTCCGATGCAAACTGAAGACCATACGTTTTGTGACCAGTGTAAATTTGCCTCCACGGAAGTACAAAGCAACTCCTTATTGCAGGCAAAGCGTATCACATGGATACTGTGATTTGTGTAAGTGCAACAACCATTGTTTGTAAACCCCAGTGCTGACAGGACTACCTCATTTATCTCCTTGTTCTCTGCCTGAGGTGAAGTGTAGTATGTCAGAGCACTTTCATCTCTAACAAAGGTGGGGTTTTTTGGTAAAAAGTGGAAAGTCTTCTAGAATTAAGTTGGAGGACAGGAACGGATGACCTGAATAAGCAGAAAGGACAGCTTCAAAGCAATACCAATGAATCGGAGACAAACTGAGTATGAAGTGATAATTAAATGCTCAAAGAACAGGGTATAATGGCTGAGTAGTCACTGATCAGAGAAGAATATAATTTTACAGTGAGTGATAAATAAGGACAATAAATTCCATAATGAAGTACTAGTGTTAAAAGAGGATGCCTTGTGAGAGTATATTAGGGTATTAGTAAGCTTAAGGAGAATGAAAAGTCTATACTCTGCATTAACTACAGCAAATTAAGATATAAGGCCTACATACACTAGGAGGTTCTTTCTTGAATTGAGCACCCCCTTCTAGAAGATCTCATAACCTCTTTCCTCTCCAGCTTTCAGCCTTCCACAGGTTCTCCTATTACCTTTTTTCGCCATTTCTAGACACAGAACCCCAACCACAAATCAGTTCCACTGCATCCTCTTCAACTGCTCTGGGCTGCTTTCATCAGTGGCGGTACTAGTGCCTCCTTCACTTAAACATCAGGAATACAATTGTACGAAAGACCAAGATACCTGAGAGATCCGACATTAACTGCTGCAATTGCATCATTTAAATGAGAGCTGACAAAATGAATGAACAGGAGAAACTTCATGGCAAATCTGCCTGCCAACCTTTTGCTCTCTAAGGAGTAACAGCTCCAAGCTGTAATGGTGCTCAGAAGCTCAGGCAACAGGTAACATGGCATGGCATAAAGAAACTTAGAGTACCATGAACATTTTCAGGGAAGGAGACCTAGTCTAGAGTTACTGAAGCTGGGTTAGTTTAGTGTTACATAGACCAATCTTAACATCATCCAAGATCCAAGATCAGACAAACCGTTATAATGATTCCAAGAGTTTCTGTCACAACAAAATTATTTCAACTTCAGAGTAAAACCTCTATGAATACTCAGGGTTAATCCAGGACCTCTGATATTTGACATCAACCTGCTCATCCTCCCTGCCATATATTGCGGGGTGGTGAGGGGGGAGCTAAAAACAAAAATTCCCCAAGAATTTACTGAGATGGCTGCAGTATGCATAAGCAGGACAATTTTAATGGAGCAGTGAACCTCATCAAGGGCCATTTTCTCTCTGTTCTTATTCAAAACTACATGCAATCATTGAGAAGTAATGAAATACCATTTACTCAATGCCAGCACAAACAACTCCTCCATGTTAGGCAAAGAAAACACCATCTGTCATCTCTTCTGGTGTCCAAGTTATAGGATAAAGAACTGAGTAAAACCTATTGGGGAAAAATTTCAACAGTTATGAGTTACTATATAGGGAGAAGATATATCTAAGAAACAAAGGCTCTCAAGTAACCGATGCCACATCTTGTTCCTGGAGAAGGCCTCAGAGTGGCTCATGGCTGAATAGAATCGGTCAACAAGCAAATTGTAACATCTCTAAATCGCACTCATCTACCAAGACCTAATATTTGCAAACTGATGTTCACATTGGTCTGGCTTCACCTAAGGTTCAAACTTAACAACACTTGGAATAAGTGGCAAGGAATGTGATATTTATCTAGCAGATACAATCTTTAAATAAACCCTGGATACATTTCTCAAAAGATGTAAGCTTTAGTCCATGCAGGTGTACTGGCATATTTTTTGCAAATTACACTGAAAGGCTATAGTAGAACTGGAAAAGGTTAACAGAAAGGCAACAAACATGATCAGAAAACGTAGAATGACTTGTGCATAAGGAATAATTAAGTGAAGCCTCTTCAGTGAAGAGTCTTGAGTGAGGACTCCTCAGTCTGGAAAAAGAGACAACTGAATATGAAAGAGGTAAATACAATCTGCGTGACATGGAGATTGTGAACAGGGACTGACTGTTCACTGTGTGTTCCAGTGCAAGAGCTGGGGGCAGGGGGACACCTAATGAAACTAACAGAAGGCAGATTCAAAACAAGCAAAAGGAAGTGGATTTCCACACAACCTATGGCCAAGTTTTAGATAGTAATATTTTGCATGGGTTCAAAAAGTGACTAGGCAAATTCATAGAAGAAAAATTCATTACTAGTTATTAATCTCAACAAAGCCATGTCTATCTTCAAGTGGTCAAAGGTTGGGAAAGTATGTGTGGGAAACTTCACGCACGATTATCTTGTACTCACATGCTTCTATAGGCAGCTGCTTTTGGCCACTGTGAGAGGCATTCTTACATTTTTTAGAGTGTATTATGAAATTCTGAATACCTTTATGAATGCTAAACACCCAATGAGATTACTCATTTTAAATTCAACATTTCGTAAGAGTGGAGTACTGTTTCTGTGATATAAGGTATGCTGTAGTATAAAGGGCATGTTTTCCTTGAGGTATAAGCTATCCATTTCTTTTTCTCTTTCTTAATAGGTAGTAGAAATTTGAGCAGGAGGTGTGATAATAATCTACAATCGCTCTCTCTTGCTCTCATTTCTTAGGTTACCTGGAAAAAGGATGCAAATATTGTTCACAAGCTTATGATCCTATGCTTGCAGCTAGTGCAAAGAAATCATCTATAGAGACATTGTGATTTTTTTCTTGACTTACAATCTTTAGCCAATGGGCTCGAGCTGAACTTAGTCCTTGAAATATTTTGGATCTTGCTCCTCAGTTAACCCTACTTCCTAAAAAAAAATCTCCCAAAACAACAAAAAAACCCCACTGAACTCCAAAAAACAGAAACTCTGAAGTATTGTAGGGGATCAGTCACTCAGAAATGCAATTTTCCTTCAATAAGCAGCAAAAAAGAATTAAAAAAAAAAGCAGAACCAAAACAAGGATGAAAGAAATAACTGAAGAAAAGGGTAATGGCGGTACAAAAAAGTGGATGAAAACGCATCATATAAACCCATATTTCCTTTTAATACGAATGGATAAAATCTCATCTACTGGCCTCTGTGAAGTAGCACTTTCAGCATGAACTACCCAGATACTGTACGATACTGGAACTCAGTTAGCTGGGTGCCTTTAAATTCTAAATTCCTTTCCATTTCTCTAGAAGTAACTTAAACTCTTATCAGTCATGTTGCCAACCACTTTCTGCTGGAATCAAGTGTTTCAAATTTTCCCTACTTGCGGATGGCTTGAGTTGTCTTTAAAAAACACCCACAAATCCAAAGCCGATTAAAAATTCAACAGCTACAACTCAGAGAAAAATACCACAAGTCACAGGACCCGCTATGATTTAGGAATTTATAATTCCAAGAGCTTCCATTCCATTCCACAGAAAGTCATATTGTGTCAAGAGATGTAGCAAGCTTGAGCTATACAATAAAAACTACATAGCAGCATTAAAGGTATCAGTCATTCTTGAGCGTTTCTAGGATGGAGATGACTACAGTAGCAGTACTTATAAATGCATCTCACTTTCTTATACTGCATAAAGGGAAGCTGTATCACATATTGGTAACCATCCCACTGTCCAAACAGGGTAACTGCGTGTGTTCATGAAAGTATCAGTTACAGAATTTGGGTAAGTTATTTTTCAGCAAGGTGAGCTACACATTCCTAGGACCAGGATAAATCAGACCGACACTCTTAAATCAATACCTTATTTCTGAGGAATATGTAGGTCCACAGGAATAAATGCACTTCAAATCAGATCAGTATTCCACACATCTTTTATCAATCAACTTTTGATATCAACAAATTATCAATTAACAGCACTTGCACCAGTTAAAAATCCACTCTGCTATAAACAGCTGTAAAAATACAGTGAGATTAAACTGTAGAAAGAGACTGAAAGCAAGCTATCAGACTTCCTACTGCTCAAAAAACAGTTATTATGTAGGCATTTTGTAGAAACGGATGTTAGGACTCTAGAAAATGGACAGGATAATCCTTTGAGAATGTACTTTTATTTCAGAGAGTAATAGAAATGTCATAAAGCTTCTAGGCTTTTTCCATGTACTTGAGGAAAACTGCTTATAAAAGTAACACACCATGTAGTTACTTCTGTTCAAGTCCAAATAGCTGAATGTTTACGTGTCATACAGCTTACTCCAACTACCTCCATCTCCCATGAGACTGATGCAGATGGTTTCTTTCAAGGCGCTAGCTTTGAAATTATTTGGCCAGTAGCACTGTTAAGTATTCCAGCCCCACATAAATAAAAGCCCTGTATAGTTTACTTGCATTTTTCTCTCCTCGCACTATCTCACTGTTAATATACATCGCTGTCTGCTAGTGACCTAGTAAAAACCCAGCAGAAGCAAATACTAAAAAGCTTTATGCAGACCTGCAAAACCTGTAACTTTGGTTGGAACAGCTCTTCTGGTAATGCATTTAGGATTTAGCTTCATGTTACTCTTTGAGATTTTATTTTCATTCAACCGTTTAACTGCTGGATGTTAGCAGTGGCTGCCAGTCCATATGCCACTTTCAGCCTACGTGATAGATCTGTGAGTTTGGACTACAGGCTTGTGCAAATCAAAGCTTTTAATAAAATGTCATTTTGAAGTTTGATCACTTCGAGGGGGAGCCCTACAAACGCAGCAGACTAAAACTGAGTGGTATTTCTGGCTTTTCCTGTGAGGCTGAATTCTCTAACCATCAACACTGTCCTGCAACTGGACTGCCTGGGGGAGAGATCAAAGGGACTGCGGGTTTCTTGTCAATGTATTTCTAGAGTCACTTCAGGGTGGAGTGGCCTTGTGCACTAAACAAGTCCTACATCTCTGCTTAACTTCACACATGCAGCTATTGGGCCCCTCTTTGAGAGAGTACAGTGTAGATTTGGGCAGCACGCAGAAGCCTCATATGTGCTAGTCAGGGCAGTTAACAAAGCAGAATAGGCATGGCAAGTGACCCGGAGGTCCCTTCCTGTCTTAACTATCTAGCTTTAAAAATATGAACTGAAGTAATGTAACCAAAGAAGTCCTATCTATCTAAAATATTTGGCAGTGTGAATCCATGTCAGCTACAAGAGCTACCTATTTCCCTCCCTGACACATCTGCTTTAGTCAACTGCTGAACACTTACCAGGAACAAAATAAGAAGATCTGTCATATAACCAAGTTAGGGGGAGCAGGGAAAAGAAAAAGAGGAGAATGAAAGAACTGGAAGCTATCTGAACCTAGGAGATGCTGAGTGAAGATATGCATGAAGATGAAAAAAAAAGAAGAGAGTATAAATTTAAGGATACTGCACTTCCGTATAATGAAGAAAAATGAGGTAAAAATCTGACAAGAGTCCATTAGTAAGACTTTCAGGAATTTAAATCATATCTCTAGAAAACAGAACAAGAATTCAGTCACACTTCTGCAAAGACTTGTGGCATGCTCTTGATTAATTTTACCTTATATGTTTACAGAAGTTAAAACTGCCGAGGTACAGATAACACCTACACTGTAACGTGTTTCTAAGACTTAGTGATAAATAATATATTTTAACAAGAAATATTTTTGGTGCTGATTCCTTGGAATGATTCTTAAAGCTACACACACACAAAATGACATCATCTTAGACCCTTGAACTCTGCTGCTATTCACAGGTAGGCAAATTTTGAATTCCCTGATATATAGAGATGAAGTTAGTGAGCTACATATTATTGGGCCTCTGAGCCAAAGGCAAGATTTCTTATTAAAACAGAATATATATATATATATTCACATGTCGCATTTATAGTATACTAGAAGTCAATGGATCCACCTACTTCTTCCTGCTATAAACAGGCTTAAATGAGAAGCAAATTAACCTGAACTGTTTCTCTCTAGACAATCTATCCAACATTTTTCTGCCACAGAAATGGACAGGGCAGAGGACATTAACTACAGAAAATTCCCATTAATCACAGATCTCTTAGGGAAAGAAGACCCTACTGTGGTCTTCCAACACATCCTGCATTTTAAAATATTGTGGAGAATATTACCCTCTTGATGCAGCTTCAGCCTCTTACTTCAGGAGCACTGCATAAAAGCATGTGTCACAGCACCCTTCAGACATATTAAAACTCCTTAAACTCTTATTAGAGCCTTTTTCAAGCTTTTCCTTGCTGAAACCCGCAGGAAATTGATGCGACTGAAAGCCACTTGACCTTTTCTGAGTACTGGACACTACATAGACTCTCTCTGACCCCTGTGATACAGCCTTTCTTACTGCCTGACAGAATCAGATCCTTTATCAGATGATCTATATTCCTCAAATCACTGAGAAACCTCTTACTTCTAGTTGCTTATGTACACAGTTTCCTTGAGCTCTAACCTTGTTTTGCCCCTATGGAAACATGGTAACTTGTACAAAGACTTTCCTCATACAGTCACTCCTGCATCTTAGCAGAGTGCCATGGCCATTGCGTGAGCTTTTGGGTTTTTTGCCCTTTGAAGTGATCTTTCAGGATTCCATCCCAGGACAGAGGTGCTCCTCCTCCCGGAAACAAATCCTTTCCTAAAAATGTTCTACTGGTCATCTCAGTCACATCTGAGGCCACCTCAAGGGGTCTCTCCATATGTAAAAAAATTGATTGTATCCACTAAGATTCAGGCTATTGTCCTGTATATATATATATATATATATATATATATATATATATATATATATACATACATACATACATACATGTATATATGTGTGTGTGTATATGTATACATATATATGTGTGTGTATATATATATATATATAACAGCCTTGGCAGGCTGTTATTCTCGACCTACACTGAATCCTAAGACATGTTTTAATAACAATCACCTGCAAACCCAAGCCATGCCTCCTTCGTACAGAGAAAAAATTATCACACTCGTTATTTAGAATACACCACAAGGCTGAACCACAGCTAACAAAAAAAATATGTCACAGCACTGAAGGAGGCTTTTAAATAACCAGGTTCGGTCTCCTACCATTATCACATATCGTACATCAAGTTCCATCTGAAAAACAGCTTACTTTTCTTGAATCCACCTGGAAGCCTGAACCAAAAATACGTTGCTCTGTTAGTCTCCTTACCTAACATTCACTCCCAATATTACATAATAATTTATACCCAGGATGAAGATAAAATCCATGAGGTCAAGTCTGTTCTGGACTGACTGAGAAAACTAAGGCATTTATTATGTCCATATTATTAGCTGATAAAGACAAAACGTGTACTAAAACAATTACATCATGTTCAATTCATTAGTCAAAAAGGTTTATTTATTTTCAACTGCTAACACCATTTTCTCAAAGGAAATGGCTCAGAAATCCAAGATAAATGTATCTCACCAACTGAAAAGTTGCCAAACATGCTTTAAGTTCTTAAAGCTGTAAGTTCTTAGCCTGGAAGTACTACAAGCAGTTTCCATTGTATAACTAAGATAAGCTGGCTATTTTTCTAAGAAAAAAAAAGACATAGGGAGTGTTCTTACTTTAAAAAAAAAAAGTTAGACCAAGAGCTAGACAAAGGACTGTGTGCCATACTGTTCTGTCATCACACAGACGATTAGGACTGAAAAACTAAGCTAGGGAAAAGGAATACAGCCACAAATCCATTACTGAGAAGTAAATGTAATAGAATTAAGTATTTCAGAACATATATTGTATAGAAAAAAATTACTAAAAACAAGCATTTCAGTTTACCCTGGAAATCATACGAGTCACAAGAACTCATGTGTATCCCGACAGCAATCACAACTGTGGCCCAAAAAATAATCTTGAGGACAATGGCAGCCCTGCACATAAACATACATAAACAAAGTTATAACAGTAAAAATGTCTGCAAATTTAGTATATTCAAGTCATTTGACTTGCAACAGAATACAAACATTGTAGAAGCAAATGCAGCAGGAACAAGGTTTCCAGTTCTGCTGGAAACGTCATGATCCTACCAAAACAGAAGAGAGCACGGCCACAGAGGTTTTCAGTATGTGTTTACGGGGGAAAAAAAAAAAAACACACAAAAGCATACAGCGTTGCCAGTGGAAATAATAAATTAAATAATTAAAAGAGAAGCCCACAGAGAAAGCAAAAAACCTGCTATTTATCCAGTACTGTTTCCCTTTTTGCCTGACCAAGGACGCCGCTCCTTAACCTACTGCAGTTCAATTTGTAGGCAGCATGAGTGGGCAGAGAGTGAACATGGCAGATCTCTGCTCCTCGTATGACAGCACTGAAAGGATTGCTAGCAGTGCATGCATGTTCAGCTCTGGCACTGTGCAGCTGTAACAGCTGGCTCCCTTAAACCTGTTCTCTGCTTTTAGGTGGAAGGGAAAATAAGGAAACAAGGCAGAGGCTAAGATTTTAACAAAAATAATTACAAAAATTACAAAACAAGGTGTTACCAAAAATCCCAAAGTTGGAAATCTCAGATTAGTTGACAAGAAACTTTCACGGTAACACATTTCCAGAAAATGTATATTCCTGACAATTTTCAGCATAACACACTTCTAGGAAAAATTATTAAGTTTCAAACAGAAAATGCTAATTAACACCATAAATTCTCCCAGGTAAAGTCTAATATCCATGGCATCCTAATATGCAGTATAGAGTGTACCCTTCCATCCAACATCTGCCTTCCAGAGAACTCTAGTCTCAGCTTTCTGCTTTTGTTTTCTTCTTGCTGCGGAAAAGGATTTGCTTTTCTAAACCTGAATTTTATCTCTTGGCTGTGACCTGAGCAAGACTGCTTTCTTTTCAGGGAACACTTCTCAGTCCTGATGGATTTTAAGATAAACACTAAGAAGTTACTTTCATTATTCATTAACAAGTTTCTATCTACAGCAAACTAGGAATTCCTCAACATGACCAAGATAATGAGTTAGAACAGGCACATATCCAACAGTTACGCCTTGCTGATATTACTCCCAGACAGCACTATAAGTATGGACAAGTCAGAGAACAGACTATGAAGTTACTGCTTTACATGAAAAGAATGCTTTAGAGTAGCAACCTGAATCTGGAAGGAATATCAAAACTAGTACGCTTACCATGACAACTTCTCAGTAGCAGAAAAGGTGAGATCAGTACTTCTCACACAAACAAGCGTGCTGTATGTAGAAATGTGAGTTAACAATACAGAGAAGGTTTTTCTCCCTGTATTAACTGGGCAGCTATGTTCAGACTGACCACAATTATTTAAATTAAGCTGCAAACCCACAAACTGCTACTCATTTCCTGTATGGGATAAAGTTCTTCTGTCTGCTACCTCATGGTGCATTATCTGTGTTTTTGATCCATGGCCAAGACATAGCTATTGCACCTGCAGAATGGTGCTCTTCTTGACAATCTCAGTAAGGAAGTCTCTCTGCCACTGGCACATCACCAGGGCAGCCTATCCTAGAAATAAAAGGCGTCCCTGTTAGAAGGCAAACAGCTGGAGAGGCAGCAGCAAATGAGTAGATTAGGGACAGAATGGAGAGGTAATAAGATCACAAACAGACAAAACTAAAGATAACCCTTGAGTGTGTCACTGAAGCCTGGCCAAGATATGTTCAACAACATTTTGGAAAAAAGAAATACTATTTGGAAAGATTTGTTAAGTGAGGGGCTTCCTGGTTCACTGAGACAAGATAATTGGGTATGATGAGGAGGGAAATATTTTATCATATTCAGAGAGCTCTCTGGCACTTCATAATATTTATAAATTTGAAGACCCACTACCACAACAAGCTGGATTTTCTGGATGGGGGGGGAGGGTGGGGGCTGTATCAAAGAAACCATCTAAGGTCAGTGAGATTTAAAACTACACACATCATTGGATGTGGGTCTTTCACTTGCGTTGCTACACTGGACAGAATACTGAAAAATCCCTGAACATTATTTACTACTATGCCAGACAGTGTCTTCTCTGGGTTACAATCAGCGCTACGAGTGGGACGCTTAGAGGGTTTGTGTGACAGGACTATTCAAGCAATTGACAACTGATAGTAAGACTCCATTTACTCTGCTATTACTGATACTACTACTATACACCGTTACTATAGACTGTTATATTATTTATTCAAATGATGCAATTGTGATCATTGCTTTTGAACAAGGAGATAGCATGCTTTAAAAGCCAGTCAGTCGATTTAGATTGCACTGACAGGACTGCACAGGAGAGGAACAGAATTTATTCATTTGAAATTCTCTTGTAGCAAAGATATATGGCAGATTCTTAATACCAGATGATGCAAGTAGATAAAGAACAAAGACAATTTTAAGAAACCTCTACCTTTTATTCTTCCAATTAAGACACCTTCTGAACCAAGTTAGCATTTGAATCTCCTAAATGGTTTTGCAGTCAACGCTGAGAATAAAGGGAAGTTAGATTTTTTGCAACTGCATAGTTAAGACTGCATATTACTAAAATATATAAACCTAGGATTAACTATCATCCAAGAAAATCTTCTTGATACAAGGAGACTTTATTCTGCATTTCAGTTTCCTACAAAACCATATTCCAATGTGCACCAAAGAGGAAATAATTAGGGCTAGTTGTTTCCTTATAGTCTATAGCAACTAATAGACAGTATTTGTTTTCACCCATGAGCAGCAGATTAAAGGAAGATATTGTACTAGGGTTTAGCACAAGTCACAGTCAGATCGCGTTAATTAAAATTCTATCAATAGAGGCCAAAACTTTATAAGGCTTTAATACCATTTTAATGAGGGAAATTAGCCCCTTTCTCTGTTATAGTTTCTAGACATTTCTTTCAACTGCTGCTGCTTCAGCAAAAAAATATTTATTTTGCTTTCCTGCCATCTTGTGGCTTAACCACAAAACACACGTGAAAAAAGACGTACAAATGCTGGTTTGTGAAGGGATTACTCTGTTAATATTATTTAACGTAACTTTGTGCTTCAAACCAAACACCACCCCCTTTACAGCAGCGCAACTTGCAGCTGTGTGGACCTTAGGACCCAGTAAGTTCCTCAGACAACTTAATCCAATACAAAGAAGTTGAGTCTAACAGTCCAGATCTCACCACGGCAGTGACGTGCCATTCTGCCTTTCAGGCACTTCCCTTTTGTCTCAGGTCTCACTTAAGCAGTGATTAGCTTAATTCATTCATTCTTATTTAAATACACTAGTTTTAATGTGATTATGTGAGAAGTGAGCTGAATTCTGGTCTGAGTCACTCATTAGGGCAGAGCCAAATGTTCCCAGTACTATGCCAGCAAAACATGCAAGCTCTTTAGCTATGCTTCTGCCCGTCTGGAAGGCTGCATTTCTGAACATGTATGAGTGCTAAGAAGCCAAGCTTAGCCTTTCAGATTTATTTTGCATTTATAAGCAATGGTCAGCTGATTTAGTACAGCTGTTTCATTGTTATTAGGCAAACGAACATGAAATCTTTATGCCACTTCCGCAGCTGTATGTGGACTAACCAGAACAAAATAAATAAAGACTTGCTTTAGGAAGTCTAGGAATTGGTTTAAGGTCAGACATGAGGAATGCGGGAGGTTTTCTATAGAGTTTTTTTTTTTGTTATGGCTTATTTTTTAACAATATTGCAAGAATCACTAGCTAACTGGCTATTTAGAACAGGTCCACTGACTGAGCTGCCTGTTTGACAGAAAAACAAAGTTCTTTGTTTCCTCCATACTCATGACACATTTCTCTGGAAAAAGCATTTTCTTCATCCGGGATTAGAGAGTTCCTTCTAACAGGGACTTCTAGTCAGTTGGATTTAGTGGATCATTTGACAGTTAGTGGTGAATAATATTTTTGCATGTTTTCAGCAAGAAATAAACACTTAAGAGCCAAGATTTCACTGGCTGATACTCCAAGACAAGTTGGAGTTCTCCAGGAGTTTTCTGGCCAGATGAAATGCTATGCTAGTCTGACTGTGGAAACAACAGGAGTGGTTAAGGGCAAAACACTTCAGCTGGCCTACTGTTTAGAGAGAAATTTTGTGGGCCATATCATTTTGGATGAGCTGGTAGCAAGTTTCAACAAAAACCTGCTTTTACTTAATATCAGTGCAGCTGTGAAAATGCAGAATGCATAGGCCAAGACAGTTCAAGATCTTGGTTTTTCCAAAGCAGCTTCTTCTGGAAGTTCAACTTTCAACTGTTCTTCTATTTACAGCTGAGTTACAAACCAGAATACTCACATTTTATTTTCCTGACAGAGAATGGAAATCAGGTGGTTAGAGGTGAAATAATATCTTAGAAGTCAACTGCAGGAGAAAAATAACTGCTGGATGTACCTGCTGAAAAGAACAGTTTTCAACAGTTATAAAGCCTGTGTGTTTTGTGGGACAAAGCGGGTCCTGGTCTAGATAGTCTGAATCTTACTGTGAAGCTTGGTGTGTGCACAAAGGCTCAACTCCTGCCATTCCTTGACCTATGTGGACTGTTTCCTATCTTTTACTGTTAAAAGTAGTGCATTTGAAGAAAAACAAACCAAACCAAAACCCCAAGGTTTTACACCTTGCTCACATTAGTAAGCACCTTCCACTCCTTGAAATTAAGGAGCCCATTCACACAAGTAGGTATTTGCAGGTTTGAGACTAATGCTCTAGTAACACCGAGTACAATAACCAGCTCAGAAAAACTGAGCAGTCAGGAGAGATTAAGGAAAAAATATAACGTTCATGACCATCAAATCGAGCACTACTCTAGGAATAGATCAATCAATCAACCAATCATAGCACTTTTTAAATTAATATCCTAAAGAATTACTAATCTGAGAAAAGTAAAATTCATTAGTGATATCTCAGATTGAATTGTACTACAGCACACATTGACATAAGCAGTGAGTGCAGCTAGCTTTCATAACTGCACAATGACTAAAAAAGACTCTGGCTCAGAATACCTACAAAAAATGCATTGGACTACTTTGGTAATCATCCTGCACTGATATACTGCAGTCTATTCATCAGAAAATAGTTTAATAATTCAGTATGAAGATGCTGCTTTTTGCCAAAAATTATTAAGCATACATGTAGTCCTTCAGTTGCATCTGCCTTCTCAAAAAGTTGTATAACCTGCTTTTGTCAAGCCATCAGTCAAAAGGAATGCAGATGCCCAGAAGAATAAAGTATGCCAGGCACCATTAGTTTTTCAGACTTCTGCATGTGAATTCTCTGCCACCTCTGACTGTGGAAGTCTTACTCAATGCATGTATGAAGCAGAAAGCTCCTAATGAAACAGAAAATTAGAAAAAAAAAAAAGCAGCCTTTCAAATTAACTGTAGCTATTTATTAGCTGATACAAAGCAGGGGGAAAACAGGAAGCCTGATCTTGGATTGGCCTTTCTATTTCCACAGCTCAGGTTTTGATTCTAAGGAGTTCTATTAATGTAATTCTAAAGGGAGATGCTATATCTCTGTATAATAAAGCTAGCTCCACAAGCACGGAGCAGCTTCAGGAGGACGAAATGTGTTTTAAAGTGCCTATTTAACAGAAAAGGCTTTCTCAATGACTTTTTTAGAGTTCTCTATGTGCATAGGTTTAAACTGTATCTAAGTTTGAGACTATTAAATATATTAGTAAGTTTTACTTAGTAAGTCTTTTCTATCTGAAAAGAGCACCAGTCAATTTGGAAGCATTCAAATTTAAGACAAATATACTGGTCAGAATCAGTTTAATGAGGCAACGATGTGCCTGTTGTTCTCAGCCTTCCAACAGCTGGAGTTCCGGCTTTGATCCAGTAAAATATTTCAGCACTGCTCTGGACTGCAGCCAGCCTGCTAAGTGTCATATAGGAATGAACTCACTAAATGCAAATAATTCTATATCCTTTGTTACAAAAGTGGAATTTGGTCCATTATGTTTGGTAAACTGTACTTTTTTTTTTTAACCTCCAACACACTCGCAAGATGCTGGGTTTAGATGTGTACAGCTCCTTACATTTGAAAACCAGTCATGATCCCCTTCTTTCTACTTTGTAACACATTCCACGGAGGACACCTTCAGTGATCATCCCACTCCTAGGTGTGGCTTAGCTGAAATTAAATGTCAGCAGTTGGGCTCATACTTTTGCATAAAAAATTACTTCTAGGATGAAATATCAGGCACCTTAAGATAACAAACTTAATCAAGAGGACCACAGCATCTTTCAGAGCAAATGTGATTTATCAAGTTGTTTTCATGCTGTGGGATAGAGCTATTCTGCACTTTTAGCAGTGTCCAATGATCCCACTCGTCATGATCATAAAAATTCCCCTGTGCAAGGTGTTGTACAACAGCAGGAACAGACATCCTTCTACAGCAGTACTGCATTCTCCTGGGGTGACAAGGCCCTGGGATAATTTGGGAGTGGCTCAGAAGTGCCTGCTGCAGCTGTGCACAGAGGTCAGGAGGAAGGAGCAACAAAGGCTCAGCTATAGCTTGGTTTAAAAAATCTAAAAATCATCTCCCAAGATCATAGTTTTTCCTCGCATAGGCTCATGTCCTGACCAGTAACACTGTAGGTACTGCTGTAGCTAATGAAGCATTTATAGCCCAGGAAATGTATATGGAAGCACTTCCAGGCCAATTACGTCAGGTGCTTCACTGACGCTTTGTTTGGCACAGCAGGGAGCACCAGAAGATATGAAAGTCCCAGTCTCACACGATGAAATACTAGTTTGTAAGCCCTGAGAGCACCCAGTCAGCCCACACCTACAAAATGAATACTGAATATCAGAAGCTAGCGTATCCAGAGTTGGATAGAAGACTTATCCTAGACTTACAGAACCTAGCTGTATCAGCAGTCTGCCAGGGCAGCTTTCAAGAGACCATGCAGCTTTCCATTACAATCCTTCCAGTCTATGAAAAAAAAAACGATAAAAATAAGGTTTACCGGTAAGGTTTTCTTCAAAAGTCATCATTTTCCAATGAAAATCAGTAACTTCCCACCTTCAGAAAACAAAGCCTCACTTCCTCTAAAAGTTTAAACTAAAGTAACAGCCCACACAGCAAGAGAGCCATTTTCAAAGGCCAGAATGACTTTGAAGAGTGCTACAGGCCAAGGAAGAGTAGAGAGAGTAGCCTGGGAGCTGGTCAAATATACACTTTATTATTAACAGAAAGATAACAGACAGGAGTCTGGAGAAAGACCAGTGAAATACATAGAATCTTAGCAATGTTGCTAAGATTTAGTCTCAAAACTACTCCTTTGATTCTGTATTGAAAACTTTCAGTCATTGCACATAAGACATTTTCACTTTAGCTATCCTAACAAGCACAATCTTCCCCTAGAGATCAATTTTCATTTAAGGAAAAATGACTGAAAGATGTGAACTGAAGAGGCTCTTTATTAGAGCATCTGCTATACTTGTTTTACACAGATCATATTCTATAGAAAGTACGTTACAAAACTTTAGCGAGGAGGAGGGGAAGCTAGGGATAGCTCAAAAAGGCTGGTGCAAAGCAGTGTATTGAGAACATTACAAACCTGTTTAAAACTATTCATTTTGGAAGCTAGCACTGGCCAAGATGAACAATATAGAAGCTGGTGTCCCTATATTTTTTAACTGTATTTTTTTTTACTGTCGCTTCTTGTCCCTTTTCTTTTTATTGCCCTTCCAAGAGGAGTTTGGACTTTCTGCCTGGGTGTTGCCAAATGCGATTCTGTTGGGCTGAGGTGGGTGAAGACCCAGAGCACAGGGCAATTCTGCGAGGGAGGCAGGAAACAACCAGTCACCTATACTTTGCAGTTTGTTTCAGTCCTGAGATGACCTCAGGCACAGCCTTATTACCTATGAAGAATGTGGTTTGCTTACTGCTCTACAGAGCAGAACAAAACATCAATTCTTTCGCAAAAGCACACTGAACCACAAGGGAAACACTGCTGACCAAAAGTAATGGTGTGTCTCTGGTTCTCTCACTGCAACGTGCTACTTGCACTGAGTGCTGTGCTCTGCACTGTTTGAACTCCTCCACAGCTAGAGAGACGTTTCATTTTCAGTATCTGATGCTGTGACAAAGTCATAGCTGACTTGCATCCCCGGGGGGCACTGAGATGCGGACAAAGGTCTTCGTCACGCTTGCCCACCGCATCTGAACTAGCAGGACAGGCCCCAGCTGAACAGCCGAAGCGGGCAGGCGAGGCCGCACCACGCCTCAACTGAAAAGCACCAACGTTGCCCGTTCTGCAACACTGAGTAAACCTTAATAAAGTTACTTCAACCCGGCAGGCTGGAGAAAACGAGGCTCGGAGTAACTCGACCGTGGTGACAGGGGTATGGAGTACTATCACAAGGGGTGTGCTAGTAACGGGCGGTTACCACAGACGCACCGGCCCGGCCAGCTGCCGCCTGCCCCCGTGCCGCTGCCGCAGCCCCGCCAGGCCCGCGCTGCGCAGCTGACCGCGCGAGGCGCAGCCGCCAACCAACCGCCGCGCCCGCTCAAACCCGCCGCGAGCAACGGCCGAGCTCGCGCCGAGCGACGGGCGGCGCTTAATGCTGCCCCGTCTCCCATCACTCCACTCCCTCCGCCCAATCACACCGCCCGGCTCCCCGGCAGCAGCGAATGGGAAGGCGCCCTCCTCCCTCCCACCAGCGACCGGCGGAAATTTCGCGTGATCGGACAAGGCGGCGAGCGTAGGCGGGGATGAGCCAGGCCACACCCTCCTGGCCCGCCCCCTCCCAGCTTCACGCTCTGCCGAGGCGGTAGCGCCGCAGACCACCGACACTGCGCCCTCATTGGCTGCGCCGGGAAGCCGGCTGCGCCCTCATTGGCTGCTGCCATCAGCCGTTGGGCGGCCGCCGGGCAGGCCCGCAGCGCCCCTGCCGGGGCGGGGAGGGCCGCGGCTGGCAGGGGAGCAGCGGGAGGGGGGACGGCGGCAGCGGCAGCGCGGGGCTCGTGGCGCGCTTCCAACGGCCGCGGGACGCCAGGCGCGAGCGCGGCGGCAGCGGCCGTTGGGGGCGGCCGTTGGGGCGTTGGCCCGCTGCCTGCGCCCCCCGCCCCACGCCGCGCCGGCTGTCTGCCTCCAGGCTGGTCCTGGCGGCTGCCTCGCCCCGCCTGCTCCTCTCACCCAAAGCAAGCGTCGGGCTGGGAGAGTTTGTTTCGAGACTGGTAATTTCCACCCCCTCCGCTCAAAGTGAGCGGGCGTCAGCGGGTTTAAATGAGTAATGCTTTTGTTGACGTCCTTAATTTAGTATCCCGTTTTGGTTTCTTTTCTTTCTTTCTTCTAAACGCAGGAAAGGGGAAAAAATGGATCTGCTGCCAAATTCAGAACCCCTGGCTACAAAACTGCAGAACGCTCTGATTCAGTACCACAGCATCGGAGACAGCGAATGGCGGATTGCTAAGAAAACTGTAAGTGATCTAGGTGGAGTTTCTTACGTGTGACACGATTAGTTGTGTCAAGCAAGGGGTAGGTCACTTAGGGGAAAAATGATGCCGTGTAACACAAGTATCAAACATTTGGCAAATTTTTACAGGGCTGTCAGGTGAGAGGGCCTGTGAAACAACCATTCTAGGATAGTACAGCTTTAGGTAATAGTGAGTTTTTCTTCTCTTTGCAGACATACTCAGTCATTCCTCATACCAGTTTTCAGGAAGGTGTCTCACAGTGGAATCCTACCTATGTAGGGTTCTGGGCTTTCTTTGAAACAAAACTTGAAATACTGTTAGTGCTAGCAGTGTTGCGAGATGCTCACTTGTACTTTCTAACTGTCCAGTCACAACCTTCAGGTATGGTCTGACAACCTCTGGAATCTCATTTGTCTTTAATGCCGGAGCCCACCATGCTCCAGCCTCTAATGTCCTGTTCTTAAAAAGTGAGATCATCCTCAGTTCTCTCTCACACATCTCTTCATCTGTTTCCATTGCCTTCAAGCTACAGCAGTGTATCAGAGCCCCCACATTAGCAGAAGTTTCTTCCCATCAAAGCAGAAGGTGGTCCCTGCTTTCCTCAAGCGGTTTGCCATGCCCTTCTTTTTAGCTGCTTGACGTTTGAGAGTCCCACTCCATCTAGCTAAATAAACTTCCCCAATGTCTCAGTCCTAGGCTGAGTGAATACTTTATAGCCCTGTCTGGCATAGCAAGTAAAAGTGAATTTTGGCTTTTGTATCTCAGTGTAGCAAGGTGGTAGAAGTAGTACAGTAAATTCGTATTTTTGCCCTTTTGTTACAATGCTTTTTGAGAGCCTTGTATTTGTGAGCGCACGTTGATAAGGCAGGGTCAAATTTTCCAAATGTAACTCAACTATTTCCAGAAGTAATAAATGTCATTTCTTGAGAGGGAAGAACAGAGCACCCAAGTCTTTTACTTTTGCAAAACTTGTACCTCAACCCTGCTTTCCTAAATGATAAGTCTCATACCATTATTTTCCTTTAGAAAGTTACCTGAATCTCACTACTCAGATCACCTTACTCCTCATATTTTACTCCTGTAAAATTCCCAGTTGGACCTCCTTCCTTTTTTTTTTTTTTTTTTTTTTTTTTAAATTCTGCCATGTAAAAAGAAATCCAGAGCTTTACCTCCCTGCATGGAAGATGCTTGAGGGGGATTTTATTGATAGGGAAGATACTTTCCCTCTCAATATGTTTAAAAGTTCAGGATGCTGTTCTTCACTGCTGTTCTTACAGGGTGTTTGGTCCTTAGTGTTTACATATTCATGATACCAAATAAAGAAAATCCCAGAGGGCACTTTTATAACACCTAAGTCCACAGATTTTATACTAAGGTTCCATTTTATAGTTAGATAAAAACAAGGGATACCTTTTTTTTTTTTATTTTTATTTCCTGTGGCAAACTTTACAATGAATAGACCACTGCTTGCAGGATGCTTCTAGTTAGGCATCTAGGAGAGAGGGATAACTTAAGCTTCCTTGTCTGCTACTGTCAGCACTTCCTGCCACACATGTGCTTGGTCATGTGTTACAGAAGTGCCAACATAAGTTATGTGGTCTTCCTATCTGAGTAGTGTCAAGACAATGACTTTCTAGTCATCTTTTATTTGGAAGGCTTTGTGTAATAATGTGATTCCATTATACTCTCTATTCCTAGGAAACTGGCTTAGCCTGCCAAGTGCTATTTTTGGAGAGACTTCTAGAGCTGGATACTGAGAAAGGCACTTGAGTGATTTCTGGAAAGAATGGAAGATTATCAGTAAAAGATGCCCAAAACATCTGCTTCTGTTCTTTAAAAAAAAAAAAAAAATAACACACACACATAACAAAAGTGCCCAGATACTAGGTCAGTGAGCACTTTGGGATATACCGTAGTGAGTGTTCTTCAGAAAAATGTGACGTTTTCTGGATGTCGTAGAGTTGTCTGTGAATAATAATTAATATCATGACTTTGTTCTCTTTCAGAAAGATGCTACTGTGTGGCGTAAACCATCAGAAGAATTCAGTGGATACCTGTAAGTTTGCCTTCAGACCAGATACACATTTTTATGGTTCTACAAATGTGCTTTAGAGAATTTAGGACATGAAGGGGCTAGGTGGATCATTTACCATGCCTCTTGGCTGTGCAAAGGCCTGTACCATTTCTTTTTAGTTTTATAATTCAAAGCTTTAGTCTTGCATGTTGTCTAAAATAACTAAAAGTGAACACTATGGAACATACCACAGAACTCGCATTGGCTTAAGTTGACAACGTTGTATTCCCAGACTTTTTAGAAAGATGATCTGTAAACCACAGAATCAAGTCCAGGTTCAGTAGCTCCCAGGTGTTACTGAGGGACAGCCCACCTCTTACAGTACTTGTACTGTCACAGCAACTGTGCAACAACAATAGAGTAAGACATCAAGGACATAACTGTGGGAAAGATGTGTGCCATAAACACACATCTGTGTGTTTCTGTGACCTTCTGTGACTGATTTCTATAGCTATCTGTAGGTTTAGCAGGAGAAATAGTAACTAGAAAACAGCAGTATCTGTATGTTTAGCAGGAGAAATAGTAACTAGAAAACAGCAGGCTGAAGAAAGGAAAAGTATAGTGTTTGAAAGTATCTCAGGGACTGATACGCTCTGGGAACTACGAGTCCTGTTGAATCTGTACGAACTGTTAAGCCCAGACACCAAGTCTACTGAATCTGTACAGGGCCACCAGCACACAGCCTGTTGCTGATCCAGTGTGCAACTTAAACCACAGCCGAGAGGGCCATGGCTTCGTTATGCAGATGAAGACTGCAAGGTTATATATACACCTGATGAAATAAAGGGTCTTTTGAGGGACTTTCCAAACACCTGCCTAGAAACTACTGGCATGTTAATGTAGCAGTCCTCCACTTCTGAGCATGTGAGTGGGGTTGGCCTCACTGCTTTTGCTCCAATCACATAACTGAGTGAATGTGAGTGAATAAATGAATGTGTTTTCTGAATAATTATCTGCTCTTAATAATAGCAGTGTAATGAATAAGAAATGTTTTGAAAATAATGATTCTGATCAGTTTTCTCCTCTTGAGCAACACGAGGGGCAACATGAGGCCAGGCATCTCAAATTAGCAAGGAGTCTAGTGTTTAATAGCTTAACACCAAATTATCTTCTATGGTAGTCTAATAGGCCACCAAGGCATAACTTAATTCCTTATTATTTTGGTTTTACTGCTGTTGTTTCTACTTCATGAAAATTCTTTTTCCCACATATCCGTGCACTCTTTTCTGCTTGCTTTTAGTTTCACTTTTCCCTGGAAGACTCCCTTGCTTCCCCTGAGACAGCAGCAAAATGACAAGTTGTTTTAGAAATAAATACGATGATTTTCATTGGAGAAAAGAATTTGCAGTTGTTTCAGAAACGCAGGTTGCAGCTTAAGCACAAAGCTTCTCAGAATACCATTTATTGCAGTGGAAAGGAATAGATACACCAATAGGTCTTTTTCCATACTGCCTTTCTGATAAAATTGTATACTGATTACAACCCCAAGTAGCAAGGTAAGCACACAGTAAGTGTGCTGTTGCAAACTAATGGAAGGCTTGGAAAGAACTTCTCACTTTTAAATATAAACTTATGTTTCTCTAGCTACAAAGCTCAAGGAGTGGTAGAAGACGTTACTAACAGAATAGTGGATCATATTCGCCCTGGACCTTACAGGCTAGACTGGGACAGCTTAATGACTACAATGGACATCATAGAAACATTTGAAGAGGTAAAGATTTGTTTAGATTCATAAAGAAAATGTGTATAGGTGCCTATGTGAATTCAACAGTGCAGCAAAGCAGTTATCACTATTTGCTGGAACATTAGCCTAAGGAGTTGGGCACTTTTCTACATATGCGTGTGATTTTTTACATAAGCTCAGATGGGAGGGGGTTGTCTTCACAGTCCTATTCTGAAGCCTGAAGTTCAGCTTTCCATCAATGCTAGAAATGAGGATACTAAGGATAATAAGGAAATAAGGAGTAAAACTAGGAAGATCATGATTCTCTCAGATCTGGGAGCTCTAGTACCCTTTGAAAAAAATTTGCATACAGAGAGAACTGCAGCGTGGTATTTTATATCCCGAAGACTTTTTATGCAGCTTGCTTTCTTCTGTTCCACAAGGTATATAACTGTGGGTGTTAAAACTCCACGCATACTTTTACAGAAACTACAGCCTCTTCCTGCTCCCAAAAGGCTGACTTCACTATGTGGCAGGGCTTTGTGCTGGGAGCCAGAATAGTTCAAACTGAGGGATGGGACTTGCAGAAGAAAGGTAGGTTTGAAGCTGATTATATATGCCAGCTGGTAGCTTTATTTTGGTTACTGGGGACATTCAGTCCAGAATTTCAAAAGTCTGTGGGCTTCTGGCATAAACGCTAATTAATCATCTTTTGCTGTGGCGCTTAAGGAAGAGCTATATGGCAAAGGTTTTTTGCTAAGTATTTACAAAAACAAATTTTGTGATCAAGCAATATTTACAGAAACCCTAAATGTCTCTTACGAATGCCTTTCTGAAGACTTGTTTGCATTCTGCTTTATTATCCACTTTGTGGATTATAAGCGCTTTACAGAGGCTCCTAGTACTGAAAGTGGCCTTCTGGGATTTATTCCTGGTCCTTTCAGACTTGCTAAGTGGTGGGTAAGCCACATAAAAGCCACGTGGCTTTTAGTTCCCAGTCCTTGACTTACAGTTCTCTTGTTTTAGTCAGTATGGTTTAAAGGTGCCGGATATTCTCAGCTCCTGCAGGTCTCAGTTGCAGAATGCAAGTCCTTGCAAACTTCCAGCATTTAGATGACACCTTCCTTCAGACCTTACTGGAGTTGTCTGCCCAGTGTGGAGTTGTCTGCCCAGTGTGGAGTTGAGGACAGAGGCTGCCAGTGAAGGACATGGCCTTTGTGGAAAAAACTAGGCATAAATTTTCCTTTCATTACACTAAGATCTTTTTGTTTTCCTGTGCTCTTCATTGTGTCACTCGACAAGAATTGCTGTGTGATGCGTTACACCACTGCGGGCCAGCTCTGGAACATCATAGCACCGAGAGAGTTTGTTGATTTCTCTTATACTACAAGCTATGAAAATGGCCTTCTAACATGTGGTAAGGCAACATTCAGTTCTGCTTATTTCTTATTTTGCAACAGCTGCTTGGCTTAAGACATAATTCCAGTTTAGTTTAGTTCTGTACTACTTTTATACTTAAGCGTTCAAAAACTGCATAAGATGTTTTCCAAGAAGTATATCAAAGGTATTTGAACATTTTGCAGATTTAAAGCAGTGTGCAAATACCAACTTATCCATGAGCCATCCCTGTGTATTGAAGTACCATTTACACCAGCTGTGGGACAGGAGTGGTAGAGACAAGCTGAGCGATCTGCTCTAGCTCATACAGCAGACTAGGTGAAATAACAGCTGGCTAGTAAATGAGAGGAATATCTTTTTAATGTTAGAATTTCTGATTATCAAGTTCCGGTCATCTTCTAAATGAAGAATAGACAACTTTCATTCATGAAAGTACCCGAAAAACTTTATGCGTCTATCACTACTACTCAATTCCCCACGCAAGAACTTGTACTTTTTAGATTTACTGTGCCTTTATTTTTCATCTGTCTCAAATTCTTTTTTTTTTTAAATTTGTTTTGTTTTTCTCAATAGGTATAAGCCTAGACTATGGAGAAGTGAGACCCAATTTTGTCCGTGGATTCAATCACCCTTGTGGTTGGTTCTGCGTCCCACTTAAGGACTACCCTAGCCACAGTCTTTTGACGGGTTATATTCAGACTGAACTGCGAGGGATGCTACCACAATCTGCAGTGGACACTGCCATGGCTAGTACCCTGACTAATTTCTACTCTGACCTCAAAAAGGCACTGAAAACATAGTTAAACTGACTTAGAAGACCATGCGTTTCTTGCAATCGAATTACATTGTACAGTTTAGCATAGGTTAGCTACTCAGTTCAGAGGCAAGTAGTATTGTTCCCGAATGATACCTGAAGCCTTATGTAGAGAGATCCAAACAACTTCACAAAGTACTTTTTGATCCGATACCTAGCCGGACTGCATACATTCCTAATTCACAGCACAGAATTTTGTTTCCTGCTCAACACTCTATAGCTGTGTAAAGTATAGTTTGAACATATAAACCCCCTACTTCGACAAGGATAACACAAGATGCGAGCCTGGGCTTTGTAAACGCAGCATGAAGTCAGCTCTCACCAACAGTATTGGGAGCAGAGGCTGCTCAGGATTTTCAGTGGGTACAGGTCACTGTGCAGGCAGCATCTCATTGAATATGTAATTTTATAATCTATTTTTTTATCTTTAAATATTTAAGCTATGTAGTTTGTGCAGGTGCATCTAATTTCTATACATTTTACTGATCCATAATAATTCTTGGTTTTTAACAATCTGCTTTGATTTACCATAGGAATGTTATAGCTGAATTTTTAAATGATACTATTCATTAGAAAGCTATTCGCTTATGTTTGTTAGCTAAAGTAAGTAGCCATTATTGGTATTTCTTCAGTGTTGTGCAACTGTAGCTTAACTGTTGTATGCAACAGTCTCAGTGCATAGATAAAGAAATGCCCTTACAGCTGATCCAAAGCTCATGCAAGTCCTCAGGTGTCTTCCCATAGTTTTCTGTGGGCTTTTAATCACATGCTTAATCATCAAAATAGCAAACCTCACACAGTTCTTAGGTAGTACTCTGCGCTTGGAAATAGCTTTTACTTGGATTGGCATGCAGTTGTGTTACGAGTTTAATTTTTGCATTCCTTAACCAAAAAAACCTGAAGTTACTGAAACTACAGACAGGTCCACTAGCTTGCTTCAACCCAGGCAGTGGTGTAGCCACAACAGCACAGACTTGCTGCATACCTGGGCAGGTAGCCAGGCCCAGCTACCTCAAGCGTGCCTGTGCTGGTGCAGCACACTAGGGTGTTCTGTGGTAATACCAAGACTGATACCTGCAATAAGTGAAGTAAGCATTTTAGAACAGGAGCAACCAAAGGCTGAAAACTCAAGCTGCAGAGTTGCTCAGAGCCATTGGAAGCTGAAGAGTCAAACTTTTAAGGATATTTAGCTACCTAATGATGCTGATAGGTACATAGTGGGGGGATTCAAAAGCTTACTGTCTACGCTGCTAGGAAGCTGAAGTCTCTTGAAAAAGCTTATCTTGAGAGTTCAATGTTTGTATGCATCATTTGCTCAAGAGAAGACTGTAATTATCCCTATGCTTTACCAGTGCTAATAGAGACAAGCTTAGCTGCATAGTAGTTTAGGGAAAGTACCTTGAAGCCCTGATGTTTCAGGGGCGAGTTGTATACATGCATTCCTAAGGGACAATAGCAAGCTGTGTTTACTTTGGTAGTTTAATCATATATCCAGAAAGCATAGAGAACTATTTGGATCTTAGTGCTCCTAACATTTATTTAGGAATGCCAACTTTCACAATGCAAGCACTGGTAGCAAGCTGTCTGAAAAACACATTCAGATGAAATTATTTTAAATTGCAACTTTGCCCTCTCCTTAAAACATTTTCAGAGCGCCCTGTATTCTCCCCCCCTCCCACCCCATTTTTTTGAACAGACATTGATTAGGCAAGGTCAAATAAAATTATTCCTCTGCAATATTGGCTCTTTGAACACTGGCCACAGTAGCTGAACTCTGAACAGTAGGGACTTTTCTGTCTCATTGTTCAAAACAGGATATGTAAATAAAAGAGCTTTTCCAATTTGTTTCACCTGCTAAAGCATTCAGCACTGCTTAAGACACTTCAGGACAGTGACATCAAACTCACTTCTGTGTCTTCCCAGGCAGAAATGTTTACCTCCCTGTTGGGTTTGCATATTCTGCTGTTGCCTTTAAATTCCATGGTTACTCTTCCAGTTTTTCCTATCTTCCCCCCAGTGTTTGGAATTCCCAGGCTGATCTGATGTTCATTCCTTGGTGTGAATGGCAGTGAAAGCAGACACACTTTTCCTAAATGCGAGGATCCACTCCTTTCTAGTGGGAAGTGGTACTGGTACCGAGGCAAGTATGAAAGCCCTGGCAGTATTGCTCCATAGGAGGAGCATTGACATGATTATAGAGGAAGCTGTGTGAAGTGTACCCTATTAATTCTTCCCAATTATAAGACTAAAAGTATAGTGAATATGAATATTCATGTCTCCTTTTTTTTAAAGCTGCTGTCTGACTAATTGAGGGGGTTGTGATATAGATGTGTATATATAGATAGAGAGAGAGAGAGAGAGAGAGAGATAAAAAGAAGTTCTATTGCTCCGTAAAGAGCACAGTTTAAATCTCACACAGAGACACGTCAGTGCTGGAGAAATGGGTCAAAAGGAGCACAATACACTTTTATTGGAGGATGTTTGCACGGTGCTAGGCACTGCAGAAAAGTCTTAAGAAGTCCCTGTTCTAAACGGCCAACAGAAGGGCCTGATCCAACTTCTCAAAGTATCTCACCTTATTTAGTGTTCAGAGAAATGGCTTTTGGCTTCCAGTGAAGATAGGTGATGAAGCACAGAGCAGTTGAAGAAAGAGACTTGTGTTTAAATGGAAGACAATTCGTAGCATATTTTATGTATGATGTTTATAAGCATTTCTCCATGCAAGTTTCCTTTTTAATCAGCAGAATTGTTTTCAGTAACAGGCCTAGGGATGGAAAGATTTTGTGAATGAGGGCAAAGTTTCCAAAAGCAAAGTAGGCCTCCTATGTTGCATTGCAGTAATTTGTTCCTTGCACACTGATCAGACTGGCTTTCTGTGTTTTAACAGACATACACTATTGCCTGTGCCAATGAGTCTGAGCATTCAAATGAACAACAGTAGAGACTACAGGAGGCAGAGAACAGAGCCAGATTTTTTAAGTCAAGAAAACATTGTGCAATTCTTCAATTCTCAGATTAGGAGAAATCAGAGAGAAGGTGCTAGCAAATGTTAAGGATTTTTTTTGGTACATCTCACACTTCCAAATATATCCATAACTTATGAGTGCAGCAATGACTGACAAAGCATGCTGATTATGCTGCTGAAGCAATGCATAGCTGGTACCCACACCGTCATTTGTCCATGCAGCTCAACTAAAGAGTAATACAGAATTCCTATGAAACTGGACATGTTCATTAGAAGTGTTACATTTGTTTGAAACTAGGACTTATTTTCTTTTTATATAGGTAGGGATTGAGAAGACTTAGATCTTCAAGCAGAGCTATGCCTTTCACCCAATTTCTACTGAAACCTCTCTTGCTAACCAGAGTACCCCGAGAACCAAGTAAGCCATGAAACCAAGTACTGATCCAACCCGAACCTCTTTCCCCACCTGGCAGTGTTTTCACTACAAAACACTAGCCTAGAAGGAGCCAAAACAGCACAAACAGGAAGGGGGTTGAGGGGAGAGAGCGCAGGAGCCCTTGTTTTGCTTGTTAGAAGGTAGTGGGGAGCAAAGTAAATTACTTGACCTAGATTCCTGTCATACTCACAGTAGCTGAATTGGCACAAATTTGAGCTTTACCAGTACTTTTCATTGTCAGGGTGGGGCACAAGCTGCCTGCCGTACTTGAGTTTAAGAGTGTTTCAGATAAACTAGAATATAGGAGTGTCATCTGAAAGCAGCTCCTGAATGAGGGGAAGCCAAACTTGGCACCTAAAAATAGCAGAGATGAGTTCTTGCTAGAGAGAGGGCGTGTATAGACACATCAGAATTATTTTTATATGATCAATTTTTTTTTTTAATTTATTTTTTATCATATTCTAATGTTTGGCACTTTTAACTAGGTCCTCTCTGTGGATGGGAAAGGTGCCTAAAAGAGGAGACAATTTCCATGTTTAGCTTCTTTTCCCCATCTAAAACCTCCAGCATCGAATCTTGCCTGTAGTTGTGCTGCTTATTTTACAAGCACAGCAGGTAGAGGTTGGTGCAATTGGGGGCAGTTCAACATACTCTACTGCAGCCTGCTGGAAGGTAGAGCAGTGCTTTAGATTATGCTCTGGGAACAGCACAAGCTTTGATCCAAAACTTGATACATTTGTAATGCTTTCAACTGCCTGAAGCGTTAAGAGAGTGCATAATTCTTCCAGTAACCAGAAATAACCAAGAATAGAGAAACGGAACTATTCTAATGGTGTGAGCTAGTGATTCAGTCTACGAGGTGCGTTGCCGGCCAAGTAGCCATAGTTCTATTGAAACCAATCAAGTTGTGCCTATGTTTAAAAAGGTCAACATTCATCTATCTTAACAGTGGTTTTAACTGATTGTGTTCAGTGCTGAAGAAAATTGTATTTATATTTTGAATGCGATTACAGAATAAATTAAAATATGAACTCCAGCAGACTCATGACTGTTTTCAGTGCTTGCACAGGCAGATGTAGTGTTCAGTTACATAAGCAGGCATAACTCCCTAAAACTTAATTCATCTTCAGCTGCATGGCAATCTCTAATGCTGTAAATTAGTCTCCATATAATTCAAGGAAAAAATAAGTCTTCAGGATCTTGATTTAGGCCTAGGGAAATGCACAACTCAGATTTTGGCTAAATTAAAATCTCTTGAAGAGTGTACAAATAGCATTTTCCTCAAAACTTAAGTTCTAAACATTTTTTATAACAATCCCATAATCACTGTGGAATAACTATTAGTTTTGCTGTATGGTTATTTATCTCCTGCCTGGTTTAAGAAATGGCTTATTAACCATCAACATTAAATTCAGCCTAAACACATGGGCATGTAGAACTTTGCTAAAGGCATATCGATGTGCATTAGGGTTACGAAGCGGGGTAGAAATAGGTACAGAGGTTGCATCAGATCTTTGGGAAGTGATTAGGACATTAATTAGGATTTAAGAAAAATTACAGCATTCAATCCTAGCTTAAACCCATTTCCTGATATCAGAAGAGGAATGACTTCTTCCAAGAGAGGGCTGACTAGGCCTGAGATTGATAATAAAACCTGTGCTGAAGATGAAACATCCTGTAGGAAAAAAATAAATTCTGAAGTCTGAGACAGTAAGAGAAGCTTTGCGATACATTCTGCCTTTTCCTCTCCTCTGTGAGCTGTGCTGGTAACTCAGCCTCACGGTACAGGGAGCAACTGATACTGCAGACTGAACCTACCTGCTAGTGGCACCATCCCAAGGAAGAAGACAGCCACAGCTGACAACAGCGCGTGATCCCAGGGGGTCTCTGCGTGTTTCACTGGTGATGCACACAATAAGAGACGTCACCTACCCTTGCTTGGGCATCTGGGTTAAGGTGCCCCAAATCACAGCGTGTTATCTAGAGCCCTTTTCAAAGTGATTTTCTTCAAAATTTCCTTTTCTGGCAAATAAAGGCAATATGACTACCTGATGAAACTTGTAAAGGTTTCTTTGACACAGACAGCGTACACTGAACTATTAGCAGATCAGTTACTGCCCAAAGTATATCCAGAAATGTAACATGCTCAGGCCCTCTGTGGCATTTACTGAGCCCTGTGCCTAAGCCTGCTCACCTGCCTTCCCGTACAGACACGGCTGCTAGGCAGATGATGACCCCAGAGTGCAAGACGAGAAGTTATATCCTAAGCAAGACTCCTTGCCTTGGTTAAGATGGCAGAACCCAAGTGCTGCCTTAAATTTGGGTTCCAGTCACATGACGTTAAGGCTGGTGTGTTGCTGTTATTAAAGGAAGCTGTCAGGCTCATTGGGGACACAGGGCAACAGTCAAGGAGTGCATCTGAGCAGATGCAAGCCTAAGTACTTTGCTATTTGGATACAGTCCTACCCCTCTGTTACATGCTCAAAGGGATTTTGAGTTCCTCCCAATTTGGAGGGAGGAGGAAAGAAATCAGAGCATGCCTGTCCACCCCAGCATGAAGAATCGTGAGGTATGCCCCTGCAAGCCAGCATCTCTTATGCATACAGGATTCTGCGTGGAGTCTCCGTGTCCAGAAACATCTGCATTTAATTTCATGGTCTCCCTGTCCCAGCTAATCAGGCTAATTTAAGAGACAATTAGAACATTAACTCCTGTACAGGAACACAGCCCATACAACTGAAGCACTGAAAGTTACCCAAGGCCAGCAGGCAAGATGAAGAATCAAGTTTTGTATATGCGCCACATGGGCGAAACACCTTTCTGGTCCGCCTCTGCGCCTCCCAGCCCATATTGTGAAAATTGAGCATTTGTGAAAGATAAGTTGAGAAACTATGGAAGCTTCACTCCCACTACTTGCTCTACCCACTTACGTGCCTCCTACCTGAAGGAGTGAAAGTGTGACAGTGAGACAAGTAGTGAAGAGGAGCAAAGAAGCTTTTTGTACTTCTTTTTTTTTTTAAATGTCAAATAAAAACAATCCTTTAAGTGCAGAGAATTCACAATGCAGGTAAAAATACTGAATCATTCCCCAAGCCATCTGCATCCTTGAATATTTCAGACAAAATGGTATTTGCATATGTGAAGCATGCTGAAGGAAAAAGATATTTTAACTCCTCAGAAGGACAGAGAATTACAGGAGACCTAGGACTTATAAAGGAGCAAACTGCACCCGGTATGAGCAAAAGTGCACATTTTTTAAGTTATGAGGCAGGATGGGTTTGTTCAACCTCCCAGCTACTGTGGCTTGCGGATGGTCCTTCTGGAAAGGTCTCAGGTTACAAACTTGTCGGTTTTATCTTATGTACCAGTTTCTTTGTCTCAAGTTTGCTATAAAACCAGTGTGTTACAGTGTGAAGCTACAAGGTTCTGCGCTGTGCTTTGATGTACTCTTTGCAACTACAAGTTTAGTCCAAAGTACAAGAATCTTGAGCTCCAGCTAGAACCCTATCTCACAAGACCCAGCTCCTATAAATACTCTCTTCTTTCCTTATGATTTTCACACATTTCACTGCTCTTTTTCATTTTGTTATGGAGACGGGAGGAAGGGGCTTTCATAAAACTTAGCAACAAGAACTATCCTCTGCATCAGCTTGGAAACAAGCTGCGCAGCGTCCACAGAAATGCCAAATTAGACAGGATTTCTAGAGCATGGTTACTGTGCAGAAAGTCTTGCAGAGGAGACTATAGTAGTAGTTTCTAATCACTTTTATTCCAGCACTCAGATGTTGAAAATCATCTCCTGTAGCGGGATTGGGGCGGGGGGAAGGGAAGGGAGGAGGGAAAGGGAGGACTCTACATTCAAACATTTTGCAAGCCTAAAATGCTGCGGGTGGGCAGGAATAATGAATTGCACCAGTGCAAGCCAGTGGCCAAGCAGCCCACCTGCAGAGAAGGAGCTGGCAGTTATGGCACACAGCTGAGCTGGAGCAAACAGCACTGAAGGCACTAAACATCAGGCTAGGGCACAGGAACATTGCTGAGAGACAGAGAAGAATAATCCTTCCAGCACCTCAGCCCTGCCAAGACCTCCACTCCAGTATCACATGCAGCTTTGAGATACATGGTTCGAGAAAGATGGGAGTCAATTAAAGAAAGAAAAAATCCACAAGAGAGCACAGAGGGCTATCAAAGACCTAGGACACGTGACCTGGGGGCAAGGACTTGCCTTGTGCTGCTGAGAGGAGGATGCTGAAGGAAAGAGCATTTTAATAGCTCCTGAATTCATTAAAAGTGGTTCCAAGAAAGTACACAGATCCCTGTGATAGATAAGTCGTGAACTGCAGCAAAAAGACTCAGAATGTTACAAAACACTTCCCAGCTGCAAGAATAGCAAAACACGGCAGTAGATTGCCCAAGGAAATGGTAGCATCTTCACTGCTGGAAGTCTTTAAGAACAGCTTAGACAAGCACCTGTCTCACGTTACCCTCCCCAGGGCACAGACACAGGCTGGGCAACCTTACAAAGCTCCTTCCAGCCCCATGCCTCTGTAGTTCACTAGTGATTTAGCTTTTTGCCCAACTGCTAATTTTTTGAGGGAAGAGGAGACGTGAAAGTGTTACGTCAAGCTGAAATTCATTCAGGACTGTGCTATAAACAGATAGCAGCACAGCATGACATCTTCCTATAAGGCTGACTACTGTTCTTTACTCTCCACTGAGCACTAGCTGTCAGCAAATAATAGATATGAGCGTTTCTAGATTAACTAGTTTATTTAGCATCAGATTGGTCATGCAATCCACTTTTTTAAAAATAAACTTCCCACCACAAAAGCATGTTCTCATCACTCATCAGCATTTCCACACAAGCAATTACCTTGGCCCCAAATATAATACACTAAAACAACACAACTGGCAGTTCTTTCTCACTTCCATTTCTCTCTGGTTCATTTACACACCATTGGAAAAGTTACTACTCAAGCAGGCTTAGTCTTAAATAAGTTTGTACATTTAAACAAGCAGTCCATAAACCTCTAATTAGTCACTGACATCTTTGCTAGTACAAACAGTACTGACAGTACAGGATTTTTGGCACATCAAGTGGTAAAAGGAGTCTCATATACAGGACACAGCATTAATTTGAGAAAACCTATTAGATATATGACATTTTTCATTAATAAGAGTCCAGCCCCCATTGCTCTGAGATCAATGAGCTTCTGTAACAGGCTTATAAAATACTCTGTGTTACAAGGCAATAGCACCATTTGCCTGGAAGCATCACCACATGCCCCAACAGCACAGCACATACAGCTCTCAAATTAAGAAAAGTACAAAGCTTCCTACTTACTGCTCATCCAGCTTCAAAGCCAAGAGCCAGCAGACATCTCCAGACCAAGCCAGACACAAGCCCTTTAAATATCTCATTCCTTCAGGTTAAAAGCAGCCAAAACTGATGAATAATATGCCCATGAGCTCCTTAGCACAGGTCTGGAGCAGGCAGGCTGACCCTGCTCGGCACCTCCAGGCTAGCCAGCATGCAGCTGGTGCAGCCCCCTGAGGCTGGCAGCCTGCCTCTCCCAGGTGAGATGGAGTCACTAAACCAATCCCAGGTGCTGAACCACCCTCACTACTCTTAACGACCATCCTATTTATTCTGGTCTTAAGGACTATGTTTCACCCCCACCTCACCCAATCTTTCCTTCTCCCTGAGCTCCTAATCGGTCCAGAGTTAATGCTCTCACAAGCACAGGCCTCCTGACACTGCTTCTTCTCAAAAAAACCCCACAAAAGAATAACCTCTGTGGGACATTAAATGAAATTTTGGCTATTTAATTAGAAGTGTTAGCATGTCTTAGCAAGAGCACGTGGTGTGAATAAGGAACTGGTTACTGCTGTGCATAATAGCACCAAGCCATGGCTGGGGTTCATTCTTGGCACCTAGTAGTTAGCTGTTCTTTATTAGTGCGTAATCACTGTTTCCCTGTAGCCAAGATGCTGAAGATCCGAGTGGAGCAAATGAGGCACCCACCACTCCAGTAAGGGCAGGAGGTTGGTGCTGGCACCTGTCTGGGACCCTGTGTAACGTCCTATGGGAGGCTATGGTTTCCTAGGCAGGTACATTCTGGGGAGGACACCACTGCAGCAGGAGTCAGTACCTCCTTCAAAGAGAGGGGTTTATTTTATATCTTTACCATCCCATTTTGCTTGGTTTTGCTAATGTTTGCCAACAAACTCCTGCTCACCATTAAAGAGTGCTCCAAGCCTCCTGAGCAACAGGGCAGCACTGGAGAAGACCTGCCCCATAGCAAGCTCAGGAAAGGACCGGGAGCCATACTGATAGCATAAACAAAGCAACTTTGATTTCTTAGAAGTGAAAAGTGGGGTTGGTGGCAAGCTTCTGCCATTTTAGAAGGGGCTGGTGGTGGAAATAGGGAATTTAATAAACATGCCTTATTGTGGGGACGGGCAAAACTGCAGAAATCAAGGACTCTGAGACCACAGTAGAAGGCATACAGGGATTTTTCCCCTTTCTTCTCGTCTGGACATAGCCAAGAGCGAGCGCTTTGGTGTGCTCCCTAGCAAAATCCTCCAGTGTTTTTGTTAAGGGAGTTTATTGTTCAGCAGGTCCTTGGGGGTTTGTGGTGGCTGTTGTGCTAGTTCACGTCAAGCTAGCATTTGTGAGCACCACAATTATGTCTTGGGGATGTTTTCTCTCTGGATACCCTGGTTCCTGCAGGTACGGTAGCTGTAGTGCCTCACGGTGCAATGCAGCTATTTGGAGCTAACGTTTGGCAGGTTTTGTGGTTAACTGCTGTAAAGAGGTACACCTTGATCTGCAAAGCCATTCTTGCACAGGTGCCTTTATTGCAGTGACTACGTCATGTGATTTGAATGGAGCTAGTCCTATTGGTTAACACGAAGCAGAAGCCTAAGGTAGATCTTAATAGTGATGCCTCAGATACGTGGCTCTTAAGCAACCATGGATTTTTTTGCACCTTGCTCTTTGGGCACCCACTTTTTTTTATTTGCAAATCTGGAGCTCCTCTGGCTTGGCCAGGGAGGGAGAGACGGTTCCTTGGCATCACTAAAATAACACTGTCTCAGCACAGCTAATGTGGGTACCAACACCGTTGCTTTGAAAGGGGCTAGAAGCAAGACTCTGCCTGCCTCAGAGCTGCAATGTCATGGAGACGCGGAGGAACAGCTGTTGACTTTGTGCACAGTGAATTTAAATCTCCTGGATTAAAGAAGAAAGCTTTGCTTTGGAAGAAGTAGCTCAAAAGGAGATGGCAGAGGATCCTGAGGGCTGATATGATGAAGCCGATCCCTGTGCACGGATCTATGGGTCAGTGAACATAACTCAGTGGCTACTGGAGCACATCATCTGTGGGCGAGACCGCAGGCCATTCCCAGTTTTAAATCATACTAAAAGGCTTGCCTCTGTTTTTGAGTTACCAGAATACTGTCTGAAGTCCTTATGACACGATAATTTCATTTAGGAGAGCTGCTCCAGATCCACCCAACACAGGAATAACAGTTACAGTCTTTGCTGTTCGATAGACTTCTCCCACGTGTCCATACGCACCTGCAGTGATTGATGCCGAACAGTTTTGTATTACAAAGCACATATTGTTATTTTCAGTTTCAGATACAGGCCCCAAGTGCTACAGACTGACTTTGCTGTTTCTTCTGCCAGTGCTTTAAATGGCAATGCTGCACTAAAAATGACATTAAGTAGATGAACAGCTACTAAGATATTAGTAAGATCACTGGTTATAGCAGGCACGACATTTCTCAGAGTTCCTAAGCCTGATGCTCTTTTTAAGAATGACTAAAATCACATCTGCTCCTTAAAAAGAAAAAAATGTGACTGCCAAAGCAGCTTACTGGCACTCAGGAGCAGAACCAGGCACGATGCTGCTTTCGAGTGACTTTGGTCCAAACCTCTCGCTTCCTGAGCGTTACCAGTGAGCGGAGCTGAAGGATCGAAAGCAGCCCCAGGGCCTTCATTTTCTATTTAGAAACTAACTCAAGGTGCTTCTGGCATTTGTTAAACGGCACCCGGCCATTTCTGTCAACTGGGTATATGCTTTTGACAAAGGAAACGGAAGGCACCAGAAACAGCACGAGTCTCGGAAATGGGGAGGGAAAGGAGAAACACCACTCTCTGTGTACGACCTGGCAATGACAAATCACACCAAGGGTGGCTTCTACAGCAACGTATAACAGCATCGACCAATAAAACCCAGAGTCTTTCTGGAGCACAAAGCAACTCAAAGAACAGGAGGGAAACCCCTCTGACAGACCCAAGGGCAACAGCAGATTTGTCAGCGCACCGCAGCTGAAACCTGCCAAGTGTCAGATGGCTTGACGGTACCCCCCGTGTGCCCATGGGGGTCTACTGCCAGGAAAAAGGATGAAGCAGAAAGGGGAAGGAAAACGAGCCATTCGGCCCCGAATGTACATTAACGTTTGTTGAAACCGGAGTTTCGAACGGAAAAGCACGTTTCTCTTAGGCTTTGCTATTTATGTTATCGGCATTTAACACTCTGCAACGGTGAGCTGCAATATTGCACGCAGATAAAACAAAGTATCCGGTATTTTCCATTACGGGAGGATCTTTACACTAGTTAGCAGGAACAAACACACGCTGCTTAATACACCTCGGTCAATAAACACCTTCATATACAGGTAGGGCTAGAGTCCTGGTTTTGGTTACGCATGCTGTGGATGGCGCGTAGCTGGGCGGGGGCCTCGGGCACAGTGTAGAGGGTTCCTTGAAGCACCATGTAAGTGCTGTGCTTTACCTGCGTCACCTCGCTTTGGCCTGTGCCTCAAGTGTACGAAGGGATGAGAGCACTGAAGCTCTCTTTTCCTGGCTATGCCTTGGTACAAAGGGGCCAGAGCTGGGGAAAACTCTAATCCACTGTATTTATTAATCTTATTTTGTGCTTTCAGACCTTGTTATCCATTACACTGAATTTCATCCAGAGATGAGCCACGTATACAAGAATGTGAAACACTATGGCATCACCTCCAGCGGAGTAATGCTGGCAGATGGCAGATGGCTTAAGAAGTTACTGCAATTCTTAATGCAGACATGGCTCTGACAGACCAGTCTCTGCTTCTCTTTCTCTTTTGATAAATTTATATATTCGTGTGAGTGTATATTTTTATATATATCTATAAAGTTAGTTTTATACATGTGTTCAGAATTGGGCTGCTTTGACTACTCAAGCCCTCTGTTCCCTTTCTAGGTCCATCCCCACGCTACCTGATTGCCTGCCAACAATGACCAAGTTCTGGCACGTGTTTTTGTTCTCTCTTCCACTCTGGAAGGGCAGAAGAGCAAGCAGTGCACTTTTTTTTTGGCCGTATTTTTAATCACATACACATACGTTATAATATACTCCTGCTCCAAGGAATGTGTTCCTTGTTGTCCTCATCTTCCACCAGCCTTTGTTGAATTACTCTGGCCAGAAGTTTTACTTCCCAGACATAAAGAAAAATTTCACTTATATGAAGATTTTAGTCTTGTCAGTACAAGTTCATACATTTTCTGGAATTAACATCTTTAAATTCCAGATATAACTAGATTAAGTAATTATATTATTCCTATTTTTCTCCTTTTAGTTCCTTATCTTTCTCTTGTCCTTGGTTTCCAATGCAGCTGATGATTTTTGTTCAAGACATCATCATATTGTGCAGGGGCTTATTTCTTTGCACAAAAGCAGAATTAACTTTCACCATCCTGGTTCTAACAACTGTTTGCTACCTGAAATGATTCTGAAAGGGAGGAAGGACATTCTTTGTGCCATTATTTTTTGTTACAGTGTAATTTTAAGAACAGTCTGAGCTGTTTCATCAGTTACCTTTGGTATCTTCAGGACTGGCTTGTTCACAGTGTCCCACTGTCATTGTGCTCTAGGTCCAGCTGTGCATCCTGCTAGGGCAATCTCATTGCTGCTTTCCCCTTTACAAGAAGATATTTTTGTTACTTGATTACCGCACCTATATAAGCTGTACACTGGTAATCTCCCTAGCAACAAGGCAGACACAGCTGCACAAAATCAAATTCTTCACCAAGAAAATACACAACCTGTGCGCAAGCCAGGAATCAGGACACTGCATGAAGACTCAGGAGCATCCACCGCTTTGGAAGTAGGCGACTGCACAAGGATCTGCTGGGAATCCCGCACTCTTTACTTTCGGAGGCTTCTCTTAGAAAAGGGAGCGGCACTGCACTCACTTAACCTTGCACGCTGCTCTGCAGGACTCCAGCTAAGAGCATGCCCTCGGACGTGTGCAGAAGCTGAGGGATGGCTTGCCCTCGTTACTCGGAAATGGGTGTTTATTCTTCAGAGTCCTCCTGTACTTGCTCCCTAGCACTGCCAAGTGTCCATCTGCCAAGTTGGACACTGGTGAGTCTTAGCACCTTCTTTCCTTTCCTTGCTGCTGCATTGTAGAAAACACGGTGGTGTCCTCCCTTTCCCCACGGCTGCGAGGTGGGTCTGCGCTTCATTCGCAGGAGGACTGGTGGGACGGAAAGGGTTATTCAGGACCTGCTGAAGCCTGGCCTTCAACGAGCCACAGCCTTCCCCAGCCTGGGATTCCCTGGTCCCTGCTGTTCTGAGTCCCTGCTCAAAACTTTTTGGTTGCCATATGCATCCTACGCTAGTACCACTGGCTTTTTGCAGCACGTTGCTTTATTCACATGGGCAAAGTCCTGGGAAAGCAGATGCTGGATGGGTTTTGTCACTTGCCTCTAGGTGCCAGGCAGCCTGCTTACTCTCCAAGACTGAGTTGTTAATACCGTTCCTCTGAAGCATATTTGCTATCACAGTTTTTTGCTCCGATGGTCTTCTACATTCAAAGACACGATCATGGCCTCGGTGTGTCTGCATCCTTACCGTGCACTCACACAAAGCAAAAGACAAACTCCAGGTAACAAACTAGCACCAGTCTAGCCAGCGCATCCCTGACCTCGGGAGCAATTCACTGCATCAACAGCAAAATCACAAGCAGACTCTTCTAACTGACAGGAAATCTGTTACTGGTTTGGAGTGAATCTTTCTGAATTTGTTTTTTTAAAAAAGAAAAAAGCTATTGTGCAAAGGCAGGAAATCATTGGCCATTGGACAGCCATCAGATCCTCAGTCTAGCTCTCAAATATTAGCCTTTAACTGGCTAACACTGTGATTTGCCTCTAGAGGAAAAGTTTTACTAAGTTCAGATACTTTAAAAAGAGCAAGGTCCTCCCTTTTGCACTTGAAGAATTTTGCTGATATGGTTAACATTTAAAAATTTTAAAGCTTAGGATTTCAACGGGAAAGAACATTGGTAATTGTCTAACTACTTTATAACTACCAAAGTGGAACTGGCTCGCCTCCAATGGCTTTGGGATGGCGGTACTGCGTTCATATTTTTTAGCTGCAAAAACACACGAGGGGTGCACTCCCAAGTCTGAATTATAGCAGATACCACTGGGATGTGATCTTTTCAGACAAAAACAATGCATGTAACGCTCCTTTCTTTAGTAACCTACATACCTCCTAATGCTGCTGTTCCTTCTGTGCAATACCATCGTGCATAAGCCAGGCGTACTACTTTGCTGAGTCACATACTGCTAATTCATTTATCATAGCCATCCTGATTGTTTTATACTGAACACAATAAAAGAAAACTAAGCAAAGACATTTTAAGCCCCGGAGCCTTTTATGCACAAGACTGAGCTACCTCCAGGATCACGCTGTCACAAAGAGGTCCCTAGTTGCATGGCATCAGGTCATATTTATGATATGCTATGGTATAATTTAGCACAGAATAATTTTAAGAATCTGCTGGGAACATACTACTTCTGCCCTCAAAAAAAAAAAAAAAGACATTTCAGGTAAAGATATTTCTGCTCAAGGACTTGTAGATATGCAGTGACTGTGCAGCCCAATCCACTTCTGCCCATTAGAGGCCAGGACCCTGAAATGAGGAAGGAAACGTTACAGAAATCTGGCCTCTCCCGTGATACCTCCCCACTGACTGAACACCGACAGCATCACTGCTGGAGTGAAGCTCCACAGGGAGGAGACCTGTGGCTGAGAAATGCATTAGCCCTGCAGTCGCTTTGCAGGGACAGCTATAGTAAGATGGTAAAAAGCAAGATGGGTGGACATACCTATCACCTTCTCCCCAGAGATTACTCCAATAGCATCTTTTTTTCCAAGGGAAAAATCTGTAAAAGCTTCTTATCAGCCTGTTCTCAGTTGGAACTATAAAATCAGGTAGAATTCTTGGTACTGTTGTAGCCATCATACACCTGCCAGCCTTTATAGTTTACAGTCTTACTTTATCTCAAAGCGTGTCACCTGGGAAAAGGATGGATACAGATACTCTGAATTTCAACTGCACTTAATCAGCAAACTTTTTTTCACAAGTCCAAAGAGTTATAAGAAATGAGTAAAAATATCAAGTAAAATACATTCATAAGCATGCATTCTCACCTAGTGAAGACAGCATCTCAAATCTTCTTTTTTGTACTATTTAGCAAAACTGCCATATGAATACTATTCTATTACCTTTTACCTTAATTTCAACAGGAAGTATAGCTACTGAATGTTTTATTAATCACTGGCTTTTTTCAGTAGCTGATATATTTTGTCAAGGCAAGTTGCACAAGGCCCAACAGTTCCAAATGAAAACAATTAAAGCAATAGAGGAATGTTGAGTGTATTAGGGTTTTAGGTAACTATCAGTATTAAAAAGTTTAACAAACACAAATGACATTGTTGTACATTAGGTTCTTTTTTCATTTCTGTAATATACCAATACATTATGAAATTCACGTGCTATCAAAGTAATAACAAACAAATGTAAACGGTCAGATATACGGTCTGATCATTTTCCGACTCCTATCCATTATGTTCAACAAAGAATCAAGACAGCTCAAGAGCCTGACCCTAATTTTGTAAGCTGATCCGTGCACACAGCTTGTAACTGAAGTCAGAGCAGCTCTAGGCGGATGCAAGATCTGTGCTGGTGGATCATTTTACAGGATGGGTCCTTTGTAAGGAAAATCTGGACTAATTATGCTGACAAGTGGAAACCAGTTACTCATGAGGTTAAATTACCTGGGAAGCAATCAGATTGTATTACTGGCTCCCAGACCTTGTATAAGAGTGTTTCCCCAGAGCAAAATTATTAAGCTGTGGAATAGCTTCCTTCAAGCATTTAAAACTTGTGTAATTGCAGATTATTCCCTTAGGCCCCATAAAAACATGTTCTAGCTGCACAGTTTAGAAAGTCATGAATAAATACAATGGAATTTCAAAAATCTGCATCTACTCTAATCCTCTTCTACTCTATAATTTTGATTTGCTAACATTTTACTAGAGAATGAAATGGCAAAAATCTGAGTAATTTTGGTTGTCATTAAAATACTGTATATAAACTGGTAAAGTCAGAGTAAGGCATTCTCAACACAAGCTTGAGGAATGTACATTTTCATGCCCAGTGGAACTAACATTTCAATTTCCTCCCAGAAGTAGTGGAATGTTTTTTGCATATAAATCTCCAAACAGTTTTTAAATATAACAGATAAAAAGCATTATTTCATACATCAGTTTTAAAAGCATTGGCTTGGTATTTCCTTCCATTTCATCTACTGCAGGACTATGATTCTGGAAGGAAGCAGTTCAAAAAAATGTTATGACATACAGAAGACACCTACTTCTGTAAAACCAAATTAAATAGGATTTGTTTCAAATGCCATCTAGACACACTGTATAGATGTATATGAAGTATATGCATTATGGTAGGTAGTTACTCATTCTCATGTTTTCACCTGTTGGTATTACTGCAAATAACACTGTTTCCATGACATGCCTTATGGAACAGTTTACTATTTTCATAAGCAGTCACATGCATTGAAGGTAGAGTCACCAGCCAGTGCATTTGGCACCCCAAAGCACAACCAGAGAGGCCAAGCTTACGAATCTCCTTGCTGAATGACAAGTTAGCTGGTGTATGAAATGACAGATCTCAGCTGAAACAAGGAAGCAAATGACCTAAGACGTTTCTTCGGGAGCTGCTTCTGCTTCCTGAGTGGGTTTCTCTTCAGGCTGGCCATCGTGGACAGGAGACGGATTGCGGCTGGGCTTGTTGCTGTCATGGACGCTGTGACCACTTGCACTGCCAAGGCGAGTGGATGCCACCACGGCTTTTACTGCAGCCTGAGAAAGAGAGGATCAAACAGATGTTCCTTAAAGGACACGGTCTGTCAGTACTACAACCTTAGCATCAGGCAGCTAGCGAACACTACTGTGTTTGGTCTTCGTGGTAATGTCACATTTGGACACTTGCATGGGCCCAGTCAGATTGGGAACACCATCTGAAATACTGTATGGAGATTTTAAAGAGCTGCTTTCCTAAGGTCTCAAACTTGGCCAACACAAGCAGACTCTCTTTTCAGCTGCACATAGGCCTGTTTTATTTTTAAAAACTACCACGATTGCCTCCGTTTAAGTTAGATGGCAATGACAAAGTGCTCTTCCATCTCAATAATGTGATTATCACTGATTATTTCAGGGAAAATTAACAAAGGGAACCAAGATTTATCAGTATCGCATATATCAACTACAATGGCACTGAGCATACTGGCAACTGCCTGGATATACGCAGATGCTGGGGACTGGCTCTTGTATCATATAAAACATCACAAAGTGAAGACACCCATTAGGGACAGTTAACTTAGCTCTTGCCTTGAAAAGTTTATTATCTGAAAGAAAACATGGAGGTGGGGAGAAGAAACACTAATCTCCGTGTATGAGACAACCCTACCTATTGTTGACTTGGCTAACTTTTTGCTTAGGCATCACAGAAAAAGCAGGTCTGCAGAAGGGATGAGAACGAGTATAAAAAGTTCTGTGGATGACCTGCAGAAGTAACTATGCAAAAGAAAAAAAAAGTGTAAAGATGCTAAGGAAAAAGCAGACTGTATAATAGTTGGCATTAAAGAATCAGCTACTGTGGAATGTGAAGTCAAAAGTAAAAGGCATGCATCAATAAAAGTGGCAATGATTTTGAAGGTGAGTTCTGGACCTGTAAAAGGAAAATCACATGCATGCACAGCAATGGTAAGATGATTTGGGAAAGCACATTAAAACAGAATAGGCCATTCAGTTATTCTAGAATGCATAAAGATGTACCCTTCACTCAAAATAACCATGTGGATGTATATGAAACAACTTCAACACTGTACATGATAGACCAAATCATGACTGTTCTGATAGTTTGAGCTTTAGAGTTATTTTATACAAATATGTCTTTAAACGTAAAGGAATAGTATTATGCTAGTCTTGTATGCTGGGAAAGAGAGGGTATTATTCTAATAGAACAATAACTAAAGCATGGATTCACCAGCTGATTTTCTGTTCTTATTTTTAGGGGGAGGAATTAATTACCTGAAAACTTACAGTTTTTATTAACCATATATATGTGTGTGTATACATATATACGTATATGTAAGTAAAAAACTATTAAGTACCTATACAATAACTATTAACTCTAGTTAATTATTATTAACTATTAATTAGAGATTTGGTCACTTACTCTGATAGAAAAGCAGTAAAGAAACCAACATAAAAAAGCAACAGCATTTAAACTCCAAAGTACAAATTGTTTAACTATATAGGTCTAAATAAACTAAATAAACTTAAAAAAATTTAGTTGGCAATTCAAAGGTGTGAAAATAAAACAGAGAATCGAAATCAAAACATGCAAAAAGGGCACTTAGTCCTTTCTGACCTCCTGGGCAGGAAATCTAACAGCTCACTCAGAAATAATGAATTTTATGACTCTGCTCATGCTCTGAAATCATTTTGATATAATGATGCTGTATGGCATCTTCAGTAAATACAGGGCAATCTTGCTCTAAGGCTACAGAAGTCTTTCTGAAGAGAACAGTGTTAATAGACACACTTAGGCAGTTCTGCACAGGCAAAGTGTCACCGTGAATTATATGTGCAGTGCCCAAGACTATTGTAAATGACAAAACTGTTTTTTTTTTTTTTGCCCTGTAGAGATTCTCTGTCACAGTTCCCTAACATTATTGAAAAAAATGAGCAAAAATAAACAGCTAAGGGTCATTTATTATTTGTGAATTTGGTTTTGCAGGGGGTTGTACAGCTCCCAGACAAGATGCTTTTTGTTGTTCTCCTCCTGGGCTACAAAAGGCAGCTTCAGTGCAGCTGTTGATAATAAGCTCTGTGCAGAAGTAACCCTGAAGTCTCTTCTAAGCAGACACAAATCTCAAACAACTGAAGAAGGGATTAGAGGAGAAGGAAGTTTCCTGCTGTCAAGTCAGTTAGGAGCCAAACTGCCTGCCATTCACACCTAAAATTATTTTCCTGCTACTTCCCATGGCAGCTACATAGTTTAGATGGTAAAGGAGCAAACTGGTGACTCAAAACCTAATTCAATTTTCATTGCGGGTCCCACCTGTACCTCTGCTATACAATGCTCAGTTTCCAGATAAGGAACGTAATTGCTCATTTGCTCTCAGAGGTACTTGGAAATGCATGTTTTGGGGCTGCTATTCTCAACTCATACATTTTATGAAGTATCTGAAATGCTGACTCTAGATCATACAGAAGAATGGCTTAAGTTCCTGCTTTGTAGTGATAGATAAAGAAACTGCGGGTGGCGTACAGACCAAAAGATGCAACAGCAGATTCTTAATTTATGGGCATTTAACCTCATGAGGAAACTACTCAGAATTTTGTTGCTTCTGTTCAGCACCCTATGTGTGCAGTAAGCAGTACTAAACAGGATGGATGGATGGACAGATAGAAGGAAAGAAAGGATTTAGGAAAGCTGTTCATTCTCAGCAGTTTTGTCTGTGCAGAGTTTTCAACCAACCTCACGTTTTTATTTGTCTGTCTGCAGACAATGACAACATCAGCTTCAACTGTTTCATCTTCATCACTCATCTTAAATAAAAAGGTTCTATATTGTTATAGAACATTGTCCTGGAAAATATGCAAGGCTTCTGTAGGCTACCAATCTTGCTGCATTTCTTTGTAGCCAGCACAGAGATTATGTCCAGAGACTTGCCTTAAGTTTACGCCGAGCATTGAATTCTTGGAGTTTCTTTTGTGCATTGTCCATATGTGCAAAGTTTGCTGCCTTCCCCGTGACCCATGGGTGCTGCAAAGCCTGGAGAGTGGTGAGGCGTTTCTTGGGGTCCAAAACAATCAACTTCTTAACCTGCATCACAAGAGCAGAAATACAGAAGACTGTTAAACACATTCTCCAGTGACATTTGCCAAGTTTTGCATGTTTTGGTCTTAGTTTGGGAAGCAATTCAGTGAAAGATGTTCTAAGAAACCAGTAAGAATTTACATTCAGGTCTTTGCGTGTCTTTTGGTTTTGGTATTTTTTGATCCTTTGTAAATAATATCTGAATAAAAAAGCCACTACCAGGGGAGAAGGGAGAAAAAGAATCAAACGGTTACCACTATTTCAAAGAATATTTACCAGTGCAGCTGGCCTATATCTATCTAGACTATTGTCTGTCTAAAGTGTCACATAAACACTAATAAATTATTAGAAAATCCCTAGTCAGGCAGTTCTTTTAGAGTCGATCTCGCTTTTGGATTCAGACAAGGTTTAAACTGGATTAGAAAGTTTAAATTCTAGTCTATGCAATTGCTTTGTGGACTTGTACCATGCAATCACTGCTAGATAGAGAAAAAAATCAAATGTTTCTTTTGGTCTCTACATAACCTGGTGTACACGTGAACTATAAAGTACTGTACAAGTATTTCCGTCTTAGCCCACTCTTAAACTAGTGTCAACTACGCCACCGCTTCTACTGCTGCGACCGGGGAGCTGCACCTCTCCAAGCACAATAACAGGAAACTTTTGGAAACGTGGCATTACAGACGCACCTTCAGTGTGGAGCTACAGCAGACTGCTGGGTAGGTAGGGGTGTCTGGGCAAGCTGCATCTCATCAGGGTTGCTGTACATTTGGACAAGTGATGTTAAAAAAAAAAAAGGGTGAGGATGGAGTGAAGTACAAGGTCAGTACTCAGCAGAGTGCTGTTATGCTGCTCTCCTGACTACGCACCCTCTGGGAGCCGGGTGCAAGTGACGGCACAGGGCTCCACCACTGCTCCACGGCCCAAGTGCGAGGAGACGACGCGCTTTAGGACCGTCTAAAATTCCCTCACAAAGAATCCCTTCAACTATTCAAGAAAGACAGTGCCCTGAAGAGCATGCATGAGAACTGGTACTGCGATGCGCAGTCGCTCCGCTGCGAGTCCACCAAAGGCATCCAAACAAACCACTGCAGCAAAACACTCCCGTATTCCCCACAGCACAAATTCTGTCTTCAGAGCCACAGGCTTCATCATTATCTATGACTTACTATCAAGTGTTCAAAACGGAAACTTCGAGCTTTATTGTAGCAAAATGGTAGGGACCAGTCTGGATCAAAGCTCTGCGCGTACAGGGAATATGCAGCTTTGCTGCAAACTGCTGTTCATCTGACTTTTGATGACACAAGGCACTAAATGATATTTTACTGAGCTTAGAAAAGCTTAAAATCTAATACAGCAAAAAAATACTTCAAACTTCTACAGTGCCTTTCGTTTGAGGCATCCTGAAATACTTACGAACATTAATTAATGTAGTATTTTATGGGACAGTTTGTATAAGCAGTATGGAACTGCGTAATTGTTTCTTCATTGTTAATGAAATAACTGAAGCGCCCAAGTATTGCTGACTAAAAATCAAACTCAAGCATATTCATCTTTGTAGACCAGTATCTCCTGAATCCAATTTACTTCATCCAGTAGTAAAAGACTACAGTGCAGATAGCATGCCAGCCTTTGCGTTTTGCTTATAGACCATACTTAATGGTAATGAGTTTTCCCTTATCTATTAATAAAGAATTTAAATAGATAGAAAAATGCATTCAGCAAGAACAGGGGGCTTCGCTCTTTATTGTCTTTTTTTAGTCTTTCTCTGAAGTTCAGATTTGAAAACTGCACAAGAAGTAGGGCTTGTTTCTATGTCCCCTTGAAGGCGGGTGCCCCACAAAGAGGAATGATGAAACACCTCAGAGCCTGAAGAAAAGCAGGCGTATTTGAACACTGACAATTGCCAACAAGCTGTGGCTTAATTCGCAGGAGGGCCTGAACATCCACAGTTTTGAGTGTTCAGAACCTTGCAAAATTACAGCACTGGATTCACAGGGGATGTTTTATAGCTGCATAATATATCCAAGGACAAGAAAAAAAAAGCAGAGTCATATAAACAATTAACTAACCAATTCCCCGCCAAGCAACACCCTCCCTGCCAAAATGCATGCTGCCTTGGTCAGTGGAAGAGATGCTAATATAATATATATCAGCAAAGATATTATGCTCTCATTTTTGTTGCACTTACTAAATCCTTGGCATTCAGAGACACATCATCCCACCAGGGGGAAACAAAGTCATATTCACAGTTCAGGATCCTCTTAAACATGTACTGATCTCCCCTTTCATCATAGAACGGTTCAAAGCCACAAAGTCTGCAAGGATAACAAAGCAAGAGAGAAGTTTATTGAAGATTAATTGGTTTCAGGCTGCAAGAAACAGTATGATCTTTCTCCACTTCACATCCTGTCCACCACTTTAGGGAACCAGATCTGGATGTACACCTGAACTTCGCTCTCAACTTCTAGCTCTATGATAGAGCAAACCAAAATGTTGGCTATAAACATTCACAAGCACTGGGAAAGGCTGATCAAACTGTAAATTTTCTGTTGTCACAATTGGAACTGTATATATAGGGACTTTACATAAGAATAGCCATACAAAGTCAAACCAAAAGCTCCTTAAGCCCTTCAGCCTCCGACTAGCTAAAAGCAGACATCTCGGGAAGAGTAGAGGAACAGCGATCTGTGGCTCAGGGACTTCTTGAACCAAAAATTACATGTTTATATTGAACAGACTTCCATAGACCTTTTTTCTCCTGAAAATTTTCAGTCCCTTTTTGGACTGAATACAAACCTCTAGCACCCACACCAGCTTGTGGTGTGGCACTGCACAGTCCCACTGTGCACCATGCAAGCAGCCACCTTGCAAATTATCTGAATGAAGATTTAATTTATAGGTTAGATATAGTCAACAAAATTTTATGGGGAATGCACATTCACAGAAATGATTTCCATTACATAATACCATTCCTGTTGCTTCAATGCACCTTAATCATGCCTGCACATGTAATCAGATGTTTTAAAGTGATTTCCTATTCAAGCAGGTATCCTGCACTAAAAAATAGTCTATCTGCGTCCCGTTTCAGGAAAATTCAACAGGCAACGCCAGATGATGACAGGAAAACATGTTCTTATTTATTTAAAGCCAAGCATTGTGCTTACTGGGGGACAGATGTTCAAGAACAAATGCTTTTTTGAAAGTGGGGGGTAGCCTGTGGGTGGAACAGCTGCACCATGTTCTACTGCTACAGGGAAAAGAGAAGTCCAGTGTGAGCACATTCATTTCCAAGTCTGGCAGAAATGGATTAAAATACAGGGATCCAATCTCTGAATACGGTACTCCAATAGGTGGAAGCTGGCCATGGTCAACCTGCAATCTTTGCTTGCATTTGCCTGTCTCTCTCAGTCTTTTCTGAGCTTGTTTCAATTAGGCTCTGTTCCCCAAGGAACACCCTTGCTGAGTAGGGCTGTCAGGCCACTAACTGCTTCAGCCAAAACTATCTGCTGGTTACTAGGTAACTGATTATATATAACGAGACCATGTTTAAGGCTTGCATTGACTGTGTTGGAAACCTTCACTTATGGAAGTGCTTTCAGCTGAGGTTTTTAGAGTAGCTCCTTTTTTCCATGTCGCACGTGCTGGCTGTGCCTTTCCATAGGCTTAAAAATGCAGTGCTTTGTGGGTGATTTCGAAGTCACTACATGCGATATCTTGTCATGGTTCTGTTTCCTCTGTATCCTTCTGTTCTTTGTCTCCTGTGCTAACGCTTCTTCCACATCTGAAATTAGTACAGAACCTAAAGCCAATCCTGAGCGTTATCTGGAATTTGAAATCCAGTGGCTCAAACACCAGCAACTTGCCCTCAGCCCTGACAGTTCCCTCCTGCGAGGTGCAGAACCTCCTCCATTCCCGTGCAGTGTACGTGCAGTCAGGGAATGACGTGGCTTCCCCCGGCGTCCTGTCTGTCGTCTCCCTTCCCATATTAAAGCATTTGAAGACACACTGCAGACAATAAACCCAGACATAGAACACAAGTTCAGTGCTAGAAACCCACCTCAGTTCAGGATCTTCCTCATCCTTGCACTGAATGCACAAGCAGTAAAATATAAGGTTTCCCTGTCTGCTAGAGATCTGACTACTTGCTGCTTGTAGCCACAAAGTGCTTAATTTGGGACGGAATCAAACCTTAACTTTCAGCACTGTATTTGTGCCTATGAGCTAGTTCCCTTTAGCTACCATTTGAGCCAAATGATGCAAAATTCAGCATATAGCGTCTCTTCCTGCATAGCAAATGAAATATTAACTGTAAACAGTGAGAAGAAATCCGGAAGTTGGTGCACTCAAGAATTAATTTCAGTAAAATCAACCAAGCTCTCATAGCAGTCAACATAATTAAAAAGGAAATACAGTAATGGCATCCAGTTAAACAGGCAAAATAGATTTTTTTTCCCCAAATCTATGCCCATTTTGAATTTAACTCCATCCAGGACTTTGCAGAATCTATGCATTAGGCACGACAAGAGTTCTGGCTGAATATCACTGCAGCGATGGTTAGCTCTGCGATAAGACAGTACCTGTCACTGTAGACACAGTGTGGAAAAAATGCACTTTACACACAGCCTACACTGCATGCAGCCTCATCCATTTGAAATCTCCTTGGCTTCCTGTGGATGCTTAAAAATGTTGAGGAAATCTGTATTTACTTGGTCTGCTGTAGAGATAGGCTCAACTAGGTGATTTTCTATTTACTCCTAGAAATATTTTAATTACAACTCACCACTATCACCTATTGGAGTCTTATGAACAGTTTCTACGGATATGCTTCTACCTGAAAAAGTAAAATTTTCCATTTCAACAGGCAGATTTTTGTCTGTATGCAAATTTAGATCAATAAAACTATAGATGCGATTTTCAAATTAGGTAACTTAAACTAGGGTAAAACCCAGTGTGGCTGCTCTTGATTTCTTTTAAATCAGATTTATGCTGATTCATTTTAATTCAATTACATATTGAATAAAGAAAAATCAATGTAAACATGTTTAAAATTCAATTACAAATGACCAGACAGTGTTTTGTATCCTTTTAAGTAAGTTGGTAAAAAACACCACTTTTAATTAAATCCATGCTATTTTGACCAGAGGCAAGGCCTCCAGATTTGTTGACTACTAGCTCTATCTCAAATGTGCAATAGTATTTCTAACCTGGAATACAGGAGGACTGCTCCTCTCTGCTAGTACAACTGTAAATGTGATTTTCGTGGAATTACAACAATTTACATCAATATGTCTGAATATAATTTGCATCCAGAATAATAATTGTCCTGTCAAAGTGTGTGTCAAAGTTCTTCTTAAATTAATGGGAAGTAAACACCGTACTGGTGAGAAGATGCAGTTCTACACACATGTACTCTGTAGCATGGTAGTTAACTCTTACACCCACTCTACTTTTTGGGTACATACAGATACATATTTTGAGACTGTCCTTATGTACATTCCCTCTACTAAAATATGAGGCTGAGACATGCAATACTGCCCTTAAGGCTACAGGATTAATGAAGCAGTTACAGTACAGATGCCTTTCTGATCTTAGCTTCTAATCCATCAGAAATGTTGACCTATATAGCTTTACACTCAATAAAAAAGTTTTAAGTATAGAGCATTATTAAAGCTAAATGGAAGTGATGGCTAAGTGGAATAGTATAGGACCCTTTTTTTGCCTGGCTTATCCCTGTAGATCGAATGGATTTTGGTGGGGGAGGAGGAAGAGAACAGGTGGAGGAAGACTTAGAGGAGCATCTGTTTTGGCACCGTGTCCCACCCAGAATGTTAGCTTGCATGTTCATATTTATACCAGTGTGGTAGGTGAACACGGCTTGGGAGCATGTGCTAAACTGTTGGAAGGTTTGGAAAGGATACATTCTGCAAATACCAGGAAAAGATGCATGTAGCAAATACCACTCCATGTATTCAAATAGGAGTTTGCTGTATGTTTTTACTTGGAGCTTGCCTACACTTGAAAGCAAGTTCAGATTAAAGGCGGCTGTGAATTTCAAGTACTAGAGCTATCCCTAAATCATTCAATATCGAGACAAGCCCACGGCTCAATCTAGAAGTTCTCGTCAAGGGACCACAAAAGGCACCCCTCCAATCTCACCGCCAGCCCTGCTGGCAAATTTGAAATCTCTCTGCGAAGCCTGAGCCACTACAACTGTTCTAAGAAACCATCGGAAATGAATTAACTTTAGCAAATGACCCATCCTCTTCCTAACCTCAGCTTTGGAAACAGTGGCGAAACAACTTTAACCACTGCCACTTGGCCTGGAACAGCCTGACACAGCCACCCTGTATCAGTGCAAGGTGACAGCTGGGCCAGCGCTATGCACAGCCCCAGAAAAGTCACTTCAACCTGTTGATGAATATACTCTATAAACCGAAACAAAAACATAAATGGGATGATACTAAAGTTGGCACTACCAGAATACAGGGTGTAAGAGCAGGCAGTATTTGAGATATGATCCTCTACAGACTTGAGCCAGGCCCTGAGATGAGGATTCACATTTTAAAAGCAGATAACAAAATGACAAGAAAGATGCAAAGCGTGACCTCCAAAACTGATCGCTATTACCTGCATGTGTTTTCTGACATATTATAGGAATACTGTAACCTATTATTTATAGGGAGATGAAAGGGGAGCTATTAATCATTGGAAGCTTAGGTACAGAACAAAGGATGTTTTCTAATATTTCCGACAAAATATTTTGTTTGTCAGAGTGCACATATATACGCTGAGAAGTGCTTTTAATAGAAACCCTAGAAAATAAAATTGTTTCTTACAAAAGACATAACGAAAATAATTCTTTTATTACACATTCCACTTGTTGGACACATTTAGTGAGTTGCAGAAGCGGAAAGAAAATGGGACTAAATACATAGTCTTCTGTATTTTTATGTATATGTGTAAAATCTTGTTTTCTTCTATAAAAGGCATTCTGAAAGTGTTGTATACAACCACGCAAGTCAGCTTAGCATCAGTGTTGCCAAGGGAATAACTGAAATTATTTGTTCTTCCATAAAGAGAAATGTCAACAGAACAGATATAGAGTAATTTTCCCTTCTCAAAAATCTGCCTTTGACAGATTTCATTGATACAATAAAATAATTGCGACCCTTACCAATCAAAGTAGGACTAGCCATACTAAAGTGTGGTGTAAGCCCTACCTTTAGACACAACCGTTTGACCATTTTGGTCTACAACTGCAATTTCAACTGTGTAAAATATTTATGATCAGCATTGCTTACAGCCCTTTGTCAAACGTATGTCTAGCTACTTTGTGAAATGTAGAACATTCCACCTTTAACATTAATCATTTAAGCCAGCAGACTGATTTGTTTTGAAGGGTGAAGAGTCCAGGGCAGTCCCCTGCCTCCTGGCTAGCACTGGGGCTGAATGTGAGACAGCAGCAGGGATGCCTGAGCAGCTCTAGCTGTGTGTAGGGCTGACAGAGGTGGGGCAGCTGTGCTTGCTAATACGCAAAGGCCAGCAGAATTACTGCACGCACCTTAATTTCTTTTTGCCCCTCCTATATTAAAACAGCTGTCTGTATGCCTACCTGGTCTGCAACAAAGCGCAGTTCTCTTCCACTTTCTTCTGCCACACTTCTGATTGTTCGCTATGTGAAGATGAGCGTGGTTGTCTCTTCAGCATAGTTACCAAGGGATCCCAAATTCTCACTGTGGCAGGCCAGATCCCCAGCTGGGTGTGCAAAGCTCTCCCTCGAGTGCTCTGCCGGCGACAGGCTGCCCCTGGGCTGCTGCACCATTATACAGGCAGCGAAGTGTCCGCAGGGCACCCTCACAGCACCGGGGCCAGCTTTGAAGGGGGCATTTGTTTTCTGGTGTGTATGAAGTTTGTGATGACTATCTTGACTTCAAAATCTTAGTACACTTACAGTGTATCTTACGGTTTGTGTGAATGAGAAAAAAAAAGTATGACGCTTTCTGATATCTGTGCCCATTCTTTTTCTTTGAGCAGCTTCGCTGTTATTTGTGCATATTAATAGCACGATTCTGCACAGACCTTGCTGCTACTGACTACGAAACGTTATATTTATCAAATATATAATCTGAATCTTTTCCCACGCTCCTCTAGCATTGTACTGATTTAAATAGCATTTGAATATCATAATCCAAGTTCAGGATCTTTTTGTTTTCCAACAGCACAGCCCAAAATGTCATAAAAACTTGAATGTGCTTACAAATGAAACACCCGTGTACCCCTCTGTGGCATCGCCTGCACTTACAGGATGTAGGTGATAATCCCCAACGACCACATGTCCACCTCAGGGCCATAGGCACATCCTCGCAGAATTTCTGGTGCTGCAGATGACAAAATCCTTGTTAGTAAGACAAAAGGTGGATGCAGAAATAACAGTCACAAAGGTCAAGAATTTCAGATTTGTATCATTTAAACGCAGAAGGCATCGGTAATCATCTTTTAAAAACAGCTAGGGCCTGTTCCCTTAAGCCCTTAATTGGGCAAATGATTCCCATTCACTGAGTACAAAGCAACAGGAGCCAGGCCCAAGCATAGCTAGAAGCAAGTGTAAAGTGAAAGGCGAACTTTCAAATCTCTTTTTAGGTTCAGATTAGTGAAAGGAACTGTGGGAGTGCTATGCTAGCACTGGTGCTGCAGTCTGACAGAGGAAGTGTTTTTTTTATTTTGGTATTTGCTATTTTGGCATTTTATTTATTTGGTTCCTTATTTAGCACTTTTTGTATTTCCATTACAGAAATATATTTAATTCTGATGTCAAGGTTAATTAAGATTGTAAACACGTTTTATTCCAAACCACTGTTCTGACCAGATCCAGATTTTCCCTTCTCTCCCCCCTAGCCTACCTCTTCATTCCCCAAATCTTTTACTCTAATTTTTCTCTAGTTCACACTGAGGGAATTTCAGTTTGGTTTGCCTACTCATATTACATGGAAACTGAGTATTGGGGCTATGATGGACTACAAGACAGATTGCTTCAGAAATGAAGCTTTTCTTTAACTCCTGATAAAGGAGTTCAGCCCTGAGGAAAGAAAAGACCATTTCAGGGAATTACTTTTGCTCTAGTGCAGAACAGGTATAAAGTGAAAGACCGTCTCCGGGGACTCTGGCTCGGTAACGGTAAAGGACTTAATCTTTGCCCTAGCAACTTGACAGACGCACCTCAAGGAAAGCTGAGCAAACTGGTATAATCTTCAGACAATATAGGTATTTGCTGATGTCATGGCCACTGAAAAGAAACATACAACTAATTTTGAAAAAATAATTAAAAAGAAGACAGTGAGCCACGCTTTCAGGTATCAGCAGGCCTTCTCAAAAAACACTGCATCAGCGTTACCAAACCGATGAGACAGCATCACAGCTCCTGAACCTACCAGCTCTACGCTGCATGTGTGATGACTGCCATGTTTCTCAGGCACAGCAGACTGGCTGTCTCTGCATATATCAATGCTGCAGCATGTACGTGTCCTTCCCAGGACATCCCAAACCCGCTGTGCCTGCTACCAGCAGCCCACAGGCTCTGATTTCCACCTGGGAGACCAGGACAGCAATACACCACCTTTGTTGCCAGAACATATTCTTGCTGTATCTACCGTGCAAGCTCTGCTCTGCAGAAACATGTCCCTATCCCACAGTGTGCCTACAGAGTCCCCAGTCTGGCTGTGCAGCCAAGCAAACCCGAACCATCTCTCTTCACCTTCCTGCTTTACAGTTTCATAGCTGTGAATTACAGGGCCAAGAGACGGGGGCTTCCCTGAGCTGCACGGCACTTCACAGCTCCCTGTCCTGCTCCTTCGTTGTCAGCCTGAGGGTGACCTCTCACAGTGCTGCTCTCCGGCCCAAGGACTATGCAAGGATACTCTTGTGGAGCACTGTTTCCTAACTGCCTCCAGTCTAACTGGCTTAGACTTCTTCAACTTACCAGAAAGATTTACTACATCAGGAACATACCAAGCATTAATGTAAAAGGCAAAGGACACTGATCACTAAGTTCACTATGTATCACTGCTATATGTGGAACCTGGACAAACGCTTGCTAGCCTAAGCACAGACTCTTCCTGCTGCCTTATTCTTCTATTAGGTAAACTAAGGAACAGAGAGAGGATGTTTCGAGGAGGGATTCCAGATCCCAGTTGAATTCAACTCAGATCAACCTGTAGCTAACCAGGACAGCTCAGAGGCAAAACAGCTGATGGCCTTAGAGAAGGAGATGCAGAGGGTCCAGGAAAGGAGCCTTTTGAGCTCTACCTGCCATGTGTGTTAACGCCATGTGGGGAGTTACGGAGTACATAAGGAGAAATCTTTTTTCATGGCTGATATGTTCCTCTTCTCGAGGATGCAGTGTTTCTTGGGATGTTTTCTTGCTTTGGATAAGGACAGAAGACACATACTTAACGCCTTTCTTTCACTTTTCTCCACCTTCTGCCTCAGTATTGTAAAATGTCCATAAAGCAGACCAAAAAATTTTCATGCACAGCTATATAAATTAGCATAAAACAGCAGCTACCTTTGCTATCTGGACTGTGTTGACACAGTTACATATCTAGCAAACCCATTTTTTTAATAGCCAGGAGTTTTCTCTTGGTGAATGGATTGCACTAAAATATTGCTGTTAGTTGAGATGTTGGCTATACCAGAGTCATCATGAATCATAGTCTGTATTAGCCTGTTCTTATGTGCTACTGTAAGCAATCACCTGTGCCCTCCTTAAGTTCATACAAAGGAAGATGTTTCAGGCAAGCAAAACTCTTTGTGACAGTCTTCTTGCTTTCAGTCCTCTGCGTACCTCTTCATGTCCCACAAACTGCAGATTGAAAAGGCCTTGACGCCGAAGCATCCAGACTCCAGACTCTCCTTGCTCTGTCCTTAGGGGGAAGCTGTTGAAAGCTGGGTGGGCAGGATATTGGAGGTGGCAGTCTGTGACTATCATTTATTCATAGCTCAATTTGGCATTTCAGCAGTGTTCCTCCTGGGTTTCCTCCACTTCTGGAAAGTAATGTTGAATATTTTCCAAGCACCAGGAATGCTGGCTGGTCAGTTAACTCAGCTGGTAAAGCAAGGATTGCAGGTCCATGTCCGCAGGCACAAAGCCCCTACTTTGTTGCCTTCTCAGCACAGACATTCAACCTCAACCCTCCTAGCCAAATCAATCCTACTTTGAGAGCTCTGTTATAGGAGTAAGCTTTAACCTTTTTTTTTTTTACAGTATACAAACATAGGCATAAGAAGGGCTAAACGCTAACTACAATTTTATAGCATTTGTAATATAACAACCGTGAGAGAAGGCAGCAAGGACTTGAGTATTTAACACTTAAAGTACAATTTTATGAAACTGAAAAGATTAGGACTAAGTTTTGTTCCAAGGCATGTTTGACACCTGTGTGTTCTTAGTAAAGATGTCATACAAGCTAATGGCCATGTCACCTGGATCACATTATCAGCCGAGCTACGAGCTAAGATAGTAAAGTTACTTCTTTCACCACCATCTTCTTCCCTTTGCTTCTACAGTAACAAAACAAAGCGCAAAGTTCTGCATCTGGGATAGACTAACCCCACACAACAGGACAGGCTGTGGGCTGACTGGCTAGGGAGGTCTGGGGGGATGACAAGTTGAACACGAGGCAGCAGTCTGACCTTGCAGCAGAGAAGGCTAACCACACCCAGGGCTGTATTAGCAAGAATGTAGCTAGCAGGTTCAGGGCAGTGGTCTTGCCCTCTGTTCAGCACTCATGAGACCCTATGTAGAGTGCTATGTCCAGTCTGGGGCTCCCCAGGACGAGTGAGACACTGACACACTGGAGCAAGTCCAGCGGAAGGCCACCAAGCTGGTGAGGGCGTATGAGGACAGGCTGAGGGGAACGGGTTTGTTCAGCTTGGAGAAGACCTAACTGCTGTTTACAGCTACCTAACAGGAAGGTACAGAGAAGAGAGAGCCAGATTCCTCTTGGAGGTGCACAATGACAGGAGAAGAGACAATGGACAGCAGTTGGAATGTGGGAAATTCTAATTAAACAAAAGGAAAATATTTTTCACCATGAGGGTGGTCACATACTGGCACAGGGGCCCAGAGAGGCTGTGAAAAAGCCATCTCTGGAGGAGCTCAAGACTCGAGCGGATGTGGGCTGGAGCAAACTGATCTGATGAGGCTTGCTCTGAGTAGGGCATTGGACTAGACGGTCTCCAAGGGTCCCTCCCAACCTAAATTATTTTTTGATTCTACAGACAAAGCATAGAAGGGATTATCAGCAATAATGTAAATATTTGCTCCTTCTCTCATCTTTTATCACACACCCCTTCCTACGTTTATTCCCTTCAATACACTTTTATAACAGTTCACTGATAATAAGAATGTAACATTAAAAACAACTGTTTCAAAGAACTGGGATATACACAGAAGTTTATAAGGCTCAGGTTCACTCCCTGCTTCTTTTCTTTGCAGGAGCTAGAAGTTTCAGTTAAATTAATTCATGCCGCAGGCTAAAATATAGTCCTACCTATACTAGGAGGAACTCAGCCAGTACTGAATGTGACCCTTCCTGTGGGACTCCCCATGCTGCCCTGGGAGAGAAAACGCTCTGTTAAATCCAAGGTATCCCTACACTGCTGGCTTCTGGCCTGTTTGTTACCCATCTCTCACCAGTCACTTTCAGAAGCCTATGTATAAGCCTCTGCCGTTCCTGAGCATGAGTAACAGTGACCTTTTGTCCTCTTTTAGGGTGAAGCACGTTTAACAGACTCACTCATATATCTGATCCACTGCACAACTGGTTACACAGGTATTTAGATAATTCTCACTAAAATTCAATTGATTTTTCAGTTTTTCTACTCACCTCTCAGGACCACTGTGCAGTCATTAAAAACCCCCCAAAGCTCAGCATTTAACCCTTCACTTCTATGTGATTGCCTTCAGCTTCTACATGGGTCAGTTCAGCTGCGTCCAAAACTACCTGAGATGCTTACCACTCAGCATGCTGCTAGCAGGTTGCAGAAGGATGCCCCAGCTCAAACTAGCCTCTCGTAAGAGCCCATTCAGGAGCAGGAGTTCAGCAAGAACAGCAGAAATAGGTTTCTCCATGAGATCACCTTGGTTGTTGGAGGTGAGCATCCACCATGGGAAGCACAACCACCCCAGTGGACTTGCCTTGGAGTAATTCACATCACTGACCTCCCCAGCTGTTAACTGGTTTGTTGACATGAAAGTGCCTTGCCATGGCCCTAGCAAGCAGTTTGTCGAGGTAGTTGCAATCCTCTTCAGCCCAGGGGCCTCCTTCTTGCGCATGTTTTGGCACTGGAGGATCCACCTCTGATGCATTTTCTGGCCCCAGAGGTCCAGGCAAGCTTCTCACGGCTGTGTCTGGGAGGTGGCTGTCCCTCTGCTGATAACGGAGCTGTGGTAACGATGCTGCACGAGGAGCACAGAAGCGCACAGCGATCCTCGCTTAGAGCTGCAGGCAGCCTGGGACGCGCATCTCAGCCCTGCCTGGCTCTGCTGGTGCTGAGGGCAGCGTGAGCCACAGATGTCTCCTCAGATACCTACCCTGCTCCTCAGGCCACCCATTCGCATGCACACACAGCTCGGTCAGAGTATTTGAGGCTTCTCCCCTGGGGGGATTGGCACAGCTCTGGTTTGCCCGGGAGAGCTGTGCTGAATGAAATGCAAAGCCATGCAGGGCATCTTCAGCCAGGCAAGGGCCTCCCCGCAGCAGGAGCCATGTCTGCCGTGGCTCCTGCGGGAGGCATGCAGGCTGATGGGCCTTCTTCTCCCCAAAGCAATGGAGAAAGAGACCACATCATTGCCAATTATTCACACTGTTACTAGTATTATTACTAGTTTTTTGTAACTTGCTTATCAAAACATCATTCTCCCATATGACAGTGTGGGAACATATTTTTGCCTAAATGTGATTCTCTGGAAATTTGTTTTAATTTCAAGTATCCACGATATTTCTTTTGTATTCAAATTAGATGCCTTACATTGTTAACAACCACAAGACTGAGATGTATGAATAAGTTACGATTTCTTTCGAGGAAATTATGTGTACTTTAATATGAAGTCACATTAAAATAATTCCAAGTAGATATAGAAATATAAAGCAGAAGTTGTGAGCAGTAATAATATATACTCTTATCAGTTTAGCTTGTATCACTGTAATCTTCTGATCTTTAGTAGTTATGCTACAATAATTATGGTATAAATATTCAGTCAGAATTATTAATTTACACCACCAAATCCAGAGGAATTTGTTGCTGATTTCAAGGGATGCTGGATTTAGCATTTCGGAAGTTTCTAAACCTGTTTTCTCTAATAAAAATAGCACTAGGGTGGACTTCTCAGACTGAAGGAACAGCTTCCCCAAAGAGAAAGATATGATTGCACCTGTGTGTTCACATGCAAATCAAAGGTGGACAACTGTTTCTTTTACGGTATAAACTTTTCCATGTGCCGTTTTGGAAAAAACAGAAACATACAAGAACAGGATAACCGAGACAAGACGCAATTTCTAAACTGTACGCACATTTCCCATGATTAAATAAGGTAAAACTGTCCTTAAAGGCCATCAATTGAAAAACATAAAACCAACATCAACAATTATTTAATTACCTAATTTCTCAATTAGTCAAGGAATTAAAATTACTGTCCTTACGTATTACATCCTTTTGGCTAAGCTCAAGAGTCATATGTTTCCTCTGATGTTATCCATAAAATCATGTTTGTTCAGGTACTGTGAATGCCCAGGCAAATTAGTCAATTTGGCAAAGAACGGTTTCGGCTGAATCTCACTATCATGGTAGAACTGAAGCCAACCTATGATTTCATTCTAATTTTGTTTAGGAGAGAAATAGATTAATTAAAAGTTCCAAAGCCTCTTTACTGCAAAAAGAGACAAACAGATTCTACTCCAGCCCCCATCTAGCTGACAGGATCCGCCACAATGTGCCCCTTGATATTATACTCATAATTCTCCATTATGCAGGTCCAACTCCAGCACGGAACAGAACAGCCTGTTTAAGTCAAGATTTAAACCTACATTTAAAAACATGCACTTACTGAAATGATTTGGTTTATATGGCTGAAGTTACGACCCTACTCTAAGGAATAATTCAGTTTCCTCTGTGTTAAAAATGTATCACTTTAAGATAAATTCACTGTAATTAATATTCAAATGTTCATAATAAGCATGACCTCTATAAATTTTAGTGTTTTCCATGAAGCTTTACATAACCCACATTTCCGCTGATGCTTCTCCAACACTATTTCAGTAATTTCATCAATTTTATGACAGTTGGACTTAACTTCCATGCAAGTGACGAACTTATACCATAACATATGTTTCGATTATTAAGCTTCAGCGCTTGAGAATATGAGTTTAGAAAAACTTTAGCCAGTGCCAATTCGGATTTCTAGATTTTTATTTCTGCTTTTCAAAGGCTTTCTGAATTTTGAACTTAGTAAGAAGCATTTCACCAAGGAAAGAAAAAACGTAACCTCCACGTGTTAAGTTCAGCATACTGTAAACAATCAAGTAACGTACCACAGTACCCCGGCGTTCCACAAACCGTCTTCATGGTCACCTGATCTTCCACAATCTTGGAAAGTCCAAAATCAGCTGTTAAGAATTTTAGAAATATTAATATTTTCACTCCTTTGTAAAATCATTTTTCTTACATTGTATATGCAATTAAATGAACATTAGGTATTAAATCAACAGTACTGTCATTTCCAGAGATGAGCATGAATTTAAAAAATCCACCCATACCATTACCCAGAAACAAAATTTGTCTGCACAAATGAGTATCGCTGGCCCTTAATGGACTCGAATTTTTTTAAAATACAACTTGTATTCTATCCTGAAAAACACATACAGCCAGTACTATGGGATGCCTAAGGGGCCAAGAATATATTTAGCATGCTAGACAGAACACAGCATAAATTTTAAAAAGTGGCGAATATATATTTCACAAACGGAGCTCTTTGACTTGTGATATTATCTGAACCTACGAGCTAAACTGAAAACTGCCTGGAATGCGATTTACTTTTGATCACATAAGGAATGATCCAGAAATTCATTTTAGGTATATATGCAGCTTTTACTTTGTGAGTAATCCAATAAAATCAACAGAAAAACTTTTGTGTTAAAATATTGTGCATCAGTGAGTCCTTGGACAAGGGGCCGAGTGCCCAGTGCCTTGCAAGCTAAAACCCCAGCAGCATTTTGATACAGGCCTTCCGGGAGTGCCAAGGGTGGGCCAGTAGAAGCCCTGATCATCCTGTTCGCAGCACTTCCCCCTGAATCACTACCCGGACAGCAAGAGCCTTCATGGTGTTGCACCCGGTACCTGTATGGCACATCTTTTGAAAGACAGAAAAGCTGAAGCCTTGACCACCTGTTCTATTTTCAGTGAGAATAAACCCAACTGCTTCAAATTTCAGCTTAGATAATGAGAATCTGGCCTTAAAAAATACATAATACAAATGCTTCTGTTTTGTCAGCACGAACGTAAAAATGACTGTTTTGACTTGGGATAGGATAAAAACAGGTTGCATTTTATTTAGAAATGTGCGGTTAGGGTTCACTTGTCCCTAACTGTTTATCATTGATATATTATTTATCTAAACAGAAATATACTGGTATAAAAACTGCCATTCATTGTAAATCAGAACACATTTTAAACAAGGCAATAACTTTAGCCAAGAGATAAAGCAGCACAGCATTTAAGAAAAAAACAACCCGCTGTCATTCTAACCCTCACTGCCTTAGGAAGTGCAAGACGTGCGGGACCTGCATCACAACGCATGCCCTTGGTACTGCTCCGTTTGTCACACGGACTCGGAAATAATCCCTCCTTATTCCAAACTAGCCTACTTTCTATTTCTAAAAACTTTGCAGCTTTTAAACTTCAGTGAGAGACAGACATCTTCACGTTTCCCCCTAGGGAGCCTGCGCTTCCGCAGACAAATACCTCAGGAGCCCTCACACCACTCTGCCCGCCAAACCAAGGCCGCTGGACAGTGCATTAACCTGTTAGCTGATACCACTGTTAGAACCTTTCCAGAAAAGGTGAGCACGAGGATAAAATGCAGATTAAGATACTATCATCCCTAGATGCAAGACTTTCCTAGAAATTTACTTTAATATGAAATTGCTGATATCTACTTCCTGGAAATCTGGTTCCTGAAAGCCATGATAAACACAAGGCCTGATGAACAAGGCAACGCTTTCACTCCTCACATGCTTCCCGGTAAGGGAGCATAAAGTGGTATTTCCAAGTCGATTACAGCTCCGGTATCTTTGCACATCTGGAATATTGTTTACTAGGAAACCCTATATGGAAGAGGTCTGTTTCTTTAAGAGGAAGAGAGCAGAAAGTTCAGGATTTGTTTTTTTCCTTTAATACGGACAAATCAACCCTTTCCCAGTTTAACATATCCAAAGCGTGGCAGCCCACGCAGCCCATCAGTTAGCAGGCTGCTGCTTTCTGTCTCCTCACGCTGCGGCTCCACAACGCCGCAAGCTAGCGGGCAACCTGCAACGGCTCAACGCGAGGCTCCGAGGGCTGCAGCCGGCTGCCGTCGGGTGAGGGGCATCGCCCCCAGTGTTGGCTCCTCCGGAAGCCAAGGGATTCACAGAGCGCCCGTTTGTGCCAGCAAGAAGGGGAAGTACCCGGCATTTTTGGAGGTCAGGCCCTGGGCAAGTGGCTGTCCTTCCTGACAGGAGTGGCAGGACATATCCCAGGCCAGGACAGCCTGATCACGCCCTGTCTCTCTCCTCACCCATCCTTGCGGCGCTGACTGTGCCTCAAGGATCTTCTCTATTCTCTTTAAGGAATACTCCTCCTTATTCTTCAAATCTCCTTTCAAAACTGAGGTCAGCCTTGCTTAGTTTGCTTTCTACTGCTTATCTGCACATTCGCACTTCCATGCCAATAGATCTCTCACAATTAACATATTAGTTTTAACAAAAAAGGGACAAAGAAGTGATGTTTGCAACGATAAGTCAATCTCATGATCTTCCTTGTTCCTCCTATATTCTTTATTCTTTGCCATATTCTATAATTTTGGCTGTAACTTCCTCTGGGCAGGAATTTAGTTTTGCATTTTTCTTTAAAACATCATGCACAACTCTGCAGCTGAACAACTAACGTGCCTCTTCATCTGAGTATCAGCACTCGCACAGAATAGAATGATGGTGTGAAATACACACTGATGATACAAAAGAATATATTTAGCATATATTTAATGCTGCTCACCAATTTTTAATGGTGCATCTGGTGCTGGTGTTGCATAGAGCAGATTCTCTGGCTTCAAGTCACGATGCACAATCCCATTTGCATGCAGGTACTAGAAAGACAGAAAGTCAAAACATTTAAGTGAGTATAAGATATGTTATGAGCATGAGTTAAAATCTTCCTAATAATCTATAGCAGCAGTTCACTGACTGCTACCTTTGTGACACAGTTACCTAACTAATTTTCTGCAGCTTTTTTCTGCAAACCTGCTCAGCATGAGATCCTTGGGTGCATATTGTGATGATCTGAATAGGAAACCGAAAATTGGGAAGGCAAAGATAGCATCACGCCTATGTGAGAAGAAAAGCTCTGAGAAGATTATTCCTTTTTTTTAATACAACAGTAGCTTCTAGGAAGCAATCTAAGAGAGGCTGAGATGCCAAAGTCGGGCTCGGAGGAAGGCAGCTTTTGCACATTAGAACATTCTGAGGGGTAAGAAAATGGTTATACAATTATTAAACTCTTAAACAGACAGCCTTGGTTAGAGGACAACTGCAACAGAGGATGTAGTATGTGTCCTGGACTGACTATAAAATCTTTGCCATCCCTTGAGCTGACTGCTAAAGGGTTATAATATCATACAGTCTCACAGTCTCAAAATTCAACTGTCTTGCTGAGGCGCATGCAGTACCTGTGAATTCACTCGTCACTGAATTCTTTTAAAAATGCTGTTCCTGACTTGCACAACAGGAAAATAGAATTTCTGGGATCTACCGTTGCCTTTTATATTGCCATGTTTTCACAATTAAAAAAAAAAAAACTGCACGAGCTACTATTCAGCAAATAACACATTAGAGAATACCAGTCAGGAAAGCAAAGCAACAGTGTTCACTTGAGTTAGCATCTCAGATGAACTTTTGACTGCGCATCTTTCACTGGGATTTTTGTTTGTGTAAGTGGCTAGCTATTAAGTAACATGCAATAAAAATACATACCTTTTCCCTTGCCAGCATCGTTTTACTGGCATCCGCTGACACTTTTAAAGTGTCTCTTATAGCGCAATAAATGTATTTTTTGACTTTCTGTAAAATCCTAAAGCGGCAGTATTTATCATGACATGGCTTGAGGAGATCAGCCAAAGAGTGTCCTCTACTTTACACCACATTAAATTTAAGAGCTTGTGTGTCCTACAATGCGATAGCTAATTAGTTATCCAATGTAAAAACAGACAACAATTTACGGAGAGGCTAACAGATTGCTCTCTCCTATATCATGCAATGTGGTCATATCTGCGTGGCTGCGCTGAATGAGGCTGTGTCTTCCCTGGATAAAAATACATCTTTATCTGTCGATGAAGACAAAACTGCAGCAAAGCTGCTCCCACAGCATAGCACTGATGTGTTTAACATGCAGAGGTAATAGCAGCACGCAGTGAGCGTGCCAAAAGCAATCAAGCTGGAGTGGACAGAAAGAGGTTCCTGAACTGATCTGTGTTCATGTACTAAAAATCAGTTTAGCTGTCTCTGTAGGAGTGAGAAGGAACAGATATTTCATGATCTGCCAGTGGAAAGCAGACACTTTCAATTCATTCGTATGAAATATCATCGACCAAATTTATGCAGAGAAATGTTCCAGCTAAATCTGCAGGAAGTCTTTCAGCAGGCCTTTTTCCACGCGCCCATATTCTTACAACATTTTTTGGTGCGAGGCTGAAAACATCAAAATTTTCCTCTTTCCCCAGAAGTGCCTTTTTGTGGGAGGGAAATTTGAGAAAAACTGTTCAACTCTAAGCTGAGAAGCGAGCATGGTTCACAGGACTCCTTCTCACACATAAGCAAGAACCATAACTGACGGCGCCTGGTAACCATGCTTGTGTCTCATGACTGACTGACTTCTTAACAGAATTATATTAAGTTTGCAGCATGATCTCTGTTTTATTATAAACCAGAGAGTCCACGTAGGAAAAATCTCCCTCCTCTATCCAGCACACCATTTGCAGAAAACAGGCACAACTGAGGTGTCCCATAATGTCTAGGAGAGCCCACCAAAGACATAGATTTTTCAATGTTGCCTGACCTCTTTTCCCCCCAAACCAAAGCCGCATCTTTCAAAGCCTGGCACTGCATTACCCTCAGCTCATCGCCTGTCCCCGCATCCCGATACCCGCAGCTGCCCTTCCTTCCGCCATACGCAGCCTCTCTGCATCCCCTCTCTCCTACCCACCCACTGTGGATACCTCACCCCCTCTGACTTTTCCCTATGCCAAAACTAAAGTATATGTCTGGGGCTGCCAGAAGCTGCCAAGTCATATTTTTAACAGGCCTGCTGTTGGCATTTTATAGCTTCGAGACCTACCTTCGGTCAAATTCTGTTGAAGCTGGCCAACAGAGTCAATAGTTATGTTGCGGACTAACAGACATACAAAAGGACAGAGAGCCTGATCATACGTATCTGGCTAGATAAAAGTTAAAACAAGTATTATTCGCACCGACACAAAAATTTTGCTCTTCATCAACACAAAACTGCCAGCCAGCTTCCTGCAAGAGGGAAGACCTATGACTTCACTTCTATGAAATACACCTGCTTCCCAACAGCCTTGCTCCTGAAGATCCCCAGCACAAGCAGCTACTGCAGCTCCCTCCCCTCTCCGCCGCAGTTGGAGCCATTTGTCGTTTACACAATGCTTTTTCTGCTGTGCAACCCACTACCAATGGGACCTTCCAAGATTGTGTCCGCTTTCAGCATTCCTCCCTTACTTGGTAAATAGCCTGGGCCTTATTGTCTGCTAGTTTTTACCAGTCCAAACAGGCTACGTGAAAAGAGTCTAGCCTCCAGCTCTGTTCACCATGTAACATAATGGCTCCTGGTAGTGAAGATTACTTGATACTAACAATGTCTTATATACAGGTAAGCAATATTCTAAATTTAACGATCTTGATTTAGAAACAGATTTAGTTAAATTAATAAAATCCCCTTTGTATAACACTTATTTCAATTTATATATGCTTTATTTTGATTTCTCTTCATGTTATTTGTCATGTATTGATTGTAATCAGTGAAGTTATCCTTTACAGGCAGTGCCCTCCGCAGTATAAGTTCAATGATAATTGTTTCTGTCTTCCAATTTGGAGTACAGCTTTGGGCACTGTGTATTCAAATAGTGAATCACTAGTAGACTAGATATACTACGCTGTACTGCTTATACCCAGTGTCTCTCAATGGCGAAACAATTTGACGAAACAAGAAGATCAGGGCACAGATACTGAGTCAGAATAAGGTTCTGACTCCCTTTATGAAGCAGGCTTTGCTGAATTACAGCACTTTCCCCACCTATAAAATATGGATGAGACTTGAAAAGCATTTTAATTCTATGGATGGACGAGGAGTTTTAGATGCGCAGTGCTATCTAACAATTTAACATAGCATGCACATAAAATGTGATCATAATATGAAGAGATACTCTTATAGTAGCTAAAAAGTCCCGTTTTCACTTTTTTCTGACTTTCAGTAGACAATACTAACCACTAAAAAAAAAGACATGTTAGTTCTCTGATTGCAGCTTTGTTAATCTGTGTTAGGGATAAAAAGGTGCAAAAAGAAAATTTATATTGACATCACAGTGCTGCATTTCCATGGCAACATTACATGAACACATTTAGATCCAGTCTTGTCCTGTAACATCCATGTACTAAAAGGTATGACTCGTAGAATAACAACACCTGGTCTGGCTTGATGAGATGTATACGGAAGAGAGGCCACCATAAATTTTGTTCACCAAAAAACATTCTCCAAGCACGCCAGTTTCATCGGACAAGCTAGCCAACGGCACAGCGAAAAAAAATGTATTTTCCCATGTATTTGTTCCTCTGTTGTTTTTTTTTTGAACAGAATATCAAGGCAGGTGCTATAAATAGGAATGCTACTGATTTTCAGGAACATATGGCTATTCCACTCAGCAAAAGCGAACAAGAACAAGAAAAAATAAAATGGAAACTAACTAGCAACATTTAGAGACCCTGAGCAGTCTGTATTAGCTGAGTGAACCGCAATGCAAAAAAAATAAAATAAATAGTGAAAAAATTCTATTTGTTAAGCATAGGGCCTTGGATGTTCTATGCTCACACTTATTTTTCAATTGCTTCGCCCAATGAGATGCATGTAGGCCAGGCGGGTGAAATCAGCTATGCTTCAGGCACACAGTAGGCTACTGCATTATTAGCGTATATCATCTCTCAGATAATCTGCCACAAATGTATTCCAGCACAATTGAGTTTGATAGTTTTATTACTATTTGATAAACTCTGAGGCCAGGCTCAGCACGACACCAGATGAGAATAATACATAGGCCTTTTCTGAAACACTTACTGTTTAAAAAAAGGCAGCCTTCACCTGGGCCTTTATTCCCACAGCACACATCATCAACTCATGTTTGTACAATTGCTATGACCTTTTAAGTGTGACTGCAGAAGAAGGACTTTTTTTTCTGCCTTTCTCTTCCTTTTCAGTTTCTTTCTAACTGCTGCATGAGAATTACTTTTTCTTTTTGCTTTATCCTTTAATAATTCAGGTTCTTGTCTAACTTGACAGATTTTATGATAAGAGGACTAACATGGACTGCTTAAAACTCAGGTCACAGAATCACAGAATCGTTTAGATTGGATGGGACCTCTGGAGATCATCTAGTCCAACCTCCCTGCTCAAGCAGGGTCCTCTAGAGCATATTGCCCAGGATCACATCCAGACGGGTTTTGAATATCTCCAGCGAAGGAGACTCCACCACCTCTCTGGGCAACCTGTTGCAATGCTCTGTCACCCTCACAGTGAAGAAGTTGTTTCTCAGGTTCAGATGGAACTTCCTGTGGTTCAGTTTCTGCCCACTGCCTCTTGTCCTGTTGCTGGGCACCACGGAGAAGAGGCTGGCCTCATCCTCTTGACACCCCCCCTTCAGATACTTATACACATTGATGAGATCGCCTCTCAATCTTCTCTTCTCCAGGCTGAACTGGCCCAGCTCTTGCAGTCTTCCTTCATAGGAGAGGTGCTCCAGCCCTCTAATCATCTTGGTAGCCCTCCGCTGGACTCTCTCGAGGAGTGCCATGTCTCTCTTGTCCTGGGGAGCCCAGAACTGGACACAGGACTCCAGGTGAGGCCTCACCAGGGCTGAGGAGAGGGGCAGGATCACCTCCCTCCACCTGCTGGCAACACTCTGCCTAATGCACCCCAGGAGACCATTGGCCTTCTTGGCCACAAGGGCACATTGCTGGCTCATGTTTAACTTGTTGTCCACCAGCACTCCCAGGTCCTTCTCTGCAGAGCTACTTTCCAGCAGGTCAACCCCCAGCCTGTACTGGTGCATGGGGTTATTCCTGCGTAGGTGCAGGACCTTGCACTTGCCTTTGTGGAACTTCATGAGGTTCCTCTCCGCCCACCTCTCCAGCCTGTCCAGGTCCCTCTGAAGGGCAGCACAGTCTTCTGGTGTGTCAGCCACTCCCCCCAGTTTAGTATCATCAGCAAACTTGCTGAGGGTGCACTCTGTCCCTTCCTCCAGGTCATTGATGAATATATTGAACAAGACTGGACCCAGGACTGACCCCTGGGGGACACCGCTAGCCACAGGCCTCCCACTTGACTCTGCGCCATTCACCACAACCCTCTGAGCTCGGCCATCCAGCCAGTTCTCAATCCACCTCACTGTCCACTCATCCAACCCACACTTCCTGAGCTTACCTATGAGGATGTGATGGGAGACAGTATCAAAGGCCTTGCTGAAGTCCAGGGAGACAACATCCACTGCTCTGCCCTCATCTACCCAGCTAGTCATTCCATCAGAGAAGGCTATCAGGTTGGTCAAGCATGATTTCCCTTTGGTGAATCCATGCTGACTACTCCTGATCACCTTCTTGTCCTCCAGATGCTTAGTGAGGACCTCCAGGAGGAGCTGCTCCATCACCTTTCCAGGGATGGAGGTGAGGCTGATAGGCCTGTAGTTTCCTGGCTCCTCCTTCTTGCCCTTTTTGAAGACTGGCGGGACATTGGCTTTCTTCCAGTCCTCAGGCACCTCTCCTGATCTCCATGTCCTTTCCAAGATGATGGAGAGTGGCCTAGCGATAACATCCGCCAGCTCCCTCAGCACTCGTGGGTGCATCCCGTCAGGGCCTGTGGATTTACGGATGTCAAGTTTGGACAAAAGATCTCTAACCTGATCCTCCTCCACCAAGGGAGAGTCTTCCTTTCTCCAGCCTTCCTCTCTTGTCTCCAAGGTCTGGAATTCCTCAGGACTGGCCTTAGCAGGAAAGACTGAAGCAAAGAAGGCATTCAGCAACTCTGCCTTCTCTGTATCCTTTGTCACCAGGGCACCTGCCCCATTCAGCAGCGGGCCCACCTTTTCCCTAGTCTTCCTTTTGCTATTGATATATTTGAAGAAGCCTTCTTATTGTCCTTGACATCCCTTGCCAGATTTAATTCCAACTGGGCCTTAGCCTTCCTTGTCGCATCCCTGCACGCTCTGACAACGTCCCTGTATTCCTCCCAAGAGGCCTGTCCCCTTTTCCACATTCTGTGTACGTCCTTCTTCTGCTGGAGTTTTGCCAGGAGTTCCTTGCTCATCCATGCAGGTCTCCTGCCCGCTTTGCTCGACTTCTTCCTCAGAGGGATGCACTGCTCTTGAGCCTGGAGGAGGTGACGCTTGAATATTAACCAGCTTTCTTGGACGGGGGGGGGAAGAGGGCTTCCTTCTAGGGCCCTACCCCATGAGATTCCCCTAAGCAGGTCCCTGAAGAGGCCAAAGTTAGCTCTCCTAGGTCCTTCTTCTTATTTTTGTTTATGGCATCTACTACACAGAATTGTAGAAAAGCAGTGCTGAAATGAACCTGAATCATCTATGCCTCACTATGCTCACAGGCAATATCAGTTATATCTACAAGAGTTGTTTGCCTAAATTACACCTAAAACCCCCTGATACTAGATACTCTGATACTCTTCAGTCTTCCCAAGCAATTTATTTTGGGGCTGTGCTTTCTTGACAATGAAGAAATACTTCCCTATGTCTCACCTGGATCTTGACAGGTGCAGATGAAGGCCATTACTGTGTTTCTTATATACCTTAGATGAGGAAAGCAGATTATGCCCTTTCCTGCAACAGCCGTTTGTGTACTTGCTCCCATGTCCACCATCCGTCTTCTCTCTTAAGTCTAGAAGACTCCAGTTCTTTCAGTCTTTTCTTACAGACTGTTTTCTAGACCCATGATCCTTCTTTGTTGCTCTCCTCTGGGCTGTATCGAATTGCATCAATGTGTTCAAAATGCAAAAATGTATCCCAGTCAAGGCCTGACAAATCTCATAGGATGTGTTGGTAAACATATTTGTCTATTTTGCAACACAGCACACTCCTGTTTGCCTTTTGATCCACCGTAACCTTCAGATCCTTCTGATTTGGTCCCACTCCTATGTTTTTACTGTTGACTATTCCAGCCCATATACAATCTTGTCCTTGACACTGCTGAAGGGTCTTCAATTTTTATCAAGCTTATTTTATTTCTAACCCTGTTTTCCAACATACTTGCAGTCTCTTCTAGTTTTATGTTGTCCATTTTTTTCATAAGACTCATCTCTAGTCCATCATCAAGGCTGTTAACAAAAACACTGAAAGCATCAGATCCAAAAAAATTGTTCTTAAACATCCTCTCTTGATATCTTTTGATACACTGATAACCACTCCCTGGATACAGATATCCAAGCCGCATTGTGTCCAGCTTAAAATCAAGTAATCGTGATCACATTTCCCTCATTTACTGTGAGACTGTCAGGCAAGGCAAGTATCAAAAGCTTTACACACATCAAGCGTGTATGATACCTCCTGCTCCTCCCCTTTAACAATGCCTCTTACCCTGCTAGAAGAAAAATTAGATTGATTTGGCATGACTTGATCTTAACAAAAACTTGCCTTCCCAGTAACCTCTCTGCTTTGTTATTTCCCAGGTGCCTAACATTGGTTTGCTTCATTATTTACTACAGTTCTTCTCTGGGAAGTGGAATCAAGCCAATTGGTCTATAATTCCTCCTTTCCTTCCTCCTGTAGCAGAATACTACATATATTTGGTACCCTGTCTAGCCTCTATCAGAAATGACTGTTGTTAACAGCTAAATCTGATTCAGACTTTAAAAGCTTGCTCTTTAAGATCATACTGAGAAGGTTTTAATTGGCTGGGTACAGCCAACTAAAAAAGATGGAAATGATCTGAACACTCTTCTACCCTATTCCTTTTTTTCTTCTAGACTTACATTTTACTGCTTTGTTAATTGGGCTAAGCATCTAGTTATAGCTGAACTTTTAGCGAAAACTAATGCAAAACCCCACAAAAACAGTGCAGTCTTCTCACAGAGATCTTTCAATAGATTAATTTTGCTTCCCCTTTTATCTCATGCACCTCATTTTGCGTCCTGGCCTTTTCGATTTTTTCCTTCTCACCCAAGCTCTTTTTATTACTCAAGCTTAAACAACCTGACCAATTTTCCACTTTCCTGCTTGTGTTTAACTCCAGGATTTAACTCAGTCTTCGGCTGAGCATCAGCCTTCATTCAAGTGGACTCATGAGAAACTATCTGCCCCAACCACTCAAGGATGTTCATTGATTGACAGTGTATATTCTTGATGGCAGTAGGTGGTTTTCAGGCAAAGGAAAAGCATCTGTCTCCAGCTTCTCCAAAAAGCTGCCAGCTCCTCCTCTGTTTCTGCTGTTTTGCAGCCTTCTCCAGCTATTTTGGTATCTTGTCTCTTGAGATCTCCACACTCATCCTGTTGTTGTCGCATATGATCATCGTGTGCTTCCTCCTACATCTCTTTTACTTGCTCCCTCAGCAAGCCCACCGCTAGACGACAGCTCCTTTCTGCCCTCAATGGCAGGCCTTAGTCCCACGATATCCAAACAAAACACAAAGTTGGGGGCCCAGCTCGGGGCATGATTTCCAGTGTCGCAGATCGAGAAAGATCTTAGAGCACATAAAGCTCTGGTAGCAGCATGTACCCTCATGGCTGCTGCTCTGTGTGTGCTGTAACCCCTTGCAAAACCCCTCTGCTCTCAGCCCTCCTGCTCACCAGCTCCTGGCACTTTCTGGGCTCACAGGCCCCCCCAGCTACATGTGAGCCCACTTCTTGTGTTAAGCTGCATTAGAAAATCAAAGACATGATTAAGGGAGCTCCATGTGCACCCCTTGTCCATACCAGGCAGCTGGCTACTGCCCTGCTGGCAATGTGATTCACCAGGTAGCACACCTGTATTACACCCCGCGCTACCTGCCACAGCCAAACAGTCTCTGCAGGGGAAAAGCTTTGGTTACAGACTCAACACTCCTTTTTCTCCTCAGTAAAGATGACAGTTTTTCAATGTGCACTGATTTAGTTGTGAGGAGAAGCTTGTGGACTTCCATGGCTGGTGCAGTATTTTTATTATTATTAACTTTATACTATTAAACATTAATTTTTGTTAAGGTATGCGGCAAAGCTGCTGAGTATGACCACAGTCACTTACTATATGACTGCCACTTTCATGAGTACCAGATTCACTCATGTTTTTGAAAGGAGAACTTCTATCACTTTTATTATTACCTAGGGTATTTTTAGGACTTGCTTGTTGAATCTATTACAAAACCAAGCCTGCAGAGTGCTGAAGAACCAAAGCCAGAAGTTCCAATTCAGTATTAGGCATCTTCAGCTAAAAAAGTAGACACTAAATCTTTAAAAAATTGAAAAGAACATTTTTTTTTCCCTTCTCAGGGATGTCTAGACTTGTAATTAAGCTCTTTCTATAGCCCTAACAGAAGCGTGTCATTGTGTAATGAATGCTACCATGTAGCAATTTAGTTTAATTACACTTATATACTGTTTGATAGGGATGTGGTTAACTGATAATGTTTCTGAAGTAGCTAAGTTTAAATAACCATTTAATAATCCAGCAGGACAATGAGGGACTATTCATTAAAGAAAAAATACACATTCCTATTTTCTATTCCTTTCTTTAGGAGGAGGAAGGTGAATAAACTATTCTTATCGACTCTCTTGTAATTACTTCATATATGTAGAATGGTAAAGCCACTCTCCAGATAATTGGTGTCTAAAATAACCATTCAGCACAGATCCTCCTGCATATAGAGAGACAAATATGTACACTTTGGTCACACACTGCACATTCGTGTAGGCTTTGGAAAAGAAGATATGTACGGCTTTGATAATTAAATTTTGGGGGATCAAGACAAATCTAAAATTTCACGGTTACCAAGTGACTATATGCTATTACAATCTTCTGAGTGTGCCAAGTGAATTATAATTCACATGTCCAACAACTGTGCAACAACTACGGATTGATATGAGGACACGGTATATGACCTGGAGCTATTGTCTTTTATCCTAAAGCAAATTATATAGTTTCTCTATACCTTAGATTTCACATCTTTAAAGCTGTTGTGACACTTAAGTTGTGTTTCAGACGTTTGACAAGTTTAAAAGGGCAACAGGGCTGCATAACGATCCATCATCAAAACTGGGCTGTCCCCACTGAAGTCAATTTAAAACTCCACAGCTTCAATTGGTTCAGGCTGTATTTAAAAGCAAGGTAATACAGCTAATATTAATGGCCTTTTTCTCTGTTTCCATTTCTCTCCCAGACCCCAGGTAATTTGGACCTGAAATTCAGTGATGCTTGGGCTTTGGGAGTTGGATAGTGTGATTTTTGCTGATTGTGGAAAACTGCATTTATTTTATTTGATTGCTTACAGTGTAAACGCTGACTTATTTAAGGCTATAATTTTTTTAAATTTTGTTTCCAAAATAAAAAACAATAATGGAAATTATTTTGGAAATGTGACTATTTGGAGACATGATACAGTATTTAAGAATTCTTGCTTATAAAGCCTTTTTAAAAAGATAGTGTCAGTGATTTGAGATCATTGCTCTTGCCTACAAGGACAGACCCAGCTTTTGTTGTATATTACATAACCCAACTCCACAGGAGTCAATGAGGTTGCAGTAGTAAAAGTGTGAAATGACATCACATCAAATTATATATGCAGCATAATTTTCACTCCCCTACTCTTCCCTTATTGCAGTCACAATGGCTTTGGGACCAAAGGTAAGACCATTTTATCACTGCAGAAAACACAAGCAAGAGTGATTTCACTTCTGGGTGTATTACCCAGATACAGAATTCCACAACCTACTGAAACAATAAAATAGAGTCTTGGAAAGGCACCAAATAACGAAAGCTTCTCCAAACATACCCGAAATCCTATTTTTTGCACGTGTCTTGCATTTTCTAGTTGCTCTGGGAATCTGTAGTACAGCATGAAGTCTCTTACTTGATGTACTAACTTCCAAAAATTTTCATAAATCTTCAGTTAGTTTAAACTAATTTTAACAGAATATTATTTTTGCAATAACAAAGCATATTTGCCTTTGTACTTTTACAAATATGTATTTCAGCCAATTTGATTTATGAAATCACTGAGTCTGAGCATTATAAAAAAGTATGAAGAAATGCATCAGTATAGATGCATAAATCAAAACGTGTTTATTTTCTCTGCTAGTCTACCATACTCAAAGGTATGAAATAATTTAGAACTTCCTGTCTGGGTTAAGTAATTAGTTTATATAAAATTTTAATTGTAAGCTCCACAATTATTTTCTTTTGCAACTGCAAACAGTTTTATTTCTTAAGTGTTCCTACTTTTTGAAGCATGAAGCAGCCTTAAATATAACAATGCTATACCAGGTGCGATCACAGCAAATCATGTACAGTCATTTCGGTGCAGTCTAACATATGTAGGAGAGGATAATGCAGGCACCTTCCCACACAAATCCCAAATAACCGGGCTATGTGCAGGGAGCTGTCTGCAGCGGCATGAAATTCTCCTCTTAAACTGTAAGTAGGTCATAGGATTGGAGCAGGAAGAACAGCTTTGCTCTAGCAGTTTCTTCTTAAACCCATCCAGAAGAGTCACCCACTTGCAGACTATGAGAATTAAGCAAAGAATTAGCATAGCATGAAATGAAAAGTTCCTCCTACAGCTGCACTGCCTAAACTTGCTTTTTCTCCATGTCTGGGGTGCAGGAGATGAAGATGATGTTTCCTCTTCTGCAATGGGCTGCACCCGACACACCGGGCATGACCCAGCCCCCTTGCCCAGAGGAACTCTCCTGTTTAAGTTTCTGCACCTACCTCTGTACCGCCACCCTGCACCAAAAAACACACGCAAAAAACTAGCCGGCCTATTTCTAGTACTAACAACCATTTCCTCTGTAGCTCTGCACAACTCAGAAATTCTCTGCTTAGCTGACTTCATTTTCAGCATCACACATCACCCTCCAAAGTGTGCGGAGGTTTAATTGCTTGTACAGCACTCTGAAGACAAAATGCATTATATGCACTAAGCATTGCCATCACTTTGTTCTACTCGCTGTCTATTTTGAGCATTTTTAAACTCTACTTAACCACTGTCACATCATAAACAAGTAAAAAAATCCATAATGAGCAACAGTTTTTAATTAACTCTGAAATATGAAAAATATTTTAGAAGTATTAGACACAGTTATTTTAAGAGCAAGCTAAGAGTTACCTGTAAGAGAAAACTCAATAACTTTGTGAATTCGCTATATGTGCCTTTGTAAATTAATGCAATTAGAGCACATTTGAAAGGAAGGGGGGAGGAATTCTGCAAAATCAGGTGAGTTCATTTAAGCTAATGGCATAAATCTGCATAAGGTATGTATCAATCTTTCATACAGATATATAATACAAACTTCAGCAGCATTACTGCAAGTCTAGCAAATCTAAAAAGAAGTACAGCTGAAACAACAGAGCTGTCTCAAAATTCTGCATTCAGAGCAGATTACCACAGAGCAACTAATGTTTTTACAAGCCAGTAATGTCTTTGGTTTTACTGTTAGAAAACTAAAAAGATAAAAATAACCGCCCCAGTCTGGAATAGGCCTAAAGCTGCTATCAGTTTTTTTTGTTAAGACGTGTTTTCGTTAAGACATTTTATCACAGGCTCTGAGGTGGGACTATATTACCCTTAAATGGGTGGGTTAGAATCTATACTAGCTGGTTTCAAAGAATAAGGCAATTCTATTCTTCATCTACAGTAGACCTATACTCGCAAATTAACCTGTGCCAGGTAATGTTCCTGGGTCCTAAAACTCGATAGTCTATGCTGTTAAATTTTTTGAACAGTCCTGGATAAATCAGCACTGACAGAAACAACTCCCAGACACAGTTAGTCAAGCCAAAGATTATTCCCAATTGGCAACTTGAATCTGGCCACCTTGTTTTGAAGGCTAGCACAATTTAATAGTATGAATGTAGGCTGTTGCAAGTCAGTTGGCCTCAGTGACAGAGAATGACCCCAGCTAATTTACTAGTATCTGTAGAGATCTCATAATTAAAAAGATAAAAATAGTGCAGTGCTAATAAGATCAAACTGCTGGAACTGTGCATCAGGGATGCACTTGTCCACAGCAGTTTACAGAAAACAGCTCATACACATGTTTTAATGGGGTCGGATTTACACTGGTTTTCAAGGTGAAATTTCAGGGTAATAAACCTACGAAGGATGATTATATTTCTCTTGCCCATCTGTGAAACTCTCTTCCTGAACTATGTGTACAAAAAGTCAATCATTTTAACGCGTCATTGTAGCTAATGAATATTTATATTTCAGCATCTGAACTCCCATTTATGCATAAACAACATGCAGATGTTGTTTTTGTGTTAATTATACTGCTTGCCTTGCACTATGAAGTCTGGCCTACATACATAGCATCACTTTCTAAGACTAGTTTTGATCATACATTTAAAAAAGGAACGCCTAGACCTTATACCTTAAAGCTGTTATAAAAAAAACTAAGGAGGTCTTCTTTTACTTTTGTTAAAGGCTGTTCACAAAGCATGGTTTTAAAGGATACAACCCTCAAGGTCAACATGGACACAACGGTTTCAAAGTATTTCTTCTCTGGAGGTGAGGTCTTTCCCTAGGCAAACCAATGCCCGTTTCAGTCTTATGGGTTACCCTAACATCAGCCTGCAGCCCTCTCTGACGGATCCCATCCTCTCAGCACAGACCCATATGCACACCTATGCTGAAGGGAGGAAGGAAAACAAGATACTGTTCTGGCAGCTCTATCCTACCTCAGCAACTTCTTCACTTGAGGAGTACACCTAGGAGATCTGTAAACTATCTGCCTCTTTCATTCTTCTGCAAAGCATAATTTAGGCTCCAAAATAAAAAAGAAGTCTATTATAGCTCTACCACGGTTACTCAGCACCCTCTTCATTTGAAAAAAATATCTTCATGGACAGGAATTTAGATCCCCCCAGACAGCTAGAATGCGTTAAGATTCAATTCCATCCTAGTTTTTCAAGCCTGAATATATGATGCCATGAAGAAGAGACATTTTTGTTGTACACACCAAGACATCAGCAATTATTTGTGAAGAAATCATATATTACACAAAATCAAAAAACCATAAAAATGCTCTATGCCTGCAAAATCATATTTAGAAGGAAATAAAAAATTCTTATCTACTAGAAAGAGGAAGAAGTCAGGATGATGGGGCTGTGGATATCTATTATGCAGTTGACTAGCTCCTTTGGAAAGACACCTCCGACTGCATGTGAACACAATTACGGGTTTTTTTGAAACGAATATTATGCAATTTGTGCAGGCTCCTGAATGCAGAGAACAATTCAGATTGTGTTGAAAAATATGACAGCCTTATCAACTTTTTTTTCCCTGGATACCTGATGCTGCACAGCTAGAATTCTAAAAGGGTAAAAGATGAGACTGGAATATCAAGTACCACCCTGTGAAATACCCAGTTTTAAACCTGGATTTGCCATTAGTTCATCAGTTTTCAGAAAGATCCACAATAGATTAACATAGGCTGCTTAATTTCTGTTTAACGAAGAAATCTCCCTATGGGTTCAGTGCTCTAGTCCAGAACTCTAAACAACATGTCCGACTTTTAAAACTTCCCATCCGAAGTACAGAACCAACCAACATCTAATGTATAGAAGACAGAAAACAGCTATTTGGTGAGATCCTCTAACATTGGAAAAAACTGTAATAGATTTTTTTCAGCGAAAAATTTTCAGTCACCTTTCCACACTTTCTTTCCTAGCTTCTACAAGAATCTATCTTCAACTAATTCTAAGTTTTGCTATAATAACAGAGATCTCCCAAAGAGCCTACAAAAGTTAAATTTCTGCTTCTTAGTTACTATGCCATATTCTTCTCAAGCCTCAGAAAAACATTGTAAAAATATCTGAAGGGAACAAAATATTGTGCTAGAAAACATATTCTTCCAATATTCATAGCCACGGAACTGGAAAAAAAAAAGTTAGTATTTTGACTTCACTTTATGGACAGATGGTATTCCCAGTGCAAGCAAGTCAACCTTTTACAATCAGCAGCCCTCAGGACTATTTTTGCATGACAGCAACAATAATCTTGTCACCAACTTGTACAATATGAGCATTTCTGCAGTAAGCAGTGATAAAACACAGCCACAGACCACACTGCCATCTATGACCTCTTCCCAAAGCTCTAAAGTAAAGTCAGAAAAGCTTCTCATGGCAGAGGGTGCTGGGATGGAAAATACGCTTAGACGTATGTCTTCAGAGTCACTGGTAAATAATGGTTTTCAATTAGAATGTACAGCTACACGTGATAAACTGCAATGAATCGTATGAAATCAGTGGAAAAGTTTCTGTCATCTGCAGTGAAAGCAAAGCACACATGCTAGTTTTGGTCCTTTTATCACACTGCTATCACAATTCAAATGCCTCAGCAGCCTTTAACAGCCTGCAGTCAACACTTACTCTCACAGAGAACCAAGAAATTCCACATTTTTAAAAGGGAAGCAAGTGCAACACCCATCAGTCAGTCACATGCTATCACCGTGCTTTGAGAGATGAAAAAGAATTTAAGGAGGCCATATATTTTTTTCTTTTTCTATTTTAATTTAGGATTGTGCTTTTTATAATAAGTACAAGAGGTTTAAAGACTAGGGACAGTGTTAAGTTTATTCCTACGCTACAAAATAACCACAGGATAACTAGGAATACATAATCTGATCTTGTTTGACTAGTTTGACATTCACTATGAGAAATAAAATGCATTTATTGTTACAGAGTAACTTCTGCATTGAGGGGATGATGGTATTAAAACCTTCTTTATGAAGAAGTTTTTAACTCAAAATCTCAGTAAATAAAATTAAAATGTGCAATCAACGAAATGCGTAAGCCTATAATCAGGATGAAAAACTTTTTACTTCAAGTCTCAGTATCTAAAATTAAATCAGTGTTTACAAAAACAAGCTATTTTGGCCTCCTTCAGGTCAATGACTAAAATCCTATTGATTAGAGTGAGAAAAGAACTATAGACAGCCCATCAGACAGTTATTCGCCTCTTAACATCTTAACGTTCACCATCTTGCTCTTTATAATACCATCATCATTAGTTTGCAACCACAGAGACTTCTGACTTACTAGGACCTCAGTTATGAATGTGAAATGCAGTGAAGAAACATGCAAATAAAAACTCTTTCTCAGCCCATTTCTCAAGCCCATTTCAGCCTTGCAAGCTCTGGTTAAACAGAATTGCGCTAACGGAAGACAAATCAATGTTGATTTCAACGCGTTTCTGAATGCACTGTGCCATTCCCACCCTGGATACCCCTGTGATTGTGATACCGCAACTGCGCTGAGCATCACAGCCCGTGGGAATGTGAACACTGACACTGAAGGAGAAAACACGCTGCCTATGGATCACTACAGAACAGAAAAAGTCATCGTTTTCAGAGGTTCTGATCACCTAAATTTCATGCAACAATCATAGACATGAATACGTGTGGATTTCAGTAAACTATGTGATATAACTTAAGAAAAATTACTAGTTTGGTTAATGTTTACTGAAGAAAAGGGAGATTAGTAGGAGAAATGGAAAGCAGAGAGGAAAGTGGCTCACTTGGAGATGATAGCATTGAAAATGGAAATACGAAGCTGAAGAAGGCTGAAGAAACTATTCTTCTTTGGTATTACTACTTGTTTGGTCTTTTTTTAACTTTCACAAAAATTTAGAGCACCTTGGCGACACCAGACAGGAGGGCATTTTCAGTACACTCAGGAAATATTGCTCAGGGGAAAAAACCATAAACAAGCCGAAGTATTGAGAAATGCAAGGTACGTTTATGATGAGATTTTCCGTCATTACCTGGGAGCTTCCTGGCTGGAACAAACAAGAGGTAAAACTCAGCTGTCCTGGTTGCTCGCAGGCTACATGTCATCAACAAGCTACAGCTGTGAACAAGATGAACACAATCCAAGGGCAAAGCAGGTGAAGAATCTCCAGGGGGAAGAGGGAAGCATTTAGGCAATTGTAATTGGAGAAACATCTAGAGAACTGCTGTGACATACTGCTCTGGTCCCCTGCTTTTGGGAAAGCTCCCTGTCAAAGTGCTGAGAAGGACCACAGAGATGAACAGGGCTATGGGAGGCTGCTGCTGAGGTGGGACTATACCAACCTCGCCTTACTCAGAAACACAAAGGAAAGGCTTGCAAGAGGATTTGACTGCTGTCTAGAATGACATTATGGCAGAAACCAGGGAAGGCGGAAGGGAGTGATTGAAGCTAGAGGATTCCTGGCACATAAAACCAGCTAGAAGCTAGCTATGGATACCTTTAGACTAGAAATGAGAAAAAGGCTCCTGACTGTGGAAGCAGTGAGTATTTATGGCAACCTTCCAAGAAGCGTGGGGAGGTCAAAGCCTGAACTGCTTATAAGATGATGCTCCATGCATTTATAAAGGCGCTACACGGCATGGTTCTCCTAAGGGCAGAGACTGCAGCGGAGAGCCAAGGATACTTGTGCTGTCTGGTGCTGTGCCCCTGCAGAGAGAAACTTCTTTATCTTGAGGAGAGTTTGTGTGAATTCACCAACCGCTGCTAGATCATCTCTCTTAAAGTGGGCAGTGGGGAAAATCAGCTGGTTTCCCAGTCTTCAGGGAATGGTACTGGGTAGGGATCTCCACTCTGAAGCAGGGAGAGGCAGACACCCAGGTCCCGTTTCCAGGGGGAGGCAGGAGGCAACGATCTGCTTGAGCCCTGCTGCCCACGGGGAGGGCTCAGCCTACCTCCATCCTCATCCTCTCTGCAGTGCCTCTGCTCATCCCAGCCCTGCTGCCTGCCTGCCCCACACCAGCAGCCAGGGCATCCCCTGGCCAGTGATGGCTGCACAGGGCCATGAAAGGGGAGGAAAGGGATGGAGACACATGGGAGTGTGAAAGGGGATGTCAGAGCACGAGGCCAAGTGTTGCATTTGGGGTGTGGAGACCTCATGCCGCAGCTCTGTAGTCTAGCACTGCTCTGAATCAATACAGAGGAGTAAAGGAGAGTATTATTACAGTGTTCCTTAAAAAAAACCCAAATTGCTATTTATGGTACTTGAAGTTTTCCTCTGTGCTTACACTGTCTGATCCCTCACCTTTAAGTACTTTTTTGATGGTTGAGGAGAGAAAATAAATTATGATTAAATTACACGTATTTTCTAATAAAAATGCAATATAATTATGAACTATGACAAATTAACACTAACACCTCATGTTCTTATCTACAAAGGGAAATAATTTGTGTTTTAGCTAAAGGTTAGATTGAGTAGTGGTTTTCCAAAAATCATCATTTTCCACATTAAAATCCTCTTTTACAGTGTGTTGGATATTTTTCTTTCTCTCCCTTCTTACAGCTTCTTGCATGCTTTTTAGTTGCCACTTCCAGCTGCTTCTGTGGATTGTGCTACTTAGCGGACAATGTTGGGACATCTCACACCATGCATTAAATCCTGCTTCTCAGGTAAGAGCAAGCTTCAGGCACTTGCATGGTAGGATTAGAGCAGGGCACTGAGACTGGAAGCAGGAAGGCCAGAAGAGAAGCAACGAGCTAGAAGGACTTTGGTTTTTGGTCCATCAGTGAACCAGAAACGCCTACTGCAGCATTATTTCAGTATCGATCTCAGTTCGATCTTTGCCACAGTCAACATCCTACTAAGGAACAGTCTCCACTCAGCCAAGGTAGCAGTATACAAGATGCTGTAAGCAAGTAAGGGGAAATGACTTTTCTGTCGTTTCAGTGCTGCAGTGGAAGAATTTCAGATGAGCAATGTCTTTTGCAAGGCTGTTAAGAACATGTCAAAGAGGAATGATTTAAGAAGCTGCTAGTGCTAGTTCAAGGTGGAAAGTGGAGCAGAGAGATCTCAGAGCTCTGAGGTGGCGACAAAAAGGGAAGTCACTGCTGAAAATTACTCCTTTGAGTCTGGGAGGCTCAGAGAGCGCTGGCAAGCACACGTTTCTCTCGAGACTTCTGGCAAACACCAAAGATAGCTCTGCAGAATACGAAGCTGAGATTCTGTACAGTCTAACTTATTAAAAGGTCTTCAGTCTATGTATGGTCTTTTGCTTATGTTTTTACATTTACCTAATCAATATTCTTCCACTTAGCCCTCACAATTCTGCTAATAAGATTGCCTATAATTCACCTGAGTTTCTATTGCTGCTATTTTTAAACTAGTTTCTAGGTCCCTTTCTTTTCTTCTCACTCTTGCTCTTCATCTCAGAGGCCTAAATATTCAGGTACTTTGTGTTTTCCTGGTCATTTAGGGGCCTGCCTCCTTTCTCTGCTATCACACTGCCTCGTTGTTATAGCTTGTCCCCCTCTCTCTGTCAAGGTCTCTTGCACTGCTCCTATTACTCAGATACTCTCTCCAAAATCTGTGTTAAATATCAGGTCACATCCACCTTTGTGCACCCTTCAGCAAGCTGACAGTGCATCCTGTAACATGCACGGCTCTGCCATTTTCCTTGCACAGCGAAGAGAGCGTTTCACATGACTGCTAGAGACGAACAGAGTTCAGTATTGGCAAGTCCACCGAGTTCTGTGAAATACCAACATTTCCCAAGGGTAGTAATCATTTCTGTTACTGGACATCTGTGTGATGCTGTCAAGCACACAGATGGGAATTCATCAGCTGGAAATACCAGAGCAGAAGAGAGACTTAGGTTTATTTGTATGCCTCAATGCAGTTATGAACTCCTAGTGCAATGCCATTTTTGCAACAGACAAATGCAATCCTTGGATGTAGCAAGGGAGGTGTTCCTGTGGAGAGAGACGCTGCTGTACGAGCCTCCGGTTAGACCAGATGCCAAAAAGGCTGATTGCTAAGCTACCATATGCCGTAACATCAAACCTACATGCTGAAACTCTTCTCGATTGAACAGCAAGCAGGTATTTTAGGAGAATATGAAAATTCTGATTTTCTCAAGGAGAAAATTCACGTCTTAAATTAATAATGGGATACACGTAGAGAAAACAGCTTGCAGAAAGATTGGGAGAATTTGTTCCATTTTCAGTTATTTTTTCTTGAACATGGGTGCCTACAATGGTACCTGGCAAGAGAGTCGCACAGAGTGCCTGAAATCAGGTTCAGGCTTCCTGATAAGAAATCTATTAACGCTGAAGCCCTGCGCTTAGAAGACTAACATAAGGCCTTATTTAGCCGAACAGAGGTTTGGAGGCGAAATGACTGCTGTTTCTCAAGACATTAGGTAAACATCTGCAATGGAAATGAAAAATCCTAAGCTGCTCCCCAATCACTGAAAGAACTTTCCAGCAGGAACTCGGGAACAAAAAGCTGACTGATCCGACTGCTTCCCTGACTGGGGTTCATCACTGTGTGAGAAGCTATACCTGTGTCAGCAGTGCATTGTGCTTGATGATCCTGGTGTCTCAACCCTGCATTTCTGACTACTACAGGAAGCAAAATAAAACCATTGAAAGTACAGCCCCAGAGAAGGTGGAAATAAAAGGCTGAATTTCAGATTCAAGCATCCTCCCTGGGCTCCGAAGGGGAGCAGCCCCGTGAAGGCAGGATGCTCTTTTCCGAGGTGGTGAGTCAACGAGCCAGACTTGCGACTGGTGCGTTCGCTCCGCTGACTGCAGCACGGCATCGGTGACTCACACGCACACAGGAGCCAGCTGGGGAAAAGCCCTGCTTTTATGTAACCTGTACCTAGGTTTCAGTACAGGCTTGTTTTTTTTTTTTCAGGCTAAATCAGTGAACAAAAAGGTCGAGGCTTCTCCTGATGGCTAGGAGCAGTCAGCGTTCAGCTTCTGTGAGCTTGCAAGGATGAGAATAAGTATGTTGAGATAAATATAGTTAAACAAAGACAGAACAATTTCAGATAAATCAATGCTGTTTCCAAACAAGGAAACAGACACTATCAGGCACGCTGTCAAAGGCAAGATTCAGCAGCAATAGCTTAGAAATATAACACTGATGAAATTGCTGACATTTTTTATCATTAAAATAACATTTACTGCAGTTATTTCTTAGTGGGAGTTAGTTTAAGCTGTCTTATCCCAGAATTTGGAAGCTTTTATCGTGGAATTTTAACAAAATGCATAAAATCATGGGTAAAAGCTGGTTATTTTCCATGCAAAAATATTACAGAGCCTACTAAGAGCAGTCAAGAATGTTAATTCACAGACTATCAAGTTATACGGATGACTGTGCGTATATAAGCACATACCAGCACAAAGCACACAAACTAAGTTAAGACAGACATGTTTTTTAGAGGAAAGCACATACATTCAACCTGTTAAATATTAGGGCAAAATTCAGCGCCGCACAGGGCACTGACATCGCTTCCACGTGAAGCTGTGCGTTTGTACCTGATGCCACACATTAGTCCTTAACACAGCTGAGAGACAACATTCTCTACAAATATTCTAAGATCTCTGTTTGACAAGTTGTTGAAGCGCTCATTATGGAAGGCAATGCTACCTTGCTGCTTATCACATGGCTGATCTATGCAGAGTTTTAAAAGCCAAAAGAAAGCCCACGCAGCGGTGGCTACTGAGGCCCCCAGGAAAGTATTATGTGTTAGTTTTAGCTGCTCTTCACTGGCATTGACTGTATTTTTTTAGAAAACTTTGTAAAAGGGATATTCAAGGCTTTCAACGGAGGTTTTATTTTCATTCTCTGAAATGGGCTGGTGAGCTGGCAAACAGGTTTGTTTGTCCATATTTAGAGCATAATTTCTTCCTTCCCTTTGCATAACTGTTCATGAAAATCAAGGGAGGGAGAGATGATGGAGCTATCATTACTGTCATGAACTAAGCCAGCTACAATGACTTAATAAAATCCCTAGGAAAAAGTGCAGCTTTAGGAAAATACCCTTGCCAAAACCCAAAGTAGTCTAAAAATCAGAACAGCACCTGAAGACTGGTCTAAAGGACTTCAGTCTTGGAAGTTCCACTTGCCTCAGTTAGAGCCTTTGGAATATGACATTTGGGGGTACACACAGTACATCTTAAGGACTGACTACACTTCTCTGTGTACTGCCGATTAGAATATATGAATCTGCAAAGTCTCAATGCTTTACTCCAGATAAGCTACTTCTTTTCATGAGAAACGCCAAAAGCAAAACACTAAAAAATCCAAATACTAAAAAGAGCCTTGAATTTTAGCAGCCAAGAATGACTGTTTTTCATAAATGGCCAAAGGCCGTTTGTATGTATTACTTCCAGTCATATCTGAAGGCACCATTGTCTCTGGTTTAAACACACTGCCTTTTCATGGCAAATGCTGTGTAAAAACTCCTGTTGTGGTGGCGGCTGCAGGCAGAAATCCATAAGAAGAAGAAAACACAACGTTCATTTTGACTGTGCTGTTCCCTTTCACTATTTTGTTAAGTCACACTATGAAAATTAGCCAGCTGTTCTAAATATAAGGTCCTGTAAGTCTGTGCCACTTCAGAAACAAACGTTAAACATAACTGCTGGCATTGCCAGGCTACCAGCATCACAGAAAGAGCAGTAGCTTGACAGTTCATCAACAGCACAACTTTTGCTTGGATATTTCACTCTCATGTACTTTTTGGTAACTTAAAATACCTTTGAAATATTTAAGTATAAAATTAAGAGGAAATGAAAATAGCTAGCGGTTGAAGAAAGCTACAGTATGTAAGATGCTACAGCTTATAGAAAAGAAAAGCTTGTATCTAGAGATGGGTCCAAAGCTGGGTCTTTGATCTCCCAACATTTTATACATATGTTTTATTGCAGTTCTCTGCTGGTGTGCTGGCCTGAGTGTGGGAGGGTCTAGTTTTGGTGGAACTGGAGAGCATTTATGGCCCACCATCCTGTGTTCGTTTGGATTCACTGATCAGCCCCTCACCCAAAAGCACGAATGCAGCTGCCCGCATGGTATCTGATGCCCTGAGTATCCAGGCAAAGGACTACACCTCCCTATCTCTGGCAGATAACCTCCTTCCCACATGCATTTCAGGGCTCAGCATTTTCACAGAAGACAAATTATTGTTTTCTAACCTGAAAGAACTCTGCAGTCCCCTCAAGTGCTGCAGTGTTACGAGAACAGCAGTAAGCTAAAATAGGAGAGCCACAAACTCAATCAAGAAGGCCAATGACTAAACAAGTCTCCAGTCTCTACTGGCACGCTTTTGTATACGCAGTGCTTCTCACACTATTTTTCATGAGTAGGCTTTTGTAGGCACCCTGGCATTGGGGTGTCATGTATGAAGTGGCTGCTAGGCTCTTTTGATCACCTCTGGCTTCAGATGAGGCTTTTGGGATGGGCTGTGTCAGGGATGATTTTCCTTGATCTTTGGGGAAGAGCTATGAAGAAAGCTTTTGTTCCTACGATCCTTGGTGAGGGGGCCAGCTGGGAAGCATAAAGAGCTACCTTATTTGGCCTGTGTAGTTTCTTTTCGCATTTGCAAAGCTGCATGGAAGGAATTTAGCCAAAGACTCTTGCCAAGTACGCAACATATTGGACAGAGCTCTGAAATAAACCCCAACTCTCCAAGGAGGATTGTTTATGTTTGAAAATGACAGTCCAATGAATTACTTCTTTTCTTTTGCTCAGCTGTGCCCTACCACATTAAAAAACTGAATTTTCCTTGCCTAAATCAAACACATTGACCCTAAGACTGAAAAAAATATTAATCAAATCAAAAACCCACAGATTGCTGTGAAGTAGCCCATGTTTTTTCACTGTTCAGACACACTGGACTGCACTTCATTGTGAATAATTCTAGGAATCAATAAAAAGAAAAGGTCACGACAGAAATCCCTCCCCCCTCCCCCCAAGAAAAACAATAAGTAAAAAGTAACATTGTTAGAGACGAATTATCTACTTTTAAAAAGCTACATGCCCATTTTGTGCAGCAGTTTGACTACCTCATGTCGAGTACATCAAACTTGAAGGGTTGTAGCATTTCGTAAATCTTTGTTTTCATAGATTAAAGGCTTTCCAGGGAAGATAGCATCAGCAGAGTTACAGAGGCTGCTTATCTAAATTGAGCTGGCTCTGGCATCTGCTTAGTGAGGAGGCTGGCAGCAAGCAGGAGCGCAGGGAGCTGTGCAGCCCAGTAGGTTGGTCTCGCACATCTGCGCCCAGGGCCTGCGCCACAGCTGGGAACATCAGAAGTCAAACAGCTACATTGCTGTGGTTATCCTGCAAAGTTTGATGCATGCCGTTAATCACAAAGCACGCTTGGCACATAGCGCTCCTGAAAACAGTTCCAGCATCTGGTCCTTAACTTAGATTTGGTTACCCTCAGCGGATTAAACAAAGCCCAGAAAAAGGCCATGTTTTACCAGCCATTTCAGTAGCTATTTTTCAACAAATGCTCTGGAATCCATGTTAGTCCAACTACATTGTTACTCTTTCTGCTTACCCTACCTGATAGTTTGGAAAAATACCTTGACTATGATATTTTAAGTTTTTCTTCATATTACTAAAACACAGTTATAAACATCTCCCAGGCGTTCCTAAAACAGATACGGTAAATCACAACATAAACAGGGATGTGCCCAGATATACATCATCTTCAGTCTACCCTTTCCTCAAGAGTCTTTGGAGAGATGGAGAAAAGGCAGCCTTGGCAGCAGGTGTGAAAAGTTAGCAGCTCTGCATTCTGGCCATAGCAGGGCTCCTGCACAGACCCCTACTCTGATACTTGGCTAAAAGCAGCAGCAGCTACCTGAACTTCTCTGCTGATGGCATTTGTGACAACCCAGCACAGGTCAGCAGCAGTCTCACATGTAAACAAGCTCAGAAACATTTAGAGCTTGAAATGGTTCATTTATATTCAAAAATGACATATTGGAGCCGATTCTTGCTGCAAGTTGCTGTGACCATACAGGTATTTAAAGGGAGAATACAAAATATTTTATCTTTGAGTTGGCTGCTTTGTATGTTATCAGGTGTACGTTCATAGTATCCAAAGAGATACTCTTGCAGGAAGAGAGAATTCACAGCTTACTAGAGATCAGAGCTGCTAAGCATTTAATTTTATTTGTGACTTTATTAATTTATTTTGACTGGTTTGTCCTTGTAAACAGCCATGCATACAAAGTTACTATAGGGAGTCATGTTTGCACAGAAAAGCAGGCAAATAGTCTCAAATAGTAGGATCACCTCTTACTTGTGAGCATACTTTGTCTAAAACTATATTGTTCCTACAGGCAAAGTGGGGCTTATGTTCACCTGGCTGATTTACCAGCTGCTAAGTAACTGAACAGCAGACACCATGCTTCATGAAATAAATCCTGCCAAGCATTCCATTTCTGAATGGACATCGAATAATTGCCCACCCTCTCATATATATTTCAGTCCATTTGGAGAAGACGAACGTCTGTCATATTTCTCCCTCATCAATTTTGCCATTGAATCCATGCAGGGAACAAGTGATGGAAAATTGATCCTTTGCACCTGACATGTGTCCTGTCTCAGATGGGTTACAAACAGCATGAAGAGTTACTTTATGTTTTTAATTAGACTTAGGGAGCCAGAGCCCTTCTTCTTTCCTTTATGTGAGTGCAACCATGCAGCTTTACTTCATTTGAACGGCATACACAGGCCATTCACCCCACATGCACTGAGAGCAACCTGCTGTGCTGCAACACACCACATGCTTCACCATGATGGGGATTATTTTACCTAGTGGGACCTCAAACAACAGTCCTATAAGCTACAGCAGCCCATCCTGCCTCTCCTTCCACTCTCCAAAAAACCCAAAGGCAGAGAGAATATGTGGTATCACTGTGCTGCACCGCTTGGAGAGCAGGATTTGGGGAAAAAACATTCCAAGTGGAAGGCGGTCATCTCTCTAGCAATACTTACGGAGAAGGCAAAGATCCTCGTAGAGCCCAGCTGTGCACATCTGCCAGCATCTGCCCTTGCAGTGAAAGGACAAGGAACTTCCCTTTGCAGCTGGGCAGCTGCATGGAGACCGAGGCAGCAGTGGCAAAACACTGGTGAGGATGCTGGGCAGCCCTGGAAACACCTCCTCCAAGGGGATCTCCAGGGCACTTGGCCAAGCCACTGGCATTTAGTGTCAGTCAGGGAGCTGCCTGCAGCTGGGAATCAGTGTTACTCCGCTTGTTGATTCTCCCATGCTACAACTTTCAATGTGAAATGAAGTCACAGAGAGCACCTCAGGAAAAATAAAAAGGATCAAGATGAAGATAGTAGGGGAGGGAGACCTTATTTCCACAGATCTACTCTTCAGGACATTAACAGCATAATATTTATCTCTTTTAGCCTTTGTTACTCGAGAAAAGAGATGTAAGGAGTCTGTCTGTCTCCCTTCCACCGATAATTTTCAGCCTATTGAGTAATTTCAGCTACCTCTTACAGGAACGTTGGAGACTTTACCTCCCCCCCTCCCTCTCTAGATTGAGAAAAATAAGCAGCCAGGAAGAGAAAATAGATTTTTTTAGTGCTGTCACTAAGATGAAGACTCCAAAACAAAATGAGCCTTCAGGATACATCTGAATGTCCATGTGATGCTCAAATTAAGGATACTTTGATGAAGCACACTTGCAAGAAGAGAGAATTCTTACTTTAAAAAGATAGGGAGCTCTTAAGTTCTAATTTGTGAGTTTGTTCAATTATTTGTCCTTCTAGACAGTGACATGTACAAAGTTATTCTAGGGAGTTGTAGCTACACAGAAAACCAGGTTGACGTTTTTGTCAGAAAAAATTAAAATCTTCCATAATATATCTTTTCACTTTATAATGAAATTTTAGATTAAATTTAATTTTTACATGAAAGGCCTAATTTTAAGGCTTTAAAACTGAGACAGTTTTTTATTGTATGCCTGTTAAAGTTCTTTTAGCAACATAAAAACATGTATTGATATGTCATTTAGAGATATAAAAACATCAGTAAGACAATCAGATGCAAGAAAAAGGACCTACCTGCAGCCCTGATAGTTTACGATGTTTAGCTCTACAGTAGCTGAAACTTGCACAAAAGAATAACATCCAGAATATCAAACTTTATAGACAGGAAACCGCAATGGAACAACAAAATAATTTAAAAAATTCAAGCAATAAAACACTCCTATGTTTACTTTGTAACTGACAACATACCAATTTTCTGCTGTCGGTGCTTATGAGATGGACTCAGCTGAACAGAGTATTTGAAAAAGTACACACCAATAATACATATTATCATTATACTGCTTGTTTACATTCCAGCCTCTGACCATCATTACTACTGTACAACAGCTTGCACCAGAAAATCCACCAAAACCCCCCCATCCAACCCTGTTTACTAAGCAGTCAAACGTCTCTGTGCTTGGAAGCCTAACGTCTGTCTGCTATGTATGCACTGTATTCAGGCATCATGTAATACGCCTGGAAGAGCAGCGCTCCTGAAAAAGCCCCCAGTCACCACTATCTGAATCAATGGGACACACTGGTTCTTACATACACACACACACACATATATATATACACATACATATGTACCCTCCCTTGCTATTTCTAGCATGTAAAGAGAAGCACTTCTACTGACTGGTGGGATGAGTGTGAAATGACATTGACTCCTGAAAACATATCCACTTCATTAGTCCCCACCGCTAGAGTCTGGGTCTTCCAGACGCAGGAGTCTAGGACAAAGTCTAGAAGGGGCTTCTGTAATTTAAAGGCAAGACACTAACTAGTTTTGTTGATAGCTATTGAGAAACATTACAAATTGAGATAGAAGAGTTGAGAAAGCACTTGCACATGCAAGCAAAGTCATATGAGAATATCATGTCAAGCCAGTGGCACAGAGACTTAAAACTTATCAGGAAAGAAGCAATGGAAAAAGGGGAGAAACAACTTCAGTGCAAGTTCCTAACTGATCCACGGTTTTTCCCATTTTGGGAGATAAGTAAAGAATTTGGAAAGTGCTTGTTTCACTCAGGCTGCTGGGGTCACAGAAACTGAGTCATTTATCTGAAACTATGATGGAAAAATTAGAGCAGAGTCTATTTAAAAGTGATCGGTGTCAGTAAATCTTAGCTTGTGCTCTCTTCCTGCCACTTCAGGAACCTCCCATGAAAAGGACAGAAATTCTCTTAGCATTTCTTCAAATTGCAAGCACAATGGCTTGGGTAAGGTGCTATATTACCTAACGAAAAAGAGTAATTCTGTAAATGGCCATTTTGCTGTTAGCCTGTTAGCTATCAGTCCGGTACTATGAATTTGGAGACTAAAAAGTGCACAAGGCTATAGCAGATCTGTCAAGCAATTTTTTTGCAAATGACTGTCATTCCACAGGTTACTTGCATTTTATTTCTGAATAATGTATTTTTCTCCTTACCCTGATTACTGTGGCAAGAACAAAAAGATACAGAGACTAATCTGTCCTCACATACTTCTGCAGGTAGAGAAGGCCTGGGAGACAGAATGACAGTGCAGCCCTGTGAACGGGGAGAAGCCTCCTTAGGCTTCAGGAAATCTCTTTGGGGATTAAACAGTGACTTCCACAAGGATCCCGGCGTCTACACAGAGGACAGGAGGGAGGCTCCTTGTGCACAAATGTATTCAGGCCATTGGTGCTACACTGACTTCTGTAAAAATCATTAAACTTCTAGATGTTTTCTCAAACCTTAGAGAAGTTTTAGAATATAACGTTTAACTAGACATCTTCCTGCCCCTTAGAGAAATAAGTAATATCTGTCCACACAGCTATCACTTTTATCACGGTTGCATGATATGTGTGAAGAGCAGTAATTGCTGCTGACACTTTTGCAAGGCCAGCTTGTGTCTTCTCCATAATATTGATGCATGCCGGGTGGTTTTCTATTTTGTTATTTCCCACAGGGCAACTTCTAAGGCAAAGGAAGTCTTCCACTGGGATTCACCATAAATCATTCTTGCCACCTTCTTGCCATCTCCAGTGGTAGCATTTATGACTCTCTCTGAACAGGCTGGGAGGCTCTCTGTAGGCTTTAGGGCTTTCTCTGGCTCTGAGGCCTTGAGAACCCTGCCAGAATCCTGCTGTGGCATGTACATTTTGTGGATGCAGCTTACGCAGTACTTATGTCTCATACGGACATGTATTTGGACCGCATGTCACCACATGATCGTTTGTGCAATACACGCAGCATGAAAGAATAAAGGAATACTTCTTGGCAGGTAACACTGAGCTAAAGGCAGTCTCCCTCCTTTATTTGCGTTTTATTAGTTGCTGACGCTGTGCTTGGTACTGTACAGAAAAGCAATGAGTGGCCCTCTGCAGCTGAGGCTCATATGGATGTTGAGCATCAGCCGAAACAGCTTATTTCTGTCCTAAACACTTCTTCTTCTTTGAGCACCCAAATTCCAGGTGGGAACCCACTAATGGGGACAGCCAGGTTATCCCCAAATGATGCTCAAAGATCAAGTAAATAGGCCTGGCTGTTGGACTGCGTCGGTACCTTCCTCACACAACACACTCAACAACCTGTGTAATAAATAAAGGTACAGGGAATCACCTTGCACTGAGCTGAGTGAGGAACAGGTCAAATCCTCAAGTCCTTAATCAGTTCTTGGGCAATAATTAATCAAGCAAAAGGCAATTTCTTTGCATAAGAATCAACTGCAGGCACTGGCTCAAAAACAACAGCATTTGGCACTCAACTTGCAGTGTGTTTTACGTTGAAACAAGAACTAATCAGTCATTTTCAGCGCTATTTCCATATATTTTTTAAAAATACTATTGCAGTTACTTGTTTTCAAAGTGAGAGGAGGACAGCTTTGTCTGATAAAAGCATAATTTAAGATGCTCACAACCTAGCAAATATGACCCTGAATTTTTGCTGCACTGGACATTAACTGTAATACAGTAGATCTGCAGCATAATCATTAGTGCTTGTTCCATTTCCTCTATTAGGGATAATAGCAAATACAATACCCTCATTTCCTCCTTGCTGATGACAGCACTGCCAGACTCTTTCACTGTACATCTTTTTTTCTCTGTGTGCTGCAAAGGGAGCTTTGCACAAAGCTCTAAACAGGTCCCCAAAAATGCTTTTGACAAAATAATTCTGAATCTATCAGGCGCTGATCTATCAGGCAGGTGTGATAACAAAACCCACTCTTCCAACCTTTCAGTATTTAGATTTGTTATTAAAAAAAGAATTACTTTTAAATCTGTTTAAAACAAATGAGAAACAAACAAACGTAAACCAGCAAAACAATGAATCTACTCATTCAAAATGTCCTCGCCCCTTAAATAGATTATCTTATTTATGAGACCATTAGTTATTTAATACTGCCTCAGAAATAGCATATTTAGGACACAAATGCATTCCTCTCCCAGGCAGCGGCAGCACTTCAATAGATTTCTTATGTAATTTGACAGTTTACCTACTTGCTTATTTGTTCTTGACAGCAATGTGCTAGAAAGGTCTCCTGGGAACACTCACGAAGCCCTTGTTAAAATGTTGTCACCAAATGGAAGGAAAGGCTGAGACGATTTCCCTGCTTCTATGGAGTCCTCTCTGTACGTGATGTGTTAAATCACCCCTTTCCGAGACAATTCACCTTCAAGCCTCACAAACAAATTTTGACAAAATAAACAGTTTGTGCCTGGAACACATACAATGGCAATTACTAAAAAAAAAAAAAAAAAAAAAAAGGAGCCACCAAAAAACCAAACCCAAATCAACAACAACAGCAAAAACAACCCAAAACCAACCAACCAAAAAAAACTTAGGGTGGATGCTGTTAGATCCATACGCATGCCATATCCATGGCAATATACTCAGTTCAGATTCACATGAACAACGCATACGTTTGTCCTGCGAAACACAGTTTGATACAAATCCAACGATGGGTCCTGGCTGCCTTCACTGACTACAATTAATGTACACACAAGCAAAGAAAAAGATTTTCCTCTCATTTCAGTCCTCCTCTCTGTCTGACACACTGCCTTGAGATACAGGGTTTATTATGGACAAGAAGAAGGGGAAGTCCTTTTCAAAAATACTGTTAGAAACTCCTTATTAAAGAAGGTATTTATGTTATTTCAAGAGGCAACGAACAAGATCACATCAGACATTTGATAATATGCGTCTCACAAATGACCAGACTAATCTCTGTACTTCTCTTGTGCTGTAATTTGCATACAATGTTATAAATAGTAAAATTATATATACTAAGTTCTCTTCCCTTACTGTGACTTCAGGTGCGCTGTCAAATCATTCACAGTAAGTATGATAAGCTGCCCTTTAAGAGGATCCCATTTAGCTATTGCCTTTTATCTTATTTCAGAACAAGACATCACATAGAATTTAGAGTACCTGTCAATTATCCAAACTTCGTTAAATCAGTTAGTACAGCCAGTATACCTGCCTTGACATTGCCTGTGTTCATTTGCATAACAAAGGAACGATGTTTTGAAACTTTCTGAAAGTTGTATCACTTGTATACCCATCTTCAGGTCAGACCTTTCTTTATAATTCATGGGTTACGACTGCTGGATACAGTGCTACTGATCAGTTTGACTACAGGCACTATGAGCTTACATGTAAATATATATGATTTTGTCACATCAAAAAAATTAACTTAAAAAAAGTAGAAAAAACTGTCATTATGGAGGCTTACACATTAGAATATAATCTTCAGGACAGGTATTCAATCTACAGTCAATCACACACAAGTTAAAAGTGATTGGTGTGCTAAATATACCTCTCTGAGTGAGGCTAAAAAAGATGCAATACAAAAGCGAGTAAGGCTTTTTTTTTTTTTTTTAACTGAGTGAGATAGCTGGAAACAAGAGAGGTCACTTGATAATAGGTTGCTCCGTGCAGCTGCAGAGGGCAGAGGACAGTTTGGTGCGGGCACGCGAGACAGCAGGAGGCAAGCAGCCTGTCGCAAAAACCAGGATTGGGCTCCTTAATGGGGAGCAGGGACAGACACACGGGATGCAAAGCCAGCTGGCAGGACTGATGTCAAACCTGCCTGCCCTCCTTCCTTTTGCCTCCCACAACCTTTAGAAATAATCAGGACTGCACAAAATAACACGTGTGATTCCTATCTTCATGCATTTTACCTAGTGAAAATAATTATGCAGTTATGCATTACACCCCTAAATATGGGGTAACCACTTAGGGGAAACGGAAGTTACTACCATTGCCTAGGTCAGCCAGATTTGCAAAGTTTTACGCTTTGTACTCCTTTCTATATTCAGAAAACAACGTATTTTTCAGTTAAGCAAAAAAAGCACTCAAGGAATAGTAATAATTTCAGTTTTAACAGATGACAGAACCTAATTTGTAATTACGGGTTTACAGCCATTTTGGTAAATTTATTTAAACAAAATGCAGATGTTCTCAGTATAATTTTCAAATTGCTCTTAGATTTATGTATTGCATGCTTGCATATGATGTACATATGCATATCTGTTATCCACTTAGACATAACTCCAGTTAGGCATTTAACTGGCAACGTGCAAAAGCATATACCTGATTTCTGCACAACCACCTGAAAAGCTTCATGTGCACAATTTGTGCAAGCCGTACTGCCACAAGCCACGCAGATGTCCTTAACATGAAGTTTTTGAAATCAGCAATTTTGTAAACAAGGCATAATATTTCACACACACACAAAAAATCTGTTCTTTGAGTTTAAGTTTGCTGCTAGGAACGATCACTACTGAAGATGTTTGTTCCAGAAGTAATGAAATACAATGGATGAATGCACAAATATTGCTTCAGTTACTGTTCAGGTGGTAGTTCTTCAGACAAACAGCATCATAATATCTGGCCTCTAACCTAATCTCACAAATAAAAAGTCAGTACTCTCCCGTGTTTCTGTGTCAATGAGTGAATATTAAGGTGTATTTTTTATGTCTGTAGACAAAGTACAAAGTATGAGGAAAAGACAACAAGAGAAGGAAGGGATTTGAAAAATGTCCAACACACCTCATTACTTCAGGCCAGATTTCTGAAATAAGCAGAATTCTTAACTGACACTAGACATCTTGCTAATTTTCTTTATAGGGGACATTTTGCAGTGATGGACCCACTATCCTCAAAGGCTGGCCAGTTCAGTAGCGTGAGATTACTGCAAAACCTGTTTAGTAACCCTTTCATCAATATCGCTTTCACAAAGGAGTAAAATTAATTGCATCTATTTAACACCGACGCACTTTGTACATGTCCAGCCATGTCAATGTCTTTGCATTCATTACTGTTTTCTGAAAATGGAAAAGGATTCCTTAATATTAACCAAAAGTTAGCTTTTCCGAAATGCATATAAAAAGATTTTTCAAGAAATATGGCAGAACTCAAATATACAGTAATTTGAATTTTCTGTTAAGTTTGTTACAAATAGACTTCATATAAATTCATTTGCCCTTAAAACCCCTGAAACAGAACTGAGGCCCAAATACTCCCTGTGCCACCAAGAACGTTTACCTTTAGGGTTCCATTAAACCCACTGACCCACCGAATCCGATGGAGTTGCATTAGCCTTTAACAAGTTCACAAGAAGGACTGAATACTAATCCAAATATAACAGAAGTTACACAGAAAGCTCCTCATATGTCTCTGTGCAGACTCCCAAAACAACACTCCAGAAGGCCACTGGATCACTCCCCAGAAGACATTTCTAAATAAACATGACAGGACTTATTACAGATTGCTGGACACATCTGCTCCTCTTTCTTCTCAAGTTACATAAGCCCTAGAAAATGGAAAACACCTCAGGTCTGATCGCACAGAGGCGTTTACACTAGCACTCTTGAGTTCCCTGTATTAAAAGGCACTATGTTCTGCACTGCATCACCATTCAACACTAACGCAAACAGAAGCCCTAACCTTTGAAGGATATTTCAAAAAGCCCTCCCTCCTGAGGTTTTTCTTGAAGAGGATGGGACAGGAGCCAACACTGTGATGGAATTACAGCTGCTTTCTGGAGGAAGAGCTCTTTATTATAACTGGCAGGCTTATCCTAGCCACCGTGCTGGCAGTGCATGCTGCAAGGCTGACACTGCAACTACTGCAAGCCCAGCAAGCCAGCCTCAGCAGCCGGTCACACAGATGAGTATGTCTTCCTCTTTGTCCTTTTCTCGACTCACCAAGAGAAAATATCATCCAGTTGCGAAGGGCAAAAAGGGTGCTTCGTTTTGCTTTTGTCTTATTCTTTACATGGGCTGGATGCCTAAGGAGGAGCGCTCCACTTGGAACAGGTTTTCCTCTATTTCATGAGGTCCAGGCAAAATTCTTTTCTCATCTCCAGCAAGGAAGTTCATTCGAAGAAGATTTTTGTCTCCCAATCTTCCTCCCAAAAATAAGAAGGTATCTGGAATACTAATAGCTAATGAAGAAGCCCACAAATATGCAAAATTTTGCACATATCCTCTTATTTCCTCACAGGCCAGAGTTTCAGGAGACTAGAATGAGAGCTCCAGAACACACTGGGTAAGATTTGTTGACAGAAGGATATTGGAGAGCAACGACTGCCCCTGGGGAAAGTTATGTTAGCAGGAGTTTCCCAATCACAGTTACATGCTGAATCAGAAGCAAAGTAGCAGGCAAAGACCAAGGCCACATTACAGAGAACTGGTCAGGAGACAGGGTGCATATTCTGGCCCCGGGAAGATCTCACCTGACAATAAGGCATCCATAATCAGATATCTTGTGTATCCTCCTTCTGCCGCACATATAATGCGACAGAACCACCAAACAGGTTATACGACAAAGTTTAAAACAAACAAAAACTCAACAAAAGGTACATATGGAGGAATCTGGCAGGCAAAAAGTTATATTCACACAGTCAGCTCTCCAGGATATCACAAGTGATATTCTTCTAGGAAAAGCGTATCCTAAAGACTTCAGGTTTGTGTTTCATCCATAAAAAACAGCACCAAATATTCCAAGCTCTGTTTCATTACAAAATCAAAGTGAAAACAAGACTTCCTGAATGCCTGGTGCCCCTGCTGTAGTTGCACAGCAACCACTCCCAGCTCCCAGGCACAGGTATTGACATTTCACCTTGCTAGGGGTTCAAAGTCAAGCTCTGTGATCAGTCCTTACCTCCCAAGAAAGCTTAAGGCTAACAGTGCTCCGGGCTAGCTCAGTGATGTGAGACAGTTGAAGAATTAAGGCAAAGAAAGAAAACAGATTTATTGTCCAAACTTTCCATATTGTATTTTTCCTGGCACAAATTACCATAAAGGTAATACAGATTTTTTTCCCATATATTGATAACCTTTTTTCTAAAAAAGGGGATGAATACAAGTGTGCTCATCATTTTTTCCCCAAATTACTTCACAAACTGTGTTTTTAACTAAAAATAGCTGGTGTATTGCTTCTGAACTCAAAACTCATCTTCCTCTTTTTCCAAAATGCTGCCATAAAAATTTGCCAAAACGAAGTGCTCAAATAATTGAGCGCTAGTGTTAAATCTGAAAACTAATCATTAGTGTGCTTTTCTTCCAATTGGTGGGTTATAAAGAAAATGGCAAAAGCAGACCATGCTGAAAGAGAACATGATACAACCTCGGATTCCTTAGCATAAAAATCACTGTCATGGTATCAAGATTTGTTCTTTATACTCACAACTGTATACTTCTTCCAGGGCCAAAACCTGCAAGTTACTAAGATATCACTTTTGAGCAAACATGAGGAAAATTTGACAGAACTTTCTCTTTCCTCTTGTGATGTGGCTAAACATGCTTTGTCCTTCACCTGAAAAGCTCAGGGATGGCTGGTTTCTGATTGAATTCAATCAGAACAATTGCTGCCTTCTCACTGTAACTTGAACCACACTTATTTCAGGAAGAGACTCAGAAAACCACTCCCTAATACCAGAGAGCACAGAACACACTGCAGATCCATCAGGGAAAGATTTAAAAGTATAAATATGTCTCCCATTGAAGTGGAAACCTTTTGCAAAATCTTATAAACGCAGGAAGTAAAAATCCTTTTGCATCTATAATTATGCACAAAATCTCTCCTCTTACATGCAGTATTCTCAGATTTTGTTACTGCTTTATACCAGTCTTTATCCTGTGATGTGATATATAGCTGTCCCTCCCATTCACTTTGTGGAATTTGTCTTGAGGATGCTTCACTTCATACAGAATTAAGCCCCACGTTTCTTCCTGATTTGTCTCAATACACTAACCCTTCTTGAGAGTGCGCCTGTTTAAGCCTGCAAATATAACGTTTGCCTTGTCCAAAACTCCTGAGCTCCTCATTTTTACCTTTCCAAGTTAAACCTCATAGTCAGTGGCTAAAATTAAAGCCAATAATGACCTACATCTACAGCAAGCGCTAACTCAATGATTGCATGGAAAAAAAAGCCTTTTCTCTTTTTTTTTTTTTTATCTACTCTGCACTTTTGCATTCTAAAACCCCCAAATATTTTAATCAGTTCTCCTGGGTCTCAAATGATCTTTAACGTCTAACTCATTATCTCATTTGGTTTAAGCTCTAATTCTTAGAGATACTAAGGCCTCAGGGTCTGTAAAATATACCTGCAAGTTGCGTATCTGTGGTTGGTTCTTACCTACTACCACGTAGCTCATTATAGGTTGGATCAAAGTTCATTGAAGTTAATACAAACCTTTAATCTAGACTTTCCCTCTCAAACCTGCAAGTGGCTAAGTGCCCTCAACCTTTGCCACGACAGTTAAGAATTCAGCATACTCCTTGTGAATTTAAGTGAATTCACTCCTTGTGAATACCATACAAGGAATGGTATAAAAGAGTAGGCGTACAATGGAGTTTGAAGTGGCAGAAAATTGAAATAAAAAAATCGAAACAAAAATGGAGGGAGTCCTGCATACAGCTTCAGGAAAATGTTCCTATCTAGATAAAATAATAGCCAATCAGAAGAAAACAGCCATTCATAAAATGTGATGGCAAATTAACTTAAAAGACTGCTGGGTGAGTTCAAAAGCACATATGAAAGATATGCTAGTAACTGCCCTAATTACAAAAGGCAAATGTTTAAAAATAATTTCAAAATTAAATATAATGAAAAGAATAATTTAAGCCTTAAGCAGAAAGTTTTCACTTTGACACTAATGCAGACCAGGCAAGAAGGAATGTGGTTTATTATTAGTGACAAGTAGAAGGATTGTGAAAGTACACATTGAAGGAAAGCAGTGTCATTTTCTTATGCTTAATCAATTCAAAAGTAGAATCTCCTTTACAAACAAATGTTTCGGTATCTTCTTTTGACTAACATTTCAATAATGATTTGATTTCCTGAACATCAGTAATTCTTTCTGCAAGTCAGCCAGTGAAGGTCTGGCCCCAGGATATCTGCTTGTGGAAACTCACTTACAACACAAAATAGAAAAATTGCTTCCAGAATAAGTGAGCAAAAAACCAATACTGTATATATCTGATCCTCTGAGAAGGCGAGAAAGGACAATGATATGCTGAGAAAAACTGTCCTCAAATGCATCCTCTTTCAAGAATTAAATTCATTCTGTTCTGAGATCTAGGATAGGAACAAAACCTCCCTGTCTGCTCTGAATCACGCATCCAAAGAGCTAAAAAGATGAACGCTGGTTTGCCCTAGTTTTGTGCAAAGCTTTTATCGTATGAATGAAGCAATGTCTTTGGTTAAAGAACAAGGGAAGAATAAGGGAAAAGGTGAAGGTGTGCAAATATAGTCATGGATCCGGAACAACAGATAAGATGCAACCACCCGCAGAAAGAAAAATAATGGAAAAAGGCCAAATGGATTCTGCAGTCTTCAGGCAGCAGTGACAGTATAGTTTTTGTTGGTTCCTTTGCTCTTGGGAGGGAACATTTGTTATATTTTGATGCTGTTCTATGTATGACCTGGAAGACCAGGATTCATTTTTCTGCCCTGCTCTGCCTTCTTGACTAATCTCAGTAAGCCAGTTATAGCTAGGCTTTCAGGTATTCAGGTATTACAAGAAACAGGTCTTTATGGGATTTTTTAAAAAGAGTATAACTCCATTTGGTTTAATAATTTCAAAGGGAATTAAACAAAAATGCTTAGGTATTTTTAAAAATTGCACTACATTTTTTAATTACATCTGTCCCTCTGAAAATGTAGCCCTTCCATAAATGAAGGCATAATGCCTCCCCATGTCAACGATATGTTGTGAGGGCAGATCCATTACTACAAAATCGTAACAGCCATTAATGAGGGCTTTATAAAACAAGTAAATAGATTAGCTCAAGAGTTTAACAAAATTAAGGCTGAATGCTTCTCTTCCTAAGAGCAACTACCGAACAAGTGCAAAGGCCAAGAATGTCTACCTGGTGTCAACAGGGTTATTAGATGGCATGGTCTGCTGTACAATTATTTAAGAATCATCTATGGATATATTTTCTTTCATTCTGGAAAGACCGTTCTTCTGCAGCAGTATTTTCAGATAGCTTCTAGTGGTAACTCCAGTTCTGCCCACAAACCCCATTCTGCCACAGTATTTCTGCTGGAATTGAAATCATCACACAACTGCTGAGATCCCAATTCGAGAACTGCCATTTCCACAGTTTTCACACAGCATGGATGTCCAACGTCAGCGGTAAGAATACAAGTCAATAGAAGCTCTTCTAGCTTCTACAGATCTGGTACCATGTTCTATAAAAGTCCAAACTTAAACCATTGCACGCTCATGTAAAAGTCAGCTTTTCCACTTTTGTTCACCTCTGTTCCCTTGATTTCAAGCCAGCTATTGCAATTCTTAAAAGTTGAAGATCTTACCAAGTTCCTGGCTTTAAAAATAAAGAGCTGAAATGTTTTTCAGCAAAACACAATTTTTGCAAAAGAATGATAAATAATGTAGGACCATCTTATTTGCTGCAATCCTATTGGAAGAACAATTTGGTCATAAAATAATGATCTAATCTAAATTTAAGAAGTTTGTACAAATGCCTTATGCTGTGCACTAAATTTAAATACGTAATTTAGATTACTTTGGATGAGAGTGACTCAGTATGCAGTCAGAGTAATTCAGAAAGCAGCATGAAGTGAACATGATGGTCTTGCAATGTGTCATGTTACTGCAGTAAACACCTGTTCTCATTTCTTAATTATTGTGAACAGGCTTACAAACAATACCAAACATGATTTATAGGAAGTTTTTCACAAGGAGATAGTTCGTTACCATCCTAGGAAAACATACGGAAATCAGTCTCTTCTTTCTGAATAATCTCATTGTCACTTGAACCATATTAACTTTTCCTCACCATCGGGTACCTCCAAAGGAGGTCAATCATCACCACCATTCCTATCCTGAAGACAGTTCCTTTTACATTCTGCGTTTCCTTGGACAATCTGTACAGATCTTGCTTTGGCCATCACTATACTGTGAAAAAGCCCTCCAGACTGACCTCTCTCTGCATGAGATTGACAGCTGAGACTTGTTTGAAGAGTATGGCATTCTTGGAATACACCCAAAGTCAGTCCCCTTCCCACCTGCACTATCTGCACTCCCTTGAGTGCTTCTGTCTGCTCCAAGGTCTTCACAATCTTTCTCCTACCTGACCACTTCAATCCAAACATCTGCTGTAGACAACCACACAGTGCCGCTGGATAAAACCAAAATAGATTTGCTGACTCTGAAGTTAGACTACCAGGCACTGCAAAAGGCAAAATCTTTAGTGTGCATCTCTCCGCAGACCGAGCTAACATTGTATTTTCACAAAGTGAAACAGACTTTGCATTAAGTCCTCCGAGTGTCCCAACTGGACCGTTTTCCTTGTCCAATACGTCCCCTCTTTTCCACACTGGAAGTGATCAACGCTAGTGTGTAGACCATATATTGATTCATTAATTTCTTATGTACTTTCCTAGCATCTGACTGCTGGCCTAGTGAACTCTGGTGTGAAATCAGAAGGGAGAGTTACAAGTGAATGAGAAATATTGATAATGTACAGTACTACTAAATGTAGCTATTAAGAGACTTCATCTTGTTGTCTCAAAGACATTCATACCTTCCTCAAAGCTATGCTGAGCCATGGAAGACTTGTTTCTCTCTTTCTGAATGTGAAACAATTGTACAAAACCTGAAAGTTTTAAAAACCACACAAAATGTAGAGGAAGAAGCTATATTAGGCACTGTACAACCTAGTGGTCCCAAACTTTATTCTGCTCTCTCATTCTGCGTATGTGTAATTGGAAGAGTGGTGGAAATTAATTTTTGATTAGATACATTGTAATCTATACTATCCACCTTCCCAGTAGTCCACGCTTTCTTGCTACGTGTCCTTGAACACTGTTTCTCTGAACACTTCTGCCCACGCACCAAAAAGCGTGAAGGGTCAATTTCAGGCAACAACTGCAACTGAAAGATAACTATTTTCATGGCAACGTTCTGCAGGAGTCTCTCCAACTTGAATTCTTGCAACTCTCTGCACCGTCTAACATGTTCAGTCAATCTATTATACTTTTAAGGTGAGAGTAAGAGTAACACACACTCTTTTGTTTTAGAGTCCAAATAAATTACTGCGACATACACTGCAGAAAATGAATGGTAGAATACATAAGTGCCAGTGATTTCAAATTACTTTTAGGGCTAAAGTATCAGTGTTGAACTCTACAGGTTTTTGATACTGGATAGAGGCAAAGAACATTCATTCAGCTACAACAGATGAGCGCTAAATGTGTTGCTGACAGCCATCCAAGGTCACTTCTTCCCCTTCAAAGTGTCGCTACCTTAACAAAAAAATCAATATAAAAATAATTATAGAAGGGAACTTGCGTGGACTATTCTCCAGTGAACTTCTCTGCTTCTTTCACACCTAAGTATTTATTGAGCCATTACAGGTGAAAGATTAGGTGCTGAGCACATGATGCTATATAATACTCACAGCAACCGCCTCCAGGATTTGTTTAACAGCATCAGCAGCATCTCGCTCACTGTAATAACCCTTTTCCACAATCCTACAGAAAAAGCAACAAGAGAAATTGTGTTATGGATTAAGGTAAATAAACCGTGCAAGTAAAAGCTTCTTTTGAAAAATGAACTAGAAAATAATCAAATTTAAGTACAGCTGGGAGTCTGCAATGCTCCCTAAAGAATAAAAAAAAAGCCCACTTGTAATCCAGGCTATCTGTGATTCCCAGTTAAATGAGAAGCTGGAGTTAAAATACCACTCAGTAAGGAACTCATAATGCAGACGCTTTCAGTTGAAAAGTTTTGGAATTCTGTAAGGTGTTAAACTTCAGGGAATCTGAGTTACCCTCAGATGAACCAGGTATCCGTTAGGAGCTGCTTTTTCCACATTTATAGTTAAATCAAGCCTTTTCTCCCTATTTTATTCCCCTCTTTAAAAAAAAAAAAAAAGCTATGCCCACAAAGATCTGAATTGTTCAAGGTGGGACTCAAGAGAAAGGGTTGATATCAAAATTTACTAGCTGCAAATTGTCCCTTGAGTACAATGAGCTGAACAATTTTCTTTTGTTTCCCATTGGTATTACATTTGGGGCTCTGTAATCAACAGAAATACTCATGGTTTAATTATAACTAATTTTTTTTCTTCTTAATGTAAATCTCCAGTGTACTATGTTTATTTTGTACAGATGACACTTAATACCTTGATTTTATAAATGTGTTGACCACGTGCAGCTTCTGGTGAGTTCATCAATGTTTAGCAGTGCCAAAAATCTCTGATAATCTGCTTTTTCCTTTTCTTTTACATCAATTCAATTATGTAAAAACCAAAAAAATCCCAACTTTCTTCTTTAATAATGTTATTTCCCTGAAACTTTATAACGATAAAACATTAACCCAGAAAACATTTTTCCTTGTTAAGGCAATGTTCCAAAGTGTTGTACTTTGGAAACATCCATAAAGGGCAGCAAGGTGGATGCAATTTTCCTCCTAAGGCCCAGGCATACTACTACAACTCCTTCAGAACTCCAGCAGTGACACAGATTTTGGGGCCTGATTCAGGATTTACATTACATCTCTTCAAGAATATAAACTGCCATTACAGAATGAACTCAAATATAAATGCACAGTTCAATTAAACAAGGTCAATAGAACATACAGATTTGCACAGCGACACATAAAAAGTTAGTGCATAAAGGAACTATCATTAAAACTTAATAACGCTCCATTTAAGAAAGCTATTATTTTTACCAGTACATCTAACTATACACAGTAATTGTGAACTACAATAATTCTCCCTCAGAGAGCTATATTTAAGGTACCTTCGACCTGAAATTTTGATTTTTTACCGTACTGATTTTTCAAAACCCAAGAAAACACATACATATGTTGTCCTAGAAGCAGTATTTGCGGTGCCCAGTTACACATTTTATAAAGTGATCTCCTGCAAGCACAGGAGATTTTTTAGGATAGCTAAGATTTAGATTAGATTTAGATTAGGATAGCTAATTTTACAAAACAAGGCAGGGAGAGCCCCATGAATCAGGAAAAGAACAAGCCTGTAATGCTTGAGGTCAACAGCGTTCGGTGCCACTAGAAACCTTCTGTCCCAGGGTCCAGAAGAAGATTTGGTCGGTGGCAACAAGGATATCCTCCTTTGTCGCCGCTCCCCTTTTGCGGGATTTGTTCACTGCTTCACTTCTGCTAACTACTACACTCATACTGAGCTACCTCTGAAGTAACTCTTTACAGTTTTACTATGATGACCAGAAAGGTTTTGACTAATGTGCATATAAAGAGCATTACTATTTACTCTCCAAGACCTTTGGTGCAATATGAATCAATGCAAAAATAATAATCCACCAGAGACATATCTAGCGAACATGGTACTGTGGACAATAGTCTATATAGGAGTATCCTAAGCAACTACAATTACTTTAACTTTAAACTCGTTGTGTTCACAGATAATTTTTTTTTTAAGTCTACCTCTCTGTTATCAGGTAACAGCAAGCAAAACTCCTCAGACAAGACTTATTCCATTTTGCTGTGATTTCTTGGCAGCAAAATTTTGGGGGACTTACTTCTAACAAAGTTTTTCCTGGTAGCCTTTCAGCTACCATCCCACATGCATGGCTTCCCCCTCAGTGGGCCTGTATCTCTACTTTTGTATTTCTGTACCCCCAGCCCTTCCATGACCTTGGTCAACTGTTTAAACCATTGTGGAAAGATTACTTGCACTTGCCCTCACAAGGGTGAAACCAAAAAAGTTTACTGAGCAAGAAAATTATGTTAGGCTTTTAGTGTTCAGCTTAGCAGGGAGGTTAAAAAAAAGTAATAAAATACACAGTACAATGTTACATTATGCTTGAAAGCAGGATGCCTCAGTAGCAATATCAGGGTCTCTGAACTTGCCAACTCTAAAAACTGAGCCCCAGTGGCCCTCCCACTTGGGTCTTTGCTCCCCTAAATATACTTGTTTGGCTTCTTCCTCCTTTTAAATTCAGAAAGGTATTTAGGCTTAGCTGGCGGGTTCCTGTCTTTAGCATTCAAAGGCATTTCTGAGATTCTTGACTTCTTCCCTGTCCTACCTTCACGGCTGGTATTCTGATGCTAAGCAGCTCCTCCCTCCATGGCACAACAAGCATGTTAAACTTTGTTTTATGGGATTTTAAGTATTAAAAACATTCACAGTATAATAATTCTGTTAAGCTTACAACCTTCTTTAATAAGTTACAGGAGACATTGATGAGAGAAATTTCAAACTTGGTAACAAGGTACTAAAACTGAAAAGTCTCTGCTGCTCCCACTGTCAGTTTTGGGATCTCGTGTGACAAACACAATTTTGTTCATGCTAATGACTTCTGCGATCAGGAGGCTCCGCAGTGGGACCACCAACCTGCCTTCCTGCATTCAACAACGCCACCAGCAGTTCCTTTCCCCTAAAAGAGAGGGGCTGTGGTAGTTTGACCCTCTGCTTCCATATTACTTTATTTTTTAGAATATATTCCACAATGTACCGTGGGGGAAAAAACCCCACAAAGCACAGGGCTGCATGTGGGATTGTTGCATGAACATTGACCTGCTAAGAGTACTCTGGGTTTAATTCCAATATCCTAAAGCTCAGCGGCGTCACAAGCGAGGAGAATCCTTGACCCTGGGTATGGGAAACCCAGGTTGTCTCTCTCGACCTTGAGCGAGCACATCAAAACAGCGGTGAGGTCACCCTGTGCACGTGACCTCAGAAACATGCTAGGCACAAGGGTGGGTTTCTTTTAAGCAGCAGCATTTAAATTTCTCTGATTTTTCCCCTGTATGTGACTAAAATCAGAGAAATACATGGCAATGCAGTCATGATTCAACTTACATTTCTCTCCAGAGCTGATGAATTTCTAATTTTACCATACAGTCTAAAAAATAACATTCATTCTGTTCTTTCTTCTCCAAGTAGATACAACTTCAGAAGAAAAAAAATGACATCCCCTAACGGCAGCCACCTTTTTTGTATTCCCCTCCACTTGCCAAATCAAAGAAAAGCATCCTGGCTTCCTGCCAACGCTATGCCAGCGCTGGTTGGGGAACTACCAATTACTTCAAAACAATGCTCAAAACCGGCATCCTGCCCACAGCATTTAGAAGATCAGACCACCCTGATTCAGACAACTATATGTCAGTATAGATGAGATACTGTCCTTTAAACGCACAACAGAAGTACATAGACATTAAAGATGAAGCGCTTGTGAATTTACCCTTTACATCAAATAAACACAATGTAATGAAGTGTGGGGTCCTAATTCAGGAGAGCATTAAAAAAACAATTGTAGAAAATAATGTTTTGCACACAGCTCATCACAGTATGCTACCCGTGAATAACACGTGCACGGCTTATGTCACATGCAGTTACCATCTAGTTATTCCGAAGTCTAGAAACCAGACTTGCAGAGAATACAAACCTATTCTTAATTAATATTATTCTAGCAAATAGAAAGCTTCATCTTCTGTAACAGCAATAAAGTGAGAGAAGATATACCACTTGCTAAAGATGTACACTTATTCTTAAAGGGCACCCTGCTGTAAAACTCAAACTTGGCTCTATGCCAGGCAACAAGTAAGAGGACTGAAAGAAGACTCTCCTGCGGTTCAGGTCCTGTAATAATCCTGGGAGACTATTTGCATAAGTATTTTTGAATCTTCCATGTGACAGTTTACAGGAGGCAAATGGTAGGTGTGCCAATTTGCTTATTATAACAGCACTCCCACCTGAGACTAACAAAACCTCTCCTTCATGAGAACGTTTCAGTTTCAGCCTGCAGATGAACACTGCCTCATTGCCCTTTACTCCTAAGGGGAGGGGAAACCTACAGGCATATCTTATTTTGTCATTATGAAAAAGAAACATAATTATACCTTGCTTACAGAACAATCCTTAAGAAAAGCATGGATGAAGAAACACTAAATCTTCCTTGAGAGTTCAGAAGAAAGAAACAATGACAATAAGGAGCTAATTAAATACTGTCTTTGATACATAAATGAAAGCGCCAGACAGACCAAAAGGCCAAATGTGGGGTCACAATCAGTAAAGTCAAGACAGAGATTCAAATTGAAGATGACGCTCTAGAGTAAGCAAAGATATGACACCGGTGAAATACACTATTCACATTCCAATCACATTTGTGTAGGATCATATTTTTGTAGTTGCATATAGGCATTTATTGAAATATGCTGATTCAGTTGTTTACACTTGCACACAGCCAAACACCTAACAAAGTACATACTGATGAAAGCATTAATATTTCAGCTATTTATATGTATGAAGTTGCGCTTACATGACTGCAAATGCCCTTCTTTTTTCTGCAGCACTTTTACGATAAATTAATATTTCAAATTTCATTTTTGAAATGATATTGCATCAGAAATTTTTAGTTATGCAACTTTTCAACACAAAAATCCAAAGAAAGTGCCATATAACACTTCCAGAGTGATGTTTCTGTCAGTTACACTCAAGTCTCAGCACGTTTTAGGAGAATGTGTGTTGTACAGCTGCAGATTAAGAGAATATTGTTTTAGCCACATACTGAAAGTAAGTGATTTTGTGGCAGCTAGCACATGGTGCATTCTTTGAGGCTGTGACCTCAAGCACGAGGTCTCTTAAAATGCTGTCTGATTTAATCTTAGCTTTCCAAGCATGCGTGAACATATTGGAGACATATCTGTCTTACAGGAAAAAAAAAAACAAAAAACATTTCCTAAGTGCCACTTTTCACTACCGCTGGGTAAAGAAGCACTCCCCTTGGGCAGCCCAGGACAAGGGAAGGAGTGGAGCCTCCGCCTGGGCTGCCCTGCCGAGCCTGTGGCTGCCTTGCCAAGGCAGCTCCTAAGGAGAGCCTGCCATGGGCCAGCTGCTCCCAAGGTCCAGAGACAGAAAAATCTCATGCTGTCAGGAAATGAAGCTAGAGAATTTTTAGTGCTGAGCAAAACAACCCATAATGTTGCACCACCAAATAAAAGGAAAGCTAGTCAGTGGAGCTGGTATAGCATATTTTCTGTAATCAGTACTCTCATGGATAGAGGGGTAGCTGAAATGAGCAACTTCCACATGATCTTCAAGCATATCCATGTATAATAATTTGCAGTAATGCTTGCCAGCTTCCATCCAGCCTTTCTATCATTTGTCTTCCCTCTGAATACTGGAAGGTTCTGACAAGATAAATCCTTTAGTTTTCCAGAGTGGGGGTTTCACTGTAGCCACTGGTCATCTGTAATGCTTCTCTACTACAAAAGTGTGAGGCTTCCTCCGTTGCTCGTAATGTTTTTATTTTGCATGACTTTATCAGGCTCTACATCAATAGCAACATAAATTCTTACAAACTGTAACTCTAGTTCTGCAACCTGTAATGTAATTGGGAAAGCTCATGCACTTCTACTCCTTCTGCGACATCCTTCTTAGAACTTGGAACTCTAACTTGAGTTGTTCAAGTACCCACTTGAACAAACAGACTTTCTCTCCCCCCCCCCCCCATTTCACTACTACTCCTATTCTTAGCTTTACTTCACTGCTTCCTTCCTACGCAGGCCGCTCAATCCATCCTCCGACCTAGCCTGAAATCTGAGCGTAGAAAGTCTCTTCCTTCCTTCCTTCCTGCCTCTCAGGCTCCTAAGCGCGGTTGCTTTTTGTGCTAATCAATCTAAGCAGTTACTCTAAAACTTCTATTTTTTAGCAATTACTTAATATTACTACTACAAATACTATTTCTCCACCCTGTGGAGTTGGTTGCATTTCAACGTTAGGTAAATCTAGAGCCACATAATTTAGTTTGCAAAAGGCCTGCTAAATGTATTTAGCCTTGAAAAACCATAACGTTTTATTCCCAGTTTCTATTACTTTATCAATTCCCTACTTTCTTTCTCTTTCTTTCTTCATGCCCTTTCTATATTTTATTTTTAGATCATTCTTTATGAATTTCACAATATCAGAAAATGCCACAAGTCTTTTTAGGGTCATTTTCATTCTACTTCTAGCAGGCTTTTATGCAAAACACTTGTACCATGTGTCACCTGTGGGCTGCATCCTGTTATATCATGTACAGCCTCAGTGAGACATTGGAGCATATAAAGGCTATAAAATCTGTTCCAGTGTCAGTAGGGGGTTACCATTTTCTAAAATCTCCAACTGCATATAATAAGTTTTCATTTATCTAAAATTCTTTGTTTGGCACGCGCATTTTTTCTGTACCTATTCACTTAAATAATTCTTATGCAAACATCATTTTAAAATGAAATTATAACATTTTTACAAAGATAAGACTGAAAAATAGTCAGAAACTGGTTAAAGGAAATTACATTGCTCTGTTCAACAGCAAAAAGGTTTCCACAAGGAACACTTTCTCAATGAGTAGATGCATTGGCTCATACCTGTACTGAGGTAGGTTTCAATTCCTTGTTGCTCTGATGCATTTGTTTAGTTAAAAAAGTAATGCTTCTCTGTAAATACGTATTTTCTGTATTACAGCATTGAAGAGTAATGAATACAAACATCATAGATCTGATTCAGATTGCTGATTCTCCCCCATTTTAAGATCATTTTTATAATTTGTTTGGGAGTAGCAGTTACTGCCACACTAATGACTCAGACTGTCCACCCATAATTTGAAGAAGGAAAAGAGGAAATACAGAATCGGGCTTGAATCTGAATCCAAGTCAAGTAATTACTTAATATCCTCTTCAGAAACGAAATGCAGCATTTTTATCATTCAGGAAAACTGTCTTCCCTCCATCATTATTCCTCACGTCTAAAGTGAGAGATAATTTCTGATAACCAGGGCATACAGGAGAATTTAAAGATTCCAGCTTTCTTACATCTGATACGAAGGGGTTCCTCTCCCCTTCTTCTTTCCTTCTACTTCCTACTCAGTGTTTCTATAGCACCCACAGAACAGGAGAAATCTTGTAGCTAAATAAGGAATTATACATTAAAAGGCTAGATGAAACGAAATAAATAGCCACATCTTCAAAAGTACTGATCACCCAGCTGTCTGCACCCATGCTGGTACACACAGTTCAGTTCTTATCATTTTCAAAAAGCCAGGCTCATCTTTCAGGCGCTTAATTTTAGCAGATATTGTTTAAAATGATAGTCTTTGTTTCCAGAGGTTATGCAACCACAGTGCTCATAAACTGGCAGTTCGAATTAATCTCTCAAACAAATGCGTTTGCGTTATTTCTTTTTTTACATCAACTAATATGTAAGGCAACATGACCACAAACTAAATTATTTCCATTTTTTATGACTCCCATCTACCGGGGGAAGTGATGAAGCAAAGAGTCACTGGCAGCTTGCAAAGGATGTGGTGGCCAGGGAAAGGGGGGAAGAGCAGCAATGAAAGAATCAATGAAGCCACCCGACTAAGTCCTGGTGAGGCTTCAGCTGGATCCCTTTGTCCAGCTTTGGGCTGCAAGCTTAAGAAAGAGGTAGAAATGTGGAGGAAGTTCAAAGGAGAGTAACAAAGTGTGACATAGACAAAATGCCCAAGGGTGAAAGGCATTGAGAAGGCAAGGACTTGAGAATATTTAGTCTAGAATATGGACGAGTAAGACAATAAGGGTCTTCCAGGTGTCAAAGTTTGCTATAAAAAAGGAAGAAACCACATTCTCTGCATCTGTTAGGGACAAGGCAATTGGCTTTTGGTCAAATTTACTGACAGTAAGTTTTCCCTAATCTTGAAGCTAAATCTAACTCCCTGGCTGGTGAGCCATAGTAAGAGCCCACAGAGGAAGATTACAGAAATATCTGGAAAACGCCACAAAACCTGGACTCCCTAAGATGTTTGAGGATGCTGCCAGAACACAGGTGAATAACTTGCCCGTTCCAGCCCTGCCTGCCAAAACAGCACAGCTTTAGCTGTCACGACATTTTAAACACATTACCCTAGAGCTCATTCTGGGACATCACTGACTTCCCAACAGGGCTGAAACATAGACAAATGACCAACAAATTCTGAAATGGAACACTACTTGGGTAATGAATAAAAACATATATGGTGCTTATACTCCTCTATGTCTCAATGCGTAAATGTTAGCCAATTCAGGATAATTTTAGGTTGACATGTAACAGTCCTTCTAAGCGGCTTTGGCACCTCTTATCCTCGCTCCAGCTGTTAGGTATGTCCAAGTTCAATGGTGAACTGAGAAGCACATTATCCAAAAAGGAGTTGTTTTTCAGACCTTTCTCATAATATGAACTTATTTACCATTTAGGGCAAATATTTTGGTGCTCTGAATATTTCGGTAACTATATTGCTTCCTAAAACATTTTGGTTTCCTTTTACGATCCTGCCATGAAGAAAAGAGAAAAAACAAATAGACAAACAAAATCTATGAAACTCTTGTATCTTAACTGTTTTTTATAATTACAGGAAAGGCACTGATTCACAACACAGGAGACAAATGGTTAGCTCTTGGCTCAGCCAGAGACTTCCCTAATGGCTGTAGGTATATACCTCAATTTGTCACTGGCATAAAACGACATGTCAACAGCTCTTTGCATTCCAAAAAAAATGTAAAGCTAAATTTATTAACAATTGTGGAAATCACAGCTAAGGTTTGGTCCAGTTCCCATTTACATTAACAGATGCATCTATCTTCTGGTTTCTCTGGCATGTAGGCTATGTCCATATTATTACGATAAAGCCTTGGCAGAAAAAAAGAGAATCATTTCTCAGCGATGCTGAAATCCCAAGGAGTCTTGGTACTAACACCACTAACCAAACTCAAGCGCTCCACAGGTGCTGATTTGGCCTACCTTTGAAAGGCTTGCCCACTTCGCAGAGTGGATTAGTGACATGCAGCTTGGTCCCAGCTAGGGTGGACCTACACTAACAATTCCTCCAACATTATCTGGCGCAATAACAACATAAGGCAAAAGGACATTTTAAATGAAAATATTACAAATGAAAAGCTGCCGTAGTGGAGTTAAGAACCAGGCAAGCTTTAGTATTATATGAGTTCATATTTAGAAAGTGGCAGGCAGCCAGCAAAACACTCAGAGGAGACTCTTCTCTCACTAGAAGGCACAGGTATAGACTCTTTTCAAAGGTCAAGCAGTATTGTAATTGCACCATCATCACTGCTTGAGTTGTTTCTTCATGTATAAAGCTGTAACTGTGTGTGTTCTGGTGCCTGGTGTTTCATCTAAACGCTAAGTGTATGTATTGGTCATACTCTAAACACTATATTTATATATAAACATTTACCAAAAATTATTTGAATTTGACTATTTCTCACCTTGAAAGAACATTGCAGTCAAGTAGATATTTGCTCAGAGTAATTCTGTCCAGTGTCAGAAAATAAAATGCTGACCATAAACATGCGTAAAGACATTACCACCACTCTGTACAGGAAGGAAATACCAAAGAACACTAGAAAGACTACAAATGAACAACATACATTTGTTATTCTGTAAATTCCTGGGTTTTGACATTACTGCAGAATAAAGAGTCAAGAGTACGTCAATCATGGATGACGTTCAGTGCGCTTAATCACCAGGTGAAGGAAGAAACAAAAGAGTCTGCGGTCAGGGCGCCAAAGTTCAGACGAGGGGAACACACAGATTGCCATAATAGTGTCAAACAGAAAAAAGAAAGAGGCTAACAAAAACTATTCTTATCAATCTGCAGGCACTCTGAGTAAAATCAAATTAAAGTAGTGCTGAGGGTTTTTTTGCTGAAATATATATATATGTATGTATGTATGTATGTATATAATATCAGGGATTAAAAAAGCAATAAATATCAATAAAATCTGAAGAGAAAAGATCAATTTCAAAAAGAAGAACGCTCATAAAAGACAGAAATCAGACTACCTTGTGCTGCAAGACCTGTTACTGCTTGTCACAACACATAGGTTAAATGGTAGGAACAAAGCCAGAGCAACAAAGTGATCAAGAATCTGATGAAATACACCACACGATGGAAAAGAAAGGCAAGTTAACAGTATTAAGAAATTACACCTAAGTAAAGAACGGTGAAGGCAGAGAAAGGCAAAACGAACAGACAAGAGAAAAATGTAAATGAACCAAGCCTAAGAGGAATCATCACTATTCTAAAAGGGAAGAACTATAAAGAAAAATGAAGATGTTATAATAATCAAAGGGGTCAACACAATAAAATTAGAAGAGGCCACTGGGTACTTATCTAATCAAACTTTTGAACAGTCTAAGATTTACTGATTAGTTATCAAAATGCTTTAAAAAAGCAATTACTTAGACCATTTACCTACACAAACGAGATGCAACCTCAGGGTCTACCTTTCCCAGGAAATTTTTGTACTCCAGATTCATTCTACATTCCCTTAAAGTCATTGAATTTAACTTTTTTTCCACTATGATGTTTGATTCAGATTAAAATGTCTGATTCCATTTATTTGAGCTCAAATTCAGGTAATTCAGTGCCATCTATGGGAGAACACTTAATGAGTTAACGCAGTTGACTCTGCCTTTAGCTTTCTCCTGTTACATGGAGAAGAGGTGAGACGTTACACCTTTCTGATTATAAACCTGCCTTTTAAAAGTACCCACATAATGCTTATTACTTTATTGTTCCAATTCAATTCATATTGCACAATATGAAGTCACCCAAAAACCGAAGAAAACAAATTTCTTTATTTATTTCCACCACTCAAAATTCTCATTTAAAAAATGAGAGTGCCCATGTTCTGAACTATGGCTCCGCAGCACGCTCCGTTAAGAAGACGAGGTAAGAAGGAAGATGGGAGAGAGGGGTGAAAATTGACCTTTGGCTGCCACCTTCCTCGGGTTCTGCTATTTTCTATCCACAAGGATACCTCAAACAAACTTCAGCATAGATTGCAGCAACTCTAGCTTTCATTTAAACTGCTTGTTCAAGGTCCTTAAAAGACTATGCTGGCAGACAGACAAAGCAAGGGTAAATGTTAGCATGATCATTCTGCCACGCTATGAACAGCTATGCTATTTTTGTTTTGTTTTGGCTTTTTTAGTAAGAACCTGCCCCAGTGAGGACCCGGTGTGACAGCAGCCTGCCCTCAGTATTTTGGCAGTGCGTGAAACACTGCCATATGCTGCTTGACACGTTGCAGCTGGGGCACTCAGCACCATACAGGAGAGTTGTCCTCCTGGACCCTGTCAAAACATTGCTGTTTTAAATGCACTTAAAGCATGCATGGCTGTTTTAAACATGCACGACTGAGACAGGAGGGCCAAACAAATGTCAAAGTCCTATGTGCCAGAACTGGGCCGGAGACAGGGTATTAGGAAATAGCTAAAGTATCAGTTCATTTATACCTACTACGCCTTTCTCTAAGTTTTGATCATTTTGTATACAGATTTGTCTTCAAAAGCCCTTTGCTACTGCTCACCTACTGGGATGACAAAAATCATCATGCAAACTGGCAATAAGCATTCTACTTTACAAAAACTTCTCAAATTGGCTGTAGAGTTAAATTTGTTATGTTTAAGGTGGTGGCACTTTACATGTTAGGTTATGACCCAGAATTAAAGTCTGCGGAACAGATTTCCTTTAGAAAAAAAACCTTTAGAAAACCAGCCTTATTTCAGCTATGTTAACTGAGATGTGCAACAGATACTTTTGTTTGAATTTATCTCCTTTTGGATAACACAATTGAAAAACTGCCATAATGAAAACTCATTTTAGCCATAACATGGCTGATGTGATGGAAATATTAAATAGAGTGAAGGAAGTGAATAATTGTATTAACCAGAACTTTTATGTCAGAGTAGCATGAAACTAGCAGTGCATAAATAAAGCTAATAAGATTCCAGAAAACTAATCAGATCTTGGGTATTTATAAAGTCATCTCCATGACAGGGGAAAGCGTATGTGAAACAAGTTGCTCATATGCAAATCAAATACCATGCAAAAGAAGAATGGAAATCTGTGGTGGCAGAAAGAGCAATAAAATAGTTGAAATAAAACATAGCTGCATATTACTAGGATCAGTAGTAATGGTACTAGCAATGAATATAGACAGATGTTTAGAGTAAGGAGACCACATGCATTTGTGCAACAGGTCTCATGTTGTCCTCTACTGACAGCTAATTTGGAAGAGGCACAAGAGTAACTCCTTCAAAGTACAGAAGTTACTTCGCTGTCTGTGTAAAACACTCAAGGCGGTCCCTGGCCACGGGAGGGTCCTGCCTGCTCATCCGCTAGCTCTCCAGTCTCTTGCGGGAGATTTCCCGGCTTGGCTTCCTCCGGGGACTGGAGTCGCACAAACACAGAGGAGACAACACATGAGGCCTCTTGGTAAATCAGAACATTTCCCTCAGGCACGAGATAGAGATGTAAGAAATAAAAAGACTAAATGTGAGGGGGGAAGCTTGCCCTACAGAAGAGAGCAGAATACTCCCTCACTAAAACTCAGAGGGCAGCCACTGTACAGCACAGTGAGAGCGTTAATCCTTCAGCTCAGCTGAAAGAAAGGAAAGGGACAGCAAACATAATTCATGTTATTAGTGCAAAACATCTCGGCTACATATTTCTATTGAATTATTTTCAGAATAAAGCTGAAGAGTGAAGTCATTTTCCTATTGCTAACTTTAACAGCTGAAAGTAACTTTTTTTCCCCTCCAAATCACAGACCAGATAAGAACATACTGCCAAAACTTTCAGTTCTATGGTACATGGAAAACAGGAGGAGGCTTAATTCAGAAGAGCTCCATGATATTAGTGCTCATTCCTCGCATCACAAGGGGGCACCGCGATTCTAGGAAGCGACTAAATGGCTTTGCTTCTGTTCCAGGCACGACCTGATAGCTTGTAATAACTGAACTCATGGATTAAGAGCACAATTTGGGGAAAGACCAATCCAGAGAACTCAAATCCTATAATCACAGCCCAAGCAGAAGATTACAGAATGTTGAAAATGTCATAACATTAAATCCTAGTTCCATAAAATAATGCAATTTCCCCATCCTGCATCACGCGCAATGCTCCATCTTCAGCTTTCCTACCAAACATATGGTCGCTGCTCAGAAACCAATCATCTCACTAGCATATTTTTATTTTCCGTTGGCAAAACACTACCCAGCAGAGACTGCTGCATAGTACCCAACTTTCCTGAAAAACACCCTATCCAAAACCAGGTGCACATAAAAAGGGCTATGTGAAAAGTAGGACACCTTGCACAGGGTCCTTCCTAGATGAGGACTGGGCACTGGTTGTTTTGCTTGCAGCACATCTCTCCTGATTGTTTCCACTGCATATTGAATTAGCAGGCATCTTTCTTCTGCTTGAACTAAAGATGTTACAAGAGGAGTTGCTTTTGTTGCTATGTTTCAGAAACAGCTCACCTCAAGGTTGTAGCTATGAGCACGCTACAAAAAAAGGTATGTTTTTGTTTTCTCAAGTCAAAGGGCCTTTCAGACCAAGTTTTCAATGCATGTTTATATAACAGTCCTCTGCAATACTAAAAATCTAATTATAGAAGAACAAAGATTAAATAACCTGTCCTTGCATGATTTGGAAAGCACTGTACCTTCCTTGGATTACTTCAGCGAATTATCTGACTTACCCAAGCCAGTATTAAATACTTTCTATATTTTCTCTTGCTCTAAAAGAACAAATGCCTAAGAGTAAAATATTGCCCCCAACAATATTACAAAATTTTTTCATTTTATACATATGCATCTATACTGCAAGAATATGCAGCACTATGAGTAAATTACCTTCAGAACTTAATAGCTATCTTGCAGAATACTTTTAACAAAAGCAGAAGTCTTTTAAACATAATTAATGACAAAGAGTATTTATTTTTGGCAGTCTGCTTACCATCTTTTTTATCTGATGTAATGCTGTTCTCCTGGCTGGTTGATTGCCACCTCCCACATTTTATGCTGACTTGCCAATGTCATTTTGCCTTTTTTTCCTGCCTTTTGTCTGGTCCAGCACACCCTGACACTGCTCACCTGCTGAACACCTTCCTTCAACAGTACGTGCTCTTCAGAATTTACTAACAGCTTCCTGCACTGTGAGCTCATTTTGCCTTTCAGAAAGATTTCCTGGTAATAACATTTTCAAACATGTATTTGAAGCCAAATCCTGCTGCTATTTATTCACGTGAATAAAACATATGTTGATGAAATAACTCCAGTAACTACTAACATTGGGATTACGTGCAGAGGAGAAGCCTTGCGCAACGTGCAGAATGAGGTGCATATGGATCACTCACCTGTCAAATAGCTCTCCGCCTGTGACCAATTCCAGAACAAGACTGATTTCTGTAGGGGTCTCAAATATCTCCTTCAGTTTTATCTGGTAAAAGATAACAAAAATGATTCATTTTCACATTTGCTGAGCATAAATATCACAGGGCCAACTAAAGGAAACAGACTACACCAAGTAAAAACGAAAGATGAGATCAACTGAAACCGGTGCGTCATTTACCTTCAGCTATGCAATTTATCACAAAAGTTCTTTTTTTTTTTTTTTGCTAATTTTATCTATTCTGCATTCTCTTTTTGTTGTTTTCATGCTCCTCATACCTCAGCAACCTCTCCGTAACACATGAGGTTTAGAAACTGCTTTCTTTAGTGCCTGTCAACATCTGTCTGACAATTTTTCAGAGCAAGCTGAATGTAAAACCTTCCCCACTCTCCACGGACTGACACCACCATATCCCCTTTCATTTACTGAATTTGTTTTGCACAGTTTTTCACTAAACTCTGTCAGAACATCAAAAATTTAAAGTATAAGTATGATTTCACAGGCTTGCATAACAAGCTGCTAATGTGCGTATGAGGAAAATCCTAAGCTTTAACCCAAGGCTCTCACAAGTCCGTATATGTGAACCACAACAGTCAATACGGAGCTCTCAGGAACAGATAGAATTTTTAAAAAGGGCACAGAGTGGAACATGGTTAAACTTACAATATTTGGATGTGAAAGGCGAAGCAGAACTCCTATTTCTGTGCGGACAATTTTCTTGTCTACCTGGTTGAAAGCGGGAGGGAAAAAAGGTGAAAAATTGATTTGTCTGTACATCATAGAAACTTCTAACTGCATCATAGAAATATATTTATGAACAGCAGCTTTAGATCTCTTAGGGAAAAGTCAGTGTAAGAGACATAAACCAAATACACCGTAAGGAGTAATCTTCCTTTATCACAAGACAGTTACTAGAATGGGAAAATATCTGCTTCTGGAAAAACATTCACAAATGTATACGTTAAGTCATACAAGAAGTAAAACAGAGGGAAGACATCCAAAAATAGGCCAAAATTCCTATTTTTTCATTTAAACTCTGCCCTTGCACATCTCCATTTAAGTTGGTATAATTTACACCAGGCTAGAATCTTTTCAACACACTGATCAACAGCTCTATTAGACAGTTCAAGAAACAAGGTCTCCGAACACCTCATGTAGGATTTAGATATCTAAGCAGTGTCACATACTGAGAAGAAAAAAGTGATGCAAACGTCAAACATCCCTTAGCCTCAGACAGGGTATAAGGTTTTAATTTTAACTTGCTTCAGAAAAAACTAAGAAAAAAGTTCTATTTCCACAAAAGACTATCCCTTCAGTTAAAGCTCTGCAAGGATTAGCCCTTCCCTTTCATTCCCTTCTCAACTGTGCAGTCTTTCAAGATCCCAGGCACAGCCTCTGGGGGAATTCAGTCACTTCTCACAACAGATGCAGACCTGAGGAATATTTCATTCAGTAAAGAAAACTGTATTTCCCCCTGAATTTGAGTGCTTAAGAATGAAAGAATCACTATGCAATCAATACATTTATGAAGAAACTATCTTGGTGACAAATATTTTCACAAATCCAAGAGAAATCCTACACTGATGACAATTATTAACATATTTCTTCCACAAGGACATTTCAGTATTTTATTTTTCCAGAGAAAACAAAATTCGAGCATCAGTCACAGTCAGAATTACAGAAAAAAAATTTGATTCATCCCTTGTGTACATGTGTGTAAATCAGAAACATTTCCAAGCTAGTAGTGCTACAGTGCTCTGAAAGTGGTGTAAACGAGTAATTAGACCCTTAGGGCTTTCTTGAAACTCATTGACATTTATCTGCTTTGAGTGACTTTGACAGGAAGCAAAAAGAAAGAAAAAACAACTTTGAACAGGTCTGACGAACCAGAGAAGTAGTAGAAGGCAAAAATTAAAGAGGACTGAAACAGCCCGTTATCTGAGTATCTTACTGGAGATAAAGACCATGGACAATAACTAAATATCTCTCAGCACCTGCAAAGCACACTGTACAGGAAAAAGCCCAAACAGCAGGTTTGAAGCATTGTTTCCCCACACAGTTTTCTTAAAATGCTGTGAGCACCAGCCTGCCCACTTCTACTTATGTGAAGAGGTCTCACTTGGGGTCAAAATCCCCTTGACATCAGCATGGTTACTCACCTCTGGATTACTTGTACGAGTGAAAATGCATAGCCAGGGGCTCTAAAAGCTCACCCCAGCTCCTTGAGGATCGCAAGGCTCAGGCGACTCAAAGAATAATGTAACTCTGGATTGACAGGCTTTGTACAAGGTTTGCCTACCTCATATAGGATCAGAAAAATTAATGCACAGTACTGCACGGACAGTTATTCCCCCATGAAAACTGTTTAGATTTGAGCAATTTACCTCCTCCAAAAGGACCGGTACAAACTGAACAGCCTACAGTTTGTTTTCTCTCATTTTGAAAATGTTCACGCATAAAGAATATCTGGCAACAAGCATGTAATAGGCTGTCCAAATTCTGAAGATATTTCCTTTTGGCTCTAAGGAGGTATTACTGAGAAGTGATAAAGGCCTCCTCTTCTCTAGCTGGTGGCGACAAATTAAGTGAAAAACAGCGATCCGAGACTCAGTTTCAAATCCTTGCTTTCCTATAGATTTACTCTATGACCATAGGCAAGTCTCTGTGTTTTGAGTTCCTGACCTGACAGACAAAGAATACTTTCATAACATTTCCTCCGGGTGCTATGAGGAAATCACATCTAAAAATTTAGGATGCTAAGATGCAAGACAAACTGGCCATATATAAATCCTTAGAAGTACTAAATCTTTATAAGCATCCTGGAAAATAGCTATTGAGATAGATCTTACAACAGAAGCATTTATACGTAAGTGATCTGAATCATTTTACAGTAGAAGGAGCACCATACCTGGCTATGCTATTTTATTACAGAGAACCTGCTTTATCACTTCTATGTTTATGGGTAAGAACTTTTATTTTCTTACCTTCTCTTATACAAAGTATAGAGCTATAACAATACTTTCCTTGTTTCAGCTCCTTCCAACTAAACGTACCTACTTATATCAGGTCCAAACTTGTCCTGTTTGTTTACTTTGGGCATGAGTATCAACAATTTGCTATTAATAATCCTGAGAAAAAACATTTGTCAGGAAGACAATCATGCATTTCACTCCACAGCATAGGATACTGCAGTAACACATTTTAAAATCTGTGTAATTTTCCAAAATATCCTGTTACCACAAATGTTTGGGGAAATCAAGTCTGTTTGTACACATCAAATACAGTGGTTCGACTTATGCAAATTTAATATCTGGCTTGCAAATGATTTATTTTGGTCTCTGTTTGGATTTCAACAAGCAACGCGGTAAGTAACAACCTATCTGGGCTTTCCTTAAATTAACATTACTTACAAGACTGTCAGTGAGATCACTTGTGAATATATCGCAATCAAGAATAAAAGGGCAGCAGAGCCGGTCTGTTTGTAAAGTGAGAAACATCAAATGTTAACTTTCAGCAATGCCCTGGTTCTACCAGTTTAGCAATTATTCTTCTACAAGCTTTCTTTGTTCTTTGTTTTTAATCTATGCTAAATGGACCAGAGAATGCTTTTGGTCAGATGTTTCATTAGTATCATTTGATTCTGACTTACAAGATTACTTTTCTCCGTATGAAAAGCTTGTATTAGTTCTGCACCGTGGTGGGTGAATGCCACATTTGGGTGATTTTAACACTGGTGAGATTCGACTGAACTGTATTTTCCATTTGCAAGCTATCAAAAGGCATTTGTTGTGATAGGCCTAAGAAACAGCATTCTGCCTTTCTGCTGTGGTATGTCCACCGCAATTTTAGAAGTGCTTTTTCAGGTCACCTTGACACAGTTATTTGTCCGTTCTTCACCACCACCAAATGTGCAAGCGTTGTTTCCACCTGAACTAAACCAAACCTGAAATAAAACGAACTGTCTTCATAACGAAATTAGTCTAGTTTCTTCCTCGCGGTATGGCGCGCTATCCTGAGAACGTAGGTGGCCGGCGCGCATACTGGCCCTTCAAAATGGTAGCAAGCAAGATGCAGAGCACATTTGTCATGCCGAGAGCCCGCTCTCTGCCTCCCTCGTCCTGCAGGACCCTGCAGCCATGGATGAGCACACCTGGTCAGACATGCCCATGACGCAGGGTAGCGAGAGCCACGTACCCAGGCTGTTCACCACTGCTCCTTATTTAATACTCTGCTCATTGACGTGCATGAATACCTTTAATTTAAGCAAATGAATGTTTTATCGAACCAACAATGCAGGCTCTGAGCGTATATTTCACTAGACTTGCAGGGAACATGCTGCAAATGGTTACCGGCTTGGCACCACACTATATTAAAACTGTTTCTAAGAAATAAAAGTTATTTTTTTCCGAGCTAAAATAACTATGCTATAGCCTAACCCTCTTCCATATTTCATGGGGTCAATTGCTAATTACTCTTTTTACTTTGTCATTATTTTGTCTTCTTACAGTTAAACTGAAATATTAAAGATTACATGCACATAGACTACCCAGAGGCAGAGCTGCTGTTCTCTGGTGGTCTAAAGGGTCTATTCCCATGTTCTCATACCTATGCAATGGGCCACTGGGTTTCACAGCTTCTCTTGACACGTCAAGAAAGGAGAAACTAAGTTGTCAAGTTTGAATGTAAATAAAACTTAGAACTCCTTCAAAAGATGAAGATTCAAAATATGCATTTTCTGTTCAGTTTTAGCTTTTGTTTTTTATTTTCAAAATGTCCTGGGTAACAAGAACTCCAGTTTGAAGCCAGCTCCATAGAAAACTCATACACAGAATATCTTCCTAGAAAACCCTTCAGACTTCAGGATTAAAAACACTGTAAGACAACTTCTGAACATATGTGCCATGCCTCCAGGTAGGCACACAATGTGGGGTTTTTTTAATCTGTACCAAACTGGACAGCACCATTGAAATACGTGCATCTGAGCTGGTTTACGTATCAATGGAAGATCTGGATGACAGCTTTTACCATAAATAATAAAGAATATTAGAGGGATACAAAAGGTGGTGTAGCAAAAAAAAAACAGAACAAATAGATGCTTTATATGTGATCTTTCTGACCCATTCTGGTATAATTTAGTAATCAGTGCACCTGTGTAGCAGTGGACAGAGGGCAAAACCAGCATTAAAAAAGTTGACCCTTCTGAAATAAAGGATTACTTCTTTGTTCTAAATGGGCCATTTATTCAACATCAGCTTCAGGTGATTGCTTCTTTGGGTGAGCTTTTTTTGAACAAAAGTGAGTTTCTGAAATAAAGAATTCCTCCTATGTTTTAAGGGCCCTTCTCGCTTAACCTCCTCAGCAAGGTCAGCAGCTCTCTCTCTGTAAGGCAGCAACCTTTGTAATCATAATGGACTAACATTTTCTTTTAAAATATATATATATTTCAAAAAAATGTTTTTTCTGTCTTTTAAGCTTGGCAGACTATTCTGGCTCTATCTCTATTCAAGCTGAACACGAGGTCCCTGAAGAACAAATCAAACAATACAATAAAGCACGGCGGTAATTGCACAGTCCTGCAGTATCTTCTATAAACTCAGCAGGGAGTTTTCACTCTGTATGTTGCTGACAATTTTTATAAAGACTTTGTAAGTCAACTTGTATTATTAATGCAAAAATGTAGACTATTTTTTAGAGCAAATAATATTTTCTGTCTTTAGGCACATGTCCACACTTCTAATTTACAGCCACATCTTTTAGTTGATGCACAGTCTTCAGATCACACATGATTCTTTTAAGGAATTACTGCAAGTTACATTAACATGCCTGTATTTGCCAGGACAAATATCTGCCTAAATATCTGCTTGTACCTGCAAACCTGCTGGTTGCAAACACATACTAACTGGGCTTGTACAAGCATATGCTTGAAAAAAAAAAAAGGGGGGGAAGAAAAAGAAAGAGAAGTGTAATATCTGCATATGATAGCATGTTAGCACTCTGTTAAATGTCAATTTATCAATCAAAGGGCAAGATTTCTTCATTTATCAAAATGCAGTTGTACAGTGAGGTCAGAGTCACACTGGCAGCCATGCCATCAGATGGCTAGAGATGTTCCGCAGGACTGAAGGATAGACTACAACATAGTAAATCGCATGCTGATGTATCCAATTAACAGGCCCTGCACTTTGTAACACAAGATTTTAATGGTAAAGCTGGCCAGATTCACATAGTATTCGCCAAAGGCACATGAAGTGAGTGGTATCACAGCAGAGTGAAGGGTAGATCCTGCGGCATTTTTAGCTGGGACAACGCTGGTGACTTGCAATAATGCATTTTACAACTGAGTTCAAAACAAGTTACATGTTCAATGAGCAGACCTTATTATATGTTGTGGTCTAACTATTTGACTAACTCGGTTGTTATTTCTAGTCCTAACTCATTTATATACAGATTTTTCCAAATATATTTGATAAATGTTGAGCAGTTTACGTAAGCAAATTTCAGGCTATTAGGTAGTCATGCACTGCTCATTTCAGCTATTCACTATTTACAGTGTGACACTGCTATTGTTGGTGTTTCCCGAGCTGGGTGGTGGTGGAGATTTTTAAAATGGAAGGAATAATGTGTAGATCAAAAGGTAAGTACAAATCTCCATCCTCAAATATCCTTGTTGACAGGATTATTTAGAAAACTGTCCTTGCCATTTTCTTGCCCATCCTTGCCTTTCATTTATACACTTACTAATTTAAAACTTAACTCACTTCCAAGTTAAAATTTACTAATCAAGCTTTTACTCTAACGGATGTAAGCAGTTTTAGACATCTGACATTCTGTGCAAAGGCTTCACCCCTCCACCCCCAGTAAGTCAGTCATATTGCCACTTCTCCTGAGTGTCTGGCTTAATAGCAGTCTCTCTAGAAACCAAGAGCTGTTAGGTGATAGGACATTTCCTGTCATCTGGTACAATATTTTATCTTAAAGCTACTCTAATGTGTTTGGACTTCTCAACTCAGTCATAAAGTAAGCACGCTTACTAACATTATTAGCCAAGTGTGATGCTTGCTGCAATTTAAGAAACTGCACAGAAATGCTAAGCTAATGTACACATCCTTATCTGTACTAACTCACATCATAGATTCATGCGAACCTTCAATTTTACCCAATGGAAGTCTGATATGCCGGAGCCATCATTAGTATTGTAAATTCCACCTCAATACCAAACTATTCCATGTTATCATATACATGCTCTACCACTCCATTTTGTAAGGAATAACATAGATAATGTTTGGGGAAGGCCTGGCTGCAAGTTTGGTGATCAACTAAGAGTGTTTAAAATACGTCAGGCAGGATGAAATGTTGACAGTTTCAGGTGTGGATTACGAGTCTTGTGCATATTCTCTGATGGGTCACTCCAGATCTCATGACTGGCTGCTTAAAGGGCACCTGGACAAGACTTGTAATCTCCCGGACCTAGGCCCCTTAGACTATTCTTCTGATACATCAGCCCCAACTCCTGGCAATGAAGGGTCCCCAAAGCTGAAGTCCTGAAGTCGCTTTAATGTTGTTTGATAATATATAACACCTGTAATTCTACACCTACAGTAAGTAAATAAATGAGCCCTTGTTTCCCAAACTGCTTGTAACATACAAGTTACGTACTTTATAACCAGTAGATCCTCAAAGGAAAGCAGGGAAGGAATCCCTTGCTAGAAACTTCTCAGAGACTGACAATGAAAAACGCTTGAAACAGTTGAAATAGGGCAGAGAAGCATGTAGAGATGGCGAGATGATTAAGAGAAGTAGACAGACAAGTGAAAGAAAGGCTTTATATCTGATTTAGAGAGCTTGTTTCACAGATTAGAAACCGAGCCAAGTTTCTCGTTAGTGCTATGCATCAATAAATAACATTAGAATTTACGGGACTATTTGTGTCCCTACATCTCTCCACTCCCTGTGGCGGATGTCTCAACTACATCCACGATAGCATACTAACTTGCCTCCTCTGCAGGATCCATGATCCACGCTGGAAAAAGGGGCAGACACTGAGTAGGCTGAGAAAAGCAGGAACGTGCAGTGACTTCTCTCTCCAGCAGATCAGGCAGAAGAACTTGGTATAGCCTGGACAAAAACCCAACCTGCAAATTCTGTGCACTAGTGCCACAAGGTGTCTTCCATATTTAAGGCTACGTTCCCTGATGCTTTGTACAGTTTTATGGTAGATGGAGGAGATTAAGGTGAAAGGAGGCAATCGTAAGTTACGTGAGCTGGACCAGAACAGAGGAATATTTGAATTGCAGGAGACCCAGCCACCTCTCCCTTTACTACCACCAAATTCACATGTTGATTTGGCAACTCGCATAGAGCCAGAGCTAAAATACACCTCTGTCACATGAAGTGTGATTTGGGATGGAATTTTGGTACCTAAACCAAAGAATGCAAGCCCTGAAGACTCCTTAGGTTCTTCTGCTGCTGTGGCTAATTCAGCTTTTCGAGAGATCCAGCTCGTCAAGACTGAGAACTGAGACCTTCAAACTAAGTTTCCTGAGGTCCCCATTAGAAATGGCTGTACTCATAAACTTTAGGACTAACAAACTCTGCACAAAGCTCAGTGCTAATAAAACTGTTCCTCTATGGACACATTTCACATATCCACCACACGGGAGGGAGAAGACCTGGCTTATATTACACAGTTTATATGTCAGAGATAGTGTCCACCAATGCTATGCCCTTTCCTCCGTTGATTACATAATGTCTACAGAAAAAAATGAAGAACTGAAAAGAATGAAGAACTACCAATCGCATATGAAGCCATGCCTTCTTTTGCGTCCTATTCTCAGGGCCAGTGAATCATGCCACTCAGAGCCACGCAGAGCCAGTGAATCGTGAACGTTGCTTCTGCCTGCTAGCACCATTTCCACAGGAAAGAAAGTGGATGGAAAGAGTTAATAGCCGATAATGGCATTCTTCTCATATGGCAGACCTTCTGGTATGGTTTAGAGCTCTCAGGAAGTGGAGGACACTAATCATGATCTCCTATTCCTGCATGAATGTTTTATCACAGAGCTGCCATACAGAAGAGCACTGGAATTACCATCATCTTAATCCTTGCCCATCTTTGAAAGGACTGACTTAGAGATCTAAGAAGATCTGAACTATGAACTCCTATCTCTCGAGTGCTCTTGCACTACAGCATTTGATATCTGTTTCCTGGAGAAAATTCAGTAATGAGATGTAACACGCACCTCTTCCTGCTCAGCCCTCTGTACTGGTCCTGTTCATTCTGCTGGCTACTGTAAGGCAACCAAAACAAGAGGAAAACTGCCTTCCCCAAAGCCTTGCACACGCCCAACTCATCCATATGCATTTCATCCATAAAGACAAGCATGTAGTGGATAGTACCACAACGCACAAAACAGTAACAACTAATTGCCCGAATCCAAATCCCTTATAGATCTAGCCACTTGCCTTAGCACCTTATGTTCGCCTCACCCATAAAACACAGAAATGCTACTGTGTTCTCTCACAAACAAAGCATCTTATTTAGGCTATTTCTTATTATTTATGGAAAAGCTTCCAGTTGCTTTCAACTGTATTTACATTAGTGCACTCTGGTTCCTAAAAAAAAAAAAAAAAAAGCCCAGCTGAAATTTCAAACATCTATTCATGCAATATATGTGAAGTATAATGGAATAGCTTGTTGGGAACTGAGTAGTATTAGGAGGCTGCTTAAAAAGAAGAGGAAGGAATAACATGGATATATTTTTTACATGTATGGGAAAACATACTATTATTAATTATTCAGTTTTTATTTTTTCATAGGGAAGTACTGCTTAATTCAAATGGAGAGCTAGCAGTTTGGCAAAGAATCTGGATGATCCTCACCCGTATACCCTAGCCCTGCAGCCATCACCATCGCAACATTCAGCTTGAAAATTTACCACCATGTAATGAACTTTTGTACTGCTCTTAAGAGAAGCTCTGACCAGATCACGAACCCCATGGAGATCAGATAGCTATGCTGGCTTCATGGTTTTTTGAAGGCACTTTTGTAACCTGAACCCGCAGGTCTTGCCGCCTATACAACTGTTGTGTTAATTTCCAACTCCACTTCTCCATTCCTGCCTACCTGTGTTCTTTCTCTTACAGGACACAAGATAAAAGGACCAGTTTGGCCAAAGAGGACACATTTTATCTTGAAATATACTAGTGCAACCAGTTTGCCAAATGAGTACATGCTAATTATGCAGTTCTTAGTTTAAATAAATGCTCTCTTTTACAAAACTGAATTGGATTTGCCTCTCTGGGGGGCTAGAGAGGAACTCGACTGCAGGCTGGAGGAACGAAGCCACGATGCCAAGTTGTAAGCCATATGCTGTCCTTGTTTTAGTCCAGAGACTAAAGGAACAAGGAAACTCAATTTCCCTCCCTTGAAATGAATTGCTGTTTCAACTGTGCCAACAGGATGACAGCACAGGCTTCCTGAAAACAATGACATCCTAAAATGCAAAAGCAGGAGACATTCAAAGCCCTCCAGTGCAAGCCTCACGGACCGTCCACCTATGCAGAAGCCCCATCTTCCCTGCAGGACAGCTCAACCAAAGGCATGTTACTAGACTGTCTTTAATAGGCTGTAAATAGTGAAGGGTTTCTGAAGAGATGGGCTATAATCTCAGGATAGACTAATATTTACCTCTGCTTCAGCTAGACTAATATTTACCTCTGCCCTTTTGCAAGGTTGTAGCTTTGCTTTTGGTGTTAAATATATCATCATGCAGTAACACATTTCATCCCGTTCCCAGTCTTGCCCCTCTACAGTTATGTACAAACGAGACATCGCAGCGCCTCTACGTATGCTTAAAGCCATGGAGAAGAAATCACTGTGGACACGAGCAAAATATCCATGGAGGGGTTGGTAAAGGAAGAAATGGAGCTCAGATTGTTTCGTGAAAGTTCCTCTTAAGTTATTCAAAACTAAATGAGTGTGTGTGTGTGTGTGTGTGCCAATTGCTTCTTTTTTACTGAATTAATAATCTAAAGGATATTATTTAGTTTCTCAGTATTTGCTCAACAATGCAAAGTGTGCAGTAGGCCAAGCTTCCTTGAACTGCACAATGAGTTGCCCTTTGTATTTTCCTCTTTTTAGTAATCTGTCTTTATACTTCTGAAAAATAAGCTGTGAACGCCAGAAATGAATGTTAGTTAATTATCTGTAAATTAAATGCAGTGGGGGAAAAAAGAGACACAATACATACTCTCTGTTCTTCACTTAATATCTTAACCCAAGGGACGACCTACTCATGAAGAACACAGCAATTCAATCTAAATGGTGACAGGTAAAAAATATTGTTCTACATTAAGTGATTTTTACACATCATCTGCATTACAACGCAATATAATGCAATACATTGTAATGCAGATTATATGCTAAATAACCTTATGTATACAGAACACACTTTCCAGGTGCAGAGTGAGGTTTTTTTCTTTTTCTGAAGGATGTCCTGGCAATACAGACAAAAATTGCCTTTTGCTTTTCAAGGACTACAATAACATATCACAAAGCTTCTTTTCTGCAAAATTTTCACTTTCAGTAAAGGGTGTCCAACTTCACAGCTCATAAAACACAAACCTATAGCTATCTTACTGCAGAACAAATATTCTTTTAGTTGTCTATTCTTTTGTTCTGTATTTATGAAAAATTAACTTTTCTATGCTTGTTTACACACTACGCATTTGATGGCCTTACTTTTTATTTAGAAGCAGTTTTCTTTAGGAATGTAGAGTCAGACCACGAAAGCCAGATTTCCCTTAAACATAGGGGAAAACTAGACATAAGCAGTGGAAAGCCAAAGCCTTGCTGCCTCATTTCTCATTATTTCTTTACTGATAATAATTTTTACTGAAGCCTTGAGTACTCATCTTTCAGAAGAAACATAACAGTATGAACTACACATTAATAACAGGCAGTGACATTACTGACTAAAAATGAGCACACCAGGAAAACGAAAGTAACCTAAATATGTATTATTTAGCTAGTATTATTGGTTAAGTGGTAGTTGAGAAACAGCACATAGGTATGATCAAGTCCTGCTCTCACTGAAATTATTGGCAAAACTCACTGCAGTCATTTTCTGCCCAACATGGATGAGGTGTGTGTGTCTGTGAATGAATAACACAAGAGAACGTATGTGCTGACTGACAAAAATAAACCTTTATAATGGTGAGTACTGATGTACAGCTGACTGTTTTCATATGCAGTTAGAAATTACACTATTCTTTTTTCTTTTTGAAAAAATTAGAACATTAGACATGAATAAAATGTTTAAAAAATATTACTGAAAATGCAAATAAGAGAACTCAGAAAAAAACATGAAAAACATTGAGTTTGCTTACTCAGACAGAGCTTTGCTATACTGCAATCATGCACTATAGTTAAGAACAATTGACAAATTTTTTTTAAAATCGAGAACTGAATTTTGTCTTCAGTGAATTTTTTTTTTAAGTGAGGAATACCAGCTTCATGAGGAAAAATTTCTCTTTAAATATACATATATACATATATGTATTTAGATAGATATTCCAAACATTAGAAATTGTGGGGGAAAAAAGAACTACTGCCATTGTACTTCAGGCACACAAGAGTAGTTATTTCAGGCTCTCATTTTCTTCTGTGGAACCGATTTCTCAGCTAAACTTCCTCTCTCTCATATGGCAGTTCAGCAAGAGTACTGACAATTATAGTATCACAGGGTATATACAGTCTAGTTATGGAGCCTATAGAGATACCGAGCTCAGAGGAACACGGAGGCAGGAGGTATTCAAACTGTAACTCCCATAAGGCCAGATAGCAGCAGATGGAAATTTTCATTTTATAACCACAAATATACAGATTTTTCTCAAAAAGTCAACAGAAGTCCTATGTTATTAATTCTATTAATGATTATCTCCAAGTGTGATACAAAATCCCTGGACCCCTTTTCAGAGTAAGCATCTGTGATGCTTGCCTTCTCAGTCAATTGGCAAGGTTCAGCCAAGAGCAGCACTCCTCCAAGAACATCGATTAACGTCTGAATGAGCCTCTTGACTACCACTTGGTACTACAATTCACTGCAATACAAAATGAAGAGCCCAGCCAACTATACACCCCGCTTGTCATATACTACCCACTAATGAAAATCATTAAAAAATGACTATCTGTATTAGAAGATAATCATGCCTTGAAAAAAAATCCTCTCAAGTGCCACTGTTTGGGCTTTAAAAACCCTTTCATCAGTAAGAAACTTCCCACGGACCAACAAACAGCAGATGGACAAGACCTTGCCAGAGCAACAGACTTAAACATTTGCCACCCCCATTTCTCAAACAGCACAGCCAATGTCCCTCACAACAAAAATCATCAGTCACCTCAGATTTCCCCACACCCATCGCATTGCACGCCTCTCATTTCTGGTAGGATTAGAAAGTCAGTTTTTCTACTGAACACTGAAAAACATGAACTCAGTTGAGATTTTTTTTATATATGATCTTATACCCTGCTGTAATTTCCTTCAGATCCTCACTCTAGATGTCTTTTGCACCTCCGGGAGGGAGGGAGGGCCAGAAGCCTATTACCTTTCCCTTCACTCATACTCCTCTCTGCTCCACAGGTGCAAATTATTTTTTTCTCAAATTGTCTAACTGACAATACTAATTGACTAGTATAATCAGATTAATCCTAGAACTACTATTTTCAATACATGCAGAGCTTGAAAACGGTTGTTCTGTTTCTGATCGGAGAAAAAGTTTGTGTGGCTGAATGCTTGTCTGATTTTGAATTACATCAACCAGTCTTCAAGAAGAATGCTACTTCATTAAGATTGATTTTAATTAAAGTGCCTTACAGATATTAGTTAAGCATCGCAAACCCTGTGAGGGGGGATGCTCACATATGAAAAAAACTGAAGTCAAAATGAGAATTTTCCAAAATAATATCTGTATTTGGATGCCTCATTGACTGAGGCACAGAGGGTCTCATACTTCATAATACTTAATAATTCTTATGGGACAGTATGTATCAATTAAAACCTAGGACTATTAAGCAGGCTATGCTTCAAAGCACCACTGTGAAGCAAAATGAATAAATACTCTCTCCATTTTATGGGTGAAAAAGTTGAAACAAAAAGAGTAAATAACTTGGCCAATGGCACAGTGAATCGGGAACACAGCAGGACCCAAACGCCAGACCATCTGACTCACAATCCCATGCTCCCTCCTTCAAAGCATGTTGCTTTATTGCAACTACAGCTCCCAAATTACTTCACATGCAGTTGTTAGCACTTGGTAGATCTAAGTTGTAGGCCCTCAACATCTCAATTTGGAAACCACAGAACGGGGGCCATCTGTTCTGTTTAACAGTGACACCCACTAATATTTTTTTAAGCAACTAGTCCAGACACAAGCAGGAAATTTAAGGCAGAGGTGGATCTAATTTTAATGAAAGGCATTCACCTGCCCAAACTACAAGATGATCTCCAGACTAGCCTTGGTTCATGTTATTTATCTTTCTGATCATATGACCAAAGGAGGCAAAGGGCTGCAGATCAGAGGCTTCATTCCATAAATAGCATCGTTCGCTTCATTCAAGAATCCTGTGCTCTTCTCACAGGATCAATGTGCTATATGCTGTTTGCAACAGCAACTGTTCTGCAATGATTGGTTATAAATTTCATATAACTTTTAAGTCCCTGCTTAGGGTAGCAATAATCATTCTGTAAACTGTATCCTAAAGAGACTTCATTCTTTTTAAATACTGAGTCATAAGGCAGAAGTAAATTGCCCAATGAAAAGCTAAGTAACTTCATATTTGCATCTGCAAAGGTATAATAAGCAGTTAACACTTCCTTATTGTATTTAGCTTGTTTGAAAAGTTTTTCTGAAGTGCCAAATGAAATCGCCTGCTTCTGCTTCTTTTTTGCTAAATGAAATGGATCGCCCCATAAGGACATAACTGACTCAGTCCCTTAAATATCTTATCTGTACAGAATTTAAGAGACGTGATAAACATGGGAAAGCTCAAATAATGAATATATAATACACAACCCTATGTTTTGATCTATGTTCAGGAGACTGAGCATGAGGGCTGGATGAGCAAATACGAGCAAATCAAAGACAAAGGAAAAGGATTTAGCCTGTTCATCTACCGGTCCCATAGATGTAGTTTTATAAAAATATTTCTTTTTGTGTCTGCTAAGACCAATTCCAAATCGAATTTCTTATGCATTATTTCATTTTTTTTTTTCACTACTACATATATCAACTTTTCTTTTGGCCTTTTTAGCCCTTCTAACAGAACAATGCCTTCTTGTCTTCTTTGAGCTGCTTTGGAAATTATGGCCCTAATTTGTCTGACAGTTTCCTGACTTTGACAGTCAGAGATTTCAGGGGTAAGAACCGTAAATGTTTCCTGAACTACATTTTATTCATCAGAAGTGTAACTTAAAGGATCCAAAACTACTCACAAGTTGGGCTGAATTGAGCAAAAACAAAACAGAAGAGGAAACTGAAGCATTCCATTTCAGCTGCTTCAAACCAACAAAAAAAAATGGGGGGGGTGGTTTCTCTTTTGGGAACAATATAAAATTTTAGTTAATGGTTAAGAACAATTAAACTTCTAACATGAAATAAAATATTCCCAAATTATTATTTCATTTCACTAAAAAAAAGAAATTTTGTATAAACATTTTTATATCAATTTCTCTTTGTTGGCTTAATTAGCAATTGGAAAAAACAAACAGAACTGTGCAAATGATCTAACAATACTATTTTTTAACCTAGATAATAGAGAGATATTACAGAAACTCCTAAGAAATCAGACTTCTCCACAAGTATATATTCTCAGAAATGGCTAATACGTCTTGCCCGAAATTTTGTTTCCTCTTAAATGACAATGTGTTAGTCAGCCAAAATGAAAAATTAGTCTTACTATCTAAGTAAAAAGAATACTGATAGGCATTTTGTGTTCTTCGCCGTCTGTTCCCAGTATACTACTTACTTCAATTCATAAAGGATCATTTGTTCCTTAGCTGAGCTGTTCCCAGGGGACAAAAATGATGATTCCTGAGGCTTTTCCTTAAGCTACAGTACCGTAACGATCAGCATGCACAAATCTGAAGCTGTCAGTTAGCTACCAGACTGCACCTCACAGATGGCTTGTTACTTCCTCCAGAATAAGCTGGACCGCTCTCTCCCCGACCCTCATCCATTTTTTTTAAGGACATTCTTCCTTCCTCAGTTAGTCCTGTCCTAAGCAGCATGAAAAGTTAGATAATTTGAATGGAAAATCAGAGGAATTTGCTCTTTCACCATCTTCCTTAGTCTTCTCTTTTTAATCTCTCCGTGCTCTCCAGAGCTCCCGGATGTGCATTTGGAAAATAGAACTGTAGAAGTGGGCCTGCCGGCATCAAAAGTAAACGCTCAATAAGCTCCTTCTCTTTTTCCCCCCATCAGTTTTCTTCCACTGCTGAATTGCCATCCCGTTCTTTACAATTGCTGTTTAAAAAACTTAGCAAGAAACTTAAGCTAATCAAAATGTTAATACATGATTAGGACCACACTTTGTTATTTTTATACTGAGTTACTGTGCAAAGATCAGGCCACCTGCTGTGAGAGCGCTGTTTAACACACAGTTAGCACTGTCACTGATGATAATAATTGCGTGTCCAAACTGAACTGGTGCTACCATAGTTCATGGCACACAGCTACAGCGGCCTTACAGTATGGCCTTTCTTACGCACTCAAAACTCAGTACTATAATAGTATCCCTTGTTCTCATAATACAACAAAACATCCCAAAATGTATCAATTACACAGGAAACACCCTGTTACCTGAACTATACTCACTGCTAAACGTACTGCTAATACAATCAAGGCTTGATTGAGGTTAGCTCTTGCTGCTGTGCCAACAACTTATATAACAATATTCTTATGTTCTTGTTCATCATTTTTTCTACACTTTCATCATAAAAAAACAACTCGCATGCTCCAAAAGTATGCTAAAAGTCAGAACTGAACAGTTCCCAGACACAAATAGTTGGCTCTAGTATTAATATGCCCATCATGAACATGAATTAATCTCTATGAAGGCCAAAAAATGGCAATGCAACATTTTTAAATAATAGAGAGTATATTCCTAAAACTTTAGGGGAATCAGTGGCATAAGGAACAGACACAAACTTGAAACTGCAGTTCTCTGCATTTCCGCAGGGAAAGGAGAACGTAAGCAGCAGCAGTGCAAACTCTTCACGTATGCTCTGCTTCCTCCGATGCACCAGATGCAAATTCAAAAGCAGCGCACAGAACTACATTTCTATGCCAGTTTAAACTCTGGCTTATTTTCAAGTACGACAGATTAATGCCAACATTTTACTCATGTGGCACCTGCTCATTATGTCTTGCACAGAGACCATTCAACCTCTAGACATGTTTACACCTACCCACCCATCATTATGTTGCTACACGTGAACATTCCTGAACTTTATGGAACAGTGGATGCTTTACCACTAGAACAAACTGAATCAAAACCACTCATGAATAGATATCATGTCCATACTTCATAACTTGCCAGCTTCCTCTCAAATTTCTCTATTTAGAAACATGAACTGCTCTTCCCTATCTCCCATGTTCTCTTGCTGCTTGAAGTCTCTCAGGCCATTACTAGCCTTTCTTCTTGAGGCTCTCCTCATGCTTTCCACCATCCATTTTGTAGCACACAGAAATAACTGTGGTAGAAGCGTGATAAATACAGAGCTGCAAAAATAACTGACATCTCAACTAGTTCTCTTGGAGTTTTATAAGGGGTTGGAAAACACCTCTAAAAAATATTTAATTTTACTGGAGTCTAAAAAAGATCTTTTGGCAGCACTGAAACAAAAGTCTAAACGAATTTACTTTTTGAATTGGTGCTTTAAACAGTTCCTGAAAAAGCTAAATCATGTAATGGTATTTTCTGAGCAAAACAATGTACTAAAGCAAGAGGAATTTACAGAATGTTTAAATGAATCAGAATCCGCATCTTCTCTTTGGCTAAAGTAAAAAAAAAAAAAAAATTGTCCAAAAGAAAGTTTTGGGCAAATCTAGGTCTATGCAGAGGACGCCAAGTGAAGGCACAAGCAAGATTCGTGAGGATAAGACATTCCCGACAGAGCACTGCTACCTCTAAAAGCCGTTTTAACCATGAGGAACAGAAGCAGCTCAGCTACAGAAAATACAAATCTCAGTGGGGTCCTCAGTCTAATCCACTCCCCCCCCCCCCAAAGAAACCACACCCCCCAAAAAAAGAAAACCCCCCACACAACATCCCCAAACAAAAAAACCCAAAATAACTTACTGTCTTCTTCAACATTTTGACGGCGTAAGGTTTCTGGGTCCCTTTCTGCCTGCATCTGTAGACAATGGATGTAGCCCCACTAAATTAAAACAAAAAAAAAAAAGGAAGAATAGTTGTACATATGCCTGTTTGAATATGTCAATAAACAGAGTTGCCCAACTCATTTCATCAGGTGGTCACAGCTGAAACTACATTTTCTACTTTTCTCTGTTTGGAAGCAAAGAGACTTCAATTTTTCCCCACAGATGCAACCAAAAACAATGTAAAAACTGCTCTCTGTTAGACCAGTGAACTTCAGTGGTTATTCAGCCAACAGAAATTGCAAGAACTCAAGACACTTTTCTAGTCAGACCCTTTTTGGCTCCCGACACATTCTGGAAGTCTCTCTAAGACAGTGAGGAAAGTAATCTGGCTCTAAATCTGTACCAACCTATCTTGCCTTTGCTGAGGCAATCTATTTGCAACAATCAGTTGAGTTTTTTTAAACAATGTTGGTGGCAGTAATGGCGAGGAAGACAAAGATGAGGAGAACAGACAACTACTGTGCTACATCATGCCGAGTTGCCCAGGCAGCCAAATTTAGCACCAGTACAAGCAAGCAGAACTTCTCCTTAATTCAGTGGGAACTGACAGCGCTCCTTCACAGCTTGTTCACTGGACTGGGCTCACATTTCCCAGCCGCCTTCAAGGTGTACTCATTTCAATGCACCAGGGTTGAGCACTCATAACATAAAATTACAGAACTGCTGGTTGGAAGGCACTTCTCTGAGTGGGAGGTTGGACTCGATGACCTCCAGACACCCACATCAGGTCAGTCACCACTGCTCAGGTTACTCACTGTGTTCTGTTTGGTACTTGCAAGGAAGGGGCCTGTACAATACAAACTGGCGGAATGGATGAAAAATCTCTGGCAAAACCATGAAGGTTACAAGCAGTTGAGGCAACTTTATATTCCACCACATTTACTGTTAGATATCTTTGAGCATACTAATGCCAGCCACCATCAAAACAGAAGCACCAAAGTGCTGCATGCAAGCACTGGGTTTACGGCACTTGTGGACTAACCGACAGCAGTAAGTATGTGGAATACAGCAAGCAAATCTGTCCTTATAAGATTTCTATTACTTGCTTTAGGACCTGATAATTCTGAGCAGCTGTAGATCTTTATGCTGCAGGGGACTGCTGTTAGCCTATACAACTTTGTGAACAACAGAGACAGTAGCTCTGCAGTGAAAGGATGCCATATGCACCACACAGTGCAATGCACTGCAGACGCATCTGAACCAGAAGAAACCCAAGTTGCTACGTCTATAAGAGACGCTCTTAGGCTGTGGCATGACACGCACGTTCCTTGTTTTTTAAAAAAGGAATGGCTTAGCCACGTTTGTCAATATAAATTAAACTGCGCTACAAGGGTTATAATGCAGGGTGCAGTGCTGTACAAAACTGGCTTATACGCTGCCTGCATGCACACTCTGCACTTGCCTCTTCACAGCGCAGGCAGACCCAGTGCAGGTGCCTGATGATGCCCTGAACAGGCATGTCCTCACTCTTCTGAGTATCTGGGTGAGCACAGGAACTGGCACTTGACTGAGAATATGCGTTACAGAAAGACCTCTTCATCAGGAAAGGTCACCTACAGCAAGGTTTACACGGCTCAATCATCTGAAGGCTTGTGTGCATCAAACACACATACAGTACTCCTCATCTCAAATGCTAAAACGATTTGTCTCTTATAATAGCATATTGATAAGGTGTGTGGGAGTACTGCAAGACTCAATGACTCCCAGAATCATTACATGAATTTAATTAGATTTCTTCTCCTTGGCCAACTCTCGCATGGTTCTATGCAGCAAGAAAAAAACATCACATGAAAAACCCCTCACTTCTTTTAAGTACAACTGAAAATGTTAAAAGATAAAAGTCTAAGGACCGGCTGTGATAAGGTTTACACCTCCAATATTTCACTACAGCACTGCAATGGGAAGTTCCTGTATAAACTATAAATCATTTCTCTATCCCGCTTCACTTATTCAGAGTGTAATATAAACAGTATAACTAATTAATCTATATATGCTCTTGTTAAATAGGCAATAAACTTTCTAAAAATGATTATGCAAACAATATTTTAGAGCTTTATTAGATTGAGGGCACAATCAGATGAGCTATAGTTGATGGAGGACGGTCACTGTCTCTCAGTAATTTTATTTTCAGTGTTTGCTTAACCAGTTCGCAACCTGGCTCTGAAAAGTTTTCCACGTGAACAAAAACCCAACCACTAGAACATTTTCTGTGATTTTACAGAACTGCCTTAATGATGAGATGGACAGCTCATCGAGCAGGGCTGGCTAGCATGGCACCACCTTTACCAGTTCATTTGGCTGCACCCAAAGCTGGGAAAGGGGCAGCACAGTCCTAGACAGAGGCATATGACAGCACCGAGAGAAAGGAATTTAAGAAGGAACGTCCAGATGAACAGTATGCAATTAGGCCTGTTAGTCACCGTTCAAAATGCACATAGAAAGGTTAGTTTAGAAATTATCCCCTATCATAAAGGACCTAAACAGCACATCCCCTGGAGTCCTAATCTGGGGGCAAAATGCTTTCTCTCCAAGCAACAAAATAACACAAGACTTGGGAATGCTTTCAGAGAGATCGCCTTTGTTATTGTGTCCGCACCTAGACCTGACGGATCTGTTCCTATCAGCAAGGAAAGAGAACACCAAGCTAACAGCCAGCCCGACCTTCTTCCTCTTCCACATCGGAAACCAGCAGTAGAAGTCAGAAACAGGGTGGCAGCTGCTTACACCAGTCCTGGTGCAAAGCTCAGCAGACAGCTGTTACAAGTGCAGACTCTTTTGCTCTTTGGTGATTAAAAAAACCAGTCTCTCTTTCTTTCTTTCTCTCTCACTCTTTTTTTTTTTTAAGCAGCCTTTGGAGATCCCTTCTTTTTAATATACCTATGCAAACAGAGCTGCCTTGTGCACAGAAATGCATTTTGCTTTGCTTATCTTGGCTTTCTGCAGGAGTGTGGGGAGCCTTCCGCCGAACCAGCACATAGAGCCTTCCCGGGTCTGTATGACCTGGAGGGTCACAAATATAATCCGAGCGATTAAATCCTCAGTCACCAAAAAGCAGTGGAAAACTTCAGCGGCAGGAAGCATGTGCATAACTGGAAAACTCAGAGAATTGGTAACTGGTCTCTGCCCTCATCTTGAGCTTTTCAGCATCAAACCTTGACTGCCAACAATGGGATTCGCAGAAGCTGGTTTGCGATTCGTACCAGCTAAACATTTCCCTGACACTTTTGGACAGACAATGGAAATATGCAGAAATCAAAAATTCCTGTGGCAACACGCATGCCACTTGTGGCAAGCCTGGAATTTACGGACAGGCAGAGAGACTAGGAGCCTCTTGGGGTCTCATGCTCTGCAGCTGGTGCTCCACATTGCATGAATAATAAACAGTAATGGTGTTATAGAAAGAAATCACCTACAGCCAATAGTTAAGGCACTTGCTTAATAAGCCTGAGAAACCAGGGAATATTTATTTCTACAGTATGGATTTTCAACAGAAGAAACTGAGAGCACCCTGGGCTCAAGTAGCTGATAATCACTTGTAGAAACACACTGCAGTGTGTGATTGACAGCCCAACCCATTCCCTGTTCAGACTAGGGACCAGAAATGAAGTCTCCCATGCTCCAGGTGAGTCTGCCAACCACAGAACTACCCACTGGATAGCACTGACGTATTTCAAATTACTCCTACCAGCTCCTACCACTTTCTGGCTAGTGAGAAATAAATAAATAAATCAAATATTGTATTACATTATTTATATTTGTGTATATGTGTCTATGCATTTATATTTATTTACTTTTTAAGATGGTTAGGTTTAAAACAGAACAGTTTTATTTTGTGGTTGCAAATCTCCTCCTTCTGCATAGAACAGACTGCCTGAATTCAAAGCATAAATTACTTAAAGTTGGCTGGAACAATATAAAAAATAGGCATATTGTTGGAAATGAAAATAGTTCACCAGCTCAGAGAACAGTAAGAATTACTTTGCTGAAGACATCATCATTCCCTTTTACTGACATATGTATCTCTGTCTGGAAAACAGCTTAATGATTCTTTTAAGATTTATTTTTAAAAGCCCACATGTAACTGTGAATATGCTAACAAAATAACAATTAAAAAAAAAAAAATCAAACAGTGCTTTACTGTATGCTGTACTACATCACGGGTTTCTATGTCCATTTTCGAACTTACAAAAAAAGCTTAAAATGCTGTATAAATCTAACTAACGCTACTGGGTCATAATGGACAACAAAATAAACAAAATACTTGCTTCCATATGATGGGCTGACTGCACTAAGAGCAGTAACAAGTCAAAAGCCTCATGATGTCCTGTACACGAAATATATCACAGCTGCTACGCACACTGTTCAGTACTACAGCAGAACACAATTTTTCTGCAGTAGAAAACTTCAGGGACCTGACAGACTTACTCAGGTATTAGTCCAAAGACTGCATGAACAATTTAAAGTATTAAAGCACTTAAAGCATTAAAACCACTTAATACATGAAATCAGACCAAAACCCAATCACTGATCTCTGCATGTGTGTCACTTTGCACATAAGTTTGAAAGACCTTTTTAAACATTAAAATGTATGTGTAAATCTTTTGCTCTTTAATATACACTTGGCTGAGTATTTTGAATTATTTTTCTGCTTACAGTGCTTGGTGTTATTGAATTTTCAATTATTTTAGGGCACTAATTTGGACAATGAATAATTTTAAATATTTAAAACAAGCAGAACGGCAGAAACGATTACTTGTACACTACATTTGATATAAACATATCAAATAACAAGCAGATTACAGGCAGTATTTTAATTAATGCTCACAAAGAAGGTGAACTAAAGTAAAAGAACTAAAGAGACATTTGTGTTGACACCAAGAACTGAACCAGAGATCTCCAAAACAAGAACCAGGAGCGGTAAGCTGAAGAGGCTACCTCCGTGACTGCCAGCTATGAAAGACGGCTAGGTTCTGTAGATGAGGCACAGAGAAAGACAAGGGTAAAAAGTAGTGGAAGAAGCATACATAGGTTGTTAAAAATAAAGAGAATAATGTGAATAGATCCTAATGTTAATAAGGAGTCAGAAAAAAATGGAACTTAAGAGAGAATGACGTTTGCATTTTAAAGTCCTCAGATCCTGCAGCTGATTGGTGCAGAAAAGATGCATTACCTGAGTATCCGAGATAAAGCAGGACTGACTAGGTCAGCGTTGGTCTGTGTAACCAACAGATGACAGAGATGAATTTCCTCACATGCAGAGGAAGATAACGTGGTAGGTTCTGCTTGTGCTAAGGAGTCCAGACTGCAAAGGCGAGAGAAAAGGGAGGCTCACATTTCAAGTACATGAAGTCAAAAATAAGGGTGGCAGCACAGATGGAATGAAGACAGGGATGTCCCTAAGGGATGGTAAGGAGGTGGAAGTGATACTGTGAATTTGCACATAAAGGCAATAAAGGATAAAATGGAATTTGCAGAATCAGGCATGAAGCCACCATGGAAACGGACAGGAGAGAAGAGCCAAGACAAGAAAGGACACAATTTGAGCCACGCTGGAAAAAGCTTCTTCTCCCTTACTCCCATGAAAAGCTGCCTCAGAAATAAGAAAGGGAACAAAATGAAAAACATCCACACATCTATTTGGTCACAGATAGACAAGAAAAGTGAACTCTTGGAGCTGCAGTTTCTGTAATAAAATATTTCAAACAGTCACTGACAGCATTTTCGCTAGAAGTAGAAAAATTGGTCCTTTCACAAAGTAGGTCAGCATCTCCACACAATGCTCACTCATCCCAGGTTTTATAGTGCATTTCAAATCAACCCAGTACAAATACACTCAACATAATCTCATCTAAATTTCATTTAGATTAAATTCCTTAAGTTCTGAATTGATTTTTTTTTAAATAAATTAGTTTGTGCTTCATGTAGTCGCAGAATGATTACACAATCTAGTTTGTCCAATCAAATTAGGTGAAAGAATGAATGGTCCCAAGAAAACTGTGCACAATACAGAGGCAAAGAAATCTCTGCTGCCAGAATCCGCAGTAACAGATTCAAGCCCAGTATTGGTTTCCATAAAGAATATTAAATATGTCTACAGTTTATAGAAGTACCATAATAAAAGACATTACTTCACTCTCTTATATTCACACCAGGAGGTCAAAATAGATTTATAGCAATGAAATTACTGTTGTTAGACTTCAAAATTAAATGTCCCATTTGAAGATAGTTAAAGTTTGGGGTAGAACAAAAAGAGTCATCGACAAAGCTACTGGCATCCATACAAATGAAAATTACATTTGAAAAAATTACACGTTCTATGGTATTACTATTATTTTTCATTTTAAAAGCATATACCTGTAAATTCAGAAATTCTCAATACTTCTATGTGAGAAGGCAGAAGTTCTGTCAGAACAAAGTTTCTTTTCTGCAGTGAACTCGTAAGCAATTTTTAATGTATTATTCAAATCTGCTTTCTGAAATACAAGCACAAAGAGTTCGAAAGCATGTACAGACTACGTAAATGCATATTATTCCTCCTCCTCCTCCTCTTCTGATTTAAGGCTGATTCTTTAAAAAAAGAAAACTTTCAAAAACTCTAAAAGCTTCTTATAAACCTCAGTCTCTCCATGTGTATGACTTGCATGCAATTCTGTCCAACTGCAGACCTCCTTTCCCCCTCATTAAATTGCAAGTAATAAAATAAAAATAAAAAATTTGCATAAAATTTTGCAAAACAAACGAGGTAGGGGAAAAAACAGCTTGAAATCCCATATAAAATTTTAGTAGAAAATTATTAGCATTAATAATAAAATTATTATTTGAAGAAGGCAAGATTCAAGAAAGTATAAAATTATATTTTCAAGACGACAAGGTTGATGGAAAAACATACTTAGCTCGTGAAAAGAAAGGTGATTCCATTACATTCCAGAGTTTTGTCTGGCTTGATTTTGACAAGAAAGAAAATCAATACCGTTTCAAAATTTCATTCTACGATTTCTATTTTCTGCGTCAAATTTTCTAGCATATGACGTGACATGACATTTGAGCAATCTACTGCTACCTGGTCTTTAGCCTGGCCTGCAAAGGCAATGCAATAGACCAAAATGGTATTTCAGATATTCAGACTTTTCACTGCATTGTATAGACAAATGTAAAGGATCCTTATAAAAGCACCTGGATAAAAAAAGGAAGTCCAAGAAGCTTCTCAAGAGAAGCATATCGTTTTTCTCATTTTTAAGAAGCTGCATCTTCCTAACATACCCTATAAAAGGCTTATGTTGCTTGTAAATGAACAGTAATCAAACTAGCATTTACCAATATTCTTAAACCTGTATCTTTCACAGATAATAATTTATGGAACAGTAATGCCTTAGGCGTGGGTTAGGTCGGCTGGTGAAACGCTAATTAAAACACAGCCGCCCAAGCCCCCACTCATGGAGCAGTAGCTGCTACTTGGCAGCCGCAGGGCAGGGGAAGCAGAGAAGGGAGCCCGGGGCCCCGGCCTGGAGGCAACTTGCTGGGGCTGTGGTGGCTTATTTCTCAGTAGCCTCCAGCGGGACTCCTCCTTTAGGTTAAGGCCAGTCTCTTCTCCGTGGTGCCCAGCAACAGGACAAGAGGCAGCGGGCAGAAACTGAACCACAGGAAGTTCCATCTGAACCTGAGAAAAAACTTCTTCACTGTGAGGGTGACTGAGCATTGCAACAGGTTGCCCAGAGAGGTAGTGGAGTCTCCTTCGCTGGAGATATTCAAAACCCGTCTGGATGTGATCCTGGGCAATATGCTCTAGGTGACCCTGCTTGAGCAGGGAAGTTGGACTAGATGATCTCCAGAGGTCCCTTCCAACCTCAACCGTTCTGTGATTCTGTGATTCTGTAAGGACTGCAGGAGATTTACAGAAACAAAGACCTGTATCACTCGAGGAGTGTAACCGCTTTGCCAAACCTGGGGTTACTGCCTTTACCAACTGCAGATATTTAGCTGGGGTTTAAACTATCTGTGTTCTGTAACATCCAGGTTATCACTACACTATTCCCCCCTCAGACACTACTTCTGAAGTCTGTTTTTGCAAAAATGTTCAGGATTGGAAACAGATCAAGAAAACTACGTACCTTAAAGAGTTTTGAGAAATCTCGCTTCCCTGCCTTTAAGTCTGTTATGTCAAAGTACATAACTTCAGCATCAGGAAGTTTTAGTGTATTAGCGAATGGAAGAATATAACCTGACCCAGACTTATTAGAAGTGCCATTATCATTATCTCACATGTTCATTTTAAAGTATGCAAGCAAAATTTGAACTGCAGTGAATATCAGAGATCACCACTTCATTACAGGTTAAGTTGCTCTTCTTGGTCTCACAGTAGCAAAAACAATTTCTTTCTATCCAGTCTGAAAAAAATTTGCAACTGAAAGTTACCGGTGGGGGGAGAGGAGAAGGTGCCTGAAAACCAACTTGCAATAGTGTCAAATTTATTTTCCCACATGAAGCTCTTGCAGTTCAATAGACCTAGGAAATGATTTTGAATATTTTATTTAGAACCAAGTTTTCCCTTGAGACTGCTCTTCCCTTTTCCGGGACAGACTTATCTACTCATGTCTAAGCAGTTGAATGAAATAGGCAGAATCAGAAAAAGGAGGTAAAAGCTGATCCACCGAACTCCCACCGCTTCCAACAGAACTCAGGTTTCACCTGGCATACTGAACTTGGAAGACATCGGAGCAAATTTTCAAAACCAGGTGCTTAACCCGCACGTATGAGATGTGCCAAATCCTTGGCTTGACAGCCATGTGCGTATTCTCACGGCTCACAATTCGCTGCACATACTTGCTACCTACGTGACACACTGTGTAGCTATGGTTCCTCTCTAAACAGCACACACAGCCCTCATCACTAGAAATATTTCAGTGAACACAGCTCCTATGGCATCACACATGCCTTGTTTTAAGCACTGTTTAATCCGTTATCTCAGAAGCAGCCCTCTCCTTCCTTTTTTCCCTCCTCTGAAGAGGTATTAATGAAGAATAAACATTCCATTCCCATCATTTATTTAATCCTCATGAAGCAGTGTGTGCACGAAGAAATAGTATGAAGCAGTAAAAACTTGTTAAAAATGCTTGCAAAATGCTTTGCAGGATCTTTCTTCTTGGACAGCCTGCCTGTTTTTCTCCCTTGAAGACATTCTTTCATTAGTCTGGACACCACTCCAGAAAGTGTTTTAAACAGTGTGTATTTTGAATGGGTGACAACATCATGGATTCGTGATAGTCTCCAGGTGCAGAAGACAGACCTATATTTGCACTAAATGACAACAAAATGGCAGTATAAACAGCTTCATACAGCACAACAGTTCTCGGAGGCAAACGAATTTTCCTGGATGAGGGAAGGGAACCAGAAGGGGAGTTACAGAAATCTGATCATTAGCAGCTTGCTCTGTGTAGAAAAAACTACCCTTTTAAAGTCAGATGGGAAACGGCGAGTCATCTCCGCACATCTAAACCAAGCTTTGAACAGAGTTCTTTACCTGCGAATTTAGGCTAAATCATTTCTGGGATACTGCAAGCTCTTGTGCCCACGCTTACGCTGAGCGGCACAAGCAGCCCTCGTTTTGTTAAGTTACGCCACACTCTGAACGCTGGGCTGTATCAACAACTTGTATCAACAGTCTCTCTGAAAGAAGCCATTTTTTCCAAAAAGTTTATGTACGGTGCCAACCCATGATTCTCTTACCACAACAAGACAGACAAAATTTTAATATTTGACAGATTTTAAAGTCCTTTGAGTCTTCTCAGTATATTCTCCTCCTTGAAGCAGGTGGGGCAGCCCTTTTTAAACTACGAGATAAGAGCGAAAGCTGGAAACGGGAAAGAGTTAGGAGCAATATATTACATTTTGCTAATGCTATATACTCCTTTAGAGACGCTATATTCTTGAAGTAAAAGGATAAACTGAAATCACTGGTTTCCCACAATAGAATCATTTCTAATCAGTCATTTCTGGTATTTCTGTAACTGCCCAAAAGATCTAATTTGCCAGCTTAAATCGTAATCATAGTGATAACCTGCAGACTATACTGGACTGCAGTTTTATTGCAATAATAGAGCCACAATAAAAAGAGGAAACTGCAGCACTGAGCACACCGATGAGACATACACGGAACAGAAAAGCAGCTTTTCTAGAAAGCGGAAGGTTTCCTTAAGACAATATACTGCACGGCAACTTGTGTCAGCAGGGGCCTCATTTTAACCAGAGTGACAGGGTTTGCAGTTACGGTTAGCCTGATGAGTGCATCCAGGGGCCAGGAAAGGCAACAGTACTAAGTAAAGCTAGAGCTTCCCTACATACTGGATTTCCTCTGCGTGCTCACAGGAGCGGTCCCAGCGCGCTCCTGAGCTGTCCCTGCCGACAAGAGGCAGCTGCCAGCAGGGTGATTCGTGCCGCAGACCCCGGCACTGCCTTCCGCCCTCCCGAAGGGGTAAAGCAGGCACCAGGCCAGAGCCACTGCTGCATGGTTTGAGCTTCTGCTTGGCTTCACCCCTTCCTCTCAACTGTAATTATAAGAATGCCACACATGATGGGCTGAAATCTTAACAGAAGTCAAAACACACTATATTCACTGCTTCCACATTACCCCTTAGGCTGCTGAGCCTCTGCAAACCAAAACAAGCCAAAAGCACTGATTTATCACAAAGAAAACTTAAGTTATACCAATATTGTCTGCTTCTCCTTTATTGTTCTCTAAGCTCTTACAAAACTGATCATTTAATAATTTCTTTTAATACTTTCCTAGGTATTGATGTTAGCCTTACTGGATTACAATCCATGGATTCATAGACCCTCACCTCCATCCTTTTTTCACTCCTAGGTATTTGCTTTTTTCTGGTCTTTTGGGAGCTCTCCTGCCTGCTGTCTGTTCTCAGAGATACCAGCTAATGACTCAGATACTGCTCCAGAGAGTTTCTTCAACTTTTGGAGGTGAACATCACCAACTTCTCACCAACATGAGCACCTTTGAGTTACCTAAATATTCTTAAATCTGTTCTATTTGTGCCTGCACTTATTTCCCGGTTAAAATGGTGTTAATTACCTGGCTACCATTAATCTTTCATGAAGACTTCAGTTTTCTCTGCCTAATGTTACATTTGCTTGTCTTCCGTAATATTTTCTTTCTAACTTTTTTTCCCCCCCCTCTTCCTCCTAACGTGTTTCTCAAATCTATTCCTTGGTAAACAAAATTTACTTTGCACCATTAGCTTTTCTTATTCCCAGAGCTAGTGCTGTGTCCTCTGTTCTGTGCTGCTTCTTTCCTGCTTTTTGTGAAATTCCTCTTTAATCTTGACGTTGTTTAACAGCTCTCAATACAGACACATCTACTTACAGAAACTTCAAAAGGACGTTCAGAACGTTACAGAATCCGTTCTTAAGTGATGGCGATCGCACACAATCCTGGGAACTAATGACATCTACGCAAGCAAGTGCATGTACAACGAATCACATTTTCAAGAATGTGTCGCTGCTACTCAGTGCTTGAGATCAGGGAACTTTCTGTAAGTACAAGACTGAAATTACTGTTTTCTAGGGGAAGATTCCAGATCTTCCCCACGAACAGTCCAGCCCACGAGTATCTTTATGCTGTCTTTTCTTGAAGCTCCCTAAACCAGCCACTGTGAGCAAGCCACTGTTTAACAGGCTGTGTTAGAGACTATATAGTTTCCAGTGATTGCAATTTCCATTTTCAAAGGATTGGGGATTCTTAGTCGTCAGAGTTGCGCTGTAATCGGTGATACAATTCTAATCCAATATAGCTGGGTCTCTACTGCTATATAGAAAGAACTCAGCACAACGGTGCATTGTAGATTTAAAACTAAATTAAATCTTCCATGCTCCCCCCAAAGTACTGAAACTTCCAGTATACCATACTCTAACGAAACATTTGAAGATTGGCATTTTCAGCCTTTATTAGAATGTAGAATGAAATCACATTTAAGCAGTGTTTGCAACATACCCTATACAGGATTTACACGTACACATTTTTTAAAGTTCACTATTAATGCTGACAGAGAAGTTTATCTGGTTTTTCATTCACAGGTTTTTTTCCTTCTTTCCCCTATAGCCTCTGAGAATGCAGTCTCTCCCCTCCCCCACTTATTCTAGAGTAAACCTGTTAGAAATGGCAAATTTGGGAATTCAGTCACGAAACTAGTGTTTTAATGAAGCAATATTAATGTTTTTTAAACACTGAATACGCTGACAAACTTGAAAAACCATTGCCAAGCACACAGGTCACAGAATTTTCTGGAGGAACGTGTCCTGTCTTGATAATAAAGGGAAGTGGTTATGGCTGACAAAATATTAATGATCATGGCTAAACACAGCCTTGCCCTTCGGCATAAGTAATTTATATCACATTTTCAAGGATCCGCAAAGTGTTGTACACAATGCATAATACATTCTCAAGGATATTCCAGGCTCTGCTCTGCTCTTTGTCCCTGTCTCCCTGCAGCCTCTTGCTTTCTCCATTTCCCTGCTGGAGCTTTGCATATCAGCAGTTTTGTATCTTACTACCCATGGTTTATATTTTTCTCCCCTACAGACCTCCATATTTTGGGAATGATTGTGCATCATTTATCTCAGCTACTACTCTAATTCTGTTTAGGGCCAATTAATAAATTAGATGGAGAAAACTGAAACGATAAATGCTTCATGGAAAAAATGTTACAGCCTTAGGTTATACCTAAATAAATATCTACTCTTTCCCCAGTCAAAGACATGGCTTCCCTGTATCAAAGATGTGGTTCAGGCTAACGGAAGCTGGGAGATATCTATATACCAATTCCCACTCTTGAAGATGTTTAACCCTTGCAAGAAGCAGCAATGGACATACCTGCAATATGTTTTGAGCGACGCAGCAGGATTGCACAGCCATGTAGCCGTATCACAAGATACTGGAACACATACAATATATAAGTTGGCGCTAATGAGGGTTTAAATTCACTTCAGCCATCCTCCTTCCCCTGGTAAACCCATACTAGAAGAAGAGCTGATTCAGAGCTAGGTTAAGTAACATTACACCACGCTGAAGGCAGCAACTCCAACAACAATCTTAGAGTTTTCCGTTCTCCTAGGGAAAAAATACCACGGAAACAAAAGCAACAAACAGAGAACCATCAGAAGGACATTACAAAGATGTTTCCATCCATTTTTCCAGTAAAAAGTTTAAGTATTCAGAGTTGACAGACAACCTCAAACACATTCTACTGCTGCTCTAAAAGGTCAGAAACACTGTATATCTCTATTCAAAGACAGCAGAAAGTTGGGGGAGGATATGAAGACTGAAGAGTAGCTGAGTTACACAACAGCGTTTCAATAGTGGACATCTGATGTAGGTCTGAAATACAGTTTAGGTCAAAAGTGGGACATGTCATGCAATGGGTGATGTCATGCAGTTATACACGTAAAAAATGACTGCACAAATTGGAAAAAATATGTCAGTTAATTAGAGGACAAAACTCACTCAAAGCAACCTAATGCTAAAGAGCCAGAACTGACATGCCAGGGTGTAGAAAAACCATGTAACACCTGTCTAGCTGTGTCTACTAATCTTTCATACTTATAAGCAATAAATTCACCTCAAAACAGATGTTCGCAAAAAAATGTTGCTGGCTGTTATACATTCTTGTTCTTGCATAAAGCTAATAACATGCTACTGCAAGCCCTTAGGAGCTTCAGATCATGTATTTCAAATTAATTACTTCATTTCTGCATATTTTTATTTCTGGATAGGATCCTTCAAAACCATTGTGTCCATTCCCTTAGGAAAAAAGCCTGGTACCCAAAAAACATACTGCTACCCTATATTTACTCCAGTATCTCTGGATTTTACCCTACTGCTGCATTTAGCCAATTAAAGCACTTTCTGAAATCCTACATCCTTCATAAGCCTTTCTGCAGCAGAATAAATGCAAGATTTGCCTACAGGGCAAATTTGCCATCAACAACAATCAGAGTAGGATTAAGACCTAATTGTGCAGTGTTGTAGCACAAAATCTGTAGAAATGGCTAATTACAGCATTAAATTTGCTCCTTCATTGCTCCAAAAGCAAAAACCAAAAGCAAAAACCAAGAGCTGTCTTTCTTTAACAGCATCATTCTTCTAACGTGGAACTCTTGATGCATTAAAAAAATGATGGGAGGGGGAAATGGAAAAGAAATCAGTCATATAGTTCACATACCTCTTAGCTTTTATCAAAGAGCAAAACACTCCCCATCATAGACCTCACAAATAGCCCCAGTAAGACCTGAGCCTACCGTCCGGATTGTTTTGCAGTGTTGAGATGTAATAATAGAATGCAAGTTAACCAAATTAAGTTAATTAGCTGAGAAACTGCCCAAAGGCAAAAACTATCCTTCTTTTTAAAATACAAATTTTTTGCCAGTAACAGCTAGTCTTTGTCAGGGTCATGATAATCTGAGAGACTGACTTGCAAGTGCTATGTTATTCTTTAATTTGTATCCTTAGGGTAGTCAAGTTACACTAATTTTTTAAGAAGTGGCATACCTGCCTTTCTGACAGGTAAAACCGAGGAATTTAAATATCACTAAAAATACATGCATTGCATCACCAGTGAAAAATCACTAGCTTCTGACATAGCCCATCTGCTAATCTTTCAACAGGGTGGGCCTGGTTATAGGCAGAGAAATCAAATGTTGTTGCTGCAGAAATACTCAGATAACCTGGCCATGTGGGGAAACTCTATGGAGAGAAGGGGGGAAGGAAATACTGAAAAGCTCACCCTGACTCAGAAGATCAACATTTCTCTGTCTGATTGATTTAGGTCATGAAACAGCTCTTAGTTTTGGTCACTGGATTGCTCTCAAGGGGCAAGTGTGCAGGGCAAATATCACGAAGTTACTATAATAATAGTTTAATAATAATAATAATAATTAATATCAGCAACAGTTCAGCTTGTAGCAATTCCAAACAACATTCTTGTTGTTTATTACAAACTCTTCTCCTCTTATCAAAAGGAAAAAAAGAAAATAGTCAGAATTAGGATATTCTTAGTGTATTTGTTAGCATGTGTGTTATAGCAGGAAAACTGAAGTATGTTTTCAATGTCAGACACGTGAGAGAAGGGTGAACAGTACTCTATCAAGTCAGACATTACTCCTTTTTTTTATACTGGTCCCAGACCATATTTCCTCTGTTTGGGAATCTATTACTAATTCACTGAGTTTCATGAGGTTCCACGACATTGTTCACTGCTCACGAGTTCAAATGAATCCTTTCACTTCACTGATACATAGTCAAGAGTAGAAAACACAAAAGTTAATTCCAGTTTGGCTCTGCAAGGAGCCAAATTCTTTCTTCATTGTAGCAGGGATATTAAAACACCTCACCAACACAGAAGGATTAGAGGCAGCACTTTAAAATCCAGGTGCCAGAGAATCTCTTATCCTGCATTTAGCAGGAAGCAATGAATGTTACATTGCACCATCAGCTACAACTTGGAGCAAAAATACTAGTGTGGACCACAAGAGGGAGAGAGAACAGGCCAAAACTTTTTATGGAAATATACAAACTTGCAACATACCCAAAGTGCAATTTTTGTACTTGCTTCATTTATGCTTTCAAATACTGATTTATTCCCCCCTTCCCCCCCCCCCCCCGATAATCAAGAACAAGTTTTCCATCCTTCTATTTAGTGGCAGGGTAGTATCTTCTAATTGCCCCCATTTCTAGGTATCTACTTCGCTTCCTGGAGACTGGTAATTACCACAACCTACTGTCTCCTAGTGAATAGACTCAAATTTACGATTAAGAATGTCCCTTTTTACATCTGATAACAGTTTGTGGATAATTCCTCAACTTCTGGGAATTTAGCCGCAGTATCAAAGGACTGTAAAAGGATAAGTATTCTGCATACAAGAGCTTGTTCTGAATGCAGCTTATAATCAACTGAATTATTCCTACTGCAGGTAAAACATAATTATCAGCCATGCACTCTCATCTTCTTTTACTTTCATTTGCTTTCCCCCCCATATTTGAAATAGAAAAGGAGAAATCTACTGCCAAACCCAGGCTGTCCTCAAGACTAGACAGCAAGTCTGCAACTGCAGGGTAGGGCAGAGGCATGCCAGCACGTCCCCTGACGAGCACGGGCTCTCTGAGGCCAGATCATCCCAGCTGTGCTCCAGCAGGGTGTGCGTCTGGGGGCAAAGCACACCATGCCCACAGCGGCTCCTGAGAGTAGTCAGAGCTGATAGAGCTAGCCAACGCATTTTCAGCTATTAGGAAACTGGGCAAATAAGACGTCCTCTTTTAAGAAAACCCATTAGGCACTCAGCCAACATTCAGTATTAAGCTACCAAATGTTTTAATAAACAATGGATGGCAAGAGGAGAAAACGCACAGCACCTTGATTACTATTTGCAAGATACTAGACTGAAAAAGATATTGTACCTAGCCTTAGAAAAAATAAAAATCTAAACAGAGGACATTTCAACCATTCAAATCTGCAGAACAGACATATTTGCTGCTTGTTCAAAGACAGCATCATAAAGATAAATGAACAAAGTAATTGACATTTGTTAATACTATTCAGGACCTTAATAAGCTCTGAGCTTGTACTTCAGAGTATGATTTCACCACACATACGGCACTTTTTATCTGGACTTACTGGTAACAATAGCAACAGAAATTATTCTAAATTAGTAATGGCATGGCTTAATGCATCTGCTACGTGAACGTACACATTCACTGCAGTAACACACGCAGCAGAAGTTATTTCCAGTAATGGGCAACTTCTAGACTTGTTAAGTAAACTGTGTTTGGAAAGAAAGATGTTAACAGCCTCTGCTTTCCAATGTCTCAACAAATGTGTTTAGCTGCCTGCTGAAGCTAACAAACTACTGCCCACCTTCTACTCAACATAACTTTTTTTTGGATAAGTATTAAAAAAAAACCCACACAAATCAAACTTCCCATTTTGCATGTCACAACTAATCCATCCCTATTCCATCTATATGCCCCTTCTCCCACCAAAAGCCTCTGCAACTTTGTAAGGACACTGCATTTTGTTCTTAAAGGTGTAGATTGGCGTTCAGCACGTTTTCTAAGGTAATCAGAAAGCTCCAATGACAGTTGCATTAACACGATCAACAGTTAACCTCTGTTTTCTCCAAGTTTGCTCCATTACTCTTGCTCCATTGCTAAAATTTTTCCCTGAAGTTTCAATTCTACTCCTATCAACTGCAACGGTGGAAAGTCAGCGTTTCGTAGTTTGTCCAGAGTGAATTTAATTTGCAAAGAGTGAACAGTAATTATCCATAAACAAAGATTACAGGCTGCTTAGTTCATAACAATGCAGTTTGTTCAATAACCAAAAACGCCGGCTGTGATAAATGAAAGCCCCTTGTCTCTACTAAAGTAAAAGAGAGGAAGAGGTTACTAATAAGAGAGGTCTGGTTTTGTAATTTCATTACTCCATGATCAGAAAGATCCACCCATTAGTCTACGACACGAGCACCGCCTAGCAGATTGCATTCAAAAAGGAGGGCAAGCTCATCTGACAAGCAAACTTCATCAGTTCCCAGTACAGAGAAAACAAGAATAACAGGACTGCACGGTGCAGCGGTTATAAACCCTGGGGAGCTGGAAAGCACAGGAGTGTGACAGATAACCTCATGCTTATGCGATGCTTGGACCTCAAGGACTTCATTTCTTTATGAGAAGGGCTGTAGCTGCCATCAGTGACGACAAGTGGTAGCTTTTCACTTCTGTAACTAGTGACAGACATACAGGAATCATTAGTACTAGAAATGTGTCCCATCTAATTGTGACGGACAAACGAGAATTAGAAAACCTGCAATATATGATATACCTTAAAGATGTACAGTGCCTTGAATGAATGACCTTTTTAAAAGTTGAAAACATCAAAATACAAAAAATAGCATTAAAATAAAATAAGGAAGCCTTATATTAATAATCCTCAAAAGGTAACTTCTTGATATTACTGAATGTTTACTGTTACACTCATCTTTTTGTAAGCACGATCACTCCGTTAGAGAAACCATAGTAAATACAGATGTTTACAATACAGTTAGGAATAACAGGCTTTTGGTTGTAGTCTTTCTTTTTTCCCTTTCAGCATTTGTAAGGTTTTGCTTTTGGTTTGGTTTGTTTTTTTATAATTTATCTCACTTCATTTCCTAAGGACTGTTAGGAATGAACACACAAAGTTATTTGCATACTCCACAGTACCAGAAATGGACAATACACTACAATAATGTGAAATAATTTCTATTTACTCAAATACTACTGCAGTGCTAAACAGCACAATAATCCAAATTGCTGTTCTGGTTCCATTTCAAAAATTTATACATGAGTTTAAAAAAAAAAAAAAAAAAGCTGCATCGCTATTTCAAGTAATGTTCCTACAATAAAATGAACATGTCATACCCCTTATAGTGATTGTTAGAGCAATGATGTTATTGTAGCCATGACAGTCTAAGAATATAAGGCAAACTTTGCAGGAAGAGCTATTATCTTACTAGGTATACTGATATTTTTGGAAAAACTGGACAAGCTTTCAGTGCTTTCTTCATATTTGTAAAACATGATCCAAGCATATGATGGAAATGCCTGCAGTTTCCCAGCAAAGACTGATAAACTGTTTTGCTGAGTACTAGAAGGAATTCAGCATATGGCATCATTTTCAAATTGGTTGTCCTACTGATTTTTAAAGGCTTTATTTTTCCAGCCTATTTTAGTCATGGAACTAACCAATTTTTAACCTTTTAATTGAGTTAAAGGGAGAGGTTATACAATAGGGAAGAATATGGCCCAAAGCATGTAAGATGACAGCTATCAGCACAATATATTATAACAGATCAGTTAAAACCTCCACGAGCATCAATGGAATTTCCTCGAAGTTAGCTGGGCTCTTTTGAGGTAAATTTTCTCCCCAAGCTAATCTAAAGGAAGCTTCATTGAGGGAATTAGTTCTCGACAAAGACAAAGAGAAGAGTGGAAAGTAAACAATGCCGGCTCAAGGGAAATTATATTGGGCAAAAAATAAACACACAGCAAGAAGGGGAGCAAAACTCCACAGTGGAGCTTGAAGAGGTGAACGGACGTTTTAGTGCATGAATACAGACTTGAGGGTCAAGATGGTCATGGTAAACTCTAAACCCCATCTTGCAACCTAAGGATCATCTTAATCACTTATTAGGTCTACCGGATGTTGCAGAAAAACAAAAACAAAACCAACCCACTACAGTCCTTTTAAAGCTAAAGACTCCTAAAACTGTGAATTAACATGCTTCCCTTTCTGTATTGCTCCAGCAAGGTAGTCAGAAAGATGTGCTATTGCAGAGTAAGACTGTGAGCTGAGATATGAAGTGTTAGAACGCCTCTAGCTGTTTTTACCCCCACAATATTTACATTACCTCTTGTTAAAACACAAGACTTTGTGTGATTCACCCCTATCAGCAGACTCATCAGATGTCTCATTAGCACAAACGGCTTTGCTCTACCTTGGCTTTATCTCCCCATTTGTTGAACAGCCTGTGATGCTAACCCAAGCGCTGAAAACTTTTCCTCAATCATCAAACTATTTGTCTGCCTCAAGATACAATTTCCTTCTTTCTGTCTGAGTCTGTACAAAAACAGTGAGTGCAACTCTTTTGCTCAAATGCTGGCATTTACTTCTGAGATAATCTTCTCTTTGTAGATAACAGAGAGAAACAGGCAATTCTAGAGCGTGATTCACCTCATTCTAAAAACATCTGACAGGTGTTAGGTGAAACATGCTCTGAGAGTACTTTTCAGTACTCCTGACTACCTTTCGGTCTCCTCTGACCACCAAGGAAGCTTTATATAGACAGCTATAATAGCAACAGGCTGTGGTTAGGAGAAATTACTCCTACCCTGTCTAAGTATTGCAGCCCATATAGTAGTGAGTGGGTGAAAGCAGATCACAGCAATTTCTTCTAGAGAGTCTCTAGCAGCAGCAGAAACCGCTCACCACGATTCTGCCCTGTCTCTGTCAGGGAACAGTATTTGGTACTCTCCTGATACAGCCAGCACCAACAACTTCCTGCGTGTCTCTGAATCCCATCCTGACCAGCGCAGACCAATGCGAGTCACAAAACCAGTCTAAGAAAGCAGCTAGCTTGCGCAGCAGGACATGCAGCAGGGAATCGCCTCAGAGCAAAACAGTGTTCAAAGTAGAACGAACGCAGGGAGAGCAGCCCTTTAAAGGAAAAAGAAGACATCCTGGATGGGGAAACAGAGAGGGATATGTATCTGGAGATGAGACAGGCAAAGAGAGTGAGACCCTGAGAGAAGCATGTAGCAGTGAGAAGACAGGAGAATGGGGATACAGTGGTGAGAGGAGCGGGTGGTGGGGGCAAACAGAGAACATGTACATAGGCTGGTGGTTTCACAGTACGAGGAAACAGAACGTGTGATGATCAAGAATGGCAGAGAACAAGAGAGGGAAAGAAAACTGCAAGCAAAGTGTCATAGAAACAATTGTATTGGTTTTCAAGTTCAGAAAAGGAAAACGAGTAAAGGAAAGAATAAAATGAGGCGAAAAACAGGTAATAGCTTAAGCCAAAAAGGGAAGCATGGGAGCAAGGAAGAAACAACTTTCCGCTGTGCTTGCTTCCTTTTTTCCAATTTAACTCGATCATTAACATCCTACAGAAGATGCAAAACTGGCAATACAGAATTCATTGTTGTGCCAATTTTTAAAAGCTCTCTGCAGCCCCCAAACGGTAAGTGTTAAAACAGTGCTATAGACTTGTTACACTATAACGCCCTTTCAACCTTTCCACACACAGCAACTGGAAAACAGATTTCCATATAAACTGTTCCCTGTGGCACCTGCATCAAGTTCAAATACCATACCCCAGGCCTATCTGTGAGCATAACATGGTCTAAATGGGATTGTGTCAACTGTACAAGCCATTTCTATGCCTCTGTTGTGCAACCTAGCAATCTGAGGTCTGGCAGATGCTGCTGTGGCTAATTTAAAGCAGGTAAGTTGCCATAAACCGGATACGCCTGAACAAGCCTGAAAAATCATCCCCCTTAAAAAAAGCCACCTGCTCTTCACTAAACACATCCTGTAAGCTGCAAAACTCAACTGCTAGAGAGGAGTGTAAGAACTAACGTTATCAATCTATCTTTGATAGATTCCCTCTCCTCTTCCCTCTCAAACCCATCCTCTCTTGTACAAGTAAAGCAAGACTCTTGTGCTCCCAAATACAAACGTAAAGCAAAAAGAAACTATTTTAATTTGATCTTCTACTACCAACAATAGATTTTGCAAGCAAACTTTGCCCTCATGCACTGTCTTTACCCACTGATAGGCACTTAGTAAATGTAAGTTTTTTATGCCAACCTCAGTATTTAGTTTCAAGGGCATCTAGAGCTTATCACTTAACGTTTAAATAAAAAGGTAACTGCTTTTACTAGTGCTATTGTCACTCTTGCTCAGCTACAGCTTTCCTGCCACAGTAATGAAAGAATAAATTTTACACTACCATTCCTTCATTCCTGATGTGACTGGAAGACTGGAGAATCAAGTGACTCTGGATGAATCTTGGTTGCACAAGACAGAGAATCTACAGGCAAAGACTGGAATAAAACTATGTACTATTCAGACCTTGTTACTTAAAAAAAATAGTTCATTTTTATAGTAGAAGACTAAATACAAACTGTCATGGATTTTGAAAAATTACACTGAAATAACACAACAACTGGATAAACTAAGACAGCTCTCAGTTTTTATGGAGTGAATATACAAAGAACAGGGTGGTTTTACTCTTAATTAAATCCACTGGTTTATTAAAAAGATGCCCATTCATCACTGAGTCAATGAATCAGGCAGGCATTCTAGAAGCACTTTCAGTCTTTCCTAGCAGGCCCAGCTGTGGATGTCACTGCTGAAACTTAGTAACTGGTAAACCTCGTAAGGATTCTGCCCTTCGTAACAGTAAATTGTATATTGCACATACACAGTTCATCGAACTCTGCTAAAGAATGAGTTATCTAGAACTCAACGACAGCTAAAGGACACCACTCTTTCTACCACTGGATTTGAAAAGCGATGTCTGTATTACCTCACTCACTCCTTACACTCTGCGGGATATACACATTTGGAACGTTCTCATAAATGTGCATAATTATTTAAAGGCTCAAGAAGCTTATTACACAAGGAAACGGTGGCTACAGAGCATCATAACTGAGTTCTAAATGGCCGGTATTTGTGCTGAACGGTTAGAGTGACCTACCAGTAAAGTAAAATCAATTTTTGAAAAGAAAAGAAAGAACAGAACAGCAAGGAAATTACAGAACAGCAAAGTGACAAATATTTTTCCCCAAAAGGAGGGGGGAAGTGATTTTGAAATCACTAGATTTGAAAAACTTTCACAGTCAAACGCTACCAGACCACCACTAGCTGAATACGCAACTGCAAAGCAACACGACTCTGACATTTTCTCTTTCTAGTTGTTTTACTAATGCAGCATGATGACAGATACCATGTTTAAAGTAAGATCATCTCTATTTGTATTGTTTCACTCTGTCTTGTGTTTCCTGAAATAGAGATACAGTAACCTTGCTCAAAAGCACTACATACCTACTACCTTCTAGCTGCATTGTTAATGGATGACCCCAGAGGAATATGCTGAGTACACAGCCCTTGTACTTCAAAAAAAAGACAGATTGTTTATCACGGGTGGATAAACATGGATTTAGCTTTAAGCACACAATTATAAAAACATACTTTAGTCCGGCATACTTGTTTGCCATGACTGCTTACTGGTAGTATATCTTTTAAGCTATCTGTGATTACAGCTAATTGGGAACGCTCTAATTGCACTCTGGGATACCCGAAATATTCCAGACAAATCAAGCCTTATCAGTAAGCCATTTGAATAGATTCCTGATGTTGTTTGTTCACTGTGAGTTAACCCAACATACTAACAGGCTGAGAGAAAGTACAAATAACTAATCGGGAAAGCACGATGGAAAACTGTTGCTTGTTAAACACCATGCAATAGACCTAAATAAACATAATATTGGTTATAAGAATAGCAAATTTCCATGTATAACATTACAGGCTGCAAAGATACTAACAGAGATTGGAACCTGCTGCACAGAAACCTTCAAAATTGCTCCACCTCTTCCTCAGCCACACGTTACAATTCACAATATATCGAAAAAAGGAATTTTAAAAGATTATAGTGTAATTCATGATGTGTTTTCTTGTTATACATATTAATTCTAACTACTTCCTGGGAAAAGGGGAGGACCTGATTTTTTCCTGATAAACCATCTATTCTTTTTTCTCAGCTCCAGCTATTGAAATAAGTGCTAGAAGATGAGGCTTGCTACTTGAGCAAGGTACTATATTCCCAAGCTAGGTAAGGAGAAAAACATCCGAATCCTCTAATTTTTTTCAATGAATACAACATTCCATTAGGGAAGTAACTGAATCAGCTGGTAAATACTCTACTATCACTATTATACGCTTTTTATACTCTACTACCAGTTAAGTCTTTGCTTACTAAGTAAACAAGGATTATTTTGCCTGCCATACTAATTCTCCTCTGTCACTGAATTTACAAACTTGAGTCAGCTCATCAGTTCTCTCCACCTGAAAGGGGAAAGCACTGTATTTCTACTGACCTCCTCTTTTCCAGATCATTTTCTCTTAGGATAGAAGCTTCTTTTAACAACTTTTCATTATTAAACTGAAGTATGTAAAAGGCTATAGAAAAAAATTTGGTGGGATACACACTTTTGCTGCTCATTTAATTCCTCATGGCAAGCCTGACAGATAAAAAGTAAGAGCATGACAAGACATCAGCCTCTTAAATAATTAATGAGCTAAGGACATTTTTATATGCCGACCTGCATTTACTTTCCACGTAAGAAAAGAGCCTTGATGTATATCTTTCTTACATCCGTAATAGGTACCCTCTCAACAACATTTCCCATCTTTTCAAGTTTGACACCTAGCTATTTAAATGTACGTTTCTGTCCTCAGTAAATCATCAGGATTCAAGAGGTTAACTATCAGATTGTTCTCCCTGTTATTTCTGGATCCATTTTAAAAGGAAAACAGTATTCTACAGGGCAATCAATTGTATCCATTTGTCTTATTTGTGTTTTTCTCGTTACAAAAAGACCCAAACAAACTGAAAAAGATATTTAACTTGAGTAGCAGTAGCCATCGTTTCTGAGGGTTTCTTTTATAACCATTCTCTGATATTTGAGAGCAGAAGTGAACCAGATCATCAGAACATGTTTTTTAAATGAACGCTGTTCATTGCTAATTAGATGACTGATTAGATTCTGCAACCTTTTATCCACTGGGTTTTAAATTCTATGCATGTCTCAGGCAGATTGACAAGGTTTTTAGGGGAAAATTCCAGCAGGGACACAGACTCATGCAGTTCGGCAGAACACCATGACAATGCTGCAAGATGGAATCCCCAGTCCCAAAGTAAATCTCTTTGCTTCAGACGGGAAATGGCAGAACAACTGGAAAAGTGCTCTGAAACGGTAGCCAATAAATGCACAAATTTAGGAGCTCTGGCATACATTTTCCTTTTTTTCTCTGCACTGTAGAGCTCGATAGAGGAGAAAACTGAGAATTTAGACTTGGCTCTGCATTTCTAAATTAAAGCCAAGCATATGTTTCTGATCATTCTTCAGTCACAAGGATCCTGAGACTCAAAAAGAAGTACTTGGGTTTTAATCTTCCTAAGCGGGTAACAAAAATGACCAACCCTCCTATGCATTATTTAGAGTCCAGTACAAAATGATTTTCCTTCAAAATCTATGAGAGATTCTTTCATATTTCATTGAACTTTATTTAACTTATTATTAAAATTTCTTGTTGATGCCATCAGGTGTCTGAGAAATAAGAGTTCATCTTTTAATTCAATGACTTATATTAATCATAACTCTGTTTTAAACATAATCAATTAATAAATAACATGTTGAAACCTTAGTTAGGTTCCTTGCATTTCTTACGAATGACACGAGATTCTAACTGTGCAACAACTCAGATGAGACCTGAGTTTTCCTGTGTTTTCAGGCAAAGGTCAAATGTTTCTCTTGTTTCTATATACTCTGCAAGACTGGAAGCTTTGTGCATGTCAATAGTAAAGAAAAATAATTCTTTTGGCCTTGGTAAAAAGCAGTCATTTATTTTCGGGATCTTCTCCTACTCCTTCAACTAGTACTACCTAATGCAGAAGAAATGCAGACCTTTATTGTCTGCTAGGGTCCATGCCTTGCAGTAATTATCATTCACCAAGAACACAAGCACCCTTGCAATTATATGAGGCTCAGTCATTTCAATAACAGATTTTTTGCATTAATTTTTGCAGCATTTCAGTAGTTATTATTTACCCTCAGAATCTAAAAGACTGATTCAAAATATTTAGGTGCAAATACCACGTTAACTGTAGGCTTGCCATCAAAAGGAAATTATCATCCAAATTCTTTTAAATAATGTTTCAGCATACTTTATAATTAGTTAAATGCATCTTAGCCTGCATATGTTCGAAGTCCTAAACATTTCTGCATGCACCTTCTCTTTTTCCAGTAACCGAGCAGGAGTGGCTGAGATAGGGCATATTCTGGGCAAGCTTATTTGTTTTTTGTTTTTTTTTTAAAGGCATGTTTTAGAAACTGTGTCTTACAGGAAAAAGCTCTTGCACAGCAACTATTCTGAGCAGGTATGTTTGAGGAGGACTCAAATTTTCCATATCGCTGAATTAACTTTGGAAATGTAATGGATCCCTATCTCACCCTGTTCCACACAAAAATCATAGGACGCACACAGCTGTATGTAAATTTGCCCATATACTTTGGGGAAATCATACAAAGGGACTTTATATCATAGCACCAGAAGCTGAAATGTTTGGACTAATTTGATTCCAATGAAAAAGAATTATTTGGTATATGACTTGTCTCTTCATCATATGGAAGGAAAGAAGAACAGAGACTATTATTTCATGAATTCTCAGGATGCAGAAAACACTATTATATAATACTAGAAATAGCAATCCGTTAAAATATCAATATTATTCAAAAAACAGAGAGCTAAATGTAAAGATGGAAATATAGTTCTGCCCAACAATGTGGTAAATCATGAAGAAACAAGAAAGGACAGTTTGGATAAAATGGGGTTATATCAGTTTGAGGGACAGCGATGGTAAAGATTTTGCTGCAGCAGATCTAGACCACAAAGCATGAAGTTTGAGGGGTTAGGTACTGCATCATTGTAAAGACACTAACTAACTTAACAGAAGTAAAGCGAACAAATGCTGCTTGCAGACAGGCCAAGATATTACCGTATATGACTCAACAAGACACTTCAGGTCTGGTTTTGTTAAGCAATACAGACTGTACAGAAGAGCTAGTCAGAAGATATAAGCTTTCCTAGGTGGTCATATAGATGGAGAACAGCAATAGAAGAAGTGTGTTGTATAGACTCACCAGTATGTAAGGCTTTAGCATAAATTCTGCAGTAATCTGAAGAAAAGAATAATTAAAGCCATAGTGCTAAGCGGAACATGGAATAAAATGCAATTTAAATTTAGTAAGGGCTAATGCTTTTCTATTTTGAGATGCATAATTTTCCAGATGTAAGAAATACAGCAGATGTAATCTCTGTGGACTTCAATGAAGTATCAGAATTTATGGGAAATTCTTAGTTAAATGTGAGGGGATAAGGATTAGTAGGGGAATTACAGGGTCGGTGTTACCAGCGAAACAAGATTCAGAAATAGAGAGCACTGAGAAGAGAAGCAGCCAGCTAGTGGGTAGTCATGGGGTACAATTATTCAAAGACTGGTTTTCCATTTCCTCACCATGGATGAGAAAGAACCACTTGAGATAAATCACAGGACTGGTTCAAATTCCAAGGGGTATAAACTGACTGTGATCACATTTAGGTCAAAAATTAGGCAGATTAACCACCAGAGGTTTTGATCAAGCTTCTAATAGAAACAAATGGCATGAACAGCTGAACCCCTTTTAAGATGGAACATGATGGGCATACTGCAGGATTACACAACGTGACTGCAAAAAATGGCAGAGCATTGGATGGAGACACAGGAAGTCTTTTCCATAACAAATGTTTTAGCACTTCATTTAAGAAATGGTTTAGCGCTTCAGATGACAACTGCTCTACAAAAGATATGAAGCAAACCTAAATTAGGCCAAAGTCTCAGGTTTGTAACTTGGTCTTGTGCTCAACTTGTGCTTGAGCTATGGAAGTCAAAAACTTTTATCTCAAGGTTACAAAAAGATCCAGAGAAGATGAGACAATCCTAAATCTACAATTACATACGCTTTCCAGGAGGGAATGTGCATAAGCAAGCCAAAATTGCTAACTCTAAGCACGCACTTATTAATCTTATTAGCTCTAACAATAGACTCCCCGGTGCCATTTACTGTCTTAAAGATGGAACATATGAATGGCTTGCAAGTGACTTACTTTTAACTTAGAAAAGTAGCTGCTGAATAATATGTTAGAGGTCACTTGTAATAGAAGTGACTGAAGAATATAAATATACAGTTTCTGTTTTTAATACACTGCACTGCCTTACGATCTTAAAATTAAAGCTTGTATAGTGATTTTCAAAGAAACTTTTAAAATTACATTGCACTGATGGCAACAAGGTTTACTTAGTGAAAGCACCCATAAGGTCAAGAGACATCATTTAAAGCTAGGAAATTAACTATAGATAGGATCTGGAGAAATTTAGAGCCATTCTGTACAAAAGCAGCAAACACATGGAATAAACTGCTGGGAGCCATGACTGGGGAAAAAAAACCCAAGAAAATAAAAACCCTCAAGCGAGTCCAAGGTACCCTAAAATTTATTTCCACAGAATACGACTGTAAGAACAAAACTGAGGTTAACAATAGCACAAGTAGGACACTCATGCTGGGCTATACTCTTTCCACAATCCTAACACTCACCAAGACAGGTATCCTGACAGCTCCGCTCTGGCAGCTACCAAGCCGACATACCTGTTTCCCCTTGTTGGTGAGAGAATCCTTAAATTTAAGCGGTTCTGCAGTACACCTTCACGGTAGGTGATGCACTTTTTGAAGTAACCATAGACTTTCATTAACACCCACCTATTGGGAGCATTCTTGTAATATTTTTTAAACTAGCCTAATTTAACATATGCCATTGGCCAAATAAGCTCCCATACCAGATGGGGACAAAAATGGCTTGGAGTCTACCACCTTTGCTTCCCCCTTCTCCATCTTCTCTTGCTGCAGTTCTAAGGCCAAGAGCATCTCAGGAAAGTCAAAAGCTCACCATACAGTATTTCAACGGAGGGAAAACAAAACTCAGAGTGAAAACAGAGCACATTCAATAGCATTATGCTAAAATATAGCATTTATAGTATTCTTCCTGTTCTTTCTTCTCTCATATATTTATTTGTTCACAAAATACTTCCTACTACCTGCTGCCTTAGTACATTTGGTATTTACCCTGCACGTGTCCTTCCACCTCCCAGGAGCAACAAAACATATCGTTTCCAAATCCTCTGGTCTGTGCTGATCAGCTTATAAAATCCTAAAACAAAGCAGCAATGCAACAGAAAGATGTATGAGCACGACTATCCCTGACCAACAGAAACTCAGAGCTTCTGAAAATGGTTAGACAAGTCACAGTTGTATTTTTTCTTTCCTGAAATGTATTTGGGAGATCCCAGCTGCCTTGTTTTATTCAGAGCGCGCAGTCCCAGAGCACCGCTACTCTGCTTGCTTGACGCACGTGCCTGTGGGCGCTGCCTTTCCAGCAGCCCGGGAGTTCCCTGGGGCAGAGCCTGCCGTCTTTCTCACACTGCTTTGTACATGCTTCAAAATAGCAGTCACGTTCATCCTATTATGCTATACACAACAGCATGAAGTAAAATCCATGAAAATATTTACACCCTTGAAGGATACAATAAGAAATTCCCATCCAAGTGTGAAGCTAATTTGATTAAAAGCCTATATTGACACCAGATTTTTAATTCCAGTTCAAAGAAACAAGCTTTGGAATATTTTAAGTTCCCTCTTTCCTTCCTTTCATTCCATTTTCATCTGAGAGTATTTAAATTCCAGCTTTCTAGGAGATATTCTGTAGTTCCACCCCATGTTATTGAATCAAATAAAGGAAAGCCTTGGTGAAAACTCCATGACCTATCTAATGCAGGTAGCCAGATTTAAATAGTACACCAATCCTTTCTGATCTTAAAAGCACAATGAATGTCTCTCATTACTAAAAAGAATTGTAGCATATATATCTGCATGTACCTGTGCTCTATATAATCACCTTGGATACTAAAAGAGCTTGCAAACAAAATACAATAAACAGGCTTGCACTGATATAAATTCTGATTTCATATTTATGCAAGATATAAATCTGCTCAGAAATACTGAGTCCCACAGGAGCATATCATCTCAACTCTCTGGCTACATTTCATAGGCAATCTAACAATTGAAAACCATCAACAACACCGCAGAAGCCCGTTCAGCTCCTCCAGATTTACGTTAGCGTAACTGAGGAAAAAAAACTCACACGGGCCAAGAACAGCATTACATTTACTGTTAAACTGTATTATGAAATGGCAGTTGCATGTCGAGTCCCTTCCTCAACCTTGTTAAATCACATCTAAAGTGAGACAACATTCATGACTGGATTAAAGACAAAGAAATGACACTTAGGGAGCAATGTTCCTATGTTCCTGTTGATAAAATCAAGCACCGAATGACAGGACCAAGTTTAATACCTTTTTATTAATGTTTTGCTATTTGCTAGGGTAGTTTCTCCCTTCCTCCATGTGTTCACTCACTGTAATTTCAATAATCCATTCCTAATTAATTTCAGAATAGTTCTTCAGTCTGTAACACATCATGTGCAGTTACACTACTAGGGAAAAGCTGTGGCTACGCTAGGCAACTTCTGTTCAGGCAAAAAGCCTTCTGGAATTTACAGATACTTTATGTAGCACAATCAGTTGAAAGGAACAATAACAATCACGGATACTTGGCATAAGGTCTCCCTCAGAAGAGTTATGACATATTCCACATATCAGTAATGGCTATCATGATTCTTTGACCTCATTCTTCTGTAACAGAGATACAGACTGCTAGCTAGAGAGCTCTGGCTTAGAGACCTGCTCAGAAAGACCGTTTGTTGGGAAGTTACTTTTTAAAAGTAACTCCCTGGATAGCTGCTGGAAACCATCATCACGTGAGATGGCACTGCAGCCCCCAATTTGTAGAAAGTAGCTTTTATGAGGCTCCTTTTTGACTTAAGGAACCTCTTTTTAAATAGATCTTCTTTCATATTCATAGTCTGTCCCCTATTTACACTTTGTTTCTAGTAAAGTCAAGTCCAGCTCACTGCTCAATCATTATCAATTTCAATCAGGGTTCTAAACAAAACAATCACACAGACTTAACGAGCAGCACATTAAGTAGCATCTGAGACTGATGACAGAACGCATCTTTCTCCAATTCCTTTCCTAAAATTTAGGGGTTCTAGCAATAACTGACACTTAAATGCTTGGCTTACAAGCCTGGACATGAGGAACACAAGTGAAAAAAAAAAAAGGAATGGTTAGATTGTATAAGCCTTTGATATTAATTTTTAACAGAGTTTATTTTTAGTAGAGATCCAAAAATGAGAATATGGCATCTTGAAGTCAAAGGCTCGGCTATCACTCCGTTGAAGTCCATGAAGTTAAGTAACTTTACCTAAGCTGGAGCTTTGATTCATCAAATCTCATTTTAATGTTTTCCATGTAAGTTTAGCTCTCACGGAGGACAACAAACTGAAAAAGCAGAATAGGCAACCGAAAGTACCAATGACTAGCACTCTCACATACTTCCAGAACTCAGCAGGATTTAATTAAGAAGTTAAAGGTAACAGGATTGTTATCATATTGTCAGTTCTCTGAGCCAACTATTTTCCCAGCCCTCTTGTAAAGCTTTAAAGCACTTTTAAATTTGTTCTACAGAAAACATAGATAGTGTATGATTGTAAATCCATCAGTGATCAATGATAATATAGAGACATTAGATTAATACCTGTTTTTTCCAAGATGTTGAATGTTTATGTCTTTTTTACGCATCGTTCTTCCACAAATTCACCTCATCAATGAATTTTTGCAGATTTGAAATGTCCTTGTATTCCCCCCCCCCCCCCCCCCCCCCAAAAAAAAAAAATCTATGCATACTTAATCATAAGTAGGTTTGACAATACAACACTTTCCTGGTAACATCTTCCAGCATGATGCCATGAAACAAATGCACAGCATAAAGCTAATATCTATTTTGGTAATCTGGCAGATTCTGCTCAACAATCACTTATGGCATAGAAAACAGTTCTGGCCAGGATCAAGATCAAATGACCTAGTTGCACGTTTAAGTCTACCGATTGTTCACCTACACTGCATTCAGATTATGGAAGCTCAACACAGTAGTCACTAAAAGAGAGATGAGTCCACAGGAAAAGTGGTGATTTTATACAGCAGAAATCCAGAGAATACAGGCAGCCATAAGGCTATTCTGTAGTTACATGGGATCCTGTTCTGTAATTACAAAAGCTATGGACTGTGATTGATTACTACAGGTATTTTGTAAGGATCCAAACTGCCATGGCGGCCTGCGTGGGGAAGAAAAACAAAAACAAAACAAAACAAAATCCAAACAACAAAGCCAAGAGGGTGCAAAATCCTCCAGAGGAAAAAACCTCAAAAATCAACCTAATTTTCTGAACTTTCACGAAAATCCTGTCATCAGCTAGTCACAAAAATGAGAATGGCAGGGTATGGTACTTGACACCAACAGGATGTGGTTTAACTTAACTTTCTCTCAAGGTTATTTTTATCCAGTGAGGCAGTTTGAGAACAGAGATAGATGACATTTTATTGTATTTCTGATTCATCTATTATAGATGCACACACACATAGAGATGGTAATAAACAGAGACAAGTAAAAAAATCAGGGAAATAAATAAATCAGATATACTTTGGATGATAACACAAAACAGTAACGTTCCTTAGATTTTCTTTCAGAGTTATGCAAATACAAATGAGCTGGCATCAGAAATGGCTGTGTCAGCTTAGCAGCTGATTAGTCTCAGAAAAGAGATTAAAAGAAACAATATATCCTAAAGTGAAAAGGATGAAAATTCACTGAATACATAGGTAGGTATTAATAACCAAGAGCAGAGCAACTGACACACCAAATGGTTAGTGTACTAGAATAAAACAAACATTCAGGAGAGAAGCAAATATGAGACCTCGCAGATGCAAAATACAGTTGAAAAAGAATGGAACTCTCCTAAATTGAGTCTCAAATTCAAATAAAGTCACAATGGGGCATGGATATATTTCCCCCATAGCGTTAATGAAGTAAGTCCAAATTACAAGGGTAATAACCAAATCTGTTTCCCTTATTGACAAATGCCCTAGCTTGCTAAGAGAAGTTTGTGCTCAGATCCCAATACACAGACATGCAGATCACAAAGATTCTACCACATAAGTGCTCTAAATAATTGTTTTGAGAAAGACATAACAACTTGGAAGATTAAATTTCTCTGTCAACACTTCAAGATTTCTTCTCTGCATTATCTGTATATGCATATGCAAAAGCAAGAAGCATTTAGTGCTTGTTTTAAGGGTATTAGAAGGATTTCACACCTTTAAGATGATTTTCCCATTTTTACTGTTGGGCAAAAGCAAGATGGGAAAAGGTTTAGATTGATGTGTAAAAACATATTTCTGAAGACAACATGCTTTTAATCTTGCAGTGCCCAGTATATTGGATCTGGAAACAGTAATTGACTTTGCTGCTGCCAGATGAAACTGAACATTTGGACATTAGCAGTGTTTGCAATCAGATAAGCATTAGAGAAAGAAAGCAGACTTTATTCCAGTACGTGCTCTGGAAACGTTCTCTCTGAGTAAAAATGGAAAGAGGCAAGCAACTCTAGAGGAGAAAGAGGAGTTCCAAAGTAATCTTACATTGCTTTAATTTGTATAAGAAAGCCTTGCTACATTCTGTCTGTCGACGAAGAACAACATGTGAAAAATTTCTCTCTAACCTCAAGCCCACTCAAGTCAACCTCAAATTTAAGATGCAAGATGGTGTGTGAAGCTAGAAGAAAGAACTGCACAGCTGAGAAATCAATCTGGAAGGCTCCTTCTCAGTTGGCACCCCCTCTTTCAAATTCCTTTCCCACATATCCTGAAAGTTGTAATTTTGCAATGCACTTCGGGTGGGGGTGGGGGGGGAGGGTTGTCCTCCCTTCACCACCACTTACTGTCCTGAGATCTTCTCAAAGATTGTGAGCTTTGTTTTCAGATATTCTCCCAGTAAAAGGGACAATAGCCTTGTTATTTGTATTTCCATACAGCACCTTAAACAGCCATGGCTCAAAAACTTTTGAAAGCATGCTGCACATACGCAGAAGGACAGTCCCTACCTCATAACTGAATCCACCTTCCAGCCATGAGATACAAGAAAGTGAATAAAACCAGGTATCAGTGAGAAGTTCATGAAGAAGAAAAAAAAAAAAATGACTGGAGGTCAGTCAGCAAAAGGAGACAAAAGAGAGGGGCAATGTGATCTTCTTGGTCTGTCACTTTAACCATTGCAAAAGCGTTCTGTGTAGAAATGAAAAATGCAAGACTGCATTGTTAAGATAGAAAAAAGAAAACTAAAATAACAGAGTTGCAAGTGATAGCTGTACAGCTGGACAGAAAACATCGTATTGGTTTCTATGACCATGGGACCCTGTTTGAAGATCAACAGCTGATGGGGAGCGATGGGATCCACCTTACCAAGCGGGGCACACGTGTCTTTGCCAACAGATTGGCCAGCCTGGTAAGGAGGGCTTTAAACTAGGCAAGATGGGGGAAGGGGAGTGGTATAGTGGCAGGAGAGTCAGTAAAACACCGCTCAAGTCAGGATGCCTCCAGCAGGTGCATACAGCCAGGGGAGACAGCATGGGACATGGCTATGGAGGATCCTCTTGCACCTCTTCTGGGGAGCCTGCATGCTTGACCGGCTCTCTGAAATGCCTGTATACCAATGCACGCAGCATGGGGAATAAGCAGGAAGAGTTAGAGGTCTGTGTGCGGTCGCAGGGCCATGATCTCCTTGCAGTGACAGAGACATGGTGGGATAGTTCACATGACTGGGATGCTGTCAGGGATGGCTATGTGCTTTTCAGGAAAGACAGGCCAGGAAGGCGAGGTGGTGGAGTTGCCCTTTATGTGAGGGAGCAGCTAGAACGTATGGAGCTCTGCCTCGGGGTGGATGAAGAGCAAGTGGAGAGCCTATGGGTAAGGATTAAAGGGCAGGGTAACATGGGTGACACTGTTGTGGGGGTCTACTACAGGCCACCTGACCAGGAGGAAGTCATCGATGAGGTCTTCTACAGACAGCTGGAAGTAGCCTCACGATCACAGGCCCTGGTTCTCATGGGAGACTTCAAGCACCCTGACATCTGTTGGGAAGACAGCACAGCTAGGCACAAACAGTCAAACAGGTTCCTGCAAAGCATTGATGATAATTTCTTGACTCAGGTGGTGGAGACGCCAACGAGGAGAGGTGCAATGCTAGACCTTGTACTAACAAACAAAGAAGGTCTAGTTGGAGAGGTGAAGGTTGGGGGCAGCCTTGGCTGCAGTGACCATGAGATGGTGGAGTTGAGGATCCTACGAGGAGGGAGCAGGGCAATGAGTAGGATTGCAACGCTGGACTTCAGGAGAGCTAACTTTGGCCTCTTCAGGGACCTGCTTAGGGGAATCTCATGGGGTAGGGCCCTAGAAGGAAGAGGGGTCCAAGAAAGCTGGTTAATATTCAAGCGTCACCTCCTCCAGGCTCAAGAGCAGTGCATCCCTCTGAGGAAGAAGTCCAGTAAAGCGGGCAGGAGACCTGCATGGATGAGCAAGGAACTCCTGGCAAAGCTCCAGCAGAAGAAGGACGTACACAGAATGTGGAAAAGGGGACAGGCCTCTTGGGAGGAATACAGGGACATTGTCAGAGTATGCAGGGATGCGACAAGGAAGGCCAGAGTATGCAGGGATGCGACAAGGAAGGCTAAGGCCCAGTTGGAATTAAATCTGGCAAGGGATGTCAAGGACAACAAGAAGGCCTTCTTCAAATACATCAATAGCAAAAGGAAGACTAGGGAAAATGTGGGCCCGCTGCTGAATGGGGCAGGTGCCCTGGTGACAAAGGATACAGAGAAGGCAGAGTTGCTGAATGCCTTCTTTGCTTCCGTCTTCACTGCTAAGGCCAGTCCTGAGGAATTCCAGACCTTGGAGAAAAGAGAGGAAGGCTGGAGAAAGGAAGACTCTCCCTTGGTGGAGGAGGATCAGGTTAGAGATCTTTTGTCCAAACTTGACATCCGTAAATCCACAGGCCCTGACGGGATGCACCCACGAGTGCTGAGGGAGCTGGCGGATGTTATCGCTAGGCCACTCTCCATCATCTTGGAAAGGACATGGAGATCAGGAGAGGTGCCTGAGGACTGGGAGAAAGCCAATGTCACGCCAGTCTTCAAAAAGGGCAAGAAGGAGGAGCCAGGAAACTACAGGCCTGTCAGCCTCACCTCCATCCCTGGAAAGGTGATGGAGCAGCTCCTCCTGGAGGTCCTCACTAAGCATGTGGAGGACAAGAAGGTGATCAGGAGTAGTCAGCATGGATTCACCAAAGGGAAATCATGCTTGACCAATCTGATAGCCTTCTATGACGGAATGACTGGCTGGACAGATGAGGGCAGAGCAGTGGATGTTGTCTCCCTGGACTTCAGCAAGGCCTTTGATACTGTCTCCCATCACATCCTCATAGGTAAGCTCAGGAAGTGTGGGCTAGATGAGTGCACGGTGAGGTGGCTTGAGAACTGGCTGGATGGCCGAGCTCAGAGGGTTGTGGTGAATGGCGCAGAGTCAAGTGGAGGCCTGTGGCTAGCGGTGTCCCCCAGGGGTCAGTCCTGGGTCCAGTCTTGTTCAATATATTCATCAATGACCTGGAGGAAGGGACAGAGTGCACCCTCAGCAAGTTTGCTGATGATACTAAACTGGGGGGAGTGGCTGACACACCAGAAGACTACACCAGAAGACTGTGCTGCCCTTCAGAGGGACCTGGACAGGCTGGAGAGGTGGGCGGAGAGGAATCTCATGAAGTTCCACAAAGGCAAGTGCAAGTTCCTGCACCTAGGCAGGAATAACCCCATGCACCAGTACAGGCTGGGGGTTGACCTGCTGGAAAGTAGCTCTGCAGAGAAGGACCTGGGAGTGCTGGTGGACAACAAGTTAAACATGAGCCAGCAATGTGCCCTTGTGGCCAAGAAGGCCAATGGTCTCCTGGGGTGCATTAGGCAGAGTGTTGCCAGCAGGTGGAGGGAGGTGATCCTGCCCCTCTCCTCAGCCCTGGTGAAGCCTCACCTGGAGTCCTGTGTCCAGTTCTGGGCTCCCCAGGACAAGAGAGACATGGCACTGCTGGAGAGAGTCCAGCGGAGGGCTACCAAGATGATTAGAGGGCTGGAGCACCTCTCCTATGAAGGAAGACTGCAAGAGCTGGGCCTGTTCAGCCTGGAGAAGAGAAGATTGAGAGGCGATCTGATCAATGTGTATAAGTATCTGAAGGGGGGGTGTCAAGAGGATGAGGCCAGCCTCTTCTCCGTGGTGCCCAGCAACAGGACAAGAGGCAGTGGGCAGAAACTGAACCACAGGAAGTTCCATCTGAACCTGAGAAACAACTTCTTCACTGTGAGGGTGACAGAGCATTGCAACAGGTTGCCCAGAGAGGTAGTGGAGTCTCCTTCGCTGGAGATATTCAAAACCCGTCTGGATGTGATCCTGGGCAATATGCTCTAGGTGACCCTGCTTGAGCAGGGAGGTTGGACTAGATGATCTCCAGAGGTCCCTTCCAACCTAAACCATTCTGTGATTCTGTATTCTAAAGATGTAATGGAGAAAATCTCTCACTCACTCTCACTCTTTTTCTGCTTGTTTCTCTCTCTTTCCTTGCCTTTGTTTCTCTGAAAGAAAGTTATTTAGTTATTTTAAAAGTTAGGCAGAACATAGGTTTGAGTGATGGGGTGGATGCGACGTGCTCAGGTAAAGGATTAATGCGTAAAAACTGGAAAAAAGACCAACAGCTTCAATGTCCTGCCATCAGAAGGAAGCATCAGATACAGAGGTAGGAGACGACACTTGGAGTAAAGAGCCGTATCTATGATTTGTTAACAATGAAGTGATGACTGACCTTATCAGTAGATAAGATTATTCAAAACTAAGGTTTGAAGAAAGGTAAAAGATAAATGATAGTTCTTGGGGAACCTCTGTAGAAAATTGGGGAGCGGAGTAGGAAGATCCTATGGTGGACAGAGTGATTAGAGAGGTAATATCTAGTCTATTCCTTTTCATAAAATAATGGATTTCATTTATCATGTCTGGGTGAATTTTAACTCCTGTTAAATTAATGGATGAATATATCACTGCTAGAATAGGAAGCATCTGTTTGTTTTGTTAAAAAAAAAAAGCAATGTTAATACTATTTTGCCTCTTTGCTCCAAGATAGTATCTAACAAAACATTATCTCTAAATGAAAAAAATGAAAACTAAAAGTTACATGTGACAATTATTCACAGCCAAGAATATTATTTGGCTTTCCTGCTAATAAAACATCTGTTGGATCCAAAGAAGAGAGGAGTCCGGAGCTCCAGAGATCTGCTTTTGTCAACTTCCTCAAAAACCTCAAAGCACTCACCTACCACAACAGTGGGATCTAATGATGATGCTCATCAGTTCTGTTCTTCGGCAATGTATTTCAGTGTAACAGAATATATTACTGCAGATCAAGCTATTAAATAAACTAACTACTAGGATTGATCTTTTCCCAATATTCTTTTTCCCAATATTCATACTTTCTGAAAACCTCATCTTTGTTTCGAAGAGTCCCTTCAAATAGCATTTTCCTGTCTGCTCTTCCAAATGCTTCTTCCTTTTCAGGTTCTGATTCTTCATCTTTCTGCCTTTACATGAACACCCCTGCTGTTCCTGGAACTTGGAGCTGTTTCCCAGCTAAATTTCTCTCTCCAGCTTCAGTGCAAATCTCTGCTACAGGCAGAGAAACAAAATATCACAGAAATTTTTCTCTCTGCCTTCCTTGGCCATTCTGTGACTTTTCCAGATAGGCAAAAAGTAAATTATTTCTGGCTCACTGATATCCTCCTCAGCTGTTCCTCCAAAGGAGGCTCACAGCTTTACAAGCACTGCTTCTTCTCTGAAAGCTCATCCAGATTTCCCTGGTTCACCAGAACAAAATAGAGCTCCAGCCTCCAAGATCTGACTCTATCTTTTGTTTTTCCAAATGCAGAGCCAAATGTTAGATTAAATTATATTTTGGAAATTGAAATTTTATTTCAAGGTATCAAAACCAGAAGAGATCATGTGGCCATTTTTCTACATCCTATGTATGAATGCTTTAAGTTCTCCATTATAGTCCATCAGCTTCTATATACAAAACTAATCCTTTCACCTGCAAGCTGATCAGCCCAGATACTCTATGTGCACACTTATATATTTGCATGCTCAAGAAAGAAAAAAAAGCCCACAGTAAATACTGGCCTACCTTTCTTTTTTAATATGAAGACTGTTCCACTTGGGATTCATATACAGACCAGCAGTTACATTTTTGCATCTACAGAAGGAAGACTGTAAGATTGGCATGAACTATATCATAAGCGTCTTTTCCAGCTATTTATGAACTGTTAAGTATTTCCATGAAAAAGAAAACCTGTCAATTTGTACATTTGCATGTTCTGTGGCAAGAGAAAATATGAAACTATTTTTCTAAGAGGGACAGGGGATTTTGCAAATCTTTCCCACTGAATGTTACAGCGTTTTCATAAAAATAGTATTTTGAAATAGTAAGCAGGTACCTAAAAGAGTAATGCACTTTTTAATTAAACAATACTTACTGTTCTCAATTTGTGCTACTTTGCTCATGCTCAGCAGTACCTTGCTCTGCATGTATTTCATCTCAGCAAGGGACTCGGCAACTTTGCTTCCTGAAAGCAAGGATGACAGAATCTGACACTAGTTGCAATTCCTGCATTTGAAATGAAGGTAGCATGTATTTTCTAGGTATTGCTAGTCCATTTAAAGGCATATAGACAACTCCACTGACAAAAAGTAAGGTCTTTCTTCAATATAGAGCTCAGTAACTCCTTGACATTTAATGGTCTGGATTAGACAGGAGGTCAGATTAGATGATGTAATGATACCTTCTTGCCTTAGACTATATTAAATCTATCAATAATGTAATCAAAAGTAGCCAGTACAGAAGGTTTAACAAAACAAACAATTTTCTGCAATTGTTTTTGAATTTGGTCATATCATGAAAATTGTTCTGCTTCTCAAAACTTAACCAAAAAGTGAGTAATTCATTGTGGCTTATCCGAATCAATTGTTTTCTAATTTCACAAAGAGGAGATTTGTTAATAGCTACAACAGACAGAGAAAATAAACCCACAGTAGAACAAAACGAGCAAAATGCCTTGATCATCCAGATCTTCTAATATAAACAGAAAATCAACTTGCAGCAGCTTCGAAGGGGGGAGGATTTCTACCACAGATGGCTGGCTGCAGAGATGGATATCAAAAAATAACGTTGACTACTAATTCACTCATGCAGGAGAAATTAAGTGCAGGCTTGGCAAGTGCAGACATGTTGCTAGGGGAAGTTCCTACAAAATGTTTGAACCTGTCTGTTCCATCTAGCCTGTTCAGATGCAATGAAATGGGACTTCTCCAAATGCTGCACAGCACATAAAAATTTAACTTTTAAAATTGGCCTTCTCAGGCCAGAAGGGGGAAAAACACTGAGGAAAAAAATGATTTTTGTCCCGTTGAAGGGAAAACATAATTCCTTATCACCAACAAAATTGTCGGTTACCAATGCTTCACAGTGATAAAGAAAACTGCCTGTGATTCACAAACAAAACAGATCAGCATTGAGGACTGTTCAAATGTTTCTAGGATGGCAGGAAAAAATAGTGTTAATGGATGTCATTTTGCTATTTAACTTGAACAAACCACAGTAAAATTGTTCTCCAATCTATGAAGAAGTACAAAACTGGAAGCGTTCCAAGAAGTTCAGTACTTTATCTTGACTAACTAGCTGAAATTCCTTGGTGCTCTCTTTCTCCTACTACTTATAACCCCCAGCTTCCACTGACTCATTCTGCCATAAGTAACCATGCAGCTCATGGCTGAAATTATTACACTAATAATTCTGTAGGAAGTCTGATCAAAAGAGAGCATAAATTCAAATGAAGTTTTTTGCCTATGAGGTTTAACACAGCCTTTCTAGTTTTCCGATTCTGAATTCTTCTGCATAACACTTCTATCTTTACCTGTGCTACAAAGGAAAAGAAAATATAGCCATCTGGTGATATCTGTTTTTTCCTCAATTTCTTCATTAGAATCACCTGCCCCTTTCCTGGTTTTCACCTAACAACAACTGCGATTTTCCTTTCGCTCCGGTGAAAGGGACCCCTGCCCCGCCTCAGGCACTCCACGTCCGAAGCGCGGCACAGGGCTCCCGGCGGCCCAGCACCCTGGACAGCGCCCGCCCGCCAGGCCCCGGCCGGAACCGCTAAAGCTTTGAACACACCAGCTACCAAGAACAGGCCGCTGTTTCGTTTTCTAGTTATTAAAAGTTAAGAGCTCTTGCATTGAATACTTCCCCCAATAGTCCCCAAGCAGGATCTGCATTGCCCTGCTCCTCTGTAACAGCGTTACATCAGTGGTTGCCCGTTTAGCACATACTTTACGGATGGCAGGATGAGGTCTACCCCAATGAAACTGTGATGTCACAAGGAAATCATTTGTCTTTGTCTTCCCATTTCTTTGCTGGCAGAGCAAACCCTTGTCGGTAATAAGATACTGGTGCTCTGACGCTGTGTTGCCTCAAAGCAGTTGTTGTCGCTCCTGAATGATACCGCAGTACGTGGTAAGAAAAAATTTCTAGGGGAAACATCGTTTGGAAGCAGGAACTGCTCTATAAAATGATGCTGCAGACAAGCAGCTACTGATCTGGGTTTTGCGCAGCTGTAATTATTTAGAGTCTCTGTTTTTCCAAGATATGTTCAAATTTCATTATGCTCTGAAAACAATCCCCTTGGGAAAAGCATCTGGAGAGTCTAGAACACATCTGTTCCAGATCTGTTACATAAATGTATAAACCATTATATAAATACACAATGTTGTAGAAATATCTAATAATCATCCCGCTCTTTAGTTCAAATACAACTTGCTGATATTGCCTTTTATGGAGGGGAGCCTTACTTCTAACACTGCCAAAACTGATTTTGCAGAAATTCAGTTAATAACACTGGAAAGCAAGCCACTCAAGCATTCAATAGTCAGGAAAGACTTAATACATCCGCCTCCCTCTTGTTTTATTAAAAGAAAAACGTAGGCAACCTCAACAGTTAGCTTTGGTCACATATTCAAATTTAGTAAAGTTTTAAAGTTTCTGAATGACAGGTATATAAAGGCTGCTGTGTTTCAGATCACACATTTTCTGGACCTCTGTTGCTACTCAGCCTCCAGCCCTCCTCCATGCAGCTTTCTAAAATAACTGCTGTTCTGTCAGCAAGACGCATCTGCAGTTACTCTGGCTTTTTAATTTTCCTGCCTATTTAAAGATCTTGGATTTGAGTTCATAAATTAGTGAAATTATCTTCCTTCTTAGGAAAAAAATAATAATGCATAGAAGCAAACAGTTAAATTTCCAGTCAGCAAAATCACAAGTTGTGGTGAAAAGCTCCAGCTGACATGTATTTAAAAGATTTCCATTTAAAGCTGTTTAGAAATTAAAAATAACTTACTTCTAAAATAAAGTATGCCTTTGGTCATATGAATATACCTTTTCACATAGTAGAGGCCTCAAATCTGCTAACTTCACTGTCTGATCAAATGACTGTATTAGCAACTTCCCGAGTGGCACCCTACTCTGTATGGGCTGTACATGAGTCACATGAGGTGCATCTGCCCTTCGTTAAAATCAGGTACCTATGCAGTATTATGCTGTGTTGAAAACCAGGCTTACTTCACTACATTTTACTAACCATTACAGTATCTTATAGACTTAAACAAAACGCAAAACAGATAACCTGTGGCCACTCTTCCTGCATAGAATTATTCTATTCAACACACAAAGCTGCTGACACTCAAAATTGCTTTTTTTTTTAATGGATTCAAGGAAAGCATGGCACGTTTTTACATGCTGGCTTTGCAGTGCAAGACAGAACAGAAGGGAGAGTGAGCTCATACTTCTCCATCTGAACATCAGCAGCAGAACTGGGATATGTGGCCCCAACCTATTAAAGCTTTTAAATCTACTTTTTATTTTAAACATAGGAGTAATATCACATGGACTTCAGTTTTCAAGTGCTTTCAAAAGTTGAGGTTCCAGTTCAGGCTGAAGAATCTTCATTCATGGTCAAGCCTTACCAGAAAGAGTAGGAAAAATCTCTTTTATAAAATCAGGAGATCTAAGCTGGGAGTCTACAAATTACAAAAAGAATTTTTTCTCTCTGTATATAAACTCTGCAATGCTATTCACAGTATTGCTTTTCAGAGCAGAATCGCATCTTTTTGTTCTCTCTCTTTTCTTGTAGGTTTCTATTTTTATACTATCCTCCTATCTGCAAAGCCTTTCACTCTTAAAAAGAAGATTATTTTGTCATTTAAATCCCCAAATCTCCATAATTTCCTCAACTAAATAGTATTGGTTTACAGCAACCCGGTAATTTTCACAACTATGATCAATCTGAAACCTTTTTCCTTTTGTTGCAAATTTAGAGCAGATAAGAACACTTACATAAACTTCTAATAAACGCAATAGGATTTAAAGGAAGGGGAAAAAGATACATTTTGAAGAGAAATATTTCTGAGTCTGCTCCAAAGCTTATTTTAGGAAAAGTTCCCCACTCACCATACCACTAGTCAGAAAGAAAGAAAAGAAAGAAAGAAAAGAAAGAAAGAAAAGAAAGAAAGAAAAGAAAGAAAGAAAAGAAAGAAAGAAAAGAAAGAAAGAAAAGAAAGAAAGAAAAGAAAGAAAGAAAAGAAAGAAAAGAAAAGAAAGAAAAGAAAGAAAGAAAAGAAAGAAAGAAAAGAAAGAAAGAAAAGAAAGAAAGAAAAGAAAGAAAGAAAAGAAAGAAAGAAAAGAAAGAAAGAAAAGAAAGAAAGAAAAGAAAGAAAGAAAAGAAAGAAAGAAAAGAAAGAAAGAAAAGAAAGAAAGAAAAGAAAGAAAGAAAAGAAAGAAAGAAAAGAAAGAAAGAAAAGAAAGAAAGAAAAGAAAGAAAGAAAAGAAAGAAAGAAAAGAAAGAAAGAAAAGAAAGAAAGAAAAGAAAGAAAGAAAAGAAAGAAAGAAAAGAAAGAAAGAAAAGAAAGAAAGAAAAGAAAGAAAGAAAAGAAAGAAAGAAAAGAAAGAAAGAAAAGAAAGAAAGAAAAGAAAGAAAGAAAAGAAAGAAAGAAAAGAAAGAAAGAAAAGAAAGAAAGAAAAGAAAGAAAGAAAAGAAAGAAAGAAAAGAAAGAAAGAAAAGAAAGAAAGAAAAGAAAGAAAGAAAAGAAAGAAAGAAAAGAAAGAAAGAAAAGAAAGAAAGAAAAGAAAGAAAGAAAAGAAAGAAAGAAAAGAAAGAAAGAAAAGAAAGAAAGAAAAGAAAGAAAGAAAAGAAAGAAAGAAAAGAAAGAAAGAAAAGAAAGAAAGAAAAGAAAGAAAGAAAAGAAAGAAAGAAAAGAAAGAAAGAAAAGAAAGAAAGAAAAGAAAGAAAGAAAAGAAAGAAAGAAAAGAAAGAAAGAAAAGAAAGAAAGAAAAGAAAGAAAGAAAAGAAAAGATAGATAGATAGATAGATAGATAGATAGATAGATAGATAGATAGATAGATAGAAAGATAGAAAGATAGAAAGATAGAAAGATAGAAAGATAGAAAGATAGAAAGATAGAAAGATAGAAAGATAGAAAGATAGAAAGATAGAAAGATAGAAAGATAGAAAGATAGAAAGATAGAAAGATAGAAAGAGAGAGAGAGAAGAATTTTCTATGATGTTTTCTAAGCAACATCGGAAGATTCAGAGTCTCAATAACTCCTATATCTTTCCAAAAATCCATCTCTTTTCAGGTTAAGTTTAAAATCTGTTTTAAAACAAATCTGGACAACCTTGTTGATGTGAACATGAAGTGGCTTATGCTCTAAACATACTCCTAAATACTTTGGCATCTGGGGGTTACCCTGCTCCAAGCATCTTCAGGTCCTCAGTAAGCACTTCAAGATGTTTTAAGCAAAGTACAAACTGAGGACACTGACGATCTTTCTAAAGCATAGGCCAAAGAAAGAAATTTATTTTGAGAGCAGGTGTCTGACATTTACTAACTTGCTTACTTATTTGCTGTGTGTACTTTCTGAATCTGCACTGCTCCCTTTCTCTGCTTAAATACTAAGGGATTATATATCTTCTTTTCACAGTTAAAATCAGACTCATTAAGCGGACAACTGTAATCCTGGAGTATTTTGTAGTTTTTGCTTTAATAGATTTATGTCAAAAAACTCTTCAATAGAAATTCAAGATTTTTAGAGCTTTTTGTTTCAAAAGAATGTGCTTCTGATACACTATCAAAATTACCACCTAAAAGAGCAACTGACTGCTCTTTGTATCAACAAAACTGGACAGTCACCAGTGATCACTTTAATGTTTCATTTATAATTTGGATGAATGAGCTCTTTCACTTCATCATCGCCTATTTCATTGAAATGTTTAAAGTGCATATCTCATCTCCTTGGTGCCACACATTTTATAAAAGTATATGAAAAACCTACATCTTATAATTTCACCATCCAGATTTCTAAACGTGTTTTATTGCATATCACACTCTTCAACTCAGGTGACTCGGCTATTGGATAAACAGCATCTAATTTGTCTATAGGCCATCAGTAGACTCTGTAACAGATGCTGGCTTTACATTTAATTTATTCCAGGCATGCTTGATAGCTGCATCATAGCAAATGCCACTGACTGACTACAGATCAGGAAAAGGGGAAGAGGAGAGAACAACCTTTACAGCTTGTCATAGCTGCTATTATTTATTTACTTGCACCCTTAACGAGACTAAAGAAATTAATTTCCTGAGCAAAAGGTTGAATTTGCAAACACATGGAGGTTGGCTGAAGTTACTTCAGGATGCAGCACACTAGTTTGTTAATTTGTAACTGAATCTAACCAGTACAGTTCCTAATGTGAGAAAAAGCAAAACAAAGCAGAAGGTCGCTGCCTGGAAGCAGATTTACACAGTTACTCAGGTCTCAGCAATTTAACTAAAAATGAACTCTACTATCATAAACCACTAAAGGTTTATTGCTTTGTCACACATAACCAGATATTTCTGAAGTTTAAAGTTGATATAATTAAAGCCTCTGTGGTGCTCTGCAGAATGAAATACTAGTTTTGAGTAATAAAAGTTCTATGGATAGTGCAGTCACCTGCCATTATCCGCAGGCCGGAGAGTCAGCTCTTAAAAGTTAAGTATAAATAGAAGCCATTTCACTACGCTGGATCCATTCTTGACGGAATTTGAACCCTTGAAGCACACCAAGCAATAAACTTATACTGAACTAGGCAATATGTTCTCTAGACTTCCTTTGCATAGCATCTTCTGTGGAAACACTATTACAAGCATCAATACGAATTGTGTAAAAAAATAAAAAATAAAAAAAAATAAAAGTTTCATTAGCAATTTCAGTATGTGTGTGTGTGTTTGTGAACTTCATAAATATCATAGCACTTCCACTGCTCTGGCATTAGGATCACCTGTTTACATATTTCCAGCTCTACTTTTTGATTTCTTTGTTAAGAACTGTTTCATTTAGATTGCCTACAGAAATATTACTGAATAATAACTGGGATTTTTTCCTTCCTAACATTCAAAGCAGAAAAAGCTCAAGAAAGGCTAGTTTACTCTGAATTGCAAACAGTAGGGTTTGTTTCTATATCCAGGGGAGTGGATTGACTCAGGAAAAATTGTATTAAAAGTTCAAGAAACTGAAATCCGAATTTTACAGTGTAGGGCAGAAACACCACCTTAAATCAAAGTAAAAGCTTCTAACATGACCATCTTAAAAGTATCAAATCATATTTTGAAGGATACAACTTTTTAGGAGAGCAAATATTTTTCAGTATTGAGGATTTTCCCCACCTCTAGAAATGCAAACAAGACAATGAACTATTGCCAAGCAGAGTAATATTTTTATCACCTTCAAAAATTGTTTTTAAATTTTTTTCATTGTTTGCTCCCCTAATCTCTAGAAAAAAAGCTAGCAATTCATTGTGGCAAGTTTTAATCAACTTCACAAACGAGTATTCTGAAAGATATGGTAAATTTGTGCGTGAACTCATAAGAACAGACACCATTGTGAAACAAAAATTGGATAGTTCGTGTCTCATCTAAAAAGTGTGAATCTTCAGAGGCCCATCTTGGCATTTATAAGATGGCAACTTTGAAGAGCGGGGATAGAGTGCCTGGTTAAAACAAAGACCCCCCAAAGCCTTGAAATGGACAGATCTTGAAGTAGTTAAATGAACAGAAATTAAAACATTTTTAGTAAGATCAAAAGTATACACACAGGTACTGTCAGTTGCACAGGGATCAAAAAAATCTAGTATTCAGAAGCAGCAGACACATTGAAAAAATTTAGGTTAGTAATTCTATGACTCCTCTGAGACCTCAGAAGTTGTTGTTTGCTTTTTTTTTTTTCCGTAAAGTATGTGACTATGATCCTAAAGTATGTGATCACCATTATATTTCCATGTTTCATCCTGTCACAGAAGAAACAGCAAACACAAATGATTATGCGAATTATTAAGAGTCTGTAACAGCTCACAGGCCATGGAAATCTTCCCCATGAAGTAACAATCTTTTTCACATATTGACTCTCTGCGATGGCTGACCTGCAGCACGGCTCATTAAATCCTGGATGAGCAATATTGCCTGCACTGCATGTGGAAAACATGCTGCATAGCATGTAACAAAATGCTTAAAAATCAGCTATGAACTTAGATATATGACAGGGTATTGTACCACTAGACTAAATCTACTTCATGACATAACAGTCAAAGTGGAAAAAGGTATGAGATTGTAAAACAAAAACGCTGTCTAGTTGTTGGTACATTTACTTTGGACAAACACGACTCAGTGGATCATAGTTCTGGGTTTTAAGTAGCACAAAGCTGGATACCTTTGTGTCAAGTTGAAGACAGCAGTTTGCAATTAAGGGATGCGCTACATTAAACACCGGTCTTTATAAGCACGCCTTAAGGAGGCTCTGAATGAACTAGACAAAACACAGTCATAGCTGGTGAGCCCTAGATGAACCCAGTTTCATGTTTGGCCTTCACTCATGATTCTTCCTCTTCCCCCAAGTCATTTTGAGCTAGGGAAGTATCTGTCACTATTCTAAATACTGCTGCCTACTCCTAAAAACATCCCCAAAAAACAAAGAAAACCACTCTATATTGCCTAAGGAATTATTTTTTTAAATGGACCCAAAGAAATATACTACATCTGTGCATCTTTCCATTTGGGCAAGGAATATATTTGCACACAATATCCTGTAGAAAAGAAACATAAGGCTGTTAAGTCTGAATAGAACTAACAGCACATTGAAAAGACACAACACACGGAAAAGAGAGTCAATGTGTTTTGCGCAGCTGCTATATAACCTAGCTTTCTTTTTATGGAAGCTAGTTACTGAATCTATCTAGAAATCTCACTTGAATGAGTGTAGACATACGTGATATCTAGCATAATTACTAACAGATTGCTCAGGAATGGAGATGAATCTCTACAGTTGTCAGAGGTGCATTCTGCCGTTTCTGAACAAAAAATCCTCATAAACTCTTCGTTTGTTCAGTCCTGAGAAACAGTTGTAAAGTCTTCACTCTTGTTCATCTAGACATTACAATCAAAAGCTCTTCTCACTAAGTTAATCCAATTAGCTAATATTTACTCTATTTGCAATGTATAGTTGTACGATAGGAAGGACCATATTTATAAAGCAATCAGTGTCTTTTCCACTTCAGAGAGAAGCTACTGAACGTACATAACTAGATAAGCACTTTCTCAACATTACATTTTCAGCGATAATCATAGATTTGCAACATAGCTCAGCTGCGTAACTTTCGAGGATACTCTGTGACCCTCTGCTTTATCACTAAACTACAATGAAGAATAAAAACGATATTTTTAACAAAAGCAGTCAAAACCCCATAGCCTGACTGTGAGTTTGAATAGTTCTGAGTCTATAGGGCTGGTGTAGGAGGAGCAGATCAGGAATAAACACTTCAAATTGAAGTTAGAAAACCCAAGGGCTGTTCATGCCTCTACCTCCGACCCTACCCGTGACAAGATAAAGACTTCGCTTCTGTTCTTCATTGTCCCTTGTTGAGAAATAGGAACTGTACCTCATACTTTTCATAATAAAAACCTTTGAGAGCTATGAATTAAACATGCTATGTAACTTAATTACTACTGCATCCAATATTTCTGACATGAACACTACACAAAAATGTCAAGCATGCGAATTCAAGGGAGAGGAGTATAGAAGAAAAATTAGTAGTACAGCAGTTTGCCTGTAACCTGTGTTTACTCACTGCTGAATATTATGTGCTTTAAAAAAAAAAACCACAAAACCAGATTAAAAATATATTTTATATAATCTTATGGGATACATTATAGATTACAAGCTGAACATTGGATTTGCTCTTTTGAAGTCAACCTCCGAACTGTAAGTTAGACCTAAGGCGGGCAAATCTAAGGCAGAAGAGCATTTAGGAGAGCTGACAGAAAACACAGCTGTGGACAGCAGCACAAACCACTGCAATGAAGAACAGGAATGGGAAGTAAAATAACAGATGAACTTGCTTAAATCGGACACTCTTCATTGACCACAATGAAGAAACAAATAAAGCAGAAAAATATCAAAACAAGAACAATCAACACCCCCATGTCCCCCCAAGTAAAATAGGTCATGTTACTAAAGATGAGCGTAAAAGAAAAGCAAGAGCTTAAATGGACAATTTCAGAAAAGTCAAGGCAACTAGCGAAGTCTTATCAAAGGCAAGAGACAGTTTGGAGGCAGATCAAGGGCAGTGCTGGTCTGCTACTTAGTATGGAGGGAAAGGAACCATCATAAAACCCTTACAAGGTACCAGTGTAATGGCTTGCTTCTACTAAAAGGTCAGCTGTGAATAGGTATACGGAAGAGCCACTACTTGTCACAGATTAAGATCTTAGCTGAGACTGGGGAGACAATATATGAAAAAGGACCTACATAAATTATGTGTTTTCAAACTAGCTGCCCATCATGAATTTTATCTTAGATTATCAAAAGAATGATCTGAAGCAATTTCAAAGCCATAACTGTAATATTTGAGAACCCAGGGGAAATAAGTGAGGCAGCAGAAGACTAGAAGAAAGTCAAACTGTTACTCTCTTAAACAGGAAAAAAATACAAGAGGAAAACGGAGTCCAGACAGCTTCACAGCCTGGAAAAATATCAGAACAAAAAGATCAGTCAAACTATTTGTAAGCACTAGAGAATGAGGAGGAGATGACTGGCAGCCAGCTTGAATTTGTCAAGAACAAACCCTATCAAACAGAAAATTTTCTTCTACATGGTATGAGGCCTCCCTATCGGGCAGAAGCAGCAGATTTCACACACTTTCACTTCAGTAAAGCTTATGACTTGATCTCAAACGACATTCTCTGAAATAATGTAGGGAAACAATCCAGGAGAAACGCTATAGGGTCAGTGTAACACTGAATAAATGTATTGAAAGAATAGTTATCAATGGCTTGATAGTTATCATTTGTCCATATGCACAGAGGTAATACCAGAAGTTTTTAATGGAATTGTTCCTAGGTCTGGTACTGCTGAGTTACCTAAAGGCTGGAAAAAATATGCCTTTTTAACATGGAGGCTACTAAGCTGGGAATGTCCACTCAAGGACACACAATTAAAATTAATCTTGACACAATCTGAGGAAATCATTAGTCAGGAAGACCACTCCCCAAATAACTAACATTAAAAGGCACAGATATCCCCATGACCCAAAGCTAATCTTTGTTCTCCAGGTTGAACCACCTCACCCAGTCAGCCTCTCTACACCCACATGCCCCTTTCATCACGGAGGGAAATCCTGGCAAATCTGGACACAGCTGAACACGTTTCCTGTTAGCTCATGACTAGGTCAGAGTGGAAAAATATGTCCCAAAACATCCACGTTTACCTTTCTCTCAACAGTTTCCTGCAAACTACATTTTCCTACACTACTGTACTGATCACCAGAGGGGATACTCGATGCTGTACATTTGTGCTCTTTGAGCTAGTCCCTGAACTCTAGACCACTCTCACTTATCCCTCATTCTTTAAGAATTAGTTTTGTCTTTCAGGCATATAGCAACATACTTTTCCTTCTTCCTGTGAAAGCATTTGTTAAGGGAACCAAAGCAGACTGCTGCACAGAGTTTATTAATTGTGCCAGAAATTCATTCTGAAAAGGGAATTAATGATTTAAATATAAACCAAAGAGAAAGTCTTTCTCTCCCTCTGTCCATAGTAAGACCCAGTTGAAGGCAGATATTTGCATTTTTAAAGAACAGAGCTTAGATGCAGTCATTGGCACACTTTCAGCTCCTGTATAAGCAACCTGGTAAACCACTGGAGTCACAGCACAGAAGAATTTGGCCCATTAGAGTCAGGTGGCCAGCAAAAAACATAGTCCTCAAATGATGTAAGGTAGTGTAGCTCTGTTACAGTCAATTATGCTTTCCATTTGATGAAATCCAAATGCTTCTTCTTCTGTAAACACCTTGTCTCCAAGCAGATCTTTACGTGTGTCGGAGGATGTATTCGATCACTTTGGCTTTTGTTCATAAATACCTATAAACAGATGTTAACAACTGACAGAAAATTACTGCTCAAGAGCTAAGGGACAAAGAGAGGATGATCTGGGTATAGGCAAATGATACTTTACAAACAACTACCACACAAAGCAGTACAATATTGACACATCTGGAAAAAAACTCCCTGCAACAGTGCAGCAGAAATGCTAGGAGGAGATCCAGACAACAGCATATAAAAGAATAAATAGAAATAAATGATGCATTTAAGAACTAAACACAAAAATCGGCCAGGTTTCTGTACAAGCCTTTCATGAACATTGTCTCAAATATTATAGCGCAAGCTACCCCAGGAAAGAAAAAGAATCTTATGTTTCTGAAGTACTCTAGGGAGGACTGCCAATCCTGTGCCACCATGAAACTACTTCAACTACCAGAAGACAGTAGTAGGGAGCATCCCTGATGTTTCAGACTTTCAGTATTTCATGACAGAATATGCCCATATGCTGCAGTTTCACTCAAGAAGAATCATTCAAGCTCATTAATAATTATCACAAACATAAATTCAGGACTTATTTCAGTCTTTTTTTAAGCATATGAGTTACAATTGTAGCCTACCAGACAAAAGAATAAGTCTTAATCAACAGGTTAAGGAAATTAATTTCTCCCACTTCATGACAATTGCATGATACTCAGAAACTGTTCATTTTAAACAGACCACAGGTCACATAACTACACAGGGACAGACGATCTCACGAAAATCTTTGGTAATTTGACCTCAAGAAGCAGGTAGGAAACAGGCTGGAAACTTCCTGGGTTGACATAATGAGACATATAAATAATTTGCATTTGATGCAGAAGAATGTGTTTGTTAATTGGATGGGAAATGTTAATTCTGGGGGCTGGAACATGTTTAGAAGGTCATGAAGATGTGTCAGTGTTGGATGGCAAGAACGTTCCTGTAATGCCTTGCTACAGTATAAAAAGGGCTTTTGCTGGTAGAGTTCATATCAGCTTCCCAGGGAAAGCTCCTCTTGCATCAAAAATGCCTAGACGTGGCTGGTCAAGGTTGTCATTTGTTGTCGAAATCAAAAGTTAGATACAGAAAAGACTGATGGGTGTATCTTAAAGCACATGCATACAAGGAGCGTTCAAGTGCCTGCTGCTGATGGAGAAGCAAAATGCTACTGAGAAAGGCAAGGATGGCATCCGTCTCTGCCAACCTATGCAAAACATCACTAAACCACAGAAGCTCTCCATTGATTACCTGATTAAAAGCCATTTTGTGAAGCTTTTTAAGCAGATCAGAGGATCCGTTTATCCTCAACATCACTTAAATTGTAGTTACGCAAAATAGATTGCAAGTGGTTTATCCATGCACCTGTGCTGCTATTGTAACCTCTCTGAAATTTAAAAATTATTGAAAAAATACAAGTGTTCCCAGAATAAAAAAAATCTCTGGATTTGCAATGATACAGATAGAAGATGAACTGTTGCAAAGACCTTGCACACAACAGCTTGATGAATTAAATTGTATGCAGAAAAGGAGAAAGGCTCCCACAGAACCCCAGTTGCTTAAATTGTAGAAAGGTTTGCAATAGTTTGAGATAGTAAGGATCTGACAGGAATAGCTTCCTGTGTAACTAATTAAAAGTTTTAACTTAAAAATTTGCACTTTAAGTTCTTTAGAGCTTTTCTCCACGATTGAAGTAGGCCTCAAAAAAATACAGCCATACTCCAGAAGAATAGGGTTACTACAATCTTCTTCTTAGCCAAAAATACTGATGTATTTGTGTAATTGCAATTAGCAGCAGAGACAGTAGAGATTATGATATTTCTTACCACCTTGAATATATTTTTATTTTACAGATGACCAAGCACTTGAATGAAAGGCTGTCTTCTACAGACAAAGTCTGTCTTAATCTTGAATTTTCCATAAACTGATTATAGTGTCTTTCAAGACATTTGGTCTAGATAAGATCGTATTTAGTTGAACTTTTTTATATTTGTAAGAAGACATATAGAGTAATCTCCACAACCTCAAGAGCATGTGTTTAAAAAAAAAAAAGTTTTAGTTTAAACAGGACCTTTCAATTCAGTGTTAACTGGGAGCAAAGTCATTGGATTTCAGCTTCCTAAAACACAGACAGCATCATGTCCATCGAGCCCAACGATTCCCAAGAGGCAAGGCACGCCACCATCCTGGAAGAGGTTCAGAGCAGAAAGGAACCAGGCAGCTCTCTCTGGGTTACGTGCCTGGGCTCTGCTAGGGCCAGCACTGCTGCAGGGGCACAGGAAGAAGCTGGAGAGAGACAGAGCAGCCTTGGTCCTCCTTCCTTCCGCTCAGGCCTCTGCTTCTTCAAACACCCAGGGCTTCTACACCTCCCACTGATGGGAAGAAAAAGAAGAGAGGAGCGATAAAGTCACCCTCCTAAGTGACAGAAGTGGAGGATAAAGAGGGAGGAATCCAAGGGTTGGGGAATGCTCCAAAGAAACAAAGGCTGAGGAATGTGGGGGCAGCAAAGAGGAAGGGGAGGAGATGACAGGCAGCCGAGCAGCCCACTAGATCACTGCAGCACAGATGCATGACCTGCATCCCTGGATCGCTTCATGAAATCTATCTTGTAAGAAATGCTTTCCTAATAGCTCATGTAAATCATCTTTACTGCAAATTAAGCCAAATAGTTGTCCTGCCCCGGCAATTGGCTTCTGTGTACTTTCACGTATTTAACGATTGCATAGGGAAATTATAGGGAGTCATCTCTATAAGGATCTGGATGTATGGCAAAAAAATAACCAGCAGAATCTACCACCTGATCATGACTTGAATAGGTTTTGGAAAAGAGGTTAAAAATATTTTCTATTACAAGTCTCTGAAAATTCACTCATATTTCTGAAAGTTAACAGAGAAACAGCAGAACAAAGTGTGCGGTGTATGTGCATTCCATATGTGACCATATTTCTGGTGGTCTGCTATTATTTTGAAAATTGCTTCCCCAAGACATTTCAAATGATGGAATTAAACTGCCGTTAGTGGTATGTGCAAAAATACTTTCAAGGCATTATCTTTTTGTCTGTAGAAACACGCATGAAGTTGAGAAGCTATTTAATCCCTTATTAAATCATACTATTTAGAAAAGAGTAAAAACTGTCTCTTATTCCACATACTTTCTTAAATTCAAGTCTGTAGGGAGGGAAAAAAAAGACAATTTGCTAGAGCTAGACAGATTTCCATGTTTCAGTTGAGTTTCTGGCTGATGTTTTGATGTAGATCTATTTAACTGCAGACCTGCTGTAAGAAAAAAATAGTGCCTACAAGGTCTCTATTGTCACATGAATCCACTTAATGCATCAGTAGTTGTATATTTCTTAATTTGGGTTTCAGAAGCTGTTCCTAAGAAACTTTGTCAGAAGTGTAATCACCTGGATTACTCGGATGCTTAGCTTCAAGTCCAGACTTAAGTGCTTTATTAGAGCTGCTTTCCTGCTTCTTTCATTATTGCTGACAATTTTTTGATCTAGTTAAAACAACAACAAGTCAAAAAATGTATTTAAAAATAATTAACAAAAAAGCTCATTAAAAACAGATCCACTAAAAGATTCCTCTGGTCAGATTTAAATGATACAACACCATTCTCTAAGCAGAATCCCATCTGTTTGGTGGCAAGATAATCCACACAGTCTACATGCAGGACATTATGTACGCTCTATTATTCAATAATTTGATGCTAATGCTTCATTTTCAACTCTTAATAGCTTATTTAGGTCTTTTATCCTATTAAGTATAACCTGTGATATTATTCAAGCTGAAACAACAAGCCAGGTGAGTTGGCCTGATTTGTTTTATTAATATTCTTGGGAACAGATACATAAAACTGCATTCATACACCTGCTCTAGCCAAGCAAACTGAACTCAGATAACAAGAGATGGTTTACAGCATAGTTCTTCGAAAGGTGCTGCACAGATTCTTTAGACATTGTATGATCTAATTCATACTCTTGACAGAAACAATCATCGTTTCTGCAAGAAAATGTGCTAAGAAGGAGGAAAAGAATGATAGAATCAATGCCCAGAAAGAATCTTCATCTTTTTAACAGGCAGATACTGGAATGCAATCCTTATTAGCTGAAGCGGTGAGCAATGAACTTACTGTAGAATAACAGGAAGTTGAAAAAGAAAAGTCTGTTTTCTAAGTACTATAATTCCAGCTAACTTCTAACTAAAATCACTGTGCCTACCCAGGCAATCATTTGAACTAACTCAAGAAAGCTTTCAAACTAACATTTTGTTTCATTCGCTGATGGTGAGGGAGGGAAAGAACAGGCTGCAGCCAGTTTTCAGAGAAGCTGAACTAATCACATTCAGCAAAGTTTATGTTACATGACAATGAATGTTACGCTACGTTAATTTTGCTACGGCCCAAACTTTGCTCATACTGTTGTAGGCAAATTTTCTTACATAAAAGCAAAGAAGGTGTTTTATTACAAAAGTCTCCCTTTTGTAATTTAAAATAAATCAATTTCTGTTAAATGTATTTTAAATTTAAAATAAATCTGCTTTTCTCCCTGATGATCATAATAACAGCCTAGCATGAAAAGCTCTCTCTCTCTAGGGATGAAAGAGTACTTTGCTATCCATACATTTTCAGACTTATATTTCAGAAGATAATAATGGGTCTAGCGGTACATCAGTGCATAATACTTGGAGTAGGGGAGACCAATGAACAGCAATCGTATTAGTCATCCCAGTCTTGTCCAAGTTCAGTCCTATGAAACCCAGATGCAAAAGTCCTCATGGCCGATTAGCAGTTTCCATATTTCACTTTAGGCTTCAAGTTTAGTTTAAGCAGCTTTGGTAGAGTCTGACACGAGAGCCATATGAAAGAAAAGTACATTATCAAAATTCATTTTGCACTGGAGTTTGAACTCAAACCATTGCCAGGATGGCGTACGATTATCTCATTCTAATTACATTGCAGGGCAAATCCTGACACGAGTGCTAATTCAAGATAGAGTCCTCTAGGAAGTCTGACGCTACACAATAAACAAACACTTTCTGAATTATGTAATGCGTGTTTTGTTTTCCAGCCTCCTCTTCAAATTTTTGAGATCAATTCATTTTACATGAATAACTTTCTTTTGGAGTGAATAAAAGTGTTCATTTCTGAATGACTGAGGGATCACATTAAAATGCATTGTTTCTCAGTAAGAGAAAGTTCTAACAAAATTCAAGGTTGTAGAAAAAGCAAAATCAGGCATAGGGACTTCTGCAATTTCTTTAAACAACTAAAAGGGAGGAAGTAGTAGGATTCCTGCAGTAGCCTTCCTCTGCCCTGTCCAACTCTACAGAATAGTAACATTGCAGCTGAGGTGCAAGAAACATTGCAATAAAATTATTTACATGTAACAGCTCTTCAGGGTAGGGGGGAATATGGTATAAACAGTGCATACACATACTAGTATATAATTATCATCTTCTGTATACATACACTCAAGCACTGAAGAACAGAGGATGTTTTGAGCGTGTCAGATACGCCCACATTTTTGAGGTCAATACAGTTCATTTACATGAATAACACTTTTTTTTGAGTTATCCATTTACATTCCATGCATGCTGCTATATGAGGGGAAGTGAACTCCGTGTGGCTCTTTTTCCTCAAACTCAATATCCCTAGAAATATTTTGTGGACATTAAGAAAGGAGGATTTTTCTTCTAGAGCATGTTATTGAAAGGCAGCCCTAAGAAGAAACACAAAAGGAGAGTTTGGCTGCAGAAAGATGAGAAAGGGTCAAATAATCTGTAGCTACTACTAGACGTTTACTAGCAATTATGTACTACTGCAGTGGACAGAAATTTGACAGTCCGAACAGATGAGATGTGGAGTCAGCAAAATGCAGACATAAAAGGAGTTAATTAAACTCTCCCAAACATCTCTTCAGAAACACCTCCGTAGCAGGTGAGAAAGGAAGTACAGAGGGAAGCAGTGGAGGGGGGGAGATGACAGTGCTGCAGGAATTTCTGGTATACCCTTGCTGGTATAAGCGGAGATCAACATTTCCAAAGAAAGAGAAGTCTTATATTAGGCTTCTAAATACATGTCATTCATTTAATTTTCAACACTGCAAATTCTCTGGTGGTTCCCAATGATGTGACACAGGAACCATGAAAGTCATTACACTTGAAAAACTGGCAAGTTATCTTCTCATCCCTGTGAGGGATGTGCATGCATTTTTTAAGGCACTTGCATGAATGGTAGTGAGCTTACAACTGTAATTCTTGAGTTATTAGAGACAATGCTAAGCAGCTTTGCACCATTAGTTTGAGTCAACACTGTCACTTTCTGTTTTATTTTCAAGCAGTTAAACAACATTGACTTTTTTCTACAAAAAAAGTAATATTGTAATGTAAGGTCATAAGTGACTACTGACAGAACGAAGGCTGACAGAAAGGACTAACATGCCAAAGAGCTAGCAATCACAAACTATTGACTAGTAAACACTGAAACTCCCCTTCCAGAGCATAGCCAGGCTAAGTGGTGGTGATTTAGACTTGAATTCAATTCTTCAGTAATGACAATATTTTCTTCCAGCCATTCAGGCATGCACACTTCTTTTATAAGCTATACAAATAGTATAGCTTATAACCTGAACCATTTCCAGTACCACTGAAAAACAGATTTTATGCAAGACTTCTAATTCTTATTCACCATTTTCTGTACCAAAAAATATGCATACAACACCAAACACATGTTCTCAGTCTATCCATTAACTAAGAATTCAACTTCTATCCTTCAGCTTCCCAAGCTGTTCTGTCCCTTGAGCAGTTCATCAAAAAGACAAATAAGCTGATTAGTCACAGCATGGGGATGTAGAATAATTTCACAAAATCTCTGCATATCTTTAGTCATATTCACTTCTGCTTGGCTGAACTTGTAGTAACTAATGCCACATGAACAGACCTAAAAAGCAAAACCTTTAACCTCACGCGAAGGCTTTCACCTTGCCCAGGCTGTACTAAAGTGCGCTCAAAGGAAGGGAAGATGCACGAGATGGAATCTCACAAAGATGAGCAGTTGTCATCTGCTTCTGCCGCACTCCTCCCTCAGACCCAATACGTACAGCCATTTGCTGCAAGAAGCAAGAGAGTCATCTTGTATCTATTCTCCACTGAATGAAAGATTTTCTGCTCTGGAGAAAATCTCTACAACAACCTGCAGCATAAAACGGCCGTCATACAGTGAAGAGCTGCTGTACCATAATTTTGAGATATTAATTCTGTAAAGAGTTTGGATCTACTAAACAGCTGATGAGAAGTGTGAAGAAACTGAGGTGTTTCCCATGCAGGAACTGTTCTTTATGGGGGATTCGGAAGAGATACAGGAAAAAAAACCCTCAAAATCCGTCAAACTGAAGGCAGAGGGAAGGAGCAGAAGAGGTGATGGAACAGACAGACAAAATGAACAACATCATGTCATCAGCACCAGCTGGTTCTCGCTCAACAATTTCAGTAGAACTCACAGATGAAATAGCTCAGATTAAGCCATTGTGTAACTTCTTGTACAACATTTACTTAGTACTTGTAGACTGGAAACCAGCAAATGCAACACCAACTTTTAAAGAGGGTTCTGAGAGACATTCAGAGAACTGCAGGCCAATAGAGCTGATTGATCAAATCATTAAAAGCTTTTAGAACGTAATCAGTGGATGTATAGATAAATATGATATCTTAGGGAAGACTCAACATGGCTTCTATAAGTCACGTCTCAAAACTACAGGAATTCTTTCAAAGAGTCAGCAAGCAGGTAGGTAAAGGATATTTGGTCGATTTAGTCTACTTGCATTTCCAAAAGTTATTTGACAAAGTCTCTCACAAAAGCTCTTAAGAATACCACAGAAGGAGGAAATCAATTAATTGCTGGTTAAAAGACAGAAAATGATGAAGGAATAAGTGTTCAGTCCTCACAGTGCACTGAGGTCATCAGAGAAGTTTGACAGGGACCGGAGCTGGGCATGTCTGCTGCTCAACATATTTGTAAACAAATGACATGAGAAACGAGGTGACAGAGATTCTGATCATCAAATCTCTTCAGGATAGTAAGGTCCTGCCCAATTGAATAACGGCAGAAGGACCCTCTGAGACTCAGTGAAGGGGTAGTAAATGGCAGACAAAATTCAGTGTAAAAAAGATGAAATGATGAAAATAAGAAAACATAATTCTAATTTCACATACAAAACAAACTGAATTGCCTATTATTACAAGCTAAGAATTTTGAAATCTGAGCAACAGTTCCAAGAAACAGCAGCTCAACTGTAGTCAAAAGCAAAACAACTGCTACGAATTATTAAACATTATACCCTTATATAAAATCACTGTGTTACATCTTTAGTACTGCATGTAAACCTACATTATTATTCTGATGGAGGGAACAGAGCTAAAGCTTCACATTTCTGAAGGCTGAGGGACTGTTCTGGGCAAGTATCAGTACACGCTTGCCCTTTTCTTATATTCCCTTCCTGGTATTTGCTTCTCACTACAGCCAGAGACAGAGTATTAGTCTAGGTGGACCTTTGATCTGATCCAGTGCAGCCACTCTTACAACATAAAGACTCAAATAATTTAGGATTGCCAATTCATTTTAAACTTACACAGTAAACACATATGCATGAATTACTCAATATACAGAAAAAATGATTTTTAGATGTGATTTTTTGAGATCTTGAAAAGCAGACAGCACTGAAAACATACACTTGTTTTTTCCAAATAAGATGCCTGCACAAATATTCACCGCCAAGCAGAGTACAAAACTTATCCATTCTATTATTACAAAGTTGCTTCTTACTGAAAGACCTTTAAATACCATTAAACATGTATCCAGTGCACTACATACTCACTACTGATGAGCACAGCCTCCATTTAGATACATTTTCTACTACTCAAGGCCATAACAATGTAAAAGAGCACAACAAAAAGGGCTTCCAATGAGATTTTGATTTCAATTCAAGGTAAGAACCTGCCTAAAAGTCAGCTGATCCCTTGGAGAAGTCAACAAATCAATATTGAACCTGCTGCTATCAACAAGCAGACCCTGAAAATCAGTGCGGTTATTCTGAACATAAGTTGGAAGAGCTCTCCTGAGGCACCCAAACAGTCCCTTGGTATCATGGACAACCACGTCATGCAGTCCTTCTCACAAAATAATCATGTACCAATTTTAGTCCCTTTTTTGTCTCTGCCGCTGCTATTGAAAAGGCTGCTACAGAACTGCGGACGGTTAGAAATTGTCTTCTAAATTACATTCTTATTGTAATCATGACCAAGTAACCTCCCTACTTCTTTGCGTGCAGTAGCAGTCCTTAAATTTAAGCAAATTATTCTACCTCACAGGTTTTTATCCCTTTGATTCACTGCTGCAGAACCATCACCTCCTCCCCACAGCATCATTTTGTTGAGGTAAAGAAACCCAGCTCCTACACAGTAAGTCTGCGCAAGCATGACTTCGCTCTGCCCACACCGGCGTAGCTGGCACAAGCCAGCTTCCACCCAGGAGCCACAGTGCAGATTTAACTTGGTGGTACGTGCAAGCCAGTGAACTCTAAGGAGAATCAGAGCAAAATGCTTCTGAACCAGAGCTAGCTGACACTCAGCCAGACTGAAGTATGGACAGGCAAGCTGACAGCTTTATAAACATATTCCTAGCATACTCTGGGAAGACAGGATTGACCATCCTAATGCCCGTTCTCCGGTAGTAAGCGTTCCCTCCGCGAGCTTGTCTTTCTCAGGTACAGGTTTTGGAACTGGAGATGGTATTCCAGACAAACTTTTTAATTCAAAGCCTTCTACAATGGCATTAATACTTCTTTACGTATACTGTAAATACACTATTTCAGCTAATGTATTTATTCAGTTTTCAAATTGGTGACCTGAAGTATTGAGCTATTTTTTTTTAATCTCAAACTTATTGTACTTCTACTGCCTCCCTATTTAAGTCACTGAATTTAAATTCAGTAGGGCTCTAGCCGAACAAAAACTGCTCTGGATGTCTTTCACACAATTTCTCAAAAACCCACAAAACTACTTATGTTTGTCATCTCCATTAGTAACTCAGATGATCAAATTTACAAGTAAATTCAAATGGATTTTTCATAACCTATAGATATATGAAGGGTGGCATTTTATTCCACAATTGCAGTCCTTTTTCACAGAGGCAATTATTATGCTGGATAAAAGGTGATGCTAAATCAGGATCTATATTTCACAGACCTATACAATTTTCAAGTGTGATTTAAAAATGTACTACTTTTCATTTTTATTTCAGGGTATTACTGGAGCTGAGTCTTTCTACATTCAAGAATCATTAAATTGATCATTTAATCCACATTCCAGACATGGGAGGAGGAAGACGGGATGTTGGTAGACACCTATCTGCATAATGAAATCTAATCCCTCACTTCCCCTGAAACATCAAAATTTCTGCCAGCTTTCTGACTAGCATAGCAATTATATTCTGTTTGGCATTCATCACAAGAAGAAAGGTGTAGAACGTCCAATCTTCTCAGCCTCTGAAACTGCATCAGTTAAATACAGTGAAAAATTCAGTATTTCTTCCTCTTTGCATAACAGCCATTAAGACTGTTTTCTAAAGGAAGTACTAGGCGTGCGGGGGAGGGAGATGGAAATAGTCCCAAACTTCCTTAGCTTTTAGAGCAAGGAGTCCCCAGAGAGGGGAAAAAAGCATAGATTTAATATATTCGGGCAATATTATAAGAATTCTGATTTTTACCTAGTTACATTTAAGTGATATAGCAGTAGAGAGGGGAACAGTTTTATAAAACATTTGCTTTTAGGGGAACATTCTTCCTCTCAAGGAAATTTGCCTGTGTAGCCTAATCTTCAAAAGCTTGCCAGAAACATACACTGAAGCAGAGAAGAGCAGTATCTAGTTTGTTCTGACATGTGTCTTTGAACAGCGTCTCTTTCGTTTGCTAGACATCCTATTTAACGTTTTCATTAATGGCTTCATCACAAACTTAAGACTGTTAATTAAATTTGCTGATGACAAAGGTGGGAGACATTGGCAACACAGGAGAGGGCTGTAATATCAAAAAGGAAGAACTGTATTAGTCAAGGAACTGGAATAACACAAAAATAGGATAAAATTTAGCTGTATTAAATGCAAGGTCATGTGTTACAGACAACTAGCAGGAACTTTGCTATAAATTAGAAGTCTCATCAATCACAAACAGGGAAGGAAAATGGAACACATACAGTTTAGGCAAGAAACAACTCAATGGCTATAAGCTACTGAGATAACAGCTGTGAGAAAGGCCAATTTGATCCTGCCCCATTCAATAATGATATCTTCCTTATTAGGAAGGCTGAGAATTTTAGAACTGGAGTCATTTTTAGTGGATAAATGCAGCTTCTGCAGCCTCACTCTGTTCCAGTAGGAGAACACAATTATATGCAAACTGCACCACTTTTGGTACGGCATGTAAAATACAATCCAAGTAGGAACCACAGATAGAAGGGGAAAACAGGAGAAGAAGGCAGCTGCATCAAAATTCTCATGAGACACCATGGCACAACAGATAAACATAGCTTGTTCTTGAAAGCTGGTTGTTTTGATTCAAGAGTATCTTCAATTAACACTAAATTTAAAGTGTCAAAGAGTTTGTAAATTTTAAGTTAAAATGGTTGAAAAATTCCATGCTGTAAAACTGTCCACTGTCCATAGCATGTTGATACTTCAACTACTGTCCTAATTGAAAACAAAAACAAATGCTGAAACATTGAACTCTACCATGGAATGGAATTTCTGGAGTTTCTCAGGTCTACCAATTACTGTAGGGATGTGAACGTTTGCATAAAACTAACTTCAATATACGCGACTCTTCAAGGTGAAATACGTTCTTTTGATGGCCGCACGCCTTTGTGTGGGAATAACAAGCCTTACTATTCATTATCATTCTGTTTCATAAGTTCATGTCAGCTGCAACTAGGGAGAAGAAAAACAAAATGGTCTTTTTAGATACTCAGAACAGTTAAAGTACACGGTTCATAAGAAGCAACACGGAAAACTAGTTAACAGACTATTTGGTAAATATTTATTGCTAAAAATAGCAAATAGAGCTGGTTTACAAAAATGGACTGTCAGGAGAAAGAAGCAAAGATGTGTCGGGCAATTTATTTACAAAATAAATTTCAATAGTTCCAATTTAGACTGTCATCTGCAAAGGAAATGCGTCTAGCATGACTATTTCCATCACAAAAGGTATTTAATCTCACCTGAAGTCACGTAGAAAAAGAAGGTGAAGAGCTTAAAAATACAAATTTTTATATATAAACATCGCTAAAACAATAGAAATAGGCTAACATAGCTCAAATCAACTGAAATTACTTCATAGAAACGTGGGCTACTGTCCTTCCACTAGCCAAGCTGAAGATTCGAAATGATCAAAAAGAGATTTTTCTGCTGAGGAGGAGGAAGAGGCAGTGGCAGCAGCAGAGGAGGAGATGACCAAGGTTGTTGTGTCATTTGAAATGAATGATTCTCTGGAAACAGAAGCGTATTCTCTTTACACTACTGCCAGTCAAAGCAATTCTATGAGCAAGTTTTTATAGTAATGAAAAAATGCCTTCTTCACTCATTTTTACTCCTGTTCCACCTACTTTTGAACATCTATGATATGAATTATGCATGGAGAGGAGGATTTGAAATTAAATATAAGAAATAATTCATCTGCGTCTTTATTATGATGGAGAATGGTTTTGCCACTATAAGAGCCAGAGCAGAAAACATGCCAGTGAATTTTATGGTATCTTTTCACTGCAGATTTTCCAATTTATGTTGACCCTATCTGGCAACAGATTACTGATCTTACTTAGCAGTCACAAATTATTAATTTCAAATACCAATCCAAATCTGTTCTTGACTGCAGTTGAGGTATTCTTTAATTAAGTTGCTGTGAAGGGAGACTCAGACCCCATAAATTTACTTGCCTTCTGCACCAAACAAAATGAATATTGCTTTTATAGTGCCAAGTTTTATAGTGTCAAGGCACTGCATTAATATTACTGGTTCTAACAATATTTTGTCAAGACTGCAGTAGAGTTCCTCTTTCAATCTAAGTCAATCCCCTGCCAGTTAGCTAACTGACCTGCAAACGGTGAATGACACACGCTATAAGCATTTGCAGTTTACACCAGCTGCAAAGAACTCCAGAAAAACAAGTTACCATGTTTGTTGATCTGACCACTTAAAACCTAAAGTCACTGAAAAAATCGTTAGTCCCACAAAACTGCCGCTTCCCACTACAAAACCAACTTTGCAGTTTTTGTATTTTTAATTTTGCTAAACTAATCAGCTAGAAAAGCATGAAGGTCTGAAGGTAGTACACAGGGATGGATCCTTCACTTCCCTTATAGCACAAAAGCAGGCAGCATCAAATGAACCTAGCAGGTAAAACTTTCACGCACCCATACCTTGCAGGTCGCTCTAAGCTCAGTTTATGATAACGACATTAAGAGTCCTCAACATCTTTTATGTTTTAGTTTAGCTAATCTTTACAGCACAATACGGAAAGCTGACAAGCAAACATTCAACTCCAGGAAAACATGCAATTGCAGGGTTGAACTGGTATAACAGAGCAGAACTGTGGTTCATTCATCTAGAAAACAGGTCAACAGGTATAAACAAATTCAGTACCAATCCATTAAGAGGTATAAAAAAAAAATCAGTAGTAATCCACAACAAATTTTATCTTGAGGCATCATAAGCCTCGCTCCTATAAGACATCCACTTTCTCTGCTAAAGTTATTTAGTACCACCATGTAAAAAAAAAAAAAAAATCATGTGCCACAAGAACTGGAATAATTTCCAGCCCAAAGCATATTCTTAAAATACTCTCACCAGGTCACATAGGCCTGTCATATAGGTGCAGAACACTTAATAAATCAGAAACAGCAAACACCATCTTGCGCATGTAGAAAAGAACACTTGCCAAAGTTTGAATAAAATTCAAACAATCTCCAAAAAGTAAAAATACCTAAAATGTTTCAATACCATGTTGAGATTGTATAAGTGATGTCCAGCTTTCCACAGAAGAGGCCCAAAGGTGCATTTATTTCAACAGGCTAATACTTTTTTTTTTTTTTCTTCAGTTAAACACATAATAAAATGATAGTACAATATTCCTTGGTACTGGCAGTGTGCACCCATTAACTATGACTTTTTAAAGAGAAATTAGTAAGAATACTACTTTGAAAGTACTTTAATATAATACAAGACTTCTTATCCCATGGATATTCATTAACATTTTGCATGCTTTTTTTTTTTTTTTTAAATTTTCATTCATGAGAGCAAAATTGTTCACTGAAAGTAACTTATTTAGATTAAATTGGAATCCCTGGATTCCATTTCCAAACCAATCCCAACTTCTTCACAAGAATTGGCCACCTACTAACATCAGTAGCTTTTTTTTTTTATATGAACAAATGTCAATAGGCAATTCACAATTTATTATGCCTGATCTGACTGACTGATCCTCTCAAGTCACATGATTCTTTGCTACCTCATTAGAAAACATAACATTTTTAAATCAAGACATTCGTAGAACATTTTGTTTATGCAGTAATTGGTTCTGCTGAGGTTCATAAAACAATCAGGGTCATCTCCACGAATAAAAACACTGTTAACTGAGTATTTTAAGGCAGTGAACCTGGTAGATTTGACTACGTGTTAAAGACAAAAAAGAAGTAACAATACTGTTAGGTGTATGATAACCAACGTGTTGTCTGAATTCAGAAGAAACTGTATGAATACTTGCAAAAAGGAAAAATTATTGAGAGACGGGGGGAAAAAACCCTGTTTTTGAATGCTGCCTCCTCCTTAAACCTGAGCAACTGCTTTTTTTCCACAAAGCTTAGAGAGGGGCCACAGGAGAAATGCATCATACAATTCTAGTAGAGAGAGTTTGGGGAAGAAGAGCATGGAGGTGACATCAGTTCTGAGGTAAAATTGCAATTCTGGAATCTCCTGTGTGATACAGATGCTCACAGTGAGGTATGTGTCTGAGTGCAGAACAGATATTTGCTCTAGGATTTAAATTTTTATGCTGTTACTTTTGAGGCTGTGCATTATGAATCTTGGGCTTGTTTCACCACTGTTTTATCCCCAAAAGGGAATGACAAGTGGATAGTAAACTGTCAAAGGGCAACATGTTTTATAAACTTTTTTTCCTCAAATAGGTTCACATTTTACTCATTTCTTAATCCACATTTTGTGGGTCTTGAACTCCAGCAGGGATATGGAGTGAAAAGCAGACAACATATGAGCTACAGTATCAAGTTGTTCAGACAATTATTTTACTGGTGTTTGGAATTAATACACAATCCTGACCATATAATTTAGTGTTTCATACCAAATTATTTCTCTCCTATTATTCCCTGCAGAGGAAGCTCAAAGAGGGCATATAATCTACTTGCTAGGAACTGAATGGTCCCTTCCAAGGTCATATCGTTTTAGTGTTTCCCTAGCTTTAGAATTATTTTACAAGGAAAGCAACACTGCCTCCCAAATCTATTCTCTGAGCAACAGATGTAATACTGAGGGTCTGTTCCCCAACAGTTAGCGTTTTAAGCTATAGCCACCGATAACAGTAACTACACATTTTTGCTTTCATTCTATCACAAAAATGTACATTTGCAATTGTTTTGGTACAGTATATAATCATGACTCCATCTTTCCATTTTAGAAATTATATAGTCTAAGAAAATGAGGCTATATAATGCATATATTCATCAAACATTCTGTACTTGAAATTGATCTCAGATATCTCAATGAACTTTCCTATAGCATCATGCTTAAAAACCACAACCACCTAGAAAATGAAAAGGAGATACAACCCCAACTTTCTTGCACTGCCCAGTAATCCTTAGGGGAAATGGCATTCTGACCCAACAACGTATAACCTTCAGTAGTGTACTACATTGGGGCTGCTCCAAAGTGCTCTTCTAACTGAGAGATCATTCTGGACAGAACCTTCCCTACTAAACCAGGTTACAATTACATATGAACTTGGTTTCCAAAACAGATCTTATTCCCTAGAAAATTCCCCTCTTCCCTTAAAGAGTTGGGACAGTTTCACAAGCAACAGTTTAGAGTCTTGGAACAGAGAAAAGGAGAAGTATCCTTTTCTTGCCTGTTCAAATGAGTTTCTAAAGGTTTAAGAAGTAACATGGAAAGACTCGTGGAAAACACATCCTCTGCACTTTTGCCAAAAGAAAGGTCACTCTGAAAGACCTTTGATAACACTGAAGTAGAAGAGTAAGGTAAAGGTGACAACATAAAGACCACATGCTTCCATCACACAAAGATATCTGAATTATTAATGAATAATCTCTGTCTCAGATTTCACAGAGCTACTAGCTCAGATTCCAAAGAATAAGGAAGCAAAGCTATTTATGAAAAGAGTTCAGTTCTTAAAGCAGCAACCAGTAAGTTGAAATGCATTTTCTGGTGATTACTGCCTGGCTGAGGATGGTGACAATGCAAGGCCAAATAAAGGATCATTAAAAACAAATGGAATAATATTTTCAGCGTATCAACGGCTATTTGCAAAAGCTTTCATTTCATTATTTCATTATTTATTTTTTTAATGGGATAGAAAAGAAAAACATAAACATCACATTAGACAAACCAAGAACCAAAAGCAGCACCACCTTTTGGAAATATATGGCACGTTTGACTACCCTTACTCAAAAGGAGCATCCCTGTACTATAAAAAAAAATTCCTTGTGAAATTAGCGACTACTCAGATAGAGGTCTGCTTATTGTGAAGACAGGAAGCAGAACTGGTAAGAATTCCTAAATTAAGTCAGTTGCAAATACGTGAGTTTAAATTCTGTCTCATTGTGCAGGCACAAGGGAATATACATCAGTTCTCTTAGGCATTCTTAACTCCTACTTATGGTTCATAAGTATTATATATACATAGAGGAAAATAATATTCCACTCTTTGCACTTTTTTCCATAGAACATTTAGAGTCTGCAACTTGCTTTTTGAAAAGTTAGGCCAACCTACTGGCTAATCATTCAGATTTGCTGTGGTAAAGCCAGTTCAATTCATTGGACTATACACAGTAGCTGGGGATGCCTAGCTTTTATTTCCTGATTGACCTTTTCAGACAACATTCAGGCAGATAAAATTTCCCTGATTGTCCTTCAATCACTAGAGAGGATAATTAGGCTCCTCCGGCAAGTATTTAGACTTCTACAGATGTGGAGCGTGCCACAGCAAATAGTGAATATTCTTTCACTGACCACCAGTCATAATGTGTGGTGTTTTCAAATACGGGTATTTTCTGTGTAAGCAAGCATTTAAACATCTGTTACTGGTAGAATTCTGCATTCATTTTCATGCAGCCGTGTCCATTACAATTCCTTACACAATAGCACGCGTACTTACCCACACACACCACCAGAGAGGCAGCGGAACGAACAGACATTCACTCCTAGTACTTCTCATGTGCTTCAGTAAATTAACCTGCCCTCTACACACAATCATAGAAGCTTATTACACAGTCATATTTGCAGAAATGCTTTCAATTGAGCTTGAAAATACTAACTCAATTTCATGTGTACTGTTTCTGCGTCAAGCTGAAAGGAACAATTTTGTTACATTCAACCCCTTGCAGACTACTGCAGTGTTTTTCCAAATACAACATTTGTGTTAACATAACTGATTCCACTACTTCAACTTCTAAAAGCAGAAACTTTCTCAGCATTTATCTCAAGAGCTATTCTTTTTCTCCATTAGAAATGCTATTTTTCAAATTAAGAAAAGTTAACTAAAACCAACTGCAAAACGCAACGGTTGGCAGAAGTAAAACTTTCAAAATAAAGAAATAACCACTCTCTAATGTCACACTTTTCATTATTAATAGCTCCTCTTTAAATGCTTGCAAGCTGCGAAAATAATACAAAATGATCACCTTTTCATTCCAGCTATTCAAAGCTACCCCAGCACTAATTTAATAAAAAAAAGGTAAAGGTTCAATTTATTGACAGAACAATACATTCAGTACACAGACTAATAAGGATATAGAGATAACGCGATATTCTGCAAGCACTACTCTTTCACTGCCCATTTTTAAGTCCTAAATTTTCATTTGTATAATATATATTCGCTCTAGCTTACAAGTTGATTAAAACTTGAGAAGACATTGACCTGAGCATTACGTTGAACGTGTGACATCGTAAGCATCCTATTATCATCTTGCAGATTAACTACAGCTAGGTTCAAATACAATATCACTAGGATATACAGGCTACGTATGCATAAGCAAATACTGCAGTGCAATAGGAACACACCTGCAGAACAGATGGTGTCAATGACTTGTTATCAACATATAAGCTTTTTGCAAGTTTTACTTCAGGCTCGCTCTAATCTGGTCCTGTGAAGTGAACTTTCATAAGAGGTTAGAGTGGATTAGGTATGCACCTGAACTGCATCTTCTGATTCAGTTTCATTCAGTCTGCTGCTCTGTGCACTCCCAGATCGCTCCTTGACGCATAGCAAAGCGCAATAAGAGGGTATAATTGGGATTTTCACATTTAAAAAATTGTCACTCATCTGAATTAAAACTTCAGTGTAGATGGGCCTATAAACTACCTTTTAAAAATAGGTATGGTATAATACAATGTTACAAATAAAGTCATAGTGCATCTGTAACTGAAAACATGTAGATGCATGCCCTTACCAGTGATCTATTTTGGTTCCTATGTAGAAGGAAAAACACTTGCTTCAAATAAACTATTTCTGATATAATACAGTTAAGACTTAGATAAGGTATTACTGATTGTACTAAAACACAAATCATCTGTTTATTTACAGAGGTAGCAGGATAGTTTCTTCCCGAAAAAGAACCATGAGCATGTATCTGGAAGGCGATGACTACTGTGGTGTTAGCTTCTCTGTTGTGACTGTCCACAACAGTTGACATCTAAACTCCTTTGTCCACAGGAGACTGAATCAACAAACCTCTTCTCTCTCAGTTATGTAATGGCCACGAAGCAATGCCCCAATCACAGTATTAACATGAATCAGATACAAACATAAGCCATTGTGAAAAATGGCTGCATATTCTGGCATGTTTTTTGAGCCCCAGTGATGCAGGTGCCGAGTTTGCAGTTCAATGCAAAACTCCTGGCTGCAATGGAACAAGCATTTTGCTGCAAATCCCAACTGTAAAGGAATTCAAACCACTGCCTGTAAATCTTAAATGCCTTTTATGATGAAAATAAGAATGAAACAACAAATATGCCAATAGATGCTCCAAAAAAGCCTCCTCCTTTCCTAATCAAGAAAACGCATGCACAGAGTTAATTTCTAGGCAAATAACTCAGTGCCCGAGTCAATAACACAACCCTCCATGGCAAGGCTCAGAATACCTTAAAAGCCCATCTGTCTCCATGATTACAGAGCCTCAAGTGAAATGGTATGTCTACTCCCATTTCCTATTTACAGAATGGTAGAGAAAAATTTCTTCACTTGCTTCTTCCAACACCTAGTTTTTCAGCTCTGAATAAACCAGCTGTTGAACTGAACCAAATGGAAAAGAAGAAAATACTCTCCCTGCACTGAGTGAAGAAGCTTTAGTTGTCAAAAGCTGGGTTATTACATTGGCAAGTTCTGGTTTCTAGTACCCAAGTCAGGAATTTCATCCAGAACAGTGAGCTGAGAAGCTATAGGGCTTCTACAGAAAACACTCACTGCTTGGTATTAATTTTTATTTATGACTCTCTGTAAAAGGACACGCATTTTAATGAGGACTGACATGCAGACCCCCTCATAGGTGTATGCCCTACTTACCAAACTCTCTCTGATGTCCTCTTTCTGGCTAAGTGAACACTAGATTGACTTCTCATAACAGCACAGATTCAACAGAAGGAGCAAAGAATATGCTTACCGTAGAGGAGCCTGTGGCCAAATATTTAGGACATTTTTTCCAGGGGAAAGATGAGATGAACAACACTCCTTCAAGCTGAAAAGGGAACTGAAAATCTTCACCTAGACCCATAGTTCTAGGTGCAATTGCTGGTGCAATACAGGAAGGAGACAGTTCTCTGTGTCCACCTACCACCGTACACTTTGGCCAACCCCCACAAGGGGCCATGCCCTTTAGGACTCCTATCTTCCTACCTACCTCAAGCAAAGATCCAGCATACCACAAACAGCCCCAACCAAGGCCTCAGGCCTGCCTCTTCATCTGCCTTCCTCATCAGCTGATCAGCAGGAATTGTCCGCACAAAAACACTTACTGCTTGTCCGCAGGCCTGAGCTACCAGGATAAGAAGTAAGTAGCAATTGGTGGTGCTACATGACCTGGAGGACAGGCAAACCTACACAGGCAGTTACTGTTCAAAGATAATTCTCCATGTGGAATTACTCACCTTGGCTCAACTAAGCACCCCACACACTCATTTAGACAGCAACACCACATACTGTGAGTAGCCTGTATGTAGCTGCTTGGGAAATCCTGAAGTCCAGCATTAAAAGCCACAAACATGAAAGTAAAGATTGTGTTGAAGAAGGGAGTGACCTACTTTAAACGCACTGCAAAGCAAAATGAACAAGTGATTTTCAAAGTAAACATGGCAGCCTGTATAACAAACGATTCTTTAGATAGACAGTTGAGGAAAAAAAGGCTCTTTTTTTTTTTTAATATGGATAAATGGAAGGAAATCTAACTGGCATACTTTCAAAGTAAAAACAGTTTGAACTTTAAAGCCTAATATGCAAAAACAATCCATTTCTATAAAATGACACTTAGAAGCAGTTACCTGATTTCATCTACTGTTACCATTAAAAAGTAAATGCTACTATGACAGCACCTGTAAATAGGATTGACAGGGTAAGAAATGTCATTCTGCATAGTGAGACTGCAAGTTCAAATCACACTTCAGATGCAAACTCTCTGCATTAAGAACTCAAGGACAGAAATCACCTATGATTCAGCTCTCACTGTCCATTCAAGATAAGTTGAAAGTCCCAAGTGTCTTTCAGCTTCAGGTCCTCAACAAGGACCACACAGTTGAAAGACAGCCCAGGAACGAAAAAGTAACCCTGTAAGATCCTGCTGATCATCCTCATACAAAGAAAAACGCCTGTAACTTTTCCTGTGTTTTTTATTTATTTTTGGAATGAAAAGAAAAACCTAAGGCTTTAGTAGGAAATAGTTCCAGCTGCTCTTGAACATTTAATAGATTCGCAATATGCCTACAATAATTACTTTAGATAGTTTCAACTCAAATCATTCTATATTTTGCTAGAGTTAGGCATGACATACTGCACGCTAAGTAAAATATTAACTAAAATCCCAGCAAAGAGAAAGTCCTTTTTTGTAATGTTGCCAAGTATCAAAAAAACTCTTACTGTATTTCCTTCCTGCCTCAAAATATCACTATACTAATCTTGACTTCACAAACTCTGCACCAAATGATACAGAATAGGTTATATAAGGCTAACAAAAGGTATTAAGCTTTAAGGAATATTCAAGTTTAGTACCTAGCATTATTAAAATTCTGTTTCAAGATAGTGTGAAAAATAAGCTTTTAGTTGAAAGTCACTCAGAACAAGATTCAAAAATTTACAACTCACCAATGCTGCCACCTTCAGAGAAATAACAAATACAGTTGGTAAAACAAAGACAACCAAAATTTCATCTTTACAGCATTTTGAACTCCTGTTATATAGCACACAAAAAAATCATCCGGTCAGAAACAGATTAACAGGAAGGTGCATCTGCCAAGCATTCAGTAAAACATATAAACAGTTGCACTGGGTCAGATTAAAAGTCCGTCTAGCCCGGAATACTGTGCCTAACGGAGGCCAAACCCAGACGTCTCAAGAATACAAGAACAGCGCAAACCTATAGCAATGCTATCAGAAAATATTCTCAGAACATCCAACAATTTCTGGTTCAAGAATCAGTATCTTTGTATTTTGTCAGTCTTAATGGAATTCCTCAATGTGAACTTGCCCAGTTGCCCCTTGAACCCATGTAAGCTTTTAGCACCCATAATATACAGTAGCCAGGACTTCCACCACTTCGTACAGTTCCACACTGTACAAAAAAATATACATTCTTATCTTCCATTGTTCATTTTTGAACTTGCTAGCCTCACCTGATGCCCTGTAAATCACGCATCAGAGACAACACAGCAGACAGACACCGCTAACCAAGTGTCCTGCGCCTCGCGTGACTTCACAGATCTCCATCTTAACCCCACTACAGGATTCACTAGGATAGGAAAACAGACTAACTTTATATTTGGGGGATTTTTGATCATTAGTGTGCAGTGAGTTGATATTTTCAGAAAGCTGCAAATTATAACTGTAAAGATTCGATCAGATTTCACTCTTTTATGTGCATCATAGGGTTTTTCCCTCACCCCTATGTGCAGTTATTCACACAAACTGAATTTCATCTGCTGTTTAAATGCCCATTTGGTCCAATAAGGTCTTTCTACAAGTCTGCATGGGCAATGTTGTCTTTAAAACACTCGGCAATTTAATAAGACCAGCAAATTTCACTATTCAGCCCCTTTATTTTGAAGACGTTGAGTAGTATGGACCCTGTACTAACCTCTGTGGAACTCCACTGGTGAAAACTGTTTACTGCAACCCAAGCATTTAGACATTTTCTTTTGCTAGAGGACCTTCCCCCTCTTCTCCGATGGTACCTCAGTTGGCCATACAAACAAGGGATTTGCCAGACACGTTGTGCAGAAAGGGCACTCCTTCCAAAGGGAAATCCCATACAACAGCTGTCCAAATACAGGTCTTTGCAGCCTGACAAGACATCTTCCAATCCCTGTATTCGTTAAACATATTTTAGGATAACGTCTCCTGTTGTTTCTTTTAGTGTTATTTGGACTTCTTGCATCTTTTCAGTCTCATTCATACATTTTCACCACCAACTTAGGCAAAGTATATTTCTTAGAGCGGTACTCAAAGTCATCTTCAAAATTAAAAGGCTGGAGATAAGGTTACCAAGAGAAAACAAAACACAGAATGCAATTTTATATTATACTTAGGAGATCCAACAATCTTACTTAGTTCCTATTAGATTTGCTAAGATACCTCTGAACTATGAGAGGAGGTCTAAGATAGGCAGCAGTTCCTGGGATGCTGGCTCAAAATGGATCTCAAAGCATGAGGCTTGGGAGCTCAGGACCAAGATCTTGCTGCCATACCCTTTAATGCAATCTCCCCTCTGAGCGCGTAACCCTCTGAGGTCTTCTCTCCCTCTTCCCTTCCCCAGGGTCTTTGTTCAAGATGGTTCTTACTTCCTATCTTCTTTCTGCTTTTATTTTCAATCTGATTTCCTAGTTCTATCCAACAGCAGTGCAGACTTAGTGACTCATATCTCCACACTAGTTGGGTGTGGTTATCTTTAATAGTCAAAGCTTTTGTTAGGGTTTCAGCATCTTCTACTGTCTCACCTTGCAAGGTGGAATACCCTACTCTCCTGCAGCTGTCATTAACTTTTCCTCCCCCATGCAGGAGAGTAGACATTTTAAAGCCCTTTCCCAGGCTATGCAATAAATATAGTCTGTATTGATGATAGACGATGTTTGTAAACTAGGCCTACAATCACTAGCATAAATGCTGAACAGGATTCTAGAGAGATTCTACAGAGAGTGCACATACACAGCATTAATACAGGTGGCAGAGTTGTTAACAAACTGCTTTTGTTCAGGAGGACAAACTTAGGCCAATTTTGGACATTATACTGACAGGACAATATTTCCTGCATTACACTTTTTATGTGTCTGTGTGGGTGTACACTGAAATAAAGAATAAATGCAGTAAGGGTACATAAATCTATGCTTATTTAAAGCTGGCTAGCATGAGTGGCAGTGGCAACAAAGAGGAAGTAGCAGACGCTTGAGACCTAGCCAGCAAGCCAAGATTGATACTCCTGTATTTCTACAGCTTTTCCTGCCCCTACCAGTTACAGTACAGCAAGTACAGGTATGCTTTGTAGCAATACCTTTCGTTACACATGTCCTTTCTGCAAAAATACTGCACCAAGGCAACCATGTTATTACCTGCAAACTTCTCACTATCATCCAGGATTTTAACCATCTATCATTGCTAAAATTAACAACTGCTATTATTAACTGTGCTATCTGTAGCGTCATTTATTGCAAGACCCTTGATAAAGCTTTACTTATCTACTTTTTCTTTTTACATGCTATTTTCTAGCCACAAATTCAACATGAACCAGGAATTGTACTTACATGGTAGATACAGGTAAAGGGTTTCAGTTTAAAAAAAAAAAAAAAAAAAAGGAACAGTTGAGACCTTTAAGTTACCAGGCAGAAGCATCAGTGTAAGATTCATGAATGAACCTATACCAATTCACTCATCTGCACTGCACTCCTGCAAAAAGACACTGTTGGGAGAGGCCTATCCACACACGGGTATCTTCAGTAGGGGGTCTGCCAACACAGGGTCTAAAGGTGCTGATACCAAGATAGCGGTAAAAGATCTTATATAAAGTTAAGCTGTGAATTAGTAAACATTTTCGTACTATCAAAGAAATGCTTAATATTCAGCTGATGCAGTATTAGGTCTGGAGTTTACAACTACACAGGTAGCCCGACTATAGCAAAACTGCTCACATGGACGTATGGACCGATACCCTCTCTTAGAAAAATCGCTTTCTTTGGAGGATTGGCAAAGCTCACCTCCTACAAGGAATTATTTCCCATCAAAAACTGGCAGATGTGTGTGCCTTAAGAGCGGCACGCTTGTCCTGTGCTGTTTACATGAACCAAAGTTTTGCAGCTCGTGACACAGCGGTGCAGCCGTAACGGGGAGGCAATGCTGGCCCCGGCCCCGCACCACCGCTCCGGCCCCAGGAGGCACTGGGGCCGCACAGCCCCGACAGGTTCCCCCCGCGGCAGCCCCAACCCGGCCCTGCACGGCATAGCGTGACCGCTCACCGTCCCAGCTCAGACTCCAGCTCGAAGTAGTGGGCCAGCGTGTCCTTGTTGGAGCCGTCGATCCAGTAGTCGGGCGTGGTGGCGGCGGCGCGGCCGGCAGCCGAGGAGCCGGAGGACGAGGTGGAGGAGGAGGAGGAGGAGGAGGAGGAAGAGGAGGGCATGGTGACTTTCAGCATGTCGGGACGTCTGCCGGGGGCTGCCCCCTCCTCCGCACCGGCTGCGGAAAGCAGAGCGACAAGGCGGCTGGCGGCGGCGGCGGCAGCACCTCACCTCCCCCCCCCCACTCCCACCCCCTCCTCCTCTTCCTCCTCCTCCAGCCCCCCCGCCGCGCCGCGCCGGAGCGCCGGCGGCTCCCCCAGCCCGGAGGGGCGGCGGCGCCGTCTGACGGGGCAGCCCGGCAGCTGCCGGCGGGGGGCGGCGGCTCTGCGGCGCCCGGGGCCGCTCCGAGGGGCCAGCTCCGCAGCCCCGGGCGAGGCGGCGGCGCCGCACCGCCCCGAGCCGAGCCGAGCCCAGGGGCGGCCGCCGCCATGGCAGCATGACCGCGGCCCCGGCCCACCGGGCGCCCCCGCGCCGCCACCTGCCTGCGCCGCCGCCTCCCCCGGGCCCTAACACGCTGCCCTGCCCCGCCGCGCCGCGCCGCGACCCACCTCGGCAGGCGGCTCCTCCGCCGGGGCCCAGCCGGCAGCGGCGGCGCGGGGGCGACCGGCGCTGCCCCCCGCCGCCAGCCCGCGGCCCCGGGCGCGGCCGGGAGGGGCGGGGCCCGGAGGGGCGGGGCGAGCCCCGCCCCGCGCCGCGCACGTGCGACCGGCCCCGCCCCGCCGCGCCGCGCCGCCGGCACCCCGCTCACCCGGCCCCGGGGCTCCTCGCTATGACGTCATAAGGCAGCGAGCTGCCGCCCGCGAGCGGGGCGCGGCGCCCCGACGGCGGCGCCCGCCGCGCGGAGCAGCGCGCTCCGGAGCCCGCCTCCCCGTCCCGGGCTGGGGGCAGCTCAGGGACAGCAGGCTCGGCCCTCGGAGCCCCAATTCCTTGTCGCGGGCGGTGGTCAGCCCAGGAAGGGCGCGTAGCCTCAGCTGCTCTCCCTTTCGCCTGTTTCGGGGGGTGGGGTCGGGACGCAGCGGGCAACACAGGGGCTCGGGATTGCTCTGTCTGCGTTTTTCTAGGAACTTGGGGAGGAGGAGGAGGAGGCGGCAGAGACCGAGAGACGAGCAACACTTCCTGGGGAAGACACTGACAAGGCTCACACACACTGTACAAACCAGTGAAAGCCAAAAAAATAGCTTCCCCTTCCTCCCTCTCCCCCAACTAAAAGAAGCTATAAATAAAATCGCCATGCTGCAACGCCACTCTTGACAGGTGCAATATGCATGCAAATATAATAAAGTATATTGTATCCATGACTGCAAAACTCCTAGCCAGAGGTGTCTATATAAGGGCAGCTACTGTTGGTGTAGTGCTGAAATAAAATAGCGGCAGTTGTGTGTGCCTCGCATGCATAGTATGCCACCATCAGTCCTACTCACAGCTCCTCCCTGCTCTTACACCCACTCTCACTGCCACGCGAGCACAGGCAGGAGGTAAAACGGACTGTGTACAGCACCAGTGACGGACCTCTCGTCCTCTAATATTCAACCACAATCCACTAGCTTGCTTTTGAACGCTGTAGTCCTTGTTCACATCAAGCACACAATCCTGTTCAGTGTTTTGTCAGTTCAGGTTTATTAATGTTTCCCAAACTGTTTTGTATTCCCCTATAAACAAGTCTGACTCCTCTTGTTGTCCAACTTCTTTACAGTACTCAGGGGCAGGTAATCTCAACTTTGAATCTCTGATGCCTCAAAGACGTTTTTTGGAAAAAAAAAAAAAGCCCCTCTCTGCTCAACCAGATAATGGAAGATCTACTAATTTAGTCTTTGCTAATTGTAGGAAAGGATAAAAGAGATAAATGAGATAGATAAGAGGAATAATGCCTTTTCCTCTCAAGTTTACTTTTTTGCTATTTTTAAATGAAAATGTAGATTCCCATCACGATTTAAGACTTTATCATTTTCAAATTCAATTAGAAAGTTACAGAAAAAGTAACCCAAAGTCCTATTATGCAAACCAAGTTCTATGCAAACCACTTTGACAGAGACCTTAAACTTCTCTTTAGACGGACTTTGTGCCCAGAGCACTTACCGTAACAGCGTTAAGATCAGCCCCAGAGCAGCAGACAGGCAGCCTTTTCAGCTTTTGTTCATGCCTCCTCTCAACTCTCCAGCTTGTTTTGTCTCTTCTGGTAAGTTTGGAAGTTTTCTTCTCAAAGCTTCTGTTGCTAGGTGACATTTTTCCCTCTTTCCTTATGACATCTTCTGACAGCATCTCCTGGGAGAAGAAATGGCCACTGACCATTAAAAACACAAACACACACACAACAGCCAATCACCACATTTAGAAGACAGCGGTATTTCACATATTATTTTTGTTTAGTCAGGTATTTTAACACCTCACATATTCTGTAACCCAAAGAGTACCTATAGTCCCATTCTTTTACAGTTATTTTAGTAAGATCATGTTTATCCAGGACCTATGATCAGATTCGCATCTTGAATGTTTTAGATGGACTTACTACAGACCTTTGTGCTTATATGACATAGCACCAGCATATTTTTTCATACGGGGCCGTGTATCTGAAATGCATTAGGCTTTCCCTTAAAACCCTGCCTCAAAGTGGGCTGGATCAGACCATGCTGATAACCTAGTTCTTTAAGATTGACTGGCACCTCATTCTCCAGGAGCTCCACGCCACTAAAAAACTAGAGTAACAATATCCAAGTATGGCCATATGAAATTAAAGAAAATCTTCAGTTGCACATTGTGTGTAATCAGCACATGAATGTCTCTCTGACTCTCCAGAGAACCAAAGGCAGTATCGTAAATGTGTGCTGCTCCACTCATATCTCATCTTTCTGAGCGTCACAGTGCATATCTGTGACGATTCACACTGTTATTATTGGACATGAGACTAAACTACTGACACAACTTCATTTTGAAATGGAAAGGTTCATAGTATAAATGCACTTGTGACACACTGTGAGTGAAATTTTATCTTGGAGCCACAGATACCATGGTTTTCTTGCTACCAAACCCAGGTTACAGACTCAGAGGAAAAAGGCAGGTCAAGGACGTATCCAACTCTTGCAAAGGAAGCAGTATTTATGAACACAAAAACACACGCAAGAGATGTCCAACCTCCTGCCCCTCTCCTGCCACCCATAAATTTAAACCCAAAGCAGGGAGCTCATCTGCTATGTTGGTGGAGATGGGATCAACAATCTTTCTGCTATAGTGGCTGCAGTTCCATTTCATGAATGCTCTTTTCCCTTTATACTAACATCACTGCATCAGGTATATGCAGTCCACACTTTCCAGTATTTCCTTCAAAAACAAACCCGGGATGAGAACCTTTTAAGCTTAGCTTCTGACATTTCCATACAATTCTAGCAGTCAGGACTGTGGGTACAAACTTCAGACCAAGCAAATTCTGTCCAGAGTTTTGAATAGGTATTTCATAATTTAGGGGCATCATTTGAAAGAATTATATGATAAACCCTTGCCAGCTCAGGCTGATACTTTTTCCTGGATAAACTGCCTTGGACCAGCGTGCTTCTTCAAAATACTTAAACAGAAATCATGTCCATTTGTCCTGTACTGCTTTCTTTTCTATATATTTTACTGCAGTTGCTTCTTGAAGGTATAAGATGTCCACAGCTGTAGTAGAATAGAGAACGCCATCTATAAGAAGCAAACTGTCAGAGACTGTCCTCATTAAGGGTTCTCTCTCTCACAGTAGCCTGCAGATACTAGAGCTTCCCTCTTTGCATAGATATACAGCATGGACTCCACATTGGCATACATCCTAGATCTGAGGTTTATCTATTATATGTGAAATGCAAACTAGGTCTTTTGAGACAGAAGTTATTCAAAGCATGTCACTTACAAGTCAAGAAAGTTCAGATCAGGGCAAATCCCAGAAGCTTTCGCTTCCCTTCCCTGTCATGGATTTTCCCAACTGAACGCCAGGCTTTGCTTTACATTTTATTTTCTACAACATCTTCCATCTTGCACTCAACTTCCAGGACCTCCAGATGACTGTGCAAGCCTCCACTGAATGCCCATCCGCTAAGGATGCCAAAACCTCTGCTAACTTCTCTATTTTTATTTATGTAGAGAACGCTGTATGACTTATATCAAATAAGTTCATCATAGTCTCTTAACTTATCATCTTTCATGCTGTTTCAAATGTAAATCTGAGCCTACTTAATGTTTTACAGAGCTGCTGGATAAAGATGGACTCTTTCATCATCTGCATCTGTGAAAAGATTAAATTCGAAAAGAATGAGCACAGGGTGCAGGGAGAGGCCAGCAGAAAAGTAGTGGCAGGGAGAGGACGTGTATTCATGCAAAAGAACAAAGAAGGGGAAAAGAGTCTCACGAGATCCTTTACAGAGTGGTAGTAGGTGAGAAAAAGACACAGTAGCAACATGTCCTTTTGCCTGGACCTGTACTCACATTTTAAAGTCGAGACCACTTTTACCAATGTTTGGAAAAAGCAAAAGCACAAGTAGGGATAAAAAAGTAATTGCCTGAGGAAGGGCTATTAGAAAATAATGTGATTCAGCCATCCCTGAAGCACATTACGTGGGCCCCAGGATCATTTCGTAGTCACTGTAGGAGAATATACAGAACAGCATCTTTGCAGCTTAGGCATAGCACAGATCTTTCCTTTCCCCCTTTAAATGATTCAATCAATCCTTTGATTTCTAGAATGGAGAAAGATTCTTGAAGTGTTCCCTTTCACTTTCAGGAACAAAGAGCCATCCCTCTGGTTTACTAAAGAAAATAAAGCTGATCCACAAGCCTTCACGAGTCATTAAATACAAATAAACCAACGCCTTGCTGGCAGGCTTCACAAACTAAAAGTCACTTAGTAGGACCCTCAGAGGTTCCATGTTGCCCTTCTTGAATGAAACCCAGTTAGCTGTTTGTGCCTCTCTAATCCCAGCTCAAAAGAGCTGGAGGTCCCCTGGCATCATTAGCAGCTCAAGATATTTGTCTACAATAAAAGGGATGATATTACTTGTTTCCTAACACAGAACTTTTTTTTCTTGTCTTTTCCTTTTTTTTCAGAATGCAGTTTAAACATGCTCCATCACTCGATGGTTTAAAAAAAAAAAAAGCAGTGAACTCTAAAATCCATATATAAGAATACAAACTTTCTGCTCAAGATGATACCTGGCAATACATAAAGTTGAAAAGACTGAAAATGTTATCAAAAGAGATGCAAAGAGTCTTAGTCACAGCCAAGTACTATAAATATTGCTAGCTTTTAAAAATTTTAAACATTTCTTTAAACGTTTCTTTCCCTTTCAAGCAGGAAGCACCAACTTCATCATTATTTTGATATTTGGGAAAAAGATATCCAGACACAGGAAATTGTGTAAAACACTCTAAGAGGAAGGCAAAGTTAGCAGTTTCTGAGGAACGGCTATTTGTACTAGGCAAATTCACTTTCATAGGGTAAGCTGAAGTCTAACCTCAGCGCAGTACTAAAGCAGTCATTTTAGAGGAAGATCAGAAGGAGGTCAGTTCATGGCAGCATTATTAGCTTAGGTGGACACGCAACAAATGGAAAAACTGGGAAACCATACTACTTTTTCTAATGGCTGGAATTTATATTTTGTTCAACTTCAAAACAAATACCAGAGATCACAAAGGGAATCAGCTGCCACTCACCTCATTTTAAAAGTTACTTGGTGGTTATGCACCTTCTTTTGCTGATTAAGTGAGAGAAGTCACCTAAAAATTCAGCAGAGCCCTCTCTTGGTTGCTTCTCTCTGCTTGGCAGTGTAGTCTAAGCTATTTGCTTGTTTTTCCTATTTAACTTTCTAGATTCAGTAGTGCAAGGTTCCTTACTAGGGGTGTAAAGGCAACCAGGACTCTACATTCCCAGGACCTCAGCATCTAATCCACCAGTAAGGTGATTTCAGTAGCTGGTTCATTAACAGAGAAGTTAATAACCATGGCTATAATTATAGGGCTAGAACTCAAGGTTCACCCTTGAACTGGAGTTCCATACAGATAGATATCCACCAGGATCTAGCCAGTAATTCTTGCCTTTCCAGTTGTACTATTTTCTACACATCTCAAACTCCCCTCATACCAAGAAAAAATAAACAAACTAGCGCAGCTGTGAAAAACAATTTCAGCCTATCAGTTCTGGCTGTTGCTGCCCAGCATTTGCCTTGTATTTAGGTAGCTAAAAGTTGACAGGACCACTACTGCAGCGTAGCTGTGATCAGGTCTCTTGCGCCAACAGTGCCAATGAGTGGAAACCAGGAACTACTTTTATCCAGGATGTGGTACACAATAGGAAAAATGGCCATGTTCATTTACTTCAGTGATTTTGAATTGGATAGTTGCCAATTCAGTAAATTCTGGAAAATTGCAGCTTTTATGAGCAAGGAAACGGCTGTGGTTTGTTGTTGTCATCGTTTCATACATCTTTCCGATTAAGCATCCAGTTACGGCCTTGCTTAATTGCAGTCTAATTTCTTTGAGTGCCCTGCCAGATACTGATGATAACAGACTTATTTGTTAGCAAAAACGTCTCTAGAAAAGATCCAACTCCGATAAAAACAACAAACAATTACAACATCAAGCCCTTTAAAAGTGAAAGGGAAATAATTAGCTATGCATTATGGTCCAGCACCAGCCTGTACCTTTGATCTTCACAGGACAATTTCAAATGGCAGACCTGTTGCTTGTATTTAGGGCTGTAACGAGGAATGAGATGGTAGTGGTGGAAAAACGCTAATGTAGGGGATGCAAAAGGAGCCAAAATGCCTTTTTCTCTTTCTGGCTGCACTCCTCACAGAAGAACTCCCCCATTTACTCCCCCTTCAGACTGAGCATCCACGCCTTTGTCCTTTTCTTCTTTACAAGTCCCTTGACTCTTTGGATCCATCTGGCCCTAGTCACTGCTACTGATTTCTCTCTGACACAGTTTGACCACAGATACATAGTAGAAGATCATCTTAGTCTCACAGAATGCTGTCTACAAGCTATCTGCAGACCAGTGCAGGGGAAAGGTTTAGGAGAACACAACCTTAAACTCATATCGTCTCACCTAAACATGGCTGTCCCGGGAGGCTCGGCTGGGGCGGCTGAGCCAATCGCGGGGCAGCCTGATATTTTGGTCCCCGCAGCACTCCACGCTACAGGAAAGGTTCGGGGCGGCAGTATAGGTGTCCCTCACGAATGAGTTCACAAATAACAGCCCCGAACACACAACAAAGTTGTATATATATATAATCAGGAGTAGCAGCAACTGAGAACTAGCAATAACAGCAATATACAATTAATTAATCAGTCAATGATTCAATACGTTCAAACTCCACACGCAACACAGAACAGGAACACTTACAGCATTCACGGGCCACGCACACGAGCTCGGACTGGTGAGGGAAGGGCGCCTGGTGGTCACACTGGGAGGGGCGGAGGAGAGAGGGCAGGGGACGGGACAAGCAGGCCGTGCCTGGGGCGGGGGGGTGCCGCTTCAAGCCCGAGGGCTCCTCAGGAGGCCACTCCAGGCGCAGCGCGCCGCCACCACGTGCGCTGCAATGGTGAGCGGGCCGCAGCCGAGCCGGCGTACCGCTTCGGTTTCTCATAAGCAGGCTACGCCCAAGCGTGCGCCCCTTCTCGCTCCCGGGGGGTGGCTGGTGTACTCACGCGCCCACCCGCGTTAGCGGCGGCGGGTGGGATCCCCAGCTGCCTGATCCAGTGCCCCAGGTCAGGGGGCACGGTGGCGCTGGCTGTCCCGCAGCCTGCCGGGGAGCAGATTTTCACTCGGGGAAAAGCCTTGGGAAAGGCTGCCTGGCGTCTTCGAGCCTTGACAAAGGCTGCCGAGGTGCCTCCTGCCCGAGTCCCTTCAGTGCGTCCATCTTCGCTTCCCGCCTCCTCCGCCACCGCCAAGAGGCCGCCGCTGTCCCCGCACGGGCCCCTTTTGTGCCTTTCCCGCTCTGGGCCGGCAGGTGACTAACGTGTCTAGCCCCCGGCTCCGAGCGGTCCGTTCTCGACCCCCGGTTACACCGCGGCCCTGCTGCCCGACCGCCGGGGAAGACCGGCCCTCCTTCCGGAGCCTTCCGCGGACTGACAGCCTGTTGGCCCTCCGCCAGCGCTTCTCAACTGTGGCAGCGGGAGATTTCCGCGGGCTAACGGGGGGGGGGGGGGTGTCACAGGAAGGACGGGGAGATTAACACCTTATGACCGTTGTCCAATCAATCCCATTTTCCTAACTTCTCCCCTAAACCAAACGTGCCGCGACGACGGGGCGGGTTCCAGGCCAAGCGAAGGGCCTGCTTGGGGTCGCCTCCGCTTTGTTTCCTCAGAGGCTTTGCTGCTTCTCGGCTCTTTCACAGGTCCCATGGAAAAGTTCTGGGGGGGCTTCTGGAAACAGCTTTCCTCGCTCTCATCACCTTCACCGCCTGCTTCCCCCCTGTATTTGTCCACAACCAGACTTTTTTTGCTTCCTGAAAATTTACTGTGGCTAATTTAATCCTTAGGGACAAGAACAGGCTACCCTTAGGTAAAAGGAGAACTTACAGCACCTCATCTGCTCTCTGCTAAGCACCCATGGAAGGGCTTTTACCCTGTAATAAATACAGGGTAACCCATGAGAGCGCACATAGGAACGGCTTGCACAAAACTGCTGATGATTTGCAAAATCTTACCGTTATTCAACAACTCATTATCATAAGACCCACTGAGAGAGATGTGCCCCTATATGCATACAGCATAGACAACTTCTGGAGTCTCCATAAAACCAATAGACTTTATTAGAAGTACCTAGCAAATGACTCGGGACCATATGAGACTACTTTGTAGAAGATGCACTATATCTTGTAAAAAAAAAAAAAATCTGAATTCCACTCAGGGAAAACAGATCTTAATATTTCCAAGTCACGATACTGTAATTTCTTCTCTAAAAGACACATTTATACATATACATGCATATACATGTCATATGTATCTATGTGCATGTCACATATATGCCACGTGTGTGTACATATATGCACACACAAACACGTTACACCAAGACAGTTGTGCATTTCCAAGCACAAGTAAGGAGTTATATTTGGACACGGTGAAAATCAGCTGCAGTTGATTTCACATTCTTGTACAGATGAATTTTTACAAATCTGTTCCTCTAATGATGGTAGTGGGGATTGACAACGATAATCACATCTGCAGACTGAGGGAATGTATTATTCTATTATTATACTTGTTCCTTAAACTACTGTTTTTCCCATAAAAGTGAACAGGGATTACAGGAAGGATTATAAAGCAATCTGGTAGAATTTCCACTAGAGCTAGATGGTTATCACGTATAAGACTGCATTTCAGTATCTCCACCTTCGTGTCCCAACGTGACCTCTTTATGTCAGAAGTAAAGCAAAAAGCTGAACAGTTTCACTGCTTATGTAAACAGTTTTTCTTGTTTATTTCTCACTCAGTAGGTTTGCTACTATATATAGCCTTAACATTGTTTAGGCCCTCGGTTTGTGTAATGTATCTAAAAGCCTTGGTAACATCTGACCTGTTAAAATCACTAAGTGCTCACAAATTCTTTTTGTTGCCATTACAAAATTTTAGAGACATAATGAGGGGCATTCCGTTTTCCTCAAAGTTGTCTCCCTCATTTCTTTTCCATCTAAACTCAAATGCAATCAGCAAAATCTGAACACTGAGGAATTCACTGAAGAACTATTCACTATATCAAAACGCTATGATTATAAATCAGTATATTGTTCAAATGAATCTATTTTTTGCTTAAATATTAATTGATGTTCAAAATGTAAGAAAGAAAAAAGCTGCCTTGTGCTGAGTCTTGATGGTAAAGCTGAGTATACCCAGAGAATAAAAATGATCCTTCAACATTTGTAAGAATACATGACAAGAGTTGTGTACGTAAAAATTCATGCATAATTTGAATTCTGATATGCACACAATTACTGTAGCTGTACACAAAGCTCTTATACTCACAAAACAATCCTTTTGCTTCCATGAAACTCCTGTGCAGGAAGACGTTGCTAAATTTACTAACCAGTATACAGAAACAAATAAAGCCAAATAATCAAGTGCTCTCCAGGCTATCCTTTCTGCATGTTTCTCAATGTTTCTCGCCTTCTGTCTCTTACACCGAGGTTTCTAATACTAGATTTTTTGTCTTGTTAAGGCTTAAACAATCCACTGTATGATTTAATTATAGACCATAAACTACTGTTCTGGCCTGCTGTTCCACCTCTGCAATGCCAAAGAACTGTGTGTGTTTGCGCAGACGTAAATGAAAGAAATATTTGGACAGCCACCTTGCAGGAAGTTCAAGATTGTCATCAGCTCCCTTCCAGTGTCGGGAGTTATAAAACTGATTTGGAAAATTTAGTTTTTTCAAATACCAGCTGAGAAGTGCACTGGTGGGTGTGTGGGTAGGGGTGGGTGTTCGTTAACCCACTAATCTTGCCTTTTTTTACTCAAAGTTTCCAGAAACTGAGCACTCTGGCAGCATAAGACTGCTTACGTTTTACTTGCTACGTTCACATTTTTCTAGGAGTTTTAGAAGATGCTGTTATGAAATGTCTGCAGTTATGTAGATAAGCATCTTCACTCATATAGGGAAGGAAATGTGCTATCTAAAGTAAGCTAAAGAATAGCGGAGCTCATTATGTTTTGCTGACTGCATTTGGAAAGATGTACTTTCATTTTGAAACGAGAGAAAGCAAGCAGTAACAAAAAGAGTCTCCACTAAAGAACAAAGACTGTGTGTGTGTTCGCTCTTTGTCTAAAGAGACTAGCTGTGCAAGAGACTTTTTAACTGTTTGGCTGAAGCCCACACAAACATGTTCAAGGCAACTTGAAATTAGTATTTTGGGATTTTGCAGTGAAATGCAAATGACTTATTTCAAGTCAACAAAACGCTCTGCTTCACTCAGCCCTAGTATATTTTTCAATGGATTTTTTATAACAAAAGTTAATTTTGAATTTTTAAAAGTATCTATACAAAACAGTTGATTCTTTCCAGTATTTTCTTCTCAGACAAAATAATTTGCTGAGCCTAGCTTAAAGAGAACGTTCTGTTCCTACCAAAACTGCCTTTTTCTGCAAAGAAGCTGTTGGTTAAAGAAGTCCCCAGCTCTATGACAGACAAGCAGCAGTACAGACAACAAAAAGCAAGGCAGAGTTTAAAAGACAGGAAAGCGAAGAACCATCTGTTTGGTACATCTACTCTGGCTATAGCTTTTCACATCTATCAGAGTAATGCAGCTTACCGTGATAAAACACAACATGCACTCGCAGCCATTTCCTTGGCTAATTCTTCCATGTTAGAATGTCAGCAGGAGGCCTGTTTAGCAGGTAATGAGAAGAGACACCAAGAAAGCCACCATCACTAATGGGGACATTCAAACAAATGGAAATAACAAAAAGAAACTCAAATGTAAGTGCTGCCGTGTGAATGCTTTCTAGGAGTGATGCCATTCAGAGTTTAAGGTCAACACAGCTAGTTTAGCACCTTGCATTGAGAAAGACTCAGTTAAGTGAATGCTAGAGCATCATCCTAAATGCTACATCCTCAAATATTATAGCCCTACAGTTATTAAGTAGGAGATGGATTTCATACGTTGGAAACTATACAGGCCATCTATATCCTGGCCTGTTGTTTACCCTTTCAGTCTGCCTCTGCCTCTAAAAGGAGAAATAATATACAAGTTTCTGAGACAAATCTCGACGTCCTTAGAGGCAGATCCCACTGCTGCCAGTGAGAGTCTTTTCTCAGAAGTCAGCATTTAAAGTGTATATTTCTCCTTATACCACCCATCTTCAATAGCTTCTCCTGAGATCTGATGCTCCATGGGAGAAAAAACAGTCTTCTGCATGAAAAACAGCAGGAGAGGAACACTGTGGGGCAAGTATCCCTGATGCATCTAATGGATTTGCACAGAAAATGAGTCTCAAGGGGCACACCCATATCCACCTCCTTCAATCTCCCTTTACCAGCATATAAAGGCACTTGACTGTTTATTGTACCGCACTTACTATTCTTGCGATTACAGAAAAGATGAAGGCGTTAATGGCGATTAAAAAGAAGTCAGAAGTGCAAGATTTGGCCAAGTCATGCTTACCACGTGCAGGCACAGTGGTATAATTGTCAATATAGTTACCCAGAATATTTTCTGCCTGTAACCTGTATGTAACCCCAAAATCTCCATTGCTCTTCTAAAACTGTCCACTGCTTGAATTATTTTCATGTGCAATGTAAATGCTATCTCCTTTGGTTAAAGCTATTATCACAGGTTTATAAAACATGCACTCTTCTTTAATAACTAGTAATGGAAGAGATGAGATCTCTAATCTGTGATTTTACACTGATTCCTAATGACATTATAAATTCTGGCTTTATCTATACTGTTGATGGCCCTGCCATCATTACTAGCTAAAATTACAACATTTTCAAGGCATCTCATTCTCAGTGATTATGCAGCTTTTTCATCAAAAATGATTTCTACAATGCCTGGCCTGCATTTTCACTAGCTGCATGTAAATGAGGGAAATAGCAAATCCAGAAAATTAAAACTGAATAACTTGGAGGCCACACCAGCCACCCTGTTGTTAGAGAAGAAAGAGCTAAGCAAATAAAGTCTTCAAAACTATGGTATCCTTGGCTTTAGACTAACTCCCTCAGTCCCACATCGGATGCTTTTCTCAAATCTCCAAACTTAAAGTCTAGCCTTCTTTTATCTCATCAACCAAAACAGAAGTTTCCTTTGAAAGTCACTATGACATGTGTATAATGCTTCGAACTAAGCAAAAAGCCAGGTCTGAAGAATAACAGATCGCTAGGCAAGGCACATAAGACTGTCTTTATTCAAAATATAACCGGGCCATACTTGCAAGCAAGTTTAAGATACAGTTTTAAAAGCATATTTTGTGGTTTTGATTGGTTTCTCTTAAAGCATCTAATCAATCTCTGGTACTATCATCAGACTGGCAAAACCCTAACAACTTGGTAAATAAACATAGTATTTTTATAGACCAACTTGCCTGTTCATATACACGTAGTGACACACTTCACAGAATTCTAATAGTGTTATTAGATCTTGGCAAAACCCAACAATTTGAACCAAAATTCTTGTTCATAAAAGAAAAAAAGACTGAAATCAGCTCTTGATTTAAGATTTTTTCTAGAATTCTAGTCAGCATGACATATGTATTTTTGAAGATATTTATGACTACTCACATTAGACTAGTAACAGATATTCACAGTAACAACCTTGTTTTCCTTTGAACCCAAGAATCATCCCCTCAGTGTAAAATACATTTTCTACTACTTGAACGTATCTAGGGAAAAACAATAAGAAAGGCTGAAAGCAAAGAGAAGCACAATCAAGTTGTGACAGTGAGACTGGAAATATGGACAGAACAGAGATAAAGAAAGCTTCTCGAACACCCCATTCAATGAGCACCTGTGACAAATGACAAACAGGCAAATGTGAGGCTGAATGCCTGGTCCCACGCATGTCAGTGGAATTTGTTGCCATGGACTAACACCAAAATGACATGCGTAGACGGCATCTACACAAACCAGGCACAGTTTCGTAAATAGAGGTGCACGTGCCTAGCTCTTGTGAACAAGCCTATCTGCTTTCAGTTCTATCAGGGCAGGCACAGGAGGCTGTACTCATTTGCTGAAACCACATTATTTCACTTCAGTTGAATTTGGATCATAACCCAATATAGGGGACTAGAAAAGCGCACCTGCGCTATCAAATCCCTTCCCTTGTAATCGCAGTAATTTTGTCATGACCCAATCTTCACAGAAATGCTTCTTTAAAGTTCTTCATGAAGTAACAGGAAATCAGAGTTTTCAGTTGTTTCCGATTGATTATAGGTGTATAATTAGCATGTACCACACCAAGAATAGGGCAGTTCCCTCCTTTGTGGTTCCAATTCACATCCACTGCTTATTTGTCCTGGAAAACAGACTCTGATTCTAAGATCTAATATCTTCATTTAGCAAGTCATAAGAGCTGGGCTCCAACTTATGCTGCTGATTTTAGTGGAACTTTAGCAGATGCATACATCTTGCTGAACAATGACAAAGATCAAGTGGAGTAGTGAGTACAAACTTAAATCTTGATCCTCAGGGAAACGGATAACAAAATTTTCAGATTTTAATAAATCAGATTCGGTTCCATGCCACTGGATCATTTAGTCTCCCCCTCATTAACATCCTAAACAAATGCAGTCTGTTTAAAACAGAAGCTATGCAAACTGCAAACTTTTTTTGTAGACTACAAAAAAATCACCACCCACAATCAGCAGTCTCTGTTATGTTTTCTTAATCTAAAACAAAAAAGGAGAAAGGATCAGATACGCCTATATTTTTTGAAACTTGGGAGCCAAGAAAACAAAAAGCCCTTCTGCCTAGGTCATCTGTATATGACCCATCTTTTAGCCACTATCACGTTTATATACTGAATTCTTAAATGACTGGTTTTAAAACAGAAGCATAGTCAGGCCCTAAACAGGACACCAACAGCAGAGATGCTATAAATTGTAGTGAAGAAATACTCCAAGGACTGGCTCTACAACTTAGACGTTTGCGAGACAGATGTTCTCCATGACAAGATTTAATTACTTCAGACTAGACTAATAAATTAAAATACGTTTATGAACAATCAGCCGTAGTTCACATACTTGAAATACAGGCAGGTTCGATTTTTCCATTAAAAAATAACCCATTGGCAAGTAGAAAGCTGCTTCTAGAGCTGAGTCATTTATATTTATTATTGAAAACAGGAGTCCTGGGGGATGGTGCCAAATTTAGTGTGGTGTATTCAGCACATCAATACAAAACAATTCTTCTTCTTTGCAGACAGACATTGTGGTGATGTGATATATTGTGTGGGCCAGGTAGGCTACATTTTAATTTAGAAGGCTACTGTTCTTCAGACTAAATGGATACAAATTGAAAATCAGCTAAAGAGGCAGGAGGAACAGATCATTGCAAGTAACGGAAAGCCACTTCCAGGCCTTGCCTTTGTGGCTGAGCTGCTGGACCTTCCCCGGCTCCTGCATCATAACGGGTACAGGCAACTCAGAAAGGCAAGCACAGCACCACCAACCCTCAAGGCCTGAGACACCCTCGCTGGGGCATGGCTCGGGCACAGAAAAGGGAAAAGAAGCCACCTTGAAAGGACATTAAGCCAGGCCATAGGACACTTAGACAGATGACTGGAAGGAACGCTTCTTTCTTGGAGAATGAAGAGACTGCAAATGGGCACGGGCCTTAACACTGTCGCTGAGAGCGGCTCCTCTCACGAGCTCCACGGGGCAAGGGTGGGGAGAAAAGGAGAATTGTTTATCAGGGACCTGACCTGGGAAACAAAACTGTTACTACGATAGATCAAAGCTAGACCCCTGCTGTTCTCTTCTTGGGCCTCACTGACTTCAGGCAGAGGCTGAAAGTATGCTCCCTGTGTCCCTCTTCCCCCATTTTTTCTTAAACTACTGATAATACATCCAAGAATTATATAACCAGAATGCAAACTAGCAGATGAAAGCAGGATACTAATGAATATGTGTGAGTTACTAAATTATCTTTAAGTAACATCTCATTTTCTCATTAAATGGTAGGTCAAAAATATCCGTTGCCTCCTGGCAATGCAAGGGGGGGGGGGGGGGCACCACCAGTTAGATGCTATCAATGTGTTCTTTTTTTATTTTTTTTTCTCCCCTTTCCGATGAATTTATCACACGCATGTTTGATCATTAAAATCTGTTAATCCTCAGTGAATTTACATTTTTGCATCTTAAGCCTGCTTTACCCTTGAGAAACTGTAACACTTGCATTTAATGTTCACATCATTGCTACCACAGACGGCACACCCTCCCAGCCTGCAAGGAGCTCTATTCCCAACACGGGGTCAAATAATTGACCGTGGGAAATTAGCAAAAATTATTTAAGAACATTAAATAGCAAAGTTGCTGGAAATATTATCTGATTCAGAAAAGAAGGCAGCAGAAAACAGTATTAGTTAACATGGCTGCAGTCCTTGCTGCCTTGCAAGTGCTGAAGCACCACTGCTTTGAAAAGCTGATTCAAAAGTTTTAAATGGGTGCTGCTCTCCTCCAGTTTAAAAACAAGTGCTACATAGATTTTAATCTACGAACATATAAAAGGAATCAGCTAACACACTGCAGACAGCATACAGAACATTATTCTGTACATTCTGTCACTGACCAGGTACCCAAACATGTCACTACTAGTGCTGCTGACTCTTGTGATATTTGGTCTTTTCCCCACAGCTCCAGAAGCTGCCACAGCATTGTATCAGAATTCAACTTTCAGTTAAAATAAATAAAAGTATAATCTTTACAGTGGCAGGCAATATTTTGGGGAGAAAAAGTGGAAAAGTTAGCAACTCAAAAGCAAGAATGCTAAAAAAAAAAAAAAAAAGCATTCAACAGTTTTAAAAATCTCAAGTTTTCTGGAACCTTCCTTGTCACTCCTCCCTCTATCAGCTCATATTGAAATGAAGAGTAGCCATCCTATCAACTTCTGTGGGTTTTGGATTAGGTATTCACACAGTAAGTGGACTGCTAAGGAGAGCACATTCTCTTGCTCAAGTGTGACAGACTTCCTTCTACTACTGTTATTGTTAGTCACATTCTACCACCAGCTTCACAAGCAACTGGTTTCTTGCGTTCAGTATCACAAATGATGCCTGACCTCCAGCCTCCGCTTATTCTACGTCAGACTTCCCTTTTCTTAGACAGCAGCTCAGCAATTGTGAAGTCATTAACTTTTGCAAGGTAATCCAGCTCCTTCACATACCTATCAAGTGCCATAAAAATATCACTCTTAAAGCATGATGATGCTTACAATAGTGAAAGAACGTCTGGACTACTTTAAGACCAAGAAGTTGGTCCTGAACAGACTGGCCACATCTTCCCCAACTGCATAACTGTGGCCCCTGAGATTCTTCCTAAACTGGACTTAATGGCAGGGAAGATGCCCAGTGGTCCAGGGCTTTGGGCAAAAGTTCAGCAAGAACCTGACTTCACCACCACAAGTTCTACGCGTAAAGGGGAAACAGGTGGGATGACAACACACTCTTTGGGCAAGGCCTATGAACTTCTGAGCAGCTGGAGAAGCTGGAGAGCTACCCACCAACTTGTGTGTCAAGAGGAAGGAGTGGAGCTTACGGAAAGTCATTTTTAACAGCTGGCTTAGGAACTGGCCATGATTTTTATCATCTGATTTCTACCAGTCAAAGCACTTTAAGCCCAGTCCTATTCCCAAGTATCTTCTTTCAACATCCCTGCCATGTCTGTCTGACAGCTAGGCCTCACTTATGACACTGATCTCCCTGGCCACAAACCAGGCTGTGTCCAAGTCTTGCAGATTCCTCCCAGATAGTATGGTTTTTCCTACCTATCCATGTAACCAAAACATCAAGTTTTTTCTCCTGGGTTTCAACGAATCCAATTTAGTCGTTCTCAAAATAATGCCAACGAGATCGCTTTCCCCCAGACTGCTGCTTTGCTAATATATCTCCTCTAGTTAAAGTGTCTATTACATCAAACAAAAATTACTTGTCTTTACCACTGAGACCCTTCATGAGTTATGATTACACCTCTCACTCACCATTAGGCTGCCAGCTCCCGCAGCCACAACACACGGCCAGGACCATCACTTCCTTTCTGCATTTGCATAGAATTTCTGTTTTCTTTCCTACTCTGCCCGCATGCATGGGATGGCAGTCTCACAACCACTTGTTAGCTTCTGTTTTTAGTTTTACTTCACAAAGAGATTATTTCATTGCCCGTAATGCAAAAGGTCAAATATTAAAATTAGCCATATTAAGATTTCTGAACAAGTTTGACACACGTGATCAAGAGCTACCAAGACAAATTTATAGCAAACCATATGGTTGCCTGGCTTCAGTCAGCTCCAGTGATGTTTCCACCCGTTCCTGTAACAGAAATTCCTGGCAAATGTTTGTCTCCACAACATGCTCAATCTGAAATGATCTAGGTTACTAGGAAAGGATTGAGCTTGGAAGGCATCCGAATTACTCAATCATTCTGACGGTTATGGGAGGCCAACTGCTGGAAAGATTTTAATAAAGTTAAATGCAACTGTTCTAACAAGACATGTATAAGCACAGTATAATACTCTGGCACAGAGCAGGCCACATTACTTGCACGTTGAGCAGGATCTTCCTTTCTAGTCTTCTAGTCTGTCAGTTTATTTTGCTCACTTTTTGAAAATTCTCTTGAATTCCTGATAACAGTAACACACCGAACAGCGCTTCACTGCTGAAGGAACTAAAGCATACTGATTTATTTATAGTCAATGAGAGGTAGTGACAGATCTGAGAACAGAACTAAGAGCCTTCTGTTCTAGTTCTGCATGCAACACAAGGAAATGATGGTTCTCCACAATCCCAGTTAATATTTAGTCTTAACTTAGTTTTTAGTCTAAACTTAGTTTTACCTTCTGACTTTCAACTTTGCTTCTTCCGGTGATCCCTGCCTAGTATATTTGTCCTTGCTGTCCTGGGACTAATCACAGGAATTAGAAAGACTTTAGATAGCCCAAACCCCTAAACAAGCAAAAAGATCAGATGAGAACAGGCTGAAGCACTGCTGTGCACAAGTACCCTCAATATGAACAAATAAAGGCCGTATTCTGTGTTCTAAAAAAAACCAGAACAGGTGCACTTTCCACCAGCTCTAGGTCAGTACAAAATCTAGCATAATAAATGTCATATGTAATTTATTAATACCAGTATTCACTCTATTTGAATGTTAACATTTAACAGGCTTTTTATAATTTCTGTAGAGCAGTAGAAAGGTTACTGGAGTCTCAAATGCTCTAAGTGATGCCATTAAAATAACAAAACATTTAAACTTGTATGTAAAAGAATGCAATAAAATACTTATTTTCTCCATGATTTTTTCCATCTGTTCCAGTGTTAAGCATCATGTCACGTTTTGCAGGACAGTGCTTCAAGATAATAGTACCTGGCCAAACTGGCATTTAGGAGAGCGGACTCCTCTGCCGTGAGGAAGAGCCAGAGCAAAGAGTACTTTGATCATCATATCCCAAGTGGGGCTATCCACCATTACTGGTAATGGCTCCATACACTGCAAAGAGCCTGCAAAAAGACAGCCTTCATCTTTTAGAGGGTCTAGGTAACATGAAGGCATGCCCCCTTGGGCCAGGATCTCACCCAAAGCATTGTTTACTATAAAACATTCAAGGAATGCCAATGTTATTGTGAAATGCTCTTTCCCGCAACTACATGAAATGGAGATTTTGGAGTTCGACAAGCTAGGGCATATTACTGACAAGGTGTTGATTTACTGTGAATGAGTATTTTATTGCGGAAGTGGAACTTTCTCATTTGTTAAGTATTTGACAACAACAGTTTAATTCTGTTACCCACATGCTTTGTCTCCATTTGGTGTTTTGAGAATGATTTTTTGAGATACATTTAAAAGCAAGCATAGGACTTCCATTAGGTTTACCTAGACCTTTGCTGAATTTTCTTTCCACTCAGATTAATACAGCGCCAGTTAACTAATAAGGCTGCATAGCCAGTGACATACTCTGTGATGTTTGCCGTTGTCCCAAGGTGCCTGCAACTTAAAAAATAATAATAATTATAGTTCTCATGGTTGTCTGAGCACCCAGAACACGAAGTCACATAAAAACTATTTTTCATTTTCTAAATAAGAACGTCCACGCTGCTCAGCATTTATGTATGCCTGATCTACATTGCTTAGGTAGAAGCTTTTGTTTTCCTTTACAAGGTCATCTTTGCAACTCTCTCCTTTTTGATTTCACCCAAACTAAACAGCTAGAAAATCATGAGGGAAATAAAAAGGATGTAAAGAATCAATTATTCACTGCTTTTTCCAATGGAAGAACTAGGGGAAATGAGATACAGTTAGCATGCAGCCAGCTTCAGAGCAAAAAGGAGGTGACTGTGAGCAGTTAAGCTGTGCAACTCCTTGCCATGAAATACTGCGGATGCTGAAAACATAGATGGATCAAAAGGAGGCCAGGCAGACTCTTGACAGACAAATACATTGTTCAAAATTCCAAAACACTTAGAAGCCACCTTTGCCTCACACAGTTCATTACTTTCAAATTGAAAAAGGCTGCCACAGTATTTTAGAGGCTGAATCATATATGCTTGCTGCATTCTTTTACTTTTCCTTGTTACTTGCTTTCGGCCACTTTGGTCTGATCTAACACAACCATTCTTACTGATCTGCAAGTTTCACGTGTGCTAGCTTAAATTAAAACTTAATAATCTGGAGAAAAACATTATCTTATTGAAGTGATTTTTCTATTATTTCCCTAAATAACTTTTTTAGTTCATCGTAACCCAGAAATATTTGGGCCAAGAAAATCTTCCGCTGATGTGTGTGGGCACTTCTGAAGACTGCTGTTTTTGACTCACAGTAAGGCAGTTGCACAGCTCATTAGATAATTATTAATTGTTTACGTGCATATCCTGAAGCCCACTAAATTTGGAAGTCCATATGGTGCCTTATTATGGCCTGAGAATTGCAAAGAAGTCTGATGTGGGTTTCTGATGCCAAGATTGAAGTTACATATGGTTAAAGTTACATGCAACTAAACCCAGAAACTCAGGGAAAACACTGGGCCACTTCAGTAATACATCACACTACTAGCTCCACAGATAATGAATATCCTGAAAAAACAAGCATACTAACAAATCAGACGTGATGAAAGCATACCTTCTGGCCAGGTATATGACTTGGGTGTTCTGATGCAAATAGGGCAATTTAAGGTATTACTACTCCTATAGCTCTCATTCATGCCTTACTGCACACGCAGTATAGTAAATGCAGGCCTATACTGCAGCTTCAGTTCTTTGTCCCTAGTGTTTAAATGTTAACTTCCTTTATCATATAAAAAAGTCAGACTGAAATGGCTGAGGGACAGAAACACATTCTTTTCTACCACCTTGGCTGTAGAGATAGCAACCTTCACAGCAGAAAAAGGAAGAAGAGAGAGAGAGACACCTTTCAGAAGTGTTGCAGCTAGATTTGTCAGAACTCACATAACAACACAATGATTCACATATTTGAAGTGATCTGAAGTCACCGATCAACTTGTCATTAATTTCATTTGTGGGCAGAACCAAATGCAGAAGTTATATCTATCTGTCTACCAATATGGACACTATTATATGAACTTGTCTTACTAGGAGCCAGATTTAACCATTTGGTTTCTAGAAAGACTAACTCAGACCAGTTTTAAAGGACAGTAAGCATTTGACTTGTCAGGTAACTTATTTTGCCCAGTGCCGTTATAGTAATCTCTGTACTTTCCTTATGAACATAGAAGTGCTGCTTGGAGTTAACACAGGTGAGCAATGAAGGTTTTCCCCAGAGATGGAGAAGATAGGTGAGATTATTGGGACCTATAAATGCCTGAGCAGCAATCTTCACAAAAATATGACTGTTCAAATCTCAGAACCATAGATTGCAACATGGAAATGAAAAGATGAGGTATTTTAGTGTCAAGCTTACCATGAGCGCAGGAAGCTTGATCTTCACTGTCCCTCCTTGCCCCCACCACTACCTCCTGAAGACAGGAGTAATACTGAGCGGAAAGAGAGCTGGAATTCCTCTATGTTATTTCCAGTTTTCTGCTGATTTATGAGAGGACTTTCAGTAAGGAACAAAGGATGTATAAGATCCTTTGATGAAAAAAGCAAAGCTCAGCAAGCTAGTACCAAACAAGCTAGTTAGGACTGGAAGCCACAAGTAGAAACCTAATGCAACCGTAAACTCTCTAATCTGTAGCTAACACTGCTGCATGACACCATACAGATATTTCTACGTGATGCTGTGTCACACTGTCCATCTCCCTACATGAGCACAGTTCTGATAACACTTACCTGTATCACGGGCTGCTGTCAAGCTAAGTATATTCAAGTCAAGCACTTTGAAGTCATTGGATGAAAGAAACTCCCATTCAGCAAGTGGAAATTATTACCAACATTATGTAATGAGTGGGTGCTGCTTAGATTGAGAATTAGCTCTTCATAACACGGTTACTAACCAGATAACAATGGGGAAATAAGCATTTGCCTTTTAAGTTAGAGACTAACAGGAATAGAAGCAGACTGTAACAAAGGATAATTGTTACAGTTTGAATCCTAGAGTGGAAATTAAAGAGCTTAATGGAACGAGTAAGATTTTTCCTTTATCTTAGTACAATCTGAGGAATAATCCTCATTTTAGTAAGACAATCTCCCTTTTAATTAAAGGATAAAAGCCTAATTGAGCAATATAAAAAGAGAATCTTGCTTAGCAATATGGAACATAGATTAGAAAATGCTGGGCTGACCAGATGTTCCCACAATGTTTTAGTCAACTCTTACAACTGCTGTTCATGACACACAGAAGCAGAAACGTGAATGCCGCGTGAACAGTTTCACAGAAATTGAGAGAGGATTGGAAGAAATAATTGGAAAGCTCAACAACTAATGTCAATAAAACTCTGCTTTACTGGCTTTGGGAAGGTCATGATTATAGCTAAGAGGAAGATGCTGAGACAGCATCTTTTTAGAAAAAAGAAAAATTTAAAAGCTAGTAAGAAAACGAAGAAAATGATATATTTAAGTACAAAACTTTATGTTTTACCGTATTTAAAATCTGTTTTTATTTATCTGTTACTACCTATACCTATTGCTGATACCTAGTTAGGTTTAGATTTATGAAAGATGACAGTTACTTCTTTGCAAGTCTTGTTTTCATTCCCAGTTGTGCAAAGGCTATGGCCAGATAGTCTCATTTCAGTAGAACAACAGAGACAGGAACATTACTCAAAATTCTGCCATTCTCCCTTTCCATTTAAAGGCAACTGGTTTTTCATTTGTACCTAAAATGGTTACTTAGCTTTTCTGAATGTTTTTCTCAATCATGAATACAGTTCAAGGGTTTTACTTAGCAATCTTTTTTAAGTTACCAAAAGTCTCTTATTTATAGCTTTTCCCCAAAACCGTTTTCAAAATAACACAGTATTTCATTAGGGAAAAATAGCAGAAAATTCATCTACATTTTATTAAAAAAATAAAATTTCTTTCTTGTTATTTTAGCAGACTGTCCTGCGGCATAGAAACCTTCTTCTCTTCAATGGTTAGAGTGGTACCATCTTCAGTGGTAGATATCTCTAGTCAATGGGAATCTGTCATTTCAATTGACAGTTCACTTGGGCTGTCAGTTATCGAAAGCACAGAGCTAACACTGCTTAATAGTTACCTAGACCACTGCATTTCTTTTAGGGCTGCAACGTGTATTTAAAACTGTAGTTAAATCAGAAAAATAACAAACCTGGAGTAACACTAAAGCTGTATTCTAGAGGGTCTGTGTAACCACTTTCTTGCTGATTGAACACAATGAAATGAGCAAAACATTCTACCAAAACTCCCTTCGCCCACCACAGTTTGGGTTTGCTTCCTTCTCCACCATCAGCGTTCAGCTTAAAAGCGACATTCCATTCCTAAGCAGCAGTCCCTGGCTATTGCTTGATTAATTCAAATGAGCTTAGATTCAGCTTATATGAACCATTATCATTTGATGCCATGGTCTCTGCATTAAGTGAAGCCAGAAAAGCAGCTGGGTCAAATTACACTTACCAGGTATATTAAGGAGCTCTTGGCCCATGTTTTAAGTTGCATATCAAGTTGCACCCCCTCAGTCATGCTGAAACCATCCATTTTATATAGGTATTGTACTACCAAGATTTATTCTTTAACTAGCAGGCACTAGGATCATTTAAGAAATATACTTGTACAAATGGAAACAAGAATCTAACGTGACCAAACTTTCATTAGCACATGCTGTTTTCAGTATCTTTATCCCTTAGGATTGAAGTTTAACTTCATATTTTACCTCTAACTTAACTGATTTTCCCTTTCATATTGACAATTTTAATATTTTCTTTATAATGCTGATTTATGTAATTAAGTATTTTTAAGATAGCTTAACAATTTTTCCAGGCTTATAGAAACTGATAGTTTAATGAAAAACTAAAACCAACACCTTACCTTAACCTTCTATTTTCTAGAGACAATGTGTTCGGGTCTTGGCAACCCTTGGAAACATGCAGTATCCTTCACCAATAGGTTTCTGCTGGGAAAAATCAGTACATATGAAAAATTTCCATGGAATTTGGCCAGATTAATGCTCTGAAAATATCTTTGCAGTTGCCTGCTACATTATCATCACTTCTTTCTGTAACCCCTTAATATCTTGGCATTAGCAATGCAATATATGGACTCATTGCCCAGTTTATATAAAAACAGCTACAGTTCTCTGAGACCAGCTTTGGCTCCCGTTTACCAGGGAGTCTTTCCTCTCCGATCCCCTAAGGAAGCCCAAGAGACATCTTGCAACTTGTATGTAACATTTGGAAAAAACAAACAAACAAACCCACAACATACACATGCAGATGGTATCCTTTTCATTTACTGTCAGCCAGCTGTGGCCACTTTTTAACTTTTGTGAGCCTGTCTAAGTAGACTATGCAAGGACTAAAGACACAACCTTGCAAACACCTTGCAGTAAGGAAGGGAGGGCTTCTACAGCTCTCACTGCTAGGCTGGGAACTGGAGGAAAATGTGGACACCTGTATCTTCCCAGTATGGGCTTTTGGCAAACAGATCTTTGCTTCCTTGTAGAATCACTGCTGTTTACTTCACTGTCTCCCACTCTCCTCCCGTGCAGAAAGAGCAGAGGCTCTGTATTGCTCTCTCCCTAAACTATTTTTCATTGGATCTCTTTCTGCTCTGATATTTTCATTAGAGTATGTGGGAGATGCTGCAAAGAGGACAGCATCGTTAGAGAGGATATCCTTTCCTTAGCCAGGTACCACTGCACTGGAAGTCCATCCTCATCCCAAGGACTGACAACCTTTCTCACTTCTGGCTGCAAAGACCCCTTCACAACACCTCAGGCCTTTGCCTTGCTAAGGGGCAAGATCTAACTGTAGTACATCCCTAGCTCCTGAAAAGATCCATCCCAGTCTTTCTTTTACTACCCAGGAGATTCCTATCTGCCTGCAAACCTAAGCAACACAGTGAGTCTTCCTCTAGGAAGATGTTTCTAGACACGACATTTTCCCTCCGACAACAGCACTTTTGTCTCTTTCTCAGCTGGCTACGTGCTTTTATGGTCTCTCTTAACAAGGTTTTTGGGCTTCTCACGGATGCTGTTCCCAGACTAAGTGCCTTGTGTGCTGGGAAGAGGGTCTTTGCTCAAACATGAATAAAACTACCAAATGGTTATAAAGTACTTGGGCTGTAGAACATATAAAAAGAAGAAAGTGCTGCAGCTGCAAGCAGGAGACACAGTCTGGTGGTGATGCATGAGAATGAAAATCAGTCCCTCTACATTTTCTAGCATCAGATCACCTCTGGTGATAAAAGGTAACTACTTATAAAATGGTCAAGCATGCTTTGGCACCTGTCAATTTTAGAATTATTTTTCTTATCGGGCATTCACTTGAAACACTCCGAACTTGCTTCGCAGTCAAATTCTTCTAAGCCTTGTTCCAAATCTCTTCAATACTAGTAGCATTATTCAACATTGCTGCATCTAGTTGAACTTCTTTGCTATGGGATATATAACAAAGTAACAATGCATTGGACATGATTAGAACTTGAGTAAATTCATTTTAGTAATGCCAATTATTCTGAGCTCTTGCAAAAATAATTCTTGCCTCTATGCTGCAGACCATGTCACCTGTAAGACAACTGACAGTATATAGGTTACATGGCACAATGGACAAGCACTGATTTTTACAAAATCTTAATTGACAGCATGCATGTGACTAATCCTAGTTATTTGCAATATTTAATAATAGAATATTAAGTAATTAAATACTGCTATATTTGTATTGAATTGTATTATTACATTCACTGTTCCTCCCTCGTCCACATAACCAGTCATTCCATCCGAGAAGGTAACGGAGTTGGTCAAGTATGTTTTGCCCTCAGGGATCTCTGCTGGCTGTTCTTAACCACCTTCTTATCCTTCGCATGTCTGGAGATGGAGCACAAGCTCCACAATTGTTTTGAAGACTGAGGTAGGGCCAAGTTCTCCTCTTCACCTTTCTTAAGAACAAGCACACCAGCCTTCTTCCAGTCATCAAGAATCTCCCTGATCAACATGACTTTTCATAGTCTACAGGCAGTGCTATCATACTGGCCAGCTCTTCCAGCATGGTTAAGTGAACTCTATGCAGTCTCATGGATCTGAATATGCCCAGTTCTCTAAAGTCTCTCTAACTCATCGCTCCCCCATTGGTGGCTGCTCCTCTCTTTCCCAAAGGATGCTGGTGCATACAGAAGAATGGAAGGCTTTGCCTATGAAGACTAAAGGGGGGGGGAAAAAAAAAAAAGTCAGATGCTATAGCTTTCTCCATACTTCCCACTAAGTCATCTTCCCCAGCCATCAATATACCCACATTTTACCTGAACTTCCTTTCGCCACCAGCATAGCTGTAAAATACCTTCACGCTGCTGTTCATGCTCCTTGCCAGTCTTAGCTCTAATGGAATTTTGGTCTTTCTGATTTTGCCCTTAAGTACTTGAACAATGCTTTCATAATTCACCATTGCTGTCCGTCCCTACTTCCAACTCTGGCATGCTCTCTTTTTTCATCTTAGTTCACTGAGAAGCTTCTTCCCTAGTCAAGTAGGCCTTCTGCCAAAAAAAAAAAAAAAAAAACACAACACCCATCATTTTGCACAATGGGATTGCTCACTCCTGAGCTCTCAGCAAGTTTTAAAAAACAGACAGCAACCCTAGGCACCCTTTCCCTTCATGGCTGCTTCACATGGACTTCTGCCACCTAGCAATTCCTTGAATTACTGACGCTCAACAAGGGTCAGAGAGTCAAAATGAGCACACTCTGTCCTTTAAAAGGAGCTGCAGATTTCTGGACATATGATGTTTATCTAGTACCTTGAATAAAGTATCTGGATAAAACACTCATGTAAACACTGCTAGAATAACTTATGTTTATTTTGATCCCATTGGAATAGTATCCTTCAAATGGAATTAGGTAGTCATCCCTCATCCTTTCATCAAGCTAAAGCTACCAGCCAATGTAAAGGTTAATCTCAATTGTAAATGAGAACCAGCTGCATAACCCTATTTGTGTAATCAAACCTAAATGGCAGAAAATGTAACCTGACACACTCTTGGGGGGGGGAAAAAAAAAACAAAAAAACCATCACATTTAGCTGGGCTTTTAAATTTTCCTCCATATGACAGAAAGGGATATGCTGCTTTAAAATAGGTTGATGACTTTTCAGATCCAGCCATGCCGAAGGGATATTAACATTTCCAAAGCAGGAGGGGACATCATTGATTGACAGAGATTTTTTATTGAGCCGTGTTTACAAAATCCTTCTGAGACAAACGAATCTGAGAAACCCTCAAGGAGAGTTTGGGGCACCAAAGGAAGGGATACGTCCTTAAATCCAGATCCTCTAAGACGACGGGCCTCTCAAGAGACACTAAGAACTAGATCTTCAGCCAAATGGCTGTAAAGCAGCTAGCAGCTTGGCTACTGGGTAACACGGGATGAAAGAAGCCTTTGGAGCTAATTTAAGTAGGTAGTTTTCTTTCTATTTCCATTCATGTTTTATAGCCTTTACACACGTTACAACCAATTTGGAATTCTACAAATACATTATTTTATTCAACCTTATTCTGGTGCATGCTTTGGGTGGTTTCTGGTAATTGCCAATCACCAAAGTACGTTGTTCTGTCAGAAGGATGACCCTTACCATTGGTATTCTAGAACACTTACAGAGCCAGCAAAACAGCGTTGTAACCCACTGGATAGGAAGGGCAAACATGTGCTCCTCTACTGACCCAAATGGACCGTTTTGCAAACTAGTGGTACACACATTAGTGGGAAAGAGAAATCTTCCCAAGACAGGTACTGGCCAGGAAAGCTCCATGACATGCAACAGAACATGAGAGAGCTCACTCAATCCTCCTGGGGAGGTTAAAACAGCCATGTTAGGAGGATCCTTTTATTAGATCCTTCACTTCTCTTTCCTCAATATATCACTGCTTCACAAAGAGAAAGTACAGGTGCTAAGGATATTTAGAGAGCATTTCATTTTCCTGTAACATGTACTGCAAACCCCTCCAAAATAAAGCAGACTCCTTGCACTGACATCCATAAAGCACTCATTGGATTCCTAATCTCTAAATATGTAAGTTATTTTTAAAGACCAATCACATTTCACCAAACAAGTAATTCTCTAGCAGCACAAGGTTTAGAGCATGTGATATACTGAGGAAAAAGCTGATATACTAACACATCATGTTCAGAAAAAGATCTCCTGATGTCAACAGCCAAAAGGAGAAGCTATTATACCTTGGTGATCTTTAAACAACTCTAAGCTCCGTCAGCAATAGAGCTCAAAACGCCAACAAACATTTTAGCTTTTCTACTTCATAGAAGAAAGAAAAGGGCAAACAAGTATCTTCCAACTTCCTTACTCTGGGACAATGACACTTCTGTTACAGTAATTTGTACAGACCTGTGACCTTTCCTAACATTTCTTCTGAAAAAGCTAGAATTACCCCCCTTGAGATGTACAGAGTGGTTCACGGTACTCCAAGTCAGTGCTCTACATTGATTGCAGGAGTTTGCATAAACAATTTATTCTCACATTGCATCTGCATGTTTTTCCTCATAACAATTCTATTTTTACCTGAAAGAAGGAAAAGTAAGGATTCCATTGAAGGCTTATTAGGGCTGAGAGCAGAGCAACCTTCAGCGTTAGAGTTAGAATCCAGCATCAAACGTGGGGACAAGCTCCAACTGTCTGGTTTAGCGTCAACACAAACACAAGTACCAACTCAATTTGGAAAGCACAAAGTCTAAAGACAGCAGAATAAGATCAGAGCTGTAACTTGACAAGACTGCTGCATACAGAAGTTGCTAAATGGGATAGCCACGCTCAGAAGCCAAAGGAGCAGAGAAAATCATGGCAGAAATGGAGTGCAGGAGCAGAGGCAGGCACAGAAGAATAACAGAAAAAGCTAGAGGGAGTGCTGTGACACAGCAGAAATGAGAATCTTTATGCAAGTTGTTCATCAGAGCTAGCCTAGAACAGGCATCGTCTCAGAAAGGCAAAGTCATCAGCAGCTGTCCTGCTCAGAAGCAAACCTAGGCTTAACACCAACTACATCCTTTAACCCACCTAATCTTTCTTCTCACGCCAGAGAGCATATGCCATTACAGTGCTGATAGCCTAAAACGGGATCTTATGGGAAATGCAAAGTCCATTCTAACAATTCAGTTGCATGGTATTTTATCACCCGTAATCAGTAACTTGGACATCCAAGAAGCTACGTTTGGGCCCAAACGTTTAGAACTGTATGCACAAGGCATATCTTGTGATATTAGTCAATGAGAAAGAAATTACATGTGCACACTTAGTAAAATCAAGTATTTTCTTCACCAGTAGAAAACCATTTCACAATTGCTTTGCTGCAGAGAGGCAGGGAAGCACGAAGAGGCTGAAGAACAACTACTTCTCACATTCAAGAAGTAGGAGGGGCATACAACACTAGTAGGTAGCAGGTCTGGTATATACAAAGAGAAATGCATTTTCTCCCTTAGCACTTAATTAAATTGTAGGACCCATTACTACAGGATATTGTACACTATAAATGGTTACTAAAAGAGATTAGATGAATGCACAGAGCACAGGTCTGTCACAGATTATTAAACGCAATTGTTCGAATACAGCTGGGTCAGGAAGCGTCTAAATAGCTGGCTGCTGAAAGTCAGTGTGATGTGCTTGGGAAAGTATCACTCGATACGTGACCTGTTCGCTGGACCCTTTGCATCCCTTCTTTGCTCTAGCCAGAGTCAGGACAATAGGCTAGACAGATCTTTGTTCCGCCCCAGGTGGAAAGTTCTTTTTCTATAGAATTTGCCACTGCCCCTCCCTTCACTGAGGCAGATCTGAGAGTACTGTAGTATTCCGACTTATATACCCATATGTTTTCTGATGTGTTGATTCATATAAGGAATCATTTTTGGAAGTTACTTAACATCTGCTAAATTAGACTGTTATAGGAACACCTGTAAGCTCCCAGGCTTATCATGCATTTACCTCTTTGAATCTTGAGAGATTTGGGACTGATTCAGATCAGTTCAAGAAATTTTGATGAATGGATTCATTGAGAAACATATCACCAGGAGCTAGTTATTCTAGGGTAAAAAGGATTTTCATAAGGCATAGTAGATTTCATGGGAGGAAAAAAAAAAAAACCCACATTCAGGTGTACATCATGCCCACTAACTCAGTATTCTCAGTCCTTACTGGTAGAATGATGCAGTATGTAAACTGCTAATTCTCCTTTCTCTTCAATATTTAATAGGATTCAAAGTTATGGATAAAGAACGGTCAGAACACAGAGAAGCTGTACAAGCTGATTTCCCATCACCTTTGCACTCCTTTGATATCCCTGACAACCTTTCTTGCAAATTTGAGCAACTCAAGGGATGCTGATCTAATGCCACATGTAGAAGCCTGAAATGCAGCTTGCTTCAGGCAGTACTGAATACTCTACACTGCGTTTACATGTATGCAAATAGTTTGTTCCAGGATACAACTGCTTTAAAAGAATTATGTATACAGAGTAACAAAACCAACCCATTACTCCTTCAATCTTACGTCAACTGCAAACCCATCTTTCAAGTATTCTACTCAAAATTACATATACTTGTATCAGTTACTCTGTTAGTCAGTGTCTCCAGCTGGATTACGTGAAATACAGCAAGCACCTCGTTCAACAGTTTCCTGGTATGAATACAAGGCAGGATTCCCAACTAACAAAATTTAAATTTTAAGATAATCCCTTTCAGAGTTCCCAACCTCTCCCCAAACCCTATTATTTCAAATGTAAATACCAATTCATAAAAATAACATTCAATTCAGATATAAAAAAATTCCCAACAACTCAAAGCTTTTATTGCTAAAATTTTTATCTCCTTAGCAAAATAACTAATTTTCCTTGGAAATGGCTTCTCCAAAATTAAAGTAAGAAAATTTGGTTATAAAAGAACTTTCTTAATTCTTTGATTGGTAGTGCAGCTAGAAATTCTTGCTTTTAGAAATAAAGCTCTGAGGTAAAATAGTGAACCCAGACCGCCAAAACGAGAAGAAAACTAATTTTTATAAATAGCTTATATGAAAGGCCCTCTGATGTCTGCGGAATGCAATTTTTATATTTCTTGTTTTAAACCAATATTAATAATTTAATAGTTCAGTTGCTTTTTGTGCTTTATTTTTAAGTCAACAACACTAATTTATTAAGCATAATATAAGTTTCTGTCTCCTCATGGAAAACACATTCCCACTTTTCTTTGGCAAGTCATTTCTTTGTTCTGATTTACATTTTTGGTCATGAAAGCATCAGATAGCTAGCTGCATTACCTCCGGCCTTTTAACTGTTTGTTCATTAATGACAAACTATTTTAAACACAACATGTACATTTAATTTGCACGTATTAGCTGTCACTTGGACCAACATTAACTAAAATAGTTATGCACCTTCAACAATATTTTGCTGCATACTATAAAATACAGCATCAGAGCTCCAAGCATAATGCTTGGAATCCAGTTTTTTGGCAGTAGGTTGTATAATCCAAGGGGATTTTTATACAGTCCAAAATATTTAAAAACATATTTTACAGCAATGCGCTTTTCATATATTTTAACACACACAGACTCTGATTGAACAAAGTCTGTAAATTGATCCAAGTTTCCTCGAGCTGTGTTGACAGTCTGGATACTTCTTCTAGTAGGCTTGGATCTGATGAGAGGATCTTAAGATGCAACTGAAAATAAAAATAAGAAGTTAGTGAAATAAGTTCAGATGACCAAAATTTGGAATATCATCTTCCTCACTCACTTCCACAGGTTTGCTTTCAGTAATGTCCCCAGCAAGGGGAGGATTATTTGCTTTCAATTGATTTTCTCCATGTAATGCTGCCTTCACTTTGCCAGAAGTCTTTCACAAACCATTTTACTCCCACATATATATTACATAGGATACAGCAGGATTAATGTCTTTAATACATTACCATTTTAGTAGATATACTTCTGCTGCTGAATCTATTCTAATTACACATTTCTCTAGAGAGCAACTTTCCTCTCTTCCTAAACTGCATCACAAATTCCTCTTCAGATTAGGAAGGCTAAACACATGCCCTGAGGTCAATTAAGTTCATTATTTAAATAACCTGTGTTGCATAATGCAAGAAGAATGATGTCAGCACACCCTACTCTGATAAAGGGAGAGGATGTCTCCATAGAATAAATGGCAATCCTGGAACAAAGCATAATGAAAAGAAACCTCTCAATCTTGTACAGAGGCAATACATTGTTACTGCTTAATAAATGGACTAGGTATTTCCTTTGCTACAACTTAAATCTAGGAGTTTTGTTAAGTTCAGAGCCATTTTACTTACAATTTACAATAAGAGATATTTGTGCTCAGATATCACACATAAAGTTTATATTAGCACTTCAGTTCAGAGCAGAAGTGTATTTCTGAGTATGAAACTAAACCGGAAGATGAACTCTATCACCTTAGGTTTCAGCTACTGATGGGTATAAAGTCCATGGGACCAGAAATAAAAAGCCACTGGTAGAGATCAGGACCTCACAACCTTAACTGTTTCACTTGACAAATCTACTCCTACTGGTCTGCACTACTTGCTATGGGGACACAGCCCCACGGGTTCTATCTAACCCCAACAGAGGAAAAAGAACAAGTATACACTTACACTTGCCTGGCATTATACTCCCTCTAGCTTTAAAACCAATTCCTGCAGTAGCACTATTAAAAAATGTAAGTTAAGCAGACATTACCACGTGTGTCTGAATGTTTATCAACACTTTTCCTATTAAGCTATAATATTTTTCCTACAGTTTCATATAGTAGAGCGCATTTTTACCAGGTAAACATTTTCATATCAGAAAGGTTGCATTCTTCTACAGAATTACTTTCTAAGAGTAACTGCTATTGCATGTTATCATGGTAGCTTCCTAACTTGCACACATCTAGGAATAATTTTATTAGTTTTGTGATGCTTAACAGGTAACAAACAAAATCAGTCCACTGTCATGCAAAGTAAAAGTCAGGCTTCCAGTGTGTCCAACAAAATGCCTCTTTTACTTTGCCAAACATGGTGCATTAAATGCTTTTCTTGCTTAAAATGAAGCAAATCACAGCTTAGCAATTACCTAACATTCAGAATGTTAGGTATTATACAAAAAATTATACCAATCATAAGTATGGAATACTAGAATAAAATCTGTCCGGCATTGTCCTTTTCATCGTATCTGTTTTTTACAAGTTTTTTTTTTTTTTTCTGATTGTGACCAGCTGATTTTTCAAATTAGCCAACGCATTGAGTAAATCATTTTAAAATCATCTCTAACAAAAACTGTTTGGGATAATTCTTCAAACCAGACAATTTGCACAGACAATTCACATCATTTTACTGGACAACGATCATTTACGACTAACACCAAGTTTTAACAGAAAACCGTTACCTTTAAGAACAGTGCAAGGTATGCTTGAGCAAGTTCGAAGTTGTACTTCTTGTTCAGCATCATCCCAATCATTCTCAAAAAGCTTAGCATCACCTCCACAGAGCCACCACCTTCAGGGGCCAAGCCCCTTAGTTCTATCTCAATATTGGATGGTCCCATGTCTTTCAGTAAATTAAGTGGAGCAGTATCTATGTTGAAGTATTGAAAGACAAATTATCAATAACATTTGCAGAAAAGCACTTTAGAAATCCTTCACATGGACAAATACATTCAAAATTCTCCAGCAGATATTTGGTAACAATACATCCCAAGTTCATATGGTTTCCCTACTTTTTCATTTTTACCCAAAATGCCATCCTGCCTTTAATTCACTTTCTCACCACATGCTACAGAGAAGTATATCTCTAATAAGGCAGCTGTACTCTATCAATAAGTTTGCTCTGAAAAATACAAGCAACATCTTCATATTTGTATTGCTTTTCTTTTTTCTGTGTTTTAAGCTGTAGAAATTTTATAATTAGCATAATACTGTCATTTTGCACTACTCCTGAGCCAAAAGAAGCTACTCACTTGGACTTCAAGCTGTTGTTGCAAATATATCCCAGAAGAGACAAACTACATACTAATCTTGCAGCAAACCTTTCTAAGTTGCTATTAAGATTAAGCTATGTTATGGATCACCTGGTCCTTCTAAGGGAATCATTGGTTTTAAGTAAATTTCTCATTTTTTGGGGGGCGGGGGGGGGAAATCTTTTCCTTGCAGAAACATATACGATTTACAAATAATTCTTTCTTCTTTGTAAACGTTCTTCCTCAATATTTCTCCAATCCTACATGATCTTTGATATTTTTATCCAACTGCTTTATAAACATGGAAATAAAAAACTTACATGGTCACACACACAGCTGTTCGTAACAAAATTTTAAATGCTGTCTTCTGATTAGCACTTCAGTTTCTAAAGTTGCTAAGAAGAGACTGTAACTAATGGTAACGGGCATTGGCTAATATTCCTTAGGCAGTATATTTGATTCCACCTGTCAATTTTTGATTGCTGAGAAAATCATTACGTAGCTTTAGTACAATTATGACATTAACAGTACTGAGAATATTTATTATTTAATCTCTATGCTGTAAGAGATTAAAAAAAGAGAGCATATTATGGAATTGGTAGTTGGAAAAGGTGTCCAGCACAATCTATGTCCCACTGTCCTGCTCCCAGATGCAAACCCTGCTTCCACTCCAGTGGTACGCCAGGATGTCTTTGAGTATATGCTGTCCATTTGCATCTCCTAGTTGCCTTTGGAAGAGGTGCTTGTAAACTGGCCAGCCCGGAGCCATATTACACACCAGCAGTTTCCTTGATCTGGACTAATAGGTTCCTGGGCCTGAGAGTACAGCGCAGACCCTGGAGCACATCCACCCTACAGCAGAGATGTGGCCTGAGGGCAGCCATGGGGACCACAACCACAACAGCGATAGCTGGGTGTACCTGTTCCCCAGTATAGACAGCCATACCGCTTGGCTAGATTTTTAAATACTCAGCTCATGTCTGTCTCTCTTCTCCAAGTATCTCTGAAGCAGTTTAATAGAATACTATCAAATCAAATACTAAAACACTGCATTTAAAAAAAAAAAAAATCACATCCTGTTTGTGTTTGATCTAGTTTGATTACCTACATATAGTTCAGTTCTATACATAACATGCATTCTCTCTGCCTTTGCTACTGTACTATGCAGATTTTTCCCCTCACATTCCTTACCAATTCTGCCTTCAAGAAACAAACATTTGTCAAAATATTAGTAGCTTGTACGTTTTCAGTAAAATATCTTGTTAACTTACATTTGTTTGTGCTCAGGGCTTCTTCAAGATGAATGTAGAAATCAGATTTCTGTGCCAGTACTCCAAGGTTTACTACCTTTGACTAGACCACGAAAGTATAAGAGAGTACATGAACGTGCAAACATTTTCTACATACTAATTAGATTCTTTTCCTACTGACAGGAAAAGAGATTTGAAGAAAGCAAGCATTAAAACTGGTTTCGTAAAGTTCTTAGCAAGATGTCATACAGAAGACTAAAAAGCATATTTAAGATCTGCTTGGAAAAATACACAAGGTACGCAGTATATATAAGCCTTGTTTTTACCTGCGTATCATTTTCTTGTTCTGGAGCAGCATATCGTGGTATAAGACCAGGAACTGTTGGGATGAAGAAAGGGGCTGACTTGGGAACTTTTGGTGGCTCTCTTGGTTTATTCTTTTTCTGTTAATTAGATATTTGAATTAAAGTCATCATCACAGTTAGAACAATTGGGAGGCTTTTTTTGTTAAGAGAATTATTTTAAAAAATCCTTATTGTGAAAATTCTAAGGACCGACTGAAAAGTAAAGAGACAGGGAAGACATTTTACCACTGAATGTGAAGATATTTAGTAGAACTCCCCACCCCAATCCCAGACATTGGGAAAAGCAACATAGAGTCTTCTGCTGCAAAATCCTAAAAAATACACAGAAGGTGGAATCATGTCTTGAATAGATAAATGCAGCTCACAGGGCAAGAGCAAATACATCTGGCTGTATAATATATTTTTTTCCACCCTCTTCTCTTAGTTATAGGAATGCCTGACAGTTGTTTGGAGGCATAACCTAGAACAGCTTCAGAGGCACTTATTAAGCTATGTTGACACGGAAATGCCTTCTTTCAGATAGCTATTTTAGGCCTGGCAAAAATAATAACGCAAAAATTACTAAACAGTCCTTCCTTCTCAAGGATTTCTTGAGCACCAGAGAAACATTCCAGACAATTGTCCATTTCATAGTACAGGAGAAATAACCTTTATTTAACCTACTTTGAAAAAGCACACAATCCAAATACTACATTGGTAAGTGATGGTGTGCTTATATCATTACCTTGATGATATCAAGATTGAGGAGATTCTTCCACCTTGACTCAGGTAATAAGGACAGGGTTACCAGCTGCTCCCCCAATTGCTCAGGTGAATCATATTCTATCATTTCACCACATGTTTCTTCAGCTCCTGCTGCATCCACATCTTTCAAGAACAGGTAACTATTGTTAACATATACACTTCACATTCTCTCTCTTTTTTTTTTTTTTAATTAAAATATGAGTATTTCTTTTGCAATTTTTGAAAATTCTGTTTATCTAATATATCTAATATCCATATAAATTGGTGCTAGCATAACATACAGCTGACAAGCTACAGAAATAAATAAATTACCCAGTTAATAAAGATTAAGTTCAACAGGGAAAATAATGGAATACTTAGAAAAATTTTTCCATTAACTAATTATTGTGAAATACGTATACAGTCATCTTAGTTTTGAGTTACAAATTTGGAGAATCTTTGCATCTAAATGTGCACAATATTAATAACTCATTCACAGTTATGACTGAAGCTGCACATAAAAAATTAAGAATATCTGAACATTAAAGCACAATGTGACCCAATGAAAATCTGGGTTCTGTCCTTAGGTCTTCTCAAGACTTCTCTGTGGTCTTGAACACTTTCATTTTCCCTTTCCTATTTGCAAAACTCTATAGTATTACATACGGCTGAAACTATGAATGTCATAGAAAAGCTTAAAACCACAAAGAAACTTAAAACATTAAAAGCTTAGCACAGCCAAACAGAAGCCTTATGTTTGCTAAAGACAGGAAGTGAATTCACATGTTCAGCCAGAACGAGACATTGCTTACAGGACTGAACATTCCAAGTTTTGGGATGAAATCCTGTCTCCTTAATTTAAGTACCTGAATTAAGTATATGCTTAATGAAGCCATCATAGCTGAGTAAGTTCCTTGCTTCTTTACGCGGCCAATACAGAAATCTTGCAGTGTCTCTCCTTCTCCAGAGAGATCCAAACATAGGCGCTTACCTTAGGAGAACCTGCTAGACTTGAGCAGACAAGATCTCCCTCTAGAGGCCTTCAGAAGCACAACTATTTCTCTCTGTTAACTGTATCAGAAATGCAATTTAGGCCTTTTTCCCACTGGGAATCCAACAAGGATTACAAACCAGGCAGGCTGAACCCAGTTCTCTTGCCACCGTGACAATATCTAGCACTAAAAATCCTACAGAATATATGCAGGCAAAAAAGTTGGGGAAAAGGGGAACAAACAATCGCCACCACTGAGTTTTCACTGAGGAAGCTAAGCGTCTTTGATTAGAAATTCAACACCAAACTGAAAAATACTCTTTCACCTGCAGATTACCTTGCACAGGGCAAGTTCCAGGAAGCATTACCGTAGCAGGTTCGTAATCTGCCGGAAGGGGCCGTAAAGAGACGAGCGAATACAGAGAACGGTTTGACCTGAAAAATAAGACAGACATTTTAAAAACAATTTTCAGGTGAATGGGAGAAAATATTTTCGACAAGATTTTGCTGCAATCTGATACTACCACGCTATGACAAATCACCAGGTTCTATTCAAAATTAGATTTCCTGATCTACAAGGTAAACAAGAAATGAAATGTGATGATATAGGCTTTCTAAAAATCTAAAACATGAAAGTTATACTTAAGTGTTACTGTCAAAAGCCTTTAATACGTATGCCATTATGAAGTAAAATTACTTCCAACCACTTTACGCATTTGGAATGGCAAAATTGCCTACTGAAAAAGCTTGCTGTATACTCATTATATACAATGCATTATGCAAATATAAATGATTTATTCTCCTTTCACAGAATTCAGAGGAGTACTCTTAGAAAACTGTCCTGCAGTTTGGAACCACAAAGAAGTTATCTGTAAAGAGAACGCACACATCATATCACCAAATGACTTTTTGGTCAGTATTAGCCAGGGCTAGGTAAAAGCATTTGTGTTATGGACAAGGAAGCACGTTTTACTCAAGCACAGAAAGGTTTAACAACTGAACACTCCAGAAGTAAAACCACAGCCAATAACTGTAAACTGAAATCTCTATCTGTTAGAATGAACAAAATGAGGCCAAATCATGTGTGTTACTTCAGTGCTAGACCTAACCAGTCATTTGACTCAAAGCCACATCAGTAGATTGCAGTAAAATGCAGTTTTGTTTACACCTGCGCTGATCATTAATAAACAGAAATCATCACAATTTCCAAATTCTACTCAAGTCTCAGACAGTATTATACAGCAGGACAAAAGGAGGAGCATTCAGAAAGCGACACTATACGAGCGACAAAACATTTTGAAGGGCAAAAATAGAGTCATACAAAAAACACACTGGTAGTGACATAACGGGAATTATATTTAGAGAAGCATTAAAAAAAGAGGGTTCAGTTATTTATGAGAAAAAGTCCTAATCATAAGAGATTTCAGGGTTTGCAGATCACAACAGCAGATGATATTTCAGTCTCATTTAGAAACAGAGATGACAAAACTCTAGAGGGTGATACTTTATAGAACGATTCTGTTTTTGCCATGGAGTTGATTAAAAGAATTATTCTCCACCTCAAATTCTGTACAGAAATGGATGTATTATATACTCACCACAAATAAATTCCAAGATCATCCACATGCGATGAAGCTAGAAAATCTCCTGTAGGAGACATAGTAACGCTTACAGCTGCAGAGTCTAGCAAGAAACAATCTATGAGGCTAAGGAGAGAAAACACAACACAGAAATTACAGCATAACCATGACTGAATGCAAGCAAAACACTGGAAGCAGATATACAAACTAGACTATGTAGTATTTGAACACTTTCAATATACGAACTTAACATACGAATGACACTGGCCAACCAACCACTCACTCACCTCTCTAGAGCTCTCTAAAATCAGCTAGAGCTGGTACATTCATGCTACCTCCTTACACATGGATGGTTTGTGGAAAGTATGATGAACCATCTGCCCACATTCAGCTCCTCAGGCCTAACACTTACCTTTTGGTGACAATAAGTTTTACACTTCCAATCAGCCCCAGGCTGCTTTGACCTCATCTTTTAATTCTCTACCACTAGTTGTCAACTCCCTCTCTCAAGATCCTTCCTGCACACTTGGTTAAGACTGGAACCCAATGTTCCTGAAGTACAGAACGAACTGTACCCTGCAAAATCTGATAATCTACAACAGTTTGTCATGCCATGTATCAAGCTGTCATCTCCAGCATGATATACAGTTCCCCGATCACTCCTTTCACTACTGCAAAAAAAATTTGAGAAAATATCACATAAAAAGAAACGTAAAATGTATTGAGGTCTGTGACTACTGTGTAAAAATAAGTCACTTTTGAGTTCTAGCCTTTGTCAGAAGTCCGGGCTGATGCATACCACAGGAGACCTCTGTTCAGGTCCTGGTTCTCAGCACTGCTTGTCACTTGCTGACGCATACATTTCAGTTACTTCAAATCTTAGAAGTGGTTGAGTTAGATGATAAGCTCATTTACAGAACTGGGGAAGACTGAATGGACAGATGAATGCTTTGTTCTTGTTTACAGATGGAAATCAATAGTAAAGTGTGAAAGGCTGTCTGCACTTAGTACTACAATTATGGAGGACAGAGCAATAACAACTTCTTCTGTTCACAAACCACAGAAAAATGTTAATTTCATGAAGCAGTTTAAAGTGCAAATCTTGTGAACACATATTTTTTTAAGGTATTCAGCACTCTTATGAAGATTTGATAAATGAAGTTAAAAATTCCATTTTTGTGCACTGAATGGAATTTTTTAATATTCCTTTTGAATGCTGTTAGACACAAATTACAAGTTAAAAGCTAATCAGATGAGAAGCGCATCATTCACCACTTCCAACATAAAAATAAACGAACACTAAACCCATAAATGCCTGAGTATGCATCAATGTAGTGTATGCTGGCTAAAAAATTTACCATAAGGACTGTTTTTGTTGCAAATCCGTCTTTTTAATTTAATCTTTATCAATAAGTGAGAATTATTGTTCAATAAAGTAACCACGAAGAACAAACACAACAAAAAATTAAAAGTTGAATTAAATCAACTTTTCTGACTTACTGATTTTTAAATCGTTATTAGAATTATGGATTTTAAAAAAAAAAATCTCAGAAGGACAATGAAACACATGCCTGTGTTTTTTTACACAAGATGTACAGTAAGTGCTAAATGAATCCTGCCTGTGGACTGAAGACATTCATCTTTATACTTCCTGCCTTACTGCAAAAATAGGACCACAGAAAGTATAAAATAAGAAACTGTCAGAAGACAAAGTCTGATCTCACAACTAGGGCATCTGAATGGCAACAGGTTTCTTTCTTAACTATGTCTCAAGTTTTCCATCCAAAGCATAAAACAAAAAGTTTTATAAAGAAAGATGCCACAGCACTCTCTGTTAACGCTCAGCTTCACAATCCTTTGATTCACTTTCACAATAACTGATCATTCAAAACTGCAAAAGAGAGCAGGTGTCACTGTAGATGCAAGGGACTTCAAAAAAGCCTATTTCTGTTTTTCAACTAATTGATCACTCACAGTCAGCACCAGAGGAAGTGCTGAATATTTCGTCTACTATGCATCAGTTATTAGTCTGTGAATCGACAATATTACGTTTCTCACATTCTAGTGCTGTTGTCACTGTTTACTAGTGAATTTAACGTTACCATTCAAGCAGTAATGAAAAAGAAGAAAAAAGTTATAATTTGAAAGTCAGAGGGAAAAGGGTCAAAGAGATCAATTGATATACTGAATCAGCTACTTATTTCTCCTCTTAGTACTGTTCATCTCGCACACAGACTGAGGGGTACTGCTGCAAGGAAAACACGTCATCACGTAACTGAAGGCTGCATTATAACATGCACCAAAAAAAGCAGGAAAAAGGATTTATGTTGCCCAGCAACTTTAACTGCATCTTTTCCTATTTTGGGGTACTAAATGAACAACTTTCATAATATAATTTTAAGAGTGTTTATGCAACACTCCCTTAAAGAACAAAATTAAGTTTTCTCTTGCTGCAAACATATTGACATGCCTTCGAAAGAATTTAGAAAACATTTTATTCCAGAAGACATTTTTAGCGTTTAGAGGACAATTAACTACTTTAGCAAATGTGGAAAGGAAACTCAGAAGCCAAGCATCTACACAAATTTCTTCACGCTTATGCAAAATCTCTCTTCAACTGTGTGTGTTTGTACCATGCAAACTGGTTTGAATGCCCTATCATACACGTTAGATTTAAATTTTTATGAACACTAACACTACATCCAACACTCAATTTCTTTTCTTAACCTATCAACGCTAAAACTCAAGTCAAAACATAAACGAAAGACAACAAGGAATTTTAACATTATTTTAGAGCTAACTTCCTAGAGCTGTTGTAGTTCCAGCTTCCTTAGAAAACAGAAACACTTATTGGACAAATTTAGTTTCTATTTAGCTTCTTAAGTATTCCACATCAACCTATTTCTCATAACAGATATGCACCATTTACTTTGAACTGATCTTGGCATTTCAATCTCAACAAATGGTTTCGATATTTATTGAAAAGTGATTTCATATAATTGCAAATAAGTAGAGTTTGATAATACTACTGGATACACATTACAGAAATTGCTCTGACCTAAGGATAAGGCTCCGTCAACAAATTAACAACAAATACAAATCAAACCTCCACAAAGAGAACAGCGGAAGAGTGAAGCAAAGGAAATTGAAAAATGTGTTAACAAACACACAGAAGTCCTAATGGAGTGTTAATCTCCTCCCCATTCATACTGGCCCGATGACAGTCTCCTTTAGTCCTGACCCATTTTAGATTGGTGCTATGCATCATTTAAAAATAGGTCAATTGCTAGTTGAGATACAACACACACTGTGAAGTAAAACGAAAGCTTTCATAGCATGCAAAATTATTTACTAAACCATATTAACAACATTGATCAATCCAAATGAAACCATATAGTACCAGATAGCACTAGAGCTGCCCTCTGAACACCATTACTTTAAATTATAAAGAATCAATCAGATGTGCTGCTAAAACAACGCGCTAGGCAAACGTGAAGTTATTTTTGCCTATTTTTTCCTGGGCTCCCGAACAATGTTGTGCACTTGACCAACTTTTCACTCTGGGAGAAGACTACTCATAACGGATCAAACAGCATAATTTTTGGCAGTTACAAGCAAGTACAAATTAAAAATATAACTGAACTAAAACCTTATTGTGTTGCCAATATGAATGCAATTGAGAAGAGGATTTGTTTTGTAAATAAGAAAATACAACTGCATTATGATATGCTGAAGTGTTAAAGAATTCATCTTAAGTAACATCTCGCCATTTATATTATTGTGCTGCTTCTCGCTAAAGAACGATTTCATACTTTTACTCCATATTTTATCATTAGATCTTCAGGACGCCGCTACTCTAAATTAGATTTTATATTCCTAGAGGAAAGCTCATTTTGCTAGCATCACACTCAACACTGGGTACATGCAACTTCAAATTTCGTACAGCGCAAGGTCGTGACAGATAATAAAGCCAGAGGCTTTCTGTCACTTAACAAACAGAATGGGAATTAACATAACCGTCTGCTATAGCTTTTAAAACTGACTCACCATCCAGACGGAAGGTCCCAAGTCTTAATAGTACAGTCCATTGATGAAGTTACTAGCCAACGACCATCAGGACTGAAAGTCTATTAAAAAAAAAAAAAAAATCACTTTAAAGGCAAAATTGACAAGGTAGTCTATACGATAGGTCTTGTTTTACACAGTTGAAGATTAGATCACTCTCTAAGATCACGATGAAATGAACGGCCATAAAAAGAAACCTAACAGTCTCTTACTAGACAGAGAAAAGGTCAAAAATATAACCTATTTCAGAATAAGTCCACATATATTGACAAAGCTTACACGTGGCTCTAGGGAATGCATTTTGGGCCTCATGTACACATTTATGATTAAAGCCACAGAGCATAAAACTTAGGGCGGGGGGGGGGAAATCAAATAAATATTCACTTCCTAATACTTTAGAATTAAATTGGAAGCTATAAATCTAGAGTATTTCAGTGACTGCAAAGCACTGTTTCACAAGATGCAAAATAAGGAATCACAAGTGTGTTAAATACAAGATATAAACAGATCTGAAGTTATTTAACTGGCATGTTTTGTCTACAAACAGTTCAATACTTTCGCACAGATTTACACCTCAACATGACTTTCAGTGTTCCTAATACTTATGTTTTTTTGTTCAACCCAAAATTATAGCTTGCCATAAAATTATAATAAAATCCCAAAGCACGCTAAAAACTTATGATCTTTTGAATACCGCACATTTTAACTTGCAAACTAACATGGCCACAACTGCTATAGAGTTGATCTATAATTTTACTGCTCATAGCCGAACATAATACTCAATGCATTTATATATGCAGACAAATTAATCATCTTTAAAAATAATTAAGTATTTGTACATGTCACCTTCTGTTGTGGAAAACAAGTTAACAATTACCATGTCATTAATCCGTCCATGGTGTCCTGAGAACCTCCTGACAATCTTCCTGGTTTCTATATCCAAAACACTAATACTGAAGTCATCAAAGGCAATTCCCAGAATACCGCTGCCGAAAATCAATAGCACATTTGACAGTGAACACTCGGAGAAAAAGGAAAACATCCTAACCTTGCTCAAAAAAAATTTTATCCCGAAATAATCTCAGAGAGACTAGGCTGTATTTCTTCAGCCTAATAAAATTTCTTATACAAGTAACAGACAGTTGTACTTCAAAGCATCAGAAATTTAGGCGCTATTAGCACCTTTGGTTGCTGTCCTAGGCAACCTACAGCAAAACAATATGCATATGAAATAGCTTTAGTTTCTTACCTATCTCTGTGAAGCAGAATCGCACTTGGAGAAGACGAGAGATCAGTGGAGTGAACTAGGTCTTTAGTTTTGAATTTCCAAAATTTAATTAATCCTTCACTACCAGCCGTGATTGTCAGCTGGTTTAATCCATCCACTGCTACCCCTCTAACAGCCCCTTCATGTGCTACAAATCAAGGTAAAAGAAAGTGCATTTCAGAATTCAAGCCCACTATTCTGTATGACTTCACCTAAACATACTAAGTGAGCAGTAAGCACGTGACAAAAGATTCTAAAGCCACCTGACAACTCCGCTTGAATATTACAAGTTTACTTCCTCAGTTGAGGAACCAAATCCACAAAACAAGCTGCTTTCAAATAAGCACTGTACAAGACTTACAAAGCAGCAGTAAATATGGGGATATTTGACACATGAGGATATAGGACATGAAATATGCATGCGCACAATCGTTCAAAGGAAAAGCTTGAACACCACTCATGTTGAAGTGCTGAGTTTGCATATACTATTATTTAATTACCCATCTGCAAAGAACTGGACTTGCTTACGATGCATAAAAGCATTCCCATGCATGAAAGCATTCCTTCATTTTTAAGCAGGAAGCACAAAACAGAGGAAAAAATTTATCTCAGAGAGAGCGAGAACACTGTAAGAAGCCAAGTACTAGAGGTGTGACGCTCTCAAGAATAGCTGAGGCCAGAGGGTCTCGTTTTAGTGCTGACCAAGTTGTTAACTGACAAATTTGCGTTGATTAAAACCAAACAACGTTAACATCAGAACTATCAAATCTAGCAGGGATCCTTCCCTTCACAGTAGGTTTCAAATTATTTCTGACGACAGTTTTGGAAAGGACAGTGTAGGGTAATACAGAAATTGAAAAGTAAGATTCCTGAATTCAACTCAAACTATGTTAAATCTCTGAGATGACGGAATGCTAGCTTGTTCCTGTTCTGCTAAGGGGCAATATTTTTAAAGTGCAGCAATTCTTACCTCTTTCTTTGCCATAACACCCTCTGTGAATGCCAGACTGCATGTTGTACACATCTACCTGCCCTGTTGACATCCCAATTACAGCAAAGTTTCCACACGTGGTAATATCAACTGCCTTTCAAGGGGAAAAAGACAAACAAACATCAAAATAATTCTTGAAGTACCTACCCAGCCAGCAAAGTTGTTAGAAGATACACAGCTTATCTTAGGAATGCAAAGTTTAAAAATGTTTTTATTAGACTTCTTAAAAGAAAACTGCACAGCATAAACAATAGCTTACCATCTCAAAAAAGCAGAGAAAAGATATCTTAAAATAAGCAAACTGGCAACAAATTATAAATGAGGCAGCACATGCTTACAAGGATAAATAATGAGATCTTGACTTAGCGACATCCATTTCCCGTCATAAGTCATACCAAACAGCATGAACACTGTAACTTAAATAAGTAATCTATAGTATTAAAGCATCGATGAATTCAATCCCTAAGATAAAGTCCAAGCATGCCCGCTACCACTCCCCTTAAATGCCAGTATTGCAAAAGGCGCCAAAACAGTTCACACAGAGCTTAAGTACCAAGAAACACTGGTCTTTGAAAAGGTAAACTCTGAAGAATCTGTTAAGAGACACCATGTATTTGCAGCAGAACTCATGCATCTACCACAAACTGCTAAGCGTAAGATAAGATAAACAAGATATCACAGGATAAAGTACTACTATGAACTCATAGCACAAGAGCTATGCCACAGTAACTATTTGTATTGCAAGCTCTTCAGCCACAGTAAACATTTATACCTCTTTCAGGGAGAGCTTGACTTTCACTGTGTGCAGCTTAAGTTGCGTAACATTTTAAAGGGAGCTTCCTGCCTGTAATTTGAAAAATACACTTTTCCTATTTAAAAACAAAAAGTGTCTTCAACAATTTGCCTTTACAGAGCAAGCATGAGAGTTTCCCATCAGAGGTATATAATCAGCTCGACACCATTGAAAGAAATTAAAGGTAAACACGGACCACCTAAGTATCTGAATCAGAAAACAGAATTTGTAGTTAACCTGAAAGTTTAAGGAAAAATGCATATCTGGCATTTTTCTTAAAACCATTTGCATTACAAAAAGGAAGTAGGACACACTGAACTCGCAAAAAATGATTCTGCGAAGTAACTAAATGAAACACCTCTAGCTAGTATTTTCTCATTCTAAATACGGCTTCTGTACAACCAACCAAAAAGGCATACACTGTAACACTGAAGAAACATTACCATGAATAAACTTACTGTTGCATATATATCTAGAGGTTTGTTTTTGCTAAATGCCTCTGGCCTCAGTTTATGAGTTCCCATAGAAGTCTTCTGATAGTTCCATGTTGTACAGGTTATATACCCTTGATGGCAGGCAACAATACCATCCCAGTCATTCTGACGAGCCACTTCTGCAGTGCAACAAGCATTCATTTTAGAAACAGTAATTTTGAAGTAAAATAAACTTCTCTTACATCACAGGTAACAGCAATCTTAAATACTTTTAGTCAAAACATTTTATGTCAATGATGCATGCTGGACAGTCAAAGGGCTATCATTAAAAAATTAAAAAAAAAAGGCAAAACATTACCTGTTGTAACTCAAATTGTAACAAAACAAACAATACTTTTTTGGTATGTTACATCTGATGTCTTTGTATACTTGAGTCAACGGGGCTTGGGGAGAAAGGAATTTGGGGATCGAAAAAAAGAAAAAAAAAACCCAACTGCTATAACTAAGCATTCCTCAGCTGACCAAGATCTTCGTCACCCTAACTGCTGGTCCTCCAGCCTGGAACAGAACGTATGCTAAAAGTTCTTCACTTCTATACTGGAGTTTTTCCCAAACAAAAGCTGGTTAAACTTAAAGGCGTTTGAAATAAAACGCTCTTACTGGAAATGGGAAAAAAAAATTAATTTATTTTGTAATCTCTTTGTAAGAGAAGAGTTTACCATGTAAAATGCCATTTTAAAACAGGCATTCTACAGCTCATGAAGGGCCACAGAATACCAATAATCTCATCAGTACCACATGGACTTTCAATCCATTAATTTTCTGAGGGTTAAAAGACAACAATGAAGATATGATTAACTCTGTCATATATCTCAAAGATTACTTACCTGAAGCAAAGGCTGTAATGGGTGGAAGTGCCATGGTATCATGCTGAAGACCCTTCCGTTTTGATTTCTTTTTGTTAATTGAACCTTAAAAAAAAAAAAACAAATAAGTATCTCAGGGCTAGATCTGAGAATATTGGTTTAAAATGGGCAATTTGCTAAATGTAAAGTTCCTATTAAACTTAGAAAATGTTGGCTTTTTTTTTTTTTGAAATTACTATTACATTGAACAGACACAGAATCACCCATAATTAAAAGTATCGGTAGCTTGTCTCTACCCAATCCTCGTTCCCTCTTTAAAGGTGCTTTTAACTCAAGCTTCGGGTCATAATTTGCATTTTCAAAGAAACTTACAGAAATTTCCAAATAATAAATTCTAGCTTCTCCATGGTGTGAAGCAGTTTTTTGAAACTTATCAGTAATGTAAGGAGCAAGTGGATTGTTTTGACGTTGTGGACTTGCCTTTTTTTTTTTTTTAATAGAAAAAAACTGAGAATACTCGTATTTGTCATACTAAGGTATATATCATCAATAGCTAATAGAGTGCACATTCTTCCCTGAAACAGAATCCATAATCTCCACTACCTAAACATCCCTTTGTTTGACTGGAACTATCCAAACACCTCTCTGGAAAATATGGGCCAAGTCCCTGAACAGGAAAGAAAAGGATATTAACTACTATTTTAGTTTAATTGACAAGCGTTTGTGTAAAATATCTGAAGTCCGAGATGATCCATCAGTGGAAAACATTGATCTCTACATTGACATAGCATTGTCATTTCCAAGGGTTTGACGAGCTAAGAACACAACCAGAGTTCCTGTCACACAATTCATGCAATGCTGATCAAATCACTAGCTTGACATATTCAAAGACATACTACTCAACTCACTTTTTCCCAGGATCTCGTGCTGACAGCCTGAGGCAGAGATGCCACCATCACAAGTAAAGAGATGGTCATATAGGCATGACTACCTAAAGCAATATATTAACATCCATCTCTCTGATTACCAGACTCAGGAATTTGAAATTCTTTATATACTTTGGACATTGAATCAATTCATCTACACCTGTCTATTTAAATCTATTGAAATACCTGGATATCCACATATAGATACAGATAACTAAAAACAAAAGTTATCTCGGTCTTTCTGAGCCTCACTTTCTGAGCTGTACAAGAAAACGTCCCACAACCATGGCAGCACTTGGAAGATGTGGGGTTTTTTATTCTTAAGCTCTATGATTAAATCCAAGGAACCGAAGTCAAGAAATCTGAATTACTTATATTAATTTAGTCAATTCAATGGAAGGGAAATGGAGAAAAAGTTAAAGCTAAGCATGCAAAACGAACTAAAACGTCACCAACTGTTTTATTCATTCTTAACATCAAAATCATACCCATCTTCTCCCAGAGTGAAATAACATATACTGTCAGGTTAGAGAAAATACTTCGCTTAAATATTTTAATCAGCTAAACATATCTGGGAGTGTATTTTATACACATCAGGAAGGATTAAATTTGCTGAGCAGCTGAGGTGCATGGCTTTCACACAATAGTTTAACTGAAGGCCTAATAAGGCCTAGTATTTTAGCCTCTTTCGACATAAATACTTCTGCAATTTCTGTTCACCGCTATTTGTACTTTCACCAAAATGCTTACCACGTCCTAAACTTTTATTGAATCTTTCATGCACCGTTGAAAAAGACTGCAATGTTCCATCTTGACCTGATGAAATAGTAGAGAAGGGAAGGACAAAAATCAACTTTTATATTATGCATAATCTAGCTAAACAAGAAAAGTGGAAGAGAAGCACTCAGAAACCACAAAAACTATTATAAAGTATTTAGTAAAAATTCTGATCCAAGGAGAAATGTAGATATACTATAAGCAGTGAAGCTAATGAAGCCTAGTTTTTCTATGGCCTGTATCTCATTCCCACCAATTTGCACCACACAGATGAAAATGACATCTCTCTTCTTTATTCATCTTCTCCTAAAACACTTCAATTTCTCTATCCCCTGCTTTCTTCATTACAATATCCAGCTATTCCCAGCCTTCCATCACATTAAAGATACTGTTAAGTCCTTCAAACCCCTCCATAGTACTTCCAGAGCTTTCCCACGACTCCATGACTTCCGCCTTACCAACTACAATATTCCTTTCTTCATCCCCTGTCTAACCTACACACGCTATGGCTGGTTAAGAGCCAGACCTCGGCTAGCCAGTAAGTTAACTCAAAAGGTAAAAGCAGAGAAATCACAGTGTTCAAGCAATCTTTAACTCTACAGCATAGCAGGAGTAATGAAAAACTTGTGTAACGAAGAAAATATATATTTATAGAGACAGGACACTGCAAGGAAAGAGATTCCTTTGCATGTAATCAGGATGAATACGTTGGGAACTGGAAGCAGTGTTAAACAGGATGAAACCAGGGAGACTGGTGAGATTCTTAGGAAGTTTATTTGTCCAAATGCCTGTTTTAGGGAGATTTGTAGTAGCACTTGAAAGGTATCCCACAGGACTGCTATCCCAATTCTGTTGCACAAAGTTTTGCCAGTGGTTCGAAACGGAATGTAGAGAGTCCCCTTACACTGCAGATATATCAGATCTCAAAGCCTGAGACCCTTTTCACTTCAGAGCTTGCGTCTGTGCCCTCTCCTTTTTTCCAAGCACAGTTAACAACAGTAAACTGCAAAAGCAAGTGTGAGGATTTATTAAGTAATTTGATTGTCACTGTGGTTTGTCTGGACTGAGCTAAGTTACTGACTCGGCCTTGACCACCCAAGATGTTTTACGGTGGATGGTGCTAGCATTGCTGTGCCATATTAGGCGGAACACTCATTAAAAACGTAGCATAACGTTTCCAAACGTTGCCCATGCAAACAATTTCTTGAAGAGTCTCTTACTTTTTTGTGGCCCAGGACGCTTCAGAAATGGAGTCTGAATGGGCACCTAATTCCCTAAAGGGTCCATTCATAGATTTGAAAATATGTTAGTTGCTAAGGAAATTTAGTCACTTTTACATTTTTAGAGTAATGTCTTGGTAACAAATGATTTTGGGAAGACATATTCCAGCTGCAACTAAGATGTACCAAATTACAAAGCATCTGTAACCCACAAACCATGCTCAAAACAGCAGGAAAACTGGAGTGGCTCCTGCAAGATACCAAATGCATTAAGTTCCCTCCTTTCCCCCATGCCATAAACAGAATTTCACTAATTTTTTGAGAGTTTTCATTTGACCAGTTAATAGTTTCTTAGAAGACAGTGAAGCAATTTTTCTTTGCTAAACATGAGCATGGGCAACAAAAGCAGCTCCTAAGCTTGTCTGCTTGTAACTACTTCTTGGCCTACGCATTCCCTTCGGGTAACCGAAACAGTTCGATACAACAATAAATGACACTATCTATACTAATTACTTGCTATGTTTCATAAATACATATAATCCATAATACATGAAGTATAATTTATTACATTAACAACACAAAAATATTGAGCTCTGCTTGTTTATCATCCTCCTCGCAGGAAATCGGACTGAAGAACATGAGAGAACATGAGAATGAGAACTCATACCTGCACTAAGAATGTGCTCTCCATTTTGCCCATGGTATCTGATTTTTGTTGGAGGTGCACTATGTCCCATTCGGCTCCTTAATATACGGCCAGTACCACCGGGTCCATCAAAAATCCACACCTGCCCCCAGAGAATGCAGAAAAATGAGGCTGGTAAACATTGCTGTGCCAATAATTACACCTCTTGGCAGTAGGGTAAGCCAGGAGGTGGCACAGCAAATGCCATGCATGGGCTGTTACTCTTTGCCCTAAAACTTTAGAGGTGCCAGGGCACCCGATTGTTCCCAGCTGTTCGTTCTGCCCCTCTGCTCGAGGTTACTGGCATCACAGAACCCACAACACAACAGGCATTTCTCAGATGCAACAGTTCACAGCCCAGAACATTAACAAAAACTGAAGTAAATGAAAATTTGAGTTAGTGCGCTAGGCTATAAATTGAGATTCCGGAAGACTGGATCCAGAACTTAGTTCTTCAAGGCTACCATGTTCTCATCATGGCAGTAGACCCTTAAATTGCCTCATTACGAATCAACAGAGACTGAGAGGCAGCAGCTTCAGTAATCTGAGCTTTATTTCTTTCATTTGAAAATCACTGCTTCAATCTAGAATAAGTATTTATGCTTTGGAGTACTGCGGGGGGGGGGGGGGGGGGAGGGGCAGAAACGGGACAACCCAACAATAAACAAACAATAGCAGGTAGCAGCAGCTATTGCAACTTACCCGTATAGCATTATCAGCACCATTAGTGATAAGAAGTGGTTCTCCAGGGACAAACGACATACCAGCTATTGCTGTGGAATGAGCGTTTCGCATTTGACTAATTAGTTTCTTCTCTTCTAGATCCCACAGTGCAATGTGTCCAACGGGGCTACCAGCTGCCATTACTTGGTGTCCATCTACTCACAAAATAAAAATAAAAAAGTTTGTTTCTGGACATTCAATACAACCTTATTGACTTCTCACATCTTAAAACTGATGCAAGAAAGTGATGTATGTCACAATTCTGAAGAAAAAAAAATAATTCTCAAGTTAACTCTAAAGATGTTTTTAATCAAAATATTCTAGTATTTTAAAGAGAAAATAAATAATAATAAGATATAATAAGAACACAAGTTGTTCACATCAGATAACACCAGATACATCTAAGTGCCGCGTTCTGATACGACAGCCAAGGCTAGGAGTTTTGCTTGAAAGCAGACAAAAATCTTGACTGACACTGTTTCTAAGTTATTAATAAATATAGAATAAAAAGTTATTCTATATTCTGCATTTTTGCCCAAACTTATTAGCCTTTACGCTTCAGAATGTAAGAGCTACTGTAACGCCACACTAGAGGTTAACACTCTTTTTTAATCCTGTTAAGTTTTTGGCTCAACAGCTCTCAAAAAAATTTCACAAGCTGCTTACATGCTTATTGAATTGTTTTAAGTAATAATTAAATTCACATGATTTCTAATTTTTGTTCTACTTATTCTACCTTTTCTAATGTTAAGGAAATTAACAGGCCATACCACCTTCTAGAAACATACTATAAATATTCAGGTAAGTTAGATACACATCACATCAAGGTTAGAGAGTCATCTATTTCCGGCATAATTGGTAACTAATGTTTTAGATCTAAGAAAAAAAAAAAAAAAAAAAAAAAGGCCAGCTTCCAATTTACAATTACACACATCACAGACAGCTAAAACAGACAGGCCCAGGGCTTTCTTCTTCTGTAGTGCTTCACCAATATGGAAATTTGCCAATAGCTCATTTTAATTTTAATAAAGAAAACTTCACTCAAAGCCTGAAATGAGTACATGAGTTCAAAGGAGCTAAAATGGTTCTTCTGATCCAATAATTTTTACATTATATTTCGCAACTGTAGAGATAGGAAGAGAGAGGGAGATTGGAGGGAGTCTGAGCCTAAGAAAAGAATTGCCAGGATCTGTGTGTTCAAGCAGACAACAGCAATTATTTAACTTTTGTGATATTTCCGGTTAAATGGCTGACACAAAAAGGCACTGTTTTTGCTTTTCACAAGTCTCTCCAGTCGCATCCCTCCTCAATAGATCCTGCATCAACCTATATTCTGTTAAGAGGTGAAAATTAGGCTAGTTAAATGAGAGATGAGATTCAGGATCACAACGCTGTAGGCAGGATCAATATTAAAGTAATAGCTGAGTGTGTAGTACTTGCTTATTAAACAAAAAAAGTTACTATATGTTCAGTGATCCCCAGTAACATCCATTCAGGCATAATCCAATTGTATAAGATAGACCTGTATCTATTAACATTCTGACTTGTTTTCATTGGGACTACACTACTGAGAAGTAAGTCTGCGTACTAACTTACAGCGTACCGATTACCGTGCACTAACGCCCACAGCGATAGCTCTTAGCACACTATAAATACAAACTGGCTCACTTCACTTTGAAAAAAGGAGTACTGTACTTCATGCTTCCTGTGCACTGTGAGTGCGAGCACAAGAAAGTGCTATAAAACAGCAAGCATGATAAAGACACACAATCTCTCATACTTTTTGGTAACTTCTTTAGATTATCTATAGCCTTTAAAAACTAAGAGTCTAACACTCATCCCATACTTTGGTTCCGAAATGCTCTTACCAAAGCATTACCTTCTATTAATTTTATAAACATTTTCATGGAAAGCGCTAAGACTTACCTGTCCGAAAAGATATTGCTGTGATGGGACCCCAGTCTTGTTGAAATTTCATCAGCGTTTCATCAAACTTAATATTATGTACAACAATGTGACCAGATACAAGACCCACTGCAACAACATCCACTGCTGGGGCCTGCAAGAAACATTGAATAGCAACTGAAATGAAAAACAAAAAGCTTGTGCCTACACTAGTAATACTAGCAGGTACAAGACAACGGATCCAAGTCTAGGTCAAGTAATACAGAATTTGTTAAGTATAAACAAATAAGGCATCTTGCAAGACATTATCTAGTTATATTACCTGACTGACCATCTGATAAATCTAAACAAAAAAATAGAGAGATGCAAGACTTTGCACTTACTCTTCATTGGATAAAACTGTTCTGTTTTCAGAAGCTTGAACTTCTTGGAAAAACAGCTCACTAAGTTTTCAGTATTTCTGGTGGACCATTATACACCCCTGCCTCGCTCATTCACATTTACAGGTTTTACCTAGGACAACTGCCAACATTTTTGAGCTGTCACCAATGTTTTAAATGCTACCAGTTAGTTTTAATTCATTTTTATATTTACAAAAATATAGTAAATACAATTATAAAAGCTCTTCTTGAATCAGCAGACATACATTTTCTAAACCTCCAAGGTAAATTAATTTTAAATAGTAAGAAACTAGCAGTGTAACGAAGTCACACATCATACACCTGCATCTTGCAAACAAATCGTTTCTGTGAATTCCTTAGGTCATTCAGTTAAAGATTACAGAAGCAACGAATACAACGTGGCTAAGATGCTAAATATGAGAGAACTGCTAGGACTAGAAGAAGGACGTATAATAAGCCTTCAAGTCTACCTCTTTTCAACGTCTAAAAAGCTAGACAGGGTTATTAGCATGACTTGAAAGAGTAAAAGTTATCTTTACGACTGCAATGTTAAACAACAATATTTTGCCTGCTATTTTCAACCAGTTACGTAAGACAGTAAGATACCAAAAATACTAACTTGTTGAAGAGTTGTGACCCCTAAGCCCCATCCTGCAAACGAGTATAGGAGTTTACTGCAAAAACAAACAAACAAAAACAATCAGCTTATGTTTAGGAATTTTCCACATTAAAATGGACACTTTACACACTTACACAGAAAAGTAAGACAGATTTCTGTCTTCATATATTGCTTAAAGAAAAAAAAAACCCATGACACTACTAAATATGGTGAGGAATAAAATTTATGGGTAAGAACATTTATATGAAAAAAATTAGTGCCATGCATTAATACTTTAAAGTTCACATTGTTATGTAACAAACAGGGAGAAGACTCATTCCAAGTCAGTTGCTCCCTATGCATTTCTCCTCTAAGCAGACCTCTTCAGAACTTTTACCATCCACACAATGAGCCAGTCTTGGCCCAACTTCTAATAAAAACAAATTCTTCATTTGCAGAGTAACTTCACCACATGAAGACACTAATTTGTCTTTCAAGTATACCCTTTCCTCTTTTTTTCAAGAGCATAAGCGCTAACAGCCAAAACGTGATGCAAGAACGTTCACAAAGCATTCACATAGTGCTTTAGATGCTTACTAAGGGTGTAAATATGAAAACGAGATTTAAGAACAGACGCAATTAAAAAATTGTTCCCTCAGGCACAGATATAGGTTGCTATTCTTACAAGATTGGCAATAGCAATTTGCTCCCATCTCTCACTTTCCTCTCTTGCCACAGGCTACCAACACTTCCCCCTAATTCTGCCAGTTTAGTTTTAGAGAAAAAACAGTGGAGAACAGAAATTACTCAACCTAGCTGTGTTGCCAGAAAAAACAGTAAGTGTCCTAAGTTCTTATGTACTTACGGGAGAATCTAAGCCAGCTAAGGAATATTTTTTTTAATGTTTTGCATGTATCGTATCTCAGGTGCTGAGGCAGGCATTAAAGATTGAGACAAGAGTAGGACGAGTACAGACATTTCCTTTTCTGTGGTTGTATTTAGAAATAGCTTATTTGTTAGATTATTCATATTTCCCGTTTTATATGCAGTGTATACTGCATCTCCAAAACACTAAATATGGAACAAAAAAGTCAGTGGTATCACCGCAAGTATACAGCTGTTAAGAGAATAAAATACTCAGCCATGCAATCTGAATTAACATATATCTGCAATACATGCATTAATATATAGCAACAGGGAATTTCCTCTGACTTTCAAGAGTTAAAAAAACAGCAGATCGTGGCAAGCATGAAATACTGTCATTATGGATGCTGCTTTACTGGGACATGCTCAGAGACAACCACACGTCTACGCATCTCTTACTGAAGTCTAAGGATCAGATGCTAACTGCCTCCACATTACCTGCCACCCCTTCATTGGACCAGCACCAACTATAACAATCAAGCTTGGAAAAGAGAGGCAGAAGGCCTGAACATACATTTAGTAATACTTTACTATTAATTTAATAGTAATAGTATTAATTTAATAGTAGATACTATCTACTATTTAATATTACTAATAGTAATATTTTTATGGGAAAGCTATGTGATTCCAAGAAATAAAAAAGGTAACATAGTAAAAAAAAAAAAAAAAAAAAAAAAAACCTCCTGAACAATACCTGACTTTTCACAAGGACAGAAAAAACAACACCCAACTTGAAAGAGATCAGCATTAAGGGTGCAGCAGCATTCTTGTGTTCCTGGAGATAAACCAACTGAAAATTTCTGCCAAAGGACTCAGTAAAAGATTCCACCCTCAAAAATTACCACACTTAAAAATACTAGCTGTTGCATATGAAACTACTTGGAGCATGAAGTATACTCAAGTTATTAAGAATCTTACTTGGATCTTATATTCCACAGCTGCAAGGTCCCTTGTTCACTACCAAGGAGAATTTTATTCAAATAGGTGCTTGGATGCAGAATTGCAGAAACTGCAAAAATGGCCTTATCAAACTCCATTTGAAGATATTCCTCTGCAAAAAAGCAAGAAATAATGTTAGTATGGCTACTGCTACAAATCTGCAGGCTCCTCATCCCTTGGAAAACGTGATAGGCAGACCTGATGTTTACTCTGCATGAATGTATGGGGTTTCTTGCATGAAAGGATTAGCTAACATATAACTGGACAGGCTAAACTTGTTCACATTATAACATCTGCTGCCCTGAAGGTATATATTTTTTTCCCTATTAACCTACCAAGCACAACCACGCTGGCAAAACTGCAGTGATTTATATCTTTCTGAAGGATTCCTGTTCCTGCCTGAGCAAAACACCTCATCTGATCAGCATACCTTTTGCTTGTAACAGCAACTTCAAATCACTAAAGCCAGTTTGCAGCCACTTAAAGAGCTAGCACGCGGGGAATGACATGGGCCAACATCACAGTTTGAGAATGCTTTCTAAAGAAAAGTCAGGTCTGAAAACAGAATTCTGTAAGACACTTTTCAATGGCATAAGAAGGTGCTGACACAACTAAAAGACTATTCATAGGAACTTAGTCTTACCCAGACTGATAACGATCAAAGAATTACAGGATTTCAGAGATGATGCCAAAGCTGCTGTACCACACTGCTTACCAGAAAAATGGAACATCAAAACGTAATTCCTCTACGAGCAGACTTCTATACGCCTATCTGGATCTTTACTGTGTCTCTACACGTGGTGCAGGATCCATGCATGAAAAATTATTGCAGCATTAGCAATTCAAATTACTGTTTAAGCAACATTATCGTTTAAGGCTTTTTTAAAATAAACTAATTTCTAACACGTTATAGAGACATTAGACTTGTAACAATAACAAAGTATTTCACCTTCTGACTGTATATCCCAAACAATAAGAACATTAGCAGTATCCACGGAGATGACGTGATCACCAAAAGGCAGCAGAAGGTGTATCTTCGCCTTGTGACCTTCATAGGTATGAACTACCTAGAATTTCAAAATAGACATTTTTTCAATATAATCCGTTCAGGCAACACATTATGTTAGCTTACTGCTTGAGGACTGCCAACACACACTTTAGAAATAAGTTTAAATAAATACAGGGAAAGATGACACATCTTTATGAAAAAAGACACATTATTTTATTTGGTATTAAAAAGTGTTGGCAAGCTACTTCAATTAATACATAAACTATAGGTCAGCCATTACAGAATTGGTTCTTACATTCTCCTACTGTAAGCTTTTTATTGCTCCTTCTGCAGAACACCACAGTTTTGTTTCCCTAAAACTGAACGTATAAAACACCCATGGAAATGTAAGTGTGTAGAAAATGAATTAAGTGCCTGGAAAACAAACCCTACCCAACTGTTTCATACTACCAAGTAACAAGTAAAATGATAAAAACCTCTTTGTTCCTGGCAAAAGCATGGAGAACATTGTCATATGAAGCAAATACCAACATTCGGTCTGCTGCCAAACAAGTAATATCTTCTAACAAAGCATTACCTGTTAATGAAAAGAGAGGGAAGTTCAACATGTTTCAGGTTCATAACAAAAGGGAAAGTCCTACAATGTATTTGTTTAGCATGGTAACCTACCAAGAAAGCTATTCTGTGGAACATGGTCTTAAAGGCATACAATTTAGAAGAACACAAGCAACACCACATTGAAAAAAGTCACAATGTGGTTCTTTTGAAAAAGACTTAATAATAAAACACTTAATTAACACTGCAAGTAAAGGCAAATATTAAATTTCTGAAGGTTTATAAAGAAGTTATCCCAAAATAACACTTCTAAGGACTCTCACAGCCCCACGGCCCACTGGACTGGAAACACAGATGATAAACACAGAATGAGCAACGCCTATTAGGTTACGCCATTCTGCAAGCCTGGAAGCTACTGCCACACTCCTACTGAGGACAGCATAGCCGATAGGGAACTTACTGCTTTAAGAATATACATCATTTCCCACCTAGTGACTGATTCAGAACGTAAATCTACTACTGCAATCAGCTACTGAACTAGCTCAAGTGGTAAAAGAGTATGTTACAGATCCAAGCTCCAAATCACACTGAGAGGAGGCTGATAGGGTTCCATGTGATAAAAACCTGAGAGAATACTCCTACATCTAGAAAAGTATAAGAATAAAAGTCACCCCACTTAAAAGACTGTCTGAAAAACACAAGACCAAGAATCATCTGTGCAACCTTAACTCAGTCACCATGGAAGAACAGCAAACTTATTACACGATCATACAGTATGCCCCCCAATATTGCTCTATACTGTGAATTATCTGATGAAAAGAATCCTATACTCTTTATACTCTTCGCTGTACTGCAGCACAACTTCAAGGGGAAGAGCTAAACAAAATAAGAAAAGCTGAACCTTATGGGAGGTTTCATTTGTTTATACATGTTAGATATCTTCTGACAACACTTCTAAAGGGACTTATGCCTAAAATCAGAGCACAGATATGTGGTCCTCCACATAAGCGGCATGCAAGTCTGATTAGGCCAAGACAGTTATAGACAAGCCCAGATTAAATAGTTCAGAGCATCAATCACATAACATCACTAAACTGATAACATCACATAGAGAAGCACATAAATACAAAATCATGATTGAAAAAATAAATTGTGTCTCAACTCTTCCAAAGGCTTAAGACTTCACAGAATATGCAACACTTTTATGATTTTATATGTTAAAAACGGAACTTCCATTAATTGTTTACAGCTCTAAGTATTCACTACTACACTTCTAAATTCAGTCCCAGTTGCGGAACAGTGATTATTCTCAAGTTTCCGGGTGCTCAGTTAACCAAAAATATACTTTTTATGAGATCTGCGTAAAAACTTTGTGACACACAGAAGTAAAATCCTAATTTTCAAGGCAGCATTCATCTCACAGAATCCTATCAGCATTGGCTGGAAGGGGCCTTTGGAAGTCATTAGTTGAGCATCCCACCCAGTCCCTCCCAAAAAGCTGATCATCCCCAGTACTAAATGAGGTTAGCTGTAGCTACACCCAGGTAAGTGTCGAAAACCTCCAACAACGCAGATCTCACAATCGCTACATTGCACTGCCGTTCCCTCTTAGTGAAGATATTTCTTCTAACTTCCATTCTGACCCCTCAAGCTGCAATCTGTGGCTGTTGTCCCTTCTTATTCTGTCTGCCACTATTATCGCAAATTCAGCTCTGCCATCCTTGTAACTGCCCTTCAAGTAGTTGTCACCCCTTAGTTTTCTCTTCACAAGATTAAACAAATCAACTTATTTCAGTCTCCTCTCAGGCCATGTGCTGTAGGTCCCTGATTCTCTCCATTTTCTCAACATCCTTCCTGAATGGGCAGGGGTGCACAAACTGGACACAGCAGCCCAGGTGCAGCCTCATCGGTGCTTAGTAGAGGGGAATAACAGCTTTCCCTGGTCTGCTGGCCAGGCTCCTCCTAACGTAGCTCAGTACGTGGCTTGCCTTATTCACAATGACTGCACTGTTGGCTCACATTCAACCTGGCACTGCTGCAACCCCAGCTCCTTTCCAGCAGGACTGCAGCTCAGTTCCCAGCTTGTTCTGTCCCAGGTGCAAAATTCTGCACTTGCCCTTGCTAAACTTTGGGAGGTTCTGTTGGCCCAGAATCCACGTGCCATTCCACGTATCAGCTACTCCTCCTAACATAGAATGCATTCCTAGCAAAAATTTGCAGACGATACTATCTCATCATCTAGGTTGTGGATGAAGGTACTGAACAACATGGGCTCTATTACTGACATATAAGGTGCCATAGCACCTATATCCAGTTGCTGCCAACTGGATATCAAGCCACTGAGTCCTACCCTTTGTACCCAGCAGTCCCGCCAATTTTCAAAGTCTTTTAGTCCAATCCCCACCTGATCTGTTCCAGTATTCACTTCCCTCTTATTATACAGACTTCCAATAAAAGTAATAACAAACAAGGGATCTGGAAATAGCAGCTTTCTTCACTGCCCATTCCTTAAAACCTTTTTTAAGAACAGAATGAAAAAGTGGGAGGCGCACAAGGTATATCCCTAAGAGAACTAAGTTATGGTCGTAAGGGCAATCTTATTTCCAAATTGAATACGTGGTATTTCATTCCAAAACTCCTTTTAACATAGTTCAGTGTAAATATTTATATAAAGAATTCATTTTCCATTTTTTAATTCAGAATTAGCTGCAGATATTAGGTGTTAAAAAAAAAGATGAACAATCTGCCCATACTTACTCACAGCAACAATACCAAGTTTCTTTACCTGCAACAAAAATTTTAAAAGGCATTTTCAGTTGTTTGTTGCACTGAATTTGCTATAAATAACCATTCAAATTCTAAGAACGAGCCCAGATGACAAAAGGAATTTGCATCCCTCACCAGGAACAAAAAATATTTATCTTAGTTGGCAACAGTATCTACAAGAAAGCTGGCGGATAACAGGTCAAAAGGAAAGGGACAATCTGCAGAAAGACAAGCATTCAGCACCCGTGAGCTGTGCTTCTCGATAACTTTACCTTGAGGCATGTGGCACTAAGCACACATTTACAGACGTTGTGCAGACTTTGGGTAAATTTGTTTTCACGTTGTCTCTGCTCCTACGTTACTCACACGACAATCACGTTATGTTATTATCTTAAATCGGTTCACATAGAATTTGCGCTTCACCAAATCACATCTCATCCTTGCCCAGAGATGATCATTACTAAATCAGTTCAAATTCTATGGAGAAGCACTTAACCCTGAAAAACTACCATCAAGACATACGAAGATCTGCATCGTCCACGCCTGGCGGTTCAATATAACCGCGTGACTCTGCTCGTTCTTGTTATTCCGCCTCGACAAATCGGAAGTGCTTTTAGCGTAAGGATCAAAAGTGAGTCAGCGTCACAGGCCTTCACCCTGCCGAACTGCACCACGCTCATGGGCTGTTTACGCGAAAACCTCTAACACAGTCTAACGGGAGGGCACGTTGGTCGAGCTCCACCTCCCAAACCGCAGCCCTTCACAAAGCCGGTGACCGGCCGCGGGCTGTTACCGAGGCGCCTCTGGCAGGCGGCGGCCTCGGCGGGCCCGACCCCCCCCCCCCCAAAGCGGCGAGGCCCCGGCCCGGCCCGGCCCGGCGGGAGGGGGCTGGCGTGAGGCAAGGCCCCGGGAGGGGGAGGGGGGACACGGCACGCGGCCCTGACTCACGTTGTAGGTGTGGACGCTGCGTCCGGCCGCCGCGGCTACGTAGAACTGGCGGTGGCGGCCGTGGTAGCGCAGCACGTGCGCCACGGGGCCCGAGTAACGGCCGAGCGCGCGGAAGCCGGCGAACAGCCCGCCGCCGCCCTCAGCCGCCATGCTCGCCGCGAGGCGCCCCGGGCCGCTTCCGGCGCCGAGCGGCGTGCGCCGCGCAAAGCCTTCCCCCCACCCCACCCCCCGGCCCGCGCGCGCGCACGCAGTTCCGCCGCGCCGCGCCGCGCAGGGGCGGGGGCGGTGCCTCCCAGCGGCGCCCGCCGCCCATCGCCGCGGCCTCGCGGCGGAAGCGGGAGGGCGAAGGAAACCAAGCCGATCCGCCGGTCTCCTCGGCGCTGGGAGGGAAGGGGCGTGCGGCGGGCCTCGCGGCCCGACGTTTTGAATAGGAGCAAGCGTACACCGGCCGGCCAGCGGGAACGGCGGGTGGCGCCGGCTCCCGCGCTCCTGGGACCGGGCGCGCACCCGGCGGCGGCAGCAGCGGCCTCCTCCTCCCCCCCCCACCCAACGCCGAGGCTGCCCGCCTGGTTTCAGGCATAAACCGCAGCCCGCCGAGCCACGACCAAACCCCCGGGCACGCACTGAACGCGCCCTGAGGCCGATAAAACGCCTGGAAACGCTTCCCGCTGCCGGCGTGTGCCACCCGGTCCGCAAATCTCCTTTATTGCCGCCTTTTCACTCTGCCGCTTCTCCCCTCTCCGCGCGCGTTTTCCTCGTGTTATGCTGCCGCCTCTCCCTCCGGCCCTTTCCAGCCCGCTCCGAGGCGCACCCCTGTCCTCCGGCTCACGCACCCACAGTCAGGGCTGCGAACTGGTTCAGGAAACGGCTTTTAATCGATACACCCATACATTGCGGCTTTTAGGCATTTGAAGCACGTGTGCAAACAGTGCGTACTTGAGAAAAAAAAAACACAACTTTTTTTTTTCCCCTGTAATAAATTAAGACAGCTCCGCCGGGGGCGCTTTGTCACAACGGCTGCATCGTGGGCAATAAATACTCCGCCAAGTCCGGTGGGACGAATCGCTATCCCAGGTTCATGTAGCTTCTCCACATGGCCATGAGCTCCTGGACTTTGCTGTCGTCGCACAGCCCTGCGCTCGGGGGCACCTGGCCGTCCTGCCAGCGCTGAGGGCGCACACCGCTTAGCGCCCCGCGCACCGGCACCGCCGCCCGGGGCGGGGCCGCCGCGGGGCTGCGCAGCGCCCGGCCGGGCCTCTTCAGCATCCCTTCCCCCCGTCCCTCCTCTCCCCGACCTACCTGTGGCGGGCGGTAGCCGCGGCAGTTGCGCCGCAGGACGCGCAGGGTGCCGTGCCACAGCGCGCCGTGCCGCGTCCCGTCGCAGCCGCGCGTCCCCTGCAGGACGCACTCCAGGAGCCGGCCCGCCCGCTGCGCCCGCCACCAGCCCTGCGGGGACGCGCCGCTCAGCCGCCACCGCCCGCCGGCCCCCTCCCCTGCCGCCCCTCCCCGCGCTCCGTCAAGCCAAAAAAAAAAAAAATCATCCTTCCCTCCCCTCTTTCTCCCTTTTTTCGTTTCCCCTCCTTTCCCCATTTCCCCTTCTTGCCGTTTCCCGCTTCCCCCTTTCCTCCCCTTTCCCGCCATTTCCCCCTTTTCCCCACGTTCCTCCCCTTTTTTTCCGTTCCCCCCCTTTTCCCACGTCCCTCCCCTTTTTTCCGTTTCCCCCTTTTTTCCCACGTTCCTCCCCCATTTTCCGTCCTTTTTCCCACGTTCCTCCCCCCTTTTTTCCGTTTCCCCCTTTTTCCCAATTCCGCCCTTTTTTCCCCATTTCCTCCCTTTCCCCTTCTCGCCCCCCCTCCCCCCCCGCCGGTATCCCGGTATCTTTTCGCTCTTTTCCCGCCGCGGAAGGGAAGGCCACCTAGCCGCCGCGGGGGTGCGGGTCACCCGGGCGAACCTCGGAGTGCTGCGGGCCCGCTGGCGGCGGGGGCGCCTCGTCGCACGAGTGAAAATCGAGCTGTAGCTCCTGGTGGGGGGGGGAGACAACGAGAGGGGCCGCCCGTCACCCGGCGGCGGCCGCGCCGGCGGTGCTCGGCGCTGCGCGGGCGCGCCAGCTGCGGGGCCCGCGGCGTTTGCGCGGCGTCTGCCGGGGAGCCGAGCAGGAGGCGGCACAGCGGCTCCGTGCGCGCCTCCCGAAGCTGCAGCCTGTACTAAAGAGTGGGTGTGCGTGCGCCCAGCCCGCGTCGTTTCTAAACCACTTATCACCTTGGCCGCTGGGAACTCGTCTTCGGCGGCGGCGGCGACTCCCGGTGCTACCGGTTTGCGGGGGCAGTGAAGGCAGCAGCGCTCGGACGGGAGCCTCCGCCGGCCCCTGCGCTCCGTCCCTGCAACTTGCGGCTTCAGCTCACATTTTAGGAAGGTCGCCGGAGGACAGTAGGAGATAATTTCCCCGTCCTGGTCACATGCACCAGTTTACTAAACTAGCCAGCTCCCGGCTTGCTAATCGAGATTTTCAGAAAGTGGCTGCCAGCAGTCAAGTTTAAAATCGTGGAGGCAGTGCTGTCCCGACAGATTCCCGCTGATGCCACCAGAGAAACCACCAACCTCGTTTAAGGTCATGTGTGGATCCAAAACGTTTAGGAGATCCTCGCGTATCTCGTCGTGGTTACAGATGCTGAAATTGTAGGTGGACTGTCGCGACAAGTCGGCGATCTGAAGAAAGATGACCAAGCCACAAAAGACTGCGTAAGAAAAAGCCAGAGGTTAATTCTCCTGCACCGCTACGTGACCCGACAAGGCACGCAGGACAGATCTGGAGAGAGGGATGTCGGTGCTTCGCGAGCACTAGGAAAACTGGTTACCCTTGTGATTATCCATGGTGTCTTTACACGTTGTTTTGCTCCTGCTCGGCTTCGGATCGTGGCTGGCTTCATATATGTACCTGTACGCCTACGGAAATGGTGGTTTCCAATTCCATAACTGGGGCTCAGTTGGACGCCTCATGCACCTCTTTTCCAGAACTGTAAATAATAATTATTCAGACTTGAAGTTGTGTCAATAGTGATTCAAAAAGAAACTTGGGATAATAAATAATAATTGACCGCGGCATTCAAAAAAAAACCCACAAACAAACAAACCAAAAAAAAAAAACAACCCACAACCCACTAACCTTGCACGGAACAAGTGGGAATAACCCTCCCAATAACGGCATAGCGTTCACTTCCAGAGTAGTTTATTGGAGTGATATGCCATTTTCTCGCTGAGGCGAGATACGAAACGCTTCTGGGCACCTGCAGACGGGGCAGGAGGGCATGCCCTCCGTGCTGCGGTCGCACGGGCGTTTTTAGTGCAACGCTTTAACAGGGGACGGTGGGAGAGGGTGGAGGGTGGGTGGGGAGTGATCATTTCCCTGCATTGCCCACAGCTTTTTATTTTTTTCTCCTCGAAGGCGAGCGCTTTCCTTTCCATACCACCTTCCCTGGGAAGCCCCCCCCCCCCCCACACTAGTTTGCTCCGACGGCGGCAGCGCAGCCGAGGGACACTTGCACTGGCGAGCGAGGGCAGCCGAGCACGCAGGAGAGCCGGCTGCCCTGCTGCTGGGGGGCTGCCCCAGTGCCGGGGTGGGGGGAGAAGGAGGGGGCTGCCCGGGGGAGGTTGGCCAGCGGGGCCGCGGCCCCGACGGGGCGGGCAGCCCGGGGCACGGCCGCGCCGTGGGCAGCGCCCCGCCGTCCCCCTGGTCCGGGGAGGGGGGGGGGCGCCGTCGGGAGCCGCCGGAGCCCTCCGACGGCCCCGCAGCGGCCCCCGTGTCCAACCCTCCGGAGCCCACCGGGTGCCGTCGGCCCACGGCAGTGTTTGGTCGAGGCGCCGCGGGAACGGCTCCCGGAGCCCCGGGGCGGTGGCGGCCACCGGGGCCGAGGCGGGAGCCAGGGGCCGAGCCCCTTCCTCCGCCCCCCTTCCCCGAGGGCATCGCCGCGGATGTTTTAAACATGGCCTTATCTCGGTTTCAGAGAAAGTTCGTGTACATTTTCGGGGAATGATTCTCACGCGTGAGTCATGAGGGAAACCCAGGCAGACAGCCGCCTCTGCGGGAGGAAAGGCTTTTTCTTTTTTCTTTTTTTTGGGGGGGGCCAGTTGAGCTGGGGACGGGCCAAGACTGATTAGCCAACACTGCCTGCCTGCTTGCCTGCCAGCCCGAGCGTGTTTTTTTAGTTTTCCCCTCTCTCTTTCTTTCTCTCTCTTCCTCCCCTTCCTCCCGCAGCCGCGCCGGTGCCGCCTGCCGCCCAGCCCGGGGCTTTTCAAGCCCCGCCGTCGAGAGCTCAGAATCGCTGATTTAAAGCATGGCGTGAGCGGTGGGTTTTTTAAATCCAATCCTAAACCGCTGCTTTAAAAGCCCTGCTATAAAATCCGTTGCACTAACTGGCATGAAGCAGCAGAGCAGACCCCCCGAGCGCTGGCTGTGCTCACCTAGCCCTTGGCCTGGAGAGGTGCTGTCCTACCGAGCGCATCTGGTCACAGCGCTGAGCCACAGTCGATGTGTGCCGTGCGTAGCGGCGCAGCGTGGGGCTTACCAGGGTGCTCCCATGCATCACCCTTCCAGTGTGGCCAAACAAGTCAACAAAGCCCCAATTTCTTAAAGGTTCTCATTATCCAGAAACCGTAGGGATGTTCTTACGTGAGGCAAACCCATGTGCCGCCTTTCTATTAGGGCCTTCTGTGTGAAGTCATTAATGGGCTTCATAAAACTTTCTAAAGCCCGCACATGATATTTATAAATACCTGTGTATTTCTCTTTCTACAGCTGCATAAATAAAAGTGCATCCTAAAATAAAGAGAATCACTTAAGGTGAGTTTTGCGATACTCATGAAAACTGGCAACATAGCTGACAAGAAGCCTATGAATTATCTCTGAGACTCGTCTAAGGAAGAAATTCCAGACCAACAAAATATTATTATTTAGCTTTCCACTGTTCATGTGTCCTTTCTAAACAGGCCATAACAACCCTCTGAATAGTTAAATAAAGACGATGACTTGCTTTGGCTTTCGTGTGAGCACCGTTAGGCTAAAATTCTCTTCCACATCGCTGTGTCGATATGCACATGCTTTTATTTTTCTTATGTATGTCTCCAGAGTCAGGAATAGAACAAAACTGCCAGCAAACACTGGCAACATAATCAGACTAGCAAATGAAAAGTGAACAAACCAAACATTTATATACCTATAAAGGACAATTTACCATTCAAAAAATGCTTCTAAGTAAATTCAGATGAAAGCCTATTAAGAAAAAAGAAATTACTTACCTTCTTTTTAATTGCTTTTTCACGTGTGAAAAATCTTGTGAATAAACAATACCTGTCAACAACTTTGTTCTCCTCTAGCTTAATTTCCACCAACAGTAACCTCAGGAATGACAAATCCTGATAAATATGATTTGAGGTCTGTTTTCTATTTTAACTTCTCCAAAGTTCTTCAGAGCATTCAATTACCAGTAGATGCACCAGAGAGACAGAAAAAAAAAAGAATAATTTGGAACAATCTATCCATTTTTATAGTTCTAGCAATCCAAAACTTTTTACTTTTATGTGCTGTAGGCAAAATAGTGCCGAGGCCTGTCTTCTGACAGCAGCTTTTGATCTGTGCAGTTGGCCAAATTTGAGGGATTTGCACGTGATTTCCATTAAGAGAAATAACTCCGGACAAGACGCAGGCTTTCTTTTTCTTTGTTTTTTTCTCTTCCCTTTTTTTTTTTTTTGTACGGACTTACAGAAAATCTACGTTATTCCCTAACGCCCGCAGCCTGGCAGCCCTGTTCTTTCTTGAAGATTGACCTCAAATTTATGGTCATGCCTTAACAGAGGGAAGATGGGATTGAGAAACTGCCATTTCCCTGTGGGTCAAGATGATATCTGTGTGGGAGGGAGCACTGCCAGCCCTCACCAAGAGAAAGAGTCGAAAGCCAACAAGAAGTCACTAACTTTGGTACACATTTCTGATCGATGTTACTACGTTACTGGCATTATAATTCATCAGTCTGGCTTGCATTCACTGAGCCAATATTTTACTGTTGTATTTTGATACACACGGCTGAAAGGCAAACCATATACATTTTGGGTACATCCAAGCAATATTTTCCTGGGTAAAATCTATACCACTGCTACAGAAATGCCAGGGGTACCCAGGACATTTAGTAGAACTATACTTTGGGGATATAGGATATGCCAGCTTTTTAAATTATGGCATAAGGTGTGTGGAAAGGACAGGCGGAGGGAGAGGGTGACTACTAGAGGGAAGTCTGGGAGGAAGGAAGGAGTTGAGTCAGTGCTTGGCAAACACTGTTGGGCAAACTGCTCGGCTGCATCCGGCTGGGCAAACACTGCTTTTCCTGGGTCCAACTGGCTGAGGGGTTGGAACTCACATTTTTTTGAATTTTTTTTGCTAAAAAGCTTTTATTTCAGAATTACTTCTCTGAGGAAATGAAAATAAAAAGCGTTTGAAATATCTACCTCTCCAGTAGAAAGGAAATTCAAAGTTTGGACCACGCTTTTTAACCACATTCCCACCTGACACCTGGACCCTAGTCTTCATGGTCCTAGACATACAAACCCAGTTGGAGGTCCCTACCTGTGTTCAGGAGCTTACTTTCTGGCTTTGGCCAATGCCCGACCACAAGAAGCAGCTGAATGCCAGTAACGGCCTCCACAGGCCCCTTGGAAATGGTTCACGTATCCCAATCCGGACCACCAGAGGTTGCCCTGAGGTGAGCAAGCAGCTTGGAGAGGAAGTCACAGCAGTCACTGTTGATGTGCTTCAGGCTCCTCAGAGATCAAAGGACATGTCAGCAAAATGCAGGAGCACATCTGCGTTATAGGAAAACATTGAAACCTTTTGATATAATAGACCGTGCTAATGAGAGTTATTTGGGTAGCTGTTGATTAGACCATCAGTGTTAGGCACATCAATGGGACTCGGACACTTGGTTCCCGAAGTTAATACAGGATTCCTCTTCTCTCAGTCCTCCGACAGGCTTCTACACGGTGCCTACGCTTTGGACTGAAAAGGTCTAAGCATAAGCAGAAAGGCCCAGGTTTGAGCAGCTAGGTGTCTAAGTCCCACCACATCCAAAACTAGCATATCCTAGCTTTTAAGAACTTCATACAGTGACCTGAAAAGTTTTCTAAGGACTTCTTGTTTTTAAAATTAACTTCTTAGCTTTTTAGGAGAGCAAACACACTGCAGTAGCAGAAGTTTCCGCTTCTGAGGAACCAGACTGACAGTCACCTTGCTTCAGCATGATCCAGGCTTCCCACTTGAGCTGACTTATCCCAGCAGTATGGCCCTGTTGCTCTCTACGCATATCAGTCGCTAGAAGGAAGAAAGCATACCTTCCCAAAAGGGGTCACAGTGATTCACTGCCAGAAGAGGACTGCAAAGTCTCAGGACTCTTGTGATTAATATTGGGTCCCTTAAGGGATTGCTAGCTATTGGTTTCCCTCTACTGTCCTGCTCACTGCCACCCCCTACTCTGTTGCCATCTCCACTTCATCGGTCCAAGCATATCCCAGTGTCTTGTGCTCTTTTAGCCCTATCCAGTCCCCATCATTTTCTGAGTCCACTCTCAAATGCTTATTTTTAAGCTTCCCCCTTTCCTCCTTCTCTCCCTGCTGTCAAACTCCTCTTCTGCCTTCTCCTGTCCCTCACTTCTGAGGTCTCTTGAGAAGATATAACAGATGTCTTAAGAAGCCAGTTGCATCTAGTCTGATTCACAAACACTAAAGACCGGAACTGTAACGACATGCTTTTGGGGAGTCCCAGCTCATCAGAGTTGAGACAGTTCAAGTACATTAGTCTTGTATGACTGTACCTTATTAACACATTTAGCTTTTGCTGAAGTGTAGGTTGCATTTCCTGAGTTAATCGTTGGCCATCACAGCAGTGCTGTAATCTTTTTTACCCCTTTCTTTCAGTTGTACTCCGGTTTAACTCAGCTATTTTTCTCTCTTGAATTTAGCATACTCATGATGTCCTTAGGCTTTAAAATGTAGTTTTTAAGGAGGAATAGAGGAGCGAATAGGAGTGTTTTGATCAAGTCTAGTGTGCTCACAAAATCTGAACAAATGGAAGACCACTTCAAATTGATAATAAAATAACTTTCATCCTACTGCTGGACTGTTACGGACACATCTTGCATTAAAACTGGATACCAATGGGATATGGCTGACCATATGAGAAACTTTTCTTTTTTTAAATTCCCAAAGTGGGGTTATGAACCTCAGCAGAACTTTTACTCCTCAGTCATTTTAGCTTCAACTTCTAGCTTCAAAGCCATATTAGGCTTGGGTTGCTCAGAAATTTTCTAGCTAGCAAAGATCAGTCAGAAAACATCAGTTCCCTGAATTTGAAATATTTCATTCTAAATATTTCACTGTAAAATTATTGTAATAGAAACCTGCCTTAATCCTTGATGGATTTATCAAGGGAGAAACCACAAGGCCCTTATTCAGTGAAGTGCATTAATAGCTATGAATTCTTAAGAAAGTCAGCCTCACTGTTGTTGAAAGGAGTACAATGGAAAGGGCAGCCCTTTCATGGAGCAGTCACAGGATCCACAACTTCTGGAGAAGCTGAAAAACCACATCTTTCAGACTGGAAACGGTGATTTCTAAACAACAGTTTATTTTCCACTACAATTGATAATCTTAAAAAAAAAAAAGTCAGTAGCATTTCCTTCTCTTCTCTTTGCTCTTTCATGTACTCTGTTGCTTACTTAATGTAATGACCGATTCATAAAACATTTCTAAACATTTCAGCTGCACAGCCTTTAACAGCCACATAATCAGATGAATCTGTGGAATTAAAGAACACTCTAAAGGAAAGGATGAACTTGTAAGGCAATTTTTTTTTTCACGGAACTTAGTAAACTAAGTATCTGATTTAAATCAGAAATGATTGAATGAAAGACAAGCTCAGATTTCAAGCAAGAATAACACTGAGCTACAGCATTCACTATGGGGAGCAAAATAACCTTAACATCTTGCTAACAGCTCGCTAAGAAACACTTTCTTATTTTGCCATTCCTGACTGAAGCACGGTGTTGACCGGCTTATACCTTCGTGCTGATCTGGTAGAGATATGGAGCGGGTCTAGCCAATATTAGAAGGTTCAAATCAAAATGGGCTCAAGCTGTGATATTTCTAGAGCTGCAGCAACGATCAGAAATAAACTGCTTCTCCATAATCACCTGATCAGTTTTGCACCCAACTACAATATGCTTTACATTTTATTACAGGAATCTGGGACTTAGCTGAATTCCCTTCTGTCCAAAAAGAACAACGTGCCAGAAATCTGCTTCATGTAAATTATGTTGAATTATACTTTGCCAAGAGAGATTGCCAAGCAGAGTAATGGGTAAGCGTAGTACAACCTCAGGGAAAGAAAATGGAAAGCTGTGCTTACTAGCGCCACAGGGATGTCTAAGTCTCACTTCACTCCCAGTTTCAGTACTTTTGCCCAGCACATTACCCAGGGACATTTATACCCTATAGAAAACCCTTAACCCAGAAGTATTCCAGAGTAACACCCCAGATGACATCCAGGACGCCTTGCATCTCACAGCCTTTGAGGGCAAACTTGGATGGGCATCTGGCCCTGCTGCAGACCCAACTCACAGTCTCCAGACAGCCCAATAAGCTATACCAAGCAGGGGCACCTTATGGGAGCCATACCTTGGTGCACGCTCTTGATCCAGTGCCCCGGGGGAGGAACTGGCCTTTCCCACCCAGCCCTTGGAGGGAAAAGCAGCCGCTTGGGGAGCGAGGGGTCCCCACCACGGCTGCTGGAGGTTGTCACTGGGAGGACTGGAAAGGGAGTTTTCACCTCCCACCAGAAACCCCTTCTTCCTGAAGCATGCCTGGTAGCATGCGCCGTGGTACGCTTAGCCCAGAAGCCACTGACGCATTGCATGGGATGAGGTACTGCTTCGCTTGTGTTAGGCTAGCAAAGCTGGAGCCCAGGCAAAATGTGCGCAAGGCCTACCCATTTCACCTTATTCACTTATCTCACGTTCAAGGTTTCGCCTCTCTGCTGACCCTGGGCCACACACTGATTCTTCCCACGGTCTCTGCCTGCCCAAGTCGGCGCCCCAAACCTCTTCCCAGTCGCAGGTGACTGCCCACTCTCGCAGCCCTATTTCCCTTTCCTGCTTACTCTCTCCAAAAATCTGCATCCAAATAACCTAAATGTCTTCCAGCAAATTAATCTCCTCTTACGTTTTGGCTTAATCTTTCTGCTCATGTTATCTGGTAACACGAAACAGATTGAGCAAAGGATAGAGGGTAAAAGAAGTTTAGCTTTTACACTTAGGGGAGTCCAGTGCCAGAGCAGGAAGCATTGGTTCAGACCTGCTGCTGGTGTGGGCTAGTCACAGGCTTGGCTTGACCGACGAGAAATGTTTTCCAGATGAGTTTTGTGCAATGTAGAAACATAGTGTGGGGTAGAAACATTGAAACGGAGTTTGAGTCAGAGGCAGACGCTTAATTTGTTGGGGATGAATCTGGCACAGAGGCAGAGAAGAGCTGAGCTAGTGGCGGGTCTATGTTTAGTCCTGGGCGTAAGCGGGACAAACAGGAAAACAAAACTCTGTTCCCGTGAATTTAGATTTGTGCTTAAATAACATCAGGGAGATGGTTCTTCCCTGCCGAGTACCAGGAACCTCAGCCTTCACGCGCTAACAGGGGGCACAACCAGACTCGTGGGGTGGTACGCTGAGCTGCTTTCCTCAGAACAACGTCGCAAAAGAGGGCAAGCGCGGGAGGAGGAAAGGGAAATCGTGGGGGTTTTAGGGCTCAGTTCAGGGAGGCAGAAGGAGCTTCCTACCGCCCTACCTTGGCCTGCGTGGCTGGAGCGCTGCCCCACTGCTGGGCTCCCGGAGCCGGGCTTGACCTGCCAGGAAGCCACTGGGGGAAGCCGGGCTTGACCTGCAGGGAAGTAAAAGCTGAACGCTTGTTCTGTACCGGTTTATACGAAGTGGTGACAAAGGAGAAATTGAGAATCAGGCCTTTCTGTAGATGACAGCAAACTCTGGTAGATTAAACAGCAGAGAGTCAGTCTTGCAGGCTAGATGAGCGTGTTCAAAAAGGCTGCTACTGAGAAATGCCTGTTCCCTCACGCAAGTATACAGCTGTTTATGCCTCTTGATGAAAACTATTAGTAATGAACACCAACTACAGCCAGCTCGTTTTAACGCCTTAAAGTTGTAACTACTTGTAAGTTGGCAAGCAATATCTCAAAAACACTCTGAAGGGCGGTTAAGAAAAGGGTGTAAAGTCCCATAACATCTCCGTGAAACTGGCTATTTCAGCTGCTCGTGACTTTGAAGCTATTGAGCCTCTTTTCTGATATTTTCAATTCCTTTTTTTTTTTTTTTAGGAAAAAAAAAAAGAGCGCGCTGTACTCTGATTTTCTAACTGAGGGAGGAGATGGAAAAGCAGCAAAATCATCGTTTTTAGGATCGGAAGAGAACCTGCTATCTTAGGCTTGGCATGAAGCAGTTGCTTGCACTGACTGTGTCCCAGCCTTCGGTGTGTACCAGCACTCACACAGGAACAGCTCAGTCAGACCCACTGGCAGCAGACCTTTGGCTTTTGCAGTCCAAAATATTCTTCCCCTAGCAAAAAAAAAAAATTAGAAAAGAAACTAATATTCACTCCAATCCTGATATATTCTGTATGTACCAACAATCTTAAGCAGGCAGAAATGTTCCTAACAACAGCCCTTGGAAAGATTAATGCAAAGCTTAGCATCATGGTATATGCAGAGAAATAGTGCAAAATAAACATTAACAAACAGAAGTATGGCATATAGATTTAATAACTTATCTTCAAGTGAGAGATACTCAAAACGCTAACAGGAGGTAAAATATTTTAAAGGAAAAGAGAGCATAAACTTAGGTACATTGATTCCAGTAAAATATGCTGATATTTATAATATCAAGACTAAATAACCAGGAGACAATAAGAAATTTAGATGTGACAACACTTTGAGTGTGACAACACTCAAAATTTTTCTATGACTTTGTCCTAAGTAGATGGGCTAGACAGATTTTTAAAGAAAGCTTTTTTAGTTTTTTGAAGGAAGAGCCATCATTAGCTGTGACTATTTTTTAATTCCTTAGATTACAGATTATTTTGTGCTGGAGCTGACCAATATGTAATTTCTATTGAAACAAAAGCTTTTAGATCTTAATTGGCAAGAAAAGGGTTAAAATAGAGGCAGGTTCTTTGTACCAAGAGCCTGTTAGGTGGCAGAAATAACTATATTTTCATTGTAATATCATACCTTATCCCAACTCTATCCAGATTTTTCTATTGAACTATAAAGTTGATCTTCCTAATGGTTTGCAGATCTGAACTTATTCAGAAACAGCTATTTGCAGGTTCAGATTTCATGCCCTGTTACGCTATTTCTACTGAGTTTAAACTTTCAGAAAATCACAGAACAGTTTCCAGCAGGTCAGCCCCCAGCCTGCACTGGTGCACGGACTTATTCCTCCCCAGGGGCAGGACCCTGCACTTGCCTTTGTTGAACTATGTGAGACTCTTCTCCTCCCATCTCTCCAACCTGTCTAGGTCCTTCTGAAGGGCAGCACAGCCTTCTGGTGTGTCAGCCACTCCCCCCAGTTTTGGATCACCAGCAAACTTGCTGAGGGTGCTCTCTGTCCCTTCCTCCAGGTCATTGGTGAATACGTTGTCAGTACTGGGTCCTGTCTTGTTTCCCTGGGGGACGCTGCTAGCTACAGGCCTCCAACTTGACTCCGCACCACTGACCACAACCCTCTGAGCTCGGCCATCCAGCCAGTTCTCAATCCACCTCACTCTCCACTCATCCAACCCACACTTCCTGAGCTTACCTAGGAGGATGTGATGGGAGACAGTGTCAAAAGCCTTGCTGAAGTCTAGGTAGACAACATCCACTGCTCTGCCCTCATCTGTCCAGCCAGTTGTCCCATCATAGAAGGCTACCAGGTTGGTTAAGCATGATTTCCTCTTGCTGAATCCATGCTGACTACTCCTGATCATCATTTTTTCCTCCACATGCTTAGTGATGACCTCCAGGATGAGCTGTTCTATCACCTTTCCAGGGATGGAGGTGAGGCTGACAGGCCTGTAGTTCCCTGGCTCCTCCTTCTTGCCCTTTTTGAAGACGGGGGTGACACCTGACACCGGCTTTCTTCCAGTCCTCAGGCACCTCTCCTGCTCTCCATGTCCTTTCCAAGATGATGGAGAGTGGCCTAGCAATAACATCCGTCAGCTCCCTCAGCGCTCGTGGGTGCATCCCATCAGGACCCATGGATCTGTGGGTGTCAAGCTTGCCTAACTGATCCCTAACCCGATCCTCCTTGGCCAAGGGAAAGTCTTCCTTCCTGTAGACTTTTTCCCTGGTCTCCAGGGTCCAGGATGTTCCTGAGGGCTGGCCTTAGCAGTGAAGGCTGAAGCAAAGAAGGCATTCAGTAACTCCGCCTTCTCTGTGTCATTCATTACCAGGGCACCCGCCCCATTCAGCAGCGGGCCCACATTTTCCCTAGTCTTGCTTTTGCTACTGATGCGTTTTGAAGAAGCCCTTCTTATTGTCCTTGATATCCCTTGCCAGATTTAACTCCAAATGGGCCTTAGCCTTCCTCTTTGGATCCCTGCATACTCTGACAACTTTCTTCTATTCCTCCCAACTTTGAGAATCTCATCACCCCATTTTGTTTTTGTGGTATCAGCAACAGCAATTACAACCAGATCCCTATAAAACTCTGTGTCAAGAATGCCTGGAAGGCTGGCTAGCCGTGAACAGCTTCGAGTTTGTTTTTCTTCACAGACATTCCCCTTATTGTGTGGTAGATTTTATTTGGGAATCTTTCCAGTAGAAACTGTTATGCCCTTCTCTCCCTTACAACTTTCCTTTCTAGAACATTTCATACTCTTCCTTTTCCTCCTCAATGTTTTCTTGCTGTTAGAAACACTTAGGAACTGAATGACAGTCTTGTTCAGATGCACAAAATGTCGATAACTGCAAATCCCCCCAAAACAGAAGTGATCAAGTGGGTTTTAAATACTTCCCATCTCTCCCTGCTGAGACCTGACGATATCATATTTTGTCTTCAGCGTTAGAACAACTTTCTCGCTGTGAATCAGGTGCTTATAAATTAGTTCTTTCACTTAAGTCACGGTTGCAGAGAAAATACCTATAGACTTCATACACAAAACAACTTTCCTGGTGTTTAACACATATCTTTTAACCATACTTACATCCACAGAGGTTGCTAGCTCAACTAGTATGAACTCTGGCATTCTGAATTAAAATGCCAGGGGGCCAGGTTTTACATGTGGCTTTTCTATTATTAACAGGTACTTATTCCCCAGTCATGATCTTTACATAAAAGCCGTTGGGAGTTCAGTTTCAGAAGCCTCATTTTCTAACCATTTTGTCATATCTGACTTAATGGTGCATACTTGAGTAGTGTTTGACGTTTCTGTGAATTTTACAAATCTCACTACTCATTTGGTAAACATCAGCCTTACTGTTTAACTAGTAAAGCCTCAGAAAAGTCAACAGAGCCAATCACTTTATTCCCAGACTTCGACCATTTGGTTCAGCGTCCCCGTTTGTGAATATTCTGTCCTGGCTTCTCCTCAGTTTTGTTAATCCTTTCTTGTGGCCGCTTCCCTCCAGCACTGCATCTCCCTATCCAGCACTGCATCTCCCTATCCCACTCTTCCTACGTCTGCATGAGTCTCAGGCTCCCTAGCTCACAAATCACACTCAATACATTTCTGAAACTCTGATGAGGCCATGGGCAAGAACAAAATCCCCATTTCAAGCCCATGTTTTGAATGCAAACCTGAATTCTCAGGGTTCAGAGCAGTCATCTTCCATCTCAGGCATTAGAAAGTGTTTCCTTCTCCTCCAGCCTGACATGAGGAAAAGATTTATGTTCCATGGCAAGTCACACAGCCTTGTGAAAGCATCTTGGCATTGATCTCTAGCAACATCCCAGTATCAATACTTTGTTTCCTAGTGATGATTTTCTTGGAAATCTTTGCTGAAATCTGGAAAAGCCAGAAACACAAATTTCTTCATACCCTCAGCTATGACATGTAGTTAGGTTTAGCTTCTTTCTCCAATTAGAACTTGGAGAACTCACATGGCTGATGGATTCCAAGACATTTATCATGTTCTTAGCATAAATATCAGGAAATTGAGCTCTTTAAATTTCTGCAAGATCACCAGAACTGGACCACGTAGGTTATTGTCTGGAGGTCTACAAAGCGTTCTTACTCCCTCACGGGAGCTTTCCTAAAGGTCTTGAGGGATTATGAGATATCTCCCTGATCTATTTCTAGGAAAGAAACCAGAAAAAAAATTAATGTGTTGAAAAGGCATGTTGGACACGCTGTGCTGCAAACTCTACAGACACTGAAAAGACCGAAACCTCCACCCTCTTTTTGACTAAGAAGAAGGAACCACTTGGGTCCCCACACCTGAGCAGCATGTTCAAGCACAATTTGCTGCTTCCCCCTGCTCTGTGGAGTTGGGTTGCTCCAGGATGAATGCTATCGTGATTAATACGCTTCGTGCACCTGCGTTTTGAGTATGCATAATAAATCAGGCCACACCGAGAAGGTTTCACAGAATCACAGAATGGTTGAGGTTGGAAGAGACCTCTGGAGATCTTCTAGTCTAACCCCCCTGCTCGAGCAGGGTCACCTAGAGCACATTGACCAGGATTGTGTCCAAATCTCCCAAGAATATCTCCCAAGAATGGAGACTCCACAACCTGTTCCAGTGCTCAGTCACTCTCCCAGTAAAGAAGTTTTTCCTCATGTTCGGAAAGACCTTCCTATGTTTCAGCTTGTGCCTGTTGCCTCTCGTCCTATCACTGGGCACCACTGAAGAGAGTCTGGCCCCATCCTCTTTACAACTCCCTTCAGATACTTGTAAACACTTATGTTATCGCCTCTTAGTCTTCTCCAAGCTGAACAGGCCCAGCTCTCGCAGCCTTTCCTCACATGAGAGATGCTCCAGTTCCCTAATCTTCTTCATAGCCCTCCACTGGACTTGCTCCAGGAGCTCCGTGTCTCTCTTGTTTTGGGGAGCCCAGAACTGGACACAGTACTCCAGGTGAGGCCTCACCAGGGCTGAGGAGAGGGGCAGGATCACCTCCCTCCACCTGCTGGCAACACTCTTCCTAATGCAGCCCAGGATACCCTTGGCCTTCTTGGCCACAAGGGCACATTGCTGGCTCATGCTTAACTTGTCCACCAGCACTCCCAGGTCCTTCTCTGCAGAGCTACTTTCCAGCAGGTCAGCCCCCAGGACCCCTTTTCCCATTTCAGACTGGTGAGAGGCTCCGTCCCCCAACTTCCCAGTGCAATGCTTCTGAGCATGCTTGCAAGCTAGTGTTCAACATCCAAGGAAATCTGAGCTTGAAAATAGGGAACCTGATTTCATGGACTGTCTTCAGGCACTGCTGAAGACCAGACAATCTACATTACTCTCAAAGGCAAGCACATAACTGTGCCACTTGAGCTGACAATCTACTCAAACTAAACTGAAATTTCTAAGCTTGGCTTTTTGAGCGCCCCCCCCCCATATATATATATATATATATATGTATTTATAGATATGCACAATATAAATATTTTTAAATATTTATATGTTTTATATAAACAAACTGAGGAAAAAATTGATATGCAAAGCAGGAGATTACAGGGTAATATTAATCCCTGGTAACAGGGATTGCCACCTGTTTCTGGTGGTTAAAACCCTCTGCTGATCTAGAAAAAGGACTCAAACTTTTGCTAGTACCTTTCTGACAGAAAGAGTGTTTGCTGTGCTTTTGGTGAAATGCCTTGTTAAGTTGATAAAACACTTAAAGTGTATGCAGATTATGCTTATGCAGTGAAACTGATTATCATAGAAAATGAAAAAATAAACACATGCTTTGTGTTTTGATGTGTTACTGGCCACAGAAATGGTTCAGACAAACTGAATAGGCTGAAGAAAATACTTTTCCAGTATTATTTTCCTTGCTTACATTTAGAAATAAACCCAGTTAACTAAAGTTAAAATCATTTCCCAATCTTCCTTTGGCTTTTAATTTTGAAGAAAAAAGTGCATGCCTGAGCAACTACTGGCCTGGATCAGTCCTAAGGGAGGCAAAGTGCCTTTCTTAGACATTCAAACAGTAAGCCGTTCCTGAGTCAGGACAGATAGCCAAGCAGATCATTCCAAACACTGGAAATAAATAAGAGAATTAAAAAGCAAACAGCCTAGACAGTCCCGTCCGTGAGCATCCAGGCCTGGTTACTTTTGTCAGAAATGAGATTTTGAATATGACAAATATTCAAAGGAGGAATTCTAAGAGGAATATGATCCTCTTAGATCTAGGAAAGACAGCAGGTCTGTGAAGTTGTGAAGTCAATGAGAAAATGGTGCTCCACAGAGTTTTTCAAAGAAATCGGGACAAGAGATTTGAATTTCCTAGGTCTAAAGATTAAATTATCTGTCCTGCATGTTGGGTTAGCAATTTCTGACTGACACATATTTTCCTGCTTGCAAGAATTAAATCTAGTGGTGAATTACTCTACCTCAGTGAAGAGGACTTGATGATAGTTTTACAGATAGCTCTGCATAAGGTGCTTCCAACATTTTTCTTTTGTAGCTGTACAGAAGAGGAAAGAAACTTCTGATGATGCTCTTTATATACAAATCACAAGGTGTCCTACATTCCAGGCCATGAAACCACTCACATGAACACATGTTCAACACCACTAGCTGGCACCACTCAGGACCACAACAAATAAATTAGCTAATTGGAGGGATAGCTAGATCTTAAAAAGCTTCCTGCTCAGACATTACAAAAGAAAGCATACCATTCTCAAGCTATCATTTATTAGGAATAGGAACAAAATGAGCCCTTAAATAACCCAGATTATGAATCAAATCTGTTTATAGATCTTCCCAAGTGTGTTGCACAGGCATTGCAAAAGAAGCATGCCAGTTTAACTCTACGGTTACTTAGGAATTGAAACAAAGTGGCTCCTAAAATAACTCAGATGATAAAACAGTTCAGGTTATCAGAACTAAACAGGAATTTGGAAGTTATCCATTTAATTTCTACAACAAGTTTTTTCGGCATAAAATAAATATGTGATTAATTGGAAAAGATCTTTATTGCATTAACTTGCTTTCCTCAACTCTAATTCTATGTGAATTCACAATGCAATACATTTTCAATTTGGAAAAATATTTCTGCATACATGGGCTGAAGCTGTGTGATGCATATTGTACACTCTCTCCTTGATGCCAAAAACAGGAAATCAGTGGCAGGCCCCAATCCTAATAATAGCAATTGCATGTTAGGAAGCAACAGAGTAAGGCCAGTAACTTCTTACCCAATGGAAATCAACAGAAGCAATAGTATAAGAACATAAATACAAGGCATTCCCAGTTCCTCACAGCTTATTTGTTGTTTTACGTAGTTAATAGCATAATTCTCAGTTGTGTTTGAGTGACCAGTTGAGTAGCATCTTATTATACTCGGCATAAGCGATGGATATCTACACTCTGTACAAAGGAATGGGTGATGAGCTAGTCAAGAGCTTACCGGTCACAACCAAAGCTTGAAGAAGCTTGTGTATGCTGTGTGCAACACATTCATATATAACACACAAGCACCATTCTTGTGGGCTGCAGAATGACTATATTCAGTGTTTCTTGCAGTACTGCTCTGCAAGCAGCTGACTTAGGTACACCCACCCAATTCACAATGACCTTGGAGCAACGAAAGCCTATTAACCCATGTATTGTTGTGCTTTCTGTTACAGTCTCTGTTTGTTCTGTTTTATTCTGTTGGTTGCCACTGAGAATGGAGAAGCCAAGTCCCTCAAATTAATTCTTTGAAGTTGTCTGTATCCCTAAAATACAGCAAAGGATATAGCTATGGCACTGGTTTAAAAGGTAATCATACTGCAACTCCTGGAGCGACTGTAAATGGTAGAGAGATTTCCGAGCTAGCTTTAGCCTAACTCACTTGGCTGCTTACAATAGCATCATCACAGGACATAGACCTGCAACAAAGACTGCCAGTTTATTTAAGCATCCACTATGATGCAGAAGTTATCAAGCCTACATAGTCTCAGGATATAAATGAGATAGGTCAGGCTTATGCCTATTTCTTTCAGTGAATTACTTTCAAGGAGCCTTATTTGATCACAGAATCAAAATGAAACTTGAAAGAACTGTTCTTCGATAGAAACACTGATTTCCAGCCTCCTAATAAAGCCTAAGATAAAATTAATCTGAATAATATAAGGAAACAATCATAATTAAAAGATGTGGAGAAGGAAAAGATCAATTCTCCTTTCTGTAACCACAGGTAAACCTATGTATAACCCTTTCAGTCTACAAACAGAAATGTCACACAGTCTCCAGGTGCACGGTCTCAGACCCTAACCTTCTGTTTTCGAGGCTGCAGTGCTGGATGAGTACCTAAAGGAGAGAAGATAGCCTTGTCCACACAGTCTCCGAGGTCATTATGTGCTACACATGCTAAGAAAATACAGTCAACGAAGAGGAAACCACAGACCAAAAACCACAAGTCTTCCAATAATCACTAGCTAGTGTATCTCCCAAGGCCACAGCTCCTTCACAGGAGCTGAGCAAATCTCTGGGGAGAAGGGAAAAATCCGGCACAGGCCCAGAGCTGAAGCCATATTTAACAGCGCATTAACGCAAACTTTCTGCAAGTCCCTGATGATTGAACAGATGTGATCTTCATCATCTGAAAAAATGATCAATTGCAGAAGGATATTATGTAGTGGATTATGATATTCTACCTTTGTAAATATTTTCCTTAGGGAAAGTGATTTTCAGGGAAAACCCTTGAGATTGCTGTCCCCTTCTGAGAAAGCCTTTTCTTCCGTGTTGCTGAGTTCTGGCGGAGAATAAAATGTTTACCCAGAGGAAAGGCAATTAACTTTTATCAAAGAGATGGAAAGTGAAAAGAGCTGGGATAAAAGCAGTTTGGTAAGTGAAAGTCAGTGGTGAGTGAGGACAATAGTTCTGGCAAACTTTCCTCCTTCGATGCTTCTAGTCACAGCAAGATCTCTGCTTTGGTCCCTCTGGAGCTGACGTTCTTCATAACTAGCGGTAAGCACAAAGGAATAGCAATTTTTGTGAGTAAAATCTGAATAACTGAGAAACTAAATGCATTACAACTGACAAGGATTGCAACAGGCAATAGTTTTACCAGTCCATTAGAAGTTAGTGAAAGACAGAAGAAAGCACAGACCTAGCACTTAAAAGAGGGGATGTAAATAGTGGGTGAGACTATTATTCATAAAAAATTCATAGAACCAGAGAGGCTTTCAAGAGATGATCTTCCAAACCCTTTCCCAAGCCAAAATCAACTATATCTACATCATTTTGGACAGAGGGCTCATCAGCATGCTCTTGAGCACCTCTAGCTATGAAGATTACACAGCCTTTCAAGGCATCTTACACCAGTGCTTCTGCATCCTCACAGCTCAAATATTTTTTCTAACATTTAGTCTAAATCCCCCATAAGATAACTTTAGGCCATTACTCCTTATCTTCTCTACCATGAAAGAAGAGGACACATTACCACTGTCCTCTCTGCAGGTGTTTTCTATATTCTTGAAGGATGCTATTCTGCCTCAGATTTCTATTTGGACTGACCAACCAAAATTTGTTCAAACTATTTTTAAAGGTCATGTTTTTTCTAAACTTCTGATCATTCTTGGTCAACATTTTTCTTTAAGAGAAACTAGACTCAACACTGCATCGGAGGGATTATCAGTTTCACTTGCTGTTGTAGATGACGTTTGAGTTTAAACATCATAGTATGTGGTCTGCTATTTTTTTTCCTGCAGTTTCACGTTGGTGATTCATCCTCGGTTTTTCTAGCATTTTTGCTTCAGTCTTAAAAAGAAAAAGTAAAACCTAGGCTAGATGTTAATGTTAAAGCAATTGAATTTAGCTCCAGAGGCCAAAATAAGGAAGGTAATTTCCAGGATCCTGCAGAGCCCCCTTTAAAAAAGGGTAGCAGATTTGTCACCTTCCTTTCCTCTAGTGCCAAAGCTGCTAGAAAAGAGCCGTTTCAGTTCTTTAGAAAGAATAAACAAATCTTGGGGATTTCACAAATTTCAAAAACATTCCCATTCTCACTTTAGAAATGATCCACTTTTTCCTCCTCTGGAAAGGATTATTCTCATCATATTCTTATTTTATCTCATTTATTTAATTCTGTAACTAAGATGCAAAGAATAATTTTGTCCGATACATCTTGCAACACTGCAGGCAAAACTGTAAGCAAGTTAACTACATAGATACTAGGCTTAGAAGACAAAATCTCAGGTTGAAAGGAAAAATCCTACGGCACATAAGTCTTGCATGTTACTGCAGAAATCTGCCTGGACTGAACTAGACTGAGAGTTTAAATCTTTCTGAATATTGCACAAATATATTCAAGCGCTTGTGCTCAGCTACAGTTATGGACATTTGGTTTTAGGGAGAGCTCTCAGAAGTTAGTTAAACCTAAAACAAAATTTCTTTTTACAAGTATTAAGTGAATCAGTCGAACTATTTTAAAAGTAATTACTTTCAAATAGAAACACATAGATCCCGATTGGCTTTCATATAGTGCTTATTTTAACCTGTAGTTTAGCATGCTCTAGGGCATAGCAGTCTAAATTCGGTGTTTGCAGGGAACGCACGCTCCTAAACTACCTTAGCTGCCAACCTGAAACAGAAGGTGGGAATAGGCGAGAGGCCACTACTCACTCCCTCTTCCGTTGCTTTGCTGAGAACTGCGGCAGCCAGCTAAGATCACAGTCAAAATAAAAGTGTGCTTCTCTACACATGCTGGCAATCGGAAAGTGGGTGAGTCCCAGTGAGTAGTTTTAGAAGAGGATAGGGACAAAATAGGGATCTAGGAAGAAGACTGTAGGGAATACTGGTCCTGTGAGACAGCAGGGGCAGGCTCCAGCCTGGACCGAACTGGCCAGCTGTGCTGTGCTGGTGGAGGACTGGCATTGTATCACATTAAGAAAAACACCAGAGCAAGGCCAGTCAGATTGGCTACCTTTATCCACAGGCAATAAAAAATCCCAAAGGATTGAAACTGCCTGCCTGAATAAGAAGAGAATAGTGTTGGGGCTGTGGTACTGTCCATCCACTTGGAAGAGAGGCCGAGTGAGACGTGCTAAGGCAGACCAGGCAGGCTATGAAGCAGAAGTCCCAGAAGCAATGGGAGATTGCAACAGCCTCTGCAGAGCCCAAGCAAATGCCGCACCGATTGCTCCTTGGGGCCATGACTGACAGCTTCTTTGGGCAAACTGTCAGAGAACATAGAAGAGGAAAAGTAACTTTTGATTTGATCCTGGGTAGAGCACAGGCATTGGTTCAAAATCTTGTTGTTTTAGGAATCACTCCAGAATACACAAAATTAAAGAGCCTACCGGCTGATTTAGGCAGCTGTCACACCTTGCAGTTAGGAGTTGAGCAGTTTCACGCCACAGCTCTCTCAGCCCCTGCATGAATCCCTTCCCGCACCAAGGGCTGGTTACTGCTCACACTTGGTCTGAGGCATGAAACACTGACACAGCTCTTCTGTCTCGCCTTAACAAAAGCTAATTTTGGTCCTGTCTTCCTCAGCTCCTTCCGCCTTGACTTCTTCACTTTAAAGAACTGCACACAAAACTTAGCAATTGTGTTAAATGCCTAACACAGGCAGGCCTTACCTAGTGAAACGTTGGGGCTAACCTTGCCAAAAACAGTGAACGCACTGTCTACCTGACCTTATAGAAAGTTTGGGGAGGGGTAAAGTATTTTTGCGTGAAGAAGAACCACAACATTAATTTGTTGCAGAGAGAGGAGTAAAACGTAATGTAAATGAAGGCTTGACTTGCTGCTTTTTTTTAAACTCCTTATTTTTCAATTGTCCTGAGCTTCCTCAACAAAGAAATCTCTTTTGGCCTGAATTACTTCTGTTTGGTCATTCTCCCCATCTTATGCTAATGCACATGTGTTCTAATAGTCACAAAAGCATATTGTATGAAAAGGAAGAAGTTGATGCAAATATGAATTTTAAATAATCTAAATATGTAATACATTAGTCATCTACTCCCTTCTCATCACCACACAAATTCACCAAGTAAATATTTGAATGCATGGTCATTCCTAGAACCATACTTATGAAACGCTGAGCACAAGCTCATCCCAGACACTGCCTGAAGTACACGTATGCGTAGAAAGGCAGTCAGACAAATCTGTAGGCAAGTTAGGCCATCAGAAAACATTCTTAAAACACTCAGTGTCCTTGATCTGTAATAATACTCTTTACCTAATTCTCCAACTCTAGTAAAGAACTGCATTGCATCCTAAGAAGTAAAACAAATTCAAATATTTCAACGTGCTGCACCTGCTGGCATCAAAATGAAATGGGAAGAAGAACAACACTTCTGAAAATTCTTGTTTCATGAAACATACTGCATTGGACTTGACTGCTCACAGCCAAGCATGGAGAAAACCAGCTGTAGTTATAGTGGTGCATAGACTGGTGTGCGATATGGAGGCCTCTAGGCTAACCGAGACCAGAGCCAGAAAGCCCCCAGCGTGCAAAGCGGCATCCCTCCCTGCAGATTCCTGAAACAGTGCTGCCACGTTACCCCTTGGGACGGCTCGTGAGGGCGGGGGCAGCGCTGGGCTGGCACAGCTCTGCTCCGAGCCACCTTGACCACTCATAGCCTACAGATCTCTGCTGGGCTTCCCCACGTTTCCTCTTGCAGGCTCAGGCAGGCACAAACAGCCCTGCTCTATTTGCGCCTGTCGGCACGGACATGCACAATCATACTTCAGCTGCCGGAAACACGGGGAGCTTCCTCATGGTCTTCAGGCCTCGCCTGGGTTACCTTTGTTGTGTGACATCAAGTTCGTCACTTAACGTTCAAACGCTTGATCTCCTGACCCACCGACTTCTTTGCTAAAAACCCAGTGATGGAGAGAAGTTCAGAGCAGTGCAATAACAACCTAACCCCAACCGTGTGCAGGCAAGAGACCTGCTATTTGTGAAAAAAGGAATATGCATAGTGTTAAAATTTCCTACCACAGCTTCACGTGAGCACACTTGTGGGCCAGCCTAGGCCATTTTGACCACTGAATTTTACATTATTCTGACAGAGGGTGCAGCGATATTTATGGGCTAACTTGGAGTAAAGGATTTAGCAGGGACTATTTTTTGAACAGAAAAATCAATGCTTTGTTTATTTGAGAAGTTTAGAAGCAATGGCAGTTCTAGGTATAAAGCTCAAGTGGGAGCTTGAAGCCTGATGACTGAAGCAAAACACAGAGTTTTGATTCTCCTGTTTTGTGGGTTTTTCTTCTGAACACCCTACATGAAAATGGATACTTCTGTTCATTTGCTAATAACTCCAGATAGTTGTTTTTAAAGTTAGCTTGATTAGGAGACCGTAATCAATGTAGCTACTTGACAAGCAGTCAAACAAGGGTCCAAGTTCTGGAAAGGGGAAAATGAGACACCCCACTTTCTAAGTCAGCCGTCAACATTACGGTTATACAGTGTATGGTTTCTGTGGAAACCCAAGTGTGAAATTATACAAAAAGTTCAAATAGATAAAGCACGTGTCACCACTGAAAGTACCTATGGAAAAGTTATTGGAATATAGGTCCTACAGTCCGGAAAACGGAAAGTCAGACAGAGATCCTTTCTGGAAAATTAGCAGGAGGAATGAACACAGCCAGTCTACGAGCTTTCTGTCTCTGTGCAAGCCCAAACAATGTTTCTTTCGCATTATGTCAAAAGATCTAGTCAGACCTACCAAAAAAAAAATAGTTTCATATTTGCAATTATGGGTTTTGGAAGACAGTGTCCGAAAGTGGTTGCCTAATCAAATACAGAGGCTGGCATAGGTGCCTGGGCTTTACCATTTACTTAGCAAGGTAGGTCTGCTTGATAAATATTGTAAGGGAGGGACAACATCTTGTAACTTCTATTGAAAAACTGCGGAAATATGTGGGAAGAAGAATTGGGAAATTCATCAGGCAGAAACAAGTAGATTATCTGAATGATTCAATTTCCATCATCTTAAAGCTACATTGCAAATAAATGCTTCTAGAGACATTGTTTCCAGAGCTTTTACGGTGAACGGACTAGAGGAATCAGTTTGGATTAAGAATAACTCTGTGAAAAATTATGTTCTGAGCTGGGATGAGTTCTGTGATCTCTCTCACCCTGCTATTGCACAGCTGAGATGGTGACAAGGGAATGGGAATAAGTGTTTTCAGGATAGCTGAAAAAATCCTTGTGAGGCTTAAAGCACAGGAAACTGGGGCATAGTGTCATCATAACAAATTAGGAAAATGAAATAGTAAGAGTAGAAACAAGTAAGCAGGAAGGGTATGAGACAGCTGTGCTAAAAGTCATTAAAATGCAATTACCAGTTACATAGTATGCATGTGAAAGACTGTAATTCCTTGAATCATGCTTATGACTCCTGCCATGATTAAAACAACTCAGCACAATCCAACATCTCCTCAGATGAGGAAAAAGTAAGTATCAACCAGCACTGGGGCACATCACAGAACTTTTTATGGTGCCAGCATCACGTTTCAGGAATGGCCACTTGTGAACGTAACGAGAAAGAATCATTTCTCCCCTTGGTAAATCACTTTCTAGCTCAATTTTTAAAAGTATATTTTATTTAAAGTGAACTCAATTCCTGTTATGCTAAATGTCATGCTCCAACACTGTAGCACGACAAGATTTGAAATGCATAAAAATGAAAAGGCAAAGATCCTGATGCTTCCAGATAAGGAAGGAGCTGAACTATTCAGCAAAGAGCGGAATAATGCATAGCATGGCACCTTCGGTTCAAGGTTTTCAGGCTTCTATATTCAGGAAAACTAAAGCACATATTAATGCTGTGAAGAAGGTAAATGTAATTGCTATGGAGCTTTCAAAGCAGAGAAAACTTGCAATGCAACGATACCTAGGCAAGGCTACCAGATACCTAGATTGTCTCCAGTACATCCTCTCCTCTGCTCTGGTCTATCTATGGATCAGCTCTGACAGTGTGCTGGAGGCAGATCTCCAAAGAGATCAAAGAGATCTGATGTTTCTCTCATCACAATCAGAAACAAGCACACTGCAAGAAGCAAGACAGAGCAAGTTACTGTTGAGCTCTAATACTTGCTCTTCACAGCTGTCCAAATTTTGCTGTCGGTACAAACTTCCGTTATTTTGTAGGCTCACACACTTTTCTATATCATAGAATAATCATAGAATAATTCAGGTTGGAAGGAACCTTAGAAGGTCATCAAGTCCAACCTCTGGCTCAAAGCAGAGTCAACAATGAATATAGATTAAGAAACACTTCTTCTTCATGCTAATGCAAGTCACAGAGAATGGGAAAAATTAAGCGCATATAAATATATGAAGTGTATTTTATAAATATAAAGGATGTCATTATGGGTACTTAATTTCAGTTTTTCTCGTTAGAAGACAATCACAGATCACTTCATATGTTATATAGACAATAACTGCTCTTCAAAAGTCTGTTAAGCTAATTCTATGTTTTTAAAAAGTACCTCTCTCATTCAAGTTCCATACTCAGTGTCATAAGTTGTTTCAAACAGTTTTGTTCATTTTCAGTTGTATCAGTCAGTTGTACTTTCAAAGTCAGGTATTTCTTTATCTTTCTCCACTGGAATTTACAAGCCAAAGCAAAGCTATTTCCTCAGATGTAAAGAACATTAGGAAAGTCTGTATACACGAGAACAGAACAGAAGCTCTGATATATATTGGGGTCTTTTTCCCCTCACCTCCAAGAGCTTTTCCTGCTTTGCTGCCCTGGCTGCTTCACATTGTGCAGCATATAAAGCCTCCTCTTCTATTCTTAACTTCTCCTCTTGTAAGGCTAACTCTGACTGAAGTTTCACATCAACAGCTCTCTGCTTTTCAGCAATGGAGTCATAGTGCCTGTCTTTCAAGTCAGCAATTTCTTCCTCAGTCAGAGGCCTGTGACTGCTTCCTGGACTTTCCCCCTCGTCACTTTCCACTAGGTTCTCAAACTCTATAGTGAAGCGTTCTCCCGTTGAACACGTTCTAAAATACTTTGATTTTCTAATTATGGCTGCAGCTTGTAGTACTCCAAGCAAAACTCTTGATCTATTTCAGCTGAAGAATAAGGACACTCCCGCCGCCTCGCTGCAGCCGTCCCGCTTCCCTCCGCAGGAAGAGCCCGCAGCACCCCTGCGCCCAGCAGTTCCCCATCGCATCCTGGGCGGCGGCGGCGGTGGCGGCGGCGAGGGGGAGGGGGGGCAGCTCCTCCTTCCTGCCCGCCCGCCCGCCCGCCCCGCGCGGCGGCCGTTGGCGCCGCGCGCGCCCGCCGCTCGGATTCGAACGGCCCCGGCGCCGCGCGAGCCGCCCAACGGCCGCAGCATCAACGGCCGCGAAGAGCCATTATCCCCCCCTCAATTCTAGGTCCCACAAGAGACGTCTTGGTGGCAGGCATCTATGGCATCCCTTGCTGACAAAATGATACTTCACACTGTCAGTCACTGAAATAGAAAAGACAGTCCATTGCTACATCACGGCCTGATCTGATAAGAAAAACTAGGAAGGGGCTTATAGACTCCTCAGTGCTACTTTGAGATCCTCATAGCACAAGAAATTTAGACTTCTCCAGCCCTTAGGCTTGACCGAAATACATAGTGTTAAATTGTCTATCTTCAATCAGTTAAGACATGCATGAAAATTGCCAGTTGCAAAATCCATGTTTTTTTCCCACTTACTTCTCTTCTCATGATGAAAGATGTTCTACTCCACATATCCTTAGTCCAAAAATTGTAGGTTTTGTTGAGTCATTTTTCACAGTATATCAAAGCAAATTCACCATTAGAACTTTGGTCAATGTTTTGTACCAAAAGGCTAAACAATACCTCCCTGTGGGCTTCATCAGTCTATTGCAGTGGTTAGTTCCCTGCAAAAAATGCTATATACTGTTCAGCCTGGTGGTTGGAAGCCACGTGGTCTTGGTGACATGAGCCATTGTGCTGCTTTCGCAGGATCATATCCAGTGGTCACCTTTCAATATAAGTAAGTGCATATATATACAGAAATATATATGTATATATATGTATACACACAGACACCTGTACAAACACACATGCGCACACACTTACACCATGTACATGCAGAGATCTCTTGGGGCATTCCAAGGCCCTTACCTTAATAATTACCTCTATAGTTGGCTATGCTTTGGAGGTTTTATATAACTACCCAGGGAGAAGTAACTCTGTGACAGAAGGAGTTTTTCATAACAGTCGAAGCAACTAGTAAAGCTTTTTTCACAACATAAAGATGACAGAAATTTATCCCTGAGGCACTGACGAAGAGGAAAACAAGAAGTTAGCTGATGACAACGGAGGGACTCCAAGGTACAGCGGAAGCTGATGTTTGAGAGCTGCACACTTATTGGAACGGCCTGTGATTCCCTGACAGTGCAGGACCTCTCTTTCCGGGCAAAGGGAAATTTTCACCGGTCAACTGTCCTATTTCTCTGCCTCTATGTGTAAAAAAGCAGCCTGCCACAATGGCTGCAGGAAAGAGTGCTTTCCTATTATCTTAGAACCTCTGTGAAAAAGTGGGTGCAAGACTGGGCCATGAAGAGGTTGGGAGGTGAGGTGGGAGAGAAAAAGCCCTGGGGCAGTTGCCAGAAAAGAAACAAGTCTGAGAAGGAAGTGAGAGATGTGAGGGCTGAGTGGGGAGAAGCGGCTGCAAGGCGGCCATGGTGACGCAGTATTACATCATCGCTAGACGTTAGGGAATTGGCAGCTCGGGAACTGACGGGCAAATAATTACCTTTAAATTTCAGGTTTGGGGAAAAGCTGGAAGTTCCTCAACAGCAGGGAACCTGCAATTTTGGAACAAATTTGCACAAGTTACACTTCCCTGTAGAAGCTCTTGATTGAAGGCCATCATCTCGGTTTGGCAGTTTAGGTGAGCTGCTAAACGTTTAGCTGTCACAAGCAATGCCCACGCGTTTTGAGTGCATAGGATGCGTTCAGGCGTCAAGAAGGGTTCCATGTTTCTCCAATTTTGTGGAGCTGGCTCTCAAATTTTGAATATTTGGGACTGGTAATACAGGATACAACTCAGGAAAAACAAGTATTTGCCCTGAACCAAAGAGATATTACAACACAGCCAAAATTCCAACACAAAGAAATATGACAGGAGTGCCAGCACATTCTGAATGAGATTCAGAAGAACCCACGGACACGTATTTTGCTCAAAATCTATTTGAATATAAGAAAATATCTTAATATATTGGGAAAACTTGTGTCATTTGTGTGGTTTGTCCCTTTGAAGAATGAGTCAGCCTTTCCCTGTAAAGTTTCATTGTGGAAACATAGCTGGGTGATACATCGTCCTTTCTCCTAGATCATGAGTCAGGCAGAGAGAGACGGATTGGACAGTCACATCAATGGAGAAAAATGCAACAAAGAAGTTAATAAACACATCTGTGCTTCTCTGAAATGAAAATGCAAATGTCATCATGATGCACCAAACTCCAAACAGGAAACCCTCAGTCGTAGAGGGCTACAGGCTGCAGCTGTCCATAGGCTGTGGAGGAACGGCTGCTCTCCATCGCAGGCTCACCTTGCTCAAACACCAGGGTTGGAGCAGTTGCCGTGGTGTGGGGATTCGACTGCAGCACCTAACACCAATCCCGCTGATAAGGCTCCAGACTAGAGCCCCAAATCTTGTGTTAGCGGGACTTTGATTTCACGTTTCACCTACCATTAGGAGTTCCTGGGGATGCTTTTTAAATGCTGGTTTTTGCCATTTTCTGGACCCTAGTTTTAAAGTATGCTCTTTTTTTTTTTTTAAACTGTATATATAAACTACAAATTGTTGGCCAATGCCTATAGCTGTTGAATATTTCATAGCACATCAGATTATTTCGGCAACACAACCCACTGTGAGAGCCTCTCCTTTTGATGTTTTAGAAGAACTATTCCTGTTAAGGAAGGTGGTAAGAAGAAACCTGTTTTTGGAGTTCCTTTCTGAAGGCTGTAAAGGCAACCTCACTATTATTTCATGCAAAAATATAGTCATGCAATATAACCATTGCGTCTCCAGTGACTTTTTTGGTTTTTGCATAAGCAAAGTTTTATTTGATTTGTGACCTCTAGCCCCAGGAAGCTTATGCTTCCATTGTCACATGACAAAGTGAAGCTATTTTTCCCTACAGAACAGGCCCCCTCTTTTCTCAAATGTTTTATCTTAGAATAGTAATATGCAAAGACGATTTAATGCTTTTTTCCTCTCTTAAATGAGCTCCTGTAATAAATTCTTCCTAACATCACCCCTACAAATCTCTCTGAGAAACCCTACCATAACAGGCAAATACATGTTGCATAAGACAAGAAGCTTAGAAGATCAAGTGAGTGAACATTTAAGTTACCAATCTGCTAATAGGCAGCTATTAACAGTCTGAAATTGATGAAGAAAACTTTGCATAACTAAACTTATCTAAAAGAAAAGACAGCATAAGCATGTTGACATTTTGATAAATAGTTATACAATAGAAAATAACCTGATATCAAGTTGAGAGTCATCAGGCAAACGCTAAGGCTTTAAGGCATTGTTCATCTGATAATAGCTCCATTAAAAAATACTCATGACTACTAGGGGAAATAACACCTATCTAAAAACATGTGATGGCAAGCAATGAAATGCAAGATTTTACAGGCTTTTCTAGACTGTTTTGACCACCAGATTTACTCAAAATTATTCCACAGGCTGCAAGGTTCAAAGGGAGAAGATGAGAGAACCTCAGATAAACCTCTACAGAGAAGGATGGCATCTCCTGGAGGGCAGCTGCATAGTGTCACTGCAGGCTAGCTGATATGCTTCATTTGATACTACATGGTCTTAAATATGGTATCTTTGTGTTTCGTTGCTCTTTCTATGGAGAAACTGTCTAGAAATGTAAATAAGAGCCAAAATAATGGAGTACTTGTGGTCTGCAACAAAAAGGTTCTTGCCATTTCCTACATGCGTCAGATCTGCGCATAAGGTTTGACATCCTGACTCATATTTGGCTAGTACGCTATCTTTAGCTTTCAGGAAACTTTTACATTATAGTGAGGATATATTCTTGCGGGAATATTTTTCTCAATAATTTAATCAATCTGATGTGATAATACTATCTTGCATGCTAAGTATTTTGGATGCAGTTCTCACTGACATCCTATCCTGTCAGGATGATGAATGTTAAGGTATATCTTTTTTTTTCTTGGATATCTTGCTCTTGAATTCCCCCCAGCTTAATTATTGCCAATGCTTTCTAGAAGTCTTCAGCATTTCTCGAAGTCGGAAAATCACCTGTTTATGTCAAGCTGCTATTTTTGCTATGAAGATGGTCTAGCCAAGATGTTTGTATGTCTGAGTTCCATGCTTGCTGTCAAAAAAAATTAGGGCCCTGCAGCAGCATGGCCTGGCAACATGCTTGTGACATGAGCAAGTACTTTTTCAAAGATCCCTTCAATGATTTGTAAGTAAATTCTCCTCAAACTTCAACTGGTATGTTCCTAAGTGAGTAGAACTTTGCACGTACCAATACCATTACAAGATGTTTCAGTTAGCTGGCATCTCTGTCCCACCGATGACAAAGATCTTTAGCTTTCGCAAGTTCTTTTTTTACTACCTACCTCTTCTGTAACAAAGACATCCCTTCCGACACCTCGCTACCATACTATAGCATGATTGACTTTCACATTAGCCTCCATTTTCTTAGTATTCCAGGCAGAGTGAGCAGCTTCTGGAGACACATGTTGCTATCATGTTGGGAAACTCATGTTTGTATGGCTTCTTTTTGGAGTAATTTCCTTTGAGCTATTTTCTTCCACATCTGGAGTGTTTGGAAAAAGATATTCTCAGATTGTTCAAGTCCCAGTGGTAAATAAACTGATTTATAGGCTAGTTCTTTCGTGACATTTGTAAGTGGCCAGATATTGTACTGACAGCAGTCGTTATTTATATAATACATAAAGAGAGAATGTGTGTGTGCATGCACTAAAAAAGAAAGGTTCCGGTTATGATCCGTGAGAGATTTTACATTTGGAACAACTCAATTGTTGATTTCACGTGGGTGTTTGCCTCTTTAGAAGGAAAGGCAAGCTTGGTCTATTAACGCATCTTAAGCTTTTTTTTTTTTTTTTTTTTTTTTTAAAGTCATGTCCCCCTGCTTTTACTTCTGTATTTGCTCTTTTCAAAGCAAAGCACACCCTGTTGCTGCTTAGGAATGTGGAAACAGATATGCTTTCTCCCTTCTATTATTACTTTCTTGTTTAAAATTCTTAGTTTCTGCTTTCACCACCTGGCAGGAGTTGACTCATGGCTGGGCATCTTTTGACGCGTGAGAGTTCACAGAGAGTGCACCTTTCAGGCTTTATTCCATCCCTCAAATTCCCTTTGCCTCCAGCATGTCTTGAATGTCATGTTCTTGCCGTTCCTCTGTGTTACAGTAGATATAACCTACATCTCCTGCTTGGAAGTCATAGATTGGTTAGGTAGCTCTGGCTGAAGGACCATACCCACTTCAAAAACTTAGAGCAGAGAAAAGACTGGGAACAACAGAGGCACACACAAAGCACTAACGTGTGCTGCCGACTCTGATCAACAGGTGCAAATACAAGGCTTAGGACGCCGCTTTGCATGCTGTGAATTTGAAGGCAGAAAGGCAACGAGGTGAACGCAGGCAGAGGTTCTTGGGTGGAGAACGCACTGTGGGGCCAGATGGCAAATTGCCACATAGGTAAAACACCCTCTCTGCCTTCCTACCACCTTCTGGGAAAGGTGGGTTTGTGCATATTTTCTATAAAGGAAGAAACCCTGGATCACATCACCAAATTTTCCTTCTAACGGGAATAACCTTGCAAGGCCCCCGGTGCTAGGCTAACCATTACAGGGATATATTTTGGCACTGCAGGAATTCATAACCAGTGGGTTTTAGAGATTGTTGTTGTTGTTTTTTTAAAAAAACAACAACAAACTCTGCTGCCATGCCAGCCTTTCTAAATAAGGTCTCAGATTTTTTTTAAATAAGCCTCCGGACAGATAGCAGAAGAGATACAGTATCACATTACAGCAGCGCAGACCTCACTTTAAGGCTGCAAAGGCCAGGACCAGCCCCTCAACACTTGTTGAGGTGCCCGACTTCAATGGCCCATCCCCACACCTCCTCTGTGTAACAGGGAGAAACATTCCCAAAGGCAACAGGGCTCTCAGGTGGCCCTGCACCATATTGCTCAATTTGTAAGCTAGCTGACCTACACAGCCTTCACAGGTCTTTGTCAGCTTAATCTTTCCAGGAGTCTGCACTCTTGAGCTGTTCTCTGTAGGCACAAGCACTGCTTCAACAGTGAAAAACCGAGTCTCGGTTCCAGGATTTGGTTCTTTAATTAGAAAAAAAATGCAACACATATAATAAGGAAAAAAAAAAAAAAACAAAGAGACAGACCTCCACACAAAGATAAATTCCAGCAATTGTTAAACAATGTTTGTTCTTTGTAAACATTAACTGCAACTCTGCATGTAAGTGTGTTTTATCAGATAACACCACAACAATAGACACCGCCCTTAAGTAAATCTGCCTATATGCCTGTATTTTCCTGTGCTTAGTTTGTCCAGTAAATACTAAAATATTTAATAAAACTTATCAATTTTTACTCACTATCGCGTTCCAGTAAGAAAGCAATCAGAGTCTACAAAGTAACATATGAATCATTCTTTGTTTACATTCAAATTTTGTCTGATTTTCTTCATATCAGCTGTGGAAGTTTCCCAGAGCCCATCTTTGGCTCAGCCGTCAGGTTTCAGTTTCCTTAAGTGAGGATTACCAGTTATAAAAACTAAGCCCATAATTAGTCTCGAAATATGACACAAACGTAAATTGTGTATAATAGCAACACTCAACCTCCAAGGTTTGCAAACTGGGAACAGTATTTATGCGCAGCCAATTCTGGCATTAGATTTTTACCATGCCTTCGTGTAAAGGTGGTTCTGGAAGTCTGCACTGCTTAAAGGCAGAGCTAAAAGTAGCCAGAAATCAATTTCTCTTAATTGCAAGATAGGACCAGCCCAACATTGAAACATGGCCTGTGCTGGATCTCAGCCTAAGACATAAAATGGGACGCAGGACGAATTTAAAAGCCTAAAGACGGTGAAACCAAGGACGCCTGCCCTGACCTGGGCGATGTTTCAGCCCGGCGAGACCCTCGCTTGCTGGCAGCTCCCCGCCGCGCTGGGAGCGGGGCCCCGCGCAGCCTCCAGGCTGGCTCAGGCTCCACCGCTCTTGGCGGCTCCGGGCTGAATTCACGCCCAAACCTCCACGTGAGCCAGAGACAAGATGTTCTCGCAGCCAAATCCTGAGAGGTTTGGGCTGATTAGCAGTTACTCGCAGCACGCTTCGCGCATACGGAGCGTTGCGGCTCCTCGCAGACTGCAGGTGAGACGGCAGCTTTTTAAGGGCTGAAGAACAATTGGGGAAAACTTTGCTTTCTGGCTGCTTTTATGCACGATGCCCACTGCTTTAATGTAAGCTAGCTCTGAGTACCCACCACGTACACATCACTTCTTTGCGGTCTTATGCAGCCCCCTTTTCTGCTGGCTGGCTGAGATGGGTTTCCCCTCCCGAATGTACCGGCACCCCAGGGGAGTCCTGGGTACCGTTTCTATGGCACACAGAACGTGATAGCAGAGACTTATGACCATGATTCCTGCCATTCCTATTCATTTTTTTTTTTTAAAGCAATAATGATAATGTCTTTGAAGGACACTGCTTTGCTTTCTGGCACTTGATAGAAAGATGTTTTGCTGTACTGCCAGGGAAGGGCACAAGGTCTCCAAGTGATGCAGTCATACTGTAACTCAGCAATGATGTTAATGCACACTCAAAGCATTTGTCCAGCTTCCACCTTAAAATCTTTTCCTTAAAGAGGTAAGCAAGATTCATGAGCAAACAACAAAATACTTCAATAATTGCACTTACTTTAAAGAAAAGTCATTGTACCTTAACCTATCCCAAGTAGCAACACTTGCAAGGGCTAGTTAGCAAAAGACACTTGCAGTGCTTCGAGGATTCCTTAAAGGAGGATTAAAGAGACTACACGCATGCACCCTGCTCAATGTTCCCCTGCAAGAGAGCTACAGGAGCACAATGTTAGCTGAAGTAGCACTGATATGGCAGTTTTCTTTTTTTTCCATGGACAGATTTGGCCACAGGGCTGCTCAGAAGCTTGTGTGTATTCCTTGTTTGATATCTAGGCACCAAGTCTCATCTACACTTAGTAGATTTAATAGGCAGCACCCCGGAAGCCATAGATCTGTCTCAATATGCATTTAGTTGCTTAAAATTAAGTTTTGAGAACTAGCCTACCTGACATCTACCTGACTGAGACTGGGTGAAAAGCCTTTATCTCAACATAACTTGTAGCAACCCTCACTTCCCTTTCTCTCCTTTCTTCCTTCAAAGTAAGAAAGGGGGAGGGCAGAAAAAAAGAAGGAAAACAAAAAAAGCAGCCCAGTACTTCATCTGTGAAAGCCATCTGTTACTGCCACTATACTTGAGAGGCAGCGACACAACAGATGCAGACTAAGGAAGCAGCCCACGTTAGATTATGGTTAAAGTCCTAAATGTCTTAATCTTCTGTCTGACCCAAGAAACAAAAAAGGTATGTGGCAGTGATATATTTGGAGGGAAGAAGAGAAACAGAGGAGTAAGGAAAAAGTTATCTGTAGGAAAATATACCATCCTGCGTACGTTAGCTCTTCACGGAAGTGTTTTAAGAGAGGAAACACTGATTACCCCATCCAAGTTTACAAGTGGACTTCAGGTAGGAAGCATATAATTACCTGCTGGGGAATTTACCAGGACAATCTTTTGTCAGTGAAAAGCTCCAAGGAATTGACAATAGCAATAAATAATAGACAGTAACAAATAATTACTTCTTAGCTCTAAACACTTCTTAATACTCCTAACAGTCCTCTGGGCTGTGTGCAGTTCAAAGGCATGATCCAAGGGGGAGCGAGAATCAAGCTACCTTCACACAAGATTAACAGTTGTCAAGAGAGTATCTCACTAATGAAGATAATGAAAGGTTTTCAGAGTAAATGATCCCTGGCATTCAGGAACAGCAAAATCTGCAAGTCACGCTCTTAAGATAAGTATAACTCAGAATGAATTTGAATTGAGGTGACCACAGCAATAATAAATAAATAAAAATAAGTTGGAGAGAGGAATGTCACTGATTTTGCAGCTAATGAGATGAGACTTAGTTATCCTATCAGTTAGCATGTAAACATGATACAGCTCTAGGAAAAAAAACAAACATATTAGAAGTAGAGAAACTCAGACAGTTACGTCAGTTTACCCGGTCAGATTATTTTGTCTTGACTGTATGCCTGTGATCGTCCAGTTATTCACATCAGTAACTGTCAAGTTAACGTCAACTGACTCCAGAGGTTTTGTTCAGGATAAAAAGAGTGCAGACAACTCATTTAGGTTAGGAGGCTAACGCCTGGCTTTAGGCTACCCTGCCTGCCCCCAGTACATGCTGGTGCCATCAAACTCTCCCACATTTGATGCCTTTTCAGTAGTTCGGCGTCTGCGATGGTGCGACTCTTGCCCGTGCTGCAGACCTACGTGGGCTTACTGTTTCCTTGCCTTCCTCGATTAGTGTCTCAATTTTCCTTTGTTGCCCTCCCCCTTATACTGCAGCTGTGAACTCTTGTGGAAGATGAACCTTTTACTCTGTGTTCGTACAGCAGCCAGCACAGAAGAGTCCCATGTTTGCCTAGAGCTGCAGGATACTCCCATAATACAAATTAACAGTAACAATAACATGGAAGTTGACTGACCTAAAGCAGCCGCTGCCTAATACAGCGTCATTTGGAAAGCACAACTATTTTGAATTTGTCAAAAATCAGTTATGACTTCTTCTTGCTTTCACTGGCTTTTTCTGCTTTAAGACTTCACAAATTAGTTTTGTAGTATTTATGAACTATCCTCTAAGCAATGAGAATACTTGACCAGTTACTGCATTTTTCTTTGCTATTGCAGATATGGGATTAGGCATTTAGATGTCTTGATGCTGAAATTATTGAGAACAGGTTAGCACAGAGAATCAGACCAATTTACAGGTAAATACTCCGAGATTTTATAGTGTTATCATTAATTTCCTAGCAGATAAAATGCAAAACATAGTAAGACAAGAATGAGTTATCTTACTCCCTTCCTGTGCTCTTTACTTGGCTTGTATAAATACTAAGGATCTATTTAGTAACATGTACAGTTTTTATTAGGTTATGCTTCCAGGCCTCCTATCACCATCAGTGCAAAGTCTGCATCTTAAGAGCTCAGATTTCGATCAGTGCATCTGAGGACAAAAATAAATTCTGGTACTCAGTGATTTCCTTGAGTGTGCATAAAATCAGATATTTCCAGTTAGTTTGATTTCATAGATATAGTTTGTACACTGTTAACTAAGCAATTTTAGATGACAGTTTCTAGGAATAAGACTTGAGCATTCTGGTTGCACGATAGTTTGATTATTGGGTACCTACTCAAACAGTCAACAAAAGAGCTACCTATGAGATGTAACCTATGGGTTTCCCACAGTGCCTTCTACAAAATGATGCATGTTCTATAAAATCTAGGTTAATCATAAATAATATACATTTGCATAACATCATTTGAAGCTCAGTCAGTCTTCTGGTATAAAGACTGCTGAATACATGAAAACCTTTCACTCCAGTCACTAAAAGCTTGATCTACAGACCTACCTACGCGGTTAAAGAGTATTTCCTGCAAACAGAGAGCAGAAATGTGTGGGAGAAACAAAAAAAAACAAACAAACAAACCCAGATCCTAATCTGGATGTAGCTGTGTTTATTTTAGCTGACAAGTACCTTAAGCTTGGAACCACACGGGTAACTGCACTGCTTAACACCTGATTTGTGAAAGAGCCAATCTATGCAAGGGAAACTTGCACTCAAAGGAAGTGCTGCATAATTCCAAAAGCTTGTTCTTGCGCACACACCCACCCACACAAAATACAGTAGCTCCTGTCTCCCAAGGACGACGAACAGGCCCACTCTCTTCAACACAGCTAATAGTATTCACACTAACATACAAGTTATCTTATATTTAGCTAAGCTAGATGGGCATCTCTGATGCTATCCACAAAGAACAGAAAACCTTTGTTTCTCTGTTCTCAGATGACTGAACACCTGAAGGGTTTTTAACTCCACCTTTCACTAGAAATACAGTTTGGAAAGAAGCTACTACTACTGGGAAAGAACTCATCAGAACTGGTTTTGAAGCTCAAGTATTCAAGTTTTTAGGGGTTCTGCAAGAGATAGTCTCACTCGATATTTGCATATGTGATATATCCAAAAATATCTGATGACAGCAATGTCTTCCACAGGCAAATAAGAACCGGCCATACTGGGTCACTTATTTTGATATATGGTCTGGCCATAAAGGGTAGCATAAGAACGTATCAAGCAGATAGATACTCACCTCCCTTTACTTCCTGAACTGCTTAAGGTTTCTGCTATTTAGCAACCCGTGATGGATTTTTTCTTCTTGTTTTTCCTTGCTTGTTCAGCAAGGAAATGTAACTTGTATTATTCACAGTACCTTTTGGCAAAGAGCAATATTGCAGGCAGTAGCCTTCATTGCATGGAGAGCCACTTCCTTCTATTTGCTTTGAACTTGGTTCCTAACAGCTTCCCTTTGATGCCTCCTCGTTCTTGTGCAGGGCAAGACAGTCAATAAGACGATCTCTATCTACTGTCTCCCTGCAAGTCATGATTTCATAGAGCTCTGTCATTTCCTCTCAAATCATCTCCTTCCGGATTGAAGTGTCCATGGCTTCTCCATCACTCCTCTAAGAAAACCCTTTCCCTACCTTTAGTCAGAGAAAGGTGACAGGATGATTAACAGTATGCCACTAAGAATACAATGTGCAATTGTTGCTGTTAGAATTGCAGCCAAAGGACCTAGGTGGTGCTGTCTACACATTTGGGCTACGGCTTAAAGATAACCCCCTTCTGCAAGATTACAATTGAAAAGTTACAGAACAGACCATAAATAGGAATGAGATGCATTATATCAGTGGTTAAATACAGCAAATCACTGCACACTGATGGAAAAGTCTGAGGAAATTAATAAGAGTACAGACGTAAGGAGGGAGCAAAGCAGTACAAAAGCAGCAGTATGTTTGTTTTTCATCCTTATCTATGTAGACAAGAGGATGAAACTGGTCATGCCTTAACAAGACTTTTCATTTTTCTGTCAAGGCCACTTCATCACTTTTGGCATTTCAGTCACTGGACAAAACTTTTTTTTTCCTCCCACACAATAAGTTATTATTTTATTATACTCCTTATAAACAACTCAAAAGCATGCCTGCTGTGATTTTAGCACTGATTAACAGACCTTATCCAAGATCTAACTCTAGAAAACACCCTTCACGTTCTGACATAGTTTTCTTTAAACATGGGTTTTTTTGGCAACATCTGCAGTAAAACAAAGCGGACCCTCATTAAGCTCTCTTTAAACCTATGGTCTACACAGCTCAAAGATGAGAAAGTAGGTCACTGTATCCAGGCCACCACTTAACTAGTGTTAACTATTTTTGGCCATCTGGATTTTAAGTGTCAACACCTGTAAACCGCTGTTTGGGAATCAAATCTTCCTGGTAAGTATATTCATGCAAGCAGAACAGCAAGTTCATCCTTCTTCTAGGTAAAACTCTCCTTTTCCTCCCACTTATATAAAACAAAAGTGAGAAATGGTATAATAGCCTATATTTCTTAATCATAGTGAGTCAATCTTGCATAAAACAAACTAATAGTGCTATGGAATATTAGAAGCTCCTAGGTGACTTTATGAGGATAACTGGAGAGCACCCCCCCCCCCCCAAAGCAAAGTACATCAAACACACTTGTGTTTCTACGCTCACCTCCTGTGTTCTTAGAGTAAGTATTCCCTACACTTCATTTTTTTCTTAAAAAGATCTTTTTAATAGTTGTCATAAAGACCAGAATCAGAAGAGCATAGCCATTTAAGGCTAGCATATGCTTTTTAGCATACAGAACCAGAATTTCAGTGGGAGAATGTCTGCTGTTATTCAGATCTGAATTAACAAACACAGCTGAATAAACTACAATAAAAAGGGGCAAAAAGAAAGACATTTAAAAGGTTATATAAGTAGAGAGATGAAAGATAATTGTTTACCTCTGTTGAAAGACTATTTTGATCTCGGCTTTGAAGCGTGGACAGTTACACCCTCCATTTCAGCCTGCTGGGGTCTTAAAAGGAATTTATTATACCACAGTTGGGTTTTGTTGCTAGAGCTTTTATTGCACGTTGGAACCACGCCAAGGAGTACCTACATGCTTTACAGGCAATGAATAGATGTATTTCTCTGCCTTGATTTAAAAGTAAAAAGAGGATTATGAGTAATTAGCCAAACAGTCATCCTCTTAATGCCTGGAGTACAATGAACAGACTGATTAACCAAGTACATTGAAGGGACTTCAAAATCTCATTTGCAGCTTGATTTGCTGAGGAAGACGCGAGCTATCGAAAGCTTTCCCTTTCTGCAAATGTGCTGTTACTACACACTGCTATATGCGATACTTGACCTCTCCCTTCTCTCCCAGCAGTTGGGTATCCAATACTCTCTGCAACACATGTCTCCAGAGCACTGGACAACTGCACGGTATCCACTCCTTTTGTTTATAACTGATGGACTGCATTAAAAGCCAGCAGCTTGCACAATTTTCCCATACTCTGTAAACATTCACCATAACAGAGCGTGACTCAGGGGCTGATGAGTCAGGCCCATCAGGCTCTTAGCTGGTTTGGCTGATAGTTGGCCTCTGGAAAGCCTTGGATGCTCAGTGATTTGCATCAAATTAAAGTAACTTAGTTTAACCATCCACCTTCAATTAAAAGAAACAAACAAACAAACAAAAAAATCAAACGAAGGTGAAACCAACAAACCTTATTAACCTGCTTTAAAATGTATATGACAGGGTATGCAAGAAGAGGAGAAAAAAAAAAGCCAACATATCATCTAGCAACACCAAAGGATGCATGCAGAAGCCAGGAATACAGGGAGAAGCTTACCTCTGGGTCCTGTTCCCCAGTTGCCTGCTGGTCAACTGAACTAATTCCTCTCCTGCAAAACCCCCTTTTTTCATGACCCTACCTTTTTCCATCTCTTTTCCATCTCTAGTTTTGTGGCAGCTGTCTAGACATATAGCTTAACCAAAAACTTCTTTTTAAAGGAACAGTTTTTTTTCAAAAGACAGAAATTATCTGAGAAGAAAATAACATCCAGACTGTAAGTAGTGGCCTAAGAAGGCAGAAATCAACTTAGAGGTACATATTTCAAGGAAACTGTTCTTTTCCCCCCAAACATCATTAAATGGCTTACCTCCAGATCCAAAAACAGAGCTTAGGCACTCAAGTAAAACACTGCTCTTCAGAAAACATACATTTAACTGCTGCCTAAATCTAAGGCACACAACCTCCACAAGTGCTCCAAATTTTGATATAAATACATCTAAAACCCCACTTCTGCATTTGCCCAGGAATGCCTTGGTTCAGATGAGCACCTAACCCTCACTCAGGACACCAAAGCAAGCAGTCCTCTATCTATCGCCACAGAAGACTTGGCCCTTCAGTTGTTTCCAGAGCAAACTAAATCAGCCTCCCTACAGCATGCAGCAGCAGACACAAATGTATTATTTAAAGCAGGGCAGAGAGTGCTCCCTTCAGTAACACCCGCAGAGGCTGAAGCATCCAATTGCTGTCAGCTGCGGCTCACGCTCACCTCACTCATCCTCTTAGCAAGTCCCCCCCAGCAGCAAGGGCTCAGCACACCCGGGTGAGCCCTTTGCTACCAGTCCCGCTGAAGCCCTTCCCCTCAGTGTAAGGGGAGAGACAGATCCCTTGCACTGAGAGGCTTTGGGAGGATGAAAGCTGCCTTCAGGTTGTCTGGTTTAATAAAATGGACTGCCTCCAGGCTGGCTTTGCAGCACAGGACCCCATAATCAGCTGTTAGGAAATGAAAAATTGACTGTGATCTAAAAAGCTGATCTCTCTCAGCTATTGAAGCAGAAGGAGAGAAAAAAAAGGAAAATATATAAAATATTTAGCAAAACATCTGAGGAAAGAATATCCTGGTGCACAAAGGGGAGTTCAGGGGCGCTTGATACTTATGGTTTGTGAATTCTGCAGCACTTTATTCTGCCTTCGTGGGAAAATCAGTTACGTGACCTACCTTGACATCGTGCAATTGCTGTCCAGCCAAGAGGCTCTTCGGAAGCGTTAACCTGAAAAAAACCCCTACTTTCCTCAACAACTTAAAAAAGTAGTGTTTCCAACATTGAGTATCTTTGGCAAAGCAGCAGTATAAAACATCCAGACACGTAAATAAGAGGTCACCCTCCAGCTGTGCCTCCTGCACTGGCTCTTTCCCTGACTTCAGCCTTCCCCCATGCCAAAGAAATGACCTGGCCTTCAAAGACACGGTGGGCAGGAGGGAAGAGTTGCTTATAAAGCTGCTTCTTTCAGTCTGTCGTGCTTCAGGGTGTCTCTAGTTAAAATCTGGTCTAGCTCGAGTTCGAGTAAAATCTAGCTTTGAGGGATCAGAGTGCTCACACACTTTAAGAGCAAATTGCTGACAGATTTAAGGCCCCGCAAAGGGAGTTCTCATCGCAGCGATGCTAATAGTTAATATCAGATGTATGGTAGCCATTCTGTAAATTTTCTCTCCCCCTAATCTCAAACAAATGTTGCTCTCCTTATGAACAGGGCAAATAACATGCTATTCTTGTTTTAGAACAGGACTATTGGCTGTATAGTTTACTTCATTAAATTTTTGTCTTATTACAGAAAAATGAATTCAAATGTTTTCTTCATGAAATCCGTTACAAATGTGACCACAAAAGTTGAACCAGACAGTGTACAACACAAGTGTTTCTTCTCAAGAGCGGCCCAAAGATGTTATGTGACAGAAAGAATTAAGAGGAAAATAAGGTCTTTATCACAGCCTCTTAAATAGTTTATCCAAGCCAAAAATGCTTTGGAAGCCTGTTTTCAAACACAGATTGTAGCAACCTAAAAAATGTTCAATATTACATATTGATATGTCTAATTTCTCTTTTTCTCTAGACTTTGTCCAGTTCTCTAATAAAGTAACTCTTCTCCCTACTGCTACCACCCAAATATGTCTGATCATGCTGGCTGCTCTTTATTTAAAAAAAAAAAAAAACACACTACTTCCAGGTACTGACTACAACTTTTTAGTATGACGACTTTTATAAAGCATTGGGGGGAAAAAAAAGAAACCACATTTATTCACCTGCTTAGGAGGATATTAAGTTCTCTGTCTACCTTTGTGTCTTCCACTGTTCTGAGGCTGTGGATGCTCTGTTTGTGATTCAGCAAAGTCCTCGAGCTGGGGATTTATTTTTAAGGTATTGCCAACAATGAAGCACGTGCTTACAACAGATTTTTCTGCATTTTTAATGAGATTGGTGTGTCGTATTAACCTTCCAGCCATCTCCCAAAGAACGTTACTGAGAGGGCTTCCAGAAACTCCAACTTTCCTCTCCTTTTTGACGTGTTTGGGATTATCGTTGGTTTTTTGTTTTGTGGATATACATGATAATAGGCTTTTTAGCTGAGGGAACTTCCCAAACTAACTGTGGGTGACATTTGCCAAACCTGAGCCAAATGTGAGCAGATTCATGGAATCCAGGATGCATATTCTTATTTGAGTATTTAGGGTGGAAACCTAAAATCATAGCTTCAAAGTGTCAAGTAAATTTGTGCTATCCTCTTGGGCTCCCACAGGACTAGGAAAAACTGGCGTTCCCATCCTCCAGTATTTGTTCTGTTGCAGAAGACGACAGTCTTGACTGGCAGCGTATGCCAGACTCTCAGCCTTGGTGCACAGAGGAACCTGCCAGCATGTGCAACCACTTAGAAATGATATCACCTGGTCACCTAAACTCCAGTCCACTCTGAGCTACCTGAGCACCCCTTTTTCCCTGTCAAATACTGAGGTCTACATCTTGTGCGTATATATGTGATAGCACAGGCATGTGACCTCATATTAACAAAAGAGTTATTCATCCTTTCCCAATACAACATCTAAGCAGTCCTGCAATAAAAGCATTGAGAAACAGTCTCCTTTTCCGTGTGAGGAAACTTGCAGACAAAAAAAAACACACGGGAGAAACCCAAGGTGCTTGGAAGTACGAAACGCAGAAGCTACAGGAGTCTCCATTTTGCCTTCAGAGCTGAGAGTTGAAGTAGTTTGAGGCAGAGTCTAAAATCTTCCCTCAGCTCTGCTGACCCTCTGTTAATAAAACCATGAAGGGGTGTTTAAAACTCAGCAGCAGTTGAATTTCTTTATTCCTTCGACTAACATGTGTTACCACCGACCATTTCTTTTTCTTGTCCAATGGCTCTGTAAAATTTAATTATCTGATAATTCAGGATCAGTATGAAGTCACTCAGGTATTGACTCAGTTCATAAGAATTTGAAAAATGTGTCATTCCTGTTTTAGCAGACGGTCACAGCAGCTAGTGTTAGCACTAAGTCTGACAAAGTCTCAGGTGTTTGTTTTTTGGTTTTTGTTTAATTTGCAAAAAACCACTGCAATTACACAGCGTTGCTTTTTCTCTCAGCTATGTAAAGGACATTTGTTCAGAAAGCTCACAAATGAAAGTCTTTTAGCTGTGTTTACACACACACACCATGTTGTGTCTGGCTTTAAATTAAAACTTGGATCTCAGTTCTTTACCATAGCTACTTTGCTGATACCACCTAGTTCCTCTTGATGTCTTATTATTTATAGAAAGGGCAACGAACCCTGAATGAATGAATAGGAAGCAGGATTTTATGATCCTGTTAAGAAGATTTGGCAGAATACAATGGGGGCGATTTCTTCAGAACAGATCTGAGACACATTCTTATTTAATTACAGTGAATCATACCGAAGAGTAAGAATCTGTATAGATCTGAATAAGAAAAAAAGGTCAACATACTGGAGTTACCACAACACGGCTGGGTGGTGGTCCTTTGGGAGAGGTCCGGGCAGCCAGACTGCTGGACTAGCAGCTGGCTCAGCCGAGTACACATTCGGACACCGTAAGCCACCGATTGACACAAAAGAGATTTTTGGCAGACAAGAGAGGGGTCCTGGTGGGGTTAAAAAGACTCTTGCCTATTTGATACGAGCGGGTCAGGATCCGAGGTAAGAGTTTTTATTGTGTTTTTCAACAGTCTGCTATGCAAACTGTGAGTGAAAAAAAAATCAGTCAATCGATTACAACATACAAATTAACTCATACAGTTAGTGAACAAAAGAAAATACCCAGTTGCCAGGGAGAGACTATTTTTCACCACCAAAGCATGCCATTTCCGCTCTCTCAGTCCTGACTCTGAAGAGAGACCTACAAAACACATGCAACAGAGGAGCCTGCAAGCTAAAACTCAGAACTCCACCAGCTACTACAAGTCACGGACTGAGATGCCTTTTTCTTTTTTTTTGGCCACGCTGCAATTCTTTTATTCGCTGGTATAAACATCTGCTATATGAGTGTCCACTTACCCTAATCCTTTTATCCCCGCCTGCTGAATCCCACCCAGAGATTTGTGTTAGTCAGAGCAGTGTGTAGTCCCAAGACCTAATACGTTTGCTCAAGATGGCTGGCTGGCTGCCTGCCTGCCCCTCATGAACCGCAGCTCGGTTGTGTACTGAAGTCCCATGCAACCTGTCCACAGTGTTATTGCTCCTTTTTTTTGGTGGCTAGTTAGGAAGGGTCTCACCAGAATGACCATAATCTCACTAGTGTTTTCTCTAGCTTCAACGAGGAGCCACATCTGCAGCAGAGCAGAGCTCGTAGTTCCCCCAGCAGCTGCAAAATCCTTAAAGCCCATCACGTATGCATCTATGTAGCCAGGTCCCTAGCACATGTGTGCACTGATAGCGACTCTCAGAAGGAGACGGGGAGGATGCTGAGTACAAAGCTGGCCTCTGCCAGGCCATGCAAGCACTGTGGAATGCATTTTTATCCAGTCTTGAGGAGTGAGCTGAAATAAGTCACAGTTTTGTGGCTGTTTTGTGGCCACTCAGAACAATATGGTCAAGGAGAGCCTTGCCCTCAGGAATAGCAAACCGATTGAACTCGTGGGCAAGTTTAGATGACAAAATTCTAACATTTAAACAAATAAAGGAGTCCTTTTTCTCGACACTAAAACTCCCACCTGTTAAATGGTCAAAATTTATTTTTTTTTATTTTAGTCAAAAACTGACTTTTAGTTCATTTTCATCTAAAGAAACGTCCCTAGAGTACCAATTTTCATCCACTTTAGTAGTGGTTACCTAAAAAGGGTCTCAGACGTGGCTCTCGTAATTCATTAGCAAAACAGACATCGCCTTAAACTGTCAGATCCCTTGCATAAAAGAAAAATTACTTTTGTTTTAAAGCTCTATTTCCATCTGGTGACATCTTCTAGATCTAACCATACGTACAGTATTTGAATCCAGCACGGGCTATAAAATGAAGCCCAAACAATCCAAATTGTTCGTTTTTACGTACAGGAGTCTTTTAAAGTAATTTTGATTAGTTTCATCCGTATGGAATTAAGGTCGTCATTTTTTCATAATTGACATCCTGAGCGATCACCAAGAACCGAGTAGAGTTTCAGCTTGCTTTCTGTGCAGTTTCGCAAATTACCTGGCCTAATCTTTTCTCAAACAAATCAGAAACTGGAGAAGTGCATGATTCAGTGCTAATATTTGCTCTGTTTCAGTACAGCTTATGTCTTTGTCTCATTTAGAAAACTCCTGATTTCAGCCTTGCCTTTGGACAGCTCCAGCAGATACCTTTCAAGTTTACTTCCAGTCATTGTTAGAGTGACTCCCTTTGTCGGTTTTCATTCAGTCAGAAGCTTTAACCAAATGAAGATAAATCCATTTCTGTTCTAGACTTACTGAAAACATAAACTAGTATGTAAAATCGTCCCCTTTCTCACCATCTCAAGTGCTCATGTTCTTTTCTGAGTGGTTTAATTCAAATTATAACCCCAATGGGTCTCGCTTGTGAGTTCTTAAAAGACCCATTACATTGTCGGTGCTTCCTGTCTAAAGGGGGATCAAGTCTTTAGGGAATAATTCAGATGCAAAATTTTCTCAATTCTTAAATCTTTTTTATATTGGAAGTTTTTTCCAGAAGGACTATCTACACACTTACAAAGGCATATAGGAATATATTTTAAGCAATAAATGATTTCTGATAGCTACATAATTTGGAGGGCTTTCCTGATTTTTTCTTATCAGTTCTTCCAACTTGCAGAAAGCAATGTGAGCAAATAGAGCGAATTAGGGATGGAGAAATGTTAGAATAAAATAAAAAGGGCTACTGAAGCTCAGGACCCATGAAAAAAAAAAAAAAAGTTCTCAAAATAAAAAACAGCTGTGTCATGAATGCCAAAAAGGCAAAACAAAATTTCTTCTCTCATATGCACCACACCAAAACGTTGGGAAGCATGTTTTTCAGTAGCTCCTCAAAAATAAATGTTATGACTTCTTATAGGCAAAAGCTAATGATGACAATTAGCAGTTTGTAAGGTTATCAGCCAGAAGAGTAGACTTTTAAATTTCTTTGCACCCAGTTGGGCCATATCTGTTGTGGATAAACTCATTTAATGGTTTCTCTAGTATAATATATGCAGTTTAGAATTGTGCTTAAAATTGTTGCAAATTCTTAAGAAAAGATTCTAGGAGCTCTCCAAAGGGGAATAGTAACAGTTATCACAAGCTTAGGAGATCCCTGTAAGGATAGATTAAAGGACTCTACATACACACAGAAACCATCTGTGAAGAAAGGCTGTCCCATCTAGCAAAGAGGAAGGAGAGATGTGAGAATATCTTTTATAAAAAGCAGCTGAAATTCTATGAATTCTGGCTGAATATTTAGGGTAGGCAGTTCGAGAAATGAGCTTAAATCACCAAGAGGGGAGTTTATAAGGTTAGGCTTTAAAAAACACTTTTATAATCCAAAATATGTTGAAGCCCGGGAAAGGCTGCCTGGGGAGGGCAGTGCGATCTCCACCACTGGTAGTTTTAAAAAGTAGATTAGAGAGATGTCTTGAACGATCACTTTGGTTGATCCTACTTTGGGGCAAAGGGAACAGACCAGGTGACCCCAGAACAGCACCATACTTCAGTGCCATACTAATATTTAGCAACAGTCTGAGAAGAGAATAAAGCAGTAACACAGAATAAACACTGTATAATTATGAAACTCCCCTGCCTGCTGCCACAGCCTCCCAAAACTATACAACAATACTACAGTAACTCCCCCATGAGATGCAGCTACATCAACATAGTCCATTCTTCCCGTACAGGATGAAGCTGAAGCCGTACAAGCACTTCTGTAGCAATATAATCACCTCCACTTTGGAAGATGGAGTTTCTACCGCTTTAACTGTATCAGGATAGTTAAAATGAAACACCTTTGACCCAGACTTACCTTCCCGAAGTCGACTACCAACTCTATAGGCATATGTCCCTGATTCACTTCCCACACCCAGCTGTGGTGAACACTGGGCAATAGCTTTAAGGCTGCATGGCCAGTGTAGATTTAGGAGAGACAAGGTTAGGGCTGCTGTGGGTAATTATGCAATGGTTCAGTATCTAAATATGGGGTGTAAGGCCTGAGTTTGGCACTGGGGGAGCACTTACAAGATGGGGAAAGGTCCAGGACAGGACCTGCTTGCAACCCAAGACCACTGCACTACAACGTTGAACAAGCAGAGGGGAGAGGCCTTGCCATGTTTTGCCATTGCAAAAGAAAACAGAAGGCAGGGATAGGAAAAGCACATTATTAAGACAAAACAGCCTGCTCTGCTTCCTCACCTACGCTAACAGCAACCAAGCGTTTTGCTGCCTGCGGTGTGCAGATAGGGAGTTAGAAAGGATATACAAGCATCTTGCTGGCATCCAGAGTATCGAGACGCCTCCTGGGCACTTATTTGCTGTGGGAGATTGGCCCACCACTGGCAGGTTGGTGTCCCCTCCATTTGCGAGCTGAGGGTCTCCTTGTCCCAGAGGCATGTGAGTGTGTGGAGGCAGCCGACTCTTTCAAGAAAAGCTCTGTGCCTTCTTGGGTGTACAATGGGTGGAAAAAATACTGTGTTTTACATGCTGTCACACAAAAGACCCATTAGGCGATCATGGATCAGAGAGTCAAGTCTGTGTCTGCTGTCAGTATCACGAGACCTCTTTTTACACTATAATAAACCGCATAGATGAGTGGTTTGAAATCCAATTTATAATCAACTCAAAACTAAAATACTACCAGATAAGGAAAAAGCCTTTTTAGCAATGTTAACGCTAACCATTAAACTCAGTTGTCATATTTACACCCACTGTTACTTACTTCAGTTTATGTGACTGCAACACCCAGACTCGATTAGTCACTTAATGGGTACGCATAGATCTTCTCAGCTTCCAAAATATGAGCATCTATGACCCTCTCACTCAATGCATCTTGGGCAGTAATCTTTGAAAAGAAAAACAAAGTTACTAAATATTTGAAGCCTGACATTCCAAAACTACTTACGTCGGTGATAAGTTCCTTGGTTAAACCCTGGAAACACCCCTTAAATCTCTAAAGCAGATATTAAACCCCATTTTATACAGAAATAAGACTACTATTTTCCACTACAGTGGGCTGAGCAGAGCTCATATGTGCCTTCCCCATCAAAACAACTCTTTTGCTAAAGAAGAAGGATTCTTTGCAGATGGCTAGGGAAATGCAGAGGCATAATCACAATATTGTTTGAATAACCATAGACTGTCCTTTGGCCTATTGTGGATGGAAAGTAGCCGACAAGAGCTAGTCATAGACTAAGCCAATTTTTCCCTTCATTGATTTACATATTCTTTGCAAATTGCTGTTTATCTGGGGGTTATAATTCTCCACCCCATGAAAATATTCAGGCAGGTTGCTTGTTGTGTGGTTCTCTTCCTCCTCCTCTTTTTTAGCCCTTCTTCTCTGTGGTAATACTCTAGCCGCTTCTCTCTGCTCAAAACACAAGTGTAACAAGGTTTATACATTCAGCCTTGATCTGTGTCTCTCTCTCTGTTCCTCTGTAAATGTGGTCTGTTTGTTCTGCAGGAATTTACCTTCTGTACTTCTCTTTGTTTAGCTGTACTATCACTCAGAGTGATTTATAGTGGTCCTATGGGTTAAAAAAAAAAATCCTGCCCCAAAACCCTCTCAATGAAACAAAACCCAAATACTTCCAATCTTTGATGGAAAGAGGAAAAACTGAATGAGAATGCGTAGGATTTCAACTGCGGCTTCACATCATTTTTCTGATTTTACATTAGTATCACTATTTACACCGAAACCAGTCTCACTATTTACACCTCACTATTTACAGTGAGGTGCTAGACACCTCACACACAAACTTGTGCGGCCGAGAAAAAGTCACTAGGCTTTCTTAAAGGCACATAATGATTTTATGAAATGTTTTAATCAAGGAAATATCAAAATGAATCTGAACAAACTCTCAAAATTATAGCTGTCCTACAACTTCAAAGGAAGTCCCAAGGTTTACCTGGAATGTTTCTATAACAGAGTTTCAAACAAATAGGTGCATCCATCTCATGGATAAATCCTCCATTATAAGGCGAAGTTATCAGAAGACAGGTTTTTTTAAAAATAACCTCTTACAGTATTGAAAGAATATTTAAGTTATTGAAACAGAACATTGAACACTGAATTTCCTTTTCCCCTTTAAGCTATTCACACTTACTCTTCTGACATGTCTTCTGACATTTTTAAGTATTGTTTGTCATAGTGGGAGCACAGAGCACTCACTTTTGGAAAGGAATTTACACAGCCTACACTTGGTGTTGGATCCAGAAAAAACATGCACCCATGGACATCTTGACTGTTGTTGGTTTTGATCAGAACCTTAACATCTATTTTTTAATAAACGTTTGAGCCTTCAGGTTTTGTTCCCTTTAGCGTTCACTAAAATCAAATTTTAAGAGCTCTTTCTTGAATCACTACTAAACCTAATAAGGCATGTTGCTTTAAGGAGACAAAGGTTCTCACCAGAGATCATGAAGGGTGGCAACTTGTGCTGTTAGACACCTGCTCTTATCCCCGAGCTCTCACCAGCACAGCATAATTTCCTTCTTGAAAGTCGTTCATAGCTGCTCTTCGTTATGTAACTTTCTTTTCGGTGAGATCCAAACAGAAATCGTTGAGATGATACTAGCTTCTCACACAAAGCAGTGTGCAACCTTCTGACTGTTCACCAGTCCTCTACCACCCTAAAAAGGTTGCTAGGATGATTTTTTTAATCCTTGCCCAGGATTTTGCTAAAACTATTGAATAGCTTTGGATGAGGGAGAAAAAAGTGTGTACGGTCACTGAATAGACACATTCGATCAGGGTGATTCCAGCTTTTAACTTATTTAGCATCATCTGCATCAACCGATCTGGTGCTAACTTGGTAAGTGTGTCAGAGCGTTGGGAGGGGGGAGCAGAGCATGTCAAATGCCTTAGAAATTCAAAATTATTACACTGAGGAGTGAGTTCCACAGCATCTACATTTTAAATTTTGCCTTAGGAAACACATAAACTTGGCTGAGTAAGACACTTATTTTGACAAAATTGTATTGGCTTACATTAACATGGACAACAGTTAATAGTGACTTGACATTTTTCTATCGGTCTGTTTACCGATAATATTATATTAATATTATTTGACTACAGTTTAATACACTGCTATGTTATTTGTTTTTCCAAGTTAAAAATTTATCTCACAAGCTTTTCCTGGAAAACTTGGACTGAATGTGCTGTAAATGGATGGAACCAGACAGAACCACTTTGAAAAAATAGACTTTAAAATTTTACAATTCAAAAATTACCCCCCTCTACTGAGGGAAAAAAAAAATTATGGTTGCAACATGTTATCTACCATTTGCTGAGTCTTCTGCTCAGCAACACACAATTACCTGTAACAGAACAATCTTTGCAGACTACAGATCATTGATCAGCTGCTGTTCCTTTAATGGTAAGGAAAGACCTACAGCAAGCCATGGCTGCAAATATTTGACTGCCCATCCTGCTTTAGCATGAATAGCATTCGTATCATCAGCATGGTACCCATATGGCGTAGGGCCTACAGATTTGTTGAAGGTGCTAGGTATAAACAAGGAACAAAAAGAGACGAAGCTTCCATCCCGCCCCTTCTCATGAAGAAACCTTTAAGCTAGCATCTAACCAGCTTGTATTTTTACGGCTGTGCCGTACTCAGGGAAGGTATGTTGATAGCTCGGAAACTGAGTTGCGTTATACAGGGAAATGCATCTATTTTGAATGGAGATTAGCATGTACTGATCTCCTTGGGATCATGGTCAAGTGAGAGGTGGATCTGATTCTGGATGCAGAGGCTCATAATGAGGAGAGGAACGGCTGTAAGGAAAAGTGCTCCTAGCTAAGCTCTGATGCTGGTAAGGTTCTGCTAAAAGCAGCCGCACTCAAAGTAGGCACATCAGTCAGAAGAAGACAATGAAGCTATCCGCTCATCTGAGGGTAGCAGACTGACATTGGAAAACAGTTGTCTCAATTTCCTTTTAGAAAGCCACTACCAGGATATCAAGCAAACAAGAACACACGACTGTAACTACAACCTTGTCACAGTATATGAATTACTTCACTAGCAGCGAGGCAAACAGGAAGGTAAAACTTCGGGGTACACACCTTGACCTTGCTCGAATCCAAACCTAAGGCTGGATCTAGCAGCTGCACCAAGAAGTAGGCACCAGGAAAAACGCACCACCCATTGCACATAGAGCAATGGGAGGTGTTGCACACTGCCACTGTACACACCTTGCATCAGTTACTGTGTACATGCGTACCCCCACAGCAGTCTCCTTATTTTCAGCTGCAGAAAGGCTGACAGAACCTGCATTACGTTAGCTATCCTAGCTGTTGCATTGAACTCATGGCACAAGCCCACTTGGGTCTTCAGATCATTAGGGAAGGTGCTACTTTCACACACACGCTCCACAAGGGCCTTTACCAATTGGCCAAGACTCCTAAGCCTACCCTCCAGGCTGCTGGAGCAAGCTCTGTGGCAAGAGCAATCATTGAGCACCCTTTCAGCCACCTATGGGCAACATTAGCTGGCTGGAGCTGCAGAATAAGTAATCTCTTAACAGATCAATATGTGTTTGAACGCCTTTAAACTGAGGCAGTTATACTACAAGCATGCATCCCTCTGAAAAGAGTATAGACCCTGGCAAACGGCTGGTAGATGTAAAGGTTGGTCTCTGCTCCTCGTCCCACTTTTGTCTCAGGCTCCATTTCAAGACAAATGCCTATGCTAGGCCCAAGCACCCTTCGAACAAACTAATAACACAGCAGTCTCTAAAATAGGCTACAGACCGCCTCCAAAAACATCTCACTCCCATGTCCTGCTCCACCCATATGGTTTACATGAGCTTCATATATTTGCTTTTACCTTTGCAAATGCTCTGTTCTTCTACTGTGAAGTACGCTCTTCTACTGTGAAGTAACATTGATGTTAATGTGGACCTCATGTGGCATATGTTCCGAGTAGGACAGTGTTTTGAGGCCCTCTCTGGAATTTGAAGTAGGGCTCAGGAAAGAAGCAGTCTTTGTACTGCAAGGAGAGACAGTTCAGCTCATCAGGGTTGGTCACAGTCATTTTGTGGCATTCCAGTAAGCTGACCAGGACTGAAAAATTACGTACTTACATGCTTCTCTGAACAGGGGCTTTGGCTTTTACAACAACGGAGGTTAGCTACACTGCCCAAATTATAGATCTGGGTGGGTTCGTAGAATTTTTTCATGGGAAGGGGCAAGAGGCAAGTGTAATTTCTGAGCAAGTCAAAAAAAGAGCCAAGCGTTGTGTTTTGATGCGTAGTGCAGTCTGCCTGCAGCCAGGCAGAGTGAATTATCTCAGTGTGCTCCTGTGCCCTGAGGAAAGAAGCTGCCTGCAACCTACTCGAGAGAAAGCAGAGCTGATGGAACCAAAGAAGTTCTAGCAGATGCAGAGGTAAGGGTAAAAGTCCTTAAAAAGATGGAGTGGAAGACACTGCAGCTGGAGAAAACAAGATTGCATGAAACTCAGGAACAGGCATTAGAACAAGATGAAAAACTGTAGTAGCAAAATCTTGCTGATGCACCACTTTTAAACACTGGCAAAGTAGGCAGTTGCAAAGTTCAAGGTCACAGTGAAAAGAGAAAGCAGCTAGCAAACAGTGCTGGGTCTCCCAGAAGTAACTGCAGCTCTATGCTCGCACTATATTAATTCAGAAGCAGCAGCAGAGCGGCCCTTCAGACACGCTCTCCAAGCAGCTGAGAGCACAGAGACCATGTAAGGGATGGCCACAACACAGCTATCTGCATACTCATCCTTACTCTTCACTTTACTGTGAAGGACACCACTCTCCGTTCTGCCCACTGTGTTGTGAAGTTTTGAGACAGCTCTGACACACAGAAGTCAGCTTGCGCAGAAGGGACCATAGAGGAGCGACATGCCATGCCATGCCATTTCAGCAGACAGATAGATGCAGGTAAAGAAACGTTGACTATTAAGGAAACATTGCTGGTAAGAAGTCTTTCCATTTGATACAGATTTCTCTTCACAATCATGTTTCAGAGAGAACTATAATCAAGACGTGTGACCAGAAGCGACTGGATTGTTCAGTCCAAAAAGGAAAAGAATGAAAAGGGTCGTAAGCTTCCAATTTCCCATAAGCTTATCACGCTCACAACGGTGATCCTCAGGTCTGAGGATGTCAAAAAACAGCCCTCTTTGGAACAATTAAAATCTAGAGATTGGAAGAACTTTTTAGTGGATATAACTAAGCACTGGAACGGCCACGAAAGGAAGGTTTAGCTTCCCATCATTTGAGGAACAAAAAGAAAGGAACATAGAACATATCAGGGCTGAACTAATCAGTCTTGGATCTGTCTCAGATCTGAAGGGCAGACATTACGTCTTTTTCCAGTTCTACATTGTTTTTATTTCTGCATTTCTAGCACAACAAAAAATTAGACTTGAGGGACTCCTTATCTTCCATTCTTTTTTTACTCTTTATTTATTTTACATGATTGGTATTCAAGTAGCTAAGGGATAAGAAGTACTCAAAATCCTAAAGATTAGTTCTTTCTACACTGTTTTAAGGAGCTATGACATCCTATCATATGAAATAATCACCTGAATATAATGCTATCAAATACATACATGGAGGCAAGTGTTTGATGTTTTCTATTCAAAAAATACTTAAGTTAAAATTAAATTTTCTCCTGAAAAATGTAACACTGTTTATGAAAGCTCCCATAGAAAAAAAGATTGTTGATAGCCAAGCACATGCTGATTGTTTTTTTTTAAAAACTGAAATGGGAAGTATTCCAGCCCTGAAAACCTCTGCAATGCTGCCTAGATGTTGTTATAGGGATGCCAGAGCTCAGGCTAGCCAGGAGGAGCAGTCATTAGGCACTGGGTAAGAAGCGACCGAGAACTTTTGGGGCTTGAAGCTACAGTTTTCCATGATTAAAAAAAAAAAAAAAAAGGAAGGATAAAAGCAAGCAAAATACAACTGTGAGTCACCTTAGCATTCTCTGGCAGAAGTGACTAAAGAATGGAAAGTGAGTCTAAATTTTTCATAGCATACTCATTGATCTTCCACGTATTTCGGCTAAGCCTCTTAAGTCTAAACAAGTCTTGTCAGATTTGGATATAATGGTTTATTAAATCTGTTGTAAAAAACAAAGGCTCACAACATTAACAAATAGTAGTATTTCTAGACTTTTCATGACTTACTTGTCTTGACATGATTTGTCCACTTTTCTTCAGTAGAGAATGTTTTTTAATGTTCTCTTGAAAAGCCAGTGATATTTTGAACCAGCTCAGCACATTTGCCAAAGAAACTCTAACTGTACTGGTTTCTAGTTATTGCCTTACTTGTTTCAAAGCTTCCAACCCACAGGGACAGAATAAATGAAAGAAAATCAAATAGATGAAGCCTTACGAAGCCATATATATATATACATGTATATGGAGAAGTGAGCAAGTGGTACTATGCAAGTAGGGGATGGAAAGAAAACAACTTCATATAAATGTCACAATGCAGAGCACAGATGTATCTGAACAACATAACTTTTTTCTCATATTGCAAAAATCACCGTGTGGTATAGTCGTTGCATGTTTTTTTTTCTTGAAACGTATTTCATATTATTCAATTTTAGCACTCTTTTTTTTTTTTTAAACCAGCTATGTAATCAATGACCAAGGCTATCATTTTTAAATCTAATTACTACGAGTCATGTCATAATTAACTAGAAACAGTTGCCAAAAAAGTTACCAGTGTGGCAACACTATGCAGTTGCTCTCCTTGGCCTAATTAGCTGATTTGCTTATACTATTATACTCCTCCTGGTAATTCTCCAGCAGTGATTTAATCTGGACAAAGTGCTGCGTTCATGGTGAGATATTGCTTCTGGTACCTGAAGCAGTCAGCTGCAAGGTGCTAAGCCAGAACTCCAGTGAGAAAAACAGAAATGGACATGGAAGACAAAGCACTGCCTCAGCAAGGCCAGGAGTGCAACATATCTACGGCCACACTGCAAGCAGTGATAAGCCAAAAAAGACTTGGTGCTAAATTCCAAGTTATTAACAAAGATACTCTTGCAGAAAAGTCATATCTCAATGCTAGACCTCAAAAATCAACCACAGACAAAAAAAAAAAAAAACAACACACCACCAAAAAAATCACCGCACTTAGTACTCTCACTCCTTTCTACTGTGTGCTTGTTTTTCACAGGTGCAGTCACAAGAAGTAACTATTGATTTTATGAGCAAAATACAATTGTGATGCATCACAGTTGATGACACCACTATTACTTCTCTTAGTAACATCTATCCAGAATTTCATCAAGTGCAACAACTTCTGGCAAATCAGAACTTTTATCTTCATCACTGAGGGCACAGTAAATATTTATATGCCACAGCCACATTTTTGTAACCCCAGATGCAAATCCATTCCTACGATGGCTACATGCCAGCTCTTGGAACGCCTAATTCCCTCTCTAATCAGGAGTTCTTTATCAAAGCAAGAACCGTTGCAGACAAACACTGTTAATAAAGAAAGTTAGGGACCTTTTAGAAAATTGCCTCAAGAGCTACAAATAATGGGAAACAAAAACTTTCTAAGTTCCACCACCTGCACACGTATCCTTACACAGTTATGATACACACACACATATATAAAAGCAGATCAAGAACTGCCAACAGAATAAGAAATATTTCAAATTGGCTGATCTACCTGACTTTCAAGCTCATCCAACTGGACGATTAAGGGAAGATCCATTATCCTGTGAATTCACTGATGCAGAGTCTAAGCTACAGCCTCTTTAATGTAAAGTTCCATTTGTAACGTCTGGTGGGAAGAAAATCTCTGCCTGCACTCTGCTGCATGCACTGAGCAGCACTCCGCACGCTGCTGAGTACCCAGAGCGACCTTCAGTTACGTGCTCATGTAACACAGGTGTACCTTTGTATGGCTAAGAAAATACAGAAGAGAGCATAACATGTGGAGTACAGGGGATGGAGGTTTCACGGGAGAGACATAACGGATAAAAAAAAAAGATGGAAAAGGCAGATAAAAAAAGCAAGGAGAAAGAAAAGAGAGGGTAGAAAAGAAGCAGGTGGAAGGTATGAACCAAATACAGAGTAGACAAGCTGTTAAGTAAAGAGGCACAGATATAAAACTAGGCGGAACATAACAGAGGAACCCTAGAAAAAAAGAGGAGTGCGAAACTCTACTTTCTTAAAAGCATCTCCTGTCAAGTGCTACCTCTAAAAGAAGGAATACTTGAGATCAGGAGTAGTTCAATAAATCTGCGGCTTACCACAAGGAGATTTTCCTGGGCTCTTAATTGCCAAGGTTCAGAATTAAGACAATTTGAAAGTTTTCTTTAAAAATTCAAGCAGTTGACAAAATACTATACTGAGCCATGGTCTGCAGAATCCCTGTACAAAGCCATCCTGTGCTTCCATGGAAAAAGGAAATAAAGTTCACTTCCACAGAGAAGAGCAGGTAGCACGTTACCAGTGAGCGTGTATGAGCAGTACGGAGAACACAGGGGAAAACATTTTCGACTACGGAGGGTACGCAGGAGACACAAGAGGAGGAAAATCTAGGATTTGTGCAAATTGGAGAAAAAGTACATTCTTGTTCCTCAGAAAGTTCTGCTGCACCAGGAAAGCAGTGTCAGCATCTCCCACCTCACCTCCCACATCACACAGCTTTGCAACACAATCAGGAAATGCCTCCTGCCTCGCACCATCATTCGCTCGGCGATTAGTAAACCTGGATAACTCTCCGTAGAACTTGCACACAACTCCTCAAGAGCTGAAAAGTAGCTATCGACGTTTTTATTTGGTAGCGAACAAACTTGCAGCTACAGAGAAGACCAAGGCAGGCACGCTTCCCACGCGGCGGCACAAGCGCCACGCTTTCTCAGTGTTCCCTCTTGCCTCCAGGATAGGGCCAAAGCGCTTGTGGTTGTTTCACTATGGAAATGGCAGCATTACTCTAGCCAGCACTGTCAGCTACAGGGCTCCCCAGTTAGCCCTTAGGTATATGACACTAGATTTTTATATCCCAACCCGTAAGTGTATACCAATACCGCATACTCCCTATTAGACCAAATTCACAGAGATCATTTTAGGAAGTTCAACAGCTTTTAACTTTTTTTAAACCTATCAGCACAATGCTTCCTTTGTGACCTAAAACGTCTGTAAGCATTTCCCTTGAGAAAAGTGCTGAAATTAGTTTAAAACATGCAATTATCTTCCCTTCTATAGCATAGAAAACGTCAGCCATTTTTCAGCAGCAGCACATTTTCGAAGACTGGGGAAACTCCATTATTAGAGAGTGTTTATCAGATACAAAGTAAAGTTACCAAGGGAAAAATATACACACAAGTTTCAGCAGAATATATGACGCTGACAAATCAGTGAAATCAAATGGCCAAATAGGATATGACACGTTCATTTTCTTCGTAATAGTAAAAGGCTTTAAAAAGGTGATGAGTAGCTGCTTTTTATTTACAAATTATACTAGGCAGCTGAATGTAATTCAGCACATTTCAAAACATGCCAGAACGATTATGCAACTGTATCAGAGCAGCCTGTTTGCTAGTTTTCTGTTTGCAATGGAAAGAAAACTGCCCTTAAAACAGAACACTGTAGGCATAGTTAAGTTTCTGAAACACTTGCAGCGACAGGAGAAGCTGCCTCCATCCCTCCACTATGCTCTAATAGCCGTTACAGCCACGTGCGCCTCCCTGTCCAAGTGCTCGCACTGCTAAGTGCAGACTTTAGTAGTTTCAAGCATTCTCTTACACACTGCTTTTTTCTGCCTCATTTTGCTTTACATAAAGTTAGGCCATGGGTAAGTGTCTCTGGAAATCCTGCCTCTGCTTGCATTTTTCTACAGGTTTAGACTGCTGCTTGGACCTGTAAAGACCACAAAAACATCCGTCGTCCGTACAGACATCAAAGGCATCACACAGATTTTGAATGTCACTGAAGAGAGCTGTCATCAGCTCGGAGCCAGGAATTAAGGCATCTCTGCATACTGGTGCTTCTGGAACATGCCCTAGGGCAGTAGGGCACACATACTATGCCTGATGGCTCACATACCGCTTACATAAATTCAGGAGTCTGCTTCAGGAACCAAAGAGTTTAGTGTGTTATGTTCACTGTTGCAGGAATAGCAAATCTACTCATTCGCTTTTCTGGATGTGCCCTAGGATCAAGAATCAGGAACGTCCGTGTTTAAGCCAGTTGCCACTAGAAACTTAGTCTGGACAAAGACACAAGGCTCCTACTGAGAAGAGGATAAAGTCCAGGTGACAAGTCCTTTCGCTCAGAGAGCTTGCCTTAATGCCAAGCTCAAGACTGCAGAACGCAAGACTCAGAATTTCAGATAACAGCTAACTCACCTTTCCTGATTTTATTACTTTGCTGGGTGCAGGTCACATTCCTTCCCAACAGTTTGCACCAGTCTCCTCTCGTTTTTCAATACCTCACCCAAATCAAGCTGCCACAGGCAACACGCTCTGCAGCCAACTCATTTGCATTTTGAATTTAAAAAATGCATCGACTGCAATATTAGCCTGCTATACTGTTGCATGATGGTGTTTACACCCATTGAAAAGGTGTGTTGATTTGAAGGTAAGATGCAGGATGCTTTTTTTCGTATTGAAACAGCAGTTAAAAGAGTGACTGGCTCTTCAGTTGAGTTAGTTTCCAAACGTTAGAAGAAAAAAAAAAAGATATGTTGAGCTTAAAATGTTTTGTGACTTAAACTTATCTTCAGAATATTTTTTAAAGATAAAAACCTAAATAGACCTCCAAATGGAACCCTTCATGAATATAAACATGTGGGTGTTTCTACTTTTTTCCTTTATTAATTTGGTGAAATTGAAAACCTTAATCATTGACTGTCACAAATCTGCATTCTTGGGCAGTTTCTACATTCCATTGTTAACATTCCTTCTTTCTCACCCTCACATTTTGTTAAATCCATGGCGTTGACAATCCGTCAAACTTTCTGTGAAAAGGCTGGAGCGCTGAAGGTAAAGAGCAAGTGATCTTTATGCCATCCAAAAATCAGTCTTTAAAACACATAGTTTTATCCAACTCCTTCAAACCAGTAGATTTACTTTGTAAAACACAGACGCCACCAGTTCTTCATTAAATACAAATCTTACTTTCTTCCACCCTCACTGGAGATTTCTGTTACATCTTGTAGAACAAAATTAGGCAAATAGTTTATTCACTTTTTACTACCGCGCTCCCTTCCCTCACACGTGAAGGAACGCTGCCATTACATCCCACCCTCTAATCTCTTGTTAACGATCATTTAGTCCAAAAATTTAGTATGTGATCTCTCCTTCCTGGAGTTCACAGAAACGGCTATAATCATAAGCAGCCTGGAAGTGACCACTTTCAGCCCTGAGTTACACCAACAAATATCTTACAGAGTGCACCAAGAACTTGTACGCTAACGCAAAGACAGGCCTCTTTTCCACCAGGCTTACTGCTCACGTCAGTGCCTGAAGGACTGTATCCATCTGAACCACCTCAGATGGAACAAGCAGCAAAAAGGACATTAGCTGGCTTACTTGCCTTGCACTTTCCATTACATCGCGGTTAGATTCAGAAGGGCTAAGAAAAGCGTACTATCAGTTGCTATGCAGCGTTACTAATTCTGCACAAATCTGGAAGAACACACACAAGACAAACTTTACATCTCGAGTATTACAGACAGAAACCAGCGCTAGATCAGCCTAGATCAACTCATGTGAAACAAAGCAGAATTTTAAAAAGAAATAAAGTAGCTGAAACCTTGCTGAAGAATAGTTACTGCTGCCTGACTTAGACCTCTCACTTCACCACTGAGTCTTCTTCTAAAAGCTCTGTTCTGAGTCAAAAGTTAGAAGTCTGACCCACAGAGCACTTTGTGAGACAACCTGGCCAGATAATTGCAATGGATTGTAGCAGGCCTAACCTCAGCTTCCTGCCTGGTCTATTGCAAGGTACCTCACATCAAAGCTTGCCTTGAATTCTTTGCTGGGTAGGAACATCACACTGAGTCTTTCTTCAGTAACATTTATCTTCTTGAAATCAGCCTTTTAAAAAACAAAGAAAAAAACCCTCCCAAAACACAGTACAGATTAAGTTTGTATCAGGAAGAGTGGAGTACACAACAATTTTTCATATTCCAGAAACTTCTGCTTGACTTTCTACAGCAATGAAGAAGTTCTTGTCAGTGATATAGCCTGTTAAAATCACCTACTAATCACTCGTTTAAGATGAAGATTGTTGACCTTTTCCCTTAGATCTAGATTAAGATCGAAACAAAAATAGAAACGCATATGCAGAAGACTTGCAATTAAAAGGTGACCTTCCTCGCCCCCATTCCATTCCCCCCATCCATTTGCATGGGGAAAAATTGCAACTCTAGACACAGCAGAAAATTACTTTTTTTGATAAGCAGAACGAGTATACACAAAGACTCCAAACACATTCATTCTAACTGATGGGAAGACGACCAAAAACAATAGCCCGGAGCAAACTGCTTCCCCACCACAGCAGAGTTGCTGTAGACTGACAGCATTCTTCTTGCCACTGCTTAGCCTTGCCGAGGAGAATCGTGGCGCAGAGCAGAATTGAGAAACTCCTGGCAGTGAAAGCAGGAGTAAGCGTTTAATGCAAGTCAATAATCTAGCACAATATACAACACCATTCTGAGAACTCGTTATCTTTCACAGCGTATGTAAAAGGCAGGTTTTTATGTCCTCCATTTTGTATGACAAAATATCTTTTTTCCTTTGATTGCTAGAAAAATATTCTCGGCCGGTTTCACTGACACATCTGCAATCGCTCGCCTCTAATGTGCATGTAGTTAACTATTTTAAAGCAAGTACGATGAAATAGCTGGTTTTAGTTTACACCTTTGGAAAAAAAAGGTGGGTTTATGTACTAAAAGATAGGATTAAAAGCCTGTCTGGACAACGTCCTGGACAATCTGGTCTGAAGTCCATGCTGACCTTGCTCAGAGCAGGAATTTGGACGAGACGACCCACCAAGGTTCCTTCCAACCTGGATGATCCTCTGATATGGATCGCTCTTCATACTCATAGAAACTTTTCATAGTCACAGAAATTTTAAAAATACAAACTAAAAATTGAATATTTTACCCCTGTTCTTGAATGTAGCTTAACTGGACATGCTGTAGTCTTTAGAAATTTCAAGACTTAAAAAAAAAAAGCCACTGGAAAATCTATACAACAAAATACCACGTGGATCAGGATCCCTCTAGAAGCCTCTTTAGTGAATTACTTCTTCAGAATATTTACCATGTATTTTCCACTTTATTTGATTGATTCCATTCTATACACTGAATTTGCAATTAACAATATTTCAAAATAAAACCAGTTCCCAAGTTCACTATACTTTCCAACACTTATGCATTTAAAATACACGAAAGTTCGTTTAATGATAGCAAAGCAGACCTTCAAATGATATCGTTGGAAGGTATGAACAGCAACACCTTTTCATTATTTTGCCATGACTGTTTTCCATAAATGGAGACTGCTATACAACGCTTAAAGATAGCTAAATGCACATCAATTTATAGTATTCACAGAGATAAAGACTTGCCACATAGAAGTGTGAAGATGACAACAGTCTTTCATATAATTTAAAAGTGATTCTCCACACACTTCTTGTACTTGCTAAGATCATTTTCCCTCCAAGCTTTCATTAAATTCACCGATGAAATCAAAAATTCTGTTACTGCTTGTAAGTTATTTAGAATGAGCAAAACTCATTTTCAGACGGAAAGTCTTGATCTACTGGGGAAAGAGGGCAAAGAGTAGTACATTTCAGTAGTCAGCTTACATGTTAACAGACTTAATTCGGCTTCACAAAGTATCCAATCCAATAGAGATTTTAAATAAGGGACATCAGTGCTAAATCATAAACAGACATTATATATATAGCTATTCAATACATGTGTACATACCTCTCCAATCTAACAAAAGAGAAACTTTAGAAAATGCCAATTAATCTTTTATGCTTTCAGTATACTTTGAACACTGATACTAAATCCATTTGCATGATTATTCTACTCTTATACAACGTGCCAGAGTAAAACTAAACTCTCAAGCTCTGAGTGGAAAGCTGACTAAAAATGATACTTATACATGCATGTAATCAGCTTCTAATTCTCTTTAGTCACGCACTTCAGTTACTGTCAGCCCTGCTAACAAACTGCAAGACAATCAAGCTCTGCATTCTGCTTAACTTTGTCCAAAACCAAGTTTTTGTTGCAGAGTATTTTGTTGAAAGCAAAGGACTTCACCTCATCTTCTCCTGCCACGCTGCAGCAGTGAATGCAAGAAAAATCTTCTGTGTATCTGGAAATTATGACATTTACATCTAGTCAAATTTTACGGTTTCCATTTTGCTCACAGCTCCCTCAACAGTGATGGTGAAAACATTTTTAAAATAAGATCAGTAAACCCATCGGTCTCCCACTTGCAAGTTCTACAACTTATGCAAACAAATCCTTTGAACCGCCTAGCAGTCCAAATTAAGTATCAGATACAATGTTTATAAAGCAGAGATGAAAAATTCATATCCATTCCTCATGCCAGTTAACTGGTAAGAGGCAAGATAAAACCTCATTCCAACCAGAATCTGATTCCCTTCTGTATGACCACACATTGGTGTTAATCATTTTAAGTATTATTTTTCAATGACATTTAGGAATTTAAATTCCAATTTTTAAAACAAGTTCTTTTACAGTGTAGATAGAATCCATAGAGTGTATTCTTCAGTGTCATTTCTAAGCCGCTTTTAACAATAATTAAGTCGGGAAATAACTAGACCACTGTGCTAAACCCACACTTGAACAAGTTAAGAAACATTTTGAAGCAGTGTAGAGTAAATAATTTTGGTGAGCTGTAAAACAGCTACATGCAAGGTATACTGTACTATAACAGCTCCAAATCCTTTATAAAAACCTAGCATTCCCTCTTCCCGTTTTATAGTATTTATGCAGTCTCTCATGCCTTCGTACTGAGTGTTGATGGGAAGCACTTCATAGCCAAGGTCTGTGTTGTCAATTATCGTGCGTGTCCCTTGAATATGAAGGCGATGTAAAACTGTCTCCAGAGGGTAAAGCATGACATCAGCACAAAGGCTAGCAGCAAAGCTAGCAATAAGTTCTGGAAAATATGCATCCAGCATGCTCTGCACAGAAGTGGAGCTCTCTGTTGGGAGGTTGTGGGCATTCGCCCTTTTCAGAACAAACAAAACAAGCTTCTGGACGATGGAACTGATGACGTAGTGAAGAACTCCGTGTAGAGCAGTTGGAAAAGTCAACACCATTAGAGGAAGGAGACGCTTGCTATGGGGTACTCCCATGCCTACAACTCTGCCGATCCCTTCTTTCACGCAGTCCAGAATTCCAGGATTATCTCGAATGATTTCACTCTACAAACACAAGGGAATAGTTACAACCTGTGCAGCTTGTTTCATAGCCACAGTGACATCCACTTCAACTTTCTGTTTACCTCAGCTCGATTTTTTTCACCTTCATAAGATAATTACCTATTTATATGCTACTATATCTAAACAGCCATACTGATGTTACAAATTCATTGCTCTAATACTCTCAATAATGTTCAAGTAAACTTGCTTTTAAGAGTGAAGCTATGCTTAAGCATCTTTCATTTAATCTATACTCCAATTACTTGTGTTACTACCAAGATATTAAACTTTCAGCATATGACAAAAAGTAGCAGTTTCCACAACCACCATTATGTACCGAAATGCCTATTTCAGAATCCAAATGCTAGGAAGAATTTATCTAATTCAACAATCCTGTTCTTTAGGGATTATAACTGAAGTCTTTGAACTTTGATGGGCATAATATAAAGATTTCCATAACTAAATTTAAGATAAATGATCATTTTTACTTGGAATGGAATAGGTTCAGCTATAGATATTTTCATTCCATTCTTAGTGTCTAAAAATAGCACTCTTTGCTCATGCTGCTTCTTAGAAAAGATAACTATTTTTTAATGAAAAAAATCACATAGTAATTCTCTTGCTGTATTCTGCCTATGGCTATGGGACTAAGACATTTTTCCCTTTCTCATGCTTATACAGATTTAATGTTTCATCAGCACCGTTACATCCAAACTTAATGATTTGGGAGTTCTTCTCAGTGCCCAAGTCCTTCTGTTCATGTCAGCTGCGTCCGGACCACATGCCAGGATGAGACCGTAACATTCCCCATCCTTGGGAAAACGGCCTGCAAAGCCCTCGCAACTACTCTACACAGAACAGAAACTGGTTCAAATACTTGAAAATAATTTGCTCTTCCTGACTCCAGGCATAACTATTGCATTACAACTGCAACTGAGCCCTCATCTGCCTCATATCGTTACAGTTGCTGCACTTCAAAGCTACACTTAATTTTGTCAAACATGCCACCGTGTGGTTTGAAATATTAAAGATGAAAACAAAGTAATGTTGTAATAAATACTTTTCTTTTTATCTAAGTTCATAAGCCATGCAGCCTCAAGCAAAACGAATATAACTGCTGCAACATACACCTGAATCCAAAGCCAAGGACTCACTTCTCCACTTAATCTAACCTATAAAGAAAAGGACTGTATCTTTTAAAATATTGTAAATATATGTAAATTACCTGCACAGTTTCAATCAGGCTTGCAGAATAAAAAGGCATCGCTATCACATGTGTTAAGCTGCAGAAATTAAAAAAAAAAAAAAAGAATTAAGGCTTGACAATACTAGAGTATTAGCCAAATCTGTAACTGAAAGTTGACACAAGTCATCTATCAAATCGTGCCTGAGGGAAACTAACAAACCATAACTCAGTTACTAAAGCGTACATTAAAAAAGTCAAGATACGCTTCAGTCTGAACTTCAGTAAGCATTAAATTCTATTTCTATTTGACTGGATCAATTGGAGTTTCACAGAAATCAGAATTTAATCATTTAAAAAAAAAAAAAAGATCTTTTAAATCAGTGAGGCTCCACACAGACAAAGGGATCTAGTAACAAAAATAATTTGTGAAACTAGCACATACAATTAAGGTTGTTCACAAATCAAATTATGAAAATTAGCATTAGTACCCTGTCAAGTAAACATAGCTGCAGATTAAACTGCTACACGTTTGCTGCTTGTACTATGTGGTTTGTGATCACTCATACAATTTGAAGTTTAGATCTGCACGTCAGATTTTGAAAACAAAAAACTAGCATTAATGGTAAGTGGTAATAAGACATAAGGTAATAACACATGCTACACTTACCCTTTGAGGAGAAGGTGGCCACCTATCTGCTTCAGGTTCCATTTATGTGAAAGCTCTCTAAAAAAGAAAAGTAGTGTTTCCCTTAATATTGATAGAAACAGTTACTCTCATGCTTATAAATGCTTATTTATTTTATGGGTCTCTATATCCAGCTTTCACATTGGAGTTCTCCTAACAGTCTACATATAACTTATCTTTCTACTATGGGAAATTTTGCAGTCAGATACATGTATCTTAACAGCTCATGCTTAACTTTTAGAAGTTATTCAGGCCTGTTGGCTATTGTAACAAAAATACCTTTGCTGATTAGTAAGGTGGCTGTAGCTCTCATAGCTACCAGCTTTAGAGATTTGCATTTATTAGTAACCTTACATAACATCTCTTAAAGTCATTTTGGAGGGAACGCTGAAATTTTTCCATCTCAGTAGTCTTCCCTTACCAACACATATTTTTTATTATGTTTTGGTTTGGTTATACGCTTTCTGTTCTTTGAGGTTATGGTCATCCAGTTGCTGTTTCTTTTCTGAAAACCTAAACCACACTGTAATACAGTTACACAAGTCCAAAAAGTACAACAGGAAAAGGTGAGAGACTAGGAACTGCATAGTAACTTTGTACAGACTTAACTCAAGTGTTTTGGCTTATGACTAGTCTTTAGCATATCCTGTTAAAACAAACAAACAAGCCTGTGTTGTATACAAAGGTGGTTTAAAGAATCCCTTTATAGTAGTATTTTCCAGTTGCACACTTCTAAATACGAGCAATGGATGTTAACTACAGTACACTTGCCAGAAAACGTAATCCCACACTAACTCAAGATGACATCAAACAGCCATACATTTGGTAAATACTCCAGCTATAAGGAAAAGATGTTTCTCTCTGAGAACGTTGAACATACTAGACTCTGAATTTTTAATAATAAGCTTTAAAGTGTTCAGCTTCAATTCTTGCCCAAGAATCAAATTCACCCACGCTGCCTGTAGTTACAGCAACTCTAATCCAAGAAAGGAAACTCTTTTACTCTTTTCTGAAAACTTGTGTGTTACTAGGAGGTATCACTTTCCTAAATACATAGGTCAGCCACTAAAGAGGAAGGGAAGATCGTTAGACATTAGGTATTATGGATACTTGGATGACATCTGCTGAGCCATAACACTTAAAAACGTGGAAAAGGAAACCAGTCAAACAGCCAAACTAAGTGAACTGTGAAAGCCTGACCTGTCAATCCGCTAGGCCCAACTATTCTCGCATTAGAGGAACAAACGCAGAATGAGTTTGTCAACTTCTGTGGCAAGTTGGGGGTCATTCTGTAATCTTAATGAACGCTTCTGGCCCCCTCTCCTAAAACGAAGGATGCTTTTATTGTACTACAATAAGGAATTGGAATCAACATCTCAAGCCCCCTTCTTGTCTGCTTTGGAGCTTCATGAATCTTTTAAATCAGCTAAGCTAGCCCTGGCTGCTACAAGTAATAACCTTCACCTCCCTGTGCCAGCCCAAGGATGCATGCTGCCATTAATAAGAAAGGCAGTTGATCCAGTAGAAAACTGCACAGGCTGGTACATGTAAAGACAACCCTTTCAGCCAGATCATTTCCCCAACCCAGTTCATGATGTAACTACTCACATGCTGTGTTGGTGCAAGGATGGGGGTAACACTGAGGAAGGAATGAGCAACTACTAGCAGGTAGGATTGCTTCTTTCAGCAGAAGCATCAGCTTATTTTTCAAATTGCTAAACAACTGGCCTACAAGAAGAAAATCCTTGCTTACACTGGATAGAAAGCAGAACTGTGAAAACACACACACACTATATCACTACTCATGAATTAAAGCACCATCTTCAGCAGTATTTAGAAACATGACTATCCAGTCACGCTCAGAGGAAAGTGCATTCCCAAGAATTTCAGTTACCTATGAGACAAAGTTGATCAAAAAGCTTAAGTACATACCACGTATAGTTTAAGCATGAATACTGTAATGCTTGTGACAGCTGCCAGAACCTGCGAGGACTTTCTTTCGTTAGTATGTACGCGTGCTCTGTTGTCTTCCTGATTCAGCCTGCCCAAACTTCTTATTTTTAAGGACAGGTCAATTTCCAGTTCCCCTAAGTACTTAGCGTCCACCCACACATTAAGAATTCAGTCACTTGTCTCCTCTCAAACCTGATCTGCTTCTCAGGCCCTCTGAGCCATTCAAATTTCAGCTCAGAAAACCAGCCTCAAAACCTAAACACTTGTCTGCCTTCCTAAAATCCTTTCCGAGAAAGGTCTTTACCAGCCTCAGTGTTTGCCTTGCAACTGTTAAGTATCTCCTCCTAACTTCGTGATTATCTCAGAATCAACTTGCATTTCACTAAAGTTTTTGTGACTTTATATAATAAAATCTCTCACATAAGTACGCTGTTTACACTTAAAATAGATATAACAAAACTGACAATATATATTACTACAGTATCAACCACTACTGTCAGCTCTTGACCATTATAAAATGAAACACTGAGGAAAGTCTTCAAACAAAAAGGCTCACACTTACGTCTAAAAGTAGAAAAACATCACAATGTTTTGCCAGAATCCTGGAATTATCGTTCAGCAAAGCGGAGTCACAAATCAAAATAAAATGATTATTACTAGACTGCTATAGCGTAAGATGGGCACAGTGAAGTAGAATGGTGAATTCCTCTTTAAATGTAGTCACTCATATTTTTAGTTGGACCCCCTTTATTATTATCAGACTACTAACAACGTACACATAGCTGTTGGTAAAGGACAGAAGGCAAAGCTGACAGCCACATGGACTCATATTTAACATGTCTTTTAATTTAGTAACGCAGGCCATTTTATTTTCTCACCTTTCAAAGACAGTGAAAATGTTCAGCAAGATGACAGTGCTGGCTCGTTAACCAAGCTTTCTGTATTTAGAATAATGAAACCAGGACTTTTTACTTTAGATATGATATCTGTTAGTACCACACAACATAAACACAATATGGACAAAAACAAACTAATATACTTATGAGTTCTTTCACGCCAGTAGAATTGTACTGAATACTAACTTCCAACGTTATTTCTAACCTCAGACTGCTAGGTAGACATACCCAACATACAGGTTACTAGTTACAATTGCTAAGACAACCATACTGTTCTGAAACCACCTATTCAGCGCCCGACTGCTCTAAACAATTCAAGCTTTTCAAACAACCTCACATTTCTAATGCTTTGAACGTAAGTCAACAACTGATAAGTGTGTCAGAAGCCGTAAAAAAACCCAAAAACATGCAATACCTTGGCAAAGGTGTAAATTCACTGATGATGCCTTCTGTTCCAAGGGTTATGCCCTGAACAATAAAAGTGCTGCCCATTCCTTTCCAAAGAGCTCTTGGACCCTACGTTTTGAGATATGCAATTAGAATCTAGCAAAATGAAAACAATCTTTTCTTGTTTTTGTAAAATTTCAGCAAATCCCAGCTACCTAGGGTTACAAATATAACTTTAGATTTCAGTATTCCCAAATTCAGAAGACAATTAACTTCTCTCAACTCTGAGGACATTTTTATGTTATTACATAATTTCAAATAGTTGTCATTAATTTAGAGACCTGTATCTCTGTGTTGATACTTTGTACCATAAATCTAACACCATTTCCAACAGACAAAATGAGTTTGAGATATTAAAGTATGGCTGTAAGAAATCCAGAAGCTCTATTCCCACTATTTTCTTATCTTGAGTTTCAGGATTTTTTTTTGCCTCCAAGAACTATGCAGGGAATTGGAAATTCATGCACTACTGTCTTAGGAAGTAGTCATTTAACTCTGGATAATCTCTTTACCTGCAAAAAAAATTTTTTTTTTTTTAAAAGATCTTAATGAAAGATATTAATTTTTGAGAACTTTGTTTTCTAATATCTACAACCTTTCCTCAGTAGATATTAAGCTTGATAAAATAATTTTACAGTCATCTTTTTGAAACATTTCTATAATAAAAATAACACCCACTTATAATACCCATGCTTTTTAACTACCAATTGCATGAAGTTAAAGACACTGCAGTATACATGTGCTCTAGTAACCTCCACTGCACAGATACAGCCTGACACCAAATACTGACCTGTGTCTTATTGATGCTGTACATAATATTGACAATAGTGAATGGAGTGAGATGATAGTTCCGAGCATGATAATTCACCTGTTAAAAACATAAAATTATAGTGTTTTATACATCCTTGCAGATGGTACAACTCTGAAGGAAAAAGCATTTGCAAAATAAGGACTTTTTTTTTTAAGCTCTGTAAAGATCAGCCAAAGTGACCAAAACATTAATAAGTTCTCCACTGAAGTTTAAGCAAACACAGGCAGAACTTGTTTACATTTTAAGCATACAAACACGTACAACAAAAAAGCATTAAACAAAAAATATGAGAGAGAAAGCATCTGAAAGCTGTTCCACAGATCCCGAGGCACTTATTTGCCATAGTTTATTTTCCATTATCCACATGAAAAAGAAAAGAAGGCTGAAAGTAAATTAAAATTCAAAATGGAAAATGTGTATGCTACAAATAAAGACATACCACCTAGCTGTGTCTTTTTAGAAATCGTACAGCTTTCTTATGAAAGCACATAGAAATAGAACTGAACAGAGGAGATCTGTCGGGGAGAAGTAATATAAAAGATATACCTGACACTGACGACGCAGGACAATGCAAGGATGTGCCAACACATTTTCTGTAAATAGGCTTTAAAAGAAAAGTGTATTTAAAAGCACTGGAAGTAACTGTAAATTTTTTTTTAAAATGCTTGTTACTTTTCTCTATCTAACAACATTAGATCAGTGTTTGGAAAAACTATACATTAGTTTTATACCTAATGAAAGAATGAAGCATCTGAGAGGCCTGCCACGTAGCCTGCCAATAATACAAATGGACAAGTATTAAAAAAAAAAAAAAAAAAGACATACACATTCACTAAGAAAAAGCCCTTGGCTTTATATGCACTTTTTTCATAGGCAAAACAAAGTACTAAAATTCTTAAACCCTCTCTCCTCAAAATATGAGGAAACAAAACCAGGACAGAGCCAGGATTAGGAGGATTATTTTCCAGTTTTATGTTAATCCTACATACCACACATTATTAATCAAGACCTTCCCTAGTAAGACTAGAGGATTGGTACTAACAGCTGGTTTGAAATTTTTCAGCAATACAGATTTCATCAGAAAACGCTACTGGCTGAAACCAACTCCTCCCCTGGTCCCAAGAGTGTTTCAGTGAAACTTTCAGAGGAAAGTTATGTTAGTTCTAAAACAGGATTTGTGGTCACAGCCATGTAGAGAAACTCATTTCATCCCAAAGCATCCAAGTGAGCACTTATCTGAATGTGGTTCAAATCTGTGACCCGGATTAGAAAAAGCAAAACCTCCAGATTCTGTCTCAAGCATCCCAGGTAACAGTTCCGACTCCCAACCTACTGGGGCATCTGCGGTAGCTCTCTTACTGGAGAGATTTTACTCAGGATAAACAAATATTAATTGGAATAGAAAAAGTATTAAGGCTGCAGTTTCACAAACTGCTGAGCTAATTAGTAGTTTGCTGCTACAGAAAGGGGTGAAGCTTCCTCTGTATTCCAGCTCTCTTACCTAATAAGCTGTTCTTATAGCTAATTTCCCCCTTCAGCCCTGTTTTAATAAATACAGCATGCTCATCGGGAGGTCTGAACAAGCAGCAGAACCAGTGCAAGGGAAGCAGTAGGTACAGGGGGGTGGGCAGTTTCATGAGACGCGATGATCAAATTTAAGCAGCTCATTACTTGCTGAAAGCAGCCATTCCTATTCTTTATCCCTTCCCTCCCTGGCCTCCCACCCTTAGCTGGTCTCTGTTGCCTCGAACTGCTAGTCAACGCCCAGGTAAATTCACCTGACTCATTGAAACAGCAAAAAAACATCCAGCACCTTCACTGACTCTGCCTTCTGTTCTAGTGAGTCATATCGGTTCACAGACTCTCTGCTAGGCATCACGGGTGATGGCAATGGGATAAGGAGGAGGACAGTGTTATGGCTGCAGGCCAAGTAAGAGATCCTCCTCTTTAAACAGTAGTACACCTCAACTGTGCATGAAACTGAAGCTTTAGTTTCCCATGTTGTGCCAACTGGACAAATGCCACAAGTACTCTGATGTTCTGAAGGGAGAAGCACTTTTCTCTGAGAAGTCTCACATTCAGGTCAACAAGGAATAAAACGATAACAACAAAAAGCAGTCTACTGCTTTCTCAAAAAATAGTATCAGTAATTAGAATCATCATAAATAAAGAATAAAATAAACTACACCACCAAAAAACTATACCAATAAAAAAGCTCGACCACTTTGCCACATCAAGATTACTGTTCCAGAATACTTTGCTATAAAACTTAAAGTCTTTATTACCTTCTTAGGAAGATTCATATTACCCCAAAAGACTAGCTGCAGCAGCAAATGTGGAAGCAATTTTCTTATGCTATTTTCAGATTGCTGTGACAGGGAAACCTGTTTCTTATATTCACTGCTGATGGAGTAATTTTCAGAGAGAACACTTCAGTTAAAAAAAGAAGAACAGAAACCTACATTGCTTTTAGGTAGTAGGTTTCTACATGCACTTCAGCTGCATAGCCTACTGACATAAAAACACAAGATAAAAATGCATATAAGGTTCATAAAAGACAACTACAGCTTTACTGCCACAATCACTGAAAAATACTATACAACTCTTACCTTGCGAGGCCAATACCAAAGCCTGCAAATCTGTTCAATTGCTCTGAAAGAAATGAAAATAGATTATATAGCAGTGATAACCACAAAGGGCAGAAAAACGCTGTACAGACCATCTGAACAATCAATTTTATAGTGTACTTGCTTCAGAAAATTACAAGCGCTAAACCACAACATTTATGTCAACTCAGCAAGAGAAGATATTAAAAAAGTGTTCACTGAGGTATACTTGCAGTTTGGATCATATCCAAGTGTGTGCATACTTTTGCAAGTACATGAAACATTTTACTTACAATGAAATGTCAGCTATAGAAGAAGTGAGACAAAGCGAACAATTACAATAAAACACCATCTTTAGGTACCTAACAAAGCTAACCCAAATCAACAACTGAAAGACTAGTAGTTTGCAACAATTCTGAAAAGCAAACGCATGCATCTAAGGAGAAATTAATTTAAAGTCAAAGATGGCAAAAAGAGAGAAACTTAAGGGAGGGTAACACAAAACGCCATCAATGACATAACAGTGGGCATCAATATGATGCGAGTTTTAAAATCAGCTGTTTGCCTCCATTTCTTTGCAAAACCTTTACTAGAGAACCAAAAAAACGGCAACATGAAAATGGGTTCAGATCTCTATTATCTGTCACCAGATAGATAGATATTTGTATGTTAGGAATTACTCAGAAGACTTTTTTTAAGTGTCAAAATTATAAACTGAAAATTAAGGCTCAGTCCTGTAAGTGACTGGAGCAAGCGTACTGTGTACATGGAGAATCTCAGTAACTACAGTGGAGCTCCATGTGGACAGGACAGCTCTCCTCAGAGGGATGAAAACACACTTCCCTCCCCCCCCCCCCCCCACCAGCAGGGGACAGGACTCAATGATATAGGAAATCCTTATTAGCCCTCTAAAATGCAGAATCAACATCCTGCATGAGTAGTCAGGACAAAAAGAGTTAAAGCCTTAGCATCTAAGAACATTCTAGCAGTGCTTTGATGGATAAATTAAAGGTGGTACACAGGCTCCTGTAAGACAAAGACCTAAAAACAGTGTTACAGATTTAAAAAAAAAAAAAAAACAAAACCCAATAACTATAAATGTAACTTAATTGGTCTTTTATAAAAGGTTGGTACACAAGTGTACATAAACTCAGGCCTCTATATTCTGCTTCAGTACTTCTGATGTAGTGAGTTTCTCTTAATTCATCTCAACTTCCCAGAGATCTAAAACAGTGCTGTGCCGAGCAGCGTTTCAGCTCCATTTCCCAGCGGTAACTGGGGAAGAGCGGAACGTGGTTGCTTCCTCAGCTTCTACCAACTTGACGTTTCCTTCGCTGTCATGCGCCAAAGTTGTTTTTACTGTGGCAGCTCGTGCTCTAGCGACTACTTCAACAAGAGAGCCAACAGCCAGGAGGCACAAGGTCAGGAACATCAGCACTGACTACACCGCAAAAGAAAACGTTGCCTCTATAAAATACATTGTGACACCTGAAGGTATTTTTGACCTTGCAAAACACCAAGGGTGAAGTATTTCTCCAGGAGGTCAGAGTCTACAGGGGTGATAAGGAGCTGACCGTGCGCTGCTGGACAGACGGCGCAGGGTGCCTTCTGGCACCTTCGACCACCTCAGCGCCTTACTGTGCGGGCACGGAGGGAGCGGCTGCTTGAGCGCGACTGCCGAAGCCGCAGCTTCTCTTCTCCCTAAGGCACTTTCCCTTCCCCTAACGCTTCCGCACGCCCGACCCGCAGCCACCAAACACCCTCAGGCCCTGAACGGGGCTCGCAACGCCGGCGGTCCGGCCGGTACCGGGGGGGGGGGGGGGAGGAGCGGGGGGAGGCGGCGGTACCGCACAAGCGGACGGACGGGTGAGAGGGCGGCTGCCCCGCCCGGCTCGGCCCGGCCCGGCCCGGCCCTGCCCCGCCTTACCGGCGCCGGGGCCGCCCGGCCCGAGGCAGGGCTCCTCGTTGAGGGCGGCGCCCCCCGGGGGCGTCCCCGCCCCGTACGGCGGCGTCTTCTCCCCCCAGTGCAGGTTGCGGCTGCCGGGGATGTCGGGCGGGCTCGTCACCCAGTGGCTCAGCTCCGCGGCGCTGCCCAAGGGCCTGCCGCCGGGGCCCAGCTCCTCCCGGCCGCCGCGGTAGCCGAGGCCGTCGAAGCCCTCGGGGCGCCGCGGGTGCATGGCGGCGGCGGTTGGGGGGGGCGGGGGGAGGGGGCGCGGCGGCGGTAAGGGCGGCGGTAACGGCAGCCGGGCCCCGCACCGGCCTCCCCCGCGCCACTTCCGGCCGGAAGCGGTCGCCGCCGCAGCCGAGCGCGAAGCCACGTGATCAGGGAGCCAGGCGGGGCCGGCGGGTCGGTGGCCAATGGCGCTCCGCTCTCCGGCAGCGGCCGGCGGGCGCTGGGCGGGGGGGGTGGGGCGGGGAGCGGGCGGTGCTGCCCCCTGCTGCGCCGGCGGAGCGGCCAGCGGCGTCGGGCGGGGCTGAGGGGCGGAGCGGAACACGTTGCGGCCATGGGAGTTGGTGCCAGCGGCACTGAAAGTAAAACCTCCCAGAGCTGACCTAAACACCTGGCTTAGGAGGTTTTAGGGTCGCAAGCCGAAGAAGCGCCGCGGCTCTGAGGCGGCGGCGGGGCCGGCGGCCGTTAGCGCCGCCGCAGGCCGTTGCCCGCCGCAGGCCCCGCCGGCGGCTGGTCGGGTGGGGAGCTGCCGTGCCCGCCGCCGTCGCCTTTCCCCCGCCTCGCTGTGAGGGGGGAGATCATTACTGCCGCCTGGCAGGTGCCCCCTCACAGGACAGCCACCATCTCGTGTCCGAAGTGCAACCGAGAGCAGCGCGGGGTGTCCCGCGTTAGCTTTTCGAACGGGACAGAAGCACTGCTGGCGGCTGGCATCTGTCCCAAATTGCCAGCCGTCTGCCTGCAGCCCCTAACACTGTCCTTCTCTGGGTCCCCTTGTTCAGGTAGCTCTATCCCATGCAAAGAGACCCTGCAGTAGGATACGCACAACTCAAACGTACAAAGCAATTAGTCGTTGACTAATACACGCAAAAGACAGCTAGGTCTAGCAAGTCAGAAGGTGAAGCATCAGTATGCTCACCACCTGGATAAGACACCCTGAGAGGCTCGCTGGCCAGATGGTCCTCAGTCAGATGTGGAAAGGTTGGCCGCCCTTGGCCCAGGCCAACCCCCAGTGTTGCTGAATTGCCATCTTCTAACTTCTCTTTTCCTTTACATCTTTATACCTTTTCACACCAATGTTTCTCCTTTTGAACCCCTGAGCTGCTGACTCTCCTTGTCTCAAAAGTCTTGCCTTTCATTTATTTAACCTTCCTTGCCTTGTATCACCCTACTCTGTGTACTTTTTCATGGCTCTTTCTCACAGCTTGCCAGTTTTCTCTGATGTTTCAGCCAAGGTTACAGAGTTGCGCCTTATCAAAAGCAGGTCTTGGATCACAGCCAGATGAACTAGAAGAAGGGTACCTCCCTTTTGTCTCACCGCAACTAAGGGTCTTGACCCATCATCTCTCCGAGAAGCATTAGGCTGCAGGGCTGAAACTCTCTTTGGAAAACAGACTTCTTGGGAATAGAGGTTTAGCTGGTGATGGGGAAGAGCTGCCCTAGATCAGCTGCCTGCTGATCTAGGGAGGAGCAGGTTTGGGACTAGCCTCTTTGTGCCCTCTGATCAAGACTGTGTGCCGGAGTTTGGGCCTGCTGATGTGGCTGAGATTCTCCCAAGAGCCAGTCCTGCCTAATGTGCTCCATAAATAAGGTGCTGTGGCCTGCTAAACGTTTGAGCTTTTGTGTGCCAAGATACTAGCCGAACCCTGATCCGCTTTCCGGCCCAGTGCCTCCCAAAGACACGTCCCACCAGTGTGGCCACTTGCCTAGCTCTCCCATTATAAACTAGGGTGCATCTTGACGTAGGCACCTTGTGAGTTGTCAAGCTGACTGTAACATTTACAAGTTTGGTGGCCTTCAAGCACAAGGGACAAAAGAGGTTAATGTGGATCACCACGTTCCACTGAAGCTTTCCTAGCACCATCGTCAGCCTGAGTTGTTTTTTCCTTCTCTCCTTCTTCAAGAGTCTGTGAGGCTGCCTCCCAGGGCTAGTGGGACTGACATGAAATCCTCTCTCCCCTTTCCAAGACCTGTGCAGCTTATTGCAGTTCATGCTGCTCAATCTACTTTCATGATAGACTCCCTGAAGCATTTCTGTCAGAGGAAGAGCCCCAGCAGAGAAGACCTGATAAAAGCTGGAAATTTGACCTTGGCTGGCAGAAGAACATGGAGAAACTTGCGTTCTCAGCCAATCACTCTGAAGATCCTTCTTCTGGGAAATGCCAGTTCCCCACATTTCCTTCAGCCCTTTTGCAAGGCTGCCTCTGGCAAGTAGCAGGACATGAAGTTACGTGGGTGTGGAATAATGGAAACATCTGTCATACAGAAGAGCGTGTAGAGCACAGAGAAATCTCTGAGCTTTGAGTAATGTTTAGGTGTGCTAATGTAGTTTCATTTTGCAATTTGGAGGGTGTGCTACCTAGTATTCTCTATGCAGGCTATACCTTAAATCTTGATTTGAGGCTTGACTTTACAGGGCAGAATAGATGGTGGGATTCTCTGACACATCTCTGTTGCGTGTAGGACCAAGTGCTCTTGCTATGGTAGCAGAGTTAATGTGGAGCTGTATCAGAGTCCTGATCACAAAACTTCTCTTCTTAGTTCCTGTCTTTTCAAGAGCCTTGGCTAAGACTCTGGTAAACACAGTCCCGTTTATCTGTAAGCTGACTGTTTTCAAAGTCATCAAGAAAGATCCTTCTATGTGAAATCGCCTGTGTAGATTTTAGATGACTTGTGGGTGAGTTGACTGAAGGCTTCATTCTTTCTTCTAGGATTTAAGTGAGGAGATTAAAGGTTGCTTTGTACTGAGCCACAGGAGAAGTTCTTGTGTGAGATAAGATAGACGAGCCTTTTCTCTAGACTGGGTGCCTTCCACAGCTGTCAGGTCACCCTATCTCTTCCCACAGCCAAAGCCAGAAATAGTGACTCCCACCACAGCTTTTTCTCCCAACAGCCAGAAACAATCAAGGCACTAGCCGGTTCATGTCTATGAATGGTGGATAGGATTGCTGATAAGCGTGTAGTGTGGGTAAGTAGGACTGGATAAAAACAGTAGGAGACCTTTGTTATGGGTGAAGTAAGGATTTGTGGGATAAAAGACACCCCTGAGAATCCTCCATGCTTGGTGCTATGTGGCCATAGCTAGCAATAACAATGCTTATATGCCCTGCTTATGGCTTTTGTGTATCGTTATTTTCTTGTTAAGAAAATTCTGGAAAAAAGTAGTCCTTGCCAAGCAGAGTCTACAGTAATATAGAGAGATTACTGGAGGAAGGGTAGGAAGTGGTCTTTAGGGAACTGCACGCCATTAAAAGTTTGCTTTTAAGAAGCATGCAGTTGGACCTTAGAGGAGCCAGCTGTTTTGCAAGAAATACATAATTGGTTTTAAAACATTTATAGCTTCTATAGCTTCAGCTTCTTAGGCTGATAATATTAAGAAAATGCATCTCAGGGTGTGGTTTCGAATTACAGAGTGTTCAGTAGCAGCACTGATGTAAGGTCTGCCTGTCTCCCCTATCCCCAGAGACTCATTTCAGTCTGCGGGCTAAGGCAGGATTTGTGCTGTTGCTCCGTTGTGCTGTTACAACTGTTTAGGTGACTGTGGTATGAACTAGATCAGTGAACTTCATGTGAAGTAGAATAGTCCTGAATTTTGGCAACACTAAAGGCACAGATACGGTTTTTTAGCATGGCTGAATACAAACATGCTCTGCACATCAGTAATAGAAGCGCCACTAAGGAACATGGGCGCTCTCTCTATCCCGTATGTACTCCCATTTCCAAACTCTCATTTAGGAAGCTGCAAGCCTAGTGAAAGAAGCACTAGTTTCTGCATATTCAGTGCAAAGGGGGAGGAAATCTGGATAACTTACATGCTAAAGATGTGCACACTGCTGTCCATGATGTGGTGTTCATGTGGCAAGAAGCTTTCTGTAGGTGTAAAATATCTCACATTTATTTACAGTGAGCACTGTACTGATTAGTATAGACTTTTGAATTCGGTCAACTAAAGTGCTAACACTATGCACAAGAAAAATGTCTTGCTTTACTTTAACAGCATTTCTGGTAGGGAAAAATCAATGCCAAACAAAGAAACTGTCTGTGTCAGCCTTATTTAAATTTGTTTGATCACTAAGTAAATGCATTTGGAAAGCACTTTTAAGTTGTAGAAGGAGAGTAAAGGTTAAATATCAATAACAATGGGCAAATGCAACTGGTAATGTCACACACAGTTAATAATACTATATGGGTGTCATGCTCTTCCAAAGTTATTTCTGCAGTTTTGTCTTCAAAACACTGCGGCGAATTTGTGATAGGCTTGACACAAAATGTCGCTCAAGATGAAAAAGAGAAATTATAATTCTGAATGTGATGACAGGACTGCTTGCAGCCTAGTATTGTCTGTCCAAATCAATAAAAGAGAGCAAATGATACATTTTTGCTGACTTTTCTTACTGAATTAGTCACAGGCAAGCTTGCAGCTAGAAAAAAAAAAAATCCAGCACACCAGTGTCCAATAAAAAGACATGTACGGACAGCAGTCTCTGAGAGAGTGGTAGAGGAACCACTGGGAATTTCAAAATATCAGCCTACTCCTGTAGTGGTACTGCTGCTGAAATGACAGATTAAGACTTGCTTTTTCTGGCCCAGATGAGGATGCTGAAGGCAGTGAAGCTCGCCACTCAGTCTGCCTAGAGCCTTTGTCATTGCCCCTTGTCACAACATGGATGAGGTTACCATATGATCTGATTCATACATGATTGAGGATTCATTTTTAGTATAAGTACCTTCCAGATTTCCACAGTTTGCTATGAAACAGTCACAAATTATGAGAGATGAGAGCAGGTCCGTAGGGAGTAAGGGGCATCTTTTGCCCCTTTCTAAGGACTGCAGCCCATGAGGAGGGGTGAGTGAAAAAAGCCAAAACCCTTCAGAGAGTTTCCTCCCTCTCCTGAGGCTCTGTGCTGCCTCGGGGGGCCAGAGGAAGTTCCTGCTTCTATGGACACACTAACAGAGGAAGGTCACATGTGGCTCTTCTTAACGGGCAAACCAGCAGGAAGAAGAGCATGCATGGGTACGAAGGGGCACACCACACGTTTGCCGCACAGCCCCAGCCCTTCCAGCCTTCTCCCTTGACCCTTAAATGCCTCCCACCCCAATCTCGTTCTGCCTTCTCAACAAGCTTATTATTTCTCCACTTTCCCACCCATACTTCTTGCCTACCTTTCCCTCCCTCCTACTTTGCAGTGGTAGTGGAGAAGACACTGATAGAGAAGCACATTTCCACCTCCCTCCTGCTTGGGACACTGCCTCTGGCATCCATGTTGGGGGAAAGCCTTGATCTTCCTGCCTGCCCCCGTCATGGCGGGCCTTGTCCCCAGCCTGGCTGTGACTCTGGCAACTGCCTTGTCACGGTGGGCCTGGGTCCAGCACAGCCACAAGCAGACCACCAGCCCAGTTGTTCTCCCACGCCAGGGAGAAGAAGCGCATGGTGGTTGGGGGCTCTCCCACGGCTATGCACTTTGTCAGCTCCTTGACAAGGACCAGCAAAGGCTGGCTCTGGGTGGGCTTCACCTTGGAGAGGCTTAGTGAAATGTAATATAATTATAATATAATATAATATAATATAATATAATATAATATCCAAATCCAGACCAGGCCCCTCCTGCCCCATTCTTTATGTAGGAGTTGGGGAAGGCCAAGTGTGAGACCAACTGCTTCAGCACACCTGCATCTGGTGTTTGGGATTTCTCACCTTCCTCATCCTGCCTGTGCTCCCCAGTAGGTAATTCCTGAGACAGTATTTGACTGGTTCCCCTTCCCTGCCTGTAGAGAAGTAGGCAGCCTCTCTCCTTTTGGAGATTTTGGAGGATAAGCCTCTTCATTTGCTTTTTCCCAGCTCTGGCATCAAGCTAAGCCCACCTAGGACCTTAGCTCCATGTTAGGCCTCCAGTCCCTGGGGAGCGTTTAAGCCTCATTGTCTCTATTTTTCCTGTCAATAATAATCTGATTTTTCTAATCAGTTTAGGACTGAACATTGTTTGCTTTGTATGTTAAACAGGTTTGAAATGCTACTATCATGGTAAGAAATTTGTTAAGTCTAGTGATTAAGGCAAATACATTCCTTTGGCAGTTGCTTTAACGTCACTAAGCCAAACTATGACAGAGCTATCATGGGAGGATATTTGCCCATTAATGGGGAATGACTTCAGAAGGAAGCTGCAGACATCACTAAAATTTCATCTGACAACTCCCTGCTCTTCTCACATCATTTACAAAGCTGTATAAATGCAACTTGTCATCACTCCCTGGCTCTGCTTAGCCAACAGACACCTGAACTCTTTCAGAAGTTGTTCTTCCAATGACAGTGTAGAATAAACTCGTGCTCTGTTACTTTCATAGACCTCTGATTCGGTAAATACATATTTGCATAACTTCACATTCGTTTGTTGTTTTTCTGAAGCCAAAGGAATCACCTATTCATGCATATAAAGCTATACACATGCTTAAATATTTGCAGAGTAGGGAATTCAAATTTGATCTGGAAAAGGGTCATGTAGTCAGTTGTCCCCTTCACTTCAACCTTATGGAGTCTTTCAGGATAACTGATCAGTCTGCAGATTTGTAGGCTTTCCGAAAGTACCTAAGGACGTGCTTACTTTCATTATTGTGAATGATCCTTTTTAAATTAATGGAATTGTTCAGGGTAGTAAAATAAGTATGGGCATAAGGCCCTATAAGTCAGCAAGTAAAAAGTTAATTTAAAATACTTTTCTCAGTTTTCTGAGTTTTTTATAAGTGTCTGATTACCCATGTGTACAGTAAATTTTGTCTTCTGTTATTAGGTCTTTTCACCAGAAGTAATTGAAATAAAAGAGAGGAGAAATAGGGCACAAATGGTATGTGAAATTACCTTTATTCTTTCTGTAATGAAGTTTGCTTTAATGCATCTGCTTGCAAATACCAGCTTGCCATAGGATTATTATTATTAGCCAGGTTACAAGTTATACATATATAAATGATTATAGGATCAAAATCTTTTTTTTTTTTTTAGTTTCGCTTCTAATGTAGAACATATAGACCTAACAACTTTATTTCCTTGCATTCAAGGCAGTCGGTGCACTTTGGAGAGAAATTATCTGCTTGGCTTTTTGAAAACTCTGTTAGAAATCGCAGATCAGGGAATACCCGGTTGTAATAGTAAACTGAGTTTATTTCAGTGGTGCTACATGGCCTGAGCTTTGGATGATTTAGACCAACTTTGCTTTGACTGAACATCAGCCTCGTTTGCTATATATCAGCAATTATTTAAATTTCTTTAATAGAGCCCGTTGTAACATTATAGCAGTACCATACTCACTACTGTGATTCTTTGGGTGCTTCTAGATAATTGGACGTACGCTTTGGCTGGAGCTGCTTTCCAAGGAGTCAGCTGGCAAACAAAGATGTATTTGGACTATTTTTAGAAAACTGAAGAGACTGAAGGGATTTAGGGAACTTGGAGGCATTTTTGGGAGAACCACACTTTCTAGAGAGCTGACTTCCTTTCCATTTTGCAGTGTGACAATTCTTTTCTCTCCTTCTAAAACAAAAAGATACAGAAGGAGTTTTGGTGGGTTTTCATTCATTTGACTTTTCCTATAGTATTTTTTTTTCCTGAAAAATTGAAACACGTGATCACCAGGAATCTTATTAAGTGCACAGTAGTATCCCAAGGACAGTTTAAAAGGAATATACAACACTGGAATATCTACAGTATGGAAGAATCCTAAACTGGCTGAGAAATAAATTCTCTAATAGCTATCTCCTGCTTCTAAGATATGCTCTGCTTTTCTTAACTTTTTGACAGATGTCATTACTTTCATTTATTTCAAGGAGAGCTTTTTTATATAACAAAAGGCAAATTCTACACAGAAATTTACTAAGCCTAAATCTTACTAGCGTCACTGGAGATTAGCACGAATGCTTTCTTGAACCAAGAAAAATTATCTGCCTTTAAGAGTGTGACACAAACTAATAGAGCAAACAAAAAACCTGAGTTAAAATCTGAAATCACTCTTTTCCATGCCTAGTTTTCCTTAGGCTTAGTGCATTTGTCACTATAAATGAGACCGCTCACTGTTATATTATCTTTACATAATGTAGGCATGAAAGGGAGAAGACAAAGATTTCACATGGAGCATCCTAATCTATTTTATTAGTTTTTTCGCATCTTGTATTTGTAAAGATAATTTTGCTTACTAAGAATTTTTAAGAATCCTAGATAAAGCTTCTGAAAACTGAAATAGTGTAAGTTCATGTTTATATACTTTTCCATGTATTCAGGGACAAGCCATAAAGGCTTCACAGAGTTATTGTATAAGTACAGAGGTACAGAACTTGTTTTCCTTTTTTACTTCATTATAACAGTGAAGTCCTTAATTAACTGAAGACTGTACCAGAATTACTATATTACATCATGTACATTTCTCTATATAGAAAAATGCAGATAAGTACTATAAACTTAGGATATATAAATTTTTCAATAAGAGAAGGACAACATTGATTTTGTCAGATAGATCGAGATATATCTTTATGGTGTCTGAGCTAGAACAAAAGTACATTTAGTAATGTGTTATAGTATGATATGTTGTGGTATTTTGCAAGAGGAAAAAAATCTCTAATTTCTCTTGTTTTAGCACAGGTGATTTTGATTCCTCATCTGGACAATGAGAAAATCAGAAAATTCAGGTTAACTGCCCTTTCCTGTGGTAATAGTATTCCTCCTCTTTTTACTTCTAGTTGCTGCTGGCTACGTTAGATGGTATTTTATATCTCAAGAGATTTCTGCATGACAGTATCTTTATATTAAATTTGTTACCAATAATTCCTGTGAACTAGTGTGCAGCGCGCTTTCATGCACACAGCGCAGTGGCTGTGCAGTGCGTCAGTCAGCACTCTCCCTCTATTTGCTCCATTCCAGTTATTTATCATATCTGGGTTTGCTTTGTTGTGTAAAATACAGAAGGTAATAAAATGTTACTGGATAAACATGTCAGACCAAGGAACCTTGCACTGGAAAATATACCGCTGAGTCATTTTCATCTTCCCTGGCACTTAGGATTTTTATTGTGACACTGGTCACCTGCTTTATTCAGCTAGTACCTTCTTAGCCATTTTCTAACTTGTACCTTCTGATAATAGCTGTTTATTTCCACACTTCCGAAGCTGCATACTTAAATCCCCCCTGATTTCTGCTTTTACACTCTCCTGGAATTCCTTTGGCCTTTTACGATTTTCCTCTTTTAGCTTGTTGGAGGAATAGAGTCATTTAATTCTCTTTCTTTTGATGACTTTCAGTTTCACTCGTGTTTTTCTGCCTAAATTTTTCCTTTCAATCGATTCCACTCGCTATTTCCTCAGCAATCAGGTTTTTTTTTAAGGAACAATACAGCCATTATTGGTTGAGAGTCTCTTTATGTATTCCCACTGATGTAATGAATTCATAACTGCTCTTCTCTATACAACTGCCATCTAGCCCTAGCTATCACAGTGAAATCCAAAATGTTTGGAAGCAACATCTTTTTTTTTCAGAAAACGTCATCATTTTTAGAAACTTCTGTCAAGTGTAGTAGGCACTGGCTTAGGCTATCTCTGTAAATTACCATTTTAAGCATCCAACAGAGGAATGGGATCAAGTTAAACAGCGATTTGGTTCACCCTTTTCCAAAGAAATCCTGCCATATCAGACAAAAGCCCCAACACAAACCCAAACAACACTTAATGCAGCTCTGCTTGATGACCATCAACTGTGTGCAAATACTCCTCATGTTAAGAAAAACACTTGCCCCCAGACCGCAGATGCATTTGTCAAGGGCGCACAATGCAGCAACGTATATTATCCATTTGCTTCTCCTAGCACACTCTGGTAACTTTGGAGTAAGTAATCTTACTTTGAGAAAGTCTTCAGAGTCTCTGACAGTAAAAGGCCAAATTTTTTCTCTCACAGCTGGCTACCCCATAGCTAGTGAACAAACAGGCTTTTGGATGGTGCAATTCATGTGCAGCCTCAAGCCAAAATAAGGATGGCTCTGGGATTCTGTGATAACCTTACCAGAATGTTTATTTGCTTGTTTATGCTACTTAAAGCTTTTGCAAGCATAAGTAATTTAAAACCTTTGAAGAGCTGAAAGCCTGAAATAGTGGTTATTTGTGCTACTATCTATTTCTGTTTCTTTTTTCTTTTTAAAAGGGTGATGTACTTTGACTCTTTTGCACTATAATGAGTTGCCTTGATGTTATTTCCCTTTATAATTAGCCATAATAAGTTGCCTCACTAGATGTGAACTGACAAATTCTCTGAGTTCCTGGTGTTGTTACACAAAGTCAGCCAAGTGCTTTAAGGCTATTTCATGAAGTTAAGATAGTATAGTTCTGAAAAGAAAAAGCACAACCAAAAACCAGACTGAAAAGTAGAGACTGCACTTGTAGTACAATAATTGCAACATTCCTCTTAACTGAAAATACTTAGCCATTGTCAAAAAGAAGGTTAACTTACCAGGAGTTCTGTGTTAAATGTCAGTTCTTGTTAAATTTTTAAAAAGACTTAACTTTTAAACAAGCCTCAGTCCTAAATGCTTTTCTATTCTGGAAAAGGACAACGTTACAGGGTAGTTCAAGGGTACTACTGTTTAGGAAGTGCTTTTTTAAGGGGCGAGAAGGAGGTGAGAGGCCTGCCCCAAGCCTCTCCTTACCGCTGCCTGGCGCGCTGCGTGCCTGTTCCTGAGCCAAGGCAGCAGCTGCTGGGCACCTTGCCCTTTCTGCCACAGCATTTCACTTAACCCCACCTATAGTTCTGTTGGAAAGACCCCGTTTCCTGTTCAGTTCTCCACATTGCGCTGGTGACACCCACAGACCAGGTATCACCTGCAAGCCCCTGATGTGGGTGAGTCACAGCAAGCGCAGAACTGTCGTAGCTGGCTCCTCCATCCTTATACGGGGAGTATCCAGAGCAGGTTATGTGTTTGCACTGCCATTCTTCAGAGAAACCTCAGTGGAGAATTTCCCACTTAAGGGCATCATGTCACTGCAGACATACATAGGTGTTACCCTATGGATGCCTGTCGGCTGTCCACCAATCTGGGGTGGCATGTCTGGCTCTGCCATAATCTCCCTGGTGCGCTCGTGCCTGGGAGCTAGCCACGGTGTATCAGGTATCAACCCAACCTGCAGAAGCAACAACATAACCAGCTGTGGCAGTGCTATGAACAGGTCATTTATCCAATGCTCTTCAGATGGCACTTACCATTATTAAAAATTGCAAAAGCTATCACACGATCATGCCACAAGGCTTGTTGGCAAATCACAAGAGGTTTCTAAGCGCAAATACCTATCACAAGGCCTGCATGTCTAGGAACTCAGGGAAGACTCTCCTGGACAAGACCTCATCTGCTTTCCAAACAGTATTATTGCCAATAACATTTACCTGTACAGCAGAGGCTGGTCTGTTGCCGTCTCCCCAGTGCATGCAGTTCTGCAAATATCATATTTACAGATAATTCAAGTAGGCCCTTGTCTTTTTGGTAGGAAGTACTAAAGAAACTTATCAGACCCTAACTAAGCTAAGCTTTAGCTTTATATGCAAAAAGTCTAAGAGTTTCCCAATGTGCCATAAGGAAGCCTAATACTTTTGTTACAATTTAATTCCAAAAGCCCCAAACTTCTATTAGTCTGGAAGGATCTCTCTTTAAGTATAATACAGTAATCATTATAATTCTGTACAATAATAAAGAAACGTCTGAGTCATTCTTTCAGTTCTGTTTAATACAGTACATTGTTACGCAGAAGGCATATCAAAGCCTACAGAAGCTCATGCTTTTTACTAATAAGAAACACAAGTGCCTCAGCCTGAGAGAGTATCACTGACTTTCTTGATACTGGTGCTTAAGACTATAGCTTAAACATAAGTGCCTTAAGCATAAGCATGTCAGGATAGTCAATTGACTTACTTTCTCAATTAAACCCACCACAGCATAATAGTAAATAATTATCTGATTTTTAAATGTGAGTGTTGACATTTTTCTTTGATTGACCAGAGCCGAAGGCAATCTTTAACCTACTCTTACAGTATCTCTGATGATATATTTGCAACGAGGCAAAGAGGTCTATGTAAGATGCATATATGGAATCTAAGACATTACGTAACGGCACCTGCTATTTTAGTTAGTGACCAGGCCTGAGTTATATATTTTGAGATACCTCTCCCTTCAGACTGCTTCTAGCTTTGCTGGTAGAGCCCTCATTTCTTCGAACTCAGTGTGATTTGAAAAATTTGTGTAAGATTGATTGTGGCCAAGCATAAAAATACACTGTAGTAAATTTCTGATTTGATATATGAGCTTTTCTGTTTCATCTATCAAACTCACTTTTAATTCCATGTATTAGTTTTAAATACGATATTGTCAGCTGCATGTTGTCAAAATCCGCCCCCCTCCGCAATTACAGTGTTAACAGATGTATGCAAAAAGACTGAGCCAATTTCACCAGGCTTCCACCATAAAGAGATACTCAGTCATGAGATCTAGGGGGTGGCATCAAAGCTTGAAGACTTCTCCTGCCAAAAAGACAGATGGACATATGAAGAGTTAGTAATTTTAGTGTAGTCACGGCAAAATCCTTCTGCATAAGTGAATTAGTGAGGCTGGTTTGAAGACAGTTAAGTTTTATTTATGATGCCTTTTGGCGGGGGGGGCAATGGCATAACAGGGAAATAAAGCAGTCCCTAGATTTTTGTGGTTATGCTGTAAACATTTTCTGTTCTTCAGAACATGCAATTAGTTTATAATTGCCAAAATTCACTAATAGTAGTAAACACTGACTAAACACTAGCAAGCCATAAAAATCCATGAAAAGAGCGAATGCTAAGCCAGAAGTTGTCTAGCAGCTTGCTCCTCACCTATTTAGTTCAAATTTGTTCTTTTTTCTACTGTTTGCCTTGGCAATTGTATATAAGAGCAGCTGACATTTAGCAATGGGCAGCCCTTAAACACAACCTCAAGACCTAGCCAAGTAAATTAGAGATCAGTCACTACCCGTATAAAGAATGATGGAATTTATGAGGATGCTTGAGCAGAAGTCTCTTGGCAAATCCAACAGAATTTCTGTTATTCTCTTGTCTAGGGTCTTTTTCCTTTGGACTTGTGCTCACAGATTTTGTTACAAATAGGGACTTCTGTTTCTGTCGAACCTGAACAGCACAGCCAATATTTTTGTCAATGTATAACACAAACTCAGTACAGAGTCCGTCCAAAAGAAGGCTGCGTTTTGCCCTCTTTTCTCCCCAAAGTTCATTTTATTCAACACAACTTAGTTTCAGAGTTTTGCTGCTTACTATCATTTTGATTCCTTACAAATAGGACTATCTTGTGAGTCATTTTCTTGCTCCTTTTTCTCCAAGTTACAGCCAGTGCTGAGCAATAACTGGCTACCAGCTGCATGTGGTCACAGCTAGAAAACTCCTCTGTCTCTAAGCCTGTTAGTCATTTTGTAAGGATGGTTCTCTTGAAGCAATCTTTCCTGAAGTTGTTTAGCCACACTTGTGTATGGACATCTTCAAAATGAACAAGACAAAGTAAGGTCAAAGAAAAAAGTATTTTAGATTACTTTTACTTGATTTTATTTAAACAGTGTAGTCCTAAGAAAGACAGAGCTAAATCTCTGGAGGGTATCTGTTGTAGAAAATACCTTTATCTCTGTGCTCAGTAGATGCTCTTTTTAGTAGGGGAATGGGTCAGTAAAACTTCTGCTCTCAAATTTCTGCATAATACAGAAATTGGATTCATTTTTGTTCATTCTGACTCAGATCACGGGCAGGTTTAGATCCTAGTTTCATAGTCAATTTTCTGTCCTCTCTTGATTCAGTACAGAACCATGGATTTAGGAAGTAATCATAATGTAGTCAGTCTAGGAGCTGAATATTAGATGACTCTTTATTATAGCTGTGTAAACGGAAGTCTGGTGTCTAAGATTGCACCTACAGTTGTCTGTGCATAATGATTTGCAACTGCAATGAGTTAGAAATATTTATGTGACTGTAATTTATCAGATATATGCACAGTTTTGGGCATAGACTCTGAGAAAGGACTCTGAGAGCAAGTATAGAAGTCAGAATAAAGACCTTTGTAAACATGGACCTTTAAAGTTATTCTGACATAGAGTTCCTGTTTTGCTCAAATATTCTGTAAGTAAATAACTGTGATTATATTCTAATGATTACAATAAGTTTCAATTACAACATATTTTAAATCTATAGAAGCATACTTTTTTACTCACAGCATTTTTCATCCAAGGTGCTCACAGTGATTTACAAAACCAAACTATTATATCCTACTACCTGCTTCCTCAGACCCTCCATCCCCATGCCATTAAAAAGGACATATATTTTATCTTGTCTTATGAAAGAAATAAACTATATACAATAGAGAGAAGAATAAACTATAGACAACAGAGAGGTGAAGTGACTTATTCAAAGTCACGCTTATATACTTTTTGTAATGCTTTTCAAAAGTGTAACCTTCTAAAAAGTATGGCAACGTTATAGCATACTTACGTTTTTAGAAGTCAGTTGTGAATGGAAATTTGCTATCAGAGTACATTTCAGAAAAACAAATCGGAAGACTCTATTATAGTCTATATTTCTGTTTGTTTTTTTAGATCGGCTATCAGTTCTTAAATTTCCAGTGGTATACAGATTTGCAATACTATCTAATAAGCAATATGAAGAAATTCGGAAGAGATTTTTGAAAGAGTATTTTCAAAGTTCTTTGCACAAAATCAAGAATGGAAAGCCTACGTGAGTGAAGTTTAAATAAATCCCTGTAACATCATTTTATTATGTTATGTAGAACAGCATATGGTTAAAATTTCAGTTCCTATAGGTCATTAACTTCCTGCATAGAGCTTCTGAGATAACTAATATATTACCTACTTAACCACTGCAGTCTGTGGTCCCTTAGGATTTGAAAAAAAGAGCGTGTCCATGCTAAAAGCAAAATTAGGCTACCCGTTAGGTACAAAAATGGAGAAATTTCCTAGGATGTCTGTTCCAAGTAATCCTTTTCTCTTCTGCCATTTTTTGGAGAATTCAGACACATGATTATAAAACTTAGAACTGATTGCATATACTGTTAGGTCTGATTTTTCTTATCAATTTGTAAAGTTAGTAGATTTTATTATTTTATTGAATATGCCATGTCTGGCATTCATTTGCATTACTTTGGTATGAAGGTATGACCTTCAGCTGTCTAAATCCTAAGGCCAATAAACCACTATAAATTTCATGTTAAAATAAAATGTAAGTCTCATGCTAACTTCTAAATGGCTTGAGGTCGCTTCGAATGAAACTACAAGATCTTTTGACTGTTAAGAGTCTTTTACTTACTTAGAAAGATCCTCTTGCTTTGGCTTAATTCTGGCACCCCAGGGTCAGCAGTCCGTTTATTTTGCTTTGAATTCTTTTGCTCAGAACATACCTTGTTCCAGCAACATTAATTTTTCAGAAATCTAAGATCATAGATTACATCTGTAAACAGCCAAAAAGGAAATCAAATTACAGAGGATACAATCCCAAATCAGGCATCTGACATACAATTGAAAGTCAACTAACAAGAGAGAGCTATGAATTCTCTATGGAAACTCCTCAATATCTGCCAGTCCACTGGTCTAAATAATTTTTCTTCTATCAACACAGAAAAATAACAAATCAAAACAATTGCTTTAACATAGAATTGATATTAATGTGATATGCTTTTATTTTTTCCTTAAATCAAATTTACAGTGGTAGGAAGGCTCTCCATAGCAGCTCTATATCAGAAATGAACAAATTGGCAGCGCGTCTGCCTGGAAGCATATTGGCCAGATCACAGGGTTCCTCTATACTCCATTTACTGCCAGTAGGACAACTGGTCCTGGCAGTTAACTCAGAAATGGAGTAGTGCAGCAAGCCTTCAAAAAAGTGACGGGCCTGGGGTGGCATCAGTTTCACTGTCCAGCTGTGTCTGAGTGTGAGGCTTTCTGCGCCGAGTCGTGCCATCATGGCTCCGTCTCTTGGGAAGAAGGACCCACAGCTGAATCACAGAACTAGCGCTCTGGCTCTCTGCAGCTGCTTCTGGAAGTACAATACCTAGGGGAAACTCTTTCGCAACAACTTTTGAAAGAGTGAGCGAGATCTTGTGGAAAGTGTTTGTTGTGCTTTAATCTTGCATGGCAATCATCCCCAAATTCAGCAAAAAAAATAAAAGAATTGCTGGAAAGACAGAATAATCTCAATAAAATTAGTGCAGATTTTCAAGATAATCATAATAACAGATATTTAATAGAAGAATATAACGTCAAGTACAACATTATTTATATGTACATTTTTTATATAAAATAACCAAATGATATAAAATAATAATAAATATTATTATTAAAAGCACTAGAGATGGAATCTGAACATTTTACTTTAATGAGCTTTCTTTGAACTGCCATATACATAGCTTGAAACAAAAATAACACTGACATACAAAGACTAACCATCCCTATTGCTGTAGTTAAAAACCTTACCTTTGTAGTCTCAGATAATTGTTTCTGAACCATCACAGGACCGTGGAGGAAGAAGACCTACCAGCTATAATTACTGACTCAAAAAGTCTCCCATAAGATCCTATTCTGGAAACCAGATACTCATAGGGGCAGAGGTAAATGACTGTCCTGGATGGGAAATTCACTGAGAGATTGGAAACAAAGCACTGATGGCTAATGGACATTTTTCAGCACTGCAGAAGTCCTGTTGGGGCATACTGGAGGTGAACTTGCCTAATGAATTAATCAATCATTTGGTAAAAGTACACAAATGGTGAGGTGATAGATTTTGCAAGTAATACAGAATTCTGTCGGCTAGACAAAATCAAAGAAAAATGTGTAGCATTTCAGAAACCCAGTGGGGTTAGATGAACAGATAAGAGATGATAGCCAAAGAACGCATATTGCGAGGAGCAATCTGAAAGAACAGGAAAATATGTTAAGATGCTAATGATAAAATTCTAAAACAGTTTGAGCTATATTTTCAAATGCTTTTATTGTTTAGAAGAAATATCCTTATAAACTCAACATGTGAAATAATTCTACTATTGTTCCACAGTCTTAGGTTTTAAATTAATTTAATTAATGAGGAAAAGGTACAGAGCTATTTATGAATGATTCAGTGGAACTACCCTCTCCGTATGCAGTAGAATGGATACAGACTTCCTCAGCTGGAATGCTGCATTCAGCTCTCATAGTCCTTTTTCAAAGCGATAATACAGGAGGGACTTCAGGTGATTCCCCTGTGTTGGGAAACAGAAAAAACTAGTCAGCTGACATAAGAAAAAAATGGAAGGGAAGAACATAAAGTAATAACTAAGACAGTATACTGTGCACTTTTAATTAGCATTTTTCATAATAGAGGGTAAAGAGAGATACAAAGGGATGTAAAGGAACTACATTTGAAATAAGAGGTTTTAAAACGTACAGAACACAGTTAATTCTGTGAAACTCACTGACAAATAATACCACTGTCAGAAAGATGTTAGTCTTGCGAGAACGTTCATCTTTGCATTAGAATAAATATATACAAGACACATTATGTCCATCACTAAAAATTAAGAGTTAGAAAAAAGCTGCCAGTGCATGAGTCATTTCCCAGTTGTCAGAATTTTTATCCTTCTGAAATATCTCATACAGTTTGCTGATAGAGATGTGACACGGGGTCACATGGGATAGTAGAGTAGGACAGCAATTCCTCTGCTCAGAAAAGACTTGCCAGACCCGAAGCTAAACTATTTGCATCACTAGCTGAAGTGATTAGCAGGGAATTGGTTGCTTGACAACCGTGTTAGCCCCGGGTCATTTTCACGCTATTTATGAGCCTATGTTCTATTTGCATCAGATTTATTAGCTATCCCTTTCAAAGGGAGGAAAGATGAGGCGGGAAGCTGACTGCTGCAGATCTCCACAGATGAATGAGTCAGGGTTGGCCTTGAAAAAAAAAAAGTGTGTGGGAGAGGCACATGGAAGAATGGAGATACAAAAATGAAGCAAAGACATTTCATATCTGAGGGGTTAAAGAATGACTGTAAGCACAGACTGACCTCAGATCCACTCATTTCTCCACACCTGACCTCCTCATGGGTGAGCTGCAGCATATCTATCCAGATGTTACTTATGGTGTTTGGACTTGTGGGGTCCCATGTATCTGCGCAAACAGCCTGGAGCTTTTCAATGGTCAGTTCTTCCAGGCCTGCTTTGAAAAGAGCAACAATCTTTAAGGAAAAGCAAATACAAAACAATGGGGAGAAGAAAATCAGACAAAAAGGATGTAAAAATAAGACTCTGCACGTTCTAATTTTGGTACCTGCATCACTTTTCTTTTAAAAATTACACAGATAATCAAATGTTGCAATGACATATATATGATAAAGCATTAAATCATCAAAGCACTAGTTCATAAATACGATGTGATTCTTAGTAATTCTTAATCTAAAATTGAGCTATTTATGCAATGCTTTGGTAGCATTAATATTCTTGTAGCTGGTCATCACACTGATGAGAATGTGTTCAGTAATATTTTTGAGATGACTTTTCTTGATTTGTAGATACTTGCTGGGGTTTCTGGTTTTGTACTTTTTTTTGGTTGCAGGGCACGGTTAGACTCCAATGCCTGTATTTGTGAAGCCTTCCTTTTTGCAGCAGTCAGCTATTGGTTAAGAATAGCTACATTATATTGTCATTAAAAATTCATTAAAATGAGTTGTGGCAGCCTGTGAGAAGCATCCAATTAAGCAGTTCAGTTTCTACACATAAGGCTACAAATGAGCAGTCTTCTTGCTTTTCAATAATGGATCACAGACTGCAGTTAGTAGCTGTAAAATAATTGATAAGGCAAAAGTTATTTGTAAAATACATACTAGAAGTAGAAAAGTAGATTAGAGAGGATGATTTTGCCTTGGGACCTTCCTCTGACTGTGGGAAAAGTACAGCGTTCTTTGATTTAATTTTTACATAGCCTGGGGAAAGCTGAAATGCCATATCTAATCATTCAATATTTTGTGTTTCTGACATGTATTATGTATCACTGAATCTTCAGAATCAGGGATGGAAAAAACATCTTAGACTTTATTCACCCAAAGCCATCACAGGACAGTAAATATGGCTCGACAGCGGAAAAGACTCATGAGTTTTTTTGATTTATCCAGTATATCTTATTTTGTTGCTAGCACGTTGATGGACTCGTAGACTTGTTTCACAGCGAGTGCCTACGCTGCAGTGAGAGGCACGGGGGCAGTCCGTGTGGGCGTAGCTGAGCTAGGCTCAGCAGCAATAGTGGTGGAGGTGTGTTGGCACAGGCTTGCCCATGGGACTATCCATCTTACTGATTTCCCAGGATTGGCCCATGCTGCTCACGGGCTCCCAGGCTAACGAAGTTAAAGCTAGTTCAGGTATGCTGCACGTTTTATCAAACTGCTTCTCCATCCGTGGTATAGACACACCTTACATTACAAACTGGTTCTGACACAGTGGTGAAGAATCACTGATAAGGAACCTCTTGGACCCAGGAGGTATTCCCTCAGAGCAACTAAGCTGCTCTCAGTATAAGACAATGATAAGGTAAGAGGACCAAGGCCAGCCTTGTGCCAGCCTTTTGTTTCTCCAGCCCTAGGGATGGCCAGGGACTAAGCTAGGCTTTTGTGTAAGTTGCTATATCCCAAGTTACGGATCACATGCCTTTTTTCCAGCAGATTTCAGATTCAGTTTTGCCTTGAATACATCTCACTTTCTGCCACTTGCTGATTATTTCCCGCCTGTCTTCACTTATTGATATTAGTTTTAATTTACTACTTTGTTTAATTGCCGATTCCAACGCGCTGTTTCTAAACGTACCTTCTGGTTAGCATCAAAGCCCTATGTACAAGCGGGGTCTAAATTCCATGGGACATTGGTGCAGCAGACTGGAAACTTTTTGGCCATTCCATTTATATTTAAAATGTAGACTTTAATTGAATTAAACATGAAGCAAAGCACTACAAGCGGAACAGTTTTCTTTTTTTCTTTAACCTGGGGGTGAAATTACAATTCATTTTGTCTCTACGGTGCAATATTTAATGAGATACAAAATTTGGTACTGAGTGTACTTTCATATCAAAGGAGGAAACCTATGGATGTGGCAGCTTGCAGAGGGCACCTGAGATGCTTGGAGCTTTTAAAGGCATAGAAAACAGGCTGACAAAGCCTATGCTGCAGGGACGGAGGGTGTACTTTGCAACACAGCTAAGGATCAGCTGCCACTGGAAAGAGTTTTGTGCTCTCTCGTTCTCCCCCTTCCACCTCCAGCCTTGTGTTCCTGCCACTTCCCTTGTGACGGCACTGGCATCCACCTAGCCCCATGGTGAGGCACAGTGGGGAGCTAAATCAGCGTGCGACTAAACTTACAAAACCGGGAAGAGTCTTCTACTAGTTTAAATCTGAGATATTCATAAGGCATGAGGGAAGAAGGCAGAGCACATTGCTGCAGCAGTGAGTGGACTCCTTTTTCATGGCACAGGCTGTAAGACTGGCTTAGCTGTACGGTGAATCTGCACTTGGAGCTGCGTAAGGACAAAGCTCTGCTTTTCAGGACACGGCCTGGGTTCTGCTGACTCCTGGCATTCAATATAGTAAATTGTATCGCTAGAATTTCAGCTAAGTTGGTTAGGTTACAGATTTGACACCGTAACGCAAGAAGAGCTACTCATGGGTCTGCCAGAGACATTGTTTCTGACTGGCTGCAGGCTCAGCAAGTCAGTACTTTGAACCAGGTTTTCAGTATTATTTGAATACTGCTGTGGTTTTAACGGCCCAACAAGGTACACCTCACTGTAACATGATCTTATGGTGGGAAGAGCCAATTTACAGGTTTGTATATGTTATTGATCTCCCAGCCACTACCATATCATGAAAAAAGAGCAAATCCTGACCTATGGAAAAATGGCAAAACTTCTTGAGGATCAGGATTTCCTATGCCATAGCAGTGAGTGGATATCTGCAAAACCTCAGCAACACACTAATTCTTTCTTAATTTTTTAGCTCTCCCTTGCAGTGGTTTTCAAATAAAGCATTTTATGAGGACTTACATTGTTTAGTACAACATCATTATAAAAGACGTATCTCAATTAAAATCTTATTTAAAAATAAGAGAATAAAAAGTGCTTTTGTAACAATGATGCAAAGTACTCTGCAATTAATTCAAAAAGAAATAAAAATTAGAACTGTATTTGTGCCGTATTTTCTGTATTTTCCAAGGTATACCTTGGAAATAACACACAAATTCATTCAGAAGGTCAATCAGGCAGAAAGCCCAGAGGATAAAGAACGCTTCCTAGAACTAGCTAGAAAAAAGCTTTGCCAGATGCAAGGTACGTACTGCAAGAAGAGCTCAACTTCTGTACTATCTACATACCATATACATTATTTATTTATTTTCCCATGTGGTTTTCAACATCCCTCAACTCTTTCTATACAAGTAGAAAAAAAAGTTTAAAGTTTTAATAATTAGAATACTGAGGCAGTAAAAGTAGTGACATAAATGAAATTAAATCATATGAGGCTGTGATCTTCTTTACAGGGAGGTAGGCAGTGACATTATTCCTTAAAAAAATTCTTTCACAGTGTTTATTATGTGAGGCATGCTATTGTTGTGCCTAGATATCAGAGGAAGTCTTTCTGCCAGGCATAATTAGAACTGTCTGCTTTTGAAGTTTATCTTAGTATTTACAGGGGATCTTCTAAAGCCCAGTCAAATCAGTCGGCAGGCTCCTGGGATATGCCTCCACTGTGCAAAGCACAACAATGTAAAGAGATGCCTGACTTGGTGCTAAGTGAGCCACACTGTGCAGAGCCCTGCAGAGACACTAACTAGAGGCCAGAAAGGAGCGTAACAGCCAAGCTAGTTAAGCCAGAAACAGCCTCCGGTTCCACAGGCAGCTCATTCTCAGCCAATGTGTCACCTTAGTGCAGCCGTACCATGCACAGCATGGACACCCAGCAATGGACCTTCCTACCCTATTATGGTAGGAATTCATGTGCAGTTTGGCCTCAAATTCAAACAAATTCAGGCTGTGCCTGATTATCAGACATCCTTAGAGTTTATATGTTTCTCATCACATTATTTACCCAGCAATGTGCAATAATCTAACATCAGTAGCAAGCAGAGGATGATTTAAAATGCAATCTACTGCTTTGTCTCTAAGCTATCACATCATGCAAAATTTCTCCTGCCGAGTTCAATCAAGGCAGGACACTTCTTGCAGCCACCAAAAAGCAGGCAGAGACAGGGGTAAGACTGATGCCAGCAGGGCCAGGATTGTACTCCAGGTCTCAAAGGCTGTATTTCTCTCCAAGGGCATGAAGGACACTGCTTTGTGGTAGAGGTAGCCAATTTAAGCCTAGGCACATAGATTCCCACCTTCTCCTCTGCCCCTAGACATGTATTATACTCTTGCCTTCCCTCACCGTTTGTGAGACCGCGGGTTCAACTGGTGAAGGGAGCTGATCTGTGTGAGACGTAATCACTTTTATTTTCCCCTCTAGTAGAGTTAGTTTTCACATGAGCTTCCTCAACTGGTTTACCCTGTGGTCTCAGATGTTCAGTGCAGTGGTAGGGCTGGGAATACACGGCCTGTTCAGAAGATAATACTGTGGCAATGTGACCAGCTTAAGCTGCCATGAAACCACTGCTTGAGTGAGGTTTTACAAAAAACATAAGCTTTTTCAATCTTATTCTTAATGATCTGGGGTATAGGAGGGACTACCAGAAAATGTAAATGTAATTTAATAGTGTATATCTTATTTCAGCATAATAATGGGATGTTAAATCAGCAAATGGCTTACGTATAGTCAAATGGCTAATTTTGTATCTGAGGTCCCAGTCCTAGTGCTTCAATAAGACTCTAAATATAACAGAAAAAATATACAAATTTTAACTAGCTTATAGTTCTATAAATCAAAGTTTGTGCAAGAGAATTTTCAGCAGTATTATGAGAAACTGTTGAGCTGCAGTGCTGCTTTGATGAATTTTATGTTTCATTTTATTGTCTCCATTAAAATCTTTGCAACTGTTTTGAAAGGAGAAAACAGTAAACACTGCATTTTGAGACCCCAGATGATTCCTTGTGGGCTTCCCAAGCCAAAAATACATAATGTGTAGAAACAGAGTGGTCATTCAAGTTGAAAAGATATTAAAAAAGCAAAATACTTGGCATTTAATAAGCCCAAAAGAGAAAGTGGTGGTGCTAATGTAGTTTCTTCTACGTTCCAAATGGAAAATACAGACATTATGACACACAATTAAGGTCCTATTTACAAGTCATGGCCTTTCGTGTTGAAAGTTCTCTCTTGTGCTGTAGTTCTTCAACTTGGCAGGAAAGCAGCTTTGGCTAAAAGAGCCCCCAGACCCCTCCTATAATTGGCACCACAGCACGGGCAACTTAGTGAGGTTTGGCAGCTTTTGTGCTTGAGCTTAGCAACCCTTTTTTGATCAAATTAACTCTAAATTCATTTCAGTACTAGAAGAATGCTTTACAAAATATTCTGTAGTAAAAAAGCAGCCTCCTTTAGTGAACAGGAATAGAGAGATGAAAATAACAGCCTCAGCACTGTACATTTACTGAAAATGCTAATTCTGACATCTCCAGTCGGAAGTGGCTCACCACTTTGTAGCGGTGTAGACCAAATTGAATTTTGCTACCTTAAGGATGGGAATAAAATAAGTCAGCCTTGGACAGCTATGCTTTCCTTTATGTAGAGAGGCTTGGGAATAGGATGTGCTGCTGTGAAACTTCTGCCCTCCTCCAGCAGTAGCCCTAACTCCACACAGTCAGATTACTTTCTTGCGACCATCAGCAGGACGAGCTTCTGGAGGGGCTGGCATAGACAAATCAGTAAGATCATGCCTGCCCCTTGCTGGCACAGTTTTACCTCAGGTTGTCAGCCTGCTGCTGTAGACAACTGTGTGCGTTTTTTTTTTTAAAGCCAACAGCTGGTCCTATCTTCTGTGTCCAGAATTGCTGCCATCTCCTCAATTGTGCCAATGTTAAGAGGGGAAAGGCTCATTTTAATTCCTTACTGGTGGAATTACTAGCGCATAAAAGCTGCCTGATAGTGTCAGTCCCTACCAGGTCCTCAAATGTGGATAATAAGAGAAAGGCAAGACTATTCAGATGCTTCTATTTTTCACAGGAATTGCTATATATGTGCAAAATGTTAACAGATCTGATTATTACATATTTTCCTCATTTAATGACCAAAAATGACCCAACATTTTGACTCTAAAACAGTCCATGTAGTAACAAAATACTCCATAAACAGGTGTCTATTAAGAAAAAATGTTTTGATCTAGAAAAATTTCAACAACAAAACCCTGAAGTAATGCAGAGTAATGCATTTTCAGATTTGCCAGCAACTTCATTGCTACATAGGCTGTCATAACATTCTGGCACTACCTTGGCTGGAGTCACAGATTCATTATCAGAGGTGGTAAATAAGTGGTTTTGTTGTAGATATTTAAAAAGGGTAATAAGGCTATAATTATAGGTATGAATGCCTGTTCTTACTTAAGTGTTAACTCTAGAGATTTAACACTGATGCCTCATTAACTCCTACTGTTGAGTTTTCCATCACCAAGCTCATCTCATGCTGTCTTTAAAATATGCACTTTCCCTTCACACAAAGTGGTTTTTGCTTGTGGGAAAGATGTACCATCAGCTAAATGAACCAAAACATTTTAAAACTTTTCTTTACCCTTTTACCCTTTTCCTTTCAAAGAGAGAAAATTAGGTCTTAGCACGTTAGGTTCTGGGAAGCACGTGGATTTTCCAATAGGCTGGAATGAGGCAATTATGCTGTCTCGGTGCAAATGTGATATTCAAGAAGGTACAATTTTCTTAAATTATATTTCTGTTAATTACTTTGAGCCTTTCTAACTAAGCTGTGAAGGCTAACTTGATTGCTCTCAACTATGAAATTTGGAATAAAGCCAAGATGAAAATGGTTTCTATTTCCTACTTCAAGAACAAAACTTTAGAAAAATATACTGACATTATCAATGAAGTAGCTATATTTTTTATCTGAGCCTTCTCTTTTCAAGTTTAATTTGTTAAATTGCAAAATCATTTCCATTTAAGCACCTTTCATCTTACAGTTTTTTATGCAACATTTCTTTATAACCTGTCTCAGTAATAGCAGAGAATATTATTAAAATAGAATTTAATGATCTCAAATTGAAATGCTTTAAATAACGTCTTGTTGTTACTTTTTCTTAATTAGTCTTATTAATAAAAATGTAGAATTTTTATCTTACATTTGAAGGCTTTTAAAATAAAGGTGTTAACTATTTTTTTGCTTGGTTTTCCAAGCAAAAAACGATTATGCAGTGATCCTGTCTATTAGTCTGTCCCCTCAAAAACTTCTGGATGCGCTGACCTACTGTAATCAAACTTGAGGTCTTATAACATGAAGCTCTTACTAGTTTTCTGAAAATCAGTGGCTGGCTGGAGAAGATGGACCTTACTACGGTATGCACTGAGGGAGAGTTATAATTCAGAGCCCTATTTGTTTTAAGAGGCGGGAGTCAGATGGCCAGTCACCATGTACATACTAGCTAATTGGTCAGCTCTTCATTAACTCCAAACCAAAGCCAGCAAGTCCTGACCACTAGTCAGTCAAACAGCCAGGGACATGAGAAACAGCAGGGAAATACTGTGATGAAGAAGAAAACGCGACGGCAATAGGATTATCCTGAGGGTACTACAGGTGTAGGGGAAGTGGCTAGATGTCAAACATAAATCCATAAAAAGCAAGGTTTCCTGTTATGCTGTTCCTGGAACAACTCTCAGACAAACATTGTTTCAATCAGGTTTGATAAAATCAAGTAACGGAAAAAGGTATACACTTACCTGTGCACTAAAGCATCTTTACACATTGCACTTTACCTAGAAGATTTATGTAAGCAAGGTTTTATTAAGTAATTTAAAATAGCCTTCATATATACTTTTGCTTTTTTGGCAGCTGAAGTGCAATAGACAGACTAAAAAAAAGGTGATTTGTCCCTGCACATAGGAAACAGAAATGATGGATGAATGTGTATACAACGTCTATGATGTATAGTCCACAAGGCTGATGTGTAGGACAAAGCAAAGTCACTCTATTTTTATTCTGTAGGAGAAATAGTACTCTGCGTTATTTTAGTCTCAGATGTGGGGTCATTCCAAAGTAAAATGGAACTTCAAATAAGTCTGCATTTCGAACCACAGTTTGCCATCCTGTGATATGGTAGACCACAAACAAACGTTCTCCCCACTTACGACATTATGAAATCATAATCATAAAGTCTTTTCTTCTACAGGTTTAATTTTTCAGTGTACTTCAAGCAAATGAAAAAGCAAATGTATAAGGGAAAAGGAAATATAGCTGTAGTGCAATGGTGAAAGTAGTATCTAAACAGGGAGTTCTGTCCTCATGTTTTCTGTGTGTTCTTGTTTAGTGATACAGAGAAATCTCATATGTTGTTCTCCTAGTGATTTGCAGGGTTTGAGTAAGATGCTGAAATCTGAAGTGTAGAAATGCCTTTTTGTCTTTTAGCTTGACCTGTATTTGATTATGATAGTTTTGTTGTTTTAAGAAAATAGTAGTGTGCACAAAATTAAAGATGTGTTTACACCAAGTAATCAAATAATCAATAAGCCCCATTCAATAAATTGGAGTAAGCTAAGTCAGAGTGGCATTTTGTTTATATATGCTCTGCAGTAGTTACTGCCTTACAGGAAAGAGACATTTTAGGAAGAAGCTTTTAAAATATTCGATCACATTTAAAAAATACTGAAGTCGATAGCTGTAAAACTTCAGGATGAGAACCCTGAAACTGGGCTCCCATGTGAACAAAGGTCATATATATTATTGTTATTGATCTGTTGGTTTGGAATAAAACCTAAGAATTTCAAGGATTTCTTTTCTACTTATAATTCCACAGTAGTAATGGTAGAAAGTTTTGGACACTTCCATTATACTGCAAAATAAACTTTTGTAATTGGTCTCAGAAGTCTACTTTTAAAATCTTATTGGGGTGGAAAGGAATACTGTGTTAATAATATATGGATCTTGTTTCCTGTCAAGGCAGTTATCTACCCTTTTAAGTTCAAATTAATCCTGAAAACAAACTAAAGAGTGGATCTTATCATCTTTGTGGGCCTACAGAGATGTGTTATATATTTAAAAAATAACAGTACAGTTTCACTGAGCCATAAATCCCATTTTTGGTCACTTGTTTGTTGGGTGTAACCTGCATGAATGTCTCTTAGACCACATAACTACAAAGGAATACACAACTGTAAAAATCTTCTGCTCTTAAGAATCTTCTGAAGCAGAAAATGCCTGTTTGGAGATGCAGGAGCTTGATTCAGTTTTTCAGTAATAACGCTCCTTTCCCTGGCTGTGTGTGATGAAAGCTTTAAGATAATTTGGAAATCAAAGATGAATTCTTTTTTCCATATGCATATTTTAGAGAGGAAATGAACCTAAGAAATTTATAGATCTTCTCCTAAGAGGTAATACAGAGTTCACAAAGCTGAAGCTTGGACTGTGGTTCTAACTCTGAGGGTGCAGTTCATCTGACTAAGAGCAGACAAATACATTTAGGCTAAAGGTCTCTCCTAAAAAAAGTACTTTTACAGAGTCACAGTTCATCTGTCCATTTATGCAGTAGGGGACAATCCAGACAACTGAGTTCTCCATAATGATTCAGCTTCACAGTGCTGTATCAAGGTACCTGCACATACACCCAACTGCTGGGAAGGAAATACATGTAGTTGACACCTGGTACCCAGCAGTAGCCAATTTGCTTTGCAGATCTGTTCCTATTGGGTCACAGTACTTGCTAACGTAGATATAGCCATGAATAGAGAGCTTACGTGTGGAAGGGGCCAAGAAATTTCAAGGGTGCAGGACAGAAGGGGACCTGGGTCAGGTAGCTAGGACTGTACCAGAAGTAAGAGCAGAACTACCTACCTATGCTTTCTCAGCTCCTCACTGTTTAAAGAGAAATGGGAAGATAAGAGATGGCGAGTCAGCAATTCTGCCAAAGCCTCCATCTCCAGCATACTTATGCATATCAAAAATGTCCCATACCTTTTACTAGAACGAGAGTGTGCATGATATTATGAAGCTCACCATCATTCACGTGACTTACTGGAAGAAGATCAGGGCCAATATTGACAGATTTCTGTAGTAATACAGACATTTTCTTGGACAGGACAGTGAAATCTTATCTCACACCAGAAAATAACAAAATCTCTCTGCTTCCTCAACTTCTATTTCCTTGTTGTCCCCCTTCTTCAGGCCCCAAATTGGATTTTGACCAATTGATGACATAGGCTAAATCCTAGTCCAGGTTATGTTCTGATGCAGGTAGCGCTGTGCCAATAACAGCAGCTGCCACAAAGTAGTCCTGTGCTAGATGGGAAGCCTCTTCCAGGTTCAAATGGAGGTACTTGGGAAACTTATGAGTGCCTTGTGCACTTCAAAATATTGGGCTTGTCATCCATCTTTCGTAGGACGGAGTGTGGAGAGGTCAGGTATCCTCACATCTGTTACGAATCCCTTTAACTCTCAGCATCTCAATCGTTGAAGCTATGCTGATATATGGGAATTCAGCATACCTGTATGCAGTTAACCCTGTTCTGTTCTCAGTCTAGGCAATTCCTTGAACTGAATTTCCTGAACAGTCCAGAGGTCGATAGGCACCCATGGCTGTACCAACCAAATGCTTCTCCCTCTGGTTCCATGTGTCATAAATGGAGCCCTGGGCACTAAATAGGAGCACAGGTGCAGAGCAGCTTTGGTGCTCTGCATTACCCAGGCCAAGTTATCAGCTTGGCAGGGGAAAATCTTCCATAGAGGTGATTCAACCTAAAGCTTGACATTTAATCTCTAGATGCTTGTGCCTGGCTGGACCATCTATCAATGTCTGCTACATTAAGTCTCCAGTACAGTGGTCACACTAGCAGGAACTCAAAGGTATGTCCAACCTCTTGCAGAGATGCATTTCCTGAGAGCTCATGATTTCTAGCAATTATTTAAAAAGGAGTGCTGGTCTACCATGTCTTCTGGTGTGGGCAAGTGGCCCTGTCTACCAGCAGTCAGGGACGAGCAAAGCTTTTTAGAGCTCCATCACACAAACCCAGTTCTGCTGGTGAGATTCCTATCATTGACACCAGTAGAACACTGGCACAAAGTGAAATTACAAACGTCACCTTTGAAGTAATTCTTGCTGCTGCTGCAGCAGCTCCCGATGATGTCACTAATGTCTCGGCTACTGTCAGGCATGCTTGTCAGGCATGCTTGTCAGGCAAAGGGAGATAAGGTGAGAAAGGAAAAGCCCTTCCCCACAGTATCCCTGAACAAAAGCCTGCTGAGACTGCATTGAAGTAGCTGAAATTGTGCTTGGCCTGTCATCTGGCTCTTTCTCCAGGAGAAGGACCACCCAAAAGACAGCATAACAAATGACCACAGAGATAAACAGGCAGCCCTAAATTCTGGGTTGTTTTTTTCTCTTTTTCTGTTTTGATCTTTCTTTACATTCTTCTTTACCTTTTCAGCCTATATTAAATTATTTTCTACTTTCATCATACTTACCTGTTTGTGTTTTCCTTTTCATCTGCTGAATCAGAGCTCCCTTGATTAGGGCAGTAGTATATGACAACAACTTGCACCTGATGAGCCCCAACAACACTGTAGCACCTGTCCTGTCTTTGATGTCTGCAGTGCTGGAAATCCACCACTCTGTCTCTTGGTATAACCATGGGTTAACAGGCCCCACTCCAGGGTCTTCCTCGAGCTGCAGAACAGTTGCTCTTCACCCCAGTCCAGTTTTTCCTCATCCTCCTTTAGGGTGGCTGCCATTCCTCAGCCTCTTGCCCTGCAGGATCAACAGACGGTACTTGAAGATCAAGCACAAGGAACACAGCCATATTTTCAAGCTACCAAAGGCAATCTACCATGGAGCAGATAAGCAATTGTGAATAGTTTTAGTGCTGCTTCACACTTCAGTGTGCCGGATGAGAGTGAGAAACTAGGGTTGCAAGATAAGTGCACTGTCTCCTGAGAAGGAAGGAAAAATAGGGAAGAGAAAAAAAAATTAAAGCCCACTTTCACTGTAACCACAGTCAGTCCATTATGCCTTGTGCTAGCAAAGACCAGGTCAGGATGACATCCCTGAGGCCTATCCTTGTAGCTAAACTGAAGGAGAAAGGTGTATGCATTGGCACAGGCATGCCAGGGCATCCTTACAGGAGCCATCTAACCTCTGCTATGCTGAACTGCAATATTTTGGCATTTTAAACAGACTGAGCAACTCAGCACGTGTATCTCTAGACAGCAGCTGGTTCCTAAAAGTAGCCATCAATTTGTATCAGAAGTTTTCTAATGGAAGAGATGGAACTCACAGAGTTATTTGTGGATATTGATATTTGTGTTGTCTATTGCTTTGAGTATCCTGGAGAGAAACGGTACATGGTCTGGTTCTGGGCCTCAGATCTACTGAAAAGTGAATGAAAAACACGGAGAGTTTTCTCAGAGCCTTGACAAAATTTCAGAGGATCTTGGAAACAATGCCAGGATGCTCACAATGCTTCTTGCTCACTTTCTTCTTGATGGAGGTGGCAATGTTGATGACATGCCGGGAGAAGAAATGGACCTATTTCAGAGGAGGGCAGAGGGAAAAACATATTGCAGGCTTTGTCAGTGGGTTTGAAAGCAGTGGATAATGGGCAGGGCATCCTGCAGTGTTGTATCCATATAGTCTTTCTTTTCTTGCAAGTGGTATATGACAAGAGTGTATTGCCTGGCAAACACGGCGGCATGCTTTGGGTGGCTGACTCCAGTATTTCATTACCTGGTCTGTATTAGTCCACTTCTGCTCACTAGCCCAGGCTTTTTAAATTGAACCTCATGTCCTTCATGCTAGCCCAACTAAGTCCCTCTCTAAATGGAAATTTCCCCTTGCCCTGGAGTACTATCTCCCATCAAACCCTATATAACCTTTCTTGCTTTCTCTGTTTTTACACGACCTAGAGTTCCCACAAAAGTCTGCTTGCTTTCTCTCTTTTTCCTGCTGCTCACACTGTTGCTGATCCAGGCATCAAGCCAGGTGTGCCTGAATGAGCGTACTTTATAGATTGCTATCACCTTGACAGGTGCCTCATTCAAGAGATGTCCAGCTGGTGGGTAATGGTCCTTGCCTGATGAAAAATAATGGTTACGTAAAGAGCAAAAGCTTATTGTAGATGTTAGTAAGCAAGAGATGAATCATGACCGTTTTGGCCATGGTTTAAGTGCCTAGAATAACATGGGTGTGTATGGAGCGTCTATGCAAGGGAAGCACTCCAGACATGTTTCTTCATAGGCACATCCGAACGTAGCTGTTTATATGGGTGAAGACAGCATATGTTTCATGAATATAGAGGGGGCGTCCAGGTAAAACATCTCCAAACAACAAAACCTCTAAGGCAGTACGAGTAACCTACTTTTAGCAAGATAAATTGTACCCTGACTTCCCATCTCACTTGAAATCTCTAGGTGCTACTGTGCTATAAATAATAACAGCACTCTTATATTCTTTTGACAAGTGGAGGAGGTTGAGAAATTGACTGGGAGAAAGACTGATTCTTTCATCGTATAACATATGGATGAGCAAGATGGGGGACACAATGTGCTGAACTTGGAAGATTTGTGTGGAGCTGTGGTTCCACTCATCCTTGCAGAATTTGTATGATTTCTTTTCCTACAGAGAAGCTGGCGGATTAAACAGTTAAAGATTAAAGCACAGTGACAGGCAAATTTGGGGAAATTTGAGTAGTAACTGCCTGGCTAAATTTTGCCTGTGAGATTCATAAAACTGTCACTTTCATGAACATAAGATTCACACGAATTATTAGCCAAAAACTGAGAAAAGCTATCATTTATTTTCTCAGAAAAAATAGTTGAAAGAACAATTTAACTGTCTTTTCAACCATAAAAGGCAAACCTACCTTTTCAGCCATAAGTTAGTATGGCTGCTTTCACAGACATGGTAGAAAAATCAATACATCTAGCAGAAACTGATACTACATACACTTTCTGAAAGTTAATATTATCCTCAGAACAGATTTTATCATACCTTCTCAATAAACTCTTTGACATTAATTCAGAAAATTTTGTATAAAACACGTTAACACTTTACCATTAAAAATTTAGTAATTGTTCAATATAGCTTATCAGAGAGCGCGTCAGAAACCTGTTGTTTTACCTGTTCATAATTTAGCAAGCATTTGCTTTTTGTGGGACATGAATATAGTGTATATGTATTATTAGCCAAAAACTGAGAAAAGCTATCATTTATTTTCTCAGTCCAGTCATATTTGTTAGACTTCCATTTGAAGGACCCTGTGGTTTTTTGCTATTTTTAGCTCATGTTATAATATGTATTTATTATCTATACTACTACATGCTCAAATTTCTAGAATCCTAAGAAAGATACTGGAAAAATACAGTTTCCTCTTTGACAGAGTATTTAGCAGAGTAATATAAAATACATATGAAAGATACTTTAAAGCATGCTACTGCCTGTTTGGATTTTATCGTGGTTTAATGATGGCCCTTCTTGGTAAATTATTTGAACTCTTTATTCTTCCATCTGCACTATCCATAACCAAGATATGGAAAGTGAAGATATCTTTTTTAAAATTCAGCAGCAAGAATGATGCTAGGGCAATACACTTGGGATTAAGCAAGATGAGACCTTCATCCCCTAAAATCTGAGCAAATATTCCAGCACAATTTAAGATTTACTTTATACGTATCTCTTTATCTTTTCTTGAGTCTCAGAATCATTCCTCTTTCCATTTTTCCTGGTAAATCAGTCTCTACGATTCTTCTGGCAGGTAACTGCAATACAAAGAAACAATATAGTAAGGATTGCTTCAATGGCTTGTCTGAACAATTAAAAAATGCTCCCTTTTTTTTTTTTTTTTATAGGACATACCATCGATACAGTGTTTTTGCACCTTCTTTTTTGTGTACCTATTAAGCTTCCTAAAATTGAAACTATGCTCATAATTTAAATAACATTAAATTGTGAGTTATTTGGGGAGTTTTAGGTAAGAGAAGTTCTGCTATTCTCTATTTGTCATCTAGAGTAAAAAGATTTACTGTCCCCGCCCATCTCTGGAAGAACAATTTTCAGATACGTCAAGTCTAGAGTTCAACCACTTCTGAGTTATCTATTTTGAGTAATAAAATATGGAGAATAAAGTATCTCTCTCTATATATCTATAGATACAGAGAGAAAGTTCCATGTGAAGTATGTGTTTGTTCAAGCTGAATGGATTTTACCCAAACCTTTAAAAAGATACTCACTTTTCAGCATTGCTCAAGCATGGAAAATCCATCCCAAGAGAAGATTTTATATAGCAAATGGACAGCTACAGATAAACTGTTTTGCCGTCAAAATTATCAGCCACTGATTTATGGCAGCTAGATTTAAATTAGTGGGAAAATACCTTGAAATTTCCAGAATGCTGAATTAAATGGAAAATTTATTTTGTCAAGATAAAAATCTGTAAAAAATTCCAGTGGATTGTGAGGCTAGTAAACACTCCAGGAGCACACACCATTTTCTGGAATGTTGAGGGATCACTCAGTTCTCTTTATCTGTGATACAGAGCTCTTGTTTTTTTTTTTGTGAGATCTTAAGTTTCTTCCATATAGAAGTTGGTTCAGCCCTGCAAGATCAACACACACTTTTAGTAAATTTCTCCACTTTCTTAGGCTTTTTTTGGTTTTACTTCTGTAAGAGGGGCCCATCACAGTGAACAGCTCATCATTTGATAAATTTACATCTCTTCCTCCTATGAAAATCTTATTTACAATGAAAGGCATCTCTGCAAAAAGATTTACCCTCTCAAAATTTCTCTTTTTAGTAATTTGAAGAATTCTTCAAGCCAAACTAGTAGAATTTTTGAGCTCCTCAGGTATTTCTTGTTTTAGCATTAGACATGAGGTAGCCTCTTTGAAGTGGGAGGTACTCCCATTCTCCTATTTGAGGTATGAAAGCAGAAACTCCATTCATTTGCTGAATGCTTTGTGTCAAGCTTCTGGATGAACAGCAAGAAAAGGGACAGAAGAGCCTAGTCCTGATCATACTGAAACCAGGGAGAGATTTTGTCACTGACATGAAGGTGAGCAAAATTGACATGAGCTATCTGTGACTAAGTGATGCTGCAAAATGTCTCCCGTTACAGGCTTGAATCTAATCTCATGTTCATTGCTGTAAATCTGAATAGAATGATGCGTGGAGTTACTTAGACAAAAAAAAAAGTTGAAGTGAAAGAGGAATCAAGTCTGCTGGATTAGTGCCTATGCAGGCATGAAACCTGCATAAAATCTGCAAGATTAAGCTTATCGCGCCTTTGGCGTTATAGCAACATTTACCCTCATAAAGCAACTTCAGTACTTTCAACCCTCAGAAGATAACAGATATCTTCAGAAAATAACCTGTGGAAAAATGACAGCCCTTTCACCTTATACAGACACACTATCACTATAATCAAAAAATTATCATTGCGCTATCCATAATAGAAAAAAAAAAAGGAGGGGAAAGTAGCCACATTATAGGAGAAGTTAGTCTCAGACACCATCTTCTGCCTTACCTATGGCTCTTCATCTTGCCTTGCAATAGTTGTCCAAGCTGCCAGGTGCTAATCGCTGCATCCCAAGAAGAGGCTGAAGAAGTTCAGTGGATGGCTCAGGGCTGTCACAGCAGCTGGTGACTTAATGTTCTTGAATTTAGGGCTGGAAGTAGCTTCAAGCTGAAAATACAGCCTACAGGAGAAGAGAGGCAGGTAGGAAGATAAGAGTTCATACTGAAATTTGCTGGAGAGATCCAGGCAATGCCGAGAGGTGTAATAGGAGTAAGATTGTTACTGAAGAAAAGGAAGGAGGTGGAAAGAGATGTACCCCAGTAAGAACTTCATAATTTTGAAGGATACATAAAGTGCTACTATTCACGGATAACAGCCCAATGAATTAAAAAATATCAAAGAGAAAAAAAAGTTCACTTAAAATGCTTTGTATATATGCCGTTTTTTAATGCAAAACAGCTTTTTTCCCATTCCTGTCTGGCTAGAAGTTGGTGAATAGGGAGTCAGAACTTTTCCTATAAGAACAAATTCTCTCACTTTGCCTGTGTTCATAAGCTCAGATCTGGGACCAAAAAATAATCTCTCAAGATGTTTATAATGGCATATATACATTACTTTCCTAGTTACTGCCAGCATACTCTCTGTCGCATACATCTGTCACAGTGAATTTTATTGCTCTTTCTGCATCTTGCTCAGGGGTCTTAAGTCCTTCAACATTCTCTATATTGTATCTTTAGCTAAATTCAACTGCAACACATTTACAACCTACTGTTCCGAAAAAGCAATACAGTTTTTTCCTCCATTTGCTTGAGGGAGTCCAATTATTCTGACATTTTAAATTCTGATTGATTTTCAGAGATTTTCAAACTCACGTTAAAGATTTGTGTTTCCTTAACAATGCCTGTATAGAGGCTATTATTTCTCTTGTTCCTTTTCACATGCTCTACAGCTTTTAACACATCTATTAGTTTGACCTGCCTGTTAGTAAAGCTGCCTTCCGGGTCTGTAAGCCATCAAATGCAGCATCTGATTCTAGTGCTTCAGAATAGACATGATTAAAATGCATGAGCATTTCACATAATTTTGATGAGGTGTTTGGGTCCAGAAACTCCCATTTCGTAGCCTAATCTCCTTTCACCGAGATGGAGGACACCCACATTTCTCTCACTAGCGTTTTAGCCAATCATGTTGCCTTCTTTATTTTAGTTTTATCTGTTTCTTCAAGTAAGTTTGACTTCATGAGTTGTGGGATTTTAATTCACAGAGATGTATTGGTTCCTTCAGCAAGAAAACTCTGGGGATTTTAATTTTTATCTTTGTCCATATGGCTTGGGAATACCCCTCCTCCCCCCCCCCCCCCCTTACAGGCCAAAGTATTTCTATTAATTTACTACATATAATTAATGAGCGCTGAAGGATTCAGTGCAGAATTATTTTGTTCATAATTGCACCATATGTGTAAAATGTAACTAGATTCAGGGCTCCCTTACTCTAGCTTTATACTGCTACAGTGCTGGGGTAGTATTTTTGCAAAATGGGAGTAGGACAATAGTGAGTAAAATGTATACTCCCAAGGTGTTACTTATACCTGCACAGCAGATGGTTTGATGTATAAGCAAAGTGCCTACAGTTTTTCATTTGGGGTCTGTTTGCTTTTTTGACCGGTTGGATTCTTTCTAAGGCTTCTTGCTTTCCACCTGTCTGGTCTTCTGAAATCTGAAGAACATACATTCAAGCTTTACATAGAATTAAAACATAAAGCACTGTACATTACCAGTACAATCAGCATGTCTTTTTAAAAGTCCTTTTAACTAAATTCAGGAAACAAAAACAACATAGGAAAGCTAACATAGGAAACACTTACACATATTAAACTAGGTGCAATAGAAAAGAAAATGCAGATGTATAGATGAAACAGAAAAAAAATCAAAACTACTCTACATCACTGAATTATTACATTGAGAGATACTGGAATATAAGTAGAAAAGCTGAATATTTTTAAAAGTTTAATCAAATTAACATATTTAAATTCTGTTTGCAATTTAGTTAATGTTAATTACTTGTCAAGCCATTTCTGAAAGTGATCTTATACATCACGATGTAGTTCAGGTGATGATAGGGCACTGCTACAAATAGAAAAAAATGACATTGCAGTAGCCTTAAGCTTCTGCTAGCTATAGAAATGGCTATAGACTAATCTTCTGAGGTGCTAGATAGAGCAACTTGGACTACATTACAGACCAAAATGAAGTTGTTTCTGGTTTCAGCTCCAATGTATTTATTAAGCTAGCATTTCGGGAACAGACACCTAACGGCAGGTGCTCACATAATTTTTCAGGACTTGCATCCTTCATGTACGCTGCGTGCAGCGCATCAGTAGGCTGCTGCTGTGATAAGACTGCAGAGGCATTGCAGTCTTGCTACTATCATTGGTTGTCATGGCCACAAGTAGTATACAATACAAGGCACAAAGATCCAGGCAATTTTTAAACATGATACTACTACTTCCTGACATGCCTTTTTTGAAAAAAAAAAAACAAAAAAAAAACCACAAGCCTTACGCATGGTGGTTAATTATAGAAACCACCTATGTACAATAACAATACCTTCACAACTTCCTGTACTACTTAAAGAATGACAGTACTTACATTGATATAACATCTAGTGACTAATTTTACAGACAGTTGAATTTCTTTTATCCTGCCACTACTGGCATGCATGTATTTCCCTGTCAAAGATCCCTTATGCATGCAAGCAAATGCAAGAGAGACTTGTTAATTACTTTATTTCTTCAGTGCCAAACATCGTTAATGACAGGAATGAAGCTACATTTTCAGGATCAGCATCTGTATATTACTGCTGAATATGGAATTTTAAGTCTTATCAAAAATAAGCATGTTTAGGGATAACTTTAGTTCATGACAATTAAATCTGGCTAGCAAGTATGTTATCCACAGTAAATGCACTGACTGGATGACTGACCTGAAGGGAGATTTTTACAGTGTAATTCAGTGTTAAGTGAGAGTTTCATAGCTATCAGCCTTTAGTTAACAGAAATCCATCTATCAAGGCAGACTGGCTGTAAGTAGATTGCAGGTTACATGAACTGTGTTATCCGTGGACCATACGTGTAGTATTTTGTTATACCACAAGAGGTCACACAATATTTATAAATCTATGCAGGAGAAAAATGGATAATGGTTCTATCTGCAAAACAGTGAAGTTAAGTTTCATGCAATAAGTAAAAGGCAAACAGAACAAATTGTAAAACAACAATAAAATAATTTTCACAGACTTATTTTTCCTGTTACAGCACTCTCACAGCCTATGTGATCTGCTATGAGCCACATCTAAACATCCTCTCAGCTGTCCCTTTCCTGCCGAAGGCAGAGGAAGCCATATGCAGTGTTGTGGTACCTTCCGAGTCACTATCAGGGTCTGATGTAAGCTTGGAAGAAGGACAAGATCAGACTCTCCTTGGCAGGGTGGGTAACATAATCAGATGATATATGATGCATCAGATAGGATTACTATGATCACATAAGTGCACTTGGCAGTTCAGTGGAAAGTATTAAAGCTGCGTTTAGCTCGACAAATTGCCAGCAGTTCAGCAAAATGATAGACACAAAAGAGACTTTAATTTTGGAGAGATTGCAGCCTGAATTTGTGAAACAAGATCATTTCATAAACGTATCGTTCTGTATTTTCAAAGAATTCTCAGTGTCACATAACGATACAATTCCTGGTAGCTCACGTGGCAGTAATACTCCCAGGCAATTTCCGTTTGCTCTCACTAACTCTGAAGTAAGTAGATGAGAGTGAGCCAAAGTATGGAAGAAAGACGTGGGTAGAGGAAGGTGCAGAACTGATGCAGTGCCGCGTCGTGGCAGTGCAGGACTGGAGCAGCTTTGCTGCCGTGGGCAGTACCTGGGAAGAACGCAGGTTTGGGAGGAAGTATAAAGGAACTGATTATTTAGTGTCTGCCCTAAGATCTGCAAGTCCTCGGTAGGTACTGGCATATGCACGCTGTTTGATGCCTGCCTTTCCCACCTCCTTCCATTGCTGCCCCAAGCCCTTTGGAGGAATGATACATCACATGAAGATTATTCCTGAATAATTGTTGTCCTTTCCTTGCTTTACCTGTAGCAGGAGAATCGTAAGGCCATAATTACTTGATACACAATAGCCTATCATTTATATCATTAAAAACTGCCTAATAATGTGCCTAGCTCACAGGCTGTTATGGCTTCAAAGGAATGCTGTAGCGTCCCTTGGGTAAACAGTTCTTCTTACACTTAGGTAAACATGTAATTACAGAGAAAGGAATAACACCATGCAAGAAATGACCAGAATCACTTAAGTTTTCTTCTCAGAGTTTAAGTACCAATGCTGTATATCATCTTAATAATTTTTTTAGTACTTGTGGTTTTTCTCCTAGGATCTCACAGAACTACAAAAAAAGGGCAAGTATGATTATTTCAACTTTATGCACAGAAAAATGGAGAATTAAAAGTTTAAATTTTCATGAAGAATAAGGAACCCCAAAAGACAAAGCCTATTTCAAACATATAGCCTCAAATAGCTTACCAAGCTTATTTTTTAAGTGCAGTCCTATATATCTTAAGGAAGGTCACGGAGTTAACCTCAGATGTACTATCTTTTATATAGTTAGTTATGTTAGTTTTCACTTAAATTTGTGTTGGTTGTAGAGCTACATAAGCCATACAGATTGGTCTGTTTTACTCTTCAAAAGAGCACTGACGGAGGACAATAATTAAATGTTTTCCATTTCATTTTCTAAAATACCTTCTCAGGACTGTAGACTCTTATGCATTAATTTCTTACAGAAAAAGGATGATCTTCTCTGCAAGTACCTGATATTCAGGAAATGTTAGTTTTATTGAAAAAAATCTCTTTGTGACCTTGAAAAAGTTATTTATACCTGTATACCTATATTTCCAACACAGAACAGACTTATAATGCTCCTGTAATAGTCAGGAGCAGGGAGACTGATTAATAAAAATATGAAAAAACAAATAACCAGTGACAAAATTAACAATCCTCTCCAAAGCCAATGCATTCCAAAATGTTAAAAAAGGGAAGGCAGGATAAGATGCCTGAGGAGGAGGATTATTTTTTAAGAAGAGCAAGGGGGTGAAACAGATGGGAAGAGGGAGAATGTGGCACATCCTACAAGCCTTATGTCAGGACAAGGCTGTAGAAGGAGATCTTGAATATTCCTCACTGTAGGGATCTTTTCAGACCATTTAGAACAATTTAAAGTTAATCCTTCACTTAAATGGAAACCAATATAATGAAGAAAGGGCATTGCAATATAATCACTATGGCTTAAGCCGTCAGGCAAATGCTGTGCTTTGTTTTAAATAATTTTCACGCAATTGAGATGCTTTTGTAGGAAGGAATGATAATAACTGAAGTGTGTAGGTAGGAGGCTGTACCCAGGGTGTCTGGAAGGCTCTTATGTTAGAAATAAAGGTATAGCATAAACAAATTGCACACCAAGGAAATGAGTTCAGTTTTTACACGGCATCACTGGGAAACACGTGATAAAACCTGGGGTTCCCAGACAGACAGAAATAGAAAGGACTTCAGTCCTTACTCTATGCTGCTTCGGGGCCTAAAAAAAGCTAGACGTACCGTGAACTTCGGGGGTTTACAGCAGTCTGAGCCAGCAACGTCGTTTTGAGTCACGTTAGCGGTAGCCACTGTAGCCTGGTGTTTTGTCTCACTGCAGTGCACCAGCTTTGCCGGAGCTCACCAAGTGTTCTGGTGCCAGGAGAGTCTCACCTGACTAGGGAAACACAGCAGGGCTGTATGGTACCTCTTTGCTGGCTGCAGCAGCAGCGTGAAAGGAAACACCCTTCACCTCCTTTGTGACCAAATCCAACATATGAAAAGGCTGCAAGTGGAAGTGAAAAAAATCACATCTAATTAGGCTAATTCATTCTGAACAATTTTCCCCAGTGAATATGGAGACAAAGGAAAAGAGAACTGCTCTCATAACAGTGACTTCTGTTCATTAATAAGCATGTCTTGAATACATGGATCGTTAGAGAAAGAAATCAAGGGAGAAATGAGCAGTCTGACACCAGCACCTTCTTGACATCCTCTTAAATCCTTTCTTTGAGTCACAGAAAATGATGGGAATTTATACTGTATAGCACAGTGTAGGGATAATCCATTCCCAACCTGTACTGAGACATGTAACAATTTAAAAAAATAAAACAACATCAGTACCTGGTACTTAAGGGAATCTCCTCTTAAATTCAGATATGTCTAAGGTTTTTGAATGCAACCAATTCTCCAGACGCTGCTGCTAATAAATTATAGATACACACCTACACTTTTCAACAGCAGACTGCAGCAGCTTCTTCTGTGCCTATTTTTATTTTCCTTATTTCAAGGTCTACTGTTCTTTGTCATAGTTACGAATCCCTAAGTAAAAGTAACAGAGCTGAGCAGAATTTAGAGTATTAAACAAGTTCAGGGCAGACAGATAAAAGATATCATGAAGGTGAATCAATTAATGAAGCTTTGTTTCTGTAACATTTAGAAGCATGCTGCATAACAGATTATTAGTGTATCGAGGAGTAGGATCTTTTGGCATGCTAGAATGAGTGATAGCTGAATCACACTGGGTAATTCAAAAAACAATTTCAGTCCAATTCAGTTCTCTGAATTTGCTAAGTATCTGATTCCTGCATACAGCCACACAGGAGACGTGTTAATACAAGACGTTCTCCCTCTGCGTGAACTTGAGTGCCAGCAAAGCGAAGAGCAATAGAGTTCATGGGGCCGTTTACCTATTTGCATGACCTTTATGCTCCTTCAGCTCTCTGCTTAGGAAGTATTTTGAATGGGAAGCTTAAGACAGCTGACTTTTCCCATGAATAGGGTCAGCTGGCAGCAGAGCAGCTCTTTGAGACTATGGCCATAAAAGTATTTTGTTGCCTTATTTGTCTATGCATAGTGATTGCAAATGTATATCTATTCGGAATGTATATTTGAGTTCAAAGCCATTTTCATCGATATTCCGAAGCTGTAATCACTGATGATACTTTTCTGTAAAAAGAATATTCAGTCCCATGTTTCAGGGTTTAAACTAATCTTCAGCTCCTGGAGTGAAGCTCGTGGAAAACTTCCACATATTTGCCACCAAAGGGCTCTAGCACTGTGGTCCAAAGGACTGAGTGATAAATATAGTCAGAAACAAAACACTAGGCTAGCAGGACTTCATAAGCCCGGTCTGGGAGATCATCTAATGCATATCAATAACCCTAGAGAGCAGGTAGTTACACAGTAACACAGACATGAATTTAATTAGTTTTTAAATGCAGTTTTTCTCCCATTGATTCAGTCCAACCATTTCTAAGGTGCTTGGAAGCTTAGCATTTGGACATGTAAATCCTTGTGCACTGATGAACTTGGTTTGATACCCTTTATTTAATTAATTATTACAAATTCTCCACCAAGATTATTGCTTGTATGCAGTCCCAGTGAAGTTAGCAGGCCTCTCCTGAACTGCTGCAGATCCTTGGAGAGTAAGTGAGTGCTAAAAAAATTCTGACACAAGAAATAATAATTCTGGCACTTGAGTTACACAGCTGTAAATAAAAGCATTTTGGGCTTCTGCCGACTCACAAATGGAATCTCACAAGCACACATTTACCACAGAGGAGGGCTCTGCGTGAACACAGCGATGTGAGAATGAAGATCTGAATCCAAATATTGAGGCCTAAGTCTTATCAGCAGGTTGCCAATCTACATTACTGATGCCTAACTACACTATGTCATCACATTAAACAGCAGCAGCACTTCTGTTATGGTTAATAGTTAAGAATCGATAACAATCCTAGCTTAGGACTTTAGTTTCTTAAAGTTCCTTTCTCAGACTAAAGGAAGATCCTGTACTGGCTAGACTAGTAAGACTTGCTCTCAAACAAAAACCTGTCTGTGGTTGGATAAAACTTATGGTAGACAGAGGAGGAAGAGAACAATCCCAAAGAAACAAACTGTATAGGCCTTTTTTGAGACACAGCGTGAAAGACATTACATTCATTTACAGCACTGAATTCAAAAACAAAAAGCTTCGTGCAGATAGAATGCTACAGTGAGTAAAATCCTAATCTGAAGACTAAATAAAGACAAAGATCTTACCAATGAGTTTCATTTACCTTTTGTTTTAGTTCTCTTTGAGTCAGAAGCCATCAATATCATCAGAGCTTAAGCAGAAAGAATCTGAGACTCAATAGTTTCTGCGGCACAGCCTCGTTGTTTGGGTTTCCAGGCACAGCAGTTCTCCTCAAGTAAATGAAGTGCTCCAGCATCTTCTGCTCCACAGGGAAGATCTCCATCAGAAAAACTGGCAACAACTTTTATGTTTTCAATGTTAATCATAGCTACGTACCCTGTGAAAAAGATTGATAATCTCAGCACCAAAAGCAGAAACATTGTACATACTCTATATCTCTTCAATATATCAATACATTGCTCCTATCTTTTTTGCTTCAAGCATATGCAAATCTTATCTCAGTTTGTTTTTATTAAATTAAATTTGTTATTGATAGGAATTTAATTCCAGCATTTTAAGTTGACTTTATTTTCTGAGTACTTAACATCAGAAGTGAAATGTATTATTCTTCAGAGAGATATATTAAGCTTCAATTTTTTTGCATTCTGTACTTGGGAAGTAAAACAAAAACTAATCTAGAATGATTAAAATTAATTTTCCGTGGAATGTTTTCCTGTATGCTTCCTGTTAATTTAATCATTGAACACGTAGACTCAAGCTTTAAGTCTGGCTTGTTGAGCAGAGTTACAGTATGAGAAAAATGATTTAAAGCAATTAAAATACTCTGCAGAACCAATATGATGTACATACTCCTCTACCAGACAGATTTTTGTACAGAAAAACAGAAGGTACTGACTTGGCCACTAAGCTCAGGCATCCCAAGGACCAGGGAGGTTCATTTCCAGCATTTTGATTTAACTGTGAAAGCTCTAGCAAAACGGAGTACTGAAAATAAGAAATATCTCACTCAAAAGTTGATTTTACTTAATTCTGTTTACTTGATCTTTTTTGTTAGCAATAATTCAATCTGCAAGCAAAGTATATATAGCCATACCTTCTTAGACTGAGGCAAAGATTTTGGAAGATATACCTGTCCTTCTCTTTTCCATTCCTTCCTATTCCCTACAGATTCTAACTTGGATCCAGACTATTATTGCATTTTTGTTATTACAAGAAAAAAGCCAAATATAAAGCCTTTGGGCTTCCAGGGTTAGGGTTTTGGTTTGTGTCTCTTCACAACCGTTGAAGTCAGTGTAAGAGAGAATTATGATGCTGAACAAATGACAGAGTAATTTACATTTTAGCCAGTCTGACACAGACACTTTCCACTATGCAAGTCCCTAAAAATGACTATTGTCTTCCCCTACTTAGCTCCTTTCTTCATTTGACCAATGGTTTGTGATCCACCTTCAAATCTTTGTGCCACTTTCTTTTCACTATGAAGAAAAGCTTATCTAGGCTACTTTCAGAGGAGGAAGACAGAGAGTAAGAGGATATTCTTTTTTTCCAACAGACGTAAACAGCCAAGCTTGGTTGCTCCTTCTCAAGGATAAGGCCAGAAGGGCTGACAGTGATTTCAAAACTCCTAAGCCAGAGAAAAGTATGGTGCCATGAAGCTTTGCCTCATGCCCTGCATATGGTGCACGTCTCCTGCAGGGTCAGCGGCAGACAATGGGCCGTTGTTCCCAGCTGGGAAGGCGCAGCACAGTGCTGTCCTCAAACCAAGCCAAAGTGAGCCACCTCACATGGCTCTGTGATGTGAATTTATTAATGCGAGGACAGTTGTGTGCTAGCATGACTGCTCGGGTACAGGACTAGCTGTCTCACAGTCATAAATGCAGAGACAGAGCGTGACTGTCTGCCTCTGTAGAAATGTACAAAACCCTTCCCCAGCGACGTATATGTAGTGCATTGGTATCTCATACCACCACGTTTCCTACTCCATAGCCAGAACTTTATTCCTTTTCTGTCACCCACGAGTGACATGCACTGGTTCTTACTTTGTTGCACAGAGTTTTTACTTTGGAATCAAGTTACCACATGATTTAATAATTAAAATCTCTGCAAGCCCCACTTACCTCCAGCCTTTTTTGCACCTGTGCCACTTAAATCAGCTAACCTGAGTGCACAACTTCATTCTAAATGTACTACTTCCTTTAGAAGCACTGACAGTCTTGACAAGATCCAGAAAAAATGTAGGCCAGACCACGGTTCAGACTTACCCTCTTTCTGATGTTGCAGCAGGCCAGGGTCAACAACTGTCTTCCTCAAGCAATTTCAGATTTAGAAGAAACTATATCCTGCTCTGACCTACATCAAGGATGACTCAGCCTATGCATTAAGAGACAAAACTGGTGTAAATACCTTTGCATGGTTTGGCTGCAAGTAATCTCTGGTGTTTAGAACATCTGCTGCCTCTGTAGAATTTTTTGTGTCTTTTATTGCTACGTTTGGCAAACATGATGCATATAATAGATTAGGTCACTGTGCTCCATGCCAACAAAGTGTGTAAGAATCATCTAAAAATAGCACTATCCAAAGATGTATAGTGTCTGCCCTATTATTAGTTTTTAGCACTTCTGAACTAAAAGGCATTAATATATCAAGCTATAAATGATCACTCCTGTAAAGCTAATAATTAAAATAGGCCATATTCACTGTTTCGAAAATGGAGTCTGTTAGATATTTAATCAGCTCTTGTGTCTGACCTCTGAAGGGTAAATTTATCCTCCCAAAGCTTCCCTGCCACTTAGTTCTGTTATTTAGTATTTGTATATGTTAGTGATGGTTGCATATTAAGCATTGTCCAGACACTGAAAGAAAGATACTCTGAGGAATATATTTGGACTCTGAGGCACAGACAAGCTGCTGGAGCAAAATGAATAACAAATGGGGATTTAAAACATACATAGCTACGTGTGTGTGTATATATATGAGTCTGCCAGTTCAATAAAAGCTTCAGCAGAATATAGTGGATTTTGTTTAAGTATGTGAAAAAAGATTTAGAAATATAATTATTCTACTCCAGACTAAGACTGTTTTTCATTTTTGGTGTTATTGCCATTAGTATGCATTCAGTCCTTAGGGAGAATGGCTGAATCTGATTTTTTTCGTGTGCAAGGAAGGTATTAGCTTAAATTTGCTTTTCAGCTTCTGCTGGAGTAAGTTTGTTTTTAATGTGATCCTTCACCTGAACAAATCTCCAGTTTTAGTTGTATTTTTAAAAGTTTTTGAAATTACAATAAATTAATTCAGAATTTGAAGAAAGACAAAGCAGGAGAACTTAACTGGATTTTACTGCATGAGCTCCACATTAAAGGACACTTCCTTAAAGGGTCATCTTGGAGCAGGGCACATTTCTTCCCTATCCATGGTCTTACATGGTCTCTGTGGTAACTCTAGTACTTAGTGACTCAGTGAACTTCTGTTTGCATCTAGTAGCATTAAGATCAAATGAGCTTCCATTTACAGACATGTATTTAAGTACATGGGTTTTCCATGTACAGTTCATAAATATATAAACAGCATTGCTTTTCTTGCTCTCAATTAGCTGTTTTTTTTTTTTTTTTTTTTTACTTTTCTCCCCTGACCGTTCTACTTCCATATCTAGTAGGTCTTTTCCTTACCATTTCTACTCCAAGTGCAGGTACTGTTAGTAATGTTATTCTGAGCGCTAACGGTTAGCTCTTTTCCAGTTGTGGCTATAACTACTCTTTATTTTCTTATAGTCACAGCAGTCCCTTGATGGCAGCCTGTTCCACCTTTTGTTTGGGGCACATAATAAGGAAGAAAAGAAAGAAAGATAAGATGATTAGAAAGTGCTCAGTATGTTCTGGTTTGATAATCCAGTGCTTTAGATAAAATAAGCTCTAAAGTCTCCATTAAAATGTGTCTTCAAGAATGCCTTTTAGAACCCAGGTCTGGCAAGGCTGGCCCACAGCAAGCGTGTGGAGATCTCTGTCCTTGCTCAGTAGTTGTTCTACTGTAAGATCTTATTAAACCTTCTTCTGACCAGTGAGAAAATGTCAGTCCAGATCCATGCAGGCATATAAGCAATCTGATTCAATATGATGCTACAGCAGCCAAGCAAAGATGTGCTGAAAGCTAGTGATCAGGAAATGGCAAGGAAAAGTATCAGATACCTCAACTAAATATAGTGCTAAGTTGTCTGCATATATGAGATAGAGAATCACAGCCTGAAACCCTCTCTTAGACTTGGATTCCTAACATAACTCTTTGCAATCACAACTGCTGCCCTTCCAGCTCCCTTCATAGGCATTTGTGAAATGGCTTATGATTTCTGTTTTTTTCCTTTATGAAAGCATTTTTTTTTCCTGGTAAGTTCAGTATATGATTGATTCTAAACACAACGTGGCTGTGATGGGGTGGTCTTGTCTGCAGCCATCGCATGTTGGGACTAAGGCATTTATTTTTAATCTGTGAGCCTCAGGTTAAGTTAATTTCTATAGGGTACTGAGAAAACAGGTAAGTGGTGAAAAACCTCCACCCAGTCCAGTTTTCAAGGCTGACAACATTACACAGGTCCTCTTCATTGCCTAGGGATTAATCTAGTTTGTGATGATGAATATCTCCATAACCAATAAGTGAAATGTATGCCGAGTAGAAATAAACTGGAATTTGTACAGGAACTACTATAACACTGTAAAATATAAGCTCTGATAGGAAATTGTTAAAACATATAATGGAAAATAAAACTTGTCTAGGCTTTAAAATCCAGTCTAAAATGTGCTGTTTTCTGTATGTTTCTAAAATATTTTTAATAGAACCTTGTTGCTATGGACCCTGTTGACCTTAACTTGTCCTATATACCACTATTAATTTCATCCCATGTGAAGTCCATATGATTTCTCCACAAAAATATATTTTAAATTTGAAATTCAGAACCGTCTGCTTGTGTTACCACTACAGCCCTGAGCCATATCCTATTTAAGTCTATAGGCATATTTCTGTGGTCCTCAGGGAACATTGACTCACATCCCAGGTCACAATGTATATTAAAATTACACATCTTAATATGTGCAAACCCTTTAGGTAAATTCTGTTAATATAAGAAAAATATGAGTGTTTATATCATAGAATTGTAAAAGGCAGAGATAAAAAGGATCCTTAGAGCACCTCTTTTGTGTCTATGTTAATGAATAGTTTTTTCTGTTCTACACAATACAGCATTGACCAATCTAACTTTAAATGTTTTAGTTGCTGAGACTTGCGTGCAGCTCTTTGGAGAAACTGCTCCACCTTGTTCAGGTAGATCATACTGATAGAAACGTTTCTGATTAATTACTCTAACTCCTCCTGTGACACTCCTTTGAATTCTTTCATCCACTCAAAACACAACTTAATAAACCTATTTATCTATAATATAAAACCATATTCTTACATAGCTGACAACATCCTCACAAAAATCTCTTTAACCATAAACAACGTAACATAATTAGTTACAAAAGAAATTTTCTCTAATGCAAACTCAATAGCACTTTCTTGTTATTCATAACCCTTTAGGTGACATTAATCCAATTCTTGTAAACTTATGTTACCTTATTATTTTCTCATCTACTGCAGCTTCTTTACTGTTATTCAGCCTTGATCTTCTATCAGTGTTCAAAGTCAGGGTATATTTTCAAGTTGTGAACCCCTACTTTCATAGAGGCAAAAATACAGCTGATTAGCAGCAGCTTGCCTGTGAGCAGGAGCATTTTATGTTGCAGCACTGGGAACTCACTGGGAATTGGGGGAGACCAGAAGCAACTGCACTTCCCAGAGGTTTGCCACTTCCTTTGGGGGAACCAGGCCTTTGGTACGATCTTGTCTCTGCAAGTGGTGGTGACTTGTCACCAAGCCTACTTTGTAGGACCTACGGGATACAAATACAAACGCCTACAACTCTCCATGTCAGCAGTTCTGCAGATGAGTGGAGACTTCCGATCTCATTACAGACAAACCCCTTCAAACGCTGCATAGTATGCGGTTTAGGCCTTTTAATCTTTCTCAAATCCAAATCACAAACGGCATGTTCTCAGACATTCAATCGTTTTTGTTACTCATCAGAGAATTCTGTTTGGTTTGTTGATCAGCATCTTTTGGTAGTGAGTTTTCCACAACTAAATGTAATATCCCGTGTGAAACAGGAACATTGGCATTTGCGCTGCCCTTTTCATCCATAAGAAGATACAAGCTACATTAACTGGAATTGTTCCTGCTCTACCACACGAAAAACATATGTCCCATAGCTGTATATTAATACTTTCCAGTTACTTTCTACATTGTTTCTTTTCAGGCTTCTTCTCGTATTTATATTTGTATTTTTAATTCACACTACTCTCTTCAGTATTATAGCTTGCATCTTACAAAGTGAATCATCTTGTAATTCTTCCAGCCATGCTACTAACCTTCCTATTGCCTTTGTTTTCTATGTCAGTCTTCTCTGACGCTCGCTATATTTCTGGATCATTAATGAAGATATGGAATAAACCTTGACATAATATTGATTCTCTCAGTGATTTGCTTGAAATGTCTCCAACTTGATTCACTGACAATTCATATTTTTCTTGTTTACCTGTCAACAAATGATGACAAATCATTTTTCTTCCTTTCTAGTTAGACAAATAACTTGCATGTTACAGTAAAGCCAGCATGCTGGCGCTAAGGATATCTAATTTATTTCTCCCAACAGACCTTTAATTTTAGTAACTATGAAAACAGGTCCCCTCCATTAGAAGAAAATGACATAAACTATAACCTAGTGTAACTTTGTGGTACACAAGTTACTTCAAAATGAGAGGCAAACACTACCAGACTACTTGGACATATCTCAACAGATCCAGAGATATCTCCACCTGACCAACAATACTGGAACCCAGATAAGGTGAGTAAGTTTGGAGGCTCTTGCTATACTGGCCTGATCTCCACCATTGCAGCAGAAGTATATGGATAAGCTACAACAGTATTCCTCAGCCCTAGCAGTAAATTATTTATTACTGTAGCAAAACACAGCAAGTACGGTGGGTAATCTCAGACTTAACAGACTTCTCTTTTATGCCCTTTCTTGGATCATCTATCCCTATTATATATCTAAAAAGAAGCGTGATAAATTAGGACTTGTCCGGGGCATGGATTTTGTTAGACTTTTACATTGAACCCAATAAATCTTCATAAAAACCATGGCACACTTTCACTTGTTCTCTGGACTTTGATGCTAACTGACTCCAACAAATGTCAGCGTTTCCTGAATCTAATGGGTTTTAGTAAACTAGGACACTAATTGCCTCTGGCTAACCAATAAGTTTTATATTTTAAAAATCAATTATTATTTTATTTAGCATTAAAGTTTTTCTTTTTTTTTCTGTTCTGAAATATCAAGGCTAGATTCAGCACTAGGTTTGTTGGTCCTTGGAGAGGCAGCCAAATTAAACTTGTCCTGCTTGAAGATTTTAATGGATCTAGTGAGAGATTTTGTTTCCAGCTCTGTATGTCTTCAGAAGCAGGTAATAGCAGCACTAATTTAGATGTAGGAGGAAGTGTGTTTGTTAGAAACACTAAAGCATTTATTTTCTATACTGTGTAAAATCAAAGGTCATGTTGACCTTAGCATTTTGAGATGGAAGATAGAACAAACAGGATAGTTATTGCAATAGAAAAAACATCTAGGAAATACTTCTGTAGTGTAAGCAAGCGGAATAACTGCTGAATGATTATTTCCTCTACTAGGTTAGTTACCCATTCACTTCTGGGGAGTTAACATGAATAAGTGTGACATTAGATTTTAGTACATTATTCAGATCCCACTATATAATAAAGAATTCTTTTATTGGAGCCTTAATCATATAATAGATTTTCTAGATGTTTGATCAAAGCTTTATATTCCTTCTAACAGGAACAGAGGTCCATGAAAAAACTATCATCCTGCCCCTGGGCTATACACATACACATCTGTACTCCAAGGTATTTGTTTAAGTACTGTTACCTCAGAGATACAAAAACTGCTTTCTTTGGATTCCAAATGCTACAAAATCAGTAAAGCATCCTGGAGAATTAAGAGGAGCAAGTTTTCTTTGAGCTTTTGCAATACCACCCTCCAGCTGACTATAAGTACCTAATAAGTCAAAAACACATTTCTGCCAGTTTTATACATATGGCAATGTTATACAGCAGAGGCAGAAGCTCAGCAACAGGAAACAGTTTGGTGTTCAGTCTTCATTTCTCTGAACATTTGGAAAGTTTTGTACAAAACTCCGAAAATATTGGAGCTTCTATTTAGTTTATTCTTACTAAAACTTCAGACCAATACCATTCACTTTTTAATGGCAATTCCATAACTCAGTTTATGTTTTCAGATTTAATTCTGAAGAAGATGACTTTACCAAACCACAAGTTGGATGATTATTAATTATTTTCTTCCAGATTGTAACACAGGAGCCCTTTGCCACACACCAAAATGAAGAAAGTAATTCATTCTTTTTTTCTTTTTTTTGAATATTTGAGAGAGAATAATGCTGAGTATTTGAAGTCATTTATTTTTTTTATTGCCAAAAGTATGATTCGTCAGCAGTAGCAGTTTTTGACATAGCTAACAAAAAAAGCTAAACACTATATTGAAATATTTTATTTAATTGACCATTTTAAGATTGAAATTATCTGACTGTCCTTTTAAGTTATAGTTTCCGTATGGCAATATCCAAAAAAAGGATAGCATACTGGCAGCAAGCTTAGGGTCAGTTCTATTGCTGAGCGATTTGCCATTTCCAAAGTAACGTTTCACCTTATTCTAAAAATAGTGTAAGTGGCTTTCAAGGACAGGTTGAGTTGCATGAAAGCAAAGCTTGTCTTCCACGTGTTACTGACTGCTTGATTCACTAAAGGAACTTCAGAAATAAACACAGACACTTAAGGGCATTCTCCAGCATCTGATGAAGCCAGTGAACAGACTTAATCAATTCAACAGACTATAAAACCACACGGAAATGTATCCCAAATATTTAGTACTACTTCTGTACTTACCCAATTTAGAATGTCTGCTTTATCTCAGCAAACGCAGAGACATTTAAATGCATTACAAACTGGAAAAGAAATAAGAAAACAAAATGTATAAAAAACCATGGATAACATTTTTGTTACAAGGCAGAGTAATTACACTGTAGTTTTTCATTAATAAAACCAAAGATCAGTGACCTGATTATTACTACCTGCTAGCATTCTTCTTACCTTTAATTTTAGTTAACACATTTCAATTCTAAATTTTATTAGCACTGGAATTATTCACATGATGTTCAATCTACTTGTAAGAATAATGGTAATTTACAGGTGTGGAAAATAATTGTAGTGTAACAACAGTTTAAGGACACTTTAATTGCAGTAAGCTCATACATTACAACCCAGAATTAAGTGAATAATGAAAGAAAATCAGAAAAATAAGAGCCCCTTTCTGCATAAGTTACTTGTTTTGTTCAAGATAATTTCTTTCAATGTTTTATTGATCTGCATTGAAAGAACAACTAAAGATCTGAAAAACAGTTAATTCTTACTAGAAGAGTATTTAAAAAATTATTAGGAGAAAAGAATCTGGATATATATAGGGCCTGAAGACATGCACAAAAGTTCCTGTTTTTTTTTTGCAATAGTTATGTGCTGGTCAATAGAGATCTGGAAGAGTACAAAATAAAGCGTTTTGAAGGGGTATCACTTCAGTATTCTGTATGTGGTCCAAATACATCACATATGGCATTAATATACATAATATACAAGTCACTTATTCCAGTTCCTGACTATCCTTAGAAAGTTTTCCTGATGTTGAATCTAAATCTCCCTTCAAATTTAAGCATGTCTTTTTGTTTTAAATCCAATACACATGGAGAACAACCTGTTACCTTCCTTTTTCATCTCTACTTAGACTTCCCTCTTCCAGACTCAACAACCCCAGCTCCTTCAATCTTTTCTCACAAGTTATCTTTTCTATATCTCTAATCAGTCAGATTCCTCTTCTATGGAGTCTTTTCATTTAGCTGACGTTTTCCAAAATGTAGTAGTCTGGTATTAGGTATACCAAACCTGTAATTCTTCTGAAATCTTACTAGTGCTAAGTAGACTGGACAAACGATTTCCCATGTTTTATAGGTTTGTTTTGTACATGTCTCATGTTATTTGGCTGTTTAGCAACAATATGCTACTGCTGACTCAAGCACAACAGGTGATCCTTTGTAACTGCTAGTAATTTTCTGCAGAATTGCGTTTTATTCCTTGGTAATGCAGCTGAATCTTTCTGCCTGCTTCACAGGAGCTGCTTCCTATTTCTCCTATATATCAAGGTCATTTTGTATTCCTATCATGTCTTTTAAAATACATGCATTTCCTCCCATCTTGGTCCCACCTGGAAATGTAGTGAGCTTATTCTCTACCCTATCAGCTAAATCACTGATGGAAATATTGAATAGCATTAGATTCAGGACAGACTCTGTAAGATCTCACTTGAAACATGCCTCCAGTCTGACTCTTTGAGGACTGAATCAACTCTAATTGCAATTGTACCTACTGAATGTTTTATTGCAATTCTTGTTACTTTTTTATTTATATCTTGCTGTTTTTCCAGTTATTCTCTCTTCTCTTTTTCTGTTCCTAAGAAATACAAGCTCTTTCATTATGTCATACAAGTTGCCTTCCATCTTTGTATTGCTGACTAACTCATCACCATTTGATCAGAATTAAATCTAGAAGAGACCCAGCCATGATTGCTGTCTTCTGATGAAGTTGGTCTGTGTTTTTACGGTGCCTGGCTCCGTAAAAGCTCATGGGTGCTTTAAGAACAGCTACCAAGAACAATATTATTCTACTATTGATGCAAAGTTGTAAGTTACACTCTTTTAACAGAAAATGATAGGCTGTTTTTAATGTTTTTAAAAAATTATCTGCATATTTTCAGGCAGCATAGGTTAATCAAAATGCTTAGGCCACCTTACTTATTTCCTCTAATGAAAGGCAGTGGTTCAAAGACTCCTTTCTGTGAGGGGTATCAAGAATCATCCTCCTCTTTTGTCTGCCACATATTCTCTGGGGAAAACGTCTTACACAAAAAAGCTATTATTAACCTTACTATTTGTCTAATGGGTCTATGCCTCCTAAATCACTTCCCACACAGCAATGTCAGTGACATCTGTCATAAAGAAGAAAGCCAAATATATGTGTTTTTCCTTCTGGAACCTTATTCTGAAAAGATTCACCAACTCTGCTTGTCAGACTTAAGAAAATGTTATAAAAATCAACTTCATAACAGCACACTTGACCTGGATATATAGTTGCTTTTATTTCCTTTCAAGAAAGAAAAATATGACTAAAATTTGGGGCTGCCAAAAGCTGGAGGTAAGAGAGACTTACTAAAATCTCTATTCCTCCAATGCCATTGTAATATTTTGTGGTCTATCATCACAAACTTTTCATTCTCTTTTCCTATGTGTTTCGTTCCAAACCACACCGCACAGCTCAAATTGGGGAAACAGCCCAACTGTATGAGATTTATAATTGCAGTCAACTAGAGTAAGGGCTCTGGAGATCACCTAGGCTGGAAAAAAGTTCAGTTTAAAAAAAAAAAAAAGGAGAGGGGATGGTAGAGAGGTCAAAGTACGATTTGCAGAACCTGGAGTATGGCTCATCTGGTCACTTCACTTCATTATTTGTTAATTTAGTAAAACCTCAGCTGACTCATGGATATTTCTGAAATCCTGCTACTGAAATACAGAAAATGAAGGACATAGGTGTATCGAATTAATTCTTATGAATCCTAGGTCAAAGCATGATTGGAAAGAAGTGAGCAGCTAGCGTAAACATGGTTTTGGACTTCAAATTTCAGCAAAATCAAAAAAATGTAGTAAAACAAAAGCAAAGACAAAACATGTACTTTAAAAATTATAATATTCTGGGATCAGGTACTGAGAAAAGAGTAAACTATTTCGACCCCTTCTTTCATTGAAGTACTTGTGGCTTCACAGATATAGCTTTGTTTATAACAACACAAATTGTGTCCCATCAGCTGAGCTGTAGTAACTCATTATGTGTATGTGGCTAGCCTGCCCATTTGTTTTAAAAAAAAAAAAGAAAGCAACGTAGTTTAGATATGAACAAAAAGCATATGCAGTTGGTTAACATGTCCGCTGTGATGGATGGCAAATCAGTGAGATAATTAGAGCCAAGGACTTAGCAAGGAGACCTACATACAATACGAGATTTCAGAATTTTAAAAACAAAGATTTTAAGCATTCTTCTTGGACTAGAATAGATTGCAAACAGTGGTTCACATACAAGTTAATGGGAGTCCATAGAGCACCAATACGTTACATACTAAGATATACTTCAGAAATATCCATAAGGTTTTCCTGTAATTAGCAAATAATGAAGTGAACTGACCGGATCAGCTGTACTCCAGGCTCCACAAAGCCCTCACCCTTGTAACTAATAACGTTGATGTCTCGTAAGGCATCTGTCCACACTAGGCCTCACTGGAAAACCTCTATCAACCTAGCTTCACAAAGAAGTTAAGAATCCTATTACACAATGATTCAGCTATGAAACATCTATAGACCTTGACGGATATCAGGACTTTACGAAAATACACTGGGAAGGTGTGTCAGGTTGTGGCTACATGAAAAGGATCCTAGCTGGATCATGGAAAACAAGGATATAAGAGAAAGGCTGGCCTTCTAAAAGCATGAACACTTCTGAGCAGAAGTTAATTCCTCGCTTTTAGAGGAAGAGCTTTCTCAGGCTTCGTGCTAATTTGGTCAAGGTTCTTCACGGGGTAAAAAAATATAGAGAGCAATGAATACATTGTCAGCTAATTTATTTTCCAAAGAGTTACATTCATGAAGGCACCCTACTCATAAAGATAATGAGTCTGGACATTGTTTTAGTACTGAGTCACAGAATAGTGGCATACATTGAACCCTAATAACTTCTGTGTTTCTCAGTTTCTTTTAATCTAACAGCTATCTTTAAGCTGCCCCTTAGTTAGCTGCATTTGATAAGGTCACACTCAGAAATGGTGTATTTATGATATAATTTTTATACTTTGTGTGTATATACATACTATATATACAGAATAAATTTATTACATACCAGGGACTAAGATGCTTGGCCCGTTAAACTTTCCAGCATTAGATACAGTACTTACTCCCTTGCTGAAAAGCCTGTATTCGATTATTTTTTTGAACTGGTATGGAAGAACATTATCTGCATTTAGACACTCTTTGGTACTGCACAAAATAACCGAAGAGGGCAGGTCTGCCATCTACCATCACCTTTTCATTAAACATAGTAATTGCGGAACCCTAGTGGATTTGTTATTAAAACCTGGCTTCAAGAGACTGACCTCTGAATTTACATTAGAATTTGTATACCAGAATTTTTAAAAAGATAAAACGTTATGATCAAAGGAAAGACTAAACCTCCCCCAAATGTCACATTTATTTCTGAAGGTGAAAACAGAAATAAAAAAATATACAGCTTTTGGTATTGCATATTCCTCCATTCTTTGATTCTTCAAGAAAAATTAACACAGAGTAGTAAGTATGATAAAAGCAATGCTTTTGTTTTTAACCTTTGGAAATATTATATGACATTAAATTTAAAAAGTCAGCCACTTTTTTTTCTTTTCTTGTTACAGAACTGATTGATTTCTTCTTAGTCATTTTTTATTTTTATATTTTTACGAAACAGAGCTAAAAACAGGGATTTATTTTAATCTGGCTAAATCTGTGAAGCACACTGCTATATTCCTTCATCACAGAACATAGCTCCAGAGGAGGTGACACAAACACCAGAGATGGAGGAAAAAGCAAATCAAAAACATTCTCATCTCACGTCAACAGGTACCAAGTAATTTTCAAATTGTTCTGTGATATATATTTTAATTCTCTGTTTACTCTCCACTTGTGTTAGAATACAAATACAACACATACACATCTACTGACTGACGGAACAGCACTAGTGAAAATTTTCACACCAGATATGGCCAGCTATGTGTTTCAGGATCCTACCAATGCTATCAAACAATAGAGCTCCATACCTGTCCTACCTACAAGAAATCTAGCCCAAGGAAAGAGATACAAAAAATATGTGTATAGACAAAGCATAATAAGTATCTCTGGCAGAAGTTAATACGACATCTACTATTGGAGGGAATAGTTCAAGAATGTCCTTGTATCTCATAATATGGAAAAGATGATGCATATAGAATACAGGATCTACTTAAACTATAACTTAATCTGAAGGGCAACAGAATGAGATCAGAAGCTCTGGACAACTTTGAAAAGCTCTAGAAATGCTAGGCTAAACACAAATAAGCACACGTATATTATTTGTAATTGAAATAACGAGTCTTAGTGAAAATGAACTTACAGAATACACAGACACTAAGTTCATTGCCAGTAGGACTGTTTGTGTCAAACATTATGCTAGGAGCTTTCCTGGAGCTCATGTCATCATTAGAAATTTTTATGTAGAGACTCAAAACGTTACTTGCTGAACAGAAGTTAAAATTCATATATGCTTATTGACTTCATAGTGTCTTCTCTCTTCTACTATTCCATTCCTCTGCCATCCCTCCAACAACTGCTTTTTTTTCCCTGTGTTGTTTCAGTAAAACATGCAACTACAATGCTTTGAATGGTAAAATGAATAAAAAGTTAATTCTAACTGAAATTAGTTCCAGGGACCTTTCATGATGACAGAGAGAGCCATCTGTCATTTTTTTCAGGGTTGCAGAGTGGAAATCATAAGGATAGGTCAGAATTGGTACCATTATAGTCAAGACTGCCCTTTCTGAAAATGGGAAGAGCTACGTGTGGAAGTATACACCTCATCTAAAACTGACCTGACTGAGTAATTGTTCTGGCTCTTGTATTTGAATTATACTGGGGTGAAGAAGTTATAAGATGAAATTACCCTTTACATTCCTGGTTTTGGAGCATATTAAATTAGCAGTGATCTAAAATTCAAACCATGGAGCAAACAGAAAACTCAAAATGGAGCAAACAGAAAAGTCAAAATATTATTTCAAGTCTCTTGAATATCTAATGATTTTTTTCTTACTTTCTTCCTAGCCAAGGATACCTATTGCTAAGCTTTTTATGTCTTTGCCAGAATATCACTTGCTGAGCTGTCAGGGGCATATTTCCTTTCAATATATTTAGAATAACATTTTTGATAGTCACCCCCAGGAGAACAGAAGAGTGTCTCAGGATGCTGTAGAGAACCTGGATGTGTGGTTCTATACTAGTCAAGTTTCCAAGCAAATGTCTAGATGTGATTATTAAACTGCAGTCCACTTTTTATGACAGTCGAACATGTTGCCATCTGTCTTTATAAACAGATTGGGGGAGATGAATTAACTGTGTGACATTTGAGCGTGATAGGTTCTCTTCACAAATATTCTTCTTCAAGAAGCCTGTAGCGGAGTTTAAATTAACAAGAGAAGAGCCATATGGCTCACTTATTAAATCATCAATGGCTTTTAAAGGGAATTGTGACTTGCTAGAATATAGTTGACTGAACATTTTTATGATCTGCAGTCAATCTAGTAGATTTTAAAGCAAATCACATTCAGATTTATGCTTTTTTCTGTCATGCTTCTAATATATTGCTCGTCATTGAGAAAAGATTTAGAGTATGCAAAGAGAAATGGTTTATGTAAAATTTTTTAAATCTTTTATGAAATAGTGTGCTGATAATCTTCACTAATGTCCAAATATTAAGCTTTGCAAGCCACTGAATTTAATTATATTGTGTTAATACATATAGTGACATATGCTTGATTTTGCTTCTTTCCTTTAGCACCACTGAGATCCCTAGGTTTGTGTATGTATACAGTGATTAAATGCATTACTTTTTTCCACTGTTGGACATAGTTTTGATTTCAGCTGCATCCTGTTCTCTCAAAGCAGCAGAATCTCTCTAAGCCAAGGAAACAAACCAATGCTGTGATTGTAACACAATGTAAACAAATTTCTCAGAAAATTCAGTTGCAGTTTATAATGATAGAAATGCCTAGAGTTTCAGTATCATTATCACACTTACCACGCTTGTCACTTTGGTAACACAGCCTCCATGCTATCCTTAATGACCCCCGCTACCTCCCATAGGAACTTTGAAAGACGTATTTTGATCAGTGTGTTACGATGATTGACTAAAACCTTCCCTACCGGTTTTCAGAGAACTGTTAAGTAGGTCCATCAGTTCCCATTCATTTCAAGATGGAGAGTAAAGTTTTCTTCCTGGAATCTGAAACCTTCATGAGTTGTTCCAAGCTCTTAATAGACCATGTGTCTCCTAATCTTTGTTCAGCTCCCTCTTTAAATTCTGTACTCCATCTCCTGTCTGTTCCTTCATGAAGTGTAACACCGTGGGCGGATAGGCTTCTTTGCAGTTCCTGCCATCTGGAACAAACTTCTTGTGCTGCTCTACTATGTTTCATCAGTGGTGCCTCCACTTTAAAAAAAAAAAAAACCATATACTGTCTCCTCTGTTGCCTATACGTCTTTATTTCATCTATTTTTGTCTACTACTTTTCATATGATAGCACCTTATTTAAATCCGTAAAATATTTCGTAGTATATTTTCTATGTATAACCCACTAGGAACAAGCCTGGATTGTGTACAGATCATGTATGACACCATTTGCTCATTCTCACGCTTTGCATGATCTCTAGCTCTTGACTAATTAATCTTCCAATGATTGTTTTGTGCTCCCTTCCTATGATTATCTGCCACTTCATGACTCTTTGCTCCATTTCTTCTGTTTGCTATGCTGTTATATCATTTGTGCATTTAGTTTATAATTTATGACTGAAGGAAAAAATTAACTGAATACTGATGTTTACATTCCTGTGAAACGTTTCCAATATCCTTAGCCTTATGTCCAGTTTTGAAAGTCTTCAATAAAAACTAGTTAAGATCTTACTAGACTTAAGGAATCCAAGCGTAATTTTGTGCGTCTTTTATAATTTTTAAAGTACTTTAGTCGTATCTCAACCCATTACATACCGTGCTTAGAAGTCCTGGGCCAAACTACCACTGTTACACTGACTAAGCATAATGCTATCCATCCTAACCTGTAAGTTATACAAAATTTTGTTAATTACATTCATACTTTCTGTGCCTGTTTTAAATTTTCTCTGGCTGCCCCTCAAGCTTGGCATGATCACAGGTAGTTGGGTAAAAGAGCTGTCTCTTGGAAATTGTTAGCTTTTAGCTAGAAAAAGTACTTCTACCTTATTTAGAGCGTTCTGCATTGAATAGGAATTCATTTACAATAGTGCTCAAACCCAAAATGATTAACTTAAGAAAACTAGAAACTGTATTTTTGGAGCTATTCAGAATGATTCAACAATACTGCTTATATATTTGTGTTGTTTCTCATAATCTGATATTTTTTGCATGGGTAGGCTATTTTGCTGGGCTGAATATGTGCGAAAGATTAAGCATGGACATTTTATTTCCAATAGCTTTAAGCTATACATGTTTTGTATTTAAATATGGCATGTATGTTCCAAATTTCATGACAGGTTCCTCTAAATTTGAACAAGGACCAATAACTTGGTTAGCTTGTATTTCTAATTCTGAATATTTTGTATGCAAATACCTTAAAAATCCTCCAGGCCGTTTGTTTAAATCAAACGTGATTACACAGTGGCCTCTGTTAAAAGCTATCTAATTTACTCATCCAGAAAGGTGCCGCATTCCTTCCTGCGAGTTACTAAGTATGCTGCAGTCAGGATCATTTCAGCGGCAATCAACAATGCCGAGCATCTTTCAGAAGACATTTTAGCATGGTGCAGGCTCAAGCTGTTAGATGACTAATAGCTGCGTGTCCATATGCAAAATATTCTCTTCACTAGTTTGAAGGGAACCTTAAACAAAAAAGTTACTAGCTAGTGTTTTCTAAAGGAACATGAGAAGCTATTTAAGGATGACTACTCTGCTTGAACTTTTTAAATGCTTTTGATATACTGAGTGCTCTTACAATTCACATAATTTCCCTGTTTCAAAAGAAATAAGGGAATTGCTATATTTTTCCTTAAAAGCTGAAGAATGGAACTGAGATAATTTTAAAACAAATCTTTCTGTGAGCTTAGAAACTGGAATGGAGGCTTATTTCCATTAACAACAGGCATAAGCATCATCTAACCTCCCTCTGAGCCTTCCTTCCTCTGTTCCACATATAGATAACACAATTTTCTTGGACAAACTCATTTTCAGTAGCATATGCCAACAAAATCCATGCACGAAGAGATTTGATTCTTCTGTTTCAAAATTAAATATCCCCTGTAGAGGTTTCAATTCACTAAGCCAAATTTTTTGCAACTCTGCTCACTAAAATCTGAAAGCACGTTTTTGCTGGTATTGTAAAAACCTTTCATTTAATGAAAGCTTTCTATTGCTTTGTTAGTCCCTAAACCATATTAATCTGATAGCAAAATTGTTACATGTTTCACACAGAAAAATGTGATTATTTGCAGGTGAAGAGCTATTCTGGGTTATTCACTATGGAGTAGTTTACAGTGTACTTATGAGCTGCAATGAACTCAGTGGTGATGTGAGTCGAGAAGGATCATGGCATACAGCGTGGAAAGCTTTACAGGAAGAGAAGAACAATGAAAAGGATTGCAGCGTCCTCACAGCCATAACAGTGGCTGAGGTATGCTCATAGCTGAAGAGTTCATTCCTTCAGTTTGGTGATTGAAGTTTATTAGTTGAATAATTATTTCCAGAATGAAAAGTAAGGATAGCTTCAATTAAAGGAATATCCTCTGAGTAATAACTACCAAGGACATTGGTTAGTGGTATACATACTCTCAGCCTACTTTAATTCCCGTTAAAACATAGAGATAATTTATTTAAAGATTGGTTTAAAATGGTTACAGCTTGGGTGACCTATTTGAGATTTGCTTCGTGGGAGAGACTACTCTGGAATTTTAAATCCCCAGAGAATTCAGTTGAATTTTTAACAGACTACCCTGTTATTCAAAAATAACACTAAATTAATTGAGGAGTTTCTCATACTTGCTTACTGGCAAGCAATTAACTGCCAGCTGATATCTTTATATTCTGCTGATATTCATGATGGCAGGTGGACAGTCAGGGGTAAAAAAGACTGTTATGCAAATTGCTGCTCGGAGAGAAAAGACACACACAGAAAGTGTTTTCTAAGGCAACCTAGCTGCCACAGAAATCAACGCTGAACCTTCACTGACCTCAGTACTGCAGGAATTACGTATTACCTTCCCTGTACTATTATTTGGAAACTCCATTCTAATCAGAGCTCCATTGTGCCAGCCAGAGCACAGACCCACAGAAAGAAAAACAGTGGTCTCAAACACAGAGTCGTAAGAACTGGAGGAGACCTCAAAGGATCATCTAGTCCTGTCCCTTGTGCCCCAACAGGTTAAATTCTAGCCATGCTTCACCAGTCTCCTGAGCTGAAGCTTGGGAGGGGGTCACATTGTCCAGATGTACTATCAGTTCATGGTGATGACCAGTTATTATTAAATGATGCATACATTAATCTCAGTTCTGTAACTGAATACGTTCCAACACGTGTCTATGTTGGAACTTATACACACACGCATACATATATATGAATATGAGATTTATAGAGAAATCCTATAGCAAGCTTTTCATGTATTTATCAGCCTAGTAGAAACGGGTATTGTGCTTCATAATGCATCAACTTCTTAGGGATTAGCTTTTATGGAAAGAGTCATTAACTGTTAATCTAGGTAGGTGAGAACCATTCAGGTCAGGCCCAGGAGATATTAACATCCCTTAAGTGGCCCAGTTTGCTGAGAGGAGGGACGGAGACCTTGCCTAATTGGGTAAATGATTAATAAATGAGCATAGAGGCAATTTTTGATCTAAGTGACCTTAAAGATGGGTCTATATTACAAAAGAAATACAGATACTCCTGGCTTGGTCTCCTTCTGCAAGTACAGCCCAAAGATGTAAGTTTTGGATAAAACCAGCTGAGAAGCTCTGAAATGTCTGCCAGCTTCATATGAAGTATAAGAAACCTCTGAGCTAACCAAATAAGTAGGTATTTTTCCTTTCTGTTTGCACATTTTGTGAACATTGCAAATATATCGTCTCTTCTGGATATTTAAACTTACGCTTATATGAAGAACAGCTTGCAGGTAACTGAAATATATGGCATTGCCTTTCACAAGCTGACTATCCCCTTTTCAGTGCTCCCTGGCATATCTATGAGCTTGACCCTATTTAGCTTCTGTAACAGTTTGGGGGTTAGTAATGAAATCAGTGATGACAAAGCATTTTCCAACAACCAGGATTAACCAAGAACGCTCTCTGGTACATATGGATACATCTGAACTCCAAAGGTCCAAAAGAAGCATGAATTACTATATAATTCCAGATAGATGTTCACCTATTCAATATTTTTTAAAATTTGCTATCAGAGACTCTACAACCTCCTATGGGAATCTTCCACTATCCTTAGAAGTTGTTTCTTAACTCCAAACCTAAATCTTTCTGAAATTTAAAATCATTATTTCTTCTCATATCCATCAGAAGACATGGAGAACGAATTTTTCCCCGCTGTTCTTTAGATTAAAGAATTGGAATTTTTTCCTGGCTTTTCTCATATGGTCTTATCTCTGATAATTCTGTCTGCTCTGTCATGGAGCATTGCCAACTGGTCCACGTTTCTTTATGTGTAGTGCCTAAAACTGGACACAGTCCTCCAGCTAGACCTTACAAGTATAGAATAAAGGACAAGAATAATTTTACGTGCCTTGTTGCAATCCAAGTAGATAACAGAGAAGAAACCCTCATTCCTTGTTTTACAGAAGGGGAACAGAGACCCATAGAGATCAGTGGTGCAGCCTGGACAAGGCACAAAGGAAAGATTTAAGAAAGAATTAGGAAATTAATACAGGCCCTTGAGTCCCAATTAGATGCGTAAGTCACAAACTGTTATTTTTCACAAAGACTAGACAGTAAATGAGGACTGAAAAATATGATAAAAATAAACATTTTAAAAAAAATTCTTAAAACTAAAATTGAGTTGATTGGAAGATGAGTCCCATTTCTGTGGTAACCCTCGGTAATTCGCAATTTGGATTTATTCTTCAGTGAAATAAAGACAGCACTTTCTGAGCTTTTTCATGAAAATGAAATTGTACTGGGGAACGTACATGTGTCACACTTTATAGTGTCATGGTTAGGATACTGACCTGAGATGTCAAGTTTAACTCTCTGCCTCAGGGTTTTTCATTCCAGAGAATTTCCAATTAAGCAGAGCAAGGATTTAACCTTAGGTCTACCATGTCGCAGGCCAGCTATAAAGAAAGTGCCTTCAAAAAACATTTAATACAAACTGATATATTTCAGCTTAAGGAAACAGCATATTTCAGCAAAATTTATGTTGCAAAATCAGCTAAGATTGCGAACAGAAACTATGACAATGTGTTAAAGGAAATGGCTGAGATATGGATGAATGGAATTTATGGATCTATGTGGAATGATGTGAGTGTAAGTATGGGATGAAAAAAATCTATATGGAAGTAAAAATTCCTTTATTGTTCATTTACATTTCCTATATTGGTATCCACATTATTTTTCAGAGAAGTTAAGTGAATATTATAACACTGTATCTATTGTGTTTGACAGATTTAATTTAGGATCCTCTTACTGCATTTATTCTTCAGGTATGGGAAGCAGCAAAACACAGTGGCTGATCCTAAAAAGTGACTTGAACATAATGAAAGAATTTCAGAAGTCTTTCTATGTTACAGGGGTTTAGTTTCAGTAAAATATATGAAATGAGTCAACATACAAAGTATCTGTATCCCAACATGTGGAAGAGAAAATTAGATTGTCGAGCCTGCCTACATATTTATACCAGGCATGCTATGAGCATGTTATGCTTGCTAACCCCCACGTATACTGCTGCAGATTAGTGCCCATTTTGTTTCATGTGTGTTATGTGTACACTTAGAAGGATCATTTTTTCCCATATTTTGCCCTGAATTTTTGTTTTTCTGCATGTCTTTAAACATTCATTACTTCCATTCTGATTAATACACATGCAAATTCTGGCACATAGGAAGTCACTGGCATAATATAGCTCAAAAAGGAAAAAAAACTTCAGGTTTTTTAAATCAATATATCAAAATACATCAATATATCAAATGATTAGAAAATCTAAAAATACTCTATATTCAAAGCAACAATATCAGAGGCTCCTGAATGCTGTTTTTCAATTCTGAAAGATGGCGGAGCTTGTTCCATCCCCTGTATTATACATACCATGTGTAACAATTACAACATTTTTCTGTATTTTAGAATACACATGAGAATATTTCTAAGAATAAGAGGAGAGCTTTCAAACCCTTCCCAAATTAGCCTTATATAAGAGTTTTGGACAACAGCAAAGGAGAATTGGCTGTGCATGGCATCACCTCTGCCTTCTTTAGGACTTGCAGAAGATTCTCTGCAAAATCCTCTCTATGGGCCAGAGATGCCTAGAATAGATCAGCTGCAGGCACAAGGAATGAACATGCACATCTGTCCCCAGCAAAATCAGATAGAAAAGAGGAGTCCAAAGCAGGAATCTTGCTAAGGAACTGCTACAGATGCATCAAGCCTAACAGAGTTTGGGCCTTTTCTGCATTGTCCTGCAACGTGCCAGGAAGCCTTAGTGCTAATGACTGGAAGACATCGCTCCTGCACACCATAAATTACCACCCAGGTCAATAAAGCATAACAGAGAAGAAGCCTTTGGACATTCTGGAGCATTGCATTAAGATGCTGAGACCTGAAACACCTTAGTTCTGTAGTGTTTGCCAGTTACCCTAAAATCACCTCCATCACAAATTGGGTAAAAGAAAGGAAGAATTTAATTACACAATGCAAATGCAGAGAACAGTTATAAGGGCTTTTGGATCAGGCTTATAGAGAGAAAAGAGAGACTCTTTGTTCCTACCTACCTCTATCCAGATTGGTGCCAAAAGATTTTTCTCTCCAGTTATTTCTTATTGAAAATCTATGTACAGCTCTCACAGAGGCCCTAGGTTTTTTTAGATTCCTTTAACTTTACTTTCACTGAAGATTATTTTTTTCTGGTCCAGTTCATACACTATTCACTCTAAGATTTCTTGATACAAGTTTTGATACTTCTCCCACTGGATTATTGACTTTCCCCCTTCCAACTCCGAACTCACTAATGGTGCTGAAATGGCTAGCTGCAGCCCGCTCTTAGGCAGTAAACAGAAGGTGTAACAAGCATCCCAGTGCTTTCTGAAGCATACAAAAACTGTGTTTTGTTAGATAAGCACTTCTTCCTGCTTACAAGAATAGTTTTCAAACCTTAGCATTATAATTTTTTTTCATAGGCTGAAACATGTCATAAAAACATTCAAGCATATAAATAGAATTAATGCATGCAGTTCATTATCCAATCCTGACTGAAGCTTCTCCCAAGGATAATCAAGCACCTCTCAGTCATATTGAGTTTGGAGGGACTGGCTCCCAGTGCTATCTTCGAAGGATATTGTTACTGCCATGGAGAGTTAATGGACTCATAAATGTAGCATACCTATGCAAAAGGCTTTGATGTACTTTGGATTCCTGACAACCTGAACAGATCCCTTTTAGGATACTGCCACAGCCTTTTCTAGGAAGAGGAGAATGCTCACTACTATAATTTCTTCAAATGCAAGATAGGAATTGTGTGGCTGACTCTCATGAAATTCCAGAAAGATAACGAAAGCCAAAACTGAAGTAGAGTTATCTCTATGTATAGTGTGAAGAGGGGTTTTTTGTTTTTTTTGTTTTTGTTTTTGTTTTGTTTGTTTCCTCCTTCCTGGAAACATCTATTCTAGTCAAAAGGGGAAAGCACTGCTGTTGGTTAGAGTGGCAAAAGCAATTTAATGAGTTCATGGAAGGTGAAAATGCTGAAAATACAAGTGCATGACTCAGTGCACTGCCTGCACTCCCTGAAGTTCCTAAACCTGCACTCAGTATGTGGGTCTGTGGTATTTTAATGGCTTCTTGCTTCTCAGCATGTGGAAATGTGTTTGTGCACCAGCAGCTCAGAAAAGGGGAGTCAGCTTTTCAGTAGTCTGTATACTTCCTCCCTCCTTCCAGTATTTCTAGAGCTAGGAAGGAGTAGGCACTGCAAAGGAGTTAATCCTATTATTTGGATGCTGTAAATATTAAGCTGTGTTAATACAGAGTTCTAGCTTTCCCTTGACTATCGAAATTAGAGAATTCTGTCCCAAAGAAATCTCCAGGTTTCCATCTTGTCAGGCTGTTTCCCCTTCCAATCTCCCTTACAGCTGATTATTTTTAATTGGCTGTTGATGGAAATAATATATTGGTGACACTAGCATTCTCTCCACAGCAAGGAATTGTGAAGAGAGAAATCTATAAAGAAAAGAAAATGTCATATCCCTTTCTCTGTAATCTCTGCCAACTGTTCTTTTTAAATTCTTTCTTGCAAGACTGTGCAACTCCTACTGCTTTGGCAAGTTCTCATTCATCTGTAGGACCTCAAAATAGTAGCATATGGAACAGTGACACACAAAAGAACATGTTATGCCTTCCACAGGATTAAAACAATATTTAGATTTATAAACACCAGTCAAAGCTCTTATTCGCATCACTCAATGCTGAAATTGTGGTATCATTAATGAAGTAGACCATCAACACCTTAGAAGAACTTTCAGAACCAGGAACATCATTAGGTGCAATTTTTTCCCCCCTTTAACTTGTAGTGTGCACTAACAGTCTTCTCCCACCCAGCATTTCCCTGCAGAAAGCATTCCCAAGGGTTAAGAAATATATTACCAGCGATAAGTGTCTCAAAAGGATGGCCCACAGAAATCAGGCAGCTAAAAATTTTGCCTATTACCACCAGGCAATTGTATTTCTCTGAGCATCACACTTGTTCTTTGTAAAACATACAGCATCTCAGCCCATGACCCAAAAAACAGTATTCCCTTACCAGATAAATATGTTACTGGCAGAAAGTATCAAACCACAGTGGTTGTAAGCACTTCATGTGGTTCAAATGCAGTGCAAAGAGGCAATTTGTGTGCTGCGCTATTGGGCCTGATACAATGTTTTGCTGATTTTGTTTTTCACCACCTGGTCTCTGAAGGAGAGGCTGAGCAATGGCATTGTAAGTGGAATCCCAGCAAGAACGCACAGCGGGCTATCTGCATGCAGAGGAAACAAGGAGGGACTGGTACAACTATTGGAGTATGCTCAGCTTTCAGGAAGAAAATGAAATCAATCATCTTGCTATAGCAGTACCTGACCCATTTCTTCCCCGAAATAACAGTCCCCTACAGAAACAACTTTTCTACATGCTCACCACAAAGTTTCAATGTTTCAAGAAGTAGCTTTTCCCTTGTAATTTTGCCCTTGCAGTACCATACCATACATGCTGGCCGGTATGTGCGTGTCTGCTATGATACTGCCACAGGGTTCATGGACTAGGTGCCCTGGAGACTACTCTGAATCTTTTGCATGGTTGCCTGTGCCTGTGGGAACCAGATGACCCCTCTGCTCCCAAGCTCTGGCAAGGGCTTCTTCTATACACACTTATTTGCATTTTCTGTTGTACTTTAGGCAAGTTGCCTCTAGCCTTTTGGGATACATTAATCCCCTTTGATCTAGATTATGCATTTCCTAAGGCACATGCCTTCTTGCAGGTGCATGTGTAATAAGTATTATTTACACGCCTGTAAAATGCTGATATCGTGGCATAAACTACTTGAAAGTCTGACCTGTAACAGGGTTCACAGAGTTATAGTGCTGGGCCAACCAGCTGCCTGCACTGCTTGTACCGCCTCTCACAAACTCGAAGATCATGCCAACAGAACTCCTGCAGACATAGGTTTAGCAAAAAAAGCTCAGTCATTTAGATTGTTCCTAAATAAAAAAAAAAAGAGGAGGGGGAAGGAGGGAGGAGGGAGAGAGGTATGCCTATCTGAAAACAAAAGAAAAAGAACAGAACTCTAAATGCTGAGATTTCATCTGGCACATCTGTCATCCAGACTAAATTGTGGCCCTAATGTATGAGAGGAAAATGGAAAATTGCCACATACACACAGTCGCATAATAAGCAAATGTTAATTGATGTGCTTTGTTTGTGATAGCTCCTGGGAGATTTGCAGTGAGCAAGGCTTTTCTGTATGGGCAATTCCACAGCATATGCTAACACATCTAGGAAGAGTCATCACATCTAAGTACTTTCTACCATCTGCTAGGAAAACTGAAATATTGAAAAATTTCTCTCTCTTTACCCCAATGTATTTACGCACGGAACTGCGACTTCAGTCCTCTCTTTTTTGATCCATGAGGCCAAACACTAAATTCTAAACATTTTCTGAAGTTCTCTACTGCAAGCCTTTTATAGAGAAATATGCATATAGATGTGTGTCTAAATACATGCTAATACAGATGCATACATAATCTGTAGGTAAACTACTTAGTAGTAAAGTACATGGAAAGAATATAATATGAAAAAAACTTTCCTGACAAAGTAAACTCCTTGATTCTTTCATTTGCATTCACGTTCTCCTTTTCAAGGACAGTAATTGCTCTTTATTGACATGGATTCATCAGTTCTTCTAGTTTTCAGTTTTTAGGCTGCGTACATGTATACACACCCACGCACATATATACACATGAAGACAGACACTTCAGTTCTCATCTATGCCCCATAGGTACCGAGTGACATCCTGCCCTATTGCCACTGTGGTCCAAAAGGCATTTTGACTCCTAGCATTGATTCAAAGGGTCCCAGGGCTGGTCCTTGCTATCCCTGGCAACAATGGTTTATCCATTAGCTGGGGTTGATGGAGAACACTGGTGTTCGGGGCATATCCCGTTCTTCCAAATATTTACATCGTAACATAGGATGATTGCTGATCAAGCCACAGAATTACACACACTCCTTCTGGAAGAAGTTCAAGGTTCAGATTTAAGGCAGAAGAAATGACTTGCAGATTAAGTCCATGGCCAGAGATTTTATTCTGGCCTAATTTACATCTCCTTTGACCATCGTAAGATGCTGCACTAATATGCTCTAAGGAGACTTGTCTAGGGCTCCTATCTCAAAATGACTGGGGCAAGGGACCTTTCAGAAAGAGATATGGAACCCAAAATAAAGGAGAAACTCAGGCATGTTTCTAAACCAAACGAAGGGCATTTTCTTCAGATATAGAAAATTTGAGGATAAATTATCTTGTCATAGAGAAACCATCTTTGTGGAAATGCTTGATTTGTGCTCAGAGGCCAGCCCAACACTTAGCTCCTCCATCGGGTTTCAGTGCAGGATTTAGAAGTTGCAATACGGAAGTTTAAAGCACCTGTTGTTAGATACCCAATCCCATGAAGGGAATCTAAAATTTAGAACTAGGTGCCCAGCACCCTACACAGCTGCATAAACAGCACATCCAAAGAGTAAAAAAACTTCTGCATACTGAAGAGGAAGCCTTTGTTATTTCCTCTGGCTGGGTTTAAACAAAGAGTATGTCTGCAAACTCACCTCTCTCCAGAGTTTAGAGGCCTGACCCAGGGCTGTACCTACTTGAGCCAGAATCCTCCAGATGCTTATATCCATTAAACGCTTACCAACAAATATGGTAGCGCCACACGCCTTTCATTTAATAACCTCGTGCCTGGAGTAGCCAGCTGGAATGAGAGCGCACCCCGTTCTTTACTCTTTTTCAGCTAGAGGACAGAAATATCCCCATCTCCTACCAATAATCAGGATACCGCTAATTCCTCATTTAGGTGTACAAGTCCCTTCTCAGATTTATTTCAGGTCCTCTGCAAATGTGTGGGCAAAAAGAACCAGAAAGGGAGGAAAGGGGAAAATAACTAACGCACTAACAAATTTCCCATCAAACGGAGAGACTAAGTTCTTATGTATTTGGTTTATGTCCAGAGTTATCTGGTGAACAACAGGAAGAGCTCTATAAAATACTAAAAATAGAAGTGTCAGCATTTATCTGTATTTCTCCACTGTACTGCATAAGAGAAGGGACACAGAGATACACACATACTCAACCTCCTGTTTCTGAAGAGCAGATGAGAACTTATATGCAAATCTTTAACACAGAAGGAATTTTTACAGCTGACATAAAAAACCCTGGAAAAACAGGATTTATAATAGAAGTGCTGATGCTGCTGTAACGATACAGTGATGCTAGCAGAAAGCTTTTCTAAAAGAAATTAAAATGGATAGAAACTGAAGAAAATTGTAGACATAAGTTGTACACTTACTAACTTTCTTAACTGAGTTGATGTACCTGCAAAACAATATTAATAAACATATAACAAAAATAAACAGGTCTGAATAAAGCTAAGAATAATTGACATACAAATATAGAAAAGCTTGCCTTCCATCTACTTAGCATTATAAGGATTGATAGACAAATAAAATGAATTCTGACTGACTGGTAAAGGGCTGCATAAAGATTTATAATATTCAGTAAATAGTTTGTCAATGGTATTTTAAAGCAAAATTGACAGGATACAACATCCTATTTACTTCCAAGAAAGAGCAATTATGTTATGCACATAAAAAGTGGCTGATTATAACATTGCATGACATTTTGAAGCAAACAGCTTCAATTATTATATCCGAATTATGGCCAAGAAAAATATGCCTTATGGGCATCTCATTTGATGTTTTAACTTAGAGGAGAAAAGTAATTAAAAAATAGGCAAGGACATTCTCACCAACTTGAGATGAACAAGAAGGGAAACATGACGCTAGAGGGCTTGTGTTTTTATAATGGAAAAGTATGTTTAAATAAATGGGAAGAGAAAAAAATCCTCCCCTCCCTCTCTGAAATACAACCAGAGCTTGTAAATTTGTCTCCTTTATAAAGCTAACAGGCTCCTGGAATGACAGATGATTTCAGTCTTTTAGAGATAGGTTATCTTGTATGTGTTTATAAAAGTCACTATGGAGTTGTACAATGTTCCACTGAGATGAAAGGAGTAAAGTTTCAAAACAACCTCTGACACTAACTGTACACGTTTTTCACACATCTTATTTGCCCATAAAAGCTAACACTATCATTCTTGCATGCAATCATTTTATATGTACTCAAAAGATCTGCTTTACCCACTTCTGCAAAAAACTTTTTTTCTTCCTTCACAGTCCCCTGGTTGGACAAACCAAATTGCCTATCACGTGGCTACCAACCAGCTGGTAGTCCCAAAAGTTTTTAAATATCTCTTTGTAGGACTAGGTGTTTAGAATACCTCACAAGGAACTTAAAAGATTAGTACCACAAGACAATATATGGAAAGTTAATATTTAAAATCTTGGGTTACAAGCATTGTCCCTAATTATGAGACAAAACCTTTATTTCCTAAAGGAAAAAAACAGGGATGTTACCTCATGTTTGTGATTTTGTATTACTAATAATCAAGAAGGCATCTTTTTAACTATATAGAAACAAGCAAAGGCATCGAGTCAAAAGTGAGCTATGGAAAGCATAAATAAACATTATGTGCTTTACTTATAATTCCCTCTGTAAACAGATTACGGCCCAGATCATTTTTACCACTACCTTGTTTCGAGCAGCTGGTTATGGTATGTCTGATTTCAGGTGTTTTTTTTTTTCTTTCTTTCTTTTCATTCAGTAGGTTGAGGCAAATGGTCCAGCAAATCCTTTTACAAGTTCAAATGCAAATGCTCCATCAGCTCCCGGGACCTACGCCCACTACATGGTCTGGAGACTCGCCGGTATGCTCTCCCAGCTCTATTTACCATGCATCCGTCCCAGCATTCCTCTACAAAGCAAAACTGTACAGACACCACTCGGCACAGCATCCAAGCCAAAAAGAAGAGTGATGTAGGGAAAAAGGCTGCATGTCCCCATCCAAAAAGGTACTGTCCCTATCCCTTCACATGCTCCATTCTCCTCCTGTTTGCAGAGATAATCTCATGGTGAAGACACATGTATTTAAGAATGCTACACACTACCTGTTCCCTCGCGTTCAGTGTCTGAAGAGGTTCAGCAATATATATTCTGAGGAAAATTTATCTGTCTGGATCAGGTCTAATCTTTATGATGAAACACTTGCATGCTTTGCATTTAGACAGTCTTGTCTGCCTGTCATCTCAGTCCAGTGCATTAGCAAATTAAGAGTAAGCTTTTAAATAAGGAAACACTTTGCTCAAGATTTAAGGGCTTTCTGAATTTACTTTGAATCAGGTGCACTAGCAATCTTACTCCAAGGAGGGTAACCAGTAACCAAAATATAATTATAACATTCATTGCTGTACACAGGGTTTAAATAAAGACTTTATGGGCCAATTATGTAATCCTTCCACATACAAAAGTAACTTCAATGATTTCAGTAATATTAGCAAACACACATTTTATCCCAGGAGGCCTAGTAAAAACGTTGACATTTCAGCCACATATTAAAAAGCACCTTTACCCAAAGTATTGGCCATTTTATTTGACCCGAGTGAATACAAGTGAGTTACATTTCCATGTGCACAACTGAAATCTCTATGTCATTCTTATATACAAAAAGATTTTAGAATTGACCCTAAAAATGTCAGAAAAGTCATTTGTATCCAAACAAGCTTTCTGCTTATGAGTGAAAGGATAGCTCAGAACTATTTTCCCTATACAGTCACATTTCTAGAGAAAATATATACAGCTTCTGCTTTTTGGCCACATATGTTATTATTAGACCTTTGTGAATAACATTCTGTTTAAACAACAATAAGTACATGCATAACATGTAAAAGCTGAAATGTCAGTTCAGCCACTTGATACAAGATGATCTTTTTGTTTATAAAGGAAAAATCATACGCAAAAGTCATGACAACCTTAATGAAGGTGCAGTTTTCCGTCATGAGGATTAACTACTGCCCACATTGTACTCGCTCTTCTGTGCTGTAATGATTTTCTTGTTGTTTCAGTATTCATGGTATACTAAATTAGTTCATATTTCTAGTTTCTTGAAGATGAAAGGCAATAGGTAATTAATAATAATATTTTATAATTAAGAAGCCCCTTTTCTTTTGCAGAAGCTTCTTATTCTCAACTAATATAAAGAGAGACCAAGAGGTGCTCCTATCACTCCTCCTCTATATCATCTTTTGATGATCACTACAGAATTATCACTTCTTGCCCTGAAACAGTAACTTTTCAGAAGACTTCTCATCAGACTAGCATATCAAAGGTCATTCTATAATATCATCAGAAGATCTTTTTTTTTCCTTACTGTTCCTTCAGTACAACTAATCCTAACAATCTGTACTTTTTCAAGGATGGTAAAATATTCTGTGAAGAGACAGCAACATATAAATGTATGACAGCTTCTGGCAATAGATGAAGATTTTTTTCTTCACGTGCATCAAAAGCACAACACATCAGATTGGAGTTGAAGTATGACTACAGTCTGTTGCATAAATAAGGGAGAATATAATCCAGAAACTCTCTGCAGTAGTTTGGAAAATTGTACAAACCTGCTTTGAGATCCAAAAATGTACAGGTTCTAACCAGAGGAATAACCTATGCTCTGGAAGGAATTTGCAGGCTGGACAGTTTGCTAAGCTGTCAAGCAAGCACTTTTGTGAGGATGGAGTCTCAGATCCTTATAGCTGAGATTTGCATTGTTCAAGGAATAAATATGAATGTAAAGTTCAGAAACGTTCTGTATGTAATCTAATCATAGGTAAATGAAGTTGTGACAGCCAGCTCTACCTTTTACTGTTCTTCCACTTCTCAATAACTTGATTTGACTGGAACTATCAGCCATCACAGCTGAACTCCTGCCGCAGCCCTCCAGGAGTACTTACAGCATCTATGGATCACTTTGGCACATGGATAATTGAGGTATGCTCCTGCCTCCAGACCTGCTCTGACTCAATCACCTAGAACTGGAAAGAGAGTAATGGGGCGGCCACGTGGGGTTATTCCCTTCACCTTGCCAGCACTGCCAGAGCACTGCAGAGAACCTGGAGGAGTCAGAAGAGGCGAACAGAAGCTAAGGAGGCTGTGATGTGTTTTAAATCAGTCGAGCACCTGGCCTCAAATTCCTGCTGTACAAGAAAGCTAATTCTGATCTAATTCAGTTCCACTAACTAAAATCAGCATTACAAATATTCTTAACTTCAGCTGTTTCAGGACACTGGTCATTCAACAAAAAACCCCAGAGAGTGATACGCAATGCTTGAAAACCCCCTAACTGCAGAGGATTTCAGAGCACACTGTACCAAGGTGTCACATACTAGCTTTTTCACTGTCTGCAAAAGTCATTTGAGGATCCAGTATCAGGAGGAGGAGCAAAGATGCTCCATATGCATGCACTGTCCCTGGCTGTCCTTCCACTCCAAACCTGTACCTTCCTTTCTTGTGATGGGGAAGTGAAACATTGAGGGGTATAGGACTTTGAAATTACTTTTTCAATTCCTCTCTGGGAATTCACTCAGTAGTCTTAAGGCTGCCTCATCCGGCTTTTGAAATACTATTGTATTAGAAGACCAGGGAAACTGGCTCTCACTAGCTACATTTTACAGATTGGTATGAACACAAAGGCAATTTTACTGGGTTCAGCTTCATAACGCATCAGAATTCTGTCTCGGCTTCAGCCTCCTAGTTTGCAGCCTCTGCATAGACATTCCCCCCTGTTACAGGGCTCCTCAAGGTTAGACCTCTGCTATACACTGCTTAGGACAATCCTCATAAAGAATTTGAAATCAAGCAAAGGCACGTGTATAGCAAAAAATTATGAATCCCAGACAGCTGTCTTCCACAGTGCTACCCAGTCAGGAATGTGGTGGTTATGGGATCTCATCCCTAAACAGTCTTTTTACAACATATCAGCAAAATATCTTTCCTCCAGCAACCTCCTGTGGGTGGATCTGCCCAGTGATTTTGCATAACCTAGTTACTAGAGCAGGTTCTTGCTCAGTTATTGACCTATCCTGACAGCTCAACAGAGCCTGTATTTGGCAAACCTTGGGCACAGTACATATTATTTGTTTGAGCAGACTTTTCATTGAATTTTTTAACAAGAAACAGGGTGTGTTTGTTAATAAATAACAACTGCTGTATTCTGTTAATTTCTTATTGATTTTTCTTATTGATACATAGCACAAAGTTGTTTTAGAGACAGGTGACACTATAAATTTCCAAACAAATCAGTACATTGAGCAGCTGCTATGAGATTAAATTTTAGTCAAAAGCAGTTTATTCAGTTCTCCTTTGGGTTACAGTGCATGCCTACATTAGCTCTGCAAAGCAGCAGAGGACATCTCTGGAGCCTAGTATTCTCTTACGGGGCATCAGCCACCCTATCCAACAACCAAACAGCAGCTTCCTCTGCTCTTCTCCTCCCCAGAATTCCTCAGACAGCAGGTCCCTCCTCTGTCATTTGCAAGCGGGATCCTCTTTCCTAGAGTATTTTTCCCTCCATCTTTCCCTCCCCTAATACTCTGCCTCCCAGACTCTACTTTTATACTGGAATAATAACCCAGAGGCACCTGGACTCTAGTGCTCACTAGTCGTTGAGTCTCAAGCAACGACTTGGTGAGATCCAAGCATTGAGCAACATTGGGCCTTACATACTCATTGCCCTAAGGCATTTCATTTAGAATATGGCAGCAGAGAAATGGAGTTAGAAAAAAGTCCAAGAAACCCTTGGTCATACATTAACTACTATTTACATTTGTTAAAAATAGAATAAATAAATTCTCAGAGCCAGATGGGTAGTGCATTTTCCTCTCGCACACGTAAAGCTATTTGTGTACTGACTGATGTGCATGTGTATCTGGTGGAAGTTCTGACTCCATAATATTCAGAGATGTGCTGACTTTCTGTGATGGCACATCCATAGAACTTAATGGGTAGACCTGGGAGCTATTTGAACTGCTCTGCGACTGACCCTGCGTGGGTAGACCTGTTAGCCATAAGTTTCCTGCCAGCAAACCACATGGTGATTGGAGGAAGGGACCAAGTGATGAGCCCACGTGGGAAGAACAGATGACATCTGCCCATTAGAGAATGTTTGGGAACATGCTGAAATCTTCCTGTGTTTCCCAAAACCATCACATGGTGTTACATGACCACATCCCCAATTTGATCATAGTGATAAAAGGTGACCGAAAACGTCCGAGATCTGAAATTGCCTCATCGGAAGCGGCTGGCCTATGGAAGAGTGGAATATTCCCCTTGAATCGGGATGCTGCCAAGCTATTCTCCTGTCAGGATTCGGCCACCGCCGCTTCATTGCACCAGAAAGGTGCGAGTGATTGGGTGCACCAACGCCCCGCTGAGGGTTTGATAGAAGGGTTCAATTCCTTTTACCCTTGTTAATCCAGGGTCTCGAACCGGCTTGTGTCGCCTGTGATACCTATACCTAGGGTCTCAGACCCACCTGTGTCCGTCATACAGTAGTTCATTTCTTTTACATGTATTAGACTTCCTAATCTGCCTATTACGTAGAGAATTAATGCCTCGTCTCATTTAGGTTGTGGTTGTGTAACTAGAGCGCTCCTATAAGTTAAATGTAAATAAGCTGACTGTGAATTGTTTAACTAGTTAGTTATTTGTATTTGTACATTCCTGTTGTTATTACCTATTATTGTAAATTCATTCATTACCAGCAAGAACTCCTGTACCGACACCCTGAACCTGTTATACATTGCTACGGTTTAATAAAAAGTTCAGTTATGCCTTTGAACTGGTTTGGCATTAATCACTCGAACCGTGGCACTTTCTCAGTTGTTTCGTTCTTAAAAGAAGAGTAAAGCTAAGCCCAGAGAGATAGTAGTTTTGACAGAGTGCCTCAGCATGTTAGCATCTGAAGAAATGCCATGAAGAAAAATCAGGAGGAAAAGATAGTTTATTCAAATAATTTTGCATCCTAGCCAAATAACAATCAGCTTGACCTATTTTTATTCTTTTCTGCAGTATGCTGTTTTTTAATGCTATTCTGCAAGAATTGGAAGAAAAAAAATCCTTTGGCTTGATTGACTGTGATGACCCAAGTAAGTAAAATTTGCCACTTGCTCCTCTTCAGCTATGAGGCTATATACCTCTGGAGTGCAGCTAAAGCACCACATCCAGCAGCTCTCGCAGCTATGCCCCATCACTTTCCAGTGTCTCTAACTCTCCCTCATTCTATAAGAGAAGAGAGGTTATAGTTTCTTTCCAGCTTTACAGCTTAGTCCCAAGACTCACCTAGGTCAGCACACAAATCTAGAAATATAGATGAAAAGCTTATTCCCTACAACTACTGAGTCTGAAGAACTGAACAAGCAAGGGGAGAGGAGGAGTTGCTGGGATCCACTTCTTCAGCTGGCACGTCTTTCTACCTGACATGTCTTCATTGAGCTTGCCTCCATTTCTTGACATCCAAGTGACTAATAGGCAATTTGTTTAATTGGATGACTGTGCTCAGAATATTTTTCTTTGACAGAGATAATATGCACATAGTTCTGCCTGGCAGAAACTACAACAGGGTCTAGAAAAGCACTGGTATTTTACTCCTAAGTGGGAAAGAATGATTTCCAATAAATTATCTTGTTCTTCTCTGACTTTTTCTAAAATGTTTCTCAGATGCTGACATACGAAGTAGTCTGTCAAAACTGTTAGTCACCAAGGGCTTAGTTTTGCTCTGCTGTTCAAAGGGGGAAAATGAAAAAAAAAAAAAAAAAGGAAAGAAAAAAGAACAAATAGCTAAGGCTGCAAGTGTCTGCCTGAACACCATGGGAACGATCCTGCTCTTTTTAAAGTCACTGGCAATATTTCCATTTTCTTATGTGCAGAGGACCTGGTCCTCTAATATATAGTAGCATTTCCATCAAGCCCTACTTGCTCCATTTCAGCTGCTTCAGTTTTCTCCTCAGTTTTTGCCTAATTATTTCGATTTTTTTTTAATTTAGCTGAGCTACATAGGACAACAGAATACTTGCCTCTGAACTGTGATCTCATTTAAATACTCTCAGTAGCCACACTCAGCAGAAGCACTCTGTGTTTTCCGGTTCCTGTCCTTCACATCACTCTGCTTTTGGTTTTTTTCCCCTTTTCAAAAGTTCTCTCATTATTCTAATTCAGGCCATCCTCCCTCTCACCTACAGCTCCTCCTTAAAAGAACAGAGCTGCACCAAGAGGAAACTACATATCTTTAATTAAAGGCCATATTCATTTATCTTACGAGTAGCTTCCTCTTTCCTCCTCTCCAGCTGCACTTCTGCAATTTTGTGATTAGTAATTGTTAAACATCCATCATACGTGAACTGAACTGTCCCTACATCCCTAACTGTTAACAAGCATACAGTGACCAAAGTCTGTCATTCTCTCTCTCTTTTAGCCTGTTTGGATACAGAAGTTCAAACAATGGAGCAAAACCATTTTACGAAGATAAGCAAATAGAGAAATAAGAGGGATTTTTCTCCCTCACAATTTCAGTAGCCTATGTAGCAATACACTTTTTGTAATCTGATTTTTTCAGGAATGATATGTTTGTCAGGGCCCTGAGCGCATGCCCCTGCGGGCGGTTTGGCTGCTGGGGCTGAGGACCACGGCAGGGCCAGTGCAGCTGTGGATGCTCCCTGCCTGCTGGTGACCTGGGACCGAGGCTCCTGGCAGCGCTGCAGGGAGGCCACAGCCCAGGGCTGCCCTGTCCCATGGGAGCTGCTCCCGTCGAGGCACTAGTGCTCAGCCCTGGTCTGAGGTCCAGCTCCTGCTGCATCGCAACCCTACCTGAGCCTGGCTGTGGGCGCCACTGATCTGGACCCAGACATGGATCTGTGAGCTGCCTTCCTGGCCTGACCTCGTCCTGCCTTATGATCGTGCACCTGCCCAGCCATCGCAGGGCTGTGTCTGACCCCATTACCCTCACTGGGCCCGACCACAACCTGATGTGCAGGCCCGGCCCTGTGGAGGTGCCCACTGCCCCTCATGGGGCAGTGGGATGGGCCCAGGCTGAGAGGCCCTGGCCTGCTGCCATCAGGAGCCCCTGCTGATCCCATCGCCCAGCCCACAGGGAGCAACCAGCCCTGACAACATCCAAACAGACATTTTTGATTGCTCTCTCTTCAATTTCAAGTATAATACTCATTCATCCATTTAGATAAATTATCCATCATGCATTTTTACATTAAGGATACAAAAGTAAACTCAGAAAAGATACATTACACAGCAAAATATGTCATCAGAAGAACTGAATTGTTTCCTACTCTTTCTTCTTTTCTTTTGTCTCTCTTTCTGTCTTTGCACTGGCTTTTGCCATCAAAAATCATCTTTCTTCCACAGAAATCGCATTGAACACAACTAGAGAACTGTGCTCCTTTCATGTTGCCAGAGCAAGAAGAAAACTGTAATACACCATTTTCATTTTTCAGATGCTGTTATGTCTTTTTCAGATGTATGATTCTGCTTGTATGAATAGTGCTTATGTACTCAGTACCCAACTGAGATCACTAACCTATCTGCTACTCAGCTAGCAACGAGGAGCCAAGAGACTTCACCTAATTGCTTCAGTCAGGAAAGTTAGCGACCATTCAGTTAAGGAAGCATAAAGGGCAAATTCCATTTCAAGAACCATGGTCGTGTGAATCATTACACTACAGTGAGATGAAGGAAACCATTTCTGCAATAGTTCAATTGTTTTATTCATTGTAGAGGATTTCTTCTTTTTAACTCTTAACCTGGTCAGTACAGTAGAAGCTTTGAAGTATTGCAGATAATAGATTTACAAGGCAGAACTAAGGAAGGTAGCACCTCAACGCTGTCACTCAGAAGAAAAGATTCCCATTCAGCTTTCTGATTTTAAGTATGCAGCTGCAACCTTGCCTCAGCACACATCCTTCCAATCACAAGATGCTGCCAGCCTCCCTGGTTGTGCAGCTGGAGCACAACCCTAAAAAGAACATCCTTCCTCCAGAAACTAGATTATGATCACCATGATTCATACTGTACAACCATAGGCAGGAGTCTTAAACTCTCTGAGGCTATTTAGCTTTAGCACAGACTGCAAAGCCTGGTCCTTACAAATCTGCCAGGTCTCAAAGATGTGTTTGTTTTGCAAAACTGCAGGAATAGATAGTTGGGAAGTCTTACTAGAGTGAAGGTAGAAGAGAAAGAGTTAAAGTACTACTGTGGCTACTTTTACTTCACACTCTAAAAAGTTATGCTTCCCCTTCATCTGGCACTATAATGAATTATTCTAATCAGCAGACCATTCATTTTACATACTGTAAAGTAGTAATATTTTAACAGGGCCAGTTATTTTAATTAGAGGGGGAGATCTACCTTATAGCACTTAACATAAAAAGAGATAGCACTGTTAAGTGTAGAGAGCATTTAGAAAGAAGCAGTAGAACGTGACACACAGACACAGAAAGGATAAATAATGCAAATTATGCCAAGTTACATTCAAGTTTTGTCCTCACTTTTGTAACCGTAATAAGCTAGCCCACTGTGTGTAAGCCTTCTTTTGCAATGCCTACAATATAGATTCTTTTATAGATCCTACAATATTAGGTTATAGTTTTCCTCTAGCGGTTGAAACTTGTGGTACAGAATAAAGGGTCATGATAAACTTTCAGGTTAAACTTTTGGGATTGGTTTTGATTCACTGCTTGAGAATATATACATGTAATTATTACTATGTTGCTTTGCACCACCATTAGGTCAATAACAGGATAGTAACAGATATTTCTTTTTGTTTGGAGCCAGGCACACATCTGCTATGTTCTTTAACGTTTCCTCTTTCATCTACATTTATCTTTTGTATGGCCAAAAAAATACTATTGAGCATACAATAAAAAAGTCTAACTTTCTCAACAAACATTCAGTGGTTAGTCAAAAACAGTACCAAAGACCTATTATGCTATGCCACTTTTTTTTTTTTTAAATGGTAACTTTGGGACAGAAGTCAATGTGAGCAAAGTGACAAAGGGTGTAGCACTGCTGAGTCAGGAAGGATCATTTTTCCTAAGAAGCTATTACTGAGTAATAGTGATTCCCGGAATCAACATACCATCTTCTAGATAACATGTTTTCAAGGCCTCTGGCTCACTGGAGTCATTAAGATCCTATAGCACATTCCATAGGACACTGATCTTGATCCCCTACATCTTGAACTAATTCCAGAATGCAGTGAGAATGCAATAATATTTTAGGTTGTGTACGGCGAGGGGGGGGAGAGATGGGGGGGGGGGGCGAGAAGCAACTTTTTTCCCCCCCTCTGTAGAAAAAAAGCTGCTAACTAGAAAGTAGCAGAGAATAGGTCTTATTCCCCATTAGATCCATAGACAATGACCACATTGTATGTTCTAACTCTTTGGATTTCCACATGTGGCTGCCTCAGTACAATATTCAAAAGTTCCAACTTTTATTTCAGGCTCAGCTACTGGGCTGGTTACAGACCACCAGCCTTATGATCCTTGTCTTCCAGATAGTCCTAGCACAGGGAGACAATGAAGAGGTCTTCTCAGACCCGAGAAAGAGACCTGACTCAGCCTGAGACAGCAGATCTTCCCCTTTATTTTGTCACAGGGCAGGAACAGGTTGGCCTGTGCCTTCTCCACCCCACCTCTGAAGAGAATCTCCTTCCTCCCTCCCCAGTTCAGCTTTCTAGATAGAGTAAAAGATAAAAATTTAGACCAAAAAAACATAAAGAAGAGACAACGTGGTTAGAATAGAGGTCTATGGATCAGAAGATAAATTATTTTATTCTGCTTTTGTACTCAAATCTCACAGTAGGTTGAGGCAGCCTTCCACTACCTTCCATCTGGAAAACCACTAACTTTCCTCCTGCAGAATACAGTCGGAGAATGACAGACAGAAAGAACATGCTTGTGTACTTATCCCTCATCAACACAATGACTGCCTAGACCACCCTTTTATAGATCTCAGAGGTAAGTTTACTACTGCATGCATGCCTAGATATTTGGAGGGGCTTTCTATATAAGAACAGACATGGAGGGATGTGTGAAGAAACCACCCAAACTTGAAGACTTCACTCACAAGAAACAAGAGAGAGAAATAGAGTGGAAGTATCTTCCCGGTAGTGAGGTCAGCTTAAATCAGCTGTTAGGAGTTTTTGCTAATGTTTAGGCTGTCGATCTTGACAGGAACAATTAAGAATAAATTCTCAGAGGTTTTCAGTGGCTAGATACTTTTTGAGCTACAGGGCAAGTAACATAGTTTGTGACACCATAAGGGAGTCCCAAATGCTAAATCAAGAAGATGATATTAATGAAAGAAAGGAACTGGCTTACAGGAGGGATTCTACATTGCTTTAAGCTCTGTAACATCTAAGCGAACGAAAACCGTGGCTTCTTTATCTTCCAGTCGAATGTCTCTTAAAAAAAGAAAAAAATTCAGAAACTGTCATCCCCATTGTGCTATCAGTCTTATCTTCCCGTGGGCAGCAGAGCTGCCTCAAATCCTATCCACACCCACAAGCTCTTGGTACTATTGCATCTGTTTTCCTTCTCAGGGAAAGGTAAAAGCCACGTACCTTAGCAGCATGAGCTACCACATGGATTTCCATTCATAAACCTGACAGTGCTTGGGGGATGGCAGGCTGCACACAGCAGCTGCTCCCTGATTCTGTCCCCATCTGTCTTAACGATTCCCTTCCCTAGACCTGCCAAGACCCAGCTGCACAGTAGTTGTTATGGGCTCCCAAAAAGCAGTGAGCTGAGCTACTCCCTCCTCCAACTGGTCTTGCTTCTTAAAGGACATCATCACACATTCCTGTTACTTTTTCCCTTTCCTTTCATGGCATGGGAAGTTTCACATTTAATTCAAAATATAGCATGTTCCTTATCACAGTGGGCTTTCCCACAGTGATTTTCAGTGACGTACATGTAACTTCTCTTCCAGAAGAGTTTATTTAGGGGCAGGTAGCATGGGCTGCTTGCAGAAGATGCCTGAAATGGGGATGAAGGGACAGACTCTTATTGCTAAAATTCTGCCCTCCAAGTTGTACGTGATTATGCTGTCCTCTGGGAGCTCCCCTCCCAGGTGGGAAATCATGTTCCTCTCCCCCTGCCAAGCTCATAAAACTGTCTCCAAACAGCAATACGTTCATTTTTGGAAAGGCCTGAACTACAGGTAAGTTGTTCATCGAGAACTGTGAAAGCCAAAGCTAGGTCTTCTCTCTGCCCAGCCTTTTTCTCCACATGGCACATACTTGAACACTGTACCACAGTTATTCATCTTAAAGGCTGACAGTTTGCTCCCCCCGCGCCCTAAAATCAGCAGCAACAGGGGAAGTCCCTGGTGAACAGTAACACACTTCTATCTTACTCAAACAAAAAATTTCTACTGGAAGGAGAGATTTGTTGATGTTTAAGGTTATATTATTTACACACACACAGAGTCTAGCCCTCTTTTCTCTTCAGCACATTGTTTTAAAGAAAAAAATCAATATTGTACAAACACGTCAAGATTTTATAGGTTTGTTGGGGAAGCAGTGCCTACAGCATCTTAGTTACTGTGAAACAGTCATTTGATTTTACAGAGTAAATCTTGCTATTCATACTTCTTCTATCAGCCACATGTAAGTAAAACTGGCTGGGGTGGCAGGGGGGAATGAATCTGTGAGACTAGAACATGCCGCTCTTAAAAATCATTACTACAGCAGCTGGCAAATCAACATTTTCTATGGGACTAAATTCTGCCCACTTCTAAGACAGTAAAAATCTATTGAGAGCAACAAAAGACTAACATGGGTATCTAAGAATAGGCTTTGTTCCTGCTCTTCAGAACGTCCCTGACTTGACTTTTGAAACTTCAGGCATCTGTGAATACCTGCCAAAAGGCAAACATAAGCGTGCCAAATCTGAGCAGAGAATTCCATCTGGTTCTTAAAACCTTTCAATATTTATACCAGACACAGTGAAGGCGCCGAAAATGAGGGGGACAAAGAGAACGTTCGCTTTATGGTAGACAACCAGAAAAGCGAAACTACTCTAGAGCACCTAGGACAATATTAGGATATTCCTGTATATTAGTCATGTAAGTCTGTATTTGAATCGTCACCTAGGGATTCTTTCCTTTAAGATGGATTATGTATGTTTTCAGAAGGTTTCAACCCCTTTTAACCTCACCTAAAGAGGAGGGTATCACTGTCAACAGCACAATCAGTTTCTCCTTGCCATTCAGAAACTGAGGTTGTGCCACAAGATGGCAACCTAAAGCAATCTTCTATAAAAATGACGTTATGCATGATGCTCATTCTTAGAAATGCCTTCAGAATACTTCTCCTAAACCCATGCTGTGAATCTATATCAATCATGTTTCTGAAATAACCAGGCCAACGTCTGCAAATCATGATCGGTTATTTTGACTCATGTCAAGCAGTCAAAACTGTAGCTACTTCTGAAATCCCCATATATTCCTTGGATTATTTTTGAGAGCTAAATACCTGAAAAATTATCTGAACACAGATAAATGTTTTAACAAAACAGAACCAAAAAATGTTAGTAAGATATCTTGGTTTTAGGGAGCAATAATGCTAATTAGAATATCCAGGGACAAATATCTAAACAGGAATGTAAGGCTTAAATTCCCCAGGGAACATTTGCAGTTTCCTAGCAATTAACTTTGCAGCTCCTGTTTTCTTATTCAGAACTAATGCAAATCTCCTAATAATGCAACAAATCTGACATTTTGCCCATGTGTAATATTTCAGCAATTTACACTTATTTTAATTACCATAAAAGATTATAAACAACTATATCCATTGGTAGCTCAAATAAACAGCCAGTAGTGAAATGGAGTTAAGGTGTCATACACTATTTCAGTAGTTGCATTTATTTTTATGCCAATAGGAGATTATGATTGCTAGGTGATTACAGTGGTTCAGATGTGTAGCTCTTAGGAAGGGAGCAGCCAATTAAACTTCTAATAGAAATAGAATTCAGATTGTTCTTAAAACAGTGCATCTGAGAGCAGCTATATTTGTTATTTAATTCAGACGCCCAAATACACCTATAATTGAAGCAGCAAAGCACCAAGAACCATACTTAGCACTGAACATTCAGTTACTAAAAAGAGGTGAATACAGCCCAGGCACATCCATGAATATTAACTGAAATCATATTAGATTTAGCATGCCTGTTGTTGTACAATTTGTGTCCCTTCAGCCATACATTAATAAATCATCAGACTGCAGAATTACAAAGAGAAATTGTGAATTGTACTCAAACATTAGAGAACAAATCTCAGAAGACCAATATTGATCCTGAAATAACTATGAATATTCTCATTAGAAACTAGAGAACTAGAGCTATGTTCATTCAATGAGGGAAGAGAATCAAAAATCCTGCCATCTTTACAGCAGGTTTTAAATACTGAAAACAAACGTGGAATTTCAGATGCTGAATGCTCCCAAAAAACTGCTCCTGTATAGCACGCATGCACCAAGCATACTGAAAAATTGACCAAAATAACTTGGAACAAACATATATATACACACACACATATGTATGTATGTATACACACACACACACACACAATACATATAGACCCCAACCTTCTGAATAGATAGAATAGAAAACAGAATAGAAAGCAAAATCTATGTTATTTGAATAAGTTATTCCCTACTAACAATGTACTCTGCAACACCAATTCATTTTATAATAGTTCTATATAAGTATTTTTTGAATCAGAAAAAGCATATAGAGTCAAGCCAATGGCAGAGCAGAGATCAGAACTCAGACATTTCTGGGCCTCTGTCTATGACAGTATCACTACACGTTTTATCAACGTAAATGCTATTTCCATTAATATTCACTGATCAGGAGCTATTACATATTTTCACAACATAAGCAATTACTTCAAGCATTGGAGATTTTAGAGCCAAATTACTGTTGAAAAGTGAACCTAACTTGTGGCTTACTATAAACAGAAGGATAACTTTTAAAGAACTTCATTTCATTTGGAGTTGGTTGTTTTTCTCCAATTTTCCCTTAGGGTGGTACAGCTGTGAAAAACAGAGAAACTCATAAGGCTTCCTCAGAATTTAGTATTCTCCTATCAAACTAATTTAGAACTTTTGTACCTATTCAGTTACCTTGCTTATTCTAAGTCATATAGTCTGATGAAATGGTAAAGATTAGTATACGAGAATATGTGAAGATCATATTTTAGGGGAGTTGTGCAAATAAGCATTTCTTCAGAAGTCAATAACCTAATGCAGTTCCCAGACTCCTGAAAATTCATCATGCTTTAAAGTGACTCATAAGCTGCATTAGCTGGAAGAGGATTGAAAACAGGATATTCTGCCATGCAGAAGGCAAGGACAGCTTATCCAATTGTTCTCAAAGGGCAAAAATCCTGTCAGTTTAGTTGGCGTGCTTATGGCCCTGAGGCAGAGGCCATAGGCTGAGAAGTCAGGCATAATTTGAGTTGAGCTACAACTATAAGGCCTGGGGCAGGCCCTCTGCATTGGTATCAGTTTCAGTATTGAAGTACAAATGAGAGGGGAAAGGCAGGCCAGCAAAGGCTGCCAGCAGCATGCCCCAAGGAGGCATGTCTAAGTAAGGAAACGCAATGGCCGTGTCTCTCTCCTTTCTACACATCAGCCAGCTTAAGTGTGAAGTGTATCAACATACCAGGCGAAAGAACTTGATAATGAACCTACCCTCCCTATGCACTTGTCACACGCAAGCAGAGTGCCTCTAGCTGCCCCTGCCAAAATCACGTCTCTCTTTCCCCTAGTAATGCAGATTCGACCTCTGGAAGAAAGAAAACCCGTGACTACATTTAGAGTTTTGCAAGCTGCTTTTCTATGCTTAATTGGAGGTGATTGCAAGACCACGTTTTGGAAAGGAGCTGAGGCTATGTATTAAAGTCCCTTCTGTAGAGTCTGATGTCCAAAATTCAAACAGCTGTCTTATAAAATAATAACGCATTAGTAATTGCAGGATAACAGATTGCAACAGCATATTAAAAAGCTGCCTAAAAAGAAACTGTACAACACTAGCCAAGTATAAAATATATTACAGTTGACATAGATATAGGATATGCGGAGAAAGCTAAATGGTCAAAGAGATTCTAGTACTGTCTGTTGTCTATAGGAGACCACAAAAAAGACTTTTACTTCTTTTTTCTTATAATCTTCATTCATTAGAAAAACATAACAACTCTGGAGATACAGAATGGCATCTGTCACAGCACGTATCTTATCTCTCTCTACATGTGTATGTGTGTGTGTGATGACAAGTATCAGATTAAATACTTAAATACGCAATGAAAAAATATGTGCAGTTATTCACATAAGCACTATGGCCTGCCTGTTTCACAGAATCACAGAATGGTTTAGGTTGGAAGGGACCTCCGGAGATCATCTAGTCCAACCTCCCTGCTCAAGCAGGGTCCTCTAGAGCATATTGCCCAGGGTCACGTCCAGACGGGTTTTGAATATCTCCAGGGAAGGAGACTCCACTACCTCTCTGGGCAACCTGTTCCAATGCTCTGAACAAAAAAAGCAAGTTTCAAAAGCAAGTTTGGTTGGTTCAGAGGTGAGACTGTGAAATGTTATCGTGCTACACAATTGAAAAGTAGCTTACTTCATGAGCGTCAAGCTGGAAAATGAAAAAATGACACATGCAAATTCCCTAGTCACTCCTGGAAATACAGGCCCTTCCGGTTCAATACAAGTACTCCCGGAGCACCTTGCTATAATATCAGTGCTTCAGCAGATGTCTTCTACATGAAACTGCTGTGTAATTTAGAGAAGAAAAGATAGCATGATACAGGGATATAAATGTGTAGCAAAAAATATTTGGAGTCATAGTGTCCCAGCAAGACTCACAGGCTGCCTGCACTACCAAATGGCATCCTTCCTCTTAGTCGTCCTAGGAGGAAAAAGCTTCTGTGCCTCCCACCACAAAGGTGCATACATTTGAGATTTTTAGACATGCATGCCGACTGGGACAAGAGAGGCCATGAGCCTATCTCCTGTCTTACTTTATAGATGACAGTTTATCCCGGAATGTGATCATTTGTTTTCCACAGACCTTAGAGAATTGAATATCAAGAGGGAAAGTTGTGCTTTCTCCCTCCCCCAGCCTCGTGCAAATACATAAGATCAGTCACAAAATAGCTTTCTATATGTCACTTTTTTCATATGGGATTTAAAAAAAAAAAATCCATGAGAAACTGTGGCACTAAGCGTTGCTGCAGCACTGCAGCGAAGGAATTGTTCTACAGCAGAACACTGAAGCTGCAGCAGGATGGGCAGCCATCTCCCATATAACCACCTAGGCAGGTTTATTCAACATAGGCTTCGGCTTCTCTCTTCTTGACACCTAGGGTTAGGAGAAAACTAACCATATACATCCATCGACTTTTAAAGTCCGCATTTATTTGAGGTGGAAACACCCTCTCCTCCTCCTCCCAACCCCTAATATCTGAGCCACGTAGCAACTCCCTTTGACATTCGTCTCACAGAAATGCTGAGCTCACACACTGTAAATTGCCAATATTTCCCCAGGCTGAGCGTGCATGTGACCTCTTTATTCTCACATCACTTCCTGTAAAATGCTCAGACATATATATTTTTGTCTCCTCTTGAAATAATGCATTCTTACCCTGCTGAAAATAGAATGTAAAATTTGACATTTTCTTTCACTACCAAGACTTTAAAAAATATACCAGTAAGGGAATCTGCCTTTTTTTTCTTGACGAGTGTGAGAGAGGGGAGCTTGCATTCATGTAGACTTTTCTAAAATACGGATTGCGAATTTCACTTGACTAATCTAAAATAAGACGTATGGTTGTGTAAACTCATGTATGGTACTTGGACTGAAGTGGATGCTTGTGATGCTGACCTTCATTGCCTATGCTGTCAAATTGTTGTGCTTTTCCTCTGTAAGCTAACATGTTTCCATAAATATCTGCAAAATAAATTTATCCTCCTCCTTCAGAACACGCCTTTAAAATTCTCCTTTATTGTGATGCCTGCAAAAAACGTGACAGCAGTCGTTAGGCTGCTGGTGATCTGAGACCACCAGCTGTCAGGTTGACTGCTATTGTCAAATTGTTCCTTGTTCCACCAGTCTGTCTTTTTCCATCTGCTGCATCTCACTTCCTATAGTAAACTCTTAAGAGTAGGGACAGCTTTTGTGTTCTGTGTTGTACAGCATCGAGCACAACGAGGTGCTGGTTCTAAGGAGAACACCTAAGTGCTACTACCGACATAGAGAAGAAGGGAAAAAAATTATCCATAGATAAAGCCAGAGAAATCATCACAGCGTGAGGAAGAAAGAAATCCATCAGATGTTAATAGAGATGTTAACGGGTTCATTCTTTGTGTCCTAGAAAAAATAAGCACCTGTCTAATTTGAGTGAAACACTTAGCTCATTTACTTAAAGAGACAACTCTTCTTACGTCATCTAAGGATGTAGGAGGCCAGTCTGACTCCAGGCAATGGCTTCCTTATCCATGAGCAGCGAAAGACCATCAAGCCAACTGATCACTATCCTGCCCAGAGGAACATCCTAACGGGCAAACAACTGCAGGACAACCTCCTTTGCTGTCTCCAGCATACCAAGTGGAGGCGAAAGATGACATCCCTGCGCAGAAGTCATGCTTCTCTTTGCAAAGCAGAAGCTCACTTCGAGCAAGGCTGAGGGATCCATCAGAAACTGATCTTTCTTCTCCCAAGAGAAAATGGAAGAGTCATCTGTCACGGGGCTTACACTGCCTCTGCAAATTGATCTGCTATTGCCCTTAGCGAGAACATTTTATCTCCTCTGTCCCTTCTCAAGTGCACACTGTCAGCAGTTGAGCTCAGACAAAGCAAACTCCTGGCACTATTGAAGCCAAATTCCTAGTGATTTCCAACAGTGCAGGTGCAGCAGCCTGCAGGAGAACTGTGTGGTGCTGTGAAATTCTTCCCATAGACCTTTCTGAGAAGCACAAAACACCCTAGCACTGCACCACAAATGCTAAATCTGTTATGATATTAAAGAGTTATTTATTAAACCAACAAAACAAAACGGGGATTATTAGTTACTTATCACATTTTAGTCCATTGATCTGCATATTGCTTGAAATGCAGCCAATGACAATTTATCATAGTTTTAGTTAACAGTTAAACTTTATCCACCTCCAAAGTTTTATTTTTTAATTCTATCTATTCTGAAACCTGCTTATTCATGGAAGTATGATATTGACTTTGTAATTTATTTCAATGTTATTAATATTGTAAGGAGTCTTTCTGGGTTACTGAGTCTTTTGATGACAACTCACGTTTATTTCTTGAGGCATAGTGCTGCTTTTTATTGCTAGACGTACGAGGTTGGTTTGTTTGTTGTTAGACAACTGATGTAAAGTAATTACACTCTGGTTGGCTAACGAAGTGAGACTGGATGTTTTGCCTATGAATCATTACGGCAGAAGTAGAAGAACTTTGTTTAGCAGCAAAGCAACCTGTGTTTGTTTGTGCTTTGATTTTCAGATGTGAGAAATAATGAATGTAAGGTTCCTTGTAGCTGTTTGATACAAGGCAGTGCTAATAAAAAGGTTAATACAGGCAGTGTTAATAAAAAGGATGGTGGGTTCTGACCCTCTGATTCCTGAGCTGTAGGCAGCCCTGGCCATTTTGTTCTACCATATTTCACAAGCAAGCTTCCCATCCAACATTGTCATAACATGATGTTTTTGGGCTCAGAAATACTCAGGGATTTAGGTCTAAGCTTGTTGAGATCAGTAAGGTTGTTAATACCTAACTGATTTTTCTGATAACCTGGGTACTATATATTTTCAAAAAAAACATAGCTACGTGTTCTGAATCTTGAATTTTCAAGGAAACATTAAACAACCTGTCTGAAACCAAAATAAAGATGATTATTTTTACTAGAAAGAAAAATAGCTTAATTTGTTAACCTATGGAATAAACTTCTCCATGGTTGCTACTACAGCAAAACATTACTTGATTAGATTTTGGGAGAAAATCATCCTTTGATTTTCACAGCTTTGGGGACTAATGATTTAACTTTGTCAGTTTTCAAAGATGGTATGCTTATATTAGTTCAAATATATGGAACTGTTGAGTCCACTGTGAGTAATTTCAGTATTTTTACGGGAATGAGCTTTGCTATTGCTACCTTTAGACCACTGTCAGTGTTTTTACAGTAGGGAACTATAGGAGTTTATAAAAAGACACACTTAAATGGGTGCAATAACTATAGGTAGCCCAGCCTCTGATACTTCATTACAACATTTACAAACCATTAGATTCAAGCAAACATGCTAATCAGTCCATTATTTCTATGCTTACTGTCTGAATGGAAGTCCCTATACTCAGTCTTAGCTAATTCTTCCTAGAAAACTGAAAATAGTTAGAACACAGTAGTACTTCCTTTTTGGGACAATTTTCCAACACTCTCCCCAGTGTCACCGCTCCTCCGAGTAGTTAGTCAGCAGAGGATAATGCCAAACAGCTCTGTTCAAAGGAAATGTAAAGTGTGTGACAAAGAAGAACTACCAAGTAAATGTCAATGTACTTTCTAGCGTTCAGCTAAAGATTCATGAAGTTACAGAGGAAACATTAAATGGCTTCACTGACTGTATGGAAAACTTCCTAATTAGGACCATTTTTTGCTAAGCTGCCTTAAGACCTCTGGAATTGATCTGTCCCATGCCTATAATACCACACGACCTCTCTAGTGTTCAGGTGCTTTGAAAACAAAACAAAAGAAAAACACAACACAAGCGGCTCTAAAACCTTATCATTTCAACAACAGTTACATAGATAGATGTTCTACATGATTTCGCATTTGAAGCCTCACATGAGTTGTAGCTAACACAGACCTTAGATTAAAAAGAACCTGCATCCTTGAAGCAGAAGATTTCTCAGAGGAGTTACAAAAGCGTCACTCAGAAGGTTAAGTTTGTTACGCCACCTCCTGATGGAGTCTTCTGTCAGGTCAGCAACAAGGACAGAGTCCCATCAGTCCTGCCCCTGTGAAACTTCTGACTTGTTTCTCTCACTTACTAGATTTGGAAAGTAGACAATCCGACAGCACAAAACAACGTGTCACATTATAATGATTGCCTCAGACTAAATGGGTGGAATTGAACGATAATGTGCCACAGCAGAAAGGACCTTTCCATTCACATGCTGACCCATTAAAGACAAGATAACAGTTTCTCGAGTCTGGTGTGCCTTGCACCAGCTGCAACTTCTAGCTTGCTGTCCTAAAAGAATCAGAAAATTTGTAAAGACTGTGACCACCTATGGCAGGCAGAAGATTGGCATAATGTGGTGCATCTTAAGAGCATACCTACAGTTTGCAACAGAGCCAACAGCACATATATAGTAAAATTTCACAGATGGAATTAATACAAAACTTTAAAATCAGAAAAAACAGACTTAAACCTACCAATATTCACAGCTGAGACTGACCATATAAATGTATTTTAATAACTGAAATATTTACTACTAATTTCCACAGTATTAAAATTCATAAAATGTTAATACGTCTTAGTTATACACATTTCCTGTTGTTGCAAACTGGTAGATTTAACCACAGCATGAAAATTCTGGCTCTACTAGAAATCTCTCTCACACTAAAATATACATTGAATGTAAATAAAGTTTTAATAATAAGTATCCTACAACCAAACTAGGTTGTAAAAACCTTGAGCTGTCACCAGTCTCCAAACAACAAATTTGATTTTACAAGGTCACAGAAGCCTTAGTCAGCACTTCACTCTGGACTACAATTTTCCCTATAAAACTCCCTATAAAATTCCCAGAGCCCCTTTCTGCACAGAGGCACTTACAAAATCTACAAGAGATGAACTGACACCTTTAGTATATCACATTTTCACTTTTTCCTGCTGCAGTTTCAGTTCTGGAGGCGACAGTTCAGGTGGGAGGTTACAGACACATCGTGAATCACTGGGTACAAAAGAAAGAATCCTTGCAAAGAAAGGCTTCAGTGTGACCCCCCTAAAACTTTCAGGTGGAAGACATGTTTTTTTTTCCCATGTGCAGGATGGTGGCTGTGTAAACAAAAAGTAGTTTGTTACACCAAAGAACCATTTGGCCAATTGATTGCAAGAAACTGGGCATACAGGGATATACGCTGGAAGAGGAGAGTTCTCTGTAAGGGGTTCCAAGGGCCTCACAACAGAAGTATATTGAAACAATAGCATTGCACTTAAGAGATGAAGCAACGTAATGTAGTATATTGCATACAAAGTAAACTTTGACTAAGTTAACTCCAGAGTAATACGGGGGCATATCAGCAACTGAGCTATGATGCAGGTCAGTGCAAATACGATCAAACGTGGGTTTCCAATAATAAATCACAGACAGCATGGAAAAACTGATCAGTATTGAAAACATTTCAGTTACTTGCTGTACTCTTCTTCCCAGGATCTTCTGGCAGTGTTCCATGTCCTGTAGCTATTTCCCAGCTTCTGGGCACTTTCATAAAATAACTAAAAAAAGAACCCTGCAGTACACTTCTGAAGCATGCACCACTTCTCATTAGATTATGTCAGGTTTCATCATCCCATATCATTTGATGCATATTAGCCCAACACCATGTGTAAGACATTCCATTATTAATTTAAAGAGTTACCTTCTAACATTTTCAACATAAATAAAATGATGGCAGTTACCAAAATAGTAGAGTCAGCATAAGTCCTTTTTGAAATTAAGAAATAACAGTTCAGCTCATCCATAGTTTAAAAAGAAAAGTTTTCATGGATGGAATCCAGCTGTAATTACTTAGTGATGAGAAGACTGAGGAAACAAGAACTTATAGGCAAAAGTCTAAAGAGTGCTAGGGAGCATCCAAAATAACCACTGATAAACAGAAAAGAAACCTGGTCGGAATTAAAAAAACTAATTCATGGAGAATATACTAATTATAATTCTATTATAGACATAACACTAGAATGAAAACAAAAAAGATACGCTAAAAAGGAATAAAATTCAGATTTAAGAAAATGAACGAAGCAGCCAGCCAGAAGTGTAACAACAGCTACATTGCATATTCCATAGTACAAAAGTTATTTCCGGTCACTCCATTGAAAACGACGACTTAGTTAATGTGACAGTTACCAACACACTAATTACAGGCATACAGAACACGTTATCTTTGGAAGATGCAAAACAGATTTATGAACTGCAGGCCAGATTCTCCCTTGCATTACATGTTTACAGCAAAAATCAACTTCTAGAAATACCCTGAAGTAGAAGGAATACCTGCGATGGTATTGAGGGAGTCTAAGGACTCCTCGTCACCCTGGTACATGGGACATAACTTGAGAGGAGAGGTGCGCATGAAGCATTGCTGCAACAGATGGCCTAGGACTGTAAGCAGCAAAAATGAGCTTCTCTTACTAATGGAGGTGACAGAACACATTTTCCTATCCGCCCAAGAACACAAAAACCTTTACCAGACAGTTACATTTTAAAAATATGTGGGGATTCACGTAAATACCTTTGGATGAAATCACAGATAAGAATAACAAAACAGAAATAAAATCAATCTTAGCAGCAGTGCTTTATTATATGATCAGAAGAAATAAGAACCCAGCCCATACGTGAAAAGAGTACAACATAGTTTAAGAAGGAACGTTACAAGGTACTGCCATAACACCTTGGCTTCCCTAGAGTTACAGGGAGGCCACTGCTATGCTCCTTTGCCCCTAAAGTATAACGTTTGAGTGAAGTTGTCATTTCGACAAGAGTCCCGGTCCAAAAATCTTTCTCCTACAACCAGCTGGGCTTGTTTGAGGGCTGCTGTGCCCTTTGGGAGCAGAACAAAGTGACTGGGCCACACACAGAGGTGGAAAACAACATGCAAATGAAAGATGCTTATACGATACTCTGGGTATAGTAAACTCTAGGTTATACTAAAGCATACTATTCAGTGTGTTTTAGATTACAATTTTGTTCTATTCAGTGAAAAAGAAGTTTCCAGAACTAGAAGTGTAATAAAGCTCCATTTTCAAACCTCCATAGAGGGTAATTTAGTGTAAGCATAGCGGTGTTCTGATATTTAGAAGAATCCTTCCATGTAGAATACAAGAGTGTTTAAGAAGCAATATATAGATAATTGTATCAATTCATTTAACTAAGAAATCACAGCAGTATCACAAAGATTTATAAGTAAAACTAACGTAGAGAATTAACACTTTTCTTTTACTGGACCTTAAATATTATAAATGTAATGTCCATATATGATGCACTAACAATACGAAAACATTAAGAATGCTTAATTTTATCTCTGCTTAAACATTACAGTGTTATTCAGTATGCTGGCAGCAGCTTGATCTTGGCAATAGATCAACATGATTGCAATAAGACAGTTTAAGCTTGTTAGCTGAGTGAACGTCAAATTCACTCAACTCTGTTTTGGCCTCATGTGTGAGGTTAGAGTGGTTTTACATTAGAGAATACTTGCTGCTTGTACAGTTGGTTCGTACCATAGACATCTGTCAGGCACCTAGAGGATTCAGTACTCCAGTTGGCTCAAAACACTGTAGCTGCACCAACGCACTCAGGTACTGTATCAAGCCATTCTGAGGCCTCACACCATGGCAATAATTTCACTTCCTCTAGTTAAAGTGTGTGATTCTGTTACTGCAAAATAAAGCATGAGTATCAGACAGATTAGCATAGTAGCGACTGCAAAAAAATCTCATTTACAAATGCCAGCTTTCCAGTATTCCTCAGAGACCTCATTGCTGCAGTGTCTTGGTGTTAGAGGGCTGGTGAATATTAGAAAGTGGCAGACTCATGGGAACAGTTGTTTTCTTGAAAGCTGTTTTGTGAACTGTTTTTTCCCTTTAGAATATCATAGCCCTGATACAATGTTTAGGAATGACTGGATTCAGGTTATGCTACCTATCCTATGGAAAAAGGAAAGAAGAATATGATACGTAAGGCAATATCTATTTTCTGCTTCACTGGAATTTCTAAAGTCAGAATTTACATTCTCCTGTCCAATACAAGGTCACCATGCCCTGAACTGATCTACTCTGACCAGGTTTGGTTTAAATCAATTTTGGGTTACCTAGTGAGCACACTGAGCAAACTATCACCTGTACTTCAGAGGCTACAAAATCAATTCCAAGAAAACACAAGCAATTCAGATGGCTTCACGAAATGAAATTGTACTCTGTGGTACAGCACAATATTTGGAAGGAGGCAACGTGTGACTAAGAAGTTGAAAGTGTAAGAATTACTAAGTCAAAAATGGAACTGATTGGTAGCAATGCAAAACATATATGATACAGTCAATCCGGTGCAAACTTTAATTGTATTTTTCATTCCACAAGTTACAGCCTTTGCAGTGGAAGTAAAAGGGCTAGACTGACAAGGTTAAAAAAGAAGACTGAAAGGAAAACAATTCTACGTGGCTTTTTCTTTTTTTCTTTTTAAAAAATTAAAGCCATTCGTTCTAATATCACAAGTGCAATAGGCAATTATATAAAGGCCAAGAACAGCGGGGAGGGGTGGAGGAAAAAATTTGCGGCATGAAAGACACTAAGATGGCACTACCTAAATGAAGAACAAAGCATGCACGATGCTTTGCCAGTAAGTTAAAAGAAGACAGATTGTTGCTCCATTTTTTATTTTATAAGAAAAGTGATACTTTTTAATCTACAAAAAAATTAGAGATCGTTCATTGAGCCATGATAAATATGGATTAATCATCATTGACATGGGGGAGGCAGTCAGAAAATTCTTAGACATCTTTAATACTTTAAACTTTCACAAACAAGTCAGTTTCAAAACAAAACAAAAAACCAACAAGTGAACAAGCTAAAGGATGTATCTTTAAATAAAGATTCTTATTAGGCTATACAGCTTTGATATCTCACAACCTTTAAGTACTACTCTGATCTTCTGATAGACACTCAAGACACAAGAAAGATAGCACCTTTTCCCATGGGGAAGGTGATCAACCTTCTTTCATTTTTACCACAAATTTCTCATGTCCTATATATAGGACAATACAGCAGAATGCTTATCTCATGATATGCATCTTGGTGTTCACCATTATTTGCCTATTTTCCCACAGATAGCTCACCACTTGATTGATATTTGACAGATACCTTTTTAATGGGAGAATTTATCTCAGTATCTACCAATAAGCTACCTGAATTTTACTGAATCACAGAGTAGAACACATGTACCACTACTTTCAGGTTAACTAACGTAACTTGCATATAATCAAGATTTTTTTCCTTACATGGACAATTAGTTCCAACGCCCTACAAGTTAATACAGAAGTATTCCAAAGACTTTGGCATTTCCCATCATTACATGCATTGAGTGTGGCTGTCTCAGAGTAAAAAATATTTGCTAATCAGCAGGGACTTGATTCTGCACCTGACTGTTGTGTGGAAATGTACCTCTTCAGAAACAGATAGAAAGTATGAATTAAAACCAAGGGAAATAGTGTGCTGAAGAGTGTTTCTGCCAGAACACGTCCCTGTTTAGCACCACTGTGCATTTCAAATCTGTCAGATTGATCTCCATCACATTAAAGTTGCATGACACCGTGAGAAGATCCAGTCAGAGTAAGATGAGGATTAGAGGGAAAACAACTCTTTCCAGTGTCTGGAAAATTCCTACTGTCTAGATTGAAGTCTGTGTGACATCTATGAAAGCCGAGTAAGAGACTTCTTTATCCTAGACACCTTTTTTGCAACTGTCTTAAAGCAAAGACTATGTTAATCTACAGCACAGACTGTCTGGATACATACATTCTGCAAGAGCTTGCAGTCTCTTGAGGGTAATTTATACCGAAGGCTTGCCAGAAACCCTTATGACTATCTTCTTTGTATTTATACATTATTATGAGTTAGTATCCTTCATATCTCTGCTCCCTCTAGCAGTCAAGCCACACACCACACCGATGTTTAAGCATCACCTGTCTTTCCAGGTTCAGTATTCATTATTTACTGCAGGCTTCCAAAGTACAAGGCAATGTAGGCACAATTACAGAGAAATGTCTATTAAACATCAAACTTTGGCAGATACAATAAAAAAAAATACAATAAAGATGTTTAGGTTGTGAAGGAAAGAGAAAAAAGAATTTTTTACTAATATTAGGGATCATATTACAATAGTGGAAATAGTAGGGCCAACATTCATAACTGCCACACTTCCTTTTCCCCTCTCTGCTATTCTTTTCCTTGATTACCAGCACAAATATCTGTATCCCTGTGTAATCCCACTGTATATATTCAGATGCCATTGTCAACCACATTTGACTGGAAGCAAACGCAAAGGAAGCATAATCTTGAGGTTACAGCATAAAAACAAGTGTAACAAGATCTAGTTTTCACTCTCTCCATAAGTGTGAACGTGTTTCTTTATCTCACTGCAGTACTGTGAGGACTAAAATTGATCACCTGAGCTCTCTAGGAGCCAAACATAACATTATGATTTTGTTTGTTATAAGACAGCACTCCTTAAGTTTTAGCAAGTTCCTTTATTACATTTAGCTCCTGCCCTTTGTTCTGTAACATGCTGCTCAGATACAGGAAGGAAAAAAAAAAAAACCACCTTCAACTCAACATCATGTCCTTTCCTCCCCTGACCCCAGATACCCTCAGGACTTTACCCTCGTTTGATTATTTGACTCTCACCCCAAGTGTTTACCAAGACTTCACCTACGCTAGTGAACTCTGTAGCTGTAATCCACTCCCAGAGTGGTTAGTTCAGGGGTAATACCTGTGTGTGGTACGGACAAACGATACAATATTTAAAGATTTTCAGTTACAGAGGAAATATCACGTACAGGATGCCTATGCTATGGCTGTCAGTGCTGCTACCAGGGATGCACATGCACTGGCGGTGAATTATAGCAACGGAGGTTGCTAGTGGAGCAAAATTTTTCCATGTTTAACTGCTGTCTTGCTTCTGTGCATAGCACTTACCATTGCTGAAGTCTAACTACATCAGCCGAGTAGTTTGGCAGTATGGCTTACTCTCTGACCCTAACTTTGAAAAGACAAAAACAAAAGAAGCAACCAGTGCTCTAGCAAGAATAATGCCTTTGAAATCTAACATGTTGTTAGAAAGAGGGTGAAGACAAGGAAAAAGAGGTCTTTGGCAGTTCCCATCTTCCCACTAGATCTGCAAAACGCTTACTGGCAACAGCATGAGGAAAGACAGCTGCTTAAGACAGGAAAGCCCTTTCTCATAAGGTCAACTACCCCTACTCATAGATTCCTTCAGTAATAGAGAAGATGGCAGAAAAGAACCAATAATTTCTTGGCTAAGAAATCCTTCTCCCTGCTTTCAACCCCGGAGAGCACAAATACCTCCAGATTTAAGTAATGAGGAACTTCTGCCTCCTTTGCAAATTGGAACCATAAACTAATCTGTTCTCTGTGATGATGCATCCTCTCCATTATCACGAGAAGGAAAACCCTATGGGCTTACCTGCTCATGCTCCCTTATTTTCTTTCATACCAAAAAGTGCAGAGAACTTGCTTATGCAGAATTCAAGAGTCTTTTGCTGAAACCTGAGACTTTAATTAGTTTTGCCACAAGTCACAGTCTACAGAAGGGAAGAAGAAATCTTGCATGTGTAGGAATCCTGTTGACAACAGGACAATCCTGTTGAGTTCTGAACTCATTATAACTTAATTTTTCCTCCCCTTTTCATAGTTTAACCTCTGCTACACTTAAGTCCTTTTGATCTATTATCCTGGACATGAACTGTGCCTTCTGAACAGGCACAGATGCCAGCATTTTATCTGCAATTCCTGTTTGAAGAGATATCAGTAATGCAATATTTAGTATTTTTGTATTTTAGCTTCTTTACCTTACACACACTAGTCCCTGAATAAAAGAATTCAGAGATCATTACTCTGAGTGACCTCAATTCACACACCAAGCCATGCAATTCCTGCTACTTGCCCAAGCATGCAGTCAGGCAACTGCAACATTTAAGCTATACTCCATACTTTGTGTGACGTATGAATTGTCAACATCATCATTACAAAGACCAGCTATAATTCAGAGCAGGTCTAAATATTTTATACAAAATACCCATGCCCCCTCACACCAGTCCTTTCACTATTAATCCTGCGAACCTCGACAGGTGCTGGTTGCTGATTTCTTGAAAGAAAAACTATCACTGATACCACTGCAGAATGTTTAGTGATTTTTAACAACAAAGAAATAAATTCTCTTGAACAAAAACATAAAAGATATCAACCCTCCCCCCTGCACACGCACACACTTTGAGAAAATGAATGTATAATGAAAGTTCTCTCTCTTTTTACTCAGGGAAAAAAATAGAAAGCCCACCACATCCATATCCCGATAGCCTTACCTGAACAGAGACAGAGCTACAAGAGATAACTGAGAACCAAGCAAGACATTTTCTTCCAGGCCTTGTTTTGCTTTTAGTAAATGACATACTTTTGTAGGTCTATAGATCTCTTTGGGCTGGGGCAAGCAAACATGAAAAATGTGTTTTCATATATATTTAAAAACTGAAAACGTTAGCCATTTCCAAACTCTGTACCTTTTCACTCTACCACAAGTGCACTTTGCTTGCCTTTTTAAGTTATCCCAATCAGCTTATATTAGCACTGATTTCTTCTGACAAGGATCTGATTTCTGACTTATTCTGATGTGTATTCCTAGCACCTAAACTAAAATCCTTTGACTCAGTTGTCTGGTGACCATCCTTTAGCCTTGACAGATCAGAAAGATTTTTAATCACTTTGTTCTTCATAGGATTTAAATGAGCTGTAGGGGCAGAAGGCTACTCTAATAAAGCAATACATTTATCCACTGCACTGCATTCAATCAGCAATTTCTGTTTCTAAAAAAAAAAAAAAACACCCAGAATGTACAGTTATATTTTTATTTTGAAAGAAACATATGACTTGACCTTGTACTTCAGTACTTGGCAGAGATGTCAGTGTTATAGAGGTAACTTTTTACCGTAGCTTACAGTGACTGAAAAACCAACTCTTGTTAGAGATAAGAAGCTGCCAATACACTTTGGTAACACTAGATAGACTTAGGTGACTGAAGAGCCATCTAGTATACTAACATTCTACATCATAACAGTTAGCTATATCTTATTATTATGTTATTTTTTTATTTAAAAAATACTTTAAAAAGTACGTATCTCATTTCAAGAAGTACATATTCCCTCTTCCACAGATATAATGCTCTAATACGGAATTAAATATTTTATGCTGGAATACAAATTAGTACTTACTACAAAAAGCAGGAGAATTTAACAAATGGGTAAAGTAAATTTTAGTAACTTGATCCTTTTCCCATTCAGGTAATCAGAAACATTTGGTGATTTCCATCTCTGCAAGCAAGGTCAGTCCTAAGACACTAATGCACTAATGACTTTGTAAACCCCTAATTCAGAGATAACCTTTTCTAGAAGTTCAGAAAAAAAAAGAGCAACCGACTGTGGCAAAACCAATTTCTGCACTGATGTTAGCATTTTGTATTTCATTTGGATCACATCAGAGTAACCAAGACTAAAATTTGACCTAAAAATGAACAGCCTTATGTCATTTCCCCTACTGCAGTTAACAGAGGAATTAACATCCACATACAATTCAAATAAATATGTATCATAGATGAAATTCAAGTTTAAGCCTCTAAAAACGTGATTACATCCAGGAAGATGACTTGTGACTCGCGGACTCAGAACCTTTAGGCTAAGGAGAATGTCCAGTGCCATCAGGTCCGGTCCCTTGCCATTGCTGGCACCATATGATACGATTCTCTCCATAAATCGTCTCTAACCTTAAAAGTAGTAATTTTGGAGTGGATTTCTGCTTCCATTACTCTGACTGAAGAGCTATCCTTAAGCCTCACTTCATTAATATTCTGAGAGTCTTTCTGTTTTGTAATTTAGGTCTTTTCATGGGCAGTTCAGTCCACTAGTTCTTACACAAGCTTGTCCTAGCTTTATTAACTGTTCTCCCTTCCTGCTTCTTCACACCTATATTTACACAGTCCCTCTCAGTCTTTTTTCCTCTCGGTCTTTTCCATTATTTAATCTCACTCCATTTTTACTACTCTGGTTTTACCCTCCCCGTTAAAATATTCCAGCCATGGCTAACAAGACGTTTCTGCAGAGATGCAAATTTCATTCTTCTTGAGTCGTTACCTGTGATGGTGAAGTCTAGTGAAGCCATTAGAGAAATAACCATATTTTTGGGAATTGTAGAAAGTCAGACATTGCTTGTACAGAATTTTTTTGAACTCTATCTTTAACTATGGAAGATGTAATTCTCTTCTTACAGATTTGTCACTTGGATGTTTTGCAGTCCCAGCCTGCTGTATACTACCAAATAAGGAAGATCAGGCAGAGAAAGATTTTCGTGTGATACTGGTAGAATCAGCCAGGGCAGAGGACATAGCGGTATGACAGCACTCTGAGTCAGTAAAAGCTTTGATAGGTACTGATTAGGTCTTTACCTCATAAGGGAGCAATCCAAAAAGTCCAAAATAGTGTTAAACTAATAGATCAGGTTTTATATCAATAGAAGTTACAATAAGTAATTTTTTTAGACTAGAGAAGATGGAATAAAAATGAAAAATGTAGTTAAAAATATCTCGCTCCTACCACTATGTCTTTGCGCGGTGCCTCCTTTCTTCCAGGTCTGTTCTCAGCCCCTGCTCACTGACTGCAAATTTTAACTCAGGTTATTGCTAATCTTACACAGTCCCACCAGGCCCCTGGGAAACATCTCTGTTTCATCATTAGAGAGCATTCACACTGGGTCATACTAAAAGCCCATCTTGTCTTTGACGCTGGCCTAAAGCAGATGGCCTTAGAAAAAATATAAGAATAGAGGAAGCATGTGGTGATATTTTCCTTGCGTACACCTCCAAGCTCCAACCAGGTATGGCTCTGGAACTTCCAGAAATAGCTTTTATATATTTAGCAATTCTCATGGATTTTTCTGCTATGAACTTGAACTCTTGAACGCTATTGGAGGCTTTCAGCATTTACAGCTTCCAGTAACAAAGGAGTTCCGCAGTTTAACCACAGGTCTTAAGAGCTGTGTCCTTTGTTTTTTCTCCTGTAAATTGCAAGCTTTGTTTAATGTCTTCTGTTCTTACACTGAAAGAGACAGCAAATAATTGATCTATGTCCTACTCTTCCTCTGTTGTCTCTTTCCAGAATGACAGGCCTGGCATACCTAGTTGTTCTTTGTAAAGACATTATTCCAAACCTTTGATCACTCTTGCTACCCTTTTCTGAATTTTTTCCAGTGCTACCACACATTAAGGACACACAACACACGTGGCAGAGTGAATCACAGATTTACACTGTAATATATGTTCTGCTCTAATCTCTGTTTTTCCCAGTCATTTCTGACATTACTTTTGCTTTCTAGCTGCTACTGAGCATTAAGCTGAGTTTATAATAGTTCTGTGAAAACATCAGGGTCTCACTGGAGTGGGAGTGATCTGCTCACATAGTTAGACATATGAAATTCAGATTGTTTTTATCCACATGCATCGCTTTACATTTACCTATGCTGAATTTCACCTATTTTACTGCCAATGACTATGCTTTGTAATGCCCATATGCAGTTCTTCTGAGCACACCCTCATCCTTATTAGCCCAAATAGCTAAGTATCATTAACAGGCTGTCAATTTGTCATTCACTCCCTTTTCTAGGTCAGCGATGACTAAGCTGGACAGTACAGGAATCTATTGCACCCCATTGAAAACATTTATTCATACCCTTTAGTCTTCTATAAATTCAAAGACCTTATCTTTATCTCAGGGTTGCTTACAGGCCTTAAAAGTCTTTGGTAAACTGATTTCAAAAAAACCTTTCACAAATCCATGTTGATTGCATTAACCAGATATCCTCTCTCCACTTCTTTACGCAGCCACAAAAGACAGACAAACCAACCAGCCAACCAACCAAAACCCTCAGCAAGTTTACAAGATAGAATTTCCTTTTACAAAGCCAGGTCAATGCTTTCCCTATATTTTACCCCCACATCCACTAGTTCTATACTTCATCTGATACGAATTTCAGATTAACTGGTCTGTAGTTCCTATTATCTCTAACAGAACCCTTAAAAAAATCTGCCAATGCTTCAGCCACAGAATCACAGAATGGTTTAGGTTGGAAGGGACCTCTGGAGATCATCTAGTCCAACCTCCCTGCTCAAGCAGGGTCCTCTAGAGCATATTGCCCAGGATCACATCCAGACGGGTTCTGAATATCTCCAGCGAAGGAGACTCCACTACCTCTCTGGGCAACCTGTTCCAATGCTCTGTCACCCTCACAGTGAAGAAGTTTTTTCTCAGGTTCAGTTTTTTCTCAGGTTCAGCCACCTTCACTTCTTTTAGTATCAAAACAATTTAGCACAGGAGGCAGCAAACTATAGTCATCATTTACTCTTTTTTCCCTTCCTTGATTGCCTTTAGATCTCTCAAATGCATAACATGCAATCTAACAAACATTGTTAGTGTTTACCTTAACACCCTGGCTGCATAATGCTCCAGACCAGCCACCCAGCAACAGCTTATCCACTCTCACCACTTGCTGAATACTGCAGCCTGTGGCATCACTTTGCCCTCTGGGAACTCCTCATCCCACCCCAGGCATGCTCAGGTGCTCCTCAGGAATGAGCAATCACCTCCTGCCCAAGGAACTTCCACCTGCTCTAGTCATGGTCAGCTCAGCATTCTACAATGATTTCATACAATAAATTATAAGCAAAAGGTTTACTGCCCATCACAGATAAAATTTGGGATTCTTAATCATCCAGACATCTGTTTGGGAAGGAAGGCAACAGAACAGGGAAATGATGTGAGACTGACCTAATTTTCTTCATATCAGCCTGACACTCGGAGCAAAGAGATACAAGAATAGTGCCCGTTTCCTCCTAGATGGAAGCACTGCCATTTGAGGTGTTCCGGGATGTTTTGCCCACCCTCCAAATACTGCTCCAAAGTGGTGTCAATCCCCATCACCTCCATGTCTGATCTGCCAACCCTTTGTGGATACTTTCAGGTATTGTAACGGCACTAGACGTGTGTGTTTGCATACCCAAGCCACTCCCCATATGCATACATCTTTAGCAATAAGACATTTATAGTCACATGTAATATTTTCATGAGCAAATTGGGAAATGTTATAGAAGGAAGTACTACAGGGTGAGTAAAAGGCTGGTTGAGAAATGACGCTGAGATTCATCAGAGGTTCCCTGTCAAAATGACATAGTTTTTAAGTGAAGATATCTAATGTTTGCTATTATCCAAAGTTATCATTAATGGCTAGGACAATGAAATGGAAATATGCTTATTAAATTTACAGATGATACTTCCACTTATGTGAGGGACTAATTGTTTGTTGGAGGACAGACTAGAGTTCAAAACGGTCCTGATAACTTGAAGATGAGAACAGGAAAAAACAGATTTTTTTTTCCACTGGGAAAAGTGAAATCAGGCAGGAATAATTAATTACAAAAATACAGAATATGGAACTCTTTAGGTAGTTGCTTCAAATGAAACAATTTGAGGATACAGTGGATCATAAACCAAACACTATTTAACAGTGACCTCCTGTTGCAGGAGACGCAAGTCCCATGCTGAGGTGCATAAACAGACACAGAGTTGCTAGGTAATGCCTTTGCTCTGCTACAAATGCAAGGCCCTAGCTAGAATACTGTGCTTTGTTTTGAGTGCCGCACTTCCAGAAAGATGGGGTCCAGCTGAAGAGAGTTCAGGAGGAACAAGAAGTCCCTAGGTCTAGAAAATTTGCTAATGCAGAAAGATTGAATGAGTTAGGATTGTTTATCCTAGAAGGGAAGACTACTAGGAAGGTGGATATAATAGTCTTTAGATTCATAAAAGGACATTGTAAAGAGGAAGGGAATCATTTGTTTTACTTTTCCATGTCAACGCTACTTAAGACAAGTAGTAATTTTAAATCGCAACAAGGCAGATTCACATTAGACATTATGAAACATTTTTAGCAATAATGATAGCGGAGCACTGGAACTGGCTGCCTAGGGTGCTTTAAAAGCAGATTCAAGAAGCATCTGTCTGAGGGATGGACTACATGATCTCTTTAAGCCTTCTAGTCCCTCATTTGCGTTCAGTCAATAAACTTCAGCCAGGAATGACCATACAGGGTGACCTATTTTATATAAATCTTCTTTAAGCAAGACGTATTTTTGCCCACATATTGAATTTCTAGATCAAGATTCCACTTTCAGTTCTCTCAAAGTACTGTAGTAAATAAATAACTTTCTTCCAGTGTCAATCAGAAGGGCTGTTTCTTTCTTTGGACTTGCTAGTCCTATCATAGTTCCTATATTCACTTCCTCTAATAAATTATATAAAACTCCTCTTCTGCACATGTTGTTCTACACAATCCACTTTATTTCGCAGCTTCATTATTGCTAATTTCATAAAGCAAAGTTTGACAGTGAAAAAAATATTTTTTTCTGACACATTAAACATGCTTTTGGAGTTAACTCTCCATTCAGTTATCTTTATGTGGGTAGCAAATATACCAAAAGAACCGAAATTTTCATGATAATTCAAAATACTTTCCTCAGCAGAGAATTACTGTAACCATGGAAAACATGCCCACAAACAACTGGTTTGTTTGGGATTTGTCATTAGAAAAATGCTCATTGTTTAGGGTAAGGCATTAGTGGGCAAAACAGTGTTCCAGCCAGCTACCTAAGCACGCACAAATGCGTAGGTCAGTCCAGAACTTACAGGAGCTGCTCCTCTGCTTTGAGACAATCTTTGGTGCGCTTGCATAGGCTGGTGCTTGCATAGATCTGTGTTTTCTCTCTCGGCACTCAAGCTGGCCTTGTTTCTGGAGACAGCGTAGCCGCCCTTTTTCGTGCTGGATCTGAACTTTGTTGCCAGATTGGAGCGCCAACAGAGCAAGGCTGGACATGCCTTCACCCATCCGAGCCTACACCGGCATGTAGGCAACTCCACTTTATTTCTGTCTAGAAATCTAGCCTCTCCTCTATCCAGAATAAATGACATTTTTCTTGTTGCATTACTCACACTTGGATTTCTCTGTGTATAAGTCTGTATCTCCAGGGGCTCCAGCAATGCAGTACTAACATTACCATCGAAGAAAAAGAGAAGAGCATGACCTTCTGCGTCTTGATTGCAGCATTTTACCTTTTCAGGTTTTTCAGTCCAGTGATCCTACTTTCAGCTTTTCTTGTAAAGGCTGAAAAAGGAAATATCTTTCATACTTGAGTTATTTTGGTTTATCAGCATACAGAATGTAAGCCAGGCCAACAGTTTCATGTGTTAGTTAGACATCGGCAGGATGAGAAAGATGTTTTCTAACAGATACATTCACCTGCCACCTTGCAAGTACATGTATTTCTTGCCTGTGTTGGCAGCAAGAAAGTAACCTCCAGCTACTGCTTCATGCAAGTCCTCTATCAACATGCTCAAAAATTACTACTAAACATTGCCAATTATAGAATCATTTCACAGACAGTAAACTTGTTTGTGCTATATTGCTCAACTATTGCTCAACTTGCTATATTTTTTTCTGCATTAGCATGAATGAATTAAAATTAACTTTTAACAACAGTGGCAGAAAGAGCTGCAGATAAGACATAAATAAGAAGAAACTCCTAGAAAAAGGACTTCAGGAAAAACAAAGAAAAGAGGATGAGCACTTCAGAGACGTTATGAAGAGATTAGAAGATAATATGCAAGAAATGCATAGCTGCAAATGTTTGTGCTGTCTTTCAAATGAAAAGATGAGACTCATAAATCAAGAGCAGTCAGCTGTTAATATTTCGCTAACCAGCATAAATCAGCACTCTAATATCTAACTTCAGTTTAATTCTGACATTTTTAGTGTACATGAAAAATAACAATTCTCAACAGTGGCTGATTATGCTTCACTTCTAAACTTAGCAGTAGTGTGAGATCACTGGCCTCTAGGAGGCTCTTTTATTCTGGGACTTCAGCAGCAGAAGCTGTTGCTGAGTTGCTGATACAGTCATTTGTCATTCCCTTTCACAGCCTGAAGCACAGATGCTTCTGGCATGAAAGAATGTGACTGTGGTGCCGTAGTTTTGAAAATCATGGGCAGCCACACTAACTGTGGAATAATCCAGATTCTTTTGTGATATTTCCCTGGGAGTCTGGAAGAATTTATTGTAATAGCACTAGAGACAGCAAATGGCCACACTGGTTGCACTGCACATCTCAATTATAAGTAAGCCTCTTGCTTACTGTTCCCTGAAACGCAAAAAATAGATTTGGACGTATTTGGGAAGATTTTTTTTGAATTCTTATGTTTTTGCCTTCATGAATTAAACTTGGTACTTTCATTTCCAGCATATTCAAATACGAAGTAAAAGCTTCCAAATATTGCTGTGTTTTGGTCCAATCCAGTAGAAATCAGTAAGATTGTCATGATTTCCTCCCATAACCATCATCCATAGATGCCATGAGCCATAAGTCATGTATCCTCCACACTTATTTTGGACTTGTTAATGTTTGTGAATCTAGGCCTAATCTGGATTCTAAATTAAACATGGCAAGGAAGTTCATCAAGTGGCCTAAGGCTTCAGTTTTTATCTAACCACAAAAGTGTTGATGCATTCATCACTTCATCATACTCCATCACAACAGAAATTCTTCTGTTTTGAAGAATAGGGAATATAGCTGTAGCAACAAGGACTCCCACTAGAGTGCAATTTTTCCAGTTATATTTTTTCAGTATTATAATTAGTGTTTCTTTCAATTAACTCTTGACTTATGATCACACGGCATATTTTATCATTTATAAATAGAAGCAGTTGTTATTCATTACTAAACAATTAAATATGAATTAGCTGTAAATAATTTATATAAAGCATTTAAGAATGATCTCATAGAAGTAAGCACCTTGCCTGTATCACACAGAATCTAAGAATGAAATTGTCTGCAACATCTGACAAGTACTTTAGAAATAAATTTAAATATGATTCTTGAAAGGTTGAGATTTTTAAGGGATCTGTAAGAATGGACCAGAGCTGTAAAGTTCTTCAAATCCATCCAGTTCTTCACTGACGATAGCAGGCCACTTGTTCCTACATTTACCAAACTTGAACGCCTAGCCGCACTACTGCAGATTTTCTAAGTGATTGTACACTTGCATTATCTGATGATCTAAGTCTTAAAGTCAATAACTAAGTCTATTGCTACAGTGTTGAATGAAGCAGTTTACACCTCTCTAAATACGTTTCAAGTGACCCAACAAAATGTTATGCTAATTCCTTAAAGGGGTTCATATTAAATAGGTGGAGATTTGTTTATATATACGTATGTAAGCTAAGGTATTCTCAAGGCCTGGGAGCAAAGCCTACAAATACCTGTAAATGAGGGAAGACCCAGAAACTTTGCCCTGAGTTCCTCTCATTGTGTGCCATGCTCTCTTTATAACACAGCATGACTCTGGCAGACATCAGTATGAGCATATACTAAGCCCAGCAGCTGTCCTGAGCTTTGTCTTCAGGTACAAAGAGAAACTCTTCTACAGCCAAGATGAACACACAAGAGTTCATGCTGACAGATGCAATTATTATAACACCAATCTCTCTGAGACAATCCTGGCAGAGAACGTGTGTAATGCTATGAAGCACAGTTAACACATTTGCCTTGTCCTTTCCAGTCTCCACCAATCTTTCCACAGACATGCAGTCCTGACCATCAGAACGGCAATAAAGAATTATCTGTAAGACTGGGAAAATGGAGAGTTTTACATTGTGCTGCTGTTGTAGTGACATAGGCAAGTTAACTCCTGATTTAGTTCGGTGTTAGAGAAAAATTCACATCCTTTGGTAGAGCTGATATGGATTCTCCTTGTTAATATCAAAAAGAATTACATCAAAACACAATCAACACTTCAAAAAGTCTCTCAACCATCAGCATATCTCCTTCTGTTACACATAGCAGGAGATCCACTTAACAGAACTTTCGAGCGCTTTATCTCAGTGCTGCCACAGCACTGATACACCTTATCATCTCTACTCTTGGGGGATGAACAGGAGATGTTTGTTTGTCAGTCTCTGAATCTCAATGCTGGGAAGGCCTTTTCAACCCTGACTCAGCCTATAAATCATAGATTGACTATTTGAGGTTTAAAACATTTTGAAAACTCAGTACTATAATGCTAGTGGTCTTCCATTCTGACAGAGTATGCACCTTTGGAATCTTATTTATAAACATCAGAGCTAACTTTGAAATGTCAAATTCCCCACTAGAAATTCAAGATATTCACTGAGTTTTACAAATGCCACTGATGACTCGTTTACTTCTGAGCAAGCCGTAGTTTTCTTAGCGAGGCACCAGATTTGCAGGGTCATGTAGCTTCAGTATTAGTTACAAGCACGTATAAAGCCCCTGTCTAAAGAGTAATTTCCATATTACCTGCTGCCATACAGCTTTCTAAGTTTCTCTCATTATCTGGGAAAATAAAAACCAAAAATATTTTAACTCTCTCAGTTAAAAAAAGACGTAAATGTGTTCAGAGAAGGAAAGTATATTTCATTTGTTTTCCTGACTACATACTTGGCCAGATTTATGGCTCCGACCCTTCTCCTTTATGAAAAATGTCTACAGATGTATTTGGCTCTCACAGATGCCTCAGCAGGCCTCATCATTTCACTAAGGCCACTTCGGCAATACAAATAAGCCACAAAATGTAAATTTTGCTACTGTACAGTTAGAAAGGAAATGCTTTTTTATGTTTCAGCAATTTCTCACAGCCCAATTGTTTCTCCTATTTTCTAATCTCTCATATAGCTGATGGGATTCATTTTCTCCTGTTCCACAATGAAATGAGAATGAACTGACCCCAAAGCAACGGAAAGTCCTTTGGTTACAGCACTTGCCAAGAAAATGGGGCATTAAAATTAAGTCCCCTGAAGGGAGTGCTGAACTTTAGTCCCCACAGGCAATGGCTCTAATCATGATGCTATTGACAGTTCAGAAGTCTCTCTCTGTACCTCCAGTTTTGTCTAGAAATTACTTCCTAGACGCAAGAGAATTTTCTGACAATTTTTTTGACAAACACCATCTGTGAAAAGTTTCAGATGTAACAAATTATTGTTCTGTGATGAAAATCACTCAGAAAAAAAAATCCCATATTCATATATTCATGTTAGGCCACCCAGAAACAACAGTATGTCACAGATCAAAACTGCTTCTCTGCACCTTTCATAGTTTCTATATTAGCTAAATTATTCTGGAGATGCTGGAGAAGGCTGCTATAGAGCAATCTATTATTTGTACTGATTATTTGAATTAAACAATCAGCTAAAATTTAATATATGATGGTTTACTGAAGTTTAGATTGATACCGAGCCTCTTCATGGGAGGTAACATTTTGGTAGATTCAAAACCCCACCCGAATGCAATGAAGCAGCATTCTTGGAAGTGCCATGTATTAACTTGCAACGGTAAAGCCAAGCCAAATAAAATAAACAGCAAACAATAGCAAAAGCAAGACAAAATAAACAAATTGTCCAGCATTTCCATTGACACAGTCACTGTGGAAAGACAGGATGTTAGCTGATGATACTGTGTTGGAGGTTGTCTTCTAAAACTTGGTATCTTTTACATTTCTATTTCACTTGCCATAAGTCATATTGATTCAAATTCATTTCTTTTTATTATCTTTCCTTCTGCACCTTACAGTACCATTCAGTGCTCTGTCTCCATTGGTTACCTCTAATACGAATGAAAATTTGCTATAGCACAATTCAATATTTTCATACTTTTTCCCCATAAATGTTCTACAAGTCTCAGCTGCTCAGAATTTCAATTAAAACACTGAATGTGGAGGCACAGGCCATTTGATATTTTTTTCTGGTGGACTTGTGGTCACTTATGTAAAATAAAAATATGCTTATGTCAACCTCTGACCTCATTAAAAGCCAGCTCCTCTGCTACCATGAGTGTTTCATTCCTGCACTTCTTGCTTTGCAGCAAAGCCATATTTTCGCACCTGCCAGCAAGCCAAATAGAAGTTTTGCTTAAATCAGAGTAATGAACACAGTCCCTAGAAATCTTCCCTTTATATATAAAAAGAAATATATATATAAAGACAAATCACTGGAAAAGAGGGCTGTATTACTGATTTATAATCATTAATTGTCTACAGTCATATCCTCTTTTATAGAAAAAACAAATTAAAATCCAGTCAAATGAGTATAAAGTCAACAAATAACTTATCAAATCATCTTCATATATGTAGTTATTTGGGCTGAAACTGTCTAGGAAGGTTGCGTGGGTGACGGAAAAGTTGATTCGACAGGTATTTTTCCCATCCCTCAACTGCACACGCATTCAAGGGTCAAAATCCATAAAGCTAAAAACAGGGGAGGTGGCAGGATGGATTTTGCTTTTGTTTTTTCAGACTGTTTTGTGTGGCTTGCGGCAGACTCTAGCAACTGCCTTATGTGCAATAGCTGTATACACTCTCCCCATGGACCACAGACTTAACTGGCAGAGCTGTTTACAAAAAGGCCTATTATTATTTCTAGGAACAATTTGAATTTCTAATAAAAAAAATCAAACACTTCTTTATGCTCAAGTTTACTCTAGAAATAGTTGGATTTTTGTTTCTTTTAGATAAAGTGGTCAATTCAATGAAAATTTGTTTAATCAATAAAATAATTTGCCTTTGAACAGAGTCTCAAGGAAAAATATTTAGTTTTACTTGGTGTCTCCTATCCAGTCATTTTATTGCTGGCACCTAATTTGTGCTCCCAGATGTAGACAAACATCTGCTGCTGCATTTGCAAGCCAGCCATTTGCACATATAGCCACAAAATTGTCTTTTTTGTGTGTTTAAATGTAGGTCTCAATGTCTATAAAGAATACAAATACATTTTCCATTATTGTTTTTGGGGCAGTTGAAGATTTGAACCAGGACTGTCCAAAAATTATGCTTTAATACATTTTGTATGTATAAAGGCTGTCTGTACAGTCATTCTGATACCAATAAGTGACTCATTGCTTTTTTCAAGCACTTTGGAATGTCTTGAATTTGACAGACTCAATATAAAACCAAATTCAATTCAATTTAATTTTTAATACATCTGTATAAATCCCTATGAGATTCTATTATAATTCTTCCCTCCAGCATAAATACTTCCTCCTTAATAAAGTTTGCAGCTGTGTTACAAAGTCACAGATTCTAAATACTGTCTCATGATACAGTTTTAAAGTCTCCTGGGTGACTGATTGTCCCTCTCTCCCCGCTGCAAAGCTGACATTATAAACGCTGACATTTCGGTGATAGATGAATCTGTATAGATCAAAACACAAATATAGGACATTTCCAGTCAGCCTGCCAAATCCTAGTAAAAGAGATTTTCTATATCTGGAGGCACAGTTATGGATTAGTAGAGTTTTAGCTTATGGAGTAGTGTTAAAGAGGGAATTTCACACAGGGGGAAACTTACACTTTGCTTAAAAGCTAGGTCTATTTCCCTTTCCTGTGTTTTGAACAATTTTCCTGGCTCCAATCTGTTTACCAATTATCAAAGAAATTTGTTGTTTAAAATGCAATTTATCTCCAGTGAGGGTTTTATGCCAGATATGTAGCAAGCAGCTACTAAGCAGCCCCCATTCTACTGCTGTAAGGACTCAGATGAAATGACTTTGCACCTTCGTTCCGAGAATGCTGTCAGTGTAGCTTCTTGCATAAATACAAACGTTCACTTTAAAAGTTTAGAGTTTTAAGGTCTTTCACGTGAAAAGTGTCAAGCATTATGACATATTATTAAAAGTATTTTTCTTTTATTTACAGCATACTTTGAAACAAATCTTCTGCAGGTGTAAATCTGTCAGTGAAGTCAATGAAGCTATACTGATTTACAGTCCCTGACGATTTGGCCCTGTGATTTGAAATCACTACTAGGAAAAAGTAACTAGGGTGTCTGGATTAAAAAGAACGTGAATGGATTCTGTAATGCTGATACTTACATCAGTACTTAATACTTTGTCAAACACAGATGGACTCTATAAAAGGCTAAGAACACATATAACTGAAAACCAGCTCCGATTAAAAAGTAGATTATATGGCTTTATATAGGAGGTAGGGAGGGGTAGGATTTCATTCTGCTTTTTTTTTTTTTTCCTCAAATTTACAGATTTTGGTCAGGATCAGCAAAGGGACTGTCAAAAGACTGAAGGAAACAGATCTCACTATATTTCCCTCTACACTGTGGAAGTCCTGAGCATCTCAGGAGGTTTCACAGCCAGCTTTGTAACAGGCAGATTATTCTGATCAGAACTGTACTCCTGAACTCCTTTCCAGACCTGTTTTGAATGGCGAGTCTTTTCAGACCCATTCCATGCATATCTCACTATCTCTCTCTCATCTCTGATTAGAAGAATCTATCTTTTCAGCTATATCATAAAAGAAGGCATAATCTTACAATTTGTCTACAACATACAAATTCATAATGCATTTGCCTAGAGTAGAAGACTAACAAAAGCTAATCTCTCATGAAGCTCCAGGATTTCTGAAGCTCTCATGAAGCTCCAGGATCCCTGAACTTGAGAAGGTTGCTGTCTCCTTTGCATGTTTTAAGTAGCTTTTAAGACACTCTTTTTAGGACCTGAGTGTCCCCCACTCAAGATTCAGAAAAGATTAAGTGGCGACCTTGTTGTACAGTCTTTACTGGACTACAGCAGCATTATAACTGTCAAAAGAAAATACTTTATGAATGCAAAATGTGATCTAACAAGCACATCAACCTACCACATTCACATACAAATAAGTGTGAGTAAAATAGTTGCAGCCTGCAGTAAGGCAGGTAGCTGCATTACTTCTTCCAGTTAGTTGCCTTACTTATTCCAGCAGAGAATTTAGCTTTTGGTTTTAAGGGATAAAAGTTCCAAAGGAGTTGCTTCAGCAAACAGACTAAAAACATGAAGCATATATAACGAAGCTGATGACATTTGTCAGAATCAGGGTATGGTATTGTTTGAGAGAAGATGGCTGATAATCAGTACTATGGATTGTAATACACAATCAATATTTATGTCTCGCCATAAAACCAGAAAGGACATTGTGAGGAAGGGAAAGGGGACACAGGAACAAAAAGGGACATATTTACAGTGGAAATGCCAGAGGAAAGTAAACTTGTATTTAAGAAGATATTTCATCTGAGATGAAGGCCATTCATGGCTAACCTGTCATTATTTTAACTTTTCCTTCCAATTTCTAATAGGATAACTTTACCAAAAATTATGATGACATCAGTGCTGCACTATGGATCTCATTTCTTCATTTTTACTTGTTTTTTCCTGTATCACTGACTGAATAACAAAATATTATTTGGCTAAGAACTAAAAGAAATCATTAAATCATTGCTATCAATTTATTTTGGGACAATATAGAAATTTTTTCTTAGAGAACATTTCCCTATCTTTTCCAGTCAAGCAACAAAAGCTGAAAGCATGCAAGTCACACAGGGTAGACCTTCAGAAGTACTTGGGTGCAGTGCCGAACAACCAGTTGAATCCTCAGCCCTAACAGGCATTCAATCCCCATTCAGTGCAAGGGCAGTGTTAGGCACTTACAAAGGGATACTCAGAAACTGGCCGAGTGGGAAGCTATCTAAGATAACAAATGAGATATCAAGAAAAGTAAAGGTGCACTTGGTGTGATCACGCCTTTGTACATGCTTCAACTGCAAATCCATGTCTCTGAACCCATCCTAGAAGCAGGCACCTAAGTCCCACCTGTGAAAAATAAGGAATCCATTTCTCCACAATTCCCTGTAGCTGACTATTGGAAGAATCACATGGTAAGTGGAGACCTGGATTTAAAGCTGTATCTTGCTGACTGCGAACAGGCATTTTTTACATATTCTCTGAAGAAAAATATACTTTCATCCAGGCTACTGGGTGCTGTAAGTCAAGTTTTCCTCACGCCTTCCCTTTTGGAACTTTTGCATTTCATAGATATTTTTCATGAATATTTATTGTAGCAACAACTTGAATCTTAGCTTCCAGCATCCTATCTGAATGCTCTTAACTTGTGAGTTCCTCTCAGTGATCGTACTTAGGCACCTTCTTTGAAAGGTAAGAGAGCTAAACTTTGCTCAGTTTGGCATTATCTGTCAACTAGCACAGGTTGCTTCTGGCTCATAAAGCCAATGCGGCTGGGTCTCTTTGTGCAACATACAGGGAGCCACAATTGCTACTTTTGGGCCACGATTTCTACCAGTGAGTGAAACAATAAGAGACAGAGACAAAAGGAAGGAGCTGAGATCTTCAGTCACAAGACACTGTTAAAAAGTAATGGCATGCAGAAGGGGAGTTGCAGAGCAACGTAACCTAAAGTTAAGGAGTACCTTTACACATTTTAATTTAAGGTCCTAAATTTTTGTATTCTATTTCATCTTCTATCCTTTTACTGCATATGACATCAACTGTGTTCCTATCTGTAACACAAACTGTCGTTTGTGCAATACAATACTGTGCTACAACGCTGTAGTACAAGCTAGGACTCAGATAGGCATGAGATAGACATTGATGTGTAGGCTCATTAGTCAGCCTGCGGTCACTTTGGAGACACAGTTGCAGAACACAACGGAAGCATTTACACCCAGCAGCAACAAAACAAAACGGACACCTTTTCCATTGCAGTATACATACGGCAGCATAGTGGTGTATACGTCCACCCACAATGCTACTACAAATAGATAGGGATTATAAAATGGAATGATGGCATAATCAATGCTCAGGGTGCTGTCAATCAGCCTTCACCAGCAGCTTTTTGTCAATATGTGTGAATTGCCTGGGTTCTGCACTGTATGACCTTTTGCAACATCGATTCCTGAAGGGCATTTTAGGGGAAAGAAATGTTTGCAATTTAATTTGACTTCAGAACCTAAAGGTATGCGTACGCTCTGGATGGCTTTCTCCCTTAGAGATGCACACTGTAACAAATTACTATTACCATTTGTATTTGGTGTCCAGTTTAATGAGTTGTTTTGTGTTCATCTGTTATGCCGCATAAAAGAGACACTGAAAATAGTGCCATATAAAATACAGGAAAAAATAAAACAAAAAAATTCACTAATGTATTTCTTGCCATTTTCATGTAGAAAATTCTGTCTTTAAAAAAGGAATTCCTAAACTCCTGTTCTGTCTCTCCAAAAAATACAAGAAACTTGGAGTTAACAAAGGTAGGGGGTTGTTTTGTTTTGTTTTGAAATCATGCAAATAAAGCACAGGTCTGTGCATGTTAGCCCAGTTCTTACTTTCCTTACAAATAAGCCAGGTTGCTTGAATGACATATCACATAATAGCCAACTCAAGTACAAAATCATTCCAAATGCCTTAAAAGTTACATCTGGTAATTTTAGCTTAATATCTAAAGACAGGAATATGCCGAGATACAAAGACAGTTTTGGATATACTAATGAGGAAAGTAACCTCCATACAGCCTCCAAATTTACACTTAGGATTCTGGCCTCAAGGAAGTTATGGGGTTTATAAATCTCTGTCTTACACGCTCCAGAGGGGGGTTATCTTCCTAACTAAAAATCTAATGGTTTGTTTCAGTGAACATCAGTTTATTTTCCCTCATCATAAATATTGACTTTGTCTTCCCCTTGTTCCACATTAATGTATTCCATCAATAAATAATGATATGCATCTCAACAGAAGTTAACATCTCCTTAGTACAATAGTTTTCCTAGTACCATAATAATCAAAAAGTCTTTTTAATCACAATAGAAAACAAGATGATTATGGTTGCTCATACGGCAATAAAAGTTTCTTTTTATTTCCTACTCTGCTTTACAATGGCTATGGACTGGAACCTTTGCAGTAAAAAGGGACAACGCTTTATCACAGTTCTGGCAGCATTTGTATAAAATTCCTTAGAACAGCTCTGGGCCAATATATAAGTATTAGCTATGCAAAGATAAAGTGAGTGGAAAACATGAGGAAAAGCTCTCTCTCAGCTCCCTCCAACATATAATACATCACAATTTTTTTCTTTATGTAATACATTATCTAGTTTTCTTCATTGCAGGTATGCTGCAATACGCACATGGAGGCTGGATGAAAGCCAGCCTAAAAGAAACAAAATTCATTTGTGCAGTTTAATGAGTGCGTGTGGTGTGTGGATCAGGAAGAAGCAGCAGAGTGAGGAAAGCACGGACTGATATTTAAGGTTCCTAGTAATTAATGATAGATGCAGTCTGCCTGTATTATTTTTAGATTGTAACCAGAGTTTTGAACGATAGATGCTACCTGACACTGGAAAATAAACTGGAATGAAAAACACCACTGCTTTGAAGGGAACTGGAATAGAGTTGAAAAGATGCAGGCAGTTACTCGGCATGCTTAAATTGTTTCATTTTCAGCAGCATTTAATTTAAGAGACTGGATCTTCTGCAAAATACACCGTGTAATGCTACTGATGTGGAAAAACAAATACTCAAGCCCATATTATCACAAAAGTACCTACTGAAATAGATGCCATCATAAATAATATAAGTTTAAGAACATCTTTTTCCATTGAATCAGATAAATATGAAAGGAAAGATAAACTTGAAATACTGATTCTCTTGTTCTAAAGGGTAATCAGGAACAGTTTTAAAATTTTTTATCTTTTTACTTTTTCACAATTCAGAAATGGATCCATTGTCTATGGTTAGCATTCTACTGCATCCAGCACATCTCCCCAAAAATCGTAGGACTCTTTTCTACTGGCCCTCCAAATCAGACCCTCTTTTCAAGGAGAGAATTGCAGATAACATTTTTAGGATGTAATTCTTTCAATCTTCAGTGACATGCTGCTGTTTCAATTCAAATCTAACCAGGGAGGTTAGGGAAACGTGGTCTATTTGCAACGGGGTTTTAATCGTCATGGAGATTTTGTTCAAAGAAAGGCTTCCAATTGCAATAGGCAGAAATCCAGGCTCCTTGAAAAACTCCATGCCATATTTCAGTGGCTGGCAAGTTTACATGTGTCACTGTCACTTCTGTGTTTATTAAAAAACAAAAAACCAAAAAGTCCCCTCGCTAACAATAATTTTTACTTTAGCAGAGAAAAAGGGGACACAAAGAGAACAACACTTATTCATATAAATGGTTGGTTTAACACATACTGAACAAATTGATGTATAAATTGGCTATGATAAATGCTTGTGTTAAATGTGGTTATTTATTATGTGTTCCATTACATAAATTGGTTGCAGAATTATAACAAATGCTCTTTATTAATCTTACCTTCCCTGTGGCTGGAGAATGACTTAAGGCAATTATCTTCAGCGTGGAACTCAATTCCGTTATTGTTGATGGGCAGAAAAGGCCAGACAGCCCTCTAATACTGCACAGACAGCTCAAATTGTCATGCTTTTGCTTTTCAGTATCCTGTATCTCACCTTGTCTTTCTGTGCAGACATGGTATGCCTCTGCATCTCTTTCCAACACCATTACCTCTAGCCTCAGGAATTCTTGAAAATGTAGTATCAAGATATAAGAAATAAGAAGTGATAATAACTGATAGTGATAGTTATTCTTTTTACTACAGATAAATTTAAAGGCCAAGGAAATTTGGCTTGATCTAAGCAGTCTCACCACACACTGAGTATGGCTCAGCTCTCAGTTGTCTTTTGCATCGCTATTTCACTCTAAAATTCCCTACAAAATTCCTGCATAGGAGGAAATCCAGACTGGGAGAAGTGGGATGATGCATGCTGTAAGAAAAAACTTTGATTCTATTTGCACCATTTCCTTAAGAACTAAGGTGTGACCAAAATGCTTTTCTAGATTATTAGAGTGTGTAAATGATGTAGCCAAAGATTTTATGGTCCTGCATGATGTAGCCAAAGATTTTATGGTCCTGCTTCTCATCTGCACCAGGTTGACAGGGTGTAATTCAGCTGGCAGGAATGAAACAATTTCTGATTTATGTTTTGTGAGAACAGAATACATTTCTGCAACTTTAACTTGCCCTGCAAGGGTTAGACTGTCATGAAGGCTTATGCTCCATCCTCATTTCACAAGCATAATGATCATGATAGTCCTTCTGGGGAGCTGCTAGCATGAGCCCCCCTACAGCCTCCTCACCATTTTCTCTGAAGAGCTCATTAGAGCAAGTTCCTCTAGCACTGCTGTCAGCTCATAAAAGGGACCACTTGACTTGCTTCTCTGCTCCGTCTATGTCTTTTGCTATTTTTGTGAGGTGAGCAGGGTGGAATGACTAGGAGGGCGGATTAATTGTGCAGTTGCTAGAGGAGAAAAGAGGAAATGATTGGGGGAGATCTATAAAAAGTAGTGAAAAAAGATGTAACTGAAAACTGAGGTGGCTTTGATATTTTGTTAAATGCTGTTTCTAACACTATCATTATCCTTTTTCAGGTGAGTAGCTTTTCAGTGCAAGCATGATATAACCTCTGTGCTGCCTAATGCAATGGGCTCGCCCCCCTACCTGCTTCCAGATGCCATCGTAAGAGGGATAACAAAGGGGCACTCCAGAGAATTGTTCACTTCAGCACTATAACACAGCTAAGGATTTCAGGACATAATTCCAGCAGCTGGAGACCTAAGCTATGTGCAGGTAGCCTACCACTCAGGACAGCCAGCTATTCTGTAGCCTCAAGTGAAATAACAACAAGAAATGTTTCTATATAGTCAGGATACAAGAACAATAGTACTTGGTACTTTTGCCAAGCTGACAACTGGCTTACTTGATTGTGAATTTAAAATCAAATGTCCTTTGACACAGAAATAATGTGAGAAAAGCGATTAAACCCATATGTTGACTTAGATCTGAGTAAGATTTCACTTTCAGGGGACATAAAATTGTCAGTATTAGTCCAGAAAATTCCATAGATACTTCATGCTTTCTTCTGCTTAGATTGACTCCTGGTATATATGATACGAAGTTAGAAAAGAGGTTAAAGAGAAACCTTTAGAGATCTGAATGTTGAAGAGTTTAATCTTTGAATAAATGGGCTAGTATATCCCTCTCTGATTCATTTTCTAGCTTTTTACTCAAAAGTGTAATTGTTAATTTTCAGTGAAACATGCCCAACAGTGCATTGTTTTGAAATTAATCGTATTTTTCAGGAGGGTAAAGTTGCATGGCTTTTGACTTAAAGAAGGGCCAGGGACCTGTGATAGCTGCCCGCAAACATGTTGGTTAGCACTTGGATAGTGTCACTGGGTTCTTTTAGTTTTACTACAAGGAGGCAGCATAGGAACTTTAGTGCCAAAATAACCACGAATACAATCCAAATGCTCTACTATATTAGCACATCTGCTTGTTCCAGATGCTTCCAATTAATATCCTGAAATCCTGAGTAAATTAACAGAGTACTTACCTTCCACTGCTTCTCCAGACATACCCAATGGCATTTCTATTTTATATAGCTATAAAACTGCAGCACTTGGTAAAAGATCAATAAGTGCATAAATGTCAGCGAATGGAAGGAATTGAGAGGAGAGCAGAAGTTTCTTAGAGATTCAAAGCAACGAGACATTTACATAAACCTTTAACCCGAGGCTGGAATTGAAATGGCACAAATATACAGGGAGTAGCTGTTGTGACGTATCCCTGCTACGCACCCTCCTCCTCCTACCCCTCCCCCAGGCTCATTTGAGCTCCCATTCCTTTGGACTACAAAAGCTCTGCAAGGATTTTTCTTTGGACCGTCCACTTCCCCCAGGACAATTACCACTGCTTGTTTATTTAGATGGGAGCGTGGGGAAAAGAATACTAGGAATGCTAAAGAGGTGAAGTGACAAGTATGAAGTACATAATTTCATGTAACGGCTCTGCATGATTACAATATCTTAAAATTCACTACTTGAAAAACTGAGTATTGGCAAAAGAGCAGTGCTGAGCTACACCTACATAACATATCCAAAGATTCATGCTTGGACTTGGAAATCTTTTAAAGAAAACAAGAGCGAGACTTCAATTATTCCTAAATTTGATCAACCTCAGCCGGGGACTCTGGCTCAAATTTGGGTCTCAAGTACAATTTGCCCACTCAATGTTTACCAGTGTTGCAGAGAGGCATCAGCCTTTATTTTTTTAACTTGCTCCCCCAGGATCCTGAGCCAAGCTTTACAAACGCCAGCTTCAGGGAGCGTCCAAACCTCCACAGGTCTCAGTGGTGAAGGCAGCGAGCGGTGCCAGGCTGCCTGGGGAGAACAGGAGTCCGAGCACCATGCTGAAGCCCTGAACGGCACTTGTCCCGAGGGCACTTGCTGCGTGGGCAAGCTGAGCCCAAGCACCTCTGCCAGCAGGTTCAGCATGCAGCTGGCCTGGCAGAGCAGAGGCACTTTTTGCTGATATGTTGTGTATGTTCGAAGTGGAGTCTGCCCTCCAGCAGACCGGTCTCGCAAAATGGTAAAAAAAAAAAAAAAAAAAAAAAAATAGTGCCAACCTCCTGACTTCAGTTTCCTACTTTAGGAGGATTATCTGCAGGAAGGGCAGGGATACATGTGGCTGGAGTGCCCTCAACTATGGTTACTCTCATTTTTCCAAGGGTTTAACAGGCAGAAGTGTGTGAGCTGAAGAGCCCTTTTTTGGTGGTAAGGAGTGTCCATATGGGTGGAGTATAAAAGCAGGGTGAAAGACAGAGCTTCCCCACCATTCCTACCCCTTCAGGCATATATGCATGGAAGCTGCAGAATTATTAATGTAAAAAAGAACTAATTATTAATGTAAAAAAAGAGGACAAAGCAAGCCCCAGTAAAAATAAATTCAACAGCCCTTGCCTAAAGGCATGAGCACATGACCAACTTTTCTCAAGGCAAGTTTGAGTATGAACTTAGAGCATACCACCCACTCCCCAAGAAGTGCCTGGACCACACACTTATTCTGTCATAAATATAAGGTAGCTTACCACTTGGGGAACAAGGCATACAAGTTGAGGTGACTGCAAGATTCAGGCCCACTGCAGTGTTTGGCTGAGTGCTTTGACTAGAGTGGGTACTGTATCTATCCTAAAATTATTGATTTTTAACATTCATGATACATTGAGGAGAGAAAATCAAAATCTAACAGCTATTAGATTTCCCACAAACACTGAGAAACTCAGAACTCCTTCTACTACGGTACTGAAGAAATGTACAGAGCCGCATCTGCAGATGCTTACACTACTGTGGAGCTCCTTCAGCACTGATTTGCATGAGACTTTGCAAGGAAATATCTTTTCCAATTTATATAATTAAAAAAGCAATACACAAATGTGAATGATAACAAAGGAATTTAAAAGTAATCAGTGAGAGATAAATACCTGTCATTTGTGCCTCAGAAAGTCTGTCCCTGAACTGTAGACAATTACAAGACCACTCCTGTACATCAAGAGTACAAATCAGAAATTTGTATTATCAGGAATCAAAGGCAAGTGATCAGAGCTGTGTTTGGCTGCTGTAACATCTGGGGACCAAAAGGATGTATACCTTTGTTTTAAGAGATACAATTATTACGTAAGTTTAACCAGCTCATCCATGTTGGTTCTTCTTTTATCAAATATCTCTTCTGTTAACCTAGTGCCTGTAATTTTGTCTTACTTTTATATTGTCAGTCACATTTCAAAAACAAGCACTTGTTTCTGTACTCAGAAAGCTGGATCCAACAAACAGACATACACATTCTGACCCTTGTTCCCACACAGACTTAATTCAACCACTCATCAGTGAGACTTCCTGCAAAAGCAGGGTTTGTGTCTCCGTTAGGAAGTTAGAAGTTTCTCAAGACAAACGAACAACAGAAGACTGCTGCCTTGGCTTACCACTAGGCCATAACGCTTTAAGGAGAAATATTTTAAAAAGTATTAGAGCTCATTCTACCTTTTGAGAGAGGAATACTCCAGCTTTCATTTGACCATTATGCTCCCCATTTTGGATATTTCTTACCTCAGCTTCAGCTCACGCTCTGCTGCCTGTTATTCTCTGGAAAGATGAGAGTAACCATATAGTTGAGGACAGTCTAACTGCACGGATCCCTGCCTGTTCTGCCGATAATCCTTCTAATCTGGAGGCTGAGGGTTGCTGCAGAACTCTTCCTCTAGCTCTTTGGCAGCTGGAGAGACCTGCTGGGCAGAGAGGGTAGTCTTGGTGAAGAATTATGTCCATTTTATGCAGTTTAAAGGGCAAGAAAAGACATCTGGGAAACCAATTGGTTTCTCAATTCTGTGACATTATTTCCAGCATTTTATTTTTAATTTTTGCATTGTTAGCTTATAAAACTGACATACAAAAACTGCTATATAAAGCTTAATGAATCCTCTGATATGCACTATTTCTGCCACAAGGGGAAACAGGCACTGTTCCTAGGATTAGCATTATATCCTTCCAGCCCTCTGGAGAGAGGTATTAGTTCATAATTTAACTCCACTTTGTCAATATTACCCTAGAGCCTGCACTTGCACTTTAAATGAAACACTTTATCCTGCAGTGAAATGATATTTTACTCAGACCCAGGCAATTTCGGGGATATTTGGTGAGCTGTATTCCATGCTTTTAGCGGGATCACAGAAAAGCATAAGTCTGCTGTATAAACTTTTGCTGTGCGCTCCCCAGTGCAGCTCTATATATTATATTACTGAACTGCTCATAGAAAAGAGAAAGTACATTTCCAGGCTTTAGAAAAAGTACACTAAATAGATCATTTTCTTTTTATAAACAATCAATTTTGCAGCAAGCTTTGGAAGAAAGATGATTTAGTTCAGCTTTAGAGTCAGAGCAAAAAATTACTGTCAACTTTAAAGAGAATCATGCTGGCTCCTTTATGTCAGGATGAATTTGACCTAATAATGGCCATTAATTTCAAGGCACTAACCACCTTGTAACTTGATTTTTGGTCTGTACTATGACAGGGTATTACATTATCTATATCTAGGGTTAGAATGCATCCACAAACCTTTTTCACAAGCTATTTAAGGCTTCATAGAAATTTATGGTATGATTTATCCTTTATTTCAAAATATTGAGGAAGAGCTGAAAACATACAGAGTGGAAAAAAGCTATGAATATGAAAATAAAGAAGAGGCAGATATTTTTTCTGTTGCAGACAGTAGGAAATATGTGAGAAAAAGAGGAGGATGAAACCATGAATTTTCAAAACTCTGAATAAAAAAAGTTTGCATCAGCATTTTCACCAAAATCTTACATTTTGTCAGGAAAATTTTCTGGCTGGTAAGTTCGGCTGTTTTTAAATGCACAAATACTACAATAAAGGAGCCATATAAATATGTAAAGTATTTTTTTAATCTCACTCTCATATATGCATAACCTTTACTCAAGTGCCAGTCAAAATCAAAAGCACACTAAATCTGAAGTTGCATTCTTTCCATCCGCTTTTTCAAGCATTAGATCTTTCTAATTTATCTGAGGCATTTCTAAGGTATCTACTGCTGTGGTGTTTAAGTGCCAATATCTGATGTTTCCTTCTGCTGTAAATTGATTCTTTGTACCCTGTCAGATGTGCGAACCTTCCTACTGTGTATCTAAATACACTGAGAATGTGTGCGAGAGCTTATAACTATCACAAGTAGCAGAGAATGTCCTTATTAAGTCTCAATCACTTGCAGAAGGCAGGGGGTTAGAAAGCAAATGGATGACTCCCTTTTTTCTTCTGTTGTCTCTGTTTCCCATCTCAGCTAAAGTCACCCGGGTGAAAATTAGATGGGGGACCTCTGCTCAGCCCCGAGAAAGCTCACACTGTCTAGATCAAATAAGAAAAGGCATGCTTTGCTTTACTTTAACCTTGTGCTCGTATTTGTCTCTCACTTTCTTGCTAGCTTCATTTTATGAAGCCAGTTTTCATTACATTTGAAAAATGTGTGGTTTTGGAAGGACCTTGGTTAGCTGGGTCCTCATTTGAAGGAGAGGTTTCTTTTCTTTCAGTTACTCTTTTTTACGATTGATTTTGCTAACTGAAATGTTAGCAATACTGGGAAAGCGTTGCTATATAGCTATGACAGTACTCTGCAACCCTCAGTCATGAACAGTCATTTCTTCTGCTCAGTAAGAGCAACATTTTACGCTAACAAGAAATTATAATTTCTGAATGTTAAATTCAAGCCAAGTTAATTAATTCTGCTATCCCCTGTTACTGACACAGTGACAATGCTTAATTCTCAAGACTAATATACGCAGCCCAGTTTTAGAGGCTGCTACTGAATACACAGTTACGTGGTAAACACGGTTGATTTATTTTGTTGGACGGCCTCTGAGTACATGGTTATTAAACTACAAACAACAAAACTGAGTTGTTACTAACCAATGATTTGGAAAGGAGGAATTGTTAAAACATTGTTTGTCGTTAGCAAAACTCCATCAGGGTTAAGGCACTGTAAACAAGATTATTCTGTATACAATAACAACAATGTTATGGTCACAATAAATATGCTTGACATGATAAGCATTGTGAGGTTTTGTCAATATAAATTATGTATGGGCAACAGTTGTGTTAGGTCTGTTTCTGGAGAAAGTGTTTGTTCTAAAATAGAGACAGTTTGTTTTTCCTGCTATGAAACTCATGAAACTTCAGGAATGTGAAGGGCATTGCACGCAAGGCTCCATTCCTAGTAAATCAGTATTTGGGCCTCTGCACTGCAGATTCACAGCTTTTAAGACTTATTAGGAACAAGCAAGTTTTTCAGCTGGTCTCTTGCTCCCTGTGTTGGCACGACCCGGGAGCGTGTAGGTAACACAGTATTCAACACTGAGATGAGGAAAAGCTGCCACTGCCTAGCAGGAATGGCCACTTTCCCTGGGAACAGCAATAACTGGCTGAGAAGGTACAATACTACTCATTTTTAAAGGACACTTATTACAAACCAGAAACTTATGATGAAAGGCAAACAGTGGACAAATGAAAAAATCCTTATTCACAAAGAAACGCTTATGTTTTGAAAGTGACAAAACTGAAGATAAACCTGAAACATGCAAAAATTCAGAAAATTACACTTTTCTGTGGATAAAAGAAGCAGTAAAGAATGGACACGATATCACCTTTGGCTCTGACTCTGCTAGCCATAATGTTTTTCCTTTGTTTCCAGAGTCAACACTGTACTGAGGTGAACTTAAGTTCTTGTCTGAATATTCGTATCCATCACATACTGGAAAAACAGATCTCAATAGATTTCAAAAGGTTTCAAACATATAGGATAGCGCATTACCAGAAAGCAGACTAGAAAATAACGTGAAGGTTAAAAGAAGCATTGGAACTCAGTCCTACCCGGTGACAGTACTGCGGTTTATATCCAGCTAAACACTTAAGCTCAGGTTTCTTGTCTTGTAATTGACATAGCAAGAAGCCCAACTTATGCATTAGGATCCAACGATGCAAAAACAGAACAAAAAGACACCCTGACCAATCCAAATTTAATCCTACATATATGACTTGGCATGAATCTACAGATTAGAAAACTCTTCCTGGTTTTGACTACTAATATCTGTGGACCCAGTAAAAAGCCTATCTGTGTTTCTGCATCTTTCTAGGTATTTTTATTGTACACCTAGTGAAGAGTGCTGCATTTATTTTTTGATCTAAAGTATATTTCTGGATGTGCATAGGTCTGCATGGCAATGTGCATCTCTAGAGGAGTTCACGTACATACATGCACGAGTTGTTTTGGGTTTGCATATTGATACATCCGTGATTAGAATTACTTAAAAAAACTTAAAAAAATACACAAAATTATTATAGTTTATCCTAATGAATATTTATCTTTTCTGAAATGCACAATTTGACCAACTTCTTCTTTCTGCAATTTCTCTAAAGATATAAATAGTTGCACTCAGTAAGCTACAATAACATCAAATACATCTGGAATCAGAAGATATTTAAAAGTCAATAGAATACATACCTGTCCAAGCAGAAAGGCAAGTTCCTGACTTCTCAGCTGCATAGAGGATGTTAGTCATGCAGCCAGCTTTAAATGGATATTCATTCACATTTTCAACCCTGAAGGAATATTGCCAGGCAGATGCTCTGAACAAGGGAATTGCTCATTTACATGGCAACATCAAAATTTAAAGAAAAAAGTAGTTATTTTCATATGTAATACTCAATATCAACTTTGATTAAAATTGATCTCCATTTAAATTATTTAAATAAGGTAGCTCCTCTTTGATCATGAGTGCTCATTTCCAGAGTGAAGACTGTTCATTCCAGTCTTGATGCCCTAATTAAAGATGATAGCCTAAATTAGCATTCAGCTACTTATTACGTTTGTCACACTTTAAGCAAAAATGTCTCTCTTTTTAAACTACCATGACCTCTCACCCTTACGGTTAGGAATTCTCACAGAAGTACAGAAAAACAGCGTGGATAAACTAGAGATTATTTCTACCTGAAGACCTCAGCATTTGTATGAAAAGCAGTGGTAATACCAAAACAGGGATGGTAATATTTATTTTTAAAACCCTAAGTGCAAGAGCACAGGGACCTCCACAACAGAACCGACTAAGTTTACAGACTATCTGTTAGATGTGCACTGCTAGTAGTCAGTTTTCCTGGGAAGTTTTCTCAAGAGTTCAGCTGGGACTGGTTGTTATGTCCTACTGACGCTTATGTCACCTACTTCTGAACAGTTAATAGATCCTGAGGGAGACAGCCCTCTGTCAGACTCCTTAGCTCCTAGTGCTTACTGAACAACAAGCCCTGGTTCCAGAAGTAAAATGAAAATATACAGCGCTGATAATGGTGCAGATAAAAGTCTCACTGAAGAAGGCTTAAACCAGCCATTCACTGTTAAACGTGCAAGTCCTGAGCAGCACAGAATGGGATTTATTCCTAAAAAAAGACCTGATTTTGAAATACTTGACATCAAATCATTTTCAGTTAATGTAGGTAGACTATCAAGCTGATATCAAGCAAACAAGAATTTGAAGGCAATTGCAGTCACCACAGAAATACGACTTATAAATGATATGCTAAAACACCATGTAAGGCTGTTTAATCGTTGCTTGCTGAATCAATCTGACGGACATAGGCAAGGACATAAATAAGTCCTCTCCCTTTGAGTGGTGCAGCCTCATGGTCTAAGTTTAGGCACCTCAATAGAATAAGATCTGGGAGCTCATTCTGTCAGTGCTTGTACTGTAAGTGTTGTATAAAGGACTACAGTTTCCAGTAGCGTCAATTTAGAAAGTTATCAGACTACTAAATTTACAAAAAGAAAGACTAAAAAAAAAAAATAAGTTGTGGAGGCCCAAACTGGAAAACACAAAAGAACAGGAATATGTCTCCAACTGAAAAAGAAAGCTGGAAGAATGCACTACTGCCCAGTCTTGAACCACTTAATCAGGTAACTGGTACTTTTTAATTCTGTGAGCTAAAGAAAAGAATTATGTTTTCAGAAGGAAAGCCAGAAGGGTATTAGCCACTCTTTCCTCGCAGTAAATGTGGGGAAATGATTCTCATGCTGTGAAAATCTTGCTTGGTTTTTTCTCTGAAAGGAAGTAGAGAAACAAAATGCCCTGTAGCTAATATCTAATCAACTAATGAGAAATATTTGAAAGGCATGTATTTGTGTTTGTTACACAAAGCCTCATCATAAATAATGAATCCGCAGCTTTTATTTTAATAACACCAACCACAAGACCTTTCTGCTGTTCAAATCTCTTTCAGGATAAGGGACTGAAAGTTTTTATGCTTCTTAGGTTTATGTAGAGAAATTAGGATTTAAGCTTTAAATAGTATTCATCATATACACTACAGCTTTAATATATTTAAAAAATAAATACAAAACTGTTACATGATTGTATACACATTGCCCACACCCCTGCATAACAGTCCAAACATTCAGCCATTAGCTCTGTAGGACAAAGCTAAACGTAGATTCTCCCTTACCTCCTGACATCTTTGGAGTGTGAGAGTTACATTCTGTTTAATCTCTTCTGTAGACAGCAGAACAATAGCCATGATGCAACAGGTGACAATACATTTTTTGAATATTCAGGGGAAATACCAAATGACAAACTACACTAGCTGATATTAATTCTATCTCTGATTTGGAGTCAAAGAGTGGCGAGTGTAAAACAACAATGCCTGTAAATAAACAGCCAAATTCTGCCCCCATCTCAATTTTACTCCATCCCTGAATAAAATTGGATGATACTGCACACCATATAAATAATGTCAGAATTTGGCTTTGCATTAATACCTAGAATACCCTCACAGACAGGAGTAGGGGAGTGTGGAGTCCTTGGAGTCCTTACTCCAGCTATCTTTCAGGTGTAACACTGGAAGAGACTAAGAGTAGCACACATTCCTGCTAGGAAGACCTTTATTATACTGGCAATATTTCATCGCACTATATTAATGTTAATCTTACTGATCAAATTGCCAAGCTGACTTCAATTGGCAGTTGTATTCGCAATTATTCATCATCTCTCATTAGCATTAGATATGAAAGCTACTGATGCAGCAAGACTTTAAAAATGTATTAGCAAAAAAGTAATTTTAATATGTTCTTATGAAAGGTTGCTAATTTAATACAGTGGGCTCATCCAGAAGAAATTTGGCATAGGATATCTGAATTTTCCGAACCCTGATACCATACAGAAATTCATAAAATCCAATAGTGAAGAAAAGATAAAGTACCTAATTAGAAGTTATTACAGCAGACAGATCTTATATGAATTGTACGTCATCTTTGATGTTTGAAAGCCCAGATGTGCTCTACCATGGCTGTATTTATAGATCTCATTTACTTCCCTGGCATTCACCCAGTAAGAACAGCACTCAATAGGAGAGACTTGTTCCAGAGAAGGGTAACTTTATCCTATAAGTTAGGATACATAACGTGGCCACAGAGAAGCACTGGATTCAGCTCTCGGGCAATGCTTCGTCTTCAATCAGTGCTATCCAGTTTTGGAGTTTATCTAAGAAAGGCCATGTCACACCAGCTTTACACCAAAGTGAGTAGCTCGTTACTGATCCTGAAATTAGATGCTCTCACCACACAGATGAAATCAAGCACTGTCTGTATACTAATGATTTTGAGCACTGCAGATTGCTTTGGCTTTGTAAACTCAAAATGAATTTATAGCTCACATGTAAACTAACCCACTAACACCTTCCAATTCCATTTCATTCCATTTTCTGTCTTGGTTAGAAGTGGACACTAAGGATATTTTGCTATTCTGAGCTTTTTTATTTGGAATATAAAGAGTGGCTTTTGATAGATAATCCTTCTTGTAGGCTTTCTGCAGGAGTTTCAGAAAGGAAATATTTTTTGCCTTATTTTCTATAACGTTGACAAGCTGAAATACAGAGCATGTAAACATATTTGGAGCATCTATGGGTTCAAATATTTTGGCTACTGTGATTTGAAGGGAAAAAGAAAATTTGTATCACATAGTCATTTGTCAAGAGAATTAAAAGATGGAAACGCGTAAAAAATCCTACAGGATCAGTAGAAGCTGGCAAGTAATCTGCAAAAGGGATTATCAAGAGGATTAAAAGGAGGAAGCTAATAGCTAACCTGGCTGGTTTAGGAACTGATATAAAAGTTCTACAGCAATAGTTTAATATCTCCATGTGGGAGCCATTATTTCTTCCACAACAAATACTCGTATTTTATATTTACAATGTGCCTCTCCCAAGAAGAAGTCAAGATCAGAAAGAGTGGAGTCCATCATATAGAAGGTGAAATGTCTTGAGGAAACATCACAATAGCTCCCAAATTAGTTCCTGAAGTCTTGAAAAATATAATATTATGATTTCTTGTGCCATGTGTGGAGAACTGAAGTGACAGCTCCACTTCTTAGGCACAGTAGAGTCGTCTGCTATAAAAGTAAAGCTTGTTTGTTTATAAGGGTTTTTCTCAAGGCCAATACTGTGAAACAAGGTCCCAGAGAAGCTAAAGATCACCACAAATTAGACCACCCTCTGTTCTCAGAGTAAAGCACTTTTACCTGTGCCAGCATAAAAAATAGTTCTGTGCAATTTTTTTTTTTAAGCCAACAGCAAAAACTATAATCCTGTGAATACCAAACAGTACAAATATCAAGCTTCCTTATAGGGGAGGAGAAGAGGAAGAATAAACCACAAACAGCAGTTATTAGACACACCATGTAAGGCAGTACTGGAAATTCAGTTAGATGCCTAAGTAGTAAGGAGAATAGAACAGAACAGAACAGAATAGAACAGGAATCCCCTCAAAAGGTAAGTTCAAGCACCCTAGTATGTTTGCCCTATTTAAAATCCTAGAGCATTTAAAACTTCTAATACTTCATTAAAATGCACCAGCTTTTCTCCAGTTTTAATCCTTACCTATATATATCTGTGGCTTTTAATCCTTCACTAATCTTTCTTCATCAGTAATTAAATGAAGAGGGAGAAAGGTACTTTAGCTGTTGGTTCTTCCCCTTCTACGGCCATTGTCAGCTGTCAGAAAACATGTAATAGGATGACTTGTTAAAATTCATTGTTGTAACGTAACTTCAGTTTACTATTGGTGAAAGTGGCATGTCATCTGCCTTGAGATTAAGGCATAAAATTTCAAGCACAGAGCTTACATGCTTTCTCCGTAAATTTATTTTCCATCGGCTATTCAGTCTTTAACTTCTTTTTACGCTGCCAGAAAGCAAGCCAGTGGACAACAGAGGTAAAGTCAATAACTCACAAGTGGACAGAAGTGAATATCATTACTTGACTTCAGTTGAATATCATATTTCTATTTGCACTGCAGTTCTACTTTCATTTCAAATCTGAACTCTTCAGCTAAAAATATATCTATGGGGTAAATTTGGAATTAGCCTGTTTAAAGATCTAGACTTAATTAAGCATTAGTGCGGATTTACTAGCTTTGTTCAGACACAAACGGTACCACTTTACGGAACAGTATTCCTTACCCTGGGACAATGATCTTTAATTGAATTAGTCAAAGCTACTAAAGCAGATGAAAAATGAAATCATAACAACAGAGGCATGTAACAACGGGAATGCCTAGCCATGCCCAGGAGAGAAAGAGAGAATGTGAAATTGATAGCTGGGTTATACCTGGCTTTATCACCAGTGAATGTGGTTTGAACGGGGAGAAAAAGATTCACAAGCTTCATATAAAAGTGACCATTAGTAGCCCTACCAAAACTCCCTCTAGCATTCCTCTGGTGATAAAACACACAAACAGGGCAGAATTATAAAGGGGCTGTTCCTTTTCCTCTTTAGCAAGCAGAGCTGCCCAGTAGCTGAGACAGAAGCATAGCACAGTGTTGTTCTGCGCGACAGACAACAGGATCCCTGACAAGACATAGTGTCTCCCTGAAATGGCTTGGTGTAGTGAGGCATCACATTGCCCTTTACTATTACACATTATGCAGTCTTGCTGTAAACTTGAGTATTCGGGACCAAAAGTCTTACTGCTTCACTCAGTGTGTTTGTGACAGGAAAATACGATCATATTGTAAAAATGTGGTTGTATTTTAAATATGATAAAATGTGAACTATGTTAATGTGAACATGTAACTATGTTAACGTGAACTTTGACACCAGATTGCCAGAAAGTTTCCATGCAGAGATGAGTGTTTTCCTGAGATACTAAAACCGGAGGCATTTCAGCCTACAAATAATTTTGTTGGGGGTGTGCATGTGCTAAAACTCTGTATCGAGCTTGGAGAGACTCTTGTCATTGAACCAAGAAGAGAACACACCATTTTCCTGAAGACAAAGATAAAATCTTCAAGGTGCGATTCTGTTAATTCAAGGTTACCGTCAATCTGAAGATGCTTTCTTTTCACACTACACATTTAGGGGTGGTAGGATTTTAAAACTCTTCTAATTTGTGTGTTCTTTCTCTGTTTTCTCATATACCAATAAATGGTTCATTCTGCTTACGCTAAACACAATTCTCTCAAACAGAACTTTTAAAACTGAGGTAAAGTCTAGCCAATACACAGGAAGGCTAATGAAACCTCAGCGCTGGAAAACAGTAGAGCAAGGTGAAGCTAGCTAACTGCGCTAGCCGAAGACAGCCTCCTTAGACTTGGTATAGAAGAAGGTGGAACAGGGAAGGATCTGATCACTGCCATCGCTGCCCAGTAAGAAAAATAACAGAGGATCTGGTTCCTGTTCTATGGAAAAGCTTGCACAGAAGTCATGAGTATCATGAATAATACAATTTTTGTAACAAAATAATGAATTAATCGCAGTGGCATTACAGGCCAAACCATAGAAATCCAATGCCTGAGGACTACCCACCCAAAGGCCAGAGGGTCAGGATCCTTGCTTATTTTTCATTGAAACCCCTAATTGTTGCACGCCTTTCTGTTTAGAGGCTCAGCTTTAACAGGGGAGCTGGGAAGTCGCTTTTGTGCTAGTCCAACCCAGAGCCTGCTGTTTAAAACACTCTCCAAAGATTCAAAGACTGGGAATCCTATTCCTCCCCTGCTCTCCCACAAGAGGATGACAGAGAGCTAAGCTGCCTCTATGAGGCCTCTAACTAGATTATCATAGAAAATCAGGAGAACTCAGTCTCCCTCTCCAGCTATGAAGGTGACAATGACTGCTATACTTGGTGCTCAGGAGTCTGCACATATCAGATTGTCCTGAATACGTTTAACAGATAAAATGAGATTATGGTGCTTCCTTGCCCTATCTCCACAGCAGTTTAAGCACTGCCTAATCAGTGAAGCATTTCTGAACTCGTACGCCTGGTTGTCCTTAGGTAAGCAGGGACATTGATTAATTTCAGGAGCCTAGGTGGTGCTGGAAAACAGGCTTTATGAATATCTCTCTAACTGTTAGACATCCATGCCAATGTCATTTCAATTCAGGAAAATGTGGGAAGCTTGAGTCTTATCTATTGTATTTTTTGCAAGAAGGGAGGCAAATGACAGGCTAGAGCTGTTATGAACTTGCTGCTATTTTGGAAGCTACTACTCATCAACAAACAGTTGGATGCAATGTGTTAAAAATAACAATGAGGCCAGAAACGATGGCAGGTTTTAATCGGGAAACGAAACATAAAAAATGGTGCTAAAGTTACCTATTATCTTCCTAGGAACAACACTGAAAGGCTCAGCTGAAACTTTAACAAACTCAAAACTTTGATAAAGCATATTCCAATTATCCCACACTGCACACATTTTATAATAGCAATATAATTTAATTTAAATGTCATGAGACAACTATTCAGACCCCATAAAGGATGGGAGCAATTTAGCTGTAGCTCAAACTTTGCAATACTGAAGAGTCATGATCATCCTGTGCAAATTTACATTCATTTATGCGTTATAGCTTCATTTTTGTGTAGGCCCAACAAGCAGTAATTACAAAATGTATGAACACCAAAATGAAAATTTATCATCACAAAATAGAAATAGATAGCAAATATTTAGGAATTTAGGAGTTATAACAATGCGATGAATTAAAATTTGATACTAATAACCAACATTTCTTGTTGCTGCAAGGTGTTTATTTATATACTATCTAGCAAGCAAGCAAAAGGATCAAATATTTCTGGCCTATACTTCAAAAATTCACTTTATAAGTGTTTCACCAGAACTGTATTGACATTTAGATGTGAAGCGCTCAGACGTTCCTTTCCCCCGTCAGAGAACACTGCAGGTATGTAGATATTTAGATTCTTTCATGATTCACCAGACCAAAGCAGCACTTATAAAGTCACCAATGAGTCAAAATAATGATCTACAAGGTTTATACTAAACAGATGTTTCAGTTTCTATAGCCAACAGACAAAAGTATAGTCTAATCAGTTGGAATGTGATCCAGTGTGGGGTGACCCTGGCTTCAGCCAAAAAAAGAAAGCCCCAGCAGAATCACCTCAACCTGTAGTCAGTGATCAACCTTGACCTCTGATAGAAGGACTTGAGAGAAATCACCTAACATACATTGCATCAATTTACCTAATGAGTTTCCATGAAATTGGGCTAAGCTAGTTTACCTTTTATAGAAAGAACACGTATTCCATCAATAAAAAATACATAAGAAGCAGCTCGAATCTGTTAATATGGGTAAGTTTGCCAGTCAGCACAGTTACCTCATTATCTTTGACTCCAGTACTATTCCAGTACTACAGCTGAGCTAATTACTACTCTGGAAGCTATTTCTGTGTTCATGTTTCAGTAGAGCAACACTGCTAAGTTAAAGTAAGGCTTCCTGACATTCCTAGAGAAAACAATATTCTTTGGGAATGAGCCACCTGCAGGTTTCAAAACAACAAAGGACATCAAATTCTGCTAATCGTTGCGCTTCCTAGCCTTGCTATTCACTGCCATGCGACTGCAGCCATACCCACCAGAAGTCCAGACAGATACACTAGAAGCCATAAGATTTTATTACTGATCTACTCTCGTTGAGTGATGAGCATGAGTAAGAGCTAGCTGAATAAAAATGGCTGACTAATATAAAGGTAGATACTTAGTTCTCCTTACATGATAAACAGGGACAAAAGGATTAGGTATATTGAATTAAATATGGTATTGAAACTTAAATATTGAGCCTTCCATTACAAATTCTGATTCCTAGACATTTTTGTGTCTGAATGTCAATGTGAAGCATTCAGCATGTTAAAACTGACGGAATTTTGTTGATTTCTTTTAAGAGAGTTATAATACATATGGGAATAAAAATCTGAATGGTTTCCAGGGCAATACATACTTTACGGTTTAAAATAAAAACAAAGAATTGCTATCTTCACAGAGAAGCGCTCCCTATTCTGTTGCTGATGCTGATCATTAGGAGATACAGCCAGCAGCCAGAGTCATCTTCAGAAAGACGTTCTGCAAGTGAGAAATGACAAGGAACATGGACTGAAATTGTCTTTTATTGACTGTAAGTGGTGATTCTGGCATTAATGTCAGCTTTTATGAAATGCCAACTCTACAATCAACTATTTCTGGAATTATTTTAGTTGAATAATATGGTTTCCATCACAAAGTACTTTATGTTTGTTACTAACTTTGTTATCTGCCTGTCCCTCGTACAGAAGAAAACAATCAGAAGAGCAGCTCTCTACCTTGGATATTAAGTATGAATTACTGTTTTGTAACAGGCAAAACATCCAAATACACCATTAGCCAGATCACATATCAGACACGCTCCCTAACTAAGCAAAGATATAAGTTCAGAAGAAACAGGGAGAGAGCATTTGGAAAGTGACCTGGAGTTATATCAAAAACCTTCCAAGGAATATAACTTAAAATCACAAGCCAATTTTCATTCTAGAATATTTTCATTAATTAAGAAAATTCATGCACTAAAAATTATTACCTATGAGTGAAATAATCTTCCTTATACGAAGAGCTAGCACAAGAGCTATTCAAAGCGTTAAGCTTCATTTAGCGGACATGTAAACCTTTGCTGTGCTTTAGGATGAAATGCAGCTAGCTAGGATAACTTCCCAATATCAAGAAATACACCGTTTCACCATTTGAGGGGAAAAAAAAAAAAGATTCTACTCATAGGACCCCCTGCTTTATGCTTTTCTTAGCAATTGTATCAAAACTTACAGAAGAAGTTATTAGAAAGCAACTGTTGCTTGCTTGGGCATACGGTTCTACTATGTGTCCTGAGCCATTCTAGAAGTTTATATATAAATACACATACGTTATTCTAGAATGTCCTGGGAGAAAGAACAGAAACAAGGACAGAAAAAAATAACATAACTTACCTGATACTTAGAATACACGTATTGTTATATTATACTTTACAAAATCTCTTTTTGTTTTGAGTAAGTTTCCTGCAATTAGCACATTCGCCCTCTGTGTCCCCCTCCCTTGTCTGTTATGGAGCAGTTAATGGTTCAAGAGTTCTCATTTTCTGCTGAATAAACTAAACTAGACTCCAAATTTAGCTTTCCAATAGAAAGTCAGAATTTCAAGTGGTCATTGAGCTGTGACCTGCTACAAAAAGGATTCTTTGCTCAGTGTTCACGCATTAAAAGCAAGTGCAAGCACAGCCAGCTAATACTCTATGAAACTCTGTTTTACATTCTAGGCCTGATATCTACCTCCGCTGAAAAAATATTACTCTTCAGTTGCCTTCTGTCATAGTTACATGAGGTAGTAAAGTTAAATACAATTGTCATAACTTGTTTACACACTTCACGTTCTATCAACATGTTTACTTTTTGCTTTAATTTTATTAGGTATGTCTTAACTAGCTTGGAAACAAATTCATTTTCCTTTTTGCTTATCAGGATTGTTCTTTTACACCTTACAGTGTATGAGATCTTATTTATACCTTGTAGACAACTTAAATTTCTAAGTCAGTGAACACAGTTCTTGTAACAACAGGCAGTTGTCCTGAAGCTGACTGACCTCATTTTGTGATATTTTGGAGGTCCAGTCTCAGACCGATTAGTTCTTCCTTGCTCACATTCCTCTTCTGTCTTACTTACCAAATTTCAGCAGAGAATACATCACACCAGCCTCTGCCTCCAGGTATTTTTTCTTGCATACACCGGCCTGGCCTATTCATTGCATTTGCAATATTCATCCATCCAGGGCTACTGAATGTAGATTCATCTCCCTGATATATGTCGTTTGTCAGTATTCAACATATACAATTTGCCTGATCTTTAAACTGTCAAGCTTCTAGTTATTGGAGGCTTAGTTCCTTAGTTGTCATAGGTTTTAGCTCTTGATTGATTCATTTTTCTCTATTATTGCTCTCATTACTGTGAGCCGTGATAACGTTGGGATCACAGACCTCATCTTAGGTCAGACCTCATCAAAGGTTACAACAGGTCACCAATAAGACCTTCTGTGGAGCAGTAACTTAACTCAGGCATGACTGGCCATATGTTTTCTTTCCATTTTGCAACTTCCTTTAGTAATAGTAGTGATTTTAACAGCCACCTCAGCTTTATTGTTAGACTGGTGCTGTCATAGTGATGCAGTGACATAACTGAATTCTGTTTTTCTTGCGTAGCTGAGTGGAAAGGGTAAGCGCAGTTCTAATAAGTTTACTACACAAGTGAAAAAGAAACTGCAGAGCAACAACGGCATATGGCAAACATATGAAGTGAGCTCAGTACGTCAAAGAGTATCTCTGTTTTTCTCTTTGCAACAGAATATATGATCTGCAGTTTCTACTGTCCAGCACAATGCTGCAATACGAAATCCAGCATTCACCTTTCTATGAGAAAAAATCTAATCCACAAACTGAGAAAGTAAATCACATAGATTCATTGCAGGCATACAGTCCCACTGCCTGAAAAGACATGGTTTGCAACATGAAACCTTCTCAAAACACTCTACTACTTTTCTATGAGAGTGTTTAGACACGCATTTAACTGTGATAAAGGTGAACAGAAAGTAGTCTACAGCAAAGCTGTGCTTGATGGGGAAACTCTTCCTTTTCTACTTTGCGCTACAAACTACAAAGAATGTTCTGTATTATCTCATTTGCTGCTTGCGCTGCATTTCCTATACGTATTATAGACGCTGACCCAGTCTTAACTCCAGAGTCATGCTTAGCCAGTGGACAGTAATTTCTTGCTTTCTGGATGCAGCTTTCTGCTTCAGCATTTCTCTTTTTCATTATATATTATGATTCAGCAGCTTTTATACAGGATGCTGTCTTTTATTCTCAAATAATGTAAGAGCATAAGCTTTCCTAGAAGTTGTGTGTACGTGGCCGGGGTGGGGGGGGTCAAACTTGTCTACAGTCTTTTCATCGCCTTGTTTGCTGTTGTCTATCTACATTCTGTACAGGTCGTTACCGGCTTGTTCGTAGCCCTGGAGATTCCAAAACAGCGCACAACCTGAGCTGGCTGACATTTTGTGTGTTTCTGTATGTTTGTTCCTTTCTAATAGATTAAAATCTCATTTTCCTGTTCACTTTCCATACTTTGTAGGCAGCACAATCTTGAGGCAGGAAAATCGTTTTTTAAAAATCCCTTTAAAAAGATTAATATAACCTGTAATGTGTAGTGACAGCATTTTGGGCTACTATCACTAGCTTTGTAACAGTGGTTCCTGTTAGCTTATAGCCACTTTCTACTTGAAGAGTAGAAAGGGCTGCCTTTGAGTAAACTATTGAACTCTGAGAAACATGAACTTTAAAACTTTCTCTTTTATCTAAGTACATTTTTCCCCCCCAGTGGTGATTGTGACCATAAGAGAAAGTTACCATCTGTTCCTTTGCTAAAGCAGTGAAGTCACATGTCCCCCTTCATTCATACAATGCTACAGCAAAATGAGAATATAGGCTAGTAGAGTTAATTGCTGAGATGCGTGAAGTTACTCTTACTTATACCGTGGCTTTGTTCAGTAGCCACTCTAAAGAATCATACCTTTGAGATACTGAACAGGCATTGTGAGGGTTTACAAACCTAATGCTTCTTTGAACTGATCTAATATAACTATAGCCAGCTTTTAGAAGTCACTGCATACTCCATAGGAGCACAGCAAGTGTTGCATATACTGTCTGTGACACTGTATATTGCAGTGAAGTTACAGTTTTTACAAGACCACTATGGCTACGATTAAAATATACCACTATTTCTGCCATACTGTCTCCATGTCCTTACTCCAGAGGGACATCAGCTATACCTCTAATCCGCATCATTTCTGTTAACAATGACGCTAACAGTCTTTCCCTACAAAACTGATAATATGCAGCACCCTCAGCCATCTCTGTATCCCTACTGGTGTCTAAATGCAGTGAAGTATTTGCTTTCCTTACCCTGTAGGACCTGCCAGCTTCTGCCCTTGAAATCCCATACTGACAATAGTCAATTCTTCAGGCACTTCAGTCAGCTGCTTTCAGTATTTCATTGAGACACACTCAGAGTTTGACATCTAAATGGCCACCAAACTACTTAGCCAATTTATAAACTCCATGATTTTAGCAATAGTGCCTTCTTTATTTTACTTTATCTTTATTTTACTTGCTTTATTTTTCAATTTTTTTTTTTTTTAAAGTACATGGGTACTTTGAGAGGCAGAGGCACGTAGGCTTGTACTAAAATGACTATGTTTATCTGCTTCCTGCTGCAACATATCTGAAAGACATCCTAGTCCTTCGAAACCATTTCCATAACACTTTGCTGCAAGGATTGCAAAGCATATTGCTGATATTTTTGTTCTTCTTGTGTATGTGCCACGTGAATCATTTTTTGTCCCAAGGTTAATGTTACTAGGTTCACAAATCTACTCGTTTTAGCTGAAAGCAAAGGCTTTTGTATTTTCAGTGCTATCTGAAATTTTTCCCACATATTTTTTCACAGCATTTGTTTAAAAGTTACTCAGAAGCTGCAAGACCATGCCATTATATAACTTCAACTTAGCTCCATTTGTACAAGAAAATGAAATTGCAAAGGCCAGAGAAAATGTTTTTAGCCTCAATTCCCGTACCTTCAGTGTCTATTCAGCATTCAATTTCTTGAATTCCATGTATATATCTAGTCCTTGTTTGAGTTTTACAAGTTTTTTACGTTTGCTCTTCTGTATTGTATTTATGTCACAGACATCCAAAGATTTTATCTTCTGAATTATTGTTTTGCTTTCCTTCTTGATCTAAATCTTTGATTTAGTATCTTCTTCCCTTTATTTTTCTTGTCTGCAAGCTTTGCAACAATCATTTTCTTGCAACAATTACTGAATGCAATGTCATCCGTAGGATTTTTCCAAATACTTTCTTCTCTGTTGTGGACACAGGTCTTGATCTGCATTTTGTCTGTCTCTTCTGTCCTATGTTTGTGCAGATGTTTTTCCACAGACTTTCGAGGATCTTCTTTTCCACGCACTTGGATGCTTTTTCTGTTCTATTTGGAGAATTATTTGTGTCCGCTCTCCTCTATTCACCAGTTTCACAAGCTCTTCAGCTTTTGGCAAAGCTGCTGCGGCCTAAGGTTCAGTCAAGCTCCTGCACTTTGTTTCCCAACCATTTATCTACTATGCATTAACTTGCTGCTAAGACTAAAAAACTTCAGGCCAGCCATTCTGTGGAGTTTGGCGATGTATAGCAGTTGATTATTTCTCCAGATTCTTCACACTTGTGTTTTTGAAGCTTTCTAGGTTGGTATGTAGATTATAAAAAAAACCTAACTGCATGTCAAAATACTGTTGGAAACTGTATTCGTTGCCACTAATAATATGATTGCTTCCAGTTCTAAGTTTTCCTTTGTCCAACCCTATTCCTATTTCTTCAGTTTACCATGGAAAAGCTACAAACATTTAATTGCTAGTGTATGTGTAATCCACATATATCCGCCCAGAGGCATGAATCCGGCATGTTGTCCAAAGTGTATCATTTTTGCAGCATTTTTGCTTAGATTTAGGTTTCACAAACTGGCAGAAAAGCAATCATATCTGACTCCCGGTTCAGTGTTAAAATACAAAAAGAGTGAGTCAAGAAAATAGCGTTCCTCTTTGGTCTCTCTGCCACACAAATTCATTTCTGGCCATTAATATGACCTTCCCCCTTTGGAAAGCTGTTTATAGCACAGCTAGCGTCACACAGGATGAGTTTAAAATTGATATATTTCTTCTCCAGCCCTTTCCAGTTTTGCCACTTTGTGGTTTTTTTAATCTTCCTTTGTCTTTTCTCTTAAGAAATTGGGCTGGGAGTTTAAACAGCAACATCCAGTGAGCACATGCTTGAGTTACAAGGCTGTTCAGCTGTGAGGAGCACTGCATGCTCTAGAAGGCTGCGATATGAAGAATCTGGAGTTATGCCTGCATAGGCAGGCAGCTGAGGTCACGATCTCGAGCTTATTCACAGTATGTCTGCTAACACACCAAATGCGCTCTCACACTTGAGGTGCGAGCATCTGCCAGAACCAATTCACAGTGTTGCAGCCAGGCACCAGCATCAGACAGAAGACAGCAACTAACAGCTGAGGGGTAGTAGTTTCTTAAACTGCCTCTCAGCTGCTTCCAACTGAGAGCGCTGCTCCTTCTGTTCCTCTCCCTTCCAGTGCAAATTGAGACATGCTAACTTAAAGTGAGCAGTATTTTGTGCTACAAGTGACAAAGGAGCACACAGCTTTGCTGCTGTGAGTCACTGCCCCTGAGCAGAGTGCCTCAGTAGCATACAAGTGAGTGTTTCTCTCCATCTCAATCCAATCCACGAACACTTTAAGCTGAATTGTTCATCTTTTCAGAGATATAGTGGACAAGCAGCACCTACATACAGTCAGGCACCAGTCTGAGGGATGCCAAAGACTGGGCCTCTTTGTCCCAGGAGACACACACAGGCACTGGTCTCGGCTAGGATGTGACAGGTGAAGAGTCTGAGGTTGCTACCTCTCAGCCAAGACCAATTCCTGAATGCACGGATGGTCTTAAACCAGTGGCAAAAGTAACTTTTTAAACACCACTCCAAAGGGGAATGGAGGAGAAGCAGTTGTGCAGTCATATCACTAGCATTAGGTGGGAGGCTGGCTGATACTGCCTCTCACATTGAAGATACAGTGCTATCTGGTTAACCTGAGAAGGAGTAGAAACGCTCACACAATCTGTAACTTTTTAATCTGTTTGGAGATTTCCAAGAGACAAGAGCCCTCAGATCATTCCCTTGACATGGCAGGGATCAGAGGATCAGGCTTGGGACTTACGCACAGCTACAAGTCATTCCTATAGCAATACATTTAACACACTGTCCAGTGCAGCATTATCCTATATCTAAGTATTTTCCAACTATTAGGTATTAAACCCCAAGCGGATCTCAATGCCACTTTGACATAGCCATGTAGATGTGCTTTACATGCCTGATAATATTTGTACTGGAATCATTCATAATATTTCAAACAAAACAATAACATTTGAATCCCACTGTGGTGACAAAACATTTTCTCATCCCACCTTCACAAATCTTAAAAGACTATAGAATTTTCTCCTAAATCCTGCCCTCCTGTGGTCAGCTGCAGAGTCCAGTAACAGAGTTAGTCTTCCTGCTTTTTCCTTCACCCCACTTTGATATGCCTCTCTTATCTCTGTGTATGATGCGTTCCCAGGGCTGATGAGGGGCACGATCAGTGGCTGCAAAATGAATTAAAGGTGGGCATTGCCCTCACCAAACTAGAAAAAGTATGAGAATTCAAGGGCAAAAATATGGGAAAAACATTCATTTCAGCTTCCCCTTCCACACCTATCATAGAGATACTATGAAAGAATTATTCTCTCCTGCCTAGAGCATAAGGGTACCTTGATGCAAAGCCTAGCTCTAACAAATGTTTAGAGACTATATTTGCAACTGTATGAAACCAAAAATAGTATCATTTGCAGTTACATTTTTCTAGTGAGGGAAAAATACTGTAATGGTAATCTCCTGTCATGGATAGTAGGTCCTGCTGCACATATTAACTGATGAAATCGTGATGACTGAGCAAACAAAAGATTAATATATTTCTTTTTGCTGCTATTTTAATGTTAGGCCAATAGTTTCTGCTGACAAGAGAACAGACACTCTAAGCTGACTTAACCAATTACTGTAGTCCCCCATTCTGTGGCTGAACTCGCTGCGAGAGTGACAATCACACCTTCAGAGATGAGTCACAAATTGGGGTCCCTATGGACTGCAAGAGGCCACGAGGCACACTGAGTAGAAGAGAAGCTTCTGACAGCATGGCAGAACTATTAGGAGCTACACTAAGTTTTTCTCAGCAAGAACTCAGTCTCACACAGAAGATTTTTCATACCTGAAGCTTTTAATGAGCCTTTTTATCCTGAGCTGGCTCTAGCTACATGATTATTATAGCTTTTAGATTGCAAATAGAAAAAAACATTCTTTTGTCAGAAAATACAAGTTTGTATGTTTTCCCCATTTCAATCAAAACAGAAAAAACTGCATTTACGCAAAGTAGTAAAAAAAAAAAAAAAGAAGACGACCTAATGGAATCACGAAGTTCAACAACTGCATCTTTTCCCTACTATGTACCTTCATTGATTATGTGGAAGACAAATCTACAAAACGAGTCTAGCAAAAGCCACGGAGCCCCTACAAACTTTTTTTGCGTTTTACAGAGGCATAGTCAGTTTGTGATGTTCTTTTCCTTAGTTACAGCGTACATCATAGAGGTCATTCAAAAGGGAAAAAAAAACATATCTACACAGCTAAATTTTGAAATCCTTACCTAAGGGAATTTTAAGCCACTTTTTCAATTGGTTGATCACTTTCAGTTGGTTGATTTATAAGAAGAAATAAGTGTGCAACGTGTACCTCTAATCATATGACAAAACATCATGAAGTCAGTCTAGTACTTCTTAATTAAATATGTTAAATTACTAACATGCGTTCCTCATTTGGTCTAGTCATTTGAATGCTATGGAGGAATTAGCTTACTGAAGTACAAAAGAAGCAAGTAATAAAAAACAACTTCCTGAAAACGTGGTAGTAGAGTTTTCACATTTCCCTTTTGGCTTTATTGTCAAAAATTTATTTCCAAGAACAAACTGCATATTAGTAGACTTGTAGATTTTACTACATAGCAAAGCCTTCTTCACTCATACATAAATAGCTAACTCCCTAATGAGTTCTATGGATAATAGCTAGTTAGATGATTTCCCAGCAGACCTAAATGAAGTGTTAAGAGCCAAGAGATTATCTCTTCCAGCCACACACAAAACAAAGGGCAAACCCAGCAGCAGGATGTGCAAATGTGCCAAGCAATCAGGGAGCAGCACAATTTCAGAAAAAGGATTATCATTAAGAAGGAGGAGATACATAAATCCAAAGGGTTTCCCAACCTGGCATGCAGAAAACAATCTGGATAAAAAGATATTAAAAGTGATAAGCACAGATATTGTGAAAGAACTTCAGTATATCACTGTCTAATTTCTTCGTATCTAGCAATAGCTGAGAGTATCAGAGCTGACTGCAAAAAAGAGCAGCCTAAATCTTAAGGTTTACTTTACAAATTTCCTTGGACCTTAGCCAGAATAACCAGAGCATGTCTCAGAAATGACCTCATTTCAGATGGGTGCTAAGGTTATAGCCCTAGATGCCTGCCTCAGCCTCCATATGCAAATTGCCAAGCCACTAGGGACTCAGCTGAGGAACTGACAGTTACAGTACATTTTTTAGGATGCAGCACCACTGATTTTAATTTACTTTACAACACTGCTCTGTACCTACAGTGGTTCAGGAGCATCTGCAAAAGGAGCTCAGATGTCTGCCCACTGCAGATGGGGAGAACAGGCAGGGCAGCAAGCCTCTCAGTTGTAGTAGCAAACTATGCCATCCTTGCTTGAAAGTCAGAGGCATGAGTGAGGTGGTTTTCTTCCCTCTAGATATCATAGTGCAGTACCATTTGATGCATACATGTGAAAACAACATGCATTACTCAATATTATGTTTTCATAAGTAGATGGATAAATTAATATATGAAAATTAATTTTAATGAAATAGAGATAAGTATTTTAACTATTGAGTAGTCTGGTACGTACTAACATAAATAACAATTACAAGGGTCACAGTGATTCTTGCATATAATGTCAATTGTAACTGCCATATAGTAGAATTGCAAAATAAATAGGAAGTTGTAGCTGTATAGATTAGAAAGGAGATGACATCCCTCTTTATGTTAACATACCATTTCGACAAGAGAGAGAGAGAGAAAGGGAGAGAGAGAGAAGTCAAACATTATGAACGGTTTGCTGCTCCTAAAACTTTCCAGATTAAACATGGAAAATGCCATGATTAGACACGCTTAATATCAGTCAGTCATTAATCAAAATTACCTGTCTGGCCCAAAAGGAAAAACAGGAATATACCACAAAGCTGATATCCTGGAAGGAATTACAAAGCCATAAAGGCTTCTCCACATTTAATGTAAGGGAATTAGTGAGTGCTGCTTCTGGCCTTTTTAAATCCCCCACTTCATTTGATTATCTTCCCCACCTACCTTAAGGACATTCTGTGCTGTTAAAATTAGAAACTGAAGTGTTCTTAGAAGAGGAGTCAATGCCTTGCAATGCATCTTGAAAGAATAGTGTGTTTGCTTATTCTGTGAAATACAATTCAGTTATAAGCAATGCTTCATGCACTTTGGTTAATGGTTTTTTATGAGTCCTAAATGACCTTTCTAACTAAGTCTTCCCTGACTTGTCCTTGCAGTCTCTGGGGTACGCTGCTATGCGTCAGGGAAAAAAAAGCAGTTCAGAAAATTATGCTGCTGCAGCTGATATGTATTATCTTTCTGAACACATATGAGACAAGGAGGGCATTTTTCCCCCAGATCCCGCTGAGCTTTGTGCTGTCTAGGTAGACTAACACAAGATCCTGCTGAAGGAGAACGTGGCTCGTGTAAGCAGCCTTAACAGACTGGGCTGGGTGACCACAACAACAAAGCAATGAACTATGTACATCACGGGCTCTGATGCCAATTTCAGTTATTTCCATGAAGCTGCTTAGTGAAATTTTTCATGCATAAAATTAATTTTTGCCCTATTCTATCAGCTTCTAACACTAAAGGATTTACTTACAATTTTGTCAGATTGTATTTATAATTGCAGTAAAAGAGATCAGAATCATAATGAAGACTTTCATTGATAATCATGGGAAGCACAAAAGACGACAGACAGCCACCAAACCCAATTTTAGTTATGCTGAGCGAGTATGCCTGAGAGACTTCAAAAGCAGCATACGGAAGCACATCAAGCCAAAGTCGTCATATTTCCAAGATACAGATTTTGAATGCCATCCAGTAGGCCATAGCAACATGAGAACAAAACCTCATTCGATGGGGAAAAATTTCCTTTTTCCCTGAAGTCTGCGCTATTATCATGGACATAGAAATGGCAGATAGTTGCTTTGTGAGGTTAAGCCAATTATTCACATAGGTTCCCCCCTGCCAACCAGAAGAAGATCTAAAGGTTCATCAGTGGAACCATCCCTGCTGCAGGTAACCTGCTGTAAGCAGTAAGGTGTTTCCATTGCTCCTTACACTTCAACTGGCCACTCTTATTTCCTGCAGGTCAAAAGGAATCTACTATTGCAGATTTTGGACCACAGTTTCAGATGCAACAAAAAATAAACAATGACTGAAAGGTCAAACAGGCAGGATGACGTGTTGTCAACATTAGGAAAAATTCATAAAAATAGTTTTTCAGTTCTTGCAATTGGCTCATGCTTAGAAAATTATTTTTTTTTCCTCCCTCAATCAAAAATATATGAAATGTTAGCATTGAGATATGAGGGATCCTAAAACCATGGAAGAAAACTACCCCAACAAGTTTCATAAGACCAAGAGGCCTACAGTTCAAGTGCGTCCTTAAAGTTACAAGGACAGATGTTACTGAAGAGACCACAGACCGGAATGACCTCATCAGAGGGCACAGCAAAAAAAAAAAGATGGTGTGCCCGCTAATATGGCTAACGCGTTTCCCTAATATGGCAAACAGCCATGGTAGCTTCATCAAAGCAGCATGAGAAACGATAGCAGGAAGGGAAGGACAACACAGACTTCAGACAGTTTGGTAAAAGGAAATAACTATAGGGCATGAAATTCAGCTACCTCTGGAGAATCCTGGCAGGTTTCCTGGCCTTCAGCCAGGGGCAGGATCTGTCACATCATTCAGTCTGTGCGAGCCATATCAGTAGTTAATTTTTGGCCCTCCCTCAGAAACCTCCTACCTTGTGGAGGTCACCATCAGGGAAAAAAACAAAAACAAAACAAATAGTTTGTATTCTTCTAGAAAAGGGCACCACAGGCTTTTGATACAATAAATTAATCTTTGTTAATTTCAAGCACAGGAAAAACATCCACTGTGATTGACAGGCAGATGTGGTAACTAGAAATTTTATTTTAGGATCAATGTATACAATCTGAGGTGCTTAAGTACAGACACGATAGTTTCCCTTCCCCCATTGTCATTTTAGCGTAATTACTAGTGGGTAATATCTGAAAAAGTGAAAGTGTAAAATGATCTAAATGCTTTGAATTAGATGCAGGAGGCAGAGGAGGAGCAAGAACAAATTCCACCTACTACCAGGCAAGCACAGACAGTGCAATGGCACCGGTACAGTACCGATTCTCCTTTCGCCTCCCTCCTTTTTATAGTGGCTATGGAAGGTCTGTGTGTGATGTCAAAGAACAGGGGCCATGGAGAACTGCTGCTCATCCATCCTCTTGTTCTCATCCAGGTCCTATCACAAGCCTGCAGCTTTATTTCTGCTGCTCTCACTAGAAGTAGGTGAATACATTTGTGAATAAATTTGCTCAGAACTGAGAGACACTTGTACCCAAGAGCATGCACAACACCTGCTTTAAAAGGCTCATTTAAAGAAAATTACAGTAGATGATTTCAAAAAGTAAGAGATTATTTAAATAGATAGGATTTTCTGTCCTTATCTTCGCAGCTAAAATAGAAACAATAAAAGTGAATATTCTTCCAAGAAGCCTATTTCTGTGCAAGTATTTTCTACAGCCAATCCCCATGAAACAGAATTAATTGATAAACACATCTCCAGATTGTCATATAATGGTAATGGTTATAAAATAAACCATTATAGTCTTGAAGAATCCTGAAGGGCTACCAGGCTACCCTGCTCCTCTTTGTGGTTATACTCTCCCACTGTGCAAATCAGGTAAAAATCACTCTGAATCAGGTCAGTGTTGATGGAAAGATCTAATGGCTGCAAGAGAATAAAGTCATGCTTTTAAATATCAGAGTCATCCCTTTCCTGCCAATAAAAAAAAAAGAATCAGAAAGAAAAAAATAAAAGAAACTCCAAATGTCTATTGGACATGACCCTGCAGTTCTCAAATACAAAATTCCTAAGAAAAGTTGCAGAAGTAGGATTAGAATAGGATATGGCTTTCACAGTGGGGGGAGAGGGGGAACCCACCTTGAATCAGTTTCAACTGCATGTAACCTTGCAGGGGGACAGACAGTTAATAAGCCCTAACCAACTGTGTATTCAGAATAATAAAGTTCATCTGAAAACCAGACTCCTCTGCCCTATTGAGTATTAAGTCACACATCCATACCACAGTACACCATGAAGTGTATTCTTTGATGCCTTTCCTCTGCTCCCCTTTGAACAGCAAGCTGGGTTTTAGTCAACAGAGCTCTGGCCTCTATAAAGCCACTGGTTTCAGTTGCCTGACCAAACCCATCTCTCAGTAACAGTTATACCATCAGAAACACTGTGTTCTATAATACAACTTCAGTGTCACAAGGAGGCTGGTGTGATTTACAGAGAGCATAAAGGAGAACTAGGAAAACAGATATCATCACAATAAAAACATTTCCAGCTTTTCACTGAGCATTTCTTTTGTGATTGTAAAACTGTTTGTTAAAATTTCATTAAATGAGATCATCAAAACAGAAATGTGAAGTTTCTCAATTTTATTGCGCATATTTTACAAAGACAGTGATACCCATTCAGCACGAAAGGCATGAGACTTAGATCAGACACAGATTATTAATATATTAAAGGGAAGAGGTTTAGATATGGGACAACTATGTCCTCTTCTAACAGTGCATTGGATCACTGGATGAGCTGGAACGACACGATCTCCTCGAGAAGAGGATCAAGCCCAAGAGGGCATCAAGCCCTGAAAGATGCACCAAAATTTTCATTCATTGATGCATTGCAATTGTTCCCCCATTGCTCCTCCTCAAGAAAGTCTCCTCTGCAAGGCATATTGATGGGGAAAGAAAGGTCTCCAGTGGATTTCGTCCTTATTGGAATTCTCACTCTTAACAAAGATGATGAAACCTGGAGCAGCCTCACACTTTCTTGTTATACATGCATAGGTAAGCACAGGTGCTTTGCAAGAATAATGATAGAATTCTCTTTTCTATCTTCATAATTCATATCATAGAAGTTCACAAACGTCCACCTCTTCCTGATGTTGTACTATCAAGGAGAAAGAAGCTTCACTGCCGAAATCATGAAAGACATCAGTGGTGGCTTCTGCTGAGGAATGTAACTATTCAGCAGCGAGGTAGCACAAATGCATTGGAGCTTACAAGCTGGAGGGGCAGAGACACTGGGCTACAGATTTTGGAAATGCAGCAGTGAAACTGTGTAGAACCGCTTTTTGTTGCTTGGACCAGACCCAAGCCAATCATGGTACCCCTTGCTTGAGGGATCAGGAAACCTAGAAATACACTCTGCATACTCTGCATATAAAATTGTTAATATAAGATGTTTGGTAAACATCTGAGAATACATTTCAGGCACAAGACCAGCTGCATAAGTTTTGTCCCTCACTTGCATCAAGAAAACACTATGTTTTAAATATTAGATCCCTAGAGAAGGAGGGAAATTGCTTTCTGAAAAGATTAATAAAATATGCTAATAGATTGCACCACATGACTGGAGAGTTTATGCTGATCAGCATCACTCAGAATCAGCTGAAATGTAGAAAGGCATCAAGAATTGGCAGTCGGAGGGGTTGTATATGTAAGTGTGAGTGTGTACAACCAATATTTACAAGATATGCTGGAATCGGATGAAAAGCAAATCAGGTGTATAGCACCCCATTGGCATGACCCTTTTTAGCAAAAGACATGCCAGTTGTTAGACGTTCAGAGCAGTGTCATCCAAGGTCAGAGGATATATACATTTAATAAACATTCCCTAGCTAAACAGAATACAAACAACATAGTTGTTATGAAATTGATGTACTTTCCAGATTAAACTACTCTATGTACATCCAAGTTCAAAATATTGAGATAGGTCACTTTCTCATGTGTAGAGAGAAATTTCAGTTCAACAGTGAGCATTTTCTATCTGCATAATGCTCATCCAAAGTAGAGATAATACAGTGTTGTGATGATATCATGAATCTGGAAAGCAAGATTCTTAGTGTCGATAATGCAGGTGGAACAGCTTTGTTTGATACCTTGAGTCAATGATTACACTTCCTCAGCCACCTCATTCAAAGAGATTTTGAAATTCTCTTATTGTTATCCAAACAGTGTGACAGTTTTACCTGTTCCAGTGATGAATTCACCCATATTATCCAGTCTCCCGCAAGACGGTAAGCAAAAAAGATGACTCCGTGTGCTTTCGTCAGTCTTTAACACTCCCAGCAGCAAGGAGGAAGCTGATGTGCAGCCAGCAACCACTACAGCAAGGTGAGCCAAAAATACAGGCTAGTGTGCTGGATTTGGCAAAGAAAAGGTTCTGGAGCTACCAAAGCTAAGAACTCTTCCAAGTGCAAACAACTTGAGCTGGAATGACTGGATGAAACTTTCGAAGGCTGAAACTGGTTATTAAGAGAAGACAAGGAAGAAACTTATCCCCAGAAGTATTAGCTACAGGATTTTACCCCAACAAACAGTTTTACTTTACACCACAATCATTGTAGTGGAGAACAGAATGAAATTACGAGCACTTTATAAAAGCAGAATAAGTTATATTGGAATGAAATTTGCACACAGAAGGCCCTGGGTTTTGCAGACAACCTCCTTTTGGTGGACTATTCACTTTTTTGAAATGCATTTCCGTTTTTAAAATATTTTTTCCCTGGTGTTGCTTCTATATCTTCATTAATATATATGTGGGTATAAACTAATAGAGTAATATACAACTGTGGTAATTATGTATAAAATAAGCTCATTATATTTCAAGCTTTTACTCTATGTGTAAAATGTTACAAGCAAAAATCATGACTGAAAAGTAAGTAATCAAAATCTCAGTGCCTCCCTAGCAAGCAGCAGAGCAGCTTTTTTCAATACATGCATGAAATAATGCTACTGTACAGTCTCTCACATCTTTAGGAATACTACCAACAATGATGCTATATTTTCAGAGTCAAAGACTGTACTAGTTTTGAAAAGTGAGATGTGCAAATGCATGAATGAACAACAAAGAATGTTTTAGTGCTTAAGGCTTCATTATCCTGCCAAAATTTGTATGGCAGAATTATTGTGATAGAAAGATAGAATTATTGTGATTTTATTTTAAAAGTCAACTTTTACAATATAACTGAAACTTTTTTGAAGACACTGACTAAAGATCAAGATAGATATAAGCATTGTCTAACCAATGAATTTCATTATATACTAAAAAGTGCAACTAACCAATGAACTTCATTATATACCAAGAAGTGCAACTTCTGCTACATTTGAAAATTCAATGTCCTTGCTATTACGCTGTTCCTTTAATTTACTAACTGCATCTTATAAAGAAATCAAGAGACAGAAGTTCAGTCTTTTATCAGCAAATATGTGCCTGCAATCAGATCTCAAGCGAGAAAGTTGAGAAGGTCAGAGGATAACATTCATATAGTTTAGTATGAGCACAGACAATATTCCTAGAAATGGGGAAGATAAGACAGAACTGCAAAGGTTGTAAAGTCTAAATAAAATCCAAGAATCACTACACTGCATTTCTCCTGTGTTACCACAACCATTCCGTTAAATGACAATGGAAGGGAGATAGCAGAGAAATAACAACTACATGCAGTCATTTACAGCACTGTGAACCAGAAGGAAATTTACTGATTGTGCTAGTGTTATTTCAGATTAAGACTGAGGAAAGTGAAGGCAAAATGATTTTATGGTTTTTTTTTTTTAAATGATTTTTTTCTAGCAGTGGCTGGGCATTCACAAGTCAGTGTTACAGTAGATCAAACAAAACAGCCTTCTGCTTCAACAAAGGAAGCCCAAATTGTGGGAACAATCTCACATCTTGGACTAGTGATGACGGCTATGAAATAAAGATACTGTTTACACGGTTGCAATAGTCTGTTGCCATAAGTAAAGGCTCCATTACAAGTTCCAGAGATTTCTCATAATACTTTTCCCCCCCCCCAACCCATTTTCACACCCAGCTATGCATCTTCTCAGCCTAGTTGTGGCAAGTTCAAATGAAACGCATCATCTTTTAAGTCAATACCATAAAGACTCAATGGGTTGGAGGAGTTTTCATGCCACCCTGTTTTTTTTTTTCCCTCCCTCCCCGCTCCTTCTCTAGTCCATGCCAATACTCCAAAAAACAGTACTGGACCTCATGAATACCCCCCAAAATTGTGATGCTCATACAAACTTGGAAGACTTCGTGGTTCTGAATATATCTATTCTCAGAAGCATCAGAGCATACACTCTAATACAGAACAGTCCTTGTCGTTGTACTCATTCATGGGCTTTTCCCACTTTTTCCCTGAATCATTAGCTTCTATGTCCTCCTACTAGACCTTTGAATTGTTAGTCCTTTCTTTCCCTACAGATGCTCTATTTCTTTAGGTGCTTTTGTTATTTCAAAAAGTGAGCTCTGGGGATGTTTTCGTACATGGTTCCCTCATCTTTCTTTTTGTTCACCACAGTCTGCAAATAAGCCAAAACTAAAACATGTCTACATCAAGGCAGGGATGTATCAGTGTAGAAGCAACAAGGGTTATCCAGCTTCCACTATTTAAAAAAAAAAAAAAAAAAAAAAAGAGAGAGGGAGGAGAAGCCAGAGAGAATAAGAGCCAGGAATTCTAGCATAATTCTGAAATTTAGAAAACAAAATCCATACCTCCAGTTTTCTCCTACACACCTGAAGAAGTCTCCTGCTACTGTATGAAACACATCACTCAGAAAAAGGAAAATGAACACAGCTTTATCACAATTAAGAAGCTTTCCTATTTATAAGTAATCTCTACGTTTTGCTTCTATGTTTTTAAATCCATGTTTTGTTCTCCCTCTTCTCCTAGTTTCCAACATTTTTCTGTTCCATGCTATTTTCTCAAGCATAGAGATTTTTTTTTTTTTTGGTAAAGGAATTAGTATTTTACAGGGGCAGCTCTAAACACACACAGAGAATGGGAAAGTATATTCTTTCAAATCGAGCTCAAAAAATACGGCTTTCAGAAAACATTTATTAATGCTTTCTTTCAGGTTAGCAAGCTAGAGTTATATACCTAAAGCCTTTAGATGACCTGGAGCAGAAGGGAAAGGGCAGGTGTTATCTTACTAATGAGTCACAACAGGCACTCCTTGCTGCCTACCTAAGCAGGGAAGGTACTTGATCAAACCATGTAAGGCAAGATTTAAACAAAAAAGGAGGCAGTAAACAGTATCTTTTATTTATCTCTAGTCAGGTAGTACAGAGCACAAGAATAAGGTGATCTTTGACAAACAGTCAAAGGCCACCCTTTTTAAACTGATCTTTTATTTTAGGGATGTTCTGCTATTAAGAGACAACAGGACATTTGGTTTTCAGTGGAGCTGAAGCATGGGGCTCCGTTCCCTCACTGACAGCAGAGTACAACGGGCAGAAAGTGGAAATGCAAGAAAATTTGATCAGAATGGGAGTGCTGCCTTCACACACCTGTGAGTCTGGTTCTTAGCAGCTATCAGGGTATTGCAGGATGGGTTGGTAGCTTATAACACTGCCAGAAGACAGAGGGTCCTAAGCCTTTTGTTAGGAGTTTCTACACTGGATGCATGCTGCCGCTCGCCAGGGACTGCTAAACGCTATATGCTCTTTGCCCCTTTTTTCCTTCACGTTCTCCCTAGATTAGCAAATTCAGAAAGCTTTAGCTTGCCCTTATTCTCATATTTGGGTTTTGCTCAGTTTTTTCTTTTTTTTTTTTTAAAAAAGAAACACAGCCTTTCAATAACTACACTGCACAAACGCTCTCTCTCACTGCACTAACTTGCTGTCTCTGCTGAATATGCTATGTACCATTAATTTTTTGCAACTTACTTTCTTATGAGGCAAAAGTCAGTCCAATAACTGCACCATGATTATAAGCTTAATGACTATTATGCTTGGATGCAGTAGTAAAACGGGAGGAGAACTATACCTCACACTTATTCTAGACATTTTTCAAATATCATTAAATCAAGAGAGGATATAAACATCGTTCAGTCACCAATGATGTAAGCATTTCTTATTCTCAGAGAAACGTTTTTGCTCTGGAACTTCAGTCCCTAGTCATCATATCACCTAATAACTCAAAACAACTGCAGAGCATCTTTGCTAGAGCTGGATAGAAAACACCTGGTCTTTGTGTTTGTGTCTTATTATAGCAATCCCCCCTCCTTCTCTAATATGGACAAGGAATTTCTTTACCATGTGGAAGTGTACATATAAAGTTGCAGTTACATCAGCAAATACCTATATTCAGATAAACCACCTGAATAACCCACCCAGTGTAGCCATCCTGAATAGTAAGACTCTGTTCAGATTTCTGTTAGCTTCCATTAGTACAAGCCATGCTTGTGGTCCAAGAAGGACAACCTACCTAAGGAGAGGATGTGGAAACTTAAAAGGAACACACACTTTCCAGTGAATGGCCTCTGCTTGCCAGTGAAACAAGAGGATGCCCTTATTCTACATATTTCTTGAAGAATTACACATTTGAAAGACTGCCCCTAGCAAGTGCTGCCCAGGCCAAGGTAGCTGGCAATATATTTTTCTGGGACTCTTTGCTCCAGATGGGAGGACATTAGCTGAATCCCTAAAGCGTAATTCACATATCTTCATACTATCCTGGATGAATTTGAATATAGGATTGCAGCACTTGTCTCAGTACAAAAGAATACAATGGTATTTCTTCTTTGGTGAGAAAGAAGGGAAAGGTACTGGCAGTTAATTTCTCCCTCCTTCCACTGATTAATCCACTGTAGTGAAAGATAAAAAGAAATAAAACGATAACTGAGTTAGCAGCAGGGACTGCTATTCTGCATCCAGTGCAAAGTCCTGCCACGATTTCCTCATTCAAATAACATAACCCCAGCAACAGCCAAGGTTCCTTTCTCAAAATATACGCTCCTACTCTCCCCACCACCTCAAGGAGCACTGTCTAAATGGTATCTATCTGCGTAAATAGTTATCATGATTCTTTAATTTTCAGACCGGAGCTAACAAGTCCGACGTGAGATCCCCTCTAAGAACTCCATGGACTTGCAGCACACATGGGGAGCAGGAAAGCCTCGCCATCCAGTTATTCATCCTTTCCAAAAGGATTTAGTAGATAACGTTAACTGAACCTTAAAAGAAAACAAACTAGCAGTGGCTGAAGTAAGGATGGACAACCCATAGAAAACTGTCCAGAATAACACACCAAGAAATGGTTTCACTTTCCTAGCATTTTATTAAAAACAGTATTTTCTCCTGTACCTACTGGATAAGCTCCATTTTTCCCAGAGAGCATCTTATTTTGATACTGTTGTCCTTACTGTCAAAACTGCACAGAGACTCACTAGCTGACATCAGAAACTGTATTTCCATCTCCAAAGTTATTTTTCTACCTTCATATTTGTATTTTCCCTGGGCTAAAACAAATAGCTTACACAAACAACGTAGCTTTCTCAGACACTCATGGCTATGTTTCAGGGTTATAACTGACCCTGCAGGCAGCTACTTGACTTTCACTGCAGTGTCTGTCTTAGCTTTGAATCTCAGTTGCAGAAGGAACCATCAATCCAGTCTTGAAGCAGCAGCAGCCGCAGACAGCAGCAGAGCTTTTAAGTCTCATCGTTCTCTACTTCAAACACTGAAAAAACTAGAATCAGAAGACAGCATTTCTGAGGAATGCACTAAAAAGTTTTAGATTCTTGGCTTAGATAAGGCTCTACAGTCAAAATTTATCTTCATGACCCTTCCTTACTTGCAACAGAGGCTCTACCCTTGAGAGGCAGGCAAACTGAAGCCCCAACAAATTTGGAGGAAAGCAGGTGATGGCCAGATAGGTTTGTAGAAATGAGGTCTACGTGGCCAGTAATGAATAGCTGAATGGAACAGACAAAAACATTAATTACATATTAGTATTGCAGTTGCACTCTTGCCTTTGAGAAAAGGCAGTATTCTGCTGACGGTGCCGCGAACTGAAAAGGGCCTCTGCAGAACTTTCAGTGCGTTCTCCATCACTGTCAGCACAGTCCTGTAAAGGTGCGCACCCTTCAATAGATCATTAGCACTAGTTCCTCCTCTCACATACATCTCTTCTTACATCCTATCCTAGCAAATCAGTCTGGATGTTTCGATTACACTGAGCATCACAGTATCTCAAAACATTTTCTTATTTTTATTCACCACAAGATTTTTGGGAGCCTGTTGCAAGATCTCTTATATTCTTTCAAACATGCCACATACCATTGGGTAGCAAGAGATAAGAAATAAAAATGAGGTCTACCAAAATACTTTTCACAGTTATGCCTGATCTTGCTTTTGGCCGCGCAGATGCTGTGCAAATTTTTTAACAAAGAAAAAATATCCTACTGTATATCCATGTTCCTAAAAACTTGGAACAGCCAAGGAATCTGACAAAAATCACACTGAATCCCAAATCAGTTCAGACTACTAAAATGCTCGCAGTACCTTCCTTTGAATGTGGGAGATGCACTGGAGTTGGAAACAGTGGTAAGGTAGTCTTTTCTGTGCTTGTCATATTTTTATGGCTTTGATTATAGAAATAAAATTGAAAATCCACTACAGACTTTGGACAGCAATGTTTTAAAATGACAGATGTGTTGGCATATTTATGAGATACTCAGTGGTATCTTGCTGAATGTAAGTTAACATTAGCATTCACACGTACACAAAATCTACAGAGGATAACATCAGCCTTCCAAATGATGCAGTGATTTTTATATGTAATGTCATGCTTGAATGGGTATTTCTTTTCACTCTCTCAATTGTGTTAATAATGTAACATGTAATATGACTATTTTTGGTTCGATACAGCACTATCCTGTTTATACAAAAATAAGTTATTTGCAACGTTGGAATTCAAAGTCTCAACAACCATCCACATGTACTTAATAGAGTGAAAATATTCTCAGTTATTTAAATATATTTGATTGCATATTTCTGTAACACCCATCTAACATCAGGGAATCAAAGTTATATTGTATTTAAACTATTCACAGAGCATCAAAAACTTTTTTTAAAATCCAGCTCATTTATTGGCACAGCCTTCATTCTCCCTTCATAGAAATGAAAAACTTAAAGACTGATATTTATCTGCTTAGCTTAAAAACTTAGTGCCTAATAAATTAATCCAAATGGAAATAGAAAAGCCAGGCTCTAACATGCAAAACCGAGTTAAATGAAACAGCCATATATTCCGGTGTCCTTTGACACAATCCTCTGCTTACGTCAGTATTTTGAGTGTTGCTAACAGACTGCATGCAATGATTTTGCAAAGCTTCTCATACTTCACTTCTGACTTAACAGGTGGGCTTGCCCCACACACTCACTCCCTCATTCAAAGTCTCTTTCTTGAGGCTAGTCAGAGTATTAGTGCTCACACTGGGGTCAGTGCACCATTAACAGCACGTTCTTAGATTGCAATGGAGCCTAAAGCATAGATGTGAGAGCTTGTGTGCCCACATGTTGCAGTGCACCATTATGCAAAGACATTAGCTTGCCACAGCCCAAGCTATCGTATCAGCATGATCATGCACACGAGCTAACAAGTCCAGGCTTATTGGGATGGCTACAGTAATGCACTGACAGGACAAAACCTCTTTGGTCCTAAAGCAATTTTGCTTAGGCTAGCTTAGGGAACCTCGCAAGTCGTTTCATGCCCACCGCTAGCATGCTACAAGACCACTAATTTATTTCACACAGCCATTGAACATGCAGGAGACAGCAATGATGCCGAGCCACTGCTTATCTAGACTCAAAATCTGCAAAACGTGGTTCTCACAATTGAAACTGATGCTGTGGCACGTTTATCGTATTTTGTCCTGTGTAGACCTGGGGAGAGGCTCAGCCACTTCCAAAAGGGTCAGAAGCAAGTTCAGTTTCCAGTGTGTTTGACTACGATCAGGGGCAAACTGAAAGATCAATCAACAAAACAAAGTCTCTAAAATCTTGACATATATTTTCAACATTCAACCTGTGGCCTGAAAAGCTTTAAATCAGAAATATGCGAATGTCAATAACATTACTGAAGAGGACATGCAGTCTCCTAAACTGAAGGCTTACTGCTCTTCTATCCGCACTCATCATACAGCAACTATAACAGTTTTGAAACTTTGCCAAGAGACATCTCTAATATAATATAATCCATCAGTGGAGTCCAAACAAATTTTAAGAAAAGATCAGGAGTAATACATAACTAAATCATTTGTCTAGAAGACTTCACTATCCACTACAAGCTATCATGTCAGATCTCCTAGGCTAAAAAGGAGATGTTTACGGGATTCTTCCTTTATAGTTTTTCATTTACATTTGGCTAAAGTCTTTAAAACTAGGGCAGCACAAGGCAGCAGCACTCTGCGTATCATCAGATTAAAAATAGGCGCCTTTCATTAAATTCACTTTGTTTCACTTGTTAATAACATTTATTTGACTAGAAGTTCCATGGAAAATTCCTGTTACAACCTACATAGCCACTAGATGCAAGTTTGTGTATTACCACACCAGACATGCCTGTATACATTTTAAACATTTGCATGTAGCAGAGGCTGTAAATCCACAAACAATGCATATCACACAAAAACGCATGCACACGCAGCTTCTGGCTAAGGGCTTGGATGGAAATCACATTGAAATGACTTCAGTTGCTTCCTTGCCATAGACTTAGATATGCCAAAATTCCCTTAATATGCAAAGATCTCACTTAGTTGACTCCCTCACATGCTTCCTTGCACCAATATGCATGTTCCTTGTATTCTTACCATAACAGGGCAGCTTCTTTCTCTATCTAGAATCCTACAGGGCAGAGATGGCAAGTCAGCAGACAAGGTTGACCAGACAGCTGAGTGTGGGACACAGGGAACCAGAAGAGGAGGGAGGCTGTGGCACTAAGCTGCAGCCAATGTGTACTTTTTCCACACAGGCCAGAGCTCAAGAAGCCTATAATACAAGTAAGCAAAAAAACACATATTATGAGAGCTGAAATTAGCTCTTATGACGCTTCCTCACCAGAAGCCAAGGAATGCCATTTCCTTGTACACATATACTATCATTTTAAAAGTAGTAATAGAACTTTACTTTTTAAAATAACCATTCATACTTAGTGTTGGGATGGCACAGCAATAATAACAAAGCAGCATATTGTCAGATTACTGATAATAAAATTTTATTCATTACCTTTATTGTCATACATAAGACTAACAATGTATGACACACAAGAAAAATTTAAAAAATGTAATCCAGGCAAAATTGCTGGACTCCAATTTTATCCCCTTACATAAACACATTAATATATAAGATGTTATGTGGCACAAGACAGGAAGACACTGTGGCATTGTGTTAACACAGCCCAGCCATACTGATTCCCAGCTGCTTAAAGCTGACTCTTACCAGAAAGATACAATTGGTATCAAGTTACATCACTTCAATACCCTCTCCTGTCTCCAGACAGGAGGTATGAAACATACCTAACAATGCATATGACCTGGCAAAATGAAATGTGCTGTTCAGATACCTGCTCAAATTGCCAGTCAGCAGAAAAGCATACCACAAAATATCCGGGGGCGGGGGGGGGGGCAGAGGGGGAGAAATCAATAGCACACTTCAAGTGCAAAAGAGACACCTTACTGCTTTCCCTAGCCCTATGAGGTATAAACCACATATGATATTTAGGTGCCCTCCCTGCCTTTCTTCAGGATATCAACGTAAAATGAGTAATCACTTTGACCAGGAACATCAGTAAGTGCAACAGAAAGAGCATGCATTTGACCTTCATGCATAACAAGACGACAATTTTACTAAGCAGCACTTTGTAACGTATTGCAGCAGCTTTTCCTGGTATGTTTTAACAGAGCTTATTATTACTTCTGAGTCCTTTAAAGTGGAAAACAAGTCTACGTATTTCAGCAGCTGACGCCAAATTCTTAATCGGCTGAAAAAGAGTACAGAGAAAGTCAGGCAATACATGTATTGGGCAACGAAGCATGTTGCGCAGGTCACTGGCACTCCTGACAAAGTAAAGATCCTACACCATATAAGCAGTGGTAGCACAAGTTAGCCCTTAGGCAATTTCAGCCATCATTCACAAATCTAAGTAAAAAACTGGATGAAGCCTGCAAACTAAGGTTTGGTAGTTAAATAACTTAGTTCATTTATAAATCAGAAAGCATAAGTGCAAATGCCCTAATTTAGGAAAGGCCACTTCAGTGCATATTTGTCAGATAAAATCCAGGCAAGAACCTCAAGCTATCCTTCCCACAATATGGAGTTTTCCATTTTCAGTTAATTATAATCGAATCAAGATATTCGAGTCTTTAGCGTCTCAAAGACAAAGATATACTGAAGATGGTGTTATCAGTACTGCTAGGTATCTGAAAAACTATGGTCGTTATAACTAAGTCAATCTAATATTGTCCAGGTGACTGTTGTATCTTTATTTATAAAGCTGCTTTCTGTTACACAAACAGCACAAGACAGTATTAAGTTACCTGCAACATAAGTAATGAGGAAATCACCTTAAAGATGGTAAGGGGAAGTGTCTCCTGGTGAAAGTTGACACGGCACGTCCGGATGGAAGGAGGGAGAAGGTGCTACGAGGCATGTCACGGAGAGGAAAGTACCATACCTGGAAGTTGTAACGTGCACAAGTATTACAGTGGTATAAGGTCTGCTGCATCAGTGTTAAATGTTATAGCAAACCCATTCTAGCATATTTTTTTCAAAGGCCAGGGAACTGGGCAGCAGGTTACTATCAACAGCTCCTTCAAACTTAAGCAATAATTGAAAGACTGGGTGCTATAAAGAAAATAAATGTTATTCAAACAGAAGAGAGATTACGTATTGTGGAATTGTTAAATATTTGAAGAAAAACACCTTCAGCAATATATAAAAACAAATGCTTTGTTAACTCTGCTAACATATGAACAATGCTCATACAGCACATTTGAAATCATAACAAACTAGTAACCTAAAGGAAAGAAATGTCAAACAAAGTTCACGTTTCAGATTCCAGTAACTCTCTGAAGACTTTCTATTCTAAAGAGCTGAATGAATCTCCAAAGTTTAAAAAAAAACAAAACAAAAAGAAACCTCTCCTCTGATAGCAGAAAAATTCTAAGGAGACATTTAACCTCAAAATCCTCAGATTAAAAAGAGAAGGACCAGAGCAAGACTGTCTTGGAAGTTGCCTCCTATTTCACCTTTCTATGTGCTATACATCTCAATGTCCAATTCTAGTATCATTTTCAATGACTTAGGGATTATAAATATACTGCTAGATGCTTTGCTTTTAAGTATCTTTTACCTACAACACTCTCAGGATTCCCGAAATGCTCCTGAAACACCATGCTAAGCATTTGTTTAGGAAGAGCCTTTCTTCTTAAAGAGTGAGAGAGATGACTTCCTACAGAGGGAGGTGCACTGTGCTGTTAAGGGGTCTTTAGGAAATCAAAAGTCATGGTCTGAAGCAGTACGCTTTAAGCGTTTCTGTCTTTCTTCATACTATGAAAAATGTCTTTGGCTTCGCTGTGCATTACTTTCAATAGAGCCTACAGTAACTGAAGTACTCCTAATTACAACTAACATTCACTGTTTAATGGCATTGAAAAGTATACAGTTTTAGTACTGGCAACCATGCTTCATTCTACTAAACGATGAAAACGCACCTTGGCAGCTAAAGCCAAAACACTTAACATAGGAGGAAAGTAAGTAAATACAAAGTTAATAATATTTTTCTTTAAACTAGAAAAGAATATTTAGTTTAATCCCCTCATATTCTCTATACTTGCTATTTGATATTTTTGCTCTTCCCTTTCCTTCCTCCCTCCACCCAAGAAAAATCAGACAAGTGTTCTGATGTATACGCAAACAAAACAAAGAATGTCTCAGAGACACGTGATAAAGCAAATTATAAATAATAAATAGTAAAGCAAATTATCTGTTAAACTGCAAAAATTCATTTGGTAACTTGTAGAAGGACCTCAGAACTTGAGCAGGATGAGACATTTTATCATGGCAGGGGATAACTACATCCACAGAGCTTATTGACATAGACAAACAAGCATCAGCTATTTAAAATAATTTAACCAATGACTGATTTGGCTTTCTATCTACTATAAAATTAAAGAAACTGCTAGCATACACTTAGGCTGCTATTTCCAAAGAGATTTTAGCTCACTTTTCAAGATGATAAGCAACTGAGCAGCAATAACCAATCCTTGGCATGCTCTGCCTCCCATCTTTGTTCCCCAACAGAGAAAAGTTGCTCTTTGTAACGAGTTTTTTTCCCCTCCTACAGGCCCTCAGTGGTATCCAGGGAAAACAGTAAATTAAAGGTTGTTCCTGTGAATTACTGAGCACTTCCAACATGGCTAAGGCAAAAAAAGATTTATGCTATGAAACCATAGCTCTCTGCAGCTTGTCTTTACTGTATACGTTGTCTGGCACAATAAGATATGTCTCTCAAGCTTTCTCTCTCTGTTAGATAGCCTATAAAGGTCACAAAAGCTAAATCCAAACATAATGACATGGAGAAATGTCTCTATTGCTGAGTGACTACTAGCTGACTATAGTAGCATCAACTTAATACAAAATAACATTACTCAGACCACAAAGCCAACCACTACATTCCAACACAAAGCAAATGAATCAGCTTCAAATTAGATTCTGTTTACTGCATCGGATAAACTAGTTTCATTTGGGATTGAGGCAAAAAAATCAACCTTTAACTCCTGCCTTTTTAGGCTAGAAGGAAAAGTATCTGGCTTCAGTACAATTTCAGTAACAAAATCCACTGTCTGGATGCAAGTATTTCGTTCTAATGCGGATGGCACCATTCTGCTTAAGCCCTGTAACGTGGCACAAGCATTAAACTATGAGATTACTCTGGCCTCAATTTACTGTGTCTATGTATTCTCTTGAAATCAAATCTATCTTGATGGGGCCTTTTGTCTTTGAAGACTGAGGGACAAATCATACTTTCTTAGTAATATGAAGTTAAAATAATGCCACTGAAGTCAAAAGAGACCATTCAAATTGATGTGCACCAGTACAGAGCCTCAGGACTGACTCTTCACTCAGGCCTAACTTATACAGCCAGTTATACCTGCTGCAACTATCTCTAGTAGTTAATGGCTACACAGGATCCAAGGACATAAACAATTACACCTCTATTATATCACAAGAGTCTTATTTCTTTTTATTCAGAGAACCTAAAACCTGTGAACTGAAAAATACTACAGGCATGCATACAGGATGCGATGAAGCTGTCAGAGGTATCTTAGCTAATTTTAGGCATGCTAGTTGAAGTGAGAGAGGCACGTTAGCACAAGGTATTTCGATAGGATACAGTAGCTTGGGCAGAATACAGTAATAATAGGGCGGTAATGCTTCTCAAATCCAAGGCAGGCTCTTAGCACAGAGCTGCCTCATATCTGTAGACAAACTAGCTCATTCAGAACAAGCGCAGTGATCTCCATGTTGCCTAACAATGGGCTGAGAAAACAAGATTACAGCCAAATTATATCTACATTTCCTTATAACATTCCAAAACTTTGAAGTTCAATGATGCTGAGTGGGGGGGGGGATTATACCAAAATTTTTCTCTTTCTTTAGCAAGAACTTTCATCATCAACAGTAAAATTAAGGTGAGGGAGGCTGTTTTGTCTCACAAAGATGTTTTAATAGCATGAAAAGCCCTTTTCTTCTTTTGTTGCTTGCTAGAGCTCACAGCCCACGTGCCTATCTGATTTAATGGTACTGTAAAGGTTGAATCATTATATGCTTCACAAACAACACAGTAAACTATGGTTCTAGGAGAGAAGTAACTTGGCACAAACTTCTCCGCAAAAGTAAGGAAATAATCTCTCTCAAAATAAATCTTTAACTCCTATAGCACAAGTACAAAACAGAGACAGAGATAGCTTGTGTGTACTAAAAATCTCTGCACCATGTTAAATACACAAGTTAGGAATTGCATCAAAGTCAACCCAAATTATAGCACACTCAGCAAAAGCAGACTGGGTGCCTAACTCTTTGCTCAAGTTCCCAACGAAAAGATAACAGCATTACATTTGGCTGAAGAGGTCGCAAGTAGAAAAAGAAAGCCCTTCAGATAGAAATCAGCTAATACAACACTACTTTAAATTTGCTTCCCTCTAAAAAAAAAAAATCTATATTTTGAGTAGAAGGGTTTAAGACACGCATATAACAAGAGAAATGTCATTTGCCGCCTCTTTTTTATTAAGAGTTTATGAGGACTTTCAAGATGTAGGTGGTTTTTGTTTTTTGTTCCCCCCCCACCCCATAGTGATCTAGCCACTTGCCCTGCACAACTACCTGTAGAATCCATGCAAGTGAGGAGCACTGTTACGGTCGTGTAGAAGCATCTGCAAAGGGGAGGGAAAAAGCAAAGTGCTGGCACAACAATTTCCTGAAAACACTGCCTTCTCAGGCACAAACACACAGAGCTGCAGAGGTACGACAAAATTTATTTTACTGCTTTGTTGGGTATGTGGATACCTGAGGCAGTGCCACAGTGTTTTCAGAGACCAGTGTGAGTTATTCAGTCTTGTCTGCTGTTGAAGATCGCAAGTCTCATTTTGAATGAGCAGATGAAGACAAAGCCACTATTAATTAGCCAGGAGTTACCTATTATCAGTTACCTTAACCAACCACCATTTGTAGTGTCAATTTTGATTTCATTTGGTTTGATTTATGCTGGGTGGGCTGCACCGACTTCCACAGAATCCCTTCTGATTGACACCAACAATGAGAAAAATGATATAGGAAGACTTTGCTCTTATCATTGATAATTATATGGTAACTTGGACTTCACAGATTTTTTCAAGAATATTAAGCAGATATCCAGAAAGATGAAGAATCTGCAGTATGTGTTTAGGTTTATTTCAGCAGAAAAAGATTCATAGAAATCAAGACCAGAAAGACCACTGAGTTGTATTTCTAGGCTGGCCTCCCATATATTACACATGTATCTGCTCCATGCCAAAAGACATTATGCACACTGTAGCCCACAATTACAAAAAACAACAAAAAACACACACACCCACTACACTAAAGCGTATTACAATACAAGACCAGACTGAGCGGATCCCAGAAGGAAAAGCAAAACCTTTTTTATAGTGGATGCAAAGGGAAACCTTCACGTCCCTACCAATTTAACCTGATGGAAGATTCTCAATCTCAACTCTGATCAGCTTAGCTCCGAGTCTGCAAACAGGCAAGACTTCACAGGCAGCCATCTGAGTGCCCTCTATGCTGTATCAGTAGCCTCCCTGCTTCAGTATCCGATTTCCACAAGTGCAGATCTTCAATGCTTCATTATACTCAAATTGCCTAGTGATGAAGCACTAGAGCAGACACATTCTTGTCACTCAGAAGGTACAGCCCAGGAGCTGGTATGGAATAGAGGTGATGGACACAAGTATTCTTCTCACTGTTCACATTGTTCCAAATTGGCTGCTTGACTGGAATGAAGTTTTTCAGCTGCTCATTTTCAGATCGTTACCAGCAGTAAAGTCAGTTTGGCCCTCAAAGTACAGACAGTTAAGTCCAGAAAGACCAATTGCAGCTATACCACTTCACTACCTCATAGTAATCCACAACTTATGTTACATACAGAGTAGATTTCTGTACTATGACTGAAATAATCTGAAAAAATCAACCCTGTTACTGTCTACCAGATTCCATCAGATCACGTTGCCAGTTGTGAAGGAAAATATATCCAATCAGTGCTCACCTCATAGATTTGCCTGCTCAATTCCACATGCAAGCTAGAGTCCCAATCTTCATTTATCTGCCTACCTAGTAATATGCATTTCTAAAACTTATTTTTTCCAAACCCTAAATGGTTTGAGGCTTAGATACCTTACCAAAGCTCTGAAATTTCCCAGTTGTATCCAGAAGGGGAGGTGTGTCCTTCCTAGATGAGACATTTCTGCTTTCAGATCAGACTCGTTCTATAAAGACTATGAAACATAAGAGGAAAGTATTTCTATAACAGACTTCTGCAGCTGTGGCTTCTTCCTGAAGCTAAGAAACTTAATCTTTACTATTTTGTATTTATATGCTTAACCATTTTGAAGGCAAGGTATAACACACATATCCTAGTAAAGCATTTTCTTAGCAAGGCTTGAGGTCTCTGGACTCCACTTAATAACTGCCATTTTTATTAAGAGACTAATGTACAGAACAGGTTTTATAGCCCTACTACCATTTTGAGAGAGATTCAGTATTGGATATATTTGTGTATCAAGATATTAGTGAGGGTTCTTTAGAAATATGTGATAATAAAACAATAAAACAAAGCAACTCTGGCAGTGCCTTTTGGGGGAAATTTAATATCAAAGTTTGTGTGATGATATAAGGCACAAAGCTGAAAGGCTAGTGATTGTAATCACCTAAGAAGATAAGAAAAAAATCTTACCATCTCACAGAAAGGTACTACTGCTTAGATTGCTCTTGCTAATACAAAAGAGATTTTTAAAGAAAAATACTATTGACATCAACATGGAATTGCTGACAACCATTCAGAAAGCTCAAGTTGTATACAGTTTTCTAAAATTATTTCATTGCAAGGGGACAGAAAGATGATCTAATAAAGTCTTTTCCATATCTAACTTCTTTTATCTTCTATAAACACATATTTACTTATTTATGGAAAGCAATTGTTTTCACACGTAAAAGTTATTTTATAGCATCAACACATATTAAAAGCTGTATACATCCCACATTTCCCACTAGGTATTTTCAGCCGGAAGCTTTTAAATTTCACAGATCCTCTTGCTTTTGTCAGGGTTATAAATAAGCCTCATCAAAGCTGACTTTATTCCCAGGATTCAAAAACATTTTACAGGGTCATTTTTTGTCTTTACTTTTAGAATTTCGCAGCCTGAGCCAGGTTTCAGAACCTTTCTATAGCTAAGATTTCCCCTAGATCCCATCATGAGGTTTTCATTCTCCCTCAAGCTGTAGGCAGCAAATATTGCTCTGTATTGGCTCTTCATGCAGCACAAATCACAAAAGAAAGATACTAACAATACCCGGATGAATACGAATTAGTTTATTCCATGGTATTTCCTATTCCACTTATGTTTCTGAAAAAAAAGAAGAGTTCTTGTTTAAATAAAATGCTTAAACTCTCCCAAATTTTACCTTTTTAATGAAACAGTTACAAAACTTTGGACCTTATCTGTTGTAAGCCCAGAGGTGTCCTCTCCGGAAACCGTGGAATCACTAACATATTTAAGAAGCCTGTGTTTTATTACTGCAAGCATTATCATGGTGAGTAGCCAGTACATCAACTACCAAATAAAGACATTCTCATTCATTAGATCCTTCAGCAGATATAAGCCAAGAAGGAAATGGAGCATGGGAAACGGAGACACTGTAATATATATTTTAATCTGCAGCTGGATTGCTCACTTAGGGTTAATACTATCAGAAATCTTTAGCCGAGAGTACCAAAACTGAAAATACAATGAATGGAAGGCCCTGCCCGTAACACATATACTGACACACTGCAATTCTGATAAGCTCTGCTTTTGTTCCCAGTAGACAGCCTTTCTCAGAGAGTTCAGACCTTTTCAGCAGCTGAAGCCTTAAGGTATGTTTCTCTCATACCGATTCAGCTGTACTAATTGTGCTTAGGGCAATGTTGCCTACATCAGTCTGGGGTCTCCCTCTTCTTTCATTTGGGATGCTTGAAAACGCTACCTCGCATGGCTGTCTGACATATCTTTACTTCAGCTGAGTTCTCCTTTCCTCTTCTCCAATGGACTACTGCTGAGCAAACAGACAGCTCTTTCTTTCTCTGTCTCTCTCTTGCTTTCATGCTGTGATAGGAAGGCAGTGGTATAAGATGACAGATCTAGTTTTATCTTCTGCTGAGTGACTATACCAGACTTATAATAAACTCTGCTTTTTCTACAGGAAAATAAGCGACCTGAAGTTTTCTTTTCCTTATAGGCCAAAGACAATTAACTCCAATCTAAAATTACAATAGCAAGAAAAAAAATGTGTTTCTTCCAGTAATTATGAACGTCAAACAAGCAAGCACTGTGTAATGCTGTTCCCATGGGCGTACATTCTGTTGGATATTCCATCTTCCCCTATCTTTAGGGCAGCAGGGGATTGAACAAAAAAGTAACTCTCCATACTAACAGGCTAAAACTAACATGCTAAAGGCCAAAAACAGAGATACCACTATAGACACATATGTAAAGACCTCCACAGATTATCTACAAGGGAGCCTCCTCTAAATTTGCTTCCTTTTATGTCTGGATCTATATTTTAAGTTCTTTTTACTTATTTGTAGACAGTAGGCTTCTGTTCTTTGCCTGTTCAGTTTAGTCTTTGTACCCATTATTTAAATAAGAATTTGAAGGGCAGCACATTATTGTATAACTGAATACCCATTGAAACATTTCAAAGTATAGCACTCAGCACAGTGGCACAGTTTTCTTAAAACAATTTATAATCACTATCTTACTACAATTGCAAGAAAAGAAGAAAATACCTGTGAGTTAAAAAAGAAAGTAAAAGATGTAATAGCACAGCAAGAGATAAGGTTGGGAGCAAGTCCTAACTTTCTGTAGTGATACCAGATTAGTCTCGGATGAAGTGATAAGGTGCTGTAAGACTGGCGAGGGGGTTAATTAGTGAGAGTCACCATAGCTCAGGGTGATTTTAAGATGCTGTACAAGTGAGGATAATCACCTTCAATATCATGCTGTTTGCACATTCTGACCATGCATTACACTACTATTTAGATGGCAGAGCACGGAACAGAGGCATTCATTCAGTTTCCCCACAGCTATTTTATGTGGAGAAGAGTCCCAAGAATGGGATACTGACCCTAATAAATGTAAAACAACAAAGCATGCGCTCTTAAAAAAATTCCTCAGGAGATCTCCTGAGGAGTCTCTGGTGAACTTGAGGATCATAATCTGATAACCTTAATTCACTAAATCGGTTAGATTACCTGTGGAGTAGGACATGACCTATCCTACCGTGATCTGGCCTTACAGATTGAAGGGGTTTGAATATGTTTGAAGAGGCTTCAGACAAATTTAAGTGTTTCACCAAACTCACAGGAAGCTCTGAGCCATTTGAGATTTGCATATCATTGGTAACTAGTTTTTATTTTATAACCCACACATCCCTTGTTTTAGAAACACAGATGCTCATCATTTATCTCAAAGATTTTGTACGACATTTTCTAGATGGCATGCCAAACCGAGAATCAAGGCCTACAACAGGTATTCGCATAAAAGCCTGTTTCCCTCGGACTGAGTGGAGCAATTTGCATTCAGCATAAAGCAAAAATATCTCCAAGGTCAAAGGGGGACTCCTGAAGCTTACACACTTAAGATAGCTTGGAGGAAAGAACGTTGGATGGTGTACAGAAGGGGAAATGACACAACGTCAATTGGAAAAACAAAGACAGAAATTAGAAAGGACATGGGCACGAGAACTTGTTTTTCCCCCAACAGAAGCAATGTACTTTGGAACATCTGAGGACAGGACCAATAAACGTTGGCATTAATTCTAAACTGGAATTGTTTCATCATAGAAGAATCTAATTAACGACAAATTAAAGTAAGGAGTACTTGCTCTTATAAAAAGGGTTATTTATGAAAAAGCATTATTTTTATCACTGACGATACATAGCACCTAGGTAGTACTGTTCCATCCACAGTACTCAAAATACTTTCAAAAGGGTGCAAGATCCATTATGCCTGCCTTATATCTGGGAAAAAATGAAAAAAAAAATGCACAAACAAATCCTGCCTTACATTTTCAAAAGTCAGAGCTAACCTTGGGTGCCTCTGGAGTCTTAGTCAGTCAGAGATCCCGAACCTCACATCCTATGAGCCAGATCTTCCTTGCCTATGGAAGGAGGTATAGTTTTTTCAACCAGAAAATTTTTAAAGCCTGATAAGGCTATATGAACGAACTTTGAAACCAGTATCTCCTTACTTCTTCATGCAGCTTCTGGCAAACTCTTAGCTTTGCAGAAATTAAATATAAAAACCCTAAAAAACGAGCAATAAAAATTCCTCCAAAGTCAGGTACTAGCTTCTCTGTTACTATACTTGATTCATATAATAGAAATGACATAAATCCACTAAAGATTTTTTCACCTTCTAAAGGTGACATTATCACAAGGCCATATAACTTGTTTGACTGTTTTGCAGTAGAGAAAATAAAGCTTGGCAGATGAAAATACTAAGCGTTATATAGCTAAAATGAAGGATATGAATACACATATCAATGTATTATCTAAAAATTTAAATAAGTATCTTTAAAGGGATTTTGGGTGCTCAGTAGCTCAGAAAAATATGGATTTCTCATTAGATCCAGTAATTCAAAACATATTCATTTCCACTTTCTTCACTGAGGAGACAAATTATAGCAAGATTAACACTTTATTGATTACTATTGGAGTGAAGGAAAATGCTTACTTTCATTTTCCCCCAAGCTGTCTGTTTTCTATATAGATATATAAAATATATATTTTGCAGAGAAAAGATAATATTGGTCTTCACATGCAGAAGTATGCCATCCTTTGCAGATTTTGTCCCATTTTGTTTATAAAACTCCACAGATTATCTCGGATTAACTGGTTCCAGATTTCTTACTATCCTTACATAGAGCCTTTTCCAATACTTCTGGAAGAAGTAATCTAAGATCTGCTGAAGGATATGTTCCCAAATTCATTTAAAGCTTCTCCACTCAAGGAGCCAGAAACAAGCATATGTTTTTAGGTTGTAGTAGGGGATGTTACCAGAGCTAACCCAGCTAAAAAGGAGAGCTACCCATCTCTGGCTTGTGATCTTTTGTCATACTGTCAGCATCTTTCAACTTCCAAGGTTTCTTCTTGAAGGGATCAAAAACAAGATTAGTTATCCCTTCTCCTCCTCCCCCCAGAAAACTCCAGCACAAATGGCTTTATATTGTTAACTTTATGCACCAGTTTTTCCTTGAGATTATGCTTCTGCAGATAGGAATGTTAAAACATAACTCATGTACTCAAGGCATGTTTTCATTTGAACTCTGCAAAACTGCTTTAACCTGCCTGCCAGGTTAAACAGGATCATCCACATAGGAACGAGCTCTGCCAGATTTCCCTCTTTTTATTTCTCCCTGTTTCAAGGTGCCTTTCAACTTCAATATCTAACAGTTTTTTTCTGCTTCCTGTCTTTGAGCCCTCAGCTGCTCAACTCTTTTTATTGCTCCTTTTCTTACCACCCATTTCATTAGAAGTCCATCCTAAAATTATTCCCCCTGTAAAAACATAATTTCTGGAGGCATTTTCATAAGCTTTGCTTTAAATCTGTGCATTTCTGAGCCCAGAAATGCATTTGATAAGTAACACAAAACTGTTCTGTGACTGACATTTCAGGAAATGTAGTACAGGTTGTCATAAGAGATTACTCAAAAAGACAAAAATTCACTAGATTTAAAATAGATGAAAACAGATGAAAAATAGATTCAGAAATCTTTTCATTTTGGAAGAACATAAAAGTTTTGGTTCATAATTTGTAAACTGAAAGAAGTTTCCAGTTGCCCCAAATCCAGTTCTCTTTGTGGCCACTGAACTGAAGACAGACATGAATAATCTTTCATATACGCAGCTGACTTAAGTTATGAACTCATCAGATTTAGACTATTTCAGAAAGAACAGCATCTGGGTCTGTGGCAGAAATCTTAAAAGCTTTCTGCCAGTTTTTGTACTGGTGACTCTAAAATTTGTATTTCTCTCCTGCAGTCTTATTGACAGCAAGTTAAGCAGTCAATGCAATTTCTTTTCAGCTAAAATGCAGTCTTTCCTGTAGTAGGATATATTTTTCAAGATAGGCCTATCCACCACATCATCTAGTAGATCAGTCTCTTTTTAAAAGAGAGTGAAAAACTGTGGCCACTTACTGTATATTTAGGTATTTAAGTAGTAACTCAATTTTCAAAATTCCCAAATATCCTACTTTCAGAAGGAGATGAAATCAGGAGCACAGCCCACTCGAGAACTGCTCAGTACATTATGCAATGGGATATTTCATAATCCTCTTCTAAAATTTTATCCAGATTTTATAACTATAAAGTTTACTTCTGAAAATATCACAGTTAAGGGCTCCTCAAAAAAGAGTTAGTAAGCTGTTTAATTACAGTCAGAGAAGGAAGAGAGATCTGAGGTAAGGAGTTTCAAAAAGATATCTCATTTCGCAAGCAGGCCATCAGCTTAAAATGCTGGAAATATTTGAGCTATATAATTATTTGAGCTATACATTAATCACTGCTAGATTATAGTCAGCCTGCCTGAGTATGTGGCACAGCGTGGAGATACCCAAGCTAGCTCAGAACAAGCTACTCTGAATACCAGAGGCATTAAGGTCACATTAGTTCAGCCCTTCACCGGGGCTTCAGCAGAGTTAATTAGCCGCCAGAGAACAATTCATTAACGTGACTGTCCATCTTCTGGCATCATTTTGTATGGATAAAAACTGGGTGTCTCTACATGGACTTGAGTCCAACTGCATGGGCACACTCGTGGTGAAAAACACAATAATGAGCAAAGGCAGAAAGAACTCCAGTCTCTAACCTCCGCACGGAGCTTAAGGCACTGGATAAAGCAAGTGACCATTAATTTTCTATCAGACAAATTCCTGAGTCTCTGGCCTAGTCTTGGATGACAAGAGAAAAACTTTCTGAACTACAATGGCTCTTCAGAAATTCAATAGAAACTAAGAGAGAAAAGCAAGCATTATGTCAAAGAAAAAAAAAATATCAAGGAGAAACAGGAAACAGCCAGGAACGTACACCACATACATACACACACAAGCTCTGTGAAGCACAAGTCCTTTGATAAAGGGAAACATAGAAGGACTTTTAACTTAAAAAGTGTTAGTCTGAATTTGAAACAGAACAAACTGTATATGAACTGCAGCACTAGGTGTGCTTGTGCCATGGTTTCGCTTTTGATGTTAATGTTCTCAAACTTTTACGCAATCCATTTGGTAGGAGGCAGCACAATTTCTCCAGTCACTGCTCCGAAGGACTGGTGATATTTCTGACGCACTTTCAGTTACACAGCCCCAGCCACCACCATCTCTCTCAGAATAGGGAATCAAAGCAAATTCTATTTCCTGTGAAAGGCACCAAACTGACAGCTCTTCAGAGGAGAGTGCCCGAGTTATGCTCGGGATATGCACAGATTGGTAGTGCCAGTTACCCCACACTGCCTTCTCCTTGATATGACTCAAACTTCAGGACCGCATCTGTGAAAGCTGGCCATGTTGTTCTCAGGCTATAGCAGAGGCTAGTACTGTAAGTTAAGACTAGACAACTGTGTTTGAAATAAGGCTTATTTTTAAGAACAGTAAGCATCATTTACTTCTCAAACAAAACACTTTCTGCTGAAATATTTAGATCCAGATAAAAAAGTCCTCATGGAAAAGATGTCAAACACAAATTAGCGCCCAGCAAATTTAGTACAATTGTGCCATATTGCACACATGCAACTCTTGCACACATGCAGATAGCACAGTACACAATAAGGAAGAGAAGCACAGGCATTAATCTTGTGATAATACAGTATTCATTTTTGTTACCTTTGTTACAGTATAGCTACAATAGAGATGATTCTATCTTATATTTAGTATTTCTATGGCATTACCAGACAGCTAGTAATATTTTTATATTTACTTCTATGGTATATATTTTAGTCTGCATTTTAAAAAAATAATGTTTTGTAAAGATCAGTTTACAGAAACAGTTGTGTGTATGAATTCTCAGAGAAGCCCATCTCTGCACAAAGTAGACACTGCCAAGCCCAAATAAGCCCTCTGTAATGGTGCAGAGGGCCATATGGTAAAAGCCTCCACAAGCTGGGGAAAATCCTGACACACACAAACCACGCACTGATTTTTTTTTTTTTTTTTTTTTTTTTTTAAAGATCATCCCCCCAGTAAATTGTCTACTGACTGCTATCTTCTTTTCCTGAAAGCTCTTATGAGGAAGGAGCAGCTGTAAGGTAAATTGGACTCTTCAGCAAGGACCCTTCCACCAGAGACTACTGATCAAATGCTGGTCAGCTACTGGTACATTTTACTATAAAGTTAAAAGCAAGTTTTAGCATAATGAGCTTTGTAACCACCACATTTCCAAACATGTTTCTGGCTGTAATTTGAATGTAGTGTTCATGTGATACTTAAGGGCTGAGCTTAGAGTGCTTACTGGCAAATTGGGATGTTGAATTCCCAAGCTCACCTACACTAGATATGTCCAAATCATAAGAACTGAAGACCAAGCGTGTGCGATGGCTCAAGACATGCTTCCATTCACCTCCCACAGAGTCCTCTAGCTAGCCTGGAGTAAGCCTGCTCTTGCCTGCATATAAAGAACGTAAAAGTGCTCAGACCTATGGGCTGCTGAGAAGACAGGTGCACTCCTTACTTCTGCTCCACAGATAGCTCTCCCTATATTCCTGTCTGCCTGGTCCCACAATAGATTAAGTGCTGTTAGGGGTTTCTGTTACAGCGGCGGTGGTACTATTTCATGGGCTGGAAGTAGAACTGAGACTGGTCATGATGCAAGCAAGCCATAATGCCTTTAACAGTCAGCTTATTTCTTTTCAGTCCTGAAATCTGCTAGAATATGTAGGTCAAATGACACCTGAAGATATAGGCACAGTCCTTTCTTTAACTCAGACTACACATTACATATGCTTCTTTGCTCAGAACTTCACTCTATCATAAAATGACACAGACTCTATATTGTAGTATAATTTATAAATACATCCGATGTGGCAGAGTTCAGAAAAAAAATTCTGCACTTACAGAAGCAGGCAGTCCATATTCCCTTTTGCATAGGTCACATACATCTACCACAAGAGTGACACGATCCAGATGAATCCCTGCATGCGTCAACATGCGTTCAATCCTTTTGTTCAACAATTCAGCTGTTGCTGTACATCATATAGGCCACTTCACAGCCTTGAAGGCATGTAGCACACAAATTACTGAGCGAATGCAGTGCTGCTTGCTGAGACACTTGACTGCTGGCTGACTGTAACTGTGTCAGACAGACACGCCATTTCCTCTAAATTCCTTTAGGGGGTTCTCCCAACAAAGGAAAATGGTTTTGAAGTTTTGCTTTTACCTACTTGCTGTCAAGGAGGCTCATCATAAAACCCATGCTGTTAACCCATGTTGGGGCTCATGCCTACAAGCTGTGAGCCAACAGTGCTTAAAAGCTGGACAAGCTCTACAGAGCAAGCTAAATACACTCAAGTAAACGCACACCTGCAATAGAGTAATTGCCTTGAAATGGTTAATCTATCAGCTACACTACATCTTTTCCAAGCAAGACAACCTAAAATCACCTCTCCTTCAAAAATCATTGTAATCAGTGTATATATGTCCAAAGCTTGAGCTTTTAAGATGACAACTTACACGACATTCCTAATTTTCAAATGTAGGTGTCTATCTATGCAAGTAATGTCACATTCTAGCACCCAGGTACCTTTTTTCTGAGAAAATGGGCACGTGTGACAGATTGTAACAGAACATATTGTGGGCAGCTGACACCAAAACACACAAGATCACGTTCTCAAAGTAGTATGCTTTAAACCCCAATGGGAGTTGTGGCCAGATCTTTAAATATCCTCATGAAAGTGTTCTCTACAATGTGTTCACATTTATATATAAACACACAATTATACTTCGGTATTATTTTGGAAATAAGATTTTCTAGAATACATTTGCTGGAAATATAAAATGTCTATAGCATTTTGTAAATAAATCCAATCCAAACTCTTACCCGACTCAAAAAAAGGAAACAACCTGTGATCTATAATATAACTCAAGTTGCTTGCCTGCATTACACCACAGATCTGTGATTTAGAGCTGTATGCCTGAAAATACACAAAAGAACATAAACTACATGAAAAAACATTATCTGAATTCCATGTTACAGCTGTTTTCCCCAACAGCAGTTCTCCTTTCCTCCTTTCACCCCTGTGATCTGTTGTCATTTCTTGCAGTACACATCTAATTCAGGCAAATTATAGCCTCCAGAAAGAACTGGTCAAGAATTCTCCAACTGAACAGGTTTTCAGTGGAAGAAATATAAAATAAAAAAAAGTAGAAACGCTGAACCCAGAACGTTTAACAGAGGCATTTCAGTTTCAATAAATTTCCATGAGAAGCCTGCCTGCTTTCTGGCAGGTCACCTACTGGACTACTGGGATGCCTGGGCCTCTAAGGCTGCAGAGCAGATCAGCTCCCAGCTGAGAGCTCCAGGACACCCAGGCTCCTGAAGTGAAGAGCCCCAGGAACTCCCATCTCTAACTGAAGCATTTAGTCCAGATGACTGGTTTTGCAGAAGGGAGGCAGCAGCCCTGAAAGCCCCCCAATATGAGACATCCTCTCAGGGCTTCCTACCTCCCCCATTGCCTGCTGATGGAAATATGATAGTTCGAGTCCCTGGGAGCCCCATGTTCAGCCAAGGCTTGCCAGCTGCTGTGACTGCTTTTCAGTACAGGGGGTTCCCTGGGCATTTTTGATGCGTTGCTTTGTCTTGCTGTCCGAAAATGAAGCCAGAACAGTTCCTTTCTGTGAGAAATTTCAAAGTGTCTATTATTTTATTATGAGTCAAAATCAAAGCTTTCTTACAGTATTATAGTTTCCATGGAGATGGAAATCCCCCACTTTGAAATGCCATCCTCCAGAGACCATTGGGGAAAGCTCTTCCAGAATTCTGGCAGTCGGGCACAAAATATTATACCATAGTAAGCATAAGTAGACCTCCTCACGTGAACTGGGTAGAAGTATTCTAAGCCACAACACTTCCTACACCTTTAAAAATGTGTTTCTCTAAATAGCCCTTTCTCCGATAATACTGTCCCCAGGCAGCCACATCAAAGTCAATAGCGTGACCCCCTTTACCTTTCACAAGGCAAATCAGAGTAGATAAAATCATGAGGTGAATGTTGTTCTGTACAGCAAAATTGCATGCAAATACCATGAATCTGGCAGAAGAGATACTTGTGTGCAGCCAGAGATCTGTACATTCAGATTAAGAACCTGAATGTACAAGATCAGATAATGTGTAATTCCCCTATTTGTACATACAAATGCCACTGCCATAAGACAACTATGGGAAACTTAATCATGTGGTACGATCCACTGTATCCCAATAAATGGCCCTGTGATGCTCACAAGCTATAGATCTTGCTTTTAAGGTTGTTCAGAATTTGGGTTCTGTAACATGAGTTTCTTTTTTCCTTGAAATCACATATGCACACACATATATATTTGATATGTACGCTAATTATAGGCAAACCAGGACATGTCCTTCCCATTTGGTTCACATTCTTCTACACTAAGTGAATTCTTCTTTCATTGCCTTGGAAGAGTTGGCAACAACTGAATCGATGCTTGTTCACAGAAAATAAACAGTAAGCAAAGTGGTTCAAAAATACAGCACTGAAACTTACTAGTTAAAAAAAAAAAAACCAAAACACCCATAAACATCACTCTGTTTTATTCTAAATTTTCTTCCTTTTAAATTAAAGTAATCCCCCAAAGTTCTTTATATTTTGAGGAAAAATCCTCAAACATTGTGCCAGTCAATAGTAACTATCAGAATGTTTTTCCCTCAAAAAAGCAAATAAGAATTACATACTACTTTCCAATCAGCTCTAACTTTAAACCTGCACATAGCATTGAGATTTAGATCATGTAGGTACTTACTAAGAAGTCATTTTTGCATGTGACCAAACAGCCACTGATTTTAAATGTAAAGTTATATTCAAAACAGTTTTTAACATGTAAGGATGTGACAACGATTCTATTCATATCTATTTCATACACAAGGCATAGTGTGCTTCCAGTATTTATGCACAGTTAAGCAGTGCTTTGAGTAAGATATGAATAACGGAGGCATAGCTAGATGGTAATTCATCAGATCAGATTACCTGCCACAAGGATCATGTATGACAGCTATTGTTTGCACAGATGTCTACAATGATAGTGCCAGACTCCTTTATCGGGGTACCAGCAGATGTCTAATATGCTTGATTTATTTTTCAGATGTGATAACTTGCAGAGTACATACCATAGTGCCTCTTGAAAATTGAAGGGATGGCATGGAAGCAAGTAAGTCGCACAGCTGCTGTTGCCCTTTCCTGACTTCCTGGCTGCCAGGAAGTTCTTGGTTCTCTAATGGAAGCTCCCAAGAATCTTGTCGCTGTACTCTTAACCTAACAGAATATTAGGGCCATTTAAAGGCTTCCTCTATGTCTTGTGCTACTTCTCTTCCCAAGCTTCAAAGGGAATTTCACCCAAAGGCCTGATGTTTTACTAAGAGATCATTTTACCACAAAGACTTCAGTTAATTTATCACAGATTTACTTCTGTGTAACACAATGCAGAATTTCATCTATTGGCTACAGCTTGAATTGTAGCCTTCTCTATTTCTATAAAGGAGAAGCAAAAGCAGTAAAATTCCTCCAGTATGACTTTCTTGAATATATTCAATGTCTCTCCAGAAAATACTTCCCAAATTGGGTAATACAATTCCCCTTCCTATAATATTTAAGGCTTTTTTTCAGTTACCATCCAGAACCAAAGAATCTACTAAATATCAGAACAATCTAAACCTATCTAGCTCAGGATTTTGTCTCCAATCACGGTCAACAGATGTCTAGAGAATGGAGAAATCATGAATTAGTTCCCCAAATACCTAGAAAGTCATATTTAGGTCACCTTGAATTAGAAGTATGTCTATTAATAGTCCCTGATGAATTTTTCTTCCATGAACTTGTTCACTTTCCTCGAGCCCACATACACTTTGAGGATCTAGAACAACCTGCAGAAAGGCCTTCCATAGCTTAACTACAGATTGTGTGAAGAATCACCTCCCCCTGTCTATTTTAAATCTGATCACTTGATAAATTAACCTGATGTTGGCACATTTTTGTACTAAAAGAGACAGTAAATAAAAGAAACTCCCCAAACAATAATTAATCTCTCCTTACCGCTATGCCACCTATGATTTCATCTTTTCCAGGATAAAGGAACAGCCTTAGTCAATTTTAATCACTCCTCATACAGAAGCAATCCCATACCTTTGGCAATCCTGGAGCCCTTTTCTATATCTCTTCTATTTTACTGCACTATTTTTGAAGTGAAGGAATGAAAACTAAATAAAGCGCCGCACTATGACTCTGTTAATCGACAAGACAATGTTCTGTCTATTCTTTTACTAATTATTCCCTACGCACTATTTGGTTTTTTTGTGTGCACACATCTGTATTGAGCTTTATACTAAGGTCTCATCCCTGAATGCAAGAGCAACTTGGAGGCCATTTCTAAAATAGGACTGCTTGCCTGACTCTGTTGGTCACTTGGATTTTCATGTAGATAAATGTAATCTGCCATTTTATTACTCACTCTTTGAACAGATCTTCACAGCCAAACTCTGTCTTTACTACATTGAATAATTTAATGTCATCAGTAAACTCTGTTCATAAACGATCAGGGAAAGGAGATAAACAGGAAGGCGACAAAGTAACCCCAGCACACACATTGTGCAATTCTACTGCTGATCCTCCCCTTTTTGATATTACTGACCAACTTTTTCTTTTCTGCCTTCTAAATCAGTTATTTAAACTTGTGAAGGCCTTCCCTTTTATTCCATGGCAGTTGAATTACTTTAATAACCCTTGAGAACCCTCATGATGAGCAAGGAAATCATGATGAGCAAGGGATGAGCAAGGAACTCCTGGCAAAACTCCAGCAGAAGAAGGAAGTACACAGAATGTGGAAAAGTGGACAGGCCTCTTGGGAGGAATACAGGGACGTTGTCAGAGCGTGCAGGGATGCGACAAGGAAGGCTAAGGCCCAGTTGGAATTAAATCTGGCAAGGGATGTCAAGGACAACAAGAAGGCCTTCTTCAAATACATCAATAGCGAAAGGAAGACTAGGGAAAACGTGGGCCCGCTGCTGAATGGGGCAGGTGCCCTGGTGACAAAGGATACAGAGAAGGCAGAGTTGCTGAATGCCTTCTTTGCTTCCGTCTTCACTGCTAAGACCAGCCCTCAGGAATTCCAGACCTTGGAGACAAGAGAGGAAGGCTGGAGAAAGGAAGACTCTCCCTTGGTGGAGGAGGATCAGGTTAGAGATCTTTTGTCCAAACTTGACATCCATAAATCCATGGGCCCCGATGGGATGCACCCACGAGTGCTGAGGGAGCTGGCGGATGTTATCGCTAGGCCACTCTCCATCATCTTGGAAAGGTCCTGGAGATCAGGAGAGGTGCCTGAGGACTGGAAGAAAGCCAATGTCACCCCAGTCTTCAAAAAGGGCAAGAAGGAGGAGCCAGGAAACTACAGGCCTGCCAGCCTCACCTCCATCCCTGGAAAGGTGATGGAACAGCTCCTCCTGAAGGTCATCACTAAGCATCTGGAGGACAAGAAGGTGATCAGGAGTAGTCAGCATGGATTCACCAAAGGGAAATCATGCTTGACCAATCTGATAGCCTTCTAGGACGGAATGACTGGCTGGACAGATGAGGGCAGAGCAGTGGATGTTGTCTCCCTGGACTTCAGCAAGGCTTTTCACACTGTCTCCCATCACATCCTCCTAGGTAAGCTCAGGAAGTATGGGCTAGATGAGTGGACCATCAGGTGGATTGAGAACTGGCTAGATGGCAGAGCTCTGAAGGTTGTGGTCTTGTGGGAGTGGTGCAGTCTAGTTGGAGGCCTGTGGCTAGCGGTGTCCCCCAGGGGTCAGTCCTGGGCCCAGTCTTGTTCAATATATTCATCAATGACCTGGAGGAAGGGACAGAGTGCACCCTCAGCAAGTTTGCTGATGATCCAAAGCTGGGAGGAGAGGCTAACACACCAGAAGACTGTGCTGCCCTTCAGAGGGACCTGGACAGGCTGGAGAGGTGGGCGGAGAGGAACCTCATGAAGTTCCACAAAGGCAAGTGCAAGGTCCTGCACCTAGGCAGGAATAACCCCATGCACCAGTACAGGCTGGGGGTTGACCTGCTGGAAAGTAGCTCTGCTGAGAAGGACCTGGGAGTGCTGGTGGACAACAAGTTAAGCGTGAGCCAGCAGTGTGCCCTTGTGGCCAAGAAGGCCAAGGGTATCCTGGGGTGCATTAGGCAGAGTGTTGCCAGCAGGTCCAGGGAGGTGATCCTGCCCCTCTCCTCAGCCCTGGTGAGGCCTCACCTGGAGTCCTGTGTCCAATTCTGGGCTCCCCAGGACAAGAGAGACATGGCACTCCTGGAGAGAGTCCAGCGGAGGGCTACCAAGATGATGAGGGGACTGGTGCACCTCTCCTATGAAGGAAGACTGCGAGAGCTGGGCCAGTTCAGCCTGGAGAAGAGAAGATTGAGAGGCGATCTCATCAACGTGTACAAGTATCTGAAGGGGGAGTGTCAAGAGGATGAGGCCAGCCTCTTCTCCGTGGTGCCCAGCAACAGGACAAGAGGCAGCGGGCAGAAACTGAACCACAGGAAGTTCCACCTAAACCTGAGAAAAAACTTCTTGACTGTGAGGGTGACAGAGCATTGGAACAGGTTGCCCAGAGAGGCAGTGGAGCCTCCTTCCCTGGAGATATTCAAAACCCGTCTGGACGTGATCCTGGGCAATATGCTCTAGAGGACCCTGCTTGAGCAGGGAGGTTGGACTAGATGATCTCCAGAGGTCCCTTCCAACCTAAACCGTTCTGTGAGAAGGGACCTTGTCAAATACCCTTTAGAAATCCAAGCAGATCACATCAACTGCATGTTCCCTGTGTAAATGCTTACAGTCTTCTTCAAAGAACTCCAACAGATTTTTCAAGGCAAAAATCTTCTTTAACTCTTCCCTAGCATGTACCATTCATTCAGATGAACATACCAATTTTTCAGAATAGCATCCAGTAATACTTTGGTACAATTAGTCTGCCATTTCCATGACCTCTCCTGGAACCTCTCTCAAAAAGTGGCATTGCATTAACCATCTTCTAATCCTCTGACACTAAGGCAGCTTTAATCAATTAAGTACATACTACTGTTTAGTAACTCAGCTGTTCGATTCTTAAGCTCCTCCAAACTCCTCATGTGGTCACGATGTGTTATTTATCCTAGCAATTTGCTCTATACTGTCTTGTTTTTATCAATTCAATTTGAAACAATTTGGTGCCCCAAGGTATCTCCCAGAAAAGGGGTCTTGTGCAGGAACCAAGTTCTTTCAAGATGAACCAGAGGTGCAAAAAGTTAGTTTCACTTTTTCACTCAGGCTTGATCTTCACCTCTTGTAGTTTATCCGCGCTCGTCCACATAGATTCTCTGGCTCATTTCTGACTCCCGCTGCATTTAAAAAAGGATTTATTATTAGTTTTTATGCTCTTTCCCTCCCCAGTTGTTCCCCCAAATCTTTTCTTGGAAGGAGAGGAGGGAGATGCTATTATGTCTGCTTCAGTGCCTAAGTACAGCTTCCTCATAAAATCCCCTTCAGCCTAAGTATTTTGAAAGCTCTGCTGCTAACAAAGGTCTTTTACCATGGGAAATATGTGAGGCCACAAAAACCAAACAGGTTACATGAATTCATGTTGATCTAAGTGTCACTCCAGACTACGTTTTTAAAGGTTTTCAAATCAGATCCACTTCGTCAATGTGTATAACTGCACGTGCATTTTCCAGGCAGTATCATTTGCATATAATAAATTTTGTGGAGGCAAAGTCAAAGCACATTGGTATGCCAGTAACAGTAGTCAAGAAACGTGAACGCAAGCACATTTCTAGATGCATAGGAGCTACTTTTCAGAAATTTGGCCCATAAAGTCTTTTACTATTGTTTGTCAGTTCAGAGGGATGAGGTACTGAGTTCCTCCCCAGTCTGAAATGCCCTAAGCAGTAGCTCAAGTAAAATCTTGCTAATTTGTTAATCATATGGTAATTAATCAGTTCCTAGTGCAGTGGCATGCCAGATAATCAACATGAAGAGATATGTAAGGGCAGTAGGACATGCCTGTTTAGTCAGTGGCCTATAGGTTAGAAAGCAAACACAGCTATCAGCTGCTTGCACTTTTCAAACTCATAACAGTCTTTTGTAGTGGGCAGAGCACAGGCGGTCTGCTTCACCAGCTTCCCTTATATAACTCCACACTTCAGCTGCTTTACAACATATGGGCTGGATCCCAAACATATGACAGCAAATTCCGAATGACAATAAAAGAACAGAAAAACCTCTCCAATGCTGTAGGCTTGTTGAGCTGCTCAAACAAAACAGGAAAGGCATCTTAGTGGCAAGATACATCAGCTGCAATCAATATAGGACTTTCACCAAATCTACCAAAATCTTGTCTTTCTCTTTCTGGAATCCCTGTGTACCTTTGAAAGGTATCTGTCTGTCAAATCCCATAGCGTTCACTGGCTTCTACGAAGATGATAGTTATTTGTAGTCTTTACGTGCTGAATGCTCATCACTACTTGGTATTCAAATAACTCTCAGAAAGCATGGTTTGTTTCTCCTAACTCCCGTTACTGTGCATATTTTCAACACTCAAAATATTAATCTACATTACTGAGTCATAGTCTGTGAGCCTGCTGAAAATAACAACACTTCACTCTTATTAGTCCTGTTACCCAGTTGCAGATGCAATGAAAAAAAATTCTTAAATCATTCTTTTCTAATTGTTTTCCACTAGTACTTATGTAACCTAAATGCTGCAGCTGAGAACAGGATTCAGATGTTCTCATTCCTGCCACATAGAGCTTTGCTCTTCAAAATATTCCAGCTTCAGCTGGTCAGGGTAGAGAATAAAGATGGAACCAAACATTTTAGAAATCAGCCTTTAATTTGATGAAAGAAAGGAGAAGAAAGGACAAGAAATAATTTCCAAGCAGAGATCTGTTACATCAAATTTTGCCCAGGAGCTGAGGTTTCCATTTGATCTGTACACCATAGAAATAAGTCATTCAGTTTCTCCTTTTGATAACACTTAGTGTTCTTACACCGAGCTTTAATTGCTCGGTACTGTGTCATTCACTCATTAACTACCTACTAACTGTATGTATAAAGCAGCACAAGAGATTGTTGAGTACAATACATAACAGGTAACTCAAGTTGCTGCTTTTCTCATTCAGAACTACATGCTAAAACCAAAACAAAACAGACGCCAACTTCATCCTTATCAGCACTGAGGCCCTGGTGTTGCAAACCTTCCATTTGCAGACTCTCATTAGGGGGCTTGCAGTACTCATCCTGTAAAAGTATCAGGCCAAGGATTTAGCTTCATCTCAGTCCTAGTAAGGAGGCCACAGAATAGAAATCTCCGGTCAGTACTGAGATGAAAAAAATTCTCATCTCCCAGCTCAGAAGCGCAAAAAAATTTATTCTTTAGGCTCACAACACCTCACTAGAGAACCTTCATTTCTTCCAGTGGGAGGAAGTTAAACATAAGCCTAGATAATTTAGGATTCATTGGATCTACACCTGAACAACTATTAAAGACGACCTAATTACAGATTGCAGACTGTCCTTATATAATAGAACCTGTGAAGTGTAGGTCCACTGCTCAATTTCTCTGCAGACTGTCCTTATATAATAGAACCTGTGAAGTGTTGGTCCACTGCTCAATTTCTCAGCAAACTGTATATGTGTTTGTTCCTCAGTGTCAGCAGAACAACAAGAAATAGGGAAAATAGTTTTACAAAGGGAGCATTTTCAAAGGATCACCACCAACTTGAATATTTTGTGTACAATACAAATTTGTAATGAGGAAAGGATGTGCTCTAACATTGCAAGGTATAATATTATACAAGGCCCCCTAATAAAGCATTGATGAAATTACTATACACGACAAATGACATGAAACCATGAACAGCTAGGCTTACATAAGACAGGCTTCTCCAAAATAACCAAAGACCTCCTCAACGCACTATGATGTAAAGAAGAAAAAACTCAAATGCTCTTTCACAGCTGAGTAGAGGCCTGCACTTCATTTCTTAGGGATACAGGACACAGACTGAAAAGATAGTCAGTCACGTAAAATAAAAACATTATTGCTTTCCACGAAGATGAACGTCCATAACTTACAAAGCTTTTACTCTTGTAAATAGCACTGATCGACTTGAATAGTCCCATCACAGTCAGCAGACTACTCCTAACAGTATTTGCAGGAGCAAGCCCTAACTGCATCTTGAAATAAGAAATTTAGCCCACAGCAAGCTGCATGGAGATGTGTTTTTAAAATGTCTCAAAAAGCCAAAACATTTTATCTGTAGTGAATTTCCAGTTCACTGTGGACATCACAATAGCCCAGAGATTTCTACTCAATTATTAAATATGAATGGTCCTTCAATCATTAACTGATATTTGACACCTAATAACTGTTTAATTGCATTTAAATTACATGGTCATATGAGATGCTTAAGTATTTAACATTAATAGTTAACAATTTGAAAAAAATCAATTATTTGGAAGTCTATCAACTCCATCAAATGAATCACCAAAAGTGAGTGAGGAGAACTAGCCAGCTTCACCCCATCACACAACCTCAGGAAAACTGTACAGCTGTAATTCAATCAGGTAATTGAAAGCAATCCATTTACCCATTCTGCTGTAGCTTTCAGCAACACAAACACTAAGAAACATTTAACCACAGGGGCCTCTCACTTTTCATGGTGACAGCTCTGTGGACCTTACTGAAGCAGACTTTGCAGAGGTACAGAAGAAATGTCTAAAGGTTCAGCCACTGTGCTGGACCATTAAGCCTCTGAGGCACCAAGGAGAACACAAAAGGATTGTCAGTGTCAGGTCTGAGGCAGAAAAAAGCTTTGAAATATAAGAAGGGATAAAAAGAAAAGCCTATACAGGTATGTCATCCCCAGTCAGATAAAAATACCAGCAGAATGGATGATAAAGCTAGATTTGAAAAGCTGCTGTCTCTGGGAGAAACCCAACTCATTTATTTTAACCAAAAACCTGACACATTGGTTTGCTGCAACTTGAGGTCTTAAGAGCCCACTATCGCTACAAGCTCAGCAATAAGAATAAAGAGAAATGCAGAGAAATCCTGGGCTAAACAAGCTCTCTGAATGCCTGTTTTATGCACACTTCACTTACTGTAAATCAAAGCGAAGATGACACATTTCGCCCAAGCTGCTTAACAAGAAATTCCAGGTTTTAATTTGTCCTAAAAGATGTCATAGAAAATATATATTCACAAATAAAGTCACTAATAAATTGATTTGATTTTTATTACAGGCTTAAAGTTGTTCCTGAGGAATATTCGTAATAGAAATGTATTTTTGAAACAACAAAATGTGACATCTTTATCAAAGGAAAACAGTGCATCCAGTTAGAGCACTCCAGTTCCTGGTTTTAACTTGGGTGCCCCCTGCAAAAAGTCATCAGCTGCAGCCTTACTATGAAAGGCAGGAAGATTTAATGCCTTTAGTTGTGTGACCTTATGATTTATCTGGGACAATTGTATATAAATATGTAGAGTTCTAAATCCTTGATGAACATAGGTTTTCTCAGTTTACAGGTCGGCATATTTTGTGCTAGATATCTCTGCGCCGGTGATATTTATGTTGTAAGCAGAAAAGGAGAGCAAAACAAGATGAAAGTTACGGTAAAAGGCTTTTCCTTATTTAGCTGAAGTCCTGATTTTAACTGAAATAATTTTAGATAACAGTCCTTAGAAAACATACCAAAGCCCTGTATGCTTGATAGAGAAAGCTTAGTTAAAAATTATAGATTAGAAGGTGCTTGAAGCATTGTAAATGGAGTTTGGTGATAATTTAAATGGGATGAAAGGATTCTCTCTGCATTGGAGGCAATTTAAGGCTAGAAAATAGAGTTGTTAGAGTACACTGCATTATGATAATTCTTATCCAGCATAAAAGCCATTACAACAAATATGACTGAAAGTCACTCTGAAGTTTCTGTAGGAGCATAGAACATGAACTGTCTTCAGGGTCAATATGAAGGGAAGGAAAAGAAGACAGAACAAGCAGAAGTGTTGGTCAATTCTCTTCATTTTTTCTTGTATCTAGAGGAACTTCTAAATTTTAAATCTGCTTTTACATTGGCCCAATTTTTTACATTGCACAGTACTCAAGCCAGTGAAACTAGAGTATATTAGTAATTCCCAGCATTACTATGCAATGGTAAGATACTCATAATAGCAGCAGTAGCTCTTGGCTTAATGCCAAGATTCACACACACCCTGCAAAAAAGATGAGCCTGTGGACTAACATCCTCCATCTTCTGACAACCTCCTACTTCCTCACCCCCAAAAACTAGATCTTCAACATCACATCCTTATCCCCCTCCACCCATCTACTGCACTTCCCAATGCTACAAACAAAGACTCAAATTTATGTTCCAGTCTCCTGTATCCTCCAGTCCACATTAGGAGTCCTAAGGCCACATCTTCACTTACCTCTCACACACCAAGACTTGGCCTACTGAAAGCACATTTCCTCTTACGACTCCTATACTTGCTGCCTTGGCTCTCTTTCTGCAGAGCTGAACAAAAAGTGCAGGTTGTGGCACCAGCTGGGTTCTTCCAGCTGCTCCAAGGCACAACAGAGCAAAGCAAGAAGCTGAGACCATAGACTAACACTGATAAAGGCACCACTGATCAGCTCATTGGTATCACCTGTACCTAATGACTCAGGGCATTCCTCCTCATAGGCAGAATTAGGAGCTGATGCCAGGATGTAACCCTCTGAATTGTATTGTTTCTAATCAATTTCATTTTCTGTGAATTAAGTCTCTGATGCAACTTAGATTTGATTCTGATGAGGAATTTTTAAAGAATAATTTCTCTGGGATATTAAATAGAAACGGACAATTTTTCATTTAATATTAATGTAGCTCTTGAACTCACAGACACCTGTATAGCCTGAATTAAACAAATCAAAGTATTCTTGCACAAATGTGCTAGATGAGTCTTGTCTGAAATTCCCTAATGTAAAGGATGAGGCCCATACTCTTTTCCTTATTTGTTTCATTTGCATTTGTACACTGCTAATGTAAGAATCACCATGACAGGATTTAATATAACACCTCTGTAAGTCCAAAATATTGATAGAAAGTTTGAGGCCCCCATGAAACAGCCCACGCGACCCATGGATACAGTGGATTGCCATCCAAAGCATAATATGTTATCCACAGGCAGAGTTCCAGCCAAAAGACAGAATGAGCACAAGAGGTTTATAAAGGAAGACACCTTGGAGTCTTTACAGGCAAAGTAGATACATGATAAATACTCTTCTCAGATGCACAGAATGGGTGCAGAACACTGTTGCTGAGCTATTAAAAAAAAGAGCCCACAATACTATATTAAACAGATTAACTGTAATTGGGCAGAAATTTTATCTCCACTGGAAGACAAGAACTCTTTTTGACTTCAGTAGAACAAGGGCTTTATCCTGGCTTTCTAGTAATAGATGTAAGATTCTGCCTTCCCCTTTCTTATCCTTGTTTTCCTCATTTATTCTATCTTGAAAATATTTGACACTTAGCTCTTTGCAGCCAGGAACTGGTACTTCTGTCTTAACAGCAAGGTATGCTAGAGGATGCACTAAAACAATAATCTAATACAGACATTTACTGAGGATTTAAAGGCCACAAAATAAAAGCACTTAGCATGTATAGAACACTGCATCTCGAAGTGTTTTACAACCTCTAATGATTACTCTTCTGAGAACTCTCCGAAGTTTCTTAATTGTATTATTCCTGTTTCACAAATGGAATAATAGCAGTTAGGAAATCTGACCAGTAAGTAACTCAATTAGTATTATGAGTTTCTGACTCTCATTCCCTTATACAAATGAAAAGTTTCTTTGCAGTAGGTCTGTTGTATATATATCAGCAAAAGCGCATGCAGTTGAAGTCTGTTCACTAAAAAGCTATTGCTAATCTGGGTTTCCTTTTATTTTTTTCTAAATTCCATTGCTCTCAATTGACCACTACAATCTAAATTGCCAGCTGATACTAGAGAACAGTAAACAAAGAAAATATGCTTGTAGAAAATGATGTGGACTTACTAATGATGGCCATTTGTTTTTTGAGTCTTACTATAATAAAGGCTAGTGTCTTTCAAGTCACTCCTCTTCTGGAATTTTCTATTCTGTGTTTTAGTCTGATAAAGCTTGTTGCGTAAAAATTTCTAGGATACTCTCCTCTAAAAAAAATTAGTAATGAACCATTTGGCAACCTCCTCACGCAGCTGCCCTGAGAAAAGTTATTAAACAGGTAATTCTGTATGAGTTAAAGGCTTCATTAGGCCAACTTCAGTAGAGCTATCTGAGTTTGAGATGCAATACCCTGACTAATAAAATGACTTGAGCATGTGCTTCGTTTCCTTTTTTCTAGCTGAGACTCTTGCAAACATCATTTGGAAAGAATATGATGCCTTGAAAGATACTAAATATTATGCCTGAATAGATCCGAACCTTTTTACTTCCTTAGCAGATTTCTAATAAAAAATGAATGTTTAATAAAAAAAGAATACTGGCTTCTAAGAAAACACCTTTCTATCACGTGATAGAAGATTCACAAAGGAAAATTTTTGGACCACTTTTGAATAATTTTCACTGTCCACTTCACAAACATGAAATGTCCAAAAACTGAATTTCTGCTTTTGAATAATGCTAGATTTACAACCCTGGAGACTGAGAGATACCTGTGACAGAGCAGGCCATGCTGCATGCAGCTTCTCAAAACTGCGCTGGCAAAATACCTAAGCAGTTATCAGGAAAGATCCCCAATAGGGTCAACAAGTGCTGGGGGTGGTGATTCCTACCCAACTAGTTCTTGATCTGCCTACTAGGAACGGTCAAGTAGTACTCATCTCAGTGGTCTTTATATCAAATTGTGTCAACAGGAGCAGAGACTGGATTCAAACAGTCTCATGTTTCTTTAAAAACAAAGTCTGTAGCCAGATGCTTTCCTCCAGATAGAGCTGCAGCGACACAAGACATTACAATACATAGTTACTTGTTATTGTTCCTTTCTTCTGAAGGTTATTGCCCCAAAAGCTCTGCCAACAGAGAAGTTCATGTAACTTTTAGTCTGCTTCAGGTCAAATCAACTAAGTTAGGTCAAACCTGTTAACTCTGCTGATATTGTTGGGAATAGAATAAAAAAAGTCTATTAGCACAGCTGTATAGGCACAGCCCATTCTAAGGGGTAATAACAAGTAGCTGGAGGGCAGTAGGAGCTTAAACTGGCACAGATGTTTACAAAACGTACATTTGTCCACAGTCTGGAAAATATCTTAAGATTGAGTTTCTAACCACAATTTCTGCAGTCAACATTTTTTCTTACCTTGTGCACTTATCTGCACTGAATCATTGTATGAAACACAGAAAATTTCAGCAGTAAAAAGAAAAAGCAGCTCCAGCTTGGAAAGCAAAGCAAAAATGAAAGAGTAAATGATAAATAAAGCAAACCTTCTCAACAACTTTTTCCCCAACTTTGCAGTGCAAACATGCAGTGGAAAAATATTTTTCTTATATCACCTTCATCTTCACCAGTCCACCCACTTTGGAGTCAGTAGACAGCAAAATTGCAAGTGTCCAGGACCAAGCCTGTCTCCAACTCATTAAAAAACCCTGCACAGTTTTATCTGGGCTCTATTAACTGATCTAATTGTAGTGATTTCAGTTTAGAAAGTGTCTGAACGTAGTAAGCCTCATCCACGTTTTCTTCACTCTATTATTGTCATTTACTGCTTCAGTAAGTGTATCCCACAGATCATCTCCTCACAGAGAATCACCTATGAAAAAGCTCTTTCTCAGGGTAAAGCAGCCACAAAAAGACCCTTGAGCAGAATCCTTACATTGAAGGTTATATTCTTGGCCACTGCCTAAAAGCCCTCTTTTCCTTCTCCTAGACAATTAGGATGTTGCATTCAGTTGTGATGACTTCCATACTTATGCTGGAGGAGGAGAAGCAAACTAATTTCCCTTTTGTAGCCATGCTGATGACTAATCAGAAGGCACGTGAGAGACAAATGTGCCTTCCACACTGGATCTTCCACATGAGTAGATAAATAGATAATATAAGCAGATAAATTTCCTCTATCTAAACTGCTGAGTATGGAACTGCAATCGTCCTGAGTATGGTCTCCCAGGGGTTCAGATCAGCTCGCTGAGGTACATGGCAACTCCTTTTGGGCCTCCCTGCCCCCATTTCTTTGCAAGGAAATGGGGGCATGGAAGGAGGGATTGTCACAGAGAATCAAAGCAGAGCCTGAATGTGCATGCAAATATAGGAGCTGAGAGGCGACCTTATGTTTCCCAGCTTGAGGCATAGCTTTAATGGCCATTCTTTTTTTCAATTCAGAAGCAAATTAATGGTGATCTCGTTACTTTCTATATCTTCAGCTGCATGAATTAAAAATAAATTTGTTAAGATTTTTTTAAACAATGCTAAAGCATAGAGTAAAATGATTTGATTTGTGGGATCATGCTTTTCTTTACTTGTGAAAGCATAGACAGCGATGAATCCCAGCACAATAAGTATTCATCTAAATATTTAAACTATCTCTTTGTTGTAGTCCTGTTTTTAACAGTTTCGGTCTCCCCAATAAACCAAACACTGTGATTTAGGTGACACACGATACAAGATGAACAATGAATACTAATTCCTGTATATGCTAAACAATTAGAAGTCTAAAAATGAAAAGAATTAACTGGTGGTGTTTACTAGCCAATAGCTGTTACATTCACAGTAGCTGCGACTGATTTGTGAAGAATTTTTTATGTAGGAATGGGGTAGCAGTAAAGGAATATTATTCTAAATTAACAGTTCAACCAGTTTCTCTTTCTATTCAGTCAGCAAGATGACAGTTCATGACAATGCTCCTCTAAAAATGGGAATGTTTTAATTATAGTTTTATCCAAGCCAGAAACTCACTTCAAAAATGGGTTTTTTAGGTACTTTGATTAAATTAAAAACCTGTTCTTCAGATATAGTGCAAAATATACAGCTTTGTTAGAGGAAGAAACATCTCAGCAGAGGAGAGAGGTGAATCTTACTGGAGTGGCACAAGTCTAGATTTTAACAAAATCTAACCAAAATTGCTTAGCCCACCTATGATCAGAAAATATCTTTGTAGGAATGGTTTTCCTATTGCTCTTCATAAGACTTTAATAAGAAAAATACTTTGTAGAAAGCCTGAAAGAAGACTCTTGGATTCTGCAGCAGGGCAACTATATTTCACTACCAGACTGAGTAAATATTCATGGAGTGAAAAGACTTTGGAAATCATGACTAACACCAAAAAGCTGAGGAAGGTTTGCACGGTTCTATATTTGGCACAGGGGATACAAAGAGAAAAATCAAAGAGGCTTTCCCAAGAGATAGCCCACCACCTAGGAATTACAGTAAAAAGGGCTATAAAGCCATTTTTAAATCTGAAATCTGAACTGGAATGTAGAGGAAGGGAAAAAAACAGTTTGGTACTACACAAAAAAATCAACCTTGCTGTAGAACTAAAAATACCTCTGCTTTGAAGATTTTTTTCCCATTCTTATTAGAGTTGAAAGCATACCCATTGATCTAGCAAGAGTAATTTGCTAATAATTAGACCAGCAAGGCAGGACCTAGGATTCTAACCAGGAGAAGGGGGGAGGTGGTGCTCAAATTTCACATGTCCCAGTTCAACACAGATGAAAAAAGAACAACGATACACTTCCTCATGGCAAAGTACGTATCGTTACACTAGTTACTGTACTGAATTCTCCCACAGAGCCACAAGTCCAAATGCGGACAGATTCCACAGAGATTCAGACAGGACCTTATAGCCAACAACACGATCTGAAACAACCATAGAATATTTTTAGCACTTACTGACATGAGACAGGGGATCTCTGGTTCTCCCCATCATCTGCAAGTGAGGTTTTTTTGCACTGACCCTTCTGCACAGCTTACCAATGCTGGTTACTGGATTACCCCTGAAATGATGGTTTGACGGTTTGCCTACATAAAGCAGACAGTAACTCTTAGAAACATATGATTTTAAATAATAACTACCTCTGAAAGTTTTTACATAAATGTTTGTGCATTCTAGCTTGATATAACTTTTTTTTAAAAAAGAAATAAATGTAAAATAATGTACACTTTTAAGAATAGTTAAGAAGGAAACTATTCCTCTCACCATCCTAATTGCTAATGCCTATCTACCAATCCAAAAAATATCAAAGGTATTCATTTTCTCATAAAATATGTATTGTTTTTTATTTTAAAAGAAAGAAGGAAATCAATTTTAGTTTGAAAGGCACATTAAAAATGTAAGCTCAAGAGTATGGGATACATTTCACAGAAGATTGCAACTGCTAACAGTTTTTTTCTCATCTACCAGAAGAAATCAAATGAAACCAGTTCGCCTCTAGGGTTTTAAACATCATTACAATTCATCTTAATAATGAAGTTAAAATTAACTGAAAGAAGACAAAATTAAGAAAAAAAAGCCTCAAAAACCTCTCTCCCTGCCAACATACGGGTTTATTGAAGAAAAATGGATAAAAGTAATGTCTGCTCTATATATTTAAAGTGAATGGTGAGACATTAGGGGTGTAAGTGTGATTGGATTCAGAAGGTACAATAAAACTGCATATACATTTTACAGAAACATTTTCGAAAGCAATAAATCCATGTGTTATGAACAATACAAAAAGCATATAAAATATAATAACAAAGGTATGCTATAATTATACTCCAATAACACTCATACTGTAAATGCATGGTAATGCATGGTTTCAAGATAGCTTTTTTTATTATTACTATTTATCTGCAAAGGAATGAAAGCAATGGTGCAGAGGTCAACACGGGCATCTAATCTATCCAGGCCATCCCATAAATGCTTTAATAAGTTTGCTTGCATTCCTCAGCCTTGATCTTAAATTGTGCTGAGAGCTTTCCACTCTACAGTGCATGGAAAGCACCTTACAGTATTAAGCCTGCTGTCTCCCATACCCTCAGAGATGAACAAAATGTGCACTAAGCTTATTAGAAATGTTTTATATCACAAATTAAGTCCTTTAGGAAAAATAAGGTTGTCACATCCCAGCTATGACAATGATGCTGACAATAATGGATAGCGCTATAAAGCTGAACAAAAGGAAAGCACTGGTGGTTTCTATGGCTGTCAGGAAAGATCCCCATCTTACTCTCTTTTTACCCTGTTCTGACTGTCAATTTTAGCAGCACAGTTTCTCTTGTTTCAAATCATTGTTCAGCCATTTTAAACACTCCACATACCTAGAATAAGGCTCTGGAAAAGCTACCAGTTGTTGATTCCAGCTTGATGAAGCAGTCTTCACTGTAAAGTGAAAGGGATCTGACCTTAAGAGGTATTTTCAGGTGCCTTTTTGCCGTAGATGCACAGGAAAAAATTTTCACAGCTACTAAAATAGAATGGATGAAGGGAGGAAGGAAAGGGTTGAATTCACCACAGGGAAATTGCCCTTTGACAAGTTTCTTCACAGATTCTTTTAACCTAAGAGCCTCAAGGTAACAAAGCAGCTGAGTCAGCAGCAGCTAAATTTGAAATCACAAGCTCCAGAAGCGGGGAATTAGAGCCAAGATAACACCAGGAGCATTCACTGGAACTACAGTCTTCCTCCTACGTCTCCCCCTCATTTTATAGCATTGCCAGGGAACATGCAGAAGCACATAAAAACCTTGAGTTTAACCTCACTGGTAGAATACAAAAATTTACAAAGCTTTGCGCTCAGGCAGTGCAAACATATGCTTTATTGCCCTCTCATAAGTCTCTGACTAATCCTGAAAACTACCATTAGCATTAGTGAGTGTGGTCAATCTTTAGCACCCTTTTATGTGCATCACCCCCTAGAAATGGAGTTCTCTCCAAAACACACCTTGCCTTCTTTCAGGCCTCTCTGTACCAGCAGTCTCCTTCAGCGTACAGAACAGACGTGCCTACTGTTCGACTCTGCTGCAGGACAATATAGATGCTAAAAGCTAACGTGTCCAAAAAGCAATCCAACACAGTCAGGGAAGAAAAATCCACCAAAGACTGTTAACACTATTAAAGCACTTAGGACTCTAGAAGTCTCTAAAGTGAATTGCTGAAGGCTAGAACAGTATTCTGGGGAAGTATTTTTACTTTTGGCCCTTACACTCTTCGTGAACATGTGTCACTGGCTACTCTCAGAGATAGAACACTGTGTTAGATGGACCTTTGGTCTGGCCAGGGACAGTTGCTCTTCTTTTCACCTACAGATTTTTGAAATCACGGACTATGGTTACTGATAAAAATGGAATAAAGCAAAATGAAAGCTTTACTTCCAAACCGTACACATAAGTAATTACTGTTTTATTTGCCCTCCCCTCTGTTCTCCTTGGTTGGCTGTAATGTTTCAAGGCTTGCTTTTATAATACATTTGTCCAGCAACTGCAAGGGACTCCAACCTGTTTGCATCCTCTAGATGCTACTGTGGTACAAACAGAAGCAAACTGCACTTCTTAGAGATCTGTGTGCAGTCGCAGGGCCATGATCTCATTGCAGTGACAGAGACATGGTGGGATAGTTCACATGACTGGGATGCTGTCAGGGATGGCTATGTGCTTTTTAGGAAAGACAGGCCAGGAAGGCGAGGTGGTGGAGTTGCCCTTTATGTGAGGGAGCAACTAGAATGTGTGGAGCTCTGCCTCGGGGTGGATGAAGAGCAAGTTGAGAGCCTATGGGTAAGGATTAAAGGGCAGGCTAACATGGCTGACACTGTTGTGGGGGTTTACTACAGGCCACCTGACCAGGAGGAAGTCATCGATGAGGCCTTCTACAGACAGCTGGAAGTAGCCTCACGATCACAGGCCCTGGTTCTCATGGGAGACTTCAACCACCCTGACATCTGCTGGGAAGAGAGCACAGCTAGACACAAACAGTCAAAGAGGTTCCTGCAGAGCATTGATGATAATTTCTTGACTCAGGTGGTGGAGACGCCAACGAGGAGAGGTGCAATGCTAGACCTTGTACTAACAAACAAAGAAGGTCTAGTTGGAGAGGTGAAGGTTGGGGGCAGCCTTGGCTGCAGTGACCATGAGATGGTGGAGTTCAGGAGCCTATGAGGAGGAAGCAGGGCAATAAGTAGGATCGCAACGCTGGACTTCAGGAGAGCTAACTTTGGCCTCTTCAGGGACCTACTTAGGGGAATCTCCTGGGGTAGGGCCCTAGAAGGAAGAGGAGTCCAAGAAAGCTGGTTAACATTCAAGTATCACCTCCTCCAGGCTCAAGATCGGTGCATCCCTCTGAGGAAGAAGTCCAGTAAAGCGGGCAGGAGACCTGCATGGATGAGCAAGGAACTCCTGGCAAAACTCCAGCAGAAGAAGGAAGTACACAGAATGTGGAAAAGGGGACAGGCCTCTTGGGAGGAATACAGGGACATTGTCAGAGTGTGCAGGGATACGACAAGGAAGGCTAAGGCCCAGTTGGAATTAAATCTGGCAAGAGATATCAAGGACAACAAGAAGGGGTTCTTCAAATATATCAATAGCGAAAGGAAGACTAGGGAAAAGGTGGGCCCACTGCTGAATGGGGCGGGTGCCCTGGTGACAAAGGATACAGAGAAGGCAGAGTTGCTGAATGCCTTCTTTGCTTCCGTCTGCTAATGTCACCCCAGTCTTCAAAAAGGGCAAGGAGGAGGAGCCAGGAAACTACAGGCCTGCCAGCCTCACCTCCATCCCTGGAAAGGTGATGGAACAGCTCCTCCTGAAGGTCATCACTAAGCATCTGGAGGACAAGAAGGTGATCAGGAGTAGTCAGCATGGATTCACCAAAGGGAAATCATGCTTGACCAATCTGATAGCCTTCTAGGACGGAATGACTGGCTGGACAGATGAGGGCAGAGCAGTGGATGTTGTCTCCCTGGACTTCAGCAAGGCTTTTCACACTGTCTCCCATCACATCCTCCTAGGTAAGCTCAGGAAGTATGGGCTAGATGAGTGGACCATCAGGTGGATTGAGAACTGGCTAGATGGCAGAGCTCTGAAGGTTGTGGTCTTGTGGGAGTGGTGCAGTCTAGTTGGAGGCCTGTGGCTAGCGGTGTCCCCCAGGGGTCAGTCCTGGGCCCAGTCTTGTTCAATATATTCATCAATGACCTGGAGGAAGGGACAGAGTGCACTCTCAGCAAGTTTGCTGATGATCCAAAGCTGGGAGGAGTGGCTAACACACCAGAAGACTGTGCTGCCATTCAGAAGGACTTGGACAGGCTGGAGAGTTGGGTGGAGAGGAACCTCATGAAGTTCCACAAAGGCAAGTGCAAGGTCCTGCACCTAGGCAGGAATAACCCCATGCACCAGTACAGGCTGGGGGTTGACCTGCTGGAAAGTAGCTCTGCTGAGAAGGACCTGGGAGTGCTGGTGGACAACAAGTTAAGCGTGAGCCAGCAGTGTGCCCTTGTGGCCAAGAAGGCCAAGGGTATCCTGGGGTGCATTAGGCAGAGTGTTGCCAGCAGGTCCAGGGAGGTGATCCTGCCCCTCTCCTCAGCCCTGGTGAGGCCTCACCTGGAGTCCTGTGTCCAATTCTGGGCTCCCCAGGACAAGAGAGACATGGCACTCCTGGAGAGAGTCCAGCGGAGGGCTACCAAGATGATGAGGGGACTGGTGCACCTCTCCTATGAAGGAAGACTGCAAGAGCTGGGCCAGTTCAGCCTGGAGAAGAGAAGATTGAGAGGCGATCTCATCAATGTGTACAAGTATCTGAAGGGGAGGGGGTGTCAAGAGGATGAGGCCAGCCTCTTCTCCGTGGTGCCCAGCAACAGGACAAGAGGCAGCGGGCAGAAACTGAACCACAGGCAGTTCCACCTAAACCTGAGAAAAAACTTCTTGACTGTGAAGGTGACAGAGCATTGGAACAGGTTGCCCAGAGAGGCAGTGGAGCCTCCTTCCCTGGAGATATTCAAAACCCGTCTGGATGTGATCCTGGGCAATATGCTCTAGAGGACCCTGCTTGAGCAGGGAGGTTGGACTAGATGATCTCCAGAGGTCCCTTCCAACCTAAACCATTCTGTGATTCTGTGTGCCTTTCTGTGTTTAAGTAGGTGAGTATCTAATTTTTCTCTTCTTAACCCTCCTTGCAATTGGAAATAAAACTACAAGAAATACAGATCAGAGATTTAGCCAGTTTCTCTCCTGAAAAGGTAGGCAGGCTGTTATGGCTCTCTTTGAATCATCTTCTGTCCTTTCAGATTATCCATCCTTTCACTGTACTTTCAAGACCTTTGTGGTTTGTTTCACAGAGTGAATGTATGGAACAAATCTGCAAATCCATGAAGTGTCCAAGAGCACATAGAACTGCAGATGAGTTTAAAAAACCCTCATCTGCTTTTTTAAATTAAAATAGAACTTTACTTCTCGTTGTAAACTTTTAAAAGTAAATTGGAAATGTTTTATTCTAATTAGCTTTTTCAAATTCTTTTTTTCCAGTCTAGATTGCCTACAGCAAAATATAACCTTGAAGATCTGAAGAGACATAGCAGAGAAGATATTGACCGAGCTGTTAGCTAGAAGAGTAGATCTCAGTGGACTTATGAGTTTGGACTTTGATGGAACTAGCATAATGAGTATTTCCCTACAGCCCAAGTACCCATTTGCAGTAAATACACAGTGTATTCATGTGGTTTTTTGCAATTGTTTGGTAACAGTGCAAAAGCATCAGGATCTTTCAGTAAGTAGCCAAAAGAATAACATACCTGGAACATACTGTCGGCAGTGTTCACGCTAACAGCAAACAAATGACTCTTCTCCTTCGATAGTGCTTGCTGAATGGATCAGCAAGATTTTGTCTTAATTTCCCACTAACTTCATACAAACATTTAAGTACTCTGAAAGAAATAAGAGCTGAAACACTCCATAACTGCAGATAATCTTCATCCTACCAAGAAAGAGAGCGCTTACTCATTTCATTCAGCTTTTCCAAGGCAGCTATGGGTGACAAAGAAAATGGCAGCAGTGCATGGACCTCTTACACGATAACTAGTTTATTACTATGAACAACTTCAAAATGGTGGGATGGTGCTTCTAAAATTATCATCAGAGTAATTAATTACATAAATAAAACTAATGAGAAGTGATGCTGGCCTGGATTTTTCAGTTATCCATAATTCTGAGTGAAGTCCAGTGGAAGACCCTGTGCAGCAGTGTTAAAACAACCTGTTCTGGTACTAACAGATGCTTCACTTATGTGGCAAAGTGACATATCTGAATCTTACAGGAAATCCTTATCCAGCATAATTCATCTGCAACCTATGCAGTTTAACACAAAAAATATAACGCAATTGAGTAATTAGCTAACAGATATCTTGACTCCAGTAAGGTCTGAATTTCCTCCCATGCTCCTAGAAGCAGAGAAGATACTGACACAGGAAGGAAGCCATTCCTGCATCATTACTGAAACCTGAACTTAGCATGACCTAATATTATTTCAGAATATCCACTTACTGCTAGACTTCTAAGCTCAGTGGGGCAGGGCATTCTGTTTGACTGGTATCTGGCTCAGCAAGGCAATGATTCTGTCTCAAGCTGCTGGTTGCTACTGCAGTATAAACATCTATAAACATCTAATAAAAGTGACATAAAAATAGTGTAGTTCAGATTATTTACCATGCTGTCTATGCCTAAAATGACCAATGTTCTCTTTCCACTTTGCTAGTAAAAAATCTACTAATGTATAACAATAATTAAGGGCCAGCTGAATGAAACAGCACTGATTATCCAGTGAAAATTGTCTTTATGTATTAAGAAACTCAAAGAAAATACAAAGCTCTGCTTTGTAAAGCAACCATGATCTCAGAGGTTACACATTAGCACATTAGCTACAGCACAGTTCACCACCTTCCAAAAAGCAGTAATAATTCTTTGAGCAGCAGCAGCGCCGTGGCTGTGATGGTTTGAAGTTTTCTGCTTCAGACCTGAAAAGGGCTTGTGTGCCTGAAAGCACATCTGTTTTATGTTACTTGTTCTAATAAAAGATCTTTTCCTATAAGCCTTGCCTACCTTATGAACCTTCATGATATTCACTAACCTAACACTGTTTATTCAGATTTTCATCTACTTTCCAAGCACAAAACGTCAGGTCCATTACGAGACAGTAAGTAAGGCAAAGCAATGGAAAGCAAAGAAGGGAAGCAAGAATGGGTCCCTAGTTATTTGTGATCTGAAGGGAAGCAAGAATGGGTCCCTAGTTATTTGTGATCTGGAGTCTTAGAGACAGCATATATACCTGGGTACATATTTATGTATATATACACATATATGTGATTGAACTTCTGAAATCCTGGATCCTACGGAAACGGACGGGAAAACAGAAGTCTTAATGGGACCAAATGATTGAATCCAGCCAAGTATGTGAGGTTGTAATACTGAGGCTCTTCACTGCAGAGTAAAATATTTCTGTTACTGCAGACTGCCAGCAATTATGAAAAACCTTCAGCGCACAGTCTAATAATTGCTCATGTGCAGGAAATTCTCTTTATTTTCTATTCTGTAAAGGTTAAGGCGGGCACTGAAATCAACACTTCTGTCTTCAGTTGTTTAATTCCATGATTTACATTTAGCAAATATAATAATATATCAGCATCAGAGAGGAGTAATAATGGTGTTTAGTTTGCTACACATAAATGATTCCTGCACATGCACAAAAATCTAATGTGCTTTTGATTTTTCATTCATTGGTAGGAATTTTAGAGCTTTTCATCGCACCACTGGTTTCAATCTCAGCAGAAACACAGAAATAAATTATGTGCCTTTAAAATCTGAGGCTTTTGTAGGCGGAATAACACTTACCAGTAACTTGTACTGAGTAGAAATTTAGTGATTTCTTCCTTGAATAAATTGAAGTATATGATCACTAGGTAAGTGAGGGACAAACATGCAAATAAGTGCAGGAGGAAGTTCCTAAAACAGCATGGAAAAGATGTGCCCCACCTCTACTCTAAGTGTAAATTGTAAAAAAGAAGATGAAAATATGATAATGTATCTAAGAATATTGAGTGTAATATGGAAAGTATTAATTTCAGTGATAACCATATAGCGCTGTCTCTGGGTTACTTATGCGCTTCCAATATTGTTCTAAAAGAAACAGATGAAGTTACTTTCAGCAAATGCTTACTGTAGTTGCTAAACTGATAATGGTAGTTTGTGAGTTAACTGTGTAATTTTTCCCACAGGGAAATACATACCGATCGCTTTATGTACTTCATGTAGTTGAAAATCAGTGAAGTAACTTAAACTAAAAGAGTGTCGGACTCATGTACTGGTTTAAAGTCAAATTATCTTTTAAGTCAGTTCCTTGTCTTTAAAAGTTTACTTAAAGAGATCATATTTTTCAAAAATATATTGTATGAATGTATGTATTGGACCACTGTATAAATTACTTAATGCCATAAAGAAAATCTCTATGTAGAGATTACCTTGTTTTCATGATCTTCAGTCTAGTTTTTTAAATATACTCGTTATATATTATTCTTCCGTTTGACATATTTTTAGAGTTATATATTTTTTTTTGTTGCTGTTGTTGCTTTGTATTACCGGAAACAGTAATCCATGATCCTATATTCAGTAGATGATAAGACTTTAAAGACTCGATACCGATTTTCAAAATGCATTGGCCTCAGACAGTTCTATACTTAAGCACATTCTTAAATTTCCATATGAATTTAATTGCCATCTACAGGAAGAATGTGCATGCAGGAGAATATATTCCTAAACCAAAGGTGAAGTATTATTCTTCTATCTTTTGTTTTGTTTTGTTTTACACTTATAGCAATAAAATCAGTTCATTACCTGAAAGCATTCTTTACAGTTCACTCTTCTGACAATAAGTACCACAAATAATGAGTATACTCTATTTAGAATGTTAGGCAGGAGAGGAGGGGCTTGCTTTGCTACTATTCTGCTGGATTATGTCTTCAGGTATGTTGCTGAAAGTTAAATAATACACTGAAAGATGGAGAGTGCTAAATAATATAGGTTTGCAGGGTGTAAGTTTTCTTATGCTAAGTGAGAGAACATTCTTTGAATAGAAAATTGTAACTGGAAGAAAAATATATCCTTGTGCTAGAGAACTTCTGGCTTTAATTTTAGTCAATAAAAACAATTTATTAAGTTTCCAAATTAGCTATAATATGTATATTCTACATAAATTCAGGCAATTGTTTGAAAACCTTTTACACATTACGTATTATATATCAACACATGAATAAACACAGGAAAACAGAGCATGTTCTTTCTGCGTCATTCAAGTTATAAAAACTTTAGGGGAAATCACACTGTTTGCAATTTGATCAGATGGCATCTGATCACTTAAACCTCTCTTGTTTAAGACATTTGCAGTTCTCTGCACTTTCCTGTGAAGCTGGTGTCATATCTTCGCCCTAGCTCGTACTTTAGATAAAATATAGAATCTGGAGAGTTTCCTCCAGTAATAATTTCTATATTCTGTATTTCCAAATGAATGAAAGCGCCAATATGATATGTACAATAACGTAGCATTTTTCTTTTAGAGGTACAGAAACTAGCAAATATAATGCAATGGTAGCAGCAATGGCAGCAGTATGAATCATTATTATATGATTTCTATTTGACAGCATCTAAGAGCTCTTCAGAGTGGATTCTCTAGCTCTTATGCTAGAGATTAGAGACCATACCTCTGTTTTAAGAGAGATGCGATTCACAGGCATGGTTCCTGTATGTGTATCCTGACTAGCTCCTGACTACAGAGCAGGTATGCTCCACAGTGTTCCTACAGTCCTGACACTTTGACTCTTTAGACTGGGGGAACTATTAGAGAACAAAGGATACCGCATGTTGCTGGGAGATAGGTAACAGCACTCACCCAGCTCTGGTCCTGATACGCAGCAAGAATGCGTCTTGTAGGTTCCACAAAGGGATCAAGGCTGCTGAGCACATTTGCTTCAAAGGGCAACAACACCTATCTGAACAAAGAAATAAAAGATAAACTGTGAGACAGCATTAGCCAGCATTGTGGGCAGAATCTCAGGGAAAAGAATTCTATTTTACCAAGAAGGATATAAAATAGCGATTCTGACTTCATAAGGTTTCCAAGAGACTGTAAGACCTTTTAATTCAGATTATATCAGAAGTCATGATTTAGTGCTTGAACCTACAACATGCTTTGTAGGGTCCTCAGAATTCCCTTTGGTTACATCTCTGGTAGAAAATAAGTAGGGCCAGCAGATCAAGAAATGAGCCATGTTTGTTCATACTGTTCACTCTTAGCATATTTGAGCACAGCTGTGATGTGTATCAGCTATCGTGTTTTCAGATATTTCCTGAGCAGAGTTCAGGGACTAGCGCATGCCAGGAATCATTCATAAAAGGCAGTTTTTCAGCACAGCCACCCTGTTCTGAAGATGAGAGTTTGGCTACTTTGATGTGAGTAGTGGTTTGTAACCTGGCTTCAGGATCAGAAAACAGTCTCTGTTCTTCAGTAGCAGAGGTGCTGCTTTTGAGCCTAATGTGTCCATTCAGTGACCAGTTTCACCTTTCTCTGCAGACCAGAACCGGGATCCTGCAGCACTCTGCTCAAACTCCAGTTTCACACAATAAGCCATTTAGCTTTGCTGTCCACACTACCACATCCCAGTTTCCCACTTAACTACCAATAGCAATATTACCTGCAGTTCAACACTACTGAAATATTGACTAAACTTTCTGCAAATGCTTGATTAATCTGTAAGATGCCTTGCTGACACTCACAGCCAGGCTTCGAATTCCATGTTTAAACTTCTGATGACACTGATGATACTTCAGCTAGTCAAGGTATCTCTTCGAAGTTCTATCTTCTATTTATTCTTGACATGTCATTGCTTCATTTTTTTAGGGTACCACCTGAATTTAAGTTATTTTTCTCCTATCTATCTTTGCTATTCTTCTGGCACAAACTAATACTAAATATTCCATTCCTACATGCTTTGCCTTCTTCCTAGGAGGCAAAGATTTTTTTAAACATGTTTACTCAAATCAAGTGTCATAGCTTCTAGGCTGATACATAAAAATCTTCCTATTGGTAATTCAGCAAGCACACGTTTCTAGACTATATGGTGCAGTTTGATAAGACAGCAGGAAGGAAGCTATTTTCTGATTTAAAGATAGTTTATCTTCTTTGACACCTTCCATGCTAGTTTAAAAAAAAATCTTGGAAAATACTGGCTTCCCAAGTAGAACACAGATTGTTGTGGGCATATAAAATATCTAAATACTACTAATCTCAAAGAAGTTCTTTAACTTTTTCTATATTGATCAGGATCAAGTACCAGAAATTAATTCTTATGGTAACACATATATCACAAACTTAAGCCTTAAACCTTAACAGCACTGCTTGTATGGCACAAACAAACTACAGATAACTCCTGCCTATGTTGCTGATGAATCTTTCACGTGTCAGAAAGCTTTCACCAAAGAAAGGATTGCCAAAAATCAATATGGTCATGGACTCAACAGCTATTTCAAGGAAATTTGCTGGTGCACAAATGATTTCATTCATGCAAACTTCTTTTTCAACCTCTCTCCCTCCAAGCGCAGTCAAAGAAAGAATGACATACAAATCAGATATAACACATTTCTTAGAGCATTAAAAAAGCCCAGTGATAATACATTTAAATAGCTAGAGCTAAACGAATGATATTTTTTTGCCAACTAAAGTTGCCATTTTTTCTGTCCAAGAATTACCCAAGATCCGATTAAAACAGCCAATGCGAGCCATCTAATCATGCCTTGTTTGTTGTGTGACAGGTCTATGAAGCCTCTGAAATGTCTACATTAATATGCAGTACATATTATTTCTGTTTCTCTTATGCTGAGTTGTATGTATTTAGCTGCGTTTATAATTAATCTTTCAATCATTCTGTGCATCTCTGGCCACAAAGAGGTAATGGCCTGGCATTCAGTTACTCTATATTTTAAGACATCTGGGAGCTCTATTGAAATAGGCTAATACTTCTTTGAATGCTTTGTGAAACCTCTGGTGCTGCCTGCCCTGTCCTCTTTCTCAGAAGCTGCTGGAATTCATCAAGCAGGAGTGTGAAAAAGTAGCTAGACCTTGCATGTTGGAGCATGCAGTCGCTTGGTTTCCAGTTCATCTCTGTGTCTCCTTCACGGTAATGGTGTTCAGAGCAAAAGACATACCAGACTTCTGGCTTTGAATAGGGTTTCAAGACTGTTTCAACACCACTGGGAGTGCCAAACAGCTTGCATGCTTTTCTTTGTGAAGATGGCAAAGTGTTTTTAGGGAGAAACACTGTCCACAGTAATGCTGCTATTGTCTTTTCTGGAGCTTCAATTTCATCCCTAATGCTGCAGATCTGACAGAGCAGATTAAGCATTTGAGGGTAACAGTAGACGTATCTTGCTTAATGAACACCTGGTTAATGAACAAGTCACAGCGGTCTATTACCAGGTGCACCTAAGCAGTTCCTGTATTTTTTTATGGCTCAGGATTGGTCACTGTTACTGCCAATTCAGACCACAGCTTGTGATTTTTCACAAGAAGGTTAATGTATGAGTATCTGCCTTCTAGATTACAATGGGCAAACGAAACGGACACGACCTTAATAATGCTGTACTTAGGGAGGAGAGGTTTTAATGCCCAGTAGTTGTTTACAGCCAATACACCTAATAATGGACTCCTACTCTAACAACCACAATTATAGTACTATGTTTCTGAATGAGCACAGTATCATAAGGGACCCAGGTGATCAGACATTAAGTGTATGACCACTCACCACTAGTCTGAACACAGATTTCAGAGAACGTAGAAGCTGATAGCTCACAATTTTTTGATGCTGGGGTAAAAAGATTTATAGTAACTCCCATACCGCATGTATGCTGGGAGCTCATCTCTTTTGCGTCTTCATAGACGTAGCAAAACACAGTGACAGCAAATGCGTCAGGAGTCTCCTTGCTGCCCACGCTGATAGCAGGGAAGAACTCACCAATAGCTGTTTTCCCTAAAAACCTATCTAAGTCTGGAGATGTCTTATGAGGAGCCGAACAGCTGTTAGCTCACCCTACCCACTGCTTTATGGTGTCAGGGCAAAGAGGCACCTGCTGTGAAATCAGCTCCTGATCCGGCCTGTCCACTTCTTCCCTGAAGTAAGACGATTCCTCTCAATCAGAAAGAGCTGTACAGGTAGGTATATACTTCCCTGCATTACGGCAATTCCTGACAAAGTTCTGTGAAAATCCATGCATCAGCTACAAAATATCAGGATTTTTTCTAAGTAAGTTATTGTACAACTAAGCATGTTATTCTTATCTGTAGCCTTTACTTGCCTTTCTTTGAAATCATGCTGAGAACAGGCTGAGTCAGGCCACAGATTTAAAGAAGGATCTAAAGGAAAAGATACAAAGCACAGAGCTGTTAAAAGTTAGTGTAGCATTTTTGCCTACTGAGTGAGGCTGAATCCAACAGTTAGTTTTCAAACTAGAAGTTAATTGCTACAAAAAACTCACATACTCGAATTATTCTTAGCGCAAACAGCCTACAGTATCAACAGGAGGGATAACTCAGTTCAAGTGGCTCAATTCTGGCCCCTAGGCTGCTGCTTTACTTGACACTAATTTTGTTTTTTCAGTTACACATGTTAGTACCATCTCATGTTTTTTCTCTTACTGTCACTTTTTGACCCATAACTGTTTCTAAGCTTGACAGCCTAGTCTCGGGCAGGCACCCGCAGCTCCTCAAACTTTCTTTGTGGTTTTTTTTTTCAGGCATTGAGATACAGGCATGCCACACCAATCCCATTATACAGACTGGTTCAATATTCCCACTTGATGATAATTTCTAAATGCTATTTTGATCTTGGAGCTTTATGGACCTGTTCCGAATTAATTTCCCAGACAATTTTTCTTCAGCCTCATTTGTATTCATTACATGTTTTAAACTGGTTACTTTCGTTCTTTTGTTCTTCTCATTAGTCTTTAGCATGGCTTTTTTCCTGATGGTACATTTTGCTTAGATAGATGCTTTCTGGCTAGTTTATTCACGCTGCATATCAGGTTAATGGGTCTAAGATTTTGGTATTTGTGATACCTGGCATTTTTATAAACAGAAACACAAATCGAGTGGTTTTATTTACACTGATGAAAGCATTTTAGCACTTTCAATTTCTACACATCCTCAATTCATATGTTTCTTTGCAATATCATCGTTTCTTTTAAACGGTTCTGCCTGAACTAGCATCACCTTCTTTCCCAAATGATCACAAGTCCATCCAACCAAGGTTCTTCTGAAAATTTTGCATGCTTACGAATGCTTTTTAGCATAAATTCTTCCTCAGATTAATTTCTTGTTTCTTCAGATGAAACTGCAAGGAAAAGTCTGCAGTACTCCATGAAAGAACCTCCTAGTAGGAGTAGTTTAAGCAAAAATCTAACTGTTTTGAGATGCGTCTTGATTACATGGCTGGATTAAGCCTCATGTCCCAGTGCATCCCTTCTCACCGTATGGTCCTAGCTGAATTTAAAATAGCCATTAATTAATTGCTCATGCTCTAGATGTTTGGTTCTGTAACAAAGTATATGATCTAAAAATATACCTATCTGATACACTTTTCTATAATACTTTCTGCCAGAACATATGGGGATATTAATCAGGCTACTTGCTTTCTCCCCCCACATTCCTGAAGAAGTCTTTTCCCCCTCTCTTCTTCCTCTCTTTCTTCCCTACCCAAAGTCCATTTTTATCATTTGCTTCAAAACGTGGCCCAGCCTTGCCAATAATTTAATTTTATCTGGTTTTGTAATCTAATTTACTTACGCATTTTCATTTGCATTAAAGAATAATCAAGTGATTCTACATTCTTAAAAAGAGCACTGAGATCACATAAGTTCATCTTTCCTTACTCCATTTCCCTGTTCTATTCATCACCCTGTCACCGACCAACAACCCCTACAATGGGAGAAGGCTCAGAGGGCAAGGTGCTCCATAAATCTCAAGGACAGCATAGGATGCGGTGCGCTAACTACAGCTGTTGCACAGAGAACTGACTTTATCTCAAGACAAAGGGGACCAGAGGGTGGTGTTCATCTTAGATAAGCAGCCATATCTGTTACGTGGACCTGGTGCCTGGTGTGAGTGTTTCTCCCTGAGCTGACCAAAAGCATGTGAATGTCTCCCTGAGGTTAGCCACACCAGCACGGGGAAGTGTGTAGGTGGTTCAGCCCCCCAAAAAAGTATAAAACCTCAACAACTAACAAAGAAATTTTGAAGAGAACAATGAGCATGAGCTGGCATCAACTCCTGTATTCCTTCACGGTGACTGGGGATGCCCAGCGTCGTGACGGTGAGCATATTTGAGAGCAGCAATGGCAAGCGCATTGGCATTGTGCCTGAACTAAATTTTGTTAAGTGTATACACTTGTATTGTGATACACTTGAATTATGAATTCAGTATATTGCTGAATCACTCTGCTAAATCAAAATCCTGTGTAACATCAAATTCCCTCAAAATAAACTTTTATATTAAACATTGCACTCTCCGTATGTGTGGAATATCTAAAAGAACCTGGTTAGAGAGTACTGGACTCTGACACACCCAGACTCATCATATCCTTGACAGTATTTAGTCTGTCAGCTCATTTGGAGAGATTGACTTTTCTGTCTACCGTACAGCATCTAGTACCTTTTGGGATACTATTAAGTGAGAAAAAATGAAATCATGGCAGCAATCAATTGGTGACAGTGCAGTATATAGTTTTCCAAGTTCTCTTACTTATTATGTGATAAAACAGTAACTCTTGTAAAGGCAGGTAGTACCGTTACCATTGTCTTGAATAGATACCACATAAAGATTCAAGAGACGATCTTTTTGTGCCTAGTTAAGAGTCTTTCATGGTATTATCATCTCTGGCTGCATTTCACCACATCTCTGCTGGAGGCTTCCTCCTCCATGGCGCAGCTGGCCCAGGAGACTAGATAAACACATTTTCTCTGATTTAGTGCAAAAATATAAAAACTAAAACAAAATAAAAAAAGCAATCAACCCCCTAAATTTCCAGCAGTTTTACATGAAAGGCAATAGAGAAATATAGGAAGGTTCATATTTTGGTTATAATTTTGATTAGGCATGTACTGAAATATGCTGGGAGTGTATTACTGGTATATTAGTAAAAATATGGGAAAAGGCCATTTTCTCTAGTCTATTGAAGAAGGTGAGGATTTTCCTTAGAAAAGGCCTGCAAAATTCAGCCTAATAAATGCTGTAATAAGATATTACTAAATTGTCCTGAGATTTTCTGTTTTGTTTTGGTTTTTCCATCTCTTTCTAACATGTAACACTTCAGGGTCAATGAAGAAAGTCATTTTACATGCAGAGAAAGTCCTGGCACTGAGTTTATAGATTGTCCTGTCTTCCTAAAGAGTCCCCTTCCAAATCAGAATATCAAATAGATTCACATTAAAGACTGAATTCGAACTGGTGAGCCTTCCTGTAATTAACTGTGATAGCACAGGGGATGTAGAATGCCCTTTAAAACATAGCTGTAGGCTTGCAGCTGCCTTTCTGAAATGTAGTACTTTAGTCACTGTAGTGTACGTTACAATTTAACAGTGCAGTAAGCACTTTCAAAAAATTGACATGTGATGTGGTAAAATCCAATCAACTAAACACACACCAGTTTCCCCTTAAGGTTTTTTAAAAGCACCAGAAGCCATAATGCCCTTACTCGAGATTGCCCCAAAAGTTACACGGTTGGATTTTGCTAGCCATAAATAAGGTTTACAAAGACATAGAAAGAAACAGCCAGTCAGCTTCCACTTAGTATCTCTCAATTTAGCAGAACTAAAGTACAAAACAAAGCAATCTGATCAGTGTTTATGGAAAAATGGTTACTTTGCCTCCTGGCTGCCAGCTCCACTGCTTACAACAAATCGCCCTGAGCTCAGGCTTCAGTCTTATCAAATCCAAAAGCACTGCCCTCTTCTCTGACTTGTGGTCCCACATTCAGAATTAATAATAATTTGCAGGATGAACTTGCAATTAAAATGATAGGTGAGTTTGTTTATTCCATCAAAGCAGCACACGGCTGTAACGATAAGACCTGCAAATACTGTCCACCGGGAGAGCTAGAGAGAACGTTGAAGACTCATAACGTAGTATAAGGATTCACACAACGAATGTGAGGCCTTTTAAGCCCAAGACAGTCAGAGCAGGAATTTTTAAATAACTGTCAAAAAGAAAGGGTTATCTGCTTTCCTGAATGCTGTGGAGGGGACCTCGCAAGACAGGCTGATAGTAGAATGAAAAGTACTAACAATAGATTACTTGACTATAACCCACTGCTTCATTAATGCCCGGGGAGAGCAGCAATACAGGAATTGCCCTGCGGTTCTTGCCCTAACGGTGAACTGTGCAATGAGTTTGCCTCTGCATTTTTCTCACGGGAGTACTTCACCCACTTGTGCTTCGGGAGGTTGAAATGATGATAAATGATAATGTTTGGATGGAATTTAGATCCAAAGGTGACGAAATAGATACATAAACTAAAGCTACCTCCACTCTTCTACCTCATTTTGAGTGCATCTTGATCAGAGGCATTTGGCATTTCTAAGCACAAAACTCTAGGGAGGTCTATCTTTTGCTACATACATATGTATAGGATTACCAATACTGAGGCAATAATGCCTTCCTGTGAGAAAGGTCAGTCAAAGGTGTAGGACAATATCATGAGAACTGGTTTCCTGAGATGCCTGAGGTAGTTTCTCTGACTCAAGATATTGTCAGGAGAATCACTTTCCCCAGTAACTGGGTTAGTGGCTTAAAAAAAGCAACGTTTAAGGATTCTGCTCTGCCCACCTCTCTGTACGACTGTTTATTTGAAATCAGGAGGAAATCCTGCATCTTTAAGCCAGCACTAGTCTCTAATCTGAAGCTAATATTGTTACATGGAGTGAAAAAAAATAAAATTGAGGCAGATAATGCCTCATTCAGGCATTCAGTTCAGAAGAATACCTAAAATTAGTTTTCCCCTTTCTTTTATCTGTTTTCTACGATTCTCATTCACCATCAGAAAAATACTTATAGGCTTTCCTGTATGCTCTTTTTTCTTTTTTTCTTTTTCTTGGCTCCCACATACTCACTCTATTCCTTGGCATATTATCAGTCATGATTACTACGACTATAGGTATTTTTTTTACTTTACACAATTTCATTTCATACTAAGAGAATGGCACTCAGCACAAAGAATAAAAATGCAGTTCTGTATTTTCAACAGTTATTCAAATAGAGTTTCACTTTTTAATGACAATTTTTATAAAAATAGGACAAACATAGAGACAAAAACCCTGCTCTACAGAATAATCCGGTGGAATGAAGCAGTATTCTGCCTCCTCTCAGTTGCAGCTGGCTTGTTGTTTTGCACGTTCATTACCCAAAAAAAACCTAGGTGAAGTTTACATGAAATAAGCTTTCCAAAATACGGTAAGTTACACCTAGAATATCTTAGACAAACATTTTGAAGGGAAGAGTACAAACAGATTTCTGCCTCTCTCCACCTACAAACCTGAGGAAAACAGCAAACTGCATTTTGTAAACTTCTCTTTGGCCCTAATTTATTACATGACAAGAATTTTTTTTTAATAAATAAATAAAATAGAGTAGTCGACAAAGCAAAGCATAAACAATATGAACTGTTGCAAATCCAAATAATCTAACCATTTCTGAAGGGTCAGACAAACCCTGAAACACATTATCCATTATTATTCTGATATTTCGTACAATCTATCATTGTGACAAACACCCAAGCTGCCTTCATTTTTCTATACTCTGGAGATACCCTGCATCCAGTGAATTCTAGGTCACATTTGAGTCTGCAGAAACTGCCAGCCCTGCAAAATGTGAAATCAGTTACTCATACAGCAGAGAAAGCCCAACGAAAAGTTGCAAGAGATTCAGTGATGTTTATAATACCTGAAAAGTGAAAACATCAGTGAGCAAAAGATTTTAAATGTGGGTAGGTGTAACCACTGCAGCTGCTTTAAGTGCAGAGGCCTCTCAGCCCAGCCAGAGAACGTGCAGCCGTGTGCCTTTGAAGGTCACTGCAACCAGCTGCTCTGGAGAGGCAACAGGAGTCCCTGGGCCACCACCAAGAGCACCAGCTCTCTGCCCATCAACAGGGCTTGCAGCATGTGCTGATTGCTCTTTGGCTTGGCTAAAATATGAGGTGCTCACTCTTTGTTCACTGTTTTTACTTCTTCAACGTTCTTGCTCTTCATGTCACCAAACTGCTGTAGAGAAGGCAAAAAAGCACTGGCAGAAAAAGCGTGTCAAGTTTGCCTGATGGGAAGGAACTAAGAAAGAATTTGGGAGAAGTAGGCAATGGAATTTTAGATGGGAAAGATTAAAAAGGCAGAGACAGGAAAAAAAGATTTTTTTCCCCTTCAGCCTTTCAGATCTTCAATTCCTCACTCACTCAGCCTTCTCAACAGGATACTAAAATTTATCTTGCATAACGCACCCAATTCATTCTAATTTCTCTACAAGCTATTTAGTTTCCTGTACCAATATACAAAGATTCCCATAGGAATAATTATTTTTCTTGTTCTTCATAAACATCCATATGCATAATGGAGATAATTTCTTCAAGGGTGGGAGCGAACACATTATATGTGCATGCATGTGTTCACAAACATCTACGTGCACGCGTGCATGCATATACACATTCACTCCCAACTTTGATGAATCTATCTCCACTGTTATTACTGTAGAAAAGTATTGACTTTTCATAAAATGATATATAATGTCTCAGTCAAGAACTAGCTAATTTAAAAAGACATGAATGTGTTTAAATATTTTGTGATAGTTCCTAAATAGAGTTCCTTATTTTCCTTAATGATATATTATAATGGCTCTCCAGTTCTGTATTATTAATTCTATTTCCATTTTTAGAACTTGAAACAAAGATTTTCCTAAGCGATGAAAACTATATTCAGATAAAGTCTGATTTTTCAGCATGCTGCTTTTAAATGTCGATGTTCCAGGTATTCAGAAGTATTTAAATATCTAAAGAGGCATCTCAGAACATAATGAGCTTTCCAAAGCATCTAAACACATAAGGTACCATGCCAGTATAAGCTGAGAAGTAGGCAACTAACGTGCATATGCATTTCTGTCAGCCCTATTATGCTCATGCTAAATGCTTTTGAAATCTAGTCTTGTGCTACTGAATTCAGGCTTCTAAAGACTTTGAGATAAAAATCTTATAATCTAGGGGGCTTACCTATACGCCGACTAGTAACACTTAAACAAACAGTCCTTCCTCACACGAGCTGCCCTGCAGGCACCAAAGAGACTGTTCGGGAGTAAGAATTATTAACATGAATAGAAGTTGTAAGATCAGGTGGTAGTTTAATAACATTCACAGGCAGAGAAAAATATATTCAACAGTAATCAGGTGGTTCTTCCAAAGGGCCAGCACAATTATAGTGTGTGGCAGGAGGTGATGAATATATAATTCATGAGCTTGTGATACTCATTCTTTATCCAAAATGCCTGTTTTTTAATTTATTACTTCTAGCTTCTAAAAAACATAGCAACCCTGCAGATTAGGATGCCTTTTTTTAATTACAAAAACACCCATCAAAATAGTGTCAGACTGCTACGCAGAAAGTGATTTACAAGCTACCAGCAGAGCACTGCTGTAAACAAGATAATAGGCATTTGTCCTCAAAGGTCAATTATTTCAGTATTCACCTATTCTGAATAAAGGCGGTCTATGCAGTTGAAAATTATAAGAACAACATACACCATTTTGACCCACTCAGTGTTCAAAGCAATTCAGACTGTTTGAAAAGTCCAGTGCTGTGAAATGTATCTAAAAATTACAAGAACTGTAAAGGCTTTAGGGAACACTGCCATTATTTAACAAAAATCTGATAAATAATGATATGCATCTTGCTACAAAGTAGTGTTGCAAATGTGGCAAGTTTTACACAATCAGGCTCTTATTTATAAAAATAAATATCTTAATATTTAAAACAAGATTATTTGAATTAAATTATATGGTACTACTATTAATGGCTAAAGTTGCTACTTGTTATTTGCAGTTATGATTTCCAAACTTAAAACAAGATTGATACTTTCACGACACGTCTCAATTTTACAAAGAGAGCTGTAAGTTTCGGCTAGTTTAGGCCATTAATGTCAAAGAATGAGTTTATGGAAATAAATCACTATTTTAAAGACTCTTACAGTTCTTTCACTGAGAAACCTGGAAGAGAAGATCTGAACTATGGTAAGGCACTTATTTTGCTATACTGTTGTCCCTTTTACTTTCCCTTTCCCTTCCTCTTACTGAGGAGGTGGGAGGAGGAAGTGTGAGGAACATCTAATAAATCTAGGGTGACAAATACTCCATAGAGACTAACGAGGATTTTCCAAAGATTCTGTCCATCAACAGATGTTCAAGAACTCTACCTGAGCAGAAAATTTCCAGGTATTACTGCTCTCCTCTGCAGCAGTCTACTGCGTACTGGTTCGAACACCAGATCTGAGGAACTGTACCGCCTATAAGCTCTCTGTGCTCCCCTGCTGCTGCCCTGACAGCATGCAAAAAGAAACAGCTAGACTTTAAGTCAGAGAGGAGGATACAGAGTGAGCAGGAAAGTGAAGTTTCCCTCCAAAGTGAGGAGATGAGGACTAAAACAAATAGCATTTGGGAACAGTACCAACCTGGGAAGCCAGGGTAGGGAAAGGCAGCAAGCAATGGAAGAAATGGGAGAAACCAGGAAAAGGGATGAATTACAAAATTAAGAGCGGAAGAGAAAGAAATTGGTATGAGAAGCTGCGAAGCAAAGAGACAGGATAAGAAGCTGGAAAGGACGGAAGGAGTTGCCAAGAAAGCAGAGTCGGCTGTGGTGGACAACAAGGGCTCATCCACGCTGAAGTACACTTTCCAGGTTTCAGGCCATTTCCATGCTCTCCGCAATACCTGAGAAACATATAGGCAAAGCATGAGCAAGGACTCAAATCTCTCAGCGTTTCCCATCTCTCACTGTATACTGGGGTCAGTCCCCCCAGGCTGTAAGGAGGACTAAGTGTAAGGGCACTTGGGTATTGCACCAGTTCTACTGAAATGGCAATCTAACAGCTTCTAATCCTGCTCATGACTTCTATATGTCCTCTATGTCCTATATTCAGTGAGTTCCTGGAACATATCTTCGGAGGCTTGTTTCCATTTTGTTTTCTTAAAAAAATCAAAGACCAGACTGTTACAAAAAACTATTTAAAAAAATATAAGGACAGGCAAAGAAGTACCTATCAAGTGTCAGAGGCAGTGTGATCTGCACAAAGTTAATTTGGTTCTTTGCACATGCACATTACGAGAAGGCTTTTGACTACATGCCGGTACCCTGTATCAGACCTGTGGCTGAATGCAACTGTATAATGAACAAAACTTATCTATACGGCACCCGTTTCTTTTATTACGGAATGTAGAACGTGCTGCAGTGAATGGGAAAGACTGTTCTCATAAAAGCAGTGATGAGAAATTTAGAGATGAAAAACGAAAAAAAAGAAAAGTAAATAGCAGATATTCTCATATGAGAAGATAAAGATGTGGGGAAAAAATAAGTGGCTAACAGAGCTTAAGAAAAGAGCAAGAAGCTTTTAAAGTATCCATGAACTAAATGCCACAAGCATTTTACCAGAGGGGATAATAAAATTGTACATAATGATGCAGAAAAAGCAGAGCTTAAAGAGATACTTTACTAATATCACATTCCAAGGATGTAGCCTTTTCAACACATTAATAACTAAGGAGAAAGTTAATTAGACTCTATCAGAGTTGCACAATTTTACATCCACAGACCTGTGTAACCTTCGCACACAAATTTTCAGTAAGTTGGCTGAAGAATTTTCTGAACTTCTCTTAGCTTGCATTACATTTTGAGATACCAAAGACGCTCTAGAGGATTTAGTCAATATTAAGGAAGTTCCAACAGAAAAATGTGAGTAATTATATCACTCTGGGAGGGGTGAAAAAAAAAATCAAAGAAAAACTAGTATGGTATTCTATCAATTAAAAATTAAATGAAAAGAATATAATCAAGGCCAACCTGTACCATCTAAGGGCAATAACGCTCTTGCAAAGCAGATCAGATTCAGTCTTTCCCAAGATTAAAGATTTAGTTGGTACCACACAAATATAACTTTTATGAGGCACTTAACTGAGCATTTACGATCCTTTAATTAGCAAATTGATGTTACACAATACCAGCAAGGCACATGTCAAAAAGATTAAAAATTAGATAACTGATAAGTTGCAAAAACAACTGCCAGTAAAGAATCAGTACTAAACAGGGGATGTTTCTAGAGATGAGTAGTTTACTAATACATATTTCTACATAAGTTTCAGGAGTATATACTAAATCAGCACTGAAAAAGCCTATGAGTGATACACAAACCTAGTAGACAATGCTGAGGCCAAGCAGACCAGATCTGGAATTGAAACACAACGCTTTTTTGGTTTTTTTTTTTTGGTTTTTTTTTTTTTAAACAGAGACATGAAAATTCCCTTCCTCCTCCTCCCCCAGCTCCCAAACACAGGACATATCCATACAGTGAGGAACTATTTCCTGATAACAGCAACTGTGAAAAAGAAGTTCAGGGTCATTGCAGACAAGCAAATAAAAATGAGTTCCCAGTATAACATACAAACAATACAGGTTAATGCAAGCCTCAAAGGAACAAGCAGGGAGGCGGAATAATGAAAAGCAGTGGTGATTTTATACCTCTAGATAGCACTGGTGAGACTGATATTGGCAAATTGCCTCTTGTTCTGCATACTGCACACAGTTCATTTTTAAAATGTCACTGAAAAAATTGGAGATGACATAGAAAAATGCTACAAAATTATTCCAAGCTGAAGAAAATTCAGGTGAGTGAGGACTTAAAAATATCAGTCTGTTTATCTTATCAAAAAAAAGACTGACAGGTAGCTTGATTACAGTGTATAAAGCACCCTCACAAGGAACTAAAGAGCTCCTTAATCTAGCAGGAAAAGACAGAAACCAGTGGATGGAAAAGGAAGCCAGACAAATTCAAAATAGGAATAAGATAAAATATTTAACAGTAGAAGTGATTAACAGCTGGAACAAACTCCCAAAGGGACTGGCAGATTCTTCATTACTTCCTGCTTCCAAATCAAAGCTAGGCACCCTTCTAGAAAATATACTCAGTCTCGAGTCACTGGATGAAATTTAATGTCCTGCAATATACAGGACATAGGTGGCTAGATGATCTTATTGTCCCTTCTGGCCTTAAAATCTGTCAATCAGCGGTAAGGCTGTGAAATAATGCCACACATAATTGGCTGTTAACCCTCCTCCTGCCACAGCATAGCTAGATGATGACTGACAAGGCACTCAATTCAAAACGTCTATAAATAGTTGCTAACTGTATGCTTCGGTTTTTGCATACTCACTTCACAGCCTTGCATTCTGATTTGCAAAAATGTTGAGCACTTATTACCGCAACCAGAGTCAATGAAAACACTGTGCAGAACTTACAGGGTGCCACATGTCACAGTCAGAATATTAGCCTCCAGCAACTTCAAAGTAACGGATCTTAACTTTTTGTGTCTCTGCTCCCCACATGTAATGCCACTGGGGCGCTCTCTCCTCATCTAAGTATCATGAAAATAAACTAATCTCTATGATATATTCTGATACTGAGTGCCAAGGAAAAAAAAAAAAGCCTACAGGAAAAAAAACACAGTGATTTCTGTACTCACAGTAAAGCGTAGATAGAGTTCAACGAGTAAGACATGAAACCATGCATTGAATAATGACAGTATACCATCAGAAAAGTCTTTCAGTTGGTTTATAGATGATTTCATTCAATAAATGAGGCAAAGCATCTGTGGATAGCATGCAGTAACAGAAGACTATCAAATATATGCTTAAATGCTCCAAAAAATAACATTTTCTAACAAATAAAAAAGATATTGTGAAGCGATGAATATATATCCCCAAATTTGGTGGATTTCACACTGCCCCAGTCATAAGTGGCTTCTTCTCCCAACCTTCAGGACTAATAAGAAAGCCATAAGGAGAGCAATATTAAATACAGCCAATTAAGCTATCTGGGGCCAAAAAATGGTCTAACTAGTCCCAGGAGAGCAGCACAAACAGATAAACATTACAGAATTTCTGACAGCAGATGGTACAATAACATAGTACATAATTGCCTGTGCACCTTACTGTAGTAGTTCGAGAAAACTCTCTGAGTCTTTCTGCTAAAGATCCTGTAGCTTTGGGGGGGACTGCAGTGGATGCAGGACAAGGCTTGAGGGGCCACCAGCTATCTCTCTCCTAATGCATTAAATGTGCAAGCAGGGAATAGGAATGCTATCCCACGGCCACTCTTCTGGCTGAACAGTAGGTAAAGTGGCAGGTCACCAGCTGCCTGCCTTTTGAATTTGCTTCCTCTGGAAGACCTTCAGAAGATGAGTAGAACATGCATTTACTGCGCTTCACTTCTGGTCAAAACACTCTAGGGATCAACCTTAGGTTTCCAAAGAAGAGTGCATAGGGTGCAGGTACATTAGCTGATACAAAAGTCATCAATTACCTCATGGACTAATGGACTAGTGGCCTCCATTCCACCCGACATAATGTATGACACTTCCTAAAATGCTATCTCAGCAATAATTATTGTCCTTTTTATACATGGATAAACTCATGTATAGAGAATTTAACTGAATTATCTCAACTCTTACATAGATATTAATAATACAACAACATTGCATTATTTTCAGTCAGCTGTCTTCTAAGTCTACGGTGGGTGAAATCCCTCATAGCTTCACCTGAAGACAAACATTAAAGCCTCCACCAATGTTCTCTGCAATTGATTCTGAAGTCACTGCAGTCCAGCTTTGTCCCTCTTGCAAGTGGGTTTCCTTATTATCACTCTGGCAGGAAATTAGGTGGCATATTTATGGGGACAAAAATAATAATTACTTTATCATCCAAAATTATTTTTTTTAATGCATATACTTCAGCATTTTTTCTTGAAATAGTAAATTGGACTTATTTAGCCTCATGACTGAGGCCAGGTCTAATATTCAAGTTAAAACCCTCTTACCTTCCTCTCTCAGAGAAAGAACGGCAGAGCTGGATGGGGAGCCTAAGGACAGCTAAGGCTATCTACAGATTGTCCTGTATTGGCTTTTCAGTACAATCCATCAAATCAGGGCAAGCACCAGTGCCCAGACAATACTGCCTGTTAGCTCACTCAGCTGAACTCCAGCGGTGGCACCTGCACCAGCGAGTTAAAGGGGATAGGGCTGCAGCTCTTTTAATGCCTAGAATAAAAAAAAGGTTTCACCAGTCCTGAATCAGTAGCAATCTCAGAGGGTTCAGACATCATCAGTTATGTCACAAAACTTATTCTAAAGTGTGGCTTTTGGTTTGTTTGTTTGTTTGTTTTTTTGGTAAACAGGTATCACTGCTTCTTATGGCTCAACAGTTTTACCTGTGCTTTGTTTGCAAAGCAGTCTTTGGACAAAACGGGTCCGACTAGCTATGTCTTTACAACTTCTCAATAAACAACAACATAGCATATTTAACCATTTCTCATACCTTGGCAGGCTTTAAAAGAAGACTACATCTATAATTGATCTGACTTACCCCACCTATTAAGCCCACCTGTTTTCTCGATTAATTTACCTCTCTTGTAAAAGATATTTTAACCTCATTTGTTATAATTAATTCAGTCTATTTGTTCATAATGATCATACCAGGACTCCTAACCAACACAGAAAATTTTACTCAGGCATTCAGGAGCCATTTAAGGGTTTAGAATAAAAGAACATTCCCTTAGACCTTGAATTCCCAAGAAATAAAATCATAAGCTGATGATATGCATGTGCTTGGCTACACATTTCTACCATGCATAGCTTTGAAGACATCCAAAATGTCTAAACAGTTATGTATTTGGAAAGACACAAAAGAAAAATTAGTTTTATTGACCATCTGGGTACTACAGAAAATTCACCTCCTCTTCCTTTTAGTGATCCCTTCCTTTCACATCTCCTATGCCAAAGGGACGCATATTCTGGTTTATCAATCAAGACTATCCAATATCAGTAATTCACACTCTTTTGGCCTTTTTTAAAATACAATAAACCAAGGCAATACCAGCTAAGCCCAATCACACTGCAATGTGCTCTCTTCTGTTATAGAGATAGACCATATAGACCTTTTATTTCCTTTGATTCACATCAGGTGCCTTTCGTGAGGGCTTTGGCTATTAGACGCATAAGCGTTTCCCTACATACTGCATAGAAAGTCTTTTTTCTAGCATTTAATCATCCAACAACCTAGTCCCCCTCTAGTATCGTTCTTCTGCCCCAGCCATCTGCAAAATAACATCAGGTAGCAGAGGGAGAGATAGGAACCAAAATGAAAGTTATAATAAAGTAACTGTCTCCAGTTTCCTGGTATTCATAATTTTTACTTTCATGGCATATACAGTTCAAGAGCAGAAAGTGAAGTCTAAGAAGAATGAGGAAGTCCTTTATTAGAAGTTCTATCAAGACTTAATCATATTAGGCAGCCACCAAGCACAGACATAGCAGGCTTATTCAACATAAGTAACAGGCAGTACAAAAAACAAGGGAAATAATGAACTCTAGTGTCCCTTCTTGCCTCTTCAGGTTGTTATAGTCATGATGTGATAAAACATACTCCTGTGGGGATTAAATACATAATCTTGTTATAAGAAATAACATCTGGTTTGCCTTGTTCTCAGGTCCCAGACGGTTAATTTGTTTGCTTTTGTTCAGAAATGGAAGACCTGCAATTGAAAAGGCAGCTGGAAAATGATCTTCTGGATAGTTACAAAAGTAGCAGCAGTGCGTAATGACTCAAAAATCCCTGTTTCTGAGACCTCAGTGTGCCTGGGTATCTCTATCTGCCAACAAGCATTGACAGCCTGCAAATGCACTTGGCTTGAGACCTCCCTCTGGAGAGCACAAGTTGTCGTATAGTTCCTTCACATATATCAATCTCTATTCTCAAATCCTTGGCATGTTACATTGCATACATAGCCCCATAGTAGCAAAGACACATCTCAGGGAACAGTCTGCTCAGTGAAGGAGCTTGAACCCCCCCCCCCCCCCCCAACAATTTCTGAAGTTGCAAATCCCGAGTCTATTACTAAAGCAAAGAGATTCAATGAAAACAGAAATTTGAATTCCAAAGACATGCCTGCAGGTGCTGCAAAGCCAATACTGATAATGTAGACCTATATACAGGGAGCTGGTAAGGAGCAGAAGCAAAAATAACTGTCAGATGTAGATCCTGTTTTTAAAAATCATACTTTCTGCTATTTTAACATCTGAAGATGCGATGAAGAGAAAAAAAGCCTACTGTACATGAAACACATCACCTGCTTGTTCTGACAATCAGCATTTTAATATAAACTGAAATTTTAAAAATGCCACAACCTTTACAAACTCCTCGAAGGAATATATTCAGCTACAGTTATTAAGCCTAATATTCTACTGCAGTTGCAATATTTATTTAACTATACAGTATCAAATAGTATAACAGGCCTGCCAGCTGTAGGTCAGAGTCAGCCTGGAATGGTTTGTTCCCTTTACTGATTCAGTATGGAACCAGTCTGGGTAACACTTTACCTGTTCAGCTGTCCCCTTGCACAACACTGCAAAATTCAGCTCTCCTCTTCTTCACCACGCTTATGAAGCCATTAGTAAGGTAAATGAGGGGTTTTTTTTTTCTTTCCATGTTAACAGGATGTATCAGTATGTTTCTACTTCCCTGCTCTGACTGAGGCAGTGGAAAAGATGACCTAAGTCTGAGTGTGGCTGAGGTTTAAAACGAAGTTCTCTCACTTAGGTTCAGTGCAAATATGACTGAAGTAATTCTGCAGGATAAGCTGTAAATTTTGGTAATGGTATCAGCCATCCAAAATGAAAGAATTTAGCCGCTTTTTTTTTCCAGGTCAGGCTGGGAATTTTTATGGATCAAAATCTAAACTCTTTAAACCTTTCAGATTCATTAAACAACGCATCTGCTCAAACTGTCACACTTCACACTGCCACAACTAAAAAGCCCTGAACAGTTCTGAACTCTTGAGATCTGAGCCTTCAAGAACTGCTGCATTACCTTTGCACGGTCTTTCTCACAGAGCATATAAACATGCTTTTCATGCTCTCAGCTTAAAAATAATAGCTCACGAGCTGTTCCTCAAACTCTGCAGATTGAAACAAAGTTACAACACAGGAATAATGTTTAAAAAAAAAAAGGAGCAAAAAGCTTTAAAATTTAAAAAAGCCCCTGCTGATCCTTAACAATAAAGACCATTGTTTGTGTTCACTACAATATATATGGTAGGCAGGAACATACACCTAAGAGCTGCCATGGAGAAAGCCCTGGAAAGCACTGATAGTGCCTGGACTACAGACTGCCTTTTGCAGGTAAGCAATTAATCAGTTGTTCAAGAAAGAGGGAAAAACAAAGCTAAAAATAAAAATGGTTGACTGTGTGGAGCCAGAGCTCAGCCCAGCGTGTAATCAGGGTAAAAAGAGCATAGTGACATCCACAAGCTGGGAGAGTCCCAACCATAAGGACCATCCTGATCCCCTTCAGGTTCAAGTACAAGTTAGGGCTGAGAAATGCAAGCACAGTCACTACACTCAGGTCTCTCTCAAACAGTCTGAATGCCTGTAAGGTGAGCTACGCTTACCTTGTCTTTTCAGTCATGGTAGCAAAAGCAGGGCCACATACCAAGTTCAGAGTAAAAACCAAACAGAAATAAGTGGGCATGGCACCTGTATAAACCATGGTGAGGAAGGCTTAAGGTATGCATGAGGCATGTGCTTAGAAAGAGGAAAGGCAAGGGCATGCAAGGCAACCTGTGCACACAAACATCGCCTGGCCACAGTGCGATCATACGGACTCAACCAACGCCTTGTACAACAAGTTGAGCTCTTTGCAGTGGAAAGCTGGTGCAAACCTGCGGACTGTTATATGTACTGCTAACAAAGATACAGCTGTAACTGCATTTGTCTAAATTCAGCTATGCCAGTACAGTCCTATATTGATTTTGTTATATGATGAGCAAAAACCACAGTCATGCAGCTACACCAACTGTTTTTGCAATAATAGCAGATGAAATGAAGTCTATTCTCAGAATTGTCTGCATGCTGTCTGTGGTACCTACATGCCAGTAAAGAATCACATTAATTTTAAGCTGTTAGAGAAAGATAAGCGTGCAATGGGGAAGGACTACAGAAAGAAAAAACAATGTTTGGCAAAGGAAAAAAAAAAAAAGACAAAACTGCCAAAGTACATTCTAATTTTTGATTCTGAGTAACACAAAAGCAGAATTTTTAATATTTTGACAAAAAAGTAATTAAAAAAGAAAGAAAGAAAGAAAAAAGTTAGAAAAGTTTTCTGGCATGCATATACACTTGTTTCCTGCATTGAGTCAAGGAACACTTCCAAAGATGTTTTCCGGTTTGGATATCTGCCTCTGTCTTTTCTAGTCCTTCGAATCATTTTCAAGCTGCACAACACGGGGTATGATTTTTTGTGAAAAACAAAAGGTATCCCCAGAACTACGCAAGAAAGAAGGAAACCAGAACTCTAGGTAAGTGCAATGAAATTTCAAGGCTTTCAACAGTTCTTCAGCAAGAAATGTAAGCTCAAGAACAAACAGAAAAAATAGTTAACATATCCTCTAAAAGGGGGAGGAAAAAAAAAAAAGATATTCCAACAACCAATCTCTTGTGACCCATCGTCATTATGCCATTATTATTGCTTTATTTCAACAAGTCTTGACACAGTATCGTATTGTCTGACATAACAGCAGTCTCCTTTATTGCTGTACATCAGGTTTTTCTCCCTTCCATACATGGAACAAAACAGTGTAATTACAGCTATAATCTCAGGAGCAAGCTAATTAAAATATAAGCATCTCATTTTAATGTACATATCCATACAAAAAAAGACAACTGCTTTGTCTGCTATTAAAATCTTCCTATAAATACACATTTCTAAGCAGAAAACCAGCCCACATTTCACCATGCTGCAATTAATTTCAGGTTCAGACTATTAACGAGCTTTAAAGACTTCAAATTTGGTCCTAGAGAACATGCAGGGACTCATTCCCCTACTGAAGCGGTATTTTAAGTAGATGCATAGAATTAGGTGTTGTCTCAAACAGAGAGGTATTAGATAGCCCAACAATAAGGAAAACTACTTTCCGAGGGCAGATTTTCATAACTTGGATGAACAATATGCTTCTGCCATATTCTGTGTTGAAATTTGAATTCTCCAACTCTCTGATTCAACATGGTTCATTAATATTCTAATGCTCTGAGGTGGAGACAGTTCAATCTTAATGACATATCTCTGAAAACTAAGTAGCTTTTTGAAACCTGCCTGCCATGCTGATTTCCTAACCAGCTTCTCAGAGTACCTTGCTTCCAAGCCTCCTGGGGAAGTTGGCTTTACAAAATCTATGGCTTTAAGGCAGCCAACTACGAGCTGAAAATGCCAGTGATTCCAGATGCCGCAGCTCCAGCCGTGGAAACTTCCCCAGCACCAGAAACGTAGGACTTTCATAGTTTTCACCATCATCATCTCTTTTTCTTCAGAATTTTAGTCCTTTGAACATGCCTCTTCATTTAGTACCATTTTTGCTACATAGCAGCTAAGCTATTTTATTCCATGACCATATGTTATACCTTTTAAGAACAGCATTTTCTTCCCCATACACAACTTCTAGCTTCCCCCATACCAAGATCTGGATAAAATAACAACAAAAACAACAAACCTAGAAATGAATCTTTCCCACTCACTGAATATCAGGGCACAAATAAGTCTTTGAGAAAATCCTCTTCTCTTCAACCTTCCTTTTCATGTACTTAATTTGTTGTCTCATCAAGTTTTCCCATCTGCAAATGCTGTTCAATTCAGTTTCCTTCAGTAAGCCTCTTCTGCACATCCCTTCAGCTACATGTCTTATTACAGGTTTTTCCACTTATAAAAACAATCTGTAATTATTCAGAGGTCGTCAAAGATATTTATATCCATATGTGTATCTGATAGATTTGAAGCTTTCGGGTCCATATGCTCAAGGAAAAATAACATTTGATTTGAAGACTCGTGGGTTGGTCTTCAAGTGTTAGAAGTACAGGCAAAGAAAGGAATAGGAAATGAAGCTGCTACCAATTTTTGACACTACGTTCTTCTAGACATCCACATTGGCTTACCTTATTACCGAGATGGAAAGACTGATGTGCATATTTATTCAACTTTCAAGAGATCACAAAGAAAACTAGACAAGCATATGTACATAATACATGCAAATATTTTAGTTCAAGATCTGCCTATGTAATATATATAAAGAGTTGCAATTGTTTTCTCTGGAAGACTTTACTTAGTTCCTTCTTGCTTTGTTGTTCCCCATAACTCAAAAATAACATCACAGATATTTTAAGTATATGTATCTGCTGTATATGGAAAGAAACATTAGAGGTATTAATAAAACACTGAAGTTTAACAAAGAAGATAATGACCATGAGCTGTTGCTATAACTCGAGTGCAGTGAAATTGTGACATGAAAATGAGAGAATGAATAGAAAACCTGCATTCAGAAATTCATTAACCTTTTGGCCAGTGAACTTGGCCAAACTTATGTCTGGTTTCACTCCACATAGTATCCTTTGAGAAATTCTCTGGATAAATTTTCTTCTTCCGCATAGTGTTGATATGGATCATTTCATATCTGCTATGATTCTCCCTCCGGTGCCTACTACACAGTGGTAGTTAAATAAATCTCATCATTGCAGATACTGTTTGAAAAATACTGTAGGATCTTTGAAGTGATCCGCCTATATTTGGTTGAATAACACTTAGGTTTATCAGAGGTGAGAGGTTTATCACACCATCTAATCTAATCTACTTCAGAGGACCAAATGATACAGAGAAACCAAATTCTCTGTATCATTAATGAGAAAGATAGCAACCTAGGTTATATGCTTAAAAGCAGTCTACCAATCCTTTCCCACATACACATGAATATAGTGTCATTCACACAGCATATTACCTATGAAGAATAAAGTCCCTAAGAAATAAAAGTATCCCCCTTGCGGGTACTCTTTTAAGAGTATATGACAATATGAAATGCATTTATTTATGGAATTCAAAGTTATCCACTGAGCAGAAGATGGCTGTAGCCTCAGTATTACAACATACACCATATTGTCACATATTTATGGCCAGCAGTCATCTCCCTGTTTAAGGCATCTTTTTGACCATAAAAAGAGCAAGTGGATAAATTGACATTTCTAACAATTTCTAATGATTTAAAACCTTTATTCATGATTAAAGGAAGGTTTGGTTCATAAAATAACAACTATAGCAGAATTAGCTTTGTCCCTTCTCCAGAGTGCTACGCTCGCACCAAATCTACTGCTGTCTCTGATCAGAGAACTGAACTCTTAAATGTTTCAGTGCTATGCATGACTCCACTAGCTGAGTGTAACTGAATTTGAAGTGGTTCAAAGAAAAAAAAAAAAGTGAACAGAGGCTGAAGAATATTACTGAAGGCCGATTTGTATGTCGAGTTCCTGAAGGAAGGAAAGGAAATACATTTTCGGAGAAAGGAAGGGTACTTCAGACTTGATTGTGAATTTGTCTTCCTGTTGATCAAATGCTGTTTTGTTCCATAGATATCAATTCTTCTCATTCATTATAACAGTAATTGTTATTTGTCCTGCAATGTTACAGGTAACAATTGCTAAGAAAGATAATGCAAGCGGGATAGAATTGATCGAGTGTTTAATCACAGACAATTTGTCTCAACATGTTTGTATTGTGATCACATTCATATCGGGCATGGAAAAAGAAAAAAAGCTAAATCTGAGAAAATTCAAAACCATTTCTGCAAGTCATCTCAACTTAGTGGCTCTGAATGAAGAGAATGGATTTAATCCATTTTTAATTCTAGTTATGAATTCAAATTACCTGTCTTGAAATAGACTGGCATTGACTGTTCACATTTAATACTTTATTACTATGAAAGTGACTTCCCCCCCCCCCCCCCCCAAATGACCCAGAGAAGGTAGACTTCTGGAATAATATGGGCCTGAAGAGAATCATTGACAAGTCCATCTTATACTGAACATAGAACAACAGGGTCAAGTTCTACTTACCTTCAGGTTAGTTGGAAAGTTTTAATCTTGAAGACTTTCTTTAAGTAAAAGAAGTAGCAAAAAAATATGGGGATTTTTTTCAATCCCAGAATGAGGATATTTATTACAAATATAACAGCAGTTTACAGCGGGGTTATGCTCACTTTTGCATGGAAGGCAATGACTGGAAAATTATGCGGATTAAAAGAACAGAGTATTTTATTCCCTGAATTTACACCATATAATGCATAACTGAAGTTTGAATTTCCTGAGAATTTTTTTTATACACTTTGCACTCTTCCAGTTTATGATCAAAGATTTTGAAATAGGCCATTTCCACATTTCTTTAGTTAACAAACAATTTCCTAGCATTTATACGTTCATATATGGTCTCAACTTCATTATAATAGATTCTGTGACAACAGAGGTAACTTCTGGAGAAGTACTGTTTCTGGAAAAGCTCAGTTCAAAGTGGACATTTCTTTATTATCTGAATGTAATATATTGACAAGTTCTAAGATGAAGAACATGTAAATTACAAGCATTTATCTTTCTGGCACGAGGGCTCACTCTTGCAATATTACATTACAGATGAAATTCTCTTGGCACAGCTTTTCTGTAGAATTTTCATCATAAATACACAAAATTAATGATAATTATTGCATAAAAATATTTATTCTGATAATTCTGATTTTCTTTTTTCAGAATGATGATCATATCCAACCTTTACAACAATACTCAAGCTACAGATAAGGTTGCCTTTAATAACAGAGAGCTCCAAAGCAGAAAGCAAACAGTTCAATGATCTCATCTCAGCCAAGGCAACTATAATGAGATGCTTCAGAAAAAAAAAAAGATTTGATTATCACAACCAACTTGACCAAACAGCTTGTGAATAACCTGCTAAAAGCCAACGTAGGAGTTTGGTAGGCTGTAAATAAAGTAGGTAAGTCTGGTAGATGCAAAAGAGATTTTGGATTGAGCTGTACAGGAGGTATACTACCTATTTTTTAAAAATCGGTTTGGTTTACGGATTTGTTGACAGGTAGGTGAGGAAAGTTGTTGTTTCTTCCAAAACAGTTTTCCCTTTTGTGATATGAAGCTGTTCATTTAAGAAGATACAGGCTAGCAGAGTCAAAGAACGTCTAGATTGTAAGTATCTCCACAAAAAATATTCTAAGACTGGACTAGCGTAGAATATATGCTGTATCTTTTTTTCATACTATGCTCATGTTTATTTATTTAATTTTACCATATGGCAGGAGCAGAGACGTTACAGAAGTCTGGGGCCTCGAACACAGCTGCTTCCTCCCATCTTTTAAGCTCAATATAAATTATATTTGCAAAAGCCTAGCAATTACATTCATGCTAAAAGATACTAAATTATGCATGACAAAAAATAAAGACATGCTATAAATAACAAATCAGTTTTATTACAACAATTTAGTTAATATTTATAAGGCACCAAATATCTTCCCTGAGTAAGAGCAGTAAAAACAAGGGCAGTTCCTTTATGACACCCACTTTGCTGCATCCTCACTGAATTAGTGTTCTTTCTGAGCCAGCTATTCAGAGAACTAAACCTAGGAGGATCAGCTACAAATGGCCTTAGCAATCTTGGATTTCATCAAGGGCAAATGCCCCTAAATTTTAATTGTTTCTTTAAAAAATAAAAGCTCAATAATAGCACTACAAAGATAAAATATACTCTATATAAAAGATTGGATGAGATCAATTCCTATCTATAAAACACTGACAAGCTTCAGTTGTGAAACTTCATATTCTAAAACATCATAAAACTTTGTAGTTATAATTGCGTACTCCATAGAGAAGGAAAAGTACTTGCAATCCATTATCCAAGTTTTCATCAAAATGGGCTATGATCTTATTTTATACAGCTGCCAGTTCACAGTCATTCTGTGACCAAACATGATATCCAGCTGCTTATTCAATTTTTTTTCTTTCAGTTGCCAAAATCCTATTATATGGCAAAAGTCTTTGCTACAAGTTCCCAAGGCAGGCATCCATACACGGCCTTAAGCCCTGCGGTGTTCAGCTCTGTAAAGCCTAATATTTGGATAGTTAGGCCCAGGACTGGGATGCATGAAACTGACTCAGGCAAACAGAAATTCTTACACATATCATGAGGTTTATTAGAGGAATCTAATTCAGGAATGAAAAGAAACCCAGTAGGAAATGTCACAGATAGGTGCCCATCTGAAGTCTCGTTTCCTGGTCAGGCTTATGCACCTATCTAGAGGCTGCAATTGAGAACCTTGTGAAAGAGATGAAGTCCAAAAACGTTTTCCTCACTTTGGCAACTGCATTCATATGGGATTTGAGGACAAATGAATTCTTTGTTTTGGTCTTTAAAGGAGAAGAAACTAGGAAGATTCCCATGATGGGACCCTCTATTGTGGAGGACTCATCAGAATACCTGTCTCAAGTTCAAGTGACTGCAGAAAAGCTTATAGAGATCAACAAAACAAGCAGTAGCAGGTCACCTGAACCAGACCTTCAGTAAGCAGAACTCAGTCAGGAGTTCAAAAATAACTTAAGGATGAAATAATTAGACTACTAGTGCTGGTGGGTAATCTCTGCCTTGGCAACTAGGTGCCTTAGGAACTATGGGCCTGCAAACCTGTTGTCTGTACTAGGCAAATTAGTAGAAGCTCTAATTAATAAAGAGTAAGCACCTAGATATATGATCTCACTTAGCAAGAGACAACATGGCATTTTAAAGGGAAGTCCTACTTTACAAGCCTATTGGAATTACAGTTCCACAGAATTTTATGACCCATTCAGATAAGCCTGATCTAATTGATCTAAAGGCTTTTAAGGAGAGTAAACAGACATGCCATAAGAGGGAATATCCTTGCATGGATAAATACAAAAATTAAAAGATAGGATATAGAAGGTCATAAAAATGGTTAATTCTTGCAGTGGCAGGAGGTTACCAGTGGAGTTCCACAGGCATATGTGTGGCTGTTCAACACATTCCCATGTGTCCTGAAGTAAAGGGTGGCAAAGTCTGCTGACAGCTCTGTTTAGTAGGGATGAGGACTGACTGAGAAGTAACACATTTTACCATGATCAAGGAATCTCAGAAAGGACACAGAAGAACTGGAAAGTGCTTAAACATCTTCATTGCTTTAGCTAGAAGTATGAAACAGTTTCCTTTTAAGGAACAGCTGAGCAGGCTAGGTCTTTTCAGAAAAGATAAGAGGATCTTGAGGGACTATGACAAAAATCTACAAAATCCTGAGTGGTACAGAGAAGATGGATAGCGACTGACTATTGTCTAATCTGAGGTATCAGCTGAATTTTAACACCAATAAGAAGTAGGCTACTGGGTTTTTTGTTTTTGTGTTGTTTTCTCTCCTCTCTCTCCTTATAATGCTTCATTCCAGAAGCAGGCAGGAGCTCAAAGAGGTAAATAGTTTGCGTTTCTGTTGTTAGTTCAGAGGACTGGCACCTTCATGCCAGCAGCATCTTCAGCTACAGCAGGCAAAAACTTCTGTCATTAATCTTGCAAAAGTTGTGCAGGGCACAGCATAACACAATGGTACAGACGGCATGGGCCACAGTGGTGTTCCAAAGGGTTTGTAGGTTTGTTTGTACAGATAACAGCATCTTGCCTTCAGACCTCCAAATGCTCACTTTGTCACCATCCTATAGTAACTAAGGCATAATGAAGCTATTTTGGTGGGATGCTCTAGAGTACTCAGAGTACTTGTACGTAATTAAAGGCATAAGGAGATAAGCAAATGCACTAAGAGAGTGCACACAGACATTTCTGCTGATTAAAAAAAAAAAAAAAAAAAAAAGGTTAAAGAGGGAACATGGTCCCAAAAGGTAAATACCACATCTCTTCTGCAGTGTTTTTTTGTTTGTTTTTAAATAACTGGCAATCCAGTACCTTTAACGTAACTCAGCATCGGGAATTACAGATTCTCACAGGCCAGTCAACCACCCAAGAAGGCACAGAAAGGAGACCATTAAGACCACAATCTGTATGAAGCACAGTACATTCATATAATGCAGAAAAAGCAAATGGAATATTAAATGTGCTATTATTTGCTTTCCCAGGTAAGAATACTTTCATTTCTACAAAACAGCTTGCACAGTTCAAAAAACACAGAAAACTAAAAGACACACTAAAATGCCACCGTTAAAGACTACATAGATCATACAAAGACCACAAGTAAAAACAGTAAACTGACCAAGGAAGTAGATAGAGTATAAACAAAAACTACAGAGCTTCCCATAGCTGTTTGAGCACAAGCTAAAATAAAGTATTTGAGCCACTTTCTCAAAGTGGGAGACACAGACCATTGACTGGGGCAGTATTTGATCTCCGAATTCCAAGGCGCAGTCCAGCAAAAGGCCCACACATGTGCTGACAGAAAAGTGCCTGTACAGCGTCTCCATCAGCAGGGAAGGAACATGTCCTAAACACAGCCAGGGCCTGTTTCACAAAAGGCTTTCAAAACCCACAGAGTCAGTTTAAAGTCACCTGCCACTCCACTGGCAGTCAAAGTACAGCAGGTCAAGCGTATGTTCGTAACTGCACAAGCAAAGAACAAAAGTGCTACTCCATTCTGAGCAAGATGTAAGTGATGCAGACATTGTGCTTCCAGGAACAAATTACAAAAATGAGCCTCCCAGTCAAGCCATCAGGTGTTGTTCCACAAGATTTTTGCGAGATCGTTGAGCTAACTGCTTGCATGCACGGCAACAGCAGGAAAGTGCCACGTGACAAAAGAAATAGCAAGCCAAAAGAGGTACACAAATTCTGAATCAGACTCACTAATCCTAAAAGTATCACCTTGAGAGAGGAAGGAAAACCCTCCCCTAGGAGGCAAAGATCATCTTCCACAAAACAGCCTCCTTAGCCTCACTGATGGATGTGCAGAGCCGCTCCAAATGAGGCAATCCACAAAAATAAGTAAATTCAAGGTCAATTCAATAGGATATGCACAGTCTTGGAAAGGGTGGGTAGCATTACTTAGTTATTTGTGTCCTGCACCACAGACAAAAAACCTAAAAAGTCCACAAAGAAGCTGCTACACCATGCTTTTCCACAATACTACTGTTCAGTGTTCCAAGCTGCTCCAAACACAGCTCCTCTCTTTCTGGAAAGGGACAGCTGGCAAGGATACTTTGGGTAGAAGGACAGGCATCAAAACACATGACACTGAGTGCTACCCTTCCTTAGTGGCTAGTTCCCTGGTGACATGGCAACATGAGAAAATACACCAGGACAAGACTTGTGTTGTCCCCTCAGTTACTTGAGGTTAAGATGAAGACCTACTAGCAGACAGAAGCAAGATCAAATACACAAACAAGATAGCATGAGAACAAGAGCACACAGACAACATGCTAGGAAAAGGGATAAGAGAAAAAAGAGCCAGTTTGATGGGTTTTCTGAGGACATGAAATTTAAAAAAAAGAAAAAAAAAAGAGACATATTGCATTAAAAGGAAGAAGAGGAAAGGAGAGAAAAGAAGAAGAAAAGGGAATTTGGAAATATGACCTTTGAGAAAAAACGTTAGGTAAACAAGAGGAAAGAGACATCTGTGGGAGGAATCAAGGAAAAAGTGAAGTAAAAGAAAGTAAACAAAAGAAAAAGAAGCAAAGGGAAAGGGCAAGGACTCTTAAGGGAAGTACTGTAGCTAAAATGTAAAAGAGGTAAAAAATAGATAACCCCATTAGCTCAAATAGGAGAAGTTTCTACTTCTGTTGCTGAAATGTTCCCGCTTTGGTCTCTGTGGACAACTGTGCTGTCTAGATTTGTGGCATGATTATTTGCAATTAATTTGGATAGAAAATACCTATCTTTAGGGGAAAAAATAAAGTAAGAATAAAAGACCTACTTAAACAAGTAAAAAACCCCAGAGGTTGGGAATTGTCTGCAATTAAAAAAAAAAAAGAGAGAAAAAAATTCTATTGAAAATAGATGAGAAAGACATCCTTGGAGTCTGGAAAGGTAAGCTGTTCTAAATAGCATATGCTTTGACTTTCACATTATTAAAAAAACATACGAAACATCAGACGTTCCCCTGCCACTGCCATCTGTGCATATTTATTTTAAAACACCTCTGCATTGTGAATACTTCTCCCCTACAGCAGGAACATAATCTTTTACTTCTTAATAGACAAAAATACATTAACTATTAGAGGTAACACACAGACATATAGATGATCTGACAATTTGTTTTAATTAAAGCTTTAAAAATTTCAAATCCTTCTCAGAAGTTGTTTGGCTGTTGCTTTGAACAACGCCAGTGATGTTAAGGGTTAAGCAGTGCATTTAAAAGTGATGAGTGCTCAAATGTTACTGAATTTAAGAAAAAGATTTCGGACAGCATTGACATGACACAAGCACAAGTACTGTCAAACATGACAATAAATCACTTGTCACAGGAAAAGAGCAAGAAATGTTTAATGCAAGCAGATGCTCCTGTGATTGATATGCAGCCCTGATCTTCACCAAAAATACAGTGAACAGGAAACAACGTGAAGTTTGCTGTCACCAAGGAAGAGAACGCGTATCCTGCAACTGTGAATGAAGCAATTAGACTATCTATTGCACACACATTTATGGATAGTGGCTCCTTACAAATACTGGTGGGATTAATGCTGTCTTTAGAATGACAGATCTGTTTCTTTTTTACACAGCGTGAGCAAGCAGGATTTCATTTAAAATGTGAACATTGATTTTTGCTTCTTTTTTTCCCTTTTCATTTTTAAAAGGCACATAAAAAACAGGTAATAAATAACATAATTTAAAATGACATCTACATCAGAGAACAACGGAAAATTCTTCTAAATGATTCACTACTATCTTCTTTGATGCATATATAGCTTCTGTAAGGATAAAAATGTTTCAGTTATTTCTCTCCTCCTACCCTCCCACTTTACCTCATACTCATTTACAATGTTACTGTATAGTAGCTTATGAAGTTCTTTGGAGCAGAAAGCAAGGCTACAATTTTCAGGCTAAATCCACAAGGCCATTTATCTAAATTCAAGAATAGCACAGAATAGAAGAAAAAAAAAATCTAAGAACTCGGCTATCTAGTAAGATCTAAGCACTCCAAATATCTGTGATTCTGGACTTAAATGATTAGCACCTTCGGTCCAGCTTTCAGAAGAGAAGCTTCATTGGTTAGAGGGCTGGAGCACAAGGAGAGATTGAGGGAGCCAGGTTTGTTCAGCCTGGAGGGGAAAAGGCTAAGAGGGATCTTACTTCTGTCCTCACCTACTGAATAAGGTGTTAGGGAAAAGACTGAGGCAGTCCCTGCCAAAAGGTGAAAAGTAAAGGTGGTCACAAGTTGCAGCAAAGGAAACGCCCACCACAAAAAAGGAAAAGCCTTCCACAAAGCAAGCAACTAAGTGCGGGAACAGCTTGCTCAGCAAGGCTGCACAGCCTCCGTTGCCTCAACTGGATAAGGCCTTGAGCAACCAAATCTAACTTGGAAGCTGCTCCTGCTTTGGGCTGGCTAGATGGGACATACAGGGGTCCCTTCCAATCTAAATCATTTTTTGATCCTAAGTCAGTTTTAAGATCCTAAATCACATGAGCACTTTTGTTCCACGTTTGCACAGTACATGCTTGAGAAGGCTCCTGGATCTTAACTTTGAATCTAGACACATAGGCATTACTAAAATAACAGGAAGAGTTTACATCTAATTCTGCTTTTTGATCATCCTGCTTTATCAGCATGTCCAAACTCTAGTGAATATAAAACAAACAGGTCATGAGACTGGATGGTCTGCATCTTCATTCAATTCTTCAAATTCAGCTCAGCTCAGTGGTAATTCGCAGATCCTTACCATTAGGAGGCTGCATAGCAGCCTGAATGGAAACGGATCATCCACAGAGTTACCACACAACCATGCTACGTAAACATTCGATATAGCAAATGCTCTTTTCCTTGGTAGCTTCAATGCTCACTCCTGCATCTCAATGAACACAAAATACGCTACTCTTATTGCCATTCTAGGCCTTTGTTTAGATGAGCAAGGAAATCAGCCAAAAGTTTAAACCATTGCTGCATTTTGCTCTGTGTTCAGTGAATAAACAGAACATTCTAGCCTCTAGGGATATTTGTCTTTTCACAGGCACTAAATTCATTTTTTAAAAGGCAGTATAAGAGCTTTTCCACACTGGATATCTGTGCAAAGCTGTGAAAAATCAAAGAAAATCAAATTTGAAGAGTAAAGTGTCTCTTGATGCAAGCATGGTGAACTACCTATACAGATAGCCCCATTTATTCAGCAAGATGAAAATAGATTCTATAACGGAAAAAAATCTGCTATAGCAAAGGCGGGAAAGGCAAGAAAAAAAAAATCAATATTTTTTATTGATACTAATAACTGAAATAATTATTTTGGAAAAGACTTGAATATAAGACTCAGCAGTATATTATCACATTTTGTTAATGAATTAGATATAAATGATCTTCTCAGACAAAAAATATGTTCAGAATAACCCCAACAACTGATTTACTTCATTTTGCTGAGGTTTTTAACCTAATGCAAGATTAAGATCTGCCCCTTTTTAAAAATCAGATATTTGTAAATCTGAATTTGATACTTTCCTTTCTAACTCTTTCAGAAATTTAAGTGACGTCCTCAAATACTGGATTTAAGGTCAGGGCATATATTATATTTTATATATATAAATTTCAAAGAAAGTATGTCAAATCAGGTACGTCAATCAGATTTTTATTCTTCACAGCTCCTAAGATGCTGTATCTCAAGCATAGCTTCATGAAGAAATCCCAAACATTTCAATTTGTTAATTACATTTAAAAAAAAAAATCCACCTTTAATAAGTTCTGTGGATTTGCTATGACTATAATTCAAAAATGGGTGGAGAGGGGGGTAGGGTCAGTGTGGCTGCACAGGTGTAAATGGAGGTTTAATTTGTCCTTTTCTTACTAGCAGAGATGTTCGGAATGGAAAAGAGCCGACGCGGTACAGCATTCACAAACCTGTCTCAACTTGCAGTGCTGGCAGTCTGGAAGTCAACATCACTTAGTATATAATCTAAGCACTTTCTCTACAGAAATAACATACAAAATAAAATGCCGTACTGCCAATTTCACAGTGCTTTTAGGGAAGAAATTTACAGTATTGTATGACTCCAGAAGCTGAAGTGGTAAAATCCTGTGACACACTTGAAGTTTAAGTTATGGTCTGGATTCAGCCTGAACGAAACACCATTCACCTCTGCAAAAAATATTATAAGGTGTTTCACCTATCAGAATAGGAACTGGAAACATCTATCAAAGCAAACATTTTGTGCAGAGGTCACATTTGGAAAGTTCATTCCCACTTTGGAGTGGTCATCAGTTCCAGTGGTGTCCCTCTTTCAACTATAAAGAGTCTCTCTCAGATGAAGAGAAGCAACTAAAAGAGAATTACCTTTTTAAGTGCAACCACTGTATGCCAAATCAGTCACCTTTCAGTGAATTACAATGAGTGTACTAGCTCTTGAATCAAAGTTATCACCTCATAAATCATACCAGGATCAAGTCAATGTCAAATACACTGCATGGTTGAGTAGTTATTCTCCCCGGTAAATTAAAATCCTGATACCCTACAGCTGCTAACATTTACAAAAGCAATTATATTCAGAACTGAACTGGTATGACTCCCTGGGAAAAATCTTGATAGAGTAACTTTTTAGGAAGTTGTTAAGCCTTCCCTGACAGTGAAGAAACTAAAAGCACTAGATTTTTCATGCCTCCAGGTCTAATACAAGTTCTAATGTGTTCATCAAGCTTCTTAGAGAAAATTACTAAATAAAAATCACTGCACCCTCATCTGGAGAGTCATTTTGATTTATGAGGTAAAAGAAATAGATTAGCAGAAATGCATTTAATGAGTCTTAAAAATTTATATATTAGAAATACCAATTTTGTATGATATCAATAATGATGATGTATAATCACACATGTAATTATACACAATAAAGTAGCCATAACCATCTTTACCATTTTATACACTTTTAAAACCTTGAAGTGTTATTTCCCAGACCAGCTCTTAAAAAAAATATAGTTTGAATAAATAGTGTAATTTATAATCTATATACTTCTGAAATTTAGCTAATATGATTTTCAAAATACGAAAAATTAACGCATATGGCAAGATCTTATACATCCAGAAGAAAGTATCATTTTGAAAATAAACCAAACTAAAGAATTTGAAGAGGTCAAAATGTTCCAGTATCAATCCTATTGGAAGAGCATTACAACTTTGCATTTTGCAATTTTTACATTCATTACATCTTTATTTTACATTGCAATTTACTATATGTAAAAGTCAGCTGGTTCATACGAATTCACTTCTAAAAACTTTTTCAGAATTAAATATTTTGTTCCAAATCAGAATGAAAGCTAATGTTACAAATGTACTACATTGGGAGGAATAAAAACTCTTCTTCCTATGCAACCACTGAAGACATCATCAGTTTGAAGTAGTATTCGCAGCACGTGCATCGTAATATTTCCGGAACCAGTAATGCACAGCCTCTCATTTATAATTTATTTACCACATAGCTTTTTTAACCCTGTAACCTGCCCTCGGAAACTGAAGATACTACCTTATTCCATTCACAAACATGTCAGAAACTGCAGACTAGAAATCAATTATTTCCTGCAACACTATTAAAATATTGTATTTCCAAAGAAAAGAAAAGAAAAGAAACATTCTGAAATGAAAATTCAAGTGGTATATTTTATTAACTGAGGTTATTTTATTGTAAATCTGCAAGATTAAAAAAAAAATCTGGTCTCTTTAGCTTAAATAGAGACATTTGAACTTCAGTTCTGGATGAAAGAAAATACAACAGCTAGTTGTATCAACACATGTTTTTTGGGAGGGTACATGAGGGAACGGATACGTTTCAGATAGAATAAACCATTATGTAAATCATGATTTACAATAAACTGAATTATTGAGTTGTTGAAATCTCTCTTGTGAATCCTCTCCCTCCTGACACGGATGGGCTGTCCGTGGCAGTGATAAGAGAAAAATACTTTATGTAGATAACTTCCACACGTGCCTGCCCATTATTAATGCAGGTAGTGTCGAAGGTGAAAGCATTGAGCAAGTGGCAGCAAGGCTTTTTAAGAAAGGTGACATTAAGGAAATAATTCCACAAATCATAGCGATGCAATCCCATTTCTTTCCAGGCCACTAACCCTATAAATTGAGAATAGTTCCATAAATGAAGCTTCCAGTCTCTGGTGAACTAACAGCACAGATTTCTGCTTAAATCCTCTACAAGCACAGAAGAAAGGGAACACAAGCTCATAAAGTAAATAAAAAACAACAACAAACCAACCAACCCCCCACCACTGAGCCAACATAAGTGATTGCCAGGGCTTAAGAAGGTAGTGAGAAAGTAGACCAAACAGAACTGCAGGGTTAACACTTAGACTAGCAGCAAGTAACCTTGATTAGCCTATATGTTCTTTTGCTTAATCCAGGCTAAAGCATAACCTAAACTGATGCCTATAGCATTAGGCATGTCTGTTAACTTAGGCTTCAACCACCTTTCAAACCCTTGCTAGAGATTTTCCCTGTACATACAAGACAGGCTTTGGGAATATCACTCTGACAAAGCTCTAAGCCAAGTCAGAGAGCGTTAAAAAGAAAACGGTCAACAGTTTGAAGGGTTGTTTTACCTGTTTCTATAATAGAAAGGAAATTCTTTCAGAAATGAACCTCTGAAATAGCCAAGTAAGCAAAAAAAAAGCTCAGAAAGCAGTGACAATACAGAGAAAGACGTAGAAAGCACTCAAAATCAGTATTAAAGCCGAGTGGAACTACATGTCTAGGTATATTAATGAGCCTCAGATTTCAGCAAACATTTTGATTTTCTCCTGAATCACTCTGAAGACAATTTCCTTCATTAAAATACGTCCACACAAAGTAAGATCAACCCAGAGAAGTCCAACATGCAGGCCATGAGACATCTGAACACTATTCTTCTATTAAATGTTTCATAATGAGTAACATCAGAAAATAAATCCTTAGAAATCCTTAGAAAATACTGTTAAATAACGATGCCATTGACATCTGTGTACTTATTTCTGTCAGGAAGAGAAGCATGCTGCTTTTTTTTTTTTTTTTAAATTAGTATGGAGAACATGGCAAGTCTGAAGTCTTCGAAATAACAGTGGAAGCACAGTCTGAGAGTTCAAGGATTTTCAAAGGCCAGATCTTTTGAAGCCAACTGCGTATACAAGGAAAATAGAGCATGTGATTTGTAATGCACAATTTATTTGACAAATTTTCTCTTTTCCTTGCAAATTGCCCACTAACAAATGGCAATGTTCTCAGACATTCATTACTGGTGAACACACTCAGCTAATAATTTCTGGTCGGCACATTGTTCGAAACACTTCACTTGCATTGCGCTGCTCACGGATATAACAGACATTATATAGTCTGTTTCTTACAGAATTTATGTAAACAACCATTACCTGTGTGAATTGTAAGTTATGTACCCGAGTGTCATATTCGACATAAGAGCAGTCTGAAATTCAGTTTGTGGGAATGCTCAAGTTCACTTTTTAAACTTCTCTTGAGTATTTTGTGCTAGTAAAGCTGTGGTGCTTCAGAGAAAAAAGAAAAATACAAAAAAAGTGTTCTTACACATCCAGGATGACTTAACTGAAAATTTATACTCATCAAATATTGATTAGCGGTTTTGCAGCATGGACCGTATTCCATATATGAAGCTGGAAATGGAAAAGTCATTCTTCTCATCTAATGAGTCCCAACTTGAAAAAGCACAGCCTCCATCTCAGATAACAAATATGAACACAGACATACATCTATTTTCCTCTACAGAGGTAAAGAAACATTGGCATAAGTTATTCTAGAGGTATATTAATAAATTGAAAAATTAAAGTTTAATGAATATAGGAAAATTATGTCTATATTTCTCTTGAGCGTGTAAAGAAAAATGAAAATAATCTCATTTATTAAGAAAGGAACAGAAGATTATAAAGAACTTTTATTGCATAACCACTGCTGTATCGTTTGCTTGTTAATAAATCAGTTTAGAAAAGATTTTGGCACACCTCTTTGGGAGATAATCCAAAACTCAGTTTTTCTGAAGGCTAGTTTCTCAGTACAGATCTTTGTCTGATATTTTGTCACAAATTCTATCCTACTGCCTACAACTTTTTAATCTATAGAAGCAATTTTGTTTACAAGGTTTTTTTATTATTATTGGATTGCACAGATGGTTGGTACCACTCATTGTCTGCATCTCAAAACTAAATGCGGAAACAAACAGAGCAGGTCAAAAGCTGCCTATTAAAATGCTTTTATCCCCCTGACAGTGCCTCAGAGACCATTGATATTTCAAAATTATTAGTTTTTGGTATAACTTTTCATAAAGTAAAGAGTTTTAATACGTCAAACATTTCATCCCGCTTCAACATGGAAACAAACGTTGAACTATCAGAACTTCATGAACATCAAGAATTCAAATTTTTAGTCGCTTCTTTTTAAAAACATCCACAGCAGAAGGATAGATACTGTGTTACTAATATGGGAGAGCATGCAAATAGATACTGCAAACATAACAGAGGTTAAAGTTATTAAGTAATCATATTTAAGTGATATACTTAGCAATTCCGAACAAATATAACAAAGAAGAAGAAATAATGAAAAGCATGAAAGTGGGCTTGAGATCAGTACAAGAGTTAGTTTTGTTGGCCAGCTTTTGCATTCATGCATTTTTTTTGTTTATTTATAATAAGCATAGATGGAGCAGTGCCTTTGTGTCTCCCATCGTAAAGGAGTCAAACTAACCTTGGGTGGGTTCTGTATACTCTTGAATAATTTAGACAAGTGTTTCTCTGCATAATTCAGAACCTCTGAGCGCCTGATAATGAATAATTAATTCTAACTGCTATTGAATTCCTTCCCCCCCCCCTTTTTTTTTTTTTAAACACATACACCAGAACAAGGATTCTGACTTGGGTACCAAGAACAACGCTTCATTTTAATATTTTCTTATAAATATTAGTAGATTATATTACATTTCCAATAGAACCCATTTCTAATTACTTAAGTTTTGACTAATTTAACCACTGAAACAGAAAGATTCCAAGTTGGTTATCTGCCACCAGTCAAATAGTTTCCAAAATTCCAGGTGCAACTGTTGCTCAGAATGAGGCTACTAAGATAGAGAGAACAGAAGAGAGGAAAGATATGACAGAGAAAAACAGTGCTGGACAGACTAGGCAAAAACACAACAAAAAAAAGAGGGCAGAAGAAGGAATGACCAATTGCAAAAAGAAAGGAGCTTGGAGAAAGATATTGAGACTGGAACTCAATAGATTTATCAGTGATGTGTTGTCATGTGAAGATCCAGGTGTGAACATAGGAGATTGGGTCTAGCACTTGGGACAGAGCTGACTGGAGAGAGGTGAGAAGACATGTCGCTGGTCTGAAGTGATAACTACTAGAAACAGAAAATTTCATCCCTCTTTAGTGCTAGTTTGCTCATGGAGCAACTACCAGTACCATCCTTCACTTATTTAAGTTGGCTGCGGTGCACACAGCTAACACACAGCTGCCATCACACTGCGCACGGGCACCTTTGTCCCCACCACGTCAGAAGAGTCATAGCAATAACCTTCCTCCCTTCTCCAGCCAAAAAGACCATTAAACTAATCCTCCTCTCATCTCTCCTGCTCTACATGAAAGTAAAGATTTAAAAAAATAAATGCTCAAAATAAAAATTACCCCATCCAAAACTACGAAACAAAAATGATAGCAAAGGATTGTTCCACGCATATAGATGTGTATGTATACAATATACTTGCTTCCTGCCTCAGGTCTTTCTTGCCTACTTAGACAATAAGAGAGTTGGAACAGGAATCATCTATTGTTTTGCAGAGTGAGGGTTTGCTCTTGTTTAGTGCACAACCACAATAAATATTTGACCTTCCATACATGTACATATGTACATATGTACATGTTTATACGTTTTGTGTACATAGTTGTAGCAAATTTGTATGCAGTTTAATCATTTAATTGCATGTACTGTTTGTAAAGCTAGCACTTTTTTTTTTTTTTTAAATAAAGTGGACGTATTTTGCTGGTATATTCACAACTGGAGGTGTTTAGCATTCATTCTGCCAGAAACACGAGGGCACAGACCATCTTCAGGACCTTGTGGAGGACCATCATTGGAAATTAACTGTTCTAACAATGCAACTCATAGCCATGTTCCTATATATATCAGTTTGATGGCAGAATATTGTACTTTAATAGTTTTGTCATTCCCTGGAGTAACAGACTCTGCATTAATGCTTTTGCAGTATTAAACACCTAGTATACATTACTGACCACTTCACATGCAGAAATTTGTTGACAAAAGATTTGTATGAAATGAGTCTATATCCCTTTTCCTTCCCCAGTACCCTCTAGATCACCAGGCACTAGATAAGCCCTCAAATCATTGATGGCTTTGATCTCCAGCAGGATAAACAAAGCCTAAGTTTACTAGCATTTGCTCCTTGCATGCCCAGTTTCTCCTAAAACTGGTGAAAAGGCCCCAAGTTTGACCATTTTCCTATAGTATTCCTATAGGAACCTCTAGGCTGCTTCCCCATGAACTAGGGACTCTAGCCTTAAACAAAGACTACACCCAACACTGCATTCATGTCTTAATCGATCTTCATCAGGCAGTATGGCAAAGAGCATACTGTCAGTAGCAAGTATGCTATCCATTAAGTGACAATATTGTAGAGTCTAACAACGCTAATGACCTGCAGCTCCCATAAAAATAGAAAAGTACATGCTAAATTTTCATGCTGGATTTTGTCTTTTAACATACTGATCTTAAATTTCTTAATCAGTTAGCTAATCTAGCCACAAGCTAAGCATGCACTCCAACCCCAGGCAGAACCAGTTCAAGTGCAATATCATGTATCTGTGAAAACCAACTTATATATTTCATAATCTGTATGTCCTCTGACTTTCCACAACTGTTGTGTCAGGCTGCAGCCCTACAGCAGGCTTCTTTGCTAATTTTTTGATGAACTGCAACCATTCTGTTTTCATTAGCCCTTGCTCAGCTGTTTAACCCAATCTTCCCTTCCAGCACTCATCATTTTACTACGAGCAGCCAAACCACACAGTTTCTTTCTTTTTCAGACACAAGCACCTTACCTTAGCTAGCAGTTAAGCCACAGTTAGATGTCAGCAAAGATAATCAGGCTTCCTGTTTTCCAAATATGAATATGTAGCGTGCCATTTCAAGTCCAAGCCTTCATAATACTGCTTGGCCTCAGCCTACACATCATTGTTTTAGTCTGTCACTCCCAAAAACTCTGGGCATTCAGCCCCGCAGTGAGCCCAGCTGGCCAGTATTTGGTCGCAGTTACACAAGCAGGAAAAATGCCATCAAATTGAGTGCAGGCTTTTGCATGGCCAGTTATTAACTGAATAGGTCATAACAGTTTTTAATATATATTGAAGTGATGAAAGTGCAACAGAGTTGGTATTGACTATGACAAGATCAAATGGCTTAATATAGGTTGCAATAATAAATTATCAAAATTAGCAACTAACCTTATCAAAGAGCGGTCTCTCAACTAACTGCAAGAACATTGGTATTTTTCCAGACTGACCTCAAATTAATGTTTAAAGGAGTACATTTGCATAATATATTACACAGCATATAAACAGAGTTACTAACCGCTGATTAAAACCATCCTATTTTCCCATTTAGGCAGAAGCAGAGCAGCAGCTGCTTGCATACAAAGCTCCCTACATAGTACTCCCTTACTACAGCTGGATGGATATGGGGAACAGATTTATCTTTCTCTGAAAAACGAAGGTAGGGGTCACCTGTCGATTAATTCAGTTCATTTCCAGGTATATTTGTCTCAGTAAATGCTCTATAAACAATGTCATTTGTGCATTTGATCTATTAAGTGATAAAGGTATTGTAGCATGCATCTCATTTTAATGTTGAATACTCTGTGATTTAGTAGACATTCTGTAATGTGAAGAACTACAAAAATGTTCTCCATCGATACAAAATTTATAATTTATTGCTTTTATGCCTCCTTATCTTACCATTGTGTTTTTTCCATTTTCCATGAATACTGTTGACAATTTTTTCTTTACTCTTGATATTTGTTCCTTGTACATCCAGTCGACACACTGTTCACTACCACTAACGTGGCCTGAGAGAGCAGGATTTGGACTGTCCTCAGCTAACCCTAATTGCCACAGCAGGGCCAGCTTCAGAGCATGCCGTGGAGCAGGGGACGAGTTGTGAGGGCAGACCTGGGAACATCCACGCTCCTCAGGACATAAGTATCCCCTACTTTAGGGCTGTGCTACTAACTAAAGAAATGCTAGACAGTGCAAGAGACAACCTTAACTGAAACGTTTTGCCTTTTCCTCCCCAAAACAGTAGCACCAAATTCCACGCCTGTGTGATAAACCAGCCAGGGACACATACGTGCGCCTAGCGGCGGGGAATGAAGCATCCTCCCCACATTGCTCCAGGCATGCAGCTGGCACAGGACCTTTGCAAGGTGTCCTCCCTTACCCTGAATCCAGAGAGGGACAGGACCCAGGCACACCATGAATCTTGTCTTTCACCATCTTCCCCCCCACCCCGCACACACCCCAGTTTTCTGGAGGAAGAGCGCAAGGGTCACTGGCCGCAACTAACCCCAGCCCCCTGCGTTGCCGACTGGCAACGAAGAGGAGGCAGCAGGGCGCACCAGCCTCCGCTGCCAACAACTGCTATAGCCATACAGGATATATATCCATTATATATGTATGTATTTCTCCATACTGGCACCTTCTGAGTCTGATTCGTGCACTTGCCTTGTAGGAAGCGAGTGAGGAGGCTGCACTGTTCCCAAAGTCAGCGCATTGCGGAAGAGACACTGTGCTCCCCCGCCACAGCAGCTCCTGCCTTCTGGCCACCCATTTTAACCCTGCTGGCACAGTGATACATGGCTTCCCCGGTATCGGTTTAACCGGGCCAGTGAGAGCGCCGTTCCTCACCCTGTCCGACCACCGACGCTCACCTGGACTGGGGGCCGGGGGGGGGAAGCCCACAGGCGGGGAGGCTGTTTCCCAGCGCGAGGGTGGTCCGTTAACTGTGAGGAGGAGGCCAGGGGGGCCGGAGGGAGAAGCGGCTGCCCCAGAGCCTTGCTGTGGGTGATGCAAAGGGCCTGACCCCTAGGAACCATTCGGCGTCCCTCCTCGGCGGGAGAGGCGGCAGCCCCAGCCCTGGGCCGCCGGGCTCTGGGAGGTGCCGGAAGGTTCCGCGCGGCTCCTCAGGGGAGCTGCCCCCTTGGCACCCCGCGCGCCCCACCAGCCGCCTCAGCAGAAGGCTTTTCTCTCCCCGCAACGTCTGCGGCAAGCCTGAAACACCCCCTCACCCATCACAGATGGGTGGTGAGTGTCACCCCCCCCCCACCCCCAGGTTTCCACCAGAGCACCTAGGGCCTGCCTGCGGCCACAGCCATTTTGTTGAGGTCGCCGAGGCGCGAAGCGGACGGCAGAAAAGGCTGTGAAACCGCCAAAGCCGGTCCGTTTTACCTGCTGAGCCCTGGCCGCTCTCACGTTTGCCGAGGGTCGAGCGTTCGGCACCAGGCCTGACCTCCCTGGCGCCGGGGGCTGAGGCGCCCAGCCCCTCTGCGTGCCTCGGGGGAGCTCATCCCGCACTGAGGGGAGAAGGGCATCCCGGGATCACGGGGTTTACTGAGGCTGCAGGTCCGTCCGATACGCCTCAGAGGCAGGACGTTCGGAGCCTGGTTTGCCCAGAGGCGTGGAAAACGTCTTACAACTGGTTGGCAGCTCCTTTTACCAACTGGAGGGGAAGAAGTAACTCACTGAAGGAAAACGCGTGCGCGCAAACGCACAATCGCAGCTCACGCTTGAGACCGTACGCTGTTTTGCGAAGTTGCACAACCAAGTACCCCCAATGCATTAGGTTACAGCAGAAGTTTTCTGTATGCAGCTGATGCAACTTTTCAGTGAATGTGACGTATGAAATAGTATGTGATCATGTGTTTAAGCTATTTTTTTTCCTGGGGATTCCTGATTTATTCACTGCATAGGATAGATGATGCTTACTTACCAAGCGGTTGTTCAATATTTTATTTTTCCCTCGTTCAGCGTGTGGTTATATCATTATTCAAGCCCTGCTCTGAGGACAGAATTGTTAATTTCCCTTTGGGCTCCTTCAGGGCAATCAGCACTAAATACCTAAATTTCTGAGTTGAGTGCATTTATTTATTTCCACTAGACCCTTATACAGTGAGAGCCATGTTAAGTCCATTTAGCAAACGAACCGATACCTCAGGTCAACAAGCATTTAATCAGCCCCACCTGACGCTGCTGTCCCATGCTTCCCCCCAGCCCCTCATTCCTGCCTCCAGGCTGCCTTCTCCCTCTGGTACAAGTGTCCGTATGACGGCACGGGGGGCCATGTGGAGGGCAGGGGGAACTGCTCAGGTAAAAATTAACCTAGCAAGAAAGAAATGCTATTTTTAATACAGATCAGTTGTTCCTCCTGTCCATTTTGGTAGCCAGGCGTAGGAACGTTTGTGTTGTCGCAGTGGAGGAGATGGCAGGGAAGTAAGAGGTGACACCAGGGTGAGGAACAGGCAACACTTGCCTCTTTCATCAGCTGGTGCCACCAGGCATTAAATGCTTGCAACGGTGTTATGTGAGCTCCAGGGAGATCAAAATGAAGCGATTCCACCTACTTTGAGGACCTAGTTTGGGTTCATCTCCCTGACTAACATGCAGCTAGCTATTCAGCATCCCAATATAGCAAATCTAAAGACTTCCCCAGCAAAGAACAGAAAACAAGTTACCTTAACCTACTGAAAATTTTCTTTCTTCCAGCAGAAGAACTGCACATCCAAGACAGTATTGGAAGAATTGTTCTCAGATAGGTTTGAGCAGCTGCTCTTTATGTTCTTGTGCACACAAGAACAAGCAACCAAGAGACATGTTTCCTTACAGGTGAAACGTTAGGTAAAGTTGCTTTGCAACTAGAAGTGCTTAAACAGATTTTTGTTTATTCTAATAACCTGAGAGGAATAAACTAATCTATAAAGCAGCTTTTAGAGTACATCAGAATGGCAAGACGTTCAAAGGGATAGTCATTTCCAGTCAGGCCTGGCACATCTTAACTTTCCTCTTAGATATGCTCCAAGAGATTCAGACCCCTTGTTTGAGGGTTTTCCTAGTCAGGACAGGAAAACATATCTTATGACATCCTCAGATTTCTTATTTATTTTATTCCTCGTTCACAAGAAAATGACTGCCCAGTGTTTCTTAGCATCAAGCCACAACTAGATCCTCTTTAAGATTTAGTCAGAAGAAGTCAGCTTTGTCAGCTTTCAGCTGTAATTAGGGCATTAAAGATATCTCCACCTAGTAGTGCTTTAGTTTTTGTCTGAAGACCATAAGGAGTTGGAAGACTTGCAGGCGTAGCTTTAGTCAAGATTTCTCTTTGGCTCTTTGTAGCCATTTGAGATGCTTACACAGCATAGATACAGTTTCACCTACGCTCCCTATCACGTTAGCAGAACTCTACACAGTTAAAGGCTCAATCTGATGAGCTTGTAAATGACAACTTCTTTGCCTAAAGGGAGATATTTGTTAAATCCTTAGTAAGATAGATGCTGAATTCCCCTGCAGGTACTAAAATACAGTTCTGTAAAAGCCTTTGTGACTTGAACTGTACACATAGGAAGTTCTTATTAAAGAACTAAGGCTAAAACAGTTAATGTAACTTCAAAACGTACTACAGAGTCAAGGAGTGTTCAGATTTCCTGTGTCATTTGAAGCTGGGGCAGGGGAAGCACCTTGTCTCAACAAGATTACTTTGAATTCTTCAATGTTCTTGCAGTCCTACCCAAATTGGTGCTGCCCACAAATACAATAACTATGCCTTCTCTTTGATCATCCATATCATAATGAAAATATTGACTAGTACATCACTCAGGATTGTCCCCAGCAGAATCCTGCTCAATGCTTCATTTTGACAATGAAACATTGATAATTCTAGCAAATTTCTGATCAAGCAGGAAATCCTGTCTTTCAGACAGAGAACTGTAAAGTATTTGACAATAGGATCATTGCAGTCACTGCTTACTTTGCAGCATTTCAAATCATATAATACACAGTACAAAGTAATTTATCTTATTCTAACACTTGAAGTATGATGTTAGGAGTCAGAGAAGTAATATTTGCCGGGTGTACAGATGTGACACCAGGCAGAAGATGTCACAGTGTGCTAACTTGGAGCTAGGCTGTTTCCTAGGTTAGGATTCCTCTGTTGCACACTGGTGACTAATCTGCCAGGTTGTCTGGAAAAGCGAGAAGCACTGAGCTCTAACAGAAGTACTGAACAGCATTGTCGTTTCTCCTGTAATGCTACTCAGAGCCTCGTGCGTAGTGGTTTCACCTACCTTAAATTCACAGTTCCTTGAAAGCATAGTTGCTAGAATTCTTTGAGTAGCTTATACTCACGCTCACTTTAACACAGGATTCTCAAACCTGATTTACCAAGTAAACAGCACCAGTCCGGGTGAACTAAAGTGGCAGTACCTGGGCATGCTCAGCTCCAAACAGGAAAAAAGGAATGTGCATCATCCCCAGCTCCCTGCTTTATACCCTCTTTCTTCCCCCAAAATTTACAACAACAGCTTTCCCCTACCTATTTCCTACACTCACCACAAACCAATGCCAACGCTGTCTCCTCACTTTCCCACCCTGGAATAGACAGTTTTGAGCACCTTATCTCATCCTCCCTCGCCAGCCTGCCTCTGCTGCATGTTCTGGAGACCAGGGGGCAGGGGAGATAGGAGCTCATTGCTCCAGGGCTCAGATAAGCACGCACACTCAGGAAGGCAGAGAGGAGCCAATGAGAGTAGCAGCTTGCCCTCTGACTTGAGGTGCTTCTCTGTGATCATGGTTGGACAAGTAAGGAGTATGCATACATTTGATAATTACCATGCTGCAACTGCAAAGGTACAGGCTTACAGATTTGAGAGACATGGCACTACTGGAGAGAGTCCAGCGGAGGACTACAAAGATGAGGGGACTGGAGCATCTCTCCTATGAAGAAAGACTGCAAGAGCTGGGCCAGTTCAGTCTGGAGAAGAGAAGACTGAGAGGCGATCTCATAAATGCGTATAAGTATCTGAAGGGGGAGTGTCGAGAGGATGAGGCCAGTCTCTTCTCCCTGGTGCCCAGCAACAGGACAAGAGGCAGCGGGCAGAAACTGAACCACAGGAAGTTCCATCTGAACCTGAGAAACAACTTCTTCACTGTGAGGGTGACAGAGCATTGGAACAGGTTGCCCAGAGAGGCAGTGGAGCCTCCTTCCCTGGAGATATTCAGAACCCGTCTGGATGTGATCCTGGGCAGTATGCTCTAGGTGACCCTGCTTGAGCAGGGAGGTTGAACTAGATGATCTCCAGAGGTCCCTTCCAACATAACCATTCTGTGATTCTGTGATTTGGGAAACACCTCTGCACAAATATTTGAGAGCTACTGTCGCAAGCCACCAATACTATGGCTTAAGTACATCTGCTCTCCTGTGGTTCCATAGCATGTGCAACAGAAGAATACTACTGCTAGCCAAATATTCAGCAGATATGAGGCTAGGTAGAGTTTTAACCTGTTCCTGTCTTTTTTTTGTTTGTTTGTTTTGTTTCGACAGTGGTTTAATCCTGCAAACTCAGGCATATCACTTCTCTCAGTGCCTCTGCTGACCCTCTGACCTGATTTCTCTCGCACATTTTGTCTGAAAGGTCTTTGAGACAAGGACAGGTGATTGCTATATGCCTGCATGGTACCTTGAAAGTGAAACCCATGTCCTGCAGGGTCCTCAGCAGGTAAATGCAGCAAGTCCAAAACATCTGCACTTGAATTTATATCAAGGTGATAAATTAATCAAGAAAAAAGAAATTGAACACTCTGTAATAGAGTCAAAGCCAACCTTCGAAAGTGACACAGAGAAGAAGGCAGTTACCCTAGTTAATCTTTTGGGCCTTTCCTACAAACCACCAGATTAAGTCAATCAATACATTAAAACAAGTGCATAATAAATATATTCAAAAGTAGTTATCTTTCTTAGAGGAAAGAGATGAAAGGTCTGCGTGAGAGTTTCTTTCTGAAAAGCTATGTTTTAATAAACAATATCTTTACTTCTTTGATACAACACCTTTAATGAGAATTATCTGAATTAAAAAATCTATTTTCTTCTATTTGAAACAACCACCATGAAAAAACTCATATAATATTCCTGACTAAAGTATTTTTTACTACCCTCCACCTCCAATAAAATTAACTTATCTGGAAATGCTTAGATTCAAATATCTAAACAGCTAGCGATTATTAACTTATTATTTTGTACCAAGACTTTTATATGTTTGTGTGCGGTTAATCTCTGAACAAAGAAAGACCTACAATTCCATCCTGTCAGTAGTAGTAGTAATAATAATGAATATGTATCAGTAAGAATATCTACTTAGCAATTTACTACCATGAGGAGGAGAATAGGATTTAAGTCTTGGGCTATTTGTAATATGATGACAAGATATTGAACAGTAGTTGGGGTAAAGGAAAGAGACCAAAAAAGTATATGAATTGCCAAGCTGACTTAAAACTACTAAAGGAAAACAGAAGAGAGGATTTCTTTATAATTATATAGATAAAAAGAAAAAAAAAGAGAAAAAGATTAGGGGAAAAAAAAAAAGAGAAAAAGAAAAGAGTGCACAGATAGGTATGAAGTTGCTAGGGTTTGTAGAATCTCTGGCTCCGGAGCAGTCTGTACCATGTGGCTGGCTCAAAGCAGTGGTGGGAACGCTGGAAGTCAGCAAGTCGATATTCTTTCTGGTTTTGTTGCTGATAGTAAGTAGAGCAAAGCCTAACATGCTTTCAGTTCACAGGAAATTAACAGAAAAGTATAAAGGAATACAGGTAACTGTAGCTCCAAAAATGAATATTTCACCTGATTTTTCAAGATGGATAATTATTTTTGATATGTAAGCAGAAGCAAAAAAAAAAAAATCCTCTGTTTTTATACTGAGGTAGCAGATATTTTTCATTCCAGAATTCTGAAAGAGCTGGGAAATGGAAGTACATATCCAGCAGCAAGAATTTATAATGAATCCTTCATTCCAGCAAAAGGTACCATCAAACTGGAAAACAGAACATGGTACTCAGATTGGAAAAGGAGGTACTACAAGAGAAATGATCTGGGAAACTATAGGACTAGACTTTGGCCTCTATAATAATTATGTAGGGCTCTAATTAGTCTTTCTGTGAAAATTTGTAGGTAAGTGGACAAAGACTAAAATGCAACAGTTAAAGTAGATTATGTCCTCCAATATTTTTCATTAATAAAAATAATTAGTATTCTAGTCAAGGAAAATACTCCAGGTCTCATCTCCTTGGAATTCAGTGAAGCATTTTGACACAATGCCATGTAGGAAGTTACTAGTTCAAGTGGAGAAGGTGGCAGTTAGTACAAGTATAATAAAGGGGTGAGGTTTTTCCGATAGGGAAGGTAACAAAACAAAACAAAACACATACTGTAGGGATGTGATTAGTGGAATTCCCCAGAGATTTTAGGAATCAATCTGGATGGAATATTTTCACTGATGATCTTGGCATAATATGCTGCTGTGTGCTCATGAAACAAAGCTCGGAGACCTTTATCATACAGAAGGGAAATGGAATCTCTCTCAAAAACCAGAGTAAGGTACAAGTGTCTCTTGTTATTGTACAACTGCTCATAGAATACCAAATTCCCTTCAGGTTATTGCTGCCAAAACCTGCCAAAAATTTGTGTAGATCTACTAATTTAGAATGGGGGGGGGTAAAAATATCAGAAATGCCTAGAATTTCCATTTCAGAGCACTATTGATTGATTTTTAGAAGGGGACAACACTGCATACATTTTGTGGTTTGGGACTTTATTAAAAGAGAAATATATATATATATATATATATATATATATATATATATATATATATATATATAAAAATTCAGCCACATGATTTTCCTACAGATTTTAGCATGGACTCAAGATTAGTCCTTTAGGGACAGGAAATGAGCATACCAGAAACACGAACCAATTTAAATTTCCTCACATCTATCACTGGAAGTATTTGTATACCTCAGGCTAGAATGACAGAATGATCAGCAACGCGGCTCTGCAGATACCTACCCAGTTCTGCATTAGAGTCATGTAAAATTAGGAGCATTACTGTTTCTTCCCCTCCCTATCACTTCAAATGCATTGGTTTAGGTTTAAACATACTAAGAATTGCTTCCAAATCTGAAAGAGCAGAGCAGAAAGGACTTTTCAGGTGCAGAATACTGAGTAAAGAAAGGCAGGCATGATTAGATGATCTGATCTAATCATCTTATAGGAGTTCCTTTCCAAACGTTGTCTTGTGTGATCCTGCTAAAATCATACATTGCTGGGACGAAATGGTTCAGGAGAGGTCTGGAACCCCTGATGGATATCCTGCATTTTATATTCAAATGTTACATAGCATACAGTATTAGTTTGGCATCCCATTGTGGAGTTAGGATATATTTTATTATTTTTTACAGATTTATCATATTATGTTCTATTTGTGAAGTTGAATCATAGAAACAACTGTGATATCTGCATAGCTGATAGTTTTGAGATATGAATCTGACTGCATTATGCTCAGAATACAGGAATATCATAGCAAAGATAAAGTAATATGTGAAAACAATAAACTACTTATCCTTAGCCCAGTGTGCAACATTATGCGGGATTTGTTAATATAGATATTCATAATTCTGCTGCTTTTTCTCTCATGCTGAGGATTTATTGTCAATTATTTTGGTTTAAAAATAAATTATTCAAGTTACCTTGGAACAAAGATGCAAGGGAATACAGTTAATCATTTTTCAATAAAACAATTTATTTGGAAAATGCTTGTTGAGCCTTAATTGTTCCACATGAAGCATCACAACTTCAATTATCTTTCACCAAGTTCAAGGTCTCTTCTAAGGGAACAGTTCTACAGAAACTCCTTTCAGACTACTTAGAGCCAGAGGTGCCGGGCTTTTAGCTTTTGCTGCCAGTAGCCCCAGTGACAGCCCCATTCTGGAGCTAGGTACCTGGTAAGCTCCAATTCCCGGGTCACGGGACAATCCCTGCCCCACAGGACTCCTACCAAGCCTCCCCAGCAGGCTCCAGTAGCTTAGCAGGTAGATCTGTGTGGTAGATTGCTCCAGGTCAATGACTACAAAAGCATCAGGCAAACCAAATTGCAAAAGCAGCAGGAAATTGTTAGGACTCCAAAGCAGAGCCAGGGCGCTCAGGCTCCTAGCTGCACGGCTGAAATGCCAAGAATAGAAATCCCAGGAGAGTCTGTAGGGTCCCTGGCTCCAGAGCAGTCTGTACAGCATGGCTGGCTCAAAGCAGCCCTGCAAGCCCTGGAAGCCAGCCAGTCAAGTTGATATGCTTTTTGTTTTTCTTGCTGGCAATAAGCAGAGCAAAGTCCAAGGTGCTTTCAGTTCACAGGAAATTAAAAGAAAAGATTTGTTTTCTATTCATGTTGTGTGGAAATGGACACACAAACAAACAAAATCCCAAACAGTAACCACCACACAAACTGGAAATCCTGCTGCCATACTTCCTAGCTTTGGTTCAGCCTACAGCTGCTACTGTTCAAAATTCAGAGAAGGGAGGTGGATGTGAATGCAACTCGGCACTCTAACAGGTACTATGCCACATTCTGCACATCTAGACTAGTAGTCCTGATTACACTAAAGACACACTGAAAGGTCAAGACAAACTTTAGATGTCTACGCTATAGAAACTATAGTACAGTTTCTATGAGACTATACTGTACTCGAAAGTACAAAAGTGTACACGAATGAGAGCTACAGAAAGAATTAGGTACATAATACATTAGATAAAAAATTTTAAGCATTTTGCAGCTACAGTTGGGAGTAGACAATGTTGTTGGAATACATTCTGGGAGATAGCTGAGGAACACCTCCAATAGAAACAGTCAATCTCTTCAGCAGATAGAGATGAAGAAATCACACCTGGATACTATCTTACTTTCAAAAAAACAGCCAGCAAATCAAAAGTGTCCCTCAGTGCTAATACAGAATTTATGTAAGCCAAGTCTTAAATATAAATATCAGTGCAATCTTCCTTCTGATTTTCTGATAGTTGATCTTTATCCACTGCCAGCTGATCACTGACTGATAAAAACAAGATTACTTGTTAGCAAAATTCAATCATTGAAATGGTTCTGGCTTTGCTACAAAGGACTTTCATGTAAAGCCCGTTGCTCTATCAATTAGTCACTATTTTCCTTTTTAAAAAAAGGAGATAGAAGCAAGGCAATAATTTGTGCAATTTTTCTGCTGACGATACAACTCGTATCTCTCGCTTACTAGTAACTTAAGGTTACTACCTAGATCCAATTTGCCAGTCACAGTGTTCCTCATGTATCTGCCTAACTTCAAGGAGCAGAAATTCTCCAGCCACTGCATCTAGAACAGCCTAAGCCTTTGGAAGAAGGGAAACCTCCTTATTTGGTTCTCACATTCTCAAAAGCGTGGGCCTCTGTACCAGCAGCCTAGGAATGTACAGCACTTTTGTACCACGGTCTGTGTCACAGGAGGTCTGCCTCATCTCTACCTTTTTGCTCTCTTTGGATTTCTTTCCTCTATTTTTTCCTTACCACATCTGCTTCCCACAGCTTGTGCCCTCAAATATTCTTTAACTGGAATTTCAGTTTTGTTCCCACTTGTACGGGAGAGCCTATACGGTACAGACAATTGCTCTCAGACTTGTAACAAGGAGTTTAGTCCTTTGGGCCTCTATTCATGCACTTTTGTTTCTTATTCAGTCAAACTATCACATTTGTCCTTTGATATGCCATTTTATTCATAGACATATCTATATTGTTTAGTATGTCAGTTGTACTTATGACACAAATCTGTAAATTCCCCTGTTAAAATACCAAGTAGGCCATCTCATCTGGAGATCTGATATAGTTATTACAATACAATAACCTCTGCCGTTATTGTCTGAATGAAGAATATCGTAGTACAATGAACTCTGAGGGCAGGAAGGGATAAACATGAAACACTTCCACTCTCAAATCCTAAGACGCTGCACAGTAATGAAACATTGACATTAACGGGCAGTCAGTAATATGCTTTCACAATGCTAGGAAAGTAGTCACTGCTTAGTCTGCTTTCACAGTGCTACGAAGAAGTAAAGACGTCCCAGAACATCTGAGCATACCTTGAAAAATCCTCCGTGAGAGAAAGCTGGGTGAGAAGTCAAACGTGAAGAAAGGACATATTCTTCTCCTCCTCCTCACTTTGTTCTTTGTCACAACAAGCATCCTGTATTTGATCTGCAATTTGTAAAGCTCCTTTGACATCTTGGTTGTGAATACTTGCTGTGAGTGTCACAGCTGCACTCAAGACAGAAATTAACACCCTCAAGGTCAGGCAGCTGTGAGGAAGGGCCATATACTTCTACCAGCACTCACCTGCAGAGTAGCCCTCTGAAAAATCTTTATTCTGTGCATAATGTGTGTAAGCAAGTCATTTTAATTTCTTTTCCAATCTTGCATTTCTAATGCTACTTGCTGTGTTAGATTGCAGCCTAAAACTGCCTTGATCAGTAAAGGATTTTCAGTCACTCTGGCCATGCTCTGAACCAGGTCCCCAGGCTGAACAGCTGCAGAAGTTAATCTAGCTTCTCAGTAATGAATTCATTCACCTCATTCATATGCAAGTCATGCATAAGTACCACAACTTTAAAGTAAGACCAAAACCAATCTTTTTAAATGGAGTGAATGTACAGTAGACTTAGACTGAAGAAGCTTGCACAGAATTCACAAAGGATTTGCTGTGTTAGTGAGGGAAGCTGTGCACACTGCAGTTAGATAAATTCCTTTCAGGGCCGCCATCTAATTCTCTTTCTTGCCTACAAAATGGCATCAGTCATTGCTGTCCCTGGGGCAGAAGGATGAGCGACTGCCTTCTAAGGCTACCGCTTAATCTAGGGCCCACTAAGGGTGCCTGAAGTGCAGAAGTTAAGGATGTCTCTCTTCTTGTTTGCTTGCTGCACTCCAATCTGGGCGGTGAAGCTGCAAACCAGCCATTTAGTGGGAGTCTCCCAAATGGTTACCTACACTTCCCTGCAACATCTGTCCAATGCAGTGCACTGCAGCTGAGCAAACTGTCTTGTGGGTACCTGGGTCTGATGCAGTTCAGGCAGTATTAGATGGAGTGTCTCTGCAACAGGCTCATATGTCAGCGTGCTCCAGGGTATACCTGGAGCACCTTGTAGCCGCAATGTTCTTATTTTTACCAATAGAGAAAGTAAAGCTGAAGAAAGGATGGTAAAAAATAGATAGGAAAACAGTGCTATTACAAGCAGCCCAATGCAGGCATTATGCATTTTACATCTGCTCTTGCTGGTGGGAGTTATGTTGCTTTATTCATATGTCACAAGATGCTCCGTGTATTTGCAATGGATAGATCAACCAAGAGTGTGTTACCATGAACGGTTTGAAATATACCCTTCAAATGCCATTCTACTCAGTCCTAGAAATACAGCTATCCCGCAGAAATTTATCTTTTATCCTTTGTATTGCTGCCAGTGATTTTGATGCAAATAAATGAAACTGAAAAGTTCGTTACAAAAGTTCCAGGCCATACTTTTGCACCTCCCATTGATGCATAGCATCTTGAGTGGTATAGGGCATTTCACTGTTTTGCTTGGCCTTTGTGTTGGACTACATATGACCATTCTTAAAAGAGCGTGTCAAAGCTTGGCGAAGAACGTTCAGCTAGCAGAGTGCATTTGTCACTGTAGATGCTAATGCATTAAGGAAGTGAACAATGTTTTTCTTTAAAAGTAATATTTCGAAGAGTAGTAACTTCTTGAACTCATAAGAATTTCATTCTGCAATTTGGATTCAGTGCTTTGTGGAAGACTCTTTTCTCCAGCTTTTATTTCACAGCCAAAGCTATCTATTGTAGAAATTCCTGAATGGAGGTCACTAACCTGCCATTAGGAAAATAATACTTGTTTAGTCCACTCCATATGTGTAAGTGTTGCTTTGCTGCATATTGCAAAAATGCTCTAACAAAATATTGCTAAGTGCAACGTTTATACAGGAGTTTGCCCTATTTTTAGTCAAAACTTTAGTGCTTCGCATACTTAAACAACTGTTGGACAAATGCTGCGTTGGAAAGTCATTGTCATTCTGACAGGATTCAACAGGCAGTGTCTGTATGGCATTTGTTTGTCAGAAGTGCTACTGTTGCCAGGATGTTCTGGGTGAAGATGCCAGAAGACAACACGCTGTAAAGACTGAATATCTGGACTACTCTGAAATCTGCCCCTTGCTTACTAAAAAATTTATGGGTGACTCCTTTTCTCACTGACTTCAGTGGGAACAAAATTGGGCTGCTGATTTCATTTAGGCACAAGTCCATGAGGCTCCTATGAGGCATTGTTAAATTTCTGACACCAAAGGCACAGCTGAGGTGACAACTCTGCTTCCAGTAGCATCTACACTTTCTCTAGACACAGCCAAATCATCCCTGAAGGAAACTTATAAAATACTTTCGAATAACAGGTTGTTTTCCTTTGGAATGGAGTCAGCTGTACAATATTTTCCTGGAGCAAGATCTCTGGAAAGTGCAGCTTTAATACCTTCTGTAACTGATTGGATACTTTGGTTGGTAGTACAGGATAAAGTTTAGGCCCTGATTATGACCTTCACTTCAGTGGGCACATAAAGGAGTCTCTCAAAGGCCTAGTGACTGCCAAGTAAAGTTAGACAAATTCTGATCACAAGAGTGCCACAAATTCAACTGCCAGCAGTTTAACTATTATTACAGCTTTGCTGAGAATATGTGGAACCATCTTTGGATGAGGAAGACTACATTTCTTTATCAAAGTGATATCATAGCTCCCTGACAGCTAGCCATTTTCTGTAGTTAACATTAGCCAATCACAATATACATCAGTGCTCCAGCTGGCCTTTCCTGTAACTGGCGGCACAGCAGGGACACAGAGCGGACATGCCCCCTGTGCTCCCGTACCCTGCAAACTATACTCAGCTGCCCACACTGCTGCTTCTCATACATTTTCTCTTTACCTACCACTCATTTTCTCCATGCTGCTAAAACTCTCTGTCTTCATCTATTGCTTCCTCCCACACCCAGACAAATACCTCCTTGCAACCCACACAACAGGCTTCCTCTTGCTGGGACGTGGCTGTGGTCCTCACACCCATGCCTGCCCCAGTGCCACCATATGCAGTCCCCTAGTCTAACCCTCGCAGAATCTGCAGCCATGCACATCCCTCTCCCTAAAGGCACAGTCACATTTCATACTTGCTAGACAAGAAACTTTCATATTGCTTCTTCCCCTCCCCAGAAAATTAGCCCATAATTGTGTACGCTACGTACTCCCTCCCTGCTCGGTGATGAAGACAACTGTTAGGAAAAGCCATAATATGGTACGTGTGTGCAGCAGGCCATTTCTTGACAGGTTGGCTGCTCCAGCAGTCACCAATGGTTACAGGCTTGATTCACCACATCAGCTCAATGTGCTTGCATTATAAGGCAGTCAGCAGAATAACCTTGACATGTGTGCATCTCTGTGAAAGGGACTGCAGGCTGAGAGAGCGTGCAGTCTGTGTATTGTGCCAGCCCCAGACTTCCCAGGCACTCGCATCTTCTTCTGCAGCTCTTTTTTGAGCAGTGAGGGGTAGACAACATACAGTGTTGTCTGTGTCATCAAAACAGATTTTAGAAACAAAATATAGATCTTACTAGGAGATGCCCCTGAGAGTGCACTGCTTACTTGGTGGGGGGCAGCACCTTTCCTTGTTTTGACCATAAGAAAGTGTTTTTGTTTCAGACAGAATCAACAGGATTCATCTTCTGTGCAGAAAATATAGCCTGAGGTACAAGAGCTCATCACAGGCAGAGTGAAAATGTTTAAGGGCACATTTATTGAAGCAAAATACTGAAGCCAGCATAAGACCAGGACTACTGTGTTTTTATTCCATGTTGTTCACAACTGGTATAATAAAACAGGCCTAGCTATTTGAATCCTCTTCAAGAAGTCAGAATTGGTCATTAATGGTGGCAATAAATACCTTCTCCATATTTAAATATAGCACTAGCATTCAAGAGGGTAATTCATTAATACATATCTCTGATTCATCATGAAACACAAACAATTAGGCCATGAAAACATAATGTTGTCAGAGGGTCTCACATAAACCCCACTGAAAACATTAGTAAGATTCACATTCTGTTCAGTGAACTCTGTGTCATGCTCCTAGTATTATAAAAATACTGCTTTTTAGACTTCCTACTATGAGCTATTCTGGCATTATTTTCAAGTCTATGGAGTATGAAAAATGATATCTGCAATGTGGTAAAATAAGGCAGTGTTCATCATGGGGCTATTCATTAACATTTTTTAGGAACGTACTATCTGTACAAACAGTTTAAGATTTGGTGTTGTTCAACATGTGGTTCTGAGACATTCAGAACAGGTATCAAATAGGTACCAAAGCCTGCGGTGCTTCGTAAGCAAAATTGTAACATCAAGGCATCTCCCTCAAAAAAAGATTTGTATTCCACCATGACACTAAGCAACCAGTGTCATGCTAGCCCTTAAAGTGAATATTGTGCATACTCTGGTTGTCCCTGTGTAGTGGCCATATAGAACAAGGGACTACACTTTGAATGCTGTGTGACTGAGTTCAGTTTCTTGATAGGGAACTCCAAAGCTCCAGGCTGGCTAAAGAGTCACCATTCTTTTTGGTGGAAGACTTAAATATTAGTATGTGACATGACCAGAATGACTTAAGATACTTTGGAGAGCTGCTGCATTGACTGATTGCTAGCTGGTTACTAGCTCCTTGTCACTGTGAGCATTTTCAGAAGTGGTGACTGCAGGTGGCAAGATTTATTATTATCAGATGCCAAATTATGAAGATAACTGAGGAAAGAGGAGCATTGAAATCAAGAATCTTGAATTGCTCCAAGAAGGTTGCAAAAATAAATAAATCAGTCCAGCCACAACACTCGAGGAGTTTTTGAGCTGTATTTAGAAATGAAAAATGGAGGGAAAACATTTTATATGTATATACCTAAGGGTACATCTGTATCATGCAAGGGAGCATGTTGCAGAGACCCCTGGGCAAGTATGGCATAAGCTAGCTCCAGAAACCACTAGTATAGTCCCTTCAGTGTAGCACCCTGCCAAAGCTCACAAACCCTGTGCTGGACAGTCCATTGTGCACTGAGCTACTGCCTGAGGCCCTGTGCTCTATACTAATGATGTCCTTCATGCACACACCCCAAAGGCAATCACGGCCTTACAGCAACTACAGTTGAAGATATAAAACCTGACTTTTATGCAAATGTCAGTCTGAGAAAAGGAGCACTGTGCCAATACTTTAAAGCCAAACAGTGTTATTACCATGCTCAATTTATAGTATGTTTATTGTACAGTCAATTGATTACAATGCCTCGTGGCAAATAGTAAATAGGAAATGACTGCAAAAATGGAAAGCAAGGGAAAAATGGGCACAATTAACAGAAAGTGTACTTTCCATAACTTCATGTCTTAATTATTTTATTTTGCTTAAGAATTTACAGCTTGATGTCAGTATGTCAATCTGAATACACTGCACAGACCAGCCATATCCAATTTCCTGTATGCTCAGGAATGCTGAGGCCTATGCACCAGGAGAATTGGGGAAAAAAGTGACTAAAAAGACTCACAAGAATAGGAAAACAGAGTTCTGTAATTTAAACCCATATCTTGAAAGTAAAGCTTGGGAGCTTACACTTATCCTGGGTTCTAAAAAAAATGTATTGTACAAGTAAAATTTGTTCACACAAAATATGCTGGTTACATGGGTTAAGCGTTAGATACCCTGCTATTATGATTACCTTTCCCTGAATCCCCAAGCATGCAATGGTTTATAAATTCCAGACTCTCCATTAAAAATACCAGGCGAAACTTCAAGAGATAGATTTCTGAAAGTGAGAATTATCAGAAAAAAAGAAATCTGAGGTTTCATTTGGTTTTGGATTTGTTATAGGTTTTTGCATCCTTAAAATCCAGACCAGGAAGAAATGTCACATTGCATAAATGGATGACATTAAGCATCATGATCTGAGCTAAACCTGAGAAAGATTAAAAAGCAACTGCAGAATACACCCTGACACACTGGAAGATCAGAGATGACTTCAGTAGCATGGAATAAGGCATTCAAGCTAGATGAGGACAGGGGAAGAGTGTTAAGCTCCTACAGATGCTGACTTCATAGCATTTTTTTTTAAATACTGTATTCATCCACAGTTCACCCATGCTGCTCATCCATTTCTTCTTTCATATCACATTACACATTCTCCTCCACTTCCATTTGCCCAATTTCTTTGTTTTGTTTTCCATCCTTGCTGCTCTCAAAGCTCCCTGCTCCTTTTCTCTTCTGCATTGCAGTTTTTCATGGGAAGGTTGCAGATACCATCTCCACAGCATCCTTTGCCACTTCCCCGCTACCTGGGGTGAACACTGTCCTGAAACTGCCTTTCTTACATCTACGCTTCCTGCCGTCACATCTATCTTTGATGCAGTTGCCTTCATTTCCCTTTTGCTTGCTGCTCTGCATCCTTCTCTCTCAGTTTCTGGAATGAACACTCATCTTTGACATGATTCCTAATTGTTATTTCTGAAGAACTGAGTCATTTAGGCACTGGGCTTCTTTATCTCTTTCCACACCTTCTCAACTCTCACTGTCCAGTCTCTCTGCTCTTTTGAGCAACATCCGCAAAATTTCTTTCTTCCATTTGTTCTCATACATAAGGCACTTAGGTTTCAACCTGTTTTCTGAAGTTAAGATCTTTGATTTCCTGGAATTTTCTCTTTTGTGATAATCTGTTGAACTCATCCCTGATGACATCAGCTTTCATGCCAGCAATCAATCCACCCGCTGCTCTGCACATTACCTCACCCTCACATTTTAATATAATCAGGATTCTGGGCTTCACATCCTCCAAAGAAGCTGTTATTTGATTTCAGTTTTCACCAGGCACTACTTTAACTAAGGTCTCTTTTGCTGCAATTCTTCTTTCTAACCATCCTTCAGACTTTTTCCCACAGTATCCAGGCGTCTCACTTTCATGACCTTTAGCACTTCCATGACTTTCTGTCACTCAGTATAGATGACTTCTCCGTTCTCAGCCTATTCTTCCTTTTCTCCCATCAATATAATGACAGATTCTCTCAGCGCTTTGCATTCCTCTCTACACAACCCCTATTCATCTCTTGTCATTAGAAAATTCATACTACTAGTCATTACCTACCAACCACCTCTGGTGCTCTGGCCTTGCCCTGCTCAGTATCTCTGCTGGGGAAATCCTGTAACCAGTCTAGTTTCCTCCCTTGCAGCTTCATTCTCTCCTTAGTTGTGCCATCTTCTTAGCTAAGTAGTTCTATGTTTCCAATGTAATTAAGTTTGGCATCAGTAGACACTGACTGCTTTTTAACTAACTTTAACTGTGTTCTCAAGTCCTCACCTCCTCCTACCTCCACTTCTTCCTTCCCCAGAATCCCCTAGTTATTATGAGAGAAAGTGGAAAATGCTACTCCACTTTTTTTCTGCCTTCAGCTATTCTTCATTTCCTTTCCCCGTTCCTGCAGTTTTCTTGTCATAGACCTTCATAGTTCTCACTGTCTTCCTCTAGTCATTCCCGTGACCTACTCACTGGAGCATAGGTCTCTCTTTTGGTCTGCAGCTTGGTCATTCACACCCCAATTTCCCTCCTTTCTCTTCTTAATCTCACTCCTTTCTGCCTCTTCTCTGTGTAAGAAGAGAACCTCTGCCCATCCCATTACAAGTCTTTCTCCTTAGCACTTGTGTTTCTGGATGATAAGCAAGCTTCCTGAGTGGGATGATGATACATATGTTCATATGTACATATACATAGACATGTAAAATAATATTTCTGAACATTATCTTAAGAGGTAGAAACAGGCCGCTATAACAAAGCATACTTATAATCAGTATCTGTATCCATATTATTTTCTTTTCAAGATGCATTTCATCAATTTTTACTTCAGGTGTTTCCAAAGCATTGCTTTTGTTTTCCCATGTAGGATATAGAAACGTAGGTCATACGCAGTTAATAAACTTGCTGGATATGGATGAAGGCTCATTAATAGCTGTTGGGTGATTTGTTACCATTTCCAATAGCACCTAAATCTTCAAATAAATATATTCTGAGACTTAGTTTTCCCTAGAGAGAACATGGATCATTTTTCTTTCATTAACAATGGAGCAGCAATAGCACTGTTTTTATTTATATGCACGCTTCCAGGCCTAAAGCTTGTCCCTTTAAAATTGCTAGTATTAAATTCTGATCAGCCCTTGATGAAGAAAGAATTATGGGTCAACAGCAACCCTCTTAACATCTGTGCACGATGCATATTAAAAGGAAATATAAAAGTCTAAGAGGGTTTTGCAAAGTTTATCAGTTTCTCCTCCAGAAGTAAGACAGGGCAAGCGTGATAAATTACATAGTCCTTTTTAACAGTACTAGCTGTAGAAATTAAATAAGAGATGAATCCTGTTAGAGTTTGTAATACTGGAGTCCCTATACATATTGTAACATCCAGCTGACCCTAAGAACAGTGAATGTCCTTCTGCAACACTTAACATGACAGTAGCCTCTGCTTTGTACACCAATGCAGTGGACCTGAATCTTAAGGCTCTTTCTGCCTCCCTTCTTCAATATTTATTGCACAGTGCTGGGCCAAGCATATTTTTCTGGTTAGTACAGTCTAAACCTCAAAAGTTCAGATTCTAAAGCGTAGCAGGAACAGATAATGCTCACAGTTATGTGATTTGGTGAAACCAAAGTGTTTTGTGCCCACATGGGTGGAAATTGAGGCCATGACTGAGAATCTCTGCTAGGACTTTGTCCAGTGTTCACTGAAATCAGCAGGAGTCTGTTCCACTGACCTCACTGACATGGGATCAAGTCCTGCACATGCAGTTTTAAACTTCAGGTAAGGGTTCTCGTTTGCTCTCCAGCTGTCTGCTTCCTCTATGTGAAAAAACTCATTATTTAAAAATAAGAACCAATATTGATGGAACATTATAGAAATTTAACTAGTAATTATAGCCATATTGTATCATTTAACAGCTACCATAGAACAAACGGAACACAAAATAATTGTGTTATGAAAACTTTTTGAAACCCTTGACTTTGAGTTCTGGATTTTACAACTGGAAAACTGTCTCAATGTTTTTATTGGAGAGAATCTAGAGTAAATGTAACATAGATACAGGACCTCTGATCTCTCAATTTTGCATTATCAATGGCAGCTGAATCTTTCAAAAACCTTTGTCAGAATGACCAATAGATTATTCGTTGGAAGACAAGGCAGATGGTTGCAATTAATGAAAGCAAAGATTCTCTATAAAAGATCAAAGCGAACCAAAATGATGCATTTTTCTTGCTTCAGTCTCTCCATTACTAGCATAACAGAAATATTGGCTGAATCTAGTGTCCATCTAGTGTACATGAAAAGACACGCATGCCAAAAACTTTTGAAGGAGAATTCTTGTTATTCCTGAACGTGCGAGAAGGAGCAAAGTAAATAGTTCAGATGGAAAATGTAGAAATTGTGAATGATCCAGCATGCGTGCAGAATGGTTATGACGAGTAAGGATCAAGTTCTTTGTGATAATTACAGTCTGTTCTTTTGAAGGCAAGTGTAAAACAACATTGTTTCTATCTTTTTCAGCAGTACCGTTCAGTAACTCAGCTCAAATTGTTAGAGTGGGGTGTTCCTACACACCTAAAGCAATATATCATCTTTAAACATAGGCTGTTTTTGATTCCAGTCGCTGTCTAGACTTGAATAATTGCTTGCAAGAACCAACACTCCAAATGCAGGTCTGGTGATTCAAGTGGCTAATTTTGATAATAAGTTGGCAAAGGCATAAAAAGTCTCCATGTGCATCTTGTGATGCTTTATCCTTGTAACTTTAAATAAAGTTGAAATTTGTTATGTTTCTGAGGTCTGCTCAAGGACTAATTTCTCTGATAAACTTACCCTAGGCTCCCATTCATACAAAACTCTTGGCACACAGCCCTGGATCTGCTTTAGATCCTCTCTGCCACTGAGTCTCCTGTGACCAGAGCTCAGGCAGAGGCTTCATCACTCTTTGTTCAACCTTTCTAACCTATTTGTTAGGACTGCTTTAAAAAGCCTGCCAAGATAATTAGAGCTAAAGCTCAATTAAAAACTACAAAGGCATGTAAGTTTTTGGCACCACATAATGACTTTTGACAGAAAGAAACTTAGCAATTCCTTTTCAAACAGGAAGAATGCTGTATCTGATAGAGTGCCTTGTTTGGGAATGGTAATTATAACAATACAGCCTGCTGGGTACCTTGCAGCAGTCTGTTTATCAATTTCCATTACCTTACCTGGAAGCTCAGCCCTTCACTCATCTCAGAAGGGTACATAATTTTATATTTTATTATAAGTGTAAAATGCATTTGCAAATGTCTTCAAAGACCTTTTATACTAATTATTCACTTTTTGCACATAGAACATTTGTATTGGAGTGTCTCAAAGCACTTATAAACATGGATCAATTAAAACTCATAAAACTTAATAAATTGAATTTTTTTCATAGGAGATGACAGTGCTGTAAAGAGAAGTTTAGTGACTTCTCTAAGGATTCACAGAAATCTGAATCTTCAGTTCTCAGTCCTGTTCTTGACTGTTTAACCATTTCCAATCGCCTAGTTGTGATTACTGAGTAATTTCCAATTCTATTTATCTCTCTGCTCACATTTTAATTTTCATCCTTTTGAGTTATGAACAGAAAACAATAAACACTTAGATATTTCGTTCTACCACTGCACAATTCCAAGGAAGTCAATCCCTTAAAAATTGGTAAGTCAACGAGCAAAGAACAACAAAAATAATAAAGAAATAAAGAATGAAGAAAAAACAAGATACTAGAAAGCTTCTTGAGACAGCTGAAAGGTCGTCATTGTCATCATCATCATCATCCTGGAGAGATAAGCCACTCTTTTGGTTTCTCATATTCCTGTGCAAAAGGGAGCCTCTTTACAGAAGAATACACTAGTTCTCACAGTTCTTTTTTCACTCTGAAATGGTCTCTTCCCCAGTCAAAGTATGATCTGCCAGTTCAGACTTTTTATGCCAGAGAAAACTGTAAGTACTTTGTTTGATCTTTGTAAAAGTGCATAACTTTGCAACTTCGTGACTGTCAAGTAAGTACTTACATTCAGTCTCCTCTGTGGAAAAAGAGTTATCCGACTTTGACAAAGTCCCTTCCAGTTCACTGTGGAAAACTGCTAACTTCCACGTTCATGTGAGATGTAAAGTTGATAAGGCGTCAACTAAATTGGGATAATAGGTTTATATAGCACTACATCATTAAACTTGTTCAGCTTATGGGCTTCATTTCTTCCCTGAATTAGAATAAAAGTTCCAAGCCCCAGAGATAATACTCCCATTTCATTTGTTCAGCAACAGAATAGACCACGCTTCCGTGTCATTTATACGCAGTAAAGCTTTTTCACACAAGAGAGGTCAGGTACTGGTCCAATTAGCGGTCAACCCTAACTGTCTCTGAAAAGAAGAGCCTCATAACGCACTTTCCAAGTTTGCAATTGCTGCCCACGAGATGCAGCTGTCCCTTGTGATAATTAGTTTACACCCTGAAGCAAGAAGCTTGATTACCCCAACATAATTAGGTTAGCCATGTCTACAAATGTAATTAATGGTCTTAATGGTATCCAGCCTTTAAAGAAAAAAAAAGTAACATTGTGAGTCAGTGATGTCCCCAGGCTGATTGCAGTGTATGTAACATAAAGCGTTTTGTTCAAAATCTACTGCCATTTGATATCAGCAAGTGCATCTTTCTTCTTGAATTAGGGAACATAAAACATCTTCATCACTGTATGTATATCAATGTTGAACCTAATGGTAAGCAAAAACAGATTGCACACTGCTCATATCCACCCTGATGTTAATGCCTCATAAGCAGAGAAGACTCTTCTGAGTGCTGCTTTTTATTTAAATCTTACTTTAGACCAAGTCTGTAAGTGAGGAGTAGAAAAAAATGGTATGTGACAACAGCTAGGTAATGTGAGTGTCTGGGCTATACCTAGACAGTTCTGAAGAACTTGCATGTCACTTTAGACGTTTAAGTCCAACGTACAGGCACCTGCGTGATATCCCGACTCTACATATCTAGCAACTACCAAAACTTGTACATATTTGAAGTTCTCAGAAGACTGTTTTCTGCCAGTAGGCGCCACCTAGATCATGGCACCAGTGGCACAAGCAAAACCAAGCCTGCTCAAATTCTCAGACAAGATATTTTTTAGCCTCTCCCTTTTTTGGAGCCCAATTCAAGACACAGCTTCAAAACACACCTAGACAATTGTGTTAGGGAAATGAAACAGCAAGAGAAGAGACTGTCTTGGCTACCTACACTGCATCAAGTAGTTCAGTGGTTAAGGCAAGGAAATTAATATGGTCATAATAATGATTTGGGCAAGCACTCGTCAGGGAGAATGCTTTTAAGAGAGCAAATCCCCAGCAGAACCCTGTTACAGGGACAGCCTCTCCTTTCCTAGGAGTACCTTTTGCTGTGTAAATGCCGTGCTGCTTCTGAGTCACATATGTTATATGAGTGAAAAACAGTGTGTCAAAAATCTTCAAAATTAGCTAAGCCTGGATATTGGTTAACTGCAGGAGTCTTTCATAGATGGATGACAATGTGTGGCATTGCCTCAATTAGGTGCTACGGCAGAGAGAGAAGCTAGTCTACAGCCAGTTTAACCTGGAGAGAGGCCTTGATTAATCGGCATCAGAAGAGTAGTTTTCTAGTGACCCAGTATTTGAAACTATCTATCCTTTCTTGTTTTAAAATCTTTTGGCTAATATAGTTATTAGCGGTGACTCACCTAAATACAATAATTTCATATAAAGACATAAATTAAAGGAGCCAAACTTTCCAAGTCATTATAAAAATAGAATCTAATTAGGATTGCTATGTGTTCGTATGAGAACTAGTTGAATTTTGATGGCTTTCTTTCAAGCAGGTGGGAACGGTATACTGATTGTAGATGAAGTTACTTGGTTTGTGTTTTCTAACTTGATTTTAGTCCTCAGGGAGAGTGAACAAACCCCAAAGTAAGAAAGTTGCCTTCTTTAGCCTCGCAAGGCTTTATCTCTTCATAAAGTTTGGTTATAATTCATCAGTCTTCATAATGCACAGAACTCCAGTTGATGTTATTTAAAAAATAACAGTTCCAAAAAAGAAGTTCTCCCTTGCTTCCAGGGAGGAGCAACTGGGAAGGGACTCTCTTCCCCTTTGAAAATAAGTTATTTGCTAATCTCCAAGTGTAAATCACTGGAAAAAGTCCTCTGCAGAGTGAGCAACCATAAGCTAACATTCTTCCTGAAATACCTTACTGAACTTCTGCCATGCAAAAGGAAGATTAATTTACACCAATGTTGATGTCACTTTACTTCTATTGCTTGTCTTTGGCAATGCACTTCAGGTGTAAGAAGGAAAATGTGAGTGAGCCACTGTGTAGTACAGAATTTAATGCTTTTCTTCCCACAAACACCTCAGGTAAATACCCTTAGATCTAGGATAAACAATGCTGAATTTTAACCTGCCTGTATCTTTTCAGCATTTAATAGTTTTTGCTTCACTACCCTAAAGTAATTTCTAAAAAATTCAGGGCTTTGCAGCTATGGTTAACTGCTTATCCTGGGCAAATTAAATTAAGCCTCTGGCATATGATGAAAAGTTTGTTTCACCTAATTGAGCATCTAATGAGTATGGATGAATTTGAGCTACTCATAGAAATTTTGCTTTTCAAAGCTTTTCTGATTAACATCCGCTCAAATGGGCAGAGAAACATATTGAATTTATACATACTTAAGCTTTTGAAAGAAAGCTTAAAATAAACTTATGACCTCTCCAGAAAGCTTCATCTCAGTGTGCTGTGTCTTGGAGTGGTATCTGTGGTTATTACAGAAATACCCTGACCCATTTTTCCTTTTGATACACACAATTGCTTCTTCTTATTTCATTAGGCTTTTCCATACAACACTGTGTACGCTCACTAAGAAGCTGCGCTATTCAGCTTTCCGATTACTCTGATCAAACTGGCGTTGTCACTTTTTTCCCCTCTAGAATATGCACCTGGCAACTTGATGTAGCTTCTTTACCACCAAAGTGTCAAACAAGCAGGGAAAGAGGGGGCAGCATGTAATTGTGCAATCTTTTGAGATTACTGAAAGCTTTAGACTTTTGACCTTGCTCCATTTGATAGTATTCCTCTATGAATTCTTCATCTGAACAGCACCGCAAAAACCTGGAGATGGGCACTTTATTCTTTTATTCATTATTGCATATCAGTAAAGCTCTAGAATATATATCTTGTCTTTCGGGTTAGGATAAAGGAAGACATTCTTGTAATGTGAAAAGCCAAAAATTTCTATCCCAGAAATCTTCTCATTTTGAGGAAGCCTGCAGGCTTCTAGACAAAGGATTTTAAATGAAGAGATTGTGTCCGAAGAAAGTTCACAGTCAGTTTGTGTCACCACACAGCTTGGTCACAGTCTTGTTACTAAGGGCTCGTGTGGTTATCTACCCTTGTTTCCTTCAATTCCACATTTAAAAAAAAAAAAAAAAACCTCTCATACAGCAGAAGCCTGATTTGACCACGACTTTTTGAAGCTTGCCGTAGCTTTTTTCCTTCAAAACGTTTTGTTCTGCTTTCCCCTTCCTTTTAAATCACTAGCCTTTGTGATCCTGCCCACATCCAGACCCTAATCCCTTCGTGCAACTGCCCTACTGCTTTTGTTTGTTCAGGCTTTTCTTACCATTTTCTTTGTCTCTGACTAGATGCTTTCATTTAATGCCTTTATACCTCCATCCATTTATCCTACTCCTATACTGAAATTGAAGATGTGATTGAAGCACATGGAGGCATGCCCATGCTAGCTTTAAGCTACCTGGTTGTATTACCTGATTATTGCCTTCAGGCAAACCCGCCGGAGATTCGAGTTACCCGCTCAAGCTGTGACACGCGCCCCTGTCCACACCCTGAAAGCTGTGTCTCCGCTTCTTCACTGCGCTGCTTCCAACCTGCCCGGCTGAGAGCTAGCGTGGATATGCATCCCAAGGTGCGCCAGTCGCCTTAACATGAGTCGCCTGAGTAGATTCACGCATAATATCTCTCTATCCCAGAGCGGCGTGTGGCTTATCTCAGTGGGACAATTGTGGTTCCTCCCCAGAAATGGATTCCCGTCTGTGCCCTGCTTCCACGCGACGACAGATTACGGTTTGATTGGCTAAAGTTTCCTTCAGTTCCTACGGGCGCTCCCTGAAAGGGCCTGATGGCATATGCAGGAACTGGTGAAATAGGCTTTTTTCTGTTCTCAGACAGAAATCAGATATTGCTTATTACTCACCGGTTTCAAAGCATTTGTCAGCTGAAGCAAGAACGATACACAGCTGGGAACGTGGTCACTGCTGGGGTGGCAAGCTGGTTTGTTGCTCTGACGAGCTCTACGGACAGTGGGTGGTGCTCCACCTTCTCCCCCGCTGCTGGTATGGTCTTGGCCTCAGGAATCTTTTTGCACAGAAGTAAAAATAATCCTGAAAATTACAGGTATTGTTTCAAACAATGTAAATAAAGCTATACGTGCTTTGCTGTAGAGGACCATTTTATCCTGGGGAACTGACATGGGCTTTTTCACTTAACCTGGCCTGCTTAATTGTAGTTCAAAAACATTCAACATCCCTCATTCAAGGCTAGAAAAAAACCCATTCTTAGCCCTTCTCAGATTTTCCCATCTGAAATGACCTTCATTTATCCTTTTTAACGAATTCTTCCATAACACTCTATGAATCACCATCCTAGTATTAAACCAAATTACACTTAAAAATGAAAGCATTCCTCCTTCTCCTCTCCAGCTGGCAACATAGCCGGTGAACACGCTTTCCCAGCTGCCTACGCTGAAAGTTATAATGTTGTCTTTGTGATCTCAGCCAAAGCAGTACCTTTGGATATTGTAATTCATGCTTTCGGTTTTGGTTTGGTTTTGCTAAACAAGTTAGCTACTATCCTCTTTGGATTTTTCTCCACTATATCACCATTAAAAGCCACAAGGCACCTCCCAAGAGCCATGATGACTTTCTCATTTTTTCAGCTAAAACCGTTTACAGTGCTGACACAGCATGGACTAGGAAGAATTTTGAAAAATAAAAGTGGTCCCTGAATGGGAAAGTTAGGAACGACTTCTGTAAAGAATGTTTTACTCTCTTTGAATTTAAATACCCATGTCAGCCTGTGTAGCTGGAAAAAAAACCAAAGTTCTCCATTTTCTCTGGGAGGGAAGGAACGGTGAGGGGTAACGAATGTCAGCCTGCCAGTCTCCTGTTGGCAACGATAATTTGAGATTTTTTCTCCATTTTGGGAAATGCTTGCCTCCCATAAAGACACAAAAACCTTTAGCATTCAGAGAGCGCCTGAGCATTTATGACGCTTTGTTTCTGTTTGCACGCTTCACGCACAGACCAATGGTCTCCAGTTCGGAGCAGCAGTTTTCACACCGCTGAAAAGAGGATTATGCTAATACCCCCCTTTGGAGTCGTCTGTAGATGACTGAAATCATTCTTCCTGGTGTTGTTTCTGACCACTGCTGCTTCCTCAATTAACTCCTTCGCCTTCTTTTATTTTGTATTAAGATTTTCATTTTATAGCCAGGGGACATTAGCCCATAGTAGCACTCTCAGGTGACTGGGTTGAGCAGCTAGATTAGGTATGCTTCTTAGGAAGCTCGTTTTTCCAAGGGACCTTTGCTGAAACAAAAGTATTATTCATGGCAACAACTTTACTGTGTGCTGCTTATAGACTTTTTCCTCCTTGGAGTAATTTTTGTCTCAGGTATGCTTTTTGAACGAATTACCTGTGCAACACCCATGCCCCTGCCTCTTTTCTCTATTAATACTAATAATCACCATTTCTGGCAACACACTGTTTTGTACATCAGTGTCCAGCTTAAAATCATTTAATAACCCATTTACTTTCAGCTTTTATAGAAAATCTGACTGTGGTTTTATTATCACCTTTGCCAACTTTGTACATATCCTACAGGCTGCTGCAAACATTTCTGAAATGATAAAATGAGGTTTCTTGCAACATTTACACAGGTGCTGGGCATTGTTTTGTCCCCGGTGCCCACCTGAGCTGTTGTCAGCGCTCTCCAGTTCTGAGCTCTGTCTTTCTAAATTAACTCCATTTGCATTAGATATTTTTGATTTCTTTCTTTCTTCCTTCCTTTTTTTAAACCATCCTTGCTGCTTTGGAGTGGTGCCCACATTTCAGAAACTTCATTCTGGTCTGGATTATTTCCGATGATTGCCAGATTGCTTTGTCCAGAGTCAGCCTGAGGTTTTCAGTTGTTGTTCTCTCACCGCCTTTCTCTTCCCCCCAGTTCTTTTGTTGTTCCCAACCAAATCAAGGTCTGCGATCGCCCTACTGCTCTTTTTAGGGATTCATCCCTGTTCGTTTCTTTTTTCTTAAATTAAATCACTAGCGTTTTGCAGTTCCACATTAGTTTTATTCTATTCCTTCACAGATATTATTTTTATATGAAATGTAAAAATACGCCTTCAATTTTTGTCAGTGGTTTCAGCTAGCTTCTTGTTTGATTTAACTGCTGTGCACATCAAGTGTGTCAGAACTGGCCATATGGCAGAAATATGACTTTTTATTTTTTTTAAAATCTTTTGCTCCTTGCAGCTGCAGAGTGCCGCACAGTTAAACATTTCCCCCCTACAAACATACGTTTTTGTAGTTTCAGATCCGTTGGCCATTGACCACTTTATCCTTCAATTCAGGCAGTTTTCGTAGCTCCTTTTTACTTCATTACCCTGCGGGAGCCAGCAGATGCTCAGCACTTATAGCGCTTTAGCCTCTGTTGGCTAAGCTTCAAGTTTGAAGTTAGTCTGAAAAATTCTGCCCACAGGGTTGCCCTCAATGTGAAAAAAAGCCCCCGTGCTATAGTAGGAGCCCTTTAACTTTCAAATGTGTAGAGAAGATCATGGTGCCATCTTTAGGCTGTGATTCCCACCAGCGCTACAGCTGTCTCTGTGCTGTGCCCTACGAGTGCCACAGATCCCCCAGGCTGCTCCCATGCTGGGGGCAGCACAAAAGTATCTTACTTGGGCGACCAGCAACCCATTCGTGTGAGGAAAACATAGCAGGGGAGGACCCTGGTGGCACTCTGGACCTGCCTCCAGCTGATGGCTGTCGCCCCCATGGCTCCTTTGCTGCCTCTGCTGCAGTCACTGATGCTAGCTGTCCCCAGGGCAGCAGCGGGGACCCAGAGGAACTGCGGTCCCTCAGGCAGAGGCCGCATGTAGCAGGGTACTCCCTGCTCCCTTGCAGCTGCTCAGCTGAGCGAGTGGCAGGCTCAGGCTGCAGGGGCCAACCGCTAAGATGAGCCCTAAAAGAAGCAAGGTTAGCATCAGCATCAGACCAAACTCCCAGCTCTGGTGCATTACTCACCAGCTCCTCCAGCTGCAAATTCTTCTCACTCTCTGCATCGGTACATCTTCGTGTCCGTCTCCTCTTTCCATCTTCTTCAGCAATGCAAATTATTACATTAACCTCCTCTGAGTCACCAGCATTGCTTGACAAGCCATGTGTGGCCTGCAAATCCTCTACTGGGGCACCTCCATTTCTAAGATTTCCCCCAGGTGAAGCAGCCAATGCTTTGTGCAGCTCCACCGGGCTCAGGTGGTGCAGTCTTTTCAGCTGGCTAATTCCCTTCCCCAAAGCAATGCAAATGTGAGGCTGGAAGAGCCAGTCTCCTTCTTCTCTGTCAGGAAGACTTCACTGAACGAATATTTGATCATTTTGAGGTGTTGGATTGCATCAGGCTAGTGTTTTATCATCTGTCCCAGAAAATCATCTTGCATCTCCTCATGCCTGTTCTCTGCAGAGCAGGGTCTCTTGTTCTCTAGTTTCGGATACTAAATGAAAGCAAACCACTTTTTGCAGTTACATGGCTATGTGATTATATAAAAGGACAAACTATCTGTTTCATACCAGACTGGAAGCTGATAGGAAAAAGATAATGTTTTTATCTAGATGGCTGAATCTGGGTAAAGAAATATTCTACCTCAGAAAGGCTTGTTAACTGTATTTCTATCTCATCACTAGATATGTCTGTGGAAATAAGAAGAGTGCTAATATTTCTTCTCTAGAACAAGTCATTGCATTTATAGACTAAGAGAGATCCAGAGGAGGTTTTCTCCTTTTATAGTTATGAAATGAGTGTGGCTGTTACATTCAAATCATTTTTAAATGTCAAGCAAAAATCAGTGCAATTTGACTGAGTACACCACAATGTTTTTTTTTTTTTTTAAATCACATGTATATTTTGGAGTTAAAAATCCATTGAAGTTTCTCTGCGAGGAGAACTCCTTAATGCAAAGCATCTAAAATTAGATTCAAGTGTCCTCAGTGGGTCATAAATCTGATCTTGTAAAACAGTTTAACCTGTGAGAAATATTTACATTTTTCAGGAAACTTCTCTGTAGAGAATCTATAATAAGACTTCCTTTGTACAAGCACATTTTTCATGCAAAACATCTCCACTTTAAAAATAAATTTTCTACCTTTTTGCACAAAATATTGGTAGAATTCTTAAGAGTTGACATACTACTTCTAGAAATACTACTTCATTCTACTACAGAAATTACATTGTCTGAATTGGAACCAAATCTAATCTGCTTTTGCTGTTGAAACCTTAGAAAAGATTTTTGAATAATGTTAACATAAGGGTTATAAGTCTTGGGGAAAACAAAATATTGCTTACCTGAATGAAAGATATAATAATCAGAGCATCTGGTATTAGATTTTACTCACCTCTGAATGATGAACAATTTGGCTAATCCATAGTCAGCACTGATCTTGCTTCCTGTGAACTAAGACACCATCTGTATAGCCTTAAAATCCTCCTACACATTCCTCCTCTCAAATTTCCAGCCCCAACCTCGCCTGTGACTTGCACGCTGATTCAAAGGCCTCCCTTTTTTCTAAATTCTTTACTAAAACAGAAGAATCCCAGCCCTTCAAAGCACTATTTTCAGCACAGGCTGCACAACTAGCAGTCAAAGCTGAGAAGGTGCTGGCATAGCATCCCTTATAACCACAGCTAGATATAGTTATACACCTAGGCGTACGTACACAGAGGTCTTCTTACCATTTAATTTCTAGCAGAAAGCCATTCTCAATTCCATAAATTTCAGATTGGGACTTCCAGTTCTTTATTAAATGAATGACAAAAATGTGAATGCTACTGAACAGAAACATTAATATGAAGACTAATCTGTTTCCTTTTTGGTGTGACTTCCATTTCAAGGTCTTCCCTTCTTCAGTTAGTCCCTGTGAATTGATTGTTTAATGCATAACTAATCTTGAACTTGCTCTTCTCTTGCTGATGGGAAAATTAAAGTTAATTTTGTTGAAGTCATGGTGCCTCTGCTGCACACTTATCAAATGGTGGTATTTTCAAAATCCGTATGGCAGCTGTTCTGCTTCTCAGCAGTACGCTGAAGTCAGTTGTATTTATAAACATGAAGACCTCTACTCTATTTGCTACAAAGAGAAAAATAACAGTTTTCTCCAAAAATGCAGAATTTTTCCCTCGTGGTGGTAGGACTTATGTTACAATGTGCTGTGCTATAATATGTTGAAACATACTATTGCTTTAGGTTGGAAGGTCTGACCTGCTGGCAAAGAGCGCTAGGAAGCCAGCAACAAAGGATTATTTCTCTACAGTAAGCACACAAAAGAAAAGATAGCGGGGTCTGTAATATATTTGTTTACATATATATTTCATGTATATTTTATATATGCAGCAAATATATTTTCACCAAGCAAAACAATATATGTGTCATAGAACTATTTGAAATGAATCTGAACTTCACCTCCAAGCCTTTTGGGAGTACCTGACCAAATCTAACCTTTGTTAGTCCCCTGTTTCAAGTTTTATGGTTTTCTAAAGTAATGTTGTTTCATACAGCACTGGTAAAACACACACACAGTTAGGGCATCTCATTCGGAACAAAATTGCAGCTTTTGTATAGCTTTAAACAATGGCTTTCACTGACTTTAAACAAATCTTTTGTAAAAGGTTTGGGCAGCACCCAGCTCAGATTAAGTCCTCTGGAACTGTAAAGCAAAAGGAATGAATAAAACTGAAAGTAATAATATACACACTATCAAATCCTCATTACAAGAACAACTGCACAGAGGCTGTGAATCCTCCTCTGTAGCACAGATGTAGAGCGCTGACCACTTACAGAGCTACAGCATAGTTGCTGAAACAGCATATAAAAAGTAGCAGAAATCCTGACCTGCGGCACGTACTTTGTAAGGAGATGTTTTTTTCCCCGGGTGTGCACTATCCAAATCCCTTCAGGTATCCTAGAACCACTGGAGTCATTTGCACCGCATTTTGTGCGTGCACAGATGCCATGGGTTTGTTTCACCGGACAAAGTGGACGTGGAATCTGCCTCTCCCCCCTGGGCCAGCCCTGTTTCGTGCCTCCAGATACAGCAGAGCGTCATGCGCCAGCGGAAGGGTGGAAGGGATTCAACTCCGTTCACTCAAGTTTACCTGCAAAGTTATTCAAATGGTCTGAGCCTTGGGCTTTTGAATTTCCAGGCCTTAATCTTGACTACATGGCAGCAAGCAGATCATTTCATCAACTGTGGTTTACTACGTCGTGTGCATTTCCTTTCGTTTGAATAATAGGGACATGTAATTTTTACTTTTCTGCTGTTTACTTTACTAGCTGTTTTTTACTTAGCCATTACTAAAGGGTCATGTCAAGCTGAGCTAAATCTCTTGATGCAAGTGCTTGAGCATCATAAGAGTCTTGTGACTTAGCATAACACAAAGAAGCTTTTATCATCACTTGGAAACAGAGAAATAAATATAGAGCGCTAAACATATATAATTGATGAGATTAAACAGCCTGAAAGAATACAACATTAGTGAGCACTGGAAATTAATATAAGAACTTAAAAAGTGGTTGAGGAACTACCTGAAAGGGAGATAACACAGAGCTCTGATGAAAGAGGAACTGCTGGGCTGGAGAAAAGCAATTAGAGAGTTCTTCAAGTATTGGTTTTAGAACAGATATCGTCTAAATATTTTCCTCACTGACCTTGGCAAACAGGGTGGGAGTATGCTAATACGATGTACCAGTACTATGTATTCCCATTTTATCAGGTCATGGCTGTATAGCAGCTACAATATAAAAAAGGCCCTACGGATTTCTTTTCATTGCATGATAAGGTGCTACTGCCAGAACAGTTTGGCTTTTGGCCCACTCTCTGCCACTGTCCCTCCCTTCACATGTGATAAGGGAGCAGGATGCAAGTACGATGCACATTTTGGGGAAGCTACAGCCTCTTTCGCATCATTCGTTTTTCTGAGGACCTCTCAGAGCCTGGTGGCGTCCTCCCCATGACGTGACCAGGCCCGTGTATCTCACGAGCAAGGCTCACTTATGCAGATATCCCCAGCCACATTTCAGATACCCACTGAGTTAGGCAATGGGAGCATGCGTGTGTTTCAGGCCACACGGGGAGAAAAGGCAGGGGTGTCCTAACTTATGACCTAAATGTGAACCAGACAGGTTAGAAGAGATTCATGCCAAGTCAATGAGTGGGGAAGAAATCCTGTGTTACAGCCTTTGTCGCCTCTACTACCAAAAGTTACTCAAGTCAAGCTAACTAATAACACTTTGGGGAAAGCAAAGTGTGAATAATGCAAATATCCTACCGAGGAATATTCTTTGTGTATGACTAATACCCTCAGATCAGTACAACTTTTAGATGGTCTTTCTTTAGCATAAAATGAGTATATAGTATACAATTGAAATCTCTCTTGGAACAGCTTTTCTTTTGAGTCACTCAGCATTCTATCTATTTGGTTTGATAAGGGTTTCTGCTTGTTACAAAAGTCTGAAAAAGAATAATATGCAAGGTCTCCTCAATAACGTGTTTTAAGGCTATGTGGCTTTTGTGTGCTTTTGAAGTATCCCAGCCTCACAGCAAATGTATCTTTCCTCTTATTTCTGTTTTTAAAATCACAGGATTTCAAACCTCGATGAGCTTGGAGGACCCAAGAATAACATATCAGCTAGTTTTTCAGATTATGGTTTTCAAGCTTACAAGTTTAAAGTTATGAATAGTCTAAAAACTGGAGGAAAAAGCTAATCTCCTCTCTCTTTCCCAACACAGTTCTGTAGGTAGACAAACAACTGCTTTCAGGCCCTTAAGCATGACGAGAAATCTTGTTTCACTGCCTTTTTCAGGTGTTTTATCCTGAAAAAGGATAAAGGATATAACTTCCTGCTGAAGTTTCTGATGCATTTGGAGTCACAGTGCTGTTCTGCAAACTTTTCTGTCTACTTATGGCATATGACATTGGGCAGCTGGGTGAGCTTGATTGCCACAGTCTACTCTGCACGCACACAGCAATGATTTTACGGAACTTCTGTTGTGCTTTAGCCAACAGTTTTAGAATCAGATATCATGCTGTATCACTCATACATAAAAAAGTCTAGATCTTCTAATTCTAAGAAACAGTAAGGTTCTCTGTTAGTGCTTTACTTATTGACCTATTGAAATATTTTTTAATAGTGATGCAAAGAAGCTACACATGCATTTTTATTTCAAGCTAAAAGGGAGGCAGTGCTTATTTATAAATTGTAGCGTATGTATCTGAGTTGCACGTTATCCTGCACTCACCGTTTCGGAAGAATCTTGCCCGAGAGAAAGACATGCTGCATCGCTCTGCATAAATGGGTTCCATTAACAAGAATAGCCACAAGGTGGTCTAGGGTGAGCATTACATGATTTGTATTTTATTTGAGTAAGAATTCTTATTTGTAGAATAAGAATTGCTGGACTGGTCAGACTTAAGGAGTATGTAGCAAAATAAATAGTGATCAATAGCTTCTTTTTAAAAAGAGAACATTAATACAGGACAACTATAAAGTGATCCTTACGCTGCTACAGTCTCCCGACTTCCAATGTTTAATGATTTAGGAATTTTCAGAACTGGAGGTTGTATCAGAGCTATTGTTTTTAATAGGCACTGGAGGACCTCTCTTCTTTGAATTTGCCTAATCCCTTTTGAATGTATTTACCCACTGGGTTTCCACATGTTATATTTGTATGAAGAAGTACTTCCTTTTTTGATTTAAAACAGTTACCCAATAATTTCATTGTGTGCTACCTAGTAAAACACCTCTGTAGTTTCACAGGTTTATAAAAGTCCCCTGCTTTGTCATCTGTTGTTCTCTGTTGAGAAATACTAGCTTTTTACCATTTCCTCATATGGGAGCTAATCTAACCATCCCAGTTAGGCATCTTAGCACTTGGTCTAGTGCTACTATATCCTTTTAGAGATGAAATAAGTAGAACTGCAGGCAATATTCAAGATACGGGCGTACTATCGATCTGTGCAGTGTCACGACAGTATTTTCTATTTTTTTTCTCTACTCTCCTTCTAATAACAAAGTTGAACGTTGTCTTTGTCTTCTTGCTTGCCACTGAGCACTGGAATTGACATTTTCAGTGAATTGTACACAGTGCCTCCTGAATCTCTTTCCTCAGTAAGAGCTATTTCAGAGCCTGCCATTGTGTGTATATATATAGTTTCCATGTGCACTTACCCATTCTGAAATTCGTCTCCCAGTCCAATTGTCCAGTCATTGGTATGTGTCTTATAACACAGAATCCTGAATAGTAGATGTGGTGGCAAAGGAATATGAAAGTGTAAGAATTACAGAAAAAATATCAGTATCTGTATCAATCCAAAATGAAAAAAACCCACACTTCTGATTAAAGGTATTCACACGCCAATAGAAAAGATATGTTTAAGATAGGACACTTACGTAGAGACTCTACTAATGTGGTTGCAAGTTGAATTTATACATTGCACTCCAGCTAAAGTGTCCTCGATGAAGTGTTATTAAATGCCAGAATTATTTCACTGAAAAGATTCTGTCGCCAAAAACATCCAAAGACTATGAAAATATTAACAGGAACTTAGTCTTCATGCAGTTCTGAAACTACTGAAGACAGAGAACAGTGAGGCCAGAGAGCGCTGATTCCAAAGAAATATCACCAAATCAGAAAAATGAGGAAAGGATATCTTCCGCTACTCTTCACTCCATGTATTTCTTCTGATAATTTCTTCCACCTCAGGAGGCACGGTATCTAGAATGAAAAGGGCTGTGAGGAGACATTTTTCTCTCTGTAATAGATAGAACATGCCCATTATATCACCTTCTTCTCACCATGATGAAGAGATCTGGAAGGCCTGGAATAAAAATTTATTCTTGACAAAAAAATTATTTCTTAGTGGAAGGACATTTAAGAGAACTTAGAGGACTACCTTAGATCACATAAGCTAGTTTAAATGAACATTAAAAATTTTTCAACTAGATTAGAATTACAAGAGGTCAATTAAAAATCAAATCATTACTTTCCATGCCAAAAAGCATAACATATTAGGAACCAATAACTTTGTATTCTCTGTGTTAGTCATGAGACACAAACATTGACGTGAATTATGTAGTAAACCTTTGGAAAAATTAATGAATATTTCATATAATAAATAAGGTATTGCCCTTTCTTTCCTTTCGAATTTTTTCCCAAGACTCATTACTATCTATATAGCTCCAAAATAAAATTAGCAGATAAATTTTGCTAGGTTATAGATCAGTCATAGACAAGTACTATTGCTTATTTATGAGACAAAAATGATGAATTTGGAAACAACCGGCCATGAATCTAACAGAAATAGAACTGCCCTCTAATAATTTATGAATATGATTAATCTGGTGCCGGTGTATTTTCTTTTTGAATATATAGGTTTAGTCTAACGGCAGGTAGGAGAGGGACACAGGAAAGGAAAAAGGCAGGAAAAAAAGGAAAAATAACTCAAAATAACTTCTTTGCACCCCATTAGCAATAAGGAGTTAAGAAACAATCCTATGAAAGGAAAAGTTGGTGAAATAATAGATCAGAAAGACTATTGCAACTCTTTTTTTTTTTGGAAAGGACATAGTTTTGGGAGAAGAGGTTAGCTGTTCTGGGAGCTTTTCAAACAGACTAGGTAAGTGCACAAACACCCATTAGGAACATCTGAAGATGCTGTGCCTCCCCAGGGAGGAGGAAGATAGCTGTGTATAGAACAGTCTCTCTTTTTTAGTCTTTATGCTTTGTTCTTACTGTTAAAATAAACCAGGTATTGTATTTGTATCCGTTTATATACATTCACGCTTTGGGTACAAGTGTACTGACCCTGTTAGGCAAAGATTTTTACACTGTTATTATCCATAGAAGAGCAGCCCAAGCCTCCTGTTCTCACCTTCAATTTATATGGTAATAAGAGGGCTTTTAATAACAGCTGTGCTAGTAATAACTGTAGTAATAACTAGGCTCTCCCAGTTGCTTCCTTTCAGTCCAAAAATCTGGAGCCTGAAGGATTGCGAGGGAGAAAGACAGGAAGGCAGGTTAGGAATGTACCTACTGAAAATATTTCTAGAGAAAGAACTGTTATTGCTAAGAAACCCATTTTTTTACTTTGAGTGATTATCTCTGGAAATAGCCACACTGGGGGAGATTCCCAAAAGACTCCTGGATGGAGCGGCCGTCACCTACTGTTTTGAAAATTCATTTGTTGGGAGTTCTGAATTGCTCTCAGTCTCCAAAAAAGTATTATGTTGGGGGGTTTTGTGTTGGCTCTCAGGGTTGAAAAGTAGACAAATGTTCATGATATCCACCATGTCTTCAAAAGCTTGGGCTCAGTGATGAGATTATCCATTATAAAAGGTCAGGGTCAAGCATAAAACCCAATTCAATCTCCTAGCAAAAAAAAGAAAAAAAAAAGTCAAGAAATTACATTTAAAAGTTAGAAAAACCTGAAGAAAGGAAAGAAAGCATGGAGTCAGCTTTAACACTGATAGTAGAGTTTCAGCCAAGCAGCTGAGGGGAACTGAGGGATGTCACAGTGCACAGTTTAAATTTTGCACACTGTAGGAAAAAGCAGATTATCAGCCAGATATCAACCACATCAGTCCACTTTTTGGTGATGGCCATGCCCCTGACATATCAGGATAAGATGCATTCATTAGCAGCATCAGAGGATGTCACTTGAAGGGGGTAACCCATCTTTTAGTGAGTCAGAGAATGATTTTTTCCATCACAAATCAAGCAAGCTGTCAAATCAGACCTGAAGGGTAACTCATGAGCCCTAGGCATTTCTGGGATGAAATCCCTTAAGAGCCAGAGATTAGCCACATTTTGTAACTTTTTCCTTTCTGTAGGAGAAACTGGAATAATCAGCCTCATAGAAAGTAATTCCTAGGTAACTAAGAGTTATCCATTATGTTTCTTAATAATCCATTATCAGTTTCTGTCATCATCCCAGATAGATGCATTCAGGAACTAAAAACACAGAATGGGAATGGCATGTTTGGTAAGCAGCTTATATACAGCACGAATAATCCTTAAATTTAGGCGAATGCTTTGGCTGTCGAGAGAGTGTGTCAGTCACGGAGCAGCCTCCATGCAGAGGCCAGTACTTCTGTCTGATTCTCCCAGGTGCAGGGTGTATATGGCTACCGCCGTATAGCGGGTACCAGTGATTCACCATATCACTGTAAATCTCAGCAAAGGGACAGAACTTCTTGAACGAGCCTGAGATTTTCAGATTTCTAACTAACTCTGCAGGTCACCTGACGTACTCAGGTAACACAGAGGGGAGGAGGACTGCATCCTTTTCGCTAGGACATGGACTGCCCTGGAGGGAAAGGCAGTATGTCACTGAGCACTGGTAGCGTTCTTCAGCCTATGGTTCTGGCACACATGTCCCCCACAATGACAACGGTCACATGTTCTCCTTGAAAAACAAAAGCAGCTGCTCACCTATGTTATACCTGATTGGCAAACAGAGCTGCTACACAGGGTACTATAGGCAAAATCTGGTTCAAGAAGTCGGTAGAAATTTACTCCAATAGTTGGCTAATCTATGGCCTTTTGGAACAAGGCAGCTTGCTAGACTGGGTAGCTAAATTTTTTCGGTAAACCAGTGCAAATCACAGCATAACATGACACATCAGCTAAAATTACAGTAAATCTAAATGATAGCAGAGGGATGCCTGGGCTGCTCGAGAACGGTCTCACAATCAGTGACATACAAGTATAATACACATATTTGTTTTCATTTTAGCATACATCCATTTTCTAATGTAGGTACTACTTCCTATGCTCCTCCATGCTCATCCTGCTAGGCCAGCACAAATTATCATGTAACAGAACTTTTAATGCTATCTTAACACTGAATAAAAACCTTTCTGAGTGGCATATGGCAGAGTGCTATTTCCACATCACTTTTCACATTTTATCATTTTCAAATGCCACAAGAAAACATTAAAATGAAGTCAGGGCATCCAGATATTCATATATATTTTTGAACTTTGATCCTGCGGAAATACTCATGAGACAAGTATCTCCTTTGAATATTCATCTAGATGAAAGAACAGCTGCAAATTTGGATTTCTGACTTAGCCATTTGGGCCGAAATGCCTCCCATAATTCTGACGCATGCATGCAGTTGCTCACAATATTATCCCACTTCCTCCACAAACAACTCTAGAGCAAAGCTCTGTATACCCAGCTAAGAAGCAGATGTGGTTTATGGTATACAACAGGCAACATACCGACTTGCACTGATTAAAAAATTAAATCTCCACTGTCTAACAGCTTGATGTGAATGGACGTTATTTACAGAGATAATGAGAAAAAAGGCCGAGGGTCCCAGTAGGTGCCAATATACTACTTGTTCTGGAGAGTCATTAGTTATTTTGCTTTTAGAAAGTATGGCAGTCTGTAAAACAGAGCAAGAGTAAACTGAGTCTCCAGAAGACAGGAAGTTTGGTATAGTTGGCCTTTTGGTGGCAGAGAAGACAGAGCTGGAGGAGCTTTGCATACTGGAACAGGCACAGGATGGTTTCTGGCATGTGTAGGGAAGAAACCTCTCTTAAAACGCACAGTCTAACATCCTTCCTCCTAACACCACTGGCTGACGGGAAACAGACTTCCGGACAGTTGCTACCTCTACGTGTAGCATGGCTGTTATCGTGTGCATCTTATTATGAATTAACACCCATATGAGAATGTTAACGAGGGAACTATTGTTGACTGTACACATTCTGGACATAATACATAATGGTGTGAATTGCTAGAAAGATAGTCTGTTTTGCCAGAAAGATTTTGTTGGCGTTCCTTAGAAAAGCCCCATCTCCCTTTTCTAGTGTCATTTCCCCCGGTCTTCTTAAAGAAGATAAGCAGAATCGCACTCACTGAAGAGGATATGTTAGGAAAGCTGAACCAGTAAAGAGGATGAAGTTTGTGAGAGGGCTGAACAGAATTGCTGGAGTTAATGGTTTTCCCACCTCCCCATTTCTTAAACCTAACAGTTTGCATCCAAGTTCTTTATAGCACTTTACGGCACATCCAAGCTCTGAATCCCTAGAAATCCCTGCAAGCATTTGGAGTGGAAATCCAAGATCGATTCAAGATCAAGTCAAACAATGCTGTTAATCTGCAGTTACAGGATCCTAACCTCACAAAGGACATGCCGAAATAGCTGAACGTTTATGATTTATGCTCATTACTGCCTGATGTGAATAGCAAACTGGCAGAGCTCCCTGGGAAGTGTCCTGAGGCTTCTCAGAGAAAACATGCAGTAGACACTCTTTAGGATAAGAAAAAGCAAACAAACATATTCTCTCTAGGCCACTTGCATAATGACCTAACCCGCAATGCAATCTCCAGCACAGCTGCCCAAGTCAGCTCACTGCATGTAGGAAAGCTAGCAATGGAGGGTTATGTTGTCCTCAGAGAGGGGCATCTGTGAGACATAACTAACATGGTCTAAATTCAGTAGGGGCCAAGGGGTCTCCTCATGCTAAAAGAAAATGCTGTCAGGAGCTTATTTCTTTGAGGGGCAGCCTGTTCCCATTCCACTGAGTTTGCAACAGGTTGCATCAGATTTAATTTTGGAAAGAAAAATTCAAGCTAGCCATCTCAATGTACCATTTTTCCAACACAACAAATAACAGAGATGTTTGCAGTGTGCTGAATGGATGTGCAAATCCTCCCATCTTTCTTTGAATCAGAACCGACTTGTTGTAACGGAATTGGCTATGATCCCATACACGTAGGGCCGCTCTGGCTTTATTATCGCAAACTACGGCCTTTAGCTATATCTATACAGTTAAGAAGTCAGATATAACAGTATTCAAGTGATTTGGAAGCTAGATTCTTCTGCAAATGCCACTGTTACTGGATGTGAGCAGAAGGTTAATGGTGTTGCCTTGGTACTGTGTATCCTCTGCGCCTCTGTGGATCCGACGACTTACATCACATTGCGATAGCTGCAAGTGCTGATTGTTATTTTCAGACTCAAACACTGCTTTTTGGCTTGGAGATTTTATACGAAAGTTAGGAGAGAATTTTTGACGTAGGTGGTTTACTTTGTGCAACGTTCTCAGGAAAGTTTTGTCAGGTGCTTGCAAAACGTTGGACTTTCCAGGCATACAAATACTTGTCGAGTAACTGGTGAAGACCAGGCTGTGCATATGGTCTGCATTTACAGAAATTACTGTTATTCACTACAGAAATGATTGTAACAATAGTGGTGCATGTACAGAATGGTGCTTTCCAGAAGAGTAGAGTGTTTTGCCAGTGAACTAGTGCACTACTGAACTAGTGCACTAGAGGTAGATTACACAGTAGTAAAAAATTCTTAAGTTAGTGAGGCAGAAATAGTAACATACTCTCTGTCCCAAATTTGCAATTGTATTTACAACCTTGGACTGGAGGGACTGGAGCGGGGGACTGGAGTCACTGATATGTAGATAAAGGTGAAGATAGCGCTGTTGTAGCTGATTTCTCATTCTGTTGAACAGAGATTCTGTTTAAATAACAGTACAATTTAAAAAGGTGAGCTGCAATGGCAAAGCTGTCTTTGCTGTTTGGAGAGTCATTACTAGGACACTGGCTTTAGCAGAGTTTCAGGAAAGTAAATGAGGCTTTAATCTGGCCCATTGGGTTCAGACACGGACCTCATCACATCCTAAATTACAGTGAGAAGTACATCAAAACTCTCATATCCTTCACTAAACTATGCCACGCTTTTTATAAAAGCCGAGATGTACATTAAGACAGGCTCGGCCATGTGTAGACCTAGATTTTATGGTATTCTGCATTCACAACATTTCCTCTTTTGTATTTGAAGACACACTTACAATCAGTCAAACATGTTTTCTTATCGTGTTTGTTGTTCGTCTTCTATTAACCTTATCTTATCTTGTCTTCATGTGAGGAATTTGGAGCAGGAAGAGCAAGCTTAGCATCAGACTTGGAGAAGGAAGGAAAGCTCTTCTAAGCACAAAGGAGAGACCAAAGCCATTGTCATGGCAACAAGAATCAGATGTGAACGCTGCTGTTGCCTATATTCTAGTAGATAGGTTAGAAAAAAAAAAAGACTTCTAAATTGGAGGTGCAATATTTCTGGTTAAACATTGCATCTCTCTAAATTACAGCCTAGGTCTTATAAATAGCAGAGAAGAAGATGCAGAAAACCAGATTTGTATATAGATTAATCTAAAGATATCATTTTCTAGAACGTGGAATACTGTATAGCTATTGTATAGAAAGCAAGTCCTTCAAAGAATACATCCATTCCCAGCATTTGTCTCTTAGCTTTTTATACTGAGAAAAATTTTCAGTTTTCCAAATAGTAGCTCCTAAAGAAATAAAATTATTTCCTAAAATTCAAAATACAAACCAAATCTGCACATGGTAGTATAAAAAATTGAAATGAAATCTTTGTAATCACTTCCATAAGCAATCTAAAAAGTGCATGATTCTTAAATGTGTTTTCATTTTTGCCTTAAAAAAAAATTGCGTACATTTGAAATGGCTTTCAAAAGAGCACACAGCCACCGATCCTGTACTATAATCCACCTATATTTGCAGAATGCATTAAATACACGCAAGCGTTATGTGCCAAGTATTTAACACATTAACTACTCAGGACATATTAGAAAGTCTGAAGGCAAAAGCTGGGATTCTGTGTCATCTGTTCTTTTGCTGACGGGAGTTATGAACCGTACCACATTAGGTCTAAGGGAAAATTTCTTCTCTCCCGTTTATAACACGACACAGTTTTGTTAGCCTTCCATCTCAAACGTGCCAATGCTAGCTAACCATTGCCTAATATCAAATCTTTTGTTCCTCGGCCAGTCCGATGCAAACCCATCTTACCTGACCCAGCGATCTGCTTTCCAGAGCCTGAGCAGCGCTCTCACTTCTTCCTGCCACTACTGCTCCTCCTGCTGCGGTGGCCCAAGCGTGACACTGCCAGCATCCTCTCGGCCTTCTCCCTACCATTTGTCTTTGTCAGCCAGGCCTGTCTCTACATCTGTGTCTTACTGAAAAGAGAGCAGGTATCTAAGCCAATGTCAGAAATTTTTCCTAGAGAAAGAAAACCGCCAAACAGTTATGCGAATCTCCATCACGACCTGTTGGCCTTTCAGCCACCGAATGTTACAAGAGCATTTCTCCTGCAGTATGAGCCAGCATGCCGCCTATAGAGCATCTAGTGATTCAATATATCTAGCATTATACAGGTGATAGTCATTCTTATCACTTATTAGCATGAGTGATAATCACCAAAATGCTCTTGTGCTTTGTTTAAATTAACTGTGATTCAGCCCAGCTACAAGAGGGCGATTCTGCTAATGGGCAAAGAAAGTCACTTGGGCTTGAACAGCCCAGTGTCCTGTGACAGAAGGTACATACGCACTATTAGTCAATATAGCCTACATTTTAGCATTGACCTACAATCTTCACTGACACTAAATTACCATATTGCAGTATCCCCAAAAACTTCCTTATGCCATATTCTTTTTTGCTTGAAGACTGTCATATCCTACCTGTTTGATCTATTGAGCTAAGATGGTATCGCATAAGATGCAGCAAAAGTTTGCCTTTCCTCACTGCTCCGCATGGATGCTACCACGGAGTATCCTCCTGTACAAGACTACCAAATGCTCTTAGTACCTCTGCTTCACAACAAAGTGCATCACCACAAACACATCAAAACATATCCTCTGCCATATGCTCTGCTCCCCTCTAAGATAGTGGGATGTGTTCAAGGTTTCTGTTCTAATTTTCAAGATTCTTGACCTGGGACAGAATAAATATCTAAATAAATTATTTCCATGGCAATATGATAGTGGTAGGAAACTTGGATTTTCAGTCATGATGAAATGTTCAAACACATATGGAGGTTAGAGCAAGTAAATAGTAAATAGTAAATAGTAAATTTGAATAGTAAATTTGCGCAAGAGATGAAGACCCTCAGAAATTTCAAATTTCAAATACAAGGTGCTTCTTGCAATTTGGCCTGTCTAATAGATCTAAAAAAAAGTTCTTCTCCATCAAAAAACTTTCCTGAACTTACTCTTTTCCAGTGTGCAAAAGTAAGACGAGATGGTTACTTACATTCACAGCAACTGCTGTTTGCAGAATTTTCTCTGCTCCTTTTGCCTTTAGCCACTAGAGCAAGCAGTCTTTCAAAATAAACCTGAGGAATGCTGTTTTTTTGTGTCTGTATTACAGTATTTTTACAGTATTTTTGGAGTATTTCCACACCTATAATCTCAAAATTGACAATTTCAGTAGCATTGCCCTTATCATAGAAAACTCCTTAGGTAGACTTTAATGAAGGAATTTAGGAATACCCTCAGGTCCTAGATGCAATTTTTATACATCCTTCTGTTTATCTGGGTCAGTACAGTTGTAGGATCTGTCTCTTTTTCAGACAGGGGCTTGTACTGTTCATTCTTCTCAGAGTGCAGAAACAAGCCAAACGTCTACTTTTTTTTAAAGAGCTTCTTCATTTGGGTCTACTGACATGTCAAAAGTTATCCTCACATTTTCTCTACTCAAGCTGAAAGGATTAACAGTTTGTGTTTGCAGGATTATGTACAGTGTCCAAATGATATAAATTCATTTGCTTTTTCCAAGATCTCCAAACACGAGTTTTGTAGGGTTATTTGCTGATGCCCAGCTATGAGAAATACTGTAGCATTCCAGCCAGGCTGTCACCGACTGCTGTCGTGCCAGCAGATGCTGTATATCAAGCTCATCCTCCTATTGCTAGTCCACGAAAGTAGCCATAGCAATTCTCATTGTGCCCTCCAAATCCTGTAGAAGTCTGCCACCATCTCATCAGGCTGTATGTTTCTGGAGAAAATATGAATTTTTGGATACCAAAAATCTCAGCTTGCCAAAACGCTGTAGGTCCATCATAGACGCAAAAAAAATGTGCCATTCATCAGAAACTTTTGTTTTTAATTGCTAAGTTTCATAACTCATAGTCACCAGGCCAAGTTCCAAATACATAAACAGCAAGGTACTTCATTGCTGTCCCTGGGAGATAGTCCTGGCTAGATGCTCTCTCAGTCCCATTTTCTGCACCAGTTTTCCACTGCCAAATTTCCTTTTTCCTCAGATAAGTTCTCTCTTACCTTGACCAAAGATTTTAGAACTACAGAATGTCCAATTGTTTTAAAATAATTACATAATCTCAAAACCTTGCTCTTCCTGGTAAGAAGAGTGGAATGATAAAAATACTGATCATCTGCTGGCTTTCCCCTCTCTTGTAGAGCGTTTAACATTTGAAAAGCAAGCATTTCCTCTGTGACCAGGAACGATTTACCACGGACTTGAAGGTGAACTGTGTTTCTAAGATTCTACATTTACCTATTGACTTTCTAGCCCCATGTATTTATATATACAGATTTTTACTTTAAAAACTTAGGTTGCCCTTGAGTGTCAGCCTGCTACCCATCCCTCGAAAGGGCCTAGCAGATCTTACCAACGACAAATGTATTGCTGTTTTCCCAAAGAGCAATGATTCAACAAGGCCTGAACTCTGGATTAATATAATTGCACATTAATTTCAGATTTTCCAAACACATAGCATTTTGTCCTTTACATTAGACCAGACCTCTGCAGTAACTGCAGACTTTCTCCCGTAATAAGAGTGATACAAACAATAAGGAAAATAGACTTAATTCTCTCAGAAAGTTCTTAAAAGGGACTTTAGGTTTTGTTGCAATATGGACACCAGCTTTTCAAAACTTTTGTGTCCCTATGTCCAAAATGAAAGGCAAAATAGGTCGAGTAGCATAGGAACCTTTCCAGCGTTGACCACTAGAGTGCAATTTACTGTTTCATACCTGATCCGTATAGCAGTTACGAAACACTGGCAAATCCACAAGCAAACAATGCCTAATAAGAGCAGAGTCCAACAAAATTCTGTCCATCCATGCCTATCTGGGAAGTTAGCCAGTTTTGAGCAATCTCAATTTTCTTTTTGCCCATGGAAACATCCCTTTGATGATTGTACGGCTGTGATGTATTACTCCTTTTTTAAAGGATTCACATTTCCTCAGGTTCAATTTCAAACTGGCTATCTTCGGTTTTCACAGGCCTATTGTAAATATATTCGTCCTTGTTCAAAGGTTGTATTACGTAGCAAGATACCATCTTTCAGCAAACAAGCATTAGCCTTCAAACATGGTTCGGGGCATTATGCAAGACAAGAACAATCACTTTTTATTATCACAATCACGGTACGACCATGAAAACATTGTTCCTTTGCCCTTTGGATTAGCTTCCACTTGCCAATACCTACTTTTAAAGCCAAATGTAACATACCAAATTAAACCACGTATAGGTGCCAAGTTAGCACATATTAAAACCAAATTGATACAAATCCTTTGAAATTCAGTTACCAGCTTGATCCAAATCTAAAATAGCGTTGCACTGGCAATTACCCTCACTTTTGCAGTAACTGTAAACTTTCCCCTCACCGCATGCAACCTTCCATTATACCACAGTCGGTATCTTTCTAAACCTGCTTATCTGCCACAACACTTTGGGGGACTTACGACTTCAGCAGTGCCAAACTGAAAGAAGATGTGTCTACAAACATTCAGAAAAAACCTAATGAGGGAGAGGTTTACCAAGAGAACCAGCAGGTCATAGCTCCTCATGCGCATCTGATTAGCATCCTTGAAGCACCAGCTTATACTCATGCTGGAGTTCCTATTTCAGCTTGTGTTTTTTATCATAGTCTCAAGAAGGAACCCAGGCAGCCTAGTAAAATTCATACCTTGACCATAGTTTGCAACGTGAAGGTGAACTGGACTTTTACAGACTACATTCTGAAATTCTCAAAGTTGTGACACAGACAACATAAATTTTCTAGAGACGACATAGAATCTGTGTGTGTTGCTGCAGGATGTGTGCATGTGTGGATATTTTGTTCTGTGGAAGACTCCTTACAAATTTCCATAAAGCCTTGAGGAAGGAGCTCTCAATGCCTCTTTTTTTGTTACTAATAAACACCGAGGTGATGGCTGTTTAATGTTTACCCCTCCCATACCGATCTCATGTTAGACCACTGAACCATAACTAATCTTTTCCTTGGTTTTAGGAGGGAGCTCTTGGTTCCTAGCTGAGAAGAACTTTCTGGTTTTCCCCACTTAAATGTATATTGCCACTGAAGAATGAATCTATAGCTGGCTTTTCTTTTAGGCTCGCATTTACTTGGTTCACTGTTTCGTATTTTATATATTAAAAATACCCTCCCCACTACAGACTGGTTACTACTTGTCAAAAACTTTCAGAAAATAAACAGGAATCCATTTCTGAATCAGATCTGCAGAGCTTTGTCAGTTAAAAATCTCCCAAGCTGTAGGTTTCGCATTTAAGCTACTCCGCAAATATTCTGTACTGGAAAGTTACCAATTGCCCACAAATCATGGAGTTTCACACAGACCATATCTTAAAAAGGAGCCTCCACAAATGCAATTTGTGAGGCACCTCTCCTATCAGCAATTAACACATTTATTAGCCAAAATAAAACCTAATTCAACTCAAAAATTAGCATTTTGGCTTATATTCCAGAGGACCAGATTTTGATGAATGAAAATTCACAACTCATTTGCTCTGTTTTGAGACCAATTAGGTGGACAGGTTGGGGAACCTCTGTGCCAAAACCATTTAAATAAGCCTGCCTTACACTTACATTGGAGCCACCACTTGCTCACAAATTTCACAGCTTCTATCCTTCAGCCAGGAGCCAAGCCCCTATTGTATCACCAAGATGTAAGCAAAAGCAATGGGATTGATTTTTGCACTGTCAGATGGACCATTTCCTTTTGGGGTGCAATCCATGTTTCCTTATCTGGATGAGGGACTTTTACTAGCATGTTCCATTCTGAATTTACGCATTTATAACAGCTGTATTCAGTCTTTTGCTGCACTGCTTGTCTGTCTGAATCGCTTCTATCAGACTCGCATTATTTTTCTAAAACAGCAACGAATTCCAAACTAAAATAGTTCAAAATATATTGAACAAATTATATTCCTTTTCATTATCACAGATATTAAAAAAGGGCTTTGGGAACAAAGATCATGGTGATAAGTTGCACCTCCCTCATGCAGAACTGCTTCTGTCAGTGCATGCGACAAGTGAATCGGATGGAATGTAGGTGTATACTGTCTCCATTAGGCAATTTAAACTTCAAATCCAGATTCATCTCTAAATGTGCCCACTTCCAATTTTCCCTGGAAACATTCAGTGCTGCGCAGCACATCAGGAAGAACATTTCAGATAAATAAAGGTGGTTCTTTCTCTCAACTTTCAACTATCATCTTTGGCCTCACATCTTCAAACATGCACCAGGATCTTGTACAAGGTCTAGGTATCTAGCAAAGTCTTCTTTCCCCGTCACAGGAGAAGGCCCTGCAGCACCAGCGGAAGGGAACATGTCACGCTATTACCAGCCCCTTCTTGACTTTCTTGCTCATTTTCCCAGCTATTCCTTTGGGTCACCATATTGAATGAAGCCAAATATGTCCCCAAAGGGTTTTCTGAAAGACACAAGACTTTCATATGAGTTGGATCAGAAAATCTGCATTCCCCTCCTCAAATCCCTGTGGGTCTTGAGAAGAACTGCTGTAAATCTAAAGTATTACTAATGACATTTAGTCATCAAGCAGCTGACCTTCACTGTCATCTGGAAGTGAAGTTTCCATCATCAGGCTCTTTTACTTCTTACACCTTTGAAGCTCTTTTCTGTTGTTAAATTCCAAGCTGGCCAAAACTTTAATATCTCCTTTTTCATAGAGAACTTCCTGATCCAGCATGATCGGATTGCTGATAGTCTCTTTAATGCAACTTGACTGTCTGGTAGTTTTATGGCCAAGTTTCTCAATATGCCTGATTTTTTTTTTTCCCTAACAAAGACTTCATCTGTGCTTGCAAGCCATTTTCCTATTTTTCCTGGAAATCCTCCAGCTCTCTTCCTTCTTTCATTAAGAGCTTAACTATTTTTATGGTCTTAAAAGATGGCAGAGACATTCAAATCTAGCAGTTCCAGATCATATTTTGCCAGATCATACAATACATATATAATACCTATCATAGCATTTGGTTCGAAAGACTGGTCTAGAGATACTTCTTGCTTTTTGCAATACTATAGGACAACTGCTATGTATAGAAATTTTTGTATTTGACTTGAAGTGTATGTTTACTAAAAAATTAAAAAGCGGTGAATGATTTTGGTTTCACTGTTTTCTTGGTGAAGTTCTTCAGCTTCAGAGCCTCTTTAAAGAGATTTGAGAAAGATACAATTAATTTTTTCAAAATTAATCAGGCTGTATATCATTCATACTGCAGAGATTTGTACACATAGAAACCTACAGTTTGAGTAACCTTTCTTTAAGAGTTATATATCTATAGGGACACTCCCACCTGTTTCTTCAAGTGTATCACAGAAAATAGAGAGGGTTAGAAAACATCTGACACACGGATCCTTGCAAAAGCAGCTCAGACCAAAGGAATTACATGTTTTCTTGGTCACTGATGTGAACAGGTTGATCTTGGAGGGTCCCCAGTACCCAAGCTTGTAACACTGGATACCATAAAGTCTCTTATTTACAGGTTATTTTTAGAAACTGGAGGAAGTAATGGAGAAAGAGGAAAAAGCAAAGGAGATCATTTTTGAAGAAATCAAACCATTGGCAAGTCACTATTTCAATTCCTTTCCCTTTCTTGTGGATGGGTCTTTAACCTAGAGCCTGTCATTTTAGAGATCAACAGAAATTGAAGACTATGTTCTTACATTTTACCCTGTCAGGTCTTCAAAGACTGACTTCTCTAATAGGCTATATATATATGTATATATTTTATATAAAACACATTTGAAAAATATTTATTATACATTATATGTAATAATATAATATATATATATATATTTAAAAAAAGAAAGTGTATGTACTTTCTTTCTTTGAACTACCTAGACTGCTGAAATAGTATTGCCCTTGCTTGGGAATTCTTTTGGTTCTCAGAGACCAGCTCTCCCAATACAGTCGCTACGAATGGAAATGGGGAGTCTGGAAAAGTCTGAAAAACTCTTCCGAGCTGGCAGAAGATGCAGAATCCAGAGCTCTGGGGCATGCACAGCTCTTGGGTCCCAAGCTGAGCCTCACTTGGGCCTGACAGAGTACACAAGTCCGAGTCTTAGGCTATGCTACCTGAGCCAAAGCTTAGACGCAGTGTCCTGGAGCTCAGCTGAAACAAGCATCAGGCTGATAGACCTCAAATTCAAAAGAGAAGCTGAGAGATGATTCAAGACAACAATCCTGTCCTTGGTAGGGATGTACTCTCTTCCAAGCAGTAAAGGCAAGGTGCGTGACCATTTAGGGACACGATCCTCTTGTTCCATCAGAGACAAAGCTCAAGGTAGAAGTTTTGCCAGCAATTACATCACTAAAGAGAAAAAAAAGAAAAAAGCTGAGGCATTTAGCTGGCATATAAAGAAAGGAGAAAGCAGCACACCAAGAACTGCCATGTTAGAAATAGACATAAAAATAGACTAGCTATCTGAGAAGACCACAAGGTACTTAGCAGGTCATGCTTTGCAAGGAACTGAGGCACATTGCTCCCTGCATCCTGGCTGTGTGTGATTCACAGCGGGTGGTAGCGGCAAGCAGGACAGACACAATTAGGGTTTTAAAAGTCTCCAGTTTCATTATACCCATAACAGGAATGGGTTTACAGACTGCTAGTCAAAGGGCATCATCCCTTCAACATATTCTTCTTACTATATGGTGTCTGTTACACTATAAACCTGAAGCTCTGGAATGTATGATTAAAAAATATCCCATCTTTACAGTTCAAATAGCACCAAGTTTACATTCAATAAAGAAATAGTTATTTCATTTTCTCATTACCCACAGTGTTAGTAAATAATTCATATGAAAGAAGGAGAGTAATCTAAATAATACATTATTGCCACTACATAGAAATTCTGGCAGACAAAAGCTAGTGATACAACATATATCATAAATATTAATTAGTTCATAAAATCTGTATATTAAAAGACAGACAAATCCACAATTTAGGACTGTAATCTATAGTTTGCCTGCCTGAAAATCCCAGTATTTTTCCAAAGAAGATTTAAGCTTATTCTAGCTTAAGTCTTTTTGTATATTCCCTCTTTCAGAAAATGAATTACCTTTTGCTGATTTTTGTTGTTGTTGCAAATTCTTAAATATAATTCTTAAAAATATATAATCAATTATTACAAGAGCAGTTATTCTAAAATGAATAGGACACCTAATTGAATCTCTAACTTTATATATAATTTTATACTGTCATATATAAAACTACTCACCACAAGTCAGAACCTGTTAGATCCTTTACTAAGCAACATATTTCAGTGTGCAAAAACAGAAGTTGAAACAGTCATTGAAGAACAAGTATCTCCTTGAATATTACATTCAACAGCTGTATTGCAGAACATATTGGGTAGCACTTTCATTATAGAAATTATTGTTTAAAATGTGTGTGGAAAGATGTGGCAGCTGTCATGTTAAAACATGAAGTGCCAAGGTATAGAGCAAATATAACTAATTATATTTCAAAAGGAAAAGATCATTTTAACCGTAGCTATAATTAGTAGAATGATAACTGCCCAGATCATCACATTGACATTAATGGATTCTGGAGTAGGATGACCTTAGAAAGGTGATCTTCAAAATGAATCCATATCCACTGCTGTGTGCTTGAGATACATGTTACATACTTCTTTTTCTTGAAATTTCAGCTTTAAAATTATGGGGCTTTAAGTGGTATGTGTATACGCATATTGTGTATACTTTTATACTTCTAGCTAAGACTATTTGGTCCACCATCAACTAGTCCCAGACGGAAATTTATACTAGTTGTCTTTGGTACTTATTATGAAGCTCTATCAGCACTTTGGGAAACAAGTCTGTGAAGCATCTACGACTGTTCAACTCGTCACATGTGAATATACTCTATTAGTATTATGCACTTAAAAGCATTCCATTTAATTTTAGCCGTAATGTTATTTTGACTGTATTTTCTAATAGCCTATTTGTTAATTTGCACAGTGAAGTTACAAGAATAGCTTCTATTCTACTACTCTAAAAAACACAAAGAGAAATGAGATTAGTTCAAGACAGTAAAAAATTCTTCTAGCATTTCACACCTGCCATTATTTTCTGTTATTTTAGCATCAGATTTCTTTTGTGAAAGAGGAGGTACCCATTCCCTTCCCGTGCCCTGCAGTCACATATATTAAGGTCTCTGCACTCGGTATCTATCTTCATCTGTTTGGCACCTGTGAAATAAGATGGCATCTTTCATCAGCAGTGCATTTCTCTACAGAAAATCCTCATTCCCAAATATTACTGATTTATCAAACTTCTTAAAGGAATCATGTTTGCTGTTTTTTTTTTTTTTTTTTTTTTTTAAGTTAGCTGTTGTTAAGGCATTGATGACACTGAACACTTCTCACAATAAGATTTTCTTTTATTAGAGATCTTATATTACATTTCCCCAAATGATATAAAACCTTCCAAGAGAAAATATCAAAACCCTTCAATTTAAATCAGTTTGCTTCAGAGACAACATGAGCAGGTAAAAACAAAGACATTTAAGATAAAGGAATGTAAAAAAATCTCAGTACAGGTACAATTCCGATATTCTTATACAGCATTGTCTTTAAAACAATATTGGTTGAACGTAAGGATGCTTGGTTCTCTTAACCAGTAGTTATAAAACCAGCAGCTATAAAAATAGAAAAAAATAAAGAATATGATGAAATTAGATGGCAAATGCACAGAAGAACCAGAACTTGAAATCTCTTATGTAAGTACAGTGTAAGAATTCACAATAGCTGTTGAAAAGCATCAACAGCCACATCCTGAACCAATTATGGCAAAATCTTTCATTAGGCTTTGGAGTTTTAACTTAAGTGTTTTAGGAAAGGGCTCCAAACTGAAGACTGTTCTACTGTTGCATTAACAAAAAAAAAAAAAAAATCTGCTGGTTAAGGAAGATTCAGGCATCATGATTGTACAGCTGATGATAAATTAAAAAGATACAATGCTATGAAACATCTTTTGGAAGCAATTCCAACAGGCAAAATACTTTAAAACTTTATTGCATCAAGATTTTACTTTTCTGATTAACAAAATTTAAAATAGAATGAGAGCTCTCTTGCACAGAACACACAAAAGTCTCTGAAGTGTTTTAATTCTTAAAATGCAACAAAAGAAATGTTATTAGAACCTTCTGCTGGCAAGTCTACCAAGCGGTAAGTTCCAACAAGAAAGAATAATATTTTCAAATACTATAACTAAAAAAAAAAACTTACAGTACATGTTTATTGCATGAAAACATCCATTTATTGGATCCATCCGTTTCTTCCATTTATGGTTAGTGGTTTTTATGTTCTTGACATAACTTGCACCAGATCCTGCTATATATTCCATTAATTACAAAACATACAGTAGATTGAGTTAAGTAGGGAAACCTACGCAATCCTGACAGAGATCCAGCCATGACAATGTATGAATTAAAACTTACTTTCATTTTCTTTAAGATTGCCTGTAGCTACAAGATATAATTTGATACGCTGTGGAACGATAATGATCAAATTGAGAACAGTTGGCAATGTGAAGAGTTACAAAATAGCACATCTTTCTACCAGTTGACTTTTCATGCATTATTATTAAAGAAACCGTGACATATGGAAAAGCAAAGGTTAAGCAAGAGATGGAAAAAAGGGATATGAAGATAAATAAAGATCAGTAAAGGGGATCATACTCAAATGCATGTTTGTATGTTTTAACTGTAAACAGTAGTTCTACATAGGGAAATATTTTCCACACTCAAATGGCTTCGGCACTAAATGTGAGTTAGTTAACACATGAAAAAGCAAAAAGAGTAAGAACCTACTTTTCAGTAATGTGCACACTGGCGATGTTGCATGAGGATGCAAGTTTGAATAAAGATGTTTAAAATAGAGGCACATGATTCTGAATGCACAGGTCACCACAGTATGTGACATGCAAGCACAACTTATGATGGGTTTGCAAACTATGTCTTGCTCTCTATCAAATCTCTGCATCAAGTTGCAATTTCCTTGAAAGCAGCGGAATTTAGATTTTACAGTAATTCTTGATTTTTGTTGTTGTGTTATGACATCATTTTAATACATTCATATAGTCAACATGTTCAGAATAAGATAGCACTAACTTGGTGCAGGAGGACATAGATCAGAGTGCGGCCAGCATTGTCAAATAGGAGATGCACAGTTTAAGTATTATATAAACTACCCTTCCCCAAAAACATTAACGTAGACACCAAAATTGTAACAAGACGTATCAAAAAATAAGGCACATTTATCTTGATATGGTAATCTTGAAATAGAAAACTCATTTCAGAGAACATCAATATCCAAATGAGTTTTGTAAAAAATCTTGTATTCATGATAATTACTGACATTTCTCATCATATATGATAATGGAATAATTGCACATATCCCAGTATGTCAAGTAACAAAATGGGAGTTTTATTAAACACGTTCAATGCAAAATTGTTCTGTAGATTCATATTTTCCTAGTTACATAACTCAAGCAAATGGTAGAAGTACTAAAATCTACCATCACTTGTCACAAGGACTGCAAGCTTTCATTCTACCACAATTCAAAAAAATCTCTTTTCTGTTGAATAAATTGAAATTAATTGTGGAATAAATTGAAATTATTGTCATTTATGCAAATGATTGCAAATATTTGGACATTAGCTACTACCCAAGAACATTTTATTCCATTTTAATTCCAAGCTGCATCAGGGATTTCTACATTGAATTATTTGTACATAAATTTATGAAGGATCAGCAAAACAGATTGTTTAAAATCCAAACCCCTCCCTACGAATACTAAAATAAGAACACCAGATACACCATTAGTTAGCATTTAACCTGAGATTTAATCTGTTGAGAGGTTAACATCCTTTGAAATTTCTTCACTTGTTGCATTAACTTATACTGATGTTGGTATTTCATGAAAAAAATAAACAAACAAAAAAACAAACAAAAAACCCAAGAAAATTGCTTACAACATGGCTTTTCACTGTGTTGGTCAAAAAAAACCTACAGAATGCATGTTTCTTCTCACAGTATCCAGAAGCTGGAATAATAATAATGTGCTTCTTATTGCACGTCAAACTTGGAAGAGATACAATTGCAGATTCCTCTTCTCTGAGTATTAAAGTCAGATTTCATCTTAGCCGAATCCGGAACGTATTTATCTCCATAGAACTCATATTTATTTCACTTATGTTTCTGGCATCTGGAGGTGAATGCATCAAAGATAAAGATGTGGGTGTAAAACTTTCCACGCTGAATGTATTAAAGAGTTTATGCACCTTTATCTGGAAAGAAATATATATATATTTATATTTAGAAAATAAAATACATACCTTAACATTGACTTTAACTTAATCTTTAGCAGTGATCCCAATGATGCATCTCCTTACAGGTAATAGCACAGCAAATCCTACACCAAGGACACCAAATATATCTACATACCATGTCTCAAATGCTACGCACTAGAAAAAAGCATCTTAGGCAGTGTTCACTTGTCACATTTCAAAGCAACTAAATTAAACTTTAATCAATACACAAAAAAATTGATGGAAATATTTGGATTACAACTCTTCCTCTTTCTAATCACAATAACAGTCTTCCGTTAATAAAAGTCCCAAACCTATTTCAAGATTTGATTATGAAAATCCCACAGATTCACAACTATCCAGCCCAAGATCTGTAATCTTTAGAAACAGGCTGTATAATTACAGCAGTTACATATCACAACAATTCTACAGCATGGGTAACATGCTCAGATATTCGCAATGATGTAGGTCATACAAGTGAGCAGGAGTAGACAAATACATGCTGTAAGAGGTAACAATTTTCAAAGTAGCGGTCACATGACTTGTGAATATATTAGGTAATGCTATTCAGACAATCCACTTAAGAACTGGTGATTCAACTCTTTCTTTGATAAACTTGTCTACATTACACTATTTTAAAACTATTTGAGGAATACTGATCAGTTACTTGAAAATAATATTTACAGGAAATTAGTAAGATTAGAACTCCAACCTAGAGGTTTATTTACCGATGCTTACACAGTAATTTATACACAAGAAGTTTCATACCTTTATCAAAAGGAAGACACTATACTCAGCTTTCAAGATAAGCATAACTAACATCCTGAAACCATAACTCTTGAGAAATAACTACTAAGATTTCAACCACAATTTGACTTTAATATCTATGTTTTTGCAAAAATTACACAGTGAGATACCCATAAAATGTCACTATACCTTTCCCTGAGTAGTAGAACAGAATAGACCCACGTCTCTGTTTGAAAATCTACAATCAAAACCCTTCCTGTGAAGGATCAGAGCAGCTTCATCAGATGGCTCAAAATCTGCCTGCAAGTAAACAAAAGAAATAAAAGTTACTCAGGAAGTAGCATAGCAAGCAAGACGTTTTAGGACATCAGATTGAACAGCCACCTTTCTTCTAAGGTTTATAAGACTAAATATCAAAAGAATCGAATAGCAAAGTGATTTCGGATATACAAATTGCTATAGAACACAAATCCTATGTTAACCAAGGAGTTCAAAGTCTGATAGCTATGTACATAAGTGCAGACTCAAAATTTAAGCGTAGCTAAAGTAGCTTAGTGTAGTTGTATTAATTGGCTTCCTAGATAAATTACAAGGTAAAATCAAAACAAAGTAGAATGTATGTGGTAATTGCAATAGCCAGCTTTAATTATTTGTAGCGTCTGTCTTCCATTGATTTTTCAGTTTGCGCATCTGGTCCCTAAAAATCTTACTCAGCTTAAAGTCTACAGGAAACCATACACAAATATTATATACACAAATTATACAAATATCAAATAATTTACAAATATTAAAATAAATTCTGTGTTTGCATATAGAATATACGGTGCTCTTAAGCCTCAATAAGCGTTATGCAGTAATCTCAACTTTGTAGTTTGGACCAAAACACTAAAGTCGCTTAGGTCAAAATGGCCACAAGATACACTATCATATTAATAATGGCATCTTGTTTTGATGTGTACTTCAGAGAAAGTCAGATCGTGCACCTGTCTGGAAAGCTGTTTTTACGCTGTCCTGCATGTTGCAAGCTGTTTGCTATATCACTACACTTACCTTAGTACTTTATTTTCTCTGATTTTTTATTTATTTCATTGTATTTTTCTTATTTTACTTTCTTCAGCTTTTCATCTTATTATAGTTTAATAAGGGGATCTAATAGAGATGATCCTGACTTTGCCTTGCTAGTTCTTCGGGCTAATATTTTTATTTCTACTTTACTTACTTTTTGTACTGATGCTTTCTCCCAAGTGTCTGTCTCTGTCATGAGTTAGCTTCATTCCAGTACTTAAGGAGCATCTACTACCTGGGACAAAACTGCCAGTTTTTCCGATGCCAAGTATGTCAGTAAGTGTTAAGCTTTTTATTATACTTTAACCCTTGGGAGTGTAAGGTATGAGAGATGCTTCACATCCAAACCTATCTCCTCCTAATAAAGGAGATCATGGCACTGAAACCAGCTTATTTGAAACACAGTATGACATAGTTGCATTGCACCACAAATTCACAGTATTAATTACTCACTGAGGTGATAAAAAATAGTAAGCTGATAAACTTTACATCTGTGTTTTACTAAGTTCCTCATTTAAAAATACAAAAAATGTATTCAACTGTATTTGGGCTTCAGAAGAGATACTTAAATAAAACATTGGCAGGTGAAAACTTTGCATAGCTTGCAAGGCATGAATAAATCTCAGTTTGAGAAGGTTTCTCTAAACAAAATGGTTTGTAACAACCTAATATCAGGTTCTTAATTAGTGAATTAGGTCCATCATGAGCCTAGTTAGACAGGTTTACAGCACTTCAGATCCTTGAGGGTTGAAAATGTTCTGCGTTGTTTATTAGAACAGTGGCACCATTTTCTACATTAAATAAGGTAATTAGGATGATGTAACAAAATTAACTTCAGTTTCCAACTATGAAATGAGAGGCTTGGTTTTAACTGTCATTGATGTGACATATATTTGAAATAAAGCACTGCACTTAAAAATACATGTTTTTATGCACACAAAATAATACTGACTGCCTAAACATCAGATTAGTGAAGTATTAAAATTCATACTGCAAGAGCCTGACTTCCTATGGGGATAAAGCGAAGCTAGAAATGACAAGCCAGTCATGGATATCAACATTCCACTCTATATCCAGTGGAATTATCTTGTAATCATCTCCATAATAAATGCATTTCAAATGACAGCATGACTATTTCAACTCTTAAGTTTTTCAAAATTAAATATTATCCTAATTAAGATTCAGAATATTTAAAATAGGAAGTTATTTAATAATTAACAGAACGTTTAGGAACAGAGCTTTGCCGAGTATAAACCTCTATGATACAGCAGTCAGGCATTTAGACTTCCCCGGACTTTATCATGCACCTAACACCCCTGTGTAAAGGATTAGGCTGTTTTAACTTACTACGAAAGGAGATGCAAGATCTAGCAAGTTACCACAGCCTCTGCATCTGCTTTAACTTACCTCTTCTTGTACCAGCTCTAGGTAAATTAGATTAAGTGTATGCAAGCCTAAGGGAATATCTGAATGATTATGAACCTAATTTACATCACATATACCTTCTAAATTTGCCTATAACTGTATGAAAACCTGTATCCTTTTTCTCAATTTTCAGCAAATGCCAATATCCTTAATCCTGTAAAACTTCACAGCAATGTAATATGACAAAAATTCCCAAACTATTGTACAAACAATACTGCATTTCTCAGAACAGCTGCCAAGGCTTGATTTGATTTTGATCTCTCTGAAAAGTTTAATGCTGTCCTCACATCGGCTATCTCATAAGCAGTATCTCAGGGCAACATAGCTAAGATTTTGATGACAAAATCACTTAAATAGCTTTTATCTGATTACTACAAGATAGTAGACATGCACTGAAAAGTTTAAGCAACAGGACAAAAAATGTATTTATATTTAGCATAAAAGAAAAAATGAAGTCAATTTTTAAATGCTGAGGCCCAGTCTATTTATAGTAGGTAAGATTTTTGTCAATCCATTTATAAACTAGGGTTTTATTTAAAAACGTCTTTGAATTTCATCTTCCCAAGGCATTGCATTCTTCCTTGACAGGATGATATATCTTACAACAGCAGCAATTCTTTCCTCTCTGAGGGGAATAATTTAAATGGAAACAAGGAATTCCCTTACATTTTTTCCTCATTTATGCTTTAATGCACTTTCATGCATTCTGATTTCTGCCTTAAATCTTAATAATTCTCTATTTTAATTGGATACTCTTTTTCTGTGAAATTGTAATTATACAGTCTCTTGAAAATCAGTTCCAACAGCTAAAGCAATGTAGAAGTTTACATTTCCGTAAAAAATTGTATTGCGTCAATTAATAAAAATTACGACATTTGTCACTCATTCTTGGGAAATGGAGAGAGGAAGTAGGAAGTGAGGAGAGAACTAAGGAGGACATTCTGGCATGCAAGAAATTCACTGCAGGGCATAGTATCATTTCTGCAGTGGGGAAGAACTACTCTTGCCTATAATGATAGTCCTCTTGGTGTACAACTACTACTAATTCTCCTTTTGAAGTGCACACACCAGTACTGCAAACTCAAGAGCTGTCATGACACTTGAACAATCACCAGCATGGAGGCACAAGTTTTCAGTTCTTGTAGAATTACAAAAGCTAGTCATCACACTCCAATTTAGGAAGGTAATTTGTGAATTTTATATATAATATGAGTAAAATATTTTACTAGACTATATTAATAAGCTGTATCTTATGTTTGCTCATTAAAATAGTAATTCGACTTACCTTTGATTGGATTGTCCTCAGATTAACTACGTGCATGTCACAAGGCATGGATGACATGAGCGGAGAGAAAGTATTTAACATCTCAGGGACACCTGAATCTGCATAAATTGTCATTGGAATTACAGGATGATTTATGAAAGCAGAAGTTATATGACTAAGGAGTGAGGGAAAACTGACTGAGGACTTGTCTTCATTCTGCAAAATACAAGAGAAAATACTTGTAAAGTCAACTTAATACATTAACAAGTCTAAACTTCTAAACCCATTTACTTCACATGATTCTATTAACTTAATAGAACACTTAAATTTACAGACTGACCATTTAATTACTTCTTGACCTTCTGATCATCCACTAATTCTTTCTTCTAGTAGTAGGAATACCTACTACTTTTATAAATCTTTAATACATCTTTCAAAATGATCCCGAGAAGGGAATCTTCATTTACATCATCGCTTAGTTTTCGGTGTTATCCCTCAAACACATAACCTAGAAAACATTCTTGCCCTGCAGTCTCCCTCATCAAAAACTATCCATAATGGCTTGCTTATCAACATTTACTGTTAGTCCCCTGCTGCTCACTCTCCTCTCACTTTGTGCTGTCAACCTATTTGTCTTCAACGAGGTCGGAAATTTGTTAGTGGAACGTACTGTTTGGAAATGGAAGGCTGACTTGGGCGGTGGGGGGAGGCTGAAACGTCTTGCTTGAAATTTAGTGTATTTGACCCAGTTCAGGAAAGAATAACAAACTCCCCGTTCACTAGCCCTGCAATTCTTAAGCACTTGATCAGAGGGGTCAGGTAACTGCCCCAGAGCTGGGGACTTTAAGCTTAATCTAGTTGCTCAGTGAAAAGTATTTTCAAATTCACTCTTGAGGATACAAGTGTACTTTTCAAGAGCATCATCTTTTCTAAACAGTTTCGGAGCAGAAAGAGCCTCTCGTTCTGGGCATTCTGAAATGCTGCACGTATTCTACCAGCTTGTATCACTGAAAGTGCTCTGAACAAAATAGCAGCGTGAACTAGAAAACAATTTAATAATGCTTCTGTTTTCCGCATGGAAAACTAAGCTATCATTTTTAGTACATTCTGTAACATAGGGGAAAATAACTTCCAGTAAAAATGCTACCTTCATCAAACAAGGGCAAGCTTGACTACTATATGCTCAAAAGAGCGCCTGTGCATGCTGAGGCGTTTGGGCCCCGGTTGTGCCTACTAGTATGATTTGAAATAGAGCTGGCAGAAGTGATCTCGATGCATCTGAGACCAAAACAAAAATTCCCATGACTGCTGCTTTCAGAAAAAAGCATTCTGCTCAGCTGCAACATGAAATTCAGCGCCATGCAGTAGAGCTCTGTGGGCAGACTTCAACATTGTATCTCTTTACTCACAAGCAGAAGAATTCCTGCATAACAGTTCTGTTACCAACACATAAAGTGGTTTAGAAAAACTGTCACTCAAAATTAGAATATAATATAAAAATAACCTAAACTGACCTCTGCGTAGAGTTCTCTGGTCAAAATCACAACATTAGAGGAAGCAATTCAAGATATTTGAATAAATATTTCACAAGATGAGTGTAGCTTGCAAATAAATTGTTCATCACACTTAAAAACTCTTATCTAAAAATTCACAGATTTATCAACACACAGGTGAGATATTTATTGCTCTTTTTATTGCTAATTGCTTTGGTATTTTCTGGAACTTATGTGACACACGGATGAAACAAACACAGCTGAACTACAAAACTCTGAAACATTTACCTGCTTCTCATTCTTCTAACACACTGGTTAAAGAATACACAAAATATAGGGCTTCTGATATAATAAAGTTATTTAGAAGAATATCTTAACGTTGAAAACGCTACTGCAAATTGTCTTTCCTATGTTAGACTGAAGACCTTTCACAACATTGGAAACCTCCATCTATTTATTATTTAAAGTTGGAAAAATTCTTGATAAAGCTGTCTTATGACTCCATTATTCCTTATGACTCCATCCTCTCCCCACGTGTAGGTTTCACTTAACTGAAATCTACGTATCATACCAGCTATACAGACTTCCAAGAACATTAAAATCTCAAAAAAGTCAAAAATATTACATCCTCCAATGTGTAAACAAGGTAGTTTAGAGAAAGGAGTAAGTGACTCATGACCATAGCAAGTTACTACTTCAGCAAGTTGTTCCTATCTACTCAATATCTACCTGAACGCTGACAGCCAGCTAGTCCTCCCCAGGCTGCTGCTTCTACATAAATTTCCTATCCTGATTTCCCGTATTTTCTACTTTTTTCAGATTCATCTGAATTGTATCCTCCCTGCCTCCCTTTTCCTTTTTTTAAATCTAACTTGTTAAAAATTTTTCTGGAAGCAACTGCAACCAGCATCTTTGTCGGTCTTAACTGCATAAAGCCTGCTTTTAGTAGGTGTGTTTCAACATCACGGCAGCAGGAACTCGAGGGACTTTCTCCATCTTTTACACAATTGTATTTGCAGTGCTTTTATGTGCCTGCAGAAATTGTGTCACAAATCCAAAATGGCTAAGTCCAAGCATTACTGACTTGAACTAGCAACAGCTCGTTAAAGCACCATAGAAGCCAGAAAATAGACCAACTTTAGAAAGGAATATGCAGTTCCAGAACGTCACTGAATACAAGATAAAAGTGTGGGGACACTTATTTTGGTTCTCATTTTTCTTTACATACTTAATCAAATAAAATCCTACTTGTTCATAATTAAATAAATGTTTTTTAATGAAAACCTCGCAGAGGTAAATTGCTCACAACATAATATCTTAAGCTTTGCCAAATTTAAATTTGCATTTTATGATAGGCTGAAAACACAGAAGTAAAAAATAAATGGGAGATAAATAATCCCCTCCTTTGCTTTATGTATCAGTTCATCATAAACATAAAGTTACTAAAATTCCTGGTTTGAGGTGTGCATGCATGCACATGCATTTATTTATAATTCTGTAATACCATTAAACATATATGAATGTGTAACAACTGAAAATACGCCAGAATTGAACTGATACCAGATGGTAATTTCTGCTTTGTTCTTGGTTCCTTTCCTAATAAGGACTAAGTGTTTGCCTCTTTAGCAGCTACTAAGCATTGAGGCTAATATCTTCATAGATCTATTATGATTCCAAAATTACTTTCAAAAATGGTAACAGTCAATAGCTGCAAAGTATAGGAGTGCCCCCCCAAGTGCATCACCACATTTATCTACGTTGAATTCCATCTACCATTTTACTATGTGCTTACTCAGTCTTATTAAGTCCTCCTGCAGCTCTCCAGTTAGTCTCAATGTTTCTTACCTGCATAATTCAGCATCGCTGGCAAACTTTCTTGTCACTGTTTTCCACTTTTCCAGGTAGAGTACCAGCAAGCTTTCAGTTTGAGTGACTGCCTACATGCCCACCCACAGCGCACGTACATGTTCTTTCAAAGAATTCACCATTTTACCCCAAAAGGAACAGCAAGTGTTTACATTGTTGCCATAAATGCTCTAAAGTCACAATGTATTTTATCTTCAGTTTTCTTTTTATTTTTTAATCATTTTTCCGTAAAATAAGCTGATTGCTTGCATCTGACAACTTGAAATGCTCTCCTAGAATGTTACAAATTATACTGTGAGTCAGTCAAATAATATATTCATCCTATTATAAAATTCAAAATGAAAGATTTATCAAAAGCCCTTGCAACTGGTTCCTGATTCGAGGAGTGTGACCTAAGAAGCAGGAGAAGAAAAAATGACTGTCCAACAACTGTAATTATTTGAGATCAGTTATTCATGTACACTTTTATACTGTGGGCACACATACCCCCAAAGCATTTACAATCAGAGACTCTGCCTAAACAGTATCCAAGTTAATATATTTCCTCTCCCTCTTCAGTCATCCCTAAACACACACCCTAAAAACACGAGTGAGCAAGAGGTCTGCACCCTACACCCATCACTGTGCCCCTCACTCCAGAGTTCTCAGAATTAAGGGACTCCAAGGAGACAGAAAGAGGAAGAATGGTGAGCACTCACACAAACAACTCCTTCCTTTGACAGGTTTTATCTACGTGCTAATTATCACTGTGGATGGCACTGTAAGACATCTCAAACATTTAGCAGTTACTTGGAAAAGGGCATCAGGTCCTTGTGGGAATAGTGACTGAAAAATCATTCTACCAAACGTAGTCTTATGCCTGGAACTACAGCACTTGAAAACAAACAGAACTTGTTTAGATACCTATAAGATTTTAGGAATAATTCCTGAGAAGATGCCACCAAGGTCGCATGAGATGAGCAGAAGTGAAGCCTTTCAGAAAGTTGTGTTCTGGACACAGAAAGATATGTTACACTCAGTACAAGCATGCTATCCAAGAGGCAAAACCTGCCTAAAACCCAGAAAATCAGAGGCCGGGGGGGGGGGGGAGAGGTCGGGAAGCAGGCAAGTTCGCATCCTGGCTCACATGAAGATGGTAAAAATATCAGAAGAGTCCTGAGCCTTGTCTAGGGCAAAGATAGCACAGGGCAAGTCAGTCTTCTAGGACTGCATCTTTCAAAGCCTTCTCTAGGCTAACAGAAGTAATTTGAATAAAAAGGTACTTTTTATATAGAGATGCAGTAACGTATGCTGCAGCAGAGAAACCATAACCAAGATATAAGGAAAGTGGAATCCTCAAGGTAGAAGCCTGAGTGGGAGGAAATCATTTTCAGCTGACTGGCAAAGGGATGAAATTCTCAGATAACCCAGAGCAGAACTATAAGGAAATGGCTCCTCAGTTCTTAGATTCAGGAAGTAGCTAAGGATTGTAGGAAAACACAGTCCTGGACTTTGCCAAATGCCAGAACTAGAACTGATTCGAACTGGCTCAGACATATCTTTGCTCCTGCTACGTTTAGACACGAGAGTTTTGTTACAGGCATATGCGTTTTACTTGAGGGTTACCCAAAATTCAAGCTTTGAAATGCACCACTAAGACTTAGGGGGAGATTTTATCTTGAATCTTGTATTCTCAGACCTGGAATCAGAGTCAATTTCTGGATGTCTGCACCAATAGAAATAGTGCCGTCATCTCTTCCCAGGGAAGGCAATTCAGTGAATCTACATCTGTAATGATAGTGGTCACCTTGATAAAGTTAAGCGGGTGTCAAAAGCTGCCAGAAAACCCAAAATGGGAAAACAAATTTTTGCAAATATTGCAAAAACAATGCTAATACAGAAGACTCCGAAGTGATGCTTCAAATCCCACTCTCCTCCTACGTACACCACAGCCATAAAAAGGATTGGAACGTGCTTCTCGCCTCGCAGTCACGTGATCCAGAATTTAAACAGGACTCCGGGGGAGAGAGAGAAGGGAAGGTTTTGAACGTATAGACAACACATTTAGATGAACAGTTAGTCTATGTGTACGTTCACTATGTGGGTGGCTTTCAGCAGTACCTTGCTGATGCTTAGACAGAAGACAAAGTCCCACAGTCTCCATCTAATTAAAGTACTGCTCTCTCAAAGAAGAATTATTTCCTTAACTTCAGTGAGAGTGTTTAACACTCAAAGCGTGAATGGAGCTCTACTGGCAGCCTTACAAATGTTACATATTGGCAAGATTCTGACAGATGCCAGCGATATAGCTGAGTGTTAGCTTAATGAGTTCTAATCAAAGCACATAGCTCCTTTTTAAACTACCTTATAGCACACTCATACAGTTATCCAACTGGAAATCCTGTGTTGCAATGTAACCCCCTTGAATGACTGTGCAGTAGATGTAAACAGATCTTCATATAGGATCTTTCTTTATCATAAAAAGTAAGGTGAGTAATTCTGAATTTTCAGTTTGGGGGGGGGGGGGGAAAACACACAGCAACAAACCCCAAACACTCCACTATAACCTTAGGTTACAATTTGGAACAAGTTCTAGAAGTGGCTTCATCTATAAAGCATACTCTAGAAGATGATGGTATAAGGGCTTGAATCTCCTTTGCCCTTGTAGCAGAAGAAAGAGCTATTTTATTGATAAATTGAGGACAGAACATATTAGAAAAATGATTGAAAGGGTTTTCTGGTAAGAATTTAAATTGAGGAACAGGGCTCCTTAATTAGAGGAAAAAACACTAATTAGACTCTTCAGAAATCATTTAGTAACAGAATGGGAGAAAGAAGTGAAAAACGTTGTAGAGAAAGAAGTAGAGCTGAAACAGCTGATAACTGGACTTTAACTGAGCTAACAGAGCAACAATTAGCTTTTCCATATAAGCAAGTAGTCTAAAGTTTCCAATACAGAAGTAAGGATAGGAAACTGACGCAGACATGAACATCAAATCATAAATCTTGACAGTTCAGTCCTCCTCTAGACAGTTTTCTACTATGAAGTAAGACAGCCCTAGTCAGAAAAGAAATTTAATTATAACTCCAAAAGCCAACGAGCACTCAAACTACCTGATCAAACATGCTGACTTTGGATCTCAGGACATTCAAACAAAATCTGGAAAAGATGGAATTCTAGGCCTGTTAAATCAAGGGATGTAGATCAAGAGATTCTGATTCCAAATCACCTGAAATAGTCCTGAAGACAGACACAGTCTCTTCACTCCCTCTTATGCTGTGCGACAGAAGACTCAAAAGAAGCATGTTTATCAACTTTCTGATACAGAGGTTCAGAAAACCCACTGGCAGCATTCCCAGAGGAAGAGTGCTTCTGGACTAGAAATTCTAATCTCTGGAGTAAGATGACTCTTCAAAGCATCTTTAGGTCCCAAAGCATGAAGCGGCAACATTATTAAATCTCTCCCAGTCATAATCTAACAGCTGACAGCAACTGAGGTTGTCAGCCAAGGAATTCAAAGCTTACAAAAAACAGATCTAGAAAGGTAAATTTGGTTCTGTTGCAAGAACCAAAGATTGACAGCATGTCTGCATATTCCAGGAGGTGCTGCTTTTACGTGAGAAGCCTGGCTGGATGATATAGTGCTAGCCTGCTTATAGGTGAGGAACATAATGGCCGACAACAACTATGTGAATATGCTGTCCTACAACAGATGACAAAAAGCATATGACATGTAAGTCAGCTGCCTTAGCTTTAAAATACATATATTCTTCCCCGAAAGCAAAAGTCTTGAATCCTTAAAGCATGTAGAGCATTCCTCACTTGAGGAAGATGATGTCTGTAAATAGGCAGCCAGTAACAAAACTGCACCACATTCTTGCACAGTCATCAAGCAGTAAACTGTTTCAACTCTGTTGTAAGCTTTACATGCCGGACTGCCTGGGTGTTACCTCATTAAGTGGAATACAGATGCACTTTCCTCAAACTCAGCTAATTACACATTGTAATACAAAAAGCATGACCAAGTTAGAAAGGTTCTGAGATTATGAATTCTTCATTAAGAGATCCTCCAGATAAGGATACACCATTAATCCCTTTCATCTGATGTCAATTTCTGGAGCCAGAGATTGTGTGTAAGTAAAAATTTTTAGTGCTTTTGAGAAAACAAAGGGAAGGATACTAGATAATAGGGTTTACACCCGTAGTGAAACAAATACCAGTTAGATACTGATGCAGACTGGAAGAAAGGATCTTACAGGTTGAAAACATTTAAACCAATCCTCCTTCAGAAGCATTGGGATTACTCACACCAAAGTCACAGTTCTGAATTTAATTTTTTTGAAAAAGGGTTTAGAGCTCCTTCAATCCCCAACAGATCTCCAAGCTTCCACCCTTTCTCATAAACAGGAACCATTAATAGTAATAGCTTTTTTTCTTTTGAGGTGAATAATTCTCCCTCATTACTCAAGACTGCAATGCTACAATAACCAGGTGTCAAAGAAAATACTGTCCCATCTCTTCAAGCAGCTTTCATGTGGCTAGTATGAAAAGCTCACTAAGACTGAACAGAAGTCAAATAAGATGACTGGCAGACCTTCTCTGAGCAGTGGGATTCAGAACACTTAAGATCTTGAAGCTGCACACAAGTTTTCATCAGAATAATCTTCCTTACAAAAAGCTGAAGTATCCTTTTTAAGAGAGCAAGTCCTCTACAATGAAATTCACTCTTTTAGGGAAGCCTGGAGAAATTGCAGACAGAAATGCCAGCCACAAATGCAACTACTGAACAGTCAGCTACCCTGAAATCTTAGGAAGACTATAAACAAGACTATATTTTCTATAATACTGGAGCATCGAAGTCTTTCCTGAAATCCTGGGGCAAAAAAAAAAAAAGTTTAGATCTGCCTGAACAGTTCATGCATATATTTTGTCAACATTGAAATATTCATCACTTATTTTACAGTTTTGCGTTATCAAAGCGTAAATTCTTTCACCAATATGTTTCAAGTTCTTTACTGAAAATCATGATCTGGATTGTTTAGTTTTTTTGACAGCTGTTGAAGTGACCAGCAAAGGAAGATTCAGATGAGCAGACAAAAAAAACTGATCTCCTCTGGGAATGGGATATTTTCTATGAATTCATTTGGAGGCTGTTACACAAGAGATACATTTCTGCCACACTAAGTGAAAGGGGTCCCTAAGGGTTGATTATTTAGGAAATAAAAACTCCAAGGCATTGCAAAATACCCACAAGGTTTTGAATTAGTTCAGAGTAACTCTACAATCACTCTGCAGTTTCTGTACTCTCTGTAGATTCTTAGCTGGCACTGAGACTGCAAGTGAAGAAATCTGTGACTGTTAGAGGTAGTCAAATCCAGTGAACTTGGGAGCCAGGGGAGTTTTCCTTCCTAATATGCTAGAGCCAAATTTGGTATTCTCTAAGACCAGGAGATTCCTTTCACCCCCCTCTGATAGGTAAGAGCAATTCTGTGCTGCCAGGTCCAGGCAGTATCAAGGCTGAGCATGTATTCCCAAGAGAGGCACGTGCACACATACACACATGGCACGCACTTAGCTAGACACATAAATGAATAGGGAGCAGTGCTTTTACTAGCACCCACACAAACACAGAGAGTGCTCCCATGAACATGATCAGGAGGGACAAACTGGTCATGATCATCCTCTCCAGCTGATCAGGACTGAAGTTCACTAGTCAAAACACCCTCGTTTTCTTGATTCACAAGCACACTCAACATTCGCTGATCCCTCAAGTATTTGTGTGGATTTTAAATCCATCTGATACCCCGGCCTGGATCTTACGCTCCTTAACCTATCACCAGCTCAGGCTTTGGGTCCTTCCAGATGCTGGCTTCCTACTTGTCAGGTTGAAGTTTGCTAGCAGTTCACAAACACACACACAGAGTAAGGGTGTCTCTGCTAAAGAGCATCCAGTTCCAGAGGTCCCTCAGAGCCGTGGTCTCTCCCTCTCTCTCCAGTAGCCGATACCAAGAGCTCTTATTCTACTTGCTTGCTAGTCTGACTTAAACTGGCTAAATGGTTCGTGCAGGCTCGGAACAGGCAGAGCACTCAAAGAAACAGAATTTAATAGAAATGCAGGATAGACTGAGGTAATCAAGCACAGGACTCAGTCAGAAAATTGTACCTACCAGTAGGCTTCTTACATGTGACCAGATCCTCTTATCCCTCTTCTCCCTCTGTTTTCCTACATTTGTTCCTCCTTGATACACCTTGATCCTTTCCTTTCCTCCCCTATATCCCTTCCCCTGAACATCTCATTATCTCCCTCATCCACATCTCACAATAAGTCCTATACCCCTTTAGGCAATAATCTCCCCTAGTATGTATAAAGTACTTTCTTTTGAGATATCTTGTTGGGCTGAACCCCAAGGACAATATAATTTATCTCCCTTGATGGTCTCAGGCATAGCCAATTCAGTTTGTTCCATTCCTCCCTGGTTAGGATACTTGAGCCCCTCCATCTATCATTGTTCCTTTGATCATTGTCAGGTTCTTGCATTTAACTTAATTAGCATTTAGTCAGATTCCATATCAGTGATGTTCTATAAATCAGTTGTATGGAGAATAAAAAGCCATTTGCTGGTCTAGAGAAGAGTGGAAATAGCAAGGGAAGTAACTGGCCATCATAACCACCAACACACCCCCGTACTTAGAGAGGTTGACAAATACGTAGCCATCAGTACAGCTGGATGAAAAAGACCAAAAAGTGGGTGAGCAGCAGGACGTATTTTTTCAACAATGAAAGTATTCTATTTTCGTTATAGCTGCTATCACACAATTTATTTTTTCTCTTCTGATTCTTCTTATGTTTACATTGTTAATAACGGTGCAGGAAAAAGGAGGAGGGACTTAAATGTCTAAAGAAATAACTGATGCCAGTGTTGTGGAAGGGATAGAGCGCTAAATTTTCTGTTTCCCCTTTCCTGACATACATATCCTGTTGATGGGGAAGAGCGTAAGCTGCCCTGGATTATGACAGAGCTCAGGGATCAGAAATTTTCTGGAGATCTGCTTAGATAAGGAAGTAGCTCACTGAAACAGTGACAAAGACAGAGGCTACACAGTATCTCCAAATTTCTGTCCTCTGGAGATGAGCCCAAAGAGGCTATGTGCATTGAAAGCCAGCTTGTCATGTGAAACCCTTGTTGCTGATGGAAATTGTTTCTTCCGTATTCAAGGAGACTATCTCTTTAGAGTTACTTCACTGCACAATACAAGGAGAACCCCCCTGCTTGGAGCTGCTACCTCTCTTTTAGGAGGGTCTCTGTCCTATTGCCAGAGCTTGCAGGAGGAACAACGAGGCCTTCAAGATGAAGTGGTGATACAGTACGGTTTAGAATTAAGACCTCAAATTGCACAAACGCACATAAGTTGTTGAAAAGACCTAAGAGAAGCATACCCTCCCGTTTTGGTCAATTATATGGGCTAAAAATGGATGAGATCAAGCTTGAATACTATGCATAGTGGGTGAAGTAAAATATTTTCCATATAAACAGAGCTGGTAGATAAGTGCACACAACATGAAGATAAATAAAAACTACCAAAGAAAACAGGAAGTAATCCACTTTAGAGACGTACATACAAACTGAGACACAAACACAAGTTCAGAAATCAGAGTAAGGCAGTCCTCTTTACTACTTATTTCACCATGAGCCATCTATAACAAGTGGCCGCTGCCCTGTCACAGAATAAGGATATTTGCTCCTTTCAACTTTGACCAGTATCATGTGACTGGAGCTTGGAAATAAATTTGTCTTTAATTAGAACCATTCAGCAACACATCTTTATCATATCACCAGAGAAAAACACTATTTGAAAAAATTAAGCTGTAAGGTACACTGGCATAAAAATGAGGAAGGTGTTGCCCTGAGAATAGGTACACTGGTAGATAAATGAGACATGGCAACAGTGTGAAGGAGTTCTCAAGCACCAGACAAACTTCCAATATAAGAAATACAGTTCATCTATGTAGCAGTAGCAATATTAATAATTTAACTACAGTTTTTAAGTAAAGCTGCAAAGAACTAACACACACCTGAATCTCTCTTCAAACGAAATGCAAACAGTAGGTATATATTCCTTACGAAATTTTTGTGGCAGGTCTCTACAGATATTGCGTTGTATTTGTGGGAGAGAAGAGGGGGGAAGGGTGCAAATTTCTTATTTTGTGGTCACCCAAAAAACCTCAAAACTTTAAAGTTCAAGATTTTGTATGCATTTGAAGATTTCACTATGGTAGTCATAACTAAAATGCGACCATTATAATACCGGAGGTTGTCACATATGGGCTTGAAAACGCTTCTAGCTGGAAGTGGTTAAGTAAATGATGTGTTTCTGCTTCTTTTAGATATCAAGTTAATTAGCAGCTGATTTTTACTATACCTTAGCAAACATACATTACTACTACCCGGAATATACATATACATTATAAAAATACACACCACAGGTGGCAAATGCAATTCAATCATCAGACAGTAATGGCTACATCATCAGGTATACAGTTTCAGAGAATGTGCTTACTGATAAATATTTAATAAGAAGAAAAGAAAAGTCTTTTCCACATATTTGTAACTTCAGTAGCTGCCTGTATCATCTTTTCTCTAAACACACTCTTTTCCCTGTAAACCACAGAAGCTATCTGAGCCAGTGAATACTGGCCCTTTGCTTGCAGCTGGGCTATAAATCCTCTTATATGAATTGAACAAGTCAAGACAAGGTATGAAACAGAAACCTGAGGAAAAAAAGAGGGTGCATGGAATAGTATCTTTTTTTCAGCTATGCCACTGATGGAAAATTTTTTTTAAAAAATAAAGATTCTGGTAAAATAAAGATTCTATATTTTCAAAAATAAAGGAGTGTTTACTATTTTGACAAACAAGCACTGATAATTGCACTCGGTTTCATTTTCAGCTGAACAATAATCCCTTTGATTTAAAAAGGAAGCACATCAGAGTTCTTGCTCACCAATCTGAGGGGGAAAAAAAGGAATGGATATTAGGAGAGAAACCAAGAGATATGCAAAACCAATTAATGCTTGCAAGGATAAAGATGAACATATAATCAGAACTAGTAATGTCCAGTAGCAGGAGAAAAATATGTAGACAGAAATTGTATCAAAACATAGCAAAAATATCAACAAAGGTCTGAGGGATACAGATAACAATTAATCAGATGAGTATACCCTAATATGAAATGAGATTTGCTCAGCTCTTACCATGTATATAGCTCAGTTAGAAAAATATATTAAAGGAACAATACTGTCAAGTGAATTCACCTTTTGTAGCATTCAGTTTAGGGTTACAAAAACCAAAAAACTGCAAAGCAAATCAACCCGAAGCCATATGCACAGAGGTAAAATCAGCATGAATGGTTATTATTGGCCAGATGCAACTAAAATTCAAGACCCAACAAACAGGAAACATAAGGATGAGGGACTTAGTAGACTATAGGCTACCTGAACATGCTAGTGATTATGACAAACTCTGCCTTCCCACTGGATGGGACAATCATATGCAAAACACATGCATGTGGCTTGACTCTGTCATTAAAAATATACTGTTCAGGGCAGAGGTGGGGAGGTTGGGAAAGAAAAAAGTCATTTCAGAGATGTAAATGAAAATAAATTTTTGATGGACATTGCCATAACCAAAAAACTCACAGGAATTACTCCCAAGTGATGCACACTTATTTTAATTCACTCTTGAAGAATTGCATATCCTAGACTTTACAGTCTCACCTTTTACAGGGAATTTTCCCAAAGAGCAGAAGAATCCTGTCCTCCAAAAAAGTTTGAGAGGAGACAGAATAAAATATTTTAGAATGCACCACAGAAAAAGTTGGTGCTGGCAAAGATGCAGTTAAAGCAATCAAAACTCTCTCCTGTAATTTCCACGGCTCCTTAAGTCAATTACAAAATAGGTCTTTACAACAAAATTAAGGTCAGTGTATGAATCACTCTGCAGCCCATTACAGATTTAAACTGCATATAATTTCTTCGCAAATCTTCTGACAGGGCTATTAAACTATTGTAACAACTACCTTCTGAGTAACAATGCAATGAAATATATATTTGTACATTTAACAAACAGAGAGAAAAGGTGAGTACTACTCTTCCTTATTTTAATGCATCTCAAATTGTTACATGGATCAAGAAGTGTTACTGATATTCAGATAAAAGCATTCTGAAAAATGTAGTGCTGGAACACTGAGAATATAGCAAAGTGGAATTCCCCATGTAGCACCAGAAAGATAACACATCTTAACACATCTGAAGTGCTTAGCTCCTGGGGGATGTGCATACTACGCTAGAGAGCAAAGTATTTGGGCCAACAGCACTTATTTGATTGCACCTGCTTCCCTCCCAGCACCGATCCTCCTTCTTTTCAAGTCTCTACAAGAGCGTATGAGCACCAGCTTCACTCTCTGGCTGACTCTGCAGACATTTAAAACCCTTACAAGCTCAGCAGGAAGGGTCGGGGGAAGGAGAGAAGATGCTGGAATACAGTTACCCAAAAAACCTCAAAGACTTCTGACCCTACCAGTTAACACCGAGCATGCCATTGCCTTCGAAAGAGTCTCTGCAACTTGCACAGAATATGTCAAAAAATGAAGGAGGGGAAGAGGTTTTTAATAAGAAAAGGCAACTACAGAGATGATGGCTGAATGAGATCTCCAAACAAGCTCATAAATAAATAAATAAATAAATACATATATATATGTGTGTGTGTGTGTATGTATATACACACATATATACATATACATACATACACACATATATATATACACACACACATATGAAAAATATTTCACTAACCAGATAATCCCCAGAGCAGTGGCTTAGTCTGCCTTTGTTTTTACAGAAGTAGCCTCAAATTACTTTCCACATTACTGTTTTGGTTTTCCGAAATTAAACTTTTGGTCAAACCCACTTATCAAGCACTCTTTCAGATTGCAGAGCAGTTTCAAGTGTGTATGGACTAGTTTTCTTTTGGAATAAATTAACCCAGAAGCTCCCCTGCACGTCAGCACCAAACATGTTCTGAACTTTCACATCTCCATTAGGGTCTGAATCAACAACTGATCCTTTGGAGAGTTTTAAGTATATTCTGACATAAAAACAGACCTGCTTTGAGCAGAGATTGGACTAGGAGGGAGAGGACCTCAAGAGGTACTTTCTAGTCTAAATTATCTTATGATTTTTCTATGGAAAATATCCAAACTGCACCCAGTATAGATGCAAGCACCATGTAACTAACTCGTTTATCTGCTCCTGTTGTTCCAAATTATTTTCTAATGCAAACATAGCCTTCCATATCCAATAGTTCTAATTTAGCAGCTCCACATGCTAATTTAATACAATACAAACGATCCTTAGTACGAAAAGGAGTCTGTCATGGCAGCACAAGTCTCTCTGCAGGTCTCTTCTTGCCGAGGTAGATTAACCTGTGCAATGGTCACAGCTGTCACAGCTACACTGCTTCCAGGATTCAAGCTAGCTTGTTTCAAGTTAGTTCAGCTATTTCCACACCATGCTGATAACTGCAGTTAATATATGGCTGATGCTACTACATAAGATGAGAAACTAGAAAAATCATAATGACATATACAACCTTAAGAAAAAAAAAAAACCCTGCCAATCATTAAATAGTGAAAATTAGCTTTAAGCCTGATATTATCATCCTCTCACCAGTGGTTAATGATATCCATTATAAAACAGAATTAATTCCAATTTATCTGCATATTCATTAGCAGCTCAGTATACAACCTCTCATCTTTAGCTGTGTGACGATTTTAAAATCTACTCAGTGCTGTCATCATGATTCTACTGCACCAGTATGAAGATGTACTCCTCATTTTGCCCTTCTCCACAAAGATAGGAGAAAAGGAAAGGGGAAAAAGCAAAGAACAGAGGGAAGACGAAAGAGTTATTCAAAAGATTAAAATGTAAAAAGACGAATCAAGATAAACTGTGCAAAACATGTCCTTACAACAAAATAATCTCAATCTTCCCTGATTGATAATGAAATCAGATTATGTCTGGCATCTAAATATTTCCATTTAAATCTCATTTCCTAAGAAAATAAAGTTTATAGGATCATGTTGTTTTCTTGTTCTCTCTATTGATCTCAAACACTTTTCAACCTTTGCCCAGTTTCAGTCAACTTTGATTGACCTGAAGCAGATTTCTCACTAGTCAGCAATTTCTTAGAAGTTAATAAAAACAAAAACAAAAATATACCACACCACAAACACACCATGGCTGAAGAAGAGACTTCCAAATAATACTCCAGTAATGTGACACAACGTGAGTTCAAGTTACTTGTTTTGTTTGACCTGCTAGTTATGCAATGAGCATATGCATAATCTCCAAAACATATATAATGCATACCACCAGGTGACAGATATGGGAGGAAGAAAGGGGTAAGAAAGTAGAGACTGTAGGTATACGGGAATAGGAAGTTATTATGGTGAGGCAATACAAGAGATCTGACAAAACTCCTTAGGAAGCTCAGTTTCCTCCGGTTCTACTGCTCATGGAATAACTTTAAGTTCGCTGCTGCTGCAAAAGACCAACTTATATCATATAATTAATTAGCCATAGAAGTCCAGACAATCATTCTTACCACATCTGTTCCATGTCTTCTTTCCAGCAGAAGTCGGAAGATATTAGCTGTAATCTTGTTATCTTGGACACCTTGTCCAAGGCCACGGTTGTCATCCTGCATAAGTCGGCGATCCATGATCACTTCCAACTGACCTGAAAAAGCAATACAAGGATTATACTGGTAATAAGACTATGTTAATCTTCTATTAAATATAAGACCCTTTATTTAGGGTCAATCTTTCCCTAAAATAATAATTGTAAAGGATCCTAATTTCTCTCTTACATACGAAAGATCAATATTAGATCAATATTGTTAGGGCACATTATGAAAATAGTTAAAGCCTTTGGGTTTTGGTTGTTTATAACCTCCCAAAATTTTCATATATTCTTCATCCTTTCATCCAGTCTTTCATCAAATTTTATTCCTGCAAAATTTTAAGAATCTGGAAATTGAAACTTAGCATGAAAAGTTATTACTGTTAACTATTATTTATAACAGGGAGACTTGGTGCATCAAGTGTTCAAGTGGAGAAACACCCTGAATAGCTGCATTTGTATGGAGAGACCTGTAGGGGAACTGTCTTTATCCTATGCAAGAAGTGTGTACCTCCCAAACACATTCTTTTCTCAATGTGCTTTTTTTTTTTTTTTTTTTTTTTTAAAAGAATGCATCAGAATGAAGAGTAAGTAGGCAATATGAAAAATAAATACCAACAATCACTCCTTCTGTGAGGGTATCTTCATTTGTGGGAGAAGTAAAGAACTTTGCACCAGACAAATATTAAGTAAGAAATTCTTAGTTTAGAATAAATTGTAGCACTGCCTTTCTGGACTGCTCTGCAGAGACCACCTGTGCAGAGATTGCCTTTCCAGCAGCATGGAGAATAATCCACTGCCAAGTGAACTAGTGCAGAACCAGGTGGAACTCCTAAGGTGAAGGAAGCCCAGCACCTAGCATTAAAAAAGTTTATACATCATATCCTGGAAATGGGGAGAGGGACAGGAAAAAAGGAATGAAAGAAGGAGAGATGTAGCATATGTATTTTATAGTTCTTGATTAAGTAATCTTAGAAGCTGATACTGAAGACACTGATGAAATACTGAGAAACCCTACTCCATACTGCTGAAATCATCTGACAGCATGAAGGGTAACTGACTCCTCATAGGGAGAATCTGAGTCCAATCAAGAACGACAGCTAAGAAACAACCATCTGTCCTGATAAACCTCAGGTTTATCTTGAGATAAAGGTTATGTCTTGAGATATGGGTCAATCTGCCAGGATCCTTTCGAGATACTGAAGGATCTTCACAAGGCAGGCTGAAAAGAGTGCAGTTTTCAGTAGCCTCAGAACTTTCAGTTTCATTTTAGTTCTTTATTAAGGAGTCCAGCCCTCAAGACAAATGTAGCAAACCCAATGTTTTCATAAAATGTTACCTAAAGATAAGGAGCTAGAGGAATACATTCTCTTTCTCTCTCTTTTTTTTTTTTTTTTAATTTTAAATATTTGATGTTGCTAACTACCTCTTGAGCCTGGAGTGATGCAACAGCATTTGCCAAAGAGTGACATAGTCAGAAAATAATGCCGTTAATAGACATGGGATACACTTTATGCTCTCTGATGTAATTGGGTTAGGAGAAAAACCACTAATGCTCCTGACTGGTTTGAAACCGTGCTCACAGAAAGTCAGTTTTTCCACAGTACTTATCTGCAGTATTTCAAATAGCATCAGCTGTACGTCCCTGACTCAAAAAGAAGCAGCCTCTCTGTGGACTTAGATGTTATGTCATTCTGCGATGCAGAGACTAGAATTGTTAAAGAACAAATAGAGACACTATTACAACGTAACTGAGCCTCCGCACACTAATTAGTCTCCATTACCTATTTAACTAGTGTCTGTAAAGATTAGGTGGTGTTAAGTTCATTCACAAGCTCAGGCCAAAGGGAATTTGGTTTCCAGTAATAGAAAGCATGGGGAAACATGCTTTAAGTCTTATTATTGGGTTGTGTTAGAACAAAAGGTAGCTATTTTCCTAAAGTATCAGTTTATATGCTAGAGTTAACTAAATCTGCAACTCAACATGTCCCTCCCTTCTACAGCAGGAGGGAAGGTACAAGAAAGCCACACTGAGTAACTAGGCCTGGCTGGATGTATTTCTTTTTCTAGTATGATTAACAGAGAACTCTTTCCTGAAACACACATGGCAGCGTACATATATTGACTGATATAAAGAACAGGCTGATGTGGCAAACTAGCCACTTCATGACTCAGTGTAGTTAGGGGGTTACAGGATGCAGCAAATGCAGGTGTTCTGCATTCCCTTCGCTGTTGCTCACAGCTCTTTGTCAAAGGGCCATAGGAACAATATGATACTGCACTCTATGACAAAATACATCAAGTCAGCCTGAAAGAATGTACGTCCTGAAGATATTCAGAGATATTCAGCAATATCATCGCTGCTCTATGACAAAAAGGATACAGTTACCTAAGAGGTATAATCATTTTAGTACACAGGCAGATTAACCCATCCAAGCATAGGGCAGCTTTCCAAGGCAGGTCTACAGCTCAATAGAAGTAGTAGTGTATTGTATAAGTAAACACTGCTCAAGACTTTTTTCCCTGTAAATAGCTATATCACTAATTGAAATCCTTGGAATAACTTAGAACTGATCCACTCAGAAAAACAGGGTTGTATAGCATAGAATTTGATAGTGGATGATTAAAAAGTAATTCCCAACTGTAACACTATTTTAAGTTACTGAAGCTTTTAGGTTTAATTTTCTGTATTGGAAAAAAATGGCATTTTCTTAGAGTATTTTAGCATAGGTTAGGCTTTGGCTCAAATCTTTACAGTTTTTATCATCACAAAATCCTGTTTTTAAATAACATGCAAGACCTGTAAAACAATAGTACAGTCACTTAGTTTGATAATGCAAATGCTCTTAAAAATAGCTATAGTTTTCTTACTTGGCTGGCACAAGTCACAATGATAGAAGTTTGAATGCAATAGGAAACAAAAATCTGCTTTTCTTAGGGTTGTCAGGTAGCAGTTTGGTAAGTATAGAGAATAACATCTGCATGTACCACATGTGTAGCTATCACACCTGGGGTCAATAAGGTGTTGAAGAACAGTGAAGCTTATTCTTACTTGAGTAATCATTAGATACAAATTAAATTTTCCCAAGAGTTCTACCAACATCTGAAAAGTTGTCAGGCACGCTCTAGTACAAAAACGTGTCAGACTGCTACTGTGGGTTCCTATGCATCGATGACAGGATTTCTATTCCACTCTTCTGAGTTTCAGGAGTCAAGGCAGCTCAGAATAAGTCTCAGAGCATTCAGAGCTTTTGCCTGATAAGTTTCCCTTCTCCTTCAATGATCCATGAGCAGGCAAATCGTCACTCCTTTCTTGGTGATGAAGGCCAGGATCTTTATGAGGATCCTCAGTATCATTCTAAGGTTAAAACAGTAGGTCCTGGAATGCAAAATGGTCATGATTCACAGGACAACAGATGGGCTTCTGATGTGAAAATCTGAATCATACAGGGCAAACGGGTAGGAAAGTTCCCTCCCTCCCTCCCTGAAGAGGCAGGATTACTATAGAAAGTTTGAATTTTTGAATAAAGATTTACCATTCTGATAGTTTTCAAACTGCCTTGTTTTAATTCCAAGAAAAAGCAAACTATAAAGACTCTTTGCCCTAAAATGAATTAGGCTTGATAATACTGCCGTCAATCCATGATGATATTCACCTTCTGCCAGAATAGACATTAACAAGAAAGTTTCCTGAAAAGAAACTGGGTTTTGGCATAGATTCTGATAGGCTTTTTTAATTCTCAGCATTCATTCAGTTGCTTTTCAAATTCATGTAATTTTAAACTAACAACGTCCTACAACAAGGACTTACACATCTTAAATTATGCATTACATGCTTTATTTTGTCTGTCATTTACAAGCTTCATTTGATGTCTCCTTGTTCTGGCAGTGGAATAGACAGTGAGCAGCTGACCTCTGGTTCAACCTCTCTTAGCCATTCTGAGGAATATCCTTCTCTGCTACAAGGGACTGGGCTGAGTCCCTTTTGGCATTCTTGATGCCAACTAGATTTTTCTTGTCAATGTATTCATCAGCTTTTTCAAAGAACCCCAATGAGTTTGTGAGGCATGAATCCACTTCAGACTCTTACCCAGGGTCATATTTATCCTCTAGCTCGTTAATTTTGCTCTTTCAAATAGCTGCTATTAGTTTGCTTGATAGGGATATTAGGCTACACATTCTGTAGTTTCCAAGTCCATTCCCCTCTACCTTAATAACCAAGCAAATAAAAATTAAAGAAAATAAATTTGAGAAAACCATATACACACAATCAGCATCACATTATCCATATTCAGCCCTCTCCTACCAAACCGGTACAAAAGACTCTGAATCATTCAGTTCTGCTGTTTCATCTTTGAGTTCCATCAGTATTCTTGGGTGAATACTACCGGGTTATGACAATTTATCATTCATTTTGTCTTCTTCAGAACCTCTTTCCTACCAGTCTGCTGATTTGAGACAAATCTCCCAATAAAGATTAAGGGAACTTGTGTGTGTAAAAAAAAATGCAAGCTCCTCCCTATTCTAAAACTTGTCAGAGTTGAAGAAGCATATTTCTTTTCTTTAAATACCACATGGTATAGTAACTTGTGAATGAACTACATTTTTCATAAAATCATGAAAGATAGGACTTCATAATATCTATCGTCATATACTTACCATTTTTCAAGCTTGCAACACCTAGAGACTGAGCTGAATGAAGTGTCAAACGAATGCCAACATCTTGGATATAAGCCATTGTAGTCATAGGATAGATATTTGCTTGAAGAGGCAATTTGCTCATCGTCAGTCTAGGTTGAATCTACGTTATGAACATGAACTTCAATAAAATACATTCTTTTTATGCATTTAAATTTCAAAGACCTTTTCAGACATTTATCCCATGTGCAATAGAGGCAGTGATTGACAACTGGCACCAAAGCCTTCACTCAACTGTATTATTTAGCTTTTTAGAGATTTGTGGCTAAAACTACCACTTTGGAAATGATAATTTCAACGTACTTCTAGATCAAAGAACATTTTTTAAAAACTGAAAGATTCATCAAGGGAACCTGCAAAAAAAGAATAATTACAGTTGTAGAATGAGAGAAAGTGTTTTCTCCTCCAGAGAGCAAGCTGTGAATGTATTCAAGGTAGTAGGAAGGAATTCCTTGGTTTATAATGGGAACTTTAAATTAACGTGCTGGTGGAATTCTTGAACAATACATAAAAACGAGTAATAGTATTACAATTATTTCCATGTTTAAATGTTCACTTTATTGTCTTTAGCAAAACAAAGTACTATGCTAAGATAATTGGCAAAAATTCCATCCCTTACTCAATAGGTATTGTTTTAAATGCACTTGCAATATTATTTCTAAGTAATGAAAAAAATTCTTACTTTTGTCCATGCTGCAGATCCAAAGTTAGGAAAAATAGTTGTAACTCCACTTCATCACATGCATTATAAATACCTTATTACCCTCCAAAAAACAAAATGACATCATTTTCTTATTTCTATCAGAGCAGCAAGTAGATGTCTTCTAGGTCTAAGCTGTTAGCTGTTCAGCATTATACACGTGACTAGAGTTAGACTACTCAACGGGCTCAAACCAAATAGACAAGACAAAGGGGAAAAAGGTCATGCAGGCATACACACAACTGCATGATGGCTTCCGATAGCTTGCTGTATTGCAATTCCTGTGTTAAAAGGGATATAGAGGAATGTTTAACATACTTTGTAGATCCCTTAGAAGAAGAAAAAAATTCCTTATACGTATTAAGATAGTTGAAAACTGAGACCCTAGGCCTTTATAATTAGGATAATAATTACCTGATATCCGTTAAGATCAGTATAGAATCTATTTTGACTGTTTACGTCAGAAGAAATTCTCATTGCAAGTTCACGATTATATTCTCCTCTAATATCCACGATATTGGAAACCTCAAGAGACTGGCCTTCCAAACCTGCAGAAAAAGCAGCATTTAAAAATCTCTTAATTTTTAAAAATTACCACCACATATATAAAAACAACCGTGATTCCAGCATACAGTGATCTAGTTTGCCCCCCTAGCTTTCTTCTCCTGTTATATCTACCCAGATAGTTGAAGCTGGTACAGTCAGGTACTATATGATATAGCAGTGCTTCTAATTCAGTACTCATTCGACAGTCATTCGGAAACCTTCATTGATGCAGATAAGAAGTAGAATTAAAATAATTCAAAATATTCATGATAGGAACCAGTGTGGGTTCCCATAAATCAGTAAGAAACACCACATCACTTTTAAGTGCTATCTTTAGCAATAGCTAATAATATCTTGGAACAGATTCTGGCATTCACTGCTTCCCTTGTGCTGCTTTTGCTGTTCACAGGTAACATTGAAGTTACCTGCCTCTGACACAGCAACTGTTCTAAGCAGCAAACTGGTGAGCTGTTATAACTAAAACAGAGAGAATCTTCCTTAAGGACAGTGAATTAAGAAACTACACACTGACAGGAGCACAACCAGGAAACAAGTCTTCGTTAACAGGGAACAGATGCCCATTTTCATGAAAAAAATATTAAGTATCTGAAGATGAAAACAGATATCCATGAGATTTTTCAACAGTGCTTGCTGTTGAAAATTGCATACCTTTAATAATGGCGCCCTTTCAGATATTCTGAGACACAGCCTGAATTGGAAATAAACTTTCATTCACTATGATCACCTGTACCCCTTCTGCAGTCTAATGGGACTAACGACTGTCAAAAAAATGTGCCATTTAGAACAAAGACATGAAATTTTCTCTTTGTAGTAATGAAACTATACTGTGCTTGTCTGATAGATTGCAAACATAGGGTGGTAGAAGTTGAGTGACTGAGAGGGACCGATCAACTGTCTTAGTCCTTTAAAATTTGAAGACAGTTTTAAAAACGTTGGCTACTTTATGTTAGCTAAATGTTAGCTGTGACTTAACTTTCACAACAGCTCAGTGTATCTTAGCACACAAGACCCAAAAGCACGCTCATGACAATTTGAGCTCTTGAACACTGGAATGTTATCCACACGGACAAAAGAAAATATTCACCTAAAATTCTGAGGTGCCTAAGCACACAGACAGACAACCTCTTGTTTGTCCTTCTTTCCTCAAGCTACAAAAAGTTTTTTGGTTTTCTAGGATTGTTAATAGTCTCTTTTTTCTTCCCCCATATTCAATTATCTCTTTAAATAATTGCATTTTAAAATAAGCTAGCACTGAGAATGGAGTCAGGCTGAACATTTCATTTCTACAGGGTTTTTTGGTCAAAACATACTGACTTCTAGAGTACTAACCTTTCATGTAATTCTAACTCATGCCACTATCATGAGAACAGTCACACCTTCCTCCTAATCAAGAATGCTATTAACAAACTCCTGAAAAATCCCAAACTGCATTTGTGCTCTACAAGCACCTAATGCAATCCATGAACTCCCACATCACACACGCCCTCGCTAATATACAGTTATAAATCAATATACTAATGCAGTTATTTTAATAACAGCGATATGAAAGATAAGCCAAATCTGTAGATTGTGAAAATTCATGTTTTGCTTCTTTTTATTTTCTGCACCCACCTGACATTGTCCAGCTTAAACTTCAGTAGTTAACACTTCCTGATCACAGAATATTCTTTTACTTGTGCTTTTTGCACAGAATCTAACACAATAGGAACCTATAATCCCAACTAGAACTCTTAGGTGTTATTATGATAGTTAATTTGCTTTTGTTGCACATCTCACACAACTACGTGCATAAGCTCGTTGATTTTAATTTAAGCTTTCTTCTGGCATCATAGAGGTTTTCCAGAAATCCTGAAAACGCTGAGGAAAAGAAAGCATCATTTGTTGATGCAGCAAATTTTTATATTACCTTTATTTCTGTTGTTGAGCTAGTTTCCTATTTTTTATTTATTCATTGTCATGATAGTTTACTTAAACACCCAAGAATTTGACTATTGCAAAGGTGTCTAAGTATTTAACATTACTTTTTCATATAAACATGATAGATGTGTGCGCGCACACACACCTGTGTATACGTACACACACATGTCCTGTTTTCAAATTTTGTTAGCCATTCAGTTTGGCAACGTGTTGCCACAGCTTTCTCAAGACCACCTTTACTTTGTTGAATTCTAAACCACTCTCAACCTTTGAACAGGAGAATGCTGAAAGCGTTTGCCAGCTGCTTCATTTATGCTGCTTTTTATGTAAAATGAAGATAGGGCTGTGATGTTACCACCTGAAGCCTTGAACGAAAAGGATGTCAAGGATGTATCTGTTTCCTCACCTTTTTTTAAAAAAAGGAATTCCACCTGCAGCATTACTAGCACGTTAAAATGTTAACATTTACCAATGACTATTCCACCACAGTGCTAAATGAAAAATTGCCAGTATCAGAAGATGACGTCATCTTCTCCAGACCCAGTCTGCAAAAAATGGATCTATATGCTTCACGCTATATGTTCGTAGCTATAGATTTTCCAGCTATTTTAAAAAATAATGTTCTTGAATTTAATGAAACATAGGAAGTCTCTGATAAAAAGATTTTTAAAAATTATGCTGTCACCAACAGATTCCAATGAAAGCAGAGAAAGAATTAAAATTCACTCAGTGGTCAGTTACTGAAACAAACTGTCAAGCCACAAGGCTCCCTGGTCTGACAGGGCAACCAAAAGCAACGTAAGTCTGTGGGAAAAGCAAGGTTTTGCCAAAACTGTAAAAAAGTTTGGGGAGCTCCCTCCAGGTAATGTATACAGTAAGAAGATTTCCCAATGCTGTGAGATTCCTCCAATAAATCTGTTGCGTTTAAGTTTGCCTTTGGCTTAGCAATTGGCTAAGTGAGGCTCAGACAGGGATCATTTTGTCTTTAGACCCTGTGAAGAGTTCAAGGAGAAGTATGCTCTACTAGTTTAGAAGTGTATTTAAACGTTAGAAATACAGGTTGGGTCCAAGGCTGCAGTGATGGAAAATAAACAGTGAGAATCTAGTCATGGTTTCACAATTCTTACCCTGGACTTTATAGAGTCGCATAGTATGTGTCACATGGGGGAAAAAACATACAACTTCTGAGAAAATCCTTCCGTGAGTGACTCTTACGGGAGGTGGATCTGTAAAAACATAAGGCTACAAAAAGGAAACAGAAACTTAGAACAAGTATTTTAAAACTCTGCTTAATAACAGTCGCAATAAATGAAAGCATTTATTAAATGTTAAATAGTCATTTTCATTTTTTAAATATAACAGTATATCTATTCTAAGTCTAGCATGAAAAACAGGAATTGAAGAATTACTCCTAATCTTCAGCTAAAATTAGCATAACCATCTTTACATATCTCATAGGTATTTTAGGAGGATTAGTGGATACAAGACCTACAGACGTGCTGTAATGGATTATTATTGCAAATATCCGAAGTCAGCTTTTGCAAGCAAAATTATACCAGTAATCAAATACCATAGTTTCATAATATATGAGAAATGGTTTAACTGTCTGCTTTTTACAGACTGTTAACAGTTTACTGCATTGGTGGTGTATACTGTATGAGGAAAGCTGCCTCTATACTGCCTTGTGGATCAGTTTGCATACTCTTTGGAAAGCAAAAGAAAGGGGAAACTTTCTTCAGCAAAAGCAACCTCAGTTGGAGAGCCCTCTGAAATGCAGGGTAGAGCAGAGAATAGGCAAGAAACCACAACAGGGAGATTGGCTTCTTACTAATTTCTCTCAAAGGCCTGTCTACAGAAGAAAAAAAAAACAAAAAAAAAAAACAACCACACACATATCTACAGTCAAACCTAAGAGATGAAGAAAATGATTTTCACAGGCGTACACATAAAGTTGAGTCTCAGCTAAGCAAGTTTTGATTATTTTAAAAATAGCTAATCCCAAAATGAACTGTATGCACTATACAGAAATATATGGATGAACACAAATAAGAAAATGGGTTAAATAAGTGTATACAAAGCAAAACAAAAAAACACCCCAAAACAAACAAAAAACCCTACTGCAGGGCAACACTATTAAACTAAGACTTCATTCAAAAAAAAAAACACTGAATAAAAATACTTGAAAACTTGTCATTTATAGGGATCTAAGGAGAAAGTTCTTAGATGGGGGCTGCCCTTTTTCTATACAGTCATAAGAAGGATAGAGCTTACCCTTCCTCCTTATTAGGGAAGAGTTGGTCCATTCTAGCTCTGTGAGCTATCCAGGACCAGAGAGATAATGACTGGGTTTGCCACGCTTCAACAAACCAGGCTTGTAAGTGAGAGAACAGCTTTAAGCATTAGACATGCAATTAGTATAGTATCACTGTAAAGATCCTTGGTGAGATGGACTGAGAGGCCTCTGAACCGATACTAGTCGTGGCCTCTCATGAAATAAAAGCGTTTCTTATGCAAAAGTCTGACCAAGACGCAGAAGTAGGTTTCCTGCTGCTCAGATAAAAAAATCACTTTGCCTCCTAAAAGGAAAGAACAATGATAGAGCTATTTTCAAGGCTGGATAGACAAAGTCTTCGTCTAAATTCAGTGTGGAACCTGCTTTGAGTGGGAGGTTCCCCAAGAGAGTCAGTCTCTTCTAATGTGAACGATTCTATGATTATTCCAATCTTGAATTCAGAATAAAAATATTTGGATTTGATATCCAGTGGTAGTTCTAAGGCTTCACTTCTTCAATAATTAAATAAATAGTTGCTGTGAAATCTGTCCCCCTCAGCTTCACTAGAATCAGTTTTAATGTACCAAGATTCAGTAGCCCACCATAGCAGGTTTTGTTAAGACTGAAAAGCAGTATTTCCAGAAACTGGATAATAGAACTATGGGTCATAGGCTTCAGAACTTACTTTTCTTAAATGTGAGTGACTACTGAAAAACAAGACCATCTGTCCCTTGGAAGTGGTGGGGAAGCGTCAAGCTAGAAACATTACGGGAGACTACTGGGAGCAAAATAGTACTCTATAGCTCCCTAGGGTATGTAAAAACACTTGACTTGGCACTAAAAGGGGTGCTGAGGTGCCAAAAGGCTGAGATGATTGGAGAGTTGCCTGCACTTGAAGGTTTACTGGCTTGCATAGAAGCTGACATGGTGTATTGTGGCTTGAAGGCATGAAGCCTGGCCAATAAGTCGTCCTTCCCCTTGTAGTCAACTGAAGCACTACTAACCTTTTTAGTGCGGCCTAGAAATTTTTGGCAGCGCAGTACACTGTTGGAGTGGAAGCCAAATAAACTATGTCCAAAGGAGAATCTTCCAACAGACTGGATTGCTCCTGAGATGTTTGTGGTTTAAACAAAGAACTCAAGACACTCTTCAAGATAACTTGCCTCTCAATAACAGATTACCCTTCATTTGGCAGAGTTTGAGATTAGGCTAGGGTTTGGGAAAGATCAAATGCACGGTCTCTGGAGAACTGTGTTTTGAGAACATGGCAAAAGAGAGACAATAGTCACTCTAATACGTTTGCCTCCAGAAACAAATGTGCGGCAGATCTTTGACGGTAGATGCAATGCTTCAGGGAAATAGATAGCACCAAGGAAATTAAGAGCCACTTCAAAGACAGCTAATTCTTAAGTATTGTGAACATGCTTCAGGTAAAGGTGTCTGCATGCTTATCTTCTCCTTTTATCAGGAATGCAAAACCAGAGGGAGCACCAAATGCTTGAACGCTTGAATGAGGGTCTTCTGTCCTTCTGAGGCAAAAGATTTGAAGACTGATACAGTGGGATACTCTAAATGTGTAGTCTCAGTCGTTTTGGACAGGAGAACATCCCAATCTTGCCAATAAAAAAATGTAGAAAGATATCATTATCTTTTTCTTTGGCTTGCTGCTAGCAAACGGGGTGCTGGCACCAATAGTTTACCGCTTCTTAGCTAGGATGCACCTCTTGCAATAGTCCAGGCTGGCTTTAGGTCAGCCTTAAAGACGATTAATCCAAGGGATCTCTTGGAAGATTCAGAGTTGCATACATCCCAGCATATGGATCATCATTCACATGAAACCTGACATCCATAACAGCCTACTGATGACCAAGCTGCACTATATGTATCAAATCTTCTAAAATGACATGACTTTAACTGATGGGCTGCAAACCTAGCAAGTTACAGCTCAAAATTTCTAAAAACTGGCTGTAGACCCTAAGAGCAGAAAGTCTACAAAAGTACAATAGGAAGACAGATTACTATACTAGATGAAGAAAAATGATTCCTGAGTACTATAGAACTGAAAAGAGAGGAACCAAAAGACTATCAGACAACAAAATAACTGGGCAATAAAGGCAAAGAAAGCATGCAAATTCATTGATACCAGAAGAAAATGGCCTAACAAACATAATACTTGGCAAGTTTGGCAGAGATACAAGGGGTGATAAGGGGGGGGGGGTAAGGGTAAAAACAGGGGGAAGGGGAACCTCCTGCCTGTACTCTATTCTACTGCCATTTCCTGAAAGGACTTTGAAAGCATAGTCAACCCATCTCACACTGAGAACCCTGAACAGAGGGCCCCTTTTTTTTCCCCCCCCTCTCCCTAAAGACAGAAACCATTAGTTGAAAGTGTTTTAAAACTACTAGAGAATTGCATTGTTATTCCCAGTGAGACACTTTAATTAATGTTATTAAAATGCAAGCCAAGTGAGCCTTAGGGTAAATTAAGGAAGTAGAATTTTTAAGAGTATTGTGATTTCATTCTTATTGCATAAAGTTACAAAATTTGAACATACTGCCCTTAAAAGCTTAACATTAACTAAAAATGTACTTGTAATTTCAACATATTATGTTTTTAAAAGTTCAGTATGCATCTTACTTTTAACTGTGCTTGCAGTCATGCGACACGCTTTTTTCTTCATATCAAAACCATTTTTCTGTATAGATTTCTCCAGATTATTTTTATAAAACAAGTAATTCAGAAGTGCAGTGAAAACTACATAAAACTGTTAGATTTACTGGTTTTTGCTTTTCTAAGCAGAAGATTAAGTAGTATCTAAAATAAAACCAATAAAGTTTGAACATGTAGGAATGTTAATAATAATGTTTGAACATGATGAAAGGTGGCAGGGAGGGGAGGGAAATATTGTCCGGGTATTCACAGATCAAATATAACCCTAGCATTTAAAAATTACGAATAAAGTGAGCCCTGATGAACACAACTGATGCAAAAATATTAATTATGGGCTAAATACCCAACAGGGTCTAAAGCAGACAACTGACAGATTTCAAAAAGCATGTTTCTAGGAGAGACTTCTAAAAGGAAAGAAAATGCTTCTGTCCACTTCTAGACCGATTTACACACATAACTAAGTAACATAAGTAAGTTCAACCATTCTGCTTTATTTCCTGGAGCAGCCATAAAGAATTCTGTTTGCCTTATATATGCACCTTAAGTTCTCACAGAGAAAATGGGCAGAAGAAATACACTGCACACTAGCTAGCTTCTTAAAATTGTTTATTATTCCATCACTCCCTCTCCGAAATGCTAGCTTTTTGGTTTCAAAAATGGTACAGTAGATTCTTCTTGGTAATAAAAGCAAGATAAGAACACTGTCATTTCTGAATTTCCAATCTGAAAATTAACAGAAATATGCGGCCTCACTCCAACAATTACTCTGCTGAAAATACTGGCCATGCTAGAGAACTACATTAGAAACAATTGCTTGGTACTCAGCGCATACATTCATCAATTGGGATCCAATATCTTAACTACTATATTAAACAACATATACTTTTTCCAGTTAAAAAGTACTATACCCTGAAGTTGGAAACATTTCATTCAAAATAAAGAGCTCTTAAGAGTCAGAAAAGTAAAGAGAAGTAGAAATGAATACGTATCTCCTAGACATTTTTCCCATATGAAGTGAAATTTGACTTGTTTTAATGATAGCAAATGGTCACATCTCGGTGCATTTCTTGCAAGGGCAGCATCTATCTTAAATTCTTTGTTGAATCATTAATATTCTTTATACATTTGCACTTTCAAATTAATATTGTATTTTTATCCAAATCTAGGATTATGACATATGAAGTTCTGCCAATCATTTCAATAACTGACATCATTATTTCCAGCTGCATTTCAGTGTTGGAGAAAACTAGTTCTTCCAAGCTGTATTTGCAGAGTGCTTCAAGCTAGCTCAAGATTAGAATATCTGTGCAAAGAAAAGATGTACCTTGGCATCTCCATCAGGCAAGAAGAGATAAGCGCCGCTCTTATCCCGGTTACTTGTAGTTCCGTACCATGCAAACTCCACCTTCATTTGATGGTTTTTACCATCTTCTTTTGTATTTATTTTCTAAGGACAGAGAATCACATTTGACATGGCTCACTACACTTGGGTTTCCATGAACAAGAGCAAAAGTTCCTAAGAAAGTAAAAAGCAAGTGTTTCAAACTATAAGGCAACATACCTCCAGTAGTCCAGACATTCCAGAGAACCACAGTTTCATATAAGCGTTCTCTAAAATTATATTATCCACAGAATTCTGCATCTCTTTTATTGTGAAAATCCTGTCTGGCTTCACCTGCATATTATTCCTTCCACTCATATATATAGTATAATCAGCCAAATCTGTTTCTGAACTCTGAATCTCCAAAAGCTGGTAAACTCCAAGCCCCAAAGGTGGTAGATGTGCCAAGAAAGAGATCTGTTGGAAGTAAAGCAGCATCCTTTATTAAAAAATTGAAAATCATCAACTTGTTGCACCAGATTCATGCTCAATGTAACTCCTTTCGCTTCCACAATTATATAACAGTTGAATTTCTCCCATTTCCCATAAACAAATGAGTACAAAATTATAAACAAAATTCCAAAATTAATAGCTGAAGCATGTGAAGAAAAATTAGCAAATAAAAAAAATCAATTTGATTAGAATCATGATCACTGTCATATTAATGCAGTAACAGTTTTCAGTCTTCTTAAAGAATGCTACCTGCAGCTAGCAGCTGTAAGCACACTTGCTATGCATGTGTAGCACGTGGGGAACACTGCAGACCACTTAAAAAAAAAATCCACAAATTTAAACAGGAATACATAAGGAAATTGTCTCACTTTTAGTTTCTGCTTATTTAGAAGCTATAAAACAATTTTCACAGAAGAGTTAATACAGTAGGTAGATCTCCAAGGGAAAACTGCTTAGCATGGAGTTATAGATATGTAATTTTCTTTCTCTTTCTTCTACAGCCTCTGCAATTCCCACACAATGTTAATTATCAATAATTACCCCTTTGGAGGAAGGCTGAGAAACATTAACTGAATAACCTTTACAGGCATATGATCCTGAAACAAACTCAACTTGTCTCCCAAGTCAAAAAGAGTAAGACTAAGAGTGTAAGACCAGAAGAACAGAGATCTGTGCGGTATTTTTATAATGCTAAGAATTAAAAAATTAAAAAAACCCCACAGTTTCTGATGTGCGATAATTGGGGATAATCTTCTGTGATGAGGTATAATTCAAAAATTCTCAGAAACATTGTTTAGAATCAGAAATAAGAGGTGGAATCAAAGCCATCTGTTGAGCTTGAGTACAACCAGCCTCCCTATATGTAAAACAAAAATTCAGAAACTAACTGCTTAAGCCATCATATCTAAAGACTTAAGAAGTCTTCCAGCTGGAGCGCTTGAGCACATATAAACCGTGTGACTGTGCATACGGATAACCACTTGAAGGGAAAAATAGTTTTAGAACTGCAGTTTTAGGAAAAAAGACACATTCAACATTTCCTTCTCATGCAGCTATAAGTGACCCTTTCACTATAATACACCATATTATGGAAATTTAATAACTAATCACTTTAAGAAACTTTTTAAATTTATGCTAAATACATATGTTTCTTTTATTCTTAAAATGACTGAATTAGTGACATTATCTACAGAAGACTGAACTGCCAATATTTCATGTGTACTTTTCATTACAATATCATTTTGTTCTAATGTGAAGCTACAGTACCTCTCAAATAAAAATACTTTATTGCTTTTTACTTAAAGTAGCATACCTGATATGCTTCATGTGACACTGTATTTGCTCCATCCCAAACGGCACTAATCTGGACAGCAACAGGTTTTCCCAAAGGAGATAATAATTTAACTCTGGGTGAATTCACATTGACTGAAACCACTGAAAATCGCTCTTGTTCCATAGGATTATATATCAGAAGGTACCTGCAAAAATATATTTGCCAGATTATCTTTGTGAAATAAGCTTCTCCCTTCAGGTTTAATATTGTTGCACACAAATTAAACAAACAAAGCATTAAAACAATGTTAAAACAACAGGTACATACCACAACAAATAACTATGCAAAACATAACCAGAAACAATGGATACTTAACATCAATTCTTGGCAGGTCTTTTCTTATGCTGTTATTTTTCAGATGCTTCAGAGAAAAGGAATTTTGAAAATACCATACAAGAAAAACAAATCAACTTCACATCTTAACTACTAAAGAATTCCCTTTTATAGTTACAAGCACAATCAGATAGTCAGATTAATCTAAATGGGTTTTTCAGACTGAACTATTGGATTCTTATCCACAATTGTTTTCCCTCCATTTAAAGCATAATTTAGAAACAATGAAATAATGAATAAAACTTTGTGTACGTACATATATCTGATGTACGTTCTTTGAAGCAACTAGTTTCTCTCTGCTACAAGGGAAAGTCCAAAATTATTTAAGTGCAAAATTTTAATCAAGATTCCTTATGGCAACTGTCACATATACATTGAAATCTATTAGGCACATATGGAACAGCTAATTTTTATATCATCTTATGTCTACTTCCATTTTGGCACATTTAGATCGTTAGCCAACGGAAAGTCAAAGTCTTGAAACTGAAAAAAGCAACTTTATTAGCCTGTGAATTTTTTCTTATAATTTTGTTTATTTTTAAGTATAGAAAAAGGAAATTGTATCAAAACATTCGTGTCTCATACATCTCCGGGTCTCCTATTCTATTTCCTTTCTCCTTTCCATTTCCAAGGTCAAAGAACACACTACATACAACTGCTTCCTGAAGTTTCTTCATTTCATCCAAAAAACAAAATAAACAGTAACGCACCTTTTACAATGAAAAAAGTTCTTGCCAAAATTTCTAATGATCCCCTAAATTCACAGAAAAAACAATACTCTACCTTCAACCTCCTTGGCCTTCCCATTGTAAGACACAGTTTACTTCTTCATGAAATCCTGTCTTTTATCAGTTCCTACAACATCCTCGCATTACTTATCAATTCACTCCTTCAGCATTTCTTCTAGTAGATTTTCTTCATTCTCTGCCCAGTTTTCTACAGAGATGCCTCAGAGTTTTGTTAGTGGTTTCCTTTTTCCTTCCACATCTCAGCCTTCAAATTCAATTACCACCTTCATAGGTTAAGCTACTTCATCTAGAATTCTCTCTTTCTATCCAAACCAGAAATCTCATTCTGTCACTCAGGTCTTTATCTTGACCACCACCTGTAACTTGAACCTCTTTCCAGAATCTCACCCCCCAACTGTAAGTCTTCCAGACTGATGATTAGTTAGCCTGTCACCTGGGTACAACTCTATGGTCCCAAAAATCACCTATGTAGTTAAAAGCTTTGACCTTTTCTTTTCCCCCTTCCTCCAATAGCTCTAAATGTACAGAGGAGGGCTCCCTCTAAGCAAGTGTCAGAGCAGAGTGAGCTCTCCCGGTAACCTGTAATCTACCTTTAAGATGAAGTCCGGTTGGTAGTAGAGAAAGAAGTGCTGAGATTCTGCTTTGGACATAATGAAATTTTCAAGACTGAGAGGTAGTAGCAAAATGCTCGTAGTTAATAAGGAAGAGCAAATTAAACTTCTCCTGAGAGATACAACACAATTTCAGTGCAAAGTCAAGCTCGTAAATTAATGCATCACCCAACTATGAATGTGATACAAACACACCAAGGATAACATCTTTCCCATCTCTCCATTCAGTTGGAAAAAAAAAAAAAAAAAACCACTCAGCTACCCTCCTTCCATCTTGCACTTTTTTTTTGGTGCAACATTCCTCTAATTTTAGCAAATGCAGTTTTGCTCTACTGATACCCAGAATCCTTATGAACACTGGCTAGGTCACCATTTTCCCATTATTCTTTCACTGGCTCCCTCTTCTCTTCCGCATCAAACTTGAGTTGCTTATCTTCAACTTCACAGTCCTTAACAGCCACCCTATTATCTCACAATCAGTAGGAAAGGTCAACTGCAACTTCTCAATAGGTGAATAAACTAAAATCAGAGGCTATGTTAGATTTGCCTAATAAGAATCTTAAGATTACCTACCACAGCTTGAATAAGCTTTCCATACAAGTTATTTTCCTCCTTTAAACCCCTTCTTTAAAGCTTCCTGGGCTGAACTATTGTTATGACTGCTACACATAACTTTTCTCCTTGTATATCTGTGTGCATCCAGCTGCAGTCAGTTATTTACTAGCGCAATTAAAAGCACTTTGGGAGGCTCTCTTTTTATCCAGTTTCACATTGAGGATTCCTAGACTACTAGACAATACAAATAGTTAATAGTATTCTAGATTAGCCTTCAAAATCTTTAACAACTTTTGCAAGAGTTTGTGAGAGCCTCCTCAGACTTATGAAAGTCATATCTACATTCTGTTTTACATTGTTATTTACATTCTAGTTTTTTTAATTCTTTTGATAGAACATTAATTTAATTGTTAATATTTTTATAATTGTTGTGGAATCAAAACCAAACTAAAACAATACTGTTCTTAGTCCAGACTTTAGTCTTATACTTTAGGAAGTATAAGACTAAAAACATAACAGTAGTGAAATATATATAAGAACTACTCATATACTTTGAAAAAAGAGAGGACTGTCAGATACAATATTGTCCTTTGAGAAGATCCAACACGAAAGGTCAGAATAAATCATCATTCTCATTCATGAATATAACATTACAAAAATATGTTTTGTTTATTCTTTCTATGCGGTAGAAATCCTCAATTCTTATGCCTCTGTGTGAAATATTAGGCTTATGGATACAGTTCTTTTCTAGTAATGATGCATGCCTTCATTAAAATTTAATTATCTGCGAAACAAAGAACATATTCACATAAAAATATTTCCAGGAACTTTGTTCAACTTCCTATTGATATTCACATGCTTCACAACTTCAATTAGTAGTGTGACAAATCTACCCATAACAAAAATCCTAGACCTTAAAAATTGGCATATTATCAATATACATCACCAGACTACTTCTCTTTGATATTAGAATAAAGCAAAGGTCCTGTTGTGTAGAGGTACATACGCTTTATACCTTCTTGAAACAATGTACTGTAAATTTATTATGCATGTGTATAGTAATATGGCAGTCAGATGAAGGTAGTGACGATAGGGCAGATTTCTGACAGTACAGACTTTGGAACTTGGGCTAGATGTCAATATTTTGTTTCCAAGTTTTACTTCAGTAGAATTGAAGTACTTATACTCAATAAGATGTAATTGTTATGCATATACAAAAGCATTGATTAATGCAATTAAATATTTTACTTCTGAAGTAGCAGTACTTCTGAAGTAGGAGTTACCTCTGAAGTACTCTTACCCTTAAATAACACCCCACTGTAACAAAAAAAAAAAACAAAACCCACACTAAATTCATTATGAAACAAAAGGACTAGACTTCATTTAAGCTAAAACATTACAAAGAATGTCATCCACAAATGTGGAGTACAACCGCTTAATATACTGTGGTTACATCATACAGAGAAGCAATTTGACAATATTTAAGTGTTTTTTATTCCATAACATGAGGCAAAACTATGAATAACATTCCCTCTTTCAGAAGCAGCAAGTAGTTATTTTCCTTTCACTATTCAGATTACTTGTCTCTGGCAATAGCATAGCAAGAGTTATCAAAACTCAGGGAAAGGGGTGTGAAGAGAAAAATGTTGATGCCCACTAGTAAAATTCCAAAGCAAAGTTTTACTCAAAATATTTTACTTCAGAAATACCCATCTGGCTGAGCCTAAGCCATCATTTCATTTATTTGAGAGAAATAAACGAGAAACAGGTGCAGATCTGAGCTCTCAATGCTGAATGGGATGTAACTTGGATGCACAAACAGTTGCAATTTCAGAAGAGCAAATCTAGCCACCTGCCTGTCAGATATTTTAAAAAGATAAACCTCGATTTTTTTTTGACCCCATACTTATTTGGATCTCTGAAACCCAGAACAAATATTTTTCTATTCATATAAACTTGATATCTTCTTTAAATAATCTAGCATACGGCATTTAAACTCATCTACTAAGCAGATACATTCAAGTGTAGGAGATGGAGTATTTTGACTAGTCTATCACGTAGTAAAAATTTAACTTGTTGTCTAACCTTTTTCAGCTAGAGCTAAAAAACAAAGTTATCACCTAATGTCCTTATTTAAAACACCTTCTTTAACAAGTTATCCAGAACACACATAAGAGTTTAGCTATAGTCACAAACAAAAAGTGAAAAAGTTGACCCAGACCCCTAACAGCTTTATCTTAGAATTCCAGAACACTATTGCAAATTGTTTCTTAAACTGTGAAGAGCTACAGTATTGCAGACTATTGTCCTCTTGCTTCCCTGATGTGCATATGTACATGCATACATATCAACATATATACACAAATTCACCAATAGCACCAGGCACAAGAGTACCTTATTCTTCTAAAGTTCATTCAATGCTGACTTTACAAGTGATGCCATCAAGTGATGTGAGAAATCAGAACTCACTACAAATAAACGTCAATGGATTACCAGTGACAAAGGATTATCCAGAACATCACCTCTCCCATACATGTGAACACAAAACAACCTAGGTCACCAAATTTCACTGCTCAGTGGAGGACCGTTCTTCAAGTCTGCTTTAAGGACCCCTTGATCCACTCCAGAATGTGATCTGGATTCTCTCTGGCAAACCTTCGCAAATAAGTTGAGTATTTCCCACAGTAACTCACAAGAACAATTTCTCCAAAGCACATATGCTCAATTTCAATGCAAAATTGCATAAACAACACCTTTGCTTGAAGCTGGCTAGTTTCCTTCTCTCTTCTGGAATAGAGGCTAAGTTACAAAACAGCGTTATAAAAAGAGAAACAAGGGGAACTACCTGAAGTACATCCACACCTGAAAAAAGTTACAAGCCAAGAAGCCAAACAATATATTACATCAGCAGTCTTGTACTGAAGGATGCAAAAGAACAAACAAAAGCAAATCTGCTGGCAAAGAGTAAGCTTCACTTAAACATCAAAAAGGAGAAGAAAGTGAAAGCAAGGGAAGATTGCAAACACATTAAAATGCTTGGAGCCTTAAAGAAAAGGAAATGAAGCATCTCTATATATGTCAAAACTTAAACGCATCAGAACTCGTGGGCGGAAACCAGACTACAATGAGAAAGGTATTCAAAGGTCTTGGGAATAAAAAAAGCATTTGAGGCATAAAATTTCAGAATTCTAAACAAAACTAAAGTTGCCTAAACAAAACTTATCTCAATTGAATGATAAAGCAATACAAACTCCAGATATTAAAAGAGGGACCAGGAGAGAATCAAAACTGGTCCTTATCTGAAGACGCACAAGAAAAATATCACTTTAAAAGATGTTAAGAAGAGTCACTTGGTAGTAAGATTATCTAGTTACTAAACAATGATGTGCACAAGGGGAAAAGGAATTACGAATTAGTATTTAAACTGCATATTGCACCATTTGGCACGGTAGCTGCCAAAACACCACAAAAAAAAATTTCTGTGATTTGTATAATATGTTGGAAGCCTAAGAAGTTGCACCTGACAGCTAGAATTCTAAAAAAAATTCCATGAATTGACATTACTGAGGCCTGGAATGGTCCATATCTTTTGGGATGGTCATGAAGGGAACAAACAGAACAAAGACCATCTACTTAAAATGGGTGTTTATTTCTATATTGCAAGAAGAGATTTCCATGAATCTTGTATAGAAACCCATGAGAGCATGGGCTTATTTTCCTCAATTTTTAATACAGAATAAAACCAAAACCAACTGGACCACAAAAATGACTCCTTTATTTAAAATACTCTCTCCTTGCATTAAAATGCCATTAAAAAAATACTTTCAATAAAAATCAAGTGTAACGCTTTTTTCTTCTTAAGGAAGAAAGATTTCTTTCTCTACTAATTTCTTTCTTTCTCTAACGCTTAGCAAAAACACTAGGAAAAAAAAAAGTTATGTTAGATTTGGTTGCCTAGTTCACAGAATCACAGAATGGTTGAGGTTGGAAGGAATCTCTGGAGATCATCTGGTCCAAATCCTCTTTTCAAGCAGGGTCAACTAGAGCAGGGTGCCCAGGACTGTGTCCAGTCAGGTTCTGAGTATCCCCAAAGATGGAGACTCTACAACCTCTGGACAACCTGTTCCGGTATCCTCACAGAAAAAAAAAAATTTTTTTCTTAAATTGAAACGCAGGAAGTTCTTTCTGAACTTGTGCCCATTCCCTCCTGTCCTGTTGCTGGGCACCACTATTTCATTAGCGGGGTTCTACTCAAAGCTCTCATGGTCTCTCATGTGAGCGTTACAGCCTCCTTAGTCAAAAGCCTAACTGAAGTGATGTTTTAACCAGAGATTCCCTCACCCTTTTTCTCCACACCTGGACAAGTTTGCATACATTACTGCTATGCATTACTAAAGCTGGGAAGAGTCTATGAATAATTGTTCTGAAAATAAATGGCATAATAGCAAAGGGGAGGGGAATCAGTTTATCATCTAAAATTATCCGGTCATGATGCTCCTTTGGTTATTAAAAATTAAACATTCTGTAATCCCTTAATCCAAGAAGTCTGCTCTTAATATTCCTTCAGAAATTAATCACCAGCAAACTGTGAAAGCTCATGATCATGATGCCTTTTTGACAGATTAATGTTTTCTCTACAACTCTTATATCAGTTTATGAGCTTTAAAAAAATTAAATGTTTTTCAAAATTTCAAGACACCTTTCAGTCCTACCCAAAATTTATTTAACAAGAAAGTTAGGAAACGGAGAAAAGCTTCAGAGGAAATCAAAGTCTTATGCATGAAAATCATATATCCAATCCAGTTTAAGTTATTCAAACCTGATTCATGCTTTGTTTCAAAGAAAATTTGACTTTGCGGGTATTATTTAAAGCAATCCTCATTCCTCCTTCTTCCACGAGTAATTATTTCTGAAATGCAAAAAGCCCTCCTGATTCCATCCAAATCGTACTTTTCTTCTAATACATACAGAATAGAATATTGTTCAAAATACTGTGAAGTCTAAGCTTCTGTTTTATCTTAAATGCCATTTGGCTCAAAATTGTCCTTTAATAGTGCCAGATTCTATGAGAAAAATGAGGAAACAAAAAATAGATTAATTTATTGGTAAATTTTGAGTTAAAAACTTTATAAGCCTCTGAGGTATCATTGAATGCATTCGTGCAGACTTATGCTTGGGTCAAATAATCATATTCAGAAAGGAAACAAAACAAATAAAATCCATACGCCCCAGAAAATCCCAGTACCAGAGCACCCTCAAGGAAAAAAAAAATTTCAATTTCAAACTATACCAACCAATTTGGAAAGTTTTGACTTTTAAGATTCAGGATATTTTGTATGTTTCTATATATATTTATGCATAAATAAACAGACACTACATACGCCATAAAAAGGTGTAGGATCCCTGAATTTTCCAATTTTAGGAAATATCTTGACTTGTACATTCTTATAGAGAACTGATATGCTAGTACCCATCTCACTAGAATTCTTGCTCTATTCAACTCTTCACACGTTTTCAGAAACCTACCTATACTACCAGTTTTTTAATGCATCACTTTACAAACTTTTAACACATTAAAAAGTTGCAACATCTATCACTCAGGTAGTTTTTTCATGTAAAAAGATACAGAAACACTCACCCTTCAACAGAGGAAATATTTGCAAAATGTCAAAATAAAATCTGTCAGAGGAAAAAAACCCTATTTTTCCTAAACATGAAATTCTTTTTTTCTGTATGACAAACTGGAAGAAATCACTTTTCTGATGCATTAAAGATAGGACTTGCAGGTAAAGTTGTTCTCTTATTAGGGCAATTAGTCATTACACAAAAAAATGGGTAAGTTTTCAGATCATTGAAAGGTCTCAGATGCCTCAAAACAGTCCACTTTTTTCAATTTGCCAGTTGGTTTACTAAAACACACCGCGTACAAAACAGATTGGCCTAAAAATATAGGCCATTATGGCTACATTAAAATATATTGATTTACTATGACCCTCAAAGACCATTTTGAAGAGGCAAAAGCCAAATCTAGACATCAATTACCATAAAAACAATGCACAGAAAGGTTGCTCTAGTTCGACCCCATAACCAGAAATAGCACTTTCGAAAGCGATGCTTTCACTGTTCCTGAAAACTTCCAAAATTGCAGTTCAAGCACCCATTTTTGCCACTGTACAATTTTTGTTATTTAACGTCAAAAAATATTTCTTCCCACTTCTTTTTCCTTTTCTCCACTTCAAATTAAAACAACTGATTCTCTTCATAACAAAACCGTATGCATTTGAAGACTTGTGCTCCCCATCACCAGTCTTCTCAAACTAAAGAGATGTTAATCTTTCAACTTCTCTTCTTTGAGTGGTTTCCTCTTAAACCTTTCTATTTCTTCATCTTTCTTGAAGTCTGCTTTCCAAAACTAGATCCCATATTTTTGCTGAAGCCTTTACCACTAAAAAAATAAGGCAGACTATTCTACCTGCATTTTACATAGAACATTTCTGTTTAATTCATCCAAAATTAAAGTTGCCTCTTTGGCACCATGCAAAGATGGCTCTCTGAATTTGTGATCTTCCGTAATGTCTAGTCTTTTCCTGATTCACTAGTTGGTTCATTCCAACATTACTTTTCCATGTGTTTGTAACGCTTCCATTTGCTTGTTGCATTTCATTTTTTGACAGGGAAATATTAGCTCCAGTTTACTAAAATAGTTTTCAATTCTAATCCTGTACTGCAGACTGCTTGTTCCCAGTGTGACCTCAATTTTCATATTCTACTTTTTCCATATATTCTATGTGTATTCTACTCCATTCGCAAATGATTGCTATAGTAGGAAGCAATTAAACCATTTGTGATTTTATGATCTGATCAAAAAAATTCCTTACTTGTTTTTGGCTTCACTTTTGGGGGGGGGAGGGGGGGAGGCAAGGGGGGAGGGAACACTCTACCGTCCCTCAGATGAACACTCTACCGTCCCTCAGACGAACACCAAAGGACACAGGCTGAATAACATGCACTATCCAACATTCAGCAATGAACATTTAAGTAATAACTAATTAACAAATAAATCTATCAATTACCTGAGTCAAGTTAACATCAGCCAAAATTAGTTTACAACATACTGACCTGAAATTGAATAACACTGTGGAATTACAACACATGCTGTAAAGAGAAAGTCTTTCTTTTTGCTTTCCTATTTTAATGAAAGGGGAACGGATCTCCTTTAACATTCCTTTTGGGGTTAGTTTTGGAGAGGGTGGGAGGAGGAGAAGGGGTAGTGAAACTCTTGAAATACACATTTTGGGCAACAGCATCTGGATAACACTACAGAGATTTGGAGGGAGACCATACTGAATACTTTGATAAACAGCTGAAGCAACCTTATGTTAAGTAATTCATCAAAAGAACACATGCATTTACATTTTTGTGTTCAGACTCATGTGTTTATATGCTAAGAAACTTTAATTCTCGATTGTTAGTTAAACGCAGCAAGCCATACCATAATGTCTAACAGATGTCTATGTTGGGCTAGAGAAGGAACACAGCAATATCAAGATCTATTAAGTTTAATAATGCCTTATGTTAGGATTATGTCAGCTAAAAAAAACTATGCTGTTCTCTCTTTCATAAGACCTATATTGAGATGTTCAACATTTTAAACAACACAATTAGCTTAACTTAAAGATTATTTAAACTCTTTCTTAAATGAAGTTTCACAAAATGCTGTATCAAGTTAAGCTCAAAGCACCAAATGACAAACTATACTGAAAGTGTGCTCTCAATTGGATCTACATATCTAATTATATCAAAATATTTAGTTGTAACAACAGCTAGAGATTTAATACACATCTCCTTTGAGATACCAGTAGGTGCTGAAACTACTAGCATTCACAATTATTCAATCCTAGACATTTAATTAAATGGGAAAGTCCTTTGTGAGGAATACCTCCCATTTAAAGAGCTACAGCCTTAGACATACTGTCAGATATAAACATATGATTTGGGGCAGGGGGAATATGGATGGTTTGATAAAAATTCAAGTTAAGCAGATGGTCTTCCTCTACACATCCAGGCAAAAAGCAAGTTTTTACCAAAAGGAGATTCTTATACCTTCTCAAGGGGCTTTGACTGTAATGGTTCACAGAATCACAGAATCGTTTAGGTTGGAAGGGACCTCTGGAGATCATCTAGTCCAACCTCCCTGCTCAAGCAGGGTCCTCTAGAGCATATTGCCCAGGATCACATCCAGACGGGTTTTGAATATCTCCAGCGAAGGAGACTCCACCACCCCTCTGGGCAACCTGTTCCAATGCTCTGTCACCCTCACAGTGAAGAAGTTTTTTCTCAGGTTCAGATGGAACTTCCTGTGGTTCAGTTTCTGCCCATTGCCTCTTGTCCTGTTGCTGGGCACCACGGAGAAGAGACTGGCCTCATCCTCTTGACACTCCCCCTTCAGATACTTGTACACGTTGATGAGATCCCCTCTCAATCTTCTTCTCCAGGCTGAACAGGCCCAGCTCTTGCAGTCTTTCTTCATAGGAGAGGTGCTCCAGCCCTCTAATCATCTTGGTAGCCCTCCGCTGGACTCTCTCCAGGAGTGCCATGTCTCTCTTGTACTGGGGAGCCCAGAACTGGACACAGGACTCCAGGTGAGGCCTCACCAGGGCTGAGTAGAGGGGCAGGATCACCTCCCTCCACCTGCTGGCAACACTCTGCCTAATGCACCCTAGGATCCCATTGGCCTTCTTGGCCACAAGGGCACACTGCTGGCTCATGTTTAACTTGTTGTCCACCAGCACTCCCAGGTCCTTTTCGGCAGAGCTACTTTCCAACAGGTCAGTCCCCAGCCTGTACTGGTGCATGGGATTATTCCTGCCTAGGTGCAGGACCTTGCACTTGCCTTTGTTGAACTTCAGGAGGTTCCTCTCCGCCCACCTCTCCAGCCTGTCCAGGTCCCTCTGAATGGCAGCACAGTCTTCTGGTGTGTTAGCCTCTCCCCCCAGTTTAGTATCATCAGCAAACTTGCTGAGGGTGCACTCTGTCCCTTCCTCCAGGTCATTGATGAATATATTGAACAAGACTGGGCCCAGGACTGACCCCTGGGGGACACCACTAGCCACAGGCCTCCAACTTGACTCTGCGCCATTCACCACAACCCTCTGAGCTCGGCCATCCAGCCAGTTCTCAAGCCACCTCACCGTCCACTCATCTAGCCCACACTTCCTGAGTTTACCTAGGAGGACGTGATGGGAGACAGTGTCAAAAGCCTTGCTGAAGTCCAGAAAGACAACATCCACTGCTCTGCCCTCATCTACCCAGCCAGTCATTCTGTCATAGAAGGCTATCAGATTGGTCAAGCATGATTTCCCTTTGGTGAATCCATGCTGACTACTCCTGATCACCTTCTTGTCCTCCAGATGCTTAGTGATGACCTCCAGGATGAGCTGTTCCATCACCTTTCCCGGGATGGAGGTGAGGCTGACAGGCCTGTAGTTTCCTGGCTCCTCCTTCTTGCCCTTTTTGAAGACTGGGGTGACATTGGCTTTCTTCCAGTCCTCAGGCACCTCTCCTGATCTCCAGGACCTTTCCAAGATGATGGAGAGTGGCCTAGCGATAACATCTGCCAGCTCCCTCAGCACTCGTGGGTGCATCCCATCGGGGCCCATGGATTTGTGGATGTCAAGTTTGGACAAAAGATCTCTAACCCGATCCTCCTCAACCAAGGGAGAGTCTTCCTTTCTCCAGCCTTCCTCTCTTGTCTCCAAGGTCTGGAATTCCTCAGGACTGGCCTTAGCAGTGAAGACTGAAGCAAAGAAGGCATTCAATAACTCTGCCTTCTCTGTATCCTTTGTCACCAGGGCACCCGCCCCTTTCAGCAGCGGGCCCACGTTTTCCCTAGTCTTCCTTTTGCTATTGATGTATTGGAAGAAGGCCTTCTTGTTGTCCTTGACATCCCTTGCCAGATTTAATTCCAACTGGGCCTTAGCCTTCCTTGTCGCATCCCTGCACGCTCTGACAACGTCCCTGTATTCCTCCCAAGTGGCCTGTCCCCTTTTCCACATTCTGTACACTTCCTTCTTCTGCTGGAGTTTGGCCAGGAGTTCCTTGCTCATCCATGCAGGTCTCCTGCCCGCTTTGCTGAACTTCTTCCTCAGAGGGATGCACTGATCCTGAGCCTGGAGGAAGTGACGCTTGAATATTAACCAGCTCTCTTGGACCCCTCTTCCTTCTAGGGCCCTACCCCATGAGATTCCCCTAAGTAGGTCCCTGAAGAGGCCAAAGTCAGCTCTCCTGAAGTCCAGCGTTGCAATCCTACTCATTGCCCTGCTCCCTCCTCGCAGGATCCTGAACTCCACCATCTCATGGTCACTGCAGCCAAGGCTGCCCCCAACCTTCACATCTCCAACTAGACCTTCTTTGTTCGTTAGTACAAGGTCTAGCATTGCACCTCTCCTCGTTGGCGTCTCCACCACCTGGGTCAAGAAATTATCATCAATGCTCTGCAGGAACCTCTTTGACTGTTTGTGCCTAGCTGTGCTGTCTTCCCAACAGATGTCAGGGTGCTTGAAGTCTCCCATGAGAACCAGGGCCTGTGATCGTGAGGCTACTTCCAGCTGTCTGTAGAAGGCCTCATCGACAACTTCCTCCTGATCAGGTGGCCTGTAGTAAACCCCCACAACAGTGTCACCCATGTTACCCTGCCCTTTAATCCTTACCCATAGGCTCTCAACTTGCTCTTCATCCACCCCGAGGCAGAGCTCCATACATTCTAGTTGCTCCCTCACATAAAGAGCAACTCCACCACCTCGCCTTCCTGGCCTGTCTTTCCTAAAAAGCACATAGCCATCCATGACAGCATCCCAGTCATGTGAACTATCCCACCATGTCTCTGTCACTGCAATGAGATCATGGCCCTGCGACCGCACACAGATCTCTAACTCTTCCTGCTTATTCCCCATGCTGCGTGCATTGGTATACAGGCATTTGAGAGAGCCAGTCAAGCACGCAGGCTTCCCAGAAGAGGTGCAAGAGGATCCTCCATAGCCATGTTGCATGCTGTCTCCCCTGGTTGTATGCACCCGCTGGAGGCATCCTGACTTGAACGGTGTTTTACTGACTCCCCTGCCACTATACCACTCCCCTTCCCCCATCTTGCCTAGTTTAAAGCCCTCCTTACCAGGCTGGCCAATCTGTTGGCAAAGACGCGCGTGCCCCGCTTGGTAAGGTGGATCCCGTCTCTCCCCATCAGCTGTTGATCTTCAAACAGGGTCCCATGGTCATAGAAACCAAAGCCCTGTTGCCAACACCAGCGGCGCAGCCAGCTGTTAACTTGGAAAATTCGTCTACTCCTCCTCCTGTCCTTTCCCCTCACAGGCAAGATTGAGGAGAAAACCACCTGGGCTCCCAGACCCTTCACCACCATTCCCAGAGCTCTGAAGTCCCGTTTGATGGTTTCCAGTTTGCCTTTCGTGTCATTAGCACCCACATGGAAGATCAGCAGAGGGTAGTAGTCTGATGCATGGACAAGCCTTGGCAGTCTTTCCACGACATCTCTTATTCGAGCCCCTGGCAGGCAGCAAACCTCTCTGGACAAGAGATCAGGTCGGCAGATAGGTGCCTCTGTCCCCTGCAGCAGGGAGTCACCCACAACAATCACTCGCCGTTTCTTCCGGGGGTTCCTGCACGGCACAGGGTCTGCCAGGCCAGTTGCCTCCCTTGGAGCCATGCCCAGCTCCTCCTCGGCTTGGAGGGCGCTAAACTTGTTCTTCAAGGGTAAGTCTTGAGGAGGAGCAAGAGCCTTTCTCCTTCTGCGAGAGGTCACCAGCTTCCAGCCCTCTTCAACAGTGTTATGATGCACCTTTACACACGGTGCTGAGCCCTCTGACACCTCCGCTGCAGTGGGGGCAGGGGACTCCCGGAGCTGAACAATCTCCGAGAACACCCTGTCAATCTCCCGCTCATCCTCTCGGATGCTACGCAGCCTACTAACCTCCTCCTGTAACTCCTTTATCTGGTGACGCAATTGGTCAACCACAGCACACCTCACACAGGAGAGCTGTCTGTCAGCCCAGGTTCTAGGGAAATTGGTTCTAGGGAAACTATTTAGCTTACTTAACTGGTAAGCTAAATGATGTAAATATGGTCCTCTGCATTACATGCAGCTAAGTTTCTGGTAAATTTATGAATCAGACCAGATACTAGCTACCAATACTGTCACAGATGTAAGAAAAAAGGAATTTACAGTTTGGCAACAACTCTTGTAACCTAATTAAATTGTTCTTTATATAGTAGAATGTTAATCTTCCATGCATATAACCAAATATAAACACAGATTAACATTTTGTATCTCCACATAAACAAGACTGCTTTTCCAATTTACGAAAAAAGTCCTGCAGAGGAATTAGTTGAAATCTAATATCAAATTGAAATCTCAAGCAAAAAAATAGATATTTGTGTTGCTTTCATAAGGTATAAAATAAGAGGTAGAAATAGAATCTGTTACACACAAATCAGTTTCTTCATTATAAAAATCAAATCTGTGATATCAAGAAATAAAAAAGGGAAACTATCAATAAACTAATGGTATCATAAGAACTCAGTGGGGATTCAACCAACGCAAAAATGAAATTATGCTACAATCACAATAGTACTTAAAGAGGAGGCTAAATGCTTAATTTAGAAATAGACTCATAATGTTAAAATTATTCATTCTTTCTAAAAGCAGTAATGACTGACAATTTCGATTAACATGCAAGTAATTAAAAACGATAATTTCATGATAAAGAAAATATTTCATTATCCTCACTTGACATTTCAGAATTCTGCATCACTCCAGCAATGTCCTTCCTAATGAGAGACCTAAAGTCAAACCTCTTTACATCTGTTAATAAAGGTAAGGGAACTCACGCATGCTTATCAGTTCTCTCCTCCAACTGTCCAGATATATCTTTATTATATAACCATAGCTCATGCAAAAGTAAAAGGCAGAAAATTAGGTAGGCTATATGCATGTAATTCATCCCTCCACTCTCACAGGAAATAGGATCTTTGTGTGGCTTCCTCAAAAACAAACCATGTAACACCCTCAAGAAAACAGCATTCACAAACACAGACAACAGCACAGCAAGAACTATAAATTTTGAGAACACAGAAAACCAACATCAACCTAAGACAAGACTTTTAAAAAAAATGCTAGGTACCTACTACGTATTCCAGATACACAAACTTCCTATGACTTGGATGGATTTCTAGTGGCACATATATCCTATTCTGGAGCACATAACTACTCTCCAATTAAGGATAAGAGGATTAAGTCCAAAGGCACTATTTTAAATTTTTATTTTACCACAAAGTTGTGAGGTGTTCTGAAGTCCAAGATGGGCTTGAAGCCCCCTGACTTTTTCAGGATCAGGAAGTGCCTTCACTAAAATCCTTTCCTTGTTCCTCTTGTAGTGCAGGCTTTATTAATCTGCATTTAGAAGGGAAAAAAAATCTGGTTCAGAAGAACAGAAAGACTTCAAGTATGCCGTATCACTTCAGTTTGTGCCTTGACAGCCTTGAACTAACTACAGTAATGCCTCAAAGCACCTCGAATAAAAAGGCTGAAAGGGATGGCCAACGCCTGGAAAAAAAAAATATGCAAGTATACTAATATACTGAAAAGATGCATCTTCTACTTCCAAAATTGCTTCAACAAGTACATGCATACAATCCAGTTTTCAGTTGTACTTAATTTTTTCTAGTATATTCCTTCATAATGACCATTCTTTGCTTTTGAAAAAAAACCCAACACCTTTACATATTCTTTTGCATATTTTATAACACTTTCATTACAAACCAACTTTTGCATAGAACCCAGAAATTTCTTTAAATGTCTCATTGCAAGTTTCTTCATTTTAGCATTAGAAATTTTTATTGCAACTAAAGCATCGAATACAAGCATCTGATAAGGATGGCTTCACAATGTCTGCACTATTGCTGCAACTCCCCTAAAAACATGTTAAAGTATTGTGCATTGAAAATCCTGAATTTGTGCAGTTTTGAGAAAGATATAATTTTTAAAACTGTATCAACTGATTTGTGTAATTTTTCAACCACAACTTCTAAAGAAAGTCTATTAAGAACCTCAGTAAATATAAAAATACTTAGGACAGACTACCACTAGTTTATCAACAAGACCACCGACCAGTAACTAAAAACATTTTAATTTGCAAGCACTGTTATGAGAAAAAGGCACTTTAAGCATTTCTTTTTTTAAGAGAAAATTTAACAATAAGTCCAAAACATCAAAATTTGTAGAAGTACTTGAACTCAGAAGCATGACAGTCAAAAATGAGTTTTGAGAACAAAATAGATTAAGTTCACAGAAAGTTTTAGGGTGCAATTAGTTGCAAATGAAATCTACTTTTTTCTTTCGATAATGATAACAATTTTACTCAAAAACAAATGACACTCTTCAGTCCTTAAGAGCCAGTCCTTACATCTAAACAGACATTCATCCCTCAGCTTATTCGTTGCTTTATTTTCAGATTTCCCAAATAAACTTTCAGTGAAATGCCAACTGTTGTTGCAGTTAGCAGGGAGTCAGTTTTGAGATAAGGCTGCAAGTATTATTAGCACAAGCAGTAAAAAATTCCTACTCATAAAAACAGAAATCTTCCTGAAAAATAGCTTTAAGCTCACAAAAAGAGCAGGAATAAGAGATTAAGTTGCTATGAACTCTCCCACATCCCTCATCTCCTCTCCCATTAAAACCTGCCAAAACAGAATTTGCCCATTTGGTCAAAGTTAGTTCTACAGCCATCACCTATCTACAAGCAGAGGAACTTGGGTTCTGTTCATTTTGAAATCACCCTTTTTGGCAGGACGATTTTTCACTTAAATATTTATTTCATGTTCACTTCAACTGATGTTTCAGGAGTCAAGATGCCTCAGTTACCGTGTGTCAGCCAAGCTCGTCTTTGTCTTTGCAACAGCTCTTCCTTCATGAAAATCAAGAGGGAGATACTACACATTTAACTTAGTCAAAACAACCTTGAATTTCTTACAGATAGCACATTTCATGGCAGTTACCACAGGTCATCTGAAACACAGTAAATTTATCAGGCAGTTGAACACTGAGATTAACACTAAAAAACAATTTCAAAAAGTTTATTCAGCCTAAAGCAGCCAGGGTCTTGGAAATTAAAGATGCAGTTCTTGGTACGCAATGTCACAGGTTTTTCCTAAGCTACCTAACCTATTAGGCTAAGAACAGAAGGGTTCTGCTTGATTAAGCATTCTGCTTTTTAATAGAGGAAAAGACTCCTAATGTTTGATTGAATAACCACTCATCCTGTCCATCTCCCTTAAAGTTAATACTACAGAGGTTTCTCTTCAATGAGAACGTATGAAACTCTTGCATACACTATCTCATCCAATTAAATATGTTTAAAGCTAAAAGGGCACTTTTTTCAGGGGAGGAAATGTGCTTATTAACAATGTATGAACTGCCACAGACAGGTTTGGCCTCATTTTAAATGCTGGCATATTTCTCTTGTTTAAAAAAATTTTCATTGACAGTTCGAAACACCCTTGTCTCAACTGCCTTTTTACTGTGTCAGTGCATAATTATATATGAATATATTATTTACCTACGAACTCATATAAATACAAAATGTAATTGAAATGTATATGATTCAAAAGTCAAAAACTATCAAAGTTCTTTCTTTGTCATTACATTGGACAATTGTCTAGATTGATTTTTGTACCTATATGGGTAACACAGATAAAAACACAGATAAAATAAACAAATAAACAAAAAAAAAGTTGAAGTTGCCAAATTAGAATATTAAAACATTACCTCAATCCATAGTAGTCTTTTTAGGTCTGCAAGATACCCTTTTTTTTGTCTAAATCTTTTATCAATTGCTTCACACGATCAGGACAACTTTCCATTTCAGCATCTTATACCAAATTTCCTTCTCAGCCAAGCTATCTTTCTTGTCATCTTCCAGTTAAATACAATTACATACACAAGGCTCTGCCAAAAATTTTCAGCCTTTGTATATGTATTCTTTATCATACAATACATGTAATAACATAGCTTTAACTATGGATTATTATGCTATGTTCAAAAAGAAGCAGTAAGCACACTTGTAAAGTGATTTTTTGGAAAGGTAACCAATCTGTCCTTGCAAAACCTCCTAAGAAAGAAAATTATAATTTTATCTTTAAAAGAGCTGCAGATTTTGGCCCTAACAGGCTTAAGACAACTTATGTCAAAGCTCTGCAGCTGCTCATAGATACTGAAGTAAGGATAATAGCCCAGATTATCTTGCCCCCTCCTCAATTCAGAAAAATGAACCTTTCTGTCATGAGACAGATGTCATTAAACTACTCATTGCTTTGACAGATTTGTGAAGAAGCCATTGATTACAGTGTATTCTATCCAGAATTAATCCCCTAGGCAACATTTGAGCTAGTGCAAAACGTGTCTACTAAGCTACTAAACTAGCCTGACAGAAGGGTATCATACCATTCCTCTATGATTTGCAGAGAACTGAATTGTAGGTGAAATCTAATTACTGCTGGTTTGGCACTATAAAATCCTAAATCAATGATTTTTAGAAATGGTCTCTACTCCTCTTCGAATATCTTAGTAACTTCAGATCAAACGGGATGCCTTACACTATGCTTGACTGTGCATTGGAGCACATGAAAACCCTCAGCCAGCTGCAGGAGAGTTCAGAAGCAAAAAAACCCAAAAAACACGGATGTATAATGTCAGCTGTTAGGTCTCATTCACTCCTGGGTTCACCATATTGTGCCCAACAATGCTACTACAAAATCCAAGCTGGTGTACATGCAGTAAGATAAGGTATTTGGTTGTGTACCTCACTCCTCTCCAGTGCTGTCTCCAGCAAACATTGTAGAAAGAAAAAGCTGGGAAATCTTGCCACTCACACTGGCAACATATCCTTAGTCAACAGCTGTCAGGTTAAACTGGATGGCGAGAGGTTCAAAGGTCCTTAAAGTCCAGTGATTGCAGGTCTCTTGCCATTTGAGAAGCAGCATCTCTGGCGGACTATCCCCAAGGAGCAAGGATTATACCAAGGGACAGAGCGCTCTCACAGAATTATGGTGCTGTATCCAATTTCATCAGCCCACTCATGGCCTCTGTTACCAAGATACACTGTAATAAAAGGTGACACTTGCACATACCCTTGCTACCAGATCTTGTTAATTCTGGAACAATTTCAGAACAGTGCAAAAGTAGTTCCATATCTAGCTGGATATTTACTTGTGAAAGCTCAAGGTTTTAGCTCAAAGTGATCATAAAAAAAAAAAAGGAAAAACTAAAATTATACAAATTATTTTCCTTTATGCACTAAATAACCAGGTCAAGTCTCCAACATAGAGCGATGTTTTACCATAAATGGCTTCAGTTCTAGCTGCTTATTAAAAATAACATTCACAAAGTGAAGGATTCCTTGAAGGACAAAAAACAATAGAACCTCCTTTACAGAGCTGGCCTCTGTATGTTCGAGGAAACCAAGTGTTACAACTTGATTTGAATTGAGAACCTCAGCTAGATCTCGCATCATGGTACCTGGTCCCTCAGGAAAAGATGGAAAAGGAACAACAAAAGCCAGAAGTCACTTTGTGAATTCCTCATGATCACACAGCTGGGCAAAAATCTTAAAGACAGCAGCCTTTTGATAGCCTTACACGAAAAAACACCTAACAACAACAAATGCCATCTATTGTACACAGCTCTTCAAACTGTCTGAAATAACATAACTCCAGTGGAAAACTAGTGGAAAAAAAATCCATGAAAAATTAGCAAAGCTGAAAACAATATACTGGATTAGCTGAACTGTGCTGAAATTACACGTTGCAGACCAAAGCAGAACAAATGAGAAATGAATGGACAAAATTTGGAGTGTCTCATGAGAACAAAATAGCAAGACAAAAAACTATGTTAAACACGTCCTTTTATGGAACCCAAAAAACAAGGATGAGAATGGAAAGTAAGGTGAGCTAGAAATAATATTGAGGTGATTAGGAAATACTTCTCAAAGTTGCTGTCCTCAAACCTTTCAGAATACATCACAAAATTTTCAAGCCTTCATCCTCCTGATTTTGAAAGGAATCCTCATCAGAACTAGTCAGAGAAAAGATTCTTAGCTATAGCTTAAGCTCAGTATGTACAGTAACTGCAATATATGACTCACTTCTCGTTCATCCTTTGTGCTCCCTTTCCCACTTTCATTTTTAAGTCTTTCTCTCCATCAAGCTTCTTCCACTGTTTGATAAATATGCTTATTGAGAAGTAGAGATTTTTACCGCTATGAGATCATATTCTTTAAGGCAGCAGAAAAGCAATCCAAAAAATTGCCAGTCTGCCAAACCTAGAAATATTCAAGTACTACCAAGTCCCAGTGTTTTTTCTTAGCAGCAGTGTCTCAGGTAAAAATTAGATGCTTTCCACTTTATACATTGTACATTTCTCTTCCTCAAGATCCCTTTATTTAAAGGAAATAATACTGGATTAACAGCAAATAATTTCAGCCTTTTTCAACTTCATTCTCCTTCAAGTAACATACTTCACAGACCACTAGTCTGGAAGGCTTAATTACACAACGAATTATATAGCTAAAGGTAACAAAAGAATACTGTTCAAATGAAGTCTTACTAATATCTTGTATTTAAAGAGTGTTGTGAGGTTTGTTTGGTGGGGGGCTTTTTTCCCCCCACTTCATTAAGGAGTTAAAAGGGCTTTAGTGTAATTAAATAGGCCAAAACTTCAGCACTCAGAAGCCTGGTAAGACTATTTAGTTGTAAGGTGGCAGAGTCACAATATGACCTTCAAAACTCCACATATTAATTCCATTAAAACGAACACACTACCTTTTTATAAGATTACAGCTTCAGAAAAAGATGGCAACAGAGCACTAAAGACAAATGAGATCATAGGAGGGAGCAAAGCGATACCAAATATTTTAGAAGCGATACCTATTTATACTTCTCAGCTACACAACAATCTTGGAGATACTTTGTACTAGAAGAATGATTACTCAGAAACAAGTTTTTTTTCTCTCTTCTTATTCTGCATGTAATCGAGTTGTATTAGCTCTCCTGTACAGCACAATCAGCTTTCACTACCGACCACAACTTTCAAAGCAGTAAAAAGAACACTTTACTAAAAATAAGAATATCACAATGGAACCACATAGAGACAAAAGCACGTTGCAAATTACTCTTCTGTTGAAAGGATTATTAGATCTGGTTGACTTTCAAAAAAAAAAAAAGGAAAATGATTAATTAGATTCAAAAGAAAATACTCTTATGAGCTTCGCATCAGTAGTCTGCAATTCTAAATTTGTAGGTGATATGAAGCAATATTCTACAGGAATGACCAACTTACAATATTACTTTTTTTCCCCTAAATCTTTACATGAGATGCAAAACTACACAAAAAATATTCAGCTGATTAAACAAAAGCAACAATGTTGTCACAGTGGCATTGGCTTAACTTCTATCCCCCATAATCATACATTAGAACACATTTACAGAAAGAAATCTAGAATTTCATGCTATGGACATGAACAATAAAGAATACTTATGAATAAATGATAACCAAAGGTTAAAAGTTTTGGTGAGACTCAGACAGCGTTTTTTAAACCTACTGATGCTTAAATCTACTTGGAAAAAAACAATTTCTGTCTTAGAAATTGAAAACTCGGAAGGTTAAACACAGTAATCATTAACGACAACTTATCAAATTGTGTTCAAGATTCTACTGAAATTAACATTTCACATCTTTACTGGCTACTTAGAAAGTTCAGATGCATACTCATAATATTCACACAGTAGTTTTAATCAAAAGTTGCAGTCTCAGTTAACAGATCACCTTTACAAAGGTAATAATGTTAGCTGAGATTCAGAATACAATCGAAGAGATAGTAAGAGACCTAGAAAAACTAGGTTCATCTTTAAACGGAAACAGATAGTTCAACATACATTGAAACATACATATTGAAATGAAAATCCTAACAACAAAGGAATCATGTAGTAGTGCACACAAACATTGCTTTGAAAGTTTTTTTTACTTTAATATACAAGCTCATTACAAAAACAAGCTTTTAGATAGCTCTATAACAATACTCCCTTCCTACATTTCTCCTTCGTTTCCTCCTCCTCTAAGATTTTTCCTTTTCATTTTATCTCCTGCAGGTCTCATTATACACTCTTTGAAACAGGAACTATATATTACGTGATTGTATGGTATCTTCAGAATGCCACACAAAAGCCAGTTAGCAATTATTTACCAACATTGTCGTTAGCAAGTTAAAACAAGTTGGTAGAACAGCAGCAAAAAAGGCTCCCAGGATCATATTAATTTTAAAATTAAAAAGTAGAACATGTATATCTCCTTCATGTACAATTACAAGGTAAAGCGAGCAAATGCTTGAAATACACTAAAAGAGGAAAACTTACTTAGTATACTACGTAGAGAGATAACGGGCACAGTGGATGCAAATAAAAGACATATTAGGGGTTGCGGGGGACAAAGCCCTTTCAACAGTCAAAACCAGACAGAGAAAGCAGAAGCACTCAAGCTACCCTGAAATGGCAGAAAGGGAGTCTACACTAACTTGTTTCCAGTTATCAACAGTTTATACAATCTTCTCCTAGTGAAGCTACCATGAGCTGAAGATAGCATCTCAACAGTTCATAAGGACCAAACTTGGCTCATTTTTCCAAAGAATCTGATTAATACTGTTGAAGAGCAGCAGGCATTCTGTAAGCTTCATGAGTTAGGCCAGCAAGTTTTATTGCCTTACCACTTGATAGAACCATAAAAATTAAATACAAACCTCAGCAAAATAATGCTCACTTTTTAAAATAAATCTTAAATCTTTTCCTCTGAAAGAACAGAAAGCCACAAGCTTATATTACTTGATTTACATTATACACAACAGCTCTCATATCCATACATCTTTTCTACTTTATTTGGATGTTACCACCAACTTGCTGAGGTGGTTTTTAATGAATGTTTAACTTATTTCAGGCTGGATAGTGAATGTTCCTAGAGAGCATTTCAGTCACCTGTGACTGAAAGCTCTCGAACTACGTATTAATAAAGAAATAAGCATTCTTAATACATTAGAAAGATAGAGTTAACAGCAAATAACCTCCTATTTGATCTTCTACTTAAATTTAAAAGACAATTCAGTATTTTCATGACTTTAGGACTTACAAAAAATAAGGTTTCCTTCACAATACTAATTCAGTCAGCTGTAATTATGTCCAATTGAAGTTTTCTATTGTTGTTTTCAGGCATAATTTATTATGTACTACAATACTGCAAAGGCACACAACAAAAAGACTGTTATACTTGCCGCAGCTGAATTAGCAGTATGTGAGAAACTTTACAGTTTGAAAGTTTAGTGCCCTATTTCAAACTAGGCACAGTAGTTTTAGCATAATACGCTAAATTACATTGCATCATCATTTTGAGTGAAAAGTTAGAAAATAATAAGATGGTATAACAAGTATTAAGTAATGAAAAGAACACACTATCTCAGATGTTCAGTAATACGTAATTCGTTTACCTCGGTTGCGAAGTCAGCTTTATAACCGTCTTGCGTGGCAGAGAATCTTGTGAGGACTGAACATCATCCTACAATAGAACATCTTTGAATTTGCTTTTGAATACACAGATCAATGTACAGTGAATACACACGAGCTTTAGGAAATACAAATCCATGCTCTTCACATTATAAACAGAAGTCTGTTTTCCCACATTACACAGGAAGATGTCAATCTCACCCTCTTCAAAAAAAATTTGTGTATATTAGACAAAAATCACTGAGACAAAGCTAAGATTTCAGATTGAAAAAAGAAAAAAGCTTATTTTTACTAATTGAACGGGAAATGTTTGCTTTCATTAGTATCATTTAATACTACAAACCATTCACAAATTGTCAGCCCACATTTTTGTTGCTGTAAACTAGACATTATAATTACAAACTCCGTTTAAATTTTGCAAATAGCTTTCTTATGCTCATAATGCCTCTACTTTTGCGAGAGATTTATTCACTGAAACCCTATACTCCTATATTTTTGTCACAGGTCTTACAGTTTAGTCTTTGTCAGATCTCATTGTTACCTTCTACAGTACATAAAAACTATTTGCAGCGTTTGTATGTTTTTTAATGTGGTATAAGCTAACTTAAGAATTATGTCACAGTACTGAGAAATATTTAGTATTTAGTACTCCTAAGTACACTGTGACCCAGTGCTCAGTTCTACTGAGATAACAACGAACCATTGCTGTCACTGTTACCTTAGTCTCTAAGTAAGATAACATGTAGACTACTAAACTATGTATGATAAAGCAGGAACATGGGAATACAGAGGTGGGATTCCTAGGTTGATAATCACTATTAAAGTTTAAAACAAAGAAGTAAAATAAAAGATTACAGAAAAGAAACACTGACATGAAAAGATAGAAAAGCCTTAGGAAAGGCTGCAAAGAGCAAGAAACAGCACCTCAGCAAAACTGAGATTCAATCCACTCCAAGGAGCAATAAAAAACGTTTCCCAGCCTGACTGAATGACTGCAAGGCTAACAAAGATTTGGTATATGCACTGGGCATGGTGGGTATATTAATTAAAATAGCCTAACAGCACGTTCCTCCCAGTCCAGTATATTTCAGTATATTCTCTTCCAAGCAATATAGGTTTCGTTTGTTTACTTGTTTAAATCTGCAAAAATTGTATGATGTACCTAGTATTCTACTAGGCACCTAAATATTAGTTGAGAAAGTCGTAATGCTTTCCTATATAACTAACAATTAAGAATAGCTGAAAACAGGGCAAGAAACGTTCTTCTGAGATCCCTCCCTCATGTCTCATTTGCAACTTCTTTTCCTCTGGCATCAAGAAGTGCTATTTCTCCCCGGATATATCTACTGGAATGCTGCTACAGACTACCAGCCTGTTCCTTCAACTATGTCTCTTTGCCTCCTTCTCCTGTCATAGGCAATACTTGCTCCCAACCTTGCAGTCATTATCATTTGTCCTCCCTGACTCTCTCTTTGCATCCATTCTGAACGCCCATCTCTGATCAATCCATGGCATCAGCTTCCTTCAGCTACATTTGACAGTATTTTGAAACAAGCATCTTTGGACTATCTACTTGCTCAAGGTTTGTAAAAAGCTCTTTGTAACTATCCTGAATGTTCTCCCATTAACATTCTTCAAATCTCCCCTCCAAAAACCTTTTGTCATGGTATCTACAAAAGTACAGGAATATTAGTTTTCTGGTATTTTGCAGTTACTGTGCAAAGAGATAACCAGCTGTTTCCTTCCATCCATACAGAGATTATAAATTCACTGAGATAAGCATCATCTTTGTGATCTGTGCTTTCAAAACGGTAATTAAATGGTGTTCTTGCCCACTAGTATGCCCCTAGGTGGTACACAGTTTAAACAACAATTACTGCCTCACAGTCTAGTAGTAATCTACAGCCTCATATAACACAGGAATGATGAAAGTTTAGTAAAATGCAACATCAAAACACCCTTCAATATAATTTAGAGTATATATTTAAACTGAAAATTTTACTTTGTTCCATGATATTCTGTTTTATGAAGGTGCACATTCATTTTGTTAACCTTTTTCCAATCAGGAGAAAAAAATATATATAAACCAGGATGAATGAATGAATAAATATCATATCCAAGTCAGAGAATGCATACAGGACTATTTTGACTGTTTTTTTTTTTTGTTTAAAGTGTATACAGGACTGAAAGACTAATTTAAGATATTACACAGGCATATCTAAGCCAGGAGAATATACATCAGTATACTATCTTCAGTTATGTTAGAAGCACCACATAATCATATACCAATGACTGTCTTAATCCTACTATGTTTGTGCATAAAAGCATTAAAGCATCTCATTTCCTATCTACTCCAGGTGAAGGACTTTCTAAGATTACCTAGCTATCATAATAGACTGCTTTTGATGGTAAAGTGAAAAAATTAAGAATTTTGACAGGAAACAATATTAGCAAGTATACTTCTTTAATGTTTTCTCTTCTGTAAAACAGATCTCAAAATGATCCGTTGCTGATTTTATTCTCTGTAGACTCCCATTTCAAATAATCTCAGTTAAGGAAAAAAGGTCAAGGTCCTATCTAAACTTGGTCCTGCAAATCCAGCCTGGGCTCATACACAGTCAAGATGGAAATTTTCTTCTTCCTATATTTCTTAAGCAACAAGCCAAGTAAAATTGCAGGACTATATACAGTGATATATTCACATATACATCACACTTGTTGCTGAAATCATCAACAAATTTACACACATGAAAATTAAAACACCTGGTTTTACTATATGATTCATAAACTGGAACAGGAGGAGCCCATTTCCTTTAGCTGTGTGGGTTCTTCAGCACTGATTACAGAAGTTTTCAATTTTTACTTTCCAACATCTTCAATTAAGATGAACACTGATAAGTAGCATATTTTTAAGCGCATATTAGTGGCAAATTTCAGTCTGACTGAAAATCCTAGGTCATTCAAATCGTATTGAAAAAACATTGTTATTCAAATTTTACTTTTGGAAAAAATAAAGAAAAATAACTCACCATCTTAAGGAACGGAGTTGATGCATCGTAATTGTAAGCATCTTTGTGCTTTAGGATAAGAATATGAGCAGAGTCAGTTATCACTTTCTTCAAGTTCATTAGAGAATGGAAAAGCCTGTTAAAATTGTTAAGCATTAGTTTTCAGGAGTTGTGTTTATTCAGAGTGACAATAAACCTTAAAAAAATATAGAAATATCAAAAACAAGAGTTACAGAAAGAGAAATGTAATTTTTAATACTAACGAAGCACTAGCTTAAGAACAGCTATTTATAATTGCTGCCCAGATTGCAAAATGTGGAAATATTCTGATTTTTCATTATATTCCTTGCTCGCATCCTGAAAATGAGACATATCTCCAATTAACTGTTATGCTTTGAAATGTATGCCCCCAGAAAACCAACTAATTTTTTCAAAATGTTAATCTTAGGAACGTTTCTGTCTTTCATATGTTTGATTTCCAATTTCTATATTGGAGTCAGCAAGCCTGAAAATTCGATCAGAGTCAAGACTGCCTATTATCAGGATCAGAGAAGCCATCGCAAACACAAAAACAATACATTTAAGTGATAATCAGCACTTCCATTGATTTAACTGATATGAGGTTTTTGAATTTGTAAAAATACAAAGCTGCATAATTTCATTTTGTTTCAGTAAAATAAAAAGACACTATTTTATTCTCCTCTAACCAGGTAAGTGCACTGCATGCGTTTTTACTCTGACTCTGTGCTTTAACAGATAAAAAAAATCAACACATTTACAGAATTTAAAAATACTCTCCATGAATGAATACAGTAGTTTAAAACAGAAAAATAGAGCATATTAAAGACATTTTAGATAATGACTTATTTAATGGACATGCTCTACCATTATGACATCAATTCATCAAGTCTAGTAATGCTTAATATTCCAATATGTAAGAACGTTCTAAACAAAAGCATGACTACTGTAAAGGTATATAGCTACACAGCCATTTATCAAGGACAGATCTTTTCAAAAATTTTGCCAATACTCAATACTGAGAAAGCAACTCACCTGAAAGATATAACACAAATGAAGAAAAACATACAAATAAAATGTAATATTCACATGAAATATTCAGCATGAAAAAAGATTTCCGAGGTATAAGGTGAGAAGGTTATAGAGGGTATAGGATTTCTCAAACTATACACGTTTAAATGACAATGTTTCATGATCATTGCTTAGCACAGGCAGATTCACAATTGTCTCCTATACAACAGTTACTACATCAAGTAACAGCCCTGTAATTAAAGAATAACTTCTTTTGAAACCTCAGAGAAATTTAGTTTGGGTTTCAAATTCTTAATCTATAGGAGTAGGAAAATATTTCCTAAATCATAGCAGCAGAGCGAATCAAATTCACTGTCCTAGTAAAAACACCATGAGATACTTGCATGAAATGCACCACAGTCATTACAGTAAGTGATGCTATGTTGTTAGTACAGAGCATGTTGCTAGATGTAGCAAATACATACCTGTGTTGGAAGTAAATACTTTTTTTTTTTTTTCAGAAGGAAAAACAAGATTTAAGTTTATATATTTATGATAAATTACCTTGTGCCATAATCCACAACTACCCAATCCTTAGATGTTCCTGTAATGGCATCATGATGCTGAAAGAGTCCAAGGTTCCTCCTAGCCTCTGTCAGCAATTTATAGTGATCTACTGAAGGAAATACACTCATCTTGTCAGATTTACTGGACTGTACCAAAGCCAAGGAGTAAAGGATCTCAGCTGCCCTGGAATTGTAGAGAAAAATCAAATATTTCTATTTCTTTAGAAAGCAAAAAGCAACACACATTTTACCTGAAGAATAAACTGAAGTTTTCACATTTTTCCTCCCACCTAGTTCCTTGAGTTCTGTAAACTTCAATCTTGTACCTTTTAGCCTACTGCTACCTTTAAAATATTAAAACTCCTATTGCACCTCATCATCATAAATAACCTCACTAGCTTCCTGCAAGACTTCAGTGATGGGAAATACAGCTAAAACCTAAAAATATATCAGTACAAAAATAATATACCGTTTTCACAAATGTGTGAGGTACAGAGATCAGACCTTAAAATGATGCATTAAGGATAAACAGTCTTAGAGATGTACAATTCACATTTCAAAAAGCAGCTTATTAGACCACCAACATTATCTCCAAGAAATATATTATCTGTAGATTCCATATATCTAGTTTATCTTTTGTACTTCAGGCAAAATAAATTCCCCCAAAGACATAGGCAGCTCATTCACCTGCTTGCTAAAACACTGGGCTGAAAGATGCAAACACTGTATTCAAAAACCCTTAGACTGAACATAACACAGAACCCTCCTCTCCTATTTTTTTACGCAAATGCTTCCAGCATTAAAATATTTCCTTTAGATTTTCAGTGGCTTTATGAGAATTTAAATTTATTTTTCGAAAACGCTATAATTGCCAATCATCCTGAAATACCTAACTAACAAAAAGATGCCTGTAGAAACTCTTAGAAACCATCTGTCAACTTTCTTCTAATTCTTCTTCCTAAAACATTTGGCTTTTTTTTTTTTTTTTTAAACAAATTTAAAAAGTGTCAGGTTCCTTTCAAACTTTATTTTAGCTTAATGAAGCTCTCTTGAAGTTTGAGAGAATCAAGAAGATAGATTAACGTTATAAAAAGCAAAGAAAGTAAAATAACATATGCCCTTGAAACAAATGTAAAACTTCTAAGCACACAATAAAAACGGAAAATACCTTAACTTTTACATTTGCCTACGTTGTCAGTGAGTACATGTTAAAATTTAAATTAGGTATCACAAAAAATTTTAAAAATTGCTCTCAATTTGAGTTTTCAGACGGTACATGGATATTAAGATGTTTAAATGCCTTTAGATTCAGTAGCATGTGGCAGGCCTTATTTAAAGCAATACTGGAAAAAGCCATTTATCTCAAATATCCTTGACTAACCTTCGTCAAACTAAACTGAAAGGTGCACCGTACATATAATAATCCAGTTCATTTTCATATTGTCAGTATTTGAACAACAAGATGAGGAAGTACACAGTATATGAATCAAATTACTTGAATTTCTTTGCCACATTCTCAAAGAGTTGATTTTGCACCCTAGTGACAATTCAGAATGGAAGATGACTTCTACTGTTGCTTACCTCCACCTCCTATCAACACTAGCTTGGCCCAAAACACCATACTCCTTGCTCCACTAGCATCACTCCAGTTAATCTGCCATCCGCTCTCTTATCCAGAAATCTCACAATAGCAGTATAATAGGACTACATTTTGTGTGCCTACTGCTTCTGCAACTTCACTGTAAAGCCATTTTCTTTAGAAAAACATGGACTGTTTTGCATTTCAGGAAAAAAAAAGATTCCATTTTGCAGCTCTAATACATCAGTCTCTTAGATGTAGAATTGTTCTTTCAAGCCTCAATATTTAGATCTAAACATTACAGTTGTTCAACGGTCAAAGATGTACACCCAGAAGTGAAACCACAAGAAATACTTTGTTAGAGGACAGATCAACTTAGAAGCAAGCTTTTACGTCCCTCTAATATCTGTCCATAAAAGCTGCAAAAACTTTGCTATTTAGCACCTTTATTTCAAACCTTGGTAGATTGGAAGCATGCATAAATCAATTATCACAGGTGATCTACTTTGTTGTAACTTGTCCCTGTATCTCTACCTGAAGAAATACTTTATGAATAGACTAAAAACTGCTTCGCTGATTACTCAAAGCCTATATTAGGTTACTTTTATGTCCACTTTGTAAGTAGCCTAAATAAGTTTACCAAGCGCTTCTGAATTCAAAGATGTGGCCTTTTCTATCTACTTATACTGCTAGAACTATTACCAAGGCTCTAATCTTGCATCTGAATTATATCAACAACCTTCTTTTGCAGTCTTAATGCAATTTTGCCCTGATTACATCTATTAAGAATGAAATTAAGAATTTCCTAACTTGCCTCCAAAACTTGCCTCCAACAACGCTGATGTTCTTTGCGTCCTTCCACTATCACTTCAAACAAACTTCAGACCACTGACTTCACAGCCCTTCACCAGCTATTTCAACACACCCCTCTCCTCTCAATTAGTATTAAGAAGTTAATTCTGTCTCAGAACAGCAATTATTCAATCTTCATTATGAAACTGTTACATTTTCATAAGGCACAAACTCAAAACTTAAAACAAAAGGTAAGACAAAAACTAAACAAACAAAAACAACTTTTTTCTCACTTAAACAAGCATTCTTAGCAGGCCCTGGGCTAGGACTCTTTTTTTATTCAAGTGTCAATCATCACATTAGTAGTGACATGCTTTGGTTTAATTGATAATCATAACAAATCAGAGATTTAGTTTTCTGTCAGAGATTCTTTACTAGAAGGTTTAATAGCTCTTCAAGAAGTTGATATTGACTGTATTTACTCTAAATGAAGGACTATTTTAATAGTGCAAAGTTAAAAGTAGTAAATACTAGAAACTTGAAAGTAATACACATGACATTTCCTGAAATGTCTACTGAAATAGAACTAATGAAAAGTAAAAATGACAGTAAAATAGATACACTTAAAAGGCTTCAGAATATAAAGCTAAGATAAAAGCTAAGATAAAAATAAAATAAAATGAAATCCCTGGTACACTAACAAAAAGAAAGGAATTTAGAAAAAGAAATCAAAAAAAAAAACCCAGGGAATTCAATGTATAGGAACATCATCTATCCTGTTTTCCATATATCTTGTCTTTTCCAATATTGGTATTAAACACAGCTGTTCTTCCTGAAAATTAAACAAAGGCTCTCATGATAAAAGAGCTAATGAGAACTAATTTGCATTTCTAACATCAGTACAACTAAAAAATAAAATGGCTCTAAAAGTCACATTTCCACTGAAGCTTGATACTCTTTCTGAAGAGCTGTCAAACTTTCCAACTAGCATTAACCGTAAGTATGCCCTCTTAAACATATTCAGAAAACCCCAAACAACTTAAAAATCAATGGTTTTCCAACATTTTTGTATGAAACTTAAGCCTAACACTTCTAAAATTCCAAAGCTATGATTAAATGTTTAAAAAGGTTTTAACGGGTTTTTGTACAACCCACCCTCAGCCCCGACATATTTTCATATAAAACATTTAAAAGTAGACAGTGTATTACTCAGTGTTATCTTCTTGAGTTGTAACTACATATATTTTTCAAATCCAAACAGCTATTCTACTGGAGCTGCACAGCCAATTTGCTCCAAGATTTATTCCATTTGCCAGAGCTGAATTTCAAAATTCTTTTCATAGTGTTTTAAATATTCTAATCTAAAAATTAATTATTCAGTTCAGATAGCCACAGTATCACCAGCGCTTTGCCACCTACATACAATATGTTACTATGGAATAACACCTATTAAAGGTTTGTTATGACTAGCCTCAACATATTTTACAGTCTGTATACAACACATCTAATTTTAAAAGTTATGTTGTATTAAATTTTGCTAAAATTAGATTTTTTTTTAAATAAAAAACACTCTAGCATACCAAAATCAGAGCAAAAGCTTTAACAGAGCACATATAAGCAAAGAGGCATCTCTTCTTCTGCATCTTTTGCAGAAGCTTGGTTGCGTGGCACGCTGGAGTGCTAAAAAATGCCGAGCAGCATTAGCTGTGCGTTTTTAAACAAACTCTTTAGGCGTAATGAAGGCTAAAGCTGCTGTTTATAAGTACTCTGCAAAATCTAAATTGTCTGACTCACAACTGCTTTCAAAAAGGTTCCTAAATTTTAAGACCGTTAATATAACAATATCTTTTATTATTTGCTGAGAATTTTGCTGCATACATTTGGCAACATATAAAAACCCTTTTAATCGTCCCAGAAATTGCATTTAAAAATACTTCTGCAGAAAATTAAAAAGTTTGCCATTTTCCAAGAACTTGCATCAATTCAGCATTTTGCTACACTGCCGGCAACGTTTCATTTTTCAAAACTAGACACACAATAACATTTTAGTATTCTGAAAAAAAGTAAGAAAAAACGCTATAATATAAAGAAAGGAATAAGTGGAGTCTTTTTGTTTTACTAAATTTTTAACCTCAGACCTGAAACCTATAGGTAATCATCCCATTCTGCTAAAAAGTTCCTGTTTCCAGTCAGGTCACTCAGGTTGATACTCCCTTTCCTCAAAAAGTTGTTTAATAAAATTTAATTATTTCCTGACAAGATAATTAAGACTGGAAGCACATTTAGTGTCACTTGTATGAACATTAAAAAAAAAAACTCTGGATACATAGAACATAAAAATAAATCTAATTTTACAGTGCATACTCCTTACAAGCACTCCATATGCTACAGAAAACTGTTTTCTATCCAAGTCCAAATATTGCTCCTTAAATTTCAGTAACATCCATAGTCTTACACAGTTTAAAAAACAGTGAGCCTGTAGGCAGATAAAAAGGTATATTTTCAATGAGATTTAAAAAACCAAAGAGCGTGTACAAGATGATGTTCAGAAAAGCAGCACATACAGAATGAAAGGCTCACATCAGAGAGAGCAAGAGTCCAACCAACTGGTGAGCAGGCAGGCCATGCTGGATGATCACAGACAATAAGAAGAAAATATTAAATCAATACTGAAATATTTCACACCAAGACAATATTGAACAATTTCTAGGGAAAACAGCAAAACAAAAAACAAACAAAGAAACACCAGAGCATCAATTTCAGGAGCAGTCGGTATGCATATATATGCATCAATCATTTTCCAAAGATGAAACACTGCTCAAGTTATTTCTCTCATGACTTCTCCTTACTTCATTACGTTTACATTCTCTTGCATAAGAATTCTCCTTGCTTTTTGTCATCATCCCTCAACTTTGGTCTCGTTTTTCTTGTATTTGCTGTGACTTCTTGGGTTCATTCCTCCCTGCTTTTCCATTTGTGAAATGCCTTTTCTCTTTCCTATTCAATCCAATACTTTATTATGTTACTGTTACTGATTATGTTACGTTGCCTCTTGCCCAATTTATTTTTTATTCTCACTCCCTCAATCTCACTTCTCCTTATGCATTTCTTAGTCTTCCTTCTACTGCTTCCATTTCTTCACCCCTGTATTTCTTGATTTCCCTCAGTTCTCTTAATTCTCTGAGTTCAGAAAGAAGGTTAAAAGTCCCATTCATTACTTAAAAAACTGATCATAGACCACAGAGAAGTTACTTCCAAAGCTTGTGGAGACTCTATTGATGCCACTTGAGTGAAGACTTGATTTCTTGGAAGAAGGAAAAAAATCTGTGTGATAAATAGTTTCACTTCTGAAAGGTTCTCGTATCTCCCTCAGAAACACTATTTACTACATCAGAAACACTTTCGCTTCTTTGCTCCCTCTACTAATGCAGCAGTCATTACAACACAGTTATAAGGCTCAGAAATCCTTTCTTAAGGATTACTCACCACTGCACAAGTTTTTCTACAATGCAAAAGGGTCTTACTGACATACAGAAGCACTCTAACAGGTAAACTTAAATTGGTCCTTCCAGAAGGAAACCAAGCATCCTTTGAGGAAGGATCCTTTGCAGAATCATCTTTCAGAGTTTAAATGAAATACTGAGGATGCTCATCATATGCGCCTGCCCAAAATATCTTTTGAGCCTGAAATTACAATTAAATCTATTTACAATGCATCTTATTGAGAGCATCTGCAAGGGAGAATCCCATAACTTTTGCATTAACTAACATTTAGGATAGGGTGTTTTGTTTTTTTTTTTTTTTGTAACAAAACAAAAATAAAGACTTCTTGGCAGAAACTGTACCTCACAATTTAAGATTGCTTGGCACACAATACTCCTGACTACTTCTGAATTGCTTCCAATAACTTCGGTAATTCTCACACCCTTGTATTTTTCTCTAGAAGAGTTCACAGAATAGCCATAACGATAGACTGATCTGACAGCTATCCAAACTTCATACAGAAACAAAAACCACACCTGCTATTTCTCATGAAATCAGGAATTACTGATCACTTGAACAGTACTTTAAAACAACTGTTACTTATTTGGAGGAAAAAATATCAGTGTATTGCTGTGCATCTATTCAAATGCCACATACACAGATTAATCACTGTAGCAAAAACTACATCTGGAGGCTATTTAGGTTAGTCTTACTGTAATAACCGAAGCAAATTTAAAATGAGCATTTCAAAATTACTTTTCCATCTCTCAGATGCATTTAATACACTTGAAGACACGTGCTATCCATTTACAGCATGGTTGTACTTACCTCAGGTAGGACTCCAGAACCCTATCTAGTCGCTTATAGAATGGTCGTGATGTAAAGTATCCACTCCAGTAATGATGATCTCTGTCTGCATACGTGAAAAAGTCTCCACTTAAAACAGGGAAAAATGAATTGCTGCTCTTTTCACCCAAATTGCTTTCTTTGCGCAAAGCTTCAAAGTAGTCTGACAAAGTTCCAAACTGAGCCTGGAAGAAAATCCAAGTGACTATAACATAGCTCATTGTCTTGATTTAGACATATAAAGAGAATGAACATGCTTGCTTTTATATACATTTTAGAAATATGCTAATCTGCTGAGTTATAGCAGAAATTCTATTGTTTAAAGAGCTTTAAAGTCTCCCTGCATACTTTTCAGACAAGCTTAATAGCTCTAGCTCATATGATATGAAATAGTTTTGTTTCATCAAGAATAAATTGGTACCTAAAATGGAAGTTTAAATCTCAACAGTTGAGCAAAAAGCTTTTTTTTTTTTTTTTCCCTCATTTCTTATGAGCAAGTCTCTAATATCTGAGTAAACCAATACTTCAGTAGTGAGGAAAAATTCTTTTTTTCTTCCCCATGACTAATGATGTCTAGCAATCCAGTTTATGTAGATGTGTGAGCTAATAAAGAAACTTAATGTAATGCAGCAAAAGAACAGTTGTCTTAATTCATGTTCAGTATTAACACTATTGTGCTCTAGAATCTCCTATATATTTTTAACCTAAAATGACTGCTGATTAAATAAATTAGCATTTGCTTTTAATATAGTAAATATACAAAAAGCTTTCAAAAGAAATTGTGTTTCTTGAGATGCAATACTGCAAGGAAAAGAAAAACAAACAGAAAACTCATTGTTTTGCAGTGATTTCAAAAAATATTCAGAAAAAAATGCAGGAATAACTTTTTTACAGGGTAAGTCAAAATATGGTACTCCCAACTTTCAGAGATACAAAAGCTAAAAAAAAAAAAAGAATGGAAGGCAGAGATGGTGTCAATGTCATCAGCACTGAGAAACGTTGAATGAGATGGGAAAATAATTAATGGAACTGGAGATAGCACAGAAGACCATATTAACACAAATAACCCCTGTAATAAACTATGAATTTAAGTTTGAAGAATCATTACAAAACTAGTATTAATACTAATCATGCAAAGTAGTATTCTATAATTTAAAACATCAGAAAAAGATTTTTTTTAAATGAGTGTTCACAAAATGAGAGAATTTTAATGTTATCTTTAATATCTTCAATATTTAAAGTTTTAAATATCTTGTGATGTCCTTCAGTAAACTCAGATCAAAATTAAAGATACAGTTTAAGGGTATAGTACACTTACCAATTAAATCCTTGTGATTTTCATTCCTAAATTTTTTTTCCCTTTGAGTATGTCATTTATGTTTTTTATATACACAATATATATGAAATATATATAAAATATATGCACATATATATACATATATGTAAAATAAATTAAAACTTTTAAGAATGGCAATATCATTATAAAGTTGCACTAATTTGAAATTCACTGTTAGCTCTCAACTCAAATTGATGCTGAACAGTTTCAAGGCAACAGGAGTTCTATTGTTCAAGGGGATATAAACTCCAGCCTTTACAAGAACAAGAATAAATCAAGTCAATTGAGTACAATGCACATCACTACATACCATAGGTAGTAGTTAACGATTTACAAGATTCAGAGTTCAGAGATTGTTCTGTACTGATCTACAGAAAAAAGCATTCAATGGATTACTAAAAAATGAACTTAGGTACTGGTAAGTTGGAATTCAAGGTTGTTCACATACATTTATACTTTTTTTTTTTTTTTTTAGATGCATCACTATCACGCAAACCAGATAAAGCTATTGCAAAAAAGTTCTGTTAAAGAACACAGTATCTTTACGTTTAATGAAAAATGCCTGGCATTTCCTTTTAGGTATCAGCAGCAGAATGAACTATCTTAGAATATCCATTCAGTTTTTAAAATGGCAGGCAGGACAATGGATTTCCAATCATGCTCTGACATTCTGAAACAGCTAGAACTGGTCACCAAGATGTTCAGCAGTCCAAGTGAATTTACTGACCATCCAGTATGTCACTTCCAAATCTGACAGTTCTTGATGAAAGAAAAAAAAGATATGTACCACCTCTGCTGGTTGAGAATGAAAATCCTGATGTCATTCTTGATAACTGATCTTTGAGCTGAGCTGATGTAAAAAGGCCCTCTCCTTCCCTGACCATGAAATTTGAAGTCCTGGAGCACCCCACCAAAAGGAGGAAACATCTGTTACTACTGCTCTGGATTTGGAACAAACAAGGTTAGAACATCATGGTGGTGGTAAAATAGACTTCCTGTTCTGCTGCGAGATGGAGACACCATCTAGATCAGTCTCCCTGTTAGTGAAAGGACACAGACAGGGAAATTAGGCAGAGCATAACATCTGAAGGTCTGAAGTGAGCCCTGCTGCTCAACTGTGCAAGCACAGGTTGCCACAACGAACAGACATATGAATTCTTTAAAAGTGAACTAGAGGTAAAATCTATCTCATGCTGAAAATGATCTCAAGAGATCTTTCTTATGTAGAACAAAAGTCCAGGAGGCACCAGGAAGAACTAGTGAGCTACAGGTGCTAACTAGATCTTCAGGCCAAGGAACAGGGAAGAAGCCTCAGAGAAAGTGGGGGAAAAAAAGCTCTGCACAAAAACCGAAAAAAACATGAAAAAAGCAGACTACACACAAAAAGCCAGAAAATGAAATCCCCAGTAGTGCTCCCTCTCACCTGATAATCGAGAAAAAACAAAGTTGTGGCCCACTCTCTCTTATTCTCATACTGAAAGATGATGAAAATGTGTCCGAGCACAAATACCATCTATTGCACAAGAAGTCTCTGAAGTTCTCAACTGATGCATTAGAATGTATGAAAGTGCCTATTAACACTAAAACACGATTTCTAGTTTAACATGTTATCTCCTCTGAGAATTGCGTTAATATATTCACTCCTTTTGTAGCCAGGTCACTTTCTTAGATTTTATCTTCTTTGACAACCCGTGCCAGCAACGGCATCTCGAGGGTTTTTTGGTTTTGTTGTGTTCCTTTTGAAATAAATAAAACAGAAAAGATCCAAGGAAAGTAATAAAATTTTTGAATTTCTAATAAGGAAATACATATAATCACTTTTAAGTGACAAACTACACTCCTTGAATTATGTGAGAAATGACAAATAATTCCAATTAGCATCAGAAAAAGTTAAAAAAGTAAGCTGACTGTATCTGAGATGTCTTGTTCTAGCATAACTTCTTTAAAAATGCCTCAAAATAAAGGGACGATGACTGTAAGTGCAAAGAATTTTACCGTGTAGTAGCTAGAAGCAAAATGCGTGCATTCCAAAAGGGAGAAAATAAGAACCAGAAGCCTGTGAAAACAAGAGTACTCAGAAAAAAGTTTTTATTTTGTTTTGGAAGGAAAGGATCAGCCTAGCCTGCTGTAAAATAATTTGTAGAGTAAAGCTCCATGTCTGCCAAAATCTAATTTTTTTTCTATGTAATCTCAGAATACCTAGAAAAATTGTTTTCTCCACAAACTAGAAAAAATGTTGTATTTACCTTAACATGCAACTCAGGATGAGAGTTCATATAATCAAACAGCTTCTGATAATTCTGGTACTGCTGATCCCATTCTGAGCTCTCAGCATAGCGGAAATCATCCCCTAGTGGAGCCAACAGAACTTTAGTACGGAAAAGCTTTGACTTCTTTCTGTATTGATCTAAAATCATCCAAGCCCTTGGAAAAAAAATTAATACAATTTAGAAAACAGAAGAATAAAGGTCAGTACTTGACAAAACAATTTTTAGATACCAAACTGTGCAAAGGGTTGACTTTAAACAAGACACACAACATTTTTCTATTCCTTTTCGTAATAAAAATCTGGTGCAATTCCCTGCACTGGGACTTCACATCCAGCCTACCACTGTTGCAGACACTATGTCAATTAAACCCTCCCATAAACTTATCAAGATCCATCTTTAACAGTAGGTCAGTCTGCATCAATTTGTTCCTGTGCCAAAACTAACCTTCAGTTTAAATTATGTTTACCTGCTTTATATTTAGATAACAATCCTAATCCCCTCCAGTCTTTATTTACAATAACAAATAAGCAAGCTCTTCTCATCCCTTCTGGTAATTCCCTCGGACACTCAGCTTTATAGCTTCATGTCCTTGATATAAAAAATGCCCATAAATTAATCTTTGAGCAACTTCAGTAGTCACCTTCACCAGAAATGTTTTTGCAGTGCTGATAATCATTGTTCCCTCTTCAGTTAGCTTCTTCCTGTCTTACAACTAGCTTTCTTAAGCTTTACTAATGATTTCCCATACAGTAATATTAAATCCTTTACTCACATCCTGATAAATTAAACCCATCACATTTCTTTTGTATAGAAAAGGCAGTAAAGTTGTCCTTCAGTACCTCCTCACTCTTTGGCAAGTAAAATATCATTCCTCTCATTAAGTAGCAATATAACTAAACTTACAAGTTTGATGTCTGGATTAGTGAAAATGCCTGTTTCTCCCTTTACCTCCCTCCCCAAAAGCCCTCAACCATTACAGAAGTCTTCAGGTGGTGATCTTCTCTAATTAAAGTTATGAAAATAATTGTAGTAGGAAATATAAACTGCAGTAATATATTTGTAAATGAGAATAAAATTTTAAAGGGAATACAGCTGCAAATTCCAGATTCCAGTGAGCTTTTTGTTTCTACAAATGTGGCTTAAGGCCACCATCTACTTTTACATCATACTCTTGAAGATTTTTAATATTTACATGAAAATTTCTGTGAGAATTTAAACAAGTTTATTAAAGAAATATGGATTTCATATCTAATCAAGGAGTCAGGGTGTTTGCTTTTTAACCAGTTGAAACAGTTTTGAGTAAACACAAGGTCTGACTCTATTGGGACAGGGAGAAGAGGTGGCACAGGACCTTTAGTTAAGGATCTACCTGGTTCTGCTGAGACTAGCATATAGACCCATCTAGCAGCTTTTCCCCCTCCTCACCCTTGTCTATAGCTGAATTTATAGTTCAGATTACTAAAAACATACGCTTGAATCAATTTTTCCCATGACCTTCAACAGCATCCTGACTTTAACATAAAGTCTTCCTCTCCATAAAACTACTACAATTGGCACAATAGAAGACTTGGTAATTCTCCCTTCTAAAAAGCCACTCTAACTCAAATTTCCCATATGCAGTCTACGGTTAGAAAAATATTGTATTTTAGAGCCTCTTGAGAAATATAGGACTTCAGGAAAGGTTAGTGCTAATATTTGACTACTGCATCTCTCCTCAAAGCCTTCCCCAGTTTCTTTCCAAATCTACTGCAAAACTCAATGCTGCTGTTCTCCCTGTCCCCAAATCACCTTCTGCTATAGGATTCTCAGGTGCTTTTAATGAGGTGGCAGAATCTTATTCCATTGCAAACCATTTTCAATGGCAAAACACCAAAGAAAGTGAGATGTCTCAAAATCATGCACATCCTCTGCAAAAAAACCCTGTTACTGGAAAAGATTTAAGTTGCTCTCAAAGAACTTTTAAAATCACTATTTCAGAGAGAAGGGGAAAAAGTGTCAGCAGAAACCCTCAGACAGGATTTGCTGGAGATGACAAATACTTGTGCAGAAAAAGCCTGAGATTCCACAATGCTTTCCTCTTCTGGCTCCCCAGTAAACACAGTAGTAGGTGTGTTTTTATATTTATCCCACCTACCTAAATAAAAACTGGAAAACTAAAATGATTTGTGATTTCAATTCGTGAATTGAAATTTTTTCTAGTCCTATAATTACGGACACACATTACCAGCAGCACTTACATTTTTAATGGCTTTTTATATAAACATTTTGTTTTTATACATTCAAAAGTTCTCAGAATTATATACAAAATACACTACATAGCTCTCAATACTCAGAGTAATCCTAATTACATGAACTTATATCAAGACACTACTAATACATGTCAAGTCAGTAACAACTTTACTTGAATTTTTTTTTTCTTTTTAACCTTTCTTTGGGAAGCTTTCAGGTTACCAAAGAACGCTAAAGACCTTTGACAGATGAGGAAAAATGTTTTCACATCGCAAGTTTCTCTTTGTAAGTCAAAAATTTGCCTAGAACACATCACTTAATATGGGGCTAGGTTCACTCCCTGCATCGTAAAAGAAGGAGGAATAGTTGTCACCCAGAGTCCGTAGGAATCGCAAGGAACGCTGCAGCAGCCTGTAGCAAGTCTTATGTGACAGGTCTGACAGTGGTCATGGCTTCACAGTCTCGACTGCACAGCACATGAAGCACTAAAAGCTAGCTCCTTGCTTCATAATCTCAATTAGAAAAGAAAATTGGTTGGTTGGTTTGCAATTTGCTACTCAGGTAATTTTGTGGAGGATGCGGCTAAGCACACAGGATGAGTACTTCATAACAGGGTACCAGACTCAAGAGTTCAAGACCAACTGCAAACTAGAATCACCCGCACCACATCAGCAATGCAATCCTGCATGCCAGTTGCATGTTGTGCAATATAACAAAACACATAGGAAAAAAAGCTGAAAGCTGAGAATAAAACAAGGGATGGAAAGAAAGCAGGGTCAAATTGGGTGCTTGCAAAACTAGTTGTGTGTGGGCAGGGGGGCATTCTCTACTCTACAGTGTTTATCCTGCAGTACAGAATCTTCCTCTTATTTTTATGCATGGGAAGGACAATATACACCAAAATAAGTTATGCTTCTATTAAAAACACCACTCATTATCATTAAAGAAAAAAACACAGATGTTCTTCCTTGCTAGCGTGACTGATCTTGTAATTCAGGTATTAAGAGTCTTTTTCTGAAAAGCCAGAACTTCAGCATTCAAACATAAGGATGCGATAAGGATGCAGCTGCAGGACTGGGCATATGCAATAACAATCTATAACCTAAACTGTTATGGAATGGAACTACATTCATAATTAAACAGGTACAGGCTTTTAATAAGGCTGCTGTCGCATTCATGCCTATCAAATCACAATTAAAATTGCAGGGCAATTATAAACCCAACAGCTATTAGTCTCGACTTTTCAGCTTAATCATTCTTCCTTACATTGCTATGGCCATAACAGTACTAAAATCAAAAACTACAATCCCAGCTGAATAGTCAAGATCTATGGTTTTTATTTCAGTGTAACTTCAGCATTAAAGAAAAGTCAGTGGTTTAAACCTTGACGCTGAACTGATGAAACGTGTATCAAATACTTTATTCAGATCCACACAGTACAGATATCTATTTTTCCGGTTGTAAAAAACAAGGCAACCGGAGATCAGAGACAAACCTTTACCTTGCTAAACTTGTGATATAACAATACATCTCCCAATTACTGCTGTGTCACTCACAACTCTTCCCCACAAGAGTTGTAAAAGTTGTTTCGTTACAGAGGTCAGCTCAGAAAAGTTTTTGGTTGCATATAATATTCCCACTTTTTCTTCAAATACAAGTAATTTTTTTGGTGGTATTTTTGTATTATTTTGTAGCAAAAGAACACGTTTCCTACATTTTGTATTTCCGTTTCCTACAAAATGTATTTATTTGAAACGACACTATCGAAGAGGAAATTTGCATGTTCTTTTCAGTGTTCTGATTGTAAATAATCCAGTCCACCGACTCAAAAGACAATGCGTTTAGTTTTACTTTCTCCCTAGGTATTATCTACCATCTCGCTGTTTCATTCCCTGTTGGACACTATCTACCGAAAATGGATGCAAAGGATTGATTCAGCGTTGGGAAACATACTTATATCATCCTTAAACTTGACAACATCTTCACTTGCTCTGTTTCCTTTTCTTGGTTTTATTTCACAGGATAAAAGAGCCATTTACTACTTTTTTCATTTCTTTTACAAAGTCTAATTTAGATTGTTATGCAAAAGTTGCATCTTGGAAGTGCAGGGATAAATTAAGACTTGATTAAAAATAAAAAAAATCTTAAAAAGCATTCCTAACAGGCTCTCTACATATTCCTTACAGCATACTTGTTCCAGTAAAACTGGAACTGTTGTTCTTCTATTTATTTGCCTCAAATAATCATGATGCAAATTCAAGGGGCTTTTTTTGTTTTGTTTTCACAACTCTGACCTAAAGGAACACAAGCTTTCCTTCACAGTTGATAAGGACCAGGGTGTGCCAAAATGATTCTACTAGCTCTACTGCGGCTGTCACCTTCTGTCTGCAATTTTTTTTTTTTTTTTTTTAAAGAAAATGACAATTTTTCCTATCAGTATTCCAAGTTCAACTTAAAACACGACAATTGTGATGCATTCTGCTTTTATCTTGAAAAAAGTTTTGTAATTGAATTTAACTGACAAAAGGAAAATTTCAAAATGCTTCGCAAAATTTGCATTAGTCCACTCAGAAAAAGGGCATGAAGACTTGATATGTGCATCACGTGCACTTGATAATGCATCAGATCACATTTCTGATAACAGTTGCTCTCTTTAAAATCTCAGCACCAAGGCTAGAAAATAAAGTCACCCTTGCTATCCTTAATATATTTGTTATGCTCAGCTATTTGCACTAATTGCAAACATCTACCTAAATCCCCAATTCTTGAATTCCTGGATGGTTTAAGTTTTACAAGGCATGAAGATAGTAAGCAGGGCATTAGAATGAAAATCCTTCTGGGGAAAAATAAACAAAACAAAAAGAATACTTTAACAGCTCAATCTTTCAAGAAAATTATTTTCAGAACTACATGGTAGTTTTATAAAAGTGTAAAACTTGAATCTTACCAGTGGCATAACAACTCGGCATTTCTATCTGAAAAATTGAAGAAAAGTGAATCTGAAGACATAGGACACAGATTCAGTTAAAGTGTCTACTTCAGGAAGCTAAGCTACAGATAATCAGAAGCTGTGAGGATATACTGTGGGAAGTATCTCACTATACTGCAATTAGTGCATGCTTAAAGTATAACAACACTATGCTGTCCCTAAAATCTTCAACTGACCATTGACAGGAGACTGGCTATTCATAAAAGTCACAAAAAATCACAGTAACCTGCTAGCTACATACGTAACAATTGGATTTTGCACTTATTTGAAGCCCTTTTTCAGTGGATTAGTCAAAACCAAACACAGAGTTATGGACAGTATAGTACCAGTCTCAGTTATAATGTTATGTAATCTCAGAGACAGAAATTAGGGAATTTTTTTTTAATTGTACACTGCTTTTACCTATTACTGAGGACAGAGAGAAAAAAGTTTGAAACTGGAGACTTACAGCCCATTTCCCTTAAAGAAAAGTCTCTAAACTAAGTGACTGAATAAATGTGTTATATTTACTATGTTATAAATTTAAATATTATAAAAAGCACTTGAATTGTGGACCCAAGTCATATCAAAGTTATGCTGAAGTTATGAACACAAAGTAGAATAAAGGCATCTGCTAAAGATGCAGGTTACTAACTCCATGCATGTTGTTTCTTCTGCTTTGTGTATGTACTTCAGAAAGTTTCAAAGAATTTCTAGAATATAACTGCAAGAACCTCAAATTATTCTAATGCTGTAGCTGTAAAATAAGCCACCTGTGCCTGAAAGCCACTCACATACTTCAACTCGTATTATACTTGCACTTTAGAGCAGTTAGATGCTTAATGATAGAGCAGTTAGATGCTTAATGATACTAACAGTACTGCCTTGAAGTGAAGAGAGAAAAAAATTAGTCAGAAAAATTAGTGCGCAAATTTATTAATTTTATATCCTTTTAAGGTTGCTGTATTACCATTACAAAATTCCTTCAAGACAACTTTTAAAATGAAATATATTCATACTAAGAAGTGCCTCAGAGGGGGGAAAAAAAAAGGGGGGGGGGGGAATTGTTTGGATTGTTGAGTTGGGTAAGCAAGCAAAATCAGAGGAGATAAAAAATAGAAAAAAGGTAAAGCATTTGAAACAGCCGGATCCGTTGAGGCTCTATTCCACAATAGATTTTTTCAGAATATTCTTTTTCCCCCCCTACTTCTGCTATTAAAAAAATAAAAAATAACAAAAGTAAAAAATTTAGTGGATATTCTGCAGCAAATGCTCAGCAAGGTTCAATTGTGTAAGAAAGCAAAAGACATTTGACAAGACTGTAGCCAAATTAATGACTATATTCAGTGTGGCATTCACTCAGGCTATGTGAGAGTTAGACTCATGCATCATGAATGGAAGAGAAAAAATTAAATGCATCTTCCTTAGTCATAACCTATTTATGAATTTCATTGTCAATTATGTTCTGAACTTAAGTGCAAACAGCAGGTAAGTTATAGGTATTATTTTCCTGTGGCCAGTTTGTTTCAAGAACTATATAAACTCACCAAGCTATGCTAGGCAGCCTCTTTGACCAGCATAAAAATATTTTTTTCAGCTACTCACTTCCACAATATAGAGAAACTGTACCTGTGTTGAACATTCCCAGCATGAATGGCCTCTGGGGGAACTCTCCACGGGCAACTTACTCTTCCTCCAGGAAGACGTTTAAAATCAAATTGGCAACAGATTTTTGGATCTGGACCACAAGTATGAGGAACATCATAGCTATAGAAAGGCATCATATGACAAAGGATATCTGTACTGGATCCCAAATCTGAAATTAAATACATAAAGCTCACCTTTAAAATAAACCCTCTCAGGTTTGCTAAAGCTAAATCAGTTTCATGATCTTAACTCAAAAATGTTATTAAAAATCACCAGACCAAAACAATTCATGCTCTGAACATCCATACTTGGAGTCTATGTAGATGGGATAAACTTTTCTCCTTATCTGCCTTATATAAAACAGGCTAAAAATAGACCTAACAACAGATTGAGATGTCCTTATTAAGCACTGCCTGATTTGAAGAGACATGAACAAAATGTTAGGGTTTTTTTACCCAGATAAACCACATTTCTAGAATTTTAGAGACGAATAAAAACATGTTTTAGGTTTTCAGAAGAATAAAAAAAATGCTGTCATTACTTCATTAGTACAACATTGGAAATGGTTTAAATAGTATCTTAATTTCATGACTATAAATATCTTCAATAGTGTAACAAAAAGATTTTATGCACTTGCGTGTCAGAACATTTTCATCCCAATTTTGTAATACTAACTTTTCCACTTAGTCAGCCCATTTCCTAAAGTATGTGCCTCATCCCACCAGGAGTTAGAGCTGAATTTCTAGTTCAAATAGATCTATACATATTTTTGTCAAAGTCTTGCAAAAGAAGGTCTTTCAAATCTTCATTTTAAAAGAGAACCTTAATTTTACTCATCTGCTAACACACTCTGAAAATCGATTACCTATTTCCAGCACTAAGTACTCTAAACATTTTTATATGGAAATAAGGGATGAGTGCTATAGGTGTGCCACAGCACCTGACTCCCAAGAAAAGTATGCCAATGATACATATGAGAACGCTCTTCAAAAGCTGCAAAAACAGGAGTCCTCACAGCACCGCTCCACACCTTTTGTTAATAAACTTATTTTATTACTTAACAGTTAATAATTCATGATTACATGGACCTTTCAACTGTGGGAACTCTTTATTTCCCTGGAATCAGCTTTGCATATCATGCCAGATGAAAGTGCTGTGATCTTTGATCATACAATCTTGGAGGGCGTCACACTTTTTTACCCAATGGTTGCTTGAAAGCTTTTCCCGTAGTAAGAGCGGAAACATGACCGTTCTACCTTCAACCAATACCCACAGTTTTGCTGTCATTTAAGAAAAATGTTCCTTTCTACCTCCACTTTATTTCCTCACCTCTCCTCACGAAATATAATCAGCAGGTGATGGAGTAGGAAAAGGAAAGCAGATGTGAGAAAAGGAAAAAAGAACATTCCATCCTGTTTAACTCTTGTAAATGTGTGTGTGAAAGGAAGGTGAATCTTGTGTTGAAAGTTTTAAAACGGGAAATAGGAAAGTGAACTAAAGTCCATAGCATCTGCTTTTCCCTTTCCCATATAAATATTTTCTAAGGAGGGTTAGAGAAGAGAAATGAGAAAAAGTATAAACAGAACTGAAAATGAAGTAAAAGGAAGATCAGAAGAACAATGACGGAGCTACACCTTCTATATTTAACCCCTTCCCCAACACATGTACTCACTTTCTGTCATAAAAAAAAAATCCCAGAAATTTTTAAACAAAATGAAAGGCTTTCTTTTAAAGCAACAAAACCACAAGTTCAAAATTTTGAAGACCTGACTAACTTCTCCAAATAACCTGCTTCTGTGGAAATTTTCATAGTATTTATCCAAGCTCTCTTGATTTTTTTTTTAAACCAATAATAAAGCAACAAATAAAATAAATTGAGACAAAGGAAAAACACATACCCCAGTTCTGTCTCCAAAAAAATTCTAGTGTCTTCTGTGTTGCAAAGTGTTTTTTAATTGAGTAGTGAACTCTCTGTATAAGCATGTTGGAAAATCCCGTGCGTTTCAGAAGGTAGGCCATTGTCGGTGAATGCCCAAAGGGATCAACAGCCCAACCAGACTTTGGTTTTACTCCTGTTGACAAAAGGAAGAGTAGAAGGGGAAGAAAAAAAGTTTTACTTTTCACTGAGGAAATCAAACAATATCAATATAATTTAAATCAGATCTCTAACAATGAAATTTCCAAGAAGGTAAATGAAAAATACAGGTGATTAAGTCTCCCTAAGAACATCCTTTGGAATTAACATTCTACAATTAAATAGATAAATACCTCCGTAAAATCAAATGACTCAGGGTGCAGGGCAACCTGGCTAACTAAGTAAAGAAATTGGAGATCAGTACTCTACATTGTTACGCCGTTTCAACTTTTGTCTCCAATATTTTACCTTATATGGAATCATAATGAAATACATCTCCTCTTTCATTTTAAAATTTATATATGCTATAATTAGAAAGGAAAGCTGAACGAAAATGAACAGATGCAGATGGATAGATGTTATAAATCAGTGAATTTTCACTGTAATTTAAATAATTTTAACCTTTGCTGGCATTGGGATTAACTTTTCTTTCAAAAGCTAATTGATTTACTTGGCTGGCAATCATTACAATCTAGTTGATTACTATTGTCTTGCCAGTGAATTTCATATCACCAAATCAGAAAGCTATATCTAACTTTTATTTAACCAATTCAATATGTATCTCCATTTTACTGTGTCTCTTCCCCTCGCCTTCAAAAAAGGGTAGGCAGTGTATTAACCTTTTACTGGATTTTTTTTCTAAATCATATTTATGTCAAGCAATATTTATGGGAATTGCAATCCAAGAAAAACATAGGGAAACAGCTTTTCAAAATAATTTCAATTAAATGAAGTGATGTTGTTATTAAAAATCTCTGCACAAATGCTTTGCATACAAAAAAGGGTTAATTAAAAATAAAACATTATCTCTAATTATGGAACTAAACCAGAAAAATCTCCCAAAGCCACCAAAATAATTCAGTTGGCCTTATTGCACGTACTTAGTAATTCCAACAATCCTCCAGTTGTTTGATTTTCTTTAAAGTTTAAAAAGCAAATATGACTTTTTTTTAAATGTAAATGATTTTAACAGATTACAGGGGAATTAGGTCTTTACTACTACTACTTTTACTACTAAGTTTCATATTTACTTTTTGAAAAGCTTACCTAAAAAGAACCTAATTAATATCCAGCTTTCAGAATAAATTCAAATATATGGAAGGCATATCAATTTAAGCCAAATGATTTTAAGGCGCTATTCACGATTTCCAAAAGATAGAAATAGTTATCTTGGAAACAGTGTGTGATACCACAGGCATGTGAACTACAGTTTAGCATGATTTAGTCTTGTATTTTGTATGTTCATATATTACACACAACTTTCATTAACCAAAGCATTAGAACAGAAAAAAGTTTAAATACTCTTCTTCCAAGAACCTTTATTTGTAAATAGTAATTGCAAATACTAGACTCAACCCTGCAGTTTTCAGTAAATGGTCTGATTTAATGTTTCAGGAAAGCAGAGTAAGTAAAACCTTCTAATCACCTGAGAGAGAAAAAAAAAGGAATTACTAATTGACTTCCTGTATTAACACAGCGAAATTTTAAATCAGGCTACATACCCAGGTTCCTTTCTAGCCACTGATGTCCTTCTATCAGTTGGTCAATTAAAGCAAAGTAGTGAGCAGAGGCTTCATCAGGCATAACCCATCCTCCTGTTACTATTTCAAATTGCCCATCTTTTATTAACCTGAAAGAGAAGTATGTAAATTGTGTTCAGAAACTTGCTGCGAAAATATAATGTTAAAATCAACTTCTGAATACACGAGAGATTTATTGCGGAAACAATGCCAAAATCTAAATTATGTCAGTTTCAATATCGGATGACTTTTTTTAACTGAACAGAGAAAATGAAATTCTTAATATTTCTGTGCAAAACTATCCGCTCTTCCGCATGTGTCATAGAATATTTAATTTTTTTCTTTATTCAGGAAGAGGGCTGTTTCCTGCAAAGACTATGAAAGTAAAACAATGTATGTGCCACAGTACTGAAGGCCAGTCGAGTGAGATGCCCAGACATTCCATAGTTCAAGCACTACTATTTCCTATCCTTGACCTACCATTCTTTTTACTGTTTTAGAAAGCTGATGGAGCAAAGTTTATTATATCTGTAATGACTTTAAACCAACTCATTGAAACAGATCACAGAATGATCCAGTCTCCCTATTAAGATCTCCATGGACCTAGTAATCACGCTTCCAGTACAAGATAGTCCCTACAATTAAATAAGGTAATGTCAGCATTTGTATCTTTATGCTACTGCGTATCTGGTTAATGAGTTTAAGAAAGAGATACAGTAAGCATACCAGCACTTACTCATAAGTAATGCCCATAGAACTAATGAAAAACATACATCAAAATAACCTCCTGTCCATGCTTCTGTAACTCGATAACTAAACAGCACTTTAACCAATACCAAATTTCCCTGAAGCAAGAAAGTACACAGGTCCCTAGTGAACGTTATTCACCTGCTTTTTGTGTCCCAAGAGATTTTATCATCTTGAAATCCCACAATGTGCTCTAATGTTTACACGTTGTACACAACTCTTTAAACAGACAGTTTTCTATGTCACTCCCAAGATTTCCAGGGATATCAAAGTTTTGCAGCTTTGAGGCTCTCTCAGCTTTAAAGCATGTTGCAGCTTTAGCTGTACCCAGTGTATCTTAAAGGGATGCCCCTGATCCAACTGTTTGATCCTGTCTTGAGGCATCTTAGTTTAATATATATATGATGTATATATACTAAACATAATTATAGCATATATAAATAACAACTTTTGTAATAGTGAGGGCAGTATTTCAAAACTAGATCCTGACTTAGGTTATCCAAGCAGCATGCTTTCTTGTCTCAATGTCTAGTTAAATCCCTTACTTTTCTATTACTTTAGACCTGTCATTTAAAAAAAAAAAAAAAAAAACACTGAGAAAAAGCATATAGAGTATGCACTTGTTTAACATTTACATAGCTGCATGTTTATTAAAAACAGACAGTTTAAGATGCAAAACATCTCATTTCATAACTATCATAATGGAGGAAAAAATTACCTTAAATAAATAGCTAGTATGGAGGATTACCTTCAACCCACTACCAAAACTTTTATGCCACTTCAAATACGGGAGTTGAGTTTATAATCACTCTCACAATTTGAATACCATCTTAATGACTGGGAATGGATACTTTCAGTCTTTTTTTTCCAGCAATTCAGTAACTTGGCTCCATTTCTCTAAACAGAGTTGTGCTTTTTTATAATAAAAAATAAAAATCACAAACACCCCAAACTAGAACTTTGTGTGATTATTCTCATAATACCACATTGCAACAAATGAAATCAATGATTTGATAGTGTAGTCAAACACATATTACGATTCAGAACATTCTGCAAGGAGCACAACACAAATAGCACAGATGTTCAAACCTTTTAACAGCATCCTTTTTTTGGTTATCTATTCCATCCCACCATTTTGAAAAGTAAGAAATCTCAGACCACATAAATTTTCTTCGGTTGTCTTCCTGCAGTTTTATAACCATGTTATTTAAGATATGTTGTGTCTGATCTCTGAAGTAGTCATCAAAAGTCTTCAACCAACCTAAGCAAAGAAATAAGAACATGTGAAACTTAAGCTATTCTCTATAGCCTTAACAGGCTCACATCCCTCCTGCATCCTGCAAAAAGTTAAGTGAAGCATCTATTTTAAAAGCCAAATTTTACATGCTGTGGATAGTTCACAGTGCCGAATTTTGAGTTTGTTTTTACAAAATTTAGATGTTTTATTTCCTAAAAATACAAGTATATGGAATACTAAGCATTCTAATCTGATCAGCTGAGATAACAGATTTTAAAATTGTGGGGGGGGAAAAAATGATTCAAGTAGAAATTAAATAATTGAAGAGGAAGAAGCAAATATCTGTAAACAGATCTTCATTGACAGCTTCCATTACGTTTCCTCATCTCTCCAATGTAAGGACTGCAACATCTACTAATAGGACATCTTCCTAGCCCATGCCCTATTCCCAACACAGACATATCCCTGATCCTTCCATCTATTTGCTTCTTTATCTCTCCTTTCAAGTTATAAAGCACCCCATCACTCCAGTCTATGTAGAATGACTGACCTAAGATCATCACTAACCACACCCTTCACTCACATCTCAAGAAGAAAATGAAGAGCCAGTAATGGTAATCCCACAGACCTAGCAACTAAACATAAAAAAACCCAGAAGCAAACGGAGCAGCATGTAATCAACATCACTACTGAATGTTTGTTAGCAATGACTAAGGAAAGAAAAGTATGTTGTGGTTGCAGTCCCTCATTAGAAAAGGTATCAACTCAGTGAGATGCAGAGTAAAAGAAAAGAGGAGGCTGAGAGTTTAACTACATATTCAGGCTTCACAGGGCAGAGCCTTCCACAAAAATTCTTTAACCTCTCTCCAAAACATTGTGTAAGGAGGCACATCCATCTTACTTCCCTGAACCTGGATGGGTTGTGTTCCTTCTGTAACTATAACTGGAAAAAGGAAGCAGATAAAGCAGTCTACTTAACACGCAAGCAGCATATTCATATTCTTTCTACCACTTCATCATGCGTGAGTGTTATTGAGTGCTGCCAAAAGCGACTCAATAGTTGAATTTAAGAAAGTATCAGGTACAGCAAAATAGTCTACTGAAAAAGACAAGCCATGATACAAATCGTTTCTGTAGCATCCACATTTTAAGATTTTGTGAAAGCTTCCATATAACATGAGGCGTGTTCTCCAGATAAAATCTCTGTCTAGTGAGTCCACTCCGAGTTACCAGCTGTCCTCAGTTTTGTTCTATGGAGGCACTGCCATTCTCCCCTAATACTAGTCTGCTTTCAAAATAGCACATTACTAGTCTAAGTTAATATTGTTTCCAGATAAGTAGATAAATACAAAAGATTTCAGTATAAAACAATTCTTTTTTAGTCTAACAGAATTACATTATTGAGTATATCCTTTCTGAGTCAATATTCAGACCTTCATCTCTATTTGAGTGTTTAAAAAGAGAAAAACGGGGGGAGAGCGGGAGGCAGGAGAGAATGAGAGATATGGTTGAAGTTTACCTTAGCTAAAATTGCAAAGCCAATGTAATTTGATGACATGCCTGTACTTTTCTAGCTCGCTTATCACAATGTCAGCCACATTTTGAATGCAGAATCTTCTGGTTAGCAATAATCACTAGACAGTATGAGCCCCGTTTGATTTTTGGTGGCACTCACGTTTAAACTTAGCCTTTCCAAAGTAGAAGTACTCAGAAACAAACAAGAAACATCAGTGTCCAAAAAAGGAAATAAAAAACTTTTAACACTTCTGAGGAAAAAGTGCCAGCTCAGTACCCTTTTTTTAAATTGATGTTTAGCATCTAGAAGAATCATCATGCTTAAGAAAGTTACATTTTCCTCGAGAAAGCTAAAAAAAAGGTCATAAGACCTAGACATAAAAGATACTTTCTTTAGAGGAGTGGAAACAGCTTAATACAAAACCAGTTGACAGCAAATTACTATCTCACAGTAGTTTCAGTAAGGCTGAAGAAGGAAAAAGCAATGAACAAACCAAATTTATTTTTCTTTCATGCTGTTTTTAAATCAAAACTTGTCATGATCTCAGTCTATTTTGACGAGTGTTTTGTTATGCAAGCTTTCCCTGAAAGAATTGGGATCATAGGATGAATTAATCTTTTTCATTACTCATTTAACTTCTAACAAATGAAAGAAATATTTTACTAATATTTATGTAAGACGACGCACAAGTAGCCAACTGCAAATTTATAGCTTTGAGAATTTCTCCTGCAAGAGATAATGTTATCATACTTTCACACAGCTAATGGAGAATGAATTGAAACAGTGTCCTATGTTTTTCCTAAACAGAAATGTATCATAATAATAAAGCCTTTTAAGCATGTTTTTATTATCCTACTGTGCTTTAGCAATAAAGGCTAATTTCCACTGAATTAGTTGTTTAAACATTGTTTACATTGGGTTATTAATCAATTTTTTCAATAAAGAATCACAGGGAAAAACAACAAAACTATTGGCACAAAAATATATTATTATGAAGGAAAGGCAGTCTTATGTCTTTTTTTTTAACCTCAGTTTATTGAGCTACATAGCAAGGGTGTAACATAGGTAATACACCAAATCTTCAGAAATTCCTAGCAAATATTTATAAATGTTCACAGAATTAGTTGCAAGCCATCTGAAAAAGTCCTCTGAAATTTAATTACTATGCTTCTGGTATCATGCACTTACTCTAGTTCTGCATCAACAGTTCCTAACCCATTACTCACAGAGGCTTTCCAACTATGCACAGAGCTATAATGATTTTTTTTTTTAAATTATTAAAGGCAAAACAGAGAAAAACAAATAAATTCGCTTAGAGTTGACATCTGTAAGTCAAAGATCAAAGACTGACATCTTACATTTATCATTTCATATCTTAGTTCCTAATATCACATAAGATTTTTGCACAACTCAAGTTCATTCTTATTCTTATCCATACACTACAAACTTATTCCAGGATGAAAGAAAAGGTTTACCAGTGTATTTGGACCAGAAAACTCTGATTTCAAGTAGTTTACATGTGCAAAATGTACAATAGCTTAAGGCAGCAGCTATCAAAACTAGAAATACTGTATCAGCAAAAGAACATTTGTCAGTTTAAGTCTACACTAGAACCTTTACCAGTTTAAAAAAAAAAAAAAGAGAAAAATTACTCAGTAACATTACACAAAATGTGGAAAAACTGTGGAAACTATTTTTTTTCTTTGCCCTACAGAGGTTGTCTATGTATATTTTCCCCTCCTTTTTTAATGTTAAAGTAAATTTCCTGGTAGACAGTAGACTCCAAGGATCATGCCAAAATGTCAATGCAATCTATTGCTGTGCAAAAAACCCTGAAGCACCTCATTAACAGATTTGCCATTAGGCCTGTCTACACTTTCCACTCCAATTTCATTCTTGAAGCTGCACCACCTCTTCACACACAAGAAAGGCATTTTTGTGTCCTTCTTAATATAGTTAAGACACAGACCGAGATACAAGCAAAATTTCAGGTCAGAATCAGAACAGAAGACAAAAAATTAAACAAAAAATAACCTAAGTAAAAGCACTTTACAATTTGATCACAATGAGAATCATAAATCAACTTTGAAAACATGGAACCACTATTACCAACAGTGTTTGAGCACTGCTGACAAAGCCATGCAGACACATAATATAATTTTCATTTCAGTAGTTAATTCTAAACCAAAAGACAAAAGTACTGTTGTCCATAAACAAACAAACATGCTTTTGAATTGCCTACTATCATAAGCCAATGTTTAAGAGTACACGCGTCCTTGAAAATGTTTCTAGTTCCTCATGAAACCTGGTTCAGGGAAGAGGCAGACTTAAGTAAATAGCCAGAATACTATCACTTATTACATTAACACATTTCTTTTGTGGGCAGTTCAGTAATTTCAGTAAAGATGAATTATCCAGTGATTAACAGCTCATTGGCCAAGAATGTAAAAAGAAAACCTCTAGAAACATGATGTCTCTGAGATAAGGTTACCTCAGAATTAAAACTAAAAGCAGTCTCCCAAGATAGCTATTTTCCATTTTTCTATTTGACATAAGCCAGAGTAAGAGAAAGCCGCCTGGAACACGACTGTGTTACAGCACTCATTCTGATACAATAGAAGACACATAAAACATGACCCCTTACTCCCCCCCTCCCCCCCCCCAAATTCTCCCAAATAATGTCATTTAGCTAGGAAGAGAGACACTGATATTAAAAAGGTAGGGTAGGATATTTACTTTTTCAAAGGCATACTTTAACTGGTAAAAGATCTCTGCTCAATAGACCAGGAGACTCACTCCTTAAGGTATCTACCACAACATAACTTCATAAACATAGCTAAGCGCTTAAATGCACACTTGATCAAAAGTGAAATCTGCAGTAAAAACAAGAAACACTTCAAAAATTCTCATTAGACTTCTTACATGTTAGGCTTATGCAGTGCAAGGTCAACTTCTGGTTTGTACAAGTGAAGCCTGCTGTTCTCATAGCTAAGATGGGAAGAAAATTTGTACTGATCAGGAATTAAAAGTATGCTCTCTAGAATAGTTCTGTTAATTTTCAGGAGAACTGCTTGAATCTTCATTTCTGTTCAGACAAAGCAAAGAAAGAAAAAAACCCGGTCTCCCTAAAGGTTACCTGCTACTTCACTTACAACCAGAGAAATATTGACAAATGAGCCAGAAACGCAACTCAAGTTTCTAGAATTCACAGCAAAAAAGCATAGCATTTTCCCATTTTATTCCTAAAGCTCATCTTCCCATATAGTGGAGAAACTAACTGTTCACTATCCAATGCATTTATTTAATGTATACTTTATATACACAAATATAGTCATCATAGATGGTCCATTGTTTCTAGGAGAAAAAAAAAAAAAAAAGAAACATTCTTGCTGTTTGTAAGGAGGAAAACAAATTCTAGCCACAAAGATACAGTGACTGTTTTAATCTTCCTACTAAACACAACATGAGCATACCAATTAGTGAACTTTCAATTTCATGGTCTATAATCTGAAACTATTCAAAAGGTAAAGCTCTCAGTTTTAATTCAACTAACATTTTTCATTTCTGTTTCAGCTTTATATTATCCTATTCTTATGTGTAATCAGAATTTTACAGTGGATCAGGACAGTCTAAATTATTAGTGGTCCACTGAATTAAACGTGTGAAGAAACCTAAGAAATCATTTGAAAATCATATCCAGACCTGGCCAACTGAAAACAAATCTCAAACTCCACAGTATTAACAGCAAACCTTTATTCCTTTTTATTTATTTATTTTTAAAATCTCAACACCACTATTAACTTAAGGCTATATAGATTTCCATCTGAAAAATGGAGATAGCTTTAAATAATTAAAAAAAGCTAATGAAGTTTTTAAAAGCAGTATTTAGACTTGTCATGCACATAGGTACACTTTCATATGCATCTGTACTTAGACAGAAATTTCTGGAAAAAAGTCTATTTTAGTCTCTTTCAATTCCATTTAAGAGGCTTTTGTACTCTATCTGTAACAATCACATCCAGCGATACAAGAATCTGATCTAGTACACATTCACATTAAAACATCCACAAGTCAAAATTCTTCAATAAATAATTAAATGAAAAGACATTCCCAAGATCACCACTGCCAACTAAGAGCAATAAATGCCGGGGGGCTAGCCAGTAATCTTTGAAGTGTTCTGACCCCTATGGTCATAGATGAATATCATCTTTCAAATCCAGTTGTGCTGGTTGACAGTATCATTGTCCCCGAGCAGAGTTCTCTCCTCTGGAGTTCAGCTGCCTAAACCACTTCAGGCAAAGTCACATGAAACAGCTCTTGAAGCACATGAGAGGTGACATAAGGACTTTACCAACACAGCAGGTTATAGGATCATTCCTTAATCCGCTTCAGGAAGGAATACCACCCATCTACAGTGGCAATAACCTCAACCAGCACAGTCATTTGTGACGTGAACATCTATCCATGCCTTGAGATTAATTTGTACTGAGTCATTCCCTGGGCCCGAATCAGAGAAGCTAGTGAGGTAATCTAATCCTCATTAACTGCCAGAAACTAAACAAGATAGTTATGGCTGCCACTGATCAAAAATGTAAAAGTAACCCATTCTCATATCTGCTTTCCCAATAAATCACCACTGAAGGAAGGAGAACAGAGACCCCAAGTTCATAGGTCCTGAATGAACTCACACACAGCCAGTTAACCAAGATTTAACAGAACTTAGTAACATCAAGTGCTCCAGAGTGTAAGTCACTCCCAGGAACAAAGCTTGGAACCTAAGACCACCTTCCTCCTCTTCTTACAACTCTGTTCTAAGGCAGTGTTTTCACCTCTGAGCTCCAGCTATTCGCTAGCATAACTGGTTAAGTGAAAAATTAACAAGAAAGTAGTCTTAAATGGGAAAATTAAAAAAAAAAAAATAAAAAAAACAGAATAAGAGCTTAAGGACACAACTTTCTTAGCTCCAAAAACCTTACCAGCTGCATTCACTGGTAAATATATAAATATATATTTGTATATATTTAATTATAGATATTAAATATATATTTAATATATTAATATTTATATATATTAGATAAATATGCATCTATTTAATTTATATCTATGTGTGTATACATATATAAATATAAATATATATATACATATATATATATATATATAAACTTCTGAACAGAGTTACACTATAGCTTCATTATGCCTTAAGCTCTGCTGCTGGAGGACATCACCTTCACATCATGCCTTTCAACCCTCTATTTTCCTTCATCACAGAATCAAAATATATCCAAAAAAGGGAAAGGAAGAATGTAATCCACAGCTATACAAGCGACTTCAAACCTCTGTTACAGGCAAATATTTTCCTTTTTTTCCTAGTGCTTATTAATATGCACTTTCATACTGCAGGTGATTCTAAAGAAGTGTCCTTACCAAAAGCAGTACCAAGTCTAGAGATTTCTGATAATACTGTTTATAAAAGCAAGTGACTACCAGTCTCGTATGATTACCTTTGGTGAGGGAAGGAGCTACATTTACCAGGTTTATAGTGTAGTTTGACAATTTTTTAAATCAACTGAGGAATCTGAACAAGCTGTAAAACATATAGACTGTGTGCACAAGAAGATGAAGATTTCTTGAAGTTTTTACTTGCTGCATGTGGAAGGGCAGATACAATGTTATATTATAATGCATGAAGCACTTACATATTAGGGAGGAAGACTCTGAGAAGTAAAACAGGACACCTGTAAAAAAGTCAGCTATCAAAAATGAAAGACATGTGTGAATTCAGTCAAGACTTTGGGCAAAATCTTGGGGATAACCTATGCAGAAACAATGCTGCAAAAGAGAGAAGAGAGAGGGATCTGTCATAAATTCACAGATTTCCTCAAAACTTATTATTGAAGGGACAGGCACAAAGAGACTGCTTTCTAAGAGCTGGAAAAACAAGTGACTCCCTCCAATATAGAAATGCAAGTGCTAGTAAAAGTCTATACCTCTCAAAGTTCATTATGGTCCAGGCACCCGGAGTTTGGAAGTGGGTCAGAGCAAGAGGAAAGAGGAGGATCAGATCAAATCTCATTAAATGGAACTTTTCAATCCACAAAGAAATATTACTTTGATGTGAAATTAAGGGGTAGACAGACTCGTTGCAAATGTATTTCCTGGGTAAATACAGGAAATTCCACAACTGCTAACACAAAAAGTGAAAAAGGAAAAGGGAGGTTGTCAGTTGACAAAGATGCTAGTTTGTGGAAACCTACTGCAGATATTTCTCTGATTACAGGAGACCTGCAGATGTGAAGAAGAAAGCTGAAGGTTGGAAGTCACTGAAGATTAGCTCCAGTGTCCCCACAGAATGGCAGTAAGCAACTGTTCAATTCTGCATGGAGCATCAATGAGAGAGGCAGGGCTGCACAGGAGGAATTAACCCAATATATTCTACTTCAGACTACAATTACAGAAAGAACGTCCAAAAAAGTAAAGGAAAAGATTAGGTTCGGAAAAGGTTACCGAAACCAACAGCCTGAAAATCATCATCAGGGCCAAAAGTCATCTCTACTGATCTACTGAAAACGTGGCAAGGAACACAAAGCCTCAAAATGCAGGTTGTTAGCCTTCATAAGCATAGACTGCTCCTGAAGAGAAATCAGTGCCAGAACTTCACGACCTGTGTGGACTCCGGGAAGCATTATGCAAAGTTCTTCTCAGCTTGCCTCACACCTCCCTCCTTGACCAACCTGGTACCCTTCTATGATGGAAGGACTGGCTGGACAGATGAGGGCAGAGCAGTGGATGTTGTCTACCTGGACTTCAGCAAGGCTTTTCACACTGTCTCCCATCACGTCCTCCTAGGTAAGCTCAGGAAGTATGGGCTAGATGAGTGGACGGTGAGGTGGCTTGAGAACTGGCTGGATGGCCGAGCTCAGAGGGTTGTGGTGAATGGCGCAGAGTCAAGTTGGAGGCCTGTGGCTAGTGGTGTCCCCCAGGGGTCAGTCCTGGGTCCAGTCTTGTTCAACGTATTCATCAGTGACCTGGAGGAAGGCACAGAGTGCACCCTCAGCAAGTTTGCTGATGATCCAAAGCTGGGAGGAGTGGCTGACACACCAGAAGGCTGTGCTGCCCTTCAGAGGGACCTGGACAGGCTGGAGAGGTGGGCGGAGAGGAACCTCCTGAAGTTCCACAAAGGCAAGTGCAAGGTCCTGCCCCTGGGGAGCAATAACCCCCTGCACCAGTGCAGGCTGGGGGTTGACCTGCTGGCAAGCAGCTCTGCAGAGAAGGACCTGGGTGTCGTGGAGAACAACAAGTTGACCATGAGCCAGCAAGGTGCCCTTGTGTCCAATTCTGGGCTCCCCAGTACAAGAGAGACGCAGTACTACTGGAGAGAGTCCAGCGGAGGGCTACAAAGATGATGAGGGGACTGGAGCATCTGTCTTGTGAGGAAAGGCTGCGAGAGCTGGGCCTGTTTAGCCTGGGGAAGACAAGACTGAGAGGGGATCTCATCAATGTCTACAGAAATCTGAAGGGAGGGTGTCAAGAGGATGCAGGCAGACTCTTCTAAGTGGTGCCCAGTGACAGGACGAGAGGCAACGGGCACAAACTGAAACACAGGCAGTTCCATCTGAACATGAGGAAAAACTTCTTCACTGTGAGGGTGACAGAGCATTGGAGCAGGTTGCCCAGAGAGGTTGTGGAGCCTCCTTCTCTGGAGATATTCAGAACATGCCTGGACGAGATCCTGTGCAACGTGCTCTAGAGGACCCTGCTTGAGCAAGGGGGTTGGACTAGATGATCTCCAGAGGTCCCTTCCAACCTCAACCATTCTGTGACTCTGATTCTGTGATTCCTACCACTCCTGAGCTTCACGTTGCCTTAGAGCCACCTTAGCCTGCACTGGACAGAGGATTTGTTCAATCCAGCTCAAGTCACCTCCAGAGGGGTGAGGTGAAACTAGGCAACAGGCCCCTAGCTAGATGCCCCTTCTCAGGCGTACACACACCTAAATTACAAGATGATCCTACCAACTTCCCTAGAATGATTGGTAAGCTCCACATCCCTTTCTAAGGAGAACTGAAAGACTTGGAAGTGCTGTATGTTCCTTTAGGATGGTTTCAGATTCATTTAAAAACTACACTGAACTTGGCTTCTCTTTGGGAAAATTTTTAGGCGCACAACAGGAGAGGGGAATAAATGGATACACAGTTCAACAAAAAACAGATCAAAATTTATACTTTATTTTCTCTGTTTATTCTACTAGACTTATTCTTTAACAGTCATAACTGGATAATTCAATCCCTCCAGACTCTAGTATTAATTTTCCTGCGGTATCTAATACTTTCAAAGTCACTTATGTTTAAACTACCATATCTTTAGTCAGATGCACAGTACTTCAAATAGCAGTACAATTTAAATTGTTAGAGAGCTATGCAGTAGGAAAGCTTAAAACCACTGAAATTGTGGTTTTCCACAGTAACATGCAGCTTCATCAAGTTCTCATGGCCAGTCTACACACAACTTAGTGGCACTATGCTATAGCAGTATAATTCACTGGTTTATGGTGTATTTTAGACATTTTAAAATACTTTGCAATCATTTTTACATGGGAAAGTGTCACTTTCCCATGTAATATATTACACAGTAAAAATCCCCTTGGGAGGATAAAGTGGAATTATGCAAGCATATCTAGACTTCCATTTAAATTCAGATCTTACATTATCCCATTGTAGGTTTTTTCTTTTGGAAAATGGGGAGAGGGAAGGGAAGAAGGAGAAGGGAGAGAAGAAAAATAGTGTCAAGAGTTGAAGAAATCTCAGATTTGCCATTGTCACATCTTCCAAAAAGTACACCCTTCTAACACAGGCTGAGGATTAAATATCTAAATGTAAAAAAATCAAAATAAGAATAGACTATATTTAATGCAGCAATGAACAAACTACCTAGGCCTAACAGTAGGATACCACACACGAATTCTGTATTACTTTCTAACATCAGCACTAAAGTTCTACTCTAATTCATAAAGACACACATGTACAACTTTTACCGTTACAGTCGTCCCTTGAAGTCAATGGAACTTAAATTATGTATCGGTTTAACCACTTTGTTAGACTTAAAATTAACACATTAAGTAGCAGATTTCAGAAAAATCCAAATCTTAACAGAGATGGCATTATACATTTAATTCAAGCCTCTAGATACCCAAATCGATATGGTTAAAACATTACCTGGGTCATTATGCGAGTGAGGCACAACAAAAACTTGAAGCGGTTCACTGTCCCATTCATTTTCATTGTATGTGATATCAAATCCTTGTTTCCAAACACCACCATCTGGATTATCGAAAGGAAGAATGTCATAGACATCCAACATCTAAAAAGGGTAAAGAGAATATACAACATAAATTCACACAAAAAGAAGTCTGCCATTAAAATCAGAGGTTTTCATCCTCCAGTAATAATACTGGATCAGCTTGCTCATTACACAGGGAGAGATTAATTGTCAAATGAGTAGAAAGTTGACAAATGAAAGCAAGTTTCACGTCACACTAGGACAACCAAAGCACTAGCAGGTAGAGAGAAGCATTTGACAGGCTCCATTCTGAGGAAATGATAGGCTAAAAATGATTAAAGAGTCAGAAAGAAACCTGAAAGAAGTGACCAAAAGGATGACAGCTCATAATGGCATTGGAAGACTGGAGGTTATGCAGGGAGAGCATCACACAAAATAGGAGAATATACTAACTTGGGGAATGCAGAAAATGAAGAGGGCAAATTAAACAAGTAAGATAAGAGGACAACATGAGACAGATTGAGGCAAGTCAAACTGACAGAAAGGAACTGAAAGAAACTGTCAAAGAAAAAAGTTCAGAACTACAACCAACTGCTGTGATAAAGCTCCTCTTATAGCTACTGCTGCCCAGTATATTATTTATTCAAGGAAAGTTATAGTTCATTTCTGCGTGCAAATAATAAGCTTACAGGTAAATAAAATAACTCTGGAGTAACACTAACAAGCGCCTTTAAAGTTTATATACCAACAGATAGCTTCAAAGAGATTCTTCTAATGTAAATTTAGAACAAAATTACCATATCCAGCTTTCGTTTTTGGTAAGGCTTTGCCTTCTGTGCTAAAAAAAATACTCAATTTCCTGAACAAAAATTATGAACTGGGCAAGCTTTTTACTTTCTAGACAATTTTAAAAACATAGTCCTCTTGCAAACTGAAAATTTACTTCCTATTTTTGAATCATCTGAACACATTTAAGAGCAACAATTTCACTTTATGTGCATTTTCCTCAAACTAAAACTACCAGATAAAGACAAATCAGAAAGGTAGTTTAAAATCTGAACAGAAGAAGTGGCTATCACTTCACTGTATGCATAAGCGTACAGCATACAGACAACTATTTCTAAAACAACAGTGAAGTTCTGGAAATAACTTTCCAAAAAGACCAGCAAAGTTTAAAACAACCCACAGAAGTAACTAGCCTTAAACATCCATCAGCTTCCAAGTAATTTTACAATATGGTCATCTGTGATAATAGAGGACTGTACTTTCCAATTTTAGAATCAACTTTTATCTCAGAATTAAGTTGTAGAAAGGAAGATCACTGCAACTCTTCCAGTACGTTATCTCCTATATAATCTCTAGTGCTTGAAGGTGTTTGCGGAAAAGTGTTAGACATTAGACTTTTTGCCCAACACAGGGTATGTTCATATCAGGCCCTGATGCATACATAAAGCATTATTATAAACACAGAAAACACACAGAAGGTTCCTCCAGAGCAGACTTCTCTGAGGAAGAGGAAAGAATGAGTGGAAGAGAACCACATCTAATAGTACAGAGTAAAGAAAGCAAGCAGAACAAAGGAGGAAATAGAGAAAGGAGGAAAAGCAGTTTTCTTCTTTGGGACTAACAAATAACCTTAAAGATTGAACTTAGTCATGAATCCTCAAAGCAGCACAGAATTTCACCTATTAATTAAGGACTACTTTTCATAGAAGAGATGCAAGCACTGGAAATGTGAGATCCAATAAAAGCTATGAAAAAAAATGTAATAGTATCAGACATTTGTCATGCCAAGATGAAAATAATATTGCTATAAATCAGTCCCAACAACAGTAAGGTAAGTTTACCCAGGAGACTAGACAGAACATTTAAAAATTCCCACAAAGTTAAATATTTATTTTGATGTTCTTCATTGCCAACCACCTAAAGCACAAAAAGCGATCTGTGTACATTCATTTTAGGTCCTTCATTGGAAGCTGATATCTTCTAAAATACAATGTTTGAGACTGTCAACATAAACAGGTTGCTTAATTATGCATGGCTAATCATGCTTAGCACAGCCAACAGGTACAAGATTTTCAATTTGCTGTGCAAAGTTTGGGGGGGAAAAAAAAAAAAAAGAGGAAAACAACCATAGCAATGTCCTGGACAGTATCTGTTGAAACTAACGTAAAGTGTATTTCAAAGTAACAATATATATTAGATAAATAGGACAAAGGATCTTTGTTACTCAAGTTGGAGCCTATTCTTTTTTGACTTCCACAGCCCTGCAGCTGCCATTTAAGGTACTGGAAGCAAGACAAGAGAGCTCTTTGCTGAAGAGGTCAATATATCAGAGCATTCAGTAACTACTTTAGATACTAAATTTAAGAAGTAAAGGAGATAAAGCTTGCATAAATGACATCAGAACATTCCTCCTCTCACTAAGAGAGCAAGAACAACTGTGGATTTACAACATGTCTCATCTATAAATTGGCATGTCAGCAAGGAGGACAGTATGGCCCAAGCACAATAAATCTACATGTTGCTAGGACAAAAGAATTTTCAGTTTCTAAAAGCTGTGGATATTGTGTTTTTGTGCCATAAGCACAAGGTGCATATAAACCACCAATTCAAAAAAATTATCATCATTTACATTGCATGGTATGTTTTCACATGATCATATCGTCACACAACAATAGAGCAGTAACTATAAAAAGGTCAAAACCTTGAGGCTTAACATACTTGCTCTGTTATTAAGTAGTTTCTTCCACATGCCAGCACTGAAAGCAGTGATTAGTTACCCTGACACAACCATCAGCCAGTTCCTTTAAGTAGAAAAATTGAGGCTTTAACTTTATCCAGCTGTGAAGCGTTTTCTACATTTTCTCTTTTTGTGCCTTGGGCTTTCAGATCATGAGCTTTTTAGAAATGTTTTTATTCAGTATTCTCGAAACACAGATTAGACCCATGTATTTCTCATCTGTTTTATTTGCACAGTTGGGGTGCATTGCTGATCCCAACTTTTTTCCCTAATCATTTCATTCAGATTAGCTGGCAAAAGCATCAATTTCAAAAGTTGCCTTCTCATACACTCAAGTCATCTGAGGTTTTAAAAAAAAAAAAAAAAAAAACAATCAGACTCCTGTAACTGATCCTATAACTCAAATTTTAAAAAGGACAGCACTTTTCATGAATGAGTTAGGAAAAGAAATTATTAGGCAAGCTTTTGGAACTGCCAGTGTTCACATGTTTGAAAAAGCAAGTCAGCTAGCCGTTGAATCTGAACTCCATCTTGGGAGAACATCTGACAGGAAGGCATCTACTTGGGAGATATGTAATTTAAATATTTAAGGCTCACAGTTTGTTTCCAAGAAGAAGAACGTACACGAAAATAATCGCGAGTGGGCGAAGACAAAGAAGAAGAAGTTATGGAGAAAAGGCAGTCTGAGGTGGTAGAATAGAAGAGGCAGCAGTACATGAAATAAGTATGCAGTGTTATGTACTTCCCAATCAACATGCACATTGATTGTTCATTAGGGTCCCCTCCAGAAATTCATGTCTTGACCTCTCTCTTCTCCCACCACTCCAGTATAGACTTGGATCTCCTGGTCTCCATTTCAGATAAAAAGCAGACCTATTCCCTGTTGTCTCTACATCTCAGAATCTATAAACTGACCTACCCATTTTAAGGTACACAACTTCTGTACTAACCCAGCTGTGCAAACATCTGAAAAAGCTTGTCTTGTTGTACAATCAGTAGAAAAATACTATTCTAAAGGCATAAGACAAATATATGCTTCTGGAACTGGAATAAGGAATTGTGCAGCAGGCACGTGCTTTCACTGCAAATTCCTATACCCTCATGTTTAAAGGGGCAAGAACAAGCACATCCACTGAGATCACAGAAACAATTCCCTCCTTCTGAGCAATTCTCTCAATAGATCCTCCCACAAGACGTTCTCTCACAGAAGAAAAAACCTCAAACGGACCACTCTACAAAGGTCTGAAACACCTTTCTATATAAAGGTTGTCTTCACTGAAGAATAACAATGAGGTTCAATGATATGGCATGAGACAACTGTAGTAACTCACTACTTCCAAAAGAGGAGAAAGGTACTGTTTCACACCAGTTCTGCCTCTTACCTGGTACTAGGTCATGTCTCCTTGAGACATGTCTGTGAGTTAGTTTACATCACTAATTCACACACACACACAAAATCAATCCATGAAAAAAAAAAAAAAACAACTTTCTACTACGTTAGTAAACTGAATTAGCTTATGGAACAATCTGATAAATGCTAGAGCTGAAGCTGAATCGAGTATACATTGAGTGGAAGAGGAAACTGGAACTAGGATGACAATGTATATAAGTGACATGCAGCTTCTGTCACTCAGAAAGCTATTGCAGTAACAGATAACCAACAATTGAGGGCATTAGACATAATTGGAGCTGTTTCTCACGTGCTACTCTCTTCTAAAATGGTTTAAAATGGATAAAGAAAGAAGAATGAGCTGTTAATGACAGCAGGGCTTAGATGTTGCAGACAGTGAAGAAGAGGAAAACTGACTTTGCTGCAACTTTAAGCATTTGAGATTTTTTTAAAAAAGCAGGAAGTTTTAATACACCAGTTCCTCTGATTTCTTGAGCTGACCATATTCCCCAGACATTTCAACTTAAACATATTTCCATTAAAAATAATATAACAGAAAAGCACTCAGCAGTTTTCTAACATTCTCTCCAGTAACTCAGTGGAAAACTATGTTAGAATATAGTGGTACATCTGAAAATAAACTTCCTTCAAAAGACACTTCGCTTCCGTAAAAACAGCCTACAGGAATCAGTTAAGACAAACACATAGGAGTTTAAATTTTCTGATGGTAGCTGATTTCCTTTAAACCAGGAAATCTGAGAAAAAAACACAAACATCTGAAAACCTAAAAACATTAAGTCCTTTATCTTAAGATACAAAGAAAAGGAGTAATGTTACATTATAATACAGGTCATTGTAATCCTAATGCCAATTGTAGCAATGCTCCAATTGGGCTTATAATGTATGTACACTAAAATATCTATGACCTGTACCAGATCATCTTGTCAAGTCACAGCTGTGCCAGGAGTGCTTCCACCTTAGGACAACATTCCTCACATGGCAAATATGGTGCAATGCTTTCTGTACTGCTAGTTCAAGGGGGAAGGGCTGTACGAACATTAGTCTAATTCCATATTTTCCTGCTTTTTAAAATTTGAAGAACCATAATTATTAAATGAAATGCAAGCCTCTGAAGAAAATGAAGTGCATACTCTGTAAACCTGCCCATTACCCATGAGTGACCTTAAGAGTGAAACTCTTCTGTGCCCTGGTGAAGAAGGGCACAAAAAAGGCAAAGGTACTGAATGCATCCTTCACCTTAGTTTTTACTGGTAAGACCAGCTTTAAGGAATGCAAGCCTCTAAGACCAGAGGGAAGTCTTGAGTAAAGACAACTTATCTGTGCTGGAGGAGGATCAGGTTAGGGAACACTTAAGCAAACTGGACATAAACAAGTCCATGGGCCCTGATGAGATAAACCCATGAGTGCCAAGGGAGCTACCTGATGTCACTGCAAGGCATTATCTTTGAAAGGTCATGATAATCAGAGAGGTGCCTGAGGACTGGAAGAAAAAAAAAAAAAAGAAAAGAAAAAAGAAAAAAGGTCATCCCTATCTTTAAGGAGGGTAAAAAGAAAGATCTGGGGAACTATCAGCTCAGTCACCTCAATCCCTAGAAAGGTGACAGAACAGCTAATCCTGCATACTATTTCCAGACACGTGAAGGACAGGAAGGTGGTTGGGAGTAGTCAGCATGAATTTACAAAGTGAAATCTTGCTTTATCAACCTGATAGCCTTCTACAGTGAGAAGACTGGCTTGGTGGCTGAGGGGAGAACAGTCGATGTTTCGTTACCTTGACTTCAGTAAGGCTTTTGACACTGTCTCCCGTAACATCCTCAGAGACGAGCTGAACTCTACAGGCTAGATAAGCCATCAGTGAGGTAGACTGAAAACTGGCTGAAGTGTCAGGCTCAGAGGGTTGTGATCAGCAGCACAACATCCAGCTTGAGTCACTAGTGGGGTCCCTCAGGGGTTGATACTGGGGCCAACGCTGTTTGACATCTTCATTAACGATGTGGATGATTGGATCGAACGCACTCGCACTAAGTCTGCAAGTGATATAAACTGGGAGGAACATCTGATACACCAGATGGTTGTGCTGTTCTTCAGAGGGACCTCAAAATGCTGGAGAAATGGGCAGGGAGAAACCTCAAAGTTCAGCAAAATTCTGCACCTGGGAACAAATATGTCACACACCAGTACAGGCTGGGGGCTGACCAGCTGAAGAGCAGTTTTGCAGAGAAGGACCTGGGGGTCCTGATGGGCAAGCTGAACATGGGCCAGCAATGTGCCCTCATGGCACAGAAGGTCGGTCACCTATATCCTAGGGTGCATTAGGAGCAGTGTTCATAGCAGGTCAAGGGAGGTCATCCTTCCCCTCTACTCAGCCCTGGTTAAGGCCACACCTGGAGTACTGCGTGTCCAATTCTGGGCTCCCCAGTACAAGACAGACATGGACTGACTAGAGAAAGTCCAAGGAAGGGCCACCAAGCTGGTCAGGAGGCTGGAGCATCTCCCACACAAGGAGAGGCTGAGAGCGCTGGGACTGTTCAGTCTGGAGAAGAGCAAGCTCAGGGGGATCTCATCAACGTTTATAAAAAAAAAAAATCTGATGGGAAGGTGTAAAGAAAACGGGGTCAAATTATTCTCAGTGGTGCCTAGTAACAGGACAAGAAGCAATGGGTACAAATTGAAACACAGGAAACTGTCTGAACAGAAGAAAACCCTGAGGGTGGTCAAACACTGGCACAGACTGACCAGAGAGGTTGTGGAGTCTCCACTCTTGGTGATGCTCCAAACCCAACTGGACATGGCCCTGAGCAAGCTGCTCTAGGTGACTCTGCTTGAGAAGGGAGGTTGGACCTGATGATCTCTAGGGGTCCCTTCCAACCCCAACTATTTTGTGATTTCAACAATGAAACATACCTGTTTAAAAGCAACAATTCACAGAACCGCACACATTCCTATGAATCTGAATTATGGATGGTGCCTGAATTTCACATGCAAGGCTTTCACATGCAAATTTCTGCAGACTGCAAGATCTTGATTTTAACTGTCCACAGTGTAGGTAAGTATAAGGTAATACATGCTAGGGAAAAGTGATCTAAAATCATGCTTATATGATTTTGAGCTCAAGAGCTGGGAGTTACTACTTCAGGAAAGAGACCCTGGAATCATCACTGACAGTTCTTTGAAATAATAGGCTCACTATGAACCTGTTTAAAAAATAGTTTAAAAAAAAAAAAAAAGCCAAGAAGAAATTAGGACTCCAGAACCTACACTGGAATTAACCCAAGTCAGATCAGGTTGAAATCACCACAGTTATGCCAAGACATCCATAAGACAGATGTTAAATTATTTTCATCTCTTGTATAACATCATCCCCTACAGGAATTGCTCAAGACATTAATTACAAATTATATCTATCATTTGACCAGGTTACATGACTGCAAGTTAAGAATAGGTTCTGAGTCAATGAGAAGCAAAAGAGGTTAAAGATAAACATTTCCCTGAGCTATTTAAATTTCATTTCTAATTATAAAATGCTGGTATAGTATGCAAGGAGATTGTAACAACAGAGGCATTCCAAAGGGAAGTTCCAAAAGGATGCTGCCTGCCTCCTTTATGGCGGCTTATGATGACAGTCAAATTATTACATGCTTTTCAATTAAAATATTTCAAAACTTACCACCAGCTGTCTCTCTTCTGTATTGGCTTATTCTTTCTCTGTACTTAGGGACTCAAACAGTTGAGAAAAGGCTAAGTCTTGGGCAAGTGCCACAAAACTTGCCCAGTGAACACTGAACTACTACATAGGAACAAATAAATAAATAAAAGCTCAGTTCATACCTCTTCCGGTCATCTTTTTTAAGACTAACTTACATTCTCTATTTTTAAAAATAATAGTATGACTAGGCACATTGTTAGATGCTTCAGTAACTGAAGGGGAAAAGAGCAGACGTTTCACCATACCACATTGACTTAGGAGACCGTAGAGCTCAGCACAAGGGCTACTGAGAATCCCATCTTCTTTGAACACAAATTCCAGACACTTTTCAAACTACTGACGTAAAGGAATGTCAAGTCATGCCCATGCTAGAGCCAGAGTTCTTCAGTCTGTTGTTTTTACTATCTAGCTTCCTCTGATTATGACATTTTCATCGTTTTAAAAAGATGCACATTATGCTTCTAGTTAGTTTGAACAATACCAATTCTCAGTCCAACATAATATCCTTCCTACAAACAAGTGTTCCATGTAACATAGTATCATTTCTTGTTTTAAAACTCCTTCATGGAAAAGAAAAAGAATCTATCAGTTAGCCTATCCAAGAATTTTTTGGCTATGATTTTATTAGCAACTTTTCAACCTATGCATAGAAAATAGGTCTCTCAAAGTAATAAGTCCGGGTAATATTTTTCACTGAAATACTACCAAGGTTTTTAATGGATATTTGGACCCATTCTTGCAATGGTCTTTACACTGTGGGAAAATGTAATAACACACTCCCAGAATTTATTCATTAAAGCCTCTATTACCTTCATTCTCCAAAGTGATTTTTATCCAAACACATTCTGTCTCACTTACGTGCTCCCTTATTTCTTTCTAATTTTTCACTTCATTCTCATACACCGACTCTGAAGAAGCAGGGAAAAAGGAAGGTCAAAATTTGTAGTTCTAGGTTAATGTTTGTGAATAGCAGATAATTAACACTCGCTAGCTGTTTCAGTATTTGTAAATTTGGAATCAGTATATCAGTATGAATAATCTACTCAGAACTTCTCTGTCTCTATAAAAGACCCAAAAAAAAATAAGTTGACTGAGCTTGCAGAGGACATCAGCCTTGGGGAAGTGTTAAACCATGAAGCTATATTCAAATAGTAATTTAGATCAGTTAAGTTAGCGTTAGAGGAATTCTACTGAAGTCATGGGCTTAGATTCCATAACCAGTGTTAGTCAGACGCGCAGGATGAGAAACTGTACAAGGAAGCAGTGCTAAAATAATTGAAGTATCATGGTGGACAACATGCTGAGCACAAGGCACTTATCCAATGATATGCGGAAAATTAGAAACCTCCCTTCTTCTGCAAAGCAAGGAAACGCCAAGTGTATGTAAGGAAATATTAAGAATATTCCCTGTTATACTTGTTATTTACACATATTACACATAACTTTAGAAATATAGGAAATGATCAAAAAGCAGCTTAGATACTACAACTTAACAAGTCATACACTGCCAGCTAACCAAAATGAGCTGACCAAACGTATGTTCTGAAGTGCTACAAATGCGAATCAAACCACGGAGACAGTTTAAGAAAACATTTTACTTTGCATTCCTAATAGGCTTACAATATTTCCAACAAACTTTTCTGCACAGAAATCTTAATGTATATTACAAACAGTCAGATATTACTGTCATTAACATGTCATTTACGGAGAAACTAGTTAAGATCATGAGAATTACTTGCCTATCCCTGAACATCTTAAAAAAATTAAGGATAAATCAGATCATACAATTGTTGTAATATCAATACTTATGTTGAGTCCACCATCCTTCTCCTATAGTAGAAATACATTCACTTCCAGAATGAGAAAGCTGGACTTCAAAATTTAATCTTTGCACTAGAGTATTATGAATATTCATAATACTCCCACAAGACTCCCCAAAACAGTACAAATGACAAACTGAAACACTCCATTAAAATTGAATATGTAAGAGTCAATGAACTCACAAGCCTCACCAAAAAGCAAAATAAACTCAATTTGAAGTGTTTGACTTTAAAAACCACCCAGTTTATGCGAACAAGCCGATATGGTAAACATTCTTCGTTCCTGATCAAGTAAAACCAAAGTGCCCATACTAGGATGCTGATACACAGAAGCAACATTCAAAAGGGGATACAGTACTCGGTTTGTTTTTTTTTAAATGATTATTTCTTAAACATGCTTTGTCAGCCCCTCAAGACCCATATACACATACATTCCTAAAGATATTTTTCTATTTCTAGCTTATTTGAGATAAATTTCAGAAGAATTTTGGGAGGCTGATAGAGACTGTCAAATAAAGAAATTCTTTCCAAAGAACTTCTGATAGTACTGGACAATAATCTCAGTTTAATCATTTCCTTAAAAACTGAGGAGAAGCATGCTGAAATGTCAAGTCACCATAATCACAAATTCAATTTCTACCCAGTTTAGCAAAGATAAGAAGGAAGAGTTCCACAAAATTTTCAGTTAATACAACAGTCACCTGAACAATTCTATTATGTCTTAGACCACAGCAACGGTGCTTATGACCAAAGTTTTACTATTAGTTAGATATTTTCAGTATTATAAGGTAATGATAGCTAGGGCTCCCGTGAGGATAAGAGAAAGATGTATCGCTTACCTGTACTCCTGAAACTTGACTTCTACTTTTTGAAGCAAACAAACAATCCTCGGAATCAACTGCAAGCAAAACTGAAGCGGAAGGAAGGAGCTCAGACAGAGATCCTTGACTGAAGTTTATAGCCTCAGGATTTCTTTGACCATCCTTTACTGATTCACTCAGATTAATCACAGAATCTCGTATGTTTGAAATAATCTCATTATTTTCTGCCAATAAGCGTTCTAAATGGTCTATTTTTTCTTGCAATATTGAAAGCTGGCCCTGTTTAAAAAAAGAAATACAAAAAAGTTGTCAAACTTCTTCATATAGCTTTTAAATTTCAGTTTCACTACAGTGTATTCTCTCCCCCACCCCCCACACAAATTCTTTATTCTGCATTTTGTACAAAGACGAGCTACACAAGAAATTGAATCAACACATGAAACTTCCTACTCTCAGAATAAAATAAAGCAACAAAAGACATTTTCCATTACAAATTTGAATTTATAATACAAGATCTAATCAGTGATACAGAGATAGTCTTAAAAGGTCACACTGCTTCAAGTACCAATTACTCCAACTTTTTTCATGTCTACGATTTGCAAAACTGTAGCCTTTTCATTTATCATATCAGAATATCAAAGGGAAAGCCACTTTTTAGGAAGCAGCTGTATCTCGTGAAATACAATTAATAGGATATATACATTTTAGTTTTTTCTTGTACACATAAAATTATACTTTGTTATGAAACTCCACTGCTTTGAAACATATCCATATAGAATACTGAGTTTCTTGTATTCTGTGAAAGAGAGTAAAGTTAATAAAAGCACTTAATAGAGGGAAAAGATCCCTTAACTGCCTGATCATACTCGTAATCTGTATGATTGGACAGTTACAAACATTAAGATAATCCTGTAAAAGACAGCTTGAATTTATAGCTCTCTCAGTCAGAAGGTCACTTCATTACTGAACAGAGGGATTTTTGTGATTGGTTTTAGCATGCACCAGAATAGAGGGGATAGAGAATAACATCAGTACCAACTGAAAGAAGTCAACCGATCTGCAGCAGAGAAACTTGATAGCACCTAATCATTGAACCTTTGGATAACAGAAGGTAGCACAGGAGAAGAACGAGGTATCTGGAAGTGCTACTGCCCTAACCCTCATGTATTAGAGCTACCCCTTTCAATTGAGGAGGTTAAACTTTTTTCCAGACATGAATATATTAGTTTTTATAGAATCATAGGAGGCTAGACCATGCAGTGGGTATCTAAGGTTTCTTTTGGCTCAAGAGTAAATTCTTTCTTTCCTCAAGCTGATTTCAATCTAACAACAACAGAAAAAGATAGAGAAGAGAAATCCAGTTACTTCATGTCATTAAAATTGTAAACAGACCCCAAAATATGCAACATACAATTAAGTTTTGTCAGCAAGATGTTACTGCAGCAAAACCCTCTGCAGATTCAGACGTTCACACTTTACCAATAGCAGGCAATTGTTCTGTGATCTACATTTTTTTAATGACCAGGTAAACTTTTCTTTGCACCAATGCTTTATTATGCTAGCATATATTCACATTATAGCATAATATTAGCAATAGCCTCAGTAAATGAGACTTTTTCCCCTTTTAAAACCATTCCCTTGAGACATGCCTTTGCACTTTTGTTTAAGGTACAAGCTGTTTTCCTCAAATGCCAAATTAGTTCCAACTTTCACAGTTCAGTTCGCAAAGGATTACAGCTCCTGTTTGAACTGACACTTACTTTCTTCTGAATTATGTTCAATTTGAGAAGTCTGCAAGAACAAAAAACATCCCTTATAAAAAAAACATTCCTATAATTCCATCTCCACAGCAGTTCTTCACAGTTCTATACAAGATATGTTTTATTACTGTTGAAACTTCACAGTTTGAAAACTTGCCTCCTCATTTTCTGGACTGTGGAAAGTGCTGACATAGTCTTTTTTTTCCCACCCTCCTGTTTAATAAATCTTGAAACCAGTAATAAGTTCCAAAGCACAACTGAGGTAAACGCTTGTTATCTCCCAAAAGACAAAAATATATTTTAGCAATAGACCCGAATTAAACAAATCGATGTAGGGATAGTATCTTAGAGTCTAAGCAGTTTAAAGGCAACTACTAGAAAGCGTTCAAATGTACAAATTGTGAAGAAACAGGAAAGCAATATGCAGATGACGGGATACCGAAAAGAAACAAAAATAAGTGTAGTCCCATGCCCCCTGGTGGCAAACAAGAAACAACTGAGCCTAAAATCTTTCAAATATCACATTTAAGGCAGTGTATGCCTTTCTAAAATTAGTATTTTCGCTTTCAGTGTCTGTGAAACCTTAAAAATGAAAGACTCCTCCACTCGGACAATTAATAGCCTGTTATGTCACTTACCTGAAAAAAACAAAAACATATAAAATACCAGCTGGGGCTTTACAGGCTGCCCAACATAACCTTTGATCTTTTACATTCCTAAGAAGCTAAAATATAGCTGCATCTACACAAGTTATTACCTGCTTCAGTGCACATGGCTATGGTTCAAAGTTACCAAATACATAAGCAGCTAAAATGCTGTTTACATCTATCCACAACTCTATGTTCTGCCTTCATAACTATAAAATCAGACAACTGTTAAAATGTATATTCCCATTCACATTCCTTCTAGAAATATTCTACATCTTCCTACAAGAGAACAATTACATACTATTTAGCAATATCATCTACCTAGTCACATGTTAGATCACTGATTTGCCTTATGTCATCTAGCCAAGTACTGTCTCTCCAACAGTGGCTAGTAACAGATGGAGAGAAAAAAAAAGTATTACAGACAGACATACTTAGACTGATCTTCCTTTTACACATGCTCCCAACCTCCAGGAGAGACAGAATTCCACAACTGGAGGTGACATCTTATTTAATATCTCTAGATGGACCTTTCCTTGATTTTATTACTCTAAAACTCCGAATATGCTAGGATAACAAGTCCTACCATTTTACTGTGTATTATGTGAGGGAATTTTTTTTTTTTAAACTTTAAGCCATGTAGTTGAGTTCCCTGCTTCCTGCGTTAGCAGAGATAGTAATTTTTCCCCATTCATCTTCAAGCTATAACAATTTTATAGACCACCATATCCACCGTATCCTTCCATCAGTAATTTATTTTCTAAGATACTTAGGATTCTGAAGAACAGCAATTCTTAAAAGTATGTTAAATGCAGAACTACTATAACTTTGGGGGCAGATGCTGTTATCTGGAGGTGGAAATCCTTACAAAGTCCTCCCATTCCGAAACTAACAATGGACACCAATTATGACTGTTCTCCTTTCTTCTCTGAAGACTGACTGAGAGGCAGGGTGTCCCTTTTACAAAGCATTACAACCTACCATCTACCAACTCAGCTTGAATGCAAAACAATCGAAAAGTTGCAGTTAAGAACAAACTTAGGGCCTCATACAGCACCCAAGTTAAAACCAACAAAACAGCCATATCTTAGATTTTTTAAAATACTTTTATTTCTATCACAAAATGCAGTCATAGAAGTTAACTTTAAGACACAAGCAATACCACAAACTAGAAACGAGCTCAGATTTCCATTCAAGTAAGAGAATAGTGACAGTAGTGTCGAGAATCCATTTGCAAATTTAAAATTTTATGTGGATCCAGAATATGCAAAAACTACCTGTTTTTTTTCATTCCACACTCACCTTTTCTCCTTATTCATTTTAAATAGGTAGTAGTAGATAATGCTTAAAATGTGGTACTCAACACTAAAGCTCTTTAGAACATGAGATAAACATGAAAAATATTTCAAGTCTTCAAAACAAGAAAATTAACACATGGAAATAAAACCAATTCAGTGTCAACCTCTTTAAAGGCAGGTGACTGAATTGCACTGCCCAGCACTAATTATCAAAGATGAACAGGACACAAGAGCGAAGTTGCGCTAAAATGTTTAATGTGCTAAAATTTTACTGATTTTTTATGTGCTAGTAATGGCTGTTGATTTACTAGTAAAATAGATTAGAAATATTTTATAGGATCCCCAAACTGGTATTAATTAAAACATAAATATACAACAAAAGAAACATAAAAAACAGGAGCTCTATTCATGAATGAAATTGTACTCTAATTGCAAGCAAAATACTGTTAGAGTTTGAAAATTGTCCACACACTTCTTTTTTTGGTTTCTTTTTTAAAATATGCAGCAGAGATGCATCAATTTTACCTTAATGAATTCCACCCAAATTCTTGTGATCTACATGGTACTGTAGATACTGGATAGCAAAATTTGGTTAACTGCAGAATTTATAACTGTCAGCAGACTTCCCCGAGTTTACGGCATTAATTCTTCTCAGAAAAGAAGCAATCGTGATCCAAGATTGCAAGTCCTATCTAACAGTACAGAAAATTGGAAGGATGCTTTTTGGGTAAATATGGCTGAATTCAAATGGAGATCGTTAAAGGATGTTCTGTGAATCTACATACTTGTTTTACATAAGGAAATGCAATGTAAAATTATGTGACTCACCTGACCTATATAATCAGTGAATTTGTTTTTATAACTATTTCTCTCTGCCTTTATATATTAACGGATTGCACAAACCCATTAAACATTTTTTATTCAAAAAGCAAGAAAGGCAACCTTGCTGTCACTCCACAGATATAGCGAATACTACTATATGAAGAAGTGCAAGGTACCAACAAACCCAGCAGTAGTGAAAACAGGCACAGCTTCATTGTTAAAAGAATGGCATCATGTGAGCAGTATATCTGTTCACTATCCCCATGGTTACACAGGGTTGGACTGAACAAACTAAATCTTCCCATGTACATTTTCATTTGAGAACAGCACAGACCAGCTCATTCTCCACCCATTTGGAACAAAAGCAGTCCATACATGTTAGCTGCACTGGGCAACCAGCTGCTACCACCACACGAATCAGCTAAAGAAACAATTCCTTCTGCTTCAGTCTTAACCCTTCAGCAGTTTTCATGCCCCACATACTCCCTAACAGCCTGTTTTCCCCACTGCCCTCTACTTCTCTTTCTCCATTTGCTTCTGACACTGATCTGATCTGTAGCAAGCCTAGGACTCTCACCGCAGCCCAGCACAAGGAGGAAAACCCAGTAACACAATGAAAGATCAGGCTGCTTTATTCCAGGAAGGTGGGGAAGGGACCCTTTCTCCCACTTGAATATTCTACACTGCAGAGAGCGCCTTAGCTGCAACTTTCAATTTCCTCAGCAAACAATCGCTTCCTCCTCATATGCCTGTTGAAAGCAACTGCATTTAACGATCAGTCCATAAGGAAAAAGGCATCTAGCTTAAATAATTAAAGTGGGAATATGATAGGCCAACAAATCAGGAAGTCTCATGAGAACAGGCAAGCATTAGAGACTTCTGAGGTTAAGTCAGCTAGAAGTTGGTTATTACATGACTTGAGAGTCAGCCAGCAATCACCAAGTGCTTACTTCAAAAGCAAGCAGAGCCCATTCTCCTCCTCACCCAGGAAAGTGAGCAGGAGACTGCAAAGGACAGGCAGTGTCCTGCTTGAGAGGCTCTGGGGCACCGAGGAGCTGTGGTGAAGAAAGGAGAGTACCGCACTGAACAGAGCTCTTGGGGGCAACATGGACTTCACACTGAGGTTGTCACCTATACAGATTTACAGCAGTAAGTATTGAGGAAACTGGACTTGAGAAGCCTTACTTTCTGGCTGCACTGATTTGCAGTCATCTTAATCGCTTTCTCCACCAGCCTCTTGTCAATAACCATTTCCAGGTACATCTCCACAAATCATGTACTAAGCTCACACCAGAAGTTAACTAAAATCTTGCCACAAGCCTCTGAACAGATGGCAGCATATTAGGATGACAAGACCAGAAAACATTCTCTGCTCACTGTTAACAGCACTGTGCAATGAACAGAACATATTAAATGTAGATTTTAAATGGTCATCTCCCATGGCAAGCTTGTAAAAACTAAAAATACAGCCTGATATAGCAAGAAAACTTATTATTTTAATTCTCTAAGTTTCATCATACATTCACACTGCAAGGTAGGACAGAATCAGAATAAAAAAACCAAGCATCCAATACATCAGTCCAGAGCACAAATCAAGGTTTAAAGCCTGTATTAATCTGGACAGCAGGCTTACGTGCCTTTGTGGTAATGAAAACTATGTAAATCACCCTGTTAAAAATTCCATAGTGAAACCCTACCTTTATAGTACCATTCAGAACAAGCCCCACTTTGAGAAGGCACTGGGATGCACCTGAATCATCTGAACTACAAAACAAAGGTTTACTCTCTTAAAATGAAAACATTCTATTCCAAAGATGAAGCAAATCAGATGAATCTGACAAATAGATTCTAAGAAGCTGATGGACTTCTACACTCTGCTTTACCAGAGTTACAGATGACAGAAATAAGTATTCAATATATTGTTATTCTAGATTTAAGTTTCACATAATTTGCAAAGAGTGAAATATGACATGCTGTTAGTGACTAAATAGACACTGATTTGAGGGCAGGGAGAAAGACGAGGGAGAAGGAGATAGACCTAGAAATATTTTCTATTCTAGAGTCACTTACTCAGGCTGGTATTTTTCAGCTTCATTTCCTGTTTTGATTCCCCTTACTACCCTATTTTGGGTCTTTTATGACTAGGAGTACCAAACTGAAATGCAGTTTAGATAGCATTAAGGCTATGGGTATTTTAGGGATACTCATTTTTATTTGATCAAGCCAAAACTTAAAAAAAAAAAAATTCAAATGACATGTCAGACAAAAAAAGTAGAGTAAGAGAAAATTAGGAACCTTTCTCTCTCCATTTAATTTACAGAGTTTAAATTAGGCATTGATCTTAAGTAGCAGAAATAGTTGTTCTCTCTTATGCGGCATGTTGCTCCCTCTGAAAAAAAAACTAAACACACATATTTTTGCACCAACTTTAAGATTGTAATTGAAGCTCTGTTTGGCTAATTTTACTGTTTACTCAAAACTTCACGTAAAGTACACAAGCAACAAAGAAAAATGCACCTCGTGAATACTAGAAAGTACGAGGAATTCTTACTGTCCTATAATTGTTTGCCTCTTTCCTTTACAATGGACTAAAGGTTCAACAGAAGAAATACTAAGTTCTCCTTAACTTACACTCAGGAACATTCTTGTGATATTCAAAGGCTTTCAAATCATGGACTTCAGTGTAGTTAGCTTTGTTTGTTTTAAAACAACAAGTCAGCTTGTTTCAAATTCAGGTAAATGATTATTTCTTTTGTGGGTTTCTTAACCAAACATTCAATATCCTTTGGCAAGACAGCTACAATAATGTTAAAAGTCACTGTGCTTGCAGTTTTTCAGTACTCAGAAGCCAGAAAATGACAACTCCAAAATTGCGTAGGACCTTAATTCCAACTATCCACTTTTTAGAGTAATAAAAAAAAACATTTTCCAACCACCTGATCATACAAGTTTCTTGTATCTTGTTACATGCATAGGTTAGAGAGCTCACAAGTGAGATCCCAAAAACATACCAATTACTAAGAACATGCAACAACAGAAAGTGAGTATTTACTAGTGTATGTTAGCTGCCAATTTCAGCTACCTCACTATGGCTATACTTCTAGAAAAACTATAGTGGGAGAAGGCATTTATAGTATATAAGAAGTTATTTAGAAAACAGAAAGTGTACAAACTTGCTGACGCTGAAGGGAGAAGTGGTGTGCACTGCACAGAACTGGGGCATAATCACTACCAAGCAGGAGTTGATACGTTGTAGCTACAGCTGCCTCACCCAGACAGGGCAAATTGAATGCAGTGCTTATAATAGGGAAAGTACTACCTCAGCAGTACTCCCCAGAGTACAAGTTTACAAGACCCTATTGTTTAATGCACAGACTCAGCACTGCTGGTGCTTCTGACATTATGTGGTCCTAATTTCCTATTACTATTGCTCCACCCTACCATGAGTCATCTCTTTTTGGCCAGCTGGTACTACTTTCAAATTATTGGCAAGCTCAGAAGAAATAACTGTAGCTCCGTACTACAACAATCACTGCTAGTGCCACTTGTGCAGAAGCATTTGACACACCATGTAGATTTCTTGAAAATATGATGCAAGCAAAGAAGCTTTAGCAGTAGCATCAACAACCAGACCCTTAATGCTTTGCTGGAAGGACACAGAGGGGAAAAAACAACCCCTCCCCCCAAACCAAACAACAAGGCAGCTGCTTTTAGATGAACTGATCATCTCAATGTTTAATGCAACATAACTTCTGAGCCATAGAAATATTTACCATACATTAGAAGATCAGGGCAAGGGTCAAATAAAGGTGGTCAAGGGCATTAGAGGCTGAGAAAGATTCAGATAAAACTTATTAAAAAAAAAACAACTAAGTATGGAAGTTGCTACATATAAAACCAAAACTGTGCTGCTTAATATGGGCAGGTTTGTGCTTTGACTTGCCAGGAAAAGACTAAAAATGAAAAAGAGCAATCACTTAGTCCTGTTCTAGCTATCAACAGGAATCATGGCAGAGATGAGTTTTAAAAATGTATTTGCAGAAACAGCTTTGCACACTGGAGGGATACGTCCCATAAAAGCTAAAGCAAGCCGTGTGAAAGAGTTCAGAAGAAAAAGCCGAGTTTCAAAACGTTACCTATCAGGCAGCAACAGAGGCTGTGTTGTGTTGCTGTGTTGCCTTGCTCAGGCAGAAAATCTACTGAGCATGAATTCTGATATGAAGACCACACAAAGGCCATATATTACTGAAGTAAGATAGTCCTACAAAAAAATCCTCCTCTTTTAATTAAAAACTTAGATTTTTTTTTTTTTTTGGTCCTAAGAGTATCCCATGCATGTTTAGGTTAAATCAAGCAAAAATTAGAATTCAAAAGAAATACAAAATATTAGAATATGCAACTCAAAGAATATTTTACCAACTTCTTTAAATGAACAGCTTTTATGGGTCTGTTCTAATTCAAAATAAAGTTAGTTGAGAAAACAAGGAAAGTTTGGTTAATGTTTTTTCCTATTTGGGTCCAAAATACAGAATAGATTTATCTGTGCTTATCAGTATTTAGTATTTGTCTGTATACAGTAGCACAACTCCTTCTAGTTAAGCTACCTATGGACATTCCACTTTAGACTTGTTTTGAATCAAGTTTTAATTTATCAAGACCAGTTTAATCCATGAATCGTTTGTGCCTCAAACTCAGGGCACATGAGACAGCGCAGGACTAACCACCACATCGAGTCTCTCCCCACTGTGTAGTCCCAAGAGTTCTCAGAGGACTCTTACACAATGATCTATGGTGACAACTGATAAAATAATTAACTAAGGATCTAAAGCCATTCCTCCACCTGGAGCCTGTCACTGCACACAGTGTATCCTGTCCTGAGACAGGATACTAGGCTAAATGGATCTTTAATCTGATCAGCAATACCATCCCCACATTCAGTATCATTCAGTTTAGAAACAAGTGTTACTAACAAGTGTTACATTGTAGTAACACTGCCTAAGCTGAGAAGGGCAAAACAAAGCAGGTATCAAGGTCTGCAAATCCTTGAGCAGGTCCTCCCTAATGGCTGGCAACCTGACCGAGGGGACTCTGAGCTCAATGGTCCAGAGGCTCTTTCAGAGCATTCCTGTCCTGAGAGACATTCTGGGTAAGAGCTTCCGAGATCCACCCCAGAGTCACGCTGAAAGAACACAGAGGAAAACAGTGAAGGATGGGGGGAAAAGGCTCCACAGAAGAATATCAAAGTCCATGATATACTCTAGCAGGAAGAGATCCTACAAAGGCTAGAAACAAGCTCTGGGAGAAAGACAGAGCTTCTGATATGCCAGAAATCTTAACAACAACACATCTGACAGGCAGGCAGGATCTATAAAGATAGAAAGCATAGATTTTGATGCAAGAACTATTGCAGGATAGAGGATAATAAATCTTAATCTCCATGTTCTGTAGGTACCTAATTTTCCCAAAATTAATGGTGATTCCAGTTCTGTGGCACCCTACAGATCTTCTGATACTATGTTTTAAACGACAATCAACACCAATGATGACAAGATTATAAATCACTTAATTAGCTCAAGTTCTATTACAGTTGGCACGATGCTTTCCTACCATGGATAGTGTGGACAACGTTTGCTGATGCCAGCTTTTGCAAAGACATCTGAAAACGCACAGGCTATATACTTTAACGGTATTATCACTGCCTCCCAAGCCAGATGACAAGTTCTCTTTAACACTGCAGTAAAAGAGATTTAAAACATTTGGTTGGAGGATATGTGAAGGCATCTGTCTACAGATACTTACCCACCTTAGGGGATTTCCTCCAAAAATCATTTCCCCAAGACATTTTGGTTGGCATCCTTAAACCACCACCTGAACTCTCAAACTGGATAGCAAGCTCGAGAAGGATAATTCTTGATCACACTGGTAGATAAGCCTGAAAGAAGATGGATTCACAAGCCTGCATCTGATGCACACTACCCGGAGAGGATGAAAAGAGAAGCTGGCTGGAAGAAACCATAGAAAAGTTCCAAGAATTAGCTATTTTATACAAGTACAGATTAATGACTACAATATCAAGAAAAGAATAAACCTAGGAAAAGAGAAGTTCAGCTCTGCCCCTTGATATGAAACCAAACATTCTGGAAAAGAATTGGAGTGCCAACCCTAACCATTTATTGTACTGCTGGTATGAGGTACAATTGTTCTTTAGGCCAGTGCAGACCAGCCAGGCACTGAGAGCTTTAAAAAAAAAAAAAAAAAAAAAAGCCAACTCTGATCCTGATTGCATTTAAAGAAAAGCTTTAGACAGACAAGCACTTACAAGCTCTTTTCAGAGCTCAGTGTATGCCACATAGGTTGGAAGGAGAAAACTAATCAACACTCAACTTCCAGGAGATGAAATGTGAAATTGTTATTATAAGGGCTGTACACAGGAACAGTAAAGTTGAAAGATTAGCACATTGTCAGAACAGAAAAAGTAATGAAGTGGATCTATCCATTAACTTGTGGGGATTTTCTTTTTTTTTTTAAGAAAAAAAATTCTGACCCTTGTGACTGTGCAAATGAAGAGTACGCAAACCAACACTGCCTTCTTACATCTACAGACAGAGACAACCTACTGCTGCCATAGCTTTTTATAAACAACAACAGCTTGAAGCTGTTACATCTGTGGCTAGTTTCACTTACACTACGCTGAGTTCTGGCAACACTGCACTAACAAAAACAGTTTTTTGTCAGTTGAGTTAGAATTAAAGCTGTTGCTTTCAAATACTGGTGGTGACTTCCTTATCTATTAACTTTAACTAATGTGTTATAGGGCTCAAAGCATTTGCTAAGTTCCAGAGGTTTTGCAGTTGTAACAAAGTGAAAAATTCCTATTCAGAACACTATGGGCAGCAAAAGGAAATGACAAAAACTAATTAATTTCATCTGTAACTTCCTGAAAAGATAAAGTAATATGAAGGAAAAGTGTAACTATTTATCCCAAAGTACTGAATGACAAGCAGAAGATTTTCCAGTAAAGAGGAGCCGTCTCAAAGGAATTTAGATATGGAAAGTGGGAAAGAGGAAGAAAAAAAAAAAACAACTTTCCTTGTAGCTGATAGAATGTTCTAGAAGATAAAGAGGAGGGAGTGGGAGAGAAGGAAAAACATCTGTCTTTGGTGAAGGAAGAGATGATATACCAGATTAAGGTACCAAGCCAAAGGCTGGTAAGAGATAAAGCCATGGACTAATGTTGCAGTATAGGACACTGGTAGGACTTTCAACAAGATACTAACAACGGAAAACAAAAATTTCTAATACATCCTCTGTATTCTCTTAAGGGTTTTAAGTCAAATCCTGATATTAAAAAAAAAAAAGTGGACACCCATGTACAAGTTTTCCTGTCCTAGTCTTTGCCTGGATTCAATTCAGCTGAGGGGATAAAGACACAGAAGATGATTTACTAACGTAAGATACCGACCATATCACCAAAGCCTTATTTATGCCTTCCTCTGCCCCTCCCCCCCCCTTTTTTTTTTTGAAGTATGACATGGTGTTACTCTTCTGCTGGAGTTATATATTGAACAGACACAGCTGCAGTAGTTTGGGCTGGTCTTGCTCTTTTCTTCTAACCTTTTTCCTATTCTCATAGTCTCCCCAAAAACCAGTAGTGAACCTTTGAACTGTAACTTGAAGCAAGAAAGGCAGAATAGGTCTATGCTCTTTACACTTGAACCAAGGCTTTTAATCTTAAAGAGAAATAAAATGGTATCAATTATCATCTTTGCATTAAGTGAAGAATTAGTGACATTCCACTAGAGAAGTAAGATTTACTTTTTAAATAAGCCTTTTGAATTCTTATCCTTACTCGAAGCCTCATTGCTGCACTGATACACACTTCCATTTGTTTTATTTCCCCACGACAATAAATGCAGTGCAAGCACAAATAAACTATGCCTTTATTACTTTATTTTCTGTAACTTATTTTGGGCTACTAGAGTAAAAACACAAAACTGTTAATACACATCAGTACTCTACCATAGCATGCCATGTGCTCTTTGAAATATTTTTTCTGGCCATAGATAAACATTCCTTATACCAACTATACCATGATAAACAGCTTTTCAAATTTCTTCCCGCACACCGACAACAAGGGAAAAGGAGGAACCATAAATGCTTCGTTTAACCCTGCAGTACAGCCAGGTATGAGCCAGTAACAGCTCCAAAGTAACGCTCAGCGAAAATGAAAGCAGTAACATCAAGTCAGCTCTTCTCTAAACCTACCTGTTGATGTCATTGCTGAGGTTTACCCTCGAGTTCTCTGTTTTCGGTCTCAACTCCTATTTGCGCTCAATAGCGGTTTCCAAAATGCAAAATAAGCCCTGCGTGGGTCCCTCCACTTCCCGAGGGCCCTGCCCGGGGGGGGGGGGGGGGGGGGGGCGCCCGGCAGCCGCAGCCAGGCGCCGGCCGTGCCCCCCCGCGGCCGCCCGCTCCCGCCGGGGGGCTGCGCCCGCCCGCCCCGCGCCTCCCCAAGCCCGAGCGCGCCCCGGGCCGCCGAGCCGGGCCGGCAGCAGCGCCACCCAGAGGCGGCGGCACCGTCGTCTCCTGTGCCCTGACGGCCCAGCCACCAACCGCCGCCTCGGCCGCGCGGGGAAGAGCCCGCAGAGCGGCGAGCCGCGCCGCCCCGTCTCGCCCCCTCGGGAAGGACGGCGGCGGACGGCACCGCCGCCCTCTCCTGCACCTACGCCGCCGAAGGGGGGGGGAGGGGGCCGAAAGGCAAACGGCCGCCCAGCGCCCTCTCCCCCGCCGTCCGGCGACGCGGCGGGAGCTCGCCCACCCGCCATTTCACGGCCGTTGGCGGCCCCGGCCCCCGCCGCCCCTCCCCCCCGCGCCCCGCTCACCTTGGGGAAGGTGCCCTCCCGCCGCGGGCTCTTCGGGTGGTCGAAGTGGCCCCGGTCCAGCATCAGGTAGAGGGAGAAGATCACCACGCAGAAGATCGCGCTGCCGAACACCGTGAACTGCCGGCTCAGCTTCATCTCCGCGGCCGGCCCCGCCGCACGCCTGGCCGCCGCCGCGCACCTCCCGCCTCTGACGGCGCGCACCGCGCTCCTGGGCCCCGCTCGCCGCCCTGCGCTCCGAGGGGAAACTTCTCCTCACGGGCCGGGCGGCGGCAGCCGGCGCCGCCTGGGGTCCTCCGCCGGCGGCCTCCGGCACGGGGCAGCCCCAAGTCCCCTCCGGAGAAGTGCGAAAAGTTGCCCCCCCCGCCTCCCTCCGCGCCGGGGCAGACGGCGCTGGCCGGAGCCCGTCGCCGCCGCCGCGAGAGGCAAGCCGAGAGTTTCCGGGAGCGGATCAGGTTCTGCGGCTGGCTAGCACCGCGCAGGGAAGTGCTAGCAGCAGCAACGTCGCGGGGCCAACCCAGCGCTGCTGCTGCTGCTCCCCTCCTTCCCCTCCTCCTCCTCCTCCGGCCGCCTCGCCAGCCGCTCCGCTCCGCTCCTCCTCGCCGCTGGCAAGCGGCGCCGGAGTCTGGCACCTCCTCCCCCGCCTCCCGCCGCGAGCGCTGCTGCTGCCGCTGCCGCTGCCGGAGCACAGCGGCCCGGCGCCGCGCACCCGCTCAACACGCAGAGCAGCCCCCGCCCGGGCAGCGCCAGCGCCGGCCCCAACCGCCGCCGGGGCGCCGAGCGCTCCGCCCCCCGCGCGCGCCGAGGCGGCTGGGGCGGCGCCGCGGCCGTGACACGCTCCCCGGCACCGCCCCCGCCCCGCCCCGCCGCTCGGCTCGTCCCTTCCCTCGCTCCGCGCTGTGCCCGAGCGGCTGCCCCCAGCGCCCCCGGCCCTTGGCGGCGGGGCGGGGCGGGGCGCGTGCCCAGCGGGCGGCAGCAGCGGCGACTCGGAGGTGCCGTTAACGGTCGCCCGCAACGGTCGCCCGCAACGGTCGCCCGCGCGCTGGAGACCCGCCGAGGCAGGCGGCGTGAGGCAGCCCGCGCTGCGCGGAGCGAAGAGGCTGTAAAGAGAAGTAAGAGGGCTGCCCCGGGCCCCCGCTGCCCTCCGCAGGCCTTGCCCTGACGCTCCTCGCCTGGCGGGGATGGTGGGCAAGGGAGAGGGGAGGCGCCCCAAGGTCTCCTGCGCCACCGGCCCGAGCCCGGGCCCAGCAGGGGGGAGTGGGGCCCAGCGCCGCCGGGTCGGCTGGCCCGCACGCCGGTCTCGCTCTTCGGCGCTGTTCTGTCCCCCTCTAACGATATTGAACGTGCTTGGGGGTCGCCGCGAACCTCCGGTTTGGGTTAGTCTTTTTCACGCCTGAGTAAGCAGTATTCGTAAAAGGCACCTCAAGTATTCGCACCAGGGAGTCGCAGCTGTTGCGGTGAGGCTGGCCAGCGACCCGTCGTTCAGGTCGCCCACTCCTCCATTGTAATATTAAGGTCTTAATTTTCACAGACTTCATCTGCTCAGGTTTGACATTTTTCATGCCTGGTGTCGGCTTCTGAATGATATTTTTGGGAAATAGTTAGCATGTATTCGTTGTTACTGAGAACTATGGAAATAGGGAAGGCATAGTCTAGCAATATGTTTATCGTTCTTTTTTTAATAACTTTCACTGGGATCCTCTGGCATCCCAGTGAAGCAGGGATGTGTGTGTTACATTTGCTGCTTTTTTCTCTTGTTCCATGAAAATTCCCCCAGAGGGGTTTAAACTGTAGTACTCAAAAAGATTTGGCTAATGAAGTTCTGTCAAATTTTATAGGAGCCAGGAAGCTTATATCTTTGTTAAGATTTTCCATGTTTGGAGTCTGTTCCAGTATCTCGCACCTACTTGAGGGCTTGATTCATACCTTCTCTTGCCTCTCCTTCCTCCCCCGCCAAAACCTTAAGTGTTTGATTCTGGGATTGCAAAGGCTGTACAGGACTCTTGCAGTTGCTGGATTTAGACGTTATAAGCCACTGTGTTGTGAAATGTTGAGAGCAGAAAAACCGCTTCTCTAGTGCGTTGTGCTCCCCATATTGACTGCCTTTAAGTTCAGGAAGATTGACTTTTCTAATGCAGAAACAGAAGCTGAGGAGAAAAGAAACTGGGCAGTGAGGACAATACAAGGAACAACTTGGGGAAGGACAAAAAGATAAGATGGGGGTTAGCATGGTAACAGAATGGGACTGAAAACCAGGAACAGAGGAAGGAGAGATGAAGTAGATTAGGGGGAGTGAATGACAGTAGATGACAGGTGAGAGAGAGGAAAGAGGCAGAACGATCTCCTACAGAATCTGCAACGAAACACGGGTGCTCTGAAACCCAACATTAGTGTGCTGTTTAGCAATGAGCTGTAAGCACATTGATTTTTACCTTTCCACACTTGTTCTATTCCCCCTCTAGTGGCAGATCCACATAGAAAATAAAAAGCTACTTTTCCCATTTATTATTTTGTTAGTGGCATTTAGATGCTTTAAAATCTAAAAATCCTACTTTGCAGTAATCTGTGTAAGATGTAATTTCTAAATTCCTTTTCCTTAAGAAGGAAATTATATTCAAATCTACAACAAAACAACATGAAGTTTACGAAAATGGCATTAGGATTTACAATGTGGTATTCTTAGGGTTGCCTATGAAGCCTCTTTTCATCTTTTTATGCTTTTGTTTATAGTAAATATTAATTGTATGGTCAATCATATTATTTTTGCTCTTTCTATGTGGAATGTTTGGCTCATTCATTGAACAGGGTAATGTGGTGCCTAGAGGAAAAAAGCAGGGTTGTTAACAAGGCAGCTATCTGTTTCTCTTGTTAAAAAAGTCAGAAACTGCTTGATGAATGAGACAAGAGTTCTGCAGGGAGACAGCAATGGTCAGATGGCTGAGACAACAAATGTTGCCTTAGACAATCAGATTCTGTTCTCATCTCTGTTAAAGGGTTTCTAGCTGATATCAAGTCACACAAACCAAAATATCCACAGAAAGCTGGTAGGGATTCTTTGCTATCTAGGTTCCTGTTCTGAGACATACATAATCTAAACTGCAGAAACATGCAGAACACATTTGCAACTGAGGCCAATGAAAGCAATGACCTTAGACTTTCCTCGCAAGGATTTAGTACAGATAAAATCATTAATGTTTGTAATAAACTAAGATTTCTTAAAACACCATCAAAAGCAAAGGAAATTAATGATCCTATTGTCAGTTCACTGAGTGGATAGTGTATTTCAAGTAATAGGAGAGGTCACAGCTTATGATAAGGGTAAAACTATGTACTGAATAGTAATCGCTTCAATGACTGCAGTCCATTGAGTGCCCTTAAAGAATCAGAGATCATGTGGAAAGTAGTATATGATCTCATTCTTCAGAACTGTCTCCTAATGAATATATTTGTGAGGGGACAACTTAAGGTTTTCTGGGCAACATCTTGACATTTTCTGAGTATTTGTTTTTGCAGCCCTTCCTATTCTTGTGATGTAAGATTTTTGCGAGATTACTCTTAATATTAGATATTGTTAGATGCTATATTTACATTAGATGCACTGTGGTATTCTAATGATTAAGAGCTGATAAATAAGAATATATATCAGTGGAATGAGGGACTCCGGTAATCTGGTCTAATACCAAAATTTTTAGTGTAACGTCAGCATAATCTAGTATCGGTAGTGTCAATGACAAGAACCGCTTTGTTCTTCCACACTGAATGGAAAAACAATATCAGTGTTGTGCAGTATTAAAACCAAAGCAGAGTTCACATTCATCTGGAGATGTAGTGCCAGATCCAAAAAAATTCTCCTCAAGTAGAGTTCAGGTTCCTTTGTTAGATGCTTGAATTATGTTGTATAGGTGACAGGGTGAAATATTTGCTTCAGAAATATAACTTGAAAACCCAGTGCTATTCAAAGATCTGTCCATGACAATCGATAGGAAACACTGGAGACAGTCCTGTGTCTAAAACCCAGCCCTTTCCAGGCTTTAGGTCTGTTAATTAGGGACTAGGGATGTGTATTTTCATCTACTCATGCTCTGTTAGTTTGAATCCTCTCTTGAGTATTGATGTTCACAGTTTATTTTTCAAAGAAATAATTAATATTTCCACTTTTGAAGTGTGGATAACAGAAGAAATGGTGGTGCTGACCACTTTTATGACCTAGCCATGTTTACTTATGACTATATATCCATATCTGTGTGTAAATGTATCTAGAAATAAAAATATGTATATGAATATTTTTTTATATAGTTGTATGTGTGCATAAGCCACATGTATGTCAATGTTATGTACATGTGTATACACATGTATATACCAAAATGTGATATACCAAAACACCTAAGTACTTGTTGAAATACACTCTTTGAACCTTTGTCTTCCATTTGCCATGCCAGTAACCTGTGCAGTAGGCTGCAATTTAAAAGGTGGATATAGCAATGTTTCTAATATCCTCCCCTTTTTTTAAATTAAGTGCATTTTTTAAAATGAACTGCATTTTGTGAGGGATGCAATCTTCTTGGTATATCTTGAGAGCTATGCATGTGTTTTTTCTACCTATTTAGGGTTAGGTAGGAAGCTGGGTCCTGAGGCTGGGACAAACCAAGGAAGTGCAGGACCAGAACTGTGGTCATATAAAGAAGTTTTCATCTTAAATACAGATGTGTCTCAAGCCATAGACAGTTGATGCGTGATTTTTTTTTAGATCTCAGTTTTGGATTTGGGTACCTAAAGTCTATCTAAGCCCTCCTTTAGATGCCAAATTTATTTTCGGGATCTAGCTTCTAATAGCAAACAGAGGAATCTAGCTTTTCAGTAGTTACTTTCTTACTGACCAGGCTGATGGTGTCTAAATTACATTTTTCACTACAGACTATGGAAACTTTATCTCTGGCTATTAAGAAACTGTGCAGTCAAGTAAACTCTGTATCTGAAAGGATCTACCATCCAAACAAGGAAGAAAACAGAACAAATGTTATACAGGTATAACTTTATAACTCTCTGAACTGCATGCTAAGAGTTTATAAAGCTGTAATTATTGTAGATAATAATATTGTAAAAAACTTCTATGGAAATATTTACTGACAAAAGTTTATGTTTTCACACCAAGTTAATGAATATTAAATCGTGAAAGTAACGGACAATATTTCTATTTTAAGATATATATGACCTCTTTTCCTTCAGTTTGCAGAAAGAAAATATTTCATTTGGGGTAATATAAGTGCATCATCATGATATAAAACCATTATCATAGGTTTGGACAATAAGTGATCGATAGTTGCTTATTTGAAAACAGTAACTAGTCTCAGATATTTTGTGGACGTAGGAACATAGGAACACAGGAATTTGTCAGCCTTTACAGTTCATCTTCAAGAAATTAACATGTCTCATCTGATTCTTAAACTAAATGTTTATGCATTAATGTACATCCTTATTAGCAACAGTTGCAAAATAAGAAAAGGAGATAGTCGCTTAAAACCACAGCATACTATGTTTGAAGGATACTTTTATTCCTGAGCATGTTAAGGAGGGCTAGCACATTTTTAAGATTTCTTTTACTGGAAATGTAACTCAGTATTGGTATTATACATTCTCAAACTGTTGTGGGTGCTCAGAAATGTTTATCTTTTCTGAGTCTCCCTTTCACACTAGCTTATCTTTTTATGAGTGTTTTATAAAAACATGAGAAGATGGAAAGAACCTGAAACACGTAATAATCACAGAGAGTACATTCTGATGTATTTAATACACAGGAACAAAGTGCATAAGTGAGAAGAATTCACCTTTGTCATAAGCTGTCTGTAAGATTTGAGACCCTTCTGATACTTCCTTGCTTTTTTTTCCATCAATGTTTAAAATACCTATTCTTATAATGCAGATTTGGTAGAAATGGATGTAGGGAGAAACAGTTCTTAGTCTCATTTTCTTAAGTTTAGCTTTCCTGAACAGACATTCTCTCTTCCCTTCCCCACTCCAGTAAGTTTTCAGCCTCTGAATGAAGTAAATTGCATTTGACAGGATGGAGCCTTAAAAAAACTTAATTTTCCAGACACATAATGGGAAGTGGTGGCTGGGATACAGTAGTTGGCAAAGGTGCGTACGTACTGACTTGTCCAAGAACGTGTGTTGCTCAGAACATACAGAGCTTATGCTGTCTTTGCCCAAAAGGAAGGCATGGGGCAAAAGTGGAGGCATGGTGGGAAGGAAAGGTAACTAAAAAAACATGTGCAGAGGAGGAAAGGAAGAAAGTGAACTGGAAATATTGTAGGGAAGAAAAGCAGGAAAAACAGAGAGGACATGGAGGGGGAACAAGATGAGATTATTGTGAAAGGAGGTGTTTAGGATTTAGGACACAAATCCATAGAAAACCATACTCCATTAGTTTTTCATGGAGTAATTAGATTTGGTTAGAATTATTGCAAGCTTCCCTTTTTTAGATGAGCAAACCCTGACGTTCCTGCCTGCCTATTTTATTTTCATTTGATGTTCTCTGAATGTCAGATCAATCTCTTTTATTTAAATCCAAATGAAAAATCAACCAGGAAACAACTTAGCAGTGCCTCATTGCCTACTGTTAGTATCATGTAGAAGTACTTGCCAGTTCTTGCATTTATTGAAAGTGTAAGGCTTCAAACTGCAAAAATCAATCACCTTTCCAAACAGGCAGGTCATTCTTCTCTAAAATATCAGTAATTAGTGAAGCAAAATGAGGCTTTGCTTTCAACTCCATCAAGTTTCTTTGCTTGTTTTTGTTATATAACTTTTGAACACTGCATTTGATCACTTGATTGAATCTAAGACTAGAATCTTACTGATTTTAAGTGCATCATTAGTATATATATTTTAAACTTTGTTGGCTTTAGAATTAGTCTGAATTGGTCTAGCAGAGATATTGAAACGCTGTATACCAGAGGTGAGCGTTAGAGAATTAGCAGTCTCTTGTACTTTCAGCTGAAGCCTAGCAGGAGACATATACATATTCATGTTTCTTTAAATTTTGCAGGTTTTTGTAAGCACAAATGAAAAATATAGAGCAAAGGTAGTAGGTTCAGTTTTGTTTGTCCTTTGAATTTTTGTAATGCAGATTTCTTCTTTTGATTTTTTTTCTTCAAAATCTGTTTGAAGAAACTACATTTCTTTGAATAAAGTTTGTGTAATCTGTTGGCATACACTTGTTAGCAAGTGTGAGGTGAATTGCTGCAGAAATTTAATTTTTGTAAAGTACTTCTATATCTCTGATTGTTTCTCCCCTTATACACTGAACTAGCCCTCAGCTGCTTTTAGAGAGTAGGATTTAAAATAGATGTTTAGAATAGGATTTAAAATAGATGTTTAGAATTTCCATCTTTATTTAGCAATATATTATTTGGAGAGGAAAAAAAATAGTAGGGAACTTAATATCAGAATTTTGAAACTGTATCTAAGGGCAAGGTTAACATAGAGGCTGACAATGAATTACTTCTGTTATCCTGATAGGCTAAATAACTCGATCATTGTATTAGTCTATTATAGATTGCCCTAAACTGCAAAGACATAGAATAAACTTGTGCTAAATGTATATCCGTTAAGATTCTGGACTCTCTTTCAAACTCGCAAAAGACTTTGTTTGTCTGTCTTGACACCTCAAAACAGCCAGGCAGACAATTCTTATAGATGAAATTAGAACTGTATGTGATCCTTTTCACCAGGTGTCTTGCCTGGCACCTTTTTCTAAGCTTTTTCATGAACCATATGTCTTAACCTGTACAAGGATGTTTGCCATCAGCATTGAATTTATCTTTTACGAGTGGATGGACAGTTTGCCCATTAACTGTAACAAGGCTTTTTCTTATCACAGAGCCTTGAACTGGAAATCTTCCTTAATTCTCAATGGTCTGAGTCAAAACAGCTGGACTCTTGGGGCAGATAGCTTCACAACAAGTGGTAATTTAAAGAGCATGGCATGACAAAAATCAGAAAGTTACAATCAAATATCTGAAAGTAAGCCAGGACAAGCCATATGTCTGTAAGTCTGGCTGAATGTGTGTGAACCCACATTAAAGCATACTCAGGTGTTTACAGAGTAATGGTATGTCATTCTGTAGCAAGGAACACTCAGCATAAAATTTTAAATGACAAATTATTTGTTGCTGGACAAGCTGGTTCATTAATGATGGATCTAATTGTTATACAATATACAAAGTTATTTTTACAAAGTGAAAGAATGTCTTCCTTCTTTGCTAGAGTCTACTGGATAGGTATTTTTTATTTATGTACTGAGTCATGTGTTTAATTATATAGATAGTCTCTAGAAAATATAGTAATAGAATAAAATATAAGAAAGAATGAAAAATGTCTGCTATACATATATTTTATTCTCAGAATAAAAGCTGATTCTTTCAGTGTTCACAGAGCAAACATGGAGGACAAAGGAGAGAAAAGTCTTTGTTGTAAGCAAGGCAGCAATTGCTTTAAGAACTGAGCATAGACTGAGCTGAGGAAAGAATGTCTAAACTTCATAGAACAAAACTTTCGGAGAGCTTTTCTGGTGACATTCAGGTCTCAGGAAAAAATAATGATCAGAGCGAGAGTTACATCTCCAAAATAGAAACAATCAGTCACCTACACCTCTAAATGCGGGTAATAAGTATCATCTCTAGAAAGTACAACAGAAAGGCAATATTTAATGAAAGATAAAGACTATATTATTAACTTTTGATTAGATGTTGGAATAGCAGAAAAAACACCAATATAAACCATTAATTTCTATTGTATTGAAGAAGGGAGAATTCCCAGAATTACCTCCTACTGGGAAACAGTTCTGGGAATTGCAAATCTTTAAGTGCAAGCATAGTTAAAGGGAATAAAGCAACAGCTAATAGGTGGAGATAATATTCTGTATCAGCAACATCAAAGTAAAGAGCAATGTCTCAGGTACGTTATAAGAAATCACATAGAAATATCAGTTTGGATTTTCAATTAACTAATATTTCATGAGTATTACAAAGCAAATAGTTACAAAAATGTTTATCAGAGCAGCAAATGTACTTGTTAAAAATGACAGTTACAAGTGTGAAATTAGTACTGTCTACTTCAGTAAGTGTGTAAGTCTAACAGACATAAGTGTGGTAAACCAGGCTTAGCGTATGTTTGTCCATGAAATACTAACAATATAATCTTGACCATCTGACTTAGCCCCTAGAGTAAAAAAATGGGTCAAATATCAGTCATCTGTATTCATGTAAAAGTTGAATATACTGGAGATATGTATCAGTACTATATAATGATCCTCAGGAGCTTGACTCCATTACAGCATTGTGGAGTATGCTTTTTAGGTGCTTCTTGAATGTTTGCGTGGAGCATAATAAGCTCTAATGCATGTTTTGAATCCACAAGGTTCAAAAACGTGTTACAAAAGAGAAGTTGAACGTATCTAGAACTCCCTCTCACATTATGCAGTAATAGGCTCAGTAGCCAGGGTGGGCCAGAAGTACATTTGGGCCTGAATATTTTGCTATGCTTTGGAGCAATGCCTTGGTGCATGTATATGTGAGTATATAAGAATGTGTGATTTCTTCACCCATCTTGGTAGAAAATAACTGTTCATTTCTACAGGAGGTCTAGGTCTTTATTTGAAGAAAGAGATGTAACTGTAACTTTAAATGCAAACATCCCTAAGAATATTTCAGATGTTTTTAATGTCTGGTATCCAAACGAATTAAATCACTGCATATATCTACAAATTTACTTTTCTTGGAATAATGTTGACAATATGGAACAAAATTTGCATGTTTTATGTCTATTGTTGCTTACTGCCTATTGAAAACAAAGCTTCAAACTGTAGGAGTATAGTATGGAATACTTTCAGATGATATTCTTGTTCTTATTTTTTCCTTTGATCTCTTTTCAGTTCACTTGAAATGTACATTGTGAAAAGAATATTGCAAATCAACTTCACTTTGTGAGAAATACCTTTTTCTCTTGGCTATTGCTTTGGACTCTAAACAGTCTATAGACAAGAAGGTTGTGAAAAATTGTCGTTAATGTTTTAGGCTCTGTACAAAACGAACAAAATTTGTATAGGCAGGCTTGCCCTAAAAAGTCCATACAATTGTAAAAGGAGAAGACAAACAAAAATTGACAAAAGCTAACAAATGTCTCAGAAGTACAGATTTCACTGGTTACATTTCTTCAAACCAAACTAATCTTTTTTGCCTTCCAAAATCTGCCAAAAACACCTGCAATAGCTACCTTTTATCCTGCCCATCTCACAAACATACTAAAGATTGATTCTAAATGAACAAACTAAACAGAATATTAGACTAACCAGGAGCATGGAAAGCATGTCCCCACCTGTCCCCATACTTCCTATAGAAGGGGAGCGCTTTCTGCAGTCACTGGCAACTGCTCTAGGCTGTTTGGTGTTGAAGGAGGCAGTGGCAGCTGTAATGCTTCTTAACTGGCTGAAATTTCAGCATAAACTTTTGTTGTATATGTGTGTGTGTATGTGTGCAGCCTAATGCAGTGGACACTTAGAACATAAGGTACAAAACAGTACAGGTTGTTAAAATAATACTAACAAGATGATATAATATTAAGTTGTTATATGTCGGAAAACGGAAAAAATAGACATTTCCCCGTGAAGGGTCTTACAGCTTCCTCCCACTGGCCCCTTTTTGTGTTTTGCTTGAGTTGCCACATCTCCCTGTCAACAGGGGACTGCTAAAGGCTACTGAGCAGGAACACCCCTGCACAAGACCTCTGTAACCTGTTAAGTGTTAATAAATAAAAAAAAAAAAACTATGGACACACGCAACATGTTGTAACAGGTTTATATGACTCTAGTAGTTATCTACGTTGTACAGAGGCACAGTACTTGATTGTATTATTCTACCACATCATGTCACTATTCAGAAAGAAAAACAAAGGAAGATTTTAGCAAGATTTGTAGAGTTCTGATGAGGAGGGCCCCACAGTTCCTGTGGGAGACACAGAAAGCAAGGATTTTGCAGCATGATGTCCAACAGTGATAGTTTCAGAGTTTCAGTTTGAAAGCAAGAAGGGTAAGCTAGGAGGATGCAGAAAGAGAGGGGCTCTTCTGTTGGCAGCAGAACAGGTAAGACTTATTTTCCTATCAGTTTGCTCCTTCTTCTTTGATTCCCTGTAATTTGATAAGCACCATTTGCCCTTGGCTTTGGCATTTATTAGACTGTCTTTCCCTTAGGGAACCTTACATGTTTAAATAACTCCTAATAAAAAAGCATACTCCCAAGTGCTGCAACTCTCCTCAACTCCAGTGGCTTTAGACAGTTCATTATCAAATGGCATTAAACAGGAATCACTAAGTAGTTATGATAACACACTTACATTGTATCTTGGTTTTTATGTTATTGATGTTGCATTTCTTCAGTCAGTGATTAATTAGCTATTTAGCTTTTTCATCTCTTTTTTTCTGTTGTGAGGAAAAGTGTGTGAATGATGGGGAGGAAATGATCTCTCCTCTCTGCTGGAGGCAACAGGGAGAAGATTGACTTCTATAGCTTTTCCTTCATAGCATGCTAACTGCATGACAGGTAATCACATGCCTATCAACGTGACTGTGTTAACCCCATGACCACATTGCCAATGTCAGCAAGATACTTACAAGACTCAGCTGGCGCTTTCTGTGGTGATGACAGTAATGCAGGTGTCAGATTTGTGTACTAAAATTTGCGTTGCATCATTTTATTCTTGCATTTGTAAGACCTAGATTTGATTTGCCTGTTCATGCTTATCATCACAGAAGAAAACAGTTCAAGTCAACAAAAGTCATTTTGTAGAAGTCACATGCTGAAGGGGTGAGCCTTTGTTGCTGTAATTATTAGGACTAAGATCTGATTTTCAGAAGGGAAATCATTTTTGATGAGTTTGTTATTTAGTTTTGTGTTTCATAACTTTGTACATTTTACTGCTGGAAGGCAATGGTAGAAATTGCAGAGCTTACTTAAGGAACGGAGAAAATGGAGATGGAACAGCTTGATAAAGTACTATAGCAACTGAATAAGAGCATGTTAGCATACATGGATAGATCAGGTATATGATCTCTGCAAAAATTGGGGCCTCTACAACAGATGGGACCACTTAATCACAGAAAATTGGGGATGATCAGGCATGGGCCTAGAACTTTTCTATGAAGAAAAATAAATTAGGAATTTTTTAATGAGGACCTTGCTCAGCACATTAATGCCAGTCTGTTCAGATGGGGAGACCAATAATGGTCTTGAAGACATTACTCAGTGAAGACTGGCAAACAAGGCTTCAGATCAGACAGGTTTTAGGAAAATTTCGTTTGGCACGGTGGTATTAGCATTTCATGCTTGCTGTACTTTCAGGAAGCCTAGAAAACCCTTGCTGTCCTTTGGATGAAGTTTTATATTGATATGTGACAACTGGATAAGAAAGATCTTAACTATATACCAAAAAAGTGCAGAACAGTGAGAGAATGTACCTTCAACAAATGTCACAACATTTACAAGCTTTCATGAGAATACTTTGGAATGGACTGGTGATGTGTGATAGAATTACAGATAACCATTAAAAGAATATTCACACTTAGGTATTTAAACTGTAGGGCAAGAACACGGAGGCTGAGTTATGGAGGTCCATGGAGTATTTTGGTGTTTCGTGTTACATTGTGACTATTCCCTTGTATTTAATATGCAGTTTATGTGTGCCTTACAAATTAAAGACTCCTTTGCCATTGTTGAAATTCATTGACACCAAGACAGTGGTTGTTAGTTGCCCTAACTTGGTGAAAGTATATGACATATAATTTAATAAATCATAGTGACAAAATAGCATTGATGTATTTGCTCTTTTCTTAGTATATTTTGTTAGGTATAACTTATACAGCAGACTACTATCTTATTAATCTGGGTACTTTGTGGTACATAGGATGTAGAGGTAATTTTAGAATTTCACTTTGTGGTTTTAAATCAAGATCTTTGTTAGGATTTGAAGTACATTTAAAGTGTTACTTCAGTTATATCAACACTAAACTAAAAGGTAAATATTTGAAAACTCTTCTATAGTTAAAAATCAAGTGGCATTAGTTTCCATTTTTAGAAAACATAAACAAAGCTGTTATCCTTTACTAAATAATATAGTAATAAGCTTTCATTTATTTTTGTGACATTTGCTAAATATTTTCATAAATTTTTGACAGAGGACAGTGGTGAATCTTGTATGATAATAAACTAGTGTTTTTGAAGTTCTCACTTTGCAGGAAGAACCTCTCTTTTTACTGTCATCACAGATGAATTGTTAGTGATACTGTCTCAAAAAAAGTTTCTTAGATGAGAAAGCATAGCCTTATTCCAGAATTACTTTCACAGTTAAGCTGAGGCAGCAAATCTTTGGCTGGATGTTTCTTGACAGAGCAAGTCTCTTTTCCTGTTTTTTAGGATACTTCCTGCTTTCTTTTTGTGTATTTTATTTCTACCAGTGTTAATGCTAACCAATATTTTAACTGATATTTAAGGGCTAGTCTCTCCATCTTTACAGAATTTCTACAGGGTGATACTCTAATTAAAGTTTACTGAAATATAGTTAATACAGAGTGGGAAGTCAGGCCTTTAGGGGTGCAATTTAAGGCTCCCTAAGTCTGCACTGGTGCTAACAGAATCAATCTTACTATTTGTTCCATTCCTGAATTCCTACTACCTGCCTTGTGCTGCAGCACTGGAGGTCATGATGGTGCATGGTCAGGCAATCAGCCAGCCGATCAAGACAATAGAGAGAGGTCTAAAGCAAAAAAAAAAAAATTTGTTTTTAGCCAGATGGGTTCCTGCATCTGACTGTTCTTTTGATTGCAGAAATGCTAGTGCTGGCATAAGGGAGACTACAGTAATGAGAACACATTTATATTGGTTTAAGCTGAATATTAAACAGCACCTTTAATTGCAAAGCCCTTTAACTGGAAAACAAAAAAATAAATTTATTCATAGTTTTAACCCAGGGAGGTAGTGATTTGAATTTTGGGTGTGTCTGGATTACGTGTAAAATTCAAACATACAAAACAATTTTATTACTGGGTTCTGGATTTGTTGGGTTACTAGATAAGATGATAACCCATTAAAAGCTACTGATGATTCTTTTCTTTTTCTGACCTGTCCTACTCTCCAAAGCTGAGATACTCTGTAGGCACCATTGGGATCAACTTCTCCAGGCCCAATGAAGGAAACAACGTGAATGTTATTTCAAACTGTTGTAACGGCTGAATATAGCAAAATATTTCTGGAGTTATAATATTTCTTTCAAAGAGAGACAATACACTGAAAAGTTTCCAAAATAAGTTGAAGGAAGCTGAATATCCCATTGGACAACAGGGTTGTTCTTATCACACAGGACATAGGTAGGTATGGTTTAAAACTCTTCTGCCTAACTACCAAACAAGTATAGAACTTAGTGAAACTCAGTGAAACTAGAGAACCTATCTTAAAACAGCTTAAATTTTGTAATGGAAAAAATTAATACATTTAAAAAAGAGAAAATTCTGTTAGGAGTAACAGGAATGGATTATTTCTCTTTCCACCTAGAAGTTGATAGGATACTTCCTGACCTTATGTCTAGTCCAGGTTTCTGAAAAGTACAATATTTGCTGTGAAACTATTCAGCTTCTAATAAAAAGCGACAAATTGACAAATCTTAGGAACACTTTTCTTCTGACACTATTTTCGGCATGATGTGTCAATAAAAGAGCAAAATTTTGAAATTGGATTACTGCTACCTGTTGTCATGAACTAGATTAAATCTTAATGGAATTTGGTGCATGGAGCAGTCACCTTTAATTTGGTGAATGAAAGAAGCTATTAACTTCTTTTTATTAAAAAATAGCTGAACAATAAGTACTACCCAAAACACAGCCGTAAGTAGCATACATAGGACTACACAGAGCCTCATGCTGCTTGCCTAAGCTCTTTCTAATACCCAAGTGAATAAACAGCCACCAAAATATTACTCTCTTAACCCAAAGGAAAGAAAAATTAAGAGAGAAAACTCTTGAGCCAGATTTTCTGGCAGATGGAATAGAGCTGCGATTTTCAATTGTTTGATCCCTCCCAAGTTCTGAAAAGTGACTTTGTGCATTCCTTGTAAATGAAAATACTAGATTCCATCCTCTTCTATCCTTGATTTTTTTTTTAATGGAAATGACCCGGAGTGCTTTGATGTGATTCAAAATCTAGACAAATAAAGCAAAGGTCATGATACTCATCACTCACATTATGCATGTACTATTTTTTTAAGTGAAACATTACTTTTAATTTTATCAACAATTCAGCATGTATTGTAAAATACAATGCCTTGTAAAATTAAATTATTCTTCAGTTATGGAAAGAACTTTGCATGCATCCAGAAATGTTTAAAGATGTATTTTTAAATGTTAGCAAAGATATGGTCAGCGAAAGAATATATACTGCAATAATGGGGAATTAGAAATTTATACATTTAAAATAAGGCTTAGAATAGCTTTACAGTTACAATTTTTTGTGTTGATCATAGCAAGTGAAGCAGAAGAGAGATCTTTTAGGGACTATGAACAGGTTGAAAAATGAAGTCTGAATAGATAAGATTATCAGTAGACTATTATTATTATTATTATGGTTCTTTTCCACATCTCAGTTGCTAGTCTAAATTCCTCTTTGCTCAGTTAAGACTAAATGTCACCGTTGTGTTACGTTTCTACAGTGAATTCCTTTAAAAATGTAATCTTACAGCTTGTCTATGGTTAAAAAAAAAAATTACCTGTCAAAGTTGACACACTTGCTCCAAACCTCAGCAGAATCAAAGATTATAGAATCCAAATAATATTTGCCATCAAAGTGTTGCCTTCAACCTGATCATTACTACAAAGATTGATCCATGAAACTTGGCTTCTTTTAGCACAATCTGTCTATGTGCATTCAGTCCTGCAAATAATACTCAGGCATTTACCAATGAAGATGAACCTGCTCCTCAAACAAGAGTTCTGTTAATATATATTCACTTATGCAATGCCAAAGTGGACAAAGAATGCTATCCTTGTATAAACAGTTCCCCATCAACAACCTGGCAATATAACTATTCCTGTAGCAGTAACTTCTTTGGTCCAACGTTTTGATTCTGCATTGTGGGACAAAGCGTGGCTGAAAGCCTGGCTGCCACCTCCCAGCCCAGCTTTCTGGGGATGATGCCTGCTCCGCCTCACTTTTGTGCTCTTATATGTTTTAGGGAAAAACTTCTATTTCCTCAATATATACAGGAGAAAATTGTACCAGTGATAGCATGGAATTTTTGCAGGGATGGAAGGCAAGAAGCCCAGAGGTACAGCAAGATCGGGTCAATGCCTTCAGAAGAGAAAGGAAATGCAAAAGGCTTACCAAGACTAAGGAACGAAACAATAAGTCTGATATAAAAAGCATACTGAGATATGCTTTTTTATGTATTCATCTTTGATATGTTACATTGGAACCCTAGTTCCTTCCTATCAGTAATAATGGACAGTGGTCTGATCTGAGCTGAGACATGTCCTTATAATAGCACCCATGGAAGACAGTGTTAAAACTGTAAATGCAAATGATGTTGAGAGCAAGAGTTATTAAATACTTAAAAATGTCTCTGGAAATAATAGAAAGGGATTCTGTGTAGATGGGATGCAGAAGTGGCTGCTTCATGAATATAGACAGCTTATTTTCTCCAAAATCCCTTCTCCACCTTCTTCTCAAAATGATAGCAGTATTTGCTTTCTTGTTTGAATTTGGACATTTATTTTCATTATCACTGATACTTGACAGTAGTCAAAAATGAGGTGTATTTTGCAGAGATGTTTGCTAAGTAGCTATTTTATGTTATACTGTAAAACTGGGTAGGAAAGAGAGATCCAGGGTACCCAAACAGATCTTGCATCTTTCAGAGCAACAGACTTAAATGTCAAGAGTGCACTATTGATCAAAATATCAGCAGGCTTACAACACAGCAGCCGCTTGACAATACAGACAAAAATTACTTCTGTCCAGGGTTATATAAAACCCTTCATCAAGTTTTCAGTCTTCCTAGAAGAGGTAGACCTATCATCTAACTCTGGCAGACAATAATAAGAAGTGCTATGAATAAACTTACTGTCAGTCGCAATTATGCTCAGCTTGGACTATCAAACAGCAGACAGCAATCTCACAGGAGTCAGTCTCCTACATCTTGATAACCTGACCAAACTGTACAGGAACTGAAGGTGAGCTATTAATCCAGCACAGCTGTTAGGTGTCCAGGGCAGTTCCACTGTTGCTCTCAGTGTGCTGCTTTGCACGTGGACCATAAATGCAGCAGTCCCTTTGCTGGGGTTCCTGTCTGGCCTCCCAGTTGACTAGTCACGTCTCCTGCACTAATCTGTCTCTAGCTTTTTCGTCGCTGTCTCTCAAGCTATCTCAGGACCTGCCTTGCAGTATTAAACTTCCAGGATTACTGGCGGTTATCTTGGAGGCTGAGCATGCTCCTGCCTTGCCTTTCATTTGGCTTTTGATTTTTGACCTTAGGCTTTTGTGACTCCAGTTCTTGTTTCAGTGCAGTCAGACCAATTGATGTGACAGCCCATGGCTTGGTTATGATCTTTTAACATCTCTAGCATACTCTGAAAATGTTGCAGGTTAATACTTTGTCTTTTTTTAATTTTCCAGAAAATTCTAGCTCAAGAAAATTCTAATGTAGTTTCTTTATCCTGTGACACACAAAGCAATTGTCCCTTTTCACACTGTAAGGCTATTGCATTATGTCAAACTATTCTTTCTAAGCTTACTTTGGCCACATAGCAGCATATTGGCATATCTCAGATTGCGTGAAGTCAGCAGGCAAATTGAACATCTTACCGTCAGCCTTGGCACTAGAATGTCCCCTGGGCCTCACAAATGTTACAAAATGCAATTGTGCAGCAATAGCGTTGGGGATATTTTCTATAACAACTGTCCTGTAAGCCATCTCAAGCCGTTCTTCTGTTTTCTAAAGACACGTGCCACAACCTGCACTGGCTCAGGTGATAGTTAAATCTCACTTTGAAAACGCCTGTTGTCTTTCCTGATGCTGCCATTCTGCAAAGAGAAAAGTACCTCTCGCTCTCTCAGTATATATGAGATAGTTCCACTGATCAATACAGCGTTCCTGTTACTGGCAGCAAGACATGTTAAGAAAGAAAAGTGGCACTAAAAAGAGTGGAAACAGAAGGATTTCTTGGAATTTTGCCCAAGTGCTCTGACAGGTTTGGTGGTGCTATGCTATATGTTATACCAACCCTACAATACAGAGGAAAGAGAACCCATAGGATATTGTATCGCATGCTGTCCTAGGAGACACAAGGACACCCAAGCCCAAGCCCAAAGTCATATATCTTTTGCCATAGTCTTCTCCTATCAGAGCTGCCTGATGAATCTGAGAAAAGCAGCCAGCTCTGATTACACTCTACCAGGACTGTACTGGCTTCACTGTGTCTACTAGTAAAACCTCCTAGACAAGCTTCTCGTAGACTGAAGTGTATTATGCAGGCAGCATTGGAAAATGAGCCTCTCTGGGAGAAAGAGTATGAATATGAATCTTCACTTTTCACCAGCAGTGAAAATCAGTTGACAGAAGTAAAAAGTTGGACCTATTAGGCTATTGCTAAATTTCCTTCATTTTTTCATTGGTTTTGTAATGTTTTTCTGAGAGCATGCCAATGAAATCATACTATCTGATGTACCTAAGCAAGTTGTGGATTTGCCTTAATAAAAATCCTTCTGTTAAAAGCAAACTTAATCACCTAGTTACTTAATGCCTAAAGCAAGTTTCTAAGGAGGTTTGAATTAGCATATTTATCTTTCTGAAGGGCTGGTGTTTTGAATCAGCAAGAGTGTCATCTGAGGGAAGTGATAAAGGAAGAAAGACTATACTGGTATTTAAGATTTGGAACGGAGGCTGTGGAAGGAAAGTTAACGGAGGACTATATCACATTTGTGCTTAGAGACTAGTCACAATCCAGTATGTCTGTACCTCTGTTGCAGCAGCATAGTTCACTACTGATATTAAACTTTTGTACATTTGAATTAACTTCTGAAAACTACAGTGTATTTTAAAAGTTTGACAGAAATGGCAGTCTTGCAATTCAGACTTTTGAATATTATCCAGATACACATGATAAATAATAATATCTTAACATACTGCATTGACCTGAGTTACTTTTGTATGTTTTCTAGCTCTTGCTTAATGAATTGCATTTATCTTGCTCATTTGTTTTCCTTTTTGCCCAGTTATCAAGAACTATTTACCAAGAAAGTAGATAATAAAGAAAGGCCCATTCAGTACTTTCTAAATAAGCTGGGCTTCCACAGATGAAAATGTAAAAGAGAGGTCAAATGTTTCACCAGATTTCATAGGTCTGAACTGAAGATACAAGTATTTGCGTAGCTCTTCCTCTGAATATAGAAAACAACTTCTGCCTTTCATTGCGTTTTGCTCTTGTCCTCTAGATAGCGAAATGAAAACCAGAAAGGCTTTAGCTATTTTTTCTTTTAAATACGTTTTTACTCACAACGCTATTGTTATTGCTCATGCTGAATATATTTTCTTTACACTATATTTATTAAGGGTAGCATAAAAAGTGAATATTTATGATATGGATCTAAACATAAGACTACAAATTTATTCTTGTTTTTATGAATGGTATTATCATCAGTTTGTCTAATATCTCTCATGCAGTTATAGAACAAATTATTTCATATTCTGATGTGTGTTACCTGGCATATTAAATCTAAACAGTCATGGTTTAGAAAGAATCACGAATGTTAAGCTGGACACTAAAGATACAAATTTCTTTAATTTTACCAGAGTAAGCCTCTTATATATACTGGTACTCAGAATGACACTGACTGTAGTAATTCAGCCAGTTTGAGTAATTCAGACTGTTCTTAGGGTCCTTTTGCACGCAAGTCCTAAGAGGATGTCGACAGCAACTTGCTCATGCAGATCTTCCACAGAAATTAGCATAACAGAGCACAAAAGAGAATGTTTTTAATTTTTTTCCCATTAGAGGTCAGTTCTGTCAAACTTACCTTTGTAAGCACTTCCTTTTTTCAGAATTTGTTTCCAAATCCAAAGAGAATGGGAATTTTTCAGAGGAAATTAATTCACACCTTCATTCCATTTGTTGCTAATTCTCTTCTCTCTTCAGCTTTGCTCTTCTTTAACACTAAACAATGACATACAAAGACCAACTCACATATCCACCATGTACATAGGAAGAGTTTCAGTCAGGGATAGGAATACCCTTTCCTAATAGGAAAGGGAAATACCATATAAAGCTGGTGGAAGAATGATGGAACAGTGGTTATTGAACAATAAGAGACCCACACAATTGGGATTGGCCTAATTAGGAGTGCACAAACATTGATATATAACGCTTGCTTTTTTCTACAGGTGGCTTAAACCAGTTCTGAGGGGTATAACAAAAGTGATAGTTGTTAAACCTATAGCTATCGTAAATGTTACAATAGTAGGAGATATGGAGAAGACAACAAAATACACTTAAGCCTTTCTTAAATCCTAACCTTACCAAAATGCCAGTATGTTCTGCAAGTGATTAAAAACAGATTAGACTCACAATCAGACTGAGAAAAAGGATCAGTAGTGGAGGCTAGCATATTAATAAATATTTAGTGATATGTATGGCAAAATGAAGACTACAAAGAGAAGAAGCCATGGCAAGCAATTTCCACTAGATCCATTTTTGTCATGTGACACAGCACCAAATAAGGGAAAATCTTCACAAGAAAAAACTTAGAAAATCACACATTATAGATTATGATTCAGGAGCCAGATGAACTATCAAGACACAAGCACTGAATGGTGAAAAGGGCTCACAATGTCTTTTTGCCCCAGTTGGGCTACAGTTAAGGTTTGGAAAGGAAGAATACAAGAATACCAGGTCAGGATTCAGGGGTTCTCAGTGCTAGGATGAGGTCTGTGGTCAGAAGGTTCCCATAGCTTCTTCCTTCTTTTTACCCCATTTGGGTTATCAACTCTGAGGAGTATGAGGCATCCTATTCAGTTGAGGAAAAAGGGGGGTGGCAGGACAGAAGGTTCCTTGTGAGGCAGAATGTCTCTTTCTTCCTCTCACCAGAGGCTGAGTGCTTTTCTATCCAGAGCTCTGGGCTCAGTTTCAGTCCTTGTTTTATTTATGCTTTGTATTTATCTTTTGACCATTTATGTGTGGATCTCATTTTAAACCCGCGGATTTCAGATTATTTAACAATAGCCTTAGGTAATCCACTCTATATTTTCATAAATGTAATAGCAATCTAAACGATGCTGAAATGATTTATTAGTCCAAGGCTCCTGTGTTATTATCCTTCAGTTTATTCACAGAGTATTTCCATGTCCCTTGATACCGTTCAGTATCAAGTTAGCTTTATCTGCCTGTTTCCCTCCAAGTCCCGTATTTTGGGGAACTTTTCCCAGAAAGTGGATGCAGTAATCTATGGTAATAAACTTTTATTATTTTTCCTGGCACAGATTTGGCCTATTTCTAGTAGTACAATTTCTAAATAATTCTCCAGCATAATTCAGCAACTTCAAGGGAACATTTCCTTGCACTGTTCTGGATGAGACTGTACCATTTGGGCATTTTGATCTGCCAGTTTCTCTTACACTCTCCTTAATCTTCTGCCTACCACATTCCCTCCCTCTACTATTTCACACCGTTCAGGCTATGCTTCAGCATCATGGTACTTATAGTCTACTGCAATGCAGCCCCTTTCACAAAGAAAGATATGTCATGAACCGTAGACCACTATCTTCCCTGAGGAGCTAGGCCAGGATCAAGGGTATTCTGCTAGGGTATAGGCTAGTTCCCCCTCTGTGTTACTGGGAAATCTCCGGATGAGTGAAAGTGGCAGAGTTTCAGAGCATGCTTAGATATACCAAAGAAATTAAAGATGGCCTTTGTTGAGGTCAAATGTCAGAACTATAGATTCAACACAGGTCAGCACATTTGTCTGCACTAAGCTGTTCTGAACTGATTCTTCAGAAGGAGGCACTGTAGACTCTCCCAAATGATGATCATGGCTTGAGAGTCCAAGGACTGCACTTTGAAACTCCTGTCTTCTACCCTGAGGTGTCAGCTTCTAGCGAGAGCAGCTCGGCAATGGATGGAAGAATGCAGGAGAGGCACCGCTGTATCTGTGGCTGCCATCACTGCTAGCACCATCAGGCCCAGTGGTGAATTCCAGTCCAGGAATCCTCATTCTCTGATGAATGAACACTGCATCTTCAGGAGCAGGAGGGGAAAGGTCTGGAGCACATGCATGTGTTGGTGTAGCAGGCGGCTTCCTGTTATTGCAGGCAATATGCACAGAGCTGTGTGGGACATGTGGGAATGTGCCTTGTGGGAGGAGGGAGACAAAGTCTCAGAGCTCATCTGCTGGTAGCCTTCCACAGCAACTACAGCAGACAGAAGCACCAGCTGCTGAGAGGTACCTCTCCTTAGCTGCCAGTTAAATCACGCTGCAGGGTCCTACCACCAGATCTCGTCCAGTGCAATTAGAGTAAACACAACCAAACCCTACTTGCCTCCCAAACAAGAGTGACCCTGGCAAGCATTTTTGTATGACTGGGCATGTGCACGTGTACTAAATGATCCAGTCCCTCTCCTCTGCCTTCTCACAACAAAGGACATGTAGAACTCTTAAAAGTGGCACTAGATACCTCATCCAAAGCACAAGTTACTTCTCTTCCATGCACCCCTGAAAGCAACACACAGAGCTAACAAAAAAAGAATGTATCTGATTACGTGACACCTGGAGATGTACCAGTTTTCCTTTGCTGTGACTCTCTTCCACTGTTCCAGCCATTTTTCTTAATGCAAGCTCAAGACTACTACATACAAAGCCAGCAGCTTTCTCAACCTTCCTCTCCTCACCCCAGCATTGCTTCCACAGCCACAACATCCACCTCACTTCACAGACCGCCCTTTCCATGCTTGATGAGGTCTCTAGCTGCCTACCATTCCAGTGAGGGAGGGTCACTGCCTGATCAATTATTGTAGAGCAGTGTGGGCACTATGTAGCTCCTCAGACTGGGCAAGCTTGGGATGCATGAGAAGAAATAGGTACACATACCTCAGGAAAAGTTTCTTCTACTAATTGCAATTAAGGTTTCCCTGGGATGGCTAGTGTTAAAGTGGAACATGTTTATGATGGCTCCCCAGGCGTCCATCAACTTTCATGAAGGATGTTGGCATATTCCTGCACTCCTGCTGGTAATGTAACAACAGAGGCCGCCTATCGTGATTGGAGCACCCCAGCCAGAGCTGGGTTAGCACCCCTTGCCATATCGCTCCTGGATCTGGAGGGGCAGCAGCATGGCATCCACCCTCTGAGAATCTGGGTGATACTGAGCAGAAATCGTGCGCTGGGTGTTAGCTTCAGGCAGGCTAAATGATGTGAAGCGCAGCAAATAAGTGAGCATACCTAGACTGCTCTGAAAAACACACTCCACTTTCCAGCCATCCTCTAGCAGCACCAAATGCTTGAGCACTATCTGCACAGACCGGGCTCAGAAAATGAGTGCAGGGAGTCCCCCACAGTTCCAGTCCTGTCTTCCCCATTCCCTTTGCCCATGCCTGTATGCCATTCTTTCTACAGTCTCAGGCAGCAGCCTGCATGCAAGGCACATCTCAATAGGCGTGGCATAGCGTACTTCCTATGCTGTGCTGGGATATATGCAAATCTTCTTGGTCCATCCCACCCTTTTGCTGACCTTATTAGAGTAAGGGCAGAAGCACTTAGTAGTTTGCCACTGCAGTTTTCTGAGGGCTGTGATGCAGCTAGGCCTTTGTCATCCAGTACTTCAAGGATAGGAAGGTCAGGCTTAGTGTGCAGGGCTGATGGGCTGATGGGCCTAATCCTGCTGCAGAATTGTAATCCAGAATTGCTCATTCCTCATTATTGAAGAAAATTGTTCATTCTTCACTTTGTCATTTATAATTTGACTTTTATATTATTTGTATGCTATTTTCTTCTATTTTTGTTGTAATTTAGCATATATTTTGTATTAGCATTTGTTTATGAAAAGAAATACTGTCCAATATTTATTTGAATTTTCTGATAAAACAATTTTAAATGAAATATTAAAATGAATAACAGTCATCCCGAAGTGAAAAGCCATTGGAGCTGAACTTTCTATTTCACTAGTCAAATATGTTATTGTTTTACAAACTGGAAAATTGTTTTTATTTACCACTATTTTATCATTATTTCATGGGAAAATGATACTAATCATGTTGAGTTCCAATTCCTCAAGTTTTATTCAAAATTTTTTACTAGCCTTTGAAGAAGTATGTACTTGTTTTATTTTAAAAGTTCTTTGACTGTATTCCAAAGTTTATCTTCGATCTGCCCCCTTATTTTTAACATGCCTAATGAATCTGTGAAGGTATTTTCTCTTGATCCTTCTCCACACTTTCTTGAAAATATAAAGCTGCCAATACTTTTAGGTTGAATAGTCAATGGCTTGGTGCATTCTGCACTGAACCCACTTGCAGATCCATTCAGTGCATGTTTGCCTATTTGTCTTATACTCTCAGGCAATTTGTCAGGTCCCCTCCCGGCTATTCAGAACTGTGATAGGTCACAATGCAACAAGTCTGGGTGATTCAATGTAAGTTGTGCATTCAGGCATAATCTTTTCTTAAGTTATAAAAGGAGAATTCACCTGGATTTACATGACTCTAAACACCTGCCACAACAAATGTGTATTCTAATCTTATTCCTATTCTCTTCTAATAAATATCAATGTGCATGGTAAAGTTTATCAAACTGAAACGTATTCTGAACGTGGGAGACATGGGAAACCCTGTAAAAATTCATCCTTTTGCCTTTCCTTTCTTGTTTCTTTCTCTGCATGCCTATTACTACTGAAAATTCTTCCACCTCCACCAGCCACATAAATCATATCGTGCTTCCATTGTGCCAGAGGGAACAGTAGGCACTGAGAGCAAGCGCAGAGCCCCTGCGGCACTGTGGGTATGTGGAGATCCCTTACTGAGAGTTAAGTAGGTTCAGGCTGGAAAGGCCTCAGGCTGCAGGGTTTGGGACAAGCCAGGAAATCTGCAGCGTGTTTGAGAAGGAGAAAGAGGCAGCAGAGGCAGGGCAAGGCTCAGGAGCTGGCTGTCCGGGTGATGCGAGGCTGGCGGCTTGCCGGGGCTGGTATCGGTGGGGGCTACCTGTGGGGCAGGGCAGGGCAGGGCCTGGCAGCCTGGGCCCAGCCCACTGCCCACTAGGGAGCAGGGTGGCCGCGGGCAGGCCCAGCCCCAGATGTCATACACCTCCACGGGGACAGGGTGGGTGATCACCTGTGGGTAGGGGTTGGGGTTGGGGTCAGTGGGGCCTGTGGCAGGCAGGGGCTGGGCCGTGGTGGTTCTGGAGCTGGCATTGCTGCAGGGTTGCAGGGCAGGGACTGACAGCCCCAGGCTGGGCTGAAATGGAGGCAGCCCCAGGGCTGGGAGGCCTGAGGTGGTGGTGGGGGACCTGGGGGGAGCAGGGACAAGGAAAGGTGTCAGTGCCCTCAGGGCCCAGACAGTGGCCCAATCTTTTTTACAGCAAAAAAAAGAGGGTCCAGTCTAAGCAGTTGGAGAGACATTGTTCTTTTATTGTGTTTTGGTTCAAGCTTTCATTTGAAAAGATCTCTCTCATTCTTTTCCCTAGATATGCTTGCATTGAATAAATGTAAATCTAAAGTAACTCATGCAGTTTCAGGGAGAATATGGTACGAGTTGTGGCTTGTACATATTGTTGTCCACTCTAAGGATGAAAAGACATATTAATGAATTTTCTGCCTGAAACAGCAGAGTTAACAGCTCTGCATGCTCATGTCCTGCAGAGTTGCAGCCAATTCCCTTGACCCAGCAATTGTACTGTAGCAGTTATTTTCAGGATGAGGTCAGAGAATGCACTAGCTACTCACCTCCGGTTTACTATCCAGCATCAGAAACCTGACAGCTAAAGTACGGCAGATAGGTTCTTAGCTATCTTTAACTTTTGAAGCAACCAAATACATAAATTGAATCTCTACTGCAGGGGAAATTGAATGTACTTTAACTGTAGCATCAGTTAGGAAGCAGGACCTGCTTGGGCTTTGTACTGTATTTTTTAATCTATTTTCAATGTACTTTTTCTGTACTAGTCAGTATGTTTTATAGCAGTGAGAGAGCTATATCTGTAAGTAAATTATTTTGGTGTTGACCAAACAAATGGAAATTCCCATGGATTGACATGGAGGACAGAGTAGCCTGATCACATAACTATCTCATAACACTAAGATAGCAAAGAGAAACTTGACTGATTTTTTTTAATAAACAATTTGTTTCTTTCTGCCTTTCTGTTTCTCCAAAGAATAATAAATTTTCTTCCTTAACTATTTTTGTCATATTTCACTGCCTTTAAATAAAACAAAATATTCTAGAATGTCTTCCATCAACCCCAGAAACAAATAAAAAGACTTATTTTCTTTTCTCGATTAGTGAAAATAAAGCAGGGTTGAATTCAGATCACTTAAAAGAATTAATCACATAAAACATTTTTAGGTTTTGCCCTAGTTATAAAATAAAAAGCTTTTATCACTTTGGTTTTTAAGACCAGTCCTCCAAACAGCAGAAAGACTTGAAGGATCTATTCTAATGTAGCTAAGCTTGTATTTTTATTTGTTTAAATTCTTACCACTCTTCCAATTACATTAAGAAATACTGACCTACATAGAACATTTCTCATATCTAAAAAATATCCAAGTTAGACAATATTGAAATGTTTTCTTGGATGAGTAGCTAGGAGATACGAAGGACAAACTGAGCATTTCTTTCCCACTTTAGGAGAAATGGGTTAACCATTTTGTTTTACTTGACAATTTAAATATGATGATATCACAGAATCACAGAATGGTTTAGGTTGGAAGGGACCTCTGGAGATCATCTAGTCCAACCTCCCTGCTCAAGCAGGGTCCTCTAGAGCATATTGCCCAGGATCACGTCCAGACAGGTTTTGAATATCTCCGGGGAAGGAGACTCCACTACCTCTCTGGGCAACCTGTTGCAATGCTCTGTCACCCTCACAGTCAAGAAGTTTTTCCTCAGGTTCAGATGGAACTGCCTGTGGTTCAGTTTCTGCCTGCTGCCTCTTGTCCTGTTGCTGGGCACCACGGAGAAGAGACTGGCCTCATCCTCTCGACACCCTCCCTTCAGATACTTGTACACGTTGATGAGATCGCCTCTCAGTCTTGTCTTCCCCAGGCTAAACAGGCCCAGCTCTCGCAGCCTTTCTTCATAGGAGAGATGCTCCAGTCCCCTAATCATCTTTGTAGCCCTGTAATATGTAATATGTAATATGTAAAAAAGCCCAGCAGAATAATATGTGAAAAGCCCAGCAGAAGCACTAATACTTGAGACCTTTGTGCTAAAAAAGCTTTATTTTGTATGAGGAGGTGTAATATTGCCATGTATTCTCTGATATTGTGCAACATCACATTTCTTTGGTGCATACAAACCCTTGCGCACAAAAACTGGAAAACAGACTGTGAGTGCAGTTATCCAGTATGGCCTGAGGCGATGGAACAATTTTCCACACCCAGCTCTTCCCCGCCCTGATTCCGGCTGCATCCTTCCTTCTCTTGCACCCAGCTTGGAAATCTTCAGCCCTGAGCTATGCCAATTCAGTTACCCAAAACAACAGAAAACAATCCTAACAATCAAGTGAATACTCTCCTGTAGGGTGAGTGAATTGAATAGTTCAGGAGAGGGGCCAGAGCCAGAGCAAAGTAGGGAGGGAGAGCCTCTGGCCAGGAGCATGGACATGGGAAGTATGAGCAGGAGGAGGGAGAGACAGCAGGACCTCCTCCCCTCAGGCTTTTAAATCATTTCATCTGCCTTGTGTAACTTCACTCTGAGACACAGAACACTGGCAGTATTGCAGCAGCATGTCTTATTTGATAAACAAATGAGTTATCTTTAGACCTTCCTGATCACTGAAAAGTTAAATCGAATATGCTTTAATAGAACATTTGCAGGTAACACAGGTGTTTATCTAGTGCAAAGTGAACCTAGTTTATGAGTAGGACTCCTCAGAGAGACAACATAAATAATAACAATTGCTGAGCGTGGTGGATCTTTTTTTCCTCGCTACCAAATGTACAGCTCGTAGAATATCAGGAGTTACTTTGAAATTATGATGAGCACACTAGGGATATTCCCTGCTTGTACTAGATCAAGCTATTTAATGACCTTTGAAGGATCAAGCTCTTTACACTGGTTTGAGGGCAAATCAGTGTCTTGGTGCTGCTGGAACAAGATTGTGCAGTTTCAAATGAATCTGGAAATTGCTTCAACCGGTGAAAGAAAACTGCATGAATAACTTAAGCTCTTAGATCCAATGTTTTCTATTCATACCTAGTCTTTGATCTTATTTATGGAATGTGATTTGGATTCATGTTTTTAATGTGTTTTCAATAGAACCGAAAAGAGCTGTAAACATGTAAAATCGTGAAGGTACAGTCTTAATTACCATCAACCTCTCTTAAATTGTCTCTCTGTTTCAAGTTCTGAACTATATATCATTTTAGCCCGTAGAAAGTATGATCGTTTCTAACACCTTTTCTCATTATCTTACACTTCTCTATACTGGGCTGCATGAGCTACTTTATCAGCTTCTAAGCCGAATCCAGTCTGATATAATTGGTTGGTTCTCTTCTTTGTTGACTGGTTAAGCCCAACTTAGCATTATCAGTGAATTTAGGTACATTTGCAATTACATACTCTCTTTCAGGTCATTTATGTCCACAAAGAAAGCTGCAAAAAAAGAATATTAATGAGATAAAATAAAACTAATGAAATTCACTTACAGCTGAAATGTACCTTTTATGTCCTACAAAACCGAAGTACAGTACAATACCTTAGAAAGCTGCTCAGGTGGCATCTTGTTCTGCTTAATTTAAAAAGGCATCTGGTATGTTTCAGTCTTGTTTGTGATTTTTCTTCTTTTTACTGCTTTCTTTCACAACCTTTACTCTATCCTTTAATAAAGCAATAATAAACTAATGTCCTTACCTGGCTGGTTTTAAAGCAAGAGCACACTTGGAAAGCCGTCTTTTCATAACAGAAGACCATTGAGAGAACCCAGTTATATAGCTTTTGTATAATCCAAGAGGTTCAATTTTCAAAGAAATTACTACCTCCACCTCCTCAACACAGTTATTTTCTTTTTCCCTGCATGGTAGACCTGACAGGGAACAGGAGTGGAGATTGGCCAAGCAGCAAGGAGGAGAGGTCAAAGTGAAAGGACATCCAGGGAGATAAATGTTATTAAAGATAGATATCTTTGCCTACTCCATGGTGTGCCACCATGTGCAGGGAACATCTTGAATAATGGATCCCAAATAGAGCCATGTTTCTGTGGAAAAAGAAGCTTTGCAGTCAGGGGACAGATGTCCAGAGAAATAGCTGTAACATTTCACTCCTGGAGTGGCTGACCTATTTGGATTGTAGAGTTCTTATCCTGTATAATTTCGTTAGAGAAAAAGTGTTTTCATGTAGAAATATTCTTCACTGTGAATAAGTTTTACCCATAAACATCTTTTAAAAGTTGCCTTTTGCAGAATCTTTTCTAAAACAGATGTCATAAAGAACATGAATTTAGCTATTTGGTTTTTAGCTCTTTGCATTTTTTTCTCTTTTTTGCTGTATTAGTGAAAATGGATTTATAAAAGTATTCCTTCTGGGCTAGCACATGGCTTGCAAGATTATTTCTGTGAAATATTATTTATCTGTTGGGTATTATTTATCACTGCATTCCCACTGTTTTCTTTCTGTCAATGAGTGTGAGGAGCCTAGTCCAGAGCATCTGTACTTTGTCGTCTTCACTGTGGCTGCAGCACAGGAGGCTGGTCTGAGAAAAGGGGTCTGTTTGCAAGAGCTTTGTTGCCAGCCTGCTCAGTGGCCTCCAGCACTCAGTTCACTTCTCCTCAGCTTCAGTTTCTCTCCGTGTCGCCGTGTGGATAGTAGTCTCTACGATAAAGTGCTCTGAGATTGACAGATGAGTTTTATAAGATTCAGGTATTATTAATTATCAAAAAGAAAAAAATTATAGCAAATAATTCAAGCTTATTGTTTCTCCCAGTCCTGATCGGTTTATTTCACTTTATTAACACACGGTGGGTGTATCTATATGTGTTCTGCCTGTCATCTGCCTCCTGTCCACATAGATGCTTGAAGTCTAGCCTTTGGACAGACTGTCTGAACATGCCTGGAAGTTTGTTAACCTGTGTGTCATGCTCAGTATATTCAGAGTCAAGCTTGCCCTCAAAGGTGCTTTTCAGATATCACAACTTGCTGTCACAAGTTGCTTATCACAACTTTGCTGTCTACATGAACTGTGACTTTGGTCTGGTGGACAACCTTCAAGTTACCCTCTAAAGATATTGTAGACTTATCTTTCACTGTATGTCATTTTAAATTATTTATATTTTAATTCAATTTGTTCTACCTTTCTGTGTTGCATTCTGGTATTTATTGAATATGATTCTGTTCTTAAGTATGGAATCAAATGCTTTGATGAATTATAGATAGACAATTTTCACTAAATCAGCAAGATAATTAAAGAATTCAAGAGCAACAGAGAGACATCTTTTTTCCCCCTTCAGGAATCTGTAATGAATGTTCATTAATAAATTAGAACCTGGTGGTACATGAACAGATGTGCCTGTGTGCACAATTACATCTGCAAAGAATAAGATTCCATACAAATCTCAAAATCTGCATCAATATATTCCTATTCAGGACTGAAGCTTTTTGTATGCTGGGTGTTTAAACTTCTTCCTTGTTTCTGTTATCTTCCAGAAAACTATAATCAAGTCCATAGGCTTGTGGTTTACTTGGTTTTCATGATTTTAATTAAACGGAGTAACTACTGTAGCCCACCTACAGCTCTTTGTAATGGGCCATTTTCACTGTACTTCACTCTGCATTTGCAGATTCTCCAATGCCATAAAACTTCCTAACTGTTTGACCTTGCTCTTTCCTAAAACTAAGATCGCAGCACCATACAAATTCCATGCAGAGTTGTCTCCACAGTTAAATAGGAATTGGGAATGATCATTTGACTTGATTTTCTGGACCACAACATTTTCTTCCTTCTTCCCCTGTGGACAGAAGTGGCAATTTTAGCCCTTGAGTTGTGTTAAGGATATACAACAAACCCTGAATTAGCTGTTTGTTTTGAGTACAAAACCCACCATACATCAATGATTTAAGTCAGTCTGTGTGTGCCTATGCTACAGCACTCCCTCCAAAGTGGCCTTTAGCTAATCCTAAAGAAATAACATTAGAAAATAGAAGCAATCCTTTGCTAACATGAAGTTTGGACCCCAGTACTACTTTATACCAGTAAACCATAGCTTTTATATATTTTCTAAAATCCATAATAATCTTAAAGTAAATATTTTCTTAAGTATTATAGCTGTCTTTTCAGTGCCTGAGGAAAAAGAGAATATGTTTTGAATGGGTCTCATTTTGTTCCTTTTCTTTTTTCCTTTCTGCAGTTGAATCCTAAAGTACACACGAGCAACTAGCATTTTTACAAAAAAAAAAGATTATTATATTCATTGTTAGAACAAATCTTTGTACAACTTTGCTACCAAAAGTATGCTAGTACTTGTTTTAAGTACAACAATTTTTAAATTCAGATAACTTTTCATCCCAGAGCATTTATTAGTTTATGCTTACCAAGTTTCTTTCATTGCACAGAAGTAACATGAAAAGTAGTAAGAGACTTAACCCTATTGTAATTATATTAACTGGATTCTTCTGCAAATGTTTACTCTAGATATTAGAAATGTATAGCGCAATTTTCAGATAGCAAGATAGAAACTATCTGGCCATGCTTGTTATCCTTCCCTATCTCATGCACCTAAATATATCTGATATTCCTACTTTAATTCAACAATTGTTGCTTCAAGATAGTCACTAAATAGATGCACAGTAAACATTAACCTATGCGACCTATGTACCCTTAAACTACTCAGATTATTCATATTAATTTTTTAAATTATTCAACTTGTCCTTATGTGAAGTAATTTGTTGAATCAATTTAGATTTAACTTCCTATTACAGTACCATAAATCTTCGATGTGCTGCTTTGCCTCAGTGATATTGACTCTGCGCAAATAATTTGGGGACTTTGGACATTTTTCAATATTCATCATTTTAAACATGATCAAAATTTTTCCTTCAGCTCTTTACTTACAAGACCTGGTATTTAAGTGATGACTGACCTATTTAGGACTACAAATCATTTCTTTCATTTCAAATATTGATGCAGCTGATTCAGCCACCTTGAACAAATGAGAAAGTAGGAAGCTGATTGTTCTCAGCATATAGTATTGTTATGCTTCTGTTGTTTTTGCGTAGCTCTTTCTCACTGGAAAAATAGTAAAAGAGCCATTTTTTGAATCCTTTTAGTTGTACGGTTAAGTACTGTTAATCTTTCATCTTGATGGACTACAAAAAGAAGGGGGAGAGAGTTTTAATCCTTACATACAATCTATCGCATGATCCCTCAAATTTCAGGCCATCTGATATTCCCTAGAAATTGCACAAGTTTCTCCTTTGGTTAGATGTTACTGCCCTTTGCAAAGCTCTGGGAAAACAGAAGGAGCATCCTTTGCAGGCTGATATGGTCGTAAGAGCTGCAAGGACCAGATTTGTGGATTCCCCCTGTGGATAGCTCCAGTCTATAGATGCATAAAAGGAAAGGTATTTCTGACCATACCTTCTCCTCAGATGTAGAAACCGTGATGGAAGTACCTGGCTTTCTGACCATCTCACCATGTACATGTACAGGAAGAGGCAATGCACTATCACAGCAGCCTGTGCTGCCAAAATCATCTTCTCCAAAAAGACTGTAGCCTAGGTGGCAACCCTTTTAAAGTGTAATCTGACCCACAATCTGGACAATACTTCCCTAGCGAATGCCTCCTCCTGAGTTCAATGAGCCCAAGCCCAGACTCCTATATGCTTCAGTGCATAAAGTGAGAAAGCAGGAAAGCATTCTGTCTGATCAGTATTCATTCTGCTTTGCTACTTCTTGCTGATCATCTAGACCTTTTAATTTTTTCTTCTTTCGTGAAGTCTTACTTTTCCTCTACTTCTTCCTTTGAAGAGCATGGAATATCAGTGGTCTTCAAAGGTAGTTGTGTATGAAATCTCAAGAAAATTTACTGCCTTTCAAAAAATTGAGGTACAGCTCCTTGACTTCATAGCCATACAAAAAATCCCATTAGAGTTTTTGATGTCTCTAGGAAGATAGGTTTTGTCACTAATTGCGTCTGAATTTGATTGCTAGGCAAAGATGAGCACTGATTGAAGCCCATAAAGAATTCATAAACTTATTAAGAAAAACATCATTATAAGCTTCTTTTTGTTGTTGTTCTGTTTCAAATTGAGCACTTAAAATCTGCTAAGTACTGTGTAAACAGTGAGTAATTAATCTTCATATCCTTCACTTTCCTCAACTATGTAGTCCCATTTTATGGTTGTGGAAATTCAGAAGCCCTATCCATGTGAAGTCTAATTTTTGAAACAGTTTTTTTATTTGTATTTCTAAAACAAGAGAGACTTAGCCCAACCTGCAAGTACATATAAGGACAACAGATTTTTCTAACCCCTTTTTGAACTCCTGGAGATTTTTGTTGTGTGCAATATTCTGTTGGAGTAAGTTCTGCAGGCTTGACTACATGATGTGTGAATAAGGACTTCCCATTTTGCATCTGTGAAAACTGAGCATATATTCTGACCTTTAGTTTCCTACCTTCTAACTGTGTGCAAATCCTCCTTTTTTCTTTTATGACAGCTCGCTTCCTTTAAGTGCCAGTGGTGCTAGAACTTCCATACTCCTCTGACCCTTGGTACCTTCAGAGAGCTCCAGTAGTTTTGTGAAGCATGATTTCTCTTTACAAAGCTGTATTGACTCTTCCCCAATATGCTGGATATATCCATGTCCAATTCATTTTGTTCTTCAGATATGTTTCTACTCGTTTGTCCCATGAGGGTAATGCAGTTCAGGTCTGTAGTTCCCTGAGTATCTGCTGGAATCTTTTAAAAAAATAGCATAACATTAACTGCCTTCCAGTCCTCTGGTACAGAGGTGGTTTTAAGCAAGAGATTGCGCTGCATGGCTACTTGTGTCCCTGTGGAACATGATGGGTGAATACCATCTGGTCCTGGCAATCTGTTGTTGTCCTTTTTGGTCCATTTTGCTCATATGTTCTGTAACCTCATCTACTAATCCTCTGCCTATTATTAGTTTTGCAAGTCGTTTCTCAAGTTCTTTCGTGACCTGTTTTATGTTCTTATGCTGAACTTACAAGAACTTGCAGTGTTCTCTGTTTTTTGTATATGAATGCATAATTACCTCTGCTGTTCAGCCATGCAGGCCTTCTTATGGGCTTTCTAAAATCTTTTTCTGATTAGTAAGCATTTGGTCTGAGCCTCCATTATATTGTTTTTAAATTGTCTATGTCACTTGAAAAGATTTTTTAACCTATCCTTTTTTAATACATCTCATACCTATGTAATTTCTTCTCTTTGAAATTAAGCATAACATTTTTTCACTTAGCACATTCCGCAAAGGATATTGAATGTGAGTACCCTATGGTCGCTGTAGCATTTTATAGTAATATTACAAATAATGTCTTGCATACTGCTTAGGACCAGCTCAGATGTTACTTCTCCTATTGGGGTTTCCTGTCTAACTGCTCCACAAAGCCATCATTGATGGTGTCTAAGGATTTAGTCTCAGTTTCATGGCCTGATAGGACAGCTGTTCAAACTACATGGGGGTAACTGAAGTTTCCCATTACTATTATGTTTCCTGCCCTCCCAGCCTCTTTGCTGTCACTCAGGATGTCAGTCACCTCTCAAGCTTATTGTCATATCCTTATTTCCACTCTACTTTGGCCAGGTTTATCAAGATCTGTGAGACAGATTGATGCCAGGTTGTGGACTGCAAAGTTGATAGCCTAGGCAGAGCTTAATAGGGACTGTCAGGATGTTTTTTCACAGTACCGCTCGTCCTTGTCTTTTAAATTTAAGCAAAAGAAGTGCTCTTTTGAGAGGACAAGGACCTGATAAAGGAGAGGGTATACAGTCTAGAACAGAAGTAACTGTTCTGGTCGGACTGTAGAGTAGCTGCTGGGCCGCCATCCTTGTGGTATTTCGATTGATCATGTACTCTGTTTTAAAGTAAAGTACAATACCTTCTGGTTATTCTCCCACTTCGCTATTGATTTTATTTTAGTTCTTTCATATGACTACTTCATAACTAAATGCATGCATGCAAATTTTTATTGCCCTGTTTGATATCTAACCATATTTTTAAAAATCCTTAAGGACCTCATGAAGACACAGTTTCAGTACTGTTAGCAACACCCTACAGAGAACATGCATCTCCGCAACTGACGTACAGTTGGTTTGAACCAAGCTTCATTTCACAGTGGGGTTGTCAAGCCAGCCCATTTCAGAAAGGACCTCTTTTAATTTCTAGAGTTCAAGAACTAGCACACTCAACAAATTAATCAACCTACTATCTTTTGGATTATGACATACGGAGTAAGAATGTATCTAACTTATTATGTGATACCTCTTTTATAAAAAATTATTAGATTATGTGTCTATAAAAATTCAGGCCACCTTGCTTTTTTCCTATTGACCACATGTATCATAGTATTGTTTGAATTAAAATCTAATAGGTTTTTATTAATGCTTGTAAACTGTGCTTCATATTTTGTTCTCTGCCTGTACCTGACTAAAGCTGTGATTTATCGTAGAAAATTAAAAGTCTGAAAATAAATCTAAAATAAATATGCTTAATGATTAATGCAAAATAAGCTTGAAATACTTTCTCTTGCTCTATTAATTTTTAATGTGATTTTTTGCACTGAAATTCAGCTATGCTACATAGGAATTTGAATAACAATTTAGTCTTCTTGCCAATGCCTGCTGTGTTTCTAAGTGTGAACAGCACTGATTAGTAATACTATTATCCATCAAATAAACAGATCGTGTTGCCTGATAGATAGATATAGATATCCTCAGGAACAAAATACTATAATATTATTTTTTAATAATTGACTAATAAATTATCAATTACTAATTATATTATTAATTAGATACCAGAGCCTTCGTCAATCCATGCACAAAGGTGCGTTTGTGTTTACCCTTCAAATCATTCCTGAGCATGATAAATTGGTCAGAGAACTTAACAGTATTTTTAATATCAGTAGCTGAAACTAGGACAACATACTTTTTCTCTGTTTGGGAAACACACCTGGTCCTCTCTGTGATTCTTTCAAGAATTTTTTAAATTATATTGGATGAGGTATATACTTTATAGCTCTGATTTTTAATTGAATAGAGACATGAAAATTTGTTTTTTTAATGAACAATCTTGAATTATTTACTTTGGAATGAATACATACAAAAAATTGTCATGTATAAAATTGTTTTTTACTTCCTTTTAAGCATTGCTTATAAGGATATTATGCTGAAGTATTCTGATCATTTTGATTTTATAAATTAAAAAGAAAGCATTTGAGAGTGGATTTTTTTGCTATAGAAAGTGAAAAACTATAAGGTAAATTGTAACATAAAAGTAAATTTACATACAAAACTTAAGAGACAAAATTGCCACATCATATTTCCAGTACACAAAATCTAAAATGACTCTTGTGGTTTATAACCTTCAATCTAGAAAATTGCTCAAGAAAACTGAAAATTTGAAATCAAGTCAAATCAAACAAAAGACTAACAGATAAAAACCATAATGTTTGTGGACGTGTCTTATCCACTCTCTTTACAGGCAGAACGTATTTGTTGCATTTGTTTCTGAATATGTAAAAGGTGCTACATTGCAATATAAAGCAACCATCTGCTTTTCACTTTTGAATTTTAGTACATGACAACACTGAAATTTTTAACAAAAACTAATGTAGTAATCCTGTGAAATTAGTGTGCCTTTCTTACGTTTTATATCATATTGAGTTACAGCAATTTTATAATTTCAGCAAAACTTTGTAAAAGTAGTCTTATAAACCATTATTTTGTCTTGAGACTGTAATCCCATTACTATATTTCTCAATTGAATTTACATATTTAATTAAATTAAACACCTGTTCGTCAACTTTTCCACCTAAATATCTGTTCTGTATTTAAACAATAATTTAACATAATGTCATGGATAACTGGACTTATGTCAGTATGATTTAAGAACTGCCTCTTCTGCTGTCTCAGTCAGACTTATCTAGAATAATGTGCTTTATAACTGCTTTTTGTGTTGTACTAAGGGTCTACTGCACATGTAATGCCAACACAATCAAATATTTAACATATTGATAATGAACATTCACAGCTAAGAGCAATGCACAATTAAAAAATCCTGACTAATGAGATCAGGACAAAAAGACATGACACAGTGGAGAATTAAGCACATAATGAAAAAAATACCAACTAGTCCTCTGTGCACTAGATAAAAAGAACAAATAGAAACAAGTGCTCCTTTGATGTATTTCATAGCCAAAGCAATGAAATCTACATAGCTGCATGTAGGCTCACATAAGAATTCAGGGAGACTGGATATTTTTAATGCAACCAGGGTTTAAAGATTGAATCAGTATTTGTCTTCCCGAGTAAATTGTAACCTCTGACTCAAGATAATAAAGTAAATAAGAAAATATACGAGTATGTCAATGATACAGAATTTGCATCATGACCTTGAACATGTTTAAGAAAATTGAGAAATATTTTCCTATCTTCACTTTGCTCTCTATGCATTTCAGAGGGTTTTTACTTCAGATGAGCAGTGGTCTGAGAGCCTATTAGCTGTTGCACTACACAAGCCGCTGTCGTGGACCACATCTCTGCTTTAGCTTCATCAGAAGTAGATGCAGTGTGTGCACTCTACAGTGTGAACCAGAGCATGGTTAAGTGGGGGACAGTTGGGATATTCACATAAAACGTGCACACCTGAGCCAAACAGAAATTCTTATGTGGGCACATCCACTGGGAGTTGGACTGGAGAGGGTGTGCAAGGCTCGAGGCATGAAGAGCCCAGGCTCTTAGTTCTCCAGAGGTGTTCTGGGAATTGCTATGTCTTCAAATGTGTCCGCTTACACCAAAGCCTGCGGTGTTTGCATCCCTTCCCTTTTCTGTCATCCCTTGGAAAATGTCCACTTCTCTTTAGTCACACATCTGAGTAATTACGGGTACCTGAAATGCATGCAGCACTTACCTCTGAGCAATTATGTGCCTGGCATGCTGCTAATGCCTTGAGAGGTCAGTCGCCACAATGCTGAGCGTCTGCATAAGCCACCCTTGTTAAAAATTCTACACTGTGATTTACTCCATCCACGCTCTTCTGTAAGTAGCTAGGCACTGCAAGCTGAAGAATTTAATCTGTTACCTCTTTGCTGAATAAAAGTCAGGACAATATGTTTACCCTGAGGGAAAGCTGAGACCTAGCTTACCACCTGGAATGAAAGGCATGGCCAAGGTGAGTTTAATTCTAACAAATGCAATCATAAGCTGCTTTGATGGGATATGATCACCTTGCAAGTTGGGAAGTTCAGGAGACTGCTTACAACAGTAAAGAAAAGTAACCTTTGAATTTTCTGTAGAATAGCATGAAATATTTTGTGATTATCTGCAATATCAACAGAGAACCTAGCCTTCTTTTGAAGAGCTGGATTGAGCTGTCAGCCAGAATGTGCTCATCTTAATAAACAGTAAGGAATTTGACTAAAATGAACAATAGAAGCAAAAAGGAAAAAAAGAGCGAGAAGTCGTCAAATTCCATTATTGCACAATATTTTTTTGAGCGTTTGTCAAAGTGACATAGACAGAGCAGGAGAAGGAGTTGGTAATACATCCGTAATACTCCACACCTGTGACTTTTTTTTCTTGCTCTGCTTAAGAGTTCCCTTCCAAAGGCCGAAAGCTTATTCTTTCCATGTGTTCCTCATCCAGAAGATGAACCGTTTCCTCTAGCTGTATTTTGCCTTGGTTACAGCAATAATTAGTTATTTTAAATTTGAAATATAGTCAGACCTTCGAATAACCTCCAGGAAGTCTCACAGGAATTAAAAATATATATATTGAGCACTTATTGTTCCCCATGTTTGCAATGGCAATAGCAGAAACTGGCAAGGAAAGAAGCAAGGTGGAGGAATTTGAATCATTTTATTCATAAATCAGTAAGCAGGAAATCTTGCTTTAATGAGCCTTATTATCTTATTTTTCATGGGTGCTTCTTAGTTACTTTCACAAGGGAAGATTGATTCTCATTAATTGCTAAAGCCCTCATACAGCGTGTTTACAGCGAATATAGGCTTTATAGTATAAGTGATACTTTTTTCTATAAAGAGAGATCTGTACAATTTGTCAAAGCAACTATACAATTTAACATAAATTTTGTCTACCTTTAAACTTTCTTGTATTATTAATTACAAAATTGTTCTCTTCTACTTTCCTCATGAGCAGTAGGTTACTTTTGTTTGTTTAGGTCAGGCTTTTTTGGATAAAAATGTAGAAAATGAGGTGGAATTTTAAACATGCATAAAGCAACATTTTTAATTATTTTATTGATAGTTGAGGAGATACCTTCAAGTAATCTATGTAACATAGACATCTAATGTCCTAATAGGATGTGTGTTAGACTGATATAATGAAAACAAATTATTACCTGTAGTTATTGAACTGAAGCAGTCCATATTCCCAAGAAGATTTTAAAACTAGCAAGTCTTACCTTTTTGCACTTTCGTCATATAGGTTGGAAAAGGATTTAAATTCCCAGCAGCTGTCATAATTGTGAAAGAACTAGTCTTGAGATTGAACTAGATGAGTAAATTAATACGGGAAAAGTATTTTCTCAACATCTTCAGAAATAGCTATTGATACCTAGAAAACTCTGGGCCCATATATTTACTACATATGTCTTATTTAGGTACAGTGGAAAGGATAGTTTTTACCTTTTATGATGTGACTTGTTTTTGTATCTAATTTTAGAAATAAGTTTTTGACTTAACCGACTCAGCCGTTTCTGTTAACCCAGTCTATGGCAAACCCTATAAACAGATTTAAATGTGTTGGAAGCGCAGATTATTCAACAGCGTAGAGGTCTGTTTTCCCAAAACTCTGAAAATTTAGAGGTATTCTTAAGTGATGTTACAGAAAATGATAGCTGTTATGCCATCAGGAATGTTAGATTATAAGATGAAATGTGTTGTGCATCTTCCCCTTTTTGCTCTAATATTGTGTATCTAACTGAAAGCCTGCAAGATGGTGATAACTGCAAAATGATTTTCTGTTCCCATATATTTTAGTTCAATAACAACTGTGGACCACCTGGTTTAACCAGTTAATTTTAGAGACAACTAGACAATATATAGCTGTGGGTATAGCATATAAAAAGGTGTGTTAACATGAATTATATATCTTAAAGCCATAATAAATGAAGACGCAAAGAAAATGATCAGTGGCCCAGATCCCAATGCTGTACTGCGGTATTTCTCCGCAGCTGATTCCAAACTCCTTGTTACTTCAGGGTGTAGAGATCTGACCACACTGACTAGCACTTACTTGGCTATATTATTAAGGTAATGTATCCTCACACAGTCTAAAGATCAGTTGCAAAGTTCAGTAGTCAATCTTCTTTGCCAGTTTCCAAACTGTTGCAGTAACTCTTATCTGTGGGCACAGCTGATCTAATACGGTAATTTTTCATTACAGGGAGGGTGCTACTGTTACATACCAGAAATCTAAATTTGACTTGGTCATCTGCAAATGTCGTCTTGAGTCGCTGTTCCTCCAAAAAGTAAAAAGATATGTTTTATGAGTTTAGTTTGCCAAGGACAAGAAGTTAAACAGAAAAAGTCAGCATGGATTTACTAACAGCAAATCAAGCTTGACCAACATGATTGCTTTCTACAGTGAAATGATTGGCTAGGTGGATGAAGGGAAAGTGGTAGATGTAATATGTCTTGAATTTAGTAAGGCTTTTGACGCTGTCTTCCACAGCACTCCCACCTGGAAGCTGAGACAGGATAGACAGGACAAACAGACTGTTAGATAGACTGAAAATTGGGTGGACTACCAGGCTCAAAGGGAAATAATCAATAGCTTGGTATCTGGCTGGAATATCTCCTCAGCCAGGGGTGTACTGAGGTCCATACTGTTCAATAACTTAATCAGTGGCCTGGGTGAGAGACAGAATGCATCATCAGCAAATCTGTGGACAATACTGAACTAGGGGGAATGTCTGACACACCAAACAGTAGAGCTTCAGTCCAGATGGACTTTGAGAAACTTAAGGATTGGGCCAAAAACACATTGGTTAAACAAGGAGAAGGGGAATGATCTGTACCTGGAACAGAATAACCCCTTTCATCGATAAAGACTGTGAACCGGCTGGTTAAGTAGTAGCCGTAGTGAAAAGGTCTTGGCGGGTTACAACAGACACCAAGCTGAATATGAACCAACAGTGTACTCTCATTGCAAATACGGAAAAATGTAGCCACAGCCTCAAAGAGCCTGGTCCAGCAGATCAGTGGAAGTTATCTTCTACTTGGCTCATGTGAGGCTGCAGCTAGCATCCTGTCAGCAGTTTGGGCCCCTTGTTGAGAAGTTTCTCAACATCCCTCTTGAACAAAGGGCCCAAAGGGGTCCATTGGGGGGCTACCAAGATGGTTAATGGCCCATAGTGTATAACCAAGGAGGAGCAATTGGGAGAACTGGGCTTGTTTAGTTTGGCAAAGAGGTGGTTAAGAGGCGATCTAATAGCTGCCTACAGCTACCTGAAAAGATGCTTCCAAGATACTGGAACAAAACTCTTCCCTGCAGTGGCAAACAGAAAAGCAAGGGGCAGCAGTCACTATTTGCAACTTGGAATTCAGTTTGGAAATTAGGATAAATTTCTTCACTAGGAGAGCAGTGCAGCACTGGAATGGAGTATCCACAGAGACTGAGAAACCCCCATCGTTGAAGTTTTCCAAACTCAGCTAGACAAATCACAGCTGAGCTGATTCCTGTGTTCACAATAATGCTGCTTCCAGCAGGAGAGGGGACTAAGTGACCTCCATAGGTCCCTTCCAGTGAACATTTCTGTGAGTCTGTGATCCCCCAAACTCTGCTTTCTGCATAGGTTCATGTGATTACACAGATGGATAATATCCTCTTCATTTACCTCTCCTTTATTTTTATGTGCTGGTCTGGTTGGGCTGTTAAAGTTTTCAGCTTGTTTTTCATGAAGTTGATCAAATCAAAAATCTTATGTGCTTAAAGATGAAATGGCTAGAAGTACCAAGACCAGGTACTAAGATCAGCTACTATAACTAGTAAAAAAGGAAGAATCTGAAAAAAATCTATCTGTAATTCTTGACACAAGCTTCTATATGGAAAAGCTAATGAATATCCCAGAATATGCTCACGGAAATATGCTCTTAAAATATATTTGGATAAAGGTTTAAATACACATGCAAAAGCACAGCTGCAGTGGTGGAAAGAAGGTTGTGTAATTTGTAACCAGCAAAAATAATTTCTTAATTGGTTTGAAATTCACAGCTTTAATCACTGTGTGGAAAAAAATTCAGTCCCACTGGATTAATAACATTGTAACACTGTAAAGATATTGAGTTGCTTTTTTCATAATTCAGATAAAGCCAAAATTTATCTGTCTGAAAACAAATGCTTTCTAAATACATTTTTTCAATAGATACTCAGTCACTGTGTCTCTCTAGATAATGAATATAATTATTTTTCTAAATTATTTTATACTGTTTAGTAGAATCTAATTTAAACAATTAAAAATCTAATGTATAGTATTTGTAAAAAGCTATAGAAGGCCAGACAGTGTTCATGGCCTCACATGACAAAATACATAGGTTCTATTCCAGTAGGTTGTATTTTATTGTTCATAGAAAATCTGCAAAGAAAATCTTGTTGAGGGAAAACTGCAGTAGATGCTAAGAAAAGGAAAGCTCTCAGTTTCTAATTCTGACCTTATTAATCAACTGTGCACTGGAGCTGCACAGTGCACTGGCATTCATACATAATGAGAAATGGGGAAATCATTCTCAGCAGACAAATGGCACTGGATTATTTTAAAAGCTTACTGATGAGTATCAGGGACTTTCAAGTCCCCTTTCAAAGTTTCTATTCTCTGTTGTTTAATCTTCTCAGTTAAGAGTCCAAAGTGCTTCCTTCCTCAGTGACCGTTTTACCAAGGTATGGGTACACCTTATTGAAGTGGTTCCTGATTTTGCCCATCTCACAGGTGTGAGCTCTAGAACTGAACTAGTAAGTGACAAAAATACAGCTTTGGGATCACTAACATTCATGCTAATAATTCAGTAAATCTCAAAAATTATTTGAACATCAAAAGATACACTCCTCTGATGATATTTTCAGTAATCTATCTGGCCAGATCCATGGATTTGTCTTTCAAGCAAACAATTTCTGCATAAAATCATGTAATATGTTGCATGATACTTTTATACTGGAAAATGTTAACTGCTGCCATGAATCACAGAGCTGGACGTGGGTAGATTAAATTTAAGGGGAACGAGCCAAAATAAATGCTTTTTAAAGTAGTCATAACTGTTAGGTCACATGGGAACCTGAACAGATCTATGGCATGTGATTCAAATCTTTATCTGGGCAGAATTACAACCAAAGGGTTTCAGGCAATAGTTTCTCAGGTGAAGACTCAGCTGTTGCAAGTGAGTGAAGTTGTGTACAATTCAGTTGCACGTGATGTCCTGATATTATTCTAGATCTCATTAAATTATCACTATAAAGATAAGATCCCACCTGGAAAATGTTTAGAAACCCCTCTATAAGGCTATTTACAGCAACTAAATAAATATTACGAATATGGACTTTTTCTTCTGTTGCTGTTTGCTTCTACTATGTTTAGGGAAAGGACAGGTTAGGTACATTCAATATAAACAAAAAGATAACATCAAAGAAATATTGAATTTGCATAATCAATTTTCCCCTAAGGCAACATTTAAAAGAGAATCAAACAAATTAAACATGCTAAAAGGCAAATGCTAAAGAAATCTATAAGAGTCAATAAAGTACATGTTTAAAATACTAGTTAATGAGTTTCTAATCATCGTAGGTCTCAGATTCTCCACAAGAGTTTTTATGTTCCATTGACACACCCTTCTCTTTAAAAGAAAGAAACATGTAAATTGCACACACCTAAGAGGATGTCTTATGTTCAATAACTATGCAGACAATTACCTTTTTGCCTTACTAGTTGTTTGACATAGATGTTATACATAAGCCCACTTTGAAGATCTGCCTATTAGTTCTTAATATTTAGTTTTCCCAATTTAGTTTGTTCTCTACACAGAAAATGATTATTTAATAGCCAGTATTCTAAAAACAGATACAAGGCTAACGTTGGTCTTGCTATAGGAATGACAACAACAACTAAGAAACCGTTTCCTAGATATAGCGAAATCAGACTGTAGTATTTTATCTTCATATGTTAAAATACTATCTTAAAGATGAATATGTGGCTCCATCTAAGTTCTGTCAATTTCTACATGTAGCTAATTTTGGCTACATGAATATGCAAAAATAATTGATAAATATATGGGTTGTAAATGTTATTTAAAATTATGTGACATTAAAAAAAACTTGTTATGTCTATATGTACACTTATGCACATATATAAATCTGGCAGTGTAAAGTTGGTCTGAAGTTATGATCTGCATTCATTGCGAATGATCAGCTTAATCCAGTCAAGTTTTCACTACTTGTTAGTAGCATGGCCATGACAAATTCTGACTACATATTTTATTACCGTATTCTCTGTACAAATATTTGTAGTGATGTTTTACATTTTCTAATGAATCTAAAATATTGTAAATCTAAAATTTCAGAGCACCTGAAAGTAGGTTATAAATAGATCAACGCCTATGCCAAGTTTTATTACAATTCTGTGTCACTACCAGTACTGGGAACATAGGAGTAGGCCAAACCAGCCCTTCTACAGCCACATACGCATAAATCACTGATGCTAAAACATGCAGATTGATTGTGATCACAAATAAGAGTTCCTAGTGAAAGGATAATGATGAATCACTTTTGTCGCTGATGTATGCATAATGATGAAGAACAGTAGTAACAGAGTTACTCTTTTGCTCAAGATACAAAAACTGATGCTTGTGCATCAGTACATAGCCTGAAATAACTTTTAAAACAGAATGTCAGAATGGCTGGAGAATTATCATATAATAAATAACTAATCCAATATTTCCAGATACTTTTCACTAATCTATTGAAATGACTTAACTGTGTCAAAAATGAATAAAAGCAAATCTCGTTTAATGTAATTAACTGACATTTTTAGAAGTAAATTAACAAGGTCTCTTACAAGTGAATAGTAAAGAAACTAAGTAGTCAGGAGAAGAAATACAAATTTCTGTCCTGGACAAAAGCTAGATGGGAAAGAGATAAGAAAATAGTAAAAAATATAAGGCTACTGTTCAGCATAACAGAAGCATAAAAGCAGATCTATATTAAATCCTAATTTTGTTTAGTATATATACAGTGAGATAACAAAATTATTTAGCTGAGTCAAAGAAGACCACAAGAAGTTTCACAGGGACTATGAAGTGGGCTGGATATCAGAAGGATAGAGGCAGTTCAGTGATGGTAAATGCAACAGTAATGTACACTGACGGGGAAAAAATGAGCTACTTCTATGTATTAAGTCTAAACCAACTCTATTAACTCACGAGGACATGGGCATTACTCTGGACATCACTGCAATGAGAAGCTGCAGACAGAGAAAGAAATAGATTCAAAAAAATATGAGACATGATAAAGAATATAGAGAAATTATCTTCTGCTAGATTGAAGCAGGTGCTTACTTGGAACACTGCTGGTTAACTAAAAAATTGAAATCACTCATTGTAAGCAGATTTAAACAACAAACAAGAAACTTTTGTTTAATCAAGTTCTGCATTTGTACTTTTAGTAATTTTCCTGAATAGTTCTTTATTCTCATTGACTCATATAAACATTAAAACATACTGATTTGCAAGGAAACTTAACCCTTACAGTCAATTAGTGGCTTTCTTTGCTAAAAAATTAGGATGCCTTACACCTACAATTATTTAATTAAATGATTCTGTAGCTTTGTAGGTATTTGTTCACATTTTTCATCTTTTCTTTTTATTAGTCTAGAAAATGTTCAAAATTCACCTACATTTTTAAGCACAGGAAGGACAAAAAAGCAATTGGGAACAGGCAGCGTGGATTTGCAAAGGGCGATATGTGCTTGACCAACACATCTGTGATTGCCTCCTATGCTGAAATAGCTGGGTCTGTGTACAAGTGGAGAGCATTATCTTGATTTAAGCAAGGCTTTCTGTATCCCAGAGTATTCTACTGGGCAAGCTGCAGGAATGGAGAGACAGAAGGAAACTCATAATGTTCAATTAAAAAAATTGCTAAGTTTTGCACACAGGATGGAATAACCCAATTCAACAGGGACCGGGGACTGACTGAATAGAGGATAACTCTGCAGAAAAAGAGCTGGAGGTCCAGGTTGGCACATAGAACAGGAGTCAGAGGTTTGCTCTTGTGGCAAGAGCGTAGCCAGCAGTCCCTGTTCTTCATTCATAGTCTGGAAGTAGAAAACAAGAATTCTGGCTTCTTCAGTTTCCAGTCTATTTCTTAAGTCTTGAAGAACTGCTCGAAATAGAGAAGGAAAAAAAAAAAAGTATTCACTCTGAAGTGGTTAGCTGGCTTAACTACAGCAAAAGTACTGGCAAAACATTTTCTACACATGAGGATCCAAAAGGATTTAGGTTTGATATGAAACAAATGCCAATATTTGCTCCACTGGAAACAATGAAAACAATATATATACTCAGGAAATATATTACACTGGGATGTATTCATAAAGTTTGAGCTGACCTCAAAAATCAAAAGTTTCCCAACTTCCTGATTTTGTTATAGAGTAATGCAGCCTTTAACTTTCATATTTTGGGAAGGTCATAGGTGTACCATATAATTTGATTTGTGAAAATAAATTGTCAAGGTTATAGTAGTTTTAGGCCTTAAGATAGATGGCAATAGTTTTGCATTTAATTTTAAATTCTCTTCTTTTTAAAATATGTCCATTTAATTTAGATAAACATATTGGTAGTTATTTAGTCTACTTTTAGTGTATTTAGTGTATCATGACTCAAACAGCATATTGCAAAATTAAAGGAGATTCAGCAGAGGGGGAAAGAGAATTAATAGAGCTATGTAAAAACTTTGCTTTGAAGAGAAACAAGAACTGTTATATATCTAATCTGCAAGGGGGAAGGGCACAATAACAGTGTACTCAAAGGCTTCCCTACTCCTGCTTTCATTTTTTCCCCTATGAAAGAGGGAGTCTCATGCACCTCTTCCTTCTGTTATCCACCAGTGCGGTCCATTCATGCACCATTAGCCATGCTCCTGCCCTTTGCCTTGCTTTGTTGTCAGGGTAGGCAGAACACTTGGAATCTTGCTTTTCTCAGCACGGTGATACTACATACTTTGTAGTTTTGCTGTTCCCATTAGACTGTTTTATCTTATACCCATTTGTGTGTACACTTCAGGGCCAGGCATCAGTCATCTGGCCACTCTTAGTTTTATATATATCTTTCTCCAACTGTGGAAGACTTGTGATATATATATGTGATAACGCTTGCAATATAAGTGCTAATTGTGACCATTTATTTAAGTAACTTGTTATCGTGGCCACCAAGAGGAACGTGATGAAATGGGCTTATGGAATCAATTGCAAGTTTTCCCATGCTGAATCTGAAAAAGTGGTATTCAGTTCATTGCCATTTTGCATTTGCCCATTGCTCTTGTTGTGAGACTGGTTCAAAACACAAACTTAAAACGGATTCAACCCAATCATCCAGTCTTGGCCGCTAGAATGGAGCCATAGTTACTAGTTTCTTCTAACAAATATTTTGATGATATTAGCTGAAGTATAGGAGTTGTTTGTATTTCCTTTGAAATAGTAGGTTTGTATCTCTTGTTATGTAACCATATTGTAGGAAAAGCTCATTCTGATGTCTAAAAACTGAACAGAAATGTTAGGAAATTGCCAGAGCATCTTGCTGTCAGTGAGCTAATATATTTTTTTAATCAAGAAGCTTTAAATTATATTAAGTATGCTTATGATCTCTGCAACTATTTTTCCATCATCATCCATCTGTGAAGTAAAGGACAAATGAGATAAGCAGTTAGCAGATATATTGTCAGTTTTCAGACTGTATTTTAAATTATATATAAATTAAAGAAATCTTGCTGGCAGTTATGTAATTTACTATGCCCCTTGTTCAGATCTTTCTGCTTTAGTGTCATGGATGGGTTGTGATCTGTACGCAGTTTGACTCGGCCACATTGATAGGTGCTCTACTTTCCTGTTAGCTGTATATGGGAATTGAAAATGCGGTTCAAATATCTAATGATGTCTAATATTGTCTCCCAGACCAGGTACTTCAATGCAAAACTTCTACTGAGCCAATGTGAAATAAATTACCTCCACGAAGGTCTCATCCTAATTTCTCATAGTCAGACACTAGTTTAAACCCCACAGAAAGAGATTTTTTTAATCTTTCAAATATTTGCTAATAATCATTTTTATAACTGTGCTATAGACTTGATAGGTGTACAAATGTGCAATATTTCTGTGCATCCTTCTCATCCTATGGCAACAAGTTCTACGTCCTAATTATAGTCTATTCTGACAGCACTGTGCTGCACAATATTGATGTATCAGTGCTGTTGACATATCTGCAACCTTATTTTGATGCAAGGTCTACACCTTGCAATACCACGCTACATGACCATTCTCACTTTTGAATTACTTTTCATGATAAATACTGTTTTGTTCCCCTTATTTCCTCGTACTTTACTTATAAGTTCACCTTTCCCATCATAGAATGGAGAAGAGAGGCAGAGAAAGAGAGGACCACCACAGAATGGAGGAAAATGCAGAATATTAAAAAGGTCACAACAGTTTAGCACACTATTTTAATTCATAAAATGTGAGACAGTCTTAATGCTTCCTGACACCTTATTCTAATGACAAATACTTTAATAAGAAATACAAATGGCACAAATTATTCCATTCACTTGACAAAGATTATGAAAGCAGGAAGAGGTACACAATTATTCAGTTCTTTTTGTATAATTTTATTCATGTAGTGGTCTTCAGACATATTATTTAGAATGACTAAATAACAGATCTAACTTAATCATAAAAGAAAATGGGCAGAGATTTTCCTTGAATTGATTATTCCAATTTTTAACTAAAAATCATTGAGCAACTGGATTACTGTTGAATCATTTTCTGTTAATTTCAGTGTAACTTTTTTCTGGCAGAGGGTGTTGTATTAACTTCCTTCTTTCCAGAAAACGCTCCACTGGAGCAAGAATCACATTTTACTTGAGAGGGGAAAATGTATCAGATCTTATTAATAGGTTTCTTACTGTGCCTGCTGGGATGCTGCAAGACCATTCTTTAGTTTACTAAATATGTTGGAGAGCATATTTTATTTATATCTGATCATGTTTTATCCAGTTTTGAAGGATGTGTAGCGCAAGATTTGTTGTTAATAAGGATGCTGTTTTCAATGTTATATATTTGTGGCAATTGAAACTTCAGTAGCACAGCATATAGTAAGCAGAGAGTAAGTGCTATTTCAAGCAACCCCATTAGAGTAGCTCTTGGGACTGAACTGAATAAGAGCTCTTTAACAGTGCCACTGAGGTTTACCATAGGCTTATCTTAAAGTTTGTTCCCAGCACTTCTTTGACTGGTTAGCTCCTGGCTGCATGAACTTTGCAACTGAATGTTTTAAACTGTTTTATTACAACCCTGGCTCGTAACAGCCACTCTGATGGCTGTGAAGGGCTAGTCCATGTATATTCCATACTCTTGGTGGCCAGGTGCCCCAGGCAGTCATGCCTGTACCCATTTGGCAAGCTATTCTCCCCGAAGAAGATGTTGAGCTCTAGATGTCCTTGGGCCTTCTCTCATAGGCCATAAAAGGGGAAGGTCACCTGTGCCTGAGAATATGGCACAGGATCTGATATGGTTCTTACTTTCAATCACAGGGTATAAATAGTTCATCAAACTTGCAATGTTAGTTAAAATAACTGTACAGAGTATGCAACAGTTTTGAAATTTGTGTGTCTGCTCAGCAAACATCCGTAAACCGAAAGGCTGCCACCTCTCCAGAATTCCTGACATTCACTTGGTATAAGGATCTTCTAGCGCTCTGCAAAGGAGCTTCTGCTTCTCTACCATTACTGGTCATGGATGCCTTCATTTTAGGATAGGGAACTTAAAACTTAACCTCTGCATTTGACTTCTAGAGCTAACAGATATTTAGGAGCTTAAATAACCCTTTGCAATAATGAGAGGACTGACCTTTGTTCATGGCTGACAATAGCATCCCAATAATGTTTTACATCAACCAGAAAGGAGGAATATCCCTTTTTTCTCAAAGAAATTTGTGCAGCCCTTCAGCAGGTATTTTCCACATGAGACTCTGCCCTGGTTCACAGAATCCTTGTATCCTCTCTTAACGGGTAAAAAGAAATGCTATCTGGGCCAGACAACATCACTAGTTGCCATGCAAAACTTACCTACTTTTTATTCTGGGCTGTATTTTATGCTGCGCTGTCGCTGCTCCTTAAGAATCGAGCAGACAACAACAACATCAAAAGACTCCATTCATAAATTCACAGTATCTTCACATCAGCTAGTTTGAAAAATGTACATGTAAGCATAATCCCTTCCTATGGAGAGAGGAATCTTAATTTAATATTGGTAAGATTGGTAGCTATGCTTCATTTCTCAGTTACCCCTTAAAACAGCTATCCCTTAAAACATGGTAATAGCATGCACCAAAATGTATGAGAAAGATAAGGATTCTTTCTGGGTATGGCTTCCACATACTTATTTCATAAGTGTAGTTTGATGGTTGAAATCTCATCTAAAGTTTTTCCAGTTGTAACCTTTGTCTTCCAGTTCGGTCAAATAATATTCCTTTCTATCTTCTTCCCCAAACCACTTCTTCCAGCAAAGATCCTCGTATACATTTTTCTTCTGTCTAGACAGATTAGACATCAGATTCTCAAACATACTGATTTTCATAGCAGAGAATCAAGGGGAGTTAAGTGCTTAAATACAAGTTCAGGCATTTATATAGCCACCTACCTTCTAAATTCTAAACACTGCTTTTGAATAGACAACAGTTAGTAATATAGACAAGCACCAAGAAGAAGCATCAGTCACTAACATTAAGTACTTGTGTTTTTTCAGGCTATGTTCTACCCAGCTATATTCTATGACCTCTTCTCTACTGCTACAGATCCCATAGAACTCAGATTTTCTATGACAAAGATTGAAGGAGTTGCTGTGCCCCTCACATCGAATGGTAAGAAGCACAAAACCAGTAAGGATATATGCAGTGCTGGTAAAAGAATCTGAACTCTGGTGTCTAGGGTATATATATACTCCAAGATCATGTTTTGAGAATGCACAGCTGTTGCAAGCTTACTGATTCTTTGTTTTACCCCTAAAACCACTTTCTGCTCCCTTTGCTGGTTTTGTCTAAATTTTCCTATCACCTCCTCAATAATTTGTTCAGTTTACCCTACCTGTGTCTAAATTTTTAATCATCTTCAGTGGTTTCTTCTCTATACCACTTTGTCCTTCTTCCTGTGCACTGTGCAAGGCTGATGGGAGCAAAATAAAAAGAAGCTGTGAAACAGTCAAATGGAAGAGAAGCATGATAATACTGTTTCCTTTGAATTGCAAAGTTTGGTAACTCTTGTGGTATATTATTGTCGTTTTTAAGCGATATTAAATTATCCTCTGCTTTTCAGTGACGTCTTTGGATCCTAGCTCAAGAATAGCAGTCAAAGGCAGAACAGTAACTTATCTCTACTGCACCATCTTGTCTGTTGGCGAGTATAACCAGGATAAAAGGAAATGGGGATATAAAGCCCTTTCATATTGCTGTGGAAGTTTTATAGGCTTAGGCCCGGAATATACATGGGTCCCAGGCTTATAATCTTTTCCCCAGCCATACTGATTACCCAGCTTTATGTTTCGCCAACTGAGGGACAATGTTCGGTCTTTATGATTCTTGCATCATTAAGCAGTTTTTGAAAAACTGTGTTCCCCTCTCTCTCTTTATGCACTGTAGGGAGATACGCAAGTCTTTTCATCTCAACTGCTACAGTTTTTCTTTCATTTGTGTAATAAACCATAGCACAGGGATAGTGAGGCTCTGGCTCTTAATCGGTGCAGTGGTATCAGTCACACCAGGGCTATTGCATAGGATAAATTGTAAAGTGAGGTTGCTGGGTAATCCACATCCTTCTTTATAGCAAAAAATGAGCAAGCAAGAGCTGCTGAGGTCTTTCATAGGGATTCCCTAGGATGCAAGTACACACCCTGACCAACCTCCGTTCTTAGTGGAGCAATGGCCACTTGGGAGCCATCAAGAATCACAGAAAACACAAAACATCAGTCTGGAAGAGACCTCAGCAAGTCTCTGGTCCAACCTCCTGGCCACAGCAGGGTCAGTCAAGATGAACCTTTCATGAGGTTCCTGTTGGCCCATTCCACCAGCCTGTTTAGGTCCCCCTCAATAGCAGCTCTGGACCCTTATCTGTCTCCTCCACTCTCCAAAGTACACAGTGTGAAACTCATACAGCCAGGGAAGCTGGCCGTTTTTACAACTGCAAATAGTAGTGCTTTAAAGAGAAGCTCATAACTCATGTGCATTTCCACTTGATGAGGACTCATAAACTTGTTCAGAGCACAGCATCCCCCCTACAGAATTGCATAAATTCTCCCTGCTCCCATACATGCATGACATGGAATAACTAAGTCATATTTTATTAATCTACACACATTGAAATTTGGTCAATAAAATAACCCTTCTCCTCATTTGTCAGTAAAGATTTAATATCAAACACTTTGCACTACCATAACCTTATAAAACTAGAAGCTAGAATGTGAGCATGGGGAATAGACAAGCATTTCTTAATGGTTATTTATATGAACCAGCTCATATAAATCAATGGAAGTATTCATGTAATTAAAGAGATTACAATATAGTTCTGGAATGGTATTTGCAAAATATCACACACAAATTTTAAGAGTATGCTATAAGTACTAAGGAGTAATGAAATCTAAATTGTAATAATATATTCAATTATATTTTGAGATTATTTTGATATAGAATGTTTGTTTTTGCTAGTGTGCATTTATATAATTCTAATTTGACAAATTTAGTCTTTTGGAATGGATATGCTGGATTTCAGTACATTATCTTGCAAAGCAAGGTACAGTACTTTTAGATAAGTGAACACATAAGTAGGCACTGCATGTGCATCCAAAAACCCCACTTCACTACAGTTGGGGAAACCCACTCTGCTTTGAAAAGAAAATACACATACCAAAAAGCCTATGTATATAAAATCTGTGAAACACCAGTACCAATATTCTAGATATAAAGACTAAATAAAACATACATGGTAATAGTAATCACTTTTCTCCAAAATGGTTGATGCACAAAATAGCGTGCATATCTTTCATTTCCACCTCTTCCTCCTGTTCGTCATGAAACTCCATTGTCAGGGAGTGAGCCGTCTCTGTATCCGGATGATAACTGTATCTCCAGAGTAGAGGCCTGGCTAATTCCCTTTCTGTGCCTCCAGTTTCAGAAGTCCTATTTTTTCTTCTCTGGCTCTCATCTTGAATACTGAGAATACTGAATATTGAAGTCAGATCTCTTTTTTCCAGAGAAGAGTGGCAGATAAGAGTCCCCTGAAGACAGGGGGCTTCCTGTCTTCACTACAACAAATGCAAATTTTCCCTTCTTCATACAAAATTCCATACTGATTTCTTCCATGCTGGTCTTGTCAACTGATAGTTATCTATTTCCCTTGTCTTGGTTTCCTCTTGGTCCTCCCATCATGACTGCATGGAACTACACTTTCCTCGTGATTTCTTGTGTATTGGATTTGGCCCCTTTTGCCACTTTCCTTTTTTTAATATCCCCCTCAACTGTCTGTTCATATTAGCCCACAAGTAGCATGGACCACGCTCATCTTCTCCAGTTTTGTTACTTCCTCCTGATAATGACATTACTCCATTGATTCAATTACAAAATACTCACCTCTCTCTTGTGTTTTAACTTTCATTTATTTCTAATCTATTGCACCACTTCATTGTCACTTTCTGCCTGCGCCAAAGTCACTCTTGTCAGTTCTGCAAGGTCTTATCTTGCTATTACGCTTGTCTCTCAGAAGCATTTTATGAAATTTTGTATGAATGTCATTATAAAAAATACATTGAATTGTGACATTTTGTTATTCATGCCTTAGTGAATGTGCCTTGTGGAAAAAATATATCTGAATTTCAAAGTCTTTGTGGAATTAGGATTTTCAGGGGTTTTTAATGATGGATTTTAAGCATTGCCCATAGTTGATGAACTCAGAAATGTAGCCAAAGGAATTGTATATGTGTATAAGGTAATAAAGTACATTGAAATAATGGAAAATAAATTAGAAATAATCCAAATCAGTGGGAATTATTATTAGGATGACTTAATAGAATATAAATGATGAAAGTGAATCATACAAATGTTATTTTCTAACAATTTCTCCAGAAACCAGTTAGCTCCATGATATTGTATAAATATACAATACTATTATACAAATGGGCGTGCTCATGGCTCTCTTGCCCTCCTATTAAAGTAACAGAAGGATATGTACCACATAACAATTAATATAGAGTAAAACAAAAGAAAGAAGATTATAGGCAAATTCAGATGCCTGCAGATAAATAGATATTCAGTCAAATAACAGGAAAGATATAACTTTAGAGATGTAGCATAAAAAGATTGAGACTACCACATACATGAAGTCAGACGAGAATACAGAAATGGTATGCACATAAGCAATAATAATAATCCTTGCAAATAATTATCAAATTGAGAAAGATTTATTTCAAAATGGGTAATTCTGCTATATTAAATTTTAAAACTGCTGTAACAGAAAGAACAAAAAATACTATATCAGAAAGACATTCTCGTTAATGCACTTCTCTCTGGTTAACAAATTAAATGGCAACATAGCCTCCCCAAAACTGGAATGCTGATAGGAGGGGTGAAATTTGGTGCTGTCACCCTCACATCAGGTGATGCAGAGCAGGTGCCTCATGGGATATGTCAATAGAAGAGCTTCAGTCTCTTGGTAAAATCACTTGCCCTCTATAGTGAATTTTACGTGAATATTTCCTTTACACATGGGAGATTCTCCATGGTCCTTCTCTAGCTGCTTTAAAGACCTCTCTATATCACATGCTGTGGTTCCATAAACTTTTTATGGAGCTGAATCCCTATACTTTATATGGAGCTCCATATATTTTATATGGAAGGAAAAGAATGTGTACAGTGGGTGACACATTATTCGAAATCATTTATAAAAAAATCAAATAACATACCTGTAGGCTTGGTGATAGTGAAATTAGTGACTTACCTTTTCTTTTATTATTGTCTCTTTCTTTGGGAAGAATTATTATAAAATACTATTTCACCATCCTTTCCCCTCAGCATCTCCTCTTTCTCACCAAAGCTGAATGTAGTTCTTCTTGCATGTTAGTGCCAAGTGGCTCAGAATGATTGACTCAGTATTTCTAATACGAATTAGGATGTGTTTGTGTTGTATTTTTCTAACAACATTTCTGTTTAATGGCTAGACCATCCCTCCTCTCTGTCTCCCCACCAACCATGACAGAAACTCTAGCTGGGTACGAGCTTCTAGCTCTTTAATATACCCAGTACTGCAGGAAAGGACAAAGCAGAAAGACTTCTTTTCTACAAGCACTAGAACCACAGAAATCACAGGACTGGCCTATAGGAAGGAGAGTTTGCAAAGTTACAACATTCACACTCTTCTTTTTTTCCCTACGTCTTGCCCTGCTGTTGCATCAAAGACAATAAGAGAAGACCATGCATATATTATTTTTTCAGTGTGGAGTTTACCATTAATCCATGAGAAAGAATTATAAACATAGCTTCCTAGGAAAAAAATATTCCCAAGACTGCTTAAAATTGCAGGGAAGCAAATGCCAACATTATCCCCAAATCATTATTATGCCAGTGTGTTAATAGCTAACATTTCAGAATTAGATATTTACCATCATCAGTTAGTGGGAATTGAAATCTCTGCATAATATATAGCATATTAGAAAGGGAGTGTAGGTAACTGCTACAGGAAGGTGTTTGTATATATACCTAACTAGATCCTACACCATACTTTTTTTAGAATGATCTCCGTTTTATTTTTTGGAGTCTAGGCTTTATATAATATACCTGTTAGGAAACTGTAATAGGCTCTGTTGGAGAATACAATAGCTTCTTCAATTTTTTTAGCAGCTTCAGAAAATATTTGCTAAGTACTGAATACTTCAACTAGTAGGACAGAGTTTACTAAAAGTGACTGAAATGACCAGTTGCTCAAATGTACTTTTTAACTGATGCATTATAGTGAAAGAAGAAAGCAAAACAACTGTAAATGATCAAAAAGCGACATGTTTATATAAGATATCATTATGTAACTACCTGTTTTCTCTGTAATAGCAAGCCAAATACCATAGACCATCTGCATGCATAAAATATTTCCCCCACATGGCATGATGCTTTGATAATCCTTTGCAGACTCCTTTTTGGTTTGAAATGTAAATAGGATCTAACTGCTGTGCTTTCCCTTTAATTTCACTGGGCCTTTTGTCCTGAGCAACTTGAGTTCACTCTTGGTTCTTCTAAGTAAACATGTTGAAAGAGATTTGCTCTTTTAGGATGCTCCCAAACATGGAAGTTAAAGCATTTGTGTGCTCCAGCTGTTTTATATGAATAATGATAAGACTTGTGCCTAATCTTAGCATAGTTCCTGTATGTCACTTTATTAAAAAGTACGTTAAAAGGTGTTATTCTACTCAATAAATTCCATGCCAAAATGTATTGCAGGTGGCTCACTTTTCTGTAGAAAATATGTTCTTGCCAAACCTACCTCTAGCTTTCATAGAAGGCAATGGAATTTTCTGTTCCAGTGAGAGCAAAGCAAGGCTAGCTAGAGAGATGCAATAACCCCTTCTCTCAGGGCATTTAAGTATTTTGTGCACGCCCAATTTCTCTTCAGTGGTTAATCAAAGACTCTCTTGCCTCATTAGCTCCAATATAAGTGTAGGAATGTCTAACTTTTGAGATTTGGGAATCCTCAGACTTGCATAGGAATAGAACATAGGGTTTCTTTGTTTTTCAAGACTTCCTCTCTTCTATAGAATTGACTGTCATGGATTTCTTGTTCTTTTGGTGTCTGGTGGAGTTTCTGTGTTAGCAGAAGTGCTTCACATATTAAAATTGGAATAAAAGTAAAAATCCAAAGTGCATGTTTTTTATCCTTCCGGAATTTATTCTGTATTTTTCTTCATCTAAATAATGAAGGTGGTTATACCACTGAACTGATAGTCATTTTCTAACAAATAGTACCATCAAGTTTCTGTATACTAGTACAGAGCTGTATTAGCTAGGCTGTGAAAATTGCAAGGGGTCATGCTTGTAAGAATCAGTCCTAACTCTAGTAAGAAATGAAAGAAAGCAAAAATAACAAGGAAATATTTTTCCTTATCTAAGAGATTGTAAAAATCTGTTTTACAATGCCTATCCTTTAGGTAAGTGTGTTTTGACACTAAATTTCTTTGAGTTCAAGTAGGATACATGCAAGGTTTATAGCAGGAAAAAGGATTTAACCATATTCTTGAAAGTGCTGTCATCCATATTTCTGTCATATGGGGATGACAGCCCTCATGCTATCTGGACATAGGCCTGGAGAGTCTTTAGGCTTACCAGTAGAATATAGTGGACAGACATAACTCTGCTTCTGTAGCTAGCTCCTCTGTCTCTCACAGCATTTATGATTCTTTCCATTTTGGCAGAACTACAAGGTTAATTTTAAAGAACTACTGTACCGTATCCTGCACTCATGAGAAACTCCCACAAAAAAGGTAAGTAGAAAGTGGAGAGTTCAGCATGCTCTAGATGTATGATTTTATGTACCAAGATACTGTTTGATTTTTTTTTTTTTTGTGAAATAATCGTAAAGAATCAATTTTCAGCAGGTAGGTATCTGGATACATATGTCAACACTGGACAAGATTTATAGTTCTGAACACACAAATCAATACCTACTTAATAGGTATCTGAACATAAATGCCTACCTAGTGTATCACATCTTCAGTTACTTATTTTGCAAGACCTATTGTTCATGTACTTTCGTACATACACCTTTTATTGACAGACTTCAAGATTGTCCACCACTTTCAACCGTAGTCCTACTTGACAGTGAAGGATGGTTAATTTCTATTATCTGTGCAAGAATATGAATACTAATTCCCCCTAAACTTCTCATTCCTATCAAAAGCCAGATGTATAGGTTTTAATTTAGGTTTACAATTCCTGCAAAGTTTGTACAATGTCAGTCAATTTATAATGGCAGATAAGCAAACTTTATCTAATTTTAATAATCATTTTTTTATAATCGTCAAAAAAATTTTCATTTGCTTTCATTCCTATTTCTATTCACAGTATGATCAGATCAGTGTTTCTCTTCACAATGAACAGTACCTTAACCCACAAATAGCCCCACTGGCTTTTGTGGGACTTCTCATCAAATGTAGGTTCAGTGGCAAAGCCAAAGCATTATGGATTTGTACTATACCTATAGTAATGAAGTCATGACTGGGACTTCTGAAAGCATTTGTAAAAAAACCAAAAGTAATCAGTTATTGTGGCTGGAATGTTAGGACAACGTTTTCAGAAGTATAATCACATGTCTACAAGTATAGAGTAAGGAAATATGGGTACATTTTATAAGAGTAAGGAATGCATTTTTCAGCAGTTAGTGGTATACCTGTGGAACTGGACCCTTTGACTTGTTAGATCCAGTCTTCTGAACTAGGTAGGCATAAACTGAAGAGAAATCACCAGCAGAAAGCTTTTCCCAATACAGTTCTCATTAAGCTTTTCAAAACGACATGGCCTCCATGAGATCCTCTGATCTTGAGGAAGAATATTGGGGTGTGACAGTGCAATGAGGAATGGATTCTGTTATTGCCTCTTCTTGCAGGGATTTAAGTTAAAACTGTCTTTAGCAAGTCTGTCTTCCCCTAGATCCACATGAAATGGAGTAATTAACTTCAGCTCTCTCCCTGAAGAGCTGTACTTTATTTGGGCTGAGGTGAGTTCAAACGGACTATAGAACATAAAATAGGAACAATCATAATGAATCAGACCAAAGTAACCTGTCCATTTAACTGAGTATCCTGTCTCAGGCAGTGGCATATAGCAGATGTCTAGGGAAACACAAGAGCAGGGCAACCATGCAGTGATAATTCCCAAGAATATGGTCCCTGCCTCCCACGCTTTGCAAGTCAGGAAGCCAGAAGCTTCCAGGGAAAGAGTTGTTTTCCTTGTGTAGATTGAGCACTTGAAGCTTAGAAAGTAAGAGGAAATGTGTCCAGATCTAACATAATTAAACAGAACTGTTGAATTAACATTTTATAATATAAATATATATATATATATGTGAATAAAATAATATAAATTATTTTTATAACTAAAAGAACATAAATGATTATTATGTTATATAAAATAACATAAAAATTAAAGCACTACATCCTTGCACTTATCAAGAAAAGCTTTTGGTAATCTGCATATTTTCTCTTGCATAACGTGTATAACTTCAGTTAACCACAAGAAATAGTGTTGAAAAAGTGTTGAAAAAATTTTGAGTTTGAAAATTGCCCGTAAGAGTCTCCAGATTGTATGTTTAGGGGCTACGGTAAATCACAGCTTTAGATACACCGGGTCATATTCACCTCCAGCATTATCTCTTTGAAATCTCATGGATTAATTTAGCACAGTGTAAGTGTGATTTTTAGAAAAGTTCACTCAGAGAGCAATTGCTTCATGCTGGATGACATATTTAAGTCCTTTATTGTTTCTGACAAATCACTTTGCTGCCAAAGCATTTGAAAAGTTCACAGCTCTTCTGTCGCCAAGGTGGAGTATATTTATCATTCAGTCCTTCAGTGGACTTCACAGATATAAAAGTTTTTCAGGGTCATGCTCTAAAATATGATTAGAAAATTATTCAGGTTCTAAAAAGTTTGTAAGATTATTTCTGAAATTATTTTTAGTGCCTTCTATGTAAATTAAAAGCAAATAATTTGATTAAGAAAATATCCAAATCAAGACTCAGGAGTCGTGCCACATTACTGTTTACAGAACAGCCAAACACAGGGGCATGAATGGGCATTACAGACCCATATATAGGATGCAGATATTTGTGTATCTGTAGTCTCTTCTTTATATTCAAACATAAAATTACAAAATCACAGAATCACAGAATGGTTGAGGTTGGAAGGGACCTCTAGAGATCATCTAGTCCAACCCCCTTGCTCAAGCAGGGTCCTCTAGAGCACGTTGCACAGGATCGCGTCCAGGCATGTTCTGAATATCTCCAGAGAAGGAGGCTCCACAACCTCTCTGGGCAACCTGCTCCAATGCTCTGTCACCCTCACAGTGAAGAAGTTTTTCCTCATGTTCAGATGGAACTGCCTGTGTTTCAGTTTGTGCCCGTTGCCTCTCGTCCTGTCACTGGGCACCACTTGGAAGAGTCAGTCTGCCCGCATCCTCTTGACACCCTCCCTTCAGATTTCTGTAGACATTGATGAGATCCCCTCTCAGTCTTGTCTTCCCCAGGCTAAACAGGCCCAGCTCTCGCAGCCTTTCCTCACAAGACAGATGCTCCAGTCCCCTCATCATCTTTGTAGCCCTCCGCTGGACTCTCTCCAGTAGTACTGCGTCTCTCTTGTACTGGGGAGCCCAGAATTGGACACAAGGGCACCTTGCTGGCTCATGGTCAACTTGTTGTTCTCCACGACACCCAGGTCCTTCTCTGCAGAGCTGCTTGCCAGCAGGTCAACCCCCAGCCTGCACTGGTGCAGGGGGTTATTGCTCCCCAGGGGCAGGACCTTGCACTTGCCTTTGTTGAACTTCAGGAGGTTCCTCTCCGCCCACCTCTCCAGCCTGTCCAGGTCCCTCTGAATGGCAGCACAGTCTTCTGGTGTGTTAGCCTCTCCCCCCAGTTTAGTATCATCAGCAAACTTGCTGAGGGTGCACTCTGTGCCTTCCTCCAGGTCATTGATGAATATATTGAACAAGACTGGACCCAGGACTGACCCCTGGGGGACACCGCTAGCCACAGGCCTCCAACTTGACTCTGCGCCATTCACCACAACCCTCTGAGCTCGGCCATCCAGCCAGTTCTCAAGCCACCTCACCGTCCACTCATCTAGCCCATACTTCCTGAGTTTACCTAGGAGGACGTGATGGGAGACAGCGTCAAAAGCCTTGCTGAAGTCCAGGTAGACAACATCCACTGCTCTCCCTTCATCTACCCAGCCTAGTCATGACTTATGTATACACATACATATGCACCTATAAACATGTGTAGCTATACATCTATGTGCATACTTACATTAATATTGGAGACATCTGTCAGCATCTGTGTTAAAACTTTTGTTAAAAGTACTTCTGTCATTAACTAGCCTTGTCACAAAATAGGAAATGACAAAAAGCCCTGGTTTATTACTACCCAAGATTGGTGCAGTCATTGGTATTTCCCTCACTTTTTATGAGCTCTCTAAAAATATGCTTTTTAGAATATAAAGCTATAAATACATGCATGGCTGGATGTTTCATATCGTTATTTACATAGTCTGTGATCTTTTCTTAAGAGAAGTTACTTTTCTATCAGCATATCAGAAGCTAAGGAGGAAAAAATGAAACCATATCATAACAATTCTCTAAACTTCAGATGCCCTTATTAGTCTTGTCTTCTTTCCAGTCAGATTCAAGAATTGTTACAAGCAAGCATAAATCTCTTTGTAATAAAAGAGATGATTAATTTTCAACAGAGACTTAACCATATCAATTCAAAATACCATTGTGAATCTATAACATCTAACAGTCACTATTATGTTATAGGACTAGTCAAAGCATAGCATAAGTAAATGACCTAATGACTAATATAGAGCTGTCTAACTCAAGAGAGTCTTCATCCTTACCTGTACCTATTTCTGATATTAGAGTCTATAAATACAATAGCAGGAAATAATAAAGTACACTGTAGCTGTTTTTGATTATGCACACACACACATAAACAGAGGTTAACTTCCTCCCCCCTTCTTTATTCCCCACCTCAACCCAAACAAGGAACTCATTCAATACACATCAGTGCCAGCACATTAGCTTAAGGAGTTGTTATCATCCAACTGTCAGGAATTTGTGACTTGTAACAGCAAGGTTTTCTGTCTACCAGGAGGAAAATTGGTTATGTCGCATGTGGCAAATATCACTGTTAGGGAAGTTAGCCTTGAGGAATTGTGAGATGTTAAAAATATGTCATTCCTCGTTACAGCAATGTTGTCAGTCTGCAGTACATAAAATATCGTGTCATATTTATCACCTAGAATCTGTACTGTTTACCAGTTCAGGACATACAAGCGATAGCTCACCAGTGTTCTAGGTCATATTGTTTCAGAATATGGCACCTTGCAACATGTTGCTTCAGAAGTTCTAGTATTTGTGGAAAACCAAAAGTACTATTAGCAATTCTGGTTACAAGCCTAAAGCTTGCTAAACACATGATACATATTGATCAGTAGAGAGCCAGTCATGCAATGTTACTACCTTCTCTTCTCCCATATTTCCAAAGCTGCTAGAATATGCAGGTTCTTCACCAAAAGGGTCCATATACTCAAAGGAGACAAAAATATGAATTGGTTAATAGTTGCCCTCCTCCCGCCCCCCCCACCTTCAGGAGAAAGAAAAGGCAAAGGGAAGGGGAAGGCTTTAAATATTTTCATGGAGGTTGACAGGTGCAGTCCTGATCTGCTCAATTTCCTCACTTTCCTTCTGCTGACAGAAGGAGAATCAAAAGCTTTTTACAGATGAGGTGGAAATAGGATAAGACTATAGGACAAGGCTCAAGGATATGGGAGAAGATCAGAGAAAGAGGCAGGAAAAGAATCAGGCTGTATGGAATAATAAGAGAATGTGACTGGGCACTAGTGAGACTGTAATATATTATTCATTCAAAATAATACAAATGCATAATAAATAAATACATAATAAGTAAAGCAATGGCAAATACCAATACCTACCAATAAAGCCTCTGAATAAGTGTAAAACAGTGTTGATTTTGGTCTTCATGGACTTTGAGTATTTTGTAACATAAAGTTAGACTTGGATCAGTTTCTTATGGCAGATATTCTAAGAAAAGCTCACGGGAAGTTTCAATCCTGTGCTCATATTTGCTCAGGCAGCTACTAGATTTACTGGATTTGCATGTGCAAATATTTGAATTCTGAGCACATTCATGGAAAAGTAGTCATACAGACTGTTATAAAAATACAGTACAGATTTGGAATTCTTAGACAACTAGCTTTCAGAGTGTGGCTTTAAGTGTACTGCTATTTGGGTTATGGTTAGCAGAAGAAAATAAAAAAACAGTAGTAATCCTTACCCTCAAAGAAGAAATAAAAAAAGTGAAGAGTATGACACAAGAGCTCTGCTTTCCTCTTAATTACTATGGAATTAAAATGTAGTGTAATAAATCCTCTTAATGATGGACTAATAGAATAGGATTTGCCAGTAAAAAGCAGAAAGAAAAAACTGGCCATGACTTTCAATGTTTGCAATTGGTCCGATCACTCATGTGATAAGCTATTTTTATAGCAAATAGTTTACGTAACTAGTTTGTTGGCTATGAAAAGCAAGGTCCTGAAGAGTTACAGAATGCATTTGGCTACAACATAGAGGGTATTTTTTAATGTATTTTACCTTTGTTACCCTTTAGTTGCTGTCTAACAGCCATCTATATCAAGATGCTTATTGTTGCTTTTTTTAAAGAATATGTTTTACATCAAGTGCAGGCTTTGTAATACTGCATTTTTAAAAATAATTAGATTGCTAGGCTTTGCCTTATACAGGAATCTTAAAAACATAAGCTATGTTCAACTAATACTGTTGACCAACCACATATGAGACCTCCATATTTTATAATGGATGTGTGACTGATAAACATAAAAATCTGTTTGCAATGGTTTAGCTTTTGGTTTACGGGGCCAAATGGCTTTATGATTCTCATGTTGGCCATTTTTTAGCAACATGTCTCCAAATACAGTGAGTTGACAGGTTCTTGCTGCCCATGACAATATTAATGTTTATCCAATTTTTTAAGCTTTCTCATCTGTCTGTCAGTCCAGATACTGTCTGCCCAGTGACTGACTGCCATTAGACACAACAATAATTCTGCAAACAAACAGTGCAAGTGTCCATCTGTGTCTTACAGGCACAATGCTCATAATTCAGCAAGTATACTCGAAAGAGTTTTAAAGTCCCTGTGGACTAGCTGGGAGAGGTTACATCCTGTATTATACTAACTGATATTGTTGGAAAAAAACAGGCTATCAGGCATACAATCCATTCTTCAAGTCTAAAAGAGAAACAACAGGTTTCTCTTCAGGCTGGGAACAATTGCTATGAATTTAAACTAGTTGCTTTAGTCAGTTAGACAACTGAAAAAAAATGGGGTGCTTGCTGACATAAAGGAGCAAAGGAGCTTTTTAGCTTATTAGCAAGAGGAAAGGTGTGATGGTCATTAGCAATTGGAGGAAAGGAGGAGAGAGAGGTCTTTGGTATCAGGGCCATGTGAGGGTGAGTAATTAGCTGGTGATGGCTTGTGGGAAAAATTCTAATGCAGCGTAAAGACAATGGTTCTACTGAGTTAGTAATTTTCAGTTTAATAAAATTAGAATTTTAGGCTACATCAACCCATTGGGTTCACCACACTGTTATATTTGAATGTTCCAGGATAGAAGCAAATTCCAACACTATTTTCTTTTCAACTTGTGAGAAATTAATTACCTTTAACTTCTCCTCACAGAAGTGGATAATCATTCCACAATCACAGCCAGTGAGCTGTTTTCCTTAGGTAACATGTAACCAGAGCTTTTCCCACATCTCCCTCCTTCTTTTCTTTGTACCCATTGTCCTAGTTCAAATGGAAAATTTTCAACAAACAACTCCATTGGTTTTGTTCCAGGGTCATCACTGGAATCTGATCTACCCCTTATTCAGCAAAGCAGTGAGTAAGAGGACTGAAGACTTTCCATAGTTGTTTCCTCAGTTAAATGACTCTTGGAATGAGTATAGATCAGTATGCTTTTCTGTGCTCTCAGACTGCTGATGACACTTAAAGAAATATATTATCATCATAATTGCCATCATTTGTTAAGTACATTTTGGGTTCACTGCCCGTGACAGCTGTCCACATAAAAAATACCCTATTTCAGTGGCAGTGTCTCTTCTTCAGTTTGGTTTTCATCATTTTCAAAGTTGTAAGGCTTTCTAATTAGCTCTTATACTCTTCAGAGTGAAGGGTGATATGTGTAGCTCTTGCTTTTTATTTTCTCTGTTGCTCATATCATTACTTAAACAATCTGTAAAAGTAAGTTTTTAATGATGCTTTTGGCAGAACGATAGGCAATGTGGTGAGTAAATAAAACTTCTTGTATAAATAAAAGAAGTTGGAATTAAATTGTTACCAGTAAACTGCATTCAAATCCTGTTTCCACAAAAGTTCCCTTTTTGGCAAAACGCTTAAACATATTTATATCCCATTGGTTTCAGTGACAGTTTAGCATGTATTTAAGAATTCTGTTGGTTCATGGCCACCATATTCCTCTGTACCTTGCAAAATCAATCTTCAAGACAGATCTGCTGAGGGGTGGAGGGAAGAATTAAAATTTTGGATCCTGGCACTCATAAAAGCTTTTTGCAGATACAAAAATGAAAATCCCAAGAAGTAGACTTTTGAAAGTGAAAGCTAAACTTGAGAACTTTATAGAAAACTTTGAAAATTAGCTTCTTATACTACCACTATGAAATAGCACTGGTAAGAAAAATTAATTATTAATCTATTGAAATAGTGGATCACCAGATGTCCTTTCTCAACTATTCAGCATCCATATGGCAGGCTTTCTTAAATGTGAATGTATTTGTCCATATACAAAAGCAATCTCATTGGATATTTTGGGCAATCAAAACATGACAGAAAAATGAATGTGCCCTTTTCCATGCTCTCTTCCCTTTAAATCTGCTTCCTCAAAATAGCACAGATACTTCCAACTGTATATTCAATGACAGGCTCTGCAAGTTAATTACCAGCATTCAGGATCATTGTTGTAAATGAAACTTAAAGGCCAGTCCAATCTACTAAGCTGCAAAGGAGTCATTTATTTTATAATGCATGAGATATATAAATATACTGTCTTGTGTAATTATGGAAAGTTTTCTGATGCAGTTTAGTTTCAGCTGGCTCTGTATTTGATCAAAGATCAATTTGCGTAATATAATGATGAAGTACATTAAGTATATGTATGTAATTTGCAAAACATCCAAAAAAGATGGAATAATTTGTCTGAAGATGACAATGCCCACTATAATTATATTATACTCAGGTGCCTGAAAGGAATACTAGGTTAATATTGGATTACCACATACATATATATATTTTGCTAAATAGATAAAAAGCTAAGAAAAGCAGTGCAAGTTGTGATCTATATGCCTGCCATAGTCACTATTTATCTATAACTGAAATGAATGAAACTCTTTCCTACAGATGACTTGGTCCAAACTTTTGCTTGTACTGTCCATATTCTGCAATGCACTTCTGAGTGATTCATTCTGAAATACGTTCACGTCTTGGAGGCAGAAGTTGACCTCCTGACTTTCAACAGGGTGAAGTTCATTTGGAACGTGAGCAAATGAAGTGCATACAAAGCTAGCGGTGCCATGGCAAGGCCAAGATAAGATTTTAAAATGCTGAGTGATAGCTTTTGTGAATCAGTGGGAAGTCTGTGCACAGCCAGCGCAGTGGCTACACAACACAACACTAGTCTTTTAACTGCTTTTACCTGCAGTTGGCAAGCAATGCAAAGTTAAGTAGAACAAGCGCATCCAAAAAGAAGAACACACAGGTAATTATGCAAAGGCAAATCTCACTCAGCAGTGGTAATACTGCTGTTCTCCAGAGATTGCTCCTCCACTATTGTATAAATAAAAGATATAAATAAACAGTCATTATCCAAGAACTTGCAGCCCAAGGACAGCATGAAAAGCATTGTACAAACCAACAGTGGAGGCAAAGATTAAGGCATCTAGTCAAAAGCATCTCTCAAAAAATGTCCACTATAATGACTCTCACAAATGCTCCCAAAAAAGGTATTCCAAAATACACTGAGTAGTGCTGAGCCAGTGATTACTGGCTTGTATCACCTACTCACAATGTGCAGCTGTACAGAGTAATAGTTAAATTAATTTGAAGTTTATCCATGCAATAACAATGTTTCACGGAAAATGTGTGCATGCTTCAGATCAAATATGCACACAACTGGTAAGGCTCCAAACAAGCAAGTTTTGCAGGAGCAGTAACAACTGTTTATACAAAAACAGCCTTAACCTCTGATAAAATATGATGGCTTCTTTCAAAGGAGAGGGCTATGCTGATATTCTCTGTTAAACAAGGTGGAAAAGATATGGCAGCAGTGACTAAAGCAATAAAGATCAATAAAAGTGACAGTACAATTCAGAAACGAATGTGATTTTCTAGTAGAACAAAATGGTTTGCAATAGGCACTATAAAATGTAATTGAAAGTTCTGTATAGGCCTACATTAGGGGCTTAATTCTTTGGAAAATGCTATAGTTTTTCCAAATGGCAATTCTTGTTTCAAAAGTGCTTAAATTAATAATTGTTCAGTGCTGATTATATGAAAATTTGTGTTATATTTAAGAAGACTTAAGAAGTAATAAGTACTGGTTTTAGAGAAACAGAGAGTAATTCAGACAGAATGTTATGGCAGTGCTCCTTATAGGTTAGCTGTTTGCTGGTCTGAAATCATGTCACAAGCTGATTTTTCAATTGTTATTAAATAAATACACCTACTCCTATGATGATTACTAATATTACTCCACAGCTGCTACTACCACTACTAATAATAATACAAGATGGAGAAGCATATTTTCATTTACGCAAACAATTGTCTATTTTTTCTCAGTGCAGTTCTATCACACTGACAATTTACCCAAAGGAATAGCATAGCTAATTGATTCCATCACAATTTGAAGACCTATTAACCTCTAAGCTTAATTGTATGTATTAGTTCAGCAAATAGCAGGAATCCTTTATTTGAAATGTTGACTTTTGAGAATCTGAAGGCAGAACAAGGGCTAACAAATAATGAAGTTTGCACAGAAAATCATTATATGTTATTATGAATGGAAATCTATTCTATCTATGGCAATGAACTGATTGTATATAGCCTTATTTTAAATAAGATAATTTTCACACAAACAGTGAATCCAGGAAGTGTGCTCTTGGTGTTATTCCTGCTGTCAGTAGAATCTAACAAGGGGGAGACTTAAAATCAGAAAAGAGATAATGAAAGCATTAGTTAAAATTGTGTTATTTAAATAAGAAATAAGCACCGTTCTCTTCTGTATGCAGAAAGCACTGGCACACGAGGACATAAAAACCAGCTGTAATGGATCAGACTCAAGGCCCATCTACACCATTATCTGACCTCTAACAGGAGCCAAAAGCAGATAGTTAAGGAAGAGCATAAGAGTAGTGCCATACAGTGATATTGCCCTGAAGGCTCTCTAGGCCTCCAACAGTTTTGGCTTTGGCGACTCCCGAGCCAGAGGTGGCTGCGGGACCCTGCGCGTCCCCACTGCAGGGCTGGGGCTGCCTGTGCTCAAGACCAGCGCTGCATCACTGCTGCGCGGGCTGGCTCCCACCACTGAGACAGAGCGGTGCAAGGGAGAGCTGTGAGAAGCAGGGCCTCCCACTTCCATCCCAGTCTGCATTGAGCTCAGGTCCTCACCCTCCGCCTGAGCTGGGCTGCAGCAGTGCTGTGCTCAGCCATGCAGCTTGCCGATCCAGACCCCGAGCCACCAGCTGGATTTGGCCCTGCCAAATCACTGTGGCCTTGCTGGTGATCTGGACTCCCGACTGAGCTGGCTACCAGTGCCAGGACTGCCTGCTCACCCTGCTCAGGGCTGTGGGATGGGCCTTCGGCCTCGCTGCTATGCTCAGCTCCCGGCTCCCCTTCCCTTGCAGAGCAGCTTGCTCCTGCTGCTCCCTGACAGTAGCATCTTTATATTCAATAGCCTCTAGTGGATTTCTTAGAACAGAGCATGAGAATGAAAACACTATAAAAAATGCCTAAGAGGCAGGCAGTGTCTGCACAGAGAAATTATTTCTAGTGAACAATATTTGGTTTTTTTCGTTGGAAAGATAAGATTAAACAGTAGAGCTTGAATTTTATTAGTCAAGTGTCTAAAGAACACTTAGATCAATCCTCTAAAAATGAAAATAAGTTCACACAGATTTTGTAGAATTCTTTTTCCTTTTTGTACTCATTAGGAACAAATTCCTGGTCAGTTTTGGTGAGGATGGTGAATGGTATTCCTTGTTGAGGAGCTCAAAGTCCTAAACAGTTTAGTAAGTGTCAGAAGACCCAGGGTTTGTTTACAGGTTCTCAATTAGCACACTGATCTTATCATTTACTCTTACATAATGATACTAGCAGTGGTCCTAATCCTAGTTAATAGGGCAAACCTGCTGAGATCACTAATATAGCATCTCAATTGTAATTCAATTTAAAAAGAAGCTTTTGTAGGGTGTCTGCAGTATACTATTTAATTATATTAAGATTACTTTACTGTCAGCACTGATAGTCTGGCTATACGAGCCTAATGTTTGAATATCTATTTCATTTACCTTGTAGGTTCAGGCCAAAGTAACTTCCCAGATAAACTGCACGTTCCCAGTGGAGAAATGGTTAATGTATCTACTCGATAGCATAGTTAAGGGAAAATGCAGACAAGTGGAGTTTATCTGCTTTAAATATGTACAATATAGAATTTATCTACTTTTCATATATACCAAGTATATGATTTACTGCTGTACCACTGCTCTTTGACACAGCATTACAACAAGGCTTTTATGCTGATAGCTTCACACTCTCTCTTTGTTCCTTTGGACAGCATTCTACTCTAAAAATATATGCCTCATATATATCCCCATGTGCCATTTAGGAAATTGAAATGGAAGAAGAAAGGGAAAAGGAAATGGAATGGAGAAAGAGTTTGCAATATGGAAAAAGAAACTCTTTCTTCTGTTAGTAACAAAATAAAGTAGAAGCTAGGTTAGTTGTTTGGCCCTAGGAATGGAGTCCAGAATCCACTGTCATGCATGAAAGTCTATATATAGTTCTTGGGGGAGACTTTAAACTAGGCAAGATGGGGGAAGGGGAGTGGTATAGTGGCAGGGGAGTCAGTAAAACACCGCTCAAGTCAGGATGCCTCCAGCGGGTGCATACAGCCAGGGGAGACAGCATGGGACATGGCTATGGAGGATCTTCTTGCACCTCTTCTGGGGAGCCTGCATGCTTGACTGGCTCTCTGAAATGCCTGTATACCAATGCACGCAGCATGGGGAATAAGCAGGAAGAGTTAGAGATCTGTGTGCGGTCGCAGGGCCATGATCTCATTGCAGTGACAGAGACATGGTGGGATAGTTCACATGAGTGGGATGCTGTCAGGGATGACTATGTGCTTTTTAGGAAAGACAGGCCAGGAAGGCGAGGTGGTGGAGTTGCCCTTTATGTGAGGGAGCAACTAGAATGTGTGGAGCTCTGCCTCGGGGTGGATGAAGAGCAAGTGGAGAGCCTATGGGTAAGGATTAAAGGGCAGGCTAACATGGGTGACACTGTTGTGGGGGTCTACTACAGGCCACCTGACCAGGAGGAAGTTGTCGATGAGGCCTTCTACAGACAGCTGGAAGTAGCCTCACGATCACAGGCCCTGGTTCTCATGGGAGACTTCAAGCACCCTGACATCTGTTGGGAAGACAGCACAGCTAGGCACAAACAGTCAAAGAGGTTCCTGCAAAGCATTGATGATAATTTCTTGACCCAGGTGGTGGAGACGCCAACGAGGAGAGGTGCAATGCTAGACCTTGTACTAACAAACAAAGAAGGTCTAGTTGGAGAGGTGAAGGTTGGGGGCAGCCTTGGCTGCAGTGACCATGAGATGGTGGAGTTCAGGATCCTACGAGGAGGGAGCAGGGCAATGAGTAGGATTGCAGCGCTGGACTTCAGGAGAGCTGACTTTGGCCTCTTCAGGGACCTACTTAGGGGAATCTCATGGGGTAGGGCCCTAGAAGGAAGAGGGGTCCAAGAAAGCTGGTTAATATTCAAGCGTCACTTCCTCCAGGCTCAGGATCAGTGCATCCCTCTGAGGAAGAAGTCGAGCAAAGCGGGCAGGAGACCTGCATGGATGAGCAAGGAACTCCTGGCAAAGCTCCAGCAGAAGAAGGAAGTACACAGAATGTGGAAAAGGGGACAGGCCACTTGGGAGGAATACAGGGACGTTGTCAGAGCGTGCAGGGATGCGACAAGGAAGGCTAAGGCCCAGTTGGAATTAAATCTGGCAAGGGATGTCAAGGACAACAAGAAGGCCTTCTTCAAATACATCAATAGCAAAAGGAAGACTAGGGAAAACGTGGGCCCACTGCTGAATGGGGCGGGTGCCCTGGTGACAAAGGATACAGAGAAGGCAGAGTTGCTGAATGCTGCCTTTGCTTCAGTCTTTCCTGCTAAGGCCAGTCCTGAGGAATTCCAGACCTTGGAGACAAGAGAGGAAGGCTGGAGAAAGGAAGACTCTCCCTTGGTTGAGGAGGATCAGGTTAGAGATCTTTTGTCCAAACTTGACATCCATAAATCCATGGGCCCCGATGGGATGCACCCACGAGTGCTGAGGGAGCTGGCAGATGTTATCGCTAGGCCACTCTCCATCATCTTGGAAAGGTCCTGGAGATCAGGAGAGGTGCCTGAGGACTGGAAGAAAGCCAATGTCACCCCAGTCTTCAAAAAGGGCAAGAAGGAGGAGCCAGGAAACTACAGGCCTGTCAGCCTCACCTCCATCCCTGGAAAGGTGATGGAGCAGCTCCTCCTGGAGATCATCACTAAGCATGTGGAGGACAAGAAGGTGATCAGGAGTAGTCAGCATGGATTCACCAAAGGGAAATCATGCTTGACCAATCTGATAGCCTTCTAGGACGGAATGACTGGCTGGACAGATGAGGGCAGAGCAGTGGATGTTGTCTACCTGGACTTCAGCAAGGCTTTTGACACTGTCTCCCATCACGTCCTCCTAGGTAAACTCAGGAAGTGTGGGCTAGATGAGTGTCCAGTGAGGTGGCTTGAGAACTGGCTGGATGGCCGAGCTCAGAGGGTTGTGGTGAATGGCGCAGAGTCAAGTTGGAGGCCTGTGGCTAGCGGTGTCCCCCAGGGGTCAGTCCTGGGTCCAGTCTTGTTCAACGTATTCATCAATGACCTGGAGGAAGGCACAGAGTGCACTCTCAGCAAGTTTGCTGATGATCCAAAGCTGGGAGGAGAGGCTAACACACCAGAAGACTGTGCTGCCCTTCAGAGGGACCAGGACAGGCTGGAGAGGTGGGCGGAGAGGAACCTCCTGAAGTTCCACAAAGGCAAGTGCAAGTTCCTGCACCTAGGCAGGAATAACCCCCTGCACCAGTGCAGGCTGGGGGTTGACCTGCTGGCAAGCAGCTCTGCAGAGAAGGACCTGGGAGTGCTGGTGGACAACAAGTTAAACATGAGCCAGCAGTGTGCCCTTGTGGCCAAGAAGGCCCATGGTATGCTGGGGTGCATTAGGCAGAGTGTTGCCAGCAGGTGGAGGGAGGTGATCCTGCCCCTCTCCTCAGCCCTGGTGAGGCCTCACCTGGAGTCCTGTGTCCAGTTCTGGGCTCCCCAGTACAAGAGAGACATGGCACTCCTGGAGAGAGTCCAGCGGAGGGCTACCAAGATGATTAGAGGGCTGGAGCATCTCTCCTATGAAGAAAGATTGCAAGAGCTGGGCCAGTTCAGCCTGGAGAAGAGAAGATTGAGAGGGGATCTGATCAACGTGTACAAGTATCTGAAGGGGGAGTGTCAAGAGGATGAGGCCAGTCTCTTCTCCGTGGTGCCCAGCAACAGGACAAGAGGCAATGGGCAGAAACTGAACCACAGGAAGTTCCATCTGAACCTGAGAAAAAACTTCTTGACTGTGAGGGTGACAGAGCATTGGAACAGGTTGCCCAGAGAGGTTGTGGAGCCTCCTTCTCTGGAGATATTCAGAACATGCCTGGACGCGATCCTGGGCAATATGCTCTAGGTGACCCTGCTTGAACAGAGAGGTTGGACTAGATGATCTCCAGAGGTCCCATCCAACCTAAACGATTCTGTGATTCTTTGACTTGGATTCAAAAACAGACAAAGCACTGATCAGTGAGCCACACAGCGCTGGTCAACAGGAAATGCTGAGGTCACCAGTGAAAATGAAATCCTGCCCTAGAGAGACACTACCTTCTGCTAGGATCGGCTCCTGAAGGATGTCGGTGGTCTTTCTTTAAAAGCTCTTAGGAGGGAGGGCTCTCTCTTTTCCTTTCCAAGCGTAGGCTTAGGAAGAGAAGCGTGTACGTTTGTGTGTGTTTGTTGTGTGTGTGTGTGTGTGGAGAGGATTTGGCTGTGAGCCTTTTATAGGACAGCCTCAGCCAGACATTTTGGGAGAAGAGACCTGAAGCCATGTTCCCATATAAGTTCTCCAACTTCTATTTTATGTAGTGGCACATGTGCTGTCTCTTTTTCTACTGCACAATGGCACAACTTTAGCAGCTTTCCCGACTACCTCCTTTTCTAATCACAGGCGTCTATGCATGGCAAACTCTTAAGAAGGCCATAAAATGTGTGTTTACGTCTTTCGAGGCTGTGAACAGAACTTAATATGAAAACAGAACACCATGGATCATTTCAAAATAATGTGAGTGCTCTCAAATGGGCTCTGAGAATTTGTCCTGGACTGCTTCTATAAAGGACAGCTACAGGTATGTCAGAGGCACAGCCTGAGGCATCCGTGTCACAGTCTGAATATAAGCAACTTCTTGCCTTTAGGTTCATCCGGGATTAGGCAGCAGTTTAGGATCACTTGTCATTACCCTAACTTTAGATTTAGGCACTTAACCTCCCCTCACCTTAAGTCCCATCTTAGGCATATAAATCCTTCCTTGAATCTAGCCTGCCTCAAGGCCTAGCCAGTTCTCTGAACCATCTGTCCCAATTCCATGGGGCTCTGTTATCTCAGTGCTTTAGCTTGTGTTGCAAAGTGGCTAAATGGATCTGTGACTTTTCTTGGTCATATAGAGCCTCTTCGTGGTCCTCTTGTGGAAACCTTCAAGAATGAGTGATTCATCTGAGTTTCATCATATGGGGCTTTGCTTTCTGGGGGTAACTATATGCATTGTCTATGCCAGGTTGAATTTTGTTAATGGCACAGAAGCACAAGGCCATGAGTTAGATAAAGCAACTGTTCAGCTGGAAAAGCTGATGAAAAAATACTAGTCTCTAGGCTCAGGCAAATAATGTGAAGACTTATACAACTGAGAAAGATGGAGATTGCTGAAGATGCAGATATTGTAATTTGAGGTTAATACATTTCCCAAGAGTTTTAGAGAGTAATTCTGACATTACAGAAGTTTTCAAGCTTTTAACGTAATACAATATTTATAAGATATCTTTGTAATATTTAAAAATGGCTGTTTGGAAACCTTGATGATTTAATATATTTGATAATGATAGTGGAATAATTACAAATGATTTTATTTCCACTTAAGATTATGAATGATCAAGTCATAGAAGGAAAAGCAATCTTGTAGAAGTCAAAGGGAGAAAAGAAGCTATTTCCAATCTGCATTATTTCTTCTTCAGATGCTTTAGGACTAGGTTCTAGTGCCTTATGAGCACTGGAATGGAATTACTGAAATATTGTACTTTTTGAAATGTATTTTCCTGAATGTTTCAGAAGCAACTTATAAAAGAAAATTGCAAACTTATCTGAAGCAGTAAAGCTAAGCTGTAAAGTTTTGGGACCGAAACTACTGGTTTGTGAAAAGCTTGTTCTGAAAAGCTAATGCTGGTCAAGGCCTCAGAAAATCAGCCACTGGCTAAGACAGAGAAAACAATCATTTTACTGAATAGACAGTAGAAGGAAGAAAACATATTCTTTCTGTTATTGTATGCATGCAATTGCATGATGTTATCCATGTATATGAAAAAAATAGTAAAGGTAAAGCAAAATAATGCTTTTGGAACAGTCACCGAGGTCTTGCAGAAATACTGAGCAGCAGATTACATCCACCTTTCCATGTTCCGGTGCTTCTGTAAAATTAACTTTATATATAAACACAAATCAGTGTTTAACTGCCAGATGGTTAATGAAGGCCAGCCAAGCAACTTCTATAATTCACAATAATGAGTATGGTAATGAGCCTGCATTATAAACTGAACAGCCGAGTGATACATAGCGCCTACTTGAAGTAACAAAGCATTTGGAGTGTTTGATAATAACAAAAAATGTTGCATTTCCACAAAGAATGGTTGGGATTGTAAGTGACAGATTTGGTTAATTTGAATGAAAGGTTCCTCAAAAATAATATATAGATACATATATATAAAATATAAATAATATATATAGATAATTAATATATAAATAAATATAATCTCCATTAATGAAAAACAACTCGAATTAAACATGAAATCAGTTCCACTAATGCTTTCAGTAAAGAACAGCTTTTCCATTCCACCGTTGTCTGTTTTCATTGGCTTTGCTAGTGGCAACATAGACGCTGGCTGCTTATTTTGGGCTTCATTCTTATGAAACTTTGGTTTGCTACAACCATGGTAATGGCACATTTAGTACTTGCATGAGATAATGGATAGATGTAATGATCCATTTGGATGTGCAGTTATGAGGTGATGCTTGCAGATTAGTCCTACAATAAAACAAATTGTTCCCACTGGTGGATTCTGTATAGTCATACTTTTTAAAAAATGAAAGGGTAGATTTGTTTCCTCCATTACTAACAGGGATCAGTTTGGATCACAGGTCATGGCTCAAATACTGAGGAGGTGGCAAGGTAAAAGGCTGTGCTAAGACACAACTAGAGGGTGGTAAGAAAAACAATGTCCTACGCATTTAACTGAAAGCTGATGACTTATGAAGGTGGTTCCATTTTTTCCATTCACAGGTAGCCTTCAGTGGGAACTCCATGCTCTCCAGCTATGAAAATGCTGTTGCCCTTCCTCAGACAGGGGCTTCTGTCTTCAGACCATGCCTGAACAGCTGCCTTTATCTTTGCAGCAGATGCCTTCATCTTGGTCCTTTACGTCGTTCTTTCAGATACCCTTTTAGCCCTCCAAAACATTCATGTTATCATGATTTTAAGCTCAGGCCCTCATTCTCTGCCTGAACTTTGCATGCTTGGCCATGCACCTTGCCAGTCCAGACCCTGACTCTTGAACATATGTCTCTCTTTTCCTTCAGAGTAACCTCCACTGTTAGCAATACAGCGATAAAACGAAGACTTCCTCTTTCTTTCCTCACTGTCATTAGGATGTTAACATCACTCTTACCAATACTCACTTTTTCGTTTTCTGTCGAGCTGGTCATGCTAGAGCCTTCTCAAAGAACAGATAAATCACAAGGTGCTGGCATCTATATCAGTCCACATGAATATGTTAATAGCCTTAAGCCTAGCAGATCTGTACTGCTACAGGTTGTAACCCCATTATTTTAAAAGCATTTGCTCAGAGTAGCTCAAAAAAGTTTGAATTTGATAAAATATTTATGGACTACAGAAATGGGGACTAAAGTATAAAATTTCCACTGGATTCAGTGACCCATTTATCATTGATTGAAAATCTTAATTTTCTCCCAAAATTCTTGCCTTTGCCTTATATCTTATAGGTGATTTTTCTGCAATTAATCAGTTCGCTATTTTCATGCTAACAAGTTATAAACTTTCAGGGTCTATTTGGCCACTTCCTTACGCCTTATATAGCCATCATTCTGCTGGAGCCTGCTGATTTTTCTGCAGTCTGCTGATTTTTCTGCAGTCTGGGCTGGTGAGAAATATGCTTGACACAATTTTTCTAGAAGTCAGTTTGGAAATGAAGCTGCTGTTCAAAATAGCCTGCTAGCACACTGCTTCTCCCAACAGCTCTTTAATGTGCCTCCTTTTACTGTTCTACATCCTCCTCCTTATCCTTCTCTCATGTCAAACAGATGCTTTGATGCTGCATTGTCAATAGAAAGCATTTTAAAAAGGCCTGTATAATAATTCTACACTTCTGCAGTGTGGGTGCTCTCAGATTGATAGAGCTCAATATTCCTCTTGGATTCCTTTCACATAAAGGTAGCAGGGTGCAAGAGATTTTTTTCTCAGCCTTATCCCTAAGTGAAGATCTCTAGACAAAGCTCCCGTTGTTTTAAAGAAGTGTCAAACAGTGAAACTATGGGTTTTGTGCAACACATTTGCTTTAGCCATACCATTCTTCCATTTCCTTCTCCCATTTCATTACTATTATTAGGCACTTCAGGACCCCATTAATCCTTTTCTTCTATTTTATATTCTATTTCAGTTATTTCTGTACATTATTCTATGCTGTTTGTATTTGCTTGTTCTGCACAGCATGCCTTCCATTACCCAGTTCGTTTTGCTTTTGTTTCAAGCAATGTGGTTTCCCTGTATTCCTTTCTGGATGTTGGTTGCTTTGTTCTTTCTCAGCTTTTCTTCATGACTCATTTCATTCTGGCTTTTGATTCTGTTGTTTAGGTCTGGCATTATTTTAGATGTATAATATTACAAAAAGTTCATAATTCTACTTTAAATGTGATGACTAGGCATTAAGATATTAATCGATTTACTTTTAATCAAGATGTACTAGGAATGTACGTCTTGAATGTTAGCAATAGCAATTCAATCATGATTTGATGGAGGGAGGTCGTTATTATCACAGCATTATTATTATAACAGACTTTGAAAAAGCTTTTTCAATATCTTCCAAATTTAAACAATTTAAATAGGATAAATCAAATTTGATGACTCTTAAGATTTCTATGCAAGTAAAGAAAAATACTAATTTTCCATGGGAGGAATAATGATTGGTTACTGATAAGACAGAAACCTCTGAGACAAACCTGAGAAGTGTTTAAAAATCCTGGCAGCATCAATCTGCAAGATTTCGATAGCTCCTTGAGAAAAAGGTCGTATAAGAAGGATAATACATTACTGACTGATACAGTCTGAAAGAATCTTCCGACAGTAATCTTTATCCTAAGCACTAGGCTGGTTTTGCTCTCTTCCTTTTCTGTACAACTCTCTTTTGCTTTTTTTTCTCCCTCCTTTTCCTTTTTTTTCTCTCTTTCTCTCCTAAACATTTTTCTTTCTCCCATTTCATTTCTCTGTATTGTTATAAAACTCTTTTAATATTCCACAGCTCTTTGCATTCATATTGCAAGGAGAAACAAAAAATGAATACATTCTGCAAGCATGTACATCTAAAATAATCATCTTGAATCAGTGTTTTGGGAACAGGGGCACTCAAGTTCTTAGTACTCCGAACTATGCTCAGCATCATTTTTCTTCTGAATTGGTTCTTAAATTGCCAAAATATACCTGTGTTGTTTACTGGCACACAGGCGTTTTTCCATTTAAATGGAATAATAATGAACTCCGTTCTAATTCTTATATAATTATTGGAACATATATTAATAATATAGAATATTATTTGTCTTATACATTTGATATACTCTGTATATTGTATTTTTAAAATACACAATATAAAATTTTGAAGAAATATAATAATTTATGTCTTGGAATACAATATTATTACTGCTGCACTGTCGTTACTATATTTGTGTAATGAGCTTCAGGGTCCTGATAATATTGAGCCCTGTACAACTATACAGAAAAGAAACAGTCTTTGTTTCAAAGAGCTTATAATATATTCACTTCATTCAGGTATACACATTCCAGTATACAGTTACACAAATTTTATATACTCAATATGGTTTATAAATAAAAAATGTCCATACCAAAGCACTCTAGAAATATATTTTTAAAGGGAAGTTCAATGGGATTTAGTCTCCCAGCTCACTTAGGCGCTCTTGAAAGTCAAGCTGTGTGATTTGTAATTTCACATTTTATTAAATGTCACAGTTGTGAATCTAAATGAGTTGTCATTACTCCTTTCAATGTTATTTGTATAATGAACTTGTTCCATTTGAGGGAATTGAGTGACTAGCCACTTCTTCATTAATACCTTCCTGATATGCTTTGATTCAACACACAAGATTCTGCCATTAACTTCCATGGATTTTGATTCGGACCTGTGTCTATGAGCACAGAAAATCAGATCAGTCCATCTATCTCATGAAAATGGTGTTATTTCTTCAGTAGCATTAATTGCAGTATATATTATTTGTTTAAAATATTTTAAATGGTGAAGGATAGGGAAAAGTTAAAAATGGATTCAGAATACAGAGACTTATAATGGCTTATGTGTGATTTCTGAGGGAGAAGAGCTGGAAAAAAGATTGTTTTTTGTCTTATAATGATTAGATAAAAAGCAAGAATAATTACCAGCTCAGTGGGTAGGCTGGTACAAAGGAAGAAACACTCATCAAGCAGTTGTTTTTTTAGCTTTGGCAGATTGTGAACACACACTCACACATACCCCTTGGTGAGTTTTACTATCCTGTAAAATCTAATGAATTATATTCATGGAATATTTGGATGCATATTCTCCATATGATGTGGTAATGTCATTTCACGTCTTAAATTGTCTAAGACTTAACTAATGATTGCAATTCAAATTAAGGATAACAAGGTAGGGATGGAAATTATGAGGGCATTTTCTCAATTCATTCCAGATTAAGCTTGTTATCAGCATGAAATACAAGAGTAACTCCATGAATGATTCTTAATAAACTTGAGTAAAAGACATAGACCAATCTGGATAAACCCTAGTGAAATAACACTTCTGCTTCCCCATTTGGTATTCAATCTCAAGTTCATATAAGTTCATACAAGAGATTACAAGATCATATAAGAGATTACTTATTTTATCAACTATTTATTCAAAAAAATTTGAGAGAAGACATAGGAGTTCTGTAAATCTCATATGGAGTAAACACATTGATATGTGCAATATGTTATTTTATCAGAAATGTAAGAGTATGTTATTTTATCAGAAGTTCCTTGTTGTACTTTACATTCCTTGTCAAAATGTACCAGAGGATATTGTATACGCTGCTTACAGGAAGAGGATCTTTGAAAAATAAGGTTACATAGCTCCTAACTTGGTATCCAAGACAGGAAAGAACATACTGACACACACCAACACAAAAGACCAAATTATGTATTTGATGATAATGGTGTAAACATGCAGAAAAAAACTCTGAATTAAAAAAGTGTCACCATGGAGCAAATAAAAAGAAGAAGCCAGTATTGAATACATCTCACTGCTCTCAAAAATTCCATAGCAATCAGTGGCAAAACAAACACAGAGTTAGGCTTTTGAAGTGAAATGAAAGTCTAGTGGCTACAATCTAATACTTAATGTATGTTAGCAGTCCACAAAAACACCTTTGGAGTCTGCTAGGTGCAGGATTTGCCTGTCCATAGAAGGGCAGAATGAATTCCATCAGTTCTATAATTATTCAGGATCCATGGAAAGATGTTGGCATAGAAAAGAGCAGTGATTTGTGACTGTTTCTTATTTCCAAGGTCCCTAACTCCCATAACAGCATGACTTCTGAGGTTTCAACCAGCTATAATTCCTGTTTATGCGGTGGGCATCATTATGTTTAAGATGAAGACAGGACACTTGCAGAAATTAATGCTCGAAAAATATTAGCAAAGACTGGAGAGGAGGAGCAAGAAGATTTTGGAAGCATCCATCTTTTAGCCATGTCCTCCTGGCAATAGGCATGAGAACTGTAGATTCAAGAGTAAGGGTGAGGACAGAAGGAACGTTTTTTGAAATTTTGCATAGTTCACATCACCTTAATACCTAAGCATGCTTAAAAGATGCTTGCTCCCCTTTTCTGTTTCCTGTCACTTAAACCAGAGCTTCATTCTCTTTAACTTACGATACTGTGTGCTGTATCCTTTTTTCTTTTGCTTTTAGCCTGATAAAATCTTTAAGGTTCTGTACTGATTTACGGAACAAAACTATTTGCTCACTAGACTATATGGTGTAACACACAGTTAATAGACTGTCCATGTTTATTTCAGTGAAAGATCAAAATGAGGTACCTAATTCCTTTCTCATTGGTACCAATTTAAAACCAGCCATACAAATATTATACAATATTTTACTGCTATTTTAGTTTTTTGCAGTGATGCACACTCTGCACTCAAGTTAAAAGAGATCTTAAGTTAGAAACACTCAGATCCAGTATTTGTGATAGAGAAACATCCATCACCTGAATGATTTCAAAAGATTTATTTGTGTAAAAGTAAAGGGTCTGTATCCCTCTCACCCACAAGCCAGTATTATGGTAGGGATAAGATATGGGTGAGAAAGGGTGAGACAATATCCCTTGAGCAGATGAAGAAGGAGGAAGATTTTCCCAAAACAAAAAGTATAATCTGTCTTCTATCAACTCACCTGATCCCTGCAAATTTGCAATGTGTTCAGCAACCAGTAAATGTGGTCACAGTAAAGATGGATGTTCCATATAAGGGAAAGGCAATGCTTACCAGATGCTGCAAAGCTATCTTAATTTGTGGCTCCTTTAGACCAAGAACAAAGCAGATTGCCTGCAACCGTAGCTACTAGTTCAAATGTCAAACTTCTCTCTTAAACGTATTACGGAGGTGGCAGCAGCTGACAAGCAATCCAAGTGTAGAGGATAAGTGGATAATGGAAATTCTAGAAGAGATCCCTTGCAACAATTGAGGAAAGCCAAAGCTGAGAAGAAATGCTAAAGTCACTTGGATGTGAATGTTTGTCAATACCGCTGTTACACACCATGTAACGAGTACAAATCCAGTATTGTCTGTGGTATTTTCCTTTTCTGCTGCCAGCCTTGGAATACATGATTCGTTTTCTTTTATGCCTGTGTTATTGGAAAGGCAGACTACAGCAACATCAAATGAATGTCTGACCTGCTCAGCAAAAAATAAGAAATGTAGCCAGGGATTCCGCGCTCAAGTTACTGCCTCACATCCGAATGCACAGAAATTTTACTGTCTGCCCAGCTAGTACAGAGAGCTGTATGACATCTTTATTTCGGGTGATCCTGCACAAACACAGCCCTTCAAGAGACAGCACCAATGTTTGATGGGCTTCCTGGGCCAGGTGGCAAAACACAATACTTTGAGGAAGTTTACCTTGTGCTCTTTTTCATGCTACTTTTGGATGTGATAATACTAATGGAGAGATCTGACCCTCACATTGCTTTTCGAAGGTCACTCCTATTCCTACAATTCACCTTTGAGGGTGCAAGTGTACATGAAGATGTATATACTTTTTCTTTTTAAATCTATGCCAAGGAGCTGTAAGGAGGAAGATAGGAAAAAATCTAGAAAGAAATCCTGCAGGGAAGCATGGACAAAGGACCGAATGGTTCAAGCAGAGGACATCATCTTTTTAAATAAAGTTTCTTGTTTACTGTGAGTTTTAACTACTGTCACAATGACAGCTGGGGTGCTGAATAAGCTTGTTTGGGATATGAGCTAGGATTTGCATGTGTGTATGTGCTTATGTAATTTACATAGTTCTTTTTGAGATACATCACAATTTGCATCACTTTTTCTAAAGTGCTTGCAATATACCAGATGGAATAATTGTGTTTCTTGTCTGAAGGATTATTTTAAAACAAGACCCAGTATAGCGCTTTTTTTATAAGGACAGAGTAAAATAAGAAGCAAAATGCAAGGGAACCATATGAAACACTATTTTATTTTGTCAGAGCACTTTTATGACACTTGACCATCAGTGAATGATTCAAGCTTATCCTGTCTGGACCAGGAAACTTGTTTATTTCATCTCTTAGCTTGCATTACAATAAAGTCAAATGCCCTTGATATACAGAAAAATTAGAAGTGGTGCTTTTTCACTGGAACTGCCATGCGCTGAGAACGGTATCAGTTGCTTCAAAAGAAAACAAAAGGACTCCTCCTGCAGCCAATGGTTGAAGAAAAAAAGACGTAATTCAGAAAAATCTCTTTCAACTAAGAAAAAAAAGTAGTTATCAGAGTCCACTTTGAACAGGCTTCTTGAAGGGGAAATTAGCCATCTGAAGCTTGGCTTCAGCTACCTTGCTTCCGATATCCAAGTTGCCTCATATAAAGCCCATTTGCGCATCTCTACATTACAGTGCAAGTATTCCTCAGCTTTGTTTCAAATTCCATATAGTCTTTCAAATATTGCAAAGCTATAAAGTCAGTTTGTTGAACATTGATAGGTTTAGTGTGTAGGTCTTTTTCTTCTTAACACATTCGGTTGGTTATATTGCATAAACATTTGATAAATGTATTTCATAAACTACTTACAAGCTGAGGGGCTTGACCAGGTGGCTTAACAAAAGAAACATCATTTGAGAGGGAAAAAAAACCCAATTTGCTCTCCAAGTTTCATTCTTACAGATTTTTAGTATATACTGATTAGAACAGAGACTGATATGACAGATGATGCACATATAAATAAAATATAAACAATACATAAAATGAACAAAGAAACCTCCTAGCTTAGGGCACAACCTGATCTTCTTGCAGCTGTGTGTGAAGTTAGTCAAAGGCCTTCTAAGTTTCCAATGTTACTTTTACATTTTGCTCTGCATCTTCTGAAGGCCTAAATGGCACAAGCCCACCTGTGCACATCTTTTTCTTGCCTAAGTGTAACCTTCCACCTTAGCTGAAAAGAAATAAGCAAAGGCTCTGCAAACTGTCAGATTGCCTAAATGATGATGGTACTCCCTGTGTTTTTTACATTCTTTTAGGGAGGTTCTGTATCTTTAAAATTTGCATAATCTTCAGGAAATCCAATCCTTTTGAAACTGTTTTGCTAGCCCACACTGAGAAATTGAATGGAATTGCTTAAGATTTAAATTACTTAAGACTTTAAAAACTTTTCTGAAAAGCTAACAACCGTTATATTTGGAAGTATATCACTCAGCTCCTTTACCTGATTAAACTAAACCTTTCCCAAATAATTTTTCTTTCATTACAAAGGTGAAGTATGAATCTTTATATAACTAGGTTTATTTTTTCCAAAGAATTTTGCAGTTAAATGTGGGTTTTCTACAGAAACCAGGTCACAACTCTTGTTTCTTCAAACAAAAGTGGATCAAAACAACTCAGGTTGTCTTGATCATTTTTACAGCTCCCCTTTAAAAAGATTTAGATTTACAGTAGATTAGGGACAAGCTAAAGTTTGTATTTGTTGTAGACTTAACAAAATTATTGTCCTATTTCTGATAAGCATAGGAGTGTTTCATACACACTGCTTAAAATGTTATAGTTATTTCCAGCATAACAGTACTGAGTCACAAGGACATCCCTATTGCAAGCACTGAAAACTATACTCCTTCTCAGCAGCAAATAGTAGATAGTGCCTTTTTCTCTTTCATCATTTATCTTTTCTTACTGTCCACCTCTAACGCAAGCAAATCTTATTTATGAAACCAAATATAAAGTCCTGAAACAAGTCCCACTAAACCCTCCGATATTAAAGATACAATGTTCATTCTGCAGAACTGATGTGAACAGCAACAGCTGTAAAAATCTATCATTCCTCCTGTATTTGTGAAGCTGAGAATATGGACAGCCTATTAGCTTGCAAGTGCCACTATTCCTAAACAGAGCAGTATTATGCAGGGGGAATTAATCTATAACTAGATAGTAGGAGGATATTTCCATGATGAAATGAGTACAGATGTTAGAAAAAACCTTTTAAAGTTTTGGGAACTGAGATTTTGTTAGACTGCATCTGTAGCAAAATACACATGCAAGAATTTCCACTGGTGTGTTTTCTTTCAAAGGTAGCATTACATCTAACGCTGGCATACCATGCAACACAAAACATCACCAAAATATTGGAAAAACATAACTGACAGTGCTATTTTATTTTAACCAGCATTCTTGTAAAACAGAAAATTGCTCCAAGAAGGTGATTCTGTTTCGTTTCTGGCTAAAATGATCAAAAAATAATTTACCCTTGGAGGATCTCTATGGAAAAACTTGCTATATACTCCTGAGTATGCCCCCTGTGTCCTGAGTGGACACAATCCTAGTGGGAACATTTGCTCAAGAGAATGTCTGGAGACTAAACATCCATAGGGAAATTAGGAGCTAATTGTCTGAACCTTAGGACAGCACTTTGTTGCTTTCTTGACTCTTTCTAACTCTATCCATTTGTCCATTACTGGCATCACTAATTTCCAGGCTGCAATTTATGACTTTTGAAATGGTGGCAGAACTGAGAACCACAGCTGTTACCTGACCTCTGCTCCCAGGTGTGGATAGTATGGACAGCTTTGATAGCTGTGAAATGAGCAGAGTACCATAGATAGTATGGACAGCTTTGGTAGCTGTGAAGTGAGCAGAGTACCATGCAGAGCCATCTGTCAGCCATATCAGTAAAAAGTTCCTCCATTTCAAAGCACGGTTTGCTTGTGATTAAAATGCTTTGTCTTTCTCTCAGACCATCACCTGTAAGGAGAAAACATTCCACATTGAATATAGTAATGATTATATACATTACATACAGTATAAGTTACATATTGCAGAAATTATATAAAGTATAATTTAGTGAATAAATTATTCAATATAGATGAAACTATTGAGGAAGAAAGCAATTAGGGAGCACAGACATGAGGAAAAGGGATATGTTATACAATACAGTTTGAAAGAAAGTGGGAAGTTAGTAAGTTGGCAAGATACAGACGGCAGGAAAGGCAGAGAAGAAAAGAATTGGCAAGAACAACTTGCACACTGTGTAAAGGAAAAAAGAAAGGAAGCAAGTTACAAAAAGTGAAGGGATGGGAGAGAGGACAAGTTAGGAGTTGCATCCAAGAGGTAAAGTGCAGAAAATCTTTATAGATTTTTAAAAGAAAGAGGTGGTTTTGAACTGGATTCTTAAAGGACTGAGAAGGAATTTCAAGGCGATATGCTTCTATTCTTAGTTTGAGTGGTAGGGTTGGTTGACGTTCTTCAGGTAAGAAGATGAAAGAGGAGTTAGAAAGATGATAAAAAGGAAGTAATTAAGGGGAAGGTAAAGGCAAATAGCTCAGAGGATTTCAACACTGTTGGACAGTGCTGCTGAACTATTAAGCAGCTGAAAGAGCTCTCAAACATGACAACAGTGGGAAAAGAAGGATAGTTTAGGATCCATGGCTCTGTTCCATGGCTCTGAGGGAAGTCAGAGAGAAGTAAGGTGGCATTCTCCCCAGAATTCTCCTTACTCTTGTAAAATGCAGTATTTAGCATTTTTGTGGCATTTGTTCCAAAATGAAGCCCGTAAAGAAGCAGCAGTAGAAACCACATCAAATTTGGCTAGCTATCCACACGACCTGCTAACTGAGAATGGATTTTGTAATTACTAGAAAGCCATTTAATTAGATTCCAGTTACTATTTAGCAACCTAGCATATTTCTAGTTTAAAAATATTTTCTGAGTCTTGAAATAGAGTGGTGAAGTTAGAAAATTTCTCAAGTAACATCTAATGCTACCGTGTACGTTCCTATTTTACATAGTAGTCTCAATACTTCTGAATATAGATGTTTTCACCATGTGCCTCCTGAAAAGTCAAGTACTGGGAGGTATCCAGAAGTGAGAGAGAGCTAGAAACAGCATAAATATTCAGTGGCTGAAGGTTAACGCATGTCGTACAGCTAAGCAATTGCTTTCTAGCCCTCCTTCACTTTTCAGAAGATTGGTGTGGTGTTTTGTTTCTCTAATGACATTTACTCCTCAAAAGAATTACATGAAAACTTTGTTCTACATTAAAAAAAACAACAAAACAAAAACATTTTCGAAGTAAGAAGCTTCTCACCCATCTTTCAGAAAGAGCCTTTCTCCCTTCTTGGAAACCCCAGATGCTTATTTTATTTTCAGCTTCCAGGTTTACAGACTTCTCAGCTTATTGACTTTTTGGCCTTTCAGCCATGTGTCCGTTGACCTTGCGGACTGGACTGTTGCCTTTACACCCGTTTTAACCATATGTCTGGATCCCACAGCAATTACAGTAGTGGATTACTGCAGAAGCCTTAGAGATAAGAATTGACATCATGCACTATTGTTACTGCCTTTGCTAGCTCAGCAACACAAATATCCGTGCAGTCAAACACTTAATGGATTTCCTCTGCGCGTTGTGTTCCAGCTGTGGCAGACTTGACCTATTTGATAGTCATAGAATTATCCAAACACTTAGTCCTTCAACAGCAGTTTTAACTCTGATATAAACTGCTTGCATTAGATATTTATGTGGTACACAGAGAGCTGTAATCTGTATGTGTAATCCTCTTTAAATTGTGACGTAGCGTATGAGTTGGTTGACTGATATGGTATTCCTATCCTCTCTGGACAAAAAAGGCAGATAAATCACTGTAGTGTCATGAAATTACTGCATACTAAGCTGTTTATATCATAATACTTTGGATACTCTCCAGCTCCAGGAAAAAAAATTGGAATAAATTAGATTTTCCAAATCCTGCCCTTGAAGAATTAAAGTGGTAAACAATCAAAAATAATCATCATACCGTGGCAACAAGTTTACAGAAACACATGTTACCGCTGTACAGATGCCAGAGCCTCCCCATACCTTCTAGCCCTTTTCTACTTGAGTGAAGCGTCCCTGAACGCGATGCCCTGTAAAGCTGAAGGTCCAGAAGTGTCTTCATTAGTAACATTTTTCCTGGCGTTGTTATCAGTCCAAAAATCACGATACAGCAAAGGAAAATTTCACCACTGCAAGAAGGAACTGGTAGAGCTTACAAATGATCAGCTCCTTAGAAAAGAAAAACAATGCTGTCGTTTTTAATGTAAACCCTCACATACTTAAGAGTTCTCTTTGCCTCTTTCCTCGCTTTCTTCTCCTTCTACAGAATTACTATTAGCAAGTGATCTGCGTCTTGTAAAAGGCTTCCTTCAGTAACCGTAGGGCTAACGAGCAGCGCGGCGCTGGCAGGCGCCGACGCCGGCGCGGAGGTGTCGTGCGCGCCGCCCGCCCGCCCTGCCGCCGCCCCTCTTCCCCCCGCCTGCCCCTTTCGGAGCTCCGCCGGCACAGCGGAGAGGGAGAGAGACCGGGGGGCTTCTGGTGCCCTGCTTTCCAGTGAGGGAAAAGTGCGTAGAGACGAAAGTGACGTCCTAGCGGGACGGCCGGTTATACTGCTCTCCCCCACCCCGTACTTTTAGAAGTTAGCATGAGTTTCTCCCCTCCGCCCCCCCCCCCTTAAAGAGCACGTCACGCTAGAGGAGTAACGGCCGCAGTAACAGCCGCGGCGCGCCCATCCCCCGGGGGGCGGGCGCGGGGAACGGCCGCCGCCCAACGGCCGCGGGGGCGGGGGCGCCCCCTGCGCTGGCAGCAGCGGCGCGGCGCCACCTGGCGGCCGGCCGGCCGGTCCCGCCTGCCGGGGCCTGCGAGCGGGCCCTCGCTCAGGTTTGGGGTAGCGATGCCCAGGCGTCGCAGCCACTTTAGACACTTCATTTAGGCATCTCCGCTGGGAGCCCGGGGTCCCCGCGCAGGAGGAAGGCGGCAAATCCCGGCCGGCAACACCTACTTCTGCAAACCCGCCGGCAGCCCGGGCCCCCACGTAAGCCCGTTCACTTGGTGCCTGAGGTCAGTAAGGCGGCGGGCCCCGCACGCACGGTGCCTTTGTCCCCAGAGGGGCGCAGGCAGGGCAGGCCTCCCCCGGTTTGGAGATCGGAGGGTTTAGTCCCATCCCAGCCGGCAAGTGCCCTCGGGAGGCGTCAGTAAGCATGTCACTTCCCTGAGCAGCCGGTCCTGTTGCAACCCTGGTTTTTGCCGTGAGCTTCGGGCCTGCTGCCTCCACTTCCACTCCGTGGGAAATAGCTGAGGTCAGGCAGGAGGAGCCCTCTGCTATGTTCACAGTTATGTTCATTAATTGCAAATTTAAAGTGGTTCTTGAAATTCCCTACCAAGGGTTTTTTCTTTTCTCACTAAATGGCCCTCGCTAAGTAAAACAATTTCCTCATCTTAACCGAGACTCGCACCCTGCCTCAGCCTTGCCGTTTCAATTGTAAAAATGTTGTCTTTTCTTGTGCGTGTGTTGAGTTGACTTCGTGGGGTTGGAATTTGCCAGTTTTAAGAATTCAAGTATTAACTAGTAGGAAGCCTGAGTTGCAGGTTAACTAGCATACCATACTTCTGCACTGCAGCGGGAACTGTACAGAAGAAATCACGAAAATAGCTGCAGTGCAATTTAGAGATACCCGAGCGAGTTTTAAATTAGCTAGTTCAGGTGTTGGTTGTAGTCCAGCCATGGCAGCGCGGAGCTCAGCAAGGGTTAATTCACCTTTTCCTGGGATTGCAGTGTGGCTTTACCCACAGGTCAGCTCTTCTAAGCTTGATCTATATTAATGTGCCAAGACGTGGTTATTCTCCTCTTGAACCCAAGATGGCTATAGTTTTACATTGGCTGAAGTTGCCTCTTTAGAAAATTAATTTATGAGGCAGCCAGCTGAGGTTGCCTCTGCACCTTTACAACTTAAGTCCTAAGAACTATATCTGCAAGTAAGGGTCTTCATGTTTGACAGGAAGCTCCCAGTTTTGTCTCATTTAATAGCTGAACATAATGCTAATCCATAGGCTGCATGAGATATTTCGCTTTATCCTTTAGTATTAGCATTCCTTCTTGGAAATGGCAGGGGTAAAGTACATGTGGAGACTCCGCTGGAAACCTTCACGTAGCTGGCTAACAGGCCCATTAGGGAGTGGTGCAATTCAGTTCTTGATTCTGTACAGATCTATAGCGGGAGCAAAAGGTGGAATATTCTTTTGGCATTATAATTGGCTGCAGTTTGAACTAACAGCTGCAGAAAGTTTGCTGACCATTAGTGACAAGCTGTAGGAATACATGACATATTGAATGCCTTGAAACATATCTGTGCCTTTCTGTAACTTTTTATTGAGCGTTTATGGCCAGTCACCAGCTGACATTCTTCTTTTACAGTGCGAGCATTCTCTTTACTTGGCTCAGCACGTTTAGCTTGTGAACTCTTCAGGACGGAGACAAACTTTTGTTTTGTTTTGTAACCATACAATAGATATTGATAGACAATGAATATTCACATTGTTCTGCCATGTCTTCAGATTCTTACAGCTCAAGGAAGTGCTCACGGTCTGTATATGTTTGCCAATCAGACATGCTTGAAAATGATGTCTACTTAAAAAAAAGACTAAAAGACTAGATTTTTCCAAGTGAAATCCTTCACAAGAAATTGCTCCATTCAGGAAAAATCCATTTATAAATTAGTATATAAGGTATTGGTTTCATAAAATGAAAATGTTAAACTTCAGTCACTTTTGGAAAACCATGTTTAACTTTTTTCTATTTCGCAACATACAGTATCATTTTTTAACATTTTGTATAATAAAAAGCCTAAAAGCTGAAAATAAAACACACGTTGATTTGCAAGCCATTCAGAATCCCTAGTCACTTTTTTTTTTTAGCTGTGTAAGGAATTGCTGACAGGATTTAGAGAGAGTTTCTGCAGGCAAGGTAGATCACCAAGGTTTCCTTCTGGAATTCCTGCTCAAGTGAATGATACAATATTCTGCAAATATTCTGAGATATATAATCTTATTATAATTCTTTTTATAATAAAGGACTTGACTTTCTTCTGTATACCCCCGGACTAGTGATCTTCTGAAATTTGTAGTGTATCTACATATAGTAATATTGTACGTTGCAATATTTTGTATGATTTATTTTAATAAAAACAGTAAGATGTGAGCTGACTAGTAACTCTTGCATTCCTACATACTTGGTAGGTGGACATTTTCTTAGCTTATATGCTTATAATGGTAGAATGGTTGTTGGCAGACTTTTTTCCCCCCTATTTGAAATTAGATAAGATGTTGCTGCAATTTAAACATTCTTTTACTCTTCAGTTTCTAGATGATACCTTAAAATATTGTTACTGAGAAAATATACACATTTTACTTGAAAGCACAGGGAAGTAGTAAAAAGAGAGAAAGTTGAGCATAGTGTTGTGTATTAGAGCAATTATTTTAAGTGAGATAATTATGTTTTGTTTCCTTGTTAACTGGCTTGGTTTGAATAAGCAATCTAACCGACCAGGGAAGAATATGAGCTCAATAAATAAGAAAAATTCAGACTGTGTATGTATTCTACTTTTTTTGCCAACAAACAAATTAGTTTGAAGCGTGTGACAGAATAAACAAAATAGTCTTGGCTTTCCTGGTATGTTCTGAAAGGGTGACAGAAGTTATGTAGAACTTTCTCAGTCTGTCAATGATCTCTTGTACTTTTATACATAAAAGATATTACCACAGTCAGAGGTTTCTGGAGGATACAGATGTATCTAGCAAATCAATAGCATAGTTGATTATCAACAAACATAACAAGATGGCTTGATTGGATGTCGGTCAATATGTATATCTAGTTTAATATTTTCAAGTTGTCATACACAATGACTATATAAAAATCAATTACTCTTTTCTCCAAGATTTAGCAAAATTGCCAGCTGGTTTGCTGGTAACATCAATAAAATATCACAGGTGCTGTTCCTGAAACAGAATGAAGACGAGTAGCGAGATAATTCCTATAATAACTTCTAGACACATTTTTAGTAGTGAAAAATCAATCTCTAGCAAATGACTTATATCATCCTACTTAATTTAAAGAGTTTACATTCTGAATTTTCAGGTTCTTTGTTAATTATACTGATTTTAAAATCAGTTGTTCCATGAAGAGAAGACTGATGGGTCTGGCCTCCTGTGGATTAGGGAACTGATCTTGAACTATTATGAGTTTTCACTGACATGGGGTGGACTGTGCAGTTCTTTTTTCAGTGACATCTCTGTCCTGCTCACTGCCTATGAAACCCACAGCATCATAAAAACTGTGAGGCGCACAGGCAAATTATCTGATTCATTAGGAAATCAAATCCAGATATGATATATTTAAGCCGTGAATTTGGATATTTTAAATCCTGCTAGGTAGGCAGTATCAGTCTTTGAATCAGTTCAGTTTTTAATGAAGCTATAGACAGATGGTACCCCCTTCATAAATTGTTTTTTGTTGCAACAACGTTTATCTTCCTTATGCTTATTTTAATTTAAAGGGTTAAAAAATGCCAAAGGAAAACCATCTACTTCATTTTTGTTTCCAACACTCTGGAAGTGTAAACTCTGTCTATAACTTAGTCCAGAGCATCCAATATATTGTCACTATGCAGTGTTAAGTAAAGAGGACCCTGTGACCCTTTCTGTGCAGCAATGATATCATTGTTAGGCAGTTGTAATTTCTGTACAGCGGCACGTGCAGAGGCTGCGGAATTTACAATGAGCATATATTGGGAGACATCTAAATCCCTATTTAGGTATTCACATGAAGGCTTGTTATAGCACTACCTGCATGGAACAACTGCTGGGTGAGGATTATGATTTTGGGAAAAACTGCACGGCCAAAGTTAGGAGGGGCCAGAATCTATTAAAAGCAGGTATTTTGGTGGCAAAGGGACTGACACCAATAACTTCAGCTCGTCTGAAAATATTTAGCACAATATCTACTTGTGGGAATATCATAGGTGTAGTTATCATCTAAAATGGGTTTATCCCTCTTTGTTAAGCCAGGACATGTGATTGTGGTACATGTGATTGTGGACGTACTTAAAAAATTGTTTATAGTGTCCAAATTCAGTAAGGAAAACATGCTGAAGTAGTGAGAAATAGAATGAAAACCCTACAAAGCTGTGTCGTTGTCCTGGCTAGGGATTTTTTAACGTCAGTAACTAAGGAGCAGGAACTGAAAAAAGTTCAGTTCACCCTATCTTAAAAAAAAAAAAATCCTTTGGTGACACAAATACGTAAGTCTCCGCTAAGAGTGATGGCAAATACCACAAAGGGTGGTACTTATTTCAAAACAATATTTTTTTCTGGTAATTTTTGAACTACTGTTACATATAAGGGTTTGAAAGACAAGGTTGCAGCAACTGTATGACTCATACAGGTTTCTTTTGCAGTTTAGAACCCAGTCTTCTCCCATAGCACCTAGTGACTGAAGGAGTGCTTCAAGGATCTGCCTTCTCTGAAGTCAGATTTTTTCATTATTTCAAAAAGGGGAAAAAAGTATCTTGAGCAGTTGTGTATTCAAGGATGTCAATAGAAAGAATCATTTGGAACTTGGAAAAATACAATAGTCCAGGCTTTACTGTTAATTACACAATACAGTAGCCAGAATCATACTGTCTTTGCTAAAATAATTGTCAGCGGTAAATAAGCATCAGCATTATCTGTTCTTGAACCTGCATCTCTGCAACTGAGACTAGTATTTGGTTCGATATTTATAAATACCTCTGACAGATCACCAAAAGGCTGAGGCAAACTCCCCTTCTTGATGGTTTAAACCAAACGCCAGGCTGTGGGCTGCAGTTCCTGAGACACAGGTGCATTTTCCATTACATCTATTGGGGAATGGTGATCTTCTCAGAGCAGCAAAAATTCTTACAGCGTGCAAATTCAGAAGACACTTCTACTGAGCTTTTGAGGGGATCCAGAGCTTTCCAAAATTTGGGCACTTTCTTCTTGAGTACAGATTTATTTTTTAATTTAATCATTACCATGATACTTAGAATGCTAACACAGCAGACATCTTAACTTATTAGTCCCCTAACAGATTAAACTTATTATTTATCTCTGAACTTTTGAAAGAAACAAACAATTGCTGATCTTAAACTTTAAAATTGCTTATTTTTGCCAAAACAGTGTACCAAGATTGTGCTGGGGTGCAGCGAGGGCCAGCTGCTCTGCAACAGAAGGTGAGCCAGGAGCCGGGATGCGGAGCGGCAAGTCCAGGTCAGGATCAGGGCCAGAGACAGTGGTTGGGGTCGGCTCAGCCTGGTAATCCTCCAGCAGGGCAGTAGTGATGAGGCAGGTCCGGGGTCAAGCCGGCAAGCTGAGCCCGTAGGTCCAGGTCAGGGACAGACCTGCGACCTCTGGGGGCGAGGAAGGGCAGCCCTTCCCTGTAGCTTGCTTCAGCACAGCGCTTGGTCAGTGAAGGAGCCCCCTGTGGACTCAGACAGCTGAACGCCTTCACTTAGCCCACTAAACACAAGAAGGGCGATGCACTCCCAGCCCCAACAAATTGGACTTTGTGGCAAAATTTGGAGGTGTAACATATGCATGCACGCACGCACGCACGCACGCACGCACACACACACACACACACTGCTTTAATCAGCTCCAAAGAGCAGCAGCTGAATTCCTTCAACTGCTGTGGGCTCTGCTATCAGCGATCATATTTTGTAGTTGTATTCCAAAGAGCAAAAATCAAGCATTTTATAAAAATAGTTAGGCCTATCCGATTATGATTTTTAGCTTACTATAAATGATCAAAAGTACAAACTCTTGAGACTAGTGAGTAAAACATTTTTATATATATTTAAAAACGAATCATACTATCACTTCATTTTTTGAGCTGATAAACCTAATCAATCATTGTGATAGTATCTATTTTTGGTATGCTTACAGGATGCATTGTCAACATTTTATCACGTTACAGTATCACCCTGACTCCCCTGAGAAGTGTGTATGTTGCAAGGGGGAATCAGCCTTACTCAGTTACAAGCTTTTATCTCATTTTATATAGCATCTTTCATGCATATTTTTAAAAGCATGTTGCTTTCCTGGGATGTAGCAGGTTCAAAGCTAGAGCTGTCATTGCTAAAGGAACAGTTTTGCTTTTAGGACATAAATAGTTGACTGCTTCCATTTAAACATGCTATCATTTAGAAACGAGGTACAGGGAGCAATTTCCACAGCTAATCATAAGTGTAAGAAATACCAGAATCTAGGGTGCTGGTAGCCCTTGCCATTCAAACATCTCTTTGAGTGCTTTCCTGACAAAGAATGTTTTCCTGACTCATATTAAGATGAGAAATCTTAAGATTTCTTAAGAAATCATCTTAATCAAAGATTATTTTACAGTCTCAAATTCACAGCACAGATTCATAATCTTTCTTTCTGTAAGTGTTGGGCTGCATTTGTTATTTCTACTGTCATCCTAAATGCTTACATTAGCTATATAAACAGCAAAGTATCTTTTGCATCCTGCTGAACTCTTGTTCCTAGCAATACTTATAAATAGTAATACTTAGTAATACTTAGTAATACCTTGCAGCAATGAGTTCCCTGGGCTAAGTTTATAGTCTGTCATAAAAAAGATTTAAACTAGTGTAACAGTTTTGGCCTTCAGTTTATAAAACTGAATGGTTCCTTGTTCTTGAGTGGCAGGAGAGTTTTAGTATGATGGGAATTATGTTAACATTATCTGTGTTTTAAATTGGAACTCACCATTCTTTAGTTTATAGACATCTGAATTTTTTTTTAGATTCTTAATTTGCAGTTCCGTGTTGTTATTTGTGTTTTAATAGCTTGTTTTGTTGTAAATCTAGAGTTTTGGGGAAGCATTGGAGTTATTGTGCTGGAACAAATCAGTTGTAAGTATATGTACAATAGATCTGATGCTTCTAAGAAATGTTAGCTCTGCTCTGAAGTACACGTACGATCCCATCTGCTCAGAAATATACAGAAATCACCAAACAAATTGCAGATGTGGACATATGTGACATTTCCTAACATATATCATTGGTTCCAATTGAAGTTGCCACTCATGCACACTGCAGGAATACGAAACATCTGGAAAAAAAAGAAAATCCTTGAAAACTCTTGGACAAAACTTATAGACTGAGAATGGGGTGTATCCAAGAAAACACACAAGCGTGATAGCTTATGGTTTGCAATAGAGTGGTGTTTCAGGAACATCAGTCATTGTATTTTTTCCATCACAGCCTTTCAGTACTGTTTTGTACTTTTCATTGAATTCTTCTGTAAAGGAGGATGGACTTGATGATCATAATATTCCTCTACTGTTATAAAACCTAATAATCTAAAATCAGGAAAAAGGATGACACTCCTAGGTATGTTCTTATGGGGGACAGCCTCAATACATGCAGCTACAGTTTGGCTTCCTGAGAAAAGTTTGATATGAATACTACCAAGATTAAAAATATTAAAAAATAGATTGCAAAACAAAATGTGCATTGTAAATAACTCTCTCTTAAATACTGTTTTAAATACTATATACTGTTCACATGAAAAATCTTTTTATTTACCTATTTATTTGCTGTATTATTTAGTCTTTTGAATGCAATAATAATGATAGTATGCATACTTTGATGTGGCCGTATCTGACCACTTTAAAACTCATCAGAAAGAAACTGTGAGACTTAATAGATTTGTGGATTATGTCTTTAGTAAAATATAAGCAGCAATCAGTAAAGCAAATTTCCAGGAAAAATTCACTCTTGTTCCACAACAGAGGCTACAAACTCTGATGTTGGCACAGTAGTAGTATCCTTCCATTCAGACTGACAGTTTCTGCCAAAAGTCTTCTTATATTTCCATGGAGCACTGGATTGCTGCACCAAGAAGAATATTCACAGAGGCTAATTTTACCTTAGGTAGCTAATTCCTCCTGTTTCCTTTTTTGTTAATGTGTAGGTGGGTGGCAGAACGCTCCTTAGAGGGTAATTTGTAACGTGAGCCTAACCTGAAGGCTGCATCCTCTACTGAGGTACATAAGCGCTACTGAGTGTAGAGGGAATCTATAAACACTAATGTATCTTGGTCTTTGTGAATAACTCATATTGTCTCAAAATAATCTGAATTTGGACTGTCTGTCCATCAGTCTGTCTGCCTAAACATCTATCAGCACTCCTTCCTAATACCTTTGAACCTTTAGCTATTTTTAACAAAAAATTGACAGAAGGAGGAAACAGTGCTAATTAGATCTCTGTGAGTTTTGTGAAAATTGGCAGCTATGTAGAAGAGAGAGCAAACAAAAAGCAATTCTGTTGAGCATGAACTCTACAGTTAACTGTTTTATATGGTTTCCTGGCTAGCAGTTGGCAGGCACATACTGGCTAAGCTATTAGCACATATAAAGCTAGTAACCAGCCACAGTATATGTTGTTTCTTGTCTCACTTGAAATGAAGGGAGGGACATTGAAAAGAATTACAGGAAATATGACAGGAAGGGCAGAGGGGCCAAGGAGCGAGAACTGAACTGATACTGTAAGACAGGAGGGGGAAGAGTCATCAGAATACAGATGACCAGGGATTATTGCTGTTGGGTGGCAGTAGAAATGTGGGACACATTCACAGAAACCGAATTTCATCAGGTTGAATGTTCACAGAGGACCTTGTTTTCTTCTTTGGGGCTGAAGTTTATTCTCAAACTTAGGTTTCATATTTCAACTAGTAGAAGTTAGTGCTTGTAAATGATTCATTTCTAACTGTATGTTTTGCCCACATAACATGTACAAAACATGGTGATAAACAGTGGATGAATAAAACACTTTGGTTGTAGTTGGAAACATGCCAGGATACTACCATGGAATACTTTTTATTTCAGTGCTTTTTGTACTTATTCTGTTTATTATTGGAACAGTGTGTAAGGATATTTATGCTGACACAAGTGTTGAATGATATAACTGTGTTAAAATATTCTAGACAAAGTTGATGATGAGACATTTATTTGAGGAATGAAATAATCATAATAAAAAGCAATATTCAAGCTTTATAAAAATAGTAGTTGAACTAAGCTTCGTCGCTTTAGACAAACTCCGGCATGTTTTCTCTGGCCTTGGTATAGCCTTTGCTCCATCGGTATCCAAATTGCTATGCCTTTCTCTTCCCGCTTTCTGTACACATAGAACATTGTGCTGCGCTTTCTCTATATATTCTTACATAAGGCCATCATTTTCCCTCTCCTTCGCTCTATCCCTGTCGTTGTTTGCTCTGTACAGGATATGTCTTTTTGCTTATCTCCCTCTTTGGTACAACGTATATCAGCCTGTGTTGTGTCTAAATCTTTGTCCTGTATGTCACCCTTTCCCATTTTTTCACAGCGAAATGTAAAATTGCTTTCTGCCTGTCCCTGAGTGGTAAAATTGCCTTTTAAATTGAGATGAAAATTACCAGCCCAGGCATGAACTCACTCCGCATGTGTAAATGATTAAAAGGCTAACAGTAATTTATTCAACAGCAAACAACAAATAAACACCAGAAAATCTAGAAACGTTGTTCTAGGTGAGCAGGTAGGTCAGTTCAACTCAGTAGTGGATTATGGTGATAATAAGCATTGGCGAACTAAAAGATGTGTCACTGGGTGACACATCTCAGAGACAGATACAACCTGTTTCTTAAGTTTCTGTTCTTGCATGTACCTGGCAGTGTGAAGTGAGTGGGACTAGCTATACTTCTGCCCTTCAAATTCACCTGAGTCCGTATAGCAACCTTTATGATCTAGTTTTGAGTGATGTGAGGCACTACCAAGCTCTAGCATTTAATAACACCGAGTTAAAAACCGGTAGTGCGATGTGCGCAGGGGAACTAACGAGAGCCGTTCGCTGCAGACCTGGCGCTCCCCGTCCCACGCCTGCCTCCCTCACCGCAGGTCCGCGGCTCCTCGTTGCCCTCTGAATTCCCGTCACCGTTCTCCCTCGCGCTCCCTCTCTCTCTCTTCCCCCCAAACACGCCGCGCCTGAGTCCCCCACCCTAGAGGAGACCTGGGGCAAAGCATAACCTCCCGGGGGCCGCGGCCCGGCCCGCAGCGCCGGCTCAGCCGCCCCGGCCCCAGCCCCGGCCCCGGCCCGGCTCTTCCCTCCGCCCTCTCCAGTGCCGGAGGCGGCGGCCAGGCCGGCCCGTACCTAAAAACCTTGAACGCTGCCGCAGGCCCCCTAAACACAGGGTCGAGCCACGCGCGCTGCAGTACCGCCAACCAGCCCGCCGCCCCCTCGAGCGGGGAAGGAGGGAGGCCCCGGGGCGGGGCGGGGCGGGGCGGGGCGGGGCGGCCGCAGCGCCCGCCGGGGCCCGCCGGGGAGGATGACGCGCCGCAGCCGCAGCCCCAGCGCGCTTCCGGCGCCCCTCCGCGGGGGAGGGGAGGGCTCCCGTTGCCATGTTCCCGCCCCCAGCCAGCCAGGATTGGTCGTCCCACTTTCACCGTGGCCGAGCATTGGCTGCCGCCCCGTGGCGTAGGGCGACGGGATTGGCTCGGCCGGCGTCCGCGGGGCGGTTGCGGGGAGCCGGGCTGCGGCCGCGGGGAGGCGGACGAGACGGGCTCGGGAGGGGTGAGTGCGGGTCCCGCGCGGGGGGCGCCCGGCCCGGGCCGGCCCGGGCCCGCACGCCGCCTCCGGCCGCGGGGGGAAGGGGGCAGCAGCCGGAGCCAGGCAGGGCCGGGCCTCGCCTCGCCTCTCGGCGGCCGGCCTCGGCTGCGAGCGGGCCTGGGGCGGTCGCGCGGGCCGCGGAGTGGGGGTCTGCCCTCGGGGACGGGCTGGCGGGGCCCGGCGGCGGCGGGGCGCGGGGCGGGCCCCTGCGGGCCGGGGAGCCGCCGTGGGATGACGGCCTCGGCCCAGCGCCCCGGGCAGTGAGGGGGAGTGTGGATGAAGGGTTGAGGCCTGGGGTCGAGGCTGTCGGTGGGAGCGGAGGAAGGCAGTGGGCGCGCAGGTGGGGAGCAGGCCCGAAGCGGTGTTAGCCTTGAAATTCAGGGGGATCTTTTATTTGCCGCAGCAACGGGGAGGTGATGCAGGGTCCTGGGAGAACAGGGGGGAGGCCTGCTGCGTGGTGGAGAGCGGCTAGCGTTCCCCTTGTCCTGTGTGCCTACCCAGCTAGGCTTTGAGAGCAGCCCTGTCAGCAGAAGGGATTGGGTTCTTGTTATGCTACTTCGGACAAAATGAGATGGATGTGACTGTACCCACGTTTAAAGTAAGCCAGTTGACCTTGCCTGAACTAGATTAGGAAGGACTCGTGCAGCCCCTTTGCTGGAAAGGAGGTGGCCAGCAAGAGCTGGGAGCAGAACGATCCCCAAACTCGGGGCAGAATGGATCTATCTTTGGCCTCATGAATCAGTTTTCTCTTCCAGAGCTTTTTAAAGACATGTCACCAAAAACATGTAATTTATACACAAAAGTGAGAATGTGTTCAACTGCAGTTATAGTGGTCAGAATGGGTTTTACACATTGATGAGATTCACCTTGAGCGTGTTCAGTTTGTGCACTTTAACGCTCCACCTTTTATATGTTTGCTTGAACTGATCGTCTTCAAATGGGCACAGTCCAGTTGAGTTGACTGCAGTGCAACTGAATTCTTTTAAGACAGTGTGCACTGCGGATGTGGTCAAGATACTAGACTGGATGCTGAAAGTGAATTAACATTTTTTTATGAAGAATATATATCTGTTACATAATGTGTGCGTCTTCACAGTGCAGAAAGATATAAAAAGCCTAGTTGGTATCATAACTGTGATACTGAGTACTTTATAGGACATGTCTTGGAGGCTTAGAGACTTGTGTATTTAGGTCTATACTCTATGTTCAGACACTTGTTTCTGCGTGATTCTTGATTTGAACTTATGTATACATACTTACATGATTTAGGGGAACGGTTTTTGATAAAATTATATTACACTGTCTGGGAGAAATAAATAACGTCCTATAGCAATGAAGAGAGCTTTCAGATTCTGTTATTCTCTGCTAGTACACAAGTCGTGAAGAATATGTATCTTATAGAGGTAACTTTCATTTAAGAGAAGTGTACGTATTTACATCTGTATCTGGCATTTGAAGCATATGTATGTAATAAGTATTTATTTGTAGCCAAGTCAGACTGGCACAGAATCGATTTCCCACTTTCTCGTTTATTAAGGAAAGGAAAATGTCTGCAAAAATTGTTTAGAAAAATCATCGAAACATAAGATCAGGAAACTAGTATTTCCTGCAGAATTTTTCTCTGGAAATAATCTTGGAAGCCTTAAATATTAAACTTAACTTCCTGTAAGCATAGACTTGTTTCACTTTTTGAAGTATTTGTCTACTTTTTTTCTTATTTTCATTGCTAGTTCAGTGAATTACAAGGCAATGAAGGCAGTGTGCAAAAGTTCTTGATAGATCAAAGCCTCATCAAAATAAGACGTGTTTATGAATTATTGCCCTGGTAAGTTGGCTGCTGTCATGAAAATATTTACTTCCATAAAAAGCAGTTGAAAAAGCAAATGAAAAATATTGGTACGAGGTACTAGATTGATTCAGGAAGTGCTGTGGTAGATATTAGCAGCAAAAAGTTAAGCTCGCATTGTTACCATTTTTTTAAGTACTTTCTCTTGTATGTAATCCATAGTGCTTACTGGCTTGTGTTTGGTTTGGTTCTTTGTCTCTTACGCCTTTGTAGGCTTGAAGGAAACAAAAATTATTACTGTATTCTACAGCAGTAGAAGCCACAGTCCCATTGTACTGAGCACAATACGTTTATAAGAAAGACAGTCTCTGGCTTATAGTTTGCAGTGTAAGTAGTGTTTGTTTGGCATCTGAGATAATTGGAGCTGCAAATGTAATTGAAGTTATGAGCACAAGATTTACACTTCAATAAAGGTTTATCATAGTATTTCTGAATAATATTTTGAACAAACCAAAAGTATCAGGAATAAATTTGTTCTAATTTGTTTATTCACTGATATGGTAATGATCCTCTGCTCCTTAATGGATAAGGCTGAAAAAGTCTGATACGGTCCACTGCAGTATTATAATGAAGCTTGAGCCAGCCTTGTGTCTAAATATTTAGTAGCATATTTGAACAGGTCCCAGAGATCTACTTTGGATCTACTTCAGTTTGCAAACGTGTCTAAAAAGTTTAGTTAACTTGAAAGTTGTTGCAAGGCATTACAGAAGCAACTTTATCTGAGTAAGTCATAAAAATAGATAGGCCCAAAATGTAGTAGGACGGGAAAGCTAGTTAGCCTTGGCGTTCTCTTCAGAATGTCAGCAGCTATGGGGTATTTCAAGTATCCTGATGTGACGCATTAACCTGAGTACAACTGGACAGTTTCATCCTAAATTTGAAACTTTATCTTCTTTTGATAGCCTGAACTTGAATGAAACACACTTTATGCTGTTTATCACAGGAATATCCTGAAGTGTTTGGAGTAATGGCTTACTCATTTAATATATGGGCACTTACTTGAGCTGCCAAAGAGTGAAATGCAGTAGCTCTTGCGAGAACCTTTATTCCCTTAAAGGCCACATCTGGTTGGTTGTTCTTGTAGTTTTTGTGAAACAAGCTGTTATTTATTTATATTGGAAATTGAGGTAATTGCTAACAAGCTTTTAGTAATGAGTTGAATACTCTGCAAAGACGACTGAGCGTGTGGCTGAATGAATTGTTAAATGCTTATGTGTTACAGTGGAGGGAAGTATTTAGTGGCCCTGCTGCCAATGGTGTTAATCATTCTAAGTAGTTTTAAAATAGCTTTTCAAATTTGATAAATTTCAAGCATGATGTTTTGATACTAGACCCTTATACAGTGTTTAAGGTAGCTAAATGTGTGGCTATGAAGCAGAAAGAATTCCAGTTTGCACATATGTGCAAGTTCTTTTCGTATTTGTGTATAATTAATTATTAGCCCAAAAGTTTTCTAGATGCTTAAAAAAAAAAAACCCTGAGTTTTTTAAGTATTGCTGTAACAGCTGCAATCCCTCTGTGCTAGATATTATGCAGAAAAAAACAATACAAGATGATTGGGTATGAAATGGTACATTGGGTATGGAATGGTTGATACTGTAGAAAAGTGGAGTACAGTGAAATGGTATTGATCCTGGTGGTAGTAGTAGTGTTGATTTTTGCTCAGGAGATTAATTCGTAATCAGTTACACCAGAATATTCTTCCCTGTCAGTCAGGTGTCAGAGGTGAAAATTCTGCAGTGATCAAGGGATAAGTTTTCATAACTCAAATGATTTTTAAACGTTAGCAAAAACCCCAGCAAGTCTTCTTTGTTTAGTGGCTTTGTAGTCAACACAGAATCCTAAGTAGCTGAGTCTGCATCACATGCCTGGTAAACAAGGTATTTGTAGCTAGATAACATAGCTTCAAAGAAGTTGTATAACTGATTTTGGAAGATGTGATACTGTAATTTTCTTGGAAAATGTAGAAAGGTGCTTGCTTTAAAAATTGTCTCATATTGATGTGCAATAAGAAGACACCACAGAATAATAGAAAGTAACTTGGGTTTCTTAGTGTGTTCAGCTAGCCATAGCACTGCCTTTGCTAGGGTCTACTGTTAAAACGTTGATGAAGTTAAAATACTCCATTGCTCACGTTGAATGGTAGGTAAACATATACGACACAGCACCTTTTCCTTTAAAACATGTTAAAGCAGCTAAACACACACTAAGTGGTTCTCTGAGTTAGAGATCTACAAGAGTACTTTAGACTGCTAGGTAATAGATCTATGAGGTATTTCCAGATTGGAACAAGTGATTTTTAAATGAAAAATTGTTGTTTTTAAAAAGGAGATGGCAAAAATCCAAGTATCTATTTCCTAGTAAAATTGGTGTGATTTCATGTAGCATTTAGATCATTAATCTTTTAGAAATTTAGAGGAAATATTAGAAAATGCCTAAGAATAATAAATACATAAGTTGATCAATAGAGGAATTGCAATTTATTTTCCCAGTTTGTTGAAAGCAAGCAGATAGTAGTTGGGATCCACCTTGCCTCCCTCAAAATAGCTGAGAATGTTGTGAACCCCATTTCTATAAGCTTGTGATTCCAGGGCGTAGAACCAGAATAAATATCTGAAAGTCCTTTGGGAATGATTAAATCATCAAAAATAGGGCTGGGAGGGACCTCATAAGGTTGTCTAGCTTTTCCCCTCTCCCACTGCAGAGTTGCAGTGACTCTCCCACTAGATGTTTGTTTGAACCCCATTCTGTGGGATGCTTCACTAACTGAGGTTCTTCAGCCTTTCCGGGCAATCTGTGTAAATGATACAGTATTCCTACAGGTAGAAACACTTCTGTAATGCCATTTCCAAATGCCAAGGAAGTCTTCCTTGCTACGATTTAAGACTGATCTTTTCTGAGGGACAGTACTCAAAACTGTATGCAGTATTCTAGATCCAGTTTTAACAATCTCAAACGGAGTAAAAGGGTTGCCTTGCATGTCTTGTAGGCTTTGCTCACTCCGTTGCCTTTTGCCACAATGGAGTGGAAGTATTGACTTGTGTTCAGTTTATGGTCCACTATAATCCTTAACTGCCCTTCTGCAGAGCTATGCATAGCAATTATTCCCCCTTCAGTAATTTGCTCAGTTGTTTATTCCTACCCGTAATAATATCTTGCACGTGTCTTTTGGGAAAGGTCTCATTTTCTTCCCAGGCGTGTTAAAATCGCTTTGCGTTCCATTCCTAAACTTGGAGGCCCAGCTGACTTGGTCCTTAAATACGATAGGTATGCCCTCCAGTCTGTCACTTGGATCAGAGATTGCGTTTTTGTTATCCTTGTATTCAACATCCAGAATAATATTTGCAAAGCAGTGAATTTTTGCAAAGCAGTGTTTAAAGCAGTGAATTTTCACTGTTCTTCAGGAAAAAAAAATCTTAAAAACATGCCCTTTGGTTGGAGTTGAATATGTTAATTACATGTTTTGAGTTAACGTGTGAAGATGAGAGAGATGATAACAGATTACAAAGATAAGTCCTTGGACATGATCTTTTGCTTCGCTGTATCTCTTTCTCATGTAAGAGTTTCAATTACCTGAACTTCCACTTTGGAATTATGTTGTCATCTAGTATTTACTGAATTTATCAAGGGAAAAGCAAGCGACTGTTCTAACATCTTGAAGTAGGCTGAGGTCATTTGCACTGGCAGAAGTAGAATGGAACCTTGTATACTAAACTAAATAAAATGACCGAACTTTTCTGTAGTACCAGCTTCTATTTGACATCTTTAGGCTTTAAAAAGATACGTATTATCTTCTAGAAAGTAATTGGAATTGAAAATGAGAAGCAGAATGTGAAGGTAATAGGTGAAGGAAAAAGAGCAAACAAAAACTTTGGGGTTTTTTGTTTTTATTTCTTTGGTGGAGTAGTAATTTGAGTGGGAGGGAGAGAGGAGGGAGACAGTCTACAAGGGTACCTTTTACTGAAAATAAGGCCTGAATTTCTAGATGTCTTTTAAAAAGTAGTTGATTTAAAAATTGCTACTTCCATGCCCATTAATTTAGTACAAATATTTAGACTATGAAAATTTCTGTTGTTGGGAAAGGAGAGAGAGATGAAGTTTCAGTTGATGATTGTCAACCCTTAGTAGTGTACTTTTATTAGCAGAACACATCACTATAAGGGCCACTGGCAAAGTTATGTTAGGGTTTTTAATCTTAAAACTGTAAGGCTTGTTTTCCGAGGGAGGATGAGGGTGGCAAGGTCTTGTTCTTAATTAGTTAATACAGATGGCATATACACAATACATTAAAGGCTTTTAGTACTTCAGTTATTTAATCTTCTGTCTCTCTTGAAATGAGATTTTATTGTAGAATTTCTATCATAGATATTCCTCAGAATAAAAGCTGGAAGAGCAATTATTATGGTAAGCTGGAGCTGGCAATTTGTAGGACAAACTTTCATGTCCTGTCAAAGTCAAGGCAGAGGAAAGTGATGCATTTAAACAATTTTCAGTTTTGTGAAAGAGAGTAGAGAGACTTGGGAAGAAAAGGCTAAAATCAGATTAATTCAATGCAAAAATAATGCAGAAGCTTAGCATGAGGATGGAGCAGCTAAATGATAGGAGGATGGTGAAAAGTCAGCACCAGAATGCTTACAGATCAGTGCTCAGTGGAGAACAAGTGCATGGTGCAGGGATGCAGGGGCTTTGGCAGCAGAGTTTGTTTAGCGAGTCCTGCCGCTGGCTGCTTACTTCTGGCTCTGTTCCACCACCTCGGTTGTGCTAATGCAGCTATCCATTGAGCTGATCTAGCTTTAGAAAACAAAAATAGGAATAGCCCCTCAAAGAAGGGGATTTGGTAACGCTGAGTGAGTTCACTAAGTCTGGTTTACAGCTTGACTGCAACTGTTGTAACCACAGCTAAGGCAGCATCAGAGTAAGCCCACCTAACCCTGGCTCTTTGGCTGAAGTGGACAAGTGGCAAACGGCAACGCAGGTGTTTTCTGTGAACTCATGTTGGTGAGGAGACTCAATGAAGAACAGGGGACTGTGTGGGATCTTGAACTGCAGAGGGATGTCTGAGGATAGAAAGGGACTGTGTAAAGATACTGGTTTGTCCAGCTCACCTGATCAGATACCTCTATATGAGAGATGCTGCCTGGGCTCAACTTGTAAGAAGTTCTGGCCTTGAAGAAAATCTATTTCTCCTTTTCTTCAGGACTTTACTAAATATTAATTGCTCTCTGATTATTTTTTACGTATTTAAATCAAGGCAAGTGTTTTAAGTTCTTTCCTGCATATACTTGAACCGGCAATCATTTGTGTAGTGCCAGCCCATGTTCCCTTTGAAGTTTTTAGCAAATCTCTCATGATTTGGACAAAGTCGTGACTATATGTGCTCATTGTAGTAGGTCATTAATTGAGACTGGGTTATGCAAACGATGCCCAAAATATTAATGGTCGTGCTTCTTTCTAACCCGCATATTGACTAATGCACTAATAAATGTGAAAATTTAGCTTTTTATATTTGTGCCTTAATAGACTGAAATATTTCCACTCTTCCCCCCCCTGTTTCTTAGAGCTTAGGTTTTATGTTTATGGCACAAAATGCATGCAGAACTGCAAAACTGAGGATAAACACCTACATACATCCAAAATGGAAACTGTGTTTAGTACTGAAGTGAAAGGAAGCTGGTATCAGTTTAAACGTCCCATTGGTGTTTGTACCCTCTTTTTGGTATTTGGGAAGAGATGCAGATCCATATCGGAATATTTTATAGAGATCTTGTTGGTTTTTTTTTTGGGGGGGGGGAGGGGGTTCTATGTTAAAATGTACATGTGGGGAGGTGGAGAACCTTTTTCGTTGTTAGTAGTAGTTTTGTTTACATTTGTTTAATACCTTTTCAGGCAGATCCAAGGGGTATCTGCTAAGTTAACACAGTGTCTGGCACTTCCGTATGTTTATGGCCTTGAGCTGTCTAAGACTAATTGTATTCATGAGTAAGGAAAAATAGAAACAAGAAGCCTACTTCAAATTCATCTTCAGACCTCTTCTGATGGCAGAGGAAGCTGTTGCTTTTTATTTATTTATTTATTTATTTTGGTCTGAAGTAGCACGTTAGAATTTCTATCTTCTGAAGTGCTGACTGTTAACTATTGGTATTTTAAGGCACAACTAGTAAATAAATAAATAAATATGGCTTCAGGCACTGTAACGAGGCATTAAAATGCTGTTAAATTTCTGGGAGATGGGATCTGTTTGGAGGTCTCACTTTGCTTTTGTCTCTTCCTCACTCCTCCGGAAGAGCAATCTCTCACTACTCATCTAGGGTTTGAGGTTCTTTGGAGACTGGGACTTCAGCCCATGATCAAAATTGCAGTGGGAGAGTGCGCTGGAACCAAATCCCTCACCTCCCCCTCAGCTCCAGAAATACACAACCGCCTTTTCTATTCCCTTGTTTCCAGCTGTCTGACTGTGTGCTGCAACTGTGGTTTCCAGCCTGGCTGGAGGGAGAGGAACAAGCAAATCCGATTCTAATTCCTTCACCTTCCTGCTACTGGAGCTGAAAGGGAGGTAGTACAGACAGTGTGCCCTTACTGTAGGGAATAGGGCTGGAAGGCGCATGGGGGAGGGGGATGTGTGCAAGGACATCTGACCACCTGGGATCATTACTATATTGTCACTAGCACGGACTCTGGTTATTCACAATTGATAGGGTCCAGGGCGTGTGATAAGTATAAACATGCTGTCACCAAATGTGTATGTATAATTTTAAATTATGAGTTTAGTTTGGAGTGACCTAACTAAGTGTAAAGAGCCCAACAGTGTTTCTCAAGGTCATAAAGTATAAATGTGATGTGACTAGTATTTTTATTAGCTCTCTAAATAACATTAAATACAGAATTACCTTTGTAGTTCAAGCGGGCAAGGTGATAACAAGCATCTTGTTTCTTTGCAAAGACATTCGTATATCTTACATTGTCTATACTGTGCTTCTGACGCTAGGCCCCCAATGGAAAATACATGATTTGTGTTCGCTACAAGCGTACTTAGAGCTACTGAGATTCCAGAGACCTGGATTAGTCAGTCTGCTCTAAGATGCAGCCAGCTGCCGTTTCAGTCATAGTGAAGTAGTCAGCCTCTGTAATCTGGGAGGTGAACAAAAAAAAAAAAAAAAGGAGGGGGGGGGAGTTATTTTCATTTAAAGTGAATTCAGTGGAAGGCCAGCTGCCAGTTTATTAAGTGTGGAGTACCGGCTACTTTCAGCCTGGAGCAAAGATAAGGAGCTATAGTAAAAACATTGACTTTAAGCATTCATATGCTTAAAGGAGACTACAGAATAACCTGAAAGGTTAACAAAAAGGCAACAATTAAAGCCTGAAAAATAAATCCCTGAAGCATGCGCTATTTGTTAATGTACGTCTGAGCTGATACTGCTTATGGAAAGAACTAATATTTGATTTTCAATTAACCCAGCGAGCAATCTAAAGTCACTGCTCAACCAAAGGCTTTGAAGAAGAAGCTTTCAAATCCATAAATCAGATTTTTTAGAAAATATTTAATTTACTTATAGTATGATTCTCCAAGGTTTAGATAAATCCCAGTCAATGAAGGTAAGTTCCAACGGAAGATTCATTATTCTTAGTGCAAACAGGCCAGTGTATGTAGTTTGAAGTTTGTGAACATAATAAAACATTTCAAGAATTTTGGTGTTAATCTGCCCATAGCGAGGGAAGGGACAAATGGTGCCAATGGTATGTTGTCTTAAATTACTGAAATATTTATCTTATTTCACACCTTTCTCCTGTCAAACGAAACAGGGAATCTCTCTACCTTCCTGAGCACTGCCGCTTACAAAACTAGAAGTTCTCCATGCTAATTCAAATTTCTTTTTAATTCATCTGCTCTTAGAGGCTTCCAGAAATACCTGCAGGAAAGAGAGAGATTTGGAAGACTGGCTGCAGATGCAGACTATTAGTTAGTATAGTTTAAAAGATAACGTGAAGATTCTTTTACCTGCAACTTTTGTCTGCACTGTTTGGGGTATGGTTTAATGATGACTCAGAACTAGCTGGGTAGAGGAATCAGTATCAAGAACCTGAATTGTTTTTAAGTTTCACCAGTTTGAACAAAATACTTTGTAGTACAAATACATTATTATACTTTTCAGAACACAAGTAAACCTTTTAAGACTATAAGGTGGAAAACAGTAATTGTGTCAATATTACATGCGTTCCCTTTTAAAATCTTGAGCAAGAGTGCCTATTTTTTACATTGTGGCAGAAAATGGCTTCTGTAATTAATAGATATAAAAGAAAAAAGAGCACTGGGTATGAGAGAGGAGATTATTTTTACTTCTTCGTCAAGAGTTGGGGAGATTGAGACCAAATATGCATGTGGTTTTTTTTTGAAGGATGTTGCAAAAATTTGAGAAAGTGTGACAGAGATACGAATTATTGAAGGACTGCAGAAAACACTTCATAGAGACATATTTGTTTTAGATGAGCAAAGTGACCTTCAAACAAAGAAAAACCCATTTAAATACCTTCTGTAGCAGAAAATAGTGGCCATTAAAATGCTCTTGATCTTGTTATTCTGTTTTCCGCTAGATTGAATAGCTAGAATCTGAGGACAAGCAAATTTGAATGTAAAATTAGGCCTGGATTTAGGATATTGGATTTTTTTTTGTTTTGGTTTTATTGTTTTAATAGAGTGAGTAACTATCAGAAAAAACTACTGAGGTAACGGCAGTTATTCCATCTTTTCATGTCCTCAAGTTAAAGCTAGCTTATACTAGGTTTTAGTTCTGTAATTTTGGTAAGACAAAAACACAAGTTAGGTTTTTTGTTGAACTTCAATTACTGTGCTTAATTTAGGGATAACATAGTTGAATTGTGGTGTAAAGGATGGATGATGTTTAGATTGGATACTTCAGTAGTTTCTTTAATTATGAAGTGCTGTAAATCAATGAGAAATCATGTAATCGCTCTTTTGATGCCATATAAATTTGGCTTCCTGCTCTTGGAGGAGATGTGATGTATTTCATGTTGATCAATCATGATGGTCACTTCTGGGAGTTGTCACAGCAACAAATGCTTGGGGATTTTGATATGAAGAAGGAAGGTTAGGAATAGGGAAAAAAACAGTGAAAAGTAACAATCATTTCTTCTCTGCCTGCCTTTAATATGGTAAAACTGTCAGTGTAGCAGGGCTTTGCATTTTTTCTTTAAATAGAAAAATAGCTATGGTTCCTTTGTGATCTAGTTTTCTCTCTGGCTTGCTTAGTCAGAGAACTCTTCTTTGTTTCTCTTTCTTTTTGAATGCTTTTGGAGAGACTCTCAATATCTTCCCAATTATTAATGGAGCCAAAATTTTCCCCTAAAAACGAACCAGCCGTGGAATGTCTTTCTGAGTATTGCATGGTCACCAATTTGCCAATGTGTTTTGTGTTCTAAACATGCAGCTGACATTAAGCAATCCACAGTCCTGAGCTGCAGATAAGCTTTAATGTCTTTAACAGTTCTACATTTTTGTACTTTTATTTATAAAAAAGATACAGGTTTTCATACTGTTGCTCATTGATGTCAGTAATAGGAAGGTAAGTATTAAAGGTCAGTGGGAAGGAAGGTTACAACTTTGAAGTCGGAATCTGTAGCAATTCAAACGTAGGTATGTTTAAACATAAATTTTGTTTATATCAGCCCATTAGAAGAGTGAAGCTAAGTACATTGAACTAATTTGAGTAAGAACTTATATTCTTTATTTTCCTTACTGCATATCTGTGCAACGTACTATAGCCTAAACCAAAAAATTGATGTAGATTCTTTTGGTCAGTACTGTCACATGCCTTGAAAAGCTGGAAGCTACAGCCAACCAAGATTAGACGAAATAACAAAACTATTGAGTTGACAGAGGTAGTGGATGAGAAGTAGTAAGAGGAATTAGATGAAGCCACATAGTTCAGTGATTACAGAGCGCAGGCTTGAATTCAGCACATCTGGATTCTTAGTTGCTCTTTCCATTTAATCCTCAGTGAAATGGTTTTTTAGTGAGAAGATATGGGATGACTTACTAGCCTTTTTTAAACACTTACAGGAAAGAAATTTGTGGGCTGGCCATTATGGGCTTCAATAAATGAGTGTTAGTCTAATTCATAGGCTATTCATATGTGCCATGAGCCAAGGTTATGCATGCGGACGGCTGATTCAGATCAGGTGAATCAACTGCAAGCAACTATCAAGGTGCTACAACCAAGCTAGTTCTGCTCTTCCTCTTGAACCTTTGGAGTTCGAATAGAGAAAAGCCCCCCGGGGTAGGGAAATGGAGAGACTGGATAAGGGAGGGGCTGGTATTGCAAGGCAGTCCCACCTGGGCACCTTCAACTGAGGCATGAAATTGGATGGAAAACACTTGGCACTGGTTCTTCCCTTTCTGTTATGTAGGGTTGCCACTCTTACTCTCTCCCTCCATCTCTACTTCCCTCTCTTCCATTAGATATATGATAGCCCTAGGAGGTGACTGTATATGTGAATGATAACAAGAAACTAAACTGGACGTGATAGGGTGAAAATAAGGTGCAGGCAAATCAGACGGAGTACTTAACAGAAAATGTTCCCTGTGAGGTTTCCAGGAGGTTTTTTTCAGTGGAAGTCATGAAAATCAATTTTCTGCTTAAACTGAAAAAAAATTGCTAGGTGTATAAGGGAAGACTTTCAGTATTTCAGCTCTTGCAAAAAAAGGCAAGATTTTTATTAAAGGTATTCAGAACTGTTTAGATAAACTGGGATTTTTTTAAAATAAAAATGAGTGCCCGGTCTTTAATATTGTATCTGGCCAAAAGTGTTACAAAGAGATCTTTGCCAATCTCTTGTCCATTAACTAGGTAACTAAATGGAACCCTTCAGTATTTTCAAAATCTAGCCTGTAATATGAATACTGATTCTTTGCAGACTTGAGCCTGTGAGGTATAAAAAGTTGCCCTGCCTCCCCCCTCACGCGTTTTCTGTGTTGCTATCCACAATTATATTTTGTAATTGCAGAGAGAACAGTGTGTATAACAGGCTATGTGTAGTTAGTACGTGTTCATTTTATTAATTAAAGTTTGGTAGGTCCATAAGTTATTAAAGAATTCTGTGGCCAGGGTATTGTCATATCATAGAGGAAAAACTAGTAGTTAGCCCTTTTGATATCTCTGTTCCCAGATCTGTCTCTTCCAATTTTGTTGCTTTCTCTGCTCAAACTAATCAAACAAAATGATGCTATCCAAGCAGTTCACAGTAGTTCTGAGAACCACCAGCATGACAAACCTGCCTTCCTCTGTTGCAGTCAAATTGCCCTGTTCAAAAGTCAGGTGTAGGTTGTAATGATATCTTACATTGATGTAGGTGGTGGTTAATCATTTGAATAGTATCGTAGATCTAGGATGTACATTTCTTGATCCCAGAAAGCAGCTTCTCTTCTTTCTAGTTTCTAGAACGTGAAGAAATTGAGAGGACAGAGGAGAATCAAAGATAATGAAGAAAAGAGTAAGTGTGGGTGTCAGGATTTAAATGGATATTGCTTGAGGTTCGGAGTCCTGTCAGAGGACTTACCAGCTACCTGCACAGGAGATTGTAGTTGTCCTAAATGTGGCTCTGTAGATTAAAAGGATTTGAGATTTATACGTAGGATTTTGATTGAATTAACGAATCATTTATGGATGCTGTGCTGTGAACATATGTATGTGTACAACTACAGTTAACCTTTAATGTTAACGTGCTACTTTTAGAAAAATTTTTTGACGGGCAAGGGGACAAGTTGATTATGCAGAGTCAAATGGATTTGAGTCTAAATTCCCAGACTTTAAACGTTACAGCCTATAGGCTGCTGGCTCTAGGGACTGGAATCCATAGTGCAATATTTGTAGAGATAAAGAGGAAGTACGGCGCTATGCACCAGCGATTGTGGCGTTGCCTCAGAAAGGCCAGACCTAGATCTCTCTCTGCTTAACCTATGGTTTATGCTTTATGTCTTTTAGGAGCCATTCCCTCTTGTGTGTGTGTTTTTTTTTTTTTTTTTTTTTTAAATCTGTGTCTGGTAATCTAAAATACCTTTCTGCTGGGTGACAGCTGCTAAGGAACTTGTGATGGGCTCGGGTGACTGTGGTATCCTTCTAGAAGGATGGAGGTGGGGGTATAAATTAGCCTGAAAAGCGGATAAATAACCTGTTTCCCATACCATACTTAATCACTGGTGTGTTGCATCAAAAGGGAAGCATGTCCTTTCATGTTGGCCTTGCTTTTAAAAAAGGTGTCTCTAAGACTGGTCTGTTTTTTCAGAGCTGTATCCTCTTAGTAGGTATTGGGCATATTTTGAACAGGCCTGCTGAACCGGTTGTCAGATAGAGCAATGCCCGCTTCTCAGGCTGCCTTAGCCAGGGAGAAAGAACTGAGAGAGGATATTCCAGGCTGCGGGAACTTGATTGCCTGAAGGATGGCCTGTAGCTTGGCCTCTGAATTTAGGGGCCAAAACTTTGCTCACTGAAGGCGTGTAGGCAAATAGATTTGTGGCTCCCTCCCTTGAGATTTGTATCTAGATAGAAATTCGAGTCTCCGTTAATCCAAATGTGCTATTTAAACTTTTAGTGAAAGATGAATGTTTTTATTTCCTATCTAATAAATCCCTCTCAGAGCAGAGAAATTCAGAGCTTTTTTAGTGCTCATAGCTGCATAATGTATCTTTTTAAAACAAATACAAGATGGGGTAGTGTATATGTGAAAGAATTATTTGGAACAGAAAGCTGTAGCGTATTGCACCCAGCTTAAAGTCTTTGCATGCTATGAACTTCAATTTGAAAAATAGAAACATTCAAATTTAGTGAGTTTGACTCTCTTGAGTGAACATCTATTATATTTATTTGTGAAGAATACTTGTGTTTTAGAGAACAAACTAAGGATTAAGCAGTTGTATTTTTACCTTTTTTTGTTTCAACAAGTTGTATCAGCATCTTTGAAGGCAAATGGCTCTATTGCTGTGCTGATTTACTAGTCTGAACTGTTGGATTGTGCTCTGTGAGTTGTTTGGATGTGGTTGCTTTATTGTCAGCTGCCTTTGGCAGTCTGCTAACCAGCCACGTGACAGTCGGTGAAAAATTAAGAATCATCAGAGCTTGCTTGAAAAAACATGAGTTATTGGTTGATTTAGTAAGAATATTAACTGGATGACTTAAGAAAATTAATCGTCAATCTTTCTCCCGTCTGCCCCTTCTCCCCAACTTTTTTTTTTTTTTTTTTTTTTGGAATTAGTTGCAGAGACTTTCTTGGCAAAGATCATGGGGAGTCTTCACATTTCTAGGGAGCAGCACTTCAAAAAGATTGCAAGAATAGTATAGGTAAAGGTTAGCTTCTGCTGCTTGATATGTGCTGGGCAGGTATGGACAAATATGTGAAAAGATATTAAGCGAAGGTTGTATGTAAATGGCCGCCAACTGCATGAGAGAAGAAGCCCCTGATACCTGCCCTAAGTTTGTGAAAATACACCGCAGAAGCAAACCGCTAGTGACACACATGTTAGGACTCCTGCGGGGTTCATGGAGCTGGGCTGTGCTTGCAGAGATTCCCTGTGTGGGAAGAATCGTGGAAGTAAGAGATGACTGGGATTACGCTCATTAGGGGAGATTTAGAGCATTATATATAATGTGATGAGCTATAAGACAACATACATGTAATAAACAGTTTATTGTAATTTGGCTAATGGTCACAGAAGTGAACCTGGCAATGTTAGATAAGACTACTTGTGTTCTACTTTACCTTAAATATTACAGTTTTAAGAAATTGAATTGTAAATGTTTGAAAGATTTTTACTTTTAAACACAGCAAGTGTCTTCATTGCTGCTGTCAATTCGCCTGGGAATGAAACAGTAATATTTTAGACTCTTTTGCAGTTATTTCATTTTACACATAGTTTTGTTAAGTTTAGTCCAGACTTATTTTTCCACTATTTCTCATTCCGCTGTGCTTTATACCATGTTTTGGCATTGGGAAAAGAGGCAATATATCTGTTTCTTCTCACCATATTCTGAGCACCCTTTGCTCACTTTTGGGTTTGAGACTTGCTTACATTAACGATTTTGTCTATAGGGAAGATCAGGCAGAAGGTATTGAGACTCTCTGTAGAACTTCCACTAAAATGCAGCTTTCTAGCAAACATTTTCAAAATCGCTGTGCCAGGTTCTGTAAGCTTCCTTGTAGGAGGTTTTTACGTACCTGAAGCTGTTAAGACTATAGCTTCTAGCAGAAGTTATACTTTATAAGAGGTGATTTTCTTTTATTTGCTTTAGTTAAAACTTTAAGGGATCATGCAATTTCTGTTGAGCATAGCACCGAGAAAAAACCTTCATTAATTTTTCCCCTTTTTTTTTCTTTTTTTTCTTTTTTTTTCTTTAAGGTTTGTGTTAGACAGGAAGCAGCAAAGTTAGTTTCCTGTGTGTCGGTCCTAGCAAAATGACAGCTTCAGCAGGGATGCTAGTTTTCAAAAATGAACCTAAACTCTCACGGGGTTGGTACATATGCGATCGTGCCTTTGTTGACAGTCTGCATATTGTAAGCACTAACTTTTCAAAGTTGCATAAAGAAACTGCTGATCAGTGGCATCTTTGTATACAAATATTCCCTCTTAAAGAGTAGTGGAAAGATCAGTTTAGCAGCCAGGAAAAATAAAGCTTTCCTCTCATTTTTCAGAAGTTCAGAAAGCTGTGGGTTGATAGTTGCAGACTTTATTTTCTTACCTTTAACTTGTGCCTTTCAAAGTTCAGTGACTTTGGAGAGCAATAAAACTACTATGTTAATTCCATATCTAGTAAAGTTTAAAAGTGACTTAAAGGGACACACAAAAGCCACTGAACATCTGAAACAGTGAGCTGCTAATTGCATTTGCATATGCAACAGCCTTTGGACATGAACTCTTATATTAGCTTATTTATAGTAAATATTAATGCTGGAGTAGAATCTTTCTTCATTACAGTGTTGACAGCTTTCCCCCATTGTTTCTCAAGTTTCCTGTAGTCTTTACTCCATGTTTTCTTGATAAAAGCATTAAGATCCATTAATATGGGATGTTGTTACAGTAGTATGAGCAATACATGGGTTATTACCTTGTCTGAAAATATATACCTGAAAATATCTATATATATATATCTATATCTATCTATCTATCTATATATATATATTCTTTTACCTGAAGGTAAAGAATAAAGCATTCTTCCTTGGGACTTGGGAATATTTGTTTGAGAAAGTATGTTTGCTTAATTGTACTTTTGCTGTCACAGCGATAAGCTAGCTAGGGCCAGCTGACTTGTGTTGCATTACCCTGAGGCTTTTCCCTTATAACGTTTCAAAAGTTTATTGCACGCTGCCGTATGTAGTGTGTCAGACCCACATGCAGAAGTGTATCATGTATTTAAAAAAAAAAAAAAAAAGTCCTGTGGCATCCATGTTTAAAAATATGTTATACAATGTTCCTGTTACTTACTACAAATATGTTAGGATGAAGACAAGATCAGTGGTTGTCAATATTAATTAACACAGAGGAAAATTTCAGTTATTATGTATTTTTCATGCCGTATAAGCCCAGAGCGCTTCAGGTTCTTAGCAACTGTATGTCAGAGAATCTCCAAACCTCACTGAAGAGAATTGGGAAATTCCGTGCTTTAAAAAAAATTGCATAAAATTGTTGGAAGGAGGGGAATTATAAGGAGATGTTGTTGTCTAATACAGTTTTTTGTCTGTCTGTTTCTTTTTAATCATCTCATGTAGCAATGGGACAAGAAGCTGGCAAACCTGCCTGGCCCAAACCAGCAGGAGGCTATCAAACTATTACGGGTAGAAGATATGGAAGAAGACATGCTTATGTCAGTTTTAGACCATCTTTGACCAGCCAAGACAGAAATGACCTCCACAGCGGAGAATGTGAAGGATTAGAACTGGACGATGTTCAGAAAGAGAAGTCTTTGTGTATGTGCATATCTTCGTGTTATGTGCCATATAATTGCAAACTGAGATGCTTGGTGGTGGGAGGTGCATAGAAAATGGTATAGAAGGGAAGACAGAACAGTCACATAAGTTACTGTGTGCAAACTGCGTTTCAGATGGTTTCATAAAATGAAACTCAACATGAAGGCAAATTAAAGTAGTAACTATTTTAGGCTGTTTAATTTTGCTTAAAGAAGTATATTCCTGAAAGAGTTAATGCCTCCTAACCAACTAGATAATTTTAACATTGTAGAATTCTTTGTAAGTTGTCTGCAAATCAAGTGATTCTTTCATAATCACATTTGGAAGAAAATACCTATTTGAACAGAACTAGGCTACTAAGTATTTTACATATCATGGACCAGGTTTTTCTCTGAGGTACCTTTGTTGACCTTAGTATAGCTAGAGCAGGAATTACTTTAATCCTGTATAACCTCTTAAAGATTCTCTCTCTTTGGTTTGTACCTCTTGGACCGTTTCCCTGTTTTTTTGTGAATGTTGAACATTAACATTTAATTTCAACTGTCTTTTGGGACTTCAGCTTTCAAAGAATGATTTCCTACAGAGGTACAAAATGGCCTATTGGATTATAAACAGTCCAATCTCTTCGTATGAGGTGATTTTCTATTAAAAAGTAATTGTTTATTGATATAGCTTCAGATGTTCCAAAGTAACGTTTTTTTCTCCTTCTCCTATAAACTATTTTGTTACTGCTTTTTCCTTTTTCCTTCTTTTTTGATAATAACGTGGTGTAAATTTAACTTTCTCATATACCATTGTTCTTGGAGACTATTATGTGATGTAGAGCCTTTCTGGGTGGTTTGGTTTCCATTGGTAACTTGAATGTTTTTGTGGTTATCTATGCTTCATATATTTACTACATTTGTGTCTTAGTTAAAGATATGTTACCTGTAAATTGGTGCTTACCCTTGTACAGATTTTCCTATGGTCTCCCTCTGATGCTACCACCATTTTCATGTCAGTAAATCAGAGCTGAGCATACTGTTATTTTAGGGAGTCATAACAAATATACAGGTTAGAGACTGTTGTCTCCTTGTTCTGTAGTGGGGTGGTTTTGTATGTAAAGTGTAAGAGAGTGTTGATTTGTTTTCTATATTAGGTCTGATAACAGGATGCCTCTCTCTTCATGTTTAGTCTCTTTTTTTTTTTTTTTTTGCATCACAGCTGTCCAGATTTTGAGAAATGTTTTTGATTGATTATTCCCCTTCCCTCGACTAGCTTACTGTTCCCCCCTCCCGTCAAGTTGATCCTTGTCTTCCACTGGGTGGGTACTGACCAAATTGTTCTGTATGTTTCCCTCCAAATTGACCTAACACCTTTTATACATGTAAGCAACCACAGAACATAGGTAGAAGAAACTTCATCTCAACGTTTTATCAGATAAAGTGTTTGTAATGTTACAGTACTGTCTCCTGCAAGCCAGATCCAAGTGCTGAAAGGCACAGCTTATATTTTTTTATTTATGAAGTTCAGTGCCATCAGTTTACCAAGCTAGACATGGATTAGCCGTTTAGATGAGAGTAAAATCTGAATTTGAAGCAAATGTTTGATCTGCAGTAGTTATAAGTATCTGTGTAGCAGCTGTCAGAGTCCTGATGTAAATGTCCTCCGTGCAACCACTGCTTTCCAGATGTACTTGAAGAATCTGTCTTGGATGTTCACTTAGCAAGCTGTTGGGGTTTTTTGTGTGGTGGTGTTTTTTAAACCTGGAACATTCATGTTGTATGGTTCCCTACCTCTGACTGTTCTTTAAAGTGTCTGTTATGGAATGTCTTCATTTAACCATGCATGTCTCAATTTTTCTCTGCTCAGAACTTTTTTTCTCTTGTGATTGAAAGTTTCCCAAATGTCTTAATATCAGCCTACAATTTATAACTACTTGCATGAAGTTATGCAAGCCCTTGTGTTTTCAGAAACGGTTTGAATGTACATTGCTTAGGAGTTTACAGGTGACTTGCAGTAAGCATTAATTTTGCGCAAGGTATACATTTTAAACTTTAGCTCTTGTTGCTGGGTTTGATGTTTATTGTCCCTTTATGCAAGAGGTTCAACTGTAAAATAAGCAAACTGAATTTACAGTGATTGTAACTTGCAACTGTAAATTCTACATCCATCTCTGCTATTATTGTCTCCTTATAAGGAGTCGCATTCATAGCGACACGTACAAAATATAGTGCTATTAGTATGTAATTTATAGTATCAATAAATGGCTTTATCTGACTGTGGCAGGAGGCACAGTTCAGCCAGTTAATGAATGGGTAGTCTGAATTTTATGTTATGGAAAGAAATGTTGCAGCTTTTTAAATCTTCTAGCGTTTTTTTCAAGTTTCCTGTTGTCGTCTTAGAATTCCTTTTCACGTAAACAACTTAAAGATGCTGCTCATGAACATGTTCCTTCTTTAATATATCTTGCTACTGCTGTCACAGGCTGAGCTGAATCATTTAATCTGTCTGTATGGGCTTAGTTTATAAAAATGAAAACATAAATATATTAGCAAAGAATCAGTGCATCTCTGCCAAATGTTTCTCTTTATCAAATTGCACTGCAGTCCCAATAAAATACCCTTTTTTCAGGAGCTGATGTTGTAAGTGAGAAAATTGCTATTATGTTTGATTATTCCAATGTATTCTTTCTTACAACTTTCTGTAAAGGTTCCAGTCCATTGGTTCAAGTTTGTTCTGGTTTATCGGATGAGCCTTTGTTAGAAAATGTTGGAACTGGAGCACCTGTTTGTCAAACTGTGTCGAGCCAAACTTTTGAGACGAACGCTTCACCGTTTTCTCTAGTCTCTTACAGTCTGGAAGGCAACCAAATCTCAGGGAGCATTATGAATCCTGATAAAATTTCTGAGGACCTTGCAGAATATGCTTCTGGAGACTGTAATGATTTGAATGGCCAGAATGGAATTGCTTTTGTAAACATTGACTCTTATGAGCCAGATAGCAGTGATGGAGAGGATGATGATGGCCAAGGTAATCTTTCCTTGGTGAAGGAAGAAGCAGGTGTATTTCAGGAAACGCTAGATAACATGCTTTCTGAGTTAGAAAAGGGCGTAGAGTCTTTTTCTGAGTTACAGTCCCGGTTATCCAGTCTTAACCACAGCATTTCTAGGGAACGTTGTGAAGAAGTGGGACCAGTGCCTTTAATAAGATATTCTAACATAGATTCAGACTTGGCCCATCAAAACAACAGGACACTTAAAAAATCTGCTGAAGATCAAGCTATACTGAAAAGTAACTTGAGTAGTGCTAGTTGTGAAACACAACAGACAAAAAATATAGTTGATGTTGGAATCAGGACCCCTATTAGTAATGAGTTAAATGTCAGTGATGGAAAGACTGACCAAGGGAATTCACCTGAACCAGTAGTGAGACCCAAAATTAGAAAACAAAATCCTACAAGCCAGTTGGATAGAAAGAAGCTTCTCCCTAGTGATGATGAAGAGAAGAGCGGTTCTAGGAGGCGAAGTGAAATTGCTGAAGTCCAGCATGGGCATGCAGAGTGCGCCTTGAGGAATGGCAAAGAAAAAGTGAGTTCCAGTATGTTCTTTGACCCAAGAGACTACGAAGGTACTCAGAAGAACACAAAAATAGACCTAAAGAAAAATGCAAATGGTCAAGAAAGAAAAACTGTGTTAGATGATAACACTTTCTGGGATGAGTTTGAAGACTGCAGCAGACGCTTCTCAATGTCCCACAAAGATGAAGACAGGTAAGATTTGACTTTTTTTGTCTGTGTGTTTTATCTGTATCACACATTCTATGTATAAAATAAAATAAAATAATCTGAGTAATTTGTTGGCAAATGGTATGGGACTTAGTAAAAAATTAAGCAATTTCAGAATCTGATCATATAACAAGATGCCAGCTTTTCCTCTCTATTCTTCTCGTTCATCCCTCCCCAAGTCAATTCAAAGAAATTGTACTTTACATTCTTCTGATCTGCTGTCATGATTTTGATGTCTCTCCTCTCTGTACAAAACCACTGAAATTTGGTTCATAGGAAACGGGTAAGGGAAGAACTGGTTTGTTGCTGGAATGCTGATTGTTAATACTTCCATGTAGATGTAATGTTGCTGTCCTGTAGTGTTACTGTATACAGGTGTAGTCATATGAGCATACTGCATTGTCATCATGAACCTTAGCTTTCACTCTGGAGTCTGTTTTGTGTGATGCAACACTCTACTAGTTAATATACAGCATCTGATTTTCAAGAAAATTCATTATAGAAAAATATCTTGGCCCATGAGTGAAACTTTAAAATATATTTATGTGGAAATATTTATGTCCGATTTCACTGCCTTAGACATTTTAATGAGCATTTTTTTAAAAAAGCAGGAACTCATGGAAGTATTTTCTGAAGCTAGACAAAAATGTTGGTATAATACCTGAGGGGAGAGGAAAAAGTAAGTGTTTTCAGGCGGCCATTTGTTGCAAGGCTTTTTTCACTATGTTATTTGCAAATGTTACGTTAGTAGAATACTTACGGTCTGTAATGCTTCCGAGCTGAGTGTGCCAAAGCAGTTTTGTAAAAAATACAGCGCAAACCTAATATTCTGGGAGTCTGCTACCCAGTTGCTAAAAAAAGCTCTCATTTTGTTTGAGGTTAGAGCACACTAATACTCTTTAGGATTTTCATTTAATTTTCATTGAGAGGATGCAGGAGAGAGGGAGAACTTGCTCAGCCTGATGTTTGGCACATTGCAGGTTTTCCTCAAGAGCTATTATTTTTCAGAATTTCTTATTATCCGTTCTCAATATTATGCATGACAGCCTACATAAATTCTTGCCTCTAGACTTTGGAAAAGAAATTATTCTTCCTCATCATTTCTGCAGAATAATCTGATGGGATTACCTATAATCCTGTTTTTAATGAAAACACCTTAGAATAGCAGATGTTTCCAAAGTAACTATGAATGAAAACAGTTTCAGATCTACAGGCTCTGGCTATAGCGTGGGTCCCTGGGGCAGCATTCAGGCTCCTCCTGTTTTGGGCTCTTTATCTGAAAGATAAACTAATTTGTATGAACCTTATGTTGATGAACACTTTTGTTCACGTGCTGGTTAAGTGCTTGTCAGTGAGAGTTAGGGTTTTATAACTGAGCTGTTCTAAGAGAAAAATTATTTTTTAACTTTCTGTTAATATGTGGCAAATGCAGTAGTGTTTGAATTTAGTTTGAGTTTCTGCAATTTTTCTTGTCTCTTCCTTTCATCATCTTTGGTTCTGTTCCCACTGCATTCTTTACAGAACTCATCTTCTGGATGTCAGTGTACTTTTTTTTTTTTTTTTTTTTTTTTTTTGCCAGTATGCTTCACCTGCTTAGATTGTTTCCACTGCTTTTGTGGAGTGTACAGCATGAAAATTAATCTGCATAAAATCTTGTCATTAAAATATTGCAGAGTCCCAATTATGGGAGAACAAAATGGGTTTGTAGACTTTTCTTATTATTAAAGATGTAAGTGGACTTTACAAGAATCCTTTCCTTCTTCATAGTCTTTGCTTTTAAAAAATTTTTATTACTGTATAACTTACTTTTTCCACTGAAGTGCTACTGCCAGAAGTTTAAAATACAGTGGAGGAAATATACTATAGTAACCAGAGCATTGGCTCCCATGAAGTGAAGTGATGGATTGTTGTTGAACAATAAAAAAGAGAAACATAGCTTACACATCTGAAAGTGACTGTTCTTCATGATAGGAATTAATGAACCACTAAACAGGAAACATTAAGTGTTCATCAGCTGCAGATTTAACTTTAAAAATGAAATTCATGTTTTAAGTCTTGAAAAGATTTATCCTAGTGAAGTAAATTGTCAATGTTTACTCTATAAAAGGAACTAACATATGCTTTTCTGCTCTCAAAAGGTAAAGTTGTATGTTTGAATGTATAGTCATTATTTGCACATTTAAAAAAAAAAAACTATATAGCTGCATAAAGAACAGAATTGGCATAGGTGTCATATGCTGCATCCTGTGACTCTGCTTGCTCCTGTTTCCCACCCAGAGAAAAGTTCAGTTTGCCAGTTGCTGCAGCATGGACCTTCACCACACGTTTTTTGCTTTGAAGAAATGCCCAGCTTTTATGATGCTAGCATGGAATAAGAAGTTGCATGAAAAGTCTTTTAAGGCTGTTAGAACCACGTTTGCTCTGAGGTGGTGGGGTCGTGGTTGCTCCCTAGTGTGGGGCGATGGGATGAGGAGCACATCAATTATTGCATAATCTAGTGCTAAATGGAAGGAGCTAAGCACAGGCCAAGTCGAGTGGGGAGGGACTGTTCCCAGAAAATCCACGTGCAGATGCTAAGGTAATATGGTGCGCTTTTGGCAAGCGAGAACTCTGTAACTCGCTAACTGTTGCATAAAGTTCTGCATCTCTGCAGAACTGGACCCCCTTAAATCCTACATTTTGAAATATATATCTTCAGTGTTCTTGCTTGTATGGTGTTAATCACTCAAGGCATATCCTCTTTTCTGTTTTGAATCGTGCTATGTATATAAACTTTATTACCAGAACTTTAAAGGCAGAATATTGGAACAAATTTGACTATCAGCATAAGAGTTTTATGATTTCTAATGCAGATTTTAATATAAATAAGTGGACTGTAAGATAGGGAAAACTAAAATGAGAGATGTGAGTCTCAAAGCAAATCTTACAGCATATTTGAATAGCCTTTAAAAAATAATTTTAAAAAAAGTTCTAAAATGGTAGTAATTCAGCTTTAGCTGGTGAAATACAGGATGCTTTGGGTTGCATATATGCGCTAGGCAGTACTGGCTGTCTCATCTATTAAAATATCAAAAGTTCTTTTTTAATGGGTATTATTTCTCTTGTAAAGTAATCCTTTTGAAATGACCCAAGGACAATGAATATTCTTATTTCCGTCACCTTCCCTAGTCCTCAAAATTGTAAGAGAAAAATATATTCCTGCTTCAAATTAAAATATTTCCATATAATCTTTGTCCTTGATCTTCTTTTTTCTTATAAAACTAGAAGTGTGTAATATGCAGTTTTTCAAAAAGTAAATCATTAAACAGCAAGTTCTATTGGCATGTGCTTGTAATACTACACAGGAGGAGAGATTTTTCTTTGAAGTGAGTTTGAAGGTGGGGAGATGAGAACATTGATGCACGCTGACTTATTGGGTTTACTAGATTAAGAATTCTGAGCTGCAGGCATCCTGGATTGCTGGGTTATTATTAAGATGTGCTCTATCAAGCACATTTTCTGTTCACTTATCCATTATGTTTTCCTGTAACTTTGCTGAAGGGACATAGCTGGTTGACTCTACTTTGATTTCAGTAGATGTCTTCTGTCACTCCTAATATCGAATGAGCCTTTTAAGTGCATTACCAAAAGTAGCAATCAATAAGCTTGTCCTTCTTCTGGGGATTCTGCTAGCATCACTGTTGTTTTAAAGCTACCTACAGTTTATTACTTACTGCTCTCTTCTACATGATAGTGGAGCTGAAAAATCAAATTCTTCCTGAAAACCCTTCTGCTATTCGTCTTTTTGGGCTAGTGAATTAAGTGATTTTTCCAGTAATTCATCAGTTGTATCTTTGTATGATTTTAAAAAATTGACTTTGTATATGGCTTAGAAGTTATCAGGGCTCTTGTTTACAAAGTTTTGTTCGTTCAAGAGGGAAGGCCAAAATTTGCCATGTTTGTCAAGCACTTCTTGGGATCACTGCTGCTATTTTCTCTTTGCAGGGTGCTGGGAGAAAGAGGTGTGTATAGTTGGTCTTGGCTTGTACTCCTGAGATGTTTTATGTACTCTGCAAGTGTGGAGGGAGGAGAGCAAAACCCTGTTGCTAAGTAGGATGGGCATGACTCTTTTTTAAGAATGGATTTTGAATCAACTCTTTATTACATACTTACCCTGTAATCAATTTATGATTAGTAAAAAATGAATTTATCCTAGTTGTACTGAGAGCAATGTTCATAGAAGAGTATCAAATCACGTGTTTTCTTGTGTGTGTGTGTGTGCGTGCGTGCGTGGTGGTTTTTTTTTTCTTTCTTTTCTTTCCCTCAAAGAAGTGTTTGAATTCAATCTGCATTGCCTTGTCTAAATTGCAGTTCGGAATGCAGTGATGGAGAGTGGTCTGCATCTCTGCCTGCGTATTTTGCTGCTGCAGATAAAGACCAGTCGTCGAGTGACGAGAGCTGGGAGACTCTCCCAGGCAGGGAGGAACATGAACCTGAAGTGCAGAGCAACAGCAGTGGCCTAGAAGAGGAGAACACAGACTTCTGTTTCCAAGGAGGGTATGATTTTATTTCATTAAATAACTTTATATAAAGTAGTAGCAGCAGCACAGTGTCAATGCAACACTGTAGAGAATAATAACACTTCTAAAAATAATTATTATACCAGCAATAATCATTTGCCTACATCAAAACAATCACACTAGTTTCCTATGTTGAGACTAGGAAAAAAAAGGTTATGTCATGCAAACAATGCTGCAATGCTGGCTATTTTATGAAAGAAGTACAACTACTGGGAGAGTGTTGGCATTCTAATAATAAGAAAAAGCAGCAGGTTAATAGACTGGGTATACTTTCAAAGGCAGGATTAGGTATGATATTGTTTACAGACAGGCTAATTGTAAAGAGCTGTCTTTTTTTTTTTTTTTTTTTTTTTAACCACATACATACACTGCTCATGTTCTAATAATGCTTTGTACTCTGTGCAAAGCTATTGTTTTTCTCTTTGCTTCCTTGCTTCTTGTATTCCAGTGAATGGAACTGCTGCTCTTTTTTTATGTACGTATTTCTGCAGCTCTATCAGTGATTACAGTAAACTTGAAGAAGGAATTCTGTGCTGAAAGCTCTTTCCCAGTTTTTCATTATTGCTTTTAATTTATTTTCATTTCATTTTTCCAGTTGTTCATTGTTTTAATTAAAAAAAAAAAAAAAAGCTACCTTTTGTTGCAAGATTTGTATATAGAAGTAGCTAAGGATAAGTTAAAGCTTTTTTGGTTTTTGTTTTTTTTTCCTGAGCATCTAATATAAAACCTGTATTCTTAGTTGGGGTCTTCATTTTGCAACAAATCATGCCTAAATGTTCTGCTCCTTTAACTCTAAGTCAGACGGTATCTAACACCAAGCATTCCAAATCTGTGTCATTATCTTATTCGTATTGCTGTGTCCTTGAGTTTTGAAGAATTAGCATGGCTTTATGAAAACACTGTTTAAAAACTTATCTACTTGAGAAAAACAGCAGGGGCGCTGTCCACTTTTAAGCATTCTTTGGTTTGAACAGGCTGCAAATATATCTATTTCTGACATGGTCCCATTTATTTGCCCTCCATTACGGAAAGTGGGTCTCAGCCCTGTGGTTCGAAACATCCAGGTGACTTGTGCTGCTCTAGAAAATCCAGGAATGAAAAGAATCCTTTTTCTCATGTATGTAGCTTCTCTTACTAATCATGTCTCTTTGAACTGCTTTTTTCAGGCTGTCAGGAGAGCCTTTCTTATTAACAGTTTCAAGAACTTGTAGATGATCTTTAGTACCAAAGTTGCTACTCCTGACAAGCATACTGTCCATGGTAAAGGAGTGCAAAGAAAGCTGTTCCCTGTACTGCTGGTCTTGAGCATTAGACGAACACTTTCGCAACACAGTCATGGATGTTGCAAGGTTCTGGATCTGGATGGGTTAGCTGATACCACTAGGAATTTCTTGGTTTTTTACAGCAAATGCTGAGTTGAGAATCTAGGGCTTTGCAGTCTGAGAAACAGGTGCAACCCTTGTAATAATATGTATAGCTTCTGTTGTTTGCATGTATCTGTAAATTCTTCCAAATTTTTAGTTTTAGCTTTTCATTCATTCATTTATTTATTTATTTGAAGGGAACAAACATCTTTGGAGGAAGGAGAGATTCCTTGGCTACAGTACCATGAAGAAATAGAAAGTAGCAGTGATGAGGAAAATGATCCAGTTGGTCATTTTGTGCATCCTGGCTTCTTTATGTTGGATGGCAACAACAACCTGGAGGATGACTCCAGTATGAGTGAAGATCTGGATGTGGAGTGGAGGTATGTCTGCGATGGTTTCCTGTTTTAATTTTGGAGGGTTTTTTAGTTATTTATCATTTTGTTTTTTGTGTTACCTGTCAGGATATCCACGTTCATCTGTATGCACTTGCTTCAAGGGCTGGTAATGGTATGTTTTAAGGTTTAACTTTAAGTGCTGTGTTTCTTCTAACAAGAGAAAAAGGATATGGATTCACTAAGTCAGCCTGTGATCAGAGGAAATATAGGGAGGAATATAGGAACGTTGTCAGAGTATGCAGGGTTGCGACGAGGAAGGCTAAGGCCCCTTTGGAATCAAATCTGGCAAGGAATGTCAAGGACAACAAGAAGGCCTTCTTCAAAATGCATCAGTAGCAAAAGCAAGACTAGGGAAAATGTGGGCCCGCTACTGAATGGGAAAGGGGCCCTGGTAATGAATGATACAAAGAAGGCGGAGTTACTGAATGCCTTCTTTGCTTCAGTCTTTTCTGCTAAGGCCAGTCCTGAGGAATTCCAGACCCTGGAGACAAGAGAGGAAGGCTGGAGAAAGAAAAACTTTCCCTTGGTCGAGGAGGATCCAATTAGAGATCATTTAGGCAAACTTGACACCCACAAATCCTTGGACCCTGATGGGATACACCCACGAGTGCTGAGGGAGCTGGCGGATGTTATCACTAGGCCACTCTCCGTCATCTTGGAAAGGTCCTGGAGATCAGGAGAGGTGCCTGAGGACTGGGAGAAAACCTGTGTCACGCCAGTCTTCAAAAAGGGCAAGAAGGAGGAGCCAGGAAACTACAGGCCTGTCAGCCTCACCTCCATCCCTGGAAAGGTGATGGAACAGCTCCTCCTGAAGGTCATCACTAAGCATGTGGAGGACAAGAAGGTGATCAGGAGTAGTCAGCATGGATTCACCAAAGGGAAATCATGCTTGACCAATCTGATAGCCTTCTAGGACGGAATGACTGGCTGGACAGATGAGGGCAGAGCAGTGGATGTTGTCTACCTGGACTTCAGCAAGGCTTTTGACACTGTCTCCCATCACGTCCTCCTAGGTAAGCTCAGGAAGTATGGGCTAGATGAGTGCACAGTGAGGTGGCTTGAGAACTGGCTGGATGGCCGAGCTCAGAGGGTTGTGGTGAATGGCGCAGAGTCAAGTTGGAGGCCTGTGGCTAGTGGTGTCCCCCAGGGGTCAGTCCTGGGTCCAGTCTTGTTCAACGTATTCATCAGTGACCTGGAGGAAGGGACAGAGTGCACTCTCAGCAAGTTTGCTGATGATCCAAAGCTGGGAGGAGTGGCTGACACAACAGAAGTCTGTGCTGCCCTTCAGAGGGACCTGGACAGGCTGGAGAGGTGGGCGGAGAGGAACCTCATGAAGTTCCACAAAGGCAAGTGCAAGGTCCTGCACCTAGGCAGGAATAACCCCCTGCACCAGTGCAGGCTGGGGGTTGACCTGCTGGCAAGCAGCTCTGCAGAGAAGGACCTGGGTGTCGTGGAGAACAAGTTGACCATGAGCCAGCAAGGTGCCCTTGTGTCCAATTCTGGGCTCCCCAGTACAAGAGAGACGCAGTACTACTGGAGAGAGTCCAGCGGAGGGCTACAAAGATGATGAGGGGACTGGAGCATCTGTCTTGTGAGGAAAGGCTGCGAGAGCTGGGCCTGTTTAGCCTGGGGAAGACAAGACTGAGAGGGGATCTCATCAATGTCTACAGAAATCTGAAGGGAGGGTGTCAAGAGGATGCGGGCAGACTGACTCTTCCAAGTGGTGCCCAGTGACAGGACGAGAGGCAACGGGCACAAACTGAAACACAGGCAGTTCCATCTGAACATGAGGAAAAACTTCTTCACTGTGAGGGTGACAGAGCATTGGAGCAGGTTGCCCAGAGAGGTTGTGGAGCCTCCTTCTCTGGAGATATTCAGAGCGTGCCTGGACGCGATCCTGTGCAACGTGCTCTAGAGGACCCTGCTTGAGCAGGGGGGTTGGACTAGATGATCTCTAGAGGTCCCTTCCAACCTCAAGCATTCTGTGGTTCTATGAAATTCTGCTGTACTGAATGGTTAGTTTAGAGATATTAGGTGTATTTTTCAATTCTTTTTCAGGCTGCTAAATATAATGGAAGTATAATAAAAGTGTAACAGTATGAATGTAATCAGCATTTAAGTTGATATAATTTTGTAACTTTTTCTCCATTGCAACTGGTGTAAGTTAGACGTTATAAAACCTACTTTATTTCCCTTTGTAATGCCAAGTGCGAACTTAATATTACCATAATTTTGTATATTACGCTTGATTTTCTGTCATTAGATTATTGAAAAATATTGTAATATAATTATTAGAAAACTGCTGCAAGTGGCAGGAGAAAAGCAGAGCCACTTCCACAGGATTATTGAACATAATCCTAGAATAGTATAGTGTTTATTTTAAAGAGAATGTTAAAGTGAGCTAGAGATAATGCTTTCCAGTGAGAGACTTAAATCTTAGGCTTATTAAAAGATAATTGAATTGCAGTGTAGAAGTACCTTAATGAGGAGAGTATACCAGTCTCTTTAGTGTATTTACAGAGAGCATAACAGGGAGTAATGCGTGGAAGCTTAAGCTGCAAAAAAGGTACATATTCTTACAGTGCGAGACAATTAACTATTGCAGCAAGCTACCAAGGAAATTGGAGGATTCTTAGTACAGTATGAACAAATGCTGTTTTTCAGTTCTGGAGGCTGGGCTAGGCTCAGCAAGCTTCCTTAGTGATGAAACACAGTAGTTAATGTACCCAGCCCTTGTGTTGTTACTATTAACTTTGAAACGAAGACTCTATTACCTAATTCATGTTTTTCAGGCTACTGGATGAATTTGGGGATGGCCTCGGAGTCGCTCAAGCCATTTCATATGTGGACCCTCAATTTCTCACCTATATGGCATTAGAGGAACGCTTAGCACAAGCTATGGAGGTAGTAAAAAAAAAAAAAAAAAAAAAAAAAGTAATTGACGTCTGTGTAAAATAAAACCGAAGCACACTATGTTTTTGGTTTTTTTTAATAACCAAATATTCAAGTCATTGTGGACTTCAGATTGACTCTTTTTTTTAATTTAGCAGGTAATCTTTTATATGTTAATATTAAATACAAAAGGGCTTAGGTCTTATTCCGGTCAGCTTTGCAACAGTATACAAGAACGGTCTACGTTTTCTCAGTGGTGTTGTATCAATGGTGTTGTGATATAAGTTTTCATTACTGAATCCTTATTCAGGAGTGGACTGAGAATCAGGAAAAATCGACTTTCCTTTTTCAGCTTGAACTTTCAGGTTGGCAAGCTTAAAAATAAATGCTGAAATTCTTTTAAATGATATGGTGCAAGATGTCGTTGATCAGCGCTAGTGCTTTTAGAATACAGTATTTATTTTCTCTTAAAAAAAGAGATATTCATTTCTACCAGCATAAGCATATGCCATTTAAGTTTTCTAAAGAATGTTGCTAAATTCCCTGCATAACAAAAGAATGTTTCTTCATACCTGGATCTGTGTCCAGAGATTATTGTAACTTCTTTTTGTAAAAATATAAATAGATCAGAAGTCTCATCTTTTTATTCTTTAATACAAGACTGGTTTGGATTTAATTATCTTGACTTTTTTATTTTTAGCATTCTCTTTTAACTTAACCTCCGTCTGATGAATCTGATTTCATCTGTCTAACTTCAGATAAATCAACTTTTGTTATTAAGAACCAGCACGGCTACTTTATTGTGTGTGTGCGCGGACTGCCTGATGTTGGCCGCTGGATATGGAGCTAGGTGAAACTCAGTTTGAGACTTGACAATTCCTGCATTGCCAGAAACTTCCCCTGCAGGGTATTTGCCAAAAAAAGAGTTACGTGGTGTATAAGCATATAATATGATGTTGCAAAAATTATCTTGAATTGAGTGTTTCATATGTGACATAAGTCAAACGCTGCTTGACTCTTAGCTCTTAGTTAAAGGGGTGAACAGAGCAGACTTATGTCCTAGTGTGCTCGCAGGCACAATACCAGGGCCATCTTAACGTTTTTTCTAAAGCAATTGTAGATCTTTTTCGGTTTTCTCGTGGCTAACTGGGAGGTTAATGATTTGATGGAAAATTGTGAATAAACTTTATGGGGATTTTCCAAGCGGGAAAATGGGTTGTCCCCTGAAGTTGGCAGTGATTCAGTTTCCAGCTGTCCTGCTTCCCCCAAGGTATGTAGGAGGTCAGCATTATTTATGAGCAAGTACTGCAGGGTCTCCAGCTATGTAAGATCTTATCACTGCTCATCTGGAGACACATCAAAACTGCTTCTTAATGTGTAAGAGGTTTATTGATACCCTTATTAATAAAAAAACAGTATTTTGAAGTTGCATAGGGAAAATTCCATGTCCTTTTCATAGCTACGTTTTCTCTCTCCCTGTCAAAAGCGAGAGAACTACAGAAGCAGTTGACCTTCTCCTTAGCACCAGAGCAGGAAGCTCTGTGTAGAAAAGATGGGATTCAATTCCTCTCTCTTTTTTATTCTCTATGTTAGCACTTGAACAGAAGACTCAGGGTGCTAAGGCTCTGAGTTTTTCTTTCTCACTACTGTGTAACAAAATTCTCTAGTTATTCTGTCAGATGAAATGTGCGGACTCTTGTCAGGCTGGCCTGTAAAAGCAATCCTAGGTGACTATATTCATGGCTGACAGAAGCTATTGTAATTATGTTAGTGTCACCAGGAGCTGAGTGTCATTGAACCACTTAGTAAGTAGATAGATGGCTACGAAGGTGTTAGTTATTCTCCGAGTATGGTATAGGTTACATCCAGTCACTGTGGATATTAGACAAGAGGGAAAGCCAATTCTCTTAACCAATATTAGTGTGGAATATAGCATTTTCAGGAAAAAAAATATTTCTTTTTAAGAAAACATTTTGTTTTGGAATGCAAAGACCAAACTAAACTGAGTCTTTTCAAGTTTGAGTAAGAGACAAATTCCTGAAAATGGCATCTGTGCGTACTAGAAAAATGTAATTTCTGATTATCCATTCATAGGGAGTGTAGAAAATGTATGTAGTATGACAATTTTTGTTCTGTAGTTTGTTGCAACCAAACATGTTCGTATATCAATAGGGAGTTATAGATCACAGCGAAGGGTGTCTCAGTCAGTAAGGTCAAGGTGATCAAGCTTGAGAACTCTTTGAGGGAGGCTAGAACTGAAGTGGGCTCTTTTCTCTCTTCCCCTTCCCCCCCACCCTCCCCTCATAATTGGTATTTTATACTCATCTCCACCTTCCCCCCCCCCCCCCAAAGGGGGTGATTTCATCTGCTGTTCAACTTATTTGGGGGGACTAGGTGTTGTTCTGGCTTTGCTAGGCCTTTGCTTATTCTGCAGGATTATTTGATTTCACTAGACATCTCTCCTGTTTGTTCTACATCTTTTGTACTTGCCTTGCGGATTTTATTGCTTTTACGTTTTTTCTTTACCCTATTTGAACAACCATACCATAAGCCTCTTGGCCCCTTTATGGTTTCACATTATTTATACGTTTATGCTTGGCTCCGTTAGAGAATATGTGTCACTTTATTATGTTATTAGTATATATTACAGTGTTACAAAATGCAGTTGCACTGTATTAGTATTTTGGTTTGGATTTAGGACAAGCAGGTATTAAATCTTGCTTAGTCTGATTCTACTTCATGGGTGCAACAGGCCTCCCCTTTGGCTTCAAGTTTAAAAAGTAACCTGTCTGCTTCCTGCCAATGAGAAATATTTTTGCACCAGAGGTATATTAATGTAGAAGTCTAAACTTTGACTAGCTTTAATAAGTATTATTTTGATTTGAGGTACAGATTGGGTTGAGTTTAATTATGCTGTTAAAGTGACTTTAGTCAGCCTGTAACTGATTTACTTAATCACCTTCCTTGAGTCTCCACAAGTTCTCTTATCTAAAATAGAAGATTCATTAACTAGGTTTTTTCAGCTATGACAACATAACTTATTAGCAAAGTCTATTATAGCTCAGGAATTTTTCAAAAAATTTCTCTGTCCAGCAAAGCCAATTTGCTATAGCTATGAAACTCTTGAAAGGGATGTGACCTAATGCTTCCAAAATTGAGGTGCATCTTCTCTCTGCGGGAGAGAGGCAGACTAATCTGTGACAGTTAACTGTGATAGTTGGAGAGGAGAAGTGGCTATGTTCTGTTAGATGCTGGGAATCCTATTCAAGTAGTTTCTGTCCTGAAAACCTAATAACATCTGTTTGTGACTTTTTTTTTCCTACTTCCATTTGTTTTAAGGATATTACTTCCTGGGAGTGTTCACTTACTTCAGTAGGAGTCTAGATCAGTTTAGGTGCCTCTGGAGCATTAGTGAGCTTGTTTATAAATATTCCCTGTGCTGATTTGCAGATGTGGGGTGCTCAAAGCCTGTTTTTAGTTGTATCCAGCATTCGGTTTATGGTATGTGGAACAATAAGCGGTCACTGCATGTAATAGGATGATGATAAAGGTATCTTGGAAACCTTGATGCTAAAGTTGTGAAATGGACGTTTCTTTGGTCTACTTTAGTTTCAGTGATGTGGTTTCAAGCTTCAGAGTCATTGTGAGGCTTTTTTTTTTCCTGATGTTTCTTTTATGTTGCTTTCAAAAGCAAACAGTACAATGCTTTTGTAAATTATTTTCTGTCTTAGATTATTCATACTGAATATAGACACAGAGGTTTGTAGGTAATTTATAGATTTGTAGGTAATATTGCATCCTTTTGTGTGCCTGGGAGCTTATCTGATACTTCCAGCTGTAGCAACTGATCTAATTAAACATAGTATTTTTACCTACAAATTATTCTCAAGACCATCACAGCTGTAGCAAAATACCATTGTAAATACTAACGTCATCTTAATGTCACTAAGGCAATATTGCCCGTTGTTGGAGACTTGAACGAGCTAAGCTGTTAAATTTGGAAAATGTACCTATTTTGCAGGTAAACTTGTGGACTGCACTGTGGATAACTATCCCTGGGTTACATTTAAAGCAGTTGATTTGTAGATGAGAGTGCTTGCGGTAGGAGTGAGTTTAGCAGGACCTGTAGATATTTGTCTGTTAGCTCGTGCTGATCTCTGTGCTGCTGCAAGTACTGGACCGTAGGTGTAGAGCTGCTGGGTTACAACTGTGGTGGGATGGTGGCCTGAGCTGCCGCACCACTGCAGTAGGAGTGCAGACACATTCTCAGGCTAGCATTCAGAAAACTTTCTCCAAAGACCAAGAGTTAAAAATAGGTGTTGGCATGTAATCTAATGTTTCTCTAGTCTACTTATTTTGTTTTTTAGTTATTAGGTGGTGGAGTGTCCCTTATATTTTCCCCAGAGATTACAAAAATGTCACATTACCTGAAACTTCTCACCAGAAAGTTTTTTGGCCATTAGAATAAATAAATTGCATGCTGATGAGAATAGGAAGTAGTTCATGAGCAGTGTGAATAGTTCATTCAGGATATGAACTCAGTGCTTCTGGGTTTTTTTGGCTCTTCAATTTCATTGTTTATCACTGGTACACAACCAGGTGCATCTCCTTCACTTCTTAGTGTTCAGTTTGGATAGATTTACTGTGTTGCAATTTTCTACTGAAGGTTTTTCTACTTTTAGGTCCTTTACTGTGATCAAACAAATAATCCAGACATCAATTCTGCTTGCTCCGGCATTGGATTCTTAATGATTCTATATAATCAAGATCTTAATTTTAAGTTTCAAACAAGTGGCAGCTTCTTACAGAGCACTATGCCTGTCTTAGATGTTTCTCGTCTGTATAATGACCTATGTAGACCTAACTTTTGTTTTTTCTGAAGACTTATATTGACAGCGTCGCTCAGGTACTTAATGAAAAATTAAGTATCTAGGCGGTATTGTAGCTGAAGCCAGAAAACACGTTGATGAAGCTTTTATGTTCAGAAAGTGAAACGCAATGACAGTTCACTGTGTGCAAGCTTCATTGGATTGTGACTTGCTGCCTTCTCTAAATACGTTTTTTTTTTTTTTTTTTCCCAGACCAGGTTGTTCAGTTACTTTATAACATGAGCAGGTGTTCGTTAGAGAATAAGTTGCAACTTTGACCTGATATTTTGTTAAGAAAGATTAAAAAACAAGCTGTTACTGTCTTGACCTTCAGTTTCGGTTCATTCATCACAAAAATAAAAATGATGTAATGGCTAGTCTGATGGATGTAACTTGCCTCAGTCTTTTGACGATTAGAACTGGTTTCCTTCCCCTCCCCCCTTCCTTTGCCTCTTTGTTTTTATATGAAATATTTCATTTGTGAGTAACAGAACTTGATATCCCTTTTCAGACTGCTCTGGCACATCTGGAGTCTCTGGCTGTTGATGTTGAACAGGCTCATCCACCAGCTAGTAAAGAAAGCATAGACTGTCTGCCACAGATTATTGTCACAGATGACCACAACGGTATGGAAAAAAATAGTTAACTTATGCAAAGTTTAAAAGAACAAATTCAACTTTCTGTAATGGCATAGATAGGTATTTAAGTATACTTACTGTGCTGCTGACAGTGCTGTTCTTGACATATGTAATAAGCCTCTGCATCTTGAATCAGTCTGTGAATGTAACTTTAGGTCAGTTTGGAAGATTAATCTTTACTGGACTAAGTGTGATTTGTATTTTATCATTAGTGATACTGTTAGTATGCACTGATTTGACTTCAGTAAATTTTAGACATATATAATAAAAATGCTTCTTTTTCTTCGCACTTGTAGGCCAAGACCAGTGTTGTGCTATCTGTTGCAGTGAATATGTAAAAGATGAAATCATAACAGAGCTACCCTGTCATCATTTCTTTCACAAACCTTGTGTAACTCTTTGGTTACAGAAGGTAAGTACTACTAGGCTGACTTTTTTTTTTTGAGTATTTGGTTTTTTCCTGGTAAAAATGGTTTGTAACTTTCTAAAAATGTGGGATGAAATATTATGAAATAACAGGTTAAATTATTTTTATTCTTTGTGGAACCAAAATCTATTTGAAGTGAGGAGAGTAATTTCTGTACTAACCTGAAGTGGAATGACCTGGTCTTGATTATTAAATGTGCATATTATATATAGGTATAAATAAACTGAATAACTGAATGCTAATCATTTGTATAAGGAGAGCTCTGGTTTTAGATAGGAGAGTTATTAGTATCAGTAGTTATTAGTTATATTAGTTATCAGTAGTAATGAGTTATTATTTGACTGGTTGAAAAGACAAATTTTCTTTACTGTACTTGTATCTGAAGTAAAGACAATGATTTGATTTTTCTCCGAGAGAAACCAAGAATCTGTTTCGCCAAAACGTGTGTTAGGCCCATTTATGGTAGAGAACAGGCAGGAGAACAGAAACACCTGCTGGAGTGCTGGTAGAGGAATTTAGAACACTTACCTTTGAGAAATCTATACTGAGTTAGCCTTCACTTTTATCATCTGTAATTACTGTTTCATTCAAAATGTGTTACAAAGGCTTGAATTGAAGCTAGAGTAAAAGACCGGGAACTGATCAACTGGTATTTTTAGCTCCCTCTTGCACTCTGCTTTACATATAGTATGAGTCTGGATTTGATAGCTGTTAAATATTTGTTAGAAAACTACTAAGCTTACAGTTTCATGTCGCATTTCTTCCAGAGGCACAGGAAAAAGATTAATTCATTCAGATCAGGGGAGTAAGATGAGATCCCCCTTAGCATGGGTTGTTGGTGGGGGTTTTATTTTATTTTATTTTATTTTTTTAAGTTTCATAGTGTTATTTCCCTGTCTATGTTATTTGCATTGTGTCTTGTATTTTTCTACTCTCATAGTAACTGCTCTTGCTGAAAACTAGGAGAAAGTACTTCCTATTACTGTTGGGCAGTATCTAGTTTATATTTAATCTTTGCTTCAAAAAAAGCTCCCACCTGTAAAGTCTATTCTTTGAAGAGAGCCTATCTCTATGCAGTTTCTTTTATGTAACTGAGGATGAGGATGGTGTAAAAGCTAAATGCAGCTTTCCTTTGAGATGACGTTACGTCTCTTAGCTCTGTTCTAGTAAGCTCCTCCAGTGGATTGTGCCCTTTAGGTAGTGCTGTTCTTAAAATGTGGCAGTATACTTTGTAAATATGAAACTTTATCTTTTGTATTTAGAATTGCATGCAAACTGTGCAAATGACGTGTATTTTCTTTTTCTGCAGTCAGGAACATGCCCTGTTTGTCGTCATGTGCTTGCACCCATGCTTCCTGAAGCAGCTGCTGCCACTGCCTCCTTCCTGTCTGATCATGATTCCTCATCTTCTGTTCACAGTGCAACAGGAACGCCAAACTAGGGTGTGAAATGAAGTCTTGTCCACCAAAATAAAAATGTAAATTTCTCCTCTTTAATAACAATGTGAAAACAGTTATATATAAAATATTATCTGTAAATTATTATATATATATAGTATATATTTTAGTTTAGAAAGAGGATGTAAGGCTTTCTAAACTGTTTAGGTTTACAGTAGTAGCTGAAACTTTCAAATTAGAAGTTGGAAAAACATGCACCCCTTATTTTGCAGTAGAATGTTGCTGTTAACAATATCTAAAGCTTGTATTATGATCAATTTGTCCAAAAAGATAATTGATGTGGCACTTTATATGTTCAAGTTCTTGCAACTGCAGTGCAGTTGGAGCATTATTAAAGTTATGCTTATAAGCTGTTTTACATAACATAACCAAACTATTTGTTTTTGTCGAAGTTGGTGCCACTGAGTGACTTTGTAATTGATCTCTCATGTTTGCATCAAATGTGAAGATGTTCTGTGATCACAGCAGAAGCAGAATTTGGTTTCACTGGAAATAAATTGCATAATGGAACAATATTTCTTACGAGTTTATTCCATAAAAAACTTTTTCCACATGTCAGAAGGGCTATTAAATTGCTGATGACATGACAATCTGTGCTTTTCATAATGGCTAGCACCATTTTTAAGCGTATGTCCTATGTAAGAAGTTGAATCCGTGAGAGCTGAGCACCTGGTTCCTTCAGTTTTTGTTGAAATTCCATTCCACTGATCAGCTCTTTTTAACATTTTTTCTTTGTTTCCTTTTTCTTTATTTTTTATATTGGATTGGGGGTTCTTTCCTACTGAAGATATAGTTAAAATATTTCTTAGGCTCTTGGAGTCTTAAGTCTGAAAACTGTTGTAAGAACTTTGTGCACTTAGTTGAGAAATGCATTGTCACAGTATTCCCCAAGGTCAGCACAGGAGAATGGCAGTGGAATAAACTGGTTATTAGGATAATTATTGTAAACTTATTTCAGAAATATAAAAATGAACATTTCTAATATTTCCACTGGTTGTAATAGGCTGTGCTACATTTAATATTTTAAAGGAAAAAAGACACTAGATTCTGAAATATATTCCTATAAATAATTTCATGTCTCAGAATTTTTGCACATGCTGAAGTTAATCTTATCAGACAGGAATTTAAGATTTGGATGTGTATATGTGTCCCAATGGCTGTTCAATAGGTTGTCTGTGGTCTTTGGATAGATAAGCAATTTCTACAGTGTTGCTGTATGGGAAAAGTTTATGTAGGGTTAAATCCAAACCCTACTCAAACAATTTTTTCCACTGTTTCCAGTAACTAAGAGTTGAATTAAGCTCTTGAAAGGAATTGATTAATAAAATTATCTTCTTGTACCAACTCTTCAGCTACTCAGTTGTGATTATGGCTGCCATTGTAGTCTCTCATTCCTTGACAGATATTAGTGTGTTCTTTTAACAGCAGTAGAAGTTAAACAGTGCTCATTTTTGAGGGGCATATTGAATTGTGTGACTTGTTTTGCAGTGTAACTTGTGGACTGGAGCAGAACAAAGAATTGATGGCAGTTGACATGAGTCTACTCCTGAGGGTTTTCAATTAGGTAATTCCACACTTCGGAGTATAAGGAAGCCAAAACAGTAGGCTACTGGTGAGAAGTGGCAGATGTGGTTAGCACAGCTCCTTATAGGCTTATTTTCTTGTGGGAAAACACTGCATCACATTTCACTGAAATAGGCATCAGTAAGACTTTGGGAAATGTGATGAGAAACATATACTTCTAGGCATATATCTACTCGTTGGTGAAGTTCATGCTAAACCACGGAACCAGTGCTGTGGAGTCATTGAAGTAATTGATCCGTGGCTACCAAATGCTCCGGCCAATAAAATAGTAACGCAGTCTAAACTGATAGTTGATCCAAGGCCTGTGTGGCGCCCTGGGGTGTATGTAGATTTAAGAGAAGGTGGAAATTAAAACATTCATATCCCTTGCAGGAAAAAACACAGAAGGTTGGACTTCATTGTTTGGTAGTATTAAGCTTGTCAATAGGACAGTTGTGTTCTTCAGTAGCTCCCATCTGCAGCAGCAAATGCTGTGACAGATATTTTAACCAGCCATTACTGCTAGAACAGCACAATATGATGGCCTTCATTAATCTCTTAACAGTGTTTTATAAAGGGAATTACTTTAATCTCTGTGGCAAGATTTGGAAACACTCTTGGGCTTTTTCCTTCCTTTGCTGTGTGTTCCTGGCCTCAGCTCTCACTTTTTCCTGTTTCTAAAAAGCTGGTACATAGTTGTGTAAAAGAGGAGTGTTTGGGTTCTTTTTTCTTTTTCTTTTTTTTTTTTTTTTTTAACTTGAATGTAGAGGTCTTGTTGGCAGATCATCTTTCATGGCTCCTCAACAGAGGAAACAGCAGGTGAAAGATCTCTCTAATGAGGGGTTTGAAAAAGCGTATGCTGGAGCATACCCAGAAGATATTAAGTGAAAGCGTATGGCACAGAATAGGAAGAGTCAAATGATAAACCACTGTCCATGTTTGTTGTGATTATTTAATTTTTTGTGGTGAATGACATCATACCAAATTGCCATGCAGATTCTGTGGTTCCTGCTTTGAATCTAAAATGTATTTGGTTAAAATAGTCCTGGTTCTTGAAAAGGCCCTGCAAAGTATTATTTTTTTCTAAAACAATAAGAGCTAATCTTTTTCTTTGTTCAAAGAGAATATTCTAGACATTCTTCAGTAAAAGAGCTTTTAGCTGCAAGGAAAAATCCTTTTCTTCCATGTTGGGTAAAAACAAAACATTCAAGAAGAAAAAAGAAATAAAAGTGGGAGGAAAAAAAAAGGCTTGTTTCTATGAGAGGTTCGTTATCTCTGCATGCACCGGTACATTGGAGGCTTCCAACTTAACAGTCTTTTTTTTAAAAAAAAAAAAAAAAAAAATGGATAGAAAAATAACCTACTTTGATAGTTCAGTAATATAAAATTCATTGTGCAAAAAGTATTTTTGGTAAACTAACTGCAAGATGTAAGCTGAATGCATTTGAACACTTCAATAAAACGCTTTCATTCCAGAGCTAACATGCGATTTCTTTTTTTGTAAGAAAAAAACATAATGTTTTAAATTTGTTTCCTCCTTACCCCTATGTTCAACTCAGGTGTGTTTAGAGATTCTGTCAGGTTTTGAAAGAGACCCTAAAAGGATAAAAGGGCTTTAGCTATTTGATGCAGAGGCAGCAAATTTTCTTACTTAGCCACACTGAAAGCAGCTAACCTAACATGAAAGGAACCTCCCCTTAGGTTAAAAGGGTAGTTCAGTTACTTCTCGGAGCCATTTATATCTTAGGATTTCTGTTAAGGTTACTCAGAAAACTCTCTCTTAACACTCACAGGTCTAGCAGCACCTCCTTTGTTACATAATTTAGAAAGTTCCAATTTTTCCCCATGTTTCCTTATTCTGTATTTGATTGAACACTTGGGAAAAAAATTGTATTTGCTTTTTTATTGATATAAAACAGCTGTAAAATGCTATTTTTCTTTATCTCTACAAAAATAACTCCTTACAAGCCATATAAGCTGTTTATACCAAGAATATTTTTAACAGGATGCTTAAACATTTGAAAACTTTATACTGTCTTTCAGAAGTGTCATGCAATAACTTGAATTCTGCATTCACTGTCACTTGTAGCAGATGCTTATATGAATGCTCAGGAGGCAGATACAAGGTAAGTCCATGCAGCAGAGCAACTGGAAGTGGCTTTCTAAAAAGGGATCAGTACTAGCTGGATTCTAGTCTGGGTTTTTATTCTCTTGCCATGAGATAAAGGGGAGAGCACAAATCCAGTAGCCTTTCGAGGTACTGGTAAGCCAACATGGCTCAATGTGTTGTTCCCTCTGTTTTCTCTTTACACGTTGGATTCAGCTCTCTATTGGCTCTGCCAAGACAAGCAGCAGCCAGTTGGGTCTGAAGTAGTTTATTTCCTCAGCTTATTTCTTCACGTTCTTTTTCTACTAGCTGACATCAGTTACTTTGTTCTTCCTTTGGAGTGGAAGTGTCCAGTTGAAGCTCTTTTGCTGCAGGCAGTTTTTCATATGCTTGAGTTCACTAGTCAAAGCTGTTTCAGAACTGTGGGCCACTGATTTCACTTACCATTTGGCACTTAGTGCGTTATTAGCTCCCATGCTTGTTTGATAGCACCACAGCCTCAGCATGTGGTGCTACTTGGACACTTAACGCTTCCCTTGAATTTTCATACCCTCCACCTAAAGTAAATCTGTCTCTTGTTTTGTGTGTGTGTGATATTGCTATATCATTCCCCCTCAAAGTCCAATTCCAATGCATCCGTGTTCAGACATAGCTTCCAGGCTTTCCAGAAGAACAGTAGAATTCTAGGCTGCACACTGGGGGGAAAGGCAGTTTCTTTTATAGGTCTCTCCTTCTCCTACCCCTTTCTGCAACTCTTCAGCCAGCTTCCAGCTGTGCTCCAGGTCCAGCAGATGCCCTCTCTTCCTCAGTATAACATCATCCCACCAGATGGCCTTGGGCTGCAGTTACAAACCTGGAAGCAGGTGGCAGGGGAATGGACAAAGATGTGAGAAAAGTCCCAAAGGAAAATAGCAGTTGTCCCGCACTGCTAGAGGTAAAAGTGTAGCGACTGCTTTCAGAGAAGGTGATTACCTTTTTATATACTCTAGCCATGTTATTCTGTGGGGAGAAACTAGGGAGGCTTCTAACTGGACTCTTTCCTCGACATGAGTAGAACAAGCAAGCTGTCTCTTTTTGCCTCCGTTTGAGCTGACCATAGTGCAGTAGTTAGGTAATCATGAAAACAATTCTGCTAAACAAAGAGTTTGTTCAAGCCTTTCAGTGAATTGTAACAGTAATAGCTTGCTTGCTTAATGGCAAATGCATTTCCACAAAATCTAATGAGTATATCACTATTTTCATAGGGAATTCAAAAGTGACAATTCGTATTAAAATAATCACTGGAAACAGTTGTAGAGCTTATGGATGGAATTAGTTTGTAGGCTTTTAGTTGTTGAAGATTTATTTAAGCTCTCGCTCTCCAACAAGACGCAACTATAGTTGCTGAGGGGAGTATGATACTATTTTCGGTAGGTTTATTCTTGCTTAGAAAGCCAGGCAGAAGATCACTCACTCCAGGAAGAGTCTTTCTCTTTTGTTGCACGACTATTCTTTTACCTTGAAAGTACTTCTTTTGCGCTTCTTTTCTTATAGAAGCAAATTTAATGATGCTTCATTGAAAACTCAATGTGTCCAGAGAGTACTTAAAACTGAGGCCTGGTTGTTGGTGGCTGGTGTTTTCTTGGGGAATTTTAGATGAGCTGGCAGATATTAGTGGATAAGGCTCATAGTCCAGTGTTATACAGGAGGACAAACTGGGTGATGATCATCTCCCTATAGGCTTAACATGGATGAATCTAATCTCGAAGATTAAATCAGTGTTCAGGAATCCTAAAGTGCCACCGTCTGTTGCTGAAAATTGTGCTACCTTGCCATTTAAGTCCTGTCCAAACTACTCAAAATTAAGTTTGGTACTTCTTGGAACCAAGGGAGGATAAGGCTTCAATATGAGCTCATGTCAGATTCCTCACATACACTGTATTTCAAACTTCACCTGAAATTTCCGTACAAATATCAACTCATTTACCCATATTCTTTCTGAAGTTGCATATAAATTATATTAAAAAAAAAAAAAAAAGTATGCTGACTTTGAGAGTAAAATCTGCCAGGTGATTTTAGGGGGAGGGAGCAGAGGATATTTTGCTGAGAAAATGATGTATTCTGTATGGATTTTATATATATTTTGATATGATATATGATATATATATATATGGATTTTATATATATTTCCGTATATTCTCCCAAAGTGTACCTCCAGATGCATTATCTTTTGCTTTGAACTTGAAAAGGCATCAATCCTGAAAAGGCCCATTGTGTTTAGTGAATTAATTTAAGACTGCTGCCATAAATGATGCATTTTAAAGCAGCAGTATCAGGGTTTCATTTGTACTTTCAAAAAGCCGACGTATGCAACTCTAGCAGTCCATTTCAGGCTCTCCTTTTAACAGAGCAGACTCTCAGTGGTGACAGAGCAACTTGGTGAGTACACGACTGAATTGATGCTGTGATTTGAGTGTTGTTGCTATTGGTATTCTATCCTGGATAATGTCCAAAATAGAAGAAAAAACTAATTGGAGTTTTTGAAAATCTATTTTATCTGCCTTTTTTTTTTTTTTTTGGAATCCACACTTTCCTGTGTTTTGTGTTAATGTATGCTTTAGGGCATTCTCAGTGGTAATGAGAAAGGAGAATATGTTGGTCGTGTGCAGTCCTTGAGTATTGTCAAAACTGTGCATGCAGACTGCTAAGGTGCATGATTATTTTGTCAAGAAAAGAAATATCACTATGCGGAGAACATGCTTTTATTCTTCATAGGCAATAAACAAAATCTTTTTACAGATTTTGTTGGTCCAAAAATTCCACATAATTGTCTTTTGTTTTGGCTCGAGCTCTGAGGCATATATTATAAATAATGATAGACAAAACAAGTAAGGATAGTTATCAATAAATAAGTATAAGGGTTTAATAGCATCTTAGGGACGAAATGCAAAGGGTAAAATGTAAAGACTTTCCTTTATATCAAATTCACTTTGCCATTCAGAGGCATAGGGAAAGGCTTTCAAGTGGATATGAACAATTAATAGATAACATAAAGGAGTGGTAATGTTAAAAGATTGCAGTCCAGTGTTTCTTTATCAACCTTTAAACCAAAGTAAAAACAAGTTGTGAAACAGAATTGCCTTCAGCTTGCTAGACAGGAGCTTTCAAAAAGGCCTCAGGGAAGTCAATTCATATGGTGAGAAGGATTACACTTTTTAAGTTTTAAGGTTGGGTGTCTTGTGTCTGTTTTTTTTAATCGAAAGCAATAACAACACTGACTAATAATAGGCGGCAGCTGGTAGTTGATAGCTCTGAGATAGGAAAACTGCTGAATTAAAAAAAAATTATTGAAACAAAATACTCTATTGTAATTTGAGTGACTGTGACCTGCTGATGTGGAAGATGATCTCTGTCAATGGTTAGAGAAGCTTCACTGTGTATGAGTGGAATTCCTTTCTCTTACTGAAAATAGAAATACACAAAATGCTTTTCTAATGTTGCTTTAATGTTACAGTAGGAAGATACTAGCTGCAGAAACACTGACACAGATTTGAAATTATTGTTTGCATATTCCAGTCAGTTTGCTAGTAGGTGAATGTTATTTTAAGGGACTATTTTTTGACTTGCTAGTTAAGGAAGACGCTCTTGTTAGCGGTAAATAGGCTCCTCTTAAGCTGTTGTAGTGAAATGCATTGTGGCATGTATAGAAAAAGCCCTTATCTTTTTTTTTTTTTTTTTTACAGTTTTTTACAGGCCTAAATCACAAGTTACATGAGAAAAGCCTAATCTTTAGAGCAAAAATTTATCCTAACAAAATGGTTTAGTCCTGATTAATTATATTAGTTAGTTTGACCCAGGAGACACTGTATGCCAAATGCTGAATTTTAAATTGTTTGGGTGCCAAGTAGTTAAAAATACAGCTTTTTTTTTTTTTTTCTCTCTCCCCTAGAAAGCTTTGGGAGAAAGTAAAGTTGTATAGAAAAATACCGGTATGGATGGAAACAGAGGAATTCTAGCAAAGAAAGGAAATTCTTATATGGCTAGCATGACTTTGCTTTTTTGAATCTACTCTTGTGACCTCTAGCAGTGATAGAAATTCAGAAACCAAAGTAGTTTCAGAAATGTGAATCTATAAGGTTTGGTGTGATCCACGAAAACAATATCATAATCTTATTAGTCCTTGCTTCTGCATTGTTATTACTTGTCCTCTGTTATGCTTAAGTCTAAATCCTGAAAACATTTGCAGAGGAAAATGCTCTACAGTATGTTGACTCAACAACATGTAAAGTATAAGCTTATTATGTAAGTGTTCGTAAATTCAGAGTCATATTTTATAATGCCATGCATCTTATTTGTCTGAGAGCAATGAGGGATAAAAATTAGTACTGGTAAGCAATCTAGTTCCAGATAACAGACTTGGTACTGTTTATATGTAGGTTTAGCTCTGCTTATAGTGAGATATATTGTTGTTCTATCTGCCTGTTAACACAGATTTAAATGAAAAAAAAGAAAATAGAGTAAGGTAAATCTGGGGGGGAGGAACATAAATTGATAGCATTTTGGTGTCAAAACTAATCTTAATGGCCTTCCTTTTCCTCTGTTGTTGTTGTCATTTTAACTTTGATTTTTCAGTCTAAGATCAGCTGGTTTTATATCATTCTTGCATCTGCAGTGAAGCATGTAAATCTGTATTTAGGTAACACTACTTACCTTTGTTTCTGGAGACACTTGAAGAAAAGGGATGGTTTCTGTCGGGTTCCTTTTCCTTAATATCTATCTGAGCCCATTTATCTTTTTCTGTTTTCTTGAATTTTTATTTTTCTTCTCTCTTTCTGGACTCTGTGCTAGGGTAATGCAAACTAGATATGCATGAGGAGAAATTCAAAATAAACACATACCAGTTTGAAAAAGGAGACTCACCTCAGTGCACTTTCTATATTTTTAGATATTATAGTGTGTAACTGGGTGCCTCCAGGCATTTCTTCAACTTTATGCACTAAGCAATAGAACATTTTAATTATTTTTTCAAATTCATTCCATCCTTTAATATTGTGCCTTTTTTTCTGACAATATGAAAGATAAGACCATCCTAAAGCAAATATAATATCACATAAAGAGCTTGTTACAAAACTCTGAACGTTTGGGATAAGAATGAATAGCATCACTTAAACAGAAAAGCGATGCAAAAAAACCAGATGATCTTCATCAGTACTTGTCTGTAGCATGGTAGCCCCAGTCCATTTTCAGTTCTGTTTCTCCCTGGGAGACAGAACCCAGCAAGTTTCTTGCTTGGAGCTTTTCTTTACAAGTTTTGAATTCGCCTTTTTTTTTTTTCTTCCAGTGAAGAAATGCCTTTCATATCCTTTCACTTCATGCATTTTATTTTATTTTTTTTGAAAGCAGACAGTGGGAAGAGGAGAAACAGGAGCAGAGGAAACATAGCCTTTTCTGTGAATCTAAGCAACCTACCTTACCAAGGAAGACCAAATCGAGTTGTGAACGAGAAGGGGAAGGAGCCCAAAGTGGAGCAGGCTACACAATTGTGCTTCTTACAGTCCTGTCTCACGGCACAAAGCATGCAAGCTCCCTGGGCACTGCTAGCTGGACCGTAGCGCTCTCTGAGCTCTCCAGGAAATCTGGCACCTGATTACTGTGACACGTTCAAAACTCTTTAGGTCTAAATCTTATTTGACCTGTAAGAGATGACCTCTAATTTGAGAGGAAGAACTTGTTTGGGGAGGGAGGAAAAAGAAGGATGCCTGTGTGCCCCGAGACATGTTGAAGGCAATCTAATACTGCATATATGAGGCACATGTCATTGGCTGAAGGGTTTCTATCTGGAAATATCACACCCCCTTCAGGCTACTTTCCTGTATACTTTCCAACTCTGAATTAGTTAGTGTAACTAATCAAAAGAATGAAATACCATTTCATTTGTTGAAAAATTATTTTATGATATGTTACAGAAAATGGTTTGATGAATGACAGTATTAAAAGTATTTATAAACACAGGCATATTATTAGGATTTTATTCCATGTGTGTATTAAAGCGAAACTGTCTAAAGATAATACTTGCTCCTTCCATATATTACGGAGGGTTGTTATCTCTGCAAGTAATTCAAGCACAGAGCATCAAGGACAGCCTCTGGATTCAAATAGTAATTAAATTTCTAAACATTTATAAATTCTTTTGTCATCCTTTTTGGGTTTATACGTGGTATGCCGTGGTGGTTTTTTGTTGAGCTAGTCTTCGTATTCGATCCTTTGTTTTGCATGACATTACACTTCTGAGGCAGATGGCTATATTCCTGCCCACTCACCACCTGTATTCTGAAGCTATCAACAAGTTAGTATGATCTGCTAACGTGTACTAATAACACACTGTTTGCCTTGTGATGCTGCAGTTTGGAACATATTAGATGATGCTGGCTAGTCCCAACTCTTCTAGAGTAGCAGAAGATGGCAAATTCAGGGATAGTACTGTAGTGTGAGGTGACAACTCATCAAAGAATTTTACATGTTCTTTCTAAAAGAAAAAAAAGGGAGGGGGAGCACTTCAATGCAATAATGATTGTTACCAGATTTCCATAGTGTCTGTTGCATAATTTTAACACTCACCACATAATTGTCTGACTACTAAGCGATATGATAATAACACAGGTCCAGATTAAATTACAATGTCTGAATGAAGTTGTTTCCAGTAATAACCTACCTTTAAAATTAGAATTACACTTATGTACAACAGACAATGGAATTTCTAGTTCATCACAAGAGGAGTTAGAAGTCCTTTCAGGATCTGTTATCCAAGTAAAAATGCATCAAATATTGAAGAAGTTTTTGAAAAACTATGAGCTGATGTTACATTAGGTTAACAAAAAAAACTCTTAAAAATGTATTTATATTGCCTTGCAATTAGAAGTGATCTCATGCAATTTTGAGCTTTCATTGATTATTAGCAAAAATTTTGTCTTTTAGTATCACACAAACTAAGCTTTGATGAAGATCTAATTCTTCAAAATCCTTGCCACTCTCTCCATGCATAAAATTAAAATATATTTGCAATCCCCAAATGCAAAAGGCCCTTGCTATTAAGTGACACAGATCCTCATCCAGATAACTGCTATATTTTTTGGAGATGGAGCAGTGAAAGAGCAAAAAAGTTGCTGTGCCTTTGTATAGATCTCTTGTAAGTAAGAGTAAATCTCTTGTTCTTTCTTTGTATGTATGCACTGATGTATGAAGTAATGACTAATTTTGTGGAATATCATAAGAGGACATAAAACGGCAAAACTTGCTGAAAGAGGTTGTGAAAGTTCAGTTTTAAACCCTCAAATGCATATTCATTGCAAAGAGGTGGCTTGTATGCATGCAAGCATTTGCATTTTTTCTGTGCTACCAAGAAAACCAAATGAGGGGTGGACAGTGTTACATGCTTGAGTGTTTGCATTCCAACCTCAGAATGTCTTGATCGTGGGTTATTCAATTTTTTTTGACATGACCAGTGTTTACACCTCTCAGATTAACTTTATGTATTAAAAAGATACAAATCAAACCGCCATAGTCACAGTAGAGATATCATTTAAGTAATTGGTGTCTATTCAATTTCTTATGAACATTACACATGAATATTACTAAACACAATTATCTTTTACATATGTATACATATCTTTTGAGAAATTACATTAATAAATTCAGAATTAAAATTTCAATGCAAACTTTTTCAAGAAAATGTCAGTTTTGCATTAAATTCTTTATTGAAGTTGTGAAAACACTCCCCAGGTCTTTCCACAATAAACACTATTTGTTATGCAGACTTGAATTTGTTGTCCTGAGCACATAAAAGAAAGGTAATCTGTTTGTGATTTTAGTATTTTATTTGCAAATGTGTTATCTTAGCCTTTCAGATGTGATTTTCTGTTAATTTTGCCTATCTGTGTTATCACCTTGTAAGTGCCCCATCCTCTGTAGGAGTTAGGTGGCTTTTTTCATATTGATAGTTTTCGTGTATGCATTTATTATATGTTGAGCATCTTTTCAGGAATACATCTGCAGCATAGGAATCAGTGCGGTGTTATCAGGCCTACCTACAGTCCCATTCACATGCCCGGTCAGATAACCAGCTTCCAGCAGTGCCTGAGGATGATGCAGTCTGGCCAGTTGTTTTGCAGAGTAAAGCAGCGTGCAGCACCCAGCGTTTTCGGCCGCCTAATGAATTGAAGTGGAAGAACAGGGAGATCCTGTAAGCAACAGGAGAGTAAGTAGCTTCTGTTGCTATTGCCTTTTTTGTTTGTTTGTTTTAACTGCTTTTAGGAAACTTCCAATTCATGAGCAAACTTGTCTTTGATTGTGGTAGAGGATGAAGCATCATCAGGCTTCTGTTAATGCATTTTTTCCGCTGTCTCTTGGACAGAGTGCTTTCTTTTGTCATACTCTGATTTTTTGGCTGCTTCACAAGATCTTAATGAATAATGTTAAGTACAAAAAAGGTGATATTTAGTCATTAGATGACTGACTTTTCTAAAGGCAAAACTACTGAAATGATGTCAGTTACTACGACAACATTAAAAAAAAGTTGCTAGATTTAGTATTGGTTGGAAGCTGTTAATTTTTATATGAAAATGTATCTGCTATACTTTGGATAGTGATTTATAGTTCAAATTGGGGAAGCAGAAGGAAATTAAAGGCTTTCTCTCACTAACAAAATGTGAAGACTACAAAGTAGGTTTAAGTCTCAGATGGGGAATCCATATTTCCACTGTGTGTAGTCAACTGGCATTTTCTGTAGAATAGATAAAAGTACTTGTAGATTACTGTATGCCTGGTTTAATGTCAACAGCAACAGTTAGCCTTTTGGTTTTCACAATCTATATTGCATTTGAAGGCGATAATATTGTGGAGCTTGAAAAAATTTTTTCGTACGGTTTTACTGAGAAATGTTTGCATCAGAAGATTATTTAACGACAGGAATTTTTAATTCTTGTACAATTCTGCTTGAACATGGAAGTCAGTGAACTAAAATCTTATTTAATATATTTAAATTTGTCTTCAAATCAGCATTATTCAATGAAGAAATATCTCTTCATTTAAAAGTATCTATGTACCACTAACCTAAGGCATTTCACGTTTGCTTTCTTAAATGATTCATAAAATTAACTTGTAGATTGTGGGTGGCTCATAAAATTTTGATCTGGTGAACACTTGAAAAAGCATTAGGGATCATTGTGAGAAGTACTTTCAGAAAAGAAAAACATTTCCTGTCCTAAATGCTTGTATACTCTAGTGTAGGATTATAGAAAACACGTTAGGCAGCAGAACTGTGTAGGAAGAATAGATGGGCTATGGGAGACTGAAATGCCTGTAAAATAAACATGTTTTGCATAAAAATGGGTTGTCTTTTTTTGCCAGCTGTCTCCTCGTTATCAGATAACAGAGTACTAGAGCCATTTTGGCAGAGTTTTCAGGGAGGATTTGTAAGAGGACAAGGCAGAGGCTTTATGGAATTTGACAGGTAGTTTTACAGAGGCATGTCTGTAGGAGAGAGCCATTTTGACAGAGTTTTCAGGGAGGATTTGTAAGAGGACAAGGCAGAGGCTTTATGGAATTTGACAGGTAGTTTTACAGAGGCATGTCTGTAGGAGAAGGCATCTTGGTACTTGAGATAGAACTCTCTCTGGCACCGCACACTAGTGGGCTTTACACACGTTTACTGTTGCATTTTATCTTGTAAAAGATTTCCATTAATTTCAAATGTCATACTGTTTTAAGTTAGTAGAAGAGCTGCTTGAGTTGGGGCTTTTGGTTTAGCCCACATAGCGCACATCTTTTCTCTGGTATCCCCTGGAAGCAGATGGCTTGTGCACTTGGGCAAAGAGCCTCAGATGTGGTCTTTATGGCTGCTTGTAGCTACCAGGAACTTGATGTGCATCATTATGGGATAACATGCTCTAGCAGATAATCACAATATACTGTTTTTATACTGTCCAAACCATGGCCCCAGTGTGTGTGAGAATCACTGAACTAGCATTTATCTGAGGAGACAGGAAGGGATTTATGAGCTACAGTGTGGGAGACCATCTGATTGCAGGTACAGCCCTGCTGTGACTTCCCCAAGTCGTTTTACGGGGAGGATTTGTACTGAGGTCTTTGTGGCCCTTCTGCCAGTGCCATCCTTCTGCCAAGCACTGCCTGTGTGATAGCACCCTGGGAGTTTGGTCAGAGAGGGCTCATGTGGAGCAATAGTACTTTGCCTCATAGTTAAATGGAAAGAACGAAGGAGCTGATTTTGCTCCCTGATGCTCAAAAAAGGATTTGAGCTGACTGTCAGCTTTGTGACTCTGCTGGCCAAAGCATTTGTGCTCTTTTGAAAGCATTAAAAGTCTCCTAAAAGTTGTTTTTGTCTCAGCACTATGTTGTAATCTCTGGAAGAAATGCGTAAACCTTGATCTATTGTTTCAGAGGTCACTAAACAGATGGATCGGTGTTTAGATTTGCGTATTCACAAACTGGTGCAATTCTGTGATGGTTGTATAGGCAATATAATTTCAAAACAACTAAATACAATCTATTAATTTTTACAAGTGCAAGTAAGTCACAGTATGCTTGCAGTGTTTATTACTAACATACAGTGTGCATCCATGCGTATGTGTACGTATGAAAGAACAATAAAATGTCAACATTAAGATGAGAAAGCACTGGAAACAGAAGGCTCATTCACTTAAACGTGTACTCTCGTCAACTCCAGTACAAAAAATATTTTTGATACACTTTCATTTTTAACTCTGTGTGTGTGTATGTATAACGATAGTCCTTAGAATATCTGCTGTCTTTGTTATTGACTAGTGTCTTGTCTGTCTTCTCAGCAGTGTGTATATTAAATTTTATTTTTTAAATGAAAAATTAGTACAATACAATTTCAGATAGCAGGTATTTTATTTATGATAGTTGTACTAAAATCCCAGGATACAGTAGTATTTTATGCTTGTTTAAATTTTTTATGGCTAAAATACATACCTAAGTCTCAGTTTACATGAACATGCTTGTAACTTGTATATGTAAATATTTAACTGGCAATTAGAATATATATGTGATATCGTCATCTTGCTGTATTTCTGAAATGTGTTTTACATGTGTTCATTCCACCACATTGTCACTTCCATTTCATGTGGGGCTCCATTCATTTATGATAGCAGCAGGATCCTGAAACCAAAGCTCATGGAGGACAGAGGGTATTGTCTTGAGTTCCATATTTGCTTGATAGTCTTTTTTTCTTTGTATTTTTCTTTATATCAAAACTAATAATAGGCAAGCCATCTCTCTGGGTATCACACAGACTTGGTTTTGCCTGGTCACCCCTGTCTCTGAAATTAGGCTCATTGCCTGCTAGATGTGTCCCAAAGACTGGATTAATCAAAGAGAATTTTTTTTTTCCTCTAAAGGAAATGATTTGGCCCATAACCTTTAAAATATTTTCATCGATATGCTTTGTCAAATCATATAAATTAAGTAGCAAAATCATTTTCCAATTCTCATGAATCTCTGAAAGAATTATCATCTGTGATTTGGAGTCTGTCAGCAAACAGTAACCACGTAACAGCAAACATGTAACTGTATGCATGTATAATACACGTCAAACTTCATTTTTAAAAGGGTTCAAAAACTCAAGCATATGTACAGCATACCCTCTGACGAGCTGCTCTTGCAATCTGCTGGAGACTTTGTGTATATTACCACGGATTGACTGCAAAGCCAGCCAACTAAAGCTACTGCTGAAGTGAATTAACAAGAGGCACCAGAAATTAGTGTTGAATCCCAGTCTGGAAAACACGCAATGGGTGCAGGCCACATCATCATAACTCATAAACATTTGTGAAAGCACAGCATCATCAGAAACAGAGGAAAAGTTCCTCAAATTGTTTCACGCATGAAAAACAACATTTTAAACATGATCATATAACATGAAAATGCTTTGGGGCAGTTGCCTTCTCCTGCGCATCAAACTTTGAAAGGAAATTCCTGTTATCTATTTTGCTATGAAGATATCAGAATAACTTACTGGTGCAAACCCACAAAGTTTCTTACTAATGTTTTGTAATTGGTAAATTATAACTTCTTGCATAAATAGATTGAGAATGTAGCTCATATTAGATATGATATAAGGCATGAATTTATAATTTACTTGAAACAAGAATATAATTGTGTTTGAATGGAGGAAATATTTTAGGAATGATCTAATAGCTCTAATTTGTTCTGTGTGGTTCTGGCATGTTGAGTATGGTATTAAAAATGGAAATATAAAATCTTTGCTTGGTAACCGCTTGGTCCAGCGGAGGGCTACAATGATGAGGGGACTGGAGTCTTGTGAGGAAAGGCTGCGAGAGCTGGGCCTGTTTAGCCTGGGGAAGACAAGACTGAGAGGGGATCTCATCAATGCCTACAGAAATCTGAAGGGAGGGTGTCAAGAGGATGCAGGCAGACTCTTCCAAGTGGTGCCCAGTGACAGGACGAGAGGCAGCGGGCACAAACTGAAACACAGGCAGTTCCATCTGAACATGAGGAAAAACTTCTTGACTGTGAGGGTGACAGAGCACTGGAGCAGGTTGCCCAGAGAGGTTGTGGAGCCTCCTTCTCTGGAGATATTCAGAACGTGCCTGGACGCGATCCTGTGCAACGTGCTCTAGAGGACCCTGCTTGAGCAAGGGGGTTGGACTAGATGATCTCCAGGGGTCCCTTCCAACATCAGCCATTCTGTGAACTAGGTTTGTTGCACAGTGCCAAACAATACTTATTTTTTTTCTCCTCTTCTTTTGCTGACATTGCTAACTAGATACTCACAGAAACATAGTCTACTGGGGACTGTGTGTAGTGCAGTCCCCCAGCTCTCCACTGTTCATGTTGCGGTTTATGCCTCGGCATGCATTCCCATTGCATCTGGCGAGTCTCTTTTCCACTAGCAGGATTGTTCTTGCTTGCAAGAACTCAAGGGCAGTGCTTCTCTCTTAGCCCTTCCTGTCATTGGGATTGCTAACAATGATGGGATTTTTCTATCTCTGCTGTAGTATATTACAATTCTTTCATAACTCAGTCTGGTTTAAATTCATCTGCCGTTAGCTTTCAATTTCAGGATTTACGACAGGGTTAATTTTGGGCCAGTGTTTGTAAATCTGGATCTGCAAGGACACTGGTTCTTTTTTTTTTTTTTTCTTTTTCTTTTTCCCCCCTCTAGAAAAACAGCTTGATCTGATTTCATACTGTGGTAATTCTAGTTGACTTTCCCCAGTTTGAGAGCTCATTGTAGTGGTCTATTACTGTCTGACAGTTTGATTCTATTCTAGGTTACAACATATGGGAAGAGGGAGATTAAAATTGATGCTGTAATTTCACTTGCATGATCTTTCCTCTCTTTCCTCTTTCCATTTGGCACGATTGGCAAAGTCAAATTAATACATAAGGGTACGATGTGTGGGCCATAATACAGAAACATTCTAAACAACCTGTTTTCAGTTGTCAGTGCATGAACAATAATTACTTGCCAGTTTTCCTAACCATTTTAGTTGTTACTGAATATAAATGTTTTGAGGAATTTTAACATTAGAAAATCTTCAAACTGAGTAGGAATTACCTTACAAGTTCACATACGCTTAAATGTCCACTGCTTTCCTGAGTCAGAAGTCTGAAACAAATTCTTTCATATAAGTCCTCATCCCACGGACCTGGGAAAGCACAGAACCCCTTCCTGTTCTCCCTATCTGGAACTGATTATCATTATATAATACAGTAACATTGTATTTCATTCTGATTTGTATCATTCAAGTATGAACAGATTGATGCTCTGCATTTTCTGCATTTATGTAAATATACTGTAAATGTCAATTTCTTGAGAGTGCCAGAAGGGAAGAAACTACAGTTCCTCCTTCCTTCCTCTTTCATTTTTACTGTTGAAAATCACATTTATCACTTCTTCGAGCTACTGACAGTCTAGAACTTTGGAGGGCAGGCATGCTGCAGCTGCCTTGGATCCATCACTGCTGCACAGCCATGCAAACTTAAGTCCTTGTCACCCCTTTAGCTCAAGATTACTTTCAGCTGTGATTTCCTGGGTAAATCCCAGTAAAAATGACTTTTGAGATCTGTGACTAACGTTATGACAAATCATGCTACTTGTTTCTGAAAGCCATTTTCAAGTTAACATTATTCGAATTTGTTTTTCATTATTTCTGGAATACTTTTTTTCCAGCAGATGCCTTATATCTATTTTCCTCCTAATTACTTTAAGAACAAAATCATTTCAGGGGCATACATTTAGAGATGCATAAATTAATCACAGAATCACAGAATGGTTGAGGTTGGAAGGGACCTCTGGAGATCATCTAGTCCAACGCCCCTGCTCAAGCAGGGTCCTCTAGAGCATATTGCCCAGGATCACATCCAGACGGGTTCTGAATATCTCCAGCGAAGGAGACTCCACTACCTCTCTGGGCAACCTGTTGCAATGCTCTGTCACCCTCACAGTGAAGAAGTTTTTTCTCAGGTTCAGATGGAACTTCCTGTGGTTCAGTTTCTGCCCGTTGCCTCTTGTCCTGTTGCTGGGCACCACGGAGAAGAGACTGGCCTCATCCTCTTGACACTCCCCCTTCAGATACTTGTACACGTTGATGAGATCCCCTCTCAATCTTCTCTTCTCCAGGCTGAACAGGCCCAGCTCTTGCAGTCTTTTTTCATAGTCATAATTCTTCAGTGTATTAAGCTCTGCAGCAAGCCTATAAACCTCATCTAAAAGAGAACCACCAGTCTGGGAGAAGGGGGGAGGGGAGGATTGGGATGATCTTTCTAACATTTTCTGGTTTTTAGGCATTTTTTATTCTTTATCTCAAAAGGCAAAGAAATTCTGGCTCAGCTTTGTGGTACTAATTTATGTATCAGCAAGAGGAATTCCTTGGACAAACAGACTTTTTTTTTTGTAATGAACAGAAAAATTCATAAAGAATCAGATCTTCCACTGTTTGTTGACTTAAAACTGCCTAAACTAAGACAGGTAGGCTCCCAAGGCTCCCTGTATGTTCAATGGAGCTCTGCTCTGAAGCACTCCTGGGTAGAACCCTTTTCTCTCCATTGTTTCCTTAGGTGGCCTACAGAGAGGAGCTGCTTCATTTAGACATTTATATTCGGTGCCCAATTTAAGGAGTGCACCCCTCTCTGCCGCTCTCCAAAGGATGAGACTATTTTTGTAGTCCACTGGTTGGTTCAAGGCTGCTTCTGCTGTAGCTGTACATCTCGCCGGGCTGCCAGGAATGCAGCGTTCTGAATGGTCTGTGCTTTGCATATCTTTGTAGATTGGTTTTAGTAAGTGATGCTGCTGGTGCCAAGAAGCTTTATACATGAGGTTAACATAACGTTAGCCAGAACAAAACCAGACTGAAGAACGTGGTTGTAATAAGGTATGCCTATTTAAAATAAGAGCACTTAAAATAGCTTTAAAACAAACAAAAAAATCCTCTGTTTGGGGGCTTTTCTTGTTTTAAGCCTGTTTTTCCACTGCTCAGAAAAGGACATTTGAAATTAAAAATGGTATATGATGCTTTATCTTGCCCAGAGCTGATCATAGATGAAAGGTGCTTAAGTTCCTGTTCATGAACTTCTTTTTTTTATCTACTGCTCAATATAAAAATTCAATAGCTAGTTTAGAAGTCAGTTTTTCCCTCTGCATTCCATGAGTTTTTACCTCAACCATTCAGTACCTCCTACTACCCTAGAGGAAAGTAAAGGGCTGTGACAGTGGTTGCTACGAGGAAATACCAAGAAGGTTTGGGGGGGGGGGGGGAAATCTCCGAATAAACAGCAATACAATTTCTCCCTGGTACGATGCAGTTTAGAAACATGTTGTGGAATTTAAAAAACTTAAGTGAATAAAAAGGGCATCCCACACACTGGTTTGTTTCTGAATGTAGCATCCAGTGAGAGATGTATGTATATATAATGATTCACAACGATGTATATCAAATGTAACTAATCTTTAACAAATACATACTAATTTCTCACTTTCTTATTTTGTATATGACTGTAATGTCCTGTTCGCTATACCTGTACTCATTTTTGCTGGTTTTACGTGGAAGTGCTTTCCTGCTTAAAATGAAATAATGATTTTTTTTAATAGTGTATATCAGTATGAAAGTTTTGTTGTTTTTTAAGGGTCTTTGTCATTGGTTTGGTTGCTTTTTAAAAAGAAGTTGGATAAATTGTTCTTATATTTGTAATGAAATGAAAAAAATTGAACCAGATTCAGCTGTGCATTAACTGTATTGATTTCAATCTGTTCATTCTTAGTTTATTTTGGCATATTGTGTCCAGGTTGGTAATTCTTCACTGTGTATTTATGTACTTGACAAATAAGTCTCTGCAGGTCTAGAAGAGATATCATAAAGTCCTTATCTGAAACAGTTCTATAAAGAGCACAGTCAAGAAGAGGAAGAAATCATTGTGATAAAGTTTGTAAAATGTTTTTGCTGCAACCACTGAAAATAAAAGATTAACAGTACACATCTGTATTTCATAGGAGAGAGATATGTCTGTTGTAAAAGTGGCAAAAAGTTAAATGCTTTTTATTAACTCTTTGGCTATCATAATGCACTCAGACATGAACAGCGTGAAAGTATTCTTGAAAGCAGGACTGATCTCTCAAGGAAAAACAGAAAACGTAAGGTAGTGGTGGCAGGGGCATATTATCTGCTTTTTACTGACCTCTAATCATCCAATTTACCTTCACTAACCATCTTTCCACTACACTTTACAGTGCATCAGTTGTCAATGTTGCATTTATTTAATTCTGTGAAAATGCATTCAGGAGTTGAAGAGTAGGCCTTACAAGTTTTGGGTGGATATACTTTTTTTTTTTTCGGAAATATTAAAGTGGCTGAGTTGATGCTTCGGGGCAAAATATCCACAAGTGAGGTTGAATTAGGAGTGGGCTGTCATTGGACCAGCACTGCCATAAAAGGCCCAGAGGAAACCACTGCTTTTATCTGTGTTTTTTTAGCACCCGCTGTACTCTATACATATATTTTGGAACTTTCTCCTATAACAAACCAACTTCTGCCTCTACTCTTTATATAGTGTCAAGGTATGAGAATTTTTGGCCTATTTTCTCAGCTTTTCTTTGCTGTTCCCTGAGCTCTTTCCCAAACTGATTTCCCTCCCCTGCTGCCACGCTCTTCTCAGGGCTACCAGGAGCCCTGCCACATGTGTGTGGCCCTGGGGGTGGTGGGGAGTGAAGGCCAGGGCTTGCCTCGCATGCCCGAGTGCTGGAGGAGCTCAGCAGCAGCTCTGAGCTTTTACCTAGACAGTAGTGGCTGCAGGCCTGGTTACATTTCTGGAAATGGCCTTGAGGTGTGGGTTGGGTGGGACAGGTGCTGCCTCAGAATTTCTTTTTTTCTTTCACCAAGGAAATAATGTTGTAACAGCAGTGTTTCAGCTGAGCACTAGGTTATTTTACAGTAAGGGAGTTCAAGGTTAAAGATGTCAAAATGCTCAAGCCACTGCGTGGTAGCTGTATTTTAGTTGACACAGTCTTTACAAGGAACACGGTTAAAATTGCTCTTTCCATTAAATATCCCAGCTCAGGATGGGGCAGGGGTAGGCTAGACTTCTTCAGCTTAGAAAAGGGCTGCAGAGGGGAAGGGATACAAGGGAGGCGTCAGCTGCCTCTCCCATCACCAGAGCTAGTGAGCACCAAGTGCAGCTAGTAAAAGCCAGTTCAAAGCAACCAAAGGGAGACAATTCATCACACAACAAGGAAGACTAATCCTTGTCAGAAGATGCTGTGGATGCATAAGGCTTACATGGGGTTCAGGAGGAGGCTGAACAGATACTTGGAAGCAAGATCCATTGGTGGTCACAGCACAGACCATCCCCCTCGGGTAGAGCTGCCCTGTACTGAAGATGTTTGAACATAGTATTAGGGAGCAGGATCACACAGGCTTGGTCTGTCCATACTCTTCTCGGGCATGCCCAGGGATGCCATCAACCACTTGCTGGCCATTTCTTCCTGGAGGTGGTAGGGATGGGTTTAAACACCTTCGTGGTCCAGCCTCCTGCTAAGCTAATGCACAAACATAGACATTGTTACTCACACCACCATTTTAAAAGAGAAGAGCTGTTTGCCTATTTCTGTTCAAGAACAGCTGTAGGCACTGCTCTTAAAGAGCCAAGGCTGGCGTGGGGAGTGACGCTGGAAGGAGGAACCTGAGACAGGTGCTGGAGGGGAGATTTTGGCCCAGCTTAGTACTTCCTGCTGATTAGCTCTGGGTGGGTCTGTTGATTTGCTTCATTCCACTCTGAAATGCCTAATTAGCCCCAGCAGAGACGAGTGGACCCTACTTCTCTGTCGCTGCAGCCCAGGCATTTGAAAGTTAGGCGTTACGGTGCCTAGCATGTAGGCACGTAAGCTTTTTCTTGATTCTAAAATGGAGGACTCAGCGAGAGTTTGTGCCTGCAAAACTGGCCTGAACAATTTGCCTAATATCCAAGAAAATACAGGACAAAAATGAAAATCTTAGATAAAAAAGACCTGGCCAGCTTTATGACTTTATTTCTGTGATCCTTTAAAGTTGGATTTACTCATTCTAGAGACAGAGGACAGCTCTCTCAGCACGTCCTTTTTAAGCATGTGCTTCGGCCCCGCCTTCCCCCTACTCCTTTCCCCGTGAAGGCGGTTGAGCCTCGCGCCAGGGCGTGACAGGTGCGGCCGTTGGGGCGGGCGCCGTCAGCCCCTACAGAGCCCTGGGCCACGCTGCGAGGAGAGGCCTGCGTGCCCTCGGAGGGTGGGCAGCTGGACTTGGTGAGTCTTTTTGAAAAGTATTTGTGGTTTGGTTTTTGTCTGTTTGTTTTGGCAGAAGTTCTTCAGTATTTTGAATGTTATCGGGAGTCGTCTCTTTTCTGTGCTTGGGTGCTGTTTGGTGGTGCTTCTTAGCTCTTGGAAAATGAATGTAGTTTAGAGTGTGGTAAAACTATTATTTTCTTGTTTGTAAGTTTTTTGTAAAATAATGACTGGTAATAAGGAATGCTTTAAAGTGATAACCTTTTGAAGGAGGAGGAGAGAGATACTGAAGGGATGTATGTCTTTTAAAGATACTTTGGAGCATGTGTACCAATTGCAATTAGTTGCGAAAGTGTCATGTGATGAGGGTAAAACCAAATATAGTTTGGCTTTTAGAAATCTAAAACTTTGTGTAAGAAGTGTTATGTTTCTGGTTTCTGCTGTATGACTTATTTCTGTCTTGCACCAGTTGACCAGGAGAGGGAAGCCTGTTGAGTATCCTACAGGTGAAGAAAGGGGAAATAAAATATTGAAACTACAGGAATTTCTCACTCTGTCTCAAACTGTAACATTTGAGATGATGGGTGTTTTATGCTGGGTTAAATTAAGGTAACTGGTGATTTCAGAGGGGTAGAAGTAAATCTAAATATTCTTCATTGCAGGTTTTCTCCCCCACCTCTCTAAGCCTCAAGGCCTAACACACAGAAACAAAAGCCTTTGTTGAGTACCCTCTTGTGCTTGGGCATCCAAGGCCAGCAGGCTCCAAGAAATTTCTGGGAAATTAAGCTTCTGGAAACTGGGAGTAGAATATGTCAGTAACAAAAAAACCATATTTGAAAATAGCAACAAATCTTAGGGCCTGCCCTGTTTAATGATATCTCGTATGGAAAAACTTTTCCTTTTTGTGGTCAGTACTCTATTCTCAATATTTCTGTTTCCTTTCACGAGTTTCTTAATAGAAAACCATTACTGGAGAAGATCATTTAGGGCAAATCATAGCATAAAACCCTTGCAAACATAATAAAGACTTTAAAAAATATCAGTGGGCCACAAATAAATTCTAGCTGTTGTTTGTTTCCCCAGCACACATGTGTGCACACACATAAACACATCTTAGTGAATTTTATACTGAAATAACAAAATATTTTTCCTTTTTTAAATGGAAATACAATTCAAGTGACTTGCTGAGTTCAAGCAGTTCTATGTCATTACATAATTACAAAATGCTGTACTTCTAAATAACAAAACAAGCCCAGAAACCTTGATATTTTTTCCAGTTATGTTTTTAATAACAGATACTTCAAAATGAATTCTTCTTTTCTTGCAAGGTTGAAGTTACTACTTAATGCTATTTTCTATCATTAATTTAGCTTAAGAAACCCTTTTCTGTTGTAATTACAGAGGCTTTAACCTGCTTAATTAATCTCCAAGGACAGAATAAGACATGGCTATTTAAAAGAAAAAAAAGTCCACTTCTATTTTAATTAAAAAGTTGCTACGTTTGTGATGGAAATTACTTCAACTGTTCTATGTTAAGCGTGAAATTTATTTAATGAAACCCACTAGAAAATTTATATGCATAACTTTTTTAAAAACCAAGTTTTTTTTTTTTTAAAAGCCTTGTTGAGGACTTGAACCTATTCTGCTTCCCCTTTTTTCTGTTTTCAGTATGTACTGTGTAGATGTTCTAACACAAGAAAGGAAGGAAAGAATAAAAGAAGAGAAAGCTTTATTGTCTATTCTTTCTGTTAATTGCATGCCATCACCAGCTGGGAATCCTTACTTTTTTTTTAATTTAGTTTGCAGAGGACACTAGGTCTTGTCTCATTTTTCTCCTTTTAAAGAGGCACTCTGGCAAAATATCTAAGTTTTAGGATGCTGCTTATTAACAAAAGGTAGTCAAGCCTTATTTTTCAGAAATGGGTTAGTAGTAAACACCATGGAGGTTATCTCCCTCAGGCCTCTGAGAAAAGCTCAGAAATGACAGCTCTTTTGCCTCAGAAATCAAGCTCCTTAGCAGCTACTGCAATACTTTATTCCCAATGTGAGAATCTTCTAATCCAAAGTTACTCAGTGCAATCACATGAACTATCAGTCTGCTGGACCCTTACAAATTCCAGGAAAGCATCCTCTGTTTGTGAGAGGGCAAGGGAATATCTATGCTGTGTGTATAGTTCAGCCTGGGAAGTGTTATATTTCTTATTGTGATCTTGCAAATTATAGACGTTTATGCCTTTATTTTTGATTTGTGAACCCTGATGTGAAAGCTTGTATTCTTTTATCAGAAGTTAGCATGTTACTACTGGAGAGGTCAGTGGGATGAGTAATCTGTTTTTCTGAGATACTGTTATGCCAGCTTTAGATAAGAGAACTGAATCATGGGAGAAACTCGAAACCCATGTATTGAGTTGGTGACAGAATCAGAATTAAAATATCCTGGCCTTTGTCCTTTCAAGTGTTGCTGCTGCCTTTCATCTGTGCCTTTTATTCTCTCTGTAATGCCATAAATTTTCTTATCTTTGTGTTTCATATGGTTATGGAGATCTTTGTCTTGAAAGTGTATTACTGCAGCTTGTCCCTTCACTTATTACCTCTCCTTTCTCCAGGTCCCCTTGTTTTCCAGCCTGGATCAATTCATTCATTACTTTTTGCAGAGCTAGATTTACAACAATCAAAGATACTTCTTGTACAACTCCCTGTATGTTTTGGGCTGCAGTTGTACGCAATAGTAATAATGGCACATCTTGACTGACAGAAAGACCCCAAATGCTTGACAACCTGAAGTAAAACGATTACATCTTAAACGGATCTGCATTTCATCCTACCCAGACCGTGCCCCAGAAAGGAATCTTACTAGATCATATTTTTCTATTTTTTCTTTTACAGATTGGAGCTGCTATTGATGAAAAGGTCCTGGCCTGCTTTGTGGCTTTCTTATTTTTGGGCTTTTTTTTTTTTTTTATTGTAAGAGACCTTCACTTGAAGGCTAGGCTTTGGCTTTCGTTTGGTGGATGAGCAGGTATTGAAAAGGTTGTAAGACAAAATACTGGCTTTTACACTGCTTACAACTCACGCTCCATCTTCTCTAATGTTCTGTGCTCATGGCAGTTGTAATTAGTACAGAATAAACCTGCAATCCCATAAGTATATTGCCTAGGGATTTTTAACTTCAAAGCAATACAACATTGAAATAATAAGAACCAGAGCAATATGTTTTGTGTTTGAAACATGTATGACTGATCAGCCTCAAAATAGCTTGTTCAATTAACGTTAGTCTAAAATGACACATCTTCCTATAAGTGACTCTGAGCATGTGAGGGTATTTGCTAGAAGACGTTTTGATCAAGTACATGAAATGGGTTTCCTACAAAACATTACAACTATAGTTTGTTAAAGGCCCTGGCAGAAGTATACCATGGATCATTGAAGTGTGTTTACATAATTCAGGGTATCAAGCCAGTGACTTAATGCACATCTTATTGGCTACTGCTTTGGATGAAGTAGCCAGACTTGATTAACAAGACTTTCTATGTCTGTAAATTGGTGGCTTTAAATGCTAACTTCCACCTGGGCTGTTGGGTAACTTGGTAGAAGTAGCTTTGGAATGAGATAAAGTGTGTGCAAAAGTTGTAAGGCTGTGAGTTTTTCTAATGTTTTTTAAAAGAAGCTATCTTTAGGTCTAAGAGTAAGATACTGGCCTCAGGAAGTAGGGCTTGCCTTATCGTAAGTGAAACACTTAAATTGTCTTAATTACACTTTGTTTTTTAGTGTGGGGTGGAGGCCTAGATCATGATATGGACCCTCTTTTCTAAGACCTGTAGTATCCTTACTTTACACAACCTCCAGTTTAAGGCCTATGTCTGCCACACTGACACCACCCCTTGTTTTGAGCAGTTAAACAGACACTGGTGCTGCTACTTACCAAAGAAATGCATATTTTATTTAAAAAAAAAAAATTGTGTGTGTGAGGAGTGGAAGTACAAGCTAGTTCTTGAATACATAACAACAACTATTGAATCCTTTCTTCCAGTGAACAACCTTACTATTTTATTTAACAACTTCTCCCTGCCCCCAGCCCTTTCTCCCCTTACTAAAATGTCCCAAAGTTTAAGTCTTGGTTCTGAAGTTTTTGTCCTTTGTTAGGCACAACTCATGTGGTACTAGAGGCTGTTCTTTTCACTTATTTACAGGCATGTTTACTAATTAGATACAAGTCCTGGAATATGCATAAAAAGGAATTTTTTTCCAGAGCAAAGCTCCAAGAATCTCCTCCTACTGGAGAATTGTCTTCCCCAGTGTTCCAGTCAGCATCAGAAGTTTATAAGTTCACTAATTGAAATTAAAAAACACTTTAGCAGCTGTGATGCTGTCAGTCATTCCAGGCTACCTTGGAATGTGGTGTGTGTGTGTTTGTTTTTTTAACACTAGAAATCCTTCTGTATGCCCTCCCAGTGTGGTGATAAGGTGTAAGGATAAGTTGACAAAGGCAATTTTTAAGATACAAGAAAATAAGCAATTGTATTATTTGAGGCATCAAGTTCCTAAACTGATGTGGCAAATCCTAGGCTACCAATAGTACCTGAAATCCTAATTCAGCACTTAAGATGCATATCATTGACTGATGTAAATGCAGCAGAGAGGCTATTTTACTATTCCTTTACAATCCAGGATCAATGGAAAACAAAAGCAGAGGACATCCATCATAGTCAGAGAAACAAGCAATACTTTATGAGGAGCAGAAAAAGTGTGTGGAAATGATTTCTGTAAACATCCTCTACAATGCAGCTGTAATGTATTTAGAAGAACATTTGTATTCTGTAAGTCTGCAGGTCTTGCCCTCAGACAAATGGGTATTTATATATCTCCTGTCTTAGCTGTACCTCTTGAATGTGCAACTACAACTTTTAAAATAAGACAGTGACCTCTAATGCGAGGGAATGATGCTGTTCTTGATGCTTTTCTCCTGCAGTAACAGTAGTAGCAGTGATATGGGTAGAGGTAGGACAGCAAAGATTGACAGAAACTGCCAGTGTTACGCGTCATTGTGAAGTACAGCTTTACTTCAAAGTGATGTTGGAGCCATTGAAAAGCTGGTATCACAGTATTAAGGATACTTAGTATTTAATATTGGCTAAAGTTAAGAAGCTGTGGTTCTAGACATAGTTGAAGACATGCTATGGTTTTGGACATGAACTCTACCTCTTCTGGCCTGCCACTACTTTCCCTGGCTCTTCTTGTCTTAGTACTTTGCCATACCCAAAGCAAAAACTTTTCTTCTTAGCTGAGCTAGCAGGGCGGTATGCTTTCCTGCCTTCCTTCTTTATTTTGCATTTTAAAATCTTGTTCCTAAATCCTCCATAGGATTGCTCACTGAGTTGCTAAAATTTAAGCTGACTATATTTGGAATGGAATGCATCTGTTTACACAGGAAACATTCAGCAGAGAAATTTATTTTAATCAGAAACTGTGCTGCAGTTGGGTGGACGTTTTGCCTTTGATTCACTTGGTAAGAGAGGTGATGGATTTGGCCAGCTTGCTTCTGTGTCTTTCTGGAAAAGGACTGCTGCATTTATGTGCAGTGTTCAGCAGCTGTGCCCAGAATAAGGGATGCTTTAGCTGTCTGGGACATCCCTTCCTGAAGGAGGAAGGGTTTTTTTGGAACATTGTATTGATAACAAGGGATTGTGCCTCTTGTTTATTTGTTTTGTTTTTCAATCAGCATTTTGCTTAGGAAGAGAAAAGCATCATCTCTTATCTGTTCTGTGCCTGTTAGAAGGTGTGGATTTGGAAATGCATGGCTAGAGAAGAGAATGTGGAGGGTACCAGGCAAGTAGCTCTGTCAACCAGAATGCAAATAATTTGCTGAGCAAAATATTTGCATGGTTAATTTGAAGAAGTGAGGAGAAGAGAGCTGAAGTGTTCCAGGCAGCCAGTTACTTTCACCTGAGGATGCTGCAAGAACAGAGAGGGATGAACTGTGTTCTGAAAAAAACACACAGAAGGCTATGGAGAAAAGCTGGGGATGATTTAACAGTAGCAAGGGATGTTTTTTCCTGGGTTCAAATACAGCAAAACCACACAACAGCTTTATTCCTACATCATATAAAATAGGCCTTTAATAGATCAATTAAGTTGTACTTACTGTAACATCATCAATTTAAGGCCTGCACTTCTTCCTCGAGATATCTTCTCATGCTCTTACAAGGATCATCTCAAATAACTAAGCAAGAGTTGGGTAAAATTAATTTCAACCTACTTGTATTATGCTTTTGACAATTTTTGTATGTAGTTGTCCTTACTACTTCTCATGTACAGAATATTATTTTCTTCCTATTTCTTTCCTCTAGTTATTTTAACTAGAGCTGTTGTCTCATTATTCTGGATATTGTATGGATATGTGTAGATGTAGTCTTCTAAATGAGAAGGTAGACAGTGATGGATAAAACAAGCTGTGGAGTGTCCCAGGCAGAATGTTGAAATGGGAAAAGTTAGTGTGGAAAACCACCCCTCCCCACCAATGTTAGCAGCAAGCAAGTTCTTTTCTGTAACAGCAGAAGGATTACTGTTCACTTATAAGTGCATCATTGCAATTCACCGGGAATTGGAGAATACCTGAGAGTGCTCTCATTTCTCTAAAAATTAACTAGGCTTCAATTGATAGGGTGTAGGTTTTTTGTTTTCTTCTGAATTTCAACTTCCACTCTGCAGGTTTTTTTGGTCTCTTTCCTGGGTTGCTCAGATATTTCTTAAGGACCTATTGGATTGAAATGTTCTCTGTTTTCTCTCTGCCTAAAGGTGTCTCACAGGATTTTCTTGAAAGCTGTAGTCAAGCTATTTTAATTTCAGTGTTCCTGCCAGGTTCTGTGGGCCTCCGTATTGTGAACTGAATGCCTTCCTTGTAACTTTGACTTTCAGTGGAGATGTTCGGTTCAGCAATGACTAATGACATGCTGCATGTTTCATAGGCAAATATGCAATTATAGGTCCTGTTGCTGTTCTGTAAGCTTAAAATTTTCTACCTTAGTACCTGGAATTCTGACTTTAGATAGTTCAATGCCTTGATCATAATAAAACAAATGTATCCACATGTGTGCATGCGCTAAACTCCAGTAGTTGTATTCACTCCAGTGATAACACTTCTAGCATATACTTGAAGGCAAAAATTGCAATTATAGGAAGTTCCAATTTTATTTATTTTCCCTTTGTTTACTTCTCTTCTTCTGTGCTTGCATGATGCTCACTTGATGTGGCTATCCTTTATGCAAACCTAGCTGTTAGTTTTGTCTCAGTAGTGTAGTGCCTGGGCACAAGCTGTCTTTACAGAGGTTGGGGAGGAAGGACTTTGCAAGCCATAGCAAGGGGTCTGCTATTGTAGCTTAACTGCAAGTTTTACTTGTATCAATCAACTAGGATAATGCTAATAGCTTAGTTATACCTGCATAACAATGGCTGCAGTGCAAACAGCTTTTCCTGCCTCTTTCCCCCTCCTGAATTTTGACAGTTGTTTCCCTCTCTCTTTATTTTTCCCCTTTTGAACTTGAATTTTCTTCTGCTTCCCTTACGCTTGTTTGTCCTGTCTTCAGCGCTTATTTGTCCTGTCTTCAACTTCCCCCTTACTTTCTCCTGGACTAGACGTATTTACTTAGGACTATGTTCCCTTCCCTAATAAAGTGATCGAGGGGGTTTGGCATTGTAGAAATGAGTAGTACATAGTTTTGCATTTGCTGTTACGCACATACAATATTCTCTTCTTCCCAACAGCAGTGAGCAAATCCAGAGCTGTGGTAGCCCCTTCTCCTCCTCTGCGTAAGGTGGTTGATAGGGGCAATCTGTCTTCTGTGGCTTCCCAAATTGCATGGGGGCACTTTCTCCACTGATGCCCCAAGCAAGACCATAAGAACAGTGTGGCTTAAACTGGGGATCTGAATGACAAATCTCTTAGGGTATGCTCTTACTTGATCCTTGCTCCTGTCTCTGTGCTAGGATAAAAGCTATCCCTATTATCTCCAAATAGAAGAAGTAATTAAAAAGGTGTGAATCTAATTGTTCTCTTGAATTAGTGGGAGTTGCTACAGGGGACAAAACTAACCTGGCAGGAATTGGGGTTAGATATAGTGCAAAATCATCATTGTTGTTTTGAGTTCTGGGGAAACTGTCAGTATGTTTTTCTAGAGTCTATGTGTTTCTACAGTTTTGCATACTGATATTTCATAAGTCACTGCTGATTTATGTTATACTTTGAACATTGAAAGGTGGCATTATATGCCAGAACACTTGAATGTTTTTGCCTTTTTCCAAGTTGCTTGTCAGTTGTGGCCATAAATAAGGACTGAGTGGAAGCTGGGTGAACGAGAGTCATGTAATATATTACGGGCAAGTTATTTGTGTTTTACAATGCAATAAACTAGAATTCTCCTCTTCTTTTGCCTTCCTTGCTCGTTTTAGTTGTTATGTTGACTCTTGCGTGCTACAGCAGAAGTCCAATGAAAATGAGTGCTCTGTTTCTGTAGCCAGGTTTTTGGCAGTCAGAAAGTCATGATGTTTCAGAAAGATGTTTAGGTGTAGCTGGTAAAGAAGAACTCGGAATATGCCAGAGATCAGAGGAGGTTTCATTTGTGTCGGTACCTTTGAAGTGCTGCATATGTTTGTAGCAAACCTTCTCCAGTCTTTTGTATGTTTCATAGGTGTGTAGTTTTTGTTTGTTTGTTTGTTTCAAAAATGATCTTCTTTCAAAAACTAGATAGTGGATGTTACCAAGTAGGTGTATTGCAGTAATCCAACACCTTGAAATACCATTTCATCTTGCTGTAATTTGTATGTAATAATGACAGGTTAAGGGGCCTGTGTGTTTTTCGTTGTTCTTGCTTTAGTTTTTGTGTAAGTATACACCTGTGTGTAAAATGTTACCACAGTGGAACAGCAGTGTCTTGGCACTGGTCTAAAGAGGAGTAAGGTGAAACATAGCATTGTGAAGGCTTAGCCCTGCTTTATAACGTGCTTGTGTTAAGAGGCATAAACCGGAGGAGGAAGAGAGTTTAATAAGAAACATGACAGGAGAGAGAGACCTTTTTATTTGGAAGTTACTGCTCCATTTCTCTTACTGGGCAGCAATTGCTGTTAGGAAGTAATAGCCTTCTTGCCCTGCAGCTTCAGGAATTCTGTTTCGGTGATCCTGAAAAATTAACTTTTTAATATGTATAAGATCTATCTTTAATCTGTTGTCACATGAAGTATGTTGTATGCAATATTCTGTTTTCAGAAAATATATACCATAAAAGGGAAAAGGCTAGTTATTGCAATGCAAAAGACAGCTGACTGGATGCTTTCAGCTGCTTCATCATCTGTTTTGGTAACTTGTAGAAGGGAAAGTGAGTGGGCTATAGTTCAGTTTGGCATGCAGGAACAGATACTTCAGTTTTATTATGAAGGAAAAGTAGGTGAGGGCCAGACCTCTATCCTGCTTGCCATTTTAGTTCTGATGTTAAAGACCTGGCATAACTTGCAGGGTAGCAGATGTTTGAGATATCAAAGCTGTTTATTCCTATAGTCTGTGCAGTATGTATATTGCAGAAATGTATGACCTATGTGAGAGCTTTATCTAGTATGTAACTACTGTTCTCTGGAAGCTTTCTATTTGTGATTGACTGTTTAATTCTGCTGGGTCAAACCCTGTTGAAGTAAACCAGCCAAGGTTGGAGAAGAGGCTCTTTCTCAGCTGAAAGACAAAACTAGCACAAGAATAAACAAGGATAAATTGGGGAATAGCTAGGAAATTTCTCCTAATCGGAGCAGCAGGTTCAGTAACAAATTTCCAAGATGAATCGTGAGGTGCTCAAAAGCAATTATTTGTTAAGGCAGATCTTGATCAGCTTATGAACCAAACTAATGTTTTGTGCATAATGCAGTGGGAAACAAAATTGCAGTGGGAAACAAAATTCAGAGTCAGGAATACCTTTTGAGTTTTATTCTTTGTGTGATTTTGGTGCCAAGGTTTCAAGAGTGGTATGTCCTTTAAAAATAGCAAAAATGTGCATATAATAATATATTGCTGGAGGGGATTGTTACAGTATATATCTAGAATTGATTGTAGAGCAGGGGTGTGTTTTATGATGATATTGATGGACGTATCGTAGTTGTGCACGACTGGCAACCATGAATATAAGGACATGACAATTTTCATAATGAATGTACTAAACACTATTAAGCAGTATTTAAAAATTCACAAAAATATTTTTAATACCTAATCCACACAGTTACTGTATTTTAGGTGGTGTTTTGTGTTGTAATGCTGTTTTCTCAATAGAGCCTCTTTAGTCTTGGAACTTGGAACTAGTCTTCTGTGATTCTGTGATTCTGGAACTCTAAATCCACTTCTTCATTTCAGCTGTGTGGGATCTAAGCGCTTTTGGATAGTGCTGAGGCAGGATATTATTGTGCAAAGTACTACTCGGCGATGGTATCAGTAACTTTTTTTTTAATTGAAGTGGAAAGCTTTGTCTTTTGGGTACTGAAGCATGGCACAGATATGGGAAGGAAGGTTCCTATTTAAAAGGAGAATAGGTTGTGGTACCATTGGTAGGTCATACAGAGGGGATGCACGGGGTGTTGTGGGGCAGCAACAAGTGAGCTCTACTGCCACTAAGAGTCTGTACCAAAGTAGGCTCCTGGCTTTTCTTTAAATTCTTATTTGAAGGTGTACAGATCAGTATGATGTAGCTGGCTAAATAAATAGATCTCTGTGGTCACCCAGGTGTAGCTGGGGTAGGCAAGGAAAAGGGATGGGGAATTCCTGAAAATCTTTTTAAAAGCACCTAACAGGAATTACACAAGTTATGTCAATGCTCATGTTGCCTTTATAGCTGGGAATTCAAGCCTGTAAAATACATTGGTGGTATTTTTGCTCTCCTATACATGTTGGTACAATAAAAGTGACTTATTGTATCCGCATTACTCTGAGAAGGAAGGAGGCCTTGGTTAGGATAGGAAGCCTCGGAGAAAGGTGTTTGAGCCAAACTCGCTGGTGCAGTTGCTGCTGAGCGCACGTCCATGTGAATGGGGGGAAAGAGGGTTGGCGTCTGAGCTCTTTCCCATAGCAAAGCCAATTCCAGCAACAGCAAGGGGCAATCCAAGAGACTGGGAGATAGAAGATCGCTGTATTATTTTACTCTTGCAGTAATGAGACAATACAATACTTGAATGTCCTGCAGCTGTGGTTTAGGAGGGAGTCCTGGGTTTCCATGATTGTCTGTCTACTTTAGGGCTTGTAAGGCCAATAATCATGATTGGTGAATTCCTGCCATTGAAGCCACTAAATGTGATAGTAGAAATCCCACAACTTAAGCAAAATGTAATCCAGTTTCACCTACTAGCTGATCTTGCAGGCTTTGCTGGAGATGTCCTTGCATTTAAACACGCTTCAGTTATGAAAACATAGTCCTGCTGTAGGAACAGCTAATGTTTTGAGTGTACCTCCTCTGTCTTTCCTTGTGATTCAGGCAGGTAGTGAGAACCATACCATGGCACTTTCCTTCCTTTAGGCAGCATGTGGTGCAGCCTTTTAGCCCTCAGCAAAGGGCTGCAGTGAGGTATAAAGCCTTATGCAGAATAAACAATGCTGAGACCCAAGTACACCAGCTCTTCCATAAGCTGACTTGTAGTGGCATTTAAGCAGGGGGATGAACATTTGGTTTAGAGTCGCAGCAGATAAATCCATCAGGAGCACTGGAAAACAGTCGGTAACATGAGCAGAAGGCTCTAGCAAATAGGCAACTGCTCCTTTGGAGGGCTATGCTTGCACATTTACTCTGTTGCAATTAGACTTATCCCACAGAATAAACTCATTCTAGATATGCTTTTAACAGCTTGCTCAAGAGAGGCCACATCACTGATTTTCTTTCTGTGTAGTGGATTCAAAACAGATTTCAAGTGTAAATGAGCCCTAAATAATCACTGGCTAGGGCTGTTTCAGTGGTGCTAATGATACACAGTACAGAGTGTCCTAGGTAACGCACCAGAGGCTCAGGTGTCTTAGATAAGAAGCAGTCTGGTTAGTACTCTGTGCTAATGGCATTTATTTTACGTAAGCTATCTAGGTAAGAACATGCTGTGTAGACCTATCCTCAGTCTTTTTAGTTCCTTGATGTTACTTTTTTTGAAGATAGCATTAACATTACTCTCCTAAATTCAAAAACAATTCAACTTGAACAGCACTTTTGTGGAAGCAGCATCTTGAACTTGCAATACTACAGAACAAATGTTCTTTCAGATTTGAAACTGCTTCACATTGAAATTAGTTCATATAGACTTGTGGCTATGTCTCCCCTCTCCCCCCTTTTTTTTTTAAATGCATTTCCAAAACTGAGTTGAGTAAGAAATTCAAATTAAGTGCCTTCCTCATTCCTCAGGTGGAACTTTGATCTTTGTGAACAAGAAATTAAAACAAAAAAAGACGCAGAGGACGCTTACTGTAAAACTTCTTCCTGTTTAAGGTTTCTTGTGTGTAAATGTTTCACTACTCTTTGGAAGCCTCATTTTACTGCGGCTAAAGGTGAACATCTGTAAAATCTGTGTCTGCAGAGTTTACTAACAGGCAAGGGATGTGAGATGGAGAATGATGAATGCAGTAGGGAAGTCTTCTGGAGAGCAGCTTACGTAATCATTTCTCTGAGCCAGGATGGTTTTGCTTTAACTTATGCTAGCTAATTATAGCTCTGTAAGAGCTAGCTGCCACATAAGCTCACCTGCTTTGCAAACTGACATCCCCCCTCCAAGTGCTTGGCTGTCTTGCTGAAGGTCCTTGTCAGCACGGGAGGTGCCTCTGAGCTTCCTTGGGACTTTCCCATTGTGGGCTGCGGTTTCACCTAGCTGAAGGCTGGAGAGATCTCTGGGCCAGACTGCCTGAGTGCAAACGAAAGTAAAGGCTCTTCCATCCATTGTGTGGATTTGGTGTGCACTGGTACTCCAGTTTCACTGCAGTTTAATTAGATACCCTAGTAAAAGCAATGTTCATACGTAGCATTTAAGGCAAGAAGTAGGAATCTGTAAGGTGGGTAATTTTTTTTAACTTCCTATTGGTGCCTGTTTTTTCCCACCCACCTTTATTGTCACTGAAGCACGTTCCAATCATCTGAGTTTGATTTTAAATGTTAGAATTTGGACAGGAGGGTGTTAGGAAGCTCTGTCTCCTTTTGTTCACCTCTATTAATCATTTGCTCTATGCCTTTTTTGAAACTGGATGTGGAGCAAGATGACAGCACTGCTCTGTGTGAGTAGGTTTCTCAAACAAATAAGCTGTCACGGAACTCAAGCACTGTCGCAGAGACTGAAAAAGGAGCTTCAGGAAAAGAATTTATATGAAATAAACTTGGAGACTGAAGTGAAATCTCTCTTGTGAGAAGCAGTGCCTGCAATTTGGGAAAGAAGAATAGTGTTACATTTGAAGATCTGAATATTATTTTCTCCTGAGTAATCGTATATTTTATGTAACACTAAAACAAACAAGGAGGCAGTGTAACCTGTTAAAACAAGAGATGGGAGGAATGGAAGCAGGGCGGAATGTCAATGTGACGTTTCAGTAGCGCTTTCAAACCAGTTTTCAGTTCAGAAAAGGACTAATTTAGGCAAGCTGTTGAGCTTTCAGTGCAGAGGGATAAGGGTCAGGAAAGAGGGCTTACTTTCCTTGTATTGTCGGGCTTGCTGGGTGACCATGTGTTGTCCCAAAGAAGGGTTCTTTCACCCGGTGTGCAATGAGCCGAAAACACACAGAGTCGAGATATTTGCTTAATTCATTTCTGTGCAGAGATGGGTGCTAGGTGGTAATTCCACAAAGCTAGCACACCTGATTAGTACACAGCTTACACTTTATACTGTTTAAGCAACCGTTACCAGCATAGTTTACAACTACATTGTCATCCTTACTCTTACTGGTTCTGTTAGGTCTCATCTTCATTTAAAGTCACCGTGTCCTCTTTTTCTACTACACATGCTCTATGGGGAAGGGGTTTTGATCAGCAGGGGGCTTCCCTGCTTGTAGGTGGGTTTTTTATTATGCTAATTAGGATAGTTCACCCGTAGTTGAAGTAGTTCTCTCCTGTTTATCAACTGTTTTTGTTCTCTTCAGGTTTATTTGGGAACTTCCTTTTCTGGTTGCCTTATAGTGTTGTCTAGCTCCTTCCTTCAAGGCCTTGTTTTGTTAACTCCCTGTGAAAGACTGAATAATACTCTAATCTCCCTTTTTTCCCATACCTCCAACACGTGGGCGATCAACTAGCATGACTTTGAGTTTTGTTGCGCAAGTACTTGTCATCTCTGTAAAACCAGAAAAAAAAATGCGCCGAGATGTTATATTCTGGGATATGGATTAGCCTAGGCTGTAAAAAGTGCTTTTAGGAACAAGACAGCCATGTAACACAGAGCTGCATGTCCAAGTAAGGGTCTGTCTCACATCATCCTTGTTATTCACTCCAGCCCTCCTACGGTCATGTTTAAGAGCTGCCTTGCTCCAGCTTCAGTGGGCTTTCGTTGTCTGGCAAGACTTTGGGAAGACTCTCTTGGAAGACTTTCTGTACCCAGAAAGGTGAATATGAGCGCTTGGGGATTTTTAAACATGCAATTGCTTCTCTACTGATATCCTAGACCTTGCTGGTCCCCCACTGTGATGTTGTCCTTGATGTTTTTTTTGCAGGCTCTCAGAAGGGTTGAGCTTGTGATGATGATCACCCCTCCAACCCCATGAAACTTGATTGCCGTTCTTTTCAGTTCCAGTGGTTACTAGTGCTCCTGGCTCACAGATAGCAAGGAAAAGGCTTGGATGTATTACCTATTTTATGTGATCAATAACTGGATCATTCAACCTGCATGGGGTCAGGGGGAAAAGAGTTGCAGGAGGAGGGGAAGGAAGGAAGGGTGATAGCTGTAGCATCCCATGACTCTTTGCCTATCCTGGCTCTATTTGTCTGCAGCACGCCCGTAAAAGAAAAATGCCTGATTGAATAATGTTTGCACAGAAACCAACTGTAAATCCCTTGCATGGTTAGGATGCAGTTTGTCAAGTGTATCTTTCATGATTGTATTTCTAACAAGAACTCTGCTGACTTGTTTTTTATCTAGAAAAATTACATTCTCTTGTATTTGTCCTCTGTTTGAAGACTGAGGATTGCAATGAATAGTGGAATAATCTTTGGTAACACATAATTAATGCACACTGACTTAATTTGACAGTTGGTCTTATTTTTACAGAAAGAGATTTATATTTAGGAAAAATAAACTGTTAGAAAAGACTCTGAAATGCATTACAGGACTTCACTTGCATTTTGTTGCCTTATTTCGTGCTGTGATGGTGTAGGTTGGTGAATGCACCAGAAAGCTCTGTTTTCCTAGTGTTAGGTTAGACCTCTTGCTAATTAGTGAGGAAAAGATTTGGTTGTGGATACACGTAGACTTTTGAGAAGAGCTAAAAATTAACAAAATCATCAGTTTTTGATACCTATCTTGAAGGGATAGGGAGTGGGGTGGTTATTGCAATGCTCTGTTTTCTCATATTGCTGGAATAAGTACTGTGTGCCATATGTATGTGCCGTGTGCATGCTTCCCTCCTCTTTGCCCTGCTACCCCTAAAACAGAAGCTAGCTGTGCTGGTAGAAATTTGGTTTTAGGATACTTTATCAGAACTGTTGCTATGGCTCACGGTCCTGCACTCCTGTGTGGAGCTCAACTTGCCTATGTGCTGTAGATGACTGCCCCTGCTGGTTCTTTAAAGCTGTATTTATGCCTGAGCTGCCTGTCTATAGGCTGTCTCACTTTAAAAAAAAAAAAAAAAAAAAAAAAAAACTATTTTAAAACTGTCCACACTTTTAAAGGTTGGTGGCTGTTTTTTGCTCCCCAGAATTTGCACAGATGGGCAACTACTGCAGGCATGTACTGGATCCTTCTTCAAAATAAAATGAGTAAAATCAGAAAAATGTCTCAAATGTCAGGAAATTTTAAGTCTCTCTTTCTTTTCTTTTTTTTTTTTTTAAACTGGTTGTAATTACATATTCAGGAAAGAATATGGGAAGACCACAAACCCTTTTCTTCATGACCCTGACTGCTGTGAGAGAGAATGATGAAAGAGCTGGTGTTTTCAGATTTTGCGGGGAGGATGAGGCTGGTGTTACGTTTTATGCCCTGTACAATGCCTTTCACTAGTTTGCATTGTTTTCCTTCCTAAATAATTACTAAGGATTATTGCTGACCATTCAGTCTCATTATTAAGGATAGGAATAAAAAAGAAGTTCAGGAACTACTTTGGGCCCCAAATATCCTTTGTCCCAGATGCATTCTGTGCTTTCTTTTGAGGGCTCGATCTCCTCCCTCTAGCTCGGCAAGGCCCTGGCTTTGCTAGCAAGCCTTTTCCTTTGGCAGCGTTGCCATAACTAAGTCACTGTTATATGACCTGATCTGAATGGCACATCATGTCAGCCTTGTGTAATTTTTCCACTGGACATGCTGCAGTGTATTGTCTGTTCTCAGAAACAACAGCAAAAGAAGATGACTAGGAGGTGTGTTTTCTGAAATACAAATTGGTCTCCCTTGGGAAAAAATCTTGCTCTCAAAAAAGAGAGGATGCAAATAACTGTCTGCTCACCGCATATAGAACGTCACTACCAACTAAATACCACAATGCTTTCCTCAGATTATGTAGCATCTCTTCAGAGGCTCAGCAGAAAACACGGCAAGAACAATCTCTTTTCCTAGGGAGACTGTGGTATTATTTTTGGGGGGAAAGAAAGCTTACAAAATGAAGAAAAACATTTATGCTTTAACAACAGATAGATTCTTGTCTACAACTCCGTTTTAAAATGAATTTTAAGACCGATAACTTGTAGGCATGAAATGAACTTGTTTAGATACTCAGAAATGAAGTACTTGATTTTTTTTGTGAACAGTAGATATTACAAATTTGTAAGTTATCTGAGAGCACAAGGCAACGGGGTGAATAATGAAGAGGTTACTGTTTTAAGTAGCCAGAGCAAGCTATACAAAGCAAATACACTGGGAAAGAAAAAGCTTAGGTTAGGGCATTTCAGTTGCTGCCTAACTGTGGGAAACTGGGTTTGAAATAATGCAGAGGCAGCCTCTGCCCTTTACAGAAGCAAAGGGGCTTTCTGGTGCTTTTCCGTTTTCTTTTTGGTACTTTCAGTATAATGAGGCAATAAACTTTAAACATTGTCTAGAATGTACAGAGTTGATCTCTGGCTGCCTTCTGAAAAGAGCAATTGCTAAACTCCACGTTAGGCTACTGCGTTCTTTGGCTTTGCATCTAAGGCAGCAAGAGGAAGAGAAGGGATGCTTAGAGCTAAAAACACAGGAGCTTTTATCTGTATTTGACCACGTCATCTGGGATAGTTGCCAGCTGGTGGGCAAGATTTCAGCTATAATTACTGATTTGTGTACTACCACTACGACAGCTGCCATACTTGCTTGATGTTACTGCAGTAGGTATGTCAGTAGTGTAAAGCTCTATTTCCCAACAGGGTCTTTCAAGCTTTTGGCAAAGACCTTGATCCTTAACTACCTTACTAGATGACTGCTGAAGCGCTGGGGAAACCTGAAAAAGGCAATCTTGTTCCACATGATATTGCAATCTATGGCCTGGGCTCTGGAAACAGAACTACATGCCAAGATCTCTATATGGATTTCTCTGGTTTATATAGAGATGTGACACTCCCAATATCTCTATTGATTTTATTACTTTCCATCTAGCAAAAAGAGAGAGAAGCCATAATAGTAGTAATGCTAATCCAATAGGATTGTTGGGTGCTGCCTTTAATTTTGTATCTCTCTAATATCAGACGCTTGAGGTGTCAGGACGTGGTTGTGAGCTAAATCCTGTGCAGAGAGGATTATCTGTGTTTTGCTGAACTCATTAAAAAGTGAAGGGACACAGCTGGCCTACCGCAGTGTCATGAGGCTTGGGACTGTGCTGAATTCCTGTAGCACACACTGAGCCTAAAGTCTACTGATATTTCTATATGCTTCCACAGGTACACTTTTTCTCCTAGCTCATGTTGCTGCTGAATATAGCCTGCGCAGCCTATGTCATTATTGGCAAAACTGTCTCGTAAATGAAACCAATGCTATCATAAAAACTAAAAACCACACGCTTCTTGCGGCAGTTCTAAGTAACGATGCTGTGCTTATTCCCTTCCTACTGTCTCCTAAGCGTGTCTGGTAGTAAGAGATCCAGATGTAAATGTCATTAAAATTGATCAGACACACCTAGGAACCTCAGGTGAGAAATGCTTCATGGCATTTGGTGAGGGAATGACATTTCCTAGGGGAAAGAGGAGGGCAGCTGAAGTAAGATTTATTCAGTCATTATGTTGTCAGAAGAAAATTTGCTTCTGAGTGTGATTATGTGTGTTCAAAAAGAGTGCTCTCTTTCTTAGTTTCCATATTTTTTTCCTTTCCTCTCTGCTTGCTCTCTTTGCAAGGAACCACAAGAAATGTAGATATGATGTGCCTGCCTGTCTGATGCATTATGGTAGCCTTTCTGACCTCAAAAGACCTGTCGCAGAGCAGGTTTCTCTGGAGGCAATATAATGGATGGGTCATTCTCAATGGGAATATGAGAGTCACAAATCATTTCAACAGAGAGGCCTAAGAAATCACATTATAGTCTGAAAGGCCAGTGGAAAGTCAACAAAACGCCGTTGGGCCTGAACAAACTTTTGTCCTGGATCAGAGAGATCACTAAGCTTAAGAGAAAGAGAAGTGGCATGGGAATTTGTTTTTCTGCTTCTGTAGTGAAGTACTTTGTTCAATATAAATATAAATACATGCTCTCTTGCTGGGAATATCAATTTGTTGGGCCAGTAAAGACAAAACTTCAGCCTCTGACCTACTCACAGATGTAACCACTGAAACTTTGGACAGACTGAAGTTCACAAGCTGCTTCTGACTCTGATGCCCAGCCATGGCGAGTGTCTGAAGACTGCTGCTGTTCATATTCGGAGTGCGGGTACTGCGTTGACAAAACCCTTGCCTGGAAGATGAGTACATTAAGTAGCAGCCAGGTGCTAGTTTCTCTTTAATGTGTAAAAGTAATCAGACTTAATTCTGAACAGTTTATAAGATGAATGCCAATCTTCTTAATGCACAACATATGCAATTTATTATTCATTTTGGTGAATTGCAGAGTTCATCTTGCTGTGCAGGCCAGCTGCTCATTTATAAAAATGATTACACATGCTCTGAAGCGATCTATAGGCAGCATCTAAATTGCATCCATTGCCACCAGAGACTTCAATATCCCTAGGCTTAAACAACATGAATAATAACTAAGAGTATATTTAAAAAAAAAAAAAAAAGCAGCCTATATTCTCATTCTTGATGTTGGTCAAATTTTGGTTGATCGGGAAAGTTGTAGGGAGATGTGTTTGGAGCATGTAAACTGTTTTTAACCTGCAAGGAAGAACAAAGCAAGATGTGTTGGAGAGTTCAGGCGAACTTCATTGCAAAAGACTATAGACGATTAAGCTATTGAAAATAAATACATAAACATGCCTATCAAAATCAGCTGCTTAGCTGAAGTAACAAAATATAGGCTCTTAGATTGTGTTCCTTCATTCACACTACATGAACCACCCAGTGAAGTGAAAAAAGGAGATGGAGGAAAGTGTGTATTAACCTTCATGGGTGTAAGTAACTTACTAAAGCAGTGAAGTGCATGAGGAGGATGAAATGTCAAAGAGGGGAATGCGAAACCTTAACCCTACCAAAGAAATATTTGTGCACCCATTGTGGGAGAAAGCGCCCCCAGGTGGTCGAGACGAGAAAGTGGTGCGAGGGCAGGTGTGTTGGCAGGGCTGCCCTTGCCTTGGCAGCCCCTTTGCAGAGCCCCTGCAATGGCGCCTCCAGGCTGTCCCTATTTCTCCAACCTAACCCTAACCCTAGAGGATTTCCGGGACCCGATGGTGGGAGTAAGCGCCCCCGGGTGGTCGAGACGAGAAAGTGGTGCGAGGGCAGGTGTGTTGGCAGGGCCGCCCTTGCCTTGGCAGCCCCTTTGCAGAGCCCCTGCAATGGTGCCTCCAGGCTGTCCCTATTTCTCCAGCCTAACCCTAAGCCTAACCCTAACCCTAGAGGATTTCGAGGACCCGATGGTGGGAGTAAGCGCCCCCGGGTGGTCGAGACGAGAAAGTGGTGCGAGGGCAGGTGTGTTGGCAGGGCCGCCCTTGCCTTGGCAGCCCCTTTGCAGAGCCCCTGCAATGGCGCCTCCAGGCTGTCCCGATTTCTCAAGCCTAACCCTAACCCTAGAGGATTTTCTGGGGCCCGATGGTGGGAGTAAGCGCCCCCGGGTGTTCGAGACGAGAAAGTGGTGCGAGGGCAGGTGTGTTGGCAGGGCCGCCCTTGCCTTGGCAGCCCCTTTGCAGAGCCCCTGCAATGGCACCTCCAGGCTGTCCCGATTTCTCAAGCCTAACCCTAACCCTAGAGGATTTGTGGGGCCCGATGGTGGGAGTAAGTGCCCCGAGGTGGTGGAAAAGAGAAAGTGGTGCGAGGGCAGGTGTGTTGGCAGGGCCGCCCTTGCCTTGGCAGCCCCTTTGCAGAGCCCCTGCAATGGCGCCTCCAGGCTGTCCCGATTTCTCAAGCCTAACCCTAGAGGATTTCTGGGACCGATGGTGGGAGTAAGTGCCCCCGGGTGGTCAAGATGGAGAAGTGGTGCGAGGGCAGGTGTGTTGGCAGGGCTGCCCTTGCCTTGGCAGCCCCTTTGCAGAGCCCCTGCAATGGTGCCTCCAGGCTGTCCCGATTTCTCCAGCCTAACCCTAACCCTAGAGGTTTTCCGGGACCCGATGGTGGGAGTAAGTGCCCCTGGGTGGTCAAGATGGAGAAGTGGTGCGAGGGCAGGTGTGTTGGCAGGGCCGCCCTTGCCTTGGCAGCCCCTTTGCAGAGCCCCTGCAATGGTGCCTCCAGGCTGTCCCGATTTCTCCAGCCTAACCCTAACCCTAGAGGTTTTCCGGGACCCGATGGTGGGAGTAAGTGCCCCCGGGTGGTCAAGATGGAGAAGTGGTGCGAGGGCAGGTGTGTTGGCAGGGCCGCCCTTGCCTTGGCAGCCCCTTTGCAGAGCCCCTGCAATGGTGCCTCCAGGCTGTCCCGATTTCTCCAGCCTAACCCTAACCCTAACCGTAGAGGATTTCCAGGGCTCGATGGTGGGAGTAAGCGCCCCCGGGTGGTCGAGACGAGAAAGTGGTGCGAGGGCAGGTGTGTTGGCAGGGCCGCCCTTGCCTTGGCAGCCCCTTTGCAGAGCCCCTGCAATGGCGCCTCCAGGCTGTCCCGATTTCTCAAGCCTAACCCTAAGCCTAACCCTAACCCTAGAGGATTTCCAGGGCTCGATGGTGGGAGTAAGCGCCCCCGGGTGGTCGAGACGAGAAAGTGGTGCGAGGGCAGGTGTGTTGGCAGGGCCGCCCTTGCCTTGGCAGCCCCTTTGCAGAGCCCCTGCAATGGCGCCTCCAGGCTGTCCCGATTTCTCAAGCCTAACCCTAACCCTAGAGGATTTGTGGGGCCCGATGGTGGGAGTAAGTGCCCCGAGGTGGTGGAAAAGAGAAAGTGGTGCGAGGGCAGGTGTGTTGGCAGGGCCGCCCTTGCCTTGGCAGCCCCTTTGCAGAGCCCCTGCAATGGCGCCTCCAGGCTGTCCCGATTTCTCAAGCCTAACCCTAGAGGATTTCTGGGACCGATGGTGGGAGTAAGTGCCCCCGGGTGGTCAAGATGGAGAAGTGGTGCGAGGGCAGGTGTGTTGGCAGGGCCGCCCTTGCCTTGGCAGCCCCTTTGCAGAGCCCCTGCAATGGTGCCTCCAGGCTGTCCCGATTTCTCAAGCCTAACCCTAACCCTAGAGGTTTTCCGGGACCCGATGGTGGGAGTAAGTGCCCCTGGGTGGTCAAGATGGAGAAGTGGTGCGAGGGCAGGTGTGTTGGCAGGGCCGCCCTTGCCTTGGCAGCCCCTTTGCAGAGCCCCTGCAATGGTGCCTCCAGGCTGTCCCTATTTCTCCAGCCTAACCCTAAGCCTAACCCTAACCCTAGAGGATTTCGAGGACCCGATGGTGGGAGTAAGCGCCCCCGGGTGGTCGAGACGAGAAAGTGGTGCGAGGGCAGGTGTGTTGGCAGGGCCGCCCTTGCCTTGGCAGCCCCTTTGCAGAGCCCCTGCAATGGCGCCTCCAGGCTGTCCCGATTTCTCAAGCCTAACCCTAACCCTAACCGTAGAGGATTTCCAGGGCTCGATGGTGGGAGTAAGCGCCCCCGGGTGGTCGAGACGAGAAAGTGGTGCGAGGGCAGGTGTGTTGGCAGGGCCGCCCTTGCCTTGGCAGCCCCTTTGCAGAGCCCCTGCAATGGCGCCTCCAGGCTTTCCCTATTTCTCAAGCCTAACCCTAACCCTAACCCTAACCCTAGAGGATTTTCCGGGACCCGATGGTGGGAGTAAGTGCCCCCGGGTGGTCGAGACGAGAAAGTGGTGCGAGGGCAGGTGTGTTGGCAGGGCTGCCCTTGCCTTGGCAGCCCCTTTGCAGAGCCCCTGCAATGGCGCCTCCAGGCTGTCCCGATTTCTCAAGCCTAACCCTAAGCCTAACCCTAACCCTAGAGGATTTTCTGGGGCCCGATGGTGGGAGTAAGCGCCCCCGGGTGTTCGAGACGAGAAAGTGGTGCGAGGGCAGGTGTGTTGGCAGGGCCGCCCTTGCCTTGGCAGCCCCTTTGCAGAGCCCCTGCAATGGCGCCTCCAGGCTGTCCCTATTTCTCAAGCCTAACCCTAACCCTAACCCTAGAGGATTTGTGGGGCCCGATGGTGGGAGTAAGCGCCCCCGGGTGGTCGAGACGAGAAAGTCGTGCGAGGGCAGGTGTGTTGGCAGGGCTGCCCTTGCCTTGGCAGCCCCTTTGCAGAGCCCCTGCAATGGCGCCTCCAGGCTGTCCCTATTTCTCAAGCCTAACCCTAAGCCTAACCCTAACCCTAGAGGATTTTCCGGGACCCGATGGTGGGAGTAAGTGCCCCCGGGTGGTCGAGACGAGAAAGTGGTGCGAGGGCAGGTGTGTTGGCAGGGCCGCCCTTGCCTTGGCAGCCCCTTTGCAGAGCCCCTGCAATGGCGCCTCCAGGCTGTCCCTATTTCTCAAGCCTAACACTAACCCTAACCGTAGAGGATTTCCGGGACTCGATGGTGGAAGTAAGCGCCCCCGGGTGGTCGAGACGAGAAAGTGGTGCGAGGGCAGGTGTGTTGGCAGGGCCGCCCTTGCCTTGGCAGCCCCTTTGCAGAGCCCCTGCAATGGCGCCTCCAGGCTGTCCCTATTTCTCCAGCCTAACCCTAACCCTAGAGGATTTCTGGGGCCCGATGGTGGGAGTAAGTGCCCCCGGGTGGTCGAGACGAGAAAGTGGTGCGAGGGCAGGTGTGTTGGCAGGGCCGCCCTTGCCTTGGCAGCCCCTTTGCAGAGCCCCTGCAATGGCGCCTCCAGGCTGTCCCTATTTCTCCAGCCTAACCCTAAGCCTAACCCTAACCCTAGAGGTTTTCCGGGGCCCAATGATGGGAGTAAGTGCCCCCGGGTGGTCGAGACGAGAAAGTGGTGCGAGGGCAGGTGTGTTGGCAGGGCCGCCCTTGCCTTGGCAGCCCCTTTGCAGAGCCCCTGCAATGGCGCCTCCAGGCTGTCCCAATTTCTCCAGCCTAACCCTAACCCTAACCCTAGAGGTTTTCCGGGACCCGATGGTGGGAGTAAGTGGCCCCGGGTGGTCGAGACGAGAAAGTGGTGTGAGGGCAGGTGTGTTGGCAGGGCCGCCCTTGCCTTGGCAGCCCCTTTGCAGAGCCCCTGCAATGGCGCCTCCAGGCTGTCCCGATTTCTCCAGCCTAACCCTAACCCTAACCCTAGAGGATTTTCTGGGGCCCGATGGTGGGAGTAAGTGCCCCCGGGTGGTCGAGACGAGAAAGTGGTGCGAGGGCAGGTGTGTTGGCAGGGCCGCCCTTGCCTTTGGCAGCCCCTTTGCAGAGCCCCTGCAATGGTGCCTCCAGGCAGTCCCGATTTCTCCAGCCTAACCCTAACCCTAACCCTAGAGGATTTCTGGGGCCCAATGGTGGGAGTAAGCGCCCCCGGGTGGTCGAGACGAGAAAGTGGTGCGAGGGCAGGTGTGTTGGCAGGGCCGCCCTTGCCTTGGCAGCCCCTTTGCAGAGCCCCTGCAATGGCGCCTCCAGGCTGTCCCTATTTCTCCAGCCTAACCCTAACCCTAACCCTAGAGGATTTTCCGGGGCCCGATGGTGGGAGTAAGCGCCCCCGGGTGGTCGAGACGAGAAAGTGGTGCGAGGGCAGGTGTGTTGGCAGGGCCGCCCTTGCCTTGGCAGCCCCTTTGCAGAGCCCCTGCAATGGCGCCTCCAGGCTGTCCCAATTTCTCCAGCCTAACCCTAAGCCTAACCCTAACCCTAGAGGTTTTCCGGGACCCGATGGTTGGAGTAAGTGGCCCCGGGTGGTCGAGACGAGAAAGTGGTGCGAGGGCAGGTGTGTTGGCAGGGCCGCCCTTGCCTTGGCAGCCCCTTTGCAGAGCCCCTGCAATGGCGCCTCCAGGCTGTCCCTATTTCTCCAGCCTAACCCTAACCCTAGAGGATTTTCTGGGGCCCATTGATGGGAGTAAGCGCCCCCGGGTGGTCGAGACGAGAAAGTGGTGCGAGGGCAGGTGTGTTGGCAGGGCCGCCCTTGCCTTGGCAGCCCCTTTGCAGAGCCCCTGCAATGGCGCCTCCAGGCTGTCCCGATTTCTCCAGCCTAACCCTAACCCTAAGCCTAACCCTAGAGGATTTTCTGGGGCCCGATGGTGGGAGTAAGTGCCCCCGGGTGGTCGAGACGAGAAAGTGGTGCGAGGGCAGGTGTGTTGGCAGGGCCACCCTTGCCTTGGCAGCCCCTTTGCAGAGCCCCTGCAATGGTGCCTCCAGGCTGTCCCGATTTCTCCAGCCTAACCCTAACCCTAACCCTAGAGGATTTTCTGGGGCCCGATGGTGGGAGTAAGTGCCCCCGGGTGTTCGAGACGAGAAAGTGGTGCGAGGGCAGGTGTGTTGGCAGGGCCGCCCTTGCCTTTGGCAGCCCCTTTGCAGAGCCCCTGCAATGGTGCCTCCAGGCAGTCCCGATTTCTCCAGCCTAACCCTAACCCTAGAGGATTTCTGGGGCCCAATGGTGGGAGTAAGCGCCCCCGGGTGGTCGAGACGAGAAAGTGGTGCGAGGGCAGGTGTGTTGGCAGGGCCGCCCTTGCCTTGGCAGCCCCTTTGCAGAGCCCCTGCAATGGCGCCTCCAGGCTGTCCCTATTTCTCCAGCCTAACCCTAACCCTAACCCTAGAGGATTTTCCGGGGCCCGATGGTGGGAGTAAGCGCCCCCGGGTGGTCGAGACGAGAAAGTGGTGCGAGGGCAGGTGTGTTGGCAGGGCCGCCCTTGCCTTGGCAGCCCCTTTGCAGAGCCCCTGCAATGGCGCCTCCAGGCTGTCCCTATTTCTCAAGCCTAACCCTAAGCCTAACCCTAACCCTAGAGGATTTTCTGGGGCCCAATGGTGGGAGTAAGCGCCCCCGGGTGGTCGAGACGAGAAAGTGGTGCGAGGGCAGGTGTGTTGGCAGGGCCGCCCTTGCCTTGGCAGCCCCTTTGCAGAGCCCCTGCAATGGCGCCTCCAGGCTGTCCCTATTTCTCCAGCCTAACCCTAACCCTAACCCTAGAGGATTTTCTGGGGCCCGATGGTGGGAGTAAGCGCCCCCGGGTGGTCGAGACGAGAAAGTGGTGCGAGGGCAGGTGTGTTGGCAGGGCCGCCCTTGCCTTGGCAGCCCCTTTGCAGAGCCCCTGCAATGGCGCCTCCAGGCTGTCCCGATTTCTCAAGCCTAACCCTAATCCTAACCCTAACCCTAGAGGATTTCTGGGGCCCAATGATGGGAGTAAGCGCCCCCGGGTGGTCGAGACGAGAAAGTGGTGCGAGGGCAGGTGTGTTGGCAGGGCCGCCCTTGCCTTGGCAGCCCCTTTGCAGAGCCCCTGCAATGGCACCTCCAGGCTGTCCCGATTTCTCAAGCCTAACCTTAACCCTAACCCTAACCCTAGAGGATTTCCGGGACCCGATGGTGGGAGTAAGCGCCCCCGGGTGGTCGAGACGAGAAAGTGGTGCGAGGGCAGGTGTGTTGGCAGGGCCGCCCTTGCCTTGGCAGCCCCTTTGCAGAGCCCCTGCAATGGCGCCTCCAGGCTGTCCCTATTTCTCCAGCCTAACCCTAACCCTAGAGGATTTCTGGGGCCCAATGGTGGGAGTAAGTGGCCCCGGGTGGTCGAGACGAGAAAGTGGTGCGAGGGCAGGTGTGTTGGCAGGGCCGCCCTTGCCTTGGCAGCCCCTTTGCAGAGCCCCTGCAATGGCGCCTCCAGGCTGTCCCTATTTCTCCAGCCTAACCCTAAGCCTAACCCTAACCCTAGAGGTTTTCCGGGGCCCAATGATGGGAGTAAGTGCCCCCGGGTGGTCGAGACGAGAAAGTGGTGCGAGGGCAGGTGTGTTGGCAGGGCCGCCCTTGCCTTGGCAGCCCCTTTGCAGAGCCCCTGCAATGGCGCCTCCAGGCTGTCCCAATTTCTCAAGCCTAACCCTAACCCTAACCCTAACCCTAGAGGTTTTCCGGGACCCGATGGTGGGAGTAAGTGGCCCCGGGTGGTCGAGACGAGAAAGTGGTGTGAGGGCAGGTGTGTTGGCAGGGCCGCCCTTGCCTTGGCAGCCCCTTTGCAGAGCCCCTGCAATGGCGCCTCCAGGCTGTCCCTATTTCTCCAGCCTAACCCTAACCCTAGAGGATTTTCTGGGGCCCATTGATGGGAGTAAGCGCCCCCGGGTGGTCGAGACGAGAAAGTGGTGCGAGGGCAGGTGTGTTGGCAGGGCCGCCCTTGCCTTGGCAGCCCCTTTGCAGAGCCCCTGCAATGGCGCCTCCAGGCTGTCCCGATTTCTCAAGCCTAACCCTAAGCCTAACCCTAACCCTAGAGGATTTCCAGGGCTCGATGGTGGGAGTAAGCGCCCCCGGGTGGTCGAGACGAGAAAGTGGTGCGAGGGCAGGTGTGTTGGCAGGGCCGCCCTTGCCTTGGCAGCCCCTTTGCAGAGCCCCTGCAATGGCGCCTCCAGGCTGTCCCGATTTCTCAAGCCTAACCCTAACCCTAGAGGATTTGTGGGGCCCGATGGTGGGAGTAAGTGCCCCGAGGTGGTGGAAAAGAGAAAGTGGTGCGAGGGCAGGTGTGTTGGCAGGGCCGCCCTTGCCTTGGCAGCCCCTTTGCAGAGCCCCTGCAATGGCGCCTCCAGGCTGTCCCGATTTCTCAAGCCTAACCCTAGAGGATTTCTGGGACCGATGGTGGGAGTAAGTGCCCCCGGGTGGTCAAGATGGAGAAGTGGTGCGAGGGCAGGTGTGTTGGCAGGGCCGCCCTTGCCTTGGCAGCCCCTTTGCAGAGCCCCTGCAATGGTGCCTCCAGGCTGTCCCGATTTCTCAAGCCTAACCCTAACCCTAGAGGTTTTCCGGGACCCGATGGTGGGAGTAAGTGCCCCTGGGTGGTCAAGATGGAGAAGTGGTGCGAGGGCAGGTGTGTTGGCAGGGCCGCCCTTGCCTTGGCAGCCCCTTTGCAGAGCCCCTGCAATGGTGCCTCCAGGCTGTCCCTATTTCTCCAGCCTAACCCTAAGCCTAACCCTAACCCTAGAGGATTTCGAGGACCCGATGGTGGGAGTAAGCGCCCCCGGGTGGTCGAGACGAGAAAGTGGTGCGAGGGCAGGTGTGTTGGCAGGGCCGCCCTTGCCTTGGCAGCCCCTTTGCAGAGCCCCTGCAATGGCGCCTCCAGGCTGTCCCGATTTCTCAAGCCTAACCCTAACCCTAACCGTAGAGGATTTCCAGGGCTCGATGGTGGGAGTAAGCGCCCCCGGGTGGTCGAGACGAGAAAGTGGTGCGAGGGCAGGTGTGTTGGCAGGGCCGCCCTTGCCTTGGCAGCCCCTTTGCAGAGCCCCTGCAATGGCGCCTCCAGGCTTTCCCTATTTCTCAAGCCTAACCCTAACCCTAACCCTAACCCTAGAGGATTTTCCGGGACCCGATGGTGGGAGTAAGTGCCCCCGGGTGGTCGAGACGAGAAAGTGGTGCGAGGGCAGGTGTGTTGGCAGGGCTGCCCTTGCCTTGGCAGCCCCTTTGCAGAGCCCCTGCAATGGCGCCTCCAGGCTGTCCCGATTTCTCAAGCCTAACCCTAAGCCTAACCCTAACCCTAGAGGATTTTCTGGGGCCCGATGGTGGGAGTAAGCGCCCCCGGGTGTTCGAGACGAGAAAGTGGTGCGAGGGCAGGTGTGTTGGCAGGGCCGCCCTTGCCTTGGCAGCCCCTTTGCAGAGCCCCTGCAATGGCGCCTCCAGGCTGTCCCTATTTCTCAAGCCTAACCCTAACCCTAACCCTAGAGGATTTGTGGGGCCCGATGGTGGGAGTAAGCGCCCCCGGGTGGTCGAGACGAGAAAGTCGTGCGAGGGCAGGTGTGTTGGCAGGGCTGCCCTTGCCTTGGCAGCCCCTTTGCAGAGCCCCTGCAATGGCGCCTCCAGGCTGTCCCTATTTCTCAAGCCTAACCCTAAGCCTAACCCTAACCCTAGAGGATTTTCCGGGACCCGATGGTGGGAGTAAGTGCCCCCGGGTGGTCGAGACGAGAAAGTGGTGCGAGGGCAGGTGTGTTGGCAGGGCCGCCCTTGCCTTGGCAGCCCCTTTGCAGAGCCCCTGCAATGGCGCCTCCAGGCTGTCCCTATTTCTCAAGCCTAACACTAACCCTAACCGTAGAGGATTTCCGGGACTCGATGGTGGAAGTAAGCGCCCCCGGGTGGTCGAGACGAGAAAGTGGTGCGAGGGCAGGTGTGTTGGCAGGGCCGCCCTTGCCTTGGCAGCCCCTTTGCAGAGCCCCTGCAATGGCGCCTCCAGGCTGTCCCTATTTCTCCAGCCTAACCCTAACCCTAGAGGATTTCTGGGGCCCGATGGTGGGAGTAAGTGCCCCCGGGTGGTCGAGACGAGAAAGTGGTGCGAGGGCAGGTGTGTTGGCAGGGCCGCCCTTGCCTTGGCAGCCCCTTTGCAGAGCCCCTGCAATGGCGCCTCCAGGCTGTCCCTATTTCTCCAGCCTAACCCTAAGCCTAACCCTAACCCTAGAGGTTTTCCGGGGCCCAATGATGGGAGTAAGTGCCCCCGGGTGGTCGAGACGAGAAAGTGGTGCGAGGGCAGGTGTGTTGGCAGGGCCGCCCTTGCCTTGGCAGCCCCTTTGCAGAGCCCCTGCAATGGCGCCTCCAGGCTGTCCCAATTTCTCCAGCCTAACCCTAACCCTAACCCTAGAGGTTTTCCGGGACCCGATGGTGGGAGTAAGTGGCCCCGGGTGGTCGAGACGAGAAAGTGGTGTGAGGGCAGGTGTGTTGGCAGGGCCGCCCTTGCCTTGGCAGCCCCTTTGCAGAGCCCCTGCAATGGCGCCTCCAGGCTGTCCCGATTTCTCCAGCCTAACCCTAACCCTAACCCTAGAGGATTTTCTGGGGCCCGATGGTGGGAGTAAGTGCCCCCGGGTGGTCGAGACGAGAAAGTGGTGCGAGGGCAGGTGTGTTGGCAGGGCCGCCCTTGCCTTTGGCAGCCCCTTTGCAGAGCCCCTGCAATGGTGCCTCCAGGCAGTCCCGATTTCTCCAGCCTAACCCTAACCCTAACCCTAGAGGATTTCTGGGGCCCAATGGTGGGAGTAAGCGCCCCCGGGTGGTCGAGACGAGAAAGTGGTGCGAGGGCAGGTGTGTTGGCAGGGCCGCCCTTGCCTTGGCAGCCCCTTTGCAGAGCCCCTGCAATGGCGCCTCCAGGCTGTCCCTATTTCTCCAGCCTAACCCTAACCCTAACCCTAGAGGATTTTCCGGGGCCCGATGGTGGGAGTAAGCGCCCCCGGGTGGTCGAGACGAGAAAGTGGTGCGAGGGCAGGTGTGTTGGCAGGGCCGCCCTTGCCTTGGCAGCCCCTTTGCAGAGCCCCTGCAATGGCGCCTCCAGGCTGTCCCAATTTCTCCAGCCTAACCCTAAGCCTAACCCTAACCCTAGAGGTTTTCCGGGACCCGATGGTTGGAGTAAGTGGCCCCGGGTGGTCGAGACGAGAAAGTGGTGCGAGGGCAGGTGTGTTGGCAGGGCCGCCCTTGCCTTGGCAGCCCCTTTGCAGAGCCCCTGCAATGGCGCCTCCAGGCTGTCCCTATTTCTCCAGCCTAACCCTAACCCTAGAGGATTTTCTGGGGCCCATTGATGGGAGTAAGCGCCCCCGGGTGGTCGAGACGAGAAAGTGGTGCGAGGGCAGGTGTGTTGGCAGGGCCGCCCTTGCCTTGGCAGCCCCTTTGCAGAGCCCCTGCAATGGCGCCTCCAGGCTGTCCCGATTTCTCCAGCCTAACCCTAACCCTAAGCCTAACCCTAGAGGATTTTCTGGGGCCCGATGGTGGGAGTAAGTGCCCCCGGGTGGTCGAGACGAGAAAGTGGTGCGAGGGCAGGTGTGTTGGCAGGGCCACCCTTGCCTTGGCAGCCCCTTTGCAGAGCCCCTGCAATGGTGCCTCCAGGCTGTCCCGATTTCTCCAGCCTAACCCTAACCCTAACCCTAGAGGATTTTCTGGGGCCCGATGGTGGGAGTAAGTGCCCCCGGGTGTTCGAGACGAGAAAGTGGTGCGAGGGCAGGTGTGTTGGCAGGGCCGCCCTTGCCTTTGGCAGCCCCTTTGCAGAGCCCCTGCAATGGTGCCTCCAGGCAGTCCCGATTTCTCCAGCCTAACCCTAACCCTAGAGGATTTCTGGGGCCCAATGGTGGGAGTAAGCGCCCCCGGGTGGTCGAGACGAGAAAGTGGTGCGAGGGCAGGTGTGTTGGCAGGGCCGCCCTTGCCTTGGCAGCCCCTTTGCAGAGCCCCTGCAATGGCGCCTCCAGGCTGTCCCTATTTCTCCAGCCTAACCCTAACCCTAACCCTAGAGGATTTTCCGGGGCCCGATGGTGGGAGTAAGCGCCCCCGGGTGGTCGAGACGAGAAAGTGGTGCGAGGGCAGGTGTGTTGGCAGGGCCGCCCTTGCCTTGGCAGCCCCTTTGCAGAGCCCCTGCAATGGCGCCTCCAGGCTGTCCCTATTTCTCAAGCCTAACCCTAAGCCTAACCCTAACCCTAGAGGATTTTCTGGGGCCCAATGGTGGGAGTAAGCGCCCCCGGGTGGTCGAGACGAGAAAGTGGTGCGAGGGCAGGTGTGTTGGCAGGGCCGCCCTTGCCTTGGCAGCCCCTTTGCAGAGCCCCTGCAATGGCGCCTCCAGGCTGTCCCTATTTCTCCAGCCTAACCCTAACCCTAACCCTAGAGGATTTTCTGGGGCCCGATGGTGGGAGTAAGCGCCCCCGGGTGGTCGAGACGAGAAAGTGGTGCGAGGGCAGGTGTGTTGGCAGGGCCGCCCTTGCCTTGGCAGCCCCTTTGCAGAGCCCCTGCAATGGCGCCTCCAGGCTGTCCCGATTTCTCAAGCCTAACCCTAATCCTAACCCTAACCCTAGAGGATTTCTGGGGCCCAATGATGGGAGTAAGCGCCCCCGGGTGGTCGAGACGAGAAAGTGGTGCGAGGGCAGGTGTGTTGGCAGGGCCGCCCTTGCCTTGGCAGCCCCTTTGCAGAGCCCCTGCAATGGCACCTCCAGGCTGTCCCGATTTCTCAAGCCTAACCTTAACCCTAACCCTAACCCTAGAGGATTTCCGGGACCCGATGGTGGGAGTAAGCGCCCCCGGGTGGTCGAGACGAGAAAGTGGTGCGAGGGCAGGTGTGTTGGCAGGGCCGCCCTTGCCTTGGCAGCCCCTTTGCAGAGCCCCTGCAATGGCGCCTCCAGGCTGTCCCTATTTCTCCAGCCTAACCCTAACCCTAGAGGATTTCTGGGGCCCAATGGTGGGAGTAAGTGGCCCCGGGTGGTCGAGACGAGAAAGTGGTGCGAGGGCAGGTGTGTTGGCAGGGCCGCCCTTGCCTTGGCAGCCCCTTTGCAGAGCCCCTGCAATGGCGCCTCCAGGCTGTCCCTATTTCTCCAGCCTAACCCTAAGCCTAACCCTAACCCTAGAGGTTTTCCGGGGCCCAATGATGGGAGTAAGTGCCCCCGGGTGGTCGAGACGAGAAAGTGGTGCGAGGGCAGGTGTGTTGGCAGGGCCGCCCTTGCCTTGGCAGCCCCTTTGCAGAGCCCCTGCAATGGCGCCTCCAGGCTGTCCCAATTTCTCAAGCCTAACCCTAACCCTAACCCTAACCCTAGAGGTTTTCCGGGACCCGATGGTGGGAGTAAGTGGCCCCGGGTGGTCGAGACGAGAAAGTGGTGTGAGGGCAGGTGTGTTGGCAGGGCCGCCCTTGCCTTGGCAGCCCCTTTGCAGAGCCCCTGCAATGGCGCCTCCAGGCTGTCCCTATTTCTCCAGCCTAACCCTAACCCTAGAGGATTTTCTGGGGCCCATTGATGGGAGTAAGCGCTCCCGGGTGTTCGAGACGAGAAAGTGGTGCGAGGGCAGGTGTGTTGGCAGGGCCGCCCTTGCCTTGGCAGCCCCTTTGCAGAGCCCCTGCAATGGCGCCTCCAGGCTGTCCCTATTTCTCAAGCCTAACCCTAAGCCTAACCCTAACCCTAGAGGTTTTTCTGGGGCCCGATGGTGGGAGTAAGCGCCCCCGGGTGGTCGAGACGAGAAAGTGGTGCGAGGGCAGGTGTGTTGGCAGGGCCGCCCTTGCCTTGGCAGCCCCTTTGCAGAGCCCCTGCAATGGCGCCTCCAGGCTGTCCCTATTTCTCAAGCCTAACCCTAACCCTAACCCTAGAGGATTTCTGGGGCCCAATGATGGGAGTAAGTGCCCCCGGGTGGTCGAGACGAGAAAGTGGTGCGAGGGCAGGTGTGTTGGCAGGGCCGCCCTTGCCTTGGCAGCCCCTTTGCAGAGCCCCTGCAATGGCGCCTCCAGGCTGTCCCTATTTCTCCAGCCTAACCCTAACCCTAACCCTAACCCTAGAGGATTTCTGGGGCCCGATGGTGGGAGTAAGCGCCCCCGGGTGGTCGAGACGAGAAAGTGGTGCGAGGGCAGGTGTGTTGGCAGGGCCGCCCTTGCCTTGGCAGCCCCTTTGCAGAGCCCCTGCAATGGCGCCTCCAGGCTGTCCCGATTTCTCAAGCCTAACCCTAATCCTAACCCTAACCCTAGAGGATTTCTGGGGCCCAATGATGGGAGTAAGCGCCCCCGGGTGGTCGAGACGAGAAAGTGGTGCGAGGGCAGGTGTGTTGGCAGGGCCGCCCTTGCCTTGGCAGCCCCTTTGCAGAGCCCCTGCAATGGTGCCTCCAGGCTGTCCCTATTTCTCCAGCCTAACCTTAACCCTAACCCTAACCCTAGAGGATTTCTGGGGCCCGATGGTGGGAGTAAGTGCCCCCGGGTGGTCGAGACGAGAAAGTGGTGCGAGGGCAGGTGTGTTGGCAGGGCCGCCCTTGCCTTGGCAGCCCCTTTGCAGAGCCCCTGCAATGGCGCCTCCAGGCTGTCCCTATTTCTCCAGCCTAACCCTAACCCTAGAGGATTTTCCGGGGCCCGATGGTGGGAGTAAGTGCCCCCGGGTGGTCGAGACGAGAAAGTGGTGCGAGGGCAGGTGTGTTGGCAGGGCCGCCCTTGCCTTGGCAGCCCCTTTGCAGAGCCCCTGCAATGGCACCTCCAGGCTGTCCCTATTTCTCAAGCCTAACCCTAAGCCTAACCCTAACCCTAGAGGTTTTCCGGGGCCCAATGATGGGAGTAAGTGCCCCCGGGTGGTCGAGACGAGCAAGTGGTGCGAGGGCAGGTGTGTTGGCAGGGCTGCCCTTGCCTTGGCAGCCCCTTTGCAGAGCCCCTGCAATGGCGCCTCCAGGCTGTCCCTATTTCTCAAGCCTAACCCTAACCCTAGAGGTTTTCCGGGACCCGATGGTGGGAATAAGTGCCCCGAGGTGGTGGAAAAGAGAAAGTGGTGCGAGGGCAGGTGTGTTGGCAGGGCCGCCCTTGCCTTGGCAGCCCCTTTGCAGAGCCCCTGCAATGGCGCCTCCAGGCTGTCCCGATTTCTCAAGCCTAACCGTAGAGGATTTCTGGGACCGATGGTGGGAGTAAGTGCCCCCGGGTGGTCAAGATGGAGAAGTGGTGCGAGGGCAGGTGTGTTGGCAGGGCCGCCCTTGCCTTGGCAGCCCCTTTGCAGAGCCCCTGCAATGGTGCCTCCAGGCTGTCCCTATTTCTCCAGCCTAACCCTAACCCTAGAGGTTTTCCGGGACCCGATGGTGGGAGTAAGCGCCCCCGGGTGGTCGAGACGAGAAAGTGGTGCGAGGGCAGGTGTGTTGGCAGGGCCGCCCTTGCCTTGGCAGCCCCTTTGCAGAGCCCCTGCAATGGCGCCTCCAGGCTGTCCCTATTTCTCCAGCCTAACCCTAAGCCTAACCCTAACCCTAGAGGATTTCGAGGACCCGATGGTGGGAGTAAGTGCCCCCGGGTGGTCGAGACGAGAAAGTGGTGCGAGGGCAGGTGTGTTGGCAGGGCCGCCCTTGCCTTGGCAGCCCCTTTGCAGAGCCCCTGCAATGGCACCTCCAGGCTGTCCCGATTTCTCAAGCCTAACCCTAACCCTAACCGTAGAGGATTTCCAGGGCTCGATGGTGGGAGTAAGCGCCCCCGGGTGGTCGAGACGAGAAAGTGGTGCGAGGGCAGGTGTGTTGGCAGGGCCGCCCTTGCCTTGGCAGCCCCTTTGCAGAGCCCCTGCAATGGCGCCTCCAGGCTTTCCCTATTTCTCAAGCCTAACCCTAAGCCTAACCCTAACCCTAGAGGATTTTCCGGGACCCGATGGTGGGAGTAAGTGCCCCCGGGTGGTCGAGACGAGAAAGTGGTGCGAGGGCAGGTGTGTTGGCAGGGCCGCCCTTGCCTTGGCAGCCCCTTTGCAGAGCCCCTGCAATGGCGCCTCCAGGCTGTCCCGATTTCTCAAGCCTAACCCTAACCCTAGAGGATTTTCTGGGGCCCGATGGTGGGAGTAAGCGCCCCCGGGTGGTCGAGACGAGAAAGTGGTGCGAGGGCAGGTGTGTTGGCAGGGCCGCCCTTGCCTTGGCAGCCCCTTTGCAGAGCCCCTGCAATGGCGCCTCCAGGCTGTCCCGATTTCTCAAGCCTAACCCTAACCCTAGAGGATTTGTGGGGCCCGATGGTGGGAGTAAGTGCCCCGAGGTGGTGGAAAAGAGAAAGTGGTGCGAGGGCAGGTGTGTTGGCAGGGCCGCCCTTGCCTTGGCAGCCCCTTTGCAGAGCCCCTGCAATGGCGCCTCCAGGCTGTCCCGATTTCTCAAGCCTAACCCTAACCCTAGAGGATTTCTGGGACCGATGGTGGGAGTAAGTGCCCCGAGGTGGTGGAAAAGAGAAAGTGGTGCGAGGGCAGGTGTGTTGGCAGGGCTGCCCTTGCCTTGGCAGCCCCTTTGCAGAGCCCCTGCAATGGTGCCTCCAGGCTGTCCCGATTTCTCCAGCCTAACCCTAACCCTAGAGGTTTTCCGGGACCCGGTCGTGGGAGTAAGTGCCCCTGGGTGGTCAAGATGGAGAAGTGGTGCGAGGGCAGGTGTGTTGGCAGGGCCGCCCTTGCCTTGGCAGCCCCTTTGCAGAGCCCCTGCAATGGTGCCTCCAGGCTGTCCCGATTTCTCCAGCCTAACCCTAACCCTAGAGGTTTTCCGGGACCCGATGGTGGGAGTAAGTGCCCCCGGGTGGTCAAGATGGAGAAGTGGTGCGAGGGCAGGTGTGTTGGCAGGGCTGCCCTTGCCTTGGCAGCCCCTTTGCAGAGCCCCTGCAATGGTGCCTCCAGGCTGTCCCGATTTCTCCAGCCTAACCCTAACCCTAGAGGTTTTCCGGGACCCGATGGTGGGAGTAAGTGCCCCCGGGTGGTCAAGATGGAGAAGTGGTGCGAGGGCAGGTGTGTTGGCAGGGCTGCCCTTGCCTTGGCAGCCCCTTTGCAGAGCCCCTGCAATGGCGCCTCCAGGCTGTCCCTATTTCTCCAGCCTAACCCTAACCCTAGAGGATTTCGAGGACCCGATGGTGGGAGTAAGCGCCCCCGGGTGGTCGAGACGAGAAAGTGGTGCGAGGGCAGGTGTGTTGGCAGGGCCGCCCTTGCCTTGGCAGCCCCTTTGCAGAGCCCCTGCAATGGCGCCTCCAGGCTGTCCCGATTTCTCAAGCCTAACCCTAACCCTAACCGTAGAGGATTTCCAGGGCTCGATGGTGGGAGTAAGCGCCCCCGGGTGGTCGAGACGAGAAAGTGGTGCGAGGGCAGGTGTGTTGGCAGGGCCGCCCTTGCCTTGGCAGCCCCTTTGCAGAGCCCCTGCAATGGCGCCTCCAGGCTGTCCCTATTTCTCAAGCCTAACCCTAAGCCTAACCCTAACCCTAGAGGATTTTCCGGGACCCGATGGTGGGAGTAAGCGCCCCCGGGTGGTCGAGACGAGAAAGTGGTGCGAGGGCAGGTGTGTTGGCAGGGCCGCCCTTGCCTTGGCAGCCCCTTTGCAGAGCCCCTGCAATGGCGCCTCCAGGCTGTCCCGATTTCTCAAGCCTAACCCTAACCCTAGAGGATTTGTGGGGCCCGATGGTGGGAGTAAGTGCCCCGAGGTGGTGGAAAAGAGAAAGTGGTGCGAGGGCAGGTGTGTTGGCAGGGCCGCCCTTGCCTTGGCAGCCCCTTTGCAGAGCCCCTGCAATGGTGCCTCCAGGCTGTCCCGATTTCTCCAGCCTAACCCTAACCCTAGAGGTTTTCCGGGACCCGATGGTGGGAGTAAGTGCCCCTGGGTGGTCAAGATGGAGAAGTGGTGCGAGGGCAGGTGTGTTGGCAGGGCCGCCCTTGCCTTGGCAGCCCCTTTGCAGAGCCCCTGCAATGGTGCCTCCAGGCTGTCCCTATTTCTCCAGCCTAACCCTAAGCCTAACCCTAACCCTAGAGGATTTCGAGGACCCGATGGTGGGAGTAAGCGCCCCCGGGTGGTCGAGACGAGAAAGTGGTGCGAGGGCAGGTGTGTTGGCAGGGCCGCCCTTGCCTTGGCAGCCCCTTTGCAGAGCCCCTGCAATGGCGCCTCCAGGCTGTCCCGATTTCTCAAGCCTAACCCTAACCCTAAGCCTAGAGGATTTCCAGGGCTCGATGGTGGGAGTAAGCGCCCTCGGGTGGTCGAGACGAGAAAGTGGTGCGAGGGCAGGTGTGTTGGCAGGGCCGCCCTTGCCTTGGCAGCCCCTTTGCAGAGCCCCTGCAATGGCGCCTCCAGGCTTTCCCTATTTCTCAAGCCTAACCCTAAGCCTAACCCTAACCCTAGAGGATTTTCCGGGACCCGATGGTGGGAGTAAGTGGCCCCGGGTGGTCGAGACGAGAAAGTGGTGCGAGGGCAGGTGTGTTGGCAGGGCCGCCCTTGCCTTGGCAGCCCCTTTGCAGAGCCCCTGCAATGGCGCCTCCAGGCTGTCCCGATTTCTCAAGCCTAACCCTATCCCTAAGCCTAACCCTAACCCTAGAGGATTTTCTGGGGCCCGATGGTGGGAGTAAGCGCCCCCGGGTGGTCGAGACGAGAAAGTGGTGCGAGGGCAGGTGTGTTGGCAGGGCCGCCCTTGCCTTGGCAGCCCCTTTGCAGAGCCCCTGCAATGGCGCCTCCAGGCTGTCCCGATTTCTCAAGCCTAACCCTAACCCTAGAGGATTTGTGGGGCCCGATGGTGGGAGTAAGCGCCCCTGGGTGGTCGAGACGAGAAAGTCGTGCGAGGGCAGGTGTGTTGGCAGGGCTGCCCTTGCCTTGGCAGCCCCTTTGCAGAGCCCCTGCAATGGCGCCTCCAGGCTGTCCCTATTTCTCAAGCCTAACCCTAAGCCTAACCCTAACCCTAGAGGATTTTCCGGGACCCGATGGTGGGAGTAAGTGGCCCCGGGTGGTCGAGACGAGAAAGTGGTGCGAGGGCAGGTGTGTTGGCAGGGCCGCCCTTGCCTTGGCAGCCCCTTTGCAGAGCCCCTGCAATGGCGCCTCCAGGCTGTCCCTATTTCTCAAGCCTAACACTAACCCTAACCGTAGAGGATTTCCGGGACTCGATGGTGGGAGTAAGCGCCCCCGGGTGGTCGAGACGAGAAAGTGGTGCGAGGGCAGGTGTGTTGGCAGGGCCGCCCTTGCCTTGGCAGCCCCTTTGCAGAGCCCCTGCAATGGCGCCTCCAGGCTGTCCCTATTTCTCCAGCCTAACCCTAACCCTAGAGGATTTCTGGGGCCCGATGGTGGGAGTAAGTGCCCCCGGGTGGTCGAGACGAGAAAGTGGTGCGAGGGCAGGTGTGTTGGCAGGGCCGCCCTTGCCTTGGCAGCCCCTTTGCAGAGCCCCTGCAATGGCGCCTCCAGGCTGTCCCTATTTCTCCAGCCTAACCCTAAGCCTAAGCCTAACCCTAGAGGTTTTCCGGGGCCCAATGATGGGAGTAAGTGCCCCCGGGTGGTCGAGACGAGAAAGTGGTGCGAGGGCAGGTGTGTTGGCAGGGCCGCCCTTGCCTTGGCAGCCCCTTTGCAGAGCCCCTGCAATGGCGCCTCCAGGCTGTCCCAATTTCTCCAGCCTAACCCTAAGCCTAACCCTAACCCTAGAGGTTTTCCGGGACCCGATGGTGGGAGTAAGTGGCCCCGGGTGGTCGAGACGAGAAAGTGGTGTGAGGGCAGGTGTGTTGGCAGGGCCGCCCTTGCCTTGGCAGCCCCTTTGCAGAGCCCCTGCAATGGCGCCTCCAGGCTGTCCCGATTTCTCCAGCCTAACCCTAACCCTAACCCTAGAGGATTTTCTGGGGCCCGATGGTGGGAGTAAGCGCCCCCGGGTGGTCGAGACGAGAAAGTGGTGCGAGGGCAGGTGTGTTGGCAGGGCCGCCCTTGCCTTGGCAGCCCCTTTGCAGAGCCCCTGCAATGGCGCCTCCAGGCTGTCCCTATTTCTCAAGCCTAACCCTAACCCTAACCCTAGAGGATTTTCTGGGGCCCGATGGTGGGAGTAAGTGCCCCCGGGTGGTCGAGACGAGAAAGTGGTGCGAGGGCAGGTGTGTTGGCAGGGCCGCCCTTGCCTTGGCAGCCCCTTTGCAGAGCCCCTGCAATGGTGCCTCCAGGCAGTCCGTATTTCTCCAGCCTAACCCTAACCCTAACCCTAGAGGATTTCTGGGGCCCAATGGTGGGAGTAAGCGCCCCCGGGTGGTCGAGACGAGAAAGTGGTGCGAGGGCAGGTGTGTTGGCAGGGCCGCCCTTGCCTTGGCAGCCCCTTTGCAGAGCCCCTGCAATGGCGCCTCCAGGCTGTCCCGATTTCTCCAGCCTAACCCTAACCCTAACCCTAACCCTAGAGGATTTTCCGGGGCCCGATGGTGGGAGTAAGCGCCCCCGGGTGGTCGAGACGAGAAAGTGGTGCGAGGGCAGGTGTGTTGGCAGGGCCGCCCTTGCCTTGGCAGCCCCTTTGCAGAGCCCCTGCAATGGCGCCTCCAGGCTGTCCCGATTTCTCAAGCCTAACCTTAACCCTAACCCTAACCCTAGAGGATTTCCGGGACCCGATGGTGGGAGTAAGCGCCCCCGGGTGGTCGAGACGAGAAAGTGGTGCGAGGGCAGGTGTGTTGGCAGGGCCGCCCTTGCCTTGGCAGCCCCTTTGCAGAGCCCCTGCAATGGCGCCTCCAGGCTGTCCCTATTTCTCCAGCCTAACCCTAACCCTAGAGGATTTCTGGGGCCCGATGGTGGGAGTAAGTGCCCCCGGGTGGTCGAGACGAGAAAGTGGTGCGAGGGCAGGTGTGTTGGCAGGGCCGCCCTTGCCTTGGCAGCCCCTTTGCAGAGCCCCTGCAATGGCGCCTCCAGGCTGTCCCTATTTCTCCAGCCTAACCCTAAGCCTAAGCCTAACCCTAGAGGTTTTCCGGGGCCCAATGGTGGGAGTAAGTGCCCCCGGGTGGTCGAGACGAGAAAGTGGTGCGAGGGCAGGTGTGTTGGCAGGGCCGCCCTTGCCTTGGCAGCCCCTTTGCAGAGCCCCTGCAATGGCGCCTCCAGGCTGTCCCAATTTCTCCAGCCTAACCCTAAGCCTAACCCTAACCCTAGAGGTTTTCCGGGACCCGATGGTGGGAGTAAGTGGCCCCGGGTGGTCGAGACGAGAAAGTGGTGTGAGGGCAGGTGTGTTGGCAGGGCCGCCCTTGCCTTGGCAGCCCCTTTGCAGAGCCCCTGCAATGGCGCCTCCAGGCTGTCCCGATTTCTCCAGCCTAACCCTAACCCTAACCCTAGAGGATTTTCTGGGGCCCATTGATGGGAGTAAGCGCTCCCGGGTGTTCGAGACGAGAAAGTGGTGCGAGGGCAGGTGTGTTGGCAGGGCCGCCCTTGCCTTGGCAGCCCCTTTGCAGAGCCCCTGCAATGGCGCCTCCAGGCTGTCCCTATTTCTCCAGCCTAACCCTAACCCTAACCCTAGAGGATTTTCCGGGACCTGATGGTGGGAGTAAGTGCCCCCGGGTGGTCGAGACGAGAAAGTGGTGCGAGGGCAGGTGTGTTGGCAGGGCCGCCCTTGCCTTGGCAGCCCCTTTGCAGAGCCCCTGCAATGGTGCCTCCAGGCAGTCCCTATTTCTCCAGCCTAACCCTAACCCTAACCCTAGAGGATTTCCGGGACCCGATGGTGGGAGTAAGCGCCCCCGGGTGGTCGAGACGAGAAAGTGGTGCGAGGGCAGGTGTGTTGGCAGGGCCGCCCTTGCCTTGGCAGCCCCTTTGCAGAGCCCCTGCAATGGCGCCTCCAGGCTGTCCCAATTTCTCCAGCCTAACCCTAACCCTAACCCTAACCCTAGAGGATTTTCCGGGGCCCGATGGTGGGAGTAAGCGCCCCCGGGTGGTCGAGACGAGAAAGTGGTGCGAGGGCAGGTGTGTTGGCAGGGCCGCCCTTGCCTTGGCAGCCCCTTTGCAGAGCCCCTGCAATGGCGCCTCCAGGCTGTCCCTATTTCTCAAGCCTAACCCTAAGCCTAACCCTAACCCTAGAGGATTTTCTGGGGCCCAATGGTGGGAGTAAGCGCCCCCGGGTGGTCGAGACGAGAAAGTGGTGCGAGGGCAGGTGTGTTGGCAGGGCCGCCCTTGCCTTGGCAGCCCCTTTGCAGAGCCCCTGCAATGGCGCCTCCAGGCTGTCCCGATTTCTCCAGCCTAACCCTAACCCTAGAGGATTTCTGGGGCCCAATGATGGGAGTAAGTGCCCCCGGGTGGTCGAGACGAGAAAGTGGTGCGAGGGCAGGTGTGTTGGCAGGGCCGCCCTTGCCTTGGCAGCCCCTTTGCAGAGCCCCTGCAATGGCGCCTCCAGGCTGTCCCTATTTCTCCAGCCTAACCCTAACCCTAACCCTAGAGGATTTTCTGGGGCCCGATGGTGGGAGTAAGCGCCCCCGGGTGGTCGAGACGAGAAAGTGGTGCGAGGGCAGGTGTGTTGGCAGGGCCGCCCTTGCCTTGGCAGCCCCTTTGCAGAGCCCCTGCAATGGCGCCTCCAGGCTGTCCCGATTTCTCAAGCCTAACCCTAACCCTAACCCTAGAGGATTTTTCGGGACCTGATGGTGGGAGTAAGTACCCCCGGGTGGTCGAGACGAGAAAGTGGTGCGAGGGCAGGTGTGTTGGCAGGGCCGCCCTTGCCTTGGCAGCCCCTTTGCAGAGCCCCTGCAATGGCGCCTCCAGGCTGTCCCTATTTCTCCAGCCTAACCCTAACCCTAACCCTAGAGGATTTTCCGGGGCCCGATGGTGGGAGTAAGCGCCCCCGGGTGGTCGAGACGAGAAAGTGGTGCGAGGGCAGGTGTGTTGGCAGGGCCGCCCTTGCCTTGGCAGCCCCTTTGCAGAGCCCCTGCAATGGCGCCTCCAGGCTGTCCCTATTTCTCAAGCCTAACCCTAAGCCTAGAGGATTTCTGGGGCCCGATGGTGGGAGTAAGTGCCCCCGGGTGGTCGAGACGAGAAAGTGGTGCGAGGGCAGGTGTGTTGGCAGGGCCGCCCTTGCCTTGGCAGCCCCTTTGCAGAGCCCCTGCAATGGCGCCTCCAGGCTGTCCCTATTTCTCAAGCCTAACCCTAAGCCTAACCCTAACCCTAGAGGTTTTCCGGGGCCCAATGATGGGAGTAAGTGCCCCCGGGTGGTCGAGACGAGAAAGTGGTGCGAGGGCAGGTGTGTTGGCAGGGCCGCCCTTGCCTTGGCAGCCCCTTTGCAGAGCCCCTGCAATGGCGCCTCCAGGCTGTCCCAATTTCTCCAGCCTAACCCTAAGCCTAACCCTAACCCTAGATGTTTTCCGGGACCCGATGGTTGGAGTAAGTGGCCCCGGGTGGTCGAGACGAGAAAGTGGTGCGAGGGCAGGTGTGTTGGCAGGGCCGCCCTTGCCTTGGCAGCCCCTTTGCAGAGCCCCTGCAATGGCGCCTCCAGGCTGTCCCTATTTCTCCAGCCTAACCCTAACCCTAGAGGATTTTCCGGGGCCCGATGGTTGGAGTAAGTGCCCCCGGGTGGTCGAGACGAGAAAGTGGTGCGAGGGCAGGTGTGTTGGCAGGGCCTCCCTTGCCTTGGCAGCCCCTTTGCAGAGCCCCTGCAATGGCGCCTCCAGGCTGTCCCTATTTCTCCAGCCTAACCCTAACCCTAACCCTAGAGGATTTTCTGGGGCCCGATGGTGGGAGTAAGTGCCCCCGGGTGGTCGAGACGAGAAAGTGGTGCGAGGGCAGGTGTGTTGGCAGGGCCGCCCTTGCCTTGGCAGCCCCTTTGCAGAGCCCCTGCAATGGCGCCTCCAGGCTGTCCCGATTTCTCCAGCCTAACCCTAACCCTAACCCTAACCCTAGAGGATTTTCCGGGGCCCGATGGTGGGAGTAAGCGCCCCCGGGTGGTCGAGACGAGAAAGTGGTGCGAGGGCAGGTGTGTTGGCAGGGCCGCCCTTGCCTTGGCAGCCCCTTTGCAGAGCCCCTGCAATGGCGCCTCCAGGCTGTCCCGATTTCTCAAGCCTAACCTTAACCCTAACCCTAACCCTAGAGGATTTCCGGGACCCGATGGTGGGAGTAAGCGCCCCCGGGTGGTCGAGACGAGAAAGTGGTGCGAGGGCAGGTGTGTTGGCAGGGCCGCCCTTGCCTTGGCAGCCCCTTTGCAGAGCCCCTGCAATGGCGCCTCCAGGCTGTCCCTATTTCTCCAGCCTAACCCTAACCCTAGAGGATTTCTGGGGCCCGATGGTGGGAGTAAGTGCCCCCGGGTGGTCGAGACGAGAAAGTGGTGCGAGGGCAGGTGTGTTGGCAGGGCCGCCCTTGCCTTGGCAGCCCCTTTGCAGAGCCCCTGCAATGGCGCCTCCAGGCTGTCCCTATTTCTCCAGCCTAACCCTAAGCCTAAGCCTAACCCTAGAGGTTTTCCGGGGCCCAATGGTGGGAGTAAGTGCCCCCGGGTGGTCGAGACGAGAAAGTGGTGCGAGGGCAGGTGTGTTGGCAGGGCCGCCCTTGCCTTGGCAGCCCCTTTGCAGAGCCCCTGCAATGGCGCCTCCAGGCTGTCCCAATTTCTCCAGCCTAACCCTAAGCCTAACCCTAACCCTAGAGGTTTTCCGGGACCCGATGGTGGGAGTAAGTGGCCCCGGGTGGTCGAGACGAGAAAGTGGTGTGAGGGCAGGTGTGTTGGCAGGGCCGCCCTTGCCTTGGCAGCCCCTTTGCAGAGCCCCTGCAATGGCGCCTCCAGGCTGTCCCGATTTCTCAAGCCTAACCCTAACCCTAACCCTAGAGGATTTTCTGGGGCCCATTGATGGGAGTAAGCGCTCCCGGGTGGTCGAGACGAGAAAGTGGTGCGAGGGCAGGTGTGTTGGCAGGGCCGCCCTTGCCTTGGCAGCCCCTTTGCAGAGCCCCTGCAATGGCGCCTCCAGGCTGTCCCTATTTCTCCAGCCTAACCCTAACCCTAACCCTAGAGGATTTTCCGGGACCTGATGGTGGGAGTAAGTGCCCCCGGGTGGTCGAGACGAGAAAGTGGTGCGAGGGCAGGTGTGTTGGCAGGGCCGCCCTTGCCTTGGCAGCCCCTTTGCAGAGCCCCTGCAATGGTGCCTCCAGGCAGTCCCTATTTCTCCAGCCTAACCCTAACCCTAACCCTAGAGGATTTCCGGGACCCGATGGTGGGAGTAAGCGCCCCCGGGTGGTCGAGACGAGAAAGTGGTGCGAGGGCAGGTGTGTTGGCAGGGCCGCCCTTGCCTTGGCAGCCCCTTTGCAGAGCCCCTGCAATGGCGCCTCCAGGCTGTCCCTATTTCTCCAGCCTAACCCTAACCCTAACCCTAACCCTAGAGGATTTTCCGGGGCCCGATGGTGGGAGTAAGCGCCCCCGGGTGGTCGAGACGAGAAAGTGGTGCGAGGGCAGGTGTGTTGGCAGGGCCGCCCTTGCCTTGGCAGCCCCTTTGCAGAGCCCCTGCAATGGCGCCTCCAGGCTGTCCCTATTTCTCAAGCCTAACCCTAAGCCTAACCCTAACCCTAGAGGATTTTCTGGGGCCCAATGGTGGGAGTAAGCGCCCCCGGGTGGTCGAGACGAGAAAGTGGTGCGAGGGCAGGTGTGTTGGCAGGGCCGCCCTTGCCTTGGCAGCCCCTTTGCAGAGCCCCTGCAATGGCGCCTCCAGGCTGTCCCTATTTCTCCAGCCTAACCCTAACCCTAACCCTAGAGGATTTTCTGGGGCCCGATGGTGGGAGTAAGCGCCCCCGGGTGGTCGAGACGAGAAAGTGGTGCGAGGGCAGGTGTGTTGGCAGGGCCGCCCTTGCCTTGGCAGCCCCTTTGCAGAGCCCCTGCAATGGCGCCTCCAGGCTGTCCCTATTTCTCCAGCCTAACCCTAACCCTAACCCTAGAGGATTTTTCGGGACCCGATGGTGGGAGTAAGTACCCCCGGGTGGTCGAGACGAGAAAGTGGTGCGAGGGCAGGTGTGTTGGCAGGGCCGCCCTTGCCTTGGCAGCCCCTTTGCAGAGCCCCTGCAATGGCGCCTCCAGGCTGTCCCTATTTCTCCAGCCTAACCCTAACCCTAACCCTAGAGGATTTTCCGGGGCCCGATGGTGGGAGTAAGCGCCCCCGGGTGGTCGAGACGAGAAAGTGGTGCGAGGGCAGGTGTGTTGGCAGGGCCGCCCTTGCCTTGGCAGCCCCTTTGCAGAGCCCCTGCAATGGCGCCTCCAGGCTGTCCCTATTTCTCAAGCCTAACCCTAAGCCTAGAGGATTTCTGGGGCCCGATGGTGGGAGTAAGTGCCCCCGGGTGGTCGAGACGAGAAAGTGGTGCGAGGGCAGGTGTGTTGGCAGGGCCGCCCTTGCCTTGGCAGCCCCTTTGCAGAGCCCCTGCAATGGCGCCTCCAGGCTGTCCCTATTTCTCAAGCCTAACCCTAAGCCTAACCCTAACCCTAGAGGTTTTCCGGGGCCCAATGATGGGAGTAAGTGCCCCCGGGTGGTCGAGACGAGAAAGTGGTGCGAGGGCAGGTGTGTTGGCAGGGCCGCCCTTGCCTTGGCAGCCCCTTTGCAGAGCCCCTGCAATGGCGCCTCCAGGCTGTCCCAATTTCTCCAGCCTAACCCTAAGCCTAACCCTAACCCTAGATGTTTTCCGGGACCCGATGGTTGGAGTAAGTGGCCCCGGGTGGTCGAGACGAGCAAGTGGTGCGAGGGCAGGTGTGTTGGCAGGGCCGCCCTTGCCTTGGCAGCCCCTTTGCAGAGCCCCTGCAATGGCGCCTCCAGGCTGTCCCTATTTCTCCAGCCTAACCCTAACCCTAGAGGATTTTCCGGGGCCCGATGGTTGGAGTAAGTGCCCCCGGGTGGTCGAGACGAGAAAGTGGTGCGAGGGCAGGTGTGTTGGCAGGGCCGCCCTTGCCTTGGCAGCCCCTTTGCAGAGCCCCTGCAATGGCGCCTCCAGGCTGTCCCGATTTCTCCAGCCTAACCCTAACCCTAAGCCTAACCCTAGAGGATTTTCTGGGGCCCGATGGTGGGAGTAAGTGCCCCCGGGTGGTCGAGACGAGAAAGTGGTGCGAGGGCAGGTGTGTTGGCAGGGCCACCCTTGCCTTGGCAGCCCCTTTGCAGAGCCCCTGCAATGGTGCCTCCAGGCTGTCCCGATTTCTCCAGCCTAACCCTAACCCTAACCCTAGAGGATTTTCTGGGGCCCGATGGTGGGAGTAAGTGCCCCCGGGTGGTCGAGACGAGAAAGTGGTGCGAGGGCAGGTGTGTTGGCAGGGCCGCCCTTGCCTTTGGCAGCCCCTTTGCAGAGCCCCTGCAATGGTGCCTCCAGGCAGTCCCGATTTCTCCAGCCTAACCCTAACCCTAACACTAGAGGATTTTCCGGGACCCGATGGTGGGAGTAAGCGCCCCCGGGTGGTCGAGACGAGAAAGTGGTGCGAGGGCAGGTGTGTTGGCAGGGCCGCCCTTGCCTTGGCAGCCCCTTTGCAGAGCCCCTGCAATGGCGCCTCCAGGCTGTCCCGATTTCTCCAGCCTAACCCTAACCCTAAGCCTAACCCTAGAGGATTTTCTGGGGCCCGATGGTGGGAGTAAGTGCCCCCGGGTGGTCGAGACGAGAAAGTGGTGCGAGGGCAGGTGTGTTGGCAGGGCCACCCTTGCCTTGGCAGCCCCTTTGCAGAGCCCCTGCAATGGTGCCTCCAGGCTGTCCCTATTTCTCCAGCCTAACCCTAACCCTAACCCTAGAGGATTTTCTGGGGCCCGATGGTGGGAGTAAGTGCCCCCGGGTGGTCGAGACGAGAAAGTGGTGCGAGGGCAGGTGTGTTGGCAGGGCCGCCCTTGCCTTTGGCAGCCCCTTTGCAGAGCCCCTGCAATGGTGCCTCCAGGCAGTCCCGATTTCTCCAGCCTAACCCTAACCCTAACCCTAGAGGATTTCTGGGGCCCAATGGTGGGAGTAAGCGCCCCCGGGTGGTCGAGACGAGAAAGTGGTGCGAGGGCAGGTGTGTTGGCAGGGCCGCCCTTGCCTTGGCAGCCCCTTTGCAGAGCCCCTGCAATGGCGCCTCCAGGCTGTCCCGATTTCTCCAGCCTAACCCTAACCCTAACCCTAACCCTAGAGGATTTTCCGGGGCCCGATGGTGGGAGTAAGCGCCCCCGGGTGGTCGAGACGAGAAAGTGGTGCGAGGGCAGGTGTGTTGGCAGGGCCGCCCTTGCCTTGGCAGCCCCTTTGCAGAGCCCCTGCAATGGCGCCTCCAGGCTGTCCCGATTTCTCAAGCCTAACCTTAACCCTAACCCTAACCCTAGAGGATTTCCGGGACCCGATGGTGGGAGTAAGCGCCCCCGGGTGGTCGAGACGAGAAAGTGGTGCGAGGGCAGGTGTGTTGGCAGGGCCGCCCTTGCCTTGGCAGCCCCTTTGCAGAGCCCCTGCAATGGCGCCTCCAGGCTGTCCCTATTTCTCCAGCCTAACCCTAACCCTAGAGGATTTCTGGGGCCCGATGGTGGGAGTAAGTGCCCCCGGGTGGTCGAGACGAGAAAGTGGTGCGAGGGCAGGTGTGTTGGCAGGGCCGCCCTTGCCTTGGCAGCCCCTTTGCAGAGCCCCTGCAATGGCGCCTCCAGGCTGTCCCTATTTCTCCAGCCTAACCCTAAGCCTAAGCCTAACCCTAGAGGTTTTCCGGGGCCCAATGGTGGGAGTAAGTGCCCCCGGGTGGTCGAGACGAGAAAGTGGTGCGAGGGCAGGTGTGTTGGCAGGGCCGCCCTTGCCTTGGCAGCCCCTTTGCAGAGCCCCTGCAATGGCGCCTCCAGGCTGTCCCAATTTCTCCAGCCTAACCCTAAGCCTAACCCTAACCCTAGAGGATTTTCTGGGGCCCAATGGTGGGAGTAAGCGCCCCCGGGTGGTCGAGACGAGAAAGTGGTGCGAGGGCAGGTGTGTTGGCAGGGCCGCCCTTGCCTTGGCAGCCCCTTTGCAGAGCCCCTGCAATGGCGCCTCCAGGCTGTCCCGATTTCTCAAGCCTAACCTTAACCCTAACCCTAACCCTAGAGGATTTCCGGGACCCGATGGTGGGAGTAAGCGCCCCCGGGTGGTCGAGACGAGAAAGTGGTGCGAGGGCAGGTGTGTTGGCAGGGCCGCCCTTGCCTTGGCAGCCCCTTTGCAGAGCCCCTGCAATGGCGCCTCCAGGCTGTCCCTATTTCTCCAGCCTAACCCTAACCCTAGAGGATTTCTGGGGCCCGATGGTGGGAGTAAGTGCCCCCGGGTGGTCGAGACGAGAAAGTGGTGCGAGGGCAGGTGTGTTGGCAGGGCCGCCCTTGCCTTGGCAGCCCCTTTGCAGAGCCCCTGCAATGGCGCCTCCAGGCTGTCCCTATTTCTCCAGCCTAACCCTAAGCCTAAGCCTAACCCTAGAGGTTTTCCGGGGCCCAATGGTGGGAGTAAGTGCCCCCGGGTGGTCGAGACGAGAAAGTGGTGCGAGGGCAGGTGTGTTGGCAGGGCCGCCCTTGCCTTGGCAGCCCCTTTGCAGAGCCCCTGCAATGGCGCCTCCAGGCTGTCCCAATTTCTCCAGCCTAACCCTAAGCCTAACCCTAACCCTAGAGGTTTTCCGGGACCCGATGGTGGGAGTAAGTGGCCCCGGGTGGTCGAGACGAGAAAGTGGTGTGAGGGCAGGTGTGTTGGCAGGGCCGCCCTTGCCTTGGCAGCCCCTTTGCAGAGCCCCTGCAATGGCGCCTCCAGGCTGTCCCGATTTCTCAAGCCTAACCCTAACCCTAACCCTAGAGGATTTTCTGGGGCCCATTGATGGGAGTAAGCGCTCCCGGGTGTTCGAGACGAGAAAGTGGTGCGAGGGCAGGTGTGTTGGCAGGGCCGCCCTTGCCTTGGCAGCCCCTTTGCAGAGCCCCTGCAATGGCGCCTCCAGGCTGTCCCTATTTCTCCAGCCTAACCCTAACCCTAACCCTAGAGGATTTTCCGGGACCTGATGGTGGGAGTAAGTGCCCCCGGGTGGTCGAGACGAGAAAGTGGTGCGAGGGCAGGTGTGTTGGCAGGGCCGCCCTTGCCTTGGCAGCCCCTTTGCAGAGCCCCTGCAATGGTGCCTCCAGGCAGTCCCTATTTCTCCAGCCTAACCCTAACCCTAACCCTAGAGGATTTCCGGGACCCGATGGTGGGAGTAAGCGCCCCCGGGTGGTCGAGACGAGAAAGTGGTGCGAGGGCAGGTGTGTTGGCAGGGCCGCCCTTGCCTTGGCAGCCCCTTTGCAGAGCCCCTGCAATGGCGCCTCCAGGCTGTCCCTATTTCTCCAGCCTAACCCTAACCCTAACCCTAACCCTAGAGGATTTTCCGGGGCCCGATGGTGGGAGTAAGCGCCCCCGGGTGGTCGAGACGAGAAAGTGGTGCGAGGGCAGGTGTGTTGGCAGGGCCGCCCTTGCCTTGGCAGCCCCTTTGCAGAGCCCCTGCAATGGCGCCTCCAGGCTGTCCCTATTTCTCAAGCCTAACCCTAAGCCTAACCCTAACCCTAGAGGATTTTCTGGGGCCCAATGGTGGGAGTAAGCGCCCCCGGGTGGTCGAGACGAGAAAGTGGTGCGAGGGCAGGTGTGTTGGCAGGGCCGCCCTTGCCTTGGCAGCCCCTTTGCAGAGCCCCTGCAATGGCGCCTCCAGGCTGTCCCTATTTCTCCAGCCTAACCCTAACCCTAACCCTAGAGGATTTTCCGGGGCCCGATGGTGGGAGTAAGCGCCCCCGGGTGGTCGAGACGAGAAAGTGGTGCGAGGGCAGGTGTGTTGGCAGGGCCGCCCTTGCCTTGGCAGCCCCTTTGCAGAGCCCCTGCAATGGCGCCTCCAGGCTGTCCCTATTTCTCAAGCCTAACCCTAAGCCTAGAGGATTTCTGGGGCCCGATGGTGGGAGTAAGTGCCCCCGGGTGGTCGAGACGAGAAAGTGGTGCGAGGGCAGGTGTGTTGGCAGGGCCGCCCTTGCCTTGGCAGCCCCTTTGCAGAGCCCCTGCAATGGCGCCTCCAGGCTGTCCCTATTTCTCAAGCCTAACCCTAAGCCTAACCCTAACCCTAGAGGTTTTCCGGGGCCCAATGATGGGAGTAAGTGCCCCCGGGTGGTCGAGACGAGAAAGTGGTGCGAGGGCAGGTGTGTTGGCAGGGCCGCCCTTGCCTTGGCAGCCCCTTTGCAGAGCCCCTGCAATGGCGCCTCCAGGCTGTCCCAATTTCTCCAGCCTAACCCTAAGCCTAACCCTAACCCTAGATGTTTTCCGGGACCCGATGGTTGGAGTAAGTGGCCCCGGGTGGTCGAGACGAGCAAGTGGTGCGAGGGCAGGTGTGTTGGCAGGGCCGCCCTTGCCTTGGCAGCCCCTTTGCAGAGCCCCTGCAATGGCGCCTCCAGGCTGTCCCTATTTCTCCAGCCTAACCCTAACCCTAGAGGATTTTCCGGGGCCCGATGGTTGGAGTAAGTGCCCCCGGGTGGTCGAGACGAGAAAGTGGTGCGAGGGCAGGTGTGTTGGCAGGGCCGCCCTTGCCTTGGCAGCCCCTTTGCAGAGCCCCTGCAATGGCGCCTCCAGGCTGTCCCGATTTCTCCAGCCTAACCCTAACCCTAAGCCTAACCCTAGAGGATTTTCTGGGGCCCGATGGTGGGAGTAAGTGCCCCCGGGTGGTCGAGACGAGAAAGTGGTGCGAGGGCAGGTGTGTTGGCAGGGCCACCCTTGCCTTGGCAGCCCCTTTGCAGAGCCCCTGCAATGGTGCCTCCAGGCTGTCCCGATTTCTCCAGCCTAACCCTAACCCTAACCCTAGAGGATTTTCTGGGGCCCGATGGTGGGAGTAAGTGCCCCCGGGTGGTCGAGACGAGAAAGTGGTGCGAGGGCAGGTGTGTTGGCAGGGCCGCCCTTGCCTTTGGCAGCCCCTTTGCAGAGCCCCTGCAATGGTGCCTCCAGGCAGTCCCGATTTCTCCAGCCTAACCCTAACCCTAACCCTACAGGATTTCTGGGGCCCAATGGTGGGAGTAAGTGCCCCCGGGTGGTCGAGACGAGAAAGTGGTGCGAGGGCAGGTGTGTTGGCAGGGCCGCCCTTGCCTTGGCAGCCCCTTTGCAGAGCCCCTGCAATGGCGCCTCCAGGCTGTCCCGATTTCTCCAGCCTAACCCTAACCCTAAGCCTAACCCTAGAGGATTTTCTGGGGCCCGATGGTGGGAGTAAGTGCCCCCGGGTGGTCGAGACGAGAAAGTGGTGCGAGGGCAGGTGTGTTGGCAGGGCCACCCTTGCCTTGGCAGCCCCTTTGCAGAGCCCCTGCAATGGTGCCTCCAGGCTGTCCCTATTTCTCCAGCCTAACCCTAACCCTAACCCTAGAGGATTTTCTGGGGCCCGATGGTGGGAGTAAGTGCCCCCGGGTGGTCGAGACGAGAAAGTGGTGCGAGGGCAGGTGTGTTGGCAGGGCCGCCCTTGCCTTTGGCAGCCCCTTTGCAGAGCCCCTGCAATGGTGCCTCCAGGCAGTCCCGATTTCTCCAGCCTAACCCTAACCCTAACCCTAGAGGATTTCTGGGGCCCAATGGTGGGAGTAAGCGCCCCCGGGTGGTCGAGACGAGAAAGTGGTGCGAGGGCAGGTGTGTTGGCAGGGCCGCCCTTGCCTTGGCAGCCCCTTTGCAGAGCCCCTGCAATGGCGCCTCCAGGCTGTCCCAATTTCTCAAGCCTAACCCTAAGCCTAACCCTAACCCTAGAGGATTTCCGGGACCCGATGGTGGGAGTAAGTGGCCCCGGGTGTTCGAGACGAGAAAGTGGTGCGAGGGCAGGTGTGTTGGCAGGGCCGCCCTTGCCTTGGCAGCCCCTTTGCAGAGCCCCTGCAATGGCGCCTCCAGGCTGTCCCTATTTCTCCAGCCTAACCCTAACCCTAGAGGATTTTCTGGGGCCCATTGATGGGAGTAAGCGCTCCCGGGTGTTCGAGACGAGAAAGTGGTGCGAGGGCAGGTGTGTTGGCAGGGCCGCCCTTGCCTTGGCAGCCCCTTTGCAGAGCCCCTGCAATGGCGCCTCCAGGCTGTCCTGATTTCTCCAGCCTAACCCTAACCCTAAGCCTAACCCTAGAGGATTTTCTGGGGCCCGATGGTGGGAGTAAGTGCCCCCGGGTGGTCGAGACGAGAAAGTGGTGCGAGGGCAGGTGTGTTGGCAGGGCCACCCTTGCCTTGGCAGCCCCTTTGCAGAGCCCCTGCAATGGTGCCTCCAGGCTGTCCCGATTTCTCCAGCCTAACCCTAACCCTAACCCTAGAGGATTTTCTGGGGCCCGATGGTGGGAGTAAGTGCCCCCGGGTGGTCGAGACGAGAAAGTGGTGCGAGGGCAGGTGTGTTGGCAGGGCCGCCCTTGCCTTGGCAGCCCCTTTGCAGAGCCCCTGCAATGGTGCCTCCAGGCAGTCCCGATTTCTCCAGCCTAACCCTAACCCTAACCCTAGAGGATTTCTGGGGCCCAATGGTGGGAGTAAGCGCCCCCGGGTGGTCGAGACGAGAAAGTGGTGCGAGGGCAGGTGTGTTGGCAGGGCCGCCCTTGCCTTGGCAGCCCCTTTGCAGAGCCCCTGCAATGGCGCCTCCAGGCTGTCCCTATTTCTCCAGCCTAACCCTAAGCCTAACCCTAACCCTAGAGGATTTTCCGGGGCCCGATGGTGGGAGTAAGCGCCCCCGGGTGGTCGAGACGAGAAAGTGGTGCGAGGGCAGGTGTGTTGGCAGGGCCGCCCTTGCCTTGGCAGCCCCTTTGCAGAGCCCCTGCAATGGCGCCTCCAGGCTGTCCCTATTTCTCAAGCCTAACCCTAAGCCTAACCCTAACCCTAGAGGATTTTCTGGGGCCCAATGGTGGGAGTAAGCGCCCCCGGGTGGTCGAGACGAGAAAGTGGTGCGAGGGCAGGTGTGTTGGCAGGGCCGCCCTTGCCTTGGCAGCCTCCTTGCAGAGCCCCTGCAATGGCGCCTCCAGGCTGTCCCTATTTCTCCAGCCTAACCCTAACCCTAACCCTAGAGGATTTTCCGGGGCCCGATGGTGGGAGTAAGCGCCCCCGGGTGTTCGAGACGAGAAAGTGGTGCGAGGGCAGGTGTGTTGGCAGGGCCGCCCTTGCCTTGGCAGCCCCTTTGCAGAGCCCCTGCAATGGCGCCTCCAGGCTGTCCCGATTTCTCAAGCCTAACCCTAATCCTAACCCTAACCCTAGAGGATTTCTGGGGCCCAATGATGGGAGTAAGCGCCCCCGGGTGGTCGAGACGAGAAAGTGGTGCGAGGGCAGGTGTGTTGGCAGGGCCGCCCTTGCCTTGGCAGCCCCTTTGCAGAGCCCCTGCAATGGCGCCTCCAGGCTGTCCCGATTTCTCAAGCCTAACCTTAACCCTAACCCTAACCCTAGAGGATTTCCGGGACCCGATGGTGGGAGTAAGCGCCCCCGGGTGGTCGAGACGAGAAAGTGGTGCGAGGGCAGGTGTGTTGGCAGGGCCGCCCTTGCCTTGGCAGCCCCTTTGCAGAGCCCCTGCAATGGCGCCTCCAGGCTGTCCCTATTTCTCCAGCCTAACCCTAACCCTAGAGGATTTCTGGGGCCCGATGGTGGGAGTAAGTGCCCCCGGGTGGTCGAGACGAGAAAGTGGTGCGAGGGCAGGTGTGTTGGCAGGGCCGCCCTTGCCTTGGCAGCCCCTTTGCAGAGCCCCTGCAATGGCGCCTCCAGGCTGTCCCTATTTCTCAAGCCTAACCCTAAGCCTAACCCTAACCCTAGAGGATTTCCGGGGCCCAATGATGGGAGTAAGTGCCCCCGGGTGGTCGAGACGAGAAAGTGGTGCGAGGGCAGGTGCGTTGGCAGGGCCGCCCTTGCCTTGGCAGCCCCTTTGCAGAGCCCCTGCAATGGTGCCTCCAGGCTGTCCCAATTTCTCCAGCCTAACCCTAAGCCTAACCCTAACCCTAGAGGTTTTCCGGGACCCGATGGTGGGAGTAAGTGGCCCCGGGTGGTCGAGACGAGAAAGTGGTGTGAGGGCAGGTGTGTTGGCAGGGCCGCCCTTGCCTTGGCAGCCCCTTTGCAGAGCCCCTGCAATGGCGCCTCCAGGCTGTCCCTATTTCTCCAGCCTAACCCTAACCCTAACCCTAGAGGATTTTCTGGGGCCCATTGATGGGAGTAAGCGCTCCCGGGTGTTCGAGACGAGAATGTGGTGCGAGGGCAGGTGTGTTGGCAGGGCCGCCCTTGCCTTGGCAGCCCCTTTGCAGAGCCCCTGCAATGGCGCCTCCAGGCTGTCCCTATTTCTCAAGCCTAACCCTAAGCCTAACCCTAACCCTAGAGGTTTTTCTGGGGCCCGATGGTGGGAGTAAGCGCCCCCGGGTGGTCGAGACGAGAAAGTGGTGCGAGGGCAGGTGTGTTGGCAGGGCCGCCCTTGCCTTGGCAGCCCCTTTGCAGAGCCCCTGCAATGGCGCCTCCAGGCTGTCCCTATTTCTCAAGCCTAACCCTAACCCTAACCCTAGAGGATTTCTGGGGCCCAATGATGGGAGTAAGTGCCCCCGGGTGGTCGAGACGAGAAAGTGGTGCGAGGGCAGGTGTGTTGGCAGGGCCGCCCTTGCCTTGGCAGCCCCTTTGCAGAGCCCCTGCAATGGCGCCTCCAGGCTGTCCCGATTTCTCCAGCCTAACCCTAACCCTAACCCTAACCCTAGAGGATTTTCTGGGGCGCGATGGTGGGAGTAAACGCCCCCGGGTAGTCGAGACAAGAAAGTGGTGCGAGGGCAGGTGTGTTGGCAGGGCCGCCCTTGCCTTGGCAGCCCCTTTGCAGAGCCCCTGCAATGGCGCCTCCAGGCTGTCCCGATTTCTCAAGCCTAACCCTAATCCTAACCCTAACCCTAGAGGATTTCTGGGGCCCAATGATGGGAGTAAGCGCCCCCGGGTGGTCGAGACGAGAAAGTGGTGCGAGGGCAGGTGTGTTGGCAGGGCCGCCCTTGCCTTGGCAGCCCCTTTGCAGAGCCCCTGCAATGGTGCCTCCAGGCTGTCCCTATTTCTCCAGCCTAACCTTAACCCTAACCCTAACCCTAGAGGATTTCTGGGGCCCGATGGTGGGAGTAAGTGCCCCCGGGTGGTCGAGACGAGAAAGTGGTGCGAGGGCAGGTGTGTTGGCAGGGCCGCCCTTGCCTTGGCAGCCCCTTTGCAGAGCCCCTGCAATGGCGCCTCCAGGCTGTCCCTATTTCTCCAGCCTAACCCTAACCCTAGAGGATTTTCCGGGGCCCGATGGTGGGAGTAAGTGCCCCCGGGTGGTCGAGACGAGAAAGTGGTGCGAGGGCAGGTGTGTTGGCAGGGCCGCCCTTGCCTTGGCAGCCCCTTTGCAGAGCCCCTGCAATGGCACCTCCAGGCTGTCCCTATTTCTCAAGCCTAACCCTAAGCCTAACCCTAACCCTAGAGGTTTTCCGGGGCCCAATGATGGGAGTAAGTGCCCCCGGGTGGTCGAGACGAGCAAGTGGTGCGAGGGCAGGTGTGTTGGCAGGGCTGCCCTTGCCTTGGCAGCCCCTTTGCAGAGCCCCTGCAATGGCGCCTCCAGGCTGTCCCAATTTCTCCAGCCTAACCCTAAGCCTAACCCTAACCCTAGAGGTTTTCCGGGACCCGATGGTGGGAGTAAGCGCCCCCGGGTGGTCGAGACGAGAAAGTGGTGCGAGGGCAGGTGTGTTGGCAGGGCCGCCCTTGCCTTGGCAGCCCCTTTGCAGAGCCCCTGCAATGGCGCCTCCAGGCTGTCCCTATTTCTCCAGCCTAACCCTAACCCTAAACCTAGAGGATTTTCTGGGGCCCATTGATGGGAGTAAGCGCTCCCGGGTGTTCGAGACGAGAAAGTGGTGCGAGGGCAGGTGTGTTGGCAGGGCCGCCCTTGCCTTGGCAGCCCCTTTGCAGAGCCCCTGCAATGGCGCCTCCAGGCTGTCCCGATTTCTCCAGCCTAACCCTAACCCTAACCCTAACCCTAGAGGATTTTCTGGGGCCCGATGGTGGGAGTAAGTGCCCCCGGGTGGTCGAGACGAGAAAGTGGTGCGAGGGCAGGTGTGTTGGCAGGGCCGCCCTTGCCTTGGCAGCCCCTTTGCAGAGCCCCTGCAATGGTGCCTCCAGGCTGTCCCGATTTCTCCAGCCTAACCCTAACCCTAACCCTAGAGGATTTTCTGGGGCCCGATGGTGGGAGTAAGCGCCCCCGGGTGGTCGAGACGAGAAAGTGGTGCGAGGGCAGGTGTGTTGGCAGGGCCGCCCTTGCCTTGGCAGCCCCTTTGCAGAGCCCCTGCAATGGCGCCTCCAGGCTGTCCCTATTTCTCCAGCCTAACCCTAACCCTAACCCTAGAGGATTTCCGGGGCGCGATGGTGGGAGTAAGCACCCCCGGGTGGTCGAGACGAGAAAGTGGTGCGAGGGCAGGTGTGTTGGCAGGGCCGCCCTTGCCTTGGCAGCCCCTTTGCAGAGCCCCTGCAATGGTGCCTCCAGGCTGTCCCGATTTCTCCAGCCTAACCCTAATCCTAATCCTAACCCTAGAGGATTTCTGGGGCCCAATGATGGGAGTAAGTGCCCCCGGGTGGTCGAGACGAGAAAGTGGTGCGAGGGCAGGTGTGTTGGCAGGGCCGCCCTTGCCTTGGCAGCCCCTTTGCAGAGCCCCTGCAATGGCGCCTCCAGGCTGTCCCTATTTCTCCAGCCTAACCCTAACCCTAACCGTAGAGGATTTCTGGGGCCCAATGATGGGAGTAAGCGCCCCCGGGTGGTCGAGACGAGAAAGTGGTGCGAGGGCAGGTGTGTTGGCAGGGCCGCCCTTGCCTTGGCAGCCCCTTTGCAGAGCCCCTGCAATGGCGCCTCCAGGCTGTCCCTATTTCTCAAGCCTAACCCTAACCCTAACCCTAGAGGTTTTCCGGGACCCGATGGTGGGAGTAAGTGGCCCCGGGTGTTCGAGACGAGAAAGTGGTGCGAGGGCAGGTGTGTTGGCAGGGCTGCCCTTGCCTTGGCAGCCCCTTTGCAGAGCCCCTGCAATGGCGCCTCCAGGCTGTCCCGATTTCTCCAGCCTAACCCTAACCCTAAGCCTAACCCTAGAGGATTTCCGGGACCCGATGGTGGGAGTAAGTGCCCCCGGGTGGTCGAGACGAGAAAGTGGTGCGAGGGCAGGTGTGTTGGCAGGGCCGCCCTTGCCTTGGCAGCCCCTTTGCAGAGCCCCTGCAATGGTGCCTCCAGGCTGTCCCGATTTCTCCAGCCTAACCCTAAGCCTAACCCTAACCCTAGAGGATTTTCCGGGACCCGATGGTGGGAGTAAGCGCCCCCGGGTGGTCGAGACGAGAAAGTGGTGCGAGGGCAGGTGTGTTGGCAGGGCCACCCTTGCCTTGGCAGCCCCTTTGCAGAGCCCCTGCAATGGCGCCTCCAGGCTGTCCCGATTTCTCAAGCCTAACCCTAAGCCTAACCCTAACCCTAGAGGATTTTCCGGTGCCCGATGGTGGGAGTAAGTGCCCCCGGGTGGTCGAGACGAGAAAGTGGTGCGAGGGCAGGTGTGTTGGCAGGGCCGCCCTTGCCTTGGCAGCCCCTTTGCAGAGCCCCTGCAATGGCGCCTCCAGGCTGTCCCTATTTCTCCAGCCTAACCCTAACCCTAGAGGATTTTCCGGGGCCCGATGGTGGGAGTAAGTGCCCCCGGGTGGTCGAGACGAGAAAGTGGTGCGAGGGCAGGTGTGTTGGCAGGGCCGCCCTTGCCTTGGCAGCCCCTTTGCAGAGCCCCTGCAATGGTGCCTCCAGGCTGTCCCTATTTCTCCAGCCTAACCCTAACCCTAACCCTAGAGGATTTCTGGGGCCCAATGGTGGGAGTAAGCGCCCCCGGGTGGTCGAGACGAGAAAGTGGTGTGAGGGCAGGTGTGTTGGCAGGGCCGCCCTTGCCTTGGCAGCCCCTTTGCAGAGCCCCTGCAATGGCGCCTCCAGGCTGTCCCGATTTCTCAAGCCTAACCCTAACCCTAACCCTAGAGGATTTTCTGGGGCCCATTGATGGGAGTAAGCGCTCCCGGGTGTTCGAGACGAGAAAGTGGTGCGAGGGCAGGTGTGTTGGCAGGGCCGCCCTTGCCTTGGCAGCCCCTTTGCAGAGCCCCTGCAATGGCGCCTCCAGGCTGTCCCTATTTCTCCAGCCTAACCCTAACCCTAACCCTAGAGGATTTTCCGGGACCTGATGGTGGGAGTAAGTGCCCCCGGGTGGTCGAGACGAGAAAGTGGTGCGAGGGCAGGTGTGTTGGCAGGGCCGCCCTTGCCTTGGCAGCCCCTTTGCAGAGCCCCTGCAATGGTGCCTCCAGGCTGTCCCGATTTCTCCAGCCTAACCCTAACCCTAACCCTAGAGGATTTCCGGGACCCGATGGTGGGAGTAAGCGCCCCCGGGTGGTCGAGACGAGAAAGTGGTGCGAGGGCAGGTGTGTTGGCAGGGCCGCCCTTGCCTTGGCAGCCCCTTTGCAGAGCCCCTGCAATGGCGCCTCCAGGCTGTCCCTATTTCTCCAGCCTAACCCTAACCCTAACCCTAACCCTAGAGGATTTTCCGGGGCCCGATGGTGGGAGTAAGCGCCCCCGGGTGGTCGAGACGAGAAAGTGGTGCGAGGGCAGGTGTGTTGGCAGGGCCGCCCTTGCCTTGGCAGCCCCTTTGCAGAGCCCCTGCAATGGCGCCTCCAGGCTGTCCCTATTTCTCAAGCCTAACCCTAAGCCTAACCCTAACCCTAGAGGATTTTCTGGGGCCCAATGGTGGGAGTAAGCGCCCCCGGGTGGTCGAGACGAGAAAGTGGTGCGAGGGCAGGTGTGTTGGCAGGGCCGCCCTTGCCTTGGCAGCCCCTTTGCAGAGCCCCTGCAATGGCGCCTCCAGGCTGTCCCGATTTCTCCAGCCTAACCCTAACCCTAGAGGATTTCTGGGGCCCAATGATGGGAGTAAGTGCCCCCGGGTGGTCGAGACGAGAAAGTGGTGCGAGGGCAGGTGTGTTGGCAGGGCCGCCCTTGCCTTGGCAGCCCCTTTGCAGAGCCCCTGCAATGGCGCCTCCAGGCTGTCCCTATTTCTCCAGCCTAACCCTAACCCTAACCCTAGAGGATTTTCTGGGGCCCGATGGTGGGAGTAAGCGCCCCCGGGTGGTCGAGACGAGAAAGTGGTGCGAGGGCAGGTGTGTTGGCAGGGCCGCCCTTGCCTTGGCAGCCCCTTTGCAGAGCCCCTGCAATGGCGCCTCCAGGCTGTCCCGATTTCTCAAGCCTAACCCTAACCCTAACCCTAGAGGATTTTTCGGGACCCGATGGTGGGAGTAAGTACCCCCGGGTGGTCGAGACGAGAAAGTGGTGCGAGGGCAGGTGTGTTGGCAGGGCCGCCCTTGCCTTGGCAGCCCCTTTGCAGAGCCCCTGCAATGGCGCCTCCAGGCTGTCCCTATTTCTCCAGCCTAACCCTAACCCTAACCCTAGAGGATTTTCCGGGGCCCGATGGTGGGAGTAAGCGCCCCCGGGTGGTCGAGACGAGAAAGTGGTGCGAGGGCAGGTGTGTTGGCAGGGCCGCCCTTGCCTTGGCAGCCCCTTTGCAGAGCCCCTGCAATGGCGCCTCCAGGCTGTCCCTATTTCTCCAGCCTAACCCTAAGCCTAGAGGATTTCTGGGGCCCGATGGTGGGAGTAAGTGGCCCCGGGTGGTCGAGACGAGAAAGTGGTGCGAGGGCAGGTGTGTTGGCAGGGCCGCCCTTGCCTTGGCAGCCCCTTTGCAGAGCCCCTGCAATGGCGCCTCCAGGCTGTCCCTATTTCTCAAGCCTAACCCTAAGCCTAACCCTAACCCTAGAGGTTTTCCGGGGCCCAATGATGGGAGTAAGTGCCCCCGGGTGGTCGAGACGAGAAAGTGGTGCGAGGGCAGGTGTGTTGGCAGGGCCGCCCTTGCCTTGGCAGCCCCTTTGCAGAGCCCCTGCAATGGCGCCTCCAGGCTGTCCCAATTTCTCCAGCCTAACCCTAAGCCTAACCCTAACCCTAGATGTTTTCCGGGACCCGATGGTTGGAGTAAGTGGCCCCGGGTGGTCGAGACGAGCAAGTGGTGCGAGGGCAGGTGTGTTGGCAGGGCCGCCCTTGCCTTGGCAGCCCCTTTGCAGAGCCCCTGCAATGGCGCCTCCAGGCTGTCCCTATTTCTCCAGCCTAACCCTAACCCTAGAGGATTTTCTGGGGCCCGATGGTTGGAGTAAGTGCCCCCGGGTGGTCGAGACGAGAAAGTGGTGCGAGGGCAGGTGTGTTGGCAGGGCCGCCCTTGCCTTGGCAGCCCCTTTGCAGAGCCCCTGCAATGGCGCCTCCAGGCTGTCCCGATTTCTCCAGCCTAACCCTAACCCTAAGCCTAACCCTAGAGGATTTTCTGGGGCCCGATGGTGGGAGTAAGTGCCCCCGGGTGGTCGAGACGAGAAAGTGGTGCGAGGGCAGGTGTGTTGGCAGGGCCACCCTTGCCTTGGCAGCCCCTTTGCAGAGCCCCTGCAATGGTGCCTCCAGGCTGTCCCGATTTCTCCAGCCTAACCCTAACCCTAACCCTAGAGGATTTTCTGGGGCCCGATGGTGGGAGTAAGTGCCCCCGGGTGGTCGAGACGAGAAAGTGGTGCGAGGGCAGGTGTGTTGGCAGGGCCGCCCTTGCCTTTGGCAGCCCCTTTGCAGAGCCCCTGCAATGGTGCCTCCAGGCAGTCCCGATTTCTCCAGCCTAACCCTAACCCTAACCCTAGAGGATTTCTGGGGCCCAATGGTGGGAGTAAGCGCCCCCGGGTGGTCGAGACGAGAAAGTGGTGCGAGGGCAGGTGTGTTGGCAGGGCCGCCCTTGCCTTGGCAGCCCCTTTGCAGAGCCCCTGCAATGGCGCCTCCAGGCTGTCCCGATTTCTCCAGCCTAACCCTAACCCTAAGCCTAACCCTAGAGGATTTTCTGGGGCCCGATGGTGGGAGTAAGTGCCCCCGGGTGGTCGAGACGAGAAAGTGGTGCGAGGGCAGGTGTGTTGGCAGGGCCACCCTTGCCTTGGCAGCCCCTTTGCAGAGCCCCTGCAATGGTGCCTCCAGGCTGTCCCGATTTCTCCAGCCTAACCCTAACCCTAACCCTAGAGGATTTTCTGGGGCCCGATGGTGGGAGTAAGTGCCCCCGGGTGGTCGAGACGAGAAAGTGGTGCGAGGGCAGGTGTGTTGGCAGGGCCGCCCTTGCCTTGGCAGCCCCTTTGCAGAGCCCCTGCAATGGTGCCTCCAGGCAGTCCCGATTTCTCCAGCCTAACCCTAACCCTAACCCTAGAGGATTTCTGGGGCCCAATGGTGGGAGTAAGCGCCCCCGGGTGGTCGAGACGAGAAAGTGGTGCGAGGGCAGGTGTGTTGGCAGGGCCGCCCTTGCCTTGGCAGCCCCTTTGCAGAGCCCCTGCAATGGCGCCTCCAGGCTGTCCCTATTTCTCAAGCCTAACCCTAACCCTAACCCTAACCCTAGAGGATTTCCGGGACCCGATGGTGGGAGTAAGTGGCCCCGGGTGTTCGAGACGAGAAAGTGGTGCGAGGGCAGGTGTGTTGGCAGGGCCGCCCTTGCCTTGGCAGCCCCTTTGCAGAGCCCCTGCAATGGCGCCTCCAGGCTGTCCCTATTTCTCCAGCCTAACCCTAACCCTAGAGGATTTTCTGGGGCCCATTGATGGGAGTAAGCGCTCCCGGGTGTTCGAGATGAGAAAGTGGTGCGAGGGCAGGTGTGTTGGCAGGGCCGCCCTTGCCTTGGCAGCCCCTTTGCAGAGCCCCTGCAATGGCGCCTCCAGGCTGTCCTGATTTCTCCAGCCTAACCCTAACCCTAAGCCTAACCCTAGAGGATTTTCTGGGGCCCGATGGTGGGAGTAAGTGCCCCCGGGTGGTCGAGACGAGAAAGTGGTGCGAGGGCAGGTGTGTTGGCAGGGCCGCCCTTGCCTTGGCAGCCCCTTTGCAGAGCCCCTGCAATGGTGCCTCCAGGCTGTCCCGATTTCTCCAGCCTAACCCTAACCCTAACCCTAGAGGATTTTCTGGGGCCCGATGGTGGGAGTAAGTGCCCCCGGGTGGTCGAGACGAGAAAGTGGTGCGAGGGCAGGTGTGTTGGCAGGGCCGCCCTTGCCTTGGCAGCCCCTTTGCAGAGCCCCTGCAATGGTGCCTCCAGGCAGTCCCGATTTCTCCAGCCTAACCCTAACCCTAACCCTAGAGGATTTCTGGGGCCCAATGGTGGGAGTAAGCGCCCCCGGGTGGTCGAGACGAGAAAGTGGTGCGAGGGCAGGTGTGTTGGCAGGGCCGCCCTTGCCTTGGCAGCCCCTTTGCAGAGCCCCTGCAATGGCGCCTCCAGGCTGTCCCTATTTCTCCAGCCTAACCCTAAGCCTAACCCTAACCCTAGAGGATTTTCTGGGGCCCGATGGTGGGAGTAAGCGCCCCCGGGTGGTCGAGACGAGAAAGTGGTGCGAGGGCAGGTGTGTTGGCAGGGCCGCCCTTGCCTTGGCAGCCCCTTTGCAGAGCCCCTGCAATGGCGCCTCCAGGCTGTCCCTATTTCTCAAGCCTAACCCTAAGCCTAACCCTAACCCTAGAGGATTTTCTGGGGCCCAATGGTGGGAGTAAGCGCCCCCGGGTGGTCGAGACGAGAAAGTGGTGCGAGGGCAGGTGTGTTGGCAGGGCCGCCCTTGCCTTGGCAGCCTCCTTGCAGAGCCCCTGCAATGGCGCCTCCAGGCTGTCCCTATTTCTCCAGCCTAACCCTAACCCTAACCCTAGAGGATTTTCTGGGGCCCGATGGTGGGAGTAAGCGCCCCCGGGTGGTCGAGACGAGAAAGTGGTGCGAGGGCAGGTGTGTTGGCAGGGCCGCCCTTGCCTTGGCAGCCCCTTTGCAGAGCCCCTGCAATGGCGCCTCCAGGCTGTCCCGATTTCTCAAGCCTAACCCTAATCCTAACCCTAACCCTAGAGGATTTCTGGGGCCCAATGATGGGAGTAAGCGCCCCCGGGTGGTCGAGACGAGAAAGTGGTGCGAGGGCAGGTGTGTTGGCAGGGCCGCCCTTGCCTTGGCAGCCCCTTTGCAGAGCCCCTGCAATGGCGCCTCCAGGCTGTCCCTATTTCTCAAGCCTAACCCTAAGCCTAACCCTAACCCTAGAGGTTTTCCGGGGCCCAATGATGGGAGTAAGTGCCCCCGGGTGGTCGAGACGAGAAAGTGGTGCGAGGGCAGGTGCGTTGGCAGGGCCGCCCTTGCCTTGGCAGCCCCTTTGCAGAGCCCCTGCAATGGTGCCTCCAGGCTGTCCCAATTTCTCCAGCCTAACCCTAAGCCTAACCCTAACCCTAGAGGTTTTCCGGGACCCGATGGTGGGAGTAAGTGGCCCCGGGTGGTCGAGACGAGAAAGTGGTGTGAGGGCAGGTGTGTTGGCAGGGCCGCCCTTGCCTTGGCAGCCCCTTTGCAGAGCCCCTGCAATGGCGCCTCCAGGCTGTCCCTATTTCTCCAGCCTAACCCTAACCCTAACCCTAGAGGATTTTCTGGGGCCCATTGATGGGAGTAAGCGCTCCCGGGTGTTCGAGACGAGAATGTGGTGCGAGGGCAGGTGTGTTGGCAGGGCCGCCCTTGCCTTGGCAGCCCCTTTGCAGAGCCCCTGCAATGGCGCCTCCAGGCTGTCCCTATTTCTCAAGCCTAACCCTAAGCCTAACCCTAACCCTAGAGGATTTTCTGGGGCCCGATGGTGGGAGTAAGCGCCCCCGGGTGGTCGAGACGAGAAAGTGGTGCGAGGGCAGGTGTGTTGGCAGGGCCGCCCTTGCCTTGGCAGCCCCTTTGCAGAGCCCCTGCAATGGCGCCTCCAGGCTGTCCCTATTTCTCAAGCCTAACCCTAACCCTAACCCTAGAGGATTTCTGGGGCCCAATGATGGGAGTAAGTGCCCCCGGGTGGTCGAGACGAGAAAGTGGTGCGAGGGCAGGTGTGTTGGCAGGGCCGCCCTTGCCTTGGCAGCCCCTTTGCAGAGCCCCTGCAATGGCGCCTCCAGGCTGTCCCTATTTCTCAAGCCTAACCCTAACCCTAACCCTAACCCTAGAGGATTTTCTGGGGCGCGATGGTGGGAGTAAGCGCCCCCGGGTGGTCGAGACGAGAAAGTGGTGCGAGGGCAGGTGTGTTGGCAGGGCCGCCCTTGCCTTGGCAGCCCCTTTGCAGAGCCCCTGCAATGGCGCCTCCAGGCTGTCCCGATTTCTCAAGCCTAACCCTAATCCTAACCCTAACCCTAGAGGATTTCTGGGGCCCAATGATGGGAGTAAGCGCCCCCGGGTGGTCGAGACGAGAAAGTGGTGCGAGGGCAGGTGTGTTGGCAGGGCCGCCCTTGCCTTGGCAGCCCCTTTGCAGAGCCCCTGCAATGGTGCCTCCAGGCTGTCCCTATTTCTCCAGCCTAACCTTAACCCTAACCCTAACCCTAGAGGATTTCTGGGGCCCGATGGTGGGAGTAAGTGCCCCCGGGTGGTCGAGACGAGAAAGTGGTGCGAGGGCAGGTGTGTTGGCAGGGCCGCCCTTGCCTTGGCAGCCCCTTTGCAGAGCCCCTGCAATGGCGCCTCCAGGCTGTCCCTATTTCTCCAGCCTAACCCTAACCCTAGAGGATTTTCCGGGGCCCGATGGTGGGAGTAAGTGCCCCCGGGTGGTCGAGACGAGAAAGTGGTGCGAGGGCAGGTGTGTTGGCAGGGCCGCCCTTGCCTTGGCAGCCCCTTTGCAGAGCCCCTGCAATGGCACCTCCAGGCTGTCCCTATTTCTCAAGCCTAACCCTAAGCCTAACCCTAACCCTAGAGGTTTTCCGGGGCCCAATGATGGGAGTAAGTGCCCCCGGGTGGTCGAGACGAGCAAGTGGTGCGAGGGCAGGTGTGTTGGCAGGGCTGCCCTTGCCTTGGCAGCCCCTTTGCAGAGCCCCTGCAATGGCGCCTCCAGGCTGTCCCTATTTCTCCAGCCTAACCCTAAGCCTAACCCTAACCCTAGAGGTTTTCCGGGACCCGATGGTGGGAGTAAGCGCCCCCGGGTGGTCGAGACGAGAAAGTGGTGAGAGGGCAGGTGTGTTGGCAGGGCCGCCCTTGCCTTGGCAGCCCCTTTGCAGAGCCCCTGCAATGGCGCCTCCAGGCTGTCCCTATTTCTCCAGCCTAACCCTAACCCTAACCCTAGAGGATTTTCTGGGGCCCATTGATGGGAGTAAGCGCTCCCGGGTGTTCGAGACGAGAAAGTGGTGCGAGGGCAGGTGTGTTGGCAGGGCCGCCCTTGCCTTGGCAGCCCCTTTGCAGAGCCCCTGCAATGGCGCCTCCAGGCTGTCCCGATTTCTCCAGCCTAACCCTAACCCTAACCCTAACCCTAGAGGATTTTCTGGGGCCCGATGGTGGGAGTAAGTGCCCCCGGGTGGTCGAGACGAGAAAGTGGTGCGAGGGCAGGTGTGTTGGCAGGGCCGCCCTTGCCTTGGCAGCCCCTTTGCAGAGCCCCTGCAATGGTGCCTCCAGGCTGTCCCGATTTCTCCAGCCTAACCCTAACCCTAACCCTAGAGGATTTTCTGGGGCCCGATGGTGGGAGTAAGCGCCCCCGGGTGGTCGAGACGAGAAAGTGGTGCGAGGGCAGGTGTGTTGGCAGGGCCGCCCTTGCCTTGGCAGCCCCTTTGCAGAGCCCCTGCAATGGCGCCTCCAGGCTGTCCCTATTTCTCCAGCCTAACCCTAACCCTAACCCTAGAGGATTTCCGGGGCGCGATGGTGGGAGTAAGCACCCCCGGGTGGTCGAGACGAGAAAGTGGTGCGAGGGCAGGTGTGTTGGCAGGGCCGCCCTTGCCTTGGCAGCCCCTTTGCAGAGCCCCTGCAATGGTGCCTCCAGGCTGTCCCGATTTCTCCAGCCTAACCCTAATCCTAATCCTAACCCTAGAGGATTTCTGGGGCCCAATGATGGGAGTAAGTGCCCCCGGGTGGTCGAGACGAGAAAGTGGTGCGAGGGCAGGTGTGTTGGCAGGGCCGCCCTTGCCTTGGCAGCCCCTTTGCAGAGCCCCTGCAATGGCGCCTCCAGGCTGTCCCTATTTCTCAAGCCTAACCCTAAGCCTAAGCCTAACCCTAGAGGATTTCTGGGGCCCAATGATGGGAGTAAGCGCCCCCGGGTGGTCGAGACGAGAAAGTGGTGCGAGGGCAGGTGTGTTGGCAGGGCCGCCCTTGCCTTGGCAGCCCCTTTGCAGAGCCCCTGCAATGGCGCCTCCAGGCTGTCCCTATTTCTCCAGCCTAACCCTAACCCTAACCCTAACCCTAGAGGATTTTCTGGGGCGCGATGGTGGGAGTAAGCGCCCCCGGGTGGTCGAGACGAGAAAGTGGTGCGAGGGCAGGTGTGTTGGCAGGGCCGCCCTTGCCTTGGCAGCCCCTTTGCAGAGCCCCTGCAATGGCGCCTCCAGGCTGTCCCGATTTCTCAAGCCTAACCCTAATCCTAACCCTAACCCTAGAGGATTTCTGGGGCCCAATGATGGGAGTAAGCGCCCCCGGGTGTTCGAGACGAGAAAGTGGTGCGAGGGCAGGTGTGTTGGCAGGGCCGCCCTTGCCTTGGCAGCCCCTTTGCAGAGCCCCTGCAATGGTGCCTCCAGGCTGTCCCTATTTCTCCAGCCTAACCTTAACCCTAACCCTAACCCTAGAGGATTTCTGGGGCCCGATGGTGGGAGTAAGTGCCCCCGGGTGGTCGAGACGAGAAAGTGGTGCGAGGGCAGGTGTGTTGGCAGGGCCGCCCTTGCCTTGGCAGCCCCTTTGCAGAGCCCCTGCAATGGCGCCTCCAGGCTGTCCCTATTTCTCCAGCCTAACCCTAACCCTAGAGGATTTTCCGGGGCCCGATGGTGGGAGTAAGTGCCCCCGGGTGGTCGAGACGAGAAAGTGGTGCGAGGGCAGGTGTGTTGGCAGGGCCGCCCTTGCCTTGGCAGCCCCTTTGCAGAGCCCCTGCAATGGCACCTCCAGGCTGTCCCTATTTCTCAAGCCTAACCCTAAGCCTAACCCTAACCCTAGAGGTTTTCCGGGGCCCAATGATGGGAGTAAGTGCCCCCGGGTGGTCGAGACGAGCAAGTGGTGCGAGGGCAGGTGTGTTGGCAGGGCTGCCCTTGCCTTGGCAGCCCCTTTGCAGAGCCCCTGCAATGGCGCCTCCAGGCTGTCCCTATTTCTCCAGCCTAACCCTAAGCCTAACCCTAACCCTAGAGGTTTTCCGGGACCCGATGGTGGGAGTAAGCGCCCCCGGGTGGTCGAGACGAGAAAGTGGTGAGAGGGCAGGTGTGTTGGCAGGGCCGCCCTTGCCTTGGCAGCCCCTTTGCAGAGCCCCTGCAATGGCGCCTCCAGGCTGTCCCTATTTCTCCAGCCTAACCCTAACCCTAACCCTAGAGGATTTTCTGGGGCCCATTGATGGGAGTAAGCGCTCCCGGGTGTTCGAGACGAGAAAGTGGTGCGAGGGCAGGTGTGTTGGCAGGGCCGCCCTTGCCTTGGCAGCCCCTTTGCAGAGCCCCTGCAATGGCGCCTCCAGGCTGTCCCGATTTCTCCAGCCTAACCCTAACCCTAACCCTAACCCTAGAGGATTTTCTGGGGCCCGATGGTGGGAGTAAGTGCCCCCGGGTGGTCGAGACGAGAAAGTGGTGCGAGGGCAGGTGTGTTGGCAGGGCCGCCCTTGCCTTGGCAGCCCCTTTGCAGAGCCCCTGCAATGGTGCCTCCAGGCTGTCCCGATTTCTCCAGCCTAACCCTAACCCTAACCCTAGAGGATTTTCTGGGGCCCGATGGTGGGAGTAAGCGCCCCCGGGTGGTCGAGACGAGAAAGTGGTGCGAGGGCAGGTGTGTTGGCAGGGCCGCCCTTGCCTTGGCAGCCCCTTTGCAGAGCCCCTGCAATGGCGCCTCCAGGCTGTCCCTATTTCTCCAGCCTAACCCTAACCCTAACCCTAGAGGATTTCCGGGGCGCGATGGTGGGAGTAAGCACCCCCGGGTGGTCGAGACGAGAAAGTGGTGCGAGGGCAGGTGTGTTGGCAGGGCCGCCCTTGCCTTGGCAGCCCCTTTGCAGAGCCCCTGCAATGGTGCCTCCAGGCTGTCCCGATTTCTCCAGCCTAACCCTAATCCTAATCCTAACCCTAGAGGATTTCTGGGGCCCAATGATGGGAGTAAGTGCCCCCGGGTGGTCGAGACGAGAAAGTGGTGCGAGGGCAGGTGTGTTGGCAGGGCCGCCCTTGCCTTGGCAGCCCCTTTGCAGAGCCCCTGCAATGGCGCCTCCAGGCTGTCCCTATTTCTCCAGCCTAACCCTAACCCTAACCGTAGAGGATTTCCGGGGCCCAATGATGGGAGTAAGCGCCCCCGGGTGGTCGAGACGAGAAAGTGGTGCGAGGGCAGGTGTGTTGGCAGGGCCGCCCTTGCCTTGGCAGCCCCTTTGCAGAGCCCCTGCAATGGCGCCTCCAGGCTGTCCCTATTTCTCAAGCCTAACCCTAACCCTAACCCTAGAGGTTTTCCGGGACCCGATGGTGGGAGTAAGTGGCCCCGGGTGTTCGAGACGAGAAAGTGGTGCGAGGGCAGGTGTGTTGGCAGGGCTGCCCTTGCCTTGGCAGCCCCTTTGCAGAGCCCCTGCAATGGCGCCTCCAGGCTGTCCCGATTTCTCCAGCCTAACCCTAACCCTAAGCCTAACCCTAGAGGATTTCCGGGACCCGATGGTGGGAGTAAGTGCCCCCGGGTGGTCGAGACGAGAAAGTGGTGCGAGGGCAGGTGTGTTGGCAGGGCCGCCCTTGCCTTGGCAGCCCCTTTGCAGAGCCCCTGCAATGGTGCCTCCAGGCTGTCCCGATTTCTCCAGCCTAACCCTAAGCCTAACCCTAACCCTAGAGGATTTTCCGGGACCCGATGGTGGGAGTAAGCGCCCCCGGGTGGTCGAGACGAGAAAGTGGTGCGAGGGCAGGTGTGTTGGCAGGGCCACCCTTGCCTTGGCAGCCCCTTTGCAGAGCCCCTGCAATGGCGCCTCCAGGCTGTCCCGATTTCTCAAGCCTAACCCTAAGCCTAACCCTAACCCTAGAGGATTTTCCGGTGCCCGATGGTGGGAGTAAGTGCCCCCGGGTGGTCGAGACGAGAAAGTGGTGCGAGGGCAGGTGTGTTGGCAGGGCCGCCCTTGCCTTGGCAGCCCCTTTGCAGAGCCCCTGCAATGGCGCCTCCAGGCTGTCCCGATTTCTCCAGCCTAACCCTAACCCTAGAGGATTTCTAGGGCCCGATGGTGGGAGTAAGTGCCCCCGGGTGGTCGAGACGAGAAAGTGGTGCGAGGGCAGGTGTGTTGGCAGGGCCGCCCTTGCCTTGGCAGCCCCTTTGCAGAGCCCCTGCAATGGTGCCTCCAGGCAGTCCCTATTTCTCCAGCCTAACCCTAACCCTAACCCTAGAGGATTTCTGGGGCCCAATGGTGGGAGTAAGCGCCCCCGGGTGGTCGAGACGAGAAAGTGGTGCGAGGGCAGGTGTGTTGGCAGGGCCGCCCTTGCCTTGGCAGCCCCTTTGCAGAGCCCCTGCAATGGCGCCTCCAGGCTGTCCCTATTTCTCCAGCCTAACCCTAACCCTAACCCTAACCCTAGAGGATTTTCCGGGGCCCGATGGTGGGAGTAAGCGCCCCCGGGTGGTCGAGACGAGAAAGTGGTGCGAGGGCAGGTGTGTTGGCAGGGCCGCCCTTGCCTTGGCAGCCCCTTTGCAGAGCCCCTGCAATGGCGCCTCCAGGCTGTCCCTATTTCTCCAGCCTAACCCTAACCCTAACCCTAACCCTAGAGGATTTTCTGGGGCCCGATGGTGGGAGTAAGTGCCCCCGGGTGTTCGAGACGAGAAAGTGGTGCGAGGGCAGGTGTGTTGGCAGGGCCGCCCTTGCCTTGGCAGCCCCTTTGCAGAGCCCCTGCAATGGTGCCTCCAGGCAGTCCCTATTTCTCCAGCCTAACCCTAACCCTAACCCTAGAGGATTTCTGGGGCCCAATGGTGGGAGTAAGCGCCCCCGGGTGGTCGAGACGAGAAAGTGGTGCGAGGGCAGGTGTGTTGGCAGGGCCGCCCTTGCCTTGGCAGCCCCTTTGCAGAGCCCCTGCAATGGCGCCTCCAGGCTGTCCCAATTTCTCCAGCCTAACCCTAAGCCTAACCCTAACCCTAGAGGATTTTCCGGGGCCCGATGGTGGGAGTAAGCGCCCCCGGGTGGTCGAGACGAGAAAGTGGTGCGAGGGCAGGTGTGTTGGCAGGGCCGCCCTTGCCTTGGCAGCCCCTTTGCAGAGCCCCTGCAATGGCGCCTCCAGGCTGTCCCTATTTCTCAAGCCTAACCCTAAGCCTAACCCTAACCCTAGAGGATTTTCTGGGGCCCAATGGTGGGAGTAAGCGCCCCCGGGTGGTCGAGACGAGAAAGTGGTGCGAGGGCAGGTGTGTTGGCAGGGCCGCCCTTGCCTTGGCAGCCCCTTTGCAGAGCCCCTGCAATGGCGCCTCCAGGCTGTCCCTATTTCTCCAGCCTAACCCTAACCCTAACCCTAGAGGATTTCTGGGGCCCAATGATGGGAGTAAGCGCCCCCGGGTGGTCGAGACGAGAAAGTGGTGCGAGGGCAGGTGTGTTGGCAGGGCCGCCCTTGCCTTGGCAGCCCCTTTGCAGAGCCCCTGCAATGGCGCCTCCAGGCTGTCCCTATTTCTCCAGCCTAACCCTAACCCTAGAGGATTTCTGGGGCCCGATGGTGGGAGTAAGTGCCCCCGGGTGGTCGAGACGAGAAAGTGGTGCGAGGGCAGGTGTGTTGGCAGGGCCGCCCTTGCCTTGGCAGCCCCTTTGCAGAGCCCCTGCAATGGCGCCTCCAGGCTGTCCCAATTTCTCCAGCCTAACCCTAACCCTAACCCTAACCCTAGAGTTTTTCCGGGACCCGATGGTGGGAGTAAGTGGCCCCGGGTGGTCGAGACGAGAAAGTGGTGCGAGGGCAGGTGTGTTGGCAGGGCCGCCCTTGCCTTGGCAGCCCCTTTGCAGAGCCCCTGCAATGGCGCCTCCAGGCTGTCCCTATTTCTCCAGCCTAACCCTAACCCTAACCCTAGAGGATTTTCTGGGGCCCGATGGTGGGAGTAAGCGCTCCCGGGTGTTCGAGACGAGAAAGTGGTGCGAGGGCAGGTGTGTTGGCAGGGCCGCCCTTGCCTTGGCAGCCCCTTTGCAGAGCCCCTGCAATGGCGCCTCCAGGCTGTCCCTATTTCTCCAGCCTAACCCTAACCCTAACCCTAACCCTAGAGGATTTTCTGGGGCCCGATGGTGGGAGTAAGTGCCCCCGGGTGGTCGAGACGAGAAAGTGGTGCGAGGGCAGGTGTGTTGGCAGGGCCGCCCTTGCCTTGGCAGCCCCTTTGCAGAGCCCCTGCAATGGTGCCTCCAGGCAGTCCCTATTTCTCCAGCCTAACCCTAACCCTAACCCTAGAGGATTTTCTGGGGCCCGATGGTGGGAGTAAGCGCCCCCGGGTGGTCGAGACGAGAAAGTGGTGCGAGGGCAGGTGTGTTGGCAGGGCCGCCCTTGCCTTGGCAGCCCCTTTGCAGAGCCCCTGCAATGGCGCCTCCAGGCTGTCCCTATTTCTCCAGCCTAACCCTAACCCTAACCCTAGAGGATTTCCGGGGCGCGATGGTGGGAGTAAGCACCCCCGGGTGGTCGAGACGAGAAAGTGGTGCGAGGGCAGGTGTGTTGGCAGGGCCGCCCTTGCCTTGGCAGCCCCTTTGCAGAGCCCCTGCAATGGTGCCTCCAGGCTGTCCCGATTTCTCCAGCCTAACCCTAATCCTAATCCTAACCCTAGAGGATTTCTGGGGCCCAATGATGGGAGTAAGCGCCCCCGGGTGGTCGAGACGAGAAAGTGGTGAGAGGGCAGGTGTGTTGGCAGGGCCGCCCTTGCCTTGGCAGCCCCTTTGCAGAGCCCCTGCAATGGCGCCTCCAGGCTGTCCCTATTTCTCCAGCCTAACCCTAACCCTAACCCTAGAGGATTTTCTGGGGCCCATTGATGGGAGTAAGCGCTCCCGGGTGTTCGAGACGAGAAAGTGGTGCGAGGGCAGGTGTGTTGGCAGGGCCGCCCTTGCCTTGGCAGCCCCTTTGCAGAGCCCCTGCAATGGCGCCTCCAGGCTGTCCCGATTTCTCCAGCCTAACCCTAACCCTAACCCTAACCCTAGAGGATTTTCTGGGGCCCGATGGTGGGAGTAAGTGCCCCCGGGTGGTCGAGACGAGAAAGTGGTGCGAGGGCAGGTGTGTTGGCAGGGCCGCCCTTGCCTTGGCAGCCCCTTTGCAGAGCCCCTGCAATGGTGCCTCCAGGCTGTCCCGATTTCTCCAGCCTAACCCTAACCCTAACCCTAGAGGATTTTCTGGGGCCCGATGGTGGGAGTAAGCGCCCCCGGGTGGTCGAGACGAGAAAGTGGTGCGAGGGCAGGTGTGTTGGCAGGGCCGCCCTTGCCTTGGCAGCCCCTTTGCAGAGCCCCTGCAATGGCGCCTCCAGGCTGTCCCTATTTCTCCAGCCTAACCCTAACCCTAACCCTAGAGGATTTCCGGGGCGCGATGGTGGGAGTAAGCACCCCCGGGTGGTCGAGACGAGAAAGTGGTGCGAGGGCAGGTGTGTTGGCAGGGCCGCCCTTGCCTTGGCAGCCCCTTTGCAGAGCCCCTGCAATGGTGCCTCCAGGCTGTCCCGATTTCTCCAGCCTAACCCTAATCCTAATCCTAACCCTAGAGGATTTCTGGGGCCCAATGATGGGAGTAAGTGCCCCCGGGTGGTCGAGACGAGAAAGTGGTGCGAGGGCAGGTGTGTTGGCAGGGCCGCCCTTGCCTTGGCAGCCCCTTTGCAGAGCCCCTGCAATGGCGCCTCCAGGCTGTCCCTATTTCTCCAGCCTAACCCTAACCCTAACCGTAGAGGATTTCCGGGGCCCAATGATGGGAGTAAGCGCCCCCGGGTGGTCGAGACGAGAAAGTGGTGCGAGGGCAGGTGTGTTGGCAGGGCCGCCCTTGCCTTGGCAGCCCCTTTGCAGAGCCCCTGCAATGGCGCCTCCAGGCTGTCCCTATTTCTCAAGCCTAACCCTAACCCTAACCCTAGAGGTTTTCCGGGACCCGATGGTGGGAGTAAGTGCCCCCGGGTGTTCGAGACGAGAAAGTGGTGCGAGGGCAGGTGTGTTGGCAGGGCTGCCCTTGCCTTGGCAGCCCCTTTGCAGAGCCCCTGCAATGGCGCCTCCAGGCTGTCCCGATTTCTCCAGCCTAACCCTAACCCTAAGCCTAACCCTAGAGGATTTCCGGGACCCGATGGTGGGAGTAAGTGCCCCCGGGTGGTCGAGACGAGAAAGTGGTGCGAGGGCAGGTGTGTTGGCAGGGCCGCCCTTGCCTTGGCAGCCCCTTTGCAGAGCCCCTGCAATGGTGCCTCCAGGCTGTCCCGATTTCTCCAGCCTAACCCTAAGCCTAACCCTAACCCTAGAGGATTTTCCGGGACCCGATGGTGGGAGTAAGCGCCCCCGGGTGGTCGAGACGAGAAAGTGGTGCGAGGGCAGGTGTGTTGGCAGGGCCACCCTTGCCTTGGCAGCCCCTTTGCAGAGCCCCTGCAATGGCGCCTCCAGGCTGTCCCGATTTCTCAAGCCTAACCCTAAGCCTAACCCTAACCCTAGAGGATTTTCCGGTGCCCGATGGTGGGAGTAAGTGCCCCCGGGTGGTCGAGACGAGAAAGTGGTGCGAGGGCAGGTGTGTTGGCAGGGCCGCCCTTGCCTTGGCAGCCCCTTTGCAGAGCCCCTGCAATGGCGCCTCCAGGCTGTCCCGATTTCTCCAGCCTAACCCTAACCCTAGAGGATTTCTAGGGCCCGATGGTGGGAGTAAGTGCCCCCGGGTGGTCGAGACGAGAAAGTGGTGCGAGGGCAGGTGTGTTGGCAGGGCCGCCCTTGCCTTGGCAGCCCCTTTGCAGAGCCCCTGCAATGGTGCCTCCAGGCAGTCCCTATTTCTCCAGCCTAACCCTAACCCTAACCCTAGAGGATTTCTGGGGCCCAATGGTGGGAGTAAGCGCCCCCGGGTGGTCGAGACGAGAAAGTGGTGCGAGGGCAGGTGTGTTGGCAGGGCCGCCCTTGCCTTGGCAGCCCCTTTGCAGAGCCCCTGCAATGGCGCCTCCAGGCTGTCCCTATTTCTCCAGCCTAACCCTAACCCTAACCCTAACCCTAGAGGATTTTCCGGGGCCCGATGGTGGGAGTAAGCGCCCACGGGTGGTCGAGACGAGAAAGTGGTGCGAGGGCAGGTGTGTTGGCAGGGCCGCCCTTGCCTTGGCAGCCCCTTTGCAGAGCCCCTGCAATGGCGCCTCCAGGCTGTCCCGATTTCTCCAGCCTAACCCTAACCCTAACCCTAACCCTAGAGGATTTTCTGGGGCCCGATGGTGGGAGTAAGTGCCCCCGGGTGTTCGAGACGAGAAAGTGGTGCGAGGGCAGGTGTGTTGGCAGGGCCGCCCTTGCCTTGGCAGCCCCTTTGCAGAGCCCCTGCAATGGTGCCTCCAGGCAGTCCCTATTTCTCCAGCCTAACCCTAACCCTAACCCTAGAGGATTTCTGGGGCCCAATGGTGGGAGTAAGCGCCCCCGGGTGGTCGAGACGAGAAAGTGGTGCGAGGGCAGGTGTGTTGGCAGGGCCGCCCTTGCCTTGGCAGCCCCTTTGCAGAGCCCCTGCAATGGCGCCTCCAGGCTGTCCCAATTTCTCCAGCCTAACCCTAAGCCTAACCCTAACCCTAGAGGATTTTCCGGGGCCCGATGGTGGGAGTAAGCGCCCCCGGGTGGTCGAGACGAGAAAGTGGTGCGAGGGCAGGTGTGTTGGCAGGGCCGCCCTTGCCTTGGCAGCCCCTTTGCAGAGCCCCTGCAATGGTGCCTCCAGGCAGTCCCTATTTCTCCAGCCTAACCCTAACCCTAACCCTAGAGGATTTCTGGGGCCCAATGGTGGGAGTAAGCGCCCCCGGGTGGTCGAGACGAGAAAGTGGTGCGAGGGCAGGTGTGTTGGCAGGGCCGCCCTTGCCTTGGCAGCCCCTTTGCAGAGCCCCTGCAATGGCGCCTCCAGGCTGTCCCTATTTCTCAAGCCTAACCCTAAGCCTAACCCTAACCCTAGAGGATTTTCTGGGGCCCAATGGTGGGAGTAAGCGCCCCCGGGTGGTCGAGACGAGAAAGTGGTGCGAGGGCAGGTGTGTTGGCAGGGCCGCCCTTGCCTTGGCAGCCCCTTTGCAGAGCCCCTGCAATGGCGCCTCCAGGCTGTCCCTATTTCTCCAGCCTAACCCTAACCCTAACCCTAGAGGATTTCTGGGGCCCAATGATGGGAGTAAGCGCCCCCGGGTGGTCGAGACGAGAAAGTGGTGCGAGGGCAGGTGTGTTGGCAGGGCCGCCCTTGCCTTGGCAGCCCCTTTGCAGAGCCCCTGCAATGGCGCCTCCAGGCTGTCCCTATTTCTCCAGCCTAACCCTAACCCTAGAGGATTTCTGGGGCCCGATGGTGGGAGTAAGTGCCCCCGGGTGGTCGAGACGAGAAAGTGGTGCGAGGGCAGGTGTGTTGGCAGGGCCGCCCTTGCCTTGGCAGCCCCTTTGCAGAGCCCCTGCAATGGCGCCTCCAGGCTGTCCCAATTTCTCCAGCCTAACCCTAAGCCTAACCCTAACCCTAGAGTTTTTCCGGGACCCGATGGTGGGAGTAAGTGGCCCCGGGTGGTCGAGACGAGAAAGTGGTGCGAGGGCAGGTGTGTTGGCAGGGCCGCCCTTGCCTTGGCAGCCCCTTTGCAGAGCCCCTGCAATGGCGCCTCCAGGCTGTCCCTATTTCTCCAGCCTAACCCTAACCCTAACCCTAGAGGATTTTCTGGGGCCCGATGGTGGGAGTAAGCGCTCCCGGGTGTTCGAGACGAGAAAGTGGTGCGAGGGCAGGTGTGTTGGCAGGGCCGCCCTTGCCTTGGCAGCCCCTTTGCAGAGCCCCTGCAATGGCGCCTCCAGGCTGTCCCTATTTCTCCAGCCTAACCCTAACCCTAACCCTAACCCTAGAGGATTTTCTGGGGCCCGATGGTGGGAGTAAGTGCCCCCGGGTGGTCGAGACGAGAAAGTGGTGCGAGGGCAGGTGTGTTGGCAGGGCCGCCCTTGCCTTGGCAGCCCCTTTGCAGAGCCCCTGCAATGGTGCCTCCAGGCAGTCCCTATTTCTCCAGCCTAACCCTAACCCTAACCCTAGAGGATTTTCTGGGGCCCGATGGTGGGAGTAAGCGCCCCCGGGTGGTCGAGACGAGAAAGTGGTGCGAGGGCAGGTGTGTTGGCAGGGCCGCCCTTGCCTTGGCAGCCCCTTTGCAGAGCCCCTGCAATGGCGCCTCCAGGCTGTCCCTATTTCTCCAGCCTAACCCTAACCCTAACCCTAGAGGATTTCCGGGGCGCGATGGTGGGAGTAAGCACCCCCGGGTGGTCGAGACGAGAAAGTGGTGCGAGGGCAGGTGTGTTGGCAGGGCCGCCCTTGCCTTGGCAGCCCCTTTGCAGAGCCCCTGCAATGGTGCCTCCAGGCTGTCCCGATTTCTCCAGCCTAACCCTAATCCTAATCCTAACCCTAGAGGATTTCTGGGGCCCAATGATGGGAGTAAGTGCCCCCGGGTGGTCGAGACGAGAAAGTGGTGCGAGGGCAGGTGTGTTGGCAGGGCCGCCCTTGCCTTGGCAGCCCCTTTGCAGAGCCCCTGCAATGGCGCCTCCAGGCTGTCCCTATTTCTCCAGCCTAACCCTAACCCTAACCGTAGAGGATTTCTGGGGCCCAATGATGGGAGTAAGCGCCCCCGGGTGGTCGAGACGAGAAAGTGGTGCGAGGGCAGGTGTGTTGGCAGGGCCGCCCTTGCCTTGGCAGCCCCTTTGCAGAGCCCCTGCAATGGCGCCTCCAGGCTGTCCCGATTTCTCAAGCCTAACCCTAACCCTAACCCTAGAGGTTTTCCGGGACCCGATGGTGGGAGTAAGTGGCCCCGGGTGTTCGAGACGAGAAAGTGGTGCGAGGGCAGGTGTGTTGGCAGGGCTGCCCTTGCCTTGGCAGCCCCTTTGCAGAGCCCCTGCAATGGCGCCTCCAGGCTGTCCCGATTTCTCCAGCCTAACCCTAACCCTAACCCTAACCCTAGAGGATTTCCGGGACCCGATGGTGGGAGTAAGTGCCCCCGGGTGGTCGAGACGAGAAAGTGGTGCGAGGGCAGGTGTGTTGGCAGGGCCGCCCTTGCCTTGGCAGCCCCTTTGCAGAGCCCCTGCAATGGTGCCTCCAGGCTGTCCCGATTTCTCCAGCCTAACCCTAAGCCTAACCCTAACCCTAGAGGATTTTCCGGGACCCGATGGTGGGAGTAAGCGCCCCCGGGTGGTCGAGACGAGAAAGTGGTGCGAGGGCAGGTGTGTTGGCAGGGCCGCCCTTGCCTTGGCAGCCCCTTTGCAGAGCCCCTGCAATGGCGCCTCCAGGCTGTCCCGATTTCTCAAGCCTAACCCTAAGCCTAACCCTAACCCTAGAGGATTTTCCGGTGCCCGATGGTGGGAGTAAGTGCCCCCGGGTGGTCGAGACGAGAAAGTGGTGCGAGGGCAGGTGTGTTGGCAGGGCCGCCCTTGCCTTGGCAGCCCCTTTGCAGAGCCCCTGCAATGGCGCCTCCAGGCTGTCCCTATTTCTCCAGCCTAACCCTAACCCTAGAGGATTTCTGGGGCCCGATGGTGGGAGTAAGTGGCCCCGGGTGGTCGAGACGAGAAAGTGGTGCGAGGGCAGGTGTGTTGGCAGGGCCGCCCTTGCCTTGGCAGCCCCTTTGCAGAGCCCCTGCAATGGTGCCTCCAGGCAGTCCCTATTTCTCCAGCCTAACCCTAACCCTAACCCTAGAGGATTTCTGGGGCCCAATGGTGGGAGTAAGCGCCCCCGGGTGGTCGAGACGAGAAAGTGGTGCGAGGGCAGGTGTGTTGGCAGGGCCGCCCTTGCCTTGGCAGCCCCTTTGCAGAGCCCCTGCAATGGCGCCTCCAGGCTGTCCCTATTTCTCCAGCCTAACCCTAACCCTAACCCTAACCCTAGAGGATTTTCCGGGGCCCGATGGTGGGAGTAAGCGCCCCCGGGTGGTCGAGACGAGAAAGTGGTGCGAGGGCAGGTGTGTTGGCAGGGCCGCCCTTGCCTTGGCAGCCCCTTTGCAGAGCCCCTGCAATGGCGCCTCCAGGCTGTCCCGATTTCTCCAGCCTAACCCTAAGCCTAACCCTAACCCTAGAGGATTTTCTGGGGCCCGATGGTGGGAGTAAGTGCCCCCGGGTGTTCGAGACGAGAAAGTGGTGCGAGGGCAGGTGTGTTGGCAGGGCCGCCCTTGCCTTGGCAGCCCCTTTGCAGAGCCCCTGCAATGGTGCCTCCAGGCAGTCCCTATTTCTCCAGCCTAACCCTAACCCTAACCCTAGAGGATTTCTGGGGCCCAATGGTGGGAGTAAGCGCCCCCGGGTGGTCGAGACGAGAAAGTGGTGCGAGGGCAGGTGTGTTGGCAGGGCCGCCCTTGCCTTGGCAGCCCCTTTGCAGAGCCCCTGCAATGGCGCCTCCAGGCTGTCCCAATTTCTCCAGCCTAACCCTAAGCCTAACCCTAACCCTAGAGGATTTTCCGGGGCCCGATGGTGGGAGTAAGCGCCCCCGGGTGGTCGAGACGAGAAAGTGGTGCGAGGGCAGGTGTGTTGGCAGGGCCGCCCTTGCCTTGGCAGCCCCTTTGCAGAGCCCCTGCAATGGCGCCTCCAGGCTGTCCCTATTTCTCAAGCCTAACCCTAAGCCTAACCCTAACCCTAGAGGATTTTCTGGGGCCCAATGGTGGGAGTAAGCGCCCCCGGGTGGTCGAGACGAGAAAGTGGTGCGAGGGCAGGTGTGTTGGCAGGGCCGCCCTTGCCTTGGCAGCCCCTTTGCAGAGCCCCTGCAATGGCGCCTCCAGGCTGTCCCTATTTCTCCAGCCTAACCCTAACCCTAACCCTAGAGGATTTCTGGGGCCCAATGATGGGAGTAAGCGCCCCCGGGTGGTCGAGACGAGAAAGTGGTGCGAGGGCAGGTGTGTTGGCAGGGCCGCCCTTGCCTTGGCAGCCCCTTTGCAGAGCCCCTGCAATGGCGCCTCCAGGCTGTCCCTATTTCTCCAGCCTAACCCTAACCCTAGAGGATTTCTGGGGCCCGATGGTGGGAGTAAGTGCCCCCGGGTGGTCGAGACGAGAAAGTGGTGCGAGGGCAGGTGTGTTGGCAGGGCCGCCCTTGCCTTGGCAGCCCCTTTGCAGAGCCCCTGCAATGGCGCCTCCAGGCTGTCCCAATTTCTCCAGCCTAACCCTAAGCCTAACCCTAACCCTAGAGTTTTTCCGGGACCCGATGGTGGGAGTAAGTGGCCCCGGGTGGTCGAGACGAGAAAGTGGTGCGAGGGCAGGTGTGTTGGCAGGGCCGCCCTTGCCTTGGCAGCCCCTTTGCAGAGCTCCTGCAATGGCGCCTCCAGGCTGTCCCTATTTCTCCAGCCTAACCCTAACCCTATCCCTAGAGGATTTTCTGGGGCCCGATGGTGGGAGTAAGCGCTCCCGGGTGTTCGAGACGAGAAAGTGGTGCGAGGGCAGGTGTGTTGGCAGGGCCGCCCTTGCCTTGGCAGCCCCTTTGCAGAGCCCCTGCAATGGCGCCTCCAGGCTGTCCCTATTTCTCCAGCCTAACCCTAACCCTAACCCTAACCCTAGAGGATTTTCTGGGGCCCGATGGTGGGAGTAAGTGCCCCCGGGTGGTCGAGACGAGAAAGTGGTGCGAGGGCAGGTGTGTTGGCAGGGCCGCCCTTGCCTTGGCAGCCCCTTTGCAGAGCCCCTGCAATGGTGCCTCCAGGCTGTCCCGATTTCTCCAGCCTAACCCTAAGCCTAACCCTAACCCTAGAGGATTTTCTGGGGCGCGATGGTGGGAGTAAGCGCCCCCGGGTGTTCGAGACGAGAAAGTGGTGCGAGGGCAGGTGTGTTGGCAGGGCCGCCCTTGCCTTGGCAGCCCCTTTGCAGAGCCCCTGCAATGGCGCCTCCAGGCTGTCCCTATTTCTCCAGCCTAACCCTAACCCTAACCCTAGAGGATTTCCGGGGCGCGATGGTGGGAGTAAGCACCCCCGGGTGTTCGAGACGAGAAAGTGGTGCGAGGGCAGGTGTGTTGGCAGGGCCGCCCTTGCCTTGGCAGCCCCTTTGCAGAGCCCCTGCAATGGCGCCTCCAGGCTGTCCCGATTTCTCCAGCCTAACCCTAACCCTAATCCTAACCCTAGAGGATTTCTGGGGCCCAATGATGGGAGTAAGTGCCCCCGGGTGGTCGAGACGAGAAAGTGGTGCGAGGGCAGGTGTGTTGGCAGGGCCGCCCTTGCCTTGGCAGCCCCTTTGCAGAGCCCCTGCAATGGCGCCTCCAGGCTGTCCCTATCTCTCCAGCCTAACCCTAACCCTAACCGTAGAGGATTTCCGGGGCCCAATGATGGGAGTAAGCGCCCCCGGGTGGTCGAGACGAGAAAGTGGTGCGAGGGCAGGTGTGTTGGCAGGGCCGCCCTTGCCTTGGCAGCCCCTTTGCAGAGCCCCTGCAATGGCGCCTCCAGGCTGTCCCGATTTCTCCAGCCTAACCCTAACCCTAACCCTAACCCTAGAGGATTTTCTGGGGCCCGATGGTGGGAGTAAGTGCCCCCGGGTGTTCGAGACGAGAAAGTGGTGCGAGGGCAGGTGTGTTGGCAGGGCCGCCCTTGCCTTGGCAGCCCCTTTGCAGAGCCCCTGCAATGGTGCCTCCAGGCAGTCCCTATTTCTCCAGCCTAACCCTAACCCTAACCCTAGAGGATTTCTGGGGCCCAATGGTGGGAGTAAGCGCCCCCGGGTGGTCGAGACGAGAAAGTGGTGCGAGGGCAGGTGTGTTGGCAGGGCCGCCCTTGCCTTGGCAGCCCCTTTGCAGAGCCCCTGCAATGGCGCCTCCAGGCTGTCCCAATTTCTCCAGCCTAACCCTAAGCCTAACCCTAACCCTAGAGGATTTTCCGGGGCCCGATGGTGGGAGTAAGCGCCCCCGGGTGGTCGAGACGAGAAAGTGGTGCGAGGGCAGGTGTGTTGGCAGGGCCGCCCTTGCCTTGGCAGCCCCTTTGCAGAGCCCCTGCAATGGCGCCTCCAGGCTGTCCCTATTTCTCAAGCCTAACCCTAAGCCTAACCCTAACCCTAGAGGATTTTCTGGGGCCCAATGGTGGGAGTAAGCGCCCCCGGGTGGTCGAGACGAGAAAGTGGTGCGAGGGCAGGTGTGTTGGCAGGGCCGCCCTTGCCTTGGCAGCCCCTTTGCAGAGCCCCTGCAATGGCGCCTCCAGGCTGTCCCTATTTCTCCAGCCTAACCCTAACCCTAACCCTAGAGGATTTCTGGGGCCCAATGATGGGAGTAAGCGCCCCCGGGTGGTCGAGACGAGAAAGTGGTGCGAGGGCAGGTGTGTTGGCAGGGCCGCCCTTGCCTTGGCAGCCCCTTTGCAGAGCCCCTGCAATGGCGCCTCCAGGCTGTCCCTATTTCTCCAGCCTAACCCTAACCCTAGAGGATTTCTGGGGCCCGATGGTGGGAGTAAGTGCCCCCGGGTGGTCGAGACGAGAAAGTGGTGCGAGGGCAGGTGTGTTGGCAGGGCCGCCCTTGCCTTGGCAGCCCCTTTGCAGAGCCCCTGCAATGGCGCCTCCAGGCTGTCCCAATTTCTCCAGCCTAACCCTAAGCCTAACCCTAACCCTAGAGGTTTTCCGGGACCCGATGGTGGGAGTAAGTGGCCCCGGGTGGTCGAGACGAGAAAGTGGTGCGAGGGCAGGTGTGTTGGCAGGGCCGCCCTTGCCTTGGCAGCCCCTTTGCAGAGCCCCTGCAATGGCGCCTCCAGGCTGTCCCTATTTCTCCAGCCTAACCCTAACCCTATCCCTAGAGGATTTTCTGGGGCCCGATGGTGGGAGTAAGCGCTCCCGGGTGTTCGAGACGAGAAAGTGGTGCGAGGGCAGGTGTGTTGGCAGGGCCGCCCTTGCCTTGGCAGCCCCTTTGCAGAGCCCCTGCAATGGCGCCTCCAGGCTGTCCCTATTTCTCCAGCCTAACCCTAACCCTAACCCTAACCCTAGAGGATTTTCTGGGGCCCGATGGTGGGAGTAAGTGCCCCCGGGTGGTCGAGACGAGAAAGTGGTGCGAGGGCAGGTGTGTTGGCAGGGCCGCCCTTGCCTTGGCAGCCCCTTTGCAGAGCCCCTGCAATGGTGCCTCCAGGCTGTCCCGATTTCTCCAGCCTAACCCTAAGCCTAACCCTAACCCTAGAGGATTTTCTGGGGCGCGATGGTGGGAGTAAGCGCCCCCGGGTGTTCGAGACGAGAAAGTGGTGCGAGGGCAGGTGTGTTGGCAGGGCCGCCCTTGCCTTGGCAGCCCCTTTGCAGAGCCCCTGCAATGGCGCCTCCAGGCTGTCCCTATTTCTCCAGCCTAACCCTAACCCTAACCCTAGAGGATTTCCGGGGCGCGATGGTGGGAGTAAGCACCCCCGGGTGTTCGAGACGAGAAAGTGGTGCGAGGGCAGGTGTGTTGGCAGGGCCGCCCTTGCCTTGGCAGCCCCTTTGCAGAGCCCCTGCAATGGCGCCTCCAGGCTGTCCCGATTTCTCAAGCCTAACCCTAAGCCTAACCCTAACCCTAGAGGATTTTCCGGTGCCCGATGGTGGGAGTAAGTGCCCCCGGGTGTTCGAGACGAGAAAGTGGTGCGAGGGCAGGTGTGTTGGCAGGGCCGCCCTTGCCTTGGCAGCCCCTTTGCAGAGCCCCTGCAATGGCGCCTCCAGGCTGTCCCTATTTCTCCAGCCTAACCCTAACCCTAACCGTAGAGGATTTCCGGGGCCCAATGATGGGAGTAAGCGCCCCCGGGTGGTCGAGACGAGAAAGTGGTGCGAGGGCAGGTGTGTTGGCAGGGCCGCCCTTGCCTTGGCAGCCCCTTTGCAGAGCCCCTGCAATGGCGCCTCCAGGCTGTCCCTATTTCTCAAGCCTAACCCTAACCCTAACCCTAGAGGATTTTCCGGGACCCGATGGTGGGAGTAAGTGGCCCCGGGTGTTCGAGACGAGAAAGTGGTGCGAGGGCAGGTGTGTTGGCAGGGCTGCCCTTGCCTTGGCAGCCCCTTTGCAGAGCCCCTGCAATGGCGCCTCCAGGCTGTCCCGATTTCTCCAGCCTAACCCTAACCCTAAGCCTAACCCTAGAGGATTTCCGGGACCCGATGGTGGGAGTAAGTGCCCCCGGGTGGTCGAGACGAGAAAGTGGTGCGAGGGCAGGTGTGTTGGCAGGGCCGCCCTTGCCTTGGCAGCCCCTTTGCAGAGCCCCTGCAATGGTGCCTCCAGGCTGTCCCGATTTCTCCAGCCTAACCCTAACCCTAACCCTAACCCTAGAGGATTTTCCGGGACCCGATGGTGGGAGTAAGCGCCCCCGGGTGGTCGTGACGAGAAAGTGGTGCGAGGGCAGGTGTGTTGGCAGGGCCGCCCTTGCCTTGGCAGCCCCTTTGCAGAGCCCCTGCAATGGCGCCTCCAGGCTGTCCCGATTTCTCAAGCCTAACCCTAAGCCTAACCCTAACCCTAGAGGATTTTCCGGGACCCGATGGTGGGAGTAAGTGCCCCCGGGTGGTCGAGACGAGAAAGTGGTGCGAGGGCAGGTGTGTTGGCAGGGCCGCCCTTGCCTTGGCAGCCCCTTTGCAGAGCCCCTGCAATGGCGCCTCCAGGCTGTCCCTATTTCTCCAGCCTAACCCTAACCCTAGAGGATTTCTGGGGCCCGATGGTGGGAGTAAGTGGCCCCGGGTGGTCGAGACGAGAAAGTGGTGCGAGGGCAGGTGTGTTGGCAGGGCCGCCCTTGCCTTGGCAGCCCCTTTGCAGAGCCCCTGCAATGGTGCCTCCAGGCAGTCCCTATTTCTCCAGCCTAACCCTAACCCTAACCCTAGAGGATTTCTGGGGCCCAATGGTGGGAGTAAGCGCCCCCGGGTGGTCGAGACGAGAAAGTGGTGCGAGGGCAGGTGTGTTGGCAGGGCCGCCCTTGCCTTGGCAGCCCCTTTGCAGAGCCCCTGCAATGGCGCCTCCAGGCTGTCCCTATTTCTCCAGCCTAACCCTAAGCCTAACCCTAACCCTAGAGGATTTTCCGGGGCCCGATGGTGGGAGTAAGCGCCCCCGGGTGGTCGAGACGAGAAAGTGGTGCGAGGGCAGGTGTGTTGGCAGGGCCGCCCTTGCCTTGGCAGCCCCTTTGCAGAGCCCCTGCAATGGCGCCTCCAGGCTGTCCCTATTTCTCCAGCCTAACCCTAACCCTAGAGGATTTCTGGGGCCCGATGGTGGGAGTAAGTGCCCCCGGGTGGTCGAGACGAGAAAGTGGTGCGAGGGCAGGTGTGTTGGCAGGGCCGCCCTTGCCTTGGCAGCCCCTTTGCAGAGCCCCTGCAATGGCGCCTCCAGGCTGTCCCTATTTCTCAAGCCTAACCCTAAGCCTAACCCTAACCCTAGAGGATTTCCGGGGCCCGATGGTGGGAGTAAGTGCCCCCGGGTGGTCGAGACGAGAAAGTGGTGCGAGGGCAGGTGTGTTGGCAGGGCCGCCCTTGCCTTGGCAGCCCCTTTGCAGAGCCCCTGCAATGGCGCCTCCAGGCTCTCCCTATTTCTCCAGCCTAACCCTAAGCCTAACCCTAACCCTAGAGGTTTTCCGGGACCCGATGGTGGGAGTAAGTGGCCCCGGGTGGTCGAGACGAGAAAGTGGTGCGAGGGCAGGTGTGTTGGCAGGGCCGCCCTTGCCTTGGCAGCCCCTTTGCAGAGCCCCTGCAATGGCGCCTCCAGGCTGTCCCTATTTCTCCAGCCTAACCCTAACCCTAACCCTAGAGGATTTTCTGGGGCCCATTGATGGGAGTAAGCGCTCCCGGGTGTTCGAGACGAGAAAGTGGTGCGAGGGCAGGTGTGTTGGCAGGGCCGCCCTTGCCTTGGCAGCCCCTTTGCAGAGCCCCTGCAATGGTGCCTCCAGGCTGTCCCGATTTCTCCAGCCTAACCCTAATCCTAACCCTAACCCTAGAGGATTTCTGGGGCCCAATGATGGGAGTAAGTGCCCCCGGGTGGTCGAGACGAGAAAGTGGTGCGAGGGCAGGTGTGTTGGCAGGGCCGCCCTTGCCTTGGCAGCCCCTTTGCAGAGCCCCTGCAATGGCGCCTCCAGGCTGTCCCTATTTCTCCAGCCTAACCCTAACCCTAACCGTAGAGGATTTCCGGGGCCCAATGATGGGAGTAAGTGCCCCCGGGTGGTCGAGACGAGAAAGTGGTGCGAGGGCAGGTGTGTTGGCAGGGCCGCCCTTGCCTTGGCAGCCCCTTTGCAGAGCCCCTGCAATGGCGCCTCCAGGCTGTCCCTATTTCTCAAGCCTAACCCTAACCCTAACCCTAGAGGTTTTCCGGGACCCGATGGTGGGAGTAAGTGGCCCCGGGTGTTCGAGACGAGAAAGTGGTGCGAGGGCAGGTGTGTTGGCAGGGCCGCCCTTGCCTTGGCAGCCCCTTTGCAGAGCCCCTGCAATGGCGCCTCCAGGCTGTCCCTATTTCTCCAGCCTAACCCTAACCCTAACCCTAACCCTAGAGGATTTCCGGGACCCGATGGTGGGAGTAAGTGCCCCCGGGTGGTCGAGACGAGAAAGTGGTGCGAGGGCAGGTGTGTTGGCAGGGCCGCCCTTGCCTTGGCAGCCCCTTTGCAGAGCCCCTGCAATGGTGCCTCCAGGCTGTCCCCATTTCTCCAGCCTAACCCTAAGCCTAACCCTAACCCTAGAGGATTTTCCGGGACCCGATGGTGGGAGTAAGTGCCCCCGGGTGGTCGAGACGAGAAAGTGGTGCGAGGGCAGGTGTGTTGGCAGGGCCGCCCTTGCCTTGGCAGCCCCTTTGCAGAGCCCCTGCAATGGCGCCTCCAGGCTGTCCCGATTTCTCAAGCCTAACCCTAACCCTAACCCTAACCCTAGAGGATTTTCCGGGGCCCGATGGTGGGAGTAAGCGCCCCCGGGTGGTCGAGACGAGAAAGTGGTGCGAGGGCAGGTGTGTTGGCAGGGCCGCCCTTGCCTTGGCAGCCCCTTTGCAGAGCCCCTGCAATGGCGCCTCCAGGCTGTCCCTATTTCTCCAGCCTAACCCTAACCCTAACCCTAGAGGATTTCTGGGGCCCGATGGTGGGAGTAAGTGCCCCCGGGTGGTCGAGACGAGAAAGTGGTGCGAGGGCAGGTGTGTTGGCAGGGCCGCCCTTGCCTTGGCAGCCCCTTTGCAGAGCCCCTGCAATGGTGCCTCCAGGCTGTCCCTATTTCTCAAGCCTAACCCTAACCCTAACCCTAGAGGATTTTCTGGGGCCCAATGATGGGAGTAAGTGCCCCCGGGTGGTCGAGATGAGAAAGTGGTGCGAGGGCAGGTGTGTTGGCAGGGCCGCCCTTGCCTTGGCAGCCCCTTTGCAGAGCCCCTGCAATGGCGCCTCCAGGCTGTCCCTATTTCTCCAGCCTAACCCTAAGCCTAACCCTAACCCTAGAGGTTTTCCGGGACCCGATGGTGGGAGTAAGTGGCCCCGGGTGGTCGAGACGAGAAAGTGGTGCGAGGGCAGGTGTGTTGGCAGGGCCGCCCTTGCCTTGGCAGCCCCTTTGCAGAGCCCCTGCAATGGCGCCTCCAGGCTGTCCCTATTTCTCCAGCCTAACCCTAACCCTAACCCTAGAGGATTTTCTGGGGCCCATTGATGGGAGTAAGCGCTCCCGGGTGGTCGTGACGAGAAAGTGGTGCGAGGGCAGGTGTGTTGGCAGGGCCGCCCTTGCCTTGGCAGCCCCTTTGCAGAGCCCCTGCAATGGTGCCTCCAGGCTGTCCCGATTTCTCCAGCCTAACCCTAATCCTAACCCTAACCCTAGAGGATTTCTGGGGCCCAATGATGGGAGTAAGTGCCCCCGGGTGGTCGAGACGAGAAAGTGGTGCGAGGGCAGGTGTGTTGGCAGGGCCGCCCTTGCCTTGGCAGCCCCTTTGCAGAGCCCCTGCAATGGCGCCTCCAGGCTGTCCCTATTTCTCCAGCCTAACCCTAACCCTAACCGTAGAGGATTTCCGGGGCCCAATGATGGGAGTAAGTGCCCCCGGGTGGTCGAGACGAGAAAGTGGTGCGAGGGCAGGTGTGTTGGCAGGGCCGCCCTTGCCTTGGCAGCCCCTTTGCAGAGCCCCTGCAATGGCGCCTCCAGGCTGTCCCTATTTCTCAAGCCTAACCCTAACCCTAACCCTAGAGGTTTTCCGGGACCCGATGGTGGGAGTAAGTGGCCCCGGGTGTTCGAGACGAGAAAGTGGTGCGAGGGCAGGTGTGTTGGCAGGGCCGCCCTTGCCTTGGCAGCCCCTTTGCAGAGCCCCTGCAATGGCGCCTCCAGGCTGTCCCTATTTCTCCAGCCTAACCCTAACCCTAACCCTAACCCTAGAGGATTTCCGGGACCCGATGGTGGGAGTAAGTGCCCCCGGGTGGTCGAGACGAGAAAGTGGTGCGAGGGCAGGTGTGTTGGCAGGGCCGCCCTTGCCTTGGCAGCCCCTTTGCAGAGCCCCTGCAATGGTGCCTCCAGGCTGTCCCCATTTCTCCAGCCTAACCCTAAGCCTAACCCTAACCCTAGAGGATTTTCCGGGACCCGATGGTGGGAGTAAGTGCCCCCGGGTGGTCGAGACGAGAAAGTGGTGCGAGGGCAGGTGTGTTGGCAGGGCCGCCCTTGCCTTGGCAGCCCCTTTGCAGAGCCCCTGCAATGGCGCCTCCAGGCTGTCCCGATTTCTCCAGCCTAACCCTAACCCTAACCCTAACCCTAGAGGATTTTCCGGGGCCCGATGGTGGGAGTAAGCGCCCCCGGGTGGTCGAGACGAGAAAGTGGTGCGAGGGCAGGTGTGTTGGCAGGGCCGCCCTTGCCTTGGCAGCCCCTTTGCAGAGCCCCTGCAATGGCGCCTCCAGGCTGTCCCTATTTCTCCAGCCTAACCCTAACCCTAACCCTAGAGGATTTCTGGGGCCCGATGGTGGGAGTAAGTGCCCCCGGGTGGTCGAGACGAGAAAGTGGTGCGAGGGCAGGTGTGTTGGCAGGGCCGCCCTTGCCTTGGCAGCCCCTTTGCAGAGCCCCTGCAATGGTGCCTCCAGGCTGTCCCTATTTCTCAAGCCTAACCCTAACCCTAACCCTAGAGGATTTTCTGGGGCCCAATGATGGGAGTAAGTGCCCCCGGGTGGTCGAGATGAGAAAGTGGTGCGAGGGCAGGTGTGTTGGCAGGGCCGCCCTTGCCTTGGCAGCCCCTTTGCAGAGCCCCTGCAATGGCGCCTCCAGGCTGTCCCGATTTCTCCAGCCTAACCCTAAGCCTAACCCTAACCCTAGAGGTTTTCCGGGACCCGATGGTGGGAGTAAGTGCCCCCGGGTGGTCGAGACGAGAAAGTGGTGCGAGGGCAGGTGTGTTGGCAGGGCCGCCCTTGCCTTGGCAGCCCCTTTGCAGAGCCCCTGCAATGGCGCCTCCAGGCTGTCCCTATTTCTCCAGCCTAACCCTAACCCTAACCCTAGAGGATTTTCCGGGACCCGATGGTGGGAGTAAGCGCCCCCGGGTGGTCGTGACGAGAAAGTGGTGCGAGGGCAGGTGTGTTGGCAGGGCCGCCCTTGCCTTGGCAGCCCCTTTGCAGAGCCCCTGCAATGGCGCCTCCAGGCTGTCCCGATTTCTCAAGCCTAACCCTAAGCCTAACCCTAACCCTAGAGGATTTTCCGGGACCCGATGGTGGGAGTAAGTGCCCCCGGGTGGTCGAGACGAGAAAGTGGTGCGAGGGCAGGTGTGTTGGCAGGGCCGCCCTTGCCTTGGCAGCCCCTTTGCAGAGCCCCTGCAATGGCGCCTCCAGGCTGTCCCTATTTCTCCAGCCTAACCCTAACCCTAGAGGATTTCTGGGGCCCGATGGTGGGAGTAAGTGGCCCCGGGTGGTCGAGACGAGAAAGTGGTGCGAGGGCAGGTGTGTTGGCAGGGCCGCCCTTGCCTTGGCAGCCCCTTTGCAGAGCCCCTGCAATGGTGCCTCCAGGCAGTCCCTATTTCTCCAGCCTAACCCTAACCCTAACCCTAGAGGATTTCTGGGGCCCAATGGTGGGAGTAAGCGCCCCCGGGTGGTCGAGACGAGAAAGTGGTGCGAGGGCAGGTGTGTTGGCAGGGCCGCCCTTGCCTTGGCAGCCCCTTTGCAGAGCCCCTGCAATGGCGCCTCCAGGCTGTCCCTATTTCTCCAGCCTAACCCTAAGCCTAACCCTAACCCTAGAGGATTTTCCGGGGCCCGATGGTGGGAGTAAGCGCCCCCGGGTGGTCGAGACGAGAAAGTGGTGCGAGGGCAGGTGTGTTGGCAGGGCCGCCCTTGCCTTGGCAGCCCCTTTGCAGAGCCCCTGCAATGGCGCCTCCAGGCTGTCCCTATTTCTCCAGCCTAACCCTAACCCTAGAGGATTTCTGGGGCCCGATGGTGGGAGTAAGTGCCCCCGGGTGGTCGAGACGAGAAAGTGGTGCGAGGGCAGGTGTGTTGGCAGGGCCGCCCTTGCCTTGGCAGCCCCTTTGCAGAGCCCCTGCAATGGCGCCTCCAGGCTGTCCCTATTTCTCAAGCCTAACCCTAAGCCTAACCCTAACCCTAGAGGATTTCCGGGGCCCGATGGTGGGAGTAAGTGCCCCCGGGTGGTCGAGACGAGAAAGTGGTGCGAGGGCAGGTGTGTTGGCAGGGCCGCCCTTGCCTTGGCAGCCCCTTTGCAGAGCCCCTGCAATGGCGCCTCCAGGCTCTCCCTATTTCTCCAGCCTAACCCTAAGCCTAACCCTAACCCTAGAGGTTTTCCGGGACCCGATGGTGGGAGTAAGTGGCCCCGGGTGGTCGAGACGAGAAAGTGGTGCGAGGGCAGGTGTGTTGGCAGGGCCGCCCTTGCCTTGGCAGCCCCTTTGCAGAGCCCCTGCAATGGCGCCTCCAGGCTGTCCCTATTTCTCCAGCCTAACCCTAACCCTAACCCTAGAGGATTTTCTGGGGCCCATTGATGGGAGTAAGCGCTCCCGGGTGTTCGAGACGAGAAAGTGGTGCGAGGGCAGGTGTGTTGGCAGGGCCGCCCTTGCCTTGGCAGCCCCTTTGCAGAGCCCCTGCAATGGTGCCTCCAGGCTGTCCCGATTTCTCCAGCCTAACCCTAATCCTAACCCTAACCCTAGAGGATTTCTGGGGCCCAATGATGGGAGTAAGTGCCCCCGGGTGGTCGAGACGAGAAAGTGGTGCGAGGGCAGGTGTGTTGGCAGGGCCGCCCTTGCCTTGGCAGCCCCTTTGCAGAGCCCCTGCAATGGCGCCTCCAGGCTGTCCCTATTTCTCCAGCCTAACCCTAACCCTAACCGTAGAGGATTTCCGGGGCCCAATGATGGGAGTAAGTGCCCCCGGGTGGTCGAGACGAGAAAGTGGTGCGAGGGCAGGTGTGTTGGCAGGGCCGCCCTTGCCTTGGCAGCCCCTTTGCAGAGCCCCTGCAATGGCGCCTCCAGGCTGTCCCTATTTCTCAAGCCTAACCCTAACCCTAACCCTAGAGGTTTTCCGGGACCCGATGGTGGGAGTAAGTGGCCCCGGGTGTTCGAGACGAGAAAGTGGTGCGAGGGCAGGTGTGTTGGCAGGGCCGCCCTTGCCTTGGCAGCCCCTTTGCAGAGCCCCTGCAATGGCGCCTCCAGGCTGTCCCTATTTCTCCAGCCTAACCCTAACCCTAACCCTAACCCTAGAGGATTTCCGGGACCCGATGGTGGGAGTAAGTGCCCCCGGGTGGTCGAGACGAGAAAGTGGTGCGAGGGCAGGTGTGTTGGCAGGGCCGCCCTTGCCTTGGCAGCCCCTTTGCAGAGCCCCTGCAATGGTGCCTCCAGGCTGTCCCCATTTCTCCAGCCTAACCCTAAGCCTAACCCTAACCCTAGAGGATTTTCCGGGACCCGATGGTGGGAGTAAGTGCCCCCGGGTGGTCGAGACGAGAAAGTGGTGCGAGGGCAGGTGTGTTGGCAGGGCCGCCCTTGCCTTGGCAGCCCCTTTGCAGAGCCCCTGCAATGGCGCCTCCAGGCTGTCCCGATTTCTCAAGCCTAACCCTAACCCTAACCCTAACCCTAGAGGATTTTCCGGGGCCCGATGGTGGGAGTAAGCGCCCCCGGGTGGTCGAGACGAGAAAGTGGTGCGAGGGCAGGTGTGTTGGCAGGGCCGCCCTTGCCTTGGCAGCCCCTTTGCAGAGCCCCTGCAATGGCGCCTCCAGGCTGTCCCTATTTCTCCAGCCTAACCCTAACCCTAACCCTAGAGGATTTCTGGGGCCCGATGGTGGGAGTAAGTGCCCCCGGGTGGTCGAGACGAGAAAGTGGTGCGAGGGCAGGTGTGTTGGCAGGGCCGCCCTTGCCTTGGCAGCCCCTTTGCAGAGCCCCTGCAATGGTGCCTCCAGGCTGTCCCTATTTCTCAAGCCTAACCCTAACCCTAACCCTAGAGGATTTTCTGGGGCCCAATGATGGGAGTAAGTGCCCCCGGGTGGTCGAGATGAGAAAGTGGTGCGAGGGCAGGTGTGTTGGCAGGGCCGCCCTTGCCTTGGCAGCCCCTTTGCAGAGCCCCTGCAATGGCGCCTCCAGGCTGTCCCGATTTCTCCAGCCTAACCCTAAGCCTAACCCTAACCCTAGAGGTTTTCCGGGACCCGATGGTGGGAGTAAGTGCCCCCGGGTGGTCGAGACGAGAAAGTGGTGCGAGGGCAGGTGTGTTGGCAGGGCCGCCCTTGCCTTGGCAGCCCCTTTGCAGAGCCCCTGCAATGGCGCCTCCAGGCTGTCCCTATTTCTCCAGCCTAACCCTAACCCTAACCCTAGAGGATTTTTCGGGACCCGATGGTGGGAGTAAGTGCCCCCGGGTGGTCGAGACGAGAAAGTGGTGCGAGGGCAGGTGTGTTGGCAGGGCCGCCCTTGCCTTGGCAGCCCCTTTGCAGAGCCCCTGCAATGGCGCCTCCAGGCTGTCCCTATTTCTCAAGCCTAACCCTAACCCTAACCCTAGAGGATTTTTTGGGGCCCAATGGTGGGAGTAAGTGCCCCCGGGTGTTCGAGACGAGAAAGTGGTGCGAGGGCAGGTGTGTTGGCAGGGCCGCCCTTGCCTTGGCAGCCCCTTTGCAGAGCCCCTGCAATGGCGCCTCCAGGCTGTCCCTATTTCTCCAGCCTAACCCTAACCCTAACCCTAACCCTAGAGGTTTTCCGGGACCCGATGGTGGGAGTAAGTGGCCCCGGGTGGTCGAGACGAGAAAGTGGTGCGAGGGCAGGTGTGTTGGCAGGGCCGCCCTTGCCTTGGCAGCCCCTTTGCAGAGCCCCTGCAATGGCGCCTCCAGGCTGTCCCTATTTCTCCAGCCTAACCCTAACCCTAACCCTAGAGGATTTCTGGTACCCAATGGTGGGAGTAAGCGCCCCCGGGTGGTCGAGACGAGAAAGTGGTGCGAGGGCAGGTGTGTTGGCAGGGCCGCCCTTGCCTTGGCAGCCCCTTTGCAGAGCCCCTGCAATGGTGCCTCCAGGCTGTCCCGATTTCTCCAGCCTAACCCTAAGCCTAACCCTAACCCTAGAGGATTTCCGGGGCCCAATGATGGGAGTAAGTGCCCCCGGGTGGTCGAGACGAGCAAGTGGTGCGAGGGCAGGTGTGTTGGCAGGGCCGCCCTTGCCTTGGCAGCCCCTTTGCAGAGCCCCTGCAATGGCGCCTCCAGGCTGTCCCTATTTCTCCAGCCTAACCCTAACCCTAACCCTAGAGGATTTTCTGGGGCCCGATGGTGGGAGTAAGCGCCCCCGGGTGGTCGAGACGAGAAAGTGGTGCGAGGGCAGGTGTGTTGGCAGGGCCGCCCTTGCCTTGGCAGCCCCTTTGCAGAGCCCCTGCAATGGCGCCTCCAGGCTGTCCCGATTTCTCCAGCCTAACCCTAACCCTAACCCTAACCCTAGAGGTTTTCCGGGACCCGATGGTGGGAGTAAGTGCCCCCGGGTGGTCAAGACGAGAAAGTGGTGCGAGGGCAGGTGTGTTGGCAGGGCCGCCCTTGCCTTGGCAGCCCCTTTGCAGAGCCCCTGCAATGGCGCCTCCAGGCTGTCCCTATTTCTCCAGCCTAACCCTAACCCTAACCCTAGAGGATTTTCTGGGACCCGATGGTGGGAGTAAGTGGCCCCGGGTGGTCGAGACGAGAAAGTGGTGCGAGGGCAGGTGTGTTGGCAGGGCCGCCCTTGCCTTGGCAGCCCCTTTGCAGAGCCCCTGCAATGGCGCCTCCAGGCTGTCCCTATTTCTCCAGCCTAACCCTAACCCTAACCCTAACCCTAGAGGTTTTTTTGGGGCCCAATGGTGGGAGTAAGTGCCCCCGGGTGGTCGAGACGAGAAAGTGGTGCGAGGGCAGGTGTGTTGGCAGGGCCGCCCTTGCCTTGGCAGCCCCTTTGCAGAGCCCCTGCAATGGCGCCTCCAGGCTGTCCCTATTTCTCCAGCCTAACCCTAACCCTAACCCTAACCCTAGAGGATTTCTGGGGCCCATTGATGGGAGTAAGCGCCCCCGGGTGGTCGAGACGAGAAAGTGGTGCGAGGGCAGGTGTGTTGGCAGGGCCGCCCTTGCCTTGGCAGCCCCTTTGCAGAGCCCCTGCAATGGCGCCTCCAGGCTGTCCCGATTTCTCCAGCCTAACCCTAACCCTAACCCTAGAGGATTTCTGGTACCCAATGGTGGGAGTAAGCGCCCCCGGGTGGTCGAGACGAGAAAGTGGTGCGAGGGCAGGTGTGTTGGCAGGGCCGCCCTTGCCTTGGCAGCCCCTTTGCAGAGCCCCTGCAATGGCGCCTCCAGGCTGTCCCTATTTCTCCAGCCTAACCCTAACCCTAACCCTAGAGGATTTTCTGGGGCCCGATGGTGGGAGTAAGCGCCCCCGGGTGGTCGAGACGAGAAAGTGGTGCGAGGGCAGGTGTGTTGGCAGGGCCGCCCTTGCCTTGGCAGCCCCTTTGCAGAGCCCCTGCAATGGCGCCTCCAGGCTGTCCCGATTTCTCCAGCCTAACCCTAACCCTAACCCTAACCCTAGAGGTTTTCCGGGACCCGATGGTGGGAGTAAGTGCCCCCGGGTGGTCGAGACGAGAAAGTGGTGCGAGGGCAGGTGTGTTGGCAGGGCCGCCCTTGCCTTGGCAGCCCCTTTGCAGAGCCCCTGCAATGGCGCCTCCAGGCTGTCCCTATTTCTCCAGCCTAACCCTAACCCTAACCCTAGAGGATTTTCTGGGGCCCGATGGTGGGAGTAAGCGCCCCCGGGTGGTCGAGACGAGAAAGTGGTGCGAGGGCAGGTGTGTTGGCAGGGCCGCCCTTGCCTTGGCAGCCCCTTTGCAGAGCCCCTGCAATGGCGCCTCCAGGCTGTCCCTATTTCTCCAGCCTAACCCTAACCCTAACCCTAACCCTAGAGGATTTTTTGGGGCCCAATGGTGGGAGTAAGTGCCCCCGGGTGGTCGAGACGAGAAAGTGGTGCGAGGGCAGGTGTGTTGGCAGGGCCGCCCTTGCCTTGGCAGCCCCTTTGCAGAGCCCCTGCAATGGCGCCTCCAGGCTGTCCCTATTTCTCCAGCCTAACCCTAACCCTAACCCTAACCCTAGAGGATTTCTGGGGCCCATTGATGGGAGTAAGCGCCCCCGGGTGGTCGAGACGAGAAAGTGGTGCGAGGGCAGGTGTGTTGGCAGGGCCGCCCTTGCCTTGGCAGCCCCTTTGCAGAGCCCCTGCAATGGCGCCTCCAGGCTGTCCCGATTTCTCCAGCCTAACCCTAAGCCTAACCCTAGAGGATTTCTGGTACCCAATGGTGGGAGTAAGTGCCCCCGGGTGGTCGAGACGAGAAAGTGGTGCGAGGGCAGGTGTGTTGGCAGGGCCGCCCTTGCCTTGGCAGCCCCTTTGCAGAGCCCCTGCAATGGCGCCTCCAGGCTGTCCCTATTTCTCAAGCCTAACCCTAACCCTAACCCTAACCCTAGAGGATTTCCGGGGCCCAATGATGGGAGTAAGTGCCCCCGGGTGGTCGAGACGAGCAAGTGGTGCGAGGGCAGGTGTGTTGGCAGGGCCGCCCTTGCCTTGGCAGCCCCTTTGCAGAGCCCCTGCAATGGCGCCTCCAGGCTGTCCCTATTTCTCAAGCCTAACCCTAACCCTAGAGGTTTTCCGGGACCCGATGGTGGGAGTAAGTGGCCCCGGGTGGTCAAGACGAGAAAGTGGTGCGAGGGCAGGTGTGTTGGCAGGGCCGCCCTTGCCTTGGCAGCCCCTTTGCAGAGCCCCTGCAATGGCGCCTCCAGGCTGTCCCTATTTCTCCAGCCTAACCCCAACCCTAACCCTAGAGGATTTCTGGGGCCCAATGGTGGGAGTAAGCGCCCCCGGGTGGTCGAGACGAGAAAGTGGTGCGAGGGCAGGTGTGTTGGCAGGGCCGCCCTTGCCTTGGCAGCCCCTTTGCAGAGCCCCTGCAATGGCGCCTCCAGGCTGTCCCTATTTCTCCAGCCTAACCCTAAGCCTAACCCTAACCCTAGAGGATTTTCCGGGGCCCGATGGTGGGAGTAAGCGCCCCCGGGTGGTCGAGACGAGAAAGTGGTGCGAGGGCAGGTGTGTTGGCAGGGCCGCCCTTGCCTTGGCAGCCCCTTTGCAGAGCCCCTGCAATGGTGCCTCCAGGCTGTCCCGATTTCTCAAGCCTAACCCTAACCCTAACCCTAACCCTAGAGGATTTTCCGGGGCCCGATGGTGGGAGTAAGTGCCCCCGGGTGGTCGAGACGAGAAAGTGGTGCGAGGGCAGGTGTGTTGGCAGGGCCGCCCTTGCCTTGGCAGCCCCTTTGCAGAGCCCCTGCAATGGCGCCTCCAGGCTGTCCCTATTTCTCAAGCCTAACCCTAACCCTAACCCTAGAGGTTTTCCGGGGCCCAATGGTGGGAGTAAGTGCCCCCGGGTGGTCGAGATGAGAAAGTGGTGCGAGGGCAGGTGTGTTGGCAGGGCCGCCCTTGCCTTGGCAGCCCCTTTGCAGAGCCCCTGCAATGGCGCCTCCAGGCAGTCCCTATTTCTCAAGCCTAACCCTAACCCTAACGCTAACCCTAACCATAGAGGTTTTCCGGGACCCGATGGTGGGAGTAAGTGCCCCCGGGTGGTCGAGACGAGAAAGTGGTGCGAGGGCAGGTGTGTTGGCAGGGCCGCCCTTGCCTTGGCAGCCCCTTTGCAGAGCCCCTGCAATGGCGCCTCCAGGCTGTCCCTATTTCTCAAGCCTAACCCTAACCCTAACCCTAGAGGATTTTTCGGGACCCGATGGTGGGAGTAAGTGCCCCCGGGTGGTCGAGACGAGAAAGTGGTGCGAGGGCAGGTGTGTTGGCAGGGCCGCCCTTGCCTTGGCAGCCCCTTTGCAGAGCCCCTGCAATGGCGCCTCCAGGCTGTCCCTATTTCTCAAGCCTAACCCTAACCCTAACCCTAACCCTAGAGGATTTTCCGGGGCCCATTGATGGGAGTAAGCGCCCCCGGGTGGTCGAGACGAGAAAGTGGTGCGAGGGCAGGTGTGTTGGCAGGGCCGCCCTTGCCTTGGCAGCCCCTTTGCAGAGCCCCTGCAATGGCGCCTCCAGGCTGTCCCGATTTCTCCAGCCTAACCCTAACCCTAACCCTAGAGGATTTCTGGTACCCAATGGTGGGAGTAAGTGCCCCCGGGTGGTCGAGACGAGAAAGTGGTGCGAGGGCAGGTGTGTTGGCAGGGCCGCCCTTGCCTTGGCAGCCCCTTTGCAGAGCCCCTGCAATGGTGCCTCCAGGCTGTCCCTATTTCTCAAGCCTAACCCTAAGCCTAACCCTAACCCTAGAGGATTTTCTGGGGCCCGATGGTGGGAGTAAGCGCCCCCGGGTGGTCGAGACGAGAAAGTGGTGCGAGGGCAGGTGTGTTGGCAGGGCCGCCCTTGCCTTGGCAGCCCCTTTGCAGAGCCCCTGCAATGGCGCCTCCAGGCTGTCCCGATTTCTCCAGCCTAACCCTAACCCTAACCCTAACCCTAGAGGATTTTTTGGGGCCCAATGGTGGGAGTAAGTGGCCCCGGGTGGTCGAGACGAGAAAGTGGTGCGAGGGCAGGTGTGTTGGCAGGGCCGCCCTTGCCTTGGCAGCCCCTTTGCAGAGCCCCTGCAATGGCGCCTCCAGGCTGTCCCTATTTCTCCAGCCTAACCCTAACCCTAACCCTAACCCTAGAGGATTTTCCGGGGCCCATTGATGGGAGTAAGCGCCCCCGGGTGGTCGAGACGAGAAAGTGGTGCGAGGGCAGGTGTGTTGGCAGGGCCGCCCTTGCCTTGGCAGCCCCTTTGCAGAGCCCCTGCAATGGCGCCTCCAGGCTGTCCCTATTTCTCCAGCCTAACCCTAACCCTAACCCTAGAGGATTTCTGGTACCCAATGGTGGGAGTAAGTGCCCCCGGGTGGTCGAGACGAGAAAGTGGTGCGAGGGCAGGTGTGTTGGCAGGGCCGCCCTTGCCTTGGCAGCCCCTTTGCAGAGCCCCTGCAATGGCGCCTCCAGGCTGTCCCTATTTCTCAAGCCTAACCCTAAGCCTAACCCTAACCCTAGAGGATTTCTGGGGCCCAATGATGGGAGTAAGTGCCCCCGGGTGGTCGAGACGAGAAAGTGGTGCGAGGGCAGGTGTGTTGGCAGGGCCGCCCTTGCCTTGGCAGCCCCTTTGCAGAGCCCCTGCAATGGCGCCTCCAGGCTGTCCCGATTTCTCCAGCCTAACCCTAAGCCTAACCCTAACCCTAGAGGATTTCCGGGGCCCGATGGTGGGAGTAAGCGCCCCCGGGTGGTCGAGACGAGAAAGTGGTGCGAGGGCAGGTGTGTTGGCAGGGCCGCCCTTGCCTTGGCAGCCCCTTTGCAGAGCCCCTGCAATGGTGCCTCCAGGCTGTCCCCATTTCTCCAGCCTAACCCTAACCCTAACCCTAGAGGATTTCTGGGGCCCAATGGTGGGAGTAAGCGCCCCCGGGTGGTCGAGACGAGAAAGTGGTGCGAGGGCAGGTGTGTTGGCAGGGCCGCCCTTGCCTTGGCAGCCCCTTTGCAGAGCCCCTGCAATGGCGCCTCCAGGCTGTCCCTTTTTCTCCAGCCTAACCCTAACCTAACCCTAACCCTAGAGGATTTTCTGGGGCCCGTTGGTGGGAGTAAGTGCCCCCGGGTGGTCGAGACGAGAAAGTGGTGCGAGGGCAGGTGTGTTGGCAGGGCCGCCCTTGCCTTGGCAGCCCCTTTGCAGAGCCCCTGCAATGGCGCCTCCAGGCAGTCCCTATTTCTCAAGCCTAACCCTAACCCTAACCCTAGAGGATTTCCGGGGCCCAATGGTGGGAGTAAGCGCCCCCGGGTGGTCGAGACGAGAAAGTGGTGCGAGGGCAGGTGTGTTGGCAGGGCCGCCCTTGCCTTGGCAGCCCCTTTGCAGAGCCCCTGCAATGGCGCCTCCAGGCTGTCCCTATTTCTCCAGCCTAACCCTAACCCTAACCCTAGAGGATTTTTTGGGGCCCAATGGTGGGAGTAAGCGCCCCCGGGTGGTCGAGACGAGAAAGTGGTGCGAGGGCAGGTGTGTTGGCAGGGCCGCCCTTGCCTTGGCAGCCCCTTTGCAGAGACCCTGCAATGGCGCCTCCAGGCTGTCCCTATTTCTCCAGCCTAACCCTAAGCCTAACCCTAACCCTAGAGGATTTTCTGGGGCCCGATGGTGGGAGTAAGTGCCCCCGGGTGGTCGAGACGAGAAAGTGGTGCGAGGGCAGGTGTGTTGGCAGGGCCGCCCTTGCCTTGGCAGCCCCTTTGCAGAGCCCCTGCAATGGCGCCTCCAGGCTGTCCCTATTTCTCCAGCCTAACCCTAACCCTAACCCTAGAGGATTTTTTGGGGCCCAATGGTGGGAGTAAGCGCCCCCGGGTGGTCGAGACGAGAAAGTGGTGCGAGGGCAGGTGTGTTGGCAGGGCCGCCCTTGCCTTGGCAGCCCCTTTGCAGAGACCCTGCAATGGCGCCTCCAGGCTGTCCCTATTTCTCCAGCCTAACCCTAAGCCTAACCCTAGAGGATTTTTCGGGACCCGATGGTGGGAGTAAGTGGCCCCGGGTGGTCGAGACGAGAAAGTGGTGCGAGGGCAGGTGTGTTGGCAGGGCCGCCCTTGCCTTGGCAGCCCCTTTGCAGAGCCCCTGCAATGGCGCCTCCAGGCAGTCCCTATTTCTCAAGCCTAACCCTAACCCTAACCCTAGAGGATTTCCGGGGCCCAATGGTGGGAGTAAGCGCCCCCGGGTGGTCGAGACGAGAAAGTGGTGCGAGGGCAGGTGTGTTGGCAGGGCCGCCCTTGCCTTGGCAGCCCCTTTGCAGAGCCCCTGCAATGGCGCCTCCAGGCTGTCCCTATTTCTCCAGCCTAACCCTAACCCTAACCCTAGAGGATTTTTTGGGGCCCAATGGTGGGAGTAAGCGCCCCCGGGTGGTCGAGACGAGAAAGTGGTGCGAGGGCAGGTGTGTTGGCAGGGCCGCCCTTGCCTTGGCAGCCCCTTTGCAGAGACCCTGCAATGGCGCCTCCAGGCTGTCCCTATTTCTCCAGCCTAACCCTAAGCCTAACCCTAACCCTAGAGGATTTTCTGGGGCCCGATGGTGGGAGTAAGTGCCCCCGGGTGGTCGAGACGAGAAAGTGGTGCGAGGGCAGGTGTGTTGGCAGGGCCGCCCTTGCCTTGGCAGCCCCTTTGCAGAGCCCCTGCAATGGCGCCTCCAGGCTGTCCCTATTTCTCCAGCCTAACCCTAACCCTAACCCTAGAGGATTTTTTGGGGCCCAATGGTGGGAGTAAGCGCCCCCGGGTGGTCGAGACGAGAAAGTGGTGCGAGGGCAGGTGTGTTGGCAGGGCCGCCCTTGCCTTGGCAGCCCCTTTGCAGAGACCCTGCAATGGCGCCTCCAGGCTGTCCCTATTTCTCCAGCCTAACCCTAAGCCTAACCCTAGAGGATTTTTCGGGACCCGATGGTGGGAGTAAGTGGCCCCGGGTGGTCGAGACGAGAAAGTGGTGCGAGGGCAGGTGTGTTGGCAGGGCCGCCCTTGCCTTGGCAGCCCCTTTGCAGAGACCCTGCAATGGCGCCTCCAGGCTGTCCCTATTTCTCAAGCCTAACCCTAAGTCTAACCCTAACCCTAGAGGATTTTCTGGGGCCCGATGGTGGGAGTAAGTGCCCCCGGGTGGTCGAGACGAGAAAGTGGTGCGAGGGCAGGTGTGTTGGCAGGGCCGCCCTTGCCTTGGCAGCCCCTTTGCAGAGCCCCTGCAATGGCGCCTCCAGGCTGTCCCTATTTCTCCAGCCTAACCCTAACCCTAACCCTAGAGGATTTTTTGGGGCCCAATGGTGGGAGTAAGCGCCCCCGGGTGGTCGAGACGAGAAAGTGGTGCGAGGGCAGGTGTGTTGGCAGGGCCGCCCTTGCCTTGGCAGCCCCTTTGCAGAGACCCTGCAATGGCGCCTCCAGGCTGTCCCTATTTCTCCAGCCTAACCCTAAGCCTAACCCTAGAGGATTTTTCGGGACCCGATGGTGGGAGTAAGTGGCCCCGGGTGGTCGAGACGAGAAAGTGGTGCGAGGGCAGGTGTGTTGGCAGGGCCGCCCTTGCCTTGGCAGCCCCTTTGCAGAGCCCCTGCAATGGCGCCTCCAGGCTGTCCCTATTTCTCCAGCCTAACCCTAACCCTAACCCTAACCCTAGAGGATTTCTGGGGCCCATTGATGGGAGTAAGCGCCCCCGGGTGGTCGAGACGAGAAAGTGGTGCGAGGGCAGGTGTGTTGGCAGGGCCGCCCTTGCCTTGGCAGCCCCTTTGCAGAGCCCCTGCAATGGCGCCTCCAGGCTGTCCCTATTTCTCCAGCCTAACCCTAACCCTAACCCTAGAGGATTTTTCGGGACCCGATGGTGGGAGTAAGTGGCCCCGGGTGGTCGAGACGAGAAAGTGGTGCGAGGGCAGGTGTGTTGGCAGGGCCGCCCTTGCCTTGGCAGCCCCTTTGCAGAGCCCCTGCAATGGCGCCTCCAGGCTGTCCCTATTTCTCCAGCCTAACCCTAACCCTAACCCTAACCCTAGAGGATTTTTTGGGGCCCAATGGTGGGAGTAAGTGCCCCCGGGTGGTCGAGACGAGAAAGTGGTGCGAGGGCAGGTGTGTTGGCAGGGCCGCCCTTGCCTTGGCAGCCCCTTTGCAGAGCCCCTGCAATGGCGCCTCCAGGCTGTCCCTATTTCTCCAGCCTAACCCTAACCCTAACCCTAACCCTAGAGGATTTCTGGGGCCCATTGATGGGAGTAAGCGCCCCCGGGTGGTCGAGACGAGAAAGTGGTGCGAGGGCAGGTGTGTTGGCAGGGCCGCCCTTGCCTTGGCAGCCCCTTTGCAGAGCCCCTGCAATGGCGCCTCCAGGCTGTCCCGATTTCTCCAGCCTAACCCTAACCCTAACCCTAGAGGATTTCTGGTACCCAATGGTGGGAGTAAGTGCCCCCGGGTGGTCGAGACGAGAAAGTGGTGCGAGGGCAGGTGTGTTGGCAGGGCCGCCCTTGCCTTGGCAGCCCCTTTGCAGAGCCCCTGCAATGGCGCCTCCAGGCTGTCCCTATTTCTCCAGCCTAACCCTAACCCTAACCCTAGAGGATTTTCTGGGGCCCGATGGTGGGAGTAAGCGCCCCCGGGTGGTCGAGACGAGAAAGTGGTGCGAGGGCAGGTGTGTTGGCAGGGCCGCCCTTGCCTTGGCAGCCCCTTTGCAGAGCCCCTGCAATGGCGCCTCCAGGCTGTCCCGATTTCTCCAGCCTAACCCTAACCCTAACCCTAACCCTAGAGGTTTTCCGGGACCCGATGGTGGGAGTAAGTGCCCCCGGGTGGTCGAGACGAGAAAGTGGTGCGAGGGCAGGTGTGTTGGCAGGGCCGCCCTTGCCTTGGCAGCCCCTTTGCAGAGCCCCTGCAATGGCGCCTCCAGGCTGTCCCTATTTCTCCAGCCTAACCCTAAGCCTAACCCTAGAGGATTTTTCGGGACCCGATGGTGGGAGTAAGTGGCCCCGGGTGGTCGAGACGAGAAAGTGGTGCGAGGGCAGGTGTGTTGGCAGGGCCGCCCTTGCCTTGGCAGCCCCTTTGCAGAGCCCCTGCAATGGCGCCTCCAGGCTGTCCCTATTTCTCCAGCCTAACCCTAACCCTAACCCTAACCCTAGAGGATTTTTTGGGGCCCAATGGTGGGAGTAAGTGCCCCCGGGTGGTCGAGACGAGAAAGTGGTGCGAGGGCAGGTGTGTTGGCAGGGCCGCCCTTGCCTTGGCAGCCCCTTTGCAGAGCCCCTGCAATGGCGCCTCCAGGCTGTCCCTATTTCTCCAGCCTAACCCTAACCCTAACCCTAACCCTAGAGGATTTCTGGGGCCCATTGATGGGAGTAAGCGCCCCCGGGTGGTCGAGACGAGAAAGTGGTGCGAGGGCAGGTGTGTTGGCAGGGCCGCCCTTGCCTTGGCAGCCCCTTTGCAGAGCCCCTGCAATGGCGCCTCCAGGCTGTCCCGATTTCTCCAGCCTAACCCTAACCCTAACCCTAGAGGATTTCTGGTACCCAATGGTGGGAGTAAGTGCCCCCGGGTGGTCGAGACGAGAAAGTGGTGCGAGGGCAGGTGTGTTGGCAGGGCCGCCCTTGCCTTGGCAGCCCCTTTGCAGAGCCCCTGCAATGGCGCCTCCAGGCTGTCCCTATTTCTCAAGCCTAACCCTAAGCCTAACCCTAACCCTAGAGGATTTCCGGGGCCCAATGGTGGGAGTAAGTGCCCCCGGGTGGTCGAGACGAGCAAGTGGTGCGAGGGCAGGTGTGTTGGCAGGGCCGCCCTTGCCTTGGCAGCCCCTTTGCAGAGCCCCTGCAATGGCGCCTCCAGGCTGTCCCTATTTCTCCAGCCTAACCCCAACCCTAACCCTAGAGGATTTCTGGGGCCCAATGGTGGGAGTAAGCGCCCCCGGGTGGTCGAGACGAGAAAGTGGTGCGAGGGCAGGTGTGTTGGCAGGGCCGCCCTTGCCTTGGCAGCCCCTTTGCAGAGCCCCTGCAATGGCGCCTCCAGGCTGTCCCTATTTCTCCAGCCTAACCCTAAGCCTAACCCTAACCCTAGAGGATTTTCTGGGGCCCGATGGTGGGAGTAAGCGCCCCCGGGTGGTCGAGACGAGAAAGTGGTGCGAGGGCAGGTGTGTTGGCAGGGCCGCCCTTGCCTTGGCAGCCCCTTTGCAGAGCCCCTGCAATGGTGCCTCCAGGCTGTCCCGATTTCTCAAGCCTAACCCTAACCCTAACCCTAACCCTAGAGGATTTTCCGGGGCCCGATGGTGGGAGTAAGTGCCCCCGGGTGGTCGAGACGAGAAAGTGGTGCGAGGGCAGGTGTGTTGGCAGGGCCGCCCTTGCCTTGGCAGCCCCTTTGCAGAGCCCCTGCAATGGCGCCTCCAGGCTGTCCCTATTTCTCCAGCCTAACTCTAACACTAACCCTAGAGGATTTTTCGGGACCCGATGGTGGGAGTAAGTGGCCCCGGGTGGTCGAGACGAGAAAGTGGTGCGAGGGCAGGTGTGTTGGCAGGGCCGCCCTTGCCTTGGCAGCCCCTTTGCAGAGCCCCTGCAATGGCGCCTCCAGGCTGTCCCGATTTCTCCAGCCTAACCCTAACCCTAACCCTAGAGGATTTCTGGGGCCCGATGGTGGGAGTAAGTGCCCCCGGGTGGTCGAGACGAGAAAGTGGTGCGAGGGCAGGTGTGTTGGCAGGGCCGCCCTTGCCTTGGCAGCCCCTTTGCAGAGCCCCTGCAATGGCGCCTCCAGGCTGTCCCTATTTCTCAAGCCTAACCCTAACCCTAACCCTAACCCTAGAGGTTTTCCGGGACCCGATGGTGGGAGTAAGTGCCCCCGGGTGGTCGAGACGAGAAAGTGGTGCGAGGGCAGGTGTGTTGGCAGGGCCGCCCTTGCCTTGGCAGCCCCTTTGCAGAGCCCCTGCAATGGCGCCTCCAGGCAGTCCCTATTTCTCAAGCCTAACCCTAACCCTAACGCTAACCCTAACCATAGAGGTTTTCCGGGACCCGATGGTGGGAGTAAGTGCCCCCGGGTGGTCGAGACGAGAAAGTGGTGCGAGGGCAGGTGTGTTGGCAGGGCCGCCCTTGCCTTGGCAGCCCCTTTGCAGAGCCCCTGCAATGGCGCCTCCAGGCTGTCCCTATTTCTCAAGCCTAACCCTAACCCTAACCCTAGAGGATTTTTCGGGACCCGATGGTGGGAGTAAGTGCCCCCGGGTGGTCGAGACGAGAAAGTGGTGCGAGGGCAGGTGTGTTGGCAGGGCCGCCCTTGCCTTGGCAGCCCCTTTGCAGAGCCCCTGCAATGGCGCCTCCAGGCTGTCCCTATTTCTCAAGCCTAACCCTAACCCTAACCCTAACCCTAGAGGATTTTCCGGGGCCCATTGATGGGAGTAAGCGCCCCCGGGTGGTCGAGACGAGAAAGTGGTGCGAGGGCAGGTGTGTTGGCAGGGCCGCCCTTGCCTTGGCAGCCCCTTTGCAGAGCCCCTGCAATGGCGCCTCCAGGCTGTCCCGATTTCTCCAGCCTAACCCTAACCCTAAGCCTAACCCTAGAGGATTTTCTGGGGCCCGATGGTGGGAGTAAGTGCCCCCGGGTGGTCGAGACGAGAAAGTGGTGCGAGGGCAGGTGTGTTGGCAGGGCCGCCCTTGCCTTGGCAGCCCCTTTGCAGAGCCCCTGCAATGGTGCCTCCAGGCTGTCCCTATTTCTCAAGCCTAACCCTAACCCTAACCCTAACCCTAGAGGATTTTCCGGAGCCCATTGATGGGAGTAAGCGCCCCCGGGTGGTCGAGACGAGAAAGTGGTGCGAGGGCAGGTGTGTTGGCAGGGCCGCCCTTGCCTTGGCAGCCCCTTTGCAGAGCCCCTGCAATGGCGCCTCCAGGCTGTCCCGATTTCTCCAGCCTAACCCTAACCCTAACCCTAACCCTAGAGGATTTTTTGGGGCCCAATGGTGGGAGTAAGTGGCCCCGGGTGGTCGAGACGAGAAAGTGGTGCGAGGGCAGGTGTGTTGGCAGGGCCGCCCTTGCCTTGGCAGCCCCTTTGCAGAGCCCCTGCAATGGCGCCTCCAGGCTGTCCCTATTTCTCCAGCCTAACCCTAACCCTAACCCTAACCCTAACCCTAGAGGATTTTCCGGGGCCCATTGATGGGAGTAAGCGCCCCCGGGTGGTCGAGACGAGAAAGTGGTGCGAGGGCAGGTGTGTTGGCAGGGCCGCCCTTGCCTTGGCAGCCCCTTTGCAGAGCCCCTGCAATGGCGCCTCCAGGCTGTCCCTATTTCTCCAGCCTAACCCTAACCCTAACCCTAGAGGATTTCTGGTACCCAATGGTGGGAGTAAGTGCCCCCGGGTGGTCGAGACGAGAAAGTGGTGCGAGGGCAGGTGTGTTGGCAGGGCCGCCCTTGCCTTGGCAGCCCCTTTGCAGAGCCCCTGCAATGGCGCCTCCAGGCTGTCCCTATTTCTCCAGCCTAACCCTAAGCCTAACCCTAACCCTAGAGGATTTCTGGGGCCCAATGATGGGAGTAAGTGCCCCCGGGTGGTCGAGACGAGAAAGTGGTGCGAGGGCAGGTGTGTTGGCAGGGCCGCCCTTGCCTTGGCAGCCCCTTTGCAGAGCCCCTGCAATGGCGCCTCCAGGCTGTCCCGATTTCTCCAGCCTAACCCTAACCCTAACCCTAACCCTAGAGGATTTCCGGGGCCCGATGGTGGGAGTAAGCGCCCCCGGGTGGTCGAGACGAGAAAGTGGTGCGAGGGCAGGTGTGTTGGCAGGGCCGCCCTTGCCTTGGCAGCCCCTTTGCAGAGCCCCTGCAATGGTGCCTCCAGGCTGTCCCCATTTCTCCAGCCTAACCCTAACCCTAACCCTAGAGGATTTCTGGGGCCCAATGGTGGGAGTAAGCGCCCCCGGGTGGTCGAGACGAGAAAGTGGTGCGAGGGCAGGTGTGTTGGCAGGGCCGCCCTTGCCTTGGCAGCCCCTTTGCAGAGCCCCTGCAATGGCGCCTCCAGGCTGTCCCTTTTTCTCCAGCCTAACCCTAACCTAACCCTAACCCTAGAGGATTTTCTGGGGCCCAATGGTGGGAGTAAGTGCCCCCGGGTGGTCGAGACGAGAAAGTGGTGCGAGGGCAGGTGTGTTGGCAGGGCCGCCCTTGCCTTGGCAGCCCCTTTGCAGAGCCCCTGCAATGGCGCCTCCAGGCTGTCCCTATTTCTCCAGCCTAACCCTAACCCTAACCCTAGAGGATTTTTTGGGGCCCAATGGTGGGAGTAAGCGCCCCCGGGTGGTCGAGACGAGAAAGTGGTGCGAGGGCAGGTGTGTTGGCAGGGCCGCCCTTGCCTTGGCAGCCCCTTTGCAGAGACCCTGCAATGGCGCCTCCAGGCTGTCCCTATTTCTCCAGCCTAACCCTAAGCCTAACCCTAACCCTAGAGGATTTTCTGGGGCCCGATGGTGGGAGTAAGTGCCCCCGGGTGGTCGAGACGAGAAAGTGGTGCGAGGGCAGGTGTGTTGGCAGGGCCGCCCTTGCCTTGGCAGCCCCTTTGCAGAGCCCCTGCAATGGCGCCTCCAGGCTGTCCCTATTTCTCCAGCCTAACCCTAACCCTAACCCTAGAGGATTTTTTGGGGCCCAATGGTGGGAGTAAGCGCCCCCGGGTGGTCGAGACGAGAAAGTGGTGCGAGGGCAGGTGTGTTGGCAGGGCCGCCCTTGCCTTGGCAGCCCCTTTGCAGAGACCCTGCAATGGCGCCTCCAGGCTGTCCCTATTTCTCCAGCCTAACCCTAAGCCTAACCCTAGAGGATTTTTCGGGACCCGATGGTGGGAGTAAGTGGCCCCGGGTGGTCGAGACGAGAAAGTGGTGCGAGGGCAGGTGTGTTGGCAGGGCCGCCCTTGCCTTGGCAGCCCCTTTGCAGAGCCCCTGCAATGGCGCCTCCAGGCAGTCCCTATTTCTCAAGCCTAACCCTAACCCTAACCCTAGAGGATTTCCGGGGCCCAATGGTGGGAGTAAGCGCCCCCGGGTGGTCGAGACGAGAAAGTGGTGCGAGGGCAGGTGTGTTGGCAGGGCCGCCCTTGCCTTGGCAGCCCCTTTGCAGAGCCCCTGCAATGGCGCCTCCAGGCTGTCCCTATTTCTCCAGCCTAACCCTAACCCTAACCCTAGAGGATTTTTTGGGGCCCAATGGTGGGAGTAAGCGCCCCCGGGTGGTCGAGACGAGAAAGTGGTGCGAGGGCAGGTGTGTTGGCAGGGCCGCCCTTGCCTTGGCAGCCCCTTTGCAGAGACCCTGCAATGGCGCCTCCAGGCTGTCCCTATTTCTCCAGCCTAACCCTAAGCCTAACCCTAACCCTAGAGGATTTTCTGGGGCCCGATGGTGGGAGTAAGTGCCCCCGGGTGGTCGAGACGAGAAAGTGGTGCGAGGGCAGGTGTGTTGGCAGGGCCGCCCTTGCCTTGGCAGCCCCTTTGCAGAGCCCCTGCAATGGCGCCTCCAGGCTGTCCCTATTTCTCCAGCCTAACCCTAACCCTAACCCTAGAGGATTTTTTGGGGCCCAATGGTGGGAGTAAGCGCCCCCGGGTGGTCGAGACGAGAAAGTGGTGCGAGGGCAGGTGTGTTGGCAGGGCCGCCCTTGCCTTGGCAGCCCCTTTGCAGAGACCCTGCAATGGCGCCTCCAGGCTGTCCCTATTTCTCCAGCCTAACCCTAAGCCTAACCCTAGAGGATTTTTCGGGACCCGATGGTGGGAGTAAGTGGCCCCGGGTGGTCGAGACGAGAAAGTGGTGCGAGGGCAGGTGTGTTGGCAGGGCCGCCCTTGCCTTGGCAGCCCCTTTGCAGAGACCCTGCAATGGCGCCTCCAGGCTGTCCCTATTTCTCAAGCCTAACCCTAAGTCTAACCCTAACCCTAGAGGATTTTCTGGGGCCCGATGGTGGGAGTAAGTGCCCCCGGGTGGTCGAGACGAGAAAGTGGTGCGAGGGCAGGTGTGTTGGCAGGGCCGCCCTTGCCTTGGCAGCCCCTTTGCAGAGCCCCTGCAATGGCGCCTCCAGGCTGTCCCTATTTCTCCAGCCTAACCCTAACCCTAACCCTAGAGGATTTTTTGGGGCCCAATGGTGGGAGTAAGCGCCCCCGGGTGGTCGAGACGAGAAAGTGGTGCGAGGGCAGGTGTGTTGGCAGGGCCGCCCTTGCCTTGGCAGCCCCTTTGCAGAGCCCCTGCAATGGCGCCTCCAGGCTGTCCCTATTTCTCCAGCCTAACCCTAAGCCTAACCCTAGAGGATTTTTCGGGACCCGATGGTGGGAGTAAGTGGCCCCGGGTGGTCGAGACGAGAAAGTGGTGCGAGGGCAGGTGTGTTGGCAGGGCCGCCCTTGCCTTGGCAGCCCCTTTGCAGAGCCCCTGCAATGGCGCCTCCAGGCTGTCCCTATTTCTCCAGCCTAACCCTAACCCTAACCCTAACCCTAGAGGATTTCTGGGGCCCATTGATGGGAGTAAGCGCCCCCGGGTGGTCGAGACGAGAAAGTGGTGCGAGGGCAGGTGTGTTGGCAGGGCCGCCCTTGCCTTGGCAGCCCCTTTGCAGAGCCCCTGCAATGGCGCCTCCAGGCTGTCCCTATTTCTCCAGCCTAACCCTAACCCTAACCCTAGAGGATTTTTCGGGACCCGATGGTGGGAGTAAGTGGCCCCGGGTGGTCGAGACGAGAAAGTGGTGCGAGGGCAGGTGTGTTGGCAGGGCCGCCCTTGCCTTGGCAGCCCCTTTGCAGAGCCCCTGCAATGGCGCCTCCAGGCTGTCCCTATTTCTCCAGCCTAACCCTAACCCTAACCCTAACCCTAGAGGATTTTTTGGGGCCCAATGGTGGGAGTAAGTGCCCCCGGGTGGTCGAGACGAGAAAGTGGTGCGAGGGCAGGTGTGTTGGCAGGGCCGCCCTTGCCTTGGCAGCCCCTTTGCAGAGCCCCTGCAATGGCGCCTCCAGGCTGTCCCTATTTCTCCAGCCTAACCCTAACCCTAACCCTAACCCTAGAGGATTTCTGGGGCCCATTGATGGGAGTAAGCGCCCCCGGGTGGTCGAGACGAGAAAGTGGTGCGAGGGCAGGTGTGTTGGCAGGGCCGCCCTTGCCTTGGCAGCCCCTTTGCAGAGCCCCTGCAATGGCGCCTCCAGGCTGTCCCGATTTCTCCAGCCTAACCCTAACCCTAACCCTAGAGGATTTCTGGTACCCAATGGTGGGAGTAAGTGCCCCCGGGTGGTCGAGACGAGAAAGTGGTGCGAGGGCAGGTGTGTTGGCAGGGCCGCCCTTGCCTTGGCAGCCCCTTTGCAGAGCCCCTGCAATGGCGCCTCCAGGCTGTCCCTATTTCTCCAGCCTAACCCTAACCCTAACCCTAGAGGATTTTCTGGGGCCCGATGGTGGGAGTAAGCGCCCCCGGGTGGTCGAGACGAGAAAGTGGTGCGAGGGCAGGTGTGTTGGCAGGGCCGCCCTTGCCTTGGCAGCCCCTTTGCAGAGCCCCTGCAATGGCGCCTCCAGGCTGTCCCTATTTCTCCAGCCTAACCCTAACCCTAACCCTAACCCTAGAGGTTTTCCGGGACCCGATGGTGGGAGTAAGTGCCCCCGGGTGGTCGAGACGAGAAAGTGGTGCGAGGGCAGGTGTGTTGGCAGGGCCGCCCTTGCCTTGGCAGCCCCTTTGCAGAGCCCCTGCAATGGCGCCTCCAGGCTGTCCCTATTTCTCCAGCCTAACCCTAACCCTAACCCTAGAGGATTTTTCGGGACCCGATGGTGGGAGTAAGTGGCCCCGGGTGGTCGAGACGAGAAAGTGGTGCGAGGGCAGGTGTGTTGGCAGGGCCGCCCTTGCCTTGGCAGCCCCTTTGCAGAGCCCCTGCAATGGCGCCTCCAGGCTGTCCCTATTTCTCCAGCCTAACCCTAACCCTAACCCTAACCCTAGAGGATTTTTTGGGGCCCAATGGTGGGAGTAAGTGCCCCCGGGTGGTCGAGACGAGAAAGTGGTGCGAGGGCAGGTGTGTTGGCAGGGCCGCCCTTGCCTTGGCAGCCCCTTTGCAGAGCCCCTGCAATGGCGCCTCCAGGCTGTCCCTATTTCTCCAGCCTAACCCTAACCCTAACCCTAACCCTAGAGGATTTCTGGGGCCCATTGATGGGAGTAAGCGCCCCCGGGTGGTCGAGACGAGAAAGTGGTGCGAGGGCAGGTGTGTTGGCAGGGCCGCCCTTGCCTTGGCAGCCCCTTTGCAGAGCCCCTGCAATGGCGCCTCCAGGCTGTCCCGATTTCTCCAGCCTAACCCTAACCCTAACCCTAGAGGATTTCTGGTACCCAATGGTGGGAGTAAGTGCCCCCGGGTGGTCGAGACGAGAAAGTGGTGCGAGGGCAGGTGTGTTGGCAGGGCCGCCCTTGCCTTGGCAGCCCCTTTGCAGAGCCCCTGCAATGGCGCCTCCAGGCTGTCCCTATTTCTCAAGCCTAACCCTAAGCCTAACCCTAACCCTAGAGGATTTCCGGGGCCCAATGGTGGGAGTAAGTGCCCCCGGGTGGTCGAGACGAGCAAGTGGTGCGAGGGCAGGTGTGTTGGCAGGGCCGCCCTTGCCTTGGCAGCCCCTTTGCAGAGCCCCTGCAATGGCGCCTCCAGGCTGTCCCTATTTCTCCAGCCTAACCCCAACCCTAACCCTAGAGGATTTCTGGGGCCCAATGGTGGGAGTAAGCGCCCCCGGGTGGTCGAGACGAGAAAGTGGTGCGAGGGCAGGTGTGTTGGCAGGGCCGCCCTTGCCTTGGCAGCCCCTTTGCAGAGCCCCTGCAATGGCGCCTCCAGGCTGTCCCTATTTCTCCAGCCTAACCCTAAGCCTAACCCTAACCCTAGAGGATTTTCTGGGGCCCGATGGTGGGAGTAAGCGCCCCCGGGTGGTCGAGACGAGAAAGTGGTGCGAGGGCAGGTGTGTTGGCAGGGCCGCCCTTGCCTTGGCAGCCCCTTTGCAGAGCCCCTGCAATGGTGCCTCCAGGCTGTCCCGATTTCTCAAGCCTAACCCTAACCCTAACCCTAACCCTAGAGGATTTTCCGGGGCCCGATGGTGGGAGTAAGTGCCCCCGGGTGGTCGAGACGAGAAAGTGGTGCGAGGGCAGGTGTGTTGGCAGGGCCGCCCTTGCCTTGGCAGCCCCTTTGCAGAGCCCCTGCAATGGCGCCTCCAGGCTGTCCCTATTTCTCCAGCCTAACTCTAACACTAACCCTAGAGGATTTTTCGGGACCCGATGGTGGGAGTAAGTGGCCCCGGGTGGTCGAGACGAGAAAGTGGTGCGAGGGCAGGTGTGTTGGCAGGGCCGCCCTTGCCTTGGCAGCCCCTTTGCAGAGCCCCTGCAATGGCGCCTCCAGGCTGTCCCGATTTCTCCAGCCTAACCCTAACCCTAACCCTAGAGGATTTCTGGGGCCCGATGGTGGGAGTAAGTGCCCCCGGGTGGTCGAGACGAGAAAGTGGTGCGAGGGCAGGTGTGTTGGCAGGGCCGCCCTTGCCTTGGCAGCCCCTTTGCAGAGCCCCTGCAATGGCGCCTCCAGGCTGTCCCTATTTCTCAAGCCTAACCCTAACCCTAACCCTAACCCTAGAGGTTTTCCGGGACCCGATGGTGGGAGTAAGTGCCCCCGGGTGGTCGAGACGAGAAAGTGGTGCGAGGGCAGGTGTGTTGGCAGGGCCGCCCTTGCCTTGGCAGCCCCTTTGCAGAGCCCCTGCAATGGCGCCTCCAGGCAGTCCCTATTTCTCAAGCCTAACCCTAACCCTAACGCTAACCCTAACCATAGAGGTTTTCCGGGACCCGATGGTGGGAGTAAGTGCCCCCGGGTGGTCGAGACGAGAAAGTGGTGCGAGGGCAGGTGTGTTGGCAGGGCCGCCCTTGCCTTGGCAGCCCCTTTGCAGAGCCCCTGCAATGGCGCCTCCAGGCTGTCCCTATTTCTCAAGCCTAACCCTAACCCTAACCCTAGAGGATTTTTCGGGACCCGATGGTGGGAGTAAGTGCCCCCGGGTGGTCGAGACGAGAAAGTGGTGCGAGGGCAGGTGTGTTGGCAGGGCCGCCCTTGCCTTGGCAGCCCCTTTGCAGAGCCCCTGCAATGGCGCCTCCAGGCTGTCCCTATTTCTCAAGCCTAACCCTAACCCTAACCCTAACCCTAGAGGATTTTCCGGGGCCCATTGATGGGAGTAAGCGCCCCCGGGTGGTCGAGACGAGAAAGTGGTGCGAGGGCAGGTGTGTTGGCAGGGCCGCCCTTGCCTTGGCAGCCCCTTTGCAGAGCCCCTGCAATGGCGCCTCCAGGCTGTCCCGATTTCTCCAGCCTAACCCTAACCCTAAGCCTAACCCTAGAGGATTTTCTGGGGCCCGATGGTGGGAGTAAGTGCCCCCGGGTGGTCGAGACGAGAAAGTGGTGCGAGGGCAGGTGTGTTGGCAGGGCCGCCCTTGCCTTGGCAGCCCCTTTGCAGAGCCCCTGCAATGGTGCCTCCAGGCTGTCCCTATTTCTCAAGCCTAACCCTAACCCTAACCCTAACCCTAGAGGATTTTCCGGAGCCCATTGATGGGAGTAAGCGCCCCCGGGTGGTCGAGACGAGAAAGTGGTGCGAGGGCAGGTGTGTTGGCAGGGCCGCCCTTGCCTTGGCAGCCCCTTTGCAGAGCCCCTGCAATGGCGCCTCCAGGCTGTCCCGATTTCTCCAGCCTAACCCTAACCCTAACCCTAACCCTAGAGGATTTTTTGGGGCCCAATGGTGGGAGTAAGTGGCCCCGGGTGGTCGAGACGAGAAAGTGGTGCGAGGGCAGGTGTGTTGGCAGGGCTGCCCTTGCCTTGGCAGCCCCTTTGCAGAGCCCCTGCAATGGCGCCTCCAGGCTGTCCCTATTTCTCCAGCCTAACCCTAACCCTAACCCTAACCCTAACCCTAGAGGATTTTCCGGGGCCCATTGATGGGAGTAAGCGCCCCCGGGTGGTCGAGACGAGAAAGTGGTGCGAGGGCAGGTGTGTTGGCAGGGCCGCCCTTGCCTTGGCAGCCCCTTTGCAGAGCCCCTGCAATGGCGCCTCCAGGCTGTCCCTATTTCTCCAGCCTAACCCTAACCCTAACCCTAGAGGATTTCTGGTACCCAATGGTGGGAGTAAGTGCCCCCGGGTGGTCGAGACGAGAAAGTGGTGCGAGGGCAGGTGTGTTGGCAGGGCCGCCCTTGCCTTGGCAGCCCCTTTGCAGAGCCCCTGCAATGGCGCCTCCAGGCTGTCCCTATTTCTCCAGCCTAACCCTAAGCCTAACCCTAACCCTAGAGGATTTCTGGGGCCCAATGATGGGAGTAAGTGGCCCCGGGTGGTCGAGACGAGAAAGTGGTGCGAGGGCAGGTGTGTTGGCAGGGCCGCCCTTGCCTTGGCAGCCCCTTTGCAGAGCCCCTGCAATGGCGCCTCCAGGCTGTCCCGATTTCTCCAGCCTAACCCTAAGCCTAACCCTAACCCTAGAGGATTTCCGGGGCCCGATGGTGGGAGTAAGCGCCCCCGGGTGGTCGAGACGAGAAAGTGGTGCGAGGGCAGGTGTGTTGGCAGGGCCGCCCTTGCCTTGGCAGCCCCTTTGCAGAGCCCCTGCAATGGTGCCTCCAGGCTGTCCCCATTTCTCCAGCCTAACCCTAACCCTAACCCTAGAGGATTTCTGGGGCCCAATGGTGGGAGTAAGCGCCCCCGGGTGGTCGAGACGAGAAAGTGGTGCGAGGGCAGGTGTGTTGGCAGGGCCGCCCTTGCCTTGGCAGCCCCTTTGCAGAGCCCCTGCAATGGCGCCTCCAGGCTGTCCCTATTTCTCCAGCCTAACCCTAAGCCTAAGCCTAACCCTAGAGGATTTTCCGGGGCCCGATGGTGGGAGTAAGCGCTCCCGGGTGTTCGAGACGAGAAAGTGGTGCGAGGGCAGGTGTGTTGGCAGGGCCGCCCTTGCCTTGGCAGCCCCTTTGCAGAGCCCCTGCAATGGCGCCTCCAGGCTGTCCCTTTTTCTCCAGCCTAACCCTAACCTAACCCTAACCCTAGAGGATTTTCTGGGGCCCGTTGGTGGGAGTAAGTGCCCCCGGGTGGTCGAGACGAGAAAGTGGTGCGAGGGCAGGTGTGTTGGCAGGGCCGCCCTTGCCTTGGCAGCCCCTTTGCAGAGCCCCTGCAATGGCGCCTCCAGGCAGTCCCTATTTCTCCAGCCTAAGCCTAACCCTAACCCTAGAGGTTTTCTGGGGCCCAATGGTGGGAGTAAGCGCCCCCGGGTGGTCGAGACGAGAAAGTGGTGCGAGGGCAGGTGTGTTGGCAGGGCCGCCCTTGCCTTGGCAGCCCCTTTGCAGAGCCCCTGCAATGGCGCCTCCAGGCTGTCCCTATTTCTCCAGCCTAACCCTAACCCTAACCCTAGAGGATTTTTTGGGGCCCAATGGTGGGAGTAAGCGCCCCCGGGTGGTCGAGACGAGAAAGTGGTGCGAGGGCAGGTGTGTTGGCAGGGCCGCCCTTGCCTTGGCAGCCCCTTTGCAGAGACCCTGCAATGGCGCCTCCAGGCTGTCCCTATTTCTCAAGCCTAACCCTAAGTCTAACCCTAACCCTAGAGGATTTTCTGGGGCCCGATGGTGGGAGTAAGCGCCCCCGGGTGGTCGAGATGAGAAAGTGGTGCGAGGGCAGGTGTGTTGGCAGGGCCGCCCTTGCCTTGGCAGCCCCTTTGCAGAGCCCCTGCAATGGCGCCTCCAGGCTGTCCCTATTTCTCCAGCCTAACCCTAACCCTAACCCTAGAGGATTTTTTGGGGCCCGATGGTGGGAGTAAGCGCCCCCGGGTGGTCGAGACGAGAAAGTGGTGCGAGGGCAGGTGTGTTGGCAGGGCCGCCCTTGCCTTGGCAGCCCCTTTGCAGAGACCCTGCAATGGCGCCTCCAGGCTGTCCCTATTTCTCCAGCCTAACCCTAAGCCTAAGCCTAACCCTAGAGGATTTCCGGGGCCCAATGGTGGGAGTAAGCGCCCCCGGGTGGTCGAGACGAGAAAGTGGTGCGAGGGCAGGTGTGTTGGCAGGGCCGCCCTTGCCTTGGCAGCCGCTTTGCAGAGCCCCTGCAATGGCGCCTCCAGGCTGTCCCTATTTCTCAAGCCTAACCCTAAGCCTAAGCCTAACCCTAGAGGATTTCCGGGGCCCAATGATGGGAGTAAGTGCCCCCGGGTGGTCGAGACGAGAAAGTGGTGCGAGGGCAGGTGTGTTGGCAGGGCCGCCCTTGCCTTGGCAGCCCCTTTGCAGAGCCCCTGCAATGGCGCCTCCAGGCTGTCCCTATTTCTCCAGCCTAACCCTAACCCTAACCCTAGAGGATTTTCCGGGACCCGATGGTGGGAGTAAGCGCCCCCGGGTGGTCGAGACGAGAAAGTGGTGCGAGGGCAGGTGTGTTGGCAGGGCCGCCCTTGCCTTGGCAGCCCCTTTGCAGAGCCCCTGCAATGGCGCCTCCAGGCTGTCCCTATTTCTCAAGCCTAACCCTAAGCCTAACCCTAACCCTAGAGGATTTCCGGGGCCCGATGGTGGGAGTAAGCGCCCCCGGGTGGTCGAGACGAGAAAGTGGTGCGAGGGCAGGTGTGTTGGCAGGGCCGCCCTTGCCTTGGCAGCCCCTTTGCAGAGACCCTGCAATGGCGCCTCCAGGCTGTCCCTATTTCTCCAGCCTAACCCTAAGCCTAAGCCTAACCCTAGAGGATTTCTGGGGCCCAATGGTGGGAGTAAGCGCCCCCGGGTGGTCGAGACGAGAAAGTGGTGCGAGGGCAGGTGTGTTGGCAGGGCCGCCCTTGCCTTGGCAGCCGCTTTGCAGAGCCCCTGCAATGGCGCCTCCAGGCTGTCCCTATTTCTCAAGCCTAACCCTAAGCCTAACCCTAACCCTAGAGGATTTCTGGGGCCCAATGATGGGAGTAAGTGCCCCCGGGTGGTCAAGACGAGAAAGTGGTGCGAGGGCAGGTGTGTTGGCAGGGCCGCCCTTGCCTTGGCAGCCCCTTTGCAGAGCCCCTGCAATGGCGCCTCCAGGCTGTCCCGATTTCTCCAGCCTAACCCTAACCCTAACCCTAGAGGATTTTCCGGGACCCGATGGTGGGAGTAAGTGCCCCCGGGTGGTCGAGACGAGAAAGTGGTGCGAGGGCAGGTGTGTTGGCAGGGCCGCCCTTGCCTTGGCAGCCCCTTTGCAGAGCCCCTGCAATGGCGCCTCCAGGCTGTCCCTATTTCTCAAGCCTAACCCTAACCCTAACCCTAGAGGATTTTTCGGGACCCGATGGTGGGAGTAAGTGCCCCCGGGTGGTCGAGACGAGAAAGTGGTGCGAGGGCAGGTGTGTTGGCAGGGCCGCCCTTGCCTTGGCAGCCCCTTTGCAGAGCCCCTGCAATGGCGCCTCCAGGCTGTCCCTATTTCTCAAGCCTAACCCTAACCCTAACCCTAACCCTAGAGGATTTTCCGGGGCCCATTGATGGGAGTAAGCGCCCCCGGGTGGTCGAGACGAGAAAGTGGTGCGAGGGCAGGTGTGTTGGCAGGGCCGCCCTTGCCTTGGCAGCCCCTTTGCAGAGCCCCTGCAATGGCGCCTCCAGGCTGTCCCGATTTCTCCAGCCTAACCCTAACCCTAAGCCTAACCCTAGAGGATTTTCTGGGGCCCGATGGTGGGAGTAAGTGCCCCCGGGTGGTCGAGACGAGAAAGTGGTGCGAGGGCAGGTGTGTTGGCAGGGCCGCCCTTGCCTTGGCAGCCCCTTTGCAGAGCCCCTGCAATGGTGCCTCCAGGCTGTCCCTATTTCTCAAGCCTAACCCTAACCCTAACCCTAACCCTAGAGGATTTTCCGGAGCCCATTGATGGGAGTAAGCGCCCCCGGGTGGTCGAGACGAGAAAGTGGTGCGAGGGCAGGTGTGTTGGCAGGGCCGCCCTTGCCTTGGCAGCCCCTTTGCAGAGCCCCTGCAATGGCGCCTCCAGGCTGTCCCGATTTCTCCAGCCTAACCCTAACCCTAACCCTAACCCTAGAGGATTTTTTGGGGCCCAATGGTGGGAGTAAGTGGCCCCGGGTGGTCGAGACGAGAAAGTGGTGCGAGGGCAGGTGTGTTGGCAGGGCCGCCCTTGCCTTGGCAGCCCCTTTGCAGAGCCCCTGCAATGGCGCCTCCAGGCTGTCCCTATTTCTCCAGCCTAACCCTAACCCTAACCCTAACCCTAACCCTAGAGGATTTTCCGGGGCCCATTGATGGGAGTAAGCGCCCCCGGGTGGTCGAGACGAGAAAGTGGTGCGAGGGCAGGTGTGTTGGCAGGGCCGCCCTTGCCTTGGCAGCCCCTTTGCAGAGCCCCTGCAATGGCGCCTCCAGGCTGTCCCGATTTCTCCAGCCTAACCCTAACCCTAACCCTAGAGGATTTCTGGTACCCAATGGTGGGAGTAAGTGCCCCCGGGTGGTCGAGACGAGAAAGTGGTGCGAGGGCAGGTGTGTTGGCAGGGCCGCCCTTGCCTTGGCAGCCCCTTTGCAGAGCCCCTGCAATGGCGCCTCCAGGCTGTCCCTATTTCTCCAGCCTAACCCTAAGCCTAACCCTAACCCTAGAGGATTTCTGGGGCCCAATGATGGGAGTAAGTGGCCCCGGGTGGTCGAGACGAGAAAGTGGTGCGAGGGCAGGTGTGTTGGCAGGGCCGCCCTTGCCTTGGCAGCCCCTTTGCAGAGCCCCTGCAATGGCGCCTCCAGGCTGTCCCTATTTCTCCAGCCTAACCCTAAGCCTAACCCTAACCCTAGAGGATTTCCGGGGCCCGATGGTGGGAGTAAGCGCCCCCGGGTGGTCGAGACGAGAAAGTGGTGCGAGGGCAGGTGTGTTGGCAGGGCCGCCCTTGCCTTGGCAGCCCCTTTGCAGAGCCCCTGCAATGGTGCCTCCAGGCTGTCCCCATTTCTCCAGCCTAACCCTAACCCTAACCCTAGAGGATTTCTGGGGCCCAATGGTGGGAGTAAGCGCCCCCGGGTGGTCGAGACGAGAAAGTGGTGCGAGGGCAGGTGTGTTGGCAGGGCCGCCCTTGCCTTGGCAGCCCCTTTGCAGAGCCCCTGCAATGGCGCCTCCAGGCTGTCCCTATTTCTCCAGCCTAACCCTAACCCTAACCCTAACCCTAGAGGATTTTCCGGGGCCCGATGGTGGGAGTAAGCGCTCCCGGGTGTTCGAGACGAGAAAGTGGTGCGAGGGCAGGTGTGTTGGCAGGGCCGCCCTTGCCTTGGCAGCCCCTTTGCAGAGCCCCTGCAATGGCGCCTCCAGGCTGTCCCTTTTTCTCCAGCCTAACCCTAACCTAACCCTAACCCTAGAGGATTTTCTGGGGCCCGTTGGTGGGAGTAAGTGCCCCCGGGTGGTCGAGACGAGAAAGTGGTGCGAGGGCAGGTGTGTTGGCAGGGCCGCCCTTGCCTTGGCAGCCCCTTTGCAGAGCCCCTGCAATGGCGCCTCCAGGCAGTCCCTATTTCTCCAGCCTAAGCCTAACCCTAACCCTAGAGGTTTTCTGGGGCCCAATGGTGGGAGTAAGCGCCCCCGGGTGGTCGAGACGAGAAAGTGGTGCGAGGGCAGGTGTGTTGGCAGGGCCGCCCTTGCCTTGGCAGCCCCTTTGCAGAGCCCCTGCAATGGCGCCTCCAGGCTGTCCCTATTTCTCCAGCCTAACCCTAACCCTAACCCTAGAGGATTTTTTGGGGCCCAATGGTGGGAGTAAGCGCCCCCGGGTGGTCGAGACGAGAAAGTGGTGCGAGGGCAGGTGTGTTGGCAGGGCCGCCCTTGCCTTGGCAGCCCCTTTGCAGAGACCCTGCAATGGCGCCTCCAGGCTGTCCCTATTTCTCAAGCCTAACCCTAAGTCTAACCCTAACCCTAGAGGATTTTCTGGGGCCCGATGGTGGGAGTAAGCGCCCCCGGGTGGTCGAGACGAGAAAGTGGTGCGAGGGCAGGTGTGTTGGCAGGGCCGCCCTTGCCTTGGCAGCCCCTTTGCAGAGCCCCTGCAATGGCGCCTCCAGGCTGTCCCTATTTCTCCAGCCTAACCCTAACCCTAACCCTAGAGGATTTTTTGGGGCCCAATGGTGGGAGTAAGCGCCCCCGGGTGGTCGAGACGAGAAAGTGGTGCGAGGGCAGGTGTGTTGGCAGGGCCGCCCTTGCCTTGGCAGCCCCTTTGCAGAGACCCTGCAATGGCGCCTCCAGGCTGTCCCTATTTCTCCAGCCTAACCCTAAGCCTAAGCCTAACCCTAGAGGATTTCCGGGGCCCAATGGTGGGAGTAAGCGCCCCCGGGTGGTCGAGACGAGAAAGTGGTGCGAGGGCAGGTGTGTTGGCAGGGCCGCCCTTGCCTTGGCAGCCGCTTTGCAGAGCCCCTGCAATGGCGCCTCCAGGCTGTCCCTATTTCTCAAGCCTAACCCTAAGCCTAAGCCTAACCCTAGAGGATTTCCGGGGCCCAATGATGGGAGTAAGTGCCCCCGGGTGGTCGAGACGAGAAAGTGGTGCGAGGGCAGGTGTGTTGGCAGGGCCGCCCTTGCCTTGGCAGCCCCTTTGCAGAGCCCCTGCAATGGCGCCTCCAGGCTGTCCCTATTTCTCCAGCCTAACCCTAACCCTAACCCTAGAGGATTTTCCGGGACCCGATGGTGGGAGTAAGCGCCCCCGGGTGGTCGAGACGAGAAAGTGGTGCGAGGGCAGGTGTGTTGGCAGGGCCGCCCTTGCCTTGGCAGCCCCTTTGCAGAGCCCCTGCAATGGCGCCTCCAGGTTGTCCCGATTTCTCAAGCCTAACCCTAAGCCTAACCCTAACCCTAGAGGATTTCCGGGGCCCGATGGTGGGAGTAAGCGCCCCCGGGTGGTCGAGACGAGAAAGTGGTGCGAGGGCAGGTGTGTTGGCAGGGCCGCCCTTGCCTTGGCAGCCCCTTTGCAGAGCCCCTGCAATGGCGCCTCCAGGCTGTCCCTATTTCTCCAGCCTAACCCTAAGCCTAAGCCTAACCCTAGAGGATTTCTGGGGCCCAATGGTGGGAGTAAGCGCCCCCGGGTGGTCGAGACGAGAAAGTGGTGCGAGGGCAGGTGTGTTGGCAGGGCCGCCCTTGCCTTGGCAGCCGCTTTGCAGAGCCCCTGCAATGGCGCCTCCAGGCTGTCCCTATTTCTCAAGCCTAACCCTAAGCCTAACCCTAACCCTAGAGGATTTCTGGGGCCCAATGATGGGAGTAAGTGCCCCCGGGTGGTCAAGACGAGAAAGTGGTGCGAGGGCAGGTGTGTTGGCAGGGCCGCCCTTGCCTTGGCAGCCCCTTTGCAGAGCCCCTGCAATGGCGCCTCCAGGCTGTCCCGATTTCTCCAGCCTAACCCTAAGCCTAACCCTAGAGGATTTTCCGGGACCCGATGGTGGGAGTAAGCGCCCCCGGGTGGTCGAGACGAGAAAGTGGTGCGAGGGCAGGTGTGTTGGCAGGGCCGCCCTTGCCTTGGCAGCCCCTTTGCAGAGCCCCTGCAATGGCGCCTCCAGGCTGTCCCGATTTCTCCAGCCTAACCCTAACCCTAACCCTAGAGGATTTCCGGGGCCCAATGGTGGGAGTAAGCGCCCCCGGGTGGTCGAGACGAGAAAGTGGTGCGAGGGCAGGTGTGTTGGCAGGGCCGCCCTTGCCTTGGCAGCCCCTTTGCAGAGCCCCTGCAATGGCGCCTCCAGGCTGTCCCTATTTCTCAAGCCTAACCCTAAGCCTAACCCTAACCCTAGAGGATTTTCCGGGGCCCGATGGTGGGAGTAAGTGCCCCCGGGTGGTCGAGACGAGAAAGTGGTGCGAGGGCAGGTGTGTTGGCAGGGCCGCCCTTGCCTTGGCAGCCCCTTTGCAGAGCCCCTGCAATGGCGCCTCCAGGCTGTCCCGATTTCTCCAGCCTAACCCTAACCCTAACCCTAGAGGATTTTTCGGGACCCGATGGTGGGAGTAAGTGCCCCCGGGTGGTCGAGACGAGAAAGTGGTGCGAGGGCAGGTGTGTTGGCAGGGCCGCCCTTGCCTTGGCAGCCCCTTTGCAGAGCCCCTGCAATGGCACCTCCAGGCAGTCCCTATTTCTCCAGCCTAACCCTAACCCTAACCCTAGAGGATTTTCTGGGGCCCAATGGTGGGAGTAAGCGCCCCCGGGTGGTCGAGACGAGAAAGTGGTGCGAGGGCAGGTGTGTTGGCAGGGCCGCCCTTGCCTTGGCAGCCCCTTTGCAGAGCCCCTGCAATGGCGCCTCCAGGCTGTCCCTATTTCTCCAGCCTAACCCTAAGCCTAAGCCTAACCCTAGAGGATTTCCGGGGCCCGATGGTGGGAGTAAGCGCCCCCGGGTGGTCGAGACGAGAAAGTGGTGCGAGGGCAGGTGTGTTGGCAGGGCCGCCCTTGCCTTGGCAGCCCCTTTGCAGAGCCCCTGCAATGGCGCCTCCAGGCTGTCCCTATTTCTCCAGCCTAACCCTAACCCTAACCCTAACCCTAGAGGATTTCCGGGGCCCAATGATGGGAGTAAGTGCCCCCGGGTGGTCGAGACGAGAAAGTGGTGCGAGGGCAGGTGTGTTGGCAGGGCCGCCCTTGCCTTGGCAGCCCCTTTGCAGAGCCCCTGCAATGGCGCCTCCAGGCTGTCCCGATTTCTCCAGCCTAACCCTAACCCTAACCCTAGAGGATTTTCCGGGACCCGATGGTGGGAGTAAGCGCCCCCAGGTGGTCAAGACGAGAAAGTGGTGCGAGGGCAGGTGTGTTGGCAGGGCCGCCCTTGCCTTGGCAGCCCCTTTGCAGAGCCCCTGCAATGGCGCCTCCAGGCTGTCCCGATTTCTCCAGCCTAACCCTAAGCCTAACCCTAACCCTAGAGGATTTTCCGGGACCCGATGGTGGGAGTAAGTGCCCCCGGGTGGTCGAGACGAGAAAGTGGTGCGAGGGCAGGTGTGTTGGCAGGGCCGCCCTTGCCTTGGCAGCCCCTTTGCAGAGCCCCTGCAATGGCGCCTCCAGGCTGTCCCTATTTCTCAAGCCTAACCCTAACCCTAACCCTAGAGGATTTTTCGGGACCCGATGGTGGGAGTAAGTGCCCCCGGGTGGTCGAGACGAGAAAGTGGTGCGAGGGCAGGTGTGTTGGCAGGGCCGCCCTTGCCTTGGCAGCCCCTTTGCAGAGCCCCTGCAATGGCGCCTCCAGGCAGTCCCTATTTCTCAAGCCTAACCCTAACCCTAACGCTAACCCTAACCATAGAGGTTTTCCGGGACCCGATGGTGGGAGTAAGTGCCCCCGGGTGGTCGAGACGAGAAAGTGGTGCGAGGGCAGGTGTGTTGGCAGGGCCGCCCTTGCCTTGGCAGCCCCTTTGCAGAGCCCCTGCAATGGCGCCTCCAGGCTGTCCCTATTTCTCAAGCCTAACCCTAACCCTAACCCTAGAGGATTTTTCGGGACCCGATGGTGGGAGTAAGTGCCCCCGGGTGGTCGAGACGAGAAAGTGGTGCGAGGGCAGGTGTGTTGGCAGGGCCGCCCTTGCCTTGGCAGCCCCTTTGCAGAGCCCCTGCAATGGCGCCTCCAGGCTGTCCCTATTTCTCAAGCCTAACCCTAACCCTAACCCTAACCCTAGAGGATTTTCCGGGGCCCATTGATGGGAGTAAGCGCCCCCGGGTGGTCGAGACGAGAAAGTGGTGCGAGGGCAGGTGTGTTGGCAGGGCCGCCCTTGCCTTGGCAGCCCCTTTGCAGAGCCCCTGCAATGGCGCCTCCAGGCTGTCCCGATTTCTCCAGCCTAACCCTAACCCTAAGCCTAACCCTAGAGGATTTTCTGGGGCCCGATGGTGGGAGTAAGTGCCCCCGGGTGGTCGAGACGAGAAAGTGGTGCGAGGGCAGGTGTGTTGGCAGGGCCGCCCTTGCCTTGGCAGCCCCTTTGCAGAGCCCCTGCAATGGTGCCTCCAGGCTGTCCCTATTTCTCAAGCCTAACCCTAACCCTAACCCTAACCCTAGAGGATTTTCCGGAGCCCATTGATGGGAGTAAGCGCCCCCGGGTGGTCGAGACGAGAAAGTGGTGCGAGGGCAGGTGTGTTGGCAGGGCCGCCCTTGCCTTGGCAGCCCCTTTGCAGAGCCCCTGCAATGGCGCCTCCAGGCTGTCCCGATTTCTCCAGCCTAACCCTAACCCTAACCCTAACCCTAGAGGATTTTTTGGGGCCCAATGGTGGGAGTAAGTGGCCCCGGGTGGTCGAGACGAGAAAGTGGTGCGAGGGCAGGTGTGTTGGCAGGGCCGCCCTTGCCTTGGCAGCCCCTTTGCAGAGCCCCTGCAATGGCGCCTCCAGGCTGTCCCTATTTCTCCAGCCTAACCCTAACCCTAACCCTAACCCTAACCCTAGAGGATTTTCCGGGGCCCATTGATGGGAGTAAGCGCCCCCGGGTGGTCGAGACGAGAAAGTGGTGCGAGGGCAGGTGTGTTGGCAGGGCCGCCCTTGCCTTGGCAGCCGCTTTGCAGAGCCCCTGCAATGGCGCCTCCAGGCTGTCCCTATTTCTCCAGCCTAACCCTAACCCTAACCCTAGAGGATTTCTGGTACCCAATGGTGGGAGTAAGTGCCCCCGGGTGGTCGAGACGAGAAAGTGGTGCGAGGGCAGGTGTGTTGGCAGGGCCGCCCTTGCCTTGGCAGCCCCTTTGCAGAGCCCCTGCAATGGCGCCTCCAGGCTGTCCCTATTTCTCCAGCCTAACCCTAAGCCTAACCCTAACCCTAGAGGATTTCTGGGGCCCAATGATGGGAGTAAGTGGCCCCGGGTGGTCGAGACGAGAAAGTGGTGCGAGGGCAGGTGTGTTGGCAGGGCCGCCCTTGCCTTGGCAGCCCCTTTGCAGAGCCCCTGCAATGGCGCCTCCAGGCTGTCCCGATTTCTCCAGCCTAACCCTAAGCCTAACCCTAACCCTAGAGGATTTCCGGGGCCCGATGGTGGGAGTAAGCGCCCCCGGGTGGTCGAGACGAGAAAGTGGTGCGAGGGCAGGTGTGTTGGCAGGGCCGCCCTTGCCTTGGCAGCCCCTTTGCAGAGCCCCTGCAATGGTGCCTCCAGGCTGTCCCCATTTCTCCAGCCTAACCCTAACCCTAACCCTAGAGGATTTCTGGGGCCCAATGGTGGGAGTAAGCGCCCCCGGGTGGTCGAGACGAGAAAGTGGTGCGAGGGCAGGTGTGTTGGCAGGGCCGCCCTTGCCTTGGCAGCCCCTTTGCAGAGCCCCTGCAATGGCGCCTCCAGGCTGTCCCTATTTCTCCAGCCTAACCCTAACCCTAACCCTAACCCTAGAGGATTTTCCGGGGCCCGATGGTGGGAGTAAGCGCTCCCGGGTGTTCGAGACGAGAAAGTGGTGCGAGGGCAGGTGTGTTGGCAGGGCCGCCCTTGCCTTGGCAGCCCCTTTGCAGAGCCCCTGCAATGGCGCCTCCAGGCTGTCCCTATTTCTCAAGCCTAACCCTAAGTCTAACCCTAACCCTAGAGGATTTTCTGGGGCCCGATGGTGGGAGTAAGCGCCCCCGGGTGGTCGAGATGAGAAAGTGGTGCGAGGGCAGGTGTGTTGGCAGGGCCGCCCTTGCCTTGGCAGCCCCTTTGCAGAGCCCCTGCAATGGCGCCTCCAGGCTGTCCCTATTTCTCCAGCCTAACCCTAACCCTAACCCTAGAGGATTTTTTGGGGCCCGATGGTGGGAGTAAGCGCCCCCGGGTGGTCGAGACGAGAAAGTGGTGCGAGGGCAGGTGTGTTGGCAGGGCCGCCCTTGCCTTGGCAGCCCCTTTGCAGAGACCCTGCAATGGCGCCTCCAGGCTGTCCCTATTTCTCCAGCCTAACCCTAAGCCTAAGCCTAACCCTAGAGGATTTCCGGGGCCCAATGGTGGGAGTAAGCGCCCCCGGGTGGTCGAGACGAGAAAGTGGTGCGAGGGCAGGTGTGTTGGCAGGGCCGCCCTTGCCTTGGCAGCCGCTTTGCAGAGCCCCTGCAATGGCGCCTCCAGGCTGTCCCTATTTCTCAAGCCTAACCCTAAGCCTAAGCCTAACCCTAGAGGATTTCCGGGGCCCAATGATGGGAGTAAGTGCCCCCGGGTGGTCGAGACGAGAAAGTGGTGCGAGGGCAGGTGTGTTGGCAGGGCCGCCCTTGCCTTGGCAGCCCCTTTGCAGAGCCCCTGCAATGGCGCCTCCAGGCTGTCCCTATTTCTCCAGCCTAACCCTAACCCTAACCCTAGAGGATTTTCCGGGACCCGATGGTGGGAGTAAGTGCCCCCGGGTGGTCGAGACGAGAAAGTGGTGCGAGGGCAGGTGTGTTGGCAGGGCCGCCCTTGCCTTGGCAGCCCCTTTGCAGAGCCCCTGCAATGGCGCCTCCAGGTTGTCCCGATTTCTCAAGCCTAACCCTAAGCCTAACCCTAACCCTAGAGGATTTCCGGGGCCCGATGGTGGGAGTAAGCGCCCCCGGGTGGTCGAGACGAGAAAGTGGTGCGAGGGCAGGTGTGTTGGCAGGGCCGCCCTTGCCTTGGCAGCCCCTTTGCAGAGCCCCTGCAATGGCGCCTCCAGGCTGTCCCTATTTCTCCAGCCTAACCCTAAGCCTAAGCCTAACCCTAGAGGATTTCTGGGGCCCAATGGTGGGAGTAAGCGCCCCCGGGTGGTCGAGACGAGAAAGTGGTGCGAGGGCAGGTGTGTTGGCAGGGCCGCCCTTGCCTTGGCAGCCGCTTTGCAGAGCCCCTGCAATGGCGCCTCCAGGCTGTCCCTATTTCTCAAGCCTAACCCTAAGCCTAACCCTAACCCTAGAGGATTTCTGGGGCCCAATGATGGGAGTAAGTGCCCCCGGGTGGTCAAGACGAGAAAGTGGTGCGAGGGCAGGTGTGTTGGCAGGGCCGCCCTTGCCTTGGCAGCCCCTTTGCAGAGCCCCTGCAATGGCGCCTCCAGGCTGTCCCTATTTCTCAAGCCTAACCCTAACCCTAACCCTAGAGGATTTTTCGGGACCCGATGGTGGGAGTAAGTGCCCCCGGGTGGTCGAGACGAGAAAGTGGTGCGAGGGCAGGTGTGTTGGCAGGGCCGCCCTTGCCTTGGCAGCCCCTTTGCAGAGCCCCTGCAATGGCGCCTCCAGGCTGTCCCTATTTCTCAAGCCTAACCCTAACCCTAACCCTAACCCTAGAGGATTTTCCGGGGCCCATTGATGGGAGTAAGCGCCCCCGGGTGGTCGAGACGAGAAAGTGGTGCGAGGGCAGGTGTGTTGGCAGGGCCGCCCTTGCCTTGGCAGCCCCTTTGCAGAGCCCCTGCAATGGCGCCTCCAGGCTGTCCCGATTTCTCCAGCCTAACCCTAACCCTAAGCCTAACCCTAGAGGATTTTCTGGGGCCCGATGGTGGGAGTAAGTGCCCCCGGGTGGTCGAGACGAGAAAGTGGTGCGAGGGCAGGTGTGTTGGCAGGGCCGCCCTTGCCTTGGCAGCCCCTTTGCAGAGCCCCTGCAATGGTGCCTCCAGGCTGTCCCTATTTCTCAAGCCTAACCCTAACCCTAACCCTAACCCTAGAGGATTTTCCGGAGCCCATTGATGGGAGTAAGCGCCCCCGGGTGGTCGAGACGAGAAAGTGGTGCGAGGGCAGGTGTGTTGGCAGGGCCGCCCTTGCCTTGGCAGCCCCTTTGCAGAGCCCCTGCAATGGCGCCTCCAGGCTGTCCCGATTTCTCCAGCCTAACCCTAACCCTAACCCTAACCCTAGAGGATTTTTTGGGGCCCAATGGTGGGAGTAAGTGGCCCCGGGTGGTCGAGACGAGAAAGTGGTGCGAGGGCAGGTGTGTTGGCAGGGCCGCCCTTGCCTTGGCAGCCCCTTTGCAGAGCCCCTGCAATGGCGCCTCCAGGCTGTCCCGATTTCTCAAGCCTAACCCTAACCCTAACCCTAACCCTAACCGTAGAGGATTTCCAGGGCTCGATGGTGGGAGTAAGCGCCCCCGGGTGGTCGAGACGAGAAAGTGGTGCGAGGGCAGGTGTGTTGGCAGGGCCGCCCTTGCCTTGGCAGCCCCTTTGCAGAGCCCCTGCAATGGCGCCTCCAGGCTGTCCCGATTTCTCCAGCCTAACCCTAACCCTAACCCTAGAGGATTTTCTGGGGCCCATTGATGGGAGTAAGCGCTCCCGGGTGTTCGAGACGAGAAAGTGGTGCGAGGGCAGGTGTGTTGGCAGGGCCGCCCTTGCCTTGGCAGCCCCTTTGCAGAGCCCCTGCAATGGCGCCTCCAGGCTGTCCCTATTTCTCCAGCCTAACCCTAAGCCTAACCCTAACCCTAGAGGATTTCTGGGGCCCAATGATGGGAGTAAGTGCCCCCGGGTGGTCGAGACGAGAAAGTGGTGCGAGGGCAGGTGTGTTGGCAGGGCCGCCCTTGCCTTGGCAGCCCCTTTGCAGAGCCCCTGCAATGGCGCCTCCAGGCTGTCCCGATTTCTCCAGCCTAACCCTAAGCCTAACCCTAACCCTAGAGGATTTCCGGGGCCCGATGGTGGGAGTAAGCGCCCCCGGGTGGTCGAGACGAGAAAGTGGTGCGAGGGCAGGTGTGTTGGCAGGGCCGCCCTTGCCTTGGCAGCCCCTTTGCAGAGCCCCTGCAATGGTGCCTCCAGGCTGTCCCCATTTCTCCAGCCTAACCCTAACCCTAACCCTAGAGGATTTCTGGGGCCCAATGGTGGGAGTAAGCGCCCCCGGGTGGTCGAGACGAGAAAGTGGTGCGAGGGCAGGTGTGTTGGCAGGGCCGCCCTTGCCTTGGCAGCCCCTTTGCAGAGCCCCTGCAATGGCGCCTCCAGGCTGTCCCTATTTCTCCAGCCTAACCCTAACCCTAACCCTAACCCTAGAGGATTTTCCGGGGCCCGATGGTGGGAGTAAGCGCTCCCGGGTGTTCGAGACGAGAAAGTGGTGCGAGGGCAGGTGTGTTGGCAGGGCCGCCCTTGCCTTGGCAGCCCCTTTGCAGAGCCCCTGCAATGGCGCCTCCAGGCTGTCCCTTTTTCTCCAGCCTAACCCTAACCTAACCCTAACCCTAGAGGATTTTCTGGGGCCCGTTGGTGGGAGTAAGTGCCCCCGGGTGGTCGAGACGAGAAAGTGGTGCGAGGGCAGGTGTGTTGGCAGGGCCGCCCTTGCCTTGGCAGCCCCTTTGCAGAGCCCCTGCAATGGCGCCTCCAGGCAGTCCCTATTTCTCCAGCCTAAGCCTAACCCTAACCCTAGAGGTTTTCTGGGGCCCAATGGTGGGAGTAAGCGCCCCCGGGTGGTCGAGACGAGAAAGTGGTGCGAGGGCAGGTGTGTTGGCAGGGCCGCCCTTGCCTTGGCAGCCCCTTTGCAGAGCCCCTGCAATGGCGCCTCCAGGCTGTCCCTATTTCTCCAGCCTAACCCTAACCCTAACCCTAGAGGATTTTTTGGGGCCCAATGGTGGGAGTAAGCGCCCCCGGGTGGTCGAGACGAGAAAGTGGTGCGAGGGCAGGTGTGTTGGCAGGGCCGCCCTTGCCTTGGCAGCCCCTTTGCAGAGACCCTGCAATGGCGCCTCCAGGCTGTCCCTATTTCTCAAGCCTAACCCTAAGTCTAACCCTAACCCTAGAGGATTTTCTGGGGCCCGATGGTGGGAGTAAGCGCCCCCGGGTGGTCGAGACGAGAAAGTGGTGCGAGGGCAGGTGTGTTGGCAGGGCCGCCCTTGCCTTGGCAGCCCCTTTGCAGAGCCCCTGCAATGGCGCCTCCAGGCTGTCCCTATTTCTCCAGCCTAACCCTAACCCTAACCCTAGAGGATTTTTTGGGGCCCAATGGTGGGAGTAAGCGCCCCCGGGTGGTCGAGACGAGAAAGTGGTGCGAGGGCAGGTGTGTTGGCAGGGCCGCCCTTGCCTTGGCAGCCCCTTTGCAGAGACCCTGCAATGGCGCCTCCAGGCTGTCCCTATTTCTCCAGCCTAACCCTAAGCCTAACCCTAACCCTAGAGGATTTCCGGGGCCCGATGGTGGGAGTAAGCGCCCCCGGGTGGTCGAGACGAGAAAGTGGTGCGAGGGCAGGTGTGTTGGCAGGGCCGCCCTTGCCTTGGCAGCCGCTTTGCAGAGCCCCTGCAATGGCGCCTCCAGGCTGTCCCTATTTCTCAAGCCTAACCCTAAGCCTAAGCCTAACCCTAGAGGATTTCCGGGGCCCAATGATGGGAGTAAGTGCCCCCGGGTGGTCGAGACGAGAAAGTGGTGCGAGGGCAGGTGTGTTGGCAGGGCCGCCCTTGCCTTGGCAGCCCCTTTGCAGAGCCCCTGCAATGGCGCCTCCAGGCTGTCCCTATTTCTCCAGCCTAACCCTAACCCTAACCCTAGAGGATTTTCCGGGACCCGATGGTGGGAGTAAGCGCCCCCGGGTGGTCGAGACGAGAAAGTGGTGCGAGGGCAGGTGTGTTGGCAGGGCCGCCCTTGCCTTGGCAGCCCCTTTGCAGAGCCCCTGCAATGGCGCCTCCAGGTTGTCCCGATTTCTCAAGCCTAACCCTAAGCCTAACCCTAACCCTAGAGGATTTCCGGGGCCCGATGGTGGGAGTAAGCGCCCCCGGGTGGTCGAGACGAGAAAGTGGTGCGAGGGCAGGTGTGTTGGCAGGGCCGCCCTTGCCTTGGCAGCCCCTTTGCAGAGCCCCTGCAATGGCGCCTCCAGGCTGTCCCGATTTCTCCAGCCTAACCCTAACCCTAACCCTAGAGGATTTTCCGGGACCCGATGGTGGGAGTAAGCGCCCCCGGGTGGTCGAGACGAGAAAGTGGTGCGAGGGCAGGTGTGTTGGCAGGGCCGCCCTTGCCTTGGCAGCCCCTTTGCAGAGCCCCTGCAATGGCGCCTCCAGGCTGTCCCGATTTCTCCAGCCTAACCCTAACCCTAACCCTAGAGGATTTCCGGGGCCCAATGGTGGGAGTAAGCGCCCCCGGGTGGTCGAGACGAGAAAGTGGTGCGAGGGCAGGTGTGTTGGCAGGGCCGCCCTTGCCTTGGCAGCCCCTTTGCAGAGCCCCTGCAATGGCGCCTCCAGGCTGTCCCTATTTCTCAAGCCTAACCCTAAGCCTAACCCTAACCCTAGAGGATTTTCCGGGGCCCGATGGTGGGAGTAAGTGCCCCCGGGTGGTCGAGACGAGAAAGTGGTGCGAGGGCAGGTGTGTTGGCAGGGCCGCCCTTGCCTTGGCAGCCCCTTTGCAGAGCCCCTGCAATGGCGCCTCCAGGCTGTCCCGATTTCTCCAGCCTAACCCTAACCCTAACCCTAGAGGATTTTTCGGGACCCGATGGTGGGAGTAAGTGCCCCCGGGTGGTCGAGACGAGAAAGTGGTGCGAGGGCAGGTGTGTTGGCAGGGCCGCCCTTGCCTTGGCAGCCCCTTTGCAGAGACCCTGCAATGGCGCCTCCAGGCTGTCCCTATTTCTCCAGCCTAACCCTAACCCTAACCCTAGAGGATTTTCTGGGGCCCAATGGTGGGAGTAAGCGCCCCCGGGTGGTCGAGACGAGAAAGTGGTGCGAGGGCAGGTGTGTTGGCAGGGCCGCCCTTGCCTTGGCAGCCCCTTTGCAGAGCCCCTGCAATGGCGCCTCCAGGCTGTCCCTATTTCTCCAGCCTAACCCTAAGCCTAAGCCTAACCCTAGAGGATTTCCGGGGCCCGATGGTGGGAGTAAGCGCCCCCGGGTGGTCGAGACGAGAAAGTGGTGCGAGGGCAGGTGTGTTGGCAGGGCCGCCCTTGCCTTGGCAGCCCCTTTGCAGAGCCCCTGCAATGGCGCCTCCAGGCTGTCCCTATTTCTCCAGCCTAACCCTAACCCTAACCCTAACCCTAGAGGATTTCCGGGGCCCAATGATGGGAGTAAGTGCCCCCGGGTGGTCGAGACGAGAAAGTGGTGCGAGGGCAGGTGTGTTGGCAGGGCCGCCCTTGCCTTGGCAGCCCCTTTGCAGAGCCCCTGCAATGGCGCCTCCAGGCTGTCCCGATTTCTCCAGCCTAACCCTAACCCTAACCCTAGAGGATTTTCCGGGACCCGATGGTGGGAGTAAGCGCCCCCAGGTGGTCAAGACGAGAAAGTGGTGCGAGGGCAGGTGTGTTGGCAGGGCCGCCCTTGCCTTGGCAGCCCCTTTGCAGAGCCCCTGCAATGGCGCCTCCAGGCTGTCCCGATTTCTCCAGCCTAACCCTAAGCCTAACCCTAACCCTAGAGGATTTTCCGGGACCCGATGGTGGGAGTAAGTGCCCCCGGGTGGTCGAGACGAGAAAGTGGTGCGAGGGCAGGTGTGTTGGCAGGGCCGCCCTTGCCTTGGCAGCCCCTTTGCAGAGCCCCTGCAATGGCGCCTCCAGGCTGTCCCTATTTCTCAAGCCTAACCCTAACCTTAACCCTAACCCTAGAGGTTTTCCGGAACACGATGGTGGGAGTAAGTGCCCCCGGGTGGTCGAGACGAGAAAGTGGTGCGAGGGCAGGTGTGTTGGCAGGGCCGCCCTTGCCTTGGCAGCCCCTTTGCAGAGCCCCTGCAATGGCGCCTCCAGGCTGTCCCTATTTCCCAAGCCTAACCCTAAGCCTAACCCTAACCCTAGAGGATTTTCTGGGGCCCGATGGTGGGAGTAAGCGCCCCCGGGTGGTCGAGACGAGAAAGTGGTGCGAGGGCAGGTGTGTTGGCAGGGCCGCCCTTGCCTTGGCAGCCCCTTTGCAGAGCCCCTGCAATGGTGCCTCCAGGCTGTCCCGATTTCTCCAGCCTAACCCTAACCCTAACCCTAACCCTAGAGGATTTTCCGGGGCCCGATGGTGGGAGTAAGTGCCCCCGGGTGGTCGAGACGAGAAAGTGGTGCGAGGGCAGGTGTGTTGGCAGGGCCGCCCTTGCCTTGGCAGCCCCTTTGCAGAGCCCCTGCAATGGTGCCTCCAGGCAGTCCCTATTTCTCCAGCCTAACCCTAACCCTAACCCTAACCCTAGAGGATTTTCCGGGACTCGATGGTGGGAGTAAGCTCTCCCGGGTGGTCGAGACGAGAAAGTGGTGCGAGGGCAGGTGTGTTGGCAGGGCCGCCCTTGCCTTGGCAGCCCCTTTGCAGAGCCCCTGCAATGGTGCCTCCAGGCTGTCCCGATTTCTCAAGCCTAACCCTAACCCTAACCCTAACCCTAGAGGATTTTCCGGGACCCGATGGTGGGAGTAAGCGCCCCCGGGTGGTCGAGACGAGAAAGTGGTGCGAGGGCAGGTGTGTTGGCAGGGCCGCCCTTGCCTTGGCAGCCCCTTTGCAGAGCCCCTGCAATGGCGCCTCCAGGCTGTCCCTATTTCTCAAGCCTAACCCTAAGCCTAACCCTAACCCTAGAGGATTTTCTGGGGCCCGATGGTGGGAGTAAGTGCCCCCGGGTGGTCGAGACGAGAAAGTGGTGCGAGGGCAGGTGTGTTGGCAGGGCCGCCCTTGCCTTGGCAGCCCCTTTGCAGAGCCCCTGCAATGGTGCCTCCAGGCAGTCCCTATTTCTCCAGCCTAACTCTAACCCTAACCCTAACCCTAGAGGATTTTCCGGGACCTGATGGTGGGAGTAAGTGCCCCCGGGTGGTCGAGACGAGAAAGTGGTGCGAGGGCAGGTGTGTTGGCAGGGCCGCCCTTGCCTTGGCAGCCCCTTTGCAGAGCCCCTGCAATGGCGCCTCCAGGCTGTCCCTATTTCTCAAGCCTAACCCTAAGCCTAACCCTAACCCTAGAGGTTTTCCGGGACCCGATGGTGGGAGTAAGTGCCCCCGGGTGGTCGAGACGAGAAAGTGGTGCGAGGGCAGGTGTGTTGGCAGGGCCGCCCTTGCCTTGGCAGCCCCTTTGCAGAGCCCCTGCAATGGCGCCTCCAGGCTGTCCCTATTTCTCAAGCCTAACCCTAACCCTAACCCTAGAGGATTTCTGGGGCCCAATGATGGGAGTAAGTGCCCCCGGGTGGTCGAGACGAGAAAGTGGTGCGAGGGCAGGTGTGTTGGCAGGGCCGCCCTTGCCTTGGCAGCCCCTTTGCAGAGCCCCTGCAATGGCGCCTCCAGGCTGTCCCTATTTCTCCAGCCTAACCCTAAGCCTAACCCTAACCCTAGAGGATTTTCTGGGGCCCAATGATGGGAGTAAGCGCCCCCGGGTGGTCGAGACGAGAAAGTGGTGCGAGGGCAGGTGTGTTGGCAGGGCCGCCCTTGCCTTGGCAGCCCCTTTGCAGAGCCCCTGCAATGGCGCCTCCAGGCAGTCCCTATTTCTCCAGCCTAACCCTAACCCTAACGCTAACCCTAACCATAGAGGTTTTCCGGGACCCGATGGTGGGAATAAGTGCCCCCGGGTGGTCGAGACGAGAAAGTGGTGCGAGGGCAGGTGTGTTGGCAGGGCCGCCCTTGCCTTGGCAGCCCCTTTGCAGAGCCCCTGCAATGGCGCCTCCAGGCTGTCCCTATTTCTCCAGCCTAACCCTAACCCTAACCCTAACCCTAGAGGATTTCCGGGGCCCGATGGTGGGAGTAAGCGCCCCCGGGTGGTCGAGACGAGAAAGTGGTGCGAGGGCAGGTGTGTTGGCAGGGCCGCCCTTGCCTTGGCAGCCCCTTTGCAGAGCCCCTGCAATGGCGCCTCCAGGCAGTCCCTATTTCTCCAGCCTAACCCTAACCCTAACCCTAACCCTAGAGGATTTCTGGGGCCCAATGGTGGGAGTAAGCGCCCCCGGGTGGTCGAGACGAGAAAGTGGTGCGAGGGCAGGTGTGTTGGCAGGGCCGCCCTTGCCTTGGCAGCCCCTTTGCAGAGCCCCTGCAATGGCGCCTCCAGGCTGTCCCGATTTCTCCAGCCTAACCCTAACCCTAACCCTAACCCTAGAGGATTTTCCGGGGCCCGATGGTGGGAGTAAGTGGCCCCGGGTGGTCGAGACGAGAAAGTGGTGCGAGGGCAGGTGTGTTGGCAGGGCCGCCCTTGCCTTGGCAGCCCCTTTGCAGAGCCCCTGCAATGGCGCCTCCAGGCTGTCCCGATTTCTCAAGCCTAACCCTAACCCTAACCCTAACCCTAGAGGTTTTCCGGGACCCGATGGTGGGAGTAAGTGCCCCCAGGTGGTCGAGACGAGAAAGTGGTGCGAGGGCAGGTGTGTTGGCAGGGCCGCCCTTGCCTTGGCAGCCCCTTTGCAGAGCCCCTGCAATGGCGCCTCCAGGCTGTCCCTATTTCTCCAGCCTAACCCTAACCCTAACCCTAGAGGATTTCTGGGACCCGATGGTGGGAGTAAGTGCCCCCGGGTGGTCGAGACGAGAAAGTGGTGCGAGGGCAGGTGTGTTGGCAGGGCCGCCCTTGCCTTGGCAGCCCCTTTGCAGAGCCCCTGCAATGGCGCCTCCAGGCTGTCCCTATTTCTCAAGCCTAACCCTAAGCCTAACCCTAGAGGATTTTCTGGGGCCCGATGGTGGGAGTAAGCGCCCCCGGGTGGTCGAGACGAGAAAGTGGTGCGAGGGCAGGTGTGTTGGCAGGGCCGCCCTTGCCTTGGCAGCCCCTTTGCAGAGCCCCTGCAATGGTGCCTCCAGGCTGTCCCTATTTCTCCAGCCTAACCCTAACCCTAACCCTAACCCTAGAGGATTTCTGGGGCCCGATGGTGGGAGTAAGTGGCCCCGGGTGGTCGAGACGAGAAAGTGGTGCGAGGGCAGGTGTGTTGGCAGGGCCGCCCTTGCCTTGGCAGCCCCTTTGCAGAGCCCCTGCAATGGTGCCTCCAGGCTGTCCCGATTTCTCCAGCCTAACCCTAAGCCTAACCCTAACCCTAGAGGATTTTCCGGGGCCCGATTTTGGGAGTAAGCGCTCCCGGGTGGTCGAGATGAGAAAGTGGTGCGAGGGCAGGTGTGTTGGCAGGGCCGCCCTTGCCTTGGCAGCCCCTTTGCAGAGCCCCTGCAATGGTGCCTCCAGGCTGTCCCTATTTCTCCAGCCTAACCCTAACCCTAACCCTAACCCTAGAGGATTTCTGGGGCCCGATGGTGGGAGTAAGTGCCCCCGGGTCGTCGAGACGAGAAAGTGGTGCGAGGGCAGGTGTGTTGGCAGGGCCGCCCTTGCCTTGGCAGCCCCTTTGCAGAGCCCCTGCAATGGCGCCTCCAGGCTGTCCCTATTTCTCCAGCCTAACCCTAACCCTAACCCTAACCCTAGAGGATTTTCCGGGGCCCGATGGTGGGAGTAAGCGCTCCCGGGTGGTCGAGATGAGAAAGTGGTGCGAGGGCAGGTGTGTTGGCAGGGCCGCCCTTGCCTTGGCAGCCCCTTTGCAGAGCCCCTGCAATGGTGCCTCCAGGCTGTCCCTATTTCTCCAGCCTAACCCTAACCCTAACCCTAGAGGATTTTCCGGGGCCCGATGGTGGGAGCAAGTGCCCCCGGGTGGTCGAGACGAGAAAGTGGTGCGAGGGCAGGTGTGTTGGCAGGGCCGCCCTTGCCTTGGCAGCCCCTTTGCAGAGCCCCTGCAATGGCGCCTCCAGGCTGTCCCTATTTCTCCAGCCTAACCCTAAGCCTAACCCTAACCCTAGAGGATTTTCCGGGGCCCGATGGTGGGAGTAAGCGCCCCCGGGTGGTCGAGACGAGAAAGTGGTGCGAGGGCAGGTGTGTTGGCAGGGCCGCCCTTGCCTTGGCAGCCCCTTTGCAGAGCCCCTGCAATGGCGCCTCCAGGCTGTCCCTATTTCTCAAGCCTAACCCTAACCCTAACGCTAACCCTAACCATAGAGGTTTTCGGGACCCGATGGTGGGAGTAAGTGCCCCCGGGTGGTCGAGACGAGAAAGTGGTGCGAGGGCAGGTGTGTTGGCAGGGCCGCCCTTGCCTTGGCAGCCCCTTTGCAGAGCCCCTGCAATGGCGCCTCCAGGCTGTCCCTATTTCCCAAGCCTAACCCTAACCCTAACCCTAACCCTAGAGGATTTTCCGGGGCCCGATGGTGGGAGTAAGTGCCCCCGGGTGGTCGAGACGAGAAAGTGGTGCGAGGGCAGGTGTGTTGGCAGGGCCGCCCTTGCCTTGGCAGCCCCTTTGCAGAGCCCCTGCAATGGCGCCTCCAGGCTGTCCCTATTTCTCAAGCCTAACCCTAACCCTAACCCTAGAGGATTTCTGGGGCCCAATGATGGGAGTAAGTGCCCCCGGGTGGTCGAGACGAGAAAGTGGTGCGAGGGCAGGTGTGTTGGCAGGGCCGCCCTTGCCTTGGCAGCCCCTTTGCAGAGCCCCTGCAATGGCGCCTCCAGGCTGTCCCTATTTCTCCAGCCTAACCCTAACCCTAACCCTAACCCTAGAGGATTTTCTGGGGCCCGATGGTGGGAGTAAGCGCCCCCGGGTGGTCGAGACGAGAAAGTGGTGCGAGGGCAGGTGTGTTGGCAGGGCCGCCCTTGCCTTGGCAGCCCCTTTGCAGAGCCCCTGCAATGGCGCCTCCAGGCTGTCCCGATTTCTCAAGCCTAACCCTAATCCTAACCCTAACCCTAGAGGATTTCTGGTACCCAATGATGGGAGTAAGCGCCCCCGGGTGGTCGAGACGAGAAAGTGGTGCGAGGGCAGGTGTGTTGGCAGGGCCGCCCTTGCCTTGGCAGCCCCTTTGCAGAGCCCCTGCAATGGTGCCTCCAGGCTGTCCCTATTTCTCCAGCCTAACCTTAACCCTAACCCTAACCCTAGAGGATTTCTGGGGCCCGATGGTGGGAGTAAGTGCCCCCGGGTGGTCGAGACGAGAAAGTGGTGCGAGGGCAGGTGTGTTGGCAGGGCCGCCCTTGCCTTGGCAGCCCCTTTGCAGAGCCCCTGCAATGGCGCCTCCAGGCTGTCCCTATTTCTCCAGCCTAACCCTAACCCTAGAGGATTTTCCGGGGCCCGATGGTGGGAGTAAGTGCCCCCGGGTGGTCGAGACGAGAAAGTGGTGCGAGGGCAGGTGTGTTGGCAGGGCCGCCCTTGCCTTGGCAGCCCCTTTGCAGAGCCCCTGCAATGGCACCTCCAGGCTGTCCCTATTTCTCAAGCCTAACCCTAAGCCTAACCCTAACCCTAGAGGATTTCCGGGGCCCAATGATGGGAGTAAGTGCCCCCGGGTGGTCGAGACGAGCAAGTGGTGCAAGGGCAGGTGTGTTGGCAGGGCTGCCCTTGCCTTGGCAGCCCCTTTGCAGAGCCCCTGCAATGGCGCCTCCAGGCTGTCCCTATTTCTCCAGCCTAACCCTAACCCTAGAGGATTTTCCGGGACCCGATGGTGGGAATAAGAGCCCCGAGGTGGTGGAAAAGAGAAAGTGGTGCGAGGGCAGGTGTGTTGGCAGGGCCGCCCTTGCCTTGGCAGCCCCTTTGCAGAGCCCCTGCAATGGCGCCTCCAGGCTGTCCCGATTTCTCAAGCCTAACCCTAGAGGATTTCTGGGACCGATGGTGGGAGTAAGTGCCCCCGGGTGGTCAAGATGGAGAAGTGGTGCGAGGGCAGGTGTGTTGGCAGGGCCGCCCTTGCCTTGGCAGCCCCTTTGCAGAGCCCCTGCAATGGTGCCTCCAGGCTGTCCCTATTTCTCCAGCCTAACCCTAACCCTAGAGGTTTTCAGGGACCCGATGGTGGGAGTAAGCGCCCCCGGGTGGTCGAGACGAGAAAGTGGTGCGAGGGCAGGTGTGTTGGCAGGGCCGCCCTTGCCTTGGCAGCCCCTTTGCAGAGCCCCTGCAATGGCGCCTCCAGGCTGTCCCTATTTCTCCAGCCTAACCCTAAGCCTAACCCTAACCCTAGAGGATTTCGAGGACCCGATGGTGGGAGTAAGCGCCCCCGGGTGGTCGAGACGAGAAAGTGGTGCGAGGGCAGGTGTGTTGGCAGGGCCGCCCTTGCCTTGGCAGCCCCTTTGCAGAGCCCCTGCAATGGCACCTCCAGGCTGTCCCGATTTCTCAAGCCTAACCCTAACCCTAACCGTAGAGGATTTCCAGGGCTCGATGGTGGGAGTAAGCGCCCCCGGGTGGTCGAGACGAGAAAGTGGTGCGAGGGCAGGTGTGTTGGCAGGGCCGCCCTTGCCTTGGCAGCCCCTTTGCAGAGCCCCTGCAATGGCGCCTCCAGGCTGTCCCTATTTCTCAAGCCTAACCCTAAGCCTAACCCTAACCCTAGAGGATTTTTCGGGACCCGATGGTGGGAGTAAGTGCCCCCGGGTGGTCGAGATGAGAAAGTGGTGCGAGGGCAGGTGTGTTGGCAGGGCCGCCCTTGCCTTGGCAGCCCCTTTGCAGAGCCCCTGCAATGGCGCCTCCAGGCTGTCCCTATTTCTCCAGCCTAACCCTAACCCTAGAGGATTTTCTGGGGCCCGATGGTGGGAGTAAGCGCCCCCGGGTGGTCGAGACGAGAAAGTGGTGCGAGGGCAGGTGTGTTGGCAGGGCCGCCCTTGCCTTGGCAGCCCCTTTGCAGAGCCCCTGCAATGGCGCCTCCAGGCTGTCCCGATTTCTCAAGCCTAACCCTAACCCTAGAGGATTTGTGGGGCCCGATGGTGGGAGTAAGTGCCCCGAGGTGGTGGAAAAGAGAAAGTGGTGCGAGGGCAGGTGTGTTGGCAGGGCCGCCCTTGCCTTGGCAGCCCCTTTGCAGAGCCCCTGCAATGGCGCCTCCAGGCTGTCCCGATTTCTCAAGCCTAACCCTAGAGGATTTCTGGGACCGATGGTGGGAGTAAGTGCCCCCGGGTGGTCAAGATGGAGAAGTGGTGCGAGGGCAGGTGTGTTGGCAGGGCTGCCCTTGCCTTGGCAGCCCCTTTGCAGAGCCCCTGCAATGGTGCCTCCAGGCTGTCCCGATTTCTCCAGCCTAACCCTAACCCTAGAGGTTTTCCGGGACCCGGTGGTGGGAGTAAGTGCCCCTGGGTGGTCAAGATGGAGAAGTGGTGCGAGGGCAGGTGTGTTGGCAGGGCCGCCCTTGCCTTGGCAGCCCCTTTGCAGAGCCCCTGCAATGGTGCCTCCAGGCTGTCCCTATTTCTCCAGCCTAACCCTAACCCTAGAGGATTTCCGGGACCCGATGGTGGGAGTAAGTGCCCCCGGGTGGTCAAGATGGAGAAGTGGTGCGAGGGCAGGTGTGTTGGCAGGGCTGCCCTTGCCTTGGCAGCCCCTTTGCAGAGCCCCTGCAATGGTGCCTCCAGGCTGTCCCGATTTCTCCAGCCTAACCCTAACCCTAAAGGTTTTCCGGGGCCCAATGATGGGAGTAAGTGCCCCCGGGTGGTCAAGATGGAGAAGTGGTGCGAGGGCAGGTGTGTTGGCAGGGCTGCCCTTGCCTTGGCAGCCCCTTTGCAGAGCCCCTGCAATGGCGCCTCCAGGCTGTCCCTATTTCTCCAGCCTAACCCTAACCCTAACCCTAGAGGATTTCCGGGGCCCAATGGTGGGAGTAAGCGCCCCCGGGTGGTCGAGACGAGAAAGTGGTGCGAGGGCAGGTGTGTTGGCAGGGCCGCCCTTGCCTTGGCAGCCCCTTTGCAGAGCCCCTGCAATGGCGCCTCCAGGCTGTCCCGATTTCTCAAGCCTAACCCTAACCCTAACCGTAGAGGATTTCCAGGGCTCGATGGTGGGAGTAAGCGCCCCCGGGTGGTCGAGACGAGAAAGTGGTGCGAGGGCAGGTGTGTTGGCAGGGCCGCCCTTGCCTTGGCAGCCCCTTTGCAGAGCCCCTGCAATGGCGCCTCCAGGCTGTCCCTATTTCTCAAGCCTAACCCTAAGCCTAACCCTAACCCTAGAGGATTTTCCGGGACCCGATGGTGGGAGTTAAGCGCCCCCGGGTGGTCGAGACGAGAAAGTGGTGCGAGGGCAGGTGTGTTGGCAGGGCCGCCCTTGCCTTGGCAGCCCCTTTGCAGAGCCCCTGCAATGGCGCCTCCAGGCTGTCCCGATTTCTCAAGCCTAACCCTAACCCTAGAGGATTTGTGGGGCCCGATGGTGGGAGTAAGTGCCCCGAGGTGGTGGAAAAGAGAAAGTGGTGCGAGGGCAGGTGTGTTGGCAGGGCCGCCCTTGCCTTGGCAGCCCCTTTGCAGAGCCCCTGCAATGGTGCCTCCAGGCTGTCCCGATTTCTCCAGCCTAACCCTAACCCTAGAGGTTTTCCGGGACCCGATGGTGGGAGTAAGTGCCCCTGGGTGGTCAAGATGGAGAAGTGGTGCGAGGGCAGGTGTGTTGGCAGGGCCGCCCTTGCCTTGGCAGCCCCTTTGCAGAGCCCCTGCAATGGTGCCTCCAGGCTGTCCCTATTTCTCCAGCCTAACCCTAAGCCTAACCCTAACCCTAGAGGATTTCGAGGACCCGATGGTGGGAGTAAGCGCCCCCGGGTGGTCGAGACGAGAAAGTGGTGCGAGGGCAGGTGTGTTGGCAGGGCCGCCCTTGCCTTGGCAGCCCCTTTGCAGAGCCCCTGCAATGGCGCCTCCAGGCTGTCCCGATTTCTCAAGCCTAACCCTAACCCTAACCGTAGAGGATTTCCAGGGCTCGATGGTGGGAGTAAGCGCCCCCGGGTGGTCGAGACGAGAAAGTGGTGCGAGGGCAGGTGTGTTGGCAGGGCCGCCCTTGCCTTGGCAGCCCCTTTGCAGAGCCCCTGCAATGGCGCCTCCAGGCTGTCCCTATTTCTCAAGCCTAACCCTAAGCCTAACCCTAACCCTAGAGGATTTTCCGGGACCCGATGGTGGGAGTAAGTGCCCCCGGGTGGTCGAGACGAGAAAGTGGTGCGAGGGCAGGTGTGTTGGCAGGGCCGCCCTTGCCTTGGCAGCCCCTTTGCAGAGCCCCTGCAATGGCGCCTCCAGGCTGTCCCGATTTCTCAAGCCTAACCCTATCCCTAAGCCTAACCCTAACCCTAGAGGATTTTCTGGGGCCCGATGGTGGGAGTAAGCGCCCCCGGGTGGTCGAGACGAGAAAGTGGTGCGAGGGCAGGTGTGTTGGCAGGGCCGCCCTTGCCTTGGCAGCCCCTTTGCAGAGCCCCTGCAATGGCGCCTCCAGGCTGTCCTGATTTCTCAAGCCTAACCCTAACCCTAGAGGATTTTTCGGGGCCCGATGGTGGGAGTAAGCGCCCCCGGGTGTTCGAGACGAGAAAGTCGTGCGAGGGCAGGTGTGTTGGCAGGGCTGCCCTTGCCTTGGCAGCCCCTTTGCAGAGCCCCTGCAATGGCGCCTCCAGGCTGTCCCTATTTCTCAAGCCTAACCCTAAGCCTAACCCTAACCCTAGAGGATTTTCCGGAACCCGATGGTGGGAGTAAGTGCCCCCGGGTGGTCGAGACGAGAAAGTGGTGCGAGGGCAGGTGTGTTGGCAGGGCCGCCCTTGCCTTGGCAGCCCCTTTGCAGAGCCCCTGCAATGGCGCCTCCAGGCTGTCCCTATTTCTCCAGCCTAACCCTAAGCCTAACCCTAACCCTAGAGGATTTTCCGGGGCCCGATGGTGGGAGTAAGCGCCCCCGGGTGGTCGAGACGAGAAAGTGGTGCGAGGGCAGGTGTGTTGGCAGGGCCGCCCTTGCCTTGGCAGCCCCTTTGCAGAGCCCCTGCAATGGCGCCTCCAGGCTGTCCCTATTTCTCAAGCCTAACCCTAAGCCTAACCCTAACCCTAGAGGATTTTCTGGGGCCCAATGGTGGGAGTAAGCGCCCCCGGGTGGTCGAGACGAGAAAGTGGTGCGAGGGCAGGTGTGTTGGCAGGGCCGCCCTTGCCTTGGCAGCCCCTTTGCAGAGCCCCTGCAATGGCGCCTCCAGGCTGTCCCTATTTCTCCAGCCTAACCCTAACCCTAACCCTAGAGGATTTCTGGGGCCCAATGATGGGAGTAAGCGCCCCCGGGTGGTCGAGACGAGAAAGTGGTGCGAGGGCAGGTGTGTTGGCAGGGCCGCCCTTGCCTTGGCAGCCCCTTTGCAGAGCCCCTGCAATGGCGCCTCCAGGCTGTCCCTATTTCTCCAGCCTAACCCTAACCCTAGAGGATTTCTGGGGCCCGATGGTGGGAGTAAGTGCCCCCGGGTGGTCGAGACGAGAAAGTGGTGCGAGGGCAGGTGTGTTGGCAGGGCCGCCCTTGCCTTGGCAGCCCCTTTGCAGAGCCCCTGCAATGGCGCCTCCAGGCTGTCCCAATTTCTCCAGCCTAACCCTAAGCCTAACCCTAACCCTAGAGTTTTTCCGGGACCCGATGGTGGGAGTAAGTGGCCCCGGGTGTTCGAGACGAGAAAGTGGTGCGAGGGCAGGTGTGTTGGCAGGGCCGCCCTTGCCTTGGCAGCCCCTTTGCAGAGCCCCTGCAATGGCGCCTCCAGGCTGTCCCTATTTCTCCAGCCTAACCCTAACCCTAACCCTAACCCTAGAGGATTTTCTGGGGCCCGATGGTGGGAGTAAGTGCCCCCGGGTGGTCGAGACGAGAAAGTGGTGCGAGGGCAGGTGTGTTGGCAGGGCCGCCCTTGCCTTGGCAGCCCCTTTGCAGAGCCCCTGCAATGGTGCCTCCAGGCTGTCCCGATTTCTCCAGCCTAACCCTAACCCTAACCCTAGAGGATTTTCTGGGGCGCGATGGTGGGAGTAAGCGCCCCCGGGTGGTCGAGACGAGAAAGTGGTGCGAGGGCAGGTGTGTTGGCAGGGCCGCCCTTGCCTTGGCAGCCCCTTTGCAGAGCCCCTGCAATGGCGCCTCCAGGCTGTCCCTATTTCTCAAGCCTAACCCTAACCCTAACCCTAGAGGATTTCCGGGGCGCGATGGTGGGAGTAAGCGCCCCCGGGTGGTCGAGACGAGAAAGTGGTGCGAGGGCAGGTGTGTTGGCAGGGCCGCCCTTGCCTTGGCAGCCCCTTTGCAGAGCCCCTGCAATGGCGCCTCCAGGCTGTCCCGATTTCTCCAGCCTAACCCTAATCCTAATCCTAACCCTAGAGGATTTCTGGGGCCCAATGATGGGAGTAAGTGCCCCCGGGTGGTCGAGACGAGAAAGTGGTGCGAGGGCAGGTGTGTTGGCAGGGCCGCCCTTGCCTTGGCAGCCCCTTTGCAGAGCCCCTGCAATGGCGCCTCCAGGCTGTCCCTATTTCTCCAGCCTAACCCTAACCCTAACCGTAGAGGATTTCCGGGGCCCGATGGTGGGAGTAAGCGCCCCCGGGTGGTCGAGACGAGAAAGTGGTGCGAGGGCAGGTGTGTTGGCAGGGCCGCCCTTGCCTTGGCAGCCCCTTTGCAGAGCCCCTGCAATGGCGCCTCCAGGCTGTCCCTATTTCTCAAGCCTAACCCTAACACTAACCCTAGAGGATTTTCCGGGACCCGATGGTGGGAGTAAGTGGCCCCGGGTGTTCGAGACGAGAAAGTGGTGCGAGGGCAGGTGTGTTGGCAGGGCTGCCCTTGCCTTGGCAGCCCCTTTGCAGAGCCCCTGCAATGGCGCCTCCAGGCTGTCCCGATTTCTCCAGCCTAACCCTAACCCTAACCCTAACCCTAGAGGTTTTCCGGGACCCGATGGTGGGAGTAAGTGCCCCCGGGTGGTCGAGACGAGAAAGTGGTGCGAGGGCAGGTGTGTTGGCAGGGCCGCCCTTGCCTTGGCAGCCCCTTTGCAGAGCCCCTGCAATGGTGCCTCCAGGCTGTCCCGATTTCTCCAGCCTAACCCTAAGCCTAACCCTAACCCTAGAGGATTTTCCGGGACCCGATGGTGGGAGTAAGCGCCCCCGGGTGGTCGAGACGAGAAAGTGGTGCGAGGGCAGGTGTGTTGGCAGGGCCGCCCTTGCCTTGGCAGCCCCTTTGCAGAGCCCCTGCAATGGTGCCTCCAGGCTGTCCCGATTTCTCCAGCCTAACCCTAAGCCTAACCCTAACCCTAGAGGATTTTCCGGGGCCCGATGGTGGGAGTAAGTGCCCCCGGGTGGTCGAGACGAGAAAGTGGTGCGAGGGCAGGTGTGTTGGCAGGGCCGCCCTTGCCTTGGCAGCCCCTTTGCAGAGCCCCTGCAATGGCGCCTCCAGGCTGTCCCTATTTCTCAAGCCTAACCCTAAGCCTAACCCTAACCCTAGAGGATTTTCTGGGGCCCAATGGTGGGAGTAAGCGCCCCCGGGTGGTCGAGACGAGAAAGTGGTGCGAGGGCAGGTGTGTTGGCAGGGCCGCCCTTGCCTTGGCAGCCCCTTTGCAGAGCCCCTGCAATGGCGCCTCCAGGCTGTCCCTATTTCTCCAGCCTAACCCTAACCCTAACCCTAGAGGATTTCTGGGGCCCAATGATGGGAGTAAGCGCCCCCGGGTGGTCGAGACGAGAAAGTGGTGCGAGGGCAGGTGTGTTGGCAGGGCCGCCCTTGCCTTGGCAGCCCCTTTGCAGAGCCCCTGCAATGGCGCCTCCAGGCTGTCCCTATTTCTCCAGCCTAACCCTAACCCTAACCCTAACCCTAGAGGATTTTCTGGGGCCCAATGATGGGAGTAAGTGGCCCCGGGTGGTCGAGACGAGAAAGTGGTGCGAGGGCAGGTGTGTTGGCAGGGCCGCCCTTGCCTTGGCAGCCCCTTTGCAGAGCCCCTGCAATGGCGCCTCCAGGCTGTCCCTATTTCTCCAGCCTAACCTTAACCCTAACCCTAACCCTAGAGGTTTTCCGGGGCCCAATGATGGGAGTAAGTGCCCCCGGGTGGTCGAGACGAGAAAGTGGTGCGAGGGCAGGTGTGTTGGCAGGGCCGCCCTTGCCTTGGCAGCCCCTTTGCAGAGCCCCTGCAATGGCGCCTCCAGGCTGTCCCTATTTCTCCAGCCTAACCCTAACCCTAGAGGATTTCTGGGGCCCGATGGTGGGAGTAAGTGCCCCCGGGTGGTCGAGACGAGAAAGTGGTGCGAGGGCAGGTGTGTTGGCAGGGCCGCCCTTGCCTTGGCAGCCCCTTTGCAGAGCCCCTGCAATGGCGCCTCCAGGCTGTCCCTATTTCTCAAGCCTAACCCTAAGCCTAACCCTAACCCTAGAGGATTTCCGGGGCCCAATGATGGGAGTAAGTGCCCCCGGGTGGTCGAGACGAGAAAGTGGTGCGAGGGCAGGTGTGTTGGCAGGGCCGCCCTTGCCTTGGCAGCCCCTTTGCAGAGCCCCTGCAATGGCGCCTCCAGGCTGTCCCTATTTCTCCAGCCTAACCCTAAGCCTAACCCTAACCCTAGAGGTTTTCCGGGACCCGATGGTGGGAGTAAGTGGCCCCGGGTGGTCGAGACGAGAAAGTGGTGCGAGGGCAGGTGTGTTGGCAGGGCCGCCCTTGCCTTGGCAGCCCCTTTGCAGAGCCCCTGCAATGGCGCCTCCAGGCTGTCCCTATTTCTCCAGCCTAACCCTAACCCTAACCCTAGAGGATTTTCTGGGGCCCATTGATGGGAGTAAGCGCTCCCGGGTGTTCGAGACGAGAAAGTGGTGCGAGGGCAGGTGTGTTGGCAGGGCCGCCCTTGCCTTGGCAGCCCCTTTGCAGAGCCCCTGCAATGGCGCCTCCAGGCTGTCCCTATTTCTCAAGCCTAACCCTAACCCTAACCCTAGAGGATTTTCTGGGGCCCGATGGTGGGAGTAAGTGCCCCCGGGTGGTCGAGACGAGAAAGTGGTGCGAGGGCAGGTGTGTTGGCAGGGCCGCCCTTGCCTTGGCAGCCCCTTTGCAGAGCCCCTGCAATGGCGCCTCCAGGCTGTCCCTATTTCTCAAGCCTAACCCTAAGCCTAACCCTAACCCTAGAGGATTTTCCGGGACCCGATGGTGGGAGTAAGCGCCCCCGGGTGGTCGAGACGAGAAAGTGGTGCGAGGGCAGGTGTGTTGGCAGGGCCGCCCTTGCCTTGGCAGCCCCTTTGCAGAGCCCCTGCAATGGCGCCTCCAGGCTGTCCCGATTTCTCAAGCCTAACCCTAACCCTAGAGGATTTGTGGGGCCCGATGGTGGGAGTAAGTGCCCCGAGGTGGTGGAAAAGAGAAAGTGGTGCGAGGGCAGGTGTGTTGGCAGGGCCGCCCTTGCCTTGGCAGCCCCTTTGCAGAGCCCCTGCAATGGTGCCTCCAGGCTGTCCCGATTTCTCCAGCCTAACCCTAACCCTAGAGGTTTTCCGGGACCCGATGGTGGGAGTAAGTGCCCCTGGGTGGTCAAGATGGAGAAGTGGTGCGAGGGCAGGTGTGTTGGCAGGGCCGCCCTTGCCTTGGCAGCCCCTTTGCAGAGCCCCTGCAATGGTGCCTCCAGGCTGTCCCTATTTCTCCAGCCTAACCCTAAGCCTAACCCTAACCCTAGAGGATTTCGAGGACCCGATGGTGGGAGTAAGCGCCCCCGGGTGGTCGAGACGAGAAAGTGGTGCGAGGGCAGGTGTGTTGGCAGGGCCGCCCTTGCCTTGGCAGCCCCTTTGCAGAGCCCCTGCAATGGCGCCTCCAGGCTGTCCCGATTTCTCAAGCCTAACCCTAACCCTAACCGTAGAGGATTTCCAGGGCTCGATGGTGGGAGTAAGCGCCCCCGGGTGGTCGAGACGAGAAAGTGGTGCGAGGGCAGGTGTGTTGGCAGGGCCGCCCTTGCCTTGGCAGCCCCTTTGCAGAGCCCCTGCAATGGCGCCTCCAGGCTTTCCCTATTTCTCAAGCCTAACCCTAAGCCTAACCCTAACCCTAGAGGATTTTCCGGGACCCGATGGTGGGAGTAAGTGCCCCCGGGTGGTCGAGACGAGAAAGTGGTGCGAGGGCAGGTGTGTTGGCAGGGCCGCCCTTGCCTTGGCAGCCCCTTTGCAGAGCCCCTGCAATGGCGCCTCCAGGCTGTCCCGATTTCTCAAGCCTAACCCTATCCCTAAGCCTAACCCTAACCCTAGAGGATTTTCCGGGGCCCGATGGTGGGAGTAAGCGCCCCCGGGTGGTCGAGACGAGAAAGTGGTGCGAGGGCAGGTGTGTTGGCAGGGCCGCCCTTGCCTTGGCAGCCCCTTTGCAGAGCCCCTGCAATGGCGCCTCCAGGCTGTCCCGATTTCTCAAGCCTAACCCTAACCCTAGAGGATTTCTGGGGCCCGATGGTGGGAGTAAGCGCCCCCGGGTGGTCGAGACGAGAAAGTCGTGCGAGGGCAGGTGTGTTGGCAGGGCTGCCCTTGCCTTGGCAGCCCCTTTGCAGAGCCCCTGCAATGGCGCCTCCAGGCTGTCCCTATTTCTCAAGCCTAACCCTAAGCCTAACCCTAACCCTAGAGGATTTTCCGGGACCCGATGGTGGGAGTAAGTGCCCCCGGGTGGTCGAGACGAGAAAGTGGTGCGAGGGCAGGTGTGTTGGCAGGGCCGCCCTTGCCTTGGCAGCCCCTTTGCAGAGCCCCTGCAATGGTGCCTCCAGGCTGTCCCTATTTCTCCAGCCTAACCCTAAGCCTAACCCTAACCCTAGAGGATTTTCCGGGGCCCGATGGTGGGAGTAAGCGCCCCCGGGTGGTCGAGACGAGAAAGTGGTGCGAGGGCAGGTGTGTTGGCAGGGCCGCCCTTGCCTTGGCAGCCCCTTTGCAGAGCCCCTGCAATGGCGCCTCCAGGCTGTCCCTATTTCTCCAGCCTAACCCTAACCCTAACCCTAACCCTAGAGGATTTTCTGGGGCCCAATGGTGGGAGTAAGCGCCCCCGGGTGGTCGAGACGAGAAAGTGGTGCGAGGGCAGGTGTGTTGGCAGGGCCGCCCTTGCCTTGGCAGCCCCTTTGCAGAGCCCCTGCAATGGCGCCTCCAGGCTGTCCCTATTTCTCCAGCCTAACCCTAACCCTAACCCTAGAGGATTTCTGGGGCCCAATGATGGGAGTAAGCGCCCCCGGGTGGTCGAGACGAGAAAGTGGTGCGAGGGCAGGTGTGTTGGCAGGGCCGCCCTTGCCTTGGCAGCCCCTTTGCAGAGCCCCTGCAATGGCGCCTCCAGGCTGTCCCTATTTCTCCAGCCTAACCCTAACCCTAGAGGATTTCTGGGGCCCGATGGTGGGAGTAAGTGCCCCCGGGTGGTCGAGACGAGAAAGTGGTGCGAGGGCAGGTGTGTTGGCAGGGCCGCCCTTGCCTTGGCAGCCCCTTTGCAGAGCCCCTGCAATGGCGCCTCCAGGCTGTCCCAATTTCTCCAGCCTAACCCTAAGCCTAACCCTAACCCTAGAGTTTTTCCGGGACCCGATGGTGGGAGTAAGTGGCCCCGGGTGTTCGAGACGAGAAAGTGGTGCGAGGGCAGGTGTGTTGGCAGGGCCGCCCTTGCCTTGGCAGCCCCTTTGCAGAGCCCCTGCAATGGCGCCTCCAGGCTGTCCCGATTTCTCAAGCCTAACCCTAACCCTAACCCTAACCCTAGAGGATTTTCTGGGGCCCGATGGTGGGAGTAAGTGCCCCCGGGTGGTCGAGACGAGAAAGTGGTGCGAGGGCAGGTGTGTTGGCAGGGCCGCCCTTGCCTTGGCAGCCCCTTTGCAGAGCCCCTGCAATGGTGCCTCCAGGCTGTCCCGATTTCTCCAGCCTAACCCTAACCCTAACCCTAGAGGATTTTCTGGGGCGCGATGGTGGGAGTAAGCGCCCCCGGGTGGTCGAGACGAGAAAGTGGTGCGAGGGCAGGTGTGTTGGCAGGGCCGCCCTTGCCTTGGCAGCCCCTTTGCAGAGCCCCTGCAATGGCGCCTCCAGGCTGTCCCTATTTCTCAAGCCTAACCCTAACCCTAACCCTAGAGGATTTCCGGGGCGCGATGGTGGGAGTAAGCACCCCCGGGTGTTCGAGACGAGAAAGTGGTGCGAGGGCAGGTGTGTTGGCAGGGCCGCCCTTGCCTTGGCAGCCCCTTTGCAGAGCCCCTGCAATGGCGCCTCCAGGCTGTCCCGATTTCTCCAGCCTAACCCTAATCCTAATCCTAACCCTAGAGGATTTCTGGGGCCCAATGATGGGAGTAAGTGCCCCCGGGTGGTCGAGACGAGAAAGTGGTGCGAGGGCAGGTGTGTTGGCAGGGCCGCCCTTGCCTTGGCAGCCCCTTTGCAGAGCCCCTGCAATGGCGCCTCCAGGCTGTCCCTATTTCTCCAGCCTAACCCTAACCCTAACCGTAGAGGATTTCCGGGGCCCGATGGTGGGAGTAAGCGCCCCCGGGTGGTCGAGACGAGAAAGTGGTGCGAGGGCAGGTGTGTTGGCAGGGCCGCCCTTGCCTTGGCAGCCCCTTTGCAGAGCCCCTGCAATGGCGCCTCCAGGCTGTCCCTATTTCTCAAGCCTAACCCTAACCCTAACCCTAGAGGATTTTCCGGGACCCGATGGTGGGAGTAAGTGGCCCCGGGTGTTCGAGACGAGAAAGTGGTGCGAGGGCAGGTGTGTTGGCAGGGCTGCCCTTGCCTTGGCAGCCCCTTTGCAGAGCCCCTGCAATGGCGCCTCCAGGCTGTCCCGATTTCTCCAGCCTAACCCTAACCCTAACCCTAACCCTAGAGGTTTTCCGGGACCCGATGGTGGGAGTAAGTGCCCCCGGGTGGTCGAGACGAGAAAGTGGTGCGAGGGCAGGTGTGTTGGCAGGGCCGCCCTTGCCTTGGCAGCCCCTTTGCAGAGCCCCTGCAATGGTGCCTCCAGGCTGTCCCGATTTCTCCAGCCTAACCCTAAGCCTAACCCTAACCCTAGAGGATTTTCCGGGACCCGATGGTGGGAGTAAGCGCCCCCGGGTGGTCGAGACGAGAAAGTGGTGCGAGGGCAGGTGTGTTGGCAGGGCCGCCCTTGCCTTGGCAGCCCCTTTGCAGAGCCCCTGCAATGGTGCCTCCAGGCTGTCCCGATTTCTCAAGCCTAACCCTAAGCCTAACCCTAACCCTAGAGGATTTTCCGGGGCCCGATGGTGGGAGTAAGTGCCCCCGGGTGGTCGAGACGAGAAAGTGGTGCGAGGGCAGGTGTGTTGGCAGGGCCGCCCTTGCCTTGGCAGCCCCTTTGCAGAGCCCCTGCAATGGCGCCTCCAGGCTGTCCCTATTTCTCCAGCCTAACCCTAACCCTAGAGGATTTCTGGGGCCCGATGGTGGGAGTAAGTGGCCCCGGGTGGTCGAGACGAGAAAGTGGTGCGAGGGCAGGTGTGTTGGCAGGGCCGCCCTTGCCTTGGCAGCCCCTTTGCAGAGCCCCTGCAATGGTGCCTCCAGGCAGTCCCTATTTCTCCAGCCTAACCCTAACCCTAACCCTAGAGGATTTCTGGGGCCCAATGGTGGGAGTAAGCGCCCCCGGGTGGTCGAGACGAGAAAGTGGTGCGAGGGCAGGTGTGTTGGCAGGGCCGCCCTTGCCTTGGCAGCCCCTTTGCAGAGCCCCTGCAATGGCGCCTCCAGGCTGTCCCTATTTCTCCAGCCTAACCCTAACCCTAACCCTAACCCTAGAGGATTTTCCGGGGCCCGATGGTGGGAGTAAGCGCCCCCGGGTGGTCGAGACGAGAAAGTGGTGCGAGGGCAGGTGTGTTGGCAGGGCCGCCCTTGCCTTGGCAGCCCCTTTGCAGAGCCCCTGCAATGGCGCCTCCAGGCTGTCCCGATTTCTCAAGCCTAACCCTAACCCTAACCCTAACCCTAGAGGATTTTCTGGGGCCCGATGGTGGGAGTAAGTGCCCCCGGGTGGTCGAGACGAGAAAGTGGTGCGAGGGCAGGTGTGTTGGCAGGGCCGCCCTTGCCTTGGCAGCCCCTTTGCAGAGCCCCTGCAATGGTGCCTCCAGGCAGTCCCTATTTCTCCAGCCTAACCCTAACCCTAACCCTAGAGGATTTCTGGGGCCCAATGGTGGGAGTAAGCGCCCCCGGGTGGTCGAGACGAGAAAGTGGTGCGAGGGCAGGTGTGTTGGCAGGGCCGCCCTTGCCTTGGCAGCCCCTTTGCAGAGCCCCTGCAATGGCGCCTCCAGGCTGTCCCGATTTCTCAAGCCTAACCCTAACCCTAACCCTAACCCTAGAGGATTTTCCGGGGCCCGATGGTGGGAGTAAGCGCCCCCGGGTGGTCGAGACGAGAAAGTGGTGCGAGGGCAGGTGTGTTGGCAGGGCCGCCCTTGCCTTGGCAGCCCCTTTGCAGAGCCCCTGCAATGGCGCCTCCAGGCTGTCCCTATTTCTCAAGCCTAACCCTAAGCCTAACCCTAACCCTAGAGGATTTTCTGGGGCCCAATGGTGGGAGTAAGCGCCCCCGGGTGGTCGAGACGAGAAAGTGGTGCGAGGGCAGGTGTGTTGGCAGGGCCGCCCTTGCCTTGGCAGCCCCTTTGCAGAGCCCCTGCAATGGCGCCTCCAGGCTGTCCCTATTTCTCCAGCCTAACCCTAACCCTAACCCTAGAGGATTTCTGGGGCCCAATGATGGGAGTAAGCGCCCCCGGGTGGTCGAGACGAGAAAGTGGTGCGAGGGCAGGTGTGTTGGCAGGGCCGCCCTTGCCTTGGCAGCCCCTTTGCAGAGCCCCTGCAATGGCGCCTCCAGGCTGTCCCTATTTCTCCAGCCTAACCCTAACCCTAACCCTAACCCTAGAGGATTTTCTGGGGCCCAATGATGGGAGTAAGTGGCCCCGGGTGGTCGAGACGAGAAAGTGGTGCGAGGGCAGGTGTGTTGGCAGGGCCGCCCTTGCCTTGGCAGCCCCTTTGCAGAGCCCCTGCAATGGCGCCTCCAGGCTGTCCCTATTTCTCCAGCCTAACCTTAACCCTAACCCTAACCCTAGAGGTTTTCCGGGGCCCAATGATGGGAGTAAGTGCCCCCGGGTGGTCGAGACGAGAAAGTGGTGCGAGGGCAGGTGTGTTGGCAGGGCCGCCCTTGCCTTGGCAGCCCCTTTGCAGAGCCCCTGCAATGGCGCCTCCAGGCTGTCCCTATTTCTCCAGCCTAACCCTAACCCTAGAGGATTTCTGGGGCCCGATGGTGGGAGTAAGTGCCCCCGGGTGGTCGAGACGAGAAAGTGGTGCGAGGGCAGGTGTGTTGGCAGGGCCGCCCTTGCCTTGGCAGCCCCTTTGCAGAGCCCCTGCAATGGCGCCTCCAGGCTGTCCCTATTTCTCAAGCCTAACCCTAAGCCTAACCCTAACCCTAGAGGATTTCCGGGGCCCAATGATGGGAGTAAGTGCCCCCGGGTGGTCGAGACGAGAAAGTGGTGCGAGGGCAGGTGTGTTGGCAGGGCCGCCCTTGCCTTGGCAGCCCCTTTGCAGAGCCCCTGCAATGGCGCCTCCAGGCTGTCCCTATTTCTCCAGCCTAACCCTAAGCCTAACCCTAACCCTAGAGGTTTTCCGGGACCCGATGGTGGGAGTAAGTGGCCCCGGGTGGTCGAGACGAGAAAGTGGTGCGAGGGCAGGTGTGTTGGCAGGGCCGCCCTTGCCTTGGCAGCCCCTTTGCAGAGCCCCTGCAATGGCGCCTCCAGGCTGTCCCTATTTCTCAAGCCTAACCCTAACCCTAACCCTAGAGGATTTTCTGGGGCCCATTGATGGGAGTAAGCGCTCCCGGGTGTTCGAGACGAGAAAGTGGTGCGAGGGCAGGTGTGTTGGCAGGGCCGCCCTTGCCTTGGCAGCCCCTTTGCAGAGCCCCTGCAATGGCGCCTCCAGGCTGTCCCTATTTCTCAAGCCTAACCCTAACCCTAACCCTAGAGGATTTTCTGGGGCCCGATGGTGGGAGTAAGTGCCCCCGGGTGGTCGAGACGAGAAAGTGGTGCGAGGGCAGGTGTGTTGGCAGGGCCGCCCTTGCCTTGGCAGCCCCTTTGCAGAGCCCCTGCAATGGTGCCTCCAGGCTGTCCCGATTTCTCAAGCTTAACCCTAACCCTAACCCTAGAGGATTTTCCGGGGCCCGATGGTGGGAGTAAGCGCCCCCGGGTGGTCGAGACGAGAAAGTGGTGCGAGGGCAGGTGTGTTGGCAGGGCCGCCCTTGCCTTGGCAGCCCCTTTGCAGAGCCCCTGCAATGGCGCCTCCAGGCTGTCCCTATTTCTCCAGCCTAACCCTAACCCTAACCCTAGAGGATTTTCTGGGGCCCGATGGTGGGAGTAAGCGCCCCCGGGTGGTCGAGACGAGAAAGTGGTGCGAGGGCAGGTGTGTTGGCAGGGCCGCCCTTGCCTTGGCAGCCCCTTTGCAGAGCCCCTGCAATGGCGCCTCCAGGCTGTCCCTATTTCTCCAGCCTAACCCTAACCCTAACCCTAGAGGATTTCCGGGGCGCGATGGTGGGAGTAAGCACCCCCGGGTGGTCGAGACGAGAAAGTGGTGCGAGGGCAGGTGTGTTGGCAGGGCCGCCCTTGCCTTGGCAGCCCCTTTGCAGAGCCCCTGCAATGGCGCCTCCAGGCTGTCCCGATTTCTCAAGCCTAACCCTAACCCTAACCCTAACCCTAGAGGATTTTCCGGGGCCCGATGGTGGGAGTAAGCGCCCCCGGGTGGTCGAGACGAGAAAGTGGTGCGAGGGCAGGTGTGTTGGCAGGGCCGCCCTTGCCTTGGCAGCCCCTTTGCAGAGCCCCTGCAATGGCGCCTCCAGGCTGTCCCTATTTCTCAAGCCTAACCCTAAGCCTAACCCTAACCCTAGAGGATTTTCTGGGGCCCAATGGTGGGAGTAAGCGCCCCCGGGTGGTCGAGACGAGAAAGTGGTGCGAGGGCAGGTGTGTTGGCAGGGCCGCCCTTGCCTTGGCAGCCCCTTTGCAGAGCCCCTGCAATGGCGCCTCCAGGCTGTCCCTATTTCTCCAGCCTAACCCTAACCCTAACCCTAGAGGATTTCTGGGGCCCAATGATGGGAGTAAGCGCCCCCGGGTGGTCGAGACGAGAAAGTGGTGCGAGGGCAGGTGTGTTGGCAGGGCCGCCCTTGCCTTGGCAGCCCCTTTGCAGAGCCCCTGCAATGGCGCCTCCAGGCTGTCCCTATTTCTCCAGCCTAACCCTAACCCTAACCCTAACCCTAGAGGATTTTCTGGGGCCCAATGATGGGAGTAAGTGGCCCCGGGTGGTCGAGACGAGAAAGTGGTGCGAGGGCAGGTGTGTTGGCAGGGCCGCCCTTGCCTTGGCAGCCCCTTTGCAGAGCCCCTGCAATGGCGCCTCCAGGCTGTCCCTATTTCTCCAGCCTAACCTTAACCCTAACCCTAACCCTAGAGGTTTTCCGGGACCCGATGGTGGGAGTAAGTGCCCCCGGGTGGTCGAGACGAGAAAGTGGTGCGAGGGCAGGTGTGTTGGCAGGGCCGCCCTTGCCTTGGCAGCCCCTTTGCAGAGCCCCTGCAATGGCGCCTCCAGGCTGTCCCTATTTCTCCAGCCTAACCCTAACCCTAGAGGATTTCTGGGGCCCGATGGTGGGAGTAAGTGCCCCCGGGTGGTCGAGACGAGAAAGTGGTGCGAGGGCAGGTGTGTTGGCAGGGCCGCCCTTGCCTTGGCAGCCCCTTTGCAGAGCCCCTGCAATGGCGCCTCCAGGCTGTCCCTATTTCTCAAGCCTAACCCTAAGCCTAACCCTAACCCTAGAGGATTTCTGGGGCCCATTGATGGGAGTAAGTGCCCCCGGGTGGTCGAGACGAGAAAGTGGTGCGAGGGCAGGTGTGTTGGCAGGGCCGCCCTTGCCTTGGCAGCCCCTTTGCAGAGCCCCTGCAATGGCGCCTCCAGGCTGTCCCTATTTCTCCAGCCTAACCCTAAGCCTAACCCTAACCCTAGAGGTTTTCCGGGACCCGATGGTGGGAGTAAGTGGCCCCGGGTGGTCGAGACGAGAAAGTGGTGCGAGGGCAGGTGTGTTGGCAGGGCCGCCCTTGCCTTGGCAGCCCCTTTGCAGAGCCCCTGCAATGGCGCCTCCAGGCTGTCCCTATTTCTCCAGCCTAACCCTAACCCTAACCCTAGAGGATTTTCTGGGGCCCATTGATGGGAGTAAGCGCTCCCGGGTGTTCGAGACGAGAAAGTGGTGCGAGGGCAGGTGTGTTGGCAGGGCCGCCCTTGCCTTGGCAGCCCCTTTGCAGAGCCCCTGCAATGGCGCCTCCAGGCTGTCCCTATTTCTCAAGCCTAACCCTAACCCTAACCCTAGAGGATTTTCTGGGGCCCGATGGTGGGAGTAAGTGCCCCCGGGTGGTCGAGACGAGAAAGTGGTGCGAGGGCAGGTGTGTTGGCAGGGCCGCCCTTGCCTTGGCAGCCCCTTTGCAGAGCCCCTGCAATGGTGCCTCCAGGCTGTCCCGATTTCTCAAGCTTAACCCTAACCCTAACCCTAGAGGATTTTCCGGGGCCCGATGGTGGGAGTAAGCGCCCCCGGGTGGTCGAGACGAGAAAGTGGTGCGAGGGCAGGTGTGTTGGCAGGGCCGCCCTTGCCTTGGCAGCCCCTTTGCAGAGCCCCTGCAATGGCGCCTCCAGGCTGTCCCTATTTCTCCAGCCTAACCCTAAGCCTAACCCTAACCCTAGAGGATTTTCTGGGGCCCGATGGTGGGAGTAAGCGCCCCCGGGTGGTCGAGACGAGAAAGTGGTGCGAGGGCAGGTGTGTTGGCAGGGCCGCCCTTGCCTTGGCAGCCCCTTTGCAGAGCCCCTGCAATGGCGCCTCCAGGCTGTCCCTATTTCTCCAGCCTAACCCTAACCCTAACCCTAGAGGATTTCCGGGGCGCGATGGTGGGAGTAAGCACCCCCGGGTGGTCGAGACGAGAAAGTGGTGCGAGGGCAGGTGTGTTGGCAGGGCCGCCCTTGCCTTGGCAGCCCCTTTGCAGAGCCCCTGCAATGGTGCCTCCAGGCTGTCCCGATTTCTCCAGCCTAACCCTAATCCTAACCCTAACCCTAGAGGATTTCTGGGGCCCAATGATGGGAGTAAGTGCCCCCGGGTGGTCGAGACGAGAAAGTGGTGCGAGGGCAGGTGTGTTGGCAGGGCCGCCCTTGCCTTGGCAGCCCCTTTGCAGAGCCCCTGCAATGGCGCCTCCAGGCTGTCCCTATTTCTCCAGCCTAACCCTAACCCTAACCGTAGAGGATTTCCGGGGCCCAATGATGGGAGTAAGCGCCCCCGGGTGGTCGAGACGAGAAAGTGGTGCGAGGGCAGGTGTGTTGGCAGGGCCGCCCTTGCCTTGGCAGCCCCTTTGCAGAGCCCCTGCAATGGCGCCTCCAGGCTGTCCCGATTTCTCAAGCCTAACCCTAACCCTAACCCTAGAGGATTTTCCGGGACCCGATGGTGGGAGTAAGTGGCCCCGGGTGTTCGAGACGAGAAAGTGGTGCGAGGGCAGGTGTGTTGGCAGGGCTGCCCTTGCCTTGGCAGCCCCTTTGCAGAGCCCCTGCAATGGTGCCTCCAGGCTGTCCCGATTTCTCCAGCCTAACCCTAAGCCTAACCCTAACCCTAGAGGATTTTCCGGGACCCGATGGTGGGAGTAAGTGCCCCCGGGTGGTCGAGACGAGAAAGTGGTGCGAGGGCAGGTGTGTTGGCAGGGCCGCCCTTGCCTTGGCAGCCCCTTTGCAGAGCTCCTGCAATGGCGCCTCCAGGCTGTCCCTATTTCTCAAGCCTAACCCTAAGCCTAACCCTAACCCTAGAGGATTTTCCGGGGCCCGATGGTGGGAGTAAGCGCCCCCGGGTGGTCGAGACGAGAAAGTGGTGCGAGGGCAGGTGTGTTGGCAGGGCCGCCCTTGCCTTGGCAGCCCCTTTGCAGAGCCCCTGCAATGGCGCCTCCAGGCTGTCCCTATTTCTCCAGCCTAACCCTAACCCTAACCCTAGAGGATTTTTCGGGGCCCGATGGTGGGAGTAAGCGCCCCCGGGTGGTCGAGACGAGAAAGTGGTGCGAGGGCAGGTGTGTTGGCAGGGCCGCCCTTGCCTTGGCAGCCCCTTTGCAGAGCCCCTGCAATGGCGCCTCCAGGCTGTCCCTATTTCTCCAGCCTAACCCTAACCCTAACCCTAACCCTAGAGGATTTTCTGGGGCCCAATGGTGGGAGTAAGCGCCCCCGGGTGGTCGAGACGAGAAAGTGGTGCGAGGGCAGGTGTGTTGGCAGGGCCGCCCTTGCCTTGGCAGCCCCTTTGCAGAGCCCCTGCAATGGCGCCTCCAGGCTGTCCCGATTTCTCCAGCCTAACCCTAACCCTAACCCTAACCCTAGAGGATTTCTGGGGCCCGATGGTGGGAGTAAGTGGCCCCGGGTGGTCGAGACGAGAAAGTGGTGCGAGGGCAGGTGTGTTGGCAGGGCCGCCCTTGCCTTGGCAGCCCCTTTGCAGAGCCCCTGCAATGGTGCCTCCAGGCTGTCCCTATTTCTCAAGCCTAACCCTAACCCTAACCCTAGAGGATTTTCTGGGGCCCAATGATGGGAGTAAGTGCCCCCGGGTGGTCGAGATGAGAAAGTGGTGCGAGGGCAGGTGTGTTGGCAGGGCCGCCCTTGCCTTGGCAGCCCCTTTGCAGAGCCCCTGCAATGGCGCCTCCAGGCTGTCCCTATTTCTCCAGCCTAACCCTAAGCCTAACCCTAACCCTAGAGGTTTTCCGGGACCCGATGGTGGGAGTAAGTGCCCCCGGGTGGTCGAGACGAGAAAGTGGTGCGAGGGCAGGTGTGTTGGCAGGGCCGCCCTTGCCTTGGCAGCCCCTTTGCAGAGCCCCTGCAATGGCGCCTCCAGGCTGTCCCTATTTCTCCAGCCTAACCCTAACCCTAACCCTAGAGGATTTCTGGTACCCAATGGTGGGAGTAAGTGCCCCCGGGTGGTCGAGACGAGAAAGTGGTGCGAGGGCAGGTGTGTTGGCAGGGCCGCCCTTGCCTTGGCAGCCCCTTTGCAGAGCCCCTGCAATGGCGCCTCCAGGCTGTCCCGATTTCTCCAGCCTAACCCTAAGCCTAACCCTAACCCTAGAGGATTTCCGGGGCCCAATGATGGGAGTAAGTGCCCCCGGGTGGTCGAGACGAGCAAGTGGTGCGAGGGCAGGTGTGTTGGCAGGGCCGCCCTTGCCTTGGCAGCCCCTTTGCAGAGCCCCTGCAATGGCGCCTCCAGGCTGTCCCTATTTCTCCAGCCTAACCCTAACCCTAACCCTAGAGGATTTTCTGGGGCCCGATGGTGGGAGTAAGCGCCCCCGGGTGGTCGAGACGAGAAAGTGGTGCGAGGGCAGGTGTGTTGGCAGGGCCGCCCTTGCCTTGGCAGCCCCTTTGCAGAGCCCCTGCAATGGCGCCTCCAGGCTGTCCCGATTTCTCCAGCCTAACCCTAACCCTAACCCTAACCCTAGAGGTTTTCCGGGACCCGATGGTGGGAGTAAGTGCCCCCGGGTGGTCGAGACGAGAAAGTGGTGCGAGGGCAGGTGTGTTGGCAGGGCCGCCCTTGCCTTGGCAGCCCCTTTGCAGAGCCCCTGCAATGGCGCCTCCAGGCTGTCCCTATTTCTCAAGCCTAACCCTAACCCTAACCCTAGAGGATTTTCCGGGGCCCGATGGTGGGAGTAAGCGCCCCCGGGTGGTCGAGACGAGAAAGTGGTGCGAGGGCAGGTGTGTTGGCAGGGCCGCCCTTGCCTTGGCAGCCCCTTTGCAGAGCCCCTGCAATGGCGCCTCCAGGCTGTCCCTATTTCTCCAGCCTAACCCTAACCCTAACCCTAGAGGATTTTCTGGGGCCCGATGGTGGGAGTAAGCGCCCCCGGGTGGTCGAGACGAGAAAGTGGTGCGAGGGCAGGTGTGTTGGCAGGGCCGCCCTTGCCTTGGCAGCCCCTTTGCAGAGCCCCTGCAATGGCGCCTCCAGGCTGTCCCTATTTCTCCAGCCTAACCCTAACCCTAACCCTAGAGGATTTCCGGGGCGCGATGGTGGGAGTAAGCACCCCCGGGTGGTCGAGACGAGAAAGTGGTGCGAGGGCAGGTGTGTTGGCAGGGCCGCCCTTGCCTTGGCAGCCCCTTTGCAGAGCCCCTGCAATGGTGCCTCCAGGCTGTCCCGATTTCTCCAGCCTAACCCTAATCCTAACCCTAACCCTAGAGGATTTCTGGGGCCCAATGATGGGAGTAAGTGCCCCCGGGTGGTCGAGACGAGAAAGTGGTGCGAGGGCAGGTGTGTTGGCAGGGCCGCCCTTGCCTTGGCAGCCCCTTTGCAGAGCCCCTGCAATGGCGCCTCCAGGCTGTCCCTATTTCTCCAGCCTAACCCTAACCCTAACCGTAGAGGATTTCCGGGGCCCAATGATGGGAGTAAGCGCCCCCGGGTGGTCGAGACGAGAAAGTGGTGCGAGGGCAGGTGTGTTGGCAGGGCCGCCCTTGCCTTGGCAGCCCCTTTGCAGAGCCCCTGCAATGGCGCCTCCAGGCTGTCCCTATTTCTCAAGCCTAACCCTAACCCTAACCCTAGAGGTTTTCCGGGACCCGATGGTGGGAGTAAGTGGCCCCGGGTGTTCGAGACGAGAAAGTGGTGCGAGGGCAGGTGTGTTGGCAGGGCTGCCCTTGCCTTGGCAGCCCCTTTGCAGAGCCCCTGCAATGGCGCCTCCAGGCTGTCCCTATTTCTCCAGCCTAACCCTAACCCTAACCCTAACCCTAGAGGATTTCCGGGACCCGATGGTGGGAGTAAGTGCCCCCGGGTGGTCGAGACGAGAAAGTGGTGCGAGGGCAGGTGTGTTGGCAGGGCCGCCCTTGCCTTGGCAGCCCCTTTGCAGAGCCCCTGCAATGGTGCCTCCAGGCTGTCCCGATTTCTCCAGCCTAACCCTAAGCCTAACCCTAACCCTAGAGGATTTTCCGGGACCCGATGGTGGGAGTAAGTGCCCCCGGGTGGTCGAGACGAGAAAGTGGTGCGAGGGCAGGTGTGTTGGCAGGGCCGCCCTTGCCTTGGCAGCCCCTTTGCAGAGCCCCTGCAATGGCGCCTCCAGGCTGTCCCTATTTCTCAAGCCTAACCCTAAGCCTAACCCTAACCCTAGAGGATTTTCCGGGGCCCGATGGTGGGAGTAAGCGCCCCCGGGTGGTCGAGACGAGAAAGTGGTGCGAGGGCAGGTGTGTTGGCAGGGCCGCCCTTGCCTTGGCAGCCCCTTTGCAGAGCCCCTGCAATGGCGCCTCCAGGCTGTCCCTATTTCTCCAGCCTAACCCTAACCCTAACCCTAGAGGATTTTCTGGGGCCCGATGGTGGGAGTAAGCGCCCCCGGGTGGTCGAGACGAGAAAGTGGTGCGAGGGCAGGTGTGTTGGCAGGGCCGCCCTTGCCTTGGCAGCCCCTTTGCAGAGCCCCTGCAATGGCGCCTCCAGGCTGTCCCTATTTCTCCAGCCTAACCCTAACCCTAACCCTAACCCTAGAGGATTTTCTGGGGCCCAATGGTGGGAGTAAGCGCCCCCGGGTGGTCGAGACGAGAAAGTGGTGCGAGGGCAGGTGTGTTGGCAGGGCCGCCCTTGCCTTGGCAGCCCCTTTGCAGAGCCCCTGCAATGGCGCCTCCAGGCTGTCCCGATTTCTCCAGCCTAACCCTAACCCTAACCCTAACCCTAGAGGATTTCTGGGGCCCGATGGTGGGAGTAAGTGGCCCCGGGTGGTCGAGACGAGAAAGTGGTGCGAGGGCAGGTGTGTTGGCAGGGCCGCCCTTGCCTTGGCAGCCCCTTTGCAGAGCCCCTGCAATGGTGCCTCCAGGCTGTCCCTATTTCTCAAGCCTAACCCTAACCCTAACCCTAGAGGATTTTCTGGGGCCCAATGATGGGAGTAAGTGCCCCCGGGTGGTCGAGATGAGAAAGTGGTGCGAGGGCAGGTGTGTTGGCAGGGCCGCCCTTGCCTTGGCAGCCCCTTTGCAGAGCCCCTGCAATGGCGCCTCCAGGCTGTCCCTATTTCTCCAGCCTAACCCTAAGCCTAACCCTAACCCTAGAGGTTTTCCGGGACCCGATGGTGGGAGTAAGTGCCCCCGGGTGGTCGAGACGAGAAAGTGGTGCGAGGGCAGGTGTGTTGGCAGGGCCGCCCTTGCCTTGGCAGCCCCTTTGCAGAGCCCCTGCAATGGCGCCTCCAGGCTGTCCCTATTTCTCCAGCCTAACCCTAAGCCTAACCCTAGAGGATTTTTCGGGACCCGATGGTGGGAGTAAGTGGCCCCGGGTGGTCGAGACGAGAAAGTGGTGCGAGGGCAGGTGTGTTGGCAGGGCGGCCCTTGCCTTGGCAGCCCCTTTGCAGAGCCCCTGCAATGGCGCCTCCAGGCTGTCCCTATTTCTCAAGCCTAACCCTAACCCTAACCCTAGAGGATTTTTTGGGGCCCAATGGTGGGAGTAAGTGCCCCCGGGTGTTCGAGACGAGAAAGTGGTGCGAGGGCAGGTGTGTTGGCAGGGCCGCCCTTGCCTTGGCAGCCCCTTTGCAGAGCCCCTGCAATGGCGCCTCCAGGCTGTCCCTATTTCTCCAGCCTAACCCTAACCCTAACCCTAACCCTAGAGGATTTCTGGGGCCCATTGATGGGAGTAAGCGCCCCCGGGTGGTCGAGACGAGAAAGTGGTGCGAGGGCAGGTGTGTTGGCAGGGCCGCCCTTGCCTTGGCAGCCCCTTTGCAGAGCCCCTGCAATGGCGCCTCCAGGCTGTCCCTATTTCTCAAGCCTAACCCTAACCCTAACCCTAGAGGATTTCTGGTACCCAATGGTGGGAGTAAGTGCCCCCGGGTGGTCGAGACGAGAAAGTGGTGCGAGGGCAGGTGTGTTGGCAGGGCCGCCCTTGCCTTGGCAGCCCCTTTGCAGAGCCCCTGCAATGGCGCCTCCAGGCTGTCCCTATTTCTCCAGCCTAACCCTAACCCTAACCCTAGAGGATTTCCGGGGCGCGATGGTGGGAGTAAGCACCCCCGGGTGGTCGAGACGAGAAAGTGGTGCGAGGGCAGGTGTGTTGGCAGGGCCGCCCTTGCCTTGGCAGCCCCTTTGCAGAGCCCCTGCAATGGTGCCTCCAGGCTGTCCCGATTTCTCCAGCCTAACCCTAATCCTAACCCTAACCCTAGAGGATTTCTGGGGCCCAATGATGGGAGTAAGTGCCCCCGGGTGGTCGAGACGAGAAAGTGGTGCGAGGGCAGGTGTGTTGGCAGGGCCGCCCTTGCCTTGGCAGCCCCTTTGCAGAGCCCCTGCAATGGCGCCTCCAGGCTGTCCCTATTTCTCCAGCCTAAACCTAACCCTAACCGTAGAGGATTTCCGGGGCCCAATGATGGGAGTAAGCGCCCCCGGGTGGTCGAGACGAGAAAGTGGTGTGAGGGCAGGTGTGTTGGCAGGGCCGCCCTTGCCTTGGCAGCCCCTTTGCAGAGCCCCTGCAATGGCGCCTCCAGGCTGTCCCTATTTCTCAAGCCTAACCCTAACCCTAACCCTAGAGGTTTTCCGGGACCCGATGGTGGGAGTAAGTGGCCCCGGGTGTTCGAGACGAGAAAGTGGTGCGAGGGCAGGTGTGTTGGCAGGGCTGCCCTTGCCTTGGCAGCCCCTTTGCAGAGCCCCTGCAATGGCGCCTCCAGGCTGTCCCTATTTCTCCAGCCTAACCCTAACCCTAACCCTAACCCTAGAGGATTTCCGGGACCCGATGGTGGGAGTAAGTGCCCCCGGGTGGTCGAGACGAGAAAGTGGTGCGAGGGCAGGTGTGTTGGCAGGGCCGCCCTTGCCTTGGCAGCCCCTTTGCAGAGCCCCTGCAATGGTGCCTCCAGGCTGTCCCGATTTCTCCAGCCTAACCCTAAGCCTAACCCTAACCCTAGAGGATTTTCCGGGACCCGATGGTGGGAGTAAGTGCCCCCGGGTGGTCGAGACGAGAAAGTGGTGCGAGGGCAGGTGTGTTGGCAGGGCCGCCCTTGCCTTGGCAGCCCCTTTGCAGAGCCCCTGCAATGGCGCCTCCAGGCTGTCCCTATTTCTCAAGCCTAACCCTAAGCCTAACCCTAACCCTAGAGGATTTTCTGGGGCCCGATGGTGGGAGTAAGCGCCCCCGGGTGGTCGAGACGAGAAAGTGGTGCGAGGGCAGGTGTGTTGGCAGGGCCGCCCTTGCCTTGGCAGCCCCTTTGCAGAGCCCCTGCAATGGCGCCTCCAGGCTGTCCCTATTTCTCCAGCCTAACCCTAACCCTAACCCTAACCCTAGAGGATTTTCTGGGGCCCAATGGTGGGAGTAAGCGCCCCCGGGTGGTCGAGACGAGAAAGTGGTGCGAGGGCAGGTGTGTTGGCAGGGCCGCCCTTGCCTTGGCAGCCCCTTTGCAGAGCCCCTGCAATGGCGCCTCCAGGCTGTCCCGATTTCTCCAGCCTAACCCTAACCCTAACCCTAACCCTAGAGGATTTCTGGGGCCCAATGGTGGGAGTAAGTGGCCCCGGGTGGTCGAGACGAGAAAGTGGTGCGAGGGCAGGTGTGTTGGCAGGGCCGCCCTTGCCTTGGCAGCCCCTTTGCAGAGCCCCTGCAATGGTGCCTCCAGGCTGTCCCTATTTCTCAAGCCTAACCCTAACCCTAACCCTAGAGGATTTTCTGGGGCCCAATGATGGGAGTAAGTGCCCCCGGGTGGTCGAGATGAGAAAGTGGTGCGAGGGCAGGTGTGTTGGCAGGGCCGCCCTTGCCTTGGCAGCCCCTTTGCAGAGCCCCTGCAATGGCGCCTCCAGGCTGTCCCTATTTCTCCAGCCTAACCCTAAGCCTAACCCTAACCCTAGAGGTTTTCCGGGACCCGATGGTGGGAGTAAGTGCCCCCGGGTGGTCGAGACGAGAAAGTGGTGCGAGGGCAGGTGTGTTGGCAGGGCCGCCCTTGCCTTGGCAGCCCCTTTGCAGAGCCCCTGCAATGGCGCCTCCAGGCTGTCCCTATTTCTCCAGCCTAACCCTAAGCCTAACCCTAGAGGATTTTTCGGGACCCGATGGTGGGAGTAAGTGGCCCCGGGTGGTCGAGACGAGAAATTGGTGCGAGGGCAGGTGTGTTGGCAGGGCGGCCCTTGCCTTGGCAGCCCCTTTGCAGAGCCCCTGCAATGGCGCCTCCAGGCTGTCCCTATTTCTCAAGCCTAACCCTAACCCTAACCCTAGAGGATTTTTTGGGGCCCAATGGTGGGAGTAAGTGCCCCCGGGTGTTCGAGACGAGAAAGTGGTGCGAGGGCAGGTGTGTTGGCAGGGCCGCCCTTGCCTTGGCAGCCCCTTTGCAGAGCCCCTGCAATGGCGCCTCCAGGCTGTCCCTATTTCTCCAGCCTAACCCTAACCCTAACCCTAACCCTAGAGGATTTCTGGGGCCCATTGATGGGAGTAAGCGCCCCCGGGTGGTCGAGACGAGAAAGTGGTGCGAGGGCAGGTGTGTTGGCAGGGCCGCCCTTGCCTTGGCAGCCCCTTTGCAGAGCCCCTGCAATGGCGCCTCCAGGCTGTCCCTATTTCTCAAGCCTAACCCTAACCCTAACCCTAGAGGATTTCTGGTACCCAATGGTGGGAGTAAG